>NC_140769.1:246274688-256274688 GCF_044657685.1 Stegodyphus dumicola | reverse complement strand
ATAGTGTGTTACACTCATTATCAAGTAAGCACAGCTTATTGGGATGTTCAGGTTGGGATAAAATATTAAAATATTGTAAAAGGGACAATTGCTCACGCCTCAAATAAAGTGATGGTTCGTTAGAGTCAACATATAGGCTGTGTACAGGAGAAGTCCTGAAAGCTCCTGAACAAATCCGCAAACCTTGATGGTGAACAGGATCCAGTTTTAACAAAACAGATGAGCGAGCAGATCCATAAACCACTGAGCCATAGTCCAGTCTAGAGCGGATAAGCGCTCTGTAAATGCGAAGCATGGAGCAACGCTCTGCACCCCAGGAGGTGTTCGCCAACACTTTTAAAATATTTAGTGTTTTGAGACATTTCTTTCTCAAGTTTAAAACATGAGAAAGGAAAGTCAATTTCTGGTCGAACGTTACTCCTAAAAATTTCACTTCGGGCGCAACTGGAATAATTGTACCATTCAAATATAACTCAGGTTCAGGATGGAGACCACGCTTCCTACAAAAGTGCACGCACACAGTTTTCTGTTTCGAAAATGTAAATCCCTGTTTGTCTGACCATTCTTGGATCTTATTCAGAGCCATCTGCAATTGCCTCTCTATGTATCTCATGTCTGCTCCTCGACAGCTAATCTGTAAATCATCTACATATAGTGATCCCAAGATGGTAGGAGGAAGTTCTTTTAATACAGAATTTATTTTTAAACTGAACAGCGTTACACTAAGCACACAGCCTTGAGGCACACCCTCTTCCTGTAGGAAAACATCCGAAAAAACAGAGCCAATCCTTACTTGAAAAGTTCTACTGTTTAAGAAATTCTGAATGAAAATTGGTAGGTTGCCGCGCAAGCCACTCTCGTGAAGATCCCGGAGTATACCGTATCTCCATGCCTTATCATAAGCTTTTTCAATGTCGAAGAAAATCGAGACAAGGTGGCTTCTTCTTACAAATGCTTTCCGAATGGAAGTCTCTAGGAGGAGAATGTTATCCACTGTTGTTCTCCCCTTTCGAAAACCACTTTGATAAGGCGATATAATATTATTCTTTTCCAAGAAGTAGACTAGGCGGCTGTTTACCATCTTTTCAAACAGTTTGCAGAGGCAACTCGTAAGGGCAATTGGTCGATAGTTGGAGGGATTCCTTGGATCTTTCCCTGGCTTGGCAATGGGAATGACAACAGCTCTCCTCCATGCACTGGGAAAAATACGCTCCTTCCACACTTTATTGTAAAGAGTGAGAAGGGCAGTCAGTGACTTATAGGACAGATGCTTTAGCATTTCGTAATTTATGCCATCAAAACCCGGAGAAGACGTATGTGTCTGCAATAAAGCTCTCTTTAATTCCAGCATAGTAAATGCTCTATTGTAAGGCTCAGATTTGGTAGAGTTGAATGCGATGGGACTTATTTCAGAGTGTTGCTTGATAGAGAGAAATGCAGGTGAATAGTTTCTGCTGGAAGAAACGGCAGCAAATGTCTCACCAATAGTATTCGCAATTTCTTCTATGGAGCTTATCACTCGGCCATCTTTTTCCAAAAAGGAAACTGAGTGGTCTTTATATATGCCGCATGCTCTTCGAACTCTTTCCCAAACCCGCTTACTAGGCGTGGAGGATGTTATTGACGATACATATGAAATCCAAGAATTCCTTTGGCTCTGCCTTCTTACTTTGCGTGCATTTGCTTTGGCTCTTTTAAAGGCTATGAGGTTTCGCAGAGTAGGATATGTACGAAAAATACCCCATGCTTTTTTCTGTTTTTTTCAGTGCTTCATGACAGTCGCGATTCCACCACGGTTTCGAATATTTTAGTAGTTTTCCTGATGTTCTAGGAATCGAAAGCATAGCTGCCTGAATAATAGTATTAGTAAAAGCTTCCACAGCGTCATCGATATGCACATCTTCTACCATTTCCTCTGTCAGCTCTGCAGAGGAAGTGAGTGAGTGAGTGAGTGATTATGGCGCAAAACCAGAGATGATTATGACGCGCCAAACAAAAGATAAGATGATTACAATTGATGACATTAAAATTCAATAAATAAAAACAAGTAGATAAATGTACCAAATCCAGAGGATGAAGTCATATAAACACAGGTTAAAAGCACATATTAAAATTCAAGAGACAGTCTTCAAAACAAATTACATTTGGTAATAAAAGCCAATATCTTTTAAATAATAAAATAAATTAGAATTGACCTCTCTTCCGATTAAACGGTCGAGAGGTAAGTCACAGCTATTAAAATATTTCTGGCGAAGACTATTAAAACATGGACACTCAATTAAAATATGACGAACAGATAAACAAACATTACAGTTAAAACAAACAGGCTCATTTTCAGCTTTTAAAAGGTAGTTATGTGTCACTCTAGTGTGACCAATTCTGAGGCGAGTCAAAAGAACTTCCTCCTTACGATTTTTGGTTAATTCCCAGTGCTCAATTCTAGGTTTTACATGTCTTAATTTATTTTGAAGCTGAACATCCCAAAGTTGTTGCCATTTTTTTCGGATCTTTTGTTTCACAACACAACAAATGTCTGCAAAAGGGATGAGACGACTGGACAGTTCAACAGCACATTTTGCTGTGATATCTGCCAGCTCATTCCCTTTTATTACCACATGCCCGGGAACCCAGCAGTACAGGATATCATACCCACGATTCATTAAGTTTATATGTATTTTGAGAATATCCACTATTACTGGATTTTGAGTATTAGGAAAAGCTTCTATTGATTTAAGAGCACTATACGAATCTGTATAAATTATAAACTTTTTGTAGCAGAGCCTTGAGATGTATAAAAGACTATAATATATCGCAGTTAATTCGGATGTTAAGACAGAGAAAGCATTGTGCAAGCGTCTGCCCTCCATGTGGTCTTTAATTACATATGCCATCCCCACATGATCTTTTGACTTGGACCCATCTATATAAACTGGAAGATAACTGCTATATTTGTTCCTGTGCTCAGCGAAGAGTTGTCTGTATATAATCTCGTTAGTGCCTGCCTTCACATGATACTTAAAAACATCAAGAAGCTGAATCCGTGCATTTTCCCAAGGTGGGATTTCAAAATTCTGTACTGCTTGGGGGTGCATATCAGAGAGGGAAAGTTCCTCAATGACAGGGCGAACTCTTAAAAGAAATGTAGGAACACAAGATGGACGTGTTTCAAATAACGCGTTACTCACATCATCAAGTAAGCACAGCTTATTGGGATGTTCAGGTTGGGATAGTATATTAAAATATTGCAAAAGGGACAATTGTTCACGCCTCAGATAAAGTGATGGTTCATTACAGTCAACATACAGGCTCTGGACAGGAGAAGTCCTGAAGGCTCCTGAACATATCCTCAAACCTTGATGGTGAACAGGATCCAGTTTTAACAAAACAGATGACCGAGCGGATCCATAAACAACTGAGCCATAGTCCAGTCTAGAGCGGATAAGCGCTCTGTAAATGCGAAGCATGGAGCAACGCTCTGCACCCCAGGAGGTGTTCGCCAACACTTTTAACATATTTAGTGTTTTGAGACACTTCTTTCTCAGGTTTAAAACATGAGAAAGGAAAGTCAATTTTCGGTCGAACGTCACTCCTAAAAATTTTACTTCGGGCGCAACTGGAATAATTGTACCATTCAAGTATAACTCAGGTTCAGGATGGAGACCTCGCTTCCTACAAAAGTGCACGCAGACAGTTTTCTGTTTCGAAAATGTAAATCCCTGTTTGTCTGACCATTCTTGGATCTTAATCAGAGCCATCTGCAGTTGCCTCTCTACATATCTCATGTCTGCTCCTCGACAGCTAATCTGCAGATCATCAACATATAGAGATCCCAAGATGGTGGGAGGAAGTTCTTTTAGTACAGAATTTATTTTTAAACTAAACAGGGTTACACTGAGCACACAGCCTTGAGGCACACCCTCTTCCTGTTCAAAAACATCCGAAAAAACAGAGCCAATTCTTACTTGAAAAGTTCTAGTGTTCAAGAAATTTTGAATGAAAATTGGTAGGTTGCCGCGCAAGCCACTCTCGTGAAGATCCCGGAGTATACCGTATCTCCATGCCTTATCATAAGCTTTTTCAATGTCGAAGAATATCGAGACAAGGTGGCTTCTTCTTACAAATGCTTTTCGAATAGATGTCTCTAAGAGGAGCATGTTATGTACCGTTGTTCTTCCCTTTCGAAAACCACTCTGATAAGGCGATATAATATCATTCTTTTCCAAGAAGTAGACTAGGCGGCTGTTTACCATCTTTTCAAACAGTTTGCAAACACAGCTGGTAAGGGCAATTGGCCGATAGTTCGAGGGATTCCTCGGGTCTTTCCCTGGCTTCGCAATAGGAATGACAATAGCTCTCCTCCATGCACTGGGAAATGTACGCTCCTTCCACACTCTATTGTAAAGTGTGAGAAGGGCACTCAGTGACTTACAGGACAGATGCTTTAGCATTTCATAATACACGCCATCCAGACCCGGACAAGACCTATGTGTCTGCAACAAAGCTCTCTTTAGTTCAACCATAGTAAAGTCTCTATTGTACGGCTCAAAGTTGGAAGAGTTGAAAGCGATGGGATTTTTCTCAGAGCGTTGCTTGATAGAAAGAAATGCAGGTGAGTAATTTCGGCTGGAAGAAACGGCAGCAAATGTCTCACCAATTGTATTTGCAATTTCTTCTATGGAGCTAATCACTCGGCCATCTTTTTCCAGAAAGGAAAGTGAGTGGTCTTTGTACATTCCGCATGCTTTTCGAACTCTTTCCCAAACCCGCTTACTAGGCGTAGAGGATGTTATTGAGGACACATATGAAATCCAGGAATCCCTCTGGCTCTGCCTTCTTACTTTCCGTGCATTTGCTTTGGCTCTTTTAAAAGCTATGAGGTTTCGCAGAGTAGGATATCTACGAAAAATACCCCATGCTTTTTTCTGTTTTTTCAGTGCTTCATGACAGTCGCGATTCCACCATGGTTTCGAATATTTTAGTGTTTTTCCTGATGTTCTAGGAATCGAAAGCATAGCTGCCTGAATAATAGTATTAGTAACAGCTTCAACAGCGTCATCGATATGCACACCTTCTACCATTTCCTCTGTCAGCTCTGCAACGGAAGAGAAGAGTTCCCAGTCTGCCCTGTCCAGGATAAAACGAGGGACTCTCGACACGGGGTTTGCTCCTCTTCGTGCAAGAGACACAAAAATAGGATAATGATCGCTGTTGTACAGGTCATTTCCGACACTAAAAGTGCAAAATGGCAACAGAGATGGTGAACAGATGGCAAGATCGAGAGCGTGGAATGTCCTTGAAGGCTCATGGAAGTACGTATCTTGCCCATTATTTAGGAGACAAAGGCTATGATCTTCGATCATCTGCTCTATTTGTCTTCCTCGGCAATTTGTATCTTTACTTCCCCAGAGTGGACTATGGCCGTTAAAATCTCCTATTATGATAAAAGGCTCAGGCAGCTGCTCTATTAGATTATTTAAATCTTGCTGATAAATGTGCTCATTTGGAGGCAAATACAAAGAAACAAATGAAACAATAATATCAAAATTTATTTGAGTAGCGACAACTTGGAGGGATGTCGTCAAAGGAAGTACATTTGAGGGATAATCCAGTGAGGAGAGGAGACCTACACCTCCACTGGCACGCTCACCTGCAATGTTATCCTTCCTGACGAAAGAAAACCTCCGAAGTTTTGCATGGTGTTCAGGTTTCAAATTTGTTTCCTGTATTGCTAAGCACACAGGATGATACACATTTATTATAGATTTGATGTCAAGGAAATTTCGGTGGAAACCGCGACAGTTCCATGACATGAGGGTGGCCATTATGAATGGTTTTTGTTTTTTCTGTGCTGTTCTTTTGTTTTTCGTGGAAGTAGATGCCTGGGAACTTCTAGACCCTCTTCTACTTCCATAAAGTCTGAATCCGCAGATTCAGAAATCATCTCATCAAAAGAGCTATTGCTGTGACTTCTATTTTTATTGGATATTTTATGTGTAGAAGTTTTGGGCTTACTTTGAATAACTGTTTCTTTCTTTTGTACTATATGGGTTGCATTTTCTTTTTGCTTGTTGGATGTAGACGGATGGGTTTTATTTGCTAGGGTCTGTGTGCCTATTGATGTTTGGGTGGCGACTGTACGAGATGATTTTACAGCACTGGCGTATGATGTATTTTGTCGAAGCTGTGTGCTCTGGACTAATCTTCTGGCTTCGGCATATGAGATGTTCCTCGTAAACTTTGCAGTCTGCACTTCTTTTTCCAATTTCCATTTTGGGCAGAGGCGTGAAAATGCTGGGTGCTCACCCTTGCAATTTATACAAAGAGGCGCAGCCGTACAATTTTCAGAATCGTGGCCAATCTGTGAGCATCGGGCGCATGTAAGGCTGCCACGACAAGACGCCTTAGAATGGCCGAAACGCTGGCATTGGAAACATCGCATAGGGTTTGGAATATAAGGTCTTACAGGAATATTTAGATATCCGGCCTTAATATTCTTAGGCAGATCAGGCGTGTTGAAGGTAAGGATCACGTGTTTCGTGTCTATCAACTTACCTTCTTTACGCATCTTGATCCGCCTTACACCGCAGACATTTTGTTCGGAGAGCTCAGAAGCGATCTCTTCTTCAGAAACATACAGAAGGTCGAATTCTGAGATTACACCCCGACAATAGTTGAGTGACTTATGTGGTGTTACAGTCACATTCGCTTGCCCAAGTTTAGTTATCTGAAGTAAAGAAGCAGACTGGGTGGCTGAGGTTGTATCAATAAGCAGGTCTCCGGAGCGGAGACGCTTTATATTTCTCGGCTCACCAATACAGGACTGGATGTATTTGTTTATTACGAAAGGAGACATCTTATGCATTTCGCCAGAAGGACTAGAGATGACTAGGAAACGGGGAATATTGTTATGATTTTTTTCATTTGTATCTGTACGTAATTTTTTTGCAGTAGACTTTTCAGAAGTAGGTTGAGTGAGAGGTTGAGTGAGTGGTTGAGTGAGTGGTTTAGCAGTAGACGTTTCAGAAATAGGTTGAATGACTGGTTTAACAGTAGATGTTTCAGAACTAGGTTGAGTGACTGGTTTAGGAGTAGAAGTTTCAGAACTAGGTTGAGTGACAGGAGTGATTTGAGTGACTTGAGTGACAGGATTGACTTGAGTGACTGGAGTTACCTCGAAATCTTTTATTAAGTAAATATGAGAAGCCATAGTGAAAGAATAAAGATTCGGGTCCGACGGCCCCGCCCACCACGGAGCCCAACAAGGGAACACAGATTCCTGTGTTAGGGCTAGCCGGACCTATACGCAAACTGAAGCCCCACAGTCGGCTTTCCCGAAAGCAGGTACTCCCGAGAGCTTGACCCCAAGCCACTGATACAAGGACTAGTGACCAGCCGATTGACACCCGTGAGCTGCAGAGGAAGAGAAGAGTTCCCAGTCTGCCCTATCGAGTATGAATCGAGGGGATCTCGACATGGGGTTTGCTCCTCTTCGTGCAAGAGATATAAAAATGGGATAGTGATCGCTGTTGTAAAGATAATTTCCCACACTAAACGTGCAAAATGGCAGCAGAGATGGTGAACAGATGGCAAGCTCGAGAGCATGGAATGTCCTTGAAGGCTCGTGGAAGTAAGTATTCTGCCCATTATTCAGAAGACAAAGGCTATGATCTTCGATCATCTGCTCAATTTGTCTTCCACGGCAATTTGTATCTTTACTACCCCAGAGTGGACTATGGCCGTTAAAATCTCCTATTATGATGAAAGGCTCAGGCAGCTGCTCTAAAAGACCATTTAAATCTTGCTGATCAATATGCTCATTTGGAGGCAAATACAGAGAAACAACTGTAACAACAATATCAAAATTTGTTTGAATAGAGGGATGTTGTCAAAGAAAGCACATTCGACGGATAATCCAATGAGGTGAGGAGACCTACACCTCCACTGGCACGCTCACCTGCAATGTTATCTTTCCTGACGAAAGAAAACCTCCGAAGTTTTGCCTGTTGTTCTGGTTTTAGATTTGTTTCCTGTATTGCGAAGCATACAGGATGATAAGCATTAATTATGGCTTTGATGTCGAGCAAATTTCGGTGGAAACCGCGACAGTTCCATGACATGAGGGTGGCCATTATGTATTGTTTTTGTTTTTCCTGTGCTGTTCTTTTGTTTTTCGTGGAAGTAGATGCCTGGGAACTTCCAGACCCTCTTCCACTTCCATAAAGTCTGAATCCGCAGATTCAGAAATCATCTCATCGAGAGAGCTATTGCTGCGACTTCTATTTTTATTTGATGTTCTTTGTGTGGCAATTTTGGGCTTACTTTGAATAACTGTTTCTTTTTTTTGTACTATATGTGTTGCATTTTCTTTTTTCTTATTGGATGTAGGCGGTTGGGTTTTATTTGATAGGGTCTGTATGCCTATTGATGTTTGGGTGGCAACTATACGAGATGATTTAACAGCACTGGCGTATGATGTATTTGGTCGAAGCTGTGTGCTCTGAACTAGTCTTCTGGCTTCGGCGTAAGAGATGTTCCTTGTAACTTTTGTAGTCTGGATTTCTTTTTCCGATTTCCACTTTGGGCACAAGCGAGAAAATGCTGGGTGGTCACCCTTGCAATTTATACACAAAGGCGCAGCGGTACAATTATCGGAATCGTGGCCAATCTGTGAGCATCGGGCGCATGTGAGGCTGCCACGACAAGACGTCTTAGAATGGCCGAAACGCTGGCATTGGAAACATCGCATAGAGTTTGGAATATAAGGTCTTACAGGAATATTTAGATATCCGGCCTTAATATTCTTAGGCAGATCAGGCGTGTTGAAGGTAAGAATCACGTGTTTCGTGTCTATCAACTTACCTTCTTTACGCATCTTGATCCGCCTTGCACCGCAGACATTTTGGTCGGATAGCTCAGAAGCGATCTCTTCTTCAGAAACATAAAGAAGGTCGAATTCTGAGATTACACCCCGACAATAGTTGAGTGACTTATGTGGTGTTACAGTGACATTCGCTTGCCCAAGTTTAGTTATCTGAAGTAAAGAAGCAGACTGGGTGGCTGAGTTTGTATCAATAAGCAAGTCTCCGGAGCGGAGACGCTTTATATTTCTCGGCTCACCAATACAAGACTGGATGTATTTGTTTATTACGAAAGGAGACATCTTATGCATTTCGCCAGAAGGACTAGATTACTAGGAAACGGGGACTATTGTTATGATTTTTTTTATTTGCATCTGTCCGTAATTTTTTTGCAGAATTTTCAGAACTAGGTTGAGCGACAGGTTGAGTGACTGGTTTAGTAGGAGACGTTTCAGAACTAGGTTGAATGATTGGTTTATTAGTAGATGTTTCAGAACTAGGTTGAGTGACTGGTTTAGTAGGAGATGTTTCAGAACTAGGTTGAATGATTGGTTTAGTAGTAGATGTTTCAGAACTAGGTTGAGAGACTGGAGTGACTTCAAAGTTTTTTAATAAAAAAATATGTGTATTTGCCATATTGAAAATAGAAAAGATTCGGGTCCGACGGCCCCGCCCACCACGGAGCCCAACAAGGGAACACAGATTCCTGTGTTAGGGCTAGCCGGACCTATACGCAAACTGAAGCCCCACAGTCGGCTTTCCCGAAAGCAGGTACTCCCGAGAGCTTGACCCCAAGCCACTGACACAAGGACTAGTGACCAGCCGATTGACACCCGTGAGGACGACTAAGGTGCCTCCCGTTTAGCTGAAGCAGAGGCCAAAGTAGTGTGTTGGGGACAGTACCTCACCCCTCAACTACCAGGACCCTCCTTTCCAGCGACACGGGTCTCCACGCACGGCAAACACGTGGGCAGTTTTCTCGCCACTCGAGAACTAGAGACAAGGTCTGTTCCAGTCTCTCGTGACGAGCCCCAAACTCCGTAGAGAGAAACCACGAGGGAGAAGAGAAGGGAAAAAGTTCCAGCAAAGAGGAGAGGAGACGGAAAAGAGGATAGATCACTGGGGCTCCAGGATCGTGACACCCGTCTCACCAAGAAGATGATCCCCTGAAGGGCTAGGGTACCTCGGGATTGCCACACCCGTACTCACAGAAGTGAGCCCCCTGACGGGTGCAACCAGAAAGCTATTTGGTGTTCGTGATATTTATAATGATGAGGAATTTGATTTAAATCATATCAAAGGCAGAGTACATCAAGATGAAATACTACATTTAGTAAGGAATTATAAGCCAAATAAAATAAAAACATCTGCCCTGAAGATAAGGATAGTGCTGACAGATCAACTTCCATTTCATTGCGCGCCGCAACGTTCCACCTCCTTCCCCCGCAGAGGAGCGTGAAACTGATAAACAGGTTTCGGAATGGTTAGAGAAACAAAGGATAAGCTTTTATCCATTTTTTGCAGCAATTCCACTTTTTGTTTGATTGACATTGAAACATGCTTTCGCTTTGTAGATCCTTTGGCAGCTCCAGAATCGGAAATTCTTTTTGACATAATCGAAAGTTCAAGCTTACTTTTATAAAATTGCACCAACAGTCTGCAAAAAATAATAAGCGGGATCCAATTAGAAGATTAAGGAACAACACAATCTGCAACATTAAATGAAATAGATAATTAGATAATTTTAGCTTAGCTTATACCGTCCGTTATACATTTAACGTGCATGCGTAAATGTATTATGCGCATGCATAAACGCATGAGTAAACGCATTATTCATTTACGCATGCGCAGAAAGTTTGTAGCTTTGTGGTCCGGATCATGGACATCTGGATAAAAGACTTTTGACTGTACTATAGCTTTGATTACATACCATTATTGCAGTTTAATAGCATTAACCTGCGTTTGATCGCGATGGGTATATACCCACCCCTCCATTTTCGCTGTTTCTCTCCAAACATTTTTTAAAAATGGATGATTTTTCTTCTAGCTGCCCCCAGAATAGGAACTCTTTCGAGTTCTAAACATAGATATTTTGTAATCGCCACTTCAGGGTTTCAGAGCATTACTGTTACTATTCTGAGTACTGGTAGACGCATTGAAATCGCACTCTTATCATGGCGCGTTTTCGAAATTATGATGATGAAATGCGACATTTAAGAAATTTACTTCATACTGTTTCTTCTGGTGAAGAAAGTCTCTAGGAAGGTAATAAGTTTTCCAATAATGAAGAGGCGGATGATAAGGAAATTTACAGTGAACACGAATCTTCGCCTGAAATAGAATCTGATTGAGGGTGATATTTCTGATTCAAATGAAAGCGATTATTTTCTGGGAATAAACAATATAACAAGATGAAGTAAAATAAAATCCCATGGATATGTTAGAATTTCTGCTAAAAATAAAATTTGTGGATATCGTGGATGAAATGGCTGCAACGTATTCAACGGCTTTAAAAAACAAGTGGTGAGCCTACGGCTATTTTTTATTCCATGTTGAACGTTGCTGCAATAAATGCACAGATAATTTTGCTATCAACGAAGAAACCACCTACTGGGCATCGAGCCAATTCTTTAATTCTGTAGACAAACATAATCTCTTGTTCAGTTACATTGTTGAAGTGCTGTAACTGCTATGTGTAGAGAATTCTGACTACTTGTCGATCAAAATTTTTTCGTTTTAAGTAACTTCACTGTCACTTTCTTCACTATCGGTAGAGGTATTTTCTGGATATAGAATAATACTATAGATTTCGCTATACATTAATTGACTGATGATTGGAAGCATTTTCATCACAGTGAAGAACTTTTTTTATAGTATCTTCATTTATTACAGTCAAGAATCGGAACTCTCCTGATGTTTTATTATGCACGAAGGGGGGAATCAATTGCGCATGCGTAAAGTCTATGAGGAAAACGTTGTTGGTGGTTTTGACAAAGAATAGGTCAGGAAGTCCGGATTTTAGCTCATTCTGAATATTGGGCATCCAGATTTCGGACTTTGTACTGTACACCTCTTATATTTCATTTTGGAAAAAAATTAGGCCATTGATTACTTCATTTCTAAACAACTGAAATGCTATTTCTATTCGTATCTTTTCAAAGTTATTGGGAAAAAGATGCTTTTTATTAATGTGTGACACTGCTTTTAAAGTTACACCATCAAAATCTTTCTTCCATGCATAAATTGTTTTCTAGCCGCACTTCTCCAAATGGTGTATAAAACCCATGTTTCAAAAAGGCATTTCGTACGCATTCTATTAAATGTGGAAAGCTAGATATAAAATTTGATTTACGTGTTTCACCACATGGATGATTTATCTGATATTCAACTGTATCAGTTTTATTCATGTTCTACTACATATTTATTACATATGCCAACAGAGGTAGGAAGTAAGATGGAGTGGCTGTAACCCGTTTCACTCCATACATTGCTTTGAAGCACTGGCAATCTCTTCGTGGTGATGAATACACTGGATGATCTATCATTAAGATCAATGCGTTTTGACACGATCGAATGTAAATATTTTGTAATTGCGTCATAAATATATATATTGTGTATATTTTCTTTTTCTACAATATTTTAGAGTCCTAAATATATGAAAGGAATAGATCATTAAACATCATTTCATTCTGAACGGAATCAAATGCTATACTTTTCACAGAACAATTTAATTTGAATGAAATATTTTCACAAGTCTCGTTAATTACATTAGAAAAATTTTTGTAAGGTAATTCGATTTCATTCGGTTAAGGCTTAGAAAAATTAAGATCAAAGTTTATTGTATTATTAATATTAAAATTATGCATTATTTATTTTCTAATTATTGAGCTCCTTCCGAAAATACTTTCTCAAATATGACATTATTTTTTAGCTTCTGAGGCCTCTTTTAAATGGAAAAAATATAAGTTAATTTATAGTTAATGCTCTAGACAATATAATACAATACTCTCTATACAATTCGGTCCATTTCAAATTAGAACACTTTTTATTTTAATAGTGGAATATGTTAAATAGTACTTAACTTTCTCTGAATATTTCTGGAAGAGAGTAAAGAAAGAATTTTCTTAAAACATTATTTAAAATTTGCAACTGACTTATAAAATGTAAGGGAATAATTCTTTTAATTATACTTATCAGATTTTTTTACCCTTAATTTCAACAACACATATCCTAAAACTCTTCTTTATTACTTCCTTAAGTACGCATCTCATAGAATCATTATGAATTTAGATACATTTAATAATTAGATTTCTTCACAATAACTTTAACAGGAGTTTACGAATGAAAAAATCCTTCATTTCGATTAGATTTATAAATAATTTGATAAATATTTACATATTCTTTTACAGGCAAATACATGCTTTTTGCAAGCATTATGTATAAATACCCAAACATATTTCTCATTTTCTGCATGTGCAAATCTTTAATTTCTGCGCATTCACTATATTTTTTGAGTAAAGTAATTTACATAATTTAGCATATACCCAAAATGTTTACATAAGAAATATGTAAAAATGTAATTTGAATGAAAGTTACATGCATCATTTTTAATACCCACTCAAAGGTAAGTTTTTCTTCGAAATTCCTCCATGATGGCATCTCTCCTTTTAAGCAGATAGCCCTTGCATGCTTTACTCTATTTATTAAAAACTTAACCAGACCTATGCGCCTAATTACAAATATTTTAACATGCATAATTTTACACTTACAATTAGCTATCAAGTTTCAAACTTTTAACTTAAAACACGTTTTGGGGATATAATATTCATTTTAATAAATTTAACACTATTTGATTTTGCAGTATTTAACCCGGCATTAACGAACGGGATTGCTCGCGCTGGGGCAGTTTTTTCCTTTCCTTTACCATTAAATCTGCGCAAAATATAAAAGAACAAAACCATATGTTAAAAACTTTACCTTTAATTTGCACATTTTCGGCAAATGCATGCCATACGTTTCATGCATACGTCTTTCACATTTTTCACAGACAAACTTAGCTTTTCTGGTCCCATATTCAGCAAACCTTTTATTTCTTTATATCTTGTGTTTACCTTCTTAGGGGGAGGAAGTATCGACCTCATTTTTGCCCATTACTTTGGGTCTATGCAGGAGCATTGCTATGTGACTAAGCTTTTTTTTTTTTTTTTTTTTTTTTTTTTGTAAATTTTATACACTTTAGATCATAAATCACGATTTCATATTTTTAATTTTATAATTTCTACATGCCATCTTACTAGATTTAAACTGATAAAGTTTTATATGTTTTATATAAACTGATGATCCAATATCCGGAATCTCCGAAGTCCCGACGAGTCCGGATTTCGGACTTTGTACTGTACAGGAATTTAGAAGGTACAGTATAGGTTGTGATACGGATAAATTCATTAATTCATGTAATGACATCTAGATATCCTGTGGAAGCTTCATTTTTACATTCGCACAAGCATACAGCATTATTAATTTTTAAGCATCGGGACTGGATTCAGAAATGTATATGTTATGCATGTGTGTATGTATACACACACATACGTACATACATATTATAATGTATTTACTTTGCTACACTACCAACATGATTCCACTAAGAAACACCAAGAAATGTAAAGAAACCACCTCCAAAAATATGTGTGCAGACGATGCGCACAATTGAAAATGTTTTTTCAGTTATTCTGTAAGTTTTGACTAAAAAGTTGGTTGTTCATTCAAAAATGATTTTTTTTAAATTAGATTTCTTTAAAACTTTATTACAGACGTATAAAACAATAAATATCTGGTGGTAGTCTCTGGGATAGAAAGGTGAAAACAGTGCATTTAAAAACAAGAAATACAGTAGTTGCGAGTATACACACACATACATACATATTGTAATGTATTTGCTTTGTTACACTACCAACATGATTCCACTAAGAAATGTAAAGAAACCACCTTCAGGAATATCCGTGCAGACAAGAAAAACATTTAAAAACAAAAGAAATACAGTACTTGCGAGTATAAATTTTTATGAATGTGGTGCTATTTATTAAGAAAATGTTTCATGCTATTATTGAATTTAAGTTAAAGAACAATATTCTGAGTTTAAGCTTTTGTATTAAAGCATCAAAATATTTAATGTTCTTTTAAAATTTGAGCTCTTGTCGCAAATTTAGTACGTTAATATTAGAATATTTCAACTCTAAAATTTGAACTCTTGTATTAGAATGTCAAATTTATTACGCTAATATTATAATATTCTTATTCCTAAATTTGAGCTCTTGGCTAGAGGCTTGAATTCTTTTGCATTTACTCTAGTATAATTTATTAAGAGCAAGCTTTGCGGATTTTTGTTTATTGGAAAGCACATACATTTTATTGCATTAAGAGTTTTAGAAAGAAAAAAAAAAAAAAAAAAAAAAAATACGTTGTCTCATACTTGAATTTCTAATAAAGAGCAAGTTGATTTGAATTTTTTAATATTGACTAAAAGCTTTTTAAGATTAATTTTGAAACGCTGTTGAAGAGCTTTTTTATTTATAAACATGTCATTTCTTGCCAAGGGTAAAAAACAAGATTTTATAGAAGTAGCTGAAGAATTAGGTGAGGAAGTGTCGCTAACTAGTAATGTTCCAGAAATTAAAAAATAATCACTGAACGTCAGTTTCACCGTGAGGAAGAAGTTAAATTAATTCTAAACCGAATAATTGCTGAATGTCTGGCTGAAGAAGCGAGAGAAGAAAGTCTGGCTCGAGAAGCAAGGGCATATGAATTAGAAATAAAGCAGCTTGAAATTGAAAATCAGGTAATACAAGCTAGAGAATCAACAGCGAATATAGTAGAATTAAGCAACAAAATCCAGTTGTCACAAATTACTCCAAAAAACGAGACGACGAAAAAAGGGATAAAATGGGACTATATTTGATAAATTTTAAGAGAAAAGCTGAAATGGCTTAGGTTCCTAAGAAAGATTGGGTGGCTATCTTTTGGGTGTTTTACCCAAAAGTCTCCAATATGTTAGTCAGAGAACCATCTGAAGATGTGACTAAGTACAAATATGTGAAAAATCTAATCTTAAGAAGATGTAAACTTAACAGTGAAAAGCTGAAACAATGCTTTTATCCACATCAAAAGACTCTTGGAGAAATTATGCTCATGAACGTTATAGTTATTTTTTAGAGTGGATTGGGGATTTAGAAATTAAGACATTTGAGAATCTGAAAGATGTAATAACCGAGCAAATTAAATATAGAGTTCCCATGGAAGTAAAGGATCATTTTCTGGACCATTGGATGAAATTTAAAACTCCACATGAGCTAGCAGAAAAATTAGAAGTGTATGAGAGTATTAAACAGAGCTTTAAGAGGATAAATCCTAGAAAACAAGATTTAAAACTTGAAGAAAGTCATTAAAACATGAATAAAATGCAAAGTGGTTATCATAATAGACATAATCCTAAAGAAATCTCGCCATTTTGAACGAACAAGCAACTTTTTAGTCAAAACTTACAGAATAACTGAAAAAACATTTTTAAGTGCGCATATCATTTGCACGGATGTTCTTGCGTGTGGTTTCTTTATATTTCTTAGTATAATTATATTGGTAGCGTAACAATGAAAATACATTATGATATATATACACACATCTGTTGATCCCCATAAAATGTTAACTGAAGTACAAATTATTTGTGTCATAGTTGTCCACTGTTTTGTAGTTATTACAAAAGTAGATCAACTAAAGCATTCTGTCAGGCAGTATGGGGATAGGTATTGTGCAATAAAATATGCACATATCAAACATTTGTAGGTACAAATTTTAAAGTTATAAACTTCTAATACTCTTATCATTTATATTTTTGTGAAAACACTAATGAATCTCTTGTGAAACATCTTACTTAAATGCATTTCTAAATACTTTATTTTGATACACCCCGTGGTTGGGAAAAATTGACATGCTGACATTCAAGAGCAGATAAATATATGTCATAATTAACTAAAAGAAGCATGCAAAATTAAAGTAAGGAGAAAATAGCAGCTTAGCTAATAAAAAAAAATTAATGTAAGTAGCTTTAAATGAAGGTGTGAGTCTATTGCTTTATGTGAATTCATTTGCTATGTTATTTGATAAGGGACAGAATGTAGAGTATTATATAGTGCAGGTACCAGAGCAAATATTAAAGCAAATATGTAGTTGTATCATCCTCTTTTGACATTAATTGCCAAATATATAATTAATTCTACAAAAGTCGTTGAATTTCTTAACTCTTAGTTTTAATTTTTTTGCCAGTTAGAAAGGAATTATTTTCCTCATAAAAGAAGAAAAGTGACTAGTGTTTTGTAAAAGTTTTTTTAAATGTATATTTTATGTTGGAAACACAATTTTTTCCTCTATTTATTTTACCCAGCTTTGATGCACATGAAATATAAATGGAAATATCAGTAAAATTTTTTAAAAAGTGCCATAATAATGCAGTAACATTTTAAATCGATCTTTCAGTAACAAGAGCTGGTATTTAGAGGTCTTTATCAGTTTGCTGGTTCCATAAACAAAGTTTCAGAAAATTGGTTTATTTAAATAATACGAACAAAAAGGTGCAGTGGAGAAATTTTGTTAACAGTACTTCTAGAATTATTTGGTCGTGTAATTGAGTTAAATGCTGTGTATTTTGCCTTAAGGTAGAAAAACTTCTATCTAAATTTTTTTTTTTTTTTTTACACTGGTATATATTATCAGTAGTAATCAATGTAACCGTCAAATGTGAAACTTAATAACTATCAACATCATTTTTATCAGCACTAAGATAAACATTGAGTTTTATGTGTATATAATGATAATATGTATACATAATGATTAATCGATTATGCATAATCAAGTTATTATGCATAATAAAACAAGGACTAGGGCTTCTAAATTCTGTACCAGCCCAGACTGTACATAAACAGAGTTATGATTTGCCAATAGAGTTGTTTGTAAGCCTTATGTAATGTTTGAGTGGGGGGGTGAGTGAGTGAATATGGCGCAAAAACCAGAGATGATTATGACGCGCCAAACAAAAGATGAGATGATTACAATTGATGACATGAAAATTCAATAAATAAAAACAAGTAGATAAATGTACCAAATCCAGAGGATGATGTCATATAAAAACAAGTTAAAAGCACATATTAACATTCAAGACACAGTCTTCAAAACAAATTACATTTGGTAATAAAAGCCAATCTCTTTTAAATAATAAAATAAATTAGAATTGACCTCTCTTCCGATTAAACGGTCGAGAGGTAAGTCACAGCTATTAAAATATTTCTGGCGAAGACTATTAAAACATTGACACTCAATTAAAATATGACGAACAGATAAACAAACATTACAATTAAAACAAACAGGCTCATTTTCAGCTTTAAGAAGATAGCTATGTGTGACTCTGGTATGACCAATTCTGAGTCGAGTCAAAAGAACGTCCTCTTTACGATTTCCAGCAAAATCCCAATGCTCAATTCTAGGTTTGATGTTTCTCAACTTGTTGTGATGCTGAACATCCCAAATTTGCTGCCATTTTTTTCGTATCTTTCCCTTGATGACACAGCAGATGTCTCTAAAAGGGATAAGGCGACTGGACAGTTCGACAGCAGATTTTGCCGCGATGTCTGCAAGCTCGTTTCCCTTTATTCCCGTATGCCCGGGAACCCAGCAGTACAGGATTTCATATCCTCGTATCATTAAATTTCTATGAATTTTGAGAACATCCACTACCACAGGATTCTGAGCGTTGGGAAAAGCTTCCAAGGATTTAAGAGCACTATACGAGTCTGTGTAAACTATGAACTTTTTGTGGCAGAGCTTTGGGATGTACAAAAGAGCATAATATATTGCAGTTAGTTCAGATGTTAGGACAGAGAAAGCATGGTGCAGGCATCTGCCCTCTATGTAATTTTCAAATACAAAAGCCATCCCGACATGATCATTTGACTTTGATCCATCTGTGTATATCGGATAATAACTGCTATATTTGTGCCTGTGCTCAGCGAAAAGTTGTCTGTAAACGATCTCGTTAGTGCTCGCCTTTACGTGATGTTTAAAAACATCAAGAAGCTGGATCCGTGAATTTTCCCAAGGTGGAATTTCAAAATTCTGTACTGCTTGGGGGTGCATATCAGAGAGGGAGAGTTCCTCAATGACAGGGCGAACTCTTAAAGGGAAAGTAGGAACACAGGATGGACGTGTTTCAAATAATGTGTTACACTCATTATCAAGTAAGCACAGCTTATTGGGATGTTCAGGTTGAGATAGAGTATTAAAATATTGCAAAAGGGACAATTGCTCACGCCTCAGATGAAGTGATGGTTCGTTACAGTCAACATATAGGCTCTGCACAGGAGAAGTCCTGAAAGCTCCTGAACAAATCCGCAGACCTTGATGGTGAACAGGATCCAGTTTTAACAAAACAGATGAGCGAGCGGATCCATACACAACTGAGCCATAGTCCAGTTTAGAGCGGATAAGCGCTCTGTAAATGCGAAGCATGGAGCAACGCTCTCCACCCCAGGAGGTGTTCGCCAACACTTTTAAAATATTTAGTGTCTTTAGACACTTCTTTCTCAGGTTTAAAACATGAGAAAGGAAAGTCAATTTTCGGTCGAACGTCACTCCTAAAAATTTTACTTCAGGCGCAACTGGAATAATTGTACCATTCAAGTATAACTCAGGTTCAGGATGGAGACCTCGCTTCCTACAAAAGTGCACGCAGACAGTTTTCTGTTTCGAAAATGTAAATCCCTGTTTGTCTGACCATTCTTGGATCTTAATCAGAGCCATCTGCAGTTGCCTCTCTACATATCTCATGTCTGCTCCTCGACAGCTAATCTGCAGATCATCAACATATAGAGATCCCAAGATGGTGGGAGGAAGTTCTTTTAGTACAGAATTTATTTTTAAACTAAACAGGGTTACACTGAGCACACAGCCTTGAGGCACACCCTCTTCCTGTTCAAAAACATCCGAAAAAACAGAGCCAATTCTTACTTGAAAAGTTCTAGTGTTCAAGAAATTTTGAATGAAAATTGGTAGGTTGCCGCGCAAGCCACTCTCGTGAAGATCCCGGAGTATACCGTATCTCCATGCCTTATCATAAGCTTTTTCAATGTCGAAGAATATCGAGACAAGGTGGCTTCTTCTTACAAATGCTTTTCGAATAGATGTCTCTAAGAGGAGCATGTTATCTACAGTTGTTCTTCCCTTTCGAAAACCACTCTGATAAGGCGATATAATATCATTCTTTTCCAAGAAGTAGACTAGGCGGCTGTTTACCATCTTTTCAAACAGTTTGCAAACACAGCTGGTAAGGGCAATTGGCCGATAGTTCGAGGGATTCCTCGGGTCTTTCCCTGGCTTCGCAATAGGAATGACAATAGCTCTCCTCCATGCACTGGGAAATGTACGCTCCTTCCACACTCTATTGTAAAGTGTGAGAAGGGCACTCAGTGACTTACAGGACAGATGCTTTAGCATTTCATAATACACGCCATCCAGACCCGGACAAGACCTATGTGTCTGCAACAAAGCTCTCTTTAGTTCAACCATAGTAAAGTCTCTATTGTACGGCTCAAAGTTGGAAGAGTTGAAAGCGATGGGATTTTTCTCAGAGCGTTGCTTGATAGAAAGAAATGCAGGTGAGTAATTTCGGCTGGAAGAAACGGCAGCAAATGTCTCACCAATTGTATTTGCAATTTCTTCTATGGAGCTAATCACTCGGCCATCTTTTTCCAGAAAGGAAAGTGAGTGGTCTTTGTACATTCCGCATGCTTTTCGAACTCTTTCCCAAACCCGCTTACTAGGCGTAGAGGATGTTATTGAGGACACATATGAAATCCAGGAATCCCTCTGGCTCTGCCTTCTTACTTTCCGTGCATTTGCTTTGGCTCTTTTAAAAGCTATGAGGTTTCGCAGAGTAGGATATCTACGAAAAATACCCCATGCTTTTTTCTGTTTTTTCAGTGCTTCATGACAGTCGCGATTCCACCATGGTTTCGAATATTTTAGTGTTTTTCCTGATGTTCTAGGAATCGAAAGCATAGCTGCCTGAATAATAGTATTAGTAACAGCTTCAACAGCGTCATCGATATGCACACCTTCTACCATTTCCTCTGTCAGCTCTGCAACGGAAGAGAAGAGCTCCCAGTCTGCCCTGTCCAGGATAAAACGAGGGACTCTCGACACGGGGTTTGCTCCTCTTCGTGCAAGAGACACAAAAATAGGATAATGATCGCTGTTGTACAGGTCATTTCCGACACTAAAAGTGCAAAATGGCAACAGAGATGGTGAACAGATGGCAAGATCGAGAGCGTGGAATGTCCTTGAAGGCTCATGGAAGTACGTATCTTGCCCATTATTTAGGAGACAAAGGCTATGATCTTCGATCATCTGCTCTATTTGTCTTCCTCGGCAATTTGTATCTTTACTTCCCCAGAGTGGACTATGGCCGTTAAAATCTCCTATTATGATAAAAGGCTCAGGCAGCTGCTCTATTAGATTATTTAAATCTTGCTGATAAATGTGCTCATTTGGAGGCAAATACAAAGAAACAAATGAAACAATAATATCAAAATTTATTTGAGTAGCGACAACTTGGAGGGATGTCGTCAAAGGAAGTACATTTGAGGGATAATCCAGTGAGGAGAGGAGACCTACACCTCCACTGGCACGCTCACCTGCAATGTTATCCTTCCTGACGAAAGAAAACCTCCGAAGTTTTGCATGGTGTTCGGGTTTCAAATTTGTTTCCTGTATTGCTAAGCACACAGGATGATACACATTTATTATAGATTTGATGTCAAGGAAATTTCGGTGGAAACCGCGACAGTTCCATGACATGAGGGTGGCCATTATGAATTGTTTTTGTTTTTTCTGTGCTGTTCTTTTGTTTTTCGTGGAAGTAGATGCCTGGGAACTTCTAGACCCTCTTCTACTTCCATAAAGTCTGAATCCGCAGATTCAGAAATCATCTCATCAAAAGAGCTATTGCTGTTACTTCTATTTTTATTGGATATTTTATGTGTAGAAGTTTTGGGCTTACTTTGAATAACTGTTTCTTTCTTTTGTACTATATGGGTTGCATTTTCTTTTTGCTTGTTGGATGTAGACGGATGGGTTTTATTTGCTAGGGTCTGTGTGCCTATTGATGTTTGGGTGGCGACTGTACGAGATGATTTTACAGCACTGGCGTATGATGTATTTGGTCGAAGCTGTGTGCTCTGGACTAATCTTCTGGCTTCGGCATATGAGATGTTCCTCGTAAACTTTGCAGTCTGCACTTCTTTTTCCAATTTCCATTTTGGGCAGAGGCGTGAAAATGCTGGGTGCTCACCCTTGCAATTTATACAAAGAGGCGCAGCCGTACAATTTTCAGAATCGTGGCCAATCTGTGAGCATCGGGCGCATGTAAGGCTGCCACGACAAGACGTCTTAGAATGGCCGAAACGCTGGCATTGGAAACATCGCATAGGGTTTGGAATATAAGGTCTTACAGGAATATTTAGATATCCGGCCTTAATATTCTTAGGCAGATCAGGCGTGTTGAAGGTAAGGATCACGTGTTTCGTGTCTATCAACTTACCTTCTTTACGCATCTTGATCCGCCTTACACCGCAGACATTTTGTTCGGAGAGCTCAGAAGCGATCTCTTCTTCAGAAACATACAGAAGGTCGAATTCTGAGATTACACCCCGACAATAGTTGAGTGACTTATGTGGTGTTACAGTCACATTCGCTTGCCCAAGTTTAGTTATCTGAAGTAAAGAAGCAGACTGGGTGGCTGAGGTTGTATCAATAAGCAGGTCTCCGGAGCGGAGACGCTTTATATTTCTCGGCTCACCAATACAGGACTGGATGTATTTGTTTATTACAAAAGGAGACATCTTATGCATTTCGCCAGAAGGACTAGAGATGACTAGGAAACGGGGAATATTGTTATGATTTTTTTCATTTGTATCTGTACGTAATTTTTTTGCAGTAGACTTTTCAGAAGTAGGTTGAGTGAGTGGTTTAGCAGTAGAGGTTTCAGAAATAGGTTGAATGACTGGTTTAACAGTAGATGTTTCAGAACTAGGTTGAGTGACTGGTTTAGGAGTAGAAGTTTCAGAACTAGGTTGAGTGACAGGAGTGATTTGAGTGACTTGAGTGACAGGATTGACTTGAGTGACTGGAGTTACCTCGAAATCTTTTATTAAGTAAATATGAGAAGCCATAGTGAAAGAATAAAGATTCGGGTCCGACGGCCCCGCCCACCACGGAGCCCAACAAGGGAACACAGATTCCTGTGTTAGGGCTAGCCGGACCTATACGCAAACTGAAGCCCCACAGTCGGCTTTCCCGAAAGCAGGTACTCCCGAGAGCTTGACCCCAAGCCACTGACACAAGGACTAGTGACCAGCCGATTGACACCCGTGAGGACGACTAAGGTGCCTCCCGTTTAGCTGAAGCAGAGGCCAAAGCAGTGTGTTGGGGACAGTACCTCGCCCCTCAACTACCAGGACCCTCCTTTCCAGCGACACGGGTCTCCACGCACGGCAAACACGTGGGCAGTTTTCTCCCCACTTGAAAACTAGAAACAAGGTCTGTTCCAGCCTCTCGTGACGAGCCCCAAACTCCGTAGAGAGAAACCACAAGGGAGAAGGGAAGGGAAAAAGATCCAGCCAAGAGGAGAGGAGACGGAAAAGAGGATAGATCACTGGGGCTCCAGGATCGTGACACCCGTCTCACCAAGAAGATGATCCCCTGAAGGGCTAGGGTACCTCGGGATTGCCACACCCGTACTCACAAAAGTGAGCCCCCTGAGGGATATGTAATGTTTGAATATATTTATTTATCCAATATTCATACTTTGAAGATTGATTAAAATCTAATGAAATCTAAGTTTTTATAACATGTATTTTATTATTTTATATGCTGTACAATATTTAACAATACTAATTGCGAAATCTGTTGGTCATATTTGTGATCTATTTGTCCCTATTAAATATGTAACATCAACAAAAATATAAATTATTTAAAATTAAAGCACATACCCTTGATTTTTATATCAGAAAAACAAACTTTAAGCAGCATTTTAAACTCACATGGATTATCATAGTTTTAAAAATTTGCTGAGCATCAAATAAAGTTTCATAACACACTGTATGGATATAGATGAACATCTCTTGTCACATCATATGAAAGTCTGAAATCTTTCATCAAAAATTTCTCTCTTCTTTCCAATCTTGTTCTTTGTATTGTCTGCATTTCTTGCTCTCCCTTCTCCTCATCATTACAGAAATACAGAATTATTACAGAAGCAATAGAAACAGAACCCGAACAATGGAACTTTATACCTGAACAAAAAATTATGTGTACATATAAAGTTAAAGATAAGAAGCATCTTAAACAACATACATTGAAATAAGTACCTGATAAAGGAAACAAATAAATATTGAGTTTTTTGTTTTATTTAAAATAAATTATTCGTTAATTTTGATTCCATTACAATTATAAACGATTCATTATTTCATAATAAACTTTTTCATATTTTCAATTTTATAATATCTACATGCATACTTGCCAACCTATGACACTCAAAAATCAGGAGATTTTTCACAATGTTAAAAAGACTTTAAATGATGAAAATATAGTTTTTAACAATGAATTAATTTCAAATAGTAACTAATTCTTAAATGCAAGCAACACAAAAATACCTTACACATAAAAAACATTTTTATTACTTGCAATCGTTTAAGAAAACGAAAAATAAAACTTTAATCAGTTTTCGTACAAATGTTATAAACAGTGGCAGATTTTGCTTTCTTTAAGAAAGAAACGTCATAATTTTGTTCATACCAATTGCCACGTAGGCCTGCTTTCGCTAATAAAAGTTTTTCTAATGTGTCATCACGAATATTAGATCTAAATTTAGTCCTCGTTTTCGCAACAACACTGAAAATCCTCTCACACTCTGCATTACTATGGGGAACTGTCAAGATGGCCAACATAATTCTAGACAGTTGACTATATTTCAAAAAATCATCAGCATCTTTCAGTTTTCTAATTAAACTCCACTGGGTGTCAATCTTAGCTGATTTTATAACTTCATCCAAGTTCTCTAATTGTAAACTGCTGTTATGCAGCTGTTGGAACTGTTTCAATTTTTCCTTCTTTTTAGAACTCCTTTCAAGATAATAATAAATATCAACAATGTGTTCATCCACATTTATTGGTAAAGAAGCTTCCCTTTTTTCAGCTGCTAAATTTAAGGGGTGACAGGTGCACCTCATAATCTGCAAATCTGAATTTTCCTAAGATGCCTGCAACACCAGTATTCAAGCCTACCAATACTGGTGTATTATCAGCACCAAGTGCTAAGCAATTATCCAGAGGGACTACATTTTCTTTTAAAGTTTTAATAATTAGCTGTGGTATATTAAAGCCTGTCAAATGTCCTTCTAAAGTGGGGACAGAAAGTAAACTGCACTCAATTTCTGAAGACTCTGGATTATAAAAAGAAACAACAATTGGATACAGTTTTTAATTGGTATTATTGCTTCCATAGAGAGGCATAACGGAGCTGTTTTATTGCAATCAATAACTGATGATTTATTTTTCAAACCCATTTCTTTAACAATTGCACCTGTTTTGGTTCTTTCACTTGAATATTTCTCAGCGATCTCACTATCGGGAAACATTTTTCTAAATAAAGCTGCAGCGTGATCCGATGCATTCAGTGGCAGGTTGTACTCCAGCAAAAAAGCAGAGAACAGACATTCTGCATTAATAACTTTTTGGTTTTCTGTTTCTGAAGAAAAATTTAATTTTCCGTTTTTTTTTTTTTTTTTTTTTTTTTTTTTCAAAACAACTCATGTTGTCCTTGTGTTTTTGTGTACGCAGATGTTTGAGAACATCTGCCCTTCCACCATGCGAAATAAAAAAATCGCAACGACAAGGCGGTACACATTGCAAATTTATTACATTTCCTTGAGGAAATAATGGAAGGAAAGTCAACTGTGTAGGATTTTTGAAACGTACACGATTATTTCACCTTTCTCACAGACATAACAAAAGATGATAATTTCTAAAACTATTTCCCGAAGGCATGTGTACTCACACAACTCAGGACAAAATGACCGAAATGACTAAAGAACATCCAAATAACAGTTTGCTTTGTCCACACTGGCTAACATATGCCAGATGACACGCAGTGGAGCACGATGCCCATTGGAGAACTGGAGAACGACCTTTCTGGATACATATATACTCTCACTCACAAAGCAGAAGTTATCTAATTCACAAGGTTTTGTTTTAGATATAAGCTAGAGAAAATTCAATTGCTTTCAGACGTCCAAAATCACTTTTTTTTTTTTTTTTGTTGTTGTTCATATAACAAAGCATTAAGCCAAGTTCCATAAAAATCGTGAGAAATTTTAAGAATAAGAAAAAGTCGGGAGAAATATATTGTAAATCGGGTTGGCGGGAGAGCGGTCGAAAATCGGGAGTCTCCCGCCTAAATCGGGAGATTTGGCAACTCTGTACGTGTCATCGTACTAGATTTAAACTGATGATTTAAATCTGGAATTGCCAAAGTTCCAAGAAGACTGGATCTCAAACTTTATACTGAAATATGCATTATTTGTTCAGTGGGTAGTTACTTTTATTCGTTTTTGGAATTAGCTTTTTGCTGTACAATGCAACTCCACTGCACCAAATTAAAAGGGATCAGAAGTTTGGTTCAATATATCAGATGGTTTTCAGTATCGATCCCATAAGAAAAGGGAAATTATCTCACAAAAAGAGTATTAATTGACATTAATTGTCCCTCCCCCTCCCACAAAAAGATACAAACTGATTATCATTGTCAAATGTACTAAAAAGAGGGAATAAGTTTTTTCATCTTAGAAATTATCATATTATTAAAAGCCAAATGCAATTATTATTATGTGAAGTTATCAAATATGATTTTTTTTCTGTTTCAAATTTTGCCATATGTTTTGTTCAACAAATTAGCATAAAATAGTTGGTTATTTTTTCATCTGCATATGTATATTCATATGCATTTTCATAAGTGTGAATAATTGTTGTGTGAAGTTTTTTCTATGAACTTTTATCACAGAACCATTTGTGTTGTTATGTCAAAAGAATTCTTTTGGTAATACAAAAACTTAGTTAAGTATGTTTTCTTAATTTTGTTATAGTGCATTTCTTCAAGAAATAACTATGGCTTTGACTAAAGTCCTGGGTGTCAGCTCCCCTATTAATATAGACATGCCTACTGCAAAAGACTTGCAAAAAACAAAAGAATTAGATGAAGTACTGAAAGAGTATCATCTTTTTGAATCACGTGAAGAATTTGCTTGCAGGTAATGTAATGTATAATGCAGTTTATTCAAATTTTTGTGCTTGATATCAAGACCATAATTAAATTTTCCTTAGTTTACATAATTTTATCTAGAAATAAATTTTGTTATTTTGAAATTTTTCATAGATTGGAAGTTTTAAGTAAGTTGAACAACTTAGTGAGACAATGGATTCAAGCCACATGTTTACAAAAGGTAGGTGAAGCAATTAAAAAAATTTCTTTTATTATTTCTAGAAGAGAATATTGTAAATAAAGTGATGTTAATTTATTTTCAGAATATACCTAGAGATGTAGCTGAAACAGCCAATGGGAAGCTATACGCATTTGGTTCGTACAGGTTAGGTGTTCATACCAAAGGTATGTTTTTAAATTTTCATTCTTCAAGCTGAAAATATAAAAGCTTAAAGTGCACCATAACTACTATTTTAATACAGGTATCATATGATATACAGTACAAAGTTGAAAATCTGGACATCTATTATCCGGAATGATCTAAAATCCAGACCTCAAAACCACTACCAATGGTTTTCTCGTGGGATTTACACATTCGTATTTGATTCCTACCCTCTGCACATAATACAACAGCTAGAGAGTCCCGATTTTTAATTGCTCTTCGACAGTAAACAAAATACCTTCTTATTGAAGAAACAATCATTTTAGCATAAATTTGTACTATCGGTAATTTGGCTGTGTTGCTGCATATTTCCTTGCCACATATCTCAAACTGAAACATTCCGCATAGATAAATCGTTGATCTGACGTCAACCTGACGAATCATTATTTATTATACTTTCCTTTCATCACCGCATGTTTATCAAAACATGATAACTTGAGTAATGACTCAAGTAGCGATGCCTAAACAATTTTTTCATGTTAGTAATTGAATAATAAAGGAATATGGTAACCTTTTATGTTGACATTACGCTTAGCGATGATTACAGATTTAAGTTAAATGTGGTAAAAATGTTGACAGGGAAAAATTTCCTTCCATATGCTGAGAATAGATTTTGTTGATGATACTCATAGACCCAAAGATTACATTTAGGGCTATTTGAATTAAAAATAACTGATTTGTTATTCACATAAAGCCAGAACCAGCGCCAGTGGTCGTACGGCAGGTGCGTTCTGCATATTCACAAATAAGCTACTTATTCAATCAATCGCATTTATTTTTAATTTACATAGTGAAAAAAAAGAACATTCTACAAAAACATATCATGCAGCGTATATGCACGCTAGCGATAACGGCACAAGCATGAGGAAGAACTCACTACAACAAATCAGTTCACTTCACTTGAGAGAAAAGTACAGAGTTTAGTTGCAGCACTGCTATACAAGAAAAAAACAAAGTTAACATTTAATTTAAAAGTTCGTTGCATGGTTGCTGCATACTCCCCTCCCAGTGTCAACGATATCGTACAAAGAAATGAACATGACGCCCAGAACGTGTAGTCTTAGGTTGCACTTTTGTTGCAGGCTGTGCTGAAGTGGTGATATCAGATGGACAATCATTTGATGGGGTATCGGGGTTAAGTGGCAAATCATGTGTCACAGTGCCCTGCAAACAGTGAGGTGAAGTTGGTGGTGGAGTGATTGGTTTATCCCTGTTCAGAACATAAGCTGGCTTTACACGATCAATGGATACCGGTACAGTTTTGCCATTTATGTCTAGGTAAAAAACCTTCTCTGTTCTACGAACAACTAAAAATGGTCCATCATAAGGAGATTGAAGTGGGCATCACACCATATCATGACGAAGAAAAACATGGGTAGCTGTGGCTAAATCACGGTGTATAAAGGTTTTGCTATCACCATGTCTCTTGGGTGGTATGGGGCGAAGTGTTTGCATATGTGCACGTAAGTGGCTGACAAAATCTGTGGTGTCAACCGGTTGTTGAACAGGAACCAGGAACTCCCCAGGCAGACGAATGAGGGTGCCGAAAACCATATCTGCTGGTGTGCAACCCAAATCTTCTTTCAAAGCAGCTCAAAAACCAAGAATCACAGGAAGGACTTCAGTCCACCGCTCAGTGGCATGGCACTTGATAGCAGTCTTAAGAGGTCGATGCAATTCCTCTATTAACCCATTCGACTGGGGGTGGTAACTAGTCGTCCTGGATCTCTGAATTCCCAGGTGATGAGTGAGAGAGCAAAAAAGTGAAGCTTCAAACTGGCGTCCTTGATCAGTTGTCACAGTAGAGGGAACTCCATACCTGGAGACCCAGCATGTGGAAAATGCTTCTGCAACAGTTTCAGCAGAGATATCCTTGAGTAGTTGAGCTTCTGGCCATCGAGAGAAACGATCAATTAAAGTCAAGCAGTAAGAATAACCATTTGAGGGAGGGAGAGGGCCTATAAGGTCCAAGTGAACATGGTCAAATCTTTGAAAAGGATCCTTAAAACTTGCCAAAGGTGCTTTTGAATGGCGATGAATTTTAGCCTTTTGACATGGGATGCAACACTTGGTCCATTCAGCTATATCCGATAACATTTTAGGCCAAACAAATCGTGACCGCACAATGTGTTGTGTTCTGCGTACACCAGGGTGAGCCATGTTGTGTAATGAGGCAAAAAAATCCTGGCCAAACTGTTGGGACATAGGGACGAACTCTGCCAGTCGATACATCACAGAATAGATCAATGTTTGATTCCGGGACAGTAATTTTTTTTAACTGCAGGGATGTGTCTGATGACAGTAAGGACTTCAACTCCTCATCCAATGTTTGTGCTTTAGCTATTTCAGAATAATCAACTGCTGCAGGAAGAGTTAAGGCAGCTATACGGGACATGACATCTGCAGGAATATTCTCAGGCCCTGGAATGTGCTGTATGTTAGTTGTGAATTGCAAGATGAAATCTTAAATGCCTCACCTGGCGTGGAGAGCACTTGTCATTCTTTTGACGGAAAGCATATATCAGAGGCTTATGATCAGTATAGAGGACAAACTCTCTAGCCTCCAACATATGTCTGAAATGGCGAATGGATGCATAAGCAGCTAGGAGCTCCCGGTCATAAGCACTGTACCGAGTTTCTGCTGTACTGAGCTTCCTCGAGAAAAAACCTAAGGGCTGCAATTTGGAGTCCACAACCTGATGCAATGCACCACCAATAGCATGATCAGATACATATACATGCAAGGCAAGTTGGGCAGTTGGAGAAGGATGAGCAAGTAACGTGGCATTAGCTTGTACTTGTTTGCATTTTTCGAAAGCCTCTGTTGCAAGCGAAGTCCAAATAATTGGTTTCTTCGAATTCTTCTTACCAGAACCTTTTAGGATGTCACTTAACAAAGCTTGGTTATCTGCTACCTGAGGCAAAAACCTACGATAGAATTCATTAGGCCTAGAAACTTACGCAAATTACCAATAGTTTCAGGCAACTTAAAATCTAGGACTGCTTGGACTTTATTTTGCAAGGGTTTAACCCCTTCTGGGCTTATATGGTGACCAAGAAACTCCAACTCAGTGACACCAAACACACATTTTGAAACATTTAACTTGAGACCATAAGTACTCAGTCTTTGAAATATAGCCTGCAAGTGTTTCTTATGCTCCACTGCATCATTTGAAAAACATAGTATATCATCAAGATAAACATAACAAAACGGGAGACCCCTTAGGACCTTGTGCATAAAGCGCATGAAGGTTTGGGGTGCATTCACTAAGCCAAAACACAGATGAGTATACTCGTAGAGACCCCATGGGGTTGTCACTGCTGTTTTAGGAATGTCAGCGTCTGCAATAGGAATTTGGTGAAATGCTTTAAAGATGTCTACTTTTGAGAAAATGGATTTACCGTAGAGTGAATGAGCAAAGTCTTGAAGATACGGAATAGGATAACTATCAAATTCAGTCACAGAATTCAGTTTGCAGTAATCTCCAACCGGACGAACTGTAGAATTCTGCTTAGGGACGACATGCAATGGTGAACTCCATGGACTCTTGGAAGGACGGATTATCCCTTGATCCAGGAGGAATTCGAACTCAGATTTCACTGCTTCGTGCAGATTCGGATGGAGTCGTCTCGGTTTTGAAGTCGTAGGTGGTCCACGAGTCAAGATATGATGCACTGTATTATGAGGAACAGTCTCCTTAATTAGAGTAGGATTTGTTATATCTGGAAACTCCGAAAGCAAGGAGTCATAATCTGAATTAACAGAAACTGTGACAATAGAAGGTTGGCTTTTGTGACCAACATTGCCATAAGTAAACAGTGAAGTTTCAGGATTTATAAGACACTGCCGTTTCAAATTAACAAGAAGATAAAAATGTTTCAAAAGATCTGCACCGATGATAGGAGAAGTTACATCAGCAATCACAAATGTCCACGAGAAGGGCTTCCGGAGACCCAAGTCGACTTGTCTGCGCACAAATCCATATGCAGGAATTTTAGAATTGTTGGCAGCAAAAAGGGCAAATGTTTCACAACAGTTTCTCTTATCTTTAGAAGAAGGAGGTAACACTGAGATCTCACTACCAGAATCGATGAAAAATTTTTGACCAGTCTTCCTGTCATGAAGAAATAATCGACTGGGCTTTTTGGATATTTCCGTCATCCCAGCTATGTCGGGAATTACAGGTTTTTTTGCTGCTGGTACACGCAAGGCTTAGCACATTTGCGTGCCTTATCACCAAAACGGTTATGATAGAAACACACATTACTGGAAGTATTACCTTTTCTGGAGCGAGAGGTTGAGCGACTCCGGAACCTAGTTGTCCTCCGATCATGGGAAAGTTCAGAAACTTGGCGTGTAAGTTCTTCGATCTGCCTGGATAGGGTTTAGGGTTTCAGTTGTGATGGCATTGGGATCCAAGGACGTTCCAGCTCCTGAAGTAGCACAGATTGCACTAGCTTGAACAACCTCAGCGACTTTATCAGCTATAATTGCTAGCTGATCAAGTGTTTCAGAAGAGGCAGACAGAACTGTTTGGATATAGGCTGGCATCCGTTGCATCCATAAATTTTGCAAAAAGTCATCATTAAGCTGTTTCCCAGAAAGCTCTTTCGTTTTCCGTAGGAGATGACTAGGCCGTTCATCGGAAGCACTTCCGCAGAGAACCCGGTAAATGTAAACATCGCCAACTTTGGCGATAATAGTTCAAACCTGGTAACCTATAGGATTCATCGTATTCGCTTGTTTGAAGGTTGCAACCATTCCTCTTGAGTTCATTTTGTTGAATTATCACTGTCGTTATTCGCGTTTGGAGATTTATATTCTTCTTCTCTTATTTATTATTATTTTTTCTGAATTTTTTAACAACGAATAGATAGAAATATTTTCGTATAATTAAAGAAGTTTTCGTCGATAGATGCCGGTTCTCGGCTCCAATTTTTATGGCATAAAATTTTAACAAGATACTATATTGTTAATGCTTTTCTAATAATAACCTTTCCAGGGATGGCAGGTGTGACATAAATAATTAAATGGAAATAAAAAATATTATTGATTATCTAAGACGACAGAGTAGTTTGATACATCCCCATGGTCATCAAAATTAGCAAACCACTGTTGGTGTAAGGAATACAGTTCAAATAACTCTTAAAAAATAATAAAATGTATAAAGTTCTAGTTTTATTAACAATGCTACTAAAGAAAATTTGATTACTGTTGAAGGTTATTTGTATTGTGAAATATATTATAAAAAAGACTGGTTTATTTTCGTATATCACGTTTAACCGGTTAATTTTACATCTGCATGCTTATTATCTGTGAATTTTTACAACCATATGCTTAATAGATTGTTTTGTCTGCAACTTGAACTTACATGCACTAAAAATCACGTTTATGGCTCATCGTGGATGAACCTCGAGCTTGGCGAGTAAAAATGCAACGGCGCCAATGGGTTCTCTGCGGATGAAAACCCCGTTCATCCCCCAACTGAAGTTCAGTGAAGAATTTTTTAATTTTCTGGTGTTCAGAATCTTCAAATGCACTGATAAGCCTCTCAGACAGTTTTTTATATTTGTCCGAGTCCGGAGGGTTTAGTACAATGTCCGAGACGTGCGACAGAGTTTCCGCGTCTATATTCGCTATAAGAGCAGAAAATTTCGTTTCATCACTCGTAATTCCGCTGTAAATGAAGGCATTGTCACATTGTGCGATCCACAACCGTACGTTAGCATTCCAGAAAGGTGGAATGCGAAGTGCAACTTTCGCTACTTGGCTCTGCTGATCAGGTGGAGGCATCGCTAGTATGCGGAAATAGTTCCTATTCTATTCTATTACTTTCGCAAAAATGACCTTGGCTACAAAGAGCCTTAATCCATTCTGTTTTAGTCATGCCATACAGCCGGTTAGATAGAAAAAATAGTGGTGTAATATACACCCGCACTGAGGCGAAAAATTTAGAGGATTTAATCCTGCAATTTTTGGTGAAATCAAGATAAGCAATTGAAAGCGGTAAGTATGATCTCAAATCTCAAGTAGTCAGGTGGCAAAACGGTCAGGTCAGAAAAGAGCGGTCCTACTTCATCGGCTTCCATACCCTGAATAAGGGAGGAGCACCCAGATTAGTTAGGAGCAAGTGGAGAACCACGTGATGTTCATCAGCAAATCATAAGAGTTCTTTTACAAAAGTTCTAATTTGACCAGAGCGGTCACATGATATGTACATTAAATAAAATCTTGAATAACATAAAATAAGCTTGAGTAATTGAATTCTAGGACAAAACAGAAAATATATACACTATTTACAAAGTTAAAATCACCATCTTGGATTATGATGAATAGAACGCGGTCGTTTGACTGTGTATTCAATAGTAGGATCGTAATTTATAATGTTCTGGATAGCCTGATATTCACTATTTCTAATTTTTTCAAAGAAGTTGCGTGAAAGTATAAGAATATGATCCATGAGATCAGGGATTTTTAGGTCTTTTTGAATGTCTCTATTCCTTATAAACCAAGGCGCATTTGTGATAGATCGTAAAATTTTGTTTTGTAGAATCCCAATCTTCTTTCTTTCGTTCTTATTTCCGATAGCCCATGCAGGGGCGGCACATGTAAGGATCGGACGGATGAGAGAAGTATAAAGCACCTTTTTGGTGTGCAAATTTAATTTAGAGTTTCGCCCAATAAGTGGGTAAATAGCCATATATGCAGCATTCCCCTTATTTGCTATGCACTGAAGATGGTTTTTGAAATTAAGTTGTTTATCGATATAAACACCCAGATATTTATATGCGTCAACATGAAGGATAGGGATGTTATTGATTTTTATTTCTGTGTTAACATTTTGCAATTTCTTATATCTTCTATAAAGAACTGTGTTGCATTTATGAGCACTGAGATTGATTTTCCAAATAGAACACCAGTGTGCAATATTATTTACGTACATCTGTAGATTATTTATGGCAAGTTGGGGTTTTATTGATTCCGAGAGGATTACTGCATCGTCGGCATATTTAAGCACTTTGGCATTAAGTAGTTGTGGTAAATCATTTATATAGATGTTGAAAAAGTTTTGGGCTCAAAACACTTCCTTGAGCGACGCTGCAAAACATCCTTTTCTTTTTTGAGAGAGTATTACCAATGCGGACTTGGAAGGTTCTGTTTTGCATGAAAGAGAAAATAATTTTGACCAACTTTTTGGGTACTTCAAGATTAATGAGCTTATGAATTAGCCAGGCATGCCACACTCGATCAAAGGCTTTTTCAAAATCGAGGTAGCATGCAGCGACTGCGCTTTTTTTCTGGAAGGCAAGAGCAATAATTTCAACTAAGTTAAGGACTTGGTGGGTAGTCGAATGACCTTTCCTGAAACCAAATTGCATACTATCAATAATGTCATTGCTTTCAAGAAAGTCATTTAGTCTATTGTTTAGAATTTTTTCATAGATCTTTCCCATAGCAGGCAGAAGGCTGATGGGACGGTAACTATTGACATTCTTAGAATTTTTGCCAGGTTTGAGAATAAAGATGACAATAGAATGTTTCCATTGTTTTGGGAAGTAAGAAAGTCTGATACATCCATTAATGATGTTACAGAGATTAATAATACATTTATCAGGTAGGGCTTTTAGTGCTTCGTTATTTATTTGATCGAAACCTTTCGCTTTCTTCGGCTTAAGTGTCTTGATTATGCTTTTAATTTCCTTCGGGGAAGTAAACTGGATGTGCCTTTGTGGAGTAAAGTTACGTATAAAGTTGATTGCTTCGTTTGCTTCATCTTCAGTATCCGAATTGGTAGAAGGGAGGGGTTGATAGATTTTTTCTTGCTCTTCGGCCATGAGGTCGGCAATGTCTTGATCAGAATAGTAATTAATTCCGGAGTGTTCTATTGCATGTTGAGTATAGCTGTTGTTGTTTTTGAGAGAGCGTGCAATTTTCCAGACGTTTTCATGATTTGGCTCCAATTTCAAGGAGGTGATCCCATTTTTGAGTTCTGTACTCTTGGATATCCAACTTAATTTTGCGATTAAGATAATTAAGATGTCTTTTATCAGTGGGATTTCTTGATTGATGCCAAGTCTTGATAGCTTCATTTCTAAGTTTGATTGTGTTTCTAATCTGAGTAGGAAGAGTTTGTGAATTTTTTTCTTTAACAGAGTAAGAAGCGTTGGAAATAGCGTTTTGTATATTAGTTGTGAATTTACGAATTTCCTTTTCAATTGCATAGCTGTGCGGGTAATGGTTATTGCAGTTATAATTTTGAAGTAAATGGTTAACCAAAGTCCAATTGGTCTTGGTGAGGTGTTTCTTTAATGGATGATAAAATCCGTAGAAGTCAAAAGTGACTGCAGGTGATCCGAGTTTAAATCATGTGTAACTTCCAAATGTGGTGTTTGATCAATATTTTTAAGTAGTAACACATCCAGGATGTCTCCGGTGCCATCGTAGTGAATTCTAGTAGGGGTAAATGGAGCGACTATTTTAAGGTCTTGATTTAAGAGGTAATTATTAAGAAAATTTCTGTTGGTATTATTAAATCTAGAGTTCCATGCTTGATTTTTAGCATTGAGGTCACCCGCAATTAAAGTTGGGAAATTGGCAGCAGTGAGGTTGTTTAAATCAGTATCGTTAAGTCTATTGCCGGGGTGGTTGTAAACAGAAATGAATAGATATGCTTCGTTCAGTCCACTATAAATAATGGCAGCAGATTTTTCAATATTGCCAGTGTTTGGGATTTCAAATTTAGCAAAACGGAGGTAATTTTTAATTATGATTGCAGTGCCGCCGCCTCTGTTATGATTTCTGTCATCGCGGATAGTCTAATACCCGGGAAAGTTGATTCGATGGGATTTTCTTAGATGGGTTTCATTGAGTAGCATTATGTTTATATTATTAGTAATAAGAAAGTTTTTAATTTCTTCTTTTTGTTTTTGCACTCCATTTGCATTGAAGAATGTAATTTTAAGGAAGCACTTGCTTGTGGCGATTACTTTATGGGCATTTTTGTATGGATCAGAAGTCATAATCTAATGATGAGAAGTATTCGATAGCTGCCATGACAACTTCAATTTTGTTCATTATATTTTTTGCTTCTTTGAAACTGGTGAGAAATTCTTTTGCTTTAGTAAGCTGCTGTTTTATCCATTCGCAGAAGGAGGGTGGCTCCAGTTCTTGTTTTTGAGTAGGAGGAGCGGATACATCCGCTTGCATGCTGGTAGTTTGTGCAGCAGCTGGTAACGCCGGGAAATCGGCTTGGTTAAGCCGAAATGCCGGTTGCTGTTGTTGAGTTCTTTCTAATTTACGGTTTTCTACAGCTTTTTTAAGGTTGTTGGGATGAAATTTACATGATTTTGATGAGCTGACATGGTCTAAACCACACACGGCACATTTTGCTGGATGTAAATTTTTATCTTGTTTGCAGGTGTAACCTTCATGAGGGCCTGCGAATTTTTGGCATCTGGGCTTATAATTACATTTTTCCTTTATATGCCCATATCTTTGACACCTATGACACTGTACAGGTCCTGGGCGGCTTTTATAAGAACATACAAGGACATCAAGTCCGCGTAGCGTAGTAATGTTGAATATTTTCTTCCCGTCATTATTTCTCTTCGTCTCGACGAGAAAAACAGGTAGTTTAATTACTTTTCCATCTTCGAATTTTTCTATTTGTTTAATTTTAGTAACGGGAATTCCCATACTTGCAATTTCTCGTTGGATAATTTCCGGATTGGAAGTTCTAGGCAGCTTTTTAATAATTGCTTTTAGCGGTTTCTCATTTTTAAGTTTATATGAGTGATAAGGGATATCCCGTTTTGTTAATAAGTCAGTTGCTATGCGATAATCTTCTGCGTTGAAGACTCTGATAGTAAGGGTGTCACCTTTTACGTTTCCTTTAATTTTAGTTATACCTAGAGCTTCAAACTCTTCTTTCATTTTGTCCCAGTTAGCTGTAAAATCCTGTAGGACAATAGGAGGGATGTGTGTGGCTGTTTTCCTGGGTAATATAAATTCTCCATTATTAACTTCATTGTTTTGATCAATTGATTCTTCATTATTTAGCTTTTCAAATTTATTTTGTTGAAGTGGTGGGGTAATTTCGGTTTCTGAAAACGTGCGTTTATTAGTGATACGTGGGGTTTTAAAGCCTTCGTTGTCAATTTCATTTTTCTTTTTCCTATTTTTATCACTATTGATGCATTTAATGGGGCTGTGTGGATTTTGGGGTGGGATATCTTTTTTAAGATCCTTCATGTTTTGAGTCAGTTTTTGAGGAGATTTAGTAACAGAATTATTCTGTTTCTCAGTTAGGTCTTTCGATTTCACATTCTGAGTAACTTTTTTGGGGGAATTATCAGTAGAGATGCATTTTTTCTCTGTACCCTTATTATTATTGCTTTTTATCGCGGGGTTACTGTTACTTCTTTTGAGTGGTTTGTTTAAGCTAATGAACATGTCACAAATTTTGAGCTTAGCTGAAATTGTTTCAAGATCATTAACGATCTGCTCGGTTTTTTTTTTTTTTTTTTTTTTTTTTTTTTTTTGAGGGGCTGCATTTAAGATTTGATATTCATCTAGGAGTTGGTCTTTCATTTGGCATATATTTTCGAAAGTAGGTTTACCTACTTTGGTAACAATCCACATAAAAGCAGACATATTGCAGTCATTTTTTAATCCGAATTCCTCAATGTGCGATTCCTTAATTCCAAAATTGGAAAATTTACATAGATCAAATATTTGTTGCATAATCTGACCGTTTGCCATCATGCAGTCTTAATAAACCTGACGTACAAGAGAACAAAGGGAGAGATCTTACTGCATTTTCCTGTGAAGAGAATCAATCCGTATCCGTAATCCAAGGAGCGGTCCGTAGCCGGAGTTCTCGAGGGAAAACCAAAACGAGGCGGTTCAGTGCCGGTTTGCGAGGGCGAACACCAAAGCAAGCAGAAGCGGAGCTGAAAAAATCCCTGTCTCGTCTCTATGAGCTCAGCGACAGGAATCAGAAATGATACCAGAAATATCCAGGAAGCGAAGCGAAGTCGCCACAGTGGGATAGGCTTACCACAGCAAGGCTTAGCGAAGCATGTGACCAATTAACGTAACTTATTTTTCGTCCATAGGTCACCAATTACGGCAGGTGCGTTCTGCATATTCACAAATAAGCTACTTATTCAATCAATCCCATTTATTTTTAATTTACATAGTGAAAAAAAAGAACATTCTACAAAAACATATCATGCAGCGTACTTGCACGCTAGCGACAACGGCACAAGCACGAGGAAGAACTGACTACAACAAATCAGTTCACTTCACTTGAGAGAAAAGTAAAGAGTTTAGTTGCAGCACTGCTATACAAGAAAAAAACAAAGTTAACATTTAATTTAAAAGTTCGTTGCATGGTTCCTGCAGTCGCACCAAGTCGCAAAATTTAGGACCCATAGAAACTGCATCAGATATCTAGGGCCTGCCCTCAATAAGGTTTAATTAAGTATGTGTGAGAATTTATTTATTCAGAACTCTGATAAGCATGTGCAAGAAATAGACATAGGTAAGTATAATAAATAACTAATACAATTCAGGCTTAATTGTCTATGTGTGGGATAGAAGGAAGATAAAATGTAACAGAACAACTTGTCATTAGTTCCCAAGCTCATGATGCACAGCCAAATATGTATAATGAGGGATAGCTAAATTTGATGATGATAAATGCTAATTTTAAAGGTTTTCGGATATCACAAAACAAAATTGAAATTTTTGAATTAAAAGATTTTGTAAAGAAATGTGGAGAAATGGTAATAAATGAAGATGATATAAAAGAAGTTTTTCATTGTGATAACAATGCTTCTCAATCATCAATCAATTAATGAATGGTGAAATTTATAGTATGGTTCTATATCCAGAAAATACCACTACCGATAGTGAAAAAAGTGACAGAGAAGTTACTGTAAATGAGAAAATTTCGATTGACAAGTTAGTCGGAATTCTCGAAACAGCAGTCACAGAACTTTAACAATGTAACTAAACAAGAGATTATGTCTGGCTACAGAATCAAAGAGAAAGTATAATCACAAAAAACGAAGCAATTTAAACAACTTGCATTGAAATTTAATGTTTAATAAGGTAAACATATAAATATTAAGCTTTTTTTTTTTTTTTTTTTTTTTTTTTTGTAAATTTCGATACCCTTTAGATCATAAATACTTCATTATTTCATAAATCACGATTTCATATTTTTAATTTTATAATTTCTACATATCATCTTACTAGATTTAAACTGATGATCTATTATCTGAAAAAATCCGGAATCCTCAAAGTCCCGACGAGTTCGGACTTTGTACTGCATATGAATTAACATTTTGCTCATTTTGAAAAGAGAACAGGCAAGAAAATGTATTTTGTTGCTTATAATATAGAGTTCTTTTATGCTGTAATTTTTATTTATATATTGATTATATTTAAAAGTAGTAAATGTGGTCATTATGAGTGTTTTGGGAACTATAATATGCAAATATTTTTTTGTGTGGGTTAACTGCTGTGGAGCTTTATTCCCTGCGCTTATCAAAGGAAAAGTATAAACTCATTAGGAATTTCAGGATTGTTTTTCTAATGGCTATGATTAAGCAATCCACATTCAATTTTGAATTCAAACAAAATATATATCTTTATAGAGCTCTATATAGTAAATTTATCATTATTTTTAAATTTATTATTATTTATTTTCAATGCATTATCTGCTTTTTCTTGGATATGTATGAAAATAAATATTTTAATACAAATACATTGTATCATATCATATTTTGATAAATATATTTAATCTTATATTTGAGATTATTTAGTATCTTTCATGCCTGCACAGGGTTTGTAGCGGTCCTTACAAGTACTTATAAGTCTTTATATTTGAAAATAAAATATAAAAGCCCTTATAGGTGCTTGCGTTTTCTCTAAAGCACTTATTTTTTTTTTTTTAGTGCTTATGTTTTGCTTTTAGTGACCTTTTTTTTTTTTACGAAGACACATTTTTTTCCCCCGCACCAAAGCCGAAATTAAATAAACAACTTTCTTCCTTATATGGAATGTCAGATGGTGAATTATACTCCGAGAAATAGCTTTTCGTCCCTTTCTCTGCATTAACATAACCTTTGGTGCACGCGAGTTCTGACAGGTGCACGTTGTTCTATTGGTCAAAGAATTTCAAAAGCGATAGAAAATTTCAATTTCCGGTACATTCTGTATTCTTTTGCTTCCATACAATACTACACACGTTTGAATTTCTATCAAGATTTTAATAATTTACATTCTCGTTCTGCGTGGTCAGTTCGTGTTTATTATGATCGGTATGTTTATATTATGAGCATATGTATGAATATTTATAATATATTTGCAGTGACTGCTGAAGTATAGATTAAACTTTAAAAATGGGTAAATGTGTTTTAACACAGATTATTTTTCTAAGGAATAATATTCGGAAGGGCATAAATAAAGTGAAAGTAATCAAATAGTCAAAAAAAAATTTTTTTTTTTCAATGCATTATATAGTACGGAACTCTCCCCTTTCTCTGCAAAATCTCGACTATTGAAACCGTTACAATTCGCAGCAAAATGAGCAACGAATTTTTTTTTTTTTTTTTTTTATTGGTCACTTTCCAGTCTGGATTAAATAGGACTAAAAATTCTGCAGTCTACCAACCTAAGCGATGAATGATTCTATTCTAGAAATTTAACGCAGTTTGTTCAAAATTAGAATGAAAAACACCCCAGGTTGGTAAATCTCTTAATTAATCAATATGAGTAAGACAGGGATATCGTGCGGTGCGTGACGTGTCCTGCTCAATAACAAATATGGCAAATGGGCGCATGACGGTGAAAACCGGATGAAGCAAAAGAGCATTTTCCTTTATTTATTCTCAAAGTACCGGGAGCTGTTGATTCCAGTTGCATAATATCACATGCCGAAGAATGAAGGCGCAGGTATTGACCAATAACGTATGCAGTATTTTGCAGAGATAAAAAGAGTTTTACTGTACTTGCTAAAGCACATTATTTTTCAGTTCCATTGGGCTATTTTTATATGATGTACATATCGAAATGTCAAAAGCATTATTTAGCTGAAAAATATAAAGAATGGCTACCCCTTCCACTTTTATCGGTTGTGCTCGACTATCTGGAATTTTCCGATATTTGGCAATTTCGGAGTATGCCAGTTAGTTAAGCTTGTATTGTTAAAGGATGACCGTATGAAGCAATTTCCCATCTTCTGATTTCAGAAAAGTTTCTTTTTTTACTTATTTTTACTTGAATTACTTTGCTTGCAGTATCTGTTAAGGGAAAACTGTTACACTATGAAAATTTAGAAAATGTTTGGAATTTTGATTTAAGTTAAATTATTTAAATAATAAATAATAATATTTATTTTTTCTATTTTGAACTTGAAATTTCATCATTAAATCTTGTAATATAATCTTGTAATATAATCATTAAATCTTGTAATATAATTTAGTTCTGCATAGTTTTTTCCCCTTTCATTATAAACTAGTTCTGTAAATAGAACTTTTATTTGAAATTAAAAAATAAAAAAGAGTGTAATTGTTTTCCATGTTTGAGTAATGCTCATTCTCTCTTAATAAATGCTGAATTTCACATATTTTAAGTTACAAGTCTTAATTTAGGTAATTAGACAGCCCCCCTTTTTTTTCTTAAAATGTGCTTGTAAAGTGCTTATTTTTTTAACTGAAATGTGGCTACGAACCCTGGAAGAGCTTGTTGGATTTCAAGTGAACATAGTTTTTATTTTATTATGTGCTTCAATTTAACTTTACTTACTTTCCTTTAATTTTTTATTTAATGTTTGTTTGGCTACTAATAATTATTGTTAGTTTAGCTTCTTAGAAGTGGCAACAAAACAATTTATAGAATTAGGAAAATATGTTTTTGTAGTTAAGTTAGGCTTATTAAAGAAGAATGACATATTATTTGTATGAGTGATGTTTTACTCAAGTTAATAAATCAATACTTTAGAATATTTTTAGTAGTCTATTAGAGTCCATGATACGCTGGTAGCATAATAATTTATTTTGATGTGTAAGCGAACAGACTTAGGTCATTCCTTTGAGTTATCCCTTGCCCACACAATCCTCATAGGGGGAGTTACTATATAGCATCTGCTGACTTTGCCTGTTTAAAACTAGCAGTGTGGACATCTCAAAATTTTGCTTTTGGTACTTTTCCATTATATGCCTGCCATACATTTTGGTGGGTGGTTTTAGGTAAATAATTTGTAGGTACAAGAATAGTTTACAGATGGTGCACACCTACTCACAAAAGGTACTAATGTTATTATTTTTGTATATAATTATATTTCAAAAATATAGTAGTTTGTGGTAAAAAGTCGTGGTGCTTTCTGGTTATCCACAGCCACACAAAAAACCACGAAAAAAATATGAGGGAACACATAATGTCTCCAAAAGTACATGGTAAGCCACAGTGTCATCAAAAAATATTTATGTGGCAACCCAGGTATGCACACAGCATTCGTCGAGATGGAATTCCACTTCTCTAGACACTTTTGCAAGTGTGACTGTGTGGTCCTGTAGAGACATTAGGTTATTTTGATATGGGGGACTTGAAAAATGAGCAATGCCCTCGCCAGCACTAGAACCTGGACTTCTCGAATGTGTGCCAAGTGTGCTAACTGTTACACCATGAATGCAGGTGACCCAAACAAGATTATAAGGTCTGTGTTTAGACCAGGTGGATCAGGTCATATTCCTTTCATTTGTAACCTTATGTATCCCCCCTTTTAAAGGGTGACTGGGAATTAGGAGACCCAGTCACCAAACCCTGATGGTGAAGAATCATCATCCACCACCTTTTAGTTGAGGCCCCACTGTAGATACATTAGGTTATTTTGATACCGGAGATGCAAAAAATGAGCAATGCCCTCGCCAAAACTTAAACCTGGACCTCTCTACTATGCAGCGAGTGTGCTAACTGTTACACCATGAAGGCATGCTGAAAGGAGGGAGAAAATACGTTATAGTACCTCCTATGGAAATTTTAGCATAATGGTGGACTGGCTTGCCTTAATTCCTTACGACATCATGTAGCTCTTTTTTTCTTTCACATTTCAGGATTTTGGTGCCAGTTTTGTGCAATTTCCTGATTTTTTTTAGTGAAAGCTGATTGCTTTATACATAGGATAAACAACAGCACAAAAACCTGGCAAGTGTGCTTGCTTTGTATGGAATGTAAAAAAATAAGTGACATTAGATTCATCGTTAAATTGGATGTAAATATACCAAAGCGAGCATTTCTTTCCAAAGTTGCCCATAAGTTTGTGAACGCTTTCCACAGTCACTAACAAGTTTGTGACTTTTCGTGACTGGAGGTGCAGATAATCGGAAAGTATCAAAATCTTGATTAAATTAGTATAAAACTGTTAGTGAGTTTGAATTAGTTAGTAAGGATTTAATATAAAAATTAAAAAGATATTATGTAAACAAAACTCGGACCTGATTTACAACCTGGAAAATTGACTATTCTGCTTAACTTCTACTCACAAGATGGTCAGAATTCTTTTTTGTGCAATAACAGAAATAACTGCATTATTCCCATGAAAGAATTAAGTTAATCACAAGGATTATGTATTTTCACTGGTTTGTTAATTGTGTTAAATTTTTAAATGTTTGTTATTTCTGGATATTTCAGTATCTACAGTTTGGTTTCGGGATACTTTTTCATTATGCACCTGCCACGTATTTGGGAATTTTTTTTTAAATTGAAAATACAGAATTAAATGTGTTACACTAAACACGCACACACAAGTGTATGGTCTGGTCCCCAGTTGGTGTTATCATTGGGTCTTTGTGGACATTTGGGTTTTCTATCTTAGGTACCAAAAAGGTGGCTGGTACATAATGGAAAAGTACCAGTTTTAGTTTATTTGATTATGGCAAAGCATGCATTCTTATAGGGAGGGATGTCTTCATGCAGGACTTTCTAAAGGAAACTGGCTCGTATCCATGTTCCACATGAAAATGACCATGCAGCCAGTCTTTTTAGATGGAATAGAATCCAGTTCAAGCTACTAGTGTCCACTAACGTTACCACTTGACTTCTGGATTAAAGGGAGGGATGTTTTCATGCAGGACTTTCTAAAGGAAACTGGCTCGTATCCATGTTCCACATGAAAATGACCATGCAGCCAGTCTTTTTAGATGGAATAGAATCCAGTTCAAGCTACTAGTGTCCACTAACTTTACCACTTCTGGATTAAAAGGAGGGATGTTTTCGTGCAGGACTTTCTAAAGGAAACTGGCTCGTATCCATGTTCCACATGAAAATGACCATGCAGCCAGTCTTTTTAAATGGAATAGAATCCAGTTCAAGCTACTAGTGTCCACTAACTTTACCACTTGACTTCTGGATGAAGACTTGTAATTTATTTTTCTGAAAATGTATACAACTAAGATGTAGAATTTTGGAACTGAGAACTCTTTAAATATGGAAATAAATATTTTTCTTATTATAGGTGCTGACATCGACACACTTTGTGTTGCACCAAGCCAAATTGATCAAGCAGATTTTTTTACATCTTTTGTTGATTTATTGAAAGAACAGTGTGAAGTAAAAGGCCTACGGGTAAGTCAAGAAATATTTATTATACTTATTTGTTTGTTAATAATTAGTTCAAATTTATATAAATTTCCAGATTTTATTCCCGCTCTAAATTTTTATTTTTCTGAGAGTTGTAAGTGTGAAGTACGTAATAAAATGATTGTTTAATGTATTATAATATTATAATTTTTATATTTTACACATTATATCAGAAATACAATGAATAGTAGTAACTCTAGACTAATAATTCATTATAGACTTGCATTGGTTTGTAATAAGAACAGAATTTATTAATTTACTCTGGTGGGGGGAAAATGTATTTTAAACTGAAAATGAGGACATAAACTGCTATACATACTTTGAGACTCTGAAACCTTGATATGTTTATCTCTGCTGTGCAGATTTTGCAGACTGATAATTTGTGTAACATGAATAAAGGTACATTACCTTAAAAAGCCCTCCATGAAAACTTAACTTCATATAGGAAGATAACCTTCGAATGCATATAGTATAGATAAAAATAATCTTTAGATATATAAAGAAGATAACTAATCTTTCTGCGGCTATGGAACATTTGTTCCTGCAGAACATGATGACAGTTTAGCTGTTTATACTTAGAAGATAGTATTTTTTTTCCAATTCAGTTATAAAATTTGGTTTATTACTCTTTAGGCAGTTTATCTAATCATGTGGACAGACTTTGCTTATTTAATTATTCCAATCTGCTGTGTATAATTAGAAGTAACAAATGGTTTCATTGTTTTTGCTTTCTGTTGGATCGACAGAAGTGAGCAGATAAAGTGTTTGTGCCTAACTAAGAGCAAGCACCTCTGTCTACTATCTGCAAGAAGGCTGGTTTTGGGCAAAATTCATTGTTTCCAAAAATATAAATATATAAGAAGAAGGCAGAGAAGTATACAGTACAGAAGCAGAATCTTCTGATTGGTTGATATAAATAAAACAAGAGTTTCCATGCAATTTTTTTCCTCATTGTCATGAAATATTATGGATACTTATTCAAAAAATATTGCTGAACCCAAATATTTTCTCCTAAGGTAGAAATATGTTGTTCAAACTAATTCTGGGAATAACAATATTTCTTGGAAGGTTCTTTTATATTAAGGTTTCTTTTTATATTTCATGCTATTAGGTCTGCTAAGGTCAAATATTTGCCAAATATTTTCTCCTAAGGTAGAAACATGTTGTTCAAACTAATTCTGGGAATAACAATATTTCTTGGAAGGTTCTTTTATATTAAGGTTTCTTTTTATATTTCATGCTATTAGGTCTGCTAAGGTCATTAGCATTAGTGAATGTGCTTATGGCAATCATGTGAATATAGAATTAGTAGGTATAGAAGGGATGATGCTATAAAAGCATTATGTGGAAACTTATGATGTCTATTGTGTATGTAATTGAAATTAATTCATGCATTTTATTGAATATTTTATGATGTCAAGTTGTGAAGCTTTAAATAATTTTTTCGGATTTTATACATGAAAGCTTCTTAGCACATGTTGCTGAAAACTGCACATTAAAAGTTATTTGTGCTAAATTAAGACTCAAGTAATTGTACTTAAAACCTGTTTAATACAGTCAAAAGTCGTTAATTCGGACACCCATAATTCGGAAAGATCTATAATCCGGACATCAAAACTAAAAACTTTCTGCGCATGCGCCGCGTTGACACATGCGCGGAGGCGTTCACGCGTGCGCGTAAGACCTTTTACGATTGCGCATATGAGTGTGCGCAAGTGCAGAATACGTTTTCGCGTGCGCATTTTATGTATAATGGACGTATAAGCTAAATAATTATCTATTTCAGTTAATGTTGATGATTGCGTTGTTCCTTAATTTTCGAATTGCATCCGGCTTATTATTTTTTGCAGACTGTAAGAGCAATTTTATAAAAGTAAGCTTAAACTTTCGATTATATCAAATAGAATTTACGATATATATTTGTTAATATGTAAAGGATCTAAAGCGAAAGTATGTTTTGAAATCCGAAATCTGTTTATCAATTTCACGCTGCTCGGCGGCGGGCGCGTAATGAATTGGAAGTTGATTTGTCAGCACTATCTTTATCTTCAGCGCAGATGTTTTTATTTTATTTGGCTTATAATTCCTTACCAAATGTAGTATTTCATCTCGATATGCTCCGTCTTTGATATGATTTAAAACAAGTTCCTCGTCATTATAATTCGCTTCCGATAGCGAAGAAAAGTGACAGAGGTTATTGAAAACAAAAAAATTTCGATTGACAAATTAGTCGGTGTTCTTGACACAGCAATTATAGGACTTGAACGGCGGAACTTTGTAACTGAACAAGAAATTATGTCTTTTTAATAGAATTAAAGAGAAAGTATTATCACATGAAACGAAGCAAAACTTAAACAACTTACATTGAAAGAAATGTTTAATAAAGTAAACAAATAAATATTAAGCTTTTTCTTTTTGCAAATTTTGATACCCTTTAGATCATAATTGTTCTTTATTTCATAAATTACGGTTTCATATTTTTAATTTTAGAATTTCTGCATGCCATCTTACGAGATTTAAACTGATGATCTATAATCCGGAAAAATCGATAATCCGGAATCGCCGAAGTCCCGACGAGTCCGGATTAACGACTTTTGACTGTATTATGAACGCCATTTGCAGTGATTGGCTAAATTGTTAAACAATGATTAGTACTGTTTTAGATCATGTAAATGAAAGGAGGGTTCAGTTATTAGTTTTTCATATAAAGTTATAATTAAATTTGTTATAATTAAAGCCAAGAATAAATGTGTTTAAAACGTGATTGAAACATCATAGGCATGTTTTTTTCTCCCTCGAGTGTAATGTAAATTAAAGAACGGTATTATGTAGTATTTTAATGGTTTATGACTGATTTCTAATATATTTTATCTGTTTTTGTAGACTATAGAAGATGCATTTGTTCCTGTCATTAAACTGAATTTTAATGGAATTGAGGTATATTTTTAAATGCTTTTTATGATTTTTTTTTTAATTCCTTATAATTTCAACTAAAATGGATCTTTTCTTTATTTTGCTAATACTTGTCCATGAGCTGAATTTTTAATATGGTTTAAGTGTATTCTTTATATTATCTGGCTTAGCTTCCCTTTCTTGTAAGTGTCTGCGTTGAAAAAGGAAGTCAAATAATGTGGTAAAAGTAAAGTTTAGGGTATCCCTTGTCGATTTTTGGCGGTACATGGATATCAAGTTTGTGCAATTCTTTGACTCGTTATTTTGGCTTGCGAAGCGGCGATTTTTGTGCCTAAAATCGCTAGTACACAAAGCCAAAATAACAAGACAAACAATTGCAGAAACTGGGTATCCATGTACAGATCAATCACTCCCTTGATTTTATCCATGTACCCGTCTACCTATTTTCACTTAAAAAAAATCCCAGAATTGCACAAACTTACATTGTGCACTCCCTTCGCTTTGTCCATGTACACATCGATATATTTTCACTTAAAAAGTCAAAGGAGCACCAAATTCTACAATACAGGTAAACAAAAAATACATAATCTCAATAAACTACATTTTAAACCAAACAATAAAATGTATACATAAAAAAGGAAAAACATGTTATACATTTAAGCACTACAAAAAGCAAATATTCACTTATCCTATTTAGAAGTTCCTTCGTCTTTAGTCTGTGGCACACAAAATTCCTTAACAGCATCCAAAAACATCCTAAAATTATCTGAACTCGAATCCATATATCAGCGTCACCACATAATTCACAAAAATAAGAGTAAAAAATATCCTGCTTAGTACCTGACTGTCGATGACACTTTTTTCGAAAATCTCTCTTCACTACACTCCACATACCTTCAATATTATTTATACGAGTTCCCATTTCTAGATCTTTAAACGTGAGTGCATGATTTACAGAAAGGTAAACAAACTCGTGATCAGAAAGACAATTATAGGACTTCCAGTCAGATATTAGTTGTGCCTGGCAAAATATTTCGTTTGATTACATCCAATAAAGTTTCTATCCTCAACCACTTCAAAAAAACACCTTCCGGTCCCTCGTTCTATTCCACCAAACACCTACTTTCCCACCACTTGTTTACCTCTATTATACTTCCGCTTCTCAAATTTACTTTCATCTATTTCAACAACAAGTCCCACACCCCCAATCTTTTCACCTTTCCTTTTTCTTTTCTGACTGAAATATCCAGTCATTACCGGCTTATTATTGTTTATGTTCTATTCCGTCTTGATGATTTTCGAGTTCGCTTCATACACCCAGAGCCACGTAAAAATCATACTCAAATGACTTTTTTCAAACCAAGTACACTTTCTGATCGAATGCTTCACATAGTGACCATCAGAACCTTTCTCCCTACAAAGCTATTCAAATCCATCTAAACAGTTTTTATGTTCGTTGGACTAGATGCATATCCTTCCTACATACAGGACACTTATAATGGCTAAGTAAACCTTCATTTACACACCAGTCAATTAACGCTCTTTTCCCCTTTCGTTCCAAATCATACAGAAACTTGAAATTAATCTTACTACATTCAGCCATTCTACCGTCTAAACAATAAAACCAATACCCACCACAAAAACGCTTACATAACATCCCATGATTCAAAATTTCCCAGAATCATGCACCCGATTATGTCACAATATGGTTTCCATAACATTCAACTACTCGGGCTACCATAAATGAAACAAACAACTTGGCAATAAATGAAACAACAAACTTCGCCGTAATATAACGAGTACGTTAAGGTGTACTCTAACCAATAATGTATTTGAAAAGAAGAAAGGGGGAACAAATTTTTTATCTGACTTCTTTGTTCATTTTTTATTTTCAAATGGGTATTATCTCGTGTTTTGCTTTTTGTATGTATTCCATATTGCCATCTAGATTACACCAGGATGATATAAACACAGAGTGGTGCTTATTAGCCCCAAAGAATTCATAATATTTTTTTATTTATAAATTTTTAAATGTAGTCATATTTCTAAGAAATCTTGTAATGTTTACTCTTTTCTTTATTAGTTTTCTTTTATGCATTCCTGAACATAGGATAATAAATATACAACTACTACTACGAATAATAATGGTAGTAGTATGCTCCACAAAGTGTTATTTAAAGCATGTGCTAAGATGTTTTAACCTTTTACACGCCAATGTTCCATAAATGGAACATTGAATTTAAAATTTCATAAAAAACACAATTTTATTAATATTGCTTTGTATAAATTATTACATGGAGAGAAAATATAGATTGATGTTTTAGAAGAAATATAATTCTTCTAAAAGAAAAATTATCTTGATAAAAATATTCATTATTTCACCTTTTTTCCTTCTTTTCTAAGAGCAAAATTCAGAAATTCGTATGAAATTAAAAATTCAACAAATGTTTCTAAAACTCAATGAGGATATTTAAAAAGGATAATTTTATGCATAGACAGTAAGTTATCATAGACAGATGATTATTATTTTTTACAATGAGGTAAGAAATGTGGATGTTCCAGAAAGGGAACATTGACGTGTAAAGGTATATTTTTTAACATGATGGAATTACTTTGATTGTCATGAATAGAGGCACGGAGGAAGATTTTCCAAATGTGAAAAGTTCCAATAAGTGTAGAAAACGGATGTTTATGACTGTTACTCTGTTTACGTCTCTTGTATATCCCTCCCCCTCTCCTTTCACACAGTCCCAAAAGGGTTTGACTCACAGCTGTTAGAGAAAAGCACGTGGCGTTTCTTGATAGGCTAGATGCTAGAGGTTGTTTATGACTCAGTGAAAAAGGCATATATTTTGAAGTATGGATTTCATTATTTTCCCATTGTTTGCATTTTTTTCAGTTTGTGTAGATACGCTACGCTGATAAGATGGCTTATTCAAAACCATTTCAGACTATTGAAGAAGCATTGGAATATTTTTGTACATTATCAGATGATGAAGAATGTATTGATAATTGTCAACTGCCTCCAGAAGAAACTGGATGTTTGACAGATGAGGAAGATGTAAATCAAAATACTTTTGAGCCTGTTCTGCCAGTGGATGTATGTGAAAAAATCGAAATTTCTAATAAAATAGATGATGGTGAAATATCTCGAGAAATTTCATTCGATCCTCAAGAACCGTCATCTTCAAAGGGAAGGAAGAATTTGAAGCGAAAACTAACTGTGAAAGAGGAAAACATTGAAAATCGGTGGAGGAAAAATTTAAATTTTAACAAAATTCTAAAAACTGGCAGCATTGAAAATATTTGCGAAGTATTTTCTGAACTAGTTACTTTATCTCCAGTTGAGATTTTTCCTAACTAGAGAATATTTGCAGCATTTAGCAAATATGACAGGTCTTTACGCAATGCAGAAAGGAGAAGTTTTAGCTGTAGATGAAAACGATATTGGAGAGTTTTTTTGGATTACTGTTGTTTAGCAGGTATCATCAGGTTAGTTTAGAATTACTATAAATTTCGTTTCGGTATTTTGCGTGGATTCACTTATTAAACTGTTGCCACCAAATATTATCGCCCTGTGTTCATTATTTAAATAAATTAAATAATGAAGAATTTGCATAAATGTATGTATGTTTCTCACATTGTAATAAAACAACAGTACCTAGAGCCATGAAATTTTAAATAACGTAATCCTCCTCCGAATATTTGCATCCGAAAGTTCAAATTTGGAATTTGATTTTTTATCTATTTCATATTTTGTAAAGCATTTATGAGTTTTTGATTAAGAAACTCAACGATTTCAATGCGAGCAATAGCAACACTGTATGGGGGGGGGACATTTTTATCTCCAGCACGTAAAACTGTGTATTGGAAATTCTAAAGATATGCTCATTTAAAAATTATTTTGTGATTTTATATTGCTGTTGAATTGAATTTTATAGTTTAAGTGTGAAGAATATGGCATTTAATAAGTAAAATTCACACAGAAAACGTTAAAACAAAAATCCTTTGGGCATAATGTAAAATCTGAAAGCTTTCAGATTTTGATTTTTTAGAGTTTATATTTATTATTTTTTTTAATTTTATGTATTTATTTTTTAATTATATCTGTGGTCCAGAGCAGAACTGGCCTGAAAACACATAAAGGGAAAACATTTTCAAAATTTTTAATTGTAAATATTTCGAAAATTCCAGAAATAATTAAGTTAGTACTTCATAGTTGAATATATTATTCATTGTAACCACCTACAGCATGAGTGACAGGCTTCAAATAACCTTGGAAATGCGAACAAGTGCATTTTATAACCTCAAATGACAAATCTAGTAATGCTCTGCATATTTTCTTCCTCAGCTCACATTTTTGCATTAATTTCTGTAACTAGTGATCCTTTTAAATGCATCTTATACATAATAGTAATTTATCTGTGCATTGCAGTCAGGTGTATATGTAGACCACATATAGGGGGTAACATGGTCAAAAAAGTTATCCTTGAGGCATTTCTAAATCTTCCAATCCAGCTTGCTGGTATAGGGTCTTGCATGATCATTCATAACTTCATAAATCTAGAGTTTGAATTCTGATAGCCAGAATGTTTTGGTTCATTGTTAGACTTCATGCTCTCTGAAGTGATACTGCTTATCTTATATTTGATGGAATCTTGTGTCTCTCTTGCTGCTAGGCCCCCAAATCAAACCCAATTCCATTAACTGCTTCCTAATTCACTGAATTATACTTTTGAACAAAAATTCAACTTTTGATGTTATTAATGATCATGGCGCAACGAGAGCATATTATTGAATTCCTTCTCTTCTATTGAGCCAGTCATAATCATGTAGTTTGTTTGAGGTCTACATTCTCTAGTCTGACAGATGTCTTAGAATCTGGAACAAAAAATACAGATCAGGCAGGATCATTATTCTGCAGTTTCCCTGTGTGAACTGATGCCAGTTTTACTCACGCATTCTGCATAAAGAGGGTTGTGTAGGAATTGATTGGCCCAACATTGGCTGAGTAAATAAGACCACTGGACATAAGAAGTTTGTCACGGTTCAACTCATTCAGTGGTCTAATTACTCAGTTACTGATGGGCATCAGTCAAGAAACCCTTTATATACAGTTACCCTTTATATATCCTCTATATTCCAGGAAAATTTTCTTCTGTATGCCAAACTGGTATCAAGATGCCTACCACGATGACAAAGTAAGCTATCTTTTAAAAGTTTACATGTTTTATCTTTATGTGGGGGTGTGTGAACAGTGCTTTTTAAAAAATATGTACAGGAATTCTTTTTTCTCTTTAACTTACATATTTTTTTTATTTATTTATTTATTTATTTTTTTTTTATATAGGTTATCGTGTAACTGATGAGATTTATCGTCTAGTGCCCAACCCGGAAAGTTTTAAACTAACACTAGTTTGCATAAAATTTTGGGCAAAAAGTAAGTAATTACAGTATGTTTTGATAAATATAAATACATATTTACAATTTTGCTGATTTCGGATTGCATAAATAATAAAAATTATTTTTCTTTTCCAGAGAATGGATTATATTCTAATGTTTTGGGTTACTTAGGAGGAGTATCTTGGGCAATATTGGTTGCCAGAATATGCCAGTTGTACCCAAATGCCACTGCTGCTACTTTAGTTTACAAGTTCTTTTTCGTGTATTCCATGTGGTAAGCTATCTATTTCACTGTATTCATTTAATTTATACTTGAGTGTATTTCTTTGGTGATATAATAGAATAAAGATATGTTTAAAACACCGAGTACCTCCACATAAAAAAAGAGCTTTGTTGTTAATATTCCCTAACATCCAGTAATATATTAATAAACGATAATATTATATTTTGTTTTTAGATGATAATTAATTTACATTCTATAGCATGCATACAGTCCATGTGTATAAAAATTTAATTTTGTTCACAAAAATTTTATTTACAATTTTATGTAGAATTTGTTTTCTTTAGAATGCAAACAAATTTAAAAGCTTATCATAGTACCCAAACTAATAAAAGTGGCCTCTTACGCTAGCATATATTGTGCAGATTTGGATCCTAATGGTACTTAATGTGTTAAATAATCATTTTATTTCTCAAATTCATGAGATTCTCAATTAGTAACATTATTAAAGCATAATTCTTCTTGACTTTGTTGTAGAATTTCCTTATTCATTTAAGAAAGTGATGCCGAATATCTCCTGTGGTATATTTAATTGGTTAATTGATATAGTAAATAATAAAATTTAATATTTATAAATTTCTGACAAAAAGAATATTTTTATCCCTAAAAACAAAAGACTTTGAAATGAAGAAGCTTTCTCTCCACAAACGTCTGATGGTGAGAGAAACTCCCATTACCTTGTCTGTTATTCTTTTAAAGAGCATTCATTGAACTTACGCTCACCAGCAGCCGAGCGGTAAAGTTGCTGTACCAGTGTTCAGTTAGGTCTGAGTGTTATTTCGGTCCGAGGTTTCAATCATGTGAATGGGATGGCTGCATGGGTGTTTTCGTGTTTTTCCCCATGTGTAACATGTATATGAGCCAGTTTGCCTTCGAAAGTCCTTCCCCTTAGGCATCCCATTAGGAAGGCTCTCGAGATCTTCCCTTTAGATAGCTCTCGAGGCTTTGCCATAATTAAATAACCTAACCTAACCATTCATTGAACTTTGGGGCATGAGAAATAATCTGTTGATGTGAAGCTTCTGTAAAAGAACTTTGATTTTTTTCATTTGTATTGGAAAAATTGTGCCCTATTATATCTGTTTCCTAGGTTCTTATAAGTCTAAGATTACTTTAATTGTCCGTTAAGCTCTAGATTAATCAACTGAGGAATATGTTTTTTAGGATACTGTTTTTTAGGATTCTGTTGCTGACATTCAACTTCACTGGGATTAGTAATGCACATTTCGAACAATATTTTAGAGTGTTGTTTTGAAACTTCTGTTGTTATGTGTGTGGAGAAAGTATTAATATTTGGTACAACACTCTTCAAGTCTAAAGGGGAACAAAATTTTGTCCAAAAAATATGTGATTAACATTTTTTTTTATGTTCATTAAAAGAAGTAATAATATATTAAATTGAAGAAAAACTGAATGGAAAAAGTACATAGCAGCAGAGGTATTGACTAAATTAAAAAATACTAATGTCTCTGCTTACATTTTTGTTTTATTCAACAAGCCCCGGTTTTTGATTACAATTAGCTAAAAATCAAATCGAGCATGGCAGCTGGAAGTATAGTGATAGAAAATGGAATTTAAAGTGCTTATGTCTATTTAAACTCAAGTAGATACGATGTGTTAAGCATAGTATTGTGACACATTCTTATACAGAGCTGCCAACTCTATGAACTGTTAGGCATGAAACTTCTGATTTTTGATTGACCTCTCGCCAAACTGATTTACAGGTTGTTTCTTTGATCCTTCTTTTATTCCTAAAATTTGTAATGATTCTTATTAGCTTGGCATAACATTCGTATAATATAATAATTTTTGACTCCGAAGTGACTTAAATCTTTCACTAGACTACCTTTGAATAGAAATTAAGATAGTTTTATTGATGAAAAGTTATGCCATATTATTTGTAGGAGAGCAAAGATGTCCCAAAATGGGGCGATCCTATTCTCCAGTAACCACGATTAACGTTCAATTTTTCCCTGTACAAAGCTAATAAACAACTTTTCTTCCTAATATGGAATGTCAGATGGTGAATCATACTCCCGGAAATAGCTTTTCCCCCTTTCTCTGCATAAACATGATTTTTGGTGTGAGCAGAGAGTACAGACAGGTGCCAGTCATTCTGTTGGTCAAAGAATTGCGAAAGCAGTAGAAAATTCCGGTACATTCGGCATTCTTTTTCTCCCACCCAAATACTACACACGTTTGAATTTCTATCAAGATCTTAATAATTTGCATTCTCGTTCCGCTTGGTCAGTTCATATCTGTGTTTATTATGATCATTATGCTTATATTTTGAGCATATGTATGAATGTTTATAATAACATAGTTGCAGTAACTGCTGAAGTTTAGTAAACTTCCAAAAATGGTTGTGTTTTAACAAGATTAGCTGTCTAAATAATAATATTCGGAATGGCTTAAATAAAGGGAAAGTAATCGAATACTCAAAATAATTTCATTTTTTTGGCCAATACATTATACAGTACGAAGGTTGGGAGGTTCTTCCCTTTCTCCGCAAAATCTCGAATATTGAAACTGTTACAGTTTGCTGCAAAACAAGCAACAGACTTTTTTTTTTTTTTTTTTTTTTTTTTTTTTTTTTTTTTGTCACTTTCCAATCTAGATTGAATAGGACTAAAAGTTCTGTGGTCTACCAACCCAAGCGAAGAATGATTCTATTCCGGAAATTTAACACAGTCTGTTGAAAATTAGAATGAAACCAGATTAGTAAGTCTCTTTCTTTCCCTTTATTCTCCCAATACCGGCAGCTGTTGAATCCGATTGCGTAATATCATGCAGGAAAGAATTACGGCGCACGTATTGCACAATAACATTTGCGATATTTTGCAGAGATAATTAATTTTGATGTTCGGTCCGAGATTTGTTTATGAACACTTAAAAGAGTTTTACTGTGCTTGCAAAGCAGAATATTTTTCTGTTCCGTTGGCTTGTTTTTATATGATGCACATATCGAAATGTCAAAAGCATTTATTTAGCGGGAATATCTAAAGAATGGCTACAGTCTATCCCCCACGTTCGCTCCTCTTTCTCAAGTTACGCTCGACTGTCCGAATATTTGCCAATTTTCAAGTATGCGGGTAGTTAAGCTTTTACTGTTAAAGGATGACTGTGTGAAGCAAATTTCTGTCTTCTGATTTCAGAAATGTTCCTCTTTTTTACTTAAATTGCTTTGCTTGCAATAGGTGTTAATGGAAAACTGATGTACGATGAAAATTTAGAAAATGTTTAGAATTTAGATTTAAATTAGTTAAATTTCAATATGAGTGGAAAAATAAATTGTATTTATTATTAAGTTCCAAGCAAATAGAATAAATATGCCTTATTATTATTTATTTCCTTTATTTTGAACAAAAATTTCATCATTAAATCTTGTAATATAGTTTAGTTTTTTTTCCCTCTCATTGTAAACTAGTTCTGTAAATTGAACTGTTGTTTAAAAACTAATTAAAAAACTAATTATTTTCCATGGTTGAGGTAATGCTTATTCTCTCCTAATAAATACTGCATTTCGTATATTTTAAATTACGAGTCTAATTTTTAAGGTTATGCAGTTGTGTATAATGTAATTAGACAGGTGCTTATTTTTTTTTTTCTTAAAATGTGCTTGAAAAGTGCGTATAGGTGCTTATTTTTTTAACTAAAATGTGGCTATGAATCCTGATTAAACTAAACAGTTGACTGCATTATCCTATCCATAACAAACCTATAAATCAATGAATGTTGGCTATTGGGGGGAAAATGGGAAATCACAAGACATTTAAATGAAACACAGGCATAACAAAGATTAAAAATTAGTCTGTTGACGTAATTTCATCAGTGTTATTTCCAACACATGGAATTTTTTAAATTAAATGGATTTGCATATATTAAGCTGAAGAGATGTTAGGCTTGCTGTCTGGTTTAAAACTGCTTTCTTCGAAATTAGTGACAGATTATTGATTGCCATCGTGTATAATGTTTTGTAAAATATGCATTAAGCTATATATCTATGAAATTCTTGAGAACTTTGCTCTGAGCTATTAAAATATTTGATAAGTTACTAATTTCTTTTATGTTAACCCATGTGAATTTATTTTTCAGGAAATGGCCATGTCCTGTACTCCTGAAGCAGCCAGACATAAACAAACTTGGTTTCGATGTGTGGGATCCTAGAGTAAGTATTTTTAATTTTGATTTTATTGGGAGTGCAAATAAGTCTTCACCATTTGAGAAAGAATGGCACCACCAATAAGTTTTTGTTAAAATTGTCGGATTTAAAACATCATATAATATAACCCTGAAATATTAGCGATTTTATATCAGCTTGATATATATATATATATATTTGTGCCAAAATTTTGATGTTTGAGCCTGAGCATCATTCACAGGAACCTTTGATTTACTTCTCTAATTGAAGAAATTAATAGCTGAGGCACATTGATTGCTTATAGAAGCATATGATGAGGCTGCTTTAAGTGACAGAAGTTGTCGTGAGAGGTTTCAAATGTTTAAGAATGGTAGATTTGATGTCAAAAACAAAGAGCAGAGTAGAAGGATGAAAATGTATGAAAACCCTGAATTAGAAGCATTATTGGAAGAAAAATCATGCCAAATGCAAGAAGAACTTGCACTTACATTAGGAGTGACTCAGCAAGCAATTTCACATCATTTAAAATAATTGGGAATGATTCAAAAGCAAGGAAATTGGGTTCCGTATGAACTGAAGCTGAGAACGTTGAATGCTGATGTTTTACATGTGAATTACTGTTTGCCAGATTAAATGAAAGGTGTTTTTTACACCGTATAGTCACTAGTGATGAAAAATGAATCCACTATGGTACCCCAAAGAAGAAATCATGGGGACCACCTGGCCATGAATCAACATTGACAGTCAAGCTGAATGTTCATGGGAAAAATGTCATGTTGTGTACATGGTGGTATCAACTTAGTGTCATGTATTATGAATTGCTTAAACCAAAGAAAATGATTACTGGTGCTATCTACCAGACACAGCTGATGTGAGTCAGCCGAGCACTCAAATATGTGCCCACTATTACTTCAGACATGATAAAGTTATTCTACTGCATGATAATGCTCATCCACATATTGTCTTGCTGGCCAAATTTGTCATGTCTGTATGGAGATGGTTTATTATTAAATTATTCACACCCAGAAATGATATTTCTATCATTTGAAATCGCTTTTTCAGTCCTGTAGAATCCATAAAAGAAAAGTAAGTGTGTTTTATCAGTGAACTACAATTTCTTGCTAGCATTAAGCATGATATCATATTCCAGTTTTGTTATGAGCATTAGGTGCTGCTGCTTGCCACACAATGTGTATTAGTTAGTGACTACAAAGTTAGAGAGCATTGTTCTTTGCATTATTTCATCACTAAATGTGATGTAAAAATTATTTGTGATTTATCACTAAATTTTAAATGTTTTAAATTTTGCAAGCTTTTTATTGTGAATTGAAATTCTACTTTTTGAAAATCATTGCAGATGACTTTCATTGCATTGTTTTGTTGAGCGAAGATCAACAATTTGCAGTATGTGCATTTTGTTGTCATGATTTTTTTATTTCACATTGTAAAAAGGGTTGTAATTCCTAAACATGTGTTTACACAAATACACAGAAAAGCATTTTAGGCCAGAAGTAGGTTTAATGGTGAATGCCATGAATAAAATTACAATACTAAACAAAATCTGAGATCTGGAATCACCAAATTGAGATTTTTGAAATTTCCAGATTTCAGATCATCATTTTAAATTAAGTGAAATGGCATGTAGTCATGGCAACATTAACCTTCCTCCCAGAATAAATGTAAGAAATGTCGATTCTAAAACTATTACTACTTAGTGCACAGGCAAAAATTTTTTAATTTAGAGAAGAAACAACAAGTTAAAAATACAAAATTTTTAGAATTTAGGAGAGGCAATGGGTAGTAGAATTTAGGGACAGTAAAACATTTTGAGGTACTTTTCCATTTTGCCAGTGCAAATCTCGCGAAGCAGACTTTATTGGCGACAACACAGATCATACACATATAAAATGTGAACAAATGTTGGTTCTAAGAATTTTTATTTTGAGGGCATGAAAATTTTCATATCGTTTAAATTTGATAAAAAGCCAATAAATAAAGACAATAAATTTGTAAAAAGTCATTAATGTAAGAATTTACTATGCTTTCATGGTACAACATCCTGATTCACGTGACCCCAAGGGATCTCATCTCACGTAAACTACGCTACAAAAATCTTATTCTCTCAGTAATTATCTACATTAATTTCAAGTTAAATCTTAATTTGGAATACAAGTTTAAATGCAAGAATTATTTCAATTCGTACGAATAGCTTACTCAGAAATTGTGTAAAACCGCAATGCTTTATTTCACTAGTGCATTCTCATTAGATTGGCTTTAGGGCATAAAACTAAACTATCTGGTAAAAATTATATGTAATTTTATGCCAGTATTGAAAGAAACAATCAATCTGATAAGAAATGGCAGCAACTTGTTTTGAAAATGAGGTGTAAAAGGTTACCAGCAAGGATATTCCGTTTGGCATCAGTTGTAAAAAAAATCCGGCAAAACGGAAAAGTACCCATTTTGAATTTAGGGAGCTACCAGGCAACAAAATTTAGACCCTCGTTTTTAGATTCCACCAAGAGGCAAATTATATATTGCTAAGCCTGCCCCCCCCCACACAACCACTCAAGGAGCAGATGTGATATGCATTCCAGTATCAATATAATATGAATTAATATACAGTCAAAAGACGTTAATCCGAACTCGTCAAAACTTCGGCGATTCCGGATTATTGATTTTTCCAGATTATAGATCATCAGTTTAAATCTGGTAAGATGGCAAGCAGAAATTTTAAAATTAAAAATATGAAACCGTAATTTATGAAATAAAGAACAATTATGATCTAAAGGGTATCAAAATTTACAAAAGGAAAAAGCTTAATATTTATTTGTTTACTTTATTAAACATTTCTTTCAACGTAAGTTGTTTAAGTTGCTTCTTTTCATGTGATAATACTTTCTCTTTAATTCTATTAAACAGACATAATTTCTTGTTGAGTTACAAAGTTCCGCTGTTCAAGTCCTATAATTGCTGTGTCGAGAATACCGATTAATTTGTCAATCGAAATTTTTTCGTTTTCAATAACCTTTCTGTCACTTTCTTCACTATCGGAAGCGAATTATAATGACGGGAAACTTGATTTAAATCATATCTAAGACGGAGTACACCAAGATGAAATACTACATTTAGTAAGGAATTATAAGCCAAATAAAATAAAAACATCTGCCCTGAAGATAAGGATAGTGCTGACAAATCAACTTCCAATTCATTGTGCGCCGCATCGTTCCCCCCCCCCCCCCCCGCAGAGCAGTGTGAAATTGATAAACATATTTCAGAATGATTAGATAATCAAAGGATATGCCTTTATCCATTTTTTGCAGCAATTCCACTTTCTGTTTAAGGGGCTTCGAAACATATTTTCACTTTGTAGATCCTTTACATATTAGTAAATATATATCGGAAATTCTATTTGACATAATCGAAAATTCAAGCTTACTTTTATAAAATTGCTCTAACAGTCTGCAAAAAATAATAAGCCGGATCCAATTCGAAGATTAAGGAACAACGCAATCTGCAACATTAACTGAATTAGATAATTTTAGCTTAGCTTATACTATCCGTTATATATTAAACGCGCTTGCATAAATATATTATGCGCATGCGCACACGCATATTCGCAACCGTAAAGGTCTTACACGCATGCTTAAACGCGTGGAAAAAAATTGTAGCTTTGAGGTCCGGATTATAGATTATTCCGGATTATGGGTGTCCGAATTAACGACTTTTGACTGTATTAATAAATGGTATGTGTGTGTCTTTCTGGCCAGCAGGTGTTTAAAAATTAATGCAGGAATCTCTTAGTCTGGAGAAAAACTGCATTTACAGCATACTTGCTTCCTCTTGTTAAGTACTATATTCACCATTCCTAGATTTCATGCTGGGGGAGGATAGTTTTGTTTATGATATTATTTTATTAATTTACTTTTTGATTGGTGATTCGGAATTCGGACTTTGAAGCATACTTTTGTTAGAAGTTGTGCAAAAATTGGTTGGAATTTTATTTGGCTATTAAAAGATCAAAATGATGATGATGATAATAATAATAACTCATGTAAATATTGTAGAACTATTTATATTGACACTTTCAGGTATTAATTAAGTATATTTTAAAGTCTTACATTAATTCCCCTTTTATATATATATATATAATTGTGCATTCTTGCAGCTAAGAAAATTCTCCTGATTCCTTGGAAAAATCATTTAAATTTTATCGGTCTTATTATTATTAATTTGTCAATCGAAATTTTTTCGTTTTCAATAACCTTTCTGTCACTTTCTTCACTATCGGAAGTGAATTATAATGACGGGAAACTTGATTTAAATCATATCAAAGACGGAGTACACCAAGATGAAATACTACATTTAGTAAGGAATTATAAGCCAAATAAAATAAAAAACATCTGCCCTGAAGATAAGGATAGTGCTGACAAATCAACTTCCAATTCATTGTGCGCCGCATCGTTTCCCTCCCCCCGCAGAGCAGTGTGAAATTGATAAACATATTTCAGAATGATTAGATAATCAAAGGATATGCCTTTATCCATTTTTTGCAGCAATTCCACTTTCTGTTTAAGGGGCTTCGAAACATATTTTCACTTTCACTTTTGTATAGACTTAATTTATTGCTGCTACCCTGGGATAATTAATAGTAATAGCACTGTTGAAATATATTCTTTCTGTGTAGCAGAAAATTTTATTACCATTAGGTTTTTTTTAGAAAGGGGAAAAAAGTATGTTGAAATATCATGTAATTTTATATTTTAACACAATAAAACATCAGACAAATACATATTGACTATTCCAGCCCACATTTTCTTGACAATTTTGAGGAGGGCGAGCAAAATATTTCCATTGAAATTTCAGATAATTCTACCAAATTCTGGAAAGGTAGATATTGCTTAAAATTCCATCCATGGCAAATTTTGATAGCTGTACTTATTATTATTAAATGCTTAGCTGCTGAACTGAAAAAAAAAAAAAAAAAAAAAGTAATGAGGAAAACTGATGCAATGAAATCTCAGAAGAAAAATCTCTCCGATAAGAAATAGATAAGGATTACCAAAAAATTACTGGGAATTTCATCACAAAAAATTATTGCTAAAAAAATATGAACCAATATAACCAGTAAATACCATCAGTGATTGTATGTTAAGTGCAGCACCTTTACTAAACACAATATGAGTAACGAGTAACTTTTCCTGGAGATTGAAAAGGATGCCATATAAGTAATTTTATTGAAATTCATTAATTTTTTTTTTCTTATATCAATTTTCACTTAAATTTGGCTATTTCTTGTAGGCAAGATTTTTTTAATCTGACTGCATAAATATTTTATGATTGAAATGCTTGGCAATGTATCTCAGTTTTTCAGTTTTTATATCATGATTTAATGTTTCTCTTCATTCAAAAATATGAAAGCAAAAATTTTTAACGCAATTGAAATCCTTATTCTTTAATGCAAAAAATCAAATCTGTAATTCAAAATTTGATTATATTTTGCCATTCTTTTCAGATAAATGTGGGTGACAGATATCATCTGATGCCTATTATTACTCCAGCATATCCTCATCAGAACTCTGCTTTCAACGTAACATTTTCAACACGAACTATCTTGAAGAATAGTTTCAAGCATGGTATGCATATTAGAATAAATTTTTGTGGCCTTTAAAAAATGTTTACTTTTTTTTACAATTAGTTTTAATATATTATTTTAACTTTGGCGAAATAATTCTATTGTTTATTTAATATTAAATTTTTTTGTTGTATTTTAGTATATATTTTTTTGTCATATTTCATTTTGTATAATTCAGTAGGGTTAAATTTTACTTTTAAACTATGAATCAGTATTATTTGAAATTTTTTTTATTCTAGGTTCATCTGTTGCCAAGAATATAATATCTGGAAATTGTAAATGGGATGAGTTATTTAAATCTAGAGATTTCTTTTCAGATTATAAGTAAGTGTAATTTATTTCAGTGTCAATTTTTTTAAAGGTAGGGGAGAATTCTAAGATATAGGTGATTCTTCAGTTTGCCTAGAGGGTAGACCCAGAATGTCTTGGATAATAAATAAACAACCTAAGTAAGTAGCTCAAAACTACATATAATAGAGTAGAAAGGAAAATATTTAACCCTTTGCAATCGTATGTCCACTCTCAGCCACCAAATCCTTTTTTACCGTTCCGGTCGTAAGTCTGCTCTCAGCCATGACAGCAAGGAACTATACGAATCGTATACTGCATGCATTCATGTATCAGTTTACACTTTTCCTATACGAATCTCAGTGCCTAAAGAACCTACTCATGAACCAATACGGTGCTCCATCGATTGGACTTAACGTAATCTATTCTAAACAAAAGTTGTGACCCAGCGCTCACCATGCAAGACTCAGTGGCAAGTTGGTTGTCTTTTGAACGTAATGAAATCAACAACGTTTGACGATACCTTGTAGAATTCCAAAGAATATATTATATATTGTATTTAACAGAAATTAGACATTCTGTCTTCTTAAAATATTCCAAAATAATTCCCCAAAATTCAGCTAGAAGAGGGAACAGGACACCTATGCCACGTTTTATGTTTATCCGAAAATTGGTGGCACAACTAGTAGGTGATTTTCGTGACGGAGCAGATTCAAAACCGGGAAGACCATCAACCTCCGATAACGAAGAAAGACTTGATGGAAAACTGCATATATTGCAGAATTGTGAAAATGTAAAAAGTAAAGATTGTGATGTATGTTCAAACAGAAAGATTAAAGGTGGAAGGCACCCAACCAATTATTTTTGTGATACATGCACTCGAAAACCTGGCCTGCATGTTGGAGAGTGTTTTGAAAAATATCACACAAAGGAGAATTATAAAACTTAATTTTTATACAAAAAAATATCACTAAATTTGTGTATTGAATAAAGATATATCTAAAGTTCACAAAAGAATTGCTAAATCTTGTTTATCCATTGTAAACTTGCATGTTATGTATCCCTCTTCTATCGACGGAAATTAATTCCGACCAATACGATACCCATCTCCAAATTTAATCCGACCACAAAGAGTTAGATTTATGTGCTTTGAAGCTACAAGACAGCCAGATGATATTCTTCTTATTCTGTTGAAATTTATATGTTTTTCACTGTTACTATATTTCAGTAATTTATAATAATTTTCAAAAAATCACATGGCAAAGAAGTTAGATGCATTAAAATCATTCGTATATTTTATGTAATCGATTAAATACATATATTTATTAGAACTTCAGAAGGACAGTTAATATTAAAAAAAATTAACTATATGACAAATGAATTTATTTTGGGGGAAAAAATTGGTACTTTACATTGTTTTTGGCATATTTTTGACTATACATGCAACAAATGTTAATCTACACATGTGCATACCATACATGTATTTGAATCATATAGATTTACATTCTTTGTATGTAATCATTATATGGCTAAACAGTATTCAAAAGCAATAAGAATGTATATCAGTGTAACAAGGAAATATATTTTTATCATAAATTTCTTTTAAAATACTTCTTTTATTGTTTTTTTTTTTTTTATGAATGGTACTCATAAACCTTAAAATTAATCAAACAAGTATTTTTCACCAGTCTGTAAAATCACCATTGACTTGACAAATTGTCATGGGTGTTCGGACAATGAAAACATACCAAAACTTTTCACTTTAGGATTATCAAGGCTAGATACAGGGGTTGGACAAAAATATGGAAACACCTTTAAAAAAAACATGTTTCTTTGCTTAATATGGTGTAGGAAACCCGTTGGCATCCAAAACAGCTTGCAGTCTTCTCGGAATGGATAAATACAGTTCCTGTATGTTTGCCAAGGGAATATTATACCATTCTTCCTGCAAAACGGTGGCAAGTTCAGATAATGATGTTGGTGGTGGATAACGAGAACGCACTTTCTGTTCCAATGTAGACCACAAAGGTTCGATAATATTCAGGTCTGGTGACTGTGGTGGCCAGGGGAGATGGGACAACTCATCCTCGTGCTCAGAAAACCAGTCCTGGACAATGTGAGCTGTGTGAACAGAGGCTTTGTCGTCTTGGAAGACACCATCATCATCGGGGAACAAAGTTTGTACCATGGGATGAACTTGATCGGGTTCACATAAGTCTTGGCAGTCATGTGCCCTGACACAGTTATCATGGGGCTAGAAGAGAACCACGATATAGCTGCCCGAACTATAACAGAACCCCCACCATGTTTCACTCTTGGCAACAAGCAGTCTATATTATAGGCTTGAGATGGCGTTCTCCAGACGTAAACTCGGCCAGAAGTGGGAAACAATGTGAAAGAAGACTCGTCAGACCATATTACTCGCGTCCACTGCTCTATAGTCCAGGCTTTATGACTTAAATACCACCTTTTCCTGTTACGGGCATTAGCATTACTGATGAGTGGCTTCTCAATTGCAGCACGGCCAGCAGTTCCCTGTTTATGAAGCTCCCTTCTAATTGTTTTGGTACTCACAGGGTTCGGTAATACAACATTCATTTCAGCAGTAACTTTTGCAGCTGTGGTCTTCTTATTTTTCGTCACAATTGCCCTTAATGATCGTCTGTCATGATCACTCAGGACACACTTTCGTCCGCGCTGTGATTTAGCAGATGATGTTTTTCCGCTTTTCAAATATGCGGAATAAATCTTCGATACAGTACCTCTTGAAACACTAAACACCTCGGCTACCTTGCTTACGGAAGCACCTACCATAGGTGCTCCAACAATTTGCCCACGTTCGAAGTCTGTTAACTCTGACATAATGCAATGACAACCTCACATAACAGTACTCCGACAACAACTGAACTGTTTAGCAGATTTACGAAGTTGTATAGGTGGCGTCAGTAGTCAAAAATGCCAGCGCCACCTACATATTTCATTAAAATCAATCTTTCCTTTTAAACATGCATTTCACAAGGTGTTTCCATATTTTTGTCCATCCACTGTATGTTATCATTGTAAATAGAAAAACATTTCTTTCTGTTGAATACTTTATTATGTTTAACCATTGTGTAAATTTTTGATGAGAAGCTAAAGATAAAATATGTTATAATGATTAAGGAGTGCGTGTGATTATGGCAAAGCCTCGAGGGCTATCTGCCTAAAGGGAGGGATGCCTTCGTGGAGGACTTTGTAAGGGAAACTGGCTGGTATACACGTTACACATGGGGAAAACCATATAATGATTAAGAAAAGTCTGGTTGTTTGTTTTATTGATACATTAATTATTCAGAAAAATAAAATCATTTGTGAAAAGTATATATTTCTTTAAAATATCATGGTTTTGTGTTATAGGCAGTTTATAATGGTAACAGCCTCTGCCTGCACCAAAGAAGAATATTTGATATGGTAAGTAAAATTTTCGTCTATGTTCATGTATTTTAATGTAGGTTGAATTGTTAATTTAGCTTAACATGTAATGCTACTCTTATGTTTGTATCTTCTTAATGTAAAGATAGCATGAACAATTATTGATTACATTTTTCTTTCCTTCAGGAGTGGATTAGTAGAGTCAAAGATAAGAATTTTGATATCTCAGGTAGAGAGACAACCATATGTAAATTTTGTTCATGTGAGTCCAGAAACATTTACGAATTTCAAAGCGGAACCGTAAGTACAGTTTTTCTTATGTATAACATAGCATTTATCATGGAATATTTAAAAGGCTGATTAAAGGAATTTAATGAGTAGAATTTAGGGGTAAATATTTCCCCGTAGTACTTAGCACTTAAATGTACCTATATTTTATGTTTTTCAAACATTAAAATGTTTCAAAAATAAAAAGTTTTCTCTTATGTTATCCTAAAGGAAGGGGGAAAATCATCAAAGTTCTGAGTGTTTCATAATTTTTACTTAAGTTTTATGGTCATTGTACTTTCAGTTACAGATCAAATTTTGAACCAGCATATGACATATAAAGTGTGACCCAATTATAACTTGAAAACAGCCGTAATAGCAGAATTATGTTTATGATAAATTTTAATCAAAACTTTGCTGATTCAGTCAATACGGTTTTGATTAAAATCTACGCCAAACATAAGGTTCATAAGGTGCTGTTTTGCCTAATTTTTAAGTTTTACAGTTGCATGTTTCTGTTCTCTCTTGGATAGTCGCTGTGACTCAATTCTTTAAAACTTTTTGAACAACAGGTGTTGCATATGATACATATATGATATTTAGTTTCTAATTTACTATAAATGTCAATTCTTATGATAGGGTTTTTATTATTATTTTGTGTTGAGAAGAATTCTTTTTATACTGTTAGTATTTTAAACAGAATTTAATAAATTAAAATCTTTCATTTTTATTATAAAATTTTCCCAATTGAACTGTTTCAGTAATGTCATAATTGTTAATGATATATATGATTAGGTTTGCTTCAGACAAGCAACATGTTGACAGGATTTAATTGATTCTTATAATTTGAGTTCAGTTTTGAATTTTAGGCAAAGGATGGCATTTATGACTGCTGTTCCTGTATCATAGCAGCATATATACGAGGGCAATCCCCCAAAAAAGGTCTCCTATATTTTTAGATATACAAAGAACCGTTTATTTTCTATAATTGCTACATCACTTTAAAGATTGCAGAATGCTTTATTTTTCAACATAATCGCCATTTCGGTCGATGCATTTTTGTAGACGCTGTGGCAGTTTTACAATGCCCATGTCATACCAACTTGCCGCCATGCCCTTCAGGAAGCGTTGAGGAGCTTCAGGAGCATCCAGATGATCCTCCGATCTTTACGCATTTTACGAACTCAACAATCGCGAAACTCAATGAATACGAACTCAACAATCGTGAAAGTTGAGTTGTCTCGTCGGCAATTGACGGCCTCCCGCTCCTTTCTTCGTCATGAATTTCAGTACGACCGGCTGTAAACTCTCTACACCACTTGCGAACGTTTTTGACATCCATGCACGACTGTCCATACACTTCTGTCAATAGGCGGTGAATTTCAACCGGTTTAACGCCTTTTGCGTTAAAAAATTGAATAACTGGGCACACTTCGCACTTGGCAGTAACGTTTATCGGGAGCTCCATTTCGAATGGCTGCCAAGCCAAGACTGAGCATCCGAGAGAAGCGCCTGCGTGCTTATGTGGTAGTGGAGAAGGCACCACTCACAACAGTGTTGAAAACAACCGTATTAAAACTTTCTCTATGTCCCCCAAAAATAGGAGACTTTTTTTTGGGATTGCCCTCGTATATATATATATGTGTGTGCTATTATTTTATTATTTCTTTAAAATGTCAAAAATATTTCGTAATGTCATGTAATATATTTGTTAAAAATAATATTACATCTATATCCGCTTTTTAGACTATTGTTAGTTAATATTCAGTTATTTAGATACATTAGCTGCTGATGCATCCAGCTACCTGAATAGTTAATAGAATACATATATAAATTCTCCCTAAAGAGTCGGTGTTATTTCATTATCTTTTGTTCAATTTTAAATAATTTTCTTTATATGGCTTTAATTATCATTAACAATTTTTGTTACAATTTATGCATATCCACTACTATTGGCCATTGCTAGTAAAGCAATTTTTCCATGCCAATTTAAATTTTACTATTTATTAAAAAAATTTTTTAACTTTTTAAATTAAAAAAAAAATTAATATTACTTAAAAATTACGAATTTGTAATTTATTTAGGCTTCAAATAATTAAATATAAGAATTTTAATAGGACTATTCCCCTATAATTTTAATTATGTATGTATAATAATTTTAATGAATTCAACTAATTTAATGTATAATAATAACTGAACTACATCTGCATTTAATTTGCTTACTTTGTTAATTAGTAACAGAAAAATTTAAAAAGAAAAATAGCTTATTATTTGTTGAATGGAAGATAAAAATATTTTAATGTGGGTAATGGCAATGCAAGTTTTCTGATAAAATGTGAAACCTAAAAATCTTAAAGCTTCCCAGAGTGACTTTTATATTGCTAGGTTTTTTAATCTGAAGTTCTATGCATTTTCACAAAATATGAAATAAATAAAATGCAAATCCAAAATTCGAACTTCGAAGTTCACATGTCTAGGTGAAGACTGTATGTTCAAAATTTGGTGACTCTAAAGGTGTCACAGGTTTTCCACCATGCAAGGACTGTACATACATACAAATTCTTCATTATTTAATAGTACAGGTAAAACCCATCTGGACATAGTGCCATTCATTGGCTGCTGAAAAGCAATGTTGCATTCAGTTGAGCCTAAAATTGTTTCCTCTGGTTAACTAAAGGTTAAATTTGAATGCATGTGACAGTATCCTAACTAATATAAGCAGCTTTTTAGGTTAATATATGGTATGTGTATTTGGATATTAATAAAAATGTTTTATGACTTAAAAATTAATTCTGAGAAATCATTCATTCTGTGGTTTTAAAAACATTACATTTTCTGTGAATTGTACTAATTTTATTTTATTAGTTTTACTCTAAATTTCTTCTTATGTGTGCATGTAGTGGTACAAAAATTTTTAATTCTAAACAGGAAATATATATAAAAAGCATGATAGTTTTAAAAAAAATTTTCCTTAAAGATATACTTTAGCTTACTGTATTTCTTCGAGCATTAGACACACTATTACCCCCGTATAAATGTTCCCAAAAAGTGTATATACGTATATGTAGTTTTATATATATAATTTATTTAGTAGTGGATTATTGAGTAAATTATCTCCTTTGAGAAAGTTAGAATTGTAGTTGAAGGAAGTAACGTGGAAGCATTTAAAAATGAATCGTGAAAAAATTTTTAGAAGGTACATCAAATATGAATCATGAAAAAATTATAATTGGAAACTTTTAAAAATGAAAATTAATCAACAAACCAAGTAATTATTGTCATTGATCGGAAATTGGTTGAATTTTCAAGGGGAACAAGCCAACACTCCGATCAATTAACAATAATTAATAAACGTGAAGGTATTTCATCTTTTACTCAAGCAAGAATTATGATATCAAACTGGTAAGTTGAGTTTAAGCCAATTGGATTTTAAGTGAGATGAATTTCAGTTAAGGTACTTTATAGAATTCATTATGAATGTGGCAGTTCTGTTTAGCTTATAAATTTTTAAAAATTTTTAAATGCTTCTGAGTTGCTTCTTTCAATTAAAAATAAAAAGAGAGGAAATGCAGATGTTGTTATATATTTCTCATTTTGTCACCTAGATTGTCATATATTTCAAATATTTTATTTTGTCTGGCATTTACAATTTTAAAAAATATTATTTCAGAAGCAGTTACTCATCTGCCTGGTTCATGGGCTTGCAGTTCTCTCAAACCGAGAAAATAAAATTAAATCTGACACCTGAAGTTCAGGTTTTCACCAATACAAGTAAGTCTGTCCTTTATTTAAATTTGTATTTACTTGTGTAGAAATAATTTCTGTAAAATGTAATTCTTTATCTGAATTTGTGAATATTTATTGTTTTTATTTTACTGAAGAAAATGTATAAAAAATAAATCTTAACAATGCATACTGTTTCATTTGAAAATCTCTTAAAATTATGTGTAAAATACACCGTTAATTTGGGTTAGTCGAATTTTGTATGAAATTAAAGTTTAATTACAGATAATAAAGTAAACTACATACATACATAGGTATGTATACAAGATGAATCTGAACAAGTGAGTGAAACTTTATAGGGTGATAGAATGCAGCTATATGAGCAATATTTGTCATAGGATGTATGGTCGGAATGCAAATGGTAAGAAGGTATTTTTCATTGAAACATTTAAAGAATCAACACAAGAATGAGAGTATATACTTCAGAAAACATTTTATTAGCAGGAATGTAGTTGACGCACATGTTCAAAAAAATTGCTCAAAAGTCTTTTCGCGAGTTGCAATGTAGGCATAATATGAAACTGACACACATTTGTGAAGACACCAGGCATTTTCCAAGTATCGCTGGCAACAACTGCAAATTCGATGACTAGATCCAAATTCGTTTTCAACAGAACATTCACAGATTAGGCTTTTCATGTGGTCCCTCAGGAAAACATTCAAACACGAGAGATCCGGTGATCTTCGTGGCCAAGCTATGGGACCACCTCGACCAATCCCTTGTCCTGGAAATTTCATGGTTTGTATAACCAGCCGTCATTTTGGCAATCTATGGTAGAAAATGTCGTTGGGTGTGGGGACCGACTCTTTTCATACCAATTACAATACCACCTAGCAGCTCGCCATTTGCGTTCTGCCCAGACATTGCTTGCATAGCTGCGTTCTGTCACAGTGCAAAATTTTGCCCCCTTGTCCAAATTCACCCTGTATATACACATGTATATGCAGTACAAAGTTTAAAATCCAGACATCCAGTGTTAATATTACCAACACTTCTTTTTTAATGCTGTATGCTTGCACATTTAATACTTTTTCGTAACAAAATATGAAGAATCCTAACTCTTAATTTCACTTAATGACTGATGCCAACCTGGTGAATCATTTTTGCTTTCATCCCTCCATGACTATCAACACACTGCAGCTTAAAAAATGACTCAGGATGTCTAAGCATTTTTTTTTTTTTTTTTTTTTTTTTTTTTTTTTTTTATGTTAGTCATTGAATACAAAGTATTGGAACTATTTATATATGTTGACATGCTTGGCAATGATTACAGACATTTAGCTAACTCTGCTTCAAAGTATTGAGTGTATTGACAAGGGGAAATTTAACAGATATTTCTTTCCACATGCAAAAAATAGATTTTGTAAATACTGGCATGTATAGGCCAAAAATTACATTTAGTACTTTTTGAATTCAGAATAACTGATTTATTATTCAGATTAGTCCAGAGCCATTGCCTAGAGCTGGTAAATTCATCAGGTGATAGATACAAGACAAAATTTAGTGGAACAACATGTCTATAGTCGTCAATCTCATGATACGTCTTCAATAGTGTGTAGTGAACTCTAGCTAAACTTTCTGATGATAGGCAAGAATTTGAAGGTGTTCAGATATTGCAAACAAAAAGTAAAATTTTCCAACTAAGGGAATTTTTCAAGAATTGGGGAGGCATGGAATATATAAAGATGATTATAAGCAGAAGGTTTATATTGTGATAATTATGTTCCAATCATCAATCAACTAACAGATGGCAAAATCTGTAGTATGGTTTTAAATCCAGAAAGTATTCCTATCATTTGTGAAGAAAGTGACAGAGAGGTTGTTAAGGGTGAAAAAATTCCGAGTGACAATTTAGTGGGAATTCTCAACATGGCAATTACAGAACTCGAAGAAAAGCAAACTAATAAATATTGAGGTTTTTTTTTTTTTAAATACTCGAAAGATCTGCTTTATTATCTCATAAATGTTTTTAATTTTGAAATTTCTATATGTCATCGTACTAGTGTTAAATTTATGATCTAATATCTTTAAAAATTCCAAATCCAGAATCGACTAAATCCCGACAATTTCGGATCTGGGACTTTGTGCCATTTGTGTGAGATAACAAAATAGTAGATTTAATTGCAATAGTCCTATATTATTAATTTAATTATTTTGCCTTTTTGTCCTAAAAATAGTAACTGCTTATAATAAACTTTCTTAAACTGTATCACACGAAAGTAATCCATGTCATAAGATTTTACATATCACTGCTGATGCAAATTCTGATATAAATGCTTTAGCCAATCAACATGAAAGAAAACAAAACCATTTTGGGAATCGTAACTTTTTTTGCTTCTCAAAACTTTCTTTTTGAATGCATTACATTCCTGCTCTTTCTTGATTCCAGCTAAGACATCACCTCTCACCTTTCTATTTCAGCCATCAAATTTGTCGTAAGATACAGAAAAGTTACAAATGTGATTAAGAATGGGCACATATATTGCACCTATGGCCATGTGTAATTCATTTTAAAATGTGCTTTTTCATGAATTGTTTTGTTCAGAAATAAAATGAGTTAAATTAACATAACGCCTAACATTTAACTGAAACTATGTTATAACACATCTAAATGCAGTAACTATCTGCTACATCAGTCATGAATAATATTAGTATTTCTTCCCATTCAAATCATCACTCTCACACATATATATGTATGTAAACTTTTGTAGCATTTTTAGCTACAAAATGACCAAATTCTAGCTTTAGAGTTGGAATAACTTTTTTTTTTTTTTTTTTTTTTTTTTTTTTTAGTTATGGTAAAAGCTTTGAAGAACAAGTTATTTAAAAGAGGAATGAAAGTAGAAGTGAAACATATATGCAAGTAAGTTTAAATTATATAATATAAAATAAATTATTTTTTAAATTTATTTTCTGAATTCATATATGGAGTAAGAGTTATTTATCTACCACTTAGTGTTTTTATTTATATTTTTAGAAAGGATTTCAAAATATAATATGCACATTCTCTAAAAAATCTGATATATTTTTATGTAAATATGTTGCAGAGTTCATAAAAATTTCGATAGTACTTAAGTGAAACTTTAGCATTTAAATACAAGTTTTGTGTGAGCTTAATAAATTTTAATTTAATACTTTTGCAAAGTTAAATTTTTTCTAAATATTGGGCAAAAATTTGACAGTGGTATCATATGCCATCTTGAACTTGATAAACATTACTTGATAGCATTGAGGTAACAGAGAAACTTGTTAAATGTTATGAAGCTCTAAGCATCAAAATATGTAACACATTTATTTTAATACTGTTTTGTATTGATAAGTGTGAAAATATTTTGTACTATTTTTCTTCTAAATTAGTTTTTAGTATTTAGTCCTATATAACTAAAATTCATATATATATCTATGTAAAGTTAGATTATAGTTTACACACTTTTTGTCAGTCCTAACCAGCACATTCATTACTTTCGGGTATTACTGTTATAAGAAACTTCAATGCAAACATTAATATTCATAATAATGATCTAAAAATTATAAATAATGCTAAATAATAGATAATACTTACCTAATAATGGTAGTAATTTTTTACAGACACAACTTCTGCAGTGTATGGAATGAGTGATACTGTAAGAAAAATAATAAGACTGCAATTTTATTTAGTAGAATAAAAATACCTAATGCTTTAAAAACCATTTTAGGATGCAATGACATGAAATAGAAAACTTATTCCGTAAACTTCTGTACGATTGTTTAAGCAAATATTCGCAAATATGTTCAGTAGTTTCGTGACAGTATGCATAGAAGTTTTCACCAGTATAACAACATCAGCTCTCTATGTGTATTAAAACTTACTCTTCATTTATTGATATATTTTTATTACTTTGAATATCTTACTAAGTTGTTAAATTTGTTTTACATATTAACTTATCAAGCAGCATTTAATTGGGAATTTTACTTACCATCTGTGAACTCATTTCTGCTTAGAAGTTTTTGTTTCACTCTCTAAAATGTTGTATATAGTCAGATTTCATAGATTCAATTTATTTCACATTACAAGTTCTCTTTTGCGTCATCTTTTGGAAACTGGCAAGCAATAACATAGAGTTTACTAACATAACTGGTTTTACAAATTGGCACAGAGCAATGATTAATCATTTATTTGTAACATAATATATTGATAAAATTAACATATAACAAGAAAGTACTTACACCTCATAATTAATTATAAAAATGGTTAAATCAAAACAATGAGTAGAAAAGATGACTCATTCTCGGGTCATATGAGAGTAGGCATAGCCTTCACGTCAAGAAGCTAATGATCCTGTCCATAAACATGTGACTCTTCACCAACTTTTATAGTATTTCGAAAGTCAGGGTTGCACATGGCATCATGATTTGTACAAGTTTTTGCTTCTACTGTAACATTAGCAGACATGAAATCTACTCATGTTCAGCACTTCTGGCTTTTCTCACTTAAGATATTCAAGCCTTTAAATTATCTGTTGCCACTTACTACCATTTAGTGTTTTTCAGTTTCACGAATGAAAATTATATTTGTGAAACTATGAATGATTCACTGATTTCTGTGGGGGGAAATAAATTAAGTGCCTTACTTAAGTTGTATTTTATGTTTCTTATAATGTTAGAAACTTACTGAATTAATTTATATGTTTTTTAGTTGGATGATTCTTCTTATTCTCCCTTCATGGTTCAACAACAGCTAGCAGCTAGTCTAAAGAATATGAACTTCATTGTGAATAATAATGAACATACTGTGGATGCTTATTTTAAAAAAATAGTTTTCACAATATGAACAGCGAATTATTTAAAATTCCATATTGTAAATTTGTATAATTGTTTCATACTGTAATTTTTAGCAGAGTATTAAAGTATTTTAGAACTTCAGTTTATCTGTTTCAAATATTTTAATTTTTTTTAACGCAGATTACTTTATGTTATGAGAGGAATTCATATAGAAAGAATATATTTTTTTATTGTAGGCTGACTGCAAATAACTTTAAAAGAAATTTTATTTTAAATTAGGAAAGCTGTACATATTTTTTATAACATCATGATATGCAAGCATCTTATTTGCATATTTTCTGTGGCACTTTGTAGTAAACAGCATGGTGAAACAGCAGCTTTGTAGCATGATTTAATATTTGTCACTTTGAGTCAGTGTTCATAAACCTTTTGCAGTTTGTCCCAATCGGTACGTTGTGGCCCTAGTGAAAAGCTTTGTGGTTATGAGTGTAGTCTTATCAGATGTGAACTTAAATTATTTTCTTCTTCATATTGTACAAAAGTACTATAATACAAGTTCTTCATGTCATATGCAAAGTGTATCCTCTCATATTCGTGTCATATATATTCCAGGAAAAGTTCCCCTCTGAGGGAGAATTTCACAGAGAATGAAATCAAACTTTTATTTATCTGTTAAGTGCTTAGTTTTATTTTTTTAATATAAAAAGGTACATTTATTCAAGTTTTGGTATTTATCAACATTTTCTATACTTTTTTTGTTTAATTTATAAAATACATTAAAAAATAATCCAAATGTAGATAAGTGACTATGTATTTTCGAGTTTGAGAAAGGGGAAATTTAATTTAGTAGTAGTCACTATATAAAGCGATTTAAAGGAAGAATTTTTGCTGCATTTATAATATTTGGCAGTAATTGGGATTTGACAACCTTCGCATTGGAAATTGATTTCTGGATATGAGGTTGCCAAGCTAATTTGGAATCAAGTATCACTCCTAGATACTTATAAGTAGGAACCCAGCGAATTGGTTCTCCGAAGAAGTGCAAGTTAGGTAAAATGAGGTGAGTTCTTCGGATAAACAAAGTGCAGCACATTTTGCGACGATCTTCCACAGTCCGAGCCAGAGCTCTAGATAAAGCTAGAGCTTGAAAGATAATTCTGCTGTGCAGAGATTACCGTGATGGTGTTGAAATTTTGAGAGATGTTTGCATATGCCATCCGCATATTAAGCTAGATCGACATTAGGTGATTTAGGAATATCATTTACAAATATGTTGAACATTGTTGGTGAAAGTAAACTTTCCTCAGAAACACCGACATAGATTGGACGGGGAGCTGAGTATCCGTGGGCAGTTCAGCCTACATTTTATTTCTTTGCCAAATCCAAAAGCAATGCGAACAATAAAATGGCACCGTATTAATTAGGGACACATTAACATTAATTAGGAAGACTTTTTTTTTTCAAAGCTACCTGTTATATTTAATGGTATACAGCAAATTGTTTTTCTTTATCTTTCAGATTATCTAAAGCACGTTCTTTTTATCACATTAAGTGCAATTTTGAAAGTAAAGTGTTTTTGAGATCAAGTGAATCTGAATTTCTAACATTTAGGTTGTGAGTTAGGCGACAGAGTTGTGCCACATATACAAACAGGGCTTAAATTGCGCTGGAGCCCGGCTCCTGTGCTTCTCAATTTTTAAGATAAATTACAATTTTAGCCGGAGCGCACCGGAGCCCTAAATTAGATGAGCTCCGGTATTTCTTTTTATAAAACTGAATCACAATTTAAAGGGAACAAAATTTAGAATTCCTAACATTTTAGTTTAACAATAAGCAGACTTTGCAATACTCTATTTCCCTAGAAATACGAACTCATGAGAACATGAGACGTTCAAGTAAAGTCCCCTCACTCGCATGCGGAAACCTTTCCCTTTAAGAAAAGCAATAAATTTGTGGGAGTTTGTTTAGGAACGCCTAAATTTCTTGCCATGCTATTGTATCTAGTGTATTGTTATCGATGCTTACAGTTAGTTATCCTTGCAGAAAGAAAAATGTGTGTTCTTAATATGCTTTAAGTGACAGCGAGTACAATAAGAGGGAAATACTGAGATAAACTGCTCAAGCACGTCCTATACATCGTCTTCCCACAGTATCCACTAATTGGGGGGGAGGGTAACCAGCAACTTAACATTTAGGAATCCGATTCAAGACTCATTTACCCCTGACACCGGAGAGCTGCGGTCAAAGAGAACGTTCTCTCTCACCTAGATTCCCCTAACTTTTTGTTTCCTCCCACTCATACCCTCATTCTGTTTCGCCCTGGAATTTTCATCAGCTATACTTTAAGTATATTTAACTTTTGTGATAATAAAAGAACTCCCCCCCCTACGGGGGCCAGAAACTAAGAACCGAAATCCGGTGCTTCTTAGTTTTTGTAATAAATTATAATTCTAGACGGAACGCACCGGAGCCCTGAAAAGAAGGCTGCACTTCTTTTATGTAGTTAAATAACAATTTCAGTAAAAATTTTATCTTGAAAATTTTATTTTAATAAAATTACTATATTAAAAATCGTGTATTAAATTTCAATTTATCTCTTTACATTTTATTTAATTTTAATTAGTTAATAACTTCAATCTTTAATTATTTCAATAAATAATATTTAATTATCTAATAGTTATCAATTAAATTATAATTAATTACCTAATAATTATCAATTAAATTATCATTAATTAATTATATAATAATTATTGATTAAATAACAATTTATAAACATTAATTAAATATCTGTTAATTAATTTGATAATAATTAACTATTTAATTTTAAAATTTTTATGGAGTTTAATGGTCATTTTATTTATTTATTTACTCTTGTTCCTCTCTGCTGACGGTCTTCCATAGGGCTCCAGTACTTCTAATCTTAGAAATTAAGCCCTGTATACAAAAGGCACTTTTTCGATCTATACAGTACATTTTTATTGGAGAGCAGTGGTGAAGAGATTTAATTTATAGAGTACATGAGTTAAATTTCGGATAAATTTTAAATGAAATGTTTAAATAAGAAGAGGTTTAAACTAGATAATTTAAATTGAAGTAATGTACTATCATCTGGAAGGAAATATTGCAGATGGAAGAAATATGTACAAGATCCAGCTCTCTGTCACGTAAATGTAAAATTTAATTAGTTTAGCTTCTTAAGTTCTATGTTGTTGTAAGAAGTTAGCTCAAAAGTTCTTAACGAGAACTTTAAATACCTCTAACGTGTATGCTTTAATTCCGACAGGGGAAATGATAAGGATTTGTTTAATTTTACTAACCAGTTATTTTCTGTTAATATGATTTACTATATTTCTCGTTTCCCGTGTTCCTGATAGAATGTAAATTCCTAGCTCACGTGTATTCAAATAAGATATAAAGGAGATAGTATTATTTAAGGGAGGGTTTTAGATGGTAGAATCAGAGTGCTGCTGAAGGCTATGTTTGCTAATCTTTGTTTGTCTTTGAGAGTAGTACTCTGTAGCATTGCATTATTCTTGTCACGCCCACTTCAGGTCAGAGCCAACTCGCGCATTTTCTGTCTGTGTAGCTGTTGGGCTAACGTTTACTTTGTTAAGTCTGTTTGTGTAGCTGTTGAGCTTACGTTTACTTTGTTAAGTCAGACTCATTATTTTTTTATTTAAATCATAAATGCTAGCTGTTCTGTAAGCATAGTGCCTTCTGCTAAACTTGAGTTAAATAAAAGGGTCTTTTACACCCTTTCTCAGTCCCTGTGGTACATTATTTACACATAGCGATAATTCTTTGGATCTCAGAATTCTCGTATATGTTACCAAAGAGCAGGAGACTTCACAAAGCTTAGCAATTTTATGACAAATATTTAAAAACTTGCTACAATACCTAAAATGCAGCCATCATATTAATTGAAATTGAACTTTTGTGCAGTTAGAATCTGTGATTTTGTTTCTGAAAATTGTTTATATTTGTAAACATAATAATAATACAAAAAATAATGAAACATGCATGAAATAAACCATTTTTTTTTTTTCAAAACGTTTTTTCAAATTCTTAATCTAATTGTGAAGTTATTTATATGCAATTACTTGTATTATAATTATGTTGCATGATATATATTACGGAGAGAACTATAAAGGAGCCGATGACGAAAACCATTCTGTAAAAGGGATGATGAAAGAAAAAGATTGGGACTTCCTGTCTTAGATAGTAACAAAAAAGTTTTGCATTCACATAAATCCTTGCTTTCTCATTTGGTAATTGTATAATATTTCAGAAGTAGTAATATCGTATTGTTAGGCTTATCATTCTTAAATTAGAATATTACAAGAAAAATTACTCTTATCAATTGTATTGGATATTTATATGTATTATTTCTATTTTTTTGTATAGCCTGTAAAATATTGGGCAGTTTTTAAAAACTAGAGAAAAGTTCTGCTGTTACAATATGTTTGGAAATTAAAAACATGGAAATTACACTGTTCTGTTATTACAACATTCTTGAAAATTGAAAATACCAAAACTTGAGAGTGAATGTATGTAATACTTCAACACACCAAGACGAATTTTTAACGAAACACTTTAAATGGTTTTGAAACTATCATGCAGTACATATTTTAATAAATATATTTTAAACATACATTTTTAAGTAAATCTGCTATATATTTACCAATTAATAAATAAAACTAAATGAAAAATTATGTTATTAAAATTACATATATTATTATATAGAAATAAAATAGTATGTATATGCAAAAAAAGTATATTATACAGTTATATGTTTTCGTTCATGTAAGATTTCAATTAAAAATAAGAAAAATTCCTGTTGAAAGGCAAAATGTAAGAAATAAATATTTAATTTCTTTAGCTAAATTCATTTCAATTTTTTACATTAAATACGTTTCATAATATCACATTGAATATGCAATAATTTGCTTACAGTGCTTAGTTAAAAATATAACAAATGTATAAAAAAATATTACATGTACTCAAAGTAGGTGATTGTTAAAAAATTTGCAGTATTTTGCAGATATATAATTATAAACATTAAAAAACAATTCAAAAATTATTAGTTAGCTTTGATCATGCATTTCCAGTGGATACGATGCAGAAATTTATTAAGGTCAGTATAAATTGTTAATACTGTCTACCAAAGTACAAATTGGTTATAATGGAGATACTATTTTTATGGTTAATGGAATACAGGTTTTATAATTCATTTTCGTTTTGCTAGATAAATGAGAAAACTTTTGTTTTGACACAAAGCAAGTTTTAAAGTTACCTTTACATTTTTAATACTATAAAAAATTACAATATGCAAAAATGCTGAGGGAAGCATAATATACAGGAAGTGTTAAACATAAGCAAAAAGCATGCCGAATTATCCCAAATATTAGTTCCTGTACCTGAAAAGAAAGAATTATGTTCATAAGGAAATGAATCTAATATATAGTAATTGAAAGATAGATATATTTCTTTATATGCTTGTTCCATTTGGAAATTGTTTTTATTTTACAGAACATTTCTAAATCAATATTTTGATAATTCTAATTTTCGGAATGAATTCTTGCGACACACCAGACGTAACGAAACTAATTTCTAATTAGAATACGTTAAGGGTATACCAGTCAGATCTCGATTAAACCCATTAACGATTTCAGAATTAAGTAGAAAACATCTGAAGCCAATTGCTGGCTCTGGATAGCTGCGTTAGAGTACAAGAAGTCCTGATCTTAAATCTTAGCCGTAGTTCAATCTTCGCGAATTTGTTGATAGATTTGAAATTTGAATCTTTGCGAATTACTGATCGATTGATGAAAAGAGAACAGTTAAAATGAGTCCTCTATGAAATATCGACTACATGGAAACAAGACAAAATAAGAGAATCACAGAGTAATTCGTAAGCTTTTCTCTTCAAAAGTATTCATGGTTAATGTTTATAGGAATAAATAAAGACATCATAACTGCAAGTGTCAGTTTCAGAGGTGCAGTCTGAAATAAGTCGGATGAAGAAGAAATTTATAAAATAAGGTTTTGAAATAAACTTGTATATTGCTAAGTATTAGAATTTTAAAGTATTATTATCTGCAAGCGATAAATTTTATTAAAAGTTTAAGAAAAATATTTTTCATCACTTGAAGAATTTCTTTAGTCAATTCTAGCTAAAAGAAAACTGAAAGAATAACAATAAAATAAATGAAATGGTTAGTGGACATAAAATTAAAACAAGCAATTTTAACATAGGCAAACTACACGGTGTCTAAGGTATCGGGGCTACTAAAATAATCTTAAAATGACAAATGTTTTTTTTTTTTTTTTTAATTTCTGAGTAGTTCGAAAGTAATTTCTTCAAAGGGTTTATTGTTTTAAATTCGTGGGTTGGGCTTCCTTGCAAAATAGCAAGTATTACCACTGGAGAGAAATATTTGTTGCAAACCTCGTGTGAAAGCAGGACTTCACCAGAAATGGCCATAACGACACTCATTAGCTTTCTAGCACCAAAAATATTGCCCAGAAGTTAAAGATTTGATGTAGGTAAGGTCCGCAGAACAATTGAAAATTTCCAGAGACCTATAATTCTATTAAGACAATCCTAGACGGACTTGACAGTATCGTAAGGAGAAATACACTGCCCTTCAAAACATAAGGAACTGCATATTTTTCAAAGCTCACCATTACAAAAATGTGAGTAACGTTTAAATGCACAGTTCACACGCATGACAGTATAACGAAGTTTAAGAAAATATAATGCAAAACCAATAGCTACCATTTTTATTTTATGGAAATGAATAGTTATAGGAGTTGGAGAAAAAATGCAAGAATTATCATTTTTGTTCACGAGTGTTGATCTTCAGTTGTTATTACAGTTGCGTACACAATATCCAGTAGAGTCTTTCAATGTCTAGGAGAAGTCGTTTGCCCGGATTCGTTGAGGTTGTGGGCGATCGGATGGATGGAAATGGGGGATGTCTCAAGCTGATGCTGCTAGACTCTTGTAGTGTGGTACACCAAGTATGGAATCAGTTTAAATTCCAGGATTCTGTGTCTAGAAGACATGTTTCAGGCAGACTCAGAGTTACAACACTTGCGATAGACCTTATTTAGATTTTTCGGCCTGAAGGAGAAGTAACATTACTGTGCCTCCGCTCATGGCAGATCATTTAGTGGGAACAGGAACAAGAGTATCAGCTACAACAGTGCGCCGACGCCTGCACAATACAAGTCTGTAAGCAAGACGACCAGTTGTTTGTGTCTCCTTGAGACGAAGACACAGAGGTGCCCGTTTATGTTGGGCAAGAGAACACGTCTCCTTCACCAGTCAACAATGGGCGTCTGTTCTCTTCACAGACGAGTCCGGGTTCACACTGGAGAGTGATTCAGTTCGTCAGTTGATCTGGAGGGAACAGCGCACCAGATACAACCAACCCCACATTGTGGAAAGACACAGTTACAGAAATGGTGATATTATGGTTTGGGCTATGATCTCTCTCGGTGGCCACACTGACCTACATGTGTTCCATGGAGGAGCTTTGACCGGTGTGAGATATTGAGACGAGATCCTTGATCAATATGTCCGCCTATAAGCCTCTGCTATTCGTCCTGGCTTTCTTCTGTTGGACGAATGCACGACCGCACCGAGCTCCGGTTGCTGAAGAATATGTTGAGGATCACGGTAAGGAGCGGATAGAATGTCCAGCTCAATCCCCAGATCTGAATCCGATAGAGCATCTTTGGGACTACCTTGCGAGACAGGTTGCTGCTTTAGGTCCTCTTCCAAGGTCATTAGATGAGCTTGAACAAGAATTATTCCATATCTGGTCGTTGCTTCCCATCACTGGCCGACAAATTATTTGACAACATGGAACGTCATTGCCGCCAATGTAATGAAGTTAGGGATGGGCACATTCCTTATTAGAACCCATTTTTGTAATGTGGTCCTCCCAATTTTCCCACCCAAGAAACCCAATTTTCTTCAGAAAACTGCGATATAGTTTTCTCCCAGAACAAATCTTACAAATTTAAGATCTAAGCATAATTTGAGTCGTAGAATCGAAATATAGAAAAAAAAAAAAAAATCGATATGTTATTTCAGAAAAAGTCCGATTTTGTGCTAAAATGCCTAGCTTAGAATAATGTTATTTATAAATCTAATATATATCCTATGTCGCGCTTTCGAGTCAAGAAAAACGCAAGTTGAATTTCGTCAATCGGCCCAGTAGAACGGAAAACATAGAGAACTGCCCCCCTTTTTCTTCAAGTGTACCAATCGTTTTGCTTTAAAACAACTAATACACTCATGTTCTACTTTCCTTTAGATTGTTCGACCATTTAGAAGTCAAAATTTCTAATTTAACAATAACACGCACCAACATGAAAATATCTTTTATGGAAATATACCACTATTATGTATTTTAAAATACAGCTTTTAAGCAATATTATGGGAAGTTTTTTTTTTTTTTTTTTTTTTTTTATTCTGCATTCCTTATTTCTTCGGTTGTTAGAGGACTTACGCTTTTATGTCTAGGGTTTTTTCCTTTGTGAATTAATCTGAAAAGATAGCTTATAACATTTACAATTTTAGTATATTTAGTATAATTATTACGTATATCAAGTAACTGTTGAAAAAAAACCTATTAAGAGTCACAGTTAATGCAGGTAAGTCACTTTGTTCTCAATGCCTCATTTCACATGTAAACTCATCTCTTATGACTGACATTGGAATTCAACTGGGATACTCTTGATCAGTCAGAAAAATAGGTCGTTCGAATCACAGTTTATTGTCAGACAGTTTCTTAGGATTTATCCCTCTTGAAACCATCTCATCGTGATTGTTCTCAGAAGCTACGTGACGCCATTAATGAACTTTTGTCAAGTCCTGTATTGTGGCTATCCGGCTCGCAACAGAAGTTTTTAAGACGGCATAAAGTCTTTGCGGATCCATGAAAGGACAAACATTGAGTCGCTCCATAAGAAGGTGTCAGATGGCTTAAATTCTAAAGTATTCTCCGCTTTAGTTATCAGTTTGGCTAAAATAACGGCTGCGCACAACTCTAACCTAGGTACTGGGGCACTCTTCAGTGGTGATACACGTGATTTGCTACGAACCAAGTTCACTTCGAAGGCTCCATCTTGAAAAACTGATTTGCAATAAATGACGCATCCATAAGCTGCTTCGGAAGCATCTGCAAAACCGTGAAGCTCAATACGCACTGGATTTTGAATGAGTATACATTTGTTTACACTTCTATTGTTTATCGCTGGAAAAGAATCGAAGAAGTTTTTCTATTGTTGCGCCTCTGTTTCAGGAAGCGGATCATTCCAATCTAATTTTAAACACCACTGTTATTGTAGGAAGATCTTGGCTTGTTTTACTACAGGATACGAGATTCCAAGGGGGTCGAAAATGCGGGCAATAGTTGAAAGCACTGTTCTCTCAGTAAGGGTAACCATGCCATCCATGTGATTTTGTAAAGCAAAATGGTCAGTCTTAGGTTTCCGCATATCATCTAATGTTTTTGTTTCTTCTTGAAAATTACAGACGCAGTCAGAGTCTGTTTGTAATTCAAGATTACTGCTGTTCCACTTATGTAACATCACACCTATAATCAGGCCAGCGCCAAGGCTAATCCGCGCCGTCGTGCAAATGTCAAGCGAGCTCCTTTATGTAGTGACGATATTAAAGGGACATTGCTTATGGTTAACATTTAAAATAAAGCATTATTAACATAATAATATGAAAAACCAAAAACACTTACATTTTATCTTTTGTCTAAATTTGCAAACATTTTGTGCTTTGTTAAAACCCACACTCAAACATATTTATTGAAAGATTATACATACATTTATGTTATAAATAGACACCCAACCGGTATAGTGGTTAGCGTTGCTGACTGCGGTTCCGAAGGGCCCTGGTTCCAATCCCGGAAAAGACATAGATGTTTGTGAATGTACAGTGTCCGTGCGGCATGGGGGGCACTTTAAATATGAGAGACAAAAGTCCTCTCGAAAAGTTGGTGGTAGGGAAACAGGAGTGGGAGACGCTCGGACCCGTTCCCCCAGGGTGCTCTTCATCAAAACTAGGGGAGGAACTGAAGCTAAATCTCACTGTCACCTGTAAGCAGGCGTATCTTGCACTCCTTGCCACGAGGAATTCTGTTGGCTTGGGCTGGTCAAACAAGTGAGCATTAGTCAACAACAACAATATGTCGTAAACACGTAACACTGCAAGCGAAGCGAAATAATATACTAAACGTATTGGATAAATTGCTGTTCGCAGTGTAGTTTACTTTAGGGCACAAAAAAATGCTCTAGGGCTGATATCTAGAGATATATTCAAAATTCTTTTCTGCACATCGCTATGTTGTTGACAACGATATAGCTTAGTGTTTCAACCGGCGATACTACATTTTCTCCAAAAGTTTGCAAACACTGCAATTCGTGCACCAGCAGTTCTCAACCTTTTCACTAATACCACCGAAACAAAAACTGAACACCTTTAGTACCACCACTAGTAAGTAAGAAAACCTGGACAAGAGTAAGCAAGTGGCGCCATCTGTTGGTGAAACCAGAACTAAAACATAATTTCTTTTGAAGGTCGAAGGCAAAGATGGATTGGAATTAGGATCGTTAACTAGAACAGAAAGATTTTTTTGAATGTGAAATGCCTTTAGAAAATCCAGTTCTCCTTTTTGAATAACTTTGGTACCAGAAAAAATGAAAGTGTTATTTTCGGCCAACAATGTTGAGCAACAGAAGACTTCTGTGTTTCCTTTTTTCTAACATATGCCTCATGTTCCTTGACGCGAAATTTTAAGGCTCTTTTAGTTTGGCCAATCTAAATTAAACCACACTGGCAAGGAATCCTATAAATACCCCAGGAATTCATATTATTATTATTGCGTCTTAACACCTATCAATGTTGTACAGACTGCGGTGGAAGCATGTGGTTATAAAATACATAAAATCTCCCAGCTGAAGAGATGGAAAACCAAGATGCCTATGCCACTCTTTTACCTGCAAATATATAACAGCGATAAAGCCGATGAAATTTACAACGTGAGTAAACTACTAGGCACCGAGGTAGACATTGAACGCTTCAAGGGACAGAAGGGACCATCACAGTGCTGGCGATAAGGGCTTCTTTCACTCTTCAGAGGTCTGTACTCTACCAAGACGCTGTGTTCGATGTGCAGATCCCCACCAGGCCAAAGATTGCACAAAACTCTATGATGAACTCATGAAGTGTGCCAAATGCCAAGGACAGCATGCTGCGAACTGGCGATCCTGTCCTAGATTTCCTGGATCTAAGAAGAACTCTGCAGCTAAACCAAGTACCAAACCTAGTCCGACCATTGAACACTCACACTAACATAAACTAGTCATAAAGCTTTTCCTACACTACCGGCTGCACCCACACCCAGTGCAAATAATATTCGCCCTGGATTTTCATTCTCCTCTGTACTTGTGGGTATGCAACAGGCTGCACCCCAATATATTCCAAATTATTCAGTCCCACAAGGAGCAAATCTGGCCCTAAATTATACTGAAATTCTTATGGCAGTAATTCAAATTTCTAACCAACCTGGTATTGATCAAAATAGATTAATGTTAGCGTTTAGAAACGCTCTACCTGAGCTCAGACTGGCTCCATCTGGTGCTGATGCTGCTTACTACATCATTACTCACCAATTTTCTGAAAATCTCCAGCATTAAAATTCATTACTTTGAAAGGGTTGAAACAACTACAGTTATGCACGTGGAATGCAAATGTCATCTCAAATAAATTCCATGAGTTCAGAGATTATGTAAAAGAGAAGGGTTTTGACATAATTTTTGTTCAAGAGACCAAACTCCAACCAGGGAGAGCTCCCAAGCTTGCAAACTATGCCTTATATAAAAATGACTGAGAAGCTTCAGATTCTCGTGATAGATTTCATGGTTGCACATGTGTCTATATCAAAAATAATATACCTCATAGACGAATAGACACCCCGAGCTTGAGCAAACTCGAGGCAACCATTATTGAAATTTTTATTCAAAATTCTCCCTGCCTTGTACTGATCTCTGCCTATCTCTTCCTCCAGGAGGTAAATTACCTGTGGAAGATTTTAATAAACTGCTCACTATCTCAAATAATTTGATTATTGCTGGTGATTTTAATATTCACCATCAGCATTGGCGTTGTCGTAGATCAAACCTTGCAGGTCATGGCCTCCTAAAATGGGCTCAGTGCACCCAAATTAAAATTATTTCGCCGGAATCCCCCACAAGATATGATACGATCAAGGCATCATGTGACCAATTTTACCAATCACAATACTCGAACTACATTCAAACTTTAACGACCAATGACAACAATCTTTGGCGTCAGACTACTCAAACAAAAATCACACATTCCGTCCTTAGCTACGGACACACTGGTGGCTCATACAGACACCGAAAAGGCAGAATTAATTGCTGACTGCCTCCAAACTCAGTTCACACCACATAATAAAGGGATTTTTGCGAACAAACGCAAATTCTTTCCAACAAGATGTTGAACGTTTCCTTTCCTCTCCTTTTACGAGAGAAGTACTGTACACAGCCATGAGTGAAGTAAGTGAATATATTACCAAGCTTAAACTCCAAAAAGCATTTGGATTGGACTCTATCTCGAATCGTATCATTAAATGCCCGCCCTCCAATTATCTATTTTTCTTAGTAATGCTTATAAATTATATGATCATGCATTGCTATTTTCCTCAAAGATGAAAGAGAGCACTTATCGTGCCTATTGCAAAACCTGGCCAGAGCCATTCTAATCCTCAAAATTACAGACCCATCAGCCTCCTGTCTTCGTTATCTAAAATATACGAATTTATTCTACTTAAATGCCTGAATGATTTTATCCGAAATCACAACGTTCTGATTGATGAACAATTTGGATTTCGAGCAAAACACTGCTTGTGCACCAGCTGCTGAGAACAGTGGAGTTCATTCACGAAGGGTTTCGTAGCAAAATGCTTACTGGCGCACTTTTCTTGATATTGCCAAAGCATTTGATAGGACTTGGCATATAGGAATTATTATCAAGCTTATACGACTTGATCTTCCGGCTCAGTTAGTTCACATAATTAACTCGTATCTTGATAATAGATCTTTCTCTGTACGAGCTAATTCTATCGTTTCGGCTCCCCGTCCAATCCTCAACGGTGTAGCTCAGGATAGTCTTCTCACACCGACTTTGGTCAACATATTTATAAATGACATACCAAAATCACCTGGTATCATTCTAGGACTTTATGCAGATGATACAGCCATCCTAGCTCAAAACAAACACCTTGAAAACTTGGTTCACAACATTCAGAGATATCTCTAAAGCCTTGAGCACTGGTTCATTACTTGGAAAATCAAAATTAATGTTGCTAAATGTTCTGCTATGATCTTCAAACGAGGCCCCCTCCCGTACCCTACCATTAATTTAAGGTTTTTCAACGACTATGTTCCCTGGTCAAATTCTTACAAGTACCTAGGTGCGCTACTTGATTCAAAATAACTTTGGCACCTTTACATTCATCATACTTTGAATAAAGTGAAGGCTGCCAGATCCCAACCCCCTTTTAGCTCGAAAGAGTCATCTGATAATTAAAAATCAAACTCCTTCTCTATACCACTGTTATAAGACCCATATTTTATGTTTGCTTGTACTATCTGGGGTACGGCTGCAAAAACTCCAATCCATTCAGAGTGAAACACTACGTATGGCTCTGAACGCAGCCTGATACGTCGACTCCGGCGAACACAGTTCGCGAAGCGGGCTCCCGCGCGTCAGCGCAATCCCAGACTATGTCGTTAGCGATTTTCTATCTGGAATGTAACTGAGCATGAGTCCTAAAAGGTTCAAGATGGGAGTTAGATGAGTTGTGGGTTGATAGCATAAACAGTAGAAAGTCGCCGAGGATACACTGCCTCATCTGCATCATCACACGTAGGCTATAAGAGAGCAGGTAAGTAAAGCCCTAAAAACTATCTGGCCATTCAGAGAGGAGAGTGGAAAGTCAGAAAATGCAGCACTAGAGAATAATTTTAAGCTAAAATGTCTCTAAAGTTTGGAAACATTTTAAAAAATTTTATTTATTTTTTAAATATAATTATCTATTTAAATATTACTATTAAAACTAAGTGTTAGCTATATGGCGCTTCCAAACACAATACTTCCAATTCTTCCAAACACAATAATATAAATACATTCAGTCCTTAACGACCAACGATAACAGCCTTTGGGCTACGCAACCTAAAACTCTCATTCCGTCTTTATCAAAAGATGCAGTGATGGCTCACACAGACACGGAGAAAGCAGAACTAATTGCTGATAGTCTCCAAACATAATTTACACCACATAATTAAGGAGTTTTTGCTAACACCGCAAATTCCTTCCACCTGGATGTTGAACGTTTCCTTTCCTCTCCCTTTCAGAGAAACATACAATACACAACCATGAGCGAAGTTAGAGAATATATAAGCTCAAACCTAAAAAGGCTCCAGGGTTGGATTCTATTTCTAATCGCATGATTAAATTTTTGCCCACCAATTATCTATTTTTCCTAGTGATGCTTATAAATTATATCATCCTGCATTGCTATTTTCCTCAAAGCTGGAAGCGCGGACTTATAGTGCCTATTCCAAAACCTGGCCAGTGCCATTCAAATCCTCAAAATGACAGACCTATCAGCCTCCTATCTTCATTATCTAAGATTTATGAATTTGTGCTACATAAACGCCTGAATGATTTTCTCCGAAACCAAAAAGTCCTTATTGATGAACAATTTGGATTCCAAGCAAAACACTGCACTACGCACCAGCTGCTGAGGACAGTGGAGTTCATTCATGAAGGGTTTCGTAGCAAAATGCTTACAGGCGCACTTTTTCTCGATTGACAAAGCATTTGATAGGACTCTGGCATATTGGTATTATTATCATGCTCATGCGACTTGATCTTTCGCCTCATTTCATTCACATAATTAACTTGTATTTCACAAATAGAGCTTTCTCTGTACGAGTTAGTTTTATCATTTCAACTCCCCGTCCAGTCCTCAGTGGTGTAGCCCTCAAACTAAAAAAAAAAATATGCTTCATTACCTTGGAGATAAAATTCAAAATAAAACAATTAGCCTATTAAGGGATAATATAAAGCCAATTATTATAAATAAGGTCAAACAGGCAAAGCATTTTTCTATTTTACTTGATTGTTTCCCTGATGCCAGCCATCAAGAGCAGATATCAGTTTGTATGAGATATCTTGATTTATAAAATATAGACATGAGTATTGAAGAAAGGTTTTTAGTATTTTGTATTACAACAGATACGACCAGTGGACGAACAACTTTCTTATTAATGGTTTAGATATTAGTAAGAGCTTCAGTTTGTCCTGAGCGACGGCAAGTGTAGCCGCGCTGCTATTAATGGTTTAGATATTAGTAAGAGCTTCAGTTTGTCCTGAGCGACGGCAAGTGTAGCCGCGCTGCTATTAATGATTTAGATATTAGTAAGAGCTTCAGTTTGTCCTGAGCGACGGCAAGTGTAGGCGCGCTGCTCTTCACCTCATGGTGTAACATCGACATCCCCCTTCTTGTCCCGGACTCAAGTCAACATCCCACGAACACAATACCCTTCACGTAGAATACAATCTCAATTGCCGCTCTCAAGGCATTATTTCAGCAGAGCTGGTAACGTCGCTCTTCGCGCGATAAACCAGCAATAATTTATTATTGGTATTGGATTATAGAAGTTGATTGTAAGTGCTGATAGAAGGTGTTTGGTGTTTAAAACTTTCGTGCAATTTCTTTTCAAGACATACGTGTTTCTATGACTTCCAGAAGACGAATGGAAGATTCTGAGCGCTGGCGTGCTGTGGGGCGCATTGAAGCAGGACAGTCGATCACAGATGTTGCTCTTTTCTTTGGCGTTCATCATTCTGTAATTTCACGTTTAGGGAAACAATTCCAAACCACACAGACAGTTGTCCGTCGGCCCGTAGCCGGTCGCCCAAGGGTTACAACCCCCGCGGAAGATCGATATATTGCTATTGTAGCCAAGCGGAATCGCAGAGCGACCTCCGCACGTATGACATCTATGGTTACAGCATCCATTGGTAAGGCGATATACTGCACGCCGAAGATTACATATAAGTGGACTGTACGCCCGGGTACCTTGAGTTTGTGTTCCTCTATTCGTCCAATCAAGAGAGGCACGATTGCAGTGGTGCCGGGATCATGTCAATTGGAATGTGTCTGACTGGGGCAATGTCATGTTTACTGATGAGTCAAGATTTGCTCTGGAGCCAGATGACAAGCGTATATGAATATGACGTGAACAACGAACACGCAATCAGTCCCAAAACATCACCGAACATCACGCATTCCGAGGCAGCAGCATTATGGTGTGAGCAGGGATTTTATTAGTATACCGCATCGACCTGCACATCTTTAAACGGGGTTCTTTGACGGCTGTCCGGTATCGAGATGAAGTCCTAGAACCCATCGTGAGATTGTACGCTGCAGCAGTTGGCCCTACTTTTGTTTTAATGGACGATAACGCACGTTCCCATAGAGCTGGCATCGTCGATGACTACCTGGAGAGTGAAGGGATTGCGCGTATGGCGTGGCCAGCATATTTGCCAGACCTTAATCCCATTGAAAATCTTTGGGATGCTCTCGGCCGTGCTGTATCTTCACATTTCCCACCTCCAGTCACTCTTAGTGAGCTAAAAACTGCTCTACAAGAATTGCGATTACTTAATTCTGCGGTCGTTGACCACCTAATTGAAAGAATGGTCACAAGGTGTAAACTTTGTATACAGATGAAGGGGATCACATACCCTATTAATGTCCTTTTTTTTTTTTTTTTTTTCATTTTATGCTGTTTATTTTCACTTTATACATAATTCTGTTTAAGTCTGCAGTATGTCATTATCTGATAACTTACAAATATTTAATATTGTTTTCATTTCTGTATATAATTATTGATTTTGTTTTATGCATAAATATATATGCTACTTTCCTGCCGAATTCTGTGTCAATGAAATGAGTATTTGTTTTTTTTTTTTTTTTTTTTTTTTTTTTTTTTTTTTTTTTCATTTTACATCTTCGTGCTTAACTTTTGGAAGTGAGTGCATAATTTATCCCTGGGGCATTAACCTTTAACACTTTTAAACGGTATAAAATCCCACTTAACTCTTTTTCAAACTATCCTTCAAAATTAGAAATTGTCGCATTAACAAAAAATTTAGTTGTTGTGGATGTATTTCCGTATTAAGTAAAGTAGTTTTTTTTTTTTTTTTTTTTATTAATTCATTCATTACCAGCGATGAAAGAACAGGGCTGTTTTGATTACTTGCGTTTAGAAACATGAGCTTCAAACACTTGCGCCGACGGCTAAAGAGAATATTCGTATATTCTTGGAGAGGGGGGATGAGAGTCTCGACCACCGGGCATTATTTATTGCATTTCTCATTTCGCAATGTACTTGAATTTCTGGGATAACGCAAAGAAAAATTATGACAGCTACTTTTTCTATTCCGTTTGCATAAAGAGCAAGAAAATTATGATTTACAATTATTAAGCAGATGTTTTCCCAAACAATAAAAACAATGATTATTTTTTAATTACTTCAACTCTTTCAGAAACAGGCTATGATATATATTTTTTAAATTTATATAAAGGATAATTTTCCGAACATTTATGATTATTTACAATCGTTAAGGGTTTTTCCCCCCGATATAAAAAATAAAATTGCTTCTTTACCCAGTGTTATGGAATCAAACCAGTTACTGAATTCTCTAACGCTAATATGAGACAATGTTTCTTTTTCTAACGTTTGATATAATTTGTCTGACACAATTAATTTTTTAACTATTCAAAACCTGACATTTCTCTAAATTTTATATAATAAGCAAGGCATTGTCTAAAATTAGATAACAATCACGATGAAAATTGAACATGGGTTTAATTTTCTTTATCTGGTCGTTTTTCTGAATTTCTCCAAATGTAATTGAGGGGTTGGTTCAAATTCCCTTGATACTATTTTCTTTACTTTATCAAAATAACCCAACTTATTCTCACTTATATATAAGAAATTACGTATGAAGTTTTTTCACCTAGTAAATTTAAGAGAACTTCAGCTTTATATAATTATCGGTTACGTTTTTGTTACAAAGGCTCTTTCGAAAGAAGCAAAATATAAACCCCATTAGGATTAACGACTGGGAATTTTCATCGTTAAAGTTTTTATACTTTTTATTAGCGAATCTAGAGGATCATCTTTCTCAAGTTTATTTTCAAGTTCTTCATTAGAATTTGAAACTGTTTCGCATGCGTGACAAATCTAATTCAGCTTTCGCTCTCTCGAATTTAATTTTCTCTAATTATTTATTTTTCTCGGATGTCTCTAATTCTATTTTCCGGTCCCCGATTATACTCTATGAGATTAGAAACGAATTCAGGATCTTCTCTAAATTTATCACTGCTCTTTATAATATTAATGAGATCTGTAATAGTCATTTTATTTATTAGCTCTCCTAACTCTGTTGCAGCAAGCTGCAAATCAAATTTTCTAGCGTTATTAAACATTTTAAAAAACGGAACACAATTACAAAACACTACACACAATTAAGACCTAATTAATAAACAAAATAATAACAAATATTATTTCATGGGCGCAAATGACCAGAAAAAACTCATGCACCTACTACTTCATTACTTTGATTATTAATCCGATACATTGCTCGCCTTCGATGTTACCACATCGCGCAAAAACGAAAATGAAAGTTAATTTCAATAAATCACATATATCCATAGGTTACTGATTCGACTCAGGCTTGACGGACAACGAATGTTAATTAAGGAATAAATTCACCAAATGCTGAATAGGCAAGTGCCCGCCTTTAGATGTTAATAATAATAATAATAATAAAATCTGAAATATTTCAGATTTTAACTTACGTTCAAAGGGGCGTTTTTTTAACATGTGAGTGTTACATTTATTTATTAAATATCACGTTTTTCGCACTTAAACCATAAAATTCAGTTCAACAACAATATCGCAAAATAGTTTTAAAATGAGCATATCTTTAGAATTTCCGGTACAGAGACTAGCGCGTTGGAGATAAAAATGTTTTTTTCTGTACAACGTTGCCATTCCTTGCTTTGAAATCCTTGAGTTTGTTAATCAGAAATTCGTTAAAGTTTTGAAAAATATGAAATCGATAATATAACGAATTCCAAATTTCAAATTTGGTCTTCCACATGCCCATATTCGTAGGAGGATTACGTCATTCAAAATTTGACGGCTCTATGTATCGTTGTTTTATCACAATGCGCGAAATATACATACATTTATGCAGAATTTTCATTATTTAATTTCTTTAAATATAACACAGAGCGATAATACTTTGTGGCAACAGTTTGAAAAGTGATCCGCCGTTTGTAGTGAATCGACGCAAAATCGCAAAACGAAGACAACAGTCCTTCAGGGACAAAGCCTCTTTGGACTAAAAAATTCAATTAAAATTCTTTTAAAATTTCTAATTAGCCGCAATATGTCATTCAGACACTCGGTTTTCTTTAGTAACCGAATTCTGATATCAGGAAAATATTATTTTGTTGTTAATTTCGGATCCATGCCATTTAACAATAGCTTGCCGCCCAAACGGTAGAGTGGTTAGCGTTGCTAACTTGCCGAACCGAAAGGCCCGAGTTCGAATCCCGGAGAAAGCATGGATGTTTGCAAATGTATAGTGTCCGTGCGGCACGGGAGGCACTCTAAATATGCGGCGATCTGAAAGTCCTCTCGAGAGGTTGTAGGGCAAGGGAAGAGGGGTGGGAGACCCTCGGACCCGCCCCCGGTCAACTGCAAGGCTGTTGCCAACGGCAGGCGTAATCTTGCGCTCCTTGCCACGAGGAGTTTCGTGGATTTGGGTTGACTATAAGTCACACAAGGGAGCATTAGCAACAACAACAACGAGTAGATTCGAGCAATATTCAAAATCTCCATAACTGACCAAAAACAGACCAGCATTTAAAAAACGAAATACTTTATTCCTTTAAATCCAGTGTCGGAAGTAGGTAATTGAGCATAATTAGGTATTGTTTCGTGCGACGAGTTCATAATGGATTGAATGCACACACAACCGATGACAGTTTGATAACATTTATTTCCCCAAAAGAAACACTTTACTGTCCTGAAACCTTTCGCAAAAACACTCGTACAAAAACAGCTCTCCTTTGTGTGACAGAGCCATAATCAGTAGTTACCACTTCAAATACCAAGAACGTGAAACACCAGATAATATAATAGTTCTCAATGCGTAGCTCGTACAATACTCTCAAAACTCTGAACTCAAATTTGAGCTAAACTGATGCTCTCTGTGGTCTTATACAGTTTTCCCCAGTTCGCAGAGCCATGCTGGAAAGCGAACACAGTTATAGTTACATAGAGCCGGATATGATAACAGTTACATATAGGAATCAGACAAATTACAGTTATGCAAGAATCGGATCGAAATATCGCCAAGTGTGGCTGGCGACTTTTAGCGATCTCTTCTAAATTTTGCGTTAAAAATGAATCGCCAAAAACATCTCCAGAGATTCGCCAGTTTTATATTCTCTGTGGGAAAGTTTTATACTCTTTATGAAAACATAAAATTAGAAGAAGTTTGAATTACGTATGATAAAAGTTGACTGAGATATGTAATTTCAAAATTTGCATTTTCGATGTCTTTTTCAACTTTCCTGAACCGGTTCATTAAGTTAGAATAATCCGAGGAAATAAGTTTATACATGAAGTTCAGCAAAAATATGTATAATTTCATAGGGTAAAGCAGCCATGCTCTGTCTACATTAGGTATTTTATTTTAAAAAACTTCCTAAAATGGATCAATGGGTAAAAAAAGAATGTTTAACAACGATAACGATGGTGTTAGCGATCACCTTTACGAGCCCGAGCCCAGTACAAGTACAGATTGTTTCCTCTATCAAAATATGTACTGTTCATTGCAAGTATAAAGACTTCTTCTTAAAATTTGGATTTGTATCTACAACGGAATATGATCAAACTGTTCCCGAGTGTGTGTTGTGGGGTTGTCAATGTCAAACAATGCTATGATTCCAAGCAAAGTCAGTTGCTCAATTATCAAATTAGCAAAGGTTTAGAAAAGTAATTTAGTGTGTCTGAAAGAGCTCAGAAAATTAAAACATCATAATTTGGCTGAAGAAATTATATTACCTACGAGTACTTGTCGTAAAACAAGATCAAAATGATCGGTGAATCAGCAGAAACTGATATTTGTAATACCACTTTCAAATGATACACTTCAACGCAGACCGAATTATTGAAAAATACTGCAGAAACTCTTGCAAATTCAAATTCTGCTTTATGAATCGACAAAACAACTGATATTACCAGAAAAACTTAATTGTATTCCTTCTACTCATTCACAAAAATGATATAATTAGTTAATTTTTATGTTGTCGTGAATTATCTTATTTAACAAAAAGGAAACATATTACTTATATATATAAGCATATAGGAATCAGACAAGATATATATATGTAATATTAAAAGCACAAGGAAATGACGGAACACTGTAGATGCTTGATTAGACCCATACTGAAGAAGAATTTGATTGCGTAGTATGCTACTAATGCTAACTTGGTAATATCTAAAGAACTTGGCAGTCGAAGCAGTTTTAATTCCATTTTTATTTCCATTTGGTATTTGTGGCCACAATCACTTGGCACTCTAGTCGTGCCTTTCCACAGAAGATTTACATTTTTCATATTGTTGGGATAGAAAGCAAGCCAGCGAAATTACATCTTAGCAGAGTAGAGGGCAAAAGCTGAAGAGCGTAGTTATGAAAGATAGAAGCACGCGAAGAGAAAAGTTTTGGTTTACAATTCAGTGATTGGTTGTCAAGAGGCATCTGGTATTAACGGTTACGTAAGATCGCATGATTAATCTGAATGACGCAATGCAGATAAGTTATTACGATTTTAGAATAGAGAGGAAGAATTAATGTTTATAGTTATATTATAATTCTGATTCATACATTTTTATCTTACATATATATATATATATATATATAAGCGGCTAAAGTGTGTGTCGCCGATAGTTTATTGTTGCCACTCGGAAAAATGAGCACGGAAATTAACGTTTCCGCAGTTTTTAATTAATATCTTGGCCGATTAAAGTCGTACGAAGATGAGAACGGTATCGATGAATTAGGAGAATTTTTTGGAATCCGAGGATACGAGTCTCGAATTTCAATTCGGCGCCGTTCCGTAGTTATTCGAGAAAAAATTTGGCACATAGCCAAATCCCTCTAATAGGAAAATCCCAAGAAAGAAAGCGGAAAATGTAAGGGTATACGTAGGGGAAAATTAGTTTTAAATTAATATCTCGACTAATTTAAGTCCCAAGAAGACGCGAATGCTCAAAATGACGGGCCACGAACCTGAGGAATCCAACGGTGTGCTTCGCTAATGTTACTTCACCCCATATATATATGCGGCTTAAGTGTCTGTTTGTCGCCGACAGTTTATTGGTTGCTTGCGTAACTGTACTAGCCAATGGGGTGAAGTTGCCACGGCACAGGTTTGCCGTTTCAATTAAGGCTTAGACAATTTATTGTAAAATTGCCTTTGCTATGACCATCCATAAGTCTCAGGGTTTAAGCGTTAAGCGTGTTGGCATTTTTTTACCTGAGCCTGCATTTGCAACTTTATGTTGCCTGTTCAAGAGTTCGCGAAAGAACGGACGTAAAATTAAAAATAATGGATGGTCTTCTGCAAGGCGAGCTTAAAAGTGATGGAAATATCTGCACAAGAAATGTTGTGTACAAAGAGATCTTTGACATGTGAGTTAACATTTTATTATTAAATCACCTTTATTGATTGAGCTAGCGGTGACTCTTAAGAAATGTACCGCCAGTGGCTTTCTCCATTGCACTCTACTTTAAGCAATTAAGCAAGTAGAATGGGGAAACCCCGTGGGGCAGTAAGCAAAGGAGCGTCCTCGCCGCCTGCCCTGGATTTTCCAGAGCCAGTTTAAATTAGCCGACACCTTTGCACTAATCATTTTAATTACATTTTATAATATCTAGAACAGCGGTCATTTCGTCATTTCGGTCATTCTAGAACAGGGCCTTCTAGTTACTTAATAAGATTACAGATTTAATTTGAATGTACCTTAGGCTTTATTGGATGGCAAAACGCTGGCGCGTGGGAGATAAAAGTATTTTATATCCGGCCGCGGCAACACATTGCTTTCATAGAGCCGAGTCTGTTAACTAAAACTGAAATATAAATATCTTAGATTTTTCCGAATGGCGACAGTCTCGCTCACTGGAGATAAAAATGTTTTCGAACAGTGTTGGCACTGCTAACTTTCCAATCGTTGAGTTTGTTAATCAGAAATTCATTTGAGTTTTACAGAAGATGAAATAAATAATAAAACTTCGAAATTCAGTATACTAGCATCCAGGCGCACATGTTTGGGTAGAGGATAACGTTATTCAAAATCTGATGACTTTAGGTATACCATCGTTTTTTCACAATTCGAGAACATACATACTTGTAGATTTTTTATTATTTTATTTCTTTAAAAATGGTGGCAATAATTTGAAAAGCGAAGCAGCCATTTAAAGTGAAACAAGATTTATAGTGATACGCCGCAAAATCGCGTTTCGAGACCTTTTGAAGTTTAATAACAATAATTATTATTTACCTTTTACGGGAGTTACCATTTAAATCCCTTAACTTAAATGATCAAATGGCGGAAGAGTAATGGGCAATTTTGCCTAAACTCCTTTCCTTCTTTTCATAAGAAGGAAGCGCCCTATTGTTATGTTATGTTGTTATGTTATGTTAATAACAATAATAATCTAAAAGGTTCCAGTTTTTAACGTTCGCCCAAAAAGGTTTGTTAAGGTTTTTACGCTCTGGCTTTTCCTCTTTTTATTACTAAACATAAATTTCTTCGCACTTACGCCGTATATAGCAGCAGAATTACAATTTTTTTTTTTTTTAGAATTACCGATGCAGCGTTAACTGTTGGCATACATCTATCTGCTTTTTTTTTTCAGTCTTTTCGCAGTTCCGCATATCAATATTCAGTTTTCTTACTAATGGTTTTACAAAACTTTTTGTCTTTTTATTATTAACGTTTTGTGAATTCACTTTCTTCATTAAATATCACCTTCTTGGCTCTTACGCCAAAAATTCGACTCAGCAGCAAAATCACAAAATATTTAAAAATAAAAGATTTCCGACAGACAGTCTCACGCGCTGGAGATAGAAAATTTTTTCACCCGTACAGTGTTGCCACTGCTCGCTTTGAAATCGTTGAGTTTGTTAATCAAAAACTCGTTAAATTTTTACAAAATAAGAAATCGATAATAAAACAAATTCAAAATTCGGGCTTGCAGGTGACATGTTCGGGTGGAGGACTGCGTTATTCAAAATTTGATGGCTCTGGTATAGCTGTGTTTTCACAGTGCGAGAAACATGCATACATTCATACAGATTCTTCATTATTCAATTTCTTTAAATATAATACAGTGCGATAATATTTGGTGGCAATAATTTGAAAAGTGATTTGTCTTTTTTATAGTGAGTCAACGAAAAATGCCGTTTTGAGATTAATATCCTATTCGGGGCTAAAAGTAGCCTTCACTCAGGTGTCACACACAGCTTTATAAGGGAAAAAGTAAAATTCAAACGTAATTTAAGAAATGATTAACAAAATTTAATGCACAATGTTTTGAATATAAAATTTAAGCATGTTTTTAAATTTCGTAGAGAAGGGTCTGATGAAACATTCCATATAAAAGAATATTAATGGTAAAGTATCCAGATGATAAAGATGAAATTTGATTGTGCTGTATGCATCGATGCCGTACTAGAAGACATATCGTGACTGCTCCAGTGAAGAAAGTGGAAAAGGAAGCGAAATTGAAGTGTGATACACTCATCTCCTGATCAAGAGGATGACAATGCAACGATCAAAATTAGGCCATGCTGAAACTTTGATTTTGGTTATGGCAACGTCTATGAGGTCTATCTGCTTAAGTGGATGGATGCCTTCGTGGATTAGCCTATCAGCGGTTTAGCGCTGAACACTGGTAGTTCGATCTGACGCTAAATTCCGGTGAACGGGCTGGCTGCATAGGCCTCTTCATGGTTTTTCCCATGTATAACATATATACAAGACAATTTTCCCTAGAAAATTCTCCACGAAGTCATCCTTTCCCTCAGGCAGACACCTCTCGAGTGCTTTGCCATAATCAAAATAAATCAAACCAAGCTTTCCAAGATTAAAGGCAATTGGATCATACATTCTTATTACACACCGAAAAGCCGTGCTAACTCCTATATAGTCAGCCATTTTGCCGTGATTTGAACACAGGTCAAAGAACCAGAGTTGAACGGAGTTACCTCTGGTCTGTCCCTGGGTGGGTTCCGAACATACCTCTAGAGCAAAGTTCTGATGCTTCTAATGGAGATCATTTGTAAATCAAAAACTGGCTTGATCGAACAGCGACTAATCGAATTATAAGACAGTTACAGGAAAAGATAAGTGACTTATCGAACAGTGACTAATGGAATTACACTGGTGTGCAAAAATTAAGGACGAAGTCGAAAAATTAGCATATCAGCTGAACGAAGAGGCAGAGCGGACAGAAAGACCAATCAGGAGATTAAGTAAGGTGATGTACGGTAGCACATGCGCAGATATGCAGGTAGACGTAATGGGGGAGTGTCTGAGTGGTTGGTATAAAGCATGTTGTCGGTGTAAGATCAGTATTTCTGGCAAAGCGATTGCACGCCGTATAGCAGTTAAAATCACACCGAGTTGCTGCCTCAGCGAGAAATGGGGAATAATCAATCTGTTAGACGACATCTGGATGCTTTTACCCGAGGTCGAATCATTGGGAAGTTGGAGGAAGGCCGCAGTGTGACAAGTGTGGCTGCAGAGTTCGGAATTGCTCACAGCATCGTTTCACGACTATGGAGACAATTTCAAACTACAGGAACAGCTATCCGGGGGTTTAGTAGTGGTCGTCCACGAGGAACCACAGCCGCAGATGACCGGTATATTGCCTTACAGGTCAGAAGAAACAGGCGGCAGACAGCGGGAGAAATCGCTAGACACACAACACAGGCGACTGGACGACCGATATCGCGTTTTACCGTGGCCAGAAGACTGCACGGTGGTGGTCTGTTTGCACGACGCCCTGTACGGTGTGTAACTCTAACGCCTGCCCATCGGAGAAGGCGTTCTCTGTGGTGCCGGGAACACCGGAATTGGAGAGACAATGAATGGGGATGAGTACTCTTTACAGATGAGAGCAGATTCAGTCTGAGTAGCGATTCTCATCGCATACTCATCTGGAGAGAGCGGGGAAGCCGCAATCATCCCTCGAACATCATTGAAAGGGACAGGTATGGAGGTGGAGGTGTTCTCGTTTGGGGAGGCATCATGCTTGGTAGTCGTACAGACCTTCACATCTTCGACGCAGGTTCAGTCAACGGGACTCGTTATTGTAACGAGATTCTTCTTCCATATGTGCGCCTTTTTAGAGGCGCTATGGGTCCGCAGTTCCTTTTCATGGACGACAATGCACCATGTCATCGCACAGTAGCTGCCGAACAGCTCTTAGAGAGCGAGGATATTGAACGTATGGATTGGCCGGCACGATCTACGGATCTGAATCCCATCGAGCATGTATGGGATTTTCTAGGCAGACGCTGGGCAGGTCGTACCTTACCACCCGTAGAGATTCCGGAGCTTCGATTGGCGCTGCAAGAGGAATGGGCAGCAATGCCTCAACAACTCATTGACACCCTCATTCTCAGCATGGGCAGACGCTGTGAAACCTGCCTAGCAGTCAGGGGAGATCATATCCCCTATTAAAGACCGGATGTTTCTTGCTGGACACCCATCACAGGGATGTTTCGGCCTTCAGTCGCATTGCGCTCCATGCTACGTTTTATTCCTCTGATTTCTCTTTTAGTAAGTGTTGCTTACATTACTCATGTCCTTACGTATTGGGGATCTTACGGTATTAAATGTGGTGATTTGGAAAGCTTTTGTACAAAGTTATATTGAAAAAACCGTCTCGTCCTTAATTTTTGCACACCAGTGTATAAGACAGTTACAGGAAAAGATAAGTGACTTCTGAAAAAAAAAAAAAAAAAAAAAAATGTCTCGTAAAAATGCAGGTCAAAGAACCAGAGTTGAACGGAGTTACCTCTGGTCTGTCCCTAGGTGAGTTCCGAACATACCTCTAGAGCAAAGTTCTGATGCTTCTGATGAGGATCATTTGTAAATCAAAAACTGGCTTGATCGAACAGCGACTAATGGAATTATAAGACAGTTACAGGAAAAGATAAGTGACTTATCGAACATTGACTAATTATAAGACAGTTACAGGAAAATATAAATGACTTCTGAAAAAAAAAAATTAGTGTCTCGTAAAAATGCGCGTGTAAGAAATTTGACAAAATTTCTTAATTTGCATAAATTTTGATAGCTTTTTTTCCCTCCAGCTTTTCATAAATATATTCGTCATAAGATAAAATCTTGAATGTGTTATTTATTTAACTGAATGAAGCAAAGTTTATCTACTAAAAGAGTTTTTTAAAATCTTAAAATGGTACTTGTTCACTTATTTTTTAAATTCCAAATAAAACAACGGTAAAAGTTTACAATTGAGTGCCCCTTGTTTTTTGGCGATTCTTTTTTGACGCCACGATAAGCGCCTGGAAGGCACAATTTCAAGATGGCCGCTACACAAAACTAAAATAAGAAGTCCAAAATTGCACAAGCTCTGTGTTCATGTACACATCAATGTGTTTTCACTTAAAAAACAATCCTAGAAATGTACTTTGTCCATGTACACTTCAATCTATTTTCATTTAAATAAAATCAGGAAGCTAAAACAAAGTAAAAACTATCATGGTAACCAGAAGTGAGGTTTCATCGCCAAAATTAAAAAATAAATAAATAAATAAATTGCCGCTGATCGAAGGGGCACCCAATTCTACACTAGAGCCAAAACAACTTCAGAAATACTGGTTGGAAAGAAATTCGTATCATTACAAATTTCTTCTCTATTAGGCGAATTTTTGATTATCCGAAATGACTGTAATTTTAAATATTTCAAACGGTCGAGGTTGCATTGTACTACATCTAGAACTTGTATTAAAAGTAGCTGCGCTTGTCACGGCTGATATAAAACATCTGGAATTTTACACCGGATTTAATCAGCTCGTCGTTAATTTTGGGGCTGCTTTGAATCGCATTTACAGTAATTGCCGTTGTTTACATTACTGCGCTTGTTGAAAGACTTAGCTTTAGTTCGCAAAATGAATGACGTCATAATATGCGCACTGGCTGTGATGCGCACTCTGGTGTGTGAATAGTGAGAGTAAGCATTAGCGTAATTCGTTCCATTAGGCGTAGTGGTGCAGCAAATACTTTTGTGATAGGTGTTTTGAAAAGAAATAAGTTTGTGTCACAAAAACAGCAATTCTGTACTTCTCTCTCTCAGCAGACTCTGTACTGTGTGAATTTATAATTTACGTTTCATCAAAAGAAAGAATGGAAGAATATAGTTTAACATACCAATGGGTACAGTATGGGTGTACAGGTTCGTCGCCATTTCGCAGCAGTAATTTTGGCTTTCGAGGAAGGAATTGGTTTTTCAGTTACATTGTGGAGGCTAAACTACGCATTTTACAACTTTATCGAGAAGAAATCGATGAACCTGTTCAATTAAAAGGATTTGTAGTAATAAGAACAAAAGAGTCATGTAATAAGGTGTTTGAAGTTAACTGTAGAATGAATGCTGGTGTAATGAAAACTACAATTGGAAGTCTACCATATTCCAAAGGATATTACAATAATAGCACGATAGACATAACATGTGGTATATTTATTACAAAATTCGTCGAACGGAAAGAGGAAATTGGATGTACATGCCATAAAAGTATAGAAAAAATACCACCAAGCATGAATTTTTTTTCTAAACTTTCACGTGACATGCAAGCAATGTATGACAGGCATGACTACTCGGACTTCGTTCTTGTATGCAATAATTTGGAATTTCATGCTCACAAATGTCTACTTTCCGCCAGATCTCCGGTTTTTGCCCAAATGCTTCAGCATCCCATGTTGGAAACTACTGACAACAGAATGCTCATTAAGGATATAGATGCGGACACCTTGGAGAAACTACTGCTGTTCATGTACAGCGGTCAAGCAAACCCGTCATCTTATTCGCAGGCTCGTGACCTTTACTACGCAGCTGACAAATACGCCGTGTATGATCTTAAACGTATCTGTGGTGAATTCATTCCTTCATTCCTGTCGAGTTCCACAGCTCTTGAGACTTTAATATTATCAGATAGACATCAAGATGATGACCTAATGAATGAAACAATGACATTCATTGCCTCTGTGTTTGAAGAAATTAAATCTACTGAAGCGTGGAATATCTTTCTGAAGGAAAATTCGGCTTTGGGAACAAAGGTACTGTCTTTTGTGGTGGAACAATTGTATGAGGAAACTGAATACTGCTTAAACATTTAATGCCTGCTTCTTGTTATGATACATCCTAAGTTTTCTTTTGAAGGTATATCTTAAGGACATAAAAATAACTGTTTTGAAGCATCAGAAATGCTTTCTAAATTTCATTTGTTACTGTAAATGATTATTATCATTTTTAAATATTTATCGGTGGTGCATTTTCAGATATATGAATAGGAAATAATATAGTAGTAGTAATATTAGAAATGAAATAATACAGTAGTAATAATAGAAATGAAATAATAATAATAATAGTAACAGTAGAGAAAATGAAGCAATATCAGTGAATAGAAACTTATGTACTGAAAGGTAATTGTTATGCTTTATTACAATTGGCTTTTTTCAGGTACGGTGACAATCTTAGCAGTGTATTGAAGGCATGTTTAAGAATGTCGAAATTGAAGTAATACATAAAATTTGAGTATATATAATATTGAATTACTTTTTTTACGCGCAGGTTGTTGGGTTATTCAATTATGGCAAAGCACACGAGGGCTATCTGCCTAAAGGAAGGGATGCCTTCGTGGAGGACTTTCTAAGTACGCGCAGGTTGTGTCTTTTGCGCTCAAAATAATGCACATTTCTTTTCTGCTCATAACTCATTTTTAAAGTTTTCCTCGTAAAATGAACTTATTCATCGATATCTTCATGGTCATAAAATTAACTATTTTGAAGCTTTAGAAATGTTGTCCACCTTCAAGTTATTTTAAATAATTTTTTACTTCAATTTTTTCCGCTTTAAGTAGTTCATTCTTAAATATAAAATAATAAAGCAGTGCCTAATAATCAATTTGCTATTATGCTATATTATTAGTTTCTAGGTATGATAAAATTTAATTAACGTGTAAAAATTGTTTATAGTTATATCCTCAATTTTATATATAATAATTGTGTAATAAGAAATGTGTTTGTTCTATTTGCAATTGCTTGCGTATATTTTCGTGACATAGAAAACTTATTTATGCTGAGGCAAATTTTTTAGCATTTTATGGGAACTATGTGTAAGAATTATTAATGTTCGAGAATGTCAAAATTGAGTATATACTTGTAAATTTAAATTATTAAATTTTAATTCCGAAATTTTCCATTTGAGGGCATTTGGACGTGAAAATTACTATCTTGAAGTGCCAAAATGTTTTCTGAATTTCATTCATAGTGTTAAGTGCTTATTAGTATTTTCAAAGATTTATTCTTAATGAGGGCTTGTTCTCAAATATATAAGTGAAATAAATAGCAACAGCAGTAGCAGCAATAATAGATGCGGTAAAAGTTTCAGCAGAGTGTGGAAGCAATGTTTATTAATACCGAAATTGAGTATGTAGGAATTTCATATATAAAATTTTGTGAAAAGTAGAATTTATGTTCATGCTTTTTAAGGTATGGTTTGTAAATACTATAAGTGTTTTAAGCGCATAAATTTAAGGTTTAACATTTTTACTCAAAACTTGTTCTCTTACTTCTTCCACATATGTGTGTTACATGCATAAGTATCTGCATTGCTAATTAAAATGTAAGTTTGTTCGCATTAAATTTGCTAGGAGTATGTTTAAAAAAATTTCATGGTATATTTTTTCGTATTTAAATAAAGGTAATGTTTAATAATTCGAAATCATGTGAATTGAGTGAATCATTAACTTATAAATGCTTTACAAAATAAAATTAGATGATAAAAAATTTCCAAATTCGGTCTTCCAGATCCCCATATTAGGAGACGTACTTTATTCAAAATTTGATGGCTCTAGGTACTGTTGTTTTTTCACATTCCGAGAAACATATATACATTTATGCAGATTCTTCATTATTTAATTTATTGATTGATTAATTTATTAATTACTTTGGGCTCTAATATTTGGTGGTAACAATTTAAAATGTGAAAGAACGCTTGTAGTGAATCGGCGCAAAATGCCAAAACAAAATTAATAATCCTTCTGGGCAAATTGCCCATTTGAGCTAAAAAACAACCTACAGTTTGACATATGATTTTTACAAAATTATTTGTATATATATACAAAATTTGTAACAGTTCTAACAGGTTAAGTTAATCACTAGACAACTGACTTTAATTTACCCAGAAATAAAAAGTTAATAAAATAGTTTTAAAAAAAATTGCAAGTTACAAAATTTGAGAATTTATCTGTTAAATTTTTCTTCGAGGCATAAATTAATGTAACGGTGGCCATAATTAAACTGACAGTGCTCACAGTGTTCTGTAGCGCGATCTATTTGCGAGAATGACGGGAGACGAAGGATTCCGCGAAAAAACAAATTAGTTCCAAAAGTCACCGCTAGGGGAATAGAGTGTTAACAAATGCAAATCAATGCGGAAATTACCTTTTATTTTGCATTCAAATGAAGTTCAATGTGGCTGCCGTTGTTGTGACCAATATATTGCATTCTGTGCACAGTATGCACAACAGCAGAAAGTAACATGTCTGCAGGAATCTCCCGTACAGTCCGTGATGTTATCCTTCAACGTAGCCAGGTCCTGGACCACTCCTTGATAGACCTTGGACTTAAGGTAACCCCATAGCCAGAAGTCGCATGGGGTAAGATCAGGCGACCGAGGTGGCCATGCAGTTGGAAAGTAGCGGCTAATGACTCTCTCTGTTGTGAATTTCTGTCGTAGCATCTGAGCAACATGTGAAGGGGCTCCATCTTGCATGAAAATGATTTCCCCCCAGGCATTGTCTTTTATCGCTTTTTAAATCTCTTTTTTAAAAGTGTTGCCATATTGCACTTGAACTAAATCAGAAAATGTGCATAATAAAAGGTAATTTTATTCCGTATTAATTTGCATTTGTTAACACTCTATTTTCTATTACACAGCGCCACATATTCCCCTAGCGGTGACTTTTGGAACTAATTTGTTTTTTCGCAGAATCCTTCGTCCCCCGTCTTGTTTAATCTTTCTACAAAATGTGGCGTCATTCTCGCAAATAGATCGCGCTACAGTTTAATTATGGCCACCCGGTATATATATATATATATATATATATAGATTTTCAACTGCGTTATTCGAGTTCATTTTTAATGGTAATAACCTAAACTCAAACGTCAAATAACTTAAATTTTGAAATCTTAGCTACAAATGCTAAACTAAAATGTGTTCGCGGGTAGCATAAAATTGCTTTGAGGCTTGAGAACCGCCAGTTTGAGACCACTTCTAACTGACACTTTTTAACCCTTCCCTGATTCACCCGAGTTACCTCTGGACGAGAAATCCATCCCGTAGTGAATCGCCCGAGTTATACTCTGTGTCCTCAAACGCTTAACATAATTAACCCGAGTTCCAGAAGTAAATACCGCCATTTTTCACTGGAAAACCTATTCCCCCCCCCCATCAAAGCGACTGCTAGCAATCACCGCAACAAAAGATGTAACCACAGGAATATCCAAATTCGGAGAAAAGAATTAAACTGATTAAAGAACAAAACTGCTTCTCTCTTCTTTGGACGCTTATGGTGCTTTACAAGTCATTTGGGTGTCGACACCGCAGGATTGCAGCTATTACAATAGGCTCCTATTTCGCAGAAAAGCGAGTAATGCAGTGTCAGGCAGGGAAACAATGTATATTTAAAGCAAACGCAAAATTTTTCAGAGCGGTTTTTTACTGTGACTACTTACCACTACGGAAAGAAATTTTGTTTACGTTCCATTCAAAATATTCCCGTCTAAATATAGACTTAAACTAGGAAATTAGGTATACATAAATAAATAACGAGCTTTTAATAAAAAAAACTAGTCGAAGGCTCGTTATATTTCTTATCAGAGTTCCTATTAAGAGAGAGATGAGTAGGGTTCTCACTTTCCCAGAATTGAGTCCTGAAAATTAAACTCTCCCGGAATATGAAGTTTCTCGAAAATAACGACAAAATGTGCACGGACGAAATGGTTGAGAGCATCAAAAATCACACGACAGCGCATAGTACCCAAAGAACGTCTATTTCAATATATATTTCTTTACAGCAGCGACCTACGATGAGCTGTGAATAAGCGCCTTACGGGATGAGTCGTGTTTTCATGCCGGTGTGTCGCGCATACGCGCCCTCATCTCCCCTCATTAAACCATTCTTTCATTTAGTCTGCAGTTAGCTAGGCTATCTACAAACAAGTGCGTATTTTGAAAATGTTTAAATACTTTCATAATAACGTCTAGTGAAAAAAACAATTCTGATTCTGCAAGTAAACAAGTAAAAAAAAAAAAAAAAAAAGACAAAACATTCGACGTCGTTTCAAGACAAGTGGTTAACTGAATTTGATTAGCTTATGAAGAGAGACAACTTTAACGGAGAATGTAAAGTATGTCGGAAAACGGTTAATAAAGTACGAGGATGTTAGAGCTTTAACTGTACATTCGCAAAGCAAGAAACACTGGTCGTTAATATTGAATAGGGGTTCTTCGCAATCAGTTTGGAACTTTCTCATGAAGTAATCTCCAGAAGAACAAAACAATATATCAGCAATTGAAATTACTTCAGTCTATCATAGCACTCTGTTGTTATAGCACTTTAATTCCAGATTCTTCTTTGCCAAAAACGATTTCTTGTAGTAGAACAAAATGTACTAGTATTTGCGAGAGTGTGCTTGCTCCTACAGCTCAAAAATTCCTTTTAACGAGATTAAGGAGGCAGAAAGTGTTTCAGTTCCGACTGAAAAGTTTTTTTTTTTCCCTTCTCCCGGAAACTTTTTTTCCTCTCCCGGATTTTGACACCTAAGAGGTGGCAACGCTAGATACAAACTGTAAAGAAAAACAATCTGTTTCATGTCGTTTCGAATGTGACTGCCAAACAATCCCTGTGTACTCGCCATGGTCGGGAAATGAATGCGTAATTATTACAATAGCACCGTATATGTGCTTGTCGTACGTAATTACTGCAGTTGCGACATATTATCAACATACCAAAAGTAAACACACTTTAGCAATTTAAAACTTAAATTATATTTAGTATTGCATGATACATTATTAAATAAGACATTTTTTAAAGAAATCCTCTAGTAATTTATTTACTTAGTTATTTTTGTGCTGTTTTCTGTCCATGTGTACAGTGATCTATTTTAGCTTTACAAAACATTGGATCAAAACTACACACTGGCTGACCACCAATCGTTATCTAATCACTGTTCCCTATATTTATTTTGCGGCAAAATACGCAAATCATCATTTTGCAAGCTGATATCCACTACAGTGAGTTTTTGCCAGGAAATTTTTGATTGCCCTTAGCCCAATCACTTTCTTTTTAAATGTTGAGGTGAACCGTTCACCCGTAGGCGTGAATGCGTGACGTGATATTTCTCCGGAGATTTTATCACAAATTTTTTCAATTGCTGGCAAACTGATATGAGAAAAGAAATGTGCACATTCTTTGAGCTTTTGAAGGGTTTTCAGCAGCACTTCTACTCTTTGTCATTAAAAAAACAACAATTAAGAAGTTTTGATTCAAAGTAAAATTATTGAATCATTTTCGTGAATAACTAGCTACCCTTACAAGCCTATTAAAAAGGTTCGCATAATCCAACCATTCGCATAAATCGTTCATTAATAAACATTGAAACCCTTATTTCTCAAAATAATGACGCAGCTTGTCAAAAGCGAAATACTTCATTACAGGATGTTTATAGTCCATCAAACTTCAGCTTCGGATTCATCTGAAGAGGTCAAGGACAGACAAGACAGGAGCGTGGGTTCCGATTGCTCAATTCTGCAATTTGCATCAACAATTGCAACTACGCATGAAAATCTTGGCGCCATGATGTTGTTGCATAAGTTTGGCATCTGGAAGCAGAGTCCATGTTTCAAATGCTAGCCAACGAGTCCTGTTTAAGATCATAATGAGCAAAATAATATCGGGGCATTTAACAGACAATAAATAAATAAATTCATTCTACATTTGTGGAGTTTAACTTACTTTTTTTTATTATTTTTGATAAGTTCATGTATAAATATAATTTTACAAGGTTAAGGCTCCTAAATGAGGTGAAATTTGCTTTTTAATGATTAGACAGAACTTAGAATTAATTTATAGCGTCATTAATAACGGTAAATTCTGCTCAATTTTCCTGAAGCGTGATTTTTATTTTAAACATGAAACGAAATTCTTTAATTTTAAGAATACTCTTGAATTAACTAGCTTATGTTTCTAATTATGTGCGTAACTGAATATACAGTTTTTGCAATAATATTTTATGAATAGATGCTTGATATAATTTATTGCAATCATAAACTTGTTATTTCACTGATAATAATACGCGTCCATCGTGCCTTCGTGTAATATTGAAAGGCTAGGTTATTGGAATATGGCAAAGCACACGACGGCTGTCTGGCTAATGGATGGTATTGTGGAAGACTTTCTGAGGAAAACTGACTCTATTCACGTTACTCATGGGAAAAAAAAAAACATAAAAAGGCAACCATGCGGCCAGCCCGTTCACCTGGGATCAAAATCGATTCGAACTTCCGGTAATCAGCTCGGCCACTGGTGAGGCTGCGTATCTAAATAATCAGTAATTGTAGAATAAAGGAATCGTATCGTACGCAAATTTACTTTTTTATCTGAATTAATTAATTACTTTTTAATTAAATCACGAGGATTCTTCGCTGGCTTGTTATTCAGGTTAGGTTAACTCGCTATACTTTGAAAAGGCGAATTGCTCTTATCTCGTTTTCAAACGCTTTGAATAAATACTTATTGGTATCATTTGAAAATCTGATTTACTTAGGGATTTTATAAATGTTGTTTTTGTTATATAGTATATATATATCCTCCTCATCGGAGCACAATTTACCTCAAGTTCACGAATTTATTTTGGATACAATAGTTTAGATTATATGCAGAAGCTGTCCGCACATTTTCTAGACTATTTCCATTGTATTTACTGAAATAGTTTACGTAAAATTTTTGTATTTTAAATATTCTATTGGATAACACTTATTCTTTACTACCTTTCTACATCGCAGTACAAACAATAAAGTATACAATAACAATAAAGTATTTTGTAGTATCGGAAGAGGTATTTTATCCCATTCCTCTTGAACCACTTTCCAAAGTGTAAGTCGACGTTTGGACAAGCTGCTCTTAAAAACTCCAAAAGCGCAAGAGCCCATGGATGATACATTAAGAGATATAGTAGGGATATAAGAAGGATATGGCCTTGATGTCACTTAGTGTTCCATTTTGTTTTCAACAAAATAACAGCGGATTCTTACATGTGGGCTGCTTGCTTTGTTTTGATGCAGTTCTACTCATTAAAGTCAGAATGAAGAGAAGGTATTTCATATTTAAAAATTATGAATAAAATATGTTCTTGATAGTATGTGGAGTTGATCTTAACAGTCTCCACTCTCTTTATTTTTAATTTGCCGATGGAAAACCAGCAACAATCATAAATCCCTTAAAAAACTTCCTTTAGATTATTTTGATAATAAATGAATCTTTTTTTACTGCAGTCATTTAAGTATGCTTAAGATTCATGTATTGTGAGAAACGTTTTCCATTTTTATGGGGCTAAATGTGTCTCATAAAGAGTTCTTCAGCGCATTCTGTGTTCTATGTCGTGGAAAAGATGGTGCACATTATGGTTTTTCGCCTTTTTAAGATTCAAATCAGCATTAATTACTTTGTTTATAGTTGACACGGAGCATTTTAATGATCTGTCCGTTGACTTGGCGGGTTTTCGTTTAACATTTATGATCTTACCTTTGCAACATTCGAAGCATTCCGCTTTTTCCTTGGCTATGTATTTCCAACAGTTTTTCCACTTGAAGCCAAATTTGGATGTGTTTTTCTTTTCTTGTTTGACAATATTACCTATCGTAGCTTTAGATATCGAACAATTATGCCTTTCATAACTTTTTCTAATAACTAAATACGAATAAATTTCTTCGGAAAGACCACAAACATAGCCTTCCATTCACTGCTTCTTTAAAACAGGGTTCGTATGGTCCTTAAGAATCCTTAGATTTTTTGGAATCGATTTTTGGTTTTTAAAAGTCCTTAATTTCGGACAAATTCAGCAGAAGGTCCTTAATTTTAATCATCTTAAATTTCTGTCTCTTTTTACGACTGCCATTTTGACTGTGAATTAGCATTTTGGAGGAATATTTTTGGCGATTTACTGACATATATCGTTATACTAATTCAGAAGTCAAACAACAAAAATCAGCGTTAATTTACAAAATTTTCACAGGACTAGTTTCGATGGTTTTACCGAACCATCATCTTCAGCTGCAAAACCGCAAATGAACAAGATAGGAAATAATGTTTAGATAAGATAAGAAAGCCTGGACAAGAATAAGCAAGTGGCGCCATCTGTTGGCGAAACCAGAACTAAAACAATTTCTCTAAAAGCCGAAGGCAAATTTGGATTGGAATTAGGATCGTTAACTAGAACAGAAAGATTTTTATGAATGTGAAATGCCTCTAGAAAATCCAGTTCTCCAATGGAAGATGTTTTTTGAATAATTTTGGCAGCAGAAAAATTGAAAGTGTGATTTTCGGACCAACAATGTTGAGCAACAGAAGACTTCTGTATTTCCTTTTTTCTAACATATGCCTCATGTTCTTTGACGCGAAATTTTAAGGCTCTCTTAGTTTGGCCAATGTAAATTAAACCGCACTGGAAAGGAATCCTATAAATACCCCAGGAATTCATATCCGGAATGGGGTCCTTGAGTATAGAAGTTGGAATTTTATTGATGGGAGAGTAAACAACCCGAAAGTTAAATTTCTGCAAAATATGTGCAACTTTATAGCTAATTGATGGAAAGAACGGAATGACAACAGAATTTTTATAATCTCCTAAAATAAGAGTGTGGCTTTTAGTGTGTTGAGAGGAGAATTTTTTAACTGCTTGATTAATAATGTTGGGTGAAAAGCCCCTGTCAATAGCTATTGCTTTTAAATAATTTAGTTCTTCATCAAGGGCTAGTTTGGAGGAGCAAACTTGAAGAGCACGGAAAACATAGGAATAAAATGAAGCTAACTTTTGTTTAGTCGGATGACATGATTTAAAGTGTGGTGGAAGGCAAACCGATGAAGGTTTACGGTAAACTGTAGTACTGAAGTTGGATGTGTTACGTGTGACCAGAATGTCGAGAAACGGAAGAGAATTGCAAGTCTCAAGTTCAAAAGTGAACTGAATAGCAGGATCAATAGAATTCATTGTTGAAAGAACTCTATTTAAATCATCTTTATTACCTTCAAACAGGGTAAAAGTATCGTCTACGTAGCGGAACCATGCCGGGAAGTTTAAAGTTTCAAATAATTTTGATTCATAATAATGCATGTAGATATCAGCCAGGATGGGACTGAGGGGGCTTCCCATGGCTAATCCCTCAGTTTGCTTGTAATATTTATTTTGGAAAACAAAATGTGTTTGTTTCAAACAGAGTTGAGTGAGAGAAATTAGCTCATCAATTTCGATGCAAGAGAAATGAAATTCGCGAAGTCTGGTTTCTAGACATCTTAATGCACCCTCCACTGGGACATTGGTGAATAATGATTTTACATCAAAAGAAACCATGAGTAAATTACGAGGAGAAATGTTTTTAACCTTTTTTACAAACTCAATTGAATTTTTTATGGTGTAAATGTTATTGTCTAATAGAGTGGAAAATCTAGAAACTAAATATTTAGCTAATGGATACGAGGCAGTACCTAAATTTGATACAATAGGGCGGAAAGGAAGACCACTTTTATGAATTTTGGGAAGAGCATATAATCTGGCCCAATTCGCAACAGATGGGATAAGCGAATGTTTTAAGTTGCTTGAAATGATTTGCGAAGATTTGATCGCAGTTTTTATTTTGGATAAGTCCGAAGGTGAAGGATCTTTAGGGATCGGATTATATGGTCCTTCGTTTAAGAGTTTAGTGACACAATCGATGTAAGTGTTCTTATCCATGACGACTATCTGGCCACCTTTGTCGGCCTTTGAAATGACAATATCCGGGTAACACACTAAAAGCCACACTCTTATTTTAGGAGATTATAAAAATTCTGTTGTCATTCCCTTCTTTCCATCAATTAGCTATAAAGTTGCACATATTTTGCAGAAATTTAACTTTCGGGTTGTTTACTCCTCCCATCAATAAAATTCCAACTTCTATACTCAAGGACCCCATTCCGGATATGAATTCCTGGGGTATTTATAGGATTCCTTGCCAGTGCGGTTTAATTTACATTGGCCAAACTAAGAGAGCCTTAAAATTTCGCGTCAAAGAACATGAGGCATATGTTAGAAAAAAGGAAATACAGAAGTCTTCTGTTTCTCAACATTGTTGGTCCGAAAATCACACTTTCAATTTTTCTGCTGCCAAAATTATTCAAAAAACATCTTCCATTGGAGAACTGGATTTTCTAGAGGCATTTCACATTCATAAAAATCTTTCTGTTCTATTTAACGATCCTAATTCTAATCCAAATTTGCCTTCGGCTTTTAGAGAAATTATGTTTTAGTTCTGGTTTCGCCAACAGATGGCGCCACTTGCTTATTCTTGTCCAGGCTTTCTTATCTTATCTAAACATTATTTCCTATCTTGTTCATTTGCGGTTTTGCAGCTGAAGATGATGGTTCGGTAAAACCATCGAAACTAGTCCTGTGAAAATTTTGTAAATTAACGCTGATTTTTGTTGTTTGACTTCTGAATTAGTATTTATTAAGCGTGTTATTGTGTCTTAATATATCGTTATCTTCTTATGAGTTATAATTTTCTATTTCTAATATAAATGATAGGATACTCGAGTTTCTAAGCAAGAAGTGAAACATAAGCATTTCGAAATTCATTTTTTTTTCTAATAAAGAGCTTTTAAAAAACTTTTCGCTTTTGGGGATGTGAATTCTTTTATTAAAGCCCACCAGCGGCCGAGCGGTAAAGTCGCTGAACACTGGTAGTTCGGTCCGAGGTCGAATCTCGCGAACGGCCTGGCTGCATGGGCGTTTTCAAAGTTTTGCCCATGTGTAACCTGTATACGAGCCTCCACGAAGGCATCACTCCCCTTAGGCAGACAGTCCTAGTGTGATTTGCTGTAAACTCAATAAACCAAACCAAACCAATCTTTTATTAAACGGTTCTAAATTTGGCGACTTATCAACATTTTGGCGATTTTAAGATCGGTGTCTGTAGAAAATTTTTAATTCCGTGATCCGAGAATTTTTCGACGATTTTTTTAAAACATCATGACATTGATAAATTTCATTAAAATAATGGTAATATATTGAAATTATATTTAAAAATAACATTAAACATTTTTATTTTTCGCTGTCATACTATAAAGTTTCATTTTGGCAACTTATTATACAATATTTTGAATCTGAAAAATAAACAAGGTAAAGAAAGCATTGCATTAATACATTGAGCGCAGTTATCACATTCATTACAACTGAACATTTGGACAATTAAAATCTGTGATTTTAGGCCTGAAAACATATTTACAGTTTTAAAATTTAAAATAATAAAAATACGAAAGATAATGAAGCTCAAATCTAATAAACCATTTTATTTAAACTTTTGTTCATATTCTTTGTCTAATTATTTTAAATTTTGTATGCGCAATTAATTTGTATCATGATTATATTGTAGGCTATATGTTATAAAGAATAATTTAAGGGGGGGAGGCAGTCAATGAAAAAAACTATTATTTTGAAAAATGTCGATGCAAGAATAAGTTAAGAGAATCCCGAGACTCTCGAATGCAACGAATCTTAAAAAATATTCGAGATTCGAATAAATGATTTTTTTTCGCCATTCTAAGTTTTTGAATCCTAATCTAAAAAAATCGATTAACGTTATAACGGTTAATTTCGGAAAGATTAGTTTTATTAGCTTTAATGTACATATTCACTGAAAATCAAATACAGTTTTTGCAATTTAAAATGTACTTGGATAAGCAGTAAGAGGCCTGTGTGGCACATTTTCAATTTTCTGGAGAAAATTTAGCGTGCTGTGGTTATTATTCATCTGAGTTATCTCTTAAAGTAATGTTTACCCCTGTTTGTATTGCTGTTTTGATTTAAAATAGGTCCGGTTTGCTTATTTGACTATGACAAAGCACATGACGGCTCTCAAAATACTGGGCAGAATGCTTTCATGAAGGTCTTTCTAGGGGAAATTGGCTCACATTAGTGTAAAACGCAAGGAAAACCCGAAAAACATTGAACGATAGCTCATTTATATGCATGTAGTTAGCCCCTTCGCCCAGGTTACATCCCAAGACGAGCTCACAGTGGCCGAACGGTAAAAGTCGTTGAGCACTTACAGTTCGGTCCAAGGTTCGAGTTCCTGCGAACGGGCTGGCTGCGTGAGCGTTTTCGTGGTTTTTCCCGTGTGCAACGTCCGTACGAGCCATTTTCCTCTAAAACCTCCTCCACGGGGCATCCCTCCCTTTCTGTGTAGTGCCTAATGACGAATCATGTAATAAATAGCAATAACACAAAGAATATAATACAACTAAAGACAAACTATTAGTATTCGGCGATTTTTAACTGTTCGCTCACAGGTGGGCTGAAAAAAATTTAAAACTTTTAATGATTACTCAGATAATTCTGGCAAGTTGTATCGACAAAAATAAATCTGGAAATTCAACGATTTTAATTATGCGCTTAATTTTTTTTAAATTTTAAATTTTAACAAATGCGAACGTAATTTTATAAATTATATTCTTAAATTTGTTTGTTATTAATTCCCTGTTTCAAATTTTACTTATAAGTAAAAACCTTAATATTAAAGGACGTTTGGTTTATTTAGATTTTTGCAAGGCCCACGAGAGCTATCTTTAGGTTTTTTGATTTCCTTTGGTGCTGTTACTTATCTTCCTAATCTGAGATGATCTTAATCAGTTCCACGAATTCAACATGGTCTAGTAATACGAAGTATTACGTAGTAATACTTAGTACTACGAAGTATTACTAGTAGAAAACGTATCCTTAGGGAAGCCTAGGGCATTTTATAAGTGACAATCCGGTTTTGCATAACTGCGCTCTAGTTTTGCTGGAGAGCATCCAGGGAAGAAAATCAAGGATCTCCTACTCCTTTTCCCATATCAGCCACTTTTCGAGGGGTCTTTCGACTCGATGTTTGAAGTACCTTCATACCACAAAGACACTATATATTTAAATACATCCTTCTATGGGATTCGAATCCTGACCTACTGCCATAAAAGCGGATATTGGTTGACATCATACCAGTGAGAGTGACTGAATTCCTTTTTTAGAGAGAGTCATAGAATGTATGGGTCGTCTCGAACACAGCTATAACATATATCATTTATAATATAGAGCCCTTTCCTCAAGCTACATAAGCACTAAGAGTAAAAACCATGGAACAGAGTGAGCACATTTTTCATGCCATTCATTTATTTCGTTAAAAAGTAATGTAATATAGCAGATAATGTATCCTCATATGAAGGTATAGTTTTCCTTAAATGAAAATTTTTAATATGTAAACTTGAGTACTTCATTACATATGTATTATAATTTTATTTGGTATTTTCTTCCTCCCTTCTGCGTGCCTTCGTGGTGTAACTGGAAGAACACTCGACACGTATTCGGAAGGTCTGGAGTTTGAATCCCGGCGATGGTATTGCGGATTTCTTCAGTTTCCTCACCAGAATGCAAATTTAGTTTGAGAGTATTTAAATTGAGGTTTTCGGATTGTTAGACAGAGCATGTCAGAGCCTCCAGAAGCTACATTACTAGTTTCGCTAGCTCTGCGGCGTTGCGTTATAGCTGCCGAATTAAATAATTAAAATTAATTAAATACTTATTTAAAATTTAATTTAACAGTCATTTAAAGAGCTACGCCGGTGAGAAGTTTCTGAGCCAACTTCACGTTAAGTCAATTGAGTAGTCTAATACTATTAGGTTTAGTTAAATTTGAATTTTACAGTTACTTTAAGCTATATCGCTACAAGTGATGTTTGATTTGTATGCACGAGAAGTACGTATATATTCACTTTCTGATTTAATAAAAAAGGTTTGTTTCTAAACATTCCCAAGACTTTGCAGTTCTTTTCAAACGCAGCGAGAACTCGTTCTAAGTCTGTTAGGAGTTTGGACTTAATTTATGCTACTAAAGAAGACCAAATTCTATACTTAAAGAAATAATAATTAATATAAACAATTATAATTGTAACTTATTTTTATTTGCTGCTTTTATGATTAGAATGTGTATCTATGTAAGATATAACAAAATATGATAGCTGTTTCCAAAAATAATTGGCGACCTCAAAATTAACATTCTAAATTTGGTGATCTGCCTCTAAATTCATCTATTCTCACAGGTTCCAGATTTTTCTATCTTACGTAACGTTTTAATGCAGATAGCTCTTGTCCAATCAAATTAATTGTAAACCAAAACTGTGAACTGAAACTTTCCCAACCTTCTTCCTCTAAAAGTACTATAACTCTCCCCATTTTCGCATAGAGCAAAGCCGTCCTATTTTTTTTTTTTTTATATTTTAAATCTTCAAATTAATAAAGCTGTGATAGTTTAGCAGTCGTGGACATGAATGACGAAGCTTGGCATCAAAGTCCGGGCATTGCGACGCAGAAGGATTTTGCTTTTAATTGTACATCTTTAATCAATTCCAATGGCAGATAATATTTCTTTTAAATGAAATTCTCCTAATTACATATCAAATAGTGTTTCAATCTAAGTACGATGAAATCTAGGCTTTTGACGTCATAACTATTCTAACAAAGGGAAGAAAGATGAGAAGTGCCGCACAGATCTTAGCAGCAGAGGGAGAAAAGAGCTTCTGACGCAAAATAGCGCGAGTTCTCTATTTATAGACGCGGTTACGTAATAAGCTCGAATGTTCTGGAAAGTACTGGTCTAGGGGGGAGATCCTGAATTGCAGAAAGTTAATTAAAGGTTGCTGGTTCGCATAAAGGAAAGCCGTCCTTTTTTTTTATTTATTTATTTATTTTTATTTTACATCTATAAATATTTATTTTGTTTAAAACATAGCTTTGCAAGACAGAAGAGAAACATGCCAAAGTGAAATTATAAGTGAAATTTTGGAAAATAATTAAAAAGTTAGAAGATATTTTCGTTATTATTCCATTCATACATTTTCTGATATAGTTTCATTAATTCAAACAAAGTGACTTTTCGTTCTCTCTATCTTATACAGTGAATTTGTCATTTAGGATCTGACAGTAAATCATTCAGATTCAGGCATTCTATCAAAATTTCATCAGTTACGTTTCAAATTCATTATATGGATTTTTTATAAGTTAAATTATTGTGTAAATTTTGTTTCACGTAAAATTTCCTGTAATAGGCGTAACTAGTTTAACTTAAGTGTTGACTTTTGTTTCACGTACTGCCTTTTGCTGGAACTTGTAGCTTGTGCTTTGATATCTGTACATTCACTATAGCTGTTCTGAGGCTTTGCAGCAAATGTACAAGCTGATAATCTGACTCGAGATTACAAATATCTGACTGGAAATAATAAATTTATTTGTATCATAACTATTTTAACTCTAAAAACCAAAATATACTTTCATAATAGAGACTGAAAACTTTCAATATGTGTAAGCTACTAAATACAAACAGTTTCGCATTTTAATTAGTAGCACTAAACATGATTACTTATTTAAGCTACATTTTAAAGTAGCTGCTCAAATTCTGTATATTTTTTAACTACTGAGATGATAAAACAAAGGGAGTACTATCTGAATTCTCTATCAAGGTCAAAAATATGCTTAAATCTTAAACCAGGGATCGGCAATCGTTTTTGGTTCCGGGTCAAAATCAACCAAAATGTCTGTATTAAAAAGACGTTTAGGGTCAGCGGTATTTCCATTTTATAACAGTCTTAAATAATAAGGTAAATATTATTAAGGAAATAATTAGGATATGCTTTAAACATAAAAATTAGATCCTAATTTTAATTATTATAAAAATAAACGTAACTGAATAAACTTTATTTTTCTCTTCCATACCAGTGTCTTCCTGATGCTGAACTTGTGACGCCAGTTTAGTCAAGCCTGGCTAATAGTTAATAGTCTTAAGAAGAATACAAGCATATGAATATTCCGTAGTTAAGCGTTTCCTGTTTTTACTTTAAATTTCGAGTGTCAAAGCACAAGGTGATTCTTTTAGAACTGACCTATTTCATTCGGTTGTAGTTTTATGAAAAGTATCCGATTTTAATGCGGTTTGCGGCAAAAGATTTAAGGGAGTGTGAAAATTTAGTGGTCCGTTCCGTTTTTTGATGTAGAACCCGAAAAACAGAAGAAAAAAAAATAAAAAATAATAATAATAATAATAATAATAAATAACGAATACTACGATATTCCATACAAAAGTACTGCATGCTGTTGAAATCAGAACAGTTTGGCATTTCGCCAAAAAAATATATACCTGCGTCGTCTGCACGGTGCTCGTGATCTGCGAAGGCCGCGCAACGAGTCTGCATACGCTTCCCAGGTTAGTCGAGTGTTGAGTGTTGTCCTCCGCGTGATTCTTGTGATCGGATAAATCGAAATTGGTCACGATGTCGTATCCGTTGTCGGCATGTGTGTTTATAGTGAAGATGTTCTGGAAGTCCATTGTTTAAACCCAACGAGCATATCGGAAAGAATTTCGTGGAGACGTGCTCGCAAAGAATACAATATTGGCCGTTACAGGGAAAGGGAAACAACGGGTTTTCTGCTTTCGAAAAGGGAAAAAGCACATAACAATAAGTGAAGGTGTTGTGGACGATGTCAGAGAACGCTTACTAAAGTCACCAAAGAAATCTCTCCGATGCGTATACCAGCAGACTGGATGCAGTTACTCTACGTGTCAGAGAGCTGCTAAATCATTCGGAATGAAACCGTACAAAGTAACAACGGTGCAGGAATTGCAAGACCTAGACAGGGCGAAGGGGTGGACTATTGTGAGTGTTCTTGTTGTTTATCAACCGTATCCCCAACATTTTGGAGCTGACATGGTTCACAGAGGAAGCTTCGTTTCACTTGTCCGGATATGTCAATTCCCACAATACACGCATCTGTTCGAATGAAAACTCACTTGCGATAATGGAAATGCCACTCCATTCAGACAAAGTTGGAGTCTGGTGCACTCTGTCCGCCATTCGCATCGTGGAACCAATATTTCTCGAGGAGACAGTAAACAGTGAGCGCTACATACACATTTTAAATTAATTTGTAAAGGAGCTTGATGACAGGGAACTACAGATCTTCCCATCCGATGGATAAATTTATCCCACGTAAAAAAACTGTCGATAATAACATTAATCTGGATTCTACTTAGCATTTCTGCCGCGGTCTTTGCCAGTTTGGTAGAGTATTTTAAATTGCCCCACAATTTCCTCCTTAGTCTTTTCGGGTGCTTTGATCCACAAAATAATCCTGTCTTATTCTTTGTTTTCGAATTTTGAGCCTAAAGCTGAATCTCTTTCTGTTATTGCATGTCACTTCTGAAACATCCTGAAATAACGTAACTCGGGGATTCTTGCCTTCATAGTCATTGGCTGTTGAGCTATAGTTTCAATAGAGCTCATTGTTTTTATCCATTATGTTCATCTCTCTGCTTAGACTGTGCACCCGCTTCTTCATTGGCTTGTTTTCTCACTTCTGTTGTCCTACTTCCATTTCCTTTTTGTTGTCCACCCACTCTAAGATGTTCATTTTCTATCTCTTACTCTTTTTCTCAATAGCTGAGTGAGGACCAATTCTATTGCCTTGATTCTGTTTTCTCAGATTTTAGTGCTGCTGTTATTTTATACCGGTGAGTTTCACATTTCTTCAAAATCGAGGCATCTATCTTTTTAGAGTATCGTACATCTTGTCGCCATTTGTTAAGCATTCCATCTTCAATCTCTTTCTGATGCTTTAGTATGAAACTGATCTTTAACTTCGGGCAAAATATACTCACAATATTTTGAAAGCCACACCACATGCCATGAAACTGATCTTTAACTTCGGGCAAAATATACTCACAATATTTTGAAAGCCACACCACATGGCATAAAAGTTTCATAACCCTCTATACCAGTGGTGCCCAAACTTGTGCTCGCCGATCGTTTTGTATGTGCTCGACAGCCCGATTAGGTACTGTGATACTTCTTCGGCGATATGAAGAAACTCCAATGATGGAACACAGCAATAACTTTTATTTAACACTCAAAAATGGCGACGTACAAACAAGAGAAAACATATTCTATCATTTAAAATTAAATTACATTCTTCGTGCGAGAGTCGCACGTGGCACTCGAGTCTGGTTTCAAATATTGCCATACACAAATACCTTAATGTTCATCTATTTAAATTGTTTAAACTACAAAATTTTAATATTATTTAAAGCTGTTACAATACTATGAACAAAAAATATTTTAAAAATAACCATTCATTTATATTTCTTAATTGTTAAAATAGGGTAAGCATTTACAGTCATAAGAGATATCTTGCAAGACGTTATAAAATAATCGATTGCTGACTGATGAACTTGATAGCGAACATGGAATATTATTGCTTCATTTCGATGTTAGATGGCTCAACAGTGGAAAAGTACTGCAACGATTCGTAGAGCTTCTTTCGCCAATAAAGCAGTTTTTGGAAGTTATAATTGGTTATATCCGATCTGTATTTTTAACGGATATAACTGCAAAACTGAGCAAACTGAACGAAGATCTCCAGAGAAAGAAAAAAAAACCCTTTTTCAATTGACTGGGACTGTAACTGCTTTTCAGATAAAGTTAAATTTTTGGATAAATCAGACGAAAGAAAACAATTTCACCCATTTTCAGAATTTATTAAGCCATATTAATAACCACAAGGCAATTGAAACAGCGAAATACTCGGAAAACCTAAATGCACTGAAAAATAAATTTGAATTCCGCTTCTCTGATTTCCATAAAGTTCAACCAATATATTATTATTCATCTCAAACCCATTTACCGTAATTAATATTTCAGATGTATCACATAAGATTGGAAATATGTGTAACAAAAATGTTGATGTTTTGGAAATGTGCTCGCGATAGGCCAAAGGTTGGGCACCACTGCTCTATACTGAGCAAGTACGCAACGCAACAAGGAATAAAAGAAAGAATCAACGTTAGTTTAAATAATCTTGATTAAACTTACACGCCGAATGACGATTATTGGAGGTGCTAAGGCAACAAGAAATATATTTGCATGACTGGAATCAAAGGTTTAAATATAGAAACTTCTTCAAGTGTAACCCTCCCAGTGGAATGGTGTTTGCGACACCAGGGTGCCTGGCCAAGGCCCTACCCCTTGTAGAATAAATTAAGTAGCTTAAAGTGTCAGTAGCTAACTTGATCAAAAGGATTTAAATTTCAGTATGAATTTCATAATTTTTTTAAAGAATAAACATGTACTTTAGAGTTAAATGTGAGTCTGATAATTTGACTTAATGAATTAATTAGAGATATGTTATAATTTTAGGTAACGAGGCTGGGAAACGAAAGCTGCTGGTAATGTGAGGCTCAGAAAAGCAGTCGAGCTGTGACTTGGAGAGAAAACATCGTATTTAACAAGTTCATAGCAGTCTGAATCCATAATAATAATGAGATGTAATACATACAACATATGTAAAAAATAAGATAAGATAAAATACATGGTACAAAAATAAATGAATATACAAATAACTACAGGCATGAAGTGATGGTACATAACATTGGGAAATAAAGGAAAACACAGGGGTTTACATGATGGTTACATTCAGCTAAGCCAGTGGTCTGTCCATGTTAGTTAAGTAATTATAATCATAGTTACAGATTTTAATGCATGAGTTATTGATGAGTTGTTATCGAGCATGAAATTTAGTTCCAGGTTTGTAACAAAATGATATTAGCTACTCCATGCCAAGCTCCTCCTGGATTCGGTTGTTACGAATGCACCAGTTAGCACTGGTGATTCGGTTGTTACGAATGTACCATTCAGCACTGTCTGAGCACTAGGTTCTGGCATGCCTGCAGTTTACCCCTGTTAGTTTTGCGTGTCTGTGCTCATATGGGACTAGCATAACAAAGTAATGGTTTGAGAATGGACTTGTAAATAAGTAGCTTGTTATCTATAGATAGCAAACTGTTCCGAGCAATTAAGGGGTTGAGTTGTGCTTTACGAGCCCGGAACTTCTGGATAATATAAGTGATCTGTGGGGACCATGTAAGAGTATTATTGAGGATCACCCCATGATAAAGGACTTGCTTGGCCCATGGAATGCTGGCATTGTAGAACTGCAAGTTCTTTTTGATTTTGGTTTTTCTGGTAAATAATATAGTCTTCGTCTTGTTCACGTTGACAGAAATTTTAGATTGGGCAAGCCAAATCTCTAATGTGTGGATTGGAATTGGGATCGTTAACCAGAATTGAAAGATTTCTACGAATGTGAAACGCTCCTCTAAATTCTATTTCGTCAACCGAAGGTTTTTTTTTTTTTTTTTTTTTTTGAATAATTTTGACTGGAGAAAAATGGAGAAGGGATTTTCCTACCAACATTGTTGAACAACAGAAGGTTTATGTATTTCCTTTTTCCTAACATATGTCTTTACGCAACGAGTGATGGTGAACCACCGGGGTGCCTGGGTCAAAGGACCCTACCCCCAACCGAAAATAGGTACTTACGTATTATCGCAATCAGGTTGACACGATTTGTAAGTTTGAGTAAAAAAGTATGAATAGAAAGAAAATGTACATTTATTAATTACATATAATTTTTAATACAGTTTTTTATATTATTTTGTTTTAAAATATAAAATAGCAATTAAACCCTTCCAGTTTCGAATTTGAGTAAGTTGCAGAATTATTTTTTCGGCCGAAATCTTTTGGCTATTGCTTTTAGCACTGATTGAAAACCGTCTTCGCCATTAACAGCTTGAGCTTGGCGCCATATAAATTCGATAAGGTATGAGTCAAGTGATGACGGGCTGTTCCTCTCTGCTTTTTGTTGCGCCATTTGGCTGAACCCCACATGCGCTCTACATGTGTGTGTGAACGCCCGTGTTGGGATCCACAAAGTTATATTTGTGATTAACAGTTCCATGCAGAAATCCAGCATTTTCGAACTCACTTGTATTGTATCCTTACCAGCAATCCGAATAAATGATGCTTCCTTCCTTGATATTTTCGCAAATTTTTTCCATGAGGGTAACGGCGCTTCTGTTAGGTACAGTAACCAAAAAAGTCTCTTTCTTTTCTCGGCAAATTCCGCCGGAAACCCATTGCTGTGGTAGTACACGTCCAGTGTTATTTTTTCTTTTTACAAATAAACTTTCGTCTATTTTCACAATAAGTCCTTCGCCGCCTATTTGCTTTCTTTCTTTTTCATCCATTTCAAGGGCACATATCTCCCGCATGTAATTATTCCAATCTATAACAGTTTTGTCAGCAATTCCCATCTCTTCTGCACAAAATTTAATTGAGGTTAACTCTTTACACCAACAATAAATGAAGCGCACCGCTGTCACAAATGAAATTCGGCTACCTTCAAACCAATTTCCGGTTCTCACACCCAAATGTTGATTGCACTCTTCGACGTTACGTTTCCAGAAGATTTGCTTTCCAAAATACAGTTTCATTTTATGAGAATTTTTACAAGTACGTTCGTTCGGTATAATTCCATATCCCTGCAACAATTCAACAGCATCTTTTTCACTCGCAGGCGGATCCCAAATACCCATAGTTAAAGTATTTCAGGGCATTCAATCTAACCAGTAAGAAAAATAATTTCTTTACGAAAAACTACGTATAACACGTAGGGTTGCCGTAAGTAGGGTCGCCAAATTTGGCGATTTATGCGAATTTTGGCCTGGTTGCGTTAATACGTAAGTACCCGAAAATAACATATGCCTTTAAAGCTCTCTTCGTTTGACTAATGGAAATTCAACCACATTGTCTTGTTTATCAATAAATTAAGAAACTTCCACGGTCTCTGCACATACTGACGATATCTGTAAACCTTCAAATTTGCAGCTAATCATCATAAAGCTTAGCTAGCATCTGATATAAACTATTGAGATGTATCATGAAATTGGCGACTAAAGACATGTTGTTCCAATCTTTGTCCCGCTTCTATCGCACACTGAGGAAGTTAAGCCCGAGTTTTATTACTTATGTATTATTCCTATAGCTATTTCTTTTGCATGTTTAAGGCTTATCTGAGTCGGGAATAAATAAAGTGTCACATATATTTAAGGCCTAACTGCGAAAATTTCAGAAGAATATTTTCCCAGTAATTTTCCTTTAAATCCTTTAAAGAACTCAATTTTCAGATGTATCATGAAATTGGCGACTAAAGACATGTTCCAATCTTTTTCCCGCTTCTATCGCACACTGAGGAAGTTAAGCCCTAGTTTTATTACTTATATATTATTCCTATAGCTATTTCTTTTGCATGTTTAAGGCTTATCTGAGTCGGGAATAAATAAAGTGTCACATATATTTAAGGCCTAACTGCGAAAATTTCAGAAGAATATTTTTCCAGTTAATTCCTTTAAATCCTTTAAAGAACTCAATTTTCGTTTCGCTTTGATTTACAGTTTCATTCTTTCATTCCTTAAGGGGACTCATAAACCTTAAAACCTTTGAATATATGAATCTTTGAATCTTTAAAATCTTTGAATTTGTGACTGTTGCAAGAATTGAGACATTTTATTTATTTAAAAAAAAATTACTAACAACTTTTTACAGCTGGCTGCATAATATAGCTGCTTTGGAAACTAATAACCAGAAAATTTGTGTTCCCACAAATATTTTTGTAATTTAATCCGCTTTGTGACAAAAGTTTTCGTCATGTTTCCACCTCGCGCGCATATTTTAAAAATGGCTAATGGTACATAATTGAAATTTGATGGAATTCTTTATATGGGCACTATTTTCTAACAACCCAAAATCTGATGAATATTTTAATATTAAAAAATTTTATGCACGAAAACATTACAGATTTTTTTAATAAAATACATTTTATAAACTCAACTCTAAATAAAATAAAAATTTCACATGAAATTCTTAGAATTTTTGGTTCACAATAGTTTCCAAATGTTATAAAAGCTACATATTAAATATGGAATTAAATTATGCAACAGAATGTTTTAAATAGTGCGCGAAAGGTGGAAACATGACGAAAAATTTTGTCAGAAAGCGAATTAAATTATAATAATATTTGTGGGAAAACAAACCTTTTCAGAAAGCATGTTGCACCAAATCAGATGTTCAATTTATCTTGTGACTCTCAAATTGCATTCCGACTATTTTGTAATCTACTTATGTCCTACATCGTTATTTTAATTAAATACTGGATGCAGGGCGTACTGTGGGATTGCACGATGTACCATAATAGGCAAACTCTAGACATTTTGGAAAGCTTCAGTCTATGTAAATTCCTATAAAACTTGCAATTCCAACCCTCCCTTTTTTTAAGAGTTAATATGGGAAGGTATTACCAGTTGACCTATGGTACATCGCTGGTGTTCCCCAGACTTTACCTTTACCTTTACATATTTCAGAAAGCAGCTATATTATGTAGTGAGCTGTAAAAAGTTGGAAGTAATTTCTTTTAAAATAAATAAGTTATCCAAATTCTTGGAACAGTCACATATTCGAAGATCGTATGGGTTTTAAAGTGTAAGAGTGCCCTTAAATAGATGAGAAAGCAAGCTTAGTTCAGAACTTGTGTAACGAAAATATTATCAAAAAATATCAGAACTACGCCAAGACTAACCGTCAACGGTTGTTCTGCACAGGTTCTTAATATATACGTATATAAGCCTTAATAATAATTAGACACAGTGAGTTTACTATTAGAATATCTGTTTACAATTTCAATATTTATAGAAAAAGAAATAAAGCTTATCTACTTTAATTCTGCATATGTTTCTTGACGAATAAACAACTTTGTTAACACTTGACATCAGTATTTTCACAGTTTCACAGTAAAGCAGGAACTAGGATATTATTCAATAAACAGAACACAAATGCAATATAATAATTCAATTCAATTCATATCAACATTAAATTCATAGAACACTTCTATCACTAAGCAAACACGGATCAGAACGTGCATGGCAACGCCGAAAACTGATGCCATCCACAAAAAAAAAAAAAAAAAAAAAAAAAAAAAAGAACTTGCGACATTAAAACATTAATAGTCTCGTGTTCATTCAATAAAGTTATTCATAAAACTGTCTCGTGGATATCTTCCGAAGTTTATTGATGGCATTACGTAACATCCTCCCACCTTTATTTGCCACCTTCGAGGTAAATCAACAAAGTTCGAAAGTTCAGTAGCCCAGTCTCTTAGGTATCTTGATTACTCTGCCGCTTCTTGACGTCCGAGGAGCTGCTGAAACATCCTTTTGAATTGGAATGTCATTCTGTGATGTTGCTGGTGGGTCATTAGTAGTATGTTGATCTGGTATAATGGGATCCCCAGAAGAATTAACCTCTAGAGGGTAAATTTTTTGGACTGGACGAACGAGATGACCAAGTGGAGTTTTGACTTTGACGACTCTCACATGGCCGTCTCTCCCTGGATACAGTTCTTCAATTACTGCAAGTGGCCAATTAAGTCTCTTCTGGTTTTCAGAACCAACAAGGACCACTTCTCCAACTTTGAAAATTTTGTCAGATGTGCCAGCTTTTTGCACCAACTGATCTAAGCATTCTTTCCGGAATCGTCGCCTGAATTGTTCACGTAGTTCTTGGCAATAACGTTCTCTCTTTACCAGTTTGTTCCTATCCAATTGATCAAGATCAGCCGTTCCAATCTCTTTTACATCTTGGAGAAATTTGGATGGTGTTAGAGGCCTCATTTCATCTGCATCGTTGGAAATGTATGTTAACGGGCGTTTGTTAACGGTGGCTTCTGCGTTGCAAAGAACTATGAGGAGTTCCTCTAACGTAACCGACGACTTACCAAGAACTCGAACAAGTAGATTTTTCACTATGCGAATTAGTCTCTCGCACCATCCGCCCCACCATGCTGCGGTTGGGGGAATGAATTTCCAGTTAATTGGATTTAGAGTTTCAAGAGCAGCTATCTTTTGCCACTCAATTTGGTTCAATGCACCAGAGACATCGATAAAGTTCGTGCCGTTGTCACTATAGATAACTGTCGGACGGCCTCGTCGAGCGATGAATCTTCTCAACGCGAGTGCACAGCAATCTGCACTTAAGGATGTCACGATCTCCAAATGTATAGCTCTGTAGAACTGCGCATGTAAACAGCACCACCCAGGCTTTAGTCCTTTTCCTAAGAATAAGGGGACCACACAAGTCAATTCCGGTGACTTCTAAAGTTAGAGCGTCTCGTACTCTGTCTAAAGGTAAATGAATAGGTATGGTTGAAGGTGACTTTGTTGTGAATCTCTTGCAGGTAATGCATTTTTTGATTATTGATCTAATTGTTTGTCTAGCTGAAATAATCCAATATTCTTCTCTAATCATTGACATGAGCAATTGAACACCGGCATGAGAATTCTTTTTATGGTATTCGAGCACTAGACTTTGCACAATATGATGCTTTGACGGAAGTAGAATTGGATATTTAAATCCAAATTCATCGTCTCTTGCGAGAATCTTTGTTTTCACTCTTATCAGTCCTATTTCATCTCTGACGACTGAAAGACCATTTATTACATCTCCAGTCTGAGAAAAACTTTCACGCCGAACTAGTAGACTCAAAGTGTTTTTTGAATCTTTTAACTCGGCTTCAGACAAGAATTTTGCTCTATTTACAGATTTTGCCTGACAGTGTCTAATAAATCTTAGAACCCATGCTAAAATTCTTACAATTGCTGAAAATTTAGAATATTTTTCATACCACTTAGATGTATCAGTACTCACACTAACGTTTAATACTACAGTTTTCTTTCTGATTTCGGAAGAAATGAATGCCTCATTGGGTTTAATTTCAAGGCGTGGCCAACTATCCTTCGGATTCTTTAACCAGTTAGGACCCTCCCACCATGAATTCTTTAGAATTTGATGAGGGGTACAACCACGAGATGGTATATCAGCTGGATTTAAGTGGCTTGGCACGTAAGACCACTGATTTTCCTCAGAAAGTGCACAAATCTCTCTGACACGATTTCCTACAAAATTTCCCCATTGATCATTGCGCTTGATCCATGACAGAGCTGTGGTGGAATCAGACCAGTAATGTTTTTTACTTTCGTCTAAGGATAATGCCTCTACAACATACTTTGCTAGACGTACTCCTAAAACACAGCCTAAAAGTTCAAGACGTGGTATTGTCATATTTTTAAAGGTGCAACACGAGATTTTGCGATCAGAAAATTTACACATGTGTCACCATTATTTTCGCAGGGTAAGAAAATCACGGTCGCGTAAGCTGTCTGGCTCGAGTCACAAAAAACATGCAAAGTCCAAGTTTGTTTGTTTCCATATCCTGTTCTGCGGGATATTTTCAAATCTGATAAGATCTGTAATTCACAGTACCATTTCAAAAATTTTTGTTTGACCTCTTCTGACAGTGGAGAATCCCAATCTGCTTTAATAGACGAAACTTCTTGAATCAATAACTTAGCCGGTAATAATACAGGAGCTAAGAACCCTAGCGGATCGAAAATCCCCTGTGTTAACGACAAAATTTCTCTTTTTGACAGGTTGTCTAGATTTCGCATAGGCTTAATATGAATAGAAAGGCTATCATCCGTTCTATCCCATAGAATACCCAACACTGAAATCTGATTCTTAGAAAGAGATTCCGAATTATCATTCCTCGAAATTTTATTAACGTCGTTTATAGGACCGAATGTCCACATCCGTAGGTCCATCTTAGCTTCTGCCAAAATGTCAGTTGATTTATCCATAAAATCCTTCAACTCTTCCTCTGTGTGAAGAGACGTGACACAATTATCGACATAAAAAGAATTTCGAAGCCTCTCTGTTACGTGACTTTGCTCTTCATTTTTACCTAAGGAGCCTAAAAAATGTTCACAAGCAATATCTTCTTCCGCGTTCTTTGTAGAATTACTGCTGGAATCTGAAATTCCTCTTGTCTCTATGTTCCAGGGATCGGATACGTTTAGGTCCCGAAACGTCAGACTTACATTCAGAGTAGATATACCATTACTTTGTGGTTCGGAATGCTTCTTCAGTCGACCACAAACAGTCCATCCTAATGTAGTGTCAACTGCAGTCAAACCTCCATCGAGCTGTTTGACTTTCCGTGTAAGAACTGAACCGTAAATGTCACTGCCGATTAGCATCTCTATCTTCGGGCAACCTGTTCCTATGTCTGAAAGCCATATCTTTTTACACTTAAGTTCTTTTAAAATAGGGCCTTTAGGTACCCGTGCTATATTTCCACATATAGCTTCCTGATCCAAAAACACAAATTCCATTTTTCTCATATACGGATTGAGAGAGCGTAGCTTGATCCGATACTTTTTATGTACGTTCGGTTCAATTTTAACCCCGCCAAAAAGCGTATGAGCTACAGTTTCCTCTGCAATGGGAATTAGTCCTAATTCCTGTACCGTAGACTTCAAAATGTATGATTTTTGTGATCCGCAATCGAGAAGCGCTCGTACTTCTCTTGTGCCTGATTTTCCTAACACACTGACTTTAATTGTCATGAGAGCTACCTCCGTGGAACACATCTATCCCGCCGTAGTTGCCTGAACGGTGTCTGGCTCTGTTGCCTTTTCCTGCGTTTCCTGTATCTGCAGATCCGAGCAGAGAGAAATTGTGTGAGCCTTAACACACACATAGCAACATACAAACTGTTTACACGACTTAGCAATATGTCCAGGCGAAAGGCACTTTAGGCAACACCTCTTAAGCCTAATTTTATTCTTTTTCTCATCTAATGACAGAGAGCGTGCTTCGAAACAATCCTTACTATCATGTAGTTTATCGCAAAAAATACAGTTATTATCTTTTGTCGTAAGGAAACCTGCCGCCGTAGGGACATTCGTTAACTGTTTCGATTTAAATTTGCTTTTTAATTCTCTTTTCGATTTATTGCTATACTTGTCTTTTTGCCCCAGAATTTCAAATCCACTCCTCATTAACTGAAGTCTTTCCTCCCCTTCCACTTCGCATCTTAAAAATTTCATCAAATTAGTTAGGCGAGAAATATTCTGACTTTCCTTTATTTCTCCAAAAAGGGGGCTTCTTAGCCAGGCTCTCAGGACTTCCTCGGAGAGGCATGATTCTACCATGGAATATAACCAACAAGCATTGTTTTCCGTTTTAATATCTAAGGATTCGAGAGCTCTTAGTTGTGCTTCAATCTTATCAAATAATTGCGGCAATGGTAATTTTTCACTACTGCCTGTCTTAACATTCGTTACAATCAACTTTACAAGCTCTCTCACGTATACCTCAATTAATAAATCATGATTCCCAAAACGTTTTTTAAGAGCACTAATAGTTTTTGAATAATTTTTCACAGACATTGGGTAACTGTCAATAAAGTCTCTAGCGCGCGTCCCTTGTTTCATGCTTTGCACAAGATACTGAAATTTGTCACTTTCGTGCAAATCAGGGTCCAAAACGGAAGCCAGTTCAATAATTCTCCATCGAACTTCTTAAGCTCTATTTTCGGAAGCTTCAACGATCTAGTACTACGAGGTGAATTACTAGAAACACTACCTTGCGACCTAGTTTCTAAATTTATCTGTTCTAAGGTACCTAACTTCTCACTAACTAAGCGAGAAATGGTAATAAATTCATCCTTATAAATATCCCAGCTTTCCATTTCACCGTTAACCTTTTCAGGCATTACATCAGTCGAAATTATAAAATTCAAAATCCGGTACTTTTCCGTTTCGCCGGCGCAAATCTCGCCAAGCAGACTTTATTGGCGACAACATACGGTATACACATAAAAAATATTTAAAAAATGTTAGTTCTAAGAATTCTTTTTTTGAAGCCATAAACATTTTAATATCGCTTAAAATTTTATAAAAAGCCAATAAATAAAGACAATAAATTCGTAAAAAGACATTAATTTAAGAATTTACTATGCTTTCATGGTTCAACATCCTGATTCGCCGGTTCATATCACGTGAACCCAAACGATCTCATCTCACGTAAACTACTCTACAAAAATCTAATGCTCTCAGTAATTATCTACATTAATTTCAAGTTAAATCTTAATTTGGAACACAAATTTAAATGCAAGAAATATTTTAATTCGTACGAATAGCTTACACAGAAATTATGTAAAACTGCAGTGCTTTACTTCGTTAATGCATTCTCATTAGAATTGATGAATTTAACCCTTGACTTTACCTTTTCTATATTTTCGGCTTCGGGTAAGCGCTGTGATTGCATCCTGATTGACTTAATTACCGAAAATGGCCTTAGACATAAAACTAAACTAGTATCTGATAAAAGTTCTATGTAATTATATGCTAGTATTGAAAGAAACAATCAATCTGATAAGACAAAGCGGCGACTTGTTTTGAAAATGAGGCGTAAAAGGTTACCAGCGAGAATATTCCGTTTGGCATCGGTTGTACCATTATTGGCGACTTCATCGCTTGCGCCGGCAAAACGGAAAAGTACCCAAAATCCGCTCGTTAAGTTCCTCAATATCTTTCTGTAACATTTGGAACTTTGTAAATTTATCTTTAATTATACCTGCTGAAAAATCATCCTTACCCATTTCGCTTTTCAAAACATTAACAGTCTTGGTAAAGGAAGAACGCAATCCTCCGCGTTTTGCAGTTAAAGGGTTCATAATAAAACGATAAATGAAACCAGTTTTACTTCACAAAATACCATTCAACAAAATAATTCTAAGAAAAACCTCACTGCGTCCTGTCGCGGACGCCACTTGTAACGAAAATAGTATCAAAAAATATCAGAACTACGCCGAGACTACCCGTCAACGGTTCTACACAGGTTCTTAATATATACGTATATAAGCCTTAATAATAATTAGACACAGTGAGTCTACTATTAGAATATATGTTTACAATTTCAATATTTATAGAAAAAGAAATAAATCTTATCTACTTGAATTCTGCACATGTTTCTTGACGAATAAACAACTTTGTTAACACTTGACATCAGTATTTTCACAGTTTCACAGTAAAGCAGGAACTAGGATATTATTCAATAAACAGAACACAAATGCAATATAATAATTCAATTCAATTCATATCAACATTAAATTCATAGAACACTTCTATCACTAAGCAAACACGGATCAGAACGTGCATGGCAACGCCGAAAACTGATGCCATCCACAAAAAAAAAAAAAAAAAAACTAGCGACATTAAAACATTAATATCGTGTGCATTCAATAAAGTTATTCATAAAACTGTCTCGTGGATATCTTCCGAAGTTTATTGACGGCATTACGTAACATCTTGCTTTTAATTATGAAATTATGAATATCTGTAGAAATTCTTTCGATGACATGCAATTTAGAAACATATTTCATTGGCCTAAATTTCGTTTCTTTCTTCATAAGCTGTTAATTTTTTGATCTTGAACAATCTCGAGATTTTCTGCAATTAATATGCTTGCGTCGTTCGTCAACAAATGGCAGAAATTTCTTCTCATTACAAAATCAAGTGGCAGAAAAATCTTCTTAATGATTGGTTTGTTAAGATAACTACTTAGTTTTCTTGTTGTAGTTGAAGCATACAGATATTTTAGAAGTAATTGCTGGAAATTTTCCCTGAGCTTGTTGAAAAATTTTATGACAATCATCAAAATTTCTATGAGGAAGTTTAAGAGTACAGTAAGTTTTGTTATATATAGGAAAAGCACGGTTGAATTTGAATTTGATGAAATCAAGAATTAAATCTTTGATGAGATTATTTCCTGTAAATTTATTATTGACGAAATTTTGAATGATAATTAAATGTCTGTGAGGAACTGATTGAAAGTAGTTTAAAATATTTTTCTTGAAATTTGGTTTTTCAAATAAATCATGAAATTTGGACTGTAGTAAATTAGTATTTATAGAAGTTTCAACTGTTTTCCTCTTTCCTCTGGTACGTCTTCTATTTTATTTATTTATTATTTTTTTAAAGGACTCAACTGCCCATAAACTGTAGCATAAAAGTCTGATTTAGAAGAGTTTTAATCTATATGGATAAAGCGTTGTGAATTGCAAACCATACAGACATTCCTTAAAGAGTCTACTTTTAAGATTAGGCACAATGTCTACTGAAGTCATGAAAATTAAAATGTTCAAGTTCCTTGGTAGTGGAATTAATATTATTTTTGTTAACCGCAAATTTTTTAATATGTGCTCTATGGTTGTTTATTCTAATGTTAAGATGATTCTTAGTTTGTCCAATGTAAACTAAATTTCAGGTATTACACGTAATAAAGTTTTTTCAGAGCGATTGTTGTTTAGTAGCATTAGGGTTTATTGGAGTATTGTTATATCTATAAGTCAATCAGATGGAACTCTGACATGCCTTAATTTATATAAAGCAACAATTTGAGCTTAATTACTCGAAAAATGTTTTTTTTTACATGAACCATTTGTTTACTAAATTCAAAATTATTTCACATACTAAGGAGTACCACTGAATTTATAATATACCTATTTGAAATATGAAATGAAGTAAAAATATACAAGGTGTTTTGAAATTAAAAATTGTCTACTTTCCGATTCTTAGCTATACGGAAAACCGATAATTTGTTTTTAATGGCCGGGCCCTTTATTTAATAACCATTAGCGTTGCGTCTCTACAAGGGCCGGAAGTGATCGCCACGTCATTATGGAAGCACCTAATAGTGGCCACCGTTGTCTCCTATGAACAAGGAGGTTTCTATTCTAACCTCCTTGCCTATGATCTTACCATTTCTACCATTTATATCCCCATGTGTCTTGAAGTGAAGCATGATCTAACCACCGATCACGTTCCTCTGGTTGCTACTCTAGGAATCTCTAACAGCAAAATTCCTGAATTCAAGAACTGCACCGACTGGAACTTATTCCGTCCGCTCCTTGCTCAGAAAAAGACTAGTAACTGCTGTCTTAAGACTCCTAGCGACATTGATAAAGCTGTTAATACGCTCACCAAGGAAATTAATGTTGCTTATAACAGTTCCACCCGTAAAATACCAGCTATACAAGGCTTACTTCCAAGCTGCATTACAGATAAGGTCAAAGAACGAAATTGAATACGTAAAAGCTGGAATCTCACGTGGGCCTCATCTTAAGAAATCATTAAACAGACTAAATAGAGAAATCAAGAGAGATATTATACAACAAAGAAAGGAAACCTGGCAAAATAAAATTTTTGATTTCAACGAGCCGAATAGCTCCTTTTCGGCTTTCGCGCGCAGACTCAAGCAAAACTCGACTTCCAACAGGTCCCATCTATACGGAAAGCAGTATTGCTATTATTAATAAAGAAAAAGCAAAAGTTCATAACTGGCTGCACGGTTAGAAACTGTGCAAACTTTACCTCTCCGAAAGAAGTTACAACTATAGTCAAAAGACTCAAGATCAGAAAAGCACTCGGACACGATGAAATTAATCCACTTCAATTTCAGTAGAGAAACTGTGCAAACTTTACCTCTCCGAAAGAAGTTACAACTATAGTCAAAAGACTTATCAGGGTTAATGTTCCTTCTAACCTTCTTCGGGAACATGCAAGGACCTGACTCGGAACAGAGAGCTTACTAAAGCTATGTTCACAACTGTGGGAAGTAAACAGGATACACAAGAAGGGTATACAAAACCCTTTATTTTCTCTATTTACAATAACTTCCGTACTTCGTAATACACCGACCCGCTACTTGGGGTCTAACGTAAAAATATAAAAAATAGAACTAAACTCTAATTTAACTTTAAGATAATACACGTGGAAGATTGGCCTTATATTAACAGGAAGCGTATGTAGTACAGAGAACTGTGAACACTAAAATACGTTTAAAATTTATCAAGAGGATTAAAACCTCTGGCCTGAAAGGCAAACAGCAACTGCGTAAAACTTCTAAGGTAAGCGGCCTGCTTCGACTCACTGCTTCCCAAGTACAAGCCTTGGTAGAAAATGGTCCTAGATATTAGTTTCCCAAAAGACAAAAATGGACGTACATTTTCTGAGATGTACTTTTGTCGAATCTCGCCAAACAATGAAAGAGTTAAAAAGGGTTGGTTGCTATATTTTGTTGCGAAAGATTCTGTTTATTGCTTTGTTGCAAAATTTTTAACGATTTTAGCAACGTAAAATTGAGTAGTTCTGGTTTTAATGACTGGAACCACTTAAATGAACACTTTAAAACTTCACTAAAATAATATTCATTTCTGGAATCTATATGTTTGGTTCGATTTCTTAGACCAATTAGGAAAGGATAAACTGTTGATTTGGAATTTCGAAATTTGTTAAAAAAGAAACTAAGCTTTGGTGTGAAGTTATTGAAAGAAGTATCTATGCCATTCAGTTTTTAGCCGAACAAAACAGCCTTTCCTGGTTTCATCAAGAAATTATTCCAAAGAAATAATGCCATTTTTTTTAAAGTATGTAGAAATGGTCGCAAGATTTGACCCTATCATGTCTGTACATATTGTTAAAATTTCAACTAAAAAATTATGCCTCATTAGCTTTGAGATAAAATTCAAAATGAATCAATTAGCTTCTTAGGGGATAATATAAAACAAATTGTTTTAAATAATATCAAACAGGCAAAGTATTTTTCTCTTTTACTTGATTGTACCCCAGTAATCAAGTACTCTTTTACTTGATTGTTATTGGTGCCAGACATCAAGAACAGGTCTCAGTTTGTATGAGGTATCTTAATTTAGAAAATACAGAAGTGAGTACTGAAGAAAAGGATTTTAGTATTTTGTCCTGCAACAGGTACGACGGTGAAGGACTAACAACATTCTTATTAAAGACTTTAGAGCAAAATGGCTTAGCTATTAGTAATTTAGGCGGCCAAGGATATGAAAATGGTTCAAACATGAGAGGTAAACGTAGCGGTCTGCAGACAAGAAATTTGGATATCAAATTTGGATAGTTCCAACATTTGGAAACTTGGATTGATTAGGATACCAATTATGAGCATTTTTTCGCCTTGTTGTAATCACAGTTTGAACCATGTCGTAAACAACGCTGCGAACAACAATTTATTCGATGCAAAATTGTTTTCGATTGTTCAAGAGATTTAGAATTTTTTTTTTCCGGCTTCAATTACGCTGGTCTGTTTTAAAAAGGCATGTTTCAAATTTAGCATTGAAACCTTTATCAGATACGAAGTGGTCGAGCCTTAACTTTGTCCATGTAAACATCTGTCTATTTTCACTTAAAAACATCAGGAAGCTAAAACAAAGTTAAAACTATCATGGTAACCAAAAATGGGGTTTCATCGCTAAAACTGAACAAAATTTGTCTCTAATCGAAGGGGCACCCAATTTTACACTAGATCCATTAGTTCTATTGTGACATAAAATATGTAAGTTTTGAAATTTTTTTAAAATTTCTGATATATATATATATATTACAAATTGCTTGACTATTAAAAGTCAAATGTAGAAAATATGATGATTTTGGAAAGTACGAAAACTCTTGATATGATATATGACAAAGTAAAATATCGTTAGCAATCTCTTTCAACTTTTTTTATTCTCGCTAATAAAACGTTCAATGATTCAGTCAATTCACATGATTTAGAAATCTTAAAATTATTTATTTAAAAATTAGCTTTACTGAAATAAGGAAACATATACTTTAAAATTCTTTAAACGTACAAATATACTCTTAGTAAGCATGCTGAATAAATTGTAAAACCTTAAATTTATACGAAGCAACACACAGGTATTTACAGTATTTACAAACCATATTTTGAGAACCATGAACAGAAATTCTCCTTTCCACAAAATTGTATACATAAAATACATATACACTCAATTTCTGTATTTTTGAGCATTAATAATTCTTAAACATACTTTCCATATACTGCTAAAGCATATACAACATCCATTATTGAACTACCGTTGTTTCTACTTATTTCACTTACATATTTGAGAATAAACCCTCATTAAGGAAAAATATTTGAAAATAGTATTAATTACTTATACTATGAATGCAGTTCAGAAAACATTTTCGGTGCTTAAAGATAATAATTTTTATGTTCTTAAGGTATAAACAGAATATAAATATCCTCAATTGCAAAAATTCGACCTTTACAAGAAAGAGACATTCAATGTTAAGCAATATTTAATTTCCATAATTTATCAATTTACAAATATATACTGAATTTCAACAGTCTCGAATATTAATAATTAAGCGTAGTTTCCATACAGTGAAAAAACTTTTACGGTATCTTAAAATAAAACTATTTGTAACAAGGCATAATAGTTACTTTCAGTGTGTACGTTATTATCTAATCAAAATACTTCATTACTTCACTTTTCTATATACTACTATATTTTCTCTACAGTTATTACTACTTCATTATTTCACTTTCATATTGTTGATAATGAACCGTCTTTAGGGATAAATATTTGGAAATAATTATAATCACTTACAATTTTGAATGAAATTTAAAAAGCATTTCTGATCCTTCAAGATCTTTATGTCTTTAAGTTATAAACAGAAGCAATACCTTCAGAGTAAAACTTACGATATATTATAACAAGAAAGATTAAGCGGCGTCAAGTTTCTTATACAATTGTTCTACCACAAAAGACAGTACCTTTGTTCCCAAAGCCGAATTTTCCTTGAGAAAGATATTCCACGCTTCAGTAGATTTGATTTCTTCAAACACAGAGGCAATGAATGTAATTGCTTTATTCATTAGGTCATCATCTTGATATCTATCTGATAATATTAAAGTCTCAAGAGCTGTGGAACTCGACAGGAATGAAGGAATGAATTCACCACAGATATGTTTAAGATCATGTACGGCGTATTTGTCAGCTGCATAGTAAAGGTCACGAGCCTGCGAATAAGATGACGGGTTTGCTTGACCGCTGTACATGAACAGCAGCAGTTTCTCCAAGATGTCAGCATCTATGTCTGCAATAAGCATTCTATTGTCAGTGATTTCCGACATGGCACACTGAAACATTCGGGCAAAAACCGGAGATCTGGCGGAAAGCACGCATCTGTGAGCATGGAATTCCGAATTATTGCGTACAAGCACGAAGTCCGAGAAGTCATGCCTGTCATACATTACTTGCATATCACGTGAAAGGTTGGATAGAGACTTAATGCTTAGCGTTGACGATAATTCCTTTGTGTCATCCAGTTTTGGTAATTTTTGTACATTGGTATGCCATGTATATTCAGCATCACTTTGAAGTGATTTTTCTTCAAATTCGATGATATTTGTTATAAATACAGCACATGTTACATTTATTATGCCATACATAATTGCTGTGACGCGGTCTACCTTTGCAATTGTAGTTCTGATTACACCAGCGTTCACTGTAAAGTTCACATTAAGCGCTTCCTGCATATATCGAGAGCGTTTTGATCTTATTTGTAGAAAGCCTTTTATTTGAACAGATTTAGATATATCTTCTCGGTGAAGTTCTACACTGCATGTGCCGTCTTTCGAGGTGTAACTTAAAAACCATTCTTTTCCACATGGGCCAAAATTATCACTACGATATGATCTCTGAAGCTGCCAGTCAGCTTCACATACCCACTGGTAATGTAATGTATATTCCTCCATTACTTTTGTTTCCTTTGATTAAACGTAAGTTATAAATTCAGATCGTACCACAAAACTGATATATAAAACTTGTGTTCTTTTCCAAACACCCAACAGCGAAAAAGCATTCACCTTCGCTGACGCCGCAAAAAACGGAAATGATGCTTATAAAGTTCCTCAACACACAGCGCATATTGTGACGTCATTCATTTTGTGAACTAAAAGTCTTGCTTGCTTACAGTAGGGTAAGGCTCCTCTAAACCAGGCTGAATCACCAACTTTTCTCTCTTGGCGAGGGAGTGAACGCGCTGCCAATTTTGGCGCGTTTATCGCACACGCTGGCTGAATGTCTGCTGTTTTTTTAAAGATTTATTTTATAGACGCGCGGCATTCAGCGCATATAAACTTTTCGGATAATTTATTAATTCTCGAATAGTATATAGACGTTTTCACTTAAATAAAAATTTCGCGTATATTTTGTAAATTTCAATAGTGTCAAATGGGGAAATAGTTAAAGCGTAGAGTGTGCAAATAAATTTATCTTAATGACATTTTAACAAAAATTTCCATAAAAACACTGTAAATTCATACTAAAAAAATAACTTAAGAATATGTTGTCATTTAAGTCTGAGGTATATGGAAATAATTGTGCAAGATTCTGAAGAAACACTCTCTTTTAAATGTGTGAAATATTTCATAACATATATGGAAGAAGAAAGTACAGCATTCTGTGTTTTGGATGCTTTTCATCAAATGTAATATAAATACGAACTAGAAACCGTAATAAAAAGTCCTTCCTCTTCAATCAGATCACCTTTGTGTTGCATTGTATTTGTAATACTTCTAAAAATCTAATTTTTACCTAAATTAAAAAACAGTTATCCCATAAAAGATAATAACTTTGAACGTATATAGAATGAATTTTGTAATTTGAGTTATTTTACAAAATAATTCATAGTTTATATATTTTATACTAATAATTTAGATAAAACCTGTCCAATTTAAGAATGTGTGTTAACCACATTCTTAAATTGTAAAAGGACGACTTAACCACATGTAATTCATTTCAAAGCATAAAAGAAAGCTTATTTTTTATTTTACACAGCAACAACATTTTCATGCAGTCAAGTTTTTTTAACTGCTAGTTATTATACATAATACTTAATTTTAAACCCATTCTTATTAGAAAGCATAACTAAGAAACTTCTTTTTAAAGCACCACAGTGATTGCAAAGAATGTCGTTAAATTTACAAAAGTATTGAAGATATATTGAACAGCATTATAACAAGAAAATACTGTACAAAATATGTAAATTTAGCATAACTTCTTTTTTAGTATTTGCATAGTTTCCTCCAAATGAACCTTAATGGGAAGTTATCTTGCGAAAATATAAAAGTATTAAAATGGCCTCTATTTAAGATGTAACTGCATTTATAATTATTTTGTAATTGCGAATAGATTAGATTATTGCAATTAGATTATGCACTTACACAACATAATTGCATAAAGTAATGAAATTAAGAGTTCACAGATACAATGTAATATAATTACAATGCAATTACCTAAATTGTAATGATAATCACTTATTTAATACCACAATATTATTACAATCACAATGTAATTTAAATTGGGTACTATATTTGCATACCCTCCACTCAAAAGGAGGTACTGATAAGCCTGGAAGTTAATATCAACAAAAAGCCTGTTCAGGACAGTTTGATGACAATTTCCACCGGGCGAAAAGTACATTCTTAAGCCCAGGCAAATCATGACAATAAAAATCATTTAATCTTATGATTGACTATATTTTAAACCCTAAATTTGAATTCTGCACCAAATTATTTACTATATTTTAACATACTTTATGAATTATTAGAAGCGATATGGCAAATATCTTCTAAAAATACCTGTAAAATATTTGTATCCATTAATTGATTCAGATACACACTTTTATTATTTAAGTATATCAAAATAACAGTTTCATGTTCCTGAAATACAAAAATTATGGAAAAAGTTAAAGTAATATTCTTAGAAGCATATGATATTAGTCACCAGATGCAAAATTATAGTTAATTTTTTGCCCTAAATACAATTTTATTACACAGTAGTCAAATGTGCAACTTAATAACATGTTATATAAAAAATTAATGATAATAAGTTTATCAGAAATGAATTAATTCTGCAAATAAACTTTCTGCACTTGAAAATTTTCTACACCTGGGGGGAGGGAGAGATCTAGTAAAGTTAGATTTATTATAACTTCAGTTGGACCAAACACCTTCTCTCTCTATATATGCATCACTAAAGAAAGAAATAAAATTATCATGCTTAAAAAACAGATATACCATACCAGTTTTTTTCCCCCTTGTTACCCTTTACATTGAGAAATAACAAACAGTACAACACTGAAAAATACTATCCTTGAAATTTTGTTTAAATGAAGAAACACACACATCATCTTTTTATTTAAGCATTACACTTCAAAAACAGATACACATACCAATTTATTTTCACTAGCCTTTATACTGCATGCCATATAAAAATGAAAAGAATTATCCTTGAAATTTAGATAAAATGAAGTAACACAATGGGAAAATTTATGCACACGGACATCTTTTTTCTATTGCATGTTGTCTGACATGATCCACAAGTGCCTAAAAATGTACTCAAAGAAACGCATTTCAATATTAACAAAAAATTGTTTACAGATTAAAATTCATTCATTTCATACCAGTATTATAAAGATCATGCATGAAACAAATCTGCTTTCCCATACTTTTAAGTAAAACTTTTATACTGGAAAATAGACTATATTTCTATATATTAGAAACAAGAAAATACTAATTTGAATGTTCTGCATTCATTTCTAAATCTTTACTCCATTGCCAAATTGTATAATACTGTGATTATAAATAAACTTGCACAACCCTTGCAATTATTGAAGTCAGATTATATATATTTTGTCTCACACTATTCAATTTATTCTATTGACTTCAGATGTCAATGTCAAAATTCTGGAAGTTATTTTAACCAAGAAACAGTAGTGGGCACCGTGCATAAACAACTCATCTAACTTTTTAACAATAATGATTATAAAATAAAGAAAAAATTATATATCATTCCAACGATATTGCAACTATAGAATAATGTTACATATATCTTTAGCAAACATTCAGATTTTATCTTGACTTTCCAAATTATTATTTATTTTTTAATAAATTTCAATATGCTAATGATTTTCATGTTACATTAGTATAAATTCCACAATTAGCACAGGAAAACAAAATCCGCGCTTTATATTAGAAGAGAAATTTCTTTTCCAAATTCAAAACATCTACATTGGCGATGTTTGGCGACGGGTACATTAACCCTAGACTAATTTAATTATAGCTATTATTACAGAAATTAGCAGATACTCAGGTTATTGTACACAAGAATTTCACTTTACTTGCACATTATAAACATCAGAGAAGATATAAACTCTAAATGAAGGCGTAATTAACATTATACTTACTAAGCAAAGTTCAGCGCCTGGACCAGGTTTCCAATTGTCTCTTCGGCAATTATTTACCCATATTTTTCTTCTTTCTTCATTTTTAGGAAATTTTACCAATGTATGACCTTTCCGTGATTGAACAATTAATAGCTGTACATCCGCCCATTTTACACACACACACACACACACAAAAAAAAAAAAAAAAAAAAAAAAAAAAAAAAAAAAAACACAAAAAATTGTTGCACCGTAACTACACAGCCGCCATTAAATCTCCCACTTGGGAGCGCGAATGCCTGATGATTCAGCCTGGTATATAGGAGCCTTACAGTAGGGAAGTTGGAAGCATACGAAAACATACGAATTCGAAAAATATTATTATATTTGCTGTTTGCTTATCAAGCAAAGAGTATTAAATTAGAAATAATAATAAGGTAGATTTTCAACAGTCTGATTTGGAATTCTATTCTTAAGATATGCAGCTGTCTGTACAGCATAACCCCAAAAGGATTTAGAAAGCTTTGCTTCACATATTAGAGCTCGGGCCTTCTCTAAAAGATATCTTTTGGCTCTCTCAGCGACACCATTCAAAGAAGGTGAATATGGAGGAGCAGGATCTATCATAACACCATTTTTCTTGCAATAATGAGCTAGTTCATCAGACACGGTATTCCTTGGCATTATCGCACCGGATTTTGTAGAGATCAGGATTCTACTTTAGGAACAATTTAAACACTTCATTTATGTCACTCTTGTGCTTTAAGAGATGCACTTCAGTAAATCTAGAAAAATCGTCTATGATTGTAGCAAAATACTTTTCACCTTCCCTAGTGGGTGGATCAATCCTGAAAGGTGTATTGGTGTATTTAATTATGGCAAAGCACACTAGGGCTATCTGCCTAAGGGGAGGGATGCCTTCGGGGAAGACTTTCTAAGGGAAACTGGCTCATATACACGTTAGACATGGGGAAAACCACGAAAACACCCATGCAGCCAGCCCGTTCGCGGGATTCGAACCTCGGACCGAACTACCAGTGTTCAGCGACTTTACCGCTCGGTCGCTGATGGGCCTCAATCCTGAAAGTGAAAGTCACTTGATGACAGGCGCCTGGGCAAAAGCCTCATCCTGAGTTTAACATCATTTCCACGGCGCATAACTTTTCTTTGACCTAATGTAGTTGTAAAACCGAGCTGAGGGTAAGATAAGATCTCAGTGCGTTAGATTGAATAGTCTTCGTATATCATCTTTCAAGTAGTCACTCTGTCAAGCAAAGTCGGTTAAGAGAATCAGCAAACTGGCGTGGGTATTGTGTGCGTAGTCTCAAAGATTTAAATACGGTAATAACAGGTGAAAACATTTTCCGAATAGGACCGATAGAGGAGCCTTAGACCGAAGGGTGGAGCTAGCTGATTCAGGAGTAACGCCGTCCAATACGAAACCTAGAAGGCAAGCAAGGAATTTCGAGCAAATCAGGCACAGATGGGGGTGGGGCTTTGTTAAACTGCGGAGTTAAGTTAAAAACTGAGTGGACAAGTAGCCACCATGGACCTTATAAGAAATAGACTAACCCAGTAAGCGGGGCGTGCGTCACACACATGTCGGGAAGAGAGAGTAGGGACGATTTAGTTTATCGTAACATTGAAACATATGGCGTTTGTATCACATAACTCTTTTTAATTATTAAATGTGATACGTTGTATAAATAATGAGATAATAAAAATCACAGTTTTTGCTAATAAGATTTTATGTATCTCATGAAACCACTTTTTAGTGCATTTTGAGTATTTTTTTTTACTGCATTTTGAGCATAAGCGTAATTCTTGTATAAACATCATTACTTTGATAAAACGGTAAAAACGCTAAACAAAAAATTTATGAATTTACTACAAATAAAGTAAAATTAAGTAAGATTGATAGTACATGATGCTATGAAACAAATAAGGTAAAATTAAACAAGATTTGGTATTATATTTTTTTAATTTTATGAACATTTTCAGGCTGTAGTAGCAAATATTTATCATTTCAAATGTTTATAGAAACCAAGGATTGTTTTATTTATTTTTTCCGTGTTCAAAATTATTATGGTATTAAAAGATGATCATTTATGACAATATTAATAACTCATAAAATTCGGAGAATAAACTTTTCTGAGTGTAATGAAAAATTTTTAAAAAAATTCGCAGTAAATAAAAAAATCTTATGCGGAACTAGAAATAAATTAAAAAAAAATAATTACTATAAAATACAAGATATTATATGTCCAATCTTAAATTTTTATTAATGCGCCTAAAGTAACCTTGTAATTTTATATACCTGTAAATACTTTAAGGAGAATGACTATACATCCATAGATACATATGTATGAAAGTAAACAATTTAGAATATTTGTTGCATTGAAAAATTCGCTTACTTCACTTTTTATTTCAAATATTTGTGAAAACAAGATTATATCTATTTATCTATTAATGTAAATACACACACCTATATATATATATATATATTTAGAGAGAGAGAGGAAGAGAAACAGATAATATGGTTTATTGATGCTTAAATAAAATTAATTTAGTAAATCTGCTTCGAATATTTTCTCTCTGTTCAGATTCATTGTAACATGCAACTGCATGATGCATTCTGATTTTTAAATATTGAAATATCACTGCTTTAATTAATTTAATCAGGTGCTTTTTATCTGGCTCAACATCATAAATATGGTCTTGAAGAGAAGGAAATATATGTGTTCCTACGCTTTTTAAGACTTTTAGAGTCATGAAATTTATAATATTTTTTTATTCAATTTAAACTCCTTTTCAGTCTGCCTAAAAATTATTTCTACATTTTTGCAGAGAAATTCGGACGTCACTGGAAGGAGAAGTCAAACCTTTACACCCAGGTTTATAATATTTGAAACCTAGCAAACCATCATATGGTTCTGTTGAAACTAAAGCTGAGAAACAGGTATTACATTTTAAGCTAAGCTTTTAACAACAAAACCAGCTATATAAGATGTATACTTTTCGTTCTTAAATATTCTTATTTTTTATTAGTTATAATGCTAGGAATTAAAATTTACCTATAATTTAAAAAAGCAGCAAAAAATTATAAATTTTAAAGAAAAACTTCCAAAAATTCAATTTTAGGCATTTTAGTATTTAGCTATAGTTTAGTATCAGTTATAGTTTTAGTAATTGTAAGAGAAAATTACTTCGCTGAATTTTTCTGTTAGTTCAGATTTAAAATATTATTTTCTAAAAGAAGAAGTTACAAATTCACCTACATCATAGGAAAAGCTAAAAATATATACAAGCCTGAAAGCATGCAACAGCTTTATAATTATTTAGAACGTTAATTATGCTTGAAAAACATGCTAAGTATTTAAAAAGCAATCTCAGTGTCAAAAATAAAAATATTTAAAAATTCTTACTTGTGAAATGAGGCACTACCACTAGCTTTTTCGTGACAATGGTACGCGCTGCAATAGCCAACTATTGCTAATTTCTGGAAGTCGTCCCTACTCCTCCGGATGTGATCAAGGTGACAGCCGGGAACGCGCCAAACAAGGGAGTAAACGCAATCTAGTCTAGTCTAGTCTGTGCAACTATAGCCGAAATGTCGCGCGGCTGCGCGACTTGTCCGGCTCATGAAAATAAGCCCTAAGGGCACATGACTTTGCAGTTTCTTGACAATTTTAGAAAGGTCAAAGGTAAAAACACAGGGGGCGACCATGCGTCGCAAGGCCGTAAAGGCGCGCACAATGAGAAAATCACAAAGCAGGAGCCGTGAGGTTCTGTGTGAAATGTACGTGTCGTACAACAGGGAAACACAGACAAAATCTAACAGTTTCAGTCATGACGTATGAAGATGATATATCATAAAAATAAACATATCATAATTTAATACATATATACTACAGAAACATGAAAAGGAAATACATAAAATACAATTGTAAAATAAAATGAAGATAATAAAAGTTACATTATATACAATATTTACAAGAGCAGTGCATACCCATCATGAAAATTCTTATGTCGGGAAATTTAAGTCCCTGGCGAGGTGGGCAGCAAGTGGTCTTAGTGAAGCGTCTTCATTCAGAATTATGTAATCCAATACATTGAGATCAGTCATGTGTGCACAATTCTGAGCCTTATTAAAGAAATTGTTGTTGGCATTATGTAAATACATCTCAACGGAGTCAATTTTCAAGTCACGGTGCAGAGTGTGATTTGACACGTAATAGTGTGCATTAGTTATCATCCGGAGAGCTTTATTTTGTAAAATTTGTAGCTTCTCTATCTCCTTCTTCTGAACAGTTGCCCAGGCGGGAGAGGCATATGAGAAGATAGGACGTATGATAGAAATATAAATGTGTCTTTTCCTTTTTAAGTCTAATCTGGAAGTCGCAGATAGAAGCGGCGTGAGACTTCGTAAGACTCCGATAGTTTTTCCTCTAATGCTGTTAATATGTTCTTTCCAGAGGAAGTTTGAACAATATTTTAGTCCAAGGTAAGTAGCACTTTTGACAATAGGTACTACAGTGTCAAATAGTATCAGTTGCGTCGTCAAGGGATGATTCATCTTATTTTTCTTAAAGATCAGCAGTTTGGATTTATCAGCATTGATTGCTATTTTCCATTTGGCGCACCAATGTTCCAGCTTAGGCATAAATCTTTGCAGTTTCTTTAGTGCAAAATTCGGTGTCCCAGACTTTACAGCGAACGCTGTATCATCTGCATAACACCCCATGAAAAAGTTCTGATCAATGTGCTCAGCAGGTAAGTCTGCTACGTAAAAGAGATAGAGTACGGGCCCTAAAATTGATCCCTGAGGGACCCCGGCCTTTACTTCTTTTAAAATCGATTTACTTTCTCCAATTTGAATGTGGAAAGTTCTGTTGGTCAGGAAAGAATAGAGGATTTTAATCAGCGCATCACTGAACTTTAAGCTGATTAATTTATAGATAAGCCCCTCATGCCAGACGCGGTCGAATGCCTTCGCCACGTCCAGCATGAGTAAGGCAACATATCTCTTGTTGTGCAGCGCACTGCCTATGAATTCGTTGAGCCGAACTAGTTGTTTAGTCGTGGAAAGTGCTTTTCTAAAACCAAATTGTTCTAGAGGTAGCTTATCCATGTGAGGCTGAATACGGCTAAGGATAATTCTTTCTAGAATTTTACCCATGCTGGGTAACAGACTAATGGGTCTATACCCTTCTGATTTAGTAAGATTTTTTCCCGGCTTAGGGAGTACAATCATCTTAGCAGATTTCCAGATTTGTGGAAAATAACTGTTATAAAGGCAAGCGTTTAGAATGCCTGTGAGCTTGTTGACCATGTTAATCGGCAGCCACTTAAGCGCCACATTATTTATATTGTCCTGCCCAGGGGCCTTCCTATTCCTGAGTTTTTTTATGATGTTAAGAATTTCTTGAGGTGAAGTGAGCTCAAGATGACTCTGTAAATTAAGGTTATCCATCCAGTTAGAAACTGTGGAGTTTACTAAGGTAGAAAAGTCCTGATTAGATGGTGATGTGTTCTGGGTAAATTGTTTTTCAAAATGTTCAGCAAGCGTGTTACATTTTTCACTATTAGTAAGTGCAATTCCATGCTCATGATAAATTGGCCTGTTTACCGTATTCTTATTTTTTAGTCGTCTTACAAAAGACCAAAAGGAATTACTTGGCTCATTAAAGCTTTCAATCTTTTCATCCCATAGTTCCTTACGGTAAATACTTATCTGCTTTTTGATTTCTCTACTGAGCCTATTCATGTCTTTCTTAGTGTTCGGGTCATATGTAAGGTGAAACCTCTTTCTGAATTTGTTCCTGTCACTGATGAGATTTTTAATTCTAGTTGGTAGTTTATTAGTGATATGCTTTCTTGGAATCTTTCTGGTGGCAGCGTCATAAGCATTTTGTAAGTCTGTCGTAAGCTGCCTCGCAGCATGCTCTATGTCATCTGGGGTGCGTAATATAAGATTTGTGCGATTTTCAGAGAGAATTTCATTATATTCCCTCCAGTTTGTCGTATTGATAAGCTCTTCCATGACCTCCTTTGGCGTGCCAAGAGTCGCAATGACTGGGCAGTGATACGAATCCAGATCCTGCAAGACCTCTAGGCTGAAAGATAGTGAGATGGTAGAAAGGAAGATATCTAGAATATCACCCGAATTACCGTTGTTGGGCAAATAAGTGTGCTCACTCGGCACATGTAAATAAACCGGGTAATTATTAATGAACTCCGACAATTTAATACCGTTATTATTAGTCCTCCTGCAGTTCCATTCTTGGTTCTTTGCATTAATGTCACCCGCCAAAATAACCTGTTTGTTAATATCCAATATCTTAGCTAAGTAATTGACGTCGAGAATATTCCTCGGAGGATTATACAAGGAGTTAAAGTACACATTTCCATAGTGCGGGAGATGGACAGATACCGTGACCAGCTCGTGTCCATTAAATCGTTCGTCATTGATAAGACAGGACTGTAGGGAGCTGCGGACAAAGATTGCGACCCCCCACCTCGGTGACTTAGTCGATCGCATCTATAACAAACATAATTCGGGATTTTCATCTGGGTACTTGGCGTAGCAAAAGTCTCTGTAATCATCTCCACGTCAATATCATGATCCCTGAAAAAGGTATAAAGTTCCGTAGTTTTATATGCAATGCCTCTAGCATTCCATGTCATGATCCTAATAGGAGCAAGCATATGTCTAACTTGACCCATTAACGGTTGTAGTGGAAGTTTTTATCTCCTGATTGTTTTCATGAATTCCTCTGACCTGCTGGGAAATTGTAAACGCAATTGGGTTAGTCTATTTCTTATAAGGTCCATGGTAACCACTAAATGGCGACACAGTTGTACAATTTACTAAAGTAATGGAAGAAATATGCCTACTAGATGGGTAATGCCTACTAGATGGCGACACAATTGCCAAGATTTAAGTAACTCTTAGACATAGCAATAATAAGGTAACAAAAACGTAGAAAGATCCAGGACTCAGAAAATTATGGGGCCAAAACAACATTAAGCAGATTAAATAAACTGTGAAATAATTTTGAATATTAAATTTAAATTGAAAAATACGTCAAGTTTATTAACTGTTTAAATGGAGTAAGACTACCCCTGATCTTTTCCTGTTTGCTCTATCTTGAATATTGTAGTCCATAACAGGAATTGAGACGTTATTAAATTTTTCAATATTACGAAAGAATTTTTTGGCAATTTTAGCAATGCATACGCTGATTTTATTAACGTCTAGTTCTCTATGAATTGCCTCATTTCGTATGAACCATTGGCAGTTTGCCATTTGTCTTAGGGTGACATTCTGCGTCTGTTGAATTTTTAGTATTCTCGTATCACAAATATACCCCCAGACAGGACAGGCGTATGTAATGATGGGACAAATCATTACATACGCCTGTCCTGTCTGGGGCGTCTGAAAATGGATTTACACACCAAAACTTTATTGTCTATAGATAAACCAGAATTTCGGGAAATTAGGGGGTTGAGTAAAGCTTAGTACCCCGAAATTTATTCAAGATATATGTAACGTGTGGGGCCTATGTGAGTTTTTGGTTTAAAATAACACCAAGGTAATTGACTTGCTTGTGGCGCGATTTTGTAAATTATCACCAACACCAAACATGATCCAAAGAACGTCTATATTTATACTATACACTATATACTATAGTATATATACATTGTATATACACTATATATTATGTATAACTATATATATTCTTCGAATGACCCGTTTACTACTCATCGTATATGTCCCGTTTTTACTGCTCATCATCAAAGTCGCCAAAAGTAGCTAAATCCCGTGCGCACCGGATACTAGGATTAAACCGAATGCTGCATGGTTCTTCAAAAAAGATTTTCTTTTTTAATCTACGGTTCGGCTGCGCCATGTCTTGATTTTATATGTTGTTCTTTATAAATGACTTCAGACATTACTTCACAGACTGAACAAGTAACTAATATTCTTGTCAAATTTGCTGGTTTTTCTTTCGGCAAAATTTGCAATTTGCCTATTTTAAAAAATATTCTTGAAAAAAGATTCTTAAATGTATGAAACCTCAAGAAGACAAACTTTAGCTCGCCTTGCAGTTTATTAGATTAATCGACGAATTGAACATTTAATTTTCTTTCAACTATTTCTGGCGATGACTATGAATAATTGCATCAGATCTTAATAGATGGCGCCACCTCTCAAGCACGGTTCTTCAAAGGATCCCTTATTAGAGACTCTTTGATACACCTTTTGGTACGTCAGTCACTTCATAACAAGGAATTTATAAGGGACTCGCTCGAATTCTGTGCTATATGAATATTTTCTTTTCAAGCCAATTATGCTTTTCTCCACTTCCTTTATTCCTCATGACTTTTAAATTTCTTCTTATGGACTTTTACACCTGCATCACCCTAGAACACTTTTATTTCATTGATCTGGCACGCACAGCTGGTTAAATATACCTGCTACGAAGAACCTGCATTTAATGCAGACCATGAACATTGTCGTGAGTCTCTAGCAAGGTACAATAATCAAGGCTATTAGCTAATATTTTTTTATAAAGGTCATAATCTTTAATTTCTACATAATGATTTAGATAAAATAATATTGTAAAAGTGCATATGCATACACGTACAGAAGAACCTCGTGTGTGAAACCAGTTATTCAGACTAAATTGAACTGTAAATGAGCATATGGAAATTCACAAAGGACAGAAACTTCATGTGTGTGAAGTATGTAACAAGTCATTTAATCAAAAGAGTAATTTTAACAAGCATATGCATACTCACACAGAAGAGGAACCTTACGTGTGTGAAGTGTGTAACAAGTCATTTAGTCAAATAAGTAGTTTAAGGATACATATGTTTATTCACACAGGAGAGAATCCTCTTCCCTGTGAAGTATGCAACTATCCATTTAGTCGAAAGGATAGTTTAAACAATCATATGCATATTCACTCTCGAGACAAACCTCATGTGTGTGAGGTACGTAACAAGTCATTTAAAGAAAAAAGTGCTTTAAACAAACATGTGCTTATTCACGATGGAGAAAAACGTTATCAGTGTCAAGTATGTAATAAATTATTTAAAATGAAAAAGATTTTAAACAAGCATATGCTTGTGCACACAGGAGAGAAACCTGAAGTGTGCGAAGTATGTAACAAATCCTTTCGACATAAAAGTTGTTTAAAGAGACATATGGTTATTCACACAGGAGAGAAACCATATCAGTGTAAAGTATGTAATATATCATATAAATATAAAAACAATTTAAACATGCACATGCTTATTCACACAGGAGAAAAAAATCATGTGTGTGAAGTATGTAACAAATCATTTGGTCGAAAGAGTAGTTTAAACAAGCATGTGCTTATTCACACAGGAGATACATCTCATGTGTGTGAAGTATGTAACAGGTTATTTAGTCGAAAGGATAGTTTAAACATTCATATGCGTATTCACACAGGAGCAAAACCACATATCTGTGAAATATGTAATAAATCTTTTACTCATGGCAGTACTTTAAAGGAGCATATCCATATTCACTTTAGAGATAAACCATATGTGTGTGAAGTATGTAATAAATCATTTAATCAGAAAACCGGTTTAAACAGGCATGTGCTTATTCATACAGGAGAGAAACCATATGTATGTGAAATGTGTAATAAGTCATTTAATCAAAGGACTAGTTTAAAAGAGCATTTCCTTATTCACACGGGAGAGAAACCACATGTGTGTGACATATGTAATAAGTCATTTAATCAAAAAGGTAGTTTAAAGGAGCATATGCGTATTCACTCGGGAGAGAAACCTCATGCATGTAAAGTTTGCAATAAGTTATTTAGGCAGAGGGGTAATTTAAATAAGCATATGCTCATTCACACAGAAGAAGAATCTTATCTGTGTTAGTTATTAGAGCTTATGCACATTCATACAGAAGAAAAACTCATAAAGTTAAAATATAGAATACTAGAAAGTGATTGAAATAAGAATTGGAGAGTGTAGGAGAGAAATTGCAGTAGTTATGTGTATAACAAGTCATTTGGATAGATGAGGAATCTGAAGAAATATGTTTATCTGCACAGAATATAAGGCTGTTGTTTCTTGAGGAAGAGTTAGGTTAGTTAGAACCTTTAGTTATCTGTATAGTATTTAGTACTTTTTCATGCTGCAAGGAAATCATATGAGCTATATAATTACAATTTGATCAAAATGCTTAAATCATGAGCATGCACATAATGTTTATTTGACCACACTAGCATAAAAAAGAAATTTATGAACAATATCATAGCTTTTCAGTGTGTAAAAAATGTTATAATTTATCAGAAAACAGTAACATTTTATATGAATGAATTTTTATAACATATTTATGGAATTTATTTTTAGTCCAAAGGGGCATTAGACCCAAAGGGCTATTAGTCTCAAAATGGCATTTTGCGTCATTTTACTTTTCAAACTGTTGCCGCCAAATATTATTACCATGTGTATAATAAAGAATTATAATAATAATAAAGAATTTGCATAAATGTATGAATGCTTCTCACATTAAAAACAACAGTATCTAGAGCCATCAAATTTTAATAGTCCTCCAACCAAACATGGGCACTTGAAAGCCTGAATTTTGAATTTGTTTTATTATCTAATTCAAATTATATAAAAGATTAACTAATTTTCGGTTAACATACTGAATGATTTTAAAGCAAGCAATGGGAACATTGTATAGAAGAAAACATTTTTATGTTCAGCATGTGAGACTGTCTGTCAGAAATTCTGAAGATATGCTGTTTTCGAATATTCTGTGATATTGCTGTTGAATTGAATTTTATGTGGTATAAGTGCGAAGAACATGAAATTTATTAAATAAAGGTAACACAGAAAATGTTTAAAAAATGTCCTTCTGGGTGTAATATAAAATCTGAAAGCCGTCACTTTTTTTTTTAATTAATAACTTTTTGTATTATTAAATTTTACAAAGTTTTATTTTGATTTTAATGAAAATACTATAAGATTGGAAGATATATGATTATTAAATCATTTATGTATAGAAAGAAAATTTCCTAATAAGAATCCAGTAATAATAAAATTTTAATACAGAAAAAAAAGACATATTTAATTATTTTTTTTAGCATTTTAATACAATAATTTACATGATTTTTTATTTTGAATATATATGTAATTTGATCAATTTTAATATTTGTATCAAGATTTGTGGATAAGTATTTGGGATATGGAATATAAAAATAAAGATTTTACGGAGTATTATTATGGAACAGTATATTATAAATTTATGAAGTATTATAAGAATAGAGATTTTATGGAATCCTGTATTATTATTAAATGAAACATGTACAAAACATGTTTCATTTAATAATAATACAGAAGAAGGAGTATATTGATGATTGGGTCAAATATACCCCTTGCACTTTTGTTTCTCAAGACAAAGGCTTCATTTATTGAAGGTACAGTCATTTTAAAGAAAGACTAGACTGACTTAATAGCATTTGTTCATCCCTGATGTATAACCAGTCCCCATGTGAAACATGCTTTAAGTGCTGTATGCCTAGGCTGGTTGAAAAGGATTAGATTGATTTTCTTATTCAGAATCAGATGAGTGTATGGCTTTTTTTATTTCCTGCCTCTCCCAAATTTGAGTCATTGGCACTTCATATAAAATTATATTTTTCACAGGACTGTACAAAGATATGAAATATACTGTTTTTAGATGAGTACTGACTACTCAAATTTGCTTGAAAAAGTACAAACTACATGACAGCTTTGCAACTTCCCCTTTTTCTTGAGAGTTTGATTTCTGAAAATTTGGTTCCTACAGAAGATTGGAAAACAAAATATCTTTTGCATGAAAGAAGATATTTTAATATAAATAAAAGAATCTTCATATATCAGAGATACCCTTGTAGGATATTAATCATCTGTGCCAGATCTAACAATTGCAATTGTAAAATGTATAAGTCCTCTATGAGCACATCTGATGTAATTTCTTAATAAATCTCTTCATAGCAAGACTTGGCCCTTTTCTCACATATTGTTTTGCATGTGAGGGAATGACATTGTTCATGTATTGAGATTAAAGCCCTATTTTGATCCAAAAGGATGACTAGACTATGACAGACAGCCCAATATTTTCAAGAAGCCTAAGAAGCGAGACCAGACTGCAGTGGGACACTGCTTATTCCTAATAAGTGAAAATAATAAGAGGGAAATAAACTTCTTCCTAATATGGGGGAAATGTAACAAAAATTGTGTCTTTCAGATGAGAACATCGTGGCTCAGTGGGTAAGACGCAAGATAAAAAAAAAAAAAGTTCCCGAGTTTAAAACCAGCCAAAAGCAAGTTTCCTAAAAACTTGTTTTGTTTAAATTTCTTTCCTGTTAATTTGTATCCTGTATGTTCCATATATTGGAGCAGATGTGGAATGGTTTCACTCTCCATATAACTCCGCATCACTCAAGCTGAATGTGGGCGGGTGTTATCATCAATAAATATCATGTCGATACCCATTACAATGATAAAAGGATGCACAAGAGCATGTAGAATTGGGTTGTGATATTGTACGGCTGTGACAGAACCATCAGGAATCGTAGAGGTTTGATGCGGCTGTTCCCTGCTATCCCAGCCCATACAAGTAAGACTCATCCTCTGCAATGGTCCTTTTCGACAAGGTTTAGTGCATCCCCGGATCTCATCATATCATTGCCGTTTAGAATCATTCGGGATATTAAATTGAGACTCAGCTATAAAGAGTATGTGTCCCCACTGTTCTGGTATCTAACTCTGATGTTCATGGGCCCAGTTCAGCCACACTCTGACATGCGATGGGATCAATGGGCATACAAACTCTCTTCATGCAGTTAACGCAACACAGTTTGGTGGGATATGGGACATTCTGCAGCAGCAGACAGATGCAGTGTCAGATATCATGCTCTTAGTGATCAGCGGCATCTTGTACATAGCAACAGGAAACAATCGTCTGCTGTTGTGATAATCCTTTGATATCTAGACCCACATCTTCTACTCATGATACTGCCATGCAAACTCTTACAACAACGGATCGTCTTCCACCAGCTTGCAACATCCTGACCACTCTCCAATGCATTTCATTGTGCAGATGGTATCTTCGGCTCATGCTTGACTATCTCAGATTGTAGAAACATGTAGAGATTGGACGGGGACATTCCTTTCTATTTCAGCCCAGACAAGTAAGATTCATTCTTTGCAATGAGCTTTTTCGACAATTTTTAGAGGTCAGTAGCGTGTCCCTGGATCTAGCCAGCATTGTTGTGTGATTGCGGGATTGCATTTTATGCTAATTTTGGTTGTCTATTTGCATTAGGCTATGCAGCTTCTACCTCATGTGTAAATTGTATGTTTTATATTTCCCTTTTTACATTAATACCTTTTCAGTGTTTGTTGCTTATTTTTTTAGCATGAGTGTAATTTTTAATCTAGACACTCTAAGGAATTCAATAATTTTCTTTTTCTATTTTTTACATTGTGTGAGCTAATTTTAAATGTGAATTTAATTTTTTATAAATGTAGAAATATATTATAAAATAGTGTACGTATATCCACATTACTTAAAAAAATTGTCGCTTTTAGATCAATTGAGTGCTACTTTACGCCAAACGCAAACATTGGCACTGTGTCTAACTTGTGATAGAAATGGCAACTCTAATGATACATATAACCTTATGAAAAATTTTACTATTTAGTTAAATGTAAAATAAGCAGAAAAATTTACAAATTAAATAAAAAGAAATTTAGTTTTACTATATTATTTTTAGATTACTTCAGAGGCTGCAATCCATGCTTCAGGAATTAATTTATGTAGTGATGGGCCATATTGCTAATATTTATCTTACCATTTTGCACTGTTACATTCTGTTCTTCCTTAAAAAAATTAGCCCATTGACAAAAAAAAAATAAATGTAAATATTCAAGTGAAAGTTATTAAACTGCTATTCATTCATCCCTCTTATTTTGCAATGGCATCATGGCTTGGGTACTCTGATTGTGAAATGAACAGGTTAGCACATTTAGCATACACAATTACAACCAGAGCTCTATTAACTATAAAAAAGCTAATTTTTACAAGCAGATAAAAATAACTTTAAATATTGTGATTGAATGCAGAATATTATTTAACTGGAGAAAAGAAAGTTTACTAAAAATATGATAATAAATATGAAATAAGCTTTTTCTTTCTTGTTGTGAAGTCCTTTTTTAAAAAAAAATCTGACTTTATTTTAAATTTAAATGAATATTTTAAAATGAATAACATGAACATTAAAACACTGAAATATCTTTTTTAACTCTACTCATTTGCATGAGACTTTGTGGGTATTTAATTGCTCAAGTGATATATAATGCTACTATATTCAATTTGTTCATATCTTACCTCTGGTATACAAAACTGCTTTCACAGATAAACTTAATAATTTGTATACAGAAGTAAAATCTTGCATTTTATATACACAAATCAGTTGACCCTTCACCACTTTTGAAAGTGTTTGGTGTTATTTTGTATGTTGTGAAAATTCATTATTTTGTAACACAATTCACTTCTGATATAAATGAATGTTGACTGATTTAGTTAAGCTTAATGATGAACTGCTAAATGACTTCTGAACTCATTTCCGAGGCCTTCAGTTGAGTCAAAAGCAACCAGCAGGTTTATACACATTTCTCAGATTCAGAATTTTGCTACTGCAAAGAAGCCTTAGAATAATGCAAGTAAACAATTGCTTTTTCTTCTTCTTAACACTTCACAACCAATTCCTGGACAAGACCCATCCAACGGCACAATCCTCCACTTATTGACACCAATGTTCTTTATCTACTACTTCTCCACGTCATGTAGACACCTCATCCATCGCTTTCTTCTTCTTCTCTTTCCCTCTGACTTTTGGAATGTCAATTTCTTCACTGTGTTTTCATATCCATATGTATATATATGGCCTAGTCATCTTAACTGAGAGGCCTTTAATAACTTTTACAATACTTAGTTCTCTAAATTCTTGCTGTAGTTCAAAATTATATCTTATTCTCCACATTCCATTTCATTCATATGTCATTACTCTACTCTCATCTGCTTTATTCAGTATCCAACACTCACTTCCATACAACACTATAGGTCTTACTAAGGTCTTGTACAACTGTATTTTAATTTTACTGCGTTGGTATTTAGATTTAAACTGGTTTCATCATCCATAATAGCATCTGTGAGCAATGTTGATTTCAATAGTTATTTTTTGCAAACAATTTGTTCGTATTTTAAAATATTCTCTCGCTATTTATATTTTTGTGCAGAACAATATAAATAATACAGCCCTTTTTCTAATTTACAGGGAAGTGTCTGTTCACTTTGGATGTATCTACCATGTCTAGTTATTTTTATAGATTACATATTTCAGTTAAAATCAGTTAGATGTAATTCAATGTATTATTCAAATTATTATTGTATAACATTGAGTAAACTGAGTGTGTAATTTTATTATGCATGATGTGATTAATAAAACATAGAAGGATTTCTTACAGTTTTATAACCTATGTTAATCTAGTTTCATGAGCACTGCATTTAATATAATTATATAAATCAATTGATTTAATTTGTAGCATATTGCTGTAACCAAATGTGAATTTACTGAAAAATTAGACCAAAAATAACTTGACAGATTATACACTTTTGTAATTTGTGAATGTTAAGTCATTAAAAATGTTACAAACAAATCATATATGTTTTTATAATTTGTGCATTATTCAGTTTCTATAAATACAGCGTGTTTCAAAAGTCCACGAGCAACTAAAAAATTTAATGTAGCCACACCAGTAGCCTTACAAAGTAACAAAGTACTTCATTTTAAAGAGTAAAGTAAAGATTTTTAAAGAGTAAAGTTAATAAAGTTGTAAGATTTTCAACACTCATTTTACAAACACTACTTGTGGGAATCATGTGTGATCCTACCAAACGTCGACGTGATGATCTCACTCTTGCCACACGTGACACAAAGTGTCTTCCAAGACCGAGGCTGCTACTTGTTTAATTTTCCTTTTCAATTCTATATCATCATCTGGAACAGGGGGGAAACATAAACAAGGTCCTTTACATAACCCTATAAAAAGAAATCACATGAGTTGTTATCCAATGACCTAGGAGGCCATTTTAGCAGATATTGGTCTGTTGCTCCACCACGACCATTCAAACGATTAGGTAGCTGTGTGTTCAAATATGTCCTAACATCATTGTGAAAATGTGAGGATGCACCATCTAACTGAAAGACAAAGTTCTCTGATTCAGTTTGCAACAATGGCATTAAACAAGTCTGAAACATCTGAAGGAAGGACTCTCCAGTAACAGTTTCTTCTTCAAAGAAGAAAGGCTCATAAAGTTTCTTGTGAGACACTTTTGAGACTGCGTTTTACTTTGGAAAGATGCATCATATTTTAGTCATTTTAGCAAAATAAAAAAACACTGGTAGTCTATATTTTAGGGTACTTCTTGGATTATTGCCAAGTTGTTGTTTCATTTATGATTATCTGAGTAATTTATGGTGAATGTTTTGGAAAGCCTAATATGACGTTATTGGTTGTAATGCATGACTGCAGCAGTTTTGAGAATTAATTGTTGGGAAAATATTTCTCTGGGATTATTTCTGCATTGGATGTCAGTTAGGAAGTAAATTGCTTATTTTGTGGTTTACACTGTAAAATGGCTATTGGTGGTAAGATTAACATGAAGTTTCTGTACCATTTGGAAAAAATGGGAAAAGAGAACATTGACTTGTGTGTAAATGAAGATAAGATTTAAATGGCTTCATTCACCTCTTAGTAAATTATGCAGTGACATTTAAGGATTCGGAAACTGGAGCTCATATCAACTCTATGGAAGGGGGTTAATAAAAAGAGTGCCACCCACAGCCCAGATGATATTTTTGATTTTTACTTTTGTGAATTTATGTGGCGATGACAGTATGCAGCTTCTAGTTCAGATAATTTGAAACAGGTTTTGGATGCTGTTAAGGAATTCTATGTGCCGTACACCGAAGACCAAGAAATTTCTAAATAAGATAAGTCGATATTTCCTTTTTGTACTGCGCATATTAGATGACATGTATTTCCATTTTTATGTTATTTCCTTTTTTTTTTTTTTTTTTTTTTTTTATTTAAAATGCAGTTTTTTGACATTATAATTTTTTTAGTTTTTAATTATGTTTTATGGCATTATGCATTGGATGTTATTTTACTTGGGAGGGCATTGCATGTAAACAGGAATGGTGGGGGGGGAAAAAAAATTGCCAATTTTCATCCTGAAATATATTTTTTCCCAAAAACATTCCTGCTTTATTTAAGAAATACACTGATTTTGAATTTGGTGCAATGCATGAATGAAGTTGAGTAAAAAAAATTGATCAAAGTAGTAATCAGTTTTACATCAATTACAGTTAGCAAATTGCATCAAATTATGCAAGTTTCAAAACTGAGGGGTAACTGGAGTCTGAGCAGTAAAACTGCTGAATGCAGCTACTGCGACGTAGTTCAAATTGTGGTGAACTAAAATAACCGATAGGTAACATGAATGTGAACCATTTTGTTTAAAATAAAAGTGCGAGAAATCTTGCTTAATTTTATCTTTTATGTGTAGATATTATTTTAATGTCATTTCTTATAATATGCTAAAATTTTGACCCCCCCTTTTTTAAAAAAAATTCTGTGATACACAACTGAAGTTTTGGGTGTTGGCTTCCTTTTTAAGATTTATTATTTGGTGAAACAAGTGTTAATTCATTTTCAAATGTGTCACCTGATTCCTTTTCAGAGCTAATCTCTTCAGCTGATACCATATTTGACGGCATATAAGATGCACTTTTTTTCCTAAATTTGGTCTCAAAAAAAGTTACCTGCGTCTTATACGTGAAGGACACAGGTTAACTTTCAATACTGAATGCTGTTTTTAGCCCGGATAAATGTCTAGACACACGTCTTATATGCCAGTGCGTTTTCATATGCCGTTAAATACGGTACGCCTAGAATTTCTCGTATGACTTTACTAGCTGTAATTTCTCTCAGACTTTTATAGCTGTAATTTCTCTCAGACTTTTATATTCTTTTAAAAATTTCAGAAATCAGGGTTTTCAATTTAAATATGCCCAGGGTAAAGTCTGCTATATGACCTTTAAAAAATTCCAGTAATCTCAAAAACTGTATAAATAAAAATAAATAAAAACATAGTTTAGAAATAAAAGTCTAAACCAGTGGTTCCCAAACTTTTTTTACTCATGGATCACTTTTTATAGTCAAAACTTGCCCATGGACCTCCAAGTGAGAAAGCTACATATAAAATTTTAATTTTTATATATAATATAAAAATTAAAAAAATATTGTGTTGAAGAAGTTTTATTGGAATTATAACTTTTGTTTAAAATAAAATTAAAAAAAAAATAATGACTTGGATGAATTTGATGAGACGTTATGAGTGCATTTATGTCTGGCTCAATATTTGTGAGTAGCAACCGCAAATCTCCACGATCACTAAGTTCTTGTTGGTTTCTTTTTTTGTGTGTGTGTGATGAGGTTCATAATGGCACTGAATCCACGTTCCACCAAATAGGAAGACGGGAAAGCAGTCAACAACTTCTGTACAATAAGCCATAATGCAGGATATAAAACTGGGATCTGTTTCTTGGACCAGAATTCGTAGTATCCTTGTTCAAACATAAGTTCCTCATTTGTCAATATTTCAATAAGCTACTTCTGTATTAGTCTGGATTCCCCTGTGTTTCGGATTTGAGTTTGTTCACGTGCAAAAGGGTTCAACATCCAGTTGGGAATGTCCAAGTGAAGAATGTCTTCAAATCTTTGGTTAAGGTCTGCATGAAGAGCCATTAGGTGTTGACAGTAAGCAAGCAAATTTTGATCTTATTTTGCAATTTTGAAAGATTTGGAAACTGAGAACATACTCCTTTTCCTAAGTTTGGTTTATACAGAAAAAGTTTTGCAACAAACGCAGATATTACATGTTTAGTTTTGATTAAATTTAATTTGTCACCTTATAGTTTCAAATTAGTTTCATTAAATTTGGCAAATAAATCAGTCATATAGGGTATGTCACTTTTGAGTTCATTAAATTGTGTTGCAAATCATTGTCTTTGCTTTCAAGGAATTCCAACACTGAATCAAAGAGCACATAAAATTGATTTTAGACATGCACTTTTATATAATCAATATACTTTCTATGTGAAGTAGTTAACAATTGTAGTCTTCATTTTCCAAACAAAGTTGAGTTAATAATCTCTCATTGAAGGCATTCCTTTTGATTTTACTTACTGCTCTAATAACATAATCTAGTGATCCATGTAAATGTTCACTAAGATTTTTTTAGACTAAATGATGTCGATGAATGACACAATGTACTGAAAATACGTTTGGTACAGCTTCTTTAGAGTACACCAGAAAGCCTCGGTATTGTACTACTATTGCTGGAGCACCGTGAATAGTAACAGAAATGATATTAGTCAAGGGTATAGCTTTTACATCAAAAGATCTTTTTAATTCAGTAAATAACATTTCACCTTTAGTATCGGTTTCCACACATTTACCAAATAACAATTCTTGGCAAAAATGTCCTTCTTTTACAAATCTCACATAAGCTAAAGTAAAGCTTTGTTTCCTGTTAAAGTGGACTTGTCAAACTGTATAGAAAATTCAGATGTTTTTAAGTACTCACATAAAGAATTTCCTTTGAAGGTGCACTAGTTTCTAAGTGATTCTTCAAATCTGAATCTAATTTAGATGCAAAATTTCCTAATCCTCTAAACACCCCTGGATTTACTGAATCATCTTTTTTTGTCATGTCCATGCAAGGGAGTTTCAAAGTTTCCACAAAAGAAAATGCAGTCTATTATTTTGCACAACATTTCATGGTTCTTTTTAACCTTCCTGTCTTTGACTGAAAGTCTGTATCCCTCACTAAGTTTCTCCTTAATACGAACGGTTCCTAAAAGCAACAGTAAAACTACATTATCAACGTGCTTCTTTGACTTCTCATGCTTTTTAGTTTTCTCTTTCATTTTGTTTATATTTCTGAAACCATCTTTTGTCCACGTTACATCACCTCCAAACAGCAAGCATGGGAAAATTTCACGAAGCATTTTTTTACTTAAAACAGAGCATTTTTTACTTCACAACCGCAAAGTCAACTTTTCAGTTGGTACAGAGCGAAAAAAAATAAGCGACAGTTCTATATCTCCTATTCTACTGGGCCGATTGACAAAATTCAAATTGTGTTTTTCATGTCTCGAAAGCGCGACTTTATATATTAGATTTATATATAGCACTATTCTAACATAGATATTTTGACACAAAATCGGACTTTTTCTGAAATAACATGCCAATTATTTTACATATTTCGATTTTACGACTCAAATTATGCCAGACTGCCAAGTTTTGTAAAAATCGTACGAGTATTTTCTCTCAAAATTTTAGCTCCTCAATGTTAATTGAATTTGGCATATATTTATTAATATATCTTTTTTTATTATTCCTTTCACATTTCGAAACTTAGGTTCATTCCAAATAAAATTCAGACATTTTTTGTATTTTATTTATAAAATTTCTATTTTTAAATAATTTTTATAAATTTTTCAAAAAGATTTTGAATTATCACCTAAAAAACTTTTACCATCATCTTAAAGTAGGCATAGTTGTAAGCATACCTGCAAAAAATTAGAGTTTTTATTCAAAATTCTCCAAGATATACACGAATTTACATATTTTCACGTATTAAAATTTGGCATCTTTTTTTTGAGCGATAATAACGCCAAATGTGGTTTATGGATTTTTGTTACAGTGAATTGCCACAGCTATTTTTAATTCTAAATTTCAAATCAATTTTTATGGAGAATTAATAATATGAAATTTTTTCCCTCAGTGATGCGTAATAAATATTTATTAATACTACATGAAAAGCTATTTTTTTAAAATTATAGATGACATTATTAAAATTTTTAACTTTTTTAAAATTTCTTTCTCATTTTCTTTTTTAAAAAATATTTGTAAGAGTAAATTTTTACCTTCGCCGTGTAATCGTCTGCTAATTATAAATTGAATTGTCTAAAACTGAGAAAGTTCGTTTGATGTTTATTTTTAAGCAAACAGAACGTTGAAAATTTGGGTTATGTCCCAGCTTTAAAAATATATATATAAAATTTTTACATAAATCTAAAGAATGTTTTAAGTAGAAATTTTCTCCCGTGTTGTAGATTATATAAAAAAATGTCCTTTAATATAGAAATTATTAGGCTTAAAAACTCTAAATTATACGATTTAGATTGTTTGCACCTGATATAAAAATTGGGCCACTGTGGTACAGGATAAGTGCTGCTGGAGTGGTTTATTTCTTTCTTATTTAAAAAAATCTTTTAATTCAAGTATGACTTTGCTTTAAAACTTTATAAATAAAGTTTTGTAGTTAAAATGTCTAGAAAATGAAAAGCTATCTTCAACTGAAACGCAGTTGATGTAATTGATATTTTAAAAAAATTAACAAGAATGCAAAATTTATGGAAGTGTAACAGTCGAAAAATCATAATTTTCTTGTGAAGAGCACTGAAAATAAATGTAGAAGGAAGAAATGTAGGGAGAAAAGGAAGCAAAAATTTGAAGGGGATTTTGGCTGTCAGAAATACCAAGGTGTTGAAAAAGTTAGATGCTTTTGAATATACTTTTAGAATACTTCAAGGAATTTGGCCGTTCAAAGAGAAAACACTTGGACGGGTACACTAGCAAATACCATTAATTGAGCTTGTGCTAACGGAAAAGACAAAAACGATATCATTGTAGATTAAAGTGAAGAGCGACTGGTTTTCGACTGTTATGTTTGTATAAATTTAAATTATGTTATAGAACATCATGTAATCATAAACAGAGAATCTCATGAATTCTTAGTCGAATTATTTGAATATTCATGAATATATGCAGTGATGTATGTGGATGTCATTTAAAGAAGTTTTCTCTCTTGATGAAACCAGTCTTTCCTTTCATCTCATGCCTTAAAATGCTTAGCCTCTAAAGACTGATAAAGGCTCAGACCAAGTACTGATGAAATGGATTATTAAGTTACGGCAAAGCAGGGCTATCTGCTTAAAAGAAGGGATGCCTTCGTGAAGAACATTCTAAGGGAAACCAGCTGGCATACACGTTACAATGAGAAAAACCACGAAAACACCCATGCAACCAGCCCGTTTTTGAACCCTGGAGCGAACTACCAGCGTTCAGCGACTTTACCTTTCGGCCGTTGTTGGCTTTGTGGAATGGAAAGGGATTAATTTATTTAAAATGAATGTCAGAAATACCAACATGTTTCGAAAAGTTGGATGCTTTTTAATATGCTTGCAGAACGCCTGAAGAAAAAGAGCAAGCCATTAAGTAGAAAAAAAAAATTTTTTTTTGCATAAAATTTAGTATTTTTTTTAAAATTTGAAACTTTTTAATGTTATGATATTTGATTCTTGCGACTTCAAAAATAAAATATTTGACTAAAACATGAATAACATTTTAAGAAACTAAATGTAGGATGATAAAATTGTGTAAAACAATGAGCATAATGCTAAAGTTATTTAAAGCAATATATGCAAGTTATCCTAAGTTAAAATGTCGGTTATACATCTTTCTCATTTATATATCTTTTCTGAATGGAACATTGAAAGGCATGTTAACTGTGCTTTACTGTATTTTCTCTTTTAAAAATATATTCAGTTTTCAGATGCATCGTAGTCTGGGACATAAAGCATTCTTCCTAAAGAAACACAATTCAAATAAATAAAATAAAATCCCGGAAAATTTATATTAATAAATATATTTAAAATGCTCAGTTCGAATGAAAAATAGTAAATTTGAAGAGACAATGAAACACAAAAATTTAAAAATTACCTAAATAATAACTGTGACTAAAAAAAAAAAAAAAAAAGAAGAAGAAAACTATTTGAAAAAATAAACAATGCACCTTATATTTAAACTACGTGGTTCAAATGGGTAAATAGAAATTTTTAAAACAGTTATTCGAAAGAAACCATGCAACTTGAACAATTAAAATATAATTCGAAAAGAAAAAAAAAAGTTTCAAATAATAACATGAAAATATCATATAAAGAATGTTATTTGAAGGAAAAAACGTTGTGATTTTTTTCCCTCTCACAGAAAAGGAAAATAGGTTGCCATATATTAAGAAGTTCACCAAGTGAACTCTTCTTGGCACAAACTCAAAAAAAAGTGGCAACATAAATTTCTGAATTTCTTCGTAAATTTCACACCGAATTTTACAAAATTTCATATTTGGGCATAATTTGAGTCCTAGAATCAAAATATGTAAAAAATAACTGGCATGTTATTTCAGAAAAAGTCCGATTTTGTGTCAAAATACCTATGTTAGAATAGTGCTATATATAAATCTAATATATATCCTAAGTTACGCTATCGAGACATGAAGAACGCAATTTGAATTTCGTCAATTGGCCCAGTAGAATGAGAGATATAGAACTGTCCTTTTTTTTTTTTTTTTTTTTTTGCGCACTGTACCATTCAGAATTGAAATTACGAATATATTTCTTGTTGTTGCTTATGCCTGGCAGAGATATTAAAATATCAGGTGTTGAATGACCTCTTTTCTTAATTGTAACTTTCTCGTGGAGAGACAGCTGTGGAAACGAAAGCTCTTAAAGTTCAATTAAAGTCACAGAATTAATTACTTGAGGATGCAACGGCATGGTTAAAGTTTTCTGTAAAATAAAAGAACAGAAAAAATGAATCAAATAGAATAGCTAAAAAATAATCTAATGAAGAATATGGTGTATGGTTTTTTTAAACACAGTACACACGGAGTAAAAAAAAAGAACCACCCCCCAAAGGCATGCCAGATTCGCCACTGCAAAAGCTACAGTGCTCTTCTTCCTCTCGGCCTCATGCACTGCTTCGTAAGTGTGCATGCACAGAAAAGCCAAATACCATACGAGCGGAGTAAAAAGAAATCACGTTTTCAACAACACGACAGAATTTCGGCACTCGAAACAGTGTTTTATCTTTAGATAACAAGCTGCTCATTTATAAATCCGTTCTACGTCCATTACTCTGTTATGCATGTCCAGTCTGGGCTGATGCCTGTAAATCAAATAGAAAAAGATTACAAACGGCGCAGAATTGTTGTTCTCCGCCAAATTACAAATTGTCCTTAGTACTTAAGCAATAGCTGCATCCACGAAGAACGTAACTTCATATTACTTAGAACGCACTACTGAAACATTACCAACAAATTTCACAAAAGCCAGGCCACAAAATCTGTGACTATGATTATAATGACCTATCCAATTTAAACAGACCTATGGCTATCCTCAATATTTATAACATGTAATCTGGTTTTTATTGGATATTCCGGATGATCTTTAGAATATGGTAACTGGTAGTTTGGCGACAGTTTGGAGGCGATAAAGGTTACTACCTAGGACTTTGGTAATAATGTGAGAAGCACGCAGTTCCGATTATGCATTATTTTGTGTGAGGGAAATGAGAGATCATGAGATATGTCATGTGACATTAATGGACGAATTACAGTTGTTTAATCGGAAAAGGGGGGAAATCTGGAAATTTCGTATTTAGCTATATTCTGTGTTGTGTGAAACGTGACATTAATGGACGAATTACAGTTCTTTAATCGGAAAAGGGGGTTAATTTGGAAAAGCTTCATTGTGTGTTGTGTGAAATAGTGTTGATTAATTTTCGGATTGCATGGCGCTTTGTAAAGTGAATTCTAAATTTTTAATGCGTTTATCTGATAATAATAATAAGTTGAAATTGTGTGAAAGGAAGGATATTACAAGTTTAAATGGCGGTGCAAGAAATATGGTGAAAATGGACATTTTGTGAAAAGGAGTGTAAGGAAGGGTACTTAGTTTGCTGAAAGTAGTTTGAGTATAGGTGAAATTTTATTAATTTCTTATTACTTGGTGAATAGACTTCTAGTTGACTACTGGATTTAGGATTTAGAAATTAGCAGTAGTACTGCAGCGACGTAATGAAGATTCTGAAGAAGATTAGGTAAGTTAGTATTTTTAATCATTTGAGGATATTATTTTTATGCATTGTTCTAAATGTAAGGAGTAAATAAATTAAAATGGTATTATTTGAAAATTGTTATTAGCAATGATTTAGTTTAAAGTAATTAGGATTGTAATCTAATTTTTATTAATTTAATGTATGTGCTTATTTATATTTTAAGTAGTGTTTTTTAATTTAATTATATTTTAATTTAATGATCGTGATTTTGTGAGTTATATGTTTGTAGTATTTTGGAATATATTTGAGTAGTATACATTGAGTATTTTCATGCATTTTCGTGAAATTTTTCTAATTTATGAGAAAAAAGCAGTGTACATTGATATAGTGATGAGTGTGCGCAATGCCATTTTTGTGCAATTCTGGGATGTTTTTTTAAGTAAAAATAAGTCGACGTGTACATGGTTTAGTGATATTTTAATTAAATGATAGTTATTTTGTGAATTTTATGTTTGTAGGAATTTGGTATACGTTTTAGCTGAAGTAAACGTGCATGGAAATAATTTAAATATCTGACACTAAGTATTTGTAATGTTTGCGGTATGAATTCGTTGGTGACGTTTAAAATATAATAGATAATTTAGAGGTAAAAGTTTTTAGATATTTTATTTATTTTATACGTGGAAATGTTTATATTTGGAAAGGGTATATACTTTTTCGCGATAAGGTAATTTCATATATGTTCTTTTTACCGGGTTTAAAGATTCAGAAAATTGTTATGCATTTTCGTGAAATTTTTCTAATTTATGAGAAAAAAGCAGTGTACATGGATATAGTGAAGAGTGTGCGCAATGCCATTTTTGTTTAATTCTGGGATGTTTTTTTAAGTGAAAATAAGTCGACGTGTACATGGCTTATGTGTATGTGTTATTTTGAAAAACGCGTAAGGAGTATGGTATTGTGCACTTTTCCTAATTTTGCAGTGAATATTTGTCATGATTAAGCAGTTTTGTTAGATAAAATTTTTAGCATAAGTGTAATTCGGCTAGTAGATTGTTGGAAGAAGTGTTCAGTAGATAAAAAGAAAAGAAACATGTCTTTACTTCGTGAAGACAAAATGGTGGCGGGAAAAAAAAAATAGAGGTTTGCTGTAGGAGAGTTGGTCGCCAAATTTTCGCCAAAAAATCGCCAAGTTACCATAATGTAAAGATCAACCGATATTCCATATTAAATCTATAGTTATTGTATATTTATGTATATTCTTGCATTTTATTGTTGTATTATTGTGAATGTTCTTCAAGTGTCAACTGCTCCTATTGCATTTAAATGTTTTACTAGCAGCATTAAAACTTTTCATACTTGTCAATGTGTTAACCCCTTTTATTTCAGACTCTTATACCTACCTCGAATGGCACAGCTAAACAGTTTAAAGATATCAAAAACGTGATACAAAAAAAGACGATAAAAAAAATTTAAAGATATCAAAAAATGATTATCACTATGCTTTAATACTTATTATAACTTTATTGCCCAGTTAATGTAAAGTATCAATTAGGAAACTTTAATAATTCGATTAGGGGAAGGGCCTCATTGCCCTGGTACCCAGGTGTTCAGTGCTCTTCTCTGTCCCTGGCTCTTGTGCTGCTTTCTGTGTGTGTATATGCATAACAGCCATGCACCTTGCCGCTGGAATTGTGAAGCGAACTGTTCCATACAAAGACTTTCGTATCTTTTTCATAAACTGAGGGATGGCTACTGACATTAAGTTTAAGGATTATACATTGTAGAAGTATAAAGAAAGAATTACAGAATAAAGGACACATTATATTAGATATTAAAAATAATAATGAGTAGAAATAGGGGGTGCTGCAGTTCCACAGTGCTTATTACAAGCTGCCACTGGTAAGAGATAAGACGGTTGTCTTAATAATTTTAGAACCGAAAAATTCCAATTGTTATAGCTTTTCTAATGTTAATTCTATTTTTTATACGTTCAACAAGTTGGAATTCTCACATTTCTGGAATTCAACATTTCCCGAGTTTTATCGACTGTTAAACATTTATTGTAAAATGATTAAATGTGTTTGCAAACCATACTTACCTTAAATGGAATAAAATAACTACATTAAAAATTAAAATCATTGCATATTCATATCAGTATCCCCTCTCAAATCTAATAACTGATAATTTCATGATATTTATAAATGAAAAATTATATATGTCAAAAATTGAAACTTTGAAAAGTTCTTGTGGGAAGGTTTTGAATTCCTGGATAACATTAAGTTCCGATTGATGATTATTTTAAGCATTTAAAGAAATAAAATAGAATAATCAAAACAATTCATGAGTACCATAGGCCACACCATATTTTCATTTAATAGTTATCTTATATGTTACATTTTCACAATATCTGAAAGATAACGACTTGTGAACTTAGCCAATGTGCCATTAATAAGGATAAATTATTTTTTATAGTAACCATTGGAAAACCTTGGGAAAAAAGGGAGTTCAAAACTAAAGTCATGTAGTTCATAATTTTTTAAGCAAATTCTTTGTTGGATTTTCTTATATCTATTAAAGAGGTAGGAATGGAAAAGCTGGTTATTGTTGTCGAGTCTTGTGCAATTAGCATATTGATAACACTTCCTTTGCAGAGTCCCTTTAATACAATCATGCAATTGGTACTCAAAACATTATATTCACATTTTTGTAGTGTTCACAAAATGTTGTAAAAAGCACAATTAAGTGTTAGGGTTTCCAGTTTGCCAGAAGGAAAGAAATACAAAACACACAAACTCACTCGACTGATTCTTTTCGATCAGCCTATGCGTATGCCATTTTATGACCACTATTTCCACAAGAAGACTTACACAGATAAGCATATTTTGCTTCAAGCCAGTATTCTTTTAAAATGGCTTGTGATCTATGTTCCACACATAAGTCTTTCTCTCATAGAAACAAATGAATAGTTTTATTAAACACTTTGATAAAATGACAAATTAAACAGCTCACACAATGAGGTTTCCTTGCTGTATAGACAAATGCTTAATACATTAGTAAGTAAAGGTTCTTACTAATCTAATATTTCCTCAAAAGACGCGGGGCTTCTATTTTGTGAAGATACACATATAAATTCTTCCTGTGCCCACATGATTTGTTACATACGTAAGTCACAAGATTATTCTTCTACATAGATATAAATGTTATCATTTGAATCACCATTTAATAAAAATGTTTTTACATGCCTTATATACAAGGTTTTTCTTCTATATGAATATACTTGTCTAAAGGATTCGTTGCACAACTAAGAAAATTAGATTTTTCTCTAGCATGAATACGCATATGCTTACTTAAACAATCCGTCTGTCTAAATGTCTTGTTACATATCTTACACACATGTGGTCGCTCTCCTGTATGAATACGCAGATGCTTATTTAAACAATTCTTTTGTCTAAATGACTTGTTACATACTTCACACACATGTGGTCGTTCTCCTGTATGAATACGCTTGTGCTCCTTTAAATTATATTTTTGATGAAATGATTTATTACATATTTCACACACATGTGGTTTCTCTCCCATGTGAATAAGCACATGTTCCTTTAAACTACCCTTTTGACTAAATGACCTATTACAGACCTCACACATATGAGGTTTTGCACCTGTATGAATAAGCAAATGCGCCTTTAAATGATTTCTTTTATTAAAAGCCTTATTACATATATCACACACATGAGGTTTTTCTCCTGTGTGAATACGCATATGATCTCTTAAATTACTTTTTTGATAAAAAGACTTACTACATACTTCACACATATGTGGTTTCTCTCCCAAGTGAATTAGAGTATGCTTCTGTAAACTACCCTTTACAGTAAATGATGTGTTACAAACTTCACACACATAAGGTTTCTCTCCTTTATGAGTAAGCAGATGTTTATTTAACATTCCCTTTAATCTGAATGACCTTTTACATATTTCACACATATGAGGTTTCTCTCCTGTGTGGATAAGCATATGCGAGCTTAAGGACTTTGGACTCAGTGATTGATTGCACACCTTACACACACGAGCCTTCTTTCCAGTATGGGTATACATGTTTTTTTTTTTTTTTTTTAATATTTCTTTTTTTTTTTTTCTTTTTTCTTTTTTTTTTTTTTTTACTTTAAATAATTTGTTATGTATGTCCTAGAACATTAAGATTACCCTATATACAAAATTCAAAACTTAGTCTTGATATTTAACTTGCCACATGTTTCAAAATGACAGTAATGCTCTGCATTGATGTAATATGCGTTGGTTAAGAAAAATTTTATCCAACGTAGTTCTTGAATGCTTCATACTTGTTTTCGGTATCTTGCACAAGTATATATGTGATTAATTTTATATATATTATGCTTAAGACTTATCTAACGCATGATATGAAAATGCCTTGATTTCCTGGAACACTTCATTAAAAATAAAGTTATCATTTCACACGAAAAACATTTCTAGCCCTATCATATAAATATACGCTGAATATGTCTGAATTTATACAACTGCATCTTATATGTTACATTAGGATTACTTGAACTTTAATTTTTTTTTCTAGCATTATTAGCTAGTGCTTAATTTTTTACAGAAGTTTCTCATTTAAATGTCCAGAACAATTTCTACACTTCATCATACAGAATCTGTGAAGTATTTTGCTACAGAGAAAGGGGAATTGATTTAAATTTGCAACAAGAACTGTTTCTGTACTAAGCGTATTTCGCAAACATACACAATTTCCATGTAGAATAGTGTTGCCAGATTTTTCGAAATACTGTAACCCAAGACAGACTATTCGAAATACTGTAACCAAATTTTTCGAAATGTATTCGAAATACTGTAGACAGACAGATGTCTTCTTTTGCACCCGCTAAGTCTTTCTGCACCGATGGGCGAAAATTCAAGCATAGGTGCGAAGGAAAGGTATATAGAAAGAGGGGCAATTTCGTATTTGAGGAGAGTAAAAAGGAACTTCGTACATCTTGTACGAGTTCAAAAGGCCAGGAAGAAAAGATGGGACAAAATAAAATTTTAAATAAATGGCCCAAAAATAATAGAGGGAAAAAGAAAAAGAAAAAAAAAAAAAAAAAAAAAAAAAAAGGGGGCCTATAGAAAGAAAAGGAAAAGAAGTAGAAAATATCCTAAAATACGATTGTGTCCATGAGTGTAGTTAAAAGGAGAAGAAACTGTCTTCATTTACAATAAATAGTGTCTCACAGGTGTGTTTGTGTAGTGAGTGTGTTTGGTAATGGTGAATAGATGTGTTACTGGGGAAAAAACAAATATTGACGGTGTTAAAATGCTTCGTATCAAGGTATTTAGCATGGAATATAAAGTAATATGTACGCTTGCATCCTGAGATATCAACAGAGGTCATCAAACAAAAGTATATATTAATTTAACCAAAGTAACTTATGCTACTTTCATTCTCAACATTTTCATACATTTTTCAAAAAGCAGCAGCAGACTAACAACATAGAACCATATACAATACAAGACTACAACCGCATACACCCAAAAAAATAAATAAATAAAATAATATATATATATATATATATATATTTATGAGTGTAAATAACTGAGTATATGTATTAAAAACACAAATTAAACAGTATTTATTAATTTAACTATCATAATTTATTACAAGATTAATTATTTTACTATCATAATTTATTACTAGTTAAATAATGTTAATATAACACAATGAGGCACACTGTTATTTATATAAGCTCATAGTTCTAAAAATTCATTTAAGGCGGTGAAGAATAAACCATCCCTTACATATGGACATTTAACAGATAGCAAAGAACAGTATGAGAAAAAATCGGTGAGGTATAATATTATTTAAAGGCGAAACTATATTCAAGCGATCTAGAAAGAAAAGAGAATCCAGAAGATCCGAGAGGGAAATAGCGCGATGCCCAAATTATCCCTCTCATCCCCAAATTTTCCCTCTCTCGAGATTCCTTAAGGGCTTTGTAAGTGTTGACAGACGTGAACTGATAACGCTGGCGTCTGTTTCGAGTTGATACACAAAGGAAGCCACAAGCAATGGCAATTTCAAGTATTTTTTAATGCTTTAAACTCATGAAAAATTTAGATTTATTGATTTAAAGGCACTTATTTATAGAAATTTGATTTAGTTTAGATGAAAGAAAAGTACTTATCTTAAAATTCCAGGCTTTTGGAGTATATCCTTACATTGTCCGCTGTTTTATTCTCGTCAACATCGGAGCCGAAATTCATTGGAATGATATAGGTTTTGTAGGGGAAAAATAAACATTTTTCAAAGAAATTTAATTGATAATCACCAAGAGGAAAGGAAAAATTTTCACTTTTTTACGGAGCGCAGCGATCGTGCTGCCGCTTGCCTCGGTGATCACCTTACCCGTCATTCGAAATACTGTAACCAAATACACGAATTTTACAGAATTCCGCAAATCGGAACCCGGAAGTGTTTTCTACGTCATCACCGGATATGTACCTTTGATATCTCCGTTGGCAACAAAGCTTGGCGAGCATTTGGCGTTATTTTTTTCCCGTAAATTTTTCCGCGAGGTCAAGAATTGGCGCTAATTTAGTTCACGTGTTAATTAGCGAGCGTGAGGTGTGTATATTTTGCGCCATTCTTCTCGCTTTCCTTCAGCTATTTATCTTCTTTTTTTCTATTAATAATTATTTGTATTTTGTTATATTTATGATTAGTGTTTGATTTTCATTTAATTTATAGTTGCATTTTATTTACAGCATATATAATTATTGATCTGTGTTTCGATTTGTAGTTGTTTGTTTTGCCGATATGCAACCAAAAAAGATGAAATTACTTATAATTGGAGATTCAATGGTTAAATATTTGGATGAATATTTACCGGCGAATCTTCTGAATTATGAAGTAGATTTACATTCTTTTCCTGGTGCAACGATAGAAAGGTTAAGACGTAAGATATCCTTTTTGGACAATCGATACCATTTGATTTTGGTACATGTTGGTACCAACAATTCGAATGACAGTGTTGAAGATATTCTTAAAAAGTACGATTGCCTCTTTAAGGATATTAAACGTTTGAACCCAAATATCAATGTTATCATTTCAGATATCCTACCACGTGGTGAAGATTTTTTTCACAACTTTAAATCAGCGAGTAGCAGCTTTGAACCGTTTACAGGTAATTAATAGAAAGATTGTAGAAATTAATTCTCAACTTGAAAAGTACTGCCAAAATCGAGAAGCGTTTTTTATTTGCAGGTCGTCTCATCATTTTGGAGCTAAGTTATTGGCTAAGGATGGATTACATCTAAACCGTCTGGGGAACAAGAAACTTGCGGCATTTTCCTGGATAATATCAAGATTGTTTTGACTTCAAAGCCAGTTTCTACAAAGGTAAGTCCTTTTGTATTGCCTTGTGTTTCATTTACTACATTGGATTTTCCACCTCTGAGTGATTCTTTTGTTTCTGCAAGCCCTTCTTATCCTCTCTATTCAACTGTTTTAAAGCATGGTTGTGCTGTAGATGCTACTAAGAAGGCTAATTCTGATTTGAGAAATGCTGCTAAAGTTGCTTCTGGCTCTTGGTTGAAAAGGGTTGCTATTTCTGGTGCTGGATCTCGTTTTAAATGTGTTGTCCATGGTGGTGACTCTCATTCAAAGAATGCTGTTAACCACACAGATGGTTTTAGTTTGCATCTGCAGAATGATACCACCCCTGGCTCACATCCGAAAAACGTTGCCAACCCAGATGCTAGCTCTCGGTCTCTTTGCATTGCTGGCCATGGTGGTGGATCTCGCCCAAGGAACGCTTCTGTCCATAGAACTGGTTCTGGTTTGCATGTAAGGAATGGGACTAAACCTAGATGTCATCCTAGAAATGTTGCCATATGTAGTGTTGGCTCTCATTTTAAGTATGTCAATGGTTTTAGTTCACGTCCAAGGAATGCTGCCGTCCCTCGTTCTGGTTCTGATTTGCGTCCAAGGAATGTTGCTATCCCTGGCCTAAGTCCTGAGAATGTTGTCATTCCCGGTGTTGACTGTCATTCTAGACTTGTTGGTGTCCGTGGTACTGGCTGTCATCCGAAGAATGCTGCTTCTGGCTTGCATTCAAGGAATAACGTCACTCCCAGCTCCTGTCATAGAAATGATATCCTTGCTGATGTTGACTCCTCCAGGCGTGTTGCAGTCCATGGTTCTGGCCGTTTTCTGAGGAGCAGTGCTAGTTCCACTGTTAATTCTTCTACGAACACTACTGTCCCAATTGCTAGTTTTCAGAAGAAACCAATTCGTGCTTTTGGTGATGGTTTGTGTCCAAGGAGGGATTTGACTGTTAGTGGCAGTTTGCATCTGAAGAATGCTGCTTCAGCTGTTTTGCGCCTAAGAAGTGTAATGGCCTAGATGGGATCATCACTAAAGAATGCAGTCACTGCTGCTGGTTGTAGTGTACAGCAGGCAAGTGCTGTTTCTTTCAGTGATTGTTATCCATTGTATTGTGCTTCTGTTAGTGGCAAAGGGAGTTTAAAAAATGATCCAACAAATTTTGATATTTCACAACCTAAATTGTGTACAACAAAAGATGATTTTTACTCTGACTTTGCCTCTAGTTATGTTTTGCAGCAAAAGAACATTTCTATGACCAGAAAAAGCACTTCTTGTAGTTCAGGCCTAAGTTTCTTTCACTTTAATAAATTTTGTTTACTAAAAGATCATGTAGAAAGCAGTGAAATTAATTGTCAAGTGAGGAAAAATAAGTCTGTGTGTCCTATTCTGACTGGAGGGGGGTCCGAAATTGACTATAATGCACCATCGCTTTATCCTAGAAAATGTGATATTTGTAAAAAAAACTATAAAACTAAAAATTCTTTTAATAATCATAAAAAAAATTGCAAAGAAAAACTTGAAACTGAAAATTTTAAACTTTCAATAACTTCTCCTCAGAGTAATATTCTTATAAACATTGATAATGTATTGAGTGCTAAAAAATTAGAAATCAAAGAATGTATTAGTGATAAAATAGAAATGGCTTATCTTCGTAAATGTGAAATATGCTTGAAAACTTATAAATCGAAGAATTCATTTTATAACCACACAAAAAAAAAAAAAAAAAAAAAAAATGTTCAAATAAACAAGTACCTGATTTAAAACAAAATTTTTCATCTGTTTACCCTCGGAAATGTCTAAATTGTAATAAATGTTATCCTTGCAAATTATCATTTTTTAAACATAAGAAATTTTGCACAGAAGTTAATAAATTGTATGTATGCTTCATACCTGATTGCCATAAGTCTTTTACATGTGTTTTAAATTTTAATAAGCATTTAGCAGATGAACATAATTTAAATAACTTAAAAGAATATTCATTTGAAACAATGAGTTATTTTCAAGATTGGCTAGAACTGGAAGGAACCTCGACATTTACTTCATTCAGAAAGTTTTCTAAAATAACGAAAAATTCTAAAACTTATCATTATTATTGTTGTCAGTTTACCACGCAAGGTTATTCTGATTTTGAAAAAAAAAAACTAGTCGGAAAAATGAAAAAGGTACAATTTCAAAAAGTGTATGTTGTCCAGTCAGAATATGGGCTTGTGAAGAAATGAATAAAATCTCTGTTTTTTACTTTCCTAAACATAATCATGAGCAAAAGTTTGAAAATTGTAAATATCAGCCATTGAAACAAAGTACGCGATGTTTGATAAAAGCAAATTTACGTTTATCTGTGCCTCCACAAAAAATAAGGGATATCTTACAAGATGGATCAGGAAATCGCGAGAATAGAAATAATTTCCCTGTAAAGGAAAGCTTTGTCTCCCGTAAAACTATTTCTGCTTATTCTAGATATTTAAACAATTCATTGCGTCCAAGTAGTGATGCAGTTTCTGTTAATTCAATCATTGAAACTTTAAAATGTGAAGCATACAATCCTGTGTTATTATATAAGCCTCAGAATAATTCAACTTTGTACGGTCCAACTGATCTAGATAATCTTCCAAATCATAAAGTATCGTTTGCTCTTGGTCTTCAGACATGTGAACAGAAAGAAATGATGATAAAAGGTTGTACAGAGATTTTATGTATCGATTCTACACATAAGACTAACCAGTATGATTTTTACCTTCTTAATCTTATAGTACCTGATGAATTTGGTTGTGGCTATCCAGTTGCTCATTTTATTACTAATTTTCTAGATGCTGACACTCTTTATTGTTTATTTGATAGTTTAAAGTGTCGTGTACCAAATTTATATGTAAACTGTGTAATGACAGATGATGACAAAGTTACATATCCTGCATTTTCAAAGGTTTTTGGTCAAGATGTTAAGCATCTTTTATGTTCGTGGCACGTACGCCAAAGTTGGTTTGGTTCCGGCAACTAAATTCTAAAGTGGTAGATAAGGAAGTGCGACAAAAAATGCTAGGAGAATTAATAAAAATATTACATGAAAGAAACCAGATCACTTTTCATGATCAAATAAGTAAGTTTTTGAATGACTATTCTAGGAAAAGTAGAGATTTTATTGAATATTTTTCTGAAAATTATAAAAATAGATTAGAGGAATGGGCTTTGTGTTATCGGAACTTTCCACATGCATTTACTGATACTAACATGTACTGTGAATCTTTTCACAATCAGTTGAAAACTGTTTATTTTAAGCGGAGACATAATAGACGATTAGATATTTTAATTTCTACACTTCTGACAATTGAGAAAGATAAATATTTAAATCATACCTATAAATTATACACTAATGTATCTCCCAGAAATTCCATTTCTTGTTTAAGTAGGCATCAGAGAGGACTAAAAATTAGGGACAGTGATGTAAATAAATGCTCTGATACTTCTTGGACTGTTTGTTCTCAGACAAAAAATAAAATATATACTGTGCAGCGTCTTTTTGAAATTTGTCCGTGTCAGGATTTTTGCTTTTATAAGATGCCCTAAAGTATCATGTGTCTCATTGTGTAGTCACTTGTATCACTGCAATTGCTTAGATAAATTGCTGTGCAAACATATACATAAAGTGCATTCATTCCTTAATAGACAAAATGATTGTGTGTTTAATCCCTCGGGGATTAATCTTGAATCGAATCAGAAATGCAATGAAAGTATGAAATCAATAAATGTGTATTCTGTTAATCATTACAATCCACAAAGTATTGTGTTCATACAACATTAAATTCATTAGTTTCAGAATGTAGAGGAATTTTAAACTCGAATGAAAATTCAAGAGCAGTTTCAAGTGCATCATGTCCAGTTGCACCAAATCAAAAACTTAACCCACAATTGTTTAAAACTTCTAAAAAGAGAAAATTACAGAAATGTCAGCAGAATAAGAATCAAGATTTTAATGATAATGTAGATGACCCAGAAATAAATGAATGTGTGGAAAAGAAAATTAAATTTAAAGCCGGAGCATTTGATTTAAATGACAGTGATAAATATCTATGTGATTTAACCAGTGTTGATCAAAATAAATCATTTTCCCTTCCATTAAAGTCTAGTGAAGATATTTCTGAAAGAATTTTACAAATTGGCTGCTATAGTATCAATCGTATTGCTTTAAAGTCTTTAGATTCTTATATCAGTAAAAGTGAAGAATTTTTTATAAAATCGGCTTGTACAGATTTTGTTAGGGGGTGGTTATTTGATGTAATCATAAATGCATTTTTATACAAAATTTTAGAAAGTGATGATCAATATACTTTTGCTGATTCCTCGATTACCCAGCTTATCTTATCTGATGCATTATCACTTGGAAATGTTTTTCCTGTTTCTTTGAAATCTTTCAAATATTTATTGATTCCTGCTTGCATTGATTCTCATTGGGTTCTGATCATAGCAGATTTAAAGAAAAATACCTTTTATTTATATGACTCGTTAATAAATTCATGCAATCCAAAATACATAACTAATAAATGGTCTAATGTAATTAACAGTGAGTTACAAATTAACGGTTCATGGGATATTCAGTGTCCACCCACCGCGTGCTTTACAAAATGATGAAAGCAGTTGTGGGGTCTTCATCTGTTATTATGCATTTCAACATGTAAATAAATTAGCCTTAAATCTTCCTTTAGATACCCTTCAATTTAGAAAATTTATTTATAATATTTTAACTGAGAATGTTCCACCTTGTACACAGGAAAAGATAAATTTATCATCAGCAGAGCAAAACTTTTCAGTAAATGTTAGAATGAATAAAGATTTGACCAAATCATGTTTAAAAATACATGATATTGAAATTACACCATATATGTTAAAATCTATAGATCCTTTTATAAGTAATGAAGAAGAACACTTGTTTAAATCTGTATCTTCGTGTTTTCGAAAAGGATGGCTCTATGATACTATAATTGATGCTTTTTTATTTAAAATATTAAACAGTTATGAAGATTTTGCCTTTGTTAAGTCTAATTTACAAATTCCTAAACCAAATTTTTGTATTAAAGATCCATTACTAACAAGATTGAAATCAGCGAAATTATTTTTTATCCCTGCAAATTTAAATTGTCATTGGATATTAATAATAGTAAATATTCCAGATATGGTTTTTGAATTTTATGATCCACAAAATAAATCATGTGGGCAAGAGTATCAAATTTTAATTCATACATGGTGTGAGGTTTTAGCTAAAATATTTGCTACTAGCACTAAATGGAAAATAATTTGTCCTTCACATATTTTGCAAACTGATAATATGAGCTGTGGTGTCTTAGTATGCTACTATGCTTATCAGAGGATTAAAAATCAAAGTTTAAATACGCCAGTTAATATAACTGAATTCCGGAAATTGATATACAAGCATATAATTTTAAGTGATTGATATATTTAAAGAAATTTAAATTAAGAAATGTTTTTCAGGACAGCATTCCATTCCATTCCATATGATGCTTGAAAAATATAAAATATAATGGACAAATATTTTGCAATTCATCTGTTGCCATACAGTTTCTATAAAAACACTTTTTTTTTTTTTAGTTTGCATTATTTTGTAATGATGTTATATGGCCAATAAACAAATAAAAATGCTTATGTTTGTATGTAACTTGGTAGTATAAGAGAAAATTGTTAAAGTAGGCAACAATGAACCCTTTTGGCCAGGGTGATACCCCCAATTGTGGATAATAGAGAATAATTCATTTTATGTTAACAATGCATTCTCGGGGACCTACATGCCAAAATTTTCTCTTATTTTTAAAGAGGAATCAGAGAATTTGTACTTAACACTTCATCCCATTGACTCTGAAGGATTTCCTCAGGAATGATTAGTGGTTCTGCACCAATTTTCATGGCCAATGGGATAGTATGCAAGTACTGCAAATTTTTCTGTTCATAAATAATCTCATATCTGATCTCAATCTGATCATTTTTAATATTTCAGGCTTATGTTTGCAAAATGAATAGTGCATTGTTTTCAGTGATCTTGGCTGTTTCACAATTGAATTTAGTCTTCTTTATTTTTCAGTAAACGATTGGCAGGAATCTGGTATGTATTTAAAAGTCAAGAGCAAGCTCTGCCAGGAGAATTTTCTGAAACTGAAACTCATAAATTTTTGAGTAATATGGTTGAATAATAATATTTATACTCTATTCAAGGAATTTTATCTGATATGTCTTTATTTTCAGAAATAAAAGATGAATAAAAACTTTGTAAAATAATTATTATGTATTCTGAATAAAGTCTGGGAAAAAAATTATCCATTGTTGAATTATTTTTTACTGAAAATTACTCCACATATTAGGAATTAGTCATATCTATGAAGCATAATATAAGTAGTGTTTCTTACAAGACATTGACTAATACATTATCCCAATTTCTTCTTAAATAAAATATATTTTCATTCTTTATTTCATCATCCATGATATCAATTGATTTTCATTGATTAAGATTAAAAAACACTATAGTCACTTAAAAATGTGGACACTTTTTTTTTTTTTTTTAATCCCTGGTTAATAAGAGTACTTGCATATTTGTTAAGTTTCAGTACGTAAAGCTGTATACAAATTAAACTTTCACCTATTCCAATATCAAAAGAGCTACCAATAATTAGATATTTTAATTTTTCAACATTCAAAAACAAAGAAATAGGAGTGAACTTGCTGCTAATCAAAAAAATGAATATACTGGTCTTATAATAATTATGAAAAATGAGTGCTAAAGTTACAGCCCATTTTTTAATTTTTAACTATTTATTGCAAAATAAGGAGGCTTAAAAGTTTGTGTGTCAGGCAAAGGGCTTGTGGTCTTTCACACAGAAGAGTGTAGCCAGACTTATATTAAAGCATTCAGGAAATTAAATAATTTTAATTCTAGAATAAGTCTTATTGTTACTTAATAGTTATATAATGCCTATTATTATTTCCTGTCATTACAGAAGTACTTGCTGAAATTTCTTTGTTTTCCATTTGCATGGATGGTTTCAAAGAGTTGAATTTTCTGCAGAACTCTTAATATCCATAAATTGTTTGACACATTAAAAATAAGTGAATATTTGCTCTAAGCATATACATGTATTTCATTTAAATTTAATAATAATAGCATATACATAAAATCCAGATTTGATTTAAACATTCATAACTAAAGAACAAACACTGCTTTTACAAAGACCATGTTTTCTCCCATTTTGCATCAGTTACAGTTATTTTCATGCACATGAGTATATTTTGAAGTGTTAAGTTAATTATCATTTCTATTCTTGGATGCTCTATGACTGAGAAAATAAAACTTAATGCTAATCTGATATCTAATTATTAATCTACTAAACCAAAATAATGAGGTTCTATAGTGCATGAATTGGGCAAAAGTGTGCAGTTAAATTCAAACTTGTAATATTCTGTAGCAACCATTTGAAGTCACATTTCATAATGTTTTCATTAAACGGAAAACTTTACAATTCTAACACATTCATAAATCTCTTAAATTTGTATCATAATATAGTAGGAATGGTTCTTGGAATTAAGTGTTAATTATTTCATCAATGTTGAACTGTGCTGTTTTTCTCTCACAGCATGAATAAATGTGACTGATTATAACAGCAACTAATATTGTGATATGCAGAATAGGGGTGTAAAAAGCCTACAACAAGCAATTTTAAATATTGGGTCTAGTTGAGCACTATTACAGATTGAAAACGTCAAAGTGTCAAAAGTATATGGAATAAAACCTGCATTTTTAGAAAATGAGAGGTTTCATAAATGAATACTGTAATGATATACGTAAGGAACCAAAAAATATTTTTTAGATACGAGATACTGTTCTGTATTGGTGTGTATGATTTATACTGAGAAACATGACACAAAAATTTAGATCATTTCAGATAGGATTTCACCAGAATATTTTGTGTTATGGTATATCATTTGTGTATGTGGAAGTGATCTGTTCAAGATATAACTGTATTTTCATGCCAAAGATTACACCTGCAAAACATGAAACATATCCTATGAACTTTGCAAGGTATGAGCGAAACAAAAATAAGAATTGGTTTTGTTGGTGCAAATTAAATGCATTATACAGTATCAAGTACATACCAAACATTTTCCAGATTTTCTAAATTGGTAAGTAAAGACAAGAAACGTCCAAGTACAGTTTTAAAATACTACTACATATAAATAAAATTGTTGTGAACTGTTGAAAAAACTACAAAAAAAATTTAGATTTTACTATGTTAAACCACGTTGTTGTGTTTATGGAGTATAAAAATTAACCGTGGCTTCATCACAAACTTAATATATCTATAAAAAGATTTTGTACTTTTTAAAAACGTTACCATAGGTTCAATGCCATATAAGGTATTTAAAGTAGTGTTGTATTATACATAACAGCCAAACAGATGTGATTAGGGAACCTAGAAACATTTGTATAGATATAATTATTATATTCTTATCTGTATTCATAAAAATGCTACAGTTAAGAACATGACTGTTATCTTTAATAAAATTCTGAAATAATTTAAAAGTTTCATATGTGCAGAGAGATATTTCTAGATCCTCTATTCAGGCATAATAATAGTTGTGTTACGTTTTGGACGTGAGATCCGAAGGCAGGAGTGCAGAATGGATGCATTTTGTACCAAGAATGGTAGTTACTAAGCACTGGACGATCAGATTTCTAAAAAATTTTGAAATCAAAGAGAACTTTTTGTACCTTAGGTGCAGTGACTGCTAGAAGCAAACCACATAGTCTGTGAATAGATGTTCCAAATCTTCAGTTAATGTGAGGCTGTTTCCATGAGAAAGGTAGCCCCTACATAATTTATAACATTCGATCCAAAAAAAGTTAAAGCTTGGTTGTCACTTGTTAACAAACAGATTCACTAGTACAGAGTAGTGCACTAAATTTAAATAGCATTTTTAATTAAAATTATATTGAAGAACATGGATGCCTGCCAATGTTGTTCATCGCCAGAGACCTACAAGTTAAAGATCCCTGATATGTGATATCGCAGTAAATTTAGATACTTTTTAAAATTAAATCCAAGAATACTTATACCCATGAAGATCACTACTGGCCTATGAATTGATGGCCTGAAGTGGAGATGAACGCCTACCTAGTTTACCGGTGTAAGACAGTGAAAAAAGGACTGAACAGATTTTAAAACTAAACTAAAGAACAGCAGTGCCCATTAAAAATATTGATGGTTATTGGCAGTCAGCCAAAAGGTTTCAGATACTGCAGATAATTTAATAACCTACATAACATAACACTCCAAAAATTTTGGAAAGAGTTAATGACTTAAAACAACAAAGTACCAGTTTTTATGAGAAACAACCAGTTCTTCGAGAAATTTTTGTTTAAAATTTGGAAGGTCTCTGCAAACAACAATGAAGAGATTTTAGAGAACTCTAATTCATACACTTTTTTCTTTGTCACAAAAATATTGACATCAAGTGATTCCTCTTAAAAAAAGCAGAAAATATAGCTCTGAACAGAAGTACATTTTCAGTATTGATCTCCTTTTCTAGAAAACCATTGTGATTAGGAAAGGTATTATCATTTTCTTCTAAATAATGATCAAGGCTGCAGTATGCTATCCTCCCCCAGAAGTTTGCGTAGGTGATTCGTTAGTGCAAAATTCTGGCGATTTCGTTCGTTTTGTTTGATTGCAGCTAAACATTCAAGGGCTATCTGACTAAAGGGATGGATGCCTTCTTGGAGGACTCTTTAAAGGAAACTGCCACGTATATACGTTACACATGGGGAAAATCAAGAAAACACCCATGCAGCCAGCCCATTCTCCGAGATTCGAACCACGGGCCGAACTATCAGTGTTCAGTGATTTTACCGCTCGGCTGCTGATGGGCAAATATAGTAAAAAGCATTTTTAAATATATAACGGAACATTATTGAAATTCTGACTTTTCCAAGTTTTGTTTTTTGGATTTCTCAATGCCAAACATTAAATGCCCTGCTACAACCTCTATTACAAAGAGTAAGAAGGGAAACTAATAAAAGACTTAGTCAACGAATGCTTCAGCATGGAATTGCTAATATTCTGAGACTAGGGTTTCCCTTATATGTCTTAACTAAAGTTTTCTTCATAGGGTTCTGTTATGATTTTAGATATGTATCTAGGAAGTCTGTCTGATGACGTAGGAATACAGATTTGTGGTTTCTGAACGCCTGGACAACAGATCAGTAACGGCATCACAGTATCATCTATTTTTACACACCTTACTTTTTCATTCGTAAGAAAAGTTAGAGAGGGAAACAAGTTTAAGTCTCTAACTTTTAAAGAAACCTTGGAACTCTAAATATGTCCAACATTCATATTCCTTTAAAAGACGCAAATATTGGGAATGGATCACTCTAGATTCTAAATGTATAAAATGATAGATGTAATGGCGTATATATAACCAGATCAGTTCTGTGAAGTAGCCTTTTAAGTTTGTAGATATGGGTTTGCTATCTATCATTATGGAGGCATACGCAGTGTCATACTTAGTAGCTCTGTTTATATATTTAAGTTCTTATACTTACTTCCTCAAAGAGTCATTAAAATCATCGGTTAGAACGAATGATGCAGATAAGTGCTATCTTAAGCGTTTTCGGTTGATATTATCTATGAGTCCATTAGAAGGCAGGTAAAATCGATACCAGATATATAATATCAGTCTGTACAGGTTGAAGACAGTAGTGAGCCAAACACATAGATGTTCCAGAAGGAAAGCATTTTTCGTCGGACATCGAAATGCACAATGTACTGTCAGTCAGCCTGTCCAGTTCTGCAAGAATTGATAGGTAGTGTATCTGTGGAGCCTGCCTTAGCAACCATACAGAATATAGTAAATTAAATAATTCGGGAATTTACAATGAATAAAATTCATTTATTTTTCAAATAATTCTTATACGTGAGTAGTACCGTCTTCGCGAGATGTCAGAAGACAGAGAGGGACGGTGAGGATGTCAAAAGGATTTGGAATAGACATCTCATCTCGGAAACTGCACCACTATGAAAAGGAAAGCAAAGGCGATGAACATAGGTCAATGAGAAAAAGGGAGCAGGCAAAGAGGTAATTAGGATACGTGTAAAACGGTACGAAATTCCTAGACTGATCCGTTCTACCTTTTGAAAAGCGACTTGCTGTGTCACACAATCACATGTGATGTTTATGCAGTTCAACTACCTGAGCAGTTTAAGATAGATAAATACAGATTTCGGAAGCTTTTTGTAGGTCTTATAAGATAGTCCATGAGAATCGCATGCAAAACCACATTAAAACCTATATCTTGGATGATTGGCCAGAAATGACTTCTAGCTTCTAAAACTTAAATTATGGCTGATTCTAAATTGTTAAGGACTAATTTGTCTCTTTATGAAAACAAGAGGCATAAAGAAATAATATCAGACGAAACATGTTACTAAGAATTTCACTAAAACAGAGGGCTGAAATTCGGATGAGGCGACAAAGGTGCTCAGTTCTTTCCACTTATACTTTGGAGGTTTTATGAGACTTTCACAGGCTGAATGATTAAGACTACTGAATACTAATAGTATCACCCAAGTTCCAACCCATGCGAACGCTGGTTGCATGATAGGTTTTCACAGTATTTACATCTGAAACATGAATTTGATCCAGTTTTCTTTAGAAAGTCCTCATTTCCCCTCAGCAGATAAGACTAGTATGCTTTCCCGTATTCAAATAAGCTATCCTGTTCCTCAGGAGGTCTGTCATCTCTTTTACATTATATAGATGGATCAGTGAATGCTCATGAATATTTCTGAATACACACAAGTATTTTTCTGTAAGTACATGACCGGACAGACATGTTTATAAGATTACATTTCTGTGGTAGGTAAATAAATATTAATTGTTGCAAATTTCTATAAATATTTAAATTCATTTTATTCTTATATATATATATTTCTTACATGCACTTGTAGATATTTCAATCCTGAGTTCAAAAATATTTAAACTGTAAAAATAGCTTAAATAATACGTTAAGTATGAGCAAGTACGCTTCTAACGCGTCTTGCTGCTGACTTGCTTTTGAAGCCTTAAGACCAATTTTGTTACAGAACTCGTGCTGCACCATATACACTGGTTATCAAAATTAAAGGATAATGAGGAAAAAATATGCTTACTAAGTTAATGTTGCAACCAATGCCCGATGCTATAATTATTTACGTTAATTAAGTGGCGTAGCCAGGGTGGGGCAAGGGGGACATCCGTCCCCGGGCTCAGCATCCAGGGGGCGGCAAATTGATGATATACATTTCAGAATGAAATGTTTTCCATTCTTGGAATACAGAAAGGGGCGCAAAATCTTTAGGTGTCCCCGGGCGCTGAAAACCTTAGCTACGCCTCTATTAATTATATACAATTGAACACAAAATTGCATTTCCGCGCATACGTTAACGCCAGAAATATGCAAATTCGGTGACTGACAATGTGGTGCGCAATGGATGCATGTTGGAATTCCGGTCTGTTGTACTGTTTAAATGGAATATGGTTTCTGAGAGTGATCAGTATTCTATAGTTATGGCTCAAAGCATCATTTAAGTGAAGGTCAAAAGTGGCGAAAAATTGGTATAATCGAGAGAAGTCAAATACAAATGGAAGTCGCAAAAGATTTGAATCTGGAGCTGCTTTTTTAAGCAATGAATCGGTTGACAGACAGCCTTGGTCAACGGCGACCAAGAGCAACAAGTGCATCAGAAGAGTGTTTTATATCCTTGTTCACGCGAAGAAACTGCAAGGGATTTGGTTTTAGAGCTTCATGCTGCGATAGGAACTCGAATTAGCCGTTCTGCTGCTGCACGAAGGCTTAACGAGGTTGGACTGTATGCAAGAAAACCAATGGTTTGTGTCCCATTCACTCCATCTTCCAGAGGGGCCCGTTTAAAGTGGTACCGTCGTCATGTTCAGTGGAGCCAAAACGACTGATCCCGAGTATTGTTTACTGAGAAGTCCACACGTAGTATAAACAGTGATTCTAGACGTGTGTTGATCTGGAAAGAGAAAGGAACACACAACTTCCCTTCTCTTGTCCGTGAAATATACCGTTTCCGCGATTTAATGCTTTGGGGGAGGAATTACGACCAGTGGCCGCATTGGAATCTTTCAAGCATATCTTTCAAGGAGGTTCTGTAACCGCTCGGAGATATGTTGACGAGCTATTGGAACCCCAAGTTAGACTGTTTAGGAGTGCTATTGGCCCAGAAGTTTTGCTAATGGATGAAAATTTGTGGCCTGGTCGAGTATATGTGGTGTAAGAATACTTGTAAACAGAAGACATCACTCAAATGTATTGACCACTTTACTCACCCGACTTGAGCATGTGTGGGATGCCTTAGCACGCCGAATTCGTCCACGGACCTTCCAAGAGCTGACAAATCCACTTTTAGATCATTGGCGTACAATTCTACAAGACTTCATCAACACTTTGGTAAAATCTATGAAATCAAGATGTCAGATGTGCAAACTTGCCCTAGGTGACCATACACCATATTAATGAAAAAATTTTTCTGCAAGAGGGGCTTAATTTTCCCATCAATTTGCTTTTAATTTAAATATTTTGCGAATAATCAACTGCCAAATATTGTAATTCATGTTAACTAATGCTTTTGTACAAATTTCTATTAATAATTTTTAAGTATCAGCTACTTTTATTTCTGTCATTATCCTAAAATTTTGATGACAGTGTAAATACGGCTCTGAACGACGAGACGAATTAGTTGTTAATCAGCTGTAAGACTTTGAGGTTTAAAATAATGTTAGCGTTTTATAGTTGATTCATGAGTGATTTGGGAATATGTAATATTTCTTATGCACTAAGGGGGATAGCTTAATGTCCACATTCTCTTTCAGCTATTTAATTTCTTGCTGCTCATCTGAAGTTACTGTTTAAAGAGACAACCATATGTATTCATATGTATATGACAAATGAGATTCTCGTATGTATTATGGCATATGAGACAGATGAGTATTGCCATATGTATATGACAAAAATCAGTTTCTTACAGTTGTTTATAGACCAGAAGACTGGCCTGACAAGTAGTTAAAGCCACAAACACTTGTAATTTTTCCTGAGGTTTATTCTGGTAGCTGGAAGAAACTGCTTGCATGCATTTCTGTAGATTTTATCTTGTGTAATGATGTATCAGCTAGTTTTTCTTAGAAAAATCTTCACAAAGCCATTCTGCTTGATAAACAAATAACAATATATTTTGTCATACTAAAAAAAAAAAAAAATTAGCCTAATCAGTTCTTTCCTTTCGGACCCAGAAGTAAAAGCTGGGATCATAGTGTTTCCTACATACAACATGAATATGAGACAGTTTCTTTTAGAAATTCCTCCACAAAGGCATCCCTTCATTTAAGCAGATAGCTGTAATGTAATTTGCTATATTTGAACAAATAAAACAAACAATTTAATGACTTCTGTTTCTACAGCATCTAGTCCCTCTCAATAGTTAGAATTTGCTGAATATTTTTTTCATGATGCATTCAACAGTGTCTCTAGTTTCCTTACAAAGGTCATTTCAAAAATAGACATTGCGCATAGTACCTTTCAGCAATTCGCAGAAAACCATTTAGTTTTTTTTTTTTTTTTTTTCATATTAATGATGAATTCTGAGATTTTTAGCACATTTTTGCATTAGTCTGAATGAAGCAGGTGGATAGATAATTTATTGTGACAAATTATATAAAAGATATACCTTTATGAGAAATTTTTTAAAGACAGTTAGCCTAAATTTCTCTAGGAATAAATGCAGCTTTTTTGAAGTTAAGTAATTTGTATTTTTATGGGAAAGCCTTGAAAACCATGTGTTTCCAATCTATTTATCTACTGGTTATTGAATCTGGAACAAACTAATAGCATTCCATGGCTTCAGACAACATTCTACCCATGATGAGCCTTTTTTTCTAATACAGTAAAACATGGGTAATTTTTTATTACTGGGTAATGATAAATGATGACCTTTCAGTAAATTTATGAAAATTAATACACGTATGTGTACAGTTGGTTGAATACAAAATGAAGAGCAAAATATTAATGTAATTTACTGTATACCATACACAAAATGTTATAGCTATTTCACAATAAAAAGGAATGGAAAAATTTATTTGAATAAACATTTTAATTTTAAAAATGCATAAGCCAGGCTATTTTCCATATAAACATTCATAGTATTGAGCAACTAATTGAAGTGGGAGACAAGAGTTCATATCTACTTTGTAACATACTTCTGTCACCAGTCTATTGATTGAACAATAAGCAAGTGACAATCAAAATCATCCATTATCAGTCAATGATGTGTGCTAATTTAAGTTCTTATTTATATGAAGTGACATCTGCTTGATTTTTACTCACTAGAAATACTCTTTCATGTGAAATTAAATATCAAATTACGGAATTTATGAAGTTGACCTGTTAAAAATTCAAAATTGAGTCAGTGACATGGAAAGTTCTTGGGTGAAAGAGATGACATGCATTTCTAAGGGAAACTCGCTCGTATACACATTACACATGGGGAAAACCACAAAAACACCCAAGCAGCCAGCCTGTTTGCCTTTAATATAAGGTTAGGTACTTTTAATATAAAAAGATTTTACTAAACTAACAGTCTCTATCTTTTTCTTTTAAATATTTTATTCCTAAATGGATACTGCTTTTTGGATTTTTTCATGTATTCATGAATAAATATTTTTATGCTTCAGTTTTGCATGCTTGGATACTGAGCTGCCATTTTTCGAAGTTAATTAACTATAATTTTTTATCTTTAGGTATCTGACACATAAAATTCTAGTAAATTAAAAAAAAAAAAAAAAAAAAAAAAAAAAAACTCAACTTTTATAATTACAAGAAACGCATAGTGAACTTTACGAGAATCTGTGGTTATATCTAATCTAATATTATTATAGATTTGTTTAATGGCTAAAGTCATGAACAGGTTTAAGAAATAATTATGTCTATACTTCTCATAGTATATAAAAAAAATAAAAATCTATTAATCAGACCTTAATATAGAAAATGCATAATTTTTGTAAACATACCAAAGGTTCTTCACTAGTTGTTAAACAAATAAAATCTGTTCAGAATTTTAATTCAAAATTCAGAAAGAAAATTAAATTTTGTGTGGTTTCTGCATATATGTGATTCATGCATATTAATGATTCTAACTAAAACTTAAGAAAAGCCTCCATTAAGAATAATAATGATGAACTTTATCTCTTACAAGAATCTCAAAGATAAATTTTACTATTTTATTACAAAAGTGTTACTTTATAACAGCTGCACATTTAAATAACCCCTATGTTCTCAACAATTTTAGTACAGAAATTATCTTTAAAGTAAGAACCCCGAAATTAATCTCTAAGAATTGGTAATTCAATCCAGGTTAGACTATTGGTGCACAATTTGTCTTCGTAATTTTTCCCATGTGCACAGTGAATATGAATGTTACATAATCTTTCACGAAGGAAAGATTCCTCTTAAGCAGATAGCCTTTGTGTGCTTTGCCATAAATTGACTAAAAAATACAGCTTCATAAAATAAGTAATTAAGGAAATATGAATAAAATAGCCATCAGTAAATTTTTTAATGAAGTTTTTCTTAAAAAATAATTATATTTTCAATTTTAGGACAAGTACATTTCTGAAAATATTGAATGAACTGAATATTGTAATGAAGGTTCATTGTGTTCTCGATGAAATTAAATAATGCAGAATTTTTAATGTAATACTACTATATTGAATGCTTTAAACTCTTTAATTAAGTTAGCATAAAAATATTCAAATTAATTGCATTTTTATTTGAAATTCCAACAAGCAAACTTAAAACTGTAGTTACTTAAACTGTTTTTAAGTATTTTAAAAATTTAAATGCATTTATTTGCAACAAATATTTTAATTGTAGTAATTAGCTTTATAAAATTGAATTTTGATTCTTGTTTTTAATGGAAAATCAAAATCCTTAAATAAGTATAGAAACAGACAGCTATGTATAAATATTTACAGCACTAGAGAAAAGTACTCAAAGAAACTCTGTTTCACATTAAATTTACTGGGAGTTAATAAACAATAACTAAACTTTGACAAAACAAATAAATTTCCATTAATTGATGTAATAAATAAACAGAATATCAGAATGAAATGAGTAACAATGCAAAATTTACGAAAATATGCATATCAATACATGCAAATTATAAAAATAATGGGTAAAAGTTTACAATTGGGTGCCCTTTGTTTTTTGGGGATTCTTTTTTGACGCCAAGATCGGTGCCAGGAAGGCACAATTTCAAGATGGCCGCTACACAAAACCAAAATAAGAAGTCAAAATATTGCACAAACTCTGTGTCCATGTACACATCAATCTGTTTTCACTTAAAAAAAACATCTTAGAATTGCACAAACTAGGCATTGCACACTGCCTTAAATTTGTCCATGTACACATCAATCTATTTTCATTTAAATAAATTCAGGAAGCTAAAACACAGTTAAAACTATCATGGTAACCAGAAGTGAGGTTTCATCGGCAAAATTTTTTAAAAAATTGTCGCTAATCCATAGCTAGGGTTTTCAGCGCCCAGGGACAACTGAAGATTTCGCGCCCCCTACTGCTTGCCAAGGATGGAAAACATTTAATTCTAACATGTCGCAACATCAGTTTGGAGCCCCTTGGATTCTGCGCCCGGGGATAGATGCCCCCTCTAGCTACGCCCCTGCGCTAATCAAAGGGGCACCCAATTCTACACTAGAGCCAAATAATGAACAGTCAACGAGAAATATATACACTGCATGAATTAAAAAAGAGGGACAAGAAGAAGATGCATGAAATATGCTTTAGTTTCTTCCTTTATTTACCTTTAGTATTTTCAGTTATATTTCAGCTTTTCAGTTATACAATGAATATTTAAACAATGTCTGGAAAGAATTAAAAAAGTCTAATTATCTGAGCCAAAACTGTTAGTATTGTGACAAGTAATATGAAATTATATAATCAAATTAATAAATCTGAATCAAGATAAGACAAATTATAATAGAAGAATATATAGAATTACAGGAAAATTAGTTTATTTGAAATATGAAAACAGCCTACAGTATAGCATCTGATTAAAACATTAGAAGGGTACCTTGGATTGTAAGAAGTTATTAATATAAATTAGAATATAGAGGAAAGGATGAAATGACAAGACTGGAATTTTAGAAAATTTGTTATTCAGTGACAGATTACATTCTTTTGATAAGATGGACAGAAAGCTATTTTGAAGTAAGATCTTATTTGTTCAAAATGTTTTCTAAATCTGGAACACTGCACCACTAGGTAAAGTTTGAGACTGTATATCCCAGAATGAAAATATTAATTAAAATGTAACTGAAATAATAATACAGTAATTTTATTATAATTCAATAAATGCACAAAATTGTGAGATAATTACTTCAAAGTACATCAAATTTAGAACTACAGTATACAAAAGTTTGGAATACAAAAGATCCCAAGTGTGAATGAAAAGAGTACCAGCTACACAAAATTCTTTGTTGAACCTAGATGTATACAGACATTTTATGATGAAAAAATGATTTTTAAAACATTCTGATAGAAAAATATGAAACTCTTTGATGAGATCTAATGAAAATATCAACAGAATCAACTTGAAGATGTTTATAAGTTTTTGCAAAACAGTACGTTTTTTATGAAAAAATAAATAATATTTCTTAATTTCTTGTAGAGTTTTAATCCATAAAAATAAAAGTCAAATATTATTGTCCTAGCAGTTCGTACATGTGGTATATAAATATTGTTAAGAATTAGTTCGATTTTCTATTCCTTTTCATTCATTACAAATAACTGTTTTGCTAATAACCGAAATATGAAATATACTGTGACCCAAAATGTTGTTCTATGCCGTTTAATTACTTTTTCTTACTGTTATTTATTTCACTTAGAGTGCAAGTAGATGCGTAGCAATACAATAACAACAGTATTCAAATTATAATAATTTAATTCAATATAAGACACAGAGTAATATCATATGTAAATTTTCTGTCAAACATTGTGAATTATATGTAATAAGGAATGTTTACAAACTAAGAACAATATCTGTGAATTTAAAAATGTTCTGCCTAAAAAACACTCAAGAGTTCAATTGTTAACTCAAGAGTTTAATAGTTTTCCTATATCGTTAAAGTTCAAGTGCATACCATAAACAGCGATAGCAAATTGTTACCGATAACTGCTGTGCTTGTTTACGATATTATTTACCTATTCTAATTGCCAAGCAGTGATAAATCAAAGAGTAGGGCAACCACTGTTAGAACTATATTAACCCTGCTCGTATGCCATTGGTCAGCAAAGATAATGTAACGATGACGTAGGTACACTTTCGGTGATGACGTACAACACACTTCTGGGTTCCGATTTGCAGAATTGTAGCTCGTTCCAAATACACAGGTGTCTTTTGTTGCACCCACTAAGTCTTTCTGCACCGATGGTAGAGCTGGAGCAAACTGCATGTATTCGTTACTGAGTAACGGGTACATCGGTTGACTCGAAGTACCGATTCGGTACTCACAAATTCATTTCGTTACTCGCATCTGTTCGGTTACTCGCATCTGTCGTACGATACGGTTTATTCGAGTACGAATGATGCGGTTGCTATGCGAATACGAATGATGCGGTTTGCTGTTCGAATACGAATGATACGGTTGCGTCACAATGCGCCCATATTTTTATATACATATATATAATTTAAAATTTTTTTGGGCATCGGGCAAACTCTTGTTTACATTATGTGTTTTAGTTGAAATACTATTTAGTTCAGAAGTCAAACAACAAAAATCAGCGTTAATTTACAAAATTTTCACAGGACTAGTTTCGATGGTTTTACCGAACCATCATCTTCAGCTGCAAAACCGCAAATGAACAAGACAGGAAACAATGTTCAGATAAGACAAGAAAGCCTGGACAAGAATAAGCAAGTGGCGCCATCTGTTGGCGAAACCAGAACTAAAACATAATTTCTCTAAAAGCCGAAGGCAAATTTGGATTGGAATTAGGATCGTTAACTAGAACAGAAAGATTTTTATGAATGTGAAATGCCTCTAGAAAATCCAGTTCTCCAATGGAAGATGTTTTTTGAATAATTTTGGCAGCAGAAAAATTGAAAGTGTGATTTTCGGACCAACAATGTTGAGCAACAGAAGACTTCTGTGTTTCCTTTTTTCTAACATATGCCTCATGTTCTTTGACGCGAAATTTTAAGGCTCTCTTAGTTTGGCCAATGTAAATTAAACCGCACTGGCAACGAATCCTATAAATACCCCAGGAATTCATATCCGGAATGGGGTCCTTGAGTATAGAAGTTGGAATTTTATTGATGGGAGAGTAAACAACCCGAAAGTTAAATTTCTGCAAAATATGATTTTGCAGAAATTCTTCTCATGAAATTCTTCTCATTTCATAAGATGAGAATCCACACTCTTATTTTAGGAGATTATAAAAATTCTGTTGTCATTCCGTTCTTTCCATCAATTAGCTATAAAGTTGCACATATTTTGCAGAAATTTAACTTTCGGGTTGTTTACTCTCCCATCAATAAAATTCCAACTTCTATACTCAAGGACCCCATTCCGGATATGAATTCCTGGGGTATTTATAGGATTCCTTGCCAGTGCGGTTTAATTTACATTGGCCAAACTAAGAGAGCCTTAAAATTTCGCGTCAAAGAACATGAGGCATATGTTAGAAAAAAGGAAACACAGAAGTCTTCTGTTGCTCAACATTGTTGGTCCGAAAATCACACTTTCAATTTTTCTGCTGCCAAAATTATTCAAAAAACATCTTCCATTGGAGAACTGGATTTTCTAGAGGCATTTCACATTCATAAAAATCTTTCTGTTCTAGTTAACGATCCTAATTCCAATCCAAATTTGCCTTCGGCTTTTAGAGAAATTATGTTTTAGTTCTGGTTTCGCCAACAGATGGCGCCACTTGCTTATTCTTGTCCAGGCTTTCTTGTCTTATCTGAACATTGTTTCCTGTCTTGTTCATTTGCGGTTTTGCAGCTGAAGATGATGGTTCGGTAAAACCATCGAAACTAGTCCTGTGAAAATTTTGTAAATTAACGCTGATTTTTGTTGTTTGACTTCTGAATTAGTATTTGTTCGGCGTGTTATTGTGTCTTAATTACTATTTAGTTGTTGATATTTAAGAAGACGAGCAATTTTGGCAGCGTGAAGCGTTATTTTATATTTACTTTTTCTATTGCTATTTATGTTAGTAATTTGAAAATTTAGATGATTTTTTTTCCCCTTGAGCGTGCCATAGTGAGATTTTATTGATTTGAAATATTTATATACTGCACTTAGGTATTGTTTATATAAGAATATGTAGGTTAATATAGGTTCTTTACTTCCTTGTATCAAATAAAATGGTAGTAAGAGAAAACTTTTGGGTATATTTTAACGGAAATATCCATTTTTGACGATTACGGAATCCATGTGAATTATTTTTTGGGGTGACGTCTGTACGTACGAACACAATAAAGGACTCGCGTTTTTTTTTTCAAAAAAACTGATTGTTAAATGTAATCCCATTTACTCTAAGCTGATACTTATGACTAATGATTATGACTCTAAGTTGATACTTGAAATGGATTTTTTTTCGTGATGTGTAAGTACGTATGTATGCATTTTGCATAACTCAAAAACGATTAGTTATAGAACGTTGAAATTTTGTATATGGGTCCGTTATAACATCTAGATGTGCACCTCCCTTTTTATTGCAATTGGTAATACTACCAAACGTAAATATGTTCATATATATCAAATAAATTATAATTAAATGTAAAGTACATATATATATGTCCTTATAATTAAATGTAAAGTACACACACACACACACACACATATATATAAAATAACAGCCAAGTAAGGCGAAAATAAAAGCTTTGACTTTTATTTATTTAATTATCACTAAATAAGTTACTTGACTTTTATTTTCGCAATCGTTGGTTGTAGTCAGAACTTAATTTTTAAAATTAGAAGTGATGAAGCTCTATGGAAGGCCATCAGGAAAGATGAATAAATAAATAAATAAATAAAAATAAAAAATAAATAAAATAACTATTACAATAATAAAATAATTAGCAACTAGAATATTAAATGATTATTATTATAATTCAATAAAAATTTAAAGACAAATAAAAATTTAATTAATTCTTAAATTAATGATGAATAACTAAGTAATGAAATAAAATACCAGACATCGTCTTGTTTGGGAGCTGTGGCTGAAATTTCAATTTAAGAACTAAGCCGAGCATTAGCTAAATTTAGGCTTTTTGATGAGCAAATAATGTACTGTTTACCAGAGTATGGATAGAAATTTGGTTATGTAGCCCATTCTTTTAAAACGACGTTTCGCCGCTGCCTTCCACCACCAATTCCCTTTTTTTTCGGTTTCGGTTTATTCGGTTACGGCAAAGCACACTAGTGCTATTGACTACGGGGAGGAAGGCCTTCGTGGAGTAATTTGTTAAAGGAAACTGACTCATATGCAAGTTACACACGGGGAAAACCACGAAAACGCCCGTGCAGCTAGCCGTTAGCCGGGGATTGAACCCCGGACCGAACTATTATTAGTGTTCAGTGACTTTACCGCTCGAGCTCTGGTGCCCTTTTTTTTCTTTTCATTCGCTGTTTGAAAAACAGGTGTTCACTTTACGATAAAGTAAGCACCTGTTTACTTCAATTAAAATGGGTTAGACGATATGACTCTTCCTACTTTAATCTCACTTAGCTTTTGATTTCTAATATTGATTCAATGTTTTCTGTAGATGTTGTTAAACTTAATATATTTCACAAACAATAATCAATCAACAAATGGACTGTATTCCTACACTTTTATTTCATTACACTAATTATAAATAATATGTTAGCTATGCGAAATAATTGATACAAAATAAGCGAGCCATTCTACATGGCTGTCACAAGCACAATTCTATCAATCAATTATCTTGTTGCCACACATAAAGTTCAAAACTAAAAGGAAGAAAAACAAAAGGAATGTACGCTGTTTGCAACAATAAAATGAAGCAAACGACACTCACATAAACATCCTGGCCCTCGTGGAAATCCCAGGGGATTTCAACAGTTGGAGAATTTTGAAACTTCTTAGTCTGTAATAAAAGATAAACATAAGAAAAATAATACAAAATATTATATGCGAAGCAGTTCATAGTTTTTTAGTCTGAATAGGAAGAGGACACAATTTCACGACTGGTCGTTTTATGACACCATGACCAGTTTTAATACTAGCAACTCTGACTCTTTGATCTGAGCCCGGATGAACAGCAATTATTCTCCCTAATCTCCATTTAAGAGGCGGAAGGTTGTCTTCTTTGATGAGGACTAAGTCATTGACTTCTAAATTGTTTTGACCTTTTTGCCATTTAGGTCTTTGTTGAAGCTGAGACAGGTATTCTCGGCTCCATCTTTTCCAGAAGTGCTGAAAAATAAACTGTCTCACATGCCATCTGTCAATGTGATTGAAGGAACTATAATTTAGATCTGGTTCAGGTATGGCAGTTAAAGACGTTCCTATTAGGAAATGACCAGGTGTTAATGCAGTTAAATCATTTGGATCAGCCGATGTTGGACACAATGGCCTAGAGTTGAGACAAGCCTCAACCTGCCCTATCAAAGTCTGAAATTCCGGATAGGTCAGCACAGTATCACCAACAGTCCTTTTTAGATGTAATTTCATTGACTTTACTGCCGATTCCCATAGTCCACCAAAATGGGAAGATGGTGGCGGTTGAATATCCATTTTATTTCCTCTAAAGAGAAAAATTTGTGAATTTCTTGATTTTGCTTACATTGCAAAAAACATTTTCTGATTTCTTTGTCTGCACCTTTAAAGTTAGTACCGCAGTCACTATAAATCTCAAATGGTTTCCCTCTTCTTGCCATAAATCGTTTCAATGCACTTAAAAATGCCTTTGTTGACAAATCTTCTACCACTTCAAGATGTACTGCTTTGATTACAAAACACACAAATAAGTAATATTTAAATGATTTTTGTCCACGTCCTGCACGATGTTTAATCATGAACGGTCCAGAAAAATCTATTCCAGTTCGATGACATGGTCGCGATTGTGTTACTCTAGATTCCGGTAGATCAGCCATTATTTGACTTGCAGTTTTAGCTCTAAGTTTGCAACACGTGATGCAAGATCTTACTACTTTTCGGATAGCAGATCTAGCAGCTATAATCCAAAATTGCTGTCTAATTAAAGATAAAAGAAGTTCCGGTGCTGCATGCAGATATTTGACATGAAAGTGTCTAATTATGTTTTCTGTCAGATTGTGTTTTGAAGGTAATAAGATTGGATGTTTTTCCTTTTCTGATAGTTGCGCATTTTTCAGTCTTCCTCCTACACGTAACACTTTGTTGTCATCTAAAATTGGACACAAGCTAAGATTGCTGATTGTAGGTAAGTCCTTTCCCAACTACAAACATTGAATTTCTTTAAAAAAAGTGAAATCGCTGTATTATTCGGACAATACAGAAAGTTGCAGCTCGAATTTCATTACTAGATAAAAAAGACGTATTTCTTTCTAGATATGCTACTTTAGAATTCGATACGAATCTTAATATCCAAGCAAATATGCGTTGTAACTTTGGAAATGAAGATATATTTGATATAATAGCAAGTTCCTGTACAGCTTCAGAAACTACAAATGAGACTGTTTTACGTGCATCTGGTAATGCCTCTTCATCTATAAGAATATTTTTAGGCAAGGCAATCTCTCTGCACTTTAACCAAGAAGGACCATTCCACCACAATTGATGAGATAGTAGTTCTGCAGGAAATAACCCACGTGAAGCACAATCAGCTGGATTTTCCTTTCCATCAACATGACTCCAGTTCTCAGGTGGTAAGATGGATTGTATTTCAGAAACTCTATTGGATATGAATACTTGCCATTTTTTAGGATCTGACCTTAACCATGACAACACGATTTGTGAATCACTCCAAGCTTGCACTAAATCAAAATTTATAACTAATGCAGCTTTTACAGACTGAATCAAGCGTGCCAATAACACTGCTGCACATAATTCCAGTCTTGGAATCGTAATAGATTTTAATGGTGCTACACGAGTTTTAGCTGTCACAAGTTTAACATTAATGTCAGAGTTATTGCAAGTTTTGATATAAATAACTGCTGCATAACCTTTTTCAGACGCATCACAAAATCCGTGAAGTTCACGTCGAAAATAATCAGGTAGCAGAATTTTCCTAGGTATATTTATAGAATTCAAAAGTTTAAATTCTCTACATCGATTTCTCCAATTTCGATCAATCTCTTCTGTTACAGAATCATCCCATGATAATTGTAATTTCCACAATTGCTGAAGGATGATTTTAGCCAGAATTACAAACGGAGCTATCCACCCCAATAGATCGAATAGTTTTGCTACGAATGACAAAATAATCCTTTTAGTCGGAACACTTTGATACTCTATTACAGAGACATTACATTTGAATTCATCATTGTCATTACATCATTGTCCTTCCATTCCAATCCCAGAACTTTCAATGTTTTGTCTTCTATTACACGATGAATATTGTCACTATCTGTGTTTGTTAAGCCAGAGATTTTAACAATGACGGTTCACTTGTCGACCATTTGTGAAGCTCAAAGCCACCCCTTTTTAGCAGTTGTTGCAATTCATCTATCAATGCAATACCTTCCGAACTATCTGTTACACCTGTTAACATATCATCAACATAAAAATCTCTTAAAACTATATTCTTTGCCTTTGGAAAGTTCAATCCTTCATCAGTCGCTAACTGACTCAAAACTTTGGTTGCAAGATATGGAGCAGCTGCAGTTCCATATGTAACTGTTTTCCAAACGACAAACTTGTATTTGTTTATACGGGCTATCTCTCCATAATATTCTCTGAAAATCCTGATCTGTCTGTACAGTAGACAAAGTATTCTGATTAGAATAATGGATTTCAAACATGTTCAAAAGGTGTGTATCTGAATATAATTATGTTTTTATAACATAGGGCCCATTGTATTAGTTTCACATAGTTCTAAAGCAATTGAACCACAGTATCGCTGTTTAGAAAGAAAATAAAAATGTGAGAAATGTATAATGAACATTAATATACAAGCTTTATTACAAGTAGTCAGCCTTTTTAAACGTGATCGTCTATGCCAAGGATGTCAAACTCGCAGCCCGCGGGCCGCATACGGCCCACAACAAATATTTTTGCGGCTCGGCCAATATATCGGCAAATAATAATGTATAATAATAAAATAACATATCGACGAAGAAAAAAAATGAAATGTTTACTGCTAAGTAATTAACGATAATTTATTCAGTGTTGTTAGATTACTCACAGCGAGTTGACACACACACTACTTAAATTACAAATGCGTGTGAGTAGCTTGCGTTCAGCTACCTTCGGCTTTTGGGGGACACGTGCACTCAGAACCTGTACGCATCCCCCGAAAGCCGAATGTGGCCGAACTCATGGTCTCAGTTTTCCAATCATAGTTTTGTACGATATATTGGTGCATGCATGTGCATGCACTTTGCTTTATTATTAATTATTACTTAATTCATATTGTTACGGATTTCAAAGTTATTTATTTAGTTAGTTTTTTTTTAGTTAGAATTGTAATTAGATTTGCTTCATGTTGCCTTAGCAACGCAGACGATTTTTGAAAAGACAGCTGCGTTGGAAGGTTAAAAATAGAACAGCGCGTGCATTTAATACCTAATAAATAAATATCTCGTAATTGCTGTTGCCATCCACAAAAATCCAGATATTTATAGATGTTTCCAGTATATTCGTGAAATTAATTATAAAGCTTATAAAAGCCGAGAACAAACAACTCATCTCAGTAGTAGCTGTAGTTCTAGCGAACTGTTTGTTTACTTAATGCTGTGATTGATTTGTAGCGATTTCGCTGTAAGATAGAATTAGTTTCTCTGTTTTGAATTGATTTTTACTAAACGTTTTTTTTTTTTACTTTTTTGTGATATTTTTATTTTATTTATTTTTTTTGTGATATTGTTAGAATATCACAATATCACATTTTGTGATATTGTTAGAATATTTTTGAAGAAATATTTCAGCATTTTGATTTATCTCTTGTGGAAAGAATAAATTTTTGTTAACTTTTTAACGTTAACCGTGTTTATTCCAGCCCTTTGTATTCAGTATGTCTATATCAAAACCAAGTGGTAGTAAAATTAAACGAAAAATCGCTGACGAACAGAATATTCCAAGTAAAATGGGAATTAGAATATTTTTGCTGTGAAATAAAAGATAAAATAATCTGCTTGATATGTAATAATACTATTAATTTACCAAAGTTATATAATATTAAATGTCATTACGAAAAACACAAATCGAAATATAACAATTACGAAGGATTAATGAGAGAAGAAAAGTTGAAAGAGCTCAAGTTAGGAGTGAAAAAGCAAGAGTCCATGTTTAGTAAAGTATTGCAAGAAAGTGAAGCGGCGGTACATGCAAGCTACGTCTTGTCCAAGTTGATAGCTAAACATTCGAAGCCTTTTACTGACGGTGATTTCATCAAGGAATGCCTAATGAAAGCTGGAGAAATTGTTTGTCCTGGAAATGTGAAGGCTTTTCAATCAATTTCATTGTCTCGAAATACAGTTGCGGAAAGAGTTACTGATTGAGCCGCGAATTTAAGTGATCAGATCAAAGCAAAATCATCTAGTTTCGAAAGTTTCTCTATTGCCTGTGACGAGAGCACGGACATTAGTGCCAAGCTCAATTAGCAGTGTTTCTTCGTTCTTGTGACAAGAATTTTAACATTTTTGAGAAATTACTGGAAATACTGATCTCTGGTACTACCACAGGAGAAGATATATTTACTTGTGTTTTTGGACTTCTGCAGAAATACAATCTACCTTTGGCAAAATTAAATTCTGTAGCTACAGATGGCGCTCCATCAATGACCGGGAAAAACAAGGGCTTCGTAGCATTACTAAGAAGAAAACTTAGTGAAATTCACGGTTCAAACATTCATCATATGCATTATATTATACATCAAGAAGTTCTATGCACGAAAGTAATAAATATGGAGAATATTTTGTCATATATAAAAAAAGTTATAAATTTTATAAGATCTCGAGGTTTAAACCAGCGTCAATTCACTGCTTTCTTAAGTGAGTTAGATAGTAAATATTCTGGTTTGTCCTTCTATACCGAGGTACGTTGGTTATCTTGCTCCAAGATTCTCAAACAATTCTGGGATTTGAAAGAAGAAATATGGCAGTTTTTAAAAACGAAAAATCAAGACGTAAGTTTGTTTTACGATCCAATATGGATACAAGATTTATCTTTCTTGGTTGATATAACCAAACACTTAACCGATTTAAATTTATCGTTACAAGGAAAAGATCATATCATTAAGAACATGTTTGACATAATTAAAGCATTCAAATGTCAACTAGTTCTTTGGGAAAAACAACTTAAAAATGAAGATTTGACGTACTTCCCGACGTGCAGCATGAACAAATCAAGTTTAGATGATACTTGTTCGTATCAAAAATACGCAGAAAAAATTGCAAATTTAACAACTGAATTTGAAACGAGGTTTAATGATTTTTGTTCTGTCGAAGACAATTTTTTTTTTTGTTTTCTTCGATTTTCTCAATAAGTATTGATTCAGTACCCAGCCATATGCAAATGGAGGTGATCGAGATTCAATGCAACTCAAATTTGAAAGCAAAATTCATTGAAGTGGGCGGGCCTGAATTTTACAAATACTATTTACCAGCCAGGTTTGAAAATACTCGAAAATTCGCATATGAAATTATTTCCATGTTTGGTAGCACTTATCGGTGCGAGCAGTTATTTTCAGTCACGAAAGGTAATAAGTCTCCTATTAGAAACCGTATTAATGATGCTCACCTTGGGTCAGCGTTGAAAGTTATCACTGCAAACAAAATTTCTCCCGAAATAGGAAAGATAATAGCAGAGAAGAGATGTCAAGTATCAGGACGTACACATTAAATTTTTCTTGTTCTTTTCTATATAAATATATATATATATGTTTATTATTGTATTATTCGAAATAAATCTACGTTTCTATGAATATTGATTTTTTTTTTTTTTTTTTTTTTTTTTTTTTTTTTTTTTTTGCGGCCCGCCTAAAGTTAAACCTTGTTTGTTTGGCCCAAGTGTACCTATGAGTTTGACATCCCTGGTCTATGCTTTTAGAGGATTTTTGAAGCTCTGTGCATTTGCTCTGGCATCTTAAAATAGTGATGTTCAATATCAACGTATGTTTATGTTCTCAATACAGGTTTCTTTCAGAAAGCGACCTCTTAGAAGTCGTCAATAAATGAATCAGTACAGTTATTTTCTAATAGACCATAGAATAAATTTATTTTAACGTCAATTTAAAAATGGCTGCTTGTACTAAGAGCTAAGAGCAATAAGACTCTATAATTTTTCTTTCGCAACAATTAGCTGTCATGCCAGCTGAATTGTTTTCTGCATAATCTTTATTGTGTATAATTGAAATATTTAGCTATGCATTCAACAAATATACAACAAATGTAAGACAAATCATTAAAAAAATTAAAATTTGGAACATTAATAATAATTTTTCTGTTATACATAAAATATTATTAATGAATGATGAATTTATATCATATTATATATAAATCAAAATTTAAACTCCTATTCCTTTATAATAAATTGAAGAAAAGCTATAAAGTGAATTAATTTTTAAAAACAAAACTAAAATTAAAAAAAAAATTGTCATATACCTAGAATCTAAAAATAACGATTACTGAATTTTACGACTCATGTGTGTATTTAATTATGGCAAAGGACACTAAGGCTATCTGCCTAAGGAGGGGTGCCTTCGTTGAGGACTTTCTAAGGGAAACTGACTCGTATACACGTTACACATGGGGAAAACCACGAAAACACCCATGTAGCCAGCCCGTTCGCGGGATTCGAACCTCGGACCGAACTGTCATTGTTCCGCGGCTTTATCGCTGGGCCGCTGGTGGACCCTTTTACGACTCATGTAATAATAAATGCATATTTATATTGTAACAGAAATTTTGCTAGAAGTCTAGCATATGTATAGTTATTTGTGATCTTTTAAAACTGTCGTAACATGATGCATATTTATCATTATCGTGAACCGAAACTGTATGCTTTATATCCTTACAAATATACGAGATAGATTTTAATATTTATTTCTGCATATACTTACGTTTCCCAAAGACACGAAAGCAAGTCAAGCAGATTTTTGTTGTATTAAGCAGACTTAAGTTCTCTGTTAGCTAGTGTAACGTAATTTCGGATTCTATGAGCCTTTCAGAATTATTAGCAAAATAGTGGAAATGTCTTTACAAAGTGTTTTTATAAGCAAACAGCAGATGTACACTGAGCAGTGATCAACTGATATATTTCTTAAATGATTTGGTTTAGTTGATTATGACAAAACACACTGGGGCTATGTGCCTAAGAGGAAAAACGCCTTCGTAGAGCACTTTCTTAGGAATGCTGGCTCGTATGGTACGTGGTAAGCTAGCTTGTAAGCTGGTACGGGAAAAAAACCACGAAACGCCTATGAAGCCAGCCCGTTCGCCTGAGATCGAACTCAGGTCGGAACTACCAGTGTTCAGCGATTTTACCGCTCGACCGCTGGTGAGCCATTTCTTAAATGATATAAGTTATACTCATAGCATTATGAAATAACACTGATTGAAATATTTAGTACTTCACTATTATCTCTAATAAAGTAACATAAAAATTTCCTTACCTTTTATAGATTTCTAAATTTCTTTTAAGTTCTTTCTTAATTCGTACTTAACCTGTACATGTGCGAATGTTTTTATCGATCATATTGTTAAGTGTAAAAAGCAAGTTAACTTTTATAATATAGCATTCCTTGTCTCAACAAATAACAGTCTCAACAAGGAGTTTTTGGAAAGGGGAGGAATCGGGGAAAATTCATCCTTTCGTTATTAGCGGTTCTGATGAAGGGAATGGGGGAAGCGGCAAACGAAATAACGAATAACGGACAAATAACGAAAGCTAACCTTTAATGCGGTCTCCCAGTTTCTGTATTTGTATTTGGGAAAGTTTTATGGTCATTATGAAAAAGTGAAAATTTGATATGGATTCCGCATGACTTCCTTCTATGACTATTTAAATTATGCTTATTTTTGCTGCACCTCATTTAAACTTATTTCCTCGAATTATTCTAAGTCAATTAAGCGATACCCGAAGGCAAGTTACAAATGGCATCAAGCATTGCAAATTTTGAAACTAAATTTCCCGGTCAATCTTTGTCCTACGGGACTCAAACTTCTTGTATTTTTATTTTTTCATAACGAGTATAAAACTTTGCCAAATATAAATATAGAAACCAGAAGACGACGTTAAAAGTTCGATTTCATAAATTGTCCAAAATTAATTCTTTTTTAAATTTGACATTGACAAAATATGAATATTTTCGTCCTTTAAAATACTTCTGTATTTTTGTTGCACCGTATTTAAACTTGCTTCCTCAAGTTATTGACATTAAATTACATTAATTCCATTATCTATTGGAAAATAATTATAACAAATCATCTATTTACGACATCTTTAAGGGAACATAAACAAACATTGGTAGTGAACATCATCTTTTTAAGACCACCACATGTAAAATCCTCTAAAAGCATGAATGGTTTTTCATTTAAAGAGGACCCATTACTTTTGTAACATTAATCTTAATTATACATGTTTTTGATGTGTGTGCCAAAATTGTGATACCGTACTTCTGTTGCTTTAGAAATGTGTGAAATTAAAAAAATGGATACTACATAACAAAAAGGTTATTATATTCAGATACACACCTTTTGACCACGTCTGAAATTCATTATTCTGCTCAACATAATTTGTCTGCATAAAATATTAAATACTATTAAAAAATCTAAAGCTAAGTCGAAGTAGAAACAGTCATCTCTTCTAAACCATTTTAATTGAAGTAAACAGAATTAATTTACTTGAAGTAAACGTTCGCCTTATCGTAAAGTAAACACTTATTTTTCAAACAGCGGATGAAACGGGAAAGAGGGAATTGGTGGGGGAAGACAGCGAAGGAAATAATACTTTTTCGAGCTGGGGATGAAATGAGAAAGGACGAAACGAATTTTATTTTTATTTGTTTTTACATTTTTATTAAATTTTACTTATAAGTATTTTATATTTCAGTTGCTAATTATTATGTTACTTTAATTATTCATTATTTTAATCACTATTTTTTATTATTTTAATTACTAATTAATGTTATTATTGTAATATTTATTTCCTTTCTTTCTTTATTTTTTATTTTATTTTTTCCTATTTTCCTGACGGCCTTCCGCAGGCGCTTCTGACTTTAGAAACTAAGCCCTGACAGCAATAGAAAATTTAATAATGAATCATATCCAGTGCACCAAAAAATAATAGCCAAAATAAAGTGAATTATTTCTACCCCAAAAATACGACGCAAAACTCCCTATCGCAGCACTACTCAGTTCTCGCGGGGTAGAATAGCTCACGTGATTCAATGCGATGCGACGTTTCAAGGCCCTTTTTAGGGCCTTTTTAGACCGATAAAATAGGCTCAGGATACGGATACCGATCGATTTTACCGAAAGTAACGAGTAACGATACGATAGTAACGAGTACTGGTTCACCGAGTAACGAATACATACGGGTACACAATTTCTCGTTACTTCTACAGCACTAATCGGTGGGCGAAAAATCAAGCATAAACTTCGTATATTTTATACGAGTTCGAAAGGCCAGGAAGAAAAGATGGGACAAAATAAAATAAAAAATAAATGGCCCAAAAGTAATGGAGAAAAAAAAGTATATTAATAATTTAAAAAAAGGGGCTTATAAAAAGAAAAGGAAAGGAAGTAAGAGAGTTTTCTTAAGAAAAAAAAAAAAAAAAAAAAAAAAAAAAACCCACCGTTTGTGTCCATGAGTGTAGTCAAAAAGGGGAGGAAATTGTTATCATTTACAATAAATAGAGTCTTCCAGGTGTGTGTAATGAGTGTGTTTTGTGTAAAGCTGAATAGATGTGAAGGTGGGGCAAATTTAATTATAAAAATATAAATATTGGGTGTCCAGTCACGTAACAGTACAGTTTAAACATAACAGTAGTTTAGAAGCTAACTTTTGCTATGACAGGAAAACTAAAATTTAAATATTTTTAAATTAGTTTTATTTTTAACATGGGAAACAATATGTTAGGCTCTACCTTGAGACACAGTAACAAAAGACACATAAGATCAAAATACATATAATATCAGGCAAAATTATATAATAACTAATTAACTAAGTAATATCATCTATTGATTAACTAAGTAATATCATCTATTGCCGTTTCCGACATATTCATATATTATTCAGAAAACAGCATCAGACAAAATCATAATTCCAAACATTGCGAGAACATATCAGCAAAAATAAATAAGTAAATAATTTACAGAATTTATTTTTATTTTAATATTAATTCATTAAAAAAATAAGCATTTTATTTATTTATTAATTTAACCTTCATATTTTATTATATTTGTACTAGTTTATCAAGTTGAGGCACACTGTATTAATATATACTTTTAATGGTACTTACGTATTATCGCAAATGCGCGTAAGACCTTTACGGTTGCAAATATGCGTGTGCGCATGCCCAAAATACGTTTACGCATGCGCGTTTAATGTATAACGGACGGTATAAGCTAAGCTAAAATTATCTAATTCAGTTAATGTTGCAGATTGCGTTGTTCCTTAATCTTCGAATTGGATCCGGCTTATTATTTTTTGAAGACTGTTAGAACAATTTTATAAAAGTTAGCTTGAACTTTCGATTATGTCAAATAGAATTTCCGATATATATTTACTAATATGTAAAGGATCTACAAAGCGAAAGTATGTTTCGAAGTCCATTAAACAAAAAGTGAAATTGCTGCAAAAAATGGATAAAGGCATATCCTTTGTTTATCTAACCATTCCGAAATCTGTTTATCAATTTCACGCTGCTCTGCAGCGGGGGGACGCCGCGGCGAGCAATGAATTGGAAGTTGATCTGTCAGCACTATCCTTATCTTCAGGGCAGATGTTTTTATTTTATTTGGCTTATAATTCCTTACTAAATGTAGTATTTCATCTCAATGTACTCCATCTTTGATAATATTTTAAATCAAATTCCTCGTCATTATAATTCGCTTCCGAGAGCGAAGAAAGTAAAGTAAGCAAATAAATATTGAGCTTTTTTTTTTGTAAATTTTGATACCCTTTAGATCATAATTGTTCTTTATTTCATAAATTACGGTTTCATATTTTTAATTTTATAATTTCTGCATGCCATCTCACCAGATTTAAACTGATGATCTATAATCCGGAAAAATCGATAATCCGGAATCGCCGAAGTCCCGACGAGTCCGGATTAATGACTTTTGACTGTATCGGTAACATTTCCTAAAAATGGCGAAAAAAAAAAGAAAAATGATTGCCGAAGAGGAAACTGGGAACCTGGTCCAGGTGCTCAACTTTGCCTAGTAAGTATGATATTATTTAATTCCTCATTTAGAGTTTATATCTTCTCAAATGTTTATAGTGTTACGGATTTCGCATTTATTTAGCTACTTTTAGTAGAATTTGTAATTAAAATTGTTTCATATTCCCGTGGAATGCAGCACGAGACTTATTTGAAGAAAACGCTACGCCGGAAAAATTAAAATACAGGAGCACGGTCATTTAACATTTAATAAATAGATGTCTCATAACTGTACTCTTTTGCTATCCAGAAAAATCGGGAAAATACCAGAATGTTCTCTGCAGGATTAAAAAGCTTATAAAAGCCGGATTAAAACATCTCAATTCAGTTGTTTACTAAGCTTTTTTGTTGCTGATTGTAGCGAATTCCGGATGAGATCGGATTAGCTTTCTCTGTGTTTTTTTTCATTGGGTTCTGTTTACCGTTTTAGCAGTTTAAAATATAACCACTGTGAGATATTGCGATATTGTACGAATATCTCTGAGAAAATCTCACCATTTTGTTTTATTTCTTTGGATAAGAATAGATTTTTATTAATTTTTTATCGACTTGTGCATTTAATCCATTATGAACCCGTACGCACGCAACAATGTGCAAGTAAAGTGAAATTCTTGTGTACAATAACCTAGGTTATTCGCTGATTTCTTTCATAATAGCTATAATTAAATTGGTCTAAGGCAGCGGTTCTCAACCTTTTGACTAACGCGTATCATCTAAACAAAAATTGGAAACCTTTAGTACCACCACTACAAAGTACTATTACCACCACCACCATTCCTGAACAAAGCTCAGATCGCATAAATTTGCGAGTTTTAGAGAAAAATCTCAAGCAGGATGCTGGGGTTTTGATTTTTGAATTTAATAGTTGAAAATATCTTGCTCCTTTGCGTACCACCTATTTTTCTCTTGCGTACCATCGGTTGAGAACCCCTGGTCTAGGGTTAATGTACCCGTCGCGCAAACATCGCCAATGCGGATGTTTTGAGCGTGGAAAAGGAATTTCGCTTCTGAATTAATACGTAGATTTTGTTTTCCTGTGCTAATTGCGGAAATTTTAGTAATGTAATATGAAAATCATTAGTATATTGAAAGTTATTAAAAATAAATAATAATTAAGAAACGCAAGTTAAAATCTAAATGTTTGCCAATGATATATATAACATAATGATTTTGAATATCGTTGACATTACTTCTAAATTTTTTTTTGCTTATTTTATAATCACTATTGAAAAGTTAGACGAGTTGTTTATGCATGGTTACCACTACCGTTTCTTGGTTAAAATAATTTCCAGAATATTGATATTGAGGTTCGAAGTCAATAGAATAAACTGAATATTGTGGCACAAAATACTGTTGCGTGCATACGGGTTCGTAATAGATCGAATGCACAAGTCCGATAAAAGATTAATAAAATTAATTTTTATCACAACAAATGTAACAAAACGCTGGAATTATCGTCAGAGATATTTTTACAATATCACAATATCACGCAATATAATCAGTACTATATTCTAAACTACTAAGACGTTAAATAGAACACAATCCAGAGAAAGCTAATCTGATCTCATAGCGAATTCGCTACAGTCAACAACAACAGTTATTTAAACAACAACTAAACTGAGATGTTCTCTCTCTGGCTTTTATAGTTTTTTAAATCGGCCGCACAAGAGAGTTCTAGCAATTTCTGGAAAGCAAAAAGCGTAGAATTACGGTTACAGTTAACATTGTACTCAATGACATTTATTCAAATTAAATGTCAAGTACGGAGATAAACTGTTATTGAATGTTAAATGCACGTGCTCTTGTATTTTTACTTTTCCAGCGCAGGTTTCTCTTAAAATGCGTCACTTGCAAATTCGAGTATAAAAGAATCTGTAATGTCTGCCACATATGCTGTGTGATGATAGGCGGCACTTTCAAAGTGAGGTTTACGTTTAACTTTGCATTTATGTCAATTTTATCACCAGACGCAGTCTGGAGGGTAACATATGATGCCATCCAAATGAGTTCACCTTTAAACTTTTCAGATAAATCTTTCGATGATGGTAACCTTCGCTCCCGTATCGATCACCATATTACAAGGAACTCCATTGATATGTCCCATGATGAAGAGTCATTGTTGCCGTCACTTGCTGCATATATCTGAAGCGCTTTGAATTGAAACTTCTCGTTATCTTCCAAATTCCTCTCTGCGATATGGCCATTAATTTGTTTCTCTCGTCGTTGCTGGGAAATTGGTTTCTTTTCCGTGCTCTGGGCTGTTCTGCAGTTCTCCATACATGGCCTTCAACACTGCACTTCCAGAACTTTAGGATTGGTTTCTTTTCACTTCTATTCCGCCTCAAAGCACTGACTTGTCTTGTTAAATTATCTGTTTTATTTTCCGTGCGCTGGGGTGTTCTGGAATGCCGTCGTATGTGGCCTTCAGTACCACATTTTCAACACTTTAGAAGCAGTTTGTGGTCACTCCTACTCCGTATCAAACCACTGACTTGTCTGGATAAATCATCTAAACGAGCTATCACTTAATCCACTGGCTTGTGGACTTGTACAGCTCTGAATGGGTGGCGCTCTCTACGAGTTGCTTGCTGGTTTGCCTGGAATTTCATGGCGTACACTAGAGTACCTTTTAAATCCTTCACAACCGCCATTCTCAGAGCCCTGTATTTTGGGATCCCGGATGCCATCGATAAAATACTGCAGGAACAGGATTTCTCTTGTTTCTCTCGGATACTTCGAAAAGGGCAGATGAGACAGTATTTCAACATCCGTGGCGAGCTCTTGGAGTGTTTCGGTGAGCTTCTTTTGACAGGATTTTAATTGAAACCGGATGTAGTCTTTCAAACATTTCTTCCCGAAGCGCAACTCCAGTGCGCCGGACAGTGCTTCGAAGAGTAGCCTTTGTGTTTCGGGAAGAGTCTAAAGGATATCCGCTGCGTCTGTTCTCAAAGAAGCGGCGAGGTGACAAGCCTTTCCATCCATTCGCATCCGCCACTATAGAAAATTGTGTCATATCTACCTGCCAGAGGTCTTCCCATCATATGTGGATAACTTCAGGAAGGGACGAACAGGCATGGGTAAAAATTTAAAACCATCACTATTCCTCCCTGCTGTCGCTACGAATTTCTTCTTTGGCGACCGCAGAAACTCTGTTATCAGTTTGTTGTTCCATGGCATAAACTCTCTCTTCTATTTGTTCTTTTACAGAATAAACTTTCTTCTATTTGTTCTTTTGCCGAAGAAACTCTTTCTTCAGTGTGTCCAACTTTATTTTCAACCGCGTCAATTCTGCCTTCCATAGCCTCGAATTTGTTTTCTATTACACAGGTAATTTCACTTTCCATTTCCTCTTGACGTGCTTCAATTTTGCTTGAACAGCCTTCATTTCTGCTTTAACAGATACTTGAGCCGCCTTCATCTCTGCTTTAAGAGAACCTTGGCCAGCTTTCATCTTTTGTTTAAATGATTCTTGACCAGCTTTCATCTCTCATTGGTACTCTTGCGTTTCTCCTTTAAATGCAGCAAAGGCTGCCACCAACTGCCTTAACTGTTTAAACATCGCTTTAGCTATTGGCATTCAAATCATGCTTCTGACACCAAACGTGTTGCTTGCGTGCGGGTTCGTAATAGACTGAATGCACAAGTTTGATAAAAGATTAGTAAAATTTATTCTTATCACAACAAATGTAACAAAACGCTGGAATTATCCTCAGAGATATTCTTGCAATATCATAATATCACGTAATATTTTCAGTAGCTCTATTCTAAATTACTAAAACGTTAAATAGCAATCCAAAGCGCAGAGAATCCAAAGCGCAGAGAAAGCTAATCCGATCTCACCGTGAGCTGGCTACAGTCAACAACAACAGTTATCTAAACAACAACTGAGTTGAGATGTTCTCTCTCTGGCTTTTGTAGCTTTTTAAACCGGCCGCACGAGAGAGTTCGAGTAATTTCTGGAAAGCCAAAAGCATAGAAATACGGTTATAGTTAACATTGTATTCAATGACATTTATTCAAATTAAATATCAAGTACGGAGATAAACTCTTATTAAATGTTAAATGCTCTTGTATTTTTACTTCTTCGACGCAGCTTTCTCTTAAAATTCTTCACGCGCTGCATTGCACGAGGAAATAAAACAATTTCAATTACAATTCTACTGAAAACTAGCCAACTAAATACAAAATCCGTAACAATGTATATAATAATCTCTCAAAAATTGTAAGGAGTGTGCAAGTACTATATATTTTTAATCGCAGTATTATTAAATTTCTCAATAAAAATTTACAAATGAATACAGAACGTTCAGATAAGCACATTAAATTTGTGAAAACGCTGCATGTGTATTTTCGTAAAATAATTGGGGTGTTTCTAATGCATGCATAACTGTCAAATGCATCTGCTTGTTATGATGAATTTCAACTGTAGTCTAAGTCAAAATCCTTTCATGAATTCAATACTTCAAAAGAAATTAATCTCTTTAAATTAAATCCTCATTACACTGATAAACAGTTATTACTGATATGTGTTACAAGACCGATTTGTAAATACATGATAAATAACATTTTCTGAAGCGTTATTTTGTGTTGTTATCTCTAAATTAGAAGGCTTCCGAAGTACGTTCTGTTTTTAATGATTTTAATTGGATATGCAGATGTCATTGTAATTTTAAAAAATTGTGGTTTAAACTGGCCTTGATGTTTGATAAAATGAACGTTGGCACAGTGCTCCTAAATTAGGGTTATGCAAATATATCCTAGGGATAAATGAAAGAAACACAATTCAAAATGTTCAAAGACACAATTCAAAATGTCTCCCTTTATGTGCGAGTGTGTGTTGAAAAAATAAATTCTATCTCCTTCAAAGGCAACATCAAGAGAAATCTTCAAATATTATCTGATGAACAAATTATAGTGCAGGAAATATACATTTTGAATGATTTGAAAATTAAAAATTAAATATTTCAATTAGAGCAATAAACATTAATATAATTATAACAGAAATCATTTTAAATTTATTTATTGGCCCAGTATCTTCAAAAAGTTGGGTGAAGTCACCTCAGATTTTCTTATTTGTTGTAAGAGTATTAGGAATATTAAGTTTGATTGCAGTTTTTTGAATGTTCTAGCAGAAGCCTGCTAAATTTAATTTTTAGAGGATGTTCCAAAAGATGTTTTAAATTTTAGGAAAAAATAAATATTGGACAATTAAATTGGTCCCAAGCGAACGAGACGATGTTGCTGATAATGATGAACATGGTTTGTTTATTGTTTCAGTTTTTTATAATACTGGGCCCAATTTAATTACCCGCATATTTATTTATTGCGTATACTTACTTCCTGCCTTTGGCACAATTTTACTATGTGGTTTGTTTTATGCATTTTTATTAGTCCAAAGGGGCTTTGTTCCCTAAGGACTATAGTTTTCGTTTTGCGATTTTGCGTTGAATCACTATAAATGTCCGTTTCACTTTTCAAACTGTTGCCACCAAATGTTAGAGTCCTGCATTACATTTGAAGAAATTAAATAATGAAAAATCTGTATCAGTAGATGTATATTTCTCGCATTGTGATAAAACAACGGTACATAGAGCTATCGAATTTTGAATGACGTAATCCTCCTACGAATATGGGCATGTGGAAGACAAATTTGAAATTTGGAATTTGTTTTATTATCGATTTCGCGTTTTGTGAAACTTGAACGAATTTTTGAGTAACAAACTCAACGATTTAAAAGCGAGCAATGGTAACACTCTACGGAGAAAAACACCTTTTTGTCTCCAGCGCGCGGAACTGTGTATCGGAAATTCTAAAGATAGGCTCATTTTAAAATTATTTTGCGACATTGCTATTGAACTGAATTTTATGGTTTCGGCGCAAAGAACATGATATTTAATAAATAAATGTTAAAAAAAAAAAAAAAAAAAAAAAAAAAAAAAAAAAAAAAAAAACACCCCTTTGGACGTAATTTAAAATCTGAAACCTTTCAGTTTTTTTTTTTTTTTTTTAACTTTGTATACTTTTTTTTATTACTTTATGTCTTTACAGGATCATTTTGAGGAATTTCAGTGTCAGTCACTATACAAAGGCAGGACAAGCTGAACAAAGGATGCAAAGATAGAAAAAAGCTGATAGCTGAACGAGAATTCCAAAAATGTAAAGATGTACTCTTTCATTTACAATCAGCCATCACAAAGGAATTAATTGAAAGAGTAACTGATAGATGTACGAATGTGACCATGCCAGAATGCTGTAATATCAAGAAAGTGATTATTGATAATTTTTGATTACCAGCTGCAAAGGCATCTTAGTACTGACGAGTAACACTTAATTATTGGCTTGCCTAATTAAGCGCGCTAGGAAAGTGAAAGAAATACCTTATATGCTACCCTCTTAAAGGGCGATTGGGGTTTTTAGGGGACCCATTCACCAAAACCTGGGTGTGGAGATTTCTCATCCAACACCCTTTTTGTTCAGGCGCCACTGTAGAGACATTAGGTAAATTTTATTTTTGGGAGTAGGTGAGATGAAAAATTAGCAACGCCTTCGCCAGGAATCGAACCACGGACCTCTGGATACCGGCCCAGTGTGCAGACCACCACACCACGAAGGCACACCAAGAAGGTGGGAGAAATACCTTATAACCTTAAGCTTTTTATGAAAAGGGGGGAGAGATTCGAGCACACTGTGCTTCCATCCTCTTCAAATTTATAAAGGAAGTATCAGTTTTCTCATTTTATGATGTATAGAAAATTTTAAACAGTTAAATCGGTGTCTTTTTATCAATGAAACGTTAAAAACTCTTTAATTGGTGTTCCTTCTATTGCTCATTTTCTCGCAAATACATTTTTTATGCTAAACAACTGATGTGCAATATCATCAGGGGATTAAACTAACAAAAATGAAAATGCTATTTCATCATCTGATTAAGCTACTCTACAGCTTTTGTCGAAAGATAGCAAAGATGCAGTCATATTATAAAATGCTATTACATTGTCAGTTCTCGTTTTCGAAACTGTGAAAAATATTAAAATGAAGAGTTTTCCCCCAAGCAATCAATTCAAATATTTCAGTAATTAATGTTTTTGGTTACTAACATAGTTCCACATATTGTCTTCTTTATATAATAAATTTTTTCATTAATTTTTTTGTGTTGTGTGATAAAACTATCACTTGTGAAATAGTGTAAATATAAATATATCTAAAAGATATGTTTCTTCATTATTTTGCTGTCATAAAAACGTAAAAGAAAACCACTTCTGTGGTTGTGTATTTCTTAGTTCTTTCCCCTCCCCCCCACACAAAATGGACATATATACAAAGAAATGTTTTTCAAATGAGATTACAATTACAATTCTCTTTTCAGACTATTTTTCAAATTGTTATGTATAATAAGTAACAATTAGAAGAACTTGACGAGATGAAACTGCTGTTGCTGGGTAAAATCAAAAATAAGCTTTCTTTTATGCTTTGAAATGAATTGCATGTGGTTAAGTCTGAACACACATTCTTAAATTGTAAGAGGAATAGGGACAGGTTTTATCTAAATTATTTGTATAAAATATGCAAACTATAAATTATTTTGTAACATTACCCAGATTACACAAATTCATTCTCATACATTCAAGTTTATTAGTTTTTATGTAATAATTGTTTTTTAATTTAGGCAAAATTTTTTTTAATCAAGTATTACAAATACAATGCTAGACGAGGGTGACCTGATCAGAGAGGAAGGACTTTTTATTACGAGTTTCTATTTCGTATTTATATTACGTTTGGAGAAAAGCATCCAAAACTCAGAATGCTGTACTTTTTTCTTCCATATGTGTTATGAAATATTTCATACATTTAAAAGAAAGTGTTTCTTAAGAGTCTTGTATAATTATTTCCCTAAACGAAAGTGATTGTAAGCTTATTTTACCTCATACTTAGTTGACAACATGTTCTAAAATTATTTTTGAGTATGAATTTAGTGCTTTTATTGAAAGTTTTGTTAAAATATCATTAAGACAAACCTATTTGCACACTGTACACTCTATTTCCCCGTTTGACACTATCGAACGTTTTTATTCACATCTTACTTATTTTACTTTGCTAACTAAACGGAAACATCTAAAGCATATGTTATTTTGAATATGTTTTACAAAATATACGTGAAATTTTTATTTAAGTGGAAACGGCTATATGCCGTTTGAGAATTAATAAATTATCCCAAAAGTTTATATGCGTGGGATGTCACGCGTTTATAAAATCAATCTTTAAAACATTCAGCCAGCGTCTGCGAAAAACGCGCCAAAATTGGCGGCGCTTTCCCTTCCTCGCCAAGAGGGAAAAGTTGGTGATTCAGCCTAGTATATAGGAGTCTTAACTGAAAAGAATTTGAAATTAATGATAAAGAATCTAATTACCGTCTGCAGTTTTTCCTGCAGAGCTTGTGAGAATTTAATAAATCGCATTATATACAATAATAAATACAATATAAAAAATGATACACGCTTAACTCTGTTGACATTTAATACATATGAAGGTAAGCTATTAGGAAATAGTATTTAAAAATTCCTGTGGTAAACATTTTTAATTTTGAATGGTTCAAAAATGAGTACAAAATACCATTTTTACAAATTTGTTCTCGAAGCTGAAGATTAAGATACGTCTATTTTTATGAATTTTATTGATTAAAGAATAATTTCCTGAGCATTTTGCTTTTCAGTTAGCTTTTTAACCCACCATTATTCCTCAATAAAAGCATTTTAGTGTAATATTTCTGTTCCCCATTTCAACTATTTGAAATACGAAGTGAGTGTTTTGTAAATAATTATAATCAGACAAAGTGAGTCATAATCATATAGCGACATAATCTAGATAAATAAAATTATACATGTAATTCAGCGCCTCATTAAAAAAAATTTAGACTATCTTTTTATCAGACAAATGGTTCTTTTATTGTCTATATGTATTGTTACGAATTTGGTATTTAAAAAGCTAATGTTAGTTCAATTATAAATTAAATGGTTTTATTTCTCGCGCAGTGCAGCGCGTGACGAATATTAAAAGAAAGCTAAGCCGGAAAAATTAAAAATACTAGAGCGCGTGCGTTAAATAAATAAATATCTCTTTTTGATTTCGAGAAAGTACTGGAAAATTCTAGCGCGTGATTTTAAAAGCTTATAAAAGGAGGAAAACATCTCAGTTTGTAGTAGTTGCTTAGTTTGTTGTTGTTTAGAAAACTACTGTTGTTGATTGTAGCGAATTCGTGGATTAGCGTTCTTTAGCTGTTTTGAATTACGTTCTATTGGATATTTGAGTAGTTAAAAGATAACTACTGTGAGATATTGTAATACTGCATGATAATTTGAGAAAATTTAAGCATTTTTGTTGTGATAATAATAAATTTTTGTTCATTTTTCATCGGACTTGTGCATTCATTTCGTAACGAACCCGTACGCACGCAACAATTTTTGGTGTCAGAAGTGGGATTTGAATGCCAATAACAAGAGCGATGGAAGAACAATTCAGGCAAATGAAGACTGCATTTGCTGCTTTCCAAGAAAAGATGGAAGGAGCCGTCAACTCCGTTAAAGAAGAAATTAAAGGCGAGATGAAATTGGGCCAAGAATCCGTTAAGGAAGAAATGAAGGCCATTCAAACTGGTCAATTAACTTTTAAAGACGAAATAAAAGTTGTTAAGGAATCTGTTAAAGAAGAAATAAAAGCTGTTCAAGTCAAGATTGAAGAAAGTCAATGCGAAATGAAAAGAGAAATTGCCTGCATAATAGAAACCAAATTCGATGCTATGGAAGGCAGAATAGATGTGGTTGAGAATAAAGTGGGACAAATTGAGGAAAATGTTTCTTCTGTTAAAGAAGAAATAGAAGAAAGAGTTTGTTCCGTTCAGAAACAAATCGAACAACAAATTGATGACCGGGTTTGTGCGGTTGCCAAAGAACTGGAAACTTTAAAGAAATTCGTAGCGACGGCTGGGAGTAAGAGTGATGATTTTAAATTCTTACCGATGCCTCCTCGTCCATCTCTGAAGCTATCCACATATGATGGGAAGACATCCTGGCAAGTGTATAAGACCCAGTTTTCTATCGTGGCGGATGCGAATGGATGGGATTCCCAAGCTAAGGCCTGTCATCTCGCCGCTTCTCTGAGAGCAGACGCAGCGGATATCCTGCAGACGCTTCCCGAAAACAAAAGGTTAGATTTCGAAGCTCTGTCCGGCGCCTTGGAGTTGCGCTTTGGGGAGAAGTGTTTAAAAGACTACAGCAGGCTCCAATTAAAATCTCGTCAACAGAAGCTCACCGAAACGCTTCAGGAGCTCGCCACGGATGTTGAAAGGCTGTCACATCACGCCTTTTCGGAGTGCCCGACAGAAACAAGGGAAATCCTGTCCCTGCAATATTTCATCGATGGCATCCGGGACCCTGAAATACAGAAAGCACTGCGAATGGCGGATGTAAAAGATTTGAAAAGCGCTCTGTTGTACGCCATGAAGTTCGAGGCAGCCCAGGAAGCAACTAATAGAGATCGCTACCCAGTTAGAGCTGTGCGAGTCCATGAGCCAGTGGATCAACTGATGGCTCGTTTAGATGATTTAGCCAGACAAGTCGAAGCTTTGATACGAAGTAGGAGCGAGAAGAAAGTGGCTCCAAGGTGTTGGAGATGTGGTAGTGAAGGTCACCTAAGACGGAATTGCAGAACGCCCCAGGGTACGGAATATAAAGCAGATGATTTTACCAGACAAGTGAGTGGTTTGAGACGGAACAGAAGTGAAAAGAAACTAGTTCTAAAGTGCTGGAACTGCGGAGTTGAAGGCCACATACGAAGAAACTGCAAAACACCCCGAGGTACGGAAAATAAGACCATTTCCCAGCAACGACGCAGTAAACAAATCAGTGACCATATCGAGGAACGGAGGTTGCCAGATAATGAAAAACCTTGTTTTAAAGCGCTTAAAATTTATACAGTGAGTGGCAACAGTAACGGAATGTCCATTAATGGGAATATCGATGGAGTTCCTTGTGATATGATCATTGACACAGGAGCTAATGTTACCATCATTAGGAAAGACTTAGCTGAACAGTTTAAAGATAAACTTATTTGGACGCCATCCTGTGTTACCCTTCAGACTGCGTCTGGTGATAAGATCAACATAGCTGGTAAGTTAAACGTGAAAATCACATTTGGAAGTGCCCCCTACCATCACACGGCTTATGTGGCGGATATCACAGATCCATGCATACTCGGATTGGACTTTTTAAGGAAATACAATTTTTCCTTAGACTTCAAAAACAACAAACTGCTTTCAGCATCTGGTGACATGACTATCCATCCTCAGAAGAGATCCTCACTTGGAAATGCCGACGCCTTGTCCGAAAGACCCAGCTCGGGAAGCCGCCGAAATCATGCTAGGGTCGAAAAGAAACGCAAGACTACCAGCTATTCTCCATCTCAGAAGCTCTTCGGTCGAGACCTTCGTCTGCCTTGTGACCGCCTGTTTGGTCGCCCTACGGATGCGCCTTCATCGCCTGAGGAACACACCCAAGATGTCCAGGCCCGGTTTGAGGGGATGCACCGTTCTGCACGAAAGCGAGTCAACTTGGCGACGGAGCTAAATTACAGTCACCTTCGGATGATCCGTATACAGTGCTGAACAGACTAAATGACGTCATGGTTCGGATTAGTAAGTCTTCGAACTCTAAACCTAAAGTCGTTCATTACGACAGGTTAGCTCATTACTATGGCTATAGTACGTAATGTAAATAATTGTAAATAGTATCAGACCATGGTCCTTTTTGTTTATAAATGTGTATTTAGTATTTGATTTGCATTTAGTATTTGATTTGTATTTAGTATTTGTTTTGTATTTAGTATTTGATAGCATTTGATTTGTTTAAGTTAGTTATTGCATTTATTGTTTATATTGTTTGATATTGTAATGTAATGTTTATGCCTCAGTTGCATTTATGCCACAGTTGTAAGTTTAGCTTCCTGTCCAGGGATTGTACTGCCCGGGACGTGCAGTCCTTGGGAAGGGGGCAGTGTTACGAATTTGGTATTTAAAAAGCTAATGTTAGTTCAATTATAAATTAAATGGTTTTATTTCTCGCGCAGTGCAGCGCGTGACGAATATTAAAAGAAAGCTAAGCCGGAAAAATTAAAAATACTAGAGCGCGTGCGTTAAATAAATAAATATCTCTTTTTGATTTCGAGAAAGTACTGGAAAATTCTAGCGCGTGATTTTAAAAGCTTATAAAAGGAGGAAAACATCTCAGTTTGTAGTAGTTGCTTAGTTTGTTGTTGTTTAGAAAACTGCTCTTGTTAATTGTAGCGAATTCGCGGATTAGCGTTCTTTAGCTGTTTTGAATTACGTTCTATTGGATATTTGAGTAGTTAAAAGATAACTACTGTGAGATATTGTAATACTGCATGATAATTTGAGAAAATTTAAGCATTTTTGTTGTGATAATAATAAATTTTTGTTCATTTTTCATCGGACTTGTGCATTCATTTCGTAACGAACCCGTACGCACGCAACAGTATATATGGTGTGGTGTGGTGGTGTATTTAATTATGGCAAAGCACACTAGGGCTATCTGCCTAAGGGAGGGATGCCTTTCGTGGAGGACTTTCTAAGGGAAACTGGCTTGTATACACGTTACACATGGGGAAAATCACGAAAACGCCCATGCAGTCAGCCCGTTCGCGGGATTCGAACCTCGGAGCGAACTACCAGTGTTCAGCGACTTTACCGCTCAGCCGCTGGTGAGCCCCTATATGTATATATGAATAAGCTATCAAAAATAATATAGACGTAATAAAAATAGTTAAAATGTTTATTAAAAATTGATAGTTTTTTCAGTTTTCTATCGTAAATTTATTATTATAATGTTTTATAAATATATATGAAAAATTGATTATATACATGTAAGGTTACCACATATGAAGATCACATATTAAAGAGCACAAGTTAAGAATAAATAAGTACTGTTGCGTTTTTTTCTTCTGACACCAGTTGTTACGTTATTTTCTTCCTTTATGTTCGTACGGAGTTCGTGTGGATTTGGAGTGAATAATGACGACACTTGGATGAAATATCGAAACACACTTTATTTAGCCAAGACTGATCAGGACAGCTCCAAAGTAACGTTTTACAATCGTCGAAGATCTACTATACACTGGCTGGAACAATCAGTGATACAGCCTTCATACTGTCAAGCGATAACGGTGGTGACAGCTGAACTGCAAAGCTTCCGACTCTGCTCCGTCGTTCTCGGAACTTCACGTACTCTCGAGATTCTCCAGGCTACAACTCGCGATGCACTCGACGACACACAGAGCACGGCTCCCGATTCTTCGGTTCAGTCGTTCCTGGGGCTCAACACGCTCTCTCGACGATGCACTAACCGCGATACACTAAGAGACTCCTTCGGTGAACTCGAGGACCCACTCGGCACTTGCTGCCCGGCTGTCAACTCGATCGACTCCGCAGGGATTGACTCGCTAGACGAGACACCAACGCGATACTGACTATCTCGCACTCTATGCGAGGCATACACTCTCGACGAGGCACACACACTCTGACTGCGGACCAGCAGGGTTTATATAGCTTTCGGTTTGTGTTCGAGAACATTCTGGGCTAAACCGGTAAGAATTCGTTCCAGAAAGTTCTCCATCCGTCCATTACATATCGCCAATTTTGTCGCCAAATATCGCCAAACGGGCGATTTCTCGACAAATGTGGCAACCCTGCCTTTCCTTGCCATTTTATGGTAACCCTAAAACTGCTTTGTGAGGAAGCTATCTCACTACGGCTGTACATTTCGTAACAGTACTTTTATTAAGAAGTTAATGAGATGAATGAAATTATGATTAAATGCTGATATGAACATATATCTGATGATGGATGGAATTGACAGAAGATAAAGGTGACCCCACTGGATTAAGTCCACACATAGTTCCAGTTATACTGAAGTTCATAGTTGTTGCTTTTATCAGCAATCTCGGGGACAAACAAATGCTGGTGGATTTCCTATACCAGGACTGGAAAATTACAGTTACTCAAACATTAGTCGAAGATCCAGTCCTTCTAGGGTTTTCTTGGAGGATCTGCAAGTCGTCTGTTACTCGCCTCAAGTAACTCTTCCATTTCCTTCCACGTCTGGAACCTATCTAGGCGTTGTCTCGACTTTCGGCATGGACCTTGTAAGTCCTTATAAGGTCTATGACTTGCGGCAGATGACGTCACAACTTGTTGGGTCTTTGCAGAGTCAGCAGCCTTCAATGAGTATGCTCTCCACATACATTTTGCACGTCAAATTAAACTTAAAATTTGTTATATGTTATTTATAATAATGAATAAAATAAATTGAACCAATCTCTTAAAATTTTATTGAGCTCCATCCGTTGTGTTAAATGTCCTACAAAACTTTTATTACATACATTAATCATGCACGAGATGACACTCATCCTATTATGGAGAGTGCCTTTAATTTTTCTCTATGAATAAATTTCTTGCATTATTATATAACTGGAGAAATAATAGCTGAAACATCAGCTGCAACATTAGCATTACGTAGTTATGTTTATTTAGCTGGAACACTTACAATAGTAATTGTCAAATAAGAAGGAAATATGACCAGTATAACTTATATCTAGACAAAAACTGCAACCTTGTTTTAGCTTAGATTTTAAATAAAACTCTGCCACTTTTGAGGGTAATCAGACACATGTCGCTTTCTTCAGGAGGAAAAAAATCTGCAACTTTTTTTTCCTGTGATGGAATGGGAAAAGTGTCTGACTGCCCTTGAAAATGATAGAGAATTTTTTTTAATCGATGCCAAAATAAGCTTGTTGTTGGGCCTAATTTCAAATTAGTATCTGTGTTTAATGATTTATATTATATGTAGGTTAATGTTTGGTTTTCAGATTTAGATTTCTTATAACAGAAAAGTAAGGAAGAACAAAAAAAAAAAAAAAATTCTTACTTTTTAAAAGTTCTACAACTCCTAAAGAAGATGGAAAAAAGAGTTTGTAATCACTCTGGCTATTATAATTATAAAAGTAAACTTGTAAGAGGTCGTAAAATCACAAGGCACCTGCAAAATAGATGGGCACTGTCCATCAACTATTGAAGGAACAAAATATTATTAAGATTTTATATTTTCAAACACACGTGGGAACACAGAAAAGATTTACGAAAAGCAATTGCAGATAAATATCCTTATAAACGTTCTTGTGAAATTCAATATAAAATAAATAGGTTGGTGTTGGTGTGTGTGATTATGGCAAAGCCTCGAGGGCTATCTGCCTAAGAGGAGGGATGCCTTCGTGGAGGACTTTCTAAGGGAAACTGACTCGTATGCACGTTACACATGGGGAAAACCACGAAAACGCCCATGCAGCCAGCCCATTCACGGGATTCGAACTTCAGACCAAACTACTAGTGTTCAGCGACTTTATCGCTCGCTCGGCCGCTGGTGGGCCCTAAAATAAATAGGTATTTTATTTTTATGCAAATGCAATATTTTCAGGGAAGTTAAATGAAGGCATTCCACTACAACAAATATTAGAGGTAAAGGAATAGTACTTAAGACCTATAATGACCTCCCCCCCAAAAAAAAGATACGTCATGTTTTTAATTTTTACTCGATTGGTTATGATGTATAACTGTATTGATTTTTTACAGTATACGGCTATAATCAACAATATGATCTAACTCATGTTGTAAGTTTAAGGATATTACGTACCTTGTACATATATAAAGAATTTTAAAGAAATTTTTTGTGAAATTGTAGTAATTTTCGTATAATATGGGTATAACAGGAAATGCTTGAAAGAACAGATGCTCTGCTGGAAAAATAAAATTACAGGGAGTAAGTCTGTTTAACGCTGAGTAAATAGCTATTTCAGTAAATAGGCGATGCTTTTGGCAACTATTTTTTGTTGCCAAACTTGTTGAGAAATCACCAAAAGTCGCCAAACATGGCGAAATGTTGGACAAATGCCTGTATAAATAGCATTTTGGTACTGAAAATGAATAAGTCTAATTTATCATTATGTGTAACTGTAAACGTATCCGCCCTCCATTTGCCATCCAGTAATTTTGAGAAGTGGAAGATACTAGATATTTCTTGGCGGCCTGGGGAAAACTATATAAGACCGGAGTTTCATAATTATATAAACTGTATAAGACCATCAGTTTCTCAGTTGTTTAGTTCAATGTGAGTTCGGAGTGTTGAGATATCTCTACGTGGGTTTCGCTCTTCAGATGCGCTTTGCATTACGTTGTGTTTAACCCTCTTAATAGTTTAAAGTGTAACTACTGATTGTACTCTTTGATACTGTGAACAGCTGTCCGAGTATTTCTGTGAAAAATTCGAGGACTCTGAAATATTTATTGGAGAAAATAAACTTTATCCAGCTCTTATAAGCTGGATAAAGTTTATGGATTACTAGATAAAGTTTATGGACTTATAAAAGCTGGATAAAAGCTTTTATCCAGCTTTATCCAAACTTTTATTTTTTTTTTATCTATCATCGGTTCCGCGCATTCAATCCATTACGAACCCGTACGAACGCAACAATTTTTAGCGTCAGAAGTGAATTTGAATGCCGGTGACAAGAGCGATAGAGGAGGAACTAAGATAGATCTTGGCAGCTTTTGCTGCATTCAAAGACCAGACAGAAGCGGGCTAAGAATAGATGGAAGGCACCGTCAAAAATCCGTTCTAGAAAAGATTGAAGCGGATCAAAAAAGAAAACGAAAAGAGAAATTACCTGCATAATTGAAAACAAATTCGAGACTATGGAAAGCAAAATAAAAAAGGTTGAAAATAAAGTGGAAGAAACGACAACTTTACATACCCAGTCAGACGGCACTGTAGACAGGTTTAATCTAACCATCCCTTAATAATCTCTCGCTGGCGATTTCCCCAAATGAACAGGACTGGGACCAGAAGCAACCTTTCTTCTTACTAACCCTATCTCAGTGCTGTTCACGAGACTACGATTTTCTGTCACGATCATCATCTGCTTTCTGCTTTAACGTCTTCATTCAAAATTTTACATTTTAGCTGTGTTTGCGACTTTTGGCGATTTCTCACCAAGTTTGGCAACAAAAATAGTTGCCAAAACCATCGCCTATTTACTGAAATAGCCATTTACTCAGCGTTAAATAGACTTACCCCCCCGTAATCTTATTTTTCCAGCACAGCATCTTTTCTTTCCAGCATTTCATGTTATACCCATATTGCATGAATTGATTATGTTAGCGACATTCCAAATGTTCAAAATTGCATTTTGAAAATTTTGAAATTCCTTAAATAGAGAACTGTAAACTGTGTTACCAAATATCATTAATTTAATTGCCCATCTTTAAATATTAGCAGTTAATGTTTTACTACTTACATTTTTCGCTTTCTCTGTTAACATCCTTAATTATAAAAGACTTAATTAAAATAAAAGGCAAAATTTATTTTATGTTTTCCCTCTCTTATTTTTCATAAGCAGTTTTGTTCCTTATTTAATGTAAATATTATGTTTTATTATGCAATAAGCTAGCTATACAGAAGATACAATCTCAACTTCAGTATTCAAAACAGAGCATATGAATGAGCATATGAACACATGTATGCAGAACGAAACAAGCACAATACTTATTTGTATCTAAATAAGGTTATATGTATTTTCAAAAGCATTTTTCAGCAGCATTTATTAAGTGTCCCCTGCAAGATATAATTAGTCACACAGATACAAATGATCCATTTATAATTATATATTCCATTATTTTTATTAGTACTTAACAGATTCAGAAACCAATTTTAAAAATTATCTGTAGACTAAAATGGAGATACATACGCATATTTATGTTAATATTTATTTTCTTAGTTTAATTAGCGAGATGAAATTAATTACAAATTTATAGGTAATTGATATATTGATTATGCGATTGTTATGATTCATGCATTATTATGTGATTGCTCCTTGTTAGTATACAGAAAAGATGATGATTGTATAAATTAAGGACATGTACTGAAACACAATGAACAAAAAACTACCATATAAATGTTGTTACAAATTTTTGTATATATGCAAATAAATTTAAGGAAATCGTTTGCGAAACTGTAGAATGTTTTGTATGATGTAACATGAAAAGTCTGAAAAGAAATAAAGCTCAGCCACAAAAATAAGATTCCAGGCCAAGTCTATTTAACATTGAGGATGTCTTTGTCGCTAAACTGGCGAGATATCGCCAAGCGGCCGATGGTTTTGGCAACTACAATTTTGTCGCCATCATAAAAACGATATTAATCAAATTAATCATAAAAAGTCGCCAAAACTTGGCGATTATTGGGAGACATTTTGATTCAGTACCTGTATAACTGTAACTGATACTGCAAGGAAATAAATGTAATTAATTACCATGTAGAGTTTCTCACTTTGTAATTCTAAGTTAAGGTTGGAAGTGAAGAATCTTAAGAACTGATAAGCGAATAATCGCTCAAGTTCGGGTGACAAAAAACAACAAGATAGAAGGGTAACTAACCCTTTATTATTCCAATAAGATTTAACAAATCTCCGCCTGGGAGTGTACAAACAAAGCCGACACTCCGGCTTGAACTTAAGAGACTAAGAATTAAACTAAAACTAAGATTAACTAAAGAAATATAGCAGAAGCTGTCAAGATTCAAATCGAGTCGGCCCCTTAACTTATTTGAATACGAAGCTTAGCAAGGGCCTGAGTACGGCCGAGCGTAATAACAGCTTTGAGAGAGAGAGTGGCCAAAAAGGCAGACTCGCGTAAATCAGAAACTCTGATTCCCTCTCCCTCTGTAAGTAACTTCGTGGTTTAAATACCGCTCCTTCTCATTAAAGATTCAGCAAGATTCCAAAACTACGTTCTGGCCGGAAGTAGTAAGTTGAAGTTAAGAATTTGACAGGAAAGGAAAACTTAAAATTTAACTGTTAATAAAATTAACATAATCCTTACAACTATATGTAACTGTAATCGTGTCTGACCCTTATATCTAACTTATGTAACTGTATATGCATTCCAGCTACAAACTTTATGAAATTTCTTTGAATGTTTTCTTTAATGCATTGTGGCATTTCGGTCTCATGAAAATAAAAAGTAGCAAAATGAGCATTATTCCAATCTCTTCCATATGTGATCCTTCCATCTTCAGATATTTGGACTGCAGTATGGGTAAAATCAGCCACGTAATTAATGCTTTGTTGCGTATACAATAAATTTACGTAACGTGTTCATTAATACGATATTCAGATGTCATAATTTTTTATATGGACATGATTTGCTCCCATTTTAGAGTCGAAACTTATCAACGTTGCATCTGTCTGTCTTTGTAACAATTGAAATTTCTGTTAAATGTCTATTGTTCATTGATCAGGACATCAAGACTAAGTGACGTTTCTTTTTATTCTCAATCATCAACGTAGAGCTGATATAGGTAAAAAATAAACAGCTGTTAGTTTTTCGTAACGTGTACGTGGCGTGTGCGTATAGGAAGTAGGGAAAAATAGGCCTGTAGTTGAATATGTGGACTGATTTTTAATTTAAAGGTATTGCTCCCATAGATAGAATTTTATTGCTCTCATGTAGTCGAAATCTATCTAAAGTTACTGGGACATTCTACTGAAAATTCTGAAGCTTGCGGTAAAGCAAAGAATCCCCTTTAGAACCATTTCGAGAAGAAAATTTTCAGGTAGTTTAAAATGCGCGGTGTGAAGATTATCAGTATTGTAATAACATTTACTTTCGTGGTTTCTGTATCAAAGGCAAATTCAGGTAAGTACTCTGTTTATGCAATTCATAAAGATTTCTTCGTACAGAAAGTGTTTTTTATATAGATTTCGATATCAATAGTCCTTGCAAAGATATTTAATGACCGATTCCAAATCCCTCTTAACACGAACTTGCTTAAATAGCACTTAACAAGAACTTATTTTTTAAGGCGAATACTCGATTCACATGAACAAAATTTTTGCCCCGGCAACGATGTAAATCATCTTGAAAGTTTTATATAATAACGCGAACACCGGTTAGCAAGAATTACGAACGGTTTTTTAGTCCGTTGCTTGGTCGGAATGTTTCATTTAACACAAATTTTAAAGATATTTGCATTTTTTCCCTGTTGTTTCTCTGCTGGGGCTGCGTTTAGAAATGTTCTATCACATTTGATTGAAAACTTCAGAGAATACACTGTATGCTTTAAAAGCAATCTATGCTTTTAAGTGAGAATTTGTAACACTGTTCAACAATCGCTATCATCGTGTCCACAGACAGACAGACGCACCAGACAAACATAGATCCCCGACCCAGGTCCGACTTGCGAACCCATGCAGAGTTAGGATAATATTCTATGGTCCAGGGGACCTCGTCCTCGAGGGCGTAACCCCCGCAGTCCCCGCCCGGCTTTATACAAAGCATTGGGCAAAACAAATCGTAGATATGAAAAGAACTTAGTCATTTTGCGCCCGGGCACCATTCCATCGGCTAAACGTAAGTGCGCTCTGACCAATCTGTCAGTCCTCGTCACGAGAACTGAATGGGGTCAAACCCCCGGGGACTTGGTCGACGATCTCCAATCTAGCTCCACCACAACCGAAGGAACACACAGTACGGTCCCTGCCAAGCCTGAACCAACCTGAGTACAATACACGGGTTCTAGTCCTGTGAAGTTAAAATTATATACCGCTGTAGTTGAGACTTCATAGGTATCCTAACCAGTACTTCCCAGGAATTTTCCTGAGTCAACCCCCGGGGAGGGGAATCATCGTGTCAACAGTGAACTTCAGTTAGCGAATACAATTCTGTGTTCAGATGTGCTTTTTTATTCTTTAAAAGTCTAAAATAATACGACTAGTCGTCGCACTTAGAAGCGGTGTAACACCAGGGTGCCTGGGTCAAGGACCCTACCCCTTGTCGAACATGTAGGTTGTTTCGAATGCTGTCATGAGTAACTAATGTAAGATATAATATATATATATATATATATATATTGATAAATTATGATAATTTTTGAGTAATGAGATAATAAGATATTCTAGCGGAAATACAGTGTGCGACGAGTTCCAATAAAGACCTGAAAATGCCATCTGGGAGAGCTGAGAAAGGGGAAAAGAGCTGGCTTTAACCTGAGCCCTAAAGAGACATATAATACATACAATACAGATAGTGTGAGTCAACTGGTGCACTTAAATCATAGCATAAGTCATGAAGTACAGTACAGGTAAAGTAATTCAAATTAAACAATATGAGTACTAAGTATGGCCATAGGCCGTTTACAATTATTTGGGTCATTTACATCATAATCGTAGACCCTTATAACAGGGTTGTTGATACTTGCGAGGTTAGCATAAAAATTCCGAGCAAGCCGGCAATAAAATATTTCACTTCTTCAATGCCTAATTCATCATGAAGTTTTTTATTTCGAACGTACCAGGGCGAGTTGCTGATCTGTCTTAGGACACAATTTTGTGTTTGCTGTAAGTTTTTCCCATATGACTTGCATGAATATGTCCAAACCGGGCAGGTATAACATAGTATGGGACGCAATACAGTTTTATAAATAAGCAACTTGTTATGTATTGAAAGTACACTGTTTCGAGAAATTAAGGCGTGAAGTGTAGCTTCACTAACTCGAAACGTTTTAAGGATAGATGTTATGTGTGGATACCATGAGAGAGTCTTACTGAGGATCACCCCAAGATAAAGGACTTGCTTGGCCCATGGGATATCTTCTCTGTAAAGTTGCAGGTTTTTATTGAATTTGTTCTTCTTGGTAAAAAGGATTGCTTGAGTCTTATCAACATTAACATCTTCCATTTTGTCATTAAAACATCTTCCATTTTGTCAGCCAAGTCTCGAGTATGTTTATGTAGTCTTGTAGTCGTTGTATTGCTGGGCTAATGAATGCACTTTTTAAGAGGATCGCAGTGTCGTCTGCATACATTGCAAGTATTATGTTCTGTGTGGTGGTTCACGTAAATATTGAATAAAGTGGGTCCAAGCAGACTCCCCTGGGGACCCTGGGGAAATATTGCTCTCCAATACGACTAATATTAAATCGAGTAATTCTTAATTAAGATGATGCGAACCCTGGTGTTAGTTTTGAGGAGTTTGTTCGTGCAGGTGGCGATCTAATCGTGTATGCTCTGTAAAGATCTTTTGTTCTAACCAATTATTTTTATTTCAAAAACTCTCCTTTCCCTTCTGATTTCAGTTTCTTTCCAGAATGCAAATTTTAATGATGTATATGGAAATCTAAGTGAGTTTGGTAAGTGGCAGATTTTAAGTGTTCGCAGTGGGAGAGTTAGTTCTGCATTTATGCCGTGTGCTTGTAGTTCTGTAATTGAATAGTTGGTGTTAACCACTTACTTTAGATATTCTAGACTCAACTTTGCTGTATGCAGCCGATGAAGCGGTTTGGATTTAGTAGAAGCCAATCGTGTAGCTAAAATTTAATTCATTGCACTGTACGTACTATTTTGTGTCCAAATTACTTAGCCACAAGTGGTGTTTAAATTGTGAGCACCGAGTGTGTGCATTTTCTGTTCAGTTTAGCTAAAATCAAAAGGTTGTTATAGCCTTCGTCTGAAGTAATCTGTTCTTCTAAGACCTAGCAAGAATTAGCTACTTCCTTTTTCAATAGCGCTTACAGTTTACGCTTCCAAAGAACACACAAGAAGACTTTACATATCCAGTAAAATCAGTTGTCTCTCAGATGCAGGAAACGTCGGCACTGTTCTGTTATCGGGACCGGATTCAGAAATGTATGTATGGATGTGTGTGTTCATGTATGCATGTATATATGGACGTGCTATGTATATGTGTGTATGACACTCATATATACCCACATACATATATAAAGAAATTTAGAGCTAATTTTTCACAAAGATCAAAAATCGAAATTCATAATTAATAAGTTTCAAATGATCCTGTAAATACAATAAAGAATTTAAAAAATTCTAAAATGAAAACTTTTCAAACAAGCAATACCCCACATATACACACGTGCGTACATTCATACATTTTTGATTCCGATCCTGATAACAGAAGAGTACCGATATGCCATTAGAATAAAGTGAGAACAGTATCATACCGCCTACCCGCCAGGAAATGTTACGCGCCTTGAACGCTTCAGAACGTTTTCCTGTAACATCCGAACCTCCCGGGGGGTCGACGTAGAGAACTCTGCGAAGCTACTGGCTAGGATCTGTGCCTAGTAAGTCTCGGTCACGGGGGTATACAATTTATGTTGGTTCTGAAGGCCCTGGGAAAGGTCACTCATTTGCCGCCTCCGGGTCTGGCATGTCCTGAGCGGTACGGCTCTGGTGTAGCCGGGGGGTGACCCCCCGGTTTGCTGGGTAATGACCTTATGCGACGGGCTCACCCATGCGACTGGCAGGTAGCTGTTGATGACCAGTGCTGCCTGGTGAATTCCAGGTGGTACGCCGCTCCTCTGGAGGGGTAATAGTAGAGGTTGAACCTCTACGACGTGCTTCAAAGGGGAAGCGGACCTGTAGTGATATTGAGTTCACGGAACAGGGAATGCCCAAATCTTGTTGATGTAACATCCGAAATGACCACTAGTTTTAAGGAAGACATGAGTACAGTTAGCAGTGAAGTTACCAGGCATTTTCGTTCTCGTCTATGACAGCGAAATGTGCAGGAATTTTTCACCTGAAAAGAATCAGTGAGTACAATTTCTCAAGTAACAGTACAGTAATAAATGATGTAGTAACTGCAGCATTTGCTATGACTACTTACGAGGGCAATCACCCAAAAAAGATCTCCTAGATTCTTAGATATACAAAGAACCGTTTATTTTCTATAATTGCTACATCACTTTAAAGATTGCAGAATGCTTTATTTTTCAACATAATCGCCATTTCGGTCGATGCATTTTTGTAGACGTTGTGACAGTTTTACAATACCCATGTCATACCAGCTTGCCGCCATGCCCTTCAGGAAGCGTTGAGGAGCTTCAGGAGCATCCAGATGATCCTCCGATTTTTACGCATTTTATGAACTCAACAATCGCGAAACTCAACGAATACGAACTCAACAATCGCGAAAGTTGAGGGACTCGTCGGCAATTGACGGCCTCCCGCTCCTTTCTTCGTCATAAATTTCAGTACGACCGGCTGTAAACTCTCTACACCGCTTGCGAACGTTTTTGACATCCATGCACGACTGTCCATACACTTCTGTCAATAGGCGGTGAATTTCAACCGGTTTAACGCCTTTTGCGTTCAAAAATTGAATAACTGGGCGCACTTCGCACTTGGCGGTAACGTTTATCGGGAGCTCCATTTCGAATGGCCGCCAAGCCAAGACTGAGCATCCGAGCGAAGCGCCTGCGTGTTTATGTGGTAGCGGAGAAGGCACCACTCACAACAGTGTTGCCAACAACCGTATTAAAACTTTCTCTACGTCCCCAAAAAATAGGAGACCTTTTTTTGGGGGATTGCCCTCGTAGATAATATACTGTTGTAGTTACATATGTATAGTTCGACTGTCTCAAGCGCAACCCTGGTTGGCATTCTGCCAAAACACATAGAATCATCCAAAAGGGGCGGTATTATTTGCTGCCACAAGGTCTTCTCTTCTCCGTAAAGAGCTATGCTAGAGGAAAAGAAAGTTCCCATCCTTCCACCCTATTTTGAGAATAATTTGGTCCGTATGGCGCATGCGGGTTTGCGCTCATGGTCGCGGATGAGGCGGTCGAACTATACCTATATACTATAAATGATTAATGTATAGAAAAAAGTGTGTTCCAACAATAAAATTTTAGCCTCCAGTTAACATGAATTTTTTTTATAACACGCACTCTTGATTTTTCGGTGCCTTGGAATTCATGTTAACGAGGGTTAACACAATGTGATGAGTTCTAAAATCTTATGAAACTCAACCAGCGATGAGTTGTAGAATTTCTAGTGAAATCGTGTAATATTCAATGGATACTGAGTTATAAAATTTTAATGATATAAATATATGTGTTAGTAACAGTGACGGTACAGAGTACTGACAGAATTTCATTCAAAATATGTAAGTTGTCTCGTGATTAGTTGAATTTAATAGTTGAGAATATTTTACGATACATTTTCGTATAATAAACATTTCTACGTCAGATAATATTTAAAAAACGAAAGCTACCAGAGTCAGTGGCTTCATACAGCAAGAAATGTTTGATTCAAAATAATTGAAAAAAATATTTACGATTGAATAACCCAGAATATTTAACAAACTAGATTTTAATACCTTTAAAGTAAGTATTATATATAATTTATACCAGGGATTCCCAACGTTTTTCTTGGAGCAACCACTTTTAAGGAGACAGTTTTCTTAATTATGTAGAGTCATTAGGATTTTTGAAGTAGGAAACACGAAAAAAGATCAATGCTCTCGTCAAGACTCGAACCTAGACCTCTCGAATATGCGGCGATTGTGCTAACATTACACCACAAAGATATGCAGAAAGGAGGGAGAAAACATCTTGTATACTCTCCCTTTTAAAGGGCGATTGGGAATTAGGGGACCCAATCACTAAATCCTAGTGGTGAAAAATTATCATCTACCACCTTTCAGTTCGAGCACCACTGTAGTGTCATTAGGTTATTTTGAAGCATTAGGTGAGAAAAATGTGCAATACCGTCGCTGAGACTCGGACACTGGACGTCTCGAATACGCGTCGAGTGTGCCGCCATTACAACACGAAAGCATGCAGAAAGGAACGAGAAAATACCTTATAATTCCTTAAATGTTTCTGTATAATATTCACTGTACAAAATAATCATAATACAAATACCTGCACATAACAAATAAGAGTATGAACAAAAGTTTTGTAAAATAGTTTATTAGAGATATGTTAAATTATTTTCTGTTATTATACTATTATTCTTAATTTTCCAAATTTCGACAAGTTTTGAGAAAAAAAAAATCACAATCACACAATTGATTGTAATTCCACAAATGTTCAATTTTAATTTATGAGACGTCTGCGCATGATATATTGATGCAATTTTTTTTAATATAGGGCATAAACATAATAAATATAGGGCTTACTTTAATTTTTAAATCCCTTCATTAAAAAATATCGAACCTGTTTCTTTTTTCCCATTTCAGTTTTGCCCTCTTCCTATTTTTTGGTAGTGTTTTCTTGTGTTTTATTTTATTATATTGCAATTATTGCACAAAAATTTCATACATTAAAATATTATTGATTATTTTTGTTGTTGACCAATCCCCACTTGTGTGATCTATAGTCAGTCCAACACCATGAAATTCCATGTGGCAAGGAGCTCAATTTTATGCCTGCTGTTGGCCTTGGGCACTTTAAGGTGAGAGTACGATTTAGCTCACTTCCACCCCCAATTTTGATGGAGCACCCCGGGTTGACGGATTCAAGGATGTTCCACATTTCTTATCCTATCACCAACCTCTCGAGAGGACTTCCGGCTCACCGCATGTTTAGAGTGCCCCCAAGCCGTACGGATACTATACGTTTACAAACATCCATGTCTTCTCCGGGATTCCAACCCAGGCCCTTCGGTACGGCAGTCAGTGATGCTAATCACTATACCCGTTGGGTGGCATTATTAATTATTAAAAATATATATTTTATTAAATTTCTTCTTCACTTCTTGATGTAGTTTTATGTAAATAAACAATTAATTAGCAATTTTATTAATTAACCTTTTTGTAATTAATGGTATCTTGATTATGTCAACCATTTGTCAGTGCATATTAGGCAATCCAACCAATGATCATCAATAACCCCCTCCCCTTTTAAAATTTCATCGATCCTTAGGGAGTCATTACTGACCCTATGAGAACCCCTGGCTTAGGGTCTAGGTCAATTAATTAACATTTCATGGTATAGAATTTGACTTTCTGTAGTAGCATACACTTGTATGAAATTCCTAACAGACTTGGAGCCAATTATTGCTATGTCTGAAGTTAATGACAAAGACTTAATAATGTTAAAATAACCTTTTCATTAAATCAGAACTTGAACATAAAAACGTATTTCTCGTGGTTGAGAAGATCACCCACCACTTGTTGTGATATAACTTAAAGCAACAGCCAAATTCAAATTAAAACTTAACCTAGTAGTCAATGACTACACAATTTTATTTGAAGCTAAGTTGGCTCAGAACTCACTTGCGTCACAATTAAATGTCGGCAACAATAACGCAAAGCCAAAGAATTACAATCTTATCAGAGTTCGCGAATCCTAGCAACGTGGCCTCGAGAGGCAGAAACACGCTATGTCTTACAAGCCGAAAACTTCGACTTAAATAACTCTGTAGCTGATTTACATTTGTGGTGATGAAACGGGAAAGGAGAAGTTATAGTAAAGGTTTAAATCATAATATCTGGTTAATTAAAATAATAATAACCGTACAGTGATTTAGTTTTACATCTACAGTTAAATCTACAGTTCTTATATTTATTATTAAGCACATACGCCACATATAATGCAACAGCAAAATTGCAAAAATTTTGAAAGCATCATGTGTTTGGAATTCTTTATGCAGCGTTAAGTATTGACATTCATTTTTCTATTTTCTTCAGCTTTTTCTCAGTTTATCTATCATATTAATGTTTAGTTTTCTAAGTAAGATGGCTAGGAAAACATTTTTCTTTTGTACTTTTTATTATTAATGCTTTGTGTGTTAAATTTATTAATTAAATATCACGTTCTTTGCACTTAGGCCATATTATTATTTTATATTCTTTATCTTACTTCTAACTAATTAATCAAGGTAAAACAAAACTGCTTACCTTGTTCCAATGGGTTCGGACAGGGCCAATGGGCTGAAGTTCCTCTGTGCTGTGCATCTGCAAAATCTTGAGAGGGATAATCCATAAATGATAAACTTTCTTAACACAAATATATTTAATGAAGACGTTAACGGTTACATAAATTTTACATAATGAAAGGTTTAAATGTTAGCACGACGCAGCGTGCCACTTCTCAGTCCCGAGTTCTCGTGATCTCTAGGCGAGAGTTCATAGTTCTAGATGACGTCACTCAGCCATCGAATCTCAGCAAGAGTTGAGTTGCAACATCCTCCCGCCCGGAAGGACAATTGCCGTAATTGTCCTTATTACATTCCAGCTCCACCGGATATAGTAATTGCACTGGTCTTTTAATCGTATGTCCATTGGGCAAGCGGACAGCACAGGCTCCCACCTTGCCATCTCTCCCAGGAAAGACTTCCATTATGATACCCATCTTCCACATCAGCCGTGGAATTTTATATTCATGCACTAATACAATAGTTCCTTTCTTCAAACAGGTTCCTGTTTTCGCCAGTTTGGAATGATGAGCAGATTTTAAATTCATCAAATAATCCTGCCTCCATTTTCACCAGATTCTTTCTACCAGTATCTGTTGATGTCTAAATCGACGTGTAAGACTCTCCTTTGTTGAAGTTAATTTAGAGCTTCCTTGTGGCAATGATAGTAATCGTCTTCCTATTAAGAAGTGACCAGGGGTCAAAGATTCTGGCTTTCCTAGATCTGAGTATGTAAATGTTAAAGGTCTGGAGTTCAATATAGCTTCCACTTCTGTTATGACTGTCTCTAAATCCCTGAATGTCAAGGATGACTTTCCTAAGATTCTCTTCAGAAGAGCTTTAAGAGACTTAACCATACGCTCCCAAAAGCCTCCCCACCATACCGCCCTCTCAACTATAAATTTCCATTTGATTCCTTGCTTAGAGAACTCGTCTTGAACTTTATTGCTTTTCATCACCTCGTTCAATAGCTGTAATTCTTTTTTCGCTCTTTTAAAGGTTTTGGTGTTATCGGTGTACACTATTCGGCACAAACCTCTTCTCGCTATGAACCGTCTAAATGCAAGCAAAAAGTTTTCTGTGGAAAGGTCAGCCGTAAGTTCTAAATGCACGGCTCTGGTTACAGCACAGGTAAACAGTAAAACGTATGTCTTAGATAATTCTTTTCCACTTTTCACGTACAGTGGACCCGCGTAATCCATCCCGGAGTTTTCAAATAGAAAGGCTTCTCGGCATCTGTCTGGTGGGAGAGGTGCCATATCTTGCATGACAGGCTTAGTTCGAAATATGTGTGTGTATGTGTGTATTTAATTACGGCAAAGCACACTAGGGCTATCTGCCTAAGGGGAGGGATGCCTTCGTGGAGGACTTTCTGAGGGAAACTGGCTCGTATACACGTTACACATGGGGAAAACCACGAAAACACCCATGCAGCCAGCCCGTTCGCGGGATTCAAACCTCAGACCGAACTACCAGTGTTCAGCGACTTTACCGCTCGGCCGCTGGTGGGCTTAGTTCGAAATATCTTGCAGACATTGCAATTGTACAGAACACTTTTAATTTTTCGACGAGCCTTCAGCAACCAAAATTTGTCTCTTATCTGATTTAAAGTATCTGCTATTTCTCCGTGCCCTACCACCTGATGACTGTGAAGAATAATTAGATCAGTCAAGTGATCTTTGTCGGGCAACACGATTGGATGTGCTTGTTTGTAATCCAAATTTGAGTTTTCTAATCGTCCACCAACACGAATTACACCACTTTCGTCTACAAATGGATTGAGTGACCTTAGTTTTGATTCTGAACATAATTCATCGTTGTTCTTCAATGCCGGTATTTCATTTGTAAAATTTCGCTCCTGAACACGTTTGATCCAATAAGTTTCTGCCATTTCCAATTCGGTAACCTGCAAACATCCTGAAAATTTCGAGGTATTTTTAATATTGTTGATGAACCTTAAGCACCACGCAGTAATTCGGTAAATTCTGTGTAAATTGCTGTAATTTTGGGTTTTAAATAAATCTTCGGAAGGTTCGGTAACGCATGCATTTACGAAAACTTCCTTTGATGTTTTTCTTAGTTCCTTGTTGGAATCTTCAATGTTCTTTGTGGAACATAAATTCGGTTTTGGCCAGTGTTCCATTTCTTCTTTCAACCACGTGGGCCCTTCCCACCATATGCTATTCTGCTTCAGATGTTTGACATTTTCACCTCTAGTTAGCAAATCAGCTGGATTATGTTCACCAGGCGTATATCTCCAGTTCAAGACATCTGAATTCTTCTGTATTTCCTTCACTCTGTTTTGAACGAATGGCTTCCACCTTTTCACATCACTTCTAATCCAATGTAACGTTATACTAGAATCGGTCCACATATATACAATTAAATCAATGTCCCGAAGTTTCTTTTGCATGTAATTTGACAAGCGCGAGCCTATCAAAGCATCCATCAATTCCAATCTGGGAAGTGATAATTTTTTCAAAGGTGCTACTCGTGATTTTGATGTAATGAAACTTGTATGAATGACTCCATTTTTCGAATAACGAAAATACAGAACAGCCCCATAGGCCTTCTGACTCGCATCTGTGAAACAGTGTAACTGTAAACCATCTTTTATATCCCTTTTCCCAGCACCTGCAAACTGATGTCTTGGTATTTCCAAACTAGAAATATGAGCTAATTCATCACACCAGCTTTGCCAATTCTTTCTGAGATTTTCTGGTATTTCAGTGTCCCATGCTACCTTTTGTTCCCATAAATCTTGTAATAAAATCCTAGCTCGAATGGTGTATGGATTTAAAAACCCCAGTGGGTCAAAGAAACGTCCTACAAATCTCAAGATTTCTCTTTTAGTTGGTATGTTATCTATCCTTTTGGCATCTTTTACCAACTCTTCAATTTCTATCAAAAATGTATCATTTGACCTATTCCATATGTATCCCAATACTTTAGAACAAGTCGAATCGTGTGAAAAATTCTCTTCATTCCATATCCTTTGTAAATTCGTTTTCCACTTCCGCATGTTAAATCCACCTTCTTTCAGTATGCGTTTAATATGTTCCGATTCCTCGAATGCTTCTGATTCTTCATCTGCTCCAGCGATTAAGTCGTCAACATACATATTTTCAGTTAGCATGGAAAATACGTTCGGATACTGTAACTTGTATTTGTCAACATGTACATTAAGAGTTGCTCTGAGAAGAAACGGACTAGATGTTGCTCCAAAAATTACCCTTGTCATACGAAGAGCCTTTATTTTGGTTCCATTTAATTCACCATCGTTCCATAGAAACTTGACTGCGTTTCTGTCTTCATCAGCAAGAGAAATCTGCAAGAATGCTTGTTCGATGTCAGCTGTAAACGCAATTCGATTTTGACGGAACTTAAGGAGCAATTCCAGTATGTCTGGACACATCTTAGGACCTGAATGTAAACAGTCATTTAATGACAAACAATTCTCCGCATGTGACGAAGCGTCAAAAACCACACGGAGGTTTGTAGTTTCCTTGTTTTCTCTTATAACGGCTTGATGCGGCATAAAATACGTTTTTGGTCCAATTTCAATGTTTGTCTCTTCGGCGATTCCTTCTTTTAAGTACCTATCAATTACTTCGCGGTATCTGTCATAGAACTGTTGATTATTCTGAAATCTACGACTTAAACTCTTAAATCTAATTTTAGCAATCTCCAGATTATCTCCTAGCTCATTTGAATTATGATTCCAAGGAAGGCGCACCATATAACGATTGTTTTCAAATTTCACAGATTTTTTGAAATTATCGAAAATTAAATTATCTTCTAATTCGAGTTCCTTATCCGAATCATAATTTATTCCCATAGAATCGAGCTCCCAGAGATTCTTCAGCAAACTTGACAGTGATTGGTTCTGTGTATCTTTATTATTATCAACCACAACCTTCATCGTATTCACATTAGTTTGTAAGATTCCGTAAGCCTTTTCGGTTCCACTAATGGTCCAACGCAATTTTGTTTCAACCGCTACTAAGGAATTAGACAGTCTGTGAACCTTACCCGTAACTATCTTCCAATAAAAATCCGCTCCTATCAACAAAGAAATTTTCGGCGGTTTATTCCCTGATCCCCATTCATCGGAAAGTTGTATGCCCTGTTTTTTAATAAGATTAACTATTTTATTTCTAGGCGAATGAATATGTGATCCATTAATGACAGGAATAATTAAAGCTTCTATTTTGATTTCATATCGATTCTTCGAATTACGCAAAATGAGCCTGGTTTTTTTAACATTCTGCGCTTTAGACGTCGTGCAGCCGAACGAGAATATTTTTATTTTTTCTTCTCCAATAACGGGAAGTTTTAATTTCTTACAGATGTCCTCTCTAATAAATGTTCGCTGCGATCCTAAATCAAACAACAGGCGAACGCTTTGCTGGCGCCAATTGACTGTGTTTATAATTTCAGCTCGTGCTGTCAGAAGAAATGAGTTATTTGCTGTTGCGCAATCGGAAACAGAAGAGACTACTGCCCTTTGGCAACACCTCCTAACAGAAGATATAAGGACAGACTTCTATAAGGAGGTGTTGCCTTTGGACGGGACTCTTGTCTGACGCATTCATTTCGTCAGAATGTATCAATGTATGATGTCGCCGATCGCAAATACCACAAGTTAGTTTTGATTTGCACATCCTAGCTAAATGGCGTCTTTTGAGGCATCTGAAACAAGAACCCCTTCGCCTTAACGCTTCCCTTTTTTCTGGCAGAGTTTATTGACATGATTCTGAGGTATGATTTTCAGAACAGAATAAACAGCTATTAGATAGTGATGTGTTTAACGCTGCAGCTGAAGGAATTCTACCCTTATTATAATCCCGATTTCTTTCGCTGTCTCGAAAACGTTCTCCAAACTGCCGCTTATTTTCCAAATGGGATTTTTTTTCAATGACTTCAGAATCTGTTGGCTTAATTAAAAATCCTGTACGTTCTCGACTTTCTATTTCTTTTCTTAGAAAATGGAGCAAATTCGTAATTTTTGTCTGATTATCATCTTCATACTTCCTATTAAATTCTAGTGCAAAATCATTCGGAATCACCTTTATTAATATCGGATAGAATAAGGTACTGTACGAATCCGGTAAAATATTACACGATTCTAATCCTCTAATTTGTACTTCACAACGATCATATAATTTTCGAAGTGCTGTCACATCGCCAGACCTTTTAACCGGAGTCAGAGTTAATAAATTGTTCATATGGGTATCTATTATTAGTTCTTTGCGTCCGAAGCGATCTTTTAATATTTTCACAGCCTTCTCGTAATTCTCCGCTGTTAATGTCAACCCTTGTATTGCAGTTTCTGCATCGGAAGTAAGAATTGACTTTAAATAGTTGAATTTATCTACTGCATGCAAACTTTCGTTTTCGTGTACAGCTGTCTCAAATCGTGCCCAAAACCCGGGCCAACTGCACACGTCCTTTCCCGAAAATGTTTCCATGCCAATTTAGGGAGTTTAATTTTGTTTTGCGATTCAGTGACATTTCCACATGAAGTAGAATTAGCGCTATGTGGATTAGTATCTAAATATCTTTTCGCGCGTAATTTCCAAATAATAATTTTACTTTTATACTCTTCTCTAGACATTATTTCATCTTCTAAATTTGCTACATCAATTAAAGTTTCAATACCATTATCCGCTAAGATTAGTTCTTCTTCTTTACTAATTAACTGAGCAACCGTTTCTTCAAATACACTTTTACCCCCTCATTATCAATTTCTGTTTCTATTTTATTTATTAGCCTCGTAACTACTGCTCTTATAGCAGATCGTTTCTTTTTTAATTTTTCTAAATCCATGTTTTTGCTTAAGCAAAATCTATTAAATTTCAGTTCAAATTCAACCCAATGGCCCCACGTTGGGCGCCACAATATTATTATTTTATATTCTTTATCTTACTTCTAACTAATTAATCAAGGTAAAACAAAGCTGCTTACCTTGTTCCAATGGGTTCGGCCAGGGCCAATGGGCTGAAGTTCCTCTGTGCTGTGCACCTGCAAAATCTTGAGAGGGATAATCCATAAATGATAAACTTTCTTAACACAAATATATTTAATGAAGACGTTAACGGTTACATAAATTTTACATAATGAAAGGTTTAACGTGCGACTTTTCAGTCCCGAGTTCTCGTGATCTCTAGGCGAGAGTTCATAGTTCGAGATGACGTCATTCAGCCATCGGATCTCAGCAAGAGTTGAGTTGCAACAGGCCACATACAATTAAGGTGAATAAAAAAAATCACAAAATATTTAAAAACCGGATATCTTTAGTATTTATATACAGGTGCTCGCGCTGGAGATCAAATGTTTTAATCAGTAAACTGTTGCCACTGTTTGCTTTAAAATTTTTGAGTTTGTTAAAAATTCGTTAAATTTTTACAAAATAGGAATATAAAATTCGAAATTCAAAATTTGTTCTTCCATGTATGCATGCTCGGTTCAAAATTTAATGGATCTATGTACCATCGTTTTTTCACAGGGCGAGAAACATACCTATATTTATACATATTATTCTAATTTCTTTAAAAGTAATACAGGGCGATAGTATTTCGTGGCAAAAATTTGAAAAGTGATTCGGGCATTTAAAGTTGATAGGCCGCCAAATCCCTTTTGGACACTAATAGCCCATTCTGGCTAACGCTGTTTTGGGCTAATGAACATCAATATTTTCATAAAAATTGAGACCATGAAGCAAGTTAAAAATAATTTTTAATAATTATAGCTATACAAATGATACCAATTTTATCATGAATGACAGTCATCATGCCAATAAAACTTTCCTATTTTCCATCTCTTTCAAGAATACTAGAAGTTTATTGCCTGCATAAAATTTTTAGCTTCAGTTTTAACATTAATACATTAATACCGTTAGTACGTATTTATTTTTAGCAGCATTTATGTTAATATTCAAGTACGGAGGCTATTCGCACATTTTTCGTACGATTTTCATTGTATTTACAGAAATATTTTATCTAAAATGTTTGTGTTTTAAATGTTCCATTTGGTAACCCTTATTCGTCACTGTCTTTCTACGTCGTAAGTTTGAAAATTATAAAACCTTTTTTAGTTGTGGAAGAGGTATTTTATCCCATTCCTTTTGAGTAACTTTCCAAAGTCCAAGAAGGGCTATAAGTCTATTTCTAGACAATTCGCTTTTTACGAGTCTAAAAGTGCAAAAATCCGTGGATCACAGATTAGTTATGAGTCAGGAGATTTAGTTGAGATATGAGTGAAGGATACAGGACTTGATACACATTTCTGGTTCCATTTTCCGAAGAAATTAACAGTGGAATTTTACTTGTGGCAACTCCAATTGTCTTCATGACGTTTTACTGATTGATGGCATTGGTGGTAAAGAGAAATTATTTCACATTTGAAAATTCGGTATAAAATAAGTTCCTGATAATATGTGGAGCTTTATTTAACAATTTTCAGCACTCTTTTAATTTGGGTTTATCTTTACATGAAAAAACAAAAACAATGATAAAACATTCTTTAGATTTTTTGAACCATATTCTAACATTTTCCCTTGTCTTTTATGAGAACAAATAGACCTCATTTCGTTACGGTCATTTAAGTATATTCAAGATTCATGTATTGTGACAACATTTTTTCCATTTTTGTTCAAATAATTGTTTCTCATAGCGAATTCTGCAGCGCGTTCTGTTTTCAGCGATATGTCGTGGGAAAAGACGATGCATTTTGTCGCCTTTTTAAGATTCAAGTCAGCATTAATCACTTTGCTTATGATTGACACTGAGCACTTTAATGATTTTAAAACTGTCTTTTGAATTGGTGGATTTTCATTTGACATTAAAGACCTTAACATTGCAATTTTCCAAACATTCCGTTTTTCCCTTGGATAATCTGTTTTGAACAATTTTTCTCCTTGAAGCCAAACTTTGACGTTTTTCCCCTTTCTTATTGACAATATTATCTACCGCTGCTTTAGATATCGAAAAATCATGGTCTTTCACAGCATTTTTTAATAACTAAATACAAATAATCTTCTTCGGAAACAGCACAAACATAGTCTTCCGTCCAGTGCTTTTCTAAAAACACCATTTTGCACGAAAACAAAATTGTCAAATAACAGACGATAATTTACACTTTAAAAAAGCGATTAAAAAAATTCCAAGCAGGAGTTTGTTTTTACAGCAAAACAAAATCGTCTAAAAAGTGTGCAAACAGCCTTAGTATTTAAACTGTAATTCAAAGTTACGAATTCTCTTCTAGGTTCGGAAAATGATAGCGATCTTGCTACGGATCCCCCAAATACTTCGCCATCCATTGACTCTAGCTCTGAAGCCTGCCAATCAAAAGAATGCATAAGAGCAGGTAAATATTCAGATTTAGTTTAACAGCTTGTAGCGTTGCGCGCCTCCAACTTGTACGCAACCAAGAGGTGACTGTGGAAACTGGATAAAAGACAGAGTCTTGTTAAGGGTTTAAGTCCCTTTTTATTCAACGTAATATATTACAAGTGCGTGCTCTTGACGCTCACAAACTGCGCCAACTCGGCGGTCAAATAAAAATAATAACCTGAAAAGAAATTAAAGACAAGACTCTAACTACGAGGCTCTCTAAAAAGTAACTAACCTCACCGCGTTTTACAATACCGCTGCTAATTCAGCAAACTTGAAGATCACGTTGAACGATTAACAATACTTCCAGGCAAGCACACAGGCCGAAACGCGCTCGTGAAGTAAGAATATCACACCTCGAACTCGTTTCCTTTCTATTTAAATCAGAATACTTCTGCTGATAATTTGAATCCTTGCGCATTCTACTAAAATTTACATACTCTGGCATTGGCAGTTCCAGGGGAAAGTAAGGCTTGACAGGAAAGGTAGTTTAAACTTACAATAAATGTTAGTTAAAATAAATATAAACCCTACAAGCTATTTCTTTATAATAAGGGATTCTTGAGTTTTCTTCACTTAAAAGCAATCATTCTGCAAAGCAAAATGTATAAATAATGCACACTGTATCACAAATGTTGCACGAATGCACAAATGCACACTGTACAAATGTTGCATCACAAAATGCATTTATGATGCAACTGGTACAGTTTTCTTTTTCAGCTATATCTGCAAGACACGACGATTTTTACGCATAGCATCTTAAATGCATTAATTACTGTGGAAAGCTATAACAATCTCGGATTCTCTCTTTAAATGCAAGTTTTGTCTCCGCTTCAATTTTATGTTTCTAGAGCCAGAATATGAAGCAATCAAAATAAACTTTTTAATTTTGAAAAATAAATTCCAATCAAAAATTGAATTATTTTAAAATTTGTTGAAAATTGTTTAACTTTTATCTTGTGAAAAATTGTAGGGAAGAAAAAACCTTTTGGTCCATAGCGCTTTAACTGAGGCTAGATATTCTCTGTTCCAAACACAGATAGCATGATTTCTATAAAAATGTTTTATGCAATATAAATCGAATAATAATTCAAAATAGTTTTCTGAAATATTTTGAATCTCTTCTATAGTTTTACATTGACGATATTAAACAAAGGGGTTGAAGAAAAAATGAACAGAATAATAATTTTTGAGACATTTCGGAATCTCATTTAGTCAATTAAAGAAGTTTCGAATAACGAAACTTAAGGGGGCTCATGCACCTTAAACCCCTTAACTGTCTTCGAATATGTGACTGTTGCAAGAATTGGGATATTTTATTTATTTTAAAAGCAATTACTTCCAACCTTTTACAGTTGACTACATAATATAGCTGCTTTGGGAACTAGTAACCAGAAAGTTTGTGTTGCCACAAATATTTTTGTAACTTAATTCTCTTTGTGACAAAAGTTTTCGTCATGTTTCACCTTGCGCAAATGATATTTTAAAAATGGTTAATGGTACATACTTAAAATTTAATGGAATTCTTTATATGAGCCCTATTTTTTAACTGAACAAAAATCTGATGGATATTTTAATATTAAAAAATTTTATGGACGAAAACATGACAGATTTTTTTTTTTAATAAAATACATTTTATAAACTCAACTCCAAATAAAATAAAAAATTTAACATGAAATTCTTAGAATTTTTGGTTTACAGTAGTTTACAAATATTATAAAGGCTATATATTAAATATGGAATTAAATTATGCAACAGAATGTTTTAAACTGTGCGCGCAAGGTGGAAACATGACGAAACATTTTGTCACGAAGCGGATTAAATTATAAAAATATTTGAGGCAACACAAACTTTCTGATTACTATTTCAGAAAGCAGCTATATTATGTAGGCAGCTGCAAAAAGTTGGAAGTAATTGCTTTTAAAATAAATAAGTTCTCCCAATTCTTGCAACAATCACATATTCGAAGATCTTATGGTTTTTAAGGTGTACGAGTCCCCTTAAATGCGATTTCAACATATTTGAAGCAAAATCAGAAAACAATTGCGATAAAATTCCAAAACTCTACAAGGATATTTAATCATTGATAAACAGCAGGGATTAGATCAATGATTTTCTATACCTACGCGTGAATATTACAGGCCCAGTGATGAATGTGAAGCAAGTCGTTGATACTTTGGTACATGAATAGATACCTAAGTGAAACGTAATTAAGTCGTTTGACTGACAATGATGTTAACGCAACTGAGGGTTGATTCTTTCTGCGGAGAGCTAGGTAGAATACCAAATTTTATAAAGCGAACGACAATAAGGGCGATGTGGAAAATTCAGGCGCTGAACAATGGCAAAATCTAAACCCCTATGTTTTTAGAGAATTTCTGTACAGATGATATTTACAACATTGCTGAAGCTGGGTTCTATCATCAAGCTACATCTGACCGCTTCCTGTGTTTATAAGCATATTACACTATCACGATGTTAATTGAAAACGCAAGGCACAAATCAAATAGCAAACAGAGTGGGATGAATGTGCCCAAGATCGCAGCACATGCTACTACATCAGACAAGCAGGCGACAAAGGCAACATCCTTTCCCCGCAATTAAAATGATTTATTACAGGACATGGTCCTTTTTCCTAATATTTAAAAGGCACGGCGTCAGTAACATCGAACTCTGTGTCCGTGAAGAAACTGGTACTCTATATCCTTATCTTATCATCAGCCCACTTACCACCATCTTAAAAATCCCCGGTAACAGTACACACGCTTTCTGCAAGCTTATGGTTAAACAGCGTTATCTGGTGACAAGGAATGCGAAGATTATCGGCAAGCTTGCAAATCTCGGAGATGACCTATTCCTCCTTATAAATTTTATGCAACTTTATTTTTTCGGGGGGGGAGGGAAAGGAGTTAGGATTTGAATTAGGAACGGGGGACGTGGGCACCATCCCTTTACCGTTATGGTTAATTGGTTTAGCGCCACGTCCTCCAACATCCAGAGCAAAGCCAGAAGAGGCCACACGTGAGATTCGCACCAGACACCCAGACCCAGCACCCTATTCATCCGGGTAGCAGTCCAGCCGACTAAAGTGCCCCCCGAGGAATACTCTAAGCCAAAATGCCGGGTTCAGCCTTAATTTGTTTACAAGGGCAGAATCTGAGTTAATAGTAAATATGCCTAGAGTAAGAATTTAATATTCACTCAATTTGTTTTTAGAAGTACTCTCTCTGTACGATGTATTTGGATGTCACGATGTATTTGGATGTCGCGCAGTATAAGTGTGTAAATTTCTGTGAAACCTGTAAAGTGTATTTGTAATTATACTATTGTACAGGCGCGTAGCTAAAGGGGGGCAAGAGGAGCATCTGTCCCCGGGCGCAGAATTCAAGGGGCGCCAAACTGATTTTACGACATTTTAAAATTAAATGTTTTCCATCCTTGGCAAGCAGTAGGGGGCGCGAAATCTTCAGTTGTCCCTGGGCCCTGAAAACCCTAGCTACGACTCTGCTAATGTATTAAGCACTTGTCCATACAGCAAGGAAACCTCATTGTGTGAGCTGTTTAATTTGTCATTTTATCAAAGTGTTTAATAAAACTATTCATTTGTTTCTATGAAAGAAAGACTTATGCGTAGAACATAGATCACAAGCCATTTTAAAAGAATATTAGCTTGAGGCAAAATATGCTTATATGTGTAAGTCTTCTTGTGGAAATAGTGGTCATAAAATGGCATACGCATAGGCTGATCGAAAAGAATCAAACGAGTGAGTTTGTGGGTTTTGTATTTCTTTACTTCTGGCAAATTGGGATCCCTAACACTTAATTGCGCTTTTTACAACATTTTGTGAACACTACAAAAATGTGAATATACTGTTTTGAGTACCAACTTCATGATTGTATTAAAGGGACTCTGCAAAGGAAGTGTTATCAATATGCTAATTGCACAAGACTCGACAACAATAATCAGTTTTTCCATTCCTACCTCTTTAATAGATATAAGAAAATCCAACAAAGAATTTGCTTAAAAAATTATGAACTACATGACTTTAGTTTTGAACTCCCTTTTTTCCCAAGAACATGGTTACTACAAAAAATAATTTATCTTTATTAATGGCACATTGGCTAAGTTCACAAGTCGTTATCTTTCAGATATTGTGAAAATGTAACAAATAAGATAACTATTAAATGAAAATATGGTGTGGCCTATGGTACTCATGAATTGTTTTGATTATTCTATTATATTTCTTTAAATGCTTAAAATAATCATCAATCAGAACTTAATGTTATCCAGGAATTCAAAACCTTCCCACAAAAATTTTTCAAAGTTTCAATTTTTGACATATATAATTTTTCATTTATAAATATCATGAAATTATCAGTTATTAGATTTGAGAGGGAATTTTGATATGAATATGCAATGATTTTAATTTTTTAATGTAGTTATTTTATCCCATTTAAGCTAAAGGTAAGTATGGTTTGCAAACACATTTAATCATTTTACAATAAATGTTTAACAGTGGATAAAACTCGGGAAATGTTGAATTCCAAAAATGTGAGAATTCCAACTAGTTAAACGTATAAAAAATAGAATTAACATTAGAAAAGCTATAACAATCGGAAAATTATGCAATTATGTCCTGAGCTATAACAGCTACAATATCGTATAGTGTTATTTGATGTATTTTCGAAGGCTAGATATGCGGGGACGCGAGGCAAAACCACTACTCTTATGGTAGAATGCTTTCGGTCTCCCGTCAACTGTGAAATATCAGGATGTGAAAAGGCATTGGACCGCATTATTGTGTTTTGATGTGCAAGTGTGCCAGGTACTGATGAACGAAAATTATTAATAGCAGAAAAAATTCCTAAGCCTCGATGATTTGAGGTATTAACAATACTGAGTTTATCAGTAGAGTGCCACGCCAATAGTAATGCACGGATGACGTCTGAAGATTTTCGGAGCTGACATAAGAACGTAGAATAACAACATAAACGAAAGAAAAGTCTGTTGCATCTCAATAATCGTGCCGCACACCATCATTTAGAAAAACCTAAAAAATAGGCTAGAATTTCTTCCTCCTAATACAACATACTTAGAACATTTAAAGGACATCGGGTTAATAAAAATTTAAAAAAATAAATAAAAGACGTCGTATCGAGGAGAATTGGTTAATTGCATACTGGAATCAATAGAAGAAAATTTATTTACAAGTTTATTAACAGCCAGAGAGATAAGTGCACAAAGTTCAGTTTTGCAAGCAGTAGAGTTTATCGCTGCCACTTAGCAAGATATAAAAACTGCACACTACAAAACGATTTTTCTTTCTGAGGTCTAAAACCTCTGAATGTGTCTGAAATTCTGGGAATCGGGGAAAATGAAAGCAAGATCCCATTAAAAGGTTCTAGTTAATTTACAAGCCCTTGGCTACTAGAACTTTATCGAAATGTCTAGTAACTATTCGCTGGTCTTCTCCAAATTCCAAAGAAGGAGTAAAATATCCTTTTGTTCACTTAAACGAAATACTACAGATGGCCCCTCTAGGGCTTACAGAAAAGCCTTCACTTGGGCTTTAACGTGAGATAGAACATAATGAACTAAACTAATTCTAACTAGACAAACTTTTATCTGAATCTTTTCAAAAATAACTAACCCAGCTGACCCGGTAAACCAAGGTAATTAAACCTCACCGGGGAAAAGTAAAAGGCACATAAGACTACGGCCGAATGTAGCAAGATAGATGATGTAGATCAACGATGTGGCCTGAAAGTAGAACACGCTCTACTGAGAACATCTAAGCTCTTCTCCGGAAGTGACTGAACTTCCCATTAAATACTGGTTCTACTTCATTTACATAAATGCGATACTGAGATCTCATTCCGGCAGGGAATTGTAGGTTGGAAACAAGAATTTAAGGGAAAGGGTTTCAAAACAAAAAAATAACTAATAGGCAATTAAAATAATCCCCGCACTATTGTGGATAATAAAGAAAGTTTCAACAATTTATGATAATCCTGAGGATGCAATTTTGGAAGTCCTTAATCCAAACATCTAAATTCAACGGAAATAAACTATGATAAAGACGATGATCCGCCTGTGCTTGTTAGTAATCGTGAGGTAAAAATATTTATTAGTTATACAGATTTACCATACAGATTTACCATACAGATTTATTTATACTTGTACAAATTTACTATAGTAGATTTATAGTTACAATGCTATTTTACGTAGGAAGGTAATAAACATATGCGCAGATTTTGTAGAACTGCAAAATTTCAGAAGCAAAAAAGAAACTATGCTTTTTGCATTTCGTTTGCACTTGTTATTTTCCTATTTAAAATGTGAAATTTTGAATTCTATCATGTTGTGTATTTTTTTGTGCAATTTGTATAGTGCACAAACATTTTCTCTCTTTTGGTTTAATAAAAATCAAAATATGCTTGCTTATTATTTTTTATTTATTTACTTTTTTATACATTATTTATTACATATTTTACATTAGAATTTATTAATAGTTTATTTATTTTTATTGCTTTCAGCTGTTTAATGGGACTAAACGAGATTAGTTCTAACATGTCTCAATTAAAGTGCAATAAAGTCTATTATTTGATTTCGTAAGGAAGAACAGATACAGTTAAAATCGCACACTTAAGTTTCTTCTTACCTTAAAGCCCACCAGCGGCCGAGCGGTAAAGTCGCTGAACACTGGTAGTTCGGTCCGAGGTTCGAATCCCGCGAACGGGCTGGCTGCATGGGCGTTTTCGTGGTTTTCCCCATGTGTAACGTGTATACGAGTCAGTTCCCCTTAGAAAGTCCTCCACGGAGGCATCCCTCCCATTAGGCAGATAGCCCTCGCGGCTTTGCCATAATCACACACACACACACTTCTCACCTTAAATGCAATAGATGTATTGAAAAAAAAAAAAATAAAATTTGCAACAAATTCCTCACTACTCAACCCTTAAACTGTAAATCACCGACTATTGAGCGATTAAAACCAAGCTCACGACCACTTCAAATTAACTTCTCTCATATGTATTCTTAAATTAATTTTTATTTAAAGATTGTTGTAAAAAACTTTAAAATGTAAAAGCATGCAGTTATCATACATTTTCCTTCTCCTGTGGAAGTAAGATGAAAAAGAAGAGAATATGGTTCTTGTCAGGGAAGCTTTTAATAACCTCTTCATCCACCTTGACTGTAATCAACTTAGAAAATTTCTACCATTCGATGAGTGGACGAGGAGACTGCATCGTGATACAGAACATCCAATTTTTATTTTCTTGTACAAAGTATTGTATTCGGGAAAAATTTCGAGTATCATAATTCAAACAAAATATATATTTTGATCACTCTCGAATCAATTTGGACAATTTTTTGCTTCACATCTGTACGTACGGACAGAATAAAGGATATATATGTGTAATAATCAAATTCCATAGTCAAGAATACACTTAAAATTCTAACTGTATGTTCTTTTCATTTTTAATGGCGACGGTCTCTTATTTGAAAGTACGTGGAATTAAATCCGCAGCCCCGTAGTCAAGTTGTTTTTCCCGCCTTTTCTACACGTACAGTTATAGAATGATCTGGAATTATTTAAAGCGAACTGGATTGGCTGACGAGGCAGACGTCATTTCTTGGAAGCTCCGCCTTTTCAGAGGCTATAAAAGGACTCGCAAAAGAATATCGGGGCTTTTCTTTAATGTAACGATGCAGTAAACTTCATACAAAAAGTTATTAGTAATTCTTTTTATTTACTCCGGATATCTGATTTTGTAACTGCTATTTTTCCTGAATAATAATAAATGGATCCTGTTTTTTAAACTTATCGTCTGATAATTTAAGCTACGATGACATCTATGATTCTTCACCAATCGATTTATTCCGCACAAAAGCTGGTACATCACACACACACACATATATATATATTAAAAAAACAGATTATGAAATGGATTTAAAATGCATTCAGAAGGGATTTTTCGTGACGTATATAGACGTATATAGACATATATATATAGGTACGTATATAGACATGCATGTATCTCGCATAACTCTAAAACGATTAGCCATAGAACCTCGAAATTTTGTACATAGGGGAGGGCTATAACGTGTAATTGTGTGCCTAGACCTAATAAATGTGATTGAATTATGTTGTTCTTACGCTTCGGTAGAGGATTGGTTTCGTGACGTCTGTACGTATATACACATGTATGTATCTCGCATAACTCTAAAACGATTAGTCGTAGAACGTTAAAATTTTGTACACGGGACGGCTATAACGTACAGTGTGCGCCTAGACTTAGTAAATGTGATTGAGTTATGTTGTTCTTACGTTCCGGTAGATATTTCTTTTGCTTTTAGTACAGATGCTTCTGCTACAGGCATTATCTGTAAAATTATCAATAATTTAAAAGTATAAGTAGTGTTAAGAGGGCGTTAATATGTTTATACTTGAAATTCTTGCTAGTATAGTGAATAAAGTCAGTTGGTGCATCAAATTCTGTGTCACTCTGCCTAGTGGGATCAAAAGTTAACTTTAAATTTTGGTGCACCTAAAAATTTTGTCTTTAGACCGGTTGGCCAAATTAGTTATGTTTGTGCAGAAACTAATTGGGAAAGGAAAAAAAAAAAAAAAAAAAAAAAAAACTGTTTCCTGTAGTTTTTTTTTTTCTTTCACCATTTTTGATGACGTTGTTTTGAGTTTTTATGTATTTCTTCCTCGTCGCGGAGTGAGAACTGAATTGATAGAATGAGAAATATATCTCTAAAAAAAGGGAGGAAAGAATTAAAGGGAAGAAATTCGAAGAAAGAATTTTAAGTGTATCAAAAAATATGTATAATTTAACTGGCCATACAAGAAAATCACGAGGTTTCCACATCAGATTTTTCCATTTCACTGTACAGTGAACGAAAGTGAACAGTGACACTGTACAGTGAATAGTGTCACAGCAAGTGACGGCTATAGTGAAGGAAGGCAAGAAAATTTTGGAGAAGGCATCTTGTGGTACAAACTCCTTTGACTCTTAAATTTTTGTTTGACTGAGCTTCTCTACTCAAGCTTTTGCTCGATCGCGAATGGTCAAAATCTTTCAAAACTCTGGGAAAGCATAGGAAGGCATAAAATAATTTTCAGGAGATGTTTATCCGCATTGTTTTGCTTGGGAAAGAGGTCCTTTTAATAAGCTAAGTCCAAATGCACTAGTATGTCATCAGTACTTTTCTTGCTATAGTACTGCTCCAAAATTTTTAAAAATATAATCTTTAATTCTTCGCAATGCAAATTCAATGCTTTCAAGAATGTCAAGTGTTCTAAAAAGTTATAAAGTAATTATAAACGAATTAATTTTTGTAAATGATGATTTTTCGTTTTTCTTCTAGCTGTGGATATCAAAAGAAATATAGATGAATCTGTAGATCCCTGTAAGGATTTTTATAAATTTGCCTGTGGTGGTTGGATAAAGGAACACAGAAGTCCTCCCGAAGTATCTTACATTTCTGTCTTTTCCAAAGTTGAAGATCAACTCAATTTGAAACTCAAACGTAACAAAGCTTGTTTACATTTTCAGCTATTAATCTCATTTCAGGTTTGATCAATAATAAAGAGAATTAATAAATCACACTTTAATGAAAGACACTTTAAGGTATTTGAATACATTCTAATCGTCAGTTTCGATGAAAGTTTTCAAAGACATTTTATTACTTAATTATTATTATTATTTTATTATTTAAAGCTTATAAATTAAGCTTTCAAAAACTATTTTTATTTTGCCTCTCTGGTCGTTAGAAGCAGAATTATAGCTGTTCCTGTTCGACGCCGCGAATTGGAAGTTTCTGTTTAAGAACCCGAAAGTTGATGTGTAAAGGTATACAGACTAAATAACTTTAAAATGAGAATTTTTCATTTAAATATTTTTAGTGATGTTCAGAAGATTTCGAAAGACGAATTTGAACCCTTTTATTTGTTCTTAAGTGCTCCGGAACAAGTTTATTTTTAATTTGATTTTTAGACTTGGTAACATTTTCATTTCCTTCTGTTTGTGGTTGCATTACATTAAACCAATTTTCCAAAAATCTTTTCTGTTACGAAAAAAACCTAAAACACAGAATATTACTACAGTAACGTTATCAAAATTTTCACAAATATTCTATGACATATTGTGAATTAAATGGACTAAACTTATAGGTTTACGTACCTATCTAAACCATTTTCAAACGATTTTGTAAATGAAAAGAAAGAAATTTCTGTAAAACATAGCTATTGCAAGTACTCAAACTGGTGCATTTAATAGACATAGTGTTTTAACACTTAGAATTTTAGTCCACTTAATTCCTTACACTTTAATAAATATAAATGACAAAAATAAAAGTAAAATATTGATAAATATTTTTGTGGGAACATATCTAGTAATCCTAAAATTTAACACACTTTTAACCCAAAATGTAAAAACAAATCCAAAACTTATACTTTGATGATGTGTTTATAACCTTCTATGATTTCAAATAGTATCGAGTTATAGCACCAACAATGAATTTATTTGTATTATTTTGCAAAATTTGCATGTTGAACGTAGTCGGATACCTTAACAAGCTTCAAAAAGGAGAACATTTCTTATCAGCTAGTTTACTCTTTAGATGAAGTATTTCAGATAGAGAAATAAAAATACACCGATCTAACAAACGTGTATGCTTTTTTTGGTGGTGGTGGTGATTGGGGGGGGAGGTCGGACGATTTTACGTTAAATTATTTATGACAAATGATTATATCTTTGCGTTTCGACTTTATGATTGCTTGTAAGACGCATAGTGACGTAGAAGTTCTGTTCCTAATTATGTTCCTGCCTCTTAATCAGATTAATGAGTGCTCATTATGAATCCTTGCTATGTATGAATGATTAAATCTGAACGAAAGTGGGCGCCAATTCTAAGGTGACCAGATTTTTAACATTGGTAAAGCGGGACACCATCGACCGGGGATGATTAAACATTTGGCCTATACAAAGCAACACAAATTGTCATAGAACGAAAAATAGTATTGTAATATATTTTTAAAATTTGAACACAAGTACAATTTACAAATACATTAAAAGAAATTATGTATAGTATTATTTTATTCTTTGGCATATTTCTCGTTTGAGTGAATTTTGTTTAGTAGATTCCTGTCGTTGTTTGAAAGGTCATAAATTTTTTCACAATAATTTGTTAAATTATATTTCACACATAAAATGGCTTTTAAAGTCTCAACACTTAATTGTGATTTTTCTGCTGTCCGCACTTTATTTACCGTAGAAAACAAGCGATCCGTCACAGCATTAGTTCCTGGGGTATTCCACAGTTTTTAGTGCATTATTGTATGGAACATGGTTTGTTTCAAAATGATGAAATATTCCAAACCATTTGTTTTCTATTGAGATTTTCGCTGATGTCCAAGATTTAACCTTTTCCTTATTAATATATTTTTTAATAATGATGTCTAATTAAAAAGATCATTTTTAGAAATATTACTAATATGGAAAATTTTGATTAATATGATCGAATGATTTTTGCACATTCCAATTAAGTTCTTGTTTTAATACAGGGTGTTTATAAAGTCCCGGACTCATTTTGATGATTCATTAACTCGTAAAATAATAAAGATAGATTAAAATTAATAACATAAATGGTTAGATAGACTCAAAAAGTTTCATGACCCTTGTCAATGAACTTCCACGCGGGCCCCCTTCGTCGCACGGAGAATATCAAGTCGATATTCAATTTCTCGCCAGGTACCGGCAAGCATGTCGGCATCCACAGAGGCTATTGCGGTTGTAATTCTGGCTCTTAGGTCATCCATGTTCGACACTCTCCTCCTGTAAACGTTGTCCTTTACAAATCCCCAAAGGAAAAAGTCCAGCGGCGTTATATCAGGTGATCTGGGTGGCCAAGGAATTGGACCTCCTCGCCCAATCCCTCGTCCTGTAAAATGGTCATTCAAAGAACTACGAACGATGGTACCCCAATGAGGTGGTGCACCATCTTGTTGCAAAGAGACATGTGGCTGAAGCTCTTCTAGTTGTGGAAATATGAAGTTTTCCAACATGTCTAAGTATACGACTGATGAGACCGTCTTTTCTGTAAAAAAGAAAGGCCCAATGACTCGGTCGTGCATTAGTCCACACCACACATTAACCTTTGGGCTATTCCTTTGTGCCTCACGGTATTCATGGGGGTTTTCAGATCTCCATATGCGCACATTATGGCGATTAACAATGCCAGAAAGATGCCAAAAACAGGAGAGAGAAAAATGCAATTAATAAGCAGACGATATTTAGAAAAGCACAGATATTTAGACTGGAAAATGAAATTATCTGAAATTAACCCTACGCGCAGACGATATTTACAAAAGTAAAGATATTCAAACCCGAAAAGGAAAATATATAAGTTATTCCATCAATAAATGCCATAAGGTTTTTTTATATTTCATTATTTTATGAGTTATGAAACATCAAAATGGGTCCGGGACTTTATAAACACCCTGTATATTCCGTAGCTTGTCCTGCATTCTTCCTAAAAATCGGGACTTTTTTTAAAAAGCCGCGGGACGCGAGACAAATTGTTAAAAATCGGCGTCTGGTCACCTTAGCCAATTAATAACACTCTCAGCCATGTTTTAAGTCACCATTAAAAGTAGGTGTGTTTCCAATCAGGTGCCGCAAGGAAGTATAGGCTACCTATTTTCATCATTTTTGAGATGGAATAGAGCCATTCAAAAAATTAATCCTTTCTCAGTGACGGTGCAATTATTTCAAATACGATGATTGTAATTTTATTTTTTATTGATTTGACATTTTGTTTTAGGATCATACCATATGATCCAGGTTTCGATTCAAATGGTGTGTGTTTGAAAACATTTCTGCTCGACTTGTAATTGTTATTAGATTATCGACGCAAACTTTCTTGCAGCACATCATCTAAAGTACTCTCGTATTAAAACTGAGTGACAATGAATTAAAACTATCGGCAAGTTATTGCTTGCCGTAATTGTTTGGACAAATTTATACTACTTTGTTCAGAAATACACACTCTCGTTACGTAATTATCTTTAGAATTACACACTCTAATTGTGTAACAAACATGTCATCGCTAAACTGTTTAGCATGCATTGTCTCCATAGTCCTGAAATGCAAAGTATCCGTAAACTATCTTAGAAGCTCACAGAATTCATTGAGAATGCTATTACACGTTCAGCGCTGCGTCTTCAATTTTCGGAACAGCGAGCCTTTTATGAATTTACTGATGAAGATCACTATTTAAACAACACTAATTAAGTATGTTTTTGTACTTACTTACTGACAAGCAGGAAACAAATGCTTTTCAAAGATGCTTTGAGGTAATTTCTGACACAGTATGCTCCGAGTATACTCAGATTAGGATCAGGACCTTCACTCTGCTGCTGGCAGGCAACGTCTAGAAGTTTTAAACAGAAAACCACTAATCCAAATAAACATTCTGGGGAGTTAGAAGAGGTGAAGTGCTCTCGAACCTTCCGTCAGAAATGACGTAGCTGAGAATCCTTACGCAAGCAGACGTTCGTAATTTACTCGGTGTCTTGAAATGCTTAACATATGATTGGTCAGAGAGCTAGAAGTAAATAGATCTAGATTTAATAAGGACACAATAACACGCCGAATAAATACTAATTCAGAAGACAAACAACAAAAATCAGCGTTATATTTACAAAACTTCCACAGGACTAGTTTCGATGGTTTTACCGAACCACCATCCTCAGCTGCAAAACCGCAAATGAACAAGATAGGAAGAAATGATTAGATAAGATAAGAAAGCCTGGACAAGAATAAGCAAGTGGCGCCATCTGTTGGTGAAACCAGAACTAAAACATAATTTCTTTAAAGGCCGAAGGCAAATTTGGATTGGAATTAGGATCGTTAACTAGAACAGAAAGATTTTTATGAATGTGAAATGCCTCTAGAAAATCCAGTTCTCCAATGGAAGATGTTTTTTGAATAATTTTGGCAGCAGAAAAATTGAAAGTGTGATTTTCGGACCAACAATGTTGCGCAACAGAAGACTTCTGTGTTTCCTTTTTTCTAACATATGCCTCATGTTCCTTGAGAACAAAAACATCTTCCATTGGAGAACTGGATTTTCTAGAGGCATTTCACATTCATAAAAATCTTTCTGTTCTAGTTAACGATCCTAATTCCAATCCAAATTTGCCTTCGGCCTTTAAAGAAATTATGCTTTAGTTCTGGTTTCACCAACAGATGGCGCCACTTGCTTATTCTTGTCCAGGCTTTCTTATCTTATCTAATAATTTTTTCCTATCTTGTTCATTTGCGGTTTTGCAGCTGAGGATGGTGGTTCGGTAAAACCATCGAAACTAGTCCTGTGGAAGTTTTGTAAATATAACGCTGATTTTTGTTGTTTGTCTTCTGAATGAGATCTAGATTTCATTGCAAAGCATATTTTCCTTCCCCTCATCAAAGCGACTGCTAGCAGTCAGCGCTACAGAAGAAGTAATCGCAGGAATGTTCAACTTCAGGAAGTTCTGTTCAAGAACAAAACCGCCTCTCTCTTCGAATATTTGTAATGCTTTACTAGTTATTTGGAATGTAACTAACTATATTTGAAGCGGATCATCCAGTTTTTCATAAGTTTTTACTATGTCTGCTTAGCCCTGCAGAACGAAATTAATTTCGTTGAGCTACCGTTTAATGGTTTAACGGACTTAGAGGGCCATTGATATTGTCTGAAGGACGTTATTGCCAGAGTGTTCTGCAGGCTGCTGGAGAGCATTGGTGTCAGTAGGCAAACTGTAAATCTACAGTTAACAATGATACATGGATGAGTTACTAGAGAGCCACAGAATGAGCTCAGGTTGGAAGAACTGGAACAATTTCAAAAGAGCCAAGAAAACGCGATTGTAGAGGAAATATCCTCGGAAGAAGCGAAAGGAGGAAAAGATTATACCAGTCCTTTGTTCCTTGAAATTTGCATAAAATGGGGTAAGTTACAAAATTTCATGGAGTGATATTCCTTTGTTAAAACAATAGGAAGCCTCAGAAAAGCATTTCAGTGCCACATTTCACTTCAAAATCACTGTAAAAAGTAGACAAGAACATATCATGTCGCAAAGTATTTTCTCTTTCCTTACTCCATGCCTAACAGTGTAATTAGATCCAACTAGCAATTGGGAGGTTCGAGATTTAAACCCTCGACAGGGCATTAAACGTTTTACCCCTTTCTTGCTTTGAGAAATCTCTACAATGTGCCAGCAAATTAAACTGCAGAGAGCGATAATTCGTCATCGCCAAACTGGAAGTTAGGTCATCTCTTTCAGAAACGCCCTTTAAGAGAAGAAGAATGAAATGTATTTTTCTCTTCTTCCAAAGTGCCTTCGGAGTGTAACTGGAAAGCACTTCTGGCTAGCATTTGGAAGATCTGGAGTTCGAATCCTGGTGCGGGCATTTAATGTTACCTTATTCGACAAAGTTAATGATTCTACAACGTTGGATGGCACAATAATTTCAAGTTGCAAATATTTTGTTAGATGAACGGTCCATGAACTGATGCTTCACTGTAACGTGAGATGCTGCTTCGGAATATTTAAATTTCGATTAAAATTATGAAGTTCAATTTGAGAAATTACTTCTATGATCATTAAAAAAGGGATCTTCTTTAATCCATCTTTTATTCATAATCTGTTAAATTTGCTAGTCCAAAGGGGCAATTTGCCCAGAAGGACTATAAATTTCATTTTGGCATTTTGCGTTGATTCACTATAAACGATGAATCACTTTTTAAATTGTTCTCACCAAATATTATATTTTAATTATAAGTATTATATTTTATGAATTTATTATATTATTATTATGTATTATATTTTAAGAAATTAAATAATAAAGAATCTACATAAATGTATGTATGTTTCTCGCATTGCGATAAAACAACGACATCTACAGCCATCCAATTTTGAATAACGTAATCCTCCACCGAATATGGGAATCTGGAAACCCTATTTTTAAATTTGGAATTTGTTTTATTATCGATTTCTTATTTTGCAACACTTTAACGTATTTTTGATTAACAACGATTAAACTCAACGATTTCAAAGCGAGAAACGGCAACACTGTGGGATTAAAAAAAAAAAAAAAAAAAAAAAAAAAAAAAAAAAAAAAAACACTTTTACTTTAAGCGTGCAAGACTGTGTATCGGAAATTCTAAGCATATGCTCATTTTAAAATTATTTTGCGATATTGCTGTTCAATTAAATTTAATGGTTTAAATGCAAGGAACATGATATTTAATAAATAAAGGTAACACACAAAACTTTAAAAACGCCCCTTTGGGCGTAATGTAAAATCTGAAAGCTTTAGATTTATTATTATTACTATTATTATATTATTTAATTTATTATTTTAATTAATTACTTTGTACAATATAGGGAGCTTTTTATAAAAAATGTAATTGTTTATGGTTTTCGCATACATATATAGCGACATCCTACCAATAACATGTGTATTACTTATAAAGACAATACATAAATGCAGATTATAACTTATATCTTCTTTTTGCTTCTAGATATTTTAGAAAAAAGGTCGGATAAAACAACACCTAAATATATTATCAAGTTAAGAGACTTCTACCGAGCTTGCATGCTTGCCGGTAAGTTTTACATCGAATTTTTGTTTTACTAGTTAATTATACATAAAACTGATCAGAATGATTTTATCTTGATGTTTTTGTATGAGTAGAGTTCAATAAGTTCTAAGCTATAGAATGGATTACTTATAAGCTAAACGATACGAAAGGTTAAAAGATCGCATCATTTCTTTGAACTCTTACAACATGTACTATTTGATTGTTTCACAGCCTTTTTAAAGTCTTATCAGACTATGAAATTTAGGGGTCTGGGTCATAATCCCGACAGCCGAAATCCCGACAAGCCAGAATCCCGACAGTCGGAATCCCGACTGTCCAAAACCCCGACAGGGCCGAAATCCCGACAACCCAAAGTCCCGACACGGTCGAAATCCCGACAGGGTCAAAATCCCGACAAGCCAGAATCCCGACAGGGTCAGAATCCCGAGTGTCCAGAATCCCGACAAGCCAGAATCCCGACAGGGTCAGAATCCCGAGTGTCCAGAATCCCGACAGGGTCGAAATCCCGACAAATTAATATCTAAATACAAACACTCAATTTCGCTTAATAAGATACAATTTTTAACTAACTATTACATATTACTAATTAAAAGCTTAAATAAAAAAATCATAAAAATTATGTCATTACTTAAAATAATTTTTAACAAATTGAAATGACCGTCAAAATTTGAAATGAAGATTTATAAAATTTTTTTTATTAAGGAAAAGAAAACATCACTTACACATGCAAACGACATATTTACAGTGACACATTGCGAGCGATAGCACGAAGATATTCCATCACAGGTCGATTATCACGATCGTCCACAACAGTCATAATTCTCCTTTCTCTGTCATCATCTACCTTCCTACGTTTTGGTTGTTGTTCTCCGCGAAGAATGCATTCAACTTGGTATTCCACATGCTCCTGTTCTTTTTGAAATCCTTCTATGATGTTATAAACGCCAACATGGGCCGTCCAATTGAGGTCTCCCATCTTCTGTGCCAATCCTCGACAGCATTTTGAGTGCGCGGAGCATTTATAGCTGCCTTTTCTAGATCACTAATGATTCTAGATGGCCTCAGCTCAATATTATTTTCTTCAGCGAAATCAATTAAATCTTGGAATAATCTTTTGTAATTTTCTTCAGATTTGCTAGTCATCAAAGCATATACTAGTTGCAGCTGTGGAAGTATGTTAAGGGTTCATTAGGCCTTATTGGGATTTCGCCCGTGTCGGTATTTTGACCCTGTCGGGATATTGGACAATCGGGATTTCGACCCTGTCGGGATTTTGGCTTGTCGGGATTTCGACCCTGTCGGGATTTTGGTTTGTTGGGATTTCGACCCTGTCGGGATTTTGGCTTGTCGGGATTCCGTCTGTCGGTATTCTGGCTTGTCGGGATTTCGGCTGTCGGGATTATGTCCGGATACCGAAATTTAGTAACACTTGAAATATCAGCTATCGTTACGTAACTGTGTTACGACACAAGAAGGCGAAACACTAGTAAAATTCCCGAATGCCATCCACAAAACCTGAATTACAGTTTTGACACAGGGAATAGCGACATTTAAGAGTGATTCCAGACCAGATCGCAATGTGCATATGGCCACTGAGTGAAAATCGAGAAATATATGATGGAAAATTGCGGGTGCGGCAGTTTCTCAGAATAATGAAAACGGGCTATTTGTTAAAATCCTACATGGCTTTGCGAAGCCTTGTTCTAAATAAGTATGTAGAGTTTGGTGTTCTTTGGTATCATAAGCTAACTCCAGACTCAGTGCAAACGTAGAGCGAATTATCACTGCGTGTGAAAAGAAACGTGGAGTTTTAAGATGGTTTAACAGACCTTTAAATTAAATCAGAACCTTGAATATAAAATGCACATCTCGTGCTTAACGAAGTCAGCCTGTAAGGATCTTAAGTTTTACTAACGTTTATTTTGTTTTAAATCTTTACTATCACTTCTTATTTTCTACTTCCGGCCAGAATTAAAAGCTTTAACTTATTTATGCAAATTTGTCTTGCGAACGCCAAGTACTTAAATTGTGGCTTTTTGCCAAGCAAGAGAGAGGAAGGAGCTATTAGAAGCAGGCCGCTTGCCATAGTAGTTTTACTCGGTTGCTGGTTGCCTTCAAGGCCAGAGGTTTAATCCTCTTGATAATTTTAAACGTATCGTAGTGTTAGCAGTTCTCTGTACTACATACGGCTTTTTGTTAATATACGGCCAATCTTGGAGTAGGCACTTGTTTGATTAATCCAAAGTTAGTTTAGTTAGATTTTTAGTTAATATTTTTATATTATTACGTTAAGACCACAAGTGGTTGGTCTCTGTATTCCGAAGTCCGGAATTCATTGTAAAGAGAGAAAAATAAAGGGTTTCGTATACCCTTCCTGTGTGTATTGTCTACTTCCCAAATTTATTGAACATAGCTTTAGTAAGCTCCCTGTTCCGAGTCAGGACAGTGAATGTTCCCTAAGCAAGTAAGGAGGAACACAGAACCTGATAAGCTCACCATTTGTGGAGAGATAACTTAAAAGTAACAATCAAATTAAAATTCAAATTAAATCAAGTAATCGAAGACTATACAATGTATTTAACGAGAACCTAGCGCAATCTTTTCACCGTCATCACAATTTAAATGTTGACAACTAAAAGGAAACGTCGAAGATTAGAGTCTTCGGCTAGCGAAACCTAGTAATGTGGCTTTGAGTGCCCGAAATACGCTCTGTCTTGTAATCCGAAAACCTCACCTTAAATACTCCTGATACTAAATAAACCTGATTTGCTCTCTGGTAAGGAAACGAAACGGATAAATGACAGTAAATATCTAGATCATAATAGGTGGTTAGATTAACATAATGGAATGCTGTAAGTACAGAAACATCGCGCCGAATGTTCTAGAGAACGTCTATGCATGATAAAATCTGATAAAATTTTCCTTTGTGGTTAATAATAGCAGAAGAAACATATCTTCACCAAAAACCAAACAAAGAAAGAAAGAAGGTGGGCAAACATAGCGGATTTCCTTTAAGCTATAAAGTCAGAACCCGAATCTCTACTAGAAACCAATCGGCACCATTTTTGTAGATGAAGATGGACAGTTATTTATTGATTTTACCTCACATAATGCCACAGTAATGGGTGTTCATTATTCTAAGCTGTACATTCAAATTCGGACAAGCCATAAACGTAAACTTTGACAAACTCAAGAACAAAATAGGAATTTTGCATGACAGTACTCCAACGTACAACACTCATATTTCCCAGAATGCTATTCAGCAATGCGAATTTTAGCTTCTATTTCCCCATTTACTCTGTCATCAGACCTGTCCACAAGGGACGTATTTCATTTCAAAACCTGAAGCAACATTTGCTTTATTCTTGCTACAACCTCGATGATGACTTGGAGGATTATCTTCATTGCTGTAACATGATGGATTAAAGAACCAGGAATGGATTAAAGGCTGTGACGTTTTTTCCTACTGATCCCAGTTCATAATAGATCTGTACGCTATGTGCACTGAAAATCAAAGATAGCTATAAGGAGAACTGAAAAAAAAATAGTTTTATGCATTCATACAAATATCTTAGGCTTAGAAATTACAGAACATGCCTCATATAGAAAATTATATATTACCTAGAAGGAATTACACCTCAAACACAAATACTGAATTATTTTAAGAAAAGTAAAAAGTTCTGTGTCCTACTAGGGAAGTCGCAGTAATATTCTTTTAATTTAAAGAATTATTCATTCACAGTTGAATCATCTAAATTAGAATATCCCTAACATTTCCTTATTTTAAGATTTTTAGTGACAAATGCAAAGAAGATACTTATAGCAAAAATGCACTGTTCACTGACCTTAACAACCGTTTCTTTCCGAAGACAAAGTAAGTAATGGAATAAAAATTGTGCTACGTCAAATTTTTTTCAGAAATCATTATTGACCTCAAAATCCCGCTATCTGAAAATTAAAATTTTTTATGTACTGCCTCATCGTACTGCGAGAAAACTAGCAGAGATTGTAGCACTCAGAAAAGAAACGAAATGAATGAAGATACAAGATAATGCATTCAATCACTCCATAACGGTGTCCGCCGATAACATCGCGGCAAAAACATCGCGGACGAAAACGTCGCGGAGAAAACAACGCAAGGCGAAAACATCGTGGGAGAAATCATCGCAAAGAGAAAACATCGCAGTCCTAAAACATCGTGGTACAAAACATCGTCGTCGAAAATAAAGCGGTTCAAAAACTTCGCAGTTTAAAAACATCGTCGTCGAAAATATCGTGGTAAAAAATAAAGTATATACAAATCATCGCATGACGATAACATCGCAGACGTGCTTTTTCCATACATGCTTTAATAACTGTAAATGAATATTCCCATAAAGATTTGTGAGCGCAAAATGTAAAGAAGGATAATTTTTACTTTCACATTTTTTATTAACTAATAAATTTTTTCTGAAAAAGTAAGAAGGAAACTTAAGCATAGAAAATTAAATGCAACTTATAGATTATACTTTTCACGAAAAATTACCAGTAAAAACTTTATAATAAATTATTTATTAATTGCCTTTGTTAGTTAACTATGTCGGTTTAAATTCTATTAAGTGCTATAAGTTGCATTAACTTGCTATGCTTAAGTTTCCTTCTTACTTTTTCACAAAAAATTTATTAGTTAATAAAAAAATGTGAAAGTAAAAATTATCCTTCTTTCCATTTTGCGCTCACAAATCATTATGGGAATATCCATTTACAGTTATTAACGCATGTTTGCGAAAAGCATGTATGAAAAAAGCATGTCTGCGATGTTATCGTCAAGCGATGATTTGTAGATACTTTATTTTTTACCACGATATTTTCGACGACGATGTTTTTAAATTGCGAAGTTTTTGAACCGCTTTATTTTCGACGACGATGTTTTGTATCACGATGTTTTCTCCCACGATGTTTTGTAACACGACGTTTTCGCCTTGCGTTGTTTTCTCCGCGACGTTATCGTCCGCGATGTTTTTGCCGCGATGTTTTCGGCTGTAACCCTCCATAAGATATTTAATATTATACACTGAATGTTAAAACCACCTTTTTTTATTCATGAAAAATTCGGCAAGCTGGTTCAGTGTTGATAACACTGACCGTAAGCTATTTAATAAGATATTTAATATTATACACTGAATGTTAAAACCACGTATTTCGAAACTTTGATTCATGAAAATTCGGCAAGCTGGTTCAGTGTTGAACAGAAGGTAAAATTTGCACAGTTGCAGAAAAACAATTAGTGGCAATGCAAAGACGTTTCCGTGAATATTTTTGTACACGGAAGCAGTTGGCTAGGCTTAGACGCGAAGTCTAAGCAAATCAACAAAGAAGTCTAAGCAAATCAACAAAGAGGACGGATGCTAGCGGAGTTGTGCAGTTGTGTCGTGCAATTTTGGAAGACGAGTTTCGGAGGATTGGGACGAATACATGGGTTTGCTTGCAAGAGAGTGTTTAAAACAAAATGGTGGATACATCGAACACATTCTGCAATAAACTGAACTTCCATGCTTAGTCAATTAATTATGAATTAATTTTGTAATCTTTCGATTATTAGTTAAAGTTTAATAAAAAAAGCAAATGGTGTGACATTTCATGTACCAACCTATATGTATATTGACTCAGACGAAGATCAAAACGGCAACTGAAACTAAACAGAATTCAGCAAAGTACAGCTTATATAGTGAATTCCTAGTATGTGACAAATAACACTACACAAACAGTGAGTAATTTAACAATAAATAATCCTTCATATTTAAACTCCAGATATTTACTTTACTTTTCCAGTTTTTGTCTGCAATGCTTTTACAAATAAAGGCCACAAATTCCTTGTATTACACGAAGAAGAAAAAAAGCTGTGGGACGGTTCATGGTAGACCAATCTATTTGCAAATCTCTTGCAGAGACGGTGTCATGTAAACACGTGATGACTGAAGATTCTACTGAGCAAATTAACGACTTGATCCTAGTTTGTAGGTACTGCAGAAATAATTTGTCCGATTATGGCATTCCCTTTTATTCATTCAGTTCAGAGCTAACTTCCCACGTAATAAATAAGACGTAATGCATGCAACTGTCTTTTCAGAGAATATTTGCTTGTAAGATGAATAGAAAATTAATAAATGCTTCTACACACACTGGCCAATAGATTAGAAAGCTTTGAGATTTTCATTTCAATACGTACTAGGGAGGAAGTATGCGAATTTTTTTTATGACGTGGGTTACACGGGGTTTGAATGCTAGCATAAATAAGGTCAAAGAGTGCTTTTTACGATGAATGAAGTAAAATGGGTTAAAACGGCAGATCCTTTAGAATCTGAAAAAGAGCTTATTGTTGGTGCCCGTTTAGCAGAGGCCTCGATTTCGAAGACAGCAAATCTCACTGGATTCTCAACAGCAGCCATATCAAAGGTTTTCAAAAGTTGAATCAGAAGCCACAGTCCTTCTCTAGTACACGTAACTGCTGTTCGAGCACAGTTTTCCAAGACAGTGATCGGCGTCATCTCCGACGAATTGTACGGCAGAACAGGGACTGTACTTTGCTTCAACTGACACAGATCATCAACCAAGCCTCTTCCCAACAGGTTTCAGATCCAACCATGCGCAGGGAATTTCAGAGGATAGGAACGCATAATCCGGTTGCCTGTGAGAAAACCACTCATTTCTTTCCGACAGGCAAGAATTCGTTTGCAGTGGTGTCGAGAAAGAAGACGCTGGACATCTGAGGATTGCAAACGGGTAATGTGGTCAGATGAATCACGCTACACCTTACTTTGCACTGATGGAAGACGTCGAATTTGGCAAAAACCTCATGAAGCTATGAATCCATCTTGCTTTACTCGTACTGTGTAAGGGTCTGGAGGGAGTATCATGATATGGGGCATGTTTCTCTTGGCATGGAAGTGGTGCCCTGGTGTTCCTCGAGGGAAAACAAGATGATAGGCCATGAGATACCTAGATGTGTTGGCGGATCAAGTGCACCCTGCAATGTTGTATTTTTACCCAGATGGTGACTGATACTTCATGGACGATAATGCAACTATACATCGTGACAGAAGTGTTCAAAATTGGTTCGCTAAACATCAGTCTGATTTCAAATACCTTCCCTGGTCACCGCATAGCCCGGATCTTAACCATATAGAAAATATGTGGGATATGGTGGAAAGATGCATCCGACAATACTCTCCTCTTCCATCTAATTTACAAGATCTAATAAGCTGCATAGCCAATGCATGGTATTCTCTGGACGTAAATGCACTCCAGATGCATGTAGACTCGAACAAATGCCCAAATGAATCAGAGCAGTTATCCGTGCAAGAGGTGGTCAAATAAAATATGGATCTCGTGTTTCTAATTCATTGGCCATGTATTTTGAATTTATTCAAAACAGGAAAAGCACAGAAACGTGCACTTTTGTGGATGTCATTGTGATCAAAAGTAAATTAGAAATTAACTGTTGTAACTATAAATGTATGTAAGCTTTTGCATACCTAACCTTTTTTACCAATAGATCACTTCAACTTTTTGGGCAAAGACCCTCTGAAGTGGATTGTGGAAGATCTAGGAGGCTGGCCGTTAGTAATGGGAAGTAAGTGGAATGAGTCTGCCTTCGACTGGATGGATTCTATCTTTAAATTACGTAAGATAGGATATGGTCATAATGCAATTATGAAGTTGACAGTTGAGGAGGATCCGGAGAACAGAACGGCTAATATATTAAAGGTAAGTATATACATCATATCAGATTACGTTTATTGTAAAAGGTAGATATGTACATCAGATTAAATTAGGTTTATTGTATATGTCATACGTTTCATTTTAAATGAGGATATATTAGTAAAGGAATCCTAATCGAGAACGACTACGAAAGTTTTAAAACATTTTCTGTGAAGAAGAATTAATAAAGTGGAATGGCATCTAGAAAGCGAATTTCAGGTGAATTTTAGGATAGTTCATTGTAAGAAAAAAATCAGCGTTTTACAAAAGACCTGTGTATTTACTTATTTAAACGCAAGATACAAATATGTCAAGAGTTTTAGAATCGCCGTAGGCTCAACATTTGTTTCTTCAACAACTTATTGCATCGAATTTCTTTTGTGCTCAAGAAATATTAGAGCATAGATTTCAAAGTACTATAGAATGAATGCTAGTTTGCTTCTTAAATGTTATAAACTGTAGGAGTTAGACAATATGAAATTATCGGGAATTAAAAAAAAATTCAATTGGCATATTTTTGTCTGTAAATTCTGTTAGAACTTTGAAAACCAGGTATTTTCAAGATATAAATTAATTAATGATTATCAGGCACTTGAATTAAAATGTTGTAAAGGATCATTCCTAATCAGCTTAAATTGACATACTGAGTTTCGCTTTATACCCCTCATTAATCCGCATTTTAAATGAGGAAACGAAATGCAAAAAATGTAAGATGGACCTATCATATGATTGCTTTTCAACACAATTTTCAGTACCATCTTTTAGTGACAGAAAAACATTTTTCAGGTTTCCTGTTAAAGAAAAAATCTTTTTTTTTTTTTTTTTTTAAATAACGAGGCCCAAGTAGTTTTTTGTACTAGGGAGCCTAAGATTTATGCAAACCTGCAATGTATATCATGGTACATTCTGCTACATTTTATATCATTTATTTCAAATACTTATGCATCATTGATATACAAGTTAATTAGTAGCCAGTTAAAACAGGAAACAATCTTAAAAATTTGAAGTTTAAACTAAATTTTGAGAAATTACTACTTCAGAAATCTAGAATAGCAAAATCAATAAAATAATCAATGCAACATAAAGAATGCTCCCAACATGAATTCAACATGAAATCAACTTAAAAAAAGGTCCATGGTAAAAAGTGTCCATCCTTATGTCTATAGTAAAATTATTATTATTGAATCGTGTTCTATAGAATATTGCAAGAGACTTACTACTCCATAAAAAACAATATTTCCAAACTAAAATTAATTCTAACTTTCATAATACCAGATATGAGATACGTATACCTAACAATGCGACATATTAAATTTATCTAACAACTTCAAATCGGCAATGGTTTGAAAGACAAAATTGAATTTCTGCTTGTAACCACTGCCATTTATTTGATTTTTGCTTACTTTTATGTTAGATTTTGATGTATTTGTTCTTGAAATCGTACACATACTTTCTGCTTCGTACATTTTTTTCTGAAATGTTTTGAGTATCTTGAATGAAATTTTATAAACAAAAATTTGAGACATTTAACATCGCTTGCACATTTTTCTTAACCGTGTTGAAACTGATTGATTTTGATTTATGCAACTGTAAATACAATACATACCGGAGATCGAAAGTCGGCGACATAGTAACATAATAAACACACATACACACACACATTAAAAAAAAAAAAAAGTTGGGAGGTTTTAGATTTTATACTATGCCCAAAAGCTGCGTTTTTTAACTTTTGTGTTACCTTTATTTATTAAATATCATATTCTTCGCATTTAAACCATAAAATTAAATTCAACAGCAATATCACAAAATATTTAAAAACAGCATATCTTCAGAATTTTTGACAGAGAGTCTCTCACGCTGGACACAATTTTTTTTCCATACAATGTTGCCATTACTCGCTTTGAAATCGTTGAGTTTGTTAATCAGATATTCGTTAAAGGTTTACATAGTTTAAAATAGGTTAATAAAACAAATTCAAAAAATTCAAAATTCGGGCTTTCAAGTGCCCCAAGTTTGGTTTGAGGATTGGGTTATTCAAAATTTTATCTTCTAGGTCTCGTTGCTTTTTCGCAATGCAAGAAACACATACATTCATGCAGATTCTTCATTATTTCATTTCTTTAAATATAATGCAGGTTTCTAATTTTTGGTGGCAACATTATGAAAAATGATTCAGACTTTTATAGTGAACCAACGCAAAATGCCAAAACGAAAGTAATAGCCCTTCTGGGCAAATTATCTCTTTCGGATAATGATGGGGAAAGGAAATAAAAAATAGCGAAATAAAAATTACCACGACTTGGAATCATTTAGAATCGCAACATGCAGAATTTCTTCAATTACACATTCACACACATAAACGTACGGAAAAAGAATTAAATGCGTCATTAAAGATTTTGTGTCTTACCATATTAATACTACTATATATAAGTAAATTAAGTATTAATACTACTATATATAAGTAACGTACTGTATATAAGTAAATTAAGCTAAAACAAAATTCATATTGGGCATTTCAGTCATGAATGAAATTTTGTTGATCCAGAATTCAGATCAAATACAGCGCTACAGTTACTTGCTGCATCATTTGTGTCGTATCTGGCAACTTGTTACATTCTTCTTCGCTGCTGAACATTACTAAATGCATCCGGATAATAGAAAAAAGTATATTTCTTTTCTAATATCACATTGAAGGAAACCGAACCAGATTCCATTTCGGAGAATTATTTAATAGATAATCATACTAATGATATCTATTAAATAATATATCATGCTAATGATATTTGATGTAAATATTTTATGACGGAAATGATAAAAGAATTGCTTTTCTTTTTTCCAAAATTTTTTGACAATTTGGATGAATCGTGAACTAATAAACAGCTATTTTAAATTTTAAAACTTAAAAAATGCCTTTTTAAGTTAAAAAATTATGTTTTGAAAATATATTCCAAGATCGTTTTCACTAAGAACTATTTATTACCTATTTTTCATAAACAAACTGGTACTAAAATTTCAGTTAATCTTTGGATTATGGTAACTTGGCGATTTTTTGGCGAAACTTTGGCGACCAACCCTGCTAGTTTTTGTTTGGACGCCATTTTGTTTTCACGAAGTAAAGGCATGTTTTTTTTTTTTTTTTTTCCCAACAATCTTCTAGCCGAATTAAGCTTATGATAGAACTTTTATGGAACAAAAGTGCTTAATCATGACGAAGATTAGGTGCGAAATTGGGAGAAAGTGCAGAATCGCAAACTGCTTGCCGCGTTTTTAAGAATTGCACATACACGGTATCCATGAACACGTCGACCTATTTTCACTTAAAAAAGAACATCCCAGAATTGCACAAAAATGGCATTGCGCACACTCTTGACTTTATCCATGTACACTGCTAAAGTCCTAGCTAGTAACTTTTATCGCCTTATCAAAATGTCGCCAAACTACCTGTTACCATATGCCAAAGATTAGCCAAAATTTCTAATATGGAAAGTACTAAATTCTGTAATTCTTATTTCTTTCTTTCAATTTCTAAAGTTGGAACCGTCGTTAAGAATAGATGTTAGAAACCCGAAACCCTTCTTGCAGAGAAACATTCAGGGGATGAATAAAGCAGCTTTGGATTTGTATTCCTTACGGGACGCTGATAGAAAAGAAATTATTCAATCGCTTCATACGGAACTTACGCTTTCCCGAGTAAGTACAAAATATTCTTCATTTTATTCTTAATGTATTTATGGTAGAAGCTGGAAGTAGCTTTTCCAGTTTATATGCTCGTTATTACTAGAAAGGGAACAGCGATTTTATTGATCAGTGGTAAATTTCTTTATTCTTAAAGTAAAGATGAAATTACATTAATATTTTAAATGCATACATGTCATTAACAGATATGATTTCGTTCAAGTTTCCGTAAATAATGACTATATAATAACAGAAATAAATTTACAGTTTATTATAATTAGTGATGATGCACAGTAAAATTAATAGTTGTAAAATAGTTCGAGGAGAAAGCGGAGATTAAGCTAATTCTCCAAACAGCACGAAAACTATCGTAAATTCATAAAATCCCCCTCGGAATAAATTAGAAACACACTTCTGCAAACTGTCTTTTACTTTCAAAGTGTCAGAGCTTATTAATTTACTGGATCTGGCTCTAGGAGTCGTTAATATATATGGTGTTCCACGGGCTTCTAGAAACTTCGGGAAAAATCGCTGTTGGAGCCCCGAAAGTTGCGTTTTCCCAAATCTTACAAAACAAGTTGCTGAGTCAGCAAAAAGTTGCCAAGGCCTGCTAGGAGCATTTTTGTTTATATCTTACGTTCTAGTAGCACTATTTTAGATTTTTACATATTTTTATACTTATAATTTAAAGGTCTAAAATTCTGTACAAAATACACTTTTATACAAAACATGTGGCTACGAAGTCAGTTACGAGTACAATAATTCATAAATCTGTTATTTTAAAAGCAACACAGTAAAGAAGTTACTAAATAAAACAATACAGTAAGACCCCGCTTAACGCGGGGGATACGTTCCATCAAAGTAGAGCGTAATGCGAAACAGCGCTAAACGAGGCTATCTTTACATGTAAATATTGGGGTTAGGGGAAGATGGCTAGGAAATTGGTTAGGTATTAAATTTAAAAAGTATGTTTTTTTAATAAAAATAAAACCAAACATTTATTTCTTAAAGCCCAAATTAATACCACATTATTATTTCTTGCAAAAATAAAAACAAAATATAAATAACAAAACGAATATTCTTAAAAAAACAAATAAAATTCTAAGTCAGTCATATTTAGTTAGCCTTCCGCGTTTTCAGTGTTCTGCCTTTTTGTGACAAAAGGATCTAATGTTGTTTGCCTTTTTCTTTTGCGTTGTTCTCTTAAAAGTTCTTCATAAACGGATAGAGCATCTATAACACCACGCCTTACTTTTGAGCTCCTGTCAAAATTCGGATCATTTTCAATGAATTGATCCATTATTTCAGTTATGGTAGACAAACTCCTTTTTACAAACGCCATCGAAAGTTCTTTTTGCTCTTCTTCTGAATCACTGCTGTCAACATTTTTGTTTTCTTCTTGTTCAGTTAATTCCTTGAGCTCATCATTAGAAAGACTAGCCGCTGCTTCTTGAATTATTTCTTCGACATCTTCCACATTTACCACTTCAAAATATGTCTGTACAATACCGCACCAAACAAGAAATACAAGTACAATCTTTCGGATATGTATTTGAAACCTATCGCTGCATAATATTTCGGGGAATCCCCGTATGCTGCGAGCGATTTCGTGGAATCCCCGGGTTGAAATAAAAGAGCGCTAAACCGAAACAGCGCTAAACGAAACAGCGTTAAGCGGGGTCTTACTGTACCCAATTTTTCATTTCTTAAAATTATATACATAATGTCGAAAGGATTGGATTGGATTATTCAATTATGGCAAAGCACACGAGGGCTATCTGCCTAAAGGGAGGGATGCCTTCGTGGAGGACTTTCTAAAGGAAACTGGCTCGTATACACGTTACACATGAGAAAAACCGCATTAATCGTCCCAGTTTAATGTTTTAAATACTAACTCCTTGAAATGTTCTGTTCGAAACATTAAGCAAAGAGGGATTAATATTAAACGTGTATTTTTAATTGTTCATTCTTTAATTTAATTGTTTACACCACTTTCTCACATTTTTTTTCGCTTTCATTACAAATGTTTGGCTTATATCATAGAGTTGATAATTTTTAATTTTAAATTTACACCATTATACCTACAGAATTTTCTTCACATAGGATAAACAATTAAAAATAATTTCCTTTTTAAACTAAAACTCTCTCTCTCTCTCACTATATATACTATGTATATAGTCATTATATTATTAACTATACTATATCATATATATAGTATAGTATATACATGTGCTCCTGTGGATATATATATATATCCACACAAGTATATGTATATAATTTTAGAATAATAATTTAAATTATTTTATTTTTCATAAATATGATATTGGAAATAGTAAAAAGAACATAAAATATTTAAAAAAAAACTATATAATAAAACATAAGATTTTAGAAAATGAAACAGTGAGCTAAAGATCTGAACTTTGGACACACTATGTTCATTTTAATTGTGTTAATTTTCAAGGGGATGGGTGGAATTAAAAGGATAACAATGGTTCCAAAAGAAAATTTTTTTTCTTAAACTTGGTTATTAAACTATTACTATATATATCACATATATGCCGACATAGACACGTATGTTTATGATATATAGTATCTCTCTCTCATCCTTTCCCCCGCACTGTTTCAAACGAAAATGTGATTACTGATTTTATCGTCTTAAGCTAGGCAAAGGTAAAGAACTATTTAAATCTTTTAATTAATTTAAAATGATTTATTATCTCGAGAATTGGCAGCATCATAGTTTTGTTAAAAATATTAGGGTAAACATGTGCAGCTCTTACGTGGTATATCAGATAAGGTATTTCAGAATAATTCTACTTAATATGTAATAATTAAATTCTTTCTAAAGTTAAAACCACTCTCTATGGAAATGAGATGGGTTTTCTGGTCTACTCCTTAAATGACAGTCCTTTTTCTAATGCCAGGCTGGAGACAATCCACAAAGAATTAGCTAAAAGTAAACTAGAATATCTTTATAAGGTTTGAGTTATTATTTTTAATAATACCGTTGCGTGCGTACGGGTTCGTTATAAAATGAATGCACAAGTCCGGTGAAAAATGAACAAAAATTTATTATTATCACAACAAAAATGCTTAAATATTCTCAAATTATCATGCAGTATTACAATATCTCACAGTAGTTATCTTTTAACTACTTAAATGTCCAATAGAACATAATTCAAAACAGCTAAAGAAAGCTAATCCGCGAATTCGCTACAATCAACAAGAGCAGTTTTCTAAACAACAACAAACTAAGCAACTACTACGAACTGAGATGTTTTCCTCCTTTTATAAGATTTTAAAATCACGCGCTAGAATTTTCTGGTACTTTCTCGAAATCAAAAAGAGATATTTATTTATTTAATGTTAAATGCACGTGCTCTTGTATTTTTAATTCTCCGGCTTAGCTTTCTTCTTTTAATATTCGTCACGCGCTGCACTGCGCTGGAAATAAAACCATTTAATTTATAATTGAACTAACATTAGCTTTTTAAATACCAAATTCGTAACACTGCCCCCTTCCCAAGGACTGCACGTCCCGGGCAGTACAATCCCTGGACAGGAAGCTAAACTTACAACTGTGGCATAAATGCAACTGAGGCATAAACATTACATTACAATATCAAACAATATAAACAATAAATGCAATAACTAACTTAAACAAATCAAATGCTATCAAATACTAAATACAAAACAAATACTAAATACAAATCAAATACTAAATGCAAATCAAATACTAAATACACATTTATAAACAAAAAGGACCATGGTCTGATACTATTTACAATTATTTACATTACGTACTATGGCCATAGTAATGAGCTAACCTGTCGTAATGAACGACTTTAGGTTTAGAGTTCGAAGACTTACTAATCCGAACCATGACGTCATTTAGTCTGTTCAGCACTGTATACGGATCATCCGAAGGTGACTGTAATTTAGCTCCGTCGCCAAGTTGACTCGCTTTCGTGCAGAACGGTGCATCCCCTCAAACCGGGCCTGGACATCTTGGGTGTGTTCCTCAGGCGATGAAGGCGCATCCGTAGGGCGACCAAACAGGCGGTCACAAGGCAGACGAAGGTCTCGACCGAAGAGCTTCTGAGATGGAGAATAGCTGGTAGTCTTGCGTTTCTTTTCGACCCTAGCATGATTTCGGCGGCTTCCCGAGCTGGGTCTTTCGGACAAGGCGTCGGCATTTCCAAGTGAGGATCTCTTCTGAGGATGGATAGTCATGTCACCAGATGCTGAAAGCAGTTTGTTGTTTTTGAAGTCTAAGGAAAAATTGTATTTCCTTAAAAAGTCCAATCCGAGTATGCATGGATCTGTGATATCCGCCACATAAGCCGTGTGATGGTAGGGGGCACTTCCAAATGTGATTTTCACGTTTAACTTACCAGCTATGTTGATCTTATCATCAGACGCAGTCTGAAGGGTAACACAGGATGGCGTCCAAATAAGTTTATCTTTAAACTGTTCAGCTAAGTCTTTCCTAATGATGGTAACATTAGCTCCTGTGTCAATGATCATATCACAAGGAACTCCATCGATATTCCCATTAATGGACAGTCCGTTACTGTTGCCACTCACTGTATAAATTTTAAACGCTTTAAAACAAGGTTTTTAATTCTGTGGCAACCTCATTCCCTTGATATGGTCACTAATTTGTTTCCTGTATGGTTGCTGGGAACTGGTCTCAATTTTCGTACCCTGGGGTCTTCTGCAATTCTTTCGTACGTGGCCTTCAGCTCCACAGTTCCAGCACTTTGGTTTCTTGTCAGTCCTTTTCTTTTCCGTGGCATTTAATTGTCTGCTTAAATCGTATGCCTTAGTTTCCGTGTCCTGAGGTGTTCTGCAGTTCCTTCGTAGGTGGCCTTCAACACCGCAATTCCAGCACTTTAGCGTCGGTTTCTTTTCACCACTCTTCCGTCTTAAAGCATTCACTGGGCTTGTCAACTCATTCGTTTTATGATCCGTGCCCTGGGGTGTTCTGCAATGCCGTCGTAGGTGACCTTCATTATCACATCTCCAACACCTTAGAGCCACTTTCTTATCGCTCCTATTCCGTATCAAAGCGTCGACTTGTCTGGCTAAATCATCTAAACGAGCCATCAGTTGATCCACTGGCTCATGGACTCGCACAGCTCTAACTGGGTAGCGATATCTACTAGTTCCTTGCTGAGCTGCCTCGAACTTCGTGGCGCAAAAGAGCGCTTTTTATGTCCTTTACATCTGCCATTCGAAGCGCTTTCTGTATTTCAGGATCCCGGATGCCATCGATGAAATATTGCAGCGACAGGATTTCCCTCGTTTCTCTCAGGCACTCCGTAAAGGCGAGGAGGGATAGCCTTTCAAATCCGTGGCGAGTTCCTGGAGTGATTCGGTGGGCTTCTGTTGACGGGATTTTAATTGAAGCCTGCTGTAGTCTTTTAAACATTTCTCGCCGAAGCGCAGCTCCAAAGTGCCGGATAGAGCTTCGAAATCTAGCCTTTGATTTTCGGGAAGCGTCTGCAGGATATCCGCTGCGTCTGCTCTCAGAGAAGCGGCGAGATGACAGGCCTTAGCTTGGGAATTCCATCCATTCGCATCCGAAACGATAGAAAATTGTGTTTTATACACTTGCCAGGATGTCTTCCCATCATATGTGGATAGCTTCAGAGATGGACGAGCAGGCATCGGTAAGAATGTAAAACCATCAGAATTGCTTCCTTCTGTCACTATGCTCTTCTTTAAAGTGTCAAATTCTTTGGCAACAGCAGCAGAAACCCTTTACTCAATTTGTTGTTTGACGGCAGAAACTCTTTGTTCAATTTGTTGCTCTACCGCAGAAACTCTTTCTTGAATTTCTCCAACTTTGTCTTCAACTGTATCTATTCTTCCTTCCATAGCTTCGAACTTGTTTTCTATTATGCAAGTAATTTCTCTCTTCAATTCCTCTTGTCCCGCTTTCATTTCTTCCTTAACGGATTCCTGGCCCAATTTCATCTGTTCCTGTGTCGCTTTCCTTTTTTCCTTAAGGGATTCCTGGCCTAATTTCATTTCCTCTTTAACGGATTCCTGGCCCAATTTCATTTCTTCCTTAACGGAGTTGACGGCTCCTTCCATCTTTTCTTGGAAAGCAGTAAATGTAGTCATCATTTGCCTGAATTGTTCTTCCATCGCTCTTGTGATTGGCATTCAAAATCCCACTTCTGACACCAAAAATTGTTACGTGCGTACGGGTTCGTTATGAAATGAATGTACAAGTCCGCTGAAAAATGAATAAAAATTTATTATTATCACAACAAAAATGCTTAAATTTTCTCAAATTATCATGCAGCATTACAATATCTCACAGTAGTTATCTTTTAACTACTCAAATGTTCAATAGAACGTAATTCAAAACAGCTAAAGAGAGCTAATCCGCGAATTCGCTACAATCAACAAGAGCAGTTTTCTAAACAACAACAAACTAAGCAACTACTACGAACTGAGATGTTTTCCTCCTTTTATAAGATTTTAAAATCACGCGCTAGAATTTTCTGGTACTTTCTCGAAATCAAAAAGAGATATTTATTTATTTAATGTTAAATGCACGTGCTCTTGTATTTTTAATTCTCCGGCTTAGCTTTCTTCTTTTAATATTCGTCACGCGCTGCACTGCGCTGGAAATAAAACCATTTAATTTATAATTGAACTAACATTAGCTTTTTAAATACCAAATTCGTAACACTACGTTGATCGAGAGTAATTTTATTCTATTTATTTGTTTGAATGCAGACTTCAGTATTTCCTCTCAGCATCTGAGGACGACGTAACAATAAAATTTCTGCAGTATTTAAAGCAGTTTGCTCGAAAACCTGATCCATCGATCCTTTAAGCAATATAAACGAATTCTCAAAACATGATCACCGCCACTTATCTTTTATTTGTAAACAATACTTCGTAATACAAGAGAACATCCTAAAATCAATGTCGATAAATGAAAGGCAGAGTTACGTGGATTTAAAGTTTAAACAAGACACTGGAATGAAATGCGGAACGATGCCTCAAATGAAGTACATTCAAATTTGTACTTAACCAAGATAATCCAATCCAGATACATTTCGTAAAATTTGTCCTTGCTTCTAAGAAATCTTATAAATTTTAGCCCTCTTTTTTATTAATTTATTCTATCATTTTCAAACTCTATAGTCTTCTAATTTTTGCTTTCGAAAATTTGAAACTGTTTCATACTTCTTTTTACAGATGGCTGTCAATAACAAGAGCGAGGAAGATGCTCCATATAAGAGATACACTGTTGCAGAGTTTATAAATGAATCACCAAAGGTAATAAATACTTTTGTGTTCAAAATGAAGATAATTGTTGTTGTAGGTTATTTTATTTTATTCTTTAGCATGTACTTTGCTGTGTTATTTTGTCGAATAATTTAATGCAGGAATCTCAAAGCTGTGACCCGTTTTCCCGGCACCCCGAAGCAATTGCCTGCGAATGCATTTCACTTATGTAATTGTTGTAAATAGTTGCAGAGATGTACAAATATCGACTAATCTTGCGTACGTGACTGTTATAGAAGGAAGATGAGGTAGAATATAAACGACAAGGCTTGTAAAAGGAGCTGTAATAAAATGGTTTTTTGATTCAATAAATAAAATCAAAATTTTCATGACACAAAAAACGTAAAACCATCAACGAGCTATACATTGCCACAGGCACACAAAGAAAACGGGGGGGGGGAAAGAACTTTTATACCTCTCTTTCTACTGGGCCGATTGACGAAATTTAACATGCATTTGTCAAGTACCAAAAGTGCGACTTAGGATATGTATTAGGCCCACCAGCGGCCGAGCCGTAATGTCGCTGAACACTGGTAGTTCGATCCGAGATTCGAATCCCGCGAACGGGCTGGCTGCATGGGCGTTTTCGTGGTTTTCCCCATGTGTAACGTGTATACGAGACAGTTTCCCTTAGAAAGTCCTCCACGAAGGCATCCTTCCCTTTAGGCAGATAGCCCTCGAGGCTTTGCCATAATCACACACACACACATAGGATATGTATTACATTCATATATACCACATTGTTTCAACATAGGTATTTTGAAACAAAATAGAACTTTTTCTGAAATGACGTACTTTTTTTAATCCCCTATTTCGATTATGCGACTCAAATTATGCCAAGTTTTGTGTAGGTAGGTGTATTTAATTATGGCAAAGCACACGAGGGCTATCTGCCTAAGGGGAGGGATGCCTTCGTGGAGGACTTTCTAAGGGAAACTGGCTCGTATACACGTTACACATGGGGAAAACCACGAAAACGCCCATGCAGCCAGCCCGTTCGCAGGATTCGAACCTCGGGCCGAACTACCAGTGTTCAGCGACTTTACTGCTCGGCCGCTGTTGGGCGCCAAGTTTTGTGAAACTCACACTAGTACATCAAAAGCATCACCTCTTAAAATTTTATCTCCTCGGCGTTAATTGAACGTGGTTATGTGTTTATTAATCTTTTTTTTTTTTTTTTTTTATTAAACTTACTGGATTCTTTCTTTCACTATTCGAAATTTAAGTTCAAACCAAATAAAATTCGCAAGTACGTTCTGATTTGTTTTTAAAATTTGTATTTTTCAGTAATTTTTATAAAATTTTCGAAAATATTTTTACGTATAAAAGTTTAATAAATATTTTTACGTATAAAAGTTTAATATCACTTTAAAGTAAACGTATTTCTAATCACACATGCAAAAATTAAAGTTCTTTTTATTCAGAATTTCTAAAGATATATGCAGATTTATATATTGGCGCGTTTTGAAATTTGGCATATTTGCTATAAACGATAATTACGCCAAATGTGGTTTATGCACTTTGTTAAAATTATTTGAAAGTATGAACGATGCATTTTTTTCCACTCGTGCACAAATAAAAACTGGGAAAGGAAAACAGGTTACTGTAAATTAAGAATTTCGCCAAGGGAATTATTCTTGGCCGAAAATGAAAAAAGTGCGCCAAGATAAATTTTTAAATTTCTACATAAGTTTCTCACCAAATTTGGCAAAATTTAATATTTTGCATAAGTTGAGTCATAGAATCGAAATATAGGAAAACAAAGGAGTATGCCATTTCAGAAAAAGTCTGAGTTTGTGTGAAAATATCTATATTAGAACGTTATATATAAATATAGTATATAGTCTAAGGAGCGCTTTTGAGATATGGAAAATGCAAAAATGCAAATTAGATTTCTTCAATCGGCACAATAGAACGGGAGATCTACATTTGTATCTCCATTTTTATGTGCAGACTGTACATAATAATGCATGGATAATAAATATATCATTTCTTGTCGACTTAATGATCACTTAAGAGCTCTGAATAAAGAGATGAGAGGAGAGTATAAATTACCACTGAGGTTTATGCTTGTATCAGATGTTTCAACATTAAATTAAGGTTTCGGAAAAGGGTCGTAATAACGAGAATAAAAATTCTCATACATTTCCTGTATATTAAATCCTTCCTCATTATTTCAAATGAAATGAAGAATTCATGCAAAAACTAGCATTATTACGAGAAGAGTTTGAAGAAATGTTTAGATTTTAATGAAGTGGAGTCTAAAATTTTCCTCTCCATTAGAAACGAACATGAATAACAAACGCTACAGTATATCTTTAAATGGAGCTAATTAACTTATAGTGTAATATAAATCAGTACTTTTCCGTTTTGCCAGCGCAGGCGATAAAGTCGCCAATAATGGTACAACTGATGCCAAAGGGAATATCCTCGCTGGTAACCTTTTACTCCTCATTTTCAAAACAAGTCGCAACCATTTCTTATCAAATTGATTGTTTCTTTCAATACTGACATACAATTACATAGAATTTTTACAAGATAGTTCAATTTTATGCTTTAAGGTCAATCTAATAACAATGCACTAGCGAAAAAAAGCACTGCGATTTTACATAATTTCTGAGTAAGCTATTCGTATGCATTGAAATAATTCTTGCATTTAAACTTGTTTGAATTAAAATTTAACTTGAAATTAATGTAGATAATTACTGAGAGAATTGGGTTTTTGTAGCGTAGTTTACGTGAGATGTGATCACTTGGAGTCACGTGAATCAGGATGTTGTACCGTGAAAGCATAGTAAATTCTTAAATTAATGACGTTTTACAAATTTTATTGTCTTTATTTATTGGCTTTTTATAAAATTTGAACGATATTAAAATGTTTATGCCCTCAAAATAAAAAAAAATCTTAGAACCAACATCTGTTAACATTTTATATGTGTATGCTCTGTGTTGTCGCCAATAAAGTTTGTTTGGCGAGATTTGCGCCGGCGAAACGGAAAAGTACCTACAAATCTTAGTAAAAATTATACAGATACAGATTTCATTAATTTTTATTCACCCTTTTCAAAAGGTAAAACATTCTCACACGAAGTTTTGCAATGAGAACCATCACTTTGTTCAGGAGTATATTTGCGCATGGAAATGTTTTCCTTTCCGTGCTTGAAAATTAATTAGAAAAGAACCATATCGACAGATGAGAATCTGCAATCCATCATAAAGACAGTTTCTAATAATTTTTCTCTAAGTTTACAAAACTTTATTAGAATCGAACCACTGTCAAGTATCAAGTTTTAGTTAAAAATAAAGAAGTACAATGTTCCTCGATACTTGTTTAGATCTAACGCCGAGGAGTTTAGTGAACTAATTATCGCTGAGTTCCAATTGTTACTACAGAAACGTGGGAAGGATTAAAATACCCTTTTATTCACTCAAAGAAATATTAACAATTTATTCACTCAAAGAAATATTAACAAATGGCCCCCTTCTCGGGCTTACAGGAAAGCTTCCACTTCGGCTTTTAAATCAGGATAACGAAATAAGAAACTAATGCTAAACTAAATAGACTTAGCCGAAGCTGGACGCAAATACCTAACGTAGTTGGCTCTTAAATTAAAGTAGCCGGCTATTCTCAACAGGAACATACAATACCGTGGAGTGTAATCGATTCAAAGACGAAGTAGCCAGAGGGCAAATTCGCGCAACTAAGCTCACGTGACTCCTAAGCTCGCGACTCCTAAGCTCTCTCTTACTTACTCTCTGCCGTAAGTAAGCTCTCTCTTACGTACTTACGGCAAACTCGCGACTCCTAAGCTCTCTCTTACTTACTCTCTGCCGTAAGTAAGCTCTCTCTTACGTACTTACGGCAAACTCGCGACTCCTAAGCTCTCTCTTACTTACTCTCTGCCGTAAGTAAGCTCTCTCTTACGTACTTACGGCAAACTCGCGACTCCTAAGCTCTCTCTTCTGAAGTAAATTGAGCTTCCTTTAAATACTTCTTCTAACTCATTTGCATTCACCGAGATTCTAAAAAGTCATTCTGGTAAGGAGTTGTAAGTGGGAAACAAGAATTGAAAGGAAAGGGTTTCAAAATTAAAAAATAACTGTTATAAAATTAAAATACTCATAACAAAGTTTCTAATGATTTACGTATAGATATATGTATTTTTTTTCCATGTGTCGAAAAAAATTTTGATAAATAACGGAAATAGCATCGGTCATCATTGTTTATTCTTAGATTATGTCTCATTTGGAAAGTTTTCTCTGAAAACTTCGTAAGTTTCCATTATTTTTTTATTTTAAGTAAAATAATTTATTTAAGAATTTTATTTAATTTTAAGAAATGCCTTGCTTGTACCGATCCTTAGATTTCATATAGAAAATAGATATAAATTTCAATTTTTCTTTCCATTATTATTATTGTGATTTGATTTGATAAATATGTGATCTCATAACCAATTATTAAGGTAAATTTAAAATTTCGTTTAACCTATTATAAGATCTGTTCTTCTTAGGGAACCTACTATTAGACCGGAACTCTAAAAGACAAATGATGACTATTCACGGTATCTGCATAAGTATCACGAACACAGGGAAAGGGTGTAACGGATTTTTTAATTAATCCAAATAAAGTTTAACAGACGGCACCATTTGGTACTTGCAAAAGCCAACACTTTTGGCTTTAGGTTAAAGATAATGAATAAACTAAAGGTAATAAAATTAGAGTAGTCTAAGACTTCACAGTTTAATTAGCGCTCCAAGCAGGTTGAACGCGCTCTGATTTCATCCTCCCAAACCTTCATTTAAATACTTCCTTTTTTCTACTTAATTTGAATATCGCGCGCGCTGGGAACTTACATTTTGGTAGGGAAATGAAACGAGGCTTATTTTACAAAGAAACGAGGAGGAAATTTATTTAAACTGGGACATATAGTCAGCATCCAGTTAACAGATGGTGGATTATCCGGGCTTTGTCTGAATACTTTAGGATTGTTTATTACAGAATAATTGGAAAATCACTATGAGAAATCACCAGAATGTAGCAAACGTTTTAGAGGAAGTGGAAGAAGGATACGAAAGAGCGTAAGATGAAAACAGCAATAGCAGATGATATCACAGTATTTAAGAATTGTTTTTATCGACGACAGCACGCAGTTTAATTGCTCATAATTCTGGAATACATAAATGTTGTTAAATGATCCATTTAAAAGAAATTGCTAACTTAGAAGGTCCTAATTTTGTAGTATTAGCTAAAATATCGTTCTAGTAGATTGCAAAGACAGTTATCGCTTTGTCTAATGTGGATTATAACATATTCTATGAAGATTTAAAAAAATCTTTTTATTGAATTCGAATTTAATGAGAAAGTACCACTTTTGTATACTAAAAAAAAAAAGCAACTTACAAGCGATTAAATAACAAAGTTGAAATGATTAAACAAAAATACTGTAGCCAGAGAATACGCCAGCCTCTGGAATACGCGCCCAGCGTGCAGACCACTACACTACGAAGGCGTGCTAAGAAGGCGGGAGAAATATCTAATGTTCTACACTTATAAGTGTTGTTTTTGAATATTTTAAGTGTACAAGAACTGCATTTTTATTTACGCTGTCCGTATTTTCTCATATGTGTGACAAAAGTTCAAATGATCCCGAACATATCAGTTCGAGTTTATCTGATGAATACCATCTAAGGACAATAACGGCAACGAACAGTCAAGGAAGAAAAGAAAGAGCCGACCTATGGAAAAAAAAAAAAAAAAAAAAAAAAAAAAACAAATGATAAATGAGCCGCAGTGAAGGAGAGAGTTATATTTGAACATGAGGAAATGTTATTCCTCTTCGAAATATTGGTTCATAGAAAATACAATATCACAAGTAGTGATGCTGAAAAAACTGAAAGTGAATTAATTCTACGATGAATAATGATACATATCTTATGATATGATACATACAAAATAATACAATACATATAATACACATAATGATACATATAATGATACTAATGATACATACATATAATACACATAATGATACATATAATGATACATATATATAATGATACATACAAAATAACCTTCATTGGTTTATGATGACACGTAATATTGACAAGAATACCGAAAGGAACCTTTCCTAACAATAGAATTTCTTCGAACTAGAAATTTTACGCACGATAGACTTCATTTAAAACCCTATTTCAAATCTATATCTGATGTTCTACACTTAAATTTCTTTAAAACTTTAAATGTATTGCCTGGAGAGCCTAACTTCTCAATAATTTCGTTTACAATATGCTGGTTTCGTACAATAAACTAGTTTACAATATACTAGAAATTTAGTTTTCTGTTTGTGATTAATGATTGGAAAATGCTATTTGTGTGAATAAAAGTGAAAATTTTCAAATGTTTTTAACAGATTGACTGGCTTCGATATTTTAGAGGAATCGTTGGGTATGATATCGGAGAAAATGAAACCATTCTTGTTACCCAACTCAATTTCTTCCGTCTCTTGGGTTATTACCTAGAAGGACCGAATAAAAGGTAAGAGAAGACTTATGAGAAACTTATGATGCCGACAACTTGTGTGAACATTTGCCCTGAATTGTTAGTATTTTTTAATAGTTTTAACTTGTTGTGTGGAATATTTTATTTATCGGTTGCTTTTTGTACAGTAATTTTTCTGTACGTAAAATGCGTGCATGTTTTGGATTCGTGGGTTTCTTTTAGAACTTTTAATTCTCAATCGATTAATATCGTAATTGTGAAAGCAGCTAAAGTAGAACTCTAGAAATGGGATGAAGATCTCTAAATGGGAGTTGTCGAATATTTTGTTCCCAATTTGGCTGCAGATAGCAATTTATCACCTATGTGGCAACATTTTGGAGTTTTTGTAAAAAATATCTTTTGAATACCATAAGAGCAATTTTTCTATTTGATTCCTTATTATGATGTACTTTATACCGAGGTTGAAATATATTACAGAAAAATTATTTACAATACATACAAATGCATGATGTTTGTGATATAAATATAACAATCATAAATAATATGTCAAAACTATTTGACGTAAATTTATCAATTTGACGTTAATTAATCAAGTATTTGACGTTTATTAATCAAGTAAGGCAGTTCCGGTAGTGCCTGTCTTCTCAACAGCTGTGTAAATTGATAGCTGCACTGGAACCGAAATTTAGCTTGCTGAAATTATATTTTTAATCCTTTATATTCACCTCACAATGTTGTTTATGAATAACAGCCTAAAGAATGTTACAGACTTTTGAGTTTCTCAAACTTTTTAGCCCTATGTACCCTTTTCATTTTTGCTAGAAGGTCATTCAATCCTCCTTTCCCAAACTCGAAATATAAATATTAAATTATTTAAATTAAATCACTTTTAAACTTATTTTATGAATCAAATAACAAAAAAAAAAAAAAAAAAAAAAAAAAAAAAAAAGAACATATAAAATTTTCATAAATACGAAAACTTGAATAAATGTTGTATTTTATGTTCATAAACATTAGCTAAATACTTAATAGATCCGAAGAATTCTGATCGCATTTCCGTGAAAGCTATGAAATTCCCTTTAAGAGGATTTCCTGCTATGAAATTCCCTTTAAGAGGATTTTCCTGCTTGTTCAGAATCCCTTTATAGACGATGTCTTTAAGACTTAATGCAGTCTTACAGTCGTTGTTGTACACGTAAATTGTGCTGCTTTTTAAAAATGATAGATGAGTATTATAGCGCACAATTTCTATAAAGAAATTTTATTTCATAATACATCATAGTGATAAACACTTTTGACTCCTTAAAAATTTTTATGCCTTTAATATTAAAATTGTATTAAACCGTAATAATTAATTTTGCTTGAATTTTATAGTAATTATTTTTTTAAAATTTATTTTTAGTTCTACATAAGATTTTTTTTTATTTACTGTTAATTTAATTTATTAGCCCAAAGGGATGCATGAATACATGCATGCTTCTTGCACTGTGACAAAAACGACAGTATCTAGAGCCATCAAATTTTGAATAATGTAATCCTTCACCCGGACATGGGCATCTGGACGGCTGAATTTCGAATTTGTTTTAATCTATTTCATATTTTGTAAACCTTTAACGAATTTTCGATTAACAAACTCAACGAGTTCAGAGAGAGGCACTGTACAGAAAACAGTTTTATCTCCCAGTGCGGAAATTCTAAAGATATACTGTTTTCAAATATATGTGGTTTACGGGCGAAGACCATGATATTCAATAAATATAAGTAACACACAAAACGTTAAAAAAAGGTTCCTTTTGGGGGTAATATAAAATGAGTGTTTCTAGATTTTATTTTACTTTTTTTTCCCCTTCATTACACTCAGAAAATTTTATGATCCGAATTTTATAAATTACTAAAATAAATATTTCACTTTAATGTTATTAAGTTAGTGATGATATAATCAAATAAATGATTATTTTGTAATGTTATTATAGTTTTGAAAATCACTGCCTGAAAATGGTCATTAAATTAAAAAAAGAAAAGTTATCAGATCTTGTTTAATTTTATTTTATTTATTTCAAAGCATCACGTACTATCAATCTTATTAAATTTTACGTTATTTGTACGCAAAATTAAGTTCATAAATTTTGTGCCTAGCGGTTTTACCGTTTTACCAAAGTAAAGATGTTTGTACAAGAATTACGCGTGAAAAAAATGCGCGAAATGCGTAAAAAGTGCTTTAATGAGATATATTAAATCCTATTTCTAAAAAACTGTGGCTTTCATAATCTCATCACTATACAACGTATCACATTTAATAATTAAAAAGAGATATGTGATACAAACTCCATAGATTTCAGTGTTAAAGTAAACCAGATCGTTCCTACTCTTTCTTGCCGACATGTCGGGGACGCGCGCCCCGCCCACTGGGTTAGTCTATCTCTTATAAGGTCCATCGTCCGCATCTCGTACCATCACACCAGCTATGGGAACGGTGTACTAGTGTAAAATGAAGGCAGGATTGAGGCGTTTACTGCGGGGCGTTCATAAACATACACGACTGTCATAGCTGTCCAACTTGAGGCTCGATTCCTGAAAACGATCTTGTTCCATTCGATTGTTATTCAATCATGTCAAGCGCCATTACAACTTTCAACGGTGGTGACGATGGGTAGGTGTCATTGGTAGTAAAGGTTTATTGTAGAAGAGATGACTTTCAGTCACGCGTTTCACGATGGTACAGTTTATACAGAAAATGCTGCATGAATCCGGAGGCGACAATGATGCATTTCATGCTGTATGTGGTTGTCGGGTGATGTGACCATCCTCTTCGCTACTGGTCTGCCCAGGGCATTCTGAGGCTGGTTGTTATGTATGCGACATCTATCTCATGCACTGGCCCCAATCTCCTTACAATAAAGTCAGAACGACATATGTGGTGTCTTTCCGCATGGCTTTGCAGTGTAACTGGAAGCATGCTCGACGCGGATTCGGGAGGTCCGGAGTTCAAATGCCTGTGAAAGAGCACTGCACATTTTTCACATAATATAAGCTAATAACTGGATACTTACATTCAGTTAGCAAAATGATTTTACGTGTTATATTATTGAGGAAAATTACGCAAACCATCAATAAGAACAGAAGAAAAATTATATTGAATAATTTTTCTTCTGTTCATAAGCCCTATACATCATAAGCCCTTTTTTATTGTACAATTGAGAGAGATATTAGGTATTTTTGAAGCAGGAGAGATGAAAAATGAGCAATGCCGTCGCCGGGACTCCAACCATGGACCTCTCGAATTCGCGTCGAGCGTACTGACTACTGCACCACGAAGGCATGCTAAGAAGGCGTGAGAAATACCTTATACAATGTTTTCACCATTATTTGTTTAATGCTTCTTTCTACGTTGGAAAGATTTAATGCAATTCGCTTTTTCACAAGTATATCAAGAGGCTCATGAGATCATGCTCTGGGGCTTCATGGTGTCCAGCACACAAAATTGCATGAGTTACATTATACTAACTTTAAGCTGCATTATACCAGGTTTTATTATAAAACATAATTTTCCAAACAACCATATATGAAGTAAGGGCTTCCTATTTAGCATTATTTTATAATTTACAAAGGCCACGTCAGATCCGGCTTTTGATAGTTGGTGTGGTTTTCACGTTCATTGCAAAGCCGGTGTTTGACATCATGGATACTTTTCATGCGTAATGTTTTCACCACGCTCTCGGTAACGTTTTTGCTGAAATAGATCCCAAACGGACTTCAGACATTCGCAAATAGATTTCAAACATTTTATGTTTTTTTCTTTCTTTAACATTCTTAAAAACATTTGAAGTCTTCCAAAGGTAACATTTTCTATTAACCTACAATTTTCAAGAGGCATTTCTTTAGCATAAAAACTTCATGAATTTTGCATTTAGAATTCTTTTCCTAAATGATACAAGGCTTTATAATCATTCATTCAAAACTTCGTACAAACCGCATATCTCAAACGTGACACTTGCAGCGCTTGAATTTAGCTACTAGAAAGCGTTAGTGGACTTTAAGAGGAAGAAATATTTGACATAAAATTCACTCGAGATAGTAATTCAGTTGAGACAGCCTTTCATACATCCAAAATGTGAGGTTTTTAACAAGAGTTCCTCATTTCACATATTCCATAGGGCCGCAACTGAATAATACATTCATGTACATAAATTAAGGATAATGCAAAATTAGGCAAAGGAAGAGTTAGAAGCAAAACAAATTTGACTTATTTGTAAAGCTTATTTATTAAACAAAAGGTAAAGAGCAAAAAAAAGATGCTATATGTTTGATATTATTAAAAAAATTAGCGACTTCTTCTCCCTGGAGCAAGTTCCAAAAAAACCTATTTACAAAAAACCAATATTACATGGTTGGTATGATTGTTAATACATTGTATGTCTCCCAGAAGATGCAATACAGTCCGTACAACGCCTAGGCATGCTGAGTATCAAATTATCGATCTGATCTTGGGGGATATTACACCACTCAAAAAGCAATGCTCTCCGAAGTTCCGGTAGACATGTAGGAGGAAGTTGACGGGCTGCAACTCGTCGGCCAAGCATGTCCCACACGTGCTCTACTGGATTCAAGTCCGGTGAGAATGCTGGCCAGTCCATACGGGTGATATCCTCCGATTGAAGGCATTCGCTTACGATGTTTGCACGGTGAGGACGGGTATTGTCATCCATAAATACAAATTGTGCGCCTATGGCGCCCCGGAACGTAACGGTGTCGTTCAATGATGTTTTCTTGGTGGTAACGGGTACCTGGAGCTCTCTATATGAAAGTACGGCGAGAATCAGACTGCAAGTTAAACCTGGACTCGTCGAAAAACATCACACAAGCCCACTGTTGCGGTGTAGACAAAGCATGTTCTCTACTCCAGGCTAACCGCAGGCGACAGTGAGTTGCAGTAAGTGGAACGCATCTGACAGGTCTATCTGTATAGACCAATCTGCCCTAAGCGTCTGTACACGGTCTGCCTTGAAATTGTCGTACCAGTGGCTGAAGAGAGCTGACGAGACAGGTCTGAGGCTGTGTTCCGCCTGTTTCTTTTGGCAGTAACTGCCAAATACCGGTTCTCATTCGGCGTTGTAACTCTGGGGCGACCTGTGCTGTAACGTCTACTCACATTACCATCATCTTGGAATCGTTGCCAAATCCTGGAGATGACACTCTGGGCAATTCCAAGTTCGTCTGATACTTCCAGTTGGGTACGCCCACATTCCAGACGGCCGCTAATTCTACCACGTAAAACATCATCCAAATGCGTCCTTTGTGTCATAACTGAAATGCTTATAAAGCGCCTGCGAACAATTTTACTTCTTTGCCTGTATTCCTTATATATCACTCTCTTACACTCTCGTCATTGTGACGTACCATCGGTGTCATCTGGTTACTTTCTGAAATTTGCATATGATTCTTGAAGATGTGTGTAGTGATTTTACAGGTGATATATTTATTTTAGAGTTCGATTTCCGCGTGACTCCGAATTATCCTTAATTTATGGACATGAGTGTATTTATAATTATCAGAAAATGCTTTAGATTTGATTATTCCACATGAACAGTCTAATTTATTATTTTCTTCTTTCAGGGAATTGGCTAATTATATAATTTGGCAATTTATTCAAGAATCTTTAGGCATGTTATATGATGGAAGACGCTTGGAGAGATGCCTGCCTTCAGTCAGGAATTATATGGGGGTGGCCTTAAGTGCTTACTATTTGCAAGAATACTTCGAAGAAGAAAAGAATCAAACGCAAGATTATTTACACGTATGTTTGAACAAAATATGTTTATTACATTGAAATGGTGGTTCGTATTCAAAAATATGAATACAACGAACTCCATTATGCAAATCTTTATTTTTTAAACAGCCACTTCGAAAACCCGTCAACATTTCTAAGAACGTAAATAAATATCATATTGAATATCACCAAGCACATTTACATAACCATCTATTACAGAACATGAAAAATTAAACTTAAATTATTCAATTTTAAATATAGTAAATAAAAACTGGCGCTTTTAAAACCCCCGTAAGAATACACATAAATTTGCATGCATAAAATGTTACTTCGTCGCTTATCTAATTACGTTTTTACGCTTTTGCTTGCCATGAGAAATGATCAGGAGAAAGTTATGAAATCTGAATTTAGGCACAATCAGCTTTATTAATTACTTAAATTTTGACAGATTTCCTATACTTACATACAACTGAAAAAGAAGGCGTTATACACAAGTCATTCGTTTCATATGAGAACTATTTATCATTTATCTCAGAATAAGTGGCAACACTGGAGCACTGGAAATGCACTTACAGAATTTGGTACTTTTCCTTTATCTGTCGGCAAATCTGGCAATCGTATCTCGTTATGTTTTAGCAGCCATTTTGATTCTTGAAATTCTCTTTTTGAGTTTCGCATTGTCTGATCTCGTCGCGGCTCTTTAAGTTAGCATCTACTGAAAAAGATTCAATAGAATATTTCCAGCAACGTGAAGCTCGGTTTAATCCTAGTATCCGGTGCACACGGGATTTGGCTACTTTTGGCGACTTTATGATGAGCAGTAAAAACGGGACATATACGATGAGTAGTAAACGGGTCATTCAAAGAATATATATAGTTATGCATAGTATATACTATGTATATAGTGATAGTATATAGTGTATAGTATATATATAGACGTTCTTTGTGTCATTTTTGGTGTTGGCGATAATTTTCAAAATCGCGCCAAGGCTGCACCGTATACTAGGATTTTACCTGGAGCTCTCCCAAATAATCGAAAATGTTCAAATCTTTTAATATAAATCCATATATCACCGATAAAAGGATTAGGTGGCGATGTAATGGTTGCCGAGAAGATGTCAGCGTTAGAAAAGGTAACTGGTTTTAAACATTTCGTATCTCCTTTACATACGCACTCAGATTTATTTATTTGTGGTCTGAGCAGTTGACCTTAATTTAATTTTGCCATGACGAGCTTGACGTGTCATATAATACTGTAGTCGACTGAAACAACTATTTACGCGAGATTTGTACAAAAGATGTTTTGGAACAGGAGCGGAAAAAAATAGGAGGCCCTGATCTAATTGTCGAAATAGACGAAAGTCTGTTTACCAAAAGAAAGAACAACGCCGGTCACGTTTTCCCCCAACAATGAGTTTTGGGAGTAATTTGCAGAGAGACGAAAGACTATTAATTTAAATGGAACCGCTATTTATTTAGACCGTTGAAAAGGGTACAAAACTCAGGAACTTGAAGAAGCTGCCTATTCCCATTTGAAAGTTAACGACAAATATAATGTCGTAGATCCGGAAAGAGGCGCTCATACGCAACTGTCTTCTCTGTCAGAATTTATTTGGAGAAAGAAGCAGGAGGAATTATTTTGATTCCATTATAGAGGTAATAGGCGAACACTTTCCACCTGAAATAAACTCTAATTGACCTGAACACCCCCCTTTCTACGCTTTTTATAATTATGTTAATTTTTCCCATTATCTTATTATTAATTTTTATGAGTTATTACATCATATTATTTGTTCTTACCATTTTACGATATTGCGGGCAGATAAAGCAAATTGCGGTAGAATTTCCATCTCCATTGCTCTTAAGAGAAGGTGCGAAAGGGAAAATGGGATATTAGATTGTGTGAATAGCCTGCTAAAAGCAACATGCCAAGATTTGGTTTTCCTAAGACAACGTATCTGACTGGTATTCGATTAACTTCTGGCATTAGATACCCCAGAACTAGTAGAAATGACGCAACAAATGTCAGCACGTAATTGCACATAAATCTATAGAGCTGAATCATCAATGTTAACTATCTTTTGGCTTTTCTGAAGATACGTTGAAACCCATATAGCCATTGCCTTAAAAGTTTTGATTCTTCTCCATTTTTACGAGACTGTATTAAAAGATTACTTCACCTTTGTGTCTTTTACCAAAATCAAGAGTAATAGCCAGAATCTCCTCTAAATACAATTGTTAATGCTTTATTAACTAAGATTAGTAGACAATTAAACCAAAGATCACGAAAAATGCAGTTGTACGAGTGAGAGTTCTATATTGAAAATCAGAAGCAAAAGCTAAATTAGATGCTGGTTGTATTTTGACTTCATTTATGTAACAGCTGCAAAAGAATATATGTTTTCATGTTTTACGTGCTGTTTTTATCCGTTAAATCATAATTTTAATGCCATTTGTTAATGAGTTTCAACCTTACTTTCTTTGTTGAACTCAACATGACTAGGATTAGAGAGTGAAGATTCAAAATTGAAATGCTAAATGTTTGTTTCAAAGACAACTTAGGTTACTTTTGTTGTTATATTTGTTTTTATTTGTTGTTATTTCCTAACTATAATTTTTAATGGTTGTTCTAAAGGTTAAGTTATTTCAACGGAAAAATACCTATAACTGATTTTACATATATCTTATCAGAATACGTGCAGAAATTTCTATTCTTCAAGCTTTTAGTTATTTCTGGTCTTCAAGAGTTAATATTTCATGTTTAAGTATTTAGTCAAAAATTGCTTCGAGTATTTTATTAAATTGTAACATCAAGCTGCATATTAAAATTATTATTCAGACTGGTCAATGTGCAAAAGTACAAAACTGTAAATCGCTTATTAATTTCATTAGATTGCTTGTTCTTCGAAAATTACGGGATTGCATGTACATGAAATCAGACTATAAGCACAGGCTACATTATACATAAGAAATTATACTTTTAATCATTAAAAGCAGGACCTAATTTCTAAAATCAGGAGTACCACAGCCCTATGAATGACTGTGAGAAACGAAAGGAAAAATAAATTAATAAAATAACTAAAAATCAAAATAATTAACATTAATTCGAAAGAAATGTTAAGAGATAAGCAGAGATATAATAAATTATTAAATTAATTTTAAGTAGTTAAATAAAAAATAATTAAATTGAACCTTAGCTGGAATTAAAATTCCTCTTCAAAGCTAAGCAGCAGCTCAGGTGATCTCCGTCTGAACTTAAGACATGATTATATGAATAATATACTAATTCAAGGGAGGAAGATACAAAAAACATTCTTTCCTTGCAGCATACCAATGAAAAAAGATCAAAAAATTAAATCGTCACTAAGGAGAATAGTGAGAATTTTGGAAACAGTATGAGGATACGAAAGGAAATTTTAACAGAAAAGTGTAGCTTTGACAATAAAGAGGGAAGACTCCAAAACTTTCTGATCGCGATTCGCTCTCTTTATAGTTCTAGCCATCAAGCAGAAATTTTTCCCAAATCCGATTCGATAACAACGCAAGAATAAACGTAAGACTGCTCTGTACAAGTGACAGTAGTGGTCCTTGCATTTGGTTACATCGGTTCAAGGAGCTCTGCATTCCCAAATCCGATTCAATAACAACGCAAGAATAAACGTAAGACTGCTCTGTACAAGTGACAGTAGTGGTCCTTGCATTTGGTTACATCGGTTCAAGGAGCTCTGCATTCCCAAATCCGATTCGATAACAACGCAAGAATAAACGTAAGACTGCTCTGTACAAGTGACAGTAGTGGTCCTTGCATTTGGTTACATCGGTTCAAGGAGCTCTGCATTCCCAAATCCGATTCGATAACAACGCAAGAATAAACGCAAGACTGCTCTGTACAAGTGACAGTAGTGGTCCTTGCATTTGGTTACATCGGTTCAAGGAGCTCTGCATTAGGAGTTACTAGAGTGGCACGTGTATAACCAGGGTGATCACTTTTAGTACTTTCAAGAGCGATAGATTTACCCGCTGTCATAAATTCGTTACGTATGCTGGGGAATAAGCTTTTGAATGTGGGAAAAAACTTTTGTTTCTTTAAAAGTCTCATCTCATGTCCAAGATTTGAGCTCGAAGAAAAGACAGGCCAGCATTCAGAAGTTAGAATCTATTTTAAGGTATATATTTATTATTAAAATTGACTGCTGAAATTGTGGTTTACTTACATTATAAGGTATTTCTCCCGCCTTCTTAGCGAGACTTCGTGGTGTGGTGGTCTGCACGCTCAGCGCGTAATTGAGAGGTCCGCGGTTCGATTCCCGACAAAGGCATTGCTAAATTTCCATCTTGCCTGCTTCCAAAAAATACCTAATGTCTCTACAAGATAAATTAAATGTGTGAGCTTTTTTATTTTGAGCTTCGATACGCTCCAGATAAAATTATGATTTATCTTATAAAGTGAGAAGCGCCGGATCCGGGCTCCGGCGCAATTTATGCTCTTACTAAAAGAGATAAAGCATGTCTAATATCTGCAGAAAATACCATTTCATTCAACAGAGTTAGCAAAAATGATGGGAAATCACTAGAAATATTCAAAACATTCCAGCGGTTCTTACCTCTTTAACTTTGCCACTTCCACACCTACATGAAGAAGAATATTAAATAAAGGTGAAAAGATTTCAGCAAAGAACATAAATTATGAGCCTGTCAAAGCGGTTAATTTATCAACCGAGCGATTAATTTATAGACCACTGGTAATTCCACTCAAGTTCAGTTTCCAGCAAACGGGCTGGCTGCATGAAGGTTTCGTGGTTTTATCAAAAGTTACTATAGTACACAGTCTGTTCTTATATCACGTCACTGACTCCTAGTCTTCTCAGAAGCAACTTATTCCCTACTCCACTGCTGCCTTCATTTCTCCTACTTCTGTAAACAAGTGACGTCAGCTCTAAAAAGAGCCTAACCTTATTTATCTACTGAGCTTGGTTTTCCCCACGTTTAACTTAGATCAGTTAGTTAAAAAAGATCTCAAAGGAAGCATCCCTTTCCTTAGGCAGATAGCTCTAGTGTGCTTTGCTCTCATCCAAATAATTCAGTCAAAAATAAATTTAAAAATCGTTTGTTCTGCTAAAATATTAAGAATTAATTTATACCTTTCTGTTATTAATACTTCACTCGGTATTAAAATTTGTCAAGATATATATTGCTTTTGAGCTGTTTCTTACGGAAACAAAGCACAGAAATAAAACCATATTTCACTAGGGTCATAATGTATCTGCATTTGTCTCCAGCTAAATAGCTTTCATACTGCTTTCGTTTATTATTTTATTTATTGTCGCTACAAATGTGTGTAAAGATTTTGCAATTGATTTCTGCGTCCGCAGATTATCCCTTTTTACCAATGATTTAAATTTAAAAACATTAGAAATGGTACGTACCTCATTCGCGTATTTATTTAGAATCGTCATTTCATGTAGAAGCAATGACTGACGATTTTTCCTCTCATTAATTAATATTGCTTATTTTGCACTTCGAAATTTTTACACCATGCATTTCACCGCTTTTTGAACTATGGAATAGGAATATTTCTCTTCGGAAAGCACAGAAACATATCCTTCAATCCACAGCTTATTTACATGCGCCATTTTGAAAGAAGAATAAATTTAAAAGTAGTGGACCGTATTTCTCAATTCAAATAACAAGTTAACACCAGATGTTTTTATTCCAAAATATTTGCTTTTTTGAAAATATTTATTGAAATAGTTCTAAAATTGTGTAAACACACTCTGTAGTCTAATTATACTAAAGAAATTAGATTGTATTTAGTAGTGCTATTTAAAACAAAAAAAGTAATCAGCATTTGACACTAGGGGAACATGTCTAGTTCTTTAGCAGTGCTGCTCTATGAACAAATCATAATCAGCTATGTGTTAGTTGATGAGATGAGAGACATGGCGTTTGCAGTTCTAACGAAACGTTGACACATTAGTCAAAATATAATGATGCTAAAGTCAATGTTTCAATCCATCGAATTTCGTAAGAAAGAAGGAGCATTTATAAGTACGCAAAGTGTCTGGTTATGTAACATTTGCGGGGGTGTTCTGTTTACCAAAACTTCGTGCATTCTGTTTTCAAGAGACTCAGATATGTAATTAACAGTATTATATTCACGACAAAATTTTTAATTCAGTGAATTTTCTACTTTATTCTGAAGAGTACTCATACATTTTTCTATTTTTTTAACCCTTTCCGGCACGCTACCTTTTAAAGTTGGAGTTTTGATTTAAGAAAAAAAAAAAAAAAAAAAAAAAGGTAGACAGTCTGATTAGGCGTAGAGGAGTACACAAGTAAAATTTTGTGAAGCTAGCACTTATCGTTTTAATTCTGTGGGTGTGCCCAAAGTAGCGCACTGATTCAATAGAGCTTCGGAAGGAGTGCTGAAACGAGCATTATTGTCAATGAACTGACCGATGAGATGCGGAGAAGCAAAGAATACAGACTCTCAGTTGTCCTAGATTATCGGTGAGCCCGGTCTGGGCACACCTAGAGTTCGCCGTTTGATTTTAGGCAAGATTTCAAGGTCAAAATTTAAAATTAATATAGAATAAGGAGATTAGCATACAGCCAAAAAATAACATAGAAATTTATTTTCAAACAATTCCTTTTATACCTCAAAAAAATCTGGAAGATTTCTTTGAAAAATGAGGGTCTTAAAAAACTAAACATGGCTAAAATATATGGACTGGTTTGTGTTAAGCTGCCATCTACTATAAATAAAGAAGGTTCAGAGTAACCTATAAATCCTTTTTCATTCAATTTTTATGTGCGTACAGAAGAAACTTTTTAGGTGTGTCCGGACCAGTCACACTGTGCCGCAAAGGGTTAATGAGTATGAAACATATTTATATTTTCAAAAAATTAAACTTACAACGTGCTTTAACTTGTATAATAATTGTACTCTTTAATTATCCTAATCATCGCTGAATATCACAAAACATTATTTTCATTGTATTTATTTATAAATTGAAATAATAATTTTGTCAACTTGTGTGTGTTTAATATTCTTGTCTCTTATTTATTAAATTTTTTTCAGGTAAAAAATATTACAACATATATTCTTCAGGCGTTCGAAGATTTCTTACGGAAAGCCGGTTGGATGGACAAAACCACTAAAGTAAAAGCCATGAATAAGGTTTGAGATACCGTTTTTCACCTTCATGTATTTACAAAACAATTATCAAAAACTAAGAGAAATTTCAGTTGTGTTTTCTCATTTGAAATTTATCAAAGTCTCTTTGAGAATATTCTTGATAGCTATAGCTTCTTTTCAGCTGCTTTTTGCCTTAATTCGAGTTACGTAATTTAAAAAGTTTGACTGTTTCAAATGATCACGACAAATATCTTAAAATAAAAATTTCGTGGAAACATTCTTCACATATCGAAACTGACGTTTCATTTCGAAATTTTTCAAACACGCACGTGGTCTTAATTAGTAATGATTTAGTTACATAAACGTTTGAAAAGAATAACGTTTCATTGAGATAAAGCTATCAGGCTCACACATATGAGTTCCACCCAACATTATTAATCAAGCAGTTAAAAAATTCTCATCTCAACACACTAAAAGGCATGCTCTTGCTTTAGGAGATTATAAAAATTCTATTGTCATTCCCTTCTTTCCATCAATTAGCTATAAAGTTGCACATATTTTGCAGAAATTTAACTTTCGGGTTGTTTATTCTCCCATCAATAAAATTCCGAGTTCCATACTCAAGGACCCCATTCCGGATATGAATTCCTGGGGTATTTATAGGATTCCTTGCCAGTGTGGTGTAATTTACCTTGGCCAAACTAAGAGAGCCTTAAAATTTCGCGTCAAGGAACATGAGGCATATGTTAGAAAAAAGGAAACACAGAAGTCTTCTGTTGCGCAACATTGTTGGTCCGAAAATCACACTTTCAATTTTTCTGCTGCCAAAATTATTCAAAAAACATCTTCCATTGGAGAACTGGATTTTCTAGAGGCATTTCACATTCATAAAAATCTTTCTGTTCTAGTTAACGATCCTAATTCCAATCCAAATTTGCCTTCGTCCTTTAAAGAAATTATGTTTTAGTTCTGGTTTCACCAACAGATGGCGCCACTTGCTTATTCTTGTCCAGGCTTTCTTATCTTATCTAATCATTATTTACAAGCGTCTAGCCCTTCAGATGCTAGTTTCCTCTTGATTCCTCCCTAATCATTTGCGCAGATTCACGCGCAGCGTGTTTATGTCAGGGAGCTCGGCATGCAGAAAGGAATCAGCTGGCACCGACGCCGTGCCGTCAAGTTACGAAAGTGCTGCGGATTACTCAGTGCAAATTAATTTCTTTTATTAGCTTTTCTACAGTATTTTTCTTTTTAAGTCGAATACATATTTACATGTTGATATTGATTTTTGATTGTTTCTCATTTTCTATCAAATAATATATTATTTTGATTTGTGTATAAAAGAATTCCTGATATTTATTCATTCATTCATCTATACATCATCGTCCAAAGCTATTACAGATGCAGATATCAAAAGCTAGGAGCTCATTTCTTGTCTACTGAAGGCGTCATTTAAGAAGAGATTTTTAAAAATTCGGCACCCAATGGGGGGAGGGGAGGGCAAAAAATGTTTTTACGTTTTTTCATATAAGGAAGAAACAGATGTACACAAGAGTCTTGCTTTAAAATGTATGGAACACGAATACTTAAAAACCAGTTTCAGAAGTTCGACCCCCCAAGGATCCCTACCCTTGAGAATTCGGCCCCCGAGGGGGTAGGGGGCTGTGGTAATAAAATTTTTATTAAGGTAGTACAGTAATTGAGACAGATCGTAATAATCATAACAATAGAATAGAATAAATATTATTTTGTCTTTCATTGTTATAGGTTACCAGACTGGCAGCATTGTAATAGGCAAGTCGCCACAGGGGCAAAACATGTTTTCACATATTTCTTCACACTTTAGATATCCGTAAGATTCAGTGGTGGATAAGGCTGGTGCGGTTATGGGCTGATCAAGAAATTCGAACAATCGAATTGAGACAGATGACTCGGCGAGACGGCCCTGCGAGGGAGGGTATGTGCGTAGAATTAATACTTTCTCTGAAAAGTTTATCTTCCAATGGTATACAAAATGCACAGATACGACAAATGGCAAAATCTATTCTGGATAAAATATCAACTTTTAGAATAATTTTGTCTGCTCGTGTATATTTGAAAATATTTCAATATACTGAGCCAGTAATGAAATATTTGAAGACTAAAGGATTAGATTACATGCTATAGTATAGTTAGGGAGGCTGCAAGCTCTTTAAAAGCCATCTCTAGAAACTTCAATTTAACATTTAATGCATCAAAATTGTTTGCAACGGATTACAATAATAAACTAGAAAGGCTGGGTTGTGATATAAAAGAAGAGCTACCTGTTAGAAGATACCAAAAGTGAAACAATTAGACGATGAAGAATCGGCCGACTATAATTTAAATTGCTCTATCAAACAAGTTATTGTCTTTACTTTTATATTGGATAACGCCATTTAATCGATGAATAGTAGGTTTAAAGGGCATAGGAAGTTGTATGAAGACATATCACTTCTCGATCCCCAAAACGTTTCGAAGCCATTTATCTTTTTCAAATGGCGCGTCACAATTTCCAGTGTTTCACAGTAATGGTCAGCGTTTACTGTTTCACCACGTTGAAGGAACTCAATGAGCAGAATGCCCTTCTTGTTCCAGAACACTGTGCACATCACTTTGTGTACCGATAGCGTCTGTTTGAATTTCGTCCCGACTGGAGATCCACTATGCTGCCAATGCATTGACTGCTGCTTGGTTTCCGCGGCGAAGTGCAGAATCCAAGTCTGATTGCCTGTGACGATCCCATTGAGGAACTTGTCGCTGTCATCGTGATACCGTTACAGAAATGTCAGTGCTGCTCCTGAGCGTTCAATTTTGTGTTCAGATGTCGGGTTTTTCGGCACCCACCTGGCACACAATTTTTTGAACAGCAGGTGCTTAGTGACAATCTCTTGCAACAAGGATTGTGATATCTGCAGAAAATGGCTGCTCAGCTTCGTAATCGTGAAGCGACGGTTCTCCATCACGAGCTGCCGCACAAGCTGAACAAGATCATCATTGATGAGGGACTGTCTGCCACTGCACTCTTCATTATGAGCACTTTGATGACCTTCTGAAAACTGCCTACACCAACGATGCATCATCTGCTTTACTCATGATGTTTGTCCCATAGACCTGACAATTAATTTCAATTGGCGCAGTACTTGCATTCAAGAACTTTATCACTGACCCAACCTCGCAGGCGGCAGGAGAAGGAATAAGAGCTTCCATCTCGGACCACTGCAACCACGCTACTGGCACGAGGCACAAGCGTCTAGCCCCTCAGATGCTAGTTTCCTCCTGATCATTTGTGCAGATTTACGCGCAGCGTGTTTACTCGAAAAAGCTTGGAGTGGTCAAAGCCGTTTTTTTTAAAACGATACTCGTTTAAAACGTTGCAAACTTGGTGCGCATTACTGAGTGTAAATTAATCTCTTTTATTAGTTTATCTGAAATAGTTTTCTTTTTAATTGGTATACATATTATTTGTTCAGATGCTTTATTATAAATCTATACATAAAGGAAGAATTCCTGATTTATTCACCTACAGATCATCGCCCAAAGCTATTAGAGATATCAAAACTTAGGAGCTTATTCCTTCTTTACCGAAGATGTTATTTAAGAAGCGATTTTTAAGATTCGACGGGCAAAACGTGTTTTTATGTTTTTTCATATAAGGAAGAAACAGATGTACATAAAATTCTTGCTTTAAGTCTTTCGCATCGCGAGAGGGCAAAATCTCAATTCCCCAAACATCGAAAACACCCGTATCTAAGAATTTCTCCTGGAATGCTTTTCCTTCCCCCATGACAAGTTGAATACTACAGTGCTAACAATAGCCTTACTTAAGTAAAGCGAGAACTTCTTTCTTCGATACTTTGACACTGCGTGAAGTTCCCCCTTGGGACGGGATTGCTACTTCAGGCATCAAAAGCTAAACACTGATAGCAAACAAAGGAAAGGAAGGAACAAAGGAAACAAGGAAGCTACTTTTAGTAGCTTCAAAAGAATGATTGACATGTGATTTAACAACACCTGAAAGCAATGAGTAATGCAGTAACGTGATGGGGGAAAGCACTGGGTAGGAAATTATTCGGGCGTCCAGCTGATGTCTGAATGTTCGGGCGCTTGGGGCGACTTCGATGCGAAAGAGTTAAAATGTATGGAATATGAATACCTAAAAACCAATTTCAAACGTTTTCAAAATTCGGCCCCGAAGGGGGGAAACGTGTTCTTTACATATTCCTTCATATCTCAGATAAGACAAACTTATGAATTATTGCTGTAAAATGTAAGGAATGTGAATAAATGCTGACATCAACATGTGTGGGGATAAAATACAAGTTTACATAATGTACAAGTAAGCCTTATTCAAGGTACAGGAATACCAGGTACCTTTACCAGGTATGTAAAGCTAGTTAGCATTAAAAAAAATTAAGGTTTCTACCATTTAATGTTGTTAATAATTAAAACCCCAAAATAAAAATGTAGCAGCATGTGGCAATTCACAAAACTGTGATGAGACTGTTACAATGTTTAGTTAGTTTTAAACAATTCTACACATAATAAAATGGCCAGTGCACAACATGTGAATGTACATGGGGTTGAATAATTAGAAAATAAAAAACTTGACAAATATTAAATAGTAGAAAATATTGCTTACTGTTCAAATTTGGAATTGACTCAGTTTCACCAAAATATATTTATCAACATTAAAATGTTTGGTAATAATCTGTTGACTGAACAGTATAAAAATCAATGAATGATTGATTGTATGGACAATATTTGGTACTGTTGGACTTGGAGGGGGGGAGGAAGGAAGACAGTAATGCAAGGAGGATGAAGAAAAATAGACTTACTCATTAATCACAGAATACATCAGCCTACCACGAGGACCTGAGATAAAGGTTTAAAACCCTGTTCTGAACTTCTACATCTGTTCCTGATCATTTTAAGGATCAAAGTGGGAATTACCTTATTATTAAAGAGAAGTTCTGAAGAATGAGAGAGATATTATATAAATAAGAAAAAAAAAATATCTGACACATATAAAACACTTCAGGCAGTTGAAAGAAGATGTTTTAGATGATAAAAATGGACAAAAGGAATTGTGAATAGGTACTAATGACTATTGTTAAAATATATATTTTTCACTAGATATGTTAAGTTTCTTCTGTGCTATTATGTGTAAAATTTTTGTGATCCAAAATAATTTTTAGAATTGTATTATTATCTTCATTCTGTGTTACTATTTTGTCATTTATTAATAATAAATAAAAAATTAAAATGGACAAAATAATTTTCATTATATTTCTGTGTTACTATAAGTTACTATTTTGTCAGTTCACTTTTCGTTTTGTATTTGAGAATCTTTTGGGTATTATATTTTTATTAGGTGGAATATCTTTATTAGCACTCGGGAAATGTATTTCTTGTGCATTTAACATATCAACCGCTTCTAGTTGTAGTGGTGCTAACTTAAGAATCTTGTTTAACGCATCACATTGTTTGTCAGATTTTAATGAATCTACTAATTCTAAACATGTTTGTTTTAGTTCATTCTTTCTGTATTCTCAGGGGCATAGCTAGAGGGGGCATCTGTTCCCGGGCGCAGAATCCAAGGGGTGCCAAACTGATGCTACGACATTTTAGAATTAAATCTTTTCCATTCTTGGCGAGCAGTAGCGGGCACGAAATCTTCAGTTGTCTCTGGGCGCTGAAAACCCTAGCTACGACTCTGTGTGTTCCAGTGAGAGGGTCTGCGATTTTTTTTTCGGCTACTTAATTCAAAATTCATTTTCATCATCTATAATAAGTGGATAATTCATTATGTATTGTAGTTGTAGTATAAGTAGCAGTATTTCTAGTGTGCTGATGTAAGTAATGTATTTAATAAGTAACAGTATTTCTAGTGTGCTGATGTAATTAATCTAATAAGTAGCAGTATTTCTAGTGTGCTGATGTAAGCAATGTATTTAATAAGTAGCAGTATTTCTAGTGTGTTTGCACATACTCCACCTAACTTATAAGGTATTTCTCCAGCCTTCTTGGTGTGGTGGTCTGCACACTGGGCGCATATTCCGGAGGTCCGTGGTTCGATTCCCGGCGAAGGCATTGCTAATTTTTCAATCCCTCTTGCTTCCAATGTAAAATTCTAATGTCTGTACAGTGGTGCCCGAACTAAAAGGGTGTTAGATGATTGTTCTCCACACCCAGGATTTGGCGATTAGGTAAAGTATTTCTCCCACCTTCTTGGCATGCCTTCATGGTGTGATATGTATCCAGAGGTCCGCGGTTTGATTCCCGGTGAAGGCGTTGCATATTTTTCATCTTGCCTGCTTTCAAAAAAATACCTAATGTCTCTACAAACTGATGAATCGATACAGCTGCATATATGTCATTGAATGCATAGATTACACACAGTGCACTGTATGTGACATGTACAAGTTTTGTTACTTTTATGTATAGTGTATATTTCTGTATGTGTTGATGAAACAGACCACCCTTTCTCATTCTCTATTACTTATAAACATAGTGTTTCAATTGTTTTATGTCTGATTCTTAAAACCCAAATCTTACTTGTTAATTTAACTTTATTTGCTGTAATTAAGCAGTTAATCATTTTATCTCTTACAAATCTCATAATACCATGTATAGTGTTATCCAATCTCTTAACATTTTTTCCATGAAGATAAATATATTTTAATGTTCGGTGAATTCATTCGATGTGCATGTTTGTGTTAACACCACTGTGAAGTCTATAACAGTATGCCCAGCTAGATGTATTTTATAAATAATACGTTTCAAAGTAATTTACAAATTCAATAGTGTCAGGATCTTCTTTAAGTAATTTTATTGCTGCTTTTGTCAGTGTATGAAAAGTATGAATGTCTTGTTCTTCTAAGAGAGATCTAATAATTTTATATGTTTTTGCCTGTTTTTCAACACCATTGATTTTCTTTTTTTTTTAAAATTGTTTGTCCAGGCTCTATCAATATGCCATGCACAAAAAAGACGTTTCTGTAGTGAACCCATTTCAGACATAAATATTTGTGGTTGTATTTGCCCAACATTTTCTTTAATACATGAAAAAAAAAAAATGATAGCACTGGCTGATCATATGGATTAGAAATTAAAAATGCACACGGGAATCCTTTGCACAAATCATCTATTGTAAGTAAAGTTACGAGTTTAAATCTGTATGCATTCACCCCATGTGTACCATCAATACATATACAAGTCAGAACTAAATTTTTTCAGTATCTCTCTTTGTGCTTCTGTCATCATTATCAAAACAAAATCATTTCCTTTTAGAAATGAATATTGTGTACAATATTCACTCATGCTATGTTGATCCCTGGGTTTTATAAAATGAAATGCATGGATGTTCAGAATTTTGCATTTCAGGTACCCACGTATCTGCACAAACCTAATCATTTTCATGTTTAACAGAATTAGAAGACAAATTGAAAGATTTTTTGATGTTATGTAAATCTTGTTTTGTAAGTAAATGAACCTTCTCAAGCCCAGCATCTCATAGAGAATTTCTAATTTCATCTAAAATATTATCCAGAGAAATTTTTGCTGCTATCTTTGATGCAATATTTTTTATTTCATCTGTTGTTAAAAATAAGTGACCTAAATCATTCCGACGCCCAATATGTATTTTCTGATATGTGTGTGTGTGCGTGAGATTATGGCAAAGCCTTGAGGGCTATCTGCCTAAGGGGAGGGATGCCTTCGTGGAGCACTTTCGGTTTAATCCTAGTATCCGGTGCACACGGAATTTGGCTACTTTTGGTGACTTTATGATGAGCAGTAAGAACGGGACATATACGATGAGTAGTTAACGGGTCATTCAAAGAAAATATACAGTTAACCATAGTATATACTATGTATATAGTATATATAGTATGTGTGTATAGTATATATATAGACGTTCTTTGGATCATTTTTGGTGTTGGCGATAATTTTCAAAGTTGCGCCAAGGCTGCACTGTATACTAGGACTTTACCGCACTTTCTAAGGGAAACTTTTTAGGACTTTTAAAGGAGGACTTTTTAAGGGAAACTGGTTCGTATACACGTTACGCATGGGGAAAACCATGTAAACGCCCATGCAGCCAGTCCGTTCGCGGGATTCGAACCTCAGACCGAACTACCAGTGTTCAGCGACTTTACCGCTCGGCCGCTGGTGGGCCATATTTTTCTGATATGACACTACACATTTGCCATCTGTATGTTCTGTTACTTTTAATTCAGCTGGGCAATATGCATTTATTTTATTGCTATCAAGGATTTTTAAGTGACGCAAACTTTCTGATATAAAATTTCCTGAACAGTGGCATTACACCATGTATATTAAATATGCTTACTCCATAAGAAATTTTGACTTCGTATTATTTTCAATTTCTGCCTTCTATGCCAAAAAATCATTAAATGAATTAAATCCCAGCTCAGTATGATTCAAATCAACATCATGAACATTATTGAAATGAAATATTATTTCTCGCTTTTCAAAATTAGCATAACATACAGGACACACATAATTACCTGTTAGAAGTATGAATTTTATTTTGATGATATTTCCAATTTTTTAGGTCACTAAATTTCAGCTAGCAGTCCTCACATTTGTAGCTTGGTGATCGACCACTTTTTAAAGAATAAATAATGTAGTATTATTAGAGTGTAACGTGTTGGTATGGCGTTTCAAACTGCATTTATTTTGGTACGTTTTTAAGCAATCAGAGCATACAAAATTATTCTCAGCCACACTAAAATTATTTGCACAATCAACCATACTATTAGAACTTAGTTTTCAGAGACTCAATTAATGAAGTATTATTGTAATGAAATTTATATGCATGGCGTTTCAAATTGTATCTATAGTTGAAAGTTTTAAGCAATCACAGCAAACAAAATTACTCTCAGCTATACTAAAATCATTTGCACAATGAACCATATCACTCGCAACACAATCAGAATTATCAGACATACCACAATTGGAATTATCGCACACGGTTATTCCTTCCTGATTTTGATTCGATTTAGAATCAAAAACACCTTCTGAGGAAACAGAAGTGGGCAGTTTTTCTTGATTTTGTGCAGAAGATATAATAATCGAAGCAAAATAAAAAAAGAGAACTGTATCAGCGATCACACGCTACCACAGCAGTCAAAGAGCAGAGTAAATAACAGTAAATACCAGGCGCCTTCAGGAAAATGACGACATGCGCAGTAACCTGCGCAGATGTTCAGGGAGGAACCAGGAGGAAACTAGCGTCTGAGGGGCTAGACGCTTGTATCATTATTTCCTATCTTGTTCATTTGCGGCTTTGCAGCTGAAGATGGTGGTTCGGTAAAACCATCGAAACTAGTCCTGTGAAAATTTTGTAAATATAACGCTGATTTTTGTTGTTTGATTTCTGAATTACATATGAGTTTATTTTAAAAATTTAATGATAAATATAATATTAACTATTCTGTGACAAATATTTTAAATATTTTTTTAAAGCTCGCCACTTACGAATAGTACTGATTTTGAATCGGAAATGTTTCAGCATGTAAGAAAACATTTAGTGACATATATGCTTTTTACTGAGAACAATTCTAAGCAATGCTGTCACCCGGAAGTTTAAGATTTGAGTACAGTATATATAGAATGAGTATAGAAGCATTTAGAATAAACAAATGAAGTTCAAAGCAAGTCACATTCCGGAAAATATTTTAAAAAAACTGCTTTGCATGTTACTAATTAAATACATTTTCGAAAATCACCAATTCCTTATAAAATTATGTTTAAAGCAATATACAACGCACATTAATGAGATTAGCGCAAAAATACACAAGTTAGGTTTTGTGTTTCAAAGTATTTTATTATTAGTCCAAAGGGGCTTTGTCCTTGAGGGACTATTGTTTTCGTTTTGCGATTTTGCGTCGAATTAATCTGAATACCCGTTTCACTTTTCAAACTGTTGCTGCCATATATCGCCTGAAATATTATCGTATGGATCATGCAATAAGAAAACAAAATATTTTAATAATTATGAAAAAAATTGAATATATTTTGAATGGAAAAAGGTTTTTATTTCAAAATCTCAGAATTTACGCGCGAGAGAAAAGGAAACTAAAAGATTGAACTGTCAAAATATTTCCGAATTGAACATTAAATTCGCTATTGCCCACTTGAGGTGTACAAAGTATTTCTTCCGCCTTATCATGCCTTCGTGGTGTAATGGTCAGCAAGCTCGACGCGTATTCAAGAGCTCCGTGGTTCGAGGCACGGCGAGGGTATTGCTCATTTTTTCACATATTCTGCTTCTAAATAACCTAATGTCTGTACAGGTGGACTACTGAAACAAACCTTATCACGTACGTTATGAATATTTTCAGATCTTCTGTATCTAAGTCGAGCTTACGACGACATGATTGTTACAGTAAATCCTAAGAGCGTCGCAGATATCACCAGGGTTTAGGACTTTTCGCGTATTCGTTTAGCTGCCGCCATTCCGCCGACAGGAAAGTCCGACGGCAGTTCATTCGCAATGGGCCATTTTGCCGTCAAGTAGGAATGAAATATGTAATAAAGATTGCTTATAATATATATAATTGTTTACAAATATGGGATGTAAAGAAATTACACATCTCTTAGATCATAGAAAATTATATTTCATAGTTATGGGCAAAAGCTTTCCAAATAAACTCTTTACTAAGGAAAAAAACGTTAAGTTCTAGGTAATATTTTAGGAATTCTGGAAGATGTGTCTTATTTGAAAAGCTTTTTCCTTTTAAAATTTGAGACTGTCAGACGTACACAATAGGTAAACAAAATTATTTAACTAAATAAGCTTAATTAATAGGGCAAGATATAATATAGGCATGTAAAGAAAAATATGTCTCAACTATAAAATACGTAAACAAAATTATTAAACCAAATAAATTTAATATGATATTGCAAAATATATTATAAGCATTTAAAGAAAAATCCCGCGAACGGTCTGGCTGCACGGGCGTTTTCGTGCGTAATGTGTATACCAGCCAGTTTCCCTTAAAAATTCTCCACGAAGGCATACATCCCCTTAGGCAGATAGCCCTCAAGGCTTTGCCGTAATCACATAAACCAAATCATTTAAAAAATATGGCATGAGGGCGAATCGGCGACGTCGACAAACGGCGGCGAATAGTCCTATTCCGCAACAGGAATAAGAAGGTGTGTGTATTTAATTATGGCAAAGCACACTAGCGCTATCTGCCTAAGGGGAGGGATGCCTTCGTGGAGGACTTTCTAGGGGAAACTGGCTCGTATACACGTTACACGTGGGGAAAACCACGAAAACACCCATGCAGCCAGCCCGTTCTCGGGATTTGAACCTCGGACCGAACTACCAGTGTTCAGCGACTTTACCGCTCAGCCGCTGGAGGGCCTGGAATATGAAAGGGCTCCATCTTACTGAAACCATGTGTTCTGGATCTCTTGCTTCCAATGTAAGCGTTAGGAATGTATCTCGTTCTCGACAAATCAGTATAGAGGACTAAATTTGGCATTAAAGGCACTAGATCAAATCCTGAGTGTTTCTGATTTCAAAGATAAACGTATTAACTAAAAAAACGCAATCTTAGATTGAACTTCGTTCACTTTAAAAGCAAATAAATTTCGAGCAAAAACAACCGCACTTCCTTTAGGTTCCTGTGCCAAGTGCACAAAAATTGACGATACTAATTCCGCCTATTCATGAGTTATTCAAATAAGAGATATGAGAGACCCTTTGAAGCACCCTGTACATTTTAAAACTGTTGTATTATTTTCCTTGTCTTATGAATTTCGTTTAGCATTTAAGTAAAGTTCTTACACATCTTTTTTACTTTTTAATTCAAATACATAGACTAGGCCTTGCTTATTATCATAGAAGTTTTAAACACTAGTGTAATTTGAGTTTATGAGTCTTAGTCTTGAGAAAGTATTTAATGGAATGATGCTTCGCCATCGTTTCCAGCTCATTTATTCACTAGCTAATATTCCATAAACACCCGCAGTTTGCTGTAAATACTTTTAAGTATTGAAAATCGATATCTGCTAGAATATTTAAATAATAACTAGAGAATTAAAATACTAAACGTTCATTTTTTTTTCTTTGCAGGCTCGCGATATAGAAATACGAACTGAATATCCGATACAGCTTTTGAATCATTCTTATCTCTCTGATCTGTACTCAAATGTAAGTTCTTTGGTATTATCAACTTGTTGTTTAGATCTACCAGAGCATTTAACCTTAAAAATATAAAGCTGTTTCTAAGAACTCTCCTGACAATGATCAAATTCTTTTTACAGTTAAGTATTGACAGTGTTATGTATTTCTTCGATGTGAAGTCAGCCCGCCTGTGGAAAACTGATCGTCACTTTCTGCAGCTTCTTAAACCAAACATAAAAGGGAAGTATGTATTATTTTGACTACTACACCGTTTACGAATATTTTATTATTAAGCTCTAGCTGAAAACGCAGAATATAATTATGGCAGGATAGACACATAGAATCAACAGACGTGAGTGAGGAACATGGAGCATTCATCTTAGCATATATACAGTGGATGGACAAAAATATGGAAACACCTTGTGAAATGCATGTTTGAAAAGAAAGATTGATTTTAATGACATATGTAGGTGGCGCTGACGTTTTTAACTACTGACGCCACCTATACAACTTCGTAAATGTGCTAAACAGTTCAGTTGTTGTCGGAGTACTGTTATGTGAGGTTGTCATTGCATTATGTCAGAGTTAACAGACTTCGAACGTGGGCAAATTGTTGGAGCACGTATGGTAGGTGCTTCCGTAAGCAAGGTAGCCGAGGTGTTTAGTGTTTCAAGAGGTACTGTATCGAAGATTTATTCCGCATATTTGAAAAGCGGAAAAACATCATCTGCTAAATGACAGCGCGCACGAAAGTGTGTCTTGAGTGATCGTGACAGACGATCATTAAGGGCAGTTGTGACGAAAAATAAGAAAACCACAGCTGCAAAAGTTCCTGCTGAAATGAATGTTGTGTTACCGAACCCTGTGAGTACCAAAACAATTAGAAGGGAGCTTCATAAACAGGGAATTGCTGGCCGTGCTGCAATTGAGAAGCCACTCATCAGTGATGCTAATGCCCGTAACAGGAAAAGGTGGTGTTTAAGTCATAAAGCCTGGACTATAGAGCAGTGGAAGCGAGTAATATGGTCTGACGAGTCTTCTTTCACATTGTTTCCCACTTCTGACCGAGTTTACGTTTGGAGAATGCCATCTCAAGCATTAATACGGACTGCTTGTTGCCAAGAATGAAACATGGCGGGGGTTCTGTTATGGTTTGGGCAGCCATATCATGGTTCTCTGCTAGCCCCATGATAACTGTGTCAGGGCACATGACTGCCAAGACTTATGTGAACATTTTGGTCGATCAAGTCCATCCCATGGTACAAACTTTGTTCCCCGATGATGATGGTGTCTTCCAAGACGACAAAGCCCCTGTTCACACACCTCACATTGTTCAGGACTAGTTTTCTGAGCACGAGGATGAGTTGTCCCATCTCCCCTGGCCACCACAGTCACCAGACCTGAATATTATCGAACCTTTGTGGTCTGCATTGGAACGGAAAGTGCGTTCTCGTTATCCACCGCCAACATCGTTATCTGAACTTGCCACCGTTTTGCAGGAAGAATGGTATAATATTCCCTTGGCAAACATACAGGAACTGTATTTATCCATTCCGAGAAGACTGCAAGCTGTTTTGGATGCCAACGGGTTTGCTACACCATATTAAGCAAAGAAACATGTTTTTTTAAAGGTGTTTCCATATTTTTGTCCAACCCCTGTATATAAGAAAAAGGGATTTTCCTTCAGGTAAAGATGAACGATGAATACCTCATGGGTAAATACTATATGCTATAGAAAGCGATCAGATACACAGTTCTTAGACTTAGGGGAAATATGTGATAACACTGACCACAATGATATTGCTACACGCTGCACACATACACACACACAAAAAAGGGGGGCAGTTCTATATTTCACGTTCTACTGAGCCAGTTGACGAAATTTGACTTGGCGTTTTTCATGTCTCGAAAGCGCGACTTAGGATATATATTAGATCCATATATAACATTATTCTAGTATAGGTGTTCTGACCAAAATCGTTTTTTTTCTGAAGTGACATACCTACTGTTTTCCATATTGTAATTCTACTACTCCAATTAGGCCAAAGTGCCAAGTTTTGTAAAAATTTCGCGAGTAGTTTTTAAAAAATTAGCCCTCAAAATTGTAGCTCCTCGGTGTTAATTGAATTTGATATATATTTATTAATATCTCTTTTTTTATTAAACTTACTTGGTTCCTTCTTTTGAATTTCGAAATTTAGGTTCAGTCCGAATAAAATTCGCAGATATTTTCTGATTTATTTTTTAAAATTTGTATTTTTTAGCAATTTTTATAAATTTTTCAAAAACATGTAAAAAAATTACCATCACCTTAAAGTGGATGTATTCCTAAGCACACCTGCAAAAAATTAGGATTTTTTATTAAAAATTATCCAAGATAAACTTGAATTTATATAGCAATGAGTTTTCATATTTGACATATTTGTTATAAGGAACAAGAACATCAAATGTGGCCTATAACTTTGTTAAAATTATTTGAAAGAATGAACGATGCACCTTTTTTTTTTTCCCCTGGTGTGCGATGAAGAAAAGAAAAAGGATAATAGGTTACCATAAATTAAAAAATTTTCAGTTTTCTCCAAATTATTTATGGCGCAAACTTAAAAAAGTGCGCCAAGATAAATTTCTTAACTTACCGGTACATTTCTCACCAAGTTTCACAAAATTTAATATTTAGGCATAATTTGTGTCGCAGAATCGGAAAACGCGAACAAATCGGTATGCCATTTCAGAAAATGTATCTAACGTATATTAAGTCGCGCTTTTGAGAAATTAAAATTGCAAGATAAATTTCGTCAATCGGCCCAGTAGAACGGAAGATACAGAACTGTCCTATTTGTTTTGTGCAGAGTGTATGTCACGCGGAACAGATCCACCAAGAATAGCTTGGTAAATGAATGTATTAATAGCTTAGATTAGCATTCACTTCGGATCTATAAAGCTGAGATTCGAAATGTTGTTACAGAGTAGACACTGACTGCCTACTGGACCCTATCCAGCTTTTACCATCGCATTCACGACTTCCATAAGCAACCGAGTTTCTATTGATGTTTGAGTGCACTTTCATTGCCGCTTCATCTTGTGAGTGTAGACAGTAATAACAAAGTTTTAAAACTTAAGCGAATTTATTGAAATTTGACAGCTAAAAATGTAACATTCATTAATATTAATTTTAATATTATTGAAAAGAAACTCTGGATTCATGCGGGATAATAATCTGAACCTTCTACAATCCGCACGAAGAGACATCAGTTTGGCTGGTCTATAATTTCGTATTACTGAACCATATTCCTGTTGCCTTAATGGCTAACGAGTAGTTAACTTGATATTTCTCGGTGATATACCTATTTTCTTCAAGTAATTTTGCAAGTAGTAATTTTGCAAGAACTTGATTCTTGCAAAATCCTTTTAGAGTTAAAAAGTAATTTTGCAAGAAATTCTAACTTTTATATTTTTACAGATTGCATGTATCGCTTAAATTCGTTTTATAATGCAGAAAATAATAAAGGTCTGATTATCGATATTAAAGATCTTTACCAAAAACTATCCTTATCCTTTAATATTAAGTTTGGGTGGGTTAAAGCCCATATCTGAATATTCGGTAATGAGAGAGCGGATGTGCTCGCAGAAGAGGCTTCCTTGGGGAGTGTTTCGGGGACGCTCTTTGTTCAAGGTTAAAAAAATAGCAACCAAATTATTTATTCTTATTATTTTAAGCAATGGCAGTGTTATATAAACAACATAAATTCATACTTAATAATTACAAATGAATACCATATTTGTGAAACAACTAGAGAAAAAGTTCATTCTGTGTTATGCGGTAGGTAACTGTGTGTATAAGTCACTTAACTGATCATATCAATCAATAGTTTAACAATAACATACTAAGTACTGTGGGCAGTCATAGTGAAACATAAAAACAAAATATGTAAACAAATCAATAATTGCGTTGTGAAAATATTGTTAACCCGTTCTATGTTTAAGGTCCAGTGTAAAAGATAATTACAATAAATACAAACAGGAGAATAAAATCAACTTACGTTTATTTAAGGTAGGAATATATTATGATTACAAAACATAAAATGAGAGTCATAACATTCACTATTGTGTTACAATTAAAACGTGGTGGTTGGTTATTGGACATAGCTGAAGAACACTAAATAAAACATACCTTTAAACAAACAGGGTTAGTGGGGGCCCCAACACCATAAAGGGAATTTCACACAAAAATCTTGAGACTTAGAAGGTAATATGACTCGGGATATCTTTACAGGCATTTCGGCATAACTATGGGAAGGAAAAGATAGAAGTTAGCGTAACTGAAAGTAAACAAGATATGATATCAACATCGTCGCGGTTTGGCTCCGTTCTGCCGCTCAAACAGCAAATTCCGTCTAGAAGGTTCGTTGAGGTTATCATCTGTAGTCACTTCAGTTTCCCTTCACGGCTTAGCATATCGAGTATGATGTATATTTCCCGAACTTTCGGGGTCTGCCAGGCAGAAGATGGAAGAAGGTCTCTTGTAGTCGCTGCAGCTGCCTCAAGCCTCAGGAAAAAATGTCAGCGTCGATCCATTCCTCCTCTCCGTCTCTCTTCTGTCGTCTCCGTCTCTCCCTGTCTCCTGAAGTCTCTGGAAAATTGAATTGAATTGAATTGAATTGAGGTATCTATGAGTATATAGTCCTGGGGACTTTTACTCAGAAATTATTTACCCTGCGGGGTACGTCTTAGTGAGAAGTAAATCCACTTTATTTAAAGTGGAAAGTTTCTGGTGAAAACATCGTAGCATGGGTGTCGCCATCTATTGGAACATCAGGAAGTAACAAGAAGTAAAATTTTGAACTTAGTTTTCCTCTTCTGCGAAATCAAGAGCAATCTTCACTGCTAAGAAAGCGATAGAAAGTTTTTCTGTACTGGATTTAGCGGATTTAATATGAACTGCAACATCGTTCATACCTTGAATGAATTTGAAAACTTTAGGATTTGAAAAAACTTGGGATATTGGATTATCATTATCTGCTGGGATCTTCTGCTGTTTAAAGACGGCGCTGAATGGGATGTTTCTTTGAATTTCTTTAATTTCAGTTTCAGATTTAGATGCGAGTGCTGGGAAATCTTTAAGATTTGGAATCTCTTGGGTTTTCTCTGCTGGTTTAGAAGTTTGAAAACGCTTTTTATAAATCGGGCAACCACGGTAGGACGATACATGCTCCCCACGGCAAAAATAGCAGATGGGTTTTTCTTCACGTTTTAAAGAGCAGGTATTAGATCTGTGATTCTGGGAACATTTACAACATATTTCTTTTTTATAGCAATTCGCCTGTGAATGTCCATAGCTCTGACACTTGAAGTATTGAATTGGTCTTTAAGTTTTAGGTGCATATTTCTCAATAGTGATATTAAAGTTAAACATATTATTTAAGTTGTAAATCGCTTCTCCAAATTTATTCCTTTCAAGTTCAATGAAGTATATGGGTAAATTTATGATATCGCTTTCTATTCTCTTTGTGAACTGTTTAACTTTTAGTACTGGGAATTTTCGAAGTTTTAGGTCTTCAAATATTGCAGTTTCTGAGATGCTTCTGGGCATATTTTTTAGAATGACTTTAATGTTAGTTTTGGAATAAAGTTGATACGTATGGAATTCTATGCTTGATTTCTTTAGAAATTCGATGGCGGTGTTGTAATCCTCTTCGGTGGAAGTATTTAAATAAACATTTTTGGCTTTCATCTGGGTTTCATGTTCATTTTTTAGGATTTTAGTACTTAAAATTTTCTGTAGATCAATCCAATCTAATTCAACTTGCGTGATGACTATTGGTGGGATTTTTTATTTCAGATTTATGATTAGTTTTAACTTCAGTAGTTTCATTATTTTTTTCATCATTTAAAGGTTCGAATCTGTTGTTTTGTTCTATTTCTTCTTTTTCGCTAGGTTTTAGATTAGGTTTGCATGTTTTTGAGGGAATTGACCAATTTTGTACTGAATTATTATCTGCTTCTGGAACTGTTAAATTGTTATAAGCTTCTTTGATGGAGTTCACTAATTCTTCGTGTTCTTTCACATTTTCTGCGTAATCTTTCTCGTCCATCGATCCGGTGTCCATTAAGTTCGATTGTTCAATCATACGCTCTTGGGATTTATTTAAGATTTCAGATAGGGCTCCGTTTCTGAGTATTTGATATCTGGGATCTTTATCTAATTCAGTTCCGAGTCCTTGAAATAAGTTAGGGAAAATATGTTTATACTTTTCCATGGTGTCGCAGTGCTGGGGGAGCTACTTTTCTTTATTCTTTTAGGCTGCTGCAATTTAGTTTCTAAACTGGAGGGCTTTAGAAAATCTTTAAATTTTAATTTTCCGCTATTCTTAGATGAGTTGGAATAATCTGAGTCGTGATCCATGTCGCTGTCGCTTTCATGCCTATTCCAAAAACGATCTGGTGGTTTTTTGGCCGCCATGAGGAGAGAAAGCAAAAATACTTACAGAGCAAATCAGGATGCGTGAGTCGCGCAGCGACGCTAACCTCTGAATGTGTCTCTGGAAAAACACTGCGCACCTTAGAGATTCTTTGGCGCAGCCGTTTTAGTAGCTGCCGCGTTTTTTGAAAACTTGGCGTAGATGGTGACTAGCAGGAAGCCAAAAAAAAAAAAAAAAAAAAAAAAAAAAAAAAAAAAAAAAAAAGGCAACCCACACTCTGGATCTTCACGGGAAGGGGTTTCCCGACTACCAAAAGGAGCCGTTTCTCGCCATTCCATCCATTCCATCGTTCAACTTCCAAGGCCACACCAATGTGTCATCACAACCGTCTCTCGCCTTTGTTACAATTCCTACTCAAGAATATTGAGTTAAATAAAACCTTAAGAGCTTAAGAATACTTTTTTCCCATATTAAAATGCACACGAATACGAATAAGAATATTATAATAATAATAACTTAAAACACATATTAATAATTAAAATTCGCGACATAACAGCAGTTATAGTAGAATGCTTCTGAAAGAAGAAGTTGTTATTTGAAGCACTTAGACTTGACTAAGAAAAAGAATATTATCTTCAATTATTTTGACATTAACCTGTTTCTGATCGGACATGGGCGTTTCCCGGTACACTTCGGTAGGTCTAAGACACAGGGAAACGATAAATGTAAACTATGTGGTTTGTTTGGTGATACTAAACACTTCCTCGAGTCTGTCCCTACTTTAATAGCTTAAGAAACAGAAAAAATTGATTTTGAAAATCCCTTTTTATGCTATAAAGATTTCGCACAATTATGTAAATCTGTTATGAAAATTATTAACGGTGAGCTCCGGGCAGTGGGAATCAGTGGGTGATTTTTGCTTTTTATTGCCATCACTATTTGGTCTAGTTTACGAACTTTTTGTAATCATTGTTTGAGTTTGTTCTTCACTTTTTTTTTTTTTTTTTTAAATCTTTGGTGTCTGCTTTTGTCTAAATGTTTGTATTTGTCCTTTCTCTTCACTTTTATGTTTTTACTTATTATTATCACTTGATTGTTTCCATTTAGTTATTTTATGTTTCAGTTATTTTCCTTTGTTAAGCCCACCAGCGGCCGAGCGGTAAAGACGCTGAACACTGGTAATTCGGTCTGAGGTTCGAATCCCGCGAACAGGCTGGCTGCATGGGCATTTTCGTGGTTTTCCTCATGTGTAACGTGTATACGAGCCAGTTTCCCTTAGAAAGTCCTCCACGAAGGCATCCCTACCTTTAGGCAGATAGCCCTCGTGTGCTTTGCCATAATTAAATAATCCAATCCAATCCTTTTTTAAATTGGGCGTGGCATGTTATGACCATGAGACCAACCTGTTTGGTTAGGTGGCTCGGTTACAGCCGAAAACATCGCGGCAAAAACATCGCAGACGAAAACGTCGCGGAGAAAACAACGCAAGGCAAAAACGTCGTGCTACAAAACATCGTGGGAGAAAACATCGCAGCTCTAAAACATCGTGGTACAAAACAACGTCGTCGAAAATAAAGCGGTTCAAAAACTTCGCAGTTTAAAAACATCGTCGTCGAAAATATCGTGGTAAAAAATAAAGTATCTACAAATCATCGCATGACGACAACATCGCAGACATGCTTTTTTCAGACATGCTTTAATAACTGTAAATGGATATTCCCATAATGATTTGTGAGCGCAAGATGGAAAGAAGAATAATTTTTACTTTCATATTGTTTATTAATTAATAAATTTTTGCTGAGAAAATAAAAAGGAAACTTAAGCATAGAAAATTAATGCAACTTATAGCACTGAATAGAATTTTAAACCGACATAGTTAACGAACAAAGGCCATTAATAAATAATTTTTTTATAAAGTTTTACTGGAAATTTTTCTTGAAAAGTATAATCTATAAGTTGCATTTAATTTTCTATGCTTAAGTTTCCTTTTTACTTTTTCAGCAAAAATTTATTAGTTAATAAAAAAATCTGAAAGTAAAAATTATCCTTCTTTACACCTTGCGCTCACAAATCATTACGTGAATATTCATTTACAATTATTAAAAACCTGGAAAAAAAAGCATGTCTGCGATGTTATCGTCATGCGATAATTTGTAGATACTTTATTTTTTACCACGATATTTTCGACGACGATGTTTTAAAACTGCGAAGTTTTTGAACCGCTTTATTTTCGACGACGATGTTTTGTACCACGATGTTTTAAAACTGCGATGTTTTCTCTTTGCGGTGTTTTCTCCCACGATGTTTTGTAACACGACGTTTTCGCCTTGCGTTGTTTTCTCCGCGACGTTTTCGTCCGCGATGTTTTTGCGGTGATGTTATCGGCGGACACCAGGTGGCTCGGGCTGCGCCTACTGTTGATACTGATATTGATACCTATTTCCTTCATGTAGTACCCTTATTATACTATTTCCTTTATATCATATCTTCAAGTTTATGTCACTTAAGGGTCAGCATGGCGGAATATATAAACATTTCGGCTCTCCTGTCCATGACTGTTTGGGTATGAAGCACCCAGACTGCAAGCCACGGTCTTCCTGTGACGCAGTCTAGTTTATTCAACGCATTTGCTAAAGGAAGACACTTCTATTTATCCGTTTCCTTGATATGATTACTTTGCGGCTGTCATTTTCAGCCTTCACTACGAGCTTAGACCTCATTTGCTATGCGCGATGGTCATTTCCACCATTTTCTTGTGCAAATGTAAACTCATATTCCATGTACCAATTTTCATGTTTCGACAAAATGCTTCTTACCCGCAAACCGGGTGAGATGTCATATTTCTTCTTTCACATATTTTTGGAAAATTATGAATCTTAAGATATGTATAGTATACTCAGATGTACAGTTTCTGAGTCACATTTTATGTATTTTGATTCAGGAATCTGAAGGTTTTATACAGTCATGAAAGGCTATCTTCACAAATCATATTGCAATAAGAAATTACAATAAAAGCCTGGACTAGTTGAAGATTTTGAGAAATATCAAATAGCAGATATGCGAACAAAATTTGCAGTTCACGGCTAAAAGATCGATATAAATGAAAGAGAAATTTTTGATTATCAAAACCCTAGATTAAAAATTATGTTACATTAAGGGAAAAGTACATTTCAGACATAAAAGCCAATGTATTATCGTAGGCCTTAATCTTTTAAATGTTTGAACAAATTTATAAATATATGTCAAATTTCAGTTGCGGTTTAAACTAACAAGAATACACAGCAAACTGAAATTTCAAGGGATCTATTAATTGTAATAATATAGAGGTTTCATCCATTAAAATAAATTGTCATTAATATTGGTTGAGGAATTTTCAGAGGTTTTGAAAATTTAATTTGTCCAACGGTTGGATCACCCTGTACGAATTAATCCACGTAACATAGGCAGCACTCTGCATTCAATATTTTACAAAACCTTAGCTAGTGCAATAACTAATAACACTGTCGTTAAAAATAGAAACATTTTGATTCATATGAATACGTATTTATTTGCAGCTGGGAAAAATATGACAAAGCACCAAGTGTAAAGCCATATTACAACTATCTGGAGAATAGTATTGGTAAATTCATTTTACTCCCTTTTATTTATTTTTCATTTGATTATTATACATCAATCACTAATCCTCGTAAGTTTTGATTTTGAAACGTCACCAGGTTTTAGTTTCAGTACCTGCTATTTTAATCGCTGCAAGGTTAATCCAGCTTCTATTAAGTACTAGAACGGATATTTAGAACACGCACAAAATTAATCCTTTCACATCAGTAAAGATTCTATGGTGCTTTTATTCTTTAAAACTGAGGATTTTAATTCCTCAACATTCCATTATCTAAAATATTTTATTAGAAAATGTCAATTTAATCTGTTGATACCATTTTCTGCAAAATAGATGCAACTAATTCCTGCGATATAATCACTTAAGGGTGGTGGATGATTAACTCTCCACACCAAGGATTTGGCGAATGGGTCCCTTAAAAACCCCAGTCGCCCTTTAAAAAGGGGAGTATATAAGGTATTTCTCCCACCATCTTCGCGTGCCTTCGTGGTGTGGTGGTCTGCACGCTGGGCGCGTATTCCAGAAATAGATCTGTCAATAATTTTTTAAAGTGGTATAAGTTTTGTAACGATCTAAGCACAAAGTAAATGATAAGTAAACGATGTAAGCAAACGATCTGCATGATAAAATGACAAAAATTTTATTTTAAACATCTCTTTTTCATAGAAAATACATAAAAATAATAAACATCTATACTTAAGAACAGTTATAAAAGTTTATATAGGTTATAAGGTATTTCTCCCGCCTTCCTAGCGTGCCTTCGTGGTGTAGTGGTTCTGCACGCTAGGCCGGTGTTCCAGAAGTCCATGGTTCGATTCCCGGCGAAGGCGATTGCTCATTTTTCTTCGTTCCTGCTTCCAAAATACCTAATGTCTCTACAAGTAGCACCCGAACTAAAAGGGTGGTGGATGATTAACTCTCCACACCAAGGATTTGGCGAATGGGTCCCTTAAAAACCCCAGTCGCCCTTTAAAAAGGGGAGTATATAAGGTATTTCTCCCACCATCTTCGCGTGCCTTCGTGGTGTGGTGGTCTGCACGCTGGGCGCGTATTCCAGAAATAGATCTGTCAATAATTTTTTAAAGTGGTATAAGTTTTGTAACGATCTAAGCACAAAGTAAATGATAAGTAAACGATGTAAGCAAACGATCTGCATGATAAAATGACAAAAATTTTATTTTAAACATCTCTTTTTCATAGAAAATACATAAAAATAATAAACATCTATACTTAAGAACAGTTATAAAAGTTTATATAGGTTATAAGGTATTTCTCCCGCCTTCCTAGCGTGCCTTCGTGGTGTAGTGGTTCTGCACGCTAGGCCGGTGTTCCAGAAGTCCATGGTTCGATTCCCGGCGAAGGCGATTGCTCATTTTTCTTCGTTCCTGCTTCCAAAATACCTAATGTCTCTACAAGTAGCACCCGAACTAAAAGGGTGGTGGATGATTAACTCTCCACACCAAGGATTTGGCGAATGGGTCCCTTAAAAACCCCAGTCGCCCTTTAAAAAGGGGAGTATATAAGGTATTTCTCCCACCATCTTCGCGTGCCTTCGTGGTGTGGTGGTCTGCACGCTGGGCGCGTATTCCAGAAATAGATCTGTCAATACTGGAACACCTTCCATATAGCCTAGGCTCGATGACATGTAATTTTGAACCGTTTAAAATATTGACAAGACGCAGAAAAGCTTCTCGTAGGATAAAGAATTGAAAACACCTTACGTGAAGCGCAAAAGAGGGTGTTAAGCTTCATTCAGACGGGAGCGTAAAGGGCATAAGCGGTTAAAGCCGAGCTCCGTTGCCAAGGCAACCAGTCTGTGCTATGTCACAAAATCTGGTTTAGGGCTCGTGGCATAGGGTTCAAAGTTTTCAACTTTACGCCGAGTTTGGGATAAGCGTCGACCAATCAGAGCGAAGCTAAAACGAAGCGGCGTTCTACAGAAGATTTCGCTGTCACAAAAGAAGCAGAGCGAACGCGGAAAATCAGTCGAGCAGGAGAACAGTGCGGGAAAGCTGTAAACACATCCACGAATGCGCAAATTTAGCTTCTCTCATTGGCCACGGCTTACACCCCGTTCTTGCAAGTGTGAACGGAATTCCCGCATTTTATGCCCTTATGACTACACCTCTATGCCCTTTACGCCGCCGTATGAACGCAGCCTTACGGAACAACCTAATCAATGTTGTTGAAACACTTAATAAAACGAAGTGGGGAAGTGGAAGGGGTAAACCAAAGTAACGAAACTTAGATTTGCTTATGGACAAAATACAGGGCTCGAAGGATCACCTGATATTGAATGAGAAAATCAGTCTGAAAACTTTTCAATTAACATACGTGCATCAATATTTTACCATATTAAGATGAATTTGAGGTAATTCGGGATTTAGTTTTATTTAGTTCTTAACTGATTTTGAATTAATTCGGGAATCAGTATATTCCGCATTAACAGTATTCTTTTTAACAGAATTTCCTGTAGGAGTTTTCTTAAACGGCTTCTTCAAAAAAGATCAACCGTCGTAAGTTTATAATATATCTTATACACTTCTTTAAACCTGATTTCAACTAAAATGCTTTATTTGAATTTCTATTATTACGTTTGTAATATTTGTAAAATGTTGTAAGAATTTGAACATTTATTTCAGCTATCTCAACTTTGGAGCACTTGGTTATCTTATAGGCCGCGAAATTGTACGTTCATTTGATAGAAAAGGTAAAGTAATTACTTATATTCAAATTTCTACAAACAGTAAAACATATTATGTGGCCTCAAGCGTCAGAAAAGAAAATGCAGAAAATATACTGTATTACATTTTTAATATATAGTAAAAAGTATACCGTAAAGCAATAGGAACTAATTCCTGTTTTGTGTAGGAATGCTCCTATGGCAATACTATGTGTTCCTTCAAACATCCTGGCGGAAGTTTGAAGGAACAAATAGTTCTTTATTTAGTTAGATAATCACAACCTGCTCCACGTTTAAACAGAAAATATTGTTACGAAATGTCCAGGCGCGGTGAGATGGCTTCCCCGCAAAGCAGGTTTAGGGTTACTGTAAAATTGCAAGGGAAGGCAAGGGTTGCCCCATTTGTCGAAAAAACGCCCATTTGGCGACAAAATTGACGATATGCCATGAACCTTCTGGAACGAATTCTTACCGGTTTAGCCCAGAATGTTCTGAAACAGAAGCCGAAAGTTATATAAATCCTCTTAGTCTGCAGTCAGTTAGAGAATGCCTCTTCTAGAGTGCGAGGTAGTATGTCTCGAGTTAGTCCGTGCGGAGTCGATCGAGTTGACAGCCGGGCAGCGAGTGCCGAGTGAGTCGTCGAGTGCACTGAAGGAGTCTCTTAGAGTATCGCGGTTAGTGCATCGTCGAGAGAGCGTGTTGAGCTCCGGAAACGACTGAACCGAAGAGTTGGGAGCTGTGCTCTGTGTGTTGTCGAGTGCATCGCGAGTTGTAGCGTAGAGAGTCTCGACAGTACGCGGAGTTCCGAGAACGACCGAGCAGAGTCGGGAGCTGTACTCTGGTGCTTTGCAGTGAAGCTGTCTCCACCGTTATTGCCTGACAGTGGGAAGGCTGTGCCGCTGATTGTGTCAGCGTGTGTATAGTAGATCTTCGATAACTGTAAAAAGTGACTTTGGAGCTCTCCTGATTAATACCGGCCAATGAAGTGTGTTTCGATATTCCGTCAAGCGTCGTCGTTATTCGCTCCAAATCTACGAACCCCGTACGAACGTGAAAGAAGAAAATAACGTAAGAACTAGTGTCAAAAAAAAAGTAACAGTATATAACTACAAGTTACTGATGTAGCATATTGTTTCGAAATGCCCAGCTGCGGTAACATAGCTCTCCCGCAAAGAGAGTTTAGGGTTGCCAGAAAGTGGCAAGGAAAAACAGGTTTCCAGATTCGGTGCGAAGTCATAACCGATGCAAATAGATGGAACACATATTAACAGGACTGTTACATACTTGAAAATGGACTTAATAATGGCATATAGTTAGCTGAATATTGTTTTCCAGGTTGTTCCTAGGTGTACCGTAAACAAAAGCCAATTTTCATAAGAATGCCCTCCAAGAAGGCAAACACATGATAGACAAATAGGATTTATTTGCATCATCAAAACTAATTAATCTAACCTTGTAAGGATCTTAAGTTTTACTAACGTTTATTTTATTTTAAATCTTTACTATCACTTCTTATTTTCTACTTCCGGCCAGAATTAAAAGCGTTAACTTATTTATGCAAAATTTGTCTAGCGAACGCCAAGTACTTAAGTTGTGGCTTTTTGCCAAGCGAGAGAGAGGAAGGAGTTAAGTCGAAGCAGGCCGCTTACCTTAGAAGTTTTACTCAGTTGCTGGTTGCCTTCCAGGCCAGAGGTTTAATCCTCTTGATAATTTTAAACGTATTGTAGTGTTAACAGTTCTCTGTACTACATACGGCTTCCTGTTAATATAAGGCAAATCTTCCACGTTTATTATTTCAAAGTTAAGTTAGAGTTTAGTTATATTTTTATATTCTTACGTTTAGACCACAAGTAGTGGGTCTTTGTATTCCGAAGTACGGAAAATATTGTAAAGAGAAAAAAATAAAGGGTTTTGTATACCCTTCTTGTGTATCCTGTCTACTTCCCACAGTTATTGAACATAGCTTTAGTAAGCTCTCTGTTCCGAGTCAGGTCCTTGAATGTTCCCAAAGAAAGTAAGACGGAACATTGAACCTGATAACCTAAGCATATTAATCGATTTGTTTAACCATTAATCTGGATTTTTGGTAATTAAAAGTAGCTAGGTTAACTAGCACTTTCAATGAATGTTATTCTTTTGAACACTTTAAGGACTAATTAGAAATCTGTATTATACCTTTTTTTCAAAATTGCTATGTCACCATTCAAAGATAGGGAGACGCATATGTTGTGTTATGTTTTGCCATAGAGCATTACATTCTTTTTGAAACTCGTTAATCTAAGTTCAAATTATTTTATAGGTAAAGGCATTTGATACGGACCTTTTGCAACATTTATTGAAGCTATTTTATGTGTTCAAATAGTCTAAGAGCAACTTTTGAATATCCCTGGTCTGAAACACTAATGTGACAATTCTCAAATCAATTAAGAAATAATCTGAATATTGAATAGATTTTGTTAAATTTAACTTTTAATAGCGTTTCAGAAATGACTTTTTTGTTTTACAACTTTCGAAGTTGGGAAGCACATATAATGAAATTGTAATTGCGATTTTATACAAGAACGCTGTATTTAAGATTGTTTGCGAAGTAATATGAAGATATATGCAGTCAAAAGTCTTTAATCCGGACTCGTCGGGATTCCGGCGATTCTGGATTATCGGTTTTTTCGGATTATAGATCATCAATTTAAATCTGGTAAGATGGCATGCAGAAATTATAAAATTAAAAATATGAAACCGTAATTTATGAAATAAAGAGCTATTATGATCTAAAGGGTATCAAAATTTACAAAAAAAAAAAAAAAAAAAAAAAAAAAAAAGCTTAATATTTATTTGTTTACTTTATTAAACAAGTCATTCAACGCGCGCATGCGTAAAGCATACATTACGCATAGTCGAAATTAGAAAATTGCAACCAGAAAACTATTTGATGTGTATTCGTGATGTTTATAATGACGAGGAATTTGATTTAAATCATATCAAAGACGGATTACATCGAGATGAAATACTACATTTAGTAAGGAATTATAAGCCGAACAAAATAAAAACATCTGCCCTGAAAATAAGGATAGTGCTGACAGATCAATTTCCACTTCATTGCGGGCCGGGACGTTTCCCCCCCCCCGCAGAGCAGCGTGAAACTGATAAACAGATTTCGAAATGGTCAGAGAAACAAAGGATATGCTTTTATCCATTTTTTGCACCAATTCCACTTTTTGTTTGATGGACATCGAAACGTGCTTTCGCTTTGTAGATCCTTTGGTAGCTCCTGAATCGGAAATTCTTTTTGACATAATCGAAAGTTCAAGCATACTTTTATGAAATTTCTCTAACAGTCTGCAAAAAATAATAAGCCGGATCCAATTAGGAGATTGAGGAACAACGCAATCTGGAACATTAACTGAAATAGATAATTAGATAATTTTAGCTTAGCTTATACCGTCCGTTATACATTAAACGCGCATGCGTAAACGTATTAGGCGCATGCGTAAACGTATTAGGCGCATGCGTAAACGTATTAGGCGCATGCGTAAACGTATTAGGCGCATGCGTAAAGGTATTACGCGCATATGCGTTTATGCATGCGCAGAACGTTTGTATCTTTGAAGTCCGGATTATAGATCATTCCGGATTACGGACGTCCGGATTAAAGACTTTTGACTGTATATATGTGTTCCTAAATCATTTTGAATATATATGATATCATAACAGGTCAGCAGATTGACGAAAATGGCAATAAAGTCAGATGGTGGCCGTTCAACCAAATCACAGATATCAATTTAGAGGATGAAATCTTCTGTGCTACGGAGGAATATTTTAATTACACCACAGGTCTGGATTCTTGGATTAATGCCGAGGTAAGACAGATTTAAATCTTTATCTCTGCCATATATATTTAAAACATTTTCCAGATATACTCATTCAGAGTCTTTATGTATTAAAAAAAATCATCCGTGTTACTCAATCAATCCGTGAAAAATCAATAATAATTTTAATAAAAGTTATTGGAAAAGGTATTAGTGTTTAGACGGGTTCTTGGATTGCAAAGCGTAGGAATATTAATAATTAACTCAAAGGGGCGGTAGTTCAAAAGGGTTATTAGTCTCAAAATGTCATTTTGGTGCGTTACACTATAAAAGGAGAATCACTTTTTAAATTGTTGCCACCAAATATTATCACCTTACGTTATACTTAAACAAATTAAATAATAAATAATCTGTATGAATGTATGTACCATCGTGGAAAAATGACGGTACCTAGAGCCATCAAATTTTGAATAACGTAATCCTCCACTCGAACATGGGCATCTGGACGCCCGAATCTTGAATTTCGCATTTATTTTATTACCTATTTCATATTTTGTAAACTTTTAATGAATTTTTGGTTAACAAATTCGAAGATTTCAGAGCGAGCAGTGGCAACACTGTACGGAAAAAAAATCATTCTTATCTCCAGCGTGCGAGATTGTCTATCGGAAATTCTAAAGAGAGGCTGTTTCTAAATATTTTTAGCCCAGAACATTAGCCCAAATGCTTTGACACGTGTATGTTATATAAATGAAAAAATCTGTATACCAAATGTGTATACCAAATGACTTCTTTTACGGAATATTAAATTATGCGCTTTTTTCCTGCATTTCATTTAAATTTATTTCATCGAACTTCATTAGAGATATATTTCTCATTCAATTCATTCAGTTCTCACTTCTTAACGCTTCGCGGCACAGTGTGTCCGTCTGGACACACCTAAAAATTTCCATCTGTACGCACAGAAAAATTGAATGAAAATGGATTTATAGGTTACTATAGGTTACTCTGAACCTTCTTTATTTATAGTAGATGGCAGTTCAACACAAACCAGTCCATATATTTTAGCCATGTTTAGTTTTTTTAAGACCCTCATTTTTGAAAGAAATCTTCCAGATTATTTTTAGGGTATAAAAGGAATTATTTGAAAAGAAATTTCTATGTTATTTTTTTGGTTGTATGCTAATCTGTTTATTCTATATTAGTTTTCAAATTTTGCCTTGAAATCTTGCCTAAAATCAAATGACGACCCTAGATGTGCCCAGACCGGGCTCACCGATAACCTAGGACAACTGAGAGTCTGTATTCTTTGTTTCTCCGCATCTCATCGGTCAGTTCATTGACAACAATACTCGTTTCAGCACTCTTTTCGGAGCTCTATTCAATCAGCGTGCCACTTTGGGCACACCCGCAGAATTAAAACGATAAGCGCTATCTTCACAAAATTTTACTTGTGTACTCTTCTAGGCCTAATTAGACTGCCTACCTTTTTTTTTTTTAAATCAAAACTCCGACTTTAAAAGGTAGCTTGCCGGAAAGGGTTAAAGCCGCTACTGGGTCGTGCCTAAACAATATCATTCTAATCACTAAATGAGATAGATTAAGGTGCATGTACCTATGATGCTGCTCTTTGATGGGAAGAAGTACTCTAAATCCGATAACACATCTAATACCTAAGCCCCTACCTTCTCAAAAATACGTCGAAAGAAATATTTCAACGAACTTTCGCTCTCGGGGTATCTGATTGGTAGATTTAACCCCTTAACCTACGATTTAGATTCGAAGATGTTGGGCCGAAACTATATACAAGCTCTCGCAGCGTTCGGGACATTTGCACGACTTGTGTAACACGCTAATCCGGGCAATCGTAAACATGACGAATTATGTAATTTTCGAAGAAAGTATAGGCGAATAATTATTAATGATACATCTGATGACGATCAACTACCAGGGCTTTGGAAAGAAATAAGAAATAGTCCAAAAATCTGGGACTAGACGATGACTCCTGGCATAAGAGAGGAAGCCTTGTGTCAATTAGGAGGAAGTAGAGGAGAATTTTATATATTTAATCTAATATTTGATGACATATTTTGGATCAATATTGTAACCGAAACGAATCAGTATGCAGATTAAGTACGAGAAAATCCACATAGAATACGATTGTAAAAAGTGTAAAGTTCCGTTACATGTACCAGAATGCTTTGAAAATATATCATACCGTTACAGATTACTAATTTTGTATTTTGGAGTTTTGTATAAATAAACATTTTGAAATACTTGCGTCTATCACAATTATTGCATCAGACTGTAATTGCGTATTAAATATTCCACGTAATATTCACTTCTGGCCCGACCATCGTACGCGAGCTATGCCCGTCATTGTAGATTAAGGGGTTAAATTAAAACCACTTATTTGTGGGAAAAATTAAAAAGGACATAGCTTTAAGCGAAATGTTTTCATCTTAGTTGCAAATTTCTTCACGTAACAAGCAGGAACATCGGTTACAGCGAAACATGATTCAGCCAAGAACCCTCCCACAGGTAAAAAAAGAAAAATGTTTGTAGGAATTTTCTCCAAAGAAAGAAGTTCCTTCAGAGAAAGGGCAGCTTAATTAAGGGCAGTTCTTATTTGCGAAGAGAAGAAGCTTGTTTCTCGAGGAAGTTTCCCTTTGAACCATGCTTCATTAGATGTGATATCCCCATTATACTCATCCGTATTGTTGCGTATTTGCATGCAAAACTGTTAAACTTTTACTAAAACAATGTCTTTCACAGGATACGCTATTTGCGACACCAGACGACTATATGGCTTACAGCTCAGGTCTAAAAGTAGCTTACGAGGTAAGTTGTAAATTTGAACTTAAGAAATCAAAAGCAGTAATTTAAGTTGCAAGCACAAAGCAAAAGCTCTCAAAACTAATTTCTGTATCATACACATATAAAGATTATTTATATAATTGAAGATTGTTTGTAGAAATACTCTGAAGAAAGGAATAATAAAAAATAGCTGTATTGAATGACGAGTTTTGAAGTTACGTCATTTAACCTCTCCTTGGTCGGTGTCGTATCTCAGACCTTCGGTGTTTTTGTGCCCGTATGGTCGGCGTCGAATGCCATGCGAAGAAAGTGAAAAATTCCATCATTGAAACTGTATTCGTCGCTCCTCGTACTTCCCTTTAAATTTCTCGATTATATTTATATTTCTGAATATTGTTAAGAGATGGCGCCACTATTACAATTTTCGCAGTGAGATTCCCCACCTTGAATATCGGCGTGATATCTGTTAGAATTTCAACTAAATAAACATTCAAGATATTTTTTATATTTATAGCCAATTTTTTTGATAAAGTAAGCAAAAATATTTTAAAAATTTAAATAAATGATTTTGGCTTTGTGATAAATGTGGTTTTATGCTCTGATATCCAAGCAGGTTGTAAAGCTGTTTTAACGGTAAGATTGGAAACCCATTTTCTACAGCAGTTTTTACGTAATTTTAATAATTATTTTTGTGTACATATGCAGAGTCGTAGCTAGGGTTTTCAGCGCCAAGGGACAACTGAAGATTTTGCGCCCCCTACTGCTTGCCAAGGATGGAAAACGTTTAATTCTAAAATTTCGTAACATCAGTTTGGCACCCCTTGGATTCTGCGCCCGGGGACAGATGCCCTAGCTACGCCCCTGTATATATCTAATATATTAAACCCATCAAATAATTAATTATCACATTGTTTAATTAATATAATACACCATTAATATAATATCACATTGTTTTTTTTTTTTTTTTTTTTTTTTTTTTTTTTTTTTTTTTTTAAATTTAAAACTTGGGTGCACTGCAGGGAAAACTGGTGATCAGTTGACGGGATATCACATATTTGACCACCCGTAGGTCCATTAAAGACTCCTTACTGTCAAAAATATTTTGCCTTTATCGAATTTAGGATAGAACGTATATTAATTTTCAGCAATAAAAAGTGCTTTTTTATGGTCAGAAATTACAAATCCGACCAAGCGGGGTTAAAAGGTGTTTTCTCCATTCTGAATTTGCTACGAATATTGTCGCCATTTTAGATGGTAATAATGAGATTACCTTAGAACATTTAGTGTCTTATTCTGGATTTTCAAATTACCAGTAAACCAGAAGAACTAACGAAATCTACAGATGTGAAATAGAAAAAGTACATAGGAAGAGGAATGCAATTGAATCTGTTTCAACATTATGAAGAGGGGGTAGATCAGATTCAGTTGAACTCCTCCCTCTAAGGAAAACCGCTGCGTTTGAATAGAAACGAAAATACAAACTTATAAGTTACTTTTACTATGGCCCAAATACAAAAAATAAAGGTAATTTAAAGTTTAAATATGTAATCAATGATGATTGATTTTTCCGATGGGACATATATGTAATAGTGTACAAAAAGGTAAAAAAAATAAGACCGATAATAAGAAACAGTGCAATAAAATATATGTAAAAACTTCTGCTCAAAGGAATTAGACATTTAACTAAGTGATACGATTAAATACAAGTTTATGCTTAAAAATGTTATTTAAACTTACTGTTTAACATCCAAGAGAGGTATTAGTTAAATACTTATAATACGGCAGAACCGATAAAAGTGACACCTAAATTTTGTGGAAGAGAGCATAGAATTGTACAGTGTCGAGTCTGTTTCTATATATTATCAATGAGGCTTTATAATGCATCAGTCAGCTTCACGCCACCATGTGTATAGGCACTGTGGACCATCTTTTAACATTTTTCATTTCAATGTTAAAGTTTGGATTACAGCCACTTGTTATTCTTAAATTCAATATACATATTGAAGGTAACTAATACATTTCTTTTCTGTATTTTTTCCCTAGGGCTATAAAAAATGGAGCAGTAAAATGGGAGAAGAGCTCAAACTTCCGGGATTGGATTATACACCGAAGCAGTTATTTTGGATCAGTGCAGCAAATGTAATACTCATGCGTTTCTTAAAGAGGCTAATTATTAGTTATTTTAATTTATTCTTTTACTGAAACGTGTATGAAATAAATCACGGAACACGCATAACCATTTAGAAAAATTATGACTTTTGCTGTACTTGTGCAATACAAGAGAGTGAATGAAAATTCGGCAAATATGATTTATCAGCTCATAATTTGGACAGATCAAAAATCGTCTGTTGTCAATTGTCTGAACTAACATTGCATACGGGTGGAATGAGCGTTCTTCTGATTTGCCGAATTTGTTATGAAATTTTATTTTTTTCTTTTTGTTAAAAAATGAAACGTATTTTAACTATATTTTAAATTTCCCTTACTAAAAATTGTTCAAAACATACTTAATAATAATAATAAATTTGAAATCTTTCTGGATTAATCTTGACCTGGGTCAAAAAGTAACGAAATGTAATACGGATCCCACTATTTTGAGAGCCCTCGCTTTCGAAGTATTAAATATTTTTTATCCTGAGCCAGAGTGGCTTCGGATCTTTACTGATGGATCCATCCTGTTTGATGGCCCTAATGCAGGTGCCGGAGTTTTCTCCAAAAATTTCTCTTTCTACATCCCTATGGGCCGAGGGTTCTGCGTTTGACAGAGAAATTGCTGCGATTGGCACAGCTCTGTATCAGCTACCATGCCACTTGGAAAAATTCACAAAAGCTGTTATACTCAGTGATTCCCAAGTTGCTCTGTTGGCTATCGTTTCAGGTAAAAGTCCCATATCAAATTATATATTGGATTGTCGATATTATCTACAAAAGCTGGCTTCATTTGAAAAAACTATAGTCCTCCAGTGGGTTCCTGCCCTCTGTGGGATTCCAGGTAACGAGAAAGCCGACTTCTTAGCAAAAACGGGTTCCTTAATCATGCAAAATATTTCTCGTCCTTTGCCTTTCTATACTGTTAGGGATCTTATTAAAAGATCTTTCAAAGTACGTGCTCAGGAGGATCTCTATCATCGTGTTTCTCATAAGTCTTGGAAGAATGCTGTAAGGATCTTAAGTTTTACTAACGTTTATTTTATTTTAAATCTTTACTATAACTTCTTATTTTCTACTTCCGGCCAGAATTATAAGCGTTAACGTATTTATGCAAAGTTTGTCTGGCGAACGCCAAGTATTTAAGTTGTGGCTTTTTGCCAAGCGAGAGAGAGGCCGCTTACCTTAGAAGTTTTACTCAGTTGCTGGTTGCCTTCCAGGCCAGAGGTTTAATCCTCTTGATAACTTTAAACGTATTGTAGTGTTCGCAGTTCTCTGTACTACATACGGCTTCCTGTTAATATAAGGCCAATCTTCCACGTTTATTATTTTAAAGTTAAATTAGAGTTTAGTTATATTTTTATATTCTTACGTTAGACCACAAGTAGTGGGTCTTTGTATTCCGAAGTACGGAAATTATTGTAAATAGAGAAAAATAAAGGATTTTGTATACCCTTCTTGTGTATCCTGTCTACTTCCCACAGTTATTGAACATAGCTTTAGTAAGCTCTCTGTTCCGAGTCAGGTCCTTGCATGTTCCCGAAGAAAGTAAGACGGAACATTGAACCTGATAATGCTATCCCGAATTTGTGTAATGGCCCAAAGCGTAGAGCGGTCGCTGAATTCCGCTTTGCCACCGGACATGACTGCCTACAATATCCTCTTCATAGATTCAAAATTGTTCCTTCTCCGATATGCACTCTGTGCAGCTCTGGAGCGCACATCTACCCCATTGTCCTGCTCTGCGCAAGACTGCTCTTCCCGAGCGTTACTGGGAGGCAAAAGATGTATTAGATTAATGAACTCTGTTACAGCTTTTTTATTGTATTGCTGTATTCTACAAGTATGTTCATTGTTCTTGTTTTTTTGCTGTAACTGTTCATAATCTGCCACTGGAAATAATAATAATAATAATAAATATATCGCATTAACCAGACAGGAAAGTGGTTAATGACTCTGATTGCGGTACCAAAAGACCCGGATTCGAATCCCGGAGATGGCATGGATGTAAATTATCTGTCCCTTCAAAGGAGGCAACGGTGGCTCATCTATTAGATGCCTCCATAATGAAGTGACCATCGCTTCCGGCCTAAATAGTGGCCAACGCCTATAATGGGTTGTGCTCATCACTGGGGGGGGGGGAGGTAATTGTTACATCGTAAAATGAAGAATTTGTATTTATGGTTATTTTCTATCTGAAATATAATGTTTCGCACCTGCAAGACATTTCTCCTCTTTTTCATCAGTTGGTCAATTACGTGTAATGGCAGCTAAAAATTTAATGTACACCCAAACAAACTGTTTATTATTATTGTAAAAATTCATAATTGAGAATATTCATCTTTTGGAAAATAATAATAAATGTTAATCAAATCTGTATCGTCAGATCTTTGGATTAGATTTATGTCACGCTGTAAATTGACAAGTTCCATTTATAGCTTTTTTTTAGTTATTCAAACTTATTTTCAATGTTAAGGAATTTTCTGAAAAATCGGACTCCAGTCTTTATGTCTTTATATGTTGTTTCAAGTACATTTTGGTATAATGTTATATTCCTTGCAAGTTTTTGAAATTTTTCATTTGAAATAATGAGGCAGGATTTAACATGCAACCATTTCACCTCTCTATAATTAATTATTTCTCTGTAATCACTTTTCGCTCCTTACTCTGAAAGTTTTGTCCTTTCACTGTATTTAATACTTTTGCATGGCAATTGCACTATAACTTGCATATCAAAACATTTTATCTCAACTTACTAATTTATATTTATCTGATATAAATTTTATTTCACAACATCCTGTGCACCAGGTTTTTGCCATTGATTTGAATTATTTCCAGTAATTCCTTAAATTTTTTAAATTCATCAATAACAACTCGAATGAAAATTACTAATTATGCTACATTTGTGATCATACTGCTGTTGATTGTTTCAGCAACTGCTATTGCGAATGTTGTAAAATCTATGTATTCTTTTAATTTGCATCGAAAATCAGTAGTGATCTCGTACACACTCCGATACTGTCTTGACTGCGGAACAAATATTTTTGAATATATTTTGTTTTCCAGAACAAAGAAGTTCTTCTGGGGTGTACACACTGACTTTGTATCTTACTATGGAAATAGCATTTTGTGGGAACAAAAACACGAACCTCGAGGGAAGATCGTTCATTATGATTAGACCAAGGGGGTTGGGGTTCAAGTTCCCAAACTAAGGTATCAGTAGCTTCACGGCTTACCGTTAGGTCTGTATTCCGTGTAAATCTTCTAGCGCGGTTCTGCAGTGGGGACACTTTGACGGCCAGTCACATCTTCAGGCTTATACATACCATGATGGTCTCTGGTGCCGGGAATGATGACCCCGGTCAAACAGACCATTTATGGATTTTGAGATATGTCTTATGTCATGAGATGATTGAGTCTTATTTGAAAGATGATTAAGTCTGTCGCTAGTAATTGTGGGACGGATGGCAGCAAAGTGAAATTCATATGTTGGTGCATCATCTCAAAAGCCTTCGTTGGTGGCGAGATTTGCCTGACAGGCAGATCTCCTGCCTGATATAGTCCTAAGTTGGAGTCGGGCCTGCCTGTGCGTCTGTCTGAGTTCGCAGTACCAGCAGTTAACAAAACAAAACTAGAGAAAAGAAATTCAGCAGACTTAAACCAAAAAAGTTTATGGATTTTGTAATCAGTAAAGGGTTTTTGAAATGATATGAGCTAGAGCAACACTCAACTCGAATGTTATCCAGAATATCTGAGTATGCAGGTAAATAAGTATTTTACTATATACAGAGTTATTTGATAATATACTTTTACAGCGTTTTATACTTTTATTAAGTTATTTACGTTATTTATTACAGCTTTTTTTATGAAATGTTTTGAGCGTGGGTTGAAAATGCTTGGACGTCATTAAATAATCCCTCTTGGAAAGAGATAAAAGTGTGATCTTGAAAAATTTTTTAATTTACACTATCTTATAAATGATTTTGAAAAATACACTGATATCCAAATGTACTGAGTTCAGTTCTAATTCTTTTTTAATAAATATTTAATGTTACTGAACTGTCATGAACAAGTGTAGTACTTCCTACATTTCGAATAATAATAGTGTTAATAACAGAAATAATATGAGACTTAAATATAGGAATTTAATGCACATTTATATCTTACCCCAATTCCCTGTCTATCGTATCGAGTATAATACAAGAATGACAATCTTTTTCTCTTCCCATTTTCTCATTAAACTTCTCCGCCTTCTAATTCCATTATCATTTAATTCAATTGAAATACATTTTGTACTATTTAAACAATTCTCTCATTTGTAATTGCAATAATGAAAACCTGAAAAAACAAGAGTTTTATTATTAATAGCCACCTTTTATTAAGACACGTCGTAATTTGAAAATTATTATGTAGTTGTTTTGTGGCACAGTCAGAATCTGCAATATATTGCTAATAATCAGCTGCTTAAAATACTTCGACATAATGAAATACACTCTAATTTCGATGCATGCACTGCGATATACATGCCGTTGCTTAGAAATAGGTATGTGCACTTTTTGATTGTAAGAATAAATATACCATGGTTTTGCCAAACAGTATTTTATTTACTTGGTATAACGCCACTTACTGCAGATTTTCTAGTGCTGCTAAAGAAGGTAGCTGTGAAAGCTTGATTGATAATAGTATGTTCTGCAAATTGTTAAAGACAAAAGAACAAAACGTGCTCTTAAAATAAAAGTGTTGGGAACAAAATTGTTAGATATAAGGAGATATAGCATTGCCTGTGGAATGCTCTTGTAATGTCAGCAACAGTAGATCAAACTAGCAAGAGGAACATCTGTGGAGCTTTCTTGCAATCCTTGCTCTAAAAATTCCAAAAAACTTCACAGTAGCACCCAAACTAAATTGTTATGGACAATTATTCTCTACCACTTTAATATGATCCATAATTTTCCATGTCTCTTACCAGTTGCTGACTAGAAAAGGAGACTGTGTTGTCTTCCCTCTGGTTGTGGGGAGGTTACTTCTGGTGAAATATCGAAGGCTGTCCTTGTGGGTTCGGCTCCCTTTGGTCAACACTGGGGATATATATCTGTGTTCTTTTTGTTGGTGACTGTATGCCGGTCGCCATTGACTTGTGTTGCTTTTTCCAAGATTGCGTGCAATTTTGTCCCCCTGGATTGACCTTGGGGATATGCCTCCTTTGATCACTTCCAGAGCTTGAGGCACTTTAACAGTCTAAAGGCATCCTAAGGCTAGGTATGAGAGCCCTTCCTCCCTAGTGCACTGTCATACGAAACTGAATCATGGAAAACATTTTCTTTACACATGACAGCGTATTCTTAGAAATCAGAAAGAAATTTCAATAGTTTCATTTGCTTGCTATTCTTTCTTTCGTTGAAAAGCATCGATAGTGTACATCAAAACATTTGAGTAAAAGCTGTAAATTATGATCATATTGACATAAGGCTGAATTCCTCATTAAGGGAGTTCTGTTACTGCTCGGGAAGACGAAGAGGATATACGATCGCTTTGAACTTTTGCACTTCATCCTTAAATAAATTCTCTAGAAGGCAGTTCCAAATACTTTAAGACTATTACCTGCTGTGAGTAGTACGTGTTATGTGAATCTGCTAAGAAGCGCCTACGACTTGCAATTGAATACCTTATATTTAATGAATCGTAATATACTGTCTACAGAAGTGTAACTGGACTAACTTCTAGAATGCACTGGCGATTTTCTAAGAAACAACAAATAAAATGTCCTTTTTGGAGTTTTTTAAAGCACTTTCGGGATAATTTTATTTCAGAAATAGATATAGAGCTTCCATTTATCTTCTTTTCTGAAGTTTCTATATTTTATATTTTTTATTGTGTATATTTAGGAAAGTGGAAAAAGTTTTGGCTGTGCCACATTTACGCCACTTTGTATACAATATTGCTTCATTAAATGTAATAGGAAGTGATATTGACTGTACTGGGAGAACCCTTTCTTCTATTGGTTAATCAGTTTTTAACTTGCGATTTGAATAATGCAGACCCTAACCAACAACATCACAACATTTCTTTCATCATTATGCCCTTTTAAAACATTCGATTTGAATGCTGTTAAAAATATTCAGTTTTCATTTCATATAATAATCTAACTGAAAAATAATATACTTCAATAATCAATGGACAGCGAAGCTAACAGGTTTTCTGATATTTCCTCATTTTCTAGCACCCATATTCTCATTTTTAAAGCATTATAATAATTAACATTTCAGATGTGGTGCGAGAGAGCAGAACGGTTCTATACCATACAGAACGCTCCCGTTACGACGTATCCGAATTGCTATAAGTAAGTGAAATAGTGATGTTTTTATTTTAAATAACACGGTGTATTTCTAAGAAAAAGTGTGTGTTAATATCTAGCATTTCGCATAAATACAGGGTGATAATAAATGAAAAGTGTGTTTTTAAAAATTAAGAATAAATCGCTGTATTAATCTTACCGCTGTAAAACCTACACCCTAAGCATTAACAACTATCCAAGTTTCTCATGTACTATCTGCTGTTTACTACCTTCACCGGGAATCGAATCGCGGACCTCTGGAGTACGCGCCCAGCGTGCAGACTACCACACCACGAAGGCATGCTAGGAAGGCTATAGAAATACCTTATATGCTTACTTACGCAACCGCATAGTCAGTTTCCAAAATGGAGACACAACATGAAAAGGCTCTCTTTGTGTTCCGTTTTGAGGTGTCCAGATCAGTGCATTTTTCGTGCACATTTTCTGTGCAGTGTTCCGCGAGAAAGTGCACGGCCCATTTTATTTCGAACAAGAAACTGTGATTGGTGACTCATTTCTACACATGTTGGAAACCTGGTTGTTACCCAAGCTGAATGCAATTATGATGATTACATTTTGCAACTGGATGATGCTCCGCCTCATTTTCACAGGAATGTACCACAGCTTTTTAATTGTGTTCTTCACCAACCCTGGAATGGACGTGCTGCAACAACACACAACTACCTTCTCCGCTGGCCACCCTGTTCGCAGGTTTAACTCCATGCGATTTCCTTTTTGGGGGTTTAGTAAAGACCGAGTTTATGTACCACCGATGCCCGTGTCACTTGCGGAAGTTTGTAGTCGGTTAAAGCATGTACTGCAGACTGACATGCTAAACCGAGTATGGGAAGAATTTAATTATCGTGTAGATTTTTGTCGTATGACCAAGGGTGCACATATTGAAGGATTGTGATTTAATACATCAAAAACTTGGACAATTGCTGCTGCTTATGGTATAAAGTTAGTCCATGTAAAGTAATACATCGATTTATTATTAATTTTTAAAACCGCACCATTCATTTATAATCACCCTGTACGTAATGAGAAATTTAAATATCCCGAGAATGAATCTTGTGACTTTCCTTATTTCCTTGATAATAATATTAAAATAAGTCTCCGAATTTTATTGTGACTAGGAACATAGAATTGCGTTTGTATAGGTGATAGTACAACTTTTGGTTAATCTTTGGATTATGGTAACTTGGCGATTTTTTGGCGAAAATTTGGCGACCAACCCTGCTACAGCAAATTGCTAGTTTTTGTTTGGACGCCATTTTTTTTTCATGAAATAAAGGCATTTTTTTTTTTTTTTTTTTTTTTACTCAACATTTCCAACATTTTTTTCCCAACAATCTGCTAGCCGAATTATGCTTATGCTAGAACTTTTATGGAACAAAAGTGCTCAATCATGACGAAGATTAGGTGCGAAATTGGGACAAAGTGCAGTTTGTCGCCCACTGCTTGCCGCGTTTTTACGAATTGCACACACACGGTATCATCCATGTACACGTCGACCTATTTTCACTTAAAAAAAATCCCAGAATTGCACAAAAATGGCATTGCGCACACTCTTGACTATATCCATGTACACTGCTGAAGTCCTAGCTAGTAACCTTTATCGCCTTACCAAAACGTCGCCAAACTACCTGTTACCATATTCCAAAGATAAGCCCAACTTTTTTCAGTTCCTCCCCATCCAACGGACGGGTCCAAGGGTGCCCCATACCTCTTTCCCTTACCATCAAACTACTCGAATTGACTTTTGGCTCATCGTGTATTTTAAGTACCCTATACTGTAAAGATACTGTACATTTACCGTAACGGTAAAGATACTGTACACCGCACGAATGTGGGTGTACAGTCATTCAGTGAAAGATGCACAACTCTGCCATTTGGAATGTAAACACGCGGGAGCAAATTTGAAAAAGTCCATTATTTGTCGAAGGGCTCGCAGAAATTTAAAAGCCTGTATGTCGATTTGTGGTGTTTCAAGGATTTCTAATGGTAATCTCAAAGGAGCATCGCTCACTAGATTTGCAATAGTGCACATCAGGTCTTCTTTAAGGGTATATCTGACCCTTAATAGAATAAAAGGCAGGTTGTTGTTGTTGTCTTGTCCAAGGCGTTAGTGCAGAGGTGTTAAATAGGGCCAAAAAAATCCAGAACAGTTGCAGCAACATCAAGAATTTTCGAAAAATAGAGGAGTTGGTGCGAGGGAGTTGTATCAATACCGAATAGCTTGGCCAAAATAGCAGGACAGTCGAAGAGATGGTTTGGAGAAAGTTCAGTATTAATACAGTGATGAGAACTTTTATAATTTCGTTGACCATCAGTGGATATCTTCATTCCTTTCAAGTGTTTTGCCCTCAGTCTGGCTATGGTAGTGGAAATCACACGGTTACAATTTAGTGTAGGAACGGAATTCTTCTTGATTGATTGAGAGGTCTTCGGCTCTCAATCAATCAAAAAGAAGTCTTCGGCTGACTATTCCGTCAGCATCGGTAAGGATTAAGCTGTTGGGAAGTTGAGAACTATTTTGGGCGTCTTTGACGAGGCCATCAGCCTGCTCATTTCCGTAAATATCAACATGCGCTGGTATCCAATGTAGTGTGCAGATCCTTTTGGGTTGCAGTAGTTTTGGTATTCTGTCCATTTGTTTCTGTGTCACTGAAGTCCTTATTTTAATTATGTATGGAATCACTCGACCAAATCATTACTTGATGGATGATGTGACGTTTTATAATTACTCGTTTTCTAAGGATTTGATGGGGAAATGGAAATTAAATAATTAGATTTGGCTGATTTCAACTCAAGGATTGCATTTCAAATTAGTTTTAGATTTTATATAAATACATTTTTTATTTACACGAGAATCATCTTTGCTAATTCATAAAGTACACACTGCATAATGACTTCTTACGGGCTGGCTGCATGGGTGTTTTCGTGGTTTTCCCCATGTGTAACGTGTATACGAGCCAGTTTCTCTTAAAAAGTCCTCCACGAAGGCATCTCTCCTCTTAGGCAGATAGCCCTAGTGTGCTTTGCCATAATTAAATACACCACACCACACCATAATGATTTCTCCTTTCCAATAGAAAATCTTTATTTTAATTTTATAACACTCTAATAACACTTTAAAATTTTACTTTCTTATACCTAAGATTGCAAAAAAGCATGCAATGTAAATACGAAAAAAATTTTAAGATTTATTAAAGGAATATTTTTAAGTATTAAAACTGTGCATTTCCTGTTTTCAGATTATTATTAAATAAAAAGGCGATTTTACAATGTAATTAATATTCTGCATTAAGCAATTAAAATACCTTTATGTTACACCAATTTAGTGAGTTTTTTATTAAATAATAAGATATATAAGGTTTTTCTCCCACCTTCTTTGCGTGTCTTCGTGGTGTGGTAATCTGCACGTTGGGCGCTTATTCCAGATATCCGCAGTTTGATTCCCGGCAAAGGCGGCTGCTAATTTTTCATCTTTCCGGCTTTTACAATTAACCTAATGTCTCTACAGATATAAAGTATCATTTAATTTTCAAACCAGTTATTTTAAGTTAAAATACCTGTCCTACCAAAGCTCATTTCATTTCTATGTCAGAGAGCAGTATTCCAGCACGCGAGGTATTCAGATTAGGTGGAAGGAAGGATGCATTTAATGGGAGGTTTTTGGAGGGTGAAATCGGAGCGTGTTCTACCTGATTGAAGGTCACGTTGCTACCTTTGATTCTCTAGGGATTAGAATTCTGCAGCGTTGAGTTATTCTTGCTATTATGCTTGTTTACGCCGACTTGGAGTCAGAGCCAGCTTGCGCGATAGTTAAACGGTGAAGCAGTTAGGCTATACTTCATAAATTTTTAGGTTATGCATTACCTTTTGATTTAAGCCAAAAGGGTTGGCTTCTGTAAGCATTAGTTGTTGCCGACTGTTAACGTTTTTGTTAGTAAAAGGTTCTAAACATCCTTCTCTTGACTTTGTAATACTTTAAAGGACTTAGTGTTAATTCACTAAACAATCTTCAATGTCGCGTACATTTCGTGATAGCGACGTTACAAAGGAAAATGTATTTTATCCCTAAAATAATATGTATGATTTTTTTTTTCAGAGCGACAGCAGGCGTGGTTAGCATTCCAGAATTTGCCGAAGATTTTGGGTGCGCACGTCCGCAAACTCAGTGTCGGATTTGGTAGGGATGTTCTGCCAATATTTTTATTCTAAGATTCAAGTTGCAATTATATATTTTACAGAAAACACTTTAAAATAATTCATTGTAATTGATTTTTCGTTGTAACTAAAGCCAGCTTCTTTGCATTGTTATAATATATAGCGACTGAATCTATAAATAATTTGAGTTTAAATAAAATGTTGAAAATATTGATTCCCTGGTTTTTTTTATGTTTTAATATTGATTTAATTATGACAATAGTTACTTATTATTCAACTATATTGACATTTATTTAAGGTTAAATAATTAAAAGACAAGGAATTCGTATTGAAATTAATTTTTTTTCTTGCCAAATTATACTACGGAAACTTAAAGGTAAGAAACCATACATTTTAAGAATATTATAGTAATAAACTTCATTGCATATGGGAGTTTCTGGTAAAATGTTCATGACAACTTTGCACAGAAAGTGGTTTGCAAATTTATTTACCGCCTACATTGTTTCGTTGAAACATCCATGGTTATACTAGAGAATAGCCAATAGCGCTTGATACTAGATATAACTCGTAAGAGACTATTTATTTTGCGAATATTATAATAAACTTTATGGCATGTCGGAGGTTCTGGAGAAATGCCTCTCGTGACACTTCTGGACACAACGTAGTTTACAAATTTACTTGCAACATACACTGATTCGTTAAAACATCCATGGTTATACTAGAGAATAACAGCCAGTAGCGCTTGATACTAGATATAACTCGTAAGAGACTATTTATTTTGCGAATATTATAATAAACTTTATGGCATGTCGGAGGTTCTGGAGAAATGCCTCTCGTGACACTTCTGGACACAACGTAGTTTACAAATTTACTTGCAACATACACTGATTCGTTAAAACATCCATGGTTATACTAGAGAATAATAGCCAGTAGCGCTTGATACTAGATATAACTCGTAAGAGACTATTTATTTTGCGAATATTATAATAAACTTTATGGCATGTCGGAGGTTCTGGAGAAATGCCTCTCGTGACACTTCTGGACACAACGTAGTTTACAAATTTACTTGCAACATACACTGATTCGTTAAAACATCCATGGTTATACTAGAGAATAGCCAGTAGCGCTTGATACTAGATATAACTCGTAAGAGACTATTTATTTTGAGAATATTATAATAAACTTTATGGCATGTCGGAGGTTCTGGAGAAATGCCTCTCGTGACACTTCTGGACACAACGTAGTTTACAAATTTACTTGCAACATACACTGATTCGTTAAAACATCCATGGTTATACTAGAGAATAGCCAGTAGCGCTTGATACTAGATATAACTCGTAAGAGACTATTTATTTTGCGAATATTATAATAAACTTTATGGCATGTCGGAGGTTCTGGAGAAATGCCTCTCGTGACACTTCTGGACACAACGTAGTTTACAAATTTACTTGCAACATACACTGATTCGTTAAAACATCCATGGTTATACTAGAGAATAGCCAGTAGCGCTTGATACTAGATATAACTCGTAAGAGACTATTTATTTTGCGAATATTATAATAAACTTTATGGCATGTCGGAGGTTCTGGAGAAATGCCTCTCGTGACACTTCTGGACACAACGTAGTTTACAAATTTACTTGCAACATACACTGATTCGTTAAAACATCCATGGTTATACTAGAGAATAACAGCCAGTAGCGCTTGATACTAGATATAACTCGTAAGAGACTATTTATTTTGCGAATATTATAATAAACTTTATGGCACGTCGGAGGTTCTGGAGAAATGCCTCTCGTGACACTTCTGGACACAACGTAGTTTACAAATTTACTTGCAACATACACTGATTCGTTAAAACATCCATGGTTATACTAGAGAATAATAGCCAGTAGCGCTTGATACTAGATATAACTCGTAAGAGAATATTTATTTTGCGAATATTATAATAAACTTTATGGCATGTCGGAGGTTCTGGAGAAATGCCTCTCGTGACACTTCTGGACACAACGTAGTTTACAAATTTACTTGCAACATACACTGATTCGTTAAAACATCCATGGTTATACTAGAGAATAGCCAGTAGCGCTTGATACTAGATATAACTCGTAAGAGACTATTTATTTTGAGAATATTATAATAAACTTTATGGCATGTCGGAGGTTCTGGAGAAATGCCTCTCGTGACACTTCTGGACACAACGTAGTTTACAAATTTACTTGCAACATACACTGATTCGTTAAAACATCCATGGTTATACTAGAGAATAATAGCCAGTAGCGCTTGATACTAGATATAACTCGTAAGAGACTATTTATTTTGCGAATATTATAATAAACTTTATGGCATGTCGGAGGTTCTGGAGAAATGCCTCTCGTGACACTTCTGGACACAACGTAGTTTACAAATTTACTTGCAACATACACTGATTCGTTAAAACATCCATGGTTATACTAGAGAATAGCCAGTAGCGCTTGATACTAGATATAACTCGTAAGAGACTATTTATTTTGAGAATATTATAATAAACTTTATGGCATGTCGGAGGTTCTGGAGAAATGCCTCTCGTGACACTTCTGGACACAACGTAGTTTACAAATTTACTTGCAACATACACTGATTCGTTAAAACATCCATGGTTATACTAGAGAATAGCCAGTAGCGCTTGATACTAGATATAACTCGTAAGAGACTATTTATTTTGCGAATATTATAATAAACTTTATGGCATGTCGGAGGTTCTGGAGAAATGCCTCTCGTGACACTTCTGGACACAACGTAGTTTACAAATTTACTTGCAACATACACTGATTCGTTAAAACATCCATGGTTATACTAGAGAATAACAGCCAGTAGCGCTTGATACTAGATATAACTCGTAAGAGACTATTTATTTTGCGAATATTATAATAAACTTTATGGCATGTCGGAGGTTCTGGAGAAATGCCTCTCTTGACACTTCTGGACACAACGTAGTTTACAAATTTACTTGCAACATACACTGATTCGTTAAAACATCCATGGTTATACTAGAGAATAGCCAGTAGCGCTTCATACTAGATATAACTCGTAAGAGACTATTTATTTTGAGAATATTATAATAAACTTTATGGCATGTCGGAGGTTCTGGAGAAATGCCTCTCGTGACACTTCTGGACACAACGTAGTTTACAAATTTACTTGCAACATACACTGATTCGTTAAAACATCCATGGTTATACTAGAGAATAGCCAGTAGCGCTTGATACTAGATATAACTCGTAAGAGACTATTTATTTTGCGAATATTATAATAAACTTTATGGCATGTCGGAGGTTCTGGAGAAATGCCTCTCGTGACACTTCTGGACCCAACGTAGTTTACAAATTTACTTGCAACATACACTGATTCGTTAAAACATCCATGGTTATACTAGAGAATAACAGCCAGTAGCGCTTGATACTAGATATAACTCGTAAGAGACTATTTATTTTGCGAATATTATAATAAACTTTATGGCATGTCGGAGGTTCTGGAGAAATGCCTCTCGTGACACTTCTGGACACAACGTAGTTTACAAATTTACTTGCAACATACACTGATTCGTTAAAACATCCATGGTTATACTAGAGAATAATAGCCAGTAGCGCTTGATACTAGATATAACTCGTAAGAGACTATTTATTTTGCGAATATTATAATAAACTTTATGGCATGTCGGAGGTTCTGGAGAAATGCCTCTCGTGACACTTCTGGACACAACGTAGTTTACAAATTTACTTGCAACATACACTGATTCGTTAAAACATCCATGGTTATACTAGAGAATAGCCAGTAGCGCTTGATACTAGATATAACTCGTAAGAGACTACTTATTTTGCGAATATTATAATAAACTTTATGGCATGTCGGTGGTTCTGGAGAAATGCCTCTCGTGACACTTCTGGACACAACGTAGTTTACAAATTTACTTGCAACATACACTGATTCGTTAAAACTTCCATGGTTATATATTGGAGTACCGAAACAGCGGTTGATACTAAATGAAAATGGTAAGAGACCACTTATTTTGCAAAATTATAACAATAAACTTCACGGCATGTGGGAGATTCTGGGGAAATGGTTTCCGTGACATTTCAACAGAAAGTGGTTTACAATTTTATTTGCAACATACCTTGACTCGTTGAAACATCCGTGGTTACAATGACGTACAGGGAAAAGAGCTTGGTACTAAACTATTAAGTAATTCCACGTAAGAATAATAAACTATGAAGTAATTCCATCAAAAACCGTGAAAACCTGCATAGGCCATAAAGCCGAGGTGAAGAAATAAAGGAAAAAAACAGATGGAAACATAACCACAAAACCTTCCAAACGCCAATAGTTTAGGTTAGGCGGGATGTCTACACTAACGATCTTGAATTCCACGAACCAATAAATAAGTAAATAAAAGCTATAAATACACATACGTACATGGTAATTTCCTCGTAAGTTCTAAATATTAATATAAAATAAAATACATTTTTATTCAGAACATAATTATTAAAATGTCTAGTTGTAACAAAATTTTCAATGCGACTGATGTGTCATTGCAGCTGAAAATCCATAAATTTACTTGAAATAAATTTGTGGCTTCTCGGCTCCATCGAGTTCACTGCAGCACAGACAGCTATTTGTATTCCAAGCTGATAGTAGCAGAAATGTTTTTTATTACCTTGACAAATGAGTATGCCATTTCATACAAATAAGTTATTAGAAATTCAATCAAAAGTTACATGACAATTTGCACATAAAGCTAGGTATTCATTTTATACGGAGATCTAGAAATGATATCTTGACAAGGGCAAAAACGGTATTTAGCTCTGAAACTGTTGTCGGATGATAGATCGATTATATCACAGAAGATAAATGCTGTTAAACAATTGTCATTATTTGATGGTTAATATTTTTATCTTCGGAAACATTTAGATATCTTCTTCAGGTAATCGCATTCTTCTTCAGGTAATCGCATTTGTCACAGTTATGTTTTCTTTGAAATGAACCTCTTTTACCTAAAACTCTAAACATGCCCGTAAGATGACTTTGCAAGGAAGTCTTTAGCTCATTAAACAGCGGGAACGCCATTGTCAAGTATGCAAGTTTGGTTAGGCGTTCATCATCGGGGAAGAAATTTTGAGATTTCAAAATATTTTGCTGCTAGAAGAATAATTTGACTTCCTGGCGAAGACAAAAATGTTGGAATTGGAAGCCTTTATCTTTTGGAATGTTGGCTTTATCTTTGGAATATTTCATCTCTATGTGAAGATAAAGGTGAAAGCCCATTTATCACAAAATGCGTAAAATAATGAACAACTGAACGTTTTGCATCGAATTTCACTTTTGATTTTAATTACATTAAAGAAAAGTTCGGAAGTTTTGAAGACAGTCTTTTCGCCTTGTATAATATAATGAGTAAAAATAATAAGTGGCCAACAATTTTCACTTTTACAACAAACCCGAACGATAACCAGTCTTGTTTGCGACACCGTTTTTATACTTCCATACACATTTCTTCCACTGAATACCATCACCGAGAAAATAATCATTAAGTGCACCAAAAACCAGAGTGCTAGTTGTTCTATCCGGAAGTTGAGCAAGCAGTCCTTAGAAAATGTGATCGTTATATCTGTTGAATTATCATGCTAAATGTTTCAACATTTCAACCACTCTCAATAACTTTGGGTTATATGTTTAGTTCTATGGTCCTTAGCGCTAGCTTTCCTAGAAATTATTTTCAATTTCTGGACAGCCTCTTTGTTCAAAATGTCTTCATGGGTTGGTAGTAAGCAAGACTTAATCAATTTTCCGCATTTGTATACGACTTTTTCCAATCTGAAGTTAAGTAAGAAACAGGCACTTTGGCCAGTGAACCAACCTTTCTTTTCGCCGTCGACGGAACAGCTGGTCCTCTGGGTTAGGTGCTTTTCAGCCTGTTGTATCCCGTTGATGGAATTAAAAACAAATAAATAAATAAATATAAATAAAGAACTTAGTACTGTGTCCTCCGGGAATTTGATTACGTCTAGATCATAGTGCTGCGTCCTCCTGGAATTGATTACATTTAGAGTTTAGTGCTGTGTCCTCCGCGAATTGGCCACTCTAAACAAGGGACAATTTTCACTAATATAGTACATGTTAGGCATACAGATATATTAAGGACATGGTATAGACTCAAGTACAGATGTAGAGATGAACAAATACATTACAAATTGTGAAATACATTAAATGAATTATGGATTAATCATAATATTAAAAATAATTTTAAAAAGGAAAAAACACGACATTAAGTAAATTAATATATTGTTACGAAATGTCCACGCGCGGTAAGATAGCTTCTCCTCAAAGCAGATTTGGGGCTGCCATAAAATAGCAAAGCAAGGCAGGATTGCCACATTTGGCGAGAAATCGCCCATTTGATGGCAAAATTGCTGATATGCCATGTACGGATGGAGAGCCTTCTGGAACGAATTCTTACCAATTTAGCCCAGAATGTTCTCGAACACAAGCCGAAAGCTATATTAACCCTCCTGGTCCGCAGTCAATGTGAGTGCCTCGTCTAGAGTGCAAGACAGTGTGTCTGGAGTTAGTCCGTACGGAGTCGATCGAGTTGACAGCCGGGCAGCGAGTGCCGAGTGGGTCTTCGAGTGCACCGAAAGAGTCTCGTAGTGTATCGCAGTTAGTGCATCTTCGAGAGAGTGTGTTGAGCTCCGGGAACGACTGAACCGAAGAGTTGGGAGCTGTGCTCTGTGTGTCGTCGAGTGCATCGCGAGTTGTAGTGTGAAGAGTCTCGAGAGTACGTGGAGTTCTGAGAACGACCAAGCAGAGTGGGGAGTTGTACTCTGGTGCTTTGCAGTGAAGTTGTCTCCACCGTCATAGCCTGATAACCCGAAGGCTGTATCGCTGATTGTTCCAGCGAGTGTATAGTAGATCTTCGACGACTGTAAAACGTGACTTTGGAGCTGTCCTGATTAATATTGCTAAATAAAGTGTGTTTCGATATTCCATCAAGTGCTGTCGTCGTTATTCTCTCCAAATCCACACGAACCCCGTACGAACGTGAAGGAAGAAAATAACGTAACAACTAGTGTCAGGGAAAAAAAAAAAAAAAAAAAACTTAACAATATATAGAGAGCGGGCTGCTGACGGCACGGTGTCTGTAGAAAGAAGTCCCACCAGGCTCTCAGCAATGCTTTTAGCAATGCTAGTGCAGTGCAGTCCCTAATGCGGCGGAGCGCATATTTATTCTTAATTGTACTGAGCCATGCCGGCATATTGATTGCAGCTGGTTTTTTTAAATGTATTTTCGCTGTGTGCGGGAAATCCTACAGATAGTGATCTGGGTCACCAGTACTGCCACAAATACCTTTAAAAAAATTTTTAAGATATGCAGCTGACTTTATCCACATACGAGTGCTTTGACTGCAAGTGCAGTGTTGCCAGTTCAGTATTTTTAATCCTAGTTCTAGCAATTTTTCTCTTAAGCTCTTAGTAGGAAAATATTGAAACTAGCATCTAGAAACGAAAGTAACAGTTTTTAAGACGAATTAGCATTTTTTTTCATTAACATGTTTTATTTCCAAAACTTAGCTTTTTCTTTGCTTACTTGAAAGTGTATACTGAAATCTGATTCTTTTCTTCTTCATTCTCACGACGGCAGAGCGGTAAAGGCGCTGAACAATGGTAGTTCGGATCGGAGTTCAAATCTCGACAAACGGGCTGGCTGCATAGAAGTTTTCGTGGTTTCCCTTCATCTAACATGTACACGAAGCAGCTTCCTTAGGCCCTCCACGAAGGCATATCTCCCCTTAGGCAGATAGCCCTCGAATGCCTTCCCTAGTTAAATAAAACCAAATATACAAATCTCTGTGTAAGAATACTTATGAGAAATTGGCAACAAATGCTAATTTCTCATTACTAGCATCTACATCCCAAAACGGCAGTCTACGAGGGAGGTGATTTTATTATTTTCATCGGGGAGTAGAGAAGTTAGAATTCTTGGAAAGAGAAAAATAAGCCCGGTTTTGTGAGGAAGGCAACGGCAGCAGACGATGTTTATTTACATTTGGAAGTTCAGAAAATTGCAAAGTGAAGTATTAGGCAGTTTTTCTGATTGCGATTTAGAGCAAATAGAAAAATTTACGTCTACAAATCTCACAACGGACTGCAATCTTAAGACACCCAAATCTCTTAAAACGTAGTTTAAAGCACTACATTTAAAACAATAAACCAGTGATAATTTGGAAATAATTGTTTGTACTGAAAAAGCAGTAAACCATAGTTTTAAACTATATTTAAAAAACAATACATCGGTAATTGAAAATTAATATCTATAGCTCATTATTATGTTATTAACAGCTTTTTTATGAATGCATAATTTTATATTATTAACAACTTTTTTATGAATGCATTATTATTATATCATTAACTATTCATTTATGAATTATCTCATCATCTATTATAATTAGAGTGTAGATATTTTGTTTAAATAATGCTTAAAAATTACTGTCATCGGTGGGGTTTTTAAGGCAATTTCTATTTGAAAAAGGAATATCTTTTCATGTGAGGTGGTCCATCATAGAGGAATAACTGCATGGGGGAGATGGCACATGTGTAAGATTTTCCAAAGGAATCTGTCTTAGAAAACAGATAATCATGTTTAGGAAGTATTCTTCAAAAGATCACTACATTAGGATGTGCATGGAGGACCGAACCGCATTAGGGATTACATGGAGAAATTTCCAAAGGAATTTGCCCTAAAATGAGATTTTATTTTATTGAATATTTTATTAGATTGGATTATTTATTTATGGCAAAGCACACGAGGGCTATCTGCCTAAAGGGAGGGATACCTTCATGGAGGACTTTCTAAGGTATACTGGCTCGTATACACGTTACACATGGAGAAAAACCACGAAAACGCCCACGTAGCCAGCCCGCTCGTGGGGTTCGAACCTCGGACCGAACTATCAGTGTTCAGCGTCTTTACCGCTCGGCCGCTGGTGGGTCCTTTATTTATTCGACAGGCTGATATCACTCATTGCGCAAGTACATATAAAGCAATATTTCACTTCATTCCTCAAGGAATGATTGCATACTTTATCTCTTGACAACACAGTTTATTTCTGTTTTCCCTTTTATTTTAATTATTTTTTCATAATATCTCTGTTTACTTTTAACTAAAATAAATAAAATAAAAATAAATTTTTGTGTATGGTTAAATATACCTAGTTATCGGGCTTATAATTGTATATTGTTTTTTATTTGTTATAAAACAGCACTTTTTATTTAATTTCAGTCAAACCCAGACACACATTGATAGCGATTTTCAACACATTTTGCGTATACATCAGCCCTACATAGATATGAGTAAATGGACAATATTTTCGCTCTAGGCTCACGTAGAAAGGCTGTTATAATGATGATTCAAACAAAATTAATTAAGCTATTAAACTAACAATCATACACGATTGAAATTGAAAACACAAAAAAATTTCAATTTTGCGTTTAAGATATTAAAAAAAGAGTAAAAATAAAGATAATAAAAATAAATATTGATAAAGTAATGAAAAGAAAAATCTCAGAAGCATATTTTCAAAACACAGATAAATTAGTTAAGAATTACACTACTAAAATGCTTTTTAAAATTTTTTAGATAAAAAGAATAGGGTCAAAAAACTACACTGAAATTCTTGATAAAAACCTCTTGCATAACTGTCTTCATCCAAGAAACACTTATTTGAAAAATAAATTGATAATTACTAGAAAATTTATAGTTGATAAAAATAAATGTAAGCATTTATAATAAATTTAATGATTATTAATTATTTAAGGAAAAAATAATTAAATAATTTAATTAATTTCTATTTTTAATTAGAAACAGAGAAATGAAACTATTATTCTAATTAACTAAAACATTTAGTTATTAAAATAAAAACTGAGCTTGTAATCAGAGTGCTAAAACAATTTTTTAAAAATTAGATTTTTATTGATTTAGGACTGATATTTTTTCCATGAAATGAAATCATGAAAATAATGACTTACGAAATAACGAATTGATATCAATGAAAATAAACGGAATTTTACAAGGAGTGAAAGTATTTCAAAATATTCAACCTTATTTTAAACTTAAAATTACATTAAAAGATACATAGACTTAAAATTACATTAAAAGTATTTTTAATTGAAATTAATATACTTATATTCAAAATTCTTGAAAGAAGATTTGGCTTGTGTACCCAATCGTTTTTCTATTTATTATTCTTAATATCCGAAAATGATTTGATGAAATATTCAATAAATATCATAATAATAGTATTAGTATTAAAGCCTTTTTAAAAACAGCGATTTTTTAGTATAATAGTTTTTTAATACGTGATTACGAAATTTTTTAAAATGTATTAAAATAAGATATTAAATTTCACTCCCTCCATCCCAAATTAGTTGCTACATTTAGGTCGAAAATTTTGTCCCAAATTAGTTCCTACGTTTCAAGTGGGTGGAATCATAAATACCTTTTGATGCAGTTTAGTAGATTGCCACCAATAAAATTCTATATCAATTAAAATTGTTTTATTTAAAATTAAAATTGTATTTTCTTTCTCAGTTTTTACTTTCTACAAATATAGTAATTATTTTGGGAAAATATTTTTCGAACCAAATATACAGGGTTCTCACGCTCTTAAACCACGTCCCATTTTGCAAGGACTCTACCACCAGTTTAGTAAAAGATCATGTTTATGTGATTAAGGCAAAGCCTCGAGGGCTGTCTGCCTAATGGTTGATATACCTTTGTGGAGGACTTTCTAAGAGAAATTGTTTCATGTACACGAGAAAGTTATTACTGGTGGAACAGCCCTTACAAAATGGGGCGTGGCTTAAAGGTGTGCGAATCGTGGATTTTTCAAACTAATTTTGTACTTATTTAAGGAGGGAAGGCTTGGTAAATAAATGTCGTTGATTGATAACACAGCACTTCTGAAATTTCTGAAAAATGTTCAAACGAAATCATAAAATCATCAATACCAAAGTATTCAAATGTAGCAACTAACGGAGTATAATTTTTTGTTTCGTAAAATGGTATTTTATTAATAATATTTTTAAATCACATGAATAAAATCATGATTTAAATAGTTCAATTTTAATCAACAGTATAAAATCGGATACCCTTTATTTACCTTAAACATAGAGAAGTTGTTATAAACAGAAAAAAAAAAATATTTATTACAAACTTTAAATCATATGTCTCAAGTAACAGGAATGATCAATCTTCAGCAAGGGGGGGGGGAGTGTGTATGCTCGTTTCGCGTATGCGAATATAAGCGTTTACGCAGGGATGTAGATGCTAGTGGATGAGCTATTTCTTCAGAGGAAGAACCAGTTAGGGCGTCTCCTCTTACGTCCTACATCCATACATGCATATCGCACTGTAAAAAAGAAAATATTGGGAATAACTTAACAACGCTGTCGCAGACTGCAGCAACATTTTGCTAGATAGCCTCACACGAACCTGGGAAGTATATGTTGAAATTATCAGAAACAAAATTAGATAAATTCATTAAAAGATTTTTATTATTTTTATACCTGTGGCTACAACCATTTGAATATAGTTTTCGGGAAGAGTAAAAATATCTAATGTGTTTCTGAGTATTTTACATATCCGGAATTATATAAAAATAATAATTTCAGTGAAAACGCTTTTTCATTTATTTTTTAAATCTCGGTCAAGGTAATTTCTTCTTAGGGGGACTCTCCTTCGGGACATCATATGTGCATAAAAAATATTTAATTACGTTTCGAAACTGTTGAACGTGAATATAGTACTTTATTGCTAGTCTGTGGCGGCAAGGAGTAATCAGATGAAATCAGACAACTCATATGAAATTTTGAGAAACCTGTGAAATAACGATCTTAATTTTTATGATTAAGCTTGCATACTGATATAAATAGCGAAAAGTGACATAAATAATTGTTTATTTAGTGATTATTTTACCCGGGAGAGATGTAAATAGTCTATAGAAAGTGATGTAAATAGTGATATAAATAGTTGTAGTTGTTACTGAAAATTATGATTTCGAGATTATATGTGATCATCTGAAAGACTGCTGAAGCCGGCCCCGAAATCCGCTACATCCTCGGGGATTTTGATTTCTTCATATGCTCTTTTCAACTTTCCTTCAACCTATATATATATATGTTACCGCAAAGTTTGAAATCTGACATTCTATAGAATGCCTATGTATTGTATATAATGCCTAAAACTAATGCCGGTAATTGTTTTATTTAAAATTAAAATTGTATTTTCTTTCTCAGTTTTTACTTTCTACAAATATAGTAATTATTTTGGGAAAATATTTTTCGAACCAAATATACAGGGTTCTCACGCTCTTAAACCACGTCCCATTTTGCAAGGACTCTACCACCAGTTTAGTAAAAGATCATGTTTATGTGATTAAGGCAAAGCCTCGAGGGCTGTCTGCCTAATGGTTTCAGGCCTAAAACTAATGCCTGAAACAATTCATATTTCACACATATCCTAAGCATTCTATACAATGCCAAATGACAAACTGGCAAATTATGATATACATTTCCGATTCGTTGCGAAGAATTGAAACTACTTATTAGAAGTTAGTAAATGATGTAAAAAAGCCAAAATGACTAAGAAGGAACCATGGGACTACTGGCCGCTCAACTGTTAAGATGTAATATTTATGGAAAAAACAAAAGTGCATTCATTTGTCGTGTTAAGGAAAGTGTCAGTACTCTACAGTATTACGTCATGCACGCTGACTTATTTCCCCTACTTCATGAAAACTCATTTCAGTACTGCTGACGAACGACGTGACAGAATGTTCAAATAATTTTTAACCAAATACAAAAGGGTTACACATAGTTATACTGAACTGTAACAACCACTTTTGTGAGCCCTGCCAGAAGAAAAAAAAAGGTATTAAAAAGGGCATTGTTGCGAATTTTATGATTGTTTCTGAATTTAATTTCCATTATCAGGTAGATCTTACTGATTCCCAGTCTGAGCCAGATAGAAAATACAAATTTATTATATTGTATCAAAATCATCTCACTATTTTTTTTACATATTTTTTACATATACAGGGCGTTTCGTAGATCAGGGGACAAACTTGGATGGGTGGTGGAGCGTACTAAAACATGCATTTCTTTATAGGAATGTAGGGTCTAAAGTGACGGGTTAAGGCAGGAACGGGAAAAAAAAAAAAAAAAAAAAAAACCCGACACGAGAGGAAAATGTGTTTATGTACAAAATCAACGCAAAGTGCTTCTTTGTAGCAATGCAGTATTCACAATTAGTGTTCAAAATTGCGACCACCAGCAGTAATACATACTTGGTAACTTCGCAGGAGGGATTGACGAACATTTTGAAAAATGACAGGCATTTCTCGCACGCTTGCAGCCGCAATGATAGTCGTGCAACGAGGTCCTCCATTGAGTCAACGGGAGTCTCCTAAATGATGCTCTTCAGATGGCCTCATAAAAAAGTCCAAGCTGGATAAATCTTGCGAACGGAGTGGCCATCGAACGGATCCACCACGACCAATCCATCGGTCCGGAAATGTCCCATCCAAGTAATTGCGGACCCACACGTGGTTATGGGCTGGTGCACCATCATGCTGGAACCACAAGCGATCACGAAAGACAGCCGGAACATCCTGCAGCAATTCCGGTAGCACCTCCTGCAAAAAAAAATATGATAACACAAGCCATTTGTACGTGCAAGTAAGTGGTATGGGCCTATGAGGTAGACGTTAACAATACCGTCCACGCATTCACGGAGAAGCGAGTTTGGAATGCATGTGGACGTGTGCCGTGTGGATTATGAGTTGCCCACACGTGCATGTTGTGGCTATTGAAGATGTCGTCTTCTGAGAAAGTTTCCTCGTCCGTGAATAGCACATCCGATGGGAAACTCGTCTGCGCCGCACACTGCTGCAAGAACCAATGACAGAAATGAACTCGAAGAGGGTAATCTGTCTCTTGCAAGGTTTGGACTCTCTGCAAATGGCATGGGTGCAAACCATTTTCATGCAGTACTCTCCAAATGGTGGAATGACTCAGCTGCAGACGAACGTGCAATAACTCTTGTACTTGTCTGGGGTGATTCATGCACAGTGTTCAAGATGGATTCTTTCAATGCGAAGTTGTCGTGCACTTCTTCTTCCACTCCTAATGTCAGTCGTGGCTTCAAATGACCCGTTTTCACACAGAGACCGATGCAACCTCTCGAACATTGTGTTTGTCCGTCTCACTACCGCCCTCTACCGCTGCATTTGCCAGCCCCAATCACAGCTGTAGTTCCTATTACTGTTAGCGTTCCCTTTTTTGAACATTTATTGTGAATAGTGTATCGCTGCAAAGAAGCACTTTGCGTTTATTTTGAACATAAACACATTTTCCTGTCGTGTCGATCAAACTCATGCCCTCACTTACATTTGTTTTATTTAAATGCCGTTCGTCATGAATGATTGAGGTTTAATATAATAAAATGAAAGCTATAGTGAATCTCATTCCTGTGTAGCAAAATGGTTCAACAATATTCTATGAGCAAATAAAAGAAGATTTCTTTTTAACATAAAGAAAACAACCAATAAATATCAGACATATAAGAATACTGTCTATAAAATTTATTTAAGACAATTATTACAATACAGGATTGCCTAAAAATTAAAACATGAAATTTAAATTGCCTTTTTTAGTACATATATCCATGAAACTTGATTTCATTTCAATTCATGTTTCTGAAGCGGCAGGTCAGTTTTCACTCTATTTTATAACATTTTCTCCAAGTAAGATATTGCTTTAAATACGTATTTCTAAAATATCCGCTTATTTAAATGAGAGTTATGTGTACCTAACTAAAATTAGTATGCTGGATTTTGAAATGAAGAAAATAAATGAAAATATTGTGATGAGAATTTATAAAGTATTAGCAATTTCCAGAGTTTACCACCAGATGGTGTCATGACCATTCAAAGTATTTGTAATAATGAAAACGTGAGAGATAGAATGTAGTCATGGCAACAGATAATATTAACTACTCTTGCATTTTAGAATAGGATAAATTATTTTCATGTTGTTGATTGTGAATTTCTGTCCTGATAAATAACACGCACAAAGAAAAAAAAAAAAAAAAAAAAATCTGAAATTTTTCAGATTTTAAATTACGTCCAAAGGGGCGTTTTTTAACATTTTGTGTGTTACCTTTCTTTATTAAATATCATGTTCCTCGCACTTAAACCATAAGATCCAGTGCAACAGCAATATCGCAAAATAGTTTTAAAACGAGCATATCTTTAGAATTTCCGATACAGAGACTCACGCGCTGGAGATAAAAATGTTTTTTCTGCACAACGTTGCCATTGCTCGCTTTGAAATCCTTGAGTTTGTTAATCAAAAATTCGTCAAAATTTTAAAAAATAGGAAATCGATCATAAAACAAATTTCAAATTTCAAATTTGGTCTTCCACATGCTCATATTCGTTGGAGGATTACGTTATTCAAAATTCGATGACTCTATGTACCGTTGTTTTATCACAATACGAGAAATATACATACATTTATGCAGATTTTTCATTATTTAATTTCTTCAAATATAATGCAGGACTCTAACATTTTGTGGCAACAGTTTGAAAAGTGAACCGACATTTATGAGTCCGACGCAAAATGCCAAAACGAAACTAATAGTCCTTCGGGATTCAAATCCCTTTGGTCTAACAAGTAATGGATATACATATAAGAGAAAATTTCTGAGGCCAATAAAAGTACATTAAAATACTATTAACTATATTCTGAAATTTTTTAACTGTAAATGAAATTTGAAACTCATTTAATAACTTTGCTTCATCTATGTACACGTAACCGTGGAAGATCGAAATCTGGTAAATGTCGACATTCTCTGGTGAATGTCAACATTCACTTGGTCGCTTGGTGTATGTCCGAAATATTTTCTAAATATCCTTATTTCTCACTCACACAGGCAAATGTCGATATTCACCATGCACAGATGGTGAATGTTGAATAAAAATACTTTTATTATGTTTCTAAAACATACTTTATTATTCAAACAAATTATGATATACGTTAAAATAAAAGAAAGCTTAAGTAACAGCAGATGTAACTAAACTGTTGAACTTAAAACAAACAGTACATTCTAAATAAGAAAAAAAAATAACCCCAATAATAAACTTACTTAATGTTGTGATTGATGTTTATACCATCTTATTTATTGCAACAACTTAAACTGTTATGACACTTTGAATTGCACTTTCTTTTAGAACGCAACGCTTCTCTACTTGTCTTCTCGTTTCGACCTCCATCACAGCATACCTTCTTGTCGACATATACGAGTAATGGTTCAAATGTATAAAAATGTAACCAACTATTCGGTCTTAAACACTTAAACTGACTATTTGGGTATGTGTAGACATTCATTGGAGAATATCGACATTCTCCAGTTTTGATCATTTACAGTAACATATACACATTTTACAATTTCTATTAAAGTACTTCAATAAGCTGTGCACGGTAAAACTGAGTTTCGAACTGAAAAAAACTCATTTTTGTTTTTAAATTTACAAAATTATTCATCTTGCGTGTATGTATACAGAACAAATTATTAAGTGATTCACTTTCACTAGTTATAGATGTAATAGTAAGAATTTAGACTTTTATTATTTATAGATATAGAAAACATTAAGAATTTTTTATAGATATAGAAAACATTAACAAAGAAAAAAAACTTTATATCGTAAAACATGCTTAAAACATTATTTGAATTTATATCGTATGCTTTTCATTTGTCCTATCATACGTTTTGTATGCTCACCGTGTAAGAACATTTAAGCAATATCACGGAAATACATCGTTAATTGCATTTGAAAGAATTCAAAATGGGATATTTTCGTTGAAATATGCTGCCTGGAACTTTTCGCGATTACAATACTTCCTTTTTACTTCGTACAAGGAAGTAAAAAGAAAAGAGACGAATCTGCGCCGGAACTTCTAGATCGTAATAAATTAATAATGAAGTTAAAAGTTGGATTGCAAATCAAATATAAATTTAGTTCCATAAAATATAAAAGTCTACCTGTTTCTGTCTCCAAAAAATGATAAAAAATCTAGTAAACGTGAATGAAGGGTACTATTAAAATGTATTGTAATGTAATCAAGCAATGTAATGTTATCAATGTAACAATCGAAATTAATGAGTTCGAAATGCATTCCCTTGAACCATTTGAGACTTTAAACCGCTTTTTTAATATTTAAAGAATAAAATTTAAAAAGAAATTTCGAATATATATATGTGATGTATCAGCTTTAGTCGTAGCTTAAATAATCAGCCGATAAGTTTTAAAATACAGGATCCATTTATTATATTTCAGGAGAAATAGCAGTTACAAAATCAGATATCCGGACTAAATAAAAAAGAATTACTAATAACTTTTTGTATGAAGTTTACTGCATCGTGACATTAAAGAAAAAGCCTCGATATTCCTTTTGCGAGTCATTTTATAGACTCTGGAAAGGCGGAGCTTCCAAGAAATGACGTCAGCTTCGTCAGCCAATCCAGTTCGCTTTAAATACTTCCAGAACATTCTATAACTGTACGTGTAGAAAAAGGCGGGAAAAACAACTTGACTACGGGGCTGTGGATTTAATTCCACGTACTTTCAAATAAGAGAAGGCCGCCATTAAAAATGAAAAGAACATACAGTTAGAATTTTAAGTGTATTCTTGACTATGGAATTTTATTATTACATATATATTTATAATTTTAGTGAAAAAGATGAAACAATAAACGGGCAATAACTGGCATTTAAACATGGCCATCTTAGAAAAATCCGATTAGCAAATTAATACAGTAAGCTGAATTCTCACTTATACATTAAAACACATAGATCAGCAAATGCATAATAACTAGGAAGGGGTGAGCATAATCGCAGCAGCTCAAACTGTGGTGATTGATGACTGTGTTCCATTTAAAGGAACTGGTTGCGGCTGTTGATGCATAGCAAAAGGTCGATAAACAGTTTGGTGAGAAGGAACAGCTTGACTTCGCCTGGAAATTTTCAAAACAATATCTGGTCTGTAACCATGCCATACGTTATAAATCTTCTTACAGCAAAAGCAACAGTAATAAAAGACGATGGGAATTAAAACTGAACTGGTTATAATAACTCCAAAGGCTAACCCCATAGCAATTTGTCGAAAAACAGAACCTACAAAAAAAAAAAAAAATTAGTTCGGTTACGAAAAGATTTAAAAAGCATAAAATCATTAAAATAATCTGAAAGCTTTCAGATTTTAAATTACGTCCAAAGGGCTGTTTTTTTAACGTTTTGTGTGTTACCTTTATTTATTAAACTTCATGTTCTTTGCACTTGAACCATAAAATTCAGTTCAATAGCAATGTCGCAAAATAATTTTAAAATGAGCATATCTTTTAGAATTTCCGATACAGAGACTCGCGCGCTGGAGATAAAACTGTTTTTTCTGTACAACGTTGCCATGGCTCGCTTTGAAATCCTTGAGTTTCTTAATTAAAAATTCGTTAAAGTTTTACAAAATATGAAATCGATAATAAAACAAATTCCAAATTTCAAATTTGGACTTCCACATGCCCGTATTCGTAGGAAGATTACGTCATTCAAAATTCGATCGCTCTATGTACCGTTGTTTTACAACAATGCGAGAAAGATACATACATTTATGCAGATTTTTCATTATTTAATTTCTTCAAATATAATGCAGAACTCTAACATTTGGTGGCAACAGTCTGAAAAGTGATTCGTCGTTTATAGTGATTCAACGCAAAATCGCAATACGAAAACAATAGTCTTTCAGGGACAAAATCCCTTTGGACTAATAACGCATAAATGTTTTATAATAATAAAACAGAAATATATCATTTTTTCAATTCACACCTTATTAATAAAACAGCGTAGATTATTGAATAAAACTTAATCGATTTCCACGCCGTTTTTACTCCTGGAAAAGAAATACATCGAAATCTGTAGAATTATATTCAAAATCTAGACAAATCTGAAGCAGTTTTTTGCCAAATTTAAATGTTAAATATGAGTGTCTTACTTCCGTTTTAACTTCTTTGTGCTTAGAATTATAACAGTAGCCAATCTGATCATCATAATTTTTATTTTATAGTTTGATTTTTTTTTAAAAAAATGTTCAGTGGTGTCGGTGGTTTTTAATGGTCAATCGAAATATTCTGAATGGTCATCAAAAGTGAGCAGAAACAATACCTATTTCAAGTGTAATTTTATGTGGGAAAAAAATAGTTGTAAAGAGTTAAAAGAAAGTTCAGCAGACGACACTGAATGTTATCGCCTTTAAAGTTGTCATTCGGATTGATTTGCCTTGGTCGCGCTTATTTGTACATGAAAACAGAAAATAAATCGCTTGTTATGATCAATATTTCGGTAATATGATCAAATTATTATAAAATAATTTTTATAACATAAAATAAAATCTCCAAATAAAACATAAATTCGTCGAAAACAGCTCAAACTGGATAACAAAAATTACAAAGTACCAGAAAAGTTTTGCCAAGTGAGGTGTCAAACTGTCAAATATTGCTCTTTCCCTTTCAGTAAACCCTTTAAAATTAGGCAAAAATGCAATCTTAGTATGCCGTAGATTTTGAATAATCTATCGGAGGCGATCAGACAAAAAAATTGTTTTCTTTTGTCTTGAAAACAAATTCTCTGAAAACTCTTGCAGTAAACTGTTCTTTTGCTTAAACTAAGATTTTATATTGCTATGTTCTCTTCCAATGAAAGATGTATTCCGAATACTGTGGTAGAAGTACATAGAATCGGTTAAATAATTCCCGGAAACACTATGAACAGTTCATAAACGTTTTAATCATTTTAATTACAAAATGTTGTGAAACTACCTACTTATACGTTTCTTTAAACTATTGTATTTAATTAGTTAAACTGCTTTGCGTTTTCTCGTCGTTTAATGCCATCAAAAGAGCTCTGGGCAAACATGATCACATTTAGCGGCGTTTACTGTTCATTCTGAAGATGAAACAGAACTTTTCCAACAGCTTAAGTCAATATTTCTCTAGCAGATCTTCTTGACTCATTGCCATCTTCTTGAGTTATTCTTGAGTATGTTTATATTCATGTATATATTGTGCGTTATGTGTATGTATATATACTGTAACTTCATGTTGTATACATATATATATTGTTAGGTTATTTTCTGATACCAGTTCGTACGGGTTTCGTATGGATTTGGAGTGAATAACGACGACAGCACTTGATGGAATATCGAAACATACTTTATTTAGCAATATTAATCAGGACAGCTCCAAAATCACGTTTTACAGTTATAGAAGAACTACCATAAACACGCTGACACAATCAGCGACACAGCCTTCACACTATCAGGCTATAACGGTCAGGAGACAGCTTCGCTGCAAAGCACCAGAGTACAGCTCCTGACTCTGCTTGGTCGTTCTCGGAACTCCACGTACTCTCGAGACTCTCCACGCTACAACTCGCGATGCACTCGACGATTCACAAGAGTATAACTCTCGACTCACTACGGTCTAAGACTAAACTCGACGATGCACTAACTCGCGATACACTAAAAGAATCTCTCGATTCGATGCACTCGACGAGACACTCGACACTCGCTGGCCGGCTGTCATCTCGATCGTCTCCGGGCAGATTAACCAGTTGAGACACACTGACTCGCACTCTAGACGAGGCACTAACTAACTGCGGACCAGCAGGGTTTATTTAGCTTTCGGCTTGTGTTCGAGAACGTTCTGTGATAAACCGATAAGAATTCGTTCCAAAAGGTTCTCCATCCGTCCATGTCATATTGTCACTTCTGTCGCCAAATGGGCGATTTTCACCAAATGTGGCAACCCCGCCTTCCCTTGCCATAAAATGGCAACCCTAAACCTGCTTTGGGAGGAAGTTATTATACCGCGCCTGGACATGTCGTAACAATATATATATTGTATGCTGTGTTTAGTTTCATAGTATATGTATGTGATAGACAGAAAACAGCGTAGAAATTCTGATGGCATAGCACGTAGATAGCATATTGAAGATGAAGATTTCTGATTGCGTAGAATGCTAAAATGTTGAATCTGCAACGAGGCAACAACAGAGGTATAAATGAAGTGCGCATTTAGCCAGTATGGAAGTTTACCAAGAGATGATTTTGGTTTATGTTAGAAAGGTTTCTATTCTCAAAATTCTGAGTTTAGATTCCGCATTAGCTACGTTATCAACGTTACGGAAGCCATGCGAGATGGATCAACGTAGAAATGACGCAGTCCAGAAAAGCTATTATGATTTTTAGAATAGACAGAAGAAATAAAAGGCTATTACTAAATTAAATTATAAAGCTGATTTACATTTTTTCTTATCTTACAAATTCCCCACCTTCAAAGAGAAAAAGGATTCGAAACAGAAACCCTTTTAGAAGAAAGCATTAAAGCATTAGCGAAGCAAAGGAAAAACAATTGTGGAAAAGAAAATCATAGAATGTTGATCTAAATAATTTTTTAAATTAACAAAATTTTATTGATATCATTTTTATCAATAAATGCAAATTGAAATTTTGAAAGTCTATAATTTCATTTTTCGGTAAAAATGCTGTAAAAAGTGTCTAAATGTTTTCAAGGAATAACTATAAAGTTCACAGTTCTATAAATCTTTAGTTGCTTATCATGATACTAACCATAATCTTATTCTGCAGTTCTTAGCCTGAAAGTCTTTCGTAATAATTTTTGTTGTCAATATAAAACCAAAATTATCTTTTACATATTCAAGAAATTGGTATTAAAATTACTTATTTAATACTTTTAAAATAACGCACATTTCTTAACTGTAAAGTAATGTAAAATAGAATTTAGAACTTAATGAACAAAGAAAAGTAACAAAAGTCAGTACAATAATAAATAAACTTTGATAAAAATATGCAGGTCCTCTACAATGCAAATCAGCGTTACAACTTGCTGATGGCTGTGGGATGCTTACATACAATCTCACGTAAAAGCCTCCATTGTCTATACGAGGTAAAAGGGCCTTTAGTATTGTACAATTATCAAAGTTTGCATTTATAACTTATAGTCATTAAAATTTTCCAATTAGTTAATATAAAATTAAAAATTATTCAAAAATTAAAATTTAAAACGTATAACTTGTATATTGAAGTTAGGTCTTTTAAATTTTGTTAATAAAATTCTACACTGCCTTACAATAATACTAGTATGCACCATATTATTTTGTGAATATAAAATAAGAAAATGCAAAAATTTCTTAATTATACCTTTTAAAACTTTCCAAATATAAAAATTTTAAATCTAGATCTATTAATTACGTTACAAAACCATAAGAAATTTCAAAATATTATAATGGAATTAATTTTTCATTTGAAACATCATTTGAATAGTATTACTAAAATTATGTTTTCTATTATTAAGAAAATACCTACTTATACGTTTTATAATACTTTTGTACTTAATTAGTTAAACTCCTTGTTATTTTGAAGGATATTTTTTCTCATCGTTTAATGTCATCAAAAGAACACTGGACAAACATAATTATATTGTTACGTTATTTTTTTTATTTTTCTTCTGACACCAGTTGTTACGTTATTTTCTTTTCCTTCACGTTCGTACGGGGTTCGTGTGGATTTGGAGTGAATAACGACGACACTTGATGAAATATCGAAACACACTTTATTTACCAGTATTGTCAGGACAGCTCCAAAGTCACTTACAGTTACAGTCGTCGATGATAGGTACAGTCGTCGAAGATCTACTATAAACACTCGCTGGAACAATCAGCGACACAGCCTTCAGGTTATCAGGCTATCACGGTGGAGACAACTTCACTGCAGAGCACCAGACTACAGCTCCCGACTCTGCTTGGTCCTTCTCGGAACTCCACGTACTCTCGAGACACTCCACGCTACAACTGATGATGCACTCGATACAATGAGCACAGCTCCCGACTATTCGGTTCAGTCGTTCCCAGAGCTCAGCACGCTCTCTCGACGATGCACTAAGAGACTCCTTCGGTGCACTCGACGACCCACTTGGCACTCGTTGGCCGGCTGTCAACTCGATCGTCTCCGCACGGACTAACTATGACACTCGCACTCTAGACGAGACAGACTCACTCGCCCTCTCGACGAGGCACTCACTCTCGATACTAACTGACTACGGGCCAACAAGGTTTATGTAGCTTTCGGCTTGTGTTCGAAAACATTCTGTGCTAAACCGGTAAGAATTCGTTCCAGAAGGTTTTCCATCAGTTCATGGCATATCGCCAATTTTGTCACCAAATGGGCAATTTCTCGCCAAACGTGACAACCCTGCCTTCCCTTGCCATTTTATGGCAACCCTAAAACGGCTTTGCGGGGAAGCCATCTCACCGCGCCTTGACATTTCGTAACAATATTAAGCGGCACCTACTGTTAATATTGAAAATGAAATTAAATTTTTCCCAACAGCATAGGTTAATATTTCTGTAACAGATCTTGCCAGCTTCTTGAGTCCTTGCCATAAGTATGTTTATATTCATGTATATGTTGTATGTTATGTGTGTGTATATACTGTAAGTTCATGCTGTATATATATATGTATATATATTGCATGTTACATCTAGTTTCATGATAATTTTCATGTTATAATATATATATACAGAGTGTTTCATATTCAATGGGACATTTACTGTGAAACTATAGATATCCAAGTTCCTATAGATGTTCTATGTGTGCCCCTCCGGTGACACGACAAATATTTAACCGATGTTACAGTTCCTGCCAAACTCGTGACAGAATGTCCTTTGTTAATGACTGGAGCACTTCAGTTATCCGCTGCTACAGTTGCTGTAAGTCCTGGAGAAATAGAGACAGGAAAACTTTGTCTTTAACAAAACCCCATAGGAAAAAATCACAAGCAGTTAGATCTGGGATCTCGGTGGCTAATAATGCAATGACATTATCTTTTGACTCCACGGCCAGTACAGCGAATGAGTAGCCTATTGTTCGGGTACTAGAGTACGTTTTTATGCCAGTGTAATCAGTGGAGTTTTCAAATTTGACAACATTTACAGAGTGCGTTATGAAGAAAACTTTCACCCTTCGAATAGGTTTGGTTTGGTTGGCTTATTAGATTACGGCAAAGCACTCGAGGGCTATCTGCCTTAAAGGAAGGACTTTTTAAGGGAAACTGACTCGTATAAACGTTACACATGGGGAAAACCACGAAAACACCCATGCAGCTAGCCCGTTCGCGGGATTCGAACCTCGGACCGAACTACCAGTGTTCAGCGACATTACCGCTCGGCATTACCTTTCGAATAGGATATAGCGGAATATAATACTATTGCGTGCCTACGCGCTCGTAATGGATTGGATGCACACAGTTCTGATGATAGGTTAATAAGATTTGTTTTACCAAAAGAAACATTTCAGAGTTCTGGAATTTTCCACAGAAATACCCGTACACGCAACAACAACTGAGAGCAGATGCTCTTTCTGGCCTTGTATAGTTTTCAGCCGGCCACCGAGATATTTCTATTACCTTTGGGAAATTACTGGAAGACAATATGATAATCGAATTACCGTTACAGCTAAAGTAGTGATCAATTATATTTATTCAGTTACAATACCTGTTACAATAATACAGGGACCGGCGCCAAATGGTAGCCAAATTTGGCAGATTTTGGCGATTTATCACTAAATTTGGTGACAAATATTTTTTCAAAACCCTTGCTAGCTTGGCGAGATATCGCCAAATTACTGAGATAGCCATTTACTCAGTATTAAATGAACTTGCCCCAGTATTCTTACTTTTCCGCCATAGCTTTTCTCTGCAGATTTTTCATGTTATATTAAGCAGGAAAAAATGCAAGTTTCACATATAATTGTACCAAAATCATTTATCTTTGTACATAATTCGTAACACTTCGCTTTATCCTATTATATCAAGGGGGGGGGGAACAAGTTAAAATGTGAAATATTATTCCTAGCATAATTAATCATGTATCTAATATTAAGTTTTTTGATTTGAAAACAGAAATTGAAGTAAAACTATGTGATAAGGGAAGAGACGCTTTCATGCAGGATTTTCTAAGAAAAACTGGTTTACATGTATGTTCTTTTATAAGAAAAAAAGCATGGAAGAACATTTTTGCAGCCATTTTTGTTGATTTGAAACTATGTCAAGCTACCAGTTTACATAGTAGTATCCACTTCACACTGGTTATTATTTCGTAAATCAAATTGCGTAAAACGAAGACATTTTCCTCAAAGTTACGTCATGCTTGTTTGATTTGATTTGGTTGTTTTAGTTTATTATGGCAAAGAACTATAGGGTTATTTGTCTAAGGGGGATGCCTTCGGGGAGAACTTCTATACGAAACCGGCTGGTATACACGTTCCACAAGGGGAAAATCACAAAAACGCCCATGCAGCCAGCCCATTCGTCTGGATTCGAAACCAGGTCATAACTACCAGTGTTCAGCGATTCTTACCGCTCGGACGCTTGTTGGCCTTCGTAGTACTAGTAAGCTCTCAGATGACGCTTTCAGTATTAACTATAGACTTGATTATTAGCGGAAAGAAAAGTTAAAATAATACAATTAAATTAGTTTTGAATATTATCTGGAAATCAGTAGTTTACTTTAAAACCTAAATTACTCATTTTAGCAAAAAGAACTCCTTAAGCCAAGATTCTCAGACTATTTTGCTAAGACAATATTCTCATGCTAGCGTCAGTCAGTCTTCTTTTACTTAATTTTTCGCTAGCTGAATGAAGCTTTACTAGATTTAAAACGAAAGTGAGCAGGACTTCAACTAGATTTACGAAAATTCAGATTTTTCTTTCCTACATTAGCATAAACACTTAATAATAGGTCCATAGTTATCACAAACATCCACTACTTTTCTTAATCACGCATGTAAATAGCTAATTTTTTAAATGTATAATAAAAGTATACAAAAAGGGTTTGGGACATAATCTGAAATTATGAGACGAAGAGAAATAACTAAAGTTAAGAAGATAGAGAATTGCAAAAGACTTAGAAACTATTAATATTGTTGCGTGTGGTACAGGTTCGTAATAGACTGAATGCACACAGAATCGATTATAGCTTAATATCTCCCCAACCAGCGCCCGAGCGGTAAAGTCGTTCAATACTGGTAGTTCGACCCGAGGTTCGAATCCTGCAAACGGGCTGCCTACATGGGCGTTTTCGTAGTTTTCCCTATGTGTAACGTGTATACGAGTCAGTTCCACCTTGAAAGTCCTCCACGAAGGCAGCCCTTAACTTAGGCAGATAGCCCTCGAGTGTTTTGCCGTTAATGGAATAAACCAAACCATACCTTAATCCCTCACGGAGATCTCAATACACCAATGTCAGCTCTGAACTGAAAACCGAAATCGGATGCTCTCTTATATAGTTTTACATAAGAGAGCAGAAGAACGTGCCTCTCTTATGTAGCTGGGGGGACTATACAGGCTTATATAGTTTCCCCCCAGCCACCGGGAGATCTCTAGTGCCCTCTACTTCTCAAAATTACAGGAAAAAATACACTATTTAAGTTACATATGAGGGTGGAGACGGCTACAGTTACATATAGGAATCAATTACAGTTATTCAACTAGAGTACCAGTTACAGTTATACAGGGACCAGACCAAAATGTTGCCAGGTGTGGCGACTTTTAGTGATTTCTCGGCGAATTAGTGGACAAAAATCAGTCGCCAAAACCATCGCGAACTTGGCGATATCTCGTTAAATTGCCGAGAGAGCCATTTACTCCAATATTAAATAGACTTGCCCTTATTTTTCCAGCAGAACATCGTTTTTCAAGCACTTCATGTTATCTTATACGAAAGATACTACAATTTCAGATATAATTTCACTAAAATTATATATATGTGTACAAAATTCATTACAGTATTTTACCTTGCTTTTTCACCCGAGGAGTGAATAGACTAGGGCTGGGCTGCCTTGGTGTTTTCCCTGTAATTAAAGTTGCAAGAATATTACAGTAATAATTTTCTAATTTACTAAATACTTTATAAGTTCAAAAGAATATGTCAGAAAAACTTCTAAATAAAAGCGTAGTAATTTATCTTATACATTTCATTTTTAATATAAAAAAGCTCCGAATAACAAAATGAGACTTTTATTAGAATTTTTTAATCCCAGATATAAACAAACACATCTGTTCTCAATGAATATGCAAGGGTAGTTTATTACTGTTTCCAGTTTAGCTGTAATTAGAATTTTTTAATCCCAGATATAAACAAACACATCTGTTCTCAATGAATATGCAAGGGTAGTTTATTACTGTTTCCAGTTTAGCTGTAATTAGAATTTTTTAATCCCAGATATAAACAAACACATCTGTTCTCAATGAATATGCAAGGGTAGTTTATTACTGTTTCCAGTTTAGCTGTAATTAGAATGCTGCGACATACTGCTTATTATTTAAAATCCTTAATACTAAAAAATCTGAAGTGTACACTACATGACTTCTTTGTACCGAATATTAAATTATACGCATTTTTTTCCTTCATTTCCTCGAATTTCATTAGAGATATATTTCTCATTCAATTAATTCAGTTCTCGCTTCGCGGCAAGGCAAAAATAGTATATAAAAACTAAAACTACTTTAAGTCGAAATTGAAAGATATAGGAAAATATAAAACACCAAATACAATTAAAAAAATTTTAAAAAAAATTTTACAATTAAAATTACAGTTTCTATGCAAAAACAAGGAATTCGACCAGCAGGCAAGAAGGCAGATTTTTTGGTGCACAAAACTAAAAGTTTCCTTTCGGCCCACGCGGCAAAAAGGCACTGAAGGTGCAGAAAGAATTAATTCACTATTCTGCTAAGTTTCAAATGAAAACAAATATGGCTGCTACGCTAAAAAAATAATATGGCTGCCAGGCTAAAAAAATAGTCTTAGCCGCACTTAAACAACTTTTAAATTGTTGATAATTCCACAAATATTGCATGCAGATTAACTAAAAGCGTAAAAACGGTAACCAGAAGATAAGAACAATAAAATTCAATCATTTTTAAAGGAAAAAAATACACAATTTACCAATATATAAGCATAAAAATACTCAGCTTATGGAACGGAGTAACAGAGTGGGTATATACACTGCTGGCTACCCAAATTGCAACACTAAGAAAGACAAGAGATATCACAACAAAATTTATCTAGTAGATAACATGTTGACCAAGTATCAAATGATTAAATTTATAGACTTCTGTGAAGTGTGGTTCCTTGCAGAATCAGTAGCCAAAGTAGTCGCCATTGTTGGAGATCACCGCTGCCACACGCCTCGACATTGATTCAAAGAGACTCTGGATGTGTTATTGGGCTACAGCAGACCAAGCAGCTTCCACACGTTGCCAAAGTTGATCTGGTGTGGCAGCTTGGGATGTAATCTGGGTCAACCGTTAACAACCATGGACCACATGTTTTCTATCGGCAAAAGATCTGGAGAGCGAGCCGGCCAGAGAAGCAATTCAATCTGGCGATTGACGAAGAACCCTTGGACAATGCGTGCCACGTGTGGTCCGCATTATCCTGTTGAAATATGGCTGTGGGCAAGCCCTGAAGTTAAGGAAGGTCAACTGGCTCCAACACTTCGGAGACGTAGCTCTGGCTGTTTAAAGTACCGGCAATGCGTATTAGAGGAATGCGAGAGTGATATCCAATACCGCCCCATACCATAATACCCGGTGCAGGACCAGCGTGACGGTTTATAACGCAGCTGTTCAGCATCCTCTCTCACGACTACCGATTTCCCTGAAAGATAATTCACACTCTCGGTAGGCCACTATCCTTCCTCTGTCGAACTCGGACACTTGATCAAACGATGTCGCTGTTTATTACGAAGCATAATTGATCGTTTTTTTTGGGGAAAAAAAAAAAAAAAAAAAAAAAAAAGGAGAAACACAATTGCCGAACTTGAAATTGTCGAAAACTCCAAGTCTTAAATAGCGCTTTGAAGTGGCGCCACAGGCACTCGTGATGTGCGTCTGCGCTGAAATTCTAATCATTTGCATATATCACCTCCGCTAATGCATGTTATTTGCGCATGCCTCCTTCAGGGTGTTGTATTTACGGTGGCCAGCAGTGTATATATATATATACTATATACTTTTGGTGCAGCCGATTGCGACCAAAATGCGAGATGCATAACTATATGATATAGGAGTCCTATATGCGAAATTTCGACGTTCTAAAACTACTCGTTTTTGAGTTACGCGAGATACATACTTACGTACGGACAGACGCCACGAAAATAATCTCTTCTGAATCCATTTTAAATCAGTTTTATAATTCGTTTGGGAGAAAAAGCCGTTTATTCTGTCCTTACGAAGAAATGTCACCCAAAAACATCGCTAAATTGCATTCGACAGCAGTCAAAATGGATATTTTCGTTGAAATATGCTACCCGGAATTTTTCGTGATTGCAATACTTCGGTTATTTTGTAAAAGGAAGTTATTAGGCCTAGCCGCACTTGAACAACTTTTATATTGTCGATAATCCACAACTATTGCATGCAGATTAACTAAAAGTATAAAAGCCTAAACCGAAAGATAAGAAAAGCCTATCAGGTTCAATGTTTCTTCTTACCTTCTTCGGAAACATACAATGACCTGACTAGAACAGAGAGCTTACTAAAGCTATGTTCACTAATTGTAGTAAGTAGACAGGATACAGACGAAGGGTATACAAAACCCTTTATTTTTTTTCTTTATATACAATGACTTCCGTACTTCGGAATACAATGACCCTCCACTCGGGGTCTAACTTAAAAGATATCAAAATAAAACTAAACTCTAATTTAACTTTAGAATAAGATTGGCCTTATAATAACAGAAAGCGTATGTAGCACAGAGACTGTGAACACTACAATACGTTTAATTTATCAAGAGGATTAAAACCTCTGGCCTGGAAGGCAAAGTAGCAACTGCGTAACTTCTAAGGTAAGCGGCCTGCTTCGAACTCACGGCTTCCTCTCTCCTGCTTGGCAAAAAGGCCACACTTAAATACTTGGCGTTCGCCAGACAACTTTGCATAAACTCCTTCACGCTTATAATTCTGGCCGGAAGTAGAAAATAAGAAGTGATAGTAAAGATTTAAAATAAAATAAACGTTAGTAAAACTTAAGATCCTTACAAGCCTAATTCAATCATTTTTAAAGCAACAAATGAGCAATTTACCAACATATAAGAATAAGAAACCTAAACTCACATAGCTGAGTAACAGAGTGGGTATATGTGTATATATATTTATATGTCTTTGGTGCAACCGATTGCGATAAAAAAGGGAGGAGCACAATTACATATTATAGCAGTAGTATATATGAAATTTCAACGTTCTGTGACTACTCATATTTGAGTTATGCGAGATACATACATGCATACGTACGTACGGAAGAATGTCTTCTGAATCCAGTTGTCCTTTTTGCATCCCGTTTTGGGAAACAAAGCCTTTTATTCTGTCCGTAACTACAGATTCCAGCAAAAATATCGTTACGTTGCATTCGATAATGGTCTTAATGGATACTTTTGTTGAAATATGATGCTTAAAACGTTTTGCGATTGCAGTACTTCGTTTACTATGTACAAGGAAGTAAAAAAAGGGGGGGAGAGAGGAATAAAAATCTATTTTTTTGGTTGACAAACTAAAATTTGTTATCTGAACTAAAAAAAAGTTACCATATATTAGCCGCAATATACAGATAAAAATAACACAAAAAGAAATTCAAGTTTATGCTTATTTCCTGGCTGAAATTTCAAAGTTGGTATCTACAAGAAATTTTTGTTCGATTCAATTTGTATTTAAAAAGCATTGACGGCGAAATATTAAAATTTTCGCATTGACATATATTCAAATAATTGTATATATTGAAATAACCCCTAAGTAACTTACTTTTCACTTAAATTGAAAAGAAATACACGAAAACTTCCCAAGAGGTACGAAACTTGAGAAGTAATGAAACCTGTTCTTTTTCTTTTATTCATTAGATTTTTCTATGATGCATATATATATTAAAAAAAAAAACTATTTGTATATAAATAATTATAAACTTCTTTTTTGGTTGTTACACCTTTCAGCTGCAACACGGCGTTTCAATTTTCATTAAGTTTCTTAAACTTGGACAAAAATTACTAGAAAGCATCTTTATCGCAAATACTGATAGATTTTTTTGCGGACTTATTAATTTTCAGTTACGGGGGAAAAATAACATTGACACCTAAATGTACTTCGAAACAAAGCGATACTTTGATGAAAATAAAATTAATAATTAATGTCAAATAATAATAAAATTAATTAGTTTACAGCTAAAATAAAGAAAAATAAAAATTAATCAGCTGCAAATTTAAAGCAGTAAGATACTTGCGGAAGAATTCGCTTCATAACGGTTAATTTACTACCCCTTCACTTCATTTCGACTTAAGGATGTACACAGATTTTTAAAGCTTTTGCTCTCTTCTTCTTTTAACAGTAACAGCAGAACAAACTCACGAAATTCATCCTAGCAAGGAGCGCAAGAATGTGGATGTCGTTGGCAACAGCCTTGAGAATCGTATAGGTAGCAATACGACTTCATCTCCGCCCCCAGTTTTGATGCAGAGCACCCCGGGGGGGGGAATTTTCCACTCTTATTTCCCTCTCTCGAAACGACTGTCGGCTTGCCGCATATTTAGAGTGCCCCTATGCCGCACAGATATTATTCATTTATAAACAGCCATGCCTTCTCCGGTATTCGACCCCAGCCCCTTCGGTACGACAGTCAGCGTTACCAACTAATATCCTGGTTCAGCCGCATATTGAGATTTATTATGCATTTAATGATTAACCCTCTTCTTCCACCTGTTATGTCATCTTTCTAAATTTCGTATGAAAAGAGTTCCCTCCCCCCTCCCAACTTCCTCCAACATTTCACTTGGCTCTAATTCGCACTAACTACTTGACCTAACTCTGTCCTTGTCGATGGACTTGTTTCATACTTCTTCGCCAAACAGAATGCACCGGCAATTGCAGCTAACCCTTTCATTAATTTACGTCATAAGTACCTCTTCTAAAGCAACAGTACTGCAGACTTAGCGCAGGTCTAAGATCCTCTTAGCATATTTTCTAGAGTCCATGGACTCAGGACCATAATTCGTAATACGTCTCCCTCATGCTAAGTTCACATTCCTGCCATAAGGTCGACAGCGCTGCCTTACGTAGGGATACCGCTGCGCGCCAAGATGCATATTTCATAAATGCACATCTGTATCGCCACCGAGGGAGTGGCTTCTAGAATGGACCAATCTGCTTCCAGTAATATTTCCGTCATTTCACATGATCGAGTTTTAAGCCATATGGTTGAAGATGTTTTGCCACGTAATTTTCTCTACCACTAATTAAAGTATCGTGGATTTCTTCTGAAAATTTTCTGTGTAAAGTTAGATCAAATGTAAGCATAATTATATATACAAACAGCAGAAGTCTTAGCATTTTTTTCTGCAGTCTACAAGAAAAAGATGTTCTATAATAATTGACAACGCGCAGTTTTAATCAAAGTAAACTTTCCTAAATTACATTCTTACGCATTTAGTGTGTTAAATTTCGCATTAATAAATATTCACTCTTAAATGTATTGCCTGCACAAGAAATACTCTTCAAACAGAATGAATTTATCTTATTCACAGCGAATATATTTAATTTATTCATATATAAAGTTAAATTACAACAATAAGCATAGTTAAGATCATTAACAACATATATTTTAAATCTTACACTTTCAAAATCAAAGGAATGTAAGCAATGGGATAAGAAAATACTGGATTTATTGTAATACATAATTCAATGTAATATGTATTTTACAGTCATTCTCGGCTTAATAAAAAACACACACTTGAATTCTTTTAATTCGCAGGTGTTAGTAAATGCATAAAATTCGAGGCTAAATGTAGCTTGTGACATGTTCTCGATACAAGGAATGATAATATGCCACGAATATTAATCCGAATATGAGTGCATGATAAGATTGGTGAAAGAGAAATGTTGACGATTAAGTAAGCTTATGAGATGAAAGCCCTATGGGATTTTCTCCTGAAATGATAGCAGCATTTATTCGCCATAGATTTATAACTGCGAAACAAATATAAAATAAATAAAAAAAATAATAACGTAATAATAAAATTAAACGTAAACAACAACATGTGCTCATATGTACAGTTTCAAAGACTCATCTTTATAAGAGCAGTAGAAGCTTATTTGTCGATTTTAGAAACCCCTCCCTCAGTGGCGATACTGATGTGCACTTGTGAATTTCGCTGTACAGATGCTGTAAACTTGTTCGGCTGAGATGGAAATAAGTAGCTAAAAATTAAAAACCAGATTTCAGTCATCTACCTGGAAACCGGATGAAAAACAGCAGTCTTCTGGTAAATCCGGGAGAGTTAGCAGTTATCAATATGCAGCTAAACATTAATAATAAAATTAAACTGACTTAGGCAATGGAATGTTGTTTTGAACTATTTCTGTTTTTTGATTTTATTACAGTTCGAAATTCTTTTTGGGTAATAAAGGTTATTAGAATGTTATGAATCTTACCTGTGCAAAGGCCTGCTGAAAAGACTAATACCAGTAGTAAAGCTGAAACAGATCTTGAGTAATTCATCTGGAAGACAGAGGAGCAAAATTAATGAAACTTTAAAAAGACTTATTTTACAATATTCATTTTATATTCCCTCTTCTACTGACGATAATTAAAAGAAAATCTGATGTAGACGCCGAATAACTTCCTGATACGACCTATTAAATTATACACATTTTTTGCTGCTCTTCATTTAAACTTATTTCATCGAATTATTGTAACTTAATTACCCGATCTCTCAAGAAAAGTTGAAAATGACATCAAAAATTGCAAATTTTGAAATTAAGTACTAATTTAGTAAATTTAATTTTTGTCGTATGGGAGTCAAACTTCTTATAATTTTATTTTTTCATAATGAGTATAAAAGTTTCAAAAGTATAAGAATAAGAACCGGAAGAATGCATTAAAAGTTAGATATCGTTATTCCTCAAAAAATGATTTATTTTTACATTTTCGCCATTTAAAATTTTACTGTAATGGGAAGTCGATGACTATGACCAAGGATTGAGAAAATAAAAATAAAAGCCGGGTAAGAGGAAGGGTGTATATATATATATATTAATGCTTTTTTCATTTACTTTTTCAAGCGGACGCGTCGGGAAATGAAACAGAGAAATTGAAACTAAAGTTTTTGTCTAAGTTATTTTTTCAGTTAAATACTCAAAACGTTTCGTGTACATTTTCAATTTTCTGTTTTGACATAACGCGATATGGAATTTTAGCTGGATTCGAAAATCATTATGTATTTCCCTTGAAGAGTGTGTAATGAGATTTGTATTGGGCTAATTTACCATTTACCGCTTTTTTGTTATTTTGCTTATGTCTTATATCACAATTGTATTTTTATTCAAATGTTTAAAGCTTGTCTTAACTTTATTCAACATTTTACTTCCAATTTGATTTGAGTTTTAAATACGCTTTTTATTTGTAAGTATTCTAGTGATAATTTCGTTTATTTTGTATTTACACTTTTTATTTTAACTTTTGTTAACAAAATTTTTCACCGGAACCACAGTAACACAACAACTTTGAAGCGGAAGGAAGCATTAAGAATTTTCTTTTTACCTTATATATATATATATATATATATATTGCAATTTGTGTTGTTGATTGCATGTTTGGTATTAATTGATTTTATTTCATTGTAAGAAATATCCGATTTAAATCCATTTTATTATTTCTAAGAAAAAACGGAAGTGTGTTTGAGAGGGAGAGAAGGAAGCATTTGAGCGTTTTGCAAAGCACTTTATTGGGCACTGTTTATAACTCAGGTACGGCATTTTTTAAATGGTACATCTGTAAGGCATTTTCTCTTTTTTTTTTTTTTTGTGTGTGTGTGTGTGTGTGTGAAAATGTTTTGCAAGGTGGTAATAATAGCTCCGTAGCTGGACAATTTCCAATTCTTCATTAATACCACTGTTCCTAATATACCACGGTGCATTAGGATTTTGTAATCTTGGAACGATATTACGTGCACCTTGCAAAATTTTTCTGATAGATCTACAAGAGTTAGCCCAAAATGGACAGGACTGCATCCCATGCGTAATAAAGCATGGGACGCAGAACGGATTTACGTTGTTTTTGTTGTTGTGACTTATCTCACTTGTCCGACAAAACCATCAGAACAAGCCCACGGAATTCATCGTGGCAAGGGGTGCAAGATTACACCTGTCGTTGGCAAGAACCATACAGGTGACTGTACGACTTCGCTAAATTTCACCCGAAATTTTGAAGGAGGGCCCTTGGGGGAAACGGATCTGAGGGTTTCCCCTCCTCTTCTTCTACCAGCAATTCTCCAGAGGATTTCGGCTCCCCACATATATAGAGTAACCCCATGCCGCTCAGAATTATAAATTTATAAGCATCTATTCCTTCTCCAGGACTCAGACTCGGAACCTTTAGTACAGCACTTAACGTCGCTAACCACTATCCCGGTTGGGCTGCATGGATTTACAAATGAGCAATTTTTTATCAATAGATAGAACGCTATTTCTGGCCATAACTAGGTACAGTTATGCTTTACGTGCACGAAATTTCTGGATAACAGATGTAATGTGCAGGGTCTCTCTAAGGCTGCTATCACACGGCGGTTTGTTTCGGAAGAACAGCTGTTTGGAACAATTTTTCTGCTTTGTCACAACAGCCAAATCACCATAGATCGCTTTGGGGTTAACACAAAGGAAACTGGTTCCTCATTACAAACAAGCTGATAGCTGATTGGCTGAAAACGAACAACTTGCAATCTTTTGGTGGTGTATTTAATTATGGCAAAGCACACGAGGGCTATCTGCCTAAAGGGAGGGATGCCTTTTGTGGAGGACTTTCTAAGGGAAACTGGCTCGTATACACGTTACACATGGGGAAAACCACGAAAACGCCCATGCAGCCAGCCCGTTTGCGGGATTCGAACCTCAGACCGAACTACCAGTGTTCAGCGTCTTTACCGCTCGGCCGCTGGTGGGCTGCAATCTTTTTGGAAAGGAAGGTAAAAGTCGCACGTCTGTTTTTTTCAATAGTAAACTAGTGAAAAAAATTGCCCGAAACAATTGTTCGAGTGAAACACACGTCGTGTGATATGAGCCTAAGAGAATTTGTGAGGATTACCCTAAGGCAGGGTTTCTTAAACTGTGGGTCGCGACTCCCAAGGAGGTCGCCAAAAATTTTACCACTTTTGATATTTCGTCACCTTATTATAATAATTTTACAATTACAAAATATTTTTACACAATGTATCTGAAAACAGATAAAGATAAGACAATACAGACAAAGAAAAAAGGAAAACGTTTCGACGCATTCTTTCTATAATAGAAACGTTCATTTTCCTTGCTTTGCACGTGATGCTGTCATTTCGTCTGCTACTTAATTAAAATTTTCACATTGTTCTGTTCTTAAAATTAGAAATTAATGACCTAAAAGAGCAATAGTATGTTACAGCACAAGTGAAAAAATTGACAGTTTCGCACACGCTTGTGTCGGATTTGCGCACTGCTTATGGGGTCCCACAAAATTTTCGTAAATATTATGGGGTCCTGGGGGTCGCGAAAAAATCTCAGTGATAAAAAGAGGTCGCGACTGAAAAAAAGTTTAAGAAGCCCTGCCCAACGGTAAGGAAGGGACTTGCTTAACCCAGGGCAGAGTAGCTAAAATAAGCTTTAATATTTTCAAGAAATTCGAAGGTGCTACTTTGGTAGACGGTTGCACGGATTTTTGGCGATTTACGTTGGCGCAATTGTTGGCGCCATTTTTACAATCATCAGCCATCTTGAAAAACGCTGTTTCTACGCATAGTAAAGTATTCGATACTTTAAAAAAAAAAAAAAAAAAAAAAAAAAAAGTAAATAAATAAATATCGTTAAAAGTAATGGATTAATTTTTTGTTGAAAATGTTGCTTTTTAAGATGGCTGGCAAGTGTAAATAAATACATTTACTATGAGTATAAAATACTAAAGTAAGGCTATTATTACTTTCATATAGCGAAAAAAAGAATAAAAACATTGTGCCAACGTTTAATTACATTAAAATATTACTGAAATTGAATATCGAATTAAAAACCATCCTACCAACATTTAAAAGAATTAGAATATTATTAAATTCAAATACTTTAAAACACGTTATATAAAATATAATTAACATTAAAACATATGTGACAATAATTATCTCAGCAATTTTTGAAAATAGTGTATTAATTTTTTTAACAAAAATTGAAGTATACAATTATAAAAGAAAAGAAAAATATGTACTTACATTTTTTGAGTAATTTAACCTCTTGTTTATTGATAAGTACCACAAAAAAATCGAAATCATAATTGAATTGGCTCTTTTAACCATCTTCATCTGTTATCCACATATCTCGCACTTCATTGAAGAAACAATTAGCGCGGTTTCCTCAAAAAATTTAAAATAAATTTCCTCTGACGCTATTAACAATTTCTAAATAAATCTTTGATTAGGAAAGACAGGTTGGCCAAAATAAGGTCTCAAAGGGCAATTTTTTTATTCCAATACCAATAATTCTTGGTAATTACCAGTAACAACATTCATCTTCGAAACGAAGATATTCATTCCATTTGAAATCTGACGAATTCGAAGAGATGAATAATAAAATTTTAAAATGGCGCGGTAATGCACAAATATTCAGTAACCAATCAGGGAGCTGATTACATCACGCATAGAATTAAAATTATTTAAATAATCATTCATAATAAAATCATTTTTAAAACAAATGCAAAATTAAATTGTATTTTAAGATTTAACAGCCATAAATAATGTTTAAAACATTAGATTAAATTTATAGATATTAATAAAACCAATTACTTTTTAAGTAAGGTGACGTCATTGATTACATCATCAACATAAAATTATATAAAATATTATAAACAACAAAATTTTTATTTAAAATAAAAATGTAAAATTAAATTGATTTTTAATATTTAGAAGCCATAAATAATATTTAAAACACGGAAGTTATGCATAATAAAACGCATTATTTTTTTTTAATAAAATGACAACAAAGTATCGGTTACCGTAAATAACTTATCCAGCAATGGGTTTACCATAAGTTGTATTACTCGCCAAAAGAAAACTCGCCAAACAATCGCCAAAATCCGTGCAACTGTCTACCAAAGTAGCACCAATTCGAATGTTTAAAGTCTCGCTGCGTCATTATTGGTTTAAATTTACGGTATTGAACAGATATGGTATTGTTAACCTGATCAGTCTTTGAGTGTCCATATTTTCAACGTCAGATACATTATCAACATCATTTGCGCACTATCAATAGTGACTAAATTTATTTTGAGTAGGAATCTCAATATTACTTTTAATGAGCTTAGCTGGTTTCGCCGAATTTCTCGACGTAATGTAACCATCACCATTTCATGAATCATTTATATACCCTCTTTTTAATCTTCCTAGAATTTTGACGAATTTTACCAGTTTCACTGATATAAGTTTCGTTTATTATTTCAACATGATTAGAAAAATGGCTAATCATACTATTTAATGCACTATCAGAAACAAAACTTTACTATTCACATTTTTACGTAACTTAGCATTTTCAAAAGCTAACTTTGCTACTACCAACAAAAACTAAATCCCACTTACCTTGTATATATTGCAGTAGATTCCTCTTCCTTTGAAGCTCTGTTTCCACAAAATACCGTTGCAGATTTTTAAGAGTTGGGTTAATGTGTTGATGCAGTTGCTTGCCCAGTGAATTCATCATATTCGTAGATGATTCAGTATCCTGTTTTATATCACTTTTTAGTGATAATAGAAGCACTAATTCTTGAAATTCGTCGTAATCTGATCATTAATCCAAAGTTCGTTGTATTTTTCACAATAAAACTGATTAATTTTGTAATCATAATCCATATCCGGTTGGTTATTACCTGGCGAGGGTTGAAACACGTTTTACGTGGCGTATACACTGCTCGGAAGCGGTAGGAAATCGTTTTCTGTAACGGTGGGTGAAACTTCCCCATTCATTCTAATTACAAATTCACCAAAGCTGTATCACAAAAATAAAATTACAATTCGATATGCACACACAATAAGCACAACGAAAGTGTTATTGAGAATTGTTACGATCTCGGAATTATGCCTGATTTCAATTTAAACATGATACGTACAATAAAATGCTGAAACATTTGTTGGTATTGAACAGTAAGGCAGCTCTTATATAACAACATAAATTTTAAACCAACAAACAGAAACATATCTGAAAGCTTTCAGATTTTTTATTACTCCTAAAGGGACGTTTTTTTTTTTTTTTTCACAGGGATTCAAAACGGGATTTGAAAAGTGATACAGACATTCAAAATCATTCGAATACCGTTAGACATTGTAACGTCTTTGCTTTGCTACACTACCAACAGAATAACAGTAAGATATGTAAAGAAACCTTGCATTTAAAATATCCGTGCTTGAAGATGCACGCTTTGAAATCTTTGCGTTTGTTGATCAAAAATTCGTTAAAGTTTTCACAAAATATGAAATAGATAATAAAACAAATTCCTAATTTAGGCCTCCAGATGCCTAAATTCGAGTGGAGGACTACGTTGTTCAAAATTTGATATCTCTAGGTATTGTTGTTTTTTCGCTGTACGAGAAACATACATACATTAATGCAGATTCTTCATAATTTAATTTCTTTAAATATAATGCAGGGCTCTAATATTTGGTGACAACAATTTGAAAAGTGATTCAGACTTTTGTAGTGAACCAAACCAAAATGGCAAAACGAAATTAATAGCCTTTCTGGGCTAATAAATTTGAAAACACAGATAGGGAGGGAGAGAAAGGGGGATACGATGGCCTTACTGAGTGGCAGAATTTAGATTAGTTAAAACTCCAGGCGTCCAAAAGACGGCAGAATTTAGTTGCGACAAAGATTGTATTGTGGCAGAAAGGTTACCGCCAGCCAATAACACAAATGGATTTCTGCATATATACGTTTTGAACAACATCAGTGAAACAAAAATTCTCCATTAAAGGAAAGAAAAATATCATCAATAAAAATGTGCAGTAAAGTGACTTTTATATTTTAACTCTTTTAAGCACTGCAGAGTTGACTATCTTAGTGTGATGTGTTTATTGAACTAATAAGATTTGTTGTTGATGTTAGATTTATCTCTTGCATCTTCCTAACTGAATTCTTCTTTATAAAAAATGCTTTCTAGCGAACATAGCTGAAGCAGATGATCCTGGAATAATAGATAAGCCTCAAATATCCTTTTGTTTTGGTTAGGTTTCCTTGGTTTAGGAGATTATTAAATTCATTAATTAAATAATTTATATCAGAAGTTTTAAGAACTACAACGCTTTCCAAATCAAGAAATAACCAGGTATTATTTTAATGGAATCTGCTCCTGATACTAACTGTGGAAAGAGGATACCCCATTTTCCCAAAGAACAAAATACGCAGAGAAACTCGAATGCCTCAGAAACAAATCCTCCTTTTAGGAATGCTGCTTCTATAAATTAGAATTCAAATTTAAAAAATAATTTTATTTGACTTCAAGAATAATAGTCAGAAGCTTTCCTGTGCCTTATAAATTGCTTTATGTTAATTTAGTTACTTTTCAATATAATTTATTAATTATCTATTTACTACTGATTTATAAATATTTTATTTCCTTTTCTAAATTTCACTTAATATGAATCATTACTTATTTATTTATTATTAATTTGCTTATCCATTTCCCTTATTAAGGTTCCAACCTTAAAGTTACAGCTATGGTTACAGTGTGGAACCTTGAGAACTGGTAAGCGAATAATCGCTTTAGCTCAAGAAATAGAAACGTAAAACTCAAGAAGGGTTAATTACATTTTATTTCTTAAAATAAGAATTTACAGCCGGCTCCTGTCTTAGGGCGTACAGAAAAGCCTCCATTTGGGCTTGAACTCAAGAGTACTAAGAAAATCAAACTTAACTAATGCTTAACTAAAACGATATAGCCGAAGCTATAAAAATTCTACAGAAGTTGCCCCCCTAAATGTTAACTAAACGGCGAAACTATCAAGGACCTGAAATACAACCGAGAGTAGTAATAGCTTAGAGAGAGAGTAGCCAAAAGGCGAACGCGAGCAAGTCAGAATCTCTGGCTCTCTCACGAAGTCTGTGGAACTTCGACTAAAGTACTGCTCTTCCTTCTGCATGTAACAGCGATTCTAAAAACACACTCTGGCAGGAAATTTGTAACCTGAAATTAGAAGGGATAGGAAAGTAGCTTTAACTAAAGACAACTATTAAAAACTCGAGATAAACCTTGTAGAGACATTAGGTATATTTTTGGAAGCAGACAAGATGAAAAATGAGCAATTGCCTTCGCCGGGAATCGAACCACAGACCTCTGGAATACCTACCCAGCGTGCAGACCACTACACCACGAAGGCAAGCTAGGAAAGCGGGAGAAATACCTTATATACTTCCCTTTTTAAAGGGCGCCTGGGGTTTTCAGGGGACCCAATCGCCAAATCCTGGGTGTGGAGAAACCTCATCCAACACCCTTTTAGTTCGGGCGCCACTGTAGAGACATTAGGTATATTTTTGGAAACAGACGCGTCGAAAAAATGAGCAATTGCCTTCGCCGGGAATTGAACCAGGGATCTCTGGAATACCGTCCCAGCGTGCAGACCACTACACCACGAAGGCAAGCTAGGAAAGCGGGAGAAATACCTTATATACTTCCCTTTTTAAAGGGCGCCTGGGGTTTTCAGGGGACCCAATCGCCAAATCCTGGGTGTGGAGAAACCTCATCCAACACCCTTTTAGTTCGGGCGCCACTGTAGAGACATTAGGTATATTTTTGGAAACAGACGCGTTGAAAAAATGAGCAATTGCCTTCGCCGGGAATTGAACCAGGGATCTCTGGAATACCGTCCCAGCGTGCAGAACCACTACACCACGAAGACACGCTAGGAAAGCGGGATAAATACCTTATAACCTTACACCCTTTTAGCGCTTTTAATGTTTTTTCGTTTTTTAATGGCTGGCACTAGCCGGTTTAGGCTTTGGCCACAACTAAGCCTAGAAGATGTGGTCAATTTATTTATTGAGGCACCTAATACGCTGCCGTCATTACCTCCTATGAAGAGATAGATAATTATCCTATCCGTGCCTTCTCCGGGATTCGAACCTGGGTTTTTCAGAACGGCAGTCAAAGTCACTAACCACTTTTCTGTCTCGGCGGCACAATTCTAATATCACAGCCCACCAGCCGCTGAGCGATAAAATCGCTGAATACTAATAGTTCGGTTCGAAGTTCGAATCCCGTTAACGGGCTGGCTGCATGGGCGTTTTTGTGGTTGCCTTCTTGTGTAACGTGTGTACGAGCCAGTTTCCCTTAGAAAGTCCTCCACGAAGGCATATATCCCCGTAGGCAGATACCTCTCGTGCGCTTTGCCGTAATCAAATAAACCAAACCAAAATAATATTAGAAATTACGTCCTTAACCAGGGTAATCAGATATAATTTTTAGAATGGACTAACACATTTTCAGAAATAACTGAGGACCTTTCTGGAAAAAAGAAAAGATACACTTATGTGTCGTATATATTAAACAGCTGAAATTGAATTAAAAGTACAAAAAGGAAAAGAAACTTCAATCATTTTTCACTGAATGTTCTTCTCTCCACTTTCGAAGAAAGATTTGGGCGTTATTAAATACTTACTGATTATTAGTTTACTTATTATTTTATCTTCCAGCACGTCTAATATTAGAAATTAAATCCTTTCCCAGATTAATAAGATAAAATTTTTGGAAGGGAACACTTTTTCAGTAAAAACTGAGCACCTTTCTTGAGAAACAAAAACATGCTTATGCTGGACATATTATATATTTAGACAGCTAAGATGAAGCTAAAATTACCAGAAGGAAAAGGAATTCCAATTGATTCTCAATGAATGTTCTTCTCCCTCCCTTTAAAAAAAATATCATATGAACACCACATAACTTCCTAGTACAGCATATTAACTTATACACATTTTCTACTGCAACTCATTTAAACTTATTTCCTCAAATTATTCTAATTTAATTAACCGATTCCTACAGGCAAGTTCAAAATGACATTAAAAATTGCGAATTTTGAAAATAAATATCCCAGTCAATTTTTTTCGTACGGAAGTCAAACTCCCTCTAATTTTATTTTTCCATGACGAATATAAAACTCTCCCTTATATAAGTAATGGAAACGGGAGACCGCATTAAAAGTTAGATTTTTGTTATTTGTCGAAAATGAAATTTTTTAAAAAATTTCACATAGCTAAAACATAAATATTTTTATCATTTAAAATACTTTTGTAGTTATAAGTATACGACTACGAATAATTGAGGAAATAAAAGTCTAGTAAGGATTTTTAAACTGGGTAAGGGTTCTGGTGTAGCATTAAGATATAAAAATATGAAAGAAAATTAATTCTGCCGATTTCAGTTAAAAAAAAAAAAAACAGATGCTTAACTATATGTTATAGCAGTTCAGTATACAAAATTTCAACGTTCTACGGGTAATCGTTTTCGAGTTATGCGAGATGCATATGTACATAACGTACATATGCATGTCACAAATGCAGATGTCACAAAAATATCCCTCTTTATTACATTTAAATTCATTTTACAACCTGGTTTTGGAAAAATGTGTTTTTCATTTTGTCCGTACATAAAAACTTCTAGAAAAAAAATCGTCCATATGGATTCCGAAACGATCAGTGGGGATATTTGTATTGAAATATGATACCCGATATTTTTCGGGATTGCAATACTTCCTTTGCCCGCAGAGAAGAACACTGTAGGCGACACATACCGAGTATGTAGACCACTTAGCCGTATATTTATATTACTAATGTGCAACGCTAGAGACACATCTACATTGCACCTTCTTTTAATGCTGATATTACGGCCATACGTCTAGCCTTATCCAAACTCCAAAGTCTGCCTGAACATTTTTTACAAAGGTTGACTTACTCCTTGATTCTAAAACTGTTCTTCTAGCTATTTCTTCTTTTGAATCACCAATGTTTGTTAATTAAAATTGTAGAGACATTAGTGTGGGATGGCATCGTTCATTATAATCGGATGACGCGACAAGCTGTGAGAATAAATCTTTTACTTTTCCGATGATAGAAGTCAGACGATTCCTCCATTATGCGACTGAGAGATGTTTACGTGTAAAAGACGGTCGATTCTCTTCATCTGTAAATATCATCTATGTAAATTCATCCTTCTACACATGTAATCATTTTGTAGTTTGTAGCAACTATTCATGTTTCCATTACATATTCAAGTTATTTGTAAATTGGACTAGTTTATTAGCCCATAGACAGCCACAAAAGAAGTAAGTTTACAGTTATTATATTCCTAAAAAGTAAGTACTGATTCTACATTAGATTATTTTTAAAGCTGAAATTATGAAAAATATGGAACGCCTTTGCCGGGAATCTAACTGCGGACCTCTGGAATACGCGCCCAGCGGGCAGACTACCATACCACGAAGGCACGCTAAGAAAGAGGGAGAAATACCTTATATACTCCCCCTTTTAAAGGGCGATTGTGGTTTTAGGGGACCCAATCGCCAAATCCTGCGTGTAGAGAATCATTATCCACCACCCTTTTAGTTCCGGCGCCACTGTAGAGACATTAGGTATTTTTTGGAAGCAGGATTCATGAAAAATTAGCAACGCCTTTGCCAGGAATCGAACGAAACTCTGAGATATGCGTCCAGCATGCAGACCTCTACATCACGAAGGCACTCTAAGAAGGAGGGAGAAATACCTTATAAAATATCAGCAGCTTCTAAACAACTTAGATTCCTCTTAGAATCTATGGCATAGCAACCCTATGCCCCTTAGAATCGATCAACCAACATCGATACCTATGCCCCTTAGAATCGATCGACCAACATCGATACCTATGCCCCTTAGAATCGATGGCATAGGTATCGATGGCATAGTAACTTAGGGCAAAGAAGTTGTTATGCCATCGATACCATCCCACTGTGCCCTTTATGGAAATGATAAGGCAGATTTGTTGACAAAGAAAGGGGCCAATGTTCTCCAAATAACTGACAAGCACATACCTTTTTTACACTGTCGAAAGAGTTTTGAGAAATTACTACACAGAAGCTTTTTGCAAAAGACGATACCGAAAGCAACAATCGTTGAAGTATGGATTAACAGAATTTTTGACATTCCTTCCTTAATGGCCCAGAAAGAAATCCATTGCTATCTTTTGTCTTGTTAATGGCCGTAATTGCCTTTTAAAACATCGGCATCGAATAAGCATTATCCCAACCTCGACTTGTAAATTGTGCAATCTTCATGAAGAAATGGATGTCTCACGTCTGAGTCGGTACCGTGCACTTAATGCTGGATCACTCCGGAAGTATTGGTATTGGTGGGCGACACGCAAAATGGATTTATAGATTATACTGTGGACTTCTTTTTAAATTTTGCTGTTTTATTTCGTTTCTGATTGCTTTATTTCGCCTACAACAGTCTCTGTAATCTGTCATAAGAATTAAAAAAATACTTCCTTTACACTTGGCACAAAAGAGAAAAAAATTTGTTCTTTTATTTACTCTTTTAATAAATACTGCATTTTCTTGATTATAACTCTCACCTATAATTTCAAACTACACGTTTAAACTTTTAGGTATATTCGCTGTCTAATGGCCCTATCACTTCTATGGACGCGCGCGCTTACACGGGACAATTCCGAGAAACAAAATTCTAGTAGCACGGCTTTAAGCGGAAGGCTTCCGAGAAATGTTTCGTCTAGCTAGGAGGAACATGTCCCGGCTACGAGCAACATTTTAAAACTTGTCAGAAAATGTTCCGGCTGGAGATGTGTTCCTCGAGCGTTCAACCAATCAGACGAAAGTTTTGCTTCTGAAGGATAACGGGTAACTTTCAATATGGCGATGGCTCTCACTGCGAAGTCATGGACGGCGGAAATAGAGGCCGATTTAATTATTGCTATTTTGTTGTAATACAACTGACTGAGTCATTTTTTAAATGCATATATATTCATTAGATATATAATCGTGGAAATTTCAGAGTTGACAGTATTTTACGACGTTCTTGCAGTTCGGATTTGTTTACAAATTGTTCGTCGCCAAAAATTCGCCAAATTTGTCGTATTTCGTGCTGATCGTGTATTATCACTGTTATACAGTAGGATTTTATTTCTTAAATTTAAGATGAATAATTTTTTAAACTCCATTTGTATATGCGCGGCTTTTCTCCTAATTACTTATCTTTTAAATTGTTAATTGCATAATCAGTGACACATTTTAAACAGCATAAAAGATGCATAAAAAAGAAAAGCATAGCTTATGTAATAATGAGAATACTCATTAAATTTGTCTATTATTTTCATGTTATTAATTAAATACTTTTTGAATTATAAATACATTAGAAACTATACTTTTATTGTAAATGCTACATATTGAAACATTGGAAATTTAGGTGTCCGCCGATAACATCGCGGACGAAAACGTCGCGGAGAAAACAACGCAAGGCGAAAACGTCGTGCTACAAAACATCGTGGGAGAAAGCATCGCAAACAGAAAACATCGCAGTCCTAAAACATCGTGGTACAAAATATCGTCGTCGAAAATAAAGCGGTTCAAAAACTTCGCAGTTTAAAAACATCGTCTTCGAAAATATCGTGCTAAAAATTAAAGTATCTACAAATCATCGCATGACGATAACATCGCAGACATGCTTTTTTCGCAAACAAGCTTTTATAACTGTAAATGAATATTCCCATAATGATTTGTGAGTGCAAGATGCAAAGAAGGATAATTTTTACTTTCACATTTTTTATTAATTCATAAATTTTTGCTGAAAAGTAATAAGGAAACTTAAGCATAGAAAATTAAATACAACTTATAGCTTATACTTTTCATGAAAAATTACCAGCAAAAACTTTTTTAAAAATGATTTATTAATGGCCTTTGTTAGTTAACTATGTCAGGTTAAAATTCTATTAATTGCTATAAGTTGCATTAATTTGCTATGCTTAGGTTTCCTTCTTACTTTTTCAGCAAAAATTTATTAGTTAATAAAAAAAAAAATGTGAAAGTAAAAATTATCCTTCTTTCCATCTTGAGTTCACAAATCATTATGGGAATATCCATTTACAGTTATTAAAGCATGTTTGCGAAAATCATGTATGAAAAAAGCACGTCTGCGATGTTATCGTCATGCGATGATTTGTAGATACTTTATTTTTTACCACGATATTTTCGAAGACGATGCTTTTAAATTGCGAAGTTTTTGAATCGCTTTATTTTCGACGACGATGTTTTGTACCACGATGTTTTAGGACTGCGATGTTTTCTCTTTGCGATGTTTTCTCCCACGATGTTTTGTAGCACGTTTTCGTCCGCGATGTTTTTGCGGCGATGTTTTCGGCTGTAACCGAAATTTATGGATTTATTATTATACATGAGGAAAAACATTTGTATATACATTCATTAATATAAATCTTATTCATTACATTAATACTAATAAATATATATTAACAACTTCTAAACCATCGCATCTCTCTATCTGTATGTAAATATATGACTTATTAGATGTGTATTATATGTATGTATGAATACAAAAATGAACATTGCCAAGAAGTTTATTTGAAATTACTTTTAATTCAGATAACAATTATGTAATTGCCAGTAACTATAGTTATCAGTTCTTTGCAAATTATTATGGGTATGTAATAATCAGTTGAAAAATAATTGATGAGTATTTGAGTACTAAAGAGTGTACACATTTTGTTATTGTGTTAATTCATAATTATATCATACGTATGATTTACGTATTAAAAACATGACTAATAAATAATAAGAAATGTAACAGCTGTGCATTTATAACATTTGATTACTTAAAACAGTGCACAACTGATTATCGCCTTCATGTCTGTTTACATAATGAATTGCACTTTCCAATTAAGTGCACGGGCCTACTAGTGGCCGAAGTGTCGTTAAACAATGGTAGTTCTGTCTCAGGTTAGAATGCCGCGAACGGGCTGGCTACATGACGTTTCCTTGGTTTTCCCCATTTGTAACTGGTATACGAGCCAGTTTTAAAAAATCTTCTACAAAGGGATCCCTCCTGTTAGGCAGATATCCCTCGAGGCTTTGCCGTAATCACATAAAGCAAACTCATGATGTGCATTATCTAATTTCTAGAGTTGGTATAATTAATGTGTTTTAGGTGTATTACCGAGTGTTCTATGGGACAGTAAACAACTCCCACATGTTTGATTGCTCATGTATTCATATGCTTTACTTGATCTTCATTTTGCTGAATAGTATCTGCTGGCTGTGAGGATGTAAATATCAGCCATATAGACTTTTGTCATAAAAGGTCTTTTTTTTTTTTTTTTTTCTTTTTCTTGTCTGTTTGCTTGTTTGAATGGACAGAACAGTAATTATGAGCCATAAAGTTAGTCAAGGTCAGAAGGTGGTCACCAGGTCACAAATTTTCCAATGAGCTATCGAATTTTCATTGCAATGTAGACAACAGAAAATACACATAAATAATGTCTGATAAATAGACTTATCCAGCACACGTTTTAAACTATTTTCAGTGTATACAGAATTTGGCTATTACTGATGTAATTGATTACTATAACCAGAAGTGTGTTTATTTGTTACTTGAAGTGCCAGAGTGGAGATCAAAGTGATTAACTTGATAGCAATCACCTTTCTATTATCTTCCATTACTAACAATAAAGTTTAAAACGAAAAGCGTGTGAGCGATACAAAACAACACGAAGAAGCGAATGTCACTTGAAAGGAAACGTCACTTCTGAGCGATAACTGATTCTTGTTTGGCTTTCAGCCTGTTTACCAAGTGAAGATGGTAAACCTATTTCGCCAAAGGGCGTTTCTCAGAACTGTTGCTGCAAACGTTTTGTTCCGGCAACAAATATCGTATGTGATAAGGGTTTAACGCGAACCCTATTCTTCACGAAGAATAGGGTTCACGAAGAAGAAGTGGTAACCTAAAAGATATACATGTACAATGCTCTTATCTTTTGAGGTCACTTATGCGAACATTTGTCCTAGCCTTTCTAACAATGGCGCTGACAAGCGATAAGGGAAACAATATGAGTGTGGGTTAAATGCCTGAGGGAATAAATATTCAGGCAAAGAGGGTGGATTGTATTCACTGCAAGTGTCCAAAAGAATGCTCTCGTAGAGCACTTCCAACCTGAATGAAATCGTGGAATTAGGAGTTAGATACTTTCTCTCTCTGTAGTCATTTGAGACTGAGATTTGAAGTGAAAATGGCATTTGCTTTAATTGAAATGCACTTGATCTATTCCTCTTTCCAAATGCAAAGCCATTCATTTTGCGGAAGAAAATGGAAATCGTGTTGCAGCAAGGACGTTTGGTGTTGGTGAAACATAGAAACAATAATGATGAAAGGAAATTCGATAATATGTCTGAAAATGTGTGCGAAAATTAGCGCTTTCAGAGTTTTTAATTAACATTTCGGCTGATTAAAGTCATACGAAGATGAGAATAGCCGAAATGGCTTCCCACCCGTTTTTGAAATCAGAAGTAATGTATTTAAGGTTTGCAAATGCTTTTTTTATTTCATTCTAAAACTCAGAAATTTTTTATTAACAAATGCTAGGCTTCGAAAGCGAGCAGTGGCAAGAAGTTTCGAAATAAAGCAGATTTTCATCTCCAGCTAGCTGTTGTCACTCGGAAAAATGAGGTCGAAAATTATCGTGTTTCCAAATTTTTATTTAATATCTCTGATTTTAGCTATTTTTTTCGAAAAAAGTGGACGTCGACCTTTTCCAGAACCCAGCAAATTATCGTAGAAAGTTTGGTGACGATAGCTGTAGTGGTAACTGAGTTATTAGAGAACAAATGCACAGACTTTATATACACAAACTTTACGCTTAACCCATTCGGGAATTATCATTTCAGTTATTAAATTATGCCATAGATTGACTCAGCATAGCGTCCACAACGAATTCAGTCAGTTTCTACGCCTTCAGTGTTTTTTGCCGAATGAGATCAAAAGTAAACTTTCAGTTATGTTCAACCAAAAATTTATTTGTCTTCTTGCTCGCTAGCCGAATTGCTTTATTTTGGTAGAAACTGTAATTTTAATTGTCAAAATTGCTTTCTTAATTTTCAACTGTATTTGGTGTTTCATGTTTTTCTATATCCTTAAATTTTTAATAAAGATATTTTGTGGTTTTATTATTTTTGCCTTGCAGCGAAGTGAGAACTGGATTAATGGGATTAGAAATACATCTTTAATGAAATTCGAGGAAATATGTGTTTCATATTAGCAGAAAATAGTGTAGCCAGTCTGTTTCGGACAGAGGAGAATATTTGAGAGTAACACATACGCATTAGGTAAGCAGCGCTGAATCATCTGTGAAAAACTATTTATTTTTATTTGTTTAATTTCTTTCATACATCGTTGCCGGAAAAGACCAGTTTCATCAGTGTTGTAAATTTGTTCTGGAGATAACTTTTAAAGAGTTCAATGAATTCACCTGCAAATAGTTCAGCAGAAGCTTTTTTCCTTGAAATTCTTAGTTGCCTTATACCATGGCGATTTTTAAATTTTATCAACCAATGTACACTCAGCTTTTAAGTTCATTTCTTAGTGAAATATTTTAGCTTGCGCCGTTAGCATGTGACCCGTCAACGGCACGCCCTCGCTGCAATGTTGTCTGACCCATTCAGTAATCACTTTGTCATAATCTTTAATTTTAGCATAACGAATCATTTTTCTGTTATTCTTTGCGAGCGGGCTGTTGGAATCGACAGATGTTCAAAAAGGTCCTTTTCTGTTTTCTTATGTAATTTACAGTTGACTCTCTCTCGACATGATCGAAAGTTGAAACTTTAATTTTCTTCAAATTTCTGAAATAAAAACATCCCCTAAAAAAATATTTAAGCTGGGTCAAATCAGAAAGTTAAGAAACTGCGCAATCTGCTATATTGGCTGAAATTCCTTGGAATCAGTAAAATATAGTTTTAGCCTAGCTTAATAGCATCCACTATACAGGATGATTCTAAACTGTTTTTACAAATTAAGAGGTGTGATAGTACCCATCCAGACGAGCAATAATTACCACAGAACATAGGGTCGCATTCCACTCTGACAGGCAGAAAAGAGGAACGCATCGAGGAAGAAAAAGGAGGCTATCTCCCAAGAACAAAACGTATGAAAATTTGCATTGAGAAGAAGCAGCATTTTGCTCTTAGTTGGTACTGGAGAAAACCAATCAGAGCAAACGGTGTCCTTGAACGTCATCCCTTCAAGTATTATAGCAGCGTCCGAAACTTTTCGTGAATGCTATGTCGGAGTACACGTACGAGGCATCTCACATTCGATGAAGCAAAAGGGAATGGACAAGAAGATTGCACGAAGATTGTACGAACAGCGGTTTTCAACTCGTCGGATTCCAAGTCATCCAAACTTTTTCCAGTGTTGATCGAAGACTGTCAGAAACCGGTTCTTTTGCCACCTCAGAAAGTAATGCGCGAACGACAGAAATGGAAGATCAAGTTTTGACTAGATTTGAAGCAGCTCCTTCCACAAGTACGCGAACGATTGGTATTTCTCAGCCAGTGGTGTGGCGTACTTTATACGAGGACCGTATGCACCACACCACGAGCAAATAGTGCAATTTTTGGAAACAGGTGATTATGCCTGCCGGACAGACTTTGTGCAGTGGATACTTGGAATGAGGAATAACGATCCACGATTCCCTGGATTAATATTATTTAGTGATGAGGCAACATTCAGCAGGGAAGGCATGTTCAAGGTGCACAATCAACACGTTTGGTCTGACAGCAATCTCCACTGCACTACCTCTCATAAACACCAGAAATTTTCCATGAACGTCTAGGCACATATCCTAGGTGATTACCTGAAAGCCCTTTACATGGTGCAAAATCGTATGACCGGCTCAACATACCTTATCTTTTTGGAACAAGCGCTTCCCAGTTTATTGCAGGCTGTTCCGCTACCCATCCAGTCCACATGTGGTTTATGCATGATGGAGGCCCCCATCACATTTTTCCGCCACAGTCTAACTTTTTCAATGCCACATATCCAGCACGATGGATAGGACATAGCGAACCTGTTTCTTGGCCTCCTCGCCCACCGACCCCAACGCACTGGACTTTTTAATCTAGGTCCACATGAAATCTTTAGTGTACGCGACGCCTGTGGACGCAGCTTAAAGATCTCGTGGAGAGAACCGTTGTTGCCTCATACGACACCAAGAACCTTCGAGAGGGAGCGCCAGTCGTTCCGATGTCAACTGTACAACGACACGTATGGTCGGCAGTTTGAGCACTTTCAGTTTTTCACTAAACAATAAATCTGATTGTGCAACTTTTGGTCTCGTACATTCGCTTTCCCAACACTGTTGTAAGTTCAGGTTAGAATTCTAATATTCCTCTTTTCTGCCTCTCAGAGTGGCATGCGACCCTGTGTTCTATGGTAATTATTGCTCTTCTGGATGGGTACTATCACCCTCTTAATTTGTAAAAACAATTTAGAATCACCCTGTATATTATTGGCTATGTATCATGAGATTGGCGACGAAAGATAAATTGTTCCGTTAAATTTTGTATTGCTTCTATCGCGCACTGAGACAATTAAGTTTAATTGTATCAGTTTAGTTACTTATAATACTTACGTCTATTTCTTGCACATGCTTAACGTACAGTGGTGGCCAAAATTGTGGACACTTTTGAAAATTTTTATGTTTTTGAACTTTGTATGCTTATAGAAAATGTTACGTTTCGCAAAATGCAAACTTGTATACATCATTTCAAAGAGAATTTATTACTGAATTCAATACAAAACGCAAAATTCAATTATTTGCAATACAAAAAAGTTATATGTACTTTAATATAAATAAAAAAACGCAGTTATGAAGTGGTTTGTAATGTCTAGCTTTTCTGACCAATCACTGTTCTTGTTCTGAGAACCAATCAAATGTTAGTAACTGCCAGTAGAAGCTGACATCATGTTTACACTTGAAACAATTCATTATTTTGCTTTGTTCTGTAGAAGGAGGACCTGTTTCTTATACACTGCAATTACAAGTAGCAATTTTTGTAAAAATCTTTAATATTTAGTCAAGAAGCAATGACATCAAATAAAAGAGTAGATTGGACACCTAGAAAGAGATGTAGTATTATTGTGTTACGAGAAAGTGGTCTTTCCTATGCTGAAATTGCAAGACAGGTGGGTGGTTCAGTGACTACATCTGGAGTTCGAAAGTTTTGTTTACGATATCAGGAGACAAATTCAATAAAAAAACAAAGAAACAAAAGGCCGAAAAAGGTGCACCACATCTATTGATGACAGAAGAATAAAGACTATGCTCCAAGATAGAAAAATGTCATCAGCGGCCATGAGAAGTGATCTGAATGATGTTGGTGTTTCTGTCAATTCAAGAACAATCAGAAGATTACCAGATGTTGGACTGAGAGGTAGAATTCCCCGAAAAAAGCCTTATCTTAATTTTCAGCAACGAAAAAAAGGACTACAGTGGCCAAAGGAACACATTAATCGGACAGATGACCAGTGGTCACAAGTTATATGAAGTGATGAAACTAAGATATCGTTATTCGGTAGTGATGGGCGAAAATATGTAAGACGTAGAATAGGAGAAGAGCTACACCCTGACTGCATTCAAGCAACTGTGAAGAATTCAGTTAGTGTTATGATTTGGTCATGCATGTCAGCAGATGGTATTGGTCGCCTTCATGTCATCGATGAGATACTGAATGCCAGAAAATACATTGACACTATTCTAGAACCAAAACTTCCACCTTCCATCAGAGATCTCTTTCCCAACAATGCTTCCTTTATTTTTTTTTATTTTATTTCATTTCATTCTGCTCCTTGCCACACGGCCAAAATATCGAAAGTGTGGTTTCGTACAAAGAGCATTAAGTTTTTGTCATGGCCAGGAAACAGTCCTGATCTCAATCCTATCGAAAATTTGTGGCACCGTTTGAAAACTCTTGTCCGAATGAGGCGCTCATCAAATAAAAGGGAACTAATTGAGGCTATAATTGTTTCCTGGCATCATGTAACAACGAAAGAAGAGCTTAAAACTCTTGTCAGCTCAACGAAACGTCGATGTGAAGCTGTAATCAAAAATAAAGGGTACCCTACTAAGTACTGATAACTCACTGCAATCATCACTGTCTAATGTATATCGATAACTATTATCGTTTAACTTTTCTGTATTGCAAATAATTGAATTTTGTGTTTTGTATTGAATTCAGTAATAAATTCGCTTTAAAATGATATATACAAGTTTGCATTTTGTAAAACGTAACGTTTTCTATAAGTATACAAAGTTCAAAAACATAAAAATTTCCAAAAGTGTTCACAATTTTGGCCACCACTGTATATCTGAATCCTGAATATATCAATTCTCATATATTTAAGGCTTATCAGGGTCGGCGCTAGATATCTTACCGCCTGATGCAGTCTCTGCGGGTCCTAAATTCTGCTACCAAGCGACTCCCTAAGTTCTAAATTTTTGCCACCCCTAAATTTTGGATCCCAGCGTTTTCCCTAAATTCTAAAACTATTTCCATCCTTTGTTGCTCGGTGCTTCTCTAAATTTGAAATATTTTGTCTTCCCTAAATTCTGTCGCCCGATGCAGCCATATGAGCAGTGGCGCCGGTTCTGGGTTTATGTGAAAAACAAATAATTTATTCTTAATTCAAATAGCAATAAATGTAATCTTTTGGCCTAAGAGTATCATTAACAAAATCTATTTTTAGCACATGGAAAGAAATGTTTGTTAAACTTAACTTTGTAAACATTTAACTTAAATCTGTAATCATTGCCAAGCGTAAATAATGTTTGTGGAGCAATTAATAACGGAGGCGATGAGGCTGTACAACCCCCCACTCACCCCCGCTAACTGTGATTGGACTTGATCCAAAAAACAAGGAGAAACATTCTCTCCTTGTGTGACTCACTTCTCGCGTTATGCAATGGACAGTAAACAACGCTTGTAATCATCTCTAGATATTTTTTTCTTCATATACCTAATAAATATGTTATTTTGTGTTTGCTAATACAATGATCGTGTTCCTTACCTCTGCAGCTTGGATTACACTTTATTAAGGTAAGAACTTTAATTCTGTTTTATTCATCTGCTCGTCTCGATTTAGCGAAGTTGTAACAGTAAACAAAAATGAACCACGAATACCTTCAACAAAAGATTATGAGACTGAAAATATGTTTACTTCAACTAAACGCATAAAATATATCGATATAAGCCATTAAGAATAAAAAACAGAAAAGATACTTTACCATAAATCATCGCTGGATAATCCGAAAAAGGAAAAGCCAAGCCTGTCTTCAAAAGCGAAACAAAACTGCATAGTTGCGTACTGCGCATTCGAAATACAGAAGCAGAAATGGCTACTAGCTGCGAAAATAAATATTCGATCATGAAACTAAACAATAACAACTATCAAGTATGGAAATACAAACTTGAAATGATCCTGAAAAAGGAAAATTTATGGGATTTAATAGCAGATGATACACCAAAAGAAATAAACGTCGAATGGAGAAAACGAGATGAACAAGCACAAGCTACCATTAGTTTACTCGTAGAAGACAACCAAATCGTACACATAAGAAATAAAACGACAGCCAAAGAAATATGGAATGAATTAAAGAAAATACATGAAAGAAAGAATCTTTCCAGCAAACTTTACCTTCTGAGAAAGCTGTATACGTTAAAAGCAGAAAACGAATACAAACTTGAAGAACACGTCAACAAAATGCTCGAAATCGTAGACGAACTGCGAGGAATCGGTGAAGAAATAAAGGACAGTCACATTGCAGCGCTCTTACTAAGCGGCTTACCAAAAAGCTACGAAAATCTCATTACAGCTTTAGAAGCACGCCCAGAAGAAGAACTAACGCTGGAATACGTAAAAACGAAACTCATCGACGAATGCCTGAGAAGAAAAGAAGTAACGCGAGCAGAAGAAACGACTGCCTTCAAAACGAATTTTAACACAAAATTCAAGCATTTAAATCAACGAAGATGCAACTATTGCAAAAAAATAGGACACTTAGAAAAAGAGTGCAGATTCTTAAATAACCACAAAGAAAAAGATAAAAACGAAAGTAACTCATTTTTCAAGAATGAAAAGCAAACGAATAAAGGAAATTATGGAAATAAACAGAAAACGAAAGTTGCTGTAAACGAGGATACACATGAAGATGAAAACGAAAATAAGAATCATGAGAAGACTGAGAATTACACGTTCGAAGTCACCAGAGAAAGAAAATCTCAAAACTCAAACTGGTCAGTTGACTCAGGCGCTACTTGTCATATGACCGATAACATAAACTTTTTCACCAAATTGGATAGAAGCAAAACTGAGCAGATAACAATTGCTAACGGCACGCAGATGAAGTCCGAAGGTATAGGAGAAGGATACTTATACTGTACAGACGACGAAGATAACGAAATAGAAGTGAGACTCATAGATGTTTTGTACGTTCCTGACCTAGAAGGAGGATTGATATCCGTACGAAAAATTACAAAGAAAGGATTCACAGTTGAATTTGAAGAAGATATTTGCAGAATAAAGAAGAAAAATAAAACCATAGGAATTGCTAAAGCAGAAGGAAATTTATATACCGTAGTTGAATCGCAAAGAAAAACAGCCAAAATTGCAGCCGCAGAAAGAGGAGAAGATAGTATAGATCTTTGGCACAGAAGGCTAGGACATAGAAACTATGAAGCAATCAAGAGGCTAAAGAATGATGACCTGGCAACCGGAATAAGAATTGACGGAGAAGCCAAAAAGGAAAAAGAATGCGAATGCTGTATCAGAGGAAAAATGACTGAATTGCCGTATCCCAAGCTAAACAACTATAGAGCGAAATCAGTTCTAGACTTGATACACTCAGATATTTGTGGACCAATCGGTACAACATCACTAGGAGGAAAGAAATACTTTATAACATTCATCGACGATCATTCGAGATACACAACGATCTACTTGCTAGCTACAAAAGATGAAGCTATCTCCAAGTTAAAACAATTTGTAACCATGACGAAGAACAAATTTGGAAAGAAGCCAAAAGTCTTAAGAACAGACAATGGAGGAGAATATACAAGCAAAGAGATTGAAGACTATCTAAAGGAAGAGGGAATCGAACATCAAACCTCCGTAGCATATTCACCGCAACAGAACGGTAGAGCAGAAAGAAAAAATCGATACTTAATGGAAATGACAAGATGCCTGCTACTCGATTCAGGACTCAAAAGAGAATTTTGGGGTGAAGCCGTAATGACAGCCACCTATCTACAAAACAGGCTACCATCAAGATCAGTTGAAAAAACACCGTATGAACTATGGAATAATAAGAAGCCGAACCTAAGCCATATCAGAGTTTTCGGCAGCACAGCTTATTGTCGAGTTCCAAAGCAGAAAAGAAGCAAACTAGACGAAAGAGCAGAAAAAGGAATTTTTGTTGGATATAGTGATCGTACTAAAGGATATAGAATTTACATGCCACATGCAAACAACGTCGTGATCAGAAGAAGCGTAATATTCGATGAAAACAAAAAAGAAGAAATGCCTTGTCAATCAAATGATCAGCATGAGGAAATAGAATGGCCTTTTAAAGAAAATAAATTGACAGAACCACGTCCAAATGATATTACAGAGGAAGTAATTGAAACAGAAGAAATTCCCCCATTACCGAGAAGATCCCACAGAACGACTAAAGGAATCCCACCAAACAGATTCTCATACATGGCTAAGAACGAAGAAATCAAAGTTCCTAAAGACTGGGAAGAACTTCAAACTTTTCCTACCAAAGAAAAGGAACTGTGGTTAAAAGCTACGAAAGAAGAAATGGAAGCACTGAAGAGGAACAAAACATGGGAACTAGTCGATCTTCCAAAAGGAAAGAAAGCAATTGGAAACAAGTGGACATTTAAAACAAAATCCGACGCTTCAGGAAACATTATCAGATATAAAGCTCGTTTAGTAGCTAAAGGATATTGCCAAAAATTTGGGCACGACTACGACGAAACATTCGCACCAGTCGTAAAATATACAACAATAAGGACTATTTTGGCAATAGCAGCTCAAAGGAAAATGCACGTAAATCACTTCGATGTAAAAACAGCGTTTCTATATGGAGATCTGAAAGAAGATATATATATGAAGCAACCGGAAGGCTACATCTCTGCTTCAGAAGCAAATAAAGTCTGTAAACTGAATAAAAGTATCTACGGACTAAAACAGGCAGCCAGAAACTGGAATCACAAGATAGCTGAAATCCTGCGCAAACAAGGATACGTTCAAGGAAAGGCTGATCCATGTTCCTTCACACTAATCGAGAAAAACGCAAGAACTTACATAATCGTTTACGTTGATGACATATTAGTCGCGAGCGACAAGTGCGAATCAATTCAAGAAGTTGAACGAATTCTCAAAGAATATTTCGACATTCGAAATCTTGGAGAAGTGTCTACATATCTAGGAATTGAAATCAAAAGAGAAAAAGACGGAAGCTTTAAACTTCATCAAGCTAACAAGATTAAGAGTATGATCGAAAAATTCGACGGAGAGTCACCAAAGAAACTAAGCTATACACCCATGACTACAAATTTTACGAAGAACCAAAACAACCAGGATGACATTTTTCCCGATAATCGGAAGTATAGGGAAGCAGTGGGAGCACTTTTATATCTAGCAACAGTATCAAGACCTGACATAGCAAATTCTGTTGGAATACTTAGCAGAAAAGTAGAAAATCCATCAACATCGGACTGGAACCGTATCATTAAAATCATACGATATTTGAGAGCTACAATTAATTACAAATTACATCTAAAATCCAATGGTGCACCAGTCATCAAAGCTTATAGTGACGCTGATTGGGCAGGAGATACCTCTGACAGAAAATCCACATCCGGATATATATTTCAAATAGGAAACAGTACGGTATCATGGGGAAGCAAGAAACAAAATTGTGTCGCCCTATCTTCGACAGAAGCCGAATACATCGCTCTAGCCTTAACATTGCAGGAGCTACAATGGATTAGACAACTGATGGGAGATTTAGGTTTCGCTCAACAGGAAGCGAACATCGTATTCGAGGACAATATATCATGCATAAATCTTTCCCGAAAAGAGAAAGGAAGCAGTTACACCAAACACATCGATGTGAAATATCATTACGTATGTGATCTACAAAATCAAGGAATTGTTAAATTAATACACTGCAACAGTAAAATGATGTATGCAGATATGTTCACAAAACCTTTGCCAAGACAACAGCTGGAGTTTTTATTGAAAGGAATCGGGCTTACTTTGGACAGAACAGCTCATCGAGTAGGAGATTGTGGAGCAATTAATAACGGAGGCGATGAGGCTGTACAACCCCCCACTCACCCCCGCTAACTGTGATTGGACTTGATCCAAAAAACAAGGAGAAACATTCTCTCCTTGTATGACTCACTTCTCGCGTTATGCAATGGACAGTAAACAACGCTTGTAATCATCTCTAGATATTTTTTTTCTTCATATACCTAATAAATATGTTATTTTGTGTTTGCTAATACAATGATCGTGTTCCTTACCTCTGCAGCTTGGATTACACTTTATTAAGGTAAGAACTTTAATTCTGTTTTATTCATCTGCTCGTCTCGATTTAGCGAAGTTGTAACAGTAAACAAAAATGAACCACGAATACCTTCAACAATGTTAACGTAAAAGGCTACCATAATCTTTTGTACTAATGTATAAATTTACTAATATGAAAAAAAAAAAAAAAAAAAAAAAAAACGTTTGGTCATCGCTGTATGAGTCATTACTCAAGTTGCCATGTGTTGATAAACATGCGGTGATGAAAGCAAAATATAATGAATAATTATTTGTCAGGTTGGCGTCAGGGATATAAAATAAGTAGATGTAAAATCAACGACGTTTCGCGCAGAAGTCCCAGCTCTGAATTATTGAACCGAAAAAAACGGAAACCTGTAAAGAACAATCTTTTTATCTTCAATGTTCCAGTTCCAGTTGTAAAAGAATCAGACTATCTAGGAGTCTTGCTAAATGACAAACTCTCCTAGTCAAACCATATTAAACACGTCAAGCAGAAAGCTCAATACGTGATTCACTGCCTCCTTCCGTTAATCGAAGGAAGATATTCAAAACTTCGATTTGCAAAAAAGAGGCACATTTATTTAGCGGTTATCAGACCTATTCTGACTTATGCCTCCCCGGCTTGGACGGCGGCAATGGAAAAGGACATCAAGCAACTACAACTAAGTAATTCAATCCAAAGTTTTGCAATATATGACAAATGCTCACTACTTTGTCAGGAACGAAAGGCTTCGTAATGATCTGAAGATTCAATACATCAAGACTTACTTCCACAATATAAATGAAAAGTTTTTCTCCAGCGCCAAGCAGTGTGAATTCTTCTCCTATTTCGGAACTTTTCATTACGAGCTCTTGAATGAGTAGAGATAGCTTAGATCTCTCGCTGCGCATATGTTTGCACATAACCAAAATTTCCCTACGTCACAAGCCTGATTTTAACGTGTTAAGACTCTCGTTGGACTTGCACTGAAACTCTTAGGACTTTATCAGTCAATTTCAGTGACTTTGTGTATGTTTATATTCGTTTGTAATTTTGTTATCACAGTAACCTGTTTCAGTATTTGCACCACAAGACGAAAATATGCTATCCCAAAATGAGGGAACGAAAACTCAAGACTACGTTATACCATTGCCTAGGCCCGTGATGTCTCGCGGTCTCCTACTACACCCTTCATCGCCACTGTAATAGAGAACCATTGTTCAAAGATACACCACTGTCATGCAGGGCTAAAGAAAGAGACCCTGGACGAGGACACCATTTCGACATGTGGGTGGGCAAAGTCCTTTCATGCCACGACTACTCAACTTACGTCAATGATTTTTGTGTCCTTAAGAAAGGAAAGCATATATTCTGGAATTAGCAATTGATACTTACGAATGATTTCCCCCTAGAGATTATTAGTATAACAAAGAGAAAAAAAAATCGATCCGCCTTTAACTTTGCCATTTTGGAATGTTTCATACTTCTAAAACCAAAATTTTCCCGTACCTATACCCCGCCTTCTGGTGCGATTGCACCGTCGTTTTTTACATTGTAAAAACCATACATTCAAACATTCTAGGTAACGTTGTTTCGTCATAGCGCGAGAAACATGCATACATTTATGCAGATTCTTCCTTATTTAATTTTTTTAAAAATAATACAGGGTGAAATTATTTGGCGGCAACAATTTGAAAAGTGATACGCCGTTTATAGTGAAACAACGCAATACATGTTATATTAAATTGTAAAAATCCTTCACATTAATAAATTCAATTTCAAGCTTAATATTAGTCCTGATTTTTGAACTTGGGTTTAATGGAAGTGCTAGTAACAGATTCAATATATGAACAAAATTAAACGCTTCGGAATGACATATTATGAAAATTTCGAACTGCAAATAATATACCACGTTTCCTCTCAACTTGCAAAGGTCATTCGAAATTAAGTACCAGAATCCTGTTTAGTTACTTCTTTATTTATACTTAGAAAATGTGTCTATTAATTATTCGATCATAATAACGTAGGCACAGAAATAAATTAATATAGAAAATAATTACATTATAATAAATAGTTACAATTAATTTCCACTTCCACCCCCTGTTGAATTGGGATTGCAAAGGGAGAAGCATTTCCTTCAGGGGATCGCCTTTAAAAATTTTCAGGTAAGAAACTAAGAAATACAAAGGAACTTTTCCTATTTTCTGCTGACTCCTACGCCTGAACTGAGGTAGGTCATGAGATTACTACTTCATAGTCGAATGATGTAATATTAACTTTTGCAAACACTGAATTTAACTGTTTCATGTGCTTCCAAGGGCCCCTTTTCTGCGTCTTATACGGAACTGCGTCACTGCACCATATAGGAAGAGGGCCCTTAAAAACTTAAGACCAATTCTATTATATTAAAATAAGAATTCATAGTAGTACAAACTCCAAAAATAAAAAGCGAAAGGGAAAAAAATACTTTTAAGTTTAAAGTTTAAACATGTAAATGTAGTTCAGCAGGACATTTAAGGGCCCCCTTCGGGCCCCTATGCGACGGTATTCCTTGCATACCCTTATTTACGCCACTGCTTCTATGGAGAATTTCTTTGGTCGCACGACCTTTACTGTAGAAGGTAAAGAGCGAGCAGGCCATGTACTTGCTTGAAGTTACGGGGTTAGACATTTTCAAAAGCTATAACTCTTTCCAAATCAACAAATATGTTGTGACTTATCTCACTTGTGTGAAAGTGACGTAACAAGAAGTACACGAAATTCGATGTGGCAAGGATTGCAAAATTACGCTTCTCGTTGGTAATAGCCTTGAGTATCACACATGTACAGTACGTCTTTGCTCAGTTCCGTTCCCAAACTGAAGGTGAGGAATCCGGAAGTACTACTAAAATGACCATCAACCCTTAAAGAATTCAACGGTCGCTCTCCACCACGTGGCTCGTCTCCCTAAGGACACTGGTTCTTACAGGTACCGGATATTGGAAGACAACTGGCAGAACTTACGAAACGAGGATTCTTATGCGTTAAATGACTATATGGGTGCTTTGCTAAAAAAAAAAAAAAAATGGAAAAACTTCGTGCGAAGTTCCTTAAATTTCTTCGGATTGCTTGGGCAGTTTTCTTAATTGCTTGGGCTGTGTTAGAGAGAAACTGTGTTGTAGCAGAGTTCTCGCAATTTATGAATCAATTATATCGAATCGTGTTACAAGATGCCGTGTTGTGGGAGGCTACCTGTACCTTAAAAAAACAATCCCCAAAATTTCATTTCGATTGGTTGAGCGGATAGGTCACTACGGGTTTATATATCCAGGAAGTTTTTTTACGGCTCCCTTAAACATATATACTATATTATGCAGGATAAATAATATAGAATTTTCATCGCGTTTAAAGGGAGATTACTGATTTTTGATATATCTATCATTTTCAAGTATTTTTAAAAAGTGCATTTTTCAGTTAAAATCAGTTATGTAAAATTGATATATTTATTCAAACCGAGTGCCATACTCCACGACGTGAAAAATAAAATATAAAAACAAAGTTTTATAACCTGTGTCAATCTCATAGAAAAAGAACGACAATTTAATTATGCAATAACTTATTTAATTGTGCAACAAATTCATTCATTTGCATCATATTGCTATACCCCAAACTGCTTTCACTTAAACGTTTTGATATCATGACACTTAATAAAATTGCTTCATAGTCCATGTTAAAAGTTTGGTGATTGATTATCTAATGTAAATTACCTCAAAAATTACACATATAACTCAACTGCTTATTAAGTTTTGTAAATCTTGACTGTCAGTCAGTCATTAAAAAGGTTACATAAGAAAATTTTTGTGTACATAGCTCAGTTAATATAAATATTTCCAAAAATATTCATGTATTTCTTTTAGCATATGAAATTCATGTATGGCATGAAAATTCAGTTTAATAATACATTTATTGGTGAACTTTAGACAGAAAAGTTTTTGTGAAATTTGCCTCTGCAAGATGATCTCAAAAATTTATCTTTCAAATGTTTCCTGACACAAAGGTTCCATTGATTTCTGTTCTTGTAATGATATTTCAGTGATTTTCACACTTCTTTATACTATCATATTAATGATATTCACTGATGTAAATTTTAATGGAATCAAGATATATTCTCTTTTTTTACCTGTAAGATAACCTTGCTTTTAAAGGAAATTAAAAATTTGTTTGAATTTTTTAAACCAAACGAAATGCAAAGCCAACAATTAAAATTAAGAAACTATCCAAGTCTGTATAGTTTAACTCTTGAAACCTCGGAAGGTTAGTTATCAAAATACATTAAAATCGTATAAAACACTGGATAACTAGAATTAAAACTTAAGGTCCATTGAAAATACTGAAATTACGTAGTCTAAAAGGATATTTCATGAAATCAGGATATTTAAGAAAGGATAATGAACATCTTTTCAAACGTTTCTTTGAGTTGCTTAATTAAACAATTCTTTTAAAAAAAAAACTTCTATACTTATATTTAAAATCAAATTATATTCGCTATCTAAATTCATATATCACATCATATTGTTTTTATTACATATGATACATATCTCCCTGTATCGCATTCTCTGTGTAATTATATATTGCATTTTCTGATTATCCACACCCCCAGTTTTACCTGCCAATAAAATTGCCTGTTTTGGGCATAGTTTTGAGTATATATGTGGCAATAAATAGCTCCATTTTTGTATATACACAGATTTTCATGCTTTATAATTAAGTTATTTTGTTAAACAATACATACAGGCTAAAATGTTGTAAATATTACCTAAACAGATTTTTTATTTTCTTCTCATAAAATTTCTTATTTCTATTATTTATGAACAAAACAATATCTAGGAGCTGCGAAGATAGTCAAACAATTGATTTTTATCCACTCACAACGTCACCGATTAGTTGACAAAATTTCATGAAAGTGTGGATTGTCAGAAAATAGCTTATAGATTACAGATAGATGGATGGCATAAATTATGACTTACGAAATTTATGCCCGACATATGCCAAGTGTCATGTCATATCACCAATACTGAAACCACCATATATTATCTCTTTTTATTTTTGCAGCAAATTGCTGACTGCAAGGATAATGAACACTATTTTTAGTTTGAGAATCGTTTTTATTTTTCATCTGATACATTAGGATGTGGATACACGTTTCAAAATTTTATGTTGAATATTGTGCCATGTTGCTGAGCAAGCAGTAGCTGCAAAAGACCTTGTGATAACTTGTAGACTCTCAGTAGTCAACTCATTCACCTGACATGTTAAGACTCAAAATTTTCATTTCCAAGGCTTACATGAGTTGGAAAAATTTTAAAATGACAATTGTCCCTTTGCAAAACTCACTGCATAATCTGCTTTTTACATATGCATTAACTTCAGAAATCATTTACAATAATTTTTAATTAAATATATTGATAATTTTAATATTTTTAATTATTTCGCCCTTGCAACTGTACAAGACTATGACTTAAATGCATCCCACAGAATGAAATTTTAAAATATCTTGCAAAGTCTAGCCTAGCTATTTTTATGAGATTCCTTTTGTTGGACATAATTCCAGAACAAGATGTCCCTTTCATTAAAACCACTAAACCGATGGCAAAGGTGCCAAATTTGGCTAGTTCTTATTCGTCTCTAAAGATTAATTTTTATGGGAACATTTGGCAGTTCTTTCTTTAACAGTGAAGTCAAAAAACATTTTTATGCTTCAGTTTCTCATAATGAAAATTTGTGCTAATATTTGAAAACTCAGCATTACTTGCAAGGTGACATTGAGACTTTCCTCTGGAACACAAGTCTTCATGCTTATAATGTTAATTATGCATCCTCGAAAGTTAAAAAATTTATTTCACCACTGAATGGAAAAACAAACTTACAAGGAAGATCTTCCAAGCTTGGACCCTCAAGTTTGCTGAGGGGGAGGGGGGAAGTATATTTTTAATCTACTCATCTAAAAATAATTAGTTTCTCACAGTAAAAAAATTAGACATCAATATTAGTATTTCCATATTAATACAACCACCTAAGAAGAAATCACCAATTTTTAAAATTTCCCGGATTCTGCTAACCATGACATCACATTCACCAATTTCAGTGCAAAACATTGTCATTTTCAAACGTGTTCTTTCATCCATTCCAATAGCAGTTATGCTAAATACAAGCCATTTCGATTATATGATTGTAATGTTTTTCATCTTAAGGCCTTGTGGGATTTGTGATTAAACTTTGGCAAGACATATTTTGCCATACAACCACGAAGCAAACAATTACTTTCAATTTATTCTAAAAGAACCAACAAGACAGAAAGCACACACACACACACACAAAAAAAACCCACTTTAAAGTAGGTTTATTGATTGATTTTTGGAATAAAAAGCTAATTAAAAAAAAAAAAAAAAAAGGAAAATTTTTATGTAAAATGCTCATGCATGTAATAAATAATTACTGTTGAAATCATTATTCTTTTTCTTCAGTAAAAAATCAGCAAGCGACAGCACTATTTGCAAACTTTAAAAAATTTTCAAACTGCAAGTCGAAATATTTGGACAATTGCAAGTATTGTGTTGATTCATATAAAGACAAAACATTAAAAAACGAATGAAGACATAAAACGCAAAAGTCCACACATTTTTGCTGACAATACACATGAACTTAAAATAAAATGGACAGAAATTTAATCTTTGAAATATTATATCAAAATACAAGAAATTCTGCAATTATTTTGGAAAAGTGTGTCACTATTGTCATTTATTTTAGTATGATACAAATACAATTATTTTATTTAATAAGAAATACACCGATTACAGATTGAATATATAACACAGATCAAGAGCAGTTAAAAAAGTAGTAATTTCTTTTACATTAATTGCAGTTAGCTAACTGAACCGATTTACAAAAGTTCCAAGAATATGAGGCAAATGGTGGCCAAGAGATAAAACTGCCAATCGCAGTTAGTTTCTCACAGTTCAAATCATGGTGAACAGATTGATTGCAAGAAAGTTTTCATGATTTATCCATGGGCAATATGAATAAGAACCATTGTCTTTAAAATGGCCTCCATTTTTTTCTTAAAAATAAAAATGCTAAAAATTTTCACCTGCTTAGTTTCATTTTGCATACATAGATTTTATTTTGCAATGCATTCAATTTTTTAAAAAACTTCTTATATTAGAACAAAACTTTGCAGCTTTTATTTATTTATTATTCTAATGACGTGAAACATACTTGAAACTTTGGGTACTTTTTTTCCCTTTCTGCTTTTCTCAAATTAATTATTTAACAAAACACTATTATATCACTTTCAAATGTGCCATCTAATTTATTTTCAGAGCCACTCTTTTCAGCTAATGAAGCGAGAATTTTACGATTAGTTCATCAATTGTAATTTCCCTTGAACTTCTGTGTTCTTTTAAAATCTCAAAAATCAAATTTTTCAGTTTAATATACTTTTAGATAAAATCTGTCAATTTGAAATGTCTCCTGTATAATGCTGACACAATATTCAGTAATCCACACTTTTTATGCATTTATACCACTAATTAAAGACACAGTTTAAAATTTTAAGTCTAGACCAGTGTCATTAAATTTAAAATTTTGGCAGTAATGGATTGTAAGTTATTTACAGCTCTGAAAATAAAATTAAAACAAAAGGGCAGCAGTTTTAGTGAATATACATAAGGTAATATAAATAGAATATAAAGAAGTCAATTATAATTTCAAAGACCAGGCTGCAATGATTTGCAAGGCAAACAATATGCAAATATTCTTGCTTTAATAAGTTCATAGGGAAAAAACGAAAAATTCTTTCCTCTGTGGAGTGTTATACGAAAGCTACAAGTTCGGGCACAGCACAATGTGTCATGCAGAATGGCATTTCCTTATTTAAATTAAAAATAATGGGTAAATGTGCATTTCATTTTCTATAAACAGAATTTTATTTGCAACAGAATGTATTTACAAGAGAAATTAAATATACAGTCAAGAAAATATAAAATCAAAATCTACAGCAAAACCTGTCAATAACTTGGTACAACATATCTCTCAGATTAAATGCAAAATAAAATTTGTAATTAATAAGTTTGAATAATAAAATTTTCTTTACATTTATTTCTGGAATGTATGAAGAGAGCATCATACAGAAGAAATTAAATTTTTTGAATATCACAGCAAGTCATGAAAGGAAGTTTGCTTTTGTATTCTAGAAGCCATTATTTCTTTATTTTTGCTACATTTATAGAAATTAAGAAGTAAATTTTATAGCTCCCCCCCTGCTTTCTTTTTTGAGCATGTAGAATCAACTATATTATACCTAAAATCCAGTTAGAGTCAAGAAACTGCAGGTTTGTGAAATACTGTTTTATTGTATTGTGGTTTTATTGAAATTCTGTTTTTTACAGTAAAACTTTGAGACTGTTCAGCAAGACACAATACCTGAAATGCATTTACCAATTTAAAAGACGATATAAAATATTAATTTCCAAATCAATGTGAACAGGAAATTGAAAATATACAAATATTCGGCAATGTTGTACTGTTTAGGAGATTTTGAGAAATTTAAAAATTTTGACCAAAGCGACCATAGGTGGATCAAATTCATCAGAAAAATCATCAATGGTGATCAACAACTCCATTTCTCACAAAATTTTTCTGATTATCTACAGAAAGTTAGACATCAAAATTTTTTACTACTATGTACATACTATATAAAAGTAGATATATATATATAATAGACAAAAAGAAAGAAATTTAGAATGAAATCCACAAAGACATGAATGAAATTAAATGAAAAAATTTTATTGGTTTTTAATTTCACTTCTTTCATGTCTTTGTAGATTTGGTTCTAAATTTCTCTCAGTCTCTTACAGTTTAATTTTCAGTGGCATTATTGCATGGAAATGTATCGGGATGATTTGTATCGAATAAAAAAAATTTGTGATACTATTAAATATATGTAAGGGAAAACTGAGAGTTAAAGGTTGGAAGACTTTCCCTGTTAGAATAGTTTTTGAATAAATATCTCGTATGCATGGATTTCTTAGCTGCATAGAAACACTGGCCATGTGATTCATTTCTCCAAATGCCTTTTCATGTTCTTCTCACATCCAGGGTATTTCTGCAGTATCGATATGTGCAAAATATAATTGAAACTTTTGAAAAGACTTCTATTTTTCTTTACCAATATCAGATATGGTGCACCCGTAATATGATACACTGATGCATTTGATAGTGGAGCTAGATAGTAACTGATAATAATGAGTGGAAGTACCTGGACTAAGAAAAAGCTATGTTTAACCCTTTAAGACATTCCCTCAGTACACATGGGAGTCGAAGGAATTGCCCTATCATTCTGTATCACTATGCCTAGCTGTATATATAAAAAAAAAAAATAAATAAAATATAAAAAAGGTTTAACACCTAATGTCAAAACTTTTGGTACCACTTTAGATCAGGGTTTCTTAAACTTTTTTCAGTCACGACCCCTTTTTATCACTGATTTTTCTGCAACCCTCCCCCGGACCCCATAATATTTACAAAAATTTTATGGGCCCCCATAAGTATTGCGCAAATCCTACACACACGTGAGTGAAACTCTCAATATTTCACTTGTAGTGTAATATACCATTGCAGTTTTAGGTCATTAATTTCTAATTTCAAGACATAGAACAATGTGAAAATTTTAAATAAATAAGTAACAGATGAAATGACAGCATCACGTGCAAAGCAAGGAAAATGAACATTTATATTATAAAAGGAATACGTTGAAATGCTTTCTTTTTCTTTGTCTGTATTGTCTTATCTTTGTCTATTTTCAGATACATTGCGTAAAAATATCTGGTAATTGTAAAATTTTTATAATAAGTTAAAGAAATATCAAAACTGCTAAAATTTTGGTGACCCCCTGCTCTAGATCCCGCAACTCCCTTGGGGATCGCAAACCACAGTTTAAGAAACCCTGCTTTAGATTACTACTTAAGCTACAATATATGTTAAAATTAGCATTTAATCAACTTTTACCTTTAGTTACATAAAATTATATTAAAAAAAAATGTTTAATTTGGGAATTTTCAAAAGCGCTATTCCAAAGTTTTAATTGACAAAATTGTTTAAATAACCTATAAATTAATAAAAAATACATGAATTATTATTTACAAGATGATGAACAAAATCTGTCTCGGGAATGAAAGGTTGGCAGTTGGTGAGCTCAGTTTCTGACAAAATGTCCATGTAAGAATCACTACAAATATCACTCTAGCTTTTTAGAAAATGAATCGTTACTGTAATCCATATGACTAACTGGCTCATTTACCATGTGAGTATTTCTTTCCTCTGATACATACTGTTTTCTTGGCTTAGTAAACTGAAGGCAAGACTTTGTGAAATAAAATGGGAAGTATGCAAAATATAAGCGATAAAAGCAACACAAAGTATAACAGAACCCTACATGGTAATGAAAGAATAAAAAAAAAAAAAGGATTTGAAGAGGCATCAGAAATGCAAATGCTTATATCATGTGGTAAAGCTGAGTTGAGCTCTGTTTGTTTACATTATACTTTCCCTGCGACAGCTGACACTAAAGTTAGGCAGAACCAAACACAAAAAGCTAGAATGCCATTAATACAAAGAATATAGAATTTACAGTATACATATGGTGATGAAACAAGAGCTTAGCCGTGCTTAAGAATTTCAGTATTAGAAGTATTTCAAACTGGTAGTATGTATTTGATGTATATAACATATTAACTCAACCACCTTGGCACAATTTGACAATCTTGTACAAATGAAAAGGTAAAAATTATTTATTGGGTGTAAGGTGGCAATTTTTATGACTTTTTTTTTAAGTCCTAAATTATCGATATTTATCGCAGACAGCAAATATTATCCTTATACCAAAACAAAAACATTTTAAATATTTTAAAACTCAAATTTTAATAATTAAATAAACATTAAATGATACATTAAGAATAGCAAACACTGATATATTTCGAGAAATCTTTAATTTTTTGTACATATTCTTTGCCCCATGCAAACAGCAATCTATTTTCATCATCAGAGAACTGCAGAACATTACCACAGTTTCTTCTATTCCTGACCAATTCCACAAGAGATATTTTAAAATTTAGTTGAAAGCAAAAGATATCATGATTTCTCAATAAAAACCTTTGGAATACAACAAAAAGAATGCACATGAAAAAGGCAACACTGCTTGATTGAAAGATTGTTATGAACATGATTGCCTGAAGAATGTGTACAGTAAGACCCCGCTTAACGGCTTAACGCTGTTTTGGTTTAGCGCTCTTTTATTTCAACCCGGGGATTCCACGAAATCGCTCGCAGCATACAGGGATTCCCCGAAATATTATGCAGTGATAGGTTTCAAATACATATCCGAAAGAGTGTACTTGTATTTCTTGTTTGGTGCGGTATTGTACAGACATATTTTGAAGGGGTAAATGTGGAAGATGTCGAAGAAATAATTCAAGAAGCAGCGGCTAGTCTTTCTAATGATGAATTAACTGAACAAAAAGAAAACAAAAATGTTGACAGCAGTGATTCAGAAGAAGAGCAAAAAGAACTTTCGATGGGGTTTGTGAAAAGGAGTTTGTCTACCATAACTGAAATAATGGATCAATTCATTGAAAATGATCCGAATTTTGACAGGACCTCAAAAGTAAGGCGTGGTGTTAGAGATGCTCTATCTGTTTATGAAGAACTTTTAAGAGAACAATGCAAAAGAAAAAGGCAAACAACATTAGATGCTTTTTTCACAAAAAGGCAGAACACTGAAAACGCGGAAGGCTAACTAAATATGACTGAGAATTTTATTTGCTTTTTTTTAAGAATATTCGTTTTGTTATATTTTGTTTTTATTTTTGCAAGAAATAATAATGTGGTATTAATTTGGGCTTTAAGAAATAAATGTTTGGTTTTATTTTTTATTAAAAAAACATAGTACTTTTTAAATTTAATACCTAACCAATTTCCTAGCCATCTTCCCTAACCCCAATATTTACATGTAAAGATAGCCTCGTTTAGCGCTGTTTCGCATTACGCTCTACTTTGATGGAACGTATCCCCCGCGTTAAGTGGTGTCTTACTGTATATGTATGATTGCCAGAGTTTAGCACCTACTAAGATGGTTGCAATAATATGTAAGTACTCTACATAGTGCATTTTAACAGGTAATAGATATAAACATTGAAAACTTATGGATAAGCAGTGAAATGTGACTGTAGTGCAAAGTTAAAATCCGAACTGCCAGCCAAAAAATAAATTAAATAAAAAATCCATCTCTGCTTACAGTGTGCAGGAATGGTTAATATAATACTCAAAGGGAGTAGACGCACTGTAAATTTAATGTTTCTCTTAAGATATTTGCATGTCAATTTCATGCTAGTTGGCTAAGAAGTCAAGCTGAGGCCAATGACAATACTTTGACTTATGATGACCAGTATCACTCAAAGGCTACTACTTCAGCCTTTGAATGATCGTGGGGAGAGTAGCATTTTTCTATGTGACCTAAACAATAAAGAAGCCCAAATGCTGCCATTTCTAGCACTGAGGCCAATGACAATACTTTGACTGATGATGGCGAGGATCATACTTTCAGCCTTTGAGTAATCGAGGAGGGGAATAGCTTTTTTTTATCTGACTTAAACAAGAAGTGAAGCCTAAATGTTTACCATCTCTACATCTCATCTTACCAGATTTAAACTGATGATCTAAAAACTGTAAATTTCTGAAATCTGGAATTGCAGAAGTCCTGATGATTCTAAATCCAAACTTTAAACTATATTATGTAAAAATGTTCCTGAAAATGTAGGGAGCCATTAAAAAGAAGCAACTTTATTTGTGGAAGAAACATTGGTTTAGCTTGAAGATAATACTGGCTTCATATTGTAGCTATGGCATTGGCAGCACAGTCTGAAAATGATCTTTCAAATTTAGAACACTCTGCATGTAATATCAATTGTGATACCTCATTTCTAGGCAGTCTCAATATTTAAGACATAACTACACTGGAGGTTTTTTTGGAACTACTCTGATATGCGCCCTCAAGTTGCCAAATATTTCTGGAAACTTCACGCTGCCATATTACTATCTAAATTTTTTGTCTACATTTTGAACTTTTAGCCTAAAATGTCTCCAAAAACGTGGTTTTCGCACATGCAAAAACTACATTTTGAACACACAATTTAGCTAAAAATCCGAAACAAAACAAAAAATTTAGATAGCAAAAACGTAAAGTTTTTAACCAAAAATATTTGACAAGAATCCATGTACACAGTGACATGTTTTAACTTTAAAAAAACATCTACGAATTGCACAATGTAAGCAATGAACAAATCTACAAACTACGCACACCTCGCTTTAATAAATTAACATAACAACAATAAATTTCAAAGAATACCATGTACACAGCATCCTGTTTAAACTTTAAAAAAATTCTACGAATTGCACAATTTAGGCAAGGAAGGAATCTACGATCTACGCACTCCTTGCTTTAATAAAATAACATAACAACAATAAATTTCAAATAATACCATGTACACAGCGTTCTGTTTCAACTTTAAAAAACATCTACGAATTGTACAGTCTAGACACTAAACAACAAAATAAACTAAAATAAATTTCAAACAATTAAAAAAAACAACAATAACGACAGAAATTCATACTAAAGAACCAATGAACATAACATTCTACAAAATAAGAACAAGGATAAAATAAAATGCACTTACCATGAATTAATGCGTTTTTGAATAGCAGAAATATAAATTTCATACCGCCTTTAACATGCCGCGACGTAATCACTATCGTATTTACATGACAGCTAGACACACTATCCAGAAAATTTATACTATAGTTCACAAATAAATAAAATTACAAATCCCTACATCTATCATGCACTGCCATTAAAAATAATCTCCCAGACCCTCTTTCCACACTTCCAAATACCCACTATCCCTCAACAGGATAGCCACAATCATATTTCCTTTTGCCGAAATTCAATTCAACAACTACCATTTTATCTTTCCCTCCCATCTTCTCAGACACAAAGGCGAACCAACGAGCTCCAGCGAAAGATTTTTCAACGTCAACAGGGTTGCCACAGAACATGCAATCGCGCCAAAAACCAGCGCAGAACACATATCGCCACATTTGGTGAAATTAGGGCGTATATTAGAGTTGTACCATTTTTTTTTTAAGGACGAAGTGAAAAATTTCAGCCTGTAGTGCTAAAGAGGATATATGCAACTGCATGAGAGATTCTATGACCTTCTTAAGGCATTTGCATGAAAAATATTTTCTGCCCCTTAGACATCATACTTGTTTTCACATCTTCTAAAGAAAACATCGAACAAAGTTTGTTTTAAAAAAAAACTGAGGTGTTACAACTTAATTCTAGTTTTTGAACCCACATTTTAGCCAAAATGTGTAAAGAAAAAAAAAAAAAAAAAAAAAAAAAAAAATCATTCCCATATATTTGTACATTAAATTTTACACAAACAAAATACTGTTTTAAAATTTTTAATTTATATCAGATAACATGACTGTAAAAAAATTTTTTTCACACCATACATTAATTCTGAAAGAATCTGAATTGCTTGTATTTTTCAGTACCTAAAAACACTGATGAAAATCAAATACCCATAATAAGGCAATATTTGTATAACTTACTTTTCAATATACAGTACAAAGTCCATAATCCGGACTCGTCGGGACTTCGGCGATTGCGGATTAGGGTTTTTTCCAGATTATAGATCATCAATTTAATTCTGGTAAGATGGCATGCAGAAATTATACAATTAAAAATCTGAAACAGTAATTTATGAAATAAAGAGCAATTATGATCTAAAGGGTATCAAATTTTTCCAAAAAAATGCTTAATATTTATTTTATTTTACTTTATTAAACATTTCTTTCAACGTGTGCATGCGTAGAGAATACATTACGTGCTTGCATAATGCGCGCAATGTATTTGCGCACATTCTTTATGCGTAAAGCATACAAAAAAAGTTTGTAGCCTTTGAGGTCCGGATTATAGATCCTTCCAGATAATGGACGTCCGGATTACGGACTTTGTACTGTATATTACTAGATACAGCAGGTGTTAAATTTTGGATTCTTTTTTATTATTAATTATTTTTTTAATATTATTTAGCCTAAATATGCAAGCCAAAACCAAACTGTACAATGTAAACTTATCAACCAGAAAAAGTTAAAAATATAACATAATGAATTATGAAGCATTTATGAATACTCTGAGTGTAATATCGGCATAATTAACTCAAAATTTACACACACACAAAGTTAATATTTATTTAGTTACTTTGTTAAATACTTTTTTCAATGTAAATTATTTAAGTTTCTTTAGTTTTTGGGCAAATACTTTCTAATTCTACATACAGATAAAAAAATTTTTCAGTTACTAAGTTCCAATCTTTTAAGTCCTGTAAAATAGATATATCGAGAATTTTTATTAAATTGACAATTTAAATTTTTTTATTCTCAACAACCTGTATTCTCTGTTGGTTGCAATATTTTCTGGATTTTACAGATTTCAGAATTTGATAGTTTATTAATGATTGGGGAACTCTGATGGCAATGAAAAACTTCTCTTATACCATTTTCATTTATTACAACTTCTCCACATTTATTCAAAAATTTTATGAAATGGAAAATTTCGCTTTTTTGCTATATCTGAAAAACTTTCAAATAATTTGCGGCTGTCATCATAAAACTTAGCTAAAATAACCTATATACTATTGATGATGTATCATGAGATTGGCAGGCACCTAAAGATATGTTGTTCTGCTAAATTTTGTCATGTTTCTATTACACATAAGTTAAGCTCAAATTATATTAGTTTATTTATTACACATAAGTCTATTTTCCACACATGCTTAATAAACCTTATACAGGGCCGATATGGCCTGGTGCAGCCTTTACAGCTCCAAAATTCTACTGCAAAGCCCCTCCCCTAAATTTTGCATCCCAGTGCCTTCCCTGAATTCGAAAGATAATTTTATTGCTCAGTGCTTCTCTTAACTTCTAAATCCTACCACTTAGTGAAACTGCACAAGCTCTAACACAGGTCCTGGGCTTATTCGAATAACACATTGGTTATTCTTAATTCAAAAGCACTAAATACAATCTTTTAGCCTATGAGTATCATTTACAAAATTTACTTTTTGGATCTAGAAAGAAATTTTCATTTAGTTTCTTTTTATCAATACACACAATGCTTTGAGTAATATTATTAAAGGAAGCAAAAAACACGGTATTAGTAATCACAAAAGCACGTAAATCTATAATTTATTACAGATTTATAAATTTGGTAAACAAGTTAAATTTTTTATAACAGTATCAAATGTTATTGTTACATCATAAAACACCACAGAAGAAAAAATAAATTCAATATTAATATATGGCATTAGACGCACTGGTATTCTCCTATTTGCACCTGCCATGCATTTTGATGATACTATTGTAATTACATGTGTGAATGCTTTTAATTATTCTTGTTTACACACACACACACATATACACACTCCTGGTATGATCCTACAGATGATGATTTTGGCATGTGTTCAGTGCCAGAAACTACGGTAAGTGCATAATGGAAAAGTACCAAAGCATTGGAACAGATTGTTAAAGAAAAGTTGCATATAGTTGTGAAGTTGACAAAAGTTAAAAAACATCACAAAGTGCTAAAAATCTATGAAAAGTTGCTGAAAGTTGAAATTGCATTTTGATGGACTTGTTAGGCTTAAAAGTGTAAAACGTAAACAAAAAAACTTCAATGAGAAAACAAGTGCGCTTACCATTCGAAAAAGGGAAGACAAGGTTTAAAAAGTTAGTAAAAATCTAAAATTTTAATTTTTAAGAAAAAGCACAAAAAATAAGTAAAATAACCTAACAAAATTATAAAAACTTTTAAAAGGGTCGCCATACAAAATAACTAAATCTCTCCAAAACTGTACGATTACCATGCTAGATAAAAAATTGACAAATCTGGCAGATGGTACATCTCTACTGAAGTATTTCTTGTTAGAAAACTTCTGAAAAACTGTATAAAAATTACAAATGAGGCACATTATCAATTACATAATTCAGAGATACTAACAAGATTTGGTGACCATCTCTCTTTTCAAATAATTTCACTGAAGTCTGAAATTAAACTGGATAATTCATATTTTTAGGTCATAATAAAGATTACTACACTCAAGCAAACATACATATAACATAAGCAAGCAACATGTGCATACAACATAAACAAAATTTTAAACAAATTATCATTTAAATACATAGGTAAGTTGAAAAATAAGTTTCCCCTGTCGACTGTGGTCAGAGTTGTGTACGAAAGTCAAAAAATAGAATGAGACAATAAAGATATGACATACCTTTATTTTCCACATAGGTACCAAGTACAGTCAAAAGTCATTAATTCGGACACCCATAATCCGGACCTCAAAGCTAAAAACTTTCTGCGCATGCGCCGCGTTGACACATGCGCATAAGATCTTTACGACTGCGCATGCGTGTGCGCAAAATATATTTTCGCGTGCGCGTTTTATGTATAACAGACGGTATAAGCTAAAATTATCTAATTATCTCTTTCAATTAATGTTGATGATTGTGTTGTTCCTTAATCTTCGAATTGGATCCAGCTTATTATTTTTTGCAGACTTTAACAGCAATTTTATAAAAGTAAACTTGAACTTTCGATTATGTCAAATAGAATTTCCGATGCTGGAGCTCCCAAACGATCTACAAAACGAAAGTATGTTTCGATGTCCATCAAACAAAAAGTGGAATTGCTGCAAAAAATGGATAAAGACATGAAGAAGGTGACAGAGAGGTTAGTGAAAACGAAAAAATTTCGATTGACAAGTTAGTCGGTATTCTTGACACAGCAATTATAGGACTTGTACAGCAGAAATTGAACAAGAAATTATGTCTGTTTATAGAATTAAAGAGAAAGTATTATCACATAAAACGAAGCAACTTAAACAACTTACATTGAAAGAAATGTTTAATAAAGTAAACAAATAAATATTAAGCTTTTTTTGTAAATTTTGATACCCTTTAGATCATAATTGGTCTTTATTTCATAAATTACGGTTTCATATTTTTAATTTTAGAATTTCTGCATGCCATCTTACGAGATTTAAACTGATGATCTCTAATCCGGAATCGCCGAAGTCCCGATGAGTCCGGATTAACGACTTTTGACTGTACATTGAGACATTTGTCATATCGCTTGATAAGCTTCAAAAAGACCTCCAGGAAAAAATCAGGGCTTTGCATATGGAAACATCCGTCATCACTTGTCCGAAAGAAGTTCAAGACAACTCCCTCTGCAGGTAAAGTGCTCCTCACAGTTTTCTGGGATGCCCAAGGAGTTTTGTTGCTGGACTTTTTGGAGGTTGGAACCATCAATGCTACGCGCTACTGTGCACACCCTGTCGAAATTGAAAGAGGCGATTCGGAAAAAGCGGCCTGGTCTTCTCACATCTGGCGTTCTGCTGTTGGATGACAATGACAGACCACATTCGGCGACGGCAACGCAAAACCATATTGCAACTCTTGGTTGGGAGCGCCTACACCATCCGCCATACAGTCCTGATCTCGCACCAAGAGACTTCCATCTGTTTCCAGCTTTAAAGAAAAATCTCGGGGAAAGATGCTTTGGAAGCAATACTGAAGTGAAACAAGCCATTCAACGCTTCTTCCATATGCAAAGCTCTGTTTTTTTCCTGGAGGGCTTTTTGAAGCTTATCAAGCGATATGACAAATGTCTCAATGTACTTGGTAATTATGTGGAAAAATAAAGGTATGTAATATCTTTAATGTCTCATTCTATTTTTTGACTTTCATACACAACTCTAACCACAGTCGACAGGAGAAACTTATTTTTCAACTTACCCTCGTATATTGCATTAATTCATAAATTATATCAATATATAAGTTCTAAAATGCAAAAATTTATGCAATAAAAAAATGAAACCTTAACACTCCAAAATACATAATATATGGAGTTAGAAACTTTTTTTTATTAATTACGTTAATGCTGCAAATTTTCTTTCCAGTTTCTACAACTGGATAGACTATAAATTATGTGTGTTTTAAATTCTATCAGCTTAAGAAATAAATGAAAAGTGAAATAAATATTTAAAATAAAAATGTGCATTTATTCCTTTCAGATTGTTCGGTTTCGGAGCAGTAATTTATATTACACTGGAAATAATCCATTAAAGACACATGGGAAATAAAAAGTTATAGAAGTTATATTCTGCATAATGGCAGTACTTGGCATTTGTATGGGTGATTCATGAACTGTAATGTAACATAAAAGTACAAAAGCAAAAAAACTTAATAGCCTACTATAAACATTTTCTAATTTAAAAATTACAATCCAATCAATGAGAAGTAAAAGTAAATAGCAAATTAATAAATGAAACACAAATTACAATGATTACTAGTGAAAATTTTTATCTGATTAACAAACTGAACTATTGGATTCAATAAATTAAAAAAATCTAATTCTTAGATTTAATATACAGTAATTTTAAAATCAGAGGAAAATGTTTAACAAAATATCGTAAATTTGAAATAAGGGAAAAACTATTACATCAATTAAGAATTGCTACTAATATTTACCTAAATAAGAAGAATAATATAAATTGCTATTACGAATTTGTTGTCATCTATCACATGGTACTTTTAGTATTTTATCTTCGGTACATATTTTGTTTCCTGTACAATAAGAAAGATGTTAAACATAATAACTAAATTCAGATGCCTAATAATCCTGTGCTGTAAAAATAAAGCAAATTAAATGTATAAATACTTGTAAACTTCACTTGCCTCTAGATTAAATGGAATGAAATAACTTTGTTAAAAAAAAAAAATTAAGGAAAATGGCATAAACTGTTGGAAAGTCATATCAATATCACCTCACAAATCTAATAATTATAATTTTAATGATATATATACATACACATATACTTATACAAAACCTATTAATTTTATATATGTAAAAAATCAAAATCAAGTATATATGTATTAAATATAACAGCTAAAAGCAAAGTACATTTGAAAGTCCTTGTGGGGAGGTTTCAGATACTTGGGATAACATTAGTAGTTTTAGATTTATGAAACTTTTAAGCAATATAAAAATAAAATATAAACAAAATTCATGTTTACTTAAGAACGTACCAATTTTCACAGCATCCTGAAAGTTGAAAATAGTGATCTGTACACTCAGCCAATATTCCATTTATAAAAATAAATTATTTTTTGTAGGAACTATGTCCTTCGAAAATCAATTTAACTAAAAAGAAAAAGTTCAAAAGCAAAGTTGTGCATTTCACAGTTTTTCAAGGAAATTCTTTCTTACAATTCTCAAGCCTGTTAAAGAAAGATATGGAAATGCTGGACATTGTTCTTGAGTCTTGTGAAGTTAGAATACTGATAACAACCAACCCTTACTTAAAATTCACGCTGGCAGGAAAACATATCAATGGTTCGAAAAATTACATACCTTAAGTAACGAGATTTCTTTGTTGCCACAGAACATAATACATTAGTAAGTAAAGGTTCTAACTAATCTAACATTTCTTGAAAAGACAAGAGGCTTTTACTCTGTGAAGATAAACATATATTTCTTCAAATTCTCTGTCAGAATGAATTGTTATGTACATAATTCACAAGATTTCCCTCAAATGTGGATACACATATTGTCACTTGAATTAACATTAAAAATGAAATTTTACGTGGAAATTTTCTCTACTGTAATAAGAGTAAGTAATGACTTTTATAACAGATCAGATGTTTCTCCTGTGTGAAGAAGTATATGTGTATTTAGATTACTTCTTTGATTAAATGACTTATTACATACTTTACACTTATGAGGTTTCTCTCCTGTGTGAATACGCATATGCGTACTTATGTACTCCTTTCGAGTAAATGATTTGTTACATACCTCACACACATGTGGTTTTTCTTTTGTATGACTAAGCATATGTTTATTTAAACTACTCTTTTGATTAAATGACTTATTACATACTTTACACACATAAGGTTTCTCTCCTGTGTGAATATGCATATGCATATTTAAATTTTCCTTCTGGCTAAATGCCTTGTTACACACCTCACATACATGAGGTTTCTTTCCTGTATGAACAAGCATATGCTTGCTTAAAGCTCTAAGTACTCTAAATGACTTGCGACATACTTCACACACATGAGGTTTCTCTCCTGTATGAATAAGTACATGTTCCTTTAAAATACGTTTTCGATTAAATGCTTTGTTACAAAATTCACACACATATGGTTTCTCTACTGTGTGAACAAGCATGTGCTCCTTTAAACCACTTCTCATATAAAATGACTTGCTACATACCTCACACACATGTGATCTCTCTCCTACATGAATAAGCACATGCTTGTATAAATTACTTTTCCGATTAAATGACTTCTTACATACTTCACACACATAATTTTTCTCTCCTGTGTGAATAAGCACGTGTTCATTTAACCTACCCTTACGATTGAATGACTTCTTACATACCCCACACACATGAGGTTTATCACCTGTGTGAATAAGCATATGTTTGTTTAAAATAGCCCTATAATTAAATGATTTACTAAAGACTTCACACATGATGTTCCTCTGCTATGTGATTAAGAATGTGCTTGTTAAATTATGCTTTAATTGTAAACCTCACACACAGGTAGTTTCCCTCTCTGGGTATGCATGACTTCTTTTAAAATACTGCTTTTTCCAAATGATTTGTAACATATATCCTAGAACATATTCTTCATAAGGCATTCATGTTCTGCATGGACATGTAATTGGTTGCTTAAATAAATTTTACCTGAAGTAGTTCTTGTATTCTTCGCACATCTTTTTGATATTTTCTGAAAGCACACATGTGATTATTGTCATAAAAGTATCAATACATACTGTAGATGAGACTTATGCAACCTGTGATATAAACAATTCTTGACTTCCTGGAACACTTAATTAAAAATTAATTTATCATATTTCACACAAATACAATTTCTTGCCTGGGTACATATATATAGCTAATTATGAATTTAGGCAATTATGTTTAATTATGATAACGATTAAATGAACTTTTAATATTTTTCTAGAATTGTTAGCTGGTGCTTAACAGTTTAAAGAAGTCACTCATTAAAAAGTGCTAAAGAGTTTCCACATTTCACCGTATAGAATCGAATCTGTTATAAGGGGAAAAAAAACAAACTTAATACTAATTTGTAACAAAAACAGCTCACTGCTCACTCCTTCCTTCAAAACTGTAATTACATAAATGAGAGATTTTCCGAAGTACTGGTAACCTGTGTTGCCATACATAAATTGCAATAAATACAATGCTAGAAGATGCTCAGTAAGAGAAAAGGTCCGTCTCGAAAACTCGAGGTTTGCACATATATGCGACGACAAACGCTGAGAGTTTACGGAAGTTAGCGGGTCTCACGTGAACGATGGCAACATTAAGAGATTACCGTAATTTGCGCCAAAAATGAAAAATGAACCCAAATGTAAATTTTGGAAGTAAGCAATACAGGTTTTCGCCATTTTGCTTGCACGTGCTACTGTGGTAGCAAGCTACGTAGTATTAGTGCTGATATTTTGTGTTTTAATTATCTTCTTTTAGTTATGAGTTTGTCTAAGCAATCTGAAAAGATGAAAATACTCATAATCGGGGATTCTATGATTAAATATTTACTAGAATATTTGTCTGCGAATTTACCTGATTACGAAGTTCATTTTCGTTGCTTTCCAGGAGGTAGGATTGAAAGGTTGACACGTGAGATTGCCTTTATGAACAACCATTTTCATTTAGTTTTGGACCACGTTGGTACCAATAATTCAAATGACGATTTAGATGAAATTCATCATAAATATGGTTGTCTATATAAGGGAATTGAACGATTAAACCCGAAGGTCATTCTGTTTTCAGTGTTCTCCCACGATGCACGGATTTATATCGAGATTGTGACTCGTATCACCTACAAGAACTTAGATAAATTCAAGACTTCTCGCAACATACGAAGGTAAAGATGGGGTTTTCTTTTCCAGCTCTTTTGACTATTCTTGGAGTACTTGTTTATCCAGAGACGGTTTACACCTAAATCGGAGAGGTAATCAGCAGCTGGGAAAAATTTTGTAAAAGATATCAGAAGTTTGACTGTTGCAGAGGTAAGTGCACCATTTTGTTCTACTTCCCTTAGCAGTTTCCCAGCATTAACCAGTATTCCTTCTGTTCGGAGCACTCATTTGGATAGTAATTTTGGTGCTTCTATTTCCAAACCACTCTTTACAGGACGGTTATTCTACGCTACGAGAGTCGACAGCAAGTTGTGGGCCGCCAGATGTCGCTGCTAGTAAAAAACAGGTCTGCCCGACATCCTATATTCTCTGAGTACGGAAGTTGTCGAAAGCGCGTGAAAAAGTGTTGCCGCGCCGTCAATCAGGGTTGTGCAGTTGACGTACTAAGTAGACAATGGCTTTGTATGTGTTTTCGCTGCTGATTTTTTCATATTTAAACGAAGAATACGGTCGTATATCTCTGAATCAGTGGCGAATTTATAGAAAATATATTGATGCTTTTGCTCTGCCAAAAGATGTTTTCATTGCGTATTTCAGATTGCCAAAATTTATAGTTATTTTAATTTGCGATGAACTGAGAGAGTGTTTGGAGCCACATTCAGAAAACAAGAACGCAATTTCTACTGAAAGAAAAGTTATACTATTCCAGAAATTATAGATATAAATTGTAATTGTATGCTTTAAAAATGTAGAAGATGATAAGTTTATCAAGCACATAAACTTTCTTTATTTAACACAAATGTAGACATCCGATAAGCTTCTACTCAATTTATGTACAGCAAGAATTACGTTTACTTTAAAATCTAACAGTTGAATACCTTACCAATAATACTGTGAACACAAAAAGGAATGTCGTTCATTATTACGCGAAATTCACACTACTGTAAAATAAAAATTAAAAAAAAAAAATTATAAAACTATAAAATAGCTTTATAATATCTTTTTCAGTAGCTGTACTACTACTAATGTGATACTTTCAAAAATAAGTTTTAGCTCAGAGGGGCTATTAATTATTAATTTCGTTTTGCCATTTTGTGGCGTTTCACTTTTCAAATCGTTGCCACCAAGTATTATCGCACTCTATTATATTTAAAGAAATTAAATAATGAGGAATCTGCAGAATGTATGAATGTTTCTCGCACAGTGATAAAACAACGCTACTTAGAGCCATGAAATTCTGAATAACGTAATCCTCCACCCTAATATAGGCATCTGGAGGCCCAAATTTGGAACTAAGAATTTGTTTTATTATCTATTTCATATTTTGTAAAGCATTTATGAGTTTTTGATTAAGAAACCCAACGAATTCAAAGCGAGCAATAGCAACATTGTACAGAAAAAAACATCTTCATCTCTAGCGCGGGAGATTATGTATCGGAAATTCTAAAGATATGCTTTTTTTAAATTATATGATATTGCTGTTGAATTGAATTTTATGGTTTAAGTGCGGAAAACATGATATTTAATAAATAAAGATAACACGCAAAACGTTAAATAATGGCCCTTTGGAAGTAATATAAAATCTGAAGGCTTTCAGATTTATTTATTTATTTTTTATTATTATTATTTTGTGTATAATTTTATTACGTTTTAAAACTGGTTTCTAAGTGAGGCCTTTCTAAGGGAAACTGGCTCGTATACAAGTTACACATGTGGAAAGCCACAAAAACGCCGGCTAGCTCGTTCCCGGGATTCAAACCTCGGACCAAACTACCTGCGTTCAGCGACTCTACCGCTCGGCAGCTGGTGGGCTTGCTAGTAGAATTATACTGCATTATTATTGTATTATGCTATAAAGTAACAATGCTATAAGACTGAGGGTTTATTCATGGAATAGTACTTTTGTAACCTATTATAGTATTAAAAAATCATTGTTTCTTTGCAAATTTAACAAAAAAAAAAAAAAAAAAAAAAAAATTACTGCTCATAGAATTCTTATTTTTATATTGTAAAAGAGATATTGATTATTATTAGTTTTCTATTTAAAATGTGTCGAAACGCTTGTTTCACAAGGACTTCAACTGCAAGAGACCTACACTGATTATTTTTACTTTAGTACTTACACTGTGAAAATATTAGTATATTTTAATTATTTTCACAGAATAAAATCTTTTGAGAAGGAAGAATATTTAAACTGAGCAGTTCTTATATATATAAAAAATTCAAGTAACAGCAATGTAATATTAAAAAAAAAGGTGTTAGTAATTGTGTGACAAAAATTGCAAAACGAATTAATCACACATACAGGATAGATTAGTTTAATTTTGGTTATATATTTTATATTGAAAAAATATTTTCTTTCACGTTAATTATAGAATAAATTATTTAAAATAAAGTATTTTGATGCGTGTGTGATAGTTGAATGCAGCAGCAATCGGCCATACTGTAATAGCGAATGAATTTTATTTCTTTTCCTGAAAGAAATAATTTTCATAGTAAAAGAAAATAAAAAAAAGGGAAGAAATATTAAGAAAGAAATATTTTCTTTCTAATTTATTATGTAAAGAAATATTTTTCCAATAGTAACTGTAAAATAAATTGCGGGAAAACAGTTTAAATGTAAGCATGGGAAAAAAAAAAAAAAGAAATGAAAAAAAAAACTTAGTTTGCTATTAGATTGTAATGCAAATTAATCATATTATAAATTTAAATGATTAAAATTGTTTATTAAAAGGATTTGAAGTAAGCTTAATTCATTTACTTTTATCTATTTACCATTGCTTTCGTGGTATCCCATATCACTCTTTATTTCTTAGCTCTAAATTCCTGAGTTAAGTTTCCCCTTAAAAAACGGAATTTTCCTTTACATAACACAGCAGCATATTCCGCTGCGTGTTGGTCATAATACTGTTTTGTGCAATTTTTTTCGAACTACAAATGCAGCGTGTGAGTTAGTGAAATAATGGGAGGATATTCCTAGAACTTCAGCCAGCGCGCGCTATAAATTTCGTCACTCGTCTGTACTGCGATTGGTTTAAAGCTCCTTGAAGCCTTGTCCCCTTTCAGTAAAGTTAAATGGACCCACCCGCCCACCAACTGAGGACCACAGAATGGCTTTCTCCGATAAGTTGTTGATAGCTGTCCATACCGGTTTCTTTGAGTCAATATTGTTCGCTTAAGTTGTAGACAGATCCAGTGATCATAGAATAGGCGTCCAGATGTTGTGAAACGTTCTTTAGTTTCAGTGTTCGGGTTTGTAATTCTAGAGATTCTTTGGATCATTTTTGGTGTTGACGATAATTTTCAAAGTCGCGCCAGAGATTCTTTGGCTGCACCGTATGCTAGGATTTTACCCATGTTTCTTCTAAACCGCTTTATTCAGATGTTTTGAAGCATGATTGTTTTACTAGCTCTGTTTTGAATACTAATCCCAGTATTCCAAGTTTATCAGATTTTCCACTTCTTGAATATTTACTTTGGCACTAGTGTAAATTTTTTGGATCTACCTCCTAAGCCACTTTACTCAGATGTTTTAAAACATGGATTTTCTAGTACGATTTTGGATAGCAGTTCCAGTGTTTTGGATGTATTGGATTTTCCAGCTCTTGAATGTACTGTCCGCACTACATAAGGTGTTTTAAATTCTACTGGATCTCAACTTCCTGATACTGCAGCTATTTCTGAACTTCCTGGAAATTCAGTGTCTAATTCTCAACCTGCAGGCTCTTCGGATTCCAATTCATCATTATCTCATCTTGGTATCAGTTTCAATTCTTGTACTTCCATGTCGAATTTTCCAGTTTTTAAGGGTTCATTTGTTTGCTCTGATTCAGATTTGCAGAATGCTGCTACATTTGTATCTAAATTTTCTTTTACGTCGTTAGTCAGTTCTCAGCCTACTGGCTTTTGCAGCTCTGTTTTACATCTACATGCTTATTATCTGTGAATTTTTGCTACCATATGCGTAATATATTGTTTTGTCTGCTAACTTGAATTTACATGCACTAAAAATCACGTTTACAAAATATAACGTTTACGGCTCGGCTCATCGTCGCTGAACCGCGAGTTTGGTGAGTAAAAATGCAACGGCGCCAACGGGTTCTCTGCGGATGAAAACCCAACAAGTTTTCTATTCTTAAAAATTATACAGAATGTTCTAACATTAAGTTTAAGGGTGCAAATGATTCTAATCAGGGTGAAAGTAATGTACAGAAATGTGAAAATGGGTATGGTGAAGTTACCTTTGTTAACCCAAATATAAAGACTATAATTTGTCCATGTTGTAAGAAAGATTTCTCTTGTAAAGAAACTTTATCAAGACACAAACGTAACTGTAAAATTTTAAATAAGGATAATTTATGTACTACCATAAAGAATGACGAAATAGAAAATAAATATCCAAGAATGTGCGAGGTATGCATGAAATCATATGCTTCAAGACAGTCATTTTTTAATCATAAAAAAGGTGTAAATCTGCGTCTTCTGAAATTGATTCAAAATCATATATTTGTGACAACTGTGAGATAGTCTGTAAAACCCGCAGTAACCTTTTTCATCATAAGAAGTTTTGCTGTTCTAAAAATAATTTAAATATTCGTAAATTGTGTATTTTTCGTGATTGCAAGGCATCCTTCCGGTTTATTAGTGATCATTTGGCTGAATTTCACAATTGTGAGATGGCTGTGAAGGAGCTTACATTTTCATCAACGGTGGAGTTTCAGCTGTGGTTAGAATCTCATTCTAAGGAAACATTCAGTTCTTTTAAGAAGTGTTCTGGGAGTAAACATAAAGTTAATAAAGCATACCATTATTATTGTTGTCACTTCAATGTAACACACAAAAAAAAGAAAAGAAAAGAAAAAAAACCAGTGCCAATTTCAAGTAGAAAAAATCTTAAAGGTTTTTTACCATTAGGCTTCAGATGTCCATCCAGAATTTTAGTTTCTGAGGAACAAGATCTTGTGACAGCTATTTTTTATTCAGGTCACAATCATGAGCTGTCGTTTGAAAATACCAAATTTCAACAGCTTAGTCAGAATTGTCGTGATCAAATCAAAACTTATGCCCAGTTAGGTGTTTCCACCGATCAAATTCAGGAATTTATCCAAGATGGAAGTGGATCACGTGATAATAGAGAGAGCTTAAGTATTAAAGATAATTTTGTAACGTGTAGGACTATAAATTACTATGTAAAGTGTATAATGATTTCTTCTCTTAGTGATGATTCACTTTCTGTTGCTGCCACGGTTGAAAAACTTAGGCAGGAATCGTATGACCCTTTTCTTATTTACAAACCTCAAGGAAAACCAACATTGTATGGTCCGAAAGGCCTTGACACACTGTCTTTTGCAAATAAGTCTTTTGCACTAGGATTGCAGACAAAGGAACAAAAAGAAATGATGATTAAAGGTTGTAGCAGGATTTTATGTATAGATTCTACTCACAAAACAAATCAGTATGATTTTTATTTGCTAAATTTAATTGTCCCAGATGAATTTGGTAGTGGTTATCCCGTAGCACATTTTATTTCAAATCAGTTGGGTCAGGATACGATGTACAATTTATTTCTTAGCATCAAATGTGTAATACCTGAGCTTAATATTAATTGTTTAATGACAGATGATGATAAAACTACACATCCTGCATTTGAAGAAGCATTTGTTCCAGGTATTAAACATATACTATGTAAATGGCATGTACATCGTGCATGGCAATGTAGTTTATTTCGAATGGTTTCAAGTCAAAAACTTAGGGATGAAATTTATTTTAATTTAGTTATATTGTTTGAAGAAACTAATTCTTCTTTATTTATTTCTATGATGGATAATTTCCTTCAAAAGTTTCAAGCTGTTGCACCATCGTTTCTAAATTATTTTGAGGAGTATTATTATTGCCAAGCAAGTCTGTGGTCAATGGCATACGGAAACTTCCCTCATGCATTCACAGATACTAACATGTATTGCGAGTCATTTAACAATAAATTGAAAACTATGTACTTAGAACGTAAATTTAACAGACGCTTCGATAATTTAATTAATGTGCTTTTAAAAATTGAAGAAGATATTTACATGGCTTGTAAGTATAAAGTTGAAATTGACTGTAAAGAGAGCATCTACCCGCCAACTTATAATAAACGACATGAATCTGGAATGAAAATACCTGATAGTGATGTAACAGAAACACATCCTTGTTTGTGGACTATAAAATCACAGACACGTAAAAATATTCAATATACAGTTAAGCGGTTGCATGAACTATGTTCAGAAACAGATCATTGTTATTCAAAGTGTATTAACCTCTCCTGTCTAAATTTGTGTCATCATTTATATAATTGTAATTGTCCAGACTTCAGCACACTATGTAAACACATAAATAAAATACATTCAATTACATGCAGGCAACCAAGTCCTTCTGTAATTGCAACAGATATCCTTAAAGCAGAAAACTCCTCCCCTCTAGAATTGATTAAGAAATCTAATGCTATTTCAAATACTGTTGTGTGTAACACTGAACCTAAAATTAACACTTGTAAGACTAATGTCTGAATTATTAGTTAATGTTGCGGCATCTGACAATCCAAAAGATATTAATACCTAGTATAACAAAGAATTTAAAAGATATAGTTTCTAATTGTAAAGGTGCAATAAAATCAAACCATTTGAAAGATTTTTCTGATAAAATGCCATTTACTCAGGTTGCTCCAAATTTAAAATTATCACGTCAAACTCTGTTTCGTACAACATCTATGAAAGGTATAAAATGTAAAATTCTAGATTATCCCGATACTTATAATAAAAAAAATGTCAAGGAAGGTTTGTTAGGGTTATCAAATAAGATTAATGTGAATGATCATAAATCATCACAGGATACCATAATTAAGGTTAAGGGTAGCAATTTACAATTCTTTTACCCCTGAGCTTAATGTATCTGATATTTCAAAATGTGTTCTGCGAGCTGGGGAAACACTTCTAACATTTCTCGATATAAAATCTCTTGATCCTTATATTTCAAATGAAGAAATTTTAGCCCTGAAGGCTGTAAATAATAATTTTCAGCTTGGCTGGCTTAGTGACAAGATTATTGATGCTTTTTTTTTACCATTCTTCATAATACTTCTTGCATAGCTGCCAAATGTTACCATACACCATTTTTTCAGTCAGGTAATAAAACTGAAAATGTATGGGAAAAAGCTGATTTTGCATCTGCTGATTTCTTTTTTTATTCCAGCTCTTATCAATAATAATCATTGGGTTTTACTTGTTGCAAAGATTAAAGATAGAATGGCAAATGTTTCAGTTTTATGATCCACTTGGTTTTAATGCCGTTCAAAATTCTGTGTATTCATTAATTCATTTGTGGCAAAGTATCGTTAATAATGTTTTAGATGTATGTGATAATTGGTATTGTTCGTTTCCCAATCATGCTATTCAGAATGATGGCATGAGTTGTGGAGTATTCATTTGTTATTATGCCTATCAGATTAGCAGAAATTTAGATGTTCAACAGGCTTTGAATTCATATGAATTTAGGAAGTTTATTTTTACACAATTAGGTGGAGAGATTGTGAAAATCACCAAAATGGTGCTACTTTGGTAGACGGTTGCACGGAGTTTTGGCGATTTACGTTGGCGCAATTTCTACAAACGTCAGCCATCTTGAAAAACGCTGTTTTTACGCATAGTAAAGTAAGTATTCGACACTTAAAAAAAAAAAAAATAAATATCGTTAGAAATAATGGATTAATTTTTTTGTTGAAAATGTCGTTTTTTAAGATGGCAGGCAAATGTAAATAAATACATTTACTATAAGTATAAAATACTAAAGTAAGGTTATTATTACTTTCATATAGCAAAGAAGAGAATAAAAACACCGCTATAAAAACATTGTGCCAATGTTTAATTAGATTAAAATATTACTGAAATTGAATATCGAAATAAAAAACGTCATCTAACATTTAAAAGAATTAGAATATTATTAAATTTAAATACTTTAAAATACGTTATAAATATATATATATATATATATTATATAGAATAAATACATTTACTACGAGTATAAAATACTAAAGAAAGGTTAAATTATTACTTTCATATAGCATAGAAATAGAATAAAAATACCACTATAAAAACATTGCGCCAACGTTTAATTGGATTAAAATATTACGTAAATTGAATATCGAATTAAAAACCATCACACCAACATTTAAAAGAATTAAAATAATTACTTAAATTCAAATACTTTAAAATAAGTAAATAAGAACGCTTCGTACACTAGAGCTAAAATGACAGCAATTAGTTTATTGTTGGTAAAAAAGGAGGAATGCCTAATAACTTCTTACCGTTACAGCGCTTATTTCTTCCAATATGACCACAATATCATATACGGCCGTCTCAGAATCGGCTCTTCTAACGGTCTTCATCTGTGATCTACATTTTCGCACTTCATTGAAGAAACAATTAGCGACGTTTCCTTCAAAAATTTAAAATAAATTTCCTCTGACCCTTGTAAGAATTTTAAATAAATCTTTGATTAGGAAAGCCAGGCTGGCGAAAATAAGGTCTCAAAGGACAATTTTTTGATTCCGAAACCAAAAATTCTCGGTACTTATCAAAAACAACATTCATCTTTGAAGGAGACATTTTTGAAGGAATTCGAAGATATGAATTAAATTTTAAAATGGCGCGGTAATGCACAAATTTTCAGCAACCTATCAGGGAGCTGATTACAGCTCATTCATGCACAAATATTCTATAACCAATCAGAGAGCTGATTACATCACGCCTAGAATTAAAATTATTTAAATAATCATACATAATAAAATCATTTTAAAAAAGAAATGCAAAATTAAATTGTATTTTAATATTTAACAGCCATAAATAATGTTTAAAACATTAGATTAAATTCATAGATATTAAAACCAATTACTTTTAAAGTTAAGGTGATGTCACTGATTACATCATCCACAGCATAAAATTTCATAAAATATGATAAAGAATAAAATTTTTATTTCAAATAAAAATGCAAAATTAAATTGATTTTTAATATTTAGAAGCCATAAATAATGTTTAAAACACGGAATTTATGCATAATAACTCGCATTATTTTTTAAATAAAATGTCAACAAAGTATCGGTTACCATAAATAACTTATCCAGCAATGGGTGTACCATAAGTCGTATTACTCACCAAAAGAAAAATTGCCAAAAACTCGCCAAAATCCGTGCAACCGTCTACCAAAGTAGCACCGTTACTTGTAAATTCAAAGACTGCATTTAGTATGAATTTTCTTTTTTCTTGCTTTAAACCTTGCATTGAGTGTTTGTAAAATTTATTTCCGAAATGTATTTCCTGTATTAAATTGGTCTTGTTATTTTTAGTAACACTTGATGGTACTTAGCTTCAAAATTGGCTGTTTAAAGCCTTGTAACATAGTTTTTATATAGGCCTTAAATTATCATTTTTTTTTCAACTAGCTGATATAATTTTCTTTGAATGTTCAGAATTGACGTTACCAAAAGAGCAGCTATGTAAAAATGTTAGTTTAGGGGAACCAGCATGGTAACGAGCTTGCACAGTACCTCTTGGGTGGCATGGAAACCTGTGTATTTTTATATTTTCTCAATGGATTTGAAAAAAAAAAAAAAAAAAAAAAAAAAAAAAGAATTTTTAAGTACTATTCTTTATAGTTAATGCTTAAGTTAGATTTTCACAATGTGTTATGTGTTAAAATACTGTTTTTATGCTTTTCTAGTATAACCTTTTAACAGTGACAGGAGGATAAAAGCACCAAAAATAAACCCACTGTGGTTATTGCCTACGCGACAAAAGTAAATTCTTCTAGCTATTGCCTAAGAGCTAAAGTGATACTTCGGTTCCTTTGCAAAGTAGTATAAACACAAAGTAAAGATCCAATTGTAATTCAAAAAGTAAAAACACAAAATATATGAAATACTAATTAAGAAAATTAGAAAATGGTGAAAGCTTAACTTGATTCAAACTTAAAAGTTTATATGTATGTAGAATAAAGTTTAAGCTATCTCAAAACATATTAGGAAAAATACTTCAAAAAAAAAATGTTAAAAAACAAAAACTACTACTAAGCAGCGGTAAATGGGAAAATGCAAGGCGACGCTGCTTAGCTGTAGTTTTTTTTAGGGGGGGGGGAGTATTTTTTCTAATGTGTTTTGAGATAGCTTAAACTTTATTCTACATATTAACTTTTAAGTTTAAATCAAGTTAAGCTTTCTAATTTTCTTAAATAGTATTTCATATATTTTATGTTTTTACATTTTAATTACAATTGAATCTTTACTTTGTGTTTATACTACTTAGCAAAGGAACCAAAGTATCACTTTAGCTCATAGGCAATAGCTAGAAGAATTTACTTTTTAAATTTTATTTACATAAATATATTTAATGTTGAATTTTCATTTTTGTCTTATGAGAATATGTTTTTGTACACTTGTTTTTACAAAGTTTGCATTGTTTTTAAATAATCAAACGCAGAAGTGTCATGAAGCAATTTTTTCAGGTAAGAAATTAAAACTTGCTCTTATAAGACTTACATATTCGGATTTGAAGATTGCATTTCAAGTTTGATAGAATGACCAGCTTCTGTTTTTTTATGAGCAATTTGAATAATTTTACTAAACAGCTTTTTAAATCTAGATTCTTACTGGAGAAAAAGACAAAACTCTTTCGCATCTATTAATTATAAAAGTCAACTAATTTCTGGTCAGGACAATAATTACTTGGTTTGTTGATTGCACTTCGCTTTTAATTCCATTTTAAATATGTTAATGAGTAAATTCATTCCTTTTAATAGAATTCTAACTATTTTTATTTTTCAAAGAAGAAAATGTATTCAATAATTACTAGAAAATAATCCCCCTGAGAAAATTCGTAATATCTCAATTTAATTTTTATTATTAATAATATTGGGAGAGTCAATGGTGGTCCTAAACTGACTGAGTAGTCTTAATTTTTCACTAGTCAGATATACTTTCTTTACTCATTAGTAGATGTTATTTCGTTGACATTTTTAAACTAAGACAAGTTGTTAACCAAATCTATTATTTCTAGCTATGTATCAGAAGTGCATATACTAGTTTTAAATTTTCTGTTTTTTTTTTTTTTTTTTTTTTTTTTTTAATGAACCATTAAAACCCAGCAGGTAATCGAATATATGTTTTTTAATAAAGTACAATAAGGTATTTGCATAGAGTTGGGGGATTATCATTAAGATAAAAAATTTGGCAATTAGGGCATTAATGTTTTAGAGCTTAGGATAAAAATGCAGATTTGAAATAGTTTAATGGAGGAATGTAGATTGTATTTATAAAACTACCTTTTAATACATTTTTGAATTGCCACAAGAAGGCATGCAGCTTCTCTTAAAAGATCACAAGATAAACTATTTCGTATTTCAAAATTTCACAAAGGACATTATATGACCTCTAATGCAAAAGGATATTGTCTGATTTTGACTTAGCAAGAAAGGAAGGTAAGAAAACAGTTATAAAGCAATTCAAGAAAGGGCCAGCTTACCAAAAATTTTAGTTCAAGGAATTCGACTTTCAAAAAGGATGACTCTTAGTTTGTAATAAGTACTATTTTCACAACAAAAACTTCTTAATATTCAGTTAATTGATTTAAAAAAAAAAAGCATACTACTGCTGTGACAAACATCCTGAGGGTAGTTGACCCTATCAGTTTCACCTGTGGCTAAGTGAATAAAACAGCTCTAAACTTTTATCACTTAACAAAGGTTTGAATGCTGGCAAAGAGGCTAGTTTCACACTGCTTTTATAGCTTTGCTCATACTGTGTATGTAAATTATCTTTATGAAGTCCTCCATGCTGTGATGAATTCAGAAGGCAAGAGGTAGTGTAAATAAATTTATTGGGGTTCTTTCTAGGCTATATGCAAAAATACAGGGGTTGGATAAAAATATGGAAACACCTTTAAAAAAACATGTTTCTTTGCTTAATATGGTGTAGAAAACCCGTTGGCATCCAAAACAGCTTGCAGTCTTCTCGGAATGGATAAATACAGTTCCTGTATGTTTATTATGTATGTCAAGGGAATATTATACCATTCTTAATGCAAAACGGTGGCAAGTTCAGATAACGATGTTGGCGGTGGATAACGAGAACGCACTTTCCGTTCCAATGCAGACCACAAAGGTTCGATAATATTCAGGTCTGGTGACTGTGGTGGCCAGGGGAGATGGGACAACTCATCCTCGTGCTCAGAAAACTAGTCCTGAACAATGTGAGGTGTGTGAACAGGGTCTTTGTCGTCTTGGAAGACACCATCATCATCGGGGAACAAAGTTTGTACCATGGGATGGACTTGATCGACCAAAATGTTCACATAAGTCTTGGCAGTCATGTGCCCTGACACAGTTATCATGGGGCTAGCAGAGAACCATGATATGGCTGCCCAAACCATAACAGAACCCCCGCCATGTTTCATTCTTGGCAACAAGCAGTCCGTATTAATGCTTGAGATGGCATTCTCCAAACGTAAACTCGGTCAGAAGTGGGAAACAATGTGAAAGAAGACTCGTCAGACCATATTACTCGCTTCCACTGCTCTATAGTCCAGGCTTTATGACTTAAACACCACCTTTTCCTGTTACGGGCATTAGCATCACTGATGAGTGGCTTCTCAATTGCAGCACGGCCAGCAATTCCCTGTTTATGAAGCTCCCTTCTAATTGTTTTGGTACTCACAGGGTTCGGTAACACAACATTCATTTCAGCAGTAACTTTTGCAGCTGTGGTCTTCTTATTTTTCGTCGCAATTGCCCTTAATGATCGTCTGTCACGATCACTCAGGACACACGTTCGTCCTCGCTGTGATTTAGCAGATTATGTTTTTCCGCTTTTCAAATATGCGGAATAAATCTTCGATACAGTATCTCTTGAAACACTAAACACCTCGGCTACCTTGCTTACGGAAGCACCTACCATACGTGCTCCAACAATTTGCCCACGTTCGAAGTCTGTTAACTCTGACATAATGCAATGACAACCTCACATAATAGTACTCCGATAACAACTGAACTGTTTACCACATTTACGAAGTTGTATAGGTGGCGTCAATAGTCAAAAACGCCAGCGCCCCCTACATATTTCATTAAAATCAATCTTTCTTTTCAAACATGCATTTCACAAGGTGTTTCCATATTTTTGTCCATCCACTCTAAATAAACTCACTGTAAGGTGAGGGGGAGAAAACTATAACAACCAGACATTGTAAATAAAGTTTCCATTTAGAACTGATTCTAGATAAAAGCTCTTGTTTCAAAATAATTCAAGATGAGCCTGTTTAGAATTAATCGTCTCTCCAAGTCAGTGGTTCCCGGACTGAGTTGGATGCTGTCTGGTAAGGTAATGCGAGCCCGGCTACCTCACTGTAAACTCTTGGCAGAGATACTAATGTCACTCTTTGCAGAGCGAAATAAAATTTGTGCATGGCCAAGCTGAAAAAACCAAGAGAATGTTTCTCTCTTCACTTACTGTAACTCACTCTTACTCCTTCCCTAAAACTGCATTCCATGATTTTGTTCAAGTTGTCCTGGGCATGTTGAAAAAATATTGAGGATCCTCATTTGTTCGTAATTTTAAAAGTGCCTCTTGACTGGCAAGAGCACCTTGATTAAAAACCGGATATAATGAAGACAGCCTGGGGACTCAAACCAGGTGGTCTGAGACAACGCACCTATAAACTGATGAAAGGGAACAGAACAATGTCTCCCTTCGGACAACTAGAAGAGGAACAAAAACTTGAGTTTGTATTGTGGCTGCTGTTCACTTTCTTTCTGAGAATTCGTTAAGAAATGCTCTGTCCGTGGAAACTTTCAAAGCCGCCATTCTTTTTCTCAGAATGTTGTGGTGGTCGATACAATAACTTAAGCCGTTAAAATGCCCTGTTCTGTTAATCAATTAAACATTAACTTTTGCAAAGTTCGAACATAGATAGAATTTTTTTTAGCAGATCAGTGCATATTTTGCTGATTGGAGATTTTTCTCTCTGGAAGCTATAGAAAAGTTTTTTTTTTTTAATCAAAATCCTCAATGTCTTGGAGTCAGTCTTCATCTTATTTTGAAAAATTCCTTAACTGGAAGAATATATATTGGATCAGTTTTTAAGCTAATAAATCAGTTCATGTATACATAGGGTATGAAGAAATATGCTGTGTGTAAGTAAACTGAGAGCATTTTCCAAAATAACTTTAAAATAAGAATCGCAAAAAAACGCTTCTTGAATTGTTACATAGCAATAGCTAATAAAGAAGAAATATTAAGAATTATTTCCTTCAAGATTGAGCCAACTTGAATAAAATGTAAAATTATTTACTTCCAGGCATTCTTCCTTTCAAAATAAATCTGAGCATGTAACTTAAGTGAAGATTGAAATATCAAAAAATTCAGTACATAAATGAAACAAAATTTGTATATTCAGTAAGCATCAGAGATGCAATTTTTAAGCTTTCTCTTTTATGTAGGCAACAAAAAAAAAAAAAAAAAAAAAAAAAAAATCTATCCCTAACTAAAGGAATATGTGAAAATAATTAAATTTCAATGAAATGGTAAAAATTGGTTTAACTGCAGTAATTAAGTTTGTATGATTTTATTGCTATTTCATTAGCACATTTACTACTATAATAATACATATTTTGACTCTCGTATATATTGCACAGTAAGAGATGGACTATGAAATGCTTGGGATATGCAAATTCCTGATAAATAAAATTTCCGGGTAATAATATATGAAATGCAATTGGCAGAAAAGTCCTGTTAATGGAGAAAGAAATTTCAGGTCTAATACAAAAAAACTCTTCTTATTTGTTATCAGCTTCTAATCAAAAGCCTACAATTAATTATGTAATGTTTAATAAAAAAAAACTTCACACATAAATTTGTATGTATTTGCTAGGCTTTTGGCTTATGAAATTAAAATATCTTCTTATTAAATGTCATCATGAAAATTAAAGGAGATGTTGCCAAATTTGCACCATTCATTCCAGTGGGAGCTTAAAGAAAATGGCCAATTTTTATTTAATATCATAAGTCAAGTTAAGGATATAGCATATCAAAAACTTAAATTTTGTACGATAATTTTGCACTTTGTATCACCATAGTTCATTCATTTTTTCCCACTTTAATGTCATAAATTATAATTAATCTGATGCTAAAGTCTTTCATTTTATTTCATTTCTTATTGGGAATTTGCTTGTTTTCACCTTTTTCAAAACTTAATTATTTTGTTTTTTATATTTGAAGAATCTTCCATTTTTGCAGTCAAGTTCTGGCAAAGATTTTCAGTCAGTAGATGGATAATTAATCAAAATAGATACAATATTAATTTCCTGTCACACTAAAAGATGTTTAGAAATTGTTACCTATAGCCTATTCAACTTGAGGACCAATTTAATGAAAAATCTATTAGTAAAACAGGTGAAAACAATTTCTGATAGAACACCTGTGTTCAAGGGCACTTCCATAAAACAGGTGAAAACAATTTCTGATAGAACACCTGTGTTCAAGGGCACTTCCAAATTCCAATCTATGCAGTCACTTTGGTCCTGTTTGCTCACCACAAGAAATCTATGTTCCCCTCTAGTAGTAACAAAGGACTTCTAATGGGGACTGAACTGTGTAACTTCCCACAACTGGTGAGAAGAATCAGAGCCAACAATGAATATTATAGTTACTGTTAGCCTTGGGTGAGGTCTATTCTCTGGAGGAATTCTTAAAACAGTAGGATGGATACAGCAGTGGGGAAGAGGGAATGTAAGCAAGGTTGTTTGAAAGAAAGATATGTAAATGTAAAGCTGTTCACAATTTAGAAGTTATCAGCAGGGTTTCTGGAGGCCTGTCCCTGCTTTATATGTCACTTAAATTTTCTGAAATTAAAAATTTTCCAGTTAGTTGATAGTCCAGCTTTTACTGTATTTTAACATTTAAATGTTATGGATATATAATACTGCTGTATTTAATAATTATTTAAGTAAATTATATTCATAAGTGTGTCACTGGCTGCTATCCACATAGGTATTTGTTGCTGGGACAATTATCACAATGGGATTTGTCCAGTGGGCTTTTATCCGGGAACCTATTTTAACTTGTTCTGTAATTTTCAAATATATTTTAGGAAATGACTGAAAAGAATTAAGCACGATTTCCTGCTTTTTATATGAAAACCAGATTTCTATTTATCGGTAACTTATTGGGAATTTCTTCTTGTATGACTGGTTTCATAAAGGCTGATTACATACGAAATATACAGATGATTAATGAATTAGATATTAATGAAGCTTTTAATTTGGTTTCATAAAGGCTGATTACATACAAAATATACAGATGATTGATGAATTAGATATTAATGAAGTTTTTAATGTAACAGGATATTAAACTTGATTGTGCTGTTATTAAGGATTTAAATTTTGTGTAACATAAAAAGTGAAATTATAAATTTAAGTTTTATTGTCTTTATGTAACATATTTTTTTATGCTTTAAAACACTTTTTTGTTGAAATAATTTTTTTTTGTAACTTTAAAGGCAAGCTCTTTTTTTTTTTTTTTTTTTTAGTTGCATGGTAGCTGAATGATCTCTTATGTGGATGGATGCCATGCCAGTATAAGAAGAGATCAAGTCTCAATGGCAATTGTTTTTGTGATTGACTGTGCAATATATTTGTAAAGCTTTCAGAAAATAATTGCTTTTAGGACATATAAAAATATGTTTCCCATATAGAATTTAAAGAATATCTGGTAAAGTTACATTTGAATTCTTGTTAATTTTTAAAAAGGCAGATCGTATATTTCACAGAAGATGGATGATATATTTCACTTGTTTTTATTCCAGATTTCTGTTATTTTCAAATATTGCAACTAAATATTCCTCAGATTTAAGAAATGTGGCCAGCAAATCTCTAACGATTTTGAGACGTGGAATTTACAGAATAGTAACGAGCTTTAAGTGAACTATCAGCATCTAGTTGATCATTTATAAATGAAATCTAATTAATTTGTTAACTTTATGGCTCAGTCTTAATTATAAACACTAGTCATTTTTTAGTATTCATTCCTCCCATCAAATATAAAAAAAATAATGATACATGAAGTCATCCTGTGGTCATATATGGTTTCGGATTCACAAATCAATGACTTAATCATATATTTTTTTAAATCTTTAGAATTCTCAATATAGTGTCAACTATGTCAGTCCATTTCTTTGTATAGTTACTAAATTGTATCCTTAAAAATAACACATAACAGTAACATTTGGTGGGAGCATTCTTTTATTGGAAAAGTGAAATGAATATGAAATTATGAACTAAGGCTAATACATTTAATTGCTTCATAATGAATTTATTCTCATAGCATTTAGCACAATTCCAAAATACATTTAACGCTTATAAATATAATATGTTGTTCTCAATCACGTGCCTATTTTAAATACAAAATTTCAGAAGTTTCTCTTGTCTTTTTACAAAAGCCTGTTCCAAGTGTTAAAAGTATCACTTCCAGTGTATTAATATTAAGAAAAATCTAGTTGTTCCCATTGATATAAAAGTCTTAAATGCCAAAACTGGAAAGTAAGAAGATGCAGATTTGATATAGTATGGAGAAAAACTAAAATTAAAAAAGATTTGAATGGGTGCATTAAATACAAAGTAATGCTTTTTGCTTATTATTAAAGCAAAAAGCATTACTTTGTATTTAATGCACCCATTCATATCTTTTTTACTTTATATCTTTTTTATACTAAGTTCCAATACAGCTTGCAAAAGAATTTTTTTTCATTAAAAGAAAAAAAGATAAGACCGGATTTTAACCATATTTAGGCATGAAACTCTTGAAGCAGTTCTAATTGAAAAGTTAAATATAATGGGAAAAGAAACTTTATTAAAAAAATTCCATAATTCAGAGCTTAAACTTATTAAGCATGCTACCTATAAATTTTTATATTCATTATTTGTAAAGAAATTATAAGTAATTTTATGATCATTATATGTACTATTCTTCTGTATCTAAAATTCAATTTTTTTTAAAATTTTATTTTCCTGTAAAAATTAGAATTCAGAAACCTAAATATATATGATTTATGGATTCTAATTTTCTCTATGATTATTTGTGATTTAAAATATTTGCATCAATAATGTTTTAGTAAATTTTGATATATCTGCTTTAATAAAAGGAAAATTTCTAATAAAATATGCATATAATTTATAAGATTTTTATTTATTCAATTTTATATATAGTGAGAGATTTTAAGTCAATCTAATTAAACGGATTACAATTAATGATTTAATTAAAATTTAATAAATGGGTAATAAAAATGTGCTTTATATGCACATTTTCAAATTTGTAAAAATGTCATTCACACATTGACTGCTGACAAGTTTTGCTCTAGGTTGGAGTATATGTAGTGTAAACAGGCTTTATGAGCTTTGTCCAATTTTGCCCAAAATCTAATCAACTATTTACTATGTACGAATGTAGAAAGCTTAAATTTGGAAAATGGGAATTTTTGGAAGTTCCAGTAAGAGTTATTGTGGATGAAAAAATTTTCACACACACACAGACATCGTTCTAAAAACAGCTGAAACATGTTGAGTTCCCTAATTCGCGCTTTTTCGTGGAAAACATCCTTTAGAACAGCGAAAAAAAGGTTGTAAAGCTTTATAGAAAGGCACGATCCAAATCACTTTTCTGCCCTCCTTTATTACTGTTCCTTAATGAGAAGAGTCATTATAGGGGCCCACCAGCGGCCGAGCGGTAACGTCGCTGACGGTAGTTCGGTCCGAGGTTCGAATCTCGCGGGCTGGCTGCATGGGCGTTTTCGTGGTTTTCCCATGTGTAACGTGTATACGAGCTAGTTTCCCTTAAAATGTCCTCCACGAAGGCATCCCTCCCTTAAGGCAGATAGCCCTCGAGTGCTTTGCCGTAATCTAATAAACCAAACCATTATAGTGGTTATTTGTGCCCTCCCCATGAAAGTAGTAAAATTTACAGAATGAAAAACATTTTAAAATTTCGTAACATCAGTTTGATACCTGAAGCGATATGTAGCTAGCCACTGCTCAGAAAAACGAAATGTAAGCGAAATATAAACGCATAAGCATGGGTCCCGTACGCACTTGGGGCTATAGGGCGTATGCACTTGAGGCTACGCATGTGTTCCTCAGCGGACACATGCGTTAAGACGGCCGTGTCATAACTACACTGAAGTGCAAAATTAAGAAAATTTGCAAATTATGTCTATTTTTACAAAAAGTATTGAACCAAAGATAATTATGCCTCTGAAGAACTATGATGAAACATGTGGAATCTGAAGCGTACGCATGTTTGCGAAGGGGATCTAGGCCGCACGAAGGGTTTTTGGCGATTTGTGTACTTGTACTTCTTCACAACATTTGCTGTGTTTCTCGCAAGAGTGGTGGTAAATTTTATGACGTATCAGGTAAAATTAATAGCAAGAATGTATAGATGATGGAATAAAGGGGGATTGTCAGTAGATTGGAGATAGGACAGTCACAAGCGCAGATGGCTGCAATGTAAAGTCCAGTGTCATCTGCAATTTCTGGAAGTAGTTTCAGTACGATGGATCTATATCGTTCCTATTTTATATGCACTTCCGAGAAGTACACAATGGATCTATATCAAGAAGACCTGGACAAGGTCCACAAACATTTAAAACGATGAAAGAATCATAATTTAGCACATTCAGGGGGGCGACACAGGACTGCTACAGCTGTTACGTGAGATGTGTGCTGTCAATGTAACCCGAGTTTTACGGTCTACAGTTGCCTCAAAGCTTCGTGAGATAGGGCTGTATGCCAGGAAAATCTCTGGTTGCATTCTGCTCATTGCAGCACGGAAGAGAGCATGTTTAGCATAGTATAGATGACACGAGCCTTGAGCCAGATTTCAGCGGAGCAGCGTGCGTTTTCACAGTTGAGCCGCGATTCATCCTGGGGCACTGGTTCTTAGCGTATCTTTATCTGGAGAGAATATGCAACAAGATACCACCCCCTCTTCATCAGAAAAAAGATCATTATGGTTGTGGAAGTGTAATGGTTTGAACAGCCATGTGTTTGACAAATGCTTCCAGACTATTACAAGGTATAGAAAGATCTTAGAGTTCTCTTTTCGACTTTCCAGGAGCGCAGTTGGTGGTGGGTTCCTGTTAATGGACGATAACGGTCGTCTATAAAGGGCTCAGCTAGTCAACCATTATTTGTAAAGTAAGTATATTTGTCAACATGGACTGGCCAGCTAGATATCCTCACCTTAATCCTATAAAACATGTCTTCGACGACGCTTTTGGTAGTCCAGTTTAATCTCGCCATTTCCCCCTCCAAGAACTAAAGCGAAGTTGAAAACTGCCTTGCTGTAGAAGTGGGATCGCCTGACACAGGGATTCCTTAACTGCCTCATGTCCAGTATGGCGTCACCTTGCGCGACCTGTCTGGCTGTGAGAGGGACACATAGCCCATATTACACTTATTTTTAGTTCGATATCACAACGTGGATTTTCGACATCCTTGCATCGTGAACTTTATTGACAATCGCGCATATATGAAATGACTTTTGAATAGTACATCTCTTTCTCTGTTATAAATGTATATTCATAGCAAATTTCGTTAAAATCTGCCCATTAGTTTTCAGAAGTTCATTGCTAGTTGCCTAAAATATGGATACTTTTGTAGAGGAACCCACCAGCGAAAGAGTGGTAAGATCGCTGAACACTGGTAGGTCAACCCGGGTTAAAATTCAGGCGAACGTGAAAGGTTTCATAACTTTCCTCATATAAAACGTGAATATGTGCCTGCTTTCCTTAGGAAGTCTTCTACGACGGCATCTCTTCCCCACACAGATAGTCCTCGAATTTCTTTAATTAATTAATTTAACTTTTAAGTTCGTCGAAGACTTCGAGAGAAAGCGGCTTATAAATAACGTTAGACACGAGGGAAAAGCAACAAGCTGCAATTTAGAGTTTTGACTTCGAGAGAAAGCGGCTTATAAATCACGTTAGACACGAGGGAAAAGCAACAAGCTGCAATTTAGAGTTTTGACTTCGAGAGAAAGCGGCTTATAAATCACGTTAGACACGAGGGAAAAGCAACAAGCTGCAATTTAGAGTTTTGACTTCGAGAGAAAGCGGCTTATAAATCACGTTAGACACGAGGGAAAAGCAACAAGCTGCAATTTAGAGTTTTGACTTCGAGAGAAAGCGGCTTATAAATCACGTTAGACACGAGGGAAAAGCAACAAGCTGCAATTTAGAGTTTTGACTTCGAGAGAAAGCGGCTTATAAATCACGTTAGACACGAGGGAAAAGCAACAAGCTGCAATTTAGAGTTTTGACTTCCCAGCAGCTATAACCACTATGCATATGATTATGCATATGAATCAACATGAAAATGTCAAGCTTATTTTTCCAGCGTAGAGTTGTCGTCCCATTTGTGAAACGCACTGTTCGTTTCTCCTCTATTCAGATATTTTTTTCCCTTATATCATTTTGGATATGCTTCCTATACAGAACAATAGTTCAATATGCATTTGTTTTATTTTCATTTAATAAATTTAAAAAAAAGTTTGGGGGATGAAAAGAAATTACCCATCAATAATTTATGGACTTTGTTTTTAAGTGCCACTCCTTTCTTTCACGACATTATAAGACACCAACAAAATGCTTCGTAACTTGCCCAGAAATATTATCAGTAAATTTGCCAGCATACTTAACGCCTGTTTCACACTAAATTATTTTCCTGATCCCTGGAAGCAAGCAAAGACCTTTCTTCTACCCAAACCTGACGGATATCGACCTATCAGTCTGTTATCCAGCCTAGGAAAAATTTAGGAACGAATTATACTTACAAGAATCGAGCCATATTTTCATCTTTTACCTAACGATCAATAAGGCTTCAGAAGAAATCTTAGCATGACTTGCCAACTCGTGAGAATTGTTGAATTCGTCGGATCTGCATTTCACAATAAGTGTTGCGCTCCTTATGCTGGACGTGGCAAAAGCATTTGACGGCCTCTGCCATGAGAGGCTCATCTTCAAGCTTATCAAACTAGGACTTCCTAGAGAACTTATTCTTCTGATCTTCTCCTTTTTGCAAAACTGTACATTCTTCGTTGCACAAAGAAATGAAAAGTCAACTCCAAGACCTATAAGATCCAGTATCCCGCAAGGCAGTATCCTTGGTTCTGAGCTTTACCGCCGAATTTCGTGTTTTTTTTTAAGGATACATGCCGCTTCAAATCTGCAAGAGTAACGATGATTTTCGCCAGCTAAACGCTTTTACTTACCGCTCAACAACGGCCTGTATCCCCTCAAAGCGCACATATTCCATTACAAAATCTCTTTATTTCATCCCCTCTATCTGCCTTTTCTTTCATTTTTGGCTGATATTTTTTAATCACTTTGTATATGTGTATGTTAGTATAAGATAAAAATTCTATTTTTATTTCAGGCCCTTTAATTTTTAATATGGAAATTCTTCCTTTTCGAATTGCCTTATATACCACGCTCTGTTTTATTTCAAATAAAATTTAAGAAGTAAACATTATTTGCCGATAGCTTTGAGGGAACGCTTTGTTGATTAAAAATGTCTTATTGCAACATAATCTCTCTCCAAAAATTCGAAATATTTTAAAACGCGGCAAACTCTTCCAAGCCCGCATCTGTTAACATAATTAATACCTAATTTAAATACCTGCTGAAATCTACATTTGTGTGCAAATTAAATGCTCATCACTTGAAACTGTACGTTGCTGAAAACGAAGGATCAAATATTTCGAATCATAAATTCATCGCAATTAAGAATAACGCCACAATAAAAAAAAATTAATGATTTTTTTTTTAAAGTACAAATTTGGTAAATTACTTTAGAAGTTCCAAAAACTCTTAATTTGGAATATTATTTTTCGTCCTATCTAACGGTACAAAAATCGAAATTCTGCACTGTTTAAAACAAGGATGTGAGAGAAAATACACTACTCAACATTGGAAAATGCAACACCAAGCAGGACAGGCCTAAAAATTACGAAAATTTCAGGGTAGACGCACCTCACCGAATTATGCGAATGATGTGAGATGTGCAGCTCTCCAACGCACGTGGAAAAAGATATAAGGGAAGGAACCTGCAGAATGTTCAACTTTAGTGCCGTTATTTCTGCTAGGGAAATCATCGTACAAAATCTGTTCTTATCTTAGAGGCAGAGAATGCCAGGCCGTCAACGGAGGCAGTTACAGCAGATTTTAAGAGGGGCATGGTGATCGGACTGAGAAAGGCAGGTTGGTCCATACGGCAAATCTCAGCTGACACACACCTTAATACGTTCACAGTGTACCAGCTGTGGCAACGATGGTTGGAACAAGGAAATGTGCCAAGTTCGACGGGTGCCGGTGCAGCCAGAGTGACGTCAGCACGTATGGACCGACGCATTCGGCGACAGGAGGTGGCGCACTCGCAAGTCACTTCTACCTCTATTCTGCAGCATGTTCAAGACACCCTGTATGCTCCAATATCGATCAGAGCTATTTGCCGTCGATTGGTGGCTAGTGGCCTGCATTCGTGGCTCTGCTAAGAAACTGCAATTGACCCCACATCATACACTCCAACGTCTACAATGGTGCCGTGCTCGAGCGATGTGGACGACGGAATGGCACATAGGTCGTGTTCTCAGGACGAGACAAGCTTCTGTTTCTCCAATGATAGTCTCCGCGTACGAGTGTGGCGTCGATGTGGAGAAAGGTTCAATCCCGGCAGCAATTGTGGAACGCTCCACTGCGTGACATCAGGGTTTGGGGGGCAATTGCTTATGATTCCAGGTCACCTCTAGTTCGTATTCAAGGCACTATGACGGCCTAATGATACGTGGATCATGTACTGCGGCTGGTGACACTTCCGTACCTTCAGGGAGTGGCCAATGCCCTCTATCAGCAGTACAACGCCCGACCACACACTGCTCGCATGAGCCAACGTATTCTGGAAGGTATCTTTTTGTTAGTCAATTTGCGCTTTGCGGCGCTGCCAACGGGCTCACAGGCCACAGAACCCTCTTTTCGGCCTGTGTTACTGAAGTAAATCCACTTTTCATCACAAGTGACGATCCGGTCCAGAATTTTGTCCTTGCGTTGATATTCCAGCAGATTAGTGCAGGCCCGAACACGTATATCCTTATCTTTTTCAGACAGTTCATGTGGCACCCAGCGATTGAACTTATACGTCAAGTTTATGCGACGTATAGCGCGGCTAATGGATGTGGGACTAACGTCTAACTCCTTAGCAAGCTCTCGATGGGTTCTATACTGATTTTCTTCTACAAGTTCTCGCAAGCGGGCCTCATCAACGTCAGTAGGCCTGCCAAAGCGCTCTGCTTTTGAGCCCAGCCCTTGTTTTTGAACTTTCGGTTCCAAACCTTCACAGTGTCATATGTTACGACATTAGTACCTAAAGCTGTAGCACATGATTTGGTGACATTTTGTAGCTGACTTTTTGCAACAGAATTGGAAGTAAATGATGGTTCTAATCTGGTAGCGTGATAGTTCTATTTCAGAAACCTTGTACTTAATAGTAACGATAATTTTTTACAAATTTCACAACAGAGTGTATAAGCTAGTTCTCCCGCCTTATTAGCATGCCTTCGCAGTGTAGTGGTCAGCACGCTGGGCGCGTATTCCAGAGGTCCGTGGTTCGATTACCGGCGAAGGTGTTGATCATTTTTAACTTCTGTTCCCAAAACATACCTAATGTCTCTACAGTGGCGCCGGAACTAAAAGGGTGGTTGATGATGATTCTCCACACCCAGGATTTGGCTATTGGGTCCCCTAAAACCCCAGTAGCCCTTTAAAAGGGAAAGTATATAAAGTATTTCTCCTGCCTTCTTAGCATGCCTTCGTAGTGTAGTGGTCAGCACACTCGGCGCGTATTCTAGAGGTCTGTGGTTCGATTCCCGGCCAAGGTGTTGCTAATTTTTCACTTGTTCTGCTTCCAAAAAATACCTAATATGAGTGTTCTAAAACAAATCTCTTTTTTTCAAGTGCCAAAAACCATTTGACAAAATATGATTATACACGCCAACATATTATGTTTGGGAAGACGATATTTGCGGTGGCGGGAAAGTTTCGTTAAAGCCCAATATATACGTATGTTATTATGATTCCCCTTAAAAAGTCAGGATTTGTCCATGGAATCAGCAATAATTCTTCTGCTTTACTCTACTATTTAGTTTTTATTTACACTGCTGTACCTTTATTTATAATCTGGTAGCTTATATTCAAATCTAAAAATGCTTTTCATATTACCTTTCTAAAATGCTTTCTTAATTGCCAATTATTACCACAGTAGCCCACTTTTTGCATTCTAAATTTCATTTCGAATTTCCCAGGAGGAAATTTCCTTTATTTTTCTTTGTTATTCTCCCTCCTTTCAGCATGCCTTCGTGATGTAACGGTTAGCACACTCGTTTCGTATTCGAAAGGACGAGGTTCGAGTCCTAACGAGGGTATTTCTCATTTCCCATATCCTCTTGCTCGAAAATAACCTAATGACTCTACAGTGGCCCCGACCTTAAAGATGGTGGATGATGATTCTTCGCCATCAGGATTTGGCGATTGGGTTCCCTAAGGTATTTTTCCCCTCCTTTCTGCATGCTTTCGTGATGTAATGGTAGTACACTCGGTGCGTATTCGAGAGGTCTAGGTTCGAGTCCCGGCGAAGGCATTGCTAATTTTTCACATCTCCCATATCAAAGAAATCCTGACAATCTACAACTGAATTGATTTATTTATACAAATATAAAACAGAGGGATTGTCATTGATTAGGATGACGACATAAAATTATTTCTGAAAACATTTTTTAGAAATTTGAAATTTAGCTTTAAATATAAGTAACCTAATCTGAAGAGAAGGTGAGAATGTAATAAATTGATAAAAGAACTAATTTTGTAGGGGGGGGATTCTCGTAGTAGAAATGAAAGAAGTGATATACGTTTTAATCTTACAACAACAACAACAAAAAAAAAAAAAAAAAAAAAAAAAAAAACCTGAGGTATGTAAATGTAACGAGTTACATACCTCATTTTCTAATCAGTGAAAAATTAACATTAATAAAATTTAAGCTATCCAAATGAAGAAGCTTATAATTTAGCATTTAAATACCTAAATTATATACAAATAAAAATTTCATCACAACTTTCTAGCTTTAAAAACCAGTTATTTGAACAGTAAGACTGCTTTAAATCTTTTGAAGATAATTCTCTAATTACAGCCTAGTTCAATCATAATGAAATTTGAAGCTGAAATAAAGCTAATATTCCCAGTTACTGTTGCTGATGGTAAAAGAAGCTTCTGTAATCTTAAAATAATAAAAAATTATGAAACATCTTCATCTATTCTCTGTATAGAATATGAATTAAGCTATCAAATTCCTTCTGGAAAAAATATTGATGATTTTGTTCTATAAAGGTAAGGAGAATTAAATTATATACAGTGAAAAGTCGTTAATCCGAACTCCTCGGGACTTCGGCGATTCCGGATTATAGATCATCAGTTTAAATCTGGTAAGATGGCATGCAGAAATTATAAAATTAAAAATATGAAACCGTAATTTAGGAAATAAAGAACAATTATGATCTTAAAAAAAAAAAAAAAAAAAAAAAAAAAAAAAAAAAAAAAAGCAGCTTAATATTTATTTGTTTTTTCATTAAACATTTCTTTCAATGTAAGTTGTTTAAGTTGCTTCGTTTTATGTGATAATACTTTCTCTTTAATTTTTAATTCTATAAACAGACATAATTTCTTCTTCAGTTACAAAGTTCCGCTGTTCAAGTCCTATAATTGCTGTGTCGAGAATACCGACTAATTTGTCAATCGAAATTTTTTCGTTTTCAATAACCTCTCTGTCACTTTCTTCACTATCGGAAGCGAATTATAATGAGGAGGAATTTGATTTAAATCATATCGAAGACGGAGTCGGAGTACATCGAGATGAAATACTACATTTAGTAAGGAATTATAAGCCAAATAAAATAAAAAACATCTGCCCTGAAGATAAGGATAGTGATGACAGATCAACTTCCAATTCATTGTGCGCCGCGGAGTCCCCCCCCCCCCGCCGCAGAGCAGCATGAAATTGATAAACAGATTTCGGAATGGTTAGAGAAACGAAGGATATGCCTTTATCCATTTTTTGCAGGAATTCCACTTTTTGTTTAATGGACTTCGAAAGACACTTTCGCTTTTTAGATCTTTACATATTAGTAAATATATATCAGAAATTCTATTTGACATAATCGAAAGTTCAAGCTTACTTTTATAAAATTGCTGTAACAGTCTGCAAAAATAATAAGCCGGATCCAATTCGAAGATTAAGGGACAACACAATCTGCAACATTAACTGAATTAGATAATTTCAGCTTAGCTTATACCGTCCGTTATACATTAAACGCGCATACATTAACGTATTATACGCGTTATACATTAACGTATTATGCGCATGCGCACGCGCATATTCGCCGCCGTAAAGGTCTTATGCGCAACTCATGCGCGCGACTCATGCGCAGAAAGTTTGTAGATTTGACGTATAGATCATTCCGGATTATGGGTGTCCGAATTAACGACTTGTGACTGTATATAAAATTACATAATTAGTACAGCATTTTTTACATTGCTATCTATTCTGTTTCTTTGATATTTGCTATTTTTTAAACATTTCTCAGTTTATAAATGTAGATCATTATTTGTAACATAATTTTTCTGAATATATAAAGCTATGATTGAACATATTATAAGTGTTAGAATGTTGTGATTTGAAATATTTACCTTCAATGAATATGAAAGCGTATAAATATCATTAATTTCAATAAACATAGGGGTATGCCTCTGCTTCAGGAAAAAAAAAGAAATATATCTACGTAAAGCTCTACTTAGTTAGAGTCAGCATTGCAATATATGTTTTAAAAATTCCTCAGTGTAACCTCAAAAATATGTATTTATATTTATAATTATAAAAACACATAATTTCTAGACCTTTCACCAGAAAACGTTGAGGCATTATTTCCAATTCAATCAGTTCTTATGATTCAGAGAATGTAAAGAGATAATACTATAAAAATCAGCTCTGTGCTTCAAATCCCTAATGCATTATTTATGGAACTCCTAAATGTATTTTTTTCATGTGGTATCTATTGTCATGACTTTGAGCGCACATGTTTGGGACAAGAATATTTGCATCTGATAAATGTTTGTTAATATAAATATTCAGTTTAAATTGAATTTTTAGAATATATTTTCATATGTGAAATTTTCAGAAATTTTTATACATGGAACATACCTTCATCCACATTAAGAAACCTTATAATGTATTTTGCTTATATCATTTAATGACTATTATCTAAAAATATGTCGCATTCATTTCTGACTGCATAACTTTTCATCTGTTTTATCTTCCCAGAAACAAAATAAATCATTATATTTTAATGCTTTTCTGCATAAATCATTTTCTTTTATTTAGTCCCAGAAATAAAATAAACCAACTTACTTTAATGTTTTTTTCTGAAATAATTTAAAGTAGTCTTTTAGATATTTTCAGTAACAATTTGGATACAAAAGTTCAGCTGAACTTTGGGAAGTGGCCATTACATGTTTTGCACAGATTCTAGTGCCAGCTCTCATGAGGTTTCAGGTGGTTTTTAGACGTCTTTTATTTCATTTCAGAGGCAGATGTAAATGCTCCACTTATATCCATCATAAGAGAAAAACAGCTAAAACAGAAGCAAAATGCATGGTCTTTTTCTCACTATGATTAATTAATCATGATCTCCATTGTTCAAGTCCCTGATGCAATGATTTGGTGAATATTTTCTAAAATAAAATAATTATCCCTTTTCTCTAGCAGATCTTTCATTTCTTTGGCATCACTTACAGAAGGATTCTATCTTATCACATCAATGTTGAAGTACATTACTCAATTTCTTTCATGAAGAGGAAAATGCTAAAGCAATTCAATTATTGCTCTCATTATTACTAATGTCAAAAATACTAGGATAACACGTCTTGATTTTGGCGGGACAGTCCTGCTTTTTGGAGGACTGTCCCGTGCCCACAGATTTTTAAAAATGTCCCGCTTTTTTAGAAAACATCTGCATTTCTTATTTTAAATGTACTGTTAAAATATACTACCTATTATTTATTAATTATTATAGTAAATATAAAGAAATAAAAAATACATAAATAAAAAAACACATAAAATGTATGCAGAGTACACTAAAAAAGGCGATGTAACGAGTTAGATTTACTCGGTGATGTTCGATCATTGTTGTTACGTCTCGTCAAGGGATATCTATTGTTAATGGAGGAACAGCTAGCATTAGCTGAAGGGCTATTTGCTTTCCACACTATAAACCACAATCAAAGTTTCAGATCAATTGATTGTACATCGTAAATGATCAAAACATTGCACGACAAAAAATTTGCAGGTGCAACGACAAAAACCGAAGCAATTATTTGTAATGTTTTTTCACTATATTCGTTTTCACAATTGCAGAAACAATTAGATTTTAAATGCACATTTATATCCATATATTATGATGCTTCCAACCACAAAGATTTAAAATTATTTCCCACAATTGTTAAACTTTTTGATTCAGAAACAGAAATTAAAATTAGAAGATTAGATTTCACTGCCGGGTGAAACTTCAGAAATAATTTTTGATTCAATAAGTACTATTTTAAAAAATAATAATTTGAACAATAAAATCATTGCCTATTGTGAGGATAACACTAACGCAAATTTTGGTGGAAAAACTAGAAGAAGCATCAATAACGTTTTTACGAACTTAACGAACATTTGAACCACAAAATTATTAGAGTAGCTTGTCCAGCACACATTCTACACAATACTATTCAAACAGCATCTGAATTACTTCCAGTGGATTTTGAAAATATTATTGCAAAAATTTATTCATATTTTTATATATATATACTGCACGTGTTGAAAGTTTGAAGGATTTTTGTGAAAGCGTAGAAATTGAATATAAAAGAATTGGGTGACATTAAAAAAGGAGATTTTATGGGAATATGTGGAAAATCTTTTTAGTATAGTAGTAACCATTTTCTGAAAAATAATATTTGCGTAAATGGTCTTTTTGATGAGGTGTCATTGGTAAAAAGATATGTTACTGAAGAAAAAATGAAATGTTGGTTGTCTGCAAATGTGGAAACAGATGAAAAATGGACGGAGTTATTCCTTCATTTTAAACAGAATAATATTCCTTATGAAAATATTTTGAAAACTTTAGAACACGCGCTCTTTCAGGAACAAATGCAGCAACAGAACGTGTGTTTTCTAATATCAATAAAATATGGACAATTCAAAAAATGCAGTTGAACATTAAAATTCTAAAATCTGTATTAAGGGTAAAATATAATTTGACCAATTCATGTGAGAAATTTCACGACATTTCAATAAATGATCCGAATCTATTGCAAAGTATTCACTCAGATAAAAAATATAACCGTGAAAGAAAATCATAGTTTTTTTAAACAAAATTTTAAATTAATTAAAAAATATATTCAAATTATTGTTCTTTAAATATTTTATAGTTACCAATAGTTAATAATAAATACAGTAAGACCCCGCTTAACGCTGTTTCGGTTTAGCGCTCTTTTATTTCAACCCGGGGATTCCACGAAATCGCTCGGAGCATACGGGGATTCCCCGAAATATTATGCAGCGATAGGTTTCAAATACATATCCGAAAGAGTGTACTTGTATTTCTTGTTTGGTGCGGTATTGTACAGACATATTTTGAAGGGGTAAATGTGGAAGATGTCGAAGAAATATTTCAAGAAGCAGCGGCTAGTCTTTCTAATGATGAGCTCAAGGAGTTAACTGAACAAGAAGAAAACAAAAATGTTGACAGCAATGATTCAGAAGAAGAGCAAAAAGAACTTTCGATGGCGTTTGTAAAAAGGAGTTTGTCTACCATAACTGAAATAATGGATCAATTCATTATTTCAGTTATGGTAGACAGAGAAAATGATCCGAATTTTGACAGGAGCTCAAAAGTAAGGCGTGGTGTTAGAGATGCTCTATCCGTTTATGAAAACTTTTAAGAGAACAACGCAAAAGAAAAAGGCAAACAACATTAGATGCTTTTGTCACAAAAAGGCAGAACACTGAAAACGCGGAAGGCTAACTAAATATGACTGACTGAGAATTTTATTTTATTTTTTTTTTTTAAGAATATTCGTTTTGTTATTTATATTTTGTTTTTATTTTTGCAAGAAATAATAATGTGGTATTAATTTGGGCTTTAAGAAATAAATGTTTGGTTTTATTTTTATTAAAAAAACATACTTTTTAAATTTAATACCTAACCAATCTCCTAGCCATCTGCCCCTAACCCCAATATTTACATGTAAAGATTGCCTCGTTTAGCGCTGTTTCGCATTACGCTCTACTTTGATGGAACGTATCCCCCGTGTTAAGCGGGGTCTTACTGTATATTTTGGTATATTTATAGAAAAGTATATGAATGTATACAATAAAACATATTTTTTTGAATTATTGGTCTGCTTTAATAACTAAATTACAATTTTCATTTCATTCCATTTGTCCCGCTTTGTCTCAAGCCAAGCAAATCGAAATAAGGAATGCATTGAAGTTAATCTCATTTTTTCTGTATTTACCTAAACATCATTTGATCTAGTGCTCATTAGTTGATGTATTATTAATTGCTATTTCCAAAGATTTCTACATTTCTGAAGTTAGTAGTTTTGAAAATTGCAGAAAATTAGCAATAATTTAAGGATAACTTAATTTTATTCAAGGATTTTTCGTAGAAGCACGACGACTTTGCAGGACATGAATACTTCAAATTTATCTGATAAAAAATAAATAGATGAGCTTCGCCTATATTAACGCTTTGCTAATCTCCGACACGTGGCGAAAGAACAAATCTAATTTTATCATATCTTCAAAATACTGAAAAATAAATTAGGAATGGGATAGTAAAAGATTTATAACCTGTCCGTTAAAGGCTGCAAAGAGATTTCATCTGACTGTACGTCGAATAGCTATTCGACATAGACTAAGAAGCATCTAACAATGTTTATTTCGAGGAAATCTTGAAAATTTTTTGTGCTTTGAATTTTACATGAAACTTTCTAAGACACACAAATGTTATTTCGAAAAACATTTCAGTATACGTTTTAGTAATATTTTTTTAAATCAAAGGATGGAGAACAATTTAATTATGTAACGATCTTTAACCAACCGCAAAATTTAATAGTTTTGACATTTTTATGAATACTCTTGATGCTGAATTTTTATGCAATCATACAAGTCAGAATTGTACGAAGAATATTATTTATTTTCAAAAAACATTACGTCTGGTTTACATTATTAAAAAACTTAAGTTAAAGGCTCAAAATTATTTTATTACTCTGTAATGCCTTGCCTGACGAGCTCTGTGATTATTTCAGTCTGTTTTGCTAATTCTTTTAATAAACCTTCACACCTCTGGTATTGGGGAAAGTGGTCTTGGTGACTGATGTAACTTGTAAGCTCTCAGATCACTCGGAAGGATTCGGATTAAATGTGCCTTGGGGAGAAAAAAAGCGCAAAATTTAGTTTCATACCATAAAAGAAAATTATTGTACATAACATAAAAATTTTTTTATTTATGAAAATTTATGTCATATATAATCACGTCTATCTGATGCAACATCTATTAAATGTAACCACATCTTATGCAATCAACAACATCCAATTATTATGTATTTTTCCAGGAAGGTAGCAAAACACGTTTTACTTCAGTTTGATATGTAAATTATAATAAGAAGTAATGATTTATTTATATTACTACATCACGTAACAACTAATGAAATTAATCTTAATAAAAAAAAAAAAAAAAAAAAAAAAAAAAAAAAAAACCTCCTGAAAGCATATGGAAAATAACAACCAAACAAAATTGATACAAAATTAAAACAAACAAGGAGACGAAAGTCTTTCAGTAAATATACAAGAACTTTCAACAGATGTTTCCTATCGTTGTATTTTAAATCAACAGCATTTTTATTATAATTTATTACGCTTTTAAAAAATCTTAGCCTATATATTTCACAAATGTGACTAATTCAGTATACTTCGCCAGATCTCATCCTGTTTATAATTTTGAATTATATGTTGTTATCAAAATCGTACAAGAAAAAATACACACAGCAGCAGATTTTTGCCGCATAAATGTATTTATTGTTATTCTTCAGTTGACTTTTTTTAACACAATCTCTTTTTAGTAATGGATGTTGATTCAAAAGCATTATTGATTTTCCAAAAGGATATATCTCAAACATAATCTACTGTATAAATTGTAAACTATTTAATAAGCTATGTTTCATTGCCAGATCATATAAATAATTAAAAATATAGGAAACCACAAAAAATGGTTATTTTCACAACAGTGTCTTTCCCGAAAAAAAGCACCGAATATCGTATTGAAGCTTTTCAGTATAGTCAACAATTATACAATTTTGCCTTTTAACAGGTAATAGTCCTGTTTCATATGGATAATTAAAGACTTCAATAGTTCACTCAGAGAATTTAGTCTTCTCACTAGTTTGAACGAAGTCCAGACTTTTAAACGACTCGGATTGTTGCTTCGTTTGAAAAAAACTTCTTAAGAAGGTTTTAAAACAAACATTTTTATTAAATCAGAACGTGAACACAAATGCACTTCTCGAGCTCATATAGGCAACCACATCTTGGGACGTAAAATTTAATCTTATCTAAACCAGCGAAGTCTACTAAGGTGTCCTCAAGCTGCAAGGAAACATTCTCTCTTACAATTCGAAAATCTTAAAGTATATGCTATCGAACCAATCTGCATTCTTGTTGGAAAATGGAAAGAGAAATGACAGTAAAACTCTATCAGAATGTAAATCAGAATAAAATTGGTTATTCAAAATAATAACCTTACATATTTCCCCACCACAATATAGTAAGTAATTGTAACGAATGACCTTGGTGAGGTCGAAATTCTAAACTAAACTGGAGCTAACTTTTACAATTGAGAAATTTCTAAATGCGAACTATAACTACGTTTACAGACGATACAGATCTATTAGACCGTACAGTTCTTGAGGACAATAAATTCATTGCATCTATCAAAAAGAATGACTAGCACTCATTTCCTTCCAGGCAACTTTTTACTAAGTCAGAACTTAAACATAAATGCACGGCTCGAGTTTATAGACCTGCCAATCACTTGGGATGATATAACTCAAAGTAACATATTTAACAGTGAATCAAGGGTTGCACAAAGAATTTGAGCTTCTCACTGGCGTAACCATTTAACTTTGGGAAACTATAATGCAAAGTTGACTAATAAAATCCAGTCTGACCTTGCGAAACGTGGCTTCGAGAGTTAGAAACACTCTCTCTTGCAGTCCGGAAATCGCACATCATATACTTTCGAACTAATTTGAATTTTGGTAGTGAAACGGAAAAGAAAGGGACAGTAAAGATCTACATATATCATAAAATACTTAGTAATAAGCAAGTATTTTATGATATAGATAATAAATTTACACACTTTAAAAAATTAAATGTTAACATATTTTAATTTCCAGTTTAGTATTTTGAATAACGATATATTTAATTTGCATATCAATCCCTTCATTCTGCAGGGCTGCAGTTATCAGCAACATCCACATGAGGTCCTGTTTATAGTTTAGATGTTAATCGATTCAGAAACCTTTACTACGGATACTGTTATGAAACATTTTCAAAGGAAAAAGTAGTTGCATTGAATTTACACATGGGTTACGATGACAAGAATGCCGAGATAGTGATGCTAGATAGAATTATTATTTCTACAGTAATCAATCAACACTAACCATGTGGCTTCTATAATGATAATTCTGATTACGATTTAATTACAGATCAAGAATATGATTCAGCGCAAAGATTAACCTTATGATTATATTTCTAACTTAGTGCAGGATTTGAGATTAAGACGTTTTCACATTGATTATACTTATCTTTGGTTGGAGACTTTAAATCTCAGAATACTCTTAAAAGGAACACATAAATGAGAGGTATCTGCATAATAACAATCCTTTTGGTGTCTGCTTTATTAATATAATAAATCTAGTTTGAAATAAATCTAATTAATATAGTTTTGAAATTTTATGGATTTAAAAAATTTAAAATGCATTTTTCTTCTTTTCTTAATCTAAAATTTGTTCATGTTTAACTTCCTTTCTCAATAAAAATGCTAGAGAAAATAAAATTTTAAGTCGCAACTCATACTGCACAAAAAATACACTTGAAGTTGAACTTATATAATGTCTTTAGAAATGAAATTTCATCAGGGTCGTAGCTAGGGTTTTCAGCGCCCAGGGTCAACTGAAAATTTCGCGCCCCTTCCTGCTTGCCAAGGATGGGAAACATTTAATTCTAAAATGTCGTAACATCAGTTTGGCGCCCCTTGGATTCTGCGCCTGGGGACAGATGCCCCCTTGCCCCCCCTCTAGCTACGCCCCTGAATATCATACAAACAATGCGTAACTTACGTTGCATTCACAGCGTCTTATGACCAAGGGACTGACTTCTGCAGGCTCTTGTGGTTCAGCACTTTCAGGTAGATTTTCTTTCTTATTGTCAATCTAAAAATAAAATTTAAAAAATAAAATGCTTATTGATTAAGAACACTATTTCTGCTTCACTTGAATAATATAAAAATGTTCTACGAATGAAGTTTTACAGAGCTATACTTATGTCACAGAAAAATATTTAAGATTACATGAAAAATATTCAAGACTATATGGAAAATTATTTAATTAAAAAATGTAAATGAATTAAATGTTTAAATAGTGTTAGCTTTAGGAAAAGGACTTCTAAGGATTTTGTAAAGGCAGTATATGTCTCATAAGATTTAAATTATTCAAGAGACACATATAAAATTAAATAAAGGGTAAATCTTTCATAAGGAAAATAACATGAACATTACAGCATTAAATCTTGAACAATAATTTAGGAATACTATTTACCCTTTTCATGTATTCTAATAGAATTTTCATTTTATCCATATTGCTTTCAACACTGTATTTTTCTTTTATTTTTTGCTTTACAAATTCTTTAAAGAGTATATTTTATGCAGCGTTCTTTTATTTAAAGTAAATTTCCTGTTAGCATTCTCTCATTATAGTTATTAAACTTCTAATCATTATGCAGCATCTTCATCTGGAACTTTATTCCTTTCTGACTTGTTTTAACAAGATGCTTATCATCAGTCTAATATTTTGTCTTCTATCAGTTAACATTTCGATGAAAATTATAACTTTTTGACAACGAAAGCCTTTCATTTTAAAAATAGAAGGTACTTCATTTTAAAAATAGATTTAAGGTAGAAATTTAATTATTTTATCACTGCGTTTAATGCGATTAAAAATTTCAAATTTATACACTCTTACAACATAACATACCTTATCAAAAATTCGTACTCCTAAAATACTAAAATCTTTATCAATAACTGGAAATTCTTTCATAGGGTCGAACTCTTCAAACTGAAAGTCACGAAGAGAGTCATCAAAATCATCCTTCCTTGAACGCTCTGTAGCAGCCTGCGCAAATCTAAAACCTTCAATGAATGGACTGAGGTTTGATAGAAGAGATAAACAGGTTCTAGGCACCTGATTTAGTAATAATATATAAATTAACAACAATTAAAAAAATAAATTTAAAATAAAATTTATATTTTCCTTCAGGGACAGAAACATCCATTAGTATTAGCACCCTAGTAAGTGGTATTAGTATTAGCACCTTAGTAAGTATACATGTATTATGCACATTGGGTAAGAGATTCGGCTTCCTAAGAAACACAGTGCTTTAATATATTAAACTGCTGAGTTGGTAACCAGTTCTGTATGGATTTTGTAATACTCTGGGACGGAAGACAACTCAGCGGATTTCAGTATTAGCACCCTGTGGATGCCAGTGTTAATTTTAGTGTCAGATAAACCTATATTATTCTATTTATGATATGCAAAGCAATGAAAAAGATACCATCCACTCTATATGTAACGAACAATTGGTACTCTATAAGTTGACCTATATTTAATTGAATATGTAATTTATATATTATATTAATATATTTAATTGTAATGTAATTAATATATTATAATTAATATAATTAATTGAAATGAACTATATTTAATTTGGGCATCATAACTTAAATTTAATTAACATGTTCAATCATACTGCTTTTGCTGAATACACGGGATATTCCTTAATGACGAAATATTCTTGCTGCCAAATAAGTGACAGTTTTACTTGCAGTCACAGGTGTGCAAAATTAAGCAGAAAGACTTGTCAACGGGTTTAAACATTTGGGTATTTGTCCATTTGATAAGTTAAAATGTTTTATGCAAGTATATACAGAAATAGTGCTAAATAATCAGACAAAATAACAGAAACTGAACACCTTTATGCATTTAACGAATAATAGAATGCAATACATAGAAATGTTTAAAATTTAATGTATTCCTATAATTACTCTGAAGCAAAAGAAAAAAAGCATATCGGCTGTTTCATTGTCCATGAGGAATTTGTGGTAATATCATATTATTTATACTAAATATCACTTTTGTATTTTTTCAAAATAAATCTAAATTATTATTTTAAAATAAAACTTGTATTAGACAGAAAAAGATGTTCTTTTAATATATCATATATTTATAACGCATAGCTAACTAAACATTATAGTGACTTCTAAATTGCGTTATTCGTTTCTGGAATATTTTATGATTAAAATAATAAACAATAGTTGGCAAATAGGCGTAGGCTAATAAAACTCCTTTCGTGTTTTAAAATATTTTGTGTAAGAAAACAATGAATAGATTAACTTTTTATTTACAGTTATGATTTAATTTGTTTCTTCAGAAACAGTATGCACCGAATATATTTCCTCTCTAAGTTTTTTAAGCGGTAAAACTAGTAGAAAAAGGGAAAACATATACTAGTAAATAAGGTATATTAAACATTTTAAATATAGAATTAAAGCTCAGAATGTAAATAAATAAATTTATCATTGCATTGAATGTTCCGAAAATTGTTACAATCTACATATATTTAATTTATAACATACCTCATCTAAAATTTCCACACGATGAGAACTAGACGTTGGAATAGAATGCACAGAATCTGGCAGGAGATCCACAACATTAACAGCAAAGTGGTTAATTTCATCAGCAACAGTAGACACCCCTGAAAACTCGTTAGTGCTCGGACATGTCTGAGCAGTCCTGAAGCTTTCCGTGGATGAAGTGAGATTGGAAAGAGGAAGACACGAAATTTGTTCACTCAAAGTTTCGTCAACGTCAGTTCTTTCAAACAAACGAGGGCTTTCTGAGATATCTGCGTTTGACTCAGAAGATGTCACCTGTTATAACAATAATATATAAATTAACAATAAACAATAAAATTTATATTATATTCATCTTCATTAGAATTTAATATTTGAAGAAAAGCGATGCTTGTTTCAATAAAAAAAACTCAGTTGCTATACTTATGAACTGTATCATGAATATAGAACCTATGTAATTAGCTCAATGAATTTATGAAATGGCCTTATCATCTTTAGTATGCTGGTATTTTTTTTTCACGTGATTTTCATCCTTTTATTAAACGGTTTGTTTTTTTCACTTTATTTTAAATTTAATATTTATTCATCCACAATAATAGAGAAATATTAAAAAGGTCAGCGAACAAGCAAAGTGAACCAATAAAAATGATTAATACGCAACATAGTCAAAAACTATATGAATAGTTTTTGACTATGCTTAAAAAAATGAGGTTCTGTCTGTCAGGGAAAAGCTATAAGTGTTCTTTTGCCCTTTGATCAAATATATGTGAGCCAAGTTTTTTTTTTTTTTTTTTTCCCTGTCAGGAATTTAAAGGGAGATCACCATTAACCTCTAATTTAGGCGTCGAGCGAGTCACTTTAACTGATAACGAAAGCACATTTTCCCACTGCAGGTGTTAAGTTAGGGCATATATTTTTCTAAGTAAAATCCTTTATTGCCTATTGTACTAAAACGGAAATGATCCAATAAGCCCTGAACCACGCATTTTTAAATGAAACCGTGCAATTTACAACTTTTTAAAATGTTATTTGAATTAGGGAGCTTCACAAATACATAGCCCATGGTAACAAAGCGTAAGTAAGTAAAATAAAATGATATGACGTCTCAATTTTAATCCAAAATAAATGAATTAAAAACAAAGGTTTATACTCAAAATAAAGAGGAAAAAGCTTTTTAATGAAATATAGAACTAAATTCTTTTCAGTCATATGACAAAAGTACGAAAAAAAAGTAAATCACAGAATGGTTAAAGTTAAAACAAGGTTGTTAAAATTTAAGATAAAAAAAAAAAACTCAATTTAACCCACACGTAAAGCGTTTGGATTTCTTTGAGTGTAATAAATTATGAAACTTTAAAATTTTAAAACAACAAATAAATACTAAAATTTCATTATAACAATACTTATTCTTCCAAATCTATAAATCTATAAATCTCAGCATTAAGCTTATTATTATCAGCATTAAGCAGCATTAAGCTTATATATTATGAAGAGGAAAAGCTTAAATTGCCAGCCGGTATTTTTAATTTTATTGGGAAATACAGATGGAATAATATCAGGAACTTTTATTATTTGGAATTAATTGGAAACATTACTTTATTCATTAAAAATTAAAATTACTTTTATTACTAATATGTACAAAGCTATTTGTATTTGTTATCCTGAAGTACAAAATCATTGCTTTTTTGTGTAGAACAGATGAAAATAGATGAGATTGCTGCAAAATGCTTCTCTCAACCTTGCTAAAAATATGAAGAATAGATCTGAATAATAATATAATAAGTATTATAGATCATATACCTAATTTAATCTGAAAATACATAAATTGCTCAATAGACTCCTCATCAGCGTGCCCTACTATCGAACATTTGTTATGGGCTAAGTTGAGGGGTGTTGTCAGTTAAGGGGCATGAAAATATATGGCCATTAGGAGTTCCCTACTGCTCAATACGGATATCGCAGATTATTTTAGTTCTGCAGAAATGTCTAGGAAAAAGACCGGGTCCTGTTATGTAGTAATTAACTGAAGGATTCAAGTACAGAGACAGAGAAGCTTATATTAAGAATGAAATTAAGTGCAACTTTCTGCATCTTTCGTGAGAAGCACAGTTCCACAAATTTTGTCGATACTTTGAAGGATATTATTTTAGTCGTTATTCGAAATTTAACCGAGGGCATGAAGACAAAAAGTTCAATACCAACTCGATTAGGAGCCGTTTTATTAGCTAATTCATTGAAAATATGGCTAGCATGTGTTTTGATCCAAGAAATCTGAATTTTGTAGATTTCGTTTGAAAGCAGATAGAGAGTTTATGTGGGAAATTATTGGTGAAGGGAAGAACCGTTAATTCATTAAAAAATGTTATCGCCAAAATAGGTGCTTGGGATTCATATTTTATGATAAGTTGGTTCACAATTTAAAGGATGGCTAATTGAATCGTTCTTTTATGACACATGATTTAGAGTGGAAAACACTACTATTAATACGGAAGTGACCTGTCCATTGTCCATTATCAGTTTTGTTACCTCCGACATCATTATTATGGATTTCATCAACATATATCTCTTTCCTCATGTGACAAATAGCAATATTGCTAATACTTCAAATACATGCAACAAGATTTATAACACAAAATATTTTTACAACTATTACGCATTTAGCCAAAAAAATTAGCAGAAAATAGAGAGTGAGTTTAATTAATTTATGTTAATCAAGCTTAACAAATTTTTAGAAGCGTTAATAATCATACAGATTAAAAAGAAAATAAACAATCTTCTCCCCTTTCTCAGTTTTTTTCCTAATTCTAAGACTACTCACCAAATGATGCTATTATTACAATAGTATTACTACTTAAGATTATTGTAGTGGACGTTTAGCAGATACACTTTTTAAAAATATATTTTTATGAAAATGCCACATTGGTTACTACTGGAAGCATAAAAACGTATTCATAATTTCACTACTCAAATTTTACAGTATGAAGTTTCTAGAAATTGAAAGAGCTAAAACATTTTCCCAGTAATTTAAGACAGAAAATTTTATAAAATGAACAATTTTTTTTTTAAATTTAAAAGAGAAGGGTCTCTAAATCACAAAGAAGTTAAGGTTTATCCAAAACATTTTCATACACAAAACAGAACATACAAATAATAATTATACTTACCAAGCAAGCCGTTTTTGGTTCTCTTAGCTGTCTGTAAAACTCATCAATTCTTTCCATCGAATTCCCAGAACAATCAGGTAAACTAAAAGCCCTCGAATGCGATATATGCATTTTCATCCACCGAAAAGACTTCGGAAGCGTTGCACTGTCGTCTTTAGGTAGAATCCATTCGTTATCCTCAGAATCACTGGATGAGGTATCGAAAATCTGAAGAGAGCTAAGTGACATACTAAGTGACGACGACATATTCAGAGCCTTCCAAATATTATCTTTGTTCAGCTATATATTCTAAGAAATGTCTCTAAAAAAAAACAGCCATATTAAGAAATTCAGGATTTAACATTAACTGATACAGAAATTGTTCTCATTAAAATGTTTTATTGAGTATAAAACTAATAAATAAGTTCATTTAACTATACATTTAACAATTAAAAATATTCCTTATTTTATCAAATTTACTGATGTTATTAATATGACTGCATATATATATACTCAAATGTCGGCTTCTCGGCAGCGGAGAAGCGGACATGACTCCCAGACGCGGAAGCCAACGGACATGTTAACCTCAAAGCAAATTTAAATTCAAAGCAAATTTAAATAATTTAAATTCAGTCAATCATACAATTTTCATACGATTTTTTTTTCTTTATTTTACTTCAAGAAGTAATTTTTCTCTTTTTATATATTATTCTTTTTAATTCTTTGAGCAATTTTTCTTCTCTCATTCCTTTTTCTTTCTTTTATTTTCCTCCTAAGATTTTTCTTAATGTTTTATTCTTGTTTTAAATATTTATTGATGTTACGAATCCATTTCTCGAAGCGTAAAGTTACATATATATTTCTCTGTCTATGAAATTTAAGCTGGAACTTACACGCATATACTTTCCCTCCAGAGGCTTTAATGGATAATATTTTCTGTAAATTTTCAACCAATAAGTACGATGTTCCTACCATATAGCTTATTTAGCATAATATATTTCTTCTTCTTCTTATCTTTTTTTACGCTACTAATACTTAAGATACGAGAAAATTTCTCTTCTAATGTGTTATACTAACTTTTTGAAACATTATACAGAACGTCGCGGATTCTCTTTTACACATCTCATTTTTGTTCAAAGGATTCATGAATCGTGTCAAACAAATGTAAATTTTAAAATATCTATTTTCCATTTAGACATTTTGCCTTACATTTAACCTTTATCAGGTTTCTAAAACATATTCCTGTTAATATTTCCGATTCTTTTTTCCTAAAAATAAATGCATACCTATACAGATGTTTTAAAGATCTACTGACTTTGAATTAAAACTTACAATTTAGAAATAATAAATTTTCCTGACATAAAATCTACTTGAACTAATATATGGACATCTCTAACCAGTTTAGTTCAAATACATACGAAATTTCTTATTATTGTCTAACCCTGTCTAATACGTACCAACAGCATTTCATTTCTTATAGAATAAATGCATTCTTTAAAATTCACTTTGTTTACCATAGCAACACTCTAGCGCTAGTTTTACTTAACAGTATTATATTTCATTCATATTATAACTAAGAATGCACAAAATGTATATCATTTAAAGAATTATCTAATCGTTACGACATGTTCTATTCAAATACTATAATAAAGCTAGAACGATGTATAAAAGAAATTAAGCAAACAAAACAAAAAAGCAACAGTTTTTCACAGACGATTGAGTATTTCTCATTCAATTAATTCAGTTTTCACTTCGCGACAAGGCAAAAATACTTAAATACCCAAAATATCTATATTAAAAATTACGAAGAAAATCTCAAACGCTTATTCCCTCGAAAAATTTACAGAAAAAATTAAGCATGATTTAACTGGCAATAATAAATGAATCCGTTATTTTTGTTGTTGCGAAGCTAAGTTTCTCTAAATTAGCAACAAATCCACTAGTCTCCTGTTTCAAATGTAAACATCAATAGCCGCCATTAAAACAGGCTTAGCGGCAATTAAACAACTTTAAAATTGCTGATAATTCTAAAAATATTGCACACAGATTTACTAAAGGCATAAAATCCTTAACCGTAAGATAAAAAGAATATAATTCAATCATTTTTAAAGAAAAAAATGTACAATTTACAAACATATAAGAGTAAAGAAACTGAGATCACTGAGCCGGGTAACAGAGTGGATATATATATATAAATATATTTATATACGTTTGGTGCTGCTGATTGCAACCAAAATACGAGGTGCACATCTACATGTTATAGCAGTCCTATATACAAAATTTCAACGTTCTGAGGCTACTCGTTTCTGAGTTATGCGAGATACGTACGTACATACGTACATACATTCGTACATACGCCACGAAAAATTCTCTTCAGAATTAATTTTAAAGCAGTTTTATAATTATTTTGAAGGAAAAGAGTCTTTTATTGTGTCCTTACGTACAGACATCACGCAAAAATTTTAAAGCAGTTTTATAATTATTTTGAAGGAAAAGAGTCTTTTATTCTGTCCTTACGGTCAGATATCACGCAAAAACATAGTTAAAATACATTCGATAGTGGATATTTTCGTTGCAGTATGCTGCCTGAAACTTTTCGCGATTACAATACTTCCTTTTTACTTCGTACAAGGAAGTAAAAAATGAAAGAATAATTTAAAGAAGATTAAAAATTAAATAATAATAATTTAAAGAAAATTTAAATATCATAGAATAATTTAATTAAATTATAAATTTAATTAGAATAATTTAAAGAAGATTATAGAATAATTTAATTAAATTATAGAAAACTTAGTCTCTTTCTCTTAGTTATTAAATTTTTCTTAACACATAAATTAAAATACATACGTTATACGTTTGTGTGTAAATAATTATAAGTTTTTATTTCTTACTGTCGCTTGGCATTCGATGGAGTTTTGATTTTGATAATATGTGTAGACGACGAAAAAAATAATAGAAATAATTGAAATAATAGTTTGTAGATGCTCATCAGTATTGTACATTTTTCATGACTCCTGCTTCAAAATATCCTAATGTCTGTACAACATGGCTGGCGTGGTCGACATGCAGATTTTACGTGCTTGATTAGATAACCGACTTGTGTAAGCGGTTTTTACCGTGTGTTACGTCCACACATGCGAGTAACTATTACGAGCTTCAGCCTACAGAAATGCAAAACTGGAGAATTTTAATCTCCCATATTTCAAACTTATACTGCCTCTGTATTTGTTAAACACACATTTTTAAAATCAGACGCAAATAAAATGTAAAATTCATACAAATTAAAAAATATTTTAGAGAACAGACCTGGTTCTTTTAAAATTATATAAGGTAAGAAATATATAACAATTTAATATAATTATGCATTCAGGAAGGAAAAAATATTTCATTTTACTGAAAGACGTGCAGTACCCTTCATAAAAATTAACTTAAATCACAAATAATTTCTAAAGAAATATAACTCACCACTTGGAGTCCAGTTTCCAACCGCAATAGTCACGTTGGTTTTTTTCTAACTAAGAGCTTTCTCCCAAGGACACATAGAAGCATTCTGTACCGCGCCAATAACAATGGGAAAAATCCCTCCTCGTGATTGGGTACGGCTTCCGATGACATCATTTTCTGTATGCTTAGGAACGCATTGATTTTGCTTTGGCTTGAGGGTACGCTTACATACCCTTTCTTTACACTTTGACAGCATTATTTAAAGCATTTATTACGTTTAAAAAGTTAATAATTATTATTAATTAAAAATAATATATAAAATACGCTACGTATTTAGCGTATTTTAATCTTAACGTTATTTACATAGCTTCTTTTAATAATATATAAAATGTGCTAAGTATAAAAATAATATATAAAAATTACGCTTATTTATTAATTAAAAATAATATATAAAATACGCTTATTTATTAATTATAACAGGACTCGGTAAAAACAGTTTATTGTAATAGGTCTCAGTAAAATCTAGGATGATGAGTCTATCAATGAAGATTGATTTTTAAAAAGAATGCAATCTTAAGTGACACTAGTTACCACCCCCTCCCGAACAGCTTGAATTCCGGAAACAAATTTCCGGAAAAACGTAGATTCTGGAACAGGTATAACTTGCAGAATTTTGGAATTACAGACTCATACTAGGCGCATCGAAAGCTTTCAACAACGCGTTGCATGAGGGACTCATTTATAAACCAATAAATTTAGATTTCATGAGAGAAATTACACAATTAATAAGGTCATTTATCTTAAATAGAAAGTTCATAGTAACACTTAGAAAGAAACTTTGTTAGATTAGAGCAGGCATTTCATCTCATAAGGGTTCATCCTCGGTGTAATTCATTATTCATTCTATGCTTTAGGTTTTCTTTAAGATCGGATACGGATCAAAACCAGTTCTTAGATTATTATGCAAATGATACAGCCTCGCCGTGAAATCCGAGATCTGGTATCCCGCACGGAAGAAAAGAACTGAACGAAATGATGCCAAATTTGGGAAAAACCGCTGATATTAATAAATGACCAAATGTCTTAATTACTTCTGATACGGAAAAAACATGCGAAAACGCCACTCAAGGAAAAGGATTTCTTATTGAAAGTGTATTGGTGTACTTAATTATGGCAAAGCACACTTGGACTATCTGCCTAAGGGGAGGGATGACTTCGTGGAGGACTTTCTAAGGGAAACTGACTCGTAGACACGTTACACATGGGGAAAACCACGAAAACACTCATGCAGCCAGCCCGTTCGCGGGATTCGAACCTCGGACCGAACTACCAGTGTTGAGCGACTTTACCGCTCGGCCGCTGGTGGCTTATTGAAAGAAAATGTACCTTATGTACGAAAGGCCAAATGTCTGGGGATCATACTTACAAACAAAACTAAAATCAAATGACCGTATCATACATATTGGTAATAAAGCAGTCAAAGGTTAATAATGGCCTACATCCCAGACAGGAAAACTTTCAAAGCTCGACTTAAGGAAAAGAACCGCTGCTATTGAGTATTCCATTACCTACTATCTCACCTTTTGGTTCTCCATAATAGACGATAGCTACCAAAAATGAAGTTATGGAGGTACTATAAGATTACAACTGTTGAAGATTTCCTTAACCACATAAAATAAAAATTTCTGTAAAAGCATCTAACGAATTGACGGCACCTTTTGATTATAAAAAGCTACGATAAGATACAGACCTAAGTAGCTTATGTTGACGTAAGCTATTTAGACGTGACGTAAGCTACTTGGACTTAAGTAATTAAGTAGCTTACGTCACGAATCACTCAAACTTTCGGTCTGGAATTTTCAAAATTTTGCTTTTGTATAATGTACCTTTGTGAAGGATGTACCTGACATGGTATATAACATAAACAGTTAATAATTATTTTGTAAATTTGTACTTGCAGTCATTATTTTTCGTTTTATGAAGGCAGCGTTTTTGCATTTACTGGGTAGTTTCATCTGGCGAAGGTATAAAGATGATTATTTAAGTTTTACACTTAGGAATTTTCAAAGCCAGTACTCTAAGCTCGGTTTTACTTTTATTTTATTTCAATGTCTATTCTTTTCAGAAATGCTTTGAATTTCTCAAACGTCAGAGACAAATGCCACTCTCCCTTTACAGTTTTTTATCCCCTCGGGAAACCTTCTTTCCGGGATTAGGAAGTGAATATCTAGTGAATGAGTCTTACATACCCTTTGTGCGTTATTCACAATCATATCTTTACCAGTCTGTCAATTACAAAGAATGAGATACACAAAAGCCGTTAAAAACTGGAAACCACCTGGAACTTACTGATAAGATGCTTTTTGGTTTTCAAATGATTTGCTAAATAGCCTTTGGAATGTTGTAGGAATTGTTTATTGAGGAAATAACGTAGGTAAGAAACTTATCATTTGAAAGTGAATCTGGTTATAATATTAGCCTTCAAACGAAATTTAAGTCATGCAAACAAATCAATAACACGTTCTATATTATACGTAAGAACCAAATAAAAAAATCTGATCTGTACACCACATGACTTCCTTGTACGGAATATTAAATTATACGCATTTTTTCTTGCATTTTATTTAAACTTATTAGATTGAATTAAACCTACTTCGCCGACAGCACATAAACCACAATAGAATAAATGCATTCTTTAAAATTCACTTTGTTTACCATAGCGACACTCTGGCGCTAGGTTTATTTAACAGTATTATATTTCATTCATATTATTACTCAGAATTCACAAAATGTATATCATTTAAAGAATTATGTAATCGTTGCCACATGTTCTATTCAAATACTATGATAAACCTAGAACAATATATAAAAGAAATTAAGCAAATAAAACAAAAAAGAAACTGTTTTTCACAGACGACTGAGTACTTCTCATTTAATTAATTCAGTTCTTACTTCGCGAGAAGGCAAAAATACATAAACACTCAAAATATCTATATTAAAATTACGAAGTAAATTTCAAACGCTTATTTCCTCGAAAAAATTCCAGAAAGAATTAAGCATGATTTAATTGGCAATAATAAATGAATGCGTTATCTTTGTTGTTGCGAAGCTAAGTTTCTCTAGATTGGCAACAAATCCACTAGTCTCCTGTTTCAAATTTAAACATCAATGGCCGCCATTAAAAACAGGGTTAGCGGCAATTAAACAATATTAAAATTGCTGATAATTCTAAAAATATTGCACACAGATTTACTAAAGGCATAAAATCCTTAACCGTAAGATAAAAAGAATATAATTCAATCATTTTTAAAGAAAAAAATGTACAATTTACAAACATACAAGAGTAAAGAGACTGAGATCACTGAGCCGGGTAACAGAGTGGATATATATATATAAATATATTTATATACGTTTGGTGCGGCCGATTGCAACCAAAATACGAGGTGCACATATACATGTTATAGTAGTCCTATATACAAAATTTCAACGTTCTGAGGCTACTCGTTTTTGAGTTATGCGAGATAAGTACATACGTACATACGTTCGTACAGACGTTACGAAAAATTCTCTTCAGAATTAATTTTAAAGCAGTTTTATAATTTTTTTGAAGGAAAAGAGTATTTTATTCTGTCCTTACGTACAGATATCACGCAAAAACATCGTTAAATTGCATTCGATAGTGGTCAAAATGGATATTTTCGCTGGAATATGCTGCCTGAAACTTTTCGCGATTACAATACTTCCTTTTTATTTCGTACAAGGAAGTAAAAATGAATGAATACATATTATACAGACAAAGATACAGAAATATAAATAAGCGCTGAAATGTATGCTTTTTGTTAACAGAACAGTTTTGTAGTTAAATCGCCTCCGAAATCGATAGAATTTTATTCAGAATCTATGTCAATCTAAGGTTGGCTTTTAGGCTAATTTTAATTTTTATCTTCGGCAAATTCTCTTTCAACTAAATAAAGATACTAATTCAAAAGTCAAACAACAAAAATCAGCGTTATATTTACAAAATTTTCACAGGACTAATTTCGATGGTTTTATCGAACCACCATCTTCAGCTGCAAAACTGCAAATGACCGTTCATGACCGTTGTGTCTTAAATAAAGATAGTTATGAATTGGTTTATATGTTTTGAACTTTCCTATAAATACATATATGAAAAACTATTACTGCAGGAGTATACCAGGGACAATGACAAAAAGAACGCAACTCAATTCAGCTTGGCGAAATTAGAAAATAGGTAATTTAGCAACTAAAATCAACGAAAGCACACTTCAGAAAATAAAATACATCGTGGTTTTCCACTTCGATTAAAATTATAAACTGACAGTGCAGAAATATGAATGATGGAAACAATTATCGAAGGAAAAGTCTTTTCTCTAAAAAATATGCTAGCTATTAAAAGTGAAGTATAGTGAATTATTGAGAATTACGAAGTGCAAAGAACCCTGTCATGGCGATTACCATAACATGATGACCACTTACGGAAGTTACCAGTATTTCCTAGAATGTAAGTGAACATCAGTATTTAGCAGTAAAGAGACCTTTATTAAAAACAAAATCGTGCTTAATCAAGCATAGATACTTTAAAAAGGATTTATTGCTTATTATCTAATACAAAGTGAGCCCGCCAGCGGATAAGCGGTAAAGACGCTGTACACTGGTAGTTCGGTTCGAAGTTCTAATCTCGCGAAGGGACAGGCTGCATGGACATTTTCATGGTTTTCCCCATGTGTAACGTGTATAAGAGCCAGTTACCCTTAGAAAGTCCTCCACGAAGGCCCTCCCTTTAGGCAGATTGCCCTCGTGTGCTTTGCCATAATTGAATAATACAATCCAAATCCTAATGCGAAGGGATCGGTATTTAATTAAAAAAGTATTTGAAAGGTTTAAGATTTTATATTACGCTCAAAAAGCACATTTTCCTCTACACAGATATATACGTTCCGAGAGAATTTGGGACAACGACCCTTTCGAATAAAAATATTAAAAACATCGTAGCTTTAGAACTTCTGATATACAGTCTCGTGCGCTGAAGATAAAAATAATACTTTATTTCGTACAGTGTGGTGCCACTGCTGTCTTTAAAAATCGTTACAATTATCAATCAAAAATTCGTTAAAGTTTAAAAAAAATGAAATATATAATAAATCAAATTCGAAATTTAAGACTTGGTCTTTCAGGTCCTCATATTAGGATGGAGGACTAACGTTATTCATAATTTGAGGGTTGTAGGTATCGCAGTTTTTACACTATGCGAAAAATATAGAAACACAAATGCAAATTTATCATTATTTAACTTCAATAAGAGAGACAACACAAATTGTTGCCACAAAATACATGGTCAAGTGTCACAAATATATAGTCAATTGATACCGCCATTTATGATGATTCGACATCTCTTATCGGCCAATAAATAGCAATGATTTTATGATTTAAAGACTGTTCGGTGTATTCAGATTTTCCTGCAAAGTATATTTATTAACGATAGCAACAACGATAATATAATTAACGTTCATTTGAATGCTACAGAAAAGCCAAATCTCTACGTACAAGAAAAGAAAGAGTCTGTGTGCTTAAGCTAATAGACCCACGGCTATGAAATTTGGTACGCAGGTGCATCTAGACAAGAGCCGACACCTCGAAGCGATTTTTTTGAAATTCGAATTCGAATTTTTTTTATTTTGTTTTGTGACGAAATCGCGTCATTTTGAGATATAATGGGCTATAGGAAAGCGATATTTTACTCTACACACTCCATTTTCACATCGACATGAAACGTAGACACTTAGCTATTTTACGAACTTAAAATAAATTTCGTGTTTCAATAAATCGATTAAATAGGAATTTAATTAACAAAGGGAGCTTAACACCTTTCCAACGGGATTTTTTCTAAAAAATTTATTTTAAAAAATATACAGTTTATTTATTTATTTATTTATTTTTATTTTATTTTATTTTATTTTATTTTATTTTATTTATTTATTTATTTATTTATTTATTTTTTTTGATTTTTGGACACATTAAAATTTCATTCTTGCGACTGCTTTTACAAAAAGAATTTTGGAAAAATGATAATATTTTGTATTTTCAAAGAATTTTTTAAATGAGGCTTCCGAGTATACTTCCTACATCTCACATCTTTAAAAATTTGATTTCGGCAACAGTCTTATTGTTGTTGAGAGATTTTTGATGAAATCGTATCATTTTGAATAGTTTAATTTCTTTAGAAATATGGGTTTGGCAACAATTTTTCATCGTATATCTTATGCCACTGTTTTTAAGAGATTGGCATATTTCATTGTCATTTTTTACTTCCATGTACGAAGAAAAAAAGGAAGTATTGTAATCGCGAAAAGTTTCAGGCAGCATATTTCAACGAAAATATCCATTTTGACCACTATCGAATGCAATTTAACGATGTTTTTGCGTGATATCTGTACGTAAGGACAGAATAAAATACTCTTTTCCTTCAAAAAAATTATAAAACTCCTTTAAAATTAATTCTGAAGAGAATTTTTCGTGGCGTCTGTACGAACGTATGTACGTACGTACCTACGTATCTCGTATAACTCAAAATCGAGTAGCCTCAGAACGTTGAAATTTTGTATATAGGACTGCTATAACATGTAGATGTGCACCTCGTATTTTGGTTTTAATCGGCCGCACCAAACGTATATAAATATATTTATATATATATCCACTCTATTACCCGGGTCAGTGATCTGTTTCTTTACTCTTATATGTTTGTAAATCGTACATTTTTTGCTTTAAAAATGATTGAATTATTTGGTTTTTATCTTACGGTTAAGGATTTTATGCCTTTAGTAAATCTGTGTGCAATATTTTTAGAATTATCAGCAATTTTAAAGTTGTTTAATTGCCGCTAAGCCTGTTTTTAATGGCGGCCATTGATGTTTACATTTGAAACAGGAGACTAGTGGATTTGTTGCCAATCAAGAGAAACTTAGCTTCGCAACAACAAAGATAACGCATTCATGTATTATTGCCAATTAAATCATGCTTAATTCTTTCTGGTATTTTTTTGAGGAAATAAGCGTTTCAGATTTACTTCGTAATTTTTAATATAGATATTTAGAGTGTTTATGTATTTTTGCCTTTTCGCGAAGTAAGAACTGAATTAATTAAATGAGAAATACTCAATCGTCTGTGAAAAACTGTTTATTTTTGTTTGCTTAATTTCTTTTATACATCATTCTAGCTTTATTATATTATTTGAATAGAACATGTGGCAACGATTAAATAATTCTATTGTTTAAATGATATAAATTTTGTGCATTATGAGTTATAATATGAACGAAATATAATACTGAAGGGGAGTCTTCACTTTTGCGAACACAAAAAGTGAGAATTTTAGCTGATTTTTGAGTTTTAATAAGTCAAATTATTTTTGTCATACATATATGAAATTTTCAGTGTGTCATCTTTATACATAGATGATTATCTTTCTTGATTTATTTTACTTAATAGTGTATAAGAATTTGTTTTATAAAGAAAAAAACTAACTGCATTTTCCAAAAATTTAAAATTTGTACTGAAGCACTGCGCGCAAACTGACAGTAATACAAATTTATTTACAGTAATAATTTTTAAGTGAATCTAGCGCCAGAGTGTCGCTATGGTAAACATACACTAGAGTGAATTTTAAAGAATGCATTTATTCTATTGTGGTTTATGCGCTGTCGGCGAAGTAGATTTAATTCAATAAATTTAAATGAAATGCAAGAAAAATGCGTATAATTTAATATTCCGTACAAGGAAGTCATGTGGTGTACACATCAGAATTTTTATATATATAATACTTTTTTTTGATAATGTTGTTCTGCAGAGTAAAACTCTGCTCCGAATTTTTTGTTTTTTCATTTGCTTTCATGTTATTTTTTGCTTATTTTACTGTTTGTAAGATATTGAAAAGTTTTGCATGATTTTTTTTTCTTCGACGGAAAGCTGGTTAAATGTTTTATTAGGATAATTAATATTTGTATTAAGGGCTATAGCTTATTTCATTGTAATTTTTTCTCTTGAAAATATAAGATAAAATATCATTAATTATACTTTGCTTTTCAGAATTTTTTGTTTTTTGTATTCTTTTATGTTATTTATTGCAAATTTCACAGTTTTTAAAATATTGAAAAGTTTTGAGGGACTTTTTTAGGAAACAAAGTTCTTAACCTCCTTTCAGTTCTTAAAATTTTGCAAAGGGAAGTTGGTTAATTTATTTATTAGGATAATTAATATTTGTATTAAGGGATATTGCTTATTTCATTGTAATTTTGTTATACGTAATAACTTTTTTTTATGAAGTTGTTCTGCAGAGTAAAATTCTACGCAGTTTTTAAATTTAGCGTTTGGTGTTCCCTTTAGGTTTTAGTTAGATCACGCATAATACGTTTCGCTATGATCTTCTTCTCATAAATGTTTAAACTACTTCTCGGTAAACTATCGAGTTCAAGAATGGAACACACAGCCATTTAATTTTAAATTAATAACACAGTTAATTTTTTAAGTAAGTATTGAAACGATTTTCACAGATACTTTTGTTTAAAAAGCAAATTAAAAATATCCAAAATTTAGTGTTTACACCATTAGATAAAATGAAAAATTATTATAAATTAAATAACTATAAAGTTTCTAATTTTTGCTATTTTAGCGTAATTTTCGAAAGTCTTTAGATCTTCTTCAACTATTTGACATGAATGATTTCAAGACTTAAACATCTAAAAATGCATCGGACATAAAGTTTTGAAATTTTCTGAATATGTAAAACAATTTCTTCTAAAACAAATGATAAAAAGATATTAATTTGCCGATGTTCAACGTTTTTTAAAAAACTATGCTATAATATGAAACAGAAAATTAACTATCATTTGTTCACCTTCACGTTTATGATGGCATTACGTAACACTGTCTTCCTTTCCTAGAAACAGAAAGATTTGACTGACGTTAAAAATTATTTACAACGAAATTAGTCGAAAAAAAATTTGCGACATTTCAAATTCCTTTTTCTCTTCCATATGCATATACTTTCCGCAATATCTCTTTCTTAAAATTGTTATCCTTAATTTGATTGTGGTATGCAACATTATATTTTTATGTGATTTCAAAAGTCTAGCTTATAAAATATATCTGAGATAAAGTTTTCTTATTTTAAAATAACTTCTTTATCTTCTTTAAAACACGAATGAAGAAACATTGTTAAATTTGGCGAGATTTAAAATTTTTTTATAATCCACCTGGGTCTTTATGAGATTTTTATTTAACTCGCTCATAGTGTTTGTCACTAAAGAGAGAATGTTAGCGTCTATTTATAAACTATTTCCTAGCTATACCTATTCTAAGCTATTGAAAGGAGCTATAATCTGAAAATTTTTGCATTCACCACTGTGGATGAAAACACAATGTGATGCAACCATGCTTTTGAGATCTGATTTAGAATTTTTTTAATTTGAATTTTAAAAGGTGTTTCGCGCATGTTTTTAATTCATGAACAACCTAAAAAAATCTCCGAATTTAACTTTTTGCGTCGTCAGATAGAATGAAAATAATCTTTTAAATGAAGTTTATATGAGAATTTTAGCTAAATTTTGGATTTCTGATAAAATTGCTGGATTTTTCTGAGCCATTTGGCGTAACAGAAATGTTGAAAGTAAAGGAAATTGTATTTATTGTTAAAAATTAATAATTTCCACTTTTATTCAACTACTTTGCCCTGGGCTGAGCAAGTTCTTTATCTGGGGATGCTGTTCAGGAATTCTCTTACACGAACCTCACTAAATACATCTGCTATTCAAACGTTTTGTGTATTTAAAGCTAAACTCTAACCTTTACCTGCACGAGTGCTGTATGACCTAACAATTAATTGTTTATTTGTAAGCATATTTTGAGTTCCACGTTAAGCTATGCCTTTTCGTTCCGTTCATGTCAAAACAACAGCAAAATTTACAATCTGTCCAAAATAATGTTTTGCGGGTAATTTCTAAAGCATGATTTAGGATAACGTTCTTGTCGATGGGCTGCTTCTTGGTTAAGAAGCGCCAGTTACTTTGTAGTTATTGACAGTAAGCGCTAAGTTGCGACTGTAGTCAGATTTGTCATAAATTTGCAAAGCTTTCCAAATGCCATAAATATCTCATTAATTTGGACGTCATGAAAACATTCATAAAGCCAACCCGTTCGACACGACCCGAACCCTGGACTGAACTACCAGTAAAAAACATCTGTTGTCGCTCGGCTGCCGATGAACCTTCGTAAAGAATTCGCAAGCAGTGTTAATTTTTAGAGTTTCCTCGCGTAATAGAATAACTTTTGATGGATTCAGTACAATAATTTATTTATGTTTTTATATAATATTATTATGTTTCTTAAATAATAAGATACGATATAAAATAATTAAGTTTGAACATTGATCAATTGAAGTTAACCAATAATTTTGCTGAAAGAAACGAACACATATTTAATACATACCAATAAAATAAACCAAACCGACCAATAAGAGTAAAGCAAAGACTAAACAATATGGTTTAATTATTTCCCTTATTCAGCTATCCATTCACACATGCGCAACTTTACCTTCCCTGTTTGACCTATGATATAAATCCTAGGTTTTCTGGTTAGGACTATTACAGTTGTGATAGCCACAGAACATTCTGAACGTTTCCTAAGAAAAATTTTCTTGTTGAGGCTTTCTTCACGTGGGTTGAAAATCTTTCGCCTGTAGCAATCTCAAAGTGCTAAAAATACGTTGCATCGATTTAAGTGTTAGTTTTTGCGTCTGTGTTTTGGAGTTTAATTAGAAAGAATGAATTTAAGACAGTAAAACGAGTTCCTTATAGGACTGAAAGGTTTGTAACAAAATATTGTTCTCTCTTTAGGAGATTTCAGAAATGACTCAGCGGCGATTTGCAGATGCGAGCGCGGTCGAAAGTTCAGATCTGAATATTTGCGAATTTCATGTGAAGAAAAATGCTACGCTTACTTTGGCCATGGATTTGTATGCTAAACGTCGAACGTTTTATCCAAAATATTGTTACGTTATTTTCTTCCTTCACGTTCGTACGAGGTTCGTAGATTTGGAGTGAATAATGACGACACTTGATGAAGTATCGAAACACACTTTATTTAGATAATATTAATCAGAACAACTCCAAAGTCACTTTTTACAGTCGTCGAAGAACTACTATGAACACGCTGGAACACTCAGCGACACAGCTTTTACATTGGCAGGCAATAACGGTGGAAATAGCTTCCCTAAAAGCACCAGAGTACAGCTCCCGACTCTGCTCAGTCGTTCTCGGAACTCCACGTACTCTCGAGATTCTCCACGCTGCAACTCCCGATGCACTCAACGACACACAGAGCACAGCTCCCTACTCTTCGGTTCAGTCGTTCTCGGAGCTTAATAAACTCTCTCGACGACGCACTAACCGCGATACACTAAGAGACTCTTCGATGCACTCGACGACCTACTCGGCACTCGCTGTCCAGCTGTCAACTCGATGGACTCCGCACGGACTGACTAACTCGTGACTAAATATCTCACACCATAGACGAGGAACTAACTGACTGCGGACCAGCAGGGTTTATATAGCTTTCACTTATGTTCGAGAAAATTCTGGTCTAAACCGGTAAGAATTCGTTCCAGAATATTCTCCATCCGTCCATGGTATATCGCCAATTATGTTGCCAAATGTCTCCAAATGGCCGATTTCTCGCCTAGTTTGGCAACCCTGCTTTATTTTGCAATTTTATGGCAACTCTAAAACTGCTTTGTATAGGAAGCTATCTTACAGCGAATGAACATTTCGTAACAATATCTTCCATTTCTTTGCAAGAATGTGATAATTCCGTATCTTTAGAGAATATCGATGTTTTGATATTACCATAGAGAATCCTTTTGATACTCAATCTCTCCCCAAAATACCATTAATTTAATGTTTAGAGAAAGGGAGCGGAATCCAAATAATGGTATCCCTAATGTGCAATATTTTGAATTTCTCGTTAACGAATCGGAGAAAGCTGCACTTGCAAAAGCTGTATGGTTAGCTTCCTTCTTTTGCGATTTTAGCATGAACATACTCGTATTTGAAAAGCTAGGGAAAGAAGTGGGAACTAGAAACAATGAGAATCTATTTACGACAGCTGAAACCATACAGCCGTTACATTGAAAATTCGCTATTTTTTATTGGCATGAATCAAGACGTTATGGATGACAGCATATAATTTGAGGATATTCGTTTAGACAGCAGTATTTTCAAATTGCTCATTGTAAAGTTAATAATGAAGGAAACAACACCGCAGTTGGTAAAGTTCCGGTTCGACAATGCTGTTAAAGATTACAAAACTGTTGTAAAAGTTTTTAATATGGTGCTTGTCGACTCCAGAATACGAGCAGAACTTCTCCTTAAATGTGAATCTGTAGCAACAAATTACATTTTGCATCTTCCGAAAAAAGCAAAAATAACATAAGTGATATTTGGAAGTTATTTTTAGAAAATGAATGCGCAGTAGGTTATGTAACTCCCAGCAATCCTAAACACTTGATGATGCACCTAAATTATGGAGTAAAGAGTGATACACCTAAAATATGGAGGTGTGGCATGCGCAGCAACGTTGCGGCCACTTTTCGTTTAGGCAAATAACTATAGCAAACATTACCAGAACGAGATAAAAATTTCGAGCTATTTTTCGTTTTGTGATAACTCCAGTAATACTATGATTCAGGTGAAAAATGCCGTCCTTAAACTTTTCCCGCTCGGGGCGAGCTGCAGTCTCTCTTAAGCTATATCACTGCAGTATCTCTATCGCATCTTCAATATCGTTTTACTAATACGTGTTAAAGTCGTTTTAGATAGCATTAACCTAAAGATTCTCAACTCGACTTGACTGATGTGGCTTCGAGTTTGGTAAACTCTTCTTTATTGATTGATATTCTGGTAAATATTGAGTGTATTGTGTTAAAGCCAGTTTTATTTGAGGGATTATATATTCCGGTTTCAGAAACTGTGTTGCTCGTTTGATTATTTTGAATAGTTTTAAACTTATGAACTTTAAAAATTTCGAATACCGAGCTGATGTGGCGGCGAGTTTCGTAGGCTCTTTTCTATTGATTGATATTCTGGTAAATATTGACTTTTTTTTGCTGAAACCAGTTTTATTTAAAAATCTGATGTTCCGGTTTCAGAATATGTACTGTTTGTTTGATTATTTTGAATTGTTTTGAAATTACGAGTTTTTAAATGTTTTGAAATTACGAACTTTTAAAAGTTTGAATCCTGAGCTAGGCCTGTTGACATACTTTTTGAGATGCTGTCTCTGTTGACATATGAAATGTTGGTGCCCCACTTTTGTAAGTCATTCAGCCCGATAAGGGCGAAACAACAAAAACATTTTGGTGCATCAAATACTAATCCTTTCTGCCTATTGGTCAATTTATTCACTTTTAGTGATAAAAATGTGTTTTTTTACAGAAAAATTATTTTAAGAGTTTTGTGCTGTGATTCTGATATGAAAATTGATTTTTAGATATTTTGGAATTTTATAAAGTATTTTATTCATTTGCGAATGTGTTCTAAACTCGCATTTTGTTTAGAACAGTCTTGCATGCTTACTATAAAATGAATGATAATACAAGAGGATCCATTCCTATGGATAATAAGATCCTGGAAGACGACGAAGATGTATTTTTAGTGATCGATAGATTAAATAAAGTTGTTGAGGATATGAGAGAGAGAAAAGAATTGCAAAGGCACTTATTGAAACACTGAATGAAGGATTAGTTTATATTGCTAACTAGGTGACTCGTCGTAATTGAATGGATGTTGAAATGGAACAAATGAAGAAAACAGAGGATAAATTGGAAAACGTAATACAAGACATCGCTGAAATAAAAGAATATATCAAAGGTGATGTGAAAGTTAGAGAAAACAAGGAGAATGAGGAGTGGTATAATAAGTGAGTGGTATAATAGATATCAAATTTTAGAAGGAAGATAAGGCGATGAACTCTAAAGGATCTGAGTATAATGAAATTGTAATAAAATCACTTAAGAATGATGTAGATGTATTTACGGAAATGAAACGAAATATTAGTCCACCAAATTTAGGCATAAGAGTTATTAATTCTTATAGTAGAAAAAATGGAGATGCTGTTGTGGAGTTAGTGAATTGTCCGTCACCGGTGGACACAAAATTATTTCATGAGCTAATTGTAGTGCCTCTGGTACTACGGCGGCGATCGCTGTATAAAACTGAGTTTCGTCGGCAGCAATGTGACTCAATTTAAACTGTGCATCCAGTTGAATGAACCAAATGATCGGTCTCGGCAACAAAAAGGTGGTGGCATAACTGCCACTCGCGCCAGTTGTGAAGCAGCATCGTTGTCAACCATTTTAGATCAACCAAATATGCACAACGCAGAAACATAATCAATATGTATATAGTGTGATTTATCGAGTATATCGAGATGGAATGTTTTGAAAGAGTTGCACCACGGACACGTAGGTCTGTAAAGATGAAAGCTATTAATAGATGTTACGTATTTTGGGATGGTATAGATAAAGATATCAAAAACACTGCTAAGAACTGTTTTCAATGTGTAAAACATGAAATACAACCTCCTAAAGTAAAAGTTCATCGTTGGGAGTATCCAAGCGCTCCAATGGAACGTATTCACATCGATTATGCAGGACCTATTTTTGAGCATATGTTTTTATAATCGCGGATGCTCACTCAAAATGGCTAGAAGCCTATCCAATGAAATCAAGCTAGACTTGCAAAATAATAGAATGTTTACGGGACGTTTTGCACGATTTGGATTACCAATATTGTTAGTGAGTAATAATGGGCCACAATTCACTTCACATGAGTTTAAGATATATCTACAGAGTAACGGAATCAAACACAAAACTACAGCCCCATTTAAACCATCCAGTAATGGGAAAGCTGAACGGAATGTGTTTACAGTAAAACAATCTTTAAGAACAATGCAAAATTATCCAGAAACTTTGAGACAAAACCTCAGTACATTTTTTGATGCAATATAGGAGATCTCCGAATTTAACTACTCTGCAGAGCCCTGCAATGCTAATGCTGAAGAGAGAAATTCGAAGAAGAATAGATTTATTGAGACCAGATCTCAAAAGCAGGGTGGAAGACAGAATTCGAAAAGGAACCTACGAGTTTGCAGACCGAGGATTTAGAGTAGGAGATAGAGAGGCAGTAAGAAATTATCGCCAAGGTGATAGATGATGGAGATTTGGAATCGTGCCATCCAAGGATGGGCAGCTTCATTACATCATAAATGTAAATGGTCAGCTATGGCGACGACATACCGATCAGATGCGTGATTGGAGGAACCGTAACAGATGACGGGTTTACAGGTCCACCTCCAGCTCTCGTGATTTCCAAACAGCCTGATAAAAGTGGTGTTTCAGAACTATCCAAAGATAATAACCACCAGGCAGATGAGTCTATGTCGTCCTCCGAACCTAAGGTTGTACCAGATGTTCGATCCACCGGAACTGCTGCTGATGCAGCCAGGTCACCAAAGAAACCAGCAGTGCCACAACCTTTGCGTCGGTCCAGTAGAACTTGACGTCCTCCAGATAGACTGCAGGGGGAGGGATGTAGTATATCAAGAACTATCGATGTGGTATATCATAATCGGACTTAAAGTTGGCACAGCGGCAGGCATCGGAAGCGCGCTCAATAATAAGAAAATGACTGGAATGAGAGTAGTTGTAGTTTTGAGTAGCTGTACATACATATAAGTGTGTAAGCGAGTGATGATATATTTTGTACATATAAATAAAAGTGGCATGTAGAATAAAAGAGTGTGTCTTGTGAAATAATTACCCACTAAATGATACACGGTAAACACAGTTTCTTAGTACTTTAAACCAAAGAAATTGACGGCTCAAGTTCAGCAGACGATACATATATCCGCTAAAATTATGACAAAAATATGTTGACTCACCGGAATGCGGCACAACGTTAAAAATCACAGGTGAAATGTCTTACTTGCATTTTATCACACTGGATAACTTATTGTTGCTCAGAATTTTGAGATACAAACTCCATATTCGTGCAACATTACAGGTTGCTAATCCGGGTCACCAATTATGGTAGTACATTTTTTTGAAACCGATAATTACACCCTGCTTTTAATATAATAATTTAATTTGTATAATAAGCCGTTTTGAACTTTAATAAATAAAGCATAGCTGGAAATGTTGAAATTATTTCTTTTCCTTCCGAAGGAACCAATTTTTCTTTTATTATTTATCGTCTGTCGCCGATTAGGTCACGTGACTGGCGGCAGAGAAAGAATGTAATAACTCTTTTAGTTTAGCTTGAGTTTTGACGCTTGAAATGATCTGTTCTTGGCCACATAGCGGTAATCAACAATTATAATAATTGTTCTTGATAAACTAATCTTGGTCCTATGATGGGCAAATTTATATTATATGTAAAGTTTTTGCTTTTAATAATATAAATAATGTACATAAGCTCTTCATTAAATATTTCAGTGTTTCAAACGGAAGTTCTTATTTTTAAGTTGAATCTTTACGTGAAAGGGGTATTTTGACTCTTGATATACTAGTATATTCTTAATTAAATTGATGCTCTCCCAACTCGTGAAATAAATAGAATCGTGAATCGTGATCAGAACGTAACAAGTTTTATACAGGAAAAGCAACTATGATACCAAAAAACAGATCGTTAATAATATCAGTTTTTTGGTATCTATATTAACAATAGAATAAGCATTATTTTGTTTTTCGTTGCTATGAGTTACCAGGCAGGCAGTGTTGAGTTGTAGTAGGCAGGTCTCCACAATAAGAATAAATTTTATTAACTTTCTATCGGATTAGTGCATTTAATCTATTACGAACCCGCATACACGCAACATTTTTGGTGTCAAAAGCGAGTTTTGAATGCCAATCACAAGAACGATGGAAGAACAATTAAGACAGCTCGTCACTGCTTTTGCTGCATTCCAAGAAAAGATCGAAGCTGGCGAAGCATCTTTTAAAGTAGAGATTAAAGCGGGACAGGAATCCATTAAAGCAAAAGATGGAAGCTGGTCAAGAATCAGTTAAAGGAGAGACGAAAGCAGGTAAAGGAGAAATGAATGTGGTCCAAGAGGAAATGAAAAGAGAAATCACCTGCATAACAGAAAACAAATTTGAAACTGTGGAAGATAGAATTGACACGGTTGAAAAAAGAGTTGGAGAAATTGAAGAAAGAGTTTCTATCGTTTTACAACGAATCGAACAACAAATTGAAGAAAACGTTTCTGTCGTCCAAGGGCATATCGAACACCAAATTGATGACAGAGTTTCTGCAGTTGCCAAAGAATGTGATAAGTTAAAGAAATTCATATCTGTAACTGCTATCCTGTACAAGTCTTGCAGGTTAAATTGCTATTCTGTCTCCAACAATTATGGATATTATAAGGATATATTGAATTTAGATATATCTTTTAGTATAATAGAAAGTACTATAACCTGTAAAATTGTTTAAACAATCCGATCATATTATAATTGTTTCTTTAGTCTCCAATTATATATATATATATATATATATATATATATATATACAGCGTTTACTTGCATATCGCACATTTTTGCAAGTTTTTTTGGGAAAGTCTAAGATCGCTTATTATGCCGAGAAATCTACTACGCAATATTATGCACTTTTGACGACTTTGTCTGCTTCAAAACGGAGGTGCGAGTATTACGCGAGTAAACACGGTATATAAATATTGTATCTAATTTATAACTAGTAAATATTTTGTACTATATTTAATTATTGGGGGTCATAGTGTCCTTGGGCATATTTGTTTTCTTTGTAATTTATAGATGTCAACTTGTATAAGAACATTCGACATAATCCAGAATCGCTAAATTATGTCGAATGCATTGTAATATTTTGCCCTATATTGTTTGTGTTAAGGGGAGTATAAATTTTTTTATCATCTGCAAGTCCTCTAGGCAAGTTTATTATTCTCTATTGAACAATTATGTAACTTCTAATACATGCAACTAGAATTTTATAATAAGTTTATTTACTTTTTCATTTGAGTGCATTGAATTTAATCGATTCTATTGTAACTATTTGTACTGTCATCCGTGTGGTGCTCAAGGCTTTTACCAACGAGAAACGCAATCTCGCAGTACTGCCACTTCGAATTTTGTGGGCTTGTTCTTATGTTACTCTCAGACAAATGAGATAAGTCACAACAACATATTTGTTGATTTGTAAAGCGTTATAACTTTTGAAAATATCTGGTAAAGAGATCTAAATTTTAAATTAAATAGTGTTTGTTATATCCTAAATTCATGACTAAGATGTACTATTAAAAGTAAAAAAATAAAATTAAGTACCTAATTCTAACCATATAACTTCAAGCAAGTGCATGGCCTACACGCTCTTTATCTTCAGCACTAAAGTCTATCCGACGAAAGAAATTCTCCATAAAAGTCTCAAGTCTGAAAAGCGGAACCCTAATACATGAATGAATTGTTGATTGCGTGTGAGATGGCAGTTTGAAAACAAGACTTTAAAAACGATTTTTAGTAGATTCAGCTATTTATTTAAAATCATTGATAGAATGTTTTTTCAACTAAAGATGCCAAGCAAATCGAGATGAGGAATGCACTGAAGTTAATCTCATAAGTTCTGTACAGTCAAAAGTCTTTATTCCGGACGTCCATAATCCGGAATGATCTATAATCCGGGCCGGATCTCAAAGCTACAAACTTTCTTCGCATGCGTAAACGCATATTGCGTTTAGCATGCGCATAATTCCTTCACACTTACGCATAATACGTTTACGCATGCTCGTTTATTGTATAACGGACGGTATGAGCTAACCTATCTAATTATCTATTTCAGTTAATGCTGCAGATTGCGTTGCTCCTTAATCTTTGAATTGGATCCGCCTTATTATTTTTTGCAGACTGTTAGAGCAATTTTATAAAAGTAAGCTTCAACTTTCGATTATGTCAAAAAGAATTTCTGATTCGGGAGCTTCCAAAGGATCTACAAAGCGAAAGCCTATTTCGATGTCCATCAAACAAAAAGTGGAATCACTGCAAAAAATGGATAAAGGCATATCCTTTGCAAAAACAATGGATAAAGGCATAAACATTCCGAAATCTGTTTATCAATTTCACGTTGCTCTACGGGGGGGGGAGGGGAACGTAGCAGCGCACAATGAACTGGCAGTTGATCCGTCAGGGCAGATGTTTTTATTTTATTCGGCTTACAGTTCCTTACTAAATGTAGTATTCCATCTCGATGTACTCCGTCTTTGATATGATTTAAATCAAATTCCTCGTCATTATAAATATCACGAATATACATCAAACAGTTTTCTGGTAGCAATTTTCTAATTTCGACTATGCGTAATGTATACTTTACGCATGCGCACGTTGAAAGAAATGTGACAAAGTAAATAAATAAATATTAAGCTTTTTTTTTTTTTTTTTTTTTTTTGTAAATTTTGATACCCTTTAGATGATAATTGCTCTTTATTTCATAAATTACGGTTTCATATTATTAATTTTATAATTTCTATATGCCATCTTACCAGATTTAAATTGATGTCCTATAATCCGGAAAAACCGATAATCCAGAATCGCCGAATTCCCGACGAGTCCGGATTAAAGACTTTTGACTATATTTATTTAATTTCATTTCATCCTAGCGCTCATTAATTGATGTATTATTAATTGCCATTCCCAAAGATTTATACATTTCTGAAGTTAGTAGTTTTGAAAATGGTGGAAAATTAGCAATAATTTAAGGATAATTTAATTTAATTTAAGTATTCTTGGTAAAAGCGCGACTTTTTTCAGGACCATGAAAACTTAAAATTTATCTCGTAACACATAAATAGATAAGCTTCGCGTCTATTAACGCTTAGACTAATCTCCGGGGTGTGGCAAAAGAACAAATCGTATTTTATCACAGCTTCAAATCATTGAAAAATAAATTAAGTGTGAGATAATCAACTTTTGATAACACGCCAATTAAAGGCTACAAAAAGAATTCCACTGACTGTAGGTCGAACAGCTGTTGGACATAGAAGCATCTAACCATGTTCATTTCGAGGAATTCTTCGATATTTCTTATGCTTAGAATTTTATCTGAAGGCTTTCTATGACATGTTACAGTTATTCCTGAAAAGTTTGATTCAAAGGAATGTTTTGCGTTCGAAAGTACAAACTAAATATTAAAATTCTTTTGGAACTTTGCGGTTGTATTGGTTTTCAGCAGTCGATTTATTGCCCTGCTGTTGCCAGTCCTTGATGTATCCAAAGTTGGGCCTGACGTTGTGAATCCGTAGGATGATTTACTCTGTACAGCTACATCTGAAAGGGGAAAGAAATAGAAGCACATTGCTTCCGGATTTTAGCTGCTAGCCTGGTGTATTCAAAGTGGGAAGTACTCATAATTGGTCCCTGATCTTATTTTAGGTGATAGGCGGCAAATGTGCAGTATCTATTATCTTTTGCTAGAATCGCGTGTGCTGCGATGTCTGCAAAACTGGCAGGATTATTGCAGATGGATTAATGGAAGAAATTTTCGTTCATCACAGGTTAAACTTTCATTCATTCATTTATTTTAAAAAATAGAAAAAACATCAATTTTGAAAAATTTTGATTGCGTTGAAGAAAGTGAAAAGATAATGCATTCATGCACAGAAAAACTGACTTTTTATACCCCGTTTATTTTGCGAAAAATATAGATTTGATAGTTTCCTGCCATTTTTAGCATTTTAGTTCTTTAACAGAAGATTAATTTTCAATAAGTATCCTATGGAGTAATACACATTTGAGTAATATGTTTTATGAAAGGTTGGAGAATAATTTAAATATGTAGCGATCTTTAACTAACTCCAACTTTTAATCGCTTCGACATTTGTATGAATATTCTTGGTGATGGATCTTTACGCAATCATACAAGAGAGAATTTTACGAAGTATATTATTTATTTTCAAAAATATTACAATCATTTCTGATTAAAAAATTTATTTAATTATTAAAATTTGAGTTTTAAAATATTTAAAATGTTTTTGTTTTGGTATAAGGATAATATTTGCTGTCTGCGATAAATATCGATAATTTAGGACTTAAAAAAAAAGTCATAAAAATTGCCACCTTACACCCAATAAATAATTTTTACCCTTTCATTTGTACAAGATTGTCAAATTGTGCCAAGGTGGTTGCGTTAATATGTTATATACATCAAATACATACTACCAGTTTGAAATACTTCTAATACTGAAATTCTTAAGCACGGCTAAGCTCTTGTTTCATCACCATATGTATACTGTAAATTCTATATTCTTTGTATTAATGACATTCTAGCTTTTTGTGTTTGGTTCTGCCTAACTTTAGTGTCAGCTGTCGCAGGGAAAGTATAATGTAAACAAACAGAGCTCAGCTCAGCTTTACCACATGATATAAGCATTTGCATTTCTGATGCCTCTTCAAATCTTTTTTTTTTTTATTCTTTCATTACCATGTAGGGTTCTGTTATACTTTGTGTTGCTTTTATCGCTTATATTTTGCATACTTCCCTTTTTATTTCACAAAGTCTTGCCTTCAGTTTACTAAGCCAAGAAAACATTATGTATCAGATGTATCAGAGGAAAGAAATACTCACATGGTAAATGAGCCACTTAGTCATATGGATTACAGTAACGATTCATTTTCTAAAAAGCTAGAGTGATATTTGTAGTGATTCTTATATGGACATTTTGTCAGAAACTGAGCTCACCAAGTGCCAACCTTTCATTCCCGAGACAGATTTTGTTCGTCATCTTGTAAATAATAATTCATGTATTTTTTATTAATTTATAGGTTATTTAAACAATTTTGTCAATAAAAACTTTGGAATAGCGCTTTTGAAAATTCCCAAATTAAACAGTTTTTTTAATATAATTTTATGTAACTAAAGGTAAAAGTTGATTAAATGCTAATTTTAACATATATGGTAGCTTAAGTAGTAATCTAAAGCAGGGTTTCTTAAACTGTGGTTTGGGATCTCCAAGGGAGTTGCGGGATCTAGAGCAGGGGGTCACCAAAATTTTAGCAGTTTTGGTATTCGTTAACTTATTATAAAAATTTTACAATTACCAAATATTTTTACGCAATGTATCTGAAAATAGACAAAGATAAGACAATACAGACAAAGAAAAAGAAAGCGTTTCAACGCATTCCTTTTATAATATAAATGTTCATTTTCCTTGCTTTGCACGGGACGCTGTCATTTCGTCTGTTACTTATTTATTTAGAATTTTCACATTGTTCACGTCTTGAAATTAGAAATTAATGACCTAAAACTGCAATGGTATATTACACTACAAGTGAAATATTGAGAGTTTCACTCACGTGTGTGTAGGATTTGCGCAATACTTATGGGGTCCTACAAAATTTTTGTAAATATTATGGGGTCCTGGGGGTTGGGGAAAAATCAGTGATAAAAATGGGTCGTGACTAAAAAAAGTTTAAGAAACCCTGATCTAAAGGTGGTACCAAAAGTTTTGACATTAGGCGTAAAACGAAATTTAACTCATAATATCCTAAAGTATGATTTCAACTAACAAGGAATAAATAACATTTTTATAACTTGAGTATCAAGTATAATATCTGAAATTCAAATATTTCGTATTTGTAACATATATTACTTGTATTCATTATCAAACATGCCAAACTTGAATAACACTGAATCTTGAAGGATCTTAATATCCAGTACTGTAAGCCTGAATACAGATGATACTGTAAGCAGCTTCTGTTTTATTACTTGATAAATACAAAGTTCTAAGATTGAAAACGAGGGAAAAAAAAAAAAAAAAAAAAAAAAAGATTAAAAATCTAGGAATTGAAATACCACAACATATAAGGTAGCGTTAAATAAGCACGTAACTTTAAAATGCTAAAGCATTTAACTCTATATGATTGTAATTAACTTTTACATTTATACATGTGTGTAATCATGATATATATACATAATCTCTATGATATATATGTTATGGTAAAAACTCTAAGTCTGGTAAATCCTAAGTTTTGCCAGTAAAACCTATCTTTAGCCAAAGTAGCTTGATAAAAATCCAAAGTGTGCTTTAATATCATTCCATTTCCCCCTTTTACCAAGTCTTTGCCGTAAAACCTAGGAGTTACCAAAACCTTTCGGTAAAAGCCAGAAACAAGGATTTACTTATGACAGCATTTGCCGTTCACAGATGTATTTTATACAGCATGTCCGAGAAAGGTTAAAACATATTAAAATTTTTTAATTGATCAAATAAATTGAAAAAGTGACCAAAATAAGGTATGATTTAAAATTATGTCGATGGAACTGCCTTACCATTATTTTTCAAAGAGTCACAAGAAATCAAAAAAAAAAAAAAAAAAAAAAAAAAAAATTGCCGCGTTTATGCCATTTTACATATAAGATTTCATGTGAAAAAGCTGAACTAATGTACAGTTCTCTTGATAACTACTGAAGAGATTGCAATAAATTTTAAAAATAATTTTGGAAATAGTTACAAAAATTTAATTGATAGCTCAGAAAAAAAAATAAATAAATAAATAAAAATTGTTGTATTTAAAAAAAATAAGAAAACTGTAGCATGTTTTTCTTTAGTACTACTACTTTAATACATTTTATTACCTGTTACAACAAGTTTGATTGTTATGGCATTTGGATTTACAAAGTAGATCAGCTGATTTGCACAAACAGATGTTCGTAGTACACTTTTTTTAACTGCTGCATTTTCTAAGTCCTTGTCCCCCAACTAAAGAATTTTTTTTTTTTTTACTATTTCACATACACTTACTTCTTCTATACCAACTTCTTTAATGTTCAAAAAATTTTTCTTTACAAAAAATAAACTGCTTTCCTGTTTACAACGATTTTAATTTACCGAACTTGCTATCAAAAACATAAAAACTCATGATCTTAAATATCTCTAATAACGGCTATTATTGATTTTGGATCCATTTTTGATCTATCAATATCCGGTACTTTTATTTTAACATTTTTCCAAAAGTATTTGTCCAAAATGTAGGTTTCGGAAAGTTTTCAGTAGACACAGTCTTCGTCTTCTTTGCCTGCTACTGAAGTCCTTAATTAACTGTCTCTCGAAACACTTTCACATTTTGAGTTTTCTTGATAATTGCACCCGTTGTGTCAGAGCATATATCTGGTTCTTTCATTTCAATTCAAACTTCAGTATCTGCTTCCATCGTTATGCATAAATATTTTTCATATGCATTATTATTATTATCTTGCGATTCTAAATCAACTGTTGATTCGAGATTAGTGTCCCAATTTTCTGTATTAACCACACAGTAATACAGTCAAAAGTCGTTAATCCGGACTCGTCGGGACTTCGGCGATTCCGGATTATCGATTTTTCCGGATTATAGTTCATCAGTTTAAATCTCGTGAGATGGCATGCAGAAATTCTAAAATTAAAAATATGAAACCGTAATTTATGAAATAAAGAACAATTATGATCTAAAGGGTATCAAAATTTACAAAAAAAAAAAAAAAAAAGCTTGATATTTATTTGTTTACTTTATTAAACATTTCTTTCAATGTAAGTTGCTTAAGTTGCTTCATTTTATGTGATAATACTTTCTCTTTAATTCTATAAACAGACATACTTTCTTGTTCAGTTACAAAGTTCCTCTGTTCAAGTCCCGTTAATTGCTGTGCCGAGAATACCGACTAACTTGTCAATCGAAATTTTTTCGTTTTCACTAACCTCTCTGTCACATTCTTCATGTCTTTATCCATTTTTTGCAGCAATTCCACTTTTTGTTTATTGGACATCGAAACATACTTTCGTTTTGTAGATCCTTTGGAAGTTCCAGCATCGGAAATTCTATTTGACATAATCGAAAGTTCAAGTTTACTTTCATAAAATTGCTCTTACAGTCTGCAAAAAATAATAAGCGGGATCCAATTCGAAGATTAAGGAACAAGCAATCATATTAACATTAACTGAAATAGATAATTAGATAATTTTAGCTTACACCGCCCGTTATACATTAAACGCGCAGGCGAAAACGTATTCTGCACTTGCGCACGCGCATATGCGCAGTAGTCAAGGTCTTACGCGCACGCGTAAAATGCCTGTGCGCATGTGCCAATGCGGCGCATGCGCAGAAAGTTTTTAGCTTTGAGGTTCGGATTATAGAACATTCCGGATTATGGGTGTCCGAATTAGCGACTTTTGACTGTACATACTTATAACTTTTTTCTAAATCCTGTTCAGTGGTTATGTTACTAATCAAATTATGTGGCAAAACTGAGTTAGCAAGTCCTAGCTTCATAGCACAAATTTGCAGGACATCACGGGATAGCTTCGTTAAGATGAACATTTGATTCCCTCCTGCTATGCTTTGTTTTTTATTCTTTGAACAAATTTTAATCCTTCTGACCAATTTCCTATCTTATTTGTTTCCAACATGTTCTCCAACATCTTGGTTCACCCGTTCGACAGAACTTTGTGACTGACTGTGTCTTGGTTTTCAGTGAGCTATTTTTATATCACTCCACATTTCACATAAACCTCCCATTGTCAGAATGAAAAATGTTCAGGGCTCCAAAAGCTATGAAAATATCCAGAAAGTGATATGCAACTTCAACAATTCTTTTACTGTGTAAACTTCAGAGTAGGACATATTGTGTAAAATGATCTTGATGCACTCAAATGAATTTCATATCATAATCAGTATTGGACTGTATATCTATTAGGTTGACTTGGCATCGAGAATTCATTTCACTATGCACAACTGGTTTAATTACAATCCCCTCTTTCACAGTTTTTTGTTTCTTCTGACATGGTTCGCATAGTCTTAAATATGTGAAGATAGGTTCTACTGTTACATTCTTGTACTTACGATTCAGTTCTTTAATCATGCAAGTTCTTTCACCATGGCCAATTGCGATATGAGTGCTGTGTTGAAGACTTCATCAGTTGTAACATAATATAGGATTTATGCGAATAGTGATGTGATAAGTTTGTCCTTTCCTCCAATTAGAATATGACAGCGTTTCAACCTTCTGTAATGAAATGTTTGTTTCTCCTTCACACATTTCTCACTTGTTAAATAAAAGCAGTTATCAGGCTTATTTTCTACAAATTCAGACAAAATGTCATAAAACGTTTTCCGCATAACATCACTCATTTCCTATCAGCAAAATAAAAAAAGCAAAGTATGTTAAAATGGAAACAAACTTCAGGGAAAGTGCAGAATCACCCCTGCTTAGCGCATTTCTCAAAATCGCCAACTTGAAAATAACAAGTTTAAGAATTGCACAAACTCAGTGTCCATGTACACAACGACCTATTTTCGCTTAAAAAAACATCAGAGAATTTCAGAAACTTGGCACTACGCACTCCCTTGACTTTGTCCATGTGCACATCGATAAGTGGGCGATTCTGCACTTGAGCCCAAACTTCTTCTTTTTTAGATCATAACTGCTTACACTTGTATAAATTATGTCCAAGTTAGACTGCAAATGGTGCAACTAAGGAGGGGCAGGACCAGAAAAGTGTCATGACGAAATTTGTGTGCGGAGGCTTATTCAAGGTTGATTTAAATCCCTCGTTTCAGGACTTTACCAGAAGGCATTGGTAACTCCTAGGTTTTTACCTCAAAGGCTGAAGTGGAATCATATTAAAGCATACTTCGAGCTTTTAACAAGCTACTTTGGTAAAAGCTAGGTTTTACTGGTGAAACCTAGGATTTACCAGACTTTAAGATCTTACAGTAACATATCTACATTCATACTGCGTATAATATTTTACTTGTAAAATGTATACGATTCTCTTATATTCTTATATATATTGACTCAAATAATGAATAAAACTTAAATGCAATAATGAAAAACAAGTGCAAATGATTTTTTTAAAAGTATGTAGCTTTTTAATAATATTTATTAAATTATAAAATGAACAAATATCATTTTTTCACAATTTTTATTTATTAAATTATAAAATGTTCAAATATCATTATTTCACAATTCACAAAATTACACATATATACAATAGTTAATATAAATTATTAGTAATCTTCCTTTTACTTACTGTTTATTCCTAACCTACTTTTTTTTTTCTTTATTACAGATACTTTAATAATCCCATTAAAATATTCTCGTGCTTTCATGAAAAGCAGTATTACTAGATTTTATTTTAACACCAACAAAAGTTGTTAATGTTATCAAAAACAGCAGTATACCACTCTAATTAAAGAATATGAAGATTTAAAAATTTATTATAACACTGCTCGTATTTTGTTATACTTCTAACTCGGAAAAAAAAAAATCTTCCGGATTATACAATTCTGAAGTTACATGCTCCATTACACAATGCAATTGTAATATAAGTTTGTTTTATTTGGTTATTAATGCAGTTATATGTAATCATGTCGAAAAATTTATCAATACGTAATGGATGTAGTTACCAAATAATTTTTTGCCATCGGTGTTTGTTTACATCATGGTATTAAGGATTTTCTATAAACTAAACTTCTCGAAATTCACATAAAAAAGTGAAAAAATGCCAATTACCCAGACAAATAGTTTGTGTCGTGTTGTTGATACCAGTCACGTGAGACCCGCTAACTTCCGTAAAGCATCAGCATTTGTAGTCGCATAATTGTAACGGACTTCGAAAACTCGGCCTAATGCGGTCCGAAGGGCGGCCAAGTTTGTGGAAATGCCGGGTTATCGCAAAAGATTATAAAATGTAAAAGTACGAGTTTTTCCTCAAAAAATACAGTACTTGTATATATTGATTCCTTCAGAATATAACAGTTTACAAAGAATCCAATATTGTAACTCAAACTACCAAAATACCCTTAAACAATCGAAAAGTACGTACTTTATTAAGGCATAGAGCCTTTACTAATGTAAATTAATGAATGCATTCTGTACAGTAATTTATCTCATACGACAGACCTCGAAAAATACTTTCTGAAGGATAAAGTTGTCTATAGTGAAAACTAACTAACCGACTTTGCGAAAACTGACTACTTTTTCTAAAAGAAATGCGTAATGTCCTGTCATTTTCCGCACTGAACTCTGCGTTTTGCTGCATCATCACGAAGATGAGGAAGGAACAGTATAAAGGTTATCACTTCTAGTGACTGCTAGACGAGACCTTTCTGAGAAACAAGATTCTGGTAGCACTCGTTCAAATGGGAGCATTTATGAAAAAAGAGCTCCGCTTTAAGCGAAGTCCCGCTTAGCTACGGAAACGATGTTGCGGCTGCATGGGATTTTTTTTTTCAAACCTAACCGAAAATGTCTCGGCTTGACATCTGTCCCGGGTAGAGATAAACCAATCAGACGAAAGTTCTTCTTCTGAACGATTACGTGATCTCAATCTGAGCGACAATCGATTACTGTTTGGCTTCAAGTCTTTGTAGTAAGTCAAAATGGTAACCTAGTTACGTGAGTTTCCTGAAAGTGTGCGGGTTCTGAGAATTGTCCCTTTCGACGTCCAGTTCCGCGTAGCCGAAACATAATGTGATTAGAACTTAAGGCTAATACTGACGCACCTTCTTGTTCAAAATACTGTAAACAGGTTTCGACAGCCTTTAGTCCCTTACTGTGATATTTTTAGGGGTTTGTACGATGGAGTCCTCAAGGTCAACGTCTTCGTCATTTTTTGGCATTCCTTCAGTAAATGTGATAGCAGCAATAATTTCTGTATCAGACATAACGTCTGGCTCGGCATTATTGCGAAACCACTGTTCGACGTCATTTTCATCGGCTTTTGCTCGTCCAGGAACTCTTTTCAGGAGGTCGAGTAAGTTTAAATTTTCTGCATCATCATGATCAACGAACGCATTTCCCTTGTGAAGAAGGAGTTTTTGCCATGAATGAACTAGTGTTAATGACCCTAAGTCGTTCCAGTCATCCGCCACTCATCCGACTACAATTAATAGTCTAACATTTTTTTTTAAGCTCTGGATAAGACCTTGACCATCATCGTTTGCAGAAAAAAGAACGGATAACAGCTTGCACCTATATCTTCTCTTGAGACTAACAAAACTTCTTGGTCCATTGGCTGGCATAATGCTGTAACATAGGGTCGTAAAAACATTGTTCGTATGTTTCTGTTTTTGAACTCTTCAATGTTTGAGTGTGAAGAAGCGTTATCCAAAATCATAATAGCCTTTCTTGGCAAGTTTTTAGATTACTAAAACTGCTCAACGGGTGGAACATATACTTCATGGAACCATATTTTGAAAATTGCAGAGCTCATCCAGGCATTTGCCTTGTTTAGATACCAAACGGAAAGTTTATCCATTTCAATGTGCTTAAATGCACGTGGTTTTGATTTTCCTATGACACCAAGTTTTAATTTGTGGTCACCTGTTGCATTACTTGCATGCTAGGACTGTTTCCCTTTCCTCGCTCCTTTTAAAACTAGGAGCTGACTCTTCTTCCTTGAAAGCAAGACTTTTTGCTGGTAAGAATTTATAACTTAATTCTGTTTCATCATAACTGTACAATTGCTATGTGGTCAAACCTTCAACTTCGATACATTTCTGAAAGTTTTCCTTAAACTGAGACATACCCTTCCTGTCTCAAGGGAGATTTTCTCCACAAATACTAAGCTGTTGCACTTCATATCATTTCTTCCAGCTAACAAGCCAGCCAGTGCTTGGGACCACTTCGATCGTAGCCTTTTTTAATTCTTCATAAAATTTCAAGGTCTTCTCTGGCAAGATTGGCCCACTAATAAGCGTGCCCTTCTCTCTTGTTTGGCCAAACCAAATGTAAAGCTCTTCAATTATCTCATTAAACTCACTTTTCTTCATCCTTTTCCTTTCTTTCAAAGTTTCTGTACACATTCTCTTAACTCACCACTGTTCAGTTTCCATCCGCTTTTTCTTCCAGTCTCCAGTCGTACATTTGCCGACTCCCCACTCCTTTGCACTACATTGACATTTTCACCCTTTAACTCTTTCGCATTCAGAGACGACCAAATCTGTTTTCATCAAACATCGAAAACGCCCGTGTTTACGAATTTGTCTTGGAATAGTTTTCCTTTCCCCCTGCATGGTAGATAGCTACAGCTTTAACAATCACCTACTTAAGTGAAATGACTGTTTCTCTATTGGGGGTTTTTCAGCGGTTTCATCCATTCTGTGCAGTTTCACCTTAGAGCCGGATTGCACCTGCGAACGTTAATAGCTTTCCGTATGTCTCCTTTAGTTGCTTCAAAAGAATGATTGACATATCTCTTAACAACTCGCGAAACCAATGAGCCATACACTAACGTGGAGGGGGAAAGCACTAGGTGGAAAATAAACGAGGCGTTGGGGCGGTTTGCCGTTGCCTGAATGAACGGGCGTTACGGGCGACTTCAATGCGAAAGAGTTAACCCTCTCGCTGCTCATCCCGCGATTTCCACAGACAACGTAGAAGTAGCAAAATTTGCGCAACTCGCGATTTCCGCGGGGATGAATTTTTGCCGTCTATTTAACTGTGAAACCCGCTCTTTCCTAGTTCAAGGTTTCCTTTCGGCGTTTTTGTGATGTTTAATTGTTTATTTAGATGTGGGCTAACAGATGGCGTTAGTTGTCCACATTTCTGCCAAATATACAAATATGTAATGTAGTATTTTGCGCGCGCTTTTCAGAATTCAAAGATGTCTGGCAGGAAGCGTTTCGCGAGTGATATAACCTATATTCCTGACGATATTTCCGACACTGACAGTAGTTTTGACTCTGATTTCAAGTATATTGAAGATAGTTATAGCGAAACTGATGAGAATTTCTCGAATTCCTCTGCAGATAATGATGAATCTGAAAATTCAGTTTCTATTGAAAGTGTTGGACAGTGGTGCTAAATTTATATGCAAACTATTACATTATGCAAATATTTTCATTTGTATATATGTTTTACCATTGTATTTTATAAAATAAATCACAATTTAACCAATATTAGTTTTCAGAATTTTCCTTTTACATCATTCTTCTTCAATTTCAGTATTCTGACAACCTTTTTCTATGATCTAATTCTATATAGAAAGAAAAAAAAAAAAAAAAAAAAAAAAAAAAAAAAAAAAAAAACCCTCTTTTTGAAAAAATTTTTTGTATATTTTAATTCTAAAATATATGTAGATTTGAAATATGTAATAAAAAATACTCACTTTTTGGACATATTTTGATAAAAAAAAACGTACGCAGTGAGAGGGTTAATGCCACTGACTTTTGCTCCATAGACAAATTTTCTTTTAACAAAAGATGCCATCGCAGAGTACTGACCAGCAGCCCAAAACTTTGAACAGCTAAACGCGCGTTGGTGCAAGTCACGTGGTGGAGGAGTGCGAGTGTGACGCGGGACATACGAACGCATGAAGAAGGGGACACCTGCAGCGTGACCTTCGAGAGGGAGAAGGCCATGACCCTTAATAAACATGGCGGAGCCGTGTGCTTCGAGAGGGACCTTCCACGGTCAAGCCTGCAGGCGGGCAATGACCTTGAATGGGTTTGCTAGCGTGGTTTTTTCGTCCTACCAAAGAATCTCTAAGGAGAAGAAGTAAAGGTTCCCCGGGGCAAATGTGGCTCCGTCAGACCGAAGAGACACATTATGTATATCCCTGAAGCTTACGGGCAAACCATTCCAAAGCTATCCACCCTCCGTAACTCACTGCGCATGTGCGAAATAACATCACGAGGCAACAAAGCAGCCTCAAAGAATGCAGCATGCCGTCGGCCATGTTAGCAATCTTTTACCACGTTGTGCGAAAACGTTCTTTGTTGTTGTAGTCAGAGGTACTTGGTTTTAGCTATGTGAAATTCTTTTAAAAACTTTTTAAATGTAATGCTGTAAATGAAATGGTTTTGGCTATTGGGTGAAAACTTTGCTCTTGGTTTTCACAATGGTCATTCCAAATAATTGTCTAAACGTTTTCATGGTAATTTGTTTTTAAAGTTGTTGTCGGATAATTATAATGTATTTCAGTGTTTTCAATTTATTTAGGGGTGCCTTTAATTGTCTTTAAATATTTTTTTCTGTTTCAGTTAGTTATTGCAAATTTTGCTTTTAAAATTTCACTGTAAAATTTTAACTATGGATCCATAAAAGTTTGTTACGTTTTGTACGGCATGTGTTTCCCCCCCTTTTTAAGTTTACAGAAGAAAAGAATTAAGAAATTTATTTCATTTAAATTTTGTCTTCGTACGGCTTGCTGTTTAAATTGAAAGTAAAAATTGGACAGGATTTCTATAATTCGCCCTAAAATTCCAACTAACATCCTTTTGCTCATAAAACTCCAGAAATGTATGAAAATAAAACATTTTGAGTTATTTCAAAGTAAAAAATTTACTATCTCCTCGAACTGCGCTGTTTAAATTTCACACTGCGCTGGTGTTTCACTGCATAGCCGTGGCTCTTCGGTACAGCGGCGCAGAGGCGAAACAGGTTTACATTGCGTCTATGGAAGCTTTCATTCTTCCCCTTAGAGATTCTTTGGTCCTACCCAGGGCTAAAAGGCTAGTTCATCAGCTTCTCGCGGCTGAAACCGAAAGAAAAGACTGATGACGTAGTTGGGTTCGCTTGGTCAGTCCTGGTGTTCAGTTTCTTAAGCATTTGCTTGAGAATCAAAACGCTTTGAAAAATAGTTTAATAACCAATAGGAGCCGAGATTTTTAGCTCATGAAATTGCGATATACATGCATTTATATATGAACTAGAAATGTATTTACGTCATACCAAATTAAACTATAATATGCGTAAAACGTAAGCAAAACATGCATAAACATAACTATTTTTTTTTAATTAACACATACATTGTCTCACAAAAGTGATGGGACACTTGTGCTTTACAATAGGAAACTGCAATAAAATAAATTTAAAAACATGTACAATTTTTTGTGGGTGTGTTTCATACTTAAATTTAGTAACAATTATTACATAGCATACATTTTCTCAAAATATTAATTTAATAAAAATACAATATTTAGAAGGGAGCAGAAAATGGCTCACTTAAGTGATGGAACACTTACTTTTCCATCAAATATTTATCCAAAAATTTTACTTTTTAAAAGGTTTTAATATTTTGTTGGATTTCCTTTTACTTTTAAAACTTGGGATGGATTCGAGTAATTTTTTTTGTGATTTCTGGAGTGATTTTACCCCATTCTTCTTGAAGCACCGATTTTAATTGTTGTTTTGAAGAAATGGTGTGTTTGCGAATTCTTGATTCCAATTCTTGCCAAATATTCTCTATGGGATTTAATTGTGGAGATTGTGGGGGTATTTTTATTATTTCAGGACAGTTATACAGCAGCCAGAGTCTAACGTTCAAAGCACTGTGCTTGGGGTCATTGTCCTGGTAGAATTTCAAACCGTTATGAAGGTTCAATTTTCGTGCTGAAGATTTCAAATTTTGATTTAAAATGTCAATATACTTGTACTGATCCATTATACTGTCAATAAAAACAAGAATACCAACTCCAGCGGACGACATACACCCCCATACCATTACTCCCCTTCCACCATGCTTTACTGTTGGCACCAAGTTCTGTTTGCGAAATTGTTCCCTGGGTTTTCTGCAGACCAAGATTCTACCGTCAGAACCAAATATATTATATTTACTCTCATCAGCAAACATAACTTCATTCCAGTAATCAGAATTCTTATTTATGTTGGATTTTGCGAAAGCCAGTCTGAGTTTTCTATTCTTTTCACTTACGAAGAATTTTTTCCTGGCTGCTCTACCGTGATATCCAGTAGATGGAATTACTCTTCTAATGGTCTCAGAATTAACAATTACTCCATATAATGCTTGTAAATCAGCAGCAACTTTAGGAGCACTCATTCTTGGATTTTTTTTTTTAATATTTCGAATGATAATTCGCTTTATTCCATTGGATAGTTTTGATGGTCAGCCAGGTCTTCTTTTATCCTGAATCATATGATTCTTTTTATATCGTTTAATGATATTGAAAACTGTTGAATGAAGTTAACTGTTTCAGTAGTTTCTCTAATAGATTTTCCACGTTCAATATGAAAATAATAACTAATTTTCGAATTCCACGCAAAGTTTCTTTTCGTATAGCATTCATGGCTGCACAGAGCTGAAAAACACAAAAATTCCAAAACAAACTGGAGAGAAATACTGCAGACGATTTTATAAATTATTGGCAATTGCTTTTGAGTAAAAATAAATACCTCAAAAGATATTTTTATTGCTTACTTCAGACGATTTTTGTTGCATAGTACATAGTGTCCCATCACTTAAGTAGACCATTTTCTGCTCCGTTCTAAACAATTGTACTTTTATTAAATTAATATTTTAATGTTTTGAGAAAATGTATGTTATGTAATAATTGTTACTAAATTTAAGTATGAAACACACAAAAAATTTTACATGTTTTTTAAATTTATTTTATTGCAGTTTCCTTTTGTAAAGCACAAGTGTCCCATCACTTTTGTGAGACACTGTAACTAATTTTTTAGGTCGAGTGTACCCTAAATGTAGTAATTTTTTTCATAATCATCTTTTTAAATATATGTAAATAGTAACCCACCGATAACATACGTAAATTTCTACATTTACGAAGAATTCTTTTTGCGTTAAAATATAAGTTAGTCGCAAAGTAATTTGCATTATAGAAATATTAAATAAAAATATGCAAATACATTTTGAGAGTACATGCTAAAGACATTACACATCTATCTAATTAAAAATTAGTTAATGCTAATAATAGATTTCATAATTGGTGTATTCTGATAAATAACCAAGTCAGGAATACAGGCAGTTGGAATAGCAGTTGACTTCAGTATCTTTTTTGTCGGTAATCCTAGCAACCTATTTTTCATATCATCCTCATAATCAGATTCAGGGAAGTGACTGCTGCATATTCGAGCACTCTTTTTGTTTACAATATCCGCTCTTCGATACCTATGCAACCATTCTTTCGTTAACTGTATTTTTGTACGGAAATGTATGAAATACCACGCTAGTTTCTTTCGTATTATGATACGTATTGCTACAGGTAGCAAAGGCAGACGATACTATTTTTTCAATGATTTCTCATTACAAGAACTTTCTAAATACAAAATCCCTTTAAAAGTACCATCAGTTCTTTCAAGTTTAAAATAATAATAAAAAAAAAAAAAAAAAAAACCCTCTTTCTCTGAAACTAACAGGGCTAAAGAAAGAGAATCCAAAAACTAAAGATTCAATCTTTCGCACTTTAATGCTCTGGTCAGTCGACTACGGGACGAAGCCAGTGACGTCCCATAACATCCGGTATGCTCCCCAAGAGGGGCTCGTGTCGGCATCATTCTTCTCAAAGGGATGACCCAGCCCTTCTCTTTCTTTAGCCCTGGGAGAACATACGATTTTCCCGCAGGCAAGTTGGAAAACCCTGCTATCGACATGACTTTGCTCAGCTGCAGCCACCTCAACGTCTTACCCTTAAAACCTCCCTCAAGAGAGCCCGCTATAACACTGCCTGTTAAATTAGAATCTGGCAGGTTTCACAACTCAAATCGGCGACATTATTTGGCGAGATTTTAGAGTTCCTTTTTTTCCGTTCCTTATTTTCTGAGTGGCATTTTTTCGTTCCTTATTTTCCGGGGACATTCTTTCCGTTTCCTTTTTTTCCGGGTGACATTTTTTCCGCACACCACTGAAGATAGCATTTCACACTTCAACGCAGCTGTTTAGCAAAGAAAGGGACCCCGCCTCCACCATAAATTTCCAGTGTCTTCCCAAGTTGAGTCACAGTAAAACATTCATCTAAGATTTTACTGTAAAGATGTCCACTTTCCATTCTAAAAAGCTGAAACATCTGTTTCTTTTTTTCAGTCAAATTCTACTATTATTATTGTCATATTCCAATGACACATAATACATGACCTGCAATATCTTTTAGCATTTCCTCTGTACTATAAATGTATTTCAGTTAATGTATAATTATTAAATATTTAACAGTAAAAATTATGGATATTCGAATAATTTTAGGAAATTCTTCCACATGTTTAGGATGAAATCATAAACAAACTTTATGTACCTGTATCCAAAGAGCTTTGAAGATGATTGTGTAATATGTGAAATGGAAATTTTAAAATTAAGCATTCCAAGTTTCAAGTTCCCAGAAATGTTTAATAATTTGTAATTAAACTTATTGACACTAACGTATATTTGAAGATGAGTACTCTGTCGCATAGATTCTAAAATTAGTATAAATAAATACTTGTTTAGGAAACAAGTATAAAGTTTCTTCATAATTACTAAAAATAAAGTTGTATGAAACAAGTTTTGCGCACTTCTTGGAGAAATGCGAAAAACATCATTTAATGAAAATAGTTTTTTTTTAACCTCAGGTGGATCAAAAAGCAAAAATTAGGAAAGCAAAAATCACGATATATTTTAGGAGCATTAATATTTTTGATTATTGTTATCTTTATTATTTACGTCTTAAAACAACTATTTCTGTCTCAGAAATTAATTACCTCAGATTTCCAGTTTTTACATTGCTTATTAATTCAGCCGTATCATTTTTATCTTAAACATAATTTATTAATGACAAAATATGAAAAATACATATAATATAGGGGAACATATATTAACGGAATCTATTTATATCTTAGAAAAGCTACGCTGTGGTCAAAGCTAAAGAAAAAGAAGGGCTAGGTCATCCGTTTGAGGGGGAACGATGCCGACACGAACCCAGTTGGGGAGCAATGTGACGTCACTGGGTTCGTCGCCTCGTCTACTGACCAGAGCTTCACAGTGCGAAAGCTTAAATCTTTACTTCTTATTTCTTTGAAAGAGGTTTATTTGACTTGAAAATTATAGCTGAGGATATTTTTAAAATGAATTAGTGTTTGTAATGGGAAATTATTTTAAAAAAATGGAGCCCTGTGCCGTTGCTACCTGCGGTAATGCGTACCATAATACGAAACAAACAAACAACTGTACATAGAGTGATATTTCAACAATTTCCGTAAAGAAACATTTAGTAGACGAAAGAATGACAGCATAGCAAGCATACGTTTTTCTGTTTTTATTTTTATTATTATTATTATTTTAAGCCCAAAGGGCTATTAATTTCGTTTTGGCATTCTGCGTTGAATCACTATAAACGCGGTACCACTTTTCAAATTATTGCCAGCAAATGTTAGAGCCCTGCATTATATTTAAAGAAATTAAATAATGAAGAATTTGCATAAATATATGTATGTTTCTCGCATTGTGATAAAATGACAGTACATAGAGACATCACATTTTGAATAACGTAATCCTCCACCGAATATGGGCATCTGTAAGTCCTCATTTGGAATTTGTTTATTATCGATTTCATATTTTGTAACACTTTAATGAATTTTTGATTAACAAACTCGACGATTTCCATGCGAGCAGTGGCAACATTGTATCCCCCCCCAAAAAAAATTGTCTCCAGCGCGCGAGAATCTGAATCGGAAATTCTAAAGAGATGCTCATTTTTAAAATCCTTTTGCGATATTTCTGTTGAATTGAATTTTATGGTTTAAGTGCAAAGGTGGGGGTCCAGTATTTAATCAGTTTATCATATCAATGTTCAGTTTTCTTACTGAGCTATTTTTTTGGCCTTTTTATTATTAACGTATTGATGTTTACTTTATTTATCAAACATCCCTTTCTGGGCGCCTCCTACACATAAAATTCGATTCAACAGCAAAATCTCAAAATATTTAAAAACATTTTTCTTTAAAATTTCCGACAGACAATTTCGCGCGCTGGAGATAAAAATGGTTTTTTCCGTACAGTGTTGCCACTGCTTGCTTTGTGATCGTTGAGCTTGTTATTTAAAAATTCATTAAACTTTTTACAAAATATGAAATAGATAATAAAACAAATATGATATTCTAAATTCGAGCTTCCAGGTGGCCATGATTTCAGGTGGAGAATTATGTTATTCAAAATTTGGTGGCTCTATGTACAGTTTTTTCACAGTTCGAGAAACGTGTATACATTGATGCAGATTCTTCATTATTTAATTTCTTTAAATATAATACAGTGTGATAATGTTTGGTGGCAACAATTTGAAACGCATACGCCGTTTACAGTTATTCAACTCAAAATGCCGTATCGAGATTAACCACTTCACCGTTTGCCCCGATAGAGTATCGTCAGTTTGAAATGTTTATTTAACCGTCAGCGACGGCAGACTATCGTCGAGGTGAAATTTGGCATGAACCGTGACCCCCGAGAGAGATTCGACGCTTCTTATTTTTCCTACCCCTCAGTACCAGTCGAAAAGGAAAAGAAGTGATTGATGGCTTAATTGACCAGACTCACTCCACAGATTGTACCTGAAAAGCAAACGACGGGGGATCGCTTTTTCCGAGGGAATAATCCCCCTTAACACAGATTTCGTGAGATGCACAACAATTCACACACCTTCCCATTAACTGACAAACAAGACTGAAGGTTTTAAATGCTATCCTTTCAAATCCGAACGTGGCCTTTTTTTTTTTTTTTTTTTTTGAGTACATACACTGTATACTCTGAACTCTTTCTGAAGTAATAAGAATTTCGCATAGAAATAATTCCCTTACCCCTTCATGATTAACTTAGTATAAATAAAATATTTTCTGTTTTAATTTTGATTCCTTGAAGAATTTTTTTTTTTTAACTTTTTGAATGTAGAGAAATGAATTCACTTTGAAAACGTACCACTTTTTCATGTTATTTGGCTGTTTTTTAGTTGAAGTGATTGTATTCGCTTTTGTTTTATTTTATTACTGTGAGAAGTAAAGGAAGTTTATAAGCGCGAAAATTTTTGGGGTTCATATTTCATCTGAAATATCCATTTTGCCCGTTCCCAAATCCATTTTCAAAATCCTTTTCCAACTGTGCGTACGGACAGAATAAAGAAGTCATTTTTTCTTAAATGGGTAGTTAAACAGTAAAATAGATTCAAAATAGATTTTTTTTCCTGACATCTGTATGGTACGTACATACGTATGTATGTATCTCGCATAACTCAAAAACGATTAGTCCTATAACAATGAAATTTTGTATGTTGGGCAGCTATAACATTTAGTTGTGCACTTCTCTTTTTTATTGCAATCGGCAGTACCAAATATATATATATATATATATATTGCCCCTTACCAGCTTAAATGTTTTTACACGGCTTTTATTTTATTTTCTCAATCTTTGGTGGTAGTCATGTATATCCAATTATGAAAGTATTATAAATGATGAAAATATGCATGTTTTGACAATGTCAAATTAAAAGAAAAAAAAATTATTTGGATAAATATTGAAATCTATCTTTCAATGTGTTCTTCAGGTTCCCATGCCTATTTAGGCTAGTTCTGTACTCGTTATGAAAAAAAAAAAAAAAAGAAGTTACAAGAAGCTTGACATCTGCACGACAAAAATTTCCCGGGATATTAAGTGCTATTTTTCGTCTCATTTTCAACTGGCACGAGGGATCGGTTAATTAGAATAATTCGAGAAAATAAGTTTAAATGAAACGCAGAAAAAATATGTATGATGTAAATAAGTCGTCTTGTGTTCACATCAGTTTTTTTTTTATTCTTCTTTTTGTTCATTCCCCAAAGTATATCGGTTTTGTTTAGATGTATACGGCAAAGCATTCGAGGACTATCTGCATAAGAGGAGGGATGCCTTCGTAGAGGCCTTTGTAAGGGAAACTGGCTCGTATACATGTTACAAATCGGAAAACAACGAAAGCGCCCATGCAGCCAGCCTCTCCGCAGGGATTCGAACCCCAGACCAAACTACCAGTTTTCAGCGAGTTTCAGCGCTCAGTTGCTGGTGGGCTCACAAAAATAAACGAGATGTTTTCATTTTTTGGTCAATAGTTTAACTTATTTTTGGAAAGAATAAATCTTAATTTATTTTTCTTTGGTTATTATTTCAGAAAAAAAAAAAAAAAAAAATAGTTGGAAAACTTGTAGGGAGGGAACTAAAATGACTACTTCTTGTATCCATAATAATAAAAAAAAATTTCTTTTAATCCTTCTGGAGCGTCTAAGTCTTCTTTATTACGACTACAGCAAAGAGTGGTTAATATCTCTTGAGAAGAGAAATAAGAGGGCAGAGCATTAATATAAAAGTGATAAATAAGTACATAAGTACAATTAAATAATTAAAAATAGAGTAAATAAATATAAACAAAAAGATGTCTAACAGCAAATAAACTCATATTAAAATTAATAATCCCAGAATAAGAATAAAATCGAAAGATTAGAATCTTTTTGCTTGTGGAAAAGCAAAAAGTAAAAAGAAAAATTCTTGCATCTGCAAAAAACAGGCTCTGGTCGCTTTTCAAATCAGGCTGCACAAGCTATCATTTTAGTTTGATTTCCACAAGACTTCTAATCACTTGATGTTATCCACAATCTGGGATTATCATTTTGCATGTTATCTTATTTGCTCTTTTTTTTAATACATATTAGACTTTTTTTTTAATCTAAATTTATTAGCCCAAAAGAGCTATTAGTCTCGTTTCGGAATTTTTGCTTTGAATCACTTTATTGCGTCGAATCACTTTAGATGACCGTTTCACTTTTCAGATTGTATATATGTGTTATGTGATTTATTTTATGCATTTTTTGGTTATTTATGAAACTATACAAAACAAATCATGAAATTCTGCATAGAGATAAATTAGCATTAGAATACATGCTTTTAAAATATAAGACTACACTATTCATAAGAAAGTATATAAATGTCAATTTAAAATATTTTTATTAATTTATGAGTAATGGACACTGCATAGTAATCCTGATGATCAATAATAATGCTTTCATAATAGTCATTGTCAAGACTTACAAAAACCTAATTACCTCATTTCCAGTGCTAGCTGAAAGACAAAATTAAATGAAGTGAAATTTGTTTGGATTTGATATATTATGAAATTTGTTGTTAGCATTCATTAGCTTTTAATCAGATGAGTTTGTAAGGACGTATTCTGAAAATACGTTTGCATAATTTTATTTGATATTTCTATAACCCAACTTGTGATATTTTAACTCAAAAAGAATTATTCATAAATATAGAAATTTGTCAATGTTTTTTATCGATAAGTTACTATTTACATACATTTCAAAAATATTGTAGAAAAAAATTAACTATATTTAATATATATTCGACTTTAAATATTAGTTTAAGGCTTATATTTTACGCGTACTATAGTTTAATTAAATCGACCATAGTTACATTACTAGGTCAGCTATATATCCATACACATTGTAATTTCATTAGATAAAATCTCTTCCTCATATTATTTACCGAACAGTTGTTCAAAAACTTTTGATTTTCAAGCAAATACTCATGAAACCGAAGGTGGTATAAGGCACTCTCAAAGCAGCAAGCGAACCCATCTACGTCATGACTCTCTTCTTCCGGTTTCAGCGGCGAGGAGCTGATGAGCCAGCCCTTTAGCCCTGATGTTCTCCCCCGCGTTTGCTTCACCCGTTCCGGAAACCGACCCATGTCACCCGGAAGGCAAGAATTTACGGGAAGCAAATGTTTCTCTTCTGTTAAATACCAATGATTGCCGGCCTTGAAACTAAATTTCATCCATCCCTAACTGGAAGCTAACAGTTTGTTCCATGGAGCTAGGAAAGGAAGAAGGGGCCAATCGACACTAGAAGTGAAGCACTACTTTGAAGCTTGGGTCACCAGATGGGGTGTTCTTTGTTTACATTCAGAAGCTCGCTTGACAGAATTCTGGTAGTAATTCGACACACGACAGTTCCATAGAAATCGAAAAAGGGACACTTTCGCATGAAAGAAACATTCATAGTGTGATGGATAATAGCAATTTGTATAGTTTATTGACATTTACGCCAAAATCACATCTTGGTTATTTTTCGATAACTAACAACAGCGATTTTGATTATGAATTTGTTTTATAAAATTCTAAGCTGTTGAACTACAAAAATATATATTTTAAGAAAAATGTTATGCTTAAAGAATGAAAAATACCTTACGGTACATTTAAAATTGTATACGTCTTTCGATACCCTTGATAGAGTATTCGCTACTTTTATTTTATTTTCCATGTTTTAAATAATACAATTTTTTTTCACATCCATATATTATTGTTGCATATTATTGCAAAAACCATGTATCTGCCTTTGACAAAATACATAAATATTCATTAAATTATTTATAAATGTATTTGAAATGAAGAAGTTATTCACTTATAAACAACTGTGAAGAAATCTAATTATTAAATGTATCTAATTTATAATGATTATAAATGTTATCTAAATATATAATAACCTTAATATTGAATTGTAAACATAAATTGAAATCCTGTTGACAAATACGTTATAAAACTATTTAAGCAAGAATTGTTCGTATTGGAAAGCAATCTGTTAAAAGGTATTGTAAAGCAAATGCTATGAGATGCGCACTTAAGAAAGTAATAAAGAGTTTCGGAATATGTATTGTTGAAATGAAGGGTAAAAAAAAATCTGATAAGTATAATTAAAAGAATTATTCCCCTTACATTTTATAATAACACAGTTACAAATTTTAAATAATACTTAAAAAAAAAAAAAAAAAAAAAAAAACTTATTTTATTCCCTTTCAGAAATGTTCAGATAAAATAAAGTACTATTTAAAGTATTTCGCTAATTCCTAATAATTCTCTAATTTAAAATGAACCGAATAGAGCATTAATTATAAATTGACTTACATTTTTCAATTTAAAAGATGCCTCAGAAGCCAGAAAATCATGTCATATTTAAGAAAGTATTTTAGGAAGAAGCTCTATAAATAGAAAAGAAATAATGCATCATTTTAATATTAATAATACAACAAACTTAGATCTTAATTTTTGTACCTTAACCGAATCAAATCGAATTACCTTAATTTTTTTTTTCTAATGTAATTAACGAAAACTTGTGAAAATATTTCATTCAAATTAAACTATTCTGAGAAAACTGTCCTGTGAAAAGTATAGCATTTAATTCCGTTCAGAATGAAATTTTGTTTAAAAATATGTTGTTTTCATATACTTGGGACTCTCAAGTGTTGTAGAAAAAGAAAATATATACATTTATATGTATATTTACGACGTAATTACAAAATATTTACATCCGAACGCGTCAAATGCCATTGAACTCAATGGTAAATGACCCAATGTTTTGGTCACCACGTAGGGATCGCCGGTGCTTCAGAGCAGGGTCAACACCTGTTTGCAGGATACGGGAGAAACTTGTTTAGGGCAACTCCATCTTACTTGCACTTCCTACCTCCATGGCTTTTTTCTTTGGGTGGGAGAAGCGGGAAATAAAATACTTTCTGTGATCAAACCATGGAGGTAGGAAGTAAGAAGGAGTCGCCCTAAACAAGTTTCTCCGTACCCTGCTCTGAAGCACCGGCGATCCCTACGTGGTGACCAAAACATTGGGTCATTTACCATTGAGTTCTATGGGATTTGACGCGTTCGGGTGTAAATATTTTGTAATTACGTCGCAAACATACATATAAATGTATATATTTTCTTTTTCTACAACACTTCAGAGTCCTAAGTATGTGAAAACAACATATTTTTAAACAACATTTCATTCTGAATGGAATTAAATGCTATACTTTTCACAGGACAGTTTTCTCAGAATGGTTTAATTTGAATGAAATATTTTCACAAGTTTTCGTTAATTACATTAGAAAAAAAAATTAAGGTAATTCGATTTTATTCGGTTAAAGTACAAAAATTAAGATCAAAGTTTATTGTATTATTAACATTAAAATTATGCATTATTTCTTTTCTATTTATAGAGCTTCTTCCTAAAATACTTTCTTAAATACGACATGATTTTTTGGCTTCTTTTAAATCGAAAACTGTAAGTCAATTTATAATTAATGCTCTATTCGGTTCATTTTAAATTAGAGAATTATTAGGAATTAGATTGTGCCAACTTGCCCGAGATATGTTTTTGCTTGTATATGTGTGTATATTATGTAAATGTGTGTATTTGCATGTATATGTGTGTATTCAATATCTTCCTTTCTTTTGTCTTCCGTGTCCTATCTTACTAATTTTCTTACTTTTCATTTGTTTCAATATTCATATAAGTTTTACGATTTGCTTATTATTTCTTTATATATCATTAGTTTTAAAAGTAAAACATGCCGTTTAATTTTACATTTTATTTGATTTTAATCATTCGTTGTTTTATTTATTTAATTTATAATCATTTTTCATTCACTGTTCTTGATGGCTTACAGTAGGACTCTGACATCTTTAGTTCCTAAATTAAGCCCAGGTTTAAAAAATATCAATGTGCATAATTTTAACCTCTAAAGACATGTATGCTTTTTCGGATTATCCCGGCAAAGATTAATCACACAGAAACTACATACATTACACAAGCTAGTTAATCAGAAACTTACTGTAATGAATTTTTACATTAATCCTTCCAGATTTTAGTTCAGGAAATTAATATAATAAAAACATTAAAAAAATAAAATGAGTTAAAAAATTAATATAGCATTAATTCAGAAAAAAATCTGAAAGGTTTCAGATTTTAAATTACGTTTTTAAAGGGGCGTTTTCTTAACGTTTTGTGTGTTACCTTTATTTATTAAATATCATGTTTTTTACACTAAAACCATAAAATTCAGTTTAATAGCAATGTCGCAAAATAATTTTAAAATCATATCACACAGTTCCGCGCGATTTTTTTTCCTCGTAGAGTGTTGTCACTGCTCACTTTTAAATCGGTGAGTTTGTTAATCAAGAATTCGTTAAAGGTTTACACAATATGAAATAGACAATAAAACAAATTCCAAATTTGGACTTCCAGATGCCCATATTCAAGTGAAAACGAACGCTATTCAAAATTGAATAGCTCTAGGTACCGTTGTTTTATCCCAATGCAAGGAATATAGATACGTTTGTGCAGATCCTTCCTTATTTAATTTCATTGAATATAACACAGGGCGATAATATTGGTTGGCAACAATTTGAAAAGTGAATCGGACATTTATAGTGAGCCAACGCAAAATGCCAAAACGAAAATAATAGTCCGAAAGACCAAATTGAACATTTTTTGGACTAAAAAATTAATTTATTTGTTTAATTTTTATTCTTTAAATATTTATACTGGTTGCAATAATCTTTTGAACAAGCATATTACTCTCTCTCGATGGTATAATCAATAAATTAAAAAAAGTTAAATTTGATCAATCTTAGCTGCATTTGCGCTAGATTTTTCACACTAAAAGTTCTAAATTTTTAGCCCAAAAAGGCTATTAATTTCGTTTTCGCATTTTGCGTTGGTTTACTATAAATATCGTTTCACTTTTCAAATTGTTGTCACCAAATATTACAGCCCTGTGTTACATTTCAAGAAATTAAATAATGAAAAATCTGCAAAATCTATATTTCTCGCATTGGGGTAAAGCAACGGTACCTAGAGCCATCCAATTTTGAATCATGTAATCTTCCACCAAATAATGGGCATCTGGAAGCAAGAATTTGGAATTTGAAATTTGTTTTATTATCGATTTTCTATTTTATAACTCTTTAACGTGTTTTTGATTAAGAAACTCAACGATTTCAAAGCGAGCAACAATAAAATAAAAGTTGTTACCCAGGTAAAACAAATCATTCAAAAATAAATATTTACACATATTTTGGCTCAATTGAAAATATATGACTATTCTTCAGTCTTGTAGATTTCTTCACTTCTGACGAAGAGGGACCTAAACCTGCTTGCCCTAGAAATTATTTGAGATCTTAACATAAATCTACACCAAACTTAAGGTTATTGTGTTACTAATTTTGTTTCACTGGGCGTGTTTCTCTTCTATTTTCACAGAATATATTGTTTTCAATGGGCATAAATTACTGAACGATATTATTAAAAAATTTTCTTGATTCATACTTATATGGATATTTATTTGTACGAAAAAAAAAATTATCGCTAGTGCGCGAGAGTGTGTATCGGAAATTCTAAAGATATGCTCATGCGATATTGCTGTTGAATTTAATTTAATAGTTTAAGCGGGAAGAACATGATATTTAATAAATAAAAGTAGCACACGAAACTTTAAAAAAATGTCCCTTTGGGCGTAACGTAAAGCCTGAAAGCTTTCAGATTTTTTTGTAAATTTCGTATGAACTAATTATGCCCATCTAGCCGTTTACTTACAGTAAGTTTCTTACTGGCTTTACCCTTGTCTCGTTTCTGGCTTGATTATTCATTTCCTTTTCATTATTTATTTATTTCATGGATAACTTATATGGCGCTCCCTCCCCCGAATCACAGCACAGAAGCAGAATATTTTGTCTGGTTAATTAAGTGGAAATTTTTTAAGTTAATTGCTCTTATTTTTTTATTTTCAACTTATTCAGTGTTTTATTGCCAATAAAATAACGCTACAGAAAGAGCTGTTTTTTTACAACTTTTGCAAGATTTTTTAAAGGTTCAAACAAAATGTAAATAAAAATTAATACAAATCATTGTTTACAATTTAATTTTTTTTTTATTTGTGGTGGAAATTTATTCTGTACTATTATAGCTTGCTAAAAATATTTATTCTAGTTTCTTATGGCATTCGGCGTCATCCTTGTCAGGCAAAATTTAAAATTTAAAATTTCTCGTCTCAATTGCTATTTGGCATGATATACTCATTCATGTAAACCAAGCGAGTAAATTCTGCAAAGTATAAAGACGAATCTGCAGTCAGCTGTCGGAGCTCTGCAGAAGGAGAAAACATATTTAGAAAGTTGTAGAAGTGATAATAATAATTTAATAATTTAAATAATAATTTAATATATTTCATCTTAGAGGAAAAGCAAATGGCAGAAACGTTAGAAATCTACCCTTCCTTTAGCCAGTCCATCATACCCTAACGCGACGTAGATTGTTTGGGTACGAGGCTTCATGTGAAAACATACAAAGTGTTGGAAGAGGAATTTAAAGTAGAACTGTATTTCTACACGTTAAACATTGCTATTCGTTCTGTAGAAGAAAGATTTGAACTTCTCGGGAATACGAAATATAACTACGGTACAGTTTTCTGTACGACGTAGGAACCCTCAAACATCTTTCAGAGAACTTTTGAATAGACGCAAAGACTAGAAATTGAAACTCACAAATAAACGTTCGAGTAATCTGAACACTTCGGAACTTTGTGATGAACTGGAAGATCTGTCAAAATACATCGTTCCTGGAGCGGAGACCCTTGACAGTTAGAATATGTATAAAATCTTGAATGTTTTCCAAATATACTGTAGTGGAACTTCGAATTTTGCTGTCCTTTCCTATAACAGTTTTAAGTGGAGAGAGATCTTTTTCAAAATTAAAATACATACAAACTTGTTTAAGATTTCTATGACGGAGACTAGGCTGACAAATCTTGCTCTAATTTCTATACAGCAAGATACACCTAAAGAAATTGATCTTTCTGACTATGTTCGAGAGTTTTCGGAAATGAAGGCAAGGCGCTTTTATAAAATTATAGCTAATATTATAAAATAAAAGTTGTTACCAAGGTAAAACAAATCATTCAAAAATAAATATTTACACATATTTTGGCTCAATTGAAAATATATAACTATTCTTCAGTCTTGTAGATTTCTTCACTTCTGACGAAGAGGGACCTAAACCTGCTTGCCCTAGAAATTATTTGAGATCTTAACATAAATCTACACCAAACTTAAGGTTATTGTGTTACTAATATTGTTTCACTCGGCGTGTTTCTCCTCTATTTTCACAGAATATATTGTTTTCAATGGGCATAAATTACTGAACGATATTATTAAAATTTTTTTCTTGATTCATTAAATGATGAATTAAATTATTTATTCTACTTATATGGATTTTTATTTATAGACTATAACATTAGGAAAATCTTATAATATGGAGAAGAAAGCTTTAAGTGGGGCTCAGAAAAGGAAGAAAAAGAAAGAATTAGACGATGCTTTAGAACAAGAAATAAAGAAAATTAAAACTGTTGATCAGTATTTCCAAATTAAAAATTCTAATCGAGAGAATACCAGACATCAACTTTAAACTCACAGGAACAGCCATCAGCAACTGACGAATATTTGAAAGAAGCATCAGATAGATCAGAAATAGTTTTAAAAATTAAAAATGTAACAAAAAATATTTTGACTTAAGACACTGAAATAGGCGAACTATCAACAAATATTTCAAATACTTTCACAAATGACAATGAAAGTCCAGAAAAAGTCCTGACGGCCTTTCCAGATGTAAAAAACGAAAGGTATCCATCCGATTTTGGTCACTATCCACAAAATCTTACGAAGGATATGAACAGATTTATTTTGAGTTGTGGCCCTTGTAGACCAAAAGATATCAGCTTCCCCAAAAATCAAGATGGCAGATCGTTTTCTTCTCTTTACTACACCAAGATTAATAAATCGGGTTTAAAATTAGACAGGTTTTGGCTTTACTATTCGCCTAAACTTAATAAAGTCTATTGCGAACCATGCTGATTATTTTCGAACAAGGACACGATGTGGACAACAGGACTACAGCACTGGCAAACATTGTCTGTACGAATAAAAAATCACGAGGGAAGTTCTTATCATATCGCAAGCTGTATTGTTAAGAAAAATTGGGAAGCAAATAATTGTATAGATCAAATGCTGGAAAAATCTGTAAAAGATGAAATTAATTTTTGGCGATTAGTTTTAGAGAGACTAATCAAAATAACTTTAAAATTAGCAAAAAATAATAATAGTTTTCGCGGACACAGAGAAAATACCTCAGATACATATATGGGTAATTTTTTATCTGATATTAAATTATTGGCAGAATACGACACTGTAATGAATGAGGTTGTAAAAATGCCCTCAAATACTACTAATTATTCAATTCAAAATGAATTAATTGTTTGTTTAAGTAGTTGTTTGAAAAGGAAGCTGGTGTAAGAAATTAAAAGTTCCCCTTTTTTTTCATCATAGCGGATACTACGCAGGACATCTCAAAGCACGACCACCTAAGTGTTATTTACAGATACAGTGTCTCAAAAAAGTGATGGAACACTTGTGGTTTACAAAAGGAAACTGCAATAAAATAAATTTAAAAAACATGTAAAATTTTTTGTGGGTGTGTTTCATACTTAAATTTAGTAACAATTATTACATAACATACATTTTCTCAAAATATTAAAATATTAATTTAATAAAAATACAATTGTTTAGAACGGAGCAGAAAAAGGCTCACTTAAGTGATGATACATTACGTACTATGCAACAAAAATCGTCTGAAGTAAGCAATAAAAATATCTTTTGGGGAATTTATTTTTACTCAAAAGCAATTGCCAATAATTTATAAAATCGTCTGCAGTATTTCTCTCCAGTTTGTTTTGGAATTTTTGTGTTTTTTTAGCTCTGTGCAGCCATGAATTCTAAACGAAAAGAAACTTTGCCTGGAATTCGAAAATTTGGAAAATCTATTAGAAATGTGGAAAATCTATTAGAGAAACTACTGAAACAGTTAACTTGAGTCATTCAACAGTTTTCAATATCATTAAACGATATAGAAAGAATCATATGATTCAGGATAAAGAACCATCAAAGCTATCCAATGGAATAAAGCGAATTATCATTCGAAATATTAAAAAAAATATCCAAGAATGAGTGCTCCTAAAGTTGCTGCTGATTTACAAGCATTATATGGAGTAATTGTTAATTCTAAGACTATTAGAAGAGTAATTCTATCTACTGGATATCACGGTAGAGCAGCCAGGAAAAAAATTCTTCGTCAGTGAAAAGAATAGAAAACTCAGACTGGCTTTCGCAAAATCCAACATAAATAAGAATTCTGATTACTGGAATGAAGTTATATTTGCTGATGAGAGTAAATTTAATATATTTGGTTCTGACGATAGAATCTTGGTGTGGAGAAAACCCAGGGAAGAATTTCGCAAACAGAACTTGATGCCAACAGAAAAACATGGTGGAGGAGGAGTTATGGTATGGGGGTGTATGTCGTCCGCTGGAGTTGGTATTCTTGTTTTTATTGACAGTATAATGGATCAGTACAAGTGTATTGACATTTTAAATCAAAATTTGAAATCTTCAGCACGAAAATTGAACCTTCATAACGATTTTAAATTCTACCAGGACAATGACCCCAAGCACAGTGCTTTAAACGTTAGTATCTGGCTGCTGTATAACTGTCCTGAAATAATAAAAACACCCCCACGATCTCCACAATTAAATCCCATAGAGAACATTTGTTAAGAATTGGAATCAAGAATTCGCAAACACACCATTTCTTCAAAACAACAATTAAAATCGGTGCTTCAAGAAGAATGGGGTAAAATCACTCCAGAAAAGACAAAAAAATTAGTCGAATCCATCCCGAGAAGATTAAATCATGTTTTAAAAGTAAAAGGAAATCCAACAAAATATTAAGATCTTTTAAAAAGTAAATTATTTGGATAAATATTTGATGGAAAAGTAAGTGTCCCATCACTTAAGTGAGCCATTTTCTGGACCGTTCTAAACAATTGTATTTTTATTAAATTAATATTTTAATATTTTGAGAAAATGTATGTTATGTAATAATTGTTACTAAATTTAAATATGAAACACACCCACAAAAATTTTTACATGTTTTTTTAAATTTATTTTATTGCAGTTTCCTTTTGTAAAGCACAAGTGTCCCATCACTTTTATAAGACACTGTATGTAAAAGTAATCAAAGATGATGAAACAAATATACCGACTGATCTCAGTATTGAAGAATCTTTCCTTGGCTTTTGTCCCAGAACAGATCAATCAGCTAAAGGTATTTCTTCATACCTATGTAATATTTTGGAAGCAAATGAAATTGATTTTTCAAAATGTCGAGGACAAGGATATGATGGAGCAAGTAATATGAGCGGAATATATAATGGAATGCAAAAGTTCATTCAAATAATACAACCAAATGCTCTCTACGTACATTGCGCCGCCCATAATCTTAACTTGGTTCGTGTTCTTATATATTACATTGTAATATATCCTGGTATAGTGCGGTAATATTAACATAGAGTAATTTTCTATATAGTTTTCACCACTCTTTAATAGTGTTATGTAATTTTGAAATACTGCAATAGCAACTACTTATGTCCTTCTTGATTGATTGTTAATTCATTAATAGGGTACTATTATGTAAATCTATTTCCATACTGCATAATATTATCTGTATTGAAAACGTATTGAAATCATTTAGTCCAGAAGAGTACAATCTAATTACCTAGATCTATTATGTGGTAGTATAATCTCATGCAAATCTTTCTGTATTGTATGCAAATAATGTATGGCATATTTTGTAAAATTTGTACGGCATCATTTAACAATTGGGTTCAGTACTTTAGAAATGTTTCAATTGCATTTACTTGTATTTCTACCGTATGATGGTAATCTTTCTTATTGGCAATCATATAAGGTATTATAATGTATTCTGATATAATACTGAATTGTAAACTCATCTTCTCTTAACAAGGTCATGTAATTTAGAAATACTGCAATTGCACCTTTTTATTGTCTTCTCTGTTTGAATGTAATCTATTTTAATGACCACATATTGTATCTTATTTACATATAGATAACTATCCTAGCGCAACTATATAATCGCATTGCACTATACTGTAACGATTTTTTTATGACATATTATATAAACCTATTTTCATATCGTGCTGTACTCTTTGTTTAGAAATTGTGTTAGTATCATGTAATTAAGTACCGCACAATTTAATAGCCCAGAATTCTTGTATAGTATAGTATCATAATCTTATGTATAGTATAATTTGTGTATTGTATAGTATCATAATCTTGTGCAAATTATATATTTAATTACTCTTGTATAGTATGCAAACATAGAATGGCATATATTGTAAAATCTGCATAGCATTCTTTTTTATTTTATATATTGTATTGTAATATATTCTGGTATAGTACAGTATTATCAACATAGCATAATGCTCTGTAGTATTCATCATTCTTCAATAGGGTTGTGCAATTTAGAAATACTGCAACTGCAACTATTTATGTCTTTATAGTTTTCTAAAATTGGCAACATATTGTCTCTTCAGTCACATAAAGATAATTTACCTTGTGCAATTATAAAAGTCTCGCATCCTACTGTAATAATTTTGTATGGTACTGTTATGTAAATCTACTATTATACTGCATTATTTTCTTTGTGTAGATATTGTAATTATACAATCGAGTCCAGTACCATTTGCTCTTTCAGTTAGTTATTTAATATTTAAAATGGTTTGTAGTACTGTTTTATATTATGTACAACTTATCATGCCTGTTACAGTCGTTTATTTCTGTTTATTTATGAAAATGTAATCCTTTCACGGCAGTATGTAAATTCATATATAATCATTCCAGCCCTTGTTTGGACGTGTATTTGTTGTTTTGATATTCAATAAATATGGCTCTAGATGGGGGTGGGCCAGGTGCTAAACCGATTAACCTAATGGTAAAGGGACAGTGCCCGTGCCCCCCGTCACCTATCACCTACCTACGTGTATTTCGGTGACAGCTTAAAAAGGTGGGGTTTACTTTCTTCGGGAGACTCTGAAATTACTATCAAAAATTTAAATCCTATAAGGTGGGCTGGACGATTATCATCTTTGATAGCCATTAAAATAAGATACTTTGACATCTAGAAAGCATTAAATGAAATTATATTAACGTCAAAAAAAGCTCAAGAAAAAGACATTGCAAAGGGGTTAAAAAGAAAAATGGAATCTTTTGAATTTTTATTCTTAACAATTTTTATGGAAAAGGTTTTATCTCTTACTAATGCAGCATTTCAATTGTTACAAAGAAAATCAATCGACATGAATGGAGCTCATAAAAATCTAAAAAATGTTTCTATTAATATTCAAGATACGAGAAACAAGTTTGAAGACATTATGAAAGAAGCTGAGATTATTGCAAATAAATGGGGCATAGAAACTAAATTTGAAAATAAAAGAAAAATAAAGACAAAAAATTTTTTTGATGAGTTATGTGAGGATAACAGGTTTGAAAATTCCGAAATATCTTTTAAAGTAACAGTTTTTTATGCTGCTCTCGACATTTTAAATACTCAGTTAAAGTACAGAATGACTGCAATGACAAAAATCGCAATGATGTTTTCATTTTTGGAACCTAAAACTCTGTCATCATTAACAAATAACGAAATTATTAATAATGTGTCAAAAATACAAAAAATATATAAAGAAGACTTTACTAATGCACTGGAAGTACAACTGTTATTATTTATAAATACTTTCAGAACAGAAATCCAAAATTTGAAATCCGTTAAGGATTTAGCTAAATTAGCAATGGTCAAATATTATGACATGGCAAGTAGTTGTGTGTGCAATTTTCTTATATTGTACTTATCATTACCTGTAACCACAGCCACGAGTGAGAGGTCATTTTCAAAACTGAACCTAATAAAAACATATTTGAGAAACGCTATGACGCAAGATCGGTTGTCAAACCTATCACTGTTGAGCGTTGAAGCTGAGATGGCTGAGAAAATGGACGTCCAGGTATTGGTAAAAAATTTTGCGGAAATGAAGATTAGGAGGCGCAAATTTTAGTGAAGAAAGATTTTTTCCTTTATGATGAATTTTGGCCACCAGTGTTATAATTACAATTATTGATGGGAAAAAACATTACAGAAGGACTCAGGAAAATTAAAAGGAAACAGGAAAAAACTGTAGCATTCATATTTTTTTATAAAAATCATGTATTCAAGAAGTCTAGTATACGAAAAAGTTTTTTAAAAAGACAGGAGAAAAAACTTTACCATACATATTTTCTCCAAAAATTGTATGTTCAAATTATTTTTTATGATGTCTATGGTAAATATGTTTTATATTTAACAAATGTATCATTTACATTATAAAAGTTCTTATTTATTACTTTATTATTGCATAAGTCATGTTGGTAAGCTGAGTGAATCACTCAGAGTACTATATATTAGTGTATATCTTTTCTGTACATTTGTCTGTCAGTTTATAATATAACCAGTTATTCAGTTTGCTAAATTCAGTGAAAAAACTTAGATTGATGCAGATTTTATATAAAAATCTTCTCAAAACTAAGCTTTCTTACTTTTCTTAATGCTATACTTTACGTGACATGTTCCTATTTTATATAGACTTATTCATTATCAGTATGTATCTCAGTGAAAGGAGAGAAAAGTCTGTCTCTCGCACGCACATAAAAAGTCTTAAATAACCGATTAAAATCATCTGATATCAAATACCCAGATTAAAGCAAATTTCACAGTTGAACAAGAGAAAATATTTTCCTTTTTATTATTTCTTCATGGTACGTACCTTTCAACTGGTTCCCTAAGGACGTGCTTTTATTTTTTAACAAATAATCCACATGTAATAAAATTCATCATAAAAACACTGGCTCGCGAAATCCTTGATTTTTTTTAACTTTTTAAAAATTTTAATTTTAATTTTTATTTTTAAGCACATTAAAATTATTGAAGGAGGGGCCCATTAAAATTTTTTGCATACGGGTCCAAGAGTTCTAGTTACGCCACTGCATAGAAGGTCTCAAGTCTGACAAGCGGAATCCTAATCCATGAATGAATTCTTAAGCGTATGGGATGGCAATTCGAAAATAAGACCTCATAGACGATTTTTAGTAGATGGAGCTGCTTATTTAAATACATAGATAGAATCTTTTTGAACTAAAGTGCCAAGCGAATCGAAATGAAGAATGCATTGAAGTTAATCTCATTATTTCTGTATTTACTTAAACATAATTTGATCTAGTGCTCATTAGTTGATGTATTATTAATTGCTATTGCCAAAGATTTCGACATTTCTGAAGTTAGTAGGTTTGAAAATTGCAGAAAATTAGCGTTGATTTATTTAAGGATAACTTAATTTTATTTAAGGATTTTTCGTAGAAGCGCGACGACTTTGCAGGACATGAATACTTAAAATTTATCTCATAAAAAATAAATAGATGAGCTTTGCCTATATTAACGCTTTGCTAATCTCCGACACGTGGCGAAAGAACAAATCTAATTTTATCATATCTTCAAAATACTGAAAAATAAATTAGGTATGGGATAGTAAAAGATTTATAACCTGTCCGTTAAAGGCTGCAAAGAGATTTCATCAGACTGTACGTCGAATAGCTATTCGACAAATACTAAGAAGCATCTAACAATGTTTATTTCGAGGAAATCTTGAAAATGTTTTGTGCTTTGAATTTTACATGAAACTTTCTAAGACGCACAAATGTTATTTCGGAAAACATTTCAGTATACGTTTTAGTAAAATTTTTTTAAATCAAAGGATGGAGAACAATTTAATTATGTAACGATCTTTAACCAACCACAAAATTTAATCGTTTTGACATTTTTATGAATACTCTTGATGCTGAATTTTTATGCAATCATACAAGTCAGAATTGTACGAAGAATATTATTTATTTTCAAAAAACATTACGTCTGGTTTACATTATTAAAAAACTTAAGTTAAAGGCTCAAAATTATTTTATTCTGTATTGCCTTGCCTGACGAGCTCTGTGATTATTTCAGGCTGTTTTGCTAATTCTTTTAATAAAGCTTCACATCTCTGCTATTGGGGAAAGTGCTCTTGGTGACTGATGTAACTTGTAAGCTCTCACATCACTCGGAAGGATTCGGATTAAATGTGCCTTGGGGAGAAAAAAAGCACAAAATTTAGTTTCATACCATAAAAGAAAATTATTGTACATAACATAAAATTTTTTGTATTTATGAAAATTTATCTCATATATAATCACGTCTATCTGATGCAACATCTATTAAATATACCCACATCTTACGCAATCAACAACATCGCATTATTATGTATTTTTCCAGGAAGGTAAAAGCACTAGCAAAACACGTTTTACTTCAGTTTATGTAAATTATAATAAGAAGTAATGATTTATTTATATTACTACATCACGTAACAACTAATGAAATTAATCTTTAAAAAAAAAAAAAAAAAAAAAAAAAAAAAAAAAAAAAAAAAACCTCCTGGAAGTATATGGAAAATAACAATCAAACAAAATTGATATAAAATTAAAACAAACAACGAGACGAAAGTCTTTCAGTAAATATACAAGAACTTTCAACAGATGTTTCCTATCTTTGTATTTTAAATCAACAGCAATTTTATTATAATTTGTTACGCTTTTAAAAAATCTTAGCCTATATATTTCACAAATGTGACTATTTCAATATACTTCGCCAGATCTCATCCTGTTTATAATTTTGAATTATATGTTGTTATCAAAATCGTACAAGAAAAAATACACACAGCAGCAGAATTTTGCCGCATAAATGTATTTATTGTTATTCTTCAGTTGACTTTTTTTAACACAATCTCTTTTTAGTAATGGATGTTGATTCAAAAGCATTATTGATTTTCCAAAAGGATATTTCTCAAACATAATCTCCTGTATAAATTGTAAACTATTTAATAAGCTATGTTTCATGGCCAGATCATATAAATAATTAAAAATATAGGAAACCACAAAAAATGGTTATTTTCACAACTGTGTCCTTCCCGAAAAAAAGCACCGAATATCGTATTGAAGCTTTTCAGTATAGTCAACAATTATACAATTTTGCCTTTTAACAGGTAATAGTCCTGTTTCAGATGGATAATTAAACACTTCAATAGTTCACTTAGAGAATTTAGTCTTCTCTATTAGTTTGAACGAAGTCCAGACTTTTAAACGACTCGGATTGTCGCTTCGTTTGAAAAAACCTTCTTAAGAAGGTTTTAAAACAAACATTTTTATTAAATTAGAACGTGAACACAAATGCACTCTCGAGCTCATATAGGCAACCACATCTTGCGACGTAAAATTTAATCTTATCTAAACCAGCGAAGTCTACTAAGGTGTCCTCAAGCTGCAGGGATACATTCTCTCTTACAATTCGAAAATCTTAAAGTATATGCTATCGAACCAATCTGCATTCTTGTTGGAAAATGGAAAGAGAAATGACAGTAAAACTCTATCAGAATGTAAATCAGAATAAAATTGGTTATTCAAAATAATAACCTTACATATTTCCCCACCACAATATAGTAAGTAATTGTAACGAATGACCTTGGTGAGGTCGAAATTCTAAACTAAACTGGAGCTAACTTTTACAATTGAGAAATTTCTAAATGCGAACTATAACTACGTTTACAGACGATACAGATCTATTAGACCGTACAGTTCTTGAGGACAATAAATTCATTGCATCTATCAAAAAGAATGACTAGCACTCATTTCCTTCCAGGCAACTTTTTACTAAGTCAGAACTTAAACATAAATGCACGGCTCGAGTTTATAGACCTGCAATCACTTGGGATGATATAACTCAAAGTAACATATTTAACAGTGAATCAAGCGTTCACACAGAATTTAAGCTTCTCACTGGCGTAACCATTTAACTTTGGGTAACTATAATGACTAATAAACTGGACTAATAAAATCCAGTCTGAACTTGCGAAACGTGGCTTCGAGAGTTAGAAACACTCTCTCTTGCAGTCCGGAAATCGCACATCATATACTTTCGCACTAATTTGAATTTTGGTAGTGAAACGGAAAAGAAGGTGACAGTAAAAATCTACATATATCATAAAATACTTAGTAATAAGCAAGTATTTTATGATATAGATAATAAATTTACAGACTTTAAAAAATTAAATGTTAACATATTTTAATTTCCAGTTTAGTATTTTGAATAACGATATATTTAATTTGCATATTCAATCCCTTCATTCTGCAGAACTGCAGTTATCAGCAGCATCCACATGAGGTCCTGTGGATAGTTTAGATGTTAATCGATTCAGAAACCTTTACTACGGATACTGTTATGAAACATTTTCAAAGGAAAAAGTAGGTGCATTGAATTTACACATGGGTTACGATGACAAGAATGCCGAGATAGTGATGCTAGATTGAATTATTATTTCTACAGTAATCAATCAACACTAACCATGTGGCTTCTATAAGAATAATTCTGATTACGATTTAATTACAGTTCAAGAATATGATTCAGCACAAAGATTAACTTTATGATTATATTTCTAACTTAGTGCAAGATTTGAGATTAAGACGTTTCCACATTGATTACACTTATCTTTGGTTGGAGACTTTTAATCTCATAATACTCTTAAAAGGAACACATAAATGAAAGATATCTGCCTAATAACAGTCCTTTTGGTGTCTGCTTTATTAATATAATAAATCTAGTTTGAAATAAATCTAGCTAATATAGTTTTGAAATTTTATGGATTTAAAAAATTTAAAATGCATTTTTCTTCTTTTCTTAATCTAAAATTTGTTCACGTTTAACTTCCTTTCTCAATAAGAATGCTAGAGAAAATAACATTTTAAGTCGCAACTCATACTGCACAAAAAATACACTTGAAGTTGAACTTATATAATGTCTTTAGAAATGAAATTTCATCAGGGTAGTAGCTAGGGTTTTCAGCGCCCAGGGTCAACAGAAAATTTTGCGTTTTCTCCTGCTTGCCAAGGATGGGAAACATTTAATTCTAAAATGTCGTAACATCAGTTTGGCGCCCCTTGGATTCTGCACCTGGGGACAGATGCCCCCTTGCCCCCCTCTAGCTACGCCCCTGAATTTCATACAAATAATGCGTAACTTACGTTGCATTCACAGCGTCTTATGACCAAGGGACTGACTTCTGCAGGCTCTTGTGGTTCAGCACTTTCAGGTAGATTTTCTTTCTTATTGTCAATCTAAAAATAAAATTTAAAAAATAAAATGCTTATTGATTAAGAACACTATTTCTGCTTCACTTGAATAATATAAAAATGTTCTACGAATGAAGTTTTACAGAGCTATACTTATGTCACAGAAAAATATTTAAGATTACATGAAAAATATTCAAGACTATATGGAAAATTATTTAATTAAAAAATGTAAATGAATTAAATGTTTAAATAGTGGTAGCTTTAGGAAAAGGACTTCTAAGGATTTTGTAAAGGCAGTATATGTCTCATAAGATTTAAATTATTCAAGAGACACATATAAAATTAAATAAAGGGTAAATCTTTCATAAGGAAAATAACATGAACATTACAGCATTAAATCTTGAACAATAATTTAGGAATACTATTTACCCTTTTCATGTATTCTAATAGAATTTTCATTTTATCCATATTGCTTTCAACACTGTATTTTTCTTTTATTTTTTGCTTTACAAATTCTTTAAAGAGTATATTTTATGCAGCGTTCTTTTATTTAAAGTAAATTTCCTGTTAGCATTCTCTCATTATAGTTATTAAACTTCTAATCATTATGCAGCATCTTCATCTGGAACTTTATTCCTTTCTGACTTGTTTTAACAAGATGCTTATCATCAATCTAATATTTTGTCTTCAATCAGTTAACATTTCGATGAAAATTATAACTTTTTGACAACGAAAGCCTTTCATTTTAAAAATAGAAGGTACTTCATTTTAAAAATAGATTTGAGGTAGAAATTTAATTATTTTATCACTGCGTTTAATGTGATTAAAAATTTCAAATTTATACACTCTTAAAACATAACATACCTTATCAAAAATTCTTACTCCTAAAATACTAAAATCTTGATCAATAACTGGAAATTCTTTCATAGGGTCGAACTCTTCAAACTGAAAGTCACGAAGAGAGTCATCAAAATCATCCTTCCTTGAACGCTCTGTAGCAGCCTGCGCAAATCTAAAACCTTCAATGAATGGACTGAGGTTTGATAGAAGAGATAAACAGGTTCTAGGCAACGTATTGTCAACATCAGCATTTTCAGGAAAAAATAGGATTTCAGGAACATCTGGGCTTGTTTCAGCATACGGCACCTGATTTAGTAATAATATATAAATTAACAACAATTAAAAAAATAAATTTAAAATAAAATTTATATTTTCCTTCAGGGACAGAAACATCCATTAGTATTAGCACCCTAGCAAGTGGTATTAGTATTAGCACCTTAGTAAGTATGCATGTATTATGCACATTGGGTAAGAGATTCGGCTTCCTAAGAAACACAGTGCTTTAATATATTAAACTGCTGAGTTGGTAACCAGTTCTGTATGGACTTTGTAATACTCTGTGACGGAAGACAACTCAGCGGATTTCAGTATTAGCACCCTGTGGATGCCAGTGTTAATTTTAGTGTCAGATAAACCCATATTATTCTACTTATGATATGCAAAGCAATGAAAAAGATACCATCCACTCTATATGTAACGAACAGTTGGTACTCTATAAGTTGACCTATATTTAATTGAATATGTAATTTATATATTATATTAATATATTTAATTGTAATGTAATTAATATATTATAATTAATATAATTAATTGAAATGAACTATATTTAATTTGGGCATCATAACTTAAATTTAATTAACATGTTCAATCATACTGCTTTTGCTGAATACACGGGATATTCCTTAATGACGAAATATTCTTGCTGCCAAATAAGTGACAGTTTTACTTGCAGTCACAGGTGTGCAAAATTAAGCAGACAGTCTTGTCAAGGGGGTTAAACATTTGGGTATTTGTCCATTTGATAAGTTAAAATGTTTTATGCAAGTATTGACAGAAATAGTGCTAAATAATCAGACAAAATAACAGAAACTGAACACCTTTATGCATTTAACGAAACATAGAATGCAATACGTAGAAATGTTTAAAATTTAATGTATTCCTATAATTACTTTGAAGCAAACGAAAAAACACACATCGGCTGTTTCATTGTCCATGAGGAATTTGTGGTAATATCACATTATTTATACTAAATATCACTTTTGTATTCTTTCAAAATAAATCTAAATTATTATTTTAAAATAAAACTTGTATTAGACAGAAAAAGATGTTCTTTTAATATATCATATATTTATAACGCATAGCTAACTAAACATTATAGTGACTTCTAAATTGCGTTATTCGTTTCTGGAATATTTTATGATAAATAATAATAAACAATAGTTGGCAAATATTCGTAGGCTAATAAAACTCCTTTCGTGTTTTAAAATATTTTGTGTAAGAAAACAATGAATAGATTAACTTTTTATTTACAGTTATGATTTAAGTTGTGTCTTCAGAAACAGTACGCACCGAATATATTTCCTCTCTTAGTTTTTTAAGCGGTAAAACTATTAGAAAAAGGGAAAACATATACTAGTAAATAAGGTATATTAAACATTTTAAATATAGAATTAAAGCTCAGAATGTAAATAAATTTATCATTGCATTGAATGTTCCGAAAATTGTCGCAATCTACATATATTTAATTTATAACATACCTCATCTAAAATTTCCACACGATGAGGACTAGACGTTGGATTAGAATGCACAGAATCTGGCAGGAAATCCACATCATTAACAGCAAAGTGGTTAAATTCATCAGCAACATTAGACACCCATGAAATCACATTAGTGCTCGGACATGTCTGAGCAGCCCTGAAGCTTTCCGTGAATGAAGTGAGATTGGAAAGAGAAAGACACGAAATTTGTTCACTCAAAGTTTCGTCAACGTCAATTCTTTCAGACAAACGAGGGCTTTCTGAGATATCTGCGTTTGACTCAGAAGATGTCACCTGTTATAACAATAATATATAAATAAACAACAAATAATAAACAATAAAATTTATATCATACTCATCTTCATTAGAATTTAATATCTGAAGAAAAGCAATGCTTGTTTCAATAAAAAAAAACACAGTTGCTATACTTATGAACTGTATCATGAATATAGAACCTATGTAATTAGCTCAATGAATTTATGAAATGGCCTTATCATCTTCAGTATGCTGGTATTTTTTTTCACGTGATTTTTATCCTTTAATTAAACGGTTTGTTTTTTTCACTTTATTTTAAATTTAATTCTTTTTAATTTAATATTTATTCATCCACAATAATAGAGAAATATTAAAAAGGTCAGCGAACAAGCAAAGTGAACCAATAAAAATGATTAATACGCAATATAGTCAAAAACTATATGAATAGTTTTTGACTATGCTTAAAACAATGAGTTTCCGTCTGTCAGGGATAAGCTATAAATGTTCTTTTCCCCTTTGATCAAATATATGTGAGTCACTTGAATGTATTCTTATAATTACTCTGAAGCAAACGAAAAAAGACATATCGGCTGTTTCATTGTCCATGAGGAATTTGTGGTAATATCACATTATTTATACTAAATATCACTTTTGTATTCTTTCAAAATAAATCTAAATTATTATTTTAAAATAAAACTTGTATTAGACAGAAAAAGATGTTCTTTTAATATATCATATATTTATAACGCATAGCTAACTAAACATTATAGTGACTTCTAAATTGCGTTATTCGTTTCTGGAATATTTTATGATTAAAATAATAAACAATAGTTGGCAAATAGGCGTAGGCTAATAAAACTCCTTTCGTGTTTTAAAATATTTTGTGTAAGAAAACAATGAATAGATTAACTTTTTATTTACAGTTATGATTTATGTTGTTTCTTCAGAAACAGTATGCACCGAATAAATTTCCTCTCTTAGTTTTTTAAGCGGTAAAACTAGTAGAAAAAGGGGAAAACATATACTAGTAAATAAGGTATATTAAACATTTTAAATATAGAATTAAAGCTCAGAATGTAAATAAATTTATCATTGCATTGAATGTTCCGAAAATTGTCACAATCTACATATATTTAATTTATAACATACCTCATCTAAAATGTCCACACGATGAGGACTAGACGTTGGAGTAGAATGCACAAAATCTGGCACGGAATCCACATCATTAACAGCAAAGTGGTTAAATTCATCAGCAACGTTAGACACCCATGAAAACGCATTAGTGCTCGGACATGTCTGAGCAGCCCTGAAGCTTTCCATGAATGAAGTGAGATTGGAAAGAGAAAGACACGAAATTTGTTCCCTCAAAGTTTCGTCAACGTCAATTCTTTCAGACAAACGAGGGCTTTCTGAGATATCTGGGTTTGACTCAGAAGATGTCACCTGTTATAACAATAATATATAAATAAACAACAAATAATAAACAATAAAATTTATATCATACTCATCTTCATTAGAATTTAATATCTGAAGAAAAGCAATGCTAGTTTCAATAAAAAAAACTCAGTTGCTATACTTATGAACTGTATCATGAATATAGAACCTATGTAATTAGCTCAATGAATTTATGAAATGGCCTTATCATCTTCAGTATGCTGGTATTTTTTTTTACGTGATTTTTATCTTTTAATTAAACGATTTGTTTTTTCACTTTATTTTAAATTTAATTCTTTTTAATTTAATATTTATTCATCCACAATAATAGAGAAATATTAAAAAGGTCAGCGAACAAGCAAAGTGAACCAATAAAAATGATTAATACGCAACATAGTCAAAAACTATATGAATAGTTTTTGACTATGCTTAAAACAATGTTCTTTTCCCCTTTGATCAAATATATGTGAGTCACTTGAATGTATTCTTATAATTACTCTGAAGCAAACGAAAAAAGACATATCGGCTGTTTCATTGTCCATGAGGAATTTGTGGTAATATCACATTATTTATACTAAATATCACTTTTGTATTCTTTCAAAATAAATCTAAATTATTATTTTAAAATAAAACTTGTATTAGACAGAAAAAGATGTTCTTTTAATATATCATATATTTATAACGCATAGCTAACTAAACATTATAGTGACTTCTAAATTGCGTTATTCGTTTCTGGAATATTTTATGATTAAAATAATAAACAATAGTTGGCAAATAGGCGTAGGCTAATAAAACTCCTTTCGTGTTTTAAAATATTTTGTGTAAGAAAACAATGTATAGATTAACTTTTTATTTACAGTTATGATTTAAGTTGTTTCTTCAGAAACAGTATGCACCGAATATATTTCCTCTCTTAGTTTTTTAAGCGGTAAAACTAGTAGAAAAAGGGAAAACATATACTAGTAAATAAGGTATATTAAACATTTTAAATATAGAATTAAAGCACAGAATGTAAATAAATTTATCATTGCATTGAATGTTCCGAAAATTGTCGCAATCTACATATATTTAATTTATAACATACCTCATCTAAAATGTCCACACGATGAGGACTAGACGTTGGAGTAGAATGCACAAAATCTGTCACGGAATCCACATCATTAACAGCAAAGTGGTTAAATTCATCAGCAACATTTGACACCCATGAAAACACATTAGTGCTCGGACATGTCTGAGCAGCCCTGAAGCTTTCCATGAATGAAGTGAGATTGGAAAGAGAAAGACACGAAATTTGTTCACTCAAAGTTTCGTCAACGTCAATTCTTTCAGACAAACGAGGGCTTTCTGAGATATCTGCGTTTGACTCAGAAGATGTCACCTGTTATAACAATAATATATAAATAAACAACAAACAATAAACAATAAAATTTATATCATACTCATCTTCATTAGAAATTAATATCTGAAGAAAAGCAATGTTTGTTTCAATAAAAAAAACTCAGTTGCTATACTTATGAACTGTATCATGAATATAGAACCTATGTAATTAGCTCAAGGAATTTATGAAATGGCCTTATCATCTTCAGTATGCTGGTATTTTTTTTCACGTGATTTTTATCCTTTAATTAAACGATTTGTTTTTTTCACTTTATTTTAAATTTAATTCTTTTTAATTTAATATTTATTCATCCACAATAATAGAGAAATATTAAAAAGGTCAGCGAACAAGCAAAGTGAACCAATAAAAATGATTAATACGCAACATAGTCAAAAACTATATGAATAGTTTTTGACTATGCTTAAAACAATGAGTTTCCGTCTGTCAGGGATAAGCTATAAATGTTCTTTTCCCCTTTGATCAAATATATGTGAGTCACTTGAATGTATTCTTATAATTACTCTGAAGCAAACGAAAAAAGACATATCGGCTGTTTCATTGTCCATAAGGAATTTGTGGTAATATCACATTATTTATACTAAATATCACTTTTGTATTCTTTCAAAATAAATCTAAATTATTTTTTTAAAATAAAACTTGTATTAGACAGAAAAAGATGTTCTTTTAATATATCATATATTTATAACGCATAGCTAACTAAACATTATAGTGACTTCTAAATTGCGTTATTCGTTTCTGGAATATTTTATGATTAAAATAATAAACAATAGTTGGCAAATAGGCGTAGGCTAATAAAACTCCTTTCGTGTTTTAAAATATTTTGTGTAAGAGAACAATGAATAGATTAATTTTTTATTTACAGTTATGATTTAAGTTGTTTCTTCAGAAACAGTATGCACCGAATATATTTCCTCTCTTAGTTTTTTAAGCGGTAAAACTAGTAGAAAAAGGGAAAACATATACTAGTAAATAAGGTATATTAAACATTTTAAATATAGAATTAAAGCTCAGAATGTAAATAAATTTATCATTGCATTGAATGTTCCGAAAATTGTCGCAATCTACATATATTTAATTTATAACATACCTCATCTAAAATTTCCACACGATGAGGACTAGACGTTGGATTAGAATGCACAGAATCTGGCAGGAGATCCACATCATTAACAGCAAAGTGGTTAAATTTATCAGCAACATTAGACACCCCTGAATACTCATTAGTGCTCGGACATGTCTGAGTAGCCCTGAAGCTTTCCGTGAATGAAGTGAGATTGGAAAGAGCAAGACACGAAATTTTTTCACTCAAAGTTTCGTCAATGTCAGTTCTTTCAGACAAACGAGGACTTTCTGAGATATCTGCTTTTGATTCAGAAGACGTCACCTGTTTTAACAATAATATATAAATTAACAACAAATAATAAACAATAAAATTTATATCATATTCATGTTTATTTATTTATTCAATTTAATATCTGAAGAAAAGCAATGCTTGTTTCAATAAAAAAAAATCAGTTCCTATACTTATGAACTGTATCATGAATATAGAACCTATGTAATTAGCTCAATGAATTTATGAAATTGCCTTATCATCTTCAGTATGCTGGTATTTTTTTTCACGTGATTTTTATCCTTTTATTAAACGATTTGTTTTTTTCACTTTATTTTAAATTTAATTCTTTTTAATTTAATATTTATTCATCCACAATAATAGAGAAATATTAAAAAGGTCAGCGAACAAGCAAAGTGAACCAATAAAATGATTAATACGCAACATAGTCAAAAGCTATATGAATAGTTTTTGACTACGCTTAAAAAAATGAGTTTCCGTCTGTCAGGGAAAAGCTATAAATGTTCTTTTGTCCTTTGAACAAATATATGTGAGCCAAGTTTTTTTTTTTTTTTTTTTTTGTTCCTTGTCAGCAATTTAAAGGGAGATCACCATTAACCTCTAATTTAGGCGTTGAGCGAGTCACTTGAACTGATAACGAAAGCACATTTTCCCACTGCAGGTGTTAAGTTAAGGCATATATTTTTCTAAGTAAAATCCTTTATTGGCTATTGTACTAAAACGGAAATGATCCAATAAGCCCTGCACCACACATTTTTAAATGAAACCGTGCAATTTACAACTTTTTAAAATTTTATTTGAATTAGGCAGCTTCACAAATACATAGCCCATGGTAACAAAGCGTAAGTAAGTAAAATAAAATGATATGACGTCTCAATTTTAATTCAAAATAAATGAATTAAAAACAAAGGTTTATGCTCAAAATAAAGAGGAAAAAGCTTTTTAGTGAAATATAGATTTAAATTCTTTTCAGTCATATGACAAAAGTACGAAAAAAAAAGTAAATCGCAGAATGGTTAAAGTTAAAACAAGGTTGTTAAAATTTAAGATAAAAAAAAAAAAAAAAAAACTCAATTTAACCCACACGTAAAGCGTTTGGATTTCTTTGAGAGTAATAAATTATGAAACTTTAAAATTTTAAAACAACAAATAAATACTAAAATTTCATTATAACAATACTTATTCTTCCAAATCTATAAATCTATAAATCTCAGCATTAAGCTTATTATTATCAGCATTAAGCAGCATTAAGCTTATATATTATGAAGAGGAAAAGCTTAAATTGCCAGCCGGTATTTTTAATTTTATTGGGAAATACAGATGGAATAATATCAGGAACTTTTATTATTTGGAATTAAAATGAAACATTACTTTATTCATTAAAAATTAAAATTACTTTTATTACTAATATGTACAAAGCTATTTGTATTTGTTATCCTGAAGTACAAAATCATTGCTTTTTTGTGTAGAACAGATGAAAATAGATGAGATTGCTGCAAAATGCTTCTCTCAACCTTGCTAAAAATATGAAGAATAGATCTGAATAATAATATAATAAGTATTATAGATCATATACCTAATTTAATCTGAAAATACATAAATTGCTCAATAGACTCCTCATCAGCGTGCCCTACTATCGAACATTTGTTATGGGCTAAGGTGAGGGGTGTTGTCAGTTAAGGGGCATGAAACTATATGGCCATTAGGAATTCCCTGTTGCTCAATACGGATATCGCAGATTATTTTAGTTCTTCTGCAGAAATATCTAGGAAAAAGACCGGGTCCTGTTATGTAGTAATTAACTGAAGGATTCAAGTACAGAGACAGAGAAGCTTATATTAAGAATGAAATTAAGTGCAACTTTCTGCATCTTTCTTGAGAAGCACCATTCCACAAATTTTGTCGATACTTTGAAGGATATTATTTTAGTCGTTATTCGAAATTTAACCGAGGGTATGAAGACAATAAGTTCAATACCAACTCGATTAGGAGCCGTTTTATTAGCTAATTCATTGAAAATATGGCTAGCATGTGTTTTGATCCAAGAAATCTGAATTTTGTAGATTTCGTTTGAAAGCAGATAGAGAGTTTATGTGGGAAAATATTGGTGAAGGGAAGAACCGTTAATTCATTAAAAAATGTTATCGCCAAAATAGGTGCTTGGGATTCATATTTTATGATCAGTTGGTTCACAATTTAAAGGATGGCTAATTGAATCGTTCTTTTATGACACATGATTTAGAGCGGAAAACACTACTATTAATACGGAGGTGACCTGTCCATTGTCCATTATCAGTTTTGTTACCTCCGACATCATTATTATGGATTTCATCAACATATATCTCTTTCCTCATGTGACAAATAGCAATATTGCTAATACTTCAAATACATGCAACAAGATTTATAACACAAAATATTTTTACAACTATTACGCATTTAGCCAAACGTATTAGAAAATAGAGAGTGGACTTAATTAATTTATGCCAGTCAAGCTTAACAAATTCTTAGAAGCATTAGTAATCATATAGATTAAAAAAGAAACTAAACTATCTTCTCCCTTTATTAGTTTTTTCCTAACTCTAAGACTACTCACCAAATGATGCTATCATTACAATAGTATTGGCCCACCAGCGGCCGAGCGGTAAAGTCGCTGAGCACTGGTATTTCGGTCTGTGGTTCGAATCCCGCGAACTGGCTGGCTGCATGGGCGTTTTCGTGCTGCCGGGTTTATCTTTATCCATGTGTAACGTGTATACGAGCCAGTTTCCCTTAGAAAGTCGTCCGCGAAGACGTTCTTCCTCTTAGGCAGATAGCCCTCGAGGCTTTGCCATAATCACACACACACATGCAATAGTATTACTACTTAAGATTATTGTAGTGGAAGTTTAGAAGATATACTTTTAAAAAATATATTTTTATGAAACTGCCACGTTGTTTATTACAGAAGTAGTTACTATTATAGCAGATGGAAGCATAAAAACGTATTCATAATTTTACAACTCAAATTTTACAGCATGAAGTTTCTAGAAATGAAACAGCTAAAACGTTTTCTTAATTATTTAGAACAGAAAATTTTATAATATGAACCATTTTTTTAATTAAAAAGAGAAGGATCTGTAAAACACACAGAAGTTAAGGTTTATCGAAGAAATTTTCATACACAAAACAGAACATACAAATAATAATTATACTTACCAAGCATGTCGTTATTGGTTCTCTTAGCTGTCTGTAAAATTCATCAATTTTTTCCATCGAATTCCCAGAACAATCAGGTAAACTAAAAGCCCTCGAATGCGATATATGCATTTTCATCCACCGAAAAGACTTCGGAAGCGTTGCAATGTCGTCTTTAGGTAGAATCCATTCGTTATCCTCAGAATCACTGGATGAGGTATCGAAATTCTGAAGACAGCTAAGTGACGACGACATATTCAGAGCCTTCCAAATATTATCTTTCTTCAGCTATTGATTCTAAGAAATGTCTCTAAAAAAAAAAAAAAAAAAAAAAAAAAAAAAAAACAGTCATATTATGAAATTCAGAATTTAACATTAACTGATACAGAAATTGTTCTCATTAAAATGTTTTATTGAGTATAAAAGTAATAAATAAGTTCATTTAACTATACATTTAACAATTAAAAATATTCCTTATTTTATCAAATTTACTGATGTTATTAAATGTGACTGCATATATATATATACTCAAATGTCGGCTTCTCGGCAGTGGACATGACTCCCAGACGCGGAAGGCAACGGACATGTTAACCTCAAAGCAAATTTAAATTCAAAGGAAATTTAAATAATTTAAATTCAGTCAATCATACAATTTTCATACGATTTTTTTCCCTTTCTTACGAATTTTGTTTTTTTTTTCTATATTTTACTTCAAGAAGTAATTTTTCTCTTTTTATATATTATTCTTTTTAATTCTTTGAGCAATTTTTCTTCTCTCATTCCTTTTTCTTTCTTTTATTTTCCTCCTAAGATTTTTCTTAATGTTTTATTCTTGTTTTAAATATTTATTGATGTTACGAATCCATTTCTCGAAGCGTAAATTTACATATATATTTCTCTGTCTATGAAATTTAAGCTGGAACTTACACGCATATACTTTCCCTCCAGAGGCTTTCATGGATAATATTTTCTGTAAATTTTCAACCAATAAGTACGATGTTCCTACCATATAGCTTACTTAGCATAATATATTTCTTCTTCTTCTTATCTTTTTTTACGCTACTAATACTTAAGATACGAGAAAATTTCTCTTCTAATGTGTTATACTAACTTTTTGAAACATTATACAGAACGTCGCGGATTCTCTTTTACACATCTCATTTTTGTTCAAAGGATTCATGAATCGTGTCAAACAAATGTAAATTTTAAAATATCTATTTTCCATTTAGACGTTTTGCCTTACATTTAACCTTTATCAGGTTTCTAAAACATATCCCTGTTAATATTTCCGATTCTTTTTTCCTAAAAATAAATGCATACCTATACAGATGTTTTAAAGATCTACTGACTTTGAATTAAAACTTATAATTTAGAAATAATAAATTTTCCTGACATAAAATCTACTTGAACTAATATATGGACATCTCTAACCAGTTTAGTTCAAATACATACGAAATTTCTTATTATTGTCTAACCCTGTCTAATACGTACCAACAGCATTTCATTTCTTATAGAATAATTGTATTCTTTGAAATTCACTTTGTTTACCATAGCGACACTCTAGTGCTAGTTTTACTTAACAGTATTATATTTCATTCATATTATAACTCAGAATGCACAAAATGTATATCATTTAAAGAATTATCTAATCGTTACCACATGTTCTATTCAAATACTATAATAAAGCTAGAATGATGTATAAAAGAAATTAAGCGAACAAAACAAAAAAGAAACAGTTTTTCACAGACGATTGAGTATTTCTCATTCAATTAATTCAGTTTTCACTTCGCGACAAGGCAAAAATACATAAATACTCAAAATATCTATATTAAAAATTACGAAGAAAATCTCAAACGCTTATTTCCTCGAAAAAATTACAGAAAGAATTAAGCATGATTTAACTGGCAATAATAAATGAATCCGTTATTTTTGTTGTTGCGAAGCTAAGTTTCTCTAAATTAGCAACAAATCTACTATTCTCCTGTTTCAAATGTAAACATCAATGGCCGCCATTAAAAACAGGGTTAGCGGCAATTAAACAATATTAAAAATGCTGATAATTTTAAACATATTACACAGATTTACTAAAGGCATAAAATCCTTAACCGGAAGATATAAACAACATAATTCAATCATTTTTAAAGCAAAAAATGTACAATTTACAAACATATAAGAGTAAAGAAACTGAGATTACTGAGCCGAGTAATAGAGTGGATATATATATAAATATATTTATATACGTTTGGTGCTGCTGATTGCAACCAAAATACGAGGTGCACATCTACAAGTTATAGCAGTCCTATATACAAAATTTCAACGTTCTGAGGCTACTCGTTTTTGAGTTATGCGAGATACGTACGTACCTACGTACATACATTCGTACAGACGCCACGAAAAATTCTCTTCAGAATTAATTTTAAAGCAGTTTTATAATTATTTTGAAGGAAAAGAGTCTTTTGTTCTGTCCTAACGGTCAGATATCACGCCAAAACATAGTTAAATTGCATTCGATAGCGGTAAAAATGGATATTTTCGTTGCAATATGCTGCCTGAAACTTTTCGCGATTGCAATACTTCCTTTTTACTTCGTACAAGGAAGTAAAAAATGATAGAATAATTTAAAGAAGATTAAAAATTAAATAATAATAATTTAAAGAAGATCATAGAATAATTTAATTAAATTATAAATTTAATTAGAATAATTTAAAGAAGATTATAGAATAATTTAATTAAATTATAGAAAATTTAGTCTCTTTTTCTTAGTTATTAAATTTTTCTTCAACACATAAATTAAAATACATACGTTATACGTTTGTGTGTATATAATTATAAGTTTTTATTTCTTACTGTCGCTTGGCATTTGATGGAGTTTTGATTTTGATAATATGTGTAGACGTCGAAAAAAATAATAAAATTAATTGTAATAATAGTTTGTAGATGCTCATCAGTATTGTACATTTTTCATGACTCCTGCTTCAAAATATCCTAATGTCTGTACAACATGGCTGGCGTGGTCGACATGCAGATTTTACGTGCTTGATTAGATAACCGACTTGTGTAAGCGGTTTTTACCGTGTGTTACGTCCACACATGCGCGTAACTATTACGAGCTTCAGCCTACAGAAATGCAAAACTGGAGAATTTTAATCTCCCATATTTCAAACTTATACTGCCTCTGTATTTGTTAAACAAACATTTTTAAAATCAGACGCAAATAAAATGTAAAATTCATACAAATTAAAACATATTTTAGAGAACAGACCTGGCTCTTTTAATATTATATAAGGTAAGAAATATATAACTGATTGATATAATTATGCATTCAGGAAGGAAAAAATATTTCATTTTACTGAAAGACATGCAGTACCCTTCATAAAAATTAACTTAAATCACAAATAATTTCTAAAGAAATATAACTCACCACTTGGAGTCCAGTTTCCAACCGCAATAGTCACGTTGGTTTTTTTCTAACTAAGAGCTTTCTCGCAAGGACACGTAGAAGCATTCTGTACCGCGCCAGTAACAATGGGAAAAATCCCTCCTCGTGATTGGGTACGGCTTCCGATGACATCATTTTCTGTATGCTTAGGAACGCTTTGATTTTACTTTGGCTTGAGGGTACGCTTACATACCCTTTCTTTACACTTTGATAGCATTATTTAAAGCATTTATAACGTTTAAAAAGTTAATAATTATTATTAATTAAAAATAATATATAAAATACGCTACGTATTTAGCGTACTTTAATCTTAACGTTATTTACATAGCTTATTTTAATAATATATAAAATGTGCTAAGTATAAAAATAACATATAAAAATTACGCTTATTTATTAATTAAAAGTAATATATAAAATACGCTTATTTATTAATTATAACAGGACTCGGTAAAAACAGTTTATTGTAATAGGTCTCAGTAAAATCTAGGATGATGAGTCTATCAATGAAGATTGATTTTTAAAAAGAATGCAATCTTAAGTGACACTAGTTACCACCCCCTCCCGAACAGCTTGAATTCCGGAAACAAATTTCGGGAAAAACGTAGATTCTGGAACTTGTATAACTTGCAGAATTTTGGAATTACAGACTCATACTAGACGCATCGAAAGCTTTCAACAACGCGTTGCATGAGGGACTCATTTATAAACCAATAAATTTAGATTTCATGAGAGAAATTACACAATTAATAAGGTCATTTATCTTAAATAGAAAGTTCATAGTAACACTTAGAAAGAAACTTTGTTAGATTAGAGCAGGCATTTCATCTCATAAGGGTTGATCCTCGGTGTAATTCATTATTCATTCTATGCTTTAGGTTTTCTTTAAGATGGGATACGGATCAAAACCAGTTCTTAGATTATTATGCAAATGATACAGCCTTGCCGTGAAATCCGAGATCTGGTATCCCGCACGGAAGAAAAGAACTGAACGAAATGATGCCAAATTTGGGAAAAACCGCTGATATTAATAAATGACCAAATGTCTTATTTACTTCTGATACGGAGAAAACATGCGAAAACGCCACTCAAGGAAAAGGATTTCTTATTGAAAGTGTATTGGTGTATTTAATTATGGCAAAGCACACTAGGACTATCTGCCTAAGGGGAGGGATGACTTCGTGGAGGACTTTCTAAGGGAAACTGACTCGTAGACACGTTACACATGGGGAAATCCACGAAAACACCCATGCAGCCAGCCCGTTCGCGGGATTCGAACCTCGGACCGAACTACCAGTGTTGAGCGACTTTACCGCTCGGCCGCTGGTGGCTTATTGAAAGAAAATGTACCTTATGTCCAAAAGGCCAAATGTCTGGGGATCATACTTACCAACAAAACTAAAATCAAATGACCGTATCATACATATTGGTAATAAAGCAGTCAAAGGTTAATAATGGCCTACATCCCAGACAGGAAAACTTTCAAAGCTCGACTTAAGGAAAAGAACCGCTGCTATTGAGTACTCCATTACCTACTATCGTACCTTTTGGTTCTCCATAGTAGACGATAGCTACCAAAAATGAAGTTATGGAGGTTCTATAAGATTACAACTGTTGAAGATTTCCTTAACCACATAAAATAAAAATTTCTGTAAAAGCATCTAACGAATTGACGGCACCTTTTGATTATAAAAAGCTACGACAAGATACAGACCTAAGTAGCTTATGTTGACGTAAGCTATTTAGACGTGACGTAAGCTACTTGGACTTAAGTAATTAAGTAGCTTACGTCACGAATCACTCAAACTTTCGGTCTGGAATTTTCAAAATTTTGCTTTTGTATAATGTACCTTTGTGAAGGATGTACCTGACATGGTATATAACATAAACAGTTAATAATTATTTTGTAAATTTGTACTTGCAGTCATTATTTTTCGAAAAATTCGTTTTATTCGTTTTTGCATTTACTGGGTAGTTTCATCTGGCGAAGGTATAAAGATGATTATTTAAGTTTTACACTTAGGAATTTTCAAAGCCAGTACTCTAAGCTCCGTTTTACTTTTATTTTATTTTAATGTCTATTCTTTTCAGAAATGCTTTGAATTTCTCAAACGTGAGAGGCAAATGCCACTCTCCCTTTACAGTTTTTTATCCCCTGCGAAAACCTTTTTTCCGGGATTAGGAAGTGAATATCTAGTGAATGGGTCTTACATACCCTTTGTTCGTTATTCACAATCATATCTTTACCAGTATGTCAATTTCTAAGAATGAGATACACAAAAGCCGTTAAAAACTGGAAACCACCTGGAACTTACTGATAAGATGCCTTTTGGGTTTTCAAATGATTTGCTAAATAGCCTTTGGAATGTTGTAGGAATTGTTTATTGAGAAAATAACGTAGGTAAGAAACTTATCATTTGAAATGAATCTGGTTATAATATTAGCCTTCAAATGAAATTCAAGTCATGCAAACAAGTCAATAACACGTTCTATATTATACGTAAGAACCAAATAAAAAAATCTGATGTGTACACCACATGACTTCCTTGTACGGAATATTAAATTATACGCATTTTTTCTTGCATTTTATTTAAACTTATTAGATTGAACGTCGCAGCTGCAGGAAAGAATTGCATTGAACATACATAGATGTTCTTAGGCTGCAGTGCTTGAAGTCTGCGAAGCAGTTTCAAACGAATTAATTTCTGGTCTTGGGGGAAAAAAAAAAAAAAGAAAAAAGAAAAATGGTACGTGATTGGGTAGCTTGCCGAGATGAATTAGGAGTATCAAATGAACTATTAAATGAATTTCGGACGAGAATGTCCAAAGTTACAAAAACGTTATTGCATATCAGATACAAGAATTTAAAAGAAACTCAGTTTGAGAGAAGTTATTTAGTCAACTCTGGTTACTGAAAGTCAAATTAACAAAGTTTTTCTACTATATACAACTGTTTATTTACACCTAATTAATCATTTACAAAATAATGTAAAAGTAATAATGTGTTTTATTATTTATTAATAGAAAGAATATATTTATTGATCCATAATCCACAGAATCAGTAGCTCTCTATGCATGAATTAATTATGCAGAGTTCTGACTGGAACTGTGTTATTTCTAGAGAAGAATGCAAAATTAACACATGGAATATTTATTCAAATCTACCATTAACACGAGAGAAGTAAACTGTATGATATCTACCTAATTATTCAGAAAATCTTAAATAAATAAGAAGTAGCAAAAAACTTGGGAGCATTACATATATTACCACAGGTAAAAGAATATATATATTATGAAATAGTCCCAAGAGGAAGATCTTTATCGCAATTTGTTACTTTTGGATCCTACTGAAATTGTGTTTCTGGGCAACACACAAAGTGATATCAACAAAATTAATAATGGGTAAATATAGTGATTATACTTTACTTCTAAAATGCTAAAACGGATAGTTTAAGAAGATTAGAATTCATCTAGCATAATTTGTATAAACATTAATACACCTTCAGTACTTGCACTCACACATCCAAGCTGAATTGTAACGAATTATAGCCCAGAATGCTTTTATACAAAGCAAGAAATTTAAATATCCCCAATAAAACAGATCTACATATCTTTTTCATATTATTTTTTTATTTTTATTTTTTTATTTTTTATTTTTTATAGTTTATCATATATTTATTGCATCCTCATGTAGGGAAGCTTGTAGAAAAATGAATATAAGCTCACATAATTATAGAAGTAAAACACTTCATAAGATGCGTATGCATTAAAAAATGCCATGGTTTGGCTATTGCTTAATCTCGGATTATAGAACTCACTGCCACGACGTCCCTGCGAACGCTGCTCGGAGTAACTGCCCAGAGAGATTTTTCAACAGGTTCAAAGTAGAAACGGAAGCGCTGACTCATCTCCCCTACGTTTATACTCCGTCGAAGTGAGCGTTTACATTGTCAAAGTAATCGTAAGGAGCGACTCGCTCCGAGCCGCTCTGACAGGTGTAAACTGAACTTTACATAACCTTTGTCCGTTATTCACGATCATATCTTTACCAGTATGTCAATTACAAAGAATGAGATACACAAAAGCCGTTAAAAACTGGAAACCACCTGGAACTTACTGATAAGATGCTTTTTGGTTTTCAAATGATTTGCTAAATAGCCTTTGGAATGTTGTAGGAATTGTTTATTGAGGAAATAACGTAGGTAAGAAACTTATCATTAGAAATGAATCTGGTTTTAATATTAGCCTTCAAATGAAATTTAAGTCATGCAAACAAGTCAATAACACGTTCTATATTATACGTAAGAACCAAATAAAAAAATCTGATGTGTACACCACATGACTTCCTTGTACGGAATATTAAATTATACGCATTTTTTCTTGCGTTTTATTTAAACGTATTAGATTGAATTAAACCTACTTCGCAGACAGCGCATAAACCACAATAGAATAAATGCATTCTTTAAAGTTCACTTTGTTTACCATAGCGACACTCTGGCGCTAGGTTTACTTAACAGTATTATATTTCCTTCATATTATAACTCAGAATGCACAAAATGTATATCATTTAAAGAATTATCTAATCGTTGCCACATGTTCTATTCAAATAGTATAATAAACCTAGAACTATGTATAAAAGAAATTAAGCAAATAAAACAAAAAAGAAACAGTTTTTCACAGACGATTGAGTACTTCTCATTTAATTAATTCAGTTCTTACTTCGCGAGAAGGCAAAAATACATAAACACTCAAAATATCTATATTAAAATTACGAAGTAAATTTCAAACGCTTATTTCCTCGAAAAAATTCCAGAAAGAATTAAGCATGATTTAATTGGCAATAATAAATGAATGCGTTATCTTTGTTGTTGCGAAGCTAAGTTTCTCTAGATTGGCAATAAATCCACTAGTCTCCTGTTTCAAATGTAAACATCAATAGCCGCCATTAAAACAGGCTTAGCGGCAATTAAACAACTTTAAAATTGCTGATAATTCTAAAAATATTGCACACAGATTTACCAAACACATAAAATCCTTAACCGGAAGATAAAAACAATATAATTCAATCATTTTTAAAGAAAAAAATGTACAATTTACAAACATATAAGAGTAAAGAAACTGAGATCACTGAGCCGAGTAATAGATTGGATATATATATAAATATATTTATATACGTTTGGTGCGGCCGATTGCAACCAAAATACGAGGTGCACATCTGCATGTTATAGCAGTCCTATATACAAAATTTCAACGTTCTGAGGCTACTCGTTTTTGACTTATGCGAGATACGTACGTGTTCGTGCGTACGTACGTACATACGTTCGTACAGACGCCACGAAAAATTCTCTTCAGAATTAATTTTAAAGCAGTTTTATAATTCTTTTGAAGGAAAAGAGTATTTTATTCTGTCCTTACGTACAGATATCAAGCAAAAGCATCGTTAAATTGCATTCGATAGCGGTCAAAATGGATATTTTCGTTGAAATATGCTGCCTGAAACTTTTCGCGATTACAATACTTCCTTTTTACTTCGTACAAGGAAGTAAAAATGAATGAATACATATTATACAGACAAAAATACAGAAATATTAATAAGCGCTGAAATATATGCTTTTTTTAACAGAACAGTTTTGTAGTTAAACCGTCTCCGAAATCGATAGAATTTTATTCAGAATCTATATCAATCTAAGCTTGGCTTTTAGCCTAATTTTAATTTTTATCTTCGGCAAATTCTCTTCCAACTAAATAAAGTTAGTTATGAATTGGTTTATATGTTTTTAACTTTCCTATAAATACATATATGAAAATCTATTACTGCAGGAGTATACCAGGGACAATGACAAAAAGGACGCAGCTCAATTCAGCTTGGCCAAATTAGAAAATAGGGAATTTAGCAACTAAAATCAACGAAAGCACACTTCAGAAAATAAAATACATCGTGGTTTTCCACTTCGATTAAAATTATAAACTGACAGTGCAGAAATATGAATGATGGAAACACTTATCGAAGGAAAAGTCTTTTCTCTAAAAAATATGCCAGCTATTCATATATTATAGTTAAAAGAGAAGTACAGTGAATTATTGAGAATTACGAAGTGCAAAGAACCCTGTCATGGCGATTACCATAACATGATCACCACTTACGGAAGTTACCAGTATTTCCTAGAATGTAAGTGAACATCAGTATTTAGCAGTAAAGAGACCTTTATAAAAAACAAAAACGTCCTTAATCTAGCATGGATACTTTAAAAAGAATTTATTGCTTATTATGTAATACAAAGTGAGCCCGCCAGCGGATAAGCGGTAAAGACGCTGAACACTGGTAGTTCGGTCCGAGGTTCGAATCCCGCGAAGGGACTGGCTTCATGGACATTTTTGTGGTTTTCCCCATGTGTAACGTGTATAAGAGCCAGTTACCCTTAGAAAGTCCTCCACGAAGGCATCGCTCCCTTTAGGCAGATTGCCCTCGTGTGCTTTGCCATAATTGAATAATCCAATCCAAATCCTAATGCAAAGGGATCCGTATTTAATTAAAAAAGTATTTGAAAGCTTTAAGATTTTATATTACGCTCAAAGAGCACATTTTCCTCTACACAGACATATACGTTCCGAGAGAATTTGGGACAACGACCCTTTCGAATAAAAATATTAAAAACATCGTAGCTTTAGAACTTCTGATATACAGTCTCGCGCGCTGAAGATAAAAATAATATTTTATTTCGTACAGTGTGGTGCCACTGCTGTCTTTAAAAATCGTTACAATTATCGGTCAAAAATTCGTTAAAGTTTAAAAAAAATGAAATATATAATAAAACAAATTCGAAATTTAAGACTTGGGCTTTCAGGTCCTCATATTAGGATGGAGGACTAACGTTATTCATAATTTGAGGGTTGTAGGTATCGCAGTTTTTACACTATGCGAAAAATATAGAAACACAAATGCAAATTTATGGTTATTTAACTTCAATCCGAGAGACAACACAAATTGTTGCCACAAAATACATGGTCAATTGATAACGCCTTTTATAATGATTCGACAGAAAATGCTCTTTCGAGACTAACATCTCTTATCGGCCAATAAATAGCAATGATTTTATGATTTAAAGACTGTTCGCTGTATTCAGATTTTCCTGCAAAGTATATTTATTAACGATAGCAACAACGATAATATAATTAACATTCATTTGAATGCTACAGAAAAGCCAAATCTCTACGTACAATAAAAGAAAGAGTCTGTGTGTGTGTGTTTCTTTTGTTCGCTCTGCGCTTAAGCTAATAGACCCACGGCTATGAAATTTGGTACGCAGGTGCATCTAGACAAGAGCCGGCACCTCGAAGCGATTTTTTTGAAATTCGAATTAGAATTTTTTTTATTTTGTTTTGTGACGAAATCGCGTCATTTTGAGACATAATGGGGTATAGGAAAGCGATATTATACTTTACACACTCCATTTTCACATCGACATGAAACGTAGGCACTTAGCTATTTTACGAACTTAAAATAAATTTTGTGTTTCAATAAATTGATTAAATAAGAATTTAATTAACAAAGGGAGCTTAACACCTTTTCAACGGGATTTTTTCTAAAAAAGTTTATTTTAAAAAATGTACAGTTTATTTTCCTTTGATTTTTGGACACGTTAAACTTTCATCCTTGCGACTGCTTTTACAAGAAGAATTTTGGAAAAATGATAATATTTTGTATTTTCAAAGAATTTTTTAAATGAGGCTTCCGAGTATACTTCTCACATCTTTAAAAATGTGATTTTGGCAACAGTCTTATTTTTGTCTAGAGATTTGTGATGAAATCGTATCATTTTGAATAGTTTCATTTTTTTAGAAATATGGGTTTGGCAACAATTTTTCATCGTATTTCTTATGTCACTGTTTTTAAGAGATTGGCATATTTCATTGTCATTATTTACTTCCTTGTACGAAGAAAAAAAGGAAGTATTGTAATCGCGAAAAGTTTCAGGCAGCATATTTCAACGAAAATATCCATTTTGACCGCTATCGAATGCAATTTAACGATGCTTTTGCGTGATATCTGTACGTAAGGACAGAATAAAATACTCTTTTCCTTCAAAAAAATTATAAAACTGCTTTAAAATTAATGCTCAAGAGAATTTTTCGTGGCGTCTGTACGAACGTATGTACGTACGTGCGTACGTACGTATCTCGCATAACTCAAAAACGAGTAGCCTCAGAACGTTGAAATCTTGAATATAGGACTGCTATAACATGTAGATGTGCACCTCGCATTTTGGCTGCAATCGGCCGCACCAAACGTATATAAATATATTTATATATATATCCAATCTATTACTCGGCTCAGTGATCTCAGTTTCTTTACTCTTATATGTTTGTAAATTGTAAATTTTTTGCTTTAAAAAAGATTGAATTATGTTTTTTTATCTTCCGGTTAAGGATTTTATGCCTTTAGTAAATCTGTGTCCAATATTTTTAGAATTATCAGCAATTTTAAAGTTGTTTAATTGCCGCTAAGCCTTTTTTTAATGGCGGCCACTTGAAACAGGAGACTAGTGGATTTGTTGCCAATCTAGAGAAATTTAGCTTCGCAACAACAAAGATAACGCACTCATGTATTATTGTCAATTAAATCATTCTTAATTCTTTCTGGAATTTTTTTGAGGAAATAAGCGTTTAAGATTTACTTCATAATTTTTAATATAGATATTTTGAGTTTTTATGTATTTTTGCCTTCTCGCGAAGTGAGAATTGAATTAATTAAATGAGAAATACTCAATCGTCTGTGAAAAACTGTTTATTTTTGTTTGCTTAATTTCTTTTATACATCATTCTAGCTTTATTATATTATTTGAATAGAACATGTGGCAACGATTAAATAATTCTATTCTTTAAATGATATAAATTTTGTGCATTTTGAGTTATAATATGAACGAAATATAATACTGAAGGGGAGTCTTCACTTTTGCGAACACAAAAAGTGAGAATTTTAGCTGATTTTGGAGTTTTAATATGTCAAATTGTTTTTGTCATACATATATGAAATTTTCAGTGTGTCATCTTTGTACATAGATGATTATCTTTCTTGATTTATTTTACTTAATAGTGTATAAGATTATTTTACTTAATAGTTATAAAGAAAAGAAATAACTGTATTTTTCAAAAATTTAAAATTTTTACTGAAGCACTGCGCGGAAACTGACAGTAATACAAATTTAGTTACAGTAATAATTTTTAAGGGAATCTAGCGCCAGAGTGTCGCTATGGTAAACAAATACTAGAGTGAATTTTAAAGAATGCATTTATTCTATTGTGGTTTATGCGCTGTCGGCGAAGTAGATTTAATTCAATCCAATAAGTTTAAAAGAAATGCAAGAAAAATGCGTATAATTTAATATTCCGTACAGGGAAGTCATGTAGTGTACACATCAGATTTTTTATATATATAATACTTTTTTTTTTTTTTGATAATGTTGTTCTGCAGAGTAAAATTCTGCGCCGAATTTTTTGTTTTTTGAGTTGCTTTCATGTTATTTTTTGCTTATTTCACTGTTTGTAAGATATTGAAAAGTTTTGCATGATTTTTTTTCTTCGACGGAAAGTTGGTTAAATTTTTTATTAGGATAATTAATATTTGTATTAAGGGCTATAGCTTATTTCATTGCAATTTTTTGTCTTGAAAATATAAGATAAAATATCATTAATTATACTTTGCTTTCCAGAATTTTTTGTTTTTTGTATTCTTTTATGTTATTTATTTCAAATTTCACTGTTTTTAAGATATTGAAAAGTTTTGAGGGATTTTTTTAGGAAACAAAGTTCTTAACCTCCTTTCAGTTCTTAAGATTTTGCAAAGGGAAGTTGGTTAATTTATTTAATAGGATAATTAATATTTGTATTAAGGGATATTGCTTATTTCATTGTAATTTTGTTATACGTAATAACTTTTTTTTATGAAGTTGTTCTGCAGAGTAAAATTCTACGCAGTTTTTAAATTTAGCGTTTGGTGTTCCCTTTAGCCATTTTTCCTTTACATTTAAAAGCCAGACGAACAGTAAGTAGAAAGGGTTAGGATTATTCAATTATGGCAAAGCACACGAGGGCTATCTGCCTAAAAGGAGGGATGCCTTCGTGGAGAACTTTTTAATAGAAACTATCTCGTATACACGTTACACATGACGAAAACACCCATGCAGCCAGCCCGTTCGCGGGATTCGAACCTCGGACCGAACTGCCAGTGTTCAGCGTCTTTATCGCTCGGCTGCTGATGGGCCCCAGTGAGTAGAAAGAAAATGAGTAGAAAGAAAGGTCCCAGTAAGTAGAAATCTACCCTGAGAGTCGTAGATATTCTTAGGTTTTAATTCATATTATATCACTTTAAAAATTAAATAGTTTAAACTTAAATCCGATAATCCATAGAATGCAATCGTAATTCTGTATCCTTTACTGTTTAAATTTTCAATCGTCCTAAATCAGTTTTATAGAATATAATACATTCATTTCCTCTATAAAACAGAATTAAAAGTATCTTGCGTATATTAAAATTAATAAGCAGATTTAATATGCTATGAACTATTTTAACTTTCGATAACGTATATGACAGTAAGTAATTTCTCGTAAAATTATCTCGCAATATGTTAAATAGGAATGTCTTTTTCGGAAATCTATTTTCTAGGAATATGATTCTGGAGCACAAAAAATATAACATTTTCCTCTTTCAGGGCGGAATTCTTAGTTAGTTTTGTCATAATAATCATAGTTAATTGATATTTGAAGGTTTTAGTTAGATCACGCATAATACGTTTCGCTATGATCTTCTTCTCATAAATGTTTAAACTACTTGTCGGTAAACTATCGAGTTCAAGAATGGAACACACAGCCATATAATTTTAAATTAATAGCACAGTTAATTTTTTAAGTAAGTATTGAAACGATTTTCACAGATACTTTTGTTTAACAAGCAAATTAAAAATATCCAAAATTTAGTGTTTACACCAGTAGATAAAGGAAAAATTATTCTAAATTAAATTACTATAAAGTTTCTAATTTTTGCTATTTTAGCGAATTTTCGAAAATCTTTAGATCTTTTTCTACTATTTGACATGAATGATTTCAAGACTTAAACATCTAAAAATGCATCGGACATAAAGTTTTGAAATTTTCTGAATATGTAAAACAATGTCTTCTCTTTCTTCTAAAAAAATGATAAAAAGATATTAATTTGCCGATGTTCAACATTTTTTAAAAAACTATGCTATAATATGAAACACAAAATTAACTATCATTTGTTCAACTTCACGTTTATGATGGCATTACGTAACACTGCCTTCCTTACCTAGAAACAGAAAGTTTTGACTGACGTTAAAAATTATTTACAACGAAATTACTCGAAAAAAATTTGCGACATTTCAAATTCCTTTTTCTCTTCCATATGCATATACTTCCGCAATATGTCTTTCTTAAAATTGTTATCCTTAATTTGATTGTGGTATGCAACATTATATTTTTATGTGATTTCAAAAGTTTAGCTTATAAAATATATCTGAGATAAAGTTTCCTTATTTTAAAATAACTTCTTTATCTTCTTTAAAACACGAATGAAGAAACATTGTTAAATTTGGCGAGATTTAAAATTTTTTTATAATCTACCTGCGTCTTTATGAGCTTTTTATTTAACTCGCTCATAGTGTTTGTCACTAAAGAGAGAATGTTACCGTCTATTTATAAACTATTTCCTAGCTATACCTATTCTAAGCTATTGAAAGGAGCTATAATCTGAAAATTTTTGCATTTACCACTGTGGATGAAAACACAATGTGATGCAACCATGTTTTCGAGATCTGATTTAGAATTTTTTAAATTTGAATTTGAAAGGGTGTTTCGCGCATATTTTCAATTCATGAACAACCTAAAAATCTCAGAATTTTCTTTTTTGCGTCGTCAGATAGAATGAAAATAATATTTTAAATGAAGTTTATATGAGAATTTTAGCTAAATTTTGGATTTCTGATAAAATTGCTGGATTTTTCTGAGCCATTTGGCGTAACAGAAATTGAAAGTAAAGGAAATTGTATTTATTGTTGAAAATTAATAATTTCCACTTTTATTCAACTACTTTTCCCTGGGCCGAGCAAGTTCTTTATCTGGGGATGCTGTTCAGGAATTCTCTTACACGAACCTCACTAAATACATCTGCTATTCAAACGTTTTGTGCGTTTAAAGCTAAACTCTAACCTTTAGTTGCACGAAACAGTGCTGTATGACCTAACAATTAATTGCCTATTTGTAAGCATATTTTGAGTTCCACGTTAAGCTATGCCTTTTCGTTCCGCTCATGTCAAAACAACAGCAAAATTTAAAATCTGTCCAAAATAATGTTTTGCGGGTAATTTCTAAAGCATGATTTAGGATAACGTTCCTGTCGATGGGCTGCTTCTTCGTTGAGAAGCGCCAATGTCTTTGTAGTTATTGACAGTAAGAGCTAAGTTGCGACTGTAGTCAGATTTGTCATAAATTCGCAAAGCTTTCCAAATGCCATAAATATCTCATTAATTTGGACGTCATGAAAACGTTCATAAAGCCAACCCGTTCGACACGACCCGAACCCTGGACCGAACTAGCAGTAAAAAACATCTCTTGCCGCTCGGCTGCCGATGAACCTTCGTAAAGAATTCGCAAGCAGTGTTAATTTTTAGAGTTTCCTCGCGTAATAGAATAACTTTTGATGGATTCAGTACAATAATTTATTTATGTTTTTATATAATATTATTATGTTTCTTAAATAATAAGATACGATATAAAATAATTACGTTTGAACATTGATCAATTGAAGTTAACCAATAATTTTGCTGAAAGAAATGAACACATATTTAATACATACTAATAAAATAAACCAAACCGACCAATAAGAGTAAAGCAAAGACTAAACAACATGGTTTAATTATTTTCCTTATTCAGCTATCCATTCACACATGCGCAACTTTACCTTCTCTGTTTGACCTATGATATAAATCCTAGGTTTTCTGGTTAGGACTATCACGGTTGTGATAGCCACAGAACATTCTGAACGTTTCCTAAGAAAAATTTTCTTGTTGAGGCTTTCTTCACGTGGGTTGAAAATCTTTCGCCTGTAGCAATCTCGAAGTGTTAAAAATACGTTGCATCGATTTAAGTGTTAGTTTTTGCGTCTGTGTTTTGAAGTTTAATTAAAAAGAAAGAATTTAAGACAGTAAGACGAGTTCCTTATAACTGACTGAAAGGTTTGTAACAAAATATTGTTCTCTCTTTAGGAGATGTCAGAAATGACTCAGCGGCGATTTGCAGATGCGAGCGCGGTCGAAAGTTCAGATCTGAATATTTGCGAATTTCATGTGAAGAAAAATGCTACGCTTACTTTGGCCCTGGATTTGTATGCTAAACGTCGAACGTTTTATCCAACATATTGTTACGTTATTTTCTTCCTTCACGTTCGTACGAGGTTCGTAGATTTGGAGTGAATAATGACGACACTTGATGAAGTATCGAAACACACTTTATTTAGATAATATTAATCAGAACAACTCCAAAGTCACTTTTTACAGTCGTCGAAGAACTACTATGAACACGCTGGAACACTCAGCGACACAGCTTTTACATTGGCAGGCAATAACGGTGGAAATAGCTTCCCTAAAAGCACCAGAGTACAGCTCCCGACTCTGCTCAGTCGTTCTCGGAACTCCACGTACTCTCGAGATTCTCCACGCTGCAACTCCCGATGCACTCAACGACACACAGAGCACAGCTCCCTACTCTTCGGTTCAGTCGTTCTCGGAGCTTAATAAACTCTCTCGACGACGCACTAACCTCGATACACTAAGAGACTCTTCGATGCACTCGACGACCTACTCGGCACTCGCTGTCCAGCTGTCAACTCGATGGACTCCGCACGGACTGACTAACTCGTGACTAAATATCTCACACCATAGACGAGGAACTAACTGACTGCGGACCAGCAGGGTTTATATAGCTTTCACTTGTGTTCGAGAAAATTCTGGTCTAAACCGGTAAGAATTCGTTCCAGAATATTCTCCATCCGTCCATGGTATATCGCCAATTATGTTGCCAAATGTCTCCAAATGGCCGATTTCTCGCCTAGTTTGGCAACCCTGCTTTATTTTGCAATTTTATGGCAACTCTAAAACTGCTTTGTATAGGAAGCTATCTTACAGCGAATGAACATTTCGTAACAATATCTTCCATTTCTTTGCAAGAATGTGATAATTCCGTATCTTTAGAGAATATCGATGTTTTGATATTACCATAGAGAATCCTTTTGATACTCAATCTCTCCCCAAAATACCATTAATTTAATGTTTAGAGAAAGGAGCGGAATCCAAATAATGGTATCCCTAATGTGCAATATTTTGAATTTCTCGTTAACGAATCGGAGAAAGCTGCACTTGCAAAAGCTGTATGGTTAGCTTCCTTGTTTTGCGATTTTAGCATGAACATACTCGTATTTGAAAAACTAGGGAAAGAAGTGGGAACTAGAAACAATGAGAATCTATTTACAACAGCTGAAACCATACAGCCGTTACATTGAAAATTCGCTATTTTTTATTGGCATGAATCAAGACGTTATGGATGACAGCATATAATTTGAGGATATTCGTTCAGACAGCAGTATTTTCAAATTGCTCATTGTAAAGTTAATAATGAAGGCAACAACACCGCAGTTGGTAAAGTTCCGGTTCGACAATGCTGTTAAAGATTACAAAACTGTTGTAAAAGTTTTTAATATGGTGCTTGTCGACTCCAGAATACGAGCAGAACTTCTCCTTAAATGTGAATCTGTAGCATCAAAATACATTTTGCATCTTCCGAAAAAAGCAAAAATAACATAACTGATATTTGAAAGTTATTTTTAGAAAATGAATGCGCAGTAGGTTATGTAACTCCCAGCAATCCTAAACACTTGATGATGCACCTAAATTATGGAGTAAAGAGTGATACACCTAAATTATGGAGGTGTGGCATGCGCAGCCACGTTGCGGCCACTTTTCGTTTAGGAAAATAACTATAGCAAACATTACCAGAACGAGATAAAAATTTCGAGCTATTTTTCGTTTTGTGATAACTCCAGCAATACTATGATTCAGGTGAAAAATGCCGTCCTTAAACTTTTCCCGCTCGGGGCGAGCTGCAGTCTCTCTTAAACTATATCACTGCAGTATCTCTATGGCATCTTCAATATCGTTTTACAAATACGTCTTAAAGTCGTTTTAGATAACATTAACCTAAAGATTCTCAACTCGACTTGACTGATGTGGCTTCGAGTTTGGTAAACTCTTCTTTATTGATTGATATTCTGGTAAATATTGAGTGTATTGTGTTAAAGCCAGTTTTATTTGAGGGATTATATGTTCCGGCTTCAGAAACTGTGTTGCTCGTTTGATTATTTTGAATAGTTTTAAACTTATGAACTTTAAAAATTTCGAATACCGAGCTGATGTGGCGGCGAGTTTCGTAGGCTCTTTTAAATTGAGTGATATTCTGGTAAATATTGACTTTTTTGTGCTGAAACCAGTTTTATTTAAAAATCTCATGTTCCGGTTTCAGAATATGTACTGTTTGTTTGATTATTTTGAATTGTTTTGAAATTACGAGTTTTTAAAAGTTTTGAAATTACGAACTTTTAAAAGTTTGAATCCTGAGCTAGGCCTGTTGACATACTTGTTGACAAGGAGGTTAGAATAGAAGGAGGGAAGGTTCAACTCAAACGGTGAAGCTTGGCGGCCATCTTCCTGTTATCACCGTGACTTGTGCAAGGAAGCTGTCATTGCAACATTTTTTTCTTTTCTTTTTGAAGCATGTCAGCTTGTATTGCATATGGATGCACAAATAGATTCTCGAAAAAAATTCCGGGCATTATTTTTCACACGTAAGTATTAATTTTCTTTTTTTATGTAATATGACAACTATGTCAAAAAATATCACAATGTCATATGGTTTTCTTTCCAGATGTGAAAAAAAGGACTTAAAATAGGTTATTTAATATAACTATAATCAAAATATATTAAATGCATTTTAATGTTTCTGTTTATAGCTGGTATCTTCGTTCCTTAAGATACAATGCTATATGGTAGGATTTAAATTGTATAATTTGAACGTTTTAGTTAATTCGTTTTATAACTTTCATGAAAAGTAAGAAATCAATTGTTACTATTTTTATTAATTGTAAAAGTGTTAAATAAAGCAATGCTTTTCTTTATATATTAATTATTATTCATTTTTTTAAGTTAAGATAAACTGTTCTGTTGTTGAAAATTTTTTGCATAAACTTACAAATTTCTGAGCAGTATAGTGATAAAATTAAGTAAAATATTTACACAATTGAACATGTGGAAAGATGTATCCAAAAACTTATATAGGTGTATTTCTGTAATTCAACTTAATTAAAGGCAGTTTCTTTAAGATTAATAAATATGAAATGCGCATAAACTGAAATCAATGAATTCACATAAATCTGTTTTATTTTATTAAGATTTCTTTTCTAACCTAAGCAAGTTCGTGAAATATGCAGAAACATCATTTTTTAAAGGCTTTAATGTTATGCGCATGCATTTAGATTTCGAACAATTTCTTAATAATTTGCTGTACATAGTAAATTATGGATATCATCTTTATTACTTTAAAACAAAAAGTCAACAATAGCGAGGGATTTCATTATAAATTTAACATATTTTTACTGGAAAATAAATGCACGGAACAGGTTAGAAACACGTACATGTCACTGCCGTAATGCAATGTTTTGAAGTCACAAACATGGACGCCGCTTGTTCGGCGGAGTTTCATTTCCCGATAGTGGAGGAAACCGCGAACCCTCCCTCCTTCTATTCTAACCTCCTTGCTTGTTGAGATGCTGTCTCTGTTGACATATGAAATGTTGGTGCACCACTTTTGTAAGTCATCCAGCCCGATAAGGGCGAAACAACAAAAACATTTTGGTGCATCAAATACTAATCCTTTCTGCCTATTGGTCAATTTATTCACTTTTAGTGATAAAAATGTGTTTTTTACAGAAAAATTATTTTAAGAGTTTTGTGCTGTGATTCTGATATGAAAATTGATTTTTAGATATTTTGGAATTTTATAAAGTATTTTATTCATTCGCGAATGTGTTCTAAACTCGCATTTTGTTTAGAACAGTCTTGCATGCTTACTATAAAATGAATGATAATACAAGAGGATCCATTCCTATGGATAATAAGATCCTGGAAGACGACGAAGATGTATTTTTAGTGATCGATAGATTAAATAAAGTTGTTGAGGATATGAGAGAGAGAAAAGAATTGCAAAGGCACTTATTGAAACACTGAATCAATGATTAGTTTATATTGCTAACTGGGTGACTAGTCGTAATTGAATGGATGTTGAAATGGAACAAATGAAGAAAACAGAGGATAAATTGGAAAACTTAATACAAGACATCGCTGAAATAAAAGAATATATCAAAGGTGATGTGAAAGTTAGAGAAAACAAGGAGAATGAGGAAAAGTGAGTGGTATAATAGATATCAAATTTTAGAAGGAAGATAAGGCGATGAACTCTAAAGGATCTGAGTATAATGAAATTGTAATAAAATCACTTAAGAATGATGTAGATGTATTTACGGAAATGAAACGAAATATTAGTCCACCAAATTTAGGCATAAGAGTTATTAATTCTTATAGTAGAAAAAATGGAGATGCTGTTGTGGAGTTAGTGAATTGTCCGTCACCGGTGGACACAAAATTATTTCATGAGCTAATTGCAGTGCCTCTGGCACTACGGCGGCGATCGCTGTATAAAACTGAGTTTCGTCGGCAGCAATGTGACTCAATTTAAACTGTGCATCCAGTTGAATGAAATAAATGATCGGTCTCGGCAACAAAAAGGTGGTGGCATAACTGCCACTCGCGCCAGTTGTGAAGCAGCATCGTTGTCAACCATTTTAGATCAACCAAATATGCACAACGCAGAAACATAATCAATATGTATATAGTGTGGTTTATCGAGTATATCGAGATGGAATGTTTCGAAAGAGTTGCACCACGGACACGTAGGTCTGTAAAGATGAAAGCAATTAATAGATGTTACGTATTTTGGGATGGTATAGATAAAGATATCGAAAGCACTGCTAAGAACTGTTTTCAATGTGTAAAACATGAAATACAACCTCCTAAAGTAAAAGTTCATCGTTGGGAGTATCCAAGCGCTCCAATGGAACGTATTCACATCGATTATGCAGGACCTATTTTTGAGCATATGTTTTTATAATCGCGGATGCTCACTCAAAATGGCTAGAAGCCTATCCAATGAAATCAAGCTAGACTTGCAAAATAATAGAATGTTTACGGGACGTTTTGCACGATTTGGATTACCAATATTGTTAGTGAGTGATAATGGGCCACAATTCACTTCACATGAGTTTAAGATATTTCTACAGAGTAACGGAATCAAACACAAAACTACAGCCCCATTTAAACCATCCAGTAATGGGAAAGCTGAACGGAATGTGTTTACAGTAAAACAATCTTTAAGAACAATGCAAAATTATCCAGAAACTTTGAGACAAAACCTCAGTACATTTTTTGATGCAATATAGGAGATCTCCGAATTTAACTACTCTGCAGAGCCCTGCAATGCTAATGCTGAAGAGAGAAATTCGAAGAAGAATAGATTTATTGAGACCAGATCTCAAAAGCAGGGTGGAAGACAGAATTCGAAAAGGAACCTACGAGTTTGCAGACCGAGGATTTAGAGTAGGAGATAGAGAGGCAGTAAGAAATTATCGCCAAGGTGATAGATGATGGAGATTTGGAATCGTGCCATCCAAGGATGGGCAGCTTCATTACATCATAAATGTAAATGGTCAGCTATGGCGACGACATACCGATCAGATGCGTGATTGGAGGAACCGTAACAGATGACGGGTTTACAGGTCCACCTCCAGCTCTCGTGATTTCCAAACAGCCTGATAAAAGTGGTGTTTCAGAACTATCCAAAGATAATAACCACCAGGCAGATGAGTCTATGTCGTCCTCCGAGCCTAAGGTTGTACCAGATGTTCGATCCACCGGAACTGCTGCTGATGCAGCCAGGTCACCAAAGAAACCAGCAGTGCCACAACCTTTGCGTCGGTCCAGTAGAACTTGACGTCCTCCAGATAGACTGCAGGGGGAGGGATGTAGTATATCAAGAACTATCGATGTGGTATATCATAATCGGACTTAAAGTTGGCACAGCGGCAGGCATCGGAAGCGCGCTCAATAATAAGAAAATGACTGGAATGAGAGTAGTTGTAGTTTTGAGTAGCTGTACATACATATAAGTGTGTAAGCGAGTGATGATATATTTTGTACATATAAATAAAAGTGGCATGTAGAATAAAAGAGTGTGTCTTGTGAAATAATTACCCACTAAATGATACACGGTAAACACAGTTTCTTAGTACTTTAAACCAAAGAAATTGACGGCTCAAGTTCAGCAGACGATACATATATCCGCTAAAATTATGACAAAAATATGTTGACTCACCGGAATGCGGCACAACGTTAAAAATCACAGGTGAAATGTCTTACTTGCATTTTATCACACTGGATAACTTATTGTTGCTCAGAATTTTGAGATACAAACTCCATATTCGTGCAACATTACAGGTTGCTAATCCGGGTCACCAATTATGGTAGTACATTTTTTTGAAACCGATAATTACACCCTGCTTTTAATATAATAATTTAATTTGTATAATAAGCCGTTTTGAACTTTAATAAATAAAGCATAGCTGGAAATGTTGAAATTATTTCTTTTCCTTCCGAAGGAACCAATTTTTCTTTTATTATTTATCGTCTGTCGCCGATTAGGTCACGTGACTGGCGGCAGAGAAAGAATGTAATAACTCTTTTAGTTTAGCTTGAGTTTTGACGCTTGAAATGATCTGTTCTTGGCCACATAGCGGTAATCAACAATTATAATAATTGTTCTTGATAAACTAATCTTGGTCCTATGATGGGCAAATTTATATTATATGTAAAGTTTTTGCTTTTAATAATATAAATAATGTACATAAGCTCTTCATTAAATATTTCAGTGTTTCAAACGGAAGTTCTTATTTTTAAGTTGAGTCCTTACGTGAAAGGGGTATTTTGACTCTTGATATACTAGTATATTCTTAATTAAATTGATGCTCTCCCAACTCGTGAAATAAATAGAATCGTGAATCGTGATCAGAACGTAACAAGTTTTATACAGGAAAAGCAACTATGATACCAAAAAACAGATCGTTAATAATATCAGTTTTTTGGTATCTATATTAACAATAGAATAAGCATTATTTTGTTTTTCGTTGCTATGAGTTACCAGGCAGGCAGTGTTGAGTTGTAGTAGGCAGGTCTCCACAATAAGAATAAATTTTATTAACTTTCTATCGGATTAGTGCATTTAATCTATTACGAACCCGCATACACGCAACATTTTTGGTGTCAAAAGCGGGTTTTGAATGCCAATCACAAGAACGATGGAAGAACAATTAAGACAGCTCGTCACTGCTTTTGCTGCATTCCAAGAAAAGATCGAAGCTGGCGAAGCATCTTTTAAAGTAGAGATTAAAGCGGGACAGGAAGCCATTAAAGCAAAAGATGGAAGCTGGTCAAGAATCAGTTAAAGGAGAGACGAAAGCAGGTAAAGGAGAAATGAATGTGGTCCAAGAGGAAATGAAAAGAGAAATCACCTGCATAACAGAAAACAAATTTGAAACTGTGGAAGATAGAATTGACACGGTTGAAAAAAGAGTTGGAGAAATTGAAGAAAGAGTTTCTATCGTTTTACAACGAATCGAACAACAAATTGAAGAAAATGTTTCTGTCGTCCAAGGGCATATCGAACACCAAATTGATGACAGAGTTTCTGCAGTTGCCAAAGAATGTGATAAGTTAAAGAAATTCATATCTGTAACTGCTATCCTGTACAAGTCTTGCAGGTTAAATTGCTATTCTGTCTCCAACAATTATGGATATTATAAGGATATATTGAATTTAGATATATCTTTTAGTATAATAGAAAGTACTATAACCTGTAAAATTGTTTAAACAATCCGATCATATTATAATTGTTTCTTTAGTCTCCAATTATATATATATATATATATATATATATATATATATACAGCGTTTACTTGCATATCGCACATTTTTGCAAGTTTTTTTGGGAAAGTCTAAGATCGCTTATTATGCCGAGAAATCTACTACGCAATATTATGCACTTTTGACGACTTTGTCTGCTTCAAAACGGAGGTGCGAGTATTACGCGAGTAAACACGGTATATAAATATTGTATCTAATTTATAACTAGTAAATATTTTGTACTATATTTAATTATTGGGGGTCATAGTGTCCTTGGGCATATTTGTTTTCTTTGTAATTTATAGATGTCAACTTGTATAAGAACATTCGACATAATCCAGAATCGCTAAATTATGTCGAATGCATTGTAATATTTTGCCCTATATTGTTTGTGTTAAGGGGAGTATAAATTTTTTTATCATCTGCAAGTCCTCTAGGCAAGTTTATTATTCTCTATTGAACAATTATGTAACTTCTAATACATGCAACTAGAATTTTATAATAAGTTTATTTACTTTTTCATTTGAGTGCATTGAATTTAATCGATTCTATTGTAACTATTTGTACTGTCATCCGTGTGGTGCTCAAGGCTTTTACCAACGAGAAACGCAATCTCGCAGTACTGCCACTTCGAATTTTGTGGGCTTGTTCTTATGTTACTCTCAGACAAATGAGATAAGTCACAACAACATATTTGTTGATTTGTAAAGCGTTATAACTTTTGAAAATATCTGGTAAAGAGATCTAAATTTTAAATTAAATAGTGTTTGTTATATCCTAAATTCATGACTAAGATGTACTATTAAAAGTAAAAAAATAAAATTAAGTACCTAATTCTAACCATATAACTTCAAGCAAGTGCATGGCCTACACGCTCTTTATCTTCAGCACTAAAGTCTATCCGACGAAAGAAATTCTCCATAAAAGTCTCAAGTCTGAAAAGCGGAACCCTAATACATGAATGAATTGTTGATTGCGTGTGAGATGGCAGTTTGAAAACAAGACTTTAAAAACGATTTTTAGTAGATTCAGCTATTTATTTAAAATCATTGATAGAATGTTTTTTCAACTAAAGATGCCAAGCAAATCGAGATGAGGAATGCACTGAAGTTAATCTCATAAGTTCTGTACAGTCAAAAGTCTTTATTCCGGACGTCCATAATCCGGAATGATCTATAATCCGGGCCGGATCTCAAAGCTACAAACTTTCTTCGCATGCGTAAACGCATATTGCGTTTAGCATGCGCATAATTCCTTCACGCTTACGCATAATACGTTTACGCATGCTCGTTTATTGTATAACGGACGGTATGAGCTAACCTATCTAATTATCTATTTCAGTTAATGTTGCAGATTGCGTTGCTCCTTAATCTTTGAATTGGATCCGCCTTATTATTTTTTGCAGACTGTTAGAGCAATTTTATAAAAGTAAGCTTCAACTTTCGATTATGTCAAAAAGAATTTCTGATTCGGGAGCTTCCAAAGGATCTACAAAGCAAAAGCCTATTTCGATGTCCATCAAACAAAAAGTGGAATCACTGCAAAAAATGGATAAAGGCATATCCTTTGCAAAAACAATGGATAAAGGCATAAACATTCCGAAATCTGTTTATCAATTTCACGTTGCTCTACGGGGGGGGAGGGGAACGTAGCAGCGCACAATGAACTGGCAGTTGATCCGTCAGGGCAGATGTTTTTATTTTATTCGGCTTACAGTTCCTTACTAAATGTAGTATTCCATCTCGATGTATTCCGTCTTTGATATGATTTAAATCAAATTCCTCGTCATTATAAATATCACGAATACACATCAAACAGTTTTCTGGTTGCAATTTTCTAATTTCGACTATGCGTAATGTATACTTTACGCATGCGCACGTTGAAAGAAATGTGACAAAGTAAATAAATAAATATTAAGCTTTTTTTTTTTTTTTTTTTTTTTGTAAATTTTGATACCCTTTAGATGATAATTGCTCTTTATTTCATAAATTACGGTTTCATATTATTAATTTTATAATTTCTATATGCCATCTTACCAGATTTAAATTGATGACCTATAATCCGGAAAAACCGATAATCCAGAATCGCTGAATTCCCGACGACTCCGGATTAAAGACTTTTGACTATATTTATTTAATTTCATTTCATCCTAGCGCTCATTAATTGATGTATTATTAATTGCCATTCCCAAAGATTTATACATTTCTGAAGTTAGTAGTTTTGAAAATGGTGGAAAATTAGCAATAATTTAAGGATAATTTAATTTAATTTAAGTATTCTTGGTAAAAGCGCGACTTTTTTCAGGACCATGAAAACTTAAAATTTATCTCGTAACACATAAATAGATAAGCTTCGCGTCTATTAACGCTTAGACTAATCTCCGGGGTGTGGCAAAAGAACAAATCGTATTTTATCACAGCTTCAAATCATTGAAAAATAAATTAAGTGTGAGATAATCAACTTTTGATAACACGCCAATTAAAGGCTACAAAAAGAATTCCACTGACTGTAGGTCGAACAGCTGTTGGACATAGAAGCATCTAACCATGTTCATTTCGAGGAATTCTTCGATATTTCTTATGCTTAGAATTTTATCTGAAGGCTTTCTATGACATGTTACAGTTATTCCTGAAAAGTTTGATTCAAAGGAATGTTTTGCGTTCGAAAGTACAAACTAAATATTAAAATTCTTTTGGAACTTTGCGGTTGTATTGGTTTTCAGCAGTCGATTTATTGCCCTGCTGTTGCCAGTCCTTGATGTATCCAAAGTTGGGCCTGACGTTGTGAATCCGTAGGATGATTTACTCTGTACAGCTACATCTGAAAGGGGAAAGAAATAGAAGCACATTGCTTCCGGATTTTAGCTGCTAGCCTGGTGTATTCAAAGTGGGAAGTACTCATAATTGGTCCCTGATCTTATTTTAGGTGATAGGCGGCAAATGTGCAGTATCTATTATCTTTTGCTAGAATCGCGTGTGCTGCGATGTCTGCAAAACTGGCAGGATTATTGCAGATGGATTAATGGAAGAAATTTTCGTTCATCACAGGTTAAACTTTCATTCATTCATTTATTTTAAAAAATAGAAAAAACATCAATTTTGAAAAATTTTGATTGCGTTGAAGAAAGTGAAAAGATAATGCATTCATGCACAGAAAAACTGACTTTTTATACCCCGTTTATTTTGCGAAAAATATAGATTTGATAGTTTCCTGCCATTTTTAGCATTTTAGTTCTTTAACAGAAGATTAATTTTCAATAAGTATCCTATGGAGTAATACACATTTGAGTAATATGTTTTATGAAAGGTTGGAGAACAATTTAAATATGTAGCGATCTTTAACTAACTCCAACTTTTAATCGCTTCGACATTTGTATGAATATTCTTGGTGATGGATCTTTACGCAATCATACAAGAGAGAATTTTACGAAGTATATTATTTATTTTCAAAAATATTACAATCATTTCTGATTAAAAAATTTATTTAATTATTAAAATTTGAGTTTTAAAATATTTAAAATGTTTTTGTTTTGGTATAAGGATAATATTTGCTGTCTGCGATAAATATCGATAATTTAGGACTTAAAAAAAAAGTCATAAAAATTGCCACCTTACACCCAATAAATAATTTTTACCCTTTCATTTGTACAAGATTGTCAAATTGTGCCAAGGTGGTTGCGTTAATATGTTATATACATCAAATACATACTACCAGTTTGAAATACTTCTAATACTGAAATTCTTAAGCACGGCTAAGCTCTTGTTTCATCACCATATGTATACTGTAAATTCTATATTCTTTGTATTAATGACATTCTAGCTTTTTGTGTTTGGTTCTGCCTAACTTTAGTGTCAGCTGTCGCAGGGAAAGTATAATGTAAACAAACAGAGCTCAGCTCAGCTTTACCACATGATATAAGCATTTGCATTTCTGATGCCTCTTCAAATCCTTTTTTTTTTTATTCTTTCATTACCATGTAGGGTTCTGTTATACTTTGTGTTGCTTTTATCGCTTATATTTTGCATACTTCCCTTTTTATTTCACAAAGTCTTGCCTTCAGTTTACTAAGCCAAGAAAACATTATGTATCAGATGTATCAGAGGAAAGAAATACTCACATGGTAAATGAGCCACTTAGTCATATGGATTACAGTAACGATTCATTTTCTAAAAAGCTAGAGTGATATTTGTAGTGATTCTTATATGGACATTTTGTCAGAAACTGAGCTCACCAAGTGCCAACCTTTCATTCCCGAGACAGATTTTGTTCGTCATCTTGTAAATAATAATTCATGTATTTTTTATTAATTTATAGGTTATTTAAACAATTTTGTCAATAAAAACTTTGGAATAGCGCTTTTGAAAATTCCCAAATTAAACAGTTTTTTTAATATAATTTTATGTAACTAAAGGTAAAAGTTGATTAAATGCTAATTTTAACATATATGGTAGCTTAAGTAGTAATCTAAAGCAGGGTTTCTTAAACTGTGGTTTGGGATCTCCAAGGGAGTTGCGGGATCTAGAGCAGGGGGTCACCAAAATTTTAGCAGTTTTGGTATTCGTTAACTTATTATAAAAATTTTACAATTACCAAATATTTTTACGCAATGTATCTGAAAATAGACAAAGATAAGACAATACAGACAAAGAAAAAGAAAGCGTTTCAACGCATTCCTTTTATAATATAAATGTTCATTTTCCTTGCTTTGCACGGGACGCTGTCATTTCGTCTGTTACTTATTTATTTAGAATTTTCACATTGTTCACGTCTTGAAATTAGAAATTAATGACCTAAAACTGCAATGGTATATTACACTACAAGTGAAATATTGAGAGTTTCACTCACGTGTGTGTAGGATTTGCGCAATACTTATGGGGTCCTACAAAATTTTTGTAAATATTATGGGGTCCTGGGGGTTGTGGAAAAATCAGTGATAAAAATGGGTCGTGACTAAAAAAAGTTTAAGAAACCCTGATCTAAAGGTGGTACCAAAAGTTTTGACATTAGGCGTAAAACGAAATTTAACTCATAATATCCTAAAGTATGATTTCAACTAACAAGGAATAAATAACATTTTTATAACTTGAGTATCAAGTATAATATCTGAAATTCAAATATTTCGTATTTGTAACATATATTACTTGTATTCATTATCAAACATGCCAAACTTGAATAACACTGAATCTTGAAGGATCTTAATATCCAGTACTGTAAGCCTGAATACAGATGATACTGTAAGCAGCTTCTGTTTTATTACTTGATAAATACAAAGTTCTAAGATTGAAAACGAGGGAAAAAAAAAAAAAAAAAAAGATTAAAAATCTAGGAATTGAAATACCACAACATATAAGGTAGCGTTAAATAAGCACGTAACTTTAAAATGCTAAAGCATTTAACTCTATATGATTGTAATTAACTTTTACATTTATACATGTGTGTAATCATGATATATATACATAATCTCTATGATATATATGTTATGGTAAAAACTCTAAGTCTGGTAAATCCTAAGTTTTGCCAGTAAAACCTATCTTTAGCCAAAGTAGCTTGATAAAAATCCAAAGTGTGCTTTAATATCATTCCATTTCCCCCTTTTACCAAGTCTTTGCCGTAAAACCTAGGAGTTACCAAAACCTTTCGGTAAAAGCCAGAAACAAGGATTTACTTATGACAGCATTTGCCGTTCACAGATGTATTTTATACAGCATGTCCGAGAAAGGTTAAAACATATTAAAATTTTTTAATTGATCAAATAAATTGAAAAAGTGACCAAAATAAGGTATGATTTAAAATTATGTCGATGGAACTGCCTTACCATTATTTTTCAAAGAGTCACAAGAAATCAAAAAAAAAAAAAAAAAAAAAAAAAAATTGCCGCGTTTATGCCATTTTACATATAAGATTTCATGTGAAAAAGCTGAACTAATGTACAGTTCTCTTGATAACTACTGAAGAGATAGCAATAAATTTTAAAAATAATTTTGGAAATAGTTACAAAAATTTAATTGATAGCTCAGAAAAAAAAATAAATAAATAAATAAAAATTGTTGTATTTAAAAAAAATAAGAAAACTGTAGCATGTTTTTCTTTAGTACTACTACTTTAATACATTTTATTACCTGTTACAACAAGTTTGATTGTTATGGCATTTGGATTTACAAAGTAGATCAGCTGATTTGCACAAACAGATGTTCGTAGTACACTTTTTTTAACTGCTGCATTTTCTAAGTCCTTGTCCCCCAACTAAAGAATTTTTTTTTTTTTTACTATTTCACATACACTTACTTCTTCTATACCAACTTCTTTAATGTTCAAAAAATTTTTCTTTACAAAAAATAAACTGCTTTCCTGTTTACAACGATTTTAATTTACCGAACTTGCTATCAAAAACATAAAAACTCATGATCTTAAATATCTCTAATAACGGCTATTATTGATTTTGGATCCATTTTTGATCTATCAATATCCGGTACTTTTATTTTAACATTTTTCCAAAAGTATTTGTCCAAAATGTAGGTTTCGGAAAGTTTTCAGTAGACACAGTCTTCGTCTTCTTTGCCTGCTACTGAAGTCCTTAATTAACTGTCTCTCGAAACACTTTCACATTTTGAGTTTTCTTGATAATTGCACCCGTTGTGTCAGAGCATATATCTGGTTCTTTCATTTCAATTCAAACTTCAGTATCTGCTTCCATCGTTATGCATAAATATTTTTCATATGCATTATTATTATTATCTTGCGATTCTAAATCAACTGTTGATTCGAGATTAGTGTCCCAATTTTCTGTATTAACCACACAGTAATACAGTCAAAAGTCGTTAATCCGGACTCGTCGGGACTTCGGCGATTCCGGATTATCGATTTTTCCGGATTATAGTCCATCAGTTTAAATCTCGTGAGATGGCATGCAGAAATTCTAAAATTAAAAATATGAAACCGTAATTTATGAAATAAAGAACAATTATGATCTAAAGGGTATCAAAATTTACAAAAAAAAAAAAAAAAAAAAAGCTTGATATTTATTTGTTTACTTTATTAAACATTTCTTTCAATGTAAGTTGCTTAAGTTGCTTCATTTTATGTGATAATACTTTCTCTTTAATTCTATAAACAGACATACTTTCTTGTTCAGTTACAAAGTTCCTCTGTTCAAGTCCCGTTAATTGCTGTGCCGAGAATACCGACTAACTTGTCAATCGAAATTTTTTCGTTTTCACTAACCTCTCTGTCACATTCTTCATGTCTTTATCCATTTTTTGCAGCAATTCCACTTTTTGTTTATTGGACATCGAAACATACTTTCGTTTTGTAGATCCTTTGGAAGTTCCAGCATCGGAAATTCTATTTGACATAATCGAAAGTTCAAGTTTACTTTCATAAAATTGCTCTTACAGTCTGCAAAAAATAATAAGCGGGATCCAATTCGAAGATTAAGGAACAAGCAATCATATTAACATTAACTGAAATAGATAATTAGATAATTTTAGCTTACACCGCCCGTTATACATTAAACGCGCAGGCGAAAACGTATTCTGCACTTGCGCACACGCATATGCGCAGTAGTCAAGGTCTTACGCGCACGCGTAAAATGCCTGTGCGCATGTGCCAATGCGGCGCATGCGCAGAAAGTTTTTAGCTTTGAAGTTCGGATTATAGATCATTCCGGATTATGGGTGTCCGAATTAGCGACTTTTGACTGTACATACTTATAACTTTTTTCTAAATCCTGTTCAGTGGTTATGTTACTAATCAAATTATGTGGCAAAACTGAGTTAGCAAGTCCTAGCTTCATAGCACAAATTTGCAGGACATCACGGGATAGCTTCGTTAAGATGAACATTTGATTCCCTCCTGCTATGCTTTGTTTTTTATTCTTTGAACAAATTTTAATCCTTCTGACCAATTTCCTATCTTATTTGTTTCCAACATGTTCTCCAACATCTTGGTTCACCCGTTCGACAGAACTTTGTGACTGACTGTGTCTTGGTTTTCAGTGAGCTATTTTTATATCACTCCACATTTCACATAAACCTCCCATTGTCAGAATGAAAAATGTTCAGGGCTCCAAAAGCTATGAAAATATCCAGAAAGTGATATGCAACTTCAACAATTCTTTTACTGTGTAAACTTCAGAGTAGGACATATTGTGTAAAATGATCTTGATGCACTCAAATGAATTTCATATCATAATCAGTATTGGACTGTATATCTATTAGGTTGACTTGGCATCGAGAATTCATTTCACTATGCACAACTGGTTTAATTACAATCCCCTCTTTCACAGTTTTTTGTTTCTTCTGACATGGTTCGCATAGTCTTAAATATGTGAAGATAGGTTCTACTGTTACATTCTTGTACTTACGATTCAGTTCTTTAATCATGCAAGTTCTTTCACCATGGCCAATTGCGATATGAGTGCTGTGTTGAAGACTTCATCAGTTGTAACATAATATAGGATTTATGCGAATAGTGATGTGATAAGTTTGTCCTTTCCTCCAATTAGAATATGACAGCGTTTCAACCTTCTGTAATGAAATGTTTGTTTCTCCTTCACACATTTCTCACTTGTTAAATAAAAGCAGTTATCAGGCTTATTTTCTACAAATTCAGACAAAATGTCATAAAACGTTTTCCGCATAACATCACTCATTTCCCATCAGCAAAATAAAAAAAGCAAAGTATGTTAAAATGGAAACAAACTTCAGGGAAAGTGCAGAATCACCCCTGCTTAGCGCATTTCTCAAAATCGCCAACTTGAAAATAACAAGTTTAAGAATTGCACAAACTCAGTGTCCATGTACACAACGACCTATTTTCGCTTAAAAAAACATCAGAGAATTTCAGAAACTTGGCACTACGCACTCCCTTGACTTTGTCCATGTGCACATCGATAAGTGGGCGATTCTGCACTTGAGCCCAAACTTCTTCTTTTTTAGATCATAACTGCTTACACTTGTATAAATTATGTCCAAGTTAGACTGCAAATGGTGCAACTAAGGAGGGGCAGGACCAGAAAAGTGTCATGACGAAATTTGTGTGCGGAGGCTTATTCAAGGTTGATTTAAATCCCTCGTTTCAGGACTTTACCAGAAGGCATTGGTAACTCCTAGGTTTTTACCTCAAAGGCTGAAGTGGAATCATATTAAAGCATACTTCGAGCTTTTAACAAGCTACTTTGGTAAAAGCTAGGTTTTACTGGTGAAACCTAGGATTTACCAGACTTTAAGATCTTACAGTAACATATCTACATTCATACTGCGTATAATATTTTACTCGTAAAATGTATACGATTCTCTTATATTCTTATATATATTGACTCAAATAATGAATAAAACTTAAATGCAATAATGAAAAACAAGTGCAAATGATTTTTTTAAAAGTATGTAGCTTTTTCATAATATTTATTAAATTATAAAATGAACAAATATCATTTTTTCACAATTTTTATTTATTAAATTATAAAATGTTCAAATATCATTATTTCACAATTCACAAAATTACACATATATACAATAGTTAATATAAATTATTAGTAATCTTCCTTTTACTTACTGTTTATTCCTAACCTACTTTTTTTTTTCTTTATTACAGATACTTTAATAATCCCATTAAAATATTCTCGTGCTTTCATGAAAAGCAGTATTACTAGATTTTATTTTAACACCAACAAAAGTTGTTAATGTTATCAAAAACAGCAGTATACCACTCTAATTAAAGAATATGAAGATTTAAAAATTTATTATAACACTGCTCGTATTTTGTTATACTTCTAACTCGGAAAAAAAAAATCTTCCGGATTATACAATTCTGAAGTTACATGCTCCATTACACAACGCAATTGTAATCTAAGTTTGTTTTATTTGGTTATTAATGCAGTTATATGTAATCATGTCGAAAAATTTATCAATACGTAATGGATGTAGTTACCAAATGATTTCTTGCCATCGGTGTTTGTTTACATCATGGTATTAAGGATTTTCTATAAACTAAACTTCTCGAAATTCACATAAAAAAGTGAAAAAATGCCAATTACCCAAACAAATAGTTTGTGTCGTGTTGTTGATACCAGTCACGTGAGACCCGCTAACTTCCGTAAAGCATCAGCATAGTTGTAGTCGCATAATTGTAACGGACTTCGAAAACTCGGCCTAATGCGGTCCGAAGGGCGGCCAAGTTTGTGGAAATGCCGGGTTATCGCAAAAGATTATAAAATGTAAAAGTACGAGTTTTTCCTCAAAAAATACAGTACTTGTATATATTGATTCCTTGAGAATATAACAGTTTACAAAGAATCCAATATTGTAACTCAAACTACCAAAATACCCTTAAACAATCGAAAAGTACGTACTTTATTAAGGCATAGAGCCTTTACTAATGTAAATTAATGAATGCATTCTGTACAGTAGTTTATCTCATACGACAGACCTCGAAAAATACTTTCTGAAGGATAAAGTTGTCTATAGTGAAAACTAACTAACCGACTTTGCGAAAACTGACTACTTTTTCTAAAAGAAATGCGTAATGTCCTGTCATTTTCCGCACTGAACTCTGCGTTTTGCTGCATCATCACGAAGATGAGGAAGGAACAGTATAAAGGTTATCACTTCTAGTGACTGCTAGACGAGACCTTTCTGAGAAACAAGATTCTGGTAGCACTCGTTCAAATGGGAGCATTTATGAAAAAAGAGCTCCGCTTTAAGCGAAGTCCCGCTTAGCTACGGAAACGATGTTGCGGCTGCATGGGATTTTTTTTTTCAAACCTAACCGAAAATGTCTCGGCTTGACATCTGTCCCGGGTAGAGATAAACCAATCAGACGAAAGTTCTTCTTCTGAACGATTACGTGATCTCAATCTGAGCGACAATCGATTACTGTTTGGCTTCAAGTCTTTGTAGTAAGTCAAAATGGTAACCTAGTTACGTGAGTTTCCTGAAAGTGTGCGGGTTCTGAGAATTGTCCCTTTCGACGTCCAGTTCCGCGTAGCCGAAACATAATGTGATTAGAACTTAAGGCTAATACTGACGCACCTTCTTGTTCAAAATACTGTAAACAGGTTTTCGACAGCCTTTAGTCCCTTACTGTGATATTTTTAGGGGTTTGTATGATGGAGTCCTCAAGGTCAACGTCTTCGTCATTTTTTGGCATTCCTTCAGTAAATGTGATAGCAGCAATAATTTCTGTATCAGACATAACGTCTGGCTCGGTATTATTGCGAAACCACTGTTCGACGTCATTTTCATCGGCTTTTGCTCGTCCAGGAACTCTTTTCAGGAGGTCGAGTAAGTTTAAATTTTCTGCATCATCATGATCAACGAACGCATTTCCCTTGTGAAGAAGGAGTTTTTGCCATGAATGAACTAGTGTTAATGACCCTAAGTCGTTCCAGTCATCCGCCACTCATCCGACTACAATTAATAGTCTAACATTTTTTTTTAAGCTCTGGATAAGACCTTGACCATCATCGTTTGCAGAAAAAAGAACGGATAACAGCTTGCACCTATATCTTCTCTTGAGACTAACAAAACTTCTTGGTCCATTGGCTGGCATAATGCTGTAACATAGGGTCGTAAAAACATTGTTCGTATGTTTCTGTTTTTGAACTCTTCAATGTTTGAGTGTGAAGAAGCGTTATCCAAAATCATAATAGCCGTTCTTGGCAAGTTTTTAGATTACTAAAACTGCTCAACGGGTGGAACATATACTTCATGGAACCATATTTTGAAAATTGCAGAGCTCATCCAGGCATTTGCCTTGTTTAGATACCAAACGGAAAGTTTATCCATTTCAATGTGCTTAAATGCACGTGGTTTTGATTTTCCTATGACACCAAGTTTTAATTTGTGGTCACCTGTTGCATTACTTGCATGCTAGGACTGTTTCCCTTTCCTCGCTCCTTTTAAAACTAGGAGCTGACTCTTCTTCCTTGAAAGCAAGACTTTTTGCTGGTAAGAATTTATAACTTAATTCTGTTTCATCATAACTGTACAATTGCTATGTGGTCAAACCTTCAACTTCGATACATTTCTGAAAGTTTTCCTTAAACTGAGACATACCCTTCCTGTCTCAAGGGAGATTTTCTCCACAAATACTAAGCTGTTGCACTTCATATCATTTCTTCCAGCTAACAAGCCAGCCAGTGCTTGGGACCACTTCGATCGTAGCCTTTTTTAATTCTTCATAAAATTTCAAGGTCTTCTCTGGCAAGATTGGCCCACTAATAAGCGTGCCCTTCTCTCTTGTTTGGCCAAACCAAATGTAAAGCTCTTCAATTATCTCATTAAACTCACTTTTCTTCATCCTTTTCCTTTCTTTCAAAGTTTCTGTACACATTCTCTTAACTCACCACTGTTCAGTTTCCATCCGCTTTTTCTTCCAGTCTCCAGTCGTACATTTGCCGACTCCCCACTCCTTTGCACTACATTGACATTTTCACCCTTTAACTCTTTCGCATTCAGAGACGACCAAATCTGTTTTCATCAAACATCGAAAACGCCCGTGTTTACGAATTTGTCTTGGAATAGTTTTCCTTTCCCCCTGCATGGTAGATAGCTACAGCTTTAACAATCACCTACTTAAGTGAAATGACTGTTTCTCTATTGGGGGTTTTTCAGCGGTTTCATCCATTCTGTGCAGTTTCACCTTAGAGCCGGATTGCACCTGCGAACGTTAATAGCTTTCCGTATGTCTCCTTTAGTTGCTTCAAAAGAATGATTGACATATCTCTTAACAACTCGCGAAACCAATGAGCCATACACTAACGTGGAGGGAGAAAGCACTAGGTGGAAAATAAACGAGGCGTTGGGGCGGTTTGCCGTTGCCTGAATGAACGGGCGTTACGGGCGACTTCAATGCGAAAGAGTTAACCCTCTCGCTGCTCATCCCGCGATTTCCACAGACAACGTAGAAGTAGCAAAATTTGCGCAACTCGCGATTTCCGCGGGGATGAATTTTTGCCGTCTATTTAACTGTGAAACCCGCTCTTTCCTAGTTCAAGGTTTCCTTTCGGCGTTTTTGTGATGTTTAATTGTTTATTTAGATGTGGGCTAACAGATGGCGTTAGTTGTCCACATTTCTGCCAAATATACAAATATGTAATGTAGTATTTTGCGCGCGCTTTTCAGAATTCAAAGATGTCTGGCAGGAAGCGTTTCGCGAGTGATATAACCTATATTCCTGACGATATTTCCGACACTGACAGTAGTTTTGACTCTGATTTCAAGTATATTGAAGATAGTTATAGCGAAACTGATGAGAATTTCTCGAATTCCTCTGCAGATAATGATGAATCTGAAAATTCAGTTTCTATTGAAAGTGTTGGACAGTGGTGCTAAATTTATATGCAAACTATTACATTATGCAAATATTTTCATTTGTATATATGTTTTACCATTGTATTTTATAAAATAAATCACAATTTAACCAATATTAGTTTTCAGAATTTTCCTTTTACATCATTCTTCTTCAATTTCAGTATTCTGACAACCTTTTTCTATGATCTAATTCTATATTGAAAAAAAAAAAAAAAAAAAAAAAAAAAAAAAAAAAAAAAAAAAAAAACCCTCTTTTTGAAAAAATTTTTTGTATATTTTAATTCTAAAATATATGTAGATTTGAAATATGTAATAAAAAATACTCACTTTTTGGACATATTTTGATAAAAAAAAACGTACGCAGTGACAGGGTTAATGCCACTGACTTTTGCTCCATAGACAAATTTTCTTTTAACAAAAGATGCCATCGCAGAGTACTGACCAGCAGCCCAAAACTTTGAACAGCTAAACGCGCGTTGGTGCAAGTCACGTGGTGGAGGAGTGCGAGTGTGACGCGGGACATACGAACGCATGAAGAAGGGGACACCTGCAGCGTGACCTTCGAGAGGGAGAAGGCCATGACCCTTAATAAACATGGCGGAGCCGTGTGCTTCGAGAGGGACCTTCCACGGTCAAGCCTGCAGGCGGGCAATGACCTTGAATGGGTTTGCTAGCGTGGTTTTTTCGTCCTACCAAAGAATCTCTAAGGAGAAGAAGTAAAGGTTCCCCGGGGCAAATGTGGCTCCGTCAGACCGAAGAGACACATTATGTATATCCCTGAAGCTTACGGGCAAACCATTCCAAAGCTATCCACCCTCCGTAACTCACTGCGCATGTGCGAAATAACATCACGAGGCAACAAAGCAGCATCAAAGAATGCAGCATGCCGTCGGCCATGTTAGCAATCTTTTACCACGTTGTGCGAAAACGTTCTTTGTTGTTGTAGTCAGAGGTACTTGGTTTTAGCTATGTGAAATTCTTTTAAAAACTTTTTAAATGTAATGCTGTAAATGAAATGGTTTTGGCTATTGGGTGAAAACTTTGCTCTTGGTTTTCACAATGGTCATTCCAAATAATTGTCTAAACGTTTTCATGGTAGTTTGTTTTTAAAGTTGTTGTCGGATAATTATAATGTATTTCAGTGTTTTCAATTTATTTAGGGGTGCCTTTAATTGTCTTTAAATATTTTTTTCTGTTTCAGTTAGTTATTGCAAATTTTGCTTTTAAAATTTCACTGTAAAATTTTAACTATGGATCCATAAAAGTTTGTTACGTTTTGTACGGCATGTGTTTCCCCCCCTTTTTAAGTTTACAGAAGAAAAGAATTAAGAAATTTATTTCATTTAAATTTTGTCTTCGTACGGCTTGCTGTTTAAATTGAAAGTAAAAATTGGACAGGATTTCTATAATTCGCCCTAAAATTCCAACTAACATCCTTTTGCTCATAAAACTCCAGAAATGTATGAAAATAAAACATTTTGAGTTATTTCAAAGTAAAAAATTTACTATCTCCTCGAACTGCGCTGTTTAAATTTCACACTGCGCTGGTGTTTCACTGCATAGCCGTGGCTCTTCGGTACAGCGGCGCAGAGGCGAAACAGGTTTACATTGCATCTATGGAAGCTTTCATTCTTCCCCTTAGAGATTCTTTGGTCCTACCCAGGGCTAAAGGGCTAGTTCATCAGCTTCTCGCGGCTGAAACCGAAAGAAGAGACTGATGACGTAGTTGGGTTCGCTTGGTCAGTCCTGGTGTTCAGTTTCTTAAGCATTTGCTTGAGAATCAAAACGCTTTGAAAAATAGTTTAATAACCAATAGGAGCCGAGATTTTTAGCTCATGAAATTGCGATATACATGCATTTATATATGAACTAGAAATGTATTTACGTCATACCAAATTAAACTATAATATGCGTAAAACGTAAGCAAAACATGCATAAACATAACTATTTTTTTTTAATTAACACATACATTGTCTCACAAAAGTGATGGGACACTTGTGCTTTACAATAGGAAACTGCAATAAAATAAATTTAAAAACATGTACAATTTTTTGTGGGTGTGTTTCATACTTAAATTTAGTAACAATTATTACATAGCATACATTTTCTCAAAATATTAATTTAATAAAAATACAATATTTAGAAGGGAGCAGAAAATGGCTCACTTAAGTGATGGGACACTTACTTTTCCATCAAATATTTATCCAAAAATTTTACTTTTTAAAAGGTTTTAATATTTTGTTGGATTTCCTTTTACTTTTAAAACTTGGGATGGATTCGAGTAATTTTTTTTGTGATTTCTGGAGTGATTTTACCCCATTCTTCTTGAAGCACCGATTTTAATTGTTGTTTTGAAGAAATGGTGTGTTTGCGAATTCTTGATTCCAATTCTTGCCAAATATTCTCTATGGGATTTAATTGTGGAGATTGTGGGGGTATTTTTATTATTTCAGGACAGTTATACAGCAGCCAGAGTCTAACGTTCAAAGCACTGTGCTTGGGGTCATTGTCCTGGTAGAATTTAAAACCGTTATGAAGGTTCAATTTTCGTGCTGAAGATTTCAAATTTTGATTTAAAATGTCAATATACTTGTACTGATCCATTATACTGTCAATAAAAACAAGAATACCAACTCCAGCGGACGACATACACCCCCATACCATTACTCCCCTTCCACCATGCTTTACTGTTGGCACCAAGTTCTGTTTGCGAAATTGTTCCCTGGGTTTTCTGCAGACCAAGATTCTACCGTCAGAACCAAATATATTATATTTACTCTCATCAGCAAACATAACTTCATTCCAGTAATCAGAATTCTTATTTATGTTGGATTTTGCGAAAGCCAGTCTGAGTTTTCTATTCTTTTCACTTACGAAGAATTTTTTCCTGGCTGCTCTACCGTGATATCCAGTAGATGGAATTACTCTTCTAATAGTCTCAGAATTAACAATTACTCCATATAATGCTTGTAAATCAGCAGCAACTTTAGGAGCACTCATTCTTGGATTTTTTTTTTTAATATTTCGAATGATAATTCGCTTTATTCCATTGGATAGTTTTGATGGTCAGCCAGGTCTTCTTTTATCCTGAATCATATGATTCTTTTTATATCGTTTAATGATATTGAAAACTGTTGAATGAAGTTAACTGTTTCAGTAGTTTCTCTAATAGATTTTCCACGTTCAATATGAAAATAATAACTAATTTTCGAATTCCACGCAAAGTTTCTTTTCGTATAGCATTCATGGCTGCACAGAGCTGAAAAACACAAAAATTCCAAAACAAACTGGAGAGAAATACTGCAGACGATTTTATAAATTATTGGCAATTGCTTTTGAGTAAAAATAAATACCTCAAAAGATATTTTTATTGCTTACTTCAGACGATTTTTGTTGCATAGTACATAGTGTCCCATCACTTAAGTAGACCATTTTCTGCTCCGTTCTAAACAATTGTACTTTTATTAAATTAATATTTTAATGTTTTGAGAAAATGTATGTTATGTAATAATTGTTACTAAATTTAAGTATGAAACACACAAAAAATTTTACATGTTTTTTAAATTTATTTTATTGCAGTTTCCTTTTGTAAAGCACAAGTGTCCCATCACTTTTGTGAGACACTGTAACTAATTTTTTAGGTCGAGTGTACCCTAAATGTAGTAATTTTTTTCATAATCATCTTTTTAAATATATGTAAATAGTAACCCACCGATAACATACGTAAATTTCTACATTTACGAAGAATTCTTTTTGCGTTAAAATATAAGTTAGTCGCAAAGTAATTTGCATTATAGAAATATTAAATAAAAATATGCAAATACATTTTGAGAGTACATGCTAAAGACATTACACATCTATCTAATTAAAAATTAGTTAATGCTAATAATAGATTTCATAATTGGTGTATTCTGATAAATAACCAAGTCAGGAATATAAGCAGTTGGAATAGCAGTTGACTTCAGTATCTTTTTTGTCGGTAATCCTAGCAACCTATTTTTCATATCATCCTCATAATCAGATTCAGGGAAGTGACTGCTGCATATTCGAGCACTCTTTTTGTTTACAATATCCGCTCTTCGATACCTATGCAACCATTCTTTCGTTAACTGTATTTTTGTACGGAAATGTATGAAATACCACGCTAGTTTCTTTCGTATTATGATACGTATTGCTACAGGTAGCAAAGGCAGACGATACTATTTTTTCAATGATTTCTCATTACAAGAACTTTCTAAATACAAAATCCCTTTAAAAGTACCATCAGTTCTTTCAAGTTTAAAATAATAATAAAAAAAAAAAAAAAAAAAAAAAAAAAAAAAAAAACCCTCTTTCTCTGAAACTAACAGGGCTAAAGAAAGAGAATCCAAAAACTAAAGATTCAATCTTTCGCACTTTAATGCTCTGGTCAGTCGACTACGGGACGAAGCCAGTGACGTCCCATAACATCCGGTATGCTCCCCAAGAGGGGCTCGTGTCGGCATCATTCTTCTCAAAGGGATGACCCAGCCCTTCTCTTTCTTTAGCCCTGGGAGAACATACGATTTTCCCGCAGGCAAGTTGGAAAACCCTGCTATCGACATGACTTTGCTCAGCTGCAGCCACCTCAACGTCTTACCCTTAAAACCTCCCTCAAGAGAGCCCGCTATAACACTGCCTGTTAAATTAGAATCTGGCAGGTTTCACAACTCAAATCGGCGACATTATTTGGCGAGATTTTAGAGTTCCTTTTTTTCCGTTCCTTATTTTCTGAGTGGCATTTTTTCGTTCCTTATTTTCCGGGGACATTCTTTCCGTTTCCTTTTTTTCCGGGTGACATTTTTTCCGCACACCACTGAAGATAGCATTTCACACTTCAACGCAGCTGTTTAGCAAAGAAAGGGACCCCGCCTCCACCATAAATTTCCAGTGTCTTCCCAAGTTGAGTCACAGTAAAACATTCATCTAAGATTTTACTGTAAAGATGTCCACTTTCCATTCTAAAAAGCTGAAACATCTGTTTCTTTTTTTCAGTCAAATTCTACTATTATTATTGTCATATTCCAATGACACATAATACATGACCTGCAATATCTTTTAGCATTTCCTCTGTACTATAAATGTATTTCAGTTAATGTATAATTATTAAATATTTAACAGTAAAAATTATGGATATTCGAATAATTTTAGGAAATTCTTCCACATGTTTAGGATGAAATCATAAACAAACTTTATGTACCTGTATCCAAAGAGCTTTGAAGATGATTGTGTAATATGTGAAATGGAAATTTTAAAATTAAGCATTCCAAGTTTCAAGTTCCCAGAAATGTTTAATAATTTGTAATTAAACTTATTGACACTAACGTATATTTGAAGATGAGTACTCTGTCGCATAGATTCTAAAATTAGTATAAATAAATACTTGTTTAGGAAACAAGTATAAAGTTTCTTCATAATTACTAAAAATAAAGTTGTATGAAACAAGTTTTGCGCACTTCTTGGAGAAATGCGAAAAACATCATTTAATGAAAATAGTTTTTTTTTAACCTCAGGTGGATCAAAAAGCAAAAATTAGGAAAGCAAAAATCACGATATATTTTAGGAGCATTAATATTTTTGATTATTGTTATCTTTATTATTTACGTCTTAAAACAACTATTTCTGTCTCAGAAATTAATTACCTCAGATTTCCAGTTTTTACATTGCTTATTAATTCAGCCGTATCATTTTTATCTTAAACATAATTTATTAATGACAAAATATGAAAAATACATATAATATAGGGGAACATATATTAACGGAATCTATTTATATCTTAGAAAAGCTACGCTGTGGTCAAAGCTAAAGAAAAAGAAGGGCTAGGTCATCCGTTTGAGGGGGAACGATGCCGACACGAACCCAGTTGGGGAGCAATGTGACGTCACTGGGTTCGTCGCCTCGTCTACTGACCAGAGCTTCACAGTGCGAAAGCTTAAATCTTTACTTCTTATTTCTTTGAAAGAGGTTTATTTGACTTGAAAATTATAGCTGAGGATATTTTTAAAATGAATTAGTGTTTGTAATGGGAAATTATTTTAAAAAAATGGAGCCCTGTGCCGTTGCTACCTGCGGTAATGCGTACCATAATACGAAACAAACAAACAACTGTACATAGAGTGATATTTCAACAATTTCCGTAAAGAAACCTTTAGTAGACGAAAGAATGACAGCATAGCAAGCATACGTTTTTCTGTTTTTATTTTTATTATTATTATTATTTTAAGCCCAAAGGACTATTAATTTCGTTTTGGCATTCTGCGTTGAATCACTATAAACGCGGTACCACTTTTCAAATTATTGCCAGCAAATGTTAGAGCCCTGCATTATATTTAAAGAAATTAAATAATGAAGAATTTGCATAAATATATGTATGTTTCTCACATTGTGATAAAATGACAGTACATAGAGACATCACATTTTGAATAACGTAATCCTCCACCGAATATGGGCATCTGTAAGCCCTCATTTGGAATTTGTTTATTATCGATTTCATATTTTGTAACACTTTAATGAATTTTTGATTAACAAACTCGACGATTTCCATGCGAGCAGTGGCAACATTGTATCCCCCCCCAAAAAAAAAATTGTCTCCAGCGCGCGAGAATCTGAATCGGAAATTCTAAAGAGATGCTCATTTTTAAAATCCTTTTGCGATATTTCTGTTGAATTGAATTTTATGGTTTAAGTGCAAAGGTGGGGGTCCAGTATTTAATCAGTTTATCATATCAATGTTTCTTACTTAATCAGTTTTCTTACTGAGCTATTTTTTTGGCCTTTTTATTATTAACGTATTGATGTTTACTTTATTTATCAAACATCCCTTTCTGGGCGCCTCCTACACATAAAATTCGATTCAACAGCAAAATCTCAAAATATTTAAAAACATTTTTCTTTAAAATTTCCGACAGACAATTTCGCGCGCTGGAGATAAAAATGGTTTTTTCCGTACAGTGTTGCCACTGCTTGCTTTGTGATCGTTGAGCTTGTTATTTAAAAATTCATTAAACTTTTTACAAAATATGAAATAGATAATAAAACAAATATGATATTCTAAATTCGAGCTTCCAGGTGGCCATGATTTCAGGTGGAGAATTATGTTATTCAAAATTTGGTGGCTCTATGTACAGTTTTTTCACAGTTCGAGAAACGTGTATACATTGATGCAGATTCTTCATTATTTAATTTCTTTAAATATAATACAGTGTGATAATGTTTGGTGGCAACAATTTGAAACGCATACGCCGTTTACAGTTATTCAACTCAAAATGCCGTATCGAGATTAACCACTTCACCGTTTGCCCCGATAGAGTATCGTCAGTTTGAAATGTTTATTTAACCGTCAGCGACGGCAGACTATCGTCGAGGTGAAATTTGGCATGAACCGTGACCCCCGAGAGAGATTCGACGCTTCTTATTTTTCCTACCCCTCAGTACCAGTCGAAAAGGAAAAGAAGTGATTGATGGCTTAATTGACCAGACTCACTCCACAGATTGTACCTGAAAAGCAAACGACGGGGGATCGCTTTTTCCGAGGGAATAATCCCCCTTAACACAGATTTCGTGAGATGCACAACAATTCACACACCTTCCCATTAACTGACAAACAAGACTGAAGGTTTTAAATGCTATCCTTTCAAATCCGAACGTGGCCTTTTTTTTTTTTTTTTTTTTTTTTTGAGTACATACACTGTATACTCTGAACTCTTTCTGAAGTAATAAGAATTTCGCATAGAAATAATTCCCTTACCCCTTCATGATTAACTTAGTATAAATAAAATATTTTCTGTTTTAATTTTGATTCCTTGAAGAACTTTTTTTTTTTAACTTTTTGAATGTAGAGAAATGAATTCACTTTGAAAACGTACCACTTTTTCATGTTATTTGGCTGTTTTTTAGTTGAAGTGATTGTATTCGCTTTTGTTTTATTTTATTACTGTGAGAAGTAAAGGAAGTTTATAAGCGCGAAAATTTTTGGGGTTCATATTTCATCTGAAATATCCATTTTGCCCGTTCCCAAATCCATTTTCAAAATCCTTTTCCAACTGTGCGTACGGACAGAATAAAGAAGTCATTTTTTCTTAAATGGGTAGTTAAACAGTAAAATAGATTCAAAATAGATTTTTTTCCTGACATCTGTATGGTACGTACATACGTATGTATGTATCTCGCATAACTCAAAAACGATTAGTCCTATAACAATGAAATTTTGTATGTTGGGCAGCTATAACATTTAGTTGTGCACTTCTCTTTTTTATTGCAATCGGCAGTACCAAATATATATATATATATATATATATTGCCCCTTACCAGCTTAAATGTTTTTACACGGCTTTTATTTTATTTTCTCAATCTTTGGTGGTAGTCATGTATATCCAATTATGAAAGTATTATAAATGATGAAAATATGCATGTTTTGACAATGTCAAATTAAAAGAAAAAAAAATTATTTGGATAAATATTGAAATCTATCTTTCAATGTGTTCTTCAGGTTCCCATGCCTATTTAGGCTAGTTCTGTACTCGTTATGAAAAAAAAAAAAAAAAAGAAGTTACAAGAAGCTTGACATCTGCACGACAAAAATTTCCCGGGATATTAAGTGCTATTTTTCGTCTCATTTTCAACTGGCACGAGGGATCGGTTAATTAGAATAATTCGAGAAAATAAGTTTAAATGAAACGCAGAAAAAATATGTATGATGTAAATAAGTCGTCTTGTGTTCACATCAGTTTTTTTTTTATTCTTCTTTTTGTTCATTCCCCAAAGTATATCGGTTTTGTTTAGATGTATACGGCAAAGCATTCGAGGACTATCTGCATAAGAGGAGGGATGCCTTCGTAGAGGCCTTTGTAAGGGAAACTGGCTCGTATACATGTTACAAATCGGAAAACAACGAAAGCGCCCATGCAGCCAGCCTCTCCGCAGGGATTCGAATCCCAGACCAAACTACCAGTTTTCAGCGAGTTTCAGCGCTCAGTTGCTGGTGGGCTCACAAAAATAAACGAGATGTTTTCATTTTTTGGTCAATAGTTTAACTTATTTTTGGAAAGAATAAATCTTAATTTATTTTTCTTTGGTTATTATATCAGAAAAAAAAAAAAAAAAAAAATAGTTGGAAAACTTGTAGGGAGGGAACTAAAATGACTACTTCTTGTATCCATAATAATAAAAAAAAATTTCTTTTAATCCTTCTGGAGCGTCTAAGTCTTCTTTATTACGACTACAGCAAAGAGTGGTTAATATCTCTTGAGAAGAGAAATAAGAGGGCAGAGCATTAATATAAAAGTGATAAATAAGTACATAAGTACAATTAAATAATTAAAAATAGAGTAAATAAATATAAACAAAAAGATGTCTAACAGCAAATAAACTCATATTAAAATTAATAATCCCAGAATAAGAATAAAATCGAAAGATTAGAATCTTTTTGCTTGTGGAAAAGCAAAAAGTAAAAAGAAAAATTCTTGCATCTGCAAAAAACAGGCTCTGGTCGCTTTTCAAATCAGGCTGCACAAGCTATCATTTTAGTTTGATTTCCACAAGACTTCTAATCACTTGATGTTATCCACAATCTGGGATTATCATTTTGCATGTTATCTTATTTGCTCTTTTTTTTAATACATATTAGACTTTTTTTTTAATCTAAATTTATTAGCCCAAAAGAGCTATTAGTCTCGTTTCGGAATTTTTGCTTTGAATCACTTTATTGCGTCGAATCACTTTAGATGACCGTTTCACTTTTCAGATTGTATATATGTGTTATGTGATTTATTTTATGCATTTTTTGGTTATTTATGAAACTATACAAAACAAATCATGAAATTCTGCATAGAGATAAATTAGCATTAGAATACATGCTTTTAAAATATAAGACTACACTATTCATAAGAAAGTATATAAATGTCAATTTAAAATATTTTTATTAATTTATGAGTAATGGACACTGCATAGTAATCCTGATGATCAATAATAATGCTTTCATAATAGTCATTGTCAAGACTTACAAAAACCTAATTACCTCATTTCCAGTGCTAGCTGAAAGACAAAATTAAATGAAGTGAAATTTGTTTGGATTTGATATATTATGAAATTTGTTGTTAGCATTCATTAGCTTTTAATCAGATGAGTTTGTAAGGACGTATTCTGAAAATACGTTTGCATAATTTTATTTGATATTTCTATAACCCAACTTGTGATATTTTAACTCAAAAAGAATTATTCATAAATATAGAAATTTGTCAATGTTTTTTATCGATAAGTTACTATTTACATACATTTCAAAAAATATTGTAGAAAAAAATTAACTATATTTAATATATATTCGACTTTAAATATTAGTTTAAGGCTTATATTTTACGCGTACTATAGTTTAATTAAATCGACCATAGTTACATTACTAGGTCAGCTATATATCCATACACATTGTAATTTCATTAGATAAAATCTCTTCCTCATATTATTTACCGAACAGTTGTTCAAAAACTTTTGATTTTCAAGCAAATACTCATGAAACCGAAGGTGGTATAAGGCACTCTCAAAGCAGCAAGCGAACCCATCTACGTCATGACTCTCTTCTTCCGGTTTCAGCGGCGAGGAGCTGATGAGCCAGCCCTTTAGCCCTGATGTTCTCCCCCGCGTTTGCTTCACCCGTTCCGGAAACCGACCCATGTCACCCGGAAGGCAAGAATTTACGGGAAGCAAATGTTTCTCTTCTGTTAAATACCAATGATTGCCGGCCTTGAAACTAAATTTCATCCATCCCTAACTGGAAGTTTGTTCCATGGAGCTAGGAAAGGAAGAAGGGGCCAATCGACACTAGAAGTGAAGCACTACTTTGAAGCTTGGGTCACCAGATGGGGTGTTCTTTGTTTACATTCAGAAGCTCGCTTGACAGAATTCTGGTAGTAATTCGACACACGACAGTTCCATAGAAATCGAAAAAGGGACACTTTCGCATGAAAGAAACATTCATAGTGTGATGGATAATAGCAATTTGTATAGTTTATTGACATTTACGCCAAAATCACATCTTGGTTATTTTTCGATAACTAACAACAGCGATTTTGATTATGAATTTGTTTTATAAAATTCTAAGCTGTTGAACTACAAAAATATATATTTTAAGAAAAATGTTATGCTTAAAGAATGAAAAATACCTTACGGTACATTTAAAATTGTATACGTCTTTCGATACCCTTGATAGAGTATTCGCTACTTTTATTTTATTTTCCATGTTTTAAATAAAACAATTTTTTTTCACATCCATATATTATTGTTGCATATTATTGCAAAAACCATGTATCTGCCTTTGACAAAATACATAAATATTCATTAAATTATTTATAAATGTATTTGAAATGAAGAAGTTATTCACTTATAAACAACTGTGAAGAAATCTAATTATTAAATGTATCTAATTTATAATGATTATAAATGTTATCTAAATATATAATAACCTTAATATTGAATTGTAAACATAAATTGAAATCCTGTTGACAAATACGTTATAAAACTATTTAAGCAAGAATTGTTCGTATTGGAAAGCAATCTGTTAAAAGGTATTGTAAAGCAAATGCTATGAGATGCGCACTTAAGAAAGTAATAAAGAGTTTCGGAATATGTATTGTTGAAATGAAGGGTAAAAAAAAATCTGATAAGTATAATTAAAAGAATTATTCCCCTTACATTTTATAATAACACAGTTACAAATTTTAAATAATACTTAAAAAAAAAAAAAAAAAAAAAAAAAACTTATTTTATTCCCTTTCAGAAATGTTCAGATAAAATCAAGTACTATTTAAAGTATTTCGCTAATTCCTAATAATTCTCTAATTTAAAATGAACCGAATAGAGCATTAATTATAAATTGACTTACATTTTTCAATTTAAAAGATGCCTCAGAAGCCAGAAAATCATGTCATATTTAAGAAAGTATTTTAGGAAGAAGCTCTATAAATAGAAAAGAAATAATGCATCATTTTAATATTAATAATACAACAAACTTAGATCTTAATTTTTGTACCTTAACCGAATCAAATCGAATTACCTTAATTTTTTTTTTCTAATGTAATTAACGAAAACTTGTGAAAATATTTCATTCAAATTAAACTATTCTGAGAAAACTGTCCTGTGAAAAGTATAGCATTTAATTCCGTTCAGAATGAAATTTTGTTTAAAAATATGTTGTTTTCATATACTTGGGACTCTCAAGTGTTGTAGAAAAAGAAAATATATACATTTATATGTATATTTACGACGTAATTACAAAATATTTACATCCGAACGCGTCAAATGCCATTGAACTCAATGGTAAATGACCCAATGTTTTGGTCACCACGTAGGGATCGCCGGTGCTTCAGAGCAGGGTCAACACCTGTTGGCAGGATACGGGAGAAACTTGTTTAGGGCAACTCCATCTTACTTGCACTTCCTACCTCCATGGCTTTTTTCTTTGGGTGGGAGAAGCGGGAAATAAAATACTTTCTGTGATCAAACCATGGAGGTAGGAAGTAAGAAGGAGTCGCCCTAAACAAGTTTCTCCGTACCCTGCTCTGAAGCACCGGCGATCCCTACGTGGTGACCAAAACATTGGGTCATTTACCATTGAGTTCTATGGGATTTGACGCGTTCGGGTGTAAATATTTTGTAATTACGTCGCAAACATACATATAAATGTATATATTTTCTTTTTCTACAACACTTCAGAGTCCTAAGTATGTGAAAACAACATATTTTTAAACAACATTTCATTCTGAATGGAATTAAATGCTATACTTTTCACAGGACAGTTTTCTCAGAATGGTTTAATTTGAATGAAATATTTTCACAAGTTTTCGTTAATTACATTAGAAAAAAAAATTAAGGTAATTCGATTTTATTCGGTTAAAGTACAAAAATTAAGATCAAAGTTTATTGTATTATTAACATTAAAATTATGCATTATTTCTTTTCTATTTATAGAGCTTCTTCCTAAAATACTTTCTTAAATACGACATGATTTTTTGGCTTCTTTTAAATCGAAAACTGTAAGTCAATTTATAATTAATGCTCTATTCGGTTCATTTTAAATTAGAGAATTATTAGGAATTAGATTGTGCCAACTTGCCCGAGATATGTTTTTGCTTGTATATGTGTATATATTATGTAAATGTGTGTATTTGCATGTATATGTGTGTATTCAATATCTTCCTTTCTTTTGTCTTCCGTGTCCTATCTTACTAATTTTCTTACTTTTCATTTGTTTCAATATTCATATAAGTTTTACGATTTGCTTATTATTTCTTTATATATCATTAGTTTTAAAAGTAAAACATGCCGTTTAATTTTACATTTTATTTGATTTTAATCATTCGTTGTTTTATTTATTTAATTTATAATCATTTTTCATTCACTGTTCTTGATGGCTTACAGTAGGACTCTGACATCTTTAGTTCCTAAATTAAGCCCAGGTTTAAAAAATATCAATGTGCATAATTTTAACCTCTAAAGACATGTATGCTTTTTCGGATTATCCCGGCAAAGATTAATCACACAGAAACTACATACATTACACAAGCTAGTTAATCAGAAACTTACTGTAATGAATTTTTACATTAATCCTTCCAGATTTTAGTTCAGGAAATTAATATAATAAAAACATTAAAAAAATAAAATGAGTTAAAAAATTAATATAGCATTAATTCAGAAAAAAATCTGAAAGGTTTCAGATTTTAAATTACGTTTTTAAAGGGGCGTTTTCTTAACGTTTTGTGTGTTACCTTTATTTATTAAATATCATGTTTTTTACACTAAAACCATAAAATTCAGTTTAATAGCAATGTCGCAAAATAATTTTAAAATCATATCACACAGTTCCGCGCGATTTTTTTTCCTCGTAGAGTGTTGTCACTGCTCACTTTTAAATCGGTGAGTTTGTTAATCAAGAATTCGTTAAAGGTTTACACAATATGAAATAGACAATAAAACAAATTCCAAATTTGGACTTCCAGATGCCCATATTCAAGTGAAAACGAACGCTATTCAAAATTGAATAGCTCTAGGTACCGTTGTTTTATCCCAATGCAAGGAATATAGATACGTTTGTGCAGATCCTTCCTTATTTAATTTCATTGAATATAACACAGGGCGATAATATTGGTTGGCAACAATTTGAAAAGTGAATCGGACATTTATAGTGAGCCAACGCAAAATGCCAAAACGAAAATAATAGTCCGAAAGACCAAATTGAACATTTTTTGGACTAAAAAATTAATTTATTTGTTTAATTTTTATTCTTTAAATATTTATACTGGTTGCAATAATCTTTTGCACAAGCATATTACTCTCTCTCGATGGTATAATCAATAAATTAAAAAAAGTTAAATTTGATCAATCTTAGCTGCATTTGCGCTAGATTTTTCACACTAAAAGTTCTAAATTTTTAGCCCAAAAAGGCTATTAATTTCGTTTTCGCATTTTGCGTTGGTTTACTATAAATATCGTTTCACTTTTCAAATTGTTGTCACCAAATATTACAGCCCTGTGTTACATTTCAAGAAATTAAATAATGAAAAATCTGCAAAATCTATATTTCTCGCATTGGGGTAAAGCAACGGTACCTAGAGCCATCCAATTTTGAATCATGTAATCTTCCACCAAATAATGGGCATCTGGAAGCAAGAATTTGGAATTTGAAATTTGTTTTATTATCGATTTTCTATTTTATAACTCTTTAACGTGTTTTTGATTAAGAAACTCAACGATTTCAAAGCGAGCAACAATAAAATAAAAGTTGTTACCCAGGTAAAACAAATCATTCAAAAATAAATATTTACACATATTTTGGCTCAATTGAAAATATATGACTATTCTTCAGTCTTGTAGATTTCTTCACTTCTGACGAAGAGGGACCTAAACCTGCTTGCCCTAGAAATTATTTGAGATCTTAACATAAATCTACACCAAACTTAAGGTTATTGTGTTACTAATTTTGTTTCACTGGGCGTGTTTCTCTTCTATTTTCACAGAATATATTGTTTTCAATGGGCATAAATTACTGAACGATATTATTAAAAAATTTTCTTGATTCATACTTATATGGATATTTATTTGTACGAAAAAAAAATTATCGCTAGTGCGCGAGAGTGTGTATCGGAAATTCTAAAGATATGCTCATGCGATATTGCTGTTGAATTTAATTTAATAGTTTAAGCGGGAAGAACATGATATTTAATAAATAAAAGTAGCACACGAAACTTTAAAAAAATGTCCCTTTGGGCGTAACGTAAAGCCTGAAAGCTTTCAGATTTTTTTGTAAATTTCGTATGAACTAATTATGCCCATCTAGCCGTTTACTTACAGTAAGTTTCTTACTGGCTTTACCCTTGTCTCGTTTCTGGCTTGATTATTCATTTCCTTTTCATATTTTATTTATTTCATGGATAACTTATATGGCGCTCCCTCCCCCGAATCACAGCACAGAAGCAGAATATTTTGTCTGGCTAATTAAGTGGAAATTTTTTAAGTTAATTGCTCTTATTTTTTTATTTTCAACTTATTCAGTGTTTTATTGCCAATAAAATAACGCTACAGAAAGAGCTAGTTTTTTTACAACTTTTGCAATGTTTTTTAAAGGTTCAAACAAAATGTAAATAAAAATTAATACAAATCATTGTTTACAATTTAATTTTTTTTTTATTTGTGGTGGAAATTTATTCTGTACTATTATAGCTTGCTAAAAATATTTACTCTAGTTTCTTATGGCATTCGGCGTCATCCTTGGCAGGCAAAATTTAAAATTTAAAATTTCTCGTCTCAATTGCTATTTGGCATGATATACTCATTCATGTAAACCAAGCGAGTAAATTCTGCAAAGTATAAAGACGAATCTGCAGTCAGCTGTCGGAGCTCTGCAGAAGGAGAAAACATATTTAGAAAGTTGTAGAAGTGATAATAATAATTTAATAATTTAAATAATAATTTAATATATTCCATCTTAGAGGAAAAGCAAATGGCAGAAACGTTAGAAATCTACCCTTCCTTTAGCCAGTCCATCATACCCTAACGCGACGTAGATTGTTTGGGTACGAGGCTTCATGTGAAAACATACAAAGTGTTGGAAGAGGAATTTAAAGTAGAACTGTATTTCTACACGTTAAACATTGCTATTCGTTCTGTAGAAGAAAGATTTGAACTTCTCGGGAATACGAAATATAACTACGGTACAGTTTTCTGTACGACGTAGGAACCCTCAAACATCTTTCAGAGAACTTTTGAATAGACGCAAAGACTAGAAATTGAAACTCACAAATAAACGTTCGAGTAATCTGAACGCTTCGGAACTTTGTGATGAACTGGAAGATCTGTCAAAATACATCGTTCCTGGAGCGGAGACCCTTGACAGTTAGAATATGTATAAAATCTTGAATGTTTTCCAAATATACTGTAGTGGAACTTCGAATTTTGCTGTCCTTTCCTATAACAGTTTTAAGTGGAGAGAGATCTTTTTCAAAATTAAAATACATACAAACTTGTTTAAGATTTCTATGACGGAGACTAGGCTGACAAATCTTGCTCTAATTTCTATACAGCAAGATACACCTAAAGAAATTGATCTTTCTGACTATGTTCGAGAGTTTTCGGAAATGAAGGCAAGGCGCTTTTATAAAATTATAGCTAATATTATAAAATAAAAGTTGTTACCAAGGTAAAACAAATCATTCAAAAATAAATATTTACACATATTTTGGCTCAATTGAAAATATATGACTATTCTTCAGTCTTGTAGATTTCTTCACTTCTGACGAAGAGGGACCTAAACCTGCTTGCCCTAGAAATTATTTGAGATCTTAACATAAATCTACACCAAACTTAAGGTTATTGTGTTACTAATATTGTTTCACTCGACGTGTTTCTCCTCTATTTTCACAGAATATATTGTTTTCAATGGGCATAAATTACTGAACGATATTATTAAAATTTTTTTCTTGATTCATTAAATGATGAATTAAATTATTTATTCTACTTATATGGATTTTTATTTATAGACTATAACATTAGGAAAATCTTATAATATGGAGAAGAAAGCTTTAAGTGGGGCTCAGAAAAGGAAGAAAAAGAAAGAATTAGACGATGCTTTAGAACAAGAAATAAAGAAAATTAAAACTGTTGATCAGTATTTCCAAATTAAAAATTCTAATCGAGAGAATACCAGACATCAACTTTAAACTCACAGGAACAGCCATCAGCAACTGACGAATATTTGAAAGAAGCATCAGATAGATCAGAAATAGTTTTAAAAATTAAAAATGTAACAAAAAATATTTTGACTTAAGACACTGAAATAGGCGAACTATCAACAAATATTTCAAATACTTTCACAAATGACAATGAAAGTCCAGAAAAAGTCCTGACGGCCTTTCCAGATGTAAAAAACGAAAGGTATCCATCCGATTTTGGTCACTATCCACAAAATCTTACGAAGGATATGAACAGATTTATTTTGAGTTGTGGCCCTTGTAGACCAAAAGATATCAGCTTCCCCAAAAATCAAGATGGCAGATCGTTTTCTTCTCTTTACTACACCAAGATTAATAAATCGGGTTTAAAATTAGACAGGTTTTGGCTTTACTATTCGCCTAAACTTAATAAAGTCTATTGCGAACCATGCTGATTATTTTCGAACAAGGACACGATGTGGACAACAGGACTACAGCACTGGCAAACATTGTCTGTACGAATAAAAAATCACGAGGGAAGTTCTTATCATATCGCAAGCTGTATTGTTAAGAAAAATTGGGAAGCAAATAATTGTATAGATCAAATGCTGGAAAAATCTGTAAAAGATGAAATTAATTTTTGGCGATTAGTTTTAGAGAGACTAATCAAAATAACTTTAAAATTAGCAAAAAATAATAATAGTTTTCGCGGACACAGAGAAAATACCTCAGATACATATATGGGTAATTTTTTATCTGATATTAAATTATTGGCAGAATACGACACTGTAATGAATGAGGTTGTAAAAATGCCCTCAAATACTACTAATTATTCAATTCAAAATGAATTAATTGTTTGTTTAAGTAGTTGTTTGAAAAGGAAGCTGGTGTAAGAAATTAAAAGTTCCCCTTTTTTTTCATCATAGCGGATACTACGCAGGACATCTCAAAGCACGACCACCTAAGTGTTATTTACAGATACAGTGTCTCAAAAAAGTGATGGAACACTTGTGGTTTACAAAAGGAAACTGCAATAAAATAAATTTAAAAAACATGTAAAATTTTTTGTGGGTGTGTTTCATACTTAAATTTAGTAACAATTATTACATAACATACATTTTCTCAAAATATTAAAATATTAATTTAATAAAAATACAATTGTTTAGAACGGAGCAGAAAAAGGCTCACTTAAGTGATGATACATTACGTACTATGCAACAAAAATCGTCTGAAGTAAGCAATAAAAATATCTTTTGGGGAATTTATTTTTACTCAAAAGCAATTGCCAATAATTTATAAAATCGTCTGCAGTATTTCTCTCCAGTTTGTTTTGGAATTTTTGTGTTTTTTTAGCTCTGTGCAGCCATGAATTCTAAACGAAAAGAAACTTTGCCTGGAATTCGAAAATTAGTTATTAATTTGCATATTGAATGTGGAAAATCTATTAGAGAAACTACTAGTTAACTAAACAGTTAACTTGAGTCATTCAACAGTTTTCAATATCATTAAACGATATAGAAAGAATCATATGATTCAGGATAAAGAACCATCAAAGCTATCCAATGGAATAAAGCGAATTATCATTCGAAATATTAAAAAAAATATCCAAGAATGAGTGCTCCTAAAGTTGCTGCTGATTTACAAGCATTATATGGAGTAATTGTTAATTCTAAGACTATTAGAAGAGTAATTCTATCTACTGGATATCACGGTAGAGCAGCCAGGAAAAAAATTCTTCGTCAGTGAAAAGAATAGAAAACTCAGACTGGCTTTCGCAAAATCCAACATAAATAAGAATTCTGATTACTGGAATGAAGTTATATTTGCTGATGAGAGTAAATTTAATATATTTGGTTCTGACGATAGAATCTTGGTGTGGAGAAAACCCAGGGAAGAATTTCGCAAACAGAACTTGATGCCAACAGAAAAACATGGTGGAGGAGGAGTTATGGTATGGGGGTGTATGTCGTCCGCTGGAGTTGGTATTCTTGTTTTTATTGACAGTATAATGGATCAGTACAAGTGTATTGACATTTTAAATCAAAATTTGAAATCTTCAGCACGAAAATTGAACCTTCATAACGATTTTAAATTCTACCAGGACAATGACCCCAAGCACAGTGCTTTAAACGTTAGTATCTGGCTGCTGTATAACTGTCCTGAAATAATAAAAACACCCCCACGATCTCCACAATTAAATCCCATAGAGAACATTTGTTAAGAATTGGAATCAAGAATTCGCAAACACACCATTTCTTCAAAACAACAATTAAAATCGGTGCTTCAAGAAGAATGGGGTAAAATCACTCCAGAAAAGACAAAAAAATTAGTCGAATCCATCCCGAGAAGATTAAATCATGTTTTAAAAGTAAAAGGATATCCAACAAAATATTAAGATCTTTTAAAAAGTAAATTATTTGGATAAATATTTGATGGAAAAGTAAGTGTCCCATCACTTAAGTGAGCCATTTTCTGGACCGTTCTAAACAATTGTATTTTTATTAAATTAATATTTTAATATTTTGAGAAAATGTATGTTATGTAATAATTGTTACTAAATTTAAATATGAAACACACCCACAAAAATTTTTACATGTTTTTTTAAATTTATTTTATTGCAGTTTCCTTTTGTAAAGCACAAGTGTCCCATCACTTTTATAAGACACTGTATGTAAAAGTAATCAAAGATGATGAAACAAATATACCGACTGATCTCAGTATTGAAGAATCTTTCCTTGGCTTTTGTCCCAGAACAGATCAATCAGCTAAAGGTATTTCTTCATACCTATGTAATATTTTGGAAGCAAATGAAATTGATTTTTCAAAATGTCGAGGACAAGGATATGATGGAGCAAGTAATATGAGCGGAATATATAATGGAATGCAAAAGTTCATTCAAATAATACAACCAAATGCTCTCTACGTACATTGCGCCGCCCATAATCTTAACTTGGTTCGTGTTCTTATATATTACATTGTAATATATCCTGGTATAGTGCGGTAATATTAACATAGAGTAATTTTCTATATAGTTTTCACCACTCTTTAATAGTGTTATGTAATTTTGAAATACTGCAATAGCAACTACTTATGTCCTTCTTGATTGACTGTTAATTCATTAATAGGGTACTATTATGTAAATCTATTTCCATACTGCATAATATTATCTGTATTGAAAACGTATTGAAATCATTTAGTCCAGAAGAGTACAATCTAATTACCTAGATCTATTATGTGGTAGTATAATCTCATGCAAATCTTTCTGTATTGTATGCAAATAATGTATGGCATATTTTGTAAAATTTGTACGGCATCATTTAACAATTGGGTTCAGTACTTTAGAAATGTTTCAATTGCATTTACTTGTATTTCTACCGTATGATGGTAATCTTTCTTATTGGCAATCATATAAGGTATTATAATGTATTCTGATATAATACTGAATTGTAAACTCATCTTCTCTTAACAAGGTCATGTAATTTAGAAATACTGCAATTGCACCTTTTTATTGTCTTCTCTGTTTGAATGTAATCTATTTTAATGACCACATATTGTATCTTATTTACATATAGATAACTATCCTAGCGCAACTATATAATCGCATTGCACTATACTGTAACGATTTTTTTATGACATATTATATAAACCTATTTTCATATCGTGCTGTACTCTTTGTTTAGAAATTGTGTTAGTATCATGTAATTAAGTACCGCACAATTTAATAGCCCAGAATTCTTGTATAGTATAGTATCATAATCTTATGTATAGTATAATTTGTGTATTGTATAGTATCATAATCTTGTGCAAATTATATATTTAATTACTCTTGTATAGTATGCAAACATAGAATGGCATATATTGTAAAATCTGCATAGCATTCTTTTTTATTTTATATATTGTATTGTAATATATTCTGGTATAGTACAGTATTATCAACATAGCATAATGCTCTGTAGTATTCATCATTCTTCAATAGGGTTGTGCAATTTAGAAATACTGCAACTGCAACTATTTATGTCTTTATAGTTTTCTAAAATTGGCAACATATTGTCTCTTCAGTCACATAAAGATAATTTACCTTGTGCAATTATAAAAGTCTCGCATCCTACTGTAATAATTTTGTATGGTACTGTTATGTAAATCTACTATTATACTGCATTATTTTCTTTGTGTAGATATTGTAATTATACAATCGAGTCCAGTACCATTTGCTCTTTCAGTTAGTTATTTAATATTTAAAATGGTTTGTAGTACTGTTTTATATTATGTACAACTTATCATGCCTGTTACAGTCGTTTATTTCTGTTTATTTATGAAAATGTAATCCTTTCACGGCAGTATGTAAATTCATATATAATCATTCCAGCCCTTGTTTGGACGTGTATTTGTTGTTTTGATATTCAATAAATATGGCTCTAGATGGGGGTGGGCCAGGTGCTAAACCGATTAACCTAATGGTAAAGGGACAGTGCCCGTGCCCCCCGTCACCTATCACCTACCTACGTGTATTTCGGTGACAGCTTAAAAAGGTGGGGTTTACTTTCTTCGGGAGACTCTGAAATTACTATCAAAAATTTAAATCCTACAAGGTGGGCTGGACGATTATCATCTTTGATAGCCATTAAAATAAGATACTTTGACATCTAGAAAGCATTAAATGAAATTATATTAACGTCAAAAAAAGCTCAAGAAAAAGACATTGCAAAGGGGTTAAAAAGAAAAATGGAATCTTTTGAATTTTTATTCTTAACAATTTTTATGGAAAAGGTTTTATCTCTTACTAATGCAACATTTCAATTGTTACAAAGAAAATCAATCGACATGAATGGAGCTCATAAAAATCTAAAAAATGTTTCTATTAATATTCAAGATACGAGAAACAAGTTTGAAGACATTATGAAAGAAGCTGAGATTATTGCAAATAAATGGGGCATAGAAACTAAATTTGAAAATAAAAGAAAAATAAAGACAAAAAATTTTTTTGATGAGTTATGTGAGGATAACAGGTTTGAAAATTCCGAAATATCTTTTAAAGTAACAGTTTTTTATGCTGCTCTCGACATTTTAAATACTCAGTTAAAGTACAGAATGACTGCAATGACAAAAATCGCAATGATGTTTTCATTTTTGGAACCTAAAACTCTGTCATCATTAACAAATAACGAAATTATTAATAATGTGTCAAAAATACAAAAAATATATAAAGAAGACTTTACTAATGCACTGGAAGTACAACTGTTATTATTTATAAATACTTTCAGAACAGAAATCCAAAATTTGAAATCCGTTAAGGATTTAGCTAAATTAGCAATGGTCAAATATTATGACATGGCAAGTAGTTGTGTGTGCAATTTTCTTATATTGTACTTATCATTACCTGTAACCACAGCCACGAGTGAGAGGTCATTTTCAAAACTGAACCTAATAAAAACATATTTGAGAAACGCTATGACGCAAGATCGGTTGTCAAACCTATCACTGTTGAGCGTTGAAGCTGAGATGGCTGAGAAAATGGACGTCCAGGTATTGGTAAAAAATTTTGCGGAAATGAAGATTAGGAGGCGCAAATTTTAGTGAAGAAAGATTTTTTCCTTTATGATGAATTTTGGCCACCAGTGTTATAATTACAATTATTGATGGGAAAAAACATTACAGAAGGACTCAGGAAAATTAAAAGGAAACAGGAAAAAACTGTAGCATTCATATTTTTTTATAAAAATCATGTATTCAAGAAGTCTAGTATACGAAAAAGTTTTTTAAAAAGACAGGAGAAAAAACTTTACCATACATATTTTCTCCAAAAATTGTATGTTCAAATTATTTTTTATGATGTCTATGGTAAATATGTTTTATATTTAACAAATGTATCATTTACATTATAAAAGTTCTTATTTATTACTTTATTATTGCATAAGTCATGTTGGTAAGCTGAGTGAATCACTCAGAGTACTATATATTAGTGTATATCTTTTCTGTACATTTGTCTGTCAGTTTATAATATAACCAGTTATTCAGTTTGCTAAATTCAGTGAAAAAACTTAGATTGATGCAGATTTTATATAAAAATTCAAAACATATTTGTATGTAAAACCTCTTGGATTTTATATAAAAATCTTCTCAAAACTAAGCTTTCTTACTTTTCTTAATGCTATACTTTACGTGACATGTTCCTATTTTATATAGACTTATTCATTATCAGTATGTATCTCAGTGAAAGGAGAGAAAAGTCTGTCTCTCGCACGCACATAAAAAGTCTTAAATAACCGATTAAAATCATCTGATATCAAATACCCAGATTAAAGCAAATTTCACAGTTGAACAAGAGAAAATATTTTCCTTTTTATTATTTCTTCATGGTACGTACCTTTCAACTGGTTCCCTAAGGACGTGCTTTTATTTTTTAACAAATAATCCACATGTAATAAAATTCATCATAAAAACACTGGCTCGCGAAATCCTTGATTTTTTTTAACTTTTTAAAAATTTTAATTTTAATTTTTATTTTTAAGCACATTAAAATTATTGAAGGAGGGGCCCATTAAAATTTTTTGCATACGGGTCCAAGAGTTCTAGTTACGCCACTGCATAGAAGGTCTCAAGTCTGACAAGCGGAATCCTAATCCATGAATGAATTCTTAAGCGTATGGGATGGCAATTCGAAAATAAGACCTCATAGACGATTTTTAGTAGATGGAGCTGCTTATTTAAATACATAGATAGAATCTTTTTGAACTAAAGTGCCAAGCGAATCGAAATGAAGAATGCATTGAAGTTAATCTCATTATTTCTGTATTTACTTAAACATAATTTGATCTAGTGCTCATTAGTTGATGTATTATTAATTGCTATTGCCAAAGATTTCGACATTTCTGAAGTTAGTAGGTTTGAAAATTGCAGAAAATTAGCGTTGATTTATTTAAGGATAACTTAATTTTATTTAAGGATTTTTCGTAGAAGCGCGACGACTTTGCAGGACATGAATACTTCAAATTTATCTGATAAAAAATAAATAGATGAGCTTTGCCTATATTAACGCTTTGCTAATCTCCGACACGTGGCGAAAGAACAAATCTAATTTTATCATATCTTCAAAATACTGAAAAATAAATTAGGTATGGGATAGTAAAAGATTTATAACCTGTCCGTTAAAGGCTGCAAAGAGATTTCATCAGACTGTACGTCGAATAGCTATTCGACAAATACTAAGAAGCATCTAACAATGTTTATTTCGAGGAAATCTTGAAAATGTTTTGTGCTTTGAATTTTACATGAAACTTTCTAAGACGCACAAATGTTATTTCGGAAAACATTTCAGTATACGTTTTAGTAATATTTTTTTAAATCAAAGGATGGAGAACAATTTAATTATGTAACGATCTTTAACCAACCACAAAATTTAATCGTTTTGACATTTTTATGAATACTCTTGATGCTGAATTTTTATGCAATCATACAAGTCAGAATTGTACGAAGAATATTATTTATTTTCAAAAAACATTACGTCTGGTTTACATTATTAAAAAACTTAAGTTAAAGGCTCAAAATTATTTTATTCTGTATTGCCTTGCCTGACGAGCTCTGTGATTATTTCAGGCTGTTTTGCTAATTCTTTTAATAAAGCTTCACATCTCTGCTATTGGGGAAAGTGGTCTTGAAGACTGATGTAACTTGTAAGCTCTCACATCACTCGGAAGGATTCGGATTAAATGTGCCTTGGGGAGAAAAAAAGCACAAAATTTAGTTTCATACCATAAAAGAAAATTATTGTACATAACATAAAATTTTTTGTATTTATGAAAATTTATCTCATATATAATCACGTCTATCTGATGCAACATCTATTAAATGTAACCACATCTTATGCAATCAACAACATCCCATTATTATGTATTTTTCCAGGAAGGTAGCAAAACACGTTTTACTTCAGTTTGATATGTAAATTATAATAAGAAGTAATGATTTATTTATATTACTACATCACGTAACAACTAATGAAATTAATCTTAATAAAAAAAAAAAAAAAAAAAAAAAAAAAAAAAAAAAAACCTCCTGAAAGCATATGGAAAATAACAATCAAACAAAATTGATACAAAATTAAAACAAACAAGGAGACGAAAGTCTTTCAGTAAATATACAAGAACTTTCAACAGATGTTTCCTATCGTTGTATTTTAAATCAACAGCATTTTTATTATAATTTATTACGCTTTTAAAAATTCTTAGCCTATATATTTCACAAATGTGACTAATTCAGTATACTTCGCCAGATCTCATCCTGTTTATAATTTTGAATTATATGTTGTTATCAAAATCGTACAAGAAAAAATACACACAGCAGCAGATTTTTGCCGCATAAATGTATTTATTGTTATTCTTCAGTTGACTTTTTTTAACACAATCTCTTTTTAGTAATGGATGTTGATTCAAAAGCATTATTGATTTTCCAAAAGGATATATCTCAAACATAATCTACTGTATAAATTGTAAACTATTTAATAAGCTATGTTTCATTGCCAGATCATATAAATAATTAAAAATATAGGAAACCACAAAAAATGGTTATTTTCACAACAGTGTCCTTCCCGAAAAAAAGCACCGAATATCGTATTGAAGCTTTTCAGTATAGTCAACAATTATACAATTTTGCCTTTTAACAGGTAATAGTCCTGTTTCATATGGATAATTAAAGACTTCAATAGTTCACTCAGAGAATTTAGTCTTCTCACTAGTTTGAACGAAGTCCAGACTTTTAAACGACTCGGATTGTTGCTTCGTTTGAAAAAAACTTCTTAAGAAGGTTTTAAAACAAACATTTTTATTAAATCAGAACGTGAACACAAATGCACTTCTCGAGCTCATATAGGCAACCACATCTTGGGACGTAAAATTTAATCTTATCTAAACCAGCGAAGTCTACTAAGGTGTCCTCAAGCTGCAAGGAAACATTCTCTCTTACAATTCGAAAATCTTAAAGTATATGCTATCGAACCAATCTGCATTCTTGTTGGAAAATGGAAAGAGAAATGACAGTAAAACTCTATCAGAATGTAAATCAGAATAAAATTGGTTATTCAAAATAATAACCTTACATATTTCCCCACCACAATATAGTAAGTAATTGTAACGAATGACCTTGGTGAGGTCGAAATTCTAAACTAAACTGGAGCTAACTTTTACAATTGAGAAATTTCTAAATGCGAACTATAACTACGTTTACAGACGATACAGATCTATTAGACCGTACAGTTCTTGAGGACAATAAATTCATTGCATCTATCAAAAAGAATGACTAGCACTCATTTCCTTCCAGGCAACTTTTTACTAAGTCAGAACTTAAACATAAATGCACGGCTCGAGTTTATAGACCTGCAATCACTTGGGATGATATAACTCAAAGTAACATATTTAACAGTGAATCAAGCGTTCACACAGAATTTAAGCTTCTCACTGGCGTAACCATTTAACTTTGGGTAACTATAATGACTAATAAACTGGACTAATAAAATCCAGTCTGAACTTGCGAAACGTGGCTTCGAGAGTTAGAAACACTCTCTCTTGCAGTCCGGAAATCGCACATCATATACTTTCGCACTAATTTGAATTTTGGTAGTGAAACGGAAAAGAAGGTGACAGTAAAAATCTACATATATCATAAAATACTTAGTAATAAGCAAGTATTTTATGATATAGATAATAAATTTACAGACTTTAAAAAATTAAATGTTAACATATTTTAATTTCCAGTTTAGTATTTTGAATAACGATATATTTAATTTGCATATTCAATCCCTTCATTCTGCAGAACTGCAGTTATCAGCAGCATCCACATGAGGTCCTGTGGATAGTTTAGATGTTAATCGATTCAGAAACCTTTACTACGGATACTGTTATGAAACATTTTCAAAGGAAAAAGTAGGTGCATTGAATTTACACATGGGTTACGATGACAAGAATGCCGAGATAGTGATGCTAGATTGAATTATTATTTCTACAGTAATCAATCAACACTAACCATGTGGCTTCTATAAGAATAATTCTGATTACGATTTAATTACAGTTCAAGAATATGATTCAGCACAAAGATTAACTTTATGATTATATTTCTAACTTAGTGCAAGATTTGAGATTAAGACGTTTCCACATTGATTACACTTATCTTTGGTTGGAGACTTTTAATCTCATAATACTCTTAAAAGGAACACATAAATGAAAGATATCTGCCTAATAACAGTCCTTTTGGTGTCTGCTTTATTAATATAATAAATCTAGTTTGAAATAAATCTAGCTAATATAGTTTTGAAATTTTATGGATTTAAAAAATTTAAAATGCATTTTTCTTCTTTTCTTAATCTAAAATTTGTTCACGTTTAACTTCCTTTCTCAATAAGAATGCTAGAGAAAATAACATTTTAAGTCGCAACTCATACTGCACAAAAAATACACTTGAAGTTGAACTTATATAATGTCTTTAGAAATGAAATTTCATCAGGGTAGTAGCTAGGGTTTTCAGCGCCCAGGGTCAACAGAAAATTTTGCGTTTTCTCCTGCTTGCCAAGGATGGGAAACATTTAATTCTAAAATGTCGTAACATCAGTTTGGCGCCCCTTGGATTCTGCACCTGGGGACAGATGCCCCCTTGCCCCCCTCTAGCTACGCCCCTGAATTTCATACAAATAATGCGTAACTTACGTTGCATTCACAGCGTCTTATGACCAAGGGACTGACTTCTGCAGGCTCTTGTGGTTCAGCACTTTCAGGTAGATTTTCTTTCTTATTGTCAATCTAAAAATAAAATTTAAAAAATAAAATGCTTATTGATTAAGAACACTATTTCTGCTTCACTTGAATAATATAAAAATGTTCTACGAATGAAGTTTTACAGAGCTATACTTATGTCACAGAAAAATATTTAAGATTACATGAAAAATATTCAAGACTATATGGAAAATTATTTAATTAAAAAATGTAAATGAATTAAATGTTTAAATAGTGGTAGCTTTAGGAAAAGGACTTCTAAGGATTTTGTAAAGGCAGTATATGTCTCATAAGATTTAAATTATTCAAGAGACACATATAAAATTAAATAAAGGGTAAATCTTTCATAAGGAAAATAACATGAACATTACAGCATTAAATCTTGAACAATAATTTAGGAATACTATTTACCCTTTTCATGTATTCTAATAGAATTTTCATTTTATCCATATTGCTTTCAACACTGTATTTTTCTTTTATTTTTTGCTTTACAAATTCTTTAAAGAGTATATTTTATGCAGCGTTCTTTTATTTAAAGTAAATTTCCTGTTAGCATTCTCTCATTATAGTTATTAAACTTCTAATCATTATGCAGCATCTTCATCTGGAACTTTATTCCTTTCTGACTTGTTTTAACAAGATGCTTATCATCAATCTAATATTTTGTCTTCAATCAGTTAACATTTCGATGAAAATTATAACTTTTTGACAACGAAAGCCTTTCATTTTAAAAATAGAAGGTACTTCATTTTAAAAATAGATTTGAGGTAGAAATTTAATTATTTTATCACTGCGTTTAATGTGATTAAAAATTTCAAATTTATACACTCTTAAAACATAACATACCTTATCAAAAATTCTTACTCCTAAAATACTAAAATCTTGATCAATAACTGGAAATTCTTTCATAGGGTCGAACTCTTCAAACTGAAAGTCACGAAGAGAGTCATCAAAATCATCCTTCCTTGAACGCTCTGTAGCAGCCTGCGCAAATCTAAAACCTTCAATGAATGGACTGAGGTTTGATAGAAGAGATAAACAGGTTCTAGGCAACGTATTGTCAACATCAGCATTTTCAGGAAAAAATAGGATTTCAGGAACATCTGGGCTTGTTTCAGCATACGGCACCTGATTTACTAATAATATATAAATTAACAACAATTAAAAAAATAAATTTAAAATAAAATTTATATTTTCCTTCAGGGACAGAAACATCCATTAGTATTAGCACCCTAGCAAGTGGTATTAGTATTAGCACCTTAGTAAGTATGCATGTATTATGCACATTGGGTAAGAGATTCGGCTTCCTAAGAAACACAGTGCTTTAATATATTAAACTGCTGAGTTGGTAACCAGTTCTGTATGGACTTTGTAATACTCTGTGACGGAAGACAACTCAGCGGATTTCAGTATTAGCACCCTGTGGATGCCAGTGTTAATTTTAGTGTCAGATAAACCCATATTATTCTACTTATGATATGCAAAGCAATGAAAAAGATACCATCCACTCTATATGTAACGAACAGTTGGTACTCTATAAGTTGACCTATATTTAATTGAATATGTAATTTATATATTATATTAATATATTTAATTGTAATGTAATTAATATATTATAATTAATATAATTAATTGAAATGAACTATATTTAATTTGGGCACCATAACTTAAATTTAATTAACATGTTCAATCATACTGCTTTTGCTGAATACACGGGATATTCCTTAATGACGAAATATTCTTGCTGCCAAATAAGTGACAGTTTTACTTGCAGTCACAGGTGTGCAAAATTAAGCAGACAGTCTTGTCAAGGGGGTTAAACATTTGGGTATTTGTCCATTTGATAAGTTAAAATGTTTTATGCAAGTATTGACAGAAATAGTGCTAAATAATCAGACAAAATAACAGAAACTGAACACCTTTATGCATTTAACGAAACATAGAATGCAATACGTAGAAATGTTTAAAATTTAATGTATTCCTATAATTACTTTGAAGCAAACGAAAAAACACACATCGGCTGTTTCATTGTCCATGAGGAATTTGTGGTAATATCACATTATTTATACTAAATATCACTTTTGTATTCTTTCAAAATAAATCTAAATTATTATTTTAAAATAAAACTTTTATTAGACAGAAAAAGATGTTCTTTTAATATATCATATATTTATAACGCATAGCTAACTAAACATTATAGTGACTTCTAAATTGCGTTATTCGTTTCTGGAATATTTTATGATAAATAATAATAAACAATAGTTGGCAAATATTCGTAGGCTAATAAAACTCCTTTCGTGTTTTAAAATATTTTGTGTAAGAAAACAATGAATAGATTAACTTTTTATTTACAGTTATGATTTAAGTTGTGTCTTCAGAAACAGTACGCACCGAATATATTTCCTCTCTTAGTTTTTTAAGCGGTAAAACTATTAGAAAAAGGGAAAACATATACTAGTAAATAAGGTATATTAAACATTTTAAATATAGAATTAAAGCTCAGAATGTAAATAAATTTATCATTGCATTGAATGTTCCGAAAATTGTCGCAATCTACATATATTTAATTTATAACATACCTCATCTAAAATTTCCACACGATGAGGACTAGACGTTGGATTAGAATGCACAGAATCTGGCAGGAAATCCACATCATTAACAGCAAAGTGGTTAAATTCATCAGCAACATTAGACACCCATGAAATCACATTAGTGCTCGGACATGTCTGAGCAGCCCTGAAGCTTTCCGTGAATGAAGTGAGATTGGAAAGAGAAAGACACGAAATTTGTTCACTCAAAGTTTCGTCAACGTCAATTCTTTCAGACAAACGAGGGCTTTCTGAGATATCTGCGTTTGACTCAGAAGATGTCACCTGTTATAACAATAATATATAAATAAACAACAAATAATAAACAATAAAATTTATATCATACTCATCTTCATTAGAATTTAATATCTGAAGAAAAGCAATGCTTGTTTCAATAAAAAAAAACACAGTTGCTATACTTATGAACTGTATCATGAATATAGAACCTATGTAATTAGCTCAATGAATTTATGAAATGGCCTTATCATCTTCAGTATGCTGGTATTTTTTTTCACGTGATTTTTATCCTTTAATTAAACGGTTTGTTTTTTTCACTTTATTTTAAATTTAATTCTTTTTAATTTAATATTTATTCATCCACAATAATAGAGAAATATTAAAAAGGTCAGCGAACAAGCAAAGTGAACCAATAAAAATGATTAATACGCAATATAGTCAAAAACTATATGAATAGTTTTTGACTATGCTTAAAACAATGAGTTTCCGTCTGTCAGGGATAAGCTATAAATGTTCTTTTCCCCTTTGATCAAATATATGTGAGTCACTTGAATGTATTCTTATAATTACTCTGAAGCAAACGAAAAAAGACATATCGGCTGTTTCATTGTCCATGAGGAATTTGTGGTAATATCACATTATTTATACTAAATATCACTTTTGTATTCTTTCAAAATAAATCTAAATTATTATTTTAAAATAAAACTTGTATTAGACAGAAAAAGATGTTCTTTTAATATATCATATATTTATAACGCATAGCTAACTAAACATTATAGTGACTTCTAAATTGCGTTATTCGTTTCTGGAATATTTTATGATTAAAATAATAAACAATAGTTGGCAAATAGGCGTAGGCTAATAAAACTCCTTTCGTGTTTTAAAATATTTTGTGTAAGAAAACAATGTATAGATTAACTTTTTATTTACAGTTATGATTTAAGTTGTTTCTTCAGAAACAGTATGCACCGAATATATTTCCTCTCTTAGTTTTTTAAGCGGTAAAACTAGTAGAAAAAGGGAAAACATATACTAGTAAATAAGGTATATTAAACATTTTAAATATAGAATTAAAGCACAGAATGTAAATAAATTTATCATTGCATTGAATGTTCCGAAAATTGTCGCAATCTACATATATTTAATTTATAACATACCTCATCTAAAATGTCCACACGATGAGGACTAGACGTTGGAGTAGAATGCACAAAATCTGTCACGGAATCCACATCATTAACAGCAAAGTGGTTAAATTCATCAGCAACATTTGACACCCATGAAAACACATTAGTGCTCGGACATGTCTGAGCAGCCCTGAAGCTTTCCAAGAATGAAGTGAGATTGGAAAGAGAAAGACACGAAATTTGTTCACTCAAAGTTTCGTCAACGTCAATTCTTTCAGACAAACGAGGGCTTTCTGAGATATCTGCGTTTGACTCAGAAGATGTCACCTGTTATAACAATAATATATAAATAAACAACAAATAATAAACAATAAAATTTATATCATACTCATCTTCATTAGAAATTAATATCTGAAGGAAAGCAAAGTTTGTTTCAATAAAAAAAACTCAGTTGCTATACTTATGAACTGTATCATGAATATAGAACCTATGTAATTAGCTCAAGGAATTTATGAAATGGCCTTATCATCTTCAGTATGCTGGTATTTTTTTTCACGTGATTTTTATCCTTTAATTAAACGATTTGTTTTTTTCACTTTATTTTAAATTTAATTCTTTTTAATTTAATATTTATTCATCCACAATAATAGAGAAATATTAAAAAGGTCAGCGAACAAGCAAAGTGAACCAATAAAAATGATTAATACGCAACATAGTCAAAAACTATATGAATAGTTTTTGACTATGCTTAAAACAATGAGTTTCCGTCTGTCAGGGATAAGCTATAAATGTTCTTTTCCCCTTTGATCAAATATATGTGAGTCACTTGAATGTATTCTTATAATTACTCTGAAGCAAACGAAAAAAGACATATCGGCTGTTTCATTGTCCGTAAGGAATTTGTGGTAATATCACATTATTTATACTAAATATCACGTTTGTATTCTTTCAAAATAAATCTAAATTATTATTTTAAAATAAAACTTGTATTAGACAGAAAAAGATGTTCTTTTAATATATCATATATTTATAACGCATAGCTAACTAAACATTATAGTGACTTCTAAATTGCGTTATTCGTTTCTGGAATATTTTATGATTAAAATAATAAACAATAGTTGGCAAATAGGCGTAGGCTAATAAAACTCCTTTCGTGTTTTAAAATATTTTGTGTAAGAAAACAATGAATAGATTAACTTTTTATTTACAGTTATGATTTATGTTGTTTCTTCAGAAACAGTATGCACCGAATATATTTCCTCTCTTAGTTTTTTAAGCGGTAAAACTAGTAGAAAAAGGGGAAAACATATACTAGTAAATAAGGTATATTAAACATTTTAAATATAGAATTAAAGCTCAGAATGTAAATAAATTTATCATTGCATTGAATGTTCCGAAAATTGTCGCAATCTACATATATTTAATTTATAACATACCTCATCTAAAATGTCCACACGATGAGGACTAGACGTTGGAGTAGAATGCACAAAATCTGGCACGGAATCCACATCATTAACAGCAAAGTGGTTAAATTCATCAGCAACGTTAGACACCCATGAAAACGCATTAGTGCTCGGACATGTCTGAGCAGCCCTGAAGCTATCCATGAATGAAGTGAGATTGGAAAGAGAAAGACACGAAATTTGTTCCCTCAAAGTTTCGTCAACGTCAATTCTTTCAGACAAACGAGGGCTTTCTGAGATATCTGGGTTTGACTCAGAAGATGTCACCTGTTATAACAATAATATATAAATAAACAACAAATAATAAACAATAAAATTTATATCATACTCATCTTCATTAGAATTTAATATCTGAAGAAAAGCAATGCTTGTTTCAATAAAAAAAACTCAGTTGCTATACTTATGAACTGTATCATGAATATAGAACCTATGTAATTAGCTCAATGAATTTATGAAATGGCCTTATCATCTTCAGTATGCTGGTATTTTTTTTACGTGATTTTTATCTTTTAATTAAACGATTTGTTTTTTCACTTTATTTTAAATTTAATTCTTTTTAATTTAATATTTATTCATCCACAATAATAGAGAAATATTAAAAAGGTCAGCGAACAAGCAAAGTGAACCAATAAAAATGATTAATACGCAACATAGTCAAAAACTATATGAATAGTTTTTGACTATGCTTAAAACAATGAGTTTCCGTCTGTCAGGGATAAGCTATAAATGTTCTTTTCCCCTTTGATCAAATATATGTGAGTCACTTGAATGTATTCTTATAATTAATCTGAAGCAAACGAAAAAAGACATATCGGCTGTTTCATTGTCCATGAGGAATTTGTGGTAATATCACATTATTTATACTAAATATCACTTTTGTATTCTTTCAAAATAAATCTAAATTATTATTTTAAAATAAAACTTGTATTAGACAGAAAAAGATGTTCTTTTAATATATCATATATTTATAACGCATAGCTAACTAAACATTATAGTGACTTCTAAATTGCGTTATTCGTTTCTGGAATATTTTATGATTAAAATAATAAACAATAGTTGGCAAATAGGCGTAGGCTAATAAAACTCCTTTCGTGTTTTAAAATATTTTGTGTAAGAGAACAATGAATAGATTAATTTTTTATTTACAGTTATGATTTAAGTTGTGTCTTCAGAAACAGTATGCACCGAATATATTTCCTCTCTTAGTTTTTAAGCGCTAAAACTAGTAGAAAAAGGGAAAACATATACTAGTAAATAAGGTATATTAAACATTTTAAATATAGAATTAAAGCTCAGAATGTAAATAAATTTATCATTGCATTGAATGTTCCGAAAATTGTCGCAATCTACATATATTTAATTTATAACATACCTCATCTAAAATGTCCACACGATGAGGACTAGACGTTGGAGTAGAATGCACAAAATCTGTCACGGAATCCACATCATTAACAGCAAAGTGGTTAAATTCATCAGCAACATTAGACACCCATGAAAACACATTAGTGCTCGGACATGTCTGAGCAGCCCTGAAGCTTTCCATGAATGAAGTGAGATTGGAAAGAGAAAGACACGAAATTTGTTCACTGAAAGTTTCGTCAACGTCAATTCTTTCAGACAAACGAGGGCTTTCTGAGATATCTGCGTTTGACTCAGAAGATGTCACCTGTTATAACAATAATATATAAATAAACAACAAATAATAAACTATAAAATTTATATCATACTCATCTTCATTAGAATTTAATATCTGAAGAAAAGCAATGCTTGTTTCAATAAAAAAAACTCAGTTGCTATACTTATGAACTGTATCATGAATATAGAACCTATGTAATTAGCTCAATGAATTTATGAAATGGCCTTATCATCTTCAGTATGCTGGTATTTTTTTTCACGTGATTTTTATCCTTTAATTAAACGATTTGTTTTTTTCACTTTATTTTAAATTTAATTCTTTTTAATTTAATATTTATTCATCCACAATAATAGAGAAATATTAAAAAGGTCAGCGAACAAGCAAAGTGAACCAATAAAAATGATTAATACGCAACATAGTCAAAAACTATATGAATAGTTTTTGACTATGCTTAAAACAATGAGTTTCCGTCTGTCAGGGATAAGCTATAAATGTTCTTTTCCCCTTTGATCAAATATATGTGAGTCACTTGAATGTATTCTTATAATTACTCTGAAGCAAACGAAAAAAGACATATCGGCTGTTTCATTGTCCATAAGGAATTTGTGGTAATATCACATTATTTATACTAAATATCACTTTTGTATTCTTTCAAAATAAATCTAAATTATTATTTTAAAATAAAACTTGTATTAGACAGAAAAAGATGTTCTTTTAATATATCATATATTTATAACGCATAGCTAACTAAACATTATAGTGACTTCTAAATTGCGTTATTCGTTTCTGGAATATTTTATGATTAAAATAATAAACAATAGTTGGCAAATAGGCGTAGGCTAATAAAACTCCTTTCGTGTTTTAAAATATTTTGTGTAAGAGAACAATGAATAGATTAATTTTTTATTTACAGTTATGATTTAAGTTGTGTCTTCAGAAACAGTATGCACCGAATATATTTCCTCTCTTAGTTTTTAAGCGCTAAAACTAGTAGAAAAAGGGAAAACATATACTAGTAAATAAGGTATATTAAACATTTTAAATATAGAATTAAAGCTCAGAATGTAAATAAATTTATCATTGCATTGAATGTTCCGAAAATTGTCGCAATCTACATATATTTAATTTATAACATACCTCATCTAAAATTTCCACACGATGAGGACTAGACGTTGGATTAGAATGCACAGAATCTGGCAGGAGATCCATATCATTAACAGCAAAGTGGTTAAATTTATCAGCAACATTAGACACCCCTGAATACTCATTAGTGCTCGGACATGTCTGAGTAGCCCTGAAGCTTTCCGTGAATGAAGTGAGATTGGAAAGAGCAAGACGCGAAATTTTTTCACTCAAAGTTTCGTCAATGTCAGTTCTTTCAGACAAACGAGGACTTTCTGAGATATCTGCTTTTGACTCAGAAGACGTCACCTGTTTTAACAATAATATATAAATTAACAACAAATAATAAACAATAAAATTTATATCATATTCATGTTTATTTATTTATTCAATTTAATATCTGAAGAAAAGCAATGCTTGTTTCAATAAAAAAAAATCAGTTCCTATACTTATGAACTGTATCATGAATATAGAACCTATGTAATTAGCTCAATGAATTTATGAAATTGCCTTATCATCTTCAGTATGCTGGTATTTTTTTTCACGTGATTTTTATCCTTTTATTAAACGATTTGTTTTTTTCACTTTATTTTAAATTTAATTCTTTTTAATTTAATATTTATTCATCCACAATAATAGAGAAATATTAAAAAGGTCAGCGAACAAGCAAAGTGAACCAATAAAATGATTAATACGCAACATAGTCAAAAGCTATATGAATAGTTTTTGACTACGCTTAAAAAAATGAGTTTTCGTCTGTCAGGGAAAAGCTATAAATGTTCTTTTGTCCTTTGAACAAATATATGTGAGCCAAGTTTTTTTTTTTTTTTTTTTTTTTTTGTTCCTTGTCAGCAATTTAAAGGGAGATCACCATTAACCTCTAATTTAGGCGTTGAGCGAGTCACTTGAACTGATAACGAAAGCACATTTTCCCACTGCAGGTGTTAAGTTAAGGCATATATTTTTCTAAGTAAAATCCTTTATTGGCTATTGTACTAAAACGGAAATGATCCAATAAGCCCTGCACCACACATTTTTAAATGAAACCGTGCAATTTACAACTTTTTAAAATTTTATTTGAATTAGGCAGCTTCACAAATACATAGCCCATGGTAACAAAGCGTAAGTAAGTAAAATAAAATGATATGACGTCTCAATTTTAATTCAAAATAAATGAATTAAAAACAAAGGTTTATGCTCAAAATAAAGAGGAAAAAGCTTTTTAGTGAAATATAGATTTAAATTCTTTTCAGTCATATGACAAAAGTACGAAAAAAAAAGTAAATCGCAGAATGGTTAAAGTTAAAACAAGGTTGTTAAAATTTAAGATAAAAAAAAAAAAAAAAAACTCAATTTAACCCACACGTAAAGCGTTTGGATTTCTTTGAGAGTAATAAATTATGAAACTTTAAAATTTTAAAACAACAAATAAATACTAAAATTTCATTATAACAATACTTATTCTTCCAAATCTATAAATCTATAAATCTCAGCATTAAGCTTATTATTATCAGCATTAAGCAGCATTAAGCTTATATATTATGAAGAGGAAAAGCTTAAATTGCCAGCCGGTATTTTTAATTTTATTGGGAAATACAGATGGAATAATATCAGGAACTTTTATTATTTGGAATTAATTGGAAACATTACTTTATTCATTAAAAATTAAAATTACTTTTATTACTAATATGTACAAAGCTATTTGTATTTGTTATCCTGAAGTACAAAATCATTGCTTTTTTGTGTAGAACAGATGAAAATAGATGAGATTGCTGCAAAATGCTTCTCTCAACCTTGCTAAAAATATGAAGAATAGATCTGAATAATAATATAATAAGTATTATAGATCATATACCTAATTTAATCTGAAAATACATAAATTGCTCAATAGACTCCTCATCAGCGTGCCCTACTATCGAACATTTGTTATGGGCTAAGGTGAGGGGTGTTGTCAGTTAAGGGGCATGAAACTATATGGCCATTAGGAATTCCCTGTTGCTCAATACGGATATCGCAGATTATTTTAGTTCTTCTGCAGAAATATCTAGGAAAAAGACCGGGTCCTGTTATGTAGTAATTAACTGAAGGATTCAAGTACAGAGACAGAGAAGCTTATATTAAGAATGAAATTAAGTGCAACTTTCTGCATCTTTCTTGAGAAGCACCATTCCACAAATTTTGTCGATACTTTGAAGGATATTATTTTAGTCGTTATTCGAAATTTAACCGAGGGTATGAAGACAATAAGTTCAATACCAACTCGATTAGGAGCCGTTTTATTAGCTAATTCATTGAAAATATGGCTAGCATGTGTTTTGATCCAAGAAATCTGAATTTTGTAGATTTCGTTTGAAAGCAGATAGAGAGTTTATGTGGGAAAATATTGGTGAAGGGAAGAACCGTTAATTCATTAAAAAATGTTATCGCCAAAATAGGTGCTTGGGATTCATATTTTATGATCAGTTGGTTCACAATTTAAAGGATGGCTAATTGAATCGTTCTTTTATGACACATGATTTAGAGTGGAAAACACTACTATTAATACGGAGGTGACCTGTCCATTGTCCATTATCAGTTTTGTTACCTCCGACATCATTATTATGGATTTCATCAACATATATCTCTTTCCTCATGTGACAAATAGCAATATTGCTAATACTTCAAATACATGCAACAAGATTTATAACACAAAATATTTTTACAACTATTACGCATTTAGCCAAACGTATTAGAAAATAGAGAGTGGACTTAATTAATTTATGCCAGTCAAGCTTAACAAATTCTTAGAAGCATTAGTAATCATATAGATTAAAAAAGAAACTAAACTATCTTCTCCCTTTATTAGTTTTTTCCTAACTCTAAGACTACTCACCAAATGATGCTATCATTACAATAGTATTGGCCCACCAGCGGCCGAGCGGTAAAGTCGCTGAGCACTGGTATTTCGGTCTGTGGTTCGAATCCCGCGAACTGGCTGGCTGCATGGGCGTTTTCGTGCTGCCGGGTTTATCTTTATCCATGTGTAACGTGTATACGAGCCAGTTTCCCTTAGAAAGTCGTCCGCGAAGACGTTCTTCCTCTTAGGCAGATAGCCCTCGAGGCTTTGCCATAATCACACACACACATGCAATAGTATTACTACTTAAGATTATTGTAGTGGAAGTTTAGAAGATATACTTTTAAAAAATATATTTTTATGAAACTGCCACGTTGTTTATTACAGAAGTAGTTACTATTATAGCAGATGGAAGCATAAAAACGTATTCATAATTTTACAACTCAAATTTTACAGCATGAAGTTTCTAGAAATGAAACAGCTAAAACGTTTTCTTAATTATTTAGAACAGAAAATTTTATAATATGAACCATTTTTTTAATTAAAAAGAGAAGGATCTGTAAAACACACAGAAGTTAAGGTTTATCGAAGAAATTTTCATACACAAAACAGAACATACAAATAATAATTATACTTACCAAGCATGCCGTTATTGGTTCTCTTAGCTGTCTGTAAAATTCATCAATTTTTTCCATCGAATTCCCAGAACAATCAGGTAAACTAAAAGCCCTCGAATGCGATATATGCATTTTCATCCACCGAAAAGACTTCGGAAGCGTTGCAATGTCGTCTTTAGGTAGAATCCATTCGTTATCCTCAGAATCACTGGATGAGGTATCGAAATTCTGAAGACAGCTAAGTGACGACGACATATTCAGAGCCTTCCAAATATTATCTTTCTTCAGCTATTGATTCTAAGAAATGTCTCTAAAAAAAAAAAAAAAAAAAAAAAAAAAAAAACAGTCATATTATGAAATTCAGAATTTAACATTAACTGATACAGAAATTGTTCTCATTAAAATGTTTTATTGAGTATAAAAGTAATAAATAAGTTCATTTAACTATACATTTAACAATTAAAAATATTCCTTATTTTATCAAATTTACTGATGTTATTAAATGTGACTGCATATATATATATACTCAAATGTCGGCTTCTCGGCAGCGGACATGACTCCCAGACGCGGAAGGCAACGGACATGTTAACCTCAAAGCAAATTTAAATTCATAGGAAATTTAAATAATTTAAATTCAGTCAATCATACAATTTTCATACGATTTTTTTCCCTTTCTTACGAATTTTGTTTTTTTTTTCTATATTTTACTTCAAGAAGTAATTTTTCTCTTTTTATATATTATTCTTTTTAATTCTTTGAGCAATTTTTCTTCTCTCATTCCTTTTTCTTTCTTTTATTTTCCTCCTAAGATTTTTCTTAATGTTTTATTCTTGTTTTAAATATTTATTGATGTTACGAATCCATTTCTCGAAGCGTAAATTTACATATATATTTCTCTGTCTATGAAATTTAAGCTGGAACTTACACGCATATACTTTCCCTCCAGAGGCTTTCATGGATAATATTTTCTGTAAATTTTCAACCAATAAGTACGATGTTCCTACCATATAGCTTACTTAGCATAATATATTTCTTCTTCTTCTTATCTTTTTTTACGCTACTAATACTTAAGATACGAGAAAATTTCTCTTCTAATGTGTTATACTAACTTTTTGAAACATTATACAGAACGTCGCGGATTCTCTTTTACACATCTCATTTTTGTTCAAAGGATTCATGAATCGTGTCAAACAAATGTAAATTTTAAAATATCTATTTTCCATTTAGACGTTTTGCCTTACATTTAACCTTTATCAGGTTTCTAAAACATATCCCTGTTAATATTTCCGATTCTTTTTTCCTAAAAATAAATGCATACCTATACAGATGTTTTAAAGATCTACTGACTTTGAATTAAAACTTATAATTTAGAAATAATAAATTTTCCTGACATAAAATCTACTTGAACTAATATATGGACATCTCTAACCAGTTTAGTTCAAATACATACGAAATTTCTTATTATTGTCTAACCCTGTCTAATACGTACCAACAGCATTTCATTTCTTATAGAATAATTGTATTCTTTGAAATTCACTTTGTTTACCATAGCGACACTCTAGCGCTAGTTTTACTTAACAGTATTATATTTCATTCATATTATAACTCAGAATGCACAAAATGTATATCATTTAAAGAATTATCTAATCGTTACCACATGTTCTATTCAAATACTATAATAAAGCTAGAATGATGTATAAAAGAAATTAAACGAACAAAACAAAAAAGAAACAGTTTTTCACAGACGATTGAGTATTTCTCATTCAATTAATTCAGTTTTCACTTCGCGACAAGGCAAAAATACATAAATACTCAAAATATCTATATTAAAAATTACGAAGAAAATCTCAAACGCTTATTTCCTCGAAAAAATTACAGAAAGAATTAAGCATGATTTAACTGGCAATAATAAATGAATCCGTTATTTTTGTTGTTGCGAAGCTAAGTTTCTCTAAATTAGCAACAAATCTACTATTCTCCTGTTTCAAATGTAAACATCAATGGCCGCCATTAAAAACAGGGTTAGCGGCAATTAAACAATATTAAAAATGCTGATAATTTTAAACATATTACACAGATTTACTAAAGGCATAAAATCCTTAACCGGAAGATATAAACAACATAATTCAATCATTTTTAAAGCAAAAAATGTACAATTTACAAACATATAAGAGTAAAGAAACTGAGATTACTGAGCCGAGTAATAGAGTGGATATATATATAAATATATTTATATACGTTTGGTGCTGCTGATTGCAACCAAAATACGAGGTGCACATCTACAAGTTATAGCAGTCCTATATACAAAATTTCAACGTTCTGAGGCTACTCGTTTTTGAGTTATGCGAGATACGTACGTACCTACGTACATACATTCGTACAGACGCCACGAAAAATTCTCTTCAGAATTAATTTTAAAGCAGTTTTATAATTATTTTGAAGGAAAAGAGTCTTTTGTTCTGTCCTAACGGTCAGATATCACGCCAAAACATAGTTAAATTGCATTCGATAGCGGTAAAAATGGATATTTTCGTTGCAATATGCTGCCTGAAACTTTTCGCGATTGCAATACTTCCTTTTTACTTCGTACAAGGAAGTAAAAAATGATAGAATAATTTAAAGAAGATTAAAAATTAAATAATAATAATTTAAAGAAGATCATAGAATAATTTAATTAAATTATAAATTTAATTAGAATAATTTAAAGAAGATTATAGAATAATTTAATTAAATTATAGAAAATTTAGTCTCTTTTTCTTAGTTATTAAATTTTTCTTCAACACATAAATTAAAATACATACGTTATACGTTTGTGTGTATATAATTATAAGTTTTTATTTCTTACTGTCGCTTGGCATTTGATGGAGTTTTGATTTTGATAAAGTGTGTAGACGTCGAAAAAAATAATAAAATTAATTGTAATAATAGTTTGTAGATGCTCATCAGTATTGTACATTTTTCATGACTCCTGCTTCAAAATATCCTAATGTCTGTACAACATGGCTGGCGTGGTCGACATGCAGATTTTACGTGCTTGATTAGATAACCGACTTGTGTAAGCGGTTTTTACCGTGTGTTACGTCCACACATGCGCGTAACTATTACGAGCTTCAGCCTACAGAAATGCAAAACTGGAGAATTTTAATCTCCCATATTTCAAACTTATACTGCCTCTGTATTTGTTAAACAAACATTTTTAAAATCAGACGCAAATAAAATGTAAAATTCATACAAATTAAAACATATTTTAGAGAACAGACCTGGCTCTTTTAATATTATATAAGGTAAGAAATATATAACTGATTGATATAATTATGCATTCAGGAAGGAAAAAATATTTCATTTTACTGAAAGACATGCAGTACCCTTCATAAAAATTAACTTAAATCACAAATAATTTCTAAAGAAATATAACTCACCACTTGGAGTCCAGTTTCCAACCGCAATAGTCACGTTGGTTTTTTTCTAACTAAGAGCTTTCTCGCAAGGACACGTAGAAGCATTCTGTACCGCGCCAGTAACAATGGGAAAAATCCCTCCTCGTGATTGGGTACGGCTTCCGATGACATCATTTTCTGTATGCTTAGGAACGCTTTGATTTTACTTTGGCTTGAGGGTACGCTTACATACCCTTTCTTTACACTTTGATAGCATTATTTAAAGCATTTATAACGTTTAAAAAGTTAATAATTATTATTAATTAAAAATAATATATAAAATACGCTACGTATTTAGCGTACTTTAATCTTAACGTTATTTACATAGCTTATTTTAATAATATATAAAATGTGCTAAGTATAAAAATAACATATAAAAATTACGCTTATTTATTAATTAAAAGTAATATATAAAATACGCTTATTTATTAATTATAACAGGACTCGGTAAAAACAGTTTATTGTAATAGGTCTCAGTAAAATCTAGGATGATGAGTCTATCAATGAAGATTGATTTTTAAAAAGAATGCAATCTTAAGTGACACTAGTTACCACCCCCTCCCGAACAGCTTGAATTCCGGAAACAAATTTCGGGAAAAACGTAGATTCTGGAACTTGTATAACTTGCAGAATTTTGGAATTACAGACTCATACTAGACGCATCGAAAGCTTTCAACAACGCGTTGCATGAGGGACTCATTTATAAACCAATAAATTTAGATTTCATGAGAGAAATTACACAATTAATAAGGTCATTTATCTTAAATAGAAAGTTCATAGTAACACTTAGAAAGAAACTTTGTTAGATTAGAGCAGGCATTTCATCTCATAAGGGTTGATCCTCGGTGTAATTCATTATTCATTCTATGCTTTAGGTTTTCTTTAAGATGGGATACGGATCAAAACCAGTTCTTAGATTATTATGCAAATGATACAGCCTTGCCGTGAAATCCGAGATCTGGTATCCCGCACGGAAGAAAAGAACTGAACGAAATGATGCCAAATTTGGGAAAAACCGCTGATATTAATAAATGACCAAATGTCTTATTTACTTCTGATACGGAGAAAACATGCAAAAACGCCACTCAAGGAAAAGGATTTCTTATTGAAAGTGTATTGGTGTATTTAATTATGGCAAAGCACACTAGGACTATCTGCCTAAGGGGAGGGATGACTTCGTGGAGGACTTTCTAAGGGAAACTGACTCGTAGACACGTTACACATGGGGAAATCCACGAAAACACCCATGCAGCCAGCCCGTTCGCGGGATTCGAACCTCGGACCGAACTACCAGTGTTGAGCGACTTTACCGCTCGGCCGCTGGTGGCTTATTGAAAGAAAATGTACCTTATGTCCAAAAGGCCAAATGTCTGGGGATCATACTTACCAACAAAACTAAAATCAAATGACCGTATCATACATATTGGTAATAAAGCAGTCAAAGGTTAATAATGGCCTACATCCCAGACAGGAAAACTTTCAAAGCTCGACTTAAGGAAAAGAACCGCTGCTATTGAGTACTCCATTACCTACTATCGTACCTTTTGGTTCTCCATAGTAGACGATAGCTACCAAAAATGAAGTTATGGAGGTTCTATAAGATTACAACTGTTGAAGATTTCCTTAACCACATAAAATAAAAATTTCTGTAAAAGCATCTAACGAATTGACGGCACCTTTTGATTATAAAAAGCTACGACAAGATACAGACCTAAGTAGCTTATGTTGACGTAAGCTATTTAGACGTGACGTAAGCTACTTGGACTTAAGTAATTAAGTAGCTTACGTCACGAATCACTCAAACTTTCGGTCTGGAATTTTCAAAATTTTGCTTTTGTATAATGTACCTTTGTGAAGGATGTACCTGACATGGTATATAACATAAACAGTTAATAATTATTTTGTAAATTTGTACTTGCAGTCATTATTTTTCGAAAAATTCGTTTTATTCGTTTTTGCATTTACTGGGTAGTTTCATCTGGCGAAGGTATAAAGATGATTATTTAAGTTTTACACTTAGGAATTTTCAAAGCCAGTACTCTAAGCTCCGTTTTACTTTTATTTTATTTTAATGTCTATTCTTTTCAGAAATGCTTTGAATTTCTCAAACGTGAGAGGCAAATGCCACTCTCCCTTTACAGTTTTTTATCCCCTGCGAAAACCTTTTTTCCGGGATTAGGAAGTGAATATCTAGTGAATGGGTCTTACATACCCTTTGTTCGTTATTCACAATCATATCTTTACCAGTATGTCAATTTCTAAGAATGAGATACACAAAAGCCGTTAAAAACTGGAAACCACCTGGAACTTACTGATAAGATGCCTTTTGGGTTTTCAAATGATTTGCTAAATAGCCTTTGGAATGTTGTAGGAATTGTTTATTGAGAAAATAACGTAGGTAAGAAACTTATCATTTGAAATGAATCTGGTTATAATATTAGCCTTCAAATGAAATTCAAGTCATGCAAACAAGTCAATAACACGTTCTATATTATACGTAAGAACCAAATAAAAAAATCTGATGTGTACACCACATGACTTCCTTGTACGGAATATTAAATTATACGCATTTTTTCTTGCATTTTATTTAAACTTATTAGATTGAACGTCGCAGCTGCAGGAAAGAATTGCATTGAACATACATAGATGTTCTTAGGCTGCAGTGCTTGAAGTCTGCGAAGCAGTTTCAAACGAATTAATTTCTGGTCTTGGGGAAAAAAAAAAAAAAAGAAAAAAGAAAAATGGTACGTGATTGGGTAGCTTGCCGAGATGAATTAGGAGTATCAAATGAACTATTAAATGAATTTCGGACGAGAATGTCCAAAGTTACAAAAACGTTATTGCATATCAGATACAAGAATTTAAAAGAAACTCAGTTTGAGAGAAGTTATTTAGTCAACTCTGGTTACTGAAAGTCAAATTAACAAAGTTTTTCTACTATATACAACTGTTTATTTACACCTAATTAATCATTTACAAAATAATGTAAAAGTAATAATGTGTTTTATTATTTATTAATAGAAAGAATATATTTATTGATCCATAATCCACAGAATCAGTAGCTCTCTATGCATGAATTAATTATGCAGAGTTCTGACTGGAACTGTGTTATTTCTAGAGAAGAATACAAAATTAACACATGGAATATTTATTCAAATCTACCATTAACACGAGAGAAGTAAACTGTATGATATCTACCTAATTATTCAGAAAATCTTAAATAAATAAGAAGTAGCAAAAAACTTGGGAGCATTACATATATTACCACAGGTAAAAGAATATATATATTATGAAATAGTCCCAAGAGGAAGATCTTTATCGCAATTTGTTACTTTTGGATCCTACTGAAATTGTGTTTCTGGGCAACACACAAAGTGATATCAACAAAATTAATAATGGGTAAATATAGTGATTATACTTTACTTCTAAAATGCTAAAACGGATAGTTTAAGAAGATTAGAATTCATCTAGCATAATTTGTATAAACATTAATACACCTTCAGTACTTGCACTCACACATCCAAGCTGAATTGTAACGAATTATAGCCCAGAATGCTTTTATACAAAGCAAGAAATTTAAATATCCCCAATAAAACAGATCTACATATCTTTTTCATATTATTTTTTTATTTTTATTTTTTTATTTTTTATTTTTTATAGTTTATCATATATTTATTGCATCCTCATGTAGGGAAGCTTGTAGAAAAATGAATATAAGCTCACATAATTATAGAAGTAAAACACTTCATAAGATGCGTATGCATTAAAAAATGCCATGGTTTGGCTATTGCTTAATCTCGGATTATAGAACTCACTGCCACGACGTCCCTGCGAACGCTGCTCGGAGTAACTGCCCAGAGAGATTTTTCAACAGGTTCAAAGTAGAAACGGAAGCGCTGACTCATCTCCCCTACGTTTATACTCCGTCGAAGTGAGCGTTTACATTGTCAAAGTAATCGTAAGGAGCGACTCGCTCCGAGCCGCTCTGACAGGTGTAAACTGAACTTTACATACCCTTTGTCCGTTATTCACGATCATATCTTTACCAGTATGTCAATTACAAAGAATGAGATACACAAAAGCCGTTAAAAACTGGAAACCACCTGGAACTTACTGATAAGATGCTTTTTGGTTTTCAAATGATTTGCTAAATAGCCTTTGGAATGTTGTAGGAATTGTTTATTGAGGAAATAACGTAGGTAAGAAACTTATCATTAGAAATGAATCTGGTTTTAATATTAGCCTTCAAATGAAATTTAAGTCATGCAAACAAGTCAATAACACGTTCTATATTATACGTAAGAACCAAATAAAAAAATCTGATGTGTACACCACATGACTTCCTTGTACGGAATATTAAATTATACGCATTTTTTCTTGCGTTTTATTTAAACGTATTAGATTGAATTAAACCTACTTCGCAGACAGCGCATAAACCACAATAGAATAAATGCATTCTTTAAAGTTCACTTTGTTTACCATAGCGACACTCTGGCGCTAGGTTTACTTAACAGTATTATATTTCCTTCATATTATAACTCAGAATGCACAAAATGTATATCATTTAAAGAATTATCTAATCGTTGCCACATGTTCTATTCAAATACTATGATAAACCTAGAACAATATATAAAAGAAATTAAGCAAATAAAACAAAAAAGAAACTGTTTTTCACAGACGATTGAGTACTTCTCATTTAATTAATTCAGTTCTTACTTCGCGAAAAGGCAAAAATACATAAACACTCAAAATATCTATATTAAAAATTACGAAGTAAATTTCAAACGCTTATTTCCTCAAAAAAATTCCAGAAAGAATTAAGCATGATTTAATTGGCGATAATAAATGAATGCGTTATCTTTGTTGTTGCGAAGCTAAATTTCTCTAGATTAGCAACAAATCCACTAGTCTCCTGTTTCAAATTTAGACATCAATGGCCGCCATTAAAAACAGGGTTAGCGGCAATTAAACAATATTAAAATTGCTGATAATTCTAAAAATATTGCACACAGATTTACTAAAGGCATAAAATCCTTAACCGTAAGATAAAAAGAATATAATTCAATCATTTTTAAAGAAAAAAATGTACAATTTACAAACATACAAGAGTAAAGAAACTGAGATCACTGAGCCGGGTAACAGAGTGGATATATATATATAAATATATTTATATACGTTTGGTGCGGCCGATTGCAACCAAAATACGAGGTGCACATATACATGTTATAGCAGTCCTATATACAAAATTTCAACGTTCTGAGGCTACTCGTTTTTGAGTTATGCGAGATAAGTACATACGTACATACGTTCGTACAGACGTTACGAAAAATTCCCTTCAGAATTAATTTTAAAGCAGTTTTATAATTTTTTTGAAGGAAAAGAGTATTTTATTCTGTCCTTACGTACAGATATCAAGCAAAAGCATCGTTAAATTGCATTCGATAGCGGTCAAAATGGATATTTTCGTTGAAATATGCTGCCTGAAACTTTTCGCGATTACAATACTTCCTTTTTACTTCGTACAAGGAAGTAAAAATGAATGAATACATATTATACAGACAAAAATACAGAAATATTAATAAGCGCTGAAATATATGCTTTTTTTAACAGAACAGTTTTGTAGTTAAACCGTCTCCGAAATCGATAGAATTTTATTCAGAATCTATATCAATCTAAGCTTGGCTTTTAGCCTAATTTTAATTTTTATCTTCGGCAAATTCTCTTCCAACTAAATAAAGTTAGTTATGAATTGGTTTATATGTTTTTAACTTTCCTATAAATACATATATGAAAATCTATTACTGCAGGAGTATACCAGGGACAATGACAAAAAGGACGCAGCTCAATTCAGCTTGGCCAAATTAGAAAATAGGGAATTTAGCAACTAAAATCAACGAAAGCACACTTCAGAAAATAAAATACATCGTGGTTTTCCACTTCGATTAAAATTATAAACTGACAGTGCAGAAATATGAATGATGGAAACACTTATCGAAGGAAAAGTCTTTTCTCTAAAAAATATGCCAGCTATTCATATATTATAGTTAAAAGAGAAGTACAGTGAATTATTGAGAATTACGAAGTGCAAAGAACCCTGTCATGGCGATTACCATAACATGATCACCACTTACGGAAGTTACCAGTATTTCCTAGAATGTAAGTGAACATCAGTATTTAGCAGTAAAGAGACCTTTATAAAAAACAAAAACGTCCTTAATCTAGCATGGATACTTTAAAAAGAATTTATTGCTTATTATGTAATACAAAGTGAGCCCGCCAGCGGATAAGCGGTAAAGACGCTGAACACTGGTAGTTCGGTCCGAGGTTCGAATCCCGCGAAGGGACTGGCTTCATGGACATTTTTGTGGTTTTCCCCATGTGTAACGTGTATAAGAGCCAGTTACCCTTAGAAAGTCCTCCACGAAGGCATCGCTCCCTTTAGGCAGATTGCCCTCGTGTGCTTTGCCATAATTGAATAATCCAATCCAAATCCTAATGCAAAGGGATCCGTATTTAATTAAAAAAGTATTTGAAAGCTTTAAGATTTTATATTACGCTCAAAGAGCACATTTTCCTCTACACAGACATATACGTTCCGAGAGAATTTGGGACAACGACCCTTTCGAATAAAAATATTAAAAACATCGTAGCTTTAGAACTTCTGATATACAGTCTCGCGCGCTGAAGATAAAAATAATATTTTATTTCGTACAGTGTGGTGCCACTGCTGTCTTTAAAAATCGTTACAATTATCGGTCAAAAATTCGTTAAAGTTTAAAAAAAATGAAATATATAATAAAACAAATTCGAAATTTAAGACTTGGGCTTTCAGGTCCTCATATTAGGATGGAGGACTAACGTTATTCATAATTTGAGGGTTGTAGGTATCGCAGTTTTTACACTATGCGAAAAATATAGAAACACAAATGCAAATTTATGGTTATTTAACTTCAATACGAGAGACAACACAAATTGTTGCCACAAAATACATGGTCAATTGATAACGCCTTTTATAATGATTCAACAGAAAATGCTCTTTCGAGACTAACATCTCTTATCGGCCAATAAATAGCAATGATTTTATGATTTAAAGACTGTTCGCTGTATTCAGATTTTCCTGCAAAGTATATTTATTAACGATAGCAACAACGATAATATAATTAACATTCATTTGAATGCTACAGAAAAGCCAAATCTCTACGTACAATAAAAGAAAGAGTCTGTGTGTGTGTGTTTCTTTTGTTCGCTCTGCGCTTAAGCTAATAGACCCACGGCTATGAAATTTGGTACGCAGGTGCATCTAGACAAGAGCCGGCACCTCGAAGCGATTTTTTTGAAATTCGAATTAGAATTTTTTTTATTTTGTTTTGTGACGAAATCGCGTCATTTTGAGACATAATGGGGTATAGGAAAGCGATATTATACTTTACACACTCCATTTTCACATCGACATGAAACGTAGGCACTTAGCTATTTTACGAACTTAAAATAAATTTTGTGTTTCAATAAATTGATTAAATAAGAATTTAATTAACAAAGGGAGCTTAACACCTTTTCAACGGGATTTTTTCTAAAAAAGTTTATTTTAAAAAATGTACAGTTTATTTTCCTTTGATTTTTGGACACGTTAAACTTTCATCCTTGCGACTGCTTTTACAAGAAGAATTTTGGAAAATTGATAATATTTTGTATTTTCAAAGAATTTTTTAAATGAGGCTTCCGAGTATACTTCTCACATCTTTAAAAATGTGATTTTGGCAACAGTCTTATTTTTGTCTAGAGATTTGTGATGAAAGAGTATCATTTTGAATAGTTTCATTTTTTTAGAAATATGGGTTTGGCAACAATTTTTCATCGTATTTCTTATGTCACTGTTTTTAAGAGATTGGCATATTTCATTGTCATTATTTACTTCCTTGTACGAAGAAAAAAAGGAAGTATTGTAATCGCGAAAAGTTTCAGGCAGCATATTTCAACGAAAATATCCATTTTGACCGCTATCGAATGCAATTTAACGATGTTTTTGCGTGATATCTGTACGTAAGGACAGAATAAAATACTCTTTTCCTTCAAAAAAATTATAAAACTGCTTTAAAATTAATGCTCAAGAGAATTTTTCGTGGCGTCTGTACGAACGTATGTACGTACGTGCGTACGTACGTATCTCGCATAACTCAAAAACGAGTAGCCTCAGAACGTTGAAATCTTGAATATAGGACTGCTATAACATGTAGATGTGCACCTCGCATTTTGGCTGCAATCGGCCGCACCAAACGTATATAAATATATTTATATATATATCCAATCTATTACTCGGCTCAGTGATCTCAGTTTCTTTACTCTTATATGTTTGTAAATTGTAAATTTTTTGCTTTAAAAAAGATTGAATTATGTTTTTTTATCTTCCGGTTAAGGATTTTATGCCTTTAGTAAATCTGTGTCCAATATTTTTAGAATTATCAGCAATTTTAAAGTTGTTTAATTGCCGCTAAGCCTTTTTTTAATGGCGGCCACTTGAAACAGGAGACTAGTGGATTTGTTGCCAATCTAGAGAAATTTAGCTTCGCAACAACAAAGATAACGCACTCATGTATTATTGTCAATTAAATCATTCTTAATTCTTTCTGGAATTTTTTTGAGGAAATAAGCGTTTAAGATTTACTTCATAATTTTTAATATAGATATTTTGAGTTTTTATGTATTTTTGCCTTCTCGCGAAGTGAGAATTGAATTAATTAAATGAGAAATACTCAATCGTCTGTGAAAAACTGTTTATTTTTGTTTGCTTAATTTCTTTTATACATCATTCTAGCTTTATTATATTATTTGAATAGAACATGTGGCAACGATTAAATAATTCTATTCTTTAAATGATATAAATTTTGTGCATTTTGAGTTATAATATGAACGAAATATAATACTGAAGGGGAGTCTTCACTTTTGCGAACACAAAAAGTGAGAATTTTAGCTGATTTTGGAGTTTTAATATGTCAAATTGTTTTTGTCATACATATATGAAATTTTCAGTGTGTCATCTTTGTACATAGATGATTATCTTTCTTGATTTATTTTACTTAATAGTGTATAAGATTATTTTACTTAATAGTTATAAAGAAAAGAAATAACTGTATTTTTCAAAAATTTAAAATTTTTACTGAAGCACTGCGCGGAAACTGACAGTAATACAAATTTAGTTACAGTAATAATTTTTAAGGGAATCTAGCGCCAGAGTGTCGCTATGGTAAACAAATACTAGAGTGAATTTTAAAGAATGCATTTATTCTATTGTGGTTTATGCGCTGTCGGCGAAGTAGATTTAATTCAATCCAATAAGTTTAAAAGAAATGCAAGAAAAATGCGTATAATTTAATATTCCGTACAGGGAAGTCATGTAGTGTACACATCAGATTTTTTATATATATAATACTTTTTTTTTTTTTTGATAATGTTGTTCTGCAGAGTAAAATTCTGCGCCGAATTTTTTGTTTTTTGAGTTGCTTTCATGTTATTTTTTGCTTATTTCACTGTTTGTAAGATATTGAAAAGTTTTGCATGATTTTTTTTCTTCGACGGAAAGTTGGTTAAATTTTTTATTAGGATAATTAATATTTGTATTAAGGGCTATAGCTTATTTCATTGCAATTTTTTGTCTTGAAAATATAAGATAAAATATCATTAATTATACTTTGCTTTCCAGAATTTTTTGTTTTTTGTATTCTTTTATGTTATTTATTTCAAATTTCACTGTTTTTAAGATATTGAAAAGTTTTGAGGGATTTTTTTAGGAAACAAAGTTCTTAACCTCCTTTCAGTTCTTAAGATTTTGCAAAGGGAAGTTGGTTAATTTATTTATTAGGATAATTAATATTTGTATTAAGGGATATTGCTTATTTCATTGTAATTTTGTTATACGTAATAACTTTTTTTTATGAAGTTGTTCTGCAGAGTAAAATTCTACGCAGTTTTTAAATTTAGCGTTTGGTGTTCCCTTTAGCCATTTTTCCTTTACATTTAAAAGCCAGACGAACAGTAAGTAGAAAGGGTTAGGATTATTCAATTATGGCAAAGCACACGAGGGCTATCTGCCTAAAAGGAGGGATGCCTTCGTGGAGAACTTTTTAATAGAAACTATCTCGTATACACGTTACACATGACGAAAACGCCCATGCAGCCAGCCCGTTCGCGGGATTCGAACCTCGGACCGAACTGCCAGTGTTCAGCGTCTTTATCGCTCGGCTGCTGATGGGCCCCAGTGAGTAGAAAGAAAATGAGTAGAAAGAAAGGTCCCAGTAAGTAGAAATCTACCCTGAGAGTCGTAGATATTCTTAGGTTTTAATTCATATTATATCACTTTAAAAATTAAATAGTTTAAACTTAAATCCGATAATCCATAGAATGCAATCGTAATTCTGTATCCTTTACTGTTTAAATTTTCAATCGTCCTAAATCAGTTTTATAGAATATAATACATTCATTTCCTCTATAAAACAGAATTAAAAGTATCTTGCGTATATTAAAATTAATAAGCAGATTTAATATGCTATGAACTATTTTAACTTTCGATAACGTATATGACAGTAAGTAATTTCTCGTAAAATTATCTCGCAATATGTTAAATAGGAATGTCTTTTTCGGAAATCTATTTTCTAGGAATATGATTCTGGAGCACAAAAAATATAACATTTTCCTCTTTCAGGGCGGAATTCTTAGTTAGTTTTGTCATAATAATCATAGTTAATTGATATTTGAAGGTTTTAGTTAGATCACACATAATACGTTTCGCTATGATCTTCTTCTCATAAATGTTTAAACTACTTGTCGGTAAACTATCGAGTTCAAGAATGGAACACACAGCCATATAATTTTAAATTAATAGCACAGTTAATTTTTTAAGTAAGTATTGAAACGATTTTCACAGATACTTTTGTTTAACAAGCAAATTAAAAATATCCAAAATTTAGTGTTTACACCAGTAGATAAAGGAAAAATTATTCTAAATTAAATTACTATAAAGTTTCTAATTTTTGCTATTTTAGCGAATTTTCGAAAATCTTTAGATCTTTTTCTACTATTTGACATGAATGATTTCAAGACTTAAACATCTAAAAATGCATCGGACATAAAGTTTTGAAATTTTCTGAATATGTAAAACAATGTCTTCTCTTTCTTCTAAAAAAATGATAAAAAGATATTAATTTGCCGATGTTCAACATTTTTTAAAAAACTATGCTATAATATGAAACACAAAATTAACTATCATTTGTTCAACTTCACGTTTATGATGGCATTACGTAACACTGCCTTCCTTACCTACAAACAGAAAGTTTTGACTGACGTTAAAAATTATTTACAACGAAATTACTCGAAAAAAATTTGCGACATTTCAAATTCCTTTTTCTCTTCCATATGCATATACTTCCGCAATATGTCTTTCTTAAAATTGTTATCCTTAATTTGATTGTGGTATGCAACATTATATTTTTATGTGATTTCAAAAGTTTAGCTTATAAAATACATCTGAGATAAAGTTTCCTTATTTTAAAATAACTTCTTTATCTTCTTTAAAACACGAATGAAGAAACATTGTTAAATTTGGCGAGATTTAAAATTTTTTTATAATCTACCTGCGTCTTTATGAGCTTTTTATTTAACTCGCTCATAGTGTTTGTCACTAAAGAGAGAATGTTACCGTCTATTTATAAACTATTTCCTAGCTATACCTATTCTAAGCTATTGAAAGGAGCTATAATATGAAAATTTTTGCATTTACCACTGTGGATGAAAACACAATGTGATGCAACCATGTTTTCGAGATCTGATTTAGAATTTTTTAAATTTGAATTTGAAAGGGTGTTTCGCGCATATTTCCAATTCATGAACAACCTAAAAATCTCAGAATTTTCTTTTTTGCGTCGTCAGATAGAATGAAAATAATATTTTAAATGAAGTTTATATGAGAATTTTAGCTAAATTTTGGATTTCTGATAAAATTGCTGGATTTTTCTGAGCCATTTGGCGTAACAGAAATTGAAAGTAAAGGAAATTGTATTTATTGTTGAAAATTAATAATTTCCACTTTTATTCAACTACTTTTCCCTGGGCCGAGCAAGTTCTTTATCTGGGGATGCTGTTCAGGAATTCTCTTACACGAACCTCACTAAATACATCTGCTATTCAAACGTTTTGTGCGTTTAAAGCTAAACTCTAACCTTTAGTTGCACGAAACAGTGCTGTATGACCTAACAATTAATTGCCTATTTGTAAGCATATTTTGAGTTCCACGTTAAGCTATGCCTTTTCGTTCCGCTCATGTCAAAACAACAGCAAAATTTAAAATCTGTCCAAAATAATGTTTTGCGGGTAATTTCTAAAGCATGATTTAGGATAACGTTCTTGTCGATGGGCTGCTTCTTCGTTGAGAAGCGCCAATGTCTTTGTAGTTATTGACAGTAAGAGCTAAGTTGCGACTGTAGTCAGATTTGTCATAAATTCGCAAAGCTTTCCAAATGCCATAAATATCTCATTAATTTGGACGTCATGAAAACGTTCATAAAGCCAACCCGTTCGACACGACCCGAACCCTGGACCGAACTACCAGTAAAAAACATCTCTTGCCGCTCGGCTGCCGATGAACCTTCGTAAAGAATTCGCAAGCAGTGTTAATTTTTAGAGTTTCCTCGCGTAATAGAATAACTTTTGATGGATTCAGTACAATAATTTATTTATGTTTTTATATAATATTATTATGTTTCTTAAATAATAAGATACGATATAAAATAATTACGTTTGAACATTGATCAATTGAAGTTAACCAATAATTTTGCTGAAAGAAATGAACACATATTTAATACATACTAATAAAATAAACCAAACCGACCAATAAGAGTAAAGCAAAGACTAAACAACATGGTTTAATTATTTTCCTTATTCAGCTATCCATTCACACATGCGCAACTTTACCTTCTCTGTTTGACCTATGATATAAATCCTAGGTTTTCTGGTTAGGACTATCACGGTTGTGATAGCCACAGAACATTCTGAACGTTTCCTAAGAAAAATTTTCTTGTTGAGGCTTTCTTCACGTGGGTTGAAAATCTTTCGCCTGTAGCAATCTCGAAGTGTTAAAAATACGTTGCATCGATTTAAGTGTTAGTTTTTGCGTCTGTGTTTTGAAGTTTAATTAAAAAGAAAGAATTTAAGACAGTAAGACGAGTTCCTTATAACTGACTGAAAGGTTTGTAACAAAATATTGTTCTCTCTTTAGGAGATGTCAGAAATGACTCAGCGGCGATTTGCAGATGCGAGCGCGGTCGAAAGTTCAGATCTGAATATTTGCGAATTTCATGTGAAGAAAAATGCTACGCTTACTTTGGCCCTGGATTTGTATGCTAAACGTCGAACGTTTTATCCAACATATTGTTACGTTATTTTCTTCCTTCACGTTCGTACGAGGTTCGTAAATTTGGAGTGAATAACGACGACACTTGATGAAGTATCGAAACACACTTTATTTAGATAATATTAACCAGAACAGCTCCAACGTCACTTTTTACAGTCGTCGAAGAACTATTATAAACACTCTGGAACACTCAGCGACACAGCCTTCACATTGGCAGGCAATAATGGTGGAAATAGCTTTACTAAAAGCACCAGTGTACAGCTCCGGACTTTGCTCTGTCGTTCTCGGAACTCCACGTACTCTCGAGATTCTCCACGCTGCAACTCCCGATGCACTCGACGACATACAGAGCACTGCTCCCTACTCTACTACTACCCGTTCAGTCGTTCACGGAGCTTAATACACTCTCTCGACGACGCACTAACCGCGATACACTAAGAGACTCTTTGATGCACTCGACGACCTACTCGGCACTCGCTGCCCGGCTGTCCACTCGATCGACTCCGCACGGACTGACTAACTCGTGACTAACTATCTCACACTCTAGACGAGGAACTAACTGACTGCGGACCAGCAGGGTTTATATAGCTTTCACTTGTGTTCGAGAAAATTCTGGTCTAAGCCGGTAAGAATTCGTTCCAGGAGGTTCTCCATCCGTCCATGGTATATCGCCAATTATGTTGCCAAATGTCTCCAAATCGCCGATTTCTCGCCAAGTTTGGCAACCCTGTTTTATTTTGCAATTTTATGGCAACTCTAAAACTGCTTTGTATAGGAAGCGATCTTACCGCGAATGGGCATTTCGTAACAATATCTTCCATTTCTTTGCAAGAATGTGATAATTCGTATCTTTAGAGAATATCGATGTTTTGATATTACCATAGAGAATCCTTTTGATACTCAATCTCTCCCCAAAATACCATTAATTTAATGTTTAGAGAAAGGAGCGGAATCCAAATAATGGTATCCCTAATGTGCAATATTTTGAATTTCTCGTTAACGAATCGGAGAAAGCTGCACTTGCAAAAGCTGTATGGTTAGCTTCCTTGTTTTGCGATTTTAGCATGAACATACTCGTATTTGAAAAACTAGGGAAAGAAGTGGGAACTAGAAACAATGAGAATCTATTTACAACAGCTGAAACCATACAGCCGTTACATTGAAAATTCGCTATTTTTTATTGGCATGAATCAAGACGTTATGGATGACAGCATATAATTTGAGGATATTCGTTCAGACAGCAGTATTTTCAAATTGCTCATTGTAAAGTTAATAATGAAGGCAACAACACCGCAGTTGGTAAAGTTCCGGTTCGACAATGCTGTTAAAGATTACAAAACTGTTGTAAAAGTTTTTAATATGGTGCTTGTCGACTCCAGAATACGAGCAGAACTTCTCCTTAAATGTGAATCTGTAGCATCAAAATACATTTTGCATCTTCCGAAAAAAGCAAAAATAACATAACTGATATTTGAAAGTTATTTTTAGAAAATGAATGCGCAGTAGGTTATGTAACTCCCAGCAATCCTAAACACTTGATGATGCACCTAAATTATGGAGTAAAGAGTGATACACCTAAATTATGGAGGTGTGGCATGCGCAGCCACGTTGCGGCCACTTTTCGTTTAGGAAAATAACTATAGCAAACATTACCAGAACGAGATAAAAATTTCGAGCTATTTTTCGTTTTGTGATAACTCCAGCAATACTATGATTCAGGTGAAAAATGCCGTCCTTAAACTTTTCCCGCTCGGGGCGAGCTGCAGTCTCTCTTAAACTATATCACTGCAGTATCTCTATGGCATCTTCAATATCGTTTTACAAATACGTCTTAAAGTCGTTTTAGATAACATTAACCTAAAGATTCTCAACTCGACTTGACTGATGTGGCTTCGAGTTTGGTAAACTCTTCTTTATTGATTGATATTCTGGTAAATATTGAGTGTATTGTGTTAAAGCCAGTTTTATTTGAGGGATTATATGTTCCGGCTTCAGAAACTGTGTTGCTCGTTTGATTATTTTGAATAGTTTTAAACTTATGAACTTTAAAAATTTCGAATACCGAGCTGATGTGGCGGCGAGTTTCGTAGGCTCTTTTAAATTGAGTGATATTCTGGTAAATATTGACTTTTTTGTGCTGAAACCAGTTTTATTTAAAAATCTCATGTTCCGGTTTCAGAATATGTACTGTTTGTTTGATTATTTTGAATTGTTTTGAAATTACGAGTTTTTAAAAGTTTTGAAATTACGAACTTTTAAAAGTTTGAATCCTGAGCTAGGCCTGTTGACATACTTGTTGACAAGGAGGTTAGAATAGAAGGAGGGAAGGTTCAACTCAAACGGTGAAGCTTGGCGGCCATCTTCCTGTTATCACCGTGACTTGTGCAAGGAAGCTGTCATTGCAACATTTTTTTCTTTTCTTTTTGAAGCATGTCAGCTTGTATTGCATATGGATGCACAAATAGATTCTCGAAAAAAATTCCGGGCATTATTTTTCACACGTAAGTATTAATTTTCTTTTTTTATGTAATATGACAACTATGTCAAAAAATATCACAATGTCATATGGTTTTCTTTCCAGATGTGAAAAAAAGGACTTAAAATAGGTTATTTAATATAACTATAATCAAAATATATTAAATGCATTTTAATGTTTCTGTTTATAGCTGGTATCTTCGTTCCTTAAGATACAATGCTATATGGTAGGATTTAAATTGTATAATTTGAACGTTTTAGTTAATTCGTTTTATAACTTTCATGAAAAGTAAGAAATCAATTGTTACTATTTTTATTAATTGTAAAAGTGTTAAATAAAGCAATGCTTTTCTTTACATATTAATTATTATTCATTTTTTTAAGTTAAGATAAACTGTTCTGTTGTTGAAAATTTTTTGCATAAACTTACAAATTTCTGAGCAGTATAGTGATAAAATTAAGTAAAATATTTACACAATTGAACATGTGGAAAGATGTATCCAAAAACTTATATAGGTGTATTTCTGTAATTCAACTTAATTAAAGGCAGTTTCTTTAAGATTAATAAATATGAAATGCGCATAAACTGAAATCAATGAATTCACATAAATCTGTTTTATTTTATTAAGATTTCTTTTCTAACCTAAGCAAGTTCGTGAAATATGCAGAAACATCATTTTTTAAAGGCTTTAATGTTATGCGCATGCATTTAGATTTCGAACAATTTCTTAATAATTTGCTGTACATAGTAAATTATGGATATCATCTTTATTACTTTAAAACAAAAAGTCAACAATAGCGAGGGATTTCATTATAAATTTAACATATTTTTACTGGAAAATAAATGCACGGAACAGGTTAGAAACACGTACATGTCACTGCCGTAATGCAATGTTTTGAAGTCACAAACATGGACGCCGCTTGTTCGGCGGAGTTTCATTTCCCGATAGTGGAGGAAACCGCGAACCCTCCCTCCTTCTATTCTAACCTCCTTGCTTGTTGAGATGCTGTCTCTGTTGACATATGAAATGTTGGTGCACCACTTTTGTAAGTCATCCAGCCCGATAAGGGCGAAACAACAAAAACATTTTGGTGCATCAAATACTAATCCTTTCTGCCTATTGGTCAATTTATTCACTTTTAGTGATAAAAATGTGTTTTTTTACAGAAAAATTATTTTAAGAGTTTTGTGCTGTGATTCTGATATGAAAATTGATTTTTAGATATTTTGGAATTTTATAAAGTATTTTATTCATTCGCGAATGTGTTCTAAACTCGCATTTTGTTTAGAACAGTCTTGCATGCTTACTATAAAATGAATGATAATACAAGAGGATCCATTCCTATGGATAATAAGATCCTGGAAGACGACGAAGATGTATTTTTAGTGATCGATAGATTAAATAAAGTTGTTGAGGATATGAGAGAGAGAAAAGAATTGCAAAGGCACTTATTGAAACACTGAATCAATGATTAGTTTATATTGCTAACTGGGTGACTAGTCGTAATTGAATGGATGTTGAAATGGAACAAATGAAGAAAACAGAGGATAAATTGGAAAACTTAATACAAGACATCGCTGAAATAAAAGAATATATCAAAGGTGATGTGAAAGTTAGAGAAAACAAGGAGAATGAGGAAAAGTGAGTGGTATAATAGATATCAAATTTTAGAAGGAAGATAAGGCGATGAACTCTAAAGGATCTGAGTATAATGAAATTGTAATAAAATCACTTAAGAATGATGTAGATGTATTTACGGAAATGAAACGAAATATTAGTCCACCAAATTTAGGCATAAGAGTTATTAATTCTTATAGTAGAAAAAATGGAGATGCTGTTGTGGAGTTAGTGAATTGTCCGTCACCGGTGGACACAAAATTATTTCATGAGCTAATTGCAGTGCCTCTGGCACTACGGCGGCGATCGCTGTATAAAACTGAGTTTCGTCGGCAGCAATGTGACTCAATTTAAACTGTGCATCCAGTTGAATGGAATAAATGATCGGTCTCGGCAACAAAAAGGTGGTGGCATAACTGCCACTCGCGCCAGTTGTGAAGCAGCATCGTTGTCAACCATTTTAGATCAACCAAATATGCACAACGCAGAAACATAATCAATATGTATATAGTGTGGTTTATCGAGTATATCGAGATGGAATGTTTCGAAAGAGTTGCACCACGGACACGTAGGTCTGTAAAGATGAAAGCAATTAATAGATGTTACGTATTTTGGGATGGTATAGATAAAGATATCGAAAGCACTGCTAAGAACTGTTTTCAATGTGTAAAACATGAAATACAACCTCCTAAAGTAAAAGTTCATCGTTGGGAGTATCCAAGCGCTCCAATGGAACGTATTCACATCGATTATGCAGGACCTATTTTTGAGCATATGTTTTTATAATCGCGGATGCTCACTCAAAATGGCTAGAAGCCTATCCAATGAAATCAAGCTAGACTTGCAAAATAATAGAATGTTTACGGGACGTTTTGCACGATTTGGATTACCAATATTGTTAGTGAGTGATAATGGGCCACAATTCACTTCACATGAGTTTAAGATATTTCTACAGAGTAACGGAATCAAACACAAAACTACAGCCCCATTTAAACCATCCAGTAATGGGAAAGCTGAACGGAATGTGTTTACAGTAAAACAATCTTTAAGAACAATGCAAAATTATCCAGAAACTTTGAGACAAAACCTCAGTACATTTTTTGATGCAATATAGGAGATCTCCGAATTTAACTACTCTGCAGAGCCCTGCAATGCTAATGCTGAAGAGAGAAATTCGAAGAAGAATAGATTTATTGAGACCAGATCTCAAAAGCAGGGTGGAAGACAGAATTCGAAAAGGAACCTACGAGTTTGCAGACCGAGGATTTAGAGTAGGAGATAGAGAGGCAGTAAGAAATTATCGCCAAGGTGATAGATGATGGAGATTTGGAATCGTGCCATCCAAGGATGGGCAGCTTCATTACATCATAAATGTAAATGGTCAGCTATGGCGACGACATACCGATCAGATGCGTGATTGGAGGAACCGTAACAGATGACGGGTTTACAGGTCCACCTCCAGCTCTCGTGATTTCCAGACAGCCTGATAAAAGTGGTGTTTCAGAACTATCCAAAGATAATAACCACCAGGCAGATGAGTCTATGTCGTCCTCCGAGCCTAAGGTTGTACCAGATGTTCGATCCACCGGAACTGCTGCTGATGCAGCCAGGTCACCAAAGAAACCAGCAGTGCCACAACCTTTGCGTCGGTCCAGTAGAACTTGACGTCCTCCAGATAGACTGCAGGGGGAGGGATGTAGTATATCAAGAACTATCGATGTGGTATATCATAATCGGACTTAAAGTTGGCACAGCGGCAGGCATCGGAAGCGCGCTCAATAATAAGAAAATGACTGGAATGAGAGTAGTTGTAGTTTTGAGTAGCTGTACATACATATAAGTGTGTAAGCGAGTGATGATATATTTTGTACATATAAATAAAAGTGGTATGTAGAGTAAAAGAGTGTGTCTTGTGAAATAATTACCCACTAAATGATACACGGTAAACACAGTTTCTTAGTACTTTAAACCAAAGAAATTGACGGCTCAAGTTCAGCAGACGATACATATATCCGCTAAAATTATGACAAAAATATGTTGACTCACCGGAATGCGGCACAACGTTAAAAATCACAGGTGAAATGTCTTACTTGCATTTTATCACACTGGATAACTTATTGTTGCTCAGAATTTTGAGATATAAACTCCATATTCGTGCAACATTACAGGTTGCTAATCCGGGTCACCAATTATGGTAGTACATTTTTTTGAAACCGATAATTACACCCTGCTTTTAATATAATAATTTAATTTGTATAATAAGCCGTTTTGAACTTTAATAAATAAAGCATAGCTGGAAATGTTGAAATTATTTCTTTTCCTTCCGATGGAACCAATTTTTCTTTTATTATTTATCGTCTGTCGCCGATTAGGTCACGTGACTGGCGGCAGAGAAAGAATGTAATAACTCTTTTAGTTTAGCTTGAGTTTTGACGCTTGAAATGATCTGTTCTTGGCCACATAGCGGTAATCAACAATTATAATAATTGTTCTTGATAAACTAATCTTGGTCCTATGATGGGCAAATTTATATTATATGTAAAGTTTTTGCTTTTAATAATATAAATAATGTACATAAGCTCTTCATTAAATATTTCAGTGTTTCAAACGGAAGTTCTTATTTTTAAGTTGAGTCCTTACGTGAAAGGGGTATTTTGACTCTTGATATACTACTATATTCTTAATTAAATTGATGCTCTCCCAACTCGTGAAATAAATAGAATCGTGAATCGTGATCAGAACGTAACAAGTTTTATACAGGAAAAGCAACTATGATACCAAAAAACAGATCGTTAATAATATCAGTTTTTTGGTATCTATATTAACAATAGAATAAGCATTATTTTGTTTTTCGTTGCTATGAGTTACCAGGCAGGCAGTGTTGAGTTGTAGTAGGCAGGTCTCCACAATAAGAATAAATTTTATTAACTTTCTATCGGATTAGTGCATTTAATCTATTACGAACCCGCATACACGCAACATTTTTGGTGTCAAAAGCGGGTTTTGAAGGCCAATCACAAGAACGATGGAAGAACAATTAAGACAGCTCGTCACTGCTTTTGCTGCATTCCAAGAAAAGATCGAAGCTGGCGAAGCATCTTTTAAAGTAGAGATTAAAGCGGGACAGGAAGCCATTAAAGCAAAAGATGGAAGCTGGTCAAGAATCAGTTAAAGGAGAGACGAAAGCAGGTAAAGGAGAAATGAATGTGGTCCAAGAGGAAATGAAAAGAGAAATCACCTGCATAACAGAAAACAAATTTGAAACTGTGGAAGATAGAATTGACACGGTTGAAAAAAGAGTTGGAGAAATTGAAGAAAGAGTTTCTATCGTTTTACAACGAATCGAACAACAAATTGAAGAAAATGTTTCTGTCGTCCAAGGGCATATCGAACACCAAATTGATGACAGAGTTTCTGCAGTTGCCAAAGAATGTGATAAGTTAAAGAAATTCATATCTGTAACTGCTATCCTGTACAAGTCTTGCAGGTTAAATTGCTATTCTGTCTCCAACAATTATGGATATTATAAGGATATATTGAATTTAGATATATCTTTTAGTATAATAGAAAGTACTATAACCTGTAAAATTGTTTAAACAATCCGATCATATTATAATTGTTTCTTTAGTCTCCAATTATATATATATATATATATATATATATATATATATACAGCGTTTACTTGCATATCGCACATTTTTGCAAGTTTTTTTGGGAAAGTCTAAGATCGCTTATTATGCCGAGAAATCTACTACGCAATATTATGCACTTTTGACGACTTTGTCTGCTTCAAAACGGAGGTGCGAGTATTACGCGAGTAAACACGGTATATAAATATTGTATCTAATTTATAACTAGTAAATATTTTGTACTATATTTAATTATTGGGGGTCATAGTGTCCTTGGGCATATTTGTTTTCTTTGTAATTTATAGATGTCAACTTGTATAAGAACATTCGACATAATCCAGAATCGCTAAATTATGTCGAATGCATTGTAATATTTTGCCCTATATTGTTTGTGTTAAGGGGAGTATAAATTTTTTTATCATCTGCAAGTCCTCTAGGCAAGTTTATTATTCTCTATTGAACAATTATGTAACTTCTAATACATGCAACTAGAATTTTATAATAAGTTTATTTACTTTTTCATTTGAGTGCATTGAATTTAATCGATTCTATTGTAACTATTTGTACTGTCATCCGTGTGGTGCTCAAGGCTTTTACCAACGAGAAACGCAATCTCGCAGTACTGCCACTTCGAATTTTGTGGGCTTGTTCTTATGTTACTCTCAGACAAATGAGATAAGTCACAACAACATATTTGTTGATTTGTAAAGCGTTATAACTTTTGAAAATATCTGGTAAAGAGATCTAAATTTTAAATTAAATAGTGTTTGTTATATCCTAAATTCATGACTAAGATGTACTATTAAAAGTAAAAAAATAAAATTAAGTACCTAATTCTAACCATATAACTTCAAGCAAGTGCATGGCCTACACGCTCTTTATCTTCAGCACTAAAGTCTATCCGACGAAAGAAATTCTCCATAAAAGTCTCAAGTCTGAAAAGCGGAACCCTAATACATGAATGAATTGTTGATTGCGTGTGAGATGGCAGTTTGAAAACAAGACTTTAAAAACGATTTTTAGTAGATTCAGCTATTTATTTAAAATCATTGATAGAATGTTTTTTCAACTAAAGATGCCAAGCAAATCGAGATGAGGAATGCACTGAAGTTAATCTCATAAGTTCTGTACAGTCAAAAGTCTTTATTCCGGACGTCCATAATCCGGAATGATCTATAATCCGGGCCGGATCTCAAAGCTACAAACTTTCTTCGCATGCGTAAACGCATATTGCGTTTAGCATGCGCATAATTCCTTCACGCTTACGCATAATACGTTTACGCATGCTCGTTTATTGTATAACGGACGGTATGAGCTAACCTATCTAATTATCTATTTCAGTTAATGTTGCAGATTGCGTTGCTCCTTAATCTTTGAATTGGATCCGCCTTATTATTTTTTGCAGACTGTTAGAGCAATTTTATAAAAGTAAGCTTCAACTTTCGATTATGTCAAAAAGAATTTCTGATTCGGGAGCTTCCAAAGGATCTACAAAGCAAAAGCCTATTTCGATGTCCATCAAACAAAAAGTGGAATCACTGCAAAAAATGGATAAAGGCATATCCTTTGCAAAAACAATGGATAAAGGCATAAACATTCCGAAATCTGTTTATCAATTTCACGTTGCTCTACGGGGGGGGGGAGGGGAACGTAGCAGCGCACAATGAACTGGCAGTTGATCCGTCAGGGCAGATGTTTTTATTTTATTCGGCTTACAGTTCCTTACTAAATGTAGTATTCCATCTCGATGTACTCCGTCTTTGATATGATTTAAATCAAATTCCTCGTCATTATAAATATCACGAATACACATCAAACAGTTTTCTGGTTGCAATTTTCTAATTTCGACTATGCGTAATGTATACTTTACGCATGCGCACGTTGAAAGAAATGTGACAAAGTAAATAAATAAATATTAAGCTTTTTTTTTTTTTTTTTTTTTTTTTTTTTGTAAATTTTGATACCCTTTAGATGATAATTGCTCTTTATTTCATAAATTACGGTTTCATATTATTAATTTTATAATTTCTATATGCCATCTTACCAGATTTAAATTGATGACCTATAATCCGGAAAAACCGATAATCCAGAATCGCTGAATTCCCGACGACTCCGGATTAAAGACTTTTGACTATATTTATTTAATTTCATTTCATCCTAGCGCTCATTAATTGATGTATTATTAATTGCCATTCCCAAAGATTTATACATTTCTGAAGTTAGTAGTTTTGAAAATGGTGGAAAATTAGCAATAATTTAAGGATAATTTAATTTAATTTAAGTATTCTTGGTAAAAGCGCGACTTTTTTCAGGACCATGAAAACTTAAAATTTATCTCGTAACACATAAATAGATAAGCTTCGCGTCTATTAACGCTTAGACTAATCTCCGGGGTGTGGCAAAAGAACAAATCGTATTTTATCACAGCTTCAAATCATTGAAAAATAAATTAAGTGTGAGATAATCAACTTTTGATAACACGCCAATTAAAGGCTACAAAAAGAATTCCACTGACTGTAGGTCGAACAGCTGTTGGACATAGAAGCATCTAACCATGTTCATTTCGAGGAATTCTTCGATATTTCTTATGCTTAGAATTTTATCTGAAGGCTTTCTATGACATGTAACAGTTATTCCTGAAAAGTTTGATTCAAAGGAATGTTTTGCGTTCGAAAGTACAAACTAAATATTAAAATTCTTTTGGAACTTTGCGGTTGTATTGGTTTTCAGCAGTCGATTTATTGCCCTGCTGTTGCCAGTCCTTGATGTATCCAAAGTTGGGCCTGACGTTGTGAATCCGTAGGATGATTTACTCTGTACAGCTACATCTGAAAGGGGAAAGAAATAGAAGCACATTGCTTCCGGATTTTAGCTGCTAGCCTGGTGTATTCAAAGTGGGAAGTACTCATAATTGGTCCCTGATCTTATTTTAGGTGATAAGCGGCAAATGTGCAGTATCTATTATCTTTTGCTAGAATCGCGTGTGCTGCGATGTCTGCAAAACTGGCAGGATTATTGCAGATGGATTAATGGAAGAAAATTTCGTTCATCACAGGTTAAAGTTTCATTCATTCATTTATTTTAAAAAATAGAAAAAACATCAATTTTGAAAAATTTTGATTGCGTTGAAGAAAGTGAAAAGATAATGCATTCATGCACAGAAAAACTGACTTTTTATACCCCGTATATTTTGCGAAAAATATAGATTTGATACTTTCCTGCCATTTTTAGCATTTTAGTTCTTTAACAGAAGATTAATTTTCATTAAGTATCCTATGGAGTAATACACATTTGAGTAATATGTTTTATGAAAGGTTGGAGAACAATTTAAATATGTAGCGATCTTTAACTAACTCCAACTTTTAATCGCTTCGACATTTGTATGAATATTCTTGGTGATGGATCTTTACGCAATCATACAAGAGAGAATTTTACGAAGTATATTATTTATTTTCAAAAATATTACAATCATTTCTGATTAAAAAGTTTATTTAATTATTAAAATTTGAGTTTTAAAATATTTAAAATGTTTTTGTTTTGGTATAAGGATAATATTTGCTGTCTGCGATAAATATCGATAATTTAGGACTTAAAAAAAAAGTCATAAAAATTGCCACCTTACACCCAATAAATAATTTTTACCCTTTCATTTGTACAAGATTGTCAAATTGTGCCAAGGTGGTTGCGTTAATATGTTATATACATCAAATACATACTACCAGTTTGAAATACTTCTAATACTGAAATTCTTAAGCACGGCTAAGCTCTTGTTTCATCACCATATGTATACTGTAAATTCTATATTCTTTGTATTAATGACATTCTAGCTTTTTGTGTTTGGTTCTGCCTAACTTTAGTGTCAGCTGTCGCAGGGAAAGTATAATGTAAACAAACAGAGCTCAGCTCAGCTTTACCACATGATATAAGCATTTGCATTTCTGATGCCTCTTCAAATCTTTTTTTTTTTTATTCTTTCATTACCATGTAGGGTTCTGTTATACTTTGTGTTGCTTTTATCGCTTATATTTTGCATACTTCCCTTTTTATTTCACAAAGTCTTGCCTTCAGTTTACTAAGCCAAGAAAACATTATGTATCAGATGTATCAGAGGAAAGAAATACTCACATGGTAAATGAGCCACTTAGTCATATGGATTACAGTAACGATTCATTTTCTAAAAAGCTAGAGTGATATTTGTAGTGATTCTTATATGGACATTTTGTCAGAAACTGAGCTCACCAAGTGCCAACCTTTCATTCCCGAGACAGATTTTGTTCGTCATCTTGTAAATAATAATTCATGTATTTTTTATTAATTTATAGGTTATTTAAACAATTTTGTCAATAAAAACTTTGGAATAGCGCTTTTGAAAATTCCCAAATTAAACAGTTTTTTTAATATAATTTTATGTAACTAAAGGTAAAAGTTGATTAAATGCTAATTTTAACATATATGGTAGCTTAAGTAGTAATCTAAAGCAGGGTTTCTTAAACTGTGGTTTGGGATCTCCAAGGGAGTTGCGGGATCTAGAGCAGGGGGTCACCAAAATTTTAGCAGTTTTGGTATTCGTTAACTTATTATAAAAATTTTACAATTACCAAATATTTTTACGCAATGTATCTGAAAATAGACAAAGATAAGACAATACAGACAAAGAAAAAGAAAGCGTTTCAACGCATTCCTTTTATAATATAAATGTTCATTTTCCTTGCTTTGCACGGGACGCTGTCATTTCGTCTGTTACTTATTTATTTAGAATTTTCACATTGTTCACGTCTTGAAATTAGAAATTAATGACCTAAAACTGCAATGGTATATTACACTACAAGTGAAATATTGAGAGTTTCACTCACGTGTGTGTAGGATTTGCGCAATACTTATGGGGTCCTACAAAATTTTTGTAAATATTATGGGGTCCTGGGGGTTGGGGAAAAATCAGTGATAAAAATGGGTCGTGACTAAAAAAAGTTTAAGAAACCCTGATCTAAAGGTGGTACCAAAAGTTTTGACATTAGGCGTAAAACGAAATTTAACTCATAATATCCTAAAGTATGATTTCAACTAACAAGGAATAAATAACATTTTTATAACTTGAGTATCAAGTATAATATCTGAAATTCAAATATTTCGTATTTGTAACATATATTACTTGTATTCATCATCAAACATGCCAAACTTGAATAACACTGAATCTTGAAGGATCTTAATATCCAGTACTGTAAGCCTGAATACAGATGATACTGTAAGCAGCTTCTGTTTTATTACTTGATAAATACAAAGTTCTAAGATTGAAAACGAGGGAAAAAAAAAAAAAAAAAAAAAAAAAAAGATTAAAAATCTAGGAATTGAAATACCACAACATATAAGGTAGCGTTAAATAAGCACGTAACTTTAAAATGCTAAAGCATTTAACTCTATATGATTGTAATTAACTTTTACATTTATACATGTGTGTAATCATGATATATATACATAATCTCTATGATATATATGTTATGGTAAAAACTCTAAGTCTGGTAAATCCTAAGTTTTGCCAGTAAAACCTATCTTTAGCCAAAGTAGCTTGATAAAAATCCAAAGTGTGCTTTAATATCATTCCATTTCCCCCTTTTACCAAGTCTTTGCCGTAAAACCTAGGAGTTACCAAAACCTTTCGGTAAAAGCCAGAAACAAGGATTTACTTATGACAGCATTTGCCGTTCACAGATGTATTTTATACAGCATGTCCGAGAAAGGTTAAAACATATTAAAATTTTTTAATTGATCAAATAAATTGAAAAAGTGACCAAAATAAGGTATGATTTAAAATTATGTCGATGGAACTGCCTTACCATTATTTTTCAAAGAGTCACAAAAAATCAAAAAAAAAAAAAAAAAAAAAAAAATTGCCGCGTTTATGCCATTTTACATATAAGATTTCATGTGAAAAAGCTGAACTAATGTACAGTTCTCTTGATAACTACTGAAGAGATTGCAATAAATTTTAAAAATAATTTTGGAAATAGTTACAAAAATTTAATTGATAGCTCAGAAAAAAAAAAATAAATAAATAAAAATTGTTGTATTTAAAAAAAATAAGAAAACTGTAGCATGTTTTTCTTTAGTACTACTACTTTAATACATTTTATTACCTGTTACAACAAGTTTGATTGTTATGGCATTTGGATTTACAAAGTAGATCAGCTGATTTGCACAAACAGATGTTCGTAGTACACTTTTTTTAACTGCTGCATTTTCTAAGTCCTTGTCCCCCAACTAAAGAATTTTTTTTTTTTTACTATTTCACATACACTTACTTCTTCTATACCAACTTCTTTAATGTTCAAAAAATTTTTCTTTACAAAAAATAAACTGCTTTCCTGTTTACAACGATTTTAATTTACCGAACTTGCTATCAAAAACATAAAAACTCATGATCTTAAATATCTCTAATAACGGCTATTATTGATTTTGGATCCATTTTTGATCTATCAATATCCGGTACTTTTATTTTAACATTTTTCCAAAAGTATTTGTCCAAATGTAGGTTTCGGAAAGTTTTCAGTAGACACAGTCTTCGTCTTCTTTGCCTGCTACTGAGGTCCTTAATTAACTGTCTCTCGAAACACTTTCACATTTTGAGTTTTCTTGATAATTGCACCCGTTGTGTCAGAGCATATATCTGGTTCTTTCATTTCAATTCAAACTTCAGTATCTGCTTCCATCGTTATGCATAAATATTTTTCATATGCATTATTATTATTATCTTGCAATTCTAAATCAACTGTTGATTCGAGATTAGTGTCCCAATTTTCTGTATTAACCACACAGTAATACAGTCAAAAGTCGTTAATCCGGACTCGTCGGGACTTCGGCGATTCCGGATTATCGATTTTTCCGGATTATAGTTCATCAGTTTAAATCTCGTGAGATGGCATGCAGAAATTCTAAAATTAAAAATATGAAACCGTAATTTATGAAATAAAGAACAATTATGATCTAAAGGGTATCAAAATTTACAAAAAAAAAAAAAAAAAAAAAAGCTTGATATTTATTTGTTTACTTTATTAAACATTTCTTTCAATGTAAGTTGCTTAAGTTGCTTCATTTTATGTGATAATACTTTCTCTTTAATTCTATAAACAGACATAATTTCTTGTTCAGTTACAAAGTTCCTCTGTTCAAGTCCCGTTAATTGCTGTGCCGAGAATACCGACTAACTTGTCAATCGAAATTTTTTCGTTTTCACTAACCTCTCTGTCACATTCTTCATGTCTTTATCCATTTTTTGCAGCAATTCCACTTTTTGTTTATTGGACATCGAAACATACTTTCGTTTTGTAGATCCTTTGGAAGTTCCAGCATCGGAAATTCTATTTGACATAATCGAAAGTTCAAGTTTACTTTCATAAAATTGCTCTTACAGTCTGCAAAAAATAATAAGCGGGATCCAATTCGAAGATTAAGGAACAAGCAATCATATTAACATTAACTGAAATAGATAATTAGATAATTTTAGCTTACACCGCCCGTTATACATTAAACGCGCAGGCGAAAACGTATTCTGCACTTGCGCACACGCATATGCGCAGTAGTCAAGGTCTTACGCGCACGCGTAAAATGCCTGTGCGCATGTGCCAATGCGGCGCATGCGCAGAAAGTTTTTAGCTTTGAAGTTCGGATTATAGATCATTCCGGATTATGGGTGTCCGAATTAGCGACTTTTGACTGTACATACTTATAACTTTTTTCTAAATCCTGTTCAGTGGTTATGTTACTAATCAAATTATGTGGCAAAACTGAGTTAGCAAGTCCTAGCTTCATAGCACAAATTTGCAGGACATCACGGGATAGCTTCGTTAAGATGAACATTTGATTCCCTCCTGCTATGCTTTGTTTTTTATTCTTTGAACAAATTTTAATCCTTCTGACCAATTTCCTATCTTATTTGTTTCCAACATGTTCTCCAACATCTTGGTTCACCCGTTCGACAGAACTTTGTGACTGACTGTGTCTTGGTTTTCAGTGAGCTATTTTTATATCACTCCACATTTCACATAAACCTCCCATTGTCAGAATGAAAAATGTTCAGGGCTCCAAAAGCTATGAAAATATCCAGAAAGTGATATGCAACTTCAACAATTCTTTTACTGTGTAAACTTCAGAGTAGGACATATTGTGTAAAATGATCTTGATGCACTCAAATGAATTTCATATCATAATCAGTATTGGACTGTATATCTATTAGGTTGACTTGGCATCGAGAATTCATTTCACTATGCACAACTGGTTTAATTACAATCCCCTCTTTCACAGTTTTTTGTTTCTTCTGACATGGTTCGCATAGTCTTAAATATGTGAAGATAGGTTCTACTGTTACATTCTTGTACTTACGATTCAGTTCTTTAATCATGCAAGTTCTTTCACCATGGCCAATTGCGATATGAGTGCTGTGTTGAAGACTTCATCAGTTGTAACATAATATAGGATTTATGCGAATAGTGATGTGATAAGTTTGTCCTTTCCTCCAATTAGAATATGACAGCGTTTCAACCTTCTGTAATGAAATGTTTGTTTCTCCTTCACACATTTCTCACTTGTTAAATAAAAGCAGTTATCAGGCTTATTTTCTACAAATTCAGACAAAATGTCATAAAACGTTTTCCGCATAACATCACTCATTTCCCATCAGCAAAATAAAAAAAGCAAAGTATGTTAAAATGGAAACAAACTTCAGGGAAAGTGCAGAATCACCCCTGCTTAGCGCATTTCTCAAAATCGCCAACTTGAAAATAACAAGTTTAAGAATTGCACAAACTCAGTGTCCATGTACACAACGACCTATTTTCGCTTAAAAAAACATCAGAGAATTTCAGAAACTTGGCACTACGCACTCCCTTGACTTTGTCCATGTGCACATCGATAAGTGGGCGATTCTGCACTTGAGCCCAAACTTCTTCTTTTTTAGATCATAACTGCTTACACTTGTATAAATTATGTCCAAGTTAGACTGCAAATGGTGCAACTAAGGAGGGGCAGGACCAGAAAAGTGTCATGACGAAATTTGTGTGCGGAGGCTTATTCAAGGTTGATTTAAATCCCTCGTTTCAGGACTTTACCAGAAGGCATTGGTAACTCCTAGGTTTTTACCTCAAAGGCTGAAGTGGAATCATATTAAAGCATACTTCGAGCTTTTAACAAGCTACTTTGGTAAAAGCTAGGTTTTACTGGTGAAACCTAGGATTTACCAGACTTTAAGATCTTACAGTAACATATCTACATTCATACTGCGTATAATATTTTACTCGTAAAATGTATACGATTCTCTTATATTCTTATATATATTGACTCAAATAATGAATAAAACTTAAATGCAATAATGAAAAACAAGTGCAAATGATTTTTTTAAAAATATGTAGCTTTTTCATAATATTTATTAAATTATAAAATGAACAAATATCATTTTTTCACAATTTTTATTTATTAAATTATAAAATGTTCAAATATCATTATTTCACAATTCACAAAATTACACATATATACAATAGTTAATATAAATTATTAGTAATCTTCCTTTTACTTACTGTTTATTCCTAACCTACTTTTTTTTTTCTTTATTACAGATACTTTAATAATCCCATTAAAATATTCTCGTGCTTTCATGAAAAGCAGTATTACTAGATTTTATTTTAACACCAACAAAAGTTGTTAATGTTATCAAAAACAGCAGTATACCACTCTAATTAAAGAATATGAAGATTTAAAAATTTATTATAACACTGCTCGTATTTTGTTATACTTCTAACTCGGAAAAAAAAAATCTTCCGGATTATACAATTCTGAAGTTACATGCTCCATTACACAACGCAATTGTAATCTAAGTTTGTTTTATTTGGTTATTAATGCAGTTATATGTAATCATGTCGAAAAATTTATCAATACGTAATGGATGTAGTTACCAAATGATTTTTTGCCATCGGTGTTTGTTTACATCATGGTATTAAGGATTTTCTATAAACTAAACTTCTCGAAATTCACATAAAAAAGTGAAAAAATGCCAATTACACAAACAAATAGTTTGTGTCGTGTTGTTGATACCAGTCACGTGAGACCCGCTAACTTCCGTAAAGCATCAGCATAGTTGTAGTCGCATAATTGTAACGGACTTCGAAAACTCGGCCTAATGCGGTCCGAAGGGCGGCCAAGTTTGTGGAAATGCCGGGTTATCGCAAAAGATTATAAAATGTAAAAGTACGAGTTTTTCCTCAAAAAATACAGTACTTGTATATATTGATTCCTTGAGAATATAACAGTTTACAAAGAATCCAATATTGTAACTCAAACTACCAAAATACCCTTAAACAATCGAAAAGTACGTACTTTATTAAGGCATAGAGCCTTTACTAATGTAAATTAATGAATGCATTCTGTACAGTAATTTATCTCATACGACAGACCTCGAAAAATACTTTCTGAAGGATAAAGTTGTCTATAGTGAAAACTAACTAACCGACTTTGCGAAAACTGACTACTTTTTCTAAAAGAAATGCGTAATGTCCTGTCATTTTCCGCACTGAACTCTGCGTTTTGCTGCATCATCACGAAGATGAGGAAGGAACAGTATAAAGGTTATCACTTCTAGTGACAGTCCCTGCTAGACGAGACCTTTCTGAGAAACAAGATTCTGGTAGCACCCGTTCAAATGGGAGCATTTATGAAAAAAGAGCTCCGCTTTAAGCGAAGTCCCGCTTAGCTACGGAAACGATGTTGCGGCTGCATGGGATTTTTTTTTCAAACCTAACCGAAAATGTCTCGGCTTGACATCTGTCCCGGGTAGAGATAAACCAATCAGACGAAAGTTCTTCTTCTGAACGATTACGTGATCTCAATCTGAGCGATAATCGATTACTGTTTGGCTTCAAGTCTTTGTAGTAAGTCAAAAATGGTAACCTAGTTACGTGAGTTTCCTGAAAATGTGCGGGTTCTGAGAATTGTCCCTTTCGACGTCCAGTTCCGCGTAGCCGAAACATAATGTGATTAGAACTTAAGGCTAATACTGACGCACCTTCTTGTTCAAAATACTGTAAACAGGTTTCGACAGCCTTTAGTCCCTTACTGTGATATTTTTAGGGGTTTGTACGATGGAGTCCTCAAGGTCAACGTCTTCGTCATTTTTTGGCATTCCTTCAGTAAATGTGATAGCAGCAATGATTTCTTTATCAGACATAACGTCTAACTCGGCATTATTGCGAAACCACTGTTCGACGTCATTTTCATCGGCTTTTGCTCGTCCAGGAACTCTTTTCAGGAGGTCGAGTAAGTTTAAATTTTCTGCATCATCATGATCAACGAACGCATTTCCCTTGTGAAGAAGGAGTTTTTGCCATGAATGAACTAGTGTTAATGACCCTAAGTCGTTCCAGTCATCCGCCACTCATCCGACTACAATTCATAATCTAACATTTTTTTTTAAGCTCTGGATAAGACCTTGACCATCATCGTTTCCAAAAAGAAGAACGGATAAGAGCTTGCACCTATATCTTCTCTTGAGACTAACAAAACTTCTCGGTCCATTGGCTGGCATAATTCTGTAACATAGGGTCGTAAAAACATTGTTCGTATGTTTCTGTTTTTGAACTCTTCAATGTTTGAGTGTGAAGAAGCGTTATCCAAAATCATAATAGCCTTTCTTGGCAAGTTTTTAGATTACTAAAACTGCTCAACGGGTGGAACATATACTTCATGGAAACATATTTTGAAAATTGCAGAGCTCATCCAGGCATTTGCCTTGTTTAGATGCCAAACGGAAAGTTTATCCATTTCAGTGTGCTTAAATGCACGTGGTTTTGATTTTCCTATGACACCAAGTTTTAATTTGTGGTCACCTGTTGCATTACTTACATGCTAGGATTGTTTTCCTTTCCTCGCTCCTTTTAAAACTAGGAGCTGACTCTTCTTCCTTGAAAGCAAGACTTTTTGCTGGTAAGAATTTATAACTTAATTCTGTTTCATCATAACTGTACAATTGCTATGTGGTCAAACCTTCAACTTCGATACGTTTCTGAAAGTTTTCCTTAAACTGAGACATACCCTTCCTGTCTCAAGGGAGATTTTCTCCACAAATACTAAGCTGTTGCACTTCATATCATTTCTTCCAGCTACCAAGCCAGCCAGTGCTTGGGACCACTTCGATCGTAGCCTTTTTTAATTCTTCATAAAATTTCAAGGTCTTCTCTGGCAAGATTGGCCCACTAATAAGCGTGCCCTTCTCTCTTGTTTGGCCAAACCAAATGTAAAGCTCTTCAATTATCTCATTAAACTCACTTTTCTTCATCCTTTTCCTTTCTTTCAAAGTTTCTGTACACATTCTCTTAACTCACCACTGTTCAGTTTCCATCCGCTTTTTCTTCCAGTCTCCAGTCGTACATTTGCCGACTCCCCACTCCTTTGCACTACATTGACATTTTCACCCTTTAACTCTTTCGCATTCAGAGACGACCAAATCTGTTTTCATCAAACATCGAAAACGCCCGTGTTTACGAATTTGTCTTGGAATAGTTTTCCTTTCCCCCTGCATGGTAGATAGCTACAGCTTTAACAATCACCTACTTAAGTGAAATGACTGTTTCTCTATTGGGGGTTTTTCAGCGGTTTCATCCATTCTGTGCAGTTTCACCTTAGAGCCGGATTGCACCTGCGAACGTTAATAGCTTTCCGTATGTCTCCTTTAGTTGCTTCAAAAGAATGATTGACATATCTCTTAACAACTCGCGAAACCAATGAGCCATACACTAACGTGGAGGGAGAAAGCACTAGGTGGAAAATAAACGAGGCGTTGGGGCGGTTTGCCGTTGCCTGAATGAACGGGCGTTACGGGCGACTTCAATGCGAAAGAGTTAACCCTCTCGCTGCTCATCCCGCGATTTCCACAGACAACGTAGAAGTAGCAAAATTTGCGCAACTCGCGATTTCCGCGGGGATGAATTTTTGCCGTCTATTTAACTGTGAAACCCGCTCTTTCCTAGTTCAAGGTTTCCTTTCGGCGTTTTTGTGATGTTTAATTGTTTATTTAGATGTGGGCTAACAGATGGCGTTAGTTGTCCACATTTCTGCCAAATATACAAATATGTAATGTAGTATTTTGCGCGCGCTTTTCAGAATTCAAAGATGTCTGGCAGGAAGCGTTTCGCGAGTGATATAACCTATATTCCTGACGATATTTCCGACACTGACAGTAGTTTTGACTCTGATTTCAAGTATATTGAAGATAGTTATAGCGAAACTGATGAGAATTTCTCGAATTCCTCTGCAGATAATGATGAATCTGAAAATTCAGTTTCTATTGAAAGTGTTGGACAGTGGTGCTAAATTTATATGCAAACTATTACATTATGCAAATATTTTCATTTGTATATATGTTTTACCATTGTATTTTATAAAATAAATCACAATTTAACCAATATTAGTTTTCAGAATTTTCCTTTTACATCATTCTTCTTCAATTTCAGTATTCTGACAACCTTTTTCTATGATCTAATTCTATATTGAAAAAAAAAAAAAAAAAAAAAAAAAAAAAAAAAAAAAACCCTCTTTTTGAAAAAATTTTTTGTATATTTTAATTCTAAAATATATGTAGATTTGAAATATGTAATAAAAAATACTCACTTTTTGGACATATTTTGATAAAAAAAAACGTACGCAGTGAGAGGGTTAATGCCACTGACTTTTGCTCCATAGACAAATTTTCTTTTAACAAAAGATGCCATCGCAGAGTACTGACCAGCAGCCCAAAACTTTGAACAGCTAAACGCGCGTTGGTGCAAGTCACGTGGTGGAGGAGTGCGAGTGTGACGCGGGACATACGAACGCATGAAGAAGGGGACACCTGCAGCGTGACCTTCGAGAGGGAGAAGGCCATGACCCTTAATAAACATGGCGGAGCCGTGTGCTTCGAGAGGGACCTTCCACGGTCAAGCCTGCAGGCGGGCAATGACCTTGAATGGGTTTGCTAGCGTGGTTTTTTCGTCCTACCAAAGAATCTCTAAGGAGAAGAAGTAAAGGTTCCCCGGGGCAAATGTGGCTCCGTCAGACCGAAGAGACACATTATGTATATCCCTGAAGCTTACGGGCAAACCATTCCAAAGCTATCCACCCTCCGTAACTCACTGCGCATGTGCGAAATAACATCACGAGGCAACAAAGCAGCATCAAAGAATGCAGCATGCCGTCGGCCATGTTAGCAATCTTTTACCACGTTGTGCGAAAACGTTCTTTGTTGTTGTAGTCAGAGGTACTTGGTTTTAGCTATGTGAAATTCTTTTAAAAACTTTTTAAATGTAATGCTGTAAATGAAATGGTTTTGGCTATTGGGTGAAAACTTTGCTCTTGGTTTTCACAATGGTCATTCCAAATAATTGTCTAAACGTTTTCATGGTAGTTTGTTTTTAAAGTTGTTGTCGGATAATTATAATGTATTTCAGTGTTTTCAATTTATTTAGGGGTGCCTTTAATTGTCTTTAAATATTTTTTTCTGTTTCAGTTAGTTATTGCAAATTTTGCTTTTAAAATTTCACTGTAAAATTTTAACTATGGATCCATAAAAGTTTGTTACGTTTTGTACGGCATGTGTTTCCCCCCCTTTTTAAGTTTACAGAAGAAAAGAATTAAGAAATTTATTTCATTTAAATTTTGTCTTCGTACGGCTTGCTGTTTAAATTGAAAGTAAAAATTGGACAGGATTTCTATAATTCGCCCTAAAATTCCAACTAACATCCTTTTGCTCATAAAACTCCAGAAATGTATGAAAATAAAACATTTTGAGTTATTTCAAAGTAAAAAATTTACTATCTCCTCGAACTGCGCTGTTTAAATTTCACACTGCGCTGGTGTTTCACTGCATAGCCGTGGCTCTTCGGTACAGCGGCGCAGAGGCGAAACAGGTTTACATTGCATCTATGGAAGCTTTCATTCTTCCCCTTAGAGATTCTTTGGTCCTACCCAGGGCTAAAGGGCTAGTTCATCAGCTTCTCGCGGCTGAAACCGAAAGAAGAGACTGATGACGTAGTTGGGTTCGCTTGGTCAGTCCTGGTGTTCAGTTTCTTAAGCATTTGCTTGAGAATCAAAACGCTTTGAAAAATAGTTTAATAACCAATAGGAGCCGAGATTTTTAGCTCATGAAATTGCGATATACATGCATTTATATATGAACTAGAAATGTATTTACGTCATACCAAATTAAACTATAATATGCGTAAAACGTAAGCAAAACATGCATAAACATAACTATTTTTTTTTAATTAACACATACATTGTCTCACAAAAGTGATGGGACACTTGTGCTTTACAATAGGAAACTGCAATAAAATAAATTTAAAAACATGTACAATTTTTTGTGGGTGTGTTTCATACTTAAATTTAGTAACAATTATTACATAGCATACATTTTCTCAAAATATTAATTTAATAAAAATACAATATTTAGAAGGGAGCAGAAAATGGCTCACTTAAGTGATGGGACACTTACTTTTCCATCAAATATTTATCCAAAAATTTTACTTTTTAAAAGGTTTTAATATTTTGTTGGATTTCCTTTTACTTTTAAAACTTGGGATGGATTCGAGTAATTTTTTTTGTGATTTCTGGAGTGATTTTACCCCATTCTTCTTGAAGCACCGATTTTAATTGTTGTTTTGAAGAAATGGTGTGTTTGCGAATTCTTGATTCCAATTCTTGCCAAATATTCTCTATGGGATTTAATTGTGGAGATTGTGGGGGTATTTTTATTATTTCAGGACAGTTATACAGCAGCCAGAGTCTAACGTTCAAAGCACTGTGCTTGGGGTCATTGTCCTGGTAGAATTTAAAACCGTTATGAAGGTTCAATTTTCGTGCTGAAGATTTCAAATTTTGATTTAAAATGTCAATATACTTGTACTGATCCATTATACTGTCAATAAAAACAAGATTACCAACTCCAGCGGACGACATACACTCCCATACCATAACTCCTCCTCCACCATGTTTTACTGTTGGCATCAAGTTCTGTTTGCGAAATTCTTCCCTGGGTTTTCTCCACACCAAGATTCTATCGTCAGAACCAAATATATTAAATTTACTCTCATCAGCAAATATAACTTCATTCCAGTAATCAGAATTCTTATTTATGTTGGATTTTGCGAAAGCCAGTCTGAGATTTTCTATTCTTTTCCCTGACGAAGAAATTTTTTCCTGGCTGCTCTACCGTGATATCCAGTAGATGGAATTACTCTTCTAATAGTCTCAGAATTAACAATTACTCCATATAATGCTTGTAAATCAGCAGCAACTTTAGGAGCACTCATTCTTGGATTTTTTTTTTTAATATTTCGAATGATAATTCGCTTTATTCCATTGGATAGTTTTGATGGTCAGCCAGGTCTTCTTTTATCCTGAATCATATGATTCTTTTTATATCGTTTAATGATATTGAAAACTGTTGAATGAAGTTAACTGTTTCAGTAGTTTCTCTAATAGATTTTCCACGTTCAATATGAAAATAATAACTAATTTTCGAATTCCACGCAAAGTTTCTTTTCGTATAGCATTCATGGCTGCACAGAGCTGAAAAACACAAAAATTCCAAAACAAACTGGAGAGAAATACTGCAGACGATTTTATAAATTATTGGCAATTGCTTTTGAGTAAAAATAAATACCTCAAAAGATATTTTTATTGCTTACTTCAGACGATTTTTGTTGCATAGTACATAGTGTCCCATCACTTAAGTGAACCATTTTCTGCTCCGTTCTAAACAATTGTACTTTTATTAAATTAATATTTTAATATTTTGAGAAAATGTATGTTATGTAATAATTGTTACTAAATTTAAGTATGAAACACACAAAAAATTTTACATGTTTTTTAAATTTATTTTATTGCAGTTTCCTTTTGTAAAGCACAAGTGTCCCATCACTTTTGTGAGACACTGTAACTAATTTTTTTGGTCGAGTGTACCCTAAATGTAGTAATTTTTTTCATAATCATCTTTTTAAATATATGTAAATAGTAACCCACCGATAACATACGTAAATTTCTACATTTACGAAGAATTCTTTTTGCGTTAAAATATAAGTTAGTCGCAAAGTAATTTGCATTATAGAAATATTAACCAGTTCGCCGTTAGGAAAATCGTAAACATTTCGTGCCATTTTTCGCATCCAAAGGTAAGCTTTTTGTGTCTAAAACTGGGTTCAGAATATTTCTTTCCCCCTTTCACCACCTGTGAAAGCCTATTTAGAAGTTCTGTTCAAATCAGATTGAACAGCGTACCTGTCACACTGAAGGACGGTGAATAACGACCCCCTAAGGAGCAACATAAAACACAAAGACTGGTGTAATCCTTAGAGCAGATATTTTTCCCTTTGCATCCACCCCACTTCCATTTCCTGCACCTAACCCCAAATCTATTGCAATGTAAATGTAATTTTTAATTGTCAAGAAAAAGCTTTATATAACGTAAAAATAAGGGCATTAGCTAGTATTTGAAATATCCTTGAATTTTGTTTTATTATTTTCTTGATGGCCTATAAGAAAAGAGAAGAATTGAATCGTTAAGAATTGAAAGGATAGCATTCAAATCCCTTTGTCCGTTAATAGAAAAGGAGAAAGCTGTTGTGGATCCCATAACATATGTTGACGGGGTAGCTAGTCGAAGAAAGTGTCCCCATCCTTTACTTTCCTGAAACAGCCGCGCTGTGATCCTAATGCAACACCGCTGAGAAGATAAGTAACCCATCAATCACCCCTTTTGATTTTCGACTCATTCTGTGGGGGTTGGAAAAACGTCGCTGCGTCGTATGTGTCTCGGGGGTTACGGTTCAGACCAAATTTCACCCCGACGAGAGCCTGCCGACGCTAACGGATGACGATGCCTTTTCTGTGAACGTATTTCTCTCGGGGCAAACGGTGAACTGGTTAAATAAAAATATGCAAATACATTTTGAGAGTACATGCTAAAGACATTACACATCTATCTAATTAAAAATTAGTTAATGCTAATAATAGATTTCATAATTGGTGTATTCTGATAAATAACCAAGTCAGGAATACAAGCAGTTGGAATAGCAGTTGACTTCAGTATCTTTTTTGTCGGTAATCCTAGCAACCTATTTTTCATATCATCCTCATAATCAGATTCAGGGAAGTGACTGCTGCATATTCGAGCACTCTTTTTGTTAACAATATCCGCTCTTCGATACCTATGCAACCATTCTTTCGTTAACTGTATTTTTGTACGGAAATGTATGAAATACCACGCTAGTTTCTTTCGTATTATGATACGTATTGCTACAGGTAGCAACGGCACACGATACTATTTTTTCAATGATTTCTCATTACAAGAACTTTCTAAATACAAAATCCCTTTAAAAGTACCATCAGTTCTTTCAAGTTTAAAAAAAAAAAAAAAAAAAAAAAAAAACCCTCTTTCTTTGAAACTAACAGGGCTAAAGAAAGAGAATCCAAAAACTAAAGATTCAATCTTTCGCACTTTAATGCTCTGGTCAGTCGACGACGGGACGAACCCAGTGACGTCCCATAACATCCGGTATGCTTCCCAAGAGGGGCTCGTGTCGGCATCATTCTTTTCAAAGGGATGACCAAGCCCTTCTCTTTCTTTAGCCCTGGGAGAACATACGATTTTCCCGCAGGCAAGTTGGAAAACCCTGCTATCGACATGACTTTGCTCAGCTGCAGCCAGCTCAAAGTCTTACCCTTAAAACCTCCCTCAAGAGAGCCCGCTATAACCCTGCCCGTTAAATTAGAATCTGGCAGGTTTCCCCAACTCAAATCGGCGACATTATTTGGCGAGATTTTAGAGTTCCTTTTTTTCCGTTCCTTATTTTCAGAGTGGCATTTTTTCGTTCCTTATTTTCCGGGGACATTCTTTCCGTTTTCTTTTTTTCCGGGTGACATTTTTTCCGCACACCACTGAAGATAGCATTTCACACTTCAACGCAGCTGTTTAGCAAAGAAAGGGACCCCGCCTCCACCATAAATTTCCAGTGTCTTTTAAAGTTGAGTCACAGTAAAACATTCATCTAAGATTTTACTGTAAAGATGTCCACTTTCCATTCTAAAAAGCTGAAACATCTGTTTCTTTTTTTCAGTCAAATTCTACTATTATTATTGTCATATTCCAATGACACATAATACATGACCTACAATATCTTTTAGCATTTCCTCTGTACTATAAATGTATTTCAGTTAATGTATAATTATTAAATATTTAACAGTAAATATTATGGATATTCGAATAATTTTAGGAAATTCTTCCACATGTTTAGGATGAAATCATAAACAAACTTTATTGACCTGTATCCAAAGAGCTTTGAAGATGATTGTGTAATATGTGAAATGGAAATTTTAAAATTAAACATTCCAAGTTTCAAGTTCCCAGAAATGTTTAATAATTTGTAGTTAAACTTATTGACACTAACGTATATTTGAAGATGAGTACTCTGTCGCATAGATTCTAAAATTAGTATATATAAATACTTGTTTAGGAAACAAGTATAAAGTTTCTTCATAATTACTAAAAATAAAGTTGTATGAAACAAGTTTTGCGCACTTCTTGGAGAAATGCGAAAAACATCATTTAATGAAAATAGTTTTTTTTTTAACCTCAGGTGGATCAAAAAGCAAAAATTAGGAAAGCAAAAATCACGATATATTTTAGGAGCATTAATATTTTTGATTATTGTTATCTTTATTATTTACGTCTTAAAACAACTATTTCTGTCTCAGAAATTAATTACCTCAGATTTCCAGTTTTTACATTGCTTATTAATTAAGCCGTATCATTTTTATCTTAAACATTAATTTAATAATGACAAAAATATGAAAAATACATATAATATAGGGGAACATATATTAACGGAATCTATTTATATCTTAGAAAAGCTACGCTGTGGTCAAAGCTAAAGAAAAAGAAGGGCTAGGTCATCCGATTGAGGGGGAACGATGCCGACACGAACCCAGTTGGAGAGCAATGTGACGTCACTGGGTTCGTCGCCTCGTCTACTGACCAGAGCTTCACAGTGCGAAAGCTTAAATCTTTACTTCTTATTTCTTTGAAAGAGGTTTATTTGACTTGAAAATTATAGCTGAGGATATTTTTTAAATGAATTAGTGTTTGTAATGGGAAATTATTTTTAAAAAATGGAGCCCTGTGCCGTTGCTACCTGCGGTAATGCGTACCATAATACGAAACAAACAAACGTGATATTTCAACAATTTCCGTAAAGAAACCTTTAGTAGACGAAAGAATGACAGCATAGCAAGCATACGTTTTTCTGTTTTTATTTTTATTATTATTATTATTTTAAGCCCAAAGGGCTATTAATTTCGTTTTGGCATTCTGCGTTGAATCACTATAAACGCGGTACCACTTTTCAAATTATTGCCAGCAAATGTTAGAGCCCTGCATTATATTTAAAGAAATTAAATAATGAAGAATTTGCATAAATATATGTATGTTTCTCACATTGTGATAAAATGACAGTACGTAGAGACATCACATTTTGAATACCGTAATCCTCCACCGAATATGGGCATCTGTATGCCCTCATTTGGAATTTGTTTATTATCGATTTCATATTTTGTAACACTTTAATGAATTTTTGATTAACAAACTCGACGATTTCCATGCGAGCAGTGGCAACATTGTATCCCCCCCCCCAAAAAAAAAATTATCTCCAGCGCGCGAGAATCTGAATCGGAAATTCTAAAGAGATGCTCATTTTTAAAATCCTTTTGCGATATTTCTGTTGAATTGAATTTTATGGTTTAAGTGCAAAGGTGGGGGTCCAGTATTTAATCAGTTTATCATATCAATGTTCAGTTTTCTTACTGAGCTATTTTTTTGGCCTTTTTATTATTAACGTATTGATGTTTACTTTATTTATCAAACATCCCTTTCTGGGCGCCTCCTACACATAAAATTCGATTCAACAGCAAAATCTCAAAATATTTAAAAACATTTTTCTTTAAAATTTCCGACAGACAATTTCGCGCGCTGGAGATAAAAATGGTTTTTTCCGTACAGTGTTGCCACTGCTTGCTTTGTGATCGTTGAGCTTGTTATTTAAAAATTCATTAAACTTTTTACAAAATATGAAATAGATAAAATAAAACAAATATGATATTCAAAATTCGAGCTTCCAGGAGGCCATGTTCAGGTGGAGGATTATGTTATTCAAAATTTGGTGGCTCTATGTACAGTTGTTTTTTCACAGTTCGAGAAACATGTATACATTGATGCAGATTCTTCATTATTTAATTTCTTTAAATATAATACAGTGTGATAATGCTTGGTGGCAACAATTTGAAACGCATAAGCCGTTTACAGTTATTCAACTCAAAATGCCGTATCGAGACATATATCCCATTCGAGAATAACATCCCTTTCGGGCCTAAAAATTAATCGAGAAAATGGAAAATTATGGAAAATGAAAATTTATGTTTTAACCATATATACCGAAATACAAATAACTGCATTAGTGAAACAAAAGCGAATTAAATTGTTTCCAAATGGCACTTCAGAAAGCATTGTAATTAAATGATTATGCGTAAAATGATTGGTTGATATCAGCAATTTTCCTTGAAAAGCCTCCCCGAAGGTTGAAGAAAATTCTTCAAAATGTATGGGAGCAATTGAAAATCATATTTCTAAACTTAAAAAACGTCTTTCGTTCCTCAATAAGAACACGATTCGTTTATTTTGCTGATTATGAACAGTCATAAGAGTTTGACATTAAATTGGAATGCATCCCTTGTGTCGGCAAGAAAAGTTAACCATAAAATAGGTAAATGGAAATAAATCATGTAAACTAATTCATTTTATTGTAATAAATATAAGATTTTATTATTTGGTTTATAATTCATAATGTGTTATGTGATTTATTTTATGCATTTTTCGTTATTTATGAAACTATACAAAACAAATCATGAAATTCTGCATAGAGATAAATTAGCATTAGAATACATGCTTTTAAAATATAAGACTACAATATTCATAAGAAAAAATATAAATGTCAATTTAAAATATTTTTATTAATTTATGAGTAATGGACACTGCATAGTAATCCTGATGATCAATAATAATGCTTTCATAATAGTCATTGTCAAGACTTACAAAAACCTAATTACCTCATTTCCAGTGCTAGCTGAAAGACAAAATTAAATGAAGTGAAATTTGTTTGGATTTAATATATTATGAAATTTGTTGTTAGCATTCATTAGCTTTTAATCAGATGAGTTTGTAAGGACGTATTCTGAAAATACGTTTGCATAATTTTATTTGATATTTCTATAACCCAACTTGTGATATTTTAACTCAAAAAGAATTATTCATAAATATAGAAATTTGTCAATGTTTTTTATCGATAAGTTACTATTTACATACATTTCAAAAAATATCGTAGAAAAAAATTAACTATATGTAATATAGTATATTCGACTTTAAATATTAGTTTAAGGCTTATATTTTACGCGTACTATAGTTTAATTAAATCGACCATAGCTACATTACTAGGTCAGCTATATATCCATACACATTGTAATTTCATTAGATAAAATCTCTTCCTCATATTATTTACCGAACAGTTGTTCAAAAACTTTTGATTTTCAAGCAAATACTCATAAAACCGAAGGTGGTATAAGGCACTCTCAAAGCAGCAAGCGAACCCATCTACGTCATGACTCTCTTCTTCCGGTTTCAGCTGCGAGGAGCTGATGAGCCAGCCCTTTAGCCCTGATGTTCTTCCCTGCGTTTGCTTCACCCGTTGCGGAAACCGACCCATGTCACCCGGAAGGTCAGAATTTACGGGAAGCAAATGTTTCTCTTCTGTTAAATACCAATGATTGCCGGCCTTGAAATTAATTTCATCCATCCCTAACTGGAAGCTAACAGTTTGTTCCATGGAGCTAGGAAAGGAAGGAGGGGCCAATCGACATTAGAAGTGAAGCACTACTTTGAAGCTTGGGTCACCAGATGGGGTGTTCTTTGTTTACATTCAGAAGCTCGCTTGACAGGATTCTGATAGTATTTCGACACACGACAGTTCCATACAAATCGAAAAAGGGACACTTTCGCATGAAAGAAACATTCATAGTGTGATGGATAATAGCAATTTGTATAGTTTATTGACATTTACGCCAAAATCACATCTTGGTTATTTTTCGATAACTAACAACAGCGATTTTGATTATGAATTTGTTTTATAAAATTCTAAGCTGCTAAACTACAAAAATATATATTTTAAGAAAAATGTTATGCTTAAAGAATGAAAAATACCTTACGGTACATTTAAAATTGTATACGTCTTTCGATACCCTTGATAGAGTATTCGCTACTTTTATTTTATTTTCCATGTTTTAAATAAAACAATTTTTTTCACATCCATATATTATTGTTACATATTATTGCAAAAATCATGTATCTGCCTTTGAAAAAATACATAAATATTCATTAAATTATTTATAAATGTATTTGAAATGAAGAATTTATTCACTTATAAACAACTGTGAAGAAATCTAATTATTAAATGTATCTAATTTATAATGATTATAAATGTTATCTAAATATATAATAACCTTAATATTGAATTCTAAACATAAATTGAAATCCTGTTGACAAATACGTTATAAAACTATTTAAGCAAGAATTGTTCGTATTGGAAAGCAATCTGTTAAAAGGTATTGTAAAGCAAATGCTATGAGATGCGCACTTAAGAAAGTAATAAAGAGTTTTGGAATATGTATTGTTGAAATGAAGGATAAAAAAAAATCTGATAAGTATAATTAAAAGAATTATTCCCCTTACATTTTATAATAACACAGTTACAAATTTTAAATAATACTTAAAAAAAAAAAAAAAAAAACTTATTTTATTCTCTTTCAGAAATGTTCAGAGAAAGTCAAGTACTATTTAAAGTATTTCGCTAATTCCTAATAATTCTCTAATTTAAAATGAACCGAATAGAGCATTAATTATAAATTGACTTACATTTTTCAATTTAAAAGATGCCTCAGAAGCCAAAAAATCATGTCATATTTAAGAAAGTATTTTAGGAAGAAGCTCTATAAATAGAAAAGAAATAATGCATAATTTTAATATTAATAATACAACCAACTTTTTTTATCTTAATTTTTGTACCTTAAACCGAATCAAATCGAATTACCTTAATTTTTTTTTCTAATGTAATTAACGAAAACTTGTGAAAATATTTCATTCAAATTAAACTATTCTGAGAAAACTGTCCTGTGAAAAGTATAGCATTTAATTCCGTTCAGAATGAAATGTTGTTTAAAAATATGTTGTTTTCATATACTTAGGACTCTGAAGTGTTGTAGAAAAAGAAAATATATACATTTATATGTATATTTACGACGTAATTACAAAATATTTACATCCGAACGCGTCAAATGCCATTGAACTCAATGGTAAATGACCCAATGTTTTGGTCACCACGTAGGGATCGCCGGTGCTTCAGAGCAGGGTCAACACCTGTTGGCAGGATACCGGAGAAACTTGTTTAGGGTAACTCCATCTTACTTCCACTTCCTACCTCCATGGTTTTTTTCTTTGGGTTTGAGAAGCGGGAAATAAAATACTTTCTGTGATCAAACAGACAGAAGTCCAGCCCAAGGTCAAGATGGCCTTGTCCAGCCCCTCTGGCATCCTTTCTGTGGGTTCCCAGACTGCCCACTGGACGAAGGCGCACCTGTCAAAAGACCCACTTCCCCCCCAAAAAACCCCATTGTGATAAATGCTAACGCGACAATACCAACAATACAACCACTCCGTATAACGGTGTTAAACACCTGGGTACCTGGTTTCTAAGACCCGAAATCTAAGACTTTAAAATTTAACTTATGGTTCACGTTGTAAAAATACTGATCTATTGTACGTTTAAGGCAATTAAAAAGTTGTAGTCTGAAAGAATACATTGCACTGTCATTTTTACTTCCTTATACGAAGTAAAGGCAGTGTTAAATTAAATTAAGGTAAATTAAATTATTACATATATTAAAATTTAAGCAAAAGTGATACTTTTCACTTTAAAGTTCGTATGGTTGAAAATGGATTTAACCATTCCAATAATTTATACAACGAAAGATTCTGATCTCAAGAACAAGAGGATTTAGGATTAAAGCTTACAAACCATGAGCCCAGCGCTGTAAGAAAAGTAATCTTACACAATAAAAATAAATTTTAATCAATAAAAAAGTGTAATGTTGTTCAATTAACTGTAAACGCTTTTTAAAAAACAATTCGTTGAATTCCTATTATTTTCCTCCAAGCTTACAGAATTTATCAAACTCGAAATGGCATCAAGTTTTGTAGCAGAAAGTTTTACTAAGAAATAAAAGCATTTGTAAATATTTATATGCAATTTTTTTTTTTGAAGTACACACACAACACACAAAAACAAAGTTTAATAAATAAAAGAACTGAAATAGGTTGTCATTATTTATTGTCAAATTTTGTTCCACTTGAAAAGGTTTCATAATTTGTTAGCCCAAAAGGCAAAAGGTTTCATAATTTGTTAGCCCAAAAGGGACGTTAGTCCCGAATGGGATATTTAGTTTCGAAACAGCGTATCAATTTTTACATTGTAGCCAGCAAATATTATCTTTCTTTATTATATTAAAGAAATTAAATAATGAAGAATGTGGATGAATGCATGCATGTTTCTGGCATTGTGAAAAATCAACGGTATCTAGAGCTATCGAATTTTGAATAACGTAGTTCTCCACCCGAACACGGGCACCTGGTAGCTCGAATTTTGAATTTCGAATTTGTTTTATTATCCATTTCATATTCTGTAAATCTTTAATGAATTTTCGATTAACAAACTCAACGATTTCAAAGCAAGCAGTGGCAACACTGTAAGGAGCAAAACATTTTTTTTTTTATCTCCAGCACTCGAGACGGTCTATCGGAAATTATAAAGATAAGCTGCTTTTAAATATTTTGTGATTTTTGCTATTTTTGAATCGAATTTTATGTGACGTAAGCGCTAAGAACGTGATATTTAATAAAGAAAGTAAATACACAAGACGTTAATAATAAAAATACAAAAAAATGGAAATTTGTAAAGCCATATTACAGTCAGAAAACTGAACGTTGATATGATGAACTGAACAAAGACCGAAGGGGGGGGACAGAAAAATGTATGCCAACACTTAACCGTGCATCGGGAATTCTAACCGTATCCTGCTATGCTCGTTTTAAAATTTTTGTAATTTTGCTTTAGAATTGTATATGGCGTAAATTCAAAGAAAATTATGCTTAATAATAAAGCTAGAAAGACAATGACAAAACAAAGTAGGCAGTGGCATTTTGTTGTTCACCTTATGTCATTTGGTGATCAAAATATTTGGATCGAGTTTAGACTTTTCGGCAAATATTCAGTGTTTGCTATAAAACTTGGCCAGAGAACGGGAGACCACTAGAGAGGAAAAAATAAGCAATGAAAAGAGGGACACTGCCAAAAATTATTATGGAATACACCCCTTAGAACAATCAGAACAGATTTATATGAATTTAGCAAAACTACGCAACGGTAACATATCATTGATAAAAGTATATTCCAGGAGAAAATATTCATATTATTGTATAATGTTATTATTATTATATAATGTTCATATTATTATATAACAATACTTTTCAAATTTGATCAAACAAACCATAGGCTTATACACAACCGTCCAGGAGTAATTTAGTCAGATTTTTTTAATTAGTACTAAATATGCATAAATTTTAGACTTGATTTTATTTTAATCATAAGATCAAGGACACTTATAACATATGACGTGCTTTCGTGGTGTAGTGGTCTGTAAGCTGGGCGCGTATTCCAGAGTTCCGTGGTTCGATTCCCGGCGAGGGCGTTGCTCATTTTCAACTCTCCTGCTTCCATAAAATATCGAATGTCTCTACAATGTAAGTAAAGAAATATTCGACATAACAGATATTTAACTTTTTCTTATAATATAAATTTTGCGTGGGAACAGTTTTACATTGAGCTGGAAATACGTTTATGTATTCTTTAATTCATTCAATTAATTATTTATGTATACTGAAAATTGATGTAAAATTTATCTTTAATTTAATCTTTGTTGTAGAAAATTTATGTAAAATTTATCTGGCGAAATTGAATTTAGAAATTTTCTTCATTGGCTATAATTTTCTTCCTTCTGCAGAGATCGGTATATAAACGAGACATATTTTATCGAATGCCGTAGCACAGTTTCCATTTATTTATACGATGTTCCCATCATCGCATTTTTTGCGATCCTTTTGTGTTAATATATTCAAAAATTTAAAGTGCTATTACGTAAATTACAGTATTATATGTTACATGAAAGGGATTAAATTGAATCCAAATTCAAAATATTTACATGTCTTTTTCACTCATATTTCTAGCAATTTTATTTTCATAGGGAAAGTTACCAAACACTGTTGATATAATAAGACTGACAGTCATTTGTGTTCTATATTCTTACGCAGAATACATAATGCAGCTCATCAGCGCTCCAGCGGTCGCTTAGTACTGATAGTTTGACAGGAGCTCAAATCCCAAGGCCCAAGGCGTTTGTCTTCCGGAGTACCTTTGCAACTTAATGCAATTACCTGCACAACTTCGATAAGGAAACTGAAGTAATTAAGAAAGAGCACTGGCTAAAGGAAAAATGAACGAAACCGTTAAGGGTTTACTGCGAAAGAAATGAATAAGAAGTCCGTGTGAGGGACGAGTAATTCTTTCTGCTTTCAACTTGTTATCCAAGATTGAAAGAGAGAGAGGTGATGATTAAGGCGAATTCCTGAACACATTGCGTTAATGGAATCGGAAAGGTTGGAAGAAAAACAGCCGGGAAACGTATTGTTCAAAGGCTTGGGAAAGGTAAAATTAGGTAATACCATGGAAGTAGGAAAGGTAGGTTACTTCCTACCTCCATGGGTAATACGGACAGGCGCAGTGATTGTTAATGCCTTGGGGATGAGCGGGGGGGGGAAGAGTCTTGCGACTAAAACAAGTATCCGGGGATGGAGGAGCTAAGCATGGAGGTAAGAAAGGTCTTACTTCCTACCTCCATGGAGCTAAGAGAAGGGGGGGATAGTCAATTCAAGAAGGCGAAAAGTTCTCCGACCGCCTGTGGCGAGTAGAAGAATAGGAGCAACTTTTCGAGCGGAAAAGAACCGTGAGGAAAGTTAACTGCGAAAAAGACGGAGCAATTTTTGGCAAAGGATTTAAAGGGACGATTATTGAGCTTAAAAGGAGGAAAAGTAAGGGCAAATAAAGGAAGGAAGATAAATTAAAAGGGGAAACAAATTAATTTTATTTTGGATTAAGGTAGTGAAGTGATGAAATGCAAGCTTGTGATACCTAGGGAGAAAATAAATATTTTGTATCTTAAAATCAAGAATAGGTACTCTGCAGGAATAATTGAGTTTTAAATTAATTATTGTAAGAATAATTAAGTCTTAGAATTAAAGAATTTTTGCAGAAAGTTGAGTTAATTTAACGAGTTAATTTTTATTGCATAATTTAAAGTAAATTTAGATGCTGTGAGTCTGGTCCGTGATATTTGAAAAGGTGAGGTCCTGATAAATGGGGGGAGGTCATGTTTAGTGGTACAGATTTAGTTCCCAGATTAGGTCTGGCGGGCAGTTATGATAAGATAAGAGTTAATTAAGGGGCTCAAATCCCAGCAAACAAGATGGTTGCAAGATAATTTAGTTATTTCTTTCATGTGTAAGAGGTTTCCTTTTCTCATAATTCGATCAAGTTTCCTTTTCTCATAATTCGTTAAAACCTCTACGAAGGCATCCCTTCTCTTAGATAGTCAGTTCACGTGCTTTTCCATGATTCAAATAACCAAAGAAGAAATGAGGAGAAAATGCTCTAGGTACTAGCTATTCAAGGGATAGTACAATTAATAATAGGTGTAGAAGAGCATTTTTGAAATCATTTCTTGAATATCCATTCCGGGGAGTTCTAAATCACCGAGAGTTCTTAAATGTTAAATAACTTCAGTGCCTTTAATTGAGTCTGAAAATTGGAATGATGGAGTTGAATGTTTTCGAATTTTAAAATTTGCAATTTGCTAGGAAAGACGAATCTTCTGCTCAAGTGCTTGCAACAATTTTGAAAATTCAAAATTTGCGAATCTATGGGCGACGTGCGTGATTCATTACATCAAATGCTTCTAATAATTCTTCTAATAACTATTTTAGAGTTTAACATAAAAACTCTAAAATTGTAGGGATTGTAAATAATCTAAAGATATTTAGAAATACAACAAGATTTGACAGTTGAGGAAAATTGAAAAATACACTAATTATCATAAAAGATGAACAGAAAATAATTATAATGTAAGAAAGAAAATTTTTCTCCTTTCTTTTTGTTTATTTTCCCAATTTTTAAAAATTATATAAATCTAAAATTTGGTTACTTAGGGAAATTGCTATAAATTAAGCATAAAACAAATCAGTGCGAGAATGGTTTTGCATACGAACTGAGATTGCAACACATTTCAACCAGTTTTAACCAGCTTCCGATGTGAAAAAGTTCCAGAATTAAGATCTTTTTATTGTAAATGCACCAAGTTTAAATCTTGCCATACTTGGGCATTTAAAGCCCGAATATTGGAAAATATTATAATTAAGAATTTTTAAATTTTTGCAATAGCATACGTACAAAAGAATGATCAACAATTGATTCAAGGCTTTCATACGAATACAATAATTCGAATGGAATGTAAAATATTATTACTATTGTAATTTATATTGAAAGTTGTTACACGACCTTCAAAAATCAATATTATAATTTATAAGGCAAACATGTAACTGATATTATTAAATGCCACAAAAATGCAAATATAATGAGACTTTTCTAATGCGACCACTAACGGCGGCTTCAAGCGATTTTTAGGCCACTTATATAGATGGTTGCATTAGAGAGGCAAATGTATAAAAGCATGTTTATTTATGTTGTAGGAAACACTTTTAGAATTCGCCGTCATGAGATTCTCTGTACTTATATGTAAAACAGTTACAAATAATACGTCTTACTAAAACGATCTGACATATTTAGGTTTCTAAAATTATGTTAAAAATTTCAAAAAGGAAATCTAACAGAAAAAAAAAATCCTGATTTCGTTAATTTAAAGCAGTTAACACAGTTTATGATAAATAAAACATTAATTAAAGCATCACAGGCTTCAATATGAGAAAAGATTAGCATGATCATCAAATCAGATTATTTAGGTTATGGCAAAGTACCATAAGATTATCTGCCGAAGTGGATATGGATGCCTTCATGGAGGACTGTTTATAGCGAGGAGTTGATACGAAAAGTATTTCATACGTCTGATAGAAACTGACTCGTATTTATGTCACACATGGAGAAAACCACGAAAATTTCCTGGTAAGCAGCACATTCGCCATGGTTTGAACGCCAGTCGAACTACCAATATTCAACGATTTTTACCTCTCGGCTGCTAGTGGTCGAAGGTCATTTAAGTTATTCTCTGAATTTCAAAGTTATCGGTCTATGCTTTATTACGCAATTATTCATGCTCAGATTTTTGGAAACAAGAGATAAATTAAAAACTGGAATTCTAGATAACCAAGTTAAATAATTAAATTTATTTAATTTTCCGTTTTGATACGTTTTACGTTATGAATACGAAAAGCTCCCACGTATGATGTGTTTGGAGCTCAATTTGGAGAGTGGAATGAATAAGTTTCTTTAATTTGGTTTGGTTTACTTTAACAAAGCGCACGAAAGTTATCTGCCTAAGAGAATGGTTGCCTTCGTGGAGGGCTTTCTAAGGAAAACCACGTTATATAGGGGGAAAACCACGAAAAGCTGTTTTGCTAGAAATCGAACCCGTATCTAACAACCAGGGTATCAGCAACTTAACCGCTCGGCCGCTTTTAAGTTTCCATAAGTTTTACACGTAATTGTAATTAATATAACTACTATGAATAAAAATCTTTTCTAAGATATCTATCCATGTTTCAGCCTATCAGCGGCCGAGCGGTAAAGACGTTGAACACTGGTAGTTCGGTCCGAGGTTCCAATCCCACGAACGGGCTGGCTGCATGGGCACTTTCGTGGTTTTCCCCATGTGTAATATGTATAGGAGCCAGTTTCTCTTAGAAAGTTCTCCACGAAGGCATCCCTCCCTTTAGGTAGACAGTCCTCGTGCGCTTTGCTATAATTGAATGATCCTAATCCATCCATGTTTCTAGTTGATTTTTGGTATTCTGTGAAGATCATCACCCTAGAAAGATGATATTCAGTGCAAGTGTTTGTTTATACCTATAGAAATGCCTGTCACGTTTGGAAGTGATCGTCTTAAGGAGATGGTCGCCAATCGTTTATGGGCTACTAGATGGTCCGGCTCTCAGTAGATTACGCATTGGTGCATTATAAAATGCATTAAATCCTCTCTAAGGCGATTATCCACGTTTCTAATTATTTTGGTCTTTGGTGGAAGTGGTCGTCTTAAAGAGATAATGCTCGGTACAAGTGTTAATTTCTACTCTGGGAAATTATTTTAGAAGAGGTCGCCATAAGAGGGTTCATTGCATATTAAATGTTTAAATCCAGATCACGTGGTTATAGGATCCATTTTAATTAGATTTTAAAATTTTAGTAAACTAAAAAATCTGAAAGGTTTCAGATTTGAATTTACGTCTAAAGGGGCCTTTTTTTTTAACATTTTGTGTGTTACCTTTATTTATTAAATATCATGTTCTTCGCACTTAAACCATAAAATTCAGTTCAAGAGCAGTATCGCAAAATAATTTTAAATTGAGCACATTTTTAGAATTTCCGATTCACAGTCTTACGCGCTGGAGATTAAAATGTTTTTTCTGTACAACGTTGCCATGGCTCGCTTTGAAATTCTTGAGTTTGTTAATCAAAAATTTGTTAACGTTTTACAAAATATGAAATAGCTAATAAAACAGTTGCCCATATTCGCAGTAGGATTACGTCATTCGAAATTCGATGGCTTTAGGTACCGTTGTTTTATCACAATATTTAGTGGCAACAGTTTGAAAAGTGAAACGGACATTCAGAGCGATTCGACGCAAAATCGCAAAATGAAAACAATAGTCCCTCACGGACTAATAATTTTGAAATAAACCTCTTAATTTTAATAACTGTGGTATTCTTGTTTTCAAACTTAAGTGCAAAATTAAGCAATTGTTTCCTGTGCAGATACGTTACTTTTAATTAAAATCAAATGAGGAAAAAAATTATGCGAAAATTAATTAGCTAAAAAATTTAGTACTATTCTTATCGCAAACCGTAACTTGAAATTTCATCTACAACTGTTTCTTATACCAAAGCTCAGGATGAAAAACCGCAGCTTAAGGCTATAACTACATGCGGTGCGAGGAGAGTAATTACTAAAGACCTGACAATGACCGACGCTGGACAACCCGCCTTCCCCGCTGGCTTCCATCGCGAAAGGTTTCCCCGCTAAACACCCCTCTATTTTTAGTCTTAACAAAGAAACCAGCAGCTAGCAAATCTCCTTGCTTCTATTCGCACATGTTTCCGGTAATCCGAAGTTACGGTTGTTGAGATAAAACTTTTATCACCCAGCTTGGCGATCTTTCTAAACATGCCTTATATTTCCCATTGCAAACGAAAGGTGACATTTTTTCCGTTCCTTATTTTCCGGGGACATTCTTTCCGTTTCCCTTTTTTCCGGGTGACATTTTTTCCTACAACCATCTTCAGTATACTTTTAATTGACTGATGACTCAGAACAGTAAACTGAACTTGCTCGTATTCTAATGACATTTCTCTAGTCTACATCACTACATCGAGAGCACAAAGAAGTTTTTCTTTAAAATTAAATTTGAAAGGGATCTCAAATTTAAATCTTCATTATAACGGTAAGTTATTGATTTGTAATATTACATAAACTAAATTCTTATAATTTCAAACTTACTAAAAATTCTATTTAACTAAACTTTTAATCCATTTATCCAAAAATCCAAACTTATCACCATTAACAATGCAAATGCCTTCTAATATTAATAACGTTTTGTTATATTAACATGAAATATTTTTATGATAAATATAAAATATAAATATATGTTTCCATACATTAAGAAACATAATGACAGGCCAAAAATAAAAAAAAAAAAAAAAAAAAAATTTAACTTGTCCTGCGCTATAGCTGCAGGATCGAAGTAAAATAAACTTAAAGCATCTAAAGTTAAAATTAAATTGGAATCAAAGGAAGGCAATTCCTTGACGCTATAAATAACTGCAACCGTGTATAAGAGGTTTAACACAATATCTAAACAAATTTAAAATAAGAATTCGTGGTAGCACAAACTCGAAAAATAAAAATGCGAAAGGAAAAACATACAAAATTATAAAAATTATTCTCCTTTTATTGATATTCCAATTCAGAAGAAAATGAATTAAAGCTTCATAATAGTCGATTAATACGTTTCGAAAACATATTTTGTTGTCCTGGTTCATTTGAGATCTAAAACCGTAAAAAGAATAAATTAAATTTTCATTTAAGACATTAAAATTCATATAAAACCGAAAAATCGAATCTGAAATGCGCGATAATTTTCTCTACACGCTTTCGAAACACTTGGAAAAAAGAATAAAACATAACATTGTGCCAAATTGACTACTCAAAAATATCATAAAAGTTTTCATTGTGCAAATTGACATTGAAAAAAAAAAAATTGGTTTAAAGCCATTTTATGCAAATCCGAAATTCAAAAGCAATTACAAATAAAGAGCAAAGCAAATGTACTTTAAACCAAATTGTCATTTAAACAACACTGAAAAATTGGGTGATCCCCGATTATGCTAAACTAAACTTCTAATACCAAGAAAACGAAAAACTTTCCATAGAGATTTCTATTTTATTTTTCATATTTTTGTCATTAATAAATTAATTATGAAGCTAAAAAGAAAATTAATAGGGCTTAATTTATAATCAATGTAAAAACAGGAAATCTGAGGTCTTTCATGATAATTCATAGAAACTAAATAGTGTTAAAGTAGGTCCATTATGTCGATTGATATGCATTAATATCATTTATTGTCCTGTGGCTTAATTTTAGAAAACATTTGTTAAACGAATTACTCTTGGCTTGAATAAAGGTATTCTGATAAGGATATGTATGAATTCGAAACAGAAGTTGTTTTTCAGGAGAAAAGATTGCAAATGATATAGTTGCAAATTCATCGGCAAATCTGAACTCCAATAATTCAAAACATAAACAATTCGTTTAACAAACGAAATAAGAGTAAATAAAATTATTGAAAACTTTATTTATATTAATGCTTTTCGTATTTTATTGCATACATTTAAAATATTTTTGAAACATTCTTATTTGAGAATTTAATTATACGGCTTAGAAACAATGAAAACTATACTGCAGCTTAAATTGTAATTGACAGGAAAGTAATGCAATACATTTATATTAAGATTATTATATAAAAGTTTTAATTGTCAATTTTTGTGCTTATGTATGTTTAAATATCTGTAATTCCATTATCTTCGGTTTTTATAGCTATAATTCTGCCTAAAATACAAATTTTTCTTATGTCTTTTCATTCTTTTATTGCCCACCAGCGGTCAAGCGGTAAAGACGCTGAACACTGGTAGTTCGGTCCAAGGTTCGAATCCCGCAAACGGGCTGGCTGCATGGGCGTTTTCGTGGTTTTCCCCATGTGTAACGTGTATACGAGCCAGTTTCCCTTAAAAAGTCCTCCACGAAGGCTTCCCTACCTTTAGGCAGAATAGCCCTCGTGTGCTTTGCCATAATTAAATAATCCAATCCATTCTTTTATCATTAAATTAAAGTGTTTATGTCTGTATACTCTAAATTTGCATTATCCTTGATTTTTAAAATGATGCGAAAAACTATAAATATTAAGCAATATTAAATTCGATAACAGGCGTAAAAGTCAACAAAATATTAATTCCAAATTGCCCGAGATATGTTTTTGCTTGTATATGTGTGTATATTATGTAAATGTGTGTATTCAATATCTTCCTTTCTTTTGTCTTCCGTATCCTATCTTACTAATTTTCTTACTTTTCATTTGTTTCAATATTCATATAAGTTTTACGATTTGCTTATTATTTCTTTATATATCATTAGTTTTAAAAGTAAAACATGCCTTTTAATATTACATTTTATTTGATTTTAATCATTCGTTGTTTTATTTATTTAATTTATAATCATTTTTCATTCACTGTTCTTGATGGTTTACAGTAGGACTCTGACACCTTTAGTTCCTAAATTAAGCCCAGGTTTAAAAAATATCAATGTGCATAATTTTAACCTCTAAAGACATGTATGCTTTTTCGGATTATCCCGGCAAAGATTAATCACACAGAAACTACATACATTACAGAAGCTAGTTAATCAGAAACTTATTGTAATGAATTTTTACATTAATCCTTCCAGATTTTAGTTCAGGAAATTAATATAATAAAAACATTAAAAAAAATAAAATGAGTTAAAAAATTAATATAGCATTAATTCAGAAAAAAATCTGAAAGGTTTCAGATTTTAAATTACGTTTTTAAAGGGGCGTTTTCTTAACGTTTTGTGTGTTACCTTTATTTATTAAATATCATGTTTTTTACACTTAAACCATAAAATTCAGTTTAATAGCAATGTCGCAAAATAATTTTAAAATCATATCACACAGTTCCGCGCGATTTTTTTCCCTCGTAGAGTGTTGTCACTGCTCACTTTTAAATCGGTGAGTTTGTTAATCAAGAATTCGTTAAAGGTTTACACAATATGAAATAGACAATAAAACAAATTCCAAATTTGGACTTCCAGATGCCCATATTCAAGTGAAAACGAACGTTATTCAAAATTGAATAGCTCTAGGTACCGTTGTTTTATCCCAATGCAAGGAATATAGATACGTTTGTGCAGATCCTTCCTTATTTAATTTCATTGAATGTAACACAGGGCGATAATATTGGGTGGCAACAATTTGAAAAGTGAACCGGACATTTATAGTGAGCCAACGCAAAATGCCAAAACGAAAATAATAGTCCGAAAGACCAAATTGAACCTTTTTTTGGACTAAAAAATTAATTTATTTGTTTAATTTTTATTCGTTAAATATTTATACTGGTTGCAATAATCTTTTGCACAAGCATATTACTCTCTCTCGATGGTATAATCAATAAATTAAAAAAAGTTAAATTTGATCAATCTTAGCTGCATTTGCGCTAGATTTTTCACACTAAAAGTTCTAAATTTTTAGCCCAAAAAGGCTATTAATTTCGTTTTCGCATTTTGCGTTGGTCCACTATAAATATCGTTTCACTTTTCAAATTGTTGCAACCAAATATTACAGCCCTGTGTTACATTTAAAGAAATTAAATAATGAAAAATCTGCAAAATCTATATTTCTCGCATTGGGGTAAAGCAACGGTACCTAGAGCCATCCAATTTTGAATCATGTAATCTTCCACCAAATAATGGGCATCTGGAAGCAAGAATTTGGAATTTGAAATTTGTTTTATTATCGATTTTCTATTATATAACTCTTTAACGTGTTTTTGATTAAGAAACTCAACGATTTCAAAGCGAGCAACAATAAAATAAAAGTTGTTACCCAGGTAAAACAAATCATTCAAAAATAAATATTTACACATATTTTGGCTCAATTGAAAATATATGACTATTCTTCAGTCTTGTAGATTTCTTCACTTCTGACGAAGAGGGACCTAAACCTGCTTGCCCTAGAAATTATTTGAGATCTTAACATAAATCTACACCAAACTTAAGGTTATTGTGTTACTAATTTTGTTTCACTCGGCGTGTTTCTCCTCTATTTTTACAGAATATATTGTTTTCAATGGGCATAAATTACTGAACGATATTATTAAAAATTTTTTCTTGATTCATTAAATGATGAATTAAATTATTTATTCTACTTATATGGATTTTTATTTATAGACTATAACATTAGGAAAATCTTATAATATGGAGAAGAAAGCTTTAAGTGGGGCTCAGAAAAGGAAGAAAAAGAAAGAATTAGACGATGCTTTAGAACAAGAAATAAAGAAAATTAAAACTGTTGATCAGTATTTCCAAATTAAAAATTCTAATCGAGAGAATACCAGACATCAACTTTAAACTCACAGGAACAGCCATCAGCAACTGACGAACATTTGAAAGAAGCATCAGATAGTTCAGAAATAGTTTTAAAAATTAAAAATTTAACAAAAAATATTTTGACTGAAGACACTGAAATAGGCGAACTATCAAAAAATATTTCAAATACAGTCACAAATGACAATGAAAGTCCAGAAAAAGTCCTGACGGCCTTTCCAGATGTAAAAAATGAAAGGTATCCATCCGATTTTGGTCACTATCCACAAAATCTTACGAAGGATATGAACAGATTTATTTTGAGTTGTGGCCCTTGTAGACTAAAAGATATCAGCTTCCCCCAAAATCAAGATGGCAGATCGTTTTCTTCTCTTTACTACACCAAGATTAATAAATCGGGTTTAAAAATAGACAGGTTTTGGCTTTACTATTCGCCTAAACTTAATAAAGTCTATTGCGAACCATGCTGGTTATTTTCGAACAAGGACACGATGTGGACAACAGGACTACAGCAATGGCAAACATTGTCTGTACGAATAAAAAATCACGAGGGAAGTTCTTATCATATCGCAAGCTGTATTGTTAAGAAAAATTGGGAAGCAAATAATTGTATAGATCAAATGCTGGAAAAATCTGTAAAAGATGAAATAAATTTTTGGCGATTAGTTTTAGAGAGACTAATCAAAATAACTTTAAAATTAGCAAAAAATAATAATAGTTTTCGCGGACACAGAGAAAATACCTCAGATACATATATGGTTAATTTTTTATCTGATGTTAAATTATTGGCAGAATACGACACTGTAATGAATGAGGTTGTAAAAATGCCCTCAAATACTACTAATTATTCAATTCAAAATGAATTAATTGTTTGTTTAAGTAGTTGTTTGAAAAGGAAGCTGGTGTAAGAAATTAAAAGTTCCCCTTTTTTTTCATCATAGCGGATACTACGCAGGACATCTCAAAGCACGACCACCTAAGTGTTATTTACAGATACAGTGTCTCAAAAAAGTGATGGAACACTTGTGGTTTACAAAAGGAAACTGCAATAAAATAAATTTAAAAAACATGTAAAATTTTTTGTGGGTGTGTTTCATACTTAAATTTAGTAACAATTATTACATAACATACATTTTCTCAAAATATTAAAATATTAATTTAATAAAAATACAATTGTTTAGAACGGAGCAGAAAAAGGCTCACTTAAGTGATGATACATTACGTACTATGCAACAAAAATCGTCTGAAGTAAGCAATAAAAATATCTTTTGGGGAATTTATTTTTACTCAAAAGCAATTGCCAATAATTTATAAAATCGTCTGCAGTATTTCTCTCCAGTTTGTTTTGGAATTTTTGTGTTTTTTTAGCTCTGTGCAGCCATGAATTCTAAACGAAAAGAAACTTTGCCTGGAATTCGAAAATTAGTTATTAATTTGCATATTGAATGTGGAAAATCTATTAGAGAAACTACTAGTTAACTAAACAGTTAACTTGAGTCATTCAACAGTTTTCAATATCATTAAACGATATAGAAAGAATCATATGATTCAGGATAAAGAACCATCAAAGCTATCCAATGGAATAAAGCGAATTATCATTCGAAATATTAAAAAAAATATCCAAGAATGAGTGCTCCTAAAGTTGCTGCTGATTTACAAGCATTATATGGAGTAATTGTTAATTCTAAGACTATTAGAAGAGTAATTCTATCTACTGGATATCACGGTAGAGCAGCCAGGAAAAAAATTCTTCGTCAGTGAAAAGAATAGAAAACTCAGACTGGCTTTCGCAAAATCCAACATAAATAAGAATTCTGATTACTGGAATGAAGTTATATTTGCTGATGAGAGTAAATTTAATATATTTGGTTCTGACGATAGAATCTTGGTGTGGAGAAAACCCAGGGAAGAATTTCGCAAACAGAACTTGATGCCAACAGTAAAATATGGTGGAGGAGGAGTTATGGTATGGGGGTGTATGTCGTCCGCTGGAGTTGGTAATCTTGTTTTTATTGACAGTATAATGGACCAGTACAAGTGTATTGACATTTTAAATCAAAATTTGAAATCTTCAGCACGAAAATTGAACCTTCATAACGATTTTAAATTCTACGAGGACAATGACCCCAAGCACAGTGCTTTAAACGTTAGTATCTGGCTGCTGTATAACTGTCCTGAAATAATAAAAACACCCCCACGATCTCCACAATTAAATCCCATAGAGAACATTTGTTAAGAATTGGAATCAAGAATTCGCAAACACACCATATCTTCAAAACAACAATTAAAATCGGTGCTTCAAGAAGAATGGGGTAAAATCACTCCAGAAAAGACAAAAAATTTAGTCGAATCCATCCCAAGAAGATTAAATCATGTTTTAAAAGTAAAAGGAAATCCAACAAAATATTAAGACCTTTTAAAAAGTAAAATATTTGGATAAATATTTGATGGAAAAGTAAGTGTCCCATCATTTAAGTGAGCCATTTTCTGCTCCGTTCTAAACTATTGTATTTTTATTAAATTAATATTTTAATATTTTCAGAAAATGTATGTTATGTAATAATTGTTACTAAATTTAAGTATGAAACACACCCACAAAAATTTTTACATGTTTTTTTAAATTTATTTTATTGCAGTTTCCTTTTGTAAAGCACAAGTGTCCCATCACTTTTGTGAGACACTGTATGTAAAAGTAATCAAAGATGATGAAACAAATATACCGACTGATCTCAGTATTGAAGAATCTTTCTCTGGCTTTTGTCCCAGAACAGATCAATCAGCTAAAGGTATTTCTTCATACCTATGTAATATTTTGGAAGCAAATGAAATTGATTTTTCAAAATGTCGAGGACAAGGATATGATGGAGCAAGTAATATGAGCGGAATATATAATGGAATGCAAAATTGCATTCAAATAATACAACCAAATGCTCTCTACGTACATTGCGCCGCCCATAATCTTAACTTGGTTCGTGTTCTTATATATTACATTGTAATATATCCTGGTATAGTGCGGTAATATTAACATAGAGTAATGTTCTATATAGTTTTCATCACTCTTTAATAGTGTTATGTAATTTTGAAATACTGCAATAGCAACTACTTATGTCCTTCTTGATTGATTGTTAATTCATTAATAGGGTACTATTATGTAAATCTATTTCCATACTGCATAATATTATCTGTATTGAAAACGTATTGAAATCATTTAGTCCAGAATAGTACAATCTAATACCCTAGATCTATTATGTGGTACTATAATCTCATGCAAATCTTTCTGTATTGTATGCAAATAATGTATGGCATATTTTGTAAAATTTGTACGGCATCATTTAACAATTGGGTTCAGTACTTTAGAAATGTTTCAATTGCATTTACTTGTATTTCTACCGTATGATGGTAATCTTTCTTATTGGCAATCATATAAAGTATTGTAATGTATTCTGATATAATACTGAATTGTAAACTCATCTTCTCTTAACAAGGTCATGTAATTTAGAAATACTGCAATTGCACCTTTTTATTGTCTTCTCTGTTTGAATGTAATCTATTTTAATGACCACATATTGTATCTTATTTACATATAGATAACTATCCTAGCGCAACTATATAAACGCATTGACTATACTGTAACGATTTGGTATGGCATTATTATATAAACCTATTTTCATATCGTGCTGTACTCTTTGTTTAGAAATTGTGTTAGTATCATGCAATTAAGTACCACACAATTTAATAGCCTAGAATTCTTGTATAGTATAGTATCATAATCTTATGTGTAGTATATCTTGTGTATAGTATAATTTGTGTATTGTATAGTATCATAATCTTGTGCAAATTATATATTTAATTACTATTGTATAGTATGCAAACATAGAATGGCATATATTGTAAAATCTGCATAGCATTCTTTTGTATTTTATATATTGTATTGTAATATATTCTGGTATAGTACAGCATTATCAACATAGCATAATGCTCTGTAGTATTCATCATTCTTCAATAGGGTTGTGCAATTTAGAAATACTGCAACTGCAACTATTTATGTCTTTATAGTTTTCTAAAATTGGCAACATATTGTCTCTTCAGTCACATAAAGATAATTTACCTTGTGCAATTATAAAAGTCTCGTATCCTACTGTAATAATTTTGTATGGTACTGTTATGTAAATCTACTATTATACTGCATTATTTTCTTTGTGTAGATATTGTAATTATACAATCGAGTCCAGTACCATTTGCTCTTTCAGTTAGTTATTTAATATTTAAAATGATTTGTAGTACTGTTTTATATTATGTACAACTTATCATGCCTGTTACAGTCGTTTATTTCTGTTTATTTATGAAAATGTAATCCTTTCAGGGCAGTATGTAAATTCATATATAATCATTCCAGCCCTTGTTTGGACGTGTATTTGTTGTTTTGATATTCAATAAATATGGCTCTAGATGGGGGTGGGCACGGTGCTAAACCGATTAACCTAATGGTAAAGGGACAGTGCCCGTGCCCCCCGTCACCTATCACCTACCTACGTGTATTTCGGTGACAGCTTAAAAAGGTGGGGTTTACTTCCTTCGGGAGACTCCCGAAATTACTATCAAAAATTTAAATCCTACAAGGTGGGCTGGACGATTATCATCTTTGATAGCCATTAAAATAAGATACTTTGACATCTAGAAAGCATTAAATGAAATTATATTAACGTCAAAAAAAGCTCAAGACAAAGACATTGCAAAGGGGTTAAAAAGAAAAATTGAATCTTTTGAATTTTTATTCTTAACAATTTTTATGGAAAAGGTTTTATCTCTTACTAATGCAGCATTTCAATTATTACAAAGAAAATCAATCGACATGAATGGAGCTCATAAAAATCTAAAAAATGTTTCTATTAATATTCAAGATACGAGAAACAAGTTTGAAGACATTATGAAAGAAGCTGAGATTATTGCAAATAAATGGGGCATAGAAACTAAATTTGAAAATAAAAGAAAAATAAAGACAAAAAAATTTTTTGATGAGTTATGTGAGGATAACAGGTTTGAAAATTCCGAAATATCTTTTAAAGTAACAGTTTTTTATGCTGCTCTCGACATTTTAAATACTCAGTTAAAGTACAGAATGACTGCATTGACAAAAATCGCAATGATGTTTTCATTTTTGGAACCTAAAACTCTGTCATCATTAACAAATAACGAAATTATTAATAATGTGTCAAAAATACAAAAAATATATAAAGAAGACTTTACTAATGCACTGGAAGTACAACTGTTATTATTTATAAATACTTTCAGAACAGAAATCCAAAATTTGAAATCCGTTAAGGATTTAGCTAAATTAGCAATGGTCAAATATTATGACATGGCAAGTAGTTATTCGGAAGTGTGCAATTTTCTTATATTGTACTTATCATTACCTGTAACCACAGCCACGAGTGAGAGGTCATTTTCAAAACTGAATCTAATAAAAACATATTTGAGAAACGCTATGACGAAAGATCGGTTGTCAAACCTATCACTGTTGAGCGTTGAAGCTGAGATGGCTGAGAAAATGGACGTCCAGGTATTGGTAAAAAATTTTGCGGAAATGAAGTTTAGGAGGCGCAAATTTTAGTGAAGAAAGATTTTTTTCTTTATGATGAATTTTGGCCACCAGTGTTATAATTACAATTATTGATGGGAAAAAACATTAGAGAAGAACTCGGGAAAATTAAAAGGAAACAGGAAAAAACTGTAGCATTCATATTTTTTTATAAAAATCATGTATTCAAGAAGTCTAGTATACGAAAAAGTTTTTTAAAAAGACAGGAGAAAAAACTTTACCATACATATTTTCTCCAAAAATTGTATGTTCAAATTATTTTTTATGATGTCTATGGTAAATATGTTTTATATTTAACAAATGTATCATTTACATTATAAAAGTTCTTATTTATTACTTTATTATTGCATAAGTCATGTTGGTAAGCTGAGTGAATCACTCAGAGTACTATATATTAGTGTATATCTTTTCTGTACATTTGTCTGTCAGTTTATAATATAACCAGTTATTCAGTTTGCTAAATTCAGTGAAAAAACTTAGATTGATGCAGATTTTATATAAAAATTCAAAACATATTTGTATGTAAAACCTCTTGGATTTTATATAAAAATCTTCTCAAAACTAAGCTTTCTTACTTTTCTTAATGCTATACTTTACGTGACATGTTCCTTTTTTATATAGACTTATTCATTATCAGTATGTATCTCAGTGAAAGGAGAGAAAAGTCTGTCTCTCGCACGCACATAAAAAGTCTTAAATAACCGATTAAAATCATCTGATATCAAATCCCCAGACTAAAGCAAATTTCACAGTTGAACAAGAGAAAATATTTTCCTTTTTATTATTTCTTCATGGTACGTACCTTTCAACTGGTTCCCTAAGGACGTGCTTTTATTTTTTAACAAATAATCCACATGTAATAAAATTCATCATAAAAACACTGGCTCGCGAAATCCTTGATTTTTTTTAACTTTTTAAAAATTTTAATTTTAATTTTTATTTTTAAGCACATTAAAATTATTGAAGGAGGGGCCCATTAAAATTTTTTGCATACGGGTCCAAGAGTTCTAGTTACGCCCCTGCATAGAAGGTCTCAAGTCTGACAAGCGGAACCCTAATCCATGAATGAATTCTTAAGCGTATGGGATGGCAATTCGAAAATAAGACCTCATAGACGATTTTTAGTAGATGGAGCTGCTTATTTAAATACATAGATAGAATCTTTTTGAACTAAAGTGCCAAGCGAATCGAAATGAAGAATGCATTGAAGTTAATCTCATTATTTCTGTATTTACTTAAACATAATTTGATCTAGTGCTCATTAGTTGATGTATTATTAATTGCTATTGCCAAAGATTTCGACATTTCTGAAGTTAGTAGGTTTGAAAATTGCAGAAAATTAGCGATGATTTATTTAAGGATAATTTAATTTTATTTAAGGATTTTTCGTAGAAGCGCGACGACTTTGCAGGACATGAATACTTCAAATTTATCTGATAAAAAATAAATAGATGAGCTTCGCCTATATTAACGCTTTGCTAATCTCCGACACGTGGCGAAAGAACAAATCTAATTTTATCATATCTTCAAAATACTGAAAAATAAATTAGGTATGGGATAGTAAAAGATTTATAACCTGTCCGTTAAAGGCTGCAAAGAGATTTCATCAGACTGTACGTCGAATAGCTATTCGACATAGACTAAGAAGCATCTAACAATGTTTATTTCGAGGAAATCTTGAAAATTTTTTGTGCTTTGAATTTTACATGAAACTTTCTAAGACACACAAATGTTATTTCGGAAAACATTTCAGTATACGTTTAGTAATATTTTTTTAAATCAAAGGATGGAGAACAATTTAATTAAGTAACGATCTTTAACCAACCGCAAAATTTAATCGTTTTGACATTTTTATGAATTCTCTTGATGCTGAATTTTTATGCAATCATACAAGTCAGAATTGTACGAAGAATATTATTTATTTTCAAAAAACATTAGGTCTGGTTTACATTATTAAAAAACTTAAGTTAAAGGCTCAAAATTATTTTATTCTGTAATGCCTTGCCTGACGAGCTCTGTGATTATTTCAGTCTGTTTTGCTAATTCTTTTAATAAAGCTTCACATCTCTGGTATTGGGGAAAGTGGTCTTGGTGACTGATGTAACTTGTAAGCTCTCACATCACTCGGAAGGATTCGGATTAAATGTGCCTTGGGGAGAAAAAAAGCACAAAATTTAGTTTCATACCGTAAAAGAAAATTATTGTACATAACATAAAATTTTTTTTATTTATGAAAATTTATGTCATATATAATCACGTCTATCTGATGCAACATCCATTAAATGTAACCACATCTTATGCAATCAACAACATCCCATTATTATGTATTTTTCCAGGAAGGTAAAAGCACTAGCAAAACACGTTTTACTTCAGGTTGATATGTAAATTATAATAAGAAGTAATGATTTATTTATATTACTACATCACGTAACAACTAATGAAATTAATCTTTAAAAGAAAAAAAAAAAAAAAACCTCCTGAAAGCATATGGAAAATAACAATCAAACAAAATTGATATAAAATTAAAACAAACAAGGAGACGAAAGTCTTTCAGTAAATATACAAGAACTTTCAACAGATGTTTCCTATCTTTGTATTTTAAATCAACAGCAATTTTATTATAATTTATTACGCTTTTAAAAAATCTTAGCCTATATATTTCACAAATGTGACTATTTCAATATACTTCGCCAGATCTCATCCTGTTTATAATTTTGAATTATATGTTGTTATCAAAATCGTACAAGAAAAAATACACACAGCAGCAGAATTTTGCCGCATAAATGTATTTATTGTTATTCTTCAGTTGACTTTTTTTAACACAATCTCTTTTTAGTAATGGATGTTGATTCAAAAGCATTATTGATTTTCCAAAAGGATATATCTCAAACATAATCTCCTGTATAAATTGTAAACTATTTAATAAGCTATGTTTCATGGCCAGATCATATAAATAATAAAAAATATAGGAAACCACAAAAAATGGTTATTTTCACAACTGTGTCCTTCCCGAAAAAAAGCACCGAATATCGTATTGAAGCTTTTCAGTATAGTCAACAATTATACAATTTTGCCTTTTAACAGGTAATAGTCCTGTTTCAGATGGATAATTAAACACTTCAATAGTTCACTTAGAGAATTTAGTCTTCTCTATTAGTTTGAACGAAGTCCAGACTTTTAAACGACTCGGATTGTCGCTTCGTTTGAAAAAAACTTCTTAAGAAGGTTTTAAAACAAACATTTTTATTAAATTAGAACGTGAACACAAATGCACTTCTCGAGCTCATATAGGCAACCACATCTTGGGATGTAAAATTTAATCTTATCTAAACCAGCAAAGTCTACTAAGGTGTCCTCAAGCTGCAAGGAAACATTCTCTCTTACAATTCGAAAATCTTAAAGTATATGCTATCGAACCAATCTGCATTCTTGTTGGAAAATGGAAAGAGAAATGACAGTAAAACTCTATCAGAATGTAAATCAGAATAAAATTGGTTATGCAAAATAATAACCTTACATATTTCCCCACAACAATATAGTAAGTAATTGTAACGAATGACCTTGGTGAGGTCGAAATTCTAAACTAAACTGGAGCTAACTTTTAAAAATGAGAAATTTCTAAATGCGAACTATAACTACGTTTACAGACGATACAGATCACCGTACAGTTCTTTGGGACAATAAATCCATTGCATCTATCAAAAAGAATGACTAGCACTCATTTCCTTCCAGGCATCTTTTTACTAAGTCAGAACTGAAACATAAATGCACGGCTCGACTTTATAGACCTGCCAATCACTTGGGATGATATAACTCAAAGTAACATATTTAACAGTGAATCAAGGGTTGCACAAAGAATTTGAGCTTCTCACTGGCGTAACCATTTAACTTTGGGAAACTATAATGCAAAGTGGACTAATAAAATCCAGTCTGACCTTGCGAAACGTGGCTTCGAGAGTTAGAAACACTCTCTCTTGCAGTCCGGAAATCGCACATCATATACTTTGGAACTAATTTGAATTTTGGTAGTGAAACGGAAAAGAAAGTGACAGTAAAGATCTACATATATCATAAAATACTTAGTAATAAGCAAGTATTTTATTATATAGATAATAAATTTACAGACTTTAAAAAATTAAATGTTGACATATTTTAATTTCCTGTTTAGTATTTTGAATAACGATATATTTAATTTGCATATTCAATCCCTTCATTCTGCAGAACTGCAGTTATCAGCAGCATCCACATCAGGTCCTGTGGATAGTTTAGATGTTAATCGATTCAGAAACCTTTACTACGGATACTGTTATGAAATATTTTCAAAGGAAAAAGTAGGTGCATTGAATTTACACATGGGTTACGATGACAAGAATGCCGAGATAGTGATGCTAGATTGAATTATTATTTCTACAGTAATCAATCAACACTAACCATGTGGCTTCTATAAGAATAATTCTGATTACGATTTAATTACAGTTCAAGAATATGATTCAGCACAAAGATTAACCTTATGATTATATTTCTAACTTAGTGCAGGATTTGAGATTAAGACGTTTTCACATTGATTACACTTATCTTTGGTTGGAGACTTTTAATCTCATAATACTCTTAAAAGGGACACATAAATGAAAGGTATCTGCCTAATAACAGTCCTTTTGGTGTCTGCTTTATTAATATAATAAATCTAGTTTGAAATAAATCTAACTAATATAGTTTTGAAATTTTATGGATTTAAAAAATTTAAAATGCATTTTTCTTCTTTTCTTAATCTAAAATTTGTTCACGTTTAACTTCCTTTCTCAATAAGAATGCTAGAGAAAATAACATTTTAAGTCGCAACTCATACTGCACAAAAAATACACTTGAAGTTGAACTTATATAATGTCTTTAGAAATGAAATTACATTAGGGTAGTAGCTAGGGTTTTCAGCGCCCAGGGTCAACAGAAAATTTCGCGTTTTCTCCTGCTTGCCAAGGATGGGAAACATTTAATTCTAAAATGTCGTAACATCAGTTTGGCGCCCCTTGGATTCTGCGCCTGGGGACAGATGCCCCCTTGCCCCCCTCTAGCTACGCCCCTGAATTTCATACAAACAATGCGTAACTTACGTTGCATTCACAGCTTCGTATGACCAAGGGACTGACTTCTGCAGGCTCTTGTGGTTCAGCACTTTCAGGTAGATTTTCTTTCTTATTGTCAATCTAAAAATAAAATTTAAAAAAAAAATGCTTAATTGATTAAGAAGAAACACTATTTCTGCTTCACTTGAATAATATAAAAATGTTCTACGAATGAAGTTTTACAGAGCTATACTTAAGTCAGAAAAATATTTAAGATTACATGAAAAATATTCAAGACTATATGCAAAATTATTTAATTAAAAAATGTAAATGAATTAAATGTTTAAATAGAGTTAGCTTTAGGAAAAGGACTTATAACGATTTTGTAAAGGCAGTGTATGTATCATAAGATTTAATTTATTCAAGAGACACATATAAAATTAAATAAAGCGTAAATCTTTCATAAGGAAAATAACATGAACATTACAGCATTAAATCTTGAACAATAATTTAGGAATACTATTTACCCTTTTCATGTATTCTAATAGAATTTTCATTTCAACAGGAAATTTACTTTTATTGAAAGTAAATTTCCTGTTAGCATTCTCTCATTTTAGTTATTAAACTTCTAATCATTATGCAGCATCTTCATCTGGAACTTTATTTCTTTCTGACTTGTTTTAACAAGATGCTTATCATCAGTCTAATATTTTGTCTTCAATCAGTTAACATTTCGATGAAAATTATAACTTTTTGACAACGAAAGCCTTTCATTTTAATAATAGAAGGTACTTCATTTTAAAAATAGATATGAGGTAGAAATTTAATTATTTTATCACTGCGTTTAATGTGATTAAAAATTTCAAATTTATACACTCTTAAAACATAACATACCTTATCAAAAATTCGTACTCCTAAAATACTAAAATCTTGATCAATAACTGGAAATTCTTTCATAGGGTCGAACTCTTCAAACTGAAAGTCACGAAGAGAGTCATCAAAATCATCCTTCCTTGAACGCTCTGTAGCAGCCTGCGCAAATCTAAAACCTTCAATGAATGGACTGAGGTTTGATAGAAGAGATAAACAGGTTCTAGGCAACGTATTGTCAATATCAGCCTTTTCAGGAAAAAATGGGATTTCAGGAACATTTGGGCTTGTTTCAGCATACGGCACCTGATTTAGTAATAATATATAAATTAACAACAATTAAAAAAATTAATTTAAAATAAAATTTATATTTTCCTTCAGGGACAGAAACATCCATTAGTATTAGCACCCTAGTAAGTGGTATTAGTATTAGCACCTTAGTAAGTATGCATGTATTATGCACATTGGGTAAGAGATTCGGCTTCCTAAGAAACAGTGCTTTAATATATTAAACTGCTGAGTTGGTAACCAGTTCTGTATGGATTTTGTAATACTCTGGGACGGAAGACAACTCAGCGGATTTCAGTATTAGCACCCTGTGGATGCCAGTGTTAATTTTAGTGTCAGATAAACCTATATTATTCTACTTATGATATGCAAAGCAATGAAAAAGATACTATCCACTCTATATGTAACGAACAGTTGGTACTCTATAAGTTGACCTGTATTTAATTGAATATGTAATTTATATATTATATTAATATATTTAATTGTAATGTAATTAATATATTATAATTAATATAATTAATTGAAATGAACTATATTTAATTTGGGCATCATAACTTAAATTTAAATAACATGTTCAATCATACTGCTTTTGCTGAATACACGGAATATTCCTTAATAACGAAATATTTTTGCTGCCAAATAAGTGACAGTTTTACTTGCAGTCACAGGTGTGCAAAATTAAGCAGAAAGTCTTGTCAAGGGGTTTAAACATTTGGGTATTTGTCCATTTGATAAGTTAAAATTTTTTATGCAAGTATTGACAGAAATAGTGCTAAATAATCAGACAAAATAACAGAAACTGAACACCTTTATGCATTTAACGAATCATAGAATGCAATACGTAGAAATGTTTAAAATTTAATGTATTCCTATAATTACTCTGAAGCAAACGAAAAAACACATATCGGCTGTTTCATTGTCCATGAGGAATTTGTGGTAATATCACATTATTTATACTAAATATCACTTTTGTATTCTTTCAAAATAAATCTAAATTATTATTTTAAAATAAAATTTGTATTAGACAGAAAAAGATGTTCTTTTAATATATCATATATTTATAACGCATAGCTAACTAAACATTATAGTGACTTCTAAATTGCGTTATTCGTTTCTGGAATATTTTATGATTAAAATAATAAACGATAGTTGGCAAATAGGCGTAGGCTAATAAAACTCCTTTCGTGTTTTAAAATATTTTGTGTAAGAGAACAATGAATAGATTAATTTTTTATTTGCAGTTATGATTTAAGTTGTGTCTTCAGAAACAGTATGCACCGAATATATTTCCTCTCTTAGTTTTTTAAGCGGTAAAACTAGTAGAAAAAATGGAAAACATATACTAGTAAATAAGGTATATTAAACATTTTAAATATAGAATTAAAGCTCAGAATGTAAATAAATTTATCATTGCATTGAATGTTCCGAAAATTGTCACAATCTACATATATTTAATTTATAACATACCTCATCTAAAATTTCCACACGATGAGGACTAGACGTTGGAGTAGAATGCACAAATTCTGGAACGGGATCCACATCATTAACAGCAAAGTGGTTAAATTCATCAGCAACATTAGACACCCATGAAAACACATTAGTGCTCGGACATGTCTGAGCAGCCCTGAAGCTTTCCGTGAATGAAGTGAGATTGGAAAGAGAAAGACACGAAATTTGTTCACTCAAAGTTTCGTCAACGTCAATTCTTTCAGACAAACGAGGGCTTTCTGAGATATCTGCGTTTGACTCAGAAGATGTCCCCTGTTATAACAATAATATATAAATAAACAACAAATAATAAACAATAAAATTTATATCATATTCATCTTCATTAGAATTTAATATCTGAAGAAAAGCAATGCTTGTTTCAATAAAAAAAAAAACTCAGTTGCTATACTTATGAACTGTATCATGAATATAGAACCTATGTAATTAGCTCAATGAATTTATGAAATGGCCTTATCATCTTCAGTATGCTGGTATTTTTTTTCACGTGATTTTTATCCTTTAATTAAACGATTTGTTTTTTTCACTTTATTTTAAATTTAATTCTTTTTAATTTAATATTTATTCATCCACAATAATAGAGAAATATTAAAAAGGTCAGCGAACAAGCAAAGTGAACCAATAAAAATGATTAATACGCAACATAGTCAAAAACTATATGAATAGTTTTTGACTATGCTTAAAACAATGAGTTTCCGTCTGTCAGGGATAAGCTATAAATGTTCTTTTCCCCTTTGATCAAATATATGTGAGTCACTTGAATGTATTCTTATAATTACTCTGAAACAAACGAAAAAAGACATATCGGCTGTTTCATTGTCCATAAGGAATTTGTGGTAATATCACATTATTTATACTAAATATCACTTTTGTGTTCTTTCAAAATAAATCTAAATTATTATTTTAAAATAAAATTTGTATTAGAAAGAAAAAGATGTTCTTTTAATATATCATATATTTATAACGCATAGCTAACTAAACATTATAGTGACTTCTAAATTGCGTTATTCGTTTCTGGAATATTTATGATTAAAATAATAAACAATAGTTGGCAAATAGGCGTAGGCTAATAAATCTCCTTTCGTGTTTTAAAATATTTTGTGTAAGAGAACAATGAATAGATTAATTTTTTATTTACAGTTATGATTTAAGTTGTGTCTTCAGAAACAGTATGCACCGAATATATTTCCTCTCTTAGTTTTTTAAGCGGTAAAACTAGTAGAAAAAGGGAAAACATATACTAGTAAATAAGGTATATTAAACATTTTAAATATAGAATTAAAGCTCAGAATGTAAATAAATTTATCATTGCATTGAATGTTCCGAAAATTGTCGCAATCTACATATATTTAATTTATAACATACCTCATCTAAAATATCCACACTATGAGGACTAGACGTTGGAGTAGAATGCACAAATTCTGGAACGGGATCCACATCATTAACAGCAAAGTGGTTAAATTCATCAGCAACATTAGACACCCATGAAAACACATTAGTGCTCGGACATGTCTGAGCAGCCCTGAAGCTTTCCGTGAATGAAGTGAGATTGGAAAGAGAAAGACACGAAATTTGTTCACTCAAAGTTTCGTCAACGTCAATTCTTTCAGACAAACGAGGGCTTTCTGAGATATCTGCGTTTGACTCAGAAGATGTCCCCTGTTATAACAATAATATATAAATAAACAACAAATAATAAACAATAAAATTTATATCATATTCATCTTCATTAGAATTTAATATCTGAAGAAAAGCAATGCTTGTTTCAATAAAAAAAAAACTCAGTTACTATACTTATGAACTGTATCATGAATATAGAACCTATGTAATTAGCTCAATGAATTTATGAAATGGCCTTATCATCTTCAGTATGCTGGTATTTTTTTTCACGTGATTTTTATCCTTTAATTAAACGATTTGTTTTTTTCACTTTATTTTAAATTTAATTCTTTTTAATTTAATATTTATTCATCCACAATAATAGAGAAATATTAAAAAGGTCAGCGAACAAGCAAAGTGAACCAATAAAAATGATTAATACGCAACATAGTCAAAAACTATATGAATAGTTTTTGACTATGCTTAAAACAATGAGTTTCCGTCTGTCAGGGATAAGCTATAAATGTTCTTTTCCCCTTTGATCAAATATATGTGAGTCACTTGAATGTATTCTTATAATTACTCTGAAACAAACGAAAAAAGACATATCGGCTGTTTCATTGTCCATAAGGAATTTGTGGTAATATCACATTATTTATACTAAATATCACTTTTGTGTTCTTTCAAAATAAATCTAAATTATTATTTTAAAATAAAATTTGTATTAGAAAGAAAAAGATGTTCTTTTAATATATCATATATTTATAACGCATAGCTAACTAAACATTATAGTGACTTCTAAATTGCGTTATTCGTTTCTGGAATATTTAGGATTAAAATAATAAACAATAGTTGGCAAATAGGCGTAGGCTAATAAATCTCCTTTCGTGTTTTAAAATATTTTGTGTAAGAGAACAATGAATAGATTAATTTTTTATTTACAGTTATGATTTAAGTTGTGTCTTCAGAAACAGTATGCACCGAATATATTTCCTCTCTTAGTTTTTTAAGCGGTAAAACTAGTAGAAAAAGGGAAAACATATACTAGTAAATAAGGTATATTAAACATTTTAAATATAGAATTAAAGCTCAGAATGTAAATAAATTTATCATTGCATTGAATGTTCCGAAAATTGTCGCAATCTACATATATTTAATTTATAACATACCTCATCTAAAATATCCACACGATGAGGACTAGACGTTGGAGTAGAATGCACAAAATCTGGCACGGGATGCACATCATTAACAGCAAAGTGGTTAAATTCATCAGCAACATTAGACACCCCTGAAAACTCATTAGTGCTCGGACATGTCTGAGCAGCCCTGAAGCTTTCCGTGAATGAAGTGAGATTGGAAAGAGAAAGACACGAAATTTGTTCACTCAAAGTTTCGTCAACGTCAAATCTTTCAGACAAACGAGGGCTTTCTGAGATATCTGCGTTTGACTCAGAAGATGTCACCTGTTATAACAATAATATATAAATAAACAACAAATAATAAACAATAAAATTTATATCATATTCATCTTCATTAGAATTTAATATCTGAAGAAAAGCAATGCTTGTTTCAATAAAAAAAACTCAGTTGCTATACTTATGAACTGTATCATGAATATAGAACCTATGTAATTAGCTCAATGAATTTATGAAATGGCCTTATCATCTTCAGTATGCTGGTATTTTTTTTCACATGATTTTTATCCTTTAATTAAACGACTTGTTTTTTTTCACTTTATTTTAAATTTAATTCTTTTTAATTTAATATTTATTCATCCACAATAATAGAGAAATATTAAAAACTTCAGCGAACAAGCAAAGTGAACCAATAAAATTGATTAATACGCAACATAGTCAAAAACTATATGAATAGTTTTTGACTATGCTTAAAACTATGAGTTTCCGTCTGTCAGGGATAAGCTATAAATGTTCTTTTCCCCTTTGATCAAATATATGTGAGTCACCTGAATGTATTCTTATAATTACTCTGAAGCAAACGAAAAAAGACATATCGGCTCTTTCATTGTCCATAAGGAATTTGTGGTAATATCACATTATTTATACTAAATATCACTTTTGTATTCTTTCAAAATAAATCTAAATTATTATTTTAAAATAAAACTTGTATTAGACAGAAAAAGATGTTCTTTTAATATATCATATATTTATAACGCATAGCTAACTAAACATTATAGTGACTTCTAAATTGCGTTATTCGTTTCTGGAATATTTTATGATTAAAATAATAAACAATAGTTGGCAAATAGGCGTAGGCTAATAAAATTCCTTTCGTGTTTTAAAATATTTTGTGTAAGAGAACAATGAATAGATTAATTTTTTATTTACAGTTATGATTTATGTTGTGTCTTCAGAAACAGTATGCACCGAATATATTTCCTCTCTTAGTTTTTTAAGCGGTAAAACTAGTAGAAAAAGGGAAAACATATACTAGTAAATAAGGTATATTAAACATTTTAAATATAGAATTTAAGCTCAGAATGTAAATAAATTTATCATTGCATTGAATGTTCCGAAAATTATCGCAATCTACATATATTTAATTTATAACATACCTCATCTAAAATTTCCACACGATGAGGACTAGACGTTGGAGTAGAATGCACAAAATGTGGCACGGGATCCACAACAATAACAGCAAAGTGGTTAAATTCATCAGCAACATTAGACACCCCTGAAAACTCATTAGTGCTCGGACATGTCTGAGCAGCCCTGAAGCTTTCCGTGAATGAAGTGAGATTGGAAATAGAAAGACACGAAATTTGTTCACTCAAAGTTTCGTCAACGTCAATTCTTTCAGACAAACGAGGGCTTTCTGAGATATCTGCGTTTGACTCAGAAGATGTCACCTGTTATAACAATAATATATAAATTAACAACAAATAATAAACAATAAAATTTATATCATATTCATCTTCATTAGAATTTAATATTTGAAGAAAAGCAATGCTTGTTTCAATAAAAAAAACTCAGTTGCTATACTTATGAACTGTATCATGAATATAGAACCTATGTAATTAGCTCAATGAATTTATAAAATGGCCTTATCATCTTCAGTATGCTGATTTTTTTTTTCCACGTGATTTTTATCCTTTTATTAAACGATTTGTTTTTTCACTTTATTTTAAATTTAATTCTTTTTAATTTAATATTTATTCATCCACAATAATAGAGAAATATTAAAAAGGTCAGCGAACAAGCAAAGTGAACCAATAAAAATGATTAATACGCAACATAGTCAAAAACTATATGAATAATTTTTGGGAAAAGCTATAAATGTTCTTTTGCCCTTTGATCAAATATATGTGAGCCAAGTTTTTTTTTTTTTTTTTTTTGTTTGTTCCCTGTCAGGAATTTAAAGGGAGATCACCATTAACCTCTAATTTAGGCGTTCAGCGAGTCACTTGAACTGACAACGAAAGCACATTTTCCCACTGCAGGTGTTAAGTTAAGGCATATATTTTTCTAAGTAAAATCCTTTATTGGCTATTGTACTAAAACGGAAATGATCCAATAAGCCCTGCACCACGCATTTTTAAATGAAACTGTGCAATTTACAACTTTTTAATATTTTATTTGAATTAGGGAGCTTCACAAATACATACATAGCCCATGGTAACAAAGCGTAAGTAAGTAAAATAAAATGATATGACGTCTCAATTTTAATTCAAAATAAATGAATTAAAAACAAAGGTTTATGCTCAAAATAAAGAGGAAAAAGCTTTTAATGAAATATAGATTTAAATTCTTTTCAGTCATATGACAAAAGTACGAAAAAAAAGTAAATCACAGAATGGTTAAAGTTAAAACAAGGTTGTTAAAATTTAAGATAAAAAAAAAAAACTCAATTTAACCCACATTTAAGCGTTTTGATTTCTTTGAGAGTAATAAATTATTAAACTTTAAAATTTTAAAACAAAAAATAAATACTAAAATTTTATTATAACAATACTTATTCTTCAAATCTATAAATCTCAGCGTTAAGCTTATTTGCAGAACAAGATAATTTTTCTTTTCCGTAAATAGATGTAAGGCAGCAGACCGTATTCCTTCCTTATTCTTGTTCTGTATGGCTACAGTTAAACGTTGACATTCCTACGGAAACAAAATTGCATTCCTTATAATACCACATGACGACATATTGAAACTAAGCAAATTCTGAACTCGTTCAATAAATACAATAGCTGTTTCGGAGGAAATAAATGTACGTCTTGCTCTATATATAATTCATAATTATTAAGTTATTTTTCAAATGACTTATTTTCTGTCAGAGAGAGAAAAGAAGTAGACGAAATTATCTAAAAAACATTATAACATTTGACTAGTGAAAACTCTCAGACATATTTGGAGGCAATAATAGAAATATGAGAAACGTGTATGGAAAGCATGAATAGTCATGCCTGCCACAATTTTACAAAAGCTAATGAAGAGGAAAAGCTTAAATTGCCAGCCGGTATTTTAATTTTATTGGGAAATACAGATGGAATAATATCAGGAACTTTTATTATTTGGAATTAATTGGAAACATTACTTTATTCATTAAAAATTAAAATTACTTTTATTACTAATATGTACAAAGCTATTTGTATTTGTTATCCTGAAGTATAAAATCATTGCTTTTTTGTGTACAACAGATGAAAATAGATGAGATTGCTGCAAAATGCTTCTCTCAACCTTGCTAAAAATATGAAGAATAGATCTGAATAATAATATAATAATTATAGATCATATACCTAATTTAATCTGAAAATACATAAATTGCTCAATAGACTCCTCATCAGCGTTCCCTACTATCGAACATTTGTTACTTGCTAAGTTGAGGGGTGTTGTCAGTTAAGGGGCATGAAAATATATGACCATTAGGAGTTCCCTACTGCTCAATACGGATATCGCAGATTATTTTAGTTCTTCTGCAGAAATATCTAGGAAAAAGACCGGGTCCTGTTATGTAGTAATTAACTGAAGGATTCAAGTACAGAGACAGAGAAGCTTATATTAAGAATGAAATTAAGTGCAACTTTCTTCATCTTTCGTGAGAAGCACCATTCCACAAATTTTGTCGATACTTTGAAGGATATTATTTTAGTCGTTATTCGAAATTTAACCGAGGGTATGAAGACAATAAGTTCAATACCAACTCGATTAGGAGCCGTTTTATTAGCTAATTCATTGAAAATATGGCTAGCATGTGTTTTGATCCAAGAAATCTGAATTTTGTAGATTTCGTTTGAAAGCAGATAGAGAGTTTATGTGGGAAAGATAGAGAGTTTATTGGTGAAGGGAAGAACCGTTAATTCATTAAAAAATGTTATCGCCAAAATAGGTGCTTGGGATTCATATTTTATGATCAGTTGGTTCACAATTTAAAGGATGGCTAATTGAATCATTCTTTTATGACACATGATTTAGAGTGAAAAACACTACTATTAATACGGAGGTGACCTGTCCATTGTCCATTATCAGTTTTGTTACCTCCGACATCATTATTATGGATTTCATCAACATATATCTCTTTCCTCATGTGACAAATAGCAATATTGCTAATACTTCAAATACATGCAACAAGATTTATAACACAAAATATTTTTACAACTATTACGCATTTAGCAAAAAAAATTAGCAGAAAATAGAGAGTGAGTTTAATTAATTTATGTTAATCAAGCTTAACAAATTTTTAGAAGCGTTACTAATCATACAGATTAAAAAGAAAATAAACAATCTTCTCCCCTTTCTCAGTTTTTTTCCCTAATTCTAAGACTACTCACCAAATGATGCTATTATTACAATAGTATTACTACTTAAGATTATTGTAGTGGACGTTTAGCAGATACACTTTTTAAAAATATATTTTTATGAAAATGCCACATTGGTTACTACAAGCAGATGGAAGCATAAAAACGTATTCATAATTTCACTACTCAAATTGTACAGTATGAAGTTTCTAAAAATTGAAACAGCTAAAACATTTTCCCAGTAATTTAAGACAGAAAATTTTATAAAATGAACAATTTTTTTTTTAAATTTAAAAGAGAAGGGTCTCTAAATCACAAACAAGTTAAGGTTTATCCAAAACATTTTCATACACAAAACAGAACATACAAATAATAATTATACTTACCAAGCATGCCGTTTTTGGTTCTCTTAGCTGTCTGTAAAATTCATCAATTCTTTCCATCGAATTCCCAGAACAATCAGGTAAACTAAAAGCCCTCGAATGCGATATATGCATTTTCATCCACCGAAAAGACTTCGGAAGCGTTGCAATGTCGTCTTTAGGTAGAATCCATTCGTTATCCTCAGAATCACTGGATGAGGTATCGAAAATCTGAAGAGAGCTAAGTGACGACGACATATTCAGAGCCTTCCAAATATTATCTTTGTTCAGCTATTGATTCTAAGAAATGTCTCTGAAAAAAAAAACAGCCATATTATGAAATTCAGGATTTAACATTAACTGATACAGAAATTGTTCTCATTAAAATGTTTTATTGAGTATAAAACTAATAAATAAGTTCATTTAACTATACATTTAACAATTAAAAATATTCCTTATTTTATCAAATTTACTGATGTTATTAAATGTGACTGCATATATATATACTCAAATGTCGGCTTCTCTGCAGCGGAGAAGCGGACATGACTCCCAGACGCGGAAGGCAACGGACATGTTAACCTCAAAGCAAATTTAAATAATTTAAATTCAATCAATCATACAATTTTCATACGATTTTTTTTCCTTTCTTACGAATTTAGTTTCTTTTTTTTTTTTTTTTTTTTTTCTATATTTTACTTGAAGAAGTAATTTTTCTCTTTTTATATATTATTCTTTTTAATTCTTTGAGCAATTTTTCTTCTCGCATTTCTTTTTCTTTCTTTTATTTTCCTCCTAAGATTTTTCTTAATGTTTTATTCTTGTTTTAAATATTTATTGATGTTACGAATCCATTTCTCGAAGCGTAAATTTACATATATATTTCTCTGTCTATGAAATTTAAGCTGGAACTTACACGCATATACTTTCCCTCCAGAGGCTTTCATGGATAATATTTTCTGTAAATTTTCAACGAATAAGTACGATGTTCCTACCATATAGCTTACTTAGCATAATATATTTCTTCTTCTTCTTATCTTTTTTTACGCTACTAATACTTAAGATACGAGAAAATTTCTCTTCTAATGTGTTATACTAACTTTTTGAAACATTATACAGAACGTCGCGGATTCTCTTTTACACATCTCATTTTTGTTCAAAGGATTCATGAATCGTGTCAAACAAATGTAAATTTTAAAATATCTATTTTCCATTTAGACGTTTTGCCTTACATTTAACCTTTATCAGGTTTCTAAAACATATCCCTGTTCATATTTCCGATTCATTTTTCCTAAAAATAAATGCATACCTATACAGATGTTTTAAAGATCTACTGACTTTGAATTAAAACTTATAATTTAGAAATAATAAATTTTCCTGACATAAAATCTACTTGAACTAATATATGGACATCTCTAACCAGTTTAGTTCAAATACATACGAAATTTCTTATTATTGTCTAACCCTGTCTAATACGTACCAACAGCATTTCATTTCTTATAGAATAATTGTATTCTTTGAAATTCACTTTGTTTACCATAGCGACACTCTAGCGCTAGTTTTACTTAACAGTATTATATTTCATTCATATTATAACTCAGAATGCACAAAATGTATATCATTTAAAGAATTATCTAATCGTTACCACATGTTCTATTCAAATACTATAATAAAGCTAGAATGATGTATAAAAGAAATTAAGCGAACAAAACAAAAAAGAAACAGTTTTTCACAGACGATTGAGTATTTCTCATTCAATTAATTCAGTTTTCACTTCGCGACAAGGCAAAAATACATAAATACTCAAAATATCTATATTAAAAATTACGAAGAAAATCTCAAACGCTTATTTCCTCGAAAAAATTACAGAAAGAATTAAGCATGATTTAACTGGCAATAATAAATGAATCCGTTATTTTTGTTGTTGCGAAGCTAAGTTTCTCTAAATTAGAAACAAATCTACTATTCTCCTGTTTCAAATGTAAACATCAATGGCCGCCATTAAAAACTGGGTTAGCGGCAATTAAACAATATTAAAAATGCTGATAATTTTAAACATATTACACAGATTTACTAAAGGCATAAAATCCTTAACCGGAAGATATAAACAACATAATTCAATCATTTTTAAAGCAAAAAATGTACAATTTACAAACATATAAGAGTAAAGAAACTGAGATTACTGAGCCGAGTAATAGAGTGGATATATATATAAATATATTTATATACGTTTAGTGCTGCTGATTGCAACCAAAATACGAGGTGCACATCTACATGTTATAGCAGTCCTATATAGAAAATTTCAACGTTCTGAGGCTACTCGTTTTTGAGTTATGCGAGATACGTACGTACCTACGTACATACATTCGTACAGACGCCACGAAAAATTCTCTTCAGAATTAATTTTAAAGCAGTTTTATAATTATTTTGAAGGAAAAGAGTCTTTTGTTCTGTCCTAACGGTCAGATATCACGCCAAAACATAGTTAAATTGCATTCGATAGCGGTAAAAATGGATATTTTCGTTGCAATATGCTGCCTGAAACTTTTCGCGATTGCAATACTTCCTTTTTACTTCGTACAAGGAAGTAAAAAATGATAGAATAATTTAAAGAAGATTAAAAATTAAATAATAATAATTTAAAGAAGATCATAGAATAATTTAATTAAATTATAAATTTAATTAGAATAATTTAAAGAAGATTATAGAATAATTTAATTAAATTATAGAAAATTTAGTCTCTTTCTCTTAGTTATTAAATTTTTCTTCGACACATAAATTAAAATACACACGTTATACGTTTGTGTGTATATAATTATAAGTTTTTATTTCTTACTGTCGCTTGGCATTTGATGGAGTTTTGATTTTGATGAAGTGTGTAGACGTCGAAAAAATTAATAGAAATAATTGTAATAATACTTTGTAGATGCTCATCAGTACTGTACATTTTTCATGACTCCTGCTTCAAAATATCCTAATGTCTGTACAACATGGCTGGCGTGGTCGACATGCAGATTTTACGTGCTTGATTAGATAACCGACTTGTGTAAACGGTTTTTACCGTGTGTTACGTCCACACATGCGCGTAACTATTACGAGCTTCAGCCTACAGAAATGCAAAACTGGAGAATTTTAATCTCCCATATTTCAAAATTATACTGCCTCTGTATTTGTTAAACAAACATTTTTAAAATCAGACGCAAATAAAATGTAAAATTCATACAAATTAAAACATATTTTAGAGAACAGACCTGGCTCTTTTAATATTATATAAGGTAAGAAATATATAACTGATTGATATAATAATGCATTCAGGAAGGAAAAAATATTTCATTTTACTGAAAGACATGCAGTACCTTTATAAAAATTAACTTAAATCACAAATAATTTCTAAAGAAATATAACTCACCACTTGGAGTCCAGTTTCCAACCGCAATAGTCACGTTGGTTTTTTTCTAACTAAGAGCTTTCTCGCAAGGACATATAGAAGCATTCTGTACCGCGCCAATAACAATGGGAAAAATCCCTCCTCGTGATTGGGTACGGCTTCCGATGACATCATTTTCTGTATGCTTAGGAACGCCTTGATTTTGCTTTGGCTTGAGGGTACGCTTACATACCCTTTCTTTACACTTTGATAGCATTATTTAAAGCATTTATAACGTTTAAAAAGTTAATAATTATTATTAATTAAAAATAATATATAAAATACGCTACGTATTTAGCGTAATTTAATCTTAACGTTATTTACATAGCGTATTTTAATAATATATAAAATGTGCTAAGTATAAAAATAATATATAAAAATTACGCTTATTTATTAATTAAAAATAATATATAAAATACGCTTATTTATTAATTATAACAGGACTCGGTAAAAACAGTTTATTGTAATAGGTCTCAGTAAAATCTAGGATGATGAGTCTATCAATGAAGATTGATTTTTAAAAAGAATGCAATCTTAAGTGACACTAGTTACCACCCCATCCCGAACAGCTTGAATTCCGGAAACAAATTTCGGGAAAAACGTAGATTCTGGAACTTGTATAACTTGCAGAATTTCGGAATTACAGACTCATACTAGACGCATCGAAAGCTTTCAACAACGCGTTGCATGAGGGACTCATTTATAAACCAATAAATTTAGATTTCATGAGAGAAATTACACAATTAATAAGGTCATTTATCTTAAATAGAAAGTTCATAGTAACACTTAGAAAGAAACTTTGTTAGATTAGAGCAGGCATTTCATGTCATAAGGGTTGATCCTCGGTGTAATTCATTATTCATTCTATGCTTTAGGTTTTCTTTAAGATGGGTTGTGGTGGTGTATTTAATTATGGCAAAGCACACTAGGGCTATCTGCCTAAGAGGAGGGATGCCTTCGTGGAGGACTTTCTAAGGGAAACTGGCTCGTATACACGTTACACATGGGGAAAACCACGAAAACACCCATGCAGCCAACTCGTTCGCGGGATTCGCACCTCGGACCGAACTACCAGTGTTCAGCGACTTTACCGCTCGGCCGCTGGTGGGCTTCTTTAAGATGGGATACGGATCAAAACCAGTTCTTAGATTATTATGCAAATGATACAGCCTCACCGTGAAATCCGAGATCTGGTATCCAGCACGGAAGAAAAGAACTGAGCGAAATGATGCCAAATTTGGGAAAAACCGCTGATATTAATAAATGACCAAATGTCTTAATTACTTCTGAGCTTTCGTCACGAATCACTCAAACTTCCGGTCTGGAATTTTCCAAATTTTACTTTTGTATAATGTACCTTTGTGAAGGATGTACCTGGCATGGTATATAATATAAACAATTAATAATTATTTTGTAAATTTGTACTTGCAGTCATTATTTTTCGGAAAATTCGTTTCATAAAAGCAGCGTTTTTGCATTTACTGGGTAGTTTCATCTGGCGAAGGTATAAAGATGATTATTTAAGTTTCACACTCAGGAATTTTCAAAGCCAGTACTCAAAGCTCGGTTTTACTTTTATTTTATTTCAATGTCTATTCTTTTCAGAAATGCTTTGAATTTCTCAAACGTCAGAGACAAATGCCCCTCTCCCTTTACAGTTTTTTATTCCGTCGGGGGATTAGAAAGTGAATATCTAGTGAATGAGCCTTACATACCCTTTCTCCGTTATTCACCATCATATCTTTACCAGTATGTCAATTACAAACAATGAGATACACAAAAGCCGTTAAAAACTGGAAACCACCTGGAACTTACTGATAAGATGCTTTTCGGTTTTCAAATGATTTGCTAAATAGCCTTTGGAATGTTGTAGGAATTGTTTATTGAGGAAATAACGTAGGTAGGAAACTTATCATTTGAAAGTGAATCTGGTTATAATATTAGCCTTCAAATGAAATTTAAGTTATGCAAACAAGTCAATAACACCTTCTATATTATACGTAAGAACCAAATAAAAAAATCTGATGTGTACACCACATGACTTCCTTGTACGGAATATTAAATTATGCGCATTTTTTCTTGCATTTTATTTAAACTTATTAGATTGAATTAAACCTACTTTGCCGACAGCGCATAAACCACAATAGAATAAATGCATTCTTTAAAATTCACTTTGTTTACCATAGCGACACTCTGGCGCTATGTTTACTTAACAGTATTATATTTTGTTCATATTATAACTCAGAATGCACAAAATGTATATCATATAAAGAATTATCTAATCGTTGCCACATGTTCTATTCAAATACTATAATAAACCTAGAACAATATATAAAAGAAATTAAGCAAATAAAACAAAAAATAAACAGTTTTTCACGGACGATTGAGTACTTCTCATTTAATTAATTCAGGTTCTTACTTCGCGAGAAGGCAAAAATACATAAACACTCAAATTATCTATATTAAAAATTACGAAGTAAATCTCAAAAGCTTAATTCCTCGAATAAATTCCAGAAAGAATTAAGCATGATTTAATTGGCAATAATAAATGAGTGCGTTATCTTTGTTGTTGCGAAGCTAGATTCTCTAGATTGGCAACAAATCCACTAGTCTCCTGTTTCAAATATAAATATCAATGGCCGCCATTAAAACAGGCTTAGCGGCAATCAAACAACTTTAAAATTGCTGATAATTCTAAAAATATTGCACACAGATTTACTAAAGGCATAAAATCCTTAACCGTAAGATAAAAAGAATATAATTCAATCATTTTTAAAGAAAAAAATGTACAATTTACAAACATACAAGAGTAAAGAAACTGAGATCACTGAGCCGGGTAACAGAGTGGATATATATATATAAATATATTTATATACGTTTGGTGCGGCCGATTGCAACCAAAATACGAGGTGCACATATACATGTTATAGCAGTCCTATATACAAAATTTCAACGTTCTGAGGCTACTCGTTTTTGAGTTATGCGAGATAAGTACATACGTACATACGTTCGTACAGACGTTACGAAAAATTCTCTTCAGAATTAATTTTAAAGCAGTTTTATAATTTTTTTGCAGGAAAAGAGTATTTTATTCTGTCCTTACGTACAGATATCACGCAAAAACATCGTTAAATTGCATTCGATAGCGGTCAAAATGGATATTTTCGTTGGAATATGCTGCCTGAAACTTTTCGCGATTACAATACTTCCTTTTTACTTCGTACAAGGAAGTAAAAATGAATGAATACATATTATACAGACAAAAATACAGAAATATTAATAAGAGCTGAAATATATGCTTTTTGTTAACAGAACAGTTTTGTAGTTAAATCGCCTCCGAAATCGATAGAATTTTATTCAGAATCTATATCAATCTAAGGTTGGCTTTTAGCCTAATTTTAATTTTTATCTTCGGCAAATTCTCTTCCAACTAAATAAAAATAATTAAGACATAAATAAAAATAGTTATGAATTGGTTTATATTTTTTGAACTTTCCTATAAATACATATATGAAAAACTATTACTGCAGGAGTAAACCAGGGACAATGATAAAAAGAACGCTACTCAATTCAGCTTGGCCAAATTAGAAAATAGGGAATTTAGGTACTAAAATCAACGAAAGCACACTTCAGAAAATAAAATACATCGTGGTTTTCCACTTCGATTAAAATTATAAACTGACAGTGCAGAAATATGAATGATGGAAACACTTATCAAAGGAAAAGTCTTTTCTCTAAAATGCCAGCTATTCATATATTATAGTTAAAAGAGAAGTACAGTGAATTATTGAGAATTACGAAGTGCAAAGAACCCTGTCATGGCGATTACCATAACATGATGACCATATACGGAAGTTACCAGTATTTCCTAGAATGTAAGTGAACATCAGTATTTAGCAGTAAAGAGACCTTTATAAAAAACAAAAACGTCCTTAATCTAGCATGGATACTTTAAAAAGAATTTATTGCTTATTATCTAATACAAAGTGAGCCCGCCAGCGGATAAGCGGTAAAGACGCTGTACACTGGTAGTTCGGTTCGAAGTTCTAATCCCGCGAAGAGACTGGCTGCATGGACATTTTCATGGTTTTCCCCATGTGTAAAGTGTATAAGAGCCAGTTAGCCTTAGAAAGTCCTCCACGAAGGCATCCCTCCCTTTAGGCAGATTGCCCTCGTGTGCTTTGCCATAATTGAATAAACCAATCCAAATCCTAATGCAATGGGATCCGTATTTAATTCAAAAAGTATTTGAAAACTTTAAGATTTTATATTACGCTCAAAGAGCACATTTTCCTCTACACAGACATATACATTCCGAGAGAATTTGGGACAACGACCCTTTCGAATAAAAATATTAAAAACATCGTAGCTTTAGAACTTCTGATATACAGTCTCGTGCGCTGAAGATAAAAATAATATTTTATTTCGTACGGTGTGGTGCCACTGCTGTCTTTAAAAATCGTTACAATTATCAATCAAAAATTCGTTAAAGTTTAAAAAAATGAAATATATAATAAAACAAATTCGAAATTTAAGACTTGGACTTTCAGGTCCTCATATTAAGATGGCGGACTAACGTTATTCAAAATTTGAGGGTTGTAGGTATCGCAGTTTTTACACTACGCGAAAAATATAGAAACACAAATGCAAATTTATCGTTATTTAACTTCAATAAGAGAGACAACACAAATTGTTGCCACAAAATACATGGTCAATTGATACCGCCATTTATAATGATTCGACATAAAATGCTCTTTCGAGACTAACATCTCTTATCGGCCAATAAATAGCAATGATTTTATGATTTAAAGACTGTTCGCCGTATTCAGATTTTCCTGCAAAGTATATTTATTAACGATAGCAACAACGATAATATAATGAACATTCATTTGAATGCTACAGAAAAGCCAAATCTCTACCTACAATAAAAGAAAGAGTCTGTGTGTGTGTGTGTTTCTTTTGTTCGCTCTGCGCTTAAGCTAATAGACCCACGGCTATGAAATTTGGTACGCAGGTGCATCTAGACAAGAGCCGGCACCTCGAAGCGATTTTTTTGAAATTCGAATTCGAATTTTTTTTATTTTGTTTTGTGACGAAATCGCGTCATTTTAAGACATAATGGGCTATAGGAAAGCGATATTTTACTCTACACACTCCATTTTTACATCGACATGAAACGTAGACACTTAGCTATTTTACGAACTTAAAATAAATTTCGTGTTTCAATAAATCGATTAAATAGGAATTTAATTAACAAAGGAAGCTTAACACCTTCTCAACGGGATTTTTTCTAAAAAAGTTTATTTTAAAAAATATACAGTTTATTTATTTATTTATTTATTTATTTTATTTTATTTATTTTATTTATTTATTTTTTTTTATTTATTTTTTTTTTTTTTTGTGGACACATTAAACTTTCATTCTTGCGACTGCTTTTACAAAAAGAATTTTGGAAAAATGATAATATTTTGTATTTTCAAAGAATTTTTTAAATGAGGCTTCCGATTGTACTTCTTACATCTCACATCTTTAAAAATGTGATTTTGGCAACAGTCGTATTGTTGTTGAGAGATTTTTGATGAAATCGTATGATTCTGAATAGTTTCATTTTTTTAGAAATATGGGTTTGGCAACAATTTTTCATCATATAACTTATGCCACTGTTTTTAACAGATTGGCATATTTCATTGTCATTTTTTACTTCCTTGTACGAAGAAAAAAAGGAAGTATTGTAATCGCGAAAAGTTTCAGGCAGCATATTTCAAAGAAAATATCCATTTTGACTGCTATCGAATGCAATTTAACGACGTTTTTGCGTGATATCTGTACGTAAGGACAGAATAAAATACTCTTTTCCTTCAAAAAAATTATAAAACTGCTTTAAAATTAATTCTGAAGAGAATTTTTTGGGGCGTCTGTACGAACGTATGTACGTACGTACGTACGTATCTCGCATAACTCAAAATCGAGTAGCCTCAGAACGTTGAAATTTTGTATATAGGACTGCTATAACATGTAGATGTGCACCTCGTATTTTGGTTTTAATCGGCCGCACCAAACGTATATAAATATATTTATATATATATCCACTCTATTACCCGGCTCAGTGATCTGTTTCTTTACTCTTATATGTTTGTAAATCGTACATTTTTTGCTTTAAAAATGATTGAATTATGTTGTTTTTATCTTACGGTTAAGCATTTTATGCCTTTAGTAAATCTGTGTGCAATATTTTTAGAATTATCAGCAATTTTAAAGTTGGTTAATTGCCGCTAAGCCTGTTTTTATTGGCGGCCATTGATGTTTACATTTGAAACAGGAGACTAGTGGATTTGTTGCCAATCTAGAGAAACTTAGCTTCGCAACAACAAAGATAACGCATTCATGTATTATTGCCAATTAAATCATGCTTAATTCTTTCTGGTATTTTTTCGAGGAAATAAGCGTTTCAGATTTACTTCGTAATTTTTAATATAGATATTTTGAGTGTTTATGTATTTTTGCCTTTTCGCGAAGTAAGAACTGAATTAATTAAATGAGAAATACTCAATAGTCTGTGAAAAACTGTTTATTTTTTGTTTGCTTAATTTGTTTTATACATCATTCTAGCTTTATTATATTATTTGAATAGAACATGTGGCAACGATTAAATAATTCTATTCTTTAAATGATATAAATTTTGTGCATTATGAGTTATAATATGAACGAAATATAATACTGAAGGGGAGTCATCACTTTTGCGCAACACAAAAAGTGAGAATTTTAGCTGATTTTTGAGTTTTAATAAGTCAAATTATTTTTGTCATACATATATGAAATTTTCAGTGTGTCATCTTTATACATAGATGATTATATTTCTTGATTTATTTTACTTAATAGTGTATAAGAATTTGTTTTCTAAAGAAAAAACTAACTGCATTTTCCCAAAATTTAAAATTTGTACTGAAGCACTGCGTGCAAACTGACAGTAATACAAATTTATTTACAGTAATAATTTTTAAGTGAATCTAGCGCCAGAGTGTCGCTATGGTAAACATACACTAGAGTGAATTTTAAAGAATGCATTTATTCTATTGTGGTTTATGCGCTGTCGGCGAAGTAGATTTAATTCAGTAAGTTTAAATGAAATGCAAGAAAAATGCGTATAATTTAATATTTCGTACAAGGAAGTCATGTGGTGTACACATCAGATTTTTTATATATATAATACTTTTATTTTGATAATGTTGTTCTGCAGAGTAAAATTCTGCGCCGAATTTTTTGTTTTTTGAGTTGCTTTCATGTTATTTTTTGCTTATTTCACTGTTTGTAAGATATTGAAAAGTTTTGCATGATTTTTTTTCTTCGACGGAAAGTTGGTTAAATTTTTTATTAGGATAATTAATATTTGTATTAAGGGCTATAGCTTATTTCATTGTAATTCTTTCTTTTGAAAATATAAGATAAAATATAATTAATTATACTTTGCTTTTCAGAATTTTTTGTTTTTTTTGTATTTTTGTATTTCAAATTTCACTGTTTTTAAGATATTTAAAAGTTTTGAGGCATCTTTTTAGGAAACAAATTTCTTAACCTCCTTTCAGTTCTTAAGATTTTGCAAAGGGAAGTTGGTTAATTTATTTATTAGGATAATTAATATTTGTATTAAGGGATATTGCTTATTTCATTGTAATTTTGTTATACGTAATAACTTTTTTTTATGAAGTTGTTCTGCAGAGTAAAATTCTACGCAGTTTTTAAATTTAGCGTTTGGTGTTCCCTTTAGCCATTTTTCCGGTACAATTAAAAGCCAGACGAACAGTAAGCAGAAAGGGTTAGAATTATTCAATTATGGCAAAGCACACGAGTGGAGAACTTTTGAACAGAAACTAGCTCGTATACACGTTATACATGACGAAAACGCCCATGCAGCCATGCCCGTTCGCGGGGTTCGAACCTCGGACCGAACTGCCAGTGTTCAGCGTCTTTACCGCTCGGCTGCTGGTGCCCAGTAAGTAGAAAGAATAAGAGTCGTAGATATTCTCAGGTTTTAATTTATATTATATCACTTTAAAAATTAAGTAGTTTAAACTTAAATCCGATAATCCATAGAATGCAATCCTAATTCTGTATCCTTTAATGTTTAAATTTTCAATCGTCCTAAATCAGTTTTATAGAATATTATGCATTCATTTCCTCTATAAAACAGAATTAAAAGTATCTTGCGTATATTAAAATTAATAAGCAGATTTAATATGCTATGAAATATTTTAACTTTCGATAACGTATATGACAGTAAGTAATTTCTCGTAAAATTATCTCTCAATATGTTAAATAGGGGTGTGTGTGTGTAATTAGGGCAAAGCCTCGAGGGCTATCTGCCTAAGAGGAGGGATGCCTTCGTGGAGGACTTTCTAAGGGAAACTGGCTCGTATACACGTTACACATAGGGAAAACCACGAAAACGCCCATACAGCCAGCCCGTTCGCGGGATTCGAACCTCGGACCGAACTACTAGTGTTGAGCGACCTTACCGCTCGGCCGCTGGTGGGGCCTTATGTTAAATAGGAATGTCTTTTTAAATAAGAATGTGTTTTACGGATATCTATTTTCTAGGAATATGATTCTGGAGCACAAGAAATATAACATTTTTCTCTTTCAGGGAGGAATTCTTAGTTAGTTATGTCATAATAATCATAGTTAATTGATATTTGAAGGTTTTAGTTAGATCACGCATAATACATTTCGCTATGATCTTCTTCTCATAAATGTTTAAACTACTTCTCGGTAAACTATCCGGTTCAAGAATGGAACACACAGCCATTTAATTTTAAATTAATAACACAGTTAATTTTTTAAGTAAGGATTGAAACGATTTTCACAGATACTTTTGTTTAACAAGCAAATTAAAAATATCAAAAATTTAGTGTTTACACCATTAGATAAAAGGAAAATTATTCTAAATTAAATTACCATAAAGTTTCTAATTTTTGCTATTTTAGCGAATATTCGAAAATCTTTAGACCTTTTTCAATTATTTGACATGAATGATTTTAAGACTTAAACATCTAAAAATGCATCGGACATAAAGTTTTGAAATTTTCTGAATATGTAAAACAATGTCTTCTCTTTCTTCTAAAACAAATGATAAAAAGATATTAATTTGCCGATGTTCAACATTTTTAAAAAAACTATGCTATAATATGAAACAGAAAATTAACTATCATTTGCTCAACTTCACGTTTATGATGGCATTACGTAACACTGTCTTCCTTTCCTAGAAACAGAAAGATTTGACTGACGTTAAAAATTATTTACAACGAAATTACTCGAAAAACAATTTGCGACATTTCAAATTCCTTTTCCTCTTCCATATGCATATACTTTCCGCAATATGTCTTTCTTAAAATTGTTATCCTTAATTTGATTGTGGTATGCAACATTATATTTTTATGTGATTTCAAAAGTCTAGCTTATAAAATATATCTGAGATAAAGTTTCCTTATTTTAAAATAACTTCTTTATCTTCTTTAAAACACGAATGAAGAAACATTGTTAAATTTGGCGAGATTTAAAATTTTTTTATAATCTACCTGCGTCTTTATGAGCTTTTTATTTAACTCGCTCATAGTGTTTGTCACTAAAGAGAGAATGTTAGCATCTATTTATAAACTATTTCCTAGCTATACCTATTCTAAGCTATTGAAAGGCGCTATAATCTGAAAATTTTTGCATTTACCACTGTGGATGAAAACACAATGTGATGCAACCATGTTTTCGAGATCTGAGTTACAACTTTTTAAATTTGAATTTGAAAAGGTGTTTCGCGCATGTTTTCAATTCATGAACAACCTAAAAAATCTCCGAATTTAACTTTTTGCGTCGTCAGATAGACTGAAAATTATCTTTTAAATGAAGTTTATATGAGAATTTTAGCTAAATTTTGGATTTCTGATAAAATTGCTCGATTTTTCTGAGCCATTTGGCGTAATAGAAATGTTGAAAGTAAAGGAAATTGTATTTATTGTTGAAAATCAATAATTTCCACTTTTATTCAACTACTTTGCCCTGGGCTGAGCAAGTTCTTTATCTGGGGATGCTGTTCAGGAATTCTCTTGCACGAACCTCACTAAATACATCTGCTATTGAAACGTTTTGTGTATTTAAAGCTAAACTCTAACTTTTAATTGCACGAAACAGTGCTGTATGACCTAACAATTATTTGCTTATTTGTAAGCATATTTTGAGTTCCACGTTAAGCTATGCCTTTTCGTTCCGTTCATGTCAAAACAACAGCAAAATTTACAATCTGTCCAAAATAATGTTTTGCGGGTAATTTCTAAAGCATGATTTAGGATAACGTTCCTGTCGATGGGCTGCTTCTTCGTTGAGAAGCGCCAATTACTTTGTAGTTATTGACAGTAAGCGCTAAGTTGCGACTGTAGTCAGATTTGTCATAAATTCGCAAAGCTTTCCATAAATATCTCATTAATTTGGACATCATGAAAACGTTCATAAAGCCAACCCGTTCGACACGACCCGAACCCTGGACCGAACTAGCAGTAAAAAACATCTCTTGCCGCTCGGCTGCCGATGAACCTTCGTAAAGAATTCGCAAGCAGTGTTAATTTTTAAAGAGTTTCCTCGCGTAATAGAATAACTTTTGATGGCTTCAGTACAATAATTTATTTATGTTTTTATATAATATTATTATGTTTCTTAAATAATAAGATACGATATAAAATAATTACGTTTGAACATTGATCAATTGAAGTTAACCAATAATTTTGCTGAAAGAAATGAACACATATTTAATACATACCAATAAAATAAACCAAACCGACCAATAAGAGTAAAGCAAAGACTAAACAACATGGTTTAATTAATTCCCTTATTCAGCTATCCATTCACACATGCGCAACTTTACCTTCCCTGTTTGACCTATGATATAAATCCTAGGTTTTCTGGTTAGGACTATCACAGTTGTGATAGCCACAGCACATTCTGAACGTTTCCTAAGAAAAATTTTCTTGTTGAGGCTTTCTTCACGTGGGTTGTTGTTGTTGTATGTTGTTTATTATCTAATACAAAGTAAGCCCGCCAGCGGATAAGCGGTAAAGGCGCTGAACGCTGGTAGTTCGGTCCGAGATTCGAATCCCGCGAAGGGACTGGCTGGATGGACATTTTCGTGGTTTTCCCCATGCGTAACGTGTATACGAGCCAGTTTGCCTTAGAAAATCCTCCACGAAGGCGTCCCTCCCTTTAGGCAGATAGCCCTCGTGTGCTTTGCCATGATTGAATAATCCAATCCAAATCCTAATGCAAAGTGATCCGTATTTAATTTAAAAAAATATTTAAAAGCTTTAAGATTTTATATTACGCTCAAAGAGCACTTTTTCCTCTACACAGACATATACGTGCCGAGAGAATTTGGGACAACGACTCTTTTCATTGAAAAAGCTTCATTTAAAAGACTTCCGAGTACATTTCTCACAGCTTTGAAAATGTGATTTTGCCATCAATTTTCCTGTCTTATTGCTGTTGATAGATTTTTGATGAAATAGCATCATTTTGAATAGTTCCATTCTTTTAGAAGTATGAGTTCGGCAACAATTTTTCATCGTATTTCTTATGTCACTGTTTTTAAAAGATTGGCATATTTCATTGTCATTTATATATATATATATAATACATTTTTATTAATGTATTTTGTTGTAAAGTTGTTCTGCAGAGTAAAATTCTGCGCGGAATTTTATGTTTTTTGAGTTGCTTTCATGTTATTTTTTGCTTATTTCATTGTTTGTAAGATATTGAAAAGTTTTGAATGATTTTTTTTTTCTTCAACGGAAAGTTGGTTAATTTTTTTATTAGGATAATTCATATCTGTATTAAGGGATATAGCTTATTTCATTGTAATTTTTTTCTCTTGAAAACATAAAATATAATATCATTAATTATACTTTGCTTTGCAGAATGTTTTGTGTTTTGGGTGTCCGCCGATAACATCGCGGCAAAAACATCGCGGACGAAAACGTCGCGGAGAAAACAACGCAAGGGGTAAACGTCGTGTAACAAAACATCGTGTTATAAAACATCGCAAAGAGAAAACATCGCAGTTTTAAAACATCGTGGTACGAAACATCGTCGTCGAAAATAAAGCGGTTCAAAAACTTCGCAGTTTAGAAACATCGTCGTCGAATATATCGTGGTAAAAAATAAAGTATCTACAAATCATCGCATGACGATAACATCGCAGACATGCTTTTTTTTTCATGTTTTAATAATTGTAAATGGGTATTCCCATAATGAATTGTGAGCGCAAGGTGTAAAGAAGGATAAATTTTACTTTTACATTTTTTTATTAACTAATAAATTTTTGCTGAAAAAGTAAGAAGGAAACTTAAGCATAGAAAATTAAATGCAACTTATAGATCATACTTTTCATGAAAAATTTCCAGTAAAAACTTTATAAAAAATTATTTATTAATGGCCTTTGTTAGTTAACTATGTCGGTTTAAAATTCTATTAAGTGCTATAAGTTGCATTAATTTTCTATGCTTAAGTTTCCTTTTTATTTTCTCAGCTAAAATTTATTAATTAATAAACAATATGAAAGTAAAAATTATTCTTCTTTCCATCTTGCGCTCACAAATCATTATGGGAATCTCCATTTACAGTTATTAAAGCATGTCTGCGATGTTATCGTCATGCGATGATTTGTAGATCCTTTACTTTTTACCACGATATTTTCCACGACGGTGTTTTTAAACTGCAAAGTTTTTGAACCGCTTTATTTTCGACGACGATCTTTTGTACCACGATGTTTTAAAACTGCGATGTTTTCTCCCACGATGTTTTGTAGCACGACGTTTTTGCCTTACGTTGTTTTCTCCGCGACGTTTTCGTCTGCGATGTTTTTGCCGCGACGTTTTCGGCTGTAACCGTGTTTTGTATCGTTTTATGCTATTAATTGCTCATTTCACTCTTTTTAAGATATTGAAAAGTTTTGAGGGATTTTTTTAAGAAACAAAGTTCTTAACCTCCTTTATACCATTTGAGTTCTTAAGATTTTGCAAAGGAAGTTGTTTAATTTATTTATTAGGATAATTAATATTTGTATTAAGGGATATTGCTTATTTCATTGTAATTTTGTTATACGTAATAACTTTTTTTTATGAAGTTGTTCTGCAGAGTAAAATTCTATGCAGTTTTTAAATTTAACGTTTGGTGTTCCCTTTAGCCATTTTTCCGGTACATTTAAAAGCCAGACGAAGGCAGGCAGCGAAGCTGCTAGTAAATTATAAAAGCCCTTAAAGGTGCTTTTTTTTTTTTTTTTTTTTTGGTCTTTTTTTCCCCTGCATCAAAGCCGCAACTAAATAAACAAGTTTTTCTTTCTTATCTGGAGCGTCAAATTGTGAGTCATACTTTCGAAAAGCTTTCACCGCATTAACATAACCTTTATCCTTTGATTTGCACGAGTAGAGACAGGTGCACGTCCTTCTATGGGTCAAAGAGTTGTGAAAGGGGCAGAAAATTCCGGTATATTTCACATACTTTTCCTGCCACCTGCAGACTATAGAATCCACGTGGTCGAAATGCCACATGGTCAGTTCATATTCTCGTTTATTACGATCTAAACTTTAAAAATGGGTAAGTCTGTTTTTAACGCAGATTGGCTTCATAAGAAATAAAATTCTGAATGGCTTAAACAAAGCGAAAATAATCGCAAGGCCATGTGTCCTGGTGTAAAACTGAAATCAACATAGTAACTAAAGTCCCTATAGTACAGAATACCAACTACTTAGGCGTCACTCTCAATAGCAATTTCACCTGGAGTGATCACATAAATAACGTACGAGGCAAGAACATCCTTGAGATATCCCGAGGATGTTGCTCGCAAGATATGCGCACATCCTCAGGACATCCCGGAATATCCCGTGAGCCTCCTAAACACCTCCTCCCGAGTGCTTAATGTCACATCCCAGGATATCCTCAGGACATCCTAACTAAGTCCCATCGACAGCGTGCGGGATGTTATTAGGATATGAACTCCTACTTACTACATTCTCAGGACATCCCACTAACCTTCTAAACACATCCCATTATATCCTAAAAACATCCTATCTATGTCCCATCGACAGCGTATGGGATGTTATTAGGATTTAAAGTCCTACTTACTACATCCTCAGGACATTCCCGTAGTATCCCAATTTCCTCCTAAACTCATCCTCCTGAGTGCTTAATGTCACATCCCAGTATATCCTCAGGACATCCTGTCTAGGTCCCACCGACAGTGTGTGGGATGTTATCAGGATTTGAAATACTAGTTACAATATCCCTTTAACCTGTTAAATACATACTCTCAACTGCTTAGTGTCACATCCCAGTATATATACAGAGGAAACTTCCAGTGAAAGTATGTGAAGGTGTGATGATCTAAAACCTACTTATTTTACACAGTTAGTCTCAAATCCTTCTCCTATGCTTACTATGGAAAAATCAGAAATGTTGAAAATATTTATACATCTTATTTTGTTTTTAAATCTGAATTTGTGAATATATTAAAACTGAGCAAGGAAATTAAAATGAATTACTAATACAAAATATTAAAACTGAAAATTTTGCTTTTATTTTTAAGATATTAAAAATCTTTCGATCATTTTTAAACATCAAATAGCCCCAAACTGAATTATTCATAATTAAATTATTTTACAAAATCAGTTTCTAATTTCAGTTAATTTGTATTAAAAATTCAATAATAAAATTAGCCATTTAATAATCTTTACATAAATGAATCATCTTTCTTTAAAACATGTAAGGAATTTATAGTGTTTTGATGACACTGTTGGGAAATTGTTAAAAGGAATAAATTGTATTTTTAAAACTAAATCAATTCCTAGCTTCAGAATAAATAAATATGTTTTCGTAACATGAGAATGCTGCAGGCTTTTTTATATATTTAATATTTAGTTGTAAAAATTTGGCATTATGTTAACAATTCTTTATATCATTCGAAAGGTAACTCAAGAAGCTCTTCTAAAATTCTATCTTTCTGCTCAAATTAAAAAAAATCTAAAAGGCCTCGGATTTTAGCAGTCACTCAAAAAGGCTAAAAGTTTATGAATGCATAGATTATCAATACAGATGGGGCAGTGGAAATAGCAAAACATTTTATAAGATACTGACACCAGAAAGTTATATATCTTCTATATATTTGAAAAATGAAGAAATATATCATGTAATTATGTAAAAATATTAAATGTTTTCTATTAGATATATCATGAATTAAATGCATTTTAAATCAATCAGATTAAAACTTAAAAAAAAAAAAGCATTGTTAAGAACTGTCTGTATTGCTTTTAAATAGCTTGGCTTGTTAATCAATAATAGATTAGATTTTAAAGGTAAATATGTTAAATTTTGCCGAATGGTAAGACTTGAATGAAAAGCGAAACAAGTTTACGATTGACGATATGAAGTCACATTTCGAGACTAATCGCCCTTTTGGATTAAAAAAAAGTTCTGAAAATAATTTGCAATGGTTCATTGGTATTATTTTATGCAAAATTCAGTAAAATGAAATTTACCAGTTGAAATCAGCACCAAATTTGTAAATTCTAGCGCATGTTAAAGGTTATCTCATCCAGAATTTTATTACTAACCATTCATTTCAGAGCAAAATAAAACAGTAATTGCCATTTATATGACAATCAATATCAAAAATTTAAATCTGCATTTTACGTAACATAGAAAAACTCCAAAAGATCTACTGTTTACCATGCAATTAAGGCACTTTATTCTGCAATCAACTCTACCAATTATTAATACTTCTAAGTATATTCAGTTTACTCTTTCTGCTCATTATATGTTGTGTAAAATTTTCCATAAATTTATTAATTCATTTTATTTTGAGGTGAGCTTTTATTCAACTCTCAATGTCAACGAGAATGTTTAGTTCATTTTTTATTCGGTCTCAAAAGAGAAATCAAAATACGTGGATTTATGTACGTGTATTTATGAATCAAAATACATGAGAAATCACAGTGAGAAAAGCATTGCTACCTCAAACTATGATTATATATAACAAATGCAGTGAATTATAGTTAAAAAATAGTGAAAATATTTATATTTCTGAACTATTTCATATATAACATTTTCAGTTTCGCATATGTGGCAATTTCAGAACTTTTTTACGTATACCAATTTTTTTAAATGTCTAAAAATTTTTGTATTATCAAGGAAAGCTTATTCATTCACCTTTAGTATATAAGAAATGGTAATTTACCAGATAAAATTACTTAATGGGGAATACAGAAAAATATCTAACCACTTACCTTGGTGACTTCATCTGCAGAGAGACTAAAAAAATAGTTCAGCTAAATCTGCTATAATAAATATTTATAATAATGCTAAATCCTGCAATATCTATTAATATGACAAATTTTTGTAAACCTATTTATTTGGATGAAAAATAAACACATTCAGAAATTTATGGCACTATATTATGATTAACAGAGGAAAAACACTTTTCAAAATTCAAAATAGTTTTTATTAATCCAATTTATCACATTTTCTTTAAATTCCTGAAAAACAATTTTATATCCATGTATTCTTATGTATATAAGAACTCTTGATAAACTGGGTCTCTGCCATTGCCTTTCACAGCACCTAAAATAGAAAAACACTCACAATTACTATATGGGAATATAATTCATAATTAAATTTAAACAAATGACTATTAGAATGCAAATTAAAGGAAGCATTTAAAATATTTTAACAGTTAGTACCTATAAACAGAGTAGCAATTATTTGATTTTTCGATTATAGTGAAATAAACATGGGGGATGCCTTTTAAAATTTTTTATATCAGAAAATAAACTCAAACCACCTGCTGAACATATGAGCAGTTTTATCAATCAGCCACTGGTAGGTAACCTGGATACCGAATCAACATATAAAGTTGCCAAGATAAACAGAGAAACAAAATTATGATAATCACATCTTACTTAATCATAAAAATATTTTAAATTTAATGTGTAGCAAGTCCAAAAAGAGTGTGAATGAATTTATTTTGCAACACAAAGTAAAGTTGTTTTGCAGGAGCAAAAAAAAAAAAAAAAAAAAAAAAAATTTGTCTCATGAGATTGGCAAGTAAAAAATAATTAACTGCATCTGGTAACATTATCTGACAACACATAAGTAATTGTTAGCTACGTGCAGAAAATAAAATCTGTTCATGATAAGCAATATGCAATTTTAAACTTTTGAATTTAACTGTAGAAATTTACTAAAGAAGTATATTTTATGTTGTAACAGTAGTAAATGAAGATGTGGCTAATCTTTACTGTATAGTACACCTTGGTTTCTGTCTGAAAAAAATCGCAAATGTTTGTGAAATGTGGAAGCCCATTGCGTCAAATAAGTTTTACGGTAACCCTAATGTTGATAATGTTGGTAAAAGTAGCCTTTGGGGGGGAAAAAATTGTCAATAAAAAAAGGAGTTATTTCTGCAAATATTGCCAACGTATTGTGATAAATTTAGTTTTGGGCTATTTTTTTGTAATAGTAAACCTTTTGTACGGACCCAGGTTTTTGGTTCTTATCATTCTTTTCAACTGCTGTGTTTGGTTGCACGAAAGTGGTATGGTTTTGTATTTTGAACATGCTATTATTTTGGTGTGGGTACCATCGTTTGTGTATGTTTGAGGTGACTAAGAGACGAAAAATTTAATTGAATTGCTTACCTGGAGGATGGAGGAGATGGTGGTGGGAAGCCTGAACGTATGCATGTGAAAAAAAAGGCACGTATGTTAAAAAATGACATTTCATTTATTTATTCGTCTCTGTGTGTTAATTTTTGCTAGAAGATTTGTTTTTTAATGTTTTTATGTTAGGAAATATGTATTTTTGGTAACTTATTCCTCTCTGTTTGTGTATTTTTGGTTGGCTCTGTGTGCTAAGACAGTGGCGAATTTTTTCTGGTAAACATATTTTTAACTTTCTGATTTTCTTAAAGTGAAAATAGATCAATGTGTATATGGACAAAGTTAAGGCAGTGCACAATGCCTAGTTTGTGCAGTTCTCTCTTTTTTTTTTTTTTTTAGTTAAAATAGGTCGATGTGTACATGGACATCGAGTTTGTGTATGTCTTTGACTTCTTATCTTGGTTTTGTGTAGCGGCCATCTTGAAATTGGTGCCGATCCTCTCAGGTGACGATATAGATATAAAAAAAGAAACTATTCGCCAAGGGTTTTACCAAAGATGTTCTACCATAATCACCATTTCAGTGGTTTAAACTCTAGTGGAGCAGTATGCAGAGATGAAGATTTGAGTTTTGTTTACACAGCATGATGGTTTAGGCACTCCAGCCATTACAGTGAGCAAGATTATAATAAACATAGCCACAATAATTGTCTATAAATATTGATGTATAACACTGCATTAACTAATATATTTATTATTTCTTATCCTTAATCGAAGTGAAAATGAGAAGACTGTGCATGCATTTCCTTTAACTGAAACATCGATTTGACCATACAAATCTCAGTCTTACGGGACATGCCACACTGTGCAGATAGACAGTAAAAAGTGCTCGTGTTGTTTTTATTTGTTAGAGCTATGAAATAAATATACTTGTACATTTTAATTTTTTCTTGCCTTGCTATTATCGTGTACATACTCTTGCAATTTTAGCATAAGTTGAAGCTGTGAGGGCAGATGATCAGAAAGTATCAGAATTTTTCATGTATAAGAAAAGATAGCCCTGACAATAGTATCTCAATTGTTTAGCACTGACATTTACATAGTGCATTAGAAATATATAGTAATATATGTATAATAAAAAGATAATTGCATACTATTAATTCATTTTTTTAAATGCCAAACTTATAACAATTCTTTCACATATAATTAAACAGAATTCTTTCGCTTGAACATCTAAAATACATTCTTAACTAAAAAATAAATAATAAAACCATGTAAATTTCTTATGAAGCCCATCATTTCCGAAATGTCCACTTCTGAAAGTTCCCAGCATTTCTCAGTATATTATTAAATTACTAAACTAAGCATCAATGACCGTCATGTTGGCTAACGTGACAATATCTTTAACACTCCTTTGTTACCGCAAATAACAAGTAGGCTTCAATAAATCTTTAACTGTTACATGCTACTTTTGTCTAAAATTTGTACAAATAATAAAATTAAATGAGCTCTTTATAATATGCTCAAAGAAATAATTTTGTATGAAAATTTGTATGTTGTATATTGGCCTGATTAAAGAGTCAGGAAATAATTCGGGTTTTCAAAGTGCTTCCAATAATTCAAATTTCAGCTGGTATCAAAATAAAAACTATAACACAAAAATAAGTAAATTTCCTTATGAACAATGCATTTTAACATTATTCAATCACTGGCGATCACACAGTACTGATTGCTTCAATAAACATTACTGTAATTGTGTTATTTAAAAGACTGTAATGTTTTAATTATTTCCTTAATTAAAACATTACAGTCTTTTCCTCTTTCTAACACCAAAAGAAAACGCAGATAAGTAATATGAAAATATCAGTAAAAATAAATTATATTATTGAATGACACTTTACATTAATTACACTTATGCATATATTATTTTATTATAAATTATTTCAAAATCAAAGAAGAGAAGGGGTAGAAACTTTAATATTGGCATTTCTAAAATGATATAAACATTAATCATTTCGTAAAGTTTGTTATTTCAGGCAAAAAGAATTCACTTTTCTAGATAGCATTTATTTTTCCATCTCACTTTCAATGAAACATTAAGAGCAATGCATATAATTTAAAAACCAGTTTGCCTTCGTGGTGTAGTGGTTCTGCCCGCTAGGCCGGTGATTCAGAGGTCCGTGGTTCGATTCCCGGCGAAGGCTGTTGATAATTTTTCATCTCTCCGGCTCTCCAAAAAATCCTCATGTCTCTACAGTGGCGCCCAAACTAAAAGAGTGTTGGAAAAGATATATCCACACCCAGAATTTAGCGATTGGGTCCCCCTTTGAAAAAAAGTCGCTCTTTAAAAAGGGGAGTAATATAAGGTAATTTCTCCCGCTTTCTAGTGTGCCTTTGTGGTGTACTGGTTCTGCACTCTGGGCTGGTATTCCAGAGGTCCGTGGTTCGATTCCCGGCGAAGGCAGTTGATAATTTTTCATCTTTCCTGCTTCCAAAAAAATACCTAATGTCTCTACATCCTAATTAAAAAAAATTGTTTCCGTAAATAAAATCCCAATTTTACCTGTATCTATAGTAGGGTTTGTAATCTATAAATAATTTATACATTTTTTATAAAAAAATATATGTTATTTGGAATTTTGGAAATATTCTAGAAAATGAACTTAGTAAAATACATATGAAAATTAAATAATGTGCAAGATTCAGATGTGCAATGTCAAAAAATTAAAACTGGTAAATTTGAGAACAAATATCCTCAGAATGTTTGACAACCGAAGTCCTCTGGACAATGCAGTATGAATGTCCTCAGGATGTGAAATTGGTGAAGTCCTCAGGACATCTGAGAATCAACATCCTCTCATATCCCGGGACATAGCGACTTAAATAAGACATCCTCAGGATAATAAATTACGATGTCCTCAGGACATCTGAGAATCAACATACTCAGGACATCCTAAGTAAGTCCCGGGATATTGCGACTTAAATAGTACATCCTGAGGATGTTTTGTGCTATGGGGTTATTCTTAGTAAATACAATTTTGTATTCCTATGCTTTATTTTATGTATATTTTTGATAATATCAGTCAAATTCCCACACTTTTGTCAAGCCTTTCCTGGTTTTCGTTCTCATGTTTGGTTTTTTATAACCTTGTGGTGTATGGTTCCTGCTCTCTTCCCTTCAGGCCTCAACTTACCCCGTCCAATTGTTACGTCATGTGCCTATAAGGCAGATTTATCATTGAGCCGGCAACATCGCACTTATTAGCAATAACCCGGCAGTACATGTATTGATTGATTGAAGTGATTTGCTATATGGCCGTTGGAATGTTGTACGAATTCCTTATTGCATTGACCTTCGAGTTAGACAAACGCTTTTCTCCTAGCTGCTGAAAGAACGACCTTGAGCGTGAAGGGGAAATTTCCCCTCTCTCGCCCGTGACCTTCGAGATGCCTCTCGAAGGTCACGGCTCGCCTCGTGGCATGTCAAGGTCAACGGAAAAAGCGTGCCATTGGTTGCTGGTAGTGACGTCACCCGGGTAACAAGACACATGGGTCGGCGCGTCTGCTACAAGATTTTGGTAATGGAAAAAATGTAAACTAAAGCAAAATGATCATTTTATATGTGGTAGTTATAATAACATAAAATACCGAGTATATTACTTTCTGATTAAGTACTTTGTTAAAGCAAGTGTTTATTTTGTACACAGAAATTTTATAGATATACGTATTATAACATCAGTTTATAAAATATATCTTCAAAAGTTTAATTTATTTTAAAATCCTCCTTGCGCGCTAATTTTCTATATTCTTTCCTAATTTTTCCTTTACGTTTATCATAAAGACTTGAGAAAGGTTTTTGTGTATCCATTATTGAATATGATGGATCAGAACTTTTTAAAAAGGATTTTTGTGAACTTAAACCCAGTTTTCGGGAAAATATCTCCTTTTGTTAAACATTATCACAAGTTTAAACTTCTTACCTCATATCCCAAAACGCATACACAAATCTATTGTAACATATAACAAGGTAGTTTCTTCCAAATATCATCCATTTTTAACTAAAAATGAGACGCATGGAGCATTTTCAAGACATACAAACTGCGAAAAGTTTTGTTTTGAGAAAACCGAGTTTAAAGTTTTTCTTCAAACTTACCTTTAATACATGGTCATTCTTCCCTCCATACATTAAAAATGGAATAATTAAAATACATTTCTTACACATAAATGTACAATAATAAAACTAATAAATTAGCCCTACATCTTAATTTCAATTCAGCCTGTATTCGAATTAAATATTTTTAATTACTAATGTATTTATATCAGGTTGTTGCTTAAAATTTTGTTATACTCAAAATAGTGTTCATTATTTAATGTCTTTCTCTTATAATTAAAAACAAATTATATGGAATCAAAATTAAAACATATGCAGCAGTTAAATAACACTGAAGAGAATATCTTACTTAATCTTTCGCTATTTGTATTCCAGTACAGTATTATTTTCCTTCAGGGTAAAGCATGTGTAAGTTCACTTAGTTATATCAATTAAATTACATCACACATACCTGTATGCATCAGTTAAATAACACTGAAGGAAATATGTCACTCACTTATTCGATGTTTGCATCATAGTGTGGTCGAGAAATTGTTCTTTCCTCACCGGTGAGGCATGTATCAGTTTACTTAGTTCGCAATGCTTAACCCAGACGCTGCTTCAGTACATAGAATTACGTTTGGGATGTAAAGAAAGTAACCAAAACATGTGAATGAAGTTGGATACGCGAATTTATCAACTAATCATTCAGGTACTCAGTATTGGTAAACATGACACTGAATTTAAATATCTCACTATGATGTAAGTCTCATTCACAAAATGAAGATTATGATAAAAAGTGATTTAAAATGAGAAATTTTTCAATTTTAAATGTAAAATAGCAGAAAATGTAAAATTACATCACAGTTATGTATGAAAACATCACGTTTCCGCCAAAAAACATATTGGCGTGTATAATTCTGACACAACGCTATAGCACAATTTGCCACTTCCGACTAGGTATAATAGCAAATTAACAACACAAATCAAATCAAACTGTTGATGCAACGAAAGTAAACAAATGCCAAGAACTAACGACTGTCACCCACATGACGTCATGCGCACGTGGCATAATTTTCTCCCTGCACTACGCATCGCTCTTGGGCCACTCCTGGTGGCATGTTAAGCAGCTCATGCGAGACTGCTTTGGTACCGGCTATACGGATATGCTATATTTGCTACATTCTACTAATTAATTCCTAGCACATCCATCTTCTTGCGCTCAAGAAGAAAATAAGAAACTTTAGGATTGCAGGTAATTTGAGACGCCCCAAGCTTGCGTGTCATCGCTTGTAAGAGCAGCAAGTTACCTTCATCGGAGATTTCACAGAAAACACACTCGGCGTGTTGCGGACTTTAGTGGCTCACTGATTTTTTGATTTTTCCCGTTCCTGCGGATTAATACTCTTTGAGTATTTCCATGATACACAACGACAGGACAGATTAGGGATTCTGCTGCAATTCCTCCTGACAAACGTCCCGAGAAGAATAGTTCAAAAATGATGAACTCGTCTCCGAGTTCACTTATCTCTAGAATCATGGCCTTCCTTTCTGAAAGACAAGCTCTTTTTCAAGATGAAGCTCAAGCCGACAATTTCATCACATATCTTGAGAAACAATTACATCTCCTTTCCAAGGTAGAAGAATGCGCTAGGCTGTCAGGAATGTCCCAAGATATTTTATATAATGAAAAGCTAACATATTACGCCTCACGTAGACTGCAACATTTTTAAATTTGCATCTTAAACAAAACGGGTACCTTAGAGGAAAATCAAGCCATGAATGAAATTGCATACAGAGATAGTAAAAGAAATGAACTTGAACAAAAAGTTAATAGTCTGATGGAAGCCTTACAAAGAGGCCCATTCATAGAACAGCGTAAAAGACATAGACATCGTTTCTCGAATACCTCAAATTCAGATAATGAAGTATTTGAACCCGCCATAAAAACAGCAAATAGCTACAGCGGTCTTGAAATTGAAATAAATGAAATTCATATAGAAAGTAATGAAATAATGACGAAACCATGGAAAATGAAAACACCGAACCATAATTCACAAGAGCTCAATGTAGCCGTTCAACATAAGGAAAACAATGTACCGCCTATAGATGTCGTACCAAATGCTGCCAAATTCCTGGTAACCCTGTAAGGATCCTAAGTTTTACTAACGTTTATTTTATTTTAAATCTTTACTGTCACTTCTTATTTTCTACTACCGGCCAGAATTAAAAGCTTTTAACTTATTTATGCAAATTTGTCTTGCTAACGCCAAGTACTTAAGTTGTGGCTTTTTGCCAAGCAAGAGAGAGGAAGGAGTTATTAGAAGCAGGCTGCTTGCCATAGTAGTTTTACTCGGTTGCTGGTTGCCTACAAGGCCAGATGTTTAATCCTCGTCATAATTTTAAACGTATCGTAGTGTTAGCAGTTCTCTGTACTACATATGGCTTTTTGTTAATATACGGCCAATCTTGGAGTTAGGCACTTGTTTATTAATCCAAAGTTAGTTTAGAGTTTTAGTTAATATTTTTTATATTCTTACGTTCAGACCACAAGTGGTTGGTCTCTGTATTCCGAAGTTCCGGAAATCATTGTAAAGAGAGAAAAATAAAGGGTTTCGTATACCCTTCCTGTGTGTATTGTCTACTTCACAATTTATTGAACATAGCTTCAGTAAGCTCCCTGTTCCGAATCAGGACAGTTAATGTTTCCAAAGCAAGTATGGAGGAACACTAGTCCTGATAACCCTTTGTACTCAGACCGGGAATTAATAACTGGACAATTGAAAGTAACAAAATTACACGTGAGTGCGCCTGACATTGGCTCTCATTGACAAATACGGAAAGATGTTCACGAAAAGAAATTAAAACCGCACACTTATCAATTCCAAGAGGAGAAAGTAGTAAAGTGTGTTATACATGGAACTTCTTGTAACCACAGATCACCAATATCTTACACAGGAATTACGCAACCAAGGTTATTACGCCAAATACACAACAAACCTCAGAAATAGACGTCTAAACACACCGATGCTCCTATTTCTCGTACATCTACCAAATCATGAACAATCCAAGAAAATAGTTTACTTAATATACATACACTGGTGTGCAAAAATTAAGGACGAGACGGTTTTTTCAATATAACTTTGTACAAAAGCTTTCCAAATCAACACATTTAATACCGTAAAATCCCCAATACGTAAGGACATGAGTAATGTAAGCAACACTTACTAAAAGAGAAATCAGAGGGATAAAAAGAAGCTTTATTGAAAAAGTAGCATGGAGCGCAATGCGACTGAAGGCCGAAACATCCCTGTGATGGGTGTCCAGCAAGAAACATCCGGTCTTTAATAGGGGATATGATCTCCCCTGACTGCTAGGCAGGTTTCACAGTGTCTGCCCATGCTGAGAATGAGGGTGTCAATGAGTTGTTGAGGCATCGCTGCCCATTCGTCTTGCAGCGCGAATCGAAGCTCCGAAATCGTTACTGGTGGTAAGGCACGAGCTGCCAAACGTCTGCCTAGAAAATCCCATACATACTCGATGGGATTAAGATCCGGAGATCGTGCCGGCCAATCCATACGTTCAATATCCTCACTCTCTAAGAGCTGTTCGGCAGCTACTGTGCGATGACATGGTGCATTGTCGTCCATGAAAAGGAACTGCGGACCCATAGCGCCTCTAAAAAGACGCACATATGGAAGAAGAATCTCGTTGCAATAACGGGTCCCGTTGACTGAACCTGCGTCGAAGATGTGAAGGTCTGTACGACTACTAAGCATGATGCCTTCCCAAACGAGAACACCGCCACCTCCATACCTGTCCCTTTCAATGATGAAAGAACCACAGAGAACGCCTTCTCCGATGGGCAGGCGTTAGAGGTACACACCGTACAGGGCGTCGTGCAAACAGACCACCACCGTGCAGTCTTCTGGCCACGGTAAAACGCGATATCGGTCGTCCAGTCGCCTTGTCGTGTGTCTAGCGATTTCTCCCGCTGTCTGCCGCCTGTTTCTTCTGGCCTGTAAGGCAATATACCGGTCATCTGCGGGTGTGGTTCCTCGTGGACGACCACTACTAAACCCCCGGATAGCTGTTCCTGTAGTTTGAAATTGTCTCCATAGTCGTGAAACGATGCTGTGAGCAATTCCGAACTCTGCAGCCACACTTGTCACACTGCGGCCTTCCACCGACTTCCCAATGATTGGACCTCGGGTAAAAGCATCCAGATCTAACAGATTGATTATTCGCTATTTCTCGCTGAGGCAGCAACTCGGTGTGATTTTAACTGTTATACGGCGAGCAATCTCTTTGCCAGAAATACTGATCTTACACCGACAACATGCTTTATACTGCTTAGACACTCCCCCATTACGTCTACCTGCATATCGGCGCATGTGCTACCGTACATCACCTTACTTAATCTCCTGATTGGTCTTTCTGTCCGCTCTGCCTCTTCGTTCAGCTGATATGCTAATTTTTCGACTTCGTCCTTAATTTTGGCACACCAGTGTATATTGGCCACATTAGAGTCAAAGTGGAGTCGCTTAGCAGGAAACCCGTATCCCCGCAGTGCTACAGATGCCGGGGTTTCTTTCGTAACTCGCTGCTCTGCACAAGAGAATGGGTGTGCGTACGTTGCGGTGGACCACATCGTTTCACCTCCGGAGAATTGAAACTAAAGCCCGAAGAGCCTGCCAGATTCTGTCACTGCGGCGAGCCCCACTCAGCTTCTTATTCCGGCTGCCCAGAAGTACGTAAGATTAAAAGGAAAACAGACAAATTCACTCCAGGTCAGCCACCTGTTATCAACCCATGGCAAAATAACAATGAAAATTTTACAGAGCTCCAAAATACTGCCAAGCCTGATGGCTCAAATCCAAATTCTGAAGATCTATTCAGCCTCAAATACCTAAAAACCGTATGAAATGTAATTACACAGGGAATAAGAAATTTAAAGCAAAAACCTTCCTTTTGGATAAAATAGAAGCAATTGCAAAAATTATAGAAAAAATTAGCATTTATATTTAATCTCCATGCAGTGATAAATAACAGATTCTACAGTATCCTAACGTGAAATGCAAACGGATTGTTTGACAAGAAAGATGAATTAAGCGATCTAATCATGGAACTGGAAACACATGTCATATTGGTTCAAGAGACTCACCTCAAACTGGCAAAGGCGTTTCTCTTTCCAAATTACTTTGCTTACAGGCGTGACAGGTTTATAGGACGTAGCGGGATAATCTCGTACGTCAAAAGTAGCATCACGCACTTTAGCAAGCCATTTCTCTCTAACAGTTTTGAAAATAGAAATGTTATCATCACTACTGATAACACCTCAATCGCGATTTCTAATCTTTAAATACCTCACACCATAGTCGTTAATTTATAATTAAACGGCTCAGACTCAGCAATTTATAATTAAACGGCTCAGAGCTCAAAGATCTGCTCACATAACACCACACCTTAATTGCGGGAGGTGACTATAATGGCAAACACCCCAGCTAGAACCCCGGCCATGGTAACAGAAACGGCAACACGCTCTTTGACGTAATTAATCAAAACCACTATATCATAATAGCTCCAGATGGACCACTCATTTTTCACGAAATAGATCTGAAATTATTAAATTTTTCGTAACTCATAATTTGCCATTAAAGTATGATATCTCCTCACTTTCCTTGGATCACAATCCGGTCCTCATTAAATTCTTTATAAATTCTACATCCCCTTCACTGTCACGCATGATCACTCCACCAACTGGTCTAAATTCACTAATATCATTTTCACCTCAGTCCCAGGAAACCCCAGTATTCACTCCAGATATTGATAAAGAAATGAGTTCACAAATAATATCAATGCTGCAGTTAATGACGCTACCAATACATTTCAAATAAAAAATCGCTTCCTTCCCCTCCCACTTTACATTAAAGACCAAATCATAATTAAAAACAGATTGAGAAAAGCCTGGCAAAATACAAGAGATCCACAAATTAAACGTAGATTAAATTACATACAAAACAACATTAAAAAGGAAATCAAAAGTTTCAGGAATAACAAATGAACAAATTTCTTAAACACTCTGGCGACTGAGGATAACTCATTATATGACATTTCGTGCAAACTTAGAATCCCTACAAACAAATGCCTCCCTTCCGCGGCCCCTCAGGTGTAGCCTACTCAGACAAAGCAAATACTCTTCCAGTCGTTATCCAGGGCACATTCACCACAAATCTAGCCCCTATAATAACAATCAACATAGTAGACAATTTTCTCAACTCCCCGCCCCTCGTAATTTGACATTCTTGATAACTCTACCCCTCGTCTCTCAACATATTAGCGCACTCAAAAATAAAGAAGCTTCAGGACAGGATCGAATTCCCAATAAAGTTCGAAAACATCTCCGTGTCAACGCAATAACTTGCTTCGTAAAACAATCAACTCCATAATCAAACTCTCTTACTTCCCTACTGCCTAAAAGAGAGCCACTATAATAGTTTTTCCCAAACCCAAGCAAAACAATACCTTTCCAGAAAATTATAGATCCATTAGCTTACTCAATATCCTTTCAAAAATCACAGAAAAAATTATCTTTCATTTCATTCAAACAAAATGTCATTCAATCTCTACACTCCGCCCGAACAATTCGGATTCCGACACTCTCATAGTACAGTGCATCAGTTACCTCAGAGTCGTAAACTACATTACAGAAGGTTATAAAACGAAACTCCCGACAGGCGCGATCTTCTTAGATGTCTAGAATTTGATCGAATATAGCACAGAAGACTCATTTATAAATTCATTAAATTAAACTTCCCGGATCATATCATCAGATTAATGGCATCCTTTCTCAATAACAGATCATTCACAATCAAAATTCGCAACACTCACTACTCTATCCGTCCCATTACCACGGGCGTTCACCAAGGTTCGGTACTTTCCCCGCTACGCTACGATATTTACCCTGATGATATCCCCAAAGACCCCCACAATCACCCTGGCCTATTTGCCGATGATACCGCCATATTAACTCGAGCAGTGCACATGAAACGTATCCGCCTCCAACTACAAAACTATCTTATGACATTGTAACATTGGTTATTTCTCTGGAGAATAGCAATAAACACATAAAAATCAAATCCTATTATATTTCGAGAAGGGAGCTCAAACCCTTCCCAACTGTTCGATGGTAATACAGAGTAGGTCACTGATGTTAAATATCTTGGCTTCACATTAGATAGCAAATTAATATTCAGAAAACACTTTTGTGCGACTGCTGACAAATTTAAAGCTATGAATGTCTCAAAGCGACCGCTTTTAGGTCGGTTCCATCCCAAACAAAATCGTCTTGTACAAGGTGATTCTACGCCCTACCCTCCTAATGCGTGCCATATATGGGGAGATGCAGCTAAAACACACCTAAAAACGATCCAAGGTTTACAGAGCAAATTACTGCGCGAACTGATAAACGCACCATGCTTCATCTCCAATTCACTATGACCTTAATATTGACACCATTAACAAGTATATACACAAACTTGCCACAAATTTTTTCCGATCTCTACAGTTCCACCACAACACGGAAATCTCGAATCTTCGCTGTTCTCCATTTCGCCTTGACAAACATAAATATGCAGCTCACACAGAGGTGTAGCTAAGGTTTTCAGCGCCCGGGGACACCTAAAGATTTTGCGCCCCTTTCTGTGTTCCAAGAATGGAAAACATTTCATTCTGAAATGTATATCATCAATTTGCCGCCCCCTGGATGCTGCGCCCGGGGACGGATGTCCGCCCTTGCCCCACCCTAGCTACGCCTCTGAGCTCACATCCTCACTAACCCTCTGACTACGTACGTGGCCCAACCACCAAAGCATCGCCGATTGATGACGGCTGCAATTCACACAAACTTCTCACCAGACGTGTACTGTAATATTGACTAATTCTATCCTCCGATACAGTTACAACTAGGAAAATAGTAAAACAGCGCCCTGCGCTCGGAGACTATAGCCACATACGATATGATGATGATGACGAATTGCTCATTGCGGATATAATGAAAGTAAGAAGGTTATCATTTCAAAGCAAAATGTGAATCTGGCTGCAATTTTAGCTTTGAAATGAAATTTAACACTATCTATATGACACTTAAGAACCAAATAAAAAGTTGAATAAATAAATAAATAATTATTATACATACAAAATACATAATTATTATACATACAAATAAATAATTATTATACATACAAAAATATAGAAACATTAATAAACGCTAAAATTTATGCTTTTCACTAACAGAACAATTTTTGAGTTAGATCGCCTCCGAAATCGATAGAATTTTATTCAAATTCTACATCAATCTAAATTTGGCTTTTAGCCTAACTTTAATTTTATCTTCGGCAGTTTCTCTTTCAACTAAATAAGTTTAGTTATGAATTGATTTATATGTTTTAAACTCCTGCAGTACCAACCAGGACAATGACAAAAAGAACGCGTCTCGATGAGCACATCAATAACAAAAAGAACGCAACTCAATTCAGCTTAGCCAAATTAAAAAATAAGGAATTTAGCAACTAAACGAAAGCACGCTTCAGGAAATAACACACTGCCTGCTTTTCCACTTCGATTAAAATTATAAAGTGTTAGTGCAGAAATATCAATGATGGAAAAATTTATGAAAGGAAAAGGCATATGCCAGCTATTCATATTTTACATTTAAAAGAGAAATGTAGTGAATTTTGGAAATAATTGAGTGTAAAGAATCCTCTAATGGCGATTCCCTTAACATAATTGATTACTTTTGGAAGTTACTAGTATTTTATAGAATGTAAGTAAACATCAGTAATTAGCAGTAAAGAAAACTACCTTTATAAAGAAAAGTCGTCCTTAATCAAGCATAACTACTTTAACAAGGCTATATTGTTTATTATGTAATGCAAAGTAATTCATATTTAATAAAAATAAAAAAATATTTGAAAGCTTTAAGATTTTATATTACGCTCAAAGAGCACATTTTTCCTTTACACAGACATACACGTTCCGAGAGCATTTGGGAGAACGACACTTTCGAATAAAAATATTTAAAAACATCGTATCTTTAGAACTTCTGATATACAGTCTCGTCCGCTCAAGATAAAAATAATATTTTATTTCGTACGGTGTGGTGCCACTGCTGTCTTTAAAAATCGTTGACATTATCAATCAAAAATTCGTTAAAGTTTGAAAAATATGAAGTATATAATAAAACAAATTTGAAATTTAAGACTTGGGCTTTTAGTTGCTCATATTAGGATGGAGGACTACGTTATTCAAAATTTGATGGCTATAAGTATCGCTGTTTTTACACTATGCGAGAAATTTAGAAACACAAATGCAAATGTATCATTATTTATCTTCAATAAGGGCGATAACATTTGGTTAAAAATCGTTGAAATTATCAATCAAAAATTCGTTAAAGTTTAAAAATTAGGCAGTATATAATAAAAAAAATTCGAAATTTAAGATTTGTTAGGCTTCTAGGTATCAATTTAGGTGTAATGCGAGAAATATATATATACGTTAATATTGTTTTAAAAACTATTAGCTCTATTCAATTTTTCTTACAAAACGTTTATTTATTTAAAATAGTAACAACCCTAATTTTAATAGATTTCATTTGAGTGCTACAGAAAAGCGTAATGTAAATGTAATCCTCTTGCTTCTCTACAGTAAATAATTTCTCGTAAAATTATCTCGAAGTATGTTTCCCAGGAATATTTTTCACGGAGATATATTTTCTAGGAATATGTTTCTCCACAAAAAATATGACATTTTTCTCTCTCAGGGCGGATTTCTTCGTTATTTATGTCATAATTATCGTTATTTAATTGATATTTCTAGTTCTTGAAGGTTTTAGTTAAGTCACTCATAATACGTTTCGCTGTGATTTGTACCTTCCCATGCACTTTTAATCTAATTTTGGATAAACTATCGAGTTCAAAAATGGAACACACATGGTTTAATTTTACATTAATAACACGGTTATTTTTTTTAAGTAAGCATTGAAACGATTTTCGCACATACTTTTGTCTACCAGTCAAATTAAGAATATCAGAAATTTACTTGTTACACCATTGTATAGAAAGAAAAAAAAAACATTCTAAATTAAATTAGTATAAAGTTTTTAATTTCTGATATTTCGGCGAATTTTCAAAAATCGTTAGATCTTTTTGAACTATTTGACCTGAATGATTTTAAGACTTCAACATCTAGAAATACGTCGGTTATAAAGTTTTGAAATTTTCTGAACAAGTAAAACTATCTATTCTCTTTCTTCTAAAACAAATAATAAAAAGATATTTATTTGCCTATGTTCAACATGTTTGAATAAAGAAACTGAGTTCACTGAGCCAAGTAACAGAATTTATATATATATATATATATATACGTATACATATATTTATATAATTTTGGTGCGGCCTATTGCAACCAAAATGGGAGGTGCATATCTACATGTTATAGCAGTCCTATATACCTATCCCTCGATTTACACGGTGCTCGTTTTATACGATTTCGGTTTTACATGATTTAAAAATGAACGGAAGCCAAAAACTTGTTAAAAATGCATATACGTCTGTATTGTATACGCAAATACATATATTTGAAAGTCATTTTTGAATCTCATTCTTTTGGTAACATTGGTGGCAACAACAAGGATGGGGATTCTCCGGGTTGTAAAAGGGGAATCTCCGTGGTATATATATATATGTATTTCACAACAGTAAAGCTATTTTGTTCATGTGAACAGTGCAGTATCAGTATTTTGCCAGAAAAGCTTACATAATTACATATTTGAATGTTTACTGGAAAGTTTTATATTTTTTGTGGCATTTTTATAATTTCCGTAAACTTTTTAAGGTTTTATCATGCCAAAAGATTTGAAGATGTAAGAGATGATTTAATGCAAAATATGGAAAAGGCATTAGTGATATGGATAGAAGACCAAAATAAAAAACGGATTCCAATTGATACTAATGATATTACAAATAAGATTTATAGAGCATTTAAGAATCAGTCACCGTCGACTTCGTCAGATGAAAAAAAAAGGTATTGTTTTCCGCAAGTCATGGTTGGTTTGTGATATTTAAACAAAGACATTCTTTACATAATCTACGATTGAAAGGACAAAGTGCATCTGCTGATTCGGATGCAACACAACAATATCCAGTAAAATTTGCTGAAATCATGATCTGATCAGACGAGCAACTAGTCCGGGTTATTCTGGAAAAAATGCCTGAAAAATCCTATTTAGCTAAAGCTTGCAAATCCGCTACCCTGGCTTTACACTGGATATGGGCGGACGTGGCCGTATATGCTAATTAACTTAATAATAAAGGGGTGGTGGCCACGTCCTCCGTCACTATCACTATCACTATCCGGATATTCAATGGCACTTTAGCTGTTGTAGTATGTAGCGACTGTCTGGTGATCAACAAGGAGCGCTTCGCACGTGTAGTCTTTTCTTCAAGGAGGGTTACTGTATTTTAAAAGAGTTGCATGTTAGCCTCAGAAGAGGAAGGTACTAGATTTTGCTATGCGAGTACTGCTCTGCGTTTACTAATGTGCTTTGAACGTTATTTTTAATAAATGTTTGTTTTGTGTTGTTAAATGGTTCCTCATTAAACCACGAAGCCATTACAACACGCTCTCTTAGCGATCATAAGAGGTTAGAAGCTTAGAGCGTTGAAAACGGAAGTGGCGTAACATTAAGCCTAATACACGAAAGAAGTTCGTATTTCCAAATGTGAGTAAAAACATGAGAATTATTTAATCGCAAGTTCCAAAAGCTTGATTCTAAAGGAAATAAGTGAAAATGTTCAAAGACGCAAAGAAAGCAGATAAGATTTAGCAACAGTTCTATTGGAAATTGGCGAAGAAGCATCTCCAGATTTGAAGCTCGTAAAACGGAAACACTAACTCCAGAATCGCAGAAAATACATCGAAGATGCTGATTTCGTGAAAGAACTTTTGACTACTACAGTGGAGAACAGAAAAAGAAAAGAAGAAATGGAAAGAATAGATATGGAAGAAGAGAGATTAAGAACATAAAGAGAACGCGAAATAGAATTAGCGAAGATTCGTGCAACTCAAAGTGAAGTAAGTAGAAGTCCGGCACCTTCAATGCGAAACAGAGGACGAGAAACCGAAATTTTTATCGACAATCTGATCAAAGGAGTAGAAACACTGACTATACCAACCGAAGAGAGCAGAAGCATGGAAGATACTTTTCGATCCTATCGAAAGAGTATTTAAGCACAAGAAAGTTCCAAAAGAATTGACAAATTGGAAATACTATTGAAATTAATTGGAGAAAAAGCTTCAACTATCCTTGTTAAAAATAAAGGATGAAGATCTGCAAAATTACGACAAAGTGAAAACTCTTCTTCTGAAGGAATACCAACTTACTCCTCAAGCCTGTTTAGAAAACTTCAGAAGAACTAAACGTTATTACGGCGAAACGCATATCCAGTTCGCTTCACAACTAACAGCTACATGGGATTATTACTGCAAGTCAAGAGAAGTAAAGAATTTCGAAACACTCAAGGAATTAATTATTTCGGATAAATTATTTCGAGTTTTAGATAGAGAAACAGCTGCACACATCGCAATACGCCAAGGAAATAAATGGTTGAAGCCGCAAGAATTAGCTAAAGAATGTGACATCTATTTCACTGTCAAAGGAAAATCTTTTGACAAAATCTGAAATGAAATTAAACGATCACGAAGATTCCTGGATACAATATGTACACAAGATAAATATATTCCGCCACACATGAGAAGAGAATATTCAAAACAAGAAGGATCTCACGCAAGAAGAATAGAATGTTATATTTGTGGAAGCTATCAACACATCGCAAGAGATTGCCCAGACAAAAGAAGGAAGAACGAAATTGCAGTAAATAAGAAGGGAAAGGATGATCCCAAAACTCAAAAAAATTCAAACAGAACATCAAAAGAAGAAGCCATCGTAGCTAAAGTAGACTCATCTCATCTACGATTCGAATTCGCAGAACGCATCGTTCAACCATTGCGAAAAGTAGATGTTTCTATTAACTCGGAGAACATCGAAGCTATCGTAGACTCTGGACCGCAGATAACAATCGTACATTCCAGATTTAGAAGACAGAGAAGGAAGTAAAATATTTCTAACACTTGCATTCGGACATCCGATTGAAACAGAAGTTTGCCGTGTTCCTATTTATTATAAGGCTCGTGGAAGCAATATATTTAATTTTGTGGATACATTAATTGCAGTGACTGTGAAGCTAAATGTGCCTGCCCTTATAACTCCAGTGTGTGTGTAATTATGGCAAAGCCTCGAGGGCTATCTGCCTAAGAGGAGGGATGCCTTCGTGGAGGACATTCTAAGGGAAACTGGTTCGTATACACGTTACACATGGGGAAAACCACGAAAACGCCCATGCAGCCAGCCCGTTCGCGGGATTCGAATCTCGGACCGAACTACCAGTGTTCAGAGACTTTACCGCTCGGCCGCTGGTGAGCCCCCTTATAGCTCCAGAAATACACGAGCTGTTGATTAATCCTGCGGCAGAAGAATCAAGCACAGAAAGAAATAATTACGGAGGCGTAAACGTACAAAGTTTATTCGCCAATGCACAATCAAGCGTCAGCGTGGAGTCCGCCAATGCTTTTAGAGGAGAAGGCGAGCGCTTACGTAAACACCGACTTTTCGTCTGCTGAAACACCTGCGCGAAGAGCAAGCAAAATGTCCCTCGCTAAGAAAATCATGGATGCTAGCTGTAAGGAAAAAAAAAGAAAATTGTTTATTTACTGATCATCATTTACATCATTAAGAAAAAATATTATAACAGACTTTTATCCGGGTAATGCTTCCGCTTAGTAGAAGAGCACAAGTGTAGGAATTAGCACACAGTTCTACTTGTGGTGCACATCTTGGAATAAGGAAAACAAAGGAGAGAATACGATATTAATTTTTTTTGTCTGTATTAGAACAAGATGTCGGAACATTTTGTAAGACATGCAAAAATTGTCAGTTGAAGAGTTCAGAAAAGTGATCGGACAAGATCCCCATCACACCTGTCAAAAGGCCAGAGTTATCTTTCGAAGCAGTTAACATCGACGTTATTGGACCTATTGAACCTCCTTCTGCTGGGAAACATAAATACGTGTTATGTCTGGTAGATCAGCATTCCCAATGGCCAGAAGCCATTCCACTGAGAAGCTTGACAGCAAAAGCCACTTGCGACGCACCTTTGGAGATTTTCATGAAAACGGCGTTCCAGTCCTCCGTAACCTACCTACAATAGCTAGTGACAACGGAAGTAACATTGTTTCAAAATTAACTAAAGAATTCCAGAAAAGACTAGGTTGTCACCCTAGATTCTCTACACCTGCTTAAAGTACTTCAAATGGATTAGTAGAAAGATGGAACAAATCCCTCAAGCAAATGTTACATCATGTCACCAGGACTGATCCTTCGAACTGGGTAAGCACACCCCAAACTTGCTCTTTGCTTACCGGGAAATACCAAACTGCACAACGGGAGTCTCATTATTTCAGCTGATGTATGGAAGACAACCAAGTTGTCCTTTAGCAGTAATGAAGTCTTCAAGGTCAGGAAAGATACCTATACCACCTAATCTAAGTGAGTCGGCAGTGGATTATTTACCGCATTTAAAAATAAGGATAGAACAGGCAGCTGAACAAGCCAATTTAATTGCAAACGAGAATCAACAAAAATATGCCGAGTATTTTAATCGGAGATCAATGCTAAAAAAATTCAAAATCAGGGAACAAGTTTATTTACTCTTCCCAGATTCCAATAAGAAACTCTATGCACGTTGGACTGGACCAGGAGAAATCGTGAATCATTTTCTACCTCATTCCTATAAAGCAAAACTATCTCATGGAAAGATCAAACATGGTCATGCAAATAAAATTCAAAAATTCCAAGATAGCGTCAATGCAGTTGGAGTGATATTTGAGAATGAAGAAGAATTTGGATAAATTATAACTTTGCCAGGAAAAGATCTCTCAACTCCCCTGGAAGATTTTAAAATAGATGCGAATCTGAATTTAGAAAATTTAAATCCGCAGCAAAGAAGAAAACTAATTGCTCTTATCGATAAAGACCGAGCACTATTCACCAAAAAGCTGAAGATAGCTAAATTTGAAGCTCATAAAATTAGATTAATACCCAATATGGAGAAGAAGAAACCTTACATTTATAGGAGTCCTGAAGCATTGAAAACCAAGGTTGATGAAGAGGTAGAACAGTTATTGAAATCGGGACTAATAGAAGAAAGTAGTGCCGAAATAGCTCATCCTGTAGTAAGCAAAAAAGACGGAAATATTAAATTGTGTTTAGATTATCGAACATTGAATGCAGTGACGAAGCCAGATGACATTCCTATGCAAAACGCCATGGATTTAATGTACAGTATAGTAAGAGACAACGTCATAACAACTTTGGATTTACTGAAAGGATACTGGGCAATTTCCATGGAGGAACAAAGTAATTCAAAACTCATCGAGGTTAATATCAGTTTAAAGTGCTACCTTTTGGACTATGGAACGCAGCAACAACTTTTCAGAGAGTAATGAATAACGCGCTGAAAAATTTCATCAATTTTCAAGAGCCTATATTGACAACATAGCTATTTCAGAAGTCAAACAACAAAAATCAGAGCTACATTTACAAAATTTTCACAGGACTAGTTTCGATGGTTTTACCGAACCACCATCTTCAGCTGCAAAACCGCAAATGAACCAGATAGGAAATAATGATTAGATAAGATAAGAAAGCCTGGACAGGAATAAGCAAGTGGCGCCACCTGTTGGTGAAACCAGAACTAAAACATAATTTCTTTAAAGGCCGAAGGCAAATTTGGATTGGAATTAGGATCGTTAACTAGAATAGAAAGATTTTTATGAATGTGAAATGCCTCTAGAAAATCCAGTTCTCCGATGGAAGATGTTTTTTGAATAATTTTGGCAGCAGAAAAACTGAAAGTGTGGTTTTCGGACCAACAATGTTGAGCAATAGAAGACTTCTGTGTTCCGTTTTTTCTAACATATGCCTCATGTTCCTTGACGCGAAATTTTAAGGCTCTCTTAGTTTGGCCAATGTAAATTAAACCACACTGGCAAGGAATCCTATAAATACCCCAGGAATTCATATCCGGAATGGGGTCCTTGAGTATGGAACTCGGAATTTTATTGATGGGAGAATAAACAACCCGAAAGTTAAATTTCTGCAAAATATGTGCAACTGTATAGCTAATTGATGGAAAGAAGGGAATGACAACAGAATTTTTATAATCTCCTAAAACAAGAGTGTGCCTTTTAGTGTGTTGAAATGAGAATTTTTTAACTGCTTGATTAATAATGTTGGGTGGAAAGCCCCTGTCAATAGCTATTGCTTTAAATTATTTAGTTCTTCATCAAGGGCTAGTTTGGAGGAGCAAACTTGAAGAGCACGGAAAACATAGGAATAAAATGAAGCTAACTTTTGTTTAGTCGGATGACATGATTTAAAGTGTGGTGGAAGGCAAACCGATGAAGGTTTACGGTAAACCGTAGTACTGAAGTTGGATGTGTTACGTGTGACCAGAATGTCGAGAAACGGAAGAGAATTGCAAGTCTCAAGTTCAAAAGTGAACTGAATAGCAGGATCAATAGAATTCATTGTTGAAAGAACTTTATTTAAATCATCTTTATTACCTTCAAACAGAGTAAAAGTATCGTCTACGTAGCGGAACCATGCCGGGAAGTTTAAAGTTTCAAACAATTTTGATTCATAATAATGCATGTAGATATCAGCCAGGATGGGACTGAGGGGGCTTCCCATGGCTAATCCCTCAGTTTGCTTGTAATATTTATTTTGGAAAACAAAATGTGTTTGTTTCAAACAGAGTTGAGTGAGAGAAATTAGCTCATCAATTTCGATGCAAGAGAAATGAAATTCGCGAAGTCTGGTTTCTAGACATCTTAATGCACCTTCCACTGGGACATTGGTGAATAATGATTTTACATCAAAAGAAACCATGAGTAAATTACTAGGAGAAATGTTTTTAACTTTTTTTACAAACTCTATTGAATTTTTTATGGTGTAAATGTTATTGTCTAATAGAGTTGAAAATCTAGAAACTAAATATTTAGCTAATGGATACGAGGATATTAGCTAATGGATCCTAAGTTTGATACAATAGGGCGGAAAGGAATACCACTTTTATGAATTTTGGGAAGAGCATATAATCTGGCACAATTGGCAACAGATGGGATAAGTGAATGTTTTAAGTTGCCTGAAATGATTTTCGAAGATTTGATCGCAGTTTTTATTTTTGACATACTATCTACGTAGCGGTATGGTTCCGCTACGTAGACGATACTTTTACTCTTTGAAGGTAATAAAGATGATTTAAATAAAGTTCTTTCAACAATGAATTCTATTGATCCTGCTATTCAGTTCACTTTTGAACTTGAGACTTGCAATTCTCTTCCGTTTCTCGACATTCTGGTCACACGTAACACATCCAACTTCAGTACTACAGTTTACCGTAAACCTTCATCGGTTTGCCTTCCACCACACTTTAAATCATGTCATCCGACTAAACAAAAGTTAGCTTCATTTTATTCCTATGTTTTCCGTGCTCTTCAAGTTTGCTCCTCCAAACTATCCCTTGATGAAGAACTAAATTATTTAAAAGCAATAGCTATTGACAGGGGCTTTTCACCCAACATTATTATTCAAGCAGTTAAAAAATTCTCATCTTAACACACTAAAAGGCACACTCTTGTTTTAGGAGATTATAAAAATTCTGTTGTCATTCCCTTCTTTCCATCAATTAGCTATACAGTTGCACATATTTTGCAGAAATTTAACTTTCGGGTTGTTTATTCTCCCATCGATAAAATTCCGAGTTCCATACTCAAGGACCCCATTCCGGATATGAATTCCTGGGGTATTTATAGGATTCCTTGCCAGTGTGGTTTAATTTACATTGGCCAAACTAAGAGATCCTTAAAATTTCGCGTCAAGGAACATGAGGCATATGTTAGAAAAAAGGAAACACAGAAGTCTTCTATTGCTCAACATTGTTGGTCCGAAAACCACACTTTCAGTTTTTCTGCTGCCAAAATTATTCAAAAAACATCTTCCATTGGAGAACTGGATTTTCTAGAGGCATTTCACATTCATAAAAATCTTTCTGTTCTAGTTAACGATCCTAATTCCAATCCAAATTTGCCTTCGGCCTTTAAAGAAATTATATTTTAGTTCTGGTTTCACCAACAGATGGCGCCACTTGCTTATTCTTGTCCAGGCTTTCTTATCTTATCTAATCATTATTTCCTATCTGGTTCATTTGCGGTTTTGCAGCTGAAGATGGTGGTTCGTTAAAACCATCGAAACTAGTCCTGTGAAAATTTTGTAAATGTGGCGCTGATTTTTGTTGTTTGACTTCTGAATTAGTATTTGTTCGGCGTGTTATTGTATCTTAACATAGCTATATTTCACACCGATTTCGACATCTACAAGATTCGGATAAAGTTCTCACCAAACTAGAGTCACTTGGATTTACTATCAATTCGAAGAAGTGTTCATTTTCAAAACCACAAATTAAATATTTAGGACACATTACTAGATCAAGAAACATCAACCAGATCCCGATAAAATAGAGGCAATTAAGAAACTAGAAACGCCGTAAACGAAGAGAAATCTTAAAAGTCTGTTAGGATTATGTAATTATTATCGCGATTATATCCCAGGGTATGCAGAGATCTCCTACTCACTCACGGAACTCACTAAAATAAACAACCGGAAATATTCGAATGGAAAGAAATTCACGATTAAGCGTTTCAACAACTGAAGGAACGATTAGCGATGTCAACGGAGCTGATCGCCCCAAAACAGCAGGATCCGTTTGCGTTTCATTCTGACGTATCCCAAATCGGAATAGGAGCATGTTTACCACAGCAAAGGGGAGAGAACCAATTTCCCGTGTGCTACATGAGCAAGAAACTATCAAAACCTCAAAAAAGCTGGCCGACTATAAATCTTGAAGCTTATACTATAATATGGGCATCGAAAACATTTGAACCATAGATATTCGGTTCATCGGTGAAAATTGTGACCGATCACAATCCACTAGCATTTATAGTGCGAAATGCTCCGCAATCATCCAAATTCCAAAGATAGGCCATAGCGCTGCAGAAATACGATCTAGAAATAGAACATTGCCCTGGAAGATAACTGTCCAACGCCCATGCATTATCCAGACACCCCCACCCGTGAACTTTATTTACTGTTCATATTCCCCAACATTTTATATAATTAATGATTAGATAGATTTTCTTTGTTTTTTGCTAATAGTTTTACAATTTTGTGCAAATAAGATATTTATGTGACTTGAAATAGAAAGAAAAATTTATTGAATAACAAATATTCGAGGTAAGTAGTAAATTTAGATATTTTTCTCCCAAGGAGATAAATCATGTTGCAGCATTATTAATTAAAGAGAACTTTACTTCAATCTGTTTTAGAGGAAAAAGTTTTACTCTGTAGTAAAATATTTTTTATTCCATGTAAATGAAAGGAATAAAATTATATACTTATGTAAGCAATACGAATAGAGAAATTTTGACGATATTTTATTGATAACTTTAATATGTAAAAGTAAGAAGCTAAACTTTACTTTCATTATTGGAATAATACGTTATTTAACATGTTTATAAAGAATATCAGTTTGTTTTCTTTGGGATAAAAATTAAGAAATTGTAATAATAATATTTGGAACCAGTGGGTGAAGTTATGAAAAATGTGTTACCTATGTTTATACATGTTTATATAGTAAATTGATGTGTAATTATAGGTATTGCATTGAAAATATCTATAGTAGTTGAGATTTGACTATTAGTGTAGAATATTTAAATGTAAATGTAGATTTTTTTCCCTTTTCTCATTGATCGCAGACAGTTGCTAGATTTTAGTTTCCAGATTGATGATTGATTTGTAAACAGCATAAACAGCAATCTTACGACGGGGGTATCTAGCGACTGTTTGGCCATTAACAAAGTGCACTTGACGCGTGTAGCCTTTCTCCAAGGAGGGTTACTGTATTTTAGGAGAGTTGCATGTTAGCCTCAGAAGAGGAAGGTACAGTAAGACCCCGCTTAACGCGGGGGATACGTTCCATTAAAGTAGAGCGTAATACGAAACAGCGCTAAACGAGGCTATCTTTACATGTAAATATTGGGGTTAGGGGAAGATGGCTAGGAAATTGGTTAGGTATTAAATTTAAAAAGTATGTTTTTTTAATAAAAATAAAACCAAACATTTATTTCTTAAAGCCCAAATTAATACCACATTATTATTTCTTGCAAAAATAAAAACAAAATATAAATAACAAAACGAATATTCTTAAAAAAAACAAATAAAATTCTAAGTCAGTCATATTTAGTTAGCCTTCCGCGTTTTCAGTGTTCTGCCTTTTTGTGACAAAAGCATCTAATGTTGTTTGCCTTTTTCTTTTGCGTTGTTCTCTTAAAAGTTTTTCATAAACGGATAGAGCATCTGTAACACCACGCCTTACTTTTGAGCTCCTGTCAAAATTCGGATCATTTTCAATGAATTGATCCATTATTTCAGTTACGATAGACAGACTCCTTTTTACAAACGCCATCGAAAGTTCTTTTTGCTCTTCTTCTGAATCACTGCTGTCAACATTTTTGTTTTCTTCTTGTTCAGTTAATTCCTTGAGCTCATCATTAGAAAGACTAGCCGCTGCTTCTTGAATTATTTCTTCGACATCTTCCACATTTACCCCTTCAAAATATGTCTGTACAATACCGCACCAAACAAGAAATACAAGTACACTCTTTCGGATATGTATTTGAAACCTATCGCTGCATAATATTTCGGGGAATCCCCGTATGCTGCGAGCGATTTCGTGGAATCCCCGGGTTGAAATAAAAGAGCGCTAAACTGAAACAGCGCTAAACGAAACAGCGTTCAGCGGAGTCTTACTGTATTAGATTTTGCTATGCTGTAGGAGCCACGTACTGCTCTGAATTTTTTATTATGTTTTGAACGTTATTTTTAATAAATGTTTGTTTTGTGTTGTTAAATGGTGCCTTATTAAACCACGGAGCCATTAATACTATACATTTGCATCTTTCCCCCTTGGCGGCTATCACCGTCGTATCCTCTGAACTGTAGATTCTATATGTACGAAAATAATTTTTTAAAAAGGTCTTCTGCCACGAAGCTACACTGAGGAAGGCGGTGGCTGAGATATTGTTCACTAACGTTTCGGAAGAACTAAATGTTTCACAATGACTGTATTGAGCTTGATGGTAAAGGTATTTTCTTGGTCTTGGGATTTCCGCACCCTCCCGTCAGCAGAAATCCGTTTTTAGTTTAAATCTTCTTTCTGCTTTTCCGTGCCTTCCTTCTTTTTCCGTTGACTTTGATACATTTGTCTGGCTTATTACTGAACTGTCGACGTTCGCCGGTTCTTGTTGGATATTCAAGTTTCTTTGACCACTGATTCGAATTGCTTCCGTATACGTGATCTTGTCTCCGCTGTGGCCTTGGCGCACCAAATTGGCTTCGTTGCTCGTACTGGCATCTTCTTTCGTTGTCCGCCGTTCTTGTGCTTTCAAACTGGATTGCGAACTCGAATAACTTTTCTAACGTCATAGAATTCCTTAATTCGATAAAGTCTTGTACCTGGGGAAGTAACCTAAGCAAAATCACATGGATTATTTTAGGATCCGGCTAACTTCCATACAGGAGTTTAAACACTTGTATTTTTCTTAAAATAAAACTTGAGAAGTCCTCAATTCTTTGCTGGCATATGCTGAAGAGTTCCGCCTCCAATTTCGCTCGATTTCTTACTACTGGGAAGGCCTTTATTAAAGCAGCTTTGAAGTTTTCGTAAGTATGGGTGGGACTTCCCGGTTGGCCTAAGAGATTTTTCCCGATGCACTTCAACCTAGTTAAGCGCTCGAACCCTCAAAGCTCAGGTCACTTTCTGGAACTCATGGACTGGATACAGCATAAAGTGGTCCTCTAATTTCTGCAAAACATTATTCGCCGGTGAATTTGTATCAAAGTTTGGCGCTGGCTTCCTCTCCGCCCACATAGTCTGGACGATGTAACCGAATCCTTCTAGGGTGGCAGCTGGCATTTTGGGCCGATGCTATGGGTACATCAACTTCTTCTTGAAACTCGGCCATGGTTCATCTTCTTCGGGAGCCACTCTCAACACTGCTTGATCTTCTAATCTGTTTAGGGAACATCTAATGTCCTGAATGGGAGCAAGGAGCTTACTTCAGCTATGCTTGTGTCTTTCCTAGAGAATAAATTAAAAATTTGCATTAAATGGTATTATCGGTTTTCATCATAACAAAAAAGGGTAAAACATGAAAAGTGTGCTTGTCGGAAGTGGATAAACAAAGTGAAAATCTATTTTTCTTATCAGAATTTTTATCCGTAGATTTTGGAATCACATAAATTAAACTGTAAAGATAAATATAAAATATCAAAACTGAATATTGGGTTATCAGGAAAAATGTACGAATTCTTCACTTTCTTATAAAATTCTGATTATTACCATGTTTTAAAAGTAAGCACTAACTTTAGAGAAAAAATGCGATTTTTAACGAATTTTTAATGAATGTGAAGAAAGAATACACGGTTTGGGCAATGCAAAATTTTTCAAATTATTGTAATTTTCTCATAAACTCTTAGTTAACGATATGACAGAATTTTTTTAAGAGGCTCCAGTTCGAAAAACTGTAAATTTTAAAATCAAATAAATCTTACAAGAACAGAAACAACTCTTATACTCATTGCAAAAATGACTCACTAATGGCTGAGCGGTAAAGTCGCGGAATGCTGGTAATTCGATCCAAAGGTCGAGTCACGCAAATGGGCTGCTTTGCATGGACGTTTTCGTCTTTTCCCCCATTTTTACTTATAACATGCAGACGAGCCAGATTCTTTCAAAGTTCTCTCTCCCTTTAGATAGCGCCGAGCGGTAAAGTCGCTGAACACTGGTAGTTCGGTCCGAGGTTCGAATCCCGCGAACGGGCTGGCTGCATGGGTGTTTTAGTGGTTTTCCCCATGTGTAACGTGTATACGAGCCAGTTTCCCTTAGAAAGTCCTCCACGAAAGGCATCCCTCCTCTTTGGCAGATAGCCCTAGTGTGCTTTGCCATAATTAAATACACCAAAAACACACACACACTTTAGATAGCCTTCGAATGCTTTGACATAATCATATAAACCAATTAGGAATATATTATTATTCTAATATTGTTTACCAGTTTATTCTTATTATAAATGGTGTAAAAATTTCAATGTTTACGACAAAATCGGTGGAAGGTTTTCCTGCCAACATTATTAAAAAAAACTGCGTTGTCTCATAGAGGCAAAGTGGTGGGTTTCATGTGTATTTAGATTTTTGTTTTGGTGTTGTAGATAACTTATTTTTCTGTGTGCGTTTTACCGCAACATTTTTTAGCAATACCATTTAGACTTTTGTTTTAATATCGAACCAAGTTTTATGTTAAAACAGCGGATTATAGGAATCTGATTTGAATCAGATTTGAGGCACAGAATAACCTCTATGAACTTAGGAAGTAGAATTGGATTGTTTCTGGGGAACAGTTATTGAACATTCACATCGTTGCTTAAAGTCTATAGACGAACAGTAAGTACATAGTATAACAATGTTCCATATTACTATTTTTGTGACTGGCTGGAATATCTAACATTATGAACTTTCATACAAAGTGGGGGTTCTCGAATAACTGAAAAGGCTAAGCAAGGTTTTATCCCACTATAGTTCAGGAAGACACTTGCATATATTGTAATTAACAGAATATAATTAACAAAAATGAAATCTTCATTGAAGATAGGAACACATTTCAAAACAGAAAATAAATTTATACTACTCGCTTATGCAAATAGTCCCATAAAGCATTTATATACAGAAGAATATGTACAATGATTTAATTGTCTCCGACTAATGTAATTTGAGAAGTCCATTTATCTAGCAGTCATAATAATTGAAAGGAATCCTCGTTTTTTGCTTTTAAACTCGGATTATAAATTTGAAAATAAAATAAATAGACATTATAAATTTGAAAAATAAATTACATTTACTTTCCTTTTGCTAAACGACGACATATTGCTGAATGGAAGATGAAAATATTTTCATTCGGGCAGTGCAACACAAACCTTGAAATCCTCAGTTTCTTGATTGAATTTAAATCATAAACAATGGCAACAAACTTCTTTAAAATCACGGAGTTTTCTGATTAGGTATGAAACATAAATAATTTATCTTTTCTTGAGAGAGGAGAAAAATTTAGATCACTGAGCTTTTGAGCCTTTAAATCGTAGCAAAGTATAAAATAAATGAAAAAAAAATATCATTATTCAAAATTCGAGCTTCCAGGGGCACATGTTCGGGTGGAGAGCAAAAGTGGGTTGAAAGTTTGGTGGTTATATGCCACACTCTTTTCACATTGCAAAGAATATATATGCACACTTACATACATATAGATTCTACATTATTTAAACCAGGGTTTCTTAAACCTTTTTCAGTCGCGACCTCTTTTTATCACTTAGATTTTTCGAGACCCCCAGGACCAGTAATATTTACAAACATTTTGTGGGACCCCTTAAGTATTGCGCAAATTCGACACATGCGTGAGTGAAACTGTCAATTTTTTCACTTGTACTCTAATGTACTATTGCAGTCTTAGGATGTCTGTTCAGTTAAAACACCCGATACCTACGTTGCAGAAATGCGCTTTATCTGATGACTCGGCGTCAACGGTCGTCGAACATGGATCTACGTTTTGTCACCGGCTTGCAGATTTGAAATTCTTTTACCAATAATCATCAGGTCCTGCCCTTGTGAGTTTCACGTTTTTTGTATATAAAATATGTATTGTACTCGCTCTAATCTTTAAAGTAAAAATTAGAAATAGAAGTAGTTGTAACTCGAAGATGAAAATAAATTGTCAGCAAAACGAGAGGAGACATTAACTGGTACCCGTTCTCGCAGAATTTTAACCCGAATGTAGAGGTGGAGTTTTCCATCTACAACCGTCTACTCGTGATGTTTATAAATCAAAGAATATTGTGGACTTTTACAACTGGAAAGCAATGTCAGTTATTTAAAACGAGCATTCATTTATTTCTAATCATTGATATCTAATATCAAACAAAATCGAGCAGTATTATTAATGAAAGTGATATTAATGATAGTACTATTTACATTGTTGAGAAACAAATGAAAATAAATTCACCATTCCCATATATGATAGCAATCTTTCTAAAAATGCCCCATCGAAACCAGTAAGCTCCATATACACGGTGATTCAGAATTCATCATCAATATTTGGTGAAAAAGTAGGGAATAGAAAAAGAGGGAGATTTCACATAGGAAAGTATGGGCGCAGACGAACGCATAGAGAGCTGTAGAGGGCGCTGTGTGTACGCAACTTCCATACATAAGCACAGCTGTTTAATGTGTACAGCCAGTCGTCATTCGACTAAATGACTTCGCAGAAGTAATATGAACCGGTATATGTGGAATGAACTTGCAGATATGCATGTAAATGCCAGGCATATTCCAGAAGGTCCTGTTGTCCATGCAACGCCGTTGTGAGTCATGCATTCTAGCACATGGTCAGCAGTTCGAGCACATCTTGTAATTCTGTCAAACCGATGCAAATAAATGTTACATGTAAGATAATAAATGTTTTTTCCCTTACTGCTTCCTTTTTATGTGTTTTTTCCATCATTGAACTGGGGTCATTTTGCCCTACTACATGGCATATGTGCACATGCATTCCTATGTGAAATCTCCTTCTCTTCCTACTCCCTACCTCCCCACCAAATATTGATGATGAATTCTGAATCACCCTGTATAAACATCATTGCGTGAACAGGAAGATCTTCATTTTTATCAATAAAGTATCCTTACACATTTTATTGTCAGATGCAGAATTTTGTTATTTAAATGTATTTTGATGAAATATCAGATGCATTAGAACAGGGATGTCAAACTCATAGGTACACTTGGGCCAAACAAACAAGGTTTAACTTTAGGTGGGCCGCAAAAAAAAAAAAAAAATCAATATTCATAGAAACGTAGCTTTATTTCGAATAATACACTAATAAACATATATATATATTTATATAGAAAAGAACAAGAAAAATTTAATGTTTACGCCCTGATACTTGACATCTCTTCTCTGCTATTATCTTTCCTATTTCGGGAGAAATTTTGTTTGCAGTGATAACTTTCAACGCTGACCCAAGGTGAGCATCATTAATACGGTTTCTAATAGGAGACTTATTACCTTTCGTGACTGAAAATAACTGCTCGCACCGATAAGTGCTACCAAACATGGAAATAATTTCATATGCGAATTTTCGAGTATTTTCAAACCTGGCTGGTAAATATTTGTAAAATTCAGGCACGCCCACTTCAATGAATTTTGCTTTCAAATTTGAGTTGCATTGAATCTCGATCACCTCCATTTGCATATGGCTGGGTACTGAGTCAATACTTATTGAGAAAATCGAAGAAAACAAAAAAAAAATTTGTCTTCGAGGGAACTAAAATCATTAAACCTCGTTTCAAATTCAGTTGTTAAATTTGCAATTTTTTCTGCGTATTTTTGATACGAACAAGTATCATCTAAACTTGATTTGTTCATACTGCACGTCGGGAAGTGCGTCAAATCTTCATTTTTAAGTTGTTTTTCCCAAAGAACTAGTTGACATTTGAATGCTTTAATTATGTCAAACATGTTCGTAATGATATGATCTTTTCCTTGGAACGATAAATTTAAATCGGTTAAGTGTTTGGTTATATCAACCAAGAAAGATAAATCTTGTATCCATATTGGATCGTAAAACAAACTTACGTCTTGATTTTTCGTTTTTAAAAACTGACATATTTCTTCTTTCAAATCCCAGAATTGTTTGAGAATCTTGAAGCAAGATAACCAACGTACCTCGGTATAGTAGGACAAACCCGAATATTCACTATCTAACTCACTTAAGAAAGCAGTGAATTGACGCTGATTTAAACCTCGAGATCTTATAAAATTTATAACTTTTTTTATATATGACAAAATATTCTCCATATTTATTACTTTCGTGCATAGAACTTCTTGATGTATAATTCAATGCATATGATGAATGTTTGAACCGTCAATTTCACTAAGTTTTATTCCTTAGTAATGCTACGAAGCCATTGTTTTTCCCGGTCATTGATGGAGCGCCATCTGTAGCTACAGAATTTAATTTTGCCAAAGGTAGATTGTATTTCTGCAGAAGTTCAAAAACACAAGTAAATATATCTTCTCCTGTGGTAGTACCAGGCATCGGTATTAGTTCCAGTAATTCCTCAAAAATGTTAAAATTCTTGTCACAAGAACGAAGAAACACTGCTAATTGAGCTTTGCCACTAATGTCCGTGCTCTCGTCACAGGCAATGGAGAAACTTTCGAAACTAGATGATTTTGCTTTGATCTGATCACTTAAATTCGCGGCTAAATCAGTAACTCTTTCCGCAACTGTATTTCGAGACAATGAAATTGATTGAAAAGCCTTCGCATTTCCAGGACAAACAATTTCTCCAGCTTTCATTAGGCATTCCTTGATGAAATCACCGTCAATTAAAGGCTTCGAATGTTTAGCTATCAACTCGGACAAGACGTAGCTTGCATGTACCGCCGCTTCACTTTCTTGCAATACTTTACTAAACATGGACTGTGTTGCTTTTTCACTCGTAACTTGAGCTCTTTCAACTTTTCTTCTCTCATTAATCCTTCGTAATTGTTATATTTCGATTTGTGTTGTTCGTAATGACGTTTAATATTATATAACTTTGGTACATTAATAGTATTATTACATATCAAGCAGATTATTTTATCTTTTATTTCACAGCAAAATATTCTAATGCTCATTTTACTTGGAATATTCTATGTTCGTCAGCGATTTTTCGTTTAATTTTACTACCACTTGGTTTTGATATAGACATATTGAATACAAAGGGCTGGAATAAACACGGTTAACGTTAAAAAGTTAACAAAAATTTATTCTTTCCACAAGAGATAAATAAAATGCTGAAATATTTCTTCAAAAATATTCTAACAATATCACAAAATGTCAAACGTTTAGCAAAAATCAATTCAAAACAGAGAAACTAATTCTATCTCACAGCGAAATCGCTAGAAATCAATCACAGCATTAAGTAAACAAACAGTTCGTTAGAACTACAGCTACTACTGAGATGAGTTGTTTGTTCTCGGCTTTTATAAGCTTTATAATTAATTTCTCGAATATACTGGAAACATCTATAAATATTTGGATTTTTGTGGATGGCAACAGCAATTACGAGATATTTATTTATTAGGTATTAAATGCACGCGCTGTTCTATTTTTAACCTCCCAACGCAGCTGTCTTTTCAGCTGCGTTGCTAAGGCAACATGAAGCAAATCTAATTACAATTCTAAATAAAAAAAAAACTAAATAAATAAATAACTATGAAATCCCTAACAATATGAATTAAGTAATAATTAGTAATAAAGCAGAGTGCATGCACATGCGTGCACCAATGTATCGTACAAAACTATGATTAGAAAAATGAGACCATGAGTTCGGCCATATTCGGCTATCGGGGGATGCGTACAAGTTCTGAGTGCACGTGTCCCCCAAAAGCCGAAGGTAGCTGAACGCAAGCTACTCACACGCATTTATAATTTAAGTAGTGTGTGTGTCAGCTCGCTGTGAGTAATCTAACAATACTGAATAAATTATCGTTAATTACTTAGCAGTAAGCATTTCATTTTTTTCTTCGTCGATATGTTATTTTATTATTATATATTATTATTTGCCGATATATTGCCCGGGCCGCAAAAATATTTGTTGTGGGCCCAATGCGGCCCGCGGGCCTTGAGTTTGACATCCTTATGAATAAATCTGCGTTCCAAAAATATGCTTCTTGATGGCATCCAGCTACTACAGTTCCAAGAGATATAGCACTCACCGCTTATTAAAATCACTAATGTTTTCCGAAGTTGTGTTATTATTATTAATTATGTTATTCTGAAGAATGTTATTAAAATCACTAATATTTCAGTCCATTAAGCAGCTGCGGCGATGATTTAGTAGAAGGTGATTTTAAAATTTTCCAGTACAATAATAGCTAATAGCTTCTCAAATAATTCATTCTTATGTAATAACTAAGCTTTTGTGATAAAATTTAATTATGTAATTAATTTTTTAACTTTTTTATAAAAACATTTTATAGTCTATCTCTTGATAAAGTTTTATCTTTTACAAATAATTTTCTATCCAAATTTGTTTGGTATTGTTCATCAATAGATTTTAATTATATTTACAACTTCGTAAAACTGCTGGTAGCTTCTTTCATCAGCTCCTATTAGTTGAAGAACGTTTCTTACAATATGTTGTGTTTCTTACATTTCATTGACACATGCAATATTGTATGACTCGCTATTTGTTTATCATGTTGTAAGGTCCCTCGCTTGAAATTCTAAGTTAACGTTGGAAGTGAGGAACCTAGAAACTGATAAGCGAATAATCGCTAGACTTCGAAGACAGGAAACAACAAGAGAGAGAAGGGTAAATAACCCTTTATTATTTCTATAAGATTTAACAAAACTCCGCCTGGAAGTGAACAAATAAAGTCCGCACTTTGGACTTGAACTTAAAAGACTAAGAATCAAACTAAAACTAAGATTAACTAACTAAGTATAGCCAAAGCTATCAAGGTTCAATGAGAGTTGGCCCCTTAACCTATTTTACTACGAAGCTTAACAAGGGCCTGAGTACGGCCGAGCGTAAAACAGCTTTGAGAGAGAGAGCGGCCAAAAAGGCAGACGCGCGTTGTTCAGAAACTCTGTTTCTCTCTCTCTCTCTCAGTAAGTAACTTCGTGGTTTAAATACCGCTCCCTCTCATTAAATATTCAGCAAATTCCAAAACTACGTTCTGGCCGGAAGTAGTAAGTTGAAGTTAAGAATTTGACAGGAAAGGAACTTTAACTTAAAATTTAACTGTTAATATAATTAACATAATCCTTACAATGTCTTTTATTATTTTCTCTAATACTACTCTGTTTTTACACACGTTATCTCAACATTATTTGTAAGTTAACATATATTCTTCCTAACTCCCCTCTTTTTCAAGAAATAAAATGAAAAATGTTTAAAAACATTCCTTGTAACTTACGTAAGAGGCATTTTTTGTGGAATAGAAAGATGTATCCGATGCCAATTTTTTCATCTTATACACGTGAGGAAGTGCTGATAACCTTAGCTTAAATAATAGAATGCATCGACTAACTCTTCTGAAGTCCCTATTCTAATACTGAAGGAGAAATCTCTGGAGGAACGAGTCCAGGGTTCTCTAACGCTACTTCCCCTACCACAAAATCACTAGATCTGCACAGAAAGCTCTTTTGAGTCCTAAACCTTGTGGGACATGGCTTTGGTCGCCCTTTAAATGCTAGTTATGCAATATTTATTCATTGTCATAATGCAAACAAAAATGCCTATTCTGATCAGAAATTGAACTGAAAGAGCCTTTCATGCTTGATACTTAAGAAGAATATTTCGAAACTGCAAGTTTTAACAACTATAAATCAAAACTTTTGAAATCCAAAACGTTTATTCTCGTATTCCTCTAACAAACAACGCTTCGCATTATAGGCACATTGTTTCTAAGTAATGCCAGTGAATTTCTTAGCTGACGACGTGACCTCTTCTAGAGGAGATGTAAAACTGAGTCTAAGGATTACCCGTTTAGAATGTCACGTCAAGTTTCCTTTTTTTTTAATTTTATCTTCACTTTACCTTCCTTTATTAGTCCAAAGGGGATTTGTCTCTGAAGGACTGTTGTTTTCGTTTTGCGCTTTTGCGTTTAAAACTTTAAAAGGTTGTATCCCTTTTCAAATCGTTGCCATCAAATTATATTTGAAGAAATTAAATAATGCAGAATCTGCATAAATATATTTTTGTTTCTCGCTTTGTGATAAAACAACGGTACCCAGAGCCATCCAGTTTTGAATGACGTAATCCTACTGCGAATATGGGCATCTAAAAGCGCTAATTCGGAATTTGTTTTACTATCGATTTCCTTATTCGTAAAACTTCAACGGATTTTTGATTAACAAATTGAACGATTTAAAAGGGAGCAATGGCAACACAGTACGGAAGGGAAAAACCTTTTTATCTCCAGCGCGCGGAAGTGTTTATTGGAAATTCTAAAGATAGGCTCTTTTAAAATTATTTCGCGACAACATTATTTGCTTTCGAACTGAATTTCATGTGGTTTAAGTGCGAAGAACATAATATATAACAAATAAAGGTAACACACAAAACGTTAAAAAAAGCCCCTTTGGACGTAATTTAAAATCCGAAACCTTTCATATTTTGTTTTAATTTAATCAGTTTTTATTTATTTTCTTCTCCTCGGGCGGCTGTTTAGAGCTTGCGAAACGTAGACGAAGCTTAAGAGTACGGCTGAAGCACAGTTTGGGAACACTTGATTTAGACTCTCATCTTTAAAGCTTTGCCGAGCCATAGACATTTTCAGCTGCAGATTTCCTAGCAAAAAAGAACTTTGTGCTTATTCTTCGTTATTTTTGACTTCACTTCACAAAAATAGCCGGATGTTGGGAGCTATGATTTATAAACTAAATATCTGTGAAATAAATTGTCATATCTGACCGAATAAAATTGTACTTAAATTTTCAGAACAAATTATTTCATAAATTTACGGTGGCGGCAAAACTGAATCAGTTCTACACAAATGAATCAAAGAGTATATATATAAATATACTACTAATAATTATTTAATGACTAAATAATCACTTTAGGTGTTAATATAAATATTTTTTGGTGACGCTCTTTTGCCATATTTTATATTATTTTCTTGTCGGCTTGTTTCTATGAGACAATGCTCTTATTGCTGGATCTAGTTGGAAAAAGTTACACGGAATTATTTATCAGTTTTTTAAAGCTTTTAGCTCCCAGCGTATTATATATGACACGGTTCAGTTTCCCTCCGTCAGGCCACGGGATCAAATGTAACACGGGAGCGAAGTGTCACTGACGGCCCACCCGTATCATATATGATATCTGGAACGGAGAGTTTTAAGCATTAAATGCGCATAAATTACGGTAGAATGCTGCGAAAACGTACTGAACAGATTTTCTAGTTTTAGCATTGCTGTAATAAATATTATTTATTATTTTATTTTACGAAAGTAAAAAGGGCTCCACTAATATTGCGTTTATAATTTAGAAAGGTTTCGCGCAATCTGCTGAAAAAGTCTGTAAGACTTTGATATTTAAATTATTAAGTTCTTTAGTGCTTTACTGTACAGAGTAATTTCGCTACAGGAATATAATCATCATTACAAATATTTCATTTTACCTTTTTCTGAATTTTCCTTTTAATATTAAGTGCTTCGATTTTCTGTGTATGTTAAAAGAAAAATTATTGAAGTAACACAAGCAAGAATTGAGATATTGTTGCGTGCGTATGGGTTCGTTATGAAATGAATGCACAAGTCCGAGGAAAAATGAACAAAAATTTATTATTATCACAACAAAAATGCTTAAATTTTCTCAAATTATCATGCAGTATTACAATATCTCACAGTAGTTATCTTTTAACTACTCAAATGTCCAATAGAACGTAATTCAAAACAGCTAAAGAACGCTAATCCGCGAATTCGCTACAATCAACAAGAGCAGTTTTCTAAACAACAATAAACTAAGCAACTACTACGAACTGAAATCGAAATCGAGTCAATGGCTAGGCGGCAATTAGTAGCCAACCGCTACTTTAACCGTCTCTGTTGGTAAATTGCCCTAAGGCGTTGGTACTTAAGTTTTTAATTAAGGCGATTTACGCCGCGCCAACTAGGCGAAACTTGTCAAATTTTGGGAAATGTAGGTGGAGTAAGGGAGATGATTGGCAGGAGCCTGTCACGTGGGTGGTCACCAGCTTACGCGTACAATGAGAAATATTGGAAATATTAATAATTATCAAGTTTTGAAACAGGTTATCTAGATTGGAATAATTAAACTAATATCGCGATCTAAATGAAGACAAATGACACAACTAAGTGCAACAGATTAGCTAAACAAAATATTCAAATTCATCCTTTCTGTAAAACACAGATTGGACAGTGGTAGTCACGTGGGAGTCACCCTCCCGCGAACTGTCCACAGCCCAATGCATCTTGAAATAGTAGATATCACAATTCAGTGAAGTCTTGGTCTGAGAAATTAAACACTAAAGTTCTTGTACAACACTGAGGCACATGAGTTACTGTAACTATACACTATGTACATATAGGGACGGCGGTATTTGAGCGAAGTGGCAAATGGTGAAAAACATTTTACACTAGCAATAAATAATCAGAGCTTTGAAGATCCAGGTACACGGATCATGTCCATAAGTCCACAATATTACAAAGTCTCTGATATAACAATAAGAAGATTACGAAAATGACAAATATAAGATCAGTGCTTTGAAGATCCAGGTTACTACGAACTGAGATGTTTCCCTCCTTTTATAAGATTTTAAAATCACGCGCTAGAATTTTCCAGTACTTTCTCGAAATAAAAAAGAGATATTTATTTATTTAATGCACGCGCTCTTGTATTTTCAGTTTTCTTGCTTAGCTTTCTTTTAATATTCGTCACACGCTGCACTGCGATAGAAATAAAACCATTTAATTTATAATTGAACTAACATTAGCTTTTTAAATACCAAATTCGTAACAATATTTATATGAAAATTAAGTTTTATAACAATTCCAAAATGCGCTCGGACACAAAGTGACATTCAGAGCTCCAAGGTCACGATCACATAGGCGATCTTTATTCGCTCGACGTCGAAATTATAGGTTAATGGCAAGGAGGTTAGAATAGAAGGAGGGAGGGTTCGCGGTTTCCTCCACAAGCGGGGAATGAAACTTCGCCGAACAAGCGGCGTCCATGTTTGTGACTTCAAAACATTGCATTACGGCAGTGACATGTACGTGTTTCTAACCTGTTCCGTGCATTTATTTTCCAGTAAAAATATGTTAAATTTATAATGAAATCCCTCGCTATTGTTGAATTTTTGTTTTAAAGTAAAAAAGATATCCATAATTTACTATGTACAGCAAATTATTAAGAAATAGTTCGAAATCTAAATGCATGCGCATAACATTAAAGCCTTTAAAAAATGATGTTTCTGCATATTTCACGGATTTGCTTAGGTTAGAAAATAAATCTTAATAAAATAAAACAGATTTATGTGAATTCATTGATTTCAGTTTATGCGCATTTCATATTTATTAATCTCGAAACTGCCTTTAATTAAGTTGAATTACAGAAATATAAGTTTTTGGATACATCTTTCCACATGTTCAATTGTGTAAATATTTTACTTAATTTTATCACTATACTGCTCAGAAATTTATAAGTTTATGCAAAAAATTTTTAACAACAGAACAGTTTATCTTAACTTAAAAAAATGAATAATAATTAATATATAAAGAAAAGCATTGCTTTATTTAACACCTTTACAATTAATAAAAATAGTAACAATTGATTTCTTACTTTTCATGAAAGTTATAAAACGAATTAACTAAAACGTTCAAATTATAAATTTAAATCCTACCATATAGCATTGTATCTTAAGGAAAGAAGATACCCAGCTATAAACAGAAACATTAAAATGTATTTAATATATTAATATAATTAAAATGTAATGAATAAATATTAACTTAAAAGGAATTAAATTTAAACGTAAAGGGAAAAAATCATTTAATAAAAGGATGAAAATCACGTGAAAAAAATACAGCAATATAATTCCGGCATACTGAAGATGATAAGGCCATTTCATAAATTCTTTGAGCTAATTGCATAGATTCTATATTCATGATACAGTTGATAAGTATAGCAGCTGAGTTTTTTTTATTGAATCAAGCATTGCATTTAATCAGATATTAAATTGAATAAATAAATGAACATGAATATGATATAAATTTTATTGTTTATTATTTGTTGTTAATTTATATATTATTGTTAGAACAGGTGATGTCTTCTGAGTCAAACGCAGATATCTCAGAAAGTCCTCGTTTGTCTGAAAGAACTGACATTGACGAAACTTTGAGTGAAAAAATTTCGTGTCTTTCTCTTTCCAATCTCACTTCATTCACGGAAAGCTTCATGGCTACTCAGACATGTCCGAGCACTAATGAGTATTCAGGGGTGTCTAATGTTGCTGAAGAATTTAACCACTTTGCTGTTAATGATGTGGATCCCGTGCCAGATTTTGTGCATTCTTCTCCAACGTTTAGTCCTTATCGCGTGGAAATTTTAGATGAGGTATGTTATAAATTAAATATATGTAGATTGCGACAATTTTCGGAACATTCAAATTTATTTACATTCTGAGATTTAATTCTATATTTAAAATGTTTAATATACCTTATTTACTAGTTATATGTTTTCACTTACTTTTTTACTAGTTTTACCGCTTAAAAAACTAAGAGGGAAAATATATTCTGTGCATACTGTTTCTGAAGAAACAACTTAAATCATAACTATAAATAAAGAGTTAATCTATTCATTGTTTTCTTACACAAAATATTTTACTCCACAATAGGAATTTTATTAGCCTACGCCTATTTGCCAGCTTTGGTTTATTATTTTAATTATAAAAAATTCCAGGAACGAATAACGAAATTTACAAGTCACTATAATGTTTAGTTAGCTATGCGTTATAATTATATGATATATTAAAAGAACATCTTTTTCTCTCTAATACAAGTTTGATTTTAAAATAATAATTTATATTTATTTTGAAACAATACAAAAGTGATATTTAGTATAAATAATGTGATATTACTACAAATTCCTCTTGGACAATGAACAGCCGATATATGTTTCTTCGTTTGCTTCAGAGTAATTTTAGGAATACATTAAATATTAAACATTTCTAAGTATTGCATTCCATGTTTCGTTAAATGCATAAAGGTGTTTAGTTTCTGTTATTTTGTCTGATTATTTAGCAATATTTCTGCCAATACTTGCATAAAACATTTTAACTTATGAAATGGACAAATACACAAACGTTTAAACCCCTTGACAAGACTTTCTGCTTACATTTGCACACCTGTGACTGGAAGTAAAACTGTCACTTTTTTGGCAGTAAGAATATTTCGTCATTAAGGAATATCCAGTGTATTCAGTAGAAGCAGTATAATTGAAAATGTTATTTAAACTTAAGTTATGATGCACAAATTAAAATAGTTCATTATATATAGAGTACCAACTGTTCATTATACGTATATAGCAGGGGTGGCCAAAGTGCGGCTCGCGAGCCTGATATGGCTCTGGCAGGCAATTTGTGCGGCTCGTGCATATAAAATGTATGTATGAAATATGGTAAACTATATTTCATACATATATATTATATGCGCGAGCCGTACAAATTGCCTGCGTCAAAGTGTCAAAAAAGAAGTAATTAATTAGTTTAGACTCTTTCTACAGAGTTATTAGGGATTTCTTTCTAAGTAAAACCTCCTCCACTACGTCTATAATGATGTAAATATGAACCTGAGACTTTTAGAAAATCTAGATGCGATTTTCGAACATTGTTGAATTCAAACGTGCGGCTCTTACTGACATGAAGTTTGGCCAACCCTGACATATAGAGTGGATGGTATATTTTTCATTGCTTTGCATATCATAAGTAGAATAGTATGTGTGATGTATGGGTGACGCCAACCAACAAGATGTATAGAGGGCGCTAACTCTCAGTCTGGAGAGGCGCCAAAAGTTTAGTTTCCAAGAGGGAGACCGACAAAGAGGTCATACGGAAGGCTCGTGGGAGCCATTAATGAAACCGAAATTCACTTTTATTATTTTATATATTTCAGTTATTAGTAGTGTAGTTTAGTATTAGTTTGTGTTTGTAAAATAAATGTTTAAAAGTACAAGAAGGTGGAGTTATTTCTCTATGAGGCGGTGGATGAAGAAGGGATGATATCACACGCTCTCTTTCGAGAACCAGAGCTATAGATGACGGTAGAGAAACTTCAAGAGAAGCAGGTAGGAAGCTTTTGATTTTATTTACTCAAAGTATAGATGTATTGAAGATATATATATCGTGTAAGACACATATAAATTAAAATGTATAAGAATACTAAGAAGAAGACTTAGTAAACCTTCTTGGTGAAATTGAAAATACACAAACTGTTGGTTTAACAGTGGTTCAACTAAAAGGTAAAATTGAGGACAGTAAAATATTTAAAGATGATCCAGAATTTGTAATTGGATTATTAAACTCAATAGTTGAGGAAAGAAAAATTAGAGAAGAAAATGAAATAAAAGCTAGGGATACACAGTTAGCCTTAGATGCTCAAAAGGTTGAACTTGAAAAATTAAAATTAGCGCAGCTAGAGAAAGAATTAGAATTAGAAAAAGTTAGAAGTCAGAATACAGTTAAAGATGGATCTCGCGCAGATAAAGACATGATTACAAGTTCGGGAAATTATTTAGAAAATTTGATAAAGAGTGTTAAAACGTTAATTATTCCTGTTCCGGGAAGATCGGAAAATTTCAATTTGTTTTTTCAAACATTAGAGAGAGCATTCATAAATAAAAATGTACCACAGGAGCTCAAATCCGAAATTTTGATTAACATTTTAGGGGATAAGGCAACTAATATATTATTTTACACTAATGATGAAGAACTAAAATGTTATGAAACCATTAAAAAACTAGTATTAAAAGAATATCAGCCAACTGCTTATGAATGTTTAATGAATTTCCGAAGAGCATGACGCGATCCTAAAGAGTCACATGTTCAGTTCGCTTCTAGACTGTCTGCAAATTTCCAGTATTACTGTCAGTTACGTGAAGTTAATAATTTTGATGCACTTTGTCAACTAATGATTTCTGACAAACTTTTCCAAACGTTAGACAAAGAAACGGCAACTTACATTAATATTAAAACCGGAGAAAATTGGTTAAAACCTAAGGATTTAGCTAAAGAAGTTGACTTGTATTTTGTAAACAAAGGCAAATCGTTAAACGAAACCACTTTTAACACTAATGAAAACATAGCTAAATCGTCCCACTCTTCAAGAGAATCGAAATATATTCCGCCTCATATGAGAAGCAACATAAATAAAAATAAATATCCACCCAAAGACTGTTACATATGTGGAAAATTAACGCATCTCGCTAAATCTTGTCCACAAAGAAACAAATCGGTAACACAAAACCCTCCTCTAAAAAAAGAAACACCAGAGAAAAATACTAGTGATAAAGTAATAGCAAAAATCGGATCTTCATGCTTGTCAAATGAAAGTATTACGCAACCATTGCAAAAAGTAAATATTTGCGTTGCAGGTAACGAAATCCAAGCCATAATTGATTCAGGTGCTGAAATTTCTGTTATAAATCCGAAACACATATCAAATTTCTCTATTGAGAACAACTGTAATATTGACCTAATTTCTGCATTCGGAGAAACCATATCAGCTAAAGTGGCTAGAATCCCTCTATCCATCAAAAATACTGATAATCCTAATTTATTGAAACCTGTCGAAGTATTAGTAGCTTTAACAGAAAAACTTCATATTCCCTGCGTAATTACTCCAAATGTTTATGATTTATTGACCTCTGAATCTCATCTGCTTAGCGCGAATCGTGATTGCGACACAGTGTCTCCATCGCAGATACCGGAAACGAGGAGTCATGAGTCAAAACAATTCGAAGGCGAAAGCCGCGCTGATTTATTTATGACAGGAGGAGAGCAAGATTTAGTCATAAGTTGCATTCAGGGCGAAAACGAAAATGGGGTGGGTCAACATTCAGATGCCAGTATTTTTAAACAACAGCAAAGGGAATGTGAGACATTACGCAGTATCTATAAAAACGCGCAAAGAAATAAAAATAAATATTTTTTAATGGATGACTTGATTGATCATACTGAAAGAATTTCCGGAGAACAAGTTAGTCAATTGGTATTACCTAAAGTTAGAAGGGAACAAATTTTAAAATTAGCTCACGAATCTATTTTTGCAAATCATTTAGGGATGAGAAAAACAAAAGAAAGGATTTGTTATTCATTTTATTGGCCAAACATGTCACGAGATATTGAAGAATATTGTAAAACTTGTAAGGAATGTCAATTATAACGTAGAGAAAGAACTAACGATCGTATACCCATAGTTCCAGTCCAGAGGCCTGAATTTCCATTTGACACAGTGAATGTAGATATAATCGGTCTAATTGAACCTCCATCAGCACGTAAACACAAATATGTACTATGTTTAGTCGACCAACATTCTAGGTGGCCAGATGCTGTCCCTTTGAGAACTATTAGAGCAAAATCAACATGCGACGCATTATTAGAATTCTTTATGAGAACGGGCATACCTCGGGTAATAGCTAGCGATCAAGGTACCAATTTTGTTGCAGAATTAACACAAGAATTCCATGCCAGATTAGGAGCAAGTCCCAGATTTGCAGCACCAGGACATCCACAAAGTTCGGGATTAGTTGAACGGTATAACCAAGTTCTAAAACGTATGCTTCATCATATCATTAGAAACGACTCTAAAAATTGGGACAAACATATACCATACCTGTTATTCGCTTACCGCGAAATTCCAAATTGTACTACGGGAGTATCCCCATTTAAATTAATGTATGGAAGAGAGGCCAGAGGTCCGTTGTCAGTATTAAAATCGTCATGGTCAGGAGAAATTCCATTACCAATAAAATTGGGTAAAAGTGCTGTTGATTATCTACAGGAGCTAAAGATGAATTTAGAAACAGCAGCAGAGCAAGCATCTATAACTGCAGAATTGAAACAAGGTGCATATGTAAGATATGCTAATCGAAGGGCTATATATAAAGAATTCCACCCTGGAGATCAAGTGTACCTGCTGATTCCAGATTCCAGTAATAAATTATATGCCAGATGGATAGGACCTGCAGAAATAGTATCTCGTTGTAATCCAGATTCTTACAGAGTCAGACTGACAGATGGTACAATAAGAAGAGTACATGTAAATAAAATTCGAAAATTTAATCCAAAAGTACAGGCAGTAGGTGTAATATTTGAGAACGAAGAAGAACTAGGAGAAGTCCATCCCACACCCAGTGTGAGTGACAAGTCCGATCATTTTCATCTTAGCGAAGTAGATTTAAGCCATTTAGATGATGATAAAAGGAATGAAATGATGAACTTGTTAAGAAAATATGAAAACTTATTTATAAATAAGGTACAAATTGCCAAAGTAGGAGAACATAAAATAAGATTAAGTGACAATGAAAGGAAGAAGCCATATGTTTATCAAATTCCAGAAGCATTGAAGCCTCAAGTAGATAAACAAATCGAAGAAATGTTATCAATGGGATTGATTGAAGAAACCAACGCTGAAATTTCGTACCCTATTGTATGCGTTATGAAGAAAGACAGTAATATTCGCCTTTGCGTTGACTTTAGATCCCTTAATGCAGTAACGAAACCAGATGACTTCCCTATGGAAAATCCTAAAGAGCTCTTATTCTACATTGGAAAAGCCAAAGTGATATCCAGCATTGATTTACTCAAAGGCTATTGGGCCATACCATTAGAAAGAGAGAGTCAAGAATTAGCATGTTTCAAGACACATCGAGCTCAGTATCAATTTAAAGTCACGCCTTTCGGGCTACGCAACGCCGCTGCAACATTTCAGAGAGTCATGAACCAGGCCCTTGCTAAATACAAAGATTTTGCTCGAGCCTACGTCGATGACATAGCTGTTTATTCAAATAATTGGAATGAACATTTAGTACATCTTGACACCAAAAATTTTTCAAAATATTATGCTTCGGCAAATCTACAAAGCTTCTTGATTTGTTACGAAAGATATTATAAATGCAGCCAAAATTCTTCCTTTAAATCGCTATATATAGTGACTTTCAGTTATTTTTTTCAAAAAATTCCTTCGATCTATAATTCCATTCATTGCCTATTTATCATCCAGGAGTTGCATCATCTAGAAAAAGATTCAGAGCCACTCTGGAAAGGACATAACGCTTTACCATTTCCTAAGAGGCGTTGCTATGAAGACGAGGCACTTCGAAGCTATAACGCAACTTTTTCAATGAACTCCCCACCTGTGCGAATTTGCTGTTCTTTCAGCTTCGCTCAGGGTCACTCTCTTTGTCCTGTAATCGAGCAATTATTATTTCTTTCAACCATACGTGGTTATAACTTAAGAGTAAGCACCTCTTTCTTCCCTGCTAAAAGGGTTCTTGTGCACAGATATTTTATTTGAACTCAATCACTTTAAGAGAATTTCTTTAATTTATTACTATTATATCATAAAAATTAAAGCTATTAATTTATTTATCTCATGTTTCTCCTCAAAGGTAGTTCTGGCTCTGGCTCTATAAATCTAACTCCCCTAACGAGTTCCCCGCTCCCTTCCCTCCCCAGAATGCGATGTGAATGACCTTTCGCGAGTGGTTCCTTTCTGGTGTTGTCACACCACATGATCATTGATCAAGAAAATATCGAATCTTTTCAAAATTCATGATGTAACCCTTTCACATTAATTCTGCCCCTTTATGGGATCTTTAGTGGGAATTATTTTCGCATAGGGGGCAACATTTGAATTGGTTATGTCTCAGCATCCCGCATAAATTTGACACCCAATCACACCTAGATATCAATTTGATTCTCAAGATAAGTGTTTTTTTATTTTGCTTTAGATATTAAAAGTATATATTATGAAACCAAAAGAATGAAATTGGACATTTTAATGATTTATGCCTAATTTTTTAATAATTTTAATGTAATTTTGCATTTAGTCAGTCAATTTATCTACAATAATTTTGATAATTGGTTATAAAATTTGGTATTGGTTTTAATCCTCAAATTAACTGAGAAAAAAATTAAGAATGAACTGCTTGATACTTACTGACTTATCCAGAACAAACTCAGCTAAAAACATTACTCTGTTACTCATTTTGAAATCGTTATGTTAATGCATATTTAGAAACTGCAAAACCTTGAATAAATATGACAGTTTCAAAATGTGTTGTTTTCATACGCAGTAAATATTTAGTAAGATATTTGATATAAAAAGAAATTTTAAAAAAAGGATTTAAATAATTACTACAAATTAATTTAATATTATAATGCTAATCTGTTGTTATTATATTTATAGTTTTTAATTTTTTACTATTAATATTGATGTTAACAATAATTTAAGCCAGCATATTATATCAAATGGGAGAAAAGAAATATTTAGAAAATTAAGATTAAATGATAAATATTAAAATAGGATTAACATAGATAAATAATAACAAATAGGATGAATGATAAATATTATACAGAAAAATTAAATATGCTGATTTAGAATGGAAAAATTAATGAAATTAATTTACGAGTCTTATTTTTCAAAACCAATACCTAAACAAAGTGAGGGTTCCATGTGAAAAAAGCAGAGAGTTTAAATATTAACAATATGAACCACATAGAGGATTATACGCACAATTTACTTTAAAACTCTGAATTTTGGCTTAAGCATTAAGAATTAATTTCATCTTCTTTTCCTTTAATACATAGCTTGCTGTCTGAATTTTAAAAAGGAATGTAATTTTGGGGAACTTCAGTACCTAATTTTTCATCATAGATCTTAAATCTCCTTTTTCATAAAAGATGACTTCTTCAAAAGTATAATTAACATCGTTTTCCGTATATAACTCTAGAAATTTATGAACATCCAAAATTTTTAACTATTACAAAATTAAAAATTTATTATCTCCTTGAATTGCTTCATTTGTATTCCAACCTGTGCTGCTGCTTCCTTGCACAGCATGAATCTCCACAACATGGTAGTGCAGCTGTCAAACAAGTAAAAGTTGTATCTATGGAAAATTGACTTCTTAAAAGACTACACCGTCAATCTCGGAACGCCTGCTATTGTTAGCTGGGCAATTTCAATATACGCAGGTGAGAGGAATAGAAAGCAAAGGTTCCGGAATGGTTTCGAATGGAAATAATAATTAGATTGTGGAATGGCTTTCAGTGGATACTAGGGAAAAAAGGGATACGCTCGCTGACTTATTCCCAAACCGTGGAAGGAATTTCACTGCTTATTTTTATGCTCCATGTTTTATTGAACATTTTGTTTATGGACAGATTAATTTTTATCAATTTATGAAACAAAAAAAATTATTTCGTAGAGAAATACGTGTTTGCAATGTAAAATTGTATGCTTATTTAAAATTTGCTTAAAGGCATAACGTTTTGGCGAAATTACATAATTTTGTTTATTCCAACGAAATTTAATATTTATTAGAACTCTTATTACGGTAAAGTAACAGAGTAATACATGAAGTTACAATATGTAACTGTAAAGATTTTACTTATTTAAGGTATTGTAGAAAATTGTAACCGTTTAAAAAAAGGGGGGGGGCAGACAATCAATAAGAATAATAAATAATACACTTACTAACGAAATGTTAGCTACCCTCACAAAGGAGCCCGTTCATAGTAGGCGCTCAATCCCAGAACGACTGAAATTCTCTATACTCAAAATCCCTTTTCCTTTCTCTTAGCTAATCCCTACTTTCACGTACCATACATATAAATCTTGGACTCTTCCAGCAAACAATAGAATTCATTCCGGGATTGAGCGCCTACTTCTTTGAAAGCTCCTAGAAGATGAGCTAATGTGAAAAAACATGAAAATAATGTGCGACTGCTGGCATAATTTGTGTCTCATAATTTAATTTGTTCATTATTTTAAATAATTTCATTTTAGCCTTGCATCCACCATCCCATTGTACCTGAAACTAAATATTAGATAGCAATGTGTCACAACTATTGCTTAACTTCGCCCACAGCCTAAAAGTACAGTTATTTTAAGGAAATTCTGATTGAAGGACGATCATTTAAGGTTATTTTTCTTGAAATTACTGCAAGAGAAAATAATTATTCATTCACTTTTTTATTTCTTGACATCCATTATAAAATGTTAGAAAGTTCTTACATTCAAAGAGGTCTTATTTTTAAGTAAATGTGGTTGGTATTCAGGGGTGGTTCTCAGCCTTTTTGCTCCATGCACCCCTTTTACTACTACTAAATTAAATTTCCCCTTTCTCAAACTCGAAAATACATAGTCACTTATCTACATTTGGATTATTTTTTAATGTATTTTATAAATTAAACAAAAAAAGTATAGAAAATGTTGATAAATACCAAAACTTGAATAAATGTACCTTTTTATATTAAAAAAATAAAACTAAGCACTTAACAGATAAATAAAAGTTTGATTTCATTCTCTGTGAAATTTTCCCTCAGAGGGGAACTTTTCCTGGAATATATAGGACACGAATATGAGAGGATACACTTTGCATATGACATGAAGAACTTGTATTATAGTACTTTTGTACAATATGAAGAAGAAAATAATTTAAGTTCACATCTGATAAGACTACACTCATAACCACAAAGCATTTGACTAGGGCCACAACGTACTGATTGGGACAAACTGCAAAAGGTTTTTGAACACTGACTCAAAGTGACAAATATTAAATCATGCTACAAAGCTGCTGTTTCACCATGCTGTTTACTACAAAGTGCCACAGAAAATATGCAAATAAGATGCTTGCATATCATGATGTTATAAAAAATATGTACAGCTTTCCTAATTTAAAATAAAATTTCTTTTAAAGTTATTTGCAGTCAGCCTACAATAAAAAAATATACTCTTCCTATATGAATACCTCTCATAACATAAAGTAATCTACGTTAAAAAAATTAAAATATTTGAAACAGATAAACTGAAGTTCTAAAATACTTTAATACTCTGCTAAAAATTACAGTATGAAACAATTATACAAATTTATAATATGGAATTTTAAATTCGCTGTTAATCTTGTGAAAACTATTTTTTTTTTAAATAAGCATCCACAGTATGCTCATTATTATTCACAATGAAGTTCATATTCTTTAGACTAGCTGCTCACTGTTGTTGAACCATGAAGGGAGAATAAGAAGAATCATCCAACTAAAAAACATATAAATTAATTCAGTAAGTTTCTAACATTATAAGAAACATAAAATACAACTTAAGTAAGGCACTTAATTTATTTCCCCCCACAGAAATCAGTGAATCATTCATAGTTCCAAAATATAATTTTCATTTGTGAAACTGAGAAACACTAAATGGTAGTAAGTGGCAACAGATAATTTAAAGGCTTGAATATCTTAAGTGAGAAAAGCCAGAAGTGATGAACATGAGTAGATTTCATGTCTGCTAATGTTACAGTAGAAGCAAAAACTTGTACAAATCATGATGCCATGTGCAACCCTGACTTTCGAAATACTATAAAAGTTGGTGAAGAGTCACATGTTTATGGACAGGATCATTAGCTTCTTGACGTGAAGGCTATGCCTACTCTCATATGACCCGAGAATGAGTCATCTTTTCTACTCATTGTTTTGATTTAACCATTTTTATAATTAATTATGAGATGTAAGTACTTTCTTGTTATATGTTAATTTTATCAATATATTATGTTACAAATAAATGATTAATCATTGCTCTGTGCCAATTTGTAAAACCAGTTATGTTAGTAAACTCTATGTTATTGCTTGCCAGTTTCCAAAAGATGACGCAAAAGAGAACTTGTAATGTGAAATAAATTGAATCTATGAAATCTGACTATATACAACATTTTAGAGAGTGAAACAAAAACTTCTAAGCAGAAATGAGTTCACAGATGGTAAGTAAAATTCCCAATTAAATGCTGCTTGATAAGTTAATATGTAAAACAAATTTAACAACTTAGTAAGATATTCAAAGTAATAAAAATATATCAATAAATGAAGAGTAAGTTTTAATACACATAGAGAGCTGATGTTGTTATACTGGTGAAAACTTCTATGCATACTGTCATGAAACTACTGAACATATTTGCGAATATTTGCTTAAACAATCGTACAAAAGTTTACGGAATAAGTTTTCTATTTCATGTCATTGCATAAAGGATTAGGTATTTTTATTCTACTAAATAAAATTGCAGTCTTATTATTTTTCTTACAGTATCACTCATTCCAAACACTGCACAAGTTGTGTCTGTAAAAAATTACTACTATTATTAGGTAAGTATTATCTATTATTTAGCATTATTTATAATTATTAGATCATTATTATGAATATTAATGTTTGCATTGAAGTTTCTTATAACAGTAATACCCGAAAGTAATGAATGTGCTGGTTAGGACTGACAAAAAGTGTGTAAACTATAATCTAACTTTACACAGATATATATATGAATTTTAGTTATATAGGACTAAATACTAAAAACACTTTAATTTAGAAGAAAAATAGTACAAAATATTTTCACACTTATCAATACAAAACAGTATTAAAATAAATGTGTTACATATTTTGATGCTTAGAGCTTCATAACATTTAACAAGTTTCTCTGTTACCTCAATGCTATCAAGTAATGTTTATCAAGTTCAAGATGGCATATGATACCACCATCAAATTTTTGCCCAATATTTAGAAAAAATTTAACTTTGCAAAAGTATTAAATTAAAATTTATTAAGCTCACACAAAACTTGTATTTAAATGCTAAAGCTTCACTTAAGTACTATCGAAATTTTTATGAACTCCGCAACATATTTACATAAAAATATATCAGATTTTTTATAGAATGTGCATATTATATTTTGGAAAAAAAAAAAAAAAAAAAAAGAAGAAGAAGAAATACTTACAACTCTTTATTTCCTTTTACGTTTTTTACTTAATCTTTCTCCAGAAATATACATGTGCAGATCCTTTCTAAAAATATAAATAAAAACACTAAGTGGTAGATAAATAACTCTTACTCCATATATGAATTCAGAAAATAAATTTAAAAAATAATTTATTTTATATTATATAATTTAAACTTACTTGCATATATGTTTCACTTCTACTTTCATTCCTCTTTTAAATAACTTGTTCTTCAAAGCTTTTACCATAACTAAAAAAAAAAAAAAAAGTTATTTAGGTGCAATATATGTGCCCATTCTTAATCACATTTGTAACTTTTCTGTATCTTACGACAAATTTGATGGCTGAAATAGAAAGGTGAGAGGTGATGTCTTAGCTGGAATCAAGAAAGAGCAGGAATGTAATGCATTCAAAAAGAAAGTTTTGAGAAGCAAAAAAAGTTACGATTCCCAAAATGGTTTTGTTTTCTTTCATGTTGATTGGCTAAAGCATTTATATCAGAATTTGCATCAGCAGTGATATGTAAAATCTTATGACATGGATTACTTTAGTGTGATGCAGTTTAAGAAAGTTTATTATAAGCAGTTACTATTTTTAGGACAAAAAGGGGAAATAATTAAATTAATAATATAGGACTATTGCAATTAAATCTACTATTTTGTTATCTCACACAAATGGCACAAAGTCCCAGATCCGAAATCGTCAGGATTTAGTCGATTCTGGATTTGGAATTTTTAAAGATATTAGTTCATAAATTTAACACTAGTACGATGACATATAGAAATTTCAAAATTAAAAACATTTATTTATGAGATAAAGCAGATCTTTCGAGTATTTAAAAAAAAACTCAATATTTATTAGTTTGCTTTTCTTCGAGTTCTGTAATTGCCATGTTGAGAATTCCCACTAAATTGTCACTTGGAATTTTTTCACCCTCAACAACCTCTCTGTCACTTTCTTCACAAATGATAGGAATACTTTCTGGATTTAGAACCATACTACAGATTTTGCCATCTGTTAGTTGATTGATGATTGGGACATAATTATCACAATATAAACCTTCTGCTTATAATCATCTTTATATATTACCATGCCTCCCCAATTCTTGAAAAATTCCCTTAATTGGAAAATTTCACTTTTTGTTTGCAATATCTGAACACCTTCAAATTCTTGGCTATCATCAGAAAGTTTAGCTAGAGTTCACTACACACTATTGAAGACGTATCATGAGATTGACGACTAAAGACATGTTGTTCCACTAAATTTTGTCTTGTATCTATCACCTGATGAATTAACAGCTCTAGGCAATGGCCCTGGACTAATCTGAATAATAAATCAGTTATTCTGAATTCAAAAAGTACTAAATGTAATTTTTGGCCTATACGTGTCAGTATTTACAAAATCTATTTTTTGCATGTGGAAAGAAATATCTGTTGAATTTCCCCCTGTCAATACACTCAATACTTTGAAGCAGAGTTAGCTAAATGTCTGTAATCATTGCCAAGCATGTCAACATATATAAATGGTTCCAATACTCTGTATTCAATGACTAACATTAAAAAAAAATGCTTAGACATCCTGAGTCATTTTTTAAGCTGCAGTGTGTTAAAAGTCATGGAGGGATGAAAGCAAAAATGATTCACCAGGTTGGCATCAGTCATTAAGTGAAATTAAGAGTTAGGATTCTTCATATTTTGTTACGAAAAAGTATTAAATGTGCAAGCATACAGCATTAAAAAAGAAGTGTTGGTAATATTAACACTGGATGTCTGGATTTGAAACTTTGTACTGCATATACATGTGTATATACAAGGTGAATCTGGACAAGGGAGCAAAATTTTGCACTGTGACAGAATGCAGCTATGCAAGCAATGTCTGGGCAGAACGCAAATGGCGAGCTGCTAGGTGGCATTGTAATTGGTATGAAAAGAGTCGGTCCCCACACCCAACGGCATTTTCTACCATAGATTGCCAAAATGATGGCTGGTTATACAAACCATGAAATTTCCAGGACAAGGGATTGGTCGAGGTGGTCCCATAGCTTGGCCACCAAGATCACCGGATCTCTCGTGTTTGGATGTTTTCCTGTGGGACCACATGAAAAGCCTAATCTGTGAATGCTCTGTTGAAAACGAATTTGGATCTAGTCATCGAATTTGCAGTTGTTGCCAGCGATACTTGGAAAATGCCTGATGTCTTCACAAATGTGCGTCAGTTTCATATTATACCTACATTGCAACTCGCGAAAAGACTTTTGAGCAATTTTTTTGAACATGTGCATTAACTACATTCCTGCTAATAAAATGTTTTCTGAAGTACTTCCTCTCATTCTTGTTGTTGATTCTTTAAATGTTTCAATGAAAAATACCTTTTAACTTCTCACCGTTTGCATTCCGACCATACATCCTATGACAAATATTGCTCATATAGCTGCATTCTATCACCCCATAAAGTTTCACTCCCTTGTTCAGATTCATCTTGTATACATACCTATGTATGTATGTAGTTTACTTTATTATCTGTAATTAAACTTTAATTTCATAGAAAATTCTACTAACCCAAATTAACGGTGTATTTTACACATAATTTTAAGAGATTTTCAAATGAAACAGTATGCATTGTTAAGATTTATTTTTTATACATTTTCTTCAGTAAAATAAAAACAATAAATATTCACAAATTCAGATAAAGAATTATATTTTACAGAAATTATTTCTACACAAGTAAATACAAATTTAAATAAAGGACAGACTTACTTGTATTGGTGAAAACCTGAACTTCAGGTGTCAGATTTAATTTTATTTTCTCGGTTTGGGAGAAGTGTTGTAAGGAATGCGTATGGGACCTCGTATGGGTAAAAAGGGAAGAACCATGGGGGACATTTGTAGAAAATAGAGTACAGGAAATAAGTCTTTTGACATGTGTGGAGGATTGGAGGCATATACCTGGTCACCTTACCCTGCAGATCTTCCAAGTAGAGGGTGTTCAGTTCGCCAACTCTCCCGGTCAAAATGGTGGGAGGGTCCGAACTGGCTTTTAAAATCCCAAGAAAATTGGCCGAGTGCCGAATTTATAACTGATGAAGCGGAAATAGCCAGCGAGAAAAAAAAGGCAGTGGTTTCATCTCTAGTGTCTACTGAAAGGTTTAGTTTGAGTGAGCGATTTTCTAGCTATCGAAAAACAGTTAGAGTTGTTGGTTGGATTCAACGATTTTTCTTTAATTGCAGAAATAAGAAAAAAAGGAAAGGTGAACTCACTGTTGATGAAATTGATTTTGCAGAAAAGGTTGTTATTCGCTTGATTCAATCGGAATCGTTTCAGGATATAGAAGACGCACGCTTACGAACTCTTAGTCCATTTTATGATGCGGGAATCGTAAGAATTAAAACTGGTGCGTCTCGAAGAGATGACACGTTAGAGTTTAGAACACCTATAATATTACCAGGAGAACATCCATTAGTTAGGAATTTAATTATGGAAGAACATAAAAAGAAAGGACATGCAGGTGTACAGTATATACTGAATACCTTAAGGGAAAGGTTTTGGTTCTTATCTAGCAGAAGAACTGTGCGTTCTGTTTTGAGTAAATGCATTACTTGCAAGAGATATTCTGCTGTACCTGTTGACCACATATCAGCCCCACCGCCAATAGAGCGAGTAAATGATTCAGCAGTATTTCAAATCACGGGTATAGACCTTTCTGGTCCTTTATTGTTGAGAAACAAAGAAAAGGCATGGATTTGTGTTTTTACATGCGCCGTTTATAGAGCGGTCCATTTGGAGTTGCTGACTTCTCTATCTACAGAAGTGTTTCTTCAGGCTTTTCATCGGTTCGTGTCGCGAAGAGGTAAACCCACAACTGTGTACAGTGATAATGGAACTAATTTTGTAGGAGCTTCAAATGCATTCAAATTAATAGATTTTGAACAAATTAATAGGCAGGCAGCCAATGAGCGGATAACATGGAAATTTATTCCCCCTGGTGCTCCATGGTGGGGTGGTTGGTGGGAACGTCTGATCGGAATGATGAAGCAAGTCCTTAAAAAAGTTCTTAAACATGCTTGTTTAAATTATGAAGAAATGTACACGATACTGTGTGACTGTGAAGCGATTCTTAATGACCGACCGTTGACAGTAATTCCTTCCGATCCTGAATTTAAAGTTTTAACTCCTGCTGACTTTTTAAAAGAAATTAGAACTAGTAGTTTGCGGGATATAAAATACGGTATTAAATCAAGTAATTTACAAAGAAGATTTCAGTATATTCAAACTGTAAGAGAAGCATTTAAAAATAGATTTCGTAAAGAATATTTGGGAATTCTCAAGGTTTCGCATAAAAGAGCTGAAAGGAAAGTTACTATTAAATTAGATGATATTGTTTTGATCGGTAGTAGTGACAAAAGACTTTTTTGGCAACTTGGTCGTGTCATAGAACTACTTCCAGGACCTAATGGAATAAATCGGCTTGCAAGAGTAAAGACCCGAAATGGAATTTTGCTTAGAGCAGTTCGAACTCTGTATCCTTTAGAGGTAGCGCAAAATGATGTAACCGTGAAGCTGCAGAATGAAAAACAAGATTCGTTGTCTGAACTTAAACTCAACATAGATGATAAATCTGTCAGGCCTGTAACACGATCTGGTAGAACTGTACGGACAGACTGGCATATTAAGGCTCTTTGGCATTGTTTTACTTTGATGTGAAAGTTCACTTTTTTTTTTTTTTTTCCCCTTAGGTGGAAGGATGTTAAATATTTGCATAATCGCCTGTAGTAACGGCAACCGCCGGCAATAAAAGGAGGTGCTTTCCTTAGTGGCACGGCAGTTCATTTTAATTCGAGCCAGATTAGACCTGCCCGGGGTAGAAGCCAGGGGATGAGAGATTCCGGCTCCCGTCCTGTTCCGGTGCCTGTCTTGTTGCGGATCCAGTCCTATTCCGGTTCCCGTCTTGTTCCAGTCCTATTCCAGTTCCAGTCTGGCCGTTTAAGTCCAAAACACGTAGGAGCGGATGTCTGAATCCAGCGAATGGAGATATATGCCGAAAGGGCTAGATGGATTCTGTCTTTTAAGGGAAAGTGTTCTTCACCGTGCCGGCATAGCTGTTACTTAAAAGCACTTTGAATGTTTTCCGCCCAAGATGTTAAGTTTTCGTTTATGATGTTAAGTTTTCATCAGTGTTGAAGTTCCAGTTAAATAAACCTTTTAGTTTTAGACAAGGTTTTTGTGTACTTCAGAAAATTTTAGATTCGAAGTTGGATATATCACATAAGATTTAGTGGAAAAATCAACATGCACTAGTAAAATGCACTATTTATAATCTGTCATTTTATTTTGTTCTTCTGTTATGTAAATAATCAACTTAAAATACATATTTCGTAAGCTGAGAAAGCTCAGTAACGGTCGAGAGGTAAGATAGTTGAGCATGTTAAATCCTTGCGGCTGCATGGGAGGTTTCGAGGTTTTCCATAAGTGTATGGTGAATTACCAGCCTGTTTCCCTAAAAAAACTCTTTTTTCAGGTAAGTAACCCCTGTGTGCTTTACCATAATCCAAAATCTTTGGCGCATGTTACCTTATTATAAAAAAGGGTTCAAACTGATTTTTAGCTTAAACATTATTTTCAGTATTAATTATAACATCAATTGCATCAATAGTATTCTCAATAATTATCGCAGGTTTGTATTCATACATATAACGTACACAAAAGCGGCAGGTAGAATAAATTTGTATGAAATTTTATATCATAAAAATTTAGATTAGAATTGTTCACAGCACTTGAAGATTATATGACTAAAAAAGTCGCGTCTCGTAAAGGACATTTACAGGAAAAGAATTCGTATTTCGTTCACATGAGGGGAAACCACGAAAGCTCCCCTGCAATTACCTCATTTGCCTGGATTTGAACACATTCAAATTACCGTCTATTGTGACCTTACCGAAATTAGCGCTCAGGGCTCACTCGTATTTAAAAAATTGCTTGTGTGTTATAAGAAAAGAGGAATAGAAAAATTTAGGAATCGAAAAATTTAGAAAAATGTAATAAGAGCGCAAAAAGAATTTAATTCACTTAACCCTTTTTTGCATCATGTCCACTCTAGTAGAAAAAAATTTATATTTCTTTATTCTTCTGTAAATGCCTTAACAGATTCCATTCCTGTGTTTATTCATTATATATTATTAGAACTTTCAACTGTCGATCATAGATGGCTGTATAGCATCACTAAGTAAAGCATTGCTATTTGAAAAATGGAAGTAGCAACCATTTCGTTAGCCATTTCGTTTTTCGAAGTTAGTACAGTTTCTCATAGTAAACATTATATAATATTGCTTATATTTTCTTATACTGCCTTTTTTTATTCATAATTAGTAATTTTAGACATTTTATTTTAAGTGTCAGTTTGAGAAAATTGTGGAGTGGGTAGATAAAGATCTACCGAAAAGAGTGAATTGAAACCCAAATGTACTGCTTATCAAGCCAAAACACCACTGTAAATGTTTATGTTTGGCAAGGAATTTCTAGAACATTTCACATTTGAATTTTTTCTCACATGCACCAAATGCACGCATTACCCTTTCCTGGATTTGAAGAACTCACAGAAAGAAAGAGGGAGAAGAAATGCTGACAACAAATTTCATTGGTCTTTGCAAATTTTATTGTCACGAAGTCTTTGCAAACGGTTCTCAGAAGCAGTCCCGGATCTAGAGGGGAGCAAGCCGGAGTCTGTGCCCCCTCTAGATCCGGCTTCGGGCCGTTCTGAGACATCTTATATAACCTGTTGTTTCCAACTAATGCTTTCTTTATGTACAATATTTCTGATTTGTAATTGTAAATATTTAAATTCACAAATTACCACCATGTTTAATACATTATACTATTTTTTTCATTTCTGCCTGTATGTACTCAATTTCTCACTATGCTTATATTTTTGTGTGTTGTAAACTATGTGTGTCACACTGTACTCTCTGGACTTGGTTGCAAAAGGCTCTCTTTTTCTTACTCCGCACTTGCCCTCGCCCGGTAGGGCGTGTTAGCCACCGCGCCAGTCTCTTGGGATCTCACCAGTTTATGCCATCTTCACGCATGTTCATACCTGCTCCAAATTAGGAACTGTATATGATCGAAAATCGTTTAGTCAGATATTATAGGGTAGCGCTTCACGCGCGGGTACCTGACTGCAACGTACTAACGTACTGTCGCTTGATCCGAGTCAGTGCCCCGGGCGCGTAATGGCAGACCGCACATTGAATTGAACAGTGTTAAACGAATGTCGCATACTGCGCATGCCCAGAAACAAATTTGGCGTAATTATTATGTTGGCGCGATTTGAAAAGAAGATAAATACGGTATGTGGTAGATGTACCGCCATCTGATTGTAAACAAATACTTGAATCATCCTTTAAAAATTTTTTATAAAATGATTTTAATTTCAGGCATTGGCACAGTAAATGGCAGCTGAAAAATTTTGACCCTTGTTTCTGGAAGCGAAATGTTTGTTAGATGTAAGTAATGATGTCTGAGACTCTTATCACACAGCATTTGTTTCACATGAACAACTTGTTTCGGACAATTTTTCTGCCTGGTTTACTATTGAAAGAAGGATTTAGCTTTTAAGATCTCACATCTTTATTCAATTCTCCCAGCAGATCATTTTGCCTTTAGATGAAATTCTCAAAATTATATATTCAATATTGATTTAAACTAAGTAAGATTAAATTTAGACTTTACGTCATATCTGATTTAACAAAGGAAAGAACAAAATGGGAGGAGCAGCTGCAAGGTCTTGTAGCAGCGGTAGAAGAAAGCAGTCTGACGAAAAATGGCACGTATTCAGTATGTGTACTAGCAGTTATATAACGTGCCAGAATCTTCTCGAATGTACTGGTCTAGGTAAGATCCCGAAACTGCAGTAAGTTAATTATAGGTTGCATGCTCGCCCAGAGCAAAGCCACTGTATTTTCTATATTTTACATGTATGTAACACATATTCTTTGTGTCTTGGGGAATACATTCTACCTCACTGGTAGGTAACAGAAACTGACGAACAAAAGATTGATGAATATTTAATAATTTTGATGAGACTATCTAGGAAAGTAAAATAGTTTAAAACGTATCAAACGGGGTTTTCCAGAATGTTTCCTAGCATAGTTTTTAATCTCAGACTAAAAGATACACATTATCTGGAAGTTCATATTCTTTTGTCATAGAGTATGCTTTATTGTAATTAGTCTTAGATTGTAAAGTTAAATTTATGAAAATATGATGAGTTAAAAATGTATTGCAGATATTAAACTAGATTTTAATTATATGCGATTTTGAAATTTTAGAGATCTTGCTTCATGTAATTATTTTTAATGTTTTTATTAAATTCTTAATTAATGTTATTATGTATGCATTAGAAAGTGAAATGAAAGAATACTTAGGGATATAATTTGGCTGCATTCTGTTTTTTCTCAGTTAAACTATTCTGCATTCAAAAATTTACTCAAGGATTCTCACGAATACCAGCTCAAACAGCTCCGAAGTATTTCTGCAAAATATACGTAATTACTTAAGAATTGTATCTTTTTGATAATATTTTTTTAGCCTTTACAAGTTACTGCCAAAATTATTTTGTAAATCCGAAATCTTCGAGGGGATTAGTGTGTCTCGCATAGTTACCCTGGTGCCACATTATAACACTGAAATTGATGGATGTATAATTGAATGTTTAATCAAAAATGTCTAATTCCACTTTTATGATATTTCAAGAACTGATACTACTGAAACAAGAAATATTGGTACATTAACATTTTCTTAATATTCATTGTGTATTTGTTATGATGCATGTATTAATGTCATTACAAGTTAGCATTTGGTAATGTTTGTTTCAACAATTTAGGGTTTGATGAAGTGCCACAGATATTATCGCTTAAAAAATGCGTGCAGTCCTACCACCAACACAAGATATTAAAAGAGCAATGAAAATGAAGATTTAACCATAAAAAAAATCTGAGTAATATTATTACTCATAACACTTAATTGTTTCATATTATTGTAAATTTTTGTGAGTATTCTTGTATTCTGTTTATTTTGAAGCTTATGTTATTGTAAATTCATGTATATGTTTTCATTCTTGCTCTATCCAACTATTCTTATCCAACAGAAGACCTATGTTCACATCTTATATTTTGAATTTACAGTTTTCTTTTGTAGATGACAGACACCATATATTCAAAAGAAATTAACATGGTGCTGGATATATGCATGTATTTTTCATATTTACAGCTGTTGCATGTGATGTTATGTAATCGGGTAAAAAAATGAAAGAATTAAGTTTATTGGTACCAAAACAAATGTATACTTCGATATAAAGGCTGCATAAAAATGAAAATGGCTAAATTAAAATAGTGAATTGAGGTTGTAGAGTTTTCATTTATTTTTATTAACCAGCTATTTTATGATGATTAGCTTTTCTTTCTTCCTATCAATTTTCCTGCCAGAATGTTAATTTTGAGTGTTTTTGAATGAGGTAGAAAGCAGTAGTATTGAAAGGAAGAGGGTTTAGGTGGTAGAATCTACTTGAATATCATACTACAATATTAGGTCTGAGACAATTTGTGCAGTTTCTTTCTGTGTAGCCTTCGGATTAACTAAAATATACTTAGTTAAATTCATTTCGTTAATTTTGATCTACGCCAGAAATCTGGCTGATTCTGTATGAACAAGCTGTGCCCTCTGTTAATTTGTCTGAGTCTATAAAAGGGTTTTCAACACCTATTCTGAACCTCTGTTGTAATTTCCAAAACATAACGAGAAGTCGCTTAAGTTTTCCAGAGTTCTCACACAGTATATATTGCCAAAGTGGATGAAACTCGTATAAGGTGTAAGAAAGATCAAAAGGAGATTTATTAAATCAAGAAAAGTAATCGGTGGAAAGGGCATTTAATCTTAATAATGAAAAATCGAATTTTGCACCAAATATTCAAAATTTTGTAAACGTTTTATATTTAATTAGCGAGAGATAGAAATAAAAATTACCTTTATATTCATAACATAGGTTACATTCTGTTAATTTCCCATAAATAAACATAAAGAATACATTGACAAAAGTAATGTACTAAGCTATTTTGGTAAAATAAAATCTACTATGTTCATTGTACTTCAAATTTAGGTTATTTTCATGAGATTCCTTTATTAAACATTAACTCATACTTGATAATCAATCTTCAAGTTCGAAAATCAGTTAAATATGTTTGTTTTATACATTTGTTTTATGATCAAATATTTTATTTGGCATTATAACATTTCTTTTTCTGTTTGACATCTCTGCTCTGTTAAGGTTATAACCAGTTAAATTGTTACTGTGTCTCTGAAAAATCAACAGCATTCTTAAACACTATTTTAAAAATATTTCTGTGTGTAGTATTTCATCAGTAGATATTTTTCTGAATAAATACAGAAGTTGTTATGAAAACATTTGAAAGTACAAATCTTGAAAGAGAAACAGTATTCGCAATGTTTAGTCAATTATGATATATTAACAGCTATCATAACTTTGCATGCATTGTTGTATGCATTATATATATATGCATAAAGACCCAATTTTGGCAATAAGTAGAGCTGTTACAAAATAATCACAAAGTCTAATGGAACATACTCGTCACATATACTGGGGAGGGAATCAAATTTATGTACGTATTTCCCAGTCTTAAAGAATTTTGGGAGGGGGGAATGACAAATGTACCAATTTCTTATTATTATAAAACCATTTGTTAATATTAAAGAAAAATTTATTTCTTAACTTACTAAGCCAGCTAAATCATAGACCAAAATATGTGTTTCTGCAGATGTTCAGAACTTCAAAAAGTACGAATACATTCACAGTTACAAAATATGTAAAATATATTTTTTTAAACGCTTGGAATATTCGGAAAAATATCTAAATTCAAAGAAATGGTAAAATACGTTTCACTTGCAAATTCTTTGTTATTTATTTGATTATATCACCATTAATAACAATGTTCACCCCCAGAATAAAAAATATATTGTTTATGTACTGAAGTCTTGGCTTATTTCTCTTGACAAGTTAATTAATCTATCATTAATGACAATATCTACCTTAAAATACTTTTAATTTTGCTACTTAAAATTTTTACATTTCAAAATAATATTTCTACGCAGCTTTTAAATAATTTTTAATGCAGCAGAAATCTAAATAACATTCCACTGCAGTGGAATTCTAAATAACTTCAAATACTGACTAAAATTCATTTCAATAATTCATCGCTTTAAATTTCTGTTCCTTGCAGATGATACAGGGAAAACCTTTTCTAATAATATATTTCTAATTCTACCAGGAATTATTTATAATTAACCCGATGAAAAAATTGATACAGGCATAGATGGGGGAGATGTAAATAATTATTACGAAATAATGTGAAGCAGTGTTTGCATTAAAAATGTAAGATGTTGTATTTATGAAATTCTGCACATTCCTTTGGAACTGTACGAATTTTCGCTCGGAAAAAGACTGAAATTTAGGATATATTCGTTGAAAATTTATTCATTATACTTTTAAGGAATAAAAACAATTCAGAATTTACCATACGTTCCATTCGTACATACGTAAAGAAACACGTACATACGTAAAGAATATAGCAAGTGTTTGTAAATAACATTGAAGAAATTTTACAATTCCTTAATGCTGTTTATTTAATTCTTAAAAATAAGAAAATAAAACCGCGAAAATACGTTAACAAACTAAGCGGGAAAATCCAGTTTACGTTACTGAATTATAACATGTAAACAAATTACATCTAAGTAACGAATTATTAAGCACAATATATGTTAACAATTATTAAATGCACCGTTAGACAAATTAAAATGATACACATATTAGAAAAATAAGCCAGTGCAATCGGTATGAACGTTAAAATAACTAATAAACAAAGTTCCACAACATCACTCGACCACACTCGACAGCCATGGAGATCACGAATAAGCTAGCGGAGGGTTGCTTTTAGTCGCCAATATTTCTATAATATTGTCGCCAATATATTGCCAAAGGTATACTATCAAGCATGCGCAGTAAGCGAAATTCGCTTAACACTGTTCAACTCAATGTGCGGTCTGCTATTACGCGTGGCGGACACTTCACTAACTCAGCTAAATTAGTACTTTTGATTTACGCCACATTGAGTTTAATTTTATATGACTTGCCTACATCAAAATGTAAGTGTTAGTGAAACTTATAAATAGTTGTCGCAAACTAACTTCCTTAAATGTGAAATTCTTTTATCCGCTTCCGAAACTCAAAATTATTTTAAAGTTTCCAATTCAAGGTTTGAGCTGGAAGTAAACCAGTGTTTTTTGTTATTAAAAAAGCTCAAGGACTTAAATCGGTCACGTTATGCTTCGAAGAGGTTTTTATGTACGCGGCAAGATTTACATCTTTAATTTGTTAAAACAATGCTTAGCTTTTATTCGTCAACAAACGAGCAGATCCGTTTTCTAACGGATTTCACGTGCAGGCAATCAAAGTAAACGTTCTACTTAGCATCCAGTTCTTTGAAACAGAAATGGGTCGCGCAAAATGGACATAGACTAATGTCTAAGTATGTATAAAAGTATGGAATTCGTTTAATTATTCAACACAGTTTTTGTTATCCAAAATTAAAGCATAGGTTGATCAAAGTTAAATAATATTTAATAGCTCTGATTCATTGTTAAGGTAATGTTTGGTCACATTTAAGGCTCAGACTGGAGTAGAAAGACTTTGAAATATATTATCCCCGCACATTTAATTAATATAACTTATAAATATATTAAAAAATGAATCATTACGCACCATGTGTAACGGAAATTAAAAAATCAGTTTATCTGAAATTTGTTAATTCACTCGCTAACCGCTAAGAAGTTAAATTCGCGAAACCTCAGGAATTCTACTGATATCTCCAATTGCTTTGCAGAGAATTTGGAATTTTTTTCCCCAATAACAACTGTTATTTTTTTTCTTACATTATCCTCTAGTTCAACATATTTTAAAGATTTATATTAAAAGTAGATGCAGATAGAATTTAAAATAAAGCCACATCAACCCGATATGGACATGGTCCAATCAGAGCTGCATAGATTCCTGATGCAAAAGCAGCGTTAGCAGCGAAGAATCAAAACAAGGGCGTGAAATTGTAGGACCAAAGCAAGTATGATAGAGACCTAAGCGAAGCTGGAGGGAAATATTAATTTTCCAAATAACTCTGTCTTCATAGCGCAATGTGAGAATCACTGCACTAATATAAGGGTTTTATGTGACATTTAATTGAAAATCCAGTTTTTGTATGCTATAGAAGCCTTTTATCTTGTCACTCTTCCTAATTGTTATCGTAAGGTTTATCCTAAGTTTATAACAGTTAATTTTAGTTAAAGATACTTTCCTGTCCTTTCTAATTTTAGCTTACAATTTCCTGCCAGAATGTGTTTTTAGAATCGCGTTTAATGCAAATGAGTAAGAGAGTTATTTAAGTCAAAATTCCACTCACTTCGTTACAAAGCCCCAGAGTTTGACTTGCAAGCGTTCGCTCTTTGGCTACGTCTCTCTCTAAGCTGTTACTAAGCTTGGCCGTATTGCAGGCTCTTTAGTACTTCGCCAGCTTATTAAGCATTTCGGGGCCAATTAATCAGAATTTTAATAGTTTCGGCTATGTGTTTTTAGTTAAGTTTTATTTCTGATTACTTTGAGTTTGAGCCCAAGTAGAGGCTTTGTTGTACACTCTGAGAAAAGAGCTGACTGTACACCCATATTTTGAATAATAAAGGGTAATTAACCCTTCTTGAGTTTACGTCTCTTTTCATGAACTAAAGAGATTATTCGCTTAGCTGTTCACGAGGTTCCTACGCATTTAGCTGTTAGCTAAAAGAGAGGAACATCACATTATACTTAGAAAATCAAGTTATCTGAATTGAAGATGAGGCGCTAGCTTTCATAAGCGATCTCATTCGCGAAACATCATTCCGTTATATCTCCGAATATCCGGTTTGTTGCGTAGTCAAATCGTCATACATACATATTCAAATTTAAGTAACCGAAACCGAAAATATGTCATTGTCTGCAACTTAATTTGGGTTCTTTCTTTTATAAGTCATCCCACTCACGTACTTCCTCCAGAAAAAGCCAGTCTTGCCTGCAGGAACTTTCATAATGTAAAGAACATTAGTCACCTAACCGTTCGGGAAAATGCGATAAAGGCGCCCATGATCGCGCTCGTTTCTGAATCAGCCTTTGACGGCCGCTAGTCTTGGAGAAGTTCTTTTTCAGAATGTTTTTAGTAAATGTAAATTAATGAAAGTAATTTAATACTTTGAAATTTAATATTAAATAGTAAATATACTAACATACAAATACTAGCATAAATAGAATTAGTTATTTATATGACTTGGCACTGCAATAGTTGTTAGAATATTTAATTTTCATAATAATATTTTACTTTTACAAGAGTTTGTGGGAAGATGATTGAGGTCTGTGAGAACCTCCGTCATTAAGTAAATGTACACATAGATTAAATATTTGTTGTTTAAAAAATTAAGTTTAAAAACAAAACCATAAAGCAAAAATCTTTTAACAGTCCGAGTCAATTATTATGTCAGTCTTGTAGAGAATCATATAAAAGTAATACACTGGGACTTAGTCATGCAGAAAATCTCGCAAATACTTCGGCTCTATTTCTGAACAAATGCACGATATTCTCGTCCATTGCTATGCGTCCTTTCATACATGTAATTGCCGGGAAATCTCTCTAATCTTGCGGTGTATCCTGCCCAATGATATATTTGTCACAAGGGCGCATAACATAATAATGTCCAGACCGGTCGCAAGCGAGATCTAAAATGGGAAAAAATGGGTGACTATGAGTCAAACAGACAACAGCATTTATCACTGATGACTAACTATAAGAGTATACCTCTAACACTTTACCAACTTTTACAGAAATGAATACAGAGTATAACGATTGCACTGCCAATTACTTCGGGAAATTTCTATATGAAATGCATCTGTCATGAAAACAATGTTCGATTCGATGACGCTATGGATTTTCAAAATTATGTTTACTGTTTATTATCAAAAAATTGCAATTAATTACTTGCGCACCATTGATTTCTGCACACTAAGACAGTGTATACGACACGTGCTTTATTGATTGTTTCGCATCAAATGCAATAGATAGATTCAATCTCTAGTGACGAAAAGACGCTTTTGTTGGCTGCTATAAACTGTTTAACAGTTCTGTGTGTATCAGCTTGGAGAGAGTATCCCATGCAAAAGTATTCATTTTTATTGAATTCGTTGCCATACCATTTTCCGAAACTAATAATACAGCAATCTTGATTTTTAATGAGAGATATTTTTCTTATTATCATGGCTTGCAAAATTTACTGAATTATTTGCTACAGTTTTGCAAAAATTATTGATATGGAATATCTGTTTGTTACAGATAATAACTCTTTGATTTCCAGGTTACTTGGGAATATATGTGTATGTCGATTTCTGTTCTACGTATGTATCCGATACGTTATGTTGTTTCCTGTTAAAGGATACCATTGCGAAATCCTGTTGCTTACATCTTGTTAGTTCATGGAAACTGAACGTTTTTTAAATACTATCATGTACAAAACATGCAAACATCGCTTTAATAATGAATACATTATTACGTACTTTTCATTTTAGTGAAAGCTGCCAACTAATCTATAATTTATCATTAAAAGTACACGCAATTTTGCGTAAAATAGTACATATATTACTCTAATTCATATTTTGCATTTCAGTTCCATTTCGAATACTCAAAACTTAAACACAAAGAACTAGAGGCAGCAGATACATAAATCAGTTTATTGAACGCAATTTAACAGAATCGTTACAGGTGATGAGATGTGGGTACCTCACTTCACCACAGAAACCAGCAACTCACGATTGATTGGCGTCACAGGGATCCACGCGCCGGACGATCCTCAGTCTATGCACGGAAATTGATGTCCACGGTATTCTGTGATAGTAAAGGCATTCTGCTCATTGACGTATTGGCGAGTGGTGCTCCGGTGAAAGCTGATCTTTATTGCGCTTTACTAGAGAACATCTGAAGAGCCATTCCGAACAAATGGTTTGGGATGCTCAGTGCTGGTGTTGTGGTGTCCTACGACAACATCGGACGCATACGGGGAATTCCACAAAATATATGTTGCAGACGTTTCGCTGGGAGATGTCTGACCATCCATTCTATGGCTCCGATCTTGCTGTTAAGTACTTCCACCTGTTATTGCACCTGAAGACGTTCTTGTCTGGGCACACTTTCCTACAGGTGAAATGTTGCAGACAAATGTGACGGGCTGCCTTTCTTCCCAGGCGACAGACTTCTATGACACTCTAATGGAAATAGGTAACCGACGCTATGACAATTGGTATAGTTCCGATGTTTCTTATGCTGAGAAGTAGCAGAAATATAGCTGTAACTTTTGCAATAGGTCTTTCCAGGTAATAAGGCTTTGTTTTTTATGGTTTGCGGCAAAGTAATTTTTCGGACGACCCTCTTATTGTTTAAATAATCATTATCAAATGAATTAACCTTCATCTAAATCAATATCTAACTCATTGAAATCATCATCTATATAAATTTCCTTCTAAATCCAATCAACTTCATCTGTTAATCTAAGACATCTAACTAAGCATAACTACCCAAAACACATCTTCATGTTAAACCATCATATATATATTATCATCACCATCGTCATTGAAAATATCGCCAAATTAAGATAAATCATCATAGCTCAAATCAACTAAATAAAAAGCAGTATCATCTAAATCACCACAATCAAAATATGATTCTCATTTGATCATCGTCTTCATCACCTCAACCGTCTAAATCACCATCAAAATTGTTACTGAATAACCAAGAAAGAAATTATAAAATTATCACCAGATAATTCAAAATCATTATTTAAATAATCATCATCATCGAAATCATACCTTCAGTTTAAACCGTCGTATATGTCATCATCACCATTATCATCGTCGAGATAGATAAATCATAATCCTCCAGATCATCTAAATAGAAAGCAATATCAACCAAATCATCATCTTCTTCATCCTCATTTAATCATCGTCTTGAGTGCCTAACTCCTCTAAATTATTATATAAATCACTCTCACATCATGTATAAAATCGTCATCAATCAAAACTTTGTCACCATCAAATTCCTCTAAATATTTATTATCACTTAATACACATCGTCATTTTAACCATCATGTATATCGCGTCACCATGATCATCGTCAGAATAAGATAAACCATCATCACCCAAATCACATCAGTCATTCTAAACCATCCTATGTATCATCTTCAACATCATCATTGAAGTCGTCGTCAAAATAAAAGAACTTCACCTAGATACAAAGCCCAATCACCTAAAGTTTTATTATCATGCTACTCAACTATTCATACTCTTTATCACTAAACCATACACTCACGATCACCTAAATAAAAAATCATCAGCAGTTAATCTAAATCGTCGTCCTTAAAAAACCAGTTAAATTATTTAAATCATCGTCGTTTAAATCATGATTTTTTAGTGTTTCGCTAGTGTGCCGTCAAAAAGAGCCAGTTTCATTCAGGCACAGACAGAAGGATATCACCGGAAGTTCACTATCGTTGGTACAGGTGTAGTAACCAACAGCCCTCAGGAGATTCCAGAGGCTTGGGTACGTAGCCAAAACCTATGCCATCTTAGATAACGTGACACTCGGAAGTGACGTAAGAGTTTGAATAACATAATGTTTCAAAAAGTTTTGTTTTTGTGACAACGAATATATTTTTTAAAGTTTCATTTCTTCCGGAAACGACGAATTGTTTTCTTTTTTTTAGGCAACGGCCTCTTGAACCTCTTGAAATCTTGTTTGTAATGACATTAAAAATTTCCCTTTTATCATTAAATCTGTATTTGTTTTTAATTGAGCATCTCATTATTTAATGTTTGTTCATTTTGCATAATTTCAATATAATAATATTAAGCAAAATGCAAAATGTTAATCATTAAAGAAAAATGCGACAAGAGATATAAAATTAAAAATTAAAATACAAAGAATTAAATTTATATATCAAGTTTTACCAGAATAGAAAAAAAGAGAAAAGACTTTAAAGAATAGAATAGTTGAAGGGTTGTTGAAACACCATTCTTAATCTCTATGAAAATTAGAACTGTACAAAATCTAGCTTTAATTTGTCATTGAATGCTTTGATAATTGAGAATTTTTACATAAACACGCGTTTTTCTCCGAACGTGATTTATTTATACTCGATGTAGTACCTGTTCTCAAGAACTACTGCTCACAGGTATCTGAAATTTTTATACCTTATTTACTACGTTTCCAAATATTTGTCGAAATGAGCTTTTTATTATAATCAGTGCTAAATTTTACTATGCGTAACAAAATATTCTGTAAAATACTCTAAAATTTAAAAATGATTAAATGGCTCGATTCAGGACACTCAGCTAGGTATTGTGATGTTCCTTCCCTTAGCGAAAGACGTTTCCAGAGCATTTTATCCGCGAGGGGCCAAGGACGGTTAAAGGAAGGGACGTAGTTACGCCGGAAAACAGAGTGGAGGCAAGCTCAGGGTCAAACAAATTTTAAAAAGAATGATTATTTAGAATATCACTAGTGGGTGTATGAATGAAATTTGTATAAATTAATTTCATGAGTCCAATTATGAAATATAAGGCGTGTAATATTTATTTGCACAATTTAAAGCCAGTAGCACAACCTAAATTTATTGTTGAAAAATACTGTCATGTGTAAAGCTATGTGTTAAAAAAGTCAATAAACTGGGACTTTCCAGGTAAAACCGGAAGACCTCGCAGCCATGAAAGACACTGAAAACATAGATCTGAACTACGAAAGAGTGTACTTAGTTGTTGCTAAAATAATACTGGTATCTTAAAGTTAGCATGACTAATTACTAGGTAATAATATATCAGTAGTTACACTTACCGAGCAAAATATTATCAAATGCTGTCCATATACTAAGAATACCATAAAGTTCTTGATAATAAAAATGTTCTTGATAATAAATTTTGGTAAAATGAATCAGGTATATGATTTATTTGTTCTATTTTTCTTTTCCGGGTCTTGCTTCGTTTGGTCATTAAATCAATCGTTCTACAGTCGTTATCGAGTTCTTGCTCTTTTCGCAGTTCATCCGGTTTCCTTTTCGGGTTTGACAGTTCTTTTCAGTTCTTTTCCGGTTCCAGCTTGTTTTTCAGATTAGGATTCTTTTCCGTTTTTTGCTTCTTTTCCAGGTATTGCGTCTTTTCTGACTCGTCTATATTTTCCAGTTCTGGCATCTTTTCCAGGTCTTGCTTCTTTTCCAGTTTTTGCATTTTTTCCAGTTTCTTCTTCTTTTTCAGTTCTTCTTTGTTTTCTAGTTTTTGCATTTTTTCCAGTTTCTTCTGCCTTTTCAGTTCTTCTTTGTTTACTAGTTTTTGTGTCTCTTTCAGTTGTTTCTCCATTTTCAGTTCTTCTTTCTTTTCTTGTTTCTGTATCTCTTCCCGTTTTTTCTTCTTTTTCAGTTCTTCTTTCTTTTCCAGTTTTTGAATCCATTCCAGTGTTTGCTTCTTTTTAGGTTCTTGCTTCTTTTCTAGTTTCTGTTGCTTTTCCAGTTTTTGTTTGTTTTTCAGTTCATCCTTCTTTTCCAGTTCTTGCTTCTTTTTCTGCTCTTGTTTCATTTTCATTTCTTGCTTCTTTTCCAGTTTTTGCTTTTTTTCCTGCTCTTGCTTCTTTTTCATTTCTTGCTTCTTTTCCAATTCTTGTATCTTTTCTGGTTCTTGCTTCTTTTCTAGTTTTTGTAGCTTTTCCAGCTTTTGCTTCTTTTTCAGTTCTTGCTTCTTTTCTAGTTTTTGTGTCAATTCCAGATTTTTCTTCTTTTTCAGTACTTGCTTCTTTTCCAGTTCCTCCTTCTTTTCCTGTTCTTCCTTTTTATTCAGTTCTTGATTCTTAACCAGCTCTTGCATCTTTTCCGGTTCTCGCTTCTTTTCTAGTTCTTTCTCGTTTTCCAGTTTCTGCTCCTTTTCATGATCACAAGGAGGGTTTTCCAATCTACAAAATAATCAGTATAACTTTTTTTCAGTAGTAAAAAAGTGAAAGTAATGCAACGACGATCACGTTTAACATGTACAACACTTCCATATTTAGATACTATATAACACTTTTGGCTCAGTTTCATAGGGAAATATCTCCCCGTAGATTTATTGCCTGACAGAATGTTTTTCTACAAAAGGCGAATTTGTTGCTTTTGTTCTTCTGACCTAAAGCCAAGCAGAGAAGTTAAAGCATTTGGCGTGATTTGTATGCAATAAGCGACCACTGTGAATCTCACGTAGAGCGTAATAATTTGCAAAGTTTCAGTGCCTTACTTTTCCTTACTTAATTTTTACATAAGTTGAAATAATAATAATACTAATAATAAACAGGTGGCTTAAAACAGAGGGAAACAATGGCGAAAATTGTAAAATAGGAGGAAAAATGAAACTGAAATGAAAAATGAAACAACTACAAAGAAAGGATGGAAAAATCATTTTAGAAGATATACACGTAACGTTCTTTCTGAATCAGCAAAACCTGTATTTAAACGAGTATAAGTTTGAGAACTTTAGATTCATTTATTTTTTGAATCAATTACTTTTTCTTACGCATGCCAGATATTTTAAATTTCTCCAATTTTTGTATAATTTACTTACGTATTTTGTATTTTAACCTTTTCTTATTATTATCCCAGTAGAGGTAACCTTACACATTATTAAATTAGCTCCGAGTTTCCTTATTTAAATCATTTTTCTCTCCGATCAATCTCTTTGCATCGCTGGCTGCACAGGTTTCAAATTTTCTCTCGTTATTCCAAATTCGGAACATATTGCTGGTCTTTTTCGTCTTCCAGCAGAGCAGCACTAGGATTTTTGCCACCATTTGTTTAAAATTGAAAATTTTATTCTCATTCTTCAGTTGCATTCTTAAAGTTTTAATTATTTATACAGGAAGAAAGAAAGAAATCAAACAAAGCAAAACAAATTAGGAAAAGAAATACCTGTTTTCTCCTATATATATTGTTCCCTGTAATTTCTTTTGCCTGTTCCATTAAATTTATTGAAGGAAAATTTGCAAAGTCTTTCAAAATGTATTTCCTAAATCCTTATGCGAATTAAACCTTTCTGAGCGTTTCGGCTACACTTTAATGGCTTTTACAATTTGATGTTTGAATATTGACAGCTGCCTATACTGAAATATTTTCTCCATTGTCTTCGGAAAAAGGAGAATTAAAGTTCCAGGAGATTTTACAATGAAGGAAACATATTTCTTATTTGAAGGGCAAGAGGATAAAAAAGAAGATATTTTCGGATGGGAATATGTAGCATTTTAAACACCGTGTTTGTAAATTTCATCATATAGTAGCAACACTTGAGTCATAAGTAATTATGCAAATATATGAGAGAGACGACGACGACGAAAAATGAAATGGCAAAACATGGCCGAAAACACTTTCCTGGCCGATACAAACAACACAAAACTCAAGAAAGAACGGACACCAGTTATGCTTAGCACAAGAGAAATAAAAAAAATAGGAACAAAATTAGACACTTATGGACCTCAAAGAAGGTGTTCGAAATTACGACCCTGAAATTACGACCCTGTTCGAAATTATGACCTTATTACCCTGATGCAGGTATCACATCTCTCGCACATCGAACATAAGATGTTCTGGAAAATACCGTGCATCCCCAGGACTTTCCCAGCAGCTGCCTCGATATGTGCCACAAGTTCCTGTTGGACTTCTAACAGGGGTTTCGGGCACTATTGTGCTGACGTACCTCGAGAGGAACTGATAATGCAAGTGAGGTCTCGTGATCTTGCTGAACAATGCACTGGACTACCCCTGCCAAACCCATGTTTAGGATACTTTCCGAAGGAACTTTCGAATACTTTCTTTGATGACGATCCCCTGTTTTTGTTCTTATTTCTTAGTTTCCGCTGCGCTAAGAATAATAAAGAAATAAATTTACACTGTTCGTACCCTATTTTTCTTGTGTTGTGTCTCGTCACAATGGCGCCAGGAAAGCGTTTCCCACCATGCATTGCAATAAACGATTATATATATATGTATACATATAATCGTATATATATATCTTACCGTGAAAGACCGAAATTGAAGAGAATGTCGACTTTCACCGGAGAATGTCAACATTCACCAAATACGTCGGTGAAAGATCGAATATTGCATTACATTCTTGTACATTCGGACCCTCACCGGTGTATGTCGACAATCACAAATATCCTCAGGTGTAGGTCGAAAAGAGAGGAGTATATGTACACGCTCTCATTGCAAAAGGAAGTGTTCCACAAATAAATGCAGTTGTAAAAGCAAGGCCCTCTTGTGCAATTGAAAGTGTCCTAATAGTTTAAGTTGTTGCAATAAATAAGACTTGAATCACGTAATTTAGTAAGTTTTTAACTTCTATTATTTTCCTTTCTCATTTTGAATGTGCAGTGTGTTTCAAGTTCTTATATTTTTAAGTTCTTATTTTAAGTCTCAAGTGCGTTTTTTTGAGACCAAATTACGGAGAAGAAAATATAATATTCTTATGTGTTCAACATTCACCATTAGTAGATGTTGAATGTCGACATTTACCGGTGTAAGTCAGAAATAAGTGTATTTGGAAAATATTTCGGACATACAACAAGCGACTATGTGAATGTTGACATTCACCTGTGAAGGCCGACATTCTCCAGATTTCGGTGTTTCACCGTAACATATATACGATAAACGTATATATATATATATAGATATATGTATATTTGTGTGTGTGAATGAATGTTAGGAATTCTGATCGCACATATTAATCTATAATACAGAGCAAATTTGGCAGGTGAATAAGATAAAATATTCGGATTTATTTCAATTCACATTTGCGGCCCCAATTCATTTGAAATTCTAAATTTACCTATTTCTAGAATATTTATATTTCTCATATTGTTGGAATAGGAAGAAAGTAGCACGACGCCGTGTCAGCGGTGACAGAGATAGAAAAGATGTGCATAGTTCTACAATATTGTGGTTTAGTTAGAGGAATATTTGATTCAGGAAATTTTATATTCCCACGTAGTTAAGTCATCAGCTTTAACTGAAATCATGTGATGCGAATATATATATATATATATATATATATATATATATATATACATAAGCATATATTTTAATTAATTAATTTTTATTTTTTAATTTGTTATTAACTCAAAATTATTTAATATTACATATTAAAAAAAAATTGCAATAAAAAGTTAGTATCTCGAAATTTTTACTATGTTGGATGAGTACATTCTCAAAACTCGAGCTAAATAATATCATTAATCTCTGTAAATCTAGAAATATATATTCTAACAGAAACAGGTGAAGAGAACAATTTATATCAGTTTTGTTCCGAATAGAGTATGGGATGGATTTCAGTGTTTACTTAATTTGTTTTACATACATATATATATATGCATATTATTTATAAACATAAAGTCCTTTTTGTCTTTGTTACTCTAATTATATCAACTATTTGACACATACTTCTCATTCACAAATTTTGAAAACTGGCCGTTTAAACACGTGTATTTTGTATATTAGCTTTCTGTTTAGATATTTCATTAGATAATGCAATAAAGTTTCCTCATAATCAAAAGGTATTACAATAAATTTGAATTCTTCACAATGTGATTTTCCAACTTAAACATTTATAATCTATTTTTGTAATGAAGGAATGAAAAAACATTACGCATTATAAATCTGAAAACGTATTATTTTCCAGACCAGCGTTTTTGTCAAAAAATTATTAAACGTATAATTAAACTGGACCTGAAACATTATGTTTTGTTTTATTATTTTTTCCGAAATGACTTACGTCTCCGACACGTATTGCAATCTTAAACATTGCGGATCCAATTCTTCTAGTAATTGTTCGCTGAAGTATATTTTTGCTTCTTCTTCTTCTTCTTCTTCAAATATACGTCGATAATTATTTGTGCTGAAATATTTTTATTTTATTAAATATATATGTTCATATGTTTGAATTCATTAATTTAATAAATGATTATTTATACGTTTTTTGTCAAAAGTAGTAAGTCACATTTTGCGAGCATTTTTACATTACATTTTTACATTTTTGTCAAAGATTTTTAAAGGCGCTATGTTCCACGAAGAAAATAGCTTTACTTATTCAAAATCTTCAAAAAACAGTAAATATGGAAATGAATATTCGTCTTATTAGCCTAAATTCCATTATGAGGATATACAGGTATAATAGGAAATGAAGCTGCTGGCATCAGCAGCTCAGGATGCCATATTAGAAGGTCTGATTGACATCTATCATCTCAGATCAAACATTGCAATCAGGAAAAAAATTTCCAAACACGTTTTGATAAAATAACAAACAGGATGGGACGAGGCAGATACAAGAAGATTGCTCCACAGTTACTTTCCGCAAGTATCCCTATAAAGAATACATTTTTTTCTCCAATTAGATTGGCAACAAATCATGGAAAGTTTCCATTTTATTTCCAGAGATTCTTAAGAAGGCACGTAAAATGCGAGCGCGAAAAACCTGCAAATCTAGCAAAACCTAAGCTTTATAAATGGCACTCTCCATTACTTTCCATTCTTAGAAAAAGAAAACTAGGATTTGCATCAAAAATTCCAGAGAATTTTTTTTCTACAATATGAAGTGTGTGTCTGCACTTGAACAATTTATGAAATATATTATTGAAAGTGATAGAACTGTGACTATAAGTATCTAATCATATTACAAGAGTTAATAAGCAAGTATTTAAGAACATGTAAATTTTTTAAACCGTGGCTTCCGTTGACCAGGCTGATCAAATTTCCAGTCGAGCGCAACTAAGCAATGATTGCGCTCTCAACCTTATGGCTGCGTATGCTGAGCCGATGAATGATCAATCGTTTGGACAATTTCCGCACAGGATTAAAAATTGCCTTGCCACAGACTTCTTCACTTAACGGGCCATGTGTTCAAAACATAGATTTACACGTTAACTGAAATGTATAAAAATTTAGCGAAAAAAAAAGAAATATTAAACGCACAATATCTCTTCGGATCTTCCTGATTATTACATCTGCTGAAAACAATTTAATACGTTTAAATGCAATTACGTTTCACTGAAGTAATCTATTAATTGTTTAACACTTTTCTGCTGTTGACTTCAATAAATTTATGATGTTTGGTATTTCATTTGTTTGCAGCAACACCTAGTCTCCTTTGCAACGAAAATTAATATGAACTTTTGCAATTAAGAAATGATTTAGATGAAAAATTAAATTGGACTGAATTTAATGTCTCGGTTGTTTCCGTTAAAAGACGTTGGTGCTTTCCTAATTCGAAAAAATATCTCCATATATATACATAACATACATTTAATTAATTTGCACACTAAAAAAGGATTCTTCACATGGTATCTTCAAATGGGTAGATACGATAGCTGAAAAACAAGTGTCGGACAAAAGCCGAGCTGCAAAGAGCGATTTGTTGTACTGTTCTTTCCGTTTAAGTAATCCTGTTATTCGATGCATGTAATTTTGTTGAAATTCGTGTTACAAATTGCTTTATTTTCTGACGTAGAAGGAATTATCCCAAATTTTATTCAGAAGATTTAAATAACGGTTTCGATCCCAATACGCAGCAGTTACTAATAAAATATCTGGCTCAGTGGCTTTTTTGACGTCATTTAAAACGCTTAATTACAGGGCCGTAGTACAATTCCCAACCCCAGGAGTATAGCGATATACTACAATAGTGACGTGATCGAAGCGTTTTTGGAAAAAATCGTTGTCATCGCATATTCTATTTAAGTAATCATAGTCATCAGCTTTTAATATTCGTTGCAAATAATCATTGTCATCGAATAATCATTGTAAAGAATCATTCTCATCGGATAATCATTGAAAATAATCTTTGTCATTACATAAAGGGGCATAGTAGCTGATGTATAAAGAATTGCACTCAAATTCTAATCAAAAGAATCGAATATGTATTGCAATTTATCATATGATCATTATTTACAGCAATGATTCTTAAATGTCTTCGACCTACGGCTCCTAATGACGCCGCGGAAAACTTGCGCAACACTGACAAAAAGAATATTTAAAAATACAATAAAAGCTTGAAAGCTAGGGAAAATGTCTGAATTTAATTTCTTTTTATTTAAATGAAGCTTAATGTTTTTAAAGGAAATTGAATATTGTAAAGAGTAATCAACAATATAAATATATGCGGGTTTTTGCCTCTTTGTTTTTTTTTTTTTTCGTAACATCATATCCTTCGGAACCGGTGGGGGAATTTGAGTTTGGAAGGAGGTACCCTCAAATTTCAAAAATCCATGGTAAAACGTTTCGACTATTGTTATCTTCCTACGACTATCACTCGAGATATTATATAAAATTTCTTAAAACGCTAATTTTTCGCATTCATTTTTCCAAGTGGCCGATGTCTAGCGCGCTGGAAATCAAAATGCTTTATTTGGAAAAATGTTGGCCCTTCTCACTTTCATATCGTAGAGTTTGTTTAAGAGAAATTTTTAAGTTAAAAAAATATGAAATAAATAGCATTGACAAACGTGAAACTTATGGTTATTATTATTTACGGTTATATTCTGAGTTGAAGAAAGCACGTGATTCCATATAACGTCATTGTACGTCGAAAATCTTTCGTTAATGTAAGCATTTTAAATGAATAGCTGCTTTTGGCAACTTTTATGTTTCACCTTTAGATACGTGATACGATATGCTATCGCTACGTTAATTCTTTTATTGAGATTTTGAAAATTTGTTATATTAAAATAAATTTAAATCATGACCTCAAATGTATTACCTGAAGTGTCAAAGGTCTTTGTTTCCTGACTTGGCAAGAAACATTTATTTAAGAATCACTTTTTGCTTGGAAAGAATGAATACATTTTCTTCATAATGAAATGTTTTATGCATATTATGCTATTCTAAATTTATTTATAAAAATTTAATTTCTTTTATTGTACAGTTCCTTTCTGAGTAGAAGTTTAAACTTCTGTAAGTATTTAACGTTTTAGATGCAATGTTACTTTACTACAGTTACATAATTTTTTTTTCAATTTACGAAAATGTCTGAACGCAAGAAGACAGCACAAATGTTACAGCGAGCTACAGAAAAAATGAAGTAAAAAGCACTAGGAGACTCAGCAGGCAAGTACAAGAAAACTTGCATGCTTCAAAAATGAATGAAGATACAACTAGAAACTCAGCAGGCAAGCATAGTGACAAGAAAGGTTACGCATTCAAGAAACTGAAGAAGAAACGAATAGGAGTTCCAGCAGACAAGCAACAACTCAAGAAACTTCGCTTGCTCAAACTGTATCAGAAACTAGTAGCAGACGCAAAAGACATTCAGAAAACCAAGAATCACTGCGTGCTCCGGAAAGGTAAGCAGAAGCGAAACGGAGGCCCATTAGGCAAGCGGAACGTCAAAAGAATATGCGCGATGACGGGAAGAAGTCGCAAGTAAACGAAGGATGCAAGACTGTCCGCGTCATCGTCAGATTCGACAGGAAATACCAGAACAGCTCAAGAAGCTGCATAAACAACTCAAGACGCTGCAGATTACGGTCAATTTCGGTTCGAAGAGGCAGAGCTCATACGAGGGAACAAGCTTCGCATGAACGCATCACGACATACACGTAGTACTCTTCACAATGCAGGAAGTTTACTTTGAGCAACACACTGTATACGTAGAGCTCGTAGACATATATAGTAAAGATTTTGCTTTGTCAACAGCCCCCTAGTAAAATGTATGAAGTTTATATTGACATCTCACAATACCTGAAAGAAATTTTTCTATTTACTTCTTCATTTACTATTTTCTTACATTTCTTATCAGTAATCCTGTCTATATATTATAGATATCAAAATCAGAAAAAATTAATTAATTATCTTAAAATGTATCTAAGTGATGAATACTTCGCCCCTGTTCGTACCGAAACAACACGATGTAATTCTAGATACCTAGAAAGTAAAATGTATTCAGCAGGCTGTACAGCAAGCGACAACTATAAATGGTGATAACACAAAAATGTTATATAATGTTATATACTGGCAGAATTTTAAAAAAAGAACATATACATCAGTGTTTTAAAAATACGAATTTTGCATCAAATTGCAAAACAAATATCTTAAAATCTGCCTTTCCATGCATAAGAGTTCAGGATTCGGAAAATTATATTTTCGTAAACGGTTTAGGAAAAATAACAAAAATTATTGCCTTGAGAAATGGATAATCTTGGTATGAATACGAATTACGCCAAGACTACTCGTCAATGGTTGTTTTGAACACGCCCTTAATGTATATATATATAACCCTTAAAAAACGTAAAGTGAGTGAATCTCCTATTCGAGTGTGTCTTTATATCTTGAGTATTTAAGAAATAAGAATTGCATTTATGTATCTCGATAAAGCTAACGCTATTGCCCGAATAACAACGTTTATTTAACACTTGATATAACCAACTTCATATATATCTTGAAATAAAACATAAATTTCCTAATCAGATACTACCAATTGCAGAAAAAATACAAAAATAATGGAATTTCTAATAACACTACAAGTAACATACCGAGGAATAAATTGCGCTGCAAAACTGATGCAATCTACAATATGTAAACCACAAAATTTATGTACCGCTATAGAAATGCAATAGAATGAGAAACGAAACTGTGATGAGATTTATAATGAAAAATTTACCATAAACTATTAGTATATGATATAAGTAAATATATACTTTTAATACTATTCATTTAAATATGTTCAAACGTTCATAATATTCATTACTTACAAACGCTTCTTCATCCATCGAAGCATAGCACAAGCCATTCTCAATTCAGTGCTGGTGCACGTCAATAAAATAAGGATAAATCCAAATTTTTACAAAACATCAATCGCTTTGACTCGTTTCTCAAAAAACGTATATCTAGAAATGCAGTATTAATATATCACATCAATATAATTCGGGATCATAAAATCACCAAACAACGCATTAAACGCAAAAAATCGCATTAAGGCAGAATGAAGAATTTTCACTCTTACAATGACTTTTACAACAATATATAATAGAATCGAATTTCTAAACTAAGTGTTCATTGTTACACCATATTTCATTCTTGAGGAACCTTTCATGGTTGTTCAGTAATTCTAACTGTTAACTGGTATAAAAAGAATTATGATTTCATATATATGCACAGACTTGTATATGTATTATATTAACACGTATCTGTAGTAACATACATCATCTTATATTATATGTATTCGCATAATTCTAAATCAATTATACTAGTCAACATAATTTGTATTGATAGCAGCACAGTTTTAAAATTATTTATTACTATCTGCTTGCTAACGATTATATAATTAAGTACAGTGGTACCTCGACATACGAGTTTAATATGTTTCGTAACCTTTTCGTATCTCAAAGCAATTTTCCGCATTGAAAGTAATCGAAATGCCATTAATCCGTTCCAGCTCCCAAAACACGACCTCAGCTGTTTTTTTAAGTGTTTTTGAATAAGAAAAATGTAGTTTCTTATTCAAAAACAAGAAGAAACATATATTTATAAATAACAAATACATATTCTATAAAAGCATAATTAAAAGAAAAAGTGCCTACGGAAGCGCTTAATTTTTGTCACTGGTCTTCGCTCTTTTTGTCATGATCTGCTCATTTTCACCCGCAGATCGTTTAAAAAAACTGTCCAAGGAGGTTTGTTTCTTCCTACCTGTCAAGGTATTGCGGAATCGAGTTAGGCAAGTTTCGTTGAACAACTCCGATTTAGGACTAGTTGCAACTTTTTCGCGGTGATTTTTATCCACGAACTCTACAACTTTATCCCCCATTCTCAAGATCTGTTTTATATCTCTTGTAGGGATAACCTCCTCCATCTCTGGCTCCTCTTCAAAACTAATTTTTCGTTGAACCACCGTATGCTGCTGCAAATGCAGATCGTGTAACTCCTCGGTTGTCAGCTCCTGAGACTGTTCCTCTACGAGTTCGTTCACATCTCTCTCCTCCACCTCCAGACTCATGGATTTTCCCAGAGAAACAATCTCCTCTACCACTGACACTTTGGGTTCCAATCCTTCGAATTCTCTTTCAGCTACAGCCTCAGGCCACAGCTTCTTCCATGCAGACGTTGTAACACCCAGCCAGGCCTTGTCAAACCAGCCCCGACTGGCTTTAAACGGGTCTTCCGATTCCACGTTTGTAGAAGTGTGTGGGATCTTCTTTAGAAAATAACCGCAAATCGCTCGTAAATAACTCGTAATAGTGCCTACTCACATATGATGCTTTGTGTTAAGGTTCGTTCTTGAAGCTGCTTCTTTCTCACTCACACCATCAGTAGTTTCTCCATGTCTTGACGGAGAGAGGTCGGAGCTTAAAAATTATTGTAACGCCCTTAGTTGGCGTTATACTTTATCAACTCCTTTTGTTCAAGCACAGTAAATATCATTGATGTGTTACTCCCGTACATCCTCCCCAAGTCAATTACTCGCACACCTTGCTCATGGTTTTCTATTACTTAACGCTTTAATTCAATAGACATCATCATCTTCTTTGGACCCAGGGTTATAAAAATAAATACGATAATGTTTTCTAAATGTACAAAAAGCAAAAAACGCGAACCCAACTTATCAAAAATGCTTCCAAAACGAGGGAAACAAGCACTCAGACTGAGGACTAGTCTGAAGTGGGAGAAACTGTTAGACGCTGCACACGACACTTACATGCGCGCGCATGTTGCGGTCGTGTACAGCGGTGTAGTGTGCGATTCCTCGTATCTCAAATCTTGCTCTCGTCTCAAAGCAAAAACATCGCTCGCTCGGTAGCTCCTGTCTCAAAACACTCGTATGTTGGGGCACTCGTATATCGAGGTACCACTGTAAATACAGTTTATAGTTTTTTTAATGTGACAATCATTATAAGCCATGTAGATTTTTCCTTGTGGCTTCATTTGTTTTCTCTTCCAAAATTTCGAACGTCCAACAGTTTTGTCAGTTTCGGGCTTTTGGTATGGAGAGTGAGAAAATGAGATAAGACCGGAATGAACTTCAGTTCTGAACTTTGCAGTTCAGCATAGAGTAAGGAGTATTGACAGATTTATGTTCGCTCTTTACGTGCGCTTTTCATCGTATTTTCTTCATCATTCTCAGCACTTTAAAGTGATAACTACTAGCAGTGTTCCTTTATATTTCGTATATTTTTTGAATTATATTTTTTTACTCGTACTTTTCGAAAAACTCCAGAATTGTTTAGTGTTTTTTCGGGACAAATAAATTCTAACAAGCTACCAGCTCTTCCGCATGCTTTACGAACCTTTATGCCAGGAACAATTTTGGGTGTTAGAAGTAGGACAGAATGCTAGTGACAAGAACAATTGAGGAGCATCTGGGGCAGCTTGTGACAGTCTTTGCTGCGTTCCAGGAAGATATAAAAGGAGAGGTTGATTCCTTTACAGAAGAGATAAATGCGTCCTACAAAAGAGGGAAAGGGGAAATAATACCAGTTCAAGGAAAGATGGAATCTATCCAAAATTGATACTTAAGCCTGTCAAGAAGAAATAAAAGACAACAGTAGAAGATTTTCGAGGATTTTGAAAGCAGAAATAACATGGTCGAAAGGAGAGTTAGAGAAACTGGAGAACGTGTTTCTGTTGTCAAACAGCAAATCAAAGAAAGAGTTAATGCTGTCAAACTACAAATCAAAGGAAGAGTTTCTGATGTCGAACAACAAATCGATGACAGTGTTTCTGCTGTTGTCGCCAAAGAATCTGACAGCTTGAACACATTCATAATGACAACTGGAGACGATTCTGATACCTTTAAATTGGTACCTATGTTTTCCGACCCATTTCTCATGCTTTCCACGTGTGATGGAAAAAACATTTGGCATATGGACAAGGCCCAGTTCTGTATAGCTCCAAATGGAAATGGGTAGGATTCCGAAGACAAACCTGTAATTTCGCAGCTTCTCTGAGAATAGAAGAAGACGATATCGGTCCCACTCTTCTAGAAACCCAGAGGCTAGATTTTGATGCTGTACCCGGTACGCGAAAGCTCTACTAAGAAGTGTTTAAAAGGCTACAGAAGGCTGCAGTTAATATCTCGATAGCAGAAGCTCACCAAAATAATCCAGAAGCTCGCCACTGATATCGAAATGCTGTCCCATCTCTACTTTTTTGACTGCTCAACAGAAATACGTGAAGTACAATCCATGAAATACTTCCTCGGTGGCATACGGGAACCTGAGGTATAGAAACAACTGCGAATAGTGGATCTCAAAGATTTAAAAAATGCCTAGAGTGTACGCCATGAAAAACGTGGCAGTCCTTTTAGAAACTTGCACACACCATTGCCCAATCGGAACTACTCCAAACCAGAAACTAGTGGACAAGTGACAGCTCGTCCAGGCAGTCTACCCACTTAAGTAAGTGCCTTGAGGCGGAACAGACGTCAGACGAAAGCGACCTTAGTATGCTAGAACTGCAGTGGTGATGAGCACTTACGAAAGAGCTGCAGAACACATTAGGACACAGAAGATAATGCTGCTAATCAGCAAGAAGTGACGAAAACAAATCGTGGATGTTGAGCGGAATTTGCCAGAGATTGCCAGATATTGAGAAGTCCCACATAAAATCCTTTCAGATTTCGGTTATGGTTGGTGGCAATAATGGACTTTTCAATCATGAGGCATACAAATAGAGTTCCCTTAGTATAACAATCGATACATGAGTAATTTACCATCATCCAAAACCTCAAGTCGAGATGATAGAACCAGCATGAACAGAACTTTTCCTTCCAGGATTATAGCTGAAAACAGAAATTTCCGGTAAGGCATTATGAAATATGCTAAGAACGTTAAGAGCACGAAATAAGTACTAATAATATGTTCTTTCGTTGAATTATCAAGGCCGTCATTCCGGTGACGATTGAAACGTAAGTGCCAAAGCTAAAGTCATTGGGGAATGCGAAGTGGTTGCATCACGTTCTCCATTGAACTACGTTAAGGGGTCTCGTACACCTTAAAACCCTCAAAACCTCTGAATATGATCCTGTTGTAAGAATTGGGATAACATATTTATTTTTAAAGCTATTACTTCCAGTTTTTTACAGCTCACTACATAGCACAGCTGAATTAGTAAGCAAATAGTTTGTGTTGCCACAAATGTTTTTATAATTTAATCTTCTTTGTGAGGTAATTTATTATATGTTCACGTAATACTCCCACTTTGCGTGCACAATTTAAAACATTCTGTTATATATTTTAACTTCATAGTTAATATACAGCTTGTATAGCATCTAAAGACTACTGTGAACCAAAAATCTTAAGAATTTCATGTTAAATTTTCATTTTATTTAGAACTAAATTTATACAATGCATTTTAATAAAAAATTTTTAATATTTCCATGCGTAAAACTTTTGACTATTAAAATATTCAATATATTTTTTGTTCAGTTAGATGATAATACTCATATAAAGAAGTCCATTAAATTTAAAGTGTGTACCAAGAACCGTTTTTAAAATATCATGCGCGCAACAGTGAAAATTTATGTTTTGAGATAATCAAGTTTTAATGTAAATATTTTTTTAAATACTTCTCTTGTCATAAAATATATAAAATGCTTATTTTCTGAGAGATATTGTAATATTATACAATTTCCAATAGTTGGTATAAGCATAATTAATGTAAAATAAGCTGCCATCATCAAAGTCTAACATATCAACTAAAAATGATTTGAAACTTCTACGCTATCAATGATACAACTAAAATTTTTCTTACAAATTGGAACTTACTTATAGGCAAATGTTTCAGGTAAAGTTCTCTGTAATGTATTATTGTATATCAAACATATAAATCATTTATTTGTTCTTCCACAGGGTAACTTTAGCATACTCTAAATGCTATGTATACAACTGGGAAAAAATGCATTTTAAGAAAATCGAGTTTTGATGCAAATATTTCAGTATACAACTTTCTAATAATAAAGTGCATAGTATATTTATTTTCAAGATGATATATTTAAAAAGTATAAATCCTAATAAATTGCATAAGCTTTTGTCAATATGAAACACATTAAAATTACCATACTATATAAAATACCATGACAGAATGATAGCCGTGTATTAAAATACGTGTAGCATATTTGAACAAATAATTTATTTTTACATAACCACATCAGTTAAGTACTTTCAAGCATTTAAGCATATGATATGTATCATATTATGCAATATTATTTAAACATAAGTGGGAAAAAACCTTTACGACTTATTTGAAATTGTATGCTAAACTGCTACATTCATCGAAGTATAACATATCGACTAAGAATGATAAAACTAAAACTTCCTTACAAATAAGAATTTACTTATAGCCAAATGTCTTAGCTAAAGTTCTCTGTAATATATTACTGTATATCAACGTATAAAACATTTAATAGTTCTTCCACAATGTAACTTTAGCATACTTTAAATGCTATGTATACAACTGCGAAAAATCGTGTTTTAAGAAATTTGAGTTTTAATGCCAATACTTCAGTATATAACTTTCTAATAATAAAGTGCATAGTATATTTATTTTAAAAATACATTTAAAAAGTATAAATCCTAATAAATTGCAGAAGCTTTTGTTAGTATGCAACACGTTAAATTTACCTTGCTATATACATTAGCATGACAGAATGATAGCCGTATATTAAAATACATGTGGCATATTTGCAAAAAAATTTATTTTTACATAACCACTTTAGTTAAATAAACTCAAGCATTTAAGCATATGATATGCATTATATTGTATAATATACATATTATTTAACATGGGTGAAAAAATCTTTTACGACTTACTTCAAATTGTATGCTAAACTGCTAAAATTTTATTTACAAATTAAAACGCACCAGCACAATAAACATCCCCATCATTTTTATGGAGGCCTGCACTTCTGACATTTTTTGCTGCCTTTCAAGCTTAGCTGTTGTTTTGTTTCTGACAAGCCTTTCTTTTCTGCGTTATCTATTCTCTTGTTATCAATTTGTAAAAATCCTTCAATAGAAAACTTACTTCTAAAAAGCTGTAGCTCATTTTTTACAGAATGTCTACCAACAGACCTTTCGTTAAAAGCAATTACTGCTTCATTTCCAGCAATTTGAACTATCCTACTACCAGCACGACATGTCTTTGGACAAAATTTCCAAATTAAGGAATTAAATGATTCATTATTATTTTGTGTTTTGCCGCCAAGGCAACGTCTATATAACGAAGGTTGTGACAAATCTATAAAAACTGGCTTTATTGCCTCCATTACAGCGACTGGTTCAGAATTTATATGCTTATAATCAGCTTTATTTTGCTTAGCTTTATTGTATTTGCACCATGTGGTTTCATTTGTAGGACAAACGTCATGAATCGGCTTTTCATCACTCGATATTTTGTGGTAGTAAATTGCCCAAATGGCTTTTCTCATATCACTAACAGACTCATTATATTCTCGAATCGCATTACCATAATACGAAGTTATTTCATTTATTAACTTATCTGTTAGTCTCCCTTTCCCAGACAGATTTTACCGTCATTTAATTTCACTTTTTTTCTTTCAAGTTTTAATTTGCGTAGCCATATTCCCATTCGTTTTTGAATATGTCCAACACACTCAATTTTTTCTATATTTAATGAACCATATGGTTTGGCGTCAGTTATACCTGCAAATGGTTTTGCATCAACTATGTAAGGATCTTAAGTTTTACTAACGTTTATTTTATTTTAAATCTTTACTATCACTTCTTATTTTCTACTTCCGGCCAGAATTAAAAGCGTTAACTTATTTATGCAAAATATGTGTGGCGAACGCCAAGTACTTAAGATGTGGCTTTTTGCCAAGCGAGAGAGAGGAAGGAGTTAGTCGAAGCAGGCCGCTTACCTTAGAAGTTTTACTCAGTTGCTGGTTGCCTTCCAGGCCAGAGTTTTAATCCTCGTGATAATGTTTAAACGTATTGTAGTGTTAACAGTTCTCTGTACTACATACGGCTTCCTGTTAATATACGGCCAATTTTCCACGTTTATTATTCCAAAGGTAAGTTAGAGTTTAGTTAAATATTTTTATATTCTTACGTTTAGACCACAAGTAGTGGGTCTTTGTATTCCAAAGTACGGAAATTATTGTAAAGAGAGAAAAGTAAAGGGTTTTGTATACCTTTCTTGTGTATCCTGTCTACTTCCCACAGTTATTGAACATACCTTTAGTAAGCTCTCTGTTCCGAGTCAGGTCCTTGCATATTCCCGAAGAAAGTAAGACGGAACATTGAACCTGATAGTGGCGCCCAACGAAGAAGAATAACCATGGCCGAGTTTCAAGAAGAACCTGTGCTGCCTGCAGAAGCGGCTCAGAATCCAGAAATGCCAGCTGCCGCCCTGGAAAGATTTGGTTACATCGTCCAGGCCCTGCGCGCTTCGATGAAACTAGAAGCAACATTTAATGGAAACTCACCGGTAATCAGTTTTTTGGAAAAATTGGATGACCACTTCATGCTCTACCCCGTGCACGAATTTCAAAAAGTTACCTTAGCTACCAGCGCTTTGAGGGGCCAAGCACTGAATTGGTTCAAATGTATAGGCAGAAGTCTCTTGGGTCAAGCAGGAAGTCCCACCTATACTTACGAGAATTTCAAGACTGCCCTAGTAAAAGCCTTCTCTGACGTAAGGGATCGTGCGAAATTAGAAACGGAACTTTTCAGCATATATCAGCAAAGAATCGAAAATCTCTCAAGCTGTATTTTAAGAAAAATTCACGTCTTCAAAATCTTGTATGGAAACCGTCCGGATCTTGAGATAATTCAAGTGATTTTGCCGAGGTTACTGCCCCAAGTGCAAGACTTTATTGAATTAAGAAATCCGACTACACTGGAAAAGTTATTTGAGCTAGCAATCCAGTTTGAAAGTAGAAGAACGGCGGACATTGAAAGAAGACGTCAATATCAACTGCGAAACCAATTTGGTGCGCCAAGACTACAGCAAACTCAAGCACACGGCTACGGAAGCAAAGCGAATCAGTGGGCAAGGAAACCCGAGCATTCAAAAAAAGCCGGCGAACGTCGACAGTTCAATAGCAATCCAGGGAAAAGTCTCAAGGCCAGTGGAAAAAGAAGGAAAGCACGGAAATGAAAAATAATTTAAACTAAAACGGATTTCTGCTGACTGGAGGGTGCGAAAATCCGAAGGCCACGAAAACCCCTATTCCTTCAAGTTAAATACAGTAATGGTGAAAACTTTGACTCTTCCGAAGATTGAAGTGTTGGTAAATAATATCCCAGCCACCGCACTCCTGGATACATGCGCGCAATATTCCTGTGGGGCAGAAGATTTTTTTAGGAAGTATTTTCGTAAATATCGTATATATAATTCGGATAATACGACAGTGTTAGCTGCGCAAGGAGAAAGATGTAAGTGTATAGGTAAATTACCGCTGTATGTCCGTATCAAGGACGAACAAGTAAAGGTTATGTTTTTCATAGTAAAGAATCTGCAAGCTCATATTATCTTAGGAATAGATTTTCTTTCAGAGGCACAAGCAACGCTAGATTTTAATGAAGCGTCTCTTAAGCTGACAATGAAACCAGTTCGTGAAGAAAAGGCTGAACCGCCGATGTTAAACCTTGACCACCTGCCTAATGAAGAGCAACAAAGAATCCGACAAGTGGTAAGTGAATTTGCTTCGTTATTTAGTGATATTCCAGGATTTACTCAGGTTACTAACCATAGTATTGACACCGGAGATTCAATGCCAGTTCGCCACAAAGCATACCGGTATGATAAGAATAAGGAAAAAATTATAGAATAGTATATCACCGATATGCTACGTAAAAAGATCATAACGCCCATCTCAAGTAGTTATGCTAGCCCGGTGGTTTTATGTAAGATAAATAATGACTATCCATTGACACATCGAAAAAGGTGGAGATTCGCAATTGACTACCGTATATTAAACTCCATAACTAAATATCCGGTATATCCGTTACCTATTATTGAAGAAATTCTAAGGAACATAACATCCATCAAATATATGACGACTTTAGACTTAACGACTGGTTATTTTCAAATAGGGATTAGGCCTGAGGACGTGCCTAAGACTGCTTTTATAACCAAGTCTGGCACTTATGCATTTCTGCGCATGCCGTTTGGCCTTTCAGGGGCACCGGCAACATTTCAGCGATGTATGGACATTGTGTTAAGGACTGTTCATGGAAAGTCCACATTTATCTATTTAGAGGATATCATTATTACTAGTGATAATCTCGACCAACATGTACAGGATTTAAGACAGGTGTTTTCTTTATTAAATGAGGCCGGTCTAAAAGTTAATGTCGAAAAGTGCAAATTTGCAGCACTTGAATTAAAATATTTAGGTTACAAAATATCTCAGAAAGGAATAGAGACAGACGAATCAAAAATAATCGCTGTACAAAAGAATCCGACTCCAAACACGGCGAAGAAGCTCTCTTCTTTTCTAGGACTTTGTTCATATTATAGGTCCTTTATAAAAGATTTTGCAGCTATTGCTGAACCATTGTTAAAATTAAAAAGGAAAAAGGCAAGATTCTCGTGGACGGCCGAAGCCAATAGTGCTTTCGAAAAATTAAAACAAGCATTAACGCAAGCCCCTGTGTTGAAATTTCCTGAAAAGGATGAGAATTTAGAAATTTCAGTGGATGCTTCGGATTATGCGGTAGGAGCGCTACTTTCGCAAAATCAGCAGCCCGTGGCATTTTTTAGCCGAACTTTAAATCAAACACAAAGAAACTATTCCGCGACCGAGAGAGAGGCACTTGCAGTTCTGTTAGTAGTGCAAAAGTTCCGAGTCTATTTTGGAAAGGCGCCAATAACAGTGTACTCTGATCATGCGGCGGTAACTAGATTGTACTCAGGGAAAAACTTATCCCCAAGGTTAATAAGATGGGCACTCAAGCTACAAGAATATAATCTGGTAATCAAGCATACCCCCGGAAAGGAATATATCGTAGCAGATGCCCTATCCAGAATTCAAATAGATGAAGAAGGTAATACTGTAAAGGTGGCAATGCTCACAGCATGTACAATAAATTCCCGAGAAACTGTAATAACCGAACTGGGTAAGGATCCCGAGTTTGAAAGCATTTATTAGTATTTAAAGGATCCTGAAAATTTTAGCCACCAAGATATTGTGGCGATAAGAAATAGGGCGGCCCATAACGAACTAATAGATGATCTATTATTTTATACAAAAACTACGAATTCCAACAACGAATTTCGACCTGTTTTCCCAGCTAGTCTTAGATTAAATATCCTGCAGGAGCTCCATGACAGCCCTTTAGCTTCTCATGCTGGTATTCGAAAACCTATCCAACGCGTACGCGAGGCAGTCTATTTTCATGAACTGCAAAAGTTAACAAGGGCGTATGTCCAGTCCTGCCCAACATGTCAAGCAGTTAATTATATTAATTTCCGCCCGGCCGGGTTTCTAAATAGTATTAAATCCGAATTTCCAAATGAAATAATTGGCATCGATTTATTGGGGCCTTTCCCAAAAAGTCAGTTAAATAAAAGTCGCTATGTCCTTGTTATGGTTGATCATTTTAGTAAGTGGACCGAAATTGTTCCCTTAAAGCGAGACTCCGCGAAATTAGTTACTGATTCTATTTTAAATAAATATATTTTAAAATACGGAGCGCCCCTATAAGTTATATCGGATAATGGTCCTCAATTTGTAAGTAATGTATTTGAAGACATGTGCCAAAAACTGGGCATACGTCATTTAAAAATGGTCCCGTATCGGCCGCAATCAAATATAGCGGAAGGGGTGAATAGAAATATAGTGAAAATTATCCGTAGTTATGTTAACAATTTTCATAAAAGCTGGGATAACTATCTCAATGAATTTGCTTTCGCCCTTAGGACCGCAAAACATGATACAACGGGCAAAACTCCTGCTGAGTTATTTTTAGGTAGAAAGATTATAACGCCGTTAGATAAATTATTTTATGTGCAAAAAGAGCCACAGAATTTAAAATGGCTGATATAGAAAAACTAATTAAAGAAGCAAAAAAGAATACTGAAGTAGCACAGAGAAAACAAAAGCTGTATTATGACTTGAAACGACGGGGAGTAACTTATAAAGTAGGGGATGAAGTGTTAAAAATTAAGCATTCACTTTCTTCAGCACCAGAAGATAAAACTGCCAAATTTTTTCCACGATTTGAAGATCCATATGTCATAGAAAAAATAACTCACGCTGTAGTAGTGTTAAAAGCCAGGAATGGTGAAACCTGCTCCGCAAACATTGATCAAATCAAACCCTACTATGATCGTAATAAAATGCAAATATTTACAGATCTTTTGCAGGATCCGGCACGGCAGACACGGCGGGCACAAGCTCCAGATGTGGAACAACGACAAGTACAAGGACAAGCCATTAAGAGGCAGGAGCAAGTGAAAAGAAAGTTTCCCCGCTGGAAAATTAAAGGTAACAAGAAAAAGAAGCCGTTCCACCGTCCAGAAAAGAGAGCTCACGAACACCCCTAGTATGAAGAAGGGAGAAGGACGACGTATGCAAAGAGAGCCAGGACAAAAGACGGCAACTATAATCCGGCTCTAAAACGGAAGATCTACTCATCCGACAGGACTCTCCGCAGCAAATGTCGCCGAACTGCGGAAGGGCCACCAGCGGCGGAAGAAAAGTTACAAGGAAAATTTGAACGGCCAGCAACGAGGTCCAAGCAGGAACGCGAAAGAAGTCTCCCGGTTCCGCCAAGACCAGCTGCCATCAAACGGCCAAGACCACAGGCAGAGGCGAAAAAGAAGGTATTCAAGGGTGACCGAACGGGAGAAAAAAGAAAGCTTCTAGAGGAAGGCACTGAAGGGCGAGCCCGCACAAGAAGGAGAATAAATCAAACGAGAATCTCTGCTACCTTCCAGGACTGGGCTCAGAAAAGAATGTCCGAATATAACAAAGATAAGTAAAATTTTATGTTACTTTGCAAACTTAAGTTAATCTTTCATTCTTACTGCAAGTGGCAGATTTCAAGAAGTTTTACGTCATGCGAGGTCTACCTTTATCGCCAAAAAGGCGAGAAATGAGTTGTTACCGATTTTGGTATTATGTTTTTCAATTACTCGCGCGTAAAACTAAAGTTGATGTATAATAGGAATATGTAAAGACTTAAATATTGTAAAAGTTATTGTATAAATTTTATTTAAAACATTCTGGCAAGAAAGAAATTTTAGTCTGAAAGACTTTTTGAAATGTAGTATTTCAATGTAGAAGAATTGGCACTTGATTTGAAAAGAATAGAAGTTAACAATGTACTACTAATGTATGTTTTCAAATGCGTAAAATTAACGGCATTTTAATATGTTCTTATATACAACGTGAACTGTTATTTTAAATGTTAAGAAATACCGTGATATGGTAAAAGTGAAAGTAATGTTAAATTTTTTTTTTATTCGTGTGACTGTAAAAAGACCAAATCATGGTGAATATGTGTTAAAGGTTGAATGAATGTAGTTAGGTTCTCTGACGCTACACTTCAGAGTTAGCCACTTTCAGAATAGTACCTCAGGGTTTAGAGTTGAAGTTAGGGTGTGTTACGAGGTCTTGGTATGTTGAATTTTTAACACGTTAGTGTTTTGATTGTAGGAGGAAGTGTTGAACACGTATACATAAACACATTCGTGTTTGGTGTTCTTTTACAACACATGTCAGAGAGCACGGGGAGAGATAATTAAAATAGTCAGGAATGAAATAAGAATGTTAAGAGAAATATAAATATGCATGTTACTTGCCATTACATTGTGTAACATTTCATTAAACTAGTTTTCCTTCCAGATCTCTGGAAGGAACCAGATTTGAATAAAAGCTCCTGTTTAGATGCAGTACAGATGAAAAATTGCGTGTCCTTGGAGCTGCTATTGTAAAAACAAATTTCTTTTTTTTTTTTTTTTTTTTTTTTTAATTTCAAGTTTCCAGTGAGAAATGTTTGTAAAAGATTAGGCCTCGCGTTAGATTCTAGAGCTAAAAGTTTTCAACAAGGTCGTTTTAGACCTCAGTTTAAAACTAATTAACTCTGGCGGGAAGTATGTAAGGATCTTAAGTTTTACTAACGTTTATTTTATTTTAAATCTTTACTATCACTTCTTATTTTCTACTTCCGGCCAGAATTAAAAGCGTTAACTTATTTATGCAAAATTTGTCTGGCGAACGCCAAGTACTTAAGATGTGGCTTTTTGCCAAGCGAGAGAGAGGAAGGAGTTAGTCGAAGCAGGCCGCTTACCTTAGAAGTTTTACTCAGTTGCTGGTTGCCTTCCAGGCCAGAGTTTTAATCCTCGTGATAATGTTTAAACGTATTGAAGTGTTAACAGTTCTCTGTACTACATACGGCTTCCTGTTAATATACGGGCAATCTTCCACGTTTATTATTCCAAAGTTAAGTTAGAGTTTAATTAAATATTTTTATATTCTTACGTTTAGACCACAAGTAGTGGGTCTTTGTATTCCAAAGTACGGAAATTATTGTAAAGAGAGAAAAACAAAGGGTTTTGTATACCCTTCTTGTATATCCTGTCTACTTCCCACAGTTATTGAACATAGCTTTAGTAAGCTCTCTGTTCCGAGTCAGGTCCTTGCAAGTTCCCGAAGAAAGTAAGACAGAACATTGAACCTGATACCGTCACCAATATAAGAAGTATATTTTACACCTCTTTTTTCCATGGAACATGAAAAATTGTTTATCTTTTCATTCATTTCCTTTTTTCCTGAAGAACCAGCATGATTCTCCAAACAGGCCTTGTGTTCACTTACGCCATTTCCTAGAAATGACTCGCAACCTTTGCAATATAAAGACAGTATTTCTGTATCGATTACTGTGTTGCTTTCTGACCCTATTACGGAACAGACTCCAACCAAAGACGTATGTCCTCGAGTCTTCCACGTACCGTCTCCACTTACAGTCACATTTAACGACGAATTTGAAAGAACGATGTGCAATCACAGGAGGGAGATCCATAACGCAGCAGAATTTCTGCATAGCAGCTTTCCCTTGACCAAGAGTTCGCATTGCATACGTAAATCTTCTGTTTAGCTCTGATATATTTTTTCGGACACCCATCATATTAGAGTTTCTGAAAGTTCTTTTACATGAACACTTTGAGCATAGTAACTCAAATTTTGAGCTTAAACCATGATGAAATAGTTCACTTAAATGAACATTACAAATTTTACAACATAAATTATTTTCAATAAATTGAAATAGGATATCCAAATCAAATAGTCTATAACCACTAAAATTAGGCTCTAAAGTTATCTTTATCTCTTGGTGGCAAAAAAGTGTCACTATATAATTTTTTAAACGAAGAACTGACACCACACTTCTTATTCATTGTATCATTATGCTGATTTCCCTGGAACTTTCCTTTCTTTGGTCGATGAATATAAAACCTTTTATTTTTTACATCTTCCTTACAATTTTCCATAATTATCAGGTGATAAAAATACTAAACAAAAACTGCAATGTTATAATAAAAGCACCTTCAAAAAAGTCAAAAGAAATTTAGAAATCGCAAAAGAGCTTGTAAGCAATCACGTTTCACGCTAATCCAAAGCTGGAGTAAGATTTCAACACATGCCTATGTTAGATGCCTATGTTAGAATAGTGCTATGTATAAATCTAATATATTCCTAAGTCGCGCTTTCGAGACATGAAAAACGCAGTTTGAATTTTGTCAATCGGCCCAGTAGAACGGGAGATATAGCACAGTCCTCCCCCCCTTTTTTTTTAGCTTGATAACACATCAGCACTGTTTTTCCACAATCTCAAAATAAATTATGAAGATTTGTGCTTTTGCAACTAGTTGAATTTCAACAGAAATACACGTTCATATGAAAACGTTGAAGCTCTTTTAAAGGGCCGGTTTTATACCTTTATGCAAATGTAATTCTACCGCATATAGCAGTACTTCCCTGTCAGCTGAATTACTTTCACACTGAGTCTTCCGATGAGAATTTTCCTATTTAAATACCAAAGGATGAATGATTATAAATTTCAAAGCACCTACTATCTTAACGATCGTTTCACTCAAAATCAAATATTCGAAAAGTGAGCAGAAAGGCAAAATAGACAATAGCTAAACATGGGAACATTGAATGTGAATAGCACTTTATTGTTGGTCTGCTGCCTTTTACCAGCTAAGATAGTACTTGCCAGAAACCGAAGATTATCCAACTGTGGGCATTGTGGTAAGAAGTCCTTTACTGAGTTCTCCAGCCGAGTAAACGTAAATGCGATTAACCTCTCGAAGCCGGCTGGTACAGCAGTTGTACAAGGAGAATGACTTTCTCAGACGCCGGCATTGGTACAACTGTCGTACCATCCATGCCCTCCCCATTTTAGAGAATCGCCTATCTGTAGATCTTTGGGTGGTCCATTGTCGCTGCTCAGAGTAGCCGCTGGCTACGCATTATTTCCCTCTTCTTATCAGTTTAGCTACATTTTGGCAAAAACCGCAGGTTTCGTCTCGCGCGAATATACTTGAAAATTAAATAGAGGCCATCTCTTTCTCAATCTGTCTCATAATTTTAATGCTATTTTTTTTACTACTGACTTTTGCTATGATTAAAACGTCAGCGATTTTGCACGCTCTTTAAGCATACCATATTTAATGTTCTTTAATCATAACAAATAAGAATAGATTAATATTTTAGATTTAATGCCCTTCTAGAAAATAGGTAAAACCGTTTTTATCGTTTACTCGTTTACTTCATTTTCATACTTATGAATAATAAGATTTTATTTTGACATTGTTTTGTGGAGTGCATAAAACCCTTAAGAACTGTCAACTCTTTCAAAGTGCTTCTATTATGCAGGCAATTTTGTCTGATTTATCAGGAGATAAATAAGAGACAATTGTATGCATAATAGTTTTTCTGATTTTCATTCATTCAGTGATTGCTTTCAATGATTTTCATTGATTGTAAATTAAATAAAATCAATTTATCTTTACACCCTATTTTAGGATGAGATCTGCCAAAAAATATTTAAATATCAGTAAAGCTCACGTTACTTCTAAACTGAATCAAAACATCAGTTAAATGTTATAAAATTTTGGCCAGTTTTATTTGCTGAAATTCTTATACTCTTCAAGAGATAGAGAGAATTCAGACAAGTTGATAAAAAAATATCTTAAAAAAGTTGTTATTTTGTCTGTAATAAGGTGTATGTCAACTTACTACTAAATGTATGAAAATTAGGATTGGATTACGGAGAAGCACGCGAACGCTATCTGCTTAAGGGAATGGATGCTTTCGTGTAAACCTTTTTAAGAGAAACTTGCTCGCATTTAAATTCCTGGTGGAAACCTCCACATGTAATCAACCCGTTCTTCGGTATTGATTGGATTAATTTGTTCGCTTACTGAATTACATCAAAGCACCCAACGATTACCTGTATAAGGGGAGTTATGTCTTCGCGGAGGACTTTCTAAGAGAAGCTGGCTTGCATTTACGTTACACAAAAACCATGAATCCAACTATTTATCCGGGATTCAAATCCAAGCGAGCTATAAGTGTTCGGCCACCTTTACTGCTTTACTGAAGAGCAGGTAAAAATATTGATAAAGGAAAACAATTGAATTAACCGGTTTAATTTACTAACCTATATTTCTCAATCGGCAGTATATAAATTACGCATATGAGGGGGATTATTTGTGAATAAATAAACTGTATTGGACTTTTATCCACTATGTCATATTACAATGGAATTATTGCATTTCAAAGTTATTTCTCATGAATTAATTTTGCTCTTCATGATTTTTGATATTTTCAAAGAGAAAATTCCACACTTTAAATAAAAATATACACGAGAAGATACTTTATGCAAAATTTGGCGTAAACGGTTTTCTTAATTTTGCTTTGAAAATATTGCAGGGTAATCGTTTTCATTACTGGAAGAAATATAAAAAACAAATTTACTACATGGTATCAACACCCAATATTTCCTTATTCTTTTGAAAACATGAAAGATTACTCTTTCTAAAATAAATTGGAAAATATATTATGTGCAAATAGAATATTCGTTGAAAATGAAATAGACTTCAACTTTTGGATATAACGATAGTTTTAGACGAAATTTCTACCTATGGAAAGAAATTGACGTATAATTAATTCTTCATGAACATTTAAAACTGTTCTCAAAATTCTTTTGATGATTGCATGTATAAGTCACGAATTTGTTTCTCGGCTAACATAAACAAAAGCCAATTTTACAAGGAAAAATTCTCGTTAAAGATATACCTTCTTTGCCTGATAGTCCAATGTAATATTTGTTAAAATTAATTATTAAACGCAACCAATGTATCTCGGATTTTGATTTTTATATTATAATAACAAAATTATCGAAAAAAGCAGATTTAAATCTCTGTTATTGTTATGTAAAGCTTTATTATTGCTGTCAGTTCATCTCAAAATCTATTTGTATTGAATCTCATTCTAATCATCTAATGGTAATAAATATTATTATTATTATTTCATTAAATTAGTCATTACCATTATTTTATTAATGAAAATATGTTATTAAAAATCGCATTCCGGCCTGCAGACTTACAGATCTAGTCTGTATTTACTATATTTTGTTAAATTTTGTTCTCGCTTTCTAATTTCTAATACGAAAATACGCGAATATAAATGAAGAGTGAAAACAAAGTTAAAAAATTCACAAATTATTTACGAGATTGATTAGAAATAATGAATGAAATATAAACATTGCATACATTTTGTTCTAAACAAAGTGTGCACTGGATATGCATCCAGTACTGCACATTTATTTACGCACTATTTATTTAGAATTTTGCTTTCATTTAAATATGAAAACAAAATAATCATCGAAAAAATTGCAAATCTTGCAACTCCTCTACTATGGGACGTAGGCGTCCGACAAACATGTAAATTTTACTTCATCCATGGAGGGGAACTGACGGCTTTTTTCATTAGGAAAATGTCAAAGAGGGGGCAAAACTGTTTCGGATCGCGCTGGTCTGAAAGCTATAATATGAGTATTTCGGCTCGGTTTTAGAAGGTTAAGAGGGTAATGCTTGAGAACCTATTGTAATAATTTTGTGGAAACATTTATTTGGAAGAACGTTTATAAAAGTATAAAGAAACATTACAATGAGAGAGAAAATATAAATTATTATCAGGTTTTAGTCAAATTATCTGTATATGAAACGTCGAAATGGTAATATGAGGAGGATTTTATTCATTTGTGTAAGCATTTTATTTACTTGCATACCAACGAGTTCTGACGAAAAGTCTGCATAGATTTATTACCTAATTATTGGCACTTCTTAAAGACGCAAATGAGATCTAATCAGAAAATAATCAAGCATCTGAATCAGTCAATCATCAACACGCACATTCTAAATCAGATTTCTGAATTACTTTCTTGAAGAGTTTACGGTCCAAATAAAACTGAAGAAACATTTTAAACACAAAACAAAGCAGCAGAAGTGTGAGAAGTATATATTACTATAAAGCCAACACTGTGTCAGTTAAAGACAAAGTAGTTTGATTAAATAAACAAGGTGAACAGAGACACAGTTGTAGCCGTTTGTAATTTTAAAGTACATAAAGCGCAGGAGTATATGAGAAAACTAGTGAGTAGCACATTGGTTACAATTTTTATTATAAACATGCTGAAACTGTGAATATAATTTCAAGCATCGGTGGCAACATCGAATGGAGACATGCTTCAGTGTCAGATGTATTTCATTAAAAGATATGAAATATTTTTAAACGTTTAAGAACGCAGTTTCTGAAGTACTTGACAGCTCACGCTGTATAAGCTTCATTCCTTTGTTTAAAAGTCGGTAAAGAGTTATCACAGATTTTCTTAAAAATTATCGGTGATCAATACTGGTATTGATCAATCATAACGACAATAACATACATTGTTATGGAAAGAGAGAAAGTACTTGTGAGGCTTTCTGAAAGACCGAGTCTCAGTTTTAATATTTTAATATTAATCTCTACAAGTCTGACCTAACTGACACTACTGAAATAGTTACGAAAAATTGATTCCCACTGTTAAAAAATTGATCTGCATTTTTTTTCGTAAATTTTATTTTTTTAAACAACATGTCTGTAATCAATGTGCGCACCGCATTGATGCTGGAAAAACACTAAAATTTGAATCATCGTTGTACAAGCTAAAGAAAAAAAAACAATATTTAATTGTGAGAATAAAATATTCTAACGACTATAATGATAAGTCAAGAATAAAATCAAATCTGTAGCTGCAAGCCTTTTTTAGCGTTATGGTGGTTAGGGAAAACTGAGTGCGATACCGAAGGGCTCGGGTTCGAATCCCGGAGAAGGCATGGATGTAAAATTGTAAGTCCCTTCATAGGAGGCAATGATGGCCCGCCTACTAGGCGCCTCCATGATAAAGAGACTACCGATCTGGCCGTAGGGCAGGACTATGCCGACATAGGCAAGTGCCAACCATAAGAAAAAAAATTTGATTGTAATTTTATTCAAAAATTCCTAATTATAAGACGCAAATTTTTAGACACCTTTCTCATGTTCGTTTTTAATGGTAATCAAATTAATATGAAAGTGGACTGAAAAGTCATTTTTAAATGAACCCCATAATCTTATACGTCTCTGTACATTTGCATAAATCCATAATGGGCCAGGTATTATTTTGTCGAAGGACAAGAGTCTAAATGGAACGATTACTTCGCTTGCTTGCGAGTGAATTCTAGGAGGTCCGACGAAGACATCGCGGACGAAAACGTAGCGGAGAAAACAACGTAAGACGGAAACTTCGTTGTAGAAAACATGTGGGAGAAAAGAAGGCAGGAAAACATATCGTAAGTCTAAAACATCATCGAAGAAAACAATCGTGGTACAAAACATCGACGAAGAACAGAAAGCGGTTCCAAAACTTCGCAGTTTAAAAATATCGTCGTGGAAAATATATTCCTATAAAAGAGAGTAAATAAAATAATCGCATGACGATTATTCTGCAGATATATCTTTTCTACTTTTAAAAGGTGCTGGTGCGTATTCGAATAATGAATTCTAGGTGCGAGTAAGAATGAGGAATATTTTTACCTCTATATTTCATATATTTCCTTTCATTAATAATTTTTTGCTAAAAATCCAAGAAGGAACTCTTGCATTGAAAAGTTGAAAGGAAGTAGAAAATTAATGATACGTATGGGAGTACTACGCAGTTTTTCATTTTTTATTTTAAGAGAATTTTAAATTTATTTACTTAACTATTAAACGTTATTATTTAATTAAGTCATTTCATAAAGTTGTATTGGCAGTTCTTCATGAACAATATATTTTTAAAAAATTAAAAAAGGGAAAAGGAGCATTTACTTTAGATTAAATGTATTTAAAAGTTTTATGCATGTCTGAAATTTCTAATATTATGTTCTTTGAATAAAATTAAGACTTCTTTTGTTCTTTTTCCTTCAGCTTCTTCAAAGTAATCCTTTTATATGAGTATCCTTTGCATGTTGCGATTCGTTAGTTGTGATGACACAAGTCAGGATGAACTACGTAATATTTCTGTACCGTATTTATATTTATTGGATTATTGGAAGAGCACGTTAGGGCTCTTTTCCTAAGGGGAGGGAAGCGTTAGGGGAGGACTTTCTCAGGAAACGTTTCGTACGCACATTACACATTAGAAAAACCACAAAATTATCAAGCAGCGTGTTTTTGTGCTGGGTTTAGCTACCAGCGTTCAACGACTTTACCTCTGGACCACTGCAGCCAGATAGAGTTATTAACGGAATAGATTATTAACGGAAATGCATTCATTTTCACACTATTTTTTTGAGAAAGATCAAATTTAAATTTAGATCTAGAAAATGTAAACGCAGAATTTTACAAAAAGAAAACATAGGTACAATAAATCCTCTTGTCGATTACCATCCTAAGATGACCGATGTTTCTGAGAAAATAAGTAAATATAGGTTTTTCACAATGTCTCTCTAAGATGACCGCATCAACGGAAGACTAAAGAGATATGGAATCGTCAACGATCGCTTTGAAACGAATATTTTATATTTAACTTTACATTTATATATTTTTATAAATGATTCTAAAATATGGTTAAGCTTTTGTGTCTCAGTGTGCCACTACATGGAACACCCAAATTGAATCGCTTCGAAAGCCTCTAAATTCAACCGTAAATAGATAAAAATGCTTTTATAATATACTTTGAACTTTTCTTTTTAAACCGTAGATAGCAGCATATCACAAGGAGACACATAACTTTAATTTATTATGTGTTATTAAAATCCATTTTTTTCAAGTAATTTTCTCTATTTTTTAATGATATAAAAATTTTATTTGGAGAAAAAATAGGCATAATTTTTTTGGCTGTACTCCAAATTATTTTTTTAATCTTTCATACAAAAATCATACGCAGAATCATTGAATAAAACCAGGTGTTCCATTAGCGGGAACACTACGCCTTTAGCAATCTCATGCTCTTACTAATCAGAACATCTGTGCTCTCAGGAGAGAACATCCGTTGTTTTCGTTTTCTCTTTCCGTTGATTTTTTTTGGGGAGGGAATGAATTCAAACAAAGCAGCATTGAGGGGCGAGGTGGGTTTTGTGTTATGAAAGCATTAATATTGGCATCTCGAAATTTTTGGGGGTAGTTTTTAGGCGGGAATTTCATTAGTAGCTTCACTCATCTTTACTTAGACCTACGCGAATATTTTGCTGTCTTTTTAGTCTCATTCCCGTTTATTTTCAATAATTGTGTAGATATTTTCGTGTATCTATATATTATATGCTTATTTTTCTTTTTTGTTAATATTAATCGTAGTTAATTATTTTAATCTTAGTTGGCTTGTGCTTCCATCAAAAAGGTGTGACTTGCTTTGAACAATTTCACGAAGATAAGAAATAGGAAAATTTATAAACATTTTTGTATATAGGACTTGTGTATATAGATATGTATCTCATTTATTCGTATATATTCAAGAATATTGTGTATATCCAGGAAACCATGTATACAGCCATAATACAGAGTTTTTTCATTCTTATGCAAACGCTTCTACTCATTTTCGTGCTTCACTGCAAAGCTCGCTTTGTCGCACTTTTATAAGCTCTGGCGGCGCAGTGTTCCACCTCATGGAACACCCACAGAATTAAAACGGTAAGTGCAATTTTTACAACATTTTACCTGTATATTTATTTAGGACTAAATAGACTGAATACAACATTTCTTGCTGAAATTCCGACTTTAACGTACAGTGCGCCGCAAAGGATTAAATATTTTAGTTCTATGTTACGCAAATTGTATTTCTCCCTTTGTACCGAGGAGAGGCGCAGACACAAATTTGTTAGGATCGTAAAGCTCGGGTTTAGAGCATTTAAGTTGCGGTGAGTATCAACTAAGCAGAGGTTCTCCTGAGTTTACTTGGTGAGCCGCTACTGAAGTCGAAGATTTCAAAGAGTTCTTCGCCGTTCCTCAGCCAACTTAATGTTTGAAAGCCAATAAAGTAGTTTCGGTCAACATTATGACTCTGAGGTTTCTTGGGTTCTACACTGAGGCAACATCAAGTGAATTTACAGTCCACTACTTTTGAACGACGGGACATACAGTTTTCACACACAATTTATTCGAAAATGTTTTAGTTATTGCTTGAACTTTTAGAACGAAGTTCTCAGCGAACCACTTTTTTTTACGACCACTTCTTAAAAGTATAGCTGTGGAATTCTGGTACTAATTCTCATCTTTTTAAGATTTCCCATTTAGGTAATATTTTATTACTGCATTTTACAATATAAAGGAAGTATTATAATTACGAAAATTTTCAAGTATCACATTTCAGTGGAAATATCCATTTTGTCCATATCTGAATCCATTTGGATGATTTTTGTGCGACATCTCATACGGACAGAATAAAGACTTCTTCCTTTTCATAGTATATTTTATAATGCATTCAAAAGGGATTTTTTCGTGTTCTCTGTATGTATGTAGATATAATATATGTGTGTATGTATCTCGCATAACTCAAAAACGATTAGCCGAAGAATATTGAAATTTTCTAAAGAGTAGGCTTGCTTCTCTCTTTATATTGCAGGTTAGCTGTACCAACCGTATATGTATATGCTCACGTATATGTACACCAACATCCTTTATCCGGCTTAAAAGTCCCTACACGACCTTTATTTTTGCAATCGTTGCTTGTAGTAATATACTTCCAGTTATTGAAATGTTTTTAAATCACGAAAATATTCATGTTTTGGCGATGTCAAATTTTTAAAAAAATTCTTTTTTGACAAATAAGTAAATCCAAATTTTAATACAGTCTCGCGGTTCGTATACTTAAATTTGGGAAAGTTTCATACTTGTTATCTATATAGTATATAAAGAAGAAAGTTTGTGTGTTTGTCCTCTCATAACTCGGTCACTACTATAGCTATCACCACCAAACTTTCTACAATTAGGTCGACGTCACATTTCTCAAAAAAAAAAAAAAAAAAAAAAAAAAAAAAAAAAAAAAAAAAAAGTAGCTAAAATCAGAGCTATAAAGTAAAAACTCGGAAAAACGATAATTTTCTTTCTCATTTTTCGAGTGGCAACAGTCTCGCAAGCTGGAGACGAAAATCTGCTTTATTTCGAAAGTTGTTACCATTGCTCTCTTTCAAATCCTAGAGTTTGTTAAAATACGAAAATAGACAAAAGATGAAATAAAAATAGCTTTCCCAAACATTAAATACGTTATTCCCGACTCCGAAAATTCGAGGGAAGCCATTTCGACTATTCTCATCTTAACCACTTTCATGAGCCAAAATACTAATTAAAAATTCTGAAAGTTCTAATTTTCGCACTCATTTTTCCTAGTGGTAACAGTCTCGGGCGTTGGAGATAGAATTGTTTTATTTCGAAAAGTGTTGCTACTGCTCGCTCGCAAATCGTACATTTTGTTAATAAAAAAATTTGTAAATTTTACATAACCTATATATATATAAAGAAGAATGTCTGTTTGTGTGTTTGTTTGTTTGTTTGCGTTATTGATTTCTGATCAATTATGATAAATATTTTGCGACATTGAATCGACTAAAGTTGAATATAGGTGAAATATTGGATGGAACTTGAGCTGTTATGGCCATTTGATTAGAAAGACGAAAATCACTAAAAGCTGAGTGACATTGCTTCTGATACAATGAGAGAGAATTATATTTTTCTATCGAAATTTTTTATGTGGGGTTGCATATCGCACCAGACTGAAAAATGTATAACTATGAATCGTATTTTTTACATCGTTAGAGAAGGATTACAACGGTATCGTTCTCTCTGTTGTTAGATACATTGCTTTCAATCTAACTTAATTGACATCGGGTACTTCCGCTAATAAAGAAATAAAATTAGAAAAAATTCATAAACGCACGACCAAAATTGTGCAGTATACGTAATTTCAAAATCAGCAACTTTCTTTTAGGAATCGGGTATTCAAGTTTGAAAGAGCAATTCGAAGAAATAAATTTAAATGATCAGCAGCAAAAAGTGTGTATATTTTAATAGGCCTTATAAGGAAATTCACATAACTAATAAGGAACAACACATAAGGCCTTTACAAGGCCTTATGTGTTGTTCGCCTGAGATTTTTGATTTTAGTAAGCACATAATTTTTCAATTTTTTTCATTCGAAAAAATATGCGTCTGTTTCTCGTACTTTTCTAATATACAGTGAATTATTTCATAAGGGCATTACGCGGAAGTTTCTAATTATTAGTTTATATATAGTATATAGGCATTGTCAAACATTCGTTTTCTCCAGATGTAAACCACCTGTTTCTCCACCTGGCCCAAACAGCTTTTTACATATTGTTAACTGCAAACAATCATTCGATTTACTGCATAGTTAAATGGAATGTATTCTGAGAGCTGAAAAATGTCATCTAAGCAATTTGCAATTTCATTCATTACTAGTAAATCTGAAATCAGTTTCGTTATTTTAACAAGAAAGGGTATTTTTATGCATAGTGCTGGAAATAGATTAAAGATTTAATAAAAATTAAATTTTAGGTTCGAGTTCCATTTGACGAATATCAAAATGTTTACCTTGAAATATTAATAAAAGTATTTTGAAAATAGGAATGCAATTTTTAATTATTTTAAATCTATTTACTCTAAAGCAAAATGCCGTTACATTAAATATCAGAGGCACAAGTAGAAGATATAGATCTGGATATAGATGGCTAGAAGTAAGAAACAAACAGAAAAGAAAGAGAGAGATCAGAGTAAAATTATTCATGTTAAATTCAAATGGAAAGAATTTGAAAATGCTATATTTCAATAGCTAAGATTTAGTTAACTCTAACAGGGAGAAGTACCTCATATGGGCGAAGTATACATCATAAGTGAAGTGGTAAAAGCATACGGTATCGTGTTTTTACTATTTGAACACTTTGGAAATCTGAATGATGAGTTTATATATGTCAAATACTCTATTAATTACTTATCTCTATCTATCTGTAATTATACACGTACTGTCCAGCAATGAATGTTCGATGTATAGGTCACAGCCACTATCCCACCAAAAGAGAAAACTTTCATTTATGAAACTTCTTAGTACGTCTGCCAGGGAAACGAAAACAGGCTTTACATCTAACATTATCCTGCACATTTTTATGAAACATTAACATTTTGATTCGACCCTTTTGTTTTATTTTGTTTTGAGTTTTGTTCAAGCAAACGTTTCGAAAATCATTCCTACTAGTAAATATCTGTTTGTTTCTTGTATGTTTGGGGCACCATTGGTCATGTGGTTAGGATTGCAGAATACTGAGAGTTTTATGGAACTGATCATCACAATTGTAATTTCCATTATTTATATACAAAAACAATATAGGAGCATGAAAAACACCAATATGGATAGTTTAATAAGACGAAACTTCAGCTCGTAAGTGCTGATAAAAAACAATGTACAATAACTAAATGTTACTGTAGGATGTTTATTATAGCTTAAATAAACAATATTCTGTTTTTGCTCAAACACAGCGTTAAAAATACCAAGTGGTTGACACGAAGCCACATAAATTTCATTTGACTAATTATTAATATATTATTATATCATAATATTAGTTAGCAGTGGTAAATCTAGGTATTAAAAAACCGTAAACACGAATTTTTGAAAATTTTAATATTTCTCCTTTGGCCACGTTTGAATTATCCATTTGAAATTAGGCATCAAGAAGGTGGCAAGGGGCCTTCATTTTCAAGGAATGATTTCTACCGGCAGTAATTTTACAATAATATTATAAGATTAGACATAATAAATCTGACAGCATGAATGCATTATATGAAAAAAGCATGGAATTTGCATTATTTTGCTATAGAATGTTATACTAATTCTCGATTATCCGTGTGTGGAATACCCGTCTTGCAATTTGGAACTAGGTACCGTTGAAGCAATTTTAAGCGACCAGGGAATATATTGTTCATTTAGTCAATTTGTCGAAATTTTAATCTTTTTAATTGCAGTTTTACATTATTTTGATTACCATTAAAAACGAACGTGAGTAACTCATCTGAAAATTTATAAGCTGTGAGAGAAATCATATTGAATGAACTGAGCATACAGAGGAGACTAATTATATGCCTTTGGCTTTACAATCCTTGTTAGAATATTTCATTTTCAGAGTTGTGTTTTTGTGTTTATTGCAGCTTGTAAGATGATGAGTGAAACTGCTTGGAACTCCGTGCATTAAATAAGTGCAAACATTGGTTACAGACCTTGTTAATTAAAAAAAATTAAACTTTACAAAAAATAATGTTACAGAATACATATATTTCTTTTACATTCCGAATCAATTTTTCGTACCTAGTTGAGTCACATAAATAATGACAAACTTTGAGAAATGAATTTAAAAGAATTAAATATGAAAAAAAGAAATTAACAAAACAATTATAACTTGGCTGTGCGAGAAATCTCACAAATAGTACGTTTATGTTTCTGAACAAATGCATAATATTCCCTTCATTTCTATCTATCAATTTTATCATTTATCTCTCACACCCTTTTTTATGAAAATCTGTGATAACACTTTACAAACATTTAAACAAATAAATGAAACTTATACAGGTTGGACTGTCAAATACCTCGAAAAATTAGTTGTTAAATTTCAAAAAATTTCAGATTTCATTACGAGATATATCTGACATCGAAACAGGTCTCAATTCGATAATGTCATGGATTTTTAGAATTATGTTTACAGTTTGAAATTATCCTTATTATATGAAAAATATTAAATAATTTTGTTATATATCAGTTTCCTTGCACACTCTTGTGCTATATGTACTTTAACGTACAAAGAACGTTATAGAATAATACGTTAATACGTTATAGATACGTTATAGAAACGTTATAGAAACGTTATAGAAATGTTATAGAACGTTATAGAAAGAACGTTATAGAATAGTGTTATCAATGGTTATTTAAACCAAACTGCTGTGCGTTTTTAAGGCCGAGCGGTAGCTTTCTAATTAACACGCTGAGTTCTGCGCCGAATTTGCTGTCCTTTCCGTTCAGCCGGCAGCGAGCTAAGCCTTAAAGCTAAGCCTCATTTGTGTTTAGAATGTTTCAATACATTTCATTAATGCTAAATTTGATCACATTTCATTCAGACTATATTTATTTTTTAACATATACTGTCGGTTCCGTGGAACGACGCCAGGCAAACGAAAATTCCAGTGCCGGTTCCCAGGGACCGACGCCGGCCACACGGAAAGTTCACTGTCGGTCCCCAGAGACCGGCGCCGCGCTCAACGTGTTAAGAAAGTTTCGGGCCGGTAAGTAAATATGTATTTAATTCAAATATATGAATTGATATGTAATCTATATATATGATTGATTGTATTTGAGTTCCATTTCGAATACTCAAAACTTAAACACAAAGAACTAGAGGCAGCAGATACATAAATCAGTTTATTGAACGCAATTTAACAGAATCGTTACAGGTGATGAGTTGCGGGTAGCTCACTTCAGCACAGAAAACAGCAACTCACGATTGATTGGCGTCACAGGGATCCACGCGCCGGACGATCCTCAGTCTATGCACGGAAATTGAAGTCCACGGTATTCTGGGATAGTAAATGCATTCTGCTCATTGACGTATTGGCGAGTGGTGCTCCGGTGAAAGCTGATCTTTATTGCGCTTTACTATAGAACATCTGAAGAGCCATTCAGAACAAATGGTTTGGGATGCTCAGTGCTGGTGTTGTGGTGTCCTACGACAACATCGGACGCATACGGGGAATTCCACAAAATATATGTTGCAGACGTTTCGCTGGGAGATGTCTGACCATCCATTCTATGGCTCCGATCTTGCTGTTAAGTACTTCCACCTGTTATTGCACCTGAAGACGTTCTTGTCTGGGCACACTTTCCTACAGGTGAAATGTTGCAGACAAATGTGACGGGCTGCCTTTCTTCCCAGGCGACAGACTTCTATGACACTCTAATGGAAATAGGTAACCGACGCTATGACAATTGGTATAGTTCCGATGTTTCTTATGCTGAGAAGTAGCAGAAATATAGCTGTATCTTTTGCAATAGGTTTTTCCAGGTAATAAGACTTTGTTTTTTATGGTTTACGGCAAAGTAATTTTTCGGACGACCCTCTTATTGTTTAAATAATCATTATCAAATGAATATACCTTCATCTAAATCAATATCTAACTCATTGAAATCATCATCTATATAAATTTCCTTCTAAATCCAATCAACTTCATCTGCTAATCTAAGACATCTAACTAAGCATAACTACCCAAAACACATCTTCATGTTAAACCATCATATATATATTATCATCATCATCGTCATTGAAAATATCGCCAAATTAAGATAAATCATCATAGCTCAAATCAACTAAATAAAACGCAGTATCATCTAAATCACCACCATCAACAATATGATTCTCATTTGATCATCGTCTTCATCACCTCAACCGTCTAAATCACCATCAAAATTGTTATCTGAATAACCAAGAAAAAAATTATAAAATTATCACCAGATAATTCAAAACCATCATTTAAATAATCATCATCATCGAAATCGTACCTTCAGTTTAAACCGTCGTATATGTCATCATCACCATTATCATCGTCGAGAGAGATCTTCCAGATCATCTAAATAGAAAGCAATATCAACCAAATCATCATGTTCTGCATCCTCATTTAATCATCGTCTTCATTGTCTAACTCCTCTAAATTATTATATAAATCACTCTCACATCATGTACAAAATCGTCATCAGTCAAAACTATGTCACCATCAAATTCATCTACATATTTATTATCACTTAATACACATCGTCATTTTAACCATCATGTATATCGCGTCACCATGATCATCGCCAGAATAAGATAAACCATCATCACCCAAATCACATCAGTCATTCTAAACCATCCTATGTATCATCTTCATCATCATCATTGAAGTCGTCGTCAGAATAAAAGAACTTCACCTAGATACAAAGCCCGATCACCTAAAGTTTTATTATCATCCTACTCAATTATTCATACTCTTCATCACTAAACCATATACTCACGATCACCTAAATAAAAAATCATCAGCAGTTAATCTAAATTGTCGTCCTTAAAATTCCAGTTAAATTATTCAAATCATCGTCGTTTAAATCATGACTTTTTAGTGTTTCGCTAGTGTGCCGTGAAATAGAGCCAGTTTCATTCAGCTACAGACAGAAGGATATCACCGGAAGTTCACTATCTTTGGTACAGGTGTAGTAACCAACCGCCCTCAGGAGATGCCAGAGGCTTGGGGACGTAGCCGAAACCTATGCCATCTTAAATAACGTGACACTCGGAAGTGACGTAAGAGTTTGAATAACGTAATGTTTCATAAAGTTTGGTTTTTGTGACAACGAAAATATTTTTTAAAGTTTCATTTCTTCCGGAAACGACGAATTGTTTTCTTATTTTTTTAGGCAACGGCCTCTTGAACCCCTTGAAATCTTGTTTGTAATGACATTAAAAATTTCAGTTTTATCATTAAATCTGTATTTGTTTTTAATTGAGCATCTCATTATTTACTGTTTGTTCATTTCGCATAATTTTAATATAATAATAATAAGCCAAATGCAAAATGTTAATCGTTAAAGAGAAATGCGACCAGAGGTATAAATATAAAAATTAAAAGACAAAGAATTAAATTTATATATCAAGTTTTACCAAAATAGAAAAAAAAGAGAAAGGACCTTTAAAGAATAGAATAGTTGAAGGGGTGTTGAAAGCCAAAACATTTCATAAAATGAGGATTTCTGATATTTGCATTTTCAAATTCTCTACAATTTTAGCTTTCTTAAAACACCGTTCTTTAATCTCTTTGAAAATTAGGACTGTACAAAATCTAGCTTTAATTTGTCATTGAATACTTTGATAATTGAGAATTTTTACATAAAATCGCGTTTTTCCCCCGAACGTGATTTTTTATATTCGATGTAGTACCTGTTCTCAAGAACTACTGCTCACAGGTATCTGAAATTTTTATACCTTATTTACTACGCTTCCAAATATTTGCCGAAATGAGCTTTTGATTATAATCAGTGCGAAATTTTACTATGCGTAACAAAATATACTGTAAAATACTCTAAAATTTAAAATGATAAAAAAGCTCGTTTCAGGATATTCAGCTAGGTATTGTGATGTTCCTTCCCTTAGCGAAAGACGTTTCCAGAACATTTTATCTGCGAGGGGCTAAAAACGGTTAAAGGAAGGGACGTAGTTACGCCGGAAAACAGAGTGGAGGCAAGCTGGTGGGAAGAATACGAGACTTGTGACTTTTGCGGTTGGACCGGCAGTCATGCCGTGTGCAAAGGGATAACTTAAGCTAAATGTATAGTAGTGGTATTTGTTTTATTGTGTATTGTTTAATAAATTAGTGGATAAAATTTCAAAGCTGATCGAGATTATTTTCCTATTATGGCGAGTGCATTAGAAATGACCGAACCCGCCTCGGAGTTGAAACGGCGCGAGGTGCAAATCGGCGCAGTCGATTGGATAAGATTGTGAAAAAGGAAATCACTAAATAGTGAAAATAATAAATAAATATGGTTGTAAAAAGTTACTGAAAGTTATAAAATGAAATTCGGTGATAGTTCACGAATGGATCTACGATGAGAGAAGATTTTTATGACGAAAGAAAATGGCGCGTTTAGGGCCATGTGTGCGAATAAATTCATCCGATTTGTGAAAAGTTAAAAGTGTGCTAAAAAGTTAACAGCCAGTGAGTGGTAAAATGGGATCATCAGTGTTCATCATCCTAGTGAAATCGTGAAAAGTTAAATCAGGGGTAATGTGAATTACCGTGTTGTAATCATGTCAAGTTACGTGCCACTGCAGTGTGCTCATGATTAAAGTTAACAGCGTCAAGTTGTGCTCTTCGTTCGATATTTTCACTATCGGGATCAAAGGTAAGTCCTTCTTAATTTATATATTAACAATATTAACTTAGAAAATTATAAGTGTTTTTATGTCTGTTAATAACATGACTCGAATGTCAGGCGTTAAAGCCAGTAGACACCGAGAAAGTATATTTTATATGGAAATGAGAAATTAAGGTTCTTATTTTTATCAAGATATAGGAGATTCTTAGAGCAAGGGAAACGATTATTGAAACATTTGAAAATAATGAAAGGAGTTATGTTTGACCCACCATCGAAAGCTGAGAAATGGCTGCTCTTTTTACATCATGCTGAAGTGATTCTTAATCTCTATAAAATATCTGAAGAAGGGAAAATTATTTTGCAGAATTTAAAAACAAAAGTTAAAAGTTTGATCGCGACTCTCGATGAAATGGATTGAAATAACAATATTATGATTAAAGACACCGTATTAAAAGAATTCGAGATTCCTCGGAAAAACCGATCGAGGCAGGCTGGTGGCGTGAATACGAGACTTGGTACTTTAGCGATTGGACCGGCAGCCATGCCGTGTGGAAAGAGATTACTTAAAACATGTTTTGCGCGCCTTATATTATGTATATAATTAAATGTATACTATACTAGTGATATTTGTTTTATTGTATATTGTGTACCGTTATGTGTAATAAATTAGAGGATAAAGATAGAGATTATTTTCCTACTATGGCGAGTGCATAGACGACCTGCCTTCGTGGTGGAAAGGGCGCGAGGTGATAGATGTACTTTAATTATGTAAAAACCTTCAAGCCTGTAAGAACAGCAGATTTTCAGAAAAGGTAATCCAAAAATGGCCAATTTAACATTGCCGCTATAGGGTTTCCAACACCCCTTAATAAAAAGGAGTAAAATATTTTTTAAAAAATGCCATTTGTGGAAATACAAAAAAGAAATATATAATATTTCTGTAAAATAAATAAAGTGAGCATTTAAAAGCAAATTTTAAAATAAAAAACCAAAAGGAAAAATTTATAGTTTCAAAATCAGTATTACTTTTGTAAAATGAAAGAACTTAAAACCTTTTTAAAGTAAAAATAGTGAAAAGAAAAATTTAAATTAAAGTTTCACGTTATTAAAGTTAAATATTGAAGAGAAAAACATTTTTGACACGAGAAAGGGAAAATAAAAGAATTTTAAAGTCAAAATTACATTTGCACAAGTTGCAAATTTGATAGAGATTCGCGTTCCTTTAAGCCTCGGGCGCATCCCTATGACGGTCGGTTACTATTAAGCTTGTTATTGTAAACTGGCTATTCAAATTACAGTCGGTATGCGCAAAGGGGGCCTGAATCTTCATCCTGAAAAATAAACAAAATTATTGTGACACATCACATAAAAATATCAGTTAAAATGATAATTCAATTCTGAGTCACAAGCATGAGAATATTTGAGAAGGTTATATCGCATACGCAAATAACCAAAATGAAAGATACTCGAAACGGATGACTGTGCACTGTCTGCAAAATTTCAGACCGGATCTTGGTCGTTTGTGGTGGGCATTGACTTCCAAGTACAAAAGTGTTTTGAAAAACGTAAATGTTTGCGCTTTGGTACTTTTAAATTTAAAATAATTTGTTTTGTAAAAATTACGAAGCCTAGCTCTTCATATGTTTCTCTGACACTCATGATTTTATGAGGAAAAAGTTTGCACTCGTTATGAAATAATTTTGAACATAAGTATCTCCGTCTGATTTCGATGGACATCAGTCAATTGTTTTGTGATTTATTTCTTATAACCAAATACCTAGACAGAAGTCTAGGTATTGGAGGAAAAAATAATTAGTCAGATTTCGTACTTTGTGCAATAATAACCGTTTATTATTCGAAAAGACAAAAAGTTGCGTCATTTAAAACAGATTATTAATTGAAGTATATCCACGGTTGCACAAATAAAGAGCGAGTGAATATTTTGTGGACAGAGCGTGTACAATTTGATGAAAGGCATATGCAGTAGAAAAGTGTACAAACTGGCGTAAATGGATAAAACGGCTTTTATGGGAGTAAAATCTTTTTTATAATTAAATTTTAAATTAGTATGTTATTTATTATGATATAAATAGTAAAATATAGATAACTGGTACTTTTATTTTCAGCTTTTTTGATATAAACTCATTACGCATCGTGCCAAAAGAAAATAAAAAACTTCTTTCAAAATTTAATGCTTAACGTTCTTTTTTGGAAATGAAAATATCAATTAACAATAGACAAAACTCTTCCTTGACCTTACAAATTATTCTAGAAATCCTTAACTTCCTTTAGCTGGTAAAAACCTGAAATCTCTTACTAAATTTGTCATGGAATATGCCAGTAAATTTCAAACGTAAAAATGTGCGCCATTTGTTTTTACATAAAATTTCTCATATAAATAACTCTTGGATTAGACTTTTTTTGAAAAGTATCTTGACCCAAAACGTCTAAACTGTTTTCTTAAAACATTCGTTTGCTATTGAAAATTTTATAAATATAACTAGACTGAGTTTTGAATAAATGAAATTACAACGCATAAGAACATTGTTGGAACATTTTGTATAAGAAAACGTAATCGCATATAAATCAAGTTCTTATATCGCTTAATTACAATGCATCAGGTCTTTAGTAAATAAAGAAAGCAATAAAATACACATGGTGGTTTGGCAATACCAAAAACATCATATCCCGCAACAGCTCTTCTTGATTATTTCATACCTTAGGAAACACGAGCAAATATGTCAATTGCGGAAACATTGCAGTTTGGCAAGCGATAAGGTGGTGCGCAGGAGAAATGATTATCGGGGAAAATATTTCTGCAAGGTAGGAGGTGATTTGTATTCATTCTGGATGTGGAAGAGAATGTTATTCTAGGACTTCGAGAAACAAGGAACATAATTTGGATAAGAGTGCACTTTCGACCAAAGTGAATTTGCGGAATTAGGAGTCATGTTCTTCTTTCTGTAGTCATTTGAAACCGTGGTTCTGATGTCAACATCAAAGACTTAACGATATCACATTTGATTTTAGTGAAGTGTAGTTCATCCAGTGCTTTCTTCAGCAGTAGTTATGGCTTTTGCCGAACGAAACAAACACAATGCAAGTTTCAAATGTTAAGTCATTCAGTTTGCGAAAGAAAATGGAAATCATGCAGTTTGGTTTTCGTGAGTGCTTCGTACACGAGTGGAGGAAACATGAAATTTTACAATGATTATTGCGCCAAAGAATAACTGTGCATTGCATAAAGAAGTAATGAAATAGCTTACCGTCGGCGAAAGTGTTGGAAACTGCATTGTAGAAAATCCCCATCATCACTAGAATGGATTAATTGTAACAAGAAACAGCGTACGTTTCTTTGCCTTAAAAATAGAAAAATGGAGTGCAAATGAAAGTGAAAACTCTAAAGGAAACTGAGGTTGTGTATTCGATTTACTTCACGGAATAATTCAGTTCTCCGAGAAAAAGAGATAAAATTTTTTCAAAGGCTTCGAAAATATAGAGATAAAACTTTGATGAGTTTTTAAAAATATGTAAAAATTTATTTACTATCACGTGTTGCAAATATGGATGTCATTCCTGTAGTTTTGATATAGTAGGAGATAAAGAAACAATGATATGAAAGAAAAATAACGGTTAACATAAAATCAATAGGCCAACGAGAAATCTCACCTCACCGTACTGATCTCCTGCTTAGCCGACCGTACGAAATTAAAAGCTCATCGATATCTTGAAAAGAAAGACTTTGCTGAAGTGCAGTTTCCCGAAAGTGTTTTCATCCGTATTCACGAGAAATGATCGGCGGAGAAAAATGTTGTGAAACTGTGGATAAGAAATATTTGGCAAAAGCTTCCTTTTGCCTCAGATAATCAAGAAAGTCTAATACTTTGGGACATGCTCAGCCTCCATATAACGGATAACACAAATATGTTGTTGAAAGAGTGTTATACAGATATGACAGTTTATCCAGGCGGATTATTGCCATTAGTTCAGATATTAGACATATATGTCAATAAATCATCGATATAATATTTTAAACGTTATGGAATACTCGAACAAAAGTGAAGGTGAAAAAAACAATTACAAATGGAGACCAAATACGTCATGCCAGTCCATAAATAGTGTGTCAGTAGATAATAAAATCACGGAATAAAATTAAACCCGTTTAATTTATGTGGTATATCTGACGGTCTAGATGCAACGAAAGATGATTATTTATGTGTGGATCAGAGTAAAAGTAACGGCAAAACTGAAAGAGAATTCGATGATGTGCTTGAAGTTATAGCTTGAGACGTATATGAGGAACTTGGATCTGTCTATGCAAGTATGGATCAGAGGTGAAGGTGAAAATGAAACAGAATCCGATAACGAAAATTTTTAAGTACATAAACTATGTTATTTCTCTTAAATAAAAAGCATTTAATTACACGCAGAAATCTAATTTTCGTATGCTCACTTTTTCCATATTTCTAAACATAACATTTTTATAGCTGGCGTACAGCGCGTACCCATAAATTTCTATCTTGCATTTTCTTTTAAAAGTGCGCCTTATACGCCTGAATATACTATAACAAACATAGCTGAAACTTAAGTGATAGAGATATTTACATGCTTGCTGAAGCATTATATTCTGTTTTTTTTCCCTTCTTTTAGTGTATAAATGTTTTCAAAATTTCGATGTTACGTTTTTCAATCTTTGTGTTTAGAAAAGGGATAAAGAATTCAAACTTTTATCTCCGAAAACAAAATTCTAAATCAGATTTCTAATGAAGAAGTGAAATTCTCTATAGCTTTACTTTCCGGACTAATTAAAATTAAGAAAAAGAAGAGAGGGAAAAAATAACTGATTTGGGTAAGCAGAATATTTAGCCATTCAGAATCTATTGATGGGAATGTATATAACTCTAATGAATAGTACAGAAATAAGATAAAGTTACGTTTCAGTTTGTAGGCCTTACATTTCAAAATGGTTTTAATACAGCTTAAAGCGCATAGCCAAAGATTATGCTCTTAACCGCTTTTTCAGTAATAACGTCAGAGAATAATTCTTACAGTTACAATGTTTTCAGATAATCCATTCCTTCAAAAGTAATCTATTGTACTTGCAAAAGTAATCTATTGTACTTCAAAAGTAATCTATTGTATTGTATAATGTGTTTTCGAGGGCAGAAAATGAAACAGAACGGCGAGATCCATCAGAGTATGATCCTCTAATGCTTTAACAAATCTTTCGCAGTCTTAAGTAATAGAGAAATGTGGTAGAGCTTCATCTTACACTATATTCTTGTATTTATATTATTTGTATTATGTGACTATGTGTCTCTATTCGATGTGTGGGAAAAAAAACGTCTCCAACAGGTTTATATATACGATACCATTCAGATAAACGCAAAGGAAACCAACATTTCCATCTAATAATATTCATTTTATTTTAATTATACCATTTTCTAGTTAGATAACCAATTTGTTAGCAAGAATTTGCATCGTAACAGTGAATCATATTGCAGCCAAATTCCAAATATAAAAAACTAAAGCTCACGAATCACAAACCGAGAGTTTCTGTGAGATTTGTGAGGTGCGAAGGAATCTCTATTTTGAAAGAAATCGAAATTGATATAAATTCGCTTTATAACATATTATTCAGTTTATTTATCTAATTATATTATGATTCTGATGTAATGTATACACACATTTGTAAAGTTATTTCTTTCGCTCATTTCAATTTGTAATCTTGAATTTTTACACTGAAAAAATCCTGAGTAGAGACGGAAACTGTGGTATGTCAAACTGAATTTAAACAAGGTGAAAGCAAATGAAAAGCTAATGTACACACTACAATAGCTTTTAATTTGTTTAGAATTACAATCTTAGTAATGAAAATCATGCTGATTAACACATAATTAAAAGTGGATAAACATTCCTTTTTGAACGTTTCTTTGAACCTTGATATAAAGTTCTATGAATATCTGCAGTTGGATAAGACAGCTCAGGGTCAAACAAATTTTAAAATGAAATTTGTATAAATTAATTTCATGAGTTCAATTATGAAAGATATGCCGTGCAATATTTATTTGCACAATTTAAAGCCAGTAGCACAACATAAATTTATTGTTGAAAAATATTGTCATGTGTAAAGTTATGTGTTAAAAAAGTCAATAAACTGTGACTTTCCAGGTAAAACCGGAAGACCTCGCAGCCATGAAAGGCACTGAAAACATAGATCTGAACTACGAAATAGTGTACTTAGTTGCTGCTAAAATAATACTGGTATCTTAAAGTTAGCATGACTAATTACTAGCTAATAATATATCAGTAGTTACACTTACCGAGCAAAATATTATCAAATGCCGTCCATATACTAAGAATACCATAAAGTTCTTGATAATAAAAATGTTGTTGATAATAAATTTTGGTAAAATGAAGCAGGTATATGATTTATTTGTTCTATTTTTCTTTTCCGGGTCTTGCTTCGTTTAGTCATTAAATCAATCGTTCTACAGTCGGTATCCAGTTCTGGCTCTTTTCGCAGTTCAACCGGTTTCCTTTTCGAGTTTGACAGTTCTTTTCCAATTCCAGCTTGTCTTTCAGATTTGGAATCTTTTCCGTTTTTTGCTTCTTTTCCAGGTATTGCGTCTTTTCAGACTCCTCTATATTTTCCATTTCTGGCATCTTTACCGGCTCTTGCTTCTTTTTCAGTTTTTGCATTTTTTCCAGTTCCATCTTCATTTTCAGGTCTCTCTTTTTTGGTTTTTGCAATTTTTCCCTCAACTTTTGCCTTTCCAGTTCATTTTTGTGTGCTTGTTTTAGCATCTCTTCAATATGTTTCTCCATTTTCAGTTCTTCTTTCTTTTCTAGTTTTTGTATTCCTTCCCGTATTTTCTTCTTTTTCAGTTCTTCTTTCTTTTCTAGTTTTTGAATCCATTCCAGTAATTGCTTCTTTTTCAGTTCTTTCTTCTTTTCTAGTTTCTGTTGCTTTTCCAGTTTTTGTTTGTTTTTCAGTTCTTCCTTCTTTTCCAGTTTTTGCTTCTTTTTCTGCTCTTGTTTCATTTTCAGTTCTTGCTTCTTTTCCAATTTTTGCTTCTTTTTCAGTTCTTGCTTCTGTTCTGATTCTTGTATCTTTTCCTGTTCTTGCTTCTTTTCTAGTTTTTGTATCTTTTCCAGCTTTTGTTTCTTTTTCAGTTCTTGCTTCTTTTCTAGTTTTTGTGTCAATTCCAGTTTTCTCTTGTTTTTGAGTTCTTGCTTCTTTTCCAGTTTCTCCTTCTTTTCCTGTTCTTCCTTTTTATTCAGTTTTTGATTCTTTTCCAGTTTTTGCATCTTTTCCGGTTCTCGCTTCTTTTCCAGTTCTTGCTCCTTTTCATGATCACAAGGAGGATTTTCCAATCTACAAAACAATTGGTATATCTTTATTTCAGTAGTAAAATAGTGAAGGTAATGCAATGACGATTACGTTTAACATATACAACACTTCCATATTTAGATACTATATAACACTTTTGGCTCAGTTTCATAGGAAAAAATCTCCCCGTAGATTATTGCCTGGCAGAATTGTTTTCTACAAAGGGTGAATTTGTTGTTTTCGTTGTTCTGACCTAAAGCCAAGCAGATAAGTTAAAGTATTTTGCGTTATTTGTATGCAATAAGCGGCCTCCATGAATCTCACGTAGAGCGTAGTAATTTGCAAAGTTTCAGTGCCTTACTTTTCCTTACTTAATTTTTACATAAGTTGCAATAATAATAACAGAAATAATAAACAGGCGGCTTAAAAACAGAGGGAAACAATGACGAAAATTGCAAAATAGGAGGAAAAAAGGAAACTGAAATGAAAAGGGAAACAACTACAAACAAAGGATGGAAAAAGCATTTTAGAAGATATGCACGTAACGTTCGTTCTGAATCAGCAAAACCTGTATTTTAACGAGTCTCTTTGCATCGCTGGCTGCACAGATTTCAAATTTTCTCTCGTTATTCCAAATTCGGATCATATTGCTGGTCTTTTTCGTCGTCCAGCAGAGCCGCACTAGGATTTTTGCCACCATTTGTTTTCAATTGAAACTTTTATTCTCATTCTTCAGTTGCATTCTTAAAGTTTATTTATTTATACAGGAAGAAAGAAAGAAATCAATCAAATCAAAGTAAATTAGGAAAAGATATACCTGTTTTCTCCTATATTTATTGTTCCCTGTAATTTCGTTTGCCTGTTGCATTAAATTTATTGAAGGAAAATTTACAAAATCTTTCAAAATGTATTTCCTAAATCCTTATGCGAATTTAGCCCTTCTGATCATTTCGGCCACACTTTAATGGCTTTTACAATGTGATGTTTGAATATCGACAGCTGCCTATACTGAAATATGTTCTCCATTGTCCTCGAAAAAAGAAAAATTAAAGTTCCAGGAAATTTTGCAATGAAGGACACATATATCTTATTTGAAGGGCAAGAGGAAAAGAAAAATATATTTTCGGATGGGAATATGTAGCATTTTAAACACCGTGTTTGTAAATGTCATCATATAGTAGCAACACTTGAGTCATAAGTAATTATACACATATATGAGAGAGACGACGATGACGAAAAATTAAATGGCAAAACATGGCCGAAAACACTTTCCTGGCCGGTGCAAACAACACAAAACACAAGAAAGATCGGACACCAGTTATGCTTAGCACAAGAGAAATTAAAAAGTAGCAACAAAATTAGACACTTATGGACCTCAAAAAAGGTGTTCGAAATTACGACCTGCACCCTGTTACAGGTATCCCATCTCTCGCACATCCAACATGAGATGTTCTGGAAAATACTGTGCATCCCCAGGACTTTCTGAGCACCTGCCACAATATGTGCCACAAGTTCCTGTTGGACTTCTAACTGGAGTTTCGTGCACTTATGTGTTGAAGTACCCCGAGACGAACTGATAATGCAAGTTAGGTCTCGTGATCTTGCTGAACAATGCACTGGACTATCCCTACCAAACCCATGTTTAGGATACGTTCCGAAGGAATTTTCGAATACTTTCTTTGATGGCGATCCCCTGCTTTTGTTCTTATTTCTTGGTTTCCGCTGCGCTAAGGAAAATAAACAAATATCTTTACAATGTTCGTACCCTATTTTTCTTGTGTTGTCTCTCGTCACTATGGGCCAGGAAAGCGTTTCCGACAATGCATTGCAATAAACGATTATATATATATATATATATATAAACAATATATATATATATATATATATATATGTATATAATCGTACAAAAATATGTTACCTTGAAAGACCGAAATTAAAGAATGTCGACTTTCACCGGAGAATGTTAACATTCACCAAATACGTCGGTGAAAGATCGAATATTGCATTACATTCTTCTACATTCGGACCCTCACCGGTGTATGTCGACAATCACAGATATGCTCTGGTGTAGATTGAAAAGAGAGGAGTATATGTACACACTGTTATTTCAAAAGGAAGTGTTCCACAAATAAATGCAGTTGTAAAAGCAAGGGCCTCTTGTGCAATTGAAAGTGTCATAACAGTTTAAGTTGTTACAATAAATAAGATTTGAATCACGTAATTTAGTAAACATAGCTTGAGTAAGCTCCCTGTTCCGAGTCAGGATAGTTTATGTTTCCAAAGCAAGTAAAGAAGAATACAAGTCCTGATAGTGGCGCCCGACGAAGAAGAATAAACATGGCAGAGTATCAAGAAGAACCTGTGGTGCCTGCAGAAGCGGCTCAGAATCCAGAAATGCCAGCTGCCGCCCTGGAAGGATTTGGGTACATCGTACAGACCATGCGTGCATCGATGAAACCAGAAGCAACATTTAATGGAAACTCACCGGTAACCAGTTTTTTGGAAAAATTGGATGACCACTTCATGCTGTATCCAGTCCATGAGTTCCATAATGTCACCTTAGCTACCAGCGCTTTGAGGGGCCAAGCGCTTAATTGGTTCAAATGTATAGGCAGAAGCTTCTTGGGTCAAGCGGGAAGTCCCACCTATACTTACGAAGATTTTAAGACTGCCTTAGTAAAAGCCTTCCCTGTCGTAAGAGATCGTGCAAGTTTAGAAACGGAACTCTTCAGCATATACCAGCAACGAATCGAAAATCTTTCCACCTTTATTTTACGGAAGCAAATCGAATCAGAGGGCAAGGAAACCTGAGTATCCAAAAACAACCGGCGAACGTCGACAGTTCAATAGTAAGCCAGAAGAAAAGTCTGAAGGCCAGCGGAAAAACAAGGAAGGCATGGAAAGGAAGAAAGAAAATTTAAACTAAAACGGATTTCTGCTGACGGGAGGGTGCGGAAATCCGAAGGCCAAGAAAAGCCCTCTTTCTTCAAGTTAAATACAGTTATTGTGAAAAATTTGACTCTTCCAAAGATTGAAGTTAGAGTTTTATAAAAGATTTTGCAGCTATTGTGGAACCATTGTTAAAATTAAAAAGGAAAAAGGCAAGATTCTCGTGGACGGCCGAAGCCAATAGTGCTTTCGAAAAATTAAAGCAAGCATTAACGCAAGCCCCTGTTTTGAAATTTCCTGTAAACGATGAGAATTTAGAAATTTCAGTGGATGCTTCGGATTATGCGCTAGGAGCGGTACTTTCGCAAAATCAGCAGCCCGTTGCATTTTTTAGTAGAACTTTAAATCAAACACAAAGAAATTATTCCGCGACTGAGAGAGAGGCACTTGCACTTCCGTTAGCAGTGCAAAAGTTCCGAGTCTATTTTGGAAAGGATCCAATAACAGTGTATTCTGATCATGCGGCGGGAACTAGATTGTACTCAGGGAAAAACTTATCCCCAAGGCTAATAAGATGGGCACTAAAGTTACAAGAGTATAATCTGGTAATTAAGCACACGCCCCGGAAACGAAAATATCGTAGCAAATGCCCTATCCAGAATAAAAATAGATGAAGAAGGTAATACTGTAAAGGTGGCAATGCTCACAGCATGTAAGTTACATTCCCGAGAAACTGTGATAACCGAACTGAGTAAGGATCCTGAATTTAAAAAAATTTATGATTATTTAAAGGATCCTGAAAATTTTAGCCACCAAGATATTGTGGCGATAAGAAATAGGGCGGCCTATTACGAACTAATAGATGGTCTATTATTTTATACAAAAACTACGAATTCTAAAAACGAATTTCGACCTGTTATTCTAGCTAGTCTTAGATTAAATATACTGCAGGATTTACACGACTCCCCTTTAGCTTCTCATGCTGTTATTCGAAAAACCTTCCAACGCGTACGCGAAGCAGTTTATTTTCTGAGCTGCAAAAGTTAACAAGGGCGTATGTCCAGTCCTGCCCAACATGTCAAGCAGTTAATTATATTAATTTCCGCCCGGCCGGGTTTCTAAATAGTATTAAATCGGAATTTCCAAATGAAATAATTGGCATCGATTTATTGGGCCCTTTCCCAAAAAGTCAGTTAAATAAATGTCGCTATCTCCTTGTTATGGTTGATCATTTTAGTAAGTGGATCGAAATTGTTCCCTTAAAACGAGCCTCCGCGAAATTAGTTACTGATTCTATTTTAAATAAATATATTTTAAAATACGGGGCGCCCCTAAAAGTAATATCGGATAATGGTCCTCAATTTGTAAGTAATATATTTGAAGACATGTGCCAAAAACTGGGCATACGTCATTTAAAAATGGTCCCGTATCGGCCGCAATCAAATATAGCGGAACGGGTCAATAGAAATATAATGAAAATTGTCCGTAGTTATGTTAAAAATTTTCATAAAAGCTGGGATAACTATGTCAATGAATTAGGTTTCGCCCTTAGGACCGCAAAACATGATACGACGGGCAAAACTCCTGCTGAGTTATTTTTAGGCAGAAAGATTATAACGCCGTTAGATAAATTATTTTATGTTCAAGAAAGAGCCCCAGAATTTAAAATGGGCAATATAGAAAAATAAATTAAAGAAGCAAAAAAGAACACTGAAGTAGCACAGAGAAAACAGAAGCTTTATTATGATATGAAACGACGGGATAGTAACTTATAAAGTAGGAGATGAAGTGTTAAGAATTAAGCATTAACTTTCTTCAGCACCAGAAGATAAAACTGCCAAATTTTATCCACGATTTGAAGGACCATATGTCATAGAAAAAGTAACTCAGGCTTAGTGGTGTTAAAAGCCAGGAATGGTGAAATCTGCACCGCAAACGTAGACCAGATAAAACCATTTTAGAATCGTAATAAAATGCCAATATTTCAAGATCTTTTGCAGGATCCGGCACGGCAGGCACAAGCTCCAGAGGTGGAACAACGATAATCCCAAGGGCAAACCATTAGTAGACAGGAGCAATTGAAAAGAAAGTTCCCCCGTTGGAAAACTGAAGGTAACAAGAAAAAGAAGTCGTTCCACCGACCAGAAAAGAGAGGGCACGACCACCCCCAGAATGAAGAAGGGAGAAGTACGACTAATGCAAAGAAAGCCAGGAGAAATGATAGCAACTATAACACGGCTCCAAAACAGAAGATCTACCCATCGGATAGGAGTCTACGCAGCAAATGTCGACGAACTGATGAAGGAAGACCAGCTGCAGATGCAAAGACGCAAGAAAAATTTGAACAGCCAGCAACGAGATCCAGGCAACAACGAGAGACAGTTGTCCCGGTTCCGCCAAGACCAGCTGCCATCAAACGGCCGAGACCACAGGCAGATGCTAAAAAAAAGGTCTTCAAGGGTGACCGAACTGGAAGAAAAAGAAAGCTCATGGAGGAAGGAACCGAAGGGCGAACCCGCACAAGAAGGAAGATCAACCAGACCGTAGTCTTCGCTACCTTCCAGGACTGGGCAGAAAAAAGGATGTCTGAATATCACAAAGATAAGTAAAACTTTATGTTACTTTGAAACCATAAGTTAATTTTTCAATCTTACTGCAAGTGGCAGAATTCAAGAATTTTTACCTCATGTGAGTCCTACCTTTGTCGCCAAAAAGGCGAGAAAGGAGTTGTTACCTATTTTGGTATTGTTTTTCAATTACTCGCGAGTAAAACTAAAATTAATGTATAATAGGAATGTGTAAAAACTTGAATATTGAAAAAGCATTGATAATCTTTGAGAAAGGTACCTTAAGAAAATTGTAAAAATTATTGTATAAAATTTTATTTACAAGATTCTGGCAAGAAAGAAGTTTTAATCTGAAAGACTTTTGAAATGTAGAATTTCAATGCAGAAGAATTGGCACTTGCTTGGAAAAGAATAGAAGTTAACAATGTACTACTAATGTATGTTTAAAATGCGTAAAATTAACGGCATGTTAATATGTCCTTATATACAATGTGAACTGTTATCTTAAATGTTAAGAAATATTGTGATATGTTAAAAGTAAAAATATTAGAGTAATGCCAAAAATTTTAACTTATTCGTGTGACTGTAAAAAGAGCAAATTATTGTGAATATGTTATTAGGTTGAATGAATAAGGTTGAATGAATGTAGTTAGGCTCTCTGACGCTACACTTCAGAGTTAGCCACTTTTCAGAATAGTACCTCAGGGTTTAGAGATGAATATAAGGTGTGTTCTGAGGTCTTGTTATGTTGAATTTTAACACGTTAGAGTTTTGATTGCAGGCGGTAGTGTTGAACACTTGTACATAGACACGCTCGTGTTTGGTGTTTTTCTTTACAACACAAGTCAGAGAGCACGGGGAGATAATTAAATAACGTCATGAATGGAATAAGAATTTTAAAGGCGAAATATAAATATTCATGTTACTTGCCATTTGATTGTGTAACATTTCATTAAACTAGTTTTCCTTCCATAAGGAACCAGATTTCAACTAAGAAACTACTGTTTATAGATGCAGTACAGATGAAAATACTTGTCCATAGACATGATAATGTAAAAACGACTTTTTAATATCTAGTTTCTAGAGAGAAATGTTTGTAAAAGATTGGCCTCGCGTTAGATTCTAGAGCTAAAAGTTTTCAACAAGGTCGTTTTAGACCTCAGTTTCAAACTAATTAACTCTGGCGGGTAGTATGTAAGGATCCTAAGTTTTACTAACGTTTTTGATGTCATTTAAAACGCTTAATTACAGGGCCGTAGTACAATACACAACCCCCCAAACCCCAGAAGTATAGCGATATACAATAGTGACGTGATCGAAGATTCTTTGGAAATAATCGTTGTCATCGTATGACATGCATATTCTATTTAAGTAATCGTAGTCATCGGCTTTTAATATTCTTTGCAAATGATCATTGTCATAAAATAATCATTGTAAAGAATCATTCTCATCGGATAATCATTGAAAATAATCCTTTTCGTTACATAAAGGGGCATAGTAGCTGATGTATAAAGAATTGTACTCAAATTCTAATCAAAAGAATCGCATATGTATGCAATTTATCATATGATCATTATTTACAGCAATGATTCTTATATGTTTTCGACCTACGGCTCCTAATGACGCCGCGGAAAACTTGCGCAACAGTGACAAAAAGAATATTTAAAAATACAATAAAAGCTTGAAAGCTAGGCAAAATGTGTGAATTTATTTTCCTTTTATTTAAATGAAGCTTAATGTTTTTAAAGGAAATTGAATATTGTAAACAGGAATCAGCAGTTTAAATATATGTGGGATTTTGCCTCTTTGTTTTTTTTTTCTTCGTAACATCATATCCTCCGGAACGGGGGCTGAGATTTGAGTTTAAAAGGAGGTACCCTCGGATTTCAAAAATTCTTGGTAAAACTTTTCGACTATTGTTATCTTCCTACGACTATCACTCGAGATGTTTTATAAAATTTCGGAAAGCGCTGGAGACCAAATTGCTTTATTTAGAAAAATGATGGCACTTCTCACTCTCAAATCGTATTGTTTAAGAGAAAATTTTAAGTTAAAAAAATATGAAATAAATAGTATTGCCAAACTCGAAACTTATTGTTATTATTTACGGTTATATTCTGAGTTGAAGAAAGCACGTGATTCCATATAACGTCACTGTATGTCGAAAAATACTTCGTTAATTTCAGTATTTTAAATGAATAGCTGCTTTTGGCAACTTTTATGTTTCACCTTTAGATACGTGACACGATATGCTATCGCTACGTTAATTCTTTTATTGAGATTTTGCAAATTTGTTATATTAAAATTAATTTAAATCATAACTTCAAATGTATTACCCCAAGTGTCAAAGGTCTTTGTTTCCTGACTTGGCAAGAAAAATTTATTTACGAATAGCTGGTTGCTAGGAAAGAATGAATACATTTTCTTCATAATGAAATGTTTCTATGCATTTTATGCTATTCTAATTTTATTTATAAAAATTTAATTTCTTTTATTGTATAATTCCATTCTGAGTAGAAGTTTAAACTTCTGTAGGTATTTAACATATTTTAGATGCAATGTTACTTTACTACAGTTACATATTTTTTTTTTCAATTTACTAAAATGTCTGAACGCAAGAAGACAGCACAAACGTTACAGCGAGCTACAGAAAAAATGAAGTAAATAGCACTAGGAGACTCAGCAGGCAAGTACAAGAAATTTGTTGCAAGTAAACGAAGGATACAAGACTGTCCGCGTCATCGTCAGATTCGACAGGAAGTACCAGAACAGTTCAAGAAGCTGCATAAAAAACTCAAGACGCTGCAGATTACGGACAATTTCGGTTCGAAGAGGCAGAGCTCATACGAGGAAACAAGCTTCGCATGAACGCATCACGACATACACGTAGTACTCTTCACAATGCAGGAAGTTTACTTCGAGCAAAACACTGTATACGTAGAGCTCGTAGACATGTATAGTAAAGATTTTGCTTTGTCAACAGCCCCCTAGTAAAATCTATGAAGTTTATATTGACATCTCACAATACCTGAAGAAAATTTTTCTATTTACTTCTTCATTTACTATTTTCTTAAATTTCTTATCAGTAATCCTGTCTATATATTATAGATATCAAAATCAGAAAAAATTAATTAATTATCTTTAAATGTATCTAAGTGATGAATACTTCGCCCCTGTTCGTACCGAAACAACACGATGTAATTCTAGATACCTAGAAAGTAAAATGTATTCAGCATGCTGTACAGCAAGCGACAACTATAAATGGTGATAACACAAGAATGTTATATAATGTTATATACTGGCAGAATTAAAAAAAAAGAACATATACATCAGTGTTTTAAAAATACGAATTTTGCATCAAATTGCAAAACAAATATCTTAAAATCTGCCTTTCCATGCATAAGAGTTCAGGATTCGGAAAATTATATTTTCGTAAACGGTTTAGCAAAAATAACAAAAATTATTGCCTTGAGAAATGGATAATCTTGGTATGAATACGAATTACGCCAAGACTACTCGTCAAAGGTTGTTTTGAACACGCCCTTAATGTATATATATAACCCTTAAAAAACGTAAAGTGAGTGAATCTCCTATTCGAGTGTGTCTTTATATCTTGAGTATTTAAGAAATAAGAATTGCATTTATCTATCTCGATAAAGCTAACGCTATTGCCCGAATAACAACGTTTATTTAACACTTGATATAACCAACTTCATATATATCTTGAAATAAAACATAAATTTCCTAATCAGATACTACCAATTGCAGAAAAAATACAAAAATAATGGAATTTCTAATAACACTACAAGTAACATACCGAGGAATAAATTGCGCTGCAAAACTGATGCAATCTACCATATGTAAACCACAAAATTTATGTTACGCTATAGAAATGCAATAGAATGAGAAATGAAACTGTGATGAGATTTATAATGAAAAATTTACCATAAACTATTAGTATATGATATAAGTAAATATATACTTTTTATACTATTCATTTAAATATGTTCAAACGTTCATAATATTCATTACTTACAAACGCTTCTTCATCCATCGAAGCATAGCACAAGCCATTCTCAATTCAGTGCTGGTGCACGTCAATAAAATAAGGATAAATCCAAATTTTTACAAAAAATCAATCGCTTTGACTCGTTTATCAAAAAACGTATATCTACAAATGCAGTATTAATATATCACATCAATATAATTCGGGATCATAAAATCACCAAACAACGCATTAAACGCAAAAAATCGCATTAAGGCAGAATGAAGAATTTTCACTCTTACAATGACTTTTACAACAATATATAATAGAATCGAATTTCTAAACTAAGTGTTCATTGTTACACCATATTTCATTCTTGGGGAACTTTTCATGGTTGTTCAGTAATTCTAACTGTTAACTGGTATAAAAAGAATTATGATTTCATATATATGCACAGACTTATATATGTATTATATTAACACGTATCTGTAGTAACATACATCATCTTATATTATATGTATTCGCATAATTCTAAATTAATTATACTAGTCAACATAATTTGTATTGATAGCAGCACAGTTTTAAAATTATTTATTACTATCTGCTTGCTAACGATTATATAATTAAGTACAGTGGTACCTCGACATACGAGTTTAATATGTTTCGTAACCTTGCTCGTATCTTAAAGCAATTTTCCGCATTGAAAGTAATCGAAATGCCATTAATCCGTTCCAGCTCCCAAAGCACGACCTCAGCTGTTTTTTTAAGTGTTTTTGAATAAGAAAAATGTAGTTTCTTATTCAAAAACAAGAAGAAACATATATTTATAAATAACAAATACATATTCTATAAAAACATAATTAAAAGAAAAAGTGCCTACGGAAGCGCTTAATTTTTGTCACTGGTCTTCGCTCTTTTTGTCATGATCTGCTCATTTTCACCCGCAGATCGTTTAAAAAAACTGTCCAAGGAGGTTTGTTTCTTCCTACCTGTCAAGGTATTGCGGAATCGAGTTATGCAAGTTTAGTTGAACAACTCCGATTTAGGACTAGTTGCAACTTTTTCGCGGTGATTTTTATCCACGAACTCTACAACTTTATCCCACATTCTCAAGATCTGTTTTATATCTCTTGTAGGGATAACCTCCTCTATCTCTGGCTCCTCTTCAAAACTAATTTTTCGTTGAACCACCGTGTGCTGCTGCAAATGCAGATCGTGTAACTCCTCGGTTGTCAGCTCCTGAGACTGTTCCTCTACGAGTTCGTTCACATCTCTCTCCTCCACCTCCAGACTCATGGATTTTCCCAGAGAAACAAGCTCCTCTACCACTGACACTTTGGGTTCCAATCCTTCGAATTCTCTTTCAGCTACAGCCTCAGGCCACAGCTTCTTCCATGCAGACGTTGTAACACCCAGCCAGGCCTTGTCAAACCAGCCCCGGCTGGCTTTAAACGGGTCTTCCGATTCCACGTTTGTAGAAGTGTGTGGGATCTTCTTTAGAAAATAACCGTAAATCGCTCGTAAATAACTCGTAATAGTGCCTACTCACATATGATGCTTTGTGTTAAGGTTCCTCCTTGAAGCTGCTTCTCTCTGACTCACACCATCAGTAGTTTCTCCATGTCTTGACGGAGAGAAGTCGGAGCTTAAAAGTTATTGTAACGCCCTTAGTTGGCGTTATACTTTATCAACTCCTTTTGTTCAAGAACAGTAAATATCATTGATGTGTTACGCCCGTACATCCTCCCCAAGTCAATTACTCGCACACCTTGCTCATGGTTTTCTATTATTTAACGCTTTAATTCAATAGACATCATCATCTTCTTTGGACCCAGGGTTATAAAAATAAATATGATAATGTTTTCTAAATGTACAAAAAGCAAAAAACGCGAACCCAACTTATCAAAAATGCTTCCAAAACGAGGGAAACAAGCACTGAGACTGAGGACTAGTCTGAGGTGGGAGAAACTGTTAGACGCTGCACACGACACCTACATGCGCGCGCATGTTGCGGTCGTGTACAGCGGTGTAGTGTGCGATTCCTCGTATCTCAAATCTTGCTCTCGTCTCAAAGCAAAAACATCGCTCGCTCGGTAGCTCCTGTCTCAAAACACTCGTATGTTGGGGCACTCGTATATCGAGGTACCACTGTAAATACAGTTTATAGTTTTTTTAATGTGACAATCATTATAAGCCATGTAGATTTTTCCTTGTGGCTTCATTTGTTTTCTCTTCCAAAATTTCGAACGTCCAACAGTTTTGTCAGTTTCGGGCTTTTGGTATGGAGAGTGAGAAAATGAGATAAGACCAGAATGAACTTCAGTTCTGAACTTTGCAGTTCAGCATAGAGTAAGGAGTATTGACAGATTTATGTTCGCTCTTTACGTGCGCTTTTCATCGTATTTTCTTCATCATTCTTAGCACTTTAAAGTGATAACTACTAGCAGTGTTCCTTTATATTTCGTATACTTTTAAAATTATGTTTTTTACTCGTACTTTTCGAAAAACTCCAGAATTGTTTAGTGTTTTTTCGGGACAAATAAATTCTAACAAGCTACCAGCTCTTCCGCATGCTTTACGAACCTTTATGCCAGGAACAATTTTGGGTGTTAGAAGTAGGACAGAATGCTAGTGACAAGAACAATTGAGGAGCATTTGGGGCAGCTTGTGACAGTCTTTGCTGCGTTCCAGGAAGATATAAAAGGAGAGGTTGATTCCTTTACAGAAGAGATAAATGCGTCCAACAAAAGAGGGAAAGGGGAAATAATACCAGTTCAAGGAAAGATGGAATCTATCCAAAATTGATACTTAAGCCTGTCAAGAAGAAATAAAAGACTACAGTAGAAGATTTTCGAGGATTTTGAAAGCAGAAATAACATGGTCGAAAGGAGAGTTAGAGAAACTGGAGAACGTGTTTCTGTTGTCAAACAGCAAATCAAAGAAAGAGTTAATGCTGTCAAACTACAAATCAAAGGAAGAGTTTCTGATGTCGAACAACAAATCGATGACAGAGTTTCTGCTGTTGTCGCCAAAGAATCTGACAGCTTGAACACATTCATAATGACAACTGGAGACGATTCTGATACCTTTAAATTTGTACCTATGTTTTCCGACCCATTTCTCATGCTTTCCACGTGTGATGGAAAAAACATTTGGCATGTGGACAAGGCCCAGTTCTGTATAGCTCCAAATGGAAATGGGTAGGATTCCGAAGACAAACCTGTAATTTCGCAGCTTCTCTGAGAATAGAAGAAGACGATATCGGTCCCACTCTTCTAGAAACCCAGAAGCTAGATTTTGATGCTGTACCCGGTACGCGAAAGCTCTACTAAGAAGTGTTTAAAAGGCTACAGAAGGCTGCAGTTAATATCTCGATAGCAGAAGCTCACCAAAATAATCCAGAAGCTCGCCACTGATATCGAAATGCTGTCCCATCTCTACTTTTTTGACTGCTCAACAGAAATACGTGAAGTACAATCCATGAAATACTTCCTCGGTGGCATACGGGAACCTGAGGTATAGAAACAACTGCGAATAGTGGATCTCAAAGATTTAAAAAATGCCTAGAGTGTACGCCATGAAAAACGTGGCAGTCCTTTTAGAAACTTGCACACACCATTGCCCAATCGGAACTACTCCAACCCAGAAACTAGTGGACAAGTGACAGCTCGTCCAGGCAGTCTACCCACTTAAGTGCCTTGAGGCGGAACAGACGTCAGACGAAAGCGACCTTAGTATGCTAGAACTGCAGTGGTGATGAACACTTACGAAAGAACTGCAGAACACATTAGGACACAGAAGATAATGCTGCTAATCAGCAAGAAGTCACGAAAACAAATCGTGGATGTTGAGCGGAATTTGCCAGAGATTGCCAGATATTGAGAAGTCCCACATAAAATCCTTTCAGATTTCCGTTATGGTTGGTGGCAATAATGGACTTTTCAATCATGAGGCATACAAATAGAGTTCCCTTAGTATAACAATCGATACATGAGTAATTTACCATCATCCAAAACCTCAAGTCGAGATGATAGAACCAGCATGAACAGAACTTTTCCTTCCAGGATTATAGCTGAAAACAGAAATTTCCGGTAAGGCATTATGAAATATGCTAAGAACGTTAAGAGCACGAAATGAGTACTAATAATATGTTCTTTCGTTGAATTATCAAGGCCGTCATTCCGGTGACGGTTGAAACGTAAGTGCCAAAGCTAAAGTCAATTGGGGAATGCGAAGTGGTTGCATCACGTTCTCCATTGAACTACGTTAAGGGGTCTCGTACACCTTAAAACCCTCAAAACCTCTGAATATGATCCTGTTGTAAGGATTGGGATAACATATTTATTTTTAAAGCTATTACTTCCAGTTTTTTACAGCTCACTACATAGCACAGCTGAATTAGTAAGCAAATAGTTTGTGTTGAAACAAATGTTTTTATAATTTAATCTTCTTTGTGAGGTAATTTATTATATGTTCACGTAATACTCCCACTTTGCGTGCACAATTTAAAACATTCTGTTATATATTTTAACTTCATAGTTAATATACAGCTTGTATAGCATCTAAAGACTACTGTGAACCAAAAATCTTAAGAATTTCATGTTAAATTCTCATTTTATTTAGAACTAAATTTATACAATGCATTTTAAAAAAAATTTTAATATTTCCATGTGTAAAACTTTTGACTATTAAAATATTCAATATATTTTTGGTTCAGTTAGATGATAATACTCATATAAAGAAGTCCATTAAATTTAAAGTGTGTACCAAGAACCGTTTTTAAAATATCATGCGCGCAACAGTGAAAATTTATGTTTTGAGATAATCAAGTTTTAATGTAAATATTTTTTTAAATACTTCTCTTGTCATAAAATATATAAAATGCTTATTTTCTGAGAGATATTGTAATATTATAGAATTTCCAATAGTTGGTATAAGCATAATTAATGTAAAATAAGCTGCCATCATCAAAGTCTAACATAACTAAAAATGATTTGAAACTTCTACGCTATCAATGATACAACTAAAATTTTTCTTACAAATTGGAACTTACTTATAGGCAAATGTTTCAGGTAAAGTTCTCTGTAATGTATTATTGTATATCAAACATATAAATCATTTAATAGTTCTTCCACAGGGTAACTTTAGCATACTCTCAATGCTGTGTATACAACTGGGAAAAAATGCATTTTAAGAAAATCGAGTTTTGATGCAAATATTTCAGTATACAACTTTCTAATAATAAAGTGCATAGTATATTTATTTTCAAAATGATATATTTAAAAAGTATAAATCCTAATAAATTGCATAAGCTTTTGTCAATATGAAACACATTAAAATTACCATACTATATAAAATACCATGACAGAATGATAGCCGTGTATTAAAATACGTGTAGCATATTTGAACAAATAATTTATTTTTACATAACCACATCAGTTAAGTACTTTCAAGCATTTAAGCATATGATATGTATCATATTATGCAATATTATTTAAACATAAGTGGGAAAAAACCTTTACGACTTATTTGAAATTGTATGCTAAACTGCTACATTCATCGAAGTATAACATATCGACTAAGAATGATAAAACTAAAACTTCCTTACAAATAAGAATTTACTTATAGCCAAATGTCTTAGCTAAAGTTCTCTGTAATATATTACTGTATATCAAACATATAAAACATTTAATAGTTCTTCCACAATGTATCTTTAGCATACTTTAAATGCTATGTATACAACTGCGAAAAATCGTGTTTTAAGAAATTTGAGTTTTAATGCCAATACTTCAGTATATAACTTTCTAATAATAAAGTGCATAGTATATTTATTTTAAAAATACATTTAAAAAGTATAAATCCTAATAAATTGCAGAAGCTTTTGTTAGTATGAAACACGTTAAATTTACCTTGCTATATACATACTATGACAGAATGATAGCCGTATATTAAAATACATGTGGCATATTTGCACAAAAATTTATTTTTACATAACCACTTTAGTTAAATAAACTCAAGCATTTAAGCATATGTTATGTATTATATTGTATAATATACATATTATTTAACATGGATGAAAAAATCTTTTACGACTTACTTCAAATTGTATGCTAAACTGCTAAAATTTTATTTACAAATTAAAACGCACCAGCACAATAAACATCCCCATCATTTTTATGGAGGCCTGCACTTCTGACATTTTTTGCTGCCTTTCAAGCTTAGCTGTTGTTTTGTTTCTGACAAGCCTTTCTTTTCTGCGTTATCTATTCTCTTGTTATCAATTTGTAAAAATCCTTCAATAGAAAACTTACTTCTAAAAAGCTGTAGCTCATTTTTTACAGAATGTCTACCAACAGACCTTTCGTTAAAAGCAATTACTGCTTCATTTCCAGCAATTTGAACTATCCTACTACCAGCACGACATGTCTTTGGACAAAATTTCCAAATTAAGGAATTAAATGATTCATTATTATTTTGTGTTTTGCCGCCAAGGCAACGTCTATATAACGAAGGTTGTGACAAATCTATAAAAACTGGCTTTATTGCCTCCATTACAGCGACTGGTTCAGAATTTATATGCTTATAATCAGCTTTATTTTGCTTAGCTTTATTGTATTTGCACCATGTGGTTTCATTTGTAGGACAAACGTCATGAATCGGCTTTTCATCACTCGATATTTTGTGGTAGTAAATTGCCCAAATGGCTTTTCTCATATCACTAACAGACTCATTATATTCTCGAATCGCATTACCATAATACGAAGTTATTTCATTTATTAACTTATCTGTTAGTCTCCCTTTCCCAGACAGATTTTACCGTCATTTAATTTCACTTTTTTTCTTTCAAGTTTTAATTTGCGTAGCCATATTCCCATTCGTTTTTGAATATGTCCAACACACTCAATTTTTTCTATATTTAATGAACCATATGGTTTGGCGTCAGTTATACCTGCAAATGGTTTTGCATCAACTATGTAAGGATCTTAAGTATTACTAACGTTTATTTTATTTTAAATCTTTACTATCACTTCTTATTTTCTACTTCCGGCCAGAATTAAAAGCGTTAACTTATTTATGCAAAATATATGTGGCGAACGCCAAGTACTTAAGATGTGGCTTTTTGCCAAGCGAGAGAGAGGAAGGAGTTAGTCGAAGCAGGCCGCTTACCTTAGAAGTTTTACTCAGTTGCTGGTTGCCTTCCAGGCCAGAGTTTTAATCCTCGTGATAATGTTTAAACGTATTGTAGTGTTAACAGTTCTCTGTACTACATACGGCTTCCTGTTAATATACGGCCAATTTTCCACGTTTATTATTCCAAAGGTAAGTTAGAGTTTAGTTAAATATTTTTATATTCTTACGTTTAGACCACAAGTAGTGGGTCTTTGTATTCCAAAGTACGGAAATTATTGTAAAGAGAGAAAAGTAAAGGGTTTTGTATACCTTTCTTGTGTATCCTGTCTACTTCCCACAGTTATTGAACATAGCTTTAGTGAGCTCTCTGTTCCGAGTCAGGTCCTTGCATATTCCCGAAGAAAGTAAGACGGAACATTGAACCTGATAGTGGCGCCCAACGAAGAAGAATAACCATGGCCGAGTTTCAAGAAGAACCTGTGCTGCCTGCAGAAGCGGCTCAGAATCCAGAAATGCCAGCTGCCGCCGTGGAAAGATTTGGTTACATCGTCCAGACCATGCGCGCGTCGATGAAACTAGAAGCAACATTTAATGGAAACTCACCGGTAATCAGTTTTTTGGAAAAATTGGATGACCACTTCATGCTCTACCCCGTGCACGAATTTCAAAAAGTTACCTTAGCTACCAGCGCTTTGAGGGGCCAAGCGCTTAATTGGTTCAAATGTATAGGCAGAAGTCTCTTGGGTCAAGCAGGAAGTCCCACCTATACTTACGAGAATTTCAAGACTGCCCTAGTAAAAGCCTTCCCTGACGTAAGGGATCGTGCGAAATTAGAAACGGAACTTTTCAGCATATATCAGCAAAGAATCGAAAATCTCTCAAGATGTATTTAAGAAAAATTCACGTCTTCAAAATCTTGTATGGAAACCGTCCGGATCCTGAGATAATTCAAGTGATTTTGCCGAGGTTACTGCCCCAAGTGCAAGACTTTATTGAATTAAGAAATCCGACTACACTGGAAAAGTTATTTGAGCTAGCAATCCAGTTTGAAAGTAGAAGAACGGCGGACATTGAAAGAAGACGTCAATATCAACTGCGAAACCAATTTGGTGCGCCAACACTACAGCAAACTCAAGCACACGGCTACGGAAGCAAAGCGAATCAGTGGGCAAGGAAACCCGAGCATTCAAAAAAAGCCGGCGAACGTCGACAGTTCAATAGCAATCCAGGAAAAAGTCTCAAGGCCAGTGAAAAAGAAGGAAAGCACGGAAATGAAAAATAATTTAAACTAAAACGGATTTCTGCTGACTGGAGGGTGCGAAAATCCGAAGGCCACGAAAACCCCTATTCCTTCAAGTTAAATACAGTAATGGTGAAAAATCTTCCGAAGATTGAAGTGTTGGTAAATAATATCCCAGCCACCGCACTCCTGGATACAGGCGCGCAGTATTCCTGTGTGGCAGAAGATTTTTTTAGGAAGTATTTTCGTAAATATCGTATATATAATTCGGATAATACGACAGTGTTAGCTGCGCAAGGAGAAAGATGTAAGTGTATAGGTAAATTACCGCTGTATGTCCGTATCAAGGACGAACAAGTAAAGGTTATGTTTTTCATAGTAAAGAATCTGCAAGCACATATTATCTTAGGAATAGATTTTCTTTCAGAGGCACAAGCAACGCTACATTTTAATGAAGCGTCTCTTAAGCTGACAATGAAACCAGTTCGTGAAGAAAAGGCTGAACCGCCGATGTTAAACCTTGACCACCTGCCTAATGAAGAGCAACAAAGAATCCGACAAGTGGTAAGTGAATTTGCTTCGTTATTTAGTGATATTCCAGGATTTACTCAGGTTACTAACCATAGTATTGACACCGGAGATTCAATGCCAGTTCGCCACAAAGCATACCGGTATGATAAGAATAAGGAAAAAATTATAGAATAGTATATCACCGATATGCTACGTAAAAAGATCATAACGCCCATCTCAAGTAGTTATGCTAGCCCGGTGGTTTTATGTAAGATAAATAATGACTATCCATTGACACATCGAAAAAGGTGGAGATTCGCAATTGACTACCGTATATTAAACTCCATAACTAAATATCCGTTATATCCGTTACCTATTATTGAAGAAATTCTAAGGAACATAACATCCACCAAATATATGACGACTTTAGACTTAACGACTGGTTATTTTCAAATAGGGATTAGGCCTGAGGACGTGCCTAAGACTGCTTTTATAACCAAGTCTGGCACTTATGCATTTCTGCGCATGCCGTTTGGCCTTTCAGGGGCACCGGCAACATTTCAGCGATGTATGGACATTGTGTTAAGGACTGTTCATGGAAAGTCCACATTTATCTATTTAGAGGATATCATTATTACTAGTGATAATCTCGACCAACATGTACAGGATTTAAGACAGGTGTTTTCTTTATTAAATGAGGCCGGTCTAAAAGTTAATGTCGAAAAGTGCAAATTTGCAGCACTTGAATTAAAATATTTAGGTTACAAAATATCTCAGAAAGGAATAGAGACAGACGAATCAAAAATAATCGCTGTACAAAAGTATCCGACTCCAAACACGGCGAAGAAGCTCTCTTCTTTTCTAGGACTTTGTTCATATTATAGGTCCTTTATAAAAGATTTTGCAGCTATTGCTGAACCATTGTTAAAATTAAAAAGGAAAAAGGCAAGATTCTCGTGGACGGCCGAAGCCAATAGTGCTTTCGAAAAATTAAAACAAGCATTAACGCAAGCCCCTGTGCTGAAATTTCCTGAAAAGGATGAGAATTTAGAAATTTCAGTGGATGCTTCGGATTATGCGGTAGGAGCGCTACTTTCGCAAAATCAGCAGCCCGTGGCATTTTTTAGCCGAACTTTAAATCAAACACAAAGAAACTATTCCGCGACCGAGAGAGAGGCACTTGCAGTTCATTTAGTAGTGCAAAAGTTCCGAGTCTATTTTGGAAAGGCGCCAATAACAGTGTACTCTGATCATGCGGCGGTAACTAGATTGTACTCAGGGAAAAACTTATCCCCAAGGTTAATAAGATGGGCACTCAAGCTACAAGAATATAATCTGGTAATCAAGCATACCCCCGGATATATATATATGTTAATATACGGCCAATTTTCCACGTTTATTATTCCAAAGGTAAGTTAGAGTTTAGTTAAATATTTTTATATTCTTACGTTTAGACCACAAGTAGTGGGTCTTTGTATTCCAAAGTACGGAAATTATTGTAAAGAGAGAAAAGTAAAGGGTTTTGTATACCCTTCTTGTGTATCCTGTCTACTTCCCACAGTTATTGAACATAGCTTTAGTAAGCTCTCTGTTCCGAGTCAGGTCCTTGCATGTTCCCGAAGAAAGTAAGACAGAACATTGAACCTGATACCGTCACCAATATAAGAAGTATATTTTACACCTCTTTTTTCCATGGAACATGAAAAATTGTTTATCTTTCCATTCATTTCCTTTTTTCCTGAAGAACCAGCATGATTCTCCAAACAGGCCTTGTGTTCACTTACGCCATTTCCTAGAAATGACTCGCAAACTTCGCAATATAAAGACAGTATTTCTGTATCGATTACTGTGTTGCTTTCTGACCCTATTACGGAACAGACTCCAACCAAAGACGTATGTCCTCGAGTCTTCCACGTACCGTCTCCACTTACAGTCACATTTAACGACGAATTTGAAAGAACGATGTGCAATCACAGGAGGGAGAACCATAACGCAGCAGAATTTCTGCATATCAGCTTTCCCTTGACCAAGAGTTCGCATTGCATACGTAAATCTTCTGTTTAGCTCTGATATATTTTTTCGGACACCCATCATATTAGAGTTTCTGAAAGTTCTTTTACATGAACACTTTGAGCATAGTAACTCAAATTTTGAGCTTAAACCATGATGAAATAGTTCACTTAAATGAACATTACAAATTTTACAACATAAATTATTTTCAATAAATTGAAATAGGATATCCAAATCAAATAGTCTATAACCACTAAAATTAGGCTCTAAAGTTATCTTTATCTCTTGGTGGCAAAACAGTGTCACTATATAATTTTTTTAACAAAGAACTGACACCACACTTCTTATTCATTGTATCATTATGCTGATTTCCCTGGAACTTTCTTTTCTTTGGTCGATGAATATAAGACCTTTTATTTTTTACATCTTCCTTACAATTTTCCATAATTATCAGGTGATAAAAATACTAAACAAAAACTGCAATGTTATAATAAAAGCACCTTCAAAAAAGTCAAAAGAAATTTAGAAATCGCAAAAGAGCTTGTAAGCAATCACGTTTCACGCTAATCCAAAGCTGGAGTAAGATTTCAATACATGCCTATGTTAGATGCCTATGTTAGAATAGTGCTATGTATAAATCTAATATATTCCTAAGTCGCGCTTTCGAGACATGAAAAACGCAGTTTGAATTTTGTCAATCGGCCCAGTAGAACGGGAGATATAGCACAGTCCTCCCCCTTTTTTTTTTTTTTTTTTAGCTTGAGAACACATCAGCACTGTTTTTCCACCATCTCAAAATAAATTATGAAGATTTGTGCTTTTGCAACTAGTTGAATTTCAACAGAAATACACGTTCATATGAAATCGTTGAAGCTCTTTTAAAGGGCCGGTTTTATACCTTTATGCAAATGTAATTCTACCGCATATAGCAGTACTTCCCTGTCAGCTGAATTACTTTCACACTGAGTCTTCCGATGAGAATTTTCCTATTTAAATACCAAAGGATGAATGTTTATAAATTTCAAAGCACCTACTATCTTAACGATCGTTTTACTCAAAATCAAATATTCGAAAAGTGAGCAGAAAGGCAAAATAGACAATAGCTAAACATGGGAACATTGAATGTGAATAGCACTTTATTGTTGGTCTGCTGCCTTTTACCAGCTAAGATAGTACTTGCCAGAAACCGAAGATTATCCAACTGTGGGCATTGTGGTAAGAAGTCCTTTACTGAGTTCTCCAGCCGAGTAAACGTAAATGCGATTAACCTCTCGAAGCCGGCTGGTACAGCAGTTGTACAAGGAGAATGACTTTCTCAGACGCCGGCATTGGTACAACTGTCGTACCATCCATGTCCTCCCCATTTTAGAGAATCGCCTATCTGTAGATCTTTGGGTGGTCCATTGTCGCTGCTCAGAGTAGCCGCTGGCTACGCATTATTTCCCTCTTCTTATGAGTTTAGCTACATTTTGGCAAAAACCGCAGGTTTCGTCTCGCGCCAATATACTTGAAAATTAAATAGAGGCCATCTCTTTCTCAATCTGTCTCATAATTTTAATGCTATTTTTTTTAGTACTGACTTTTGCTATGATTAAAACGTCAGCGATTTTGCATGCTCTTTAAGCATACCATATTTAATGTTCTTTAATCATAACAAATAAGAATAGATTAATATTTTAGATTTAATGCCCTTCTAGAAAATAGGTAAAACCGTTTTTATCGTTTACTCGTTTACTTCATTTTCATACTTATGAATAATAAGATTTTATTTTGACATTGTTTTGTGGAGTGCATAAAACCCTTAAGAACTGTCAACTCTTTCAAAGTGCTTCTATTATGCAGGCAATTCTGTCTGATTTATCAGGAGATAAATAAGAGACAATTGTATGCATAATAGTTTTTCTGATTTTCATTCATTCAGTGATTGCTTTCAATGATTTTCATTGATTGTAAATTAAATAAAATCAATTTATCTTTACACTTTATTTTAGGATGAGATCTGCCAAAAAATATTTAAATATCAGTAAAGCTCACGTTACTTCTAAACTGAATCAAAACATCAGTTAAATGTTATAAAATTTTGGCCAGTTTTATTTGCTGAAATTCTTATACTCTTCAAGAGATAGAGAGAATTCAGACAAGTTGATAAAAAAATATCTTAAAAAAGTTGTTATTTTGTCTGTAATAAGGTGTATGTCAACTTACTACTAAATGTATGAAAATTAGGATTGGATTACGGAAAAGCACGCGAACGCTATCTGCTTAAGGGAATGGATGCTTTCGTGTAAACCTTTTTAAGAGAAACTTGCTCGCATTTAAATTCCTGGTGGAAACCTCCACATGTAATCAACCCGTTCTTCGGTATTGATTGGATTAATTTGTTCGCTTACTGAATTACATCAAAGCACCCAACGATTACCTGTATAAGGGGAGTTATGTCTTCGCGGAGGACTTTCTAAGAGAAGCTGGCTTGCATTTACGTTACACAAAAACCATGAATCCAACTATTTATCCGGGATTCAAATCCAAGCGAGCTATAAGTGTTCAGCCACCTTTACCGCTTTACTGAAGAGCAGGTAAAAATATTGATAAAGGAAAAGTATTGAACTAACCGGTTTAATTTACTAACCTATATTTCTCAATCGGCAGTATATAAATTACGCATATGAGGGGGATTATTTGTGAATAAATAAACTGTATTGGACTTTTATCCACTATGTCATATTACAATGGAATTATTGCATTTCAAAGTTATTTCTCATGAATTAATTTTGCTCTTCATGATTTTTGATATTTTCAAAGAGAAAATTCCACACTTTAAATAAAAATATACACGAGAAGATACTTTATGCAAAATTTGGCGTAAACGGTTTTCTTAATTTTGCTTTGAAAATATTGCAGGGTAATCGTTTTCATTACTGGAAGAAATATAAAAAACAAATTTACTACATGGTATCAACACCCAATATTTCCTTATTCTTTTGAAAACATGAAAGATTACTCTTTCTAAAATAAATTGGAAAATATATTATGTGCAAATAGAATATTCGTTGAAAATGAAATAGACTTCAACTTTTGGATATAACGATAGTTTTAGACGAAATTTCTACCTATGGAAAGAAATTGACGTATAATTAATTCTTCATGAACATTTAAAACAGTTCTCAAAATTCTTTTGATGATTGCATGTATAAGTCACGAATTTGTTTCTCGGCTAACATAAACAAAAGCCAATTTTACAAAGAAAAATTCTCGTTAAAGATATACCTTCTTTGCCTGATAGTCTAATGTAATATTTGTTAAAATTAATTATTAAACGCAACCAATGTATCTCGGATTTTGATTTTTATATTATAATAACAAAATTATCGAAAAAAGCAGATTTAAATCTCTGTTATTGTTATGTAAAGCTTTATTATTGCTGTAAGTTCATCTCAAAATCTAATTGTATTGAATCTCATTCTAATCATCTAATGGTAATAAGTATTATAATTATTATTTCATTAACTTAGTCATTACCATTATTTTATTAATGAAAATATGTTATTAAAAATCGCATTCCGGCCTGCAGACTTACAGATCTAGTCTGTATTTACTATATTTTGTTAAATTTTGTTCTCGCTTTCTAATTTCTAATAGGAAAATACGCGAATATAAATGAAGAGTGAAAACAAAGTTAAAAAATTCACAAATTATTTACGAGATTGATTAGAAATAATGAATGAAATATAAACATTGCATACATTTTGTTCTAAATAAAGTGTGCACTGGATATGCATCCAGTACTGCACATTTATTTATGCACTATTTATTTAGAATTTTGCTTTCATTTAAATATGAAAGCAAAATAATCATCGAAAAAATTGCAAATCTAGCAACTCCTCTACTATGGGACGTAGGCGTCCGACAAACATGTAAATTTTACTTCATCCATGGAGGAGAACTGACGACTTTTCTCATTAGGAAAATGTCAAAGAGGGGGCAAAACTGTTTCGGATCGCGCTGGTCTGAAAGCTATAATATGAGAATTTCGGCCCGGTTTTAGAAGGTTAAGAGGGTAATGCTTGAGAACCTATTGTAATAATTTTGTGGAAACATTTAAATTTGGAAGAACGTTTATAAAAGTATAAAGAAACATTACAATGAGAGAGAAAATATAAATTATTATCAGGTTTTAGTCAAATTATCTGTATATGAAACGTCGAAATGGTAATATGAGGAGTATTTTATTCATTTGTGTAAGCATTTTATTTACTTGCATACCAACGAGTTCTGACGAATGTCTGCATAGATTTATTACCTAATTATTGGCACTTCTTGCAGACGCAAATGAGATCTAATCAGAAAATAATCAAGCATCTGAATCAGTCAATCATCAACACGCACATTCTAAATCAGATTTCTGAATTACTTTCTTGAAGAGTTTACGGTCCAAATAAAACTGAAGAAACATTTTTAACACAAAACAAAGCAGCAGAAGTGTGAGAAGTATATATTACTATAAAGCCAACACTCTGTCAGTTAAAGACAAAGTAGTTTGATTAAATAAACAAGGTGAACAGAGACACAGTTGTAGCCGTTTGTAATTTTAAAGTACATAAAGCGCAGGAGTATATGAGAAAACCAGTGAGTAGCACATTGGTTACAATTTTTATTATAAACATGCTGAAACTGTGAATATAATTTCAAGCATCGGTGGCAACATCGAATGGAGACATGCTTCAGTGTCAGATGTATTTCATTAAAAGATATGAAATATTTTTAAACGTTTAAGAACACAGTTTCTGAAGTACTTGACAGCTCACACTGTATAAGCTTCATTCCTTTGTTTAAAAGTCGGTAAAGAGTTATCACAGATTTTCTTAAAAATTATCGGTGATCAATACTGGTATTGATGAATCATAACGACAATAACATACATTGTTATGGAAAGAGAGAAAGTACTTGTGAGGCTTTCTGAAAGACCGAGTCTCAGTTTTAATATTTTAATATTAATCTCTACAAGTCTGACCTAACTGACACTACTGAAATAGATACGAAAAATTGATTCCCACTGTTAAAAAATTGATCTGCATTTTTTTTTCGTAAATTTTATTTTTTTAAACAACATGTCTGTAATCAATGTGCGCACCGCATTGATGCTGGAAAAACACTAAAATTTGAATCATCGTTGTACAAGCTAAAGAAAAAAAAACAATATTTAATTGTGAGAATAAAATATTCTAACGATTATAATGATAAGTCACGAATAAAATCAAATCTGTAGCTGCAAGCCTTTTTTAGCGTTATGGTGGTTAGGGAAAACTTAGTGCGATACCGAAGGCCTCGGGTTCGAATTCCGGAGAAGGCATGGATGTAAAATTGTAAGTCCCTTCATAGGAGGCAATGATGGCCCGCCTACTAGGCGCCTCCATGATAAAGAGACTACCGATCTGGCCTTAGGGGAGGACGATGCCGACATAGGCAAGTGAAAACCATAAGAAAAAAAAATTTGATTGTAATCTTATTCAAAAATTCCTAATTATAAGATGCAAATTTTTAGACACCTTTCTCATGTTCGTTTTTAATGGTAATCAAACTAATATGAAAGTGGACTGAAAAGCCATTTTTAAATGAACCCCATAATCTTATACGTCTCTGTACATTTGCATAAATCCATAATGGGCCAGGTATTATTTTATCGAAGGACAAGAGTCTAAATGGAACGATTACTTCGCTTGCTTGCGAGTGAATTCTAGAAGGTCCGACGAACACATCGCGGACGAAAACGTAGCGGAGAAAACAACGTAAGACGGAAACTTCGTTGTAGAAAACATGTGGGAGAAAAGAAGGCAGGAAAACATATCGTAAGTCTAAAACATCATCGAAGAAAACAATCGTGGTACAAAACATCGACGAAGAACCGAAAGCGGTTCCAAAACTTCGCAGTTTAAAAATATCGTCGTGGAAAATATATTCCTATAAAAGAGAGTAAATAAAATAATCGCATGACGATTATTCTGCAGATATATCTTTTCTACTTTTAAAAGGTGCTGGTGCGTATTCGAATAATGAATTCTAGGTGCGAGTAAGAATGAGGAATATTTTTACCTCTATATTTCATATATTTCCTTTCATTAATAATTTTTTGCTAAAAATCCAAGAAGGAACTCTTGCATTGAAAAGTTGAAAGGAAGTAGAAAATTAATGATACGTATGGGAGTACTACGCAGTTTTTCATTTTTTATTTTAAGAGAATTTTAAATTTATTTACTTAACTATTAAACGTTATTATTTAATTAAGTCATTTCATAAAGTTGTATTGGCAGTTCTTCATGAACAATATATTTTTAAAAAATTAAAAAAGGGAAAAGGAGCATTTACTTTAGATTAAATGTATTTAAAAGTTTTATGCATGTATGAAATTTCTAATATTATGTTCTTTGAATAAAATTAAGACTTCTTTTGTTCTTTTTCCTTCAGCTTCTTCAAAGTAATCCTTTTATATAAGTATCCTTTGCATGTTGCGATTCGTTAGTTGTGATGACACAAGTCAGGATGAACTACGTAATATTTCAGTACCGTATTTATATTTATTGGATTATTGGAAGAGCACGTTAGGGCTCTTTTACTAAGGGGAGGGAAGCGTTTGGGGAGGACTTTCTCAGGAAAAGTTTCGTACGCACATTACACATTAGAAAAACCACAAAATTCTCAAGCAGCGTGTTTTTGTGCTGGGTCTAGCTACCAGCGTTCAACGACTTTACCTCTGGACCACTGCAGCCAGATAGAGTTATTAACGGAATAGATTATTAACAGAAATGCATTCATTTTCACACTATTTTTTTGAGAAAGATCAAATTTAAATTTAGATCTAGAAAATGTAAACGCAGAATTTTACAAAAAGAAAATATAGGTACAATAAATCCTCTTGTCGATTACCATCCTAAGATGACCGATGTTTCTGAGAAAATAAGTAAATATAGGTTTTTCACAATGTCTCTCTAAGATGACCGCATCAACGGAAGACTAAAGAGATATGGAATCGTCAACGATCGCTTTGAAACGAATATTTTATATTTAAATTTACATTTATATATTTTTATAAATGATTCTAAAATATGGTTAAGCTTTTGTGTCTCAGTGTGCCACTACATGGAACACCCAAATTGAATCGCTTCGAAAGCCTCTAAATTCAACCGTAAATAGATAAAAATGCTTTTAAAATATACTTTAAACTTTTCTTTTTAAACCGTAGATAGCAGCATATCACAAGGAGACACATAACTTTAATTTATTATGTGTTATTAAAATCCATTTTTTTCAAGTAATTTTCTCTATTTTTTAATGATATAAAAATTTTATTTGGAGAAAAAATAGGCATAATTTTTTTGGCTGTACTCCAAATTATTTTTTTAATCTTTCATACAAAAATCATACGCAGAATCATTGAATAAAACCAGGTGTTCCATTAGCGGGAACACTGCGCCTTTAGCAATCTCATGCTCTTACTAATCAGAACATCTGTGCTCTCAGGAGAGAACATCCGTTGTTTTCGTTTTCTCTTTCCGTTGATTTTTTTTGGGGAGGGAATGAATTCAAACAAAGCAGCATTGAGGGGCGAGGTGGGTTTTGTGTTATGAAAGCATTAATATTGGCATCTCGAAATTTATGGGGGTAGTTTTTAGGCGGAAATTTCATTAGTAGCTTCACTCATCTTTACTTAGACCTACGCGAATGTTTTGCTGTCTTTTTAGTCTCATTCCCGTTTATTTTCAATAATTGTGTAGATATTTTTCGTGTATCTATATATTATATGCTTATTTTTCTTTTTTGTTAATATTAATCGTAGTTAATTATTTTAATCTTAGTTGGTTTGTGCTTCCATCAAAAAGGTGTGACTTGCTTTGAACAATTTCACGAAGCTAAGAAATAGGAAAATTTATAAACATTTTTGTATATAGGACTTGTGTATATAGATATGTATCTCATTTATTCGTATATATTCAAGAATATTGTGTATATCCAGGGAACCATGTATACAGCCATAATACAGAGTTTTTTCATTCTTATGCAAACGCTTCTACTCATTTTCGTGCTTCACTGCAAAGCTCGCTTTGTCGCACTTTTATAAGCTCTGGCGGCGCAGTGTTCCACCTCATGGAACACCCACAGAATTAAAACGGTAAGTGCAATTTTTACAACATTTTACCTGTATATTTATTTAGGACTAAATAGACTGAATACAACGTTTCTTGCTGAAATTCCGACTTTAACGTACAGTGCGCCGCAAAGGATTAAATATTTTAGTTCTATGTTACGCAAATTGTATTTCTCCCTTTGTACCGAGGAGAGGCGCAGACACAAATTTGTTAGGATCGTAAAGCTCGGCTTTAGAGCTTTTAAGTTGCGGTGAGTTTCAACTAAGCAGAGGTTCTCCTGAGTTTACTTGGTGAGCCGCTACTGAAGTCGGAGATTTCAAAGAGTTCTTCGCCGTTCCTCAGCCAACTTAATGTTTGAAAGCCAATAAAGTAGTTTCGGTCAACATTATGACTCTGAGGTTTCTTGGGTTCTACACTGAGGGAACATCAAGTGAATTTACAGTCCACTACTTTTGAACGACGGGACATACAGTTTTCACACACAATTTATTCGAAAATATTTTAGTTATTGCTTGAACTTTTAGAACGAAGTTCTCAGCGAACCACTTTTTTTTACGACCACTTCTTAAAAGTATAGCTGTGGAATTCTGGTACTAATTCTCATCTTTTTAAGATTTCCCATTTAGGTAATATTTTATTACTGCGTTTTACAATATAAAGGAAGTATTATAATTACGAAAATTTTCAAGTATCACATTTCAGTGGAAATATCCATTTTGTCCATATCTGAATCCATTTGGATGATTTTTGTGCGACATCTCATACGGACAGAATAAAGACTTCTTCCTTTTCATAGTATATTTTATAATGCATTCAAAAGGGATTTTTTCGTGTTCTCTGTATGTATGTAGATATAATATATGTGTGTATGTATCTCGCATAACTCAAAAACGATTAGCCGAAGAATATTGAAATTTTCTAAAGAGTAGGCTTGCTTCTCTCTTTATATTGCAGGTTAGCTGTACCAACCGTATATGTATATGCTCACGTATATGTACACCAACATCCTTTATCCGGCTTAAAAGTCCCTACACGACCTTTATTTTTGCAATCGTTGCTTGTAGTAATATACTTCCAGTTATTGAAATGTTTTTAAATCACGAAAATATTCATGTTTTGGCGATGTCAAATTTTTAAAAAAATTCTTTTTTGACAAATAAGTAAATCCAAATTTTAATACAGTCTCGCGGTTCGTATACTTACATTTGGGAAAGTTTCATACTTGTTATCTATATAGTATATAAAGAAGAAAGTTTGTGTGTTTGTCCTCTCATAACTCGGTCACTACTATAGCTATCACCACCAAACTTTCTACAATTAGGTCGACGTCACTTTTCTCAAAAAAAAAAAAAAAAAAAAGAGCTAAAATCAGAGCTATAAATTAAAAACTCGGAAAAAATGTAATTTTCTTTCTCATTTTCCGAGTGGCAACAGTCTCGCAAGCTGAAGACGAAAATCTGCTTTATTTCGAAAGTTGTTACCATTGCTCTCTTTCAAATCCTAGAGTTTGTTAAAATACGAAAATAGATAAAAGATGAAATAAAAATAGCTTTCCCAAACATTAAATACGTTATTCCCGATTCCAAAAACTCGAGGGAAGCCATTTCGACTATTCCCATCTTAACCACTTTCATGAGCCAAAATACTAATTAAAAATTCTCAAAGTTCTAATTTTCGCACTCATTTTTCCTAGTGGTAACAGTCTCGGGCGTTGGAGATAGAATTGTTTTATTTCGAAAAGTGTTGCTACTGCTCGCTTGCAAATCGTACATTTTGTTAATAAAAAAATTTGTAAGTTTTACATAACCTATATATATAAAGAAGTATGTCTGTTTGTGTGTTTGTTTGTTTGTTTGCGTTATTGATTTCTGATCAATTATGATAAATATTTTGCGACATTGAATCGACTAAAGTTGAATATAGGTGAAATATTGGATGGAACTTGAGCTGTTATGGCCATTTGATTAGAGAGACGAAAATCACTAAAAGCTGAGTGACATTGCTTCTGATACAATGAGAGAGAATTATATTTTTCTATCGAAATTTTTTATGTGGGGTTGCATATCGCACCAGACTGAAAAATGTATAACTATGAATCGTATTTTTTACATCGTTAGAGAAGGATTACAACGGTATCGTTCTCTCTGTTGTTAGATACATTGCTTTCAATCTAACTTAATTGACATCGGGTACTTCCGCTAATAAAGAAAAAAAATTAGAAAAAATTCATAAACGCACGACCAAAATTGTGCAGTATACGTAATTTCAAAATCAGCAACTTTCTTTTAGGAATCGGGTATTCAAGTTTGAAAGAGCAATTCGAAGAAATAAATTTAAATGATCAGCAGCAAAAAGTATGTATATTTTAATAGGCCTTATAAGGAAATTCACATAACTAATAAGGAACAACACATAAGGCCTTTACAAGGCCTTATGTGTTGTTCGCCTGAGATTTTTGATTTTAGTAAGCACATAATTTTTCGATTTTTTTCATTCGAAAAAATATGCGTCTGTTTCTCGTACTTTTCTAATATACAGTGAATTATTTCATAAGGGCATTACGCGGAAGTTTCTAATTATTAGTTTATATATAGTATATAGACATTGTCAAACATTCGTTTTCTCCAGATGTAAACCACCTGTTTCTCCACCTGGCCCAAACAGCTTTTTACATATTGTTAACTGCAAACAATCATTCGATTTACTGCATAGTTAAATGGAATGTATTCTGAGAGCTGAAAAATGTCATCTAAGCAATTTGCAATTTCATTCATTACTAGTAAATCTGAAATCAGTTTCGTTATTTTAACAAGAAAGGGTATTTTTATGCATAGTGCTGGAAATAGATTAAAGATTTAATAAAAATTAAATTTTAGGTTCGAGTTCCATTTGACGAATATCAAAATGTTTACCTTGAAATATTAATAAAAGTATTTTGAAAATAGGAATGCAATTTTTAATTATTTTAAATCTATTTACTCTAAAGCAAAATGCCGTTACATTAAATATCAGAGGCACAAGAAGAAGATATAGAACTGGATATAGATGGCTAGAAGTAAGAAACAAACAGAAAAGAAAGAGAGAGATCAGAGTAAAATTATTCATGTTAAATTCAAATGGAAAGAATCTGAAAATGCTATATTTCAATAGCTAAGATTTAGTTAACTCTAACAGGGGGAGAAGTACCTCATATGGGCATAGTATACATCATAAGTGAAGTGGTGAAAGCATACGGTATCGTGTTTTTACTATTTGAACACTTTCGAAGATCTGAATGATGAGTTTATATATGTCAAATACTCTATTAATTACTTATCTCTATATATCTGTAATTATACACGTGCTGTCCAGCAATGAATGCTCGATGTATAGGTCACAGCCACTATCCCACCAAAAGAGAAAACTTTCATTTATGAAACTTCCTAGTACGTCTGCCAGGGAAATGAAAACAGGCTTTACATCTAACATTATCCTCCACATTTTTATGAAACATTAACATTTTGATTCGACCCTTTTGTTTCATTTTGTTTTGAGTTTTGTTCAAGCAAACGTTTCGAAAATCATTCCTACTAGTAAATATCTGTTTGTTTCTTGTATGTTTGGGGCACCATTGGTCATGTGGTTAGGATTGCAGAATACTGAGAGTTTTATGGAACTGATCATCACAATTGTAATTTCCATTATTTATGTACAAAAACAATATAGGAGCATGAAAAACACCAATATGGATAGTTTAATAAGACGAAACTTCAGCTCGTAAGTGCTGATAAAAAACAATGTACAATAACTAAATGTTAAATGTTACTGTAGGATGTTTATTATAGCTTAAATAAACAATATTCTGTTTTTGCTCAAACACAGCGTTAAAAATACCAAGTGGTTGACACGAAGCCACATAAATTTCATTTGACTCATTATTAATATATTATTATATCATAATATTAGTTAGCAGTGGTAAATCTAGGTATTAAAAACCGTAAACACGAATTTTTGAAAATTTTAATATTTCTCCTTTGGCCACGTTTGAATTATCCATTTGAAATTAGGCATCAAGAAGGTGGCAAGGTGCCTTCATTTTCAAGGAATGATTTCTACCGGCAGTAATTTTACAATAATATTATAAGATTAGACATAATAAATCTGACAGCATGAATGCATTGTATGAAAAACCATGGAATTTGCATTATTTTGCTATAGAATGTTATACTAATTCTCGATTATCCGTGTGTGGAATACCCGTCTTGCAATTTGGAACTAGGTACCGTTGAAGCAATTTTAAGCGCCCAGCGAATATATTTTTCATTTAGTGAATTTGTCGAAATTTTAATCTTTTTAATTGCAGTTTTACATTATTTTGATTACCATTAAAAACGAACGTGAGTAACTCATCTGAAAATTTATAAGCTGTGAGAGAAATCATATTGAATGAACTGAGCATACAGATGAGACTAATTATATGCGTTTGGCTTTACAATCCTTGTTAGAATATTTCATTTTCAGAGTTGTGTTTTTGTGTTTATTGCAGCTTGTAGGATGATGAGTGAAATTGCTTGGAACTCCGTGCATTAAATAAGTGCAAACATTGGTTACATACCTTGTTAATTATAAAAAATTAAACTTTACAAAAAATAATGTTACAGAATACATATATTTCTTTTACATTCCGAATCAATTTTTCGTACCTAGTTGAGTCACATAAATAATGACAAACTTTGAGAAATGAATTTAAAAGAATTAAATATGAAAAAAAGAAATTAACAAAACAATTATAACTTGGCTGTGCGAGAAATCTCACAAATAGTACGTTTATGTTTCTGAACAAATGCATAATATTCCCTTCATTTCTATCTATCAATTTTATCATTTATCTCTCACACCCTTTTTTATGAAAATCTGTGATAACACTTTACAAACATTTAAACAAATAAATGAAACTTATACAGGTTGGACTGTCAAATACCTCGAAAAATTAGTTGTTAAATTTCAAAAAATTTCAGATTTCATTACGAGATATATCTGACATCGAAACAGGTCTCAATTCGATAATGTCATGGATTTTTAGAATTATGTTTACAGTTTGAAATTATCCTCATTATACGAAAAATATTAAATAAATTTGTTATATATCAGTTTCCTTGCACACTCTTGTGCTATATGTACTTTAACGTACAAAGAACGTTATAGAATAATACGTTAATACGTTATAGATACGTTATCGAAACGTTATAGAAACGTTATAGAAATGTTATAGAACGTTATAGAAAGAACGTTATAGAATAGTGTTATCAATGGTTATTTAAACCAAACTGCTGTGCGTTTTTAAGGCCGAGCGGTAGCTTTCTAATTAACACGCTGAGTTCGGCGCCGAATTTGCTGTCCTTTCCGTTCAGCCGGCAGCGAGCTAAGCCTTAAAGCTAAGCCGTATTTGTGTTTAGAATGTTTCAATACATTTCATTAATGCTAAATTTGATCACATTTCATTGAGACTATATTTATTTTTTAACTTATACTGTCGGTTCCGTGGAACGACGCCAGGCAAACGAAAATTCCAGTGCCGGTTCCCAGGGACCGACGCCGGCCACACGGAAAGTTCACTGTCGGTCCCCAGAGACCGGCGCCGCGCTCAACGTGTTAAGAAAGTTTCGGGCCGGTAAGTAAATATGTATTTAATTCAAATATATGAATTGATATGTAATCTATATATATGATTGATTGTATTTCAGTTCCATTTCGAATACTCAAAACTTAAACACAAAGAACTAGAGGCAGCAGATACATAAATCAGTTTATTGAACACAATTTAACAGAATCGTTACAGGTGATGAGATGTGGGTAGCTCACTTCACCACAGAAAACAGCAACTCACGATTGATTGGCGTCACAGGGATCCACGCGCCGGACGATCCTCAGTCTATGCACGGAAATTGAAGTCCACGGTATTCTGGGATAGTAAAGGCATTCTGCTCTTTGACGTATTGGCGAGTGGTGCTCCGGTGAAAGCTGATCTTTATTGCGCTTTACTATAGAACATCTGAAGAGCCATTCAGAACAAATGGTTTGGGATGCTCAGTGCTGGTGTTGTGGTGTCCTACGACAACATCGGACGCATACGGGGAATTCCACAAAATATATGTTGCAGACGTTTCGCTGGGAGATGTCTGACCATCCATTCTATGGCTTCGATCTTGCTGTTAAGTACTTCCACGTGTTATTGCACCTGAAGACGTTCTTGTCTGGGCACACTTTCCTACAGGTGAAATGTTGCAGACAAATGTGACGGGCTGCCTTTCTTCCCATGCGACAGACTTGTATGACACTCTAATGGAAATAGGTAACCGACGCTATGACAATTGGTATAGTTCCGATGTTTCTTATGCTGAGAAGTAGCAGAAATATAGCTGTATATTTTGCAATAGGTTTTTCCAGGTAATAAGACTTTATTTTTATGGTTTACGGCAAAGTAATTTTTCGGACGACCCTCTTATTGTTTAAATAATCATTATCAAATGAATATACCTTCATCTAAATCAATATCTAACTCATTGAAATCATCATCTATATAAATTTCCTTCTAAATCCAACAACTTCATCTGCTAATCTAAGACATCTAACTAAGCATAACTACCCAAAACACATCTTCATGTTAAACCATCAAATATATATTATCATCATCATCGTCATTGAAAATATCGCCAAATTAAGATAAATCATCATAGCTCAAATCAACTAAATAAAAAGCAGTATCATCTAAATCACCACCATCAACAATATGATTCTCATTTGATCATCGTCTTCATCACCTCAACCGTTTAAATTACCATCAAAATTGTTATCTGAATAACCAAGAAAAAAATTATAAAATTATCACCAGATAATTCAAAACCATCATTTAAATAATCATCATCATCGAAATCGTACCTTCAGTTTTAACCGTCGTATATGTCATCATCACCATTATCATCGTCGAGAGAGATCTTCCAGATCATCTAAATAGAAAGCAATATCAACCAAATCATCATGTTCTTCATCCTAATTTAATCATCGTCTTCATTGTCTAACTCCTCTAAATTATTATATAAATCACTCTCACATCATGTACAAAATCGTCATCAGTCAAAACTATGTCACCATCAAATTCATCTACATATTTATTATCACTTAATACACATCGTCATTTTAACCATCATGTATATCGCGTCACCATGATCATCGTCAGAATAAGATAAACCATCATCACCCAAATCCCAAAATTTTAAACCATCCTATGTATCATCTTCATCATCATCATTGAAGTCGTCGTCAGAATAAAAGAACTTCACCTAGATACAAAGCCCGATCACCTAAAGTTTTATTATCATCCTACTCAATTATTCATACTCTTCATCACTAAACCATATACTCACGATCACCTAAATAAAAAATCATCAGCAGTTAATCTAAATTGTCGTCCTTAAAATTCCAGTTAAATTATTCAAATCATCGTCGTTTAAATCATGACTTTTTAGTGTTTCGCTAGTGTGCCGTCAAATAGAGCCAGTTTCATTCAGCTACAGACAGAAGGATATCACCGGAAGTTCACTATCTTTGGTACAGGTGTAGTAACCAACCGCCCTCAGGAGATGCCAGAGACTTGGGGACGTAGCCGAAACCTATGCCATCTTAAATAACGTGACACTCGGAAGTGACGTAAGAGTTTGAATAACGTAATGTTTCAAAAAGTTTGGTTTTTGTGACAACGAAAATATTTTTTAAAGTTTCATTTCTTCCGGAAACGACGAATTGTTTTCTTATTTTTTTAGGCAACGGCCTCTTGAACCCCTTGAAATCTTGTTTGTAATGACATTAAAAATTTCAGTTTTATCATTAAATCTGTATTTGTTTTTAATTGAGCATCTCATTATTTACTGTTTGTTCATTTCGCATAATTTTAATATAATAATAATAAGCCAAATGCAAAATGTTAATCGTTAAAGAGAAATGCGACCAGAGATATAAAATTAAAAATTAAAAGACAAAGAATTAAATTTATATAGCAAGTTTTACCAAAATAGAAAAAAAAGAGAAAGGACCTTTAAAGAATAGAATAGTTGAAGGGGTGTTGAAAGCCAAAACATTTCATAAAATGAGGATTTCTGATATTTGCATTTTCAAATTCTCTACAATTTTAGCTTTCTTAAAACACCGTTCTTTAATCTCTTTGAAAATTAGGACTGTACAAAATCTAGCTTTAATTTGTCATTGAATACTTTGATAATTGAGAATTTTTACATAAAATCGCGTTTTTCCCCCGAACGTGATTTTTTATACTCGATGTAGTACCTGTTCTCAAGAACTACTGCTCACAGGTATCTGAAATTTTTATACCTTATTTACTACGTTTCCAAATATTTGTCGAAATGAGCTTTTTATTATAATCAGTGCTAAATTTTACTATGCGTAACAAAATATTCTGTAAAATACTCTAAAATTTAAAAATGATTAAATGGCTCGTTTCAGGATATTCAGCTAGGTATTGTGATGTTCCTTCCCTTAGCGAAAGACGTTTCCAGAACATTTTATCTGCGAGGGGCTAAAGACGGTTAAAGGAAGGGACGTAGTTACGCCGGAAAACAGAGTGGAGGCAAGCTGGTGGGAAGAATGCGAGACTTGTGACTTTTGCGGTTGGACCGGCAGTCATGCCGTGTGCAAAGGGATAACTTAAGCTAAATGTATAGTAGTGGTATTTGTTTTATTGTGTATTGTTTAATAAATTAGTGGATAAAATTTCAAAGCTGATCGAGATTATTTTTCTATTATGGCGAGTGCTTTAGAAATGACCGAACCCCCCTCGGAGTTGAAACGGCGCGAGGTGCAAATCGGCGCAGTCGATTGGATAAGATTGTGAAAAAGGAAATCACTAAATAGTGAAAATAATAAATAAATATGGTTCTAAAAAGTTACTGAAAGTTATAAAATGAAATTCGGTGATAGTTCACGAATGGATCTACGATGAGAGAAGATTTTTATGACGAAAGAAAATGGCGCGTTTAGGGCCATGTGTGCGAATAAATTCATCCGATTTGTGAAAGCGTGATGTGCTAAAAAGTTAACAGCCAGTGAGTGGTAAAATGGGATCATCAGTGTTCATCATCCTAGTGAAATCGTGAAAAGTTAAATCAGGGGTAATGTGAATTACCGTGTTGTAATCATGTCAAGTTACGTGCCACTGCAGTGTGCTCAATGTTAAAGTTAACAGCGTCAAGTTGTGCTCTTCGTTCGATATTTTCACTATCGGGATCAAAGGTAAGTCCTTCTTAATTTATATATTAACCATATTAACTTAGAAAATTATAATTGTTTTTATGTCTGTTAATAACATGATTCGAATGTCAGGCGTTAAAGCCAGTACACACCGAGAAAGTATATTTTATATGGAAATGAGAAATTAAGGTTCTTATTTTTATCAAGATATAGGAGATTCTTAGAGATTCTTAGAGCAAGGGAAACGATTATTGAAACATTTGAAAATAATGAAAGGAGTTATGTTTGACCCACCATCGAAAGCTGAGAAATGGCTGTTCTTTTTACACCATGCTGAAGTGATTCTTAATCTCTATAAAATATCTGAAGAAGGGAAAATTATTTTGCAGAGTTTAAAAACAAAAGTTAAAAGTTTGATCGCGACTCTCGATGAAATGGATTGAAATAACAATATTATGATTAAAGACACCGTATTAAAAGAATTCGAGATTCCTCGGAAAAACCGATCGAGGCAGGCTGGTGGCGTGAATACGAGACTTGGTACTTTAGCGATTGGACCGGCAGCCATGCCGTGTGGAAAGAGATTACTTAAAACATGTTTTGCGCGCCTTATATTATGTATATAGCTGAGATTACTTAAAACATGTTTTGCACGCCTTACATTATGTATATAATTAAATGTATACTATACTAGTGATATTTGTTTTATTGTATATTGTGTACCGTTATGTGTAATAAATTAGATGATAAAATTTCAAAGATAGAGATTATTTTCCTACTATGGCGAGTGCATAGACGAACCTGCCTCGTGCTTGAAAGAGCGCGAGGTGATAGATGTACTTTAATTACGTAAAAACCTTCAAGCCTGTAAGAACAGCAGATTTTCAGAAAAGGTAATCCAAAAATGGCCAATTCAACATTGTTGCTATAGGGTTTCCAACACCCCTTAATAAAAAGGAGTAAAATATTTTTAAAAAGTGGCATTTATGGAAATACAAAACGAAATATGTTTAGCTTATAAGAGTATATAATATTTCTGTAAAATAAATAAAGTGAGAATTTAAAAGCAATTTTTTAAAATAAAAAACCAAAAGGAAATATTTATAGTTTTTAAAATCAGTATTACTTTGTAAAATGAAAGAACTTAAAATCTTTTTAAAGTAAAAATAGCGAAAAGAAAAATTTAAATTAAAGTTTCACGTTATTAAACTAAATATTGAAGAGAAAAACACTTTTGACACGAGAAAGGGAAAATAAAAGAATTTTAAAGTTAAAATTGCATTTACACAAGTTGCAACTTTGATAGAGATTCGCGTTCCTTTAAGCCTCGGGCGTCTTCCTATGACGGTCGGTTACTATTAAGCTTGTTATTGTAAATTGGCTATTCAAATTACAGTCGGTATGCGCAAAGGGGGCCTGAATCTTCATCCTGAAAAATAAACAAAATTATTGTTACACGTCACATAAAAATATCAGTTAAAATGATAATTCAATTCTGAGTCACAAGCATGAGAATATTTGAGAAGGTTATATGGCATACGCAAATAACCAAAATGAAAGGTACTCGAAACGCATGTGTGTGCACTGTCTGCAAACGTTCAGACCGGATCTTGGTCGTTTGTGGTAGGCATTGACTTGCAAGTACAAATGTGGTTTGAAAATCGTAAATGTTTGCGCTTTGGTACTTTTAAATTTAAAGTCATTTGTTTTGTAAAAATTACCAAGCCTAGCTCTTCATATGCTTCTCCGACACTCATAATTTTATGAGGAAAAGGTTTGCACTCGTTATGAAATAATTTTGAACATAAGTATCTCCGTCTGATTTCGATTGACATCAGTCAATTGTTTTGTGATTTATTTCTTATAACCAAAAGGAAAGTTTCCGAAATGAAGTCTAGGTATTGGAGGAAAGAATAATTAGTAAAATGTAGAAAATTGATACTTTTATTTTCAGCTTTTTTGAAATGAACTCATTATGCAGCGTGGCAAAAAAATTAAAAAGACTTCTCTCAAAATTTAATTTTCAACGTTCTATTTTGGAAATGAAAATACCAATTAACAATAGACAGAACTCGTCCTTGACTTTGTAAATTATTCTAGAAATCCTTGACTTCCTATAGCTGGTAAAAACCTGAAATCTCTTACTAAATTTGTCATGGAATATGCCAGTAAATTTCAAACGTAAAAATGTGCGCCATTTGTTTTTACATAAAATTTCTCATATAAATAATTCTTGGATTAGACTTTTTTTGAAAAGTATCTTGACCCAAAACGTTTAAACTGTTTTCTTAAAACATTCGTTTGCTATTGAAAATTTTATAAATATAACTAGACTGAGTTTTGAATAAATGAAATTACAACGCATAAGCACATTCTTCGAACATTTTGTATAAGAAAACGTAATCGCATATAAATCAAGTTCTTATATCGCTTAATTACAATGCATCAGATCTTTAGTAAATAAAGAAAGCAATAAAATACACATGGTGGTTTGGCAATACGAAAAACATCATATCCCGCACCAGCTCTTCTTGATTATTTCATACCTTAGAAAACACGAGCAAATATGTCAATTGCGGAAACATTGCAGTTTCGCAAGCGATAAGGTGGTGCGCAGGAGAATTGATTATCGGGGAAAATATTTCTGCAAGGTAGGAGGTGATTTGTATTCATTCTGGATGTGGAAGAGAATGTTATTCTAGGACTTCGAGAAATAAGGAACAAAATTTGGATAAGAGTGCACTTTCGACCAAAGTGAATTTGCGGAATTAGGAGTCATGTTTCTTCTTTCTGTAGTCATTTGAAGCCGTGGTTCTGATGTCAACATCAAAGACTTTACGATATCACATTTGATTTTAGTGAAGTGTAGTTCATCCAGTGCTTTCTTCAGCAGTAGTTATGGATTTCGCCGAACGAAACAAACACAATGCAAGTTTCAAATGTTAAGTCATTCAGTTTGCGAAAGAAAATGGAAATCATGCAGTTTGGTTTTCGTGAATGCTTCGTACACGAGTGGAAGAGGCATGAAATTTTACAATGATTATTGCGCCAAAGAATAAATGTGTATTGCATAAAGAAGTAATGAAATAGCTTACCGTCGGCGAAAGTGTTGGAAACTGCATTGTAGAAAATCCCCATCATCACTAGAATGGATTAATTGTAACAAGAAACAGCGTACGTTTCTTTGACTTAAAAATAGAAAAAAGGAGTGCAAATGGAAGTGAAAACTCTAAAGCAAACTGAGGTTGTGTATTCGATTTACTTCACGGAATAATTCAGTTCTCCGAGAAAAAGAGATAAAATTTTTTCAAAGACTTCGAAAATATAGAGATAAAACTTTGATGAGTTTTTAAAAATATGTAAAAATTTATTTACTATCACGTGTTGCAAATATGGATGTCATTCCTGTAGTTTTGATATAGTAGGAGATAAAGAAACAATGATATGAAAGAAAAATAACGGTTAACATAAAATCAATAGGCCAACGAGAAATCTCACCTCACCGTACTGATCTCCTGCTTAGCCGACCGTACGAAATTAAAAGCTCATCGATATCTTGAAAAGAAAGACTTTGCTGAAGTGCAGTTTCCCGAAAGTGTTTTCATCCGTATTCACGAGAAATGATCGGCGGAGAAAAATGTTGTGAAACTGTGGATAAGAAATATTTGGCAAAAGCTTCCTTTTGCCTCAGATAATCAAGAAAGTCTAATACTTTGGGACATGCTCAGCCTCCATCTAACGGATAACACAAATATGTTGTTGAAAGAGTGTTATACAGATATGACAGTTTATCCAGGCGGATTATTGCCATTAGTTCAGATATTAGACATATATGTCAATAAATCATCGATAGAATATTTTAAACGTTAGTGGAATACTCGAACAAAAGTGAAGGTGAAAAAAACAATTACAAATGGAGACCAAATACGTCATACCAGTCCATATATAGTGTGTCAGTAGATAATAAAATCACGGAATAAAATTAAACCCGTTTAATTTATGTGGTATATCTGACGGTCTAGATGCAACGAAAGATGATTATTTATGTGTGGATCAGAGTAAAAGTAACGGCAAAACTGAAAGAGAATTCGATGATGTGCTTGAAGTTATAGCTTGAGACGTATATGAGGAACTTGGATCTGTCTATGCAAGTATCGATCAGAGGTGAAGGTGAAAATGAAACAGAATCCGATAACGAAAATTTTTAAGTACATAAACTATGTTATTTCTCTTAAATAAAAAGCATTTAATTACACGCAGAAATCTAATTTTCGTATGCTCACTTTTTCCATATTTCCAAACATAAAATTTTTATAGCTGGCGTACAGCGCGCACGCATAAATTTCTATCTTGCATTTTCTTTTAAAAGTGCGCCTTATACGCCTGAATATACTATAACAAACATAGCTGAAACTTAAGTGATAGAGATATTTACATGCTTGCTGAAGCATTATATTCTGTTTTTTTTCCCCTTCTATTAGTGTATAAATGTTTTCAAAATTTCGATGTTACGTTTTTCAATCTTTGTGTTTAGAAAAGGGATAAAGAATTCAAACTTTTATCTCCGAAAACAAAATTCTAAATCAGATTTCTAATGAAGAAGTGAAATTCTCTATAGCTTTACTTTCCGGACTAATTAAAATTAAGAAAAAGAAGAGAGGAAAAAAATAACTGATTTGGGTAAGCAGAATATTTAGCCATTCAGAATCTATTGATGGGAATGTATATAACTCTAATGAATAGTACAGAAATAAGATAAAGTTACGTTTCAGTTTGTAGGCCTTACATTTCAAAATGGTTTTAATACAGCTTAAAGCGCATAGACAAAGATTATGCTCTCAACCGCTTTTTCAGTAATAACGTCAGAGAATAATTCTTACAGTTACAATGTTTTCAAATAATCCATTCCTTCAAAAGTAATCTATTGTACTTGCAAAAGTAATCTATTGTACTTCAAAAGTAATCTATTGTATTGTATAATGTGTTTTCGAGGGCAGAAAATGAAACAGAACGGCGAGATCCATCAGAGTATGATCCTCTAATGCTTTAACAAATCTTTCGCAGTCTTAAGTAATAGAGAAATGTGGTAGAGCTTCATCTTACACTATATTCTTGTATTCATATTATTTATATTATGTGACTATGTGTCTCTATTCGATATGTGGGAAAAAAACGTCTCCAACAGGTTTATATATACGATACCATTCAGATAAACGCAAAGGAAACCAACATTTCCATCTAATAATATTCATTTTATTTTAATTATACCATTTTCTAGTTAGATAACCAATTTGTGAGCAAGAATTTGCATCGTAACAGTGAATCATATTGCAGCCAAATTCCAAATATAAAAAACTAAAGCTCACGAACCACAAACCGAGAGTTTCTGTGAGATTTGTGAGGTGCGAAGGAATCTCTATTTTGAAAGAAATCGAAATTGATATAAATTCGCTTTATAACATATTATTCAGTTTATTTATCTAATTATATTTTGATTCTGATGTAATGTATACACACATTTGTAAAGTTATTTCTTTCGCTCATTTCAATTTGTAATCTTGAATTTTTACACTGAAAAAATCCTGAGTAGAGACGGAAACTGTGGTATGTCAAACTGAATTTAAACAAGGTGAAAGCAAATGAAAAGCTAATGTACATACTACAATAGCTTTTAATTTGTTTAGAATTACAATCTTAGTAATGAAAATCATGCTGATTAACACATAATTAAAAGTGGATAAACATTCCTTTTTGAACGTTTCTTTGAACCTTGATATAAAGTTCTATGAAAATCTGCAGTTGGATAAGACAGCTCAGGGTCAAACAAATTTTAAAATGAAATTTGTATAAATTAATTTCATGAGTTCAATTATGAAAGATATGCCGTGCAATATTTATTTGCACAATTTAAAGCCAGTAGCACAACATAAATTTATTGTTGAAAAATATTGTCATGTGTAAAGTTATGTGTTAAAAAAGTCAATAAACTGTGACTTTCCAGGTAAAACCGGAAGACCTCGCAGCCATGAAAGGCACTGAAAACATAGATCTGAACTACGAAAGAGTGTACTTAGTTGCTGCTAAAATAATACTGGTATCTTAAAGTTAGCATGACTAATTACTAGCTAATAATATATCAGTAGTTACACTTACCGAGCAAAATATTATCAAACGCCGTCCATATACTAAGAATACCATAAAGTTCTTGATAATAAAAATGTTGTTGATAATAAATTTTGGTAAAATGAAGCAGGTATATGATTTATTTGTTCTATTTTTCTTTTCCGGGTCTTGCTTCGTTTGGTCATTAAATCAATCGTTCTACAGTCGGTATCCAGTTCTGGCTCTTCTCGCAGTTCAACCGGTTTCCTTTTCGAGTTTGACAGTTCTTTTCCGATTCCAGCTTGTCTTTCAGATTTGGAATCTTTTCCGTTTTTTGCTTCTTTTCCAGGTATTGCGTCTTTTCAGACTCCTCTATATTTTCCATTTCTGGCATCTTTTCCGGCTCTTGCTTCTTTTTCAGTTTTTGCATTTTTTCCAGTTCCATCTTCATTTTCAGGTCTCTCTTTTTTGTTTTTTGCAATTTTTCCCTCAACTTTTGCCTTTCCAGTTCATTTTTGTGTGCTTGTTTTAGCATCTCTTCAATATGTTTCTCCATTTTCAGTTCTTCTTTCTTTTCTAGTTTTTGTATTCCTTCCCGTATTTTCTTCTTTTTCAGTTCTTCTTTCTTTTCTAGTTTTTGAATCCATTCCAGTAATTGCTTCTTTTTCAGTTCTTTCTTCTTTTCTAGTTTCTGTTGCTTTTCCAGTTTTTGTTTGTTTTTCAGTTCTTCCTTCTTTTCCAGTTTTTGCTTCTTTTTCTGCTCTTGTTTCATTTTCAGTTCTTGCTTCTTTTCCAATTTTTGCTTCTTTTTCAGTTCTTGCTTCTGTTCTGATTCCTGTATCTTTTCCTGTTCTTGCTTCTTTTCTAGTTTTTGTATCTTTTCCAGCTTTTGTTTCTTTTTCAGTTCTTGCTTCTTTTCTAGTTTTTGTGTCAATTCCAGTTTTCTCTTGTTTTTGAGTTCTTGCTTCTTTTCCAGTTTCTCCTTCTTTTCCTGTTCTTCCTTTTTATTCAGTTTTTGATTCTTTTCCAGTTTTTGCATCTTTTCCGGTTCTCGCTTCTTTTCCAGTTCTTGCTCCTTTTCATGATCACAAGGAGGATTTTCCAATCTACAAAAAAATCGGTATATCTTTATTTCAGTAGTAAAATAGTGAAGGTAATGCAATGACGATTACGTTTAACATGTACAACACTTCCATATTTAGATACTATATAATACTTTTGGCTCAGTTTCATAGGGAAAAATCTCCCCGTAGATTATTGCCTGGCAGAATTGTTTTCTACAAAGGGTGAATTTGTTGTTTTCGTTGTTCTGACCTAAAGCCAAGCAGATAAGTTAAAGTATTTTGCGTTATTTGTATGCAATAAGCGGCCTCCATGAATCTCACGTAGAGCGTAACAATTTGCAAAGTTTCAGTGCCTTACTTTTCCTTACTTAATTTTTACATAAGTTGCAATAATAATAACAGAAATAATAAACAGGCGGCTTAAAAACAGAGGGAAACAATGACGAAAATTGCAAAATAGGAGGAAAAAAGGAAACTGAAATGAAAAGGGAAACAACTACAAACAAAGGATGGAAAAAGCATTTTAGAAGATATACACGTAACGTTCGTTCTGAATCAGCAAAACCTGTATTTTAACGAGTCTCTTTGCATCGCTGGCTGCACAGATTTCAAATTTTCTCTCGTTATTCCAAATTCGGATCATATTGCTGGTCTTTTTCGTCGTCCAGCAGAGCCGCACTAGGATTTTTGCCACCATTTGTTTTCAATTGAAACTTTTATTCTCATTCTTCAGTTGCATTCTTAAAGTTTATTTATTTATACAGGAAGAAAGAAAGAAATCAATCAAATCAAAGTAAATTAGGAAAAGATATAACTGTTTTCAAATATATTTATTGTTCCCTGTAATTTCTTTTGCCTGTTGCATTAAATTTATTGAAGGAAAATTTACAAAATCTTTCAAAATGTATTTCCTAAATCCTTATGCGAATTTAGCCCTTCTGATCATTTCGGCCACACTTTAACGGCTTTTACAATTTGATGTTTGAATATCGACAGCTGCCTATACTGAAATATGTTCTCCATTGTCCTCGAAAAAAGAAAAATTAAAGTTCCAGGAAATTTTGCAATGAAGGACACATATATCTTATTTGAAGGGCAAGAGGAAAAGAAAAATATATTTTCGGATGGGAATATGTAGCATTTTAAACACCGTGTTTAGAAATGTCATCATATAGTAGCAACACTTGAGTCATAAGTAATTATACACATATATGAGAGAGACGACGATGACGAAAAATTAAATGGCAAAACATGGCCGAAAACACTTTCCTGGCCGGTGCAAACAACACAAAACACAAGAAAGATCGGACACCAGTTATGCTTAGCACAAGAGAAATTAAAAAGTAGCAACAAAATTAGACACTTATGGACCTCAAAAAAGGTGTTCGAAATTACGACCTGCACCCTGTTACAGGTATCCCATCTCTCGCACATCCAACATGAGATGTTCTGGAAAATACTGTGCATCCCCAGGACTTTCCGAGCACCTGCCACAATATGTGCCACAAGTTCCTGTTGGACTTCTAACTGGGGTTTCGTGCACTTATGTGTTGAAGTACCCCGAGACGAACTGATAATGCAAGTTAGGTCTCGTGATCTTGCTGAACAATGCACTGGACTATCCCTACCAAACCCATGTTTAGGATACGTTCCGAAGGAACTTTCGAATACTTTCTTTGATGGCGATCCCCTGCTTTTGTTCTTATTTCTTGGTTTCCGCTGCGCTAAGGAAAATAAACAAATATCTTTACAATGTTCGTACCCTATTTTTCTTGTGTTGTCTCTCGTCACTATGGGCCAGGAAAGCGTTTCCGACAATGCATTGCAATAAACGATTATATATATATATATATATAAACAATATATATATATATATATATATATATTTATATATATAATCTTATAAACATATGTTACCGTGAAAGACCGAAATTGGAGAATATCGACTTTCACCGGAGAATGTCAACATTCACCAAATACGTCGGTGAAAGATCAAATATTGCATTACATTCTTCTACATTCGGACCCTCACCGATGTCGATAATCCCGGTATGATCTGGTGTAGATTGAAAAGAGCGGAGTATATGTACACACTGTTATTGCAAAAGGAACTGTTCCACAAATAAATGCAGTTGTAAAAGCAAGGGCTTCTTGTGCAATTGAAAGTGTTATATATTATATACATACATATATATATATATATATATAATCGTATAAACATATGTTACTGTGAAAGACCGAAATTGGAGAATGTCGACTTTCGGTAGATTGAAAACAGAAGACTATATGTACACACTGTTATTGCAAAAGGAAGTGTTCCACAAATAAATGCAATTGTAAATGCAAGGGCCTCTTGCGCAATAGAAAGTGTTATATATATATATATATATATATATATATATATATATAATAAATTATTTCCTAAACAGTATTGATTAATTGATTATATTATCTCCTATATATATATATATATATATATATATGTATATAATCGTATAAAAATATGTTACCTTGAAAGACCGAAATTAAAGAATGTCGACTTTCACCGGAGAATGTTAACATTCACCAAATACGTCGGTGAAAGATCGAATATTGCATTACATTCTTCTACATTCGGACCCTCACCGGTGTATGTCGACTATCACAGATATGCTCTGGTGTAGATTGAAAAGAGAGGAGTATATGTACACACTGTTATTGCAAAAGGAAGTGTTCCACAAATAAATGCAGTTGTAAAAGCAAGGGCCTCTTGCGCAATTGAAAGTGTCATAACAGTTTAAGTTGTTACAATAAATAAGATTTGAATCACGTAATTTAGTAAACATAGCTTGAGTAAGCTCCCTGTTCCGAGTCAGGATAGTTCATGTTTCCAAAGCAAGTAAAGAGGAATACAAGTCCTGATAGTGGCGCCCGACGAAGAAGAATAACCATGGCCGAGTTTCAAGAAGAACCTGTGGTGCCTGCAGAAGTGGCTCAGAATCCAGAAATGCCAGCTGCCGCCCTGGAAGGATTTGGGTACATCGTACAGACCATGCGTGCATCGATGAAACCAGAAGCAACATTTAATGGAAACTCACCGGTAACCAGTTTTTTGGAAAAATTGGATGACCACTTCATGCTGTATCCAGTCCATGAGTTCCATAAAGTCACCTTAGCTACCAGCGCTTTGAGGGGCCAAGCGCTTAATTGGTTCAAATGTATAGGCAGAAGCTTCTTGGGTCAAGCGGGAAGTCCCACCTATACTTACGAAGATTTTAAGACTGCCTTAGTAAAAGCCTTCCCTGTCGTAAGAGATCGTGCAAGTTTAGAAACGGAACTCTTCAGCATATACCAGCAACGAATCGAAAATCTTTCCACCTTTATTTTACGGAAGCAAATCGAATCAGAGGGCAAGGAAACCTGAGTATCCAAAAACAACCGGCGAACGTCGACAGTTCAATAGTAAGCCAGAAAAAAAGTCTGAAGGCCAGCGGAAAAACAAGGAAGGCATGGAAAGGAAGAAAGAAAATTTAAACTAAAACGGATTTCTGCTGACGGGAGGGTGCGGAAGTCCGAAGGCCAAGAAAAGCCCTCTTTCTTCAAGTTAAATACAGTTATTGTGAAAAATTTGACTCTTCCAAAGATTGAAGTTAGAGTTTTATAAAAGATTTTGCAGCTATTGTTGAACCATTGTTAAAATTAAAAAGGAAAAAGGCAAGATTCTCGTGGACGGCCGAAGCCAATAGTGCTTTCGAAAAATTAAAGCAAGCATTAACGCAAGCCCCTGTTTTGAAATTTCCTGAAAACGATGAGAATTTAGAAATTTCAGTGGATGCTTCGGATTATGCGCTAGGAGCGGTACTTTCGCAAAATCAGCAGCCCGTTGCATTTTTTAGTAGAACTTTAAATCAAACACAAAGAAATTATTCCGCGACTGAGAGAGAGGCACTTGCACTTCTGTTAGCAGTGCAAAAGTTCCGAGTCTATTTTGGAAAGGATCCAATAACAGTGTATTCTGAGCATGCGGCGGGAACTAGATTGTACTCAGGGAAAAACTTATCCCCAAGGCTAATAAGATAGGCACTAAAGTTACAAGAGTATAATCTGGTAATTAAGCACACGCCCCGGAAACGAAAATATCGTAGCACATGCCCTATCCAGAATAAAAATAGATGAAGAAGGTAATACTGTAAAGGTGGCAATGCTCACAGCATGTAAGTTACATTCCCGAGAAACTGTGATAACCGAACTGAGTAAGGATCCTGAATTTAAAAATATTTATGATTATTTAAAGGATCCTGAAAATTTTAGCCACCAAGATATTGTGGCGATAAGAAATAGGGCGGCCTATTACGAACTAATAGATGGTCTATTATTTTATACAGAAACTACGATTTCTAAAAACGAATTTCGACCTGTTATCCTAGCTAGTCTTAGATTAAATATACTGCAGGATTTACACGACTCCCCTTTAGCTTCTCATGCTGTTATTCGAAAAACCTTCCAACGCGTACGCGAAGCAGTTTATTTTCCTGAGCTGCAAAAGTTAACAAGGGCGTATGTCCAGTCCTGCCCAACATGTCAAGCAGTTAATTATATTAATTTCCGCCCGGCCGGGTTTCTAAATAGTATTAAATTGGAATTTCCAAATGAAATAATTGGCATCGATTTATTGGGCCCTTTCCCAAAAAGTCAGTTAAATAAATGTCGCTATCTCCTTGTTATGGTTGATCATTTTAGTAAGTGGATCGAAATTGTTCCTTAAAACGTGCCTCCGCGAAATTAGTTACTGATTCTATTTTAAATAAATATATTTTAAAGTACGGGGCGCCCCTAAAAGTAATATCGGATAATGGTCCTCAATTTGTAAGTAATATATTTGAAGACATGTGCCAAAAACTGGGCATACGTCATTTAAAAATGGTCCCGTATCGCCCGCAATCAAATATAGCGGAACGGGTCAATAGAAATATAATGAAAATTGTCCGTAGTTATGTTAACAATTTTCATAAAAGCTGGGATAACTATGTCAATGAATTAGGTTTCGCCCTTAGGACCGCGAAACATGATACGACGGGCAAAACTCCTGCTGAGTTATTTTTAGGCAGAAAGATTATAACGCCGTTAGATAAATTATTTTATGTTCAAGAAAGAGCCCCAGAATTTAAAATGGGCAATATAGAAAAATAAATTAAAGAAGCAAAAAAGAACACTGAAGTAGCACAGAGAAAACAGAAGCTTTATTATGATATGAAACGACGGGGAGTAACTTATAAAGTAGGAGATGAAGTGTTAAAAATTAAGCATTAACTTTCTTCAGCACCAGAAGATAAAACTGCCAAATTTTATCCACGATTTGAAGGACCATATGTCATAGAAAAAGTAACTCAGGCTTAGTGGTGTTAAAAGCCAGGAATGGTGAAATCTGCACCGCAAACGTAGACCAGATAAAACCATTTTAGAATCGTAATAAAATGCCAATATTTCAAGATCTTTTGCAGGATCCGGCACGGCAGGCACAAGCTCCAGAGGTGGAACAACGACAATCCCAAGGGCAAACCATTAGTAGACAGGAGCAATTGAAAAGAAAGTTCCCCCGTTGGAAAACTGAAGGTAACAAGAAAAAGAAGTCGTTCCACCGACCAGAAAAGAGAGGGCACGACCAGAAAAGAGAGGGCACGACCACCCCCAGAATGAAGAAGGGAGAAGTACGACTAATGCAAAGAAAGCCAGGAGAAATGACAGCAACTATAACACGGCTCCAAAACAGAAGATCTACCCATCGGATAGGAGTCTACGCAGCAAATGTCGACGAACTGATGAAGGAAGATTAGCTGCAGATGCAAAGACGCAAGAAAAATTTGAACAGCCAGCAACGAGATCCAGGCAACAACGAGAGACAGTTGTCCCGGTTCCGCCAAGACCAGCTGCCATCAAACGGCCGAGACCACAGGCAGATGCTAAAAAAAAGGTCTTCAAGGGTGACCGAACTGGAAGAAAAAGAAAGCTCATGGAGGAAGGAACCGAAGGGCGAACCCGCACAACAAGGAAGATCAACCAGACCGTAGTCTTCGCTACCTTCCAGGACTGGGCAGAAAAAAGGATGTCTGAATATCACAAAGATAAGTAAAACTTTATGTTACTTTGAAACCATAAGTTAATTTTTCAATCTTACTGCAAGTGGCAGAATTCAAGAATTTTTACCTCATGTGAGTCCTACCTTCGTCGCCAAAAAGGCGAGAAAGGAGTTGTTACCTATTTTGGTATTGTTTTTCAATTACTCGCGAGTAAAACTAAAATTAATGTATAATAGGAATGTGTAAAAACTTGAATATTGAAAAAGCATTGATAATCTTTGAGAAAGGTACCTTAAGAAAATTGTAAAAATTATTGTATAAAATTTTATTTACAAGATTCTGGCAAGAAAGAAGTTTTAATCTGAAAGACTTTTGAAATGTAGAATTTCAATGCAGAAGAATTGGCACTTGCTTGGAAAAGAATAGAAGTTAACAATGTACTACTAATGTATGTTTTAAAATGCGTAAAATTAACGGCATGTTAATATGTCCTTATATACAATGTGAACTACTATCTTAAAAGTTAAGAAATATTGTGATATGTTAAAAGTAAAAATATTAGAGTAATGCCAAAAATTTTAACTTATTCGTGTGACTGTAAAAAGAACAAATTATTGTGAATATGTTATTAGGTTGAATGAATAAGGTTGAATGAATGTAGTTAGGCTCTCTGACGCTACACTTCAGAGTTAGCCACTTTTCAGAATAGTACCTCAGGGTTTAGAGATGAATATAAGGTGTGTTCTGAGGTCTTGTTATGTTGAATTTTAACACGTTAGAGTTTTGATTGCAGGCGGTAGTGTTGAACACTTGTACATAGACACGCTCGTGTTTGGTGTTTTTCTTTACAACACAAGTCAGAGAGCACGGGGAGATAATTAAATAACGTCATGAATGGAATAAGAATTTTAAAGGCGAAATATAAATATTCATGTTACTTGCCATTTGATTGTGTAACATTTCATTAAACTAGTTTTCCTTCCATAAGGAACCAGATTTCAACTAAGAAACTACTGTTTATAGATGCAGTACAGATGAAAATACTTGTCCATAGAGATGATAATGTAAAAACGACTTTTTAATATCTAGTTTCTAGAGAGAAATGTTTGTAAAAGATTGGCCTCGCGTTAGATTCTAGAGCTAAAAGTTTTCAACAAGGTCGTTTTAGACCTCAGTTTCAAACTAATTAACTCTGGCGGGTAGTATGTAAGGATCCTAAGTTTTACTAACGTTTTTGATGTCATCTAAAACGCTTAATTACAGGGCCGTAGTACAATACACAACCCCCCAACCCCAGAAGTATAGCGATATACAATAGTGACGTAATCGAAGATTCTTTGGAAATAATCGTTGTCATCGTATGACATGCATATTCTATTTAAGTAATCGCAGTCATCGGCTTTTACTATTCTTTGCAAATGATCATTGTCATAAAATAATCATTGTAAAGAATCATTCTCATCGGATAATCATTGAAAATAATCCTTGTCGTTACATAAAGGGGCATAGTAGCTGATGTATAAAGAATTGTACTCCAATTCTAATCAAAAGAATCGCATATGTATGCAATTTATCATATGATCATTATTTACAGCAATGATTCTTATATGTTTTCGACCTACGGCTCCTAATGACGCCGCGGAAAACTTGCGCAACAGTGACAAAAAGAATATTTAAAAATACAATAAAAGCTTGAAAGCTAGGGAAAATGTGTGAATTTATTTTCCTTTTATTTAAATGAAGCTTAATGTTTTTAAAGGAAATTGAATATTGTAAACAGGAATCAGCAGTTTAAATATATGTGGGATTTTGCCCCTTTGTTTTTTTTTCTTCATAACATCATATCCTCCGGAACGGGGGGGGGGAGATTTGAGTTTAAAAGGAGGTACCCTCGGATTTCAAAAATTCTTGGTAAAACTTTTCGACTATTGTTATCTTCCTACGACTATCATTCGAGATGTTATATAAAATTTCGGAAAGCGCTGGAGATCAAATTGCTTTATTTAGAAAAATGATGGCACTTCTCACTCTCAAATCGTATTGTTTAAGAGAAAATTTTAAGTTAAAAAAATATGAAATAAATAGTATTGCCAAACTCGAAACTTATTGTTATTATTTACGGTTATATTCTGAGTTGAAGAAAGCACGTGATTCCATATAACGTCACTGTATGTCGAAAAATATTTCGTTAATTTCAGTATTTTAAATGAATAGCTGCTTTTGGCAACTTTTATGTTTCACCTTTAGATACGTGACACGATATGCTATCGCTACGTTAATTCTTTTATTGAGATTTTGCAAATTTGTTATATTAAAATTAATTTAAATCATAACTTCAAATGTATTACCCCAAGTGTCAAAGGTCTTTGTTTCCTGACTTGGCAAGAAAAATTTATTTACGAATAGCTGGTTGCTAGGAAAGAATGAATACATTTTCTTCATAATGAAATGTTTCTATGCATTTTATGCTATTCTAATTTTATTTATAAAAATTTAATTTCTTTTATTGTATAATTCCATTCTGAGTAGAAGTTTAAACTTCTGTAGGTATTTAACATATTTTAGATGCAATGTTACTTTACTACAGTTACATATTTTTTTTTTTCAATTTAATAAAATGTCTGAACGCAAGAAGACAGCACAAACGTTACAGCGAGCTACAGAAAAAATGAAGTAAATAGAAATAGGAGACTCAGCAGGCAAGTACAAGAAATTTGTTGCAAGTAAACGAAGGATACAAGACTGTCCGTGTCATCGTCAGATTCGACAGGAAATACCAGAACAGCTCAAGAAGCTGCATAAACAACTCAAGACGCTGCAGATTACGGACAATTTCGGTTCGAAGAGGCAGAGCTGATACGAGGAAACAAGCTTCGCATGAACGCATCACGACATACACGTAGTACTCTTCACAATGCAGGAAGCTTACTTTGAGCAAAACACTGTATACGTAGAGCTCGTAGACATGTATAGTAAAGATTTTGCTTTCTCAACAGCCCCCTAGTAAAATCTATGAAGTTTATATTGACATCTCACAATACCTGAAAGAACTTTTTCTATTTACTTCTTTATTTACTATTTTCTTAAATTTCTTATCAGTAATCCTGTCTATATATTATAGATATCAAAATCAGAAAAAATTAATTAATTATCTTTAAATGTATCTAAGTGATGAATACTTCGCCCCTGTTCGTACCGAAACAACACGATGTAATTCTAGATACCTAGAAAGTAAAATGTATTCAGCATGCTGTACAGCAAGCGACAACTATAAATGGTGATAACACAAGAAAGTTATATAATCTTATATACTGGCAGAATTTAAAAAAAAGAACATATACATCAGTGTTTTAAAAATACGAATTTTGCATCAAATTGCAAAACAAATATCTTAAAATCTGCCTTTCCATGCATAAGAGTTCAGGATTCGGAAAATTATATTTTCGTAAACGGTTTAGCAAAAATAACAAAAATTATTGCTTTGAGAAATGGATAATCTTGGTATGAATACGAATTACGCCAAGACTACTCGTCAATGGTTGTTTTGAACACGCCCTTAATGTATATATATAACCCTTAAAAAACGTAAAGTGAGTGAATCTCCTATTCGAGTGTGTCTTTATATCTTGAGTATTTAAGAAATAAGAATTGCATTTATCTATCTCGATAAAGCTAACGCTATTGCCCGAATAACAAAGTTTATTTAACACTTGATATAACCAACTTCATATATATCTTGAAATAAAACATAAATTTCCTAATCAGATACTACCAATTGCAGAAAAAATACAAAAATAATTGAATTTCTAATAACACTACAAGTAACATACCGAGGAATAAATTGCGCTGCAAAACTGATGCAATCTACAATATGTAAACCACAAAATTTATGTTACGCTATAGAAATGCAATAGAATGAGAAATGAAACTGTGATGAGATTTATAATGAAAAATTTACCATAAACTATTAGTATATGATATAAGTAAATATATACTTTTTATACTATTCATTTAAATATGTTCAAACGTTCATAATATTCATTACTTACAAACGCTTCTTCATCCATCGAAGCATAGCACAAGCCATTCTCAATTCAGTGCTGGTGCACGTCAATAAAATAAGGATAAATCCAAATTTTTACAAAAAATCAATCGCTTTGACTCGTTTCTCAAAAAACGTATATCTAGAAATGCAGTATTAATATATCACATCAATATAATTCGTGATCATAAAATCACCAAACAACGCATTAAACGCAAAAAATCGCATTAAGGCAGAATGAAGAATTTTCACTCTTACAATGACTTTTACAACAATATATAATAGAATCGAATTTCTAAACTAAGTGTTCATTGTTACACCATATTTCTTTCTTGGGGAACCTTTCATGGTTGTTCAGTAATTCTAACTGTTAACTGGTATAAAAAGAATTATGATTTCATATATATGCACAGACTTATATATGTATTATATTAACACGTATCCGTAGTATCATACATCATCTTATATTATATGTATTCGCATAATTCTAAATTAATTATACTAGTCAACATAATTTGTATATTGATAGCAGCACAGTTTTAAAATTATTTATTACTATCTGCTTGCTAACGATTATATAATTAAGTACAGTGGTACCTCGACATACGAGTTTAATATGTTTTGTAACCTTGCTCGTATCTCAAAGCAATTTTTCGCATTGAAAGTAATCGAAATGCCATTAATCCGTTCCAGCTCCCAAAACACGACCTCAGCTGTTTTCTTAAGTGTTTTTGAATAAGAAAAATGTAGTTTCTTATTCAAAAACAAGAAGAAACATTTATTTATAAATAACAAATACATATTCTATAAAAACTTAATTAAAAGAAAAAGTGCCTACGGAAGCGCTTAATTTTTGTCACTGGTCTTTGCTCTTTTTGTCATGATCTGCTCATTTTCACCCGCAGATCGTTTAAAAAAACTGTCCAAGGAGGTTTGTTTCTTCCTACCTGTCAAGGTATTGCGGAATCGAGTTAGGCAAGTTTCGTTGAACAACTCCGATTTGGGACTAGTTGCAACTTTTTCGCGGTGATTTTTATCCACGAACTCTAGAACTTTATCCCACGTTCTCAAGATCTGTTTTATATCTCTTGTAGGGATAACCTCCTCTATCTCTAGCTCCTCTTCAAAACTAATTTTTCGTTGAACCACCGTATGCTGCTGCAAATGCAGATCGTGTAACTCCTCGGTTGTCAGCTCCTGAGACTGTTCCTCTACGAGTTCGTTCACATCTCTCTCCTCCACCTCCAGACTCATGGATTTTCCCAGAGAAACAAGCTCCTCTACCACTGACACTTTGGGTTCCAATCCTTCGAATTCTCTTTCAGCTACAGCCTCAGGCCACAGCTTCTTCCATGCAGACGTTGTAACACCCAGCCAGGCCTGAACAATAATTCTTAGGCACATCACGATGTTAAAGTGGTTTTTCCAGAACTCTCGAATGGTAAGGTTTGTGTTCTCTGTCACCTCAAAGCAGCGGCGGAAAATGTGCTTGGTGTACAAATTCTTAAAATTAGAAATCTCCTGCTGATCCATGGGCTGCAGGATAGGAGTGGTGTTGGGTGGTAGGTAGGGAAATTTTATATACTTGAACTGTTCGAGTAAATCATCTTCGAGATTTGATGGGTGAGTAGGGGCATTGTCGAGGCCAACACCAGAACAGAACACCAGAATTATCCACTCCACAAAGAAGTTCATTCTGTCCCACGCCTTCGGATTTGCCCTCCACATATCTTCTTAAAATTATAACTGGCAGCTTTTCTTTTAAAATATTATATGACTTAAAGCCTCTGGGGTTTTCCGAATGGTATACTAGCGGAGGCTTGATTTTACAGTCGCCACTCGCATTGACGCAAATTGCTAGATTTAATCTATCCTTAATGGGTTTGTGACCTGGCATCTTCTCCTCTGCCGTTATGTAAGTGCTATTCGGCATCCTTTTCCAGAAAAGCCCTGTCTCGCACAGTTGAGGACTTGCTGGGGGGGATGTATCCTTTGGCTACTATCTGTTCGGAAAACATTTTGATGTAAACATCAGCTGCCTTTACATCCGGATTTGCTGCCTCACCATGCCTGACGACGGAGTGAAGGTCGGTCCTTTCCCTAAAGTTGTCAAACCAGCCCCGACTGGCTTTAAACGGGTCATCCGATTCCACGTTTGTAGAAGTGTGTGGGATCTTCTTTAGAAAATAACCGTAAATCACTCGTAAATAACTCGTAATAGTGCCTTCTCACATATGATGCTTTGTGTTAAGTTTCCTCCTTGAAGCTGCTTCTCTCTCACTCACACCATCAGTAGTTTCTCCATGTCTTGACGCAGAGAGGTCGGAGCTTAAAAATTATTGTAACGCCCTTAGTTGGCGTTATACTTTATCAACTCCTTTTGTTCAAGCACAGTAAATATCATTGATGTGTTACGCCCGTACATCCTCCCCAAGTCAATTACTCGCACACCTTGCTCATGGTTTTCTATTATTTAACGCTTTAATTCAATAGACATCATCATCTTCTTTGGACCCAGGGTTATAAAAATAAATATGATAATGTTTTCTAAATATACAAAAAGCAAAAAACGCGAACCCAACTTACCAAAAATGTTTCCAAAACGAGGGAAACAAGCACTCAGACTGAGGACTAGTCTGAGGTGGCAGAAACTGTTAGACGCTGCACACGACACCTACATGCGCGCGCATGTTGCGGTCGTGTACAGCGGTGTAGTGTGCGATTCCTCGTATCTCAAATCTTGCTCTCGTCTCAAAGCAAAAACATCGCTCGCTCGGTAGCTCCTGTCTCAAAACACTCGTATGTTGGGGCACTCGTATATCGAGGTACCACTGTAAATACAGTTTATAGTTTTTTTAATGTGACAATCATTATAAGCCATGTAGATTTTTCCTTGTGGCTTCATTTGCTTTCTCTTCCAAAATTTCGAACGTCCAACAGTTTTGTCAGTTTCGGGCTTTTCGTATGGAGAGTGAGAAAATGAGATAAGACCAGAATGAACTTCAGTTCTGAACTTTGCAGTTCAGCATAGAGTAAGGAGTATTGACAGATTTATGTTCGCTCTTTACGTGCGCTTTTCATCGTATTTTCTTCATCATTCTTAGCACTTTAAAGTGATAACTACTAGCAGTGTTCCTTTATATTTCGTATACTTTTGGAATTATATTTTTTACTCGTACTTTTCGAAAAACTCCAGAATTGTTTAGTGTTTTTTCGGGACAAATAAATTCTAACAAGCTACCAGCTCTTCCGCATGCTTTACGAACCTTTATGCCAGGAACAATTTTGGGTGTTAGAAGTAGGACAGAATGCTAGTGACAAGAACAATTGAGGAGCATCTGAGGCAGTTTGTGACAGTCTTTGCTGCGTTCCAGGAAGATATAAAAGGAGAGGTTGATTCCTTTACAGAAGAGATAAATGCGTCCAACAAAAGAGGGAAAGCTGAAATAATACCAGTTCAAGGAAAGATGGAATCTATCCAAATTTGATACTTAAGCCTGTCAAGAAGAAATAAAAGACAACAGTAGAAGATTTTCGAGGATTTTGAAAGCAGAAATAACATGGTCGAAAGGAGAGTTATAGAAACTGGAGAACGTGTTTCTGTTGTCAAACAGCAAATCAAAGAAAGAGTTAATGCTGTCAAACTACAAATCAAAGGAAGAGTTTCTGATGTCGAACAAGAAATCGATGACAGAGTTTCTGCTGTTGTCGCCAAAGAATCTGACAGCTTGAACACATTCTTAATGCAACTGGAGACGATTCTGATACCTTTAAATTGGTACCTATGTTTTCCAACCCATTTCTCATGCTTTCCACGTGTGATGGAAAAAACATTTGGCATATGTACAAGGCTCAGTTCTGTATAGCTCCAAATGAAATGGGTAGGATTCCGAAGACAAACCTGTAATTTCGCAGCTTCTCTGAGAATAGAAGAAGACGATATCGATCCCACTCTTCTAGAAAACCAGAGGCTAGATTTTGATGCTGTACCCGGTACGCGAAAGCTCTACTAAGAAGTGTTTAAAAGGCTACAGAAGGCTGCAGTTAATATCTCGATAGCAGAAGCACACCAAAATAATCCAGATGCTCGCCACTGATATCGAAATGCTCTCCCATCTCTCCTTTTTTTACTGCTCAACAGAAATACGTGAAGTACAATCCATGAAATACTTCCTCGGTGGCATACGGGAACCTGAGGTACAGAAACAACTGCGAATAGTGGATATCAAGGATTTAAAAAATGCCTAGAGTGTACGCCATGAAAAACGTGGCAGTCCTTTCAGAAACTTGCACACACCATTGCCCAATCGGAACTACTCCAATCCAGAAGCTAGTGGACAAGTGACAGCTCGTCCAGGCAGTCTACCCACTTAAGTAAGTGCCTTGAGGCGGAACAGACGTCAGACGAAAGCGACCTTAGTATGCTAGAACTGCAGTGGTGATGAACACTTACGAAAGAACTGCAGAACACATTAGGACACAGAAGATAATGCTTCTAATCAGCAAGAAGTCACGAAAACAAATCGTGGATGTTGAGCGGAATTTGCCAGAGATTGCCAGATATTGAGAAGTCCCATATAAAATCCTTTCAGATTTCGGTTATGGTTGGTGGCAATAATGGACTTTTCAATCATGAGGCATACAAATAGAGTTCCCTTAGTATAACAATCGATACATGAGTAATTTACCATCATCCAAAACCTCAAGTCGAGATGATAGAACCAGCATGAACAGAACTTTTCCTTCAAGGATTATAGCTGAAAACAGAAATTTCCGGTAAGGCATTATGAAATATGCTAAGAACGTTAAGAGCACGAAATGAGTACTAATAATATGTTCTTTCGTTGAATTATCAAGGCCGACATTCCGGTGACGGTTGAAACGTAAGTGCCAAAGCTAAAGTCATTGGGGAATGCGAAGTGAAAGTCATCACGTTCTCCATTGAACTACGTTAAGGGGTCTCGTACACCTTAGAACCCTCAAAACCTCTGAATATGATCCTGTTGTAAGGATTGGGATAACATATTTATTTTTAAAGCTATTACTTCCAGTTTTTTACAGCTCACTACATAGCACAGCTGAATTAGTAAGCAAATAGTTTGTGTTGCCACAAATGCTTTTATAATTTATCTTCCTTGTGAGGTAATTTTTTATATGTTCACGTAATACTCCCACTTTGCGTGCACAATTTAAAACATTCTGTTATATATTTTAACTTCATAGTTAATATACAGCTTGTATAGAATCTAAAGACTACTGTGAACCAAAAATCTTTAGCATTTCATGTTAAATTCTCATTTTATTTTGAACTAAATTTATACAATGCATTTTAATAAAAAATTTTTAATATTTCCATGCGTAAAATTTTTGACTATTAAAATATTCAATATATTTTTGGTTCAGTTAGATGATAATACTCATATAAAGAAGTCCATTAAATTTAAAGTGTGTACCAAGAACCGTTTTTAAAATATCATGCGCGCAACAGTGAAAATTTATGTTTTGAGATAATCAAGTTTTAATGTAAATATTTTTTTAAATACTTCTCTTGTTATAAAATATATAAAATGCTTATTTTCTGAGAGATATTGTAATATTATACAATTTCCAATAGTTGGTATAAGCATAATTAATGTAAAATAAGCTGCCATCATCAAAGTCTAACATATCAACTAAAAATGATTTGAAACTTCTACGCTATCAATGATACAATTAAAATTTTTCTTACAAATTGGAACTTACTTATAGGCAAATGTTTCAGGTAAAGTTCTCTGTAATGTATTATTGTATATCAAACATATAAATCATTTAATAGTTCTTCCACAGGGTAACTTTAGCATACTCTAAATGCTATGTATACAACTGGGAAAAAATGCATTTTAAGAAAATCGAGTTTTGATGCAAATATTTCAGTATACAACTTTCTAATAATAAAGTGCATAGTATATTTATTTTCAAAATGATATATTTAAAAAGTATAAATCCTAATAAATTGCATAAGCTTTTGTCAATATGAAACACATTAAAATTACCATACTATATAAAATACCATGACAGAATGATAGCCGTGTATTAAAATACGTGTAGCATATTTGAACAAATAATTTATTTTTACATAAGCACATCAGTTGAGTACTTTCAAGCATTTAAGCATATGATATGTATCATATTATGCAATATTATTTAAACATAGGTGGGAAAAAACCTTTACGACTTATTTGAAATTGTATGCTAAACTGCTACATTCATCGAAGTATAACATATCGACTAAGAATGATAAAACTAAAACTTCCTTACAAATAAGAATTTACTTATAAGCCAAATGTCTTAGCTAAAGTTCTCTGTAATATATTACTGTATATCAAACATATAAAACATTTAATAGTTCTTCCATAATGTAACTTTATCATACTTTAAATGCTATGTATAAAACTGCAAAAAACCGTATTTTAAGAAATTTGAGTTTTAATGCCAATACTTCAGTATATAACTTTCTAATAATAATGTGCATAGTATATTTATTTTCAAAATATATTTAAAAAGTATAAATCCTAATAAATTGCAGAAGCTTTTGTTAGTATGCAACACGTTAAATTTACCTTGCTATATACATTAGCATGACAGAATGATAGCCGTATATTAAAATACATGTGGCATATTTGCACAAAAATTTATTTTTACATAACCACTTTAGTTAAATAAACTCAAGCATTAAAGCATATGATATGTATTATATTGTATAATATACATATTATTTAACATGGGTGAAAAAATCTTTTACGACTTACTTCAAATTGTATGCTAAACTGCTAAAATTTTATTTACAAATTAAAACGCACCAGCACAATAAACATCCCCATCATTTTTATGAAGGCCTGCACTTCTGACATTTTTTGCTGCCTTTCAAGCTTAGCTGTTGTTTTGTTTCTGACAAGCCTTTCTTTTCTGCGTTATCTATTCTCTTGTTATCAATTTGTAAAAATCCTTCAATAGAAAACTTACTTCTAAAAAGCTGTAGCTCATTCATTACAGAATGTCTACCAACAGACCTTTCGTTAAAAGTAATTACTGCTGCATTTCCAGCAATTTGAACTATCCTACTACCAGCACGACATGTCTTTGGACAAAATTTCCAAATTAAGGAATTAAATGATTCATTATTATTTTGTGTTTTGCCGCCAAGGCAACGTCTCAATAACGAAGGTTGTGACAAATCTATAAAAACTGGCTTTATTGCCTCCATTACAGCGACTGGTTCAGAATTTATATGCTTATAATCAGCTTTATTTAGCTTAGCTTTATTGTATTTGCACCATGTGGTATCATTTGTAGGACAAACGTCATGAATCGGCTTTTCATCACTCGATATTTTGTGGTAGTAAATTGCACAAATGGCTTTTCTCATATCACTAACAGACTCATTATATTCTCTAATCACATTACCATAATACGAAGTTATTTCATTTATTAACTTATCTGTTAGTCTCCCTTTTCCAGACAGATTTTACCGTCATTTAATTTTACTTTTTTTCTTTCAAGTTTTAATTTGCGTAGCCATATTCCCATTCGTTTTTGAATATGTCCAACACACTCAATTTTTTCTATATTTAATGAACCATATGGTTTGGCGTCAGTTATACCTGCAAATGGTTTTGCATCACCTATGTAAGGATATTAAGTTTTACTAACGTTTATTTTATTTTAAATCTTTACTATCACTTCTTATTTTCTACTTCCGGTCAGAATTAAAAGCGTTAACTTATTTATGCAAAATTTGTGTGGCGAACGCCAAGTACTTAAGATGTGGCTTTTTGCCAAGCGAGAGAGAGGAAGGAGTTAGTCGAAGCAGGCCGCTTACCTTAGAAGTTTTACTCAGTTGCTGGTTGCCTTCTAGGCCAGAGGTTTAATCCTCGTGATAATTTTTAAACGTATTGTAGTGTTAACAGTTCTCTGTACTACATACGGCTTCCTGTTAATATAAGGCCAATCTTCCACGTTTATTATTCCAAAGTTAAGTTAGAGTTTAGTTAAATATTTTTATATTCTTACGTTTAGACCACAAGTAGTGGGTCTTTGTATTCCGAAGTACGGAAATTATTGTAAAGAGAGAAAAATAAAGGGTTTTGTATACCTTTCTTGTGTATCCTGTCTACTTCCCGCAGTTATTGAACATAGCTTTAGTAAGCTCTCTGTTCCGAGTCAGGTCCTTGCATATTCCCGAAGAAAGTAAGACGGAACATTGAACCTGATAGTGGCGCCCAACGAAGAAGAATAAACATGGCCGAGTTTCAAGAAGAACCTGTGCTGCCTGCAGAAGCGGCTCAGAATCCAGAAATGCCAGCTGCCGCCCTGGAAAGATTTGGTTACATCGTCCAGACCATGCGCTCTTCGATGAAACCAGAAGCAACATTTAATGGAAAGTCACCGGTAACCAGTTTTTTGGAAAAATTGGATGACCATTTCATGCTCTACCCCGTGCACGAATTTCAAAAAGTTACCTTAGCTACGAGCGTTTGAGGGGCCAAGCGCTTAATTGGTTCAAATGTATAGGCAGATGTCTCTTGGGTTAAGCAGGAAGTCCCACCTATACTTACGAGAATTTCAAGACTGCCCTAGTAAAAGCCTTCCCTGTCGTAAGGGATCGTGCGAAATTAGAAACGGAACTTTTCAGCATATATCAGCAAAGAATCGAAAATCTCTCAAGCTGTATTTTAAGAAAAATTCACGTCTTCAAAATCTTGTATGGAAACCGTCCGGATCCTGAGATAATTCAAGTGATTTTGCCGAGGTTACTGCCCCAAGTGCAAGACTTTATTGAATTAAGAAATCCGACTACACTGGAAAATTTATTTGAGCTAGCAATCCAGTTTGAAAGTAGAAGAACAGCGGACATTGAAAGAAGACGCCAATATCAACTGCGAAACCAATTTGGTGCGCCAAGTCTACAGCAAAGTCAAGCACACGGCTACGGAAGCAAAGTGAATCAGTGGGCAAGGAAACCCGAGCATTCAAAAAAAAGCCGGCGAACGTCGACAGTTCAATAGCAATCCAGGAATAAAGTCTCAAGGCCAGTGGAAAAAGAAGGAAAGCACGGAAATGAAAAATAATTTAAACTAAAACGGATTTCTGCTGACTGGAGGGTGCGAAAATCCGAAGGCCACGAAAAGCCCTATTCCTTCAAGTTAAATACAGTAATGGTGAAAAATTTGACTCTTCCGAAGATTGAAGTGTTGGTAAATAATATCCCAGCCACCGCACTCCTGGATACAGGCGCGCAGTGTTCCTGTGTGGCAGAAGATTTTTTTAGGAAGTATTTTCGTAAATATCGTATATATAATTTGGATAATACGACAGTGTTAGCTGCGCAAGGAGAAAGATGTAAGTGTATAGGTAAATTACCGCTGTATGTCCGTATCAAGGACGAACAAGTAAAGGTTATGTTTTTCATAGTAAAGAATCTGCAAGCACATATTATCTTAGGAATAGATTTTCTTTCAGAGGCACAAGCAACGCTAGATTTTAATGAAGCATCTCTTAAGCTGACAATGAAACCAGTTCGTGAAGAGAAGGCTGAACCGCCGATGTTAAACCATGACCACCTGCCTAATGAAGAGCAACAAAGAATCCGACACGTGGTAAGTGAATTTGCTTCGTTATTTAGTGATATTCCAGGATTTACTCAGGTTACTAACCATAGTATTGAAACCGGAGATTCAATGCCAGTTCGCCACAAAGCATACCGGTATGATAAGAATAAGGAAAAAATTATAGAATGGCATATCACCGATATGCTACGTAAAAAGATCATAACGCCCATCTGAAATAGTTATGCTAGCCCGGTGGTTTTATGTAAGATAAATAATGACTATCCATTGACACATCCAAAAAGGTGGAGATTCGCAATTGACTACGGTATATTAAACTCCATAACTAAATATCCGGTATATCCGTTACCTATTATTGAAGAAATTCTAAGGAACATAACATCCACCAAATATATGACGACTTTAGACTTAACGACTGGTTATTTTCAAATAGGGATTAGGCCTGAGGACGTGCCTAGGACTGCTTTTATAACCAACTCTGGCACTTATGCATTTCTGCGCATGCCGTTTGGCCTTTCAGGGTCACCGGCAACATTTCAGCGATGCATGGACATTGTGTTAAGGACTGTTCATGGAAAGTCCACATTTATCTATTTAGAGGATATCATTATTACTAGTGATAATCTCGACCAACATGTACAGGATTTAAGACAGGTGTTTTCTTTATTAAATGAGGCCGGTCTAAAAGTTAATGTCGAAAAGTGCAAATTAGCAGCACTTGAATTAAAATATTTAGGTTACAAAATATCTCAGAAAGGAATAGAGACAGACGAATCAAAAATAATCGCTGTACAAAAGTATCCGACTCCAAACACGGCGAAGAAGCTCTCTTCTTTTCTAGGACTTTGTTCATATTATAGGTCCTTTATAAAAGATTTTGCAGCTATTGCTGAACCATTGTTAAAATTAAAAAGGAAAAAGGCAAGATTCTCGTGGACGGCCGAAGCCAATAGTGCTTTCGAAAAATTAAAACAAGCATTAACGCAAGCCCCTGTGCTGAAATTTCCTGAAAAGGATGAGAATTTAGAAATTTCAGCGGATGCTTCGGATTATGCGGTAGGAGCGCTACTTTCGCAAAATCAGCAGCCCGTGGCATTTTTTAGCCTAACTTTAAATCAAACACAAAGAAACAATTCCGCGACCGAGAGAGAGGCACTTGCAGTTCTGTTAGTAGTGCAAAAGTTCCGAGTCTATTTTGGAAAGGCGCCAATAACAGTGTACTCTGATCATGGGCGGTAACTAGATTGTACTCAGGGAATAACTTATCCCCAAGGTTAATAAGATGGGCACTCAAGCTACAAGAATATAATCTGGTAATCAAGCATACCCCCGGAAAGGAAAATATCGTAGCAGATGCCCTATCCAGAATTAAAATAGATGAAGAAGGTAATACTGTAAAGGTGCCAATGCTCACAGCATGTACAACAAATTCCCGAGAAACTGTAATAACCGAACTGGGTAAGGATCCTGAGTTTGAAAGCATTTATTAGTATTTAAAGGATCCTGAAAATTTTAGCCACCAAGATATTGTGGCGATAAGAAATAGGGCGGCCCATAACGAACTAATAGATGGTCTATTATTTTATACAAAAACTACGAATTCCAACAACGAATTTCGACCTGTTATCCCAGCTAGTCTTAGATTAAATATCCTGCAGGAGCTCCATGACAGCCCTTTAGCTTTTCATGCTGGTATTCGAAAACCTATCCAACGCGTACGCGAGGCAGTCTATTTTCCTGAACTGCAAAAGTTAACAAGGGCGTATGTCCAGTCCTGCTCAACATGTCAAGCAGTTAATTATATTAATTTCCGCCCGGCCGGGTTTCTAAATAGTATTAAATCCGAATTTCCAAATGAAATAATTGGCATCGATTTATTGGGCCCTTTCCCAAAAAGTCAGTTAAATAAAAGTCGCTATGTCCTTGTTATGGTTGATCATTTTAGTAAGTGGACCGAAATTGTTCCCTTAAAGCGAGCCTCCGCGAAATTAGTTACTGATTCTATTTTAAATAAACATATTTTAAAATACGGAGCGCCCCTATAAGTTATATCGGATAATGGTCCTCAATTTGTAAGTAATGTATTTGAAGACATGTGCCAAAAACTGGGCATACGTCATTTAAAAATGGCCCCGTATCGGCCGCAATCAAATATAGCTGAACGGGTGAATAGAAATATAGTGAAAATTATCCGTAGTTATGTTAACAATTTTCATAAAAGCTGGCATAACTATGTCAATGAATTTGCTTTCGCCCTTAGGACCGGAAAACATGATACAACGGGCAAAACTCCTGCTGAGTTATTTTTAGGCAGAAAGATTATAACGCCGTTAGATAAATTAATTTATGTGCAACAAAGAGCCACATAATTTAAAATGGGTGATATAGAAAAACTAATTAAAGAAGCAAAAAAGAATACTGAAGTAGCACAGAGAAAACAAAAGCTGTATTATGACTTGAAACGACGGGGAGTAACTTATAAAGTAGGGGATGAAGTGTTAAAAATTAAGCATTCACTTTCTTCAGCACCAGGAGATAAAACTGCCAAATTTTTTCCACGATTTGAATATCCATATGTCATAGAAAAAATAACTCACGCTGTAGTAGTGTTAAAAGCCAGGAATGGCGAAACCTGCTCCGCAAACATTGATCAAATCAAACCCGACTATGATCGTAATAAAATGCAAATATTTACAGATCTTTTGCAGGATCCGGCACGGCAGACACGGCGGGCACAATCTCCAGAGGTGGAACAACGACAAGTACAAGGGCAAGCCATTATGAGGCAGGAGCAAGTGAAAAGAAAGTTTCCCCGCGGGAAAATTAAAGGTAACAAGAAAAAGAAGCCGTTCCACTGTCCAGAAAAGAGAGCTCACGAATACCCCCAGAATGAAGAAGGGAGAACGACGACGTATGCAAAGAGAGCCAGGAGAAAAGACGGCAACTATAATCCGGCTCTAAAACGGAACATCTACTCATCCGACAGGACTCTCCGCAGCAAATGTCGCCGAACTGCGGAAGGGCCACCAGCGGCGGAGGAAAAGTTACAAGGAAAATTTGAACGGCCAGCAACGAGGTCCAAGCAGGAACGCGAAAGAAGTCTCCCGGTTCCGCCAAGACCAGCTGCCATCAAACGGCCAAGACCACAGGCAGAGGCGAAAAAGAAGGTATTCAAGGGTGACCGAACGGGAGAAAAAAAGAAAGCTTCTAGAGGAAAGCACTGAAGGGCGAGCCCGCACAAGAAGGAGGATAAATCAAACGAGAATCTCTGCTACCTTCCAGGACTGGGCTCAGAAAAGAATGTCCGAATATAACAAAGATAAGTAAAATTTTATGTCACTTTGCAAACTTAAGTTAATCTTTCATTCTTACTGCAAGTGGCAGATTTCAAGAAGTTTTACGTCATGCGAGCTCTACCTTTATCGCCAAAAAGGCGAGAAATGAGTTGTTACCGATTTTGGTATTATGTTTTTCAATTACTCGCGCGTAAAACTAAAGTTGATGTATAATAGGAATATGTAAAGACTTAAATAAGCTAAAAGTTACTGTATAAATTTTATTTAAAACATTCTGGCAAGAAAGAAGTTTTAGTCTGAAAGACTTTTTGAAATGTAGTATTTCAATGTAGAAGAATTGGCACTTGATTTGAAAAGAATAGAAGTTAACAATGTGCTACTAATGTATGTTTTCAAATGCGTAAAATTAACGGCATGTTAATATGTTCTTATATACAATGTGAACTGTTATTTTAAATGTTAAGAAATACCGTGATATGGTAAAAGTGAAAGTAATGTTAAATTTTTTTTTTATTCGTGTGACTGTAAAAGGACCAAATCATGGTGAATATGTGTTAAAGGTTGAATGAATGTAGTTAGGCTCTCTGACGCTACACTTCAGAGTTAGCCACTTTCAGAATAGTACCTCAGGGTTTAGAGTTGAAGTTAGGGTGTGTTATGAGGTCTTGGTATGTTGAAGGTTTAACACGTTAGTGTTTTGATTGTAGGAGGAAGTGTTGAACACGTATACATAAACACATTCGTGTTTGGTGTTCTTTTACAACACATGTCAGAGAGCACGGGGAGAGATAATTAAAATAAAGTCATGAATGAAATAAGAATGTTAAGAGAAATATAAATATGCATGTTACTTGCCATTTCATTGTGTAACATTTCATTAAACTAGTTTTCCTTCCAGATCTCTGGAAGGAACCAGATTTGAATAAAAGCTCCTCTTTAGATGCAGTACAGATGAAAAATTGCGTGTCCTTGGAGCTGCTATTGTAAAAACAAATTTCTTTTTTTTTTTTTTTTTTTTTTTAATTTCTAGTTTCTAGTGAGAAATGTTTGTAAAAGATTGGCCTCGCGTTAGATTCTAGAGCTAAAAGTTTTCAACAAGGTCGTTTTAGACCTCAGTTTAAAACTAATTAACTCAGGCGGGAAGTATGTAAGGATCTTAAGTTTTATTAACGTTTATTTTATTTTAAATCTTTACTATCACTTCTTATTTTCTACTTCCGGCCAGAATTAAAAGCGTTAACTTATTTATGCAAAATTTGTCTGGCGAACGCCAAAAACTTAAGTTGTGGCTTTTTGCCAAGGGAGAGAGAGGATGGAGTTAGTCGAAGCAGGCCGCTTACCTTAGAAGTTTTACTCAGTTGCTGGTTGCCTTCCAGGCCAGAGGTTTAATCCTCGTGATAATTTTTAAACGTATTGTAGTGTTAACAGTTCTCTGTACTACATACGGCTTCCTGTTAATATAAGGCCAATCTTCCACGTTTATTATTCCAAAGTTAAGTTAGAGTTTAGTTAAATATTTTTATATTCTTACGTTTAGACCACAAGTAGTTTGTCTTTGTATTCCGAAGTACGGAAATTATTGTAAAGAGAGAAAGACAAAGGGTTTTGTATACCCTTCTTGTGTATCCTGTCTACTTCCCACAGTTATTGAACATAGCTTTAGTAAGCTCTCTGTTCCGAGTCAGGTCCTTGCATGTTCCCGAAGAAAGTAAGACAGAACATTGAACCTGATACCGTCACCAATATAAGAAGTATATTTTACACCCCTTTTTTCCATGGAACATGAAAAATTGTTTATCTTTCCATTCATTGCCATTTTTCCTGAAGAACCAGCATGATTCTCTAAACAGGTCACTTACGCCATTTCCTAGAAATGACTCGCAACCTTTGCAATATAAAGACAATATTTCTGTATCGATTACTGTGTTGCTTTCTGACTCTATTACGGAACAGACTCCAACCAAAGACGTATGTCCTCGAGTCTTCCACGTACCGTCTCCACTTACAGTCACATATAACGACGAATTTGAAAGAACGATGTGCAATCACAGGAGGGAGATCCATAACGCAGCAGAATTTCTGCATAGCAGCTTTCCCTTGACCAAGAGTTCGCATTGCATACGTAAATCTTCTGTTTAGCTCTGATATATTTTTTTGGAAACCCATCATATTAGAGTTTCTGAAAGTTCTTTTACATGAACACTTTGAGCATAGTAACTCAAATTTTGAGCTTAAACCATGATGAAATAGTTCACTTAAATGAACATTACAAATTTTACAACATAAATTATTTTCAATAAATTGAAATAGGATATCCAAATCAAATAGTCTATAACCACTAATATTAGGCTCTAAAGTTATCTTTATCTCTTGGTGGCAAAACAGTGTCACTATTTAATTTTTTAAACGAAGAACTGACACCACACTTCTTATTCATTGTATCATTATGCTGATTTCCCTGGAACTTTCTTTTCTTTGGTCGATGACCATAGGATCTTTTATTTTTTACATCTTCCTCACAATTTTCCATAATTATCAGGTGATAAAAATACTAAACAAAAACTGCAATGTTATAATAAAAACACCTTCAAAAAAGTCAAAAGAAATTTAGAAATCGCAAAAGAGCTTGTAAACAATCACGTTTCACGCTAATCCAAAGCTGGAGTAAGATTTCAACACATGCCTATGTTAGATGCCTATGTTAGAATAGTGCTATGTATAAATCTAATATATTCCTAAGTCGCGCTTTCGAGACATGAAAAACGCAGTGTGAATTTTGTCAATCGGCCCAGTAGAACGGGAGATATAGCACAGTCCTCCCCCCGTTTTTTTTAGCTTGATAACACATCAGCACTGTTTTTCCTCCATCTCAAAATAAATTATGAAGATTTGTGCTTTTGCAACTAGTTGAATTTCAACAGAAATACACGTTCATATGAAAACGTTGAAGCTCTTTTAAGGGGCCGGTTTTATACCTTTATGCAAATGTAATTCTACCGCATATAGCAGTACTTCCCTGTTAGCTGAATTACTTTCACACTGAGTCTTCCGATGAGAATTTTCCTAATTAAATACCAAAGGATGAATGATTATAAATTTCAAAGCACCTACTATCTTAACGATCGTTTCACTCAAAATCAAATATTCGAAAAGTGAGCAGAAAGGCAAAATAGACAATAGCTAAACATGGGAATATTGAATGTGAATAGCACTTTATTGTTGGTCTGCTGCCTTTTACCAGCTAAGATAGTACTTGCCAGAAACCGAAGATTATCCAACTGTGGGCATTGTGGTAAGAAGTCCTTTACTGAGTTCTCCAGCCGAGTAAACGTAAATGCGATTAACCTCTCGAAGCCGGCTGGTACAGCAGTTGTACAAGGAGAATGACTTTCTCAGACGCCGGCATTGGTACAACTGTCGTACCATCCATGCCCTCCCCATTTTAGAGAATCGCCTATCTGTAGATCTTTGGGTGGTCCATTGTCGCTGCTCAGAGTAGCCGCTGGCTACGCATTATTTCCCTCTTCTTATGAGTTTAGCTACATTTTGGCAAAAACCGCAGGTTTCGTCTCGCGCGAATATACTTGAAAATTAAATAGAGGCCATCTCTTTCTCAATCTGTCTCATAATTTTAATGCTATTTTTTTTACTACTGACTTTTGCTATGATTAAAACGTCAGCGATTTTGCACGCTCTTTAAGCATACCATATTTAATGTTCTTTAATCATAACAAATAAGAATAGATTAATATTTTAGATTTAATGCCCTTCTAGAAAATAGGTAAAACCGTTTTTATCGTTTACTCGTTTACTTCATTTTCATACTTATGAATAATAAGATTTTATTTTGACATTGTTTTGTGGAGTGCATAAAACCCTTAAGAACTGTCAACTCTTTCAAAGTGCTTCTATTATGCAGGCAATTTTGTCTGATTTATCAGGAGATAAATAAGAGACAATTGTATGCATAATAGTTTTACCGATTTTCATTCATTCAGTGATTGCTTTCAATGATTTTCATTGATTGTAAATTAAATAAAATCAATTTATCTTTACACCCTATTTTAGGATGAGATCTGCCAAAAAATATTTAAATATCAGTAAAGCTCACGTTACTTCTAAACTGAATCAAAACATCAGTTAAATGTTATAAAATTTTGGCCAGTTTTATTTGCTGAAATTCTTATACTCTTCAAGAGATAGAGAGAATTCAGACAAGTTGATAAAAAAATATCTTAAAAAAGTTGTTATTTTGTCTGTAATAAGGTGTATGTCAACTTACTACTAAATGTATGAAAATTAGGATTGGATTACGGAAAAGCACGCGAACGCTATGTGCTTAAGGGAATGGATGCTTTCGTGTAAACCTTTTTAAGAGAAACTTGCTCGCATTTAAATTCCTGGTGGAAACCTCCACATGTAATCAACCCGTTCTTCGGTATTGATTGGATTAATTTGTTCGCTTACTGAATTACATCAAAGCACCCAACGATTACCTGTATAAGGGGAGTTATGTCTTCGCGGAGGACTTTCTAAGAGAAGCTGGCTTGCATTTACGTTACACAAAAACCATGAATCCAACTATTTATCCGGGATTCAAATCCAAGCGAGCTATAAGTGTTCAGCCACCTTTACCGCTTTACTGAAGAGCAGGTAAAAATATTGATAAAGGAAAAGTATTGAATTAACCGATTTAATTTACTAACCTATATTTCTCAATCGGCAGTATATAAATTACGCATATGAGGGGGATTATTTGTGAATAAATAAACTGTATTGGACTTTTATCCACTATGTCATATTACAATGGAATTATTGCATTTCAAAGTTATTTCTCATGAATTAATTTTGCTCTTCATGATTTTTGATATTTTCAAAGAGAAAATTCCACACTTTAAATAAAAATATACACGAGAAGATACTTTATGCAAAATTTGGCGTAAACGGTTTTCTTAATTTTGCTTTGAAAATATTGCAGGGTAATCGTTTTCATTACTGGAAGAAATATAAAAAACAAATTTACTACATGGTATCAACACCCAATATTTCCTTATTCTTTTGAAAACGTGAAAGATTACTCTTTCTAAAATAAATTGGAAAATATATTATGTGCAAATAGAATATTCGTTGAAAATGAAATAGACTTCAACTTTTGGATATAACGATAGTTTTAGACGAAATTTCTACCTATGGAAAGAAATTGACGTATAATTAATTCTTCATGAACATTTAAAACTGTTCTCAAAATTCGTTTGATGACTGCATGTATAAGTCACGAATTTTTTTCTCGGCTAACATAAACAAAAGCCAATTTTACAAAGAAAAATTCTCGTTAAAGATATACCTTCTTTGCCTGATAGTCCAATGTAATATTTGTTAAAATTAATTATTAAACGCAACCAATGTATCTCGGATTTTGATTTATATATTATAATAAAAAAATTATCGAAAAAAGCAGATTTAAATCTCTGTTATTGTTATGTAAAGCTTTATTATTGCTGTCAGTTCATCTCAAAGTCTATTTGTATTGAATCTCATTCTAATCATCTAATGGTAATAAATATTATTATTATTATTTCATTAAATTAGTCATTACCATTATTTTATTAATGAAAATATGTTATTAAAAATCGCATTCCGGCCTGCAGACTTACAGATCTAGTCTGTATTTACTATATTTTGTTAAATTTTGTTCTCGCTTTCTAATTTCTAATACGAAAATACGCGAATATAAATGAAGAGTGAAAACAAAGTTAAAAAATTCACAAATTATTTACGAGATTGATTAGAAATAATGAATGAAATATAAACATTGCATACATTTTGTTCTAAATAAAGTGTGCACTGGATATGCATCCAGTACTGCACATTTATTTACGCACTATTTATTTAGAATTTTGCTTTCATTTAAATATGAAAACAAAATAATCATCGAAAAAATTGCAAATCTTGCAACTTCTCTACTATGGGACGTAGGCGTCCGACAAACATGTAAATTTTACTTCATCCATGGAGGGGAACTGACGACTTTTCTCATTAGGAAAATGTCAAAGAGGGGGCAAAACTGTTTCGGATCGCGCTGGTCTGAAAGCTATAATATGAGAATTTCGGCTCGGTTTTAGAAGGTTAAGCGGGTAATGCTTGAGAACCTATCGTAATAATTTTGTGGAAACATTTATTTGGAAGAACGTTTATAAAAGTATAAAGAAACATTACAATGAGAGAGAAAATATAAATTATTATCAGGTTTTAGTCAAATTATCTGTATATGAAACGTCGAAATGGTAATATGAGGAGGATTTTATTCATTTGTGTAAGCATTTTATTAACTTGCATACCAACGAGTTCTGACGAAAAGTCTGCATAGATTTATTACCTAATTATTGGCACTTCTTGCAGACGCAAATGAGATCTAATCAGAAAATAATCAAGCATCTGAATCAGTCAATCATCAACACGCACATTCTAAATCAGATTTCTGAATTACTTTCTTGAAGAGTTTACGGTCCACATAAAACTGAAGAAACATTTTAAACACAAAACAAAGCAGCAGAAGTGTGAGAAGTATATATTACTATAAAGCCAACACTCTGTCAGTTAAAGACAAAGTAGTTTGATTAAATAAACAAGGTGAACAGAGACACAGTTGTAGCCGTTTGTAATTTTAAAGTACATAAAGCGCAGGAGTATATGAGAAAACTAGTGAGTAGCACATTGGTTACAATTTTTATTATAAACATGCTGAAACTGTGAATATAATTTCAAGCATCGGTGGCAACATCGAATGGAGACATGCTTCAGTGTCAGATGTATTTCATTAAAAGATATGAAATATTTTTAAACGTTTAAGAACACAGTTTCTGAAGTACTTGACAGTACTGGGATTGATCAATCATAACGACAATAACATACATTGTTATGGAAAGAGAGAAAGTACTTGTGAGGCTTTCTGAAAGACCGAGTCTCAGTTTTAATATTTTAATATTAATCTCTACAAGTCTGACCTAACTGACACTACTGAAATAGTTACGAAAAACTGATTCCCACTGTTAAAAAATTGATCTGCATTTTTTTTTTTTCGTAAATTTTATTTTTTTAAACAACATGTCTGTAATCAATGTGCGCACCGCATTAATGCTGGAAAAACACTAAAATTTGAATCATCGTTGTACAAGCTAAAGAAAAAAAAACAATATTTAATTGTGAGAATAAAATATTCTAACGACTATAATGATAAGTCAAGAATAAAATCAAATCTGTAGCTGCAAGCCTTTTTTAGCGTTATGGTGGTTAGGGAAAACTGAGTGCGATACCGAAGGGCTCGGGTTCGAATCCCGGAGAAGGCGTGGATGTAAAATTGTATGTCCCTTCATAGGAGGCAATGATGGCCCGCCTACTAGGCGCCTCCATGATAAAGAGACTACCGATCTGGCCTTAGGGCAGCACGATGCCGACATAGGCAAGTGCCAACCATAAGAAAAAAAATTTGATTGTAATTTTATTCAAAAATTCCTAATTATAAGACGCAAATTTTTAGACACCTTTCTCATGTTCGTTTTTAATGGTAATCAAACTAATATGAAAGTGGACTGAAAAGTCATTTTTAAATGAACCCCATAATCTTATACGTCTCTGTACATTTGCATAAATCCATAATGGGCCAGGTATTATTTTGTCGAAGGACAAGAGTCTAAATGGAACGATTACTTCGCTTGCTTGCGAGTGAATTCTAGGAGGTCCGACGAAGACATCGCGGACGAAAACGTAGCGGAGAAAACAACGTAAGACGGAAACTTCGTTGTAGAAAACATGTGGGAGAAAAGAAGGCAGGAAAACATATCGTAAGTCTAAAACATCATCGAAGAAAACAATCGTGGTACAAAACATCGACGAAGAACAGAAAGCGGTTCCAAAACTTCGCAGTTTAAAAATATCGTCGTGGAAAATATATTCCTATAAAAGAGAGTAAATAAAATAATCGCATGACGATTATTCTGCAGATATATCTTTTCTACTTTTAAAAGGTGCTGGTGCGTATTCGAGTAATGAATTCTAGGTGCGAGTAAGAATGAGGAATATTTTTACCTCTATATTTCATATATTTCCTTTCATTAATAATTTTTTGCTAAAAATCCAAGAAGGAACTCTTGCATTGAAAAGTTGAAAGGAAGTAGAAAATTAATGATACGTATGGGAGTACTACGCAGTTTTTTATTTTTTATTTTAAGAGAATTTTAAATTTATTTACTTAACTATTAAACGTTATTATTTAATTAAGTCATTTCATAAAGTTGTATTGGCAGTTCTTCATGAAATATATATTTTTAAAAAATTAAAAAAGGGAAAAGGAGCATTTACTTTAGATTAAATGTATTTAAAAGTTTTATGCATGTATGAAATTTCTAATATTATGTTCTTTGAATAAATTAAGACTTCTTTTGTTCTTTTTCCTTCAGCTTCTTCAAAGTAAACCTTTTATATGAGTATCCTTTGCATGTTGCGATTCGTTAGTTGTGATGACACAAGTCAGGATGAACTACGTAATATTTCAGTACCGTATTTATATTTATTGGATTATTGGAAGAGCACGTTAGGGCTCTTTTCCTAAGGTGAGGGAAGCGTTTGGGGAGGACTTTCTCAGGAAAAGTTTCGTACGCACATTACACATTAGAAAAACCACAAAATTATCAAGCAGCGTGTTTTTGTGCTGGGTCTAGCTACCAGCGTTCAACGACTTTACCTCTGGACCACTGCAGCCAGATAGAGTTATTAACGGAATAGATTATTAACGGAAATGCATTCATTTTCACACTATTTTTTTGAGAAAGATCAAATTTAAATTTAGATCTAGAAAATGTAAACGCAGAATTTTACAAAAAGAAAACATAGGTACAATAAATCCTCTTGTCGATTACCATCCTAAGATGACCGATGTTTCTGAGAAAATAAGTAAATATAGGTTTTTCACAATGTCTCTCTAAGATGACCGCATCAACGGAAGACTAAAGAGATATGGAATCGTCAACGATCGCTTTGAAACGAATATTTTATATTTAACTTTACATTTATATATTTTTATAAATGATTCTAAAATATGGTTAAGCTTTTGTGTCTCAGTGTGCCACTACATGGAACACCCAAATTGAATCGCTTCGAAAGCCTCTAAATTCAACCGTAAATAGATAAAAATTCTTTTATAATATACTTTGAACTTTTCTTTTTAAACCGTAGATAGCAGCATATCACAAGGAGACACATAACTTTAATTTATTATGTGTTATTAAAATCCATTTTTTCAAGTAATTTTCTCTGTTTTTTTAATGATATAAAAATTTTATTTGGAGAAAAAATAGGCATAATTTTTTTGGCTGTACTCCAAATTATTTTTTTAATCTTTCATACAAAAATCATACGCAGAATCATTGAATAAAACCAGGTGTTCCATTAGCGGGAACATTGCGCCTTTAGCAATCTCATGCTCTTACTAATCAGCACATCTGTGCTCTCAGGAGAGAACATCCGTTGTTTTCGTTTTCTCTTTCCGTTGATTTTTTTTGGGGAGGGAATGAATTCAAACAAAGCAGCATTGAGGGGCGAGGTGGGTTTTGTGTTATGAAAGCATTAATATTGGCATCTCGAAATTTTTGGGGGTAGTTTTTAGGCGGGAATTTCATTAGTAGCTTCACTCATCTTTACTTAGACCTACGCGAATGTTTTGCTGTCTTTTTAGTCTCATTCCCGTTTATTTTCAATAATTGTGTAGATATTTTTCGTGTATCTATATATTATATGCTTATTTTTCTTTTTTGTTAATATTAATCGTAGTTAATTATTTTAATCTTAGTTGGTTTGTGCTTCCATCAAAAAGGTGTGACTTGCTTTGAACAATTTCACGAAGCTAAGAAATAGGAAAATTTATAAACATTTTTGTATATAGGACTTGTGTATATAGATATGTATCTCATTTATTCGTATATATTCAAGAATATTGTGTATATCCAGGGAACCATGTATACAGCCATAATACAGAGTTTTTTCATTCTTATGCAAACGCTTCTACTCATTTTCGTGCTTCACTGCAAAGCTCGCTTTGTCGCACTTTTATAAGCTCTGGCGGCGCAGTGTTCCACCTCATGGAACACCCACAGAATTAAAACGGTAAGTGCAATTTTTACAACATTTTACCTGTATACTTATTTAGGACTAAATAGACTGAATACAACGTTTCTTGCTGAAATTCCGACTTTAACGTACAGTGCGCCGCAAAGGATTAAATATTTTAGTTCTATGTTACGCAAATTGTATTTCTCTCTTTGTACCGAAAAGAGGCGCAGACACAAATTTGTTAGGATCGTAAAGCTCGGGTTTAGAGATTTTAAGTTGCGGTGAGTTTCAACTAAGACGAGGTTCTCCTGAGTTTACTTGGTGAGCCGCTACTGAAGTCGGAGATTTCAAAGTGTTCTTCGCCGTTCCTCAGCCAACTTAATGTTTGAAAGCCAATAAAGTAGTTTCGGTCAACATTATGACTCTGAGATTTCTTGGGTTCTACACTGAGGGAACATCAAGTGAATTTACAGTCCACTACTTTTGAACGACGAAACATACAGTTTTCACACACAATTTATTCGAAAATGTTTTAGTTATTGCTTGAACTTTTAGAACGAAGTTCTCAGCGAAGCACTTTTTTTTACGACCACTTCTTAAAAGTATAGCTGTGGAATTCTGGTACTAATTCTCATCTTTTTAAGATTTCCCATTTAGGTAATATTTTATTACTGTATTTTACAATATAAAGGAAGTATTATAATTACGAAAATTTTTAAATATCACATTTCAGTGGAAATATCCATTTTGTCCATATCTGAATCCATTTGGATGATTTTTGTGCGACATCTCATACGGACAGAATAAAGACTTCTTCCTTTTCATAATATATTTTATAATGCATTCAAAAGGGATTTTTTCGTGTTCTCTGTATGTATGTAGATATAATATATGTGTGTATGTATCTCGCATAACTCAAAAACGTTTAGCCGAAGAATATTGAAATTTTCTAAAGAGTAGGCTTGCTTCTCTCTTTATATTGCAGGTTAGCTGTACCAACCGTATATGTATATGCTCACGTATATGTACACCAACATCCTTTATCCGGCTTAAAAGTCCCTACACGACCTTTATTTTTGCAATCGTTGCTTGTAGTAATATACTTCCAGTTATCGAAATGTTTTTAAATCACGAAAATATTCATGTTTTGGCGATGTCAAATTTTTAAAAAAATTCTTTTTTGACAAATAAGTAAATCCAAATTTTAATACAGTCTCGCGGTTCGTATACTTACATTTGGGAAAGTTTCATACTTGTTATCTATATAGTATATAAAGAAGAAAGTTTGTGTGTTTGTCCTTTCATAACTAGGTCACTACTATACTTATCACCACCAAACTTTCTACAATTCTTTTATCGTTCCCGGAATAGGTCGACGTCACTTTTCTCAAAAAAAAAAAAAAAAAAAAAAAAAAAAAAAGTAGCTAAAATCAGAGCTATAAATTAAAAACTCGGAAAAACGATAATTTTCTTTCTCATTTTTCGAGTGGCAACAGTCTCGCAAGCTGGAGACGAAAATCTGCTTTATTTCGAAAGTTGTTACCATTGCTCTCTTTCAAATCCTAGAGTTTGTTAAAATACGAAAATAGACAAAAGATAAAATAAAAATAGCTTTCCCAAACATTAAATACGTTATTCCCGACTCCGAAAATTCGAGGGAAGCCATTTCGACTATTCTCATCTTAACTAGTATCATGAGCCAAAATACTAATTAAAAATTCTGAAAGTTCTAATTTTCGCACTCATTTTTCCTAGTGGTAACAGTCTCGGGCGTTGGAGATAGAATTGTTTTATTTCGAAAAGTGTTGCTACTGCTCGCTTGCAAATCGTACATTTTGTTAATAAAAAAATTTGTAAATTTTACATAACCTATATATATAAAGAAGAATGTCTGTTGTGTGTTTGTTTGTTTGTTTGCGTTATTGATTTCTGATCAATTATGATAAATATTTTGCGACATTGAATCGACTAAAGTTGAATATAGGTGAAATATTGGATGGAACTTGAGCTGTTATGGCCATTTGATTAGAAAGACGAAAATCACTAAAAGCTGAGTGACATTGCTTCTGATACAATGAGAGAGAATTATATTTTTCTATCGAAATTTTTTATGTGGGGTTGCATATCGCACCAGACTGAAAAATGTATAACTATGAATCGTATTTTTTACATCGTTAGAGAAGGATTACAACGGTATCGTTCTCTCTGTTGTTAGATACATTGCTTTCAATCTAACTTAATTGACATCGGGTACTTCCGCTAATAAAGAAATAAAATTAGAAAAAATTCATAAACGCACGACCAAAATTGTGCAGTATACGTAATTTCAAAATCAGCAACTTTCTTTTAGGAATCGGGTATTCAAGTTTGAAAGAGCAATTCGAAGAAATAAATTTAAATGATCAGCAGCAACAAGTGTGTATAATTTAATAGGCCTTATAAGGAAATTCACATAACTTATAAGGAACAACACGTAAGGCATTACAAGGCCTTATTTGTTGTTCGCCTTAGATTTTTGATTTTAGTAAGCACATAATTTTTCGATTTTTTTCATTCGAAAAAATATGCGTCTGTTTCTCGTACTTTTCTAATATACAGTGAATTATTTCATAAGGGCATTACGCGGAAGTTTCTAATTATTAGTTTATATATAGTATATAGACATTGTCAAACATTCGTTTTCTCCAGATGTAAACCACCTGTTTCTCGACCTGGCCCAAACAGCTTTTTGCATATTGTTAACTGCAAACAATCATTCGATTTACTGCATAGTTAAATGGAATGTATTCTGAGAGCTGAAAAATGTCATCTAAGCAATTTGCAATTTGATTCATTACTAGTAAATCTGAAATCAGTTTCGTTATTTTAACAAGAAAGGGCATTTTTATGCATAGTGCTGGAAATAGAATAAAGATTTAATAAAAATTAAATTTTAGGTTCGAGTTCCATTTGACGAATATCAAAATGTTTACCTTGAAATATTAATAAAAGTTTTTTGAAAATAGGAATGTAATTTTTAATTATTTTAAATCTATTTACTCTAAAGCAAAATGCCGTTACATTAAATATCAGAGGCACAAGTAGAAGATATAGAACTGGATATAGATGGCTAGAAGTAAGAAACAAACAGAAAAGAAAGAGAGAGATCAGAGTAAAATTATTCATGTTAAATTCAAATGGAAAGAATTTGAAAATGCTATATTTCAATAGCTAAGATTTAGTTAACTCTAACAGGGAGAAGTACCTCATATGGGCATAGTATACATCATAAGTGAAGTGGTGAAAGCATACGGTATCGTGTTTTTACTATTTGAACACTTTCGAAGATCTGAATGATGAGTTTATATATGTCAAATACTCTATTAATTACTTATCTCTATCTATCTCTAATTTTACACGTACTGTCCACCAATGAATGCTCGATGTATAGGTCACAGCCACTATCCCACCAAAAGAGAAAACTTTCATTTATGAAACTTCCTAGTACGTCTGCCAGGGAAACGAAAACTGGCTTTACATCTAACATTATCCTGCACATTTTTATGAAACATTAACATTTTGATTCGACCCTTTTGTTTTATTTTGTTTTGAGTTTTGTTCAAGCAAACGTTTCGAAAATCATTCCTACTTGTAAATACCTGTTTGTTTCTTGTATGTTTGGGGCACCATTGGTCATGTGGTTAGGATTGCAGAATACTGAGAGTTTTATGGAACTGATCATCCCAATTGTAATTTCCATTATTTATATACAAAAACAATATAGGAGCATGAAAAACACCAATATGGATAGTTTAATAAGACGAAACTTCAGCTCGTAAGTGCTGATAAAAAATAATGTACAATAACTAAATGTTACTGTAGGATGTTTATTATAGCTTAAATAAACAATATTCTGTTTTTGCTCAAACACAGCGTTAAAAATACCAAGTGGTTGACACGAAGCCACATAAATTTCGTTTGACTAATTATTAATATATTATTATATCATAATATTAGTTAGCAGTGGTAAATCTAGGTATTAAAAAACCGTAAACACGAATTTTTGAAAATTTTAATATTTCTCCTTTGACCACGTTTGAATTATCCATTTGAAGGTGGCAAGGGGCCTTCATTTTCAAGGAATGATTTCTACCGGCAGTAATTTTACAATAATATTATAAGATTAGACATAATAAATCTGACAGCATGAATGCATTATATGAAAAAGCATGGAATTTGCATTATTTTGCTGTAGAATGTTATACTAATTCTCGATTATCCGTGTGTGGAATACCCGTCTTGCAATTTGGAACTAGGTACCGTTGAAGCAATTTTAAGCGACCAGCGAATATATTTTTCATTTAGTCAATTTGTCGAAATTTTAATCTTTTTAATTGCAGTTTTACATATTTTGATTACCATTAAAAACGAACGTGAGTAACTCATCTGAAAATCTATAAGCTGTGAGAGAAATCATATTGAATGATCTGAGCATACAGAGGAGACTAATTATATGCCTTTGGCTTTACAATCCTTGTTAGAATATTTCATTTTCAGAGTTGTGTTTTTGTGTTTATTGCAGCTTGTAGGATGATGAGTGAAATTGCGTGGAACTCTGTGCATTAAATAAGTGCAAACATTGATTACAGACCTTGTTAATTAAAAAAAAATAAACTTTTAAAAAATAATATTACAGAATACATATACTTCTTTTACATTCCGAATCAATTTTCCGTACCTAGTTGAGTCACATAAATTATGACAAACTTTGAGAAATGAATTTAAAAGAATTAAATATGAAAAAAAGAATTTAACAAAACAATTATAACTTGGCTGTGCGAGAAATCTCACAAATACTACGTTTATGTTTCTGAACAAATGCATAATATTCCCTTCATTTCTATCCATCAATTTTATCATTTATCTCTCACACACTTTTTTATAAAAATCTGTGATAACACTTTACAAACATTTAAACAAATAAATGAAACTTATACAGATTGGACTGTCAAATACCTCGAAAAATTAGTTGTTAAATTTCAAAAAATTTCAGATTTGATTACGAGATATATCTCATAGATATCTGACATCGAAACAGGTCTCAATTCGATGATGTCATGGATTTTTAGAATTATGTTTACAGTTTGAAATTATCCTCATTATACGAAAAATATTAAATAAATTTGTTAATTATTAGTTTCCTTGCACACTCTTGTGCTATATGTACTTTAACGTACAAAGAACGTTATAGAATATTGTTATCAAGGGTTATTTAAATCAAACTGCTCTGCGTTTTAAGGCTGAGCGGTGACTTTCCAATTAACACGCTGAGTTCGGCGCCGAATTTGCTGTCCTTTCCATTCAGCCGGCAGCGAGTTAAACCTTAAAGCTAAGCCGTATTATTGTTTAGAATGTTTCAATACATTTCATTAAAGCTAAATTTGATCACATTTCATTGACACTATGTTTATTAACTTATACTGTCGGTCCCGTGGAACGACGCCAGGCAAACGAAAATTCCAGTGCCGGTCCCCAGGGACCGACGCCGGCCACACGGAAAGTTCACTGTCGGTCCCCAGAGAGCGGCGCCGCGATCAACGTGTTAAGAAAGTTTCGGGCCGGTAAGTAAATATGTATTTAATTCAAATATATGAATTAATATGTAATCTATATATATGATTGATTGCATTTGAGTTCCATTTCGAATACTCAAAACTTAAACACAAAGAACTAGAGCCAGCAGATACATAAATCAGTTTATTGAACGCAATTTAACAGAATCGTTACAGGTGATGAGATGTGGGTAGCTCACTTCACCACAGAAACCAGCAACTCACGATTGATTGGCGTCACAGGGATCCACGCGCCGGACAATCCTCAGTCTATGCACGGAAATTGATGAGCACGGTATTCTGGGATAGTAAAGACATTCTGCTCATTGACGTATTGGCGAGTGGTGCTCCGGTGAAAGCTGATCTTTATTACGCTTTACTAGAGAACATCTGAAGAGCCATTCAGAACAAATGGCTTGGGATGTTAAGTGCTGGTGTTGTGGTGTCCTACGACAACATCGGACGCATACGGGGAATTCCACAAAATATATGTTGTAGACGTTTCGCTGGGAGATGTCTGACCATCATGGCTCCGATCTTGCTGTCAAGTACTTTCACGTGTTATTGCACCTGAAGACGTTCTTGTCTGGGCACACTTTCCTACAGGTGAAATGTTGCAGACAACTGTGACGGGCTTCCTTTCTTCCCAGGCGACAGACTTCTATGACACTCTAATGGAAATAGGTAACCGACGCTATGACAATTGGTATAGTTCCGATGTTTCTTATGCTGAGAAGTAGCAGAAATATAGCTGTATCTTTTGCAATAGATCTTTCCAGGTAATAAGACTTTGTTTTTATGGTTTACGGCAAAGTAATTTTTCGGACGACCCTCTTATTGTTTAAATAATCATTATCAAATGAATATACCTTCATCTAAATAAATATCTAACTCATTGAAATCATCATCTATATAAATTTCCTTCTAAATCCAATCAACTTCATCTGCTAAATTTAAATCATCATCTAAGACATCTAACTAAGCATAACTACCCAAAACACATCTTCATGTTAAACCATCATATATATATTATCATCATCATCGTCATTGAAAATATCGCCAAATTAAGATAAATCATCATAGCTCAAATCAACTAAATAAAAAGCAGTATCATCTAAATCACCACCATCAACAATATGATTCTCATTTGATCATCGTCTTCATCACCACAACCGTCTAAATCACCATCAAAATTGTTATCTGAATAACCAAGAAAGAAATTATAAAATTATCACCAGATAATTCAAAACCATCATTTAAATAATCATCATCATCGAAATCATACCTTCAGTTTAAACCGTCGTATGTGTCATCATCACCATTATCATCGTCGAGATAGATAAATCATAATCCTCCAGATCATCTAAATAGAAAGCAATATCAACCAAATCATCATCTTCTTCATCCTCATTTAATCATCGTCTTCATTGCCTAACTCCTCTAAATTATTATATAAATCACTCTCACATCATGTATAAAATCGTCATCAGTCAAAACTATGTCACCATCAAATTCATCTAAATATTTATTATCACTTAATACACATCGTCATTTTAACCATCATGTATATCGCGTCACCATGATCATCGTCAGAATAAGATAAACCATCATCACCCAAATCACAAAATTTTAAACCATCCTATGTATCATCTTCATCATCATCATTGAAGTCGTCGTCAAAATAAAAGATCTTCACCTAGATACAAAGCCCAATCACCTCAAGTTTTATTATCATCCTACTCAAATATTCATACTCTTCATCATTAAACCATACACTCACGATCACCTAAATAAAAAATCATCAGCAGTTAATCTAAATCATCGTCCTTAAAATACTAGTTAAATTATTTAAATCATGATTTTTTAGTGTTTCGCTAGTGTGCCGTCAAAAAGAGCCAGTTTCGTTCAGGTACAGACAGAAGGATATCACCGGAAGTTCACTATCTTTGGTACAGGTGTAGTAACCAAACGCCCTCAGGAGATGCCAGAGGCTTGGGTACGTAGCCGAAACCTATGCCATCTTAGATAACGTGACACTCGGAAGTGACATAAGAGTTTGAATAACGTAATGTTTCAAAAAGTTTTGTTTTTGTGACAACGAAAATATTTTTTTAAGTTTCATGTCAAAACGACGAATTGTTTTCTTTTTTTTTAGGCAACGGCCTCTTGAATCTCTTGAAATCTTGTTTGTAATGACATTAAAAAATTTCCCTTTTATCATTAAATCTGTATTTGATTTTAATTGAGCATCTCATTACTTACTGTTTGTTCATTTTGCATAATTTTAATATAATAATAATAAGCAAAATGCAAAATGTTAATCGTTAATGAAAAATGCGACCAGAGATATAAAATAAAAAATTAAAAGACAAAGAATTAAATTTATATATAAAGTTTTACCAGAATAGAAAAAAAAGAGAAAGGACTTTAAAGAATAGAATAGTTGAAGGGGTGTTGTTTATGTGAGTATCGTTTGCTTCATTTTATTGTTGCAAACAGCGTAAATTCCTTTTGCTTTTCTTCCTTTAGTTTTGAACTTTATGTGTGGCAACAAGATAATTGATTGATAGAATTGTGTTTGTGACAGCCATGTAGAATGGCTCGCTTATTTTGTATCAATTATTTTGCATCGCTGACAAGTGTAATTTAATAAAAGTGTAGGAATACAGTTCATTTGTTGATTGATTATAGTTTGTGAAACATATTAATTTAATAGAATACAGGTGTTGAAAGCCAAAACATTTCATAAAATGAGGATTTCTGATATTTGCATTTTCAAATTCTCTATAATTTTAGCTTTCTTAAAACACCATTCTTTAATCTCTATGAAAATTAGGACTGTACAAAATCTAGCTTTAATTTGACATTGAATGCTTTGATAATTGAGAATTTTTACATAAAATCGCCTTTTTCGAACGTGATTTTTTTATACTCGATGTAGTAGTACCTGTTCTCAAGAACTACTGCTCACAGGTATCCGAAATGTTTATACCTTATTTACTACGTTTCCAAATATTTGCCGAATTGAGCTTTTGATTATAATCAGTGCTAAATTTTACTATGCGTAACAAAATATTCTGTAAAATACTCTAAAATTTAAAATGATAAAAAAGCTCGTTTCAGGATATTCAGCTAGGTATTGTGATGTTCCTTCCCTTAGCGAAAGACGTTTCCAGAACATTTTATCCGCGAGGGGCGAAAGACGTTTCCAGAACATTTTATTCGCGAGGGGCGAAAGACGGTTAAAGGAAGGGATGTAGTTACGCCGGAAAACAGAGTGGAGGCAAGCTGGTGGGAAGAATACGAGACTTGTGACTTTTGCGGTTGGACCGGCAGTCATGCCGTGTGCAAAGAGGTAACTTAAGCTAAATGTATAGTAGTGGTATCTGTTTTATTGTGTATTGTGTAATAAATTAGTGGTTAAAATTTCAAAGCTGATGGAGATTATTTTCCTATTATGGCGAGTGCATGAGGAATAGACAAACCCGCCTCGGAGTTGGAACGGCGCGAGGTGCAAATCGGCGCAGTCCATAGGATAAGATTGTGAAAAAGGAAATCACTGAATAGTGAAAATAATAAATAAATATTATCGTAAAAAGTTACTGAAAATTATAAAATGAAATTCGGTGATAGTTCACGAATGGATCTACGGTATGAGAAGATTTTTATGACGAAAGAAAATGGCGCGTTTAAGGCAATGTGTGCGAATAAATCATCAGATTTTGAAAGCGTGATATGCTAAAACGTTCACAGCCAGTAAGTGGTAAAATGTGATCATCAGTGTTCATCATCCTAGTGAAATCGTGAAAAGTTAAATCAGGGTAACGTGAATTACCGTGTTGTAATCATGTCAAGTTACGTGCCAGTGCAGTGTGCTCATGATTAAAGTTTACAACGTCAAGTTGTGCTCTTCGTTCGACATTTTCACTATCGGGATCAAAGGTAAGTCCTTCTTAATTTATATATTAACCATATTAACTTGGAAAATTAAAATTGTTTTTATGTCTGGTAATAACATGATTCGAATGTCAGGCGTTAAAACCAGTAGACGCCGAGAAAGTATTTTTTATATGCAAATGAGAAATTAAGGTTCTTATTTTTATCAAGATATAGGAGATATTGATTGTTAAATGAAAGTTAAAATAGTTCGGAAATATGATATCAGAAGTGATTCTGAAGCATTTGATTGTTTACTCAGATTACTAAGCAAGGTCGAACGGACTTGTTTGTTGTCTTGTTTTACCAAAATGTTTTAGTCACTGAAGTTAATAAGTTGATTAAAAATTAATTCGTTTAACCATTTGAAACAATACGTTTAATATGTGTGTCAAAAAGAGCCAGTTTCATTCAGGTACAGACAGAAAGATATCACCGGAAGTTCACTATCGTTGGTACAGGTGTAGTAACCAACCGCCCTCAGGAGATGCCAGAGGCATGGGTACGTAGCCGAAACCTATGCCATCTTAGATAACGTGACACTCGGAAGTGACATAAGAGTTTGAATAACGTAATGTTTCAAAAAGTTTTGTTTTTGTGACAACGAAAATATTTTTTAAAGTTTCATGTCAAAACGACGAATTGTTTTCTTTTTTTTTAGGCAACGGCCTCTTGAACCTCTTGAAATCTTATGCTGCTGCATTGCCGTGCGCAATGCAGCAGTCAGTACAGGAATGCGTAAATGCGATACGGCGCAATGCAGCAGTATTCAAAACATTTTATTTTCAGGATAATTTAAAAGATTAGCATATTTCTTTTTGCATTTATGTGTTTAACAATATATGGTTAAATATATGTTAAAAGTTTCATATGAGAATCTATTATTGATTATTGTGTTCCTTAATGATATTGTATGCTAAGTGAATAATGGTAGTATTCAGTAGTAAAGAAATATCTACGTTTGCCTATAATCAAGTGTTATTATTGTATTGCATGTGTAACGCTGTAAAACGGAAATATCACAGATTAATAAGGGTCTTAAAAGGAGAAATAGGGTGGCAGAAGAATCAGACGAAGTCATAAAATCCATGCAGACTTAAATTAAGTTAAAGGAAATGGGGCTACAGCTAGAAAAGTGTAAGTTGGAGGAAGATGCGGCTAAAAAGCGGTTAAAAGAGATGGGATTTAGGGAAACACAATTAGAGAGAGAGCGAGATAAAAATTAAAGAAATAGAGCGTAGGAAAATAGATAAAGAAGGAAGCGTATCGCAATCAGAGGAGGATGGGGTTTCAGATTCTTAGAGCAAGGGAAACGATTATTGAAACATTTGAAAATAATGAAAGGAGTTATGATTGACCCACCATCGAAAGCTGAGAAATGGCCGTTCTTTTTACATCATGCTGAAGTGATTCTTAATCTCTATAAAATTTCTGAAGAAGGGAAAATTATTTTGCAGAGTTTAAAAAAAAAAAGTTAAAAATTTGATCGCGACTCTCGATGAAATGGATTTAAATAACTATATTATGATTAAAGACACCGTATTAAAAAAATTCGAGATTCCTCGGAAAAACCGATCGAGGCAGGGTGGTGGGGTGAATACGAGACTTGGTACATTAGCGATTGGACCGGCAGCCATGCCGTGTGGAAAGAGATTACTTAAAACATGTTTTGCGCGTCTTATATTATGTATATAGATGATATTACTTAAAACATGTTTTGCACGCCTTATATTATGTATATAATTGAATGTATACTATACTAGTGATATTTGTTTTATTGTGTATTGCGTACCGTTATGTGTAATAAATTAGAGGATAAAATTTCAAAGATAGAGATTATTTTTTTACTATGGCGAGTGCATAGACGAACCTGCCTCGTGCTTGAAAGAGCGCGAGGTGATAGATGTACTTTAATTACGTAAAAACCTTAAAGCCTGTAAGAACAGTAGATTTTTCAGAAAAGGTAATCCAAAAATGGCCAATTTAACATTGTTGCTATAGGGTTTCCAACACCCCTTAATAAAAAGGAGTAAAATATTTTTAAAAAATGGCATTTATGGAAATAAGAAAAAGAAATATGTTTAGCTTATAAGAGTATATAATATTTCTGTAAAATAAATAAAGTGAGCATTTAAAAGTAATTTTTTAAAATAAAAAACCAAAAGGAAATATTTCTAGTTTTTAAAATCAGTATTATGTTTGTAAAATGAAAGAACTTAAAATCTTTTTAAAGTAAAAATAGCGAAAAGAAAAATTTAAATGAAAGTTTCACGTTAGTAAAGTTAAATATTAAAGAGAAAAACATTTTTGACACGAGAAAGGGAAAATAAAAGAATTTTAAAGTCAAAATTACATTTGCACAAGTTGCAAATTTGATAGAGATTCGCGTTCCTTTAAGCCTCGGGCGCATCCCTATGACGGTCGGTTACTATTAAGCTTGTTATTGTAAACTGGCTATTCAAATTACAGTCGGTATGCGCAAAGGGGGCCTGAATCTTCATCCTGAAAAATAAACAAAATTATTGTTACACGTCACATAAAAATATCAGTTAAAATGGTAATTCAATTCTGAGTCAGAAGCATGAGAATATTTGAGAAGGTTATATCGCATACGCAAATAACCAAAATGAAAGATACTCGAAACGGATGACTGTGCACTGTCTGCAAAATTTTAGACCGGATCTTGGTCGTTTGTGGTGGGCATTGACTTCCAAGTACAAAAGTGTTTTGAAAAACGTAAATGTTTGCGCTTTGGTACTTTTAAATTTAAAATAATTTGTTTTGTAAAAATTACGAAGCCTAGCTCTTCATATGTTTCTCCGACACTCATGATTTTATGAGGAAAAAGTTTGCACTCGTTATGAAATAATTTTGAACATAAGTATCTCCGTCTGATTTCGATGGACATCAGTCAATTGTTTTGTGATTTATTTCTTATAACCAAATACCTAGACAGAAGTCTAGGTATTGGAGGAAAAAATAATTAGTCAGATTTCGTACTTTGTGCAATAATAACCGTTTATTATTCGAAAAGACAAAAAGTTGCGTCATTTAAAACAGATCATTAATTGAAGTATATCCACGGTTGCACAAATAAAGAGCGAGTGAATATTTTGTGGACAGAGCGTGTACAATTTGATGAAAGGCATATGCAGTAGAAAAGTGCCCAAACTGGCGTATAGTGATAAAACGGCTTTTGAGGGAGTAAAATCTTTTTTATAATTAAATTTTAAATTAGTAAGTTATTTATTATGATATAAATAGTAAAATATAGATAACTGGTACTTTTATTTTCAGCTTTTTTGAAATAAACTCATTACGCATCGTGCCAAAAGAAAATAAAAAACTTCTTTCAAAATTTAATGCTTAACGTTTTTTTTTGGAAATGAAAATATCAATTAACAATAGACAAAACTCTTCCTTGACCTTGCAAATTATTCTAGAAATCCTTAACTTCCTTTAGCTGGTAAAAACCTGAAATCTCTTACTAAATTTGGCATGGAATATGCCAGTAAATTTCAAACGTTAAAATGTGCGCCATTTGTTTTTTCATAAAATTTCTCATATAAATAACTCTTGGATTAGACTTTTTTTGAAAAGTATCTTGACCCAAAACGTCTAAACTGTTTTCTTAAAACATTCGTTTGCTATTGAAAATTTTATAAATATAACTAGACTGAGTTTTGAATAAATGAAATTACAACGCATAAGCACATTGTTGGAACATTTTGTATAAGAAAACGTAATCGCATATAAATCAAGTTCTTATATCGCTTAATTACAATGCATCAGGTCTTTAGTAAATAAAGAAAGCAATAAAATACACATGGTGGTTTGGCAATACCAAAAACATCATATCCCGCAACAGCTCTTCTTGATTATTTCATACCTTAGGAAACACGAGCAAATATGTCAATTGCGGAAACATTGCAGTTTGGCAAGCGATAAGGTGGTGCGCAGGAGAAATGATTATCGGGGAAAATATTTCTGCAAGGTAGGAGGTGATTTGTATTCATTCTGGATGTGGAAGAGAATGTTATTCTAGGACTTCGAGAAACAAGGAACATAATTTGGATAAGAGTGCACTTTCGACCAAAGTGAATTTGCGGAATTAGGAGTCATGTTCTTCTTTCTGTAGTCATTTGAAACCGTGGTTCTGATGTCAACATCAAAGACTTAACGATATCACATTTGATTTTAGTGAAGTGTAGTTCATCCAGTGCTTTCTTCAGCAGTAGTTATGGCTTTTGCCGAACGAAACAAACACAATGCAAGTTTCAAATGTTAAGTCATTCAGTTTGCGAAAGAAAATGGAAATCATGCAGTTTGGTTTTCGTGAGTGCTTCGTACACGAGTGGAGGAAACATGAAATTTTACAATGATTATTGCGCCAAAGAATAACTGTGCATTGCATAAAGAAGTAATGAAATAGCTTACCGTCGGCGAAAGTGTTGGAAACTGCATTGTAGAAAATCCCCATCATCACTAGAATGGATTAATTGTAACAAGAAACAGCGTACGTTTCTTTGCCTTAAAAATAGAAAAATGGAGTGCAAATGAAAGTGAAAACTCTAAAGCAAACTGAGGTTGTGTATTCGATTTACTTCACGGAATAATTCTGTTCTCTGAGAAAAAGAGATAAAATTTTTTCAAAGACTTCGAAAATATAGAGATAAAACTTTGATGAGTTTTTAAAAATATGTAACAATTTATTTACTATCACGTGTTGCAAATATGGATGTCATTCCAGTAGTTTTTATACGGTAGGAGATAAATAAACAATGATATGAAAGAAAAATAACAGTTAACATAGAAACAATAGTCCAACGAGAAATCTCACCTCACCGTACTGATCTCCTGCTTAGCCGACCGTACGAAATTAAAATCCCATCGATATCTTTAAAAGAAAGATTTTGCAGAAGTCCAGTTTCCCGAAAGTGTTTTCATCCGTATTCAAGAGAAATGATCGGCGGAGAAAAATGTCGTGAAACTGTGGATAAGAAATATTTGGCAAAAGCTTCCTTTTGTCTCAGATAATCAAGAAAATCCAATACTTTGGGACATGTTCAGCCTCCATCTAACGGATAACACAAATATGTTGTTGAAATAATGTTATACAGATATGACAGTTTATCCAGGCGGATTATTGCCATTAGTTCAGATATTAGACATATATGTCAATATATCATCGATAGAATATTTTTAACTTCAGTGGAATACTCGAGCAAACGTGAAGGTGAAAAACTGGTTACAAATGGAGACCAAATACGTCATGCCAGTCCATAAATAGTGTGTCAGTAAATAATAAAAGCACGGAATAAAATTAAACCCATTTAATATATGTGGTATATCTGACGGTCTAGTTGAAACGGAAGATGATTATTTATCTGTGGATCAGAGAAAAAGTGACGGCGAAAATGAAACAGAATCCGATGATGTGCTTGAAGATATAACTTAAGCCGAATATGAGGAACTTGGATCTATGGAAGTATGGATGTGAAGGTGAAAATGAAACAGAATTTTTATAACGAAAATTTTTAAGTACATAAACTGTGTTATTTCTTTTAAAGAAAAAAAATTTAGTTACACGCAGAAATCTAATTTTCGTATGCTCACTTTTTCCATATTTCCAAACATAAAATTTTTATAGCTGGCGTACAGCGCGCACGCATAAATTTCCATCTTACATTTTGTTTTAAAAGTGCGTCTTATACGCCTGAATATACTATAACAAACATAGCTGAAACTTAAGTGATAGAGATATTTACATGCTTGCTGAACCATTATATTCTGCTTTTTCCCTTCTATTAGTTTACAAATGTTTTCAAAATGTCGATGTTACGTTTTTCGATCTTTGTGTTGAGAAAAGAGATAAGGAATTAAAATTTTTATCTCGGAAAACAAAATTCCAAATCAGATTTCTAATGAAGAAGTGAAATTTTCTATAGCTTTACTTTCCGGATTATTTAAAATTAAGAAAAAGAAGAGAGGAAAAAAAGAACTGATTTGGGTAACCAGAATATTTAGCCATTGAGTATCTATTGATGGGAATGTATATAACTCTAATGAATAGTACAGAAATAAGATAAAGTTACGTTTCGGTTTGTAGGCCTAACATTTCAAAATGCTTTTATACATCTTAAAGCGCATAGCAAAAGATTAGGCTCTCAACCGCTTTTTGTGTAATAACGTCAGAGAATAATTCTTACAGTTACAAGGTTTTCAAATAATACATTCCTTCAAAAGTAATCTATTGTATTAAGATAATGTGTTTTCGAGGGGGAAGAAAATGAAACAGAACGGCGAGATCCTTCAGAGTATGATCCTGTAATGCTTTAGCAAATCTTTCGCAGTCTAAAGTAATAGAGAAATGTGGTAGCGCTTCATCTTACACTATAGTAATGTAGTCAGATTATTTATATTATGTGACTATGTGTCTCTATTCGATGTGTGGGAAAAAAACGTCTCCAACAGGTTTATATATACGATACCATTCAGATAAACGCAAAGCAAACCAACATTTCCATCTAATAATATTTATTTTATTTTAGTTATACCATTTTCTAGTTAGATAACCAATTTGTGAGCAAGAATTTGTATCGTAACAGTGAATCATATTGCTGCCAAATTCCAAATATAAAAAACTAAAGCTCACGAATCACAAACCGAGAGTTTCTGTGAGATTTGTGAGGTGCGAAGGAATCTCTATTTTGAAAGAAATCGAAATTGATATAAATTCGCTTTATAATATATTATTCAGTTTTTTTCTCTAATTATATTATGATTCTGATTTAATGTATACACACATTTTAAAAGTTATTTTTTCGCTCATTTTAATTTGTAATCTTGAATTTTTACACTAGAAAAATCCTGAGTAGAAACGGAAACTGTGGTATGTCAAACTACATTTAAACAAGGTGAAAGCAAATTAAAAGCTAATGTACATACTACAATAGCTTTTAATTTGTTTAGAATTACAATCTTGGTAATGCAACTCAAGCTGATTAACACATAATTAAAAGCGGATAAACATTCCTTTTTGAGCGTTTCTTTGAATCTTGATATAAAGTCCTATAAATATCTGCAGTTGGATAAGACAGCTCAGGGTCAAACAAATTTTAAAATGAAATCTGTATAAATTAATTTCATGAGTTCAATTATGAAAGATATGACGTGCAATATTTATTTGCACAATTTAAAGCCAGTAGCATAACATAAATTTATTGTTGAAAAATATTGTCATGTGACTATGTGTTAAAAAAGTCAATAAACTGTGACTTTCCAGGTAAAACCGGAAGACCTCGCAGCCATGAAAGGCACTGAAAACATAGATCTGAACTACGAAAGAGTGTACTTAGTTGCTGCTAAAATAATACTGGTATCTTAAAGTTAGAATGACTAATTACTAGCTAATAATATATCAGTAGTTACACTTACCGAGCAAAATATTATCAAATGCTGTCCATATACTAAGAATACCATAAAGTTCTTCATAATAAAAATGTTATTGATAATAAATTTTGGTAAAATGAAGCAGGTGTATGATTTCTTTGTTCTGTTTTTCTTTTCCGGGTCTTGCTTCGTTTGATCATTAAATCAATCGTTCTACAGTTGTTATCGAGTTCTGGCTCTTTTCGCAGTTCATCCGGTTTCCTTTTCGGGTTTGACAGTTGTTTTCCGGTTCCAGCTTGTTTTTCAGATGAGGATTCTTTTCCGTTTTTTGCTTTTTTTCCAGGTATTGCGTCTTTTCTGACTCGTCTATATTTTCCAGTTCTGGCATCTTTTCCGGCTCTTGCTTCTTTTCCAGTTTTTGCATTTTTCCAGTTTATTCTTCTTTTTCAGTTCTTCTTTGTTTTTTAGTTTTTGCATTTTTTCCAGTTTCTTTTGACTTTTCAGTTCTCCTTTGTTTACTAGTTTTTGCATTTTTTCCAGTTTCTTTTGACTTTTCAGTTCTTCTTTGTTTACTAGTTTTTGTATCTCTTTCAGTTGTTTCTCCATTTTCAGTTCTTCTTTCTTTTCTAGTTTTAGTATCTCTTCCCGTTTTTTCTTCTTTTTCAGTTCTTCTTTCTTTTCTAGTTTTTGAATCCATTCTAGTGTTTGTTTCTCTTTCAGTTCTTGCTTCTTTTCTAGTTTCTGTTGCTTTTCCAGTTTTTGTTTGTTTTTCAGTTCTTCCTTCTTTTCCAATTTTTGCTTCTTTTTCTGCTCTTGTTTCATTTTCAGTTCTTGCTTCTTTTCCAGTTTTTGCTTCTTTTTCAGCTCTTGCTTCTTTTTCAGTTCTTGCTTCTTTCCTAATTCTTGTATCTTTTCCTGCTCTTGCTTCTTTTCTAGTTTTTGTATCTTTTCCAGCTTTTGCTTCTTTTTCAGTTCTTGCTTCTTTTCTAGTTTTTGTGTCAATTCCAGTTTTTTCTTGTTTTTCAGTTCTTGCTTCTTTTCCAATTTCTCCTTCTTTTCATGTTCTTCCTTTTTATCCAGTTCTTGATTGTTTTCCAGTTTTTGCATCTTTTCGGGTTCTCGCTTCTTTTCCAGTTCTTTCTCGTTTTCCAGTTTTTGCTCCTTTTCATGATCACAAGGAGGGTTTTCCAATCTACAAAATAATCAGTATATCTTTATTTCAGTAGTAAAAAAGTGAAAGTAATGCAACGACTATCACGTTTAACATATACAACACTTCCATATTTAGATACTATATAACACTTTTGGCTCAGTTTCATAGGGAAAAATCTCCCCGTAGATTTATTGCCTGACAGAATGTTTTTCTACAAAAGGCGAATTTGTTGCTTTTGTTCTTCTGACCTAAAGCCAAGCAGAAAAGTTAAAGCATTTGGCGTGATTTGTATGCAATAAGCGACCTCCATGAATCTCATGTAGAGCGTAATAATTTGCAAAGTTTCAGTGCCTTACTTTTCTTTACTTAATTTTTACATAAGTTGAAATAATAATAATAGTAATAATAAACAGGTGGCTTAAAACAGAGGGAAACAATGGCGAAAATTGCAAAATAGGAGGGAAAATGAAACTGAAATGAAAAATAAAACAACTACAAACAAAGGATGGAAAAAGCATTTTAGAAGATATACACGTAACGTTCTTTCTGAATCAGCAAAACCTGTATTTAAACGAGTATAAGTTTGAAAGCTTTGGATTAATTTATTTTTTGAATCAATTACTATTTCTTACGCATGCCAGATATTTTAAATTTCTTCAATTTTTGTATAATTTACTTACGTATTTTACCATTTCTTATTATTATCCAGTAGAGGTAACCTTACACATCATTAAAATATCTCCGAGTTTCCTCATTTAAGTCATCTTTCTCGCAGATCAATCTCTTTGCATCGCTGGCTGCACAGGTTTCAAATTTTCTCTCGTTATTCCGAATTCGGAACATAATGCTGGTCTATTTTGTCGTCCAGCAAGAAGCACTAGGATTTTTGCCATCATTTGTTTTCAATTGAAAAATTTATTCTCATCTTCAGTTGCATTCTTAAAGTTTTATTATTTATACAGGAATAAAGAAAGAAATCAAACAAAGCAAAACAAATTAGGAAAAGAAATATCTGTTTTCTCCTATATTTATTGTTCCCTGTAATTTCTTTTGCCTGTTCCATTAAATTTATTGAAGGAAAATTTGCTAAATCTTTCAAAATGTATTTCCTAAATCCTTATGCGAATTAAACCTTTCTGAGCGTTTCGGCTACACTTTAATGGCTTTTACAATTTAATGTTTGAATACTGACAGCTGCCTATGCTGAAATAATTTCTCCATTGACCTCGAAAAAAGAAGAATTAAAGTTCCAGGAGATTTTACAATGAAGGACACATATTTCTTATTTGAAGGGCAAGAGGATAAAAAAAAGATATTTTCGGATGGGAATATGTAGCATTTTAAACGCCGTGTTTGTATATTTCATCATATAGTAGCAACACTTGAGTCATAAGTATTTATGCACATATATGAGAGAGACGACGATGACGAAAAATGAAATGGCAAAACATGGCCGAAAACACTTTCCTGGCCGGTACAAACAACACAAAACACAAGAAAGAACGGACACCAGTTATGCTTAGCGCAAGAGAAATTAAAAAATAGGAACAAAATTAGACACTTATGGACCTGAAAGAAGGTGTTCGAAATTACGACCTGCACCCTGATGCAGGTATCACATCTCTCGCACATCGAACATAAGATGTTCTCGAAAATACCGTGCATTCCCAGGACTTTCCCAGCAGCTGCCACGATATGTGTCACAAGTTCCTGTGTGACTTCTAACAGAGGTTTCGTGCAATAATGTGTTGACGTATCCCGAGAGGAAGTCACCGAAGGAACTTTCGAATACTTTCTTTGATGACGATCCCCTGTTTTTGTTCTTAGTTTCCGCTGCGCTAAGAATAATAAACAAATACCTTTACACTGTTCGTACCCTATTTTTCTTGTGTTGTGTCTCGTCACTATGGGGCCAGGAAAGCGTTTTCGATCATGAATTGCAATAAACGGTTATATATATATATATACGGGAGTTGGTTTGTTCCCCTTGAAAAGTCAACTATTTTCCGATCAATGACAATGATTACATGTTTTTAATTTAATTTTTCCTTTTAAAATTGAAATTTTGTTCTTCATGATGATTTAATTCTAGTCCCCGTTAAAACATTATTAACAATTTACTTTCAAGTTACCTCAAAACATCTTTCAAAATATAACTTACCAGTATTGATTCACTATTTTAAAATAATTCTACTTTAAATAAACTTAGGAGACAATATAATCAATTAATCAATATTGTTTAGGAAATAAATTATATATATATAATCGTATATATATATATATATGTTACCGTGAAAGATCGAAACTGGAGAATGTCGACTTTCACCGGAGAATGTCAACATTCACCAAATACGTCAGTGAATGATCGAATATTGCATTACATTTTTGTACATTCGGACCCTCACCGGTGTATGTCAACAATCACAGATATGCTCTGGTGTAGGTCAAAAAGAGAGGAGTATATGTACACGCTCTCGTTGCAAAAGGAAGTGTTCCAGAAATAAATGCAGTTGTAAAAGCAAGGGCCTCTTGTGCAATTGAAAGTGTCCTAATAGTTTAAGTTGTTGCAAATAATAAGATTTGAATCACGTAATTTAGTAAATTTTTAACTTCTATTATTTTCCTTTCTCATTTTGAATGTACAGTGTGTTTCAAGTTCTTATATTCTTAAGTTCTTATTTTAAGTCCCAAGTGCGTTTTTTCGCGACCGAATTACGGAGAAGAAAATGTAATATTCTTATGTGTTCAACATTCACCATTAGTAGATGGTGAATGTCGACATTTACTGGTGTAAGTCAGAAATAAGTGTTTTTGAAAAATATTTCGGACATACAACAAGCGACTATGTGAATGTTGACATTCACCGGTGAAAGCCGACATTCTCCAGATTTCGGTGTTTCACCGTAACATATATACGATAAACGTATATATATAGATATATATGCATATATGTGTGTGTGTGTGTGTGTGAATTAATGTTAGGAATTCTGATCGCACATATTGATCTATAATACAGAGCAAATTTGGCAGATGAATAAGATAAAATATTCAGATTTATTTCAATTCACATTTGCGCCCCCAATTCATTTGAAATTCTAAACTTACCTATTTCTAGAATATTTATATTTCTCATATTGTTGGAATAGGAAGAAAGTAGCACGACAGAGATAGGAATACCGTGCCAGCGTTGACAGAGATAGAAAAAATATGCTTAGTTCTACAATATTGTGGTTTAGTAAGAGAAATATTTGTTTCAGGAAAATTTATATTCCCACTTAGCCAAGTCATCATCTTTAACTGAAATCATGTGATGGGGATATATAACATTAGATTTTTTTTCATAGATAGATTTTGCACTTGATTTGCTTATGCTTCTGAATTTAAATGATATTGTAGATTAGTTCGAGAATTAAATCGTTTACATGTTTGCATATTTTTAAATTATTTTAAATTATTTGGCTTTTTTCCTTTTTTTAGAATTTAAATTTGCGTTTTTATATTTTTATTTGTTTACTTTTTTACTTTTATACGTATTTGTTAAGAATTTGAATTTGTTTAAATATATATATATATATATATATATATATATATATATATATACAAAAACATATATTTTAATTAATTAATTTTTATATTTTAATTAATTAATTTTTATTTTTTAATTTGTTATTAATTCAAAATTATTTAATATTATATATTAAAAAAATCATTGCAATGAAAAGTTAGAATCTCGAAATTTTTATTATGTTTGATGAGTAAATTCTCAAAACTATAGCTAAATAATATCATAAATCTCTGTAAATCTAGAAATATATAGTCTAACAGAAACAGGTGAAGAGAACAATTTATATGAGTTTTGTTCCGAATAGAGTATGGGATGGATTTCAGTGTTTACTTAATTTGTTTTACATACATATATATATGCATATTATTTATAAACATAAAGTCCTTTTTGTCTTTGTTACTCTAATTATATCAACTATTTCACACTTACTTCTCATTCACAAATTTTACAAACTGGCCGTTTAAACACGTGTATTTTGTATATTAGCTTTCTGTTTAGGTATTTCATTAGTTAATGCAATAAAGTTTCCTCATAATCAAGAGGTATTACAATAAATTTGAATTCTTCACAATGTGATTTTCCAACTTAAACATTTATAATCTATTTTTGTAATGAAGGAATGAAAAAACATTACGCATTATAAATCTGAAAACGTATTATTTTCCAGACCAGCGTTTTTGTCAAAAAATTATTAAACGTATAATTAAACTGGACCTGAAACATTATGTTTTGTTTTATTATTTTTTCCGAAATGACTTACGTCTCCGACACGTATTGCAATCTTAAACATTGCGGATCCAATTCTTCTAGTAATTGTTCGCTGAAGTATATTTTTGCTTCTTCTTCTTCTTCAAATATACGTCGATAATTATTTGCGCTGAAATATTTTTATTTTATTAAATATATATGTTCATATGTTTGAATTCATTAATTTAATAAATGATTATTTATACGTTTTTTGTCAAAAGTAGTAAGTCACATTTTGCGAGCATTTTTACATTACATTTTTACATTTTTGTCAAAGATTTTTAAAGGCGCTATGTTCCACGAAGAAAATAGCTTTACTTATTCAAAATCTTCAAAAAACAGTAAATATGGAAATGAATATTCGTCTTATTAGCCTAAATTCCATTATGAGGATATACAGGTATAATAGGAAATGAAGCTGCTGGCATCAGCAGCTCAGGATGCCATATTAGAAGGTCTGATTGACATCTATCATCTCAGATCAAACATTGCAATCAGGAAAAAAATTTCCAAACACGTTTTGATAAAATAACAAACAGGATGGGACGAGGCAGATACAAGAAGATTGCTCCACAGTTACTTTCCGCAAGTATCCCTATAAAGAATACATTTTTTTCTCCAATTAGATTGGCAACAAATCATGGAAAGTTTCCATTTTATTTCCAGAGATTCTTAAGAAGGCACGTAAAATGCGAGCGCGAAAAACCTGCAAATCTAGCAAAACCTAAGCTTTATAAATGGCACTCTCCATAACTTTCCATTCTTAGAAAAAGAAAACTAGGATTTGCATCAAAAATTCCAGAGAATTTTTTTTCTACAATATGAAGTGTGTGTCTGCACTTGAACAATTTATGAAATATATTATTGAAAGTGATAGAACTGTGACTATAAGTATCTAATCATATTACAAGAGTTAATAAGCAAGTATTTAAGAACATGTAAATTTTTTAAACCGTGGCTTCCGTTGACCAGGCTGATCAAATTTCCAGTCGAGCGCAACTAAGCAATGATTGGGCTCTCAACCTTATGGCTGCGTATGCTGAGCCGATGAATGATCAATCGTTTGGACAATTTCCGCACAGGATTAAAAATTGCCTTCCCACAGACTTCTTCACTTAACGGGCCACGTGTTCAAAACATAGATTTACACGTTAACTGAAATGTATAAAAATTTAGCGAAAAAAAAGAAATATTAAACGCACAATATCTCTTCGGATCTTCCTGATTATTACATCTGCTGAAAACAATTTAATACGTTTAAATGCAATTACGTTTCACTGAAGTAATCTATTAATTGTTTAACACTTTTCTGCTGTTGACTTCAATAAATTTATGATGTTTGGTATTTCATTTGTTTGCAGCAACACCTAGTCTCCTTTGCAACGAAAATTAATATGAACTTTTGCAATTAAGAAATGATTTAGATGAAAAATTAAATTGGACTGAATTTAATGTCTCGGTTGTTTCCGTTAAAAGAAGTTGGTGCTTTCCTAATTCGAAAAAATATCTCCATATATATACATAACATACATTTAATTAATTTGCACACTAAAAAAGGATTCTTCACATGGTATCTTCAAATGGGTAGATACGATAGCTGAAAAACAAGTGTCGGACAAAAGCCGAGCTGCAAAGAGCGATTTGTTGTACTGTTCTTTCCGTTTAAGTAATCCTGTTATTCGATGCATGTAATTTTGTTGAAATTCGTGTTACAAATTGCTTTATTTTCTGACGTAGAAGGAATTATCCCAAATTTTATTCAGAAGATTTAAATAACGGTTTCGATCCCAATACGCAGCAGTTACTAATAAAATATCTGGCTCAGTGGCTTTTTTGACGTCATTTAAAACGCTTAATTACAGGGCCGTAGTACAATTCCCAGCCCCAGGAGTATAGCGATATACTACAATAGTGACGTGATCGAAGCGTTTTTGGAAAAAATCGTTGTCATCGCGTATTCTATTTAAGTAATCATAGTCATCAGCTTTTAATATTCGTTGCAAATAATCATTGTCATCGAATAATCATTGTAAAGAATCATTCTCATCGGATAATCATTGAAAATAATCTTTGTCATTACATAAAGGGGCATAGTAGCTGATGTATAAAGAATTGCACTCAAATTCTAATCAAAAGAATCGAATATGTATTGCAATTTATCATATGATCATTATTTACAGCAATGATTCTTAAATGTCTTCGACCTACGGCTCCTAATGACGCCGCGGAAAACTTGCGCAACACTGACAAAAAGAATATTTAAAAATACAATAAAAGCTTGAAAGCTAGGGAAAATGTCTGAATTTAATTTCTTTTTATTTAAATGAAGCTTAATGTTTTTAAAGGAAATTGAATATTGTAAAGAGTAATCAACAATATAAATATATGCGGGTTTTTGCCTCTTTGTTTTTTTTTTTTTCGTAACATCATATCCTTCGGAACCGGTGGGGGAATTTGAGTTTGGAAGGAGGTACCCTCAAATTTCAAAAATCCATGGTAAAACGTTTCGACTATTGTTATCTTCCTACGACTATCACTCGAGATATTATATAAAATTTCTTAAAACGCTAATTTTTCGCATTCATTTTTCCAAGTGGCCGATGTCTAGCGCGCTGGAAATCAAAATGCTTTATTTGGAAAAATGTTGGCCCTTCTCACTTTCATATCGTAGAGTTTGTTTAAGAGAAATTTTTAAGTTAAAAAAATATGAAATAAATAGCATTGACAAACGTGAAACGTATGGTTATTATTATTTACGGTTATATTCTGAGTTGAAGAAAGCACGTGATTCCATATAACGTCATTGTACGTCGAAAATCTTTCGTTAATGTAAGTATTTTAAATGAATAGCTGCTTTTGGCAACTTTTATGTTTCACCTTTAGATACGTGATACGATATGCTATCGCTACGTTAATTCTTTTATTGAGATTTTGAAAATTTGTTATATTAAAATAAATTTAAATCATGACCTCAAATGTATTACCTGAAGTGTCAAAGGTCTTTGTTTCCTGACTTGGCAAGAAACATTTATTTAAGAATCACTTTTTGCTTGGAAAGAATGAATACATTTTCTTCATAATGAAATGTTTTATGCATATTATGCTATTCTAAATTTATTTATAAAAATTTAATTTCTTTTATTGTACAGTTCCTTTCTGAGTAGAAGTTTAAACTTCTGTAAGTATTTAACGTTTTAGATGCAATGTTACTTTACTACAGTTACATAATTTTTTTTTCAATTTACGAAAATGTCTGAACGCGAGAAGACAGCACAAATGTTACAGCGAGCTACAGAAAAAATGAAGTAAAAAGCACTAGGAGACTCAGCAGGCAAGTACAAGAAAACTTGCATGCTTCAAAAATGAATGAAGATACAACTAGAAACTCAGCAGGCAAGCATAGTGACAAGAAAGGTTACGCATACAAGAAACTGAAGAAGAAACGAATAGGAGTTCCAGCAGACAAGCAACAACTCAAGAAACTTCGCTTGCTCAAACTGTATCAGAAACTAGTAGCAGACGCAAAAGACATTCAGAAAACCAAGAATCACTGCGTGCTCCGGAAAGGTAAGCAGAAGCGAAACGGAGGCCCATTAGGCAAGCGGAACGTCAAAAGAATATGCGCGATGACGGGAAGAAGTCGCAAGTAAACGAAGGATGCAAGACTGTCCGCGTCATCGTCAGATTCGACAGGAAATACCAGAACAGCTCAAGAAGCTGCAGATTACGGACAATTTCGGTTCGAAGAGGCAGAGCTCATACGAGGGAACAAGCTTCGCATGAACGCATCACGACATACACGTAGTACTCTTCACAATGCAGGAAGTTTACTTTGAGCAACACACTGTATACGTAGAGCTCGTAGACATATATAGTAAAGATTTTGCTTTGTCAACAGCCCCCTAGTAAAATGTATGAAGTTTATATTGACATCTCACAATACCTGAAAGAAATTTTTCTATTTACTTCTTCATTTACTATTTTCTTACATTTCTTATCAGTAATCCTGTCTATATATTATAGATATCAAAATCAGAAAATATTAATTAATTATCTTTAAATGTATCTAAGTGATGAATACTTCGCCCCTGTTCGTACCGAAACAACACGATGTAATTGTAGATACCTAGAAAGTAAAATGTATTCAGCAGGCTGTACAGCAAGCGACAACTATAAATGGTGATAACACAAAAATGTTATATAATGTTATATACTGGCAGAATTTAAAAAAAAGAACATATACATCAGTGTTTTAAAAATACGAATTTTGCATCAAATTGCAAAACAAATATCTTAAAATCTGCCTTTCCATGCATAAGAGTTCAGGATTCGGAAAATTATATTTTCGTAAACGGTTTAGCAAAAATAACAAAAATTATTGCCTTGAGAAATGGATAATCTTGGTATGAATACGAATTACGCCAAGACTACTCGTCAAAGGTTGTTTTGAACACGCCCTTAATGTATATATATAACCCTTAAAAAACGTAAAGTGAGTGAATCTCCTATTCGAGTGTGTCTTTATATCTTGAGTATTTAAGAAATAAGAATTGCATTTATCTATCTCGATAAAGCTAACGCTATTGCCCGAATAACAACGTTTATTTAACACTTGATATAACCAACTTCATATATATCTTGAAATAAAACATAAATTTCCTACTCAGATACTACCAATTGCAGAAAAAATACAAAAATAATGGAATTTCTAATAACACTACAAGTAACATACCGAGGAATAAATTGCGCTGCAAAACTGATGCAATCTACAATATGTAAACCACAAAATTTATGTACCGCTATAGAAATGCAATAGAATGAGAAACGAAACTGTGATGAGAATTATAATGAAAAATTTACCATAAACTATTAGTATATGATGTAAGTAAATATATACGTTTAATACTATTCATTTAAATATGCTGAAACTTTCATAATATTCATTACTTACAAACGCTTCTTCATCCATCGAAGCATAGCACAAGCCATTCTCAATTCAGTGCTGGTGCACGTCAATAAAATAAGGATAAATCCAAATTTTTACAAAAAATCAATCGCTTTGACTCGTTTCTCAAAAAACGTATATCTAGAAATGCAGTATTAATATATCACATCAATATAATTCGGGATCATAAAATCACCAAACAACGCATTAAACGCAAAAAATCGCATTAAGACAGAATGAAGAATTTTCACTCTTACAATGACTTTTACAACAATATATAATAGAATCGAATTTCTAAACTAAGTGTTCATTGTTACACCATATTTCATTCTTGGGGAACCTTTCATAGTTGTTCAGTAATTCTAACTGTTAACTAGTATAAAAAGAATTATGATTTCATATATATGCACAGACTTATATATGTATTATATTAACACGTATCTGTAGTAACATACATCATCTTATATTATATGTATTCGCATAATTCTAAATCAATTATACTAGCCAACATAATTTGTATTGATAGCAGCACAGTTTTAAAATTATTTATTACTATCTGCTTGCTAACGATTATATAATTAAGTACAGTGGTACCTCGACATACGAGTTTAATATGTTTCGTAACCTTTTCGTATCTCAAAGCAATTTTCCGCATTGAAAGTAATCGAAATGAAATTAATCCGTTCCAGCTCCCAAAACACGACCTCAGCTGTTTTTTCAAGTGTTTTTGAATAAGAAAAATGTAGTTTCTTATTCAAAAACAAGAAGAAACATATATTTATAAATAACAAATACATATTCTATAAAAACATAATTAAAAGAAAAAGTGCCTACGGAAGCGCTTAAATTTTGTCACTGGTCTTCGCTCTTTTTGTCATGATCTGCTCATTTTCACCCGCAGATCGTTTAAAAAAACTGTCCAAGGAGGTTTGTTTCTTCCTACCTGTCAAGGTATTGCGGAATCGAGTTATGCAAGTTTAGTTGAACAACTCCGATTTAGGACTAGTTGCAACTTTTTCGCGGTGATTTTTATCCACGAACTCTACAACTTTATACCACATTCTCAAGATCTGTTTTATATCTCTTGTAGGGATAACCTCCTCCATCTCTGGCTCCTCTTCAAAACTAATTTTTCGTTGAACTACCGTATGCTGCTGCAAATGCAGATCGTGTAACTCCTCGGTTGTCAGCTCCTGAGACTGTTCCTCTACGAGTTCGTTCACATCTCTCTCCTCCACCTCCAGACTCATGGATTTTCCCAGAGAAACAAGCTCCTCTACCACTGACACTTTGGGTTCCAATCCTTCGAATTCTCTTTCAGCTACAGCCTCAGGCCACAGCTTCTTCCATGCAGACGTTGTAACACCCAGCCAGGCCTGAACAATAATTCTTAGGCACATCACGATGTTAAAGTGGTTTTTCCAGAACTCTCGAATGGTAAGGTTTGTGTTCTCTGTCACCTCAAAGCAGCGGCGGAAAATGTGCTTGGTGTACAAATTCTTAAAATTAGAAATCTCCTGCTGATCCATGGGCTGCAGGATAGGAGTGGTGTTGGGTGGTAGGTAGGGAAATTTTATATACTTGAACTGTTCGAGTAAATCATCTTCGAGATTTGATGGGTGAGTAGGGGCATTGTCGAGGCCAACACCAGAACAGAACACCAGAATTATCCACTCCACAAAGAAGTTCATTCTCTCCCACGCCTTCGGATTTGCCCTCCACATATCTTCTTAAAATTATAACTGGCAGCTTTTCTTTTAAAATATTATATGACTTAAAGCCTCTGGGGTTTTCCGAATGGTATACTAGCGGAGGCTTGATTTTACAGTCGCCACTCGCATTGACGAAAATTGCTAGATTTAATCTATCCTTAATGGGTTTGTGACCTGGCATCTTCTCCTCTGCCGTTATGTAAGTTCTATTCGGCATCCTTTTCCAGAAAAGCCCTGTCTCGTCACAGTTGAGGACTTGCTGGGGGGGATGTATCCTTTGGCTACTATCTGTTCGGAAAACATTTTGATGTAAACATCAGCTGCCTTTACATCCGGATTTGCTGCCTCACCATGCCTGACGACGGAGTGAAGGTCGGTCCTTTCCCTAAAGTTGTCAAACCAGCCCCGACTGGCTTTAAACGGGTCTTCCGATTCCACGTTTGTAGAAGTGTGTGGGATCTTATTTAGAAAATAACCGTAAATCGCTCGTAAATAACTCGTAATAGTGCCTTCTCACATATGATGCTTTGTGTTAAGGTTCCTCCTTGAAGCTGCTTCTCTCTCACTCACACCATCCGTAGTTTCTCCATGTCTTGACGGAGAGAAGTCGGAGCTTAAAAGTTATTGTAACGCCCTTAGTTGGCGTTATACTTTATCAACTCCTTTTGTTCAAGCACAGTAAATATCATTGATGTGTTACGCCCGTACATCCTCCCCAAGTCAATTACTCGCACACCTTGCTCATGGTTTTCTATTATTTAACGCTTTAATTCAATAGACATCATCATCTTCTTTGGACCCAGGGTTATAAAAATAAATATGATAATGTTTTCTAAATGTACAAAAAGCAAAAAACGCGAACCCAACTTATCAAAAATGCTTCCAAAACGAGGGAAACAAGCACTCAGACTGAGGACTAGTCTGAGGTGGGAGAAACTGTTAGACGCTGCACACGACACCTACATGCGCGCGCATGTTGCGGTCGTGTACAGCGGTGTAGTGTGCGATTCCTCGTATCTCAAATCTTGCTCTCGTCTCAAAGCAAAAACATCGCTCGCTCGGTAGCTCCTGTCTCAAAACACTCGTATGTTGGGGCACTCGTATATCGAGGTACCACTGTAAATACAGTTTATAGTTTTTTTAATGTGACAATCATTATAAGCCATGTAGATTTTTCCTTGTGGCTTCATTTGCTTTCTCTTCCAAAATTTCGAACGTCCAACAGTTTTGTCAGTTTCGGGCTTTTGGTATGGAGAGTGAGAAAATGAGATAAGACCAGAATGAACTTCAGTTCTGAACTTTGCAGTTCAGCATAGAGTAAGGAGTATTGACAGATTTATGTTCGCTCTTTACGTGCGCTTTTCATTGTATTTTCTTCATCATTCTCAGCACTTTAAAGTGATAACTACTAGCAGTGTTCCTTTATATTTCGTATATTTTTGGAATTATATTTTTTTACTCGTACTTTTCGAAAAACTCCAGAATTGTTTAGTGTTTTTTGGGGACAAATAAATTCTAACAAGCTACCAGCTCTTCCGCATGCTTTACGAACCTTTATGGCAGGAACAATTTTGGGTGTTAGAAGTAGGACAGAATGCTAGTGACAAGAACAATTGAGGAGCATCTGGGGCAGCTTCTGACAGTCTTTGCTGCGTTCCAGGAAGATATAAAAGGAGAGGTTGATTCCTTTACAGAAGAGATAAATGCGTCCTACAAAAGAGGGAAAGGGGAAATAATACCAGTTCAAGGAAAGATGGAATCTATCCAAATTTGATACTTAAGCCTGTCAAGAAGGAATAAAAGACAACAGTAGAAGATTTTCGAGGATTTTGAAAGCAGAAATAACATGGTCGAAAGGAGAGTTAGAGAAACTGGAGAACGTGTTTCTATTGTCAAACAGCAAATCAAAGAAAGAGTTAATGCTGTCAAACTACAAATCAAAGGAAGAGTTTCTGATGTCGAACAACAAATCGATGACAGAATTTCTGCTGTTGTCGCCAAAGAATCTGACAGCTTGAACACATTCATAATGACAACTGGAGACGATTCTGATACCTTTAAATTGTTACCTATGTTTTCCGACCCATTTCTCATGCTTTCCACGTGTGATGGAAAAAACATTTGGCATATGGACAAGGCCCAGTTCTGTATAGCTCCAAATGGAAATGGGTAGGATTCCGAAGACAAACCTGTAATTTCGTAGCTTCTCTGAGAATAGAAGAAGACGATATCGGTCCCACTCTTCTAGAAACCCAGAGGCTAGATTTTGATGGTGTACCCGGTACGCGAAAGCTCTACTAAGAAGTGTTTAAAAGGCTACAGAAGGCTGCAGTTAATATCTCGATAGCAGAAGCTCACCAAAATAATCCAGAAGCTCGCCACTGATATCGAAATGCTGTCCCATCTCAACTTTTTTGACTGCTCAACAGAAATACGTGAAGTACAATCCATGAAATACTTCCTCGGTGGCATACGGGAACCTGAGGTATAGAAACAACTGCGAATAGTGGATCTCAAAGATTTAAAAAATGCCTAGAGTGTACGCCATGAAAAACGTGGCAGTCCTTTTAGAAACTTGCACACACCATTGCCCAATCGGAACTACTCCAAACCAGAAACTAGTGGACAAGTGACAGCTCGTCCAGGCAGTCTACCCACTTAAGTAAGTGCCTTGAGGCGGAACAGACGTCAGACGAAAGCGACCTTAGTATGCTAGAACTGCAGTGGTGATGAACACTTACGAAAGAACTGCAGAACACATTAGGACACAGAAGATAATGCTGCTAATCAGCAAGAAGTCACGAAAACAAATCGTGGATGTTGAGCGGAATTTGCCAGAGATTGCCAGATATTGAGAAGTCCCACATAAAATCCTTTCAGATTTCGGTTATGGTTGGTGGCAATAATGGACTTTTCAATCATGAGGCATACAAATAGAGTTCCCTTAGTATAACAATCGATACATGAGTAATTTACCATCATCCAAAACCTCAAGTCGAGATGATAGAACCAGCATGAACAGAACTTTTCCTTCCATGATTATAGCTGAAAACAGAAATTTCCGGTAAGGCATTATGAAATATGCTAAGAACGTTAAGAGCACGAAATGAGTACTAATAATATGTTCTTTCGTTGAATTATCAAGGCCGTCATTCCGGTGACGGTTGAAACGTAAGTGCCAAAGCTAAAGTCATTGGGGAATGCGAAGTGAAAGTCATCACGTTCTCCATTGAACTACGTTAAGGGGTCTCGTACACCTTAGAACCCTCAAAACCTCTGAATATGATCCTGTTGTAAGGATTGGGATAACATATTTATTTTTAAAGCTATTACTTCCAGTTTTTTACAGCTCACTACATAGCACAGCTGAATTAGTAAGCAAATAGTTTGTGTTGCCACAAATGTTTTTATAATTTAATCTTCTTTGTGAGGTGATTTATTATATGTTCACGTAATACTCCCACTTTGCGTGCACAATTTAAAACATTCTGTTATATATTTTAACTTCATAGTTAATATACAGCTTGTATAGCATCTAAAGACTACTGTGAACCAAAAATCTTAAGAATTTCATGTTAAATTCTCATTTTATTTAGAACTAAATTTATACAATGCATTTTAATAAAAAATTTTTAATATTTCCATGCGTAAAACTTTTGACTATTAAAATATTCAATATATTTTTGGTTCAGTTAGATGATAATACTCATATAAAGAAGTCCATTAAATTTAAAGTGTGTACCAAGAACCGTTTTTAAAATATCATGCGCGCAAGAGTGAAAATTTATGTTTTGAGATAATCAAGTTTTAATGTAAATATTTTTTTAAATACTTCTCTTGTCATAAAATATATAAAATGCTTATTTTCTGAGAGATATTGTAATATTATACAATTTCCAATAGTTGGTATAAGCATAATTAATGTAAAATAAGCTGCCATCATCAAAGTATAACATATCAACTAAAAATGATTTGAAACTTCTACGCTATCAATGATACAACTAAAATTTTTCTTACAAATTGGAACTTACTTATAGGCAAATGTTTCAGGTAAAGTTCTCTGTAATGTATTATTGTATATTAACATATAAATCATTTAATAGTTCTTCCACAGGGTAACTTTAGCATACTCTAAATGCTATGTATACAACTGGGAAAAAATGCATTTTAAGAAAATCGAGTTTTGATGCAAATATTTCAGTATACAACTTTCTAATAATAAAGTGCATAGTATATTTATTTTCAAAATGATATATTTAAAAAGTATAAATCCTAATAAATTGCATAAGCTTTTGTCAATATGAAACACATTAAAATTACCATACTATATAAAATACCATGACAGAATGATAGCCGTGTATTAAAATACGTGTAGCATATTTGAACAAATAATTTATTTTTACATAACCACATCAGTTAAGTACTTTCAAGCATTTAAGCATATGATATGTATCATATTATGCAATATTATTTAAACATAAGTGGGAAAAAACCTTTACGACTTATTTGAAATTGTATGCTAAACTGCTACATTCATCGAAGTATAACATATCGACTAAGAATGATAAAACTAAAACTTCCTTACAAATAAGAATTTACTTATAGCCAAATGTCTTAGCTAAAGTTCTCTGTAATATATTACTGTATATCAAACATATAAAACATTTAATAGTTCTTCCACAATGTAACTTTAGCATACTTTAAATGCTATGTATACAACTGCGAAAAATCGTGTTTTAAGAAATTTGAGTTTTAATGCCAATACTTCAGTATATAACTTTCTAATAATAAAGTGCATAGTATATTTATTTTGAAAATACATTTAAAAAGTATAAATCTTAATAAATTGCAGAAACTTTTGTTAGTATGAAACACGTTAAATTTACCTTGCTATATACATTACCATGACAGAATGATAGCCGTATATTAAAATACATGTGGCATATTTGCACAAAAATTTATTTTTACATAACCACTTTAGTTAAATAAACTCAAGCATTTAAGCATATGATATGTATTATATTGTATAATATACATATTATTTAACATGGGTGAAAAAATCTTTTACGACTTACTTCAAATTGTATGCTAAACTGCTAAAATTTTATTTACAAAATTAAAACGCACCAGCACAATAAACATCCCCATCATTTTTATGGAGGCCTGCACTTCTGACATTTTTTGCTGCCTTTCAAGCTTAGCTGTTGTTTTGTTTCTGACAAGCCTTTCTTTTCTGCGTTATCTATTCTCTTGTTATCAATTTGTAAAAATCCTTCAATAGAAAACTTACTTCTAAAAAGCTGTAGCTCATTTTTTACAGAATGTCTACCAACAGACCTTTCGTTAAAAGCAATTACTGCTTCATTTCCAGCAATTTGAACTATCCTACTACCAGCACGACATGTCTTTGGACAAAATTTCCAAATTAAGGAATTAAATGATTCATTATTATTTTGTGTTTTGCCGCCAAGGCAACGTCTATATAACGAAGGTTGTGACAAATCTATAAAAACTGGCTTTATTGCCTCCATTACAGCGACTGGTTCAGAATTTATATGCTTATAATCAGCTTTATTTAGCTTAGCTTTATTGTATTTGCACCATGTGGTTTCATTTGTAGGACAAACGTCATGAATCGGCTTTTCATCACTCGATATTTTGTGGTAGTAAATTGCCCAAATGGCTTTTCTCATATCACTAACAGACTCATTATATTCTCTAATCGCATTACCATAATACGAATTTATTTCATTTATTAACTTATCTGTTAGTCTCCCTTTCCCAGACAGATTTTACCGTCATTTAATTTCACTTTTTTTCTTTCAAGTTTTAATTTGCGTAGCCATATTCCCATTCGTTTTTGAATATGTCCAACACACTCAATTTTTTCTATATTTAATGAACCATATGGTTTGGCGTCAGTTATACCTGCAAATGGTTTTGCATCAACTATGTAAGGATCTTAAGTTTTACTAACGTTTATTTTATTTTAAATCTTTACTATCACTTCTTATTTTCTACTTCCGGCCAGAATTAAAAGCGTTAACTTATTTATGCAAAATTTGTGTGGCGAACGCCAAGTACTTAAGATGTGGCTTTTTGCCAAGCGAGAGAGAGGAAGGAGTTAGTCGAAGCAGGCCGCTTACCTTAGAAGTTTTACTCAGTTGCTGGTTGCCTTCCAGGCCAGAGTTTTAATCCTCGTGATAATGTTTAAACGTATTGTAGTGTTAACAGTTCTCTGTACTACGTACGGCTTCCTGTTAATATACGGCCAATCTTCCACGTTTATTATTCCAAAGTTAAGTTAGAGTTTAGTTAAATATTTTTATATTCTTACGTTTAGACCACAAGTAGTGGGTCTTTGTATTCCAAAGTACGGAAATTATTGTAAAGAGAGAAAAATAAAGGGTTTTGTATACCTTTCTTGTGTATCCTGTCTACTTCCCACAGTTATTGAACATAGCTTTAGTAAGCTCTCTGTTCCGAGTCAGGTCCTTGCATATTCCCGAAGAAAGTAAGACGGAACATTGAACCTGATAGTGGCGCCCAACGAAGAAGAATAACCATGGCCGAGTTTCAAGAAGAACCTGTGCAGCCTGCAGAAGCGGCTCAGAATCCAGAAATGCCAGCTGCCGCCCTGGAAAGATTTGGTTACATCGTCCAGACCCTGCGCGCTTCGATGAAACTAGAAGCAACATTTAATGGAAACTCACCGGTAATCAGTTTTTTGGAAAAATTTGATGACCACTTCATGCTCTACCCCGTGCACGAATTTCAAAAGTTACCTTAGCTACCAGCGCTTTGAGGGGCCAAGCGCTTAATTGGTTCAAATGTATAGGCAGAAGTCTCTTGGGTCAAGCAGGAAGTCCCACCTATACTTACGAGAATTTCAAGACTACCCTAGTAAAAGCCTTCCCTGACGTAAGGGATCGTGCGAAATTAGAAACGGAACTTTTCAGCATATATCAACAAAGAATCGAAAATCTCTCAAGCTGTATTTTAAGAAAAATTCCCGTCTTCAAAATCTTGTATGGAAACCGTCCGGATCCTGAAATAATTCAAGTGATTTTGCCGAGGTTACTACCCCAAGTGCAAGACTTTGTTGAATTGAGAAATCCGACTACACTGGAAAAGTTATTTGAGCTAGCAATCCAGTTTGAAAGTAGAAAAACGGCGGACATTGAAAGAAGATGTCAATATCAACTGCGAAACCAATTTGGTGCGCCAAGACTACAGCAAACTCAAGCACACGGCTACGGAAGCAAAGCGAATCAGTGGGCAAGGAAACCCGAGCATTCAAAAAAAGCCGGCGAACGTCGACAGTTCAATAGCAATCCAGGAAAAAGTCTCAAGGCCAGTGGAAAAAGAAGGAAAGCACGGAAATGAAAAATAATTTAAACTAAAACGGATTTCTGCTGACTGGAGGGTGCAAAAATCCGAAGGCCACGAAAACCCCTATTCCTTCAAGTTAAATACAGTAATGGTGAAAAATTTGACTCTTCCGAAGATTGAAGTGTTGGTAAATAATATCCCAGCCACCGCACTCCTGGATACAGGCGCGCAGTATTCCTGTGTGGCAGAAGATTTTTTTAGGAAGTATTTTCGTAAATATCGTATATATAATTCGGATAATACGACAGTGTTAGCTGCGCAAGGAGAAAGATGTAAGTGTATAGGTAAATTACCGCTGTATGTCCGTATCAAGGACGAACAAGTAAAGGTTATGTTTTTCATAGTAAAGAATCTGCAAGCTCATATTATCTTAGGAATAGATTTTCTTTCAGAGGCACAAGCAACGCTAGATTTTAATGAAGCGTCTCTTAAGCTGACAATGAAACCAGTTCGTGAAGAAAAGGCTGAACCGCCGATGTTAAACCTTGACCACCTGCCTAATGAAGAGCAACAAAGAATCCGACAAGTGGTAAGTGAATTTGCTTCGTTATTTAGTGATATTCCAGGATTTACTCAGGTTACTAACCATTGTATTGACACCGAAGATTCAATGCCAGTTCGCCACAAAGCATACCGGTATGATAAGAATAAGCAAAAAATTATAGAATAGTATATCACCGATATGCTACGTAAAAAGATCATAACGCCCATCTCAAGTAGTTATGCTAGCCCGGTGGTTTTATGTAAGATAAATAATGACTATCCATTGACACATCGAAAAAGGTGGAGATTCGCAATTGACTACCGTATATTAAACTCCATAACTAAATATCCGGTATATCCGTTACCTATTATTGAAGAAATTCTAAGGAACATAACATCCACCAAATATATGACGACTTTAGACTTAACGACTGGTTATTTTCAAATAGGGATTAGGCCTGAGGACGTGCCTAAGACTGCTTTTATAACCAAGTCTGGCACTTATGCATTTCTGCGCATGCGTTTGGCCTTTCAGGGGCACCGGCAACATTTCAGCGATGTATGGACATTGTGTTAAGGACTGTTCATGGAAAGTCCACATTTGTCTATTTAGAGGATATCATTATTACTAGTGATAATCTCGACCAATATGTACAGGATTTAAGACAGGTGTTTTCTTTATTAAATGAGGCCGGTCTAAAAGATAATGTCGAAAAGTGCAAATTTGCAGCACTTGAATTAAAATATTTAGGTTACAAAATATCTCAGAAAGGAATAGAGACAGACGAATCAAAAATAATCGCTGTACAAAAGTATCCGACTCCAAACACGGCGAAGAAGCTCTCTTCTTTTCTAGGACTTTGTTCATATTATAGGTCCTTTATAAAAGATTTTGCAGCTATTGCTGAACCATTGTTAAAATTAAAAAGGTAAAAGGCAAGATTCTCGTGGACGGCCGAAGCCACTAGTGCTTTCGAAAAATTAAAACAAGCATTAACGCAATCCCCTGTGCTGAAATTTCCTGAAAAGGATGAGAATTTAGAAATTTCAGTGGATGCTTCGGATTATGCGGTAGGAGCGCTACTTTCGCAAAATCAGCAGCCCGTGGCATTTTTTAGCCGAACTTTAAATCAAACACAAAGAAACTATTCCGCGACCGAGAGAGAGGCACTTGCAGTTCTGTTAGTAGTGCAAAAGTTCCGAGTCTATTTTGGAAAGGCGCCAATAACAGTGTACTCTGATCATGCGGCGGTAACTAGATTGTACTCAGGGAAAAACTTATCCCCAAGGTTAATAAGATGGGCACTCAAGCTACAAGAATATAATCTGGTACTCAAGCATACCCCCGCAAAGGAAAATATCGTAGCAGATGCCCTATCCAGAATTAAAATAGATGAAGAAGGTAATACTGTAAAGGTGGCAATGCTCACAGCATGTACAATAAATTCCCGAGAAACTGTAATAACCGAACTGGGTAAGGATCCTGAGTTTGAAAGCATTTATTAGTATTTAAAGGATCCTGAAAATTTTAGCCACCAAGATATCGTGGCGATAAGAAATAGGGCGGCCCATAACGAACTAATAGATGGTCTATTATTTTATACAAAAACTACGAATTCCAACAACGAATTTCGACCTGTTATCCCAGCTAGTCTTAGATTAAATATCCTGCAGGAGCTCCATGACAGCCCTTTAGCTTCTCATGCTGGTATTCGAAAACCTATCCAACGCGTACGCGAGGCAGTCTATTTTCATGAACTGCAAAAGTTAACAAGGGCGTATGTCCAGTCCTGCCCAACATGTCAAGCAGTTAATTATATTAATTTCCGCCCGGCCGGGTTTCTAAATAGTATTAAATCCGAATTTCCAAATGAAATAATTGGCATCGATTTATTGGGCCCTTTCCCAAAAAGTCAGTTAAATAAAAGTCGCTATGTCCTTGTTATGGTTGATCATTTTAGTAAGTGGACCGAAATTGTTCCCTTAAAGCGAGACTCCGCGAAATTAGTTACTGATTCTATTTTAAATAAATATATTTTAAAATACGGAGCGCCCCTATAAGTTATATCGGATAATGGTCCTCAATTTGTAAGTAATGTATTTGAAGACATGTGCCAAAAACTGGGCATACGTCATTTAAAAATGGTCCCGTATCGGCCGCAATCAAATATAGCGGAACGGGTGAATAGAAATATAGTGAAAATTATCCGTTGTTCTGTTAACAATTTTCATAAAAGCTGGGATAACTATCTCAATGAATTTGCTTTCGCCCTTAGGACCGCAAAACATGATACAACGGGCAAAACTCCTGCTGAGTTATTTTTAGGTAGAAAGATTATAACGCCGTTAGATAAATTATTTTATGTGCAACAAAGAGCCACAGAATTTAAAATGGCTGATATAGAAAAACTAATTAAAGAAGCAAAAAAGAATACTGAAGTAGCACAGAGAAAACAAAAGCTGTATTATGACTTGAAACGACGGGGAGTAACTTATAAAGTAGGGGATGAAGTGTTAAAAATTAAGCATTCACTTTCTTCAGCACAAGAAGATAAAGCTGCCAAATTTTTTCCACGATTTGAAGATACATATGTCATAGAAAAAATAACTCACGCTGTAGTAGTGTTAAAAGCCAGGAATGGGGAAACCTGCTCCGCAAACATTGATCAAATCAAACCCTACTATGATCGTAATAAAATGCAAATATTTACAGATCTTTTGCAGGATCCGGCACGGCAGACACGGCGGGCACAAGCTCCAGATGTGGAACAACGACAAGTACAAGGGCAAGCCATTAAGAGGCAGGAGCAAGTGAAAAGAAAGTTTCCCCGCTGGAAAATTAAAGGTAACAAGAAAAAGAAGCCGTTCCACCGTCCAGAAAAGAGAGCTCACGAACACCCCCAGAATGAAGAAGGGAGAAGGACGACGTATGCAAAGAGAGCCAGGACAAAAGACGGCAAGTATAATCCGGCTCTAAAACGGAAGATCTACTCATCCGACAGGACTCTCCGCAGCAAATATCGCCGAACTGCGGAAGGGCCACCAGCGGCGGAAGAAAAGTGACAAGGAAAATTTGAACGGCCAGCAACGAGGTCCAAGCAGGAACGCGAAAGAAGTCTCCCGGTTCCGCCAAGACCAGCTGCCATCAAACGGCCAAGACCACAGGCAGAGGCGAAAAAGAAGGTATTCAAGGGTGACCGAACGGGAGAAGAAAAGAAAGCTTCTAGAGGAAGGCACTGAAGGGCGAGCCCGCACATGAAGGAGAATAAATCAAACGAGAATCTCTGCTACCTTCCAGGACTGGGCTCAGAAAAGAATGTCCGAATATAACAAAGATAAGTAAAATTTTATGTTACTTTGCAAACTTAAGTTAATCTTTCATTCTTACTGCAAGTGGCAGATTTCAAGAAGTTTTACGTCATGCGAGGTCTACCTTTATCGCCAAAAAGGCGAGAAATGAGTTGTTACCGATTTTGGTATTATGTTTTTCAATTACTCGCGCGTAAAACTAAAGTTGATGTATAATAGGAATATGTAAAGTCTTAAATATTGTAAAAGTTATTGTATAAATTTTATTTAAAACATTCTGGCAAGAAAGAAATTTTAGTCTGAAAGACTTTTTGAAATGAAGTATTTCAATGTAGAAGAATTGGCACTTGATTTGAAAAGAATAGAAGTTAACAATGTACTACTAATGTATGTTTTCAAATGCGTAAAATTAACGGCATTTTAATATGTTCTTATATACAACGTGAACTGTTATTTTAAATGTTAAGAAATACCGTGATATGGTAAAAGTGAAAGTAATGTTAAATTTTTTTTTATTCGTGTGAGTGTAAAAAGACCAAATCATGGTGAATATGTGTTAAAGGTTGAATGAATGTAGTTAGGTTCTCTGACGCTACACTTCAGAGTTAGCCACTTTCAGAATAGTACCTCAGGGTTTAGAGTTGAAGTTAGGGTGTGTTACGAGGTCTTGGTATGTTGAATTTTTAACACGTTAGTGTTTTGATTGTAGGAGGAAGTGTTGAACACGTATACATAAACACATTCGTGTTTGGTGTTCTTTTACAACACATGTCAGAGAGCACGGGGAGAGATAATTAAAATAGTCATGAATGAAATAAGAATGTTAAGAGAAATATAAATATGCATGTTACTTGCCATTACATTGTGTAACATTTCATTAAACTAGTTTTCCTTCCAGATCTCTGGAAGGAACCAGATTTGAATAAAAGCTCCTGTTTAGATGCAGTACAGATGAAAAATTGCGTGTCCTTGGAGCTGCTATTGTAAAAACAAATTTCTTTTTTTTTTTTTTTTTTAATTTCAAGTTTCTAGTGAGAAATGTTTGTAAAAGATTAGGCCTCGCGTTAGATTCTAGAGCTAAAAGTTTTCAACAAGGTCGTTTTAGACCTCAGTTTAAAACTAATTAACTCTGGCGGGAAGTATGTAAGAATCTTCAGTTTTACTAACGTTTATTTTATTTTAAATCTTTACTCTCACTTCTTATTTTCTACTTCCGGCCAGAATTAAAAGCGTTAACTTATTTATGCAAAATTTGTCTGGCGAACGCCAAGTACTTAAGATGTGGCATTTTGCCAAGCGAGAGAGAGGAAGGAGTTAGTCAAAGCAGGCCGCTTACCTTAGAAGTTTTACTCAGTTGCTGGTTGCCTTCCAGGCCAGAGTTTTAATCCTTGTGATAATGTTTAAACGTATTGTAGTGTTAACAGTTCTCTGTACTACATACGGCTTCCTGTTAATATACGGCCAATCTTCCACGTTTATTATTCCAAAGTTAAGTTAGAGTTTAGTTAAATATTTTTATATTCTTACGTTTAGACCACAAGTAGTGGGTCTTTGTATTCCAAAGTACGGAAATTATTGTAAAGAGAGAAAAACAAAGGGTTTTGTATACCCTTCTTGTGTATCCTGTCTACTTCCCACAGTTATTGATCATAGCTTTAGTAAGCTCTCTGTTCCGAGTCAGGTCCTTGCATATTCCCGAAGAAAGTAAGACAGAACATTGAACCTGATACCGTCACCAATATAAGAAGTATATTTTACACCTCTTTTTTCCATGGAACATGAAAAATTGTTTATCTTTCCATTCATTTCCTTTTTTCCTGAAGAACCAGCATGATTCTCCAAACAGGCCTTGTGTTCACTTACGCCATTTCCTAGAAATGACTCGCAACCTTTGCAATATAAAGACAGTATTTCTGTATCGATTACTGTGTTGCTTTCTGACCCTATTACGGAACAGACTCTAACCAAAGACGTATGTCCTCGAGTCTTCCACGTACCGTCTCCACTTACAGTCACATTTAACGACGAATTTGAAAGAACGATGTGCAATCACAGGAGGGAGATCCATAACGCAGCAGAATTTCTGCATAGCAGCTTTCCCTTGACCAAGAGTTCGCACTGCATACGTAAATCTTCTGTTTAGCTCTGATATATTTTTTCGGACACCCATCATATTAGAGTTTCTGAAAGTTCTTTTACATGAACACTTTGAGCATAGTAACTCAAATTTTGAGCTTAAACCATGATGAAATAGTTCACTTAAATGAACATTACAAATTTTACAACATAAATTAATTTCAATAAATTGAAATAGGATATCCAAATCAAATAGTCTATAACCACTAAAATTAGGCTCTAAAGTTATCTTTATCTCTTGGTGGCAAAACAGTGTCACTATATAATTTTTTAAACGAAGAACTGACACCACACTTCTTATTCATTGTATCATTATGCTGATTTCCCTGGAACTTTCTTTTCTTTGGTCGATGAATATAAGACGTTTTATTTTTTACATCTTCCTGACAATTTTCCATAATTATCAGGTGATAAAAATACTAAACAAAAACTGCAATGTTATAATAAAAGCACCTTCAAAAAAGTCAAAAGAAATTTAGAAATCGCAAAAGAGCTTGTAAGCAATCACGTTTCACGCTAATCCAAAGCTGGTGTAAGATTTCAACACATGCCTATGTTAGATGCCTATGTTAGAATAGTGCTATGTATAAATCTAATATATTCCTAAGTCGCGCTTTCGAGACATGAAAAACGCAGTTTGAATTTTGTCAATCGGCCCAGTAGAACGGGAGATATAGCACAGTCCTCCCCCCGTTTTTTTTTTAGCTTGATAACACATCAGCACTGTTTTTCCACCATCTCAAAATAAATTATGAAGATTTGTGCTTTTGCAACTAGTTGAATTTCAACAGAAATACACGTTCATATGAAAACGTTGAAGCTCTTTTAAAGGGCCGGTTTTATACCTTTATGCAAATGTAATTCTACCGCATATAGCAGTACTTCCCTGTCAGCTGAATTACTTTCACCCTGAGTCATCCGATGAGAATTTTCCTATTTAAATACCAAAGGATGAATGATTATAAATTTCAAAGCACCTACTATCTTAACGATCGTTTCACTCAAAATCAAATATTCGAAAAGTGAGCAGAAAGGCAAAATAGACAATAGCTAAACATGGGAACATTGAATGTGAATAGCACTTTATTGTTGGTCTGCTGCCTTTTACCAGCTAAGATAGTACTTGCCAGAAACCGAAGATTATCCAACTGTGGGCATTGTGGTAAGAAGTCCTTTACTGAGTTCTCCAGCCGAGTAAATGTAAATGCGATTAACCTCTCGAAGCCGGCTCGTACAGCAGTTGTACAAGGAGAATGACTTTCTCAGACGCCGGCATTGGTACAACTGTCGTACCATCCATGCCCTCCCCATTTTAGAGAATCGCCTATCTGTAGATCTTTGGGTGGTCCATTGTCGCTGCTCAGAGTAGCCGCTGGCTACGCATTATTTCCCTCTTCTTATCAGTTTAGCTACATTTTGGCAAAAACCGCAGGTTTCGTCTCGCGCGAATATACTTGAAAATTAAATAGAGGCCATCTCTTTCTCAATCTGTCTCATAATTTTAATGCTATTTTTTTTAGTACTGACTTTTGCTATGATTAAAACGTCAGCGATTTTGCACGCTCTTTAAGCATACCATATTTAATGTTCTTTAATCATAACAAATAAGAATAGATTAATATTTTAGATTTAATGCCCTTCTAGATAATAGGTAAAACCGTTTTTATCGTTTACTCGTTTACTTCATTTTCATACTTATGAATAATAAGATTTTATTTTGACATTGTTTTGTGGAGTGCATAAAACCCTTAAGAACTGTCAACTCTTTCAAAGTGCTTCTATTATGCAGGCAATTTTGTCTGATTTATCAGGAGATAAATAAGAGACAATTGTATGCATAATAGTTTTTCTGATTTTCATTCATTCAGTGATTGCTTTCAATGATTTTCATTGATTGTAAATTAAATAAAATTAATTTATCTTTACACCCTATTTTAGGATGACATCTGCCAAAAAATATTTAAATATCAGTAAAGCTCACGTTACTTCTAAACTGAATCAAAACATCAGTAAAATGTTATAAAATTTTGGGCCAGTTTTATTTGCTGAAATTCTTATACTCTTCAAGAGATAGAGAGAATTCAGACAAGTTGATAAAAAAATATCTTAAAAAAGTTGTTATTTTGTCTGTAATAAGGTGTATGTCAACTTACTACTAAATGTATGAAAATTAGGATTGGATTACGGAAAAGCACGCGAACGCTATCTGCTTAAGGGAATGGATGCTTTCGTGTAAACCTTTTTAAGAGAAAATTGCTCGCATTTACATTCCTGGTGGAAAACTCCACATGTAATCAACCCGTTTTTCGGTATTGATTGGATTAATTTGTTCGCTTACTGAATTACATCAAAGCACCCAACGATTACCTGTATAAGGGGAGTTATGTCTTCGCGGAGGACTTTCTAAGAGAAGCTGGCTTGCATTTACGTTACACAAAAACCATGAATCCAACTATTTATCCGGTATTCAAATCCAAGCGAGCTATAAGTGTTCAGCCACCTTTACCGCTTTACTGAAGAGCAGGTAAAAATATTGATAAAGGAAATGTATTGAATTAACCGGTTTAATTTACTAACCTATATTTCTCAATCGACAGTACATAAATTTCGCATATGAGGGGGATTATTTGTGAATAAATAAACTGTATTGGACTTTTATCCACTATGTCATATTACAATGGAATTATTGCATTTTAAAGTTATTTCTCATGAATTAATTTTGCTCTTCATGATTTTTGATATTTTCAAAGAGAAAATTCCACACTTTAAATAAAAATATACACGAGAAGATACTTTATGCAAAATTTGGCGTAAACGGTTTTCTTAATTTTGCTTTGAAAATATTGCAGTGTAATCGTTTTCATTACTGGAAGAAATATAAAAAACAAATTTACTACATGGTATCTACACCGAATATTTCCTTATTCTTTTGAAAATGTGAAAGATTACTCTTTCTAAAATAAATTAGAAAATATATTATGTGCAAATAGAATATTCGTTGAAAATGAAATAGACTTCAACTTTTGGATATAATGATAGTTTTAGACGAAATTTCTACCTATGGAAAGAAATTGACGTATAATTAATTCTTCATGAACATTTAAAACTGTTCTCAAAATTCTTTTGATGATTGCATGTATAAGTCACGAATTTTTTTCTCGGCTAACATAAACAAAAGCCAATTTTACAAGGAAAAATTCTCGTTAAAGATATACCTTCTTTGCCTGATAGTCCAATGTAATATTTGTTAAAATTAATTATTAAACGCAACCAATGTATCTCGGATTTTGATTTTTATATTATAATAACAAAATTATCGAAAAAAGCAGATTTAAATCTCTGTTATTGTTATGTAAAGCTTTATTATTGCTGTCAGTTCATCTCAAAATCTATTTGTATTGAATCTCATTCTAATCATCTAATGGTAATAAATATTATTATTATTATTTCATTAAATTAGTCATTACCATTATTTTATTAATGAAAATATGTTATTAAAAATCGCATTCCGGCCTGCAGACTTACAGATCTAGTCTGTATTTACTATATTTTGTTAAATTTTGTTCTCGCTTTCTAATTTCTAATACGAAAATACGCGAATATAAATGAAGAGTGAAAACAAAGTTAAAAAATTCACAAATTATTTACGAGATTGATTAGAAATAATGAATGAAATATAAACATTGCATACATTTTGTTCTAAATAAAGTGTGCACTGGATATGCATCCAGTACTGCACATTTATTTATGCACTATTTATTTAGAATTTTGCTTTCATTTAAATATGAAAGCAAAATAATCATCGAAAAAATTGCAAATCTAGCAACTCCTCTACTATGGGACGTAGGCGTCCGACAAACATGTAAATTTTACTTCATCCATGGAGGAGAACTGACGACTTTTCTCATTAGGAAAATGTCAAAGAGGGGGCAAAACTGTTTCGGATCGCGCTGGTCTGAAAGCTATAATATGAGAATTTCGGCCCGGTTTTAGAAGGTTAAGAGGGTAATGCTTGAGAACCTATTGTAATAATTTTGTGGAAACATTTATTTGGAAGAACGTTTATAAAAGTATAAAGAAACATTACAATGAGAGAGAAAATATAAATTATTATCAGGTTTTAGTCAAATTATCTGTATATGAAACGTCGAAATGGTAATATGAGGAGTATTTTATTCATTTGTGTAAGCATTTTATTTACTTGCATACCAACGAGTTCTGACGAAAGTCTGCATAGATTTATTACCTAATTATTGGCACTTCTTGCAGACGCAAATGAGATCTAATCAGAAAATAATCAAGCATCTGAATCAGTCAATGATCAACACGCACATTCTAAATCAGATTTCTGAATTACTTTCTTGAAGAGTTTACGGTCCAAATAAAACTGAAGAAACATTTTTAACACAAAACAAAGCAGCAGAAGTGTGAGAAGTATATATTACTATAAAGCCAACACTCTGTCAGTTAAAGACAAAGTAGTTTGATTAAATAAACAAGGTGAACAGAGACACAGTTGTAGCCGTTTGTAATTTTAAAGTACATAAAGCGCATGAGTATATGAGAAAACCAGTGAGTAGCACATTGGTTACAATTTTTATTATAAACATGTTGAAACTGTGAATATAATTTCAAGCATCGGTGGCAACATCGAATGGAGACATGCTTCAGTGTCAGATGTATTTCATTAAAAGATATGAAATATTTTTAAACGTTTAAGAACACAGTTTCTGAAGTACTTGACAGCTCACACTGTATAAGCTTCATTCCTTTGTTTAAAAGTCGGTAAAGAGTTATCACAGATTTTCTTAAAAATTATCGGTGATCAATACTGGTATTGATCAATCATAACGACAATAACATACATTGTTATGGAAAGAGAGAAAGTACTTGTGAGGCTTTCTGAAAGACCGAGTCTCAGTTTTAATATTTTAATATTAATCTCTACAAGTCTGACCTAACTGACACTACTGAAATAGTTACGAAAAATTGATTCCCACTGTTAAAAAATTGATCTGCATTTTTTTTTCGTAAATTTTATTTTTTTAAACAACATGTCTGTAATCAATGTGCGCACCGCATTAATGCTGGAAAAACACTAAAATTTGAATCATCGTTGTACAAGCTAAAGAAAAAAAAACAATATTTAATTGTGAGAATAAAATATTCTAACGATTATAATGATAAGTCAAGAATAAAATCAAATCTGTAGCTGCAAGCCTTTTTTAGCGTTATGGTGGTTAGGGAAAACTTAGTGCGATACCGAAGGGCTCGGGTTCGAATCCAGGAGAAGACATGGATGTAAAATTGTAAGTCCTTTCATAGGAGGCAATGATGGCCCGCCTACTAGGCGCCTCCATAATAAAGAGACTACCGATCTGGCCTTAGGGCAGGACGATGCCGACATAGGCAAGTGCCAACCATAAGAAAAAAAGTTTGATTGTAATCTTATTCAAAAATTCCTAATTATAAGACGCAAACTTTTAGACACCTTTCTCATGTTCGTTTTTAATGGTAATCAAACTAATATGAAAGTGGACTGAAAAGTCATTTTTAAATGAACCCCATAATCTTATACGTCTCTGTACATTTGCATAAATCCATAATGGGCCAGGTATTATTTTATCGAAGGACAAGAGTCTAAATGGAACGATTACTTCGCTTGCTTGCGAGTGAATTCTAGGAGGTCCGATGAAGACATCGCGGACGAAAACGTAGCGGAGAAAACAACGTAAGACGGAAACTTCGTTGTAGAAAACATGTGGGAGAAAAGAAGGCAGGAAAACATATCGTAAGTCTAAAACATCATCGAAGAAAACAATCGTGGTACAAAACATCGACGAAGAACAGAAATCGGTTCCAAAACTTCGCAGTTTAAAAATATCGTCGTGGAAAATATATTCCTATAAAAGAGAGTAAATAAAATAATCGCATGACGATTATTCTGCAGATATATCTCTTTAACTTTTAAAAGGTGCTGGTGCGTATTCGAATAATGAATTCTAGGTGCGAGTAAGAATGTGGAATATTTTTACCTCTATATTTCATATATTTCCTTTCATTAATAATTTTTTGCTAAAAATCCAAGAAGGAACTCTTGCATTGAAAAGTTGAAAGGAAGTAGAAAATTAATGATACGTATGGGAGTACTACGCAGTTTTTTATTTTTTATTTTAAGAGAATTTTAAATTTATTTACTTAACTATTAAACGTTATTATTTAATTAAGTCATTTCATAAAGTTGTATTGGCAGTTCTTCATGAACAATATATTTTTAAAAAATTAAAAAAGGGAAAAGGAGCATTTACTTTAGATTAAATGTATTTAAAAGTTTTATGCATGTCTGAAATTTCTAATATTATGTTCTTTGAATAAAATTAAGACTTCTTTTGTTCTTTTTCCTTCAGCTTCTTCAAAGTAATCCTTTTATATGAGTATCCTTTGCATGTTGCGATTCGTTAGTTGTGATGACACAAGTCAGGATGAACTACGTAATATTTCAATACCGTATTTAAATTTATTGGATTATTGGAAGAGCACGTTAGGGCTCTTTTACTAAGGGGAGGGAAGCGTTTGGGGAGGACTTTCTCAGGAAAAGTTTCGTACGCACATTACACATTAGAAAAACCACAAAATTCTCAAGCAGCGTGTTTTTGTGCTGGGTCTAGCTACCAGCGTTCAACGACTTTACCTCTGGACCATTGCAGCCAGATAGAGTTATTAACGGAATAGATTATTAACGGAAATGCATTCATTTTCACACTATTTTTTTGAGAAAGATCAAATTTAAATTTAGATCTAGAAAATGTAAACGCAGAATTTTACAAAAAGAAAATATAGGTACAATAAATCCTCTTGTCGGTTACCATCCTCAGATGACCGATGTTTTTGAAAAAATAAGTAAATATAGGTTTTTCACAATGTCTCTCTAAGATGACCGCATCAACGGAAGACTAAAGAGATATGGAATCGTCAACGATCGCTTTGAAACGAATATTTTATATTTAACTTTACATTTATATATTTTTATAAATGATTCTAAAATATGGTTAAGCTTTTGTGTCTCAGTTTGCCACTACATGGAACACCCAAATTGAATCGCTTCGAAAGCCTCTAAATTCAACCGTAAATAGATAAAAATGCTTTTATAATATACTTTGAACTTTTCTTTTTAAACCGTAGATAGCAGCATATCACAAGGAGACACATAACTTTAATTTATTATGTGTTATTAAAATCCATTTCTTTCAAGTAATTTTCTCTATTTTTTTAATGATATAAAAATTTTATTTGGAGAAAAAATAGGCATAATTTTGCTGGCTGTACTCCAAATTATTTTTTTAATCTTTCATACAAAAATCATACGCAGAATCATTGAATAAAACCAGGTGTTCCATTAGCGGGAACACTGCGCCTTTAGCAATCTCATGCTCTTACTAATCAGAACATCTGTGCTCTCAGGAGAGAACATCCGTTGTTTTCGTTTTCTCTTTCCGTTGATTTTTTTTGGGGAGGGAATGAATTCAAACAAAGCAGCATTGAGGGGCGAGGTGGGTTTTGTGTTATGAAAGCATTAATATTGGCATCTCGAAATTTTTGGGGGTAGTTTTTAGGCGGGAATTTCATTAGTAGCTTCACTCATTTTTACTTAGACCTACGCGAATGTTTTGCTGTCTTTTTAGTCTCATTCCCGTTTATTTTCAATAATTGTGTAGATATTTTTCGTGTATCTATATATTATAAGCTTATTTTTCTCTTTTGTTAATATTAATCGTAGTTAATTATTTTAATCTTAGTTGGTTTGTGCTTCCATCAAAAAGGTGTGACTTGCTTTGAACAATTTCACGAAGCTAAGAAATAGGAAAATTTATAAACATTTTTGTATATAGGACTTGTGTATATAGATATGTATCTCATTTATTCGTATATATTCAAGAATATTGTGTATATCCAGGAAACCATGTATACAGCCATAATACAGAGTTTTTTCATTCTTATGCAAACGCTTCTACTCATTTTCGTGCTTCACTGCAAAGCTCGCTTAGTCGCACTTTTATAAGCTCTGGCGGCGCAGTGTTCCACCTCATGGAACACCCACAGAATTAAAACGGTAAGTGCAATTTTTACAACATTTTACCTGTATATTTATTTAGGACTAAATAGACTGAATACAACGTTTCTTGCTGAAATTCCGACTTTAACGTACAGTGCGCCGCAAAGGATTAAATATTTTAGTTCTATGTTACGCAAATTGTATTTCTTCCTTTGTACCGAGGAGAGGCGCAGACACAAATTTGTTAGGATCGTAAAGCTCGGGTTTAGAGCTTTTAAGTTGCGGTGAGTTTCAACTAAGCAGAGGTTCTCCTGAGTTTACTTGGTGAGCCGCTACTGAAGTCGGAGATTTCAAAGAGTTCTTCGCCGTTCCTCAGCCAACTTAATGTTTGAAAGCCAATAAAGTAGTTTCGGTCAACATTATGACTCTGAGGTTTCTTGGGTTCTACACTGAGGGAACATCAAGTGAATTTACAGTCCACTACTTTTGAACAACGGGACATACAGTTTTCACACACAATTTATTCGAAAATGTTTTAGTTATTGCTTGAACTTTTAGAACGAAGTCCTCAGCGAACCACTTTTTTTTACGACCACTTCTTAAAAGTATAGCTGTGGAATTCTGGTACTAATTCTCATCTTTTTAAGATTTCCCATTTAGGTAATATTTTATTACTGCATTTTACAATATAAAGGAAGTATTATAATTACGAAAATTTTCAAGTATCACATTTCAGTGGAAATATCCATTTTGTCCATATCTGAATCCATTTGGATGATTTTTGTGCGACATCTCATACGGACAGAATAAAGACTTCTTCCTTTTCATAGTATATTTTATAACGCATTCAAAAGGGATTTTTTCGTGTTCTCTGTATGTATGTAGATATAATATATGTGTGTATGTATCTCGCATAACTCAAAAACGATTAGCCGAAGAATATTGAAATTTTCTAAAGAGTAGGCTTGCTTCTCTCTTTATATTGCAGGTTAGCTGTACCAACCGTATATGTATATGCTCACGTATATGTACACCAACATCCTTTATCCGGCTTAAAAGACCCTACACGACCTTTATTTTTGCAATCGTTGCTTGTAGTAATATACTTTCAGTTATTGAAATGTTTTTAAATCACGAAAATATTCATGTTTTGGCGATGTCAAATTTTTAAAAAAATTCTTTTTTGACAAATAAGTAAATCCAAATTTTAATACAGTCTCGCGGTTCGTATACTTACATTTGGGAAAGTTTCATACTTGTTATCTATATAGTATATAAAGAAGAAAGTTTGTGTGTTTGTCCTCTCATAACTCGGTCACTACTATAGCTATCACCACCAAACTTTCTACAATTAGGTCGACGTCACTTTTCTCAAAAAAAAAAAAAAAAAAAAAAAAAAAAAAAAAAAAAAAAAAAGTAGCTAAAATCAGAGCTATAAATTAAAAACTCGGAAAAACGATAATTTTCTTTCTCATTTTTCGAGTGGCAACAGTCTCGCAAGCTGGAGACGAAAATCTGCTTTATTTCGAAAGTTGTTACCATTGCTCTCTTTCAAATCCTAGAGTTTGTTAAAATACAAAAATAGACAAAAGATGAAATAAAAATAGCTTTCCCAAACATTAAATACGTTATTCCCGACTCCGAAAATTCGAGGGAAGCCATTTCGACTATTCTCATCTTAACTACTTTCATGAGCCAAAATACTAATTAAAAATTCTGAAAGTTCTAATTTTCGCACTCATTTTTCCTAGTGGTAACAGTCTCGGGCGTTGGAGATAGAATTGTTTTATTTCGAAAAGTGTTGCTACTGCTCGCTTGCAAATCGTACATTTTCTTAATAAAAAAATTTGTAAATTTTACATAACCTATATATATAAAGAAGAATGTCTGTTTGTGTGTTTGTTTGTTTGTTTGCGTTATTGATTTCTGATCAATTATGATAAATATTTTGCGACATTGAATCGACTAAAGTTGAATATAGGTGAAATATTGGATGGAACTTGAGCTGTTATGGCCATTTGATTAGAAAGACGAAAATCACTAAAAGCTGAGTGACATTGCTTCTGATACAATGAGAGAGAATTATATTTTTCTATCGAAATTTTTTATGTGGGGTTGCATATCGCACCAGACTGAAAAATGTATAACTATGAATCGTATTTTTTACATCGTTAGAGAAGGATTACAACGGTATCGTTCTCTCTGTTGTTAGATACATTGCTTTCAATCTAACTTAATTGACATCGGGTACTTCCGCTAATAAAGAAATAAAATTAGAAAAAATTCATAAACGCACGATCAAAATTGTGCAGTATACGTAATTTCAAAATCAGCAACTTTCTTTTAGGAATCGGGTATTCAAGTTTGAAAGAGCAATTCGAAGAAATAAATTTAAATGATCAGCAGCAAAAAGTGTGTATAATTTAATAGGCCTTATAAGGAAATTCACATAACTAATAAGGAACAACACATAAGGCATTACAAGGCCTTATTTGTTGTTCGCCTGAGATTTTTGATTTTAGTAAGCACATAATTTTTCGATTTTTTTCATTCGAAAAAATATGCGTCTGTTTCTCGTACTTTTCTAATATACAGTGAATTATTTCATAAGGGCATTACGCGGAAGTTTCTAATTATTAGTTTATATATAGTATATAGACATTGTCAAACATTCGTTTCCTCCATATGTAAACCACCTGTTTCTCGACCTGGCCCAAACAGCTTTTTACATATTGTTAACTGTAAACAATCATTCGATTTACTGCATAGTTAAATGGAATGTATTCTGAGAGCTGAAAAATGTCATCTAAGCAATTTGCAATTTCATTCATTACTAGTACATCTGTAATCAGTTTCGTTATTTTAACAAGAAAGGGCATTTTTATGCATAGTGCTGGAAATAGAATAAAGATTTAATAAAAATTAAATTTTAGGTTCGAGTTCCATTTGACGAATATCAAAATGTTTACCTTGAAATATTAATAAAAGTTTTTTGAAAATAGGAATGTAATTTTTAATATTTTAAATCTATTTACTCTAAAGCAAAATGCCGTTACATTAAATATCAGAGGCACAAGTAGAAGATATAGAACTGGATATAGATGGCTAGAAGTAAGAAACAAACAGAAAAGAAAGAGAGAGATCAGAGTAAAATTATTCATGTTAAATTCAAATGGAAAGAATTTGAAAATGCTATATTTCAATAGCTAAGATTTAGTTAACTCTAACAGGGAGAAGTACCTCATATGGGCATAGTATACATCAAAAGTGAAGTGGTGAAAGCATACGGTATCGTGTTTTTACTATTTGAACACTTTCGAAGATCTGAATGATGAGTTTATATATGTCAAATACTCTATTAATTACTTATCTCTATCTATCTCTAATTTTACACGTACTGTCCACCAATGAATGCTCGATGTATAGGTCACAGCCACTATCCCACCAAAAGAGAAAACTTTCATTTATGAAACTTCCTAGTACGTCTGCCAGGGAAACGAAAACTGGCTTTACATCTAACATTATCCTGCACATTTTTATGAAACATTAACATTTTGATTCGACCCTTTTGTTTTATTTTGTTTTGAGTTTTGTTCAAGCAAACGTTTCGAAAATCATTCCTACTTGTAAATACCTGTTTGTTTCTTGTATGTTTGGGGCACCATTGGTCATGTGGTTAGGATTGCAGAATACTGAGAGTTTTATGGAACTGATCATCCCAATTGTAATTTCCATTATTTATATACAAAAACAATATAGGAGCATGAAAAACACCAATATGGATAGTTTAATAAGACGAAACTTCAGCTCGTAAGTGCTGATAAAAAACAATGTACAATAACTAAATGTTACTGTAGGATGTTTATATAGCTTAAATAAACAATATTCTGTTTTTGCTCAAACACAGCGTTAAAAATACCAAGTGGTTGACACGAAGCCACATAAATTTCGTTTGACTAATTATTAATATATTATTATATCATAATATTAGTTAGCAGTGGTAAATCTAGGTATTAAAAAACCGTAAACACGAATTTTTGAAAATTTTAATATTTCTCCTTTGACCACGTTTGAATTATCCATTTGAAGGTGGCAAGGGGCCTTCATTTTCAAGGAATGATTTCTACCGGCAGTAATTTTACAATAATATTATAAGATTAGACATAATAAATCTGACAGCATGAATGCATTATATGAAAAAAACCAGGAATTTGCATTATTTTGCTGTAGAATGTTATACTAATTCTCGATTATCCGTGTGTGGAATACCCGTCTTGCAATTTGGAACTAGGTACCGTTGAAGCAATTTTAAGCGACCAGCGAATATATTTTTCATTTAGTCAATTTGTCGAAATTTTAATCTTTTTAATTGCAGTTTTACATATTTTGATTACCATTCAAAACGAACGTGAGTAACTCATCTGAAAATCTATAAGCTGTGAGAGAAATCATATTGAATGATCTGAGCATACAGAGGAGACTAATTATATGCCTTTGGCTTTACAATCCTTGTTAGAATATTTCATTTTCAGAGTTGTATTTTTCTGTTTATTGCAGCTTGTAGGATGATGAGTGAAATTGCTTGGAACTCCGTGCATTAAATAAGTGCAAACATTGATTACAGACCTTGTTAATTAAAAAAAAAATAAACTTTACAAAAAATAATATTACAGAATACATATATTTCTTTTACATTCCGAATCAATTTTCCGCACCTAGTTGAGTCACATAAATTATGACAAACTTTGAGAAATGAATTTAAAAGAATTAAATATGAAAAAAAGAATTTAACAAAACAATTATAACTTGGCTGTGCGAGAAATCTCACAAATACTACGTTTATGTTTCTGAACAAATGCATAATATTCCCTTCATTTCTATCCATCAATTTTATCATTTATCTCTCACACACTTTTTTATAAAAATCTGTGATAACACTTTACAAACATTTAAACAAATAAATGAAACTTATACAGATTGGACTGTCAAATACCTCGAAAAATTAGTTGTTAAATTTCAAAAAATTTCAGATTTGATTACGAGATATATCTCATAGATATCTGACATCGAAACAGGTCTCAATTCGATGATGTCATGGATTTTTAGAATTATGTTTACAGTTTGAAATTATCCTCATTATACGAAAAATATTAAATAAATTTGTTAATTATTAGTTTCCTTGCACACTCTTGTGCTATATGTACTTTAACGTACAAAGAACGTTATAGAATAGTGTTATCAAGGGTTATTTAAATCAAACTGCTCTGCGTTTTAAGGCTGAGCGGTGACTTTCCAATTAACACGCTGAGTTCGGCGCCGAATTTGCTGTCCTTTCCATTCAGCCGGCAGCGAGTTAAACCTTAAAGCTAAGCCGTATTATTGTTTAGAATGTTTCAATACATTTCATTAAAGCTAAATTTCATCACATTTCATTGACACTATGTTTATTAACTTATACTATCGGTCCCGTGGAACGACGCCAGGCAAACGAAAATTCCAGTGCCGGTCCCCAGGGACCGACGCCGGCCACACGGAAAGTTCACTGTCGGTCCCCAGAGAGCGGCGCCGCGATCAACGTGTTAAGAAAGTTTCGGGCCGGTAAGTAAATATGTATTTAATTCAAATATATGAATTAATATGTAATCTATATATATGATTGATTGCATTTGAGTTCCATTTCGAATACTCAAAACTTAAACACAAAGAACTAGAGCCAGCAGATACATAAATCAGTTTATTGAACGCAATTTAACAGAATCGTTACAGGTGATGAGATGTGGGTAGCTCACTTCACCACAGAAACCAGCAACTCACGATTGATTGGCGTCACAGGGATCCACGCGCCGGACGATCCTCAGTCTATGCACGGAAATTGATGTGCACGGTATTCTGGGATAGTAAAGGCATTCTGCTCATTGACGTATTGGCGAGTGGTGCTCCGGTGAAAGCTGATCTTTATTACGCTTTACTAGAGAATATCTGAAAAGCCATTCAGAACAAATGGCTTGGGATGTTCAGTGCTGGTGTTGTGGTGTCCTACGACAACATCGGACGCATACGGGGAATTCCACAAAATATATGTTGTAGACGTTTCGCTGGGAGATGTCTGACCATCATGGCTCCGATCTTGCTGTCATATACTTTCACGTGTTATTGCACCTGAAGACGTTCTTGTCTGGGCACACTTTCCTACAGGTGAAATGTTGCAGACAACTGTGACGGGCTTCCTTTCTTCCCAGGCGACAGACTTCTATGACACTCTAATGGAAATAGGTAACCGACGCTATGACAATTGGTATAGTTCCGATGTTTCTTATGCTGCGAAGTAGCAGAAATATAGCTGTATCTTTTGCAATAGATCTTTCCAGGTAATAAGACTTTGTTTTTATGGTTTACGGCAAAGTAATTTTTCGGACGACCCTCTTATTGTTTAAATAATCATTATCAAATGAATATACCTTCATCTAAATAAATATCTAACTCATTGAAATCATCATCTATATAAATTTCCTTCTAAATCCAATCAACTTCATCTGCTAAATTTAAATCATCATCTAAGACATGTAACTAAGCATAACTACCCAAAACACATCTTCATGTTAAACCATCATATATATATTATCATCATCATCGTCATTGAAAATATCGCCAAATTAAGATAAATCATCATAGCTCAAATCAACTAAATAAAAAGCAGTATCATCTAAATCACCACCATCAACAATATGATTCTCATTTGATCATCGTCTTCATCACCTCAACCGTCTAAATCACCATCAAAATTGTTATCTGAATAACCAAGAAAGAAATTATAAAATTATCACCAGATAATTCAAAACCATCATTTAAATAATCATCATCATCGAAATCATACCTTCAGTTTAAACCGTCGTATGTGTCATCATCACCATTATCATCGTCGAGATAGATAAATCATAATCCTCCAGATCATCTAAATAGAAAGCAATATCAACCAAATCATCATCTTCTTCATCCTCATTTAATCATCGTCTTCATTGCCTAACTCCTCTAAATTATTATATAAATCACTCTCACATCATGTATAAAATCGTCATCAGTCAAAACTATGTCACCATCAAATTCATCTAAATATTTATTATCACTTAATACACATCGTCATTTTAACCATCATGTATATCGCGTCACCATGATCATCGTCAGAATAAGATAAACCATCATCACCCAAATCACAAAATTTTAAACCATCCTATGTATCATCTTCATCATCATCATTGAAGTCGTCGTCAAAATAAAAGATCTTCACCTAGATACAAAGCCCAATCACCTCAAGTTTTATTATCATCCTACTCAAATATTCATACTCTTCATCATTAAACCATACACTCACGATCACCTAAATAAAAAATCATCAGCAGTTAATCTAAATCATCGTCCTTAAAATACTAGTTAAATTATTTAAATCATGATTTTTTAGTGTTTCGCTAGTGTGCCGTCAAAAAGAGCCAGTTTCGTTCAGGTACAGACAGAAGGATATCACCGGAAGTTCACTATCTTTGGTACAGGTGTAGTAACCAAACGCCCTCAGGAGATGCCAGAGGCTTGGGTACGTAGCCGAAACCTATGCCATCTTAGATAACGTGACACTCGGAAGTGACATAAGAGTTTGAATAACGTAATGTTTCAAAAAGTTTTGTTTTTGTGACAACGAAAATATTTTTTTAAGTTTCATGTCAAAACGACGAATTGTTTTCTTTTTTTTTAGGCAACGGCCTCTTGAATCTCTTGAAATCTTGTTTGTAATGACATTAAAAAATTTCCCTTTTATCATTAAATCTGTATTTGATTTTAATTGAGCATCTCATTACTTACTGTTTGTTCATTTTGCATAATTTTAATATAATAATAATAAGCAAAATGCAAAATGTTAATCGTTAATGAAAAATGCGACCAGAGATATAAAATAAAAAATTAAAAGACAAAGAATTAAATTTATATATAAAGTTTTACCAGAATAGAAAAAAAAGAGAAAGGACTTTAAAGAATAGAATAGTTGAAGGGGTGTTGTTTATGTGAGTATCGTTTGCTTCATTTTATTGTTGCAAACAGCGTAAATTCCTTTTGCTTTTCTTCCTTTAGTTTTGAACTTTATGTGTGGCAACAAGATAATTGATTGATAGAATTGTGTTTGTGACAGCCATGTAGAATGGCTCGCTTATTTTGTATCAATTATTTTGCATCGCTGACAAGTGTAATTTAATAAAAGTGTAGGAATACAGTTCATTTGTTGATTGATTATAGTTTGTGAAACATATTAATTTAATAGAATACAGGTGTTGAAAGCCAAAACATTTCATAAAATGAGGATTTCTGATATTTGCATTTTCAAATTCTCTATAATTTTAGCTTTCTTAAAACACCATTCTTTAATCTCTATGAAAATTAGGACTGTACAAAATCTAGCTTTAATTTGACATTGAATGCTTTGATAATTGAGAATTTTTACATAAAATCGCCTTTTTCGAACGTGATTTTTTTATACTCGATGTAGTAGTACCTGTTCTCAAGAACTACTGCTCACAGGTATCCGAAATGTTTATACCTTATTTACTACGTTTCCAAATATTTGCCGAATTGAGCTTTTGATTATAATCAGTGCTAAATTTTACTATGCGTAACAAAATATTCTGTAAAATACTCTAAAATTTAAAATGATAAAAAAGCTCGTTTCAGGATATTCAGCTAGGTATTGTGATGTTCCTTCCCTTAGCGAAAGACGTTTCCAGAACATTTTATCCGCGAGGGGCGAAAGACGTTTCCAGAACATTTTATTCGCGAGGGGCGAAAGACGGTTAAAGGAAGGGATGTAGTTACGCCGGAAAACAGAGTGGAGGCAAGCTGGTGGGAAGAATACGAGACTTGTGACTTTTGCGGTTGGACCGGCAGTCATGCCGTGTGCAAAGAGGTAACTTAAGCTAAATGTATAGTAGTGGTATCTGTTTTATTGTGTATTGTGTAATAAATTAGTGGTTAAAATTTCAAAGCTGATGGAGATTATTTTCCTATTATGGCGAGTGCATGAGGAATAGACGAACCCCCCTCGGAGTTGGAACGGCGCGAGGTGCAAATCGGCGCAGTCCATAGGATAAGATTGTGAAAAAGGAAATCACTGAATAGTGAAAATAATAAATAAATATTATCGTAAAAAGTTACTGAAAATTATAAAATGAAATTCGGTGATAGTTCACGAATGGATCTACAGTATGAGAAGATTTTTATGACGAAAGAAAATGGCGCGTTTAAGGCAATGTGTGCGAATAAATCATCAGATTTTGAAAGCGTGATATGCTAAAACGTTCACAGCCAGTAAGTGGTAAAATGTGATCATCAGTGTTCATCATCCTAGTGAAATCGTGAAAAGTTAAATCAGGGTAACGTGAATTACCGTGTTGTAATCATGTCAAGTTACGTGCCAGTGCAGTGTGCTCATGATTAAAGTTTACAACGTCAAGTTGTGCTCTTCGTTCGACATTTTCACTATCGGGATCAAAGGTAAGTCCTTCTTAATTTATATATTAACCATATTAACTTGGAAAATTAAAATTGTTTTTATGTCTGGTAATAACATGATTCGAATGTCAGGCGTTAAAACCAGTAGACGCCGAGAAAGTATTTTTTATATGCAAATGAGAAATTAAGGTTCTTATTTTTATCAAGATATAGGAGATATTGATTGTTAAATGAAAGTTAAAATAGTTCGGAAATATGATATCAGAAGTGATTCTGAAGCATTTGATTGTTTACTCAGATTACTAAGCAAGGTCGAACGGACTTGTTTGTTGTCTTGTTTTACCAAAATGTTTTAGTCACTGAAGTTAATAAGTTGATTAAAAATTAATTCGTTTAACCATTTGAAACAATACGTTTAATATGTGTGTCAAAAAGAGCCAGTTTCATTCAGGTACAGACAGAAAGATATCACCGGAAGTTCACTATCGTTGGTACAGGTGTAGTAACCAACCGCCCTCAGGAGATGCCAGAGGCTTGGGTACGTAGCCGAAACCTATGCCATCTTAGATAACGTGACACTCGGAAGTGACATAAGAGTTTGAATAACGTAATGTTTCAAAAAGTTTTGTTTTTGTGACAACGAAAATATTTTTTAAAGTTTCATGTCAAAACGACGAATTGTTTTCTTTTTTTTTAGGCAACGGCCTCTTGAACCTCTTGAAATCTTATGCTGCTGCATTGCCGTGCGCAATGCAGCAGTCAGTACAGGAATGCGTAAATGCGATACGGCGCAATGCAGCAGTATTCAAAACATTTTATTTTCAGGATAATTTAGTATTACTTTTGTAATCAATAAATCAGTATTACTTTTGTAAAATGAAAGAACTTAAAACCTTTTTAAAGTAAAAATAGTGAAAAGAAATATTTAAATGAAAGTTTCACGTTATTAAAGTTAAATATTGAAGAGAAAAACATTTTTGACACGAGAAAGGGAAAATAAAAGAATTTTAAAGTCAAAATTACATTTGCACAAGTTGCAAATTTGATAGAGATTCGCGTTCCTTTAAGCCTCGGGCGCATCCCTATGACGGTCGGTTACTATTAAGCTTGTTATTGTAAACTGGCTATTCAAATTACAGTCGGTATGTGCAAAGGGGGCCTGAATCTTCATCCTGAAAAGTAAACAAAATTATTGTTACACATCACATAAAAATATCAGCTAAAATGATAATTCAATTCTGAGTCACAAGCATGAGAATATTTGAGAAGGTTATATCGCATACGCAAATAACCAAAATGAAAGATACTCGAAACGGTTGACTGTGCACTGTCTGCAAAATTTCAGACCGGATCTTGGTCGTTTGTGGTGGGCATTGACTTCCAAGTACAAAAGTGTTTTGAAAAACGTAAATGTTTGCGCTTTGGTACTTTTAAATTTAAAATAATTTGTTTTGTAAAAATTACGAAGCCTAGCTCTTCATATGTTTCTCCGACACTCATGATTTTATGAGGAAAAAGTTTGCACTCGTTATGAAATAATTTTGAACATAAGTATCTCCGTCTGATTTCGATGGACATCAGTCAATTGTTTTGTGATTTATTTCTTATAACCAAATACCTAGACAGAAGTCTAGGTATTGGAGGAAAAAATAATTAGTCAGATTTCGTACTTTGTGCAATAATAACCGTTTATTATTCGAAAAGACAAAAAGTTGCGTCATTTAAAACAGATTATTAATTGAAGTATATCCACGGTTGCACAAATAAAGAGCGAGTGAATATTTTGTGGACAGAGCGTGTACAATTTGATGAAAGGCATATGCAGTAGAAAAGTGCCCAAACTGGCGTAAATGGATAAAACGGCTTTTGAGGGAGTAAAATCTTTTTTATAATTAAATTTTAAATTAGTAAGTTATTTATTATGATATAAATAGTAAAATATAGATAACTGGTACTTTTATTTTCAGCTTTTTTGAAATAAACTCATTACGCATCGTGCCAAAAGAAAATAAAAAACTTCTTTCAAAATTTAATGCTTAACGTTCTTTTTTGGAAATGAAAATATCAATTAACAATAGACAAAACTCTTCCTTGACCTTGCAAATTATTCTAGAAATCCTTAACTTCCTTTAGCTGGTAAAAACCTGAAATCTCTTACTAAATTTGTCATGGAATATGCCAGTAAATTTCAAACGTAAAAATGTGCGCCATTTGTTTTTACATAAAATTTCTGATATAAATAACTCTTGGATTAGACTTTTTTTGAAAGGTATCTTGACCCAAAACGTCTAAACTGTTTTCTTAAAACATTCGTTTGCTATTGAAAATTTTATAAATATAACTAGACTGAGCTTTGAATAAATGAAATTACAACGCATAAGAACATTGTTGGAACATTTTGTATAAGAAAACGTAATCGCATGTAAATCAAGTTCTTATATCGCTTAATTACAATGCATCAGGTCTTTAGTAAATAAAGAAAGCAATAAAATACACATGGTGGTTTGGCAATACCAAAAACATCATATCCGGCAACAGCTCTTCTTGATTATTTCATACCTTAGGAAACACGAGCAAATATGTCAATTGCGGAAACATCGCAGTTTGGCAAGCGATAAGGTGGTGCGCAGGAGAAATGATTATCGGGGAAAATATTTCTGCAAGGTAGGAGGTGATTTGTATTCATTCTGGATGTGGAAGAGAATGTTATTCTAGGACTTCGAGAAACAAGGAACATAATTTGGATAAGAGTGCACTTTCGACCAAAGTGAATTTGCGGAATTAGGAGTCATGTTCTTCTTTCTGTAGTCATTTGAAACCGTGGTTCTGATGTCAACATCAAAGACTTAACGATATCACATTTGATTTTAGTGAAGTGTAGTTCATCCAGTGCTTTCTTCAGCAGTAGTTATGGCTTTTGCCGAACGAAACAAACACAATGCAAGTTTCAAATGTTAAGTCATTCAGTTTGCGAAAGAAAATGGAAATCATGCAGTTTGGTTTTCGTGAGTGCTTCGTACACGAGTGGAGGAAACATGGAATTTTACAATGATTATTGCGCCAAAGAATAACTGTGCATTGCATAAAGAAGTAATGAAATAGCTTACCGTCGGCGAAAGTGTTGGAAACTGCATTGTAGAAAATCCCCATCATCGCTAGAATGAATTAATTGTAACAAGAAACAGCGTACGTTTCTTTGACTTAAAAATAGAAAAAAGGAGTGCAAATGGAAGTGAAAACTCTAAAGCAAACTGAGTTTGTGTTTTCGATTTACTTCGCGGAATAATTCAGTTCTCCGAGAAAAAGAGATAAAATTTTTTCAAAGGCTTCGCAAATATAGAGATAAAACTTTGATGAGTTTTTAAAAATATGGAAAAATTTAATTACTATCACGTGTTGCAAATATGGATGTCATTCCAGTAGTTTTTATACGGTAGGAGATAAATAAACAATGATATGAAAGAAAAATAACGTTTAACATAGAAACAATAGTCCAACGAGAAATCTCACCTCACCGTACTGATCTCCTGCTTAGCCGACCGTACGAAATTAAAATCCCATCGATATCTTTAAAAGAAAGATTTTGCAGAAGTGCAGTTTCCCGAAAGTGTTTTCATCCGTATTCAAGAGAAATGATCGGCGGAGAAAAATGTCGTGAAACTGTGGATAAGAAATATTTGGCAAAAGCTTCCTTTTGTCTCAGATAATCAAGAAAATCCAATACTTTGGGACATGTTCAGCCTCCATCTAACGGATAACACAAATATGTTGTTGAAATAATGTTATACAGATATGACAGTTTATCCAGGCGGATTATTGCCATTAGTTCAGATATTAGACATATATGTCAATATATCATCGATAGAATATTTTTAACGTCAGTGGAATACTCGAGCAAACGTGAAGGTGAAAAAACTGGTTACAAATGGAGACCAAATACGTCATGCCAGTCCATAAATAGTGTGTCAGTAAATAATAAAAGCACGGAATAAAATTAAACCCATTTAATATATGTGGTATATCTGACGGTCTAGTTGAAACGGAAGATGATTATTTATCTGTTGATCAGAGAAAAAGTGACGGCGAAAATGAAACAGAATCCGATGATGTGCTTGAAGATATAACTTAAGCCGAATATGAGGAACTTGGATCTATGGAAGTATGGATCAGATGTGAAGGTGAAAATGAAACAGAATTTTTATAACGAAAATTTTTAAGTACATAAACTGTGTTATTTCTTTTAAAGAAAAAAAATTTAATTACACGCAGAAATCTAATTTTCGTATGCTCACTTTTTCCATATTTCCAAACATAAAATTTTTATAGCTGGCGTACAGCGCGCACGCATAAATTTCCATCTTACATTTTGTTTTAAAAGTGCGTCTTATACGCCTGAATATACTATAACAAACATAGCTGAAACTTAAGTGATAGAGATATTTACATGCTTGCTGAACCATTATATTCTGCTTTTTCCCTTCTATTAGTTTACAAATGTTTTCAAAATGTCGATGTTACGTTTTTCGATCTTTGTGTTGAGAAAAGAGATAAGGAATTAAAATTTCTATCTCGGAAAACAAAATTCCAAATCAGATTTCTAATGAAGAAGTGAAATTTTCTATAGCTTTACTTTCCGGATTATTTAAAATTAAGAAAAAGAAGAGAGGAAAAAAAGAACTGATTTGGGTAACCAGAATATTTAGCCATTGAGTATCTATTGATGGGAATGTATATAACTCTAATGAATAGTACAGAAATAAGATAAAGTTACGTTTCGGTTTGTAGGCCTTACATTTCAAAATGCTTTTATACATCTTAAAGCGCATAGGAAAAGATTAGGCTCTCAACCGCTTTTTGTGTAATAACGTCAGAGAATAATTCTTACAGTTACAAGGTTTTCAAATAATACATTCCTTCAAAAGTAATCTATTGTATTAAGATAATGTGTTTTCGAGAGGGAAGAAAATGAAACAGAACTGCGAGATCCTTCAGAGTATGATCCTGTAATGCTTTAGCAAATCTTTCGCAGTCTAAAGTAATAGAGAAATGTGGTAGAGCTTCATCTTACACTATAGTAATGTAGTCAGATTATTTATATTATGTGACTATGTGTCTCTATTCGATGTGTGGGAAAACAACGTCTCCAACAGGTTTATATATACGATACCATTCAGATAAACGCAAAGCAAACCAACATTTCCATCTAATAATATTTATTTTATTTTAGTTATACCATTTTCTAGTTAGATAACCAATTTGTGAACAAGAATTTGTATCGTAACAGTGAATCATATTGCTGCCAAATTCCAAATATAAAAAACTAAAGCTCACGAATCACAAACCGAGAGTTTCTGTGAGATTTGTGAGGTGCGAAGGAATCTCTATTTTGAAAGAAATCGAAATTGATATAAATTCGCTTTATAATATATTATTCAGTTTTTTTCTCTAATTATATTATGATTCTGATTTAATGTATACACACATTTTAAAAGTTATTTTTTCGCTCATTTTAATTTGTAATCTTGAATTTTTACACTAGAAAAATCCTGAGTAGAAACGGAAACTGTGGTATGTCAAACTACATTTAAACAAGGTGAAAGCAAATTAAAAGCTAATGTACATACTACAATAGCTTTTAATTTGTTTAGAATTACAATCTTGGTAATGCAACTCAAGCTGATTAACACATAATTAAAAGCGGATAAATATTCCTTTTTGAGCGTTTCTTTGAATCTTGATATAAAGTCCTATAAATATCTGCAGTTGGATAAGACAGCTCAGGGTCAAACAAATTTTAAAATGAAATCTGTATAAATTAATTTCATGAGTTCAATTATGAAAGATATGACGTGCAATATTTATTTGCACAATTTAAAGCCAGTAGCATAACATAAATTTTTGTTGAAAAATACTGTCATGTGACTATGTGTTAAAAAAGTCAATAAACTGTGACTTTCCAGGTAAAACCGGAAGACCTCGCAGCCATGAAAGGCACTGAAAACATAGATCTGAACTACGAAAGAGTGTACTTAGTTGCTGCTAAAATAATGCTGATATCTTAAAGTTAGCATGACTAATTACTAGCTAATAATATATCAGTAGTTACACTTACCGAGCAAAATATTATCAAATGCTGTCCATATACTAAGAATACCATAAAGTTCTTCATAATAAAAATGTTATTGATAATAAATTTTGGTAAAATGAAGCAGGTGTATGATTCATTTGTTCTATTTTTCTTTTCCGGGTCTTGCTTCGTTTGATCATTAAATCAATCGTTCTACAGTTGTTATCGAGTTCTGGCTCTTTTCGCAGTTCATCCGGTTTCCTTTTCGGGTTTGACAGTTCTTTTCCGGTTCCAGCTTGTTTTTCAGATGAGGATTCTTTTCCGTTTTTTGCTTTTTTTCCAGGTATTGCGTCTTTTCTGACTCGTCTATATTTTCCAGTTCTGGCATCTTTTCCGGCTCTTGCTTCTTTTCCAGTTTTTGCATTTTTTCCAGTTTCTTATTCTTTTTCAGTTCTTCTTTGTTTGTTGTTTTTTGCATTTTTTCCAGTTTCTTCTTCTTTTTCAGTTCTTCTTTGTTTTTTAGTTTTTGCATTTTTTCCAGTTTCTTTTGACTATTCAGTTCTTCTTTGTTTACTAGTTTTTGTATCTCTTTCAGTTGTTTCTCCATTTTCAGTTCTTCTTTCTTTTCTAGTTTTAGTATCTCTTCCCGTTTTTTCTTCTTTTTCAGTTCTTCTTTCTTTTCTAGTTTTTGAATCCATTCTAGTGTTTGTTTCTCTTTCAGTTCTTGCTTCTTTTCTAGTTTCTGTTGCTTTTTCAGTTTTTGTTTGTTTTTCAGTTCTTCCTTCTTTTCCAATTTTTGCTTCTTTTTCTCCTCTTGTTTCATTTTCAGTTCTTGCTTCTTTTCCAGTTTTTGCTTCTTTTTCAGCTTTTGCTTCTTTTTCAGTTCTTGCTTCTTTTCTAATTCTTGTATCTTTTCCTGCTCTTGCTTCTTTTCTAGTTTTTGTATCTTTTCCAGCTTTTGCTTCTTTTTCAGTTCTTGCTTCTTTTCCAGTTTTTGTGTCAATTCCAGTTTTTTCTTGTTTTTCTGTTCTTGCTTCTTTTCCAGTTTCTCCTTCTTTTCATGTTCTTCCTTTTTATCCAGTTCTTGATTGTTTTCCAGTTTTTGCATCTTTTCGGGTTCTCGCTTCTTTTCCAGTTCTTTCTCGTTTTCCAGTTTTTGCTCCTTTTCATGATCACAAGGAGGGTTTTCCAATCTACAAAATAATCAGTATATCTTTATTTCAGTAGTAAAAAAGTGAAAGTAATGCAACGACTATCACGTTTAACATGTACAACACTTCCATATTTAGATACTATATAACACTTTTGGCTCAGTTTCATAGGGAAAAATCTCCCCGTAGATTTATTGCCTGACAGAATGTTTTTCTACAAAAGGCGAATTTGTTGCTTTTGTTCTTCTGACCTAAAGCCAAGCAGAAAAGTTAAAGCATTTGGCGTGATTTGTATGCAATAAGCGACCTCCATGAATCTCACGTAGAGCGTAATAATTTGCAAAGTTTCAGTGCCTTACATTTCCTTACTTAATATTTACATAAGTTGAAATAATAATAATAGTAATAATAAACAGGTGGCTTAAAACAGAGGGAAACATTGGCGAAAATTGCAAAATAGGAGGAAAAATGAAACTGAAATGAAAAATAAAACAACTACAAACAAAGGATGGAAAAAGCATTTTAGAAGATATACACGTAACGTTCTTTCTGAATCAGCAAAACCTGTATTTAAACGAGTATAAGTTTGAAAGCTTTGGATTCATTTATTTTTTGAATCAATTACTATTTCTTACGCATGCCAGATATTTTAAATTTCTTCAATTTTTGTATAATTTACTTACGTATTTTACCATTTCTTATTATTATCCAGTAGAGGTAACCTTACACATCATTAAAATATCTCCGAGTTTCCTCATTTAAGTCATCTTTCTCGCAGATCAATCTCTTTGCATCGCTGGCTGCACAGGTTTCAAATTTTCTCTCGTTATTCCGAATTCGGAACATAATGCTGGTCTATTTTGTCGTCCAGCAAGAAGCACTAGGATTTTTGCCATCATTTGTTTTCAATTGAAAAATTTATTCTCATCTTCAGTTGCATTCTTAAAGTTTTATTATTTATACAGGAATAAAGAAAGAAATCAAACAAAGCAAAACAAATTAGGAAAAGAAATATCTGTTTTCTCCTATATTTATTGTTCCCTGTAATTTCTTTTGCCTGTTCCATTAAATTTATTGAAGGAAAATTTGCTAAATCTTTCAAAATGTATTTCCTAAATCCTTATGCGAATTAAACCTTTCTGAGCGTTTCGGCTACACTTTAATGGCTTTTACAATTTAATGTTTGAATACTGACAGCTGCCTATGCTGAAATAATTTCTCCATTGACCTCGAAAAAAGAAGAATTAAAGTTCCAGGAGATTTTACAATGAAGGACACATATTTCTTATTTGAAGGGCAAGAGGATAAAAAAAAGATATTTTCGGATGGGAATATGTAGCATTTTAAACACCGTGTTTGTAAATGTCATCATATAGTAGCAACACTTGAGTCATAAGTATTTATGCACATATATGAGAGAGACGACGATGACGAAAAATGAAATGGCAAAACATGGCCGAAAACACTTTCCTGGCCGGTACAAACAACACAAAACACAAGAAAGAAAGGACACCAGTTATGCTTAGCGCAAGAGAAATTAAAAAATAGGAACAAAATTAGACACTTATGGACCTGAAAGAAGGTGTTCGAAATTACGACCTGCACCCTGATGCAGGTATCACATCTCTCGCACATCGAACATAAGATGTTCTCGAAAATACCGTGCATTCCCAGGACTTTCCCAGCAGCTGCCACGATATGTGTCACAAGTTCCTGTGTGACTTCTAACAGAGGTTTCGTGCAATAATGTGTTGACGTATCCCGAGAGGAAGTCACCGAAGGAACTTTCGAATACTTTCTTTGATGACGATCCCCTGTTTTTGTTCTTATTTCTTAGTTTCCGCTGCGCTAAGAATAATAAACAAATACCTTTACACTGTTCGTACCCTATTTTTCTTGTGTTGTGTCTCGTCACTATGGGGCCAGGAAAGCGTTTTCGATCATGAATTGCAATAAACGATTATATATATATATATACGGGAGTTGGTTTCTTCCCCTTGAAAAGTCAACTATTTTCCGATCAATGACAATGATTACATGTTTTTAATTTAATTTTTCCTTTTAAAATTGAAATTTTGTTCTTCATGATGATTTAATTCTAGTCCCCGTTAAAACATTATTAACAATTTACTTTCAAGTTACCTCAAAACATCTTTCAAAATATAACTTACCAGTATTGATTCACTATTTTAAAATAATTCTGCTTTAAATAAACTTAGGAGACAATATAATCAATTAATCAATATTGTTTAGGAAATAAATTATATATATATAATCGTATATATATATATATATGTTACCGTGAAAGATCGAAACTGGAGAATGTCGACTTTCACCGGAGAATGTCAACATTCACCAAATACGTCGGTGAATGATCGAATATTGCATTATATTTTTGTACATTCGGACCCTCACCGGTGTATGTCGACAATCACAGATATGCTCTGGTGTAGGTCAAAAAGAGAGGAGTATATGTACACGCTCTCGTTGCAAAAGGAAGTGTTCCAGAAATAAATGCAGTTGTAAAAGCAAGGGCCTCTTGTGCAATTGAAAGTGTCCTAATAGTTTAAGTTGTTGCAAATAATAAGATTTGAATCACGTAATTTAGTAAATTTTTAACTTCTATTATTTTCCTTTCTCATTTTGAATGTACAGTGTGTTTCAAGTTCTTATATTCTTAAGTTCTTATTTTAAGTCCCAAGTGCGTTTTTTCGCGACCGAATTATGGAGAAGAAAATGTAATATTCTTATGTGTTCAACATTCACCATTAGTAGATGGTGAATGTCGACATTTACCGGTGTAAGTCAGAAATAAGTGTTTTTGAAAAATATTTCGGACATACAACAAGCGACTATGTGAATGTTGACATTCACCGGTGAAAGCCGACATTCTCCAGATTTCGGTGTTTCACCGTAACATATATACGATAAACGTATATATATAGATATATATGCATATGTGTGTGTGTGTGTGAATTAATGTTAGGAATTCTGATCGCACATATTGATCTATAATACAGAGCAAATTTGGCAGATGAATAAGATAAAATATTCAGATTTATTTCAATTCACATTTGCGCCCCCAATTCATTTGAAATTCTAAACTTACCTATTTCTAGAATATTTATATTTCTCATATTGTTGGAATAGGAAGAAAGTAGCACGACAGAGATAGGAATACCGTGCCAGCGTTGACAGAGATAGAAAAAATATGCATAGTTCTACAATATTGTGGTTTAGTAAGAGAAATATTTGTTTCAGGAAAATTTATATTCCCACTTAGCTAAGTCATCATCTTTAACTGAAATCATGTGATGGGGATATATAATATTAGATTTTTTTTCATAGATAGATTTTGCACTTGATTTGCTTATGCTTTGCATATTTTTAAATTATTTTAAATTATTTGGCTTTTTTCCTTTTTTTAGAATTTAAATTTGCTTTTTTATATTTTTATTTTTTTACTTTTATACGTATTTGTTAAGAATTTAAATTTGTTTAAATATATATATATATATATATATATATACATAAACATATATTTTAATTAATTAATTTTTATTTTTTAATTTGTTATTAATTCAAAATTATTTAATATTATATATTAAAAAAATAATTGCAATGAAAAGTTAGAATCTCGAAATTTTTATTATGTTTGATGAGTAAATTCTCAAAACTATAGCTAAATAATATCATAAATCTCTGTAAATCTAGAAATATATAGTCTAACAGAAACAGGTGAAGAGAACAATTTATATGAGTTTTGTTCCGAATAGAGTATGGGATGGATTTCAGTGTTTACTTAATTTGTTTTACATACATATATATATGCATATTATTTATAAACGTAAAGTCCTTTTTGTCTTTGTTACTCTAATTATATCAACTATTTCACACTTACTTCTCATTCACAAATTTTACAAACTGGCCGTTTAAACACGTGTATTTTGTATATTAGCTTTCTGTTTAGGTATTTCATTAGTTAATGCAATAAAGTTTCCTCATAATCAAAAGGTATTACAATAAATTTGAATTCTTCACAATGTGATTTTCCAACTTAAACATTTATAATCTATTTTTGTAATGAAGGAATGAAAAAACATTACGCATTATAAATCTGAAAACGTAATATTTTCCAGACCAGCGTTTTTGTCAAAAAATTATTAAACGTATAATTAAACTGGACCTGAAACATTATGTTTTGTTTTATTATTTTTTCCGAAATGACTTACGTCTCCGACACGTATTGCAATCTTAAACATTGCGGATCCAATTCTTCTAGTAATTGTTCGCTGAAGTATATTTTTGCTTCTTCTTCTTCTTCAAATATACGTCGATAATTATTTGAGCTGAAATATTTTTATTTTATTAAATATATATGTTCATATGTTTGAATTCATTAATTTAATAAATGATTATTTATACGTTTTTTGTCAAAAGTAGTAAGTCACATTTTGCGAGCACTTTTACATTACATTTTTACATTTTTGTCAAAGATTTTTAAAGGCGCTATGTTCCACGAAGAAAATAGCTTTACTTATTCAAAATCTTCAAAAAACAGTAAATATGGAAATGAATATTCGTCTTATTAGCCTAAATTCCATTATGAGGATATACAGGTATAATAGGAAATGAAGCTGCTGGCATCAGCAGCTCAGGATGCCATATTAGAAGGTCTGATTGACATCTATCATCTCAGATCAAACATTGCAATCAGGAAAAAAATTTCCAAACACGTTTTGATAAAATAACAAACAGGATGGGACGAGGCAGATACAAGAAGATTGCTCCACAGTTACTTTCCGCAAGTATCCCTATAAAGAATACATTTTTTTCTCCAATTAGATTGGCAACAAATCATGGAAAGTTTCCATTTTATTTCCAGAGATTCTTAAGAAGGCACGTAAAATGCGAGCGCGAAAAACCTGCAAATCTAGCAAAACCTAAGCTTTATAAATGGCACTCTCCATTACTTTCCATTCTTAGAAAAAGAAAAATAGGATTTGCATCAAAAATTCCAGAGAATTTTTTTTCTACAATATGAAGTGTGTGTCTGCACTTGAACAATTTATGAAATATATTATTGAAAGTGATAGAACTGTGACTATAAGTATCTAATCATATTACAAGAGTTAATAAGCAAGTATTTAAGAACATGTAAATTTTTTAAACCGTGGCTTCCGTTGACCAGGCTGATCAAATTTCCAGTCGAGCGCAACTAAGCAATGATTGGGCTCTCAACCTTATGGCTGCGTATGCTGAGCCGATGAATGATCAATCGTTTGGACAATTTCCGCACAGGATTAAAAATTGCCTTCCCACAGACTTCTTCACTTAACGGGCCATGTGTTCAAAACATAGATTTACACGTTAACTGAAATGTATAAAAATTTAGCGAAAAAAAAGAAATATTAAACGCACAATATCTCTTCGGATCTTCCTGATTATTACATCTGCTGAAAACAATTTAATACGTTTAAATGCAATTACGTTTCACTGAAGTAATCTATTAATTGTTTAACACTTTTCTGCTGTTGACTTCAATAAATTTATGATGTTTGGCATTTCATTTGTTTGCAGCAACACCTAGTCTCCTTTGCAACGAAAATTAATATGAACTTTTGCAATTAAGAAATGATTTAGATGAAAAATTAAATTGGACTGAATTTAATGTCTCGGTTGTTTCCGTTAAAAGAAGTTGGTGCTTTCCTAATTCGAAAAAATATCTCCATATATATACATAACATACATTTAATTAATTTGCACACTAAAAAAGGATTCTTCACATGGTATCTTCAAATGGGTAGATACGATAGCTGAAAAACAAGTGTCGGACAAAAGCCGAGCTGCAAAGAGCGATTTGTTGTACTGTTCTTTCCGTTTAAGTAATCCTGTTATTCGATGCATGTAATTTTGTTGAAATTCGTGTTACAAATTGCTTTATTTTCTGACGTAGAAGGAATTATCCCAAATTTTATTCAGAAGATTTAAATAACGGTTTCGATCCCAATACGCAGCAGTTACTAATAAAATATCTGGCTCAGTGGCTTTTTTGACGTCATTTAAAACGCTTAATTACAGGGCCGTAGTACAATTCCCAGCCCCAGGAGTATAGCGATATACTACAATAGTGACGTGATCGAAGCGTTTTTGGAAAAAATCGTTGTCATCGCGTATTCTATTTAAGTAATCATAGTTATCAGCTTTTAATATTCGTTGCAAATAATCATTGTCATCGAATAATCATTGTAAAGAATCATTCTCATCGGATAATCATTGAAAATAATCTTTGTCATTACATAAAGGGGCATAGTAGCTGATGTATAAAGAATTGCACTCAAATTCTAATCAAAAGAATCGAATATGTATTGCAATTTATCATATGATCATTATTTACAGCAATGATTCTTAAATGTCTTCGACCTACGGCTCCTAATGACGCCGCGGAAAACTTGCGCAACACTGACAAAAAGAATATTTAAAAATACAATAAAAGCTTGAAAGCTAGGGAAAATGTCTGAATTTAATTTCTTTTTATTTAAATGAAGCTTAATGTTTTTAAAGGAAATTGAATATTGTAAAGAGTAATCAACAATATAAATATATGCGGGTTTTTGCCTCTTTGTTTTTTTTTTTTTTCGTAACATCATATCCTTCGGAACCGGTGGGGGAATTTGAGTTTGGAAGGAGGTACCCTCAAATTTCAAAAATCCATGGTAAAACGTTTCGACTATTGTTATCTTCTTACGACTATCACTCGAGATATTATATAAAATTTCTGAAAACGCTCATTTTTCGCATTCATTTTTCCAAGTGGCCGATGTCTAGCGCGCTGGAAATCAAAATGCTTTATTTGGAAAAATGTTGGCCCTTCTCACTTTCATATCGTAGAGTTTGTTTAAGAGAAATTTTTAAGTTAAAAAAATATGAAATAAATAGCATTGACAAACGTGAAACTTATGGTTATTATTATTTACGGTTATATTCTGAGTTGAAGAAAGCACGTGATTCCATATAACGTCATTGTACGTCGAAAATCTTTCGTTAATGTAAGTATTTTAAATGAATAGCTGCTTTTGGCAACTTTTATGTTTCACCTTTAGATACGTGATACGATATGTTATCGCGACGTTAATTCTTTTCTTGAGATTTTGAAAATTTGTTATATTAAAATAAATTTAAATCATGACCTCAAATGTCATGACCTGAAGTGTCAAAGGTCTTTGTTTCCTGACTTGGCAAGAAACATTTATTTAAGAATCACTTTTTGCTTGAAAGAATGAATACATTTTCTTCATAAGGAAATGTTTTATGCATATTATGCTATTCTAAATTTATTTATAAAAATTTAATTTCTTTTATTGTACAGTTCCTTTCTGAGTAGAAGTTTAAACTTCTGTAAGTATTTAACCTTTTAGATGCAATGTTACTTTACTACAGTTACATAATTTTTTTTTCAATTTACGAAAATGTCTGAACGCGAGAAGACAGCACAAATGTTACAGCGAGCTACAGAAAAAATGAAGTAAAAAGCACTAGGAGACTCAGCAGGCAAGTACAAGAAAACTTGCATGCTTCAAAAATGAATGAAGATACAACTAGAAACTCAGCAGGCAAGCATAGTGACAAGAAAGGTTACGCATTCAAGAAACTGAAGAAGAAACGAATAGGAGTTCCAGCAGACAAGCAACAACTCAAGAAACTTCGCTTGCTCAAACTGTATCAGAAACTAGTAGCAGACGCAAAAGACATTCAGAAAACCAAGAATCACTGCGTGCTCCGGAAAGGTAAGCAGAAGCGAAACGGAGGCCCATTAGGCAAGCGGAACGTCAAAAGAATATGCGCGATGACGGGAAGAAGTCGCAAGTAAACGAAGGATGCAAGACTGTCCGCGTCATCGTCAGATTCGACAGGAAATACCAGAACAGCTCAAGAAGCTGCAGATTACGGACAATTTCGGTTCGAAGAGGCAGAGCTCATACGAGGGAACAAGCTTCGCATGAACGCATCACGACATACACGTAGTACTCTTCACAATGCAGGAAGTTTACTTTGAGCAACACACTGTATACGTAGAGCTCGTAGACATATATAGTAAAGATTTTGTGTCAACAGCCCCCTAGTAAAATGTATGAAGTTTATATTGACATCTCACAATACCTGAAAGAAATTTTTCTATTTACTTCTTCATTTACTATTTTCTTACATTTCTTATCAGTAATCCTGTCTATATATTATAGATATCAAAATCAGAAAAAATTAATTAATTATCTTTAAATGTATCTAAGTGATGAATACTTCGCCCCTGTTCGTACCGAAACAACACGATGTAATTCTAGATACCTAGAAAGTAAAATGTATTCAGCATGCTGTACAGCAAGCGACAACTATAAATGGTGATAACACGAGAATGTTATATAATGTTATATACTGGCAGAATTAAAAAAAAAGAACATATACATCAGTGTTTTAAAAATACGAATTTTGCATCAAATTGCAAAACAAATATCTTAAAATCTGCCTTTCCATGCATAAGAGTTCAGGATTCGGAAAATTATATTTTCGTAAACGGTTTAGGAAAAATAACAAAAATTATTGCCTTGAGAAATGGATAATCTTGGTATGAATACGAATTACGCCAAGACTACTCGCCAATGGTTGTTTTGAACACGCCCTTAATGTATATATATAACCCTTAAAAAACGTAAAGTGAGTGAGTCTACTATTCGAGTGTGTCTTTATATCTTGAGTATTTAAGAAATAAGAATTGCATTCATCTATCTCGATAAAGCTAACGCTATTGCCCGAATAACAACGTTTATTTAACACTTGATATAACCAACTTCATATATATCTTGAAATAAAACATAAATTTCCTAATCAGATACTACCAATTTCAGAAAAAATACAAAAATAATGGAATTTCTAATAACACTACAAGTAACATACCGAGGAATAAATTGCGCTACAAAACAGATGCAATCTACAATATGTAAACCACAAAATTTATGTACCGCTATAGAAATGCAATAGAATGAGAAACGAAACTGTGATGAGAATTATAATGAAAAATTTACCATAAACTATTAGTATATGATATAAGTAAATATATACTTTTAATACTATTCATTTAAATATGTTCAAACGTTCATAATATTCATTACTTACAAACGCTTCTTCATCCATCGAAGCATAGCACAAGCCATTCTCAATTCAGTGCTGGTGCACGTCAATAAAATAAGGATAAATCCAAATTTTTACAAAAAATCAATCTCTTTGACTCGTTTCTCAAAAAACGTATATCTACAAATGCAGTATTAATATATCACATCAATATAATTCGGGATCATAAAATCACCAAACAACGCATTAAACGCAAAAAATCGCATTAAGACAGAATGAAGAATTTTCACTCTTACAATGACTTTTACAACAATATATAATAGAATCGAATTTCTAAACTAAGTGTTCATTGTTACACCATATTTCATTCTTGGGGAACCTTTCATGGTTGTTCAGTAATTCTAACTGTTAACTGGTATAAAAAGAATTATGATTTCATATATATGCACAGACTTATATATGTATTATATTAATACGTATCTGTAGTAACATACATCATCTTATATTATATGTCTTCGCATAATTCTAAATTAATTATACTAGTCAACATAATTTGTATATTGATAGCAGCACAGTTTTAAAATTATTTATTACTATCTGCTTGCTAACGATTATATAATTAAGTACAGTGGTACCTCGACATACGAGTTTAATATGTTTCGTAACCTTGCTCGTATCTCAAAGCAATTTTCCGCATTGAAAGTAATCGAAATGCCATTAATCCGTTCCAGCTCCCAAAACACGACCTCAGCTGTTTTTTTAAGTGTTTTTGAATAAGAAAAATGTAGTTTCTTATTCAAAAACAAGAAGAAACATATATTTATAAATAACAAATACATATTCTATAAAAACATAATTAAAAGAAAAAGTGCCTACGGAAGCGCTTAATTTTTGTCACTGGTCTTCGCTCTTTTTGTCATGATCTGCTCATTTTCACCCGCAGATCGTTTAAAAAAACTGTCCAAGGAGGTTTGTTTCTTCCTACCTGTCAAGGTATTGCGGAATCGAGTTATGCAAGTTTAGTTGAACAACTCCGATTTAGGACTAGTTGCAACTTTTTCGCGGGGATTTTTATCCACGAACTCTACAACTTTATCCCACATTCTCAAGATCTGTTTTATATCTCTTGTAGGGATAACCTCCTCCATCTCTGGCTCCTCTTCAAAACTAATTTTTCGTTGAACCACCGTATGCTGCTGCAAATGCAGATCGTGTAACGACTCGATTGTCAGCTCCTGAGACTGTTCCTCTACGAGTTCGTTCACATCTCTCTCCTCCACCTCCAGACTCATGGATTTTCCCAGAGAAACAAGCTCCTCTACCACTGACACTTTGGGTTCCAATCCTTCGAATTCTCTTTCAGCTACAGCCTCAGGCCACAGCTTCTTCCATGCAGACGTTGTAACACCCAGCCAGGCCTGAACAATAATTCTCAGGCACATCACGATGTTAAAGTGGTTTTTCCAGAACTCTCGAATGGTAAGGTTTGTGTTCTCTGTCACCTCAAAGCAGCGGCTGCTTCTCTCTCACTCACACTATCAGTAGTTTCTCCATGTCTTGACGGAGAGAAGTCGGAGCTTAAAAGTTATTGTAACGCCCTTAGTTGGCGTTATACTTTATCAACTCCTTTTGTTCAAGCACAGTAAATATCATTGATGTGTTACGCCCGTACATCGTCCCCAAGTCAATTACTCGCACACCTTGCTCATGGTTTTCTATTATTTAACGCTTTAATTCAATAGACATCATCATCTTCTTTGGACCCAGGGTTATAAAAATAAATATGATAATGTTTTCTAAATGTACAAAAAGCAAAAAACGCGAACCCAACTTATCAAAAATGCTTCCAAAACGAGGGAAACAAGCACTCAGACTGAGGACTAGTCTGAGGTGGGAGAAACTGTTAGACGCTGCACACGACACCTACATGCGCGCGCATGTTGCGGTCGTGTACAGCGGTGTAGTGTGCGATTCCTCGTATCTCAAATCTTGCTCTCGTCTCAAAGCAAAAACATCGCTCGCTCGGTAGCTCCTGTCTCAAAACACTCGTATGTTGGGGCACTCGTATATCGAGGTACCACTGTAAATACAGTTTATAGTTTTTTTAATGTGACAATCATTATAAGCCATGTAGATTTTTCCTTGTGGCTTCATTTGTTTTCTCTTCCAAAATTTCGAACGTCCAACAGTTTTGTCAGTTTCGGGCTTTTGGTATGGAGAGTGAGAAAATGAGATAAGACCAGAATGAACTTCAGTTCTGAACTTTGCAGTTCAGCATAGAGTAAGGAGTATTGACAGATTTATGTTCGCTCTTTACGTGCGCTTTTCATCGTATTTTCTTCATCATTCTCAGCACTTTAAAGTGATAACTACTAGCAGTGTTCCTTTATATTTCGTATATTTTTTGAATTATATTTTTTTACTCGTACTTTTCGAAAAACTCCAGAATTGTTTAGTGTTTTTTCGGGACAAATAAATTCTAACAAGCTACCAGCTCTTCCGCATGCTTTACGAACCTTTATGCCAGGAACAATTTTGGGTGTTAGAAGTAGGACAGAATGCTAGTGACAAGAACAATTGATGAGCATCTGGGGCAGCTTGTGACAGTCTTTGCTGCGTTCCAGGAAGATATAAAAGGAGAGGTTGATTCCTTTACAGAAGAGATAAATGCGTCCAACAAAAGAGAGAAAGGGGAAATAATACCAGTTCAAGGAAAGATGGAATCTATCCAAAATTGATACTTAAGCCTGTCAAGAAGAAATAAAAGACAACAGTAAAAGATTTTCGAGGATTTTGAAAGCAGAAATAACATGGTCGAAAGGAGAGTTAGAGAAACTGGAGAACGTGTTTCTGCTGTCAAACAGCAAATCAAAGAAAGAGTTAATGCTGTCAAACTACAAATCAAAGGAAGAGTTTCTGATGTTGAACAACAAATCGATGACAGAGTTTCTGCTGTTGTCGCCAAAGAATCTGACAGCTTGAACACATTCATAATGACAACTGGAGACGATTCTGATACCTTTAAATTGGTACCTATGTTTTCCGACCCATTTCTCATGCTTTCCACGTGTGATGGAAAAAACATTTGGCATATGGACAAGGCCCAGTTCTGTATAGCTCCAAATGGAAATGGGTAGGATTCCGAAGACAAACCTGTAATTTCGCAGCTTCTCTGAGAATAGAAGAAGACGATATCGGTCCCACTCTTCTAGAAACCCAGAGGCTAGATTTTGATGCTGTACCCGGTACGCTAAAGCTCTACTAAGAAGTGTTTAAAAGGCTAAAGAAGGCTGCAGTTAATATCTCGATAGCAGAAGCTCACCAAAATAATCCAGAAGCTCGCCACTGATATCGAAATGCTGTCCCATCTCTACTTTTTTGACTGCTCAACAGAAATACGTGAAGTACAATCCATGAAATACTTCCTCGGTGGCATACGGGAACCTGAGGTATAGAAACAACTGCGAATAGTGGATCTCAAAGATTTAAAAAATGCCTAGAGTTTACGCCATGGAAAACGTGGCAGTCCTTTTAGAAACTTGCACACACCATTGCCCAATCGGAACTACTCCAACGAAGAAACTAGTGGACAAGTGACAGCTCTTGGCAGTCTACCCACTTAGGCAGTCTACCCACTTAAGTAAGTGCCTTGAGGCGGAACAGACGTCAGACGAAAGCGCCCTTAGTATGCTAGAACTGCAGTGGTGATGAACACTTACGAAAGAACTGCAGAACACATTAGGACACAGAAGATAATGCTGCTAATCAGCAAGAAGTCACGAAAACAAATCGTGGATGTTGAGCGGAATTTGCCAGAGATTGCCAGATATTGAGAAGTCCCACATAAAATCCTTTCAGATTTCGGTTATGGTTGGTGGCAATAATAGACTTTTCAATCATGAGGCATACAAATAGAGTTCCCTTAGTATAACAATCGATACATGAGTAATTTACCATCATCCAAAACCTCAAGTCGAGATGATAGAACCAGCATGAACAGAACTTTTCCTTCCAGGATTATAGCTGAAAACAGAAATTTCCGGTAAGGCATTATGAAATATGCTAAGAACGTTAAGAGCCGAAATGAGTACTAATAATATGTTCTTTCGTTGAATTATCAAGGCCGTCATTCCGGTGACGGTTGAAACGTAAGTGCCAAAGCTAAAGTCATTGGGGAATGCGAAGTGGTTGCATCACGTTCTCCATTGAACTACGTTAAGGGGTCTCGTACACTTTAAAACCCTCAAAACCTCTGAATATGATCCTGTTGTAAGGATTGGGATAACATATTTATTTTTAAAGCTATTACTTCCAGTTTCTTACAGCTCACTGCATAGCACAGCTGAATTAGTAAGCAAATAGTTTGTGTTGAAACAAATGTTTTTATAATTTATCTTCTTTGTGAGGTAATTTTTTATATGTTCACGTAATACTCCCACTTTGCGTGCACAATTTAAAACATTCTGTTATATATTTTAACTTCATAGTTAATATACAGCTTGTATAGCATCTAAAGACTACTGTGAACCAAAAATCTTAAGAATTTCATGTTAAATTCTCATTTTATTTAGAACTAAATTTATACAATACATTTTAATAAAAAATTTTTAATATTTCCATGCGTAAAACTTTTGACTATTAAAATATTCAATATATTTTTGGTTCAGTTAGATGATAATACTCATATAAAGAAGTCCATTAAATTTAAAGTGTGTACCAAGAACCGTTTTTAAAATATCATGCGCGCAACAGTGAAAATTTATGTTTTGAGATAATCAAGTTTTAATGTAAATATTTTTTTAAATACTTCTCTTGTCATAAAATATATAAAATGCTTATTTTCTGAGAGATATTGTAATATTATACAATTTCCAATAGTTGGTATAAGCATAATTAATGTAAAATAAGCTGCCATCATCAAAGTATAACATATCAACTAAAAATGATTTGAAACTTCTACGCTATCAATGATACAACTAAAATTTTTCTTACAAATTGGAACTTACTTATAGGCAAATGTTTCAGGTAAAGTTCTCTGTCATGTATTATTGTATATCAAACATATAAATCATTTAATAGTTCTTCCACAGGGTAACTTTAGCATACTCTAAATGCTATGTATACAACTGGGAAAAAATGCATTTTAAGAAAATCGAGTTTTGATGCAAATATTTCAGTATACAACTTTCTAAAAATAAAGTGCATAGTATATTTATTTTCAAAATGATATATTTAAAAAGTATAAATCCTAATAAATTGCATAAGCTTTTGTCAATATGAAACACATTAAAATTACCATACTATATAAAATACCATGACAGAATGATAGCCGTGTATTAAAATACGTGTAGCATATTTGAACAAATAATTTATTTTTACATAACCACATCAGTTAAGTACTTTCAAGCATTTAGGCATATGATATGTATCATATTATGCAATATTATTTAAACATAAGTGGGAAAAAACCTTTACGACTTATTTGAAATTGTATGCTAAACTGCTACATTCATCGAAGTATAACATATCGACTAAGAATGATAAAACTAAAACTTCCTTACAAATAAGAATTTACTTATAGCCAAATGTCTTAGCTAAAGTTCTCTGTAATATATTACTGTATATCAACGTATAAAACATTTAATAGTTCTTCCACAATGTAACTTTAGCATACTTTAAATGCTATGTATACAACTGCGAAAAATCGTGTTTTAAGAAATTTGAGTTTTAATGCCAATACTTCAGTATATAACTTTCTCATAATAAAGTGCATAGTATATTTATTTTGAAAATACATTTGAAAAGTATAAATCCTAATAAATTGCAGAAGCTTTTGTTAGTATGAAACACGTTAAATTTACCTTGCTATATACATTAGCATGACAGAATGATAGCCGTATATTAAAATACATGTGGCATATTTGCACAAAAATTTATTTTTACATAACCACTTTAGTTAAATAAACTCAAGCATTTGAGCATATGATATGTATTATATTGTATAATATACATATTATTTAACATGGGTGAAAAAATCTTTTACGACTTACTTCAAATTGTATGCTAAACTGCTAAAATTTTATTTACAAATTAAAACGCACGAGCACAATAAACATCCCCATCATTTTTATGAAGGCCTGCACTTCTGACATTTTTTTCTACCTTTCAAGCTTAGCTGTTGTTTTGTTTCTGACAAGCCTTTCTTTTCTGCGTTATCTATTCTCTTGTTATCAATTTGTAAAAATCCTTCAATAGAAAACTTACTTCTAAAAAGCTGTAGCTCATTCATTACAGAATGTCTACCAACAGACCTTTCGTTAAAAGCAATTACTGCTTCATTTCCAGCAATTTGAACTATCCTACTACCAGCACGACATGTCTTTGGACAAAATTTCCAAATTAAGGAATTAAATGATTCATTATTATTTTGTGTTTTGCCGCCAAGGCAACGTCTCAATAACGAAGGTTGTGACAAATCTATAAAAACTGGCTTTATTGCCTCCATTACAGCGACTGGTTCAGAATTTATATGCTTATAATCAGCTTTATTTAGCTTAGCTTTATTGTATTTGCACCATGTGGTTTCATTTGTAGGACAAACGTCATGAATCGGCTTTTCATCACTCGATATTTTGTGGTAGTAAATTGCCCAAATGGCTTTTCTCATATCACTAACAGACTCATTATATTCTCTAATCGCATTACCATAATACGAAGTTATTTCATTTATTAACTTATCTGTTAGTCTCCCTTTCCCAGACAGATTTTACCGTCATTTAATTTCACTTTTTTTCTTTCAAGTTTTAATTTGCGTAGCCATATTCCCATTCGTTTTTGAATATGTCCAACACACTCAATTTTTTCTATATTTAATGAACCATATGGTTTGGCGTCAGTTATACCTGCAAATGGTTTTGCATCAACTATGTAAGGATCTTAAGTTTTACTAACGTTTATTTTATTTTAAATCTTTACTATCACTTCTTATTTTCTACTTCCGGCCAGAATTAAAAGCGTTAACTTATTTATGCAAAATTTGTGTGGCGAACGCCAAGTACTTAAGATGTTGCTTTTTGCCAAGCGAGATAGAGGAAGGAATTAGTCGAAGCAGGCCGCTTACCTTAGAAGTTTTACTCAGTTGCTGGTTGCCTTCCAGGCCAGAGTTTTAATCCTCGTGATAATGTTTAAACGTATTGTAGTGTTAACAGTTCTCTGTACTACATACGGCTTCCTGTTAATATACGGCCAATCTTCCACGTTTATTATTCCAAAGTTAAGTTAGAGTTTAGTTAAATATTTTTATATTCTTACGTTTAGACCACAAGTAGTGGGACTTTGTATTCCAAAGTACGGAAATTATTGTAAAGAGAGAAAAATAAAGGGTTTTGTATACTTTCTTGTGTATCCTGTCTACTTCCCACAGTTATTGAACATAGCTTTAGTAAGCTCTCTGTTCCGAGTCAGGTCCTTGCATATTCCCGAAGAACGTAAGACGGAACATTGAACCTGATAGTGGCGCCCAACGAAAAATAACCATGGCCGAGTTTCAAGAAGAACCTGTGCTGCCTGCAGAAGCGGCTCAGAATCCAGAAATGCCAGCTGCCGCCCTGGAAAGATTTGGTTACATCGTCCAGACCCTGCGCGCTTTGATGAAACTAGAAGCAACATTTAATGGAAACTCACCGGTAATCAGTTTTTTGGAAAATTTGGATGACCACTTCATGCTCTACCCCGTGCACGAATTTCAAAAAGTTACCTTAGCTACCAGCGCTTTGAGGGGCCAAGCGCTTAATTGGTTCAAATGTATAGGCAGAAGTCTCTTGGGTCAAGCAGGAAGTCCCACCTATACTTACGAGAATTTCAAGACTGCCCTAGAAAAAGCCTTCCCTGACGTAAGGGATCGTGCGAAATTAGAAACGGAACTTTTCAGCATATATCAGCAAAGAATCGAAAATCTCTCAAGCTGTATTTTAAGAAAAATTCACGTCTTCAAAATCTTGTATGGAAACCGTCCGGATCCTGAGATAATTCAAGTGATTTTGTCGAGGTTACTGCCCCAAGTGCAAGACTTTATTGAATTAAGATATCCGACTACACTGGAAAATTTATTTGAGCTAGCAATCCAGTTTGAAAGTAGAAGAACGGTGGACATTGAAAGAAGACGCCAATATCAACTGCGAAACCAATTTGGTGCGCCAAGTCTACAGCAAACTCAAGCACACGGCTACGGAAGCAAAGCGAATCAGTGGGCAAGGAAACCCGAGCATTCAAAAAAAGCCGGCGAACGTCGACAGTTCAATAGCAATCCAGGAAAAAAAGTCTCAAGGCCAGTGGAAAAAGAAGGAAAGCACGGAAATGAAAAATAATTTAAACTAAAACGGATTTCTGCTGACTGGAGGGTGCGAAAACCGAAGGCCACGAAAACCCCTATTCCTTCAAGTTAAATACAGTAATGGTGAAAAATTTGACTCTTCCGAAGATTGAAGTGTTGGTAAATAATATCCCAGCCACCGCACTCCTGGATACAGGCGCGCAGTATTCCTGTGTGGCAGAAGATTTTTTTAGGAAGTATTTTCGTAAATATCGTATATATAATTCGGATAATACGACAGTGTTAGCTGCGCAAGGAGAAAGATGTAAGTGTATAGGTAAATTACCGCTGTATGTCCGTATCAAGGACGAACAAGTAAAGGTTATGTTTTTCATAGTAAAGAATCTGCAAGCTCATATTATCTTAGGAATAGATTTTCTTTCAGAGGCACAAGCAACGCTAGATTTTAATGAAGCGTCTCTTAAGCTGACAATGAAACCAGTTCCTCAAGAAAAGGCTGAACCGCCGATGTTAAACCTTGACCACCTGCCTAATGAAGAGCAACAAAGAATCCGACAAGTGGTAAGTGAATTTGCTTCGTTATTTAGTGATATTCCAGGATTTACTCAAGTTACTAACCATAGTATTGACACCGGAGATTCAATGCCAGTTCGCCACAAAGCATACCGGTATGATAAGAATAAGGAAAAAATTATAGAATAGTATATCACCGATATGCTACGTAAAAAGATCATAACGCCCATCTCAAGTAGTTATGCTAGCCCGGTGGTTTTATGTAAGATAAATAATGACTATCCATTGACACATCGAAAAAGGTGGAGATTCGCAATTGACTACCGTATATTAAACTCCATAACTAAATATCCGGTATATCCGTTACCTATTATTGAAGAAATTCTAAGGAACATAACATCCACCAAATATATGACGACTTTAGACTTAACGACTGGTTATTTTCAAATAGGGATTAGGCCTGAGGACGTGCCTAAGACTGCTTTTATAACCAAGTCTGGCACTTATGCATTTCTGCGCATGCCGTTTGGCCTTTCAGGGGCACCGGCAACATTTCACCTATGCATGGACATTGTGTTAAGGACTGTTCATGGAAAGTCCACATTTATCTATTTAGAGGATATCATTATTACTAGTGATAATCTCGACCAACATGTACAGGATTTAAGACAGGTGTTTTCTTTATTAAATGAGGCCGGTCTAAAAGTTAATGTCGAAAAGTGCAAATTAGCAGCACTTGAATTAAAATATTTAGGTTACAAAATATCTCAGAAAGGAATAGAGACAGACGAATCAAAAATAATCGCTGTACAAAAGTATCCGACTCCAAACACGGCGAAGAAGCTCTCTTCTTTTCTAGGACTTTGTTCATATTATAGGTCCTTTATAAAAGATTTTGCAGCTATTGCTGAACCATTGTTAAAATTAAAAAGGAAAAAGGCAAGATTCTCGTGGACGGCCGAAGCCAATAGTGCTTTCGAAAAATTAAAACAAGCATTAACGCAAGCCCCTGTGCTGAAATTTCCTGAAAAGGATGAGAATTTAGAAATTTCAGTGGATGCTTCGGATTATGCGGTAGGAGCGCTACTTTTGCAAAATCAGCAGCATTTTTTAGCCGAACTTTAAATCAAACACAAAGAAACTATTCCGCGACCGAGAGAGAGGCACTTGCAGTTCTGTTAGTAGTGCAAAAGTTCCGAGTCTATTTTGGAAAGGCGCCAATAACAGTGTACTCTGATCATGCGGCGGTAACTAGATTGTACTCAGGGAAAAACTTATCCCCAAGGTTAATAAGATGGGCACTCAAGCTACAAGAATATAATCTGGTAATCAAGCATACCCCCGGAAAGGAAAATATCGTAGCAGATGCCCTATCCAGAATTAAAATAGATGAAGAAGGTAATACTGTAAAGGTGGCAATGCTCACAGCATGTACAATAAATTCCCGAGAAACTGTAATAACCGAACTGGGTAAGGATCCTGAGTTTGAAAGCATTTATTAGTATTTAAAGGATCCTGAAAATTTTAGCCACCAAGATATTGTGGCGATAAGAAATAGGGCGGCCCATAACGAACTAATAGATGGTCTATTATTTTATACAAAAACTACGAATTCCAACAACGAATTTCGACCTGTTATCCCAGCTAGTCTTAGATTAAATATCCTGCAGGAGCTCCATGACAGCCCTTTAGCTTTTCATGCTGGTATTCGAAAACCTATCCAACGCGTACGCGAGGCAGTCTATTTTCCTGAACTGCAAAAGTTAACAAGGGCGTATGTCCAGTCCTGCCCAACATGTCAAGCAGTTAATTATATTAATTTCCGCCCGGCCGGGTTTCTAAATAGTATTAAATCCGAATTTCCAAATGAAATAATTGGCATCGATTTATTGGGGCCTTTCCCAAAAAGTCAGTTAAATAAAAGTCGCTATCTCCTTGTTATGGTTGATCATTTTAGTAAGTGGACCGAAATTGTTCCCTTAAAGCGAGCCTCCGCGAAATTAGTTACTGATTCTATTTTAAATAAACATATTTTAAAATACGGAGCGCCCCTATAAGTTATATCGGATAATGGTCCTCAATTTGTAAGTAATGTATTTGAAGACATGTGCCAAAAACTGGGCATACGTCATTTAAAAATGGTCCCGTATCGGCCGCAATCAAATATAGCGGCACGGGTGAATAGAAATATAGTGAAAATTATCCGTAGTTATGTTAACAATTTTCATAAAAGCTGGGATAACTATCTCAATGAATTTGCTTTCGCCCTTAGGACCGCAAAACATGATACAACGGGCAAAACTCCTGCTGAGTTATTTTTAGGTAGAAAGATTATAACGCCGTTAGATAAATTATTTTATGTGCAACAAAGAGCCACAGAATTTAAAATGGCTGATATAGAAAAACTAATTAAAGAAGCAAAAAAGAATACTGAAGTAGCACAGAGAAAACAAAAGCTGTATTATGACTTGAAACGACGGGGAGTAACTTATAAAGTAGGGGATGAAGTGTTAAAAATTAAGCATTCATTTTCTTCAGCACCAGAAGATAAAACTGCCAAATTTTTTCCACGATTTGAAGATCCATATGTCATAGAAAAAATAACTCACGCTGTAGTAGTGTTAAAAGCCAGGAATGGTGAAACCTGCTCCGCAAACATTGATCAAATCAAACCCTACTATGATCGTAATAAAATGCAAATATTTACAGATCTTTTGCAGGATCCGGCACGGCAGACACGGCGGGCACAAGTTCCAGATGTGGAACAACGACAAGTACAAGGGCAAGCCATTAAGAGGCAGGAGCAAGTGAAAAGAAAGTTTCCCCGCTGGAAAATTAAAGGTAACAAGAAAAAGAAGTCGTTCCACCGTCCAGAAATGAGAGCTCACGAACACCCCCAGAATGAAGAAGGGAGAAGGACGACGTATGCAAAGAGAGCCAGGACAAAAGACGGCAACTATAATCCGGCTCTAAAACGGAAGATCTACTCATCCGACAGGACTCTCCGCAGCAAATATCGCCGAACTGCGGAAGGGCCACCAGCGGCGGAAGAAAAGTTACAAGGAAAATTTGAACGGCCAGCAACGAGGTCCAAGCAGGAACGCGAAAGAAGTCTCCCGGTTCCGCCAAGACCAGCTGCCATCAAACGGCCAAGACCACAGGCAGAGGCGAAAAAGAAGGTATTCAAGGGTGACCGAACGGGAGAAAAAAAGAAAGCTTCTAGAGGAAGGCACTGAAGGGCGAGCCCGCACAAGAAGGAGAATAAATCAAACGAGAATCTCTGCTACCTTCCAGGACTGGGCTCAGAAAAGAATGTCCGAATATAACAAAGATAAGTAAAATTTTATGTTACTTTGCAAACTTAAGTTAATCTTTCATTCTTACTGCAAGTGGCAGATTTCAAGAAGTTTTACGTCATGCGAGGTCTACCTTTATCGCCAAAAAGGCGAGAAATGATTTGTTACCGATTTTGGTATTATGTTTTTCAATTACTCGCGCGTAAAACTAAAGTTGATGTATAATAGGAATATGTAAAGACTTAAATATTGTAAAAGTTATTGTATAAATTTTATTTAAAACATTCTGGCAAGAAAGAAATTTTAGTCTGAAAGACTTTTTGAATTGTAGTATTTCAATGTAGAAGAATTGGCACTTGATTTGAAAAGAATAGAAGTTAACAATGTACTACTAATGTATGTTTTCAAATGCGTAAAATTAACGGCATTTTAATATGTTCTTATATACAACGTGAACTGTTATTTTAAATGTTAAGAAATACCGTGATATGGTAAAAGTGAAAGTAATGTTAAATTTTTTTTTATTCGTGTGACTGTAAAGAGACCAAATCATGGTGAATATGTGTTAAAGGTTGAATGAATGTAGTTAGGTTCTCTGACGCTACACTTCACAGTTAGCCACTTTCAGAATAGTACCTCAGGGTTTAGAGTTGAAGTTAGGGTGTGTTACGAGGTCTTGGTATGTTGAATTTTTAACACGTTAGTGTTTTGATTGTAGGAGGAAGTGTTGAACACGTATACATAAACACATTCGTGTTTGGTGTTCTTTTACAACACATGTCAGAGAGCACGGGGAGAGATAATTAAAATAGTCATGAATGAAATAAGAATGTTAAGAGAAATATAAATATGCATGTTACTTGCCATTACATTGTGTAACATTTCATTAAACTAGTTTTCCTTCCAGATCTCTGGAAGGAACCAGATTTGAATAAAAGCTCCTGTTTAGATGCAGTACAGATGAAAAATTGCGTGTCCTTGGAGCTGCTATTGTAAAAACAAATTTCTTTTTTTTTTTTTTTTAATTTCAAGTTTCTAGTGAGAAATGTTTGTAAAAGATTAGGCCTCGCGTTAGATTCTAGAGCTAAATGTTTTCAACAAGGTCGTTTTAGACCTCAGTTTAAAACTAATTAAATCTGGCGGGAAGTATGTAAGGATCTTAAGTTTTACTAACGTTTATTTTATTTTAAATCTTTACTATCACTTCTTATTTTCTACTTCGGGGCAGAATTAAAAGCGTTAACTTATTTATGCAAAATTTGTCTGGCGAACGCCAAGTACTTAAAATGTGGCATTTTGCCAAGCGAGAGAGAGGAAGGAGTTAGTCGAAGCAGGCCGCTTACCTTAGAAGTTTTACTCAGTTGCTGGTTGCCTTCCAGACCAGAGTTTTAATCCTCGTGATAATGTTTAAACGTATTGTAGTGTTAACAGTTCTCTGTACTACATACGGCTTCCTGTTAATATACGGCCAATCTTCCACGTTTATTATTCCAAAGTTAAGTTAGAGTTTAGTTAAATATTTTTATATTCTTACGTTTAGACCACAAGTAGTGGGTCTTTGTATTCCAAAGTACGGAAATTATTGTAAAGAGAGAAAAACAAAGGGTTTTGTATACCCTTCTTGTGTATCCTGTCTACTTCCCACAGTTATTGAACATAGCTTTAGTAAGCTCTCTGTTCCGAGTCAGGTCCTTGCATGTTCCCGAAGAAAGTAAGACAGAACATTGAACCTGATACCGTCACCAATATAAGAAGTATATTTTACACCTCTTTTTTCCATGGAACATGAAAAATTGTTTATCTTTCCATTCATTTCCATTTTTCCTGAAGAACCAGCATGATTCTCCAAACAGGCCTTGTGTTCACTTACGCCATTTCCTAGAAATGACTCGGAACCTTTGCAATATAAAGACAGTATTTCTGTATCTATTACTGTGTTGCTTTCTGACCCTATTACGGAACAGACTCCAACCAAAGACGTATGTCCTCGAGTCTTCCACGTACCGTCTCCAATTACAGTCACATTTAACGGCGAATTTGAAAGAACGATGTGCAATCACAGGAGGGAGATCCATAACGCAGCAGAATTTCTGCATAGCAGCTTTCCCTTGACCAAGAGTTCGCATTGCATACGTAAATCTTCTGTTTAGCTCTGATATATTTTTTCGGACAGCCATCATATTAGAGTTTCTGAAAGTTCTTTTACATGAACACTTTGAGCATAGTAACTCAAATTTTGACCTTAAACCATGATGAAATAGTTCACTTAAATGAACATTACAAATTTTACAACATAAATTATTTTCAATAAATTGAAATAGGATATCCAAATCAAATAGTCTATAACCACTAAAATTAGGCTCTAAAGTTATCTTTATCTCTTGGTGGCAAAACAGTGTCACTATATAATTTTTTAAACGAAGAACTGACACCACACTTCTTATTCATTGTATCATTATGCTGATTTCCCTGGAACTTTCTTTTCTTTGGTCGATGAATATAAGACCTTTTATTTTTTACATCTTCCTTACAATTTTCCATAATTATCAGGTGATAAAAATACTAAACAAAAACTGCAATGTTATAATAAAAGCACCTTCAAAAAAGTCAAAAGAAATTTAGAAATCGCAAAAGAGCTTGTAAGCAATCACGTTTCACGCTAATCCAAAGCTGGAGTAAGATTTCAACACATGCCTATGTTAGATGCCTATGTTAGAATAGTGCTATGTATAAATCTAATATATTCCTAAGTCGCGCTTTCGAGACATGAAAAACGCAGTTTGAATTTTGTCAATCGGCCCAGTAGAACGGGAGATATAGCACAGTCCTCCCCCCGTTTTTTTTTTTAGCTTGATAACACATCAGCACTGTTTTTCCACCATCTCAAAATAAATTATGAAGATTTGTGCTTTTGCAACTAGTTGAATTTCAACAGAAATACACGTTCATATGAAAACGTTGAAGCTCTTTTAAAGGGCCGGTTTTATACCTTTATGCAAATGTAATTCTACCGCATATAGCAGTACTTCCCTGTCAGCTGAATTACTTTCACACTGAGTCATCCGATGAGAATTTTCCTATTTAAATACCAAAGGATGAATGATTATAAATTTCAAAGCACCTACTATCTTAACGATCGTTTCACTCAAAATCAAATATTCGAAAAGTGAGCAGAAAGGCAAAATAGACAATAGCTAAACATGGGAACATTGAATGTGAATAGCACTTTATTGTTGGTCTGCTGCCTTTTACCAGCTAAGATAGTACTTGCCAGAAACCGAAGATTATCCAACTGTGGGCATTGTGGTAAGAAGTCCTTTACTGAGTTCTCCAGCCGAGTAAATGTAAATGCGATTAACCTCTCGAAGCCGGCTCGTACAGCAGTTGTACAAGGAGAATGACTTTCTCAGACGCCGGCATTGGTACAACTGTCGTACCATCCATGCCCTCCCCATTTTAGAGAATCGCCTATCTGTAGATCTTTGGGTGGTCCATTGTCGCTGCTCAGAGTAGCCGCTGGCTACGCATTATTTCCCTCTTCTTATCAGTTTAGCTACATTTTGGCAAAAACCGCAGGTTTCGTCTCGCGCGAATATACTTGAAAATTAAATAGAGGCCATCTCTTTCTCAATCTGTCTCATAATTTTAATGCTATTTTTTTTACTACTGACTTTTGCTATGATTAAAACGTCAGCGATTTTGCACGCTCTTTAAGCATACCATATTTAATGTTCTTTAATCATAACAAATAAGAATAGATTAATATTTTAGATTTAATGCCCTTCTAGAAAATAGGTAAAACCGTTTTTATCGTTTACTCGTTTACTTCATTTTCATACTTATGAATAATAAGATTTTATTTTGACATTGTTTTGTGGAGTGCATAAAACCCTTAAGAACTGTCAACTCTTTCAAAGTGCTTCTATTATGCAGGCAATTTTGTCTGATTTATAAGGAGATAAATAAGAGACAATTGTATGCATAATAGTTTTTCTGATTTTCATTCATTCAGTGATTGCTTTCAATGATTTTCATTGATTGTAAATTAAATAAAATCAATTTATCTTTACACCCTATTTTAGGATGAGATCTGCCAAAAAATATTTAAATATCAGTAAAGCTCACGTTACTTCTAAACTGAATCAAAACATCAGTTAAATGTTATAAAATTTTGGCCAGTTTTATTTGCTGAAATTCTTATACTCTTCAAGATATAGAGACAATTCAGACAAGTTGACAAAAAAATATCTTAAAAAAGTTGTTATTTTGTCTGTAATAAGGTGTATGTCAACTTACTACTAAATGTATTAAATTTAGGATTGGATTACGGAAAAGCACGCGAACGCTATCTGCTTAAGGGAATGGATGCTTTCGTGTAAACCTTTTTAAGAGAAACTTGCTCGCATTTAAATTCCTGGTGGAAACCTCCACATGTAATCAACCCGTTCTTCGGTATTGATTGGATTAATTTGTTCGCTTACTGAATTACATCAAAGCACCCAACGATTACCTGTATAAGGGGAGTTATGTCTTCGCGGAGGACTTTCTATGAGAAGCTGGCTTGCATTTACGTTACACAAAAACCATGAATCCAACTATTTATCCGGGATTCAAATCCAAGCGAGCTATAAGTGTTCAGCCACCTTTACCGCTTTACTGAAGAGCAGGTAAAAATATTGATAAAGGAAAAGTATTGAATTAACCGGTTTAATTTACTAACCTATATTTCTCAATCGGCAGTATATAAATTACGCATATGAGGGGGATTATTTGTGAATAAATAAACTGTATTGGACTTTTATCCACTATGTCATATTACAATGGAATTATTGCATTTCAAAGTTATTTCTCATGAATTAATTTTGCTCTTCATGATTTTTGATATTTTCAAAGAGAAAATTCCACACTTTAAATAAAAATATACACGAGAAGATACTTTATGCAAAATTTGGCGTAAACGGTTTTCTTAATTTTGCTTTGAAAATATTGCAGGGTAATCGTTTTCATTACTGGAAGAAATATAAAAAACAAATTTACTACATGGTATCAACACCCAATATTTCCTTATTCTTTTGAAAACGTGAAAGATTACTCTTTCTAAAATAAATTGGAAAATATATTATGTGCAAATAGAATATTCGTTGAAAATGAAATAGACTTCAACTTTTGGATATAATGATAGTTTTAGACGAAATTTCTACCTATGGAAAGAAATTGACGTATAATTAATTCTTCATGAACATTTAAAACTGTTCTCAAAATTCTTTTGATGATTGCATGTATAAGTCACGAATTTTTTTCTCGGCTAACATAAACAAAAGCCAATTTTACAAGGAAAAATTCTCGTTAAAGATATACCTTCTTTGCCTGATAGTCCAATGTAATATTTGTTAAAATTAATTATTAAACGCAACCAATGTATCTCGGATTTTGATTTTTATATTATAATAACAAAATTATCGAAAAAAGCAGATTTAAATCTCTGTTATTGTTATGTAAAGCTTTATTATTGCTGTCAGTTCATCTCAAAATCTATTTGTATTGAATCTCATTCTAATCATCTAATGGTAATAAATATTATTATTATTATTTCATTAAATTAGTCATTACCATTATTTTATTAATGAAAATATGTTATTAAAAATCGCATTCCGGCCTGCAGACTTACAGATCTAGTCTGTATTTACTATATTTTGTTAAATTTTGTTCTCGCTTTCTAATTTCTAATACGAAAATACGCGAATATAAATGAAGAGTGAAAACAAAGTTAAAAAATTCACAAATTATTTACGAGATTGATTAGAAATAATGAATGAAATATAAACATTGCATACATTTTGTTCTAAATAAAGTGTGCACTGGATATGCATCCAGTACTGCACATTTATTTACGCACTATTTATTTAGAATTTTGCTTTCATTTAAATATGAAAACAAAATAATCATCGAAAAAATTGCGAATCTTGCAACTCCTCTACTATGGGACGTAGGCGTCCGACAAACATGTAAATTTTACTTCATCCATGGAGGAGAACTGACGACTTTTCTCATTAGGAAAATGTCAAAGAGGGGGCAAAACTGTTTCGGATCGCGCTGGTCTGAAAGCTATAATATGAGTATTTCGGCTCGGTTTTAGAAGGTTAAGAGGGTAATGCTTGAGAACCTATTGTAATAATTTTGTGGAAACATTTATTTGGAAGAACGTTTATAAAAGTATAAAGAAACATTACAATTAGAGAGAAAATATAAATTATTATCAGGTTTTAGTCAAATTATCTGTATATGAAACGTCGAAATGGTAATATGAGGAGGATTTTATTCATTTGTGTAAGCATTTTATTTACTTGCATACCAACGAGTTCTGACGAAAAGTCTGCATAGATTTATTACCTAATTATTGGCACTTCTTGCAGACGCAAATGAGATCTAATCAGAAAATAATCAAGCATCTGAATCAGTCAATCATCAACACGCACATTCTAAATCAGATTTCTGAATTACTTTCTTGAAGAGTTTACGGTCCAAATAAAACTGAAGAAACATTTTAAACACAAAACAAAGCAGCAGAAGTGTGAGAAGTATATATTACTATAAAGCCAACACTCTGTCAGTTAAAGACAAAGTAGTTTGATTAAATAAACAAGGTGAACAGAGACACAGTTGTAGCCGTTTGTAATTTTAAAGTACATAAAGCGCAGGAGTATATGAGAAAACTAGTGAGTAGCACATTGGTTACAATTTTTATTATAAACATGCTGAAACTGTGAATATAATTTCAAGCATCGGTGGCAACATCGAATGGAGACATGCTTCAGTGTCAGATGTATTTCATTAAAAGATATGAAATATTTTTAAACGTTTAAGAACACAGTTTCTGAAGTACTTGACAGCTCACCCTGTATAAGCTTCATTCCTTTGTTTAAAAGTCGGTAAAGAGTTATCACAGATTTTCTTAAAAATTATCGGTGATCAATACTGGTATTGATCAATCATAACGACAATAACATACATTGTTATGGAAAGAGAGAAAGTACTTGTGAGGCTTTCTGAAAGACCGAGTCTCAGTTTTAATATTTTAATATTAATCTCTACAAGTCTGACCTAACTGACACTACTGAAATAGTTACGAAAAATTGATTCCCACTGTTAAAAAATTGATCTGCATTTTTTTTCGTAAATTTTATTTTTTTAAACAACATGTCTGTAATCAATGTGCGCACCGCATTGATGCTGGAAAAACACTAAAATTTGAATCATCGTTGTACAAGCTAAAGAAAAAAAAACAATATTTAATTGTGAGAATAAAATATTCTAACGACTATAATGATAAGTCAAGAATAAAATCAAATCTGTAGCTGCAAGCCTTTTTTAGCGTTATGGTGGTTAGGGAAAACTGAGTGCGATACCGAAGGGCTCGGGTTCGAATCCCGGAGAAGGCATGGATGTAAAATTGTATGTCCCTTCATAGGAGGCAATGATGGCCCGCCTACTAGGCGCCTCCATGATAAAGAGACTACCGATCTGGCCTTAGGGCAGGACGATGCCGACATAGGCAAGTGCCAACCATAAGAAAAAAAATTTGATTGTAATTTTATTCAAAAATTCCTAATTATAAGACGCAAATTTTTAGACACCTTTCTCATGTTCGTTTTTAATGGTAATCAAACTAATATGAAAGTGGACTGAAAAGTCATTTTTAAATGAACCCCATAATCTTATACGTCTCTGTACATTTGCATAAATCCATAATGGGCCAGGTATTATTTTGTCGAAGGACAAGAGTCTAAATGGAACGATTACTTCGCTTGCTTGCGAGTGAATTCTAGGAGGTCCGACGAAGACATCGCGGACGAAAACGTAGCGGAGAAAACAACGTAAGACGGAAACTTCGTTGTAGAAAACATGTGGGAGAAAAGAAGGAAGGAAAACATATCGTAAGTCTAAAACATCATCGAAGAAAACAATCGTGGTACAAAACATCGACGACGAACAGAAAGCGGTTCCAAAACTTCGCAGTTTAAAAATATCGTCGTGGAAAATATATTCCTATAAAAGAGAGTAAATAAAATAATCGCATGACGATTATTCTGCAGATATATCTTTTCTACTTTTAAAAGGTGCTGGTGCGTATTCGAGTAATGAATTCTAGGTGCGAGTAAGAATGAGGAATCTTTTTACCTCTATATTTCATATATTTCCTTTCATTAATAATTTTTTGCTAAAAATCCAAGAAGGAACTCTTGCATTGAAAAGTTGAAAGGAAGTAGAAAATTAATGATACGTATGGGAGTACTACGCAGTTTTTTATTTTTTATTTTAAGAGAATTTTAAATTTATTTACTTAACTATTAAACGTTATTATTTAATTAAGTCATTTCATAAAGTTGTATTGGCAGTTCTTCATGAACAATATATTTTTAAAAAATTAAAAAAGGGAAAAGGAGCATTTACTTTAGATTAAATGTATTTAAAAGTTTTATGCATGTATGAAATTTCTAATATTATGTTCTTTGAATAAAATTAAGACTTCTTTTGTTCTTTTTCCTTCAGCTTCTTCAAAGTAATCCTTTTATATGAGTATCCTTTGCATGTTGCGATTCGTTAGTTGTGATGACACAAGTCAGGATGAACTACGTAATATTTCTGTACCGTATTTATATTTATTGGATTATTGGAAGAGCACGTTAGGGCTCTTTTCCTAAGGGGAGGGAAGCGTTTGGGGAGGACTTTCTCAGGAAAAGTTTCGTACGCACATTACACATTAGAAAAACCACAAAATTCTCAAGCAGCGTGTTTTTGTGCTGGGTCTAGCTACCAGCGTTCAACGACTTTACCTCTGGACCATTGCAGCCAGATAGAGTTATTAACGGAATAGATTATTAACGGAAATGCATTCATTTTCACACTATTTTTTTGAGAAAGATCAAATTTAAATTTAGATCTAGAAAATGTAAACGCAGAATTTTACAAAAAGAAAATATAGGTACAATAAATCCTCTTGTCGGTTACCATCCTCAGATGACCGATGTTTTTGAAAAAATAAGTAAATATAGGTTTTTCACAATGTCTCTCTAAGATGACCGCATCAACGGAAGACTAAAGAGATATGGAATCGTCAACGATCGCTTTGAAACGAATATTTTATATTTAACTTTACATTTATATATTTTTATAAATGATTCTAAAATATGGTTAAGCTTTTGTGTCTCAGTTTGCCACTACATGGAACACCCAAATTGAATCGCTTCGAAAGCCTCTAAATTCAACCGTAAATAGATAAAAATGCTTTTATAATATACTTTGAACTTTTCTTTTTAAACCGTAGATAGCAGCATATCACAAGGAGACACATAACTTTAATTTATTATGTGTTATTAAAATCCATTTTTTCAAGTAATTTTCTCTGTTTTTTAATGATATAAAAATTTTATTTGGAGAAAAATTAGGCATAATTTTGCTGGCTGTACTCCAAATTATTTTTTTAATCTTTCATACAAAAATCATACGCAGAATCATTGAATAAAACCAGGTGTTCCATTAGCGGGAACACTGCGCCTTTAGCAATCTCATGCTCTTACTAATCAGAACATCTGTGCTCTTAGGAGAGAACATCCGTTGTTTTCGTTTTCTGTTTCCGTTGATTTTTTTTGGGGAGGGAATGAATTCAAACAAAGCAGCATTGAGGGGCGAGGTGGTTTTTGTGTTATGAAAGCATTAATATTGGCATCTCGAAATTTTTGGGGGCAATTTTTAGGCGGGAATTTCATTAGTAGCTTGACTCATCTTTACTTAGACCTACGCGAATTTTTTGCTGTCATTTTAGTCTCATTCCCGTTTATTTTCAATAATTGTGTAGATATATTTCGTGTATCTCTATATTATAAGCTTATTTTTCTTTTTTGTTAATATTAATCGTAGTTAATTATTTTAATCTTAGTTGGTTTGTGCTTCCATCAAAAAGGTGTGACTTGCTTTGAACAATTTCACGAAGCTAAGAAATAGGAAAATTTATAAACATTTTTGTATATAGGACTTGTGTATATAGATATGTATCTCATTTATCCGTATATATTCAAGAATATTGTGTATATCCAGGAAACCATGTATACAGCCATAATACAGAGTTTTTTCATTCTTATGCAAACGCTTCTACTCATTTTCGTGCTTCACTGCAATGCTCGCTTAGTCGCACTTTTAAAAGCTCTGGCGGCGCAGTGTTCCACCTCATGGAACACCCACAGAATTAAAACGGTAAGTGCAATTTTTACAATATTTTACCTGTATACTTATTTATTACTAAATAGACTGAATACAACGTTTCTTGCTGAAATTCCGACTTTAACGTACAGTGCGCCGCAAAGGATTAAATATTTTAGTTCTATGTTACGCAAATTGTATTTCTCTCTTTGTACCGAGGAGAGGCGCAGACACAAATTTGTTAGGTTAGTTTGTTAGACACAAACTAAGACGAGGTTCTCCTGAGTTTACTTGGTGAGCCGCTACTGAAGTCGGAGATTTCAAAGTGTTCTTCGCCGTTCCTCAGCCAACTTAATGTTTGAAAGCCAATAAAGTAGTTTCGGTCAACATTATGACTCTGAGGTTTCTTGGGTTCTACACTGAGGGAACATCAAGTGAATTTACAGTCCACTACTTTTGAACGATGGGACATACAGTTTTCACACACAATTTATTCGAAAATGTTTTAGTTATTGCTTGAACTTTTAGAACGAAGTTCTCAGCGAACCACTTTTTTTTACGACCACTTCTTTAAAGTATAGCTGTGGAATTCTGGTACTAATTCTCATCTTTTTAAGATTTCCCATTTAGGTAATATTTTATTACTGTATTTTACAATATAAAGGAAGTATTATAATTACGAAAATTTTTAAATATCACATTTCAGTGGAAATATCCATTTTGTCCATATCTGAATCCATTTGGATGATTTTTGTGCGACATCTCATACGGACAGAGTAAAGACTTCTTCCTTTTCATAGTATATTTTATAATGCATTCAAAAGGGATTTTTTCGTGTTCTCTGTATGTATGTAGATATAATATATGTGTGTATGTATCTCGCATAACTCAAAAACGTTTAGCCGAAGAATATTGAAATTTTCTAAAGAGTAGGCTTGCTTTTCTCTTTATATTGCAGGTTAGCTGTACCAACCGTATATGTATATGCTCACGTATATGTACACCAACATCCTTTATCCGGCTTAAAAGTCCCTACACGACCTTTATTTTTGCAATCGTTGCTTGTAGTAATATACTTCCAGTTATCGAAATGTTTTTAAATCACGAAAATATTCATGTTTTGGCGATGTCAAATTTAAAAAAAAATTCTTTTTTGACAAATAAGAAATCCAAATTTAATACAGTCTCGCGGTTCGTATACTTACATTTGGGAAAGTTTCATACTTGTTATCTATATAGTATATAAAGAAGAAAGTTTGTGTATTTGTCCTCTCATAACTAGGTCACTACTGTAGCTATCACCACCAAACTTTCTACAATTCTTTTATCGTTCCCGGAATAGGTCGACGTCACTTTTCTCCAAAAAAAAAAAAAAAAAAAAAAAAAAGTAGCTAAAATCAGAGCTATAAATTAAAAACTCGGAAAAGCGATAATTTTCTTTCTCATTTTTCGAGTGGCAACAGTCTCGCAAGCTGGAGACGAAAATCTGCTTTATTTCGAAAGTTGTTACCATTGCTCTCTTTCAAATCCTAGAGTTTGTTAAAATACGAAAATAGACAAAAGATGAAATAAAAATAGCTTTCCCAAACATTAAATACGTTATTCCCGACTCCGAAAATTCGAGGGAAGCCATTTCGACTATTCTCATCTTAACTACTTTCATGAGCCAAAATACTAATTAAAAATTCTGAAAGTTCTAATTTTCGCACTCATTTTTCCTAGTGGTAACAGTCTCGGGCGTTGGAGATAGAATTGTTTTATTTCGAAAAGTGTTGCTACTGCTCGCTTGCAAATCGTACATTTTGTTAATAAAAAAATTTGTAAATTTTACACAACCTATATATATAAAGAAGAATGTCTGTTTGTGTGTTTGTTTGTTTGTTTGCGTTATTAATTTCTGATCAATTATGATAAATATTTTGCGACATTGAATCGACTAAAGTTGAATATAGGTGAAATATTGGATGGAACTTGAGCTGTTATGGCCATTTGATTAGAAAGACGAAAATCACTAAAAGCTGAGTGACATTGCTTCTGATACAATGAGAGAGAATTATATTTTTCTATCGAAATTTTTTATGTGGGTTTGCATATCGCACCAGACTGAAAAATGTATAACTATGAATCGAATTTTTTACATCGTTAGAGAAGGATTACAACGGTATCGTTCTCTCTGTTGTTAGATACATTGCTTTCAATCTAACTTAATTCACATCGGGTACTTCCGCTAATAAAGAAATAAAATTAGAAAAAATTCATAAACGCACGACCAAAATTGTGCAGTATACGTAATTTCAAAATCAGCAACTTTCTTTTAGGAATCGGGTATTCAAGTTTGAAAGAGCAATTAGAAGAAATAAATTTAAATGATCAGCAGCAAAAAGTGTGTATAATTTAATAGGCCTTATAAGGAAATTCACATAACTTATAAGGAACAACACATAAGGCATTACAAGGCCTTATTTGTTGTTCGCCTGAGATTTTTGATTTTAGTAAGCACATAATTTTTCGATTTTTTTCATTCGAAAAAATATGCGTCTGTTTCTCGTACTTTTCTAATATACAGTGAATTATTTCATAAGGGCATTACGCGGAAGTTTCTAATTATTAGTTTATATATAGTATATAGACATTGTCAAACATTCGTTTCCTCCAGATGTAAACCACCTGTTTCTCCACCTGGCCCAAACAGCTTTTTACATATTGTCAACTGCAAACAATCATTCGATTTACTGCATAGTTAAATGGAATGTATTCTGAGAGCTGAAAAATGTCATCTAAGCAATTTGCAATTTGATTCATTACTAGTACATCTGAAATCAGTTTCGTTATTTTAACAAGAAAGGGCATTTTTATGCATAGTGCTGGAAATAGAATAAAGATTTAATAAAAATTAAATTTTAGGTTCGAGTTCCATTTGACGAATATCAAAATGTTTACCTTGAAATATTAATAAAAGTTTTTTGAAAATAGGAATGTAATTTTTAATTATTTTAAATCTATTTACTCTAAAGCAAAATGCCGTTACATTAAATATCAGAGGCACAAGTAGAAGGTATAGAACTGGATATAGATGGCTAGAAGTAAGAAACAAACAGAAAAGAAAGAGAGAGATCAGAGTAAAATTATTCATGTTAAATTCAAATGGAAAGAATTTGAAAATGCTATATTTCAATAGCTAAGATTTAGTTAACTCTAACAGGGAGAAGTACCTCATATGGGCATAGTATACATCATAAGTGAAGTGGTGAAAGCATACGGTATCGTGTTTTTACTATTTGAACACTTTCGAAGATCTGAATGATGAGTTTATATATGTCAAATACTCTATTAATTACTTATCTCTATCTATCTCTAATTTTACACGTACTGTCCACCAATGAATGCTCGATGTATAGGTCACAGCCACTATCCCACCAAAAGAGAAAACTTTCATTTATGAAACTTCCTAGTACGTCTGCCAGGGAAACGAAAACTGGCTTTACATCTAACATTATCCTGCACATTTTTATGAAACATTAACATTTTGATTCGATCCTTTTGTTTTATTTTATTTTGAGTTTTGTTCAAGCAAACGTTTCGAAAATCATTCCTGCTTGTAAATACCTGTTTGTTTCTTGTATGTTTGGGGCACCATTGGTCATGTGGTTAGGATTGCAGAATACTGAGAGTTTTATGGAACTGATCATCCCAATTGTAATTTCCATTATTTATATACAAAAACAATATAGGAGCATGAAAAACACCAATATGGATAGTTTAATAAGACGAAACTTCAGCTCGTAAGTGCTGATAAGAAACAATGTACAATAACTAAATGTTACTGTAGGATGTTTATTATAGCTTAAATAAACAATATTCTGTTTTTGCTCAAATACCAAGTGGTTGACACGAAGCCACATAAATTTCGTTTGACTAATTATTAATATATTATTATATCATAATATTAGTTAGCAGTGGTAAATCTAGGTATTAAAAAACCGTAAACACGAATTTTTGAAAATTTTAATATTTCTCCTTTGACCACGTTTGAATTATCCATTTGAAGGTGGCAAGGGGCCTTCATTTTCAAGGAATGATTTCTACCGGCAGTAATTTTACAATAATATTATAAGATTAGACATAATAAATCTGACAGCATGAATGCATTATATGAAAAAAACCAGGAATTTGCATTATTTTGCTGTAGAATGTTATACTAATTCTCAATTATCCGTGTGTGGAATACCCGTCTTGCAATTTGGAACTAGGTACCGTTGAAGCAATTTTAAGCGACCAGCGAATATATTTTTCATTTAGTCAAATTTTAATCTTTTTAATTGCAGTTTTACATATTTTGATTACCATTAAAAACGAACGTGAGTAACTCATCTGAAAATCTATAAGCTGTGAGAGAAATCATATTGAATGATCTGAGCATACAGAGTAGACTAATTATATGCCTTTGGCTTTACAATCCTTGTTAGAATATTTCATTTTCAGAGTTGTGTTTTTGTGTTTATTGCAGCTTGTAGGATGATGAGTGAAATTGCTTGGAACTCCGTGCATTAAATAAGTGCAAACATTGATTACAGACCTTGTTAATTAAAAAAAAATAAACTTTACAAAAAATAATATTACAGAATACATATAATTCTTTTACATTCCGAATCAATTTTTCGTACCTAGTTGAGTCACATAAATTATGACAAACTTTGAGAAATGAATTTAAAAGAATTAAATATGAAAAAAAGAATTTAACAAAACAATTATAACTTGGCTGTGCGAGAAATCTCACAAATACTACGTTTATGTTTCTGAATAAATGCATAATATTCCCTTCATTTCTATCCATCAATTTTATCATTTATCTCTCACACACTTTTTTATAAAAATCTGTGATAACACTTTACAAACATTTAAACAAATAAATGAAACTTATACAGATTGGACTGTCAAATACCTCGAAAAATTAGTTGTTAAATTTCAAAAAATTTCAGATTTGATTACGAGATATATCTCATAGATATCTGACATCGAAACAGGTCTCAATTCGATGATGTCATGGATTTTTAGAATTACGTTTACAGTTTGAAATTATCCTCATTATACGAAAAATATTAAATAAATTTGTTAATTATTAGTTTCCTTGCACACTCTTGTGCTATATGTACTTTAACGTACAAAGAACGTTATAGAATAGTGTTATCAAGGGTTATTTAAATCAAACTGCTCTGCGTTTTAAGGCTGAGCGGTGACTTTCCAATTAACACGCTGAGTTCGGCGCCGAATTTGCTGTCCTTTCCATTCAGCCGGCAGCGAGTTAAACCTTAAAGCTAAGCCGTATTATTGTTTAGAATGTTTCAATACATTTCATTAAAACTAAATTTGATCACCTTTCATTGACATTATGTTTATTCACTTATACTGTCGGTCCCGTGGAACGACGCCAGGCAAACGATAATTCCAGTGCCGGTCCCCAGGGACCGACGCCGGCCACACGGAAAGTTCACTGTCGGTCCCCAGAGAGCGGCGCCGCGATCAACGTGTTAAGAAAGTTTCGGGCCGGTAAGTAAATATGTATTTAATTCAAATATATGAATTAATATGTAATCTATATATATGATTGATTGCATTTGAGTTCCATTTCGAATACTCAAAACTTAAACACAAAGAACTAGAGCCAGCAGATACATAAATCAGTTTATTGAACGCAATTTAACAGAATCGTTACAGGTGATGAGATGTGGGTAGCTCACTTCACCACAGAAACCAGCAACTCACGATTGATTGGCGTCACAGGGATCCACGCGCCGGACGATCCTCAGTCTATGCACGGAAATTGATGTGCACGGTATTCTGGGATACTAAAGGCATTCTGCTCATTGACGTATTGGCGAGTGGTGCTCCGGTGAAAGCTGATCTTTATTACGCTTTACTAGAGAACATCTGAAAAGCCATTCAGAACAAATGGCTTGGGATGTTCAGTGCTGGTGTTGTGGTGTCCTACGACAACATCGGACGCATACGGGGAATTCCACAAAATATATGTTGTAGACGTTTCGCTGGGAGATGTCTCAACATCATGGCTCCGATCTTGCTGTCAAGTACTTTCACGTGTTATTGCACCTGAAGACGTTCTTGTCTGGGCACACTTTCCTACAGGTGAAATGTTGCAGACAACTGTGACGGGCTTCCTTTCTTCCCAGGCGACAGACTTCTATGACACTCTAATGGAAATAGGTAACCGACGCTATGACAATTGGTATAGTTCCGATGTTTCTTATGCTGAGAAGTAGCAGAAATATAGCTGTATCTTTTGCAATAGATCTTTCCAGGTAATAAGACTTTGTATTTATGGTTTACGGCAAAGTAATTTTTCGGACGACCCTCTTATTGTTTAAATAATCATTATCAAATGAATATACCTTCATCTAAATAAATATCTAACTCATTGAAATCATCATCTATATAAATTTCCTTCTAAATCCAATCAACTTCATCTGCTAAATTTAAATCATCATCTAAGACATCTAACTAAGCATAACTACCCAAAACACATCTTCATGTTAAACCATCATATATATATTATCATCATCATCGTCATTGAAAATATCGCCAAATTAAGATAAATCATCATAGCTCAAATCAACTAAATAAAAAGCAGTATCATCTAAGTCACCACCATCAACAATATGATTCTCATTTGATCATCGTCTTCATCACCTCAACCGTCTAAATCACCATCAAAATTGTTATCTGAATAACCAAGAAAGAAATTATAAAATTATCACCAGATAATTCAAAACCATCATTTAAATAATCATCATCATCGAAATCATACCTTCAGTTTAAACCGTCGTATGTGTCATCATCACCATTATAATCGTCGAGATAGATAAATCATAATCCTCCAGATCATCTAAATAGAAAGCAATATCAACCAAATCATCATCTTCTTCATCCTCATTTAATCATCGTCTTCATTGCCTAACTCCTCTAAATTATTATATAAATCACTCTCACATCATGTATAAAATCGTCATCAGTCAAAACTATGTCACCATCAAATTCATCTAAATATTTATTATCACTTAATACACATCGTCATTTTAACCATCATGTATATCGCGTCACCATGATCATCGTCAGAATAAGATAAACCATCATCACCCAAATCACAAAATTTTAAACCATCCTATGTATCATCTTCATCATCATCATTGAAGTCGTCGTCAAAATAAAAGATCTTCACCTAGATACAAAGCCCAATCACCTCAAGTTTTATTATCATCGTATTCAAATATTCATACTCTTCATCATTAAACCATATACTCACGATCACCTAAATAAAAAATCATCAGCAGTTAATCTAAATCCTCGTCCTTAAAATACCAGTTAAATTATTTAAATCATGATTTTTTAGTGTTTCGCTAGTGTGCCGTCAAAAAGAGCCAGTTTCGTTCAGGTACAGACAGAAGGATATCACCGGAAGTTCACTATCTTTGGTACAGGTGTAGTAACCAAACGCCCTCAGGAGATGCCAGAGGCTTGGGTACGTAGCCGAAACCTATGCCATCTTAGATAACGTGACACTCGGAAGTGACATAAGAGTTTGAATAACGTAATGTTTCAAAAAGTTTTGTTTTTGTGACAACGAAAATATTTTTTTAAGTTTCATGTCAAAACGACGAATTGTTTTCTTTTTTTTTAGGCAACGGCCTCTTGAATCTCTTGAAATCTTGTTTGTAATGACATTAAAAATTTCCCTTTTATCATTAAATCTGTATTTGATTTTAATTGAGCATCTCATTACTTGCTGTTTGTTCATTTTGCATAATTTTAATATAATAATAATAAGCAAAATGCAAAATGTTAATCGTTAATGAAAAATGCGACCAGAGATATAAAATAAAAAATTAAAAGACAAAGAATTAAATTTATATATAAAGTTTTACCAGAATAGAAAAAAAAGAGAAAGGACTTTAAAGAATAGAATAGTTGAAGGGGTGTTGTTTATGTGAGTATCGTTTGCTTCATTTTATTGTTGCAAACAGCGTAAATTCCTTTTGCTTTTCTTCCTTTAGTTTTGAACTTTATGTGTGGCAACAAGATAATTGATTGATAGAATTGTGTTTGTGACAGCCATGTAGAATGGCTCGCTTATTTTGTATCAATTATTTTGCATCGCTGACAAGTGTAATTTAATAAAAGTGTAGGCATACAGTTCATTTGTTGATTGATTATAGTTTGTGAAACATATTAATTTAATAGAATACAGGTGTTGAAAGCCAAAACATTTCATAAAATGAGGATTTCTGATATTTGCATTTTCAAATTCTCTATAATTTTAGCTTTCTTAAAACACCATTTTTTAATCTCTATGAAAATTAGGACTGTACAAAATCTAGCTTTAATTTGTCATTGAATGCTTTGATAAATGAGAATTTTTACATAAAATCGCCTTTTTCGAACGTGATTTTTTTATACTCGATGTAGTACCTGTTCTCAAGAACTAATGCTCACAGGTATCCGAAATGTTTATACCTTATTTACTACGTTTCCAAATATTTGCCGAATTGAGCTTTTGATTATAATCAGTGCTAAATTTTACTATGCGTAACAAAATATTCTGTAAAATACTCTAAAATTTAAAATGATAAAAAAGCTCGTTTCAGGATATTCAGCTAGGTATTGTCATGTTCCTTCCCTTAGCGAAAGACGTTTCCAGAACATTTTATCCGCGAGGGGCGAAAGACGTTTCCAGAACATTTTATCCGCGAGGGGCGAAAGACGGTTAAAGGAAGGGACGTAGTTACGCCGGAAAAAAGAGTGGAGGCAAGCTGGTGGGAAGAATACGAGACTTGTGACTTTTGCGGTTGGACCGGCAGTCATGCCGTGTGCAAAGAGGTAACTTAAGCTAAATGTATAGTAGTGGTATTTGTTTTATTGTGTATTGTGTAATAAATTAGTGGATAAAATTTCAAAGCTGATGGAGATTATTTTCCTATTATGGCGAGTGCATGAGAAATAGACGAACCCGCCTCGGAGTTGAAACGGCGCGAGGTGCAAATCGGCGCAGTCCATAGGATAAGATTGTGAAAAAGGAAATCACTGAATAGTGAAAATAATAAATAAATATTATCGTAAAAAGTTACTGAAAATTATAAAATGAAATTCGGTGATAGTTCACGAATGGATCTACGGTATGAGAAGATTTTTATGACGAAAGAACATGGCGCGTTTAAGGCAATGTGTGCGAATAAATCATCAGATTTTGAAAGCGTGATGTGCTAAAACGTTCACAGCCAGTAAGTGGTAAAATGTGATCATCAGTGTTCATCATCCTAGTGAAATCGTGAAAAGTTAAATCAGGGTAACGTGAATTACCGTGTTGTAATCATGTCAAGTTACGTGCCAGTGCAGTGTGCTCATGATTAAAGTTTACAACGTCAAGTTGTGCTCTTCGTTCGACATTTTCACTATCGGGATCAAAGGTAAGTCCTTCTTAATTTATATATTAACCGTATTAACTTGGAAAATTAAAATTGTTTTTATGTCTGGTAATAACATGATTCGAATGTCAGGCGTTAAAACCAGTAGACGCCGAGAAAGTATTTTTTATATGCAAATGAGAAATTAAGGTTCTTATTTTTATCAAGATATAGGAGATATTGATTGTTAAATGAAAGTTAAAATAGTTTGGAAATATGATATCAGAAGTGATTCTGAAGCATTTGATTGTTTACTCAGATTACTAAGCAAGGTCGAACGGACTTGTTTGTTGTCTTGTTTTACCAAAATGTTTTAGTCACTGAAGTTAATAAGTTGATTAAAAGTTAATTCGTTTAACCATTTGAAACAATACGTTTAATATGTGTGTCAAAAAGAGCCAGTTTCATTCAGGTACAGACAGAAAGATATCACCGGAAGTTCACTATCGTTGGTACAGGTGTAGTAACCAACCGCCCTCAGGAGATGCCAGAGGCTTGGGTACGTAGCCGAAACCTATGCCATCTTAGATAACGTGACACTCGGAAGTGACATAAGAGTTTGAATAACGTAATGTTTCAAAAAGTTTTGTTTTTGTGACAACGAAAATATTTTTTAAAGTTTCATGTCAAAACGACGAATTGTTTTCTTTTTTTTTAGGCAACGGCCTCTTGAACCTCTTGAAATCTTATGCTGCTGCATTGCCGTGCGCAATGCAGCAGTCAGTACAGGAATGCGTAAATGCGATACGGCGCAATGCAGCAGTATTCAAAACATTTTATTTTCAGGATAATTTAAAAGATTAGCATATTTCTTTTTGCATTTATGTGTTTAACAATATATGGTTAAATATATGTTAAAAGTTTCATATGAGAATCTATTATTCATTATTGTGTTCCCTAATGATATTGTATGCTAAGTGAATAATGGTAGTATTCAGTAGTAATGAAATATGTACGTTTGCCTATAATCAAGTGTTATTATTGTATTGCATGTGTAACGCTGTAAAACGGAAATATCACAGATTAATAAGGGTCTTAAAAGGAGAAATAGGGTGGCAGAAGAATCAGACGAAGTCATAAAATCCATGCAGACTTAAATTAAGTTAAAGGAAATGGGGCTACAGCTAGAAAAGTGTAAGTTGGAGGAAGATGCGGCTAAAAAGCGGTTAAAAGAGATGGGATTTAGGGAAACACAATTAGAGAGAGAGCGAGATAAAAATTAAAGAAATAGAGCGTAGGAAAATAGATAAAGAAGGAAGCGGATCGCAATCAGAGGAGGATGGGGTTTCAGATTCTTAGAGCAAGGGAAACGATTATTGAAACATTTGAAAATAATGAAAGGAGTTATGATTGACCCACCATCGAAAGCTGAGAAATGGCCGTTCTTTTTACATCATGCTGAAGTGATTCTTAATCTCTATAAAATTTCTGAAGAAGGGAAAATTATTTTGCAGAGTTTAAAAAAAAAAGTTAAAAATTTGATCGCGACTCTCGATGAAATGGATTTAAATAACTATATTATGATTAAAGACACCGTATTAAAAAAATTCGAGATTCCTCGGAAAAACCGATCGAGGCAGGGTGGTGGGGTGAATACGAGACTTGGTGCATTAGCGATTGGACCGGCAGCCATGCCGTGTGGAAAGAGATTACTTAAAACATGTTTTGCGCGCCTTATATTATGTATATAGATGATATTACTTAAAACATGTTTTGCACGCCTTATATTATGTATATAATTGAATGTATACTATACTAGTGATATTTGTTTTATTGTGTATTGCGTACCGTTATGTGTAATAAATTAGAGGATAAAATTTCAAAGATAGAGATTATTTTTTTACTATGGCGAGTGCATAGACGAACCTGCCTTCGTGGTGGAAAGGGCGCGAGGTGATAGATGTACTTTAATTATGTAAAAACCTTCAAGCCTGTAAGAACAGCAGATTTTCAGAAAAGGTAATCCAAAAATGGCCAATTTAACATTGCCGCTATAGGGTTTCCAACACCCCTTAATAAAAAGGAGTAAAATATTTTTTAAAAAATGCCATTTGTGGAAATACAAAAAAGAAATATATAATATTTCTGTAAAATAAATAAAGTGAGCATTTAAAAGCAAATTTTAAAATAAAAAACCAAAAGGAAATATTTATAGTTTTCAAAATCAGTATTACTTTTGTAAAATGAAAGAACTTAAAACCTTTTTAAAGTAAAAATAGTGAAAAGAAAAATTTAAATGAAAGTTTCACGTTATTAAAGTTAAATATTGAAGAGAAAAACATTTTTGACACGAGAAAGGGAAAATAAAAGAATTTTAAAGTCAAAATTACATTTGCACAAGTTGCAAATTTGATAGAGATTCGCGTTCCTTTAAGCCTCGGGCGCATCCCTATGACGGTCGGTTACTATTAAGCTTGTTATTGTAAATTGGCTATTCAAATTACAGTCGGTATGCGCAAAGGGGGCCTGAATCTTCATCCTGAAAAATAAACAAAATTATTGTTACACATCACATAAAAATATCAGTTAAAATGATAATTCAGTTCTGAGTCACAAGCATGAGAATATTTGAGAAGGTTATATCTCATACGCAAATAACCAAAATGAAAGATACTCGAAACGGATGACTGTGCACTGTCTGCAAAATTTCAGACCGGATCTTGGTCGTTTGTGGTGGGCATTGACTTCCAAGTACAAAAGTGTTTTGAAAAACGTAAATGTTTGCGCTTTGGTACTTTTAAATTTAAAATAATTTGTTTTGTAAAAATTACGAAGCCTAGCTCTTCATATGTTTCTCCGACACTCATGATTTTATGAGGAAAAAGTTTGCACTCGTTATGAAATAATTTTGAACATAAGTATCTCCGTCTGATTTCGATGGACATCAGTCAATTGTTTTGTGATTTATTTCTTATAACCAAATACCTAGACAGAAGTCTAGGTATTGGAGGAAAAAATAATTAGTCAGATTTCGTACTTTGTGCAATAATAACCGTTTATTATTCGAAAAGACAAAAAGTTGCGTCATTTAAAACAGATTATTAATTGAAGTATATCTACGGTTGCACAAATAAAGAGCGAGTGAATATTTTGTGGACAGAGCGTGTACAATTTGATGAAAGGCATATGCAGTAGAAAAGTGCCCAAACTGGCGTAAATGGATAAAACGGCTTTTGTGGGAGTAAAATCTTTTTTATAATTAAATTTTAAATTAGTATGTTATTTATTATGATATAAATAGTAAAATATAGATAACTGGTACTTTTATTTTCAGCTTTTTTGATATAAACTCATTACGCATCGTGCCAAAAGAAAATAAAAAACTTCTTTCAAAATTTAATGCTTAACGTTCTTTTTTGGAAATGAAAATATCAATTAACAATAGACAAAACTCTTCCTTGACCTTACAAATTATTCTAGAAATCCTTAACTTCCTTTAGCTGGTAAAAACCTGAAATCTCTTACTAAATTTGGCATGGAAAATGCCAGTAAATTTCAAACGTAAAAATGTGCGCCATTTGTTTTTACATAAAATTTCTCATATAAATAACTCTTGGATTAGACTTTTTTTGAAAAGTATCTTGACCCAAAACGTCTAAACTGTTTTCTTAAAACATTCGTTTGCTATTGAAAATTTTATAAATATAACTAGACTGAGTTTTGAATAAATGAAATTACAACGCATAAGAACATTGTTGGAACATTTTGTATAAGAAAACGTAATCGCATATAAATCAAGTTCTTATATCGCTTAATTACAATGCATCAGGTCTTTAGTAAATAAAGAAAGCAATAAAATACACATGGTGGTTTGGCAATACCAAAAACATCATATCCCGCAACAGCTCTTCTTGATTATTTCATACCTTAGGAAACACGAGCAAATATGTCAATTGCGGAAACATTGCAGTTTGGCAAGCGATAAGGTGGTGCGCAGGAGAAATGATTATCGGGGAAAATATTTCTGCAAGGTAGGAGGTGATTTGTATTCATTCTGGATGTGGAAGAGAATGTTATTCTAGGACTTCGAGAAACAAGGAACATAATTTGGATAAGAGTGCACTTTCGACCAAAGTGAATTTGCGGAATTAGGAGTCATGTTCTTCTTTCTGTAGTCATTTGAAACCGTGGTTCTGATGTCAACATCAAAGACTTAACGATATCACATTTGATTTTAGTGAAGTGTAGTTCATCCAGTGCTTTCTTCAGCAGTAGTTATGGCTTTTGCCGAACGAAACAAACACAATGCAAGTTTCAAATGTTAAGTCATTCAGTTTGCGAAAGAAAATGGAAATCATGCAGTTTGGTTTTCGTGAGTGCTTCGTACACGAGTGGAGGAAACATGAAATTTTACAATGATTATTGCGCCAAAGAATAACTGTGCATTGCATAAAGAAGTAATGAAATAGCTTACCGTCGGCGAAAGTGTTGGAAACTGCATTGTAGAAAATCCCCATGATCGCTAGAATGAATTAATTGTAACAAGAAACAGCGTACGTTTCTTTGACTTAAAAATAGAAAAAAGGAGTGCAAATGGAAGTGAAAACTCTAAAGCAAACTGAGTTTGTGTTTTCGATTTACTTCACGGAATAATTCAGTTCTCCGAGAAAAAAAAACAAAATTTTTTCAAAGGCTTCGCAAATATAGAGATAAAACTTTGATGAGTTTTTAAAAATATGGAAAAATTTAATTACTATCACGTGTTGCAAATATGGATGTCATTCCAGTAGTTTTTATACGGTAGGAGATAAATAAACAATGATATGAAAGAAAAATAACGTTTAACATAGAAACAATAGTCCAACGAGAAATCTCACCTCACCGTACTGATCTCCTGCTTAGCCGACCGTACGAAATTAAAATCCCATCGATATCTTTAAAAGAAAGATTTTGCAGAAGTGCAGTTTCCCGAAAGTGTTTTCATCCGTATTCAAGAGAAATGATCGGCGGAGAAAAATGTCGTGAAACTGTGGATAAGAAATATTTGGCAAAAGCTTCCTTTTGTCTCAGATAATCAAGAAAATCCAATACTTTGGGACATGTTCAGCCTCCATCTAACGGATAACACAAATATGTTGTTGAAATAATGTTATACAGATATGACAGTTTATCCAGGCGGATTATTGCCATTAGTTCAGATATTAGACATATATGTCAATATATCATCGATAGAATATTTTTAACGTCAGTGGAATACTCGAGCAAACGTGAAGGTGAAAAAACTGGTTACAAATGGAGACCAAATACGTCATGCCAGTCCATAAATAGTGTGTCAGTAAATAATAAAAGCACGGAATAAAATTAAACCCATTTAATATATGTGGTATATCTGACGGTCTAGTTGAAACGGAAGATGATTATTTATCTGTTGATCAGAGAAAAAGTGACGGCGAAAATGAAACAGAATCCGATGATGTGCTTGAAGATATAACTTAAGCCGAATATGAGGAACTTGGATCTATGGAAGTATGGATCAGATGTGAAGGTGAAAATGAAACAGAATTTTTATAACGAAAATTTTTAAGTACATAAACTGTGTTATTTCTTTTAAAGAAAAAAAATTTAATTACACGCAGAAACCTAATTTTCGTATGCTCACTTTTTCCATATTTCCAAACATAAAATTTTTATAGCTGGCGTACAGCGCGCACGCATAAATTTCCATCTTACATTTTGTTTTAAAAGTGCGTCTTATACGCCTGAATATACTATAACAAACATAGCTGAAACTTAAGTGATAGAGATATTTACATGCTTGCTGAACCATTGTATTCTGCTTTTTCCGTTCTATTAGTTTACAAATGTTTTCAAAATGTCGATGTTACGTTTTTCGATCTTTGTGTTGAGAAAAGAGATAAGGAATTAAAATTTTTATCTCGGAAAACAAAATTCCAAATCAGATTTCTAATGAAGAAGTGAAATTTTCTATAGCTTTACTTTCCGGATTATTTAAAATTAAGAAAAAGAAGAGAGGAAAAAAAGAACTGATTTGGGTAACCAGAATATTTAGCCATTGAGTATCTATTGATGGGAATGTATATAACTCTAATGAATAGTACAGAAATAAGATAAAGTTACGTTTCGGTTTGTAGGCCTTACATTTCAAAATGCTTTTATACATCTTCAAGCGCATAGCAAAAGATTAGGCTCTCAACCGCTTTTTGTGTAATAACGTCAGAGAATAATTCTTACAGTTACAAGGTTTTCAAATAATACATTCCTTCAAAAGTAATCTATTGTATTAAGATAATGTGTTTTCGAGAGGGAAGAAAATGAAACAGAACTGCGAGATCCTTCAGAGTATGATCCTGTAATGCTTTAGCAAATCTTTCGCAGTCTAAAGTAATAGAGAAATGTGGTAGAGTTTCATCTTACACTATAGTAATGTAGTCAGATTATTTATATTATGTGACTATGTGTCTCTATTCGATGTGTGGGAAAAAAACGTCTCCAACAGGTTTATATATACGATACCATTCAGATAAACGCAAAGCAAATCAACATTTCCATCTAATAATATTTATTTTATTTTAGTTATACCATTTTCTAGTTAGATAACCAATTTGTGAGCAAGAATTTGTATCGTAACAGTGAATCATATTGCTGCCAAATTCCAAATATAAAAAACTAAAGCTCACGAATCACAAACCGAGAGTTTCTGTGAGATTTGTGAGGTGCGAAGGAATCTCTATTTTGAAAGGAATCGAAATTGATATAAATTCGCTTTATAATATATTATTCAGTTTTTTTCTCTAATTATATTATGATTCTGATTTAATGTATACACACATTTTAAAAGTTATTTTTTCGCTCATTTTAATTTGTAATCTTGAATTTTTACACTAGAAAAATCCTGAGTAGAAACGGAAACTGTGGTATGTCAAACTACATTTAAACAAGGTGAAAGCAAATTAAAAGCTAATGTACACACTACAATAGCTTTTAATTTGTTTAGAATTACAATCTTGGTAATGCAACTCAAGCTGAATAACACATAATTAAAAGCGGATAAACATTCCTTTTTGAGCGTTTCTTTGAATCTTGATATAAAGTCCTATAAATATCTGCAGTTGGATAAGACAGCTCAGGGTCAAACAAATTTTAAAATGAAATCTGTATAAATTAATTTCATGAGTTCAATTATGAAAGATATGACGTGCAATATTTATTTGCCCAATTTAAAGCCAGTAGCATAACATAAATTTATTGTTGAAAAATACTGTCATGTGACTATTCATTATGTGTTAAAAAAGTCAATAAACTGTGACTTTCCAGGTAAAACCGGAAGACCTCGCAGCCATGAAAGGCACTGAAAACATAGATCTGAACTACGAAAGAGTGTACTTAGTTGCTGCTAAAATAATGCTGATATCTTAAAGTTAGCATGACTAATTACTAGCTAATAATATATCAGTAGTTACACTTACCGAGCAAAATATTATCAAATTCTGTCCATATACTAAGAATACCATAAAGTTCTTCATAATAAAAATGTTATTGATAATAAATTTTGGTAAAATGAAGCAGGTGTATGATTTATTTGTTCTATTTTTCTTTTCCGGGTCTTGCTTCGTTTGATCATTAAATCAATCGTTCTACAATTGTTATCGAGTTCTGGCTCTTTTCGCAGTTCATCCGGTTTCCTTTTCGGGTTTGCCAGTTCTTTTCCGGTTCCAGCTTGTTTTTCAGATGAGGATTCTTTTCCGTTTTTTGCTTTTTTTCCAGGTATTGCGTCTTTTCTGACTCGTCTATATTTTCCAGTTCTGGCATTTTTTCCGGCTCTTGCTTCTTTTCCAGTTTTTGCATTTTTTCCAGTTTCTTATTGTTTTTCAGTTCTTGTTTGTTTGTTGTTTTTTGCATTTTTTCCAGTTTCTTCTTCTTTTTCAGTTCTTCTTTGTTTTTTAGATTTTGCATTTTTTCCAGTTTCTTTTGACTTTTCAGTTCTTCTTTGTTTACTAGTTTTTGTATCTCTTTCAGTTGTTTCTCCATTTTCAGTTCTTCTTTCTTTTCTAGTTTTAGTATCTCTTCCCGTTTTTTCTTCTTTTTCAGTTCTTCTTTCTTTTCTAGTTTTTGAATCCATTCTAGTGTTTGTTTCTCTTTCAGTTCTTGCTTCTTTTCTAGTTTCTGTTGCTTTTCCAGTTTTTGTTTGTTTTTCAGTTCTTCCTTCTTTTCCAATTTTTGCTTCTTTTTCTGCTCTTGTTTCATTTTCAGTTCTTGCTTCTTTTCCAGTTTTTGCTTCTTTTTCAGCTCTTGCTTCTTTTTCAGTTCTTGCTTCTTTTCTAATTCTTGTATCTTTTCCTGCTCTTGCTTCTTTTCTAGTTTTTGTATCTTTTCCAGCTTTTGCTTCTTTTTCAGTTCTTGCTTCTTTTCTAGTTTTTGTGTCAATTCCAGTTTTTTCTTGTTTTTCAGTTCTTGCTTCTTTTCCAGTTTCTCCTTCTTTTCATGTTCTTCCTTTTTTTCCAGTTCTTGATTCTTTTCCAGTTTTTGCATCTTTTCGGGTTCTCGCTTCTTTTCCAGTTCTTTCTCGTTTTCCAGTTTTTGCTCCTTTTCATGATCACAAGGAGGGTTTTCCAATCTACAAAATAATCAGTATATCTTTATTTCAGTAGTAAAAAAGTGGAAGTAACGCAACGACTATCACGTTTAACATGCACAACACTTCCATATTTAGATACTATATAACACTTTTGGCTCAGTTTCATAGGGAAAAATCTCCCCGTAGATTTATTGCCTGACAGAATGTTTTTCTACAAAAGGCGAATTTGTTGCTTTTGTTCTTCTGACCTAAAGCCAAGCAGAAAAGTTAAAGCATTTGGCGTGATTTGTATGCAATAAGCGACCTCCATGAATCTCACGTAGAGCGTAATAATTTGCAAAGTTTCAGTGCCTTACTTTTCCTTACTTAATTTTTACATAAGTTGAAATAATAATAATAGTAATAATAAACAGGTGGCTTAAAACAGAGGGAAACAATGGCGAAAATTGCAAAATAGGAGGAAAAATGAAACTGAAATGAAAAATAAAACAACTACAAACAAAGGATGGAAAAAGCATTTTAGAAGATATACACGTAACGTTCTTTCTGAATCAGCAAAACCTGTATTTAAACGAGTATAAGTTTGAAAGCTTTGGATTCATTTATTTTTTGAATCAATTACTATTTCTTACGCATGCCAGATATTTTAAATTTCTTCAATTTTTGTATAATTTACTTACGTATTTTACCATTTCTTATTATTATCCAGTAGAGGTAACCTTACACATCATTAAAATATCTCCGAGTTTCCTCATTTAAGTCATCTTTCTCGCAGATCAATCTCTTTGCATCGCTGGCTGCACAGGTTTCAAATTTTCTCTCGTTATTCCGAATTCGGAACATAATGCTGGTCTATTTTGTCGTCCAGCAAGAAGCACTAGGATTTTTGCCATCATTTGTTTTCAATTGAAAAATTTATTCTCATCTTCAGTTGCATTCTTAAAGTTTTATTATTTATACAGGAATAAAGAAAGAAATCAAACAAAGCAAAACAAATTAGGAAAAGAAATATCTGTTTTCTCCTATATTTATTGTTCCCTGTAATTTCTTTTGCCTGTTCCATTAAATTTATTGAAGGAAAATTTGCTAAATCTTTCAAAATGTATTTCCTAAATCCTTATGCGAATTAAACCTTTCTGAGCGTTTCGGCTACACTTTAATGGCTTTTACAATTTAATGTTTGAATACTGACAGCTGCCTATGCTGAAATAATTTCTCCATTGACCTCGAAAAAAGAAGAATTAAAGTTCCAGGAGATTTTACAATGAAGGACACATATTTCTTATTTGAAGGGCAAGAGGATAAAAAAAAGATATTTTCAGATGGGAATATGTAGCATTTTAAACACCGTGTTTGTATATTTCATCATATAGTTGCAACACTTGAGTCATAAGTATTTATGCACATATATGAGAGAGACGACGATGACGAAAAATGAAATGGCAAAACATGGCCGAAAACACTTTCCTGGCCGGTACAAACAACACAAAACACAAGAAAGAACGGACACCAGTTATGCTTAGCGCAAGAGAAATTAAAAAATAGGAACAAAATTAGACACTTATGGACCTGAAAGAAGGTGTTCGAAATTACGACCTGCACCCTGATGCAGGTATCACATCTCTCGCACATCGAACATAAGATGTTCTCGAAAATACCGTGCATTCCCAGGACTTTCCCAGCAGCTGCCACGATATGTGTCACAAGTTCCTGTGTGACTTCTAACAGAGGTTTCGTGCAATAATGTGTTGACGTATCCCGAGAGGAAGTCACCGAAGGAACTTTCGAATACTTTCTTTGATGACGATCCCCTGTTTTTGTTCTTATTTCTTAGTTTCCGCTGCGCTAAGAATAATAAACAAATACCTTTACACTGTTCGTACCCTATTTTTCTTGTGTTGTGTCTCGTCACTATGGGGCCAGGAAAGCGTTTTCGATCACGAATTGCAATAAACGATTATATATATATATATACGGGAGTTGGTTTGTTCCCCTTGAAAAGTCAACTATTTTCCGATCAATGACAATGATTACATGTTTTTAATTTAATTTTTCCTTTTAAAATTGAAATTTTGTTCTTCATGATGATTTAATTCTAGTCCCCGTTAAAACATTATTAACAATTTACTTTCAAGTTACCTCAAAACATCTTTCAAAATATAACTTACCAGTATTGATTCACTATTTTAAAATAATTCTACTTTAAATAAACTTAGGAGACAATATAATCAATTAATCAATATTGTTTAGGAAATAAATTATATATATATAATCGTATATATATATATATATGTTACCGTGAAAGATCGAAACTGGAGAATGTCGACTTTCACCGGAGAATGTCAACATTCACCAAATACGTCGGTGAATGATCGAATATTGCATTACATTTTTGTACATTCGGACCCTCACCGGTGTATGTCGACAATCACAGATATGCTCTGGTGTAGGTCAAAAAGAGAGGAGTATATGTATACGCTCTCGTTGCAAAAGGAAGTGTTCCACAAATAAATGCAGTTGTAAAAGCAAGGGCCTCTTGTGCAATTGAAAGTGTCCTAATAGTTTAAGTTGTTGCAAATAATAAGATTTGAATCACGTAATTTAGTAAATTTTTAACTTCTATTATTTTCCTTTCTCATTTTGAATGTACAGTGTGTTTCAAGTTCTTATATTCTTAAGTTCTTATTTTAAGTCCCAAGTGCGTTTTTTCGCGACCGAATTACGGAGAAGAAAATGTAATATTCTTATGTGTTCAACATTCACCATTAGTAGATGGTGAATATCGACATTTACCGGTGTAAGTCAGAAATAAGTGTTTTTGAAAAATATTTCGGACATACAACAAGCGACTATGTGAATGTTGACATTCACCGGTGAAAGCCGACATTCTCCAGATTTCGGTGTTTCCCCGTAACATATATACGATAAACGTATATATATAGATATATATGCATATGTGTGTGTGTGTGTGTGTGTGAATTAATGTTAGGAATTCTGATCGCACATATTGATCTATAATACAGAGCAAATTTGGCAGATGAATAAGATAAAATATTCAGATTTATTTCAATTCACATTTGCGCCCCCAATTCATTTGAAATTCTAAACTTACCTATTTCTAGAATATTTATATTTCTCATATTGTTGGAATAGGAAGAAAGTAGCACGACAGAGATAGGAATACCGTGCCAGCGTTGACAGAGATAGAAAAAATATGCATAGTTCTACAATATTGTGGTTTAGTAAGAAAAATATTTGTTTCAGGAAAATTTATATTCCCACTTAGCTAAGTCATCATCTTTAACTGAAATCATGTGATGGGGATATATAATATTAGATTTTTTTTCATAGATAGATTTTGCACTTGATTTGCTTATGCTTTGCATATTTTTAAATTATTTTAAATTATTTGGCTTTTTTCCTTTTTTTAGAATTTAAATTTGCTTTTTTATATTTTTATTTTTTTACTTTTATACGTATTTGTTAAGAATTTAAATTTGTTTAAATATATATATATATATATATATATACATAAACATATATTTTAATTAATTAATTTTTATTTTTTAATTTGTTATTAATTCAAAATTATTTAATATTATATATTAAAAAAATAATTGCAATGAAAAGTTAGAATCTCGAAATTTTTATTATGTTTGATGAGTAAATTCTCAAAACTATAGCTAAATAATATCATAAATCTCTGTAAATCTAGAAATATATAGTCTAACAGAAACAGGTGAAGAGAACAATTTATATGAGTTTTGTTCCGAATAGAGTATGGGATGGATTTCAGTGTTTACTTAATTTGTTTTACATACATATATATATGCATATTATTTATAAACATAAAGTCCTTTTTGTCTTTGTTACTCTAATTATATCAACTATTTCACACTTACTTCTCATTCACAAATTTTACAAACTGGCCGTTTAAACACGTGTATTTTGTATATTAGCTTTCTGTTTAGGTATTTCATTAGTTAATGCAATAAAGTTTCCTCATAATCAAGAGGTATTACAATAAATTTGAATTCTTCACAATGTGATTTTCCAACTTAAACATTTATAATCTATTTTTGTAATGAAGGAATGAAAAAACATTACGCATTATAAATCTGAAAACGTATTATTTTCCAGACCAGCGTTTTTGTCAAAAAATTATTAAACGTATAATTAAACTGGACCTGAAACATTATGTTTTGTTTTATTATTTTTTCCGAAATGACTTACGTCTCCGACACGTATTGCAATCTTAAACATTGCGGATCCAATTCTTCTAGTAATTGTTCGCTGAAGTATATTTTTGCTTCTTCTTCTTCTTCAAATATACGTCGATAATTATTTGCGCTGAAATATTTTTATTTTATTAAATATATATGTTCATATGTTTGAATTCATTAATTTAATAAATGATTATTTATACGTTTTTTGTCAAAAGTAGTAAGTCACATTTTGCGAGCATTTTTACATTACATTTTTACATTTTTGTCAAAGATTTTTAAAGGCGCTATGTTCCACGAAGAAAATAGCTTTACTTATTCAAAATCTTCAAAAAACAGTAAATATGGAAATGAATATTCGTCTTATTAGCCTAAATTCCATTATGAGGATATACAGGTATAATAGGAAATGAAGCTGCTGGCATCAGCAGCTCAGGATGCCATATTAGAAGGTCTGATTGACATCTATCATCTCAGATCAAACATTGCAATCAGGAAAAAAATTTCCAAACACGTTTTGATAAAATAACAAACAGGATGGGACGAGGCAGATACAAGAAGATTGCTCCACAGTTACTTTCTGCAAGTATCCCTATAAAGAATACATTTTTTTCTCCAATTAGATTGGCAACAAATCATGGAAAGTTTCCATTTTATTTCCAGAGATTCTTAAGAAGGCACGTAAAATGCGAGCGCGAAAAACCTGCAAATCTAGCAAAACCTAAGCTTTATAAATGGCACTCTCCATTACTTTCCATTCTTAGAAAAAGAAAACTAGGATTTGCATCAAAAATTCCAGAGAATTTTTTTTCTACAATATGAAGTGTGTGTCTGCACTTGAACAATTTATGAAATATATTATTGAAAGTGATAGAACTGTGACTATAAGTATCTAATCATATTACAAGAGTTAATAAGCAAGTATTTAAGAACATGTAAATTTTTTAAACCGTGGCTTCCGTTGACCAGGCTGATCAAATTTCCAGTCGAGCGCAACTAAGCAATGATTGGGCTCTCAACCTTATGGCTGCGTATGCTGAGCCGATGAATGATCAATCGTTTGGACAATTTCCGCACAGGATTAAAAATTGCCTTCCCACAGACTTCTTCACTTAACGGGCCATGTGTTCAAAACATAGATTTACACGTTAACTGAAATGTATAAAAATTTAGCGAAAAAAAAGAAATATTAAACGCACAATATCTCTTCGGATCTTCCTGATTATTACATCTGCTGAAAACAATTTAATACGTTTAAATGCAATTACGTTTCACTGAAGTAATCTATTAATTGTTTAACACTTTTCTGCTGTTGACTTCAATAAATTTATGATGTTTGGTATTTCATTTGTTTGCAGCAACACCTAGTCTCCTTTGCAACGAAAATTAATATGAACTTTTGCAATTAAGAAATGATTTAGATGAAAAATTAAATTGGACTGAATTTAATGTCTCGGTTGTTTCCGTTAAAAGAAGTTGGTGCTTTCCTAATTCGAAAAAATATCTCCATATATATACATAACATACATTTAATTAATTTGCACACTAAAAAAGGATTCTTCACATGGTATCTTCAAATGGGTAGATACGATAGCTGAAAAACAAGTGTCGGACAAAAGCCGAGCTGCAAAGAGCGATTTGTTGTACTGTTCTTTCCGTTTAAGTAATCCTGTTATTCGATGCATGTAATTTTGTTGAAATTCGTGTTACAAATTGCTTTATTTTCTGACGTAGAAGGAATTATCCCAAATTTTATTCAGAAGATTTAAATAACGGTTTCGATCCCAATACGCAGCAGTTACTAATAAAATATCTGGCTCAGTGCCTTTTTTGACGTCATTTAAAACGCTTAATTACAGGGCCGTAGTACAATTCCCAACCCCAGGAGTATAGCGATATACTACAATAGTGACGTGATCGAAGCGTTTTTGGAAAAAATCGTTGTCATCGCGTATTCTATTTAAGTAATCATAATCATCAGCTTTTAATATTCGTTGCAAATAATCATTGTCATCGAATAATCATTGTAAAGAATCATTCTCATCGGATAATCATTGAAAATAATCTTTGTCATTACATAAAGGGGCATAGTAGCTGATGTATAAAGAATTGCACTCAAATTCTAATCAAAAGAATCGAATATGTATTGCAATTTATCATATGATCATTATTTACAGCAATGATTCTTAAATGTCTTCGACCTACGGCTCCTAATGACGCCGCGGAAAACTTGCGCAACACTGACAAAAAGAATATTTAAAAATACAATAAAAGCTTGAAAGCTAGGGAAAATGTCTGAATTTAATTTCTTTTTATTTAAATGAAGCTTAATGTTTTTAAAGGAAATTGAATATTGTAAAGAGTAATCAACAATATAAATATATGCGGGTTTTTGCCTCTTTGTTTTTTTTTTTCGTAACATCATATCCTTCGGAACCGGTGGGGGAATTTGAGTTTGGAAGGAGGTACCCTCAAATTTCAAAAATCCATGGTAAAACGTTTCGACTATTGTTATCTTCCTACGACTATCACTCGAGATATTATATAAAATTTCTTAAAACGCTAATTTTTCGCATTCATTTTTCCAAGTGGCCGATGTTTAGCGCGCTGGAAATCAAAATGCTTTATTTGGAAAAATGTTGGCCCTTCTCACTTTCATATCGTTTAAGAGAAATTTTTAAGTTTGTTTAAGAGAAATTTTTAAGTTAAAAAAATATGAAATAAATTGCATTGACAAACGTGAAACTTATGGTTATTATTATTTACGGTTATATTCTGAGTTGAAGAAAGCACGTGATTCCATATAACGTCATTGTACGTCGAAAATCTTTCGTTAATGTAAGTATTTTAAATGAATAGCTGCTTTTGGCAACTTTTATGTTTCACCTTTAGATACGTGATACGATATGCTATCGCTACGTTAATTCTTTTATTGAGATTTTGAAAATTTGTTATATTAAAATAAATTTAAATCATGACCTCAAATGTATTACCTGAAGTGTCAAAGGTCTTTGTTTCCTGACTTGGCAAGAAACATTTATTTAAGAATCACTTTTTGCTTGGAAAGAATGAATACATTTTCTTCATAATGAAATGTTTTATGCATATTATGCTATTCTAAATTTATTTATAAAAATTTAATTTCTTTTATTGTACAGTTCCTTTCTGAGTAGAAGTTTAAACTTCTGTAAGTATTTAACGTTTTAGATGCAATGTTACTTTACTACAGTTACATAATTTTTTTTTCAATTTACGAAAATGTCTGAACGCAAGAAGACAGCACAAATGTTACAGCGAGCTACAGAAAAAATGAAGTAAAAAGCACTAGGAGACTCAGCAGGCAAGTACAAGAAAACTTCCATGCTTCAAAAATGAATGAAGATACAACTAGAAACTCAGCAGGCAAGCATAGTGACAAGAAAGGTTACGCATTCAAGAAACTGAAGAAGAAACGAATAGGAGTTCCAGCAGACAAGCAACAACTCAAGAAACTTCGCTTGCTCAAACTGTATCAGAAACTAGTAGCAGACGCAAAAGACATTCAGAAAACCAAGAATCACTGCGTGCTCCGGAAAGGTAAGCAGAAGCGAAACGGAGGCCCATTAGGCAAGCGGAACGTCAAAAGAATATGCGCGATGACGGGAAGAAGTCGCAAGTAAACGAAGGATGCAAGACTGTCCGCGTCATCGTCAGATTCGACAGGAAATACCAGAACAGCTCAAGAAGCTGCATAAACAACTCAAGACGCTGCAGATTACGGACAATTTCGGTTCGAAGAGGCAGAGCTCATACGAGGGAACAAGCTTCGCATGAACGCATCACGACATACACGTAGTACTCTTCACAATGCAGGAAGTTTACTTTGAACAACACACTGTATACGTAGAGCTCGTAGACATATATAGTAAAGATTTTGCTTTGTCAACAGCCCCCTAGTAAAATGTATGAAGTTTATATTGACATCTCACAATACCTGAAAGAAATTTTTCTATTTACTTCTTCATTTACTATTTTCTTACATTTCTTATCAGTAATCCTGTCTATATATTATAGATATCAAAATCAGAAAAAATTAATTAATTATCTTTAAATGTATCTAAGTGATGAATACTTCGCCCCTGTTCGTACCGAAACAACACGATGTAATTGTAGATACCTAGAAAGTAAAATGTATTCAGCAGGCTGTACAGCAAGCGACAACTATAAATGGTGATAACACAAAAATGTTATATAATGTTATATACTGGCAGAATTTTAAAAAAAGAACATATACATCAGTGTTTTAAAAATACGAATTTTGCATCAAATTGCAAAACAAATATCTTAAAATCTCCCTTTCCATGCATAAGAGTTAGGATTCGGAAAATTATATTTTCGTAAACGGTTTAGGAAAAATAACAAAAATTATTGCCTTGAGAAATGGATAATCTTGGTATGAATACGAATTACGCCAAGACTACTCGTCAATGGTTGTTTTGAACACGCCCTTAATGTATATATATAACCCTTAAAAAACGTAAAGTGAGTGAATCTACTATTCGAGTGTGTCTTTATATCTTGAGTATTTAAGAAATAAGAATTGCATTTATGTATCTCGATAATGCTAACGCTATTGCCCGAATAACAACGTTTATTTAACACTTGATATAACCAACTTCATATATATCTTGAAATAAAACATAAATTTCCTAATCAGATACTACCAATTGCAGAAAAAATACAAAAATAATGGAATTTCTAATAACACTACAAGTAACATACCGAGGAATAAATTGCGCTGCAAAACTGATGCAATCTACAATATGTAAACCACAAAATTTATGTACCGCTATAGAAATGCAATAGAATGAGAAACGAAACTGTGATGAGAATTATAATGAAAAATTTACCATAAACTATTAGTATATGATATAAGTAAATATATACTTTTAATACTATTCATTTAAATATGTTCAAACGTTCATAATATTCATTACTTACAAACGCTTCTTCATCCATCGAAGCATAGCACAAGCCATTCTCAATTCAGTGCTGGTGCACGTCAATAAAATAAGGATAAATCCAAATTTTTACAAAAAATCAATCGCTTTGACTCGTTTCTCAAAAAACGTATATCTAGAAATGCAGTATTAATATATCACATCAATATAATTCGGGATCATAAAATCACCAAACAACGCATTAAACGCAAAAAATCGCATTAAGGCAGAATGAAGAATTTTCACTCTTACAATGACTTTTACAACAATATATAATAGAATCGAATTTCTAAACTAAGTGTTCATTGTTACACCATATTTCATTCTTGGGGAACCTTTCATGGTTGTTCAGTAATTCTAACTGTTAACTGGTATAAAAAGAATTATGATTTCATATATATGCACAGACTTATATATGTATTATATTAACACGTATCTGTAGTAACATACATCATCTTATATTATATGTATTCGCATAATTCTAAATTAATTATACTAGTCAACATAATTTGTATTGATAGCAGCACAGTTTTAAAATTATTTATTACTATCTGCTTGCTAACGATTATATAATTAAGTACAGTGGTACCTCGACATACGAGTTTAATATGTTTCGTAACCTTGCTCGTATCTCAAAGCAATTTTCCGCATTGAAAGTAATCGAAATGCCATTAATCCGTTCCAGCTCCCAAAACACGACCTCAGCTGTTTTTTTAAGTGTTTTTGAATAAGAAAAATGTAGTTTCTTATTCAAAAACAAGAAGAAACATATATTTATAAATAACAAATACATATTCTATAAAAGCATAATTAAAAGAAAAAGTGCCTACGGAAGCGCTTAATTTTTGTCACTGGTCTTCGCTCTTTTTGTCATGATCTGCTCATTTTCACCCGCAGATCGTTTAAAAAAACTGTCCAAGGAGGTTTGTTTCTTCCTACCTGTCAAGGTATTGCGGAATCGAGTTATGCAAGTTTAGTTGAACAACTCCGATTTAGGACTAGTTGCAACTTTTTCGCGGTGATTTTTATCCACGAACTCTACAACTTTATCCCACATTCTCAAGATCTGTTTTATATCTCTTGTAGGGATAACCTCCTCTATCTCTAGCTCCTCTTCAAAACTAATTTTTCGTTGAACCACCGTATGCTGCTGCAAATGCAGATCGTGTAACTCCTCGGTTGTCAGCTCCTGAGACTGTTCCTCTACGAGTTCGTTCACATCTCTCTCCTCCACCTCCAGACTCATGGATTTTCCCAGAGAAACAATCTCCTCTACCACTGACACTTTGGGTTCCAATCCTTCGAATTCTCTTTCAGCTACAGCCTCAGGCCACAGCTTCTTCCATGCAGACGTTGTAACATCCAGCCAGGCCTTGTCAAACCAGCCCCGACTGGCTTTAAACGGGTCTTCCGATTCGACGTTTGTAGAAGTGTGTGGGATCTTCTTTAGAAAATAACCGCAAATCGCTCGTAAATAACTCGTAATAGTGCCTACTCACATATGATGCTTTGTGTTAAGGTTCCTCCTTGAAGCTGCTTCTCTCTCACTCACACCATCAGTAGTTTCTCCATGTCTTGACGGAGAGAAGTCGGAGCTTAAAAGTTATTGTAACGCCCTTAGTTGGCGTTATACTTTATCAACTCCTTTTGTTCAAGCACAGTAAATATCATTGATGTGTTACGCCCGTACATCGTCCCCAAGTCAATTACTCGCACACCTTGCTCATGGTTTTCTATTATTTAACGCTTTAATTCAATAGACATCATCATCTTCTTTGGACCCAGGGTTATAAAAATAAATATGATAATGTTTTCTAAATGTACAAAAAGCAAAAAACGCGAACCCAACTTATCAAAAATGCTTCCAAAACGAGGGAAACAAGCACTCAGACTGAGGACTAGTCTGAGGTGGGAGAAACTGTTAGACGCTGCACACGACACCTACATGCGCGCGCATGTTGCGGTCGTGTACAGCGGTGTAGTGTGCGATTCCTCGTATCTCAAATCTTGCTCTCGTCTCAAAGCAAAAACATCGCTCGCTCGGTAGCTCCTGTCTCAAAACACTCGTATGTTGGGGCACTCGTATATCGAGGTACCACTGTAAATACAGTTTATAGTTTTTTTAATGTGACAATCATTATAAGCCATGTAGATTTTTCCTTGTGGCTTCATTTGTTTTCTCTTCCAAAATTTCGAACGTCCAACAGTTTTGTCAGTTTCGGGCTTTTGGTATGGAGAGTGAGAAAATGAGATAAGACCAGAATGAACTTCAGTTCTGAACTTTGCAGTTCAGCATAGAGTAAGGCGTATTGACAGATTTATGTTCGCTCTTTACGTGCGCTTTTCATCGTATTTTCTTCATCATTCTCAGCACTTTAAAGTGATAACTACTAGCAGTGTTCCTTTATATTTCGTATATTTTTGGAATTATATTTTTTTACTCGTACTTTTCGAAAAACTCCAGAATTGTTTAGTGTTTTTTCGGGACAAATAAATTCTAACAAGCTACCAGCTCTTCCGCAAGCTTTACGAACCTTTATGCCAGGAACAATTTTGGGTGTTAGAAGTAGGACAGAATGCTAGTGACAAGAACAATTGAGGAGCATCTGGGGCAGCTTGTGACAGTCTTTGCTGCGTTCCAGGAAGATATAAAAGGAGAGGTTGATTCCTTTACAGAAGAGATAAATGCGTCCTACAAAAGAGGGAAAGGGGAAATAATACCAGTTCAAGGAAAGATGGAATCTATCCAAAATTGATACTTAAGCCTGTCAAGAAGAAATAAAAGACAACAGTAGAAGATTTTCGAGGATTTTGAAAGCAGAAATAACATGGTCGAAAGGAGAGTTAGAGAAACTGGAGAACGTGTTTCTGTTGTCAAACAGCAAATCAAAGAAAGAGTTAATGCTGTCAAACTACAAATCAAAGGAAGAGTTTCTGATGTCGAACAACAAATCGATGACAGAGTTTCTGCTGTTGTCGCCAAAGAATCTGACAGCTTGAACACATTCATAATGACAACTGGAGACGATTCTGATACCTTTAAATTGGTACCTATGTTTTCCGACCCATTTCTCATGCTTTCCACGTGTGATGGAAAAAACATTTGGCATATGGACAAGGCCCAGTTCTGTATAGCTCCAAATGGAAATGGGTAGGATTCCGAAGACAAACCTGTAATTTCGCAGCTTCTCTGAGAATAGAAGAAGACGATATCGGTCCCACTCTTCTAGAAACCCAGAGGCTAGATTTTGATGCTGTACCCGGTACGCGAAAGCTCTACTAAGAAGTGTTTAAAAGGCTACAGAAGGCTGCAGTTAATATCTCGATAGCAGAAGCTCACCAAAATAATCCAGAAGCTCGCCACTGATATCGAAATGCTGTCCCATCTCTACTTTTTTGACTGCTCAACAGAAATACGTGAAGTACAATCCATGAAATACTTCCTCGGTGGCATACGGGAACCTGAGGTATAGAAACAACTGCGAATAGTGGATCTCAAAGATTTAAAAAATGCCTAGAGTGTACGCCATGGAAAACGTGGCAGTCCTTTTAGAAACTTGCACACACCATTGCCCAATCGGAACTACTCCAAACCAGAAACTAGTGGACAAGTGACAGCTTGTCCTGGCAGTCTACCCACTTAAGTAAGTGCCTTGAGGCGGAACAGACGTCAGACGAAAGCGACCTTAGTATGCTAGAACTGCAGTGGTGATGAGCACTTACGAAAGAACTACAGAACACATTAGGACACAGAAGATAATGCTGCTAATCAGCAAGAAGTCACGAAAACAAATCGTGGATGTTGAGCGGAATTTGCCACAGATTGCCAGATATTGAGAAGTCCCACATAAAATCCTTTCAGATTTCGGTTATGGTTGGTGGCAATAATGGACTTTTCAATCATGAGGCATACAAATAGAGTTCCCTTAGTATAACAATCGATACATGAGTAATTTACCATCATCCAAAACCTCAAGTCGAGATGATAGAACCAGCATGAACAGAACTTTTCCTTCCAGGATTATAGCTGAAAACAGAAATTTCCGGTAAGGCATTATGAAATATGCTAAGAACGTTAAGAGCACGAAATAAGTACTAATAATATGTTCTTTCGTTGAATTATCAAGGCCGTCATTCCGGTGACGGTTGAAACGTAAGTGCCAAAGCTAAAGTCATTGGGGAATGCGAAGTGGTTGCATCACGTTCTCCATTGAACTACGTTAAGGGGTCTCGTACACCTTAAAACCCTCAAAACCTCTGAATATGATCCTGTTGTAAGAATTGGGATAACATATTTATTTTTAAAGCTATTACTTCCAGTTTTTTACAGCTCACTACATAGCACAGCTGAATTAGTAAGCAAATAGTTTGTGTTGCCACAAATGTTTTTATAATTTAATCTTCTTTGTGAGGTAATTTATTATATGTTCACGTAATACTCCCACTTTGCGTGCACAATTTAAAACATTCTGTTATATATTTTAACTTCATAGTTAATATACAGCTTGTATAGCATCTAAAGACTACTGTGAACCAAAAATCTTAAGAATTTCATGTTAAATTTTCATTTTATTTAGAACTAAATTTATACAATACATTTTAATAAAACATTTTTAATATTTCCATGCGTAAAACTTTTGACTATTAAAATATTCAATATATTTTTGGTTCAGTTAGATGATAATACTCATATAAAGAAGTCCATTAAATTTAAAGTGTGTACCAAGAACCGTTTTTAAAATATCATGCGCGCAACAGTGAAAATTTATGTTTTGAGATAATCAAGTTTTAATGTAAATATTTTTTTAAATACTTCTCTTGTCATAAAATATATAAAATGCTTATTTTCTGAGAGATATTGTAATATTATAGAATTTCCAATAGTTGGTATAAGCATAATTAATGTAAAATAAGCTGCCATCATCAAAGTATAACATATCAACTAAAAATGATTTGAAACTTCTACGCTATCAATGATACAACTAAAATTTTTCTTACAAATTGGAACTTACTTATAGGCAAATGTTTCAGGTAAAGTTCTCTGTAATGTATTATTGTATATCAAACATATAAATCATTTATTTGTTCTTCCACAGGGTAACTTTAGCATACTCTAAATGCTATGTATACAACTGGGAAAAAATGCATTTTAAGAAAATCGAGTTTTGATGCAAATATTTCAGTATACAACTTTCTAATAATAAAGTGCATAGTATATTTATTTTCAAAATGATATATTTAAAAAGTATAAATCCTAATAAATTGCATAAGCTTTTGTCAATATGAAACACATTAAAATTACCATACTATATAAAATACCATGACAGAATGATAGCCGTGTATTAAAATACGTGTAGCGTATTTGAACAAATAATTTATTTTTACATAACCACATCAGTTAAGTACTTTCAAGCATTTAAGCATATGATATGTATCATATTATGCAATATTATTTAAACATAAGTGGGAAAAAACCTTTACGACTTATTTGAAATTGTATGCTAAACTGCTACATTCATCGAAGTATAACATATCGACTAAGAATGATAAAACTAAAACTTCCTTACAAATAAGAATTTACTTATAGCCAAATGTCTTAGCTAAAGTTCTCTGTAATATATTACTGTATATCAACGTATAAAACATTTAATAGTTCTTCCACAATGTAACTTTAGCATACTTTAAATGCTATGTATACAACTGCGAAAAATCGTGTTTTAAGAAATTTGAGTTTTAATGCCAATACTTCAGTATATAACTTTCTAATAATAAAGTGCATAGTATATTTATTTTAAAAATACATTTAAAAAGTATAAATCCTAATAAATTGCAGAAGCTTTTGTTAGTATGAAACACGTTAAATTTACCTTGCTATATACATTACCATGACAGAATGATAGCCGTATATTAAAATACATGTGGCATATTTGCACAAAAATTTATTTTTACATAACCACTTTAGTTAAATAAACTCAAGCATTTAAGCATATGATATGCATTATATTGTATAATATACATATTATTTAACATGGGTGAAAAAATCTTTTACGACTTACTTCAAATTGTATGCTAAACTGCTAAAATTTTATTTACAAATTAAAACGCACCAGCACAATAAACATCCCCATCATTTTTATGGAGGCCTGCACTTCTGACATTTTTTGCTGCCTTTCAAGCTTAGCTGTTGTTTTGTTTCTGACAAGCCTTTCTTTTCTGCGTTATCTATTCTCTTGTTATCAATTTGTAAAAATCCTTCAATAGAAAACTTACTTCTAAAAAGCTGTAGCTCATTTTTTACAGAATGTCTACCAACAGACCTTTCGTTAAAAGCAATTACTGCTTCATTTCCAGCAATTTGAACTATCCTACTACCAGCACGACATGTCTTTGGACAAAATTTCCAAATTAAGGAATTAAATGATTCATTATTATTTTGTGTTTTGCCGCCAAGGCAACGTCTATATAACGAAGGTTGTGACAAATCTATAAAAACTGGCTTTATTGCCTCCATTACAGCGACTGGTTCAGAATTTATATGCTTATAATCAACTTTATTTTGCTTAGCTTTATTGTATTTGCACCATGTGGTTTCATTTGTAGGACAAACGTCATGAATCGGCTTTTCATCACTCGATATTTTGTGGTAGTAAATTGCCCAAATGGCTTTTCTCATATCACTAACAGACTCATTATATTCTCGAATCGCATTACCATAATACGAAGTTATTTCATTTATTAACTTATCTGTTAGTCTCCCTTTCCCAGACAGATTTTACCGTCATTTAATTTCACTTTTTTTCTTTCAAGTTTTAATTTGCGTAGCCATATTCCCATTCGTTTTTGAATATGTCCAACACACTCAATTTTTTCTATATTTAATGAACCATATGGTTTGGCGTCAGTTATACCTGCAAATGGTTTTGCATCAACTATGTAAGGATCTTAAGTTTTACTAACGTTTATTTTATTTTAAATCTTTACTATCACTTCTTATTTTCTACTTCCGGCCAGAATTAAAAGCGTTAACTTATTTATGCAAAATATGTGTGGCGAACGCCAAGTACTTAAGATGTGGCTTTTTGCCAAGCGAGAGAGAGGAAGGAGTTAGTCGAAGCAGGCCGCTTACCTTAGAAGTTTTACTCAGTTGCTGGTTGCCTTCCAGGCCAGAGTTTTAATCCTCGTGATAATGTTTAAACGTATTGTAGTGTTAACAGTTCTCTGTACTACATACGGCTTCCTGTTAATATACGGCCAATTTTCCACGTTTATTATTCCAAAGGTAAGTTAGAGTTTAGTTAAATATTTTTATATTCTTACGTTTAGACCACAAGTAGTGGGTCTTTGTATTCCAAAGTACGGAAATTATTGTAAAGAGAGAAAAGTAAAGGGTTTTGTATACCTTTCTTGTGTATCCTGTCTACTTCCCACAGTTATTGAACATAGCTTTAGTAAGCTCTCTGTTCCGAGTCAGGTCCTTGCATATTCCCGAAGAAAGTAAGACGGAACATTGAACCTGATAGTGGCGCCCAACGAAGAAGAATAACCATGGCCGAGTTTCAAGAAGAACCTGTGCTGCCTGCAGAAGCGGCTCAGAATCCAGAAATGCCAGCTGCCGCCCTGGAAAGATTTGGTTACATCGTCCAGGCCCTGCGCGCTTCGATGAAACTAGAAGCAACATTTAATGGAAACTCACCGGTAATCAGTTTTTTGGAAAAATTGGATGACCACTTCATGCTCTACCCCGTGCACGAATTTCAAAAAGTTACCTTAGCTACCAGCGCTTTGAGGGGCCAAGCACTTAATTGGTTCAAATGTATAGGCAGAAGTCTCTTGGGTCAAGCAGGAAGTCCCACCTATACTTACGAGAATTTCGAGACTGCCCTAGTAAAAGCCTTCCCTGACGTAAGGGATCGTGCGAAATTAGAAACGGAACTTTTCAGCATATATCAGCAAAGAATCGAAAATCTCTCAAGCTGTATTTTAAGAAAAATTCACGTCTTCAAAATCTTGTATGGAAACCGTCCGGATCCTGAGATAATTCAAGTGATTTTGCCGAGGTTACTGCCCCAAGTGCAAGACTTTATTGAATTAAGAAATCCGACTACACTGGAAAAGTTATTTGAGCTAGCAATCCAGTTTGAAAGTAGAAGAACGGCGGACATTGAAAGAAGACGTCAATATCAACTGCGAAACCAATTTGGTGCGCCAAGACTACAGCAAACTCAAGCACACGGCTACGGAAGCAAAGCGAATCAGTGGGCAAGGAAACCCGAGCATTCAAAAAAAGCCGGCGAACGTCGACAGTTCAATAGCAATCCAGGAAAAAGTCTCAAGGCCAGTGGAAAAAGAAGGAAAGCACGGAAATGAAGAATAATTTAAACTAAAACGGATTTCTGCTGACTGGAGGGTGCGAAAATCCGAAGGCCACGAAAACCCCTATTCCTTCAAGTTAAATACAGTAATGGTGAAAACTTTGACTCTTCCGAAGATTGAAGTGTTGGTAAATAATATCCCAGCCACCGCACTCCTGGATACATGCGCGCAGTATTCCTGTGGGGCAGAAGATTTTTTTAGGAAGTATTTTCGTAAATATCGTATATATAATTCGGATAATACGACAGTGTTAGCTGCGGAAGGAGAAAGATGTAAGTGTATAGGTAAATTACCGCTGTATGTCCGTATCAAGGACGAACAAGTAAAGGTTATGTTTTTCATAGTAAAGAATCTGCAAGCTCATATTATCTTAGGAATAGATTTTCTTTCAGAGGCACAAGCAACGCTAGATTTTAATGAAGCGTCTCTTAAGCTGACAATGAAACCAGTTCGTGAAGAAAAGGCTGAACCGCCGATGTTAAACCTTGACCACCTGCCTAATGAAGAGCAACAAAGAATCCGGCAAGTGGTAAGTGAATTTGCTTCGTTATTTAGTGATATTCCAGGATTTACTCAGGTTACTAACCATAGTATTGACACCGGAGATTCAATGCCAGTTCGCCACAAAGCATACCGGTATGATAAGAATAAGGAAAAAATTATAGAATAGTATATCACCGATATGCTACGTAAAAAGATCATAACGCCCATCTCAAGTAGTTATGCTAGCCCGGTGGTTTTATGTAAGATAAATAATGACTATCCATTGACACATCGAAAAAGGTGGAGATTCGCAATTGACTACCGTATATTAAACTCCATAACTAAATATCCGGTATATCCGTTACCTATTATTGAAGAAATTCTAAGGAACATAACATCCATCAAATATATGACGACTTTAGACTTAACGACTGGTTATTTTCAAATAGGGATTAGGCCTGAGGACGTGCCTAAGACTGCTTTTATAACCAAGTCTGGCACTTATGCATTTCTGCGCATGCCGTTTGGCCTTTCAGGGGCACCGGCAACACTTCAGCGATGTATGGACATTGTGTTAAGGACTGTTCATGGAAAGTTCACATTTATCTATTTAGAGGATATCATTATTACTAGTGATAATCTCGACCAACATGTACAGGATTTAAGACAGGTGTTTTCTTTATTAAATGAGGCCGGTCTAAAAGTTAATGTCGAAAAGTGCAAATTTGCAGCACTTGAATTAAAATATTTAGGTTACAAAATATCTCAGAAAGGAATAGAGACAGACGAATCAAAAATAATCGCTGTACAAAAGAATCCGACTCCAAACACGGCGAAGAAGCTCTCTTCTTTTCTAGGACTTTGTTCATATTATAGGTCCTTTATAAAAGATTTTGCAGCTATTGCTGAACCATTGTTAAAATTAAAAAGGAAAAAGGCAAGACTCTCGTGGACGGCCGAAGCCAATAGTGCTTTCGAAAAATTAAAACAAGCATTAACGCAAGCCCCTGTGTTGAAATTTCCTGAAAAGGATGAGAATTTAGAAATTTCAGTGGATGCTTCGGATTATGCGGTAGGAGCGCTACTTTCGCAAAATCAGCAGCCCGTGGCATTTTTTAGCCGAACTTTAAATCAAACACAAAGAAACTATTCCGCGACCGAGAGAGAGGCACTTGCAGTTCTGTTAGTAGTGCAAAAGTTCCGAGTCTATTTTGGAAAGGCGCCAATAACAGTGTACTCTGATCATGCGGCGGTAACTAGATTGTACTCAGGGAAAAACTTATCCCCAAGGTTAATAAGATGGGCACTCAAGCTACAAGAATATAATCTGGTAATCAAGCATACCCCCGGAAAGGAAAATATCGTAGCAGATGCCCTATCCAGAATTAAAATAGATGAAGAAGGTAATACTGTAAAGGTGGCAATGCTCACAGCATGTACAATAAATTCCCGAGAAACTGTAATAACCGAACTGGGTAAGGATCCTGAGTTTGAAAGAATTTATTAGTATTTAAAGGATCCTGAAAATTTTAGCCACCAAGGTATTGTGGCGATAAGAAATAGGGCGGCCCATAACGAACTAATAGATGGTCTATTATTTTATACAAAAACTACGAATTCCAACAACGAATTTCGACCTGTTATCCCAGCTAGTCTTAGATTAAATATCCTGCAGGAGCTCCATGACAGCCCTTTAGCTTTTCATGCTGGTATTCGAAAACCTATCCAACGCGTACGCGAGGCAGTCTATTTTCCTGAACTGCAAAAGTTAACAAGGGCGTATGTCCAGTCCTGCCCAACATGTCAAGCAGTTAATTATATTAATTTCCGCCCGGCCGGGTTTCTAAATAGTATTAAATCCGAATTTCCAAATGAAATAATTGGCATCGATTTATTGGGGCCTTTCCCAAAAAGTCAGTTAAATAAAAGTCGCTATGTCCTTGTTATGGTTGATCATTTTAGTAAGTGGACCGAAATTGTTCCCTTAAAGCGAGCCTCCGCGAAATTAGTTACTGATTCTATTTTAAATAAACATATTTTAAAATACGGAGCGCCCCTATAAGTTATATCGGATAATGGTCCTCAATTTGTAAGTAATGTATTTGAAGACATGTGCCAAAAACAGGGCATACGTCATTTAAAAATGGTCTCGTATCGGCCGCAATCAAATATAGCTGAACGGGTGAATAGAAATATAGTGAAAATTATCTGTAGTTATGTTAACAATTTTCATAAAAGCTGGGATAACTATCTCAATGAATTTGCTTTCGCCCTTAGGACCGCAAAACATGATACAACGGGCAAAACTCCTGCTGAGTTATTTTTAGGTAGAAAGATTATAACGCCGTTAGATAAATTATTTTATGTGCAAAAAGAGCCACAGAATTTAAAATGGCTGATATAGAAAAACTAATTAAAGAAGCAAAAAAGAATACTGAAGTAGCACAGAGAAAACAAAAGCTGTATTATGACTTGAAACGACGGGGAGTAACTTATAAAGTAGGGGATGAAGTGTTAAAAATTAAGCATTCACTTTCTTCAGCACCAGAAGATAAAACTGCCAAATTTTTTCCACGATTTGAAGATCCATATGTCATAGAAAAAATAACTCACGCTGTAGTAGTGTTAAAAGCCAGGAATGGTGAAACCTGCTCCGCAAACATTGATCAAATCAAACCCTACTATGATCGTAATAAAATGCAAATATTTACAGATCTTTTGCAGGATCCGGCACGGCAGACACGGCGGGCACAAGCTCCAGATGTGGAACAACGACAAGTACAAGGGCAAACCATTAAGAGGCAGGAGCAAGTGAAAAGAAAGTTTCCCCGCTGGAAAATTAAAGGTAACAAGAAAAAGAAGCCGTTCCACCGTCCAGAAAAGAGAGCTCACGAACACCCCCAGTATGAAGAAGGGAGAAGGACGACGTATGCAAAGAGAGCCAGGACAAAAGACGGCAACTATAATCCGGCTCTAAAACGGAAGATCTACTCATCCGACAGGACTCTCCGCAGCAAATGTCGCCGAACTGCGGAAGGGCCACCAGCGGCGGAAGAAAAGTTACAAGGAAAATTTGAACGGTCAGCAACGAGGTCCAAGCAGGAACGCGAAAGAAGTCTCCCGGTTCCGCCAAGACCAGCTGCCATCAAACGGCCAAGACAACAGGCAGAGGCGAAAAAGAAGGTATTCAAGGGTGACCGAACGGGAGAAAAAAGAAAGCTTCTAGAGGAAGGCACTGAAGGGCGAGCCCGCACAAGAAGGAGAATAAATCAAACGAGAATCTCTGCTACCTTCCAGGACTGGGCTCAGAAAAGAATGTCCGAATATAACAAAGATAAGTAAAATTTTATGTTACTTTGCAAACTTAAGTTAATCTTTCATTCTTACTGCAAGTGCCAGATTTCAAGAAGTTTTACGTCATGCGAGGTCTACCTTTATCGCCAAAAAGGCGAGAAATGAGTTGTTACCGATTTTGGTATTATGTTTTTCAATTACTCGCGCGTAAAACTAAAGTTGATGTATAATAGGAATATGTAAAGACTTAAATATTGTAAAAGTTATTGTATAAATTTTATTTAAAACATTCTGGCAAGAAAGAAATTTTAGTCTGAAAGACTTTTTGAAATGTAGTATTTCAATGTAGAAGAATTGGCACTTGATTTGAAAAGAATAGAAGTTAACAATGTACTACTAATGTATGTTTTCAAATGCGTAAAATTAACGGCATTTTAATATGTTCTTATATACAACGTGAACTGTTATTTTAAATGTTAAGAAATACCGTGATATGGTAAAAGTGAAAGTAATGTTAAATTTTTTTTTTATTCGTGTGACTGTAAAAAGACCAAATCATGGTGAATATGTGTTAAAGGTTGAATGAATGTAGTTAGGTTCTCTGACGCTACACTTCAGAGTTAGCCACTTTCAGAATAGTACCTCAGGGTTTAGAGTTGAAGTTAGGGTGTGTTACGAGGTCTTGGTATGTTGAATTTTTAACACGTTAGTGTTTTGATTGTAGGAGGAAGTGTTGAACACGTATACATAAACACATTCGTGTTTGGTGTTCTTTTACAACACATGTCAGAGAGCACGGGGAGAGATAATTAAAATAGTCATGAATGAAATAAGAATGTTAAGAGAAATATAAATATGCATGTTACTTGCCATTACATTGTGTAACATTTCATTAAACTAGTTTTCCTTCCAGATCTCTGGAAGGAACCAGATTTGAATAAAAGCTCCTGTTTAGATGCAGTACAGATGAAAAATTGCGTGTCCTTGGAGCTGCTATTGTAAAAACAAATTTCTTTTTTTTTTTTTTTTTTTTTTTTAATTTCAAGTTTCTAGTGAGAAATGTTTGTAAAAGATTAGGCCTCGCGTTAGATTCTAGAGCTAAAAGTTTTCAACAAGGTCGTTTTAGACCTCAGTTTAAAACTAATTAACTCTGGCGGGAAGTATGTAAGGATCTTAAGTTTTACTAACGTTTATTTTATTTTAAATCTTTACTATCACTTCTTATTTTCTACTTCCGGCCAGAATTAAAAGCGTTAACTTATTTATGCAAAATTTGTCTGGCGAACGCCAAGTACTTAAGATGTGGCTTTTTGCCAAGCGAGAGAGAGGAAGGAGTTAGTCGAAGCAGGCCGCTTACCTTAGAAGTTTTACTCAGTTGCTGGTTGCCTTCCAGGCCAGTTTTAATCCTCGTGATAATGTTTAAACGTATTGAAGTGTTAACAGTTCTCTGTACTACATACGGCTTCCTGTTAATATACGGCCAATCTTCCACGTTTATTATTCCAAAGTTAAGTTAGAGTTTAGTTAAATATTTTTATATTCTTACGTTTAGACCACAAGTAGTGGGTCTTTGTATTCCAAAGTACGGAAATTATTGTAAAGAGAGAAAAATAAAGGGTTTTGTATACCCTTCTTGTATATCCTGTCTACTTCCCACAGTTATTGAACATAGCTTTAGTAAGCTCTCTGTTCCGAGTCAGGTCCTTGCAAGTTCCCGAAGAAAGTAAGACAGAACATTGAACCTGATACCATCACCAATATAAGAAGTATATTTTACACCTCTTTTTTCCATGGAACATGAAAAATTGTTTATCTTTTCATTCATTTCCTTTTTTCCTGAAGAACCAGCATGATTCTCCAAACAGGCCTTGTGTTCACTTACGCCATTTCCTAGAAATGACTCGCAACCTTTGCAATATAAAGACAGTATTTCTGTATCGATTACTGTGTTGCTTTCTGACCCTATTACGGAACAGACTCCAACCAAAGACGTATGTCCTCGAGTCTTCCACGTACCGTCTCCACTTACAGTCACATTTAACGACGAATTTGAAAGAACGATGTGCAATCACAGGAGGGAGATCCATAACGCAGCAGAATTTCTGCATAGCAGCTTTCCCTTGACCAAGAGTTCGCATTGCATACGTAAATCTTCTGTTTAGCTCTGATATATTTTTTCGGACACCCATCATATTAGAGTTTCTGAAAGTTCTTTTACATGAACACTTTGAGCATAGTAACTCAAATTTTGAGCTTAAACCATGATGAAATAGTTCACTTAAATGAACATTACAAATTTTACAACATAAATTATTTTCAATAAATTGAAATAGGATATCCAAATCAAATAGTCTATAACCACTAAAATTAGGCTCTAAAGTTATCTTTATCTCTTGGTGGCAAAACAGTGTCACTATATAATTTTTTAAACGAAGAACTGACACCACACTTCTTATTCATTGTATCATTATGCTGATTTCCCTGGAACTTTCCTTTCTTTGGTCGATGAATATAAGACCTTTTATTTTTTACATCTTCCTTACAATTTTCCATAATTATCAGGTGATAAAAATACTAAACAAAAACTGCAATGTTATAATAAAAGCACCTTCAAAAAAGTCAAAAGAAATTTAGAAATCGCAAAAGAGCTTGTAAGCAATCACGTTTCACGCTAATCCAAAGCTGGAGTAAGATTTCAACACATGCCTATGTTAGATGCCTATGTTAGAATAGTGCTATGTATAAATCTAATATATTCCTAAGTCGCGCTTTCGAGACATGAAAAACGCAGTTTGAATTTTGTCAATCGGCCCAGTAGAACGGGAGATATAGCACAGTCCTCCCCCCCTTTTTTTTTAGCTTGATAACACATCAGCACTGTTTTTCCACCATCTCAAAATAAATTATGAAGATTTGTGCTTTTGCAACTAGTTGAATTTCAACAGAAATACACGTTCATATGAAAACGTTGAAGCTCTTTTAAAGGGCCGGTTTTATACCTTTATGCAAATGTAATTCTACCGCATATAGCAGTACTTCCCTGTCAGCTGAATTACTTTCACACTGAGTCTTCCGATGAGAATTTTCCTATTTAAATACCAAAGGATGAATGATTATAAATTTCAAAGCACCTACTATCTTAACGATCGTTTCACTCAAAATCAAATATTCGAAAAGTGAGCAGAAAGGCAAAATAGACAATAGCTAAACATGGGAACATTGAATGTGAATAGCACTTTATTGTTGGTCTGCTGCCTTTTACCAGCTAAGATAGTACTTGCCAGAAACCGAAGATTATCCAACTGTGGGCATTGTGGTAAGAAGTCCTTTACTGAGTTCTCCAGCCGAGTAAACGTAAATGCGATTAACCTCTCGAAGCCGGCTGGTACAGCAGTTGTACAAGGAGAATGACTTTCTCAGACGCCGGCATTGGTACAACTGTCGTACCATCCATGCCCTCCCCATTTTAGAGAATCGCCTATCTGTAGATCTTTGGGTGGTCCATTGTCGCTGCTCAGAGTAGCCGCTGGCTACGCATTATTTCCCTCTTCTTATCAGTTTAGCTACATTTTGGCAAAAACCGCAGGTTTCGTCTCGCGCGAATATACTTGAAAATTAAATAGAGGCCATCTCTTTCTCAATCTGTCTCATAATTTTAATGCTATTTTTTTTACTACTGACTTTTGCTATGATTAAAACGTCAGCGATTTTGCACGCTCTTTAAGCATACCATATTTAATGTTCTTTAATCATAACAAATAAGAATAGATTAATATTTTAGATTTAATGCCCTTCTAGAAAATAGGTAAAACCGTTTTTATCGTTTACTCGTTTACTTCATTTTCATACTTATGAATAATAAGATTTTATTTTGACATTGTTTTGTGGAGTGCATAAAACCCTTAAGAACTGTCAACTCTTTCAAAGTGCTTCTATTATGCAGGCAATTCTGTCTGATTTATCAGGAGATAAATAAGAGACAATTGTATGCATAATAGTTTTTCTGATTTTCATTCATTCAGTGATTGCTTTCAATGATTTTCATTGATTGTAAATTAAATAAAATTAATTTATCTTTACACCCTATTTTAGGATGAGATCTGCCAAAAAATATTTAAATATCTGTAAAGCTCACGTTACTTCTAAACTGAATCAAAACATCAGTAAAATGTTATAAAATTTTGGGCCAGTTTTATTTGCTGAAATTCTTATACTCTTCAAGAGATAGAGAGAATTCAGACAAGTTGATAAAAAAATATCTTAAAAAAGTTCTTATTTTGTCTGTAATAAGGTGTATGTCAACTTACTACTAAATGTATGAAAATTAGGATTGGATTACGGAAAAGCACGCGAACGCTATCTGCTTAATGGAATGGATGCTTTCGTGTAAACCTTTTTAAGAGAAAATTGCTCGCATTTACATTCCTGGTGGAAAACTCCACATGTAATCAACCCGTTTTTCGGTATTGATTGGATTAATTTGTTCGCTTACTGAATTACATCAAAGCACCCAACGATTACCTGTATAAGGGGAGTTATGTCTTCGCGGAGGACTTTCTAAGAAAAGCTGGCTTGCATTTACGTTACACAAAAACCATGAATCCAACTATTTATCCGGGATTCAAATCCAAGCGAGCTATAAGTGTTCAGCCACCTTTACCGCTTTACTGAAGAGCAGGTAAAAATATTGATAAAGGAAAAGTATTGAATTAACCGGTTTAATTTACTAACCTATATTTCTCAATCGACAGAACATAAATTTCGCATATGAGGGGGATTATTTGTGAATAAATAAACTGTATTGGACTTTTATCCACTATGTCATATTACAATGGAATTATTGCATTTCAAAGTTATTTCTCATGAATTAATTTTGCTCTTCATGATTTTTGATATTTTCAAAGAGAAAATTCCACACTTTAAATAAAAATATACACGAGAAGATACTTTATGCAAAATTTGGCGTAAACGGTTTTGTTAATTTTGCTTTGAAAATATTGCAGTGTAATCGTTTTCATTACTGGAAGAAATATAAAAAACAAATTTACTACATGGTATCTACACCGAATATTTCCTTATTCTTTTGAAAACGTGAAAGATTACTCTTTCTAAAATAAATTAGAAAATATATTATGTGCAAATAGAATATTCGTTGAAAATGAAATAGACTTCAACTTTTGGATATAACGATAGTTTTAGACGAAATTTCTACCTATGGAAAGAAATTGACATATAATTAATTCTTCATGAACATTTAAAACTGTTCTCAAAATTCTTTTGATGATTGCATGTATAAGTCACGAATTTTTTTCTCGGCTAACATAAACAAAAGCCAATTTTACAAAGAAAAATTCTCGTTAAAGATATACCTTCTTTGCCTGATAGTCCAATGTAATATTTGTTAAAATTAATTATTAAACGCAACCAATGTATCTCGGATTTTGATTTTTATATTATAATAACAAAATTATCGAAAAAAGCAGATTTAAATCTCTGTTATTGTTATGTAAAGCTTTATTATTGCTGTAAGCTCATCTCAAAATCTAATTGTATTGAATCTCATTCTAATCATCTAATGGTAATAAATATTATTATTATTATTACATTAACTTAGCCATTACCATTATTTTATTAATGAAAATATGTTATTAAAAATCGCATTCCGGCCTGCAGACTTACAGATCTAGTCTGTATTTACTATATTTTGTTAAATTTTGTTCTCGCTTTCTAATTTCTAATACGAAAATACGCGAATATAAATGAAGAGTGAAAACAAAGTTAAAAAATTCACAAATTATTTACGAGATTGATTAGAAATAATGAATGAAATAGAAACATTGCATACATTTTGTTCTAAATAAAGTGTGCACTGGATATGCATCCAGTACTGCACATTTATTTATGCACTATTTATTTAGAATTTTGCTTTCATTTAAATATGAAAGCAAAATAATCATCGAAAAAATTGCAAATCTAGCAACTCCTCTACTATGGGACGTAGGCGTCCGACAAACATGTAAATTTTACTTCATCCATGGAGGAGAACTGACGACTTTTCTCATTAGGAAAATGTCAAAGAGGGGGCAAAACTGTTTCGGATCGCGCTGGTCTGAAAGCTATAATATGAGAATTTCGGCCCGGTTTTAGAAGGTTAAGAGGGTAATGCTTGAGAACCTATTGTAATAATTTTGTTGAAACATTTATTTGGAAGAACGTTTATAAATGTATAAAGAAACATTACAATGAGAGAGAAAATATAAATTATTATCAGGTTATAGTCAAATTATCTGTATATGAAACGTCGAAATGGTAATTTAATAAGGAGTATTTTATTCATTTGTGTAAGCATTTTATTTACTTGCATACCAACGAGTTCTGACGAAAGTCTGCATAGATTTATTACCTAATTATTGGCACTTCTTGCAGACGCAAATGAGATCTAATCAGAAAATAATCAAGCATCTGAATCAGTCAATCATCAACACGCACATTCTAAATCAGATTTCTGAATTACTTTCTTGAAGAGTTTACGGTCGAAATAAAACTGAAGAAACATTTTTAACACAAAACAAAGCAGCAGAAGTATGAGAAGTATATATTACTATAAAGCCAACACTCTGTCAGTAAAAGACAAAGTAGTTTGATTAAATAAACAAGGTGAACAGAGACACAGTTGTAGCCGTTTGTAATTTTAAAGTACATAAAGCGCAGGAGTATATGAGAAAACCAGTGAGTAGCACATTGGTTACAATTTTTATTATAAACATGCTGAAACTGTGAATATAATTTCAAGCATCGGTGGCAACATCGAATGGAGACATGCTTCAGTGTCAGATGTATTTCATTAAAAGATATGAAATATTTTTAAACGTTTAAGAACACAGTTTCTGAAGTACTTGACAGCTCACACTGTATAAGCTTCATTCCTTTGTTTAAAAGTCGGTAAAGAGTTATCACAGATTTTCTTAAAAATTATCGGTGATCAATACTGGTATTGATGAATCATAACGACAATAACATACATTGTTAAAGAGAGAAAGTACTTGTGAGGCTTTCTGAAAGACCGAGTCTCAGTTTTAATATTTTAATATTAATCTCTACAAGTCTGACCTAACTGACACTACTGAAATAGATACGAAAAATTGATTCCCACTGTTAAAAAATTGATCTGCATTTTTTTTTCGTAAATTTTATTTTTTTAAACAACATGTCTGTAATCAATGTGCGCACCGCATTGATGCTGGAAAAACACTAAAATTTGAATCATCGTTGTACAAGCTAAAGAAAAAAAAACAATATTTAATTGTGAGAATAAAATATTCTAACGATTATAATGATAAGTCAAGAATAAAATCAAATCTGTAGCTGCAAGCCTTTTTTAGCGTTATGGTGGTTAGGGAAAACTTAGTGCGATACCGAAGGGCTCGGGTTCGAATCCAGGAGAAGGCATGGATGTAAAATTGTAAGTCCCTACATAGGAGGCAATGATGGCCCGCCTACTACGCGCCTCCATGATAAAGAGACTACCGATCTGGCCTTAGGGCAGGACGATGCCGACATAGGCAAGTGCCAACCATAAGAAAAAAAATTTGATTGTAATCTTATTCAAAAATTCCTAATTATAAGACGCAAATTTTTAGACACCTTTCTCATGTTCGTTTTTAATGGTAATCAAACTAATATGAAAGTGGACTGAAAAGTCATTTTTAAATGAACCCCATAATCTTATACGTCTCTGTACATTTGCATAAATCCATAATGGGCCAGGTATTATTTTATCGAAGGACAAGAGTCTAAATGGAACGATTACTTCGCTTGCTTGCGAGTGAATTCTAGGAGGTCCGACGAAGACATCGCGGACGAAAACGTAGCGGAGAAAACAACGTAAGACGGAAACTTCGTTGTAGAAAACATGTCGGAGAAAAGAAGGCAGGAAAACATATCGTAAGTCTAAAACATCATCGAAGAAAACAATCGTGGTACAAAACATCGACGAAGAACCGAAAGCGGTTCCAAAACTTCGCAGTTTAAAAATATCGTCGTGGAAAATATATTCCTATAAAAGAGAGTAAATAAAATAATCGCATGATGATTATTCTGCAGATATATCTTTTCTACTTTTAAAAGGTGCTGGTGCGTATTCGAATAATGAATTCTAGGTGCGAGTAAGAATGAGGAATATTTTTACCTCTATATTTCATATATTTCCTTTCATTAATAATTTTTTGCTAAAAATCCAAGAAGGAACTCTTGCATTGAAAAGTTGAAAGGAAGTAGAAAATTAATGATACGTATGGGAGTACTACGCAGTTTTTTATTTTTTATTTTAAGAGAATTTTAAATTTATTTACTTAACTATTAAACGTTATTATTTAATTAAGTCATTTCATAAAGTTGTATTGGCAGTTCTTCATGAACAATATATTTTTAAAAAATTAAAAAAGGGAAAAGGAGCATTTACTTTAGATTAAATGTATTTAAAAGTTTTATGCATGTATGAAATTTCTAATATTATGTTCTTTGAATAAAATTAAGACTTCTCTTGTTCTTTTTCCTTCAGCTTCTTCAAAGTAATCCTTTTATATAAGTATCCTTTGCATGTTGCGATTCGTTAGTTGTGATGACACAAGTCAGGATGAACTACGTAATATTTCAGTACCGTATTTAAATTTATTGGATTATTGGAAAAGCACGTTAGGGCTCTTTTATTAAGGGGAGGGAAGCGTTTGGGGAGGACTTTCTCATGAAAAGTTTCGTACGCACATTACACATTAGAAAAACCACAAAATTCTCAAGCAGCGTGTTTTTGTGCTGGGTCTAGCTACCAGTGTTCAACGACTTTACCTCTGGACCACTGCAGCCAGATAGAGTTATTAACGGAATAGATTATTAACGGAAATGCATTCATTTTCACACTATTTTTTTAAGAAAGATCAAATTTAAATTTAGATCTAGAAAATGTAAACGCAGAATTTTACAAAAAGAAAATATAGGTACAATAAATCCTCTTGTCGGTTACCATCCTCAGATGACCTATGTTTTTGAAAAAATAAGTAAATATAGGTTTTTCACAATGTCTCTCTAAGATGACCGCATCAACGGAAGACTAAAGAGATATGGAATCGTCAACGATCGCTTTGAAACGAATATTTTATATTTAACTTTACATTTATATATTTTTATAAATGATTCTAAAATATGGTTAAGCTTTTGTGTCTCAATTTGCCACTACATGGAACACCCAAATTGAATCGCTTCGAAAGCCTCTAAATTCAACCGTAAATAGATAAAAATGCTTTTATAATATACTTTGAACTTTTCTTTTTAAACCGTAGATAGCAGCATATCACAAGGAGACACATAACTTTAATTTATTATGTGTTATTAAAATCCATTTTTTTCAAGTAATTTTCTCTATTTTTTAATGATATAAAAATTTTATTTGGAGAAAAAATAGGCATAATTTTTTTGGCTGTACTCCAAATTATTTTTTTAATCTTTCATACAAAAATCATACGCAGAATCATTGAATAAAACCAGGTGTTCCATTAGCGGGAACACTGCGCCTTTAGCAATCTCATGCTCTTACTAATCAGCACATCTGTGCTCTCAGGAGAGAACATCCGTTGTTTTCGTTTTCTCTTTCCGTTGATTTTTTTTGGGGAGGGAATGAATTCAAACAAAGCAGCATTGAGGGGCGAGGTGGGTTTTGTGTTATGAAAGCATTAATATTGGCATCTCGAAATTTTTGGGGGTAGTTTTTAGGCGGGAATTTCATTAGTAGCTTCACTCATCTTTACTTAGACCTACGCGAATGTTTTGCTGTCTTTTTAGTCTCATTCCCGTTTATTTTCAATAATTGTGTAGATATTTTTCGTGTATCTATATATTATATGCTTATTTTTCTTTTTTGTTAATATTAATCGTAGTTAATTATTTTAATCTTAGTTGGTTTGTGCTTCCATCAAAAAGGTGTGACTTGCTTTGAACAATTTCACGAAGCTAAGAAATAGGAAAATTTATAAATATTTTTGTATATAGGACTTGTGTATATAGATATGTATCTCATTTATTCGTATATATTCAAGAATATTGTGTATATCCAGGAAACCATGTATACAGCCATAATACAGAGTTTTTTCATTCTTATGCAAACGCTTCTACTCATTTTCGTGCTTCACTGCAAAGCTCGCTTAGTCGCACTTTTATAAGCTCTGGCGGCGCAGTGTTCCACCTCATGGAACACCCACGGAATTAAAACGGTAAGTGCAATTTTTACAACATTTTACCTGTATATTTATTTAGGACTAAATAGACTGAATACAACGTTTCTTGCTGAAATTCCGACTTTAACGTACAGTGCGCCGCAAAGGATTAAATATTTTAGTTCTATGTTACGCAAATTGTATTTCTCCCTTTGTACCGAGGAGAGGCGCAGACACAAATTTGTTAGGATCGTAAAGCTCGGGTTTAGAGCTTTTAAGTTGCGGTGAGTTTCAACTAAGCAGAGGTTCTCCTGAGTTTACTTGTTGAGCCGCTACTGAAGTCGGAGATTTCAAAGAGTTCTTCGCCGTTCCTCAGCCAACTTAATGTTTGAAAGCCAATAAAGTAGTTTCGGTCAACATTATGACTCTGAGGTTTCTTGGGTTCTACACTGAGGGAACATCAAGTGAATTTACAGTCCACTACTTTTGAACGACGGGACATACAGTTTTCACACACAATTTATTCGAAAATGTTTTAGTTATTGCTTGAACTTTTAGAACGAAGTTCTCAGCGAACCACTTTTTTTTACGACCACTTCTTAAAAGTATAGCTGTGGAATTCTGGTACTAATTCTCATCTTTTTAAGATTTCCCATTTAGGTAATATTTTATTACTGCATTTTACAATATAAAGGAAGTATTATAATTACGAAAATTTTCAAGTATCACATTTCAGTGGAAATATCCATTTTGTCCATATCTGAATCCATTTGGATGATTTTTGTGCGACATCTCATACGGACAGAATAAAGACTTCTTCCTTTTCATAGTATATTTTATAATGCATTCAAAAGGGATTTTTTCGTGTTCTCTGTATGTATGTAGATATAATATATGTGTGTATGTATCTCGCATAACTCAAAAACGATTAGCCGAAGAATATTGAAATTTTCTAAAGAGTAGGCTTGCTTCTCTCTTTATATTGCAGGTTAGCTGTACCAACCGTATATGTATATGCTCACGTATATGTACACCAACATCCTTTATCCGGCTTAAAAGTCCCTACACGACCTTTATTTTTGCAATCGTTGCTTGTAGTAATATACTTCCAGTTATTGAAATGTTTTTAAATCACGAAAATATTCATGTTTTGGCGATGTCAAATTTTTAAAAAAATTCTTTTTTGACAAATAAGTAAATCCAAATTTTAATACAGTCTCGCGGTTCGTATACTTACATTTGGGAAAGTTTCATACTTGTTATCTATATAGTATATAAAGAAGAAAGTTTGTGTGTTTGTCCTCTCATAACTCGGTCACTACTATAGCTATCACCACCAAACTTTCTACAATTAGGTCGACGTCACTTTTCTCAAAAAAAAAAAAAAAAAAAAAAAAAAAAAAAAAAAAAAAAAAAAAGGTAGCTAAAATCAGAGCTATAAATTAAAAACTCGGAAAAACGATAATTTTCTTTCTCATTTTCCGAGTGGCAACAGTCTCGCAAGCTGGAGACGAAAATCTGCTTTATTTCGAAAGTTGTTACCATTGCTCTCTTTCAAACCCTAGAGTTTGTTAAAATACGAAAATAGATAAAAGATGAAATAAAAATAGCTTTCCCAAAGATTAAATACGTTATTCCCGATTCCGAAAATTCGAGGGAAGCCATTTCGACTATTCTCATCTTAACCACTTTCATGAGCCAAAATACTAATTAAAAATTCTGAAAGTTCTAATTTTCGCACTCATCTTTCCTAGTGGTAACAGTCTCGGGCGTTGGAGATAGAATTGTTTTATTTCGAAAAGTGTTGCTACTGCTCGCTTGCAAATCGTACATTTTGTTAATAAAAAAATTTGTAAATTTTACATAACCTATATATATAAAGAAGAATGTCTGTTTGTGTGTTTGTTTGTTTGTTTGCGTTATTGATTTCTGATCAATTATGATAAATATTTTGCGACATTCAATCGACTAAAGTTGAATATAGGTGAAATATTGGATGGAACTTGAGCTGTTATGGCCATTTGATTAGAAAGACGAAAATCACTAAAAGCTGAGTGACATTGCTTCTGATACAATGAGAGAGAATTATATTTTTCTATCGAAATTTTTTATGTGGGGTTGCATATCGCACCAGACTGAAAAATGTATAACTATGAATCGTATTTTTTACATCGTTAGAGAAGGATTACAACGGTATCGTTCTCTCTGTTGTTAGATACATTGCTTTCAATCTAACTTAATTGACATCGGGTACTTCCGCTAATAAAGAAATAAAATTAGAAAAAATTCATAAACGCACGACCAAAATTGTGCAGTATACGTAATTTGAAAATCAGCAACTTTCTTTTAGGAATCGGGTATTCAAGTTTGAAAGAGCAATTCGAAGAAATAAATTTAAATGATCAGCAGCAAAAAGTGTGTATATTTTAATAGGCCTTATAAGGAAATTCACATAACTAATAAGGAACAACACATAAGGCATTAAAAGGCCTTATTTGTTGTTCGCCTGAGATTTTTGATTTTAGTAAGCACATAATTTTTCGATTTTTTTCATTCGAAAAAATATGCGTCTGTTTCTCGTACTTTTCTAATATACAGTGAATTATTTCATAAGGGCATTACGCGGAAGTTTCTAATTATTAGTTTATATATAGTATATAGACATTGTCAAACATTCGTTTTCTCCAGATGTAAACCACCTGTTTCTCCACCTGGCCCAAACAGCTTTTTACATATTGTTAACTGCAAACAATCATTCGATTTACTGCATAGTTAAATGGAATGTATTCTGAGAGCTGAAAAATGTCATCTAAGCAATTTGCAATTTGATTCATTACTAGTAAATCTGAAATCAGTTTCGTTATTTTAACAAGAAAGGGTATTTTTATGCATAGTGCTGGAAATAGATTAAAGATTTAATAAAAATTAAATTTTAGGTTCGAGTTCCATTTGACGAATATCAAAATGTTTACCTTGAAATATTAATAAAAGTATTTTGAAAATAGGAATGCAATTTTTAATTATTTTAAATCTATTTACTCTAAAGCAAAATGCCGTTACATTAAATATCAGAGGCACAAGTAGAAGATATAGAACTGGATATAGATGGCTAGAAGTAAGAAACAAACAGAAAAGAAAGAGAGAGATCAGAGTAAAATTATTCATGTTAAATTCAAATGGAAAGAATTTGAAAATGCTATATTTCAATAGCTAAGATTTAGTTAACTCTAACAGGGAGAAGTACCTCATATGGGCATAGTATACATCATAAGTGAAGTGGTGAAAGCATACGGTATCGTGTTTTTACTATTTGAACACTTTCGAAGATCTGAATGATGAGTTTATATATGTCAAATACTCTATTAATTACTTATCTCTATCTATCTCTAATTTTACACGTACTGTCCACCAATGAATGCTCGATGTATAGGTCACAGCCACTATCCCACCAAAAGAGAAAACTTTCATTTATGAAACATCCTAGTCCGTCTGCCAGGGAAACGAAAACAGGCTTTACATCTAACATTATCCTGCACATTTTTATGAAACATTAATTTTTTGATTCGACCCTTTTGTTTTATTTTGTTTTGAGTTTTGTTCAAGCAAACGTTTCGAAAATCATTCCTACTAGTAAATATCTGTTTGGTTCTTGTATGTTTGGGGCACCATTGGTCATGTGGTTAGGATTGCAGAATACTGAGAGTTTTATGGAACTGATCATCCCAATTGTAATTTCCATTATTTATATACAAAAACAATATAGGAGCATGAAAAACACCAATATGGATAGTTTAATAAGACGAAACTTCAGCTCGTAAGTGCTGATAAAAAACAATGTACAATAACTAAATGTTACTGTAGGATGTTTATTATAGCTTAAATAAACAATATTCTGTTTTTGCTCAAACACAGCGTTAAAAATACCAAGTGGTTGACACGAAGCCACATAAATTTCATTTGACTAATTATTAATATATTATTATATCATAATATTAGTTAGCAGTGGTAAATCTAGGTATTAAAAAACCGTAAACACGAATTTTTGAAAATTTTAATATTTCTCCTTTGGCCACGTTTGAATTATCCATTTGAAATTAGGCATCAAGAAGGTGGCAAGGGGCCTTCATTTTCAAGGAAAGAATTCTACCGGCAGTAATTTTACAATAATATTATAAGATTAGACATAATAAATCTGACAGCATGAATGCATTATATGAAAAAAGCATGGAATTTGCATTATTTTGCTATAGAATGTTATACTAATTCTCGATTATCCGTGTGTGGAATACCCGTCTTGCAATTTGGAACTAGGTACCGTTGAAGCAATTTTAAGCGACCAGGGAATATATTTTTCATTTAGTCAATTTGTCGAAATTTTAATCTTTTTAATTGCAGTTTTACATTATTTTGATTACCATTAAAAACGAACGTGAGTAACTCATCTGAAAATTTATAAGCTGTGAGAGAAATCATATTGAATGAACTGAGCATACAGATGAGACTAATTATATGCGTTTGGCTTTACAATCCTTGTTAGAATATTTCATTTTCAGAGTTGTGTTTTTGTGTTTATTGCAGCTTGTAAGATGATGAGTGAAACTGCTTGGAACTCCGTGCATTAAATAAGTGCAAACATTGGTTACAGACCTTGTTAATTAAAAAAAATTAAAATTTACAAAAAATAATGTTACAGAATACATATATTTATTTTACATTCCGAATCAATTTTTCGTACCTAGTTGAGTCACATAAATTATGACAAACTTTGAGAAATTAATTTAAAAGAATTAAATATGAAAAAAAAGAATTTAACAAAACAACTTGGCTGTGCGAGAAATCTCACAAATACTACGTTTATGTTTCTGAACAAATGCATAATATTCCCTCCCTTTCTATCTATCAATTTTATCATTTATCTCTCACACCCTTTTTTATGAAAATCTGTGATAACACTTTACAAACATTTAAACAAATAAATGAAACTTATACAGGTTGGACTGTCAAATACCTCGAAAAATTAGTTGTTAAATTTCAAAAAATTTCAGATTTCATTACGAGATATATCTGACATCGAAACAGGTCTCAATTCGATAATGTCATGGATTTTTAGAATTATGTTTACAGTTTGAAATTATCCTTATTATATGAAAAATATTAAATAAATTTGTTATATATCAGTTTCCTTGCACACTCTTGTGCTATATGTACTTTAACGTACAAAGAACGTTATAGAATAATACGTTAATACGTTATAGATACGTTATAGAAACGTTATAGAAACGTTATAGAAATGTTATAGAACGTTATAGAAAGAACGTTATAGAATAGTGTTATCAATGGTTATTTAAACCAAACTGCTGTGCGTTTTTAAGGCCGAGCGGTAGCTTTCTAATTAACACGCTGAGTTCTGCGCCGAATTTGCTGTCCTTTCCGTTCAGCCGGCAGCGAGCTAAGGCTTAAAGCTAAGCCTCATTTGTGTTTAGAATGTTTCAATACATTTCATTAATGCTAAATTTGATCACATTTCATTCAGACTATATTTATTTTTTAACATATACTGTCGGTTCCGTGGAACGACGCCAGGCAAACGAAAATTCCAGTGCCGGTTCCCAGGGACCGACGCCGGCCACACGGAAAGTTCACTGTCGGTCCCCAGAGACCGGCGCCGCGCTCAACGTGTTAAGAAAGTTTCGGGCCGGTAAGTAAATATGTATTTAATTCAAATATATGAATTGATATGTAATCTATATATATGATTGATTGTATTTGAGTTCCATTTCGAATACTCAAAACTTAAACACAAAGAACTAGAAGCAGCAGATACATAAATCAGTTTATTGAACGCAATTTAACAGAATCGTTACAGGTGATGAGATGCGGGTAGCTCACTTCAGCACAGAAAACAGCAACTCACGATTGATTGGCGTCACAGGGATCCACGCGCCGGACGATCCTCAGTCTATGCACGGAAATTGAAGTCCACGGTATTCTGGGATAGTAAATGCATTCTGCTCATTGACGTATTGGCGAGTGGTGCTCCGGTGAAAGCTGATCTTTATTGCGCTTTACTATAGAACATCTGAAGAGCCATTCAGAACAAATGGTTTGGGATGCTCAGTGCTGGTGTTGTGGTGTCCTACGACAACATCGGACGCATACGGGGAATTCCACAAAATATATGTTGCAGACGTTTCGCTGGGAGATGTCTGACCATCCATTCTATGGCTCCGATCTTGCTGTTAAGTACTTCCACCTGTTATTGCACCTGAAGACGTTCTTGTCTGGGCACACTTTCCTACAGGTGAAATGTTGCAGACAAATGTGACGGGCTGCCTTTCTTCCCAGGCGACAGACTTCTATGACACTCTAATGGAAATAGGTAACTGACGCTATGACAATTGGTATAGTTCCGATGTTTCTTATGCTGAGAAGTAGCAGAAATATAGCTGTATCTTTTGCAATAGGTTTTTCCAGGTAATAAGACTTTGTTTTTTATGGTTTACGGCAAAGTAATTTTTCGGACGACCCTCTTATTGTTTAAATAATCATTATCAAATGAATATACCTTCATCTAAATCAATATCTAACTCATTGAAATCATCATCTATATAAATTTCCTTCTAAATCCAATCAACTTCATCTGCTAATCTAAGACATCTAACTAAGCATAACTACCCAAAACACATCTTCATGTTAAACCATCATATATATATTATCATCATCATCGTCATTGAAAATATCGCCAAATTAAGATAAATCATCATAGCTCAAATCAACTAAATAAAACGCAGTATCATCTAAATCACCACCATCAACAATATGATTCTCATTTGATCATCGTCTTCATCACCTCAACCGTCTAAATCACCATCAAAATTATTATCTGAATAACCAAGAAAAAAATTATAAAATTATCACCAGATAATTCAAAACCATTATTTAAATAATCATCATCATCGAAATCATACCTTCAGTTTAAACCGTCGTATATGTCATCATCACCATTATCATCGTCGAGATAGATAAATCATAATCCTCCAGATCATCTAAATAGAAAGCAATATCAACCAAATCATCATGTTCTTCTTCCTCATTTAATCATCGTCTTCATTGTCTAACTCCTCTAAATTATTATATAAATCACTCTCACATCATGTACAAAATCGTCATCAGTCAAAACTATGTCACCATCAAATTCATCTAAATATTTATTATCACTTAATACACATCGTCATTTTAACCATCATGTATATCGCGTCACCATGATCATCGTCAGAATAAGATAAACCATCATCACCCAAATCACATCAGTCATTCTAAACCATCCTATGTATCATCTTCATCATCATCATTGAAGTCGTCGTCAGAATAAAAGAACTTCACCTAGATACAAAGCCCGATCACCTAAAGTTTTATTATCATCCTACTCAATTATTCATACTCTTCATCACTAAACCATATACTCACGATCACCTAAATAAAAAATCATCAGCAGTTAATCTAAATTGTCGTCCTTAAAATTCCAGTTAAATTATTCAAATCATCGTCGTTTAAATCATGACTTTTTAGTGTTTCGCTAGTGTGCCGTCAAATAGAGCCAGTTTTATTCAGCTACAGACAGAAGGATATCACCGGAAGTTCACTATCTTTGGTACAGGTGTAGTAACCAACCGCCCTCAGGAGATGCCAGAGGCTTGGGGACGTAGCCGAAACCTATGCCATCTTAAATAACGTGACACTCGGAAGTGACGTAAGAGTTTGAATAACGTAATGTTTCATAAAGTTTGGTTTTTGTGACAACGAAAATATTTTTTAAAGTTTCATTTCTTCCGGAAACGACGAATTGTTTTCTTATTTTTTTAGGCAACGGCCTCTTGAACCCCTTGAAATCTTGTTTGTAATGACATTAAAAATTTCAGTTTTATCATTAAATCTGTATTTGTTTTTAATGGAGCATCTCATTATTTACTGTTTGTTCATTTCGCATAATTTTAATATAATAATAATAAGCCAAATGCAAAATGTTAATCGTTAAAGAGAAATGCGACCAGAGATATAAAATTAAAAATTAAAAGACAAAGAATTAAATTTATATATCAAGTTTTACCAAAATAGAAAAAAAAGAGAAAGGACCTTTAAAGAATAGAATAGTTGAAGGGGTGTTGAAAGCCAAAACATTTCATAAAATGAGGATTTCTGATATTTGCATTTTCAAATTCTCTACAATTTTAGCTTTCTTAAAACACCGTTCTTTAATCTCTTTGAAAATTAGGACTGTACAAAATCTAGCTTTAATTTGTCATTGAATACTTTGATAATTGAGAATTTTTACATAAAATCGCGTTTTTCCCCCGAACGTGATTTTTTATACTCGATGTAGTACCTGTTCTCAAGAACTACTGCTCACAGGTATCTGAAATTTTTATACCTTATTTACTACGCTTCCAAATATTTGCCGAAATGAGCTTTTGATTATAATCAGTGCTAAATTTTACTATGCGTAACAAAATATACTGTAAAATACTCTAAAATTTAAAATGATAAAAAAGCTCGTTTCAGGATATTCAGCTAGGTATTGTGATGTTCCTTCCCTTAGCGAAAGACGTTTCCAGAACATTTTATCTGCGAGGGGCTAAAAACGGTTAAAGGAAGGGACGTAGTTACGCCGGAAAACAGAGTGGAGGCAAGCTGGTGGGAAGAATACGAGACTTGTGACTTTTGCGGTTGGACCGGCAGTCATGCCGTGTGCAAAGGGATAACTTAAGCTAAATGTATAGTAGTGGTATTTGTTTTATTGTGTATTGTTTAATAAATTAGTGGATAAAATTTCAAAGCTGATCGAGATTATTTTCCTATTATGGCGAGTGCATTAGAAAAGACCGAACCCGCCTCGGAGTTGAAACGGCGCGAGGTGCAAATCGGCGCAGTCGATTGGATAAGATTGTGAAAAAAGAAATCACTAAATAGTGAAAATAATAAATAAATATGGTTGTAAAAAGTTACTGAAAGTTATAAAATGAAATTCGGTGATAGTTCACGAATGGATCTACGATGAGAGAAGATTTTTATGACGAAAGAAAATGGCGCGTTTAGGGCCATGTGTGCGAATAAATTCATCCGATTTGTGAAAGCGTGATGTGCTAAAAAGTTAACAGCCAGTGAGTGGTAAAATGGGATCATCAGTGTTCATCATCCTAGTGAAATGGTGAAAAGTTAAATCAGGGGTAACGTGAATTACCGTTTTGTAATCATGTCAAGTTACGTGCCACTGCAGTGTGCTCATGATTAAAGTTAACAGCGTCAAGTTGTGCTCTTCGTTCGATATTTTCACTATCGGGATCAAAGGTAAGTCCTTCTTAATTTATATATTAACCATATTAACTTAGAAAATTATAATTGTTTTTATGTCTGTTAATAACATGATTCGAATGTCAGGCGTTAAAGCCAGTAGACACCGAGAAAGTATATTTTATATGGAAATGAGAAATTAAGGTTCTTATTTTTATCAAGATGTAGGAGATTCTTAGAGATTCTTAGAGCAAGGGAAACGATTATTGAAACATTTGAAAATAATGAAAGGAGTTATGTTTGACCCACCATCGAAAGCTGAGAAATGGCTGTTCTTTTTACATCATGCTGAAGTGATTCTTAATCTCTATAAAATATCTGAAGAAGGGAAAATTATTTTGCAGAATTTAAAAACAAAAGTTAAAAGTTTGATCGCGACTCTCGATGAAATGGATTGAAATAACAATATTATGATTAAAGACACCGTATTAAAAGAATTCGAGATTCCTCGGAAAAACCGATCGAGGCAGGCTGGTGGCCTGAATACGAGACTTGGTACTTTAGCGATTGGACCGGCAGCCATGCCGTGTGGAAAGAGATTACTTAAAACATGTTTTGCGCGCCTTATATTATGTATATAGTTGAGATTACTTAAAGCATGTTTTGCACGCCTTATATTATGTATATAATTAAATGTATACTATACTAGTGATATTTGTTTTATTGTATATTGTGTACCGTTATGTGTAATAAATTAGAGGATAAAGATAGAGATTATTTTCCTACTATGGCGAGTGCATAGACGACCTGCCTTCGTGGTGGAAAGGGCGCGAGGTGATAGATGTACTTTAATTATGTAAAAACCTTCAAGCCTGTAAGAACAGCAGATTTTCAGAAAAGGTAATCCAAAAATGGCCAATTTAACATTGCCGCTATAGGGTTTCCAACACCCCTTAATAAAAAGGAGTAAAATATTTTTTAAAAAATGCCATTTGTGGAAATACAAAAAAGAAATATATAATATTTCTGTAAAATAAATAAAGTGAGCATTTAAAAGCAAATTTTAAAATAAAAAACCAAAAGGAAAAATTTATAGTTTCAAAATCAGTATTACTTTTGTAAAATGAAAGAACTTAAAACCTTTTTAAAGTAAAAATAGTGAAAAGAAAAATTTAAATTAAAGTTTCACGTTATTAAAGTTAAATATTGAAGAGAAAAACATTTTTGACACGAGAAAGGGAAAATAAAAAAATTTTAAAGTCAAAATTACATTTGCACAAGTTGCAAATTTGATAGAGATTCGCGTTCCTTTAAGCCTCGGGCGCATCCCTATGACGGTCGGTTACTATTAAGCTTGTTATTGTAAACTGGCTATTCAAATTACAGTCGGTATGCGCAAAGGGGGCCTGAATCTTCATCCTGAAAAATAAACAAAATTATTGTGACACATCACATAAAAATATCAGTTAAAATGATAATTCAATTCTGAGTCACAAGCATGAGAATATTTGAGAAGGTTATATCGCATACGCAAATAACCAAAATGAAAGATACTCGAAACGGATGACTGTGCACTGTCTGCAAAATTTCAGACCGGATCTTGGTCGTTTGTGGTGGGCATTGACTTCCAAGTACAAAAGTGTTTTGAAAAACGTAAATGTTTGCGCTTTGGTACTTTTAAATTTAAAATAATTTGTTTTGTAAAAATTACGAAGCCTAGCTCTTCATATGTTTCTCTGACACTCATGATTTTATGAGGAAAAAGTTTGCACTCGTTATGAAATAATTTTGAACATAAGTATCTCCGTCTGATTTCGATGGACATCAGTCAATTGTTTTGTGATTTATTTCTTATAACCAAATACCTAGACAGAAGTCTAGGTATTGGAGGAAAAAATAATTAGTCAGATTTCGTACTTTGTGCAATAATAACCGTTTATTATTCGAAAAGACAAAAAGTTGCGTCATTTAAAACAGATTATTAATTGAAGTATATCCACGGTTGCACAAATAAAGAGCGAGTGAATATTTTGTGGACAGAGCGTGTACAATTTGATGAAAGGCATATGCAGTAGAAAAGTGTACAAACTGGCGTAAATGGATAAAACGGCTTTTATGGGAGTAAAATCTTTTTTATAATTAAATTTTAAATTAGTAAGTTATTTATTATGATATAAATAGTAAAATATAGATAACTGGTACTTTTATTTTCAGCTTTTTTGAAATAAACTCATTACGCATCGTGCCAAAAGAAAATAAAAAACTTCTTTCAAAATTTAATGCTTAACGTTCTTTTTTGGAAATGAAAATATCAATTAACAATAGACAAAACTCTTCCTTGACCTTGCAAATTATTCTAGAAATCCTTAACTTCCTTTAGCTGGTAAAAACCTGAAATCTCTTACTAAATTTGGCATGGAATATGCCAGTAAATTTCAAACGTAAAAATGTGCGCCATTTGTTTTTACATAAAATTTCTCATATAAATAACTCTTGGATTAGACTTTTTTTTAAAAGTATCTTGACCCAAAACGTCTAAACTGTTTTCTTAAAACATTCGTTTGCTATTGAAAATTTTATAAATATAACTAGACTGAGTTTTGAATAAATGAAATTACAACGCATAAGCACATTGTTGGAACATTTTGTATAAGAAAACGTAATCGCATATAAATCAAGTTCTTATATCGCTTAATTACAATGCATCAGGTCTTTAGTAAATAAAGAAAGCAATAAAATACACATGGTGGTTTGGCAATACCAAAAACATCATATCCCGCAACAGCTCTTCTTGATTATTTCATACCTTAGGAAACACGAGCAAATATGTCAATTGCGGAAACATTGCAGTTTCGCAAGCGATAAGGTGGTGCGCAGGAGAATTGATTATCGGGGAAAATATTTCTGCAAGGTAGGAGGAGATTTGTATTCATTCTGGATGTGGAAGAGAATGTTATTCTAGGACTTCGAGAAATAAGGAACATAATTTGGATAAGAGTGCACTTTCGACCAAAGTGAATTTGCGGAATTAGGAGTCATGTTTCTTCTTTCTGTAGTCATTTGAAGCCGTGGTTCTCATGTCAACATCAAAGACTTAACGATATCACATTTGATTTTAGTGAAGTGTAGTTCATCCAGTGCTTTCTTCAGCAGTAGTTATGGCTTTTGCCGAACGAAACAAACACAATGCAAGTTTCAAATGTTAAGTCATTCAGTTTGCGAAAGAAAATGGAAATCATGCAGTTTGGTTTTCGTGAGTGCTTCGTACACGAGTGGAAGAAACATGAAATTTTACAATGATTATTGCGCCAAAGAATAACTGTGCATTGCATAAAGATGTAATGAAATAGCTTACCGTCGGCGAAAGTGTTGGAAACTGCATTGTAGAAAATCCCCATCATCACTAGAATGGATTAATTGTAACAAGAAACAGCGTACGTTTCTTTGCCTTAAAAATAGAAAAATGGAGTGCAAATGAAAGTAAAAACTCTAAAGGAAACTGAGGTTGTGTATTCGATTTACTTCACGGAATAATTCAGTTCTCCGAGAAAAAGAGATAAAATTTTTTCAAAGGCTTCGAAAATATAGAGATAAAACTTTGATGAGTTTTTAAAAATATGTAAAAATTTATTTACTATCACGTGTTGCAAATATGGATGTCATTCCTGTAGTTTTGATATAGTAGGAGATAAAGAAACAATGATATGAAAGAAAAATAACGGTTAACATAAAATCAATAGGCCAACGAGAAATCTCACCTCACCGTACTGATCTCCTGCTTAGCCGACCGTACGAAATTAAAAGCTCATCGATATCTTGAAAAGAAAGACTTTGCTGAAGTGCAGTTTCCCGAAAGTGTTTTCATCCGTATTCACGAGAAATGATCGGCGGAGAAAAATGTTGTGAAACTGTGGATAAGAAATATTTGGCAAAAGCTTCCTTTTGCCTCAGATAATCAAGAAAGTCTAATACTTTGGGACATGCTCAGCCTCCATATAACGGATAACACAAATATGTTGTTGAAAGAGTGTTATACAGATATGACAGTTTATCCAGGCGGATTATTGCCATTAGTTCAGATATTAGACATATATGTCAATAAATCATCGATAGAATATTTTAAACGTTATGGAATACTCGAACAAAAGTGAAGGTGAAAAAACCAATTACAAATGGAGACCAAATACGTCATGCCAGTCCATAAATAGTGTGTCAGTAGATAATAAAATCACGGAATAAAATTAAACCCGTTTAATTTATGTGGTATATCTGACGGTCTAGATGCAACGAAAGATGATTATTTATGTGTGGATCAGAGTAAAAGTAACGGCAAAACTGAAAGAGAATTCGATGATGTGCTTGAAGTTATAGCTTGAGACGTATATGAGGAAGTTGGATCTGTCTATGCAAGTATGGATCAGAGGTGAAGGTGAAAATGAAACAGAATCCGATAACGAAAATTTTTAAGTACATAAACTATGTTATTTCTCTTAAATAAAAAGCATTTAATTACACGCAGAAATCTAATTTTCGTATGCTCACTTTTTCCATATTTCTAAACATAACATTTTTATAGCTGGCGTACAGCGCGTACCCATAAATTTCTATCTTGCATTTTCTTTTAAAAGTGCGCCTTATACGCCTGAATATACTATAACAAACATAGCTGAAACTTAAGTGATAGAGATATTTACATGCTTGCTGAAGCATTATATTCTGTTTTTTTTTCCCTTCTATTAGTGTATAAATGTTTTCAAAATTTCGATGTTACGTTTTTCAATCTTTGTGTTTAGAAAAGGGATAAAGAATTCAAACTTTTATCTCCGAAAACAAAATTCTAAATCAGATTTCTAATGAAGAAGTGAAATTCTCTATAGCTTTACTTTCCGGACTAATTAAAATTAAGAAAAAGAAGAGAGGGAAAAAATAACTGATTTGGGTAAGCAGAATATTTAGCCATTCAGAATCTATTGATGGGAATGTATATAACTCTAATGAATAGTACAGAAATAAGATAAAGTTACGTTTCAGTTTGTAGGCCTTACATTTCAAAATGGTTTTAATACAGCTTAAAGCGCATAGCCAAAGATTATGCTCTCAACCGCTTTTTCAGTAATAACGTCAGAGAATAATTCTTACAGTTACAATGTTTTCAGATAATCCATTCCTTCAAAAGTAATCTATTGTACTTGCAAAAGTAATCTATTGTACTTCAAAAGTAATCTATTGTATTGTATAATGTGTTTTCGAGGGCAGAAAATGAAACAGAACGGCGAGATCCATCAGAGTATGATCCTCTAATGCTTTAACAAATCTTTCGCAGTCTTAAGTAATAGAGAAATGTGGTAGAGCTTCATCTTACACTATATTCTTGTATTTATATTATTTGTATTATGTGACTATGTGTCTCTATTCGATGTGTGGGAAAAAAAACGTCTCCAACAGGTTTTTATATACGATACCATTCAGATAAACGCAAAGGAAACCAACATTTCCATCTAATAATATTCATTTTATTTTAATTATACCATTTTCTAGTTAGATAACCAATTTGTGAGCAAGAATTTGCATCGTAACAGTGAATCATATTGCAGCCAAATTCCAAATATAAAAAACTAAAGCTCACGAATCACAAACCGAGAGTTTCTGTGAGATTTGTGAGGTGCGAAGGAATCTCTATTTTGAAAGAAATCGAAATTGATATAAATTCGCTTTATAACATATTATTCAGTTTATTTATCTAATTATATTATGATTCTGATGTAATGTATACACACATTTGTAAAGTTATTTCTTTCGCTCATTTCAATTTGTAATCTTGAATTTTTACACTGAAAAAATCCTGAGTAGAGACGGAAACTGTGGTATGTCAAACTGAATTTAAACAAGGTGAAAGCAAATGAAAAGCTAATGTACACACTACAATAGCTTTTAATTTGTTTAGAATTACAATCTTAGTAATGAAAATCATGCTGATTAACACATAATTAAAAGTGGATAAACATTCCTTTTTGAACGTTTCTTTGAACCTTGATATAAAGTTCTATGAATATCTGCAGTTGGATAAGACAGCTCAGGGTCAAACAAATTTTAAAATGAAATTTGTATAAATTAATTTCATGAGTTCAATTATGAAAGATATGCCGTGCAATATTTATTTGCACAATTTAAAGCCAGTAGCACAACATAAATTTATTGTTGAAAAATATTGTCATGTGTAAAGTTATGTGTTAAAAAAGTCAATAAACTGTGACTTTCCAGGTAAAACCGGAAGACCTCGCAGCCATGAAAGGCACTGAAAACATAGATCTGAACTACGAAATAGTGTACTTAGTTGCTGCTAAAATAATACTGGTATCTTAAAGTTAGCATGACTAATTACTAGCTAATAATATATCAGTAGTTACACTTACCGAGCAAAATATTATCAAATGCCGTCCATATACTAAGAATACCATAAAGTTCTTGATAATAAAAATGTTGTTGATAATAAATTTTGGTAAAATGAAGCAGGTATATGATTTATTTGTTCTATTTTTCTTTTCCGGGTCTTTAATCAATCGGGTCATTAAATCAATCGTTCTACAGTCGGTATCCAGTTCTGGCTCTTTTCGCAGTTCAACCGGTTTCCTTTTCGAGTTTGACAGTTCTTTTCCAATTCCAGCTTGTCTTTCAGATTTGGAATCTTTTCCGTTTTTTGCTTCTTTTCCAGGTATTGCGTCTTTTCAGACTCCTCTATATTTTCCATTTCTGGCATCTTTACCGGCTCTTGCTTCTTTTTCAGTTTTTGCATTTTTTCCAGTTCCATCTTCATTTTCAGGTCTCTCTTTTTTGGTTTTTGCAATTTTTCCCTCAACTTTTGCCTTTCCAGTTCATTTTTGTGTGCTTGTTTTAGCATCTCTTCAATATGTTTCTCCATTTTCAGTTCTTCTTTCTTTTCTAGTTTTTGTATTCCTTCCCGTATTTTCTTTTTTTTCAGTTCTTCTTTCTTTTCTAGTTTTTGAATCCATTCCAGTAATTGCTTCTTTTTCAGTTCTTTCTTCTTTTCTAGTTTCTGTTGCTTTTCCAGTTTTTGTTTGTTTTTCAGTTCTTCCTTCTTTTCCAGTTTCTGCTTCTTTTTCTGCTCTTGTTTCATTTTCAGTTCTTGCTTCTTTTCCAATTTTTGCTTCTTTTTCAGTTCTTGCTTCTGTTCTGATTCTTGTATCTTTTCCTGTTCTTGCTTCTTTTCTAGTTTTTGTATCTTTTCCAGCATTTGTTTCTTTTTCAGTTCTTGCTTCTTTTCTAGTTTTTGTGTCAATTCCAGTTTTCTCTTGTTTTTGAGTTCTTGCTTCTTTTCCAGTTTCTCCTTTTTTTCCTGTTCTTCCTTTTTATTCAGTTTTTGATTCTTTTCCAGTTTTTGCATCTTTTCCGGTTCTCGCTTCTTTTCCAGTTCTTGCTCCTTTTCATGATCACAAGGAGGATTTTCCAATCTACAAAAAAATTGGTATATCTTTATTTCAGTAGTAAAATAGTGAAGGTAATGCAATGACGATTACCTTTAACATATACAACACTTCCATATTTAGATACTATATAACACTTTTGGCTCAGTTTCATAAGAAAAAATCTCCCCGTAGATTATTGCCTGGCAGAATTGTTTTCTACAAAGGGTGAATTTGGTTTTTTCGTTGTTCTGACCTAAAGCCAAGCAGATAAGTTAAAATATTTTGCGTTATTTGTATGCAATAAGCGGCCTCCATGAATCTCACGTAGAGCGTAATAATTTGCAAAGTTTCAGTGCCTTACTTTTCCTTACTTAATTTTTACATAAGTTGCAATAATAATAACAGAAATAATAAACAGGCGGCTTAAAAACAGAGGGAAACAATGACGAAAATTGCAAAATAGGAGGAAAAAAGGAAACTGAAATGAAAAGGGAAACAACTACAAACAAAGGATGGAAAAAGCATTTTAGAAGATATACACGTAACGTTCGTTCTGAATCAGCAAAACCTGTATTTTAACGAGTCTCTTTGCATCGCTGGCTGCACAGATTTCAAATTTTCTCTCGTTATTCCAAATTCGGATCATATTGCTGGTCTTTTTCGTCGTCCAGCAGAGCCGCACTAGGATTTTTGCCACCATTTGTTTTCAATTGAAACTTTTATTCTCATTCTTCAGTTGCATTCTTAAAGTTTATTTATTTATACAGGAAGAAAGAAAGAAATCAATCAAATCAAAGTAAATTAGGAAAAGATATACCTGTTTTCAACTATATTTATTGTTCCCTGTAATTTCTTTTGCCTGTTGCATTAAATTTATTGAAGGAAAATTTACAAAATCTTTCAAAATGTATTTCCTAAATCCTTATGCGAATTTAGCCCTTCTGATCATTTCGGCCACACTTTAATGGCTTTTACAATTTGATGTTTGAATATCGACAGCTGCCTATACTGAAATATGTTCTCCATTGTCCTCGAAAAAAGAAAAATTAAAGTTCCAGGAAATTTTGCAATGAAGGACACATATATCTTATTTGAAGGGCAAGAGGAAAAGAAAAATATATTTTCGGATGGGAATATGTAGCATTTTAAACACCGTGTTTGTAAATGTCATCATATAGTAGCAACACTTGAGTCATAAGTAATTATACACATATATGAGAGAGACGACGATGACGAAAAATTAAATGGCAAAACATGGCCGAAAACACTTTCCTGGCCGGTGCAAACAACACAAAACACAAGAAAGATCGGACACCAGTTATGCTTAGCACAAGAGAAATTAAAAAGTAGCAACAAAATTAGACACTTATGGACCTCAAAAAAGGTGTTCGAAATTACGACCTGCACCCTGTTACAGGTATCCCATCTCTCGCACATCCAACATGAGATGTTCTGGAAAATACTGTGCATCCCCAGGACTTTCTGAGCACCTGCCACAATATGTGCCACAAGTTCCTGTTGGACTTCTAACTGGGGTTTCGTGCACTTATGTGTTGAAGTACCCCGAGACGAACTGATAATGCAAGTTAGGTCTCGTGATCTTGCTGAACAATGCACTGGACTATCCCTACCAAACCCATGTTTAGGATACGTTCCGAAGGAACTTTCGAATGCTTTCTTTGATGGCGATCCCCTGCTTTTGTTCTTATTTCTTGGTTTTCGCTGCGCTAAGGAAAATAAACAAATATATTTACAATGTTCGTACCCTATTTTTCTTGTGTTGTCTCTCGTCACTATGGGCCAGGAAAGCGTTTCCGACAATGCATTGCAATAAACGATTATATATATATATATATATATATATAAACAATATATATAAACGATATATATATATATATATATAAACAATATATATAAACGATATATATATAAACAATATATGTATATATATATATATATATATATAAACAATATATATGTATATATAATCTTATAAACATATGTTACCGTGAAAGACCGAAATTGGAGAATATCGACTTTCACCGGAGAATGTCAACATTCACCAAATACGTCGGTGAAAGATCAAATATTGCATTACATTCTTCTACATTCGGACCCTCACCGGTGTATGTCGATAATCACAGACATGCTCTGGTGTAGATTGAAAAGAGCGGAGTATATGTACACACTGTTATTGCAAAAGGAAGTGTTCCACAAATAAATGCAGTTGTAAAAGCAAGGGCCTCTTGTGCAATTGAAAGTGTTATATATTATATATATATATATATATATATATAATCGTATAAACATATGTTACTGTGAAAGACCGAAATTGGAGAATGTCGACTTTCGGTAGACTGAAAACAGAAGAGTATATGTACACACTGTTATTGCAGAAGGAAGTGTTCCACAAATAAATGCAATTGTAAATGCAAGGGCCTCTTGCGCAATTGAAAGTGTTATATATATATATATATATATATATGTATATAATCGTATAAAAATATGTTACCTTGAAAGACCGAAATTAAAGAATGTCGACTTTCACCGGAGAATGTTAACATTCACCAAATACGTCGGTGAAAGATCGAATATTGCATTAAATTCTTCTACATTCGGACCCTCACCGGTGTATGTCGACAATCACAGATATGCTCTGGTGTAGATTGAAAAGAGAGGAGTATATGTACACACTGTTATTTCAAAAGGAAGTGTTCCACAAATAAATGCAGTTGTAAAAGCAAGGGCCTCTTGTGCAATTGAAAGTGTCATAACAGTTTAAGTTGTTACAATAAATAAGATTTGAATCACGTAATTTAGTAAACATAGCTTGAGTAAGCTCCCTGTTCCGAGTCAGGATAGTTCATGTTTCCAAAGCAAGTAAAGAAGAATACAAGTCCTGATAGTGGCGCCCGACGAAGAAGAATAACCATGGCAGAGTATCAAGAAGAACCTGTGGTGCCTGCAGAAGCGGCTCAGAATCCAGAAATGCCAGCTGCCGCCCTGGAAGGATTTGGGTACATCGTACAGACCATGCGTGCATCGATGAAACCAGAAGCAACATTTAATGGAAACTCACCGGTAACCAGTTTTTTGGAAAAATTGGATGACCACTTCATGCTGTATCCAGTCCATGAGTTCCATAATGTCACCTTAGCTACCAGCGCTTTGAGGGGCCAAGCGCTTAATTGGTTCAAATGTATAGGCAGAAGCTTCTTGGGTCAAGCAGGAAGTCCCACCTATACTTACGAAGATTTTAAGACTGCCTTAGTAAAAGCCTTCCCTGTCGTAAGAGATCGTGCAAGTTTAGAAACGGAACTCTTCAGCATATACCAGCAACGAATCGAAAATCTTTCCACCTTTATTTTACGGAAGCAAATCGAATCAGAGGGCAAGGAAACCTGAGTATCCAAAAACAACCGGCGAACGTCGACAGTTCAATAGTAAGCCAGAAGAAAAGTCTGAAGGCCAGCGGAAAAACAAGGAAGGCATGGAAAGGAAGAAAGAAAATTTAAACTAAAACGGATTTCTGCTGACGGGAGGGTGCGGAAATCCGAAGGCCAAGAAAAGCCCTCTTTCTTCAAGTTAAATACAGTTATTGTGAAAAATTTGACTCTTCCAAAGATTGAAGTTAGAGTTTTATAAAAGATTTTGCAGCTATTGTGGAACCATTGTTAAAATTAAAAAGGAAAAAGGCAAGATTCTCGTGGACGGCCGAAGCCAATAGTGCTTTCGAAAAATTAAAGCAAGCATTAACGCAAGCCCCTGTTTTGAAATTTCCTGAAAACGATGAGAATTTAGAAATTTCAGTGGATGCTTCGGATTATGCGCTAGGAGCGGTACTTTCGCAAAATCAGCAGCCCGTTGCATTTTTTAGTAGAACTTTAAATCAAACACAAAGAAATTATTCCGCGACTGAGAGAGAGGCACTTGCACTTCCGTTAGCAGTGCAAAAGTTCCGAGTCTTTTTTGGAAAGGATCCAATAACAGTGTATTCTGATCATGCGGCGGGAACTAGATTGTACTCAGGGAAAAACTTATCCCCAAGGCTAATAAGATGGGCACTAAAGTTACAAGAGTATAATCTGGTAATTAAGCACACGCCCCGGAAACGAAAATATCGTAGCACATGCCCTATCCAGAATAAAAATAGATGAAGAAGGTAATACTGTAAAGGTGGCAATGCTCACAGCATGTAAGTTACATTCCCGAGAAACTGTGATAACCGAACTGAGTAAGGATCCTGAATTTAAAAATATTTATGATTATTTAAAGGATCCTGAAAATTTTAGCCACCAAGATATTGTGGCGATAAGAAATAGGGCGGCCTATTACGAACTAATAGATGGTCTATTATTTTATACAAAAACTACGAATTCTAAAAACGAATTTCGACCTGTTATTCTAGCTAGTCTTAGATTAAATATTCTGCAGGATTTACACGACTCCCCTTTAGCTTCTCATGCTGTTATTCGAAAAACCTTCCAACGCGTACGCGAAGCAGTTTATTTTCTGAGCTGCAAAAGTTAACAAGGGCGTATGTCCAGTCCTGCCCAACATGTCAAGCAGTTAATTATATTAATTTCCGCCCGGCCGGGTTTCTAAATAGTATTAAATCGGAATTTCCAAATGAAATAATTGGCATCGATTTATTGGGCCCTTTCCCAAAAAGTCAGTTAAATAAATGTCGCTATCTCCTTGTTATGGTTGATCATTTTAGTAAGTGGATCGAAATTGCTCCCTTAAAACGAGCCTCCGCGAAATTAGTTACTGATTCTATTTTAAATAAATATATTTTAAAATACGGGGCGCCCCTAAAAGTAATATCGGATAATGGTCCTCAATTTGTATGTAATATATTTGAAGACATGTGCCAAAAACTGGGCATACGTCATTTAAAAATGGTCCCGTATCGGCCGCAATCAAATATAGCGGAACGGGTCAATAGAAATATAATGAAAATTGTCCGTAGTTATGTTAAAAATTTTCATAAAAGCTGGGATAACTATGTCAATGAATTAGGTTTCGCCCTTAGGACCGCAAAACATGATACGACGGGCAAAACTCCTGCTGAGTTATTTTTAGGCAGAAAGATTATAACGCCGTTAGATAAATTATTTTATGTTCAACAAAGAGCCCCAGAATTTAAAATGGGCAATATAGAAAAATAAATTAAAGAAGCAAAAAAGAACACTGAAGTAGCACAGAGAAAACAGAAGCTTTATTATGATATGAAACGACGGGATAGTAACTTATAAAGTAGGAGATGAAGTGTTAAAAATTAAGCATTAACTTTCTTCAGCACCAGAAGATAAAACTGCCAAATTTTATCCACGATTTGAAGGACCATATGTCATAGAAAAAGTAACTCAGTCTTAGTGGTGTTAAAAGCCAGGAATGGTGAAATCTGCACCGCAAACGTAGACCAGATAAAACCATTTTAGAATCGTAATAAAATGCCAATATTTCAAGATCTTTTGCAGGATCCGGCACGGCAGGCACAAGCTCCAGAGGTGGAACAACGACAATCCCAAGGGCAAACCATTAGTAGACAGGAGCAATTGAAAAGAAAGTTCCCCCGTTGGAAATCTGAAGGTAACAAGAAAAAGAAGTCGTTCCACCGACCAGAAAAGAGAGGGCACGACCACCCCCAGAATGAAGAAGGGAGAAGTACGACTAATGCAAAGAAAGCCAGGAGAAATGACAGCAACTATAACACGGCTCCAAAACAGAAGATCTACCCATCGGATAGGAGTCTACGCAGCAAATGTCGACGAACTGATGAAGGAAGACCAGCTGCAGATGCAAAGACGCAAGAAAAATTTGAACAGCCAGCAACGAGATCCAGGCAACAACGAGAGACAGTTGTTCCGGTTCCGCCAAGACCAGCTGCCATCAAACGGCCGAGACCACAGGCAGATGCTAAAAAAAAGGTCTTCAAGGGTGACCGAACTGGAAGAAAAAGAAAGCTCATGGAGGAAGGAACCGAAGGGCGAACCCGCACAAGAAGGAAGATCAACCAGACCGTAGTCTTCGCTACCTTCCAGGACTGGGCAGAAAAAAGGATGTCTGAATATCACAAAGATAAGTAAAACTTTATGTTACTTTGAAACCATAAGTTAATTTTTCAATCTTACTGCAAGTGGCAGAATTCAAGAATTTTTACCTCATGTGAGTCCGACCTTTGTCGCCAAAAAGGCGAGAAAGGAGTTGTTACCTATTTTGGTATTGTTTTTCAATTACTCGCGAGTAAAACTAAAATTAATGTATAATAGGAATGTGTAAAAACTTGAATATTGAAAAAGCATTGATAATCTTTGAGAAAGGTACCTTAAGAAAATTGTAAAAATTATTGTATAAAATTTTATTTACAAGATTCTGGCAAGAAAGAAGTTTTAATCTGAAAGACTTTTGAAATGTAGAATTTCAATGCAGAAGAATTGGCACTTGCTTGGAAAAGAATAGAAGTTAACAATCTACTACTAATGTATGTTTAAAATGCGTAAAATTAACGGCATGTTAATATGTCCTTATATACAATGTGAACTGTTATCTTAAATGTTAAGAAATATTGTGATATGTTAAAAGTAAAAATATTAGAGTAATGCCAAAAATTTTAACTTATTCGTGTGACTGTAAAAAGAGCAAATTATTGTGAATATGTTATTAGGTTGAATGAATAAGGTTGAATGAATGTAGTTAGGCTCTCTGACGCTACACTTCAGAGTTAGCCACTTTTCAGAATAGTACCTCAGGGTTTAGAGATGAATATAAGGTGTGTTCTGAGGTCTTGTTATGTTGAATTTTAACACGTTAGAGTTTTGATTGCAGGCGGTAGTGTTGAACACTTGTACATAGACACGCTCGTGTTTGGTGTTTTTCTTTACAACACAAGTCAGAGAGCACGGGGAGATAATTAAATAACGTCATGAATGGAATAAGAATTTTAAAGGCGAAATATAAATATTCATGTTACTTGCCATTTGATTGTGTAACATTTCATTAAACTAGTTTTCCTTCCATAAGGAACCAGATTTCAACTAAGAAACTACTGTTTATAGATGCAGTACAGATGAAAATACTTGTCCATAGACATGATAATGTAAAAACGACTTTTTAATATCTAGTTTCTAGAGAGAAATGTTTGTAAAAGATTGGCCTCGCGTTAGATTCTAGAGCTAAAAGTTTTCAACAAGGTCGTTTTAGACCTCAGTTTCAAACTAATTAACTCTGGCGGGTAGTATGTAAGGATCCTAAGTTTTACTAACGTTTTTGATGTCATTTAAAACGCTTAATTACAGGGCCGTAGTACAATACACAACCCCCCAAACCCCAGAAGTATAGCGATATACAATAGTGACGTGATCGAAGATTCTTTGGAAATAATCGTTGTCATCGTATGACATGCATATTCTATTTAAGTAATCGTAGTCATCGGCTTTTAATATTCTTTGCAAATGATCATTGTCATAAAATAATCATTGTAAAGAATCATTCTCATCGGATAATCATTGAAAGTAATCCTTGTCGTTACATAAAGGGGCATAGTAGCTGATGTATAAAGAATTGTACTGAAATTCTAATCAAAAGAATCGCATATGTATGCAATTTATCATATGATCATTATTTACAGCAATGATTCTTATATGTTTTCGACCTACGGCTCCTAATGACGCCGCGGAAAACTTGCGCAACAGTGACAAAAAGAATATTTAAAAATACAATAAAAGCTTGAAAGCTAGGCAAAATGTGTGAATTTATTTTCCTTTTATTTAAATGAAGCTTAATGTTTTTAAAGGAAATTGAATATTGTAAACAGGAATCAGCAGTTTAAATATATGTGGGATTTTGCCTCTTTGTTTTTTTTTTCTTCGTAACATCATATCCTCCGGAACGGGGGCTGAGATTTGAGTTTAAAAGGAGGTACCCTCGGATTTCAAAAATTCTTGGTAAAACTTTTCGACTATTGTTATCTTCCTACGACTATCACTCGAGATGTTATATAAAATTTCGGAAAGCGCTGGAGATCAAATTGCTTTATTTAGAAAAATGATGGCACTTCTCACTCTCAAATCGTATTGTTTAAGAGAAAATTTTAAGTTAAAAAAATATGAAATAAATAGTATTGCCAAACTCGAAACTTATTGTTATTATTTACGGTTATATTCTGAGTTGAAGAAAGCACGTGATTCCATATAACGTCACTGTATGTCGAAAAATATTTCGTTAATTTCAGTATTTTAAATGAATAGCTGCTTTTGGCAACTTTTATGTTTCACCTTTAGATACGTGACACGATATGCTATCGCTACGTTAATTCTTTTATTGAGATTTTGCAAATTTGTTATATTAAAATTAATTTAAATCATAACTTCAAATGTATTACCCCAAGTGTCAAAGGTCTTTGTTTCCTGACTTGGCAAGAAAAATTTATTTACGAATAGCTGGTTGCTAGGAAAGAATGAATACATTTTCTTCATAATGAAATGTTTCTATGCATTTTATGCTATTCTAAATTTATTTATAAAAATTTAATTTCTTTTATTGTATAATTCCATTCTGAGTAGAAGTTTAAACTTCTGTAGGTATTTAACATATTTTAGATGCAATGTTACTTTACTACAGTTACATATTTTTTTTTTCAATTTACTAAAATGTCTGAACGCAAGAAGACAGCACAAACGTTACAGCGAGCTACAGAAAAAATGAAGTAAATAGCACTAGGAGACTCAGCAGGCAAGTACAAGAAATTTGTTGCAAGTAAACGAAGGATACAAGACTGTCCGCGTCATCGTCAGATTCGACAGGAAGTACCAGAACAGCTCAAGAAGCTGCATAAACAACTCAAGACGCTGCAGATTACGGACAATTTCGGTTCGAAGAGGCAGAGCTCATACGAGGAAACAAGCTTCGCATGAACGCATCACGACATACACGTAGTACTCTTCACAATGCAGGAAGTTTACTTCGAGCAAAACACTGTATACGTAGAGCTCGTAGACATGTATAGTAAAGATTTTGCTTTGTCAACAGCCCCCTAGTAAAATCTATGAAGTTTATATTGACATCTCACAATACCTGAAGAAAATTTTTCTATTTACTTCTTCATTTACTATTTTCTTAAATTTCTTATCAGTAATCCTGTCTATATATTATAGATATCAAAATCAGAAAAAATTAATTAATTATCTTTAAATGTATCTAAGTGATGAATACTTCGCCCCTGTTCGTACCGAAACAACACGATGTAATTCTAGATACCTAGAAAGTAAAATGTATTCAGCATGCTGTACAGCAAGCGACAAATATAAATGGTGATAACACAAGAATGTTATATAATGTTATATACTGGCAGAATTAAAAAAAAAGAACATATACATCAGTGTTTTAAAAATACGAATTTTGCATCAAATTGCAAAACAAATATCTTAAAATCTGCCTTTCCATGCATAAGAGTTCAGGATTCGGAAAATTATATTTTCGTAAACGGTTTAGCAAAAATAACAAAAATTATTGCCTCGAGAAATGGATAATCTTGGTATGAATACGAATTACGCCAAGACTACTCGTCAAAGGTTGTTTTGAACACGCCCTTAATGTATATATATAACCCTTAAAAAACGTAAAGTGAGTGAATCTCCTATTCGAGTGTGTCTTTATATCTTGAGTATTTAAGAAATAAGAATTGCATTTATCTATTTCGATAAAGCTAACGCTATTGCCCGAATAACAACGTTTATTTAACACTTGATATAACCAACTTCATATATATCTTGAAATAAAACATAAATTTCCTAATCAGATACTACCAATTGCAGAAAAAATACAAAAATAATGGAATTTCTAATAACACTACAAGTAACATACCGAGGAATAAATTGCGCTGCAAAACTGATGCAATCTACAATATGTAAACCACAAAATTTATGTTACGCTATAGAAATGCAATAGAATGAGAAATGAAACTGTGATGAGATTTATAATGAAAAATTTACCATAAACTATTAGTATATGATATAAGTAAATATATACTTTTTATACTATTCATTTAAATATGTTCAAACGTTCATAATATTCATTACTTACAAACGCTTCTTCATCCATCGAAGCATAGCACAAGCCATTCTCAATTCAGTGCTGGTGCACGTCAATAAAATAAGGATAAATCCAAATTTTTACAAAAAATCAATCGCCTTGACTCGTTTCTCAAAAAACGTATATCTAGAAATGCAGTATTAATATATCACATCAATATAATTCGTGATCATAAAATCACCAAACAACGCATTAAACGCAAAAAATCGCATTAAGGCAGAATGAAGAATTTTCACTCTTACAATGACTTTTACAACAATATATAATAGAATCGAATTTCTAAACTAAGTGTTCATTGTTACACCATATTTCATTCTTGGGGAACTTTTCATGGTTGTTCAGTAATTCTAACTGTTAACTGGTATAAAAAGAATTATGATTTCATATATATGCACAGACTTATATATGTATTATATTAACACGTATCTGTAGTAACATACATCATCTTATATTATATGTATTCGCATAATTCTAAATTAATTATACTAGTCAACATAATTTGTATTGATAGCAGCACAGTTTTAAAATTATTTATTACTATCTGCTTGCTAACGATTATATAATTAAGTACAGTGGTACCTCGACATACGAGTTTAATATGTTTCGTAACCTTGCTCGTATCTCAAAGCAATTTTCCGCATTGAAAGTAATCGAAATGCCATTAATCCGTTCCAGCTCCCAAAACACGACCTCAGCTGTTTTTTTAAGTGTTTTTGAATAAGAAAAATGTAGTTTCTTATTCAAAAACAAGAAGAAACATATATTTATAAATAACAAAAACATATTCTATAAAAACATAATTGAAAGAAAAAGTGCCTACGGAAGCGCTTAATTTTTGTCACTGGTCTTCGCTCTTTTTGTCATGATCTGCTCATTTTCACCCGCAGATCGTTTAAAAAAACTGTCCAAGGAGGTTTGTTTCTTCCTACCTGTCAAGGTATCGCGGAATCGAGTTATGCAAGTTTAGTTGAACAACTCCGATTTAGGACTAGTTGCAACTTTTTCGCGGTGATTTTTATCCACGAACTCTACAACTTTATCCCACATTCTCAAGATCTGTTTTATATCTCTTGTAGGGATAACCTCCTCTATCTCTGGCTCCTCTTCAAAACTAATTTTTCGTTGAACCACCGTATGCTGCTGCAAATGCAGATCGTGTAACTCCTCGGTTGTCAGCTCCTGAGACTGTTCCTCTACGAGTTCGTTCACATCTCTCTCCTCCACCTCCAGACTCATGGATTTTCCCAGAGAAACAAGCTCCTCTACCACTGACACTTTGGGTTCCAATCCTTCGAATTCTCTTTCAGCTACAGCCTCAGGCCACAGCTTCTTCCATGCAGACGTTGTAACACCCAGCCAGGCCTTGTCAAACCAGCCCCGGCTGGCTTTAAACGGGTCTTCCGATTCCACGTTTGTAGAAGTGTGTGGGATCTTCTTTAGAAAATAACCGTAAATCGCTCGTAAATAACTCGTAATAGTGCCTACTCACATATGATGCTTTGTGTTAAGGTTCCTCCTTGAAGCTGCTTCTCTCTCACTCACACTATCAGTAGTTTCTCCATGTCTTGACGGAGAGAAGTCGGAGCTTAAAAGTTATTGTAACGCCCTTAGTTGGCGTTATACTTTATCAACTCCTTTTGTTCAAGAACAGTAAATATCATTGATGTGTTACGCCCGTACATCGTCCCCAAGTCAATTACTCGCACACCTTGCTCATGGTTTTCTATTATTTAACGCTTTAATTCAATAGACATCATCATCTTCTTTGGACCCAGGGTTATAAAAATAAATATGATAATGTTTTCTAAATGTACAAAAAGCAAAAAACGCGAACCCAACTTATCAAAAATGCTTCCAAAACGAGGGAAACAAGCACTCAGACTGAGGACTAGTCTGAGGTGGGAGAAACTGTTAGACGCTGCACACGACACCTACATGCGCGCGCATGTTGCGGTCGTGTACAGCGGTGTAGTGTGCGATTCCTCGTATCTCAAATCTTGCTCTCGTCTCAAAGCAAAAACATCGCTCGCTCGGTAGCTCCTGTCTCAAAACACTCGTATGTTGGGGCACTCGTATATCGAGGTACCACTGTAAATACAGTTTATAGTTTTTTTAATGTGACAATCATTATAAGCCATGTAGATTTTTCCTTGTGGCTTCATTTGTTTTCTCTTCCGAAATTTCGAACGTCCAACAGTTTTGTCAGTTTCGGGCTTTTGGTATGGAGAGTGAGAAAATGAGATAAGACCAGAATGAACTTCAGTTCTGAACTTTGCAGTTCAGCATAGAGTAAGGAGTATTGACAGATTTATGTTCGCTCTTTACGTGCGCTTTTCATCGTATTTTCTTCATCATTCTCAGCACTTTAAAGTGATAACTACTAGCAGTGTTCCTTTATATTTCGTATATTTTTGGAATTATATTTTTTTACTCGTACTTTTCGAAAAACTCCAGAATTGTTTAGTGTTTTTTCGGGACAAATAAATTCTAACAAGCTACCAGCTCTTCCGCATGCTTTACGAACCTTTATGCCAGGAACAATTTTGGGTGTTAGAAGTAGGACAGAATGCTAGTGACAAGAACAATTGAGGAGCATCTGGGGCAGCTTGTGACAGTCTTTGCTGCGTTCCAGGAAGATATAAAAGGAGAGGTTGATTCCTTTACAGAAGAGATAAATGCGTCCAACAAAAGAGGGAAAGGGGAAATAATACCAGTTCAAGGAAAGATGGAATCTATCCAAAATTGATACTTAAGCCTGTCAAGAAGAAATAAAAGACAACAGTAGAAGATTTTCGAGGATTTTGAAAGCAGAAATAACATGGTCGAAAGGAGAGTTAGAGAAACTGGAGAACGTGTTTCTGTTGTCAAACAGCAAATCAAAGAAAGAGTTAATGCTGTCAAACTACAAATCAAAGGAAGAGTTTCTGATGTCGAACAACAAATCGATGACAGAGTTTCTGCTGTTGTCGCCAAAGAATCTGACAGCTTGAACACATTCATAATGACAACTGGAGACGATTCTGATACCATTAAATTTGTACCTATGTTTTCCGACCCATTTCTCATGCTTTCCACGTGTGATGGAAAAAACATTTGGCATATGGACAAGGCCCAGTTCTGTATAGCTCCAAATGGAAATGGGTAGGATTCCGAAGACAAACCTGTAATTTCGCAGCTTCTCTGAGAATAGAAGAAGACGATATCGGTCCCACTCTTCTAGAAACCCAGAAGCTAGATTTTGATGCTGTACCCGGTACGCGAAAGCTCTACTAAGAAGTGTTTAAAAGGCTACAGAAGGCTGCAGTTAATATCTCGATAGCAGAAGCTCACCAAAATAATCCAGAAGCTCGCCACTGATATCGAAATGCTGTCCCATCTCTACTTTTTTGACTGCTCAACAGAAATACGTGAAGTACAATCCATGAAATACTTCCTCGGTGGCATACGGGAACCTGAGGTATAGAAACAACTGCGAATAGTGGATCTCAAAGATTTAAAAAATGCCTAGAGTGTACGCCATGAAAAACGTGGCAGTCCTTTTAGAAACGTGCACACACCATTGCCCAATCGGAACTACTCCAACCCAGAAACTAGTGGACAAGTGACAGCTCGTCCAGGCAGTCTACCCACTTAAGTGCCTTGAGGCGGAACAGACGTCAGACGAAAGCGACCTTAGTATGCTAGAACTGCAGTGGTGATGAACACTTACGAAAGAACTGCAGAACACATTAGGACACAGAAGATAATGCTTCTAATCAGCAAGAAGTCACGAAAACAAATCGTGGATGTTGAGCGGAATTTGCCAGAGATTGCCAGATATTGAGAAGTCCCACATAAAATCCTTTCAGATTTCGGTTATGGTTGGTGGCAATAATGGACTTTTCAATCATGAGGCATACAAATAGAGTTCCCTTAGTATAACAATCGATACATGAGTAATTTACCATCATCCAAAACCTCAAGTCGAGATAATAGAACCAGCATGAACAGAACTTTTCCTTCCAGGATTATAGCTGAAAACAGAAATTTCCGGTAAGGCATTATGAAATATGCTAAGAACGTTAAGAGCACGAAATGAGTACTAATAATATGTTCTTTCGTTGAATTATCAAGGCCGTCATTCCGGTGACGGTTGAAACGTAAGTGCCAAAGCTAAAGTCAATTGGGGAATGCGAAGTGGTTGCATCACGTTCTCCATTGAACTACGTTAAGGGGTCTCGTACACCTTAAAACCCTCAAAACCTCTGAATATGATCCTGTTGTAAGGATTGGGATAACATATTTATTTTTAAAGCTATTACTTCCAGTTTTTTACAGCTCACTACATAGCACAGCTGAATTAGTAAGCAAATAGTTTGTGTTGAAACAAATGTTTTTATAATTTAATCTTCTTTGTGAGGTAATTTATTATATGTTCACGTAATACTCCCACTTTGCGTGCACAATTTAAAACATTCTGTTATATATTTTAACTTCATAGTTAATATACAGCTTGTATAGCATCTAAAGACTACTGTGAACCAAAAATCTTAAGCATTTCATGTTAAATTCTCATTTTATTTAGAACTAAATTTATACAATGCATTTTAAAAAAAATTTTAATATTTCCATGCGTAAAACTTTTGACTATTAAAATATTCAATATATTTTTGGTTCAGTTAGATGATAATATTCATATAAAGAAGTCCATTAAATTTAAAGTGTGTACCAAGAACCGTTTTTAAAATATCATGCGCGCAACAGTGAAAATTTATGTTTTGAGATAATCAAGTTTTAATGTAAATATTTTTTTAAATACTTCTCTTGTCATAAAATATATAAAATGCTTATTTTCTGAGAGATATTGTAATATTATAGAATTTCCAATAGTTGGTATAAGCATAATTAATGTAAAATAAGCTGCCATCATCAAAGTATAACATATCAACTAAAAATGATTTGAAACTTCTACGCTATCAATGATACAACTAAAATTTTTCTTACAAATTGGAACTTACTTATAGGCAAATGTTTCAGGTAAAGTTCTCTGTAATGTATTATTGTATATCAAACATATAAATCATTTAATAGTTCTTCCACAGGGTAACTTTAGCATACTCTAAATGCTATGTATACAACTGGGAAAAAATGCATTTTAAGAAAATCGAGTTTTGATGCAAATATTTCAGTATACAACTTTCTAATAATAAAGTGCATAGTATATTTATTTTCAAAATGATATATTTAAAAAGTATAAATCCTAATAAATTGCATAAGCTTTTGTCAATATGAAACACATTAAAATTACCATACTATATAAAATACCATGACAGAATGATAGCCGTGTATTAAAATACGTGTAGCATATTTGAACAAATAATTTATTTTTACATAACCACATCAGTTAAGTACTTTCAAGCATTTAAGCATATGATATGTATCATATTATGCAATATTATTTAAACATAAGTGGGAAAAAACCTTTACGACTTATTTGAAATTGTATGCTAAACTGCTACATTCATCGAAGTATAACATATCGACTAAGAATGATAAAACTAAAACTTCCTTACAAATAAGAATTTACTTATAGCCAAATGTCTTAGCTAAAGTTCTCTGTAATATATTACTGTATATCAAACATATAAAACATTTAATAGTTCTTCCACAATGTATCTTTAGCATACTTTAAATGCTATGTATACAACTGCGAAAAATCGTGTTTTAAGAAATTTGAGTTTTAATGCCAATACTTCAGTATATAACTTTCTAATAATAAAGTGCATAGTATATTTATTTTGAAAATACATTTAAAAAGTATAAATCCTAATAAATTGCAGAAGCTTTTGTTAGTATGAAACACGTTAAATTTACCTTGCTATATACATTACCATGACAGAATGATAGCCGTATATTAAAATACATGTGGCATATTTGCACAAAAATTTATTTTTACATAACCACTTTAGTTAAATAAACTCAAGCATTTAAGCATATGTTATGTATTATATTGTATAATATACATATTATTTAACATGGATGAAAAAATCTTTTACGACTTACTTCAAATTGTATGCTAAACTGCTAAAATTTTATTTACAAATTAAAACGCACCAGCACAATAAACATCCCCATCATTTTTATGGAGGCCTGCACTTCTGACATTTTTTGCTGCCTTTCAAGCTTAGCTGTTGTTTTGTTTCTGACAAGCCTTTCTTTTCTGCGTTATCTATTCTCTTGTTATCAATTTGTAAAAATCCTTCAATAGAAAACTTTCTTCTAAAAAGCTGTAGCTCATTTTTTACAGAATGTCTACCAACAGACCTTTCGTTAAAAGCAATTACTGCTTCATTTCCAGCAATTTGAACTATCCTACTACCAGTACGACATGTCTTTGGACAAAATTTCCAAATTAAGGAATTAAATGATTCATTATTATTTTGTGTTTTGCCGCCAAGGCAACGTCTATATAACGAAGGTTGTGACAAATCTATAAAAACTGGCTTTATTGCCTCCATTACAGCGACTGGTTCAGAATTTATATGCTTATATTCAGCTTTATTTTGCTTAGCTTTATTGTATTTGCACCATGTGGTTTCATTTGTAGGACAAACGTCATGAATCGGCTTTTCATCACTCGATATTTTGTGGTAGTAAATTGCCCAAATGGCTTTTCTCATATCACTAACAGACTCATTATATTCTCGAATCGCATTACCATAATACGAAGTTATTTCATTTATTAACTTATCTGTTAGTCTCCCTTTCCCAGACAGATTTTACCGTCATTTAATTTCACTTTTTTTCTTTCAAGTTTTAATTTGCGTAGCCATATTCCCATTCGGTTTTGAATATGTCCAACACACTCAATTTTTTCTATATTTAATTAACCATATGGTTTGGCGTCAGTTATACCTGCAAATGGTTTTGCATCAACTATGTAAGGATCTTAAGTTTTACTAACGTTTATTTTATTTTAAATCTTTACTATCACTTCTTATTTTCTACTTCCGGCCAGAATTAAAAGCGTTAACTTATTTATGCAAAATATGTGTGGCGAACGCCAAGTACTTAAGATGTGGCTTTTTGCCAAGCGAGAGAGAGGAAGGAGTTAGTCGAAGCAGGCCGCTTACCTTAGAAGTTTTACTCAGTTGCTGGTTGCCTTCCAGGCCAGAGTTTTAATCCTCGTGATAATGTTTAAACGTATTGTAGTGTTAACAGTTCTCTGTACTACATACGGCTTCCTGTTAATATACGGCCAATTTTCCACGTTTATTATTCCAAAGGTAAGTTAGAGTTTAGTTAAATATTTTTATATTCTTACGTTTAGACCACAAGTAGTGGGTCTTTGTATTCCAAAGTACGGAAATTATTGTAAAGAGAGAAAAGTAAAGGGTTTTGTATACCTTTCTTGTGTATCCTGTCTACTTCCCACAGTTATTGAACATAGCTTTAGTGAGCTCTCTGTTCCGAGTCAGGTCCTTGCATATTCCCGAAGAAAGTAAGACGGAACATTGAACCTGATAGTGGCGCCCAACGAAGAAGAATAACCATGGCCGAGTTTCAAGAAGAACCTGTGCTGCCTGCAGAAGCGGCTCAGAATCCAGAAATGCCAGCTGCCGCCGTGGAAAGATTTGGTTACATCGTCCAGACCATGCGCGCTTCGATGAAACTAGAAGCAACATTTAATGGAAACTCACCGGTAATCAGTTTTTTGGAAAAATTGGATGACCACTTCATGCTCTACACCGTGCACGAATTTCAAAAAGTTACCTTAGCTACCAGCGCTTTGAGGGGCCAAGCGCTTAATTGGTTCAAATGTATAGGCAGAAGTCTCTTGGGTCAAGCAGGAAGTCCCACCTATACTTACGAGAATTTCAAGACTGCCCTAGTAAAAGCCTTCCCTGACGTAAGGGATCGTGCGAAATTAGAAACGGAACTTTTCAGCATATATCAGCAAAGAATCGAAAATCTCTCAAGATGTATTTTAAGAAAAATTCACGTCTTCAAAATCTTGTATGGAAACCGTCCGGATCCTGAGATAATTCAAGTGATTTTGCCGAGGTTACTGCCCCAAGTGCAAGACTTTATTGAATTAAGAAATCCGACTACACTGGAAAAGTTATTTGAGCTAGCAATCCAGTTTGAAAGTAGAAGAACGGCGGACATTGAAAGAAGACGTCAATATCAACTGCGAAACCAATTTGGTGCGCCAAGACTACAGCAAACTCAAGCACACGGCTACGGAAGCAAAGCGAATCAGTGGGCAAGGAAACCCGAGCATACAAAAAAAGCCGGCGAACGTCGACAGTTCAATAGCAATCCAGGAAAAAGTCTCAAGGCCAGTGGAAAAAGAAGGAAAGCACGGAAATGAAAAATAATTTAAACTAAAACGGATTTCTGCTGACTGGAGGGTGCGAAAATCCGAAGGCCACGAAAACCCCTATTCCTTCAAGTTAAATACAGTAATGGTGAAAAATTTGACTCTTCCGAAGATTGAAGTGTTGGTAAATAATATCCCAGCCACCGCACTCCTGGATACAGGCGCGCAGTATTCCTGTGTGGCAGAAGATTTTTTTAGGAAGTATTTTCGTAAATATCGTATATATAATTCGGATAATACGACAGTGTTAGCTGCGCAAGGAGAAAGATGTAAGTGTATAGGTAAATTACCGCTGTATGTCCGTATCAAGGACGAACAAGTAAAGTTTATGTTTTTCATAGTAAAGAATCTGCAAGCACATATTATCTTAGGAATAGATTTTCTTTCAGAGGCACAAGCAACGCTAGATTTTAATGAAGCGTCTCTTAAGCTGACAATGAAACCAGTTCGTGAAGAGAAGGCTGAACCGCCGATGTTAAACCATGACCACCTGCCTAATGAAGAGCAACAAAGAATCCGACACGTGGTAAGTGAATTTGCTTCGTTATTTAGTGATATTCCAGGATTTACTCAGGTTACTAACCATAGTATTGAAACCGGAGATTCAATGCCAGTTCGCCACAAAGCATACCGGTATGATAAGAATAAGGAAAAAATTATAGAATGGCATATCACCGATATGCTACGTAAAAAGATCATAACGCCCATCTGAAATAGTTATGCTAGCCCGGTGGTTTTATGTAAGATAAATAATGACTATCCATTGACACATCCAAAAAGGTGGAGATTCGCAATTGACTACGGTATATTAAACTCCATAACTAAATATCCGGTATATCCGTTACCTATTATTGAAGAAATTCTAAGGAACATAACATCCACCAAATATATGACGACTTTAGACTTAACGACTGGTTATTTTCAAATAGGGATTAGGCCTGAGGACGTGCCTAAGACTGCTTTTATAACCAACTCTGGCACTTATGCATTTCTGCGCATGCCGTTTGGCCTTTCAGGGTCACCGGCAACATTTCAGCGATGCATGGACATTGTGTTAAGGACTGTTCATGGAAAGTCCACATTTATCTATTTAGAGGATATCATTATTACTAGTGATAATCTCGACCAACATGTACAGGATTTAAGACAGGTGTTTTCTTTATTAAATGAGGCCGGTCTAAAAGTTAATGTCGAAAAGTGCAAATTAGCAGCACTTGAATTAAAATATTTAGGTTACAAAATATCTCAGAAAGGAATAGAGACAGACGAATCAAAAATAATCGCTGTACAAAAGTATCCGACTCCAAACACGGCGAAGAAGCTCTCTTCTTTTCTAGGACTTTGTTCATATTATAGGTCCTTTATAAAAGATTTTGCAGCTATTGCTGAACCATTGTTAAAATTAAAAAGGAAAAAGGCAAGATTCTCGTGGACGGCCGAAGCCAATAGTGCTTTCGAAAAATTAAAACAAGCATTAACGCAAGCCCCTGGTGCTGAAATTTCCTGAAAAGGATGAGAATTTAGAAATTTCAGTGGATGCTTCGGATTATGCGGTAGGAGCGCTACTTTCGCAAAATCAGCAGCCCGTGGCATTTTTTAGCCGAACTTTAAATCAAACACAAAGAAACTATTCCGCGACCGAGAGAGAGGCACTTGCAGTTCATTTAGTAGTGCAAAAGTTCCGAGTCTATTTTGGAAAGGCGCCAATAACAGTGTACTCTGATCATGCGGCGGTAACTAGATTGTACTCAGGGAAAAACTTATCCCCAAGGTTAATAAGATGGGCACTCAAGCTACAAGAATATAATCTGGTAATCAAGCATACCCCCGGAAAGGAAAATATCGTAGCAGATGCCCTATCCAGAATTAAAATAGATGAAGAAGGTAATACTGTAAAGGTGGCAATGCTCACAGCATGTACAATAAATTCCCGAGAAACTGTAATAACCGAACTGGGTAAGGATCCTGAGTTTGAAAGCATTTATTAGTATTTAAAGGATCCTGAAAATTTTAGCCACCAAGATATTGTGGCGATAAGAAATAGGGCGGCCCATAACGAACTAATAGATGGTCTATTATTTTATACAAAAACTACGAATTCCAACAACGAATTTCGACCTGTTATCCCAACTAGTCTTAGATTAAATATCCTGCAGGATCTCCATGACAGCCCTTTAGCTTTTCATGCTGGTATTCGAAAACCTATCCAACGCGTACGCGAGGCAGTCTATTTCCCTGAACTGCAAAAGTTAACAAGGGCGTATGTCCAGTCCTGCCCAACATGTCAAGCAGTTAATTATATTAATTTCCGCCCGGCCGGGTTTCTAAATAGTATTAAATCCGAATTTCCAAATGAAATAATTGGCATCGATTTATTGGGCCCTTTCCCAAAAACTCAGTTAAATAAAAGTCGCTATGTCCTTGTTATGGTTGATCATTTTAGTAAGTGGACCGAAATTGTTCCCTTAAAGCGAGACTCCGCGAAATTAGTTACTGATTCTATTTTAAATAAATATATTTTAAAATACGGAGCGCCCCTATAAGTTATATCGGATAATGGTCCTCAATTTGTAAGTAATGTATTTGAAGATATGTGCCAAAAACTGGGCATACGTCATTTAAAAATGGTCCCGTATCGGCCGCAATAAAATATAGCGGAACGAGTGAATAGAAATATAGTGAAAATTATCCATAGTTATGTTAACAATTTTCATAAAAGCTGGGATAACTATCTCAATGAATTTGCTTTCGCCCTTAGGACCGCAAAACATGATACAACGGGCAAAACTCCTGCTGAGTTATTTTTAGGTAGAAAGATTATAACGCCGTTAGATAAATTATTTTATGTGCAAAAAGAGCCACAGAATTTAAAATGGCTGATATAGAAAAACTAATTAAAGAAGCAAAAAAGAATACTGAAGTAGCACAGAGAAAACAAAAGCTCTATTATGACTTGAAACGACGGGGAGTAACTTATAAAGTAGGGGATGAAGTGTTAAAAATTAAGCATTCACTTTCTTCAGCACCAGAAGATAAAACTGCCAAATTTTTTCCACGATTTGAAGATCCATATGTCATAGAAAAAATAACTCACGCTGTAGTAGTGTTAAAAGCCAGGAATGGTGAAACCTGCTCCGCAAACATTGATCAAATCAAACCCTACTATGATCGTAATAAAATGCAAATATTTACAGATCTTTTGCAGGATCCGGCACGGCAAACACGGCGGGCACAAGCTCCAGATGTGGAACAACGACAAGTACAAGGGCAAGCCATTAAGAGGCAGGAGCAAGTGAAAAGAAAGTTTCCCCGCTGGAAAACTAAAGGTAACAAGAAAAAGAAGCCGTTCCACCGTCCAGAAAAGAGAGCTCACGAACACCCCCAGAATGAAGAAGGGAGAAGGACGACGTATGCAAAGAGAGCCAGGACAAAAGACGGCAACTATAATCCGGCTCTAAAACGGAAGATCTACTCATCCGACAGGACTCTCCGCAACAAATGTCGCCGAACTGCGGAAGGGCCACCAGCGGCGGAAGAAAAGTTACAAGGAAAATTTGAACGGCCAGCAACGAGGTCCAAGCAGGAACACGAAAGAAGTCTCCCGGTTCCGCCAAGACCAGCTGCCATCAAACGGCCAAGACCACAGGCAGAGGCGAAAAACAAGGTATTCAAGGGTGACCGAAAGGGGGAAAAAAAAAGAAAGCTTCTAGAGGAAGGCACTGAAGGGCGAGCCCGCACAAGGAGGAGAATAAATCAAACGAGAATCTCTGCTACCTTCCAGGACTGGGCTCAGAAAAGAATGTCCGAATATAACAAAGATAAGTAAAATTTTATGTTACTTTGCAAACTTAAGTTAATCTTTCATTCTTACTGCAAGTGGCAGATTTCAAGAAGTTTTACGTCATGCGAGGTCTACCTTTATCGCCAAAAAGGCGAGAAATGAGTTGTTACCGATTTTGGTATTATGTTTTTCAATTACTCGCGCGTAAAACTAAAGTTGATGTATAATAGGAATATGTAAAGACTTAAATATTGTAAAAGTTATTGTATAAATTTTATTTAAAACATTCTGGCAAGAAAGAAATTTTAGTCTGAAAGACTTTTTGAAATGTAGTATTTCAATGTAGAAGAATTGGCACTTGATTTGAAAAGAATAGAAGTTAACAATGTACTACTAATGTATGTTTTCAAATGCGTAAAATTAACGGCATTTTAATATGTTCTTATATACAACGTGAACTGTTATTTTAAATGTTAAGAAATACCGTGATATGGTAAAAGTGAAAGTAATGTTAAATTTTTTTTTTATTCGTGTGACTGTAAAAAGACCAAATCATGGTGAATATGTGTTAAAGGTTGAATGAATGTAGTTAGGTTCTCTGACGCTACACTTCAGAGTTAGCCACTTTCAGAATAGTACCTCAGGGTTTAGAGTTGAAGTTAGGGTGTGTTACGAGGTCTTGGTATGTTGAATTTTTAACACGTTAGTGTTTTGATTGTAGGAGGAAGTGTTGAACACGTATACATAAACACATTCGTGTTTGGTGTTCTTTTACATCACATGTCAGAGAGCACGGTGAGAGATAATTAAAATAGTCATGAATGAAATAAGAATGTTAAGAGAAATATAAATATGCATGTTACTTGCCATTACATTGTGTAACATTTCATTAAACTAGTTTTCCTTCCAGATCTCTGGAAGGAACCAGATTTGAATAAAAGCTCCTGTTTAGATGCAGTACAGATGAAAAATTGCGTGTCCTTGGAGCTGCTATTGTAAAAACAAATTTCTTTTTTTTTTTTTTTTAATTTCAAGTTTCTAGTGAGAAATGTTTGTAAAAGATTAGGCCTCGCGTTAGATTCTAGAGTAAAAGTTTTCAAAAAGGTTGTTTTAGACCTCAGTTTAAAACTAATTAACTCTGGCGGGAAGTATGTAAGGATCTTAAGTTTTACTAACGTTTATTTTATTTTAAATCTTTACTATCACTTCTTATTTTCTACTTCCGGCCAGAATTAAAAGCGTTAACTTATTTATGCAAAATTTGTCTGGCTGACGCCAAGTACTTAAAATGTGGCTTTTTGCCAAGCGAGAGAGAGGAAGGAGTTAGTCGAAGCAGGCCGCTTACCTTAGAAGTTTTACTCAGTTGCTGGTTGCCTTCCAGGCCAGAGTTTTAATCCTCGTGATAATGTTTAAACGTATTGTAGTGTTAACAGTTCTCTGTACTACATACGGCTTCCTGTTAATATACGGCCAATCTTCCACGTTTATTATTCCAAAGTTAAGTTAGAGTTTAGTTAAATATTTTTATATTCTTACGTTTAGACCACAAGTAGTGGGTCTTTGTATTCCAAAGTACGGAAATTATTGTAAAGAGAGAAAAACAAAGGGTTTTGTATACCCTTCTTGTGTATCCTGTCTACTTCCCACAGTTATTGAACATAGCTTTAGTAAGCTCTCTGTTCCGAGTCAGGTCATTGCATGTTCCCGAAGAAAGTAAGACAGAACATTGAACCTGATACCGTCACCAATATAAGAAGTATATTTTACACCTCTTTTTTCCATGGAACATGAAAAATTGTTTATCTTTCCATTCATTTCCTTTTTTCCTGAAGAACCAGCATGATTCTCCAAACAGGCCTTGTGTTCACTTACGCCATTTCCTAGAAATGACTCGCAAACTTTGCAATATAAAGACAGTATTTCTGTATCGATTACTGTGTTGCTTTCTGACCCTATTACGGAACAGACTCCAACCAAAGACGTATGTCCTCGAGTCTTCCACGTACCGTCTCCACTTACAGTCACATTTAACGACGAATTTGAAAGAATGATGTGCAATCACAGGAGGGAGATCCATAACGCAGCAGAATTTCTGCATAGCAGCTTTCCCTTGACCAAGAGTTCGCATTGCATACGTAAATCTTCTGTTTAGCTCTGATATATTTTTTCGGACACCCATCATATTAGAGTTTCTGAAAGTTCTTTTACATGAACACTTTGAGCATAGTAACTCAAATTTTGAGCTTAAACCATGATGAAATAGTTCACTTAAATGAACATTACAAATTTTACAACATAAATTATTTTCAATAAATTGAAATAGGATATCCAAATCAAATAGTCTATAACCACTAAAATTAGGCTCTAAAGTTATCTTTATCTCTTGGTGGCAAAACAGTGTCACTATATATTTTTTTTAACGAAGAACTTACACCACACTTCTTATTCATTGTATCATTATGCTGATTTCCCTGGAACTTTCTTTTCTTTGGTCGATGAATATAAGACCTTTTATTTTTTACATCTTCCTTACAATTTTCCATAATTATCAGGTGATAAAAATACTAAACAAAAACTGCAATGTTATAATAAAAGCACCTTCAAAAAAGTCAAAAGAAATTTAGAAATCGCAAAAGAGCTTGTAAGCAATCACGTTTCACGCTAATCCAAAGCTGGAGTAAGATTTCAACACATGCCTATGTTAGATGCCTATGTTAGAATAGTGCTATGTATAAATCTAATATATTCCTAAGTCGCGCTTTCGAGACATGAAAAACGCAGTTTGAATTTTGTCAATCGGCCCAGTAGAACGGGAGATATAGCACAGTCCTCCCCCCCTTTTTTTTTTTTTTTTTTTTTAGCTTGAGAACACATCAGCACTGTTTTTCCACCATCTCAAAATAAATTATGAAGATTTGTGCTTTTGCAACTAGTTGAATTTCAACAGAAATACACGTTCATATGAAATCGTTGAAGCTCTTTTAAAGGGCCGGTTTTATACCTTTATGCAAATGTAATTCTACCGCATATAGCAGTACTTCCTTGTCAGCTGAATTACTTTCACACTGAGTCTTCCGATGAGAATTTTCCTATTTAAATACCAAAGGATGAATGTTTATAAATTTCAAAGCACCTACTATCTTAACGATCGTTTCACTCAAAATCAAATATTCGAAAAGTGAGCAGAAAGGCAAAATAGACAATAGCTAAACATGGGAACATTGAATGTGAATAGCACTTTATTGTTGGTCTGCTGCCTTTTACCAGCTAAGATAGTACTTGCCAGAAACCGAAGATTATCCAACTGTGGGCATTGTGGTAAGAAGTCCTTTACTGAGTTCTCCAGCCGAGTAAACGTAAATGCGATTAACCTCTCGAAGCCGGCTGGTACAGCAGTTGTACAAGGAGAATGACTTTCTCAGACGCCGGCATTGGTACAACTGTCGTACCATCCATGCCCTCCCCATTTTAGAGAATCGCCTATCTGTAGATCTTTGGGTGGTCCATTGTCGCTGCTCAGAGTAGCCGCTGGCTACGCATTATTTCCCTCTTATTATCAGTTTAGCTACATTTTGGCAAAAACCGCAGGTTTCGTCTCGCGCCAATATACTTGAAAATTAAATAGAGGCCATCTCTTTCTCAATCTGTCTCATAATTTTAATGCTACTTCTTTTAGTACTGACTTTTGCTATGATTAAAACGTCAGCGATTTTGCATGCTCTTTAAGCATACCATATTTAATGTTCTTTAATCATAACAAATAAGAATAGATTAATATTTTAGATTTAATGCCCTTCTAGAAAATAGGTAAAACCGTTTTTATCGTTTACTCGTTTACTTCATTTTCATACTTATGAATAATAAGATTTTATTTTGACATTGTTTTGTGGAGTGCATAAAACCCTTAAGAACTGTCAACTCTTTCAAAGTGCTTCTATTATGCAGGCAATTCTGTCTGATTTATCAGGAGATAAATAAGAGACAATTGTATGCATAATAGTTTTTCTGATTTTCATTCATTCAGTGATTGCTTTCAATGATTTTCATTGATTGTAAATTAAATAAAATCAATTTATCTTTACACTTTATTTTAGGATGAGATCTGCCAAAAAATATTTAAATATCAGTAAAGCTCACGTTACTTCTAAACTGAATCAAAACATCAGTTAAATGTTATAAAATTTTGGGCCAGTTTTATTTGCTGAAATTCTTATACTCTTCAAGAGATAGAGAGAATTCAGACAAGTTGATTGAGACAAGTACGAGATTGATTAGAAATAATGAATGAAATATAAACATTGCATACATTTTGTTCTAAATAAAGTGTGCACTGGATATGCATCCAGTACTGCACATTTATTTATGCACTATTTATTTAGAATTTTGCTTTCATTTAAATATGAAAGCAAAATAATCATCGAAAAAATTGCAAATCTAGCAACTCCTCTACTATGGGACGTAGGCGTCCGACAAACATGTAAATTTTACTTCATCCATGGAGGAGAACTGACGACTTTTCTCATTAGGAAAATGTCAAAGAGGGGGCAAAACTGTTTCGGATCGCGCTGGTCTGAAAGCTATAATATGAGTATTTCGGCTCGGTTTTAGAAGGTTAAGAGGGTAATGCTTGAGAACCTATTGTAATAATTTTGTGGAAACATTTATTTGGAAGAACGTTTATAAAAGTATAAAGAAACATTACAATTAGAGAGAAAATATAAATTATTATCAGGTTTTAGTCAAATTATCTGTATATGAAACGTCGAAATGGTAATATGAGGAGGATTTTATTCATTTGTGTAAGCATTTTATTTACTTGCATACCAACGAGTTCTGACGAAAGTCTGCATAGATTTATTACCTAATTATTGGCACTTCTTGCAGACGCAAATGAGATCTAATCAGAAAATAATGAAGCATCTGAATCAGTCAATCATCAACACGCACATTCTAAATCAGATTTCTGAATTACTTTCTTGAAGAGTTTACGGTCCAAATAAAACTGAAGAAACATTTTAAACACAAAACAAAGCAGCAGAAGTGTGAGAAGTATATATTACTATAAAGCCAACACTCTGTCAGTTAAAGACAAAGTAGTTTGATTAAATAAACAAGGTGAACAGAGACACAGTTGTAGCCGTTTGTAATTTTAAAGTACATAAAGCGCAGGAGTATATGAGAAAACCAGTGAGTAGCACATTGGTTACAATTTTTATTATAAACATGCTGAAACTGTGAATATAATTTCAAGCATCGGTGGCAACATCGAATGGAGACATGCTTCAGTGTCAGATGTATTTCATTAAAAGATATGAAATATTTTTAAACGTTTAAGAACACAGTTTCTGAAGTACTTGACAGCTCACACTGTATAAGCTTCATTCCTTTGTTTAAAAGTCGGTAAAGAGTTATCACAGATTTTCTTAAAAATTATCGGTGATCAATACTGGTATTGATGAATCATAACGACAATAACATACATTGTTAAAGAGAGAAAGTACTTGTGAGGCTTTCTGAAAGACCGAGTCTCAGTTTTAATATTTTAATATTAATCTCTACAAGTCTGACCTAACTGACACTACTGAAATAGATACGAAAAATTGATTCCCACTGTTAAAAAATTGATCTGCATTTTTTTTTCGTAAATTTTATTTTTTTAAACAACATGTCTGTAATCAATGTGCGCACCGCATTGATGCTGGAAAAACACTAAAATTTGAATCATCGTTGTACAAGCTAAAAAAAAAAAAACAATATTTAATTGTGAGAATAAAATATTCTAACGATTATAATGATAAGTCACGAATAAAATCAAATCTGTAGCTGCAAGCCTTTTTTAGCGTTATGGTGGTTAGGGAAAACTTAGTGCGATACCGAAGGCCTCGGGTTCGAATCCCGGAGAAGGCATGGATGTAAAATTGTAAGTCCCTTCATAGGAGGCAATGATGGCCCGCCTACTAGGCGCCTCCATGATAAAGAGACTACCGATCTGGCCTTAGGGGAGGACGATGCCGACATAGGCAAGTGCCAACCATAAGAAAAAAAATTTGATTGTAATCTTATTCAAAAATTCCTAATTATAAGACGCAAATTTTTAGACACCTTTCTCATGTTCGTTTTTAATGTTAATCAAACTAATATGAAAGTGGACTGAAAAGTCATTTTTAAATGAACCCCATAATCTTATACGTCTCTGTACATTTGCATAAATCCATAATGGGCCAGGTATTATTTTATCGAAGGACAAGAGTCTAAATGGAACGATTACTTCGCTTGCTTGCGAGTGAATTCTAGAAGGTCCGACGAACACATCGCGGACGAAAACGTAGCGGAGAAAACAACGTAAGACGGAAACTTCGTTGTAGAAAACATGTGGGAGAAAAGAAGGCAGGAAAACATATCGTAAGTCTAAAACATCATCGAAGAAAACAATCGTGGTACAAAACATCGACGAAGAACCGAAAGCGGTTCCAAAACTTCGCAGTTTATAAATATCGTCGTGGAAAATATATTCCTATAAAAGAGAGTAAATAAAATAATCGCATGACGATTATTCTGCAGATATATCTTTTCTACTTTTAAAAGGTGCTGGTGCCTATTCGAATAATGAATTCTAGGTGCGAGTAAGAATGAGGAATATTTTTACCTCTATATTTCATATATTTCCTTTCATTAATAATTTTTTGCTAAAAATCCAAGAAGGAACTCTTGCATTGAAAAGTTGAAAGGAAGTAGAAAATTAATGATACGTATGGGAGTACTACGCAGTTTTTTATTTTTTATTTTAAGAGAATTTTAAATTTATTTACTTAACTATTAAACGTTATTATTTAATTAAGTCATTTCATAAAGTTGTATTGGCAGTTCTTCATGAACAATATATTTTTAAAAAATTAAAAAAGGGAAAAGGAGCATTTACTTTAGATTAAATGTATTTAAAAGTTTTATGCATGTATGAAATTTCTAATATTATGTTCTTTGAATAAAATTAAGACTTCTTTTGTTCTTTTTCCTTCAGCTTCTTCAAAGTAATCCTTTTATATAAGTATCCTTTGCATGTTGCGATTCGTTAGTTGTGATGACACAAGTCAGGATGAACTACGTAATATTTCAGTACCGTATTTATATTTATTGGATTATTGGAAGAGCACGTTAGGGCTCTTTTACTAAGGGGAGGGAAGCGTTTGGGGAGGACTTTCTCAGGAAAAGTTTCGTACGCACATTACACATTAGAAAAACCACAAAATTCTCAAGCAGCGTGTTTTTGTGCTGGGTCTAGCTAACAGCGTTCAACGACTTTACCTCTGGACCACTGCAGCCAGATAGAGTTATTAACGGAATAGATTATTAACAGAAATGCATTCATTTTCACACTATTTTTTTGAGAAAGATCAAATTTAAATTTAGATCTAGAAAATGTAAACGCAGAATTTTACAAAAAGAAAATATAGGTACAATAAATCCTCTTGTCGATTACCATCCTAAGATGACCGATGTTTCTGAGAAAATAAGTAAATATAGGTTTTTCACAATGTCTCTCTAAGATGACCGCATCAACGGAAGACTAAAGAGATATGGAATCGTCAACGATCGCTTTGAAACGAATATTTTATATTTAACTTTACATTTATATATTTTTATAAATGATTCTAAAATATGGTTAAGCTTTTGTGTCTCAGTGTGCCACTACATGGAACACCCAAATTGAATCGCTTCGAAAGCCTCTAAATTCAACCGTAAATAGATAAAAATGCTTTTATAATATACTTTGAACTTTTCTTTTTAAACCGTAGATAGCAGCATATCACAAGGAGACACATAACTTTAATTTATTATGTGTTATTAAAATCCATTTTTTTCAAGTAATTTTCTCTATTTTTTAATGATATAAAAATTTTATTTGGAGAAAAAATAGGCATAATTTTTTTGGCTGTACTCCAAATTATTTTTTTAATCTTTCATACAAAAATCATACGCAGAATCATTGAATAAAACCAGGTGTTCCATTAGCGGGAACACTGCGCCTTTAGCAATCTCATGCTCTTACTAATCAGAACATCTGTGCTCTCAGGAGAGAACATCCGTTGTTTTCGTTTTCTCTTTCCGTTGATTTTTTTTGGGGAGGGAATGAATTCAAACAAAGCAGCATTGAGGGGCGAGGTGGGTTTTGTGTTATGAAAGCATTAATATTGGCATCTCGAAATTTATGGGGGTAGTTTTTAGGCGGAAATTTCATTAGTAGCTTCACTCATCTTTACTTAGACCTACGCGAATGTTTTGCTGTCTTTTTAGTCTCATTCCCGTTTATTTTCAATAATTGTGTAGATATTTTTCGTGTATCTATATATTATATGCTTATTTTTCTTTTTTGTTAATATTAATCGTAGTTAATTATTTTAATCTTAGTTGGTTTGTGCTTCCATCAAAAAGGTGTGACTTGCTTTGAACAATTTCACGAAGCTAAGAAATAGGAAAATTTATAAACATTTTTGTATATAGGACTTGTGTATATAGATATGTATCTCATTTATTCGTATATATTCAAGAATATTGTGTATATCCAGGGAACCATGTATACAGCCATAATACAGAGTTTTTTCATTCTTATGCAAACGCTTCTACTCATTTTCGTGCTTCACTGCAAAGCTCGCTTTGTCGCACTTTTATAAGCTCTGGCGGCGCAGTGTTCCACCTCATGGAACACCCACAGAATTAAAACGGTAAGTGCAATTTTTACAACATTTTACCTGTATATTTATTTAGGACTAAATAGACTGAATACAACGTTTCTTGCTGAAATTCCGACTTTAACGTACAGTGCGCCGCAAAGGATTAAATATTTTAGTTCTATGTTACGCAAATTGTATTTCTCCCTTTGTACCGAGGAGAGGCGCAGACACAAATTTGTTAGGATCGTAAAGCTCGGCTTTAGAGCTTTTAAGTTGCGGTGAGTTTCAACTAAGCAGAGGTTCTCCTGAGTTTACTTGGTGAGCCGCTACTGAAGTCGGAGATTTCAAAGAGTTCTTCGCCGTTCCTCAGCCAACTTAATGTTTGAAAGCCAATAAAGTAGTTTCGGTCAACATTATGACTCTGAGGTTTCTTGGGTTCTACACTGAGGGAACATCAAGTGAATTTACAGTCCACTACTTTTGAACGACGGGACATACAGTTTTCACACACAATTTATTCGAAAATGTTTTAGTTATTGCTTGAACTTTTAGAACGAAGTTCTCAGCGAACCACTTTTTTTTACGACCACTTCTTAAAAGTATAGCTGTGGATTTCTGGTACTAATTCTCATCTTTTTAAGATTTCCCATTTAGGTAATATTTTATTACTGCGTTTTACAATATAAAGGAAGTATTATAATTACGAAAATTTTCAAGTATCACATTTCAGTGGAAATATCCATTTTGTCCATATCTGAATCCATTTGGATGATTTTTGTGCGACATCTCATACGGACAGAATAAAGACTTCTTCCTTTTCATAGTATATTTTATAATGCATTCAAAAGGGATTTTTTCGTGTTCTCTGTATGTATGTAGATATAATATATGTGTGTATGTATCTCGCATAACTCAAAAACGATTAGCCGAAGAATATTGAAATTTTCTAAAGAGTAGGCTTGCTTCTCTCTTTATATTGCAGGTTAGCTGTACCAACCGTATATGTATATGCTCACGTATATGTACACCAACATCCTTTATCCGGCTTAAAAGTCCCTACACGACCTTTATTTTTGCAATCGTTGCTTGTAGTAATATACTTCCAGTTATTGAAATGTTTTTAAATCACGAAAATATTCATGTTTTGGCGATGTCAAATTTTTAAAAAAATTCTTTTTTGACAAATAAGTAAATCCAAATTTTAATACAGTCTCGCGGTTCGTATACTTACATTTGGGAAAGTTTCATACTTGTTATCTATATAGTATATAAAGAAGAAAGTTTGTGTGTTTGTCCTCTCATAACTCGGTCACTACTATAGCTATCACCACCAAACTTTCTACAATTAGGTCGACGTCACTTTTCTCAAAAAAAAAAAAAAAAAAAAAAAAAAAAAAAAAAAAAAAAGAGCTAAAATCAGAGCTATAAATTAAAAACTCGGAAAAAATGTAATTTTCTTTCTCATTTTCCGAGTGGCAACAGTCTCGCAAGCTGAAGACGAAAATCTGCTTTATTTCGAAAGTTGTTACCATTGCTCTCTTTCAAATCCTAGAGTTTGTTAAAATACGAAAATAGATAAAAGATGAAATAAAAATAGCTTTCCCAAACATTAAATACGTTATTCCCGATTCCGAAAACTCGAGGGAAGCCATTTCGACTATTCTCATCTTAACCACTTTCATCAGCCAAAATACTAATTAAAAATTCTGAAAGTTCTAATTTTCGCACTCATTTTTCCTAGTGGTAACAGTCTCGGGCGTTGGAGATAGAATTGTTTTATTTCGAAAAGTGTTGCTACTGCTCGCTTGCAAATCGTACATTTTGTTAATAAAAAAATTTGTAAATTTTACATAACCTATATATATAAAGAAGAATGTCTGTTTGTGTGTTTGTTTGTTTGTTTGCGTTATTGATTTCTGATCAATTATGATAAATATTTTGCGACATTGAATCGACTAAAGTTGAATATAGGTGAAATATTGGATGGAACTTGAGCTGTTATGGCCATTTGATTAGAGAGACGAAAATCACTAAAAGCTGAGTGACATTGCTTCTGATACAATGAGAGAGAATTATATTTTTCTATCGAAATTTTTTATGTGGGGTTGCATATCGCACCAGACTGAAAAATGTATAACTATGAATCGTATTTTTTACATCGTTAGAGAAGGATTACAACGGTATCGTTCTCTCTGTTGTTAGATACATTGCTTTCAATCTAACTTAATTGACATCGGGTACTTCCGCTAATAAAGAAAAAAAATTAGAAAAAATTCATAAACGCACGACCAAAATTGTGCAGTATACGTAATTTCAAAATCAGCAACTTTCTTTTAGGAATCGGGTATTCAAGTTTGAAAGAGCAATTCGAAGAAATAAATTTAAATGATCAGCAGCAAAAAGTATGTATATTTTAATAGGCCTTATAAGGAAATTCACATAACTAATAAGGAACAACACATAAGGCCTTTACAAGGCCTTATGCGTTGTTCGCCTGAGATTTTTGATTTTAGTAAGCACATAATTTTTCGATTTTTTTCATTCGAAAAAATATGCGTCTGTTTCTCGTACTTTTCTAATATACAGTGAATTATTTCATAAGGGCATTACGCGGAAGTTTCTAATTATTAGTTTATATATAGTATATAGACATTGTCAAACATTCGTTTTCTCCAGATGTAAACCACCTGTTTCTCCACCTGGCCCAAACAGCTTTTTACATATTGTTAACTGCAAACAATCATTCGATTTACTGCATAGTTAAATGGAATGTATTCTGAGAGCTGAAAAATGTCATCTAAGCAATTTGCAATTTGATTCATTACTAGTAAATCTGAAATCAGTTTCGTTATTTTAACAAGAAAGGGTATTTTTATGCATAGTGCTAAAAATAGATTAAAGATTTAATAAAAATTAAATTTTAGGTTCGAGTTCCATTTGACGAATATCAAAATGTTTACCTTGAAATATTAATAAAAGTATTTTGAAAATAGGAATGCAATTTTTAATTATTTTAAATCTATTTACTCTAAAGCAAAATGCCGTTACATTAAATATCAGAGGCACAAGTAGAAGATATAGAACTGGATATAGATGGCTAGAAGTAAGAAACAAACAGAAAAGAAAGAGAGAGATCAGAGTAAAATTATTCATGTTAAATTCAAATGGAAAGAATCTGAAAATGCTATATTTCAATAGCTAAGATTTAGTTAACTCTAACAGGGGGAGAAGTACCTCATATGGGCATAGTATACATCATAAGTGAAGTGGTGAAAGCATACGGTATCGTGTTTTTACTATTTGAACACTTTCGAAGATCTGAATGATGAGTTTATATATGTCAAATACTCTATTAATTACTTATCTCTATCTATCTGTAATTATACACGTGCTGTCCAGCAATGAATGCTCGATGTATAGGTCACAGCCACTATCCCACCAAAAGAGAAAACTTTCATTTATGAAACTTCCTAGTACGTCTGCCAGGGAAATGAAAACAGGCTTTACATCTAACATTATCCTCCACATTTTTATGAAACATTAACATTTTGATTCGACCCTTTTGTTTCATTTTGTTTTGAGTTTTGTTCAAGCAAACGTTTCGAAAATCATTCCTACTAGTAAATATCTGTTTGTTTCTTGTATGTTTGGGGCACCATTGGTCATGTGGTTAGGATTGCAGAATACTGAGAGTTTTATGGAACTGATCATCCCAATTGTAATTTCCATTATTTATATACAAAAACAATATAGGAGCATGAAAAACACCAATATGGATAGTTTAATAAGACGAAACTTCAGCTCGTAAGTGCTGATAAAAAACAATGTACAATAACTAAATGTTACTGTAGGATGTTTATTATAGCTTAAATAAACAATATTCTGTTTTTGCTCAAACACAGCGTTAAAAATACCAAGTGGTTGACACGAAGCCACATAAATTTCATTTGACTAATTATTAATATATTATTATATCATAATATTAGTTAGCAGTGGTAAATCTAGGTATTAAAAAACCGTAAACACGAATTTTTGAAAATTTTAATATTTCTCCTTTGGCCACGTTTGAATTATCCATTTGAAATTAGGCATCAAGAAGGTGGCAAGGGGCCTTCATTTTCAAGGAATGATTTCTACCGGCAGTAATTTTACAATAATATTATAAGATTAGACATAATAAATCTGACAGCATGAATGCATTATATGAAAAAAGCATGGAATTTGCATTATTTTGCTATAGAATGTTATACTAATTCTCGATTATCCGTGTGTGGAATACCCGTCTTGCAATTTGGAACTAGGTACCGTTGAAGCAATTTTAAGCGACCAGGGAATATATTTTTCATTTAGTCAATTTGTCGAAATTTTAATCTTTTTAATTGCAGTTTTACATTATTTTGATTACCATTAAAAACGAACGTGAGTAACTCATCTGAAAATTTATAAGCTGTGAGAGAAACCATATTGAATGAACTGAGCATACAGAGGAGACTAATTATATGCCTTTGGCTTTACAATCCTTGTTAGAATATTTCATTTTCAGAGTTGTGTTTTTGTGTTTATTGCAGCTTGTAGGATGATGAGTGAAATTGCTTGGAACTCCGTGCATTAAATAAGTGCAAACATTGGTTACATACCTTGTTAATTAAAAAAAATTAAACTTTACAAAAAATAATGTTACAGAATACATATATTTCTTTTACATTCCGAATCAATTTTTCGTACCTAGTTGAGTCACATAAATAATGACAAACTTTGAGAAATGAATTTAAAAGAATTAAATATGAAAAAAAGAAATTAACAAAACAATTATAACTTGGCTGTGCGAGAAATCTCACAAATACTACGTTTATGTTTCTGAACAAATGCATAATATTCCCTTCATTTCTATCTATCAATTTTATCATTTATCTCTCACACCCTTTTTTATGAAAATCTGTGATAACACTTTACAAACATTTAAACAAATAAATGAAACTTATACAGGTTGGACTGTCAAATACCTCGAAAAATTAGTTGTTAAATTTCAAAAAATTTCAGATTTCATTACGAGATATATCTGACATCGAAACAGGTCTCAATTCGATAATGTCATGGATTTTTAGAATTATGTTTACAGTTTGAAATTATCCTCATTATACGAAAAATATTAAATAAATTTGTTATATATCAGTTTCCTTGCACACTCTTGTGCTATATGTACTTTAACGTACAAAGAACGTTATAGAATAATACGTTAATACGTTATAGATACGTTATCGAAACGTTATAGAAACGTTATAGAAACGTTATAGAAACGTTATAGAAATGTTATAGAACGTTATAGAAAGAACGTTATAGAATAGTGTTATCAATGGTTATTTAAACCAAACTGCTGTGCGTTTTTAAGGCCGAGCGGTAGCTTTCTAATTAACACGCTGAGTTCGGCGCCGAATTTGCTGTCCTTTCCGTTCAGCCGGCAGCGAGCTAAGCCTTAAAGCTAAGCCGTATTTGTGTTTAGAATGTTTCAATACATTTCATTAATGCTAAATTTGATCACATTTCATTGAGACTATATTTATTTTTTAACTTATACTGTCGGTTCCGTGGAACGACGCCAGGCAAACGAAAATTCCAGTGCCGGTTCCCAGGGACCGACGCCGGCCACACGGAAAGTTCACTGTCGGTCCCCAGAGACCGGCGCCGCGCTCAACGTGTTAAGAAAGTTTCGGGCCGGTAAGTAAATATGTATTTAATTCAAATATATGAATTGATATGTAATCTATATATATGATTGATTGTATTTGAGTTCCATTTCGAATACTCAAAACTTAAACACAAAGAACTAGAGGCAGCAGATACATAAATCAGTTTATTGAACACAATTTAACAGAATCGTTACAGGTGATGAGATGTGGGTAGCTCACTTCACCACAGAAAACAGCAACTCACGATTGATTGGCGTCACAGGGATCCACGCGCCGGACGATCCTCAGTCTATGCACGGAAATTGAAGTCCACGGTATTCTGGGATAGTAAAGGCATTCTGATCATTGACGTATTGGCGAGTGGTGCTCCGGTGAAAGCTGATCTTTATTGCGCTTTACTATAGAACATCTGAAGAGCCATTCAGATCAAATGGTTTGGGATGCTCAGTGCTGGTGTTGTGGTGTCCTACGACAACATCGGACGCATACGGGGAATTCCACAAAATTAATGTTGCAGGCGTTTCGCTGGGAGATGTCTGACCATCCATTCTATGGCTTCGATCTTGCTGTTAAGTACTTCCACGTGTTATTGCACCTGAAGACGTTCTTGTCTGGGCACACTTTCCTACAGGTGAAATGTTGCAGACAAATGTGACGGGCTGCCTTTCTTCCCATGCGACAGACTTGTATGACACTCTAATGGAAATAGGTAACCGACGCTATGACAATTGGTATAGTTCCGATGTTTCTTATGCTGAGAAGTAGCAGAAATATAGCTGTATCTTTTGCAATAGGTTTTTCCAGGTAATAAGACTTTATTTTTATGGTTTACGGCAAAGTAATTTTTCGGACGACACTCTTATTGTTTAAATAATCATTATCAAATGAATATACCTTCATCTAAATCAATATCTAACTCATTGAAATCATCATCTATATAAATTTCCTTCTAAATCCAACAACTTCATCTGCTAATCTAAGACATCTAACTAAGCATAACTACCCAAAACACATCTTCATGTTAAACCATCATATATATATTATCATCATCATCGTCATTGAAAATATCGCCAAATTAAGATAAATCATCATAGCTCAAATCAACTAAATAAAAAGCAGTATCATCTAAATCACCACCATCAACAATATGATTCTCATTTGATCATCGTCTTCATCACCTCAACCGTCTAAATTACCATCAAAATTGTTATCTGAATAACCAAGAAAAAAATTATAAAATTATCACCAGATAATTCAAAACCATCATTTAAATAATCATCATCATCGAAATCATACCTTCAGTTTTAACCGTCGTATATGTCATCATCACCATTATCATCGTCGAGAGAGATCTTCCAGATCATCTAAATAGAAAGCAATATCAACCAAATCATCATGTTCTTCATCCTAATTTAATCATCGTCTTCATTGTCTAACTCCTCTAAATTATTATATAAATCACTCTCACATCATGTACAAAATCGTCATCAGTCAAAACTATGTCACCATCAAATTCATCTACATATTTATTATCACTTAATACACATCGTCATTTTAACCATCATGTATATCGCGTCACCATGATCATCGTCAGAATAAGATAAACCATCATCACCCAAATCCCAAAATTTTAAACCATCCTATGTATCATCTTCATCATCATCATTGAAGTCGTCGTCAGAATAAAAGAACTTCACCTAGATACAAAGCCCGATCACCTAAAGTTTTATTATCATCCTACTCAATTATTCATACTCTTCATCACTAAACCATATACTCACGATCACCTAAATAAAAAATCATCAGCAGTTAATCTAAATTGTCGTCCTTAAAATTCCAGTTAAATTATTCAAATCATCGTCGTTTAAATCATGACTTTTTAGTGTTTCGCTAGTGTGCCGTCAAATAGAGCCAGTTTCATTCAGCTACAGACAGAAGGATATCACCGGAAGTTCACTATCTTTGGTACAGGTGTAGTAACCAACCGCCCTCAGGAGATGCCAGAGACTTGGGGACGTAGCCGAAACCTATGCCATCTTAAATAACGTGACACTCGGAAGTGACGTAAGAGTTTGAATAACGTAATGTTTCAAAAAGTTTGGTTTTTGTGACAACGAAAATATTTTTTAAAGTTTCATTTCTTCCGGAAACGACGAATTGTTTTCTTATTTTTTTAGGCAACGGCCTCTTGAACCCCTTGAAATCTTGTTTGTAATGACATTAAAAATTTCAGTTTTATCATTAAATCTGTATTTGTTTTTAATGGAGCATCTCATTATTTACTGTTTGTTCATTTCGCATAATTTTAATATAATAATAATAAGCCAAATGCAAAATGTTAATCGTTAAAGAGAAATGCGACCAGAGATATAAAATTAAAAATTAAAAGACAAAGAATTAAATTTATATATCAAGTTTTACCAAAATAGAAAAAAAAGAGAAAGGACCTTTAAAGAATAGAATAGTTGAAGGGGTGTTGAAAGCCAAAACATTTCATAAAATGAGGATTTCTGATATTTGCATTTTCAAATTCTCTACAATTTTAGCTTTCTTAAAACACCGTTCTTTAATCTCTTTGAAAATTAGGACTGTACAAAATCTAGCTTTAATTTGTCATTGAATACTTTGATAATTGAGAATTTTTACATAAAATCGCGTTTTTCCCCCGAACGTGATTTTTTATACTCGATGTAGTACCTGTTCTCAAGAACTACTGCTCACAGGTATCTGAAATTTTTATACCTTATTTACTACGTTTCCAAATATTTGTCGAAATGAGCTTTTTATTATAATCAGTGCTAAATTTTACTATGCGTAACAAAATATTCTGTAAAATACTCTAAAATTTAAAAATGATTAAATGGCTCGTTTCAGGATATTCAGCTAGGTATTGTGATGTTCCTTCCCTTAGCGAAAGACGTTTCCAGAACATTTTATCTGCGAGGGGCTAAAGACGGTTAAAGGAAGGGACGTAGTTACGCCGGAAAACAGAGTGGAGGCAAGCTGGTGGGAAGAATGCGAGACTTGTGACTTTTGCGGTTGGACCGTCAGTCATGCCGTGTGCAAAGGGATAACTTAAGCTAAATGTATAGTAGTGGTATTTGTTTTATTGTGTATTGTTTAATAAATTAGTGGATAAAATTTCAAAGCTGATCGAGATTATTTTCCTATTATGGCGAGTGCTTTAGAAATGACCGAACCCCCCTCGGAGTTGAAACGGCGCGAGGTGCAAATCGGCGCAGTCGATTGGATAAGATTGTGAAAAAGGAAATCACTAAATAGTGAAAATAATAAATAAATATGGTTGTAAAAAGTTACTGAAAGTTATAAAATGAAATTCGGTGATAGTTCACGAATGGATCTACGATGAGAGAAGATTTTTATGACGAAAGAAAATGGCGCGTTTAGGGCCATGTGTGCGAATAAATTCATCCGATTTGTGAAAGCGTGATGTGCTAAAAAGTTAACAGCCAGTGAGTGGTAAAATGGGATCATCAGTGTTCATCATCCTAGTGAAATCGTGAAAAGTTAAATCAGGGGTAATGTGAATTACCGTGTTGTAATCATGTCAAGTTACGTGCCACTGCAGTGTGCTAAATGTTAAAGTTAACAGCGTCAAGTTGTGCTCTTCGTTCGATATTTTCACTATCGGGATCAAAGGTAAGTCCTTCTTAATTTATATATTAACCATATTAACTTAGAAAATTATAATTGTTTTTATGTCTGTTAATAACATGATTCGAATGTCAGGCGTTAAAGCCAGTACACACCGAGAAAGTATATTTTATATGGAAATGAGAAATTAAGGTTCTTATTTTTATCAAGATATAGGAGATTCTTAGAGATTCTTAGAGCAAGGGAAACGATTATTGAAACATTTGAAAATAATGAAAGGAGTTATGTTTGACCCACCATCGAAAGCTGAGAAATGGCTGTTCTTTTTACACCATGCTGAAGTGATTCTTAATCTCTATAAAATATCTGAAGAAGGGAAAATTATTTTGAAGAGTTTAAAAACAAAAGTTAAAAGTTTGATCGCGACTCTCGATGAAATGGATTGAAATAACAATATTATGATTAAAGACACCGTATTAAAAGAATTCGAGATTCCTCGGAAAAACCGATCGAGGCAGGCTGGTGGCGTGAATACGAGACTTGGTACTTTAGCGATTGGACCGGCAGCCATGCCGTGTGGAAAGAGATTACTTAAAACATGTTTTGCGCGCCTTATATTATGTATATAGCTGAGATTACTTAAAACATGTTTTGCACGCCTTACATTATGTATATAATTAAATGTATACTATACTAGTGATATTTGTTTTATTGTATATTGTGTACCGTTATGTGTAATAAATTAGATGATAAAATTTCAAAGATAGAGATTATTTTCCTACTATGGCGAGTGCATAGACGAACCTGCCTCGTGCTTGAAAGAGCGCGAGGTGATAGATGTACTTTAATTACGTAAAAACCTTCAAGCCTGTAAGAACAGCAGATTTTCAGAAAAGGTAATCCAAAAATGGCCAATTCAACATTGTTGCTATAGGGTTTCCAACACCCCTTAATAAAAAGGAGTAAAATATTTTTAAAAAGTGGCATTTATGGAAATACAAAACGAAATATGTTTAGCTTATAAGAGTATATAATATTTCTGTAAAATAAATAAAGTGAGAATTTAAAAGCAATTTTTTAAAATAAAAAACCAAAAGGAAATATTTATAGTTTTTAAAATCAGTATTACTTTGTAAAATGAAAGAACTTAAAATCTTTTTAAAGTAAAAATAGCGAAAAGAAAAATTTAAATTAAAGTTTCACGTTATTAAACTAAATATTGAAGAGAAAAACACTTTTGACACGAGAAAGGGAAAATAAAAGAATTTTAAAGTTAAAATTGCATTTACACAAGTTGCAACTTTGATAGAGATTCGCGTTCCTTTAAGCCTCGGGCGTCTTCCTATGACGGTCGGTTACTATTAAGCTTGTTATTGTAAATTGGCTATTCAAATTACAGTCGGTATGCGCAAAGGGGGCCTGAATCTTCATCCTGAAAAATAAACAAAATTATTGTTACACGTCACATAAAAATATCAGTTAAAATGATAATTCAATTCTGAGTCACAAGCATGAGAATATTTGAGAAGGTTATATGGCATACGCAAATAACCAAAATGAAAGGTACTCGAAACGCATGTGTGTGCACTGTCTGCAAACGTTCAGACCGGATCTTGGTCGTTTGTGGTAGGCATTGACTTGCAAGTACAAATGTGGTTTGAAAATCGTAAATGTTTGCGCTTTGGTACTTTTAAATTTAAAGTCATTTGTTTTGTAAAAATTACGAAGCCTAGCTCTTCATATGTTTCTCCGACACTCATAATTTTATGAGGAAAAGGTTTGCACTCGTTATGAAATAATTTTGAACATAAGTATCTCCGTCTGATTTCGATTGACATCAGTCAATTGTTTTGTGATTTATTTCTTATAACCAAAAGGAAAGTTTCCGAAATGAAGTCTAGGTATTGGAGGAAAGAATAATTAGTAAAATGTAGAAAATTGATACTTTTATTTTCAGCTTTTTTGAAATGAACTCATTATGCAGCGTGGCAAAAAAATTAAAAAGACTTCTCTCAAAATTTAATTTTCAACGTTCTATTTTGGAAATGAAAATACCAATTAACAATAGACAGAACTCGTCCTTGACTTTGTAAATTATTCTAGAAATCCTTGACTTCCTATAGCTGGTAAAAACCTGAAATCTCTTACTAAATGTGTCATGGAATATGCCAGTAAATTTCAAACGTAAAAATGTGCGCCATTTGTTTTTACATAAAATTTCTCATATAAATAATTCTTGGATTAGACTTTTTTTGAAAAGTATCTTGACCCAAAACGTTTAAACTGTTTTCTTAAAACATTCGTTTGCTGATGAAAATTTTATAAATATAACTAGACTGAGTTTTGAATAAATGAAATTACAACGCATAAGCACATTCTTGGAACATTTTGTATAAGAAAACGTAATCGCATATAAATCAAGTTCTTATATCGCTTAATTACAATGCATCAGATCTTTAGTAAATAAAGAAAGCAATAAAATACACATGGTGGTTTGGCAATACCAAAAACATCATATCCCGCACCAGCTCTTCTTGATTATTTCATACCTTAGAAAACACGAGCAAATATGTCAATTGCGGAAACATTGCAGTTTCGCAAGCGATAAGGTGGTGCGCAGGAGAATTGATTATCGGGGAAAATATTTCTGCAAGGTAGGAGGTGATTTGTATTCATTCTGGATGTGGAAGAGAATGTTATTCTAGGACTTCGAGAAATAAGGAACAAAATTTGGATAAGAGTGCACTTTCGACCAAAGTGAATTTGCGGAATTAGGAGTCATGTTTCTTCTTTCTGTAGTCATTTGAAGCCGTGGTTCTGATGTCAACATCAAAGACTTAACGATATCACATTTGATTTTAGTGAAGTGTAGTTCATCCAGTGCTTTCTTCAGCAGTAGTTATGGATTTCGCCGAACGAAACAAACACAATGCAAGTTTCAAATGTTAAGTCATTCAGTTTGCGAAAGAAAATGGAAATCATGCAGTTTGGTTTTCGTGAATGCTTCGTACACGAGTGGAAGAGGCATGAAATTTTACAATGATTATTGCGCCAAAGAATAAATGTGTATTGCATAAAGAAGTAATGAAATAGCTTACCGTCGGCGAAAGTGTTGGAAACTGCATTGTAGAAAATCCCCATCATCACTAGAATGGATTAATTGTAACAAGAAACAGCGTACGTTTCTTTGACTTAAAAATAGAAAAAAGGAGTGCAAATGGAAGTGAAAACTCTAAAGCAAACTGAGGTTGTGTATTCGATTTACTTCACGGAATAATTCAGTTCTCCGAGAAAAAGAGATAAAATTTTTTCAAAGACTTCGAAAATATAGAGATAAAACTTTGATGAATTTTTAAAAATATGTAAAAATTTATTTACTATCACGTGTTGCAAATATGGATGTCATTCCTGTAGTTTTGATATAGTAGGAGATAAAGAAACAATGATATGAAAGAAAAATAACGGTTAACATAAAATCAATAGGCCAACGAGAAATCTCACCTCACCGTACTGATCTCCTACTTAGCCGACCGTACGAAATTAAAAGCTCATCGATATCTTGAAAAGAAAGACTTTGCTGAAGTGCAGTTTCCCGAAAAGTGTTTTCATCCGTATTCACGAGAAATGATCGGCGGAGAAAAATGTTGTGAAACTGTGGATAAGAAATATTTGGCAAAAGCTTCCTTTTGCCTCAGATAATCAAGAAAGTCTAATACTTTGGGACATGCTCAGCCTCCTTCTAACGGATAACACAAATATGTTGTTGAAAGAGTGTTATACAGATATGACAGTTTATCCAGGCGGATTATTGCCATTAGTTCAGATATTAGACATATATGTCAATAAATCATCGATAGAATATTTTAAACGTTAGTGGAATACTCGAACAAAAGTGAAGGTGAAAAAAACAATTACAAATGGAGACCAAATACGTCATACCAGTCCATATATAGTGTGTCAGTAGATAATAAAATCACGGAATAAAATTAAACCCGTTTAATTTATGTGGTATATCTGACGGTCTAGATGCAACGAAAGATGATTATTTATGTGTGGATCAGAGTAAAAGTAACGGCAAAACTGAAAGAGAATTCGATGATGTGCTTGAAGTTATAGCTTGAGACGTATATGAGGAAGTTGGATCTGTCTATGCAAGTATGGATCAGAGGTGAAGGTGAAAATGAAACAGAATCCGATAACGAAAATTTTTAAGTACATAAACTATGTTATTTCTCTTAAATAAAAAGCATTTAATTACACGCAGAAATCTAATTTTCGTATGCTCACTTTTCCATATTTCTAAACATAACATTTTTATAGCTGGCGTACAGCGCGTACCCATAAATTTCTATCTTGCATTTTCTTTTAAAAGTGCGCCTTATACGCCTGAATATACTATAACAAACATAGCTGAAACTTAAGTGATAGAGATATTTACATGCTTGCTGAAGCATTATATTCTGTTTTTTTTCCCCTTCTATTAGTGTATAAATGTTTTCAAAATTTCGATGTTACGTTTTTCAATCTTTGTGTTTAGAAAAGGGATAAAGAATTCAAACTTTTATCTCCGAAAACAAAATTCTAAATCAGATTTCTAATGAAGAAGTGAAATTCTCTATAGCTTTACTTTCCGGACTAATTAAAATTAAGAAAAAGAAGAGAGGAAAAAAATAACTGATTTGGGTAAGCAGAATATTTAGCCATTCAGAATCTATTGATGGGAATGTATATAACTCTAATGAATAGTACAGAAATAAGATAAAGTTACGTTTCAGTTTGTAGGCCTTACATTTCAAAATGGTTTTAATACAGCTTAAAGCGCATAGCCAAAGATTATGCTCTCAACCGCTTTTTCAGTAATAACGTCAGAGAATAATTCTTACAGGTACAATGTTTTCAAATAATCCATTCCTTCAAAAGTAATCTATTGTACTTGCAAAAGTAATCTATTGTACTTCAAAAGTAATCTATTGTATTGTATAATGTGTTTTCGAGGGCAGAAAATGAAACAGAACGGCGAGATCCATCAGAGTATGATCCTCTAATGCTTTAACAAATCTTTCGCAGTCTTAAGTAATAGAGAAATGTGGTAGAGCTTCATCTTACACTATATTCTTGTATTCATATTATTTGTATTATGTGACTATGTGTCTCTATTCGATATGTGGGAAAAAAACGTCTCCAACAGGTTTATATATACGATACCATTCAGATAAACGCAAAGGAAACCAACATTTCCATCTAATAATATTCATTTTATTTTAATTATACCATTTTCTAGTTAGATAACCAATTTGTGAGCAAGAATTTGCATCGTAACAGTGAATCATATTGCAGCCAAATTCCAAATATAAAAAACTAAAGCTCACGAATCACAAACCGAGAGTTTCTGTGAGATTTGTGAGGTGCGAAGGAATCTCTATTTTGAAAGAAATCGAAATTGATATAAATTCGCTTTATAACATATTATTCAGTTTATTTATCTAATTATATTTTGATTCTGATGTAATGTATACACACATTTGTAAAGTTATTTCTTTCGCTCATTTCAATTTGTAATCTTGAATTTTTACGCTGAAAAAATCCTGAGTAGAGACGGAAACTGTGGTATGTCAAACTGAATTTAAACAAGGTGAAAGCAAATGAAAAGCTAATGTACATACTACAATAGCTTTTAATTTGTTTAGAATTACAATCTTAGTAATGAAAATCATGCTGATTAACACATAATTAAAAGTGGATAAACATTCCTTTTTGAACGTTTCTTTGAACCTTGATATAAAGTTCTATGAAAATCTGCAGTTGGATAAGACAGCTCAGGGTCAAACAAATTTTAAAATGAAATTTGTATAAATTAATTTCATGAGTTCAATTATGAAAGATATGCCGTGCAATATTTATTTGCACAATTTAAAGCCAGTAGCACAACATAAATTTATTGTTGAAAAATATTGTCATGTGTAAAGTTATGTGTTAAAAAAGTCAATAAACTGTGACTTTCCAGGTAAAACCGGAAGACCTCGCAGCCATGAAAGGCACTGAAAACATAGATCTGAACTACGAAATAGTGTACTTAGTTGCTGCTAAAATAATACTGGTATCTTAAAGTTAGCATGACTAATTACTAGCTAATAATATATCAGTAGTTACACTTACCGAGCAAAATATTATCAAATGCCGTCCATATACTAAGAATACCATAAAGTTCTTGATAATAAAAATGTTGTTGATAATAAATTTTGGTAAAATGAAGCAGGTATATGATTTATTTGTTCTATTTTTCTTTTCCGGGTCTTGCTTCGTTTGGTCATTAAATCAATCGTTCTACAGTCGGTATCCAGTTCTGGCTCTTCTCGCAGTTCAACCGGTTTCCTTTTCGAGTTTGACAGTTCTTTTCCGATTCCAGCTTGTCTTTCAGATTTGGAATCTTTTCCGTTTTTTGCTTCTTTTCCAGGTATTGCGTCTTTTCAGACTCCTCTATATTTTCCATTTCTGGCATCTTTTCCGGCTCTTGCTTCTTTTTCAGTTTTTGCATTTTTCCAGTTCCATCTTCATTTTCAGGTCTCTCTTTTTTGTTTTCTGCAATTTTTCCCTCAACTTTTGCCTTTCCAGTTCATTTTTGTGTGCTTGTTTTAGCATCTCTTCAATATGTTTCTCCATTTTCAGTTCTTCTTTCTTTTCTAGTTTTTGTATTCCTTCCCGTATTTTCTTCTTTTTCAGTTCTTCTTTCTTTTCTAGTTTTTGAATCCATTCCAGTAATTGCTTTTTTTTCAGTTCTTTCTTCTTTTCTAGTTTCTGTTGCTTTTCCAGTTTTTTTTTGTTTTTCAGTTCTTCCTTCTTTTCCAGTTTTTGCTTCTTTTTCTGCTCTTGTTTCATTTTCAGTTCTTGCTTCTTTTCCAATTTTTGCTTCTTTTTCAGTTCTTGCTTCTGTTCTGATTCCTGTATCTTTTCCTGTTCTTGCTTCTTTTCTAGTTTTTGTATCTTTTCCAGCTTTTGTTTCTTTTTCAGTTCTTGCTTCTTTTCTAGTTTTTGTGTCAATTCCAGTTTTCTCTTGTTTTTCAGTTCTTGCTTCTTTTCCAGTTTCTCCTTCTTTTCCTGTTCTTCCTTTTTATTCAGTTTTTGATTCTTTTCCAGTTTTTGCATCTTTTCCGGTTCTCGCTTCTTTTCCAGTTCTTGCTCCTTTTCATGATCACAAGGAGGATTTTCCAATCTACAAAAAAATCGGTATATCTTTATTTCAGTAGTAAAATAGTGAAGGTAATGCAATGACGATTACGTTTAACATGTACAACACTTCCATATTTAGATACTATATAATACTTTTGGCTCAGTTTCATAGGGAAAAATCTCCCCGTAGATTATTGCCTGGCAGAATTGTTTTCTACAAAGGGTGAATTTGTTGTTTTCGTTGTTCTGACCTAAAGCCAAGCAGATAAGTTAAAGTATTTTGCGTTATTTGTATGCAATAAGCGGCCTCCATGAATCTCACGTAGAGCGTAACAATTTGCAAAGTTTCAGTGCCTTACTTTTCCTTACTTAATTTTTACATAAGTTGCAATAATAATAACAGAAATAATAAACAGGCGGCTTAAAAACAGAGGGAAACAATGACGAAAATTGCAAAATAGGAGGAAAAAAGGAAACTGAAATGAAAAGGGAAACAACTACAAACAAAGGATGGAAAAAGCATTTTAGAAGATATACACGTAACGTTCGTTCTGAATCAGCAAAACCTGTATTTTAACGAGTCTCTTTGCATCGCTGGCTGCACAGATTTCAAATTTTCTCTCGTTATTCCAAATTCGGATCATATTGCTGGTCTTTTTCGTCGTCCAGCAGAGCCGCACTAGGATTTTTGCCACCATTTGTTTTCAATTGAAACTTTTATTCTCATTCTTCAGTTGCATTCTTAAAGTTTATTTATTTATACAGGAAGAAAGAAAGAAATCAATGAAATCAAAGTAAATTAGGAAAAGATATAACTGTTTTCAAATATATTTATTGTTCCCTGTAATTTCTTTTGCCTGTTGCATTAAATTTATTGAAGGAAAATTTACAAAATCTTTCAAAATGTATTTCCTAAATCCTTATGCGAATTTAGCCCTTCTGATCATTTCGGCCACACTTTAACGGCTTTTACAATTTGATGTTTGAATATCGACAGCTGCCTATACTGAAATATGTTCTCCATTGTCCTCGAAAAAAGAAAAATTAAAGTTCCAGGAAATTTTGCAATGAAGGACACATATATCTTATTTGAAGGGCAAGAGGAAAAGAAAAATATATTTTCGGATGGGAATATGTAGCATTTTAAACACCGTGTTTGTAAATGTCATCATATAGTAGCAACACTTGAGTCATAAGTAATTATACACATATATGAGAGAGACGACGATGACGAAAAATTAAATGGCAAAACATGGCCGAAAACACTTTCCTGGCCGGTGCAAACAACACAAAACACAAGAAAGATCGGACACCAGTTATGCTTAGCACAAGAGAAATTAAAAAGTAGCAACAAAATTAGACACTTATGGACCTCAAAAAAGGTGTTCGAAATTACGACCTGCACCCTGTTACAGGTATCCCATCTCTCGCACATCCAACATGAGATGTTCTGGAAAATACTGTGCATCCCCAGGACTTTCCGAGCACCTGCCACAATATGTGCCACAAGTTCCTGTTGGACTTCTAACTGGGGTTTCGTGCACTTATGTGTTGAAGTACCCCGAGACGAACTGATAATGCAAGTTAGGTCTCGTGATCTTGCTGAACAATGCACTGGACTATCCCTACCAAACCCATGTTTAGGATACGTTCCGAAGGAACTTTCGAATACTTTCTTTGATGGCGATCCCCTGCTTTTGTTCTTATTTCTTGGTTTCCGCTGCGCTAAGGAAAATAAACAAATATCTTTACAATGTTCGTACCCTATTTTTCTTGTGTTGTCTCTCGTCACTATGGGCCAGGAAAGCGTTTCCGACAATGCATTGCAATAAACGATTATATATATATATATATATAAACAATATATATATATATATATATATATATATAATCTTATAAACATATGTTACCGTGAAAGACCGAAATTGGAGAATATCGACTTTCACCGGAGAATGTCAACATTCACCAAATACGTCGGTGAAAGATCAAATATTGCATTACATTCTTCTACATTCGGACCCTCACCGATGTCGATAATCCCGGTATGATCTGGTGTAGATTGAAAAGAGCGGAGTATATGTACACACTGTTATTGCAAAAGGAACTGTTCCACAAATAAATGCAGTTGTAAAAGCAAGGGCTTCTTGTGCAATTGAAAGTGTTATATATTATATACATACATATATATATATATATATATAATCGTATAAACATATGTTACTGTGAAAGACCGAAATTGGAGAATGTCGACTTTCGGTAGATTGAAAACAGAAGACTATATGTACACACTGTTATTGCAAAAGGAAGTGTTACACAAATAAATGCAATTGTAAATGCAAGGGCCTCTTGCGCAATAGAAAGTGTTATATATATTATATATATATATATATATATATATATATATATATGTATATAATCGTATAAAAATATGTTACCTTGAAAGACCGAAATTAAAGAATGTCGACTTTCACCTGAGAATGTTAACATTCACCAAATACGTCGGTGAAAGATCGAATATTGCATTACATTCTTCTACATTCGGACCCTCACCGGTGTATGTCGACTATCACAGATATGCTCTGGTGTAGATTGAAAAGAGAGGAGTATATGTACACACTGTTATTGCAAAAGGAAGTGTTCCACAAATAAATGCAGTTGTAAAAGCAAGGGCCTCTTGCGCAATTGAAAGTGTCATAACAGTTTAAGTTGTTACAATAAATAAGATTTGAATCACGTAATTTAGTAAATATAGCTTGAGTAAGCTCCCTGTTCCGAGTCAGGATAGTTCATGTTTCCAAAGCAAGTAAAGAGGAATACAAGTCCTGATAGTGGCGCCCGACGAAGAAGAATAACCATGGCCGAGTTTCAAGAAGAACCTGTGGTGCCTGCAGAAGTGGCTCAGAATCCAGAAATGCCAGCTGCCGCCCTGGAAGGATTTGGGTACATCGTACAGACCATGCGTGCATCGATGAAACCAGAAGCAACATTTAATGGAAACTCACCGGTAACCAGTTTTTTGGAAAAATTGGATGACCACTTCATGCTGTATCCAGTCCATGAGTTCCATAAAGTCACCTTAGCTACCAGCGCTTTGAGGGGCCAAGCGCTTAATTGGTTCAAATGTATAGGCAGAAGCTTCTTGGGTCAAGCGGGAAGTCCCACCTATACTTACGAAGATTTTAAGACTGCCTTCCCTGTCGTAAGAGATCGTGCAAGTTTAGAAACGGAACTCTTCAGCATATACCAGCAACGAATCGAAAATCTTTCCACCTTTATTTTACGGAAGCAAATCGAATCAGAGGGCAAGGAAACCTGAGTATCCAAAAACAACCGGCGAACGTCGACAGTTCAATAGTAAGCCAGAAAAAAAGTCTGAAGGCCAGCGGAAAAACAAGGAAGGCATGGAAAGGAAGAAAGAAAATTTAAACTAAAACGGATTTCTGCTGACGGGAGGGTGCGGAAGTCCGAAGGCCAAGAAAAGCCCTCTTTCTTCAAGTTAAATACAGTTATTGTGAAAAATTTGACTCTTCCAAAGATTGAAGTTAGAGTTTTATAAAAGATTTTGCAGCTATTGTTGAACCATTGTTAAAATTAAAAAGGAAAAAGGCAAGATTCTCGTGGACGGCCGAAGCCAATAGTGCTTTCGAAAAATTAAAACAAGCATTAACGCAAGCCCCTGTTTTGAAATTTCCTGAAAACGATGAGAATTTAGAAATTTCAGTGGATGCTTCGGATTATGCGCTAGGAGCGGTACTTTCGCAAAATCAGCAGCCCGTTGCATTTTTTAGTAGAACTTTAAATCAAACACAAAGAAATTATTCCGCGACTGAGAGAGAGGCACTTGCACTTCTGTTAGCAGTGCAAAAGTTCCGAGTCTATTTTGGAAAGGATCCAATAACAGTGTATTCTGAGCATGCGGCGGGAACTAGATTGTACTCAGGGAAAAACTTATCCCCAAGGCTAATAAGATGGGCACTAAAGTTCCAAGAGTATAATCTGGTAATTAAGCACACGCCCCGGAAACGAAAATATCGTAGCACATGCCCTATCCAGAATAAAAATAGATGAAGAAGGTAATACTGTAAAGGTGGCAATGCTCACAGCATGTACAATAAATTCCCGAGAAACTGTGATAACCGAACTGAGTAAGAATCCTGAATTTAAAAATATTTATGATTATTTAAAGGATCCTGAAAATTTTAGCCACCAAGATATTGTGGCGATAAGAAATAGGGCGGCCTATTACGAACTAATAGATGGTCTATTATTTTATACAGAAACTACGATTTCTAAAAACGAATTTCGACCTGTTATCCTAGCTAGTCTTAGATTAAATATACTGCAGGATTTACACGACTCCCCTTTAGCTTCTCATGCTGTTATTCGAAAAACCTTCCAACGCGTACGCGAAGCAGTTTATTTTCCTGAGCTGCAAAAGTTAACAAGGGCGTATGTCCAGTCCTGCCCAACATGTCAAGCAGTTAATTATATTAATTTCCGCCCGGCCGGGTTTCTAAATAGTATTAAATCGGAATTTCCAAATGAAATAATTGGCATCGATTTATTGGGCCCTTTCCCAAAAAGTCAATTAAATAAATGTCGCTATCTCCTTGTTATGGTTGATCATTTTAGTAAGTGGATCGAAATTGTTCCTTAAAACGTGCCTCCGCGAAATTAGTTACTGATTCTATTTTAAATAAATATATTTTAAAGTACGGGGCGCCCCTAAAAGTAATATCGGATAATGGTCCTCAATTTGTAAGTAATATATTTGAAGACATGTGCCAAAAACTGGGCATACGTCATTTAAAAATGGTCCCGTATCGCCCGCAATCAAATATAGCGGAACGGGTCAATAGAAATATAATGAAAATTGTCCGTAGTTATGTTAACAATTTTCATAAAAGCTGGGTTAACTATGTCAATGAATTAGGTTTCGCCCTTAGGACCGCAAAACATGATACGACGGGCAAAACACCTGCTGAGTTATTTTTAGGCAGAAAGATTATAACGCCGTTAGATAAATTATTTTATGTTCAAGAAAGAGCCCCAGAATTTAAAATGGGCAATATAGAAAAATAAATTAAAGAAGCAAAAAAGAACACTGAAGTAGCACAGAGAAAACAGAAGCTTTATTATGATATGAAACGACGGGGAGTAACTTATAAAGTAGGAGATGAAGTGTTAAAAATTAAGCATTAACTTTCTTCAGCACCAGAAGATAAAACTGCCAAATTTTATCCACGATTTGAAGGACCATATGTCATAGAAAAAGTAACTCAGGCTTAGTGGTGTTAAAAGCCAGGAATGGTGAAATCTGCACCGCAAACGTAGACCAGATAAAACCATTTTAGAATCGTAATAAAATGCCAATATTTCAAGATCTTTTGCAGGATCCGGCACGGCAGGCACAAGCTCCAGAGGTGGAACAACGACAATCCCAAGGGCAAACCATTAGTAGACAGGAGCAATTGAAAAGAAAGTTCCCCCGTTGGAAAACTGAAGGTAACAAGAAAAAGAAGTCGTTCCACCGACCAGAAAAGAGAGGGCACGACCACCCCCAGAATGAAGAAGGGAGAAGTACGACTAATGCAAAGAAAGCCAGGAGAAATGACAGCAACTATAACACGGCTCCAAAACAGAAGATCTACCCATCGGATAGGAGTCTACGCAGCAAATGTCGACGAACTGATGAAGGAAGACCAGCTGCAGATGCAAAGACGCAAGAAAAATTTGAACAGCCAGCAACGAGATCCAGGCAACAACGAGAGACAGTTGTCCCGGTTCCGCCAAGACCAGCTGCCATCAAACGGCCGAGACCACAGGCAGATGCTAAAAAAAAGGTCTTCAAGGGTGACCGAACTGGATGAAAAAGAAAGCTCATGGAGGAAGGAACCGAAGGGCGAACCCGCACAACAAGGAAGATCAACCAGACCGTAGTCTTCGCTACCTTCCAGGACTGGGCAGAAAAAAGGATGTCTGAATATCACAAAGATAAGTAAAACTTTATGTTACTTTGAAACCATAAGTTAATTTTTCAATCTTACTGCAAGTGGCAGAATTCAAGAATTTTTACCTCATGTGAGTCCTACCTTCGTCGCCAAAAAGGCGAGAAAGGAGTTGTTACCTATTTTGGTATTGTTTTTCAATTACTCGCGAGTAAAACTAAAATTAATGTATAATAGGAATGTGTAAAAACTTGAATATTGAAAAAGCATTGATAATCTTTGAGAAAGGTACCTTAAGAAAATTGTAAAAATTATTGTATAAAATTTTATTTACAAGATTCTGGCAAGAAAGAAGTTTTAATCTGAAAGACTTTTGAAATGTAGAATTTCAATGCAGAAGAATTGGCACTTGCTTGGAAAAGAATAGAAGTTAACAATGTACTACTAATGTATGTTTTAAAATGCGTAAAATTAACGGCATGTTAATATGTCCTTATATACAATGTGAACTGCTATCTTAAAAGTTAAGAAATATTGTGATATGTTAAAAGTAAAAATATTAGAGTAATGCCAAAAATTTTAACTTATTCGTGTGACTGTAAAAAGAGCAAATTATTGTGAATATGTTATTAGGTTGAATGAATAAGGTTGAATGAATGTAGTTAGGCTCTCTGACGCTACACTTCAGAGTTAGCCACTTTTCAGAATAGTACCTCAGGGTTTAGAGATGAATATAAGGTGTGTTCTGAGGTCTTGTTATGTTGAATTTTAACACGTTAGAGTTTTGATTGCAGGCGGTAGTGTTGAACACTTGTACATAGACACGCTCGTGTTTGGTGTTTTTCTTTACAACACAAGTCAGAGAGCACGGGGAGATAATTAAATAACGTCATGAATGGAATAAGAATTTTAAAGGCGAAATATAAATATTCATGTTACTTGCCATTTGATTGTGTAACATTTCATTAAACTAGTTTTCCTTCCATAAGGAACCAGATTTCAACTAAGAAACTACTGTTTATAGATGCAGTACAGATGAAAATACTTGTCCATAGAGATGATAATGTAAAAACGACTTTTTAATATCTAGTTTCTACAGAGAAATGTTTGTAAAAGATTGGCCTCGCGTTAGATTCTAGAGCTAAAAGTTTTCAACAAGGTCGTTTTAGACCTCAGTTTCAAACTAATTAACTCTGGCGGGTAGTATGTAAGGATCCCAAGTTTTACTAACGTTTTTGATGTCATTTAAAACGCTTAATTACAGGGCCGTAGTACAATACACAACCCCCCAACCCCAGAAGTATAGCGATATACAATAGTGACGTGATCGAAGATTCTTTGGAAATAATCGTTGTCATCGTATGACATGCATATTCTATTTAAGTAATCGTAGTCATCGGCTTTTAATATTCTTTGCAAATGATCATTGTCATAAAATAATCATTGTAAAGAATCATTCTCATCGGATAATCATTGAAAATAATCCTTGTCGTTACATAAAGGGGCATAGTAGCTGATGTATAAAGAATTGTACTCAAATTCTAATCAAAAGAATCGCATATGTATGCAATTTATCATATGATCATTATTTACAGCAATGATTCTTATATGTTTTCGACCTACGGCTCCTAATGACGCCGCGGAAAACTTGCGCAACAGTGACAAAAAGAATATTTAAAAATACAATAAAAGCTTGAAAGCTAGGGAAAATGTGTGAATTTATTTTCCTTTTATTTAAATGAAGCTTAATGTTTTTAAAGGAAATTGAATATTGTAAACAGGAATCAGCAGTTTAAATATATGTGGGATTTTGCCCCTTTGTTTTTTTTTTCTTCATAACATCATATCCTCCGGAACGGGGGGGGGGAGATTTGAGTTTAAAAGGAGGTACCCTCGGATTTCAAAAATTCTTGGTAAAACTTTTCGACTATTGTTATCTTCCTACGACTATCATTCGAGATGTTATATAAAATTTCGGAAAGCGCTGGAGATCAAATTGCTTTATTTAGAAAAATGATGGCACTTCTCACTCTCAAATCGTATTGTTTAAGAGAAAATTTTAAGTTAAAAAAATATGAAATAAATAGTATTGCCAAACTCGAAACTTATTGTTATTATTTACGGTTATATTCTGAGTTGAAGAAAGCACGTGATTCCATATAACGTCACTGTATGTCAAAAAATATTTCGTTAATTTCAGTATTTTAAATGAATAGCTGCTTTTGGCAACTTTTATGTTTCACCTTTAGATACGTGACACGATATGCTATCGCTACGTTAATTCTTTTATTGAGATTTTGCAAATTTGTTATATTAAAATTAATTTAAATCATAACTTCAAATGTATTACCCCAAGTGTCAAAGGTCTTTGTTTCCTGACTTGGCAAGAAAAATTTATTTACGAATAGCTGGTTGCTAGGAAAGAATGAATACATTTTCTTCATAATGAAATGTTTCTATGCATTTTATGCTATTCTAATTTTATTTATAAAAATTTAATTTCTTTTATTGTATAATTCCATTCTGAGTAGAAGTTTAAACTTCTGTAGGTATTTAACATATTTTAGATGCAATGTTACTTTACTACAGTTACATATTTTTTTTTTCAATTTAATAAAATGTCTGAACGCAAGAAGACAGCACAAACGTTACAGCGAGCTACAGAAAAAATGAAGTAAATAGAAATAGGAGACTCAGCAGGCAAGTACAAGAAATTTGTTGCAAGTAAACGAAGGATACAAGACTGTCCGTGTCATCGTCAGATTCGACAGGAAATACCAGAACAGCTCAAGAAGCTGCATAAACAACTCAAGACGCTGCAGATTACGGACAATTTCGGTTCGAAGAGGCAGAGCTCATACGAGGAAACAAGCTTCGCATGAACGCATCACGACATACACGTAGTACTCTTCACAATGCAGGAAGCTTACTTTGAGCAAAACACTGTATACGTAGAGCTCGTAGACATGTATAGTAAAGATTTTGCTTTGTCAACAGCCCCCTAGTAAAATCTATGAAGTTTATATTGACATCTCACAATACCTGAAAGAACTTTTTCTATTTACTTCTTCATTTACTATTTTCTTAAATTTCTTATCAGTAATCCTGTCTATATATTATAGATATCAAAATCAGAAAAAATTAATTAATTATCTTTAAATGTATCTAAGTGATGAATACTTCGCCCCTGTTCGTACCGAAACAACACGATGTAATTCTAGATACCTAGAAAGTAAAATGTATTCAGCATGCTGTACAGCAAGCGACAACTATAAATGGTGATAACACAAGAAAGTTATATAATGTTATATACTGGCAGAATTAAAAAAAAGAACATATACATCAGTGTTTTAAAAATACGAATTTTGCATCAAATTGCAAAACAAATATCTTAAAATCTGCCTTTCCATGCATAAGAGTTCAGGATTCGGAAAATTATATTTTCGTAAACGGTTTAGCAAAAATAACAAAAATTATTTCTTTGAGAAATGGATAATCTTGGTATGAATACGAATTACGCCAAGACTACTCGTCAATGGTTGTTTTGAACACGCCCTTAATGTATATATATAACCCTTAAAAAACGTAAATTGAGTGAATCTCCTATTCGAGTGTGTCTTTATATCTTGAGTACTTAAGAAATAAGAATTGCATTTATCTATCTCGATAAAGCTAACGCTATTGCCCGAATAACAAAGTTTATTTAACACTTGATATAACCAACTTCATATATATCTTGAAATAAAACATAAATTTCCTAATCAGATACTACCAATTGCAGAAAAAATACAAAAATAATTGAATTTCTAATAACACTACAAGTAACATACCGAGGAATAAATTGCGCTGCAAAACTGATGCAATCTACAATATGTAAACCACAAAATTTATGTTACGCTATAGAAATGCAATAGAATGAGAAATGAAACTGTGATGAGATTTATAATGGAAAATTTACCATAAAATATTAGTATATGATATAAGTAAATATATACTTTTTATACTATTCATTTAAATATGTTCAAACGTTCATAATATTCATTACTTACAAACGCTTCTTCATCCATCGAAGCATAGCACAAGCCATTCTCAATTCAGTGCTGGTGCACGTCAATAAAATAAGGATAAATCCAAATTTTTACAAAAAATCAATCGCTTTGACTCGTTTCTCAAAAAACGTATATCTAGAAATGCAGTATTAATATATCACATCAATATAATTCGTGATCATAAAATCACCAAACAACGCATTAAACGCAAAAAATCGCATTAAGGCAGAATGAAGAATTTTCACTCTTACAATGACTTTTACAACAATATATAATAGAATCGAATTTCTAAACTAAGTGTTCATTGTTACACCATATTTCTTTCTTGGGGAACCTTTCATGGTTGTTCAGTAATTCTAACTGTTAACTGGTATAAAAAGAATTATGATTTCATATATATGCACAGACTTATATATGTATTATATTAACACGTATCCGTAGTATCATACATCATCTTATATTATATGTATTCGCATAATTCTAAATTAATTATACTAGTCAACATAATTTGTATATTGATAGCAGCACAGTTTTAAAATTATTTATTACTATCTGCTTGCTAACGATTATATAATTAAGTACAGTGGTACCTCGACATACGAGTTTAATATGTTTCGTAACCTTTTCGTATCTCAAAGCAATTTTCCGCATTGAAAGTAATCGAAATGCCATTAATCCGTTCCAGCTCCCAAAACACGACCTCAGCTGTTTTTTTAAGTGTTTTTGAATAAGAAAAATGTAGTTTCTTATTCAAAAACAAGAAGAAACATTTATTTATAAATAACAAATACATATTCTATAAAAACTTAATTAAAAGAAAAAGTGCCTACGGAAGCGCTTAATTTTTGTCACTGGTCTTTGCTCTTTTTGTCATGATCTGCTCATTTTCACCCGCAGATCGTTTAAAAAAACTGTCCAAGGAGGTTTGTTTCTTCCTACCTGTCAAGGTATTGCGGAATCGAGTTAGGCAAGTTTCGTTGAACAACTCCGATTTAGGACTAGTTGCAACTTTTTCGCGGTGATTTTTATCCACGAACTCTAGAACTTTATCCCACGTTCTCAAGATCTGTTTTATATCTCTTGTAGGGATAACCTCCTCTATCTCTAGCTCCTCTTCAAAACTAATTTTTCGTTGAACCACCGTATGCTGCTGCAAATGCAGATCGTGTAACTCCTCGGTTGTCAGCTCCTGAGACTGTTCCTCTACGAGTTCGTTCACATCTCTCTCCTCCACCTCCAGACTCATGGATTTTACCAGAGAAACAAGCTCCTCTACCACTGACACTTTGGGTTCCAATCCTTCGAATTCTCTTTCAGCTACAGCCTCAGGCCACAGCTTCTTCCATGCAGACGTTGTAACACCCAGCCAGGCCTGAACAATAATTCTTAGGCACATCACGATGTTAAAGTGGTTTTTTCAGAACTCTCGAATGGTAAGTTTTGTGTTCTCTGTCACCTCAAAGCAGCGGCGGAAAATGTGCTTGGTGTACAAATTCTTAAAATTAGAAATCTCCTGCTGATCCATGGGCTGCAGGATAGGAGTGGTGTTGGGTGGTAGGTAGGGAAATTTTATATACTTGAACTGTTCGAGTAAATCATCTTCGAGATTTGATGGGTGAGTAGGGGCATTGTCGAGGCCAACACCAGAACAGAACACCAGAATTATCCACTCCACAAAGAAGTTCATTCTGTCCCACGCCTTCGGATTTGCCCTCCACATATCTTCTTAAAATTATAACTGGCAGCTTTTCTTTTAAAATATTATATGACTTAAAGCCTCTGGGGTTTTCCGAATGGTATACTAGCGGAGGCTTGATTTTACAGTCGCCACTCGCATTGACGCAAATTGCTAGATTTAATCTATCCTTAATGGGTTTGTGACCTGGCATCTTCTCCTCTGCCGTTATGTAAGTGCTATTCGGCATCCTTTTCCAGAAAAGCCCTGTCTCGTCACAGTTGAGGACTTGCTGAGGGGGATGTATCCTTTGGCTACTATCTGTTCGGAAAACATTTTGATGTAAACATCAGCTGCCTTTACATCCGGATTTGCTGCCTCACCATGCCTGACGACGGAGTGAAGGTCGGTCCTTTCCCTAAAGTTGTCAAACCAGCCCCGACTGGCTTTAAACGGGTCATCCGATTCCACGTTTGTAGAAGTGTGTGGGATCTTCTTTAGAAAATAACCGTAAATCACTCGTAAATAACTCGTAATAGTGCCTTCTCACATATGATGCTTTGTGTTAAGTTTCCTCCTTGAAGCTGCTTCTCTCTCACTCACACCATCAGTAGTTTCTCCATGTCTTGACGCAGAGAGGTCGGAGCTTAAAAATTATTGTAACGCCCTTAGTTGGCGTTATACTTTATCAACTCCTTTTGTTCAAGCACAGTAAATATCATTGATGTGTTACGCCCGTACATCCTCCCCAAGTCAATTACTCGCACACCTTGCTCATGGTTTTCTATTATTTAACGCTTTAATTCAATAGACATCATCATCTTCTTTGGACCCAGGGTTATAAAAATAAATATGATAATGTTTTCTAAATGTACAAAAAGCAAAAAACGCGAACCCAACTTACCAAAAATGTTTCCAAAACGAGGGAAACAAGCACTCAGACTGAGGACTAGTCTGAGGTGGCAGAAACTGTTAGACGCTGCACACGACACCTACATGCGCGCGCATGTTGCGGTCGTGTACAGCGGTGTAGTGTGCGATTCCTCGTATCTCAAATCTTGCTCTCGTCTCAAAGCAAAAACATCGCTCGCTCGGTAGCTCCTGTCTCAAAACACTCGTATGTTGGGGCACTCGTATATCGAGGTACCACTGTAAATACAGTTTATAGTTTTTTTAATGTGACAATCATTATAAGCCATGTAGATTTTTCCTTGTGGCTTCATTTGCTTTCTCTTCCAAAATTTCGAACGTCCAACAGTTTTGTCAGTTTCGGGCTTTTGGTATGGAGAGTGAGAAAATGAGATAAGACCAGAATGAACTTCAGTTCTGAACTTTGCAATTCAGCATAGAGTAAGGAGTATTGACAGATTTATGTTCGCTCTTTACGTGCGCTTTTCATCGTATTTTCTTCATCATTCTCAGCACTTTAAAGTGATAACTACTAGCAGTGTTCCTTTATATTTCGTATATTTTTGGAATTATATTTTTTTACTCGTACTTTTCGAAAAACTCCAGAATTGTTTAGTGTTTTTTCGGGACAAATAAATTCTAACAAGCTACCAGCTCTTCCGCATGCTTTACGAACCTATGTGCCAGGAACAATTTTGGGTGTTAGAAGTAGGACAGAATGCTAGTGACAAGAACAATTGAGGAGCATCTGAGGCAGTTTGTGACAGTCTTTGCTGCGTTCCAGGAAGATATAAAAGGAGAGGTTGATTCCTTTACAGAAGAGATAAATGCGTCCAACAAAAGAGGGAAAGCTGAAATAATACCAGTTCAAGGAAAGATGGAATCTATCCAAATTTGATACTTAAGCCTGTCAAGAAGAAATAAAAGACAACAGTAGAAGATTTTCGAGGATTTTGAAAGCAGAAATAACATGGTCGAAAGGAGAGTTATAGAAACTGGAGAACGTGTTTCTGTTGTCAAACAGCAAATCAAAGAAAGAGTTAATGCTGTCAAACTACAAATCAAAGGAAGAGTTTCTGATGTCGAACAAGAAATCGATGACAGAGTTTCTGCTGTTGTCGCCAAAGAATCTGACAGCTTGAACACATTCTTAATGCAACTGGAGACGATTCTGATACCTTTAAATTGGTACCTATGTTTTCCAACCCATTTCTCATGCTTTCCACGTGTGATGGAAAAAACATTTGGCATATGTACAAGGCTCAGTTCTGTATAGCTCCAAATGAAATGGGTAGGATTCCGAAGACAAACCTGTAATTTCGCAGCTTCTCTGAGAATAGAAGAAGACGATATCGATCCCACTCTTCTAGAAAACCAGAGGCTAGATTTTGATGCTGTACCCGGTACGCGAAAGCTCTACTAAGAAGTGTTTAAAAGGCTACAGAAGGCTGCAGTTAATATCTCGATAGCAGAAGCACACCAAAATAATCCAGATGCTCGCCACTGATATCGAAATGCTCTCCCATCTCTCCTTTTTTTACTGCTCAACAGAAATACGTGAAGTACAATCCATGAAATACTTCCTCGGTGGCATACGGGAACCTGAGGTACAGAAACAACTGCGAATAGTGGATATCAAGGATTTAAAAAATGCCTAGAGTGTACGCCATGAAAAACGTGGCAGTCCTTTCAGAAACTTGCACACACCATTGCGAAATCGGAACAACTCCAATCCAGAAGCTAGTGGACAAGTGACAGCTCGTCCAGGCAGTCTACCCACTTAAGTAAGTGCCTTGAGGCGGAACAGACGTCAGACGAAAGCGACCTTAGTATGCGAGAACTGCAGTGGTGATGAACACTTACGAAAGAACTGCAGAACACATTAGGACACAGAAGATAATGCTTCTAATCAGCAAGAAGTCACGAAAACAAATCGTGGATGTTGAGCGGAATTTGCCAGAGATTGCCAGATATTGAGAAGTCCCACATAAAATCCTTTCAGATTTCGGTTATGGTTGGTGGCAATAATGGACTTTTCAATCATGAGGCATACAAATAGAGTTCCCTTAGTATAACAATCGATACATGAGTAATTTACCATCATCCAAAACCTCAAGTCGAGATGATAGAACCAGCATGAACAGAACTTTTCCTTCCAGGATTATAGCTGAAAACAGAAATTTCCGGTAAGGCATTATGAAATATGCTAAGAACGTTAAGAGCACGAAATGAGTACTAATAATATGTTCTTTCGTTGAATTATCAAGGCCGTCATTCCGGTGACGGTTGAAACGTAAGTGCCAAAGCTAAAGTCATTGGGGAATGCGAAGTGAAAGTCATCACGTTCTCCATTGAACTACGTTAAGGGGTCTCGTACACCTTAGAACCCTCAAAACCTCTGAATATGATCCTGTTGTAAGAATTGGGATAACATATTTATTTTTAAAGCTATTACTTCCAGTTTTTTACAGCTCACTACATAGCACAGCTGAATTAGTAAGCAAATAGTTTGTGTTGCCACAAATGCTTTTATAATTTATCTTCTTTGTGAGGTAATTTTTTATATGTTCACGTAATACTCCCACTTTGCGTGCACAATTTAAAACATTCTGTTATATATTTTAACTTCATAGTTAATATACAGCTTGTATAGAATCTAAAGACTACTGTGAACCAAAAATCTTAAGCATTTCATGTTAAATTCTCATTTTATTTTGAACTAAATTTATACAATGCATTTTAATAAAAAATTTTTAATATTTACATGCGTAAAATTTTTGACTATTAAAATATTCAATATATTTTTGGTTCAGTTAGATGATAATACTCATATAAAGAAGTCCATTAAATTTAAAGTGTGTACCAAGAACCGTTTTTAAAATATCATGCGCGCAACAGTGAAAATTTATGTTTTGAGATAATCAAGTTTTAATGTAAATATTTTTTTAAATACTTCTCTTGTTATAAAATATATAAAATGCTTATTTTCTGAGAGATATTGTAATATTATACAATTTCCAATAGTTGGTATAAGCATAATTAATGTAAAATAAGCTGCCATCATCAAAGTATAACATATCAACTAAAAATGATTTGAAACTTCTACGCTATCAATGATACAATTAAAATTTTTCTTACAAATTTGAACTTACTTATAGGCAAAGGTTTCAGGTAAAGTTCTCTGTAATGTATTATTGTATATCAAACATATAAATCATTTAATAGTTCTTCCACAGGGTAACTTTAGCATACTCTAAATGCTATGTATACAACTGGGAAAAAATGCATTTTAAGAAAATCGAGTTTTGATGCAAATATTTCAGTATACAACTTTCTAATAATAAAGTGCATAGTATATTTATTTTCAAAATGATATATTTAAAAAGTATAAATCCTAATAAATTGCATAAGCTTTTGTCAATATGAAACACATTAAAATTACCATACTATATAAAATACCATGACAGAATGATAGCCGTGTATTAAAATACGTGTAGCATATTTGAACAAATAATTTATTTTTACATAACCACATCAGTTGAGTACTTTCAAGCATTTAAGCATATGATATGTATCATATTATGCAATATTATTTAAACATAGGTGGGAAAAAACCTTTACGACTTATTTGAAATTGTATGCTAAACTGCTACATTCATCGAAGTATAACATATCGACTAAGAATGATAAAACTAAAACTTCCTTACAAATAAGAATTTACTTATAAGCCAAATGTCTTAGCTAAAGTTCTCTGTAATATATTACTGTATATCAAACATATAAAACATTTAATAGTTCTTCCACAATGTAACTTTATCATACTTTAAATGCTATGTATAAAACTGCAAAAAACCGTATTTTAAGAAATTTGAGTTTTAATGCCAATACTTCAGTATATAACTTTCTAATAATAATGTGCATAGTATATTTATTTTCAAGATATATTTAAAAAGTATAAATCCTAATAAATTGCAGAAGCTTTTGTTAGTATGCAACACGTTAAATTTACCTTGCTATATACATTAGCATGACAGAATGATAGCCGTATATTAAAATACATGTGGCATGTTTGCACAAAAATTTATTTTTACATAACCACTTTAGTTAAATAAACTCAAGCATTAAAGCATATGATATGTATTATATTGTATAATATACATATTATTTAACATGGGTGAAAAAATCTTTTACGACTTACTTCAAATTGTATGCTAAACTGCTAAAATTTTATTTACAAATTAAAACGCACCAGCACAATAAACATCCCCATCATTTTTATGAAGGCCTGCACTTCTGACATTTTTTGCTGCCTTTCAAGCTTAGCTGTTGTTTTGTTTCTGACAAGCCTTTCTTTTCTGCGTTATCTATTCTCTTGTTATCAATTTGTAAAAATCCTTCAATAGAAAACTTACTTCTAAAAAGCTGTAGCTCATTCATTACAGAATGTCTACCAACAGACCTTTCGTTAAAAGTAATTACTGCTTCATTTCCAGCAATTTGAACTATCCTACTACCAGCACGACATGTCTTTGGGCAAAATTTCCAAATTAAGGAATTAAATGATTCATTATTATTTTGTGTTTTGCCGCCAAGGCAACGTCTCAATAACGAAGGTTGTGACAAATCTATAAAAACTGGCTTTATTGCCTCCATTACAGCGACTGGTTCAGAATTTATATGCTTATAATCAGCTTTATTTAGCTTAGCTTTATTGTATTTGCACCATGTGGTATCATTTGTAGGACAAACGTCATGAATCAGCTTTTCATCACTCGATATTTTGTGGTAGTAAATTGCACAAATGGCTTTTCTCATATCACTAACAGACTCATTATATTCTCTAATCACATTACCATAATACGAAGTTATTTCATTTATTAACTTATCTGTTAGTCTCCCTTTTCCAGACAGATTTTACCGTCATTTAATTTTACTTTTTTTCTTTCAAGTTTTAATTTGCGTAGCCATATTCCCATTCGTTTTTGAATATGTCCAACACACTCAATTTTTTCTATATTTAATGAACCATATGGTTTGGCGTCAGTTATACCTGCAAATGGTTTTGCATCACCTATGTAAGGATATTAAGTTTTACTAACGTTTATTTTATTTTAAATCTTTACTATCACTTCTTATTTTCTACTTCCGGCCAGAATTAAAAGCGTTAACTTATTTATGCAAAATTTGTGTGGCGAACGCCAAGTACTTAAGATGTGGCTTTTTGCCAAGCGAGAGAGAGGAAGGAGTTAGTCGAAGCAGGCCGCTTACCTTAGAAGTTTTACTCAGTTGCTGGTTGCCTTCTAGGCCAGAGGTTTAATCCTCGTGATAATTTTTAAACGTATTGTAGTGTTAACAGTTCTCTGTACTACATACGGCTTCCTGTTAATATAAGGCCAATCTTCCACGTTTATTATTCCAAAGTTAAGTTAGATTTTAGTTAAATATTTTTATATTCTTACGTTTAGACCACAAGTAGTGGGTCTTTGTATTCCGAAGTACGGAAATTATTGTAAAGAGAGAAAAATAAAGGGTTTTGTATACCTTTCTTGTGTATCCTGTCTACTTCCCGCAGTTATTGAACATAGCTTTAGTAAGCTCTCTGTTCCGAGTCAGGTCCTTGCATATTCCCGAAGAAAGTAAGACGGAACATTGAACCTGATAGTGGCGCCCAACGAAGAAGAATAAACCTGGCCGAGTTTCAAGAAGAACCTGTGCTGCCTGCAGAAGCGGCTCAGAATCCAGAAATGCCAGCTGCCGCCCTGGAAAGATTTGGTTACATCGTCCAGACCATGCGCGCTTCGATGAAACCAGAAGCAACATTTAATGGAAAGTCACGGGTAACCAGTTTTTTGGAAAAATTGGATGACCATTTCATGCTCTACCCCGTGCACGAATTTCAAAAAGTTACCTTAGCTACGAGCGTTTGAGGGGCCAAGCGCTTAATTGGTTCAAATGTATAGGCAGAAGTCTCTTGGGTTAAGCAGGAAGTCCCACCTATACTTACGAGAATTTCAAGACTGCCCTAGTAAAAGCCTTCCCTGTCGTAAGGGATCGTGCGAAATTAGAAACGGAACTTTTCAGCATATATCAGCAAAGAATCGAAAATCTCTCAAGCTGTATTTTAAGAAAAATTCACGTCTTCAAAATCTTGTATGGAAACCGTCCGTATCCTGAGATAATTCAAGTGATTTTGCCGAGGTTACTGCCCCAAGTGCAAGACTTTATTGAATTAAGAAATCCGACTACACTGGAAAATTTATTTGAGCTAGCAATCCAGTTTGAAAGTAGAAGAACAGCGGACATTGAAAGAAGACGCCAATATCAACTGCGAAACCAATTTGGTGCGCCAAGTCTACAGCAAACTCAAGCACACGGCTACGGAAGCAAAGCGAATCAGTGGGCAAGGAAACCCGAGCATTCAAAAAAAGCCGGCGAACGTCGACAGTTCAATAGCAATCCAGGAATAAAGTCTCAAGGCCAGTGGAAAAAGAAGGAAAGCACGGAAATGAAAAATAATTTAAACTAAAACGGATTTCTGCTGACTGGAGGGTGCGAAAATCCGAAGGCCACGAAAAGCCCTATTCCTTCAAGTTAAATACAGTAATAGTGAAAAATTTGACTCTTCCGAAGATTGAAGTGTTGGTAAATAATATCCCAGCCACCGCACTCCTGGATACAGGCGCGCAGTGTTCCTGTGTGGCAGAAGATTTTTTTAGGAAGTATTTTCGTAAATTTCGTATATATAATTCGGATAATACGACAGTGTTAGCTGCGCAAGGAGAAAGATGTAAGTGTATAGGTAAATTACCGCTGTATGTCCGTATCAAGGACGAACAAGTAAAGTTTATGTTTTTCATAGTAAAGAATCTGCAAGCACATATTATCTTAGGAATAGATTTTCTTTCAGAGGCACAAGCAACGCTAGATTTTAATGAAGCGTCTCTTAAGCTGACAATGAAACCAGTTCGTGAAGAGAAGGCTGAACCGCCGATGTTAAACCATGACCACCTGCCTAATGAAGAGCAACAAAGAATCCGACACGTGGTAAGTGAATTTCCTTCGTTATTTAGTGATATTCCAGGATTTACTCAGGTTACTAACCATAGTATTGAAACCGGAGATTCAATGCCAGTTCGCCACAAAGCATACCGGTATGATAAGAATAAGGAAAAAATTATAGAATGGCATATCACCGATATGCTACGTAAAAAGATCATAACGCCCATCTGAAATAGTTATGCTAGCCCGGTGGTTTTATGTAAGAAAAATAATGACTATCCATTGACACATCCAAAAAGGTGGAGATTCGCAATTGACTACGGTATATTAAACTCCATAACTAAATATCCGGTATATCCGTTACCTATTATTGAAGAAATTCTAAGGAACATAACATCCACCAAATATATGACGACTTTAGACTTAACGACTGGTTATTTTCAAATAGGGATTAGGCCTGAGGACGTGCCTAAGACTGCTTTTATAACCAACTCTGGCACTTATGCATTTCTGCGCATGCCGTTTGGCCTTTCAGGGTCACCGGCAACATTTCAGCGATGCATGGACATTGTGTTAAGGACTGTTCATGGAAAGTCCACATTTATCTATTTAGAGGATATCATTATTACTAGTGATAATCTCGACCAACATGTACAGGATTTAAGACAGGTGTTTTCTTTATTAAATGAGGCCGGTCTAAAAGTTAATGTCGAAAAGTGCAAATTAGCAGCACTTGAATTAAAATATTTAGGTTACAAAATATCTCAGAAAGGAATAGAGACAGACGAATCAAAAATAATCGCTGTACAAAAGTATCCGACTCCAAACACGGCGAAGAAGCTCTCTTCTTTTCTAGGACTTTGTTCATATTATAGGTCCTTTATAAAAGATTTTGCAGCTATTGCTGAACCATTGTTAAAATTAAAAAGGAAAAAGGCAAGATTCTCGTGGACGGCCGAAGCCAATAGTGCTTTCGAAAAATTAAAACAAGCATTAACGCAAGCCCCTGTGCTGAAATTTCCTGAAAAGGATGAGAATTTAGAAATTTCAGCGGATGCTTCGGATTATGCGGTAGGAGCGCTACTTTCGCAAAATCAGCAGCCCATGGCATTTTTTAGCCGAACTTTAAATCAAACACAAAGAAACTATTCCGCGACCGAGAGAGAGGCACTTGCAGTTCTGTTAGTAGTGCAAAAGTTCCGAGTCTATTTTGGAAAGGCGCCAATAACAGTGTACTCTGATCATGGGTGGTAACTAGATTGTACTCAGGGAATAACTTATCCCCAAGGTTAATAAGATGGGCACTCAAGCTACAAGAATATAATCTGGTAATCAAGCATACCCCCGGAAAGGAAAATATCGTAGCAGATGCCCTATCCAGAATTAAAATAGATGAAGAAGGTAATACTGTAAAGGTGGCAATGCTCACAGCATGTACAATAAATTCCCGACAAACTGTAATAACCGAACTGGGTAAGGATCCTGAGTTTGAAAGCATTTATTAGTATTTAAAGGATCCTGAAAATTTTAGCCACCAAGATATTGTGGCGATAAGAAATAGGGCGGCCCATAACGAACTAATAGATGGTCTATTATTTTATACAAAAACTACGAATTCCAACAACGAATTTCGACCTGTTATCCCAGCTAGTCTTAGATTAAATATCCTGCAGGAGCTCCATGACAGCCCTTTAGCTTTTCATGCTGGTATTCGAAAACCTATCCAACGCGTACGCGAGGCAGTCTATTTTCCTGAACTGCAAAAGTTAACAAGGGCGTATGTCCAGTCCTGCTCAACATGTCAAGCAGTTAATTATATTAATTTCCGCCCGGCCGGGTTTCTAAATAGTATTAAATCCGAATTTCCAAATGAAATAATTGGATCGATTTATTGGGCCCTTTCCCAAAAAGTCAGTTAAATAAAAGTCGCTATCTCCTTGTTATGGTTGATCATTTTAGTAAGTGGACCGAAATTGTTCCCTTAAAGCGAGCCTCCGCGAAATTAGTTACTGATTCTATTTTAAATAAACATATTTTAAAATACGGAGCGCCCCTATAAGTTATATCGGATAATGGTCCTCAATTTGTAAGTAATGTATTTGAAGACATGTGCCAAAAACTGGGCATACGTCATTTAAAAATGGTCCCGTATCGGCCGCAATCAAATATAGCTGAACGGGTGAATAGAAATATAGTGAAAATTATCCGTAGTTATGTTAACAATTTTCATAAAAGCTGGCATAACTATGTCAATGAATTTGCTTTCGCCCTTAGGACCGGAAAACATGATACAACGGGCAAAACTCCTGCTGAGTTATTTTTAGGCAGAAAGATTATAACGCCGTTAGATAAATTAATTTATGTGCAACAAAGAGCCACATAATTTAAAATGGGTGATATAGAAAAACTAATTAAAGAAGCAAAAAAGAATACTGAAGTAGCACAGAGAAAACAAAAGCTGTATTATGACTTGAAACGACGGGGAGTAACTTATAAAGTAGGGGATGAAGTGTTAAAAATTAAGCATTCACTTTCTTCAGCACCAGGAGATAAAACTGCCAAATTTTTTCCACGATTTGAATATCCATATGTCATAGAAAAAATAACTCACGCTGTAGTAGTGTTAAAAGCCAGGAATGGTGAAACCTGCTCCGCAAACATTGATCAAATCAAACCCGACTATGATCGTAATAAAATGCAAATATTTACAGATCTTTTGCAGGATCCGGCACGGCAGACACGGCGGGCACAATCTCCAGAGGTGGAACAACGACAAGTACAAGGGCAAGCCATTAAGAGGCAGGAGCAAGTGAAAAGAAAGTTTCCCCGCGGGAAAATTAAAGGGAACAAGAAAAAGAAGCCGTTCCACTGTCCAGAAAAGAGAGCTCACGAATACCCCCAGAATGAAGAAGGGAGAAGGACGACGTATGCAAAGAGAGCCAGGAGAAAAGACGGCAACTATAATCCGGCTCTAAAACGGAACATCTACTCATCCGACAGGACTCTCCGCAGCAAATGTCGCCGAACTGCGGAAGGGCCACCAGCGGCGGAGGAAAAGTTACAAGGAAAATTTGAACGGCCAGCAACGAGGTCCAAGCAGGAACGCGAAAGAAGTCTCCCGGTTCCGCCAAGACCAGCTGCCATCAAACGGCCAAGACCACAGGCAGAGGCGAAAAAGAAGGTATTCAAGGGTGACCGAACGGGAGAAAAAAAGAAACTTCTAGAGGAAAGCACTGAAGGGCGAGCCCGCACAAGAAGGAGGATAAATCAAACGAGAATCTCTGCTACCTTCCAGGACTGGGCTCAGAAAAGAATGTCCGAATATAACAAAGATAAGTAAAATTTTATGTCACTTTGCAAACTTAAGTTAATCTTTCATTCTTACTGCAAGTGGCAGATTTCAAGAAGTTTTACGTCATGCGAGGTCTACCTTTATCGCCAAAAAGGCGAGAAATGAGTTGTTACCGATTTTGGTATTATGTTTTTCAATTACTCGCGCGTAAAACTAAAGTTGATGTATAATAGGAATATGTAAAGACTTAAATAAGCTAAAAGTTACTGTATAAATTTTATTTAAAACATTCTGGCAAGAAAGAAGTTTTAGTCTGAAAGACTTTTTGAAATGTAGTATTTCAATGTAGAAGAATTGGCACTTGATTTGAAAAGAATAGAAGTTAACAATGTGCTACTAATGTATGTTTTCAAATGCGTAAAATTAACGGCATGTTAATATGTTCTTATATACAATGTGAACTGTTATTTTAAATGTTAAGAAATACCGTGATATGGTAAAAGTGAAAGTAATGTTAAATTTTTTTTTATTCGTGTGACTGTAAAAGGACCAAATCATGGTGAATATGTGTTAAAGGTTGAATGAATGTAGTTAGGCTCTCTGACGCTACACTTCAGAGTTAGCCACTTTCAGAATAGTACCTCAGGGTTTAGAGTTGAAGTTAGGGTGTGTTATGAGGTCTTGGTATGTTGAAGGTTTAACACGTTAGTGTTTTGATTGTAGGAGGAAGTGTTGAACACGTATACATAAACACATTCGTGTTTGGTGTTCTTTTACAACACATGTCAGAGAGCACGGGGAGAGATAATTAAAATAAAGTCATGAATGAAATAAGAATGTTAAGAGAAATATAAATATGCATGTTACTTGCCATTTCATTGTGTAACATTTCATTAAACTAGTTTTCCTTCCAGATCTCTGGAAGGAACCAGATTTGAATAAAAGCTCCTCTTTAGATGCAGTACAGATGAAAAATTGCGTGTCCTTGGAGCTGCTATTGTAAAAACAAATTTCTTTTTTTTTTTTTTTTTTTTTTTTTTTTAATTTCTAGTTTCTAGTGAGAAATGTTTGTAAAAGATTGGCCTCGCGTTAGATTCTAGAGCTAAAAGTTTTCAACAAGGTCGTTTTAGACCTCAGTTTAAAACTAATTAACTCTGGCGGGAAGTATGTAAGGATCTTAAGTTTTATTAACGTTTATTTTATTTTAAATCTTTACTATCACTTCTTATTTTCTACTTCCGGCCAGAATTAAAAGCGTTAACTTATTTATGCAAAATTTGTCTGGCGAACGCCAAGTACTTAAGTTGTGGCTTTTTGCCAAGGGAGAGAGAGGATGGAGTTAGTCGAAGCAGGCCGCTTACCTTAGAAGTTTTACTCAGTTGCTGGTTGCCTTCCAGGCCAGAGGTTTAATCCTCGTGATAATTTTTAAACGTATTTTAGTGTTAACAGTTCTCTGTACTACATACGGCTTCCTGTTAATATAAGGCCAATCTTCCACGTTTATTATTCCAAAGTTAAGTTAGAGTTTAGTTAAATATTTTTATATTCTTACGTTTAGACCACAAGTAGTTTGTCTTTGTATTCCGAAGTACGGAAATTATTCTAAAGAGAGAAAGACAAAGGGTTTTGTATACCCTTCTTGTGTATCCTGTCTACTTCCCACAGTTATTGAACATAGCTTTAGTAAGCTCTCTGTTCCGAGTCAGGTCCTTGCATGTTCCCGAAGAAAGTAAGACAGAACATTGAACCTGATACCGTCACCAATATAAGAAGTATATTTTACACCCCTTTTTTCCATGGAACATGAAAAATTGTTTATCTTTCCATTCATTGCCATTTTTCCTGAAGAACCAGCATGATTCTCTAAACAGGCCTTGTGTTCACTTACGCCATTTCCTAGAAATGACTCGCAACCTTTGCAATATAAAGACAATATTTCTGTATCGATTACTGTGTTGCTTTCTGACCCTATTACGGAACAGACTCCAACCAAAGACGTATGTCCTCGAGTCTTCCACGTACCGTCTCCACTTACAGTCACATATAACGACGAATTTGAAAGAACGATGTGCAATCACAGGAGGGAGATCCATAACGCAGCAGAATTTCTGCATAGCAGCTTTCCCTTGACCAAGAGTTCGCATTGCATACGTAAATCTTCTGTTTAGCTCTGATATATTTTTTTGGAAACCCATCATATTAGAGTTTCTGAAAGTTCTTTTACATGAACACTTTGAGCATAGTAACTCAAATTTTGAGCTTAAACCATGATGAAATAGTTCACTTAAATGAACATTACAAATTTTACAACATAAATTATTTTCAATAAATTGAAATAGGATATCCAAATCAAATAGTCTATAACCACTAATATTAGGCTCTAAAGTTATCTTTATCTCTTGGTGGCAAAACAGTGTCACTATTTAATTTTTTAAACGAAGAACTGACACCACACTTCTTATTCATTGTATCATTATGCTGATTTCCCTGGAACTTTCTTTTCTTTGGTCGATGACCATAGGATCTTTTATTTTTTACATCTTCCTCACAATTTTCCATAATTATCAGGTGATAAAAATACTAAACAAAAACTGCAATGTTATAATAAAAACACCTTCAAAAAAGTCAAAAGAAATTTAGAAATCGCAAAAGAGCTTGTAAACAATCACGTTTCACGCTAATCCAAAGCTGGAGTAAGATTTCAACACATGCCTATGTTAGATGCCTATGTTAGAATAGTGCTATGTATAAATCTAATATATTCCTAAGTCGCGCTTTCGAGACATGAAAAACGCAGTGTGAATTTTGTCAATCGGCCCAGTAGAACGGGAGATATAGCACCGTCCTCCCCCCGTTTTTTTTTTTTTTTTTTTTTTTAGCTTGATAACACATCAGCACTGTTTTTCCACCATCTCAAAATAAATTATGAAGATTTGTGCTTTTGCAACTAGTTGAATTTCAACAGAAATACACGTTCATATGAAAACGTTGAAGCTCTTTTAAGGGGCCGGTTTTATACCTTTATGCAAATGTAATTCTACCGCATATAGCAGTACTTCCCTGTTAGCTGAATTACTTTCACACTGAGTCTTCCGATGAGAATTTTCCTAATTAAATACCAAAGGATGAATGATTATAAATTTCAAAGCACCTACTATCTTAACGATCGTTTCACTCAAAATCAAATATTCGAAAAGTGAGCAGAAAGGCAAAATAGACAATAGCTAAACATGGGAACATTGAATGTGAATAGCACTTTATTGTTGGTCTGCTGCCTTTTACCAGAGATAGTACTTGCCAGAAACCGAAGATTATCCAACTGTGGGCATTGTGGTAAGAAGTCCTTTACTGAGTTCTCCAGCCGAGTAAATGTAAATGCGATTAAACTCTCGAAGCCGGCTCGTACAGCAGTTGTACAAGGAGAATGACTTTCTCAGACGCCGGCATTGGTACAACTGTCGTACCATCCATGCCCTCCCCATTTTAGAGAATCGCCTATCTGTAGATCTTTGGGTGGTCCATTGTCGCTGCTCAGAGTAGCCGCTGGCTACGCATTATTTCCCTCTTATTATCAGTTTAGCTACATTTTGGCAAAAACCGCAGGTTTCGTCTCGCGCCAATATACTTGAAAATTAAATAGAGGCCATCTCTTTCTCAATCTGTCTCATAATTTTAATGCTACTTTTTTTAGTACTGACTTTTGCTATGATTAATACGTCAGCGATTTTGCACGCTCTTTAAACCATATTTAATGTTCTTTAATCATAACAAATAAGAATAGATTAATATTTTAGATTTAGTGCCCTTCTAGAAAATAGGTAAAACCGTTTTTATCGTTTACTCGTTTACTTCATTTTCATACTTATGAATAATAAGATTTTATTTTGACATTGTTTTGTGGAGTGCATAAAACCCTTAAGAACTGTCAACTCTTTCAAAGTGCTTCTATTATGCAGGCAATTTTGTCTGATTTATCAGGAGATAAATAAGAGACAATTGTATGCATAATAGTTTTACCGATTTTCATTCATTCAGTGATTGCTTTCAATGATTTTCATTGATTGTAAATTAAATAAAATCAATTTATCTTTACACCCTATTTTAGGATGAGATCTGCCAAAAAATATTTAAATATCAGTAAAGCTCACGTTACTTCTAAACTGAATCAAAACATCAGTTAAATGTTATAAAATTTTGGCCAGTTTTATTTGCTGAAATTCTTATACTCTTCAAGAGATAGAGAGAATTCAGACAAGTTGATAAAAAAAATATCTTAAAAAAGTTGTTATTTTGTCTGTAATAAGGTGTATGTCAACTTACTACTAAATGTATGAAAATTAGGATTGGATTACGGAAAAGCACGCGAACGCTATCTGCTTAAGGGAATGGATGCTTTCGTGTAAACCTTTTTAAGAGAAACTTGCTCGCATTTAAATTCCTGGTGGAAACCTCCACATGTAATCAACCCGTTCTTCGGTATTGATTGGATTAATTTGTTCGCTTACTGAATTACATCAAAGCACCCAACGATTACCTGTATAAGGGGAGTTATGTCTTCGCGGAGGACTTTCTAAGAGAAGCTGGCTTGCATTTACGTTACACAAAAACCATGAATCCAACTATTTATCCGGGATTCAAATCCAAGCGAGCTATAAGTGTTCAGCCACCTTTACCGCTTTACTGAAGAGCAGGTAAAAATATTGATAAAGGAAAAGTATTGAATTAACCGATTTAATTTACTAACCTATATTTCTCAATCGGCAGTATATAAATTACGCATATGAGGGGGATTATTTGTGAATAAATAAACTGTATTGGACTTTTATCCACTATGTCATATTACAATGGAATTATTGCATTTCAAAGTTATTTCTCATGAATTAATTTTGCTCTTCATGATTTTTGATATTTTCAAAGAGAAAATTCCACACTTTAAATAAAAATATACACGAGAAGATACTTTATGCAAAATTTGGCGTAAACGGTTTTCTTAATTTTGCTTTGAAAATATTGCAGGGTAATCGTTTTCATTACTGGAAGAAATATAAAAAACAAATTTACTACATGGTATCAACACCCAATATTTCCTTATTCTTTTGAAAACGTGAAAGATTACTCTTTCTAAAATAAATTGGAAAATATATTATGTGCAAATAGAATATTCGTTGAAAATGAAATAGACTTCAACTTTTGGATATAACGATAGTTTTAGACGAAATTTCTACCTATGGAAAGAAATTGACGTATAATTAATTCTTCATGAACATTTAAAACTGTTCTCAAAATTCGTTTGATGATTGCATGTATAAGTCACGAATTTTTTTCTCGGCTAACATAAACAAAAGCCAATTTTACAAAGAAAAATTCTCGTTAAAGATATACCTTCTTTGCCTGATAGTCCAATGTAATATTTGTTAAAATTAATTATTAAACGCAACCAATGTATCTCGGATTTTGATTTATATATTATAATAACAAAATTATCGAAAAAAGCAGATTTAAATCTCTGTTATTGTTATGTAAAGCTTTATTATTGCTGTCAGTTCATCTCAAAGTCTATTTGTATTGAATCTCATTCTAATCATCTAATGGTAATAAATATTATTATTATTATTTCATTAAATTAGTCATTACCATTATTTTATTAATGAAAATATGTTATTAAAAATCGCATTCCGGCCTGCAGACTTACAGATCTAGTCTGTATTTACTATATTTTGTTAAATTTTGTTCTCGCTTTCTAATTTCTAATACGAAAATACGCGAATATAAATGAAGAGTGAAAACAAAGTTAAAAAATTCACAAATTATTTACGAGATTGATTAGAAATAATGAATGAAATATAAACATTGCATACATTTTGTTCTAAATAAAGTGTGCACTGGATATGCATCCAGTACTGCACATTTATTTACGCACTATTTATTTAGAATTTTGCTTTCATTTAAATATGAAAACAAAATAATCATCGAAAAAATTGCAAATCTTGCAACTCCTCTACTATGGGACGTAGGCGTCCGACAAACATGTAAATTTTACTTCATCCATGGAGGGGAACTGACGACTTTTCTCATTAGGAAAATGTCAAAGAGGGGGCAAAACTGTTTCGGATCGCGCTGGTCTGAAAGCTATAATATGAGAATTTCGGCTCGGTTTTAGAAGGTTAAGCGGGTAATGCTTGAGAACCTATCGTAATAATTTTGTGGAAACATTTATTTGGAAGAACGTTTATAAAAGTATAAAGAAACATTACAATGAGAGAGAAAATATAAATTATTATCAGGTTTTAGTCAAATTATCTGTATATGAAACGTCGAAATGGTAATATGAGGAGGATTTTATTCATTTGTGTAAGCATTTTATTAACTTGCATACCAACGAGTTCTGACGAAAAGTCTGCATAGATTTATTACCTAATTATTAGCACTTCTTAAAGACGCAAATGAGATCTAATCAGAAAATAATCAAGCATCTGAATCAGTCAATCATCAACACGCACATTCTAAATCAGATTTCTGAATTACTTTCTTGAAGAGTTTACGGTCCAAATAAAACTGAAGAAACATTTTAAACACAAAACAAAGCAGCAGAAGTGTGAGAAGTATATATTACTATAAAGCCAACACTCTGTCAGTTAAAGACAAAGTAGTTTGATTAAATAAACAAGGTGAACAGAGACACAGTTGTAGCCGTTTGTAATTTTAAAGTACATAAAGCGCAGGAGTATATGAGAAAACTCGTGAGTAGCACATTGGTTACAATTTTTATTATAAACATGCTGAAACTGTGAATATAATTTCAAGCATCGGTGGCAACATCGAATGGAGACATGCTTCAGTGTCAGATGTATTTCATTAAAAGATATGAAATATTTTTAAACGTTTAAGAACACAGTTTCTGAAGTACTTGACAGTACTGGGATTGATCAATCATAACGACAATAACATACATTGTTATGGAAAGAGAGAAAGTACTTGTGAGGCTTTCTGAAAGACCGAGTCTCAGTTTTAATATTTTAATATTAATCTCTACAAGTCTGACCTAACTGACACTACTGAAATAGTTACGAAAAACTGATTCCCACTGTTAAAAAATTGATCTGCATTTTTTTTTTCGTAAATTTTATTTTTTTAAACAACATGTCTGTAATCAATGTGCGCACCGCATTAATGCTGGAAAAACACTAAAATTTGAATCATCGTTGTACAAGCTAAAGAAAAAAAAAACAATATTTAATTGTGAGAATAAAATATTCTAACGACTATAATGATAAGTCAAGAATAAAATCAAATCTGTAGCTGCAAGCCTTTTTTAGCGTTATGGTGGTTAGGGAAAACTTAGTGCGATACCGAAGGGCTCGGGTTCGAATCCCGGAGAAGGCGTGGATGTAAAATTGTATGTCCCTTCATAGGAGGCAATGATGGCCCGCCTACTAGGCGCCTCCATGATAAAGAGACTACCGATCTGGCCTTAGGGCAGCACGATGCCGACATAGGCAAGTACCAACCATAAGAAAAAAAGTTTGATTGTAATTTTATTCAAAAATTCCTAATTATAAGACGCAAATTTTTAGACACCTTTCTCATGTTCGTTTTTAATGGTAATCAAACTAATATGAAAGTGGACTGAAAAGTCATTTTTAAATGAACCCCATAATCTTATACGTCTCTGTACATTTGCATAAATCCATAATGGGCCAGGTATTATTTTGTCGAAGGACAAGAGTCTAAATGGAACGATTACTTCGCTTGCTTGCGAGTGAATTCTAGGAGGTCCGACGAAGACATCGCGGACGAAAACGTAGCGGAGAAAACAACGTAAGACGGAAACTTCGTTGTAGAAAACATGTGGGAGAAAAGAAGGCAGGAAAACATATCGTAAGTCTAAAACATCATCGAAGAAAACAATCGTGGTACAAAACATCGACGAAGAACAGAAAGCGGTTCCAAAACTTCGCAGTTTAAAAATATCGTCGTGGAAAATATATTCCTATAAAAGAGAGTAAATAAAATAATCGCATGACGATTATTCTGCAGATATATCTTTTCTACTTTTAAAAGGTGCTGGTGCGTATTCGAGTAATGAATTCTAGGTGCGAGTAAGAATGAGGAATATTTTTACCTCTATATTTCATATATTTCCTTTCATTAATAATTTTTTGCTAAAAATCCAAGAAGGAACTCTTGCATTGAAAAGTTGAAAGGAAGTAGAAAATTAATGATACGTATGGGAGTACTACGCAGTTTTTTATTTTTTATTTTAAGAGAATTTTAAATTTATTTACTTAACTATTAAACGTTATTATTTAATTAAGTCATTTCATAAAGTTGTATTGGCAGTTCTTCATGAAATATATATTTTTAAAAAATTAAAAAAGGGAAAAGGAGCATTTACTTTAGATTAAATGTATTTAAAAGTTTTATGCATGTCTGAAATTTCTAATATTATGTTCTTTGAATAAATTAAGACTTCTTTTGTTCTTTTTCCTTCAGCTTCTTCAAAGTAAACCTTTTGTATGAGTATCCTTTGCATGTTGCGATTCGTTAGTTGTGATGACACAAGTCAGGATGAACTACGTAATATTTCAGTACCGTATTTATATTTATTGGATTATTGGAAGAGCACGTTAGGGCTCTTTTACTAAGGGGAGGGAAGCGTTTGGGGAGGACTTTCTCAGGAAAAGTTTCGTACGCACATTACACATTAGAAAAACCACAAAATTCTCAAGCAGCGTGTTTTTGTGCTGGGTCTAGCTACCAGCGTTCAACGACTTTACCTCTGGACCACTGCAGCCAGATAGAGTTATTAACGGAATAGATTATTAACGGAAATGCATTCATTTTCACACTATTTTTTTGAGAAAGATCAAATTTAAATTTAGATCTAGAAAATGTAAACGCAGAATTTTACAAAAAGAAAACATAGGTACAATAAATCCTCTTGTCGAAAACCATCCTAAGATGACCGATGTTTCTGAGAAAATAAGTAAATATAGGTTTTTCACAATGTCTCTCTAAGATGACCGCATCAACGGAAGACTAAAGAGATATGGAATCGTCAACGATCGCTTTGAAACGAATATTTTATATTTAACTTTACATTTATATATTTTTATAAATGATTCTAAAATATGGTTAAGCTTTTGTGTCTCAGTGTGCCACTACATGGAACACCCAAATTGAATCGCTTCGAAAGCCTCTAAATTCAACCGTAAATAGATAAAAATTCTTTTATAATATACTTTGAACTTTTCTTTTTAAACCGTAGATAGCAGCATATCACAAGGAGACACATAACTTTAATTTATTATGTGTTATTAAAATCCATTTTTTCAAGTAATTTTCTCTGTTTTTTTAATGATATAAAAATTTTATTTGGAGAAAAAATAGGCATAATTTTTTTGGCTGTACTCCAAATTATTTTTTTAATCTTTCATACAAAAATCATACGCAGAATCATTGAATAAAACCAGGTGTTCCATTAGCGGGAACACTGCGCCTTTAGCAATCTCATGCTCTTACTAATCAGAACATCTGTGCTCTTAGGAGAGAACATCCGTTGTTTTCGTTTTCTGTTTCCGTTGATTTTTTTTGGGGAGGGAATGAATTCAAACAAAGCAGCATTGAGGGGCGAGGTGGTTTTTGTGTTATGAAAGCATTAATATTGGCATCTCGAAATTTTTGGGGGAATTTTTAGGCGGGAATTTCATTAGTAGCTTGACTCATCTTTACTTAGACCTACGCGAATTTTTTGCTGTCTTTTTAGTCTCATTCCCGTTTATTTTCAATAATTGTGTAGATATATTTCGTGTATCTCTATATTATAAGCTTATTTTTCTTTTTTGTTAATATTAATCGTAGTTAATTATTTTAATCTTAGTTGGTTTGTGCTTCCATAAAAAAGGTGTGACTTGCTTTGAACAATTTCACGAAGCTAAGAAATAGGAAAATTTATAAACATTTTTGTATATAGGACTTGTGTATATAGATATGTATCTCATTTATCCGTATATATTCAAGAATATTGTGTATATCCAGGGAACCATGTATACAGCCATAATACAGAGTTTTTTCATTCTTATGCAAACGCTTCTACTCATTTTCGTGCTTCACTGCAATGCTCGCTTAGTCGCACTTTTAAAAGCTCTGGCGGCGCAGTGTTCCACCTCATGGAACACCCACAGAATTAAAACGGTAAGTGCAATTTTTACAATATTTTACCTGTATACTTATTTAGGACTAAATAGACTGAATACAACGTTTCTTGCTGAAATTCCGACTTTAACGTACAGTGCGCCGCAAAGGATTAAATATTTTAGTTCTATGTTACGCAAATTGTATTTCTCTCTTTGTACCGAAGAGAGGCGCAGACACAAATTTGTTAGGATCGTAAAGCTCGGGTTTAGAGCTTTTAAGTTGCGGTGAGTTTCAACTAAGACGAGGTTCTCCTGAGTTTACTTGGTGAGCCGCTACTGAAGTCGGAGATTTCAAAGTGTTCTTCGCCGTTCCTCAGCCAACTTAATGTTTGAAAGCCAATAAAGTAGTTTCGGTCAACATTATGACTCTGAGATTTCTTGGGTTCTACACTGAGGGAACATCAAGTGAATTTACAGTCCACTACTTTTGAACGACGAAACATACAGTTTTCACACACAATTTATTCGAAAATGTTTTAGTTATTGCTTGAACTTTTAGAACGAAGTTCTCAGCGAACCACTTTTTTTTACGACCACTTTTTAAAAGTATAGCTGTGGAATTCTGGTACTAATTCTCATCTTTTTAAGATTTCCCATTTAGGTAATATTTTATTACTGTATTTTACAATATAAAGGAAGTATTATAATTACGAAAATTTTTAAATATCACATTTCAGTGGAAATATCCATTTTGTCCATATCTGAATCCATTTGGATGATTTTTGTGCGACATCTCATACGGACAGAATAAAGACTTCTTCCTTTTCATAATATATTTTATAATGCATTCAAAAGGGATTTTTTCGTGTTCTCTGTATGTATGTAGATATAATATATGTGTGTATGTATCTCGCATAACTCAAAAACGTTTAGCCGAAGAATATTGAAATTTTCTAAAGAGTAGGCTTGCTTCTCTCTTTATATTGCAGGTTAGCTGTACCAACCGTATATGTATATGCTCACGTATATGTACACCAACATCCTTTATCCGGCTTAAAAGTCCCTACACGACCTTTATTTTTGCAATCGTTGCTTGTAGTAATATACTTCCAGTTATCGAAATGTTTTTAAATCACGAAAATATTCATGTTTTGGCGATGTCAAATTTTTAAAAAAATTCTTTTTTGACAAATAAGTAAATCCAAATTTTAATACAGTCTCCCGGTTCGTATACTTACATTTGGGAAAGTTTCATACTTGTTATCTATATAGTATATAAAGAAGAAAGTTTGTGTGTTTGTCCTTTCATAACTAGGTCACTACTATACTTATCACCACCAAACTTTCTACAATTCTTTTATCGTTCCCGGAATAGGTCGACGTCACTTTTCTCAAAAAAAAAAAAAAAAAAAAAAAGTAGCTAAAATCAGAGCTATAAATTAAAAACTCGGAAAAACGATAATTTTCTTTCTCATTTTTCGAGTGGCAACAGTCTCGCAAGCTGGAGACGAAAATCTGCTTTATTTCGAAAGTTGTTACCATTGCTCTCTTTCAAATCCTAGAGTTTGTTAAAATACGAAAATAGACAAAAGATGAAATAAAAATAGCTTTCCCAAACATTAAATACGTTATTCCCGACTCCGAAAATTCGAGGGAAGCCATTTCGACTATTCTCATCTTAACTACTTTCATGAGCCAAAATACTAATTAAAAATTCTGAAAGTTCTAATTTTCGCACTCATTTTTCCTAGTGGTAACAGTCTCGGGCGTTGGAGATAGAATTGTTTTATTTCGAAAAGTGTTGCTACTGCTCGCTTGCAAATCGTACATTTTGTTAATAAAAAAATTTGTAAATTTTACATAACCTATATATATAAAGAAGAATGTCTGTTGTGTGTTTGTTTGTTTGTTTGCGTTATTGATTTCTGATCAATTATGATAAATATTTTGCGACACTGAATCGACTAAAGTTGAATATAGGTGAAATATTGGATGGAACTTGAGCTGTTATGGCCATTTGATTAGAAAGACGAAAATCACTAAAAGCTGAGTGACATTGCTTCTGATACAATGAGAGAGAATTATATTTTTCTATCGAAATTTTTTATGTGGGGTTGCATATCGCACCAGACTGAAAAATGTATAACTATGAATCGTATTTTTTACATCGTTAGAGAAGGATTACAACGGTATCGTTCTCTCTGTTGTTAGATACATTGCTTTCAATCTAACTTAATTGACATCGGGTACTTCCGCTAATAAAGAAATAAAATTAGAAAAAATTCATAAACGCACGACCAAAATTGTGCAGTATACGTAATTTCAAAATCAGCAACTTTCTTTTAGGAATCGGGTATTCAAGTTTGAAAGAGCAATTCGAAGAAATAAATTTAAATGATCAGCAGCAACAAGTGTGTATAATTTAATAGGCCTTATAAGGAAATTCACATAACTTATAAGGAACAACACGTAAGGCATTACAAGGCCTTATTTGTTGTTCGCCTTAGATTTTTGATTTTAGTAAGCACATAATTTTTCGATTTTTTTCATTCGAAAAAATATGCGTCTGTTTCTCGTACTTTTCTAATATACAGTGAATTATTTCATAAGGGCATTACGCGGAAGTTTCTAATTATTAGTTTATATATAGTATATAGACATTGTCAAACATTCGTTTTCTCCAGATGTAAACCACCTGTTTCTCGACCTGGCCCAAACAGCTTTTTGCATATTGTTAACTGCAAACAATCATTCGATTTACTGCATAGTTAAATGGAATGTATTCTGAGAGCTGAAAAATGTCATCTAAGCAATTTGCAATTTGATTCATTACTAGTAAATCTGAAATCAGTTTCGTTATTTTAACAAGAAAGGGCATTTTTATGCATAGTGCTGGAAATAGAATAAAGATTTAATAAAAATTAAATTTTAGGTTCGAGTTCCATTTGACGAATATCAAAATGTTTACCTTGAAATATTAATAAAAGTTTTTTGAAAATAGGAATGTAATTTTTAATTATTTTAAATCTATTTACTCTAAAGCAAAATGCCGTTACATTAAATATCAGGGGCACAAGTAGAAGATATAGAACTGGATATAGATGGCTAGAAGTAAGAAACAAACAGAAAAGAAAGAGAGAGATCAGAGTAAAATTATTCATGTTAAATTCAAATGGAAAGAATTTTAAAATGCTATATTTCAATAGCTAAGATTTAGTTAACTCTAACAGGGAGAAGTGCCTCATATGGGCATAGTATACATCATAAGTGAAGTGGTGAAAGCATACGGTATCGTGTTTTTACTATTTGAACACTTTCGAAGATCTGAATGATGAGTTTATATATGTCAAATACTCTATTAATTACTTATCTCTATCTATCTCTAATTTTACACGTACTGTCCACCAATGAATGCTCGATGTATAGGTCACAGCCACTATCCCACCAAAAGAGAAAACTTTCATTTATGAAACTTCCTAGTACGTCTGCCAGGGAAACGAAAACTGGCTTTACATCTAACATTATCCTGCACATTTTTATGAAACATTAACATTTTGATTCGACCCTTTTGTTTTATTTTGTTTTGAGTTTTGTTCAAGCAAACGTTTCGAAAATCATTCCTACTTGTAAATACCTGTTTGTTTCTTGTATGTTTGGGGCACCATTGGTCATGTGGTTAGGATTGCAGAATACTGAGAGTTTTATGGAACTGATCATCCCAATTGTAATTTCCATTATTTATATACAAAAACAATATAGGAGCATGAAAAACACCAATATGGATAGTTTAATAAGACGAAACTTCAGCTCGTAAGTGCTGATAAAAAACAATGTACAATAACTAAATGTTACTGTAGGATGTTTATTATAGCTTAAATAAACAATATTCTGTTTTTGCTCAAACACAGCGTTAAAAATACCAAGTGGTTGACACGAAGCCACATAAATTTCGTTTGACTAATTATTAATATATTATTATATCATAATATTAGTTAGCAGTGGTAAATCTAGGTATTAAAAAACCGTAAACACGAATTTTTGAAAATTTTAATATTTCTCCTTTGACCACGTTTGAATTATCCATTTGAAGGTGGCAAGGGGCCTTCATTTTCAAGGAATGATTTCTACCGGCAGTAATTTTACAATAATATTATAAGATTAGACATAATAAATCTGACAGCATGAATGCATTATATGGAAAAAACCAGGAATTTGCATTATTTTGCTGTAGAATGTTATACTAATTCTCGATTATCCGTGTGTGGAATACCCGTCTTGCAATTTGGAACTAGGTACCGTTGAAGCAATTTTAAGCGACCAGCGAATATATTTTTCATTTAGTCAATTTGTCGAAATTTTAATCTTTTTAATTGCAGTTTTACATATTTTGATTACCATTAAAAACGAACGTGAGTAACTCATCTGAAAATCTATAAGCTGTGAGAGAAATCATATTGAATGATCTGAGCATACAGAGGAGACTAATTATATGCCTTTGGCTTTACAATCCTTGTTAGAATATTTCATTTTCAGAGTTGTGTTTTTCTGTTTATTGCAGCTTGTAGGATGATGAGTGAAATTGCTTGGAACTCCGTGCATTAAATAAGTGCAAACATTGATTACAGACCTTGTTAATTAAAAAAAAATAAACTTTTAAAAAATAATATTACAGAATACATATACTTCTTTTACATTCCGAATCAATTTTCCGTACCTAGTTGAGTCACATAAATTATGACAAACTTTGAGAAATGAATTTAAAAGAATTAAATATGAAAAAAAGAATTTAACAAAACAATTATAACTTGGCTGTGCAAGAAATCTCACAAATACTACGTTTATGTTTCTGAACAAATGTATAATATTCCCTTCATTTCTATCCATCAATTTTATCATTTATCTCTCACACACTTTTTTATAAAAATCTGTGATAACACTTTACAAACATTTAAACAAATAAATGAAACTTATACAGATTGGACTGTCAAATACCTCGAAAAATTAGTTGTTAAATTTCAAAAAATTTCAGATTTGATTACGAGATATATCTCATAGATATCTGACATCGAAACAGGTCTCAATTCGATGATGTCATGGATTTTTAGAATTATGTTTACAGTTTGAAGTTATCCTCATTATACGAAAAATATTAAATAAATTTGTTAATTATTAGTTTCCTTGCACACTCTTGTGCTATATGTACTTTAACGTACAAAGAACGTTATAGAATAGTGTTATCAAGGGTTATTTAAATCAAACTGCTCTGCGTTTTAAGGCTGAGCGGTGACTTTCCAATTAACACGCTGAGTTCGGCGCCGAATTTGCTGTCCTTTCCATTCTGCCGGCAGCGAGTTAAACCTTAAAGCTAAGCCGTATTATTGTTTAGAATGTTTCAATACATTTCATTAAAGCTAAATTTGATCACATTTCATTGACACTATGTTTATTAACTTATACTGTCGGTCCCGTGGAACGACGCCAGGCAAACGAAAATTCCAGTGCCGGTCCCCAGGGACCGACGCCGGCCACACGGAAAGTTCACTGTCGGTCCCCAGAGAGCGGCGCCGCGATCAACGTGTTAAGAAAGTTTCGGGCCGGTAAGTAAATATGTATTTAATTCAAATATATGAATTAATATGTAATCTATATATATGATTGATTGCATTTGAGTTCCATTTCGAATACTCAAAACTTAAACACAAAGAACTAGAGCCAGCAGATACATAAATCAGTTTATTGAACGCAATTTAACAGAATCGTTACAGGTGATGAGATGTGGGTAGCTCACTTCACCACAGAAACCAGCAACTCACGATTGATTGGCGTCACAGGGATCCACGCGCCGGACGATCCTCAGTCTATGCACGGAAATTGATGAGCACGGTATTCTGGGATAGTAAAGACATTCTGCTCATTGACGTATTGGCGAGTGGTGCTCCGGTGAAAGCTGATCTTTATTACGCTTTACTAGAGAACATCTGAAGAGCCATTCAGAACAAATGGCTTGGGATGTTAAGTGCTGGTGTTGTGGTGTCCTACGACAACATCGGACGCATACGGGGAATTCCACAAAATATATGTTGTAGACGTTTCGCTGGGAGATGTCTGACCATCATGGCTCCGATCTTGCTGTCAAGTACTTTCACGTGTTATTGCACCTGAAGACGTTCTTGTCTGGGCACACTTTCCTACAGGTGAAATGTTGCAGACAACTGTGACGGGCTTCCTTTCTTCCCAGGCGACAGACTTCTATGACACTCTAATGGAAATAGGTAACCGACGCTATGACAATTGGTATAGTTCCGATGTTTCTTATGCTGAGAAGTAGCAGAAATATAGCTGTATCTTTTGCAATAGATCTTTCCAGGTAATAAGACTTTGTTTTTATGGTTTACGGCAAAGTAATTTTTCGGACGACCCTCTTATTGTTTAAATAATCATTATCAAATGAATATACCTTCATCTAAATAAATATCTAACTCATTGAAATCATCATCTATATAAATTTCCTTCTAAATCCAATCAACTTCATCTGCTAAATTTAAATCATCATCTAAGACATCTAACTAAGCATAACTACCCAAAACACATCTTCATGTTAAACCATCATATATATATTATCATCATCATCGTCATTGAAAATATCGCCAAATTAAGATAAATCATCATAGCTCAAATCAACTAAATAAAAAGCAGTATCATCTAAATCACCGCCATCAACAATATGATTCTCATTTGATCATCGTCTTCATCACCACAACCGTCTAAATCACCATCAAAATTGTTATCTGAATAACCAAGAAAGAAATTATAAAATTATCACCAGATAATTCAAAACCATCATTTAAATAATCATCATCATCGAAATCATACCTTCAGTTTAAACCGTCGTATGTGTCATCATCACCATTATCATCGTCGAGATAGATAAATCATAATCCTCCAGATCATCTAAATAGAAAGCAATATCAACCAAATCATCATCTTCTTCATCCTCATTTAATCATCGTCTTCATTGCCTAACTCCTCTAAATTATTATATAAATCACTCTCACATCATGTATAAAATCGTCATCAGTCAAAACTATGTCACCATCAAATTCATCTAAATATTTATTATCACTTAATACACATCGTCATTTTAACCATCATGTATATCGCGTCACCATGATCATCGTCAGAATAAGATAAACCATCATCACCCAAATCACAAAATTTTAAACCATCCTATGTATCATCTTCATCATCATCATTGAAGTCGTCGTCAAAATAAAAGATCTTCACCTAGATACAAAGCCCAATCACCTCAAGTTTTATTATCATCCTACTCAAATATTCATACACTTCATCATTAAACCATATACTCACGATCACCTAAATAAAAAATCATCAGCAGTTAATCTAAATCCTCGTCCTTAAAATACCAGTTAAATTATTTAAATCATGATTTTTTAGTGTTTCGCTAGTGTGCCGTCAAAAAGAGCCAGTTTCGTTCAGGTACAGACAGAAGGATATCACCGGAAGTTCACTATCTTTGGTACAGGTGTAGTAACCAAACGCCCTCAGGAGATGCCAGAGGCTTGGGTACGTAGCCGAAACCTATGCCATCTTAGATAACGTGACACTCGGAAGTGACATAAGAGTTTGAATAACGTAATGTTTCAAAAAGTTTTGTTTTTGTGACAACGAAAATATTTTTTTAAGTTTCATGTCAAAACGACGAATTGTTTTCTTTTTTTTTAGGCAACGGCCTCTTGAATCTCTTGAAATCTTGTTTGTAATGACATTAAAAATTTCCCTTTTATCATTAAATCTGTATTTGATTTTAATTGAGCATCTCATTACTTACTGTTTGTTCATTTTGCATAATTTTAATATAATAATAATAAGCAAAATGCAAAATGTTAATCGTTAATGAAAAATGCGACCACAGATATAAAATAAAAAATTAAAAGACAAAGATTTAAATTTATATATAAAGTTTTACCAGAATAGAAAAAAAAGAGAAAGGACTTTAAAGAATAGAATAGTTGAAGGGGTGTTGTTTATGTGAGTATCGTTTGCTTCATTTTATTGTTGCAAACAGCGAAAATCCTTTTGCTTTTCTTCCTTTAGTTTTGAACTTTATGTGTGGCAACAAGATAATTGATTGATAGAATTGTGTTTGTGACAGCCATGTAGAATGGCTCGCTTATTTTGTATCAATTATTTTGCATCGCTGACAAGTGTAATTTAATAAAAGTGTAGGAATACAGTTCATTTGTTGATTGATTATAGTTTGTGAAACATATTAATTTAATAGAATACAGGTGTTGAAAGCCAAAACATTTCATAAAATGAGGATTTCTGATATTTGCATTTTCAAATTCTCTATAATTTTAGCTTTCTTAAAACACCATTCTTTAATCTCTATGAAAATTAGGACTGTACAAAATCTAGCTTTAATTTGACATTGAATGCTTTGATAATTGAGAATTTTTACATAAAATCGCCTTTTTCGAACGTGATTTTTTTATACTCGATGTAGTACCTGTTCTCAAGAACTAATGCTCACAGGTATCCGAAATGTTTATACCTTATTTACTACGTTTCCAAATATTTGCCGAATTGAGCTTTTGATTATAATCAGTGCTAAATTTTACTATGCGTAACAAAATATTCTGTAAAATACTCTAAAATTTAAAATGATAAAAAAGCTCGTTTCAGGATATTCAGCTAGGTATTGTGATGTTCCTTCCCTTAGCGAAAGACGTTTCCAGAACATTTTATCCGCGAGGGGCGAAAGACGTTTCCAGAACATTTTATTCGCGAGGGGCGAAAGACGGTTAAAGGAAGGGATGTAGTTACGCCGGAAAACAGAGTGGAGGCAAGCTGGTGGGAAGAATACGAGACTTGTGACTTTTGCGGTTGGACCGGCAGTCATGCCGTGTGCAAAGAGTTAACTTAAGCTAAATGTATAGTAGTGGTATCTGTTTTATTGTGTATTGTGTAATAAATTAGTGGTTAAAATTTCAAAGCTGATGGAGATTATTTTCCTATTATGGCGAGTGCATGAGGAATAGACAAACCCGCCTCGGAGTTGGAACGGCGCGAGGTGCAAATCGGCGCAGTCCATAGGATAAGATTGTGAAAAAAGAAATCACTGAATAGTGAAAATAATAAATAAATATTATCGTAAAAAGTTACTGAAAATTATAAAATGAAATTCGGTGAGAGTTCACGAATGGATCTACGGTATGAGAAGATTTTTATGACGAAAGAAAATGGCGCGTTTAAGGCAATGTGTGCGAATAAATCATCAGATTTTGAAAGCGTGATGTGCTAAAACGTTCACAGCCAGTAAGTGGTAAAATGTGATCATCAGTGTTCATCATCCTAGTGAAATCGTGAAAAGTTAAATCAGGGTAACGTGAATTACCGTGTTGTAATCATGTCAAGTTACGTGCCAGTGCAGTGTGCTCATGATTAAAGTTTACAACGTCAAGTTGTGCTCTTCGTTCGACATTTTCACTATCGGGATCAAAGGTAAGTCCTTCTTAATTTATATATTAACCATATTAACTTGGAAAATTAAAATTGTTTTTATGTCTGGTAATAACATGATTCGAATGTCAGGCGTTAAAACCAGTAGACGCCGAGAAAGTATTTTTTATATGCAAATGAGAAATTAAGGTTCTTATTTTTATCAAGATATAGGAGATATTGATTGTTAAATGAAAGTTAAAATAGTTCGGAAATATGATATCAGAAGTGATTCTGAAGCATTTGATTGTTTACTCAGATTACTAAGCAAGGTCGAACGGACTTGTTTGTTGTCTTGTTTTACCAAAATGTTTTAGTCACTGAAGTTAATAAGTTGATTAAAAATTAATTCGTTTAACCATTTGAAACAATACGTTTAATATGTGTGTCAAAAAGAGCCAGTTTCATTCAGGTACAGACAGAAAGATATCACCGGAAGTTCACTATCGTTGGTACAGGTGTAGTAACCAACCGCCCTCAGGAGATGCCAGAGGCATGGGTACGTAGCCGAAACCTATGCCATCTTAGATAACGTGACACTCGGAAGTGACATAAGAGTTTGAATAACGTAATGTTTCAAAAAGTTTTGTTTTTGTGACAACGAAAATATTTTTTAAAGTTTCATGTCAAAACGACGAATTGTTTTCTTTTTTTTTAGGCAACGGCCTCTTGAACCTCTTGAAATCTTATGCTGCTGCATTGCCGTGCGCAATGCAGCAGTCAGTACAGGAATGCGTAAATGCGATACGGCGCAATGCAGCAGTATTCAAAACATTTTATTTTCAGGATAATTTAAAAGATTAGCATATTTCTTTTTGCATTTATGTGTTTAACAATATATGGTTAAATATATGTTAAAAGTTTCATATGAGAATCTATTATTCATTATTGTGTTCCCTAATGATATTGTATGCTAAGTGAATAATGGTTGTATTCAGTAGTAAAGAAATATGTACATTTGCCTATAATCAAGTGTTATTATTGTATTGCATGTGTAACGCTGTAAAACGGAAATATCACAGATTAATAAGGGTCTTAAAAGGAGAAATAGGGTGGCAGAAGAATCAGACGAAGTCATAAAATCCATGCAGACTTAAATTAAGTTAAAGGAAATGGGGCTACAGCTAGAAAAGTGTAAGTTGGAGGAAGATGCGGCTAAAAAGCGGTTAAAAGAGATGGGATTTAGGGAAACACAATTAGAGAGAGAGCGAGATAAAAATTAAAGAAATAGAGCGTAGGAAAATAGATAAAGAAGGAAGCGTATCGCAATCAGAGGAGGATGGGGTTTCAGATTCTTAGAGCAAGGGAAACGATTATTGAAACATTTGAAAATAATGAAAGGAGTTATGATTGACCCACCATCGAAAGCTGAGAAATGGCCGTTCTTTTTACATCATGCTGAAGTGATTCTTAATCTCTATAAAATTTCTGAAGAAGGGAAAATTATTTTGCAGAGTTTAAAAAAAAAAAGTTAAAAATTTGATCGCGACTCTCGATGAAATGGATTTAAATAACTATATTATGATTAAAGACACCGTATTAAAAAAATTCGAGATTCCTCGGAAAAACCGATCGAGGCAGGGTGGTGGGGTGAATACGAGACTTGGTACATTAGCGATTGGACCGGCAGCCATGCCGTGTGGAAAGAGATTACTTAAAACATGTTTTGCGCGTCTTATATTATGTATATAGATGATATTACTTAAAACATGTTTTGCACGCCTTATATTATGTATATAATTGAATGTATACTATACTAGTGATATTTGTTTTATTGTGTATTGCGTACCGTTATGTGTAATAAATTAGAGGATAAAATTTCAAAGATAGAGATTATTTTTTTACTATGGCGAGTGCATAGACGAACCTGCCTCGTGCTTGAAAGAGCGCGAGATGATAGATGTACTTTAATTACGTAAAAACCTTCAAGCCTGTAAGAACAGTAGATTTTTCAGAAAAGGTAATCCAAAAATGGCCAATTTAACATTGTTGCTATAGGGTTTCCAACACCCCTTAATAAAAAGGAGTAAAATATTTTTAAAAAATGGCATTTATGGAAATAAGAAAAAGAAATATGTTTAGCTTATAAGAGTATATAATATTTCTGTAAAATAAATAAAGTGAGCATTTAAAAGTAATTTTTTAAAATAAAAAACCAAAAGGAAATATTTATAGTTTTTGAAATCAGTATTACGTTTGTAAAATGAAAGAACTTAAAATCTTTTTAAAGTAAAAATAGCGAAAAGAAAAATTTAAATGAAAGTTTCACGTTAGTAAAGTTAAATATTAAAGAGAAAAACATTTTTGACACGAGAAAGGGAAAATAAAGAAGTCAAAATTACATTTGCACAAGTTGCAAATTTGATAGAGATTCGCGTTCCTTTAAGCCTCGGGCGCATCCCTATGACGGTCGGTTACTATTAAGCTTGTTATTGTAAACTGGCTATTCAAATTACAGTCGGTATGCGCAAAGGGGGCCTGAATCTTCATCCTGAAAAATAAACAAAATTATTGTTACACGTCACATAAAAATATCAGTTAAAATGATAATTCAATTCTGAGTCACAAGCATGAGAATATTTGAGAAGGTTATATCGCATACGCAAATAACCAAAATGAAAGATACTCGAAACGGATGACTGTGCACTGTCTGCAAAATTTTAGACCGGATCTTGGTCGTTTGTGGTGGGCATTGACTTCCAAGTACAAAAGTGTTTTGAAAAACGTAAATGTTTGCGCTTTGGTACTTTTAAATTTAAAATAATTTGTTTTGTAAAAATTACGAAGCCTAGCTCTTCATATGTTTCTCCGACACTCATGACTTTATGAGGAAAAAGTTTGCACTCGTTATGAAATAATTTTGAACATAAGTATCTCCGTCTGATTTCGATGGACATCAGTCAATTGTTTTGTGATTTATTTCTTATAACCAAATACCTAGACAGAAGTCTAGGTATTGGAGGAAAAAATAATTAGTCAGATTTCGTACTTTGTGCAATAATAACCGTTTATTATTCGAAAAGACAAAAAGTTGCGTCATTTAAAACAGATCATTAATTGAAGTATATCCACGGTTGCACAAATAAAGAGCGAGTGAATATTTTGTGGACAGAGCGTGTACAATTTGATGAAAGGCATATGCAGTAGAAAAGTGCCCAAACTGGCGTAAATAGATAAAACGGCTTTTGTGGGAGTAAAATCTTTTTTATAATTAAATTTTAAATTAGTAAGTTATTTATTATGATATAAATAGTAAAATATAGATAACTGGTACTTTTATTTTCAGCTTTTTTGAAATAAACTCATTACGCATCGTGCCAAAAGAAAATAAAAAACTTCTTTCAAAATTTAATGCTTAACGTTTTTTTTTGGAAATGAAAATATCAATTAACAATAGACAAAACTCTTCCTTGACCTTGCAAATTATTCTAGAAATCCTTAACTTCCTTTAGCTGGTAAAAACCTGAAATCTCTTACTAAATTTGGCATGGAATATGCCAGTAAATTTCAAACGTAAAAATGTGCGCCATTTGTTTTTTCATAAAATTTCTCATATAAATAACTCTTGGATTAGACTTTTTTTGAAAAGTATCTTGACCCAAAACGTCTAAACTGTTTTCTTAAAACATTCGTTTGCTATTGAAAATTTTATAAATATAACTAGACTGAGTTTTGAATAAATGAAATTACAACGCATAAGCACATTGTTGAAACATTTTGTATAAGAAAACGTAATCGCATATAAATCAAGTTCTTATATCGCTTAATTACAATGCATCAGGTCTTTAGTAAATAAAGAAAGCAATAAAATACACATGGTGGTTTGGCAATACCAAAAACATCATATCCCGCAACAGCTCTTCTTGATTATTTCATACCTTAGGAAACACGAGCAAATATGTCAATTGCGGAAACATTGCAGTTTGGCAAGCGATAAGGTGGTGCGCAGGAGAAATGATTATCGGGGAAAATATTTCTGCAAGGTAGGAGGTGATTTGTATTCATTCTGGATGTGGAAGAGAATGTTATTCTAGGACTTCGAGAAAAAAGGAACATAATTTGGATAAGAGTGCACTTTCGACCAAAGTGAATTTGCGGAATTAGGAGTCATGTTCTTCTTTCTGTAGTCATTTGAAACCGTGGTTCTGATGTCAACATCAAAGACTTAACGATATCACATTTGATTTTAGTGAAGTGTAGTTCATCCAGTGCTTTCTTCAGCAGTAGTTATGGCTTTTGTCGAACGAAACAAACACAATGCAAGTTTCAAATGTTAAGTCATTCAGTTTGCGAAAGAAAATGGAAATCATGCAGTTTGGTTTTCGTGAGTGCTTCGTACACGAGTGGAGGAAACATGAAATTTTACAATGATTATTGCGCCAAAGAATAACTGTGCATTGCATAAAGAAGTAATGAAATAGCTTACCGTCGGCGAAAGTGTTGGAAACTGCATTGTAGAAAATCCCCATCATTACTAGAATGGATTAATTGTAACAAGAAACAGCGTACGTTTCTTTGCCTTAAAAATAGAAAAATGGAGTGCAAATGAAAGTGAAAACTCTAAAGCAAACTGAGGTTGTGTATTCGATTTACTTCACGGAATAATTCAGTTCTCTGAGAAAAAGAGATAAAATTTTTTCAAAGACTTCGAAAATATAGAGATAAAACTTTGATGAGTTTTTAAAAATATGTAAAAATTTATTTACTATCACGTGTTGCAAATATGGATGTCATTCCAGTAGTTTTTATACGGTAGGAGATAAATAAACAATGATATGAAAGAAAAATAACGGTTAACATAGAAACAATAGTCCAACGAGAAATCTCACCTCACCGTACTGATCTCCTGCTTAGCCGACCGTACGAAATTAAAATCCCATCGATATCTTTAAAAGAAAGATTTTGCAGAAGTGCAGTTTCCCGAAAGTGTTTTCATCCGTATTCAAGAGAAATGATCGGCGGAGAAAAATGTCGTGAAACTGTGGATAAGAAATATTTGGCAAAAGCTTCCTTTTGTCTCAGATAATCAAGAAAATCCAATACTTTGGGACATGTTCAGCCTCCATCTAACGGATAACACAAATATGTTGTTGAAATAATGTTATACAGATATGACAGTTTATCCAGGCGGATTATTGCCATTAGTTCAGATATTAGACATATATGTCAATATATCATCGATAGAATATTTTTAACGTCAGTGGAATACTCGAGCAAACGTGAAGGTGAAAAACTGGTTACAAATGGAGACCAAATACGTCATGCCAGTCCATAAATAGTGTGTCAGTAAATAATAAAAGCACGGAATAAAATTAAACCCATTTAATATATGTGGTATATCTGACGGTCTAGTTGAAACGGAAGATGATTATTTATCTGTGGATCAGAGAAAAAGTGACGGCGAAAATGAAACAGAATCCGATGATGTGCTTGAAGATATAACTTAAGCCGAATATGAGGAACTTGGATCTATGGAAGTATGGATGTGAAGGTGAAAATGAAACAGAATTTTTATAACGAAAATTTTTAAGTACATAAACTGTGTTATTTCTTTTAAAGAAAAAAAATTTAGTTACACGCAGAAATCTAATTTTCGTATGCTCACTTTTTCCATATTTCCAAACATAAAATTTTTATAGCTGGCGTACAGCGCGCACGCATAAATTTCCATCTTACATTTTGTTTTAAAAGTGCGTCTTATACGCCTGAATATACTATAACAAACATAGCTGAAACTTAAGTGATAGAGATATTTACATGCTTGCTGAACCATTATATTCTTCTTTTTCCCTTCTATTAGTTTACAAATGTTTTCAAAATGTCGATGTTACGTTTTTCGATCTCTGTGTTGAGAAAAGAGATAAGGAATTAAAATTTTTATCTCGGAAAACAAAATTCCAAATCAGATTTCTAATGAAGAAGTGAAATTTTCTATAGCTTTACTTTCCGGATTATTTAAAATTAAGAAAAAGAAGAGAGGAAAAAAAGAACTGATTTGGGTAACCAGAATATTTAGCCATTGAGTATCTATTGATGGGAATGTATATAACTCTAATGAATAGTACAGAAATAAGATAAAGTTACGTTTCGGTTTGTAGGCCTAACATTTCAAAATGCTTTTATACATCTTAAAGCGCATAGTAAAAGATTAGGCTCTCAACCGCTTTTTGTGTAATAACGTCAGAGAATAATTCTTACAGTTACAAGGTTTTCAAATAATACATTCCTTCAAAAGTAATCTATTGTATTAAGATAATGTGTTTTCGAGGGGGAAGAAAATGAAACAGAACGGCGAGATCCTTCAGAGTATGATCCTGTAATGCTTTAGCAAATCTTTCGCAGTCTAAAGTAATAGAGAAATGTGGTAGAGCTTCATCTTACACTATAGTAATCTAGTCAGATTATTTATATTATGTGACTATGTGTCTCTATTCGATGTGTGGGAAGAAAACGTCTCCAACAGGTTTATATATACGATACCATTCAGATAAACGCAAAGCAAACCAACATTTCCATCTAATAATATTTATTTTATTTTAGTTATACCATTTTCTAGTTAGATAACCAATTTGTGAGCAAGAATTTGTATCGTAACAGTGAATCATATTGCTGCCAAATTCCAAATATAAAAAACTAAAGCTCACGAATCACAAACCGAGAGTTTCTGTGAGATTTGTGAGGTGCGAAGGAATCTCTATTTTGAAAGAAATCGAAATTGATATAAATTCGCTTTATAATATATTATTCAGTTTTTTTCTCTAATTATATTATGATTCTGATTTAATGTATACACACATTTTAAAAGTTATTTTTTCGCTCATTTTAATTTGTAATCTTGAATTTTTACACTAGAAAAATCCTGAGTAGAAACGGAAACTGTGGTATGTCAAACTACATTTAAACAAGGTGAAAGCTAATTAAAAGCTAATGTACATACTACAATAGCTTTTAATTTGTTTAGAATTACAATCTTGGTAATGCAACTCAAGCTGATTAACACATAATTAAAAGCGGATAAACATTCCTTTTTGAGCGTTTCTTTGAATCTTGATATAAAGTCCTATAAATATCTGCAGTTGGATAAGACAGCTCAGGGTCAAACAAATTTTAAAATGAAATCTGTATAAATTAATTTCATGAGTTCAATTATGAAAGATATGACGTGCAATATTTATTTGCACAATTTAAAGCCAGTAGCATAACATAAATTTATTGTTGAAAAATATTGTCATGTGACTATGTGTTAAAAAAGTCAATAAACTGTGACTTTCCAGGTAAAACCGGAAGACCTCGCAGCCATGAAAGGCACTGAAAACATAGATCTGAACTACGAAAGAGTGTACTTAGTTGCTGCTAAAATAATACTGGTATCTTAAAGTTAGAATGACTAATTACTAGCTAATAATATATTAGTAGTTACACTTACCGAGCAAAATATTATCAAATGCTGTCCATATACTAAGAATACCATAAAGTTCTTCATAATAAAAATGTTATTGATAATAAATTTTGGTAAAATGAAGCAGGTGTATGATTTATTTGTTCTATTTTTCTTTTCCGGGTCTTGCTTCGTTTGATCATTAAATCAATCGTTCTACAGTTGTTATCGAGTTCTGGCTCTTTTCGCAGTTCATCCGGTTTCCTTTTCGGGTTTGACAGTTCTTTTCCGGTTCCAGCTTGTTTTTCAGATGAGGATTCTTTTCCGTTTTTTGCTTTTTTTCCAGGTATTGCGTCTTTCCTGACTCGTCTATATTTTCCAGTTCTGGCATCTTTTCCGGCTCTTGCTTCTTTTCCAGTTTTTGCATTTTTCCAGTTTCTTCTTCTTTTTCAGTTCTTCTTTGTTTTTTAGTTTTTGCATTTTTTCCAGTTTCTTTTGACTTTTCAGTTCTTGTTTGTTTACTAGTTTTTGTATCTCTTTCAGTTGTTTCTCCATTTTCAGTTCTTCTTTCTTTTCTAGTTTTAGTATCTCTTCCCGTTTTTTCTTCTTTTTCAGTTCTTCTTTCTTTTCTAGTTTTTGAATCCATTCTAGTGTTTGTTTCTCTTTCAGTTCTTGCTTCTTTTCTAGTTTCTGTTGCTTTTCCAGTTTTTGTTTGTTTTTCAGTTCTTCCTTCTTTTCCAATTTTTGCTTCTTTTTCTGCTCTTGTTTCATTTTCAGTTCTTGCTTCTTTTCCAGTTTTTGCTTCTTTTTCAGCTCTTGCTTCTTTTTCAGTTCTTGCTTCTTTCCTAATTCTTGTATCTTTTCCTGCTCTTGCTTCTTTTCTAGTTTTTGTATCTTTTCCAGCTTTTGCTTCTTTTTCAGTTCTTGCTTCTTTTCTAGTTTTTGTGTCAATTCCAGTTTTTTCTTGTTTTTCAGTTCTTGCTTCTTTTCCAATTTCTCCTTCTTTTCATGTTCTTCCTTTTTATCCAGTTCTTGATTCTTTTCCAGTTTTTGCATCTTTTCGGGTTCTCGCTTCTTTTCCAGTTCTTTCTCGTTTTCCAGTTTTTGCTCCTTTTCATGATCACAAGGAGGGTTTTCCAATCTACAAAATAATCAGTATATCTTTATTTCAGTAGTAAAAAAGTGAAAGTAATGCAACGACTATCACGTTTAACATGTACAACACTTCCATATTTAGATACTATATAACACTTTTGGCTCAGTTTCATAGGGAAAAATCTCCCCGTAGATTTATTGCCTGACAGAATGTTTTTCTACAAAAGGCGAATTTGTTGCTTTTGTTCTTCTGACCTAAAGCCAAGCAGAAAAGTTAAAGCATTTGGCGTGATTTGTATGCAATAAGCGACCTCCATGAATCTCACGTAGAGCGTAATAATTTGCAAAGTTTCAGTGCCTTACTTTTCCTTACTTAATTTTTACATAAGTTGAAATAATAATAATAATAATAATAAACAGGTGGCTTAAAACAGAGGGAAACAATGGCGAAAATTGCAAAATAGGAGGAAAAATGAAACTGAAATGAAAAATAAAACAACTACAAACAAAGGATGGAAAAAGCATTTTAGAAGATATACACGTAACGTTCTTTCTGAATCAGCAAAACCTGTATTTAAACGAGTATAAGTTTGAAAGCTTTGGATTCATTTATTTTTTGAATCAATTACTATTTCTTACGCATGCCAGATATTTTAAATTTCTTCAATTTTTGTATAATTTACTTACGTATTTTACCATTTCTTATTATTATCCAGTAGAGGTAACCTTACACATCATTAAAATATCTCCGAGTTTCCTCATTTAAGTCATCTTTCCCGCAGATCAATCTCTTTGCATCGCTGGCTGCACAGGTTTCAAATTTTCTCTCGTTATTCCGAATTCGGAACATAATGCTGGTCTATTTTGTCGTCCAGCAAGAAGCACTAGGATTTTTGCCATCATTTGTTTTCAATTGAAAAATTTATTCTCATCTTCAGTTGCATTCTTAAAGTTTTATTATTTATACAGGAATAAAGAAAGAAATCAAACAAAGCAAAACAAATTAGGAAAAGAAATATCTGTTTTCTCCTATATTTATTGTTCCCTGTAATTTCTTTTGCCTGTTCCATTAAATTTATTGAAGGAAAATTTGCTAAATCTTTCAAAATGTATTTCCTAAATCCTTATGCGAATTAAACCTTTCTGAGCGTTTCGGCTACACTTTAATGGCTTTTACAATTTAATGTTTGAATACTGACAGCTGCCTATGCTGAAATAATTTCTCCATTGACCTCGAAAAAAGAAGAATTAAAGTTCCAGGAGATTTTACAATGAAGGACACATATTTCTTATTTGAAGGGCAAGAGGATAAAAAAAAAGATATTTTCGGATGGGAATATGTAGCATTTTAAACACCGTGTTTGTATATTTCATCATATAGTAGCAACACTTGAGTCATAAGTATTTATGCACATATATGAGAGAGACGACGATGACGAAAAATGAAATGGCAAAACATGGCCGAAAACACTTTCCTGGCCGGTACAAACAACACAAAACACAAGAAAGAACGGACACCAGTTATGCTTAGCGCAAGAGAAATTAAAAAATAGGAACAAAATTAGACACTTATGGACCTGAAAGAAGGTGTTCGAAATTACGACCTGCACCCTGATGCAGGTATCACATCTCTCGCACATCGAACATAAGATGTTCTCGAAAATACCGTGCATTCCCAGGACTTTCCCAGCAGCTGCCACGATATGTGTCACAAGTTCCTGTGTGACTTCTAACAGAGGTTTCGTGCAATAATGTGTTGACGTATCCCGAGAGGAAGTCACCGAAGGAACTTTCGAATACTTTCTTTGATGACGATCCCCTGTTTTTGTTCTTATTTCTTAGTTTCCGCTGCGCTAAGAATAATAAACAAATACCTTTACACTGTTCGTACCCTATTTTTCTTGTGTTGTGTCTCGTCACTATGGGGCCAGGAAAGCGTTTTCGATCATGAATTGCAATAAACGATTATATATATATATATACGGGAGTTGGTTTGTTCCCCTTGAAAAGTCAACTATTTTCCGATCAATGACAATGATTACATGTTTTTAATTTAATTTTTCCTTTTAAAATTGAAATTTTGTTCTTCATGATGATTTAATTCTAGTCCCCGTTAAAACATTATTAACAATTTACTTTCAAGTTACCTCAAAACATCTTTCAAAATATAACTTACCAGTATTGATTCACTATTTTAAAATAATTCTACTTTAAATAAACTTAGGAGACAATATAATCAATTAATCAATATTGTTTAGGAAATAAATTATATATATATAATCGTATATATATATATATATATGTTACCGTGAAAGATCGAAACTGGAGAATGTCGACTTTCACCGGAGAATGTCAACATTCACCAAATACGTCGGTGAATGATCGAATATTGCATTACATTTTTGTACATTCGGACCCTCACCGGTGTATGTCAACAATCACAGATATGCTCTGGTGTAGGTCAAAAAGAGAGGAGTATATGTACACGCTCTCGTTGCAAAAGGAAGTGTTCCACAAATAAATGCAGTTGTAAAAGCAAGGGCCTCTTGTGCAATTGAAAGTGTCCTAATAGTTTAAGTTGTTGCAAATAATAAGATTTGAATCACGTAATTTAGTAAATTTTTAACTTCTATTATTTTCCATTCTCATTTTGAATGTACAGTGTGTTTCAAGTTCTTATATTCTTAAGTTCTTATTTTAAGTCCCAAGTGCGTTTTTTCGCGACCGAATTACGGAGAAGAAAATGTAATATTCTTATGTGTTCAACATTCACCATTAGTAGATGGTGAATGTCGACATTTACCGGTGTAAGTCAGAAATAAGTGTTTTTGAAAAATATTTCGGACATACAACAAGCGACTATGTGAATGTTGACATTCACCGGTGAAAGCCGACATTCTCCAGATTTCGGTGTTTCACCGTAACATATATACGATAAACGTATATATATAGATATATATGCATATATGTGTGTGTGTGTGTGTGTGAATTAATGTTAGGAATTCTGATCGCACATATTGATCTATAATACAGAGCAAATTTGGCAGATGAATAAGATAAAATATTCAGATTTATTTCAATTCACATTTGCGCCCCCAATTCATTTGAAATTCTAAACTTACCTATTTCTAGAATATTTATATTTCTCATATTGTTGGAATAGGAAGAAAGTAGCACGACAGAGATAGGAATACCGTGCCAGCGTTGACAGAGATAGAAAAAATATGCATAGTTCTACAATATTGTGGTTTAGTAAGAGAAATATTTGTTTCAGGAAAATTTATATTCCCACTTAGCTAAGTCATCATCTTTAACTGAAACCATGTGATGGGGATATATAACATTAGATTTTTTTTCATAGATAGATTTTGCACTTGATTTGCTTATGCTTCTGAATTTAAATGATATTGTAGATTAGTTCGAGAATTAAATCGTTTACATGTTTGCATATTTTTAAATTATTTTAAATTATTTGGCTTTTTTCCTTTTTTTAGAATTTAAATTTGCGTTTTTATATTTTTATTTGTTTACTTTTTTACTTTTATACGTATTTGTTAAGAATTTGAATTTGTTTAAATATATATATATATATATATATATATATATTATATATATATATATACATAAACATATATTTTAATTAATTAATTTTTATATTTTAATTAATTAATTTTTATTTTTTAATTTGTTATTAATTCAAAATTATTTAATATTATATATTAAAAAAATCATTGCAATGAAAAGTTAGAATCTCGAAATTTTTATTATGTTTGATGAGTAAATTCTCAAAACTATAGCTAAATAATATCATAAATATCTGTAAATCTAGAAATATATAGTCTAACAGAAACAGGTGAAGAGAACAATTTATATGAGTTTTGTTCCGAATAGAGTATGGGATGGATTTCAGTGTTTACTTAATTTGTTTTACATACATATATATATGCATATTATTTATAAACATAAAGTCCTTTTTGTCTTTGTTACTCTAATTATATCAACTATTTCACACTTACTTCTCATTCACAAATTTTACAAACTGGCCGTTTAAACACGTGTATTTTGTATATTAGCTTTCTGTTTAGGTATTTCATTAGTTAATGCAATAAAGTTTCCTCATAATCAAAAGGTATTACAATAAATTTGAATTCTTCACAATGTGATTTTCCAACTTAAACATTTATAATCTATTTTTGTAATGAAGGAATGAAAAAACATTACGCATTATAAATCTGAAAACGTATTATTTTCCAGACCAGCGTTTTTGTCAAAAAATTATTAAACGTATAATTAAACTGGACCTGAAACATTATGTTTTGTTTTATTATTTTTTCCGAAATGACTTACGTCTCCGACACGTATTGCAATCTTAAACATTGCGGATCCAATTCTTGTAGTAATTGTTCGCTGAAGTATATTTTTGCTTCTTCTTCTTCTTCAAATATACGTCGATAATTATTTGCGCTGAAATATTTTTATTTTATTAAATATATATGTTCATATGTTTGAATTCATTAATTTAATAAATGATTATTTATACGTTTTTTGTCAAAAGTAGTAAGTCACATTTTGCGAGCATTTTTACATTACATTTTTACATTTTTGTCAAAGATTTTTAAAGGCGCTATGTTCCACGAAGAAAATAGCTTTACTTATTCAAAATCTTCAAAAAACAGTAAATATGGAAATGAATATTCGTCTTATTAGCCTAAATTCCATTATGAGGATATACAGGTATAATAGGAAATGAAGCTGCTGGCATCAGCAGCTCAGGATGCCATATTAGAAGGTCTGATTGACATCTATCATCTCAGATCAAACATTGCAATCAGGAAAAAAATTTCCAAACACGTTTTGATAAAATAACAAACAGGATGGGACGAGGCAGATACAAGAAGATTGCTCCACAGTTACTTTCCGCAAGTATCCCTATAAAGAATACATTTTTTTCTCCAATTAGATTGGCAACAAATCATGGAAAGTTTCCATTTTATTTCCAGAGATTCTTAAGAAGGCACGTAAAATGCGAGCGCGAAAAACCTGCAAATCTAGCAAAACCTAAGCTTTATAAATGGCACTCTCCATTACTTTCCATTCTTAGAAAAAGAAAACTAGGATTTGCATCAAAAATTCCAGAGAATTTTTTTTCTACAATATGAAGTGTGTGTCTGCACTTGAACAATTTATGAAATATATTATTGAAAGTGATAGAACTGTGACTATAAGTATCTAATCATATTACAAGAGTTAATAAGCAAGTATTTAAGAACATGTAAATATTTTAAACCGTGGCTTCCGTTGACCAGGCTGATCAAATTTCCAGTCGAGCGCAACTAAGCAATGATTGCGCTCTCAACCTTATGGCTGCGTATGCTGAGCCGATGAATGATCAATCGTTTGGACAATTTCCGCACAGGATTAAAAATTGCCTTCCCACAGACTTCTTCACTTAACGAGCCATGTGTTCAAAACATAGATTTACACGTTAACTGAAATGTATAAAAATTTAGCGAAAAAAAAGAAATATTAAACGCACAATATCTCTTCGGATCTTCCTGATTATTACATCTGCTGAAAACAATTTAATACGTTTAAATGCAATTACGTTTCACTGAAGTAATCTATTAATTGTTTAACACTTTTCTGCTGTTGACTTCAATAAATTTATGATGTTTGGTATTTCATTTGTTTGCAGCAACACCTAGTCTCCTTTGCAACGAAAATTAATATGAACTTTTGCAATTAAGAAATGATTTAGATGAAAAATTAAATTGGACTGAATTTAATGTCTCGGTTGTTTCCGTTAAAAGAAGTTGGTGCTTTCCTAATTCGAAAAAATATCTCCATATATATACATAACATACATTTAATTAATTTGCACACTAAAAAAGGATTCTTCACATGGTATCTTCAAATGGGTAGATACGATAGCTGAAAAACAAGTGTCGGACAAAAGCCGAGCTGTCTTAAATTCTTAAATATCTTCGACCTACGGCTCCTAATGACGCTGCGGAAAACTTGCGCAACACTGACAAAAAGTATATTTAAAAATACAATAAAAGCTTGAAAGCTAGGGAAAATGTCTGAATTTAATTTCTTTTTATTTAAATGAAGCTTAATGTTTTTAAAGGAAATTGAATATTGTAAAGAGTAATCAACAATATAAATATATGCGGGTTTTTGCCTCTTTGTTTTATTTTTTTTCGTAACATCATATCCTTCGGAACCGGTGGGGGAATTTGAGTTTGGAAGGAGGTACCCTCAAATTTCAAAAATCCATGGTAAAACGTTTCGACTATTGTTATCTTCCTACGACTATCACTCGAGATATTATATAAAATTTCTTAAAACGCTAATTTTTCGCATTCATTTTTCCAAGTGGCCGATGTCTAGCGCGCTGGAAATCAAAATGCTTTATTTGGAAAAATGTTGGCCCTTCTCACTTTCATATCGTAGAGTTTGTTTAAGAGAAATTTTTAAGTTAAAAAAATATGAAATAAATAGCATTGACAAACGTGAAACGTATGGTTATTATTATTTACGGTTATATTCTGAGTTGAAGAAAGCACGTGATTCCATATAAAGTCATTGTACGTCGAAAATCTTTCGTTAATGTAAGTATTTTAAATGAATAGCTGCTTTTGGCAACTTTTATGTTTCACCTTTAGATACGTGATACGATATGCTATCGCTACGTTAATTCTTTTATTGAGATTTTGAAAATTTGTTATATTAAAATAAATTTAAATCATGACCTCAAATGTATTACCTGAAGTGTCAAAGGTCTTTGTTTCCTGACTTGGCAAGAAACATTTATTTAAGAATCACTTTTTGCTTGGAAAGAATGAATACATTTTCTTCATAATGAAATGTTTTATGCATATTATGCTATTCTAAATTTATTTATAAAAATTTAATTTCTTTTATTGTACAGTTCCTTTCTGAGTAGAAGTTTAAACTTCTGTAAGTATTTAACGTTTTAGATGCAATGTTACTTTACTACAGTTACATAATTTTTTTTTCAATTTACGAAAATGTCTGAACGCAAGAAGACAGCACAAATGTTACAGCGAGCTACAGAAAAAATGAAGTAAAAAGCACTAGGAGACTCAGCAGGCAAGTACAAGAAAACTTGCATGCTTCAAAAATGAATGAAGATACAACTAGAAACTCAGCAGGCAAGCATAGTGACAAGAAAGGTTACGCATACAAGAAACTGAAGAAGAAACGAATAGGAGTTCCAGCAGACAAGCAACAACTCAAGAAACTTCGCTTGCTCAAACTGTATCAGAAACTAGTAGCAGACGCAAAAGACATTCAGAAAACTAGGAATCACTGCGTGCTCCGGAAAGGTAAGCAGAAGCGAAACGGAGGCCCATTAGGCAAGCGGAACGTCAAAAGAATATGCGCGATGACGGGAAGAAGTCGCAAGTAAACGAAGGATGCAAGACTGTCCGCGTCATCGTCAGATTCGACAGGAAATACCAGAACAGCTCAAGAAGCTGCATAAACAACTCAAGACGCTGCAGATTACGGACAATTTCGGTTCGAAGAGGCAGAGCTCATACGAGGGAACAAGCTTCGCATGAACGCATCACGACATACACGTAGTACTCTTCACAATGCAGGAAGTTTACTTTGAGCAACACACTGTATACGTAGAGCTCGTAGACATATATAGTAAAGATTTTGCTTTGTCAACAGCCCCCTAGTAAAATGTATGAAGTTTATATTGACATCTCACAATACCTGAAAGAAATTTTTCTATTTACTTCTTCATTTACTATTTTCTTACATTTCTTATCAGTAATCCTGTCTATATATTATAGATATCAAAATCAGAAAATATTAATTAATTATCTTTAAATGTATCTAAGTGATGAATACTTCGCCCCTGTTCGTACCGAAACAACACGATGTAATTGTAGATACCTAGAAAGTAAAATGTATTCAGCAGGCTGTACAGCAAGCGACAACTATAAATGGTGATAACACAAAAATGTTATATAATGTTATATACTGGCAGAATTTAAAAAAATGAACATATACATCAGTGTTTTAAAAATACGAATTTTGCATCAAATTGCAAAACAAATATCTTAAAATCTGCCTTTCCATGCATAAGAGTTCAGGATTCGGAAAATTATATTTTCGTAAACGGTTTAGGAAAAATAACAAAAATTATTGCCTTGAGAAATGGATAATCTTCGTATGAATACGAATTACGCCAAGACTACTCGTCAATGGTTGTTTTGAACACGCCCTTAATGTATATATATAACCCTTAAAAAACGTAAAGTGAGTGAATCTACTATTCGAGTGTGTCTTTATATCTTGAGTATTTAAGATATAAGAATAGCATTTATGTATCTCGATAAAGCTAACGCTATTGCCCGAATAACAACGTTTATTTAACACTTGATATAACCAACTTCATATATATCTTGAAATAAAACATAAATTTCCTAATCAGATACTACCAATTGCAGAAAAAATACAAAAATAATGGAATTTCTAATAACACTACAATTAACATACCGAGGAATAAATTGCGCTGCAAAACTGATGCAATCTACAATATGTAAACCACAAAATTTATGTACCGCTATAGAAATGCAATAGAATGAGAAACGAAACTGTGATGAGAATTATAATGAAAAATTTACCATAAACTATTAGTATATGATGTAAGTAAATATATACTTTTAATACTATTCATTTAAATATGTTCAAACTTTCATAATATTCATTACTTACAAACGCTTCTTCATCCATCGAAGCATAGCACAAGCCATTCTCAATTCAGTGCTGGTGCATGTCAATAAAATAAGGATAAATCCAAATTTTTACAAAAAATCAATCGCTTTGACTCGTTTCTCAAAAAACGTATATCTACAAATGCAGTATTAATATATCACATCAATATAATTCGGGATCATAAAATCACCAAACAACGCATTAAACGCAAAAAATCGCATTAAGGCAGAATGAAGAATTTTCACTCTTACAATGACTTTTACAACAATATATAATAGAATCGAATTTCTAAACTAAGTGTTCATTGTTACACCATATTTCATTCTTGGGGAACCTTTCATAGTTGTTCAGTAATTCTAACTGTTAACTAGTATAAAAAGAATTATGATTTCATATATATGCACAGACTTATATATGTATTATATTAACACGTATCTGTAGTAACATACATCATCTTATATTATATGTATTCGCATAATTCTAAATCAATTATACTAGTCAACATAATTTGTATTGATAGCAGCACAGTTTTAAAATTATTTATTACTATCTGCTTGCTAACGATTATATAATTAAGTACAGTGGTACCTCGACATACGAGTTTAATATGTTTCGTAACCTTTTCGTATCTCAAAGCAATTTTCCGCATTGAAAGTAATCGAAATGCCATTAATCCGTTCCAGCTCCCAAAACACGACCTCAGCTGTTTTTTCAAGTGTTTTTGAATAAGAAAAATGTAGTTTCTTATTCAGAAACAAGAAGAAACATATATTTATAAATAACAAATACATATTCTATAAAAACATAATTAAAAGAAAAAGTGCCTACGGAAGCGCTTAAATTTTGTCACTGGTCTTCGCTCTTTTTGTCATGATCTGCTCATTTTCACCCGCAGATCGTTTAAAAAAACTGTCCAAGGAGGTTTGTTTCTTCCTACCTGTCAAGGTATTGCGGAATCGAGTTATGCAAGTTTAGTTGAACAACTCCGATTTAGGACTAGTTGCAACTTTTTCGCGGTGATTTTTATCCACGAACTCTACAACTTTATTCCACATTCTCAAGATCTGTTTTATATCTCTTGTAGGGATAACCTCCTCTATCTCTGGCTCCTCTTCAAAACTAATTTTTCGTTGAACCACCGTATGCTGCTGCAAATGCAGATCGTGTAACTCCTCGGTTGTCAGCTCCTGAGACTGTTCCTCTACGAGTTCGTTCACATCTATCTCCTCCACCTCCAGACTCATGGATTTTCCCAGAGAAACAAGCTCCTCTACCACTGACACTTTGGGTTCCAATCCTTCGAATTCTCTTTCAGCTACAGCCTCAGGCCACAGCTTCTTCCATGCAGACGTTGTAACACCCAGCCAGGCCTTGTCAAACCAGCCCCGACTGGCTTTAAACGGGTCTTCCGATTCCACGTTTGTAGAAGTGTGTGGGATCTTCTTTAGAAAATAACCGTAAATCGCTCGTAAATAACTCGTAATAGTGCCTACTCACATATGATGCTTTGTGTTAAGGTTCCTCCTTGAAGCTGCTTCTCTCTCACTCACACCATCCATAGTTTCTCCATGTCTTGACGGAGAGAAGTCGGAGCTTAAAAGTTATTGTAACGCCCTTAGTTGGCGTTATACTTTATCAACTCCTTTTGTTCAAGCACAGTAAATATCATTGATGTGTTACGCCCGTACATCGTCACCAAGTCAATTACTCGCACACCTTGCTCATGGTTTTCTATTATTTAACGCTTTAATTCAATAGACATCATCATCTTCTTTGGACCCAGGGTTATAAAAATAAATATGATAATGTTTTCTAAATGTACAAAAAGCAAAAAACGCGAACCCAACTTATCAAAAATGCTTCCAAAACGAGGGAAACAAGCACTCAGACTGAGGACTAGTCTGAGGTGGGAGAAACTGTTAGACGCTGCACACGACACCTACATGCGCGCGCATGTTGCGGTCGTGTACAGCGGTGTAGTGTGCGATTCCTCGTATCTCAAATCTTGCTCTCGTCTCAAAGCAAAAACATCGCTCGCTCGGTAGCTCCTGTCTCAAAACACTCGTATGTTGGGGCACTCGTATATCGAGGTACCACTGTAAATACAGTTTATAGTTTTTTTAATGTGACAATCATTATAAGCCATGTAGATTTTTCCTTGTGGCTTCATTTGCTTTCTCTTCCAAAATTTCGAACGTCCAACAGTTTTGTCAGTTTCGGGCTTTTGGTATGGAGAGTGAGAAAATGAGATAAGACCAGAATGAACTTCAGTTCTGAACTTTGCAGTTCAGCATAGAGTAAGGAGTATTGACAGATTTATGTTCGCTCTTTACGTGCGCTTTTCATTGTATTTTCTTCATCATTCTCAGCACTTTAAAGTGATAACTACTAGCAGTGTTCCTTTATATTTCGTATATTTTTGGAATTATATTTTTTTACTCGTACTTTTCGAAAAACTCCAGAATTGTTTAGTGTTTTTTGGGGACAAATAAATTCTAACAAGCTACCAGCTCTTCCGCATGCTTTACGAACCTTTATGCCAGGAACAATTTTGGGTGTTAGAAGTAGGACAGAATGCTAGTGACAAGAACAATTGAGGAGCATCTGGGGCAGCTTGTGACAGTCTTTGCTGCGTTCCAGTAAGATATAAAAGGAGAGGTTGATTCCTTTACAGAAGAGATAAATGCGTCCTACAAAAGAGGGAAAGGGGAAATAATACCAGTTCAAGGAAAGATGGAATCTATCCAAAATTGATATTTAAGCCTGTCAAGAAGGAATAAAAGACAACAGTAGAAGATTTTCGAGGATTTTGAAAGCAGAAATAACATGGTCGAAAGGAGAGTTAGAGAAACTGGAGAACGTGTTTCTATTGTCAAACAGCAAATCAAAGAAAGAGTTAATGCTGTCAAACTACAAATCAAAGGAAGAGTTTCTGATGTCGAACAACAAATCGATGACAGAGTTTCTGCTGTTGTCGCCAAAGAATCTGACAGCTTGAACACATTCATAATGACAACTGGAGACGATTCTGATACCTTTAAATTGTTACCTATGTTTTCCGACCCATTTCTCATGCTTTCCACGTGTGATGGAAAAAACATTTGGCATATGGACAAGGCCCAGTTCTGTATAGCTCCAAATGGAAATGGGTAGGATTCCGAAGACAAACCTGTAATTTCGCAGCTTCTCTGAGAATAGAAGAAGACGATATCGGTCCCACTCTTCTAGAAACCCAGAGGCTAGATTTTGATGCTGTACCCGGTACGCGAAAGCTCTACTAAGAAGTGTTTAAAAGGCTACAGAAGGCTGCAGTTAATATCTCGATAGCAGAAGCTCACCAAAATAATCCAGAAGCTCGCCACTGATATCGAAATGCTGTCCCATCTCTACTTTTTTGACTGCTCAACAGAAATACGTGAAGTACAATCCATGAAATAATTCCTCGGTGGCATACGGGAACCTGAGGTATAGAAACAACTGCGAATAGTGGATCTCAAAGATTTAAAAAATGCCTAGAGTGTACGCCATGAAAAACGTGGCAGTCCTTTTAGAAACTTGCACACACCATTGCCCAATCGGAACTACTCCAAACCAGAAACTAGTGGACAAGTGACAGCTCGTCCAGGCAGTCTACCCACTTAAGTAAGTGCCTTGAGGCGGAACAGACGTCAGACGAAAGCGACCTTAGTATGCTAGAACTGCAGTGGTGATGAACACTTACGAAAGAACTGCAGAACACATTAGGACACAGAAGATAATGCTGCTAATCAGCAAGAAGTCACGAAAACAAATCGTGGATGTTGAGCGGAATTTGCCAGAGATTGCCAGATATTGAGAAGTCCCACATAAAATCCTTTCAGATTTCGGTTATGGTTGGTGGCAATAATAGACTTTTCAATCATGAGGCATACAAATAGAGTTCCCTTAGTATAACAATCGATACATGAGTAATTTACCATCATCCAAAACCTCAAGTCGAGATGATAGAACCAGCATGAACAGAACGTTTCCTTCCAGGATTATAGCTGAAAACAGAAATTTCCGGTAAGGCATTATGAAATATGCTAAGAACGTTAAGAGCACGAAATGAGTACTAATAATATGTTCTTTCGTTGAATTATCAAGGCCGTCATTCCGGTGACGGTTGAAACGTAAGTGCCAAAGCTAAAGTCATTGGGGAATGCGAAGTGGTTGCATCACGTTCTCCATTGAACTACGTTAAGGGGTCTCGTACACCTTAAAACCCTCAAAACCTCTGAATATGATCCTGTTGTAAGGATTGGGATAACATATTTATTTTTAAAGCTATTACTTCCAGTTTTTTACAGCTCACTGCATAGCACAGCTGAATTAGTAAGCAAATAGTTTGTGTTGAAACAAATGTTTTTATAATTTAATCTTCTTTGTGAGGTAATTTATTATATGTTCACATAATACTCCCAGTTTGCGTGCACAATTTAAAACATTCTGTTATATATTTTAACTTCATAGTTAATATACAGCTTGTATAGCATCTAAAGACTACTGTGAACCAAAAATCTTAAGAATTTCATGTTAAATTCTCATTTTATTTAGAACTAAATTTATACAATACATTTTAATAAAAAATTTTTAATATTTCCATGCGTAAAACTTTTGACTATTAAAATATTCAATATATTTTTGGTTCAGTTAGATGATAATACTCAATTAAAGAAGTCCATTAAATTTAAAGTGTGTACCAAGAACCGTTTTTAAAATATCATGCGCGCAACAGTGAAAATTTATGTTTTGAGATAATCAAGTTTTAATGTAAATATTTTTTTAAATACTTCTCTTGTCATAAAATATATAAAATGCTTATTTTCTGAGAGATATTGTAATATTATACAATTTCCAATAGTTGGTATAAGCATAATTAATGTAAAATAAGCTGCCATCATCAAAGTATAACATATCAACTAAAAATGATTTGAAACTTCTACGCTATCAATGATACAACTAAAATTTTTCTTACAAATTGGAACTTACTTATAGGCAAATGTTTCAGGTAAAGTTCTCTGTAATGTATTATTGTATATCAAACATATAAATCATTTAATAGTTCTTCCACAGGGTAACTTTAGCATACTCTAAATGCTATGTATACAACTGGGAAAAAATGCATTTTAAGAAAATCGAGTTTTGATGCAAATATTTCAGTATACAACTTTCTAATAATAAAGTGCATAGTATATTTATTTTCAAAATGATATATTTAAAAAGTATAAATCCTAATAAATTGCATAAGCTTTTGTCAATATGAAACACATTAAAATTACCATACTATATAAAATACCATGACAGAATGATAGCCGTGTATTAAAATACGTGTAGCATATTTGAACAAATAATTTATTTTTACATAACCACATCAGTTAAGTACTTTCAAGCATTTAAGCATATGATATGTATCATATTATGCAATATTATTTAAACATAAGTGGGAAAAAACCTTTACGACTTATTTGAAATTGTATGCTAAACTGCTACATTCATCGAAGTATAACATATCGACTAAGAATGATAAAACTAAAACTTCCTTACAAATAAGAATTTACTTATAGCCAAATGTCTTAGCTAAAATTCTCTGTAATATATTACTGTATATCAACGTATAAAACATTTAATAGTTCTTCCACAATGTAACTTTAGCATACTTTAAATGCTATGTATACAACTGCGAAAAATCGTGTTTTAAGAAATTTGAGTTTTAATGCCAATACTTCAGTATATAACTTTCTCATAATAAAGTGCATAGTATATTTATTTTGAAAATACATTTGAAAAGTATAAATCCTAATAAATTGCAGAAGCTTTTGTTAGTATGAAACACGTTAAATTTACCTTGCTATATACATTAGCATGACAGAATGATAGCCGTATATTAAAATACATGTGGCATATTTGCACAAAAATTTATTTTTACATAACCACTTTAGTTAAATAAACTCAAGCATTTGAGCATATGATATGTATTATATTGTATAATATACATATTATTTAACATGGGTGAAAAATCGTTTACGACTTACTTCAAATTGTATGCTAAACTGCTAAAATTTTATTTACAAATTAAAACGCACGAGCACAATAAACATCCCCATCATTTTTATGAAGGCCTGCACTTCTGACATTTTTTGCTACCTTTCAAGCTTAGCTGTTGTTTTGTTTCTGACAAGCCTTTCTTTTCTGCGTTATCTATTCTCTTGTTATCAATTTGTAAAAATCCTTCAATAGAAAACTTACTTCTAAAAAGCTGTAGCTCATTCATTACAGAATGTCTACCAACAGACCTTTCGTTAAAAGCAATTACTGCTTCATTTCCAGCAATTTGAACTATCCTACTACCAGCACGACATGTCTTTGGACAAAATTTCCAAATTAAGGAATTAAATGATTCATTATTATTTTGTGTTTTGCCGCCAAGGCAACGTCTCAATAACGAAGGTTGTGACAAATCTATAAAAACTGGCTTTATTGCCTCCATTACAGCGACTGGTTCAGAATTTATATGCTTATAATCAGCTTTATTTAGCTTAGCTTTATTGTATTTGCACCATGTGGTTTCATTTGTAGGACAAACGTCATGAATCGGCTTTTCATCACTCGATATTTTGTGGTAGTAAATTGCCCAAATGGCTTTTCTCATATCACTAACAGACTCATTATATTCTCTAATCGCATTACCATAATACGAAGTTATTTCATTTATTAACTTATATGTTAGTCTCCCTTTCCCAGACAGATTTTACCGTCATTTAATTTCACTTTTTTTCTTTCAAGTTTTAATTTGCGTAGCTATATTCCCATTCGTTTTTGAATATGTCCAACACACTCAATTTTTTCTATATTTAATGAACCATATGGTTTGGCGTCAGTTATACCTGCAAATGGTTTTGCATCAACTATGTAAGGATCTTAAGTTTTACTAACGTTTATTTTATTTTAAATCTTTACTATCACTTCTTATTTTCTACTTCTGGCCAGAATTAAAAGCGTTAACTTATTTATGCAAAATTTGTGTGGCGAACGCCAAGTACTTAAGATGTGGCTTTTTGCCAAGCGAGAGAGAGGAAGGAGTTAGTCGAAGCAGGCCGCTTACCTTAGAAGTTTTACTCAGTTGCTGGTTGCCTTCCAGGCCAGAGTTTTAATCCTCGTGATAATGTTTAAACGTATTGTAGTGTTAACAGTTCTCTGTACTACATACGGCTTCCTGTTAATATACGGCCAATCTTCCACGTTTATTATTCCAAAGTTAAGTTAGAGTTTAGTTAAATATTTTTATATTCTTACGTTTAGACCACAAGTAGTGGGACTTTGTATTCCAAAGTACGGAAATTATTGTAAAGAGAGAAAAATAAAGGGTTTTGTATACTTTCTTGTGTATCCTGTCTACTTCCCACAGTTATTGAACATAGCTTTAGTAAGCTCTCTGTTCCGAGTCAGGTCCTTGCATATTCCCGAAGAAAGTAAGACGGAACATTGAACCTGATAGTGGCGCCCAACGAAGAAGAATAACCATGGCCGAGTTTCAAGAAGAACCTGTGCTGCCTGCAGAAGCGGCTCAGAATCCAGAAATGCCAGCTGCCGCCCTGGAAAGATTTGGTTACATCGTCCAGACCCTGCGCGCTTCGATGAAACTAGAAGCAACATTTAATGGAAACTCACCGGTAATCAGTTTTTTGGAAAATTTGGATGACCACTTCATGCTCTACCCCGTGCACGAATTTCAAAAAGTTACTTTAGCTACCAGCGCTTTGAGGGGCCAAGCGCTTAATTGGTTCAAATGTATAGGCAGAAGTCTCTTGGGTCAAGCAGGAAGTCCCACCTATACTTACGAGAATTTCAAGACTGCCCTAGAAAAAGCCTTCCCTGACGTAAGGGATCGTGCGAAATTAGAAACGGAACTTTTCAGCATATATCAGCAAAGAATCGAAAATCTCTCAAGCTGTATTTTAAGAAAAATTCACGTCTTCAAAATCTTGTATGGAAACCGTCCGGATCCTGAGATAATTCAAGTGATTTTGCCGAGGTTACTGCCCCAAGTGCAAGACTTTATTGAATTAAGAAATCCGACTACACTGGAAAAGTTATTTGAGCTAGCAATCCAGTTTGAAAGTAGAAGAACGGCGGACATTGAAAGAAGGCTACGGAAGCAAAGCGAATCAGTGGGCAAGGAAACCCGAGCATTCAAAAAAAGCCGGCGAACGTCGACAGTTCAATAGCAATCCAGGAAAAAGTCTCAAGGCCAGTGGAAAAAGAAGGAAAGCACGGAAATGAAAAATAATTTAAACTAAAACGGATTTCTCCTGACTGGAGGGTGCGAAAACCGAAGGCCACGAAAACCCCTATTCCTTCAAGTTAAATACAGTAATGGTGAAAAATTTGACTCTTCCGAAGATTGAAGTGTTGGTAAATAATATCCCAGCCACCGCACTCCTGGATACAGGCGCGCAGTATTCCTGTGTGGCAGAAGATTTTTTTAGGAAGTATTTTCGTAAATATCGTATATATAATTCGGATAATACGACAGTGTTAGCTGCGCAAGGAGAAAGATGTAAGTGTATAGGTAAATTACCGCTGTATGTCCGTATCAAGGACGAACAAGTAAAGGTTATGTTTTTCATAGTAAAGAATCTGCAAGCTCATATTATCTTAGGTATAGATTTTCTTTCAGAGGCACAAGCAACGCTAGATTTTAATGAAGCGTCTCTTAAGCTGACAATGAAACCAGTTCGTGAAGAAAAGGCTGAACCGCCGATGTTAAACCTTGACCACCTGCCTAATGAAGAGCAACAAAGAATCCGACAAGTGGTAAGTGAATTTGCTTCGTTATTTAGTGATATTCCAGGATTTACTCAAGTTACTAACCATAGTATTGACACCGGAGATTCAATGCCAGTTCGCCACAAAGCATACCGGTATGATAAGAATAAGGAAAAAATTATAGAATAGTATATCACCGATATGCTACGTAAAAAGATCATAACGCCCATCTCAAGTAGTTATGCTAGCCCGGTGGTTTTATGTAAGATAAATAATGACTATCCATTGACACATCGAAAAAGGTGGAGATTCGCAATTGACTACCGTATATTAAACTCCATAACTAAATATCCGGTATATCCGTTACCTATTATTGAAGAAATTCTAAGGAACATAACATCCACCAAATATATGACGACTTTAGACTTAACGACTGGTTATTTTCAAATAGGGATTAGGCCTGAGGACGTGCCTAAGACTGCTTTTATAACCAAGTCTGGCACTTATGCATTTCTGCGCATGCCGTTTGGCCTTTCAGGGGCACCGGCAACACTTCAGCGATGTATGGACATTGTGTTAAGGACTGTTCATGGAAAGTCCACATTTATCTATTTAGAGGATATCATTATTACTAGTGATAATCTCGACCAACATGTACAGGATTTAAGACAGGTGTTTTCTTTATTAAATGAGGCCGGTCTAAAAGTTAATGTCGAAAAGTGCAAATTAGCAGCACTTGAATTAAAATATTTAGGTTACAAAATATCTCAGAAAGGAATAGAGACAGACGAATCAAAAATAATCGCTGTACAAAAGTATCCGACTCCAAACACGGCGAAGAAGCTCTCTTCTTTTCTAGGACTTTGTTCATATTATAGGTCCTTTATAAAAGATTTTGCAGCTATTGCTGAACCATTGTTAAAATTAAAAAGGAAAAAGGCAAGATTCTCGTGGACGGCCGAAGCCAATAGTGCTTTCGAAAAATTAAAACAAGCATTAACGCAAGCCCCTGTGCTGAAATTTCCTGAAAAGGATGAGAATTTAGAAATTTCAGTGGATGCTTCGGATTATGCGGTAGGAGCGCTACTTTTGCAAAATCAGCAGCATTTTTTAGCCGAACTTTAAATCAAACACAAAGAAACTATTCCGCGACCGAGAGAGAGGCACTTGCAGTTCTGTTAGTAGTGCAAAAGTTCCGAGTCTATTTTGGAAAGGCGCCAATAACAGTGTACTCTGATCATGCGGCGGTAACTAGATTGTACTCAGGGAAAAACTTATCCCCAAGGTTAATAAGATGGGCACTCAAGCTACAAGAATATAATCTGGTAATCAAGCATACCCCCGGAAAGGAAAATATCGTAGCAGATGCCCAATTCAGAATTAAAATAGATGAAGAAGGTAATACTGTAAAGGTGGCAATGCTCACAGCATGTACAATAAATTCCCGACAAACTGTAATAACCGAACTGGGTAAGGATCCTGAGTTTGAAAGCATTTATTAGTATTTAAAGGATCCTGAAAATTTTAGCCACCAAGATATTGTGGCGATAAGAAATAGGGCGGCCCATAACGAACTAATAGATGGTCTATTATTTTATACAAAAACTACGAATTCCAACAACGAATTTCGACCTGTTATCCCAGCTAGTCTTAGATTAAATATCCTGCAGGAGCTCCATGACAGCCCTTTAGCTTTTCATGCTGGTATTCGAAAACCTATCCAACGCGTACGCGAGGCAGTCTATTTTCCTGAACTGCAAAAGTTAACAAGGGCGTATGTCCAGTCCTGCCCAACATGTCAAGCAGTTAATTATATTAATTTCCGCCCGGCCGGGTTTCTAAATAGTATTAAATCCGAATTTCCAAATGAAATAATTGGCATCGATTTATTGGGGCCTTTCCCAAAAAGTCAGTTAAATAAAAGTCGCTATCTCCTTGTTATGGTTGATCATTTTAGTAAGTGGACCGAAATTGTTCCCTTAAAGCGAGCCTCCGCGAAATTAGTTACTGATTCTATTTTAAATAAACATATTTTAAAATACGGAGCGCCCCTATAAGTTATATCGGATAATGGTCCTCAATTTGTAAGTAATGTATTTGAAGATATGTGCCAAAAACTGGGCATACGTCATTTAAAAATGGTCCCGTATCGGCCGCAATCAAATATAGCGGAACGGGTGAATAGAAATATAGTGAAAATTATCCGTAGTTATGTTAACAATTTTCATAAAAGCTGGGATAACTATCTCAATGAATTTGCTTTCGCCCTTAGGACCGCAAAACATGATACAACGGGCAAAACTCCTGCTGAGTTATTTTTAGGTAGAAAGATTATAACGCCGTTAGATAAATTATTTTATGTGCAACAAAGAGCCACAGAATTTAAAATGGCTGATATAGAAAAACTAATTAAAGAAGCAAAAAAGAATACTGAAGTAGCACAGAGAAAACAAAAGCTGTATTATGACTTGAAAGGACGGGGAGTAACTTATAAAGTAGGGGATGAAGTGTTAAAAATTAAGCATTCACTTTCTTCAGCACCAGAAGATAAAACTGCCAAATTTTTTCCACGATTTGAAGATCCATATGTCATAGAAAAAATAACTCACGATGTAGTAGTGTTAAAAGCCAGGAATGGTGAAACCTGCTCCGCAAACATTGATCAAATCAAACCCTACTATGATCGTAATAAAATGCAAATATTTACAGATCTTTTGCAGGATCCGGCACGGCAGACACGGCGGGCACAAGTTCCAGATGTGGAACAACGACAAATACAAGGGCAAGCCATTAAGAGGCAGGAGCAAGTGAAAAGAAAGTTTCCCCGCTGGAAAATTAAAGGTAACAAGAAAAAGAAGCCGTTCCACCGTCCAGAAATGAGAGCTCACGAACACCCCCAGAATGAAGAAGGGAGAAGGACGACGTATGCAAAGAGAGCCAGGACAAAAGACGGCAACTATAATCCGGCTCTAAAACGGAAGATCTACTCATCCGACAGGACTCTCCGCAGCAAATGTCGCCGAACTGCGGAAGGGCCACCAGCGGCGGAAGAAAAGTTACAAGGAAAATTTGAACGGCCAGCAACGAGGTCCAAGCAGGAACGCGAAAGAAGTCTCCCGGTTCCGCCAAGACCAGCTGCCATCAAACGGCCAAGACCACAGGCAGAGGCGAAAAAGAAGGTATTCAAGGGTGACCGAACGGGAGAAAAAAAGAAAGCTTCTAGAGGAAGGCACTGAAGGGTGAGCCCGCACAAGAAGGAGAATAAATCAAACGAGAATCTCTGCTACCTTCCAGGACTGGGCTCAGAAAAGAATGTCCGAATATAACAAAGATAAGTAAAATTTTATGTTACTTTGCAAACTTAAGTTAATCTTTCATTCTTACTGCAAGTGGCAGATTTCAAGAAGTTTTACGTCATGCGAGGTCTACCTTTATCGCCAAAAAGGCGAGAAATGATTTGTTACCGATTTTGGTATTATGTTTTTCAATTACTCGCGCGTAAAACTAAAGTTGATGTATAATAGGAATATGTAAAGACTTAAATATTGTAAAAGTTATTGTATAAATTTTATTTAAAACATTCTGGCAAGAAAGAAATTTTAGTCTGAAAGACTTTTTGAAATGTAGTATTTCAATGTAGAAGAATTGGCACTTGATTTGAAAAGAATAGAAGTTAACAATGTACTACTAATGTATGTTTTCAAATGCGTAAAATTAACGGCATTTTAATATGTTCTTATATACAACGTGAACTGTTATTTTAAATGTTAAGAAATACCGTGATATGGTAAAAGTGAAAGTAATGTTAAATTTTTTTTTATTCGTGTGACTGTAAAGAGACCAAATCATGGTGAATATGTGTTAAAGGTTGAATGAATGTAGTTAGGTTCTCTGACGCTACACTTCAGAGTTAGCCACTTTCAGAATAGTACCTCAGGGTTTAGAGTTGAAGTTAGGGTGTGTTACGAGGTCTTGGTATGTTGAATTTTTAACGCGTTAGTGTTTTGATTGTAGGAGGAAGTGTTGAACACGTATACATAAACACATTCGTGTTTGGTGTTCTTTTACAACACATGTCAGAGAGCACGGGGAGAGATAATTAAAATAGTCAGGAATGAAATAAGAATGTTAAGAGAAATATAAATATGCATGTTACTTGCCATTACATTGTGTAACATTTCATTAAACTAGTTTTCCTTCCAGATCTCTGGAAGGAACCAGATTTGAATAAAAGCTCCTGTTTAGATGCAGTACAGATGAAAAATTGCGTGTCCTTGGAGCTGCTATTGTAAAAACAAATTTCTTTTTTTTTTTTTTTAATTTCAAGTTTCTAGTGAGAAATGTTTGTAAAAGATTAGGCCTCGCGTTAGATTCTAGAGCTAAATGTTTTCAACAAGGTCGTTTTAGACCTCAGTTTAAAACTAATTAACTCTGGCGGGAAGTATGTAAGGATCTTAAGTTTTACTAACGTTTATTTTATTTTAAATCTTTACTATCACTTATTATTTTCTACATCCGGGCAGAATTAAAAGCGTTAACTTATTTATGCAAAATTTGTCTGGCGAACGCCAAGTACTTAAAATGTGGCTTTTTGCCAAGCGAGAGAGAGGAAGGAGTTAGTCGAAGCAGGCCGCTTACCTTAGAAGTTTTACTCAGTTGCTGGTTGCCTTCCAGGCCAGAGTTTTAATCCTCGTGATAATGTTTAAACGTATTGTAGTGTTAACAGTTCTCTGTACTACATACGGCTTCCTGTTAATATACGGCCAATCTTCCACGTTTATTATTCCAAAGTTAAGTTAGAGTTTAGTTAAATATTTTTATATTCTTACGTTTAGACCACAAGTAGTGGGTCTTTGTATTCCAAAGTACGGAAATTATTGTAAAGAGAGAAAAACAAAGGGTTTTGTATACCCTTCTTGTGTATCCTGTCTACTTCCCACAGTTATTGAACATAGCTTTAGTAAGCTCTCTGTTCCGAGTCAGGTCCTTGCATGTTCCCGAAGAAAGTAAGACAGAACATTGAACCTGATACCGTCACCAATATAAGAAGTATATTTTACACCTCTTTTTTCCATGGAACATGAAAAATTTTTATCTTTCCATTCATTTCCATTTTTCCTGAAGAACCAGCATGATTCTCCAAACAGGCCTTGTGTTCACTTACGCCATTTCCTAGAAATGACTCGGAACCTTTGCAATATAAAGACAGTATTTCTGTATCTATTACTGTGTTGCTTTCTGACCCTATTACGGAACAGACTCCAACCAAAGACGTATGTCCTCGAGTCTTCCACGTACCGTCTCCACTTACAGTCACATTTAACGGCGAATTTGAAAGAACGATGTGCAATCACAGGAGGGAGATCCATAACGCAGCAGAATTTCTGCATAGCAGCTTTCCCTTGACCAAGAGTTCGCATTGCATACGTAAATCTTCTGTTTAGCTCTGATATATTTTTTCGGACACCCATCATATTAGAGTTTCTGAAAGTTCTTTTACATGAACACTTTGAGCATAGTAACTCAAATTTTGAGCTTAAACCATGATGAAATAGTTCACTTAAATGAACATTACAAATTTTACAACATAAATTATTTTCAATAAATTGAAATAGGATATCCAAATCAAATAGTCTATAACCACTAAAATTAGGCTCTAAAGTTATCTTTATCTCTTGGTGGCAAAACAGTGTCACTATATAATTTTTTAAACGAAGAACTGACACCACACTTCTTATTCATTGTATCATTATGCTGATTTCCCTGGAACTTTCTTTTCTTTGGTCGATGAATATAAGACCTTTTATTTTTTACATCTTCCTTACAATTTTCCATAATTATCAGGTGATAAAAATACTAAACAAAAACTGCAATGTTATAATAAAAGCACCTTCAAAAAAGTCAAAAGAAATTTAGAAATCGCAAAAGAGCTTGTAAGCAATCACGTTTCACGCTAATCCAAAGCTGGAGTAAGATTTCAACACATGCCTATGTTAGATGCCTATGTTAGAATAGTGCTATGTATAAATCTAATATATTCCTAAGTCGCGCTTTCGAGACATGAAAAACGCAGTTTGAATTTTGTCAATCGGCCCAGTAGAACGGGAGATATAGCACAGTCCTCCCCCCGTTTTTTTTTTTAGCTTGATAACACATCAGCACTGTTTTTCCACCATCTCAAAATAAATTATGAAGATTTGTGCTTTTGCAACTAGTTGAATTTCAACAGAAATACACGTTCATATGAAAACGTTGAAGCTCTTTTAAAGGGCCGGTTTTATACCTTTATGCAAATGTAATTCTACCGCATATAGCAGTACTTCCCTGTCAGCTGAATTACTTTCACACTGAGTCATCCGATGAGAATTTTCCTATTTAAATACCAAAGGATGAATGATTATAAATTTCAAAGCACCTACTATCTTAACGATCGTTTCACTCAAAATCAAATATTCGAAAAGTGAGCAGAAAGGCAAAATAGACAATAGCTAAACATGGGAACATTGAATGTGAATAGCACTTTATTGTTGGTCTGCTGCCTTTTACCAGCTAAGATAGTACTTGCCAGAAACCGAAGATTATCCAACTGTGGGCATTGTGGTAAGAAGTCCTTTACTGAGTTCTCCAGCCGAGTAAACGTAAATGCGATTAACCTCTCGAAGCCGGCTGGTACAGCAGTTGTACAAGGAGAATGACTTTCTCAGACGCCGGCATTGGTACAACTGTCGTACCATCCATGCCCTCCCCATTTTAGAGAATCGCCTATCTGTAGATCTTTGGGTGGTCCATTGTCGCTGCTCAGAGTAGCCGCTGGCTACGCATTATTTCCCTATTATCAGTTTAGCTACATTTTGGCAAAAACCGCAGGTTTCGTCTCGCGCGAATATACTTGAAAATTAAATAGAGGCCATCTCTTTCTCAATCTGTCTCATAATTTTAATGCTATTTTTTTTACTACTGACTTTTGCTATGATTAAAACGTCAGCGATTTTGCACGCTCTTTAAGCATACCATATTTAATGTTCTTTAATCATAACAAATAAGAATAGATTAATATTTTAGATTTAATGCCCTTCTAGAAAATAGGTAAAACCGTTTTTATCGTTTACTCGTTTACTTCATTTTCATACTTATGAATAATAAGATTTTATTTTGACATTGTTTTGTGGAGTGCATAAAACCCTTAAGAACTGTCAACTCTTTCAAAGTGCTTCTATTATGCAGGCAATTTTGTCTGATTTATCAGGAGATAAATAAGAGACAATTGTATGCATAATAGTTTTTCTGATTTTCATTCATTCAGTGATTGCTTTCAATGATTTTCATTGATTGTAAATTAAATAAAATCAATTTATCTTTACACCCTATTTTAGGATGAGATCTGCCAAAAAATATTTAAATATCAGTAAAGCTCACGTTACTTCTAAACTGAATCAAAACATCAGTTAAATGTTATAAAATTTTGGCCAGTTTTATTTGCTGAAATTCTTATACTCTTCAAGAGATAGAGAGAATTCAGACAAGTTGATAAAAAAATATCTTAAAAAGTTATTGTTTTGTCTGTAATAAGGTGTATGTCAACTTACTACTAAATGTATGAAAATTAGGATTGGATTACGGAAAAGCACGCGAACGCTATCTGCTTAAGGGAATGGATGCTTTCGTGTAAACCTTTTTAAGAGAAACTTGCTCGCATTTAAATTCCTGGTGGAAACCTCCACATGTAATCAACCCGTTCTTCGGTATTGATTGGATTAATTTGTTCGCTTACTGAATTACATCAAAGCACCCAACGATTACCTGTATAAGGGGAGTTATGTCTTCGCGGAGGACTTTCTAAGAGAAGCTGGCTTGCATTTACGTTACACAAAAACCATGATTCCAACTATTTATCCGGGATTCAAATCCAAGCGAGCTATAAGTGTTCAGCCACCTTTACCGCTTTACTGAAGAGCAGGTAAAAATATTGATAAAGGAAAACAATTGAATTAACCGGTTTAATTTACTAACCTATATTTCTCAATCGGCAGTATATAAATTACGCATATGAGGGGGATTATTTGTGAATAAATAAACTGTATTGGACTTTTATCCACTATGTCATATTACAATGGAATTATTGCATTTCAAAGTTATTTCTCATGAATTAATTTTGCTCTTCATGATTTTTGATATTTTCAAAGAGAAAATTCCACACTTTAAATAAAAATATACACGAGAAGATACTTTATGCAAAATTTGGCGTAAACGGTTTTGTTAATTTTGCTTTGAAAATATTGCAGTGTAATCGTTTTCATTACTGGAAGAAATATAAAAAACAAATTTACTACATGGTATCTACACCGAATATTTCCTTATTCTTTTGAAAACGTGAAAGATTACTCTTTCTAAAATAAATTAGAAAATATATTATGTGCAAATAGAATATTCGTTGAAAATGAAATAGACTTCAACTTTTGGATATAACGATAGTTTTAGACGAAATTTCTACCTATGGAAAGAAATTGACGTATAATTAATTCTTCATGAACATTTAAAACTGTTCTCAAAATTCTTTTGATGATTGCATGTATAACTCACGAATTTGTTTCTCGGCTAACATAAACAAAAGCCAATTTTACAAAGAAAAATTCTCGTTAAAGATATACCTTCTTTGCCTGATAGTCCAATGTAATATTTGTTAAAATTAATTATTAAACGCAACCAATGTATCTCGGATTTTGATTTTTATATTATAATAACAAAAGTATCGAAAAAAGCAGATTTAAATCTCTGTTATTGTTATGTAAAGCTTTATTATTGCTGTAAGTTCATCTCAAAATCTAATTGTATTGAATCTCATTCTAATCATCTAATGGTAATAAATATTATTATTATTATTTCATTAACTTAGTCATTACCATTATTTTATTAATGAAAATATGTTATTAAAAATCGCATTCCGGCCTGCAGACTCACAGATCTAGTCTGTATTTACTATATTTTGTTAAATTTTGTTCTCGCTTTCTAATTTCTAATACGAAAATACGCGAATATAAATGAAGAGTGAAAACAAAGTTAAAAAATTCACAAATTATTTACGAGATTGATTAGAAATAATGAATGAAATATAAACATTGCATACATTTTGTTCTAAATAAAGTGTGCACTGGATATGCATCCAGTACTGCACATTTATTTATGCACTATTTATTTAGAATTTTGCTTTCATTTAAATATGAAAGCAAAATAATCATCCAAAAAATTGCAAATCTAGCAACTCCTCTACTATGGGACGTAGGCGTCCGACAAACATGTAAATTTTACTTCATCCATGGAGGAGAACTGACGACTTTTCTCATTAGGAAAATGTCAAAGAGGGGGCAAAACTGTTTTGGATCGCGCTGGGTTGAAAGCTATAATATGAGAATTTCGGCCCGGTTTTAGAAGGTTAAGAGGGTAATGCTTGAGAACCTATTGTAATAATTTTGTGGAAACATTTATTTGGAAGAACGTTTATAAAAGTATAAAGAAACATTACAATGAGAGAGAAAATATAAATTATTATCAGGTTTTAGTCAAATTATCTGTATATGAAACGTCGAAATGGTAATATGAGGAGGATTTTATTCATTTGTGTAAGCATTTTATTTACTTGCATACCAACGAGTTCTGACGAAAGTCTGCATAGATTTATTACCTAATTATTGGCACTTCTTGCAGACGCAAATGAGATCTAATCAGAAAATAATGAAGCATCTGAATCAGTCAATCATCAACACGCACATTCTAAATCAGATTTCTGAATTACTTTCTTGAAGAGTTTACGGTCCAAATAAAACTGAAGAAACATTTTAAACACAAAACAAAGCAGCAGAAGTGTGAGAAGTATATATTACTATAAAGCCAACACTCTGTCAGTTAAAGACAAAGTAGTTTGATTAAATAAACAAGGTGAACAGAGACACAGTTGTAGCCGTTTGTAATTTTAAAGTACATAAAGCGCAGGAGTATATGAGAAAACCAGTGAGTAGCACATTGGTTACAATTTTTATTATAAACATGCTGAAACTGTGAATATAATTTCAAGCATCGGTGGCAACATCGAATGGAGACATGCTTCAGTGTCAGATGTATTTCATTAAAAGATATGAAATATTTTTAAACGTTTAAGAACACAGTTTCTGAAGTACTTGACAGCTCACACTGTATAAGCTTCATTCCTTTGTTTAAAAGTCGGTAAAGAGTTATCACAGATTTTCTTAAAAATTATCGGTGATCAATACTGGTATTGATCAATCATAACGACAATAACATACATTGTTATGGAAAGAGAGAAAGTACTTGTAAGGCTTTATGAAAGACAGAGTCTCAGTTTTAATATTTTAATATTAATCTGTACAAGTCTGACCTAACTGACACTACTGAAATAGTTACGAAAAATTGATTCCCACTGTTAAAAAATTGATCTGCATTTTTTTTTCGTAAATTTTATTTTTTTAAACAACATGTCTGTAATCAATGTGCGCACCGCATTGATGCTGGAAAAACACTAAAATTTGAATCATCGTTGTACAAGCTAAAGAAAAAAAAAAACAATATTTAATTGTGAGAATAATATATTCTAACGATTATAATGATAAGTCAAGAATAAAATCAAATCTGTAGCTGCAAGCCTTTTTTAGCGTTATGGTGGTTAGGGAAAACTTAGTGCGATACCGAAGGGCTCGGGTTCGAATCCCGGAGAAGGCATGGATGTAAAATTGTAAGTCCCTTCATAGGAGGCAATGATGGCGCGCCTAGTAGGCGCCTCCATGATAAAGAGACTACCGATCTGGCCTTAGGGCAGGACGATGCCGACATAGGCAAGTGCCAACCATAAGAAAAAAAATTTCATTGTAATCTTATTCAAAAATTCCTAATTATAAGACGCAAATTTTTAGACACCTTTCTCATGTTCGTTTTTAATGGTAATCAAACTAATATGAAAGTGGACTGAAAAGTCATTTTTAAATGAACCCCATAATCTTATACGTCTCTGTACATTTGCATAAATCCATAATGGGCCAGGTATTATTTTATCGAAGGACAAGAGTCTAAATGGAACGATTACTTCGCTTGCTTGCGAGTGAATTCTAGGAGGTCCGACGAAGACATCGCGGACGAAAACGTAGCGGAGAAAACAACGTAAGACGGAAACTTCGTTGTAGAAAACATGTGGGAGAAAAGAAGGCAGGAAAACATATCGTAAGTCTAAAACATCATCGAAGAAAACAATCGTGGTACAAAACATCGACGAAGAACAGAAAGCGGTTCCAAAACTTCGCAGTTTAAAAATATCGTCGTGGAAAATATATTCCTATAAAAGAGAGTAAATAAAATAATCGCATGACGATTATTCTGCAGATATATCTTTTCTACTTTTAAAAGGTGCTGGTGCGTATTCGAATAATGAATTCTAGGTGCGAGTAAGAATGAGGAATATTTTTACCTCTATATTTCATATATTTCCTTTCATTAATAATTTTTTGCTAAAAATCCAAGAAGGAACTCTTGCATTGAAAAGTTGAAAGGAAGTAGAAAATTAATGATACGTATGGGAGTACTACGCAGTTTTTTATTTTTTATTTTAAGAGAATTTTAAATTTATTTACTTAACTATTAAACGTTATTATTTAATTAAGTCATTTCATAAAGTTGTATTGGCAGTTCTTCATGAACAATATATTTTTAAAAAATTAAAAAAGGGAAAAGGAGCATTTACTTTAGATTAAATGTATTTAAAAGTTTTATGCATGTATGAAATTTTTAATATTATGTTCTTTGAATAAAATTAAGACTTCTTTTGTTCTTTTTCCTTCAGCTTCTTCAAAGTAATCCTTTTATATAAGTATCCTTTGCATGTTGCGATTCGTTAGTTGTGATGACACAAGTCAGGATGAACTACGTAATATTTCAGTACCGTATTTAAATTTATTGGATTATTGGAAGAGCACGTTAGGGCTCTTTTACTAAGGGGAGGGAAGCGTTTGGGGAGGACTTTCTCAGGAAAAGTTTCGTACGCACATTACACATTAGAAAAACCACAAAATTCTCAAGCAGCGTGTTTTTGTGCTGGGTCTAGCTACCAGCGTTCAACGACTTTACCTCTGGACCACTGCAGCCAAATAGAGTTATTAACGGAATAGATTATTAACGGAAATGCATTCATTTTCACACTATTTTTTTGAGAAAGATCAAATTTAAATTTAGATCTAGAAAATGTAAACGCAGAATTTTTCAAAAAGAAAATATAGGTACAATAAATCCTCTTGTCGGTTACCATCCTCAGATGACCGATGTTTTTGAAAAAATAAGTAAATATAGGTTTTTCACAATGTCTCTCTAAGATGACCGCATCAACGGAAGACTAAAGAGATATGGAATCGTCAACGATCGCTTTGAAACGAATATTTTATATTTAACTTTACATTTATATATTTTTATAAATGATTCTAAAATATGGTTACGCTTTTGTGTCTCAGTGTGCCACTACATGGAACACCCAAATTGAATCGCTTCGAAAGCCTCTAAATTCAACCGTAAATAGATAAAAATGCTTTTATAATATACTTTGAACTTTTCTTTTTAAACCGTAGATAGCAGCTTATCACAAGGAGACACATAACTTTAATTTATTATGTGTTATTAAAATCCATTTTTTTCAAGTAATTTTCTCTATTTTTTAATGATATAAAAATTTTATTTGGAGAAAAAATAGGCATAATTTTTTTGGCTGTACTCCAAATTATTTTTTTAATCTTTCATACAAAAGTCATACGCAGAATCATTGAATAAAACCAGGTGTTCCATTAGCGGGAGCACTGCGCCTTTAGCAATCTCATGTTCTTACTAATCAGCACATCTGTGCTCTCAGGAGAGAACATCCGTTGTTTTCGTTTTCTCTTTCCGTTGATTTTTTTTGGGGAGGGAATGAATTCAAACAAAGCAGCATTGAGGGGCGAGGTGGGTTTTGTGTTATGAAAGCATTAATATTGGCATCTCGAAATTTTTGGGGGTAGTTTTTAGGCGGGAATTTCATTAGTAGCTTCACTCATCTTTACTTAGACCTACGCGAATGTTTTGCTGTCTTTTTAGTCTCATTCCCGTTTATTTTCAATAATTGTGTAGATATTTTTCGTGTATCTATATATTATAAGCTTATTTTTCTCTTTTGTTAATATTAATCGTAGTTAATTATTTTAATCTTAGTTGGTTTGTGCTTCCATCAAAAAGGTGTGACTCGCTTTGAACAATTTCACGAAGCTAAGAAATAGGAAAATTTATAAACATTTTTGTATATAGGACTTGTGTATATAGATATGTATCTCATTTATTCGTATATATTCAAGAATATTGTGTATATCCAGGAAACCATGTATACAGCCATAATACAGAGTTTTTTCATTCTTATGCAAACGCTTCTACTCATTTTCGTGCTTCACTGCAAAGCTCGCTTAGTCGCACTTTTATAAGCTCTGGCGGCGCAGTGTTCCACCTCATGGAACACCCACAGAATTAAAACGGTAAGTGCAATTTTTACAACATTTTACCTGTATATTTATTTAGGACTAAATAGACTGAATACAACGTTTCTTGCTGAAATTCCGACTTTAACGTACAGTGCGCCGCAAAGGATTAAATATTTTAGTTCTATGTTACGCAAATTGTATTTCTCCCTTTGTACCGAGGAGAGGCGCAGACACAAATTTGTTAGGATCGTAAAGCTCGGCTTTAGAGCTTTTAAGTTGCGGTGAGTTTCAACTAAGCAGAGGTTCTCCTGAGTTTCCTTGGTGAGCCGCTACTGAAGTTGGAGATTTCAAAGAGTTCTTCGCCGTTCCTCAGCCAACTTAATGTTTGTAAGCCAATAAAGTAGTTTCGGTCAACTACTAGCTGTACTCTGAGGTTTCTTGGGTTCTACACTGAGGGAACATCAAGTGAATTTACAGTCCACTACTTTTGAACGACGGGACATACAGTTTTCACACACAATTTATTCGAAAATATTTTAGTTATTGCTTGAACTTTTAGAACGAAGTTCTCAGCGAACCACTTTTTTTTACGACCACTTCTTAAAAGTATAGCCGTGGAATTCTGGTACTAATTCTCATCTTTTTAAGATTTCCCATTTAGGTAATATTTTATTACTGCATTTTACAATATAAAGGAAGTATTATAATTACGAAAATTTTCAAGTATCACATTTCAGTGGAAATATCCATTTTGTCCATATCTGAATCCATTTGGATGATTTTTGTGCGACATCTCATACGGACAGAATAAAGACTTCTTCCTTTTCATAGTATATTTTATAATGCATTCAAAAGGGATTTTTTCGTGTTCTCTGTATGTATGTAGATATAATATATGTGTGTATGTATCTCGCATAACTCAAAAACGATTAGCCGAAGAATATTGAAATTTTCTAAAGAGTAGGCTTGCTTCTCTCTTAGTATTGCAGGTTAGCTGTACCAACCGTATATGTATATGCTCACGTATATGTACACCAACATCATTTATCCGGCTTAAAAGTCCCTACACGACCTTTATTTTTGCAATCGTTGCTTGTAGTAATATATTTCCAGTTATTGAAATGTTTTTAAATCACGAAAATATTCATGTTTTGGCGATGTCAAATTTTTAAAAAAATTCTTTTTTGACAAATAAGTAAATCCAAATTTTAATACAGTCTCGCGGTTCGTATACTTACATTTGGGAAAGTTTCATACTTGTTATCTATATAGTATATAAAGAAGAAAGTTTGTGTGTTTGTCCTCTCATAACTCGGACACTACTATAGCTATCACCACCAAACTTTCTACAATTAGGTCGACGTCACATTTCTCAAAAAAAAAAAAAAAAAAAAAAAAAAGTAGCTAAAATCAGTGTTATAAAGTAAAAAGTCGGAAAAACGATAATTTTCTTTCTCATTTTTCGAGTGGCAACAGTCTCGCAAGCTGGAGACGAAAATCTGCTTTATTTCGAAAGTTGTTACCATTGCTCTCTTTCAAATCCTAGAGTTTGTTAAAATACGAAAATAGACAAAAGATGAAATAAAAATAGCTTTCCCAAACATTAAATACGTTATTCCCGACTCCGAAAATTCGAGGGAAGCCATTTCGACTATTCTCATCTTAACCACTTTCATGAGCCAAAATACTAATTAAAAATTCTCAAAGTTCTAATTTTCGCACTCATTTTTCCTAGTGGTAACAGTCTCGGGCGTTGGAGATAGAATTGTTTTATTTCGAAAAGTGTTGCTACTGCTCGCTCGCAAATCGTACATTTTGTTAATAAAAAAATTTGTAAATTTTACATAACCTATATATATATAAAGAAGAATGTCTGTTTGTGTGTTTGTTTGTTTGTTTGCGTTTTTGATTTCTGATCAATTATGATAAATATTTTGCGACATTGAATCGACTAAAGTTGAATATAGGTGAAATATTGGATGGAACTTGAGCTGTTATGGCCATTTGATTAGAAAGACGAAAATCACTAAAAGCTGAGTGACATTGCTTCTGATACAATGAGAGAGAATTATATTTTTCTATCGAAATTTTTTATGTGGGGTTGCATATCGCACCAGACTGAAAAATGTATAACTATGAATCGTATTTTTTACATCGTTAGAGAAGGATTACAACGGTATCGTTCTCTCTGTTGTTAGATACATTGCTTTCAATCTAACTTAATTGACATCGGGTACTTCCGCTAATAAAGAAATAAAACTAGAAAAAATTCATAAACGCACGACCAAAATTGTGCAGTATACGTAATTTCAAAATCAGCAACTTTCTTTTAGGAATCGGGTATTCAAGTTTGAAAGAGCAATTCGAAGAAATAAATTTAAATGATCAGCAGCAAAAAGTGTGTATATTTTAATAGGCCTTATAAGGAAATTCACATAACTAATAAGGAACAACACATAAGGCCTTTACAAGGCCTTATGTGTTGTTCGCCTGAGATTTTTGATTTTAATAAGCACATAATTTTTCAATTTTTTTCATTCGAAAAATATGCGTCTGTTTCTCGTACTTTTCTAATATACAGTGAATTATTTCATAAGGGCATTACGCGGAAGTTTCTAATTATTAGTTTATATATAGTATATAGACATTGTCAAACATTCGTTTCCTCCAGATGTAAACCACCTGTTTCTCCACCTGGCCCAAACAGCTTTTTACATATTGTTAACTGCAAACAATCATTCGATTTACTGCATAGTTAAATGGAATGTATTCTGAGAGCTGAAAAATGTCATCTAAGCAATTTGCAATTTCATTCATTACTAGTAAATCTGAAATCAGTTTCGTTATTTTAACAAGAAAGGGTATTTTTATGCATAGTGCTGGAAATAGATTAAAGATTTAATAAAAATTAAATTTTAGGTTCGAGGTCCATTTGACGAATATCAAAATGTTTACCTTGAAATATTAATAAAAGTATTTTGAAAATAGGAATGCAATTTTTAATTATTTTAAATCTATTTACTCTAAAGCAAAATGCCGTTACATTAAATATCAGAGGCACAAGTAGAAGATATAGATCTGGATATAGATGGCTAGAAGTAAGAAACAAACAGAAAAGAAAGAGAGAGATCAGAGTAAAATTATTCATGTTAAATTCAAATGGAAAGAATTTGAAAATGCTATATTTCAATAGCTAAGATTTAGTTAACTCTAACAGGGAGAAGTACCTCATATGGGCGAAGTATACATCATAAGTGAAGTGGTAAAAGCATACGGTATCGTGTTTTTACTATTTGAACACTTTGGAAATCTGAATGATGAGTTTATATATGTCAAATACTCTATTAATTACTTATCTCTATCTATCTGTAATTATACACGTACTGTCCAGCAATGAATGTTCGATGTATAGGTCACAGCCACTATCCCACCAAAAGAGAAAACTTTCATTTATGAAACTTCTTAGTACGTCTGCCAGGGAAACGAAAACAGGCTTTACATCTAACATTATCCTGCACATTTTTATGAAACATTAACATTTTGATTCGACCCTTTTGTTTTATTTTGTTTTGAGTTTTGTTCAAGCAAACGTTTCGAAAATCATTCCTACTTGTAAATACCTGTTTGTTTCTTGTATGTTTGGGGCACCATTGGTCATGTGGTTAGGATTGCAGAATACTGAGAGTTTTATGGAACTGATCATCCCAATTGTAATTTCCATTATTTATATACAAAAACAATATAGGAGCATGAAAAACACCAATATGGATAGTTTAATAAGACGAAACTTCAGCTCGTAAGTGCTGATAAAAAACAATGTACAATAACTAAATGTTACTGTAGGATGTTTATTATAGCTTAAATAAACAATATTCTGTTTTTGCTCAAACACAGCGTTAAAAATACCAAGTGGTTGACATGAAGCCACATAAATTTCATTTGACTAATTATTAATATATTATTATATCATAATATTAGTTAGCAGTGGTAAATCTAGGTATTAAAAAACCGTAAACACGAATTTTTGAAAATTTTAATATTTCTCCTTTGGCCACGTTTGAATTATCCATTTGAAATTAGGCATCAAGAAGGTGGCAAGGGGCCTTCATTTTCAAGGAATGATTTCTACCGGCAGTAATTTTACAATAATATTATAAGATTAGACATAATAAATCTGACAGCATGAATGCATTATATGAAAAAAGCATGGAATTTGCATTATTTTGCTATAGAATGTTATACTAATTCTCGATTATCCGTGTGTGGAATACCCGTCTTGCAATTTGGAACTAGGTACCGTTGAAGCAATTTTAAGCGACCAGCGAATATATTTTTCATTTAGTCAATTTGTCGAAATTTTAATCTTTTTAATTGCAGTTTTACATTATTTTCATTACCATTAAAAACGAACGTGAGTAACTCATCTGAAAATTTATAAGCTGTGAGAGAAATCATATTGAATGAACTGAGCATACAGAGGAGACTAATTATATGCCTTTGGCTTTACAATCCTTGTTAGAATATTTCATTTTCAGAGTTGTGTTTTTGTGTTTATTGTAGCTTGTAGGATGATGAGTGAAATTGCTTGGAACTCCGTGCATTAAATAAGTGCAAACATTGGTTACAGACCTTGTTAATTAAAAAAAATTAAACTTTACAAAAAATAATGTTACAGAATACATATATTTCTTTTACATTCCGAATCAATTTTTCGTACCTAGTTGAGTCACATAAATTATGACAAACTTTGAGAAATTAATTTAAAAGAATTAAATATGAAAAAAAAAAGAATTTAACAAAACAATTATAACTTGGCTGTGCGAGAAATCTCACAAATACTACGTTTATGTTTCTGCACAAATGCATAATATTCCCTCCCTTTCTATCTATCAATTTTATCATTTATCTCTCACACCCTTTTTTATGAAAATCTGTGATAACACTTTACAAACATTTAAACAAATAAATGAAACTTATACAGGTTGGACTGTCAAATACCTCGAAAAATTAGTTGTTAAATTTCAAAAAATTTCAGATTTCATTACGAGATATATCTGACATCGAAACAGGTCTCAATTCGATAATGTCATGGATTTTTAGAATTATGTTTACAGTTTGAAATTATCCTTATTATATGAAAAATATTAAATAAATTTGTTATATATCAGTTTCCTTGCACACTCTTGTGCTATATGTACTTTAACGTACTAAGAACGTTATAGAATAATACGTTAATACGTTATAGATACTTTATAGAAACGTTATAGAAACGTTATAGAAATGTTATAGAACGTTATAGAAAGAACGTTATAGAATAGTGTTATCAATGGTTATTTAAACCAAACTGCTGTGCGTTTTTAAGGCCGAGCGGTAGCTTTCTAATTAAAACGCTGAGTTCTGCGCCGAATTTGCTGTCCTTTCCGTTCAGCCGGCAGCGAGCTAAGCCTTAAAGCTAAGCCGTATTTGTGTTTAGAATGTTTCAATACATTTCATTAATGCTAAATTTGATCACATTTCATTGAGACTATATTTATTTTTTAACATATACTGTCGGTTCCGTGGAACGACGCCAGGCAAACGAAAATTCCAGTGCCGTTTCCCAGGGACCGACGCCGGCCACACGGAAAGTTCACTGTCGGTCCCCAGAGACCGGCGCCGCGCTCAACGTGTTAAGAAAGTTTCGGGCCGGTAAGTAAATATGTATTTAATTCAAATATATGAATTGATATGTAATCTATATATATGATTGATTGTATTTGAGTTCCATTTCGAATACTCAAAACTTAAACACAAAGAACTAGAGGCAGCAGATACATAAATCAGTTTATTGAACGCAATTTAACAGAATCGTTACAGGTGATGAGATGTGGGTAGCTCACTTCACCACAGAAAACAGCAACTCACGATTGATTGGCGTCACAGGGATCCACGCGCCGGACGATCCTCAGTCTATGCACGGAAATTGAAGTCCACGGTATTCTGGGATAGTAAAGGCATTCTGCTCATTGACGTATTGGCGAGTGGTGCTCCGGTGAAAGCTGATCTTTATTGCGCTTTACTATAGAACATCTGAAGAGCCATTCAGAACAAATGGTTTGGGATGCTCAGTGCTGGTGTTGTGGTGTCCTACGACAACATCGGACGCATACGGGGAATTCCACAAAATATATGTTGCAGACGTTTCGCTGGGAGATGTCTGACCATCCATTCTATGGCTTCGATCTTGCTGTTAATTACTTCCACGTGTTATTGCACCTGAAGACGTTCTTGTCTGGGCACACTTTCCTACAGGTGAAATGTTGCAGACAAATGTGACGGGCTGCCTTTCTTCCCAGGCGACAGACTTCTATGACACTCTAATGGAAATAGGTAACCGACGCTATGACAATTGGTATAGTTCCGATGTTTCTTATGCTGAGAAGTAGCAGAAATATAGCTGTATCTTTTGCAATAGGTTTTTCCAGGTAATAAGACTTTGTTTTTTATGGTTTACGGCAAAGTAATTTTTCGGACGACCCTCTTATTGTTTAAATAATCATTATCAAATGAATATACCTTCATCTAAATCAATATCTAACTCATTGAAATCATCATCTATATAAATTTCCTTCTAAATCCAATCAACTTCATCTGCTAATCTAAGACATCTAACTAAGCATAACTACCCAAAACACATCTTCATGTTAAACCATCATATATATATTATCATCATCATCGTCATTGAAAATATCGCCAAATTAAGATAAATCATCATAGCTCAAATCAACTAAATAAAAAGCAGTATCATCTAAATCACCACCATCAACAATATGATTCTCATTTGATCATCGTCTTCATCACCTCAAGCGTCTAAATCACCATCAAAATTGTTATCTGAATAACCAAGAAAAAAATTATAAAATTATCACCAGATAATTCAAAACCATCATTTAAATAATCATCATCATCGAAATCATACCTTCAGTTTAAACCGTCGTATATGTCATCATCACCATTATCATCGTCGAGAGAGATCTTCCAGATCATCTAAATAGAAAGCAATATCAACCAAATCATCATGTTCTTCATCCTCATTTAATCATCGTCTTCATTGTCTAACTCCTCTAAATTATTATATAAATCACTCTCACATCATGTACAAAATCGTCATCAGTCAAAACTATGTCACCATCAAATTCATCTAAATATTTATTATCACTTAATACAGATCGTCATTTTAACCATCATGTATATCGCGTCACCATGATCATCGCCAGAATAAGATAAACCATCATCACCCAAATCACATCAGTCATTCTAAACCATCCTATGTATCATCTTCATCATCATCATTGAAGTCGTCGTCAGAATAAAAGAACTTCACCTAGATACAAAGCCCGATCACCTAAAGTTTTATTATCATCCTACTCAATTATTCATAGTCTTCATCACTAAACCATATACTCACGATCACCTAAATAAAAAATCATCAGCAGTTAATCTAAATTGTCGTCCTTAAAATTCCAGTTAAATTATTCAAATCATCGTCGTTTAAATCATGACTTTTTAGTGTTTCGCTAGTGTGCCGTCAAATAGAGCAAGTTTCATTCAGCTACAGACAGAAGGATATCACCGGAAGTTCACTATCTTTGGTACAGGTGTAGTAACCAACCACCCTCAGGAGATGCCAGAGGCTTGGGGACGTAGCCGAAACCTATGCCATCTTAAATAACGTGACACTCGAAGTGACGTAAGAGTTTGAATAACGTAATGTTTCAAAAAGTTTGGTTTTTGTGACAACGAAAATATTTTTTAAAGTTTCATTTCTTCCGGAAACGACGAATTGTTTTCTTATTTTTTTAGGCAACGGCCTCTTGAACCCCTTGAAATCTTGTTTGTAATGACATTAAAAATTTCAGTTTTATCATTAAATCTGTATTTGTTTTTAATTGAGCATCTCATTATTTGCTGTTTGTTCATTTCGCATAATTTTAATATAATAATAATAAGCCAAATGCAAAATGTTAATCGTTAAAGAGAAATTCGACCAGAGGTATAAAATTAAAAATTAAAAGACAAAGAATTAAATTTATATATCAAGTTTTACCAAAATAGAAAAAAAAGAGAAAGGACCTTTAAAGAATAGAATAGTTGAAGGGGTGCTGAAAGCCAAAACATTTCATAAAATGAGGATTTCTGATATTTGCATTTTCAAATTCTCTACAATTTTAGCTTTCTTAAAACACCGTTCTTTAATCTCTTTGAAAATTAGGACTGTACAAAATCTAGCTTTAATTTGTCATTGAATATTTTGATAATTGAGAATTTTGACATAAAATCGCGTTTTTCCCCCGAACGTGATTTTTTATACTCGATGTAGTACCTGTTCTCAAGAACTACTGCTCACAGGTATCTGAAATTTTTATACCTTATTTACTACGCTTCCAAATATTTGCTGAAATGAGCTTTTGATTATAATCAGTGCTAAATTTTACTATGCGTAACAAAATATACTGTAAAATACTCTAAAATTTAAAATGATGAAAAAGCTCGTTTCAGGATATTCAGCTAGGTATTGTGATGTTCCTTCCCTTAGCGAAAGACGTTTCCAGAACATTTTATCTGCGAGGGGCTAAAGACGGTTAAAGGAAGGGACGTAGTTACGCCGGAAAACAGAGTGGAGGCAAGCTGGTGGGAAGAATACGAGACTTGTGACTTTTGCGGTTGGACCGGCAGTCATGCCGTGTGCAAAGAGGTAACTTAAGCTAAATGTATAGTAGTGGTATCTTTTTTATTGTGTATTGTTTAATAAATTAGTGGATAAAATTTCAAAGCTGATCGAGATTATTTTCCTATTATGGCGAATGCATTAGAAATGACCGAACCCGCCTCGGAGTTGAAACGGCGCGAAGTGCAAATCGGCGCAGTCGATTGGATAAGATTGTGAAAAAGGAAATCACTAAATAGTGAAAATAATAAATAAATATGGTTGTAAAAAGTTACTGAAAGTTATAAAATGAAATTCGGTGATAGTTCACGAATGGATCTACGATGAGAGAAGATTTTTATGACGAAAGAAAATGGCGCGTTTAGGGCCATGTGTGCGAATCAATTCATCCGATTTGTGAAAGCCTGATGTGCTAAAAAGTTAACAGCCAGTGAGTGGTAAAATGGGATCATCAGTGTTCATCATCCTAGTGAAATCGTGAAAAGTTAAATCAGGGGTAATGTGAATTACCGTGTTGTAATCATGTCAAGTTACGTGCCACTGCAGTGTGCTCATGATTAAAGTTAACAGCGTCAAGTTGTGCTCTTCGTTCGATATTTTCACTATCGGGATCAAAGGTAAGTCCTTCTTGATTTTTATATTTACCATATTAACTTAGAAAATTATAATTGTTTTTATGCCTGTTAATAACATGATTCGAATGTCAGGCGTTAAAGCCAGTAGACACCGAGAAAGTATATTTTATATGGAAATGAGAAATTAAGGTTCTTATTTTTATCAAGATATAGGAGATTCTTAGAGATTCTTAGAGCAAGGGAAACGATTATTGAAACATTTGAAAATAATGAAAGGAGTTATGATTGACCCACCATCGAAAGCTGAGAAATGGCCGTTCTTTTTACATCATGCTGAAGTGATTCTTAATCTCTATAAAATTTCTGAAGAAGGGAAAATTATTTTGCAGAGTTTAAAAAAAAAAAGTTAAAAATTTGATCGCGACTCTCGATGAAATGGATTTAAATAACTATATTATGATTAAAGACACCGTATTAAAAAAATTCGAGATTCCTCGGAAAAACCGATCGAGGCAGGGTGGTGGGGTGAATACGAGACTTGGTACATTAGCGATTGGACCGGCAGCCATGCCGTGTGGAAAGAGATTACTTAAAACATGTTTTGCGCGTCTTATATTATGTATATAGATGATATTACTTAAAACATGTTTTGCACGCCTTATATTATGTATATAATTGAATGTATACTATACTAGTGATATTTGTTTTATTGTGTATTGCGTACCGTTATGTGTAATAAATTAGAGGATAAAATTTCAAAGATAGAGATTATTTTTTTACTATGGCGAGTGCATAGACGAACCTGCCTCGTGCTTGAAAGAGCGCGAGGTGATAGATGTACTTTAATTACGTAAAAACCTTAAAGCCTGTAAGAACAGTAGATTTTTCAGAAAAGGTAATCCAAAAATGGCCAATTTAACATTGTTGCTATAGGGTTTCCAACACCCCTTAATAAAAAGGAGTAAAATATTTTTAAAAAATGGCATTTATGGAAATAAGAAAAAGAAATATGTTTAGCTTATAAGAGTATATAATATTTCTGTAAAATAAATAAAGTGAGCATTTAAAAGTAATTTTTTAAAATAAAAAACCAAAAGGAAATATTTCTAGTTTTTAAAATCAGTATTATGTTTGTAAAATGAAAGAACTTAAAATCTTTTTAAAGTAAAAATAGCGAAAAGAAAAATTTAAATGAAAGTTTCACGTTAGTAAAGTTAAATATTAAAGAGAAAAACATTTTTGACACGAGAAAGGGAAAATAAAAGAATTTTAAAGTCAAAATTACATTTGCACAAGTTGCAAATTTGATAGAGATTCGCGTTCCTTTAAGCCTCGGGCGCATCCCTATGACGGTCGGTTACTATTAAGCTTGTTATTGTAAACTGGCTATTCAAATTACAGTCGGTATGCGCAAAGGGGGCCTGAATCTTCATCCTGAAAAATAAACAAAATTATTGTTACACGTCACATAAAAATATCAGTTAAAATGGTAATTCAATTCTGAGTCAGAAGCATGAGAATATTTGAGAAGGTTATATCGCATACGCAAATAACCAAAATGAAAGATACTCGAAACGGATGACTGTGCACTGTCTGCAAAATTTTAGACCGGATCTTGGTCGTTTGTGGTGGGCATTGACTTCCAAGTACAAAAGTGTTTTGAAAAACGTAAATGTTTGCGCTTTGGTACTTTTAAATTTAAAATAATTTGTTTTGTAAAAATTACGAAGCCTAGCTCTTCATATGTTTCTCCGACACTCATGATTTTATGAGGAAAAAGTTTGCACTCGTTATGAAATAATTTTGAACATAAGTATCTCCGTCTGATTTCGATGGACATCAGTCAATTGTTTTGTGATTTATTTCTTATAACCAAATACCTAGACAGAAGTCTAGGTATTGGAGGAAAAAATAATTAGTCAGATTTCGTACTTTGTGCAATAATAACCGTTTATTATTCGAAAAGACAAAAAGTTGCGTCATTTAAAACAGATTATTAATTGAAGTATATCCACGGTTGCACAAATAAAGAGCGAGTGAATATTTTGTGGACAGAGCGTGTACAATTTGATGAAAGGCATATGCAGTAGAAAAGTGCCCAAACTGGCGTAAATGGATAAAACGGCTTTTGTGGGAGTAAAATCTTTTTTATAATTAAATTTTAAATTAGTAAGTTATTTATTATGATATAAATAGTAAAATATAGATAACTGGTACTTTTATTTTCAGCTTTTTTGAAATAAACTCATTACGCATCGTGCATAAAATTTCTCATATAAATAACTCTTGGATTAGACTTTTTTTGAAAAGTATCTTGACCCAAAACGTCTAAACTGTTTTCTTAAAACATTCGTTTGCTATTGAAAATTTTATAAATATAACTAGACTGAGTTTTGAATAAATGAAATTACAACGCATAAGCACATTGTTGGAGCATTTTGTATAAGAAAACGTAATCGCATATAAATCAAGTTCTTATATCGCTTAATTACAATGCATCAGGTCTTTAGTAAATAAAGAAAGCAATAAAATACACATGGTGGTTTGGCAATACCAAAAACATCATATCCCGCAACAGCTCTTCTTGATTATTTCATACCTTAGGAAACACGAGCAAATATGTCAATTGCGGAAACATTGCAGTTTGGCAAGCGATAAGGTGGTGCGCAGGAGAAATGATTATCGGGGAAAATATTTCTGCAAGGTAGGAGGTGATTTGTATTCATTCTGGATGTGGAAGAGAATGTTATTCTAGGACTTCGAGAAACAAGGAACATAATTTGGATAAGAGTGCACTTTCGACCAAAGTGAATTTGCGGAATTAGGAGTCATGTTCTTCTTTCTGTAGTCATTTGAAACCGTGGTTCTGATGTCAACATCAAAGACTTAACGATATCACATTTGATTTTAGTGAAGTGTAGTTCATCCAGTGCTTTCTTCAGCAGTAGTTATGGCTTTTGCCGAACGAAACAAACACAATGCAAGTTTCAAATGTTAAGTCATTCAGTTTGCGAAAGAAAATGGAAATCATGCAGTTTGGTTTTCGTGAGTGCTTCGTACACGAGTGGAGGAAACATGAAATTTTACAATGATTATTGCGCCAAAGAATAACTGTGCATTGCATAAAGAAGTAATGAAATAGCTTACCGTCGGCGAAAGTCTTGGAAACTGCATTGTAGAAAATCCCCATCATCGCTAGAATGAATTAATTGTAACAAGAAACAGCGTACGTTTCTTTGACTTAAAAATAGAAAAAAGGAGTGCAAATGGAAGTGAAAACTCTAAAGCAAACTGAGTTTGTGTTTTCGATTTACTTCACGGAATAATTCAGTCCTCCGAGAAAAAAAGACAAAATTTTTTCAAAGGCTTCGCAAATATAGAGATAAAACTTTGATGAGTTTTTAAAAATATGGAAAAATTTAATTACTATCACGTGTTGCAAATATGGATGTCATTCCAGTAGTTTTTATACGGTAGGAGATAAATAAACAATGATATGAAAGAAAAATAACGGTTAACATAGAAACAATAGTCCAACGAGAAATCTCACCTCACCATACTGATCTCCTGCTTAGCCGACCGTACGAAATTAAAATCCCATCGATATCTTTAAAAGAAAGATTTTGCAGAAGTGCAGTTTCCCGAAAGTGTTTTCATCCGTATTCAAGAGAAATGATCGGCGGAGAAAAATGTCGTGAAACTGTGGATAAGAAATATTTGGCAAAAGCTTCCTTTTGTCTCAGATAATCAAGAAAATCCAATACTTTGGGACATGTTCAGCCTCCATCTAACGGATAACACAAATATGTTGTTGAAATAATGTTATACAGATATGACAGTTTATCCAGGCGCATTATTGCCATTAGTTCAGATATTAGACATATATGTCAATATATCATCGATAGAATATTTTTAACGTCAGTGGAATACTCGAGCAAACGTGAAGGTGAAAAAAACAGTTACAAATGGAGACCAAATACGTCATGCCAGTCCATAAATAGTGTGTCAGTAAATAATAAAAGCACGGAATAAAATTAAACCCATTTAATATATGTGGTATATCTGACGGTCTAGTTGAAACGGAAGATGATTATTTATCTGTTGATCAGAGAAAAAGTGACGGCGAAAATGAAACAGAATCCGATGATGTGCTTGAAGATATAACTTAAGCCGAATATGAGGAACTTGGATCTATGGAAGTATGGATCAGATGTGAAGGTGAAAATGAAACAGAATTTTTATAACGAAAATTTTTAAGTACATAAACTGTGTTATTTCTTTTAAAGAAAAAAAATTTAATTACACGCAGAAATCTAATTTTCGTATGCTCAGTTTTTCCATATTTCCAAACATAAAATTTTTATAGCTGGCGTACAGCGCGCACGCATAAATTTCCATCTTACATTTTGTTTTAAAGGTGCGTCTTATACGCCTGAATATACTATAACAAACATAGCTGAAACTTAAGTGATAGAGATATTTACATGCTTGCTGAACCATTGTATTCTGCTTTTTCCCTTCTATTAGTTTACAAATGTTTTCAAAATGTCGATGTTATGTTTTTCGATCTTTGTGTTGAGAAAAGAGATAAGGAATTAAAATTTTTATCTCGGAAAACAAAATTCCAAATCAGATTTGTAATGAAGAAGTGAAATTTTCTATAGCTTTACTTTCCGGATTATTTAAAATTAAGAAAAAGAAGAGAGGAAAAAAAGAACTGATTTGGGTAACCAGAATATTTAGCCATTGAGTATCTATTGATGGGAATGTATATAACTGTAATGAATAGTACAGAAATAAGATAAAGTTACGTTTCGGTTTGTAGGCCTTACATTTCAAAATGCTTTTATACATCTTAAAGCGCATAGCAAAAGATTAGGCTCTCAACCGCTTTTTGTGTAATAACGTCAGAGAATAATTCTTACAGTTACAAGGTTTTCAAATAATACATTCCTTCAAAAGTAATCTATTGTATTAAGATAATGTGTTTTCGAGGGGGAAGAAAATGAAACAGAACGGCGAGATCCTTCAGAGTATGATCCTGTAATGCTTTGGCAAATCTTTCGCAGTCTAAAGTAATAGAGAAATGTGGTAGAGCTTCATTTTACACTATAGTAATGTAGTCAGATTATTTATATTATGTGACTATGTGTCTCTATTCGATGTGTGGGAAAAAAAACGTCTCCAACAGGTTTATATATACGATACCATTCAGATAAACGCAAAGCAAACCAACATTTCCATCTAATAATATTTATTTTATTTTAGTTATACCATTTTCTAGTTAGATAACCAATTTGTGAGCAAGAATTTGTATCGTTACAGTGAATCATATTGCTGCCAAATTCCAAATATAAAAAACTAAAGCTCACGAATCACAAACCGAGAGTTTCTGTGAGATTTGTGAGGTGCGAAGGAATCTCTATTTTGAAAGAAATCGAAATTGATATAAATTCGCTTTATAATATATTATTCAGTTTTTTTCTCTAATTATATTATGATTCTGATTTAATGTATACACACATTTTAAAAGTTATTTTTTCGCTCATTTTAATTTGTAATCTTGAATTTTTACACTAGAAAAATCCTGAGTAGAAACGGAAACTGTGGTATGTCAAACTACATTTAAACAAGGTGAAAGCTAATTAAAAGCTAATGTACATACTACAATAGCTTTTAATTTGTTTAGAATTACAATCTTGGTAATGCAACTCAAGCTGATTAACACATAATTAAAAGCGGATAAACATTCCTTTTTGAGCGTTTCTTTGAATCTTGATATAAAGTCCTATAAATATCTGCAGTTGGATAAGACAGCTCAGGGTCAAACAAATTTTAAAATGAAATCTGTATAAATTAATTTCATGAGTTCAATTATGAAAGATATGACGTGCAATATTTATTTGCCTAATTTAAAGCCAGTAGCATAACATAAATTTATTGTTGAAAAATACTGTCATGTGACTATGTGTTAAAAAAGTCAATAAACTGTGACTTTCCAGGTAAAACCGGAAGACCTCGCAGCCATGAAAGGCACTGAAAACATAGATCTGAACTACGAAAGAGTGTACTTAGTTGCTGCTAAAATAATGCTGATATCTTAAAGTTAGCATGACTAATTACTAGCTAATAATATATCAGTAGTTACACTTACCGAGCAAAATATTATCAAATGCTGTCCATATACTAAGAATACCATAAAGTTCTTCATAATAAAAATGTTATTGATAATAAATTTTGGTAAAATGAAGCAGGTGTATGATTTATTTGTTCTATTTTTCTTTTCCGGGTCTTGCTTCGTTTGATCATTAAATCAATCGTTCTACAGTTGTTATCGAGTTCTGGCTCTTTTCGCAGTTCATCCGGTTTCCTTTTTGGGTTTGACAGTTCTTTTCCGGTTCCAGCTTGTTTTTCAGATGAGGATTCTTTTCCGTTTTTTGCTTTTTTTCCAGGTATTGCGTCTTTTCTGACTCGTCTATATTTTCCAGTTCTGGCATCTTTTCCGGCTCTTGCTTCTTTTCCAGTTTTTGCATTTTTTCCAGTTTCTTATTCTTTTTCAGTTCTTCTTTGTTTGTTGTTTTTTGCATTTTTTCCAGTTTCTTCTTCTTTTTCAGTTCTTCTTTGTTTTTTAGTTTTTGCATTTTTTCCAGTTTCTTTTGACTTTTCAGTTCTTCTTTGTTTACTAGTTTTTGTATCTCTTTCAGTTGTTTCTCCATTTTCAGTTCTTCTTTCTTTTCTAGTTTTAGTATCTCTTCCCGTTTTTTCTTCTTTTTCAGTTCTTCTTTCTTTTCTAGTTTTTGAATCCATTCTAGTGTTTGTTTCTCTTTCAGTTCTTGCTTCTTTTCTAGTTTCTGTTGCTTTTCCAGTTTTTGTTTGTTTTTCAGTTCTTCCTTCTTTTCCAATTTTTGCTTCTTTTTCTGCTCTTGTTTCATTTTCAGTTCTTGCTTCTTTTCCAGTTTTTGCTTCTTTTTCAGCTCTTGCTTCTTTTTCAGTTCTTGCTTCTTTCCTAATTCTTGTACCTTTTCCTGCTCTTGCTTCTTTTCTAGTTTTTGTATCTTTTCCAGCTTTTGCTTCTTTTTCAGTTCTTGCTTCTTTTCTAGTTTTTGTGTCAATTCCAGTTTTTTCTTGTTTTTCAGTTCTTGCTTCTTATCCAGTTTCTCCTTCTTTTCATGTTCTTCCTTGTTATCCAGTTCTTGATTCTTTTCCAGTTTTTGCATCTTTTCGGGTTCTCGCTTCTTTTCCAGTTCTTTCTCGTTTTCCAGTTTTTGCTCCTTTTCATGATCACAAGGAGGGTTTTCCAATCTACAAAATAATCAGTATATCTTTATTTCAGTAGTAAAAAAGTGAAAGTAATGCAACGACTATCACGTTTAACATGCACAACACTTCCATATTTAGATACTATATAACACTTTTGGCTTAGTTTCATAGGGAAAAATCTCCCCGTAGATTTATTGCCTGACAGAATGTTTTTCTACAAAAGGCGAATTTGTTGCTTTTGTTCTTCTGACCTAAAGCCAAGCAGAAAAGTTAAAGCATTTGGCGTGATTTGTATGCAATAAGCGACCTCCATGAATCTCACGTAGAGCGTAATAATTTGCAAAGTTTCAGTGCCTTACTTTTCCTTACTTAATTTTTACATAAGTTGAAATAATAATAATAGTAATAATAAACAGGTGGCTTAAAACAGAGGGAAACAATGGCGAAAATTGCAAAATAGGAGGAAAAATGAAACTGAAATGAAAAATAAAACAACTACAAACAAAGGATGGAAAAAGCATTTTAGAAGATATACACGTAACGTTCTTTCTGAATCAGCAAAACCTGTATTTAAACGAGTATAAGTTTGAAAGCTTTGGATTCATTTATTTTTTGAATCAATTACTATTTCTTACGCATGCCAGATATTTTAAATTTCTTCAATTTTTGTATAATTTACTTACGTATTTTACCATTTCTTATTATTATCCAGTAGAGGTAACCTTACACATCATTAAAATATCTCCGAGTTTCCTCATTTAAGTCATCTTTCTCGCAGATCAATCTCTTTGCATCGCTGGCTGCACAGGTTTCAAATTTTCTCTCGTTATTCCGAATTCGGAACATAATGCTGGTCTATTTTGTCGTCCAGCAAGAAGCACTAGGATTTTTGCCATCATTTGTTTTCAATTGAAAAATTTATTCTCATCTTCAGTTGCATTCTTAAAGTTTTATTATTTATACAGGAATAAAGAAAGAAATCAAACAAAGCAAAACAAATTAGGAAAACATATACCTGTTTTCTCCTATATTTATTGTTCCCTGTAATTTCTTTTGCCTGTTCCATTAAATTTATTGAAGGAAAATTTGCTAAATCTTTCAAAATGTATTTCCTAAATCCTTATGCGAATTAAACCTTTCTGAGCGTTTCGGCTACACTTTAATGGCTTTTACAATTTAATGTTTGAATACTGACAGCTGCCTATGCTGAAATAATTTCTCCATTGACCTCGAAAAAAGAAGAATTAAAGTTCCAGGAGATTTTACAATGAAGGACACATATTTCTTATTTGAAGGGCAAGAGGATAAAAAAAAGATATTTTCGGATGGGAATATGTAGCATTTTAAACACCGTGTTTGTATATTTCATCATATAGTAGCAACACTTGAGTCATAAGTATTTATGCACATATATGAGAGAGACGACGATGACGAAAAATGAAATGGCAAAACATGGCCGAAAACACTTTCCTGGCCGGTACAAACAACACAAAACACAAGAAAGAACGGACACCAGTTATGCTTAGCGCAAGAGAAATTAAAAAATAGGAACAAAATTAGACACTTATGGACCTGAAAGAAGGTGTTCGAAATTACGACCTGCACCCTGATGCAGGTATCACATCTCTCGCACATCGAACATAAGATGTTCTCGAAAATACCGTGCATTCCCAGGACTTTCCCAGCAGCTGCCACGATATGTGTCACAAGTTCCTGTGTGACTTCTAACAGAGGTTTCGTGCAATAATGTGTTGACGTATCCCGAGAGGAAGTCACCGAAGGAACTTTCGAATACTTTCTTTGATGACGATCCCCTGTTTTTGTTCTTATTTCTTAGTTTCCGCTGCGCTAAGAATAATAAACAAATACCTTTACACTGTTCGTACCCTATTTTTCTTGTGTTGTGTCTCGTCACTATGGGGCCAGGAAAGCGTTTTCGATCATGAATTGCAATAAACGATTATATATATATATATACGGGAGTTGGTTTGTTCCCCTTGAAAAGTCAACTATTTTCCGATCAATGACAATGATTACATGTTTTTAATTTAATTTTTTCTTTTTAAAATTGAAATTTTGTTCTTCATGATGATTTAATTCTAGTCCCCGTTAAAACATTATTAACAATTTACTTTCAAGTTACCTCAAAACATCTTTCAAAATATAACTTACCAGTATTGATTCACTATTTTAAAATAATTCTACTTTAAATAAACTTAGGAGACAATATAATCAATTAATCAATATTGTTTAGGAAATAAATTATATATATATAATCGTATATATATATATATATATGTTACCGTGAAAGATCGAAACTGGAGAATGTCAACATTCACCAAATACGTCGGTGAATGATCGAATATTGCATTACATTTTTGTACATTCGGACCCTCACCGGTGTATGTCGACAATCACAGATATGCTCTGGTGTAGGTCAAAAAGAGAGGAGTATATGTACACGCTCTCGTTGCAAAAGGAAGTGTTCCACAAATAAATGCAGTTGTAAAAGCAAGGGCCTCTTGTGCAATTGAAAGTGTCCTAATAGTTTAAGTTGTTGCAAATAATAAGATTTGAATCACGTAATTTAGTAAATTTTTAACTTCTATTATTTTCCTTTCTCATTTTGAATGTACAGTGTGTTTCAAGTTCTTATATTCTTATGTTCTTATTTTAAGTCCCAAGTGCGTTTCTTCGCGACCGAATTACGGAGAAGAAAATGTAATATTCTTATGTGTTCAACATTCACCATTAGTAGATGGTGAATGTCGACATTTACCGGTGTAAGTCAGAAATAAGTGTTTTTGAAAAATATTTCGGACATACAACAAGCGACTATGTGAATGTTGACATTCACCGGTGAAAGCCGACATTCTCCAGATTTCGGTGTTTCACCGTAACATATATACGATAAACGTATATATATAGATATATATGCATATGTGTGTGTGTGTGTGTGTGTGTGTGAATTAATGTTAGGAATTCTGATCGCACATATTGATCTATAATACAGAGCAAATTTGGCAGATGAATAAGATAAAATATTCAGATTTATTTCAATTCACATTTGCGCCCCCAATTCATTTGAAATTCTAAACTTACCTATTTCTAGAATATTTATATTTCTCATATTGTTGGAATAGGAAGAAAGTAGCACGACAGAGATAGGAATACCGTGCCAGCGTTCACAGAGATAGAAAAAATATGCATAGTTCTACAATATTGTGTTTTAGTAAGAGAAATATTTGTTTCAGGAAAATTTATATTCCCACTTAGCTAAGTCATCATCTTTAACTGAAATCATGTGATGGGGATATATAATATTAGATTTTTTTTCATAGATAGATTTTGCACTTGATTTGCTTATGCTTCTGAATTTAAATGATATTGTAGATTAGTTCGAGAATTAAATCGTTTACATGTTTGCATATTTTTAAATTATTTTAAATTATTTGGCTTTTTCCTTTTTTTAGAATTTAAATTTGCATTTTTATATTTTTATTTTTTTACTTTTTTACTTTTATACGTATTTGTTAAGAATTTAAATTTGTTTAAATATATATATATATATATATATGCATATATTATATATATATATATATATACATATATTATATATATATATATATATATATATATATATACATATATTATATATATATATATATATACATAAACATATATTTTAATTAATTAATTTTTATTTTTTAATTTGTTATTAATTCAAAATTATTTAATATTATATATTAAAAAAATAATTGCAATGAAAAGTTAGAATCTCGAAATTTTTATTATGTTTGATGAGTAAATTCTCAAAACTATAGCTAAATAATATCATAAATCTCTGTAAATCTAGAAATATATAGTCTAACAGAAACAGGTGAAGAGAACAATTTATATGAGTTTTGTTCCGAATAGAGTATGGGATGGATTTCAGTGTTTACTTAATTTGTTTTACATACATATATATATGCATATTATTTATAAACATAAAGTCCTTTTTGTCTTTGTTACTCTAATTATATCAACTATTTCACACTTACTTCTCATTCACAAATTTTACAAACTGGCCGTTTAAACACGTGTATTTTGTATATTAGCTTTCTGTTTAGGTATTTCATTAGTTAATGCAATAAAGTTTCCTCATAATCAAAAGGTATTACAATAAATTTGAATTCTTCACAATGTGATTTTCCAACTTAAACATTTATAATCTATTTTTGTAATGAAGGAATGAAAAAACATTACGCATTATAAATCTGAAAACGTATTATTTTCCAGACCAGCGTTTTTGTCAAAAAATTATTAAACGTATAATTAAACTGGACCTGAAACATTATGTTTTGTTTTATTATTTTTTCCGAAATGACTTACGTCTCCGACACGTATTGCAATCTTAAACATTGCGGATCCAATTCTTCTAGTAATTGTTCGCTGAAGTATATTTTTGCTTCTTCTTCTTCTTCAAATATACGTCGATAATTATTTGCGCTGAAATATTTTTATTTTATTAAATATATATGTTCATATGTTTGAATTCATTAATTTAATAAATGATTATTTATACGTTTTTTGTCAAAAGTAGTAAGTCACATTTTGCGAGCATTTTTACATTACATTTTTACATTTTTGTCAAAGATTTTTAAAGGCGCTATGTTCCACGAAGAAAATAGCTTTACTTATTCAAAATCTTCAAAAAACAGTAAATATGGAAATGAATATTCGTCTTATTAGCCTAAATTCCATTATGAGGATATACAGGTATAATAGGAAATGAAGCTGCTGGCATCAGGAGCTCAGGATGCCATATTAGAAGGTCTGATTGACATCTATCATCTCAGATCAAACATTGCAATCAGGAAAAAAAATTTCCAAACACGTTTTGATAAAATAACAAACAGGATGGGACGAGGCAGATACAAGAAGATTGCTCCACAGTTACTTTCCGCAAGTATCCCTATAAAGAATACATTTTTTTCTCCAATTAGATTGGCAACAAATCATGGAAAGTTTCCATTTTATTTCCAGAGATTCTTAAGAAGGCACGTAAAATGCGAGCGCGAAAAACCTGCAAATCTAGCAAAACCTAAGCTTTATAAATGGCACTCTCCATTACTTTCCATTCTTAGAAAAAGAAAACTAGGATTTGCATCAAAAATTCCAGAGAATTTTTTTTCTACAATATGAAGTGTGTGTCTGCACTTGAACAATTTATGAAATATATTATTGAAAGTGATAGAACTGTGACTATAAGTATCTAATCATATTACAAGAGTTAATAAGCAAGTATTTAAGAACATGTAAATTTTTTAAACCGTGGCTTCCGTTGACCAGGCTGATCAAATTTCCAGTCGAGCGCAACTAAGCAATGATTGCGCTCTCAACCTTATGGCTGCGTATGCTGAGCCGATGAATGATCAATCGTTTGGACAATTTCCGCACAGGATTAAAAATTGCCTTCCCACAGACTTCTTCACTTAACGGGCCATGTGTTCAAAACATAGATTTACACGTTAACTGAAATGTATAAAAATTTAGCGAAAAAAAAGAAATATTAAACGCACAATATCTCTTCGGATCTTCCTGATTATTACATCTGCTGAAAACAATTTAATACGTTTAAATGCAATTACGTTTCACTGAAGTAATCTATTAATTGTTTAACACTTTTCTGCTGTTGACTTCAATAAATTTATGATGTTTGGTATTTCATTTGTTTGCAGCAACACCTAGTCTCCTTTGCAACGAAAATTAATATGAACTTTTGCAATTAAGAAATGATTTAGATGAAAAATTAAATTGGACTGAATTTAATGTCTCGGTTGTTTCCGTTAAAAGAAGTTGGTGCTTTCCTAATTCGAAAAAATATCTCCATATATATACATAACATACATTTAATTAATTTGCACACTAAAAAAGGATTCTTCACATGGTATCTTCAAATGGGTAGATACGATAGCTGAAAAACAAGTGTCGGACAAAAGCCGAGCTGCAAAGAGCGATTTGTTGTACTGTTCTTTCCGTTTAAGTAATCCTGTTATTCGATGCATGTAATTTTGTTGAAATTCGTGTTACAAATTGCTTTATTTTCGGACGTAGAAGGAATTATCCCAAATTTTATTCAGAAGATTTAAATAACGGTTTCGATCCCAATACGCAGCAGTTACTAATAAAATATCTGGCTCAGTGCCTTTTTTGACGTCATTTAAAACGCTTAATTACAGGGCCGTAGTACAATTCCCAACCCCAGGAGTATAGCGATATACTACAATAGTGACGTGATCGAAGCGTTTTCGGAAAAAATCGTTGTCATCGCATATTCTATTTAAGTAATCATAGTCATCAGCTTTTAATATTCGTTGCAAATAATCATTGTCATCGAATAATCATTGTAAAGAATCATTCTCATCGGATAATCATTGAAAATAATCTTTGTCATTACATAAAGGGGCATAGTAGCTGATGTATAAAGAATTGCACTCAAATTCTAATCAAAAGAATCGAATATGTATTGCAATTTATCATATGATCATTATTTACAGCAATGATTCTTAAATGTCTTCGACCTACGACTCCTAATGACGCCGCGGAAAACTTGCGCAACACTGACAAAAAGAATATTTAAAAATACAATAAAAGCTTGAAAGCTAGGGAAAATGTCTGAATTTAATTTCTTTTTATTTAAATGAAGCTTAATGTTTTTAAAGGAAATTGAATATTGTAAAGAGTAATCAACAATATAAATATATGCGGGTTTTTGCCTCTTTGTTTTTTTTTTTTCGTAACATCATATCCTTCGGAACCGGTGGGGGAATTTGAGTTTGGAAGGAGGTACCCTCAAATTTCAAAAATCCATGGTAAAACGTTTCGACTATTGTTATCTTCCTACGACTATCACTCGAGATATTATATAAAATTTCTGAAAACGCTCATTTTTCGCATTCATTTTTCCAAGTGGCCGATGTCTAGCGCGCTGGAAATCAAAATGCTTTATTTGGAAAAATGTTGGCCCTTCTCACTTTCATATCGTAGAGTTTGTTTAAGAGAAATTTTTAAGTTAAAAAAATATGAAATAAATAGCATTGACAAACGTGAAACTTATGGTTATTATTATTTACGGTTATATTCTGAGTTGAAGAAAGCACGTGATTCCATATAACGTCATTGTACGTCGAAAATCTTTCGTTAATGTAAGTATTTTAAATGAATAGCTGCTTTTGGCAACTTTTATGTTTCACCTTTAGATACGTGATACGATATGTTATCGCTACGTTAATTCTTTTCTTGAGATTTTGAAAATTTGTTATATTAAAATAAATTTAAATCATGACCTCAAATGTATTACCTGAAGTGTCAAAGGTCTTTGTTTCCTGACTTGGCAAGAAACATTTATTTAAGAATCACTTTTTGCTTGGAAAGAATGAATACATTTTCTTCATAATGAAATGTTTTATGCATATTATGCTATTCTAAATTTATTTATAAAAATTTAATTTCTTTTATTGTACAGTTCCTTTCTGAGTAGAAGTTTAAACTTCTGTAAGTATTTAACGTTTTAGATGTAATGTTACTTTACTACAGTTACATAATTTTTTTTTCAATTTACGAAAATGTCTGAACGCGAGAAGTCAGCACAAATGTTACAGCGAGCTACAGAAAAAATGAAGTAAAAAGCACTAGGAGACTCAGCAGGCAAGTACAAGAAAACTTGCATGCTTCAAAAATGAATGAAGATACAACTAGAAACTCAGCAGGCAAGCATAGTGACAAGAAAGGTTACGCATTCAAGAAACTGAAGAAGAAACGAATAGGAGTTCCAGCAGACAAGCAACAACTCAAGAAACTTCGCTTGCTCAAACTGTATCAGAAACTAGTAGCAGACGCAAAAGACATTCAGAAAACCAAGAATCACTGCGTGCTCCGGAAAGGTAAGCAGAAGCGAAACGGAGGCCCATTAGGCAAGCGGAACGTCAAAAGAATATGCGCGATGACGGGAAGAAGTCGCAAGTAAACGAAGGATGCAAGACTGTCCGCGTCATCGTCAGATTCGACAGGAAATACCAGAACAGCTCAAGAAGCTGCATAAACAACTCAAGACGCTGCAGATTACGGACAATTTCGGTTCGAAGAGGCAGAGCTCATACGAGGGAACAAGCTTCGCATGAACGCATCACGACATACACGTAGTACTCTTCACAATGCAGGAAGTTTACTTTGAGCAACACACTGTATACGTAGAGCTCGTAGACATATATAGTAAAGATTTTGCTTTGTCAACAGCCCCCTAGTAAAATGTATGAAGTTTATATTGACATCTCACAATACCTGAAAGAAATTTTTCTATTTACTTCTTCATTTACTATTTTCTTACATTTCTTATCAGTAATCCTGTCTATATATTATAGATATCAAAATCAGAAAAAATTAATTAATTATCTTTAAATGTATCTAAGTGATGAATACTTCGCCCCTGTTCGTACCGAAACAACACGATGTAATTGTAGATACCTAGAAAGTAAAATGTATTCAGCAGGCTGTACAGCAAGCGACAACTATAAATGGTGATAACACAAAAATGTTATATAATGTTATATACTGGCAGAATTTTAAAAAAAGAACATATACATCAGTGTTTTAAAAATACGAATTTTGCATCAAATTGCAAAACAAATATCTTAAAATCTGCCTTTCCATGCATAAGAGTTCAGGATTCGGAAAATTATATTTTCGTAAACGGTTTAGGAAAAATAACAAAAATTATTGCCTTGAGAAATGGATAATCTTGGTATGAATACGAATTACGCCAAGACTACTCGTCAATGGTTGTTTTGAACACGCCCTTAATGTATATATATAAACCTTAAAAAACGTAAAGTGAGTGAGTCTACTATTCGAGTGTGTCTTTATATCTTGAGTATTTAAGAAATAAGAATTGCATTTATCTATCTCGATAAAGCTAACGCTATTGCCCGAATAACAACGTTTATTTAACACTTGATATAACCAACTTCATATATATCTTGAAATAAAACATAAATTTCCTAATCAGATACTACCAATTGCAGAAAAAATACAAAAATAATGGAATTTCTAATAACACTACAAGTAACATACCGAGGAATAAATTGCGCTACAAAACAGATGCAATCTACAATATGTAAACCACAAAATTTATGTACCGCTATAGAAATGCAATAGAATGAGAAACGAAACTGTGATGAGAATTATAATGAAAAATTTACCATAAACTATTAGTATATGATATAAGTAAATATATACTTTTAATACTATTCATTTAAATATGTTCAAACGTTCATAATATTCATTACTTACAAACGCTTCTTCATCCATCGAAGCATAGCACAAGCCTTTCTCAATTCAGTGCTGGTGCACGTCAATAAAATAAGGATAAATCCAAATTTTTACAAAAAATCAATCACTTTGACTCGTTTCTCAAAAAACGTATATCTAGAAATGCAGTATTAATATATCACATCAATATAATTCGTGATCATAAAATCACCAAACAACGCATTAAACGCAAAAAATCGCATTAAGACAGAATGAAGAATTTTCACTCTTACAATGACTTTTACAACAATATATAATAGAATCGAATTTTTAAACTAAGTGTTCATTGTTACACCATATTTCATTCTTGGGGAACCTTTCATGGTTGTTCAGTAATTCTAACTGTTAACTGGTATAAAAAGAATTATGATTTCATATATATGCACAGACTTATATATGTATTATATTAACACGTATCTGTAGTAACATACATCATCTTATATTATATGTATTCGCATAATTCTAAATTAATTATACTAGTCAACATAATTTGTATTGATAGCAGCACAGTTTTAAAATTATTTATTACTATCTGCTTGCTAACGATTATATAATTAAGTACAGTGGTACCTCGACATACGAGTTTAATATGTTTCGTAACCTTGCTCGTATCTCAAAGCAATTTTCCGCATTGAAAGTAATCGAAATGCCATTAATCCGTTCCAGCTCCCAAAACACGACCTCAGCTGTTTTTTTAAGTGTTTCTGAATAAGAAAAATGTAGTTTCTTATTCAAAAACAAGAAGAAACATATATTTATAAATAACAAATACATATTCTATAAAAACATAATTAAAAGAAAAAGTGCCTACGGAAGCGCTTAATTTTTGTCACTGGTCTTCGCTCTTTTTGTCATGATCTGCTCATTTTCACCCGCAGATCGTTTAAAAAAACTGTCCAAGGAGGTTTGTTTCTTCCTACCTGTGAAGGTATTGCGGAATCGAGTTAGGCAAGTTTCGTTGAACAACTCCGATTTAGCACTAGTTGCAACTTTTTCGCGGGGATTTTTATCCACGAACTCTACAACTTTATCCCACATTCTCAAGATCTGTTTTATATCTCTTGTAGGGATAACCTCCTCCATCTCTGGCTCCTCTTCAAAACTAATTTTTCGTTGAACCACCGTATGCTGCTGCAAATGCAGATCGTGTAACTCCTCGATTGTCAGCTCCTGAGACTGTTCCTCTACGAGTTCGTTCACATCTCTCTCCTCCACCTCCAGACTCATGGATTTTCCCAGAGAAACAAGCTCCTCTACCACTGACACTTTGGGTTCCAATCCTTCGAATTCTCTTTCAGCTACAGCCTCAGGCCACAGCTTCTTCCATGCAGACGTTGTAACACCCAGCCAGGCCTGAACAATAATTCTTAGGCACATCACGATGTTAAAGTGGTTTTTCCAGAACTCTCGAATGGTAAGGTTTGTGTTCTCTGTCACCTCAAAGCAGCGGCGAAAAATGTGCTTGGTGTACAAATTCTTAAAATTAGAAATCTCCTGCTGATCCATGGGCTGCAGGATAGGAGTGGTGTTGGGTGGTAGGTAGGGAAATTTTATATACTTGAACTGTTCGAGTAAATCATCTTCGAGATTTGATGGGTGAGTAGGGGCATTGTCGAGGCCAACACCAGAACAGAACACCAGAATTATCCACTCCACAAAGAAGTTCATTCTGTCCCACGCCTTCGGATTTGCCCTCCACATATCTTCTTAAAATTATAACTGGCAGCTTTTCTTTTAAAATATTATATGACTTAAAGCCTCTGGGGTTTTCCGAATGGTATACTAGCGGAGGCTTGATTTTACAGTCGCCACTCGCATTGACGAAAATTGCTAGATTTAATCTATCCTTAATGGGTTTGTGACCTGGCATCTTCTCCTCTGCCGTTATGTAAGTTCTGTTCGGCATCCTTTTCCAGAAAAGCCCTGTCTCGTCACAGTTGAGGACTTGCTGGGGGGGATGTATCCTTTGGCTACTATCTGTTCGGAAAACATTTTGATGTAAACATCAGCTGCCTTTACATCCGGATTTGCTGCCTCACCATGCCTGACGACGGAGTGAAGGTCGGTCCTTTCCCTAAAGTTGTCAAACGTGCCCCGACTGGCTTTAAACGGGTCTTCCGATTCCACGTTTGTAGAAGTGTGTGGGATCTTCTTTAGAAAATAACCGTAAATCGCTCGTAAATAACTCGTAATAGTGCCTTCTCACATATGAGGCTTTGTGTTAAGGTTCGTTCTTGAAGCTGCTTCTCTCTCACTCACACCATCAGTAGTTTCTCCATGTCTTGACGGAGAGAGGTAGGAGCTTAAAAATTATTGTAACGCCCTTAGTTGGCGTTATACTTTATCAACTCCTTTTGTTCAAGCACAGTAAATATCATTGATGTGTTACGCCCGTACATCCTCCCCAAGTCAATTACTCGCACACCTTGCTCATGGTTTTCTATTATTTAACGCTTTAATTCAATAGACATCATCATCTTCTTTGGACCCAGGGTTATAAAAATAAATACGATAATGTTTTCTAAATGTACAAAAAGCAAAAAACGCGAACCCAACTTATCAAAAATGCTTCCAAAACGAGGGAAACAAGCACTCAGACTGAGGACTAGTCTGAGGTGGCAGAAACTGTTAGACGCTGCACACGACACCTACATGCGCGCGCATGTTGCGGTCGTGTACAGCGGTGTAGTGTGCAATTCCTCGTATTTCAAATCTTGCTCTCGTCTCAAAGCAAAAACATCGCTCGCTCGGTAGCTCCTGTCTCAAAACACTCCTTTGTTTGGGCAGTCGTATATCGAGGTACCACTGTAAATACAGTTTATAGTTTTTTTAATGTGACAATCATTATAAGCCATGTAGATTTTTCCTTGTGGTTTCATTTGTTTTCTCTTCCAAAATTTCGAACGTCCAACAGTTTTGTCAGTTTCGAGCTTTTTGTATGGAGAGTGAGAAAATGAGATAAGACCAGAATGAACTTCAGTTCTGAACTTTGCAGTTCAGCATAGAGTAAGGAGTATTGACAGATTTATGTTCGCTCTTTACGTGCGCTTTTCATCGTATTTTCTTCATCATTCTTAGCACTTTAAAGTGATAACTACTAGCAGTGTTCCTTTATATTTCGTATATTTTTGGAATTAGACTTTTTACTCGTACTTTTCGAAAAAGTCTAGAATTGTTTAGTGTTTTTTCGGGACAAATAAATTCTAACAAGCTACCAGCTCTTCCGCATGCTTTACGAACCTTTATGCCAGGAACAATTTTGGGTGTTAGAAGTAGGACGGAATGCTAGTGACAAGAACAATTGAGGAGCATCTGGGGCAGCTTATGACAGTCTTTGCTGCGTTCCAGTAAGATATAAAAGGAGAGGTTTATTCCTTTACAGAAGAGATAAATGCGTCCTACAAAAGAGGGAAAGGGGAAATAATACCAGTTCAAGGAAAGATGGAATCTATCCAAAAGTGATATTTAAGCCTGTCAAGAAGGAATAAAAGACAACAGTAGAAGATTTTCGAGGATTTTGAAAGCAGAAATAACATGGTCGAAAGGAGAGTTAGAGAAACTGGAGAACGTGTTTCTATTGTCAAACAGCAAATCAAAGAAAGAGTTAATGCTGTCAAACTACAAATCAAAGGAAGAGTTTCTGATGTCGAACAACAAATCGATGACAGAGTTTCTGCTGTTGTCGCCAAAGAATCTGACAGCTTGAACACATTCTTAATGCAACTGGAGACGATTCTGATACCTTTAAATTGGTACCTATGTTTTCCAACTCATTTCTCATGCTTTCCACGTGTGATGGAAAAAACATTTGGCATATGTACAAGGCTCAGTTCTGTATAGCTCCAAATGAAATGGGTAGGATTCCGAAGACAAACCTGTAATTTCGCAGCTTCTCTGAGAATAGAAGAAGACGATATCGATCCCACTCTTCTAGAAAACCAGAGGCTAGATTTTGATGCTGTACCCGGTACGCGAAAGCTCTACTAAGAAGTGTTTAAAAGGCTACAGAAGGCTGCAGTTAATATCTCGATAGCAGAAGCACACCAAAATAATCCAGATGCTCGCCACTGATATCGAAATGCTCTCCCATCTCTCCTTTTTTTACTGCTCAACAGAAATACGTGAAGTACAATCCATGAAATACTTCCTCGGTGGCATACGGGAACCTGAGGTACAGAAACAACTGCGAATAGTGGATATCAAGGATTTAAAAAATGCCTAGAGTGTACGCCATGAAAAACGTGGCAGTCCTTTCAGAAACTTGCACACACCATTGCCCAATCGGAACTACTCCAAACCAGAAACTAGTGGACAAGTGACAGCTCGTCCAGGCAGTCTACCCACTTAAGTAAGTGCCTTGAGGCGGAACAGACGTCAGACGAAAGCGACCTTAGTATGCTAGAACTGCAGTGGTGATGAACACTTACGAAAGAACTGCAGAACACATTAGGACACAGAAGATAATGCTTCTAATCAGCAAGAAGTCACGAAAACAAATCGTGGATGTTGAGCGGAATTTGCCAGAGATTGCCAGATATTGAGAAGTCCCACATAAAATCCTTTCAGATTTCGGTTATGGTTGGTGGCAATAATGAACTTTTCAATCATGAGGCATACAAATAGAGTTCCCTTAGTATAACAATCGATACATGAGTAATTTACCATCATCCAAAACCTCAAGTCGAGATGATAGAACCAGCATGAACAGAACGTTTCCTTCAAGGATTATAGCTGAAAACAGAAATTTCCGGTAAGGCATTATGAAATATGCTAAGAACGTTAAGAGCACGAAATGAGTACTAATAATATGTTCTTTCGTTGAATTATCAAGGCCGTCATTCCGGTGACGGTTGAAACGTATGTGCCAAAGCTAAAGTCATTGGGGAATGCGAAGTGGTTGCATCACGTTCTCCATTGAACTACGTTAAGGGGTATCGTACACCTTAGAACCCTCAAAACCTCTGAATATGATCCTGTTGTAAGAATTGGGATAACATATTTATTTTTAAAGCTATTACTTCCAGTTTTTTACAGCTCACTACATAGCACAGCTGAATTAGTAAGCAAATAGTTTGTGTTGTCACAAATGCTTTTATAATTTATCTTCTTTGTGAGGTAATTTTTTATATGTTCACGTAATACTCCCACATTGCGTGCACAATTTAAAACATTCTGTTATATATTTTAACTTCATAGTTAATATACAGCTTGTATAGCATCTAAAGACTACTGTGAACCAAAAATCTTAAGCATTTCATGTTAAATTCTCATTTTATTTTGAACTAAATTTATACAATGCATTTTAATAAAAAATTTTTAATATTTCCATGCGTAAAATTTTTGACTATTAAAATATTCAATATATTTTTGGTTCAGTTAGATGATAATACTCATATAAAGAAGTCCATTAAATTTAAAGTGTGTACCAAGAACCGTTTTTAAAATATCATGCGCGCAACAGTGAAAATTTATGTTTTGAGATAATCAAGTTTTAATGTAAATATTTTTTTAAATACTTCTCTTGTCATAAAATATATAAAATGCTTATTTTCTGAGAGATATTGTAATATTATACAATTTCCAATAGTTGGTATAAGCATAATTAATGTAAAATAAGCTGCCATCATCAAAGTATAACATATCAACTAAAAATGATTTGAAACTTCTACGCTATCAATGATACAACTAAAATTTTTCTTACAAATTGGAACTTACTTATAGGCAAATGTTTCAGGTAAAGTTCTCTGTAATGTATTATTGTATATCAAACATATAAAGCATTTAATAGTTCTTCCACAGGGTAACTTTAGCATACTCTAAATGCTATGTATACAACTGGGAAAAAATGCATTTTAAGAAAATCGAGTTTTGATGCAAATATTTCAGTATACAACTTTCTAATAATAAAGTGCATAGTATATTTATTTTCAAAATGATATATTTAAAAAGTATAAATCCTAATAAATTGCATAAGCTTTTGTCAATATGAAACACATTAAAATTACCATACTATATAAAATACCATGACAGAATGATAGCCGTGTATTAAAATACGTGTAGCATATTTGAACAAATAATTTATTTTTACATAACCACATCAGTTGAGTACTTTCAAGCATTTAAGCATATGATATGTATCATATTATGCAATATTATTTAAACATAGGTGGGAAAAAACCTTTACGACTTATTTGAAATTGTATGCTAAACTGCTACATTCATCGAAGTATAACATATCGACTAAGAATGATAAAACTAAAACTTCCTTACAAATAAGAATTTACTTATAGCCAAATGTCTTAGCTAAAGTTCTCTGTAATATATTACTGTATATCAAACATATAAAACATTTAATAGTTCTTCCACAATGTATCTTTATCATACTTTAAATGCTATGTATAAAACTGCGAAAAACCGTATTTTAAGAAATTTGAGTTTTAATGCCAATACTTCAGTATATAACTTTCTAATAATAATGTGCATAGTATATTTATTTTCAAAATATATTTAAAAAGTATAAATCCTAATAAATTGCAGAAGCTTTCGTTAGTATGAAACACGTTAAATTTACCTTCCTATATACATTAGCATGACAGAATGATAGCCGTATATTAAAATACATGTGGTATATTTGCACAAAAATTTATTTTTACATAACCACTTTAGTTAAATAAACTCAAGCATTTGAGCATATGATATGTATTATATTGTATAATATACATATTATTTAACATGGGTGAAAAATCGTTTACGACTTACTTCAAATTGTATGCTAAACTGCTAAAATTTTATTTACAAATTAAAACGCACCAGCACAATAAACATCCCCATCATTTTTATGAAGGCCTGCACTTCTGACATTTTTTGCTACCTTTCAAGCTTAGCTGTTGTTTTGTTTCTGACAAGCCTTTCTTTTCTGCGTTATCTATTCTCTTGTTATCAATTTGTAAAAATCCTTCAATAGAAAACTTACTCCTAAAAAGCTGTAGCTCATTCATTACAGAATGTCTACCAACAGACCTTTCGTTAAAAGCAATTACTGCTTCATTTCCAGCAATTTGAACTATCCTACTACCAGCACGACATGTCTTTGGACAAAATTTCCAAATTAAGGAATTAAATGATTCATTATTATTTTGTGTTTTGCCGCCAAGGCAACGTCTCAATAACGAAGGTTGTGACAAATCTATAAAAACTGGCTTTATTGCCTCCATTACAGCGACTGGTTCAGAATTTATATGCTTATAATCAGCTTTATTTAGCTTAGCTTTATTGTATTTGCACCATGTGGTTTCATTTGTAGGACAAACGTCATGAATCGGCTTTTCATCACTCGATATTTTGTGGTAGTAAATTGCCCAAATAGCTTTTCTCATATCACTAACAGACTCATTATATTCTCTAATCACATTACCATAATACGAAGTTATTTCATTTATTAACTTATCTGTTAGTCTCCCTTTTCCAGACAGATTTTACCGTCATTTAATTTTACTTTTTTTCTTTCAAGTTTTAATTTGCGTAGCCATATTCCCATTCGTTTTTGAATATGTCCAACACACTCAATTTTCTCTATATTTAATGAACCATATGGTTTGGCGTCAGTTATACCTGCAAATGGTTTTGCATCACTTATGTAAGGATATTAAGTTTTACTAACGTTTATTTTATTTTAAATCTTTACTATCACTTCTTATTTTCTACTTCCGGCCAGAATTAAAAGCGTTAACTTATTTATGCAAAATTTGTGTGGCGAACGCCAAGTACTTAAGATGTGGCTTTTTGCCAAGCGAGAGAGAGGAAGGAATTAGTCGAAGCAGGCCGCTTACCTTAGAAGTTTTACTCAGTTGCTGGTTGCCTTCCAGGCCAGAGGTTTAATCCTCGTGATAATTTTTAAACGTATTGTAGTGTTAACAGTTCTCTGTACTACCTACGGCTTCCTGTTAATATAAGGCCAATCTTCCACGTTTATTATTCCAAAGTTAAGTTAGAGTTTAGTTAAATATTTTTATATTCTTACGTTTAGACCACAAGTAGTGGGTCTTTGTATTCCAAAGTACGGAAATTATTGTAAAGAGAGAAAAACAAAGGGTTTTGTATACCCTTCTTGTGTATCCTGTCTACTTCCCGCAGTTATTGAACATAGCTTTAGTAAGCTCTCTGTTCCGAGTCAGGTCCTTGCATGTTCCCGAAGAAAGTAAGACAGAACATTGAACCTGATACCGTCACCAATATAAGAAGTATATTTTACACCTCTTTTTTCCATGGAACATGAAAAATTGTTTATCTTTCCATTCATTTCCTTTTTTCCTGAAGAACCAGCATGATTCTCCAAACAGGCCTTGTGTTCACTTACGCCATTTCCTAGAAATGACTCGCAACCTTTGCAATATAAAGACAGTATTTCTGTATCGATTACTGTGTTGCTTTCTGACCCTATTACGGAACAGACTCCAACCAAAGACGTATGTCCTCGAGTCTTCCACGTACCGTCTCCACTTACAGTCACATTTAACGACGAATTTGAAAGAACGATGTGCAATCACAGGAGGGAGATCCATAACGCAGCAGAATTTCTGCATAGCAGCTTTCCCTTGACCAAGAGTTCGCATTGCATACGTAAATCTTCTGTTTAGCTCTGATATATTTTTTCGGACAGCCATCATATTAGAGTTTCTGAAAGTTCTTTTACATGAACACTTTGAGCATAGTAACTCAAATTTTGACCTTAAACCATGATGAAATAGTTCACTTAAATGAACATTACAAATTTTACAACATAAATTATTTTCAATAAATTGAAATAGGATATCCAAATCAAATAGTCTATAACCACTAAAATTAGGCTCTAAAGTTATCTTTATCTCTTGGTGGCAAAACAGTGTCACTATTTAATTTTTTAAACGAAGAACTGACACCACACTTCTTATTCATTGTATCATTATGCTGATTTCCCTGGAACTTTCTTTTCTTTGGTCGATGACCATAAGATCTTTTATTTTTTACATCTTCCTCACAATTTTCCATAATTATCAGGTGATAAAAATACTAAACAAAAACTGCAATGTTATAATAAAAACACCTTCAAAAAAGTCAAAAGAAATTTAGAAATCGCAAAAGAGCTTGTAAACAATCACGTTTCACGCTAATCCAAAGCTGGAGTAAGATTTCAACACATGCCTATGTTAGATGCCTATGTTAGAATAGTGCTATGTATAAATCTAATATATTCCTAAGTCGCGCTTTCGAGACATGAAAAACGCAGTTTGAATTTTGTCAATCGGCTCAGTAGAACGGGAGATATAGCACAGTCCTCCCCCCCCTTTTTTTTTTAGCTTGATAACACATCAGCACTGTTTTTCCTCCATCTCAAAATAAATTATGAAGATTTGTGCTTTTGCAACTAGTTGAATTTTAACAGAAATACACGTTCATATGAAAACGTTGAAGCTCTTTTAAGGGGCCGGTTTTATACCTTTATGCAAATGTAATTCTACCGCATATAGCAGTACTTCCCTGTTAGCTGAATTACTTTCACACTGAGCCTTCCGATGAGAATTTTCCTAATTAAATACCAAAGGATGAATGATTATAAATTTCAAAGCACCTACTATCTTAACGATCGTTTCACTCAAAATCAAATATTCGAAAAGTGAGCAGAAAGGCAAAATAGACAATAGCTAAACATGGGAACATTGAATGTGAATAGCACTTTATTGTTGGTCTGCTGCCTTTTACCAGCTAAGATAGTACTTGCCAGAAACCGAAGTTTATCCAACTGTGGGCATTGTGGTAAGAAGTCCTTTACTGAGTTCTCCAGCCGAGTAAATGTAAATGCGATTAACCTCTCGAAGCCGGCTCGTACAGCAGTTGTACAAGGAGAATGACTTTCTCAGACGCCGGCATTGGTACAACTGTCGTACCATCCATGCCCTCCCCATTTTAGAGAATCGCCTATCTGTAGATCTTTGGGTGGTCCATTGTCGCTGCTCAGAGTAGCCGCTGGCTACGCATTATTTCCCTCTTATTATCAGTTTAGCTACATTTTGGCAAAAACCGCAGGTTTCGTCTCGCGCCAATATACTTGAAAATTAAATAGAGGCCATCTCTTTCTCAATCTGTCTCATAATTTTAATGCTACTTTTTTTAGTACTGACTTTTGCTATGATTAAAACGTCAGCGATTTTGCACGCTCTTTAAGCATACCATATTTAATGTTCTTTAATCATAACAAATAAGAATAGATTAATATTTTAGATTTAATGCCCTTCTAGAAAATAGGTAAAACCGTTTTTATCGTTTACTCGTTTACTTCATTTTCATACTTATGAATAATAAGATTTTATTTTGACATTGTTTTGTGGAGTGCATAAAACCCTTAAGAACTGTCAACTCTTTCAAAGTGCTTCTATTATGCAGGCAATTTTGTCTGATTTATCAGGAGATAAATAAGAGACAATTGTATGCATAATAGTTTTTCTGATTTTCATTCATTCAGTGATTGCTTTCAATGATTTTCATTGATTGTAAATTAAATAAAATCAATTTATCTTTACACCCTATTTTAGGATGAGATCTGCCAAAAAATATTTAAATATCAGTAAAGCTCACGTTACTTCTAAACTGAATCAAAACATCAGTTAAATGTTATAAAATTTTGGCCAGTTTTATTTGCTGAAATTCTTATACTCTTCAAGAGATAGAGAGAATTCAGACAAGTTGATAAAAAAATATCTTAATAAAGTTGTTATTTTGTCTGTAATAAGGTGTATGTCAACTTACTACTAAATGTATGAAAATTAGGATTGGATTACGGAAAAGCACGCGAACGCTATCTGCGTAATGGAATGGATGCTTTCGTGTAAACCTTTTTAAGAGAAACTTGCTCGCATTTAAATTCCTGGTGGAAAACTCCACATGTAATCAACCCGTTCTTCGGTATTGATTGGATTAATTTGTTCGCTTACTGAATTACATCAAAGCACCCAACGATTACCTGTATAAGGGGAGTTATGTCTTCGCGGAGGACTTTCTAAGAGAAGCTGGCTTGCATTTACGTTACACAAAAACCATGATTCCAACTATTTATCCGGGATTCAAATCCAAGCGAGCTATAAGTGATCAGCCACCTTTACCGCTTTACTGAAGAGCAGGTAAAAATATTGATAAAGGAAAACAATTGAATTAACGGGTTTAATTTACTAACCTATATTTCTCAATCGGCAGTATATAAATTACGCATATGAGGGGGATTATTTGTGAATAAATAAACTGTATTGGACTTTTATCCACTATGTCATATTACAATGGAATTATTGCATTTCAAAGTTATTTCTCATGAATTAATTTTGCTCTTCATGATTTTTGATATTTTCAAAGAGAAAATTCCACACTTTAAATAAAAATATACACGAGAAGATACTTTATGCAAAATTTGGCGTAAACGGTTTTCTTAATTTTGCTTTGAAAATATTGCAGGGTAATCGTTTTCATTACTGGAAGAAATATAAAAAACAAATTTACTACATGGTATCAACACCCAATATTTCCTTATTCTTTTGAAAACGTGAAAGATTACTCTTTCTAAAATAAATTGGAAAATATATTATGTGCAAATAGAATATTCGTTGAAAATGAAATAGACTTCAACTTTTGGATATAATGATAGTTTTAGACGAAATTTCTACCTATGGAAAGAAATTGACGTATAATTAATTCTTCATGAACATTTAAAACTGTTCTCAAAATTCTTTTGATGATTGCATGTATAAGTCACGAATTTTTTTCTCGGCTAACATAAACAAAAGCCAATTTTACAAGGAAAAATTCTCGTTAAAGATATACCTTCTTTGCCTGATAGTCCAATGTAATATTTGTTAAAATTAATTATTAAACGCAACCAATGTATCTCGGATTTTGATTTTTATATTATAATAACAAAATTATCGAAAAAAGCAGATTTAAATCTCTGTTATTGTTATGTAAAGCTTTATTATTGCTGTCAGTTCATCTCAAAGTCTATTTGTATTGAATCTCATTCTAATCATCTAATGGTAATAAATATTATTATTATTATTTCATTAAATTAGTCATTACCATTATTTTATTAATGAAAATATGTTATTAAAAATCGTATTCCGGCCTGCAGACTTACAGATCTAGTCTGTATTTACTATATTTTGTTAAATTTTGTTCTCGCTTTCTAATTTCTAATACGAAAATACGCGAATATAAATGAAGAGTGAAAACAAAGTTAAAAAATTCACAAATTATTTACGAGATTGATTAGAAATAATGAATGAAATATAAACATTGCATACATTTTGTTCTAAATAAAGTGTGCACTGGATATGCATCCAGTACTGCACATTTATTTACGCACTATTTATTTAGAATTTTGCTTTCATTTAAATATGAAAACAAAATAATCATCGAAAAAATTGCAAATCTTGCAACTCCTCTACTATGGGACGTAGGCGTCCGACATGTAAATTTTACTTCATCCATGGAGGGGAACTGACGACTTTTCTCATTAGGAAAATGTCAAAGAGGGGGCAAAACTGTTTCGGATCGCGCTGGTCTGAAAGCTATAATATGAGAATTTCGGCTCGGTTTTAGAAGGTTAAGCGGGTAATGCTTGAGAAACTATCGTAATAATTTTGTGGAAACATTTATTTGGAAGAACGTTTATAAAAGTATAAAGAAACATTACAATGAGAGAGAAAATATAAATTATTATCAGGTTTTAGTCAAATTATCTGTATATGAAACGTCGAAATGGTAATATGAGGAGGATTTTATTCATTTGTGTAAGCATTTTATTAACTTGCATACCAACGAGTTCTGACGAAAAGTCTGCATAGATTTATTACCTAATTATTAGCACTTCTTAAAGACGCAAATGAGATCTAATCAGAAAATAATCAAGCATCTGAATCAGTCAATCATCAACACGCACATTCTAAATCAGATTTCTGAATTACTTTCTTGAAGAGTTTACGGTCCAAATAAAACTGAAGAAACATTTTAAACACAAAACAAAGCAGCAGAAGTGTGAGAAGTATATATTACTATAAAGCCAACACTCTGTCAGTTAAAGACAAAGTAGTTTGATTAAATAAACAAGGTGAACAGAGACACAGTTGTAGCCGTTTGTAATTTTAAAGTACATAAAGCGCAGGAGTATATGAGAAAACTAGTGAGTAGCACATTGGTTACAATTTTTATTATAAACATGCTGAAAATGTGAATATAATTTCAAGCATCGGTGGCAACATCGAATGGAGACATGCTTCAGTGTCAGATGTATTTCATTAAAAGATATGAAATATTTTTAAACGTTTAAGAACACAGTTTCTGAAGTACTTGACAGCTCACCCTGTATAAGCTTCATTCCTTTGTTTAAAAGTCGGTAAAGAGTTATCACAGATTTTCTTAAAAATTATCGGTGATCAATACTGGTATTGATCAATCATAACGACAATAACATACATTGTTATGGAAAGAGAGAAAGTACTTGTGAGGCTTTCTGAAAGACCGAGTCTCAGTTTTAATATTTTAATATTAATCTCTACAAGTCTGACCTAACTGACACTACTGAAATAGTTACGAAAAATTGATTCCCACTGTTAAAAAATTGATCTGCATTTTTTTTCGTAAATTTTATTTTTTTAAACAACATGTCTGTAATCAATGTGCGCACCGCATTGATGCTGGAAAAACACTAAAATTTGAATCATCGTTGTACAAGCTAAAGAAAAAAAAAACAATATTTAATTGTGAGAATAAAATATTCTAACGACTATAATGATAAGTCAAGAATAAAATCAAATCTGTAGCTGCAAGCCTTTTTTAGCGTTATGGTGGTTAGGGAAAACTGAGTGCGATACCGAAGGGCTCGGGTTCGAATCCCGGAGAAGGCATGGATGTAAAATTGTATGTCCCTTCATAGGAGGCAATGATGGCCCGCCTACTAGGCGCCTCCATGATAAAGAGACTACCGATCTGGCCTTAGGGCAGGACGATGCCGACATAGGCAAGTGCCAACCATAAGAAAAAAAATTTGATTGTAATTTTATTCAAAAATTCCTAATTATAAGACGCAAATTTTTAGACACCTTTCTCATGTTCGTTTTTAATGGTAATCAAACTAATATGAAAGTGGACTGAAAAGTCATTTTTAAATGAACCCCATAATCTTATACGTCTCTGTACATTTGCATAAAACCATAATGGGCCAGGTATTATTTTGTCGAAGGACAAGAGTCTAAATGGAACGATTACTTCGCTTGCTTGCGAGTGAATTCTAGGAGGTCCGACGAAGACATCGCGGACGAAAACGTAGCGGAGAAAACAACGTAAGACGGAAACTTCGTTGTAGAAAACATGTGGGAGAAAAGAAGGAAGGAAAACATATCGTAAGTCTAAAACATCATCGAAGAAAACAATCGTGGTACAAAACATCGACGAAGAACAGAAAGCGGTTCCAAAACTTCGCAGTTTAAAAATATCGTCGTGGAAAATATATTCCTATAAAAGAGAGTAAATAAAATAATCGCATGACGATTATTCTGCAGATATATCTTTTCTACTTTTAAAAGGTGCTGGTGCGTATTCGAGTAATGAATTCTAGGTGCGAGTAAGAATGAGGAATATTTTTACCTCTATATTTCATATATTTCCTTTCATTAATAATTTTTTGCTAAAAATCCAAGAAGGAACTCTTGCATTGAAAAGTTGAAAGGAAGTAGAAAATTAATGATACGTATGGAAGTACTACGCAGTTTTTTATTTTTTATTTTAAGAGAATTTTAAATTTATTTACTTAACTATTAAACGTTATTATTTAATTAAGTCATTTCATAAAGTTGTATTGGCAGTTCTTCATGAACAATATATTTTTAAAAAATTAAAAAATGGAAAAGGAGCATTTACTTTAGATTAAATGTATTTAAAAGTTTTATGCATGTCTGAAATTTCTAATATTATGTTCTTTGAATAAAATTAAGACTTCTTTTGTTCTTTTTCCTTCAGCTTCTTCAAAGTAATCCTTTTATATGAGTATCCTTTGCATGTTGCGATTCGTTAGTTGTGATGACACAAGTCAGGATGAACTACGTAATATTTCTGTACCGTATTTATATTTATTGGATTATTGGAAGAGCACGTTAGGGCTCTTTTCCTAAGGGGAGGGAAGCGTTTGGGGAGGACTTTCTCAGGAAAAGGTTCGTACGCACATTACACATTAGAAAAACCACAAAATTCTCAAGCAGCGTGTTTTTGTGCTGGGTCTAGCGACCAGCGTTCAACGACTTTACCTCTGGACCACTGCAGCCAGATAGAGTTATTAACGGAATAGATTATTAACGGAAATGCATTCATTTTCACACTATTTTTTTGAGAAAGATCAAATTTAAATTTAGATCTAGAAAATGTAAACGCAGAATTTTACAAAAAGAAAATATAGGTACAATAAATCCTCTTGTCGATTACCATCCTAAGATGACCGATGTTTCTGAGAAAATAAGTAAATATAGGTTTTTCACAATGTCTCTCTAAGATGACCGCATCAACGGAAGACTAAAGAGATATGGAATCGTCAACGATCGCTTTGAAACGAATATTTTATATTTAACTTTACATTTATATATTTTTATAAATGATTCTAAAATATGGTTAAGCTTTTGTGTCTCAGTGTGCCACTACATGGAACACCCAAATTGAATCGCTTCGAAAGCCTCTAAATTCAACCGTAAATAGATAAAAATGCTTTTATAATATACTTTGAACTTTTCTTTTTAAACCGTAGATAGCAGCATATCACAAGGAGACACATAACTTTAATTTATTATGTGTTATTAAAATCCATTTTTTTCAAGTAATTTTCTCTATTTTTTAATGATATAAAAATTTTATTTGGAGAAAAAATAGGCATAATTTTTTTGGCTGTACTCCAAATTATTTTTTTAATCTTTCATACAAAAATCATACGCAGAATCATTGAATAAAACCAGGTGTTCCATTAGCGGGAACACTGCGCCTTTAGCAATCTCATGCTCTTACTAATCAGAACATCTGTGCTCTCAGGAGAGAACATCCGTTGTTTTCGTTTTCTCTTTCCGTTGATTTTTTTTGGGGAGGGAATGAATTCAAACAAAGCAGCATTGAGGGGCGAGGTGGGTTTTGTGTTATGAAAGCATTAATATTGGCATCTCGAAATTTATGGGGGTAGTTTCTAGGCGGAAATTTCATTAGTAGCTTCACTCATCTTTACTTAGACCTACGCGAATGTTTTGCTGTCTTTTTAGTCTCATTCCCGTTTATTTTCAATAATTGTGTAGATATTTTTCGTGTATCTATATATTATATGCTTATTTTTCTTTTTTGTTAATATTAATCGTAGTTAATTATTTTAATCTTAGTTGGTTTGTGCTTCCATCAAAAAGGTGTGACTTGCTTTGAACAATTTCACGAAGCTAAGAAATAGGAAAATTTATAAACATTTTTGTATATAGGACTTGTGTATATAGATATGTATCTCATTTATTCGTATATATTCAAGAATATTGTGTATATCCAGGGAACCATGTATACAGCCATAATACAGAGTTTTTTCATTCTTATGCAAACGCTTCTACTCATTTTCGTGCTTCACTGCAAAGCTCGCTTTGTCGCACTTTTATAAGCTCTGGCGGCGCAGTGTTCCACCTCATGGAACACCCACAGAATTAAAACGGTAAGTGCAATTTTTACAACATTTTACCTGTATATTTATTTAGGACTAAATAGACTGAATACAACGTTTCTTGCTGAAATTCCGACTTTAACGTACAGTGCGCCGCAAAGGATTAAATATTTTAGTTCTATGTTACGCAAATTGTATTTCTCCCTTTGTACCGAGGAGAGGCGCAGACACAAATTTGTTAGGATCGTAAAGCTCGGCTTTAGAGCTTTTAAGTTGCGGTGAGTTTCAACTAAGCAGAGGTTCTCCTGAGTTTACTTGGTGAGCCGCTACTGAAGTCGGAGATTTCAAAGAGTTCTTCGCCGTTCCTCAGCCAACTTAATGTTTGAAAGCCAATAAAGTAGTTTCGGTCAACATTATGACTCTGAGGTTTCTTGGGTTCTACACTGAGGGAACATCAAGTGAATTTACAGTCCACTACTTTTGAACGACGGGACATACAGTTTTCACACACAATTTATTCGAAAATGTTTTAGTTATTGCTTGAACTTTTAGAACGAAGTTCTCAGCGAACCACTTTTTTTTACGACCACTTCTTAAAAGTATAGCTGTGGAATTCTGGTACTAATTCTCATCTTTTTAAGATTTCCCATTTAGGTAATATTTTATTACTGCGTTTTACAATATAAAGGAAGTATTATAATTACGAAAATTTTCAAGTATCACATTTCAGTGGAAATATCCATTTTGTCCATATCTGAATCCATTTGGATGATTTTTGTGCGACATCTCATACGGACAGAATAAAGACTTCTTCCTTTTCATAGTATATTTTATAATGCATTCAAAAGGGATTTTTTCGTGTTCTCTGTATGTATGTAGATATAATATATGTGTGTATGTATCTCGCATAACTCAAAAACGATTAGCCGAAGAATATTTAAATTTTCTAAAGAGTAGGCTTGCTTCTCTCTTTATATTGCAGGTTAGCTGTACCAACCGTATATGTATATGCTCACGTATATGTACACCAACATCCTTTATCCGGCTTAAAAGTCCCTACACGACCTTTATTTTTGCAATCGTTGCTTGTAGTAATATACTTCCAGTTATTGAAATGTTTTTAAATCACGAAAATATTCATGTTTTGGCGATGTCAAATTTTTAAAAAAATTCTTTTTTGACAAATAAGTAAATCCAAATTTTAATACAGTCTCGCGGTTCGTATACTTACATTTGGGAAAGTTTCATACTTGTTATCTATATAGTATATAAAGAAGAAAGTTTGTGTGTTTGTCCTCTCATAACTCGGTCACTACTATAGCTATCACCACCAAACTTTCTACAATTAGGTCGACGTCACTTTTCTCAAAAAAAAAAAAAAAAAAAAAAAAAAAAAAAAAGAGCTAAAATCAGAGCTATAAATTAAAAACTCGGAAAAAATGTAATTTTCTTTCTCATTTTCCGAGTGGCAACAGTCTCGCAAGCTGAAGACGAAAATCTGCTTTATTTCGAAAGTTGTTACCATTGCTCTCTTTCAAATCCTAGAGTTTGTTAAAATACGAAAATAGATAAAAGATGAAATAAAAATAGCTTTCCCAAACATTAAATACGTTATTCCCGATTCCGAAAACTCGAGGGAAGCCATTTCGACTATTCTCATCTTAACCACTTTCATGAGCCAAAATACTAATTAAAAATTCTGAAAGTTCTAATTTTCGCACTCATTTTTCCTAGTGGTAACAGTCTCGGGCGTTGGAGATAGAATTGTTTTATTTCGAAAAGTGTTGCTACTGCTCGCTTGCAAATCGTACATTTTGTTAATAAAAAAATTTGTAAATTTTACATAACCTATATATATAAAGAAGAATGTCTGTTTGTGTGTTTGTTTGTTTGTTTGCGTTATTGATTTCTGATCAATTATGATAAATATTTTGCGACATTGAATCGACTAAAGTTGAATATAGGTGAAATATTGGATGGAACTTGAGCTGTTATGGCCATTTGATTAGAGAGACGAAAATCACTAAAAGCTGAGTGACATTGCTTCTGATACAATGAGAGAGAATTATATTTTTCTATCGAAATTTTTTATGTGGGGTTGCATATCGCACCAGACTGAAAAATGTATAACTATGAATCGTATTTTTTACATCGTTAGAGAAGGATTACAACGGTATCGTTCTCTCTGTTGTTAGATACATTGCTTTCAATCTAACTTAATTGACATCGGGTACTTCCGCTAATAAAGAAAAAAAATTAGAAAAAATTCATAAACGCACGACCAAAATTGTGCAGTATACGTAATTTCAAAATCAGCAACTTTCTTTTAGGAATCGGGTATTCAAGTTTGAAAGAGCAATTCGAAGAAATAAATTTAAATGATCAGCAGCAAAAAGTATGTATATTTTAATAGGCCTTATAAGGAAATTCACATAACTAATAAGGAACAACACATAAGGCCTTTACAAGGCCTTATGTGTTGTTCGCCTGAGATTTTTGATTTTAGTAAGCACATAATTTTTCGATTTTTTTCATTCGAAAAAATATGCGTCTGTTTCTCGTACTTTTCTAATATACAGTGAATTATTTCATAAGGGCATTACGCGGAAGTTTCTAATTATTAGTTTATATATAGTATATAGACATTGTCAAACATTCGTTTTCTCCAGATGTAAACCACCTGTTTCTCCACCTGGCCCAAACAGCTTTTTACATATTGTTAACTGCAAACAATCATTCGATTTACTGCATAGTTAAATGGAATGTATTCTGAGAGCTGAAAAATGTCATCTAAGCAATTTGCAATTTGATTCATTACTAGTAAATCTGAAATCAGTTTAGTTATTTTAACAAGAAAGGGTATTTTTATGCATAGTGCTGGAAATAGATTAAAGATTTAATAAAAAATTAAATTTTAGGTTCGAGTTCCATTTGACGAATATCAAAATGTTTACCTTGAAATATTAATAAAAGTATTTTGAAAATAGGAATGTAATTTTTAATTATTTTAAATCTATTTACTCTAAAGCAAAATGCCGTTACATTAAATATCAGAGGCACAAGTAGAAGATATAGAACTGGATATAGATGGCTAGAAGTAAGAAACAAACAGAAAAGAAAGAGAGAGATCAGAGTAAAATTATTCATGTTAAATTCAAATGGAAAGAATTTTAAAATGCTATATTTCAATAGCTAAGATTTAGTTAACTCTAACAGGGAGAAGTACCTCATATGGGCATAGTATACATCATAAGTGAAGTGGTGAAAGCATACGGTATCGTGTTTTTACTATTTGAACACTTTCGAAGATCTGAATGATGAGTTTATATATGTCAAATACTCTATTAATTACTTATCTCTATCTATCTCTAATTTTACACGTACTGTCCACCAATGAATGCTCGATGTATAGGTCACAGCCACTATCCCACCAAAAGAGATAACTTTCATTTATGAAACTTCGTAGTACGTCTGCCAGGGAAATGAAAACAGGCTTTACATCTAACATTATCCTCCACATTTTTATGAAACATTAACATTTTGATTCGACCCTTTTGTTTCATTTTGTTTTGAGGTTTGTTCAAGCAAACGTTTCGAAAATCATTCCTACTAGTAAATATCTGTTTGTTTCTTGTATGTTTGGGGCACCATTGGTCATGTGGTTAGGATTGCAGAATACTGAGAGTTTTATGGAACTGATCATCACAATTGTAATTTCCATTATTTATGTACAAAAACAATATAGGAGCATGAAAAACACCAATATGGATAGTTTAATAAGACGAAACTTCAGCTCGTAAGTGCTGATAAAAAACAATGTACAATAACTAAATGTTAAATGTTACTGTAGGATGTTTATTATAGCTTAAATAAACAATATTCTGTTTTTGCTCAAACACAGCGTTAAAAATACCAAGTGGTTGACACGAAGCCACATAAATTTCATTTGACTAATTATTAATATATTATTATATCATAATATTAGTTAGCAGTGGTAAATCTAGGTATTAAAAAACCGTAAACACGAATTTTTGAAAATTTTAATATTTCTCCTTTGGCCACGTTTGAATTATCCATTTGAAATTAGGCATCAAGAAGGTGGCAAGGTGCCTTCATTTTCAAGGAATGATTTCTACCGGCAGTAATTTTACAATAATATTATAAGATTAGACATAATAAATCTGACAGCATGAATGCATTGTATGAAAAAGCATGGAATTTGCATTATTTTGCTATAGAATGTTATACTAATTCTCGATTATCCGTGTGTGGAATACCCGTCTTGCAATTTGGAACTAGGTACCGTTGAAGCAATTTTAAGCGACCAGCGAATATATTTTTCATTTAGTGAATTTGTCGAAATTTTAATCTTTTTAATTGCAGTTTTACATTATTTTGATTACCATTAAAAACGAACGTGAGTAACTCATCTGAAAATTTATAAGCTGTGAGAGAAATCATATTGAATGAACTGAGCATACAGATGAGACTAATTATATGCGTTTGGCTTTACAATCCTTGTTAGAATATTTCATTTTCAGAGTTGTGTTTTTGTGTTTATTGCAGCTTGTAGGATGATGAGTGAAATTGCTTGGAACTCCGTGCATTAAATAAGTGCAAACATTGGTTACATACCTTGTTAATTAAAAAAAATTAAACTTTACAAAAAATAATGTTACAGAATACATATATTTCTTTTACATACCGAATCAATTTTTCGTACCTAGTTGAGTCACATAAATAATGACAAACTTTGAGAAATGAATTTAAAAGAATTAAATATGAAAAAAAGAAATTAACAAAACAATTATAACTTGGCTGTGCGAGAAATCTCACAAATACTACGTTTATGTTTCTGAACAAATGCATAATATTCCCTCCCTTTCTATCTATCAATTTTATCATTTATCTCTCACACCCTTTTTTATGAAAATCTGTGATAACACTTTACAAACATTTAAACAAATAAATGAAACTTATACAGGTTGGACTGTCAAATACCTCGAAAAATTAGTTGTTAAATTTCAAAAAATTTCAGATTTCATTACGAGATATATCTGACATCGAAACAGGTCTCAATTCGATAATGTCATGGATTTTTAGAATTATGTTTACAGTTTGAAATTATCCTCATTATACGAAAAATATTAAATAAATTTGTTATATATCAGTTTCCTTGCACACTCTTGTGCTATATGTACTTTAACGTACAAAGAACGTTATAGAATAATACGTTAATACGTTATAGATACGTTATCGAAACGTTATAGAAACGTTATAGAAATGTTATAGAACGTTATAGAAAGAACGTTATAGAATAGTGTTATCAATGGTTATTTAAACCAAACTGCTGTGTGTTTTTAAGGCCGAGCGGTAGCTTTCTAATTAACACGCTGAGTTCGGCGCCGAATTTGCTGTCCTTTCCGTTCAGCCGGCAGCGAGCTAAGCCTTAAAGCTAAGCCGTATTTGTGTTTAGAATGTTTCAATACATTTCATTAATGCTAAATTTGATCACATTTCATTGAGACTATATTTATTTTTTAACTTATACTGTCGGTTCCGTGGAACGACGCCAGGCAAACGAAAATTCCAGTGCCGGTTCCCAGGGACCGACGCCGGCCACACGGAAAGTTCACTGTCGGTCCCCAGAGACCAGCGCCGCGCTCAACGTGTTAAGAAAGTTTCGGGCCGGTAAGTAAATATGTATTTAATTCAAATATATGAATTGATATGTAATCTATATATATGATTGATTGTATTTCAGTTCCATTTCGAATACTCAAAACTTAAACACAAAGAACTAGAGGCAGCAGATACATAAATCAGTTTATTGAACACAATTTAACAGAATCGTTACAGGTGATGAGATGTGGGTAGCTCACTTCACCACAGAAAACAGCAACTCACGATTGATTGGCGTCACAGGGATCCACGCGCCGGACGATCCTCAGTCTATGGACGGAAATTGAAGTCCACGGTATTCTGGGATAGTAAAGGCATTCTGATCATTGACGTATTGGCGAGTGGTGCTCCGGTGAAAGCTGATCTTTATTGCGCTTTACTATAGAACATCTGAAGAGCCATTCAGATCAAATGGTTTGGGATGCTCAGTGCTGGTGTTGTGGTGTCCTACGACAACATCGGACGCATACGGGGAATTCCACAAAATTAATGTTGCAGACGTTTCGCTGGGAGATGTCTGACCATCCATTCTATGGCTTCGATCTTGCTGTTAAGTACTTCCACGTGTTATTGCACCTGAAGACGTTCTTGTCTGGGCACACTTTCCTACAGGTGAAATGTTGCAGACAAATGTGACGGGCTGCCTTTCTTCCCATGCGACAGACTTGTATGACACTCTAATGGAAATAGGTAACCGACGCTATGACAATTGGTATAGTTCCGATGTTTCTTATGCTGAGAAGTAGCAGAAATATAGCTGTATCTTTTGCAATAGGTTTTTCCAGGTAATAAGACTTTGTTTTTATGGTTTACGGCAAAGTAATTTTTCGGACGACCCTCTTATTGTTTAAATAATCATTATCAAATGAATATATATCAAATAATATAATAAATCAATATCTAACTCATTGAAATCATTATCTATATAAATTTCCTTCTAAATCCAACAACTTCATCTGCTAATCTAAGACATCTAACTAAGCATAACTACCCAAAACACATCTTCATGTTAAACCATCATATATATATTATCATCATCATCGTCATTGAAAATATCGCCAAATTAAGATAAATCATCATAGCTCAAATCAACTAAATAAAAAGCAGTATCATCTAAATCACCACCATCAACAATATGATTCTCATTTGATCATCGTCTTCATCACCTCAACCGTCTAAATTACCATCAAAATTGTTATCTGAATAACCAAGAAAAAAATTATAAAATTATCACCAGATAATTCAAAACCATCATTTAAATAATCATCATCATCGAAATCATACCTTCAGTTTTAACCGTCGTATATGTCATCATCACCATTATCATCGTCGAGAGAGATCTTCCAGATCATCTAAATAGAAAGCAATATCAACCAAATCATCATGTTCTTCATCCTCATTTAATCATCGTCTTCATTGTCTAACTCCTCTAAATTATTATATAAATCACTCTCACATCATGTACAAAATCGTCATCAGTCAAAACTATGTCACCATCAAATTCATCTACATATTTATTATCACTTAATACACATCGTCATTTTAACCATCATGTATATCGCGTCACCATGATCATCGTCAGAATAAGATAAACCATCATCACCCAAATCCCAAAATTTTAAACCATCCTATGTATCATCTTCATCATCATCATTGAAGTCGTCGTCAGAATAAAAGAACTTCACCTAGATACAAAGCCCGATCACCTAAAGTTTTATTATCATCCTACTCAATTATTCATACTCTTCATCACTAAACCATATACTCACGATCACCTAAATAAAAAATCATCAGCAGTTAATCTAAATTGTCGTCCTTAAAATTCCAGTTAAATTATTCAAATCATCGTCGTTTAAATCATGACTTTTTAGTGTTTCGCTAGTGTGCCGTCAAATAGAGCCAGTTTCATTCAGCTACAGACAGAAGGATATCACCGGAAGTTCACTATCTTTGGTACAGGTGTAGTAACCAACCGCCCTCAGGAGATGCCAGAGACTTGGGGACGTAGCCGAAACCTATGCCATCTTAAATAACGTGACACTCGGAAGTGACGTAAGAGTTTGAATAACGTAATGTTTCAAAAAGTTTTGTTTTTGTGACAACGAAAATATTTTTTAAAGTTTCATTTCTTCCGGAAACGACGAATTGTTTTCTTATTTTTTTAGGCAACGGCCTCTTGAACCCCTTGAAATCTTGTTTGTAATGACATTAAAAATTTCAGTTTTATCATTAAATCTGTATTTGTTTTTAATTGAGCATCTCATTATTTACTGTTTGTTCATTTCGCATAATTTTAATATAATAATAATAAGCCAAATGCAAAATGTTAATCGTTAAAGAGAAATGCGACCAGAGATATAAAATTAAAAATTAAAAGACAAAGAATTAAATTTATATAGCAAGTTTTACCAAAATAGAAAAAAAAGAGAAAGGACCTTTAAAGAATAGAATAGTTGAAGGGGTGTTGAAAGCCAAAACATTTCATAAAATGAGGATTTCTGATATTTGCATTTTCAAATTCTCTACAATTTTAGCTTTCTTAAAACACCGTTCTTTAATCTCTTTGAAAATTAGGACTGTACAAAATCTAGCTTTAATTTGTCATTGAATACTTTGATAATTGAGAATTTTGACATAAAATCGCGTTTTTCCCCCGAACGTGATTTTTTATACTCGATGTAGTACCTGTTCTCAAGAACTACTGCTCACAGGTATCTGAAATTTTTATACCTTATTTACTACGTTTCCAAATATTTGTCGAAATGAGCTTTTCATTATAATCAGTGCTAAATTTTACTATGCGTAACAAAATATTCTGTAAAATACTCTAAAATTTAAAAATGATTAAATGGCTCGTTTCAGGATATTCAGCTAGGTATTGTGATGTTCCTTCCCTTAGCGAAAGACGTTTCCAGAACATTTTATCTGCGAGGGGCTAAAGACGGTTAAAGGAAGGGACGTAGTTACGCCGGAAAACAGAGTGGAGGCAAGCTGGTGGGAAGAATGCGAGACTTGTGACTTTTGCGTTGGACCGGCAGTCATGCCGTGTGCAAAGGGATAACTTAAGCTAAATGTATAGTAGTGGTATTTGTTTTATTGTGTATTGTTTAATAAATTAGTGGATAAAATTTCAAAGCTGATGGAGATTATTTTCCTATTATGGCGAGTGCTTTAGAAATGACCGAACCCCCCTCGGAGTTGAAACGGCGCGAGGTGCAAATCGGCGCAGTCGATTGGATAAGATTGTGAAAAAGGAAATCACTAAATAGTGAAAATAATAAATAAATATGGTTGTAAAAAGTTATTGAAAGTTATAAAATGAAATTCGGTGATAGTTCACGAATGGATCTACGATGAGAGAAGATTTTTATGACGAAAGAAAATGGCGCGTTTAGGGCCATGTGTGCGAATCAATTCATCCGATTTGTGAAAGCGTGATGTGCTAAAAAGTTAACAGCCAGTGAGTGGTAAAATGGGATCATCAGTGTTCATCATCCTAGTGAAATCGTGAAAAGTTAAATAAGGGTAATGTGAATTACCGTGTTGTAATCATGTCAAGTTACGTGCCACTGCAGTGTGCTCAATGTTAAAGTTAACAGCGTCAAGTTGTGCTCTTCGTTCGATATTTTCACTATCGGGATCAAAGGTAAGTCCTTCTTAAATTATATATTAACCATATTAACTTAGAAAATTATAATTGTTTTTATGTCTGTTAATAACATGATTCGAATGTCAGGCGTTAAAGCCAGTACACACCGAGAAAGTATATTTTATATGGAAATGAGAAATTAAGGTTCTTATTTTTATCAAGATATAGGAGATTCTTAGAGATTCTTAGAGCAAGGGAAACGATTATTGAAACATTTGAAAATAATGAAAGGAGTTATGTTTGACCCACCATCGAAAGCTGAGAAATGGCTGTTCTTTTTACACCATGCTGAAGTGATTCTTAATCTCTATAAAATATCTGAAGAAGGGAAAATTATTTTGCAGAGTTTAAAAACAAAAGTTAAAAGTTTGATCGCGACTCTCGATGAAATGGATTGAAATAACAATATTATGATTAAAGACACCGTATTAAAAGAATTCGAGATTCCTCGGAAAAACCGATCGAGGCAGGCTGGTGGCGTGAATACGAGACTTGGTACTTTAGCGATTGGACCGGCAGCCATGCCGTGTGGAAAGAGATTACTTAAAACATGTTTTGCGCGCCTTATATTATGTATATAGCTGAGATTACTTAAAACATGTTTTGCACGCCTTACATTATGTATATAATTAAATGTATACTATACTAGTGATATTTGTTTTATTGTATATTGTGTACCGTTATGTGTAATAAATTAGATGATAAAATTTCAAAGATAGAGATTATTTTCCTACTATGGCGAGTGCATAGACGAACCTGCCTCGTGCTTGAAAGAGCGCGAGGTGATAGATGTACTTTAATTACGTAAAAACCTTCAAGCCTGTAAGAACAGCAGATTTTCAGAAAAGGTAATCCAAAAATGGCCAATTCAACATTGTTGCTATAGGGTTTCCAACACCCCTTAATAAAAAGGAGTAAAATATTTTTAAAAAGTGGCATTTATGGAAATACAAAACGAAATATGTTTAGCTTATAAGAGTATATAATATTTCTGTAAAATAAATAAAGTGAGAATTTAAAAGCAATTTTTTAAAATAAAAAACCAAAAGGAAATATTTATAGTTTTTAAAATCAGTATTACTTTGTAAAATGAAAGAACTTAAAATCTTTTTAAAGTAAAAATAGCGAAAAGAAAAATTTAAATTAAAGTTTCACGTTATTAAACTAAATATTGAAGAGAAAAACACTTTTGACACGAGAAAGGGAAAATAAAAGAATTTTAAAGTTAAAATTGCATTTACACAAGTTGCAACTTTGATAGAGATTCGCGTTCCTTTAAGCCTCGGGCGTCTTCCTATGACGGTCGGTTACTATTAAGCTTGTTATTGTAAATTGGCTATTCAAATTACAGTCGGTATGCGCAAAGGGGGCCTGAATCTTCATCCTGAAAAATAAACAAAATTATTGTTACACGTCACATAAAAATATCAGTTAAAATGATAATTCAATTCTGAGTCACAAGCATGAGAATATTTGAGAAGGTTATATGGCATACGCAAATAACCAAAATGAAAGGTACTCGAAACGCATGTGTGTGCACTGTCTGCAAACGTTCAGACCGGATCTTGGTCGTTTGTGGTAGGCATTGACTTGCAAGTACAAATGTGGTTTGAAAATCGTAAATGTTTGCGCTTTGGTACTTTTAAATTTAAAGTCATTTGTTTTGTAAAAATTACCAAGCCTAGCTCTTCATATGCTTCTCCGACACTCATAATTTTATGAGGAAAAGGTTTGCACTCGTTATGAAATAATTTTGAACATAAGTATCTCCGTCTGATTTCGATTGACATCAGTCAATTGTTTTGTGATTTATTTCTTATAACCAAAAGGAAAGTTTCCGAAATGAAGTCTAGGTATTGGAGGAAAGAATAATTAGTAAAATGTAGAAAATTGATACTTTTATTTTCAGCTTTTTTGAAATGAACTCATTATGCAGCGTGGCAAAAAAATTAAAAAGACTTCTCTCAAAATTTAATTTTCAACGTTCTATTTTGGAAATGAAAATACCAATTAACAATAGACAGAACTCGTCCTTGACTTTGTAAATTATTCTAGAAATCCTTGACTTCCTATAGCTGGTAAAAACCTGAAATCTCTTACTAAATTTGTCATGGAATATGCCAGTAAATTTCAAACGTAAAAATGTGCGCCATTTGTTTTTACATAAAATTTCTCATATAAATAATTCTTGGATTAGACTTTTTTTGAAAAGTATCTTGACCCAAAACGTTTAAACTGTTTTCTTAAAACATTCGTTTGCTATTGAAAATTTTATAAATATAACTAGACTGAGTTTTGAATAAATGAAATTACAACGCATAAGCACATTCTTCGAACATTTTGTATAAGAAAACGTAATCGCATATAAATCAAGTTCTTATATCGCTTAATTACAATGCATCAGATCTTTAGTAAATAAAGAAAGCAATAAAATACACATGGTGGTTTGGCAATACGAAAAACATCATATCCCGCACCAGCTCTTCTTGATTATTTCATACCTTAGAAAACACGAGCAAATATGTCAATTGCGGAAACATTGCAGTTTCGCAAGCGATAAGGTGGTGCGCAGGAGAATTGATTATCGGGGAAAATATTTCTGCAAGGTAGGAGGTGATTTGTATTCATTCTGGATGTGGAAGAGAATGTTATTCTAGGACTTCGAGAAATAAGGAACAAAATTTGGATAAGAGTGCACTTTCGACCAAAGTGAATTTGCGGAATTAGGAGTCATGTTTCTTCTTTCTGTAGTCATTTGAAGCCGTGGTTCTGATGTCAACATCAAAGACTTTACGATATCACATTTGATTTTAGTGAAGTGTAGTTCATCCAGTGCTTTCTTCAGCAGTAGTTATGGATTTCGCCGAACGAAACAAACACAATGCAAGTTTCAAATGTTAAGTCATTCAGTTTGCGAAAGAAAATGGAAATCATGCAGTTTGGTTTTCGTGAATGCTTCGTACACGAGTGGAAGAGGCATGAAATTTTACAATGATTATTGCGCCAAAGAATAAATGTGTATTGCATAAAGAAGTAATGAAATAGCTTACCGTCGGCGAAAGTGTTGGAAACTGCATTGTAGAAAATCCCCATCATCACTAGAATGGATTAATTGTAACAAGAAACAGCGTACGTTTCTTTGACTTAAAAATAGAAAAAAGGAGTGCAAATGGAAGTGAAAACTCTAAAGCAAACTGAGGTTGTGTATTCGATTTACTTCACGGAATAATTCAGTTCTCCGAGAAAAAGAGATAAAATTTTTTCAAAGACTTCGAAAATATAGAGATAAAACTTTGATGAGTTTTTAAAAATATGTAAAAATTTATTTACTATCACGTGTTGCAAATATGGATGTCATTCCTGTAGTTTTGATATAGTAGGAGATAAAGAAACAATGATATGAAAGAAAAATAACGGTTAACATAAAATCAATAGGCCAACGAGAAATCTCACCTCACCGTACTGATCTCCTGCTTAGCCGACCGTACGAAATTAAAAGCTCATCGATATCTTGAAAAGAAAGACTTTGCTGAAGTGCAGTTTCCCGAAAGTGTTTTCATCCGTATTCACGAGAAATGATCGGCGGAGAAAAATGTTGTGAAACTGTGGATAAGAAATATTTGGCAAAAGCTTCCTTTTGCCTCAGATAATCAAGAAAGTCTAATACTTTGGGACATGCTCAGCCTCCATCTAACGGATAACACAAATATGTTGTTGAAAGAGTGTTATACAGATATGACAGTTTATCCAGGCGGATTATTGCCATTAGTTCAGATATTAGACATATATGTCAATAAATCATCGATAGAATATTTTAAACGTTAGTGGAATACTCGAACAAAAGTGAAGGTGAAAAAAACAATTACAAATGGAGACCAAATACGTCATACCAGTCCATATATAGTGTGTCAGTAGATAATAAAATCACGGAATAAAATTAAACCCGTTTAATTTATGTGGTATATCTGACGGTCTAGATGCAACGAAAGATGATTATTTATGTGTGGATCAGAGTAAAAGTAACGGCAAAACTGAAAGAGAATTCGATGATGTGCTTGAAGTTATAGCTTGAGACGTATATGAGGAACTTGGATCTGTCTATGCAAGTATCGATCAGAGGTGAAGGTGAAAATGAAACAGAATCCGATAACGAAAATTTTTAAGTACATAAACTATGTTATTTCTCTTAAATAAAAAGCATTTAATTACACGCAGAAATCTAATTTTCGTATGCTCACTTTTTCCATATTTCCAAACATAAAATTTTTATAGCTGGCGTACAGCGCGCACGCATAAATTTCTATCTTGCATTTTCTTTTAAAAGTGCGCCTTATACGCCTGAATATACTATAACAAACATAGCTGAAACTTAAGTGATAGAGATATTTACATGCTTGCTGAAGCATTATATTCTGTTTTTTTTCCCCTTCTATTAGTGTATAAATGTTTTCAAAATTTCGATGTTACGTTTTTCAATCTTTGTGTTTAGAAAAGGGATAAAGAATTCAAACTTTTATCTCCGAAAACAAAATTCTAAATCAGATTTCTAATGAAGAAGTGAAATTCTCTATAGCTTTACTTTCCGGACTAATTAAAATTAAGAAAAAGAAGAGAGGAAAAAAATAACTGATTTGGGTAAGCAGAATATTTAGCCATTCAGAATCTATTGATGGGAATGTATATAACTCTAATGAATAGTACAGAAATAAGATAAAGTTACGTTTCAGTTTGTAGGCCTTACATTTCAAAATGGTTTTAATACAGCTTAAAGCGCATAGACAAAGATTATGCTCTCAACCGCTTTTTCAGTAATAACGTCAGAGAATAATTCTTACAGTTACAATGTTTTCAAATAATCCATTCCTTCAAAAGTAATCTATTGTACTTGCAAAAGTAATCTATTGTACTTCAAAAGTAATCTATTGTATTGTATAATGTGTTTTCGAGGGCAGAAAATGAAACAGAACGGCGAGATCCATCAGAGTATGATCCTCTAATGCTTTAACAAATCTTTCGCAGTCTTAAGTAATAGAGAAATGTGGTAGAGCTTCATCTTACACTATATTCTTGTATTCATATTATTTATATTATGTGACTATGTGTCTCTATTCGATATGTGGGAAAAAAACGTCTCCAACAGGTTTATATATACGATACCATTCAGATAAACGCAAAGGAAACCAACATTTCCATCTAATAATATTCATTTTATTTTAATTATACCATTTTCTAGTTAGATAACCAATTTGTGAGCAAGAATTTGCATCGTAACAGTGAATCATATTGCAGCCAAATTCCAAATATAAAAAACTAAAGCTCACGAATCACAAACCGAGAGTTTCTGTGAGATTTGTGAGGTGCGAAGGAATCTCTATTTTGAAAGAAATCGAAATTGATATAAATTCGCTTTATAACATATTATTCAGTTTATTTATCTAATTATATTTTGATTCTGATGTAATGTATACACACATTTGTAAAGTTATTTCTTTCGCTCATTTCAATTTGTAATCTTGAATTTTTACACTGAAAAAATCCTGAGTAGAGACGGAAACTGTGGTATGTCAAACTGAATTTAAACAAGGTGAAAGCAAATGAAAAGCTAATGTACATACTACAATAGCTTTTAATTTGTTTAGAATTACAATCTTAGTAATGAAAATCATGCTGATTAACACATAATTAAAAGTGGATAAACATTCCTTTTTGAACGTTTCTTTGAACCTTGATATAAAGTTCTATGAAAATCTGCAGTTGGATAAGACAGCTCAGGGTCAAACAAATTTTAAAATGAAATTTGTATAAATTAATTTCATGAGTTCAATTATGAAAGATATGCCGTGCAATATTTATTTGCACAATTTAAAGCCAGTAGCACAACATAAATTTATTGTTGAAAAATATTGTCATGTGTAAAGTTATGTGTTAAAAAAGTCAATAAACTGTGACTTTCCAGGTAAAACCGGAAGACCTCGCAGCCATGAAAGGCACTGAAAACATAGATCTGAACTACGAAAGAGTGTACTTAGTTGCTGCTAAAATAATACTGGTATCTTAAAGTTAGCATGACTAATTACTAGCTAATAATATATCAGTAGTTACACTTACCGAGCAAAATATTATCAAACGCCGTCCATATACTAAGAATACCATAAAGTTCTTGATAATAAAAATGTTGTTGATAATAAATTTTGGTAAAATGAAGCAGGTATATGATTTATTTGTTCTATTTTTCTTTTCCGGGTCTTGCTTCGTTTGGTCATTAAATCAATCGTTCTACAGTCGGTATCCAGTTCTGGCTCTTCTCGCAGTTCAACCGGTTTCCTTTTCGAGTTTGACAGTTCTTTTCCGATTCCAGCTTGTCTTTCAGATTTGGAATCTTTTCCGTTTTTTGCTTCTTTTCCAGGTATTGCGTCTTTTCAGACTCCTCTATATTTTCCATTTCTGGCATCTTTTCCGGCTCTTGCTTCTTTTTCAGTTTTTGCATTTTTTCCAGTTCCATCTTCATTTTCAGGTCTCTCTTTTTTGTTTTTTGCAATTTTTCCCTCAACTTTTGCCTTTCCAGTTCATTTTTGTGTGCTTGTTTTAGCATCTCTTCAATATGTTTCTCCATTTTCAGTTCTTCTTTCTTTTCTAGTTTTTGTATTCCTTCCCGTATTTTCTTCTTTTTCAGTTCTTCTTTCTTTTCTAGTTTTTGAATCCATTCCAGTAATTGCTTCTTTTTCAGTTCTTTCTTCTTTTCTAGTTTCTGTTGCTTTTCCAGTTTTTGTTTGTTTTTCAGTTCTTCCTTCTTTTCCAGTTTTTGCTTCTTTTTCTGCTCTTGTTTCATTTTCAGTTCTTGCTTCTTTTCCAATTTTTGCTTCTTTTTCAGTTCTTGCTTCTGTTCTGATTCCTGTATCTTTTCCTGTTCTTGCTTCTTTTCTAGTTTTTGTATCTTTTCCAGCTTTTGTTTCTTTTTCAGTTCTTGCTTCTTTTCTAGTTTTTGTGTCAATTCCAGTTTTCTCTTGTTTTTGAGTTCTTGCTTCTTTTCCAGTTTCTCCTTCTTTTCCTGTTCTTCCTTTTTATTCAGTTTTTGATTCTTTTCCAGTTTTTGCATCTTTTCCGGTTCTCGCTTCTTTTCCAGTTCTTGCTCCTTTTCATGATCACAAGGAGGATTTTCCAATCTACAAAAAAATCGGTATATCTTTATTTCAGTAGTAAAATAGTGAAGGTAATGCAATGACGATTACGTTTAACATGTACAACACTTCCATATTTAGATACTATATAATACTTTTGGCTCAGTTTCATAGGGAAAAATCTCCCCGTAGATTATTGCCTGGCAGAATTGTTTTCTACAAAGGGTGAATTTGTTGTTTTCGTTGTTCTGACCTAAAGCCAAGCAGATAAGTTAAAGTATTTTGCGTTATTTGTATGCAATAAGCGGCCTCCATGAATCTCACGTAGAGCGTAACAATTTGCAAAGTTTCAGTGCCTTACTTTTCCTTACTTAATTTTTACATAAGTTGCAATAATAATAACAGAAATAATAAACAGGCGGCTTAAAAACAGAGGGAAACAATGACGAAAATTGCAAAATAGGAGGAAAAAAGGAAACTGAAATGAAAAGGGAAACAACTACAAACAAAGGATGGAAAAAGCATTTTAGAAGATATACACGTAACGTTCGTTCTGAATCAGCAAAACCTGTATTTTAACGAGTCTCTTTGCATCGCTGGCTGCACAGATTTCAAATTTTCTCTCGTTATTCCAAATTCGGATCATATTGCTGGTCTTTTTCGTCGTCCAGCAGAGCCGCACTAGGATTTTTGCCACCATTTGTTTTCAATTGAAACTTTTATTCTCATTCTTCAGTTGCATTCTTAAAGTTTATTTATTTATACAGGAAGAAAGAAAGAAATCAATCAAATCAAAGTAAATTAGGAAAAGATATAACTGTTTTCAAATATATTTATTGTTCCCTGTAATTTCTTTTGCCTGTTGCATTAAATTTATTGAAGGAAAATTTACAAAATCTTTCAAAATGTATTTCCTAAATCCTTATGCGAATTTAGCCCTTCTGATCATTTCGGCCACACTTTAACGGCTTTTACAATTTGATGTTTGAATATCGACAGCTGCCTATACTGAAATATGTTCTCCATTGTCCTCGAAAAAAGAAAAATTAAAGTTCCAGGAAATTTTGCAATGAAGGACACATATATCTTATTTGAAGGGCAAGAGGAAAAGAAAAATATATTTTCGGATGGGAATATGTAGCATTTTAAACACCGTGTTTAGAAATGTCATCATATAGTAGCAACACTTGAGTCATAAGTAATTATACACATATATGAGAGAGACGACGATGACGAAAAATTAAATGGCAAAACATGGCCGAAAACACTTTCCTGGCCGGTGCAAACAACACAAAACACAAGAAAGATCGGACACCAGTTATGCTTAGCACAAGAGAAATTAAAAAGTAGCAACAAAATTAGACACTTATGGACCTCAAAAAAGGTGTTCGAAATTACGACCTGCACCCTGTTACAGGTATCCCATCTCTCGCACATCCAACATGAGATGTTCTGGAAAATACTGTGCATCCCCAGGACTTTCCGAGCACCTGCCACAATATGTGCCACAAGTTCCTGTTGGACTTCTAACTGGGGTTTCGTGCACTTATGTGTTGAAGTACCCCGAGACGAACTGATAATGCAAGTTAGGTCTCGTGATCTTGCTGAACAATGCACTGGACTATCCCTACCAAACCCATGTTTAGGATACGTTCCGAAGGAACTTTCGAATACTTTCTTTGATGGCGATCCCCTGCTTTTGTTCTTATTTCTTGGTTTCCGCTGCGCTAAGGAAAATAAACAAATATCTTTACAATGTTCGTACCCTATTTTTCTTGTGTTGTCTCTCGTCACTATGGGCCAGGAAAGCGTTTCCGACAATGCATTGCAATAAACGATTATATATATATATATATATAAACAATATATATATATATATATATATATATTTATATATATAATCTTATAAACATATGTTACCGTGAAAGACCGAAATTGGAGAATATCGACTTTCACCGGAGAATGTCAACATTCACCAAATACGTCGGTGAAAGATCAAATATTGCATTACATTCTTCTACATTCGGACCCTCACCGATGTCGATAATCCCGGTATGATCTGGTGTAGATTGAAAAGAGCGGAGTATATGTACACACTGTTATTGCAAAAGGAACTGTTCCACAAATAAATGCAGTTGTAAAAGCAAGGGCTTCTTGTGCAATTGAAAGTGTTATATATTATATACATACATATATATATATATATATATAATCGTATAAACATATGTTACTGTGAAAGACCGAAATTGGAGAATGTCGACTTTCGGTAGATTGAAAACAGAAGACTATATGTACACACTGTTATTGCAAAAGGAAGTGTTCCACAAATAAATGCAATTGTAAATGCAAGGGCCTCTTGCGCAATAGAAAGTGTTATATATATATATATATATATATATATATATATATATAATAAATTATTTCCTAAACAGTATTGATTAATTGATTATATTATCTCCTATATATATATATATATATATATATATGTATATAATCGTATAAAAATATGTTACCTTGAAAGACCGAAATTAAAGAATGTCGACTTTCACCGGAGAATGTTAACATTCACCAAATACGTCGGTGAAAGATCGAATATTGCATTACATTCTTCTACATTCGGACCCTCACCGGTGTATGTCGACTATCACAGATATGCTCTGGTGTAGATTGAAAAGAGAGGAGTATATGTACACACTGTTATTGCAAAAGGAAGTGTTCCACAAATAAATGCAGTTGTAAAAGCAAGGGCCTCTTGCGCAATTGAAAGTGTCATAACAGTTTAAGTTGTTACAATAAATAAGATTTGAATCACGTAATTTAGTAAACATAGCTTGAGTAAGCTCCCTGTTCCGAGTCAGGATAGTTCATGTTTCCAAAGCAAGTAAAGAGGAATACAAGTCCTGATAGTGGCGCCCGACGAAGAAGAATAACCATGGCCGAGTTTCAAGAAGAACCTGTGGTGCCTGCAGAAGTGGCTCAGAATCCAGAAATGCCAGCTGCCGCCCTGGAAGGATTTGGGTACATCGTACAGACCATGCGTGCATCGATGAAACCAGAAGCAACATTTAATGGAAACTCACCGGTAACCAGTTTTTTGGAAAAATTGGATGACCACTTCATGCTGTATCCAGTCCATGAGTTCCATAAAGTCACCTTAGCTACCAGCGCTTTGAGGGGCCAAGCGCTTAATTGGTTCAAATGTATAGGCAGAAGCTTCTTGGGTCAAGCGGGAAGTCCCACCTATACTTACGAAGATTTTAAGACTGCCTTAGTAAAAGCCTTCCCTGTCGTAAGAGATCGTGCAAGTTTAGAAACGGAACTCTTCAGCATATACCAGCAACGAATCGAAAATCTTTCCACCTTTATTTTACGGAAGCAAATCGAATCAGAGGGCAAGGAAACCTGAGTATCCAAAAACAACCGGCGAACGTCGACAGTTCAATAGTAAGCCAGAAAAAAAGTCTGAAGGCCAGCGGAAAAACAAGGAAGGCATGGAAAGGAAGAAAGAAAATTTAAACTAAAACGGATTTCTGCTGACGGGAGGGTGCGGAAGTCCGAAGGCCAAGAAAAGCCCTCTTTCTTCAAGTTAAATACAGTTATTGTGAAAAATTTGACTCTTCCAAAGATTGAAGTTAGAGTTTTATAAAAGATTTTGCAGCTATTGTTGAACCATTGTTAAAATTAAAAAGGAAAAAGGCAAGATTCTCGTGGACGGCCGAAGCCAATAGTGCTTTCGAAAAATTAAAGCAAGCATTAACGCAAGCCCCTGTTTTGAAATTTCCTGAAAACGATGAGAATTTAGAAATTTCAGTGGATGCTTCGGATTATGCGCTAGGAGCGGTACTTTCGCAAAATCAGCAGCCCGTTGCATTTTTTAGTAGAACTTTAAATCAAACACAAAGAAATTATTCCGCGACTGAGAGAGAGGCACTTGCACTTCTGTTAGCAGTGCAAAAGTTCCGAGTCTATTTTGGAAAGGATCCAATAACAGTGTATTCTGAGCATGCGGCGGGAACTAGATTGTACTCAGGGAAAAACTTATCCCCAAGGCTAATAAGATAGGCACTAAAGTTACAAGAGTATAATCTGGTAATTAAGCACACGCCCCGGAAACGAAAATATCGTAGCACATGCCCTATCCAGAATAAAAATAGATGAAGAAGGTAATACTGTAAAGGTGGCAATGCTCACAGCATGTAAGTTACATTCCCGAGAAACTGTGATAACCGAACTGAGTAAGGATCCTGAATTTAAAAATATTTATGATTATTTAAAGGATCCTGAAAATTTTAGCCACCAAGATATTGTGGCGATAAGAAATAGGGCGGCCTATTACGAACTAATAGATGGTCTATTATTTTATACAGAAACTACGATTTCTAAAAACGAATTTCGACCTGTTATCCTAGCTAGTCTTAGATTAAATATACTGCAGGATTTACACGACTCCCCTTTAGCTTCTCATGCTGTTATTCGAAAAACCTTCCAACGCGTACGCGAAGCAGTTTATTTTCCTGAGCTGCAAAAGTTAACAAGGGCGTATGTCCAGTCCTGCCCAACATGTCAAGCAGTTAATTATATTAATTTCCGCCCGGCCGGGTTTCTAAATAGTATTAAATTGGAATTTCCAAATGAAATAATTGGCATCGATTTATTGGGCCCTTTCCCAAAAAGTCAGTTAAATAAATGTCGCTATCTCCTTGTTATGGTTGATCATTTTAGTAAGTGGATCGAAATTGTTCCTTAAAACGTGCCTCCGCGAAATTAGTTACTGATTCTATTTTAAATAAATATATTTTAAAGTACGGGGCGCCCCTAAAAGTAATATCGGATAATGGTCCTCAATTTGTAAGTAATATATTTGAAGACATGTGCCAAAAACTGGGCATACGTCATTTAAAAATGGTCCCGTATCGCCCGCAATCAAATATAGCGGAACGGGTCAATAGAAATATAATGAAAATTGTCCGTAGTTATGTTAACAATTTTCATAAAAGCTGGGATAACTATGTCAATGAATTAGGTTTCGCCCTTAGGACCGCGAAACATGATACGACGGGCAAAACTCCTGCTGAGTTATTTTTAGGCAGAAAGATTATAACGCCGTTAGATAAATTATTTTATGTTCAAGAAAGAGCCCCAGAATTTAAAATGGGCAATATAGAAAAATAAATTAAAGAAGCAAAAAAGAACACTGAAGTAGCACAGAGAAAACAGAAGCTTTATTATGATATGAAACGACGGGGAGTAACTTATAAAGTAGGAGATGAAGTGTTAAAAATTAAGCATTAACTTTCTTCAGCACCAGAAGATAAAACTGCCAAATTTTATCCACGATTTGAAGGACCATATGTCATAGAAAAAGTAACTCAGGCTTAGTGGTGTTAAAAGCCAGGAATGGTGAAATCTGCACCGCAAACGTAGACCAGATAAAACCATTTTAGAATCGTAATAAAATGCCAATATTTCAAGATCTTTTGCAGGATCCGGCACGGCAGGCACAAGCTCCAGAGGTGGAACAACGACAATCCCAAGGGCAAACCATTAGTAGACAGGAGCAATTGAAAAGAAAGTTCCCCCGTTGGAAAACTGAAGGTAACAAGAAAAAGAAGTCGTTCCACCGACCAGAAAAGAGAGGGCACGACCACCCCCAGAATGAAGAAGGGAGAAGTACGACTAATGCAAAGAAAGCCAGGAGAAATGACAGCAACTATAACACGGCTCCAAAACAGAAGATCTACCCATCGGATAGGAGTCTACGCAGCAAATGTCGACGAACTGATGAAGGAAGACCAGCTGCAGATGCAAAGACGCAAGAAAAATTTGAACAGCCAGCAACGAGATCCAGGCAACAACGAGAGACAGTTGTCCCGGTTCCGCCAAGACCAGCTGCCATCAAACGGCCGAGACCACAGGCAGATGCTAAAAAAAAGGTCTTCAAGGGTGACCGAACTGGAAGAAAAAGAAAGCTCATGAAGGAAGGAACCGAAGGGCGAACCCGCACAACAAGGAAGATCAACCAGACCGTAGTCTTCGCTACCTTCCAGGACTGGGCAGAAAAAAGGATGTCTGAATATCACAAAGATAAGTAAAACTTTATGTTACTTTGAAACCATAAGTTAATTTTTCAATCTTACTGCAAGTGGCAGAATTCAAGAATTTTTACCTCATGTGAGTCCTACCTTTGTCGCCAAAAAGGCGAGAAAGGAGTTGTTACCTATTTTGGTATTGTTTTTCAATTACTCGCGAGTAAAACTAAAATTAATGTATAATAGGAATGTGTAAAAACTTGAATATTGAAAAAGCATTGATAATCTTTGAGAAAGGTACCTTAAGAAAATTGTAAAAATTATTGTATAAAATTTTATTTACAAGATTCTGGCAAGAAAGAAGTTTTAATCTGAAAGACTTTTGAAATGTAGAATTTCAATGCAGAAGAATTGGCACTTGCTTGGAAAAGAATAGAAGTTAACAATGTACTACTAATGTATGTTTTAAAATGCGTAAAATTAACGGCATGTTAATATGTCCTTATATACAATGTGAACTGCTATCTTAAAAGTTAAGAAATATTGTGATATGTTAAAAGTAAAAATATTAGAGTAATGCCAAAAATTTTAACTTATTCGTGTGACTGTAAAAAGAACAAATTATTGTGAATATGTTATTAGGTTGAATGAATAAGGTTGAATGAATGTAGTTAGGCTCTCTGACGCTACACTTCAGAGTTAGCCACTTTTCAGAATAGTACCTCAGGGTTTAGAGATGAATATAAGGTGTGTTCTGAGGTCTTGTTATGTTGAATTTTAACACGTTAGAGTTTTGATTGCAGGCGGTAGTGTTGAACACTTGTACATAGACACGCTCGTGTTTGGTGTTTTTCTTTACAACACAAGTCAGAGAGCACGGGGAGATAATTAAATAACGTCATGAATGGAATAAGAATTTTAAAGGCGAAATATAAATATTCATGTTACTTGCCATTTGATTGTGTAACATTTCATTAAACTAGTTTTCCTTCCATAAGGAACCAGATTTCAACTAAGAAACTACTGTTTATAGATGCAGTACAGATGAAAATACTTGTCCATAGAGATGATAATGTAAAAACGACTTTTTAATATCTAGTTTCTACAGAGAAATGTTTGTAAAAGATTGGCCTCGCGTTAGATTCTAGAGCTAAAAGTTTTCAACAAGGTCGTTTTAGACTTCAGTTTCAAACTAATTAACTCTGGCGGGTAGTTAACGTTTTTGATGTCATTTAAAACGCTTAATTACAGGACCGTAGTACAATACACAACCCCCCAACCCCAGAAGTATAGCGATATACAATAGTGACGTGATCGAAGATTCTTTGGAAATAATCGTTGTCATCGTATGACATGCATATTCTATTTAAGTAATCGTAGTCATCGGCTTTTAATATTCTTTGCAAATGTACATTGTCATAAAATAATCATTGTAAAGAATCATTCTCATCGGATAATCATTGAAAATAATCCTTGTCGTTACATAAAGGGGCATAGTAGCTGATGTATAAAGAATTGTACTCAAATTCTAATCAAAAGAATCGAATATGTATGCAATTTATCATATGATCATTATTTACAGCAATGATTCTTATATGTTTTCGACCTACGGCTCCTAATGACGCCGCGGAAAACTTGCGCAACAGTGACAAAAAGAATATTTAAAAATACAATAAAAGCTTGAAAGCTAGGGAAAATGTGTGAATTTATTTTCCTTTTATTTAAATGAAGCTTAATGTTTTTAAAGGAAATTGAATATTGTAAACAGGAATCAGCAGTTTAAATATATGTGGGATTTTGCCCCTTTGTTTTTTTTTTCTTCATAACATCATATCCTCCGGAACGGGGGGGGGGAGATTTGAGTTTAAAAGGAGGTACCCTCGGATTTCAAAAATTCTTGGTAAAACTTTTCGACTATTGTTATCTTCCTACGACTATCATTCGAGATGTTATATAAAATTTCGGAAAGCGCTGGAGATCAAATTGCTTTATTTAGAAAAATGATGGCACTTCTCACTCTCAAATCGTATTGTTTAAGAGAAAATTTTAAGTTAAAAAAATATGAAATAAATAGTATTGCCAAACTCGAAACTTATTGTTATTATTTACGGTTATATTCTGAGTTGAAGAAAGCACGTGATTCCATATAACGTCACTGTATGTCGAAAAATATTTCGTTAATTTCAGTATTTTAAATGAATAGCTGCTTTTGGCAACTTTTATGTTTCACCTTTAGATACGTGACACGATATGCTATCGCTACGTTAATTCTTTTATTGAGATTTTGCAAATTTGTTATATTAAAATTAATTTAAATCATAACTTCAAATGTATTACCCCAAGTGTCAAAGGTCTTTGTTTCCTGACTTGGCAAGAAAAATTTATTTACGAATAGCTGGTTGCTAGGAAAGAATGAATACATTTTCTTCATAATGAAATGTTTCTATGCATTTTATGCTATTCTAATTTTATTTATAAAAATTTAATTTCTTTTATTGTATAATTCCATTCTGAGTAGAAGTTTAAACTTCTGTAGGTATTTAACATATTTTAGATGCAATGTTACTTTACTACAGTTACATATTTTTTTTTCAATTTAATAAAATGTCTGAACGCAAGAAGACAGCACAAACGTTACAGCGAGCTACAGAAAAAATGAAGTAAATAGAAATAGGAGACTCAGCAGGCAAGTACAAGAAATTTGTTGCAAGTAAACGAAGGATACAAGACTGTCCGTGTCATCGTCAGATTCGACAGGAAATACCAGAACAGCTCAAGAAGCTGCATAAACAACTCAAGACGCTGCAGATTACGGACAATTTCGGTTCGAAGAGGCAGAGCTCATACGAGGAAACAAGCTTCGCATGAACGCATCACGACATACACGTAGTACTCTTCACAATGCAGGAAGCTTACTTTGAGCAAAACACTGTATACGTAGAGCTCGTAGACATGTATAGTAAAGATTTTGCTTTGTCAACAGCCCCCTAGTAAAATCTATGAAGTTTATATTGACATCTCACAATACCTGAAAGAACTTTTTCTATTTACTTCTTCATTTACTATTTTCTTAAATTTCTTATCAGTAATCCTGTCTATATATTATAGATATCAAAATCAGAAAAAATTAATTAATTATCTTTAAATGTATCTAAGTGATGAATACTTCGCCCCTGTTCGTACCGAAACAACACGATGTAATTCTAGATACCTAGAAAGTAAAATGTATTCAGCATGCTGTACAGCAAGCGACAACTATAAATGGTGATAACACAAGAAAGTTATATAATGTTATATACTGGCAGAATTTAAAAAAAAAGAACATATACATCAGTGTTTTAAAAATACGAATTTTGCATCAAATTGCAAAACAAATATCTTAAAATCTGCCTTTCCATGCATAAGAGTTCAGGATTCGGAAAATTATATTTTCGTAAACGGTTTAGCAAAAATAACAAAAATTATTGCTTTGAGAAATGGATAATCTTGGTATGAATACGAATTACGCCAAGACTACTCGTCAATGGTTGTTTTGAACACGCCCTTAATGTATATATATAACCCTTAAAAAACGTAAAGTGAGTGAATCTCCTATTCGAGTGTGTCTTTATATCTTGAGTATTTAAGAAATAAGAATTGCATTTATCTATCTCGATAAAGCTAACGCTATTGCCCGAATAACAAAGTTTATTTAACACTTGATATAACCAACTTCATATATATCTTGAAATAAAACATAAATTTCCTAATCAGATACTACCAATTGCAGAAAAAATACAAAAATAATTGAATTTCTAATAACACTACAAGTAACATACCGAGGAATAAATTGCGCTGCAAAACTGATGCAATCTACAATATGTAAACCACAAAATTTATGTTACGCTATAGAAATGCAATAGAATGAGAAATGAAACTGTGATGAGATTTATAATGAAAAATTTACCATAAAATATTAGTATATGATATAAGTAAATATATACTTTTTATACTATTCATTTAAATATGTTCAAACGTTCATAATATTCATTACTTACAAACGCTTCTTCATCCATCGAAACATAGCACAAGCCATTCTCAATTCAGTGCTGGTGCACGTCAATAAAATAAGGATAAATCCAAATTTTTACAAAAAATCAATCGCTTTGACTCGTTTCTCAAAAAACGTATATCTAGAAATGCAGTATTAATATATCACATCAATATAATTCGTGATCATAAAATCACCAAACAACGCATTAAACGCAAAAAATCGCATTAAGGCAGAATGAAGAATTTTCACTCTTACAATGACTTTTACAACAATATATAATAGAATTGAATTTCTAAACTAAGTGTTCATTGTTACACCATATTTCTTTCTTGGGGAACCTTTCATGGTTGTTCAGTAATTCTAACTGTTAACTGGTATAAAAAGAATTATGATTTCATATATATGCACAGACTTATATATGTATTATATTAACACGTATCCGTAGTATCATACATCATCTTATATTATATGTATTCGCATAATTCTAAATTAATTATACTAGTCAACATAATTTGTATATTGATAGCAGCACAGTTTTAAAATTATTTATTACTATCTGCTTGCTAACGATTATATAATTAAGTACAGTGGTACCTCGACATACGAGTTTAATATGTTTTGTAACCTTGCTCGTATCTCAAAGCAATTTTCCGCATTGAAAGTAATCGAAATGCCATTAATCCGTTCCAGCTCCCAAAACACGACCTCAGCTGTTTTTTTAAGTGTTTTTGAATAAGAAAAATGTAGTTTCTTATTCAAAAACAAGAAGAAACATTTATTTATAAATAACAAATACATATTCTATAAAAACTTAATTAAAAGAAAAAGTGCCTACGGAAGCGCTTAATTTTTGTCACTGGTCTTTGCTCTTTTTGTCATGATCTGCTCATTTTCACCCGCAGATCGTTTAAAAAAACTGTCCAAGGAGGTTTGTTTCTTCCTACCTGTCAAGGTATTGCGGAATCGAGTTAGGCAAGTTTCGTTGAACAACTCCGATTTAGGACTAGTTGCAACTTTTTCGCGGTGATTTTTATCCACGAACTCTAGAACTTTATCCCACGTTCTCAAGATCTGTTTTATATCTCTTGTAGGGATAACCTCCTCTATCTCTAGCTCCTCTTCAAAACTAATTTTTCGTTGAACCACCGTATGCTGCTGCAAATGCAGATCGTGTAACTCCTCGGTTGTCAGCTCCTGAGACTGTTCCTCTACGAGTTCGTTCACATCTCTCTCCTCCACCTCCAGACTCATGGATTTTCCCAGAGAAACAAGCTCCTCTACCACTGACACTTTGGGTTCCAATCCTTCGAATTCTCTTTCAGCTACAGCCTCAGGCCACAGCTTCTTCCATGCAGACGTTGTAACACCCAGCCAGGCCTGAACAATAATTCTTAGGCACATCACGATGTTAAAGTGGTTTTTCCAGAACTCTCGAATGGTAAGGTTTGTGTTCTCTGTCACCTCAAAGCAGCGGCGAAAAATGTGCTTGGTGTACAAATTCTTAAAATTAGAAATCTCCTGCTGATCCATGGGCTGCAGGATAGGAGTGGTGTTGGGTGGTAGGTAGGGAAATTTTATATACTTGAACTGTTCGAGTAAATCATCTTCGAGATTTGATGGGTGAGTAGGGGCATTGTCGAGGCCAACACCAGAACAGAACACCAGAATTATCCACTCCACAAAGAAGTTCATTCTGTCCCACGCCTTCGGATTTGCCCTCCACATATCTTCTTAAAATTATAACTGGCAGCTTTTCTTTTAAAATATTATATGACTTAAAGCCTCTGGGGTTTTCCGAATGGTATACTAGCGGAGGCTTGATTTTACAGTCGCCACTCGCATTGACGAAAATTGCTAGATTTAATCTATCCTTAATGGGTTTGTGACCTGGCATCTTCTCCTCTGCCGTTATGTAAGTTCTGTTCGGCATCCTTTTCCAGAAAAGCCCTGTCTCGTCACAGTTGAGGACTTGCTGGGGGGGATGTATCCTTTGGCTACTATCTGTTCGGAAAACATTTTGATGTAAACATCAGCTGCCTTTACATCCGGATTTGCTGCCTCACCATGCCTGACGACGGAGTGAAGGTCGGTCCTTTCCCTAAAGTTGTCAAACCAGCCCCGACTGGCTTTAAACGGGTCATCCGATTCCACGTTTGTAGAAGTGTGTGGGATCTTCTTTAGAAAATAACCGTAAATCACTCGTAAATAACTCGTAATAGTGCCTTCTCACATATGATGCTTTGTGTTAAGTTTCCTCCTTGAAGCTGCTTCTCTCTCACTCACACCATCAGTAGTTTCTCCATGTCTTGACGCAGAGAGGTCGGAGCTTAAAAATTATTGTAACGCCCTTAGTTGGCGTTATACTTTATCAACTCCTTTTGTTCAAGCACAGTAAATATCATTGATGTGTTACTCCCGTACATCCTCCCCAAGTCAATTACTCGCACACCTTGCTCATGGTTTTCTATTATTTAACGCTTTAATTCAATAGACATCATCATCTTCTTTGGACCCAGGGTTATAAAAATAAATATGATAATGTTTTCTAAATGTACAAAAAGCAAAAAACGCGAGCCCAACTTACCAAAAATGTTTCCAAAACGAGGGAAACAAGCACTCAGACTGAGGACTAGTCTGAGGTGGCAGAAACTGTTAGACGCTGCACACGACACCTACATGCGCGCGCATGTTGCGGTCGTGTACAGCGGTGTAGTGTGCGATTCCTCGTATCTCAAATCTTGCTCTCGTCTCAAAGCAAAAACATCGCTCGCTCGGTAGCTCCTGTCTCAAAACACTCGTATGTTGGGGCACTCGTATATCGAGGTACCACTGTAAATACAGTTTATAGTTTTTTTAATGTGACAATCATTATAAGCCATGTAGATTTTTCCTTGTGGCTTCATTTGCTTTCTCTTCCAAAATTTCGAACGTCCAACAGTTTTGTCAGTTTCGGGCTTTTGGTATGGAGAGTGAGAAAATGAGATAAGACCAGAATGAACTTCAGTTCTGAACTTTGCAATTCAGCATAGAGTAAGGAGTATTGACAGATTTATGTTCGCTCTTTACGTGCGCTTTTCATCGTATTTTCTTCATCATTCTCAGCACTTTAAAGTGATAACTACTAGCAGTGTTCCTTTATATTTCGTATATTTTTGGAATTATATTTTTTTACTCGTACTTTTCGAAAAACTCCAGAATTGTTTAGTGTTTTTTCGGGACAAATAAATTCTAACAAGCTACCAGCTCTTCCGCATGCTTTACGAACCTATGTGCCAGGAACAATTTTGGGTGTTAGAAGTAGGACAGAATGCTAGTGACAAGAACAATTGAGGAGCATCTGAGGCAGTTTGTGACAGTCTTTGCTGCGTTCCAGGAAGATATAAAAGGAGAGGTTGATTCCTTTACAGAAGAGATAAATGCGTCCAACAAAAGAGGGAAAGCTGAAATAATACCAGTTCAAGGAAAGATGGAATCTATCCAAATTTGATACTTAAGCCTGTCAAGAAGAAATAAAAGACAACAGTAGAAGATTTTCGAGGATTTTGAAAGCAGAAATAACATGGTCGAAAGGAGAGTTATAGAAACTGGAGAACGTGTTTCTGTTGTCAAACAGCAAATCAAAGAAAGAGTTAATGCTGTCAAACTACAAATCAAAGGAAGAGTTTCTGATGTCGAACAACAAATCGATGACAGAGTTTCTGCTGTTGTCGCCAAAGAATCTGACAGCTTGAACACATTCTTAATGCAACTGGAGACGATTCTGATACCTTTAAATTGGTACCTATGTTTTCCAACCCATTTCTCATGCTTTCCACGTGTGATGGAAAAAACATTTGGCATATGTACAAGGCTCAGTTCTGTATAGCTCCAAATGAAATGGGTAGGATTCCGAAGACAAACCTGTAATTTCGCAGCTTCTCTGAGAATAGAAGAAGACGATATCGATCCCACTCTTCTAGAAAACCAGAGGCTAGATTTTGATGCTGTACCCGGTACGCGAAAGCTCTACTAAGAAGTGTTTAAAAGGCTACAGAAGGCTGCAGTTAATATCTCGATAGCAGAAGCACACCAAAATAATCCAGATGCTCGCCACTGATATCGAAATGCTCTCCCATCTCTCCTTTTTTTACTGCTCAACAGAAATACGTGAAGTACAATCCATGAAATACTTCCTCGGTGGCATACGGGAACCTGAGGTACAGAAACAACTGCGAATAGTGGATATCAAGGATTTAAAAAATGCCTAGAGTGTACGCCATGAAAAACGTGGCAGTCCTTTCAGAAACTTGCACACACCATTGCCCAATCGGAACTACTCCAATCCAGAAGCTAGTGGACAAGTGACAGCTCGTCCAGGCAGTCTACCCACTTAAGTAAGTGCCTTGAGGCGGAACAGACGTCAGACGAAAGCGACCTTAGTATGCTAGAACTGCAGTGGTGATGAACACTTACGAAAGAACTGCAGAACACATTAGGACACAGAAGATAATGCTTCTAATCAGCAAGAAGTCACGAAAACAAATCGTGGATGTTGAGCGGAATTTGCCAGAGATTGCCAGATATTGAGAAGTCCCACATAAAATCCTTTCAGATTTCGGTTATGGTTGGTGGCAATAATGGACTTTTCAATCATGAGGCATACAAATAGAGTTCCCTTAGTATAACAATCGATACATGAGTAATTTACCATCATCCAAAACCTCAAGTCGAGATGATAGAACCAGCATGAACAGAACTTTTCCTTCAAGGATTATAGCTGAAAACAGAAATTTCCGGTAAGGCATTATGAAATATGCTAAGAACGTTAAGAGCACGAAATGAGTACTAATAATATGTTCTTTCGTTGAATTATCAAGGCCGTCATTCCGGTGACGGTTGAAACGTAAGTGCCAAAGCTAAAGTCATTGGGGAATGCGAAGTGAAAGTCATCACGTTCTCCATTGAACTACGTTAAGGGGTCTCGTACACCTTAGAACCCTCAAAACCTCTGAATATGATCCTGTTGTAAGAATTGGGATAACATATTTATTTTTAAAGCTATTACTTCCAGTTTTTTACAGCTCACTACATAGCACAGCTGAATTAGTAAGCAAATAGTTTGTGTTGCCACAAATGCTTTTATAATTTATCTTCTTTGTGAGGTAATTTTTTATATGTTCACGTAATACTCCCACTTTGCGTGCACAATTTAAAACATTCTGTTATATATTTTAACTTCATAGTTAATATACAGCTTGTATAGAATCTAAAGACTACTGTGAACCAAAAATCTTAAGCATTTCATGTTAAATTCTCATTTTATTTTGAACTAAATTTATACAATGCATTTTAATAAAAAATTTTTAATATTTCCATGCGTAAAATTTTTGACTATTAAAATATTCAATATATTTTTGGTTCAGTTAGATGATAATACTCATACAAAGAAGTCCATTAAATTTAAAGTGTGTACCAAGAACCGTTTTTAAAATATCATGCGCGCAACAGTGAAAATTTATGTTTTGAGATAATCAAGTTTTAATGTAAATATTTTTTTAAATACTTCTCTTGTTATAAAATATATAAAATGCTTATTTTCTGAGAGATATTGTAATATTATACAATTTCCAATAGTTGGTATAAGCATAATTAATGCAAAATAAGCTGCCATCATCAAAGTATAACATATCAACTAAAAATGATTTGAAACTTCTACGCTATCAATGATACAATTAAAATTTTTCTTACAAATTGGAACTTACTTATAGGCAAATGTTTCAGGTAAAGTTCTCTGTAATATATTACTGTATATCAAACATATAAAACATTTAATAGTTCTTCCATAATGTAACTTTATCATACTTTAAATGCTATGTATAAAACTGCAAAAAACCGTATTTTAAGAAATTTGAGTTTTAATGCCAATACTTCAGTATATAACTTTCTAATAATAATGTGCATAGTATATTTATTTTCAAAATATATTTAAAAAGTATAAATCCTAATAAATTGCAGAAGCTTTTGTTAGTATGCAACACGTTAAATTTACCTTGCTATATACATTAGCATGACAGAATGATAGCCGTATATTAAAATACATGTGGCATATTTGCACAAAAATTTATTTTTACATAACCACTTTAGTTAAATAAACTCAAGCATTAAAGCATATGATATGTATTATATTGTATAATATACATATTATTTAACATGGGTGAAAAAATCTTTTACGACTTACTTCAAATTGTATGCTAAACTGCTAAAATTTTATTTACAAATTAAAACGCACCAGCACAATAAACATCCCCATCATTTTTATGAAGGCCTGCACTTCTGACATTTTTTGCTGCCTTTCAAGCTTAGCTGTTGTTTTGTTTCTGACAAGCCTTTCTTTTCTGCGTTATCTATTCTCTTGTTATCAATTTGTAAAAATCCTTCAATAGAAAACTTACTTCTAAAAAGCTGTAGCTCATTCATTACAGAATGTCTACCAACAGACCTTTCGTTAAAAGTAATTACTGCTTCATTTCCAGCAATTTGAACTATCCTACTACCAGCACGACATGTCTTTGGGCAAAATTTCCAAATTAAGGAATTAAATGATTCATTATTATTTTGTGTTTTGCCGCCAAGGCAACGTCTCAATAACGAAGGTTGTGACAAATCTATAAAAACTGGCTTTATTGCCTCCATTACAGCGACTGGTTCAGAATTTATATGCTTATAATCAGCTTTATTTAGCTTAGCTTTATTGTATTTGCACCATGTGGTATCATTTGTAGGACAAACGTCATGAATCAGCTTTTCATCACTCGATATTTTGTGGTAGTAAATTGCACAAATGGCTTTTCTCATATCACTAACAGACTCATTATATTCTCTAATCACATTACCATAATACGAAGTTATTTCATTTATTAACTTATCTGTTAGTCTCCCTTTTCCAGACAGATTTTACCGTCATTTAATTTTACTTTTTTTCTTTCAAGTTTTAATTTGCGTAGCCATATTCCCATTCGTTTTTGAATATGTCCAACACACTCAATTTTTTCTATATTTAATGAACCATATGGTTTGGCGTCAGTTATACCTGCAAATGGTTTTGCATCAACTATGTAAGGATCTTAAGTTTTACTAACGTTTATTTTATTTTAAATCTTTACTATCACTTCTTATTTTCTACTTCTGGCCAGAATTAAAAGCGTTAACTTATTTATGCAAAATTTGTGTGGCGAACGCCAAGTACTTAAGATGTGGCTTTTTGCCAAGCGAGAGAGAGGAAGGAGTTAGTCGAAGCAGGCCGCTTACCTTAGAAGTTTTACTCAGTTGCTGGTTGCCTTCCAGGCCAGAGTTTTAATCCTCGTGATAATGTTTAAACGTATTGTAGTGTTAACAGTTCTCTGTACTACATACGGCTTCCTGTTAATATACGGCCAATTTTCCACGTTTATTATTCCAAAGGTAAGTTAGAGTTTAGTTAAATATTTTTATATTCTTACGTTTAGACCACAAGTAGTGGGTCTTTGTATTCCAAAGTACGGAAATTATTGTAAAGAGAGAAAAATAAAGGGTTTTGTATACCTTTCTTGTGTATCCTGTCTACTTCCCGCAGTTATTGAACATAGCTTTAGTAAGCTCTCTGTTCCGAGTCAGGTCCTTGCATATTCTCGAAGAAAGTAAGACGGAACATTGAACCTGATAGTGGCGCCCAACGAAGAAGAATAAACATGGCCGAGTTTCAAGAAGAACCTGTGCTGCCTGCAGAAGCGGCTCAGAATCCAGAAATGCCAGCTGCCGCCCTGGAAAGATTTGGTTACATCGTCCAGACCATGCGCGCTTCGATGAAACCAGAAGCAACATTTAATGGAAAGTCACGGGTAACCAGTTTTTTGGAAAAATTGGATGACCATTTCATGCTCTACCCCGTGCACGAATTTCAAAAAGTTACCTTAGCTACGAGCGTTTGAGGGGCCAAGCGCTTAATTGGTTCAAATGTATAGGCAGAAGTCTCTTGGGTTAAGCAGGAAGTCCCACCTATACTTACGAGAATTTCAAGACTGCCCTAGTAAAAGCCTTCCCTGTCGTAAGGGATCGTGCGAAATTAGAAACGGAACTTTTCAGCATATATCAGCAAAGAATCGAAAATCTCTCAAGCTGTATTTTAAGAAAAATTCATGTCTTCAAAATCTTGTATGGAAACCGTCCGGATCCTGAGATAATTCAAGTGATTTTGCCGAGGTTACTGCCCCAAGTGCAAGACTTTATTGAATTAAGAAATCCGACTACACTGGAAAATTTATTTGAGCTAGCAATCCAGTTTGAAAGTAGAAGAACAGCGGACATTGAAAGAAGACGCCAATATCAACTGCGAAACCAATTTGGTGCGCCAAGTCTACAGCAAACTCAAGCACACGGCTACGGAAGCAAAGCGAATCAGTGGGCAAGGAAACCCGAGCATTCAAAAAAAGCCGGCGAACGTCGACAGTTCAATAGCAATCCAGGAATAAAGTCTCAAGGCCAGTGGAAAAAGAAGGAAAGCACGGAAATGAAAAATAATTTAAACTAAAACGGATTTCTGCTGACTGGAGGGTGCGAAAATCCGAAGGCCACGAAAAGCCCTATTCCTTCAAGTTAAATACAGTAATGGTGAAAAATTTGACTCTTCCGAAGATTGAAGTGTTGGTAAATAATATCCCAGCCACCGCACTCCTGGATACAGGCGCGCAGTGTTCCTGTGTGGCAGAAGATTTTTTTAGGAAGTATTTTCGTAAATATCGTACATATAATTCGGATAATACGACAGTGTTAGCTGCGCAAGGAGAAAGATGTAAGTGTATAGGTAAATTACCGCTGTATGTCCGTATCAAGGACGAACAAGTAAAGGTTATGTTTTTCATAGTAAAGAATCTGCAAGCACATATTATCTTAGGAATAGATTTTCTTTCAGAGGCACAAGCAACGCTAGATTTTAATGAAGCGTCTCTTAAGCTGACAATGAAACCAGTTCGTGAAGAGAAGGCTGAACCGCCGATGTTAAACCATGACCACCTGCCTAATGAAGAGCAACAAAGAATCCGACACGTGGTAAGTGAATTTGCTTCGTTATTTAGTGATATTCCAGGATTTACTCAGGTTACTAACCATAGTATTGAAACCGGAGATTCAATGCCAGTTCGCCACAAAGCATACCGGTATGATAAGAATAAGGAAAAAATTATAGAATGGCATATCACCGATATGCTACGTAAAAAGATCATAACGCCCATCTGAAATAGTTATGCTAGCCCGGTGGTTTTATGTAAGATAAATAATGACTATCCATTGACACATCCAAAAAGGTGGAGATTCGCAATTGACTACGGTATATTAAACTCCATAACTAAATATCCGGTATATCCGTTACCTATTATTGAAGAAATTCTAAGGAACATAACATCCACCAAATATATGACGACTTTAGACTTAACGACTGGTTATTTTCAAATAGGGATTAGGCCTGAGGACGTGCCTAAGACTGCTTTTATAACCAACTCTGGCACTTATGCATTTCTGCGCATGCCGTTTGGCCTTTCAGGGTCACCGGCAACATTTCAGCGATGCATGGACATTGTGTTAAGGACTGTTCATGGAAAGTCCACATTTATCTATTTAGAGGATATCATTATTACTAGTGATAATCTCGACCAACATGTACAGGATTTAAGACAGGTGTTTTCTTTATTAAATGAGGCCGGTCTAAAAGTTAATGTCGAAAAGTGCAAATTAGCAGCACTTGAATTAAAATATTTAGGTTACAAAATATCTCAGAAAGGAATAGAGACAGACGAATCAAAAATAATCGCTGTACAAAAGTATCCGACTCCAAACACGGCGAAGAAGCTCTCTTCTTTTCTAGGACTTGTTCATATTATAGGTCCTTTATAAAAGATTTTGCAGCTATTGCTGATCCATTGTTAAAATTAAAAAGGAAAAAGGCAAGATTCTCGTGGACGGCCGAAGCCAATAGTCCTTTCGAAAAATTAAAACAAGCATTAACGCAAGCCCCTGTGCTGAAATTTCCTGAAAAGGATGAGAATTTAGAAATTTCAGCGGATGCTTCGGATTATGCGGTAGGAGCGCTACTTTGGCAAAATCAGCAGCCCGTGGCATTTTTTAGCCGAACTTTAAATCAAACACAAAGAAACTATTCCGCGACCGAGAGAGAGGCACTTGCAGTTCTGTTAGTAGTGCAAAAGTTCCGAGTCTATTTTGGAAAGGCGCCAATAACAGTGTACTCTGATCATGGGCGGTAACTAGATTGTACTCAGGGAATAACTTATCCCCAAGGTTAATAAGATGGGCACTCAAGCTACAAGAATATAATCTGGTAATCAAGCATACCCCCGGAAAGGAAAATATCGTAGCAGATGCCCTATCCAGAATTAAAATAGATGAAGAAGGTAATACTGTAAAGGTGGCAATGCTAACAGCATGTACAATAAATTCCCGAGAAACTGTAATAACCGAACTGGGTAAGGATCCTGAGTTTGAAAGCATTTATTAGTATTTAAAGGATCGTGAAAATTTTAGCCACCAAGATATTGTGGCGATAAAAAATAGGGCGGCCCATAAGGAACTAATAGATGGTCTATTATTTTATACAAAAACTACGAATTCCAACAACGAATTTCGACCTGTTATCCCAGCTAGTCTTAGATTAAATATCCTGCAGGAGCTCCATGACAGCCCTTTAGCTTTTCATGCTGGTATTCGAAAACCTATCCAAAGCGTACGCGAGGCAGTCTATTTTCCTGAACTGCAAAAGTTAACAAGGGCGTATGTCCAGTCCTGCTCAACATGTCAAGCAGTTAATTATATTAATTTCCGCCCGGCCGGGTTTCTAAATAGTATTAAATCCGAATTTCCAAATGAAATAATTGGATCGATTTATTGGGCCCTTTCCCAAAAAGTCAGTTAAATAAAAGTCGCTATCTCCTTGTTATGGTTGATCATTTTAGTAAGTGGACCGAAATTGTTCCCTTAAAGCGAGCCTCCGCGAAATTAGTTACTGATTCTATTTTAAATAAATATATTTTAAAATACGGAGCGCCCCTATAAGTTATATCGGATAATGGTCCTCAATTTGTAAGTAATGTATTTGAAGACATGTGCCAAAAACTGGGCATACGTCATTTAAAAATGGTCCCGTATCGGCCGCAATCAAATATAGCTGAACGGGTGAATAGAAATATAGTGAAAATTATCCGTAGTTATGTTAACAATTTTCATAAAAGCTGGCATAACTATGTCAATGAATTTGCTTTCGCCCTTAGGACCGGAAAACATGATACAACGGGCAAAACTCCTGCTGAGTTATTTTTAGGCAGAAAGATTATAACGCCGTTAGATAAATTAATTTATGTGCAACATAATTTAAAATGGGTGATATAGAAAAACTAATTAAAGAAGCAAAAAAGAATACTGAAGTAGCACAGAGAAAACAAAAGCTGTATTATGACTTGAAACGACGGGGAGTAACTTATAAAGTAGGGGATGAAGTGTTAAAAATTAAGCATTCACTTTCTTAAGCACCAGGAGATAAAACTGAAAAATTTTTTCCACGATTTGAATATCCATATGTCATAGAAAAAATAACTCACGCTGTAGTAGTGTTAAAAGCCAGGAATGGTGAAACCTGCTCCGCAAACATTGATCAAATCAAACCCGACTATGATCGTAATAAAATGCAAATATTTACAGATCTTTTGCAGGATCCGGCACGGCAGACACGGCGGGCACAATCTCCAGAGGTGGAACAACGACAAGTACAAGGGCAAGCCATTAAGAGGCAGGAGCAAGTGAAAAGAAAGTTTCCCCGCGGGAAAATTAAAGGTAACAAGAAAAAGAAGCCGTTCCACTGTCCAGAAAAGAGAGCTCACGAATACCCCCAGAATGAAGAAGGGAGAAGGACGACGTATGCAAAGAGAGCCAGGAGAAAAGACGGCAACTATAATCCGGCTCTAAAACGGAACATCTACTCATCCGACAGGACTCTCCGCAGCAAATGTCGCCGAACTGCGGAAGGGCCACCAGCGGCGGAGGAAAAGTTACAAGGAAAATTTGAACGGCCAGCAACGAGGTCCAAGCAGGAACGCGAAAGAAGTCTCCCGGTTCCGCCAAGACCAGCTGCCATCAAACGGCCAAGACCACAGGCAGAGGCGAAAAAGAAGGTATTCAAGGGTGACCGAACGGGAGAAAAAAAGAAAGCTTCTAGAGGAAATCACTGAAGGGCGAGCCCGCACAAGAAGGAGGATAAATCAAACGAGAATCTCTGCTACCTTCCAGGACTGGGCTCAGAAAAGAATGTCCGAATATAACAAAGATAAGTAAAATTTTATGTCACTTTGCAAACTTAAGTTAATCTTTCATTCTTACTGCAAGTGGCAGATTTCAAGAAGTTTTACGTCATGCGAGGTCTACCTTTATCGCCAAAAAGGCGAGAAATGAGTTGTTACCGATTTTGGTATTATGTTTTTCAATTACTCGCGCGTAAAACTAAAGTTGATGTATAATAGGAATATGTAAAGACTTAAATAAGCTAAAAGTTACTGTGTAAATTTTATTTAAAACATTCTGGCAAGAAAGAAGTTTTAGTCTGAAAGACTTTTTGAAATGTAGTATTTCAATGTAGAAGAATTGGCACTTGATTTGAAAAGAACAGAAGTTAACAATGTGCTACTAATGTATGTTTTCAAATGCGTAAAATTAACGGCATGTTAATATGTTCTTATATACAATGTGAACTGTTATTTTAAATGTTAAGAAATACCGTGATATGGTAAAAGTGAAAGTAATGTTAAATTTTTTTTTTATTCGTGTGACTGTAAAAGGACCAAATCATGGTGAATATGTGTTAAAGGTTGAATGAATGTAGTTAGGCTCTCTGACGCTACACTTCACAGTTAGCCACTTTCAGAATAGTACCTCAGGGTTTAGAGTTGAAGTTAGGGTGTGTTATGAGGTCTTGGTATGTTGAAGGTTTAACACGTTAGTTTTTTGATTGTAGGAGGAAGTGTTGAACACGTATACATAAACACATTCGTGTTTGGTGTTCTTTTACAACACATGTCAGAGAGCACGGGGAGAGATAATTAAAATAAAGTCATGAATGAAATAAGAATGTTAAGAGAAATATAAATATGCATGTTACTTGCCATTTCATTGTGTAACATTTCATTAAACTAGTTTTCCTTCCAGATCTCTGGAAGGAACCAGATTTGAATAAAAGCTCCTGTTTAGATGCAGTACAGATGAAAAATTGCGTGTCCTTGGAGCTGCTATTGTAAAAACAAATTTCTTTTTTTTTTTTTTTTTTTTTTTTTTTTTTAATTTCTAGTTTCTAGTGAGAAATGTTTGTAAAAGATTGGCCTCGCGTTAGATTCTAGAGCTAAAAGTTTTCAACAAGGTCGTTTTAGACCTCAGTTTAAAACTAATTAACTCTGGCGGGAAGTATGTAAGGATCTTAAGTTTTATTAACGTTTATTTTATTTTAAATCTTTACTATCACTTCTTATTTTCTACTTCCGGCCAGAATTAAAAGCGTTAACTTATTTATGCAAAATTTGTCTGGCGAACGCCAAGTACTTAAGTTGTGGCTTTTTGCCAAGGGAGAGAGAGGATGGAGTTAGTCGAAGCAGGCCGCTTACCTTAGAAGTTTTACTCAGTTGCTGGTTGCCTTCCAGGCCAGAGGTTTAATCCTCGTGATAATTTTTAAACGTATTGTAGTGTTAACAGTTCTCTGTACTACATACGGCTTCCTGTTAATATAAGGCCAATCTTCCACGTTTATTATTCCAAAGTTAAGTTAGAGTTTAGTTAAATATTTTTATATTCTTACGTTTAGACCACAAGTAGTTTGTCTTTGTATTCCGAAGTACGGAAATTATTGTAAAGAGAGAAAGACAAAGGGTTTTGTATACCCTTCTTGTGTATCCTGTCTACTTCCCACAGTTATTGAACATAGCTTTAGTAAGCTCTCTGTTCCGAGTCAGGTCCTTGCATGTTCCCGAAGAAAGTAAGAGAGAACATTGAACCTGATACCGTCACCAATATAAGAAGTATATTTTACACCCCTTTTTTCCATGGAACATGAAAAATTGTTTATCTTTCCATTCATTGCCATTTTTCCTGAAGAACCAGCATGATTCTCTAAACAGGCCTTGTGTTCACTTACGCCATTTCCTAGAAATGACTCGCAACCTTTGCAATATAAAGACAGTATTTCTGTATCGATTACTGTGTTGCTTTCTGACCCTATTACGGAACAGACTCCAACCAAAGACGTATGTCCTCGAGTCTTCCACGTACCGTCTCCACTTACAGTCACATATAACGACGAATTTGAAAGAACGATGTGCAATCACAGGAGGGAGATCCATAACGCAGCAGAATTTCTGCATAGCAGCTTTCCCTTGACCAAGAGTTCGCATTGCATACGTAAATCTTCTGTTTAGCTCTGATATATTTTTTTGGAAACCCATCATATTAGAGTTTCTGAAAGTTCTTTTACATGAACACTTTGAGCATAGTAACTCAAATTTTGACCTTAAACCATGATGAAATAGTTCACTTAAATGAACATTACAAATTTTAGAACATAAATTATTTTCAATAAATTGAAATAGGATATCCAAATCAAATAGTCTATAACCACTAATATTAGGCTCTAAAGTTATCTTTATCTCTTGGTGGCAAAACAGTGTCACTATTTAATTTTTTAAACGAAGAACTGACACCACACTTCTTATTCATTGTATCATTATGCTGATTTCCCTGGAACTTTCTTTTCTTTGGTCGATGACCATAGGATCTTTTATTTTTTACATCTTCCTCACAATTTTCCATAATTATCAGGTGATAAAAATACTAAACAAAAACTGCAATGTTATAATAAAAACACCTTCAAAAAAGTCAAAAGAAATTTAGAAATCGCAAAAGAGCTTGTAAACAATCACGTTTCACGCTAATCCAAAGCTGGAGTAAGATTTCAACACATGCCTATGTTAGATGCCTATGTTAGAATAGTGCTATGTATAAATCTAATATATTCCTAAGTCGCGCTTTCGAGACATGAAAAACGCAGTGTGAATTTTGTCAATCGGCCCAGTAGAACGGGAGATATAGCACAGTCCTCCCCCCGTTTTTTTTTTTTTTTTTTTTTAGCTTGATAACACATCAGCACTGCTTTTCCTCCATCTCAAAATAAATTATGAAGATTTGTGCTTTTGCAACTAGTTGAATTTCAACAGAAATACACGTTCATATGAAAACGTTGAAGCTCTTTTAAGGGGCCGGTTTTATACCTTTATGCAAATGTAATTCTACCGCATATAGCAGTACTTCCCTGTTAGCTGAATTACTTTCACACTGAGTCTTCCGATGAGAATTTTCCTAATTAAATACCAAAGGATGAATGATTATAAATTTCAAAGCACCTACTATCTTAACGATCGTTTCACTCAAAATCAAATATTCGAAAAGTGAGCAGAAAGGCAAAATAGACAATAGCTAAACATGGGAACATTGAATTTGAATAGCACTTTATTGTTGGTCTGCTGCCTTTTACCAGAGATAGTACTTGCCAGAAACCGAAGATTATCCAACTGTGGGCATTGTGGTAAGAAGTCCTTTACTGAGTTCTCCAGCCGAGTAAATGGAAATGCGATTAAACTCTCGAAGCCGGCTCGTACAGCAGTTGTACAAGGAGAATGACTTTCTCAGACGCCGGCATTGGTACAACTGTCGTACCATCCATGCCCTCCCCATTTTAGAGAATCGCCTATCTGTAGATCTTTGGGTGGTCCATTGTCGCTGCTCAGAGTAGCCGCTGGCTACGCATTATTTCCCTCTTATTATCAGTTTAGCTACATTTTGGCAAAAACCGCAGGTTTCGTCTCGCGCCAATATACTTGAAAATTAAATAGAGGCCATCTCTTTCTCAATCTGTCTCATAATTTTAATGCTACTTTTTTTAGTACTGACTTTTGCTATGATTAATACGTCAGCGATTTTGCACGCTCTTTAAGCATACCATATTTAATGTTCTTTAATCATAACAAATAAGAATAGATTAATATTTTAGATTTAGTGCCCTTCTAGAAAATAGGTAAAACCGTTTTTATCGTTTACTCGTTTACTTCATTTTCATACTTATGAATAATAAGATTTTATTTTGACATTGTTTTGTGGAGTGCATAAAACCCTTAAGAACTGCCAACTCTTTCAAAGTGCTTCTATTATGCAGGCAATTTTGTCTGATTTATCAGGAGATAAATAAGAGACAATTGTATGCATAATAGTTTTACCGATTTTCATTCATTCAGTGATTGCTTTCAATGATTTTCATTGATTGTAAATTAAAAAAATCAATTTATCTTTACACCCTATTTTAGGATGAGATCTGCCAAAAAATATTTAAATATCAGTAAAGCTCACGTTACTTCTAAACTGAATCAAAACATCAGTTAAATGTTATAAAATATTGGCCAGTTTTATTTGCTGAAATTCTTATACTCTTCAAGAGATAGAGAGAATTCAGACAAGTTGATAAAAAAATATCTTAAAAAAGTTGTTATTTTGTCTGTAATAAGGTGTATGTCAACTTACTACTAAATGTATGAAAATTAGGATTGGATTACGGAAAAGCACGCGAACGCTATCTGCTTAAGGGAATGGATGCTTTCGTGTAAACCTTTTTAAGAGAAACTTGCTCGCATTTAAATTCCTGGTGGAAACCTCCACATGTAATCAACCCGTTCTTCGGTATTGATTGGATTAATTTGTTCGCTTACTGAATTACATCAAAGCACCCAACGATTACCTGTATAAGGGGAGTTATGTCTTCGCGGAGGACTTTCTAAGAGAAGCTGGCTTGCATTTACGTTACACAAAAACCATGAATCCAACTATTTATCCGGGATTCAAATCCAAGCGAGCTTTAAGTGATCAGCCACCTTTACCGCTTTACTGAAGAGCAGGTAAAAATATTGATAAAGGAAAAGTATTGAATTAACCGATTTAATTTACTAACCTATATTTCTCAATCGGCAGTATATAAATTACGCATATGAGGGGGATTATTTGTGAATAAATAAACTGTATTGGACTTTTATCCACTATGTCATATTACAATGGAATTATTGCATTTCAAAGTTATTTCTCATGAATTAATTTTGCTCTTCATGATTTTTGATATTTTCAAAGAGAAAATTCCACACTTTAAATAAAAATATACACGAGAAGATACTTTATGCAAAATTTGGCGTAAACGGTTTTCTTAATTTTGCTTTGAAAATATTGCAGGGTAATCGTTTTCATTACTGGAAGAAATATAAAAAACAAATTTACTGCATGGTATCAACACCCAATATTTCCTTATTCTTTTGAAAACGTGAAAGATTACTCTTTCTAAAATAAATTGGAAAATATATTATGTGCAAATAGAATATTCGTTGAAAATGAAATAGACTTCAACTTTTGGATATAACGATAGTTTTAGACGAAATTTCTACCTATGGAAAGAAATTGACGTATAATTAATTCTTCATGAACATTTAAAACTGTTCTCAAAACTCGTTTGATGATTGCATGTATAAGTCACGAATTTTTTCTCGGCTAACATAAACAAAAGCCAATTTTACAAAGAAAAATTCTCGTTAAAGATATACCTTCTTTGCCTGATAGTCCAATGTAATATTTGTTAAAATTAATTATTAAACGCAACCAATGTATCTCGGATTTTGATTTATATATTATAATAACAAAATTATCGAAAAAAGCAGATTTAAATCTCTGTTATTGTTATGTAAAGCTTTATTATTGCTGTCAGTTCATCTCAAAATCTATTTGTATTGAATCTCATTCTAATCATCTAATGGTAATAAATATTATTATTATTATTTCATTAAATTAGTCATTACCATTATTTTATTAATGAAAATATGTTATTAAAAATCGCATTCCGGCCTGCAGACTTACAGATCTAGTCTGTATTTACTATATTTTGTTAAATTTTGTTCTCGCTTTCTAATTTCTAATACGAAAATACGCGAATATAAATGAAGAGTGAAAACAAAGTTAAAAAATTCACAAATTATTTACGAGATTGATTAGAAATAATGAATGAAATATAAACATTGCATACATTTTGTTCTAAATAAAGTGTGCACTGGATATGCATCCAGTACTGCACATTTATTTACGCACTATTTATTTAGAATTTTGCTTTCATTTAAATATGAAAACAAAATAATCATCGAAAAAATTGCAAATCTTGCAACTCCTCTACTATGGGACGTAGGCGTCCGACAAACATGTAAATTTTACTTCATCCATGGAGGGGAACTGACGACTTTTCTCATTAGGAAAATGTCAAAGAGGGGGCAAAACTGTTTCGGATCGCGCTGGTCTGAAAGCTATAATATGAGAATTTCGGCTCGGTTTTAGAAGGTTAAGCGGGTAATGCTTGAGAAACTATCGTAATAATTTTGTGGAAACATTTATTTGGAAGAACGTTTATAAAAGTATAAAGAAACATTACAATGAGAGAGAAAATATAAATTATTATCAGGTTTTAGTCAAATTATCTGTATATGAAACGTCGAAATGGTAATATGAGGAGGATTTTATTCATTTGTGTAAGCATTTTATTAACTTGCATACCAACGAGTTCTGACGAAAAGTCTGCATAGATTTATTACCTAATTATTAGCACTTCTTAAAGACGCAAATGAGATCTAATCAGAAAATAATCAAGCATCTGAATCAGTCAATCATCAACACGCACATTCTAAATCAGATTTCTGAATTACTTTCTTGAAGAGTTTACGGTCCAAATAAAACTGAAGAAACATTTTTAACACAAAACAAAGCAGCAGAAGTGTGAGAAGTATATATTACTATAAAGCCAACACTCTGTCAGTTAAAGACAAAGTAGTTTGATTAAATAAACAAGGTGAACAGAGACACAGTTGTAGCCGTTTGTAATTTTAAAGTACATAAAGCGCAGGAGTATATGAGAAAACTAGTGAGTAGCACATTGGTTACAATTTTTATTATAAACATGCTGAAACTGTGAATATAATTTCAAGCATCGGTGGCAACATCGAATGGAGACATGCTTCAGTGTCAGATGTATTTCATTAAAAGATATGAAATATTTTTAAACGTTTAAGAACACAGTTTCTGAAGTACTTGACAGTACTGGGATTGATCAATCATAACGACAATAACATACATTGTTATGGAAAGAGAGAAAGTACTTGTGAGGCTTTCTGAAAGACCGAGTCTCAGTTTTAATATTTTAATATTAATCTCTACAAGTCTGACCTAACTGACACTACTGAAATAGTTACGAAAAACTGATTCCCACTGTTAAAAAATTGATCTGCATTTTTTTTTTCGTAAATTTTATTTTTTTAAACAACATGTCTGTAATCAATGTGCGCACCTCATTAATGCTGGAAAAACACTAAAATTTGAATCATCGTTGTACAAGCTAAAGAAAAAAAAACAATATTTAATTGTGAGAATAAAATATTCTAACGACTATAATGATAAGTCAAGAATAAAATCAAATCTGTAGCTGCAAGCCTTTTTTAGCGTTATGGTGGTTAGGGAAAACTGAGTGCGATACCGAAGCGCTCGGGTTCGAATCCCGGAGAAGGCGTGGATGTAAAATTGTATGTCCCTTCATAGGAGGCAATGATGGCCCGCCTACTAGGCGCCTCCATGATAAAGAGACTACCGATCTGGCCTTAGGGCAGCACGATGCCGACATAGGCAAGTACCAACCATAAGAAAAAAAATTTGATTGTAATTTTATTCAAAAATTCCTAATTATAAGACGCAAATTTTTAGACACCTTTCTCATGTTCGTTTTTAATGGTAATCAAACTAATATGAAAGTGGACTGAAAAGTCATTTTTAAATGAACCCCATAATCTTATACGTCTCTGTACATTTGCATAAATCCATAATGGGCCAGGTATTATTTTGTCGAAGGACAAGAGTCTAAATGGAACGATTACTTCGCTTGCTTGCGAGTGAATTCTAGGAGGTCCGACGAAGACATCGCGGACGAAAACGTAGCGGAGAAAACAACGTAAGACGGAAACTTCGTTGTAGAAAACATGTGGGAGAAAAGAAGGCAGGAAAACATATCGTAAGTCTAAAACATCATCGAAGAAAACAATCGTGGTACAAAACATCGACGAAGAACAGAAAGCGGTTCCAAAACTTCGCAGTTTAAAAATATCGTCGTGGAAAATATATTCCTATAAAAGAGAGTAAATAAAATAATCGCATGACGATTATTCTGCAGATATATCTTTTCTACTTTTAAAAGGTGCTGGTGCGTATTCGAGTAATGAATTCTAGGTGCGAGTAAGAATGAGGAATATTTTTACCTCTATATTTCATATATTTCCTTTCATTAATAATTTTTTGCTAAAAATCCAAGAAGGAACTCTTGCATTGAAAAGTTGAAAGGAAGTAGAAAATTAATGATACGTATGGGAGTACTACGCAGTTTTTTATTTTTTATTTTAAGAGAATTTTAAATTTATTTACTTAACTATTAAACGTTATTATTTAATTAAGTCATTTCATAAAGTTGTATTGGCAGTTCTTCATGAACAATATATTTTTAAAAAATTAAAAAAGGGAAAAGGAGCATTTACTTTAGATTAAATGTATTTAAAAGTTTTATGCATGTCTGAAATTTCTAATATTATGTTCTTTGAATAAATTAAGACTTCTTTTGTTCTTTTTCCTTCAGCTTCTTCAAAGTAAACCTTTTATATGAATATCCTTTGCATGTTGCGATTCGTTAGTTGTGATGACACAAGTCAGGATGAACTACGTAATATTTCAGTACCGTATTTATATTTATTGGATTATTGGAAGAGCACGTTAGGGCTCTTTTCCTAAGGGGAGGGAAGCGTTTGGGGAGGACTTTCTCAGGAAAAGTTTCGTACGCACATTACACATTAGAAAAACCACAAAATTATCAAGCAGCGTGTTTTTGTGCTGGGTCTAGCTACCAGCGTTCAACGACTTTACCTCTGGACCACTGCAGCCAGATAGAGTTATTAACGGAATAGATTATTAACGGAAATGCATTCATTTTCACACTATCTTTTTGAGAAAGATCAAATTTAAATTTAGATCTAGAAAATGTAAACGCAGAATTTTACAAAAAGAAAACATAGGTACAATAAATCCTCTTGTCGATTACCATCCTAAGATGACCGATGTTTCTGAGAAAATAAGTAAATATAGGTTTTTCACAATGTCTCTCTAAGATGACCGCATCAACGGAAGACTAAAGGGATATGGAATCGTCAACGATCGCTTTGAAACGAATATTTTATATTTAACTTTACATTTATATATTTTTATAAATGATTCTAAAATATGGTTAAGCTTTTGTGTCTCAGTGTGCCACTACATGGAACACCCAAATTGAATCGCTTCGAAAGCCTCTAAATTCAACCGTAAATAGATAAAAATGCTTTTATAATATACTTTGAACTTTTCGTTTTAAACCGTAGATAGCAGCATATCACAAGGAGACACATAACTTTAATTTATTATGTGTTATTAAAATCCATTTTTTCAAGTAATTTTCTCTGTTTTTTTAATGATATAAAAATTTTATTTGGAGAAAAAATAGGCATAATTTTTTTGGCTGTACTCCAAATTATTTTTTTAATCTTTCATACAAAAATCATACGCAGAATCATTGAATAAAACCAGGTGTTCCATTAGCGGGAACACTGCGCCTTTAGCAATCTCATGCTCTTACTAATCAGAACATCTGTGCTCTTAGGAGAGAACATCCGTTGTTTTCGTTTTCTGTTTCCGTTGATTTTTTTTGGGGAGGGAATGAATTCAAACAAAGCAGCATTGAGGGGCGAGGTGGTTTTTGTGTTATGAAAGCATTAATATTGGCATCTCGAAATTTTTGGGGGAATTTTTAGGCGGGAATTTCATTAGTAGCTTGACTCATCTTTACTTAGACCTACGCGAATTTTTTGCTGTCTTTTTAGTCTCATTCCCGTTTATTTTCAATAATTGTGTAGATATATTTCGTGTATCTCTATATTATAAGCTTATTTTTCTTTTTTGTTAATATTAATCGTAGTTAATTATTTTAATCTTAGTTGGTTTGTGCTTCCATAAAAAAGGTGTGACTTGCTTTGAACAATTTCACGAAGCTAAGAAATAGGAAAATTTATAAACATTTTTGTATATAGGACTTGTGTATATAGATATGTATCTCATTTATCCGTATATATTCAAGAATATTGTGTATATCCAGGGAACCATGTATACAGCCATAATACAGAGTTTTTTCATTCTTATGCAAACGCTTCTACTCATTTTCGTGCTTCACTGCAATGCTCGCTTAGTCGCACTTTTAAAAGCTCTGGCGGCGCAGTGTTCCACCTCATGGAACACCCACAGAATTAAAACGGTAAGTGCAATTTTTACAATATTTTACCTGTATACTTATTTAGGACTAAATAGACTGAATACAACGTTTCTTGCTGAAATTCCGACTTTAACGTACAGTGCGCCGCAAAGGATTAAATATTTTAGTTCTATGTTACGCAAATTGTATTTCTCTCTTTGTACCGAAGAGAGGCGCAGACACAAATTTGTTAGGATCGTAAAGCTCGGGTTTAGAGCTTTTAAGTTGCGGTGAGTTTTAACTAAGACGAGGTTCTCCTGAGTTTACTTGGTGAGCCGCTACTGAAGTCGGAGATTTCAAAGTGTTCTTTGCCGTTCCTCAGCCAACTTAATGTTTGAAAGCCAATAAAGTAGTTTCGGTCAACATTATGACTCTGAGATTTCTTGGGTTCTACACTGAGGGAACATCAAGTGAATTTACAGTCCACTACTTTTGAACGACGAAACATACAGTTTTCACACACAATTTATTCGAAAATGTTTTAGTTATTGCTTGAACTTTTAGAACGAAGTTCTCAGCGAACCACTTTTTTTTACGACCACTTCTTAAAAGTATAGCTGTGGAATTCTGGTACTAATTCTCATCTTTTTAAGATTTCCCATTTAGGTAATATTTTATTACTGTATTTTACAGTATAAAGGAAGTATTATAATTACGAAAATTTTTAAATATCACATTTCAGTGGAAATATCCATTTTGTCCATATCTGAATCCATTTGGATGATTTTTGTGCGACATCTCATACGGACAGAATAAAGACTTCTTCCTTTTCATAATATATTTTATAATGCATTCAAAAGGGATTTTTTCGTGTTCTCTGTATGTATGTAGATATAATATATGTGTGTATGTATCTCGCATAACTCAAAAACGTTTAGCCGAAGAATATTGAAATTTTCTAAAGAGTAGGCTTGCTTCTCTCTTTATATTGCAGGTTAGCTGTACCAACCGTATATGTATATGCTCACGTATATGTACACCAACATCCTTTATCCGGCTTAAAAGTCCCTACACGACCTTTATTTTTGCAATCGTTGCTTGTAGTAATATACTTCCAGTTATCGAAATGTTTTTAAATCACGAAAATATTCATGTTTTGGCGATGTCAAATTTTTAAAAAAATTCTTTTTTGACAAATAAGTAAATCCAAATTTTAATACAGTCTCGCGGTTCGTATACTTACACTTGGGAAAGTTTCATACTTGTTATCTATATAGTATATAAAGAAGAAAGTTTGTGTGTTTGTCCTTTCATAACTAGGTCACTACTATACTTATCACCACCAAACTTTCTACAATTCTTTTATCGTTCCCGGAATAGGTCGACGTCACTTTTCTCCAAAAAAAAAAAAAAAAAAAAAAAAAAAAGTAGCTAAAATCAGAGCTATAAATTAAAAACTCGGAAAAACGATAATTTTCTTTCTCATTTTTCGAGTGGCAACAGTCTCGCAAGCTGGAGACGAAAATCTGCTTTATTTCGAAAGTTGTTACCATTGCTCTCTTTCAAATCCTAGAGTTTGTTAAAATACGAAAATAGACAAAAGATGAAATAAAAATAGCTTTCCCAAACATTAAATACGTTATTCCCGACTCCGAAAATTCGAGGGAAGCCATTTCGACTATTCTCATCTTAACTACTTTCATGAGCCAAAATACTAATTAAAAATTCTGAAAGTTCTAATTTTCGCACTCATTTTTCCTAGTGGTAACAGTCTCGGGCGTTGGAGATAGAATTGTTTTATTTCGAAAAGTGTTGCTACTGCTCGCTTGCAAATCGTACATTTTGTTAATAAAAAAATTTGTAAATTTTACATAACCTATATATATAAAGAAGAATGTCTGTTGTGTGTTTGTTTGTTTGTTTGCGTTATTGATTTCTGATCAATTATGATAAATATTTTGCGACATTGAATCGACTAAAGTTGAATATAGGTGAAATATTGGATGGAACTTGAGCTTTTATGGCCATTTGATTAGAAAGACGAAAATCACTAAAAGCTGAGTGACATTGCTTCTGATACAATGAGAGAGAATTATATTTTTCTATCGAAATTTTTTATGTGGGGTTGCATATCGCACCAGACTGAAAAATGTATAACTATGAATCGTATTTTTTACATCGTTAGAGAAGGATTACAACGGTATCGTTCTCTCTGTTGTTAGATACATTGCTTTCAATCTAACTTAATTGACATCGGGTACTTCCGCTAATAAAGAAATAAAATTAGAAAAAATTCATAAACGCACGACCAAAATTGTGCAGTATACGTAATTTCAAAATCAGCAACTTTCTTTTAGGAATCGGGTATTCAAGTTTGAAAGAGCAATTCGAAGAAATAAATTTAAATGATCAGCAGCAACAAGTGTGTATAATTTAATAGGCCTTATAAGGAAATTCACATAACTTATAAGGAACAACACGTAAGGCATTACAAGGCCTTATTTGTTGTTCGCCTTAGATTTTTGATTTTAGTAAGCACATAATTTTTCGATTTTTTTCATTCGAAAAAATATGCGTCTGTTTCTCGTACTTTTCTAATATACAGTGAATTATTTCATAAGGGCATTACGCGGAAGTTTCTAATTATTAGTTTATATATAGTATATAGACATTGTCAAACATTCGTTTTCTCCAGATGTAAACCACCTGTTTCTCGACCTGGCCCAAACAGCTTTTTGCATATTGTTAACTGCAAACAATCATTCGATTTACTGCATAGTTAAATGGAATGTATTCTGAGAGCTGAAAAATGTCATCTAAGCAATTTGCAATTTGATTCATTACTAGTAAATCTGAAATCAGTTTCGTTATTTTAACAAGAAAGGGCATTTTTATGCATAGTGCTGGAAATAGAATAAAGATTTAATAAAAATTAAATTTTAGGTTCGAGTTCCATTTGACGAATATCAAAATGTTTACCTTGAAATATTAATAAAAGTTTTTTGAAAATAGGAATGTAATTTTTAATTATTTTAAATCTATTTACTCTAAAGCAAAATGCCGTTACATTAAATATCAGAGGCACAAGTAGAAGATATAGAACTGGATATAGATGGCTAGAAGTAAGAAACAAACAGAAAAGAAAGAGAGAGATCAGAGTAAAATTATTCATGTTAAATTCAAATGGAAAGAATTTTAAAATGCTATATTTCAATAGCTAAGATTTAGTTAACTCTAACAGGGAGAAGTACCTCATATGGGCATAGTATACATCATAAGTGAAGTGGTGAAAGCATACGGTATCGTGTTTTTACTATTTGAACACTTTCGAAGATCTGAATGATGAGTTTATATATGTCAAATACTCTATTAATTACTTATCTCTATCTATCTCTAATTTTACACGTACTGTCCACCAATGAATGCTCGATGTATAGGTCACAGCCACTATCCCACCAAAAGAGAAAACTTTCATTTATGAAACTTCCTAGTACGTCTGCCAGGGAAACGAAAACTGGCTTTACATCTAACATTATCCTGCACATTTTTATGAAACATTAACATTTTGATTCGACCCTTTTGTTTTATTTTGTTTTGAGTTTTGTTCAAGCAAACGTTTCGAAAATCATTCCTACTTGTAAATACCTGTTTGTTTCTTGTATGTTTGGGGCACCATTGGTCATGTGGTTAGGATTGCAGAATACTGAGAGTTTTATGGAACTGATCATCCCAATTGTAATTTCCATTATTTATATACAAAAACAATATAGGAGCATGAAAAACACCAATATGGATAGTTTAATAAGACGAAACTTCAGCTCGTAAGTGCTGATAAAAAACAATGTACAATAACTAAATGTTACTGTAGGATGTTTATTATAGCTTAAATAAACAATATTCTGTTTTTGCTCAAACACAGCGTTAAAAATACCAAGTGGTTGACACGAAGCCACATAAATTTCGTTTGACTAATTATTAATATATTATTATATCATAATATTAGTTAGCAGTGGTAAATCTAGGTATTAAAAAACCGTAAACACGAATTTTTGAAAATTTTAATATTTCTCCTTTGACCACGTTTGAATTATCCATTTGAAGGTGGCAAGGGGCCTTCATTTTCAAGGAATGATTTCTACCGGCAGTAATTTTACAATAATATTATAAGATTAGACATAATAAATCTGACAGCATGAATGCATTATATGGAAAAAACCAGGAATTTGCATTATTTTGCTGTAGAATGTTATACTAATTCTCGATTATCCGTGTGTGGAATACCCGTCTTGCAATTTGGAACTAGGTACCGTTGAAGCAATTTTAAGCGACCAGCGAATATATTTTTCATTTAGTCAATTTGTCGAAATTTTAATCTTTTTAATTGCAGTTTTACATATTTTGATTACCATTAAAAACGAACGTGAGTAACACATCTGAAAATCTATAAGCTGTGAGAGAAATCATATTGAATGATCTGAGCATACAGAGGAGACTAATTATATGCCTTTGGCTTTACAATCCTTGTTAGAATATTTCATTTTCAGAGTTGTGTTTTTCTGTTTATTGCAGCTTGTAGGATGATGAGTGAAATTGCTTGGAACTCCGTGCATTAAATAAGTGCAAACATTGATTACAGACCTTGTTAATTAAAAAAAAATAAACTTTTAAAAAATAATATTACAGAATACATATACTTCTTTTACATTCCGAATCAATTTTCCGTACCTAGTTGAGTCACATAAATTATGACAAACTTTGAGAAATGAATTTAAAAGAATTAAATATGAAAAAAAGAATTTAACAAAACAATTATAACTTGGCTGTGCGAGAAATCTCACAAATACTACGTTTATGTTTCTGAACAAATGCATAATATTCCCTTCATTTCTATCCATCAATTTTATCATTTATCTCTCACACACTTTTTTATAAAAATCTGTGATAACACTTTACAAACATTTAAACAAATAAATGAAACTTATACAGATTGGACTGTCAAATACCTCGAAAAATTAGTTGTTAAATTTCAAAAAATTTCAGATTTGATTACGAGATATATCTCATAGATATCTGACATCGAAACAGGTCTCAATTCGATGATGTCATGGATTTTTAGAATTATGTTTACAGTTTGAAATTATCCTCATTATACGAAAAATATTAAATAAATTTGTTAATTATTAGTTTCCTTGCACACTCTTGTGCTATATGTACTTTAACGTACAAAGAACGTTATAGAATAGTGTTATCAAGGGTTATTTAAATCAAACTGCTCTGCGTTTTAAGGCTGAGCGGTGACTTTCCAATTAACACGCTGAGTTCGGCGCCGAATTTGCTGTCCTTTCCATTCAGCCGGCAGCGAGTTAAACCTTAAAGCTAAGCCGTATTATTGTTTAGAATGTTTCAATACATTTCATTAAAGCTAAATTTGATCACATTTCATTGACACTATGTTTATTAACTTATACTGTCGGTCCCGTGGAACGACGCCAGGCAAACGAAAATTCCAGTGCCGGTCCCCAGGGACCGACGCCGGCCACACGGAAAGTTCACTGTCGGTCCCCAGAGAGCGGCGCCGCGATCAACGTGTTAAGAAAGTTTCGGGCCGGTAAGTAAATATGTATTTAATTCAAATATATGAATTAATATGTAATCTATATATATGATTGATTGCATTTGAGTTCCATTTCGAATACTCAAAACTTAAACACAAAGAACTAGAGCCAGCAGATACATAAATCAGTTTATTGAACGCAATTTAACAGAATCGTTACAGGTGATGAGATGTGGGTAGCTCACTTCACCACAGAAACCAGCAACTCACGATTGATTGGCGTCACAGGGATCCACGCGCCGGACGATCCTCAGTCTATGCACGGAAATTGATGAGCACGGTATTCTGGGATAGTAAAGACATTCTGCTCATTGACGTATTGGCGAGTGGTGCTCCGGTGAAAGCTGATCTTTATTACGCTTTACTAGAGAACATCTGAAGAGCCATTCAGAACAAATGGCTTGGGATGTTAAGTGCTGGTGTTGTGGTGTCCAAAGACAACATCGGACGCATACGGGGAATTCCACAAAATATATGTTGTAGACGTTTCGCTGGGAGATGTCTGACCATCATGGCTCCGATCTTGCTGTCAAGTACTTTCACGTGTTATTGCACCTGAAGACGTTCTTGTCTGGGCACACTTTCCTACAAGTGAAATGTTGCAGACAACTGTGACGGGCTTCCTTTCTTCCCAGGCGACAGACTTCTATGACACTCTAATGGAAATAGGTAACCGACGCTATGACAATTGGTATAGTTCCGATGTTTCTTATGCTGAGAAGTAGCAGAAATATAGCTGTATCTTTTGCAATAGATCTTTCCAGGTAATAAGACTTTGTTTTTATGGTTTACGGCAAAGTAATTTTTCGGACGACCCTCTTATTGTTTAAATAATCATTATCAAATGAATATACCTTCATCTAAATAAATATCTAACTCATTGAAATCATCATCTATATAAATTTCCTTCTAAATCCAATCAACTTCATCTGCTAAATTTAAATCATCATCTAAGACATCTAACTAAGCATAACTACCCAAAACACATCTTCATGTTAAACCATCATATATATATTATCATCATCATCGTCATTGAAAATATCGCCAAATTAAGATAAATCATCATAGCTCAAATCAACTAAATAAAAAGCAGTATCATCTAAATCACCACCATCAACAATATGATTCTCATTTGATCATCGTCTTCATCACCACAACCGTCTAAATCACCATCAAAATTGTTATCTGAATAACCAAGAAAGAAATTATAAAATTATCACCAGATAATTCAAAACCATCATTTAAATAATCATCATCATCGAAATCATACCTTCAGTTTAAACCGTCGTATGTGTCATCATCACCATTATCATCGTCGAGATAGATAAATCATAATCCTCCAGATCATCTAAATAGAAAGCAATATCAACCAAATCATCATCTTCTTCATCCTCATTTAATCATCGTCTTCATTGCCTAACTCCTCTAAATTATTATATAAATCACTCTCACATCATGTATAAAATCGTCATCAGTCAAAACTATGTCACCATCAAATTCATCTAAATATTTATTATCACTTAATACACATCGTCATTTTAACCATCATGTATATCGCGTCACCATGATCATCCTCAGAATAAGATAAACCATCATCACCCAAATCACAAAATTTTAAACCATCCTATGTATCATCTTCATCATCATCATTGAAGTGGTCGTCAAAATAAAAGATCTTCACCTAGATACAAAGCCCAATCACCTCAAGTTTTATTATCATCCTACTCAAATATTCATACTCTTCATCATTAAACCATATACTCACGATCACCTAAATAAAAAATCATCAGCAGTTAATCTAAATCCTCGTCCTTAAAATACCAGTTAAATTATTTAAATCATGATTTTTTAGTGTTTCGCTAGTGTGCCGTCAAAAAGAGCCAGTTTCGTTCAGGTACAGACACAAGGATATCACCGGAAGTTCACTATCTTTGGTACAGGTGTAGTAACCAAACGCCCTCAGGAGATGCCAGAGGCTTGGGTACGTAGCCGAAACCTATGCCATCTTAGATAACGTGACACTCGGAAGTGACATAAGAGTTTAAATAACGTAATGTTTCAAAAAGTTTTGTTTTTGTGACAACGAAAATATTTTTTTAAGTTTCATGTCAAAACGACGAATTGTTTTCTTTTTTTTTAGGCAACGGCCTCTTGAATCTCTTGAAATCTTGTTTGTAATGACATTAAAAATTTCCCTTTTATCATTAAATCTGTATTTGATTTTAATTGAGCATCTCATTACTTACTGTTTGTTCATTTTGCATAATTTTAATATAATAATAATAAGCAAAATGCAAAATGTTAATCGTTAATGAAAAATGCGACCAGAGATATAAAATAAAAAATTAAAAGACAAAGAATTAAATTTATATATAAAGTTTTACCAGAATAGAAAAAAAAGAGAAAGGACTTTAAAGAATAGAATAGTTGAAGGGGTGTTGTTTATAGGAGTATCGTTTGCTTCATTTTATTGTTGCAAACAGCGTAAATTCCTTTTGCTTTTCTTCCTTTAGTTTTGAACTTTATGTGTGGCAACAAGATAATTGATTGATAGAATTGTGTTTGTGACAGCCATGTAGAATGGCTCGCTTATTTTGTATCAATTATTTTGCATCGCTGACAAGTGTAATTTAATAAAAGTGTAGGAATACAGTTCATTTGTTGATTGATTATAGTTTGTGAAACATATTAATTTAATAGAATACAGGTGTTGAAAGCCAAAACATTTCATAAAATGAGGATTTCTGATATTTGCATTTTCAAATTCTCTATAATTTTAGCTTTCTTAAAACACCATTCTTTAATCTCTATGAAAATTAGGACTGTACAAAATCTAGCTTTAATTTGACATTGAATGCTTTGATAATTGAGAATTTTTACATAAAATCGCCTTTTTCGAACGTGATTTTTTTATACTCGATGTAGTACCTGTTCTCAAGAACTACTGCTCACAGGTATCCGAAATGTTTATACCTTATTTACTACGTTTCCAAATATTTGCCGAATTGAGCTTTTGATTATAATCAGTGCTAAATTTTACTATGCGTAACAAAATATTCTGTAAAATACTCTAAAATTTAAAATGATAAAAAAGCTCGTTTCAGGATATTCAGCTAGGTATTGTGATGTTCCTTCCCTTAGCGAAAGACGTTTCCAGAACATTTTATCCGCGAGGGGCGAAAGACGTTTCCAGAACATTTTATTCGCGAGGGGCGAAAGACGGTTAAAGGAAGGGATGTAGTTACGCCGGAAAACAGAGTGGAGGCAAGCTGGTGGGAAGAATACGAGACTTGTGACTTTTGCGGTTGGACCGGCAGTCATGCCGTGTGCAAAGAGGTAACTTAAGCTAAATGTATAGTAGTGGTATCTGTTTTATTGTGTATTGTGTAATAAATTAGTGGTTAAAATTTCAAAGCTGATGGAGATTATTTTCCTATTATGGCGAGTGCATGAGGAATAGACAAACCCGCCTCGGAGTTGGAACGGCGCGAGGTGCAAATCGGCGCAGTCCATAGGATAAGATTGTGAAAAAGGAAATCACTGAATAGTGAAAATAATAAATAAATATTATCGTAAAAAGTTACTGAAAATTATAAAATGAAATTCGGTGATAGTTCACGAATGGATCTACGGTATGAGAAGATTTTTATGACGAAAGAAAATGGCGCGTTTAAGGCAATGTGTGCGAATAAATCATCAGATTTTGAAAGCGTGATGTGCTAAAACGTTCACAGCCAGTAAGTGGTAAAATGTGATCATCAGTGTTCATCATCCTAGTGAAATCGTGAAAAGTTAAATCAGGGTAACGTGAATTACCGTGTTGTAATCATGTCAAGTTACGTGCCAGTGCAGTGTGCTCATGATTAAAGTTTACAACGTCAAGTTGTGCTCTTCGTTCGACATTTTCACTATCGGGATCAAAGGTAAGTCCTTCTTAATTTATATATTAACCATATTAACTTGGAAAATTAAAATTGTTTTTATGTCTGGTAATAACATGATTCGAATGTCAGGCGTTAAAACCAGTAGACGCCGAGAAAGTATTTTTTATATGCAAATGAGAAATTAAGGTTCTTATTTTTATCAAGATATAGGAGATATTGATTGTTAAATGAAAGTTAAAATAGTTCGGAAATATGATATCAGAAGTGATTCTGAAGCATTTGATTGTTTACTCAGATTACTAAGCAAGGTCGAACGGACTTGTTTGTTGTCTTGTTTTACCAAAATGTTTTAGTCACTGAAGTTAATAAGTTGATTAAAAATTAATTCGTTTAACCATTTGAAACAATACGTTTAATATGTGTGTCAAAAAGAGCCAGTTTCATTCAGGTACAGACAGAAAGATATCACCGGAAGTTCACTATCGTTGGTACAGGTGTAGTAACCAACCGCCCTCAGGAGATGCCAGAGGCATGGGTACGTAGCCGAAACCTATGCCATCTTAGATAACGTGACACTCGGAAGTGACATAAGAGTTTGAATAACGTAATGTTTCAAAAAGTTTTGTTTTTGTGACAACGAAAATATTTTTTAAAGTTTCATGTCAAAACGACGAATTGTTTTCTTTTTTTTTAGGCAACGGCCTCTTGAACCTCTTGAAATCTTATGCTGCTGCATTGCCGTGCGCAATGCAGCAGTCAGTACAGGAATGCGTAAATGCGATACGGCGCAATGCAGCAGTATTCAAAACATTTTATTTTCAGGATAATTTAAAAGATTAGCATATTTCTTTTTGCATTTATGTGTTTAACAATATATGGTTAAATATATGTTAAAAGTTTCATATGAGAATCTATTATTCATTATTGTGTTCCCTAATGATATTGTATGCTAAGTGAATAATGGTAGTATTCAGTAGTAAAGAAATATGTACGTTTGCCTATAATCAAGTGTTATTATTGTATTGCATGTGTAACGCTGTAAAACGGAAATATCACAGATTAATAAGGGTCTTAAAAGGAGAAATAGGGTGGCAGAAGAATCAGACGAAGTCATAAAATCCATGCAGACTTAAATTAAGTTAAAGGAAATGGGGCTACAGCTAGAAAAGTGTAAGTTGGAGGAAGATGCGGCTAAAAAGCGGTTAAAAGAGATGGGATTTAGGGAAACACAATTAGAGAGAGAGCGAGATAAAAATTAAAGAAATAGAGCGTAGGAAAATAGATAAAGAAGGAAGCGTATCGCAATCAGAGGAGGATGGGGTTTCAGATTCTTAGAGCAAGGGAAACGATTATTGAAACATTTGAAAATAATGAAAGGAGTTATGATTGACCCACCATCGAAAGCTGAGAAATGGCCGTTCTTTTTACATCATGCTGAAGTGATTCTTAATCTCTATAAAATTTCTGAAGAAGGGAAAATTATTTTGCAGAGTTTAAAAAAAAAAGTTAAAAATTTGATCGCGACTCTCGATGAAATGGATTTAAATAACTATATTATGATTAAAGACACCGTATTAAAAAAATTCGAGATTCCTCGGAAAAACCGATCGAGGCAGGGTGGTGGGGTGAATACGAGACTTGGTACATTAGCGATTGGACCGGCAGCCATGCCGTGTGGAAAGAGATTACTTAAAACATGTTTTGCGCGTCTTATATTATGTATATAGATGATATTACTTAAAACATGTTTTGCACGCCTTATATTATGTATATAATTGAATGTATACTATACTAGTGATATTTGTTTTATTGTATATTGCGTACCGTTATGTGTAATAAATTAGAGGATAAAATTTCAAAGATAGAGATTATTTTTTTACTATGGCGAGTGCATAGACGAACCTGCCTCGTGCTTGAAAGAGCGCGAGGTGATAGATGTACTTTAATTACGTAAAAACCTTAAAGCCTGTAAGAACAGTAGATTTTTCAGAAATCCAAAAATGGCCAATTTAACATTGTTGCTATAGGGTTTCCAACACCCCTTAATAAAAAGGAGTAAAATATTTTTAAAAAATGGCATTTATGGAAATAAGAAAAAGAAATATGTTTAGCTTATAAGAGTATATAATATTTCTGTAAAATAAATAAAGTGAGCATTTAAAAGTAATTTTTTAAAATAAAAAACCAAAAGGAAATATTTATAGTTTTTAAAATCAGTATTACGTTTGTAAAATGAAAGAACTTAAAATCTTTTTAAAGTAAAAATAGCGAAAAGAAAAATTTAAATGAAAGTTTCACGTTAGTAAAGTTAAATATTAAAGAGAAAAACATTTTTGACACGAGAAAGGGAAAATAAAAGAATTTTAAAGTCAAAATTACATTTGCACAAGTTGCAAATTTGATAGAGATTCGCGTTCCTTTAAGCCTCGGGCGCATCCCTATGACGGTCGGTTACTATTAAGCTTGTTATTGTAAACTGGCTATTCAAATTACAGTCGGTATGCGCAAAGGGGGCCTGAATCTTCATCCTGAAAAATAAACAAAATTATTGTTACACGTCACATAAAAATATCAGTTAAAATGATAATTCAATTCTGAGTCACAAGCATGAGAATATTTGAGAAGGTTATATCGCATACGCAAATAACCAAAATGAAAGATACTCGAAACGGATGACTGTGCACTGTCTGCAAAATTTTAGACCGGATCTTGGTCGTTTGTGGTGGGCATTGACTTCCAAGTACAAAAGTGTTTTGAAAAACGTAAATGTTTGCGCTTTGGTACTTTTAAATTTAAAATAATTTGTTTTGTAAAAATTACGAAGCCTAGCTCTTCATATGTTTCTCCGACACTCATGATTTTATGAGGAAAAAGTTTGCACTCGTTATGAAATAATTTTGAACATAAGTATCTCCGTCTGATTTCGATGGACATCAGTCAATTGTTTTGTGATTTATTTCTTATAACCAAATACCTAGACAGAAGTCTAGGTATTCGAGGAAAAAATAATTAGTCAGATTTCGTACTTTGTGCAATAATAACCGTTTATTATTCGAAAAGACAAAAAGTTGCGTCATTTAAAACAGATCATTAATTGAAGTATATCCACGGTTGCACAAATAAAGAGCGAGTGAATATTTTGTGGACAGAGCGTGTACAATTTGATGAAAGGCATATGCAGTAGAAAAGTGCCCAAACTGGCGTAAATAGATAAAACGGCTTTTGTGGGAGTAAAATCTTTTTTATAATTAAATTTTAAATTAGTAAGTTATTTATTATGATATAAATAGTAAAATATAGATAACTGGTACTTTTATTTTCAGCTTTTTTGAAATAAACTCATTACGCATCGTGCCAAAAGAAAATAAAAAACTTCTTTCAAAATTTAATGCTTAACGTTTTTTTTTTGGAAATGAAAATATCAATTAACAATAGACAAAACTCTTCCTTGACCTTGCAAATTATTCTAGAAATCCTTAACTTCCTTTAGCTGGTAAAAACCTGAAATCTCTTACTAAATTTGGCATGGAATATGCCAGTAAATTTCAAACGTAAAAATGTGCGCCATTTGTTTTTTCATAAAATTTCTCATATAAATAACTCTTGGATTAGACTTTTTTTGAAAAGTATCTTGACCCAAAACGTCTAAACTGTTTTCTTAAAACATTCGTTTGCTATTGAAAATTTTATAAATATAACTAGACTGAGTTTTGAATAAATGAAATTACAACGCATAAGCACATTGTTGGAACATTTTGTATAAGAAAACGTAATCGCATATAAATCAAGTTCTTATATCGCTTAATTACAATGCATCAGGTCTTTAGTAAATAAAGAAAGCAATAAAATACACATGGTGGTTTGGCAATACCAAAAACATCATATCCCGCAACAGCTCTTCTTGATTATTTCATACCTTAGGAAACACGAGCAAATATGTCAATTGCGGAAACATTGCAGTTTGGCAAGCGATAAGGTGGTGCGCAGGAGAAATGATTATCGTTGAAAATATTTCTGCAAGGTAGGAGGTGATTTGTATTCATTCTGGATGTGGAAGAGAATGTTATTCTAGGACTTCGAGAAACAAGGAACATAATTTGGATAAGAGTGCACTTTCGACCAAAGTGAATTTTCGGAATTAGGAGTCATGTTCTTCTTTCTGTAGTCATTTGAAACCGTGGTTCTGATGTCAACATCAAAGACTTAACGATATCACATTTGATTTTAGTGAAGTGTAGTTCATCCAGTGCTTTCTTCAGCAGTAGTTATGGCTTTTGCCGAACGAAACAAACACAATGCAAGTTTCAAATGTTAAGTCATTCAGTTTGCGAAAGAAAATGGAAATCATGCAGTTTGGTTTTCGTGAGTGCTTCGTACACGAGTGGAGGAAACATGAAATTTTACAATGATTATTGCGCCAAAGAATAACTGTGCATTGCATAAAGAAGTAATGAAATAGCTTACCGTCGGCGAAAGTGTTGGAAACTGCATTGTAGAAAATCCCCATCATCACTAGAATGGATTAATTGTAACAAGAAACAGCGTACGTTTCTAAATCAGTTGCCCTCTGCTGAAACAAACCCAAATGTTCCTGAAATCCCATTTATTCCTGAAACAAGCCCAGATGTTCCTGAAATGCCATTTATTCCTGAAACAAACCCAGATGTTCCTGAAATCCCATTTATTCCTGAAAAAAGCTCAGATGTTCCTGAAATGCCATTTATTCCTGAAACAAACCCAGATGTTATTGAAATGCCATTTTTTCCTGAAACAAACCCAAGCGTTCCTGAAATCCTATTTATTCCTGAAACAAGCCCAGACGTTCCTGAAATCCTATTTGGATTAAGAATGAGGAAAAAAGTGTTATTAAATTTTTAAATCTATAATGTTTGAAAACGTTAGTGACTTTTGATTAATAAAAACTACATAAAAAGAATTGCTGTTACCTGAATACCTCTCTCTCACTTATGTGTTCCTGTTACGAATATTAGGAGATTAAAAGTAAATAACCCAGGAAAAGTGTAAGCAATGTGAAAACGTCTTGATATCAAATTATGCGCTAAATTAGAAATATAATGTTAAGGTTAATAATTGCGTTCAATGTTATTTTTGATCCGTGATTAAACACGCAATCACAATTATTCTTATAGAGGCTACAGGATTAGTGTGTATTTATTATTGTAGAAATAATTATTCTATCTAGCATTACTATCTGCACATTCTTGACATCGAATTCCATGTGTAAATTTAATGTAAGTAATTTTTTCTTTAAAAACCTTTCATAACAGTATCCGTACTAAAGGTTTCCGAATCGATTAATATAAGCTAATTTATCCACATTACCTCACATGGATGTTCCTCATAACTGCAACCCTGCAGAATAAAGAATATGCAAAATAAATATGACTCTATTAAAAATACGTATTTGAAAATTAAATTGTGTTAACATTCAGTTGTTAAAAGTGTGTAAATTTCTTATTAATTTGAATAACCAACTAGTTATCATGAACTGAATATGCAAAGTAAATGCATCTTTATTCAAATTACATAACTGAAAGTTTAATTGTTACATTTAGGTTTTTAAAGTGTGTAAATTTATTATTTTTTGAATAACTAATTGATTTATGGCACAGATCTTTACTGTTACTTTTCTTTCCGTTTCCGTTCCAAAATTCAAATTAGTGCGAGATTATATAACGTGCTATTTTCGGATTGTAAGAGAAATCAAGTTTCTACATTTCGAGGCCATGTTACTAGCTTTCTCAAGCTCAGAAAAGATTGTAGTTTTCAGCTTTGCATTATAGTTGCCGACAGTTAAATGGTTGAGCCAATTTCGCGTTAATGCTTTTTGCAGCCCTTGTTTACTTGACTTACTTAAATCTGTTTGATTACTTAAATCTGTTACTTTTAAGTTACATTACCACAAGTGATTGGCAGATCTCAATTTCGAATCCTGCATTTATGTTTCAATTTTGACTTTATAAAAAAGACCACTGGAAGGAATTGAGTGCCAGTCATTCTTTTTGCTGAATGCAACGAATTTATATTCCTCGAGAACGGTCTAGCAATCTGTATCGCCTGTAGAAATAACTGTAGTTTAGATTTAGAAATTTCTTACTTGAAAAAAGTTGGTTCTTGTTTAGGTCTAGAATTTGTAATCTTATCAATATCATTAAAGATTTTCGTTGTGATTATTTAAATTATATTGGAGAAATACGTAAGGTTAGTATTATTTTATACAACCAGTTATTTTATGATTTATATCTTTCCTGTCACTTCTCGTTCGTTTTCCGAACAGGAATACAGATTTGTTCGATAGTAAATTACTCGAAATTTTCTAATTGTAAGAGAGAATGTGTCCCTGTCTCTCGAGACCACCTTATGGGATTTCGCTAGCTCTGTTAAGATTGCATTTTTCGCCACAAGATATGGCGGTGTGTATGAGCTTGAGAAGAGCATTTATGTTCAAGTTCCGTTTTAATAAAACATGTTTGTTTCAAAACGGAAAAAAGTTTTTTGCAGATGGCGCGATTGTCCCCTCCAATTCCATGACTGCCTCCATGGTAGCAGGGAAGACTAAATTCTCTAAATAGATCATTGAACTGTTTGAGTATCCAATCTGAAACAGGACTATTACCTGTTGAAGGGGAAAACTGTACAATTGTCGACCATATTTAAAATCTTCAAGATGATATTCGGCGCGTTTTTTCGGGAGAGCCACTGTTAAGAAAATAACTATTTTTTGTGGATTTTTATATTTTATATTCTTTACTTCTGGCAACGAAACGTAGTTTGTTAAATATAAGCTATTTTATAACAAGAGATTATGCTTGAGATATTTCGTTTGAAAATTCATTATTGTTTTGGAATCAGCATCCATTACTAAAAGAGACTGTATTTAGAGGAAGTTAACTGAAGAATAAGAATGAATACATTTATGCCGTAAAATTCTGCTTCAGTGTTTATTTTTTCTTGTACAATTATGACAACATATAATTGAAAATTATATGCTGTATCAAATCTTGCGAAATAAGTGAAATAGTCACATTTATGGAATATATACACTAGAATTTTTTAAAAGCGTAATAAATTATAAATTTTTTATTGTTTTAAAATATAAGGCTAGGAAGCACCTGTTGAGAACATATTGTATATTTACTGAAAGATTTTCGTCTCCTGTTTGTTTTAATTTCTGACTGGAGACAACCATCTTATATCTGACTAGAGATTACTTTTTTTTTTTTTTTTTTTTTTTTTTTTTTTTGGTTGTGGTTTTCCCTATTCTTTCAGACGATTTTTTTAACATAATTTGATTAGTTGCTACCTGATGTTGCAACATCCATAAATCATGACTTCTGGTTTTAATTTACGTATCATTGCAAATGGCTCTACCTTCCTGGTAAAATATGTAATACCGTATTTATGCGAATCTAATGCGCCATCGAATCTAATGCGCATCCCCATTTTAAAACTTTAAATAATAAAACAATTTTTTGTCGGCGAATGTAATGCGCATCAATGGTATGAGGAATTTATTGAATCTTATTTTATACAACAATGGATTTGTATATAAACTATCAATCAATGGTATGATAATTTTATTTAAATTTAGATACTATATTTTATACAACAATGGATTTATACATAAAGTAGCAGAACATAGAATTAACCTATTAGTGGGCTATTGTTATGTGAAACAATCATTGTTAATTACCACTACTGTATATACGGTACATATCGTAAAGTATGAACATGAAATAAATCGTAACATTTCTATCTAGCTAACAGTTTCTACAATCAGTGATTAATAGTAAACGTCTTTATTCACTATTTTGATGATAGCTTCCTTAGTCCCCTTCTACGTAATGGTGTAGTTAGGAGGCATATCAAACCAAATTGGCGTCTCGTCAGCATTGCCAATTTGCCCCATTGAAAAATTCTTTTCCTTCCGAAGTGTGATGACATACCGCTAAAATGTTAGTAGTTTTCCCTCAAAATCTGCAGGAAGCTTTTGGCATATTGTTGTACGGCGTCTTAGAGATAAGCCCATCCGCTTCATCAACCGATCCACCCATCCACGGCTAGCTTTAAACTCTGGTTTCGGTATTCCAAGAACTTCAGCCTCCTCTTTTGCTTTATTTCTTATAGTGTCACTAGTCACAGGTTGTCCATTCTTCCTCCTTTCACGTACAAATTCCAAAACTTTTTCTTCAATTTTAGGGTGTCTTCCTTTGCGAAGGCCAGTGAATTTCTTTCTACTAGTTTTAGTTGCAAACAGTGGCAATTTCTGTTGCCGCCACAAGCGAACATTGCTCTCAGCTACGTTTAACTCTCTCCCAGCCTTTCTATTGCCATTTCTTTCAGGATAAAGAATTACTTTACGTTTGAAAGTAGCGTCATATGACATTCTTCTCTGCTAGCCCTCCATTTCGTGACTACGTACTCTGCAGTTTGTATCCTCTATGCAATAATGTGTCAACCATAAATGTAACGGTAAATGTAGTCGAGAAATACAGTAATCCATTGTTACGATTTAAATTTGGTTGACGTCATCGGCGAACTTTGCACTCGAATCTAATGCGCCATCGAATCTAATGCGCACCCCAATTTTGAGTACTACATTTGGCCAAAAACGATGAGCATTAGATTCGCGTAAATACGGTAATCAGATATTGTGATTGCATACGATGCGGTTACATTTCATAGATGTCGCATTTTATAGATACAATTTTTCGTAAGATACAATTTATGGAATAGCTTCAGTATAGCTCACTTTTATAGTTTGGCGAATGTGTTTTGGCGCAAAAGCACATGAAATACGTTGTTTTGAAAATGGTTGCCATACAGATTCTCGACGAAACTCCGTGTTTCAAAAATTGGCGGCCATCTTGATTTCACCAGAAATTGTGGATAATAGAAATAAATTTACCACTATTATACACTATTTTAAGAGAAAGAAATATTAAGAAATGATTAATAAAAATGATTAAGGTTAAAAGGTTGTAATTTTAGAAGAATACCGAAAACCTTTAGCTATTTCATCCTTAATAAATAATTTGGTAAAAGTGTAGAATAGGCTGCATCAACAAAGTTGAGAAGGCGGAACTGTGTGACATCTATAAACGGACGGGAATAAGCTTGTGACGTCACAATCTGTTCTCGCATTTATGCTTCGCGTACTTTCTATTAGACTCAACTAGGCGTAGTCCCCCTTTCTTCGCTTCTAAGTTCCTGCTTCACTAACATATCGTAGTCGCTTGTCAGCTTTGTCCATTGTTTCAAAATGTGATACGTTGGATAGCTATTGAAAGTGTTTATTGCATTAATAAAGTTGTCCCAGCACAGCAGATATGTATTTCTAAGAAATCTTTTCCCAGAAAATAAATTGATGCTTTGAAAAAACGTTGTTTTGTGATTTCCCAAAAGTGCAGTCATCAACTACTCAGCATAATTGCAAGGAGTAATTATCTATCACTATCCGGTTAAATGCAAGACAGCTGACGTCATCTCTTCATAGGCATGGACCTTATAAGAGATAGACTAACCCAGTGGGCGGGTCGAGCGTCACCGACATGTGCGCATGAGAGTAGGGACGATCTGGTTTACTTTGACACTGAAACCTATGGCGTTTGTATCACATAACTGACTTATAACTGTTTTAATTATTAAATGTGATACGTTGTATAGTAATGAGATTATGAAAGTCACAGTTTTTTTCATATAGGATTTAATACATCTCATTAAAGCACTTTTTACTGCATTTCGCTCATTTTTTCATGCGTAATTCCTGTACAAACATCTTTACTTTGATAAAACGGTAAAAACTCTAAGCACAAAATTTATGAACTTAATTGTGAGTAAAAATAAAGTAAAATTAGATAAGATCGATAGCACGTGACGCTTTGAAATAAGTAAGGTAAAATTAAACAAGATCTGATAATTTTTGTTTTTAATTTAATGAATATTTTCAGGCAGTGATTTTTAAAACTATAATAACATTACAAAACGATTATTTATTTGATTATATCATCATTAAATTATTAACATTAAAGTGGATTATTTATTTTAGTAATTCATAAAATTCGGAGCATAAAATTTTCTGAGTGTAATGAACGGGGGGAAAAAAAGATAAAATAAAATCTGGAAGCACACAGATTTTAGTATACGCCCAAAAGGAGCCTGTTTTAACATTTTGTGTGTTACCTATATTTATTGAATATCATGTTCTTCGCCCGTAAACCACATTTGAAACATCGTAACATTTGAAAACAGCATATCTTTAGAATTTCCGCACTGGAGATAAAAATTTTATTTTCTGTGCAGTGTTGCCATTACTCGCTTTAAGATCGTTGAATTTGTTAATCAAAAATAGGTTAATGTTTTACAAAATATGAAATAGATAATGAAACAAATTCGAAATTCGGCTGTCCAGATGCCGGGGTTCGGGTGCAGGATTACATTATTCAAAATTTGATGGCTCTAGATACCGTCGTTTTTGTCACAGTGAGAGTAACATACATGTATTCCAGAGATAAATAGAAGGGCTAGGTCATTTCTTTGTTCGACTCCTCGCCGACGCGAGCCTCGTGGAGGGGCTTAACTAGAAGTAATCTGACGTGTCTCTGTTGCACCTTCTCTGACTTCGCGCGTTTAAAACTGTAGTTTCATTCAATTGCGAGACGATTTTCTGAAGGTCGCATATCCCAAATTAATTTTAATTATATATATTTGTTTTCTAATAATGCAAATATTTAATAATTTGTGTATATATAGTTTTAGTCAGTTTTCCTTTTAAATTCTATATTTAACAATACAATATACAGTGTATGGACAAAAATATGGAAACACCTTGTGAAATGCATGTTTGAAAAGAAAGATTGATTTTAATGAAATACGTAGGTGGCGCTGGCATTTTTTACTACTGACGCCACCTATACAACTTCGTAAATGTGCTAAACAGTTCAGTTGGTGTCGGAGTACTGTTATGTGAGGTTGTCATTGCATTATGTCAGAGTTAACAGACTTCGAACGTGGGCAAATTGTTGGAGCACGTATGGTAGGTGCTTCCGTAAGCAAGGTAGCCGAGGTGTTTAGTGTTTCAAGAGGTACTGTATCGAAGATTTATTCCGCATATTTGCAAAGCGGAAATACATCATCTGCTAAATCACAGCGCGGACGAAAGTGTGTCCTGAGTGATCGGGACTGACGATCATTAAGGGCAATTGTGACGAAAAATAAGAAGACCACAGCTGCAAAAGTTACTGCTGAAATGAATGTTGTGTTACCGAACCCTGTGAGTACCAAAACAATTCGAAGGGAGCTTCATAAACAGGGAATTGCTGGCCGTGCTGCAATTGAGAAGCCACTCATCAGTGATGCTAATGCCCGTAACAAGAAAAGGTGGTGTTTAAGTCATAAAGCCTGGACTATAGAGCAGTGGAAGCGAGTAATATGGTCTGACGAGTCTTCTTTCACATTGTTTCCCACTTCTGGCCGAGTTTACGTCTGGAGAACGCCTTCTCAAGCCTATAATACAGACTGCTTGTTGCCAAGAGTGAAACATGGCGGGGGTTCTGTTATGGTTTGGGCAGCCATATCGTGGTTCTCTGCTAGCCCCATGATAACTGTGTCAGGGCACATGACTGCCAAGACTTATGTGAACATTTTGGCCGATCAAGTTCATCCCACGGTACAAACTTTGTTCCCCGATGGTGATGGTGTCTTCCAAGACGACAAAGCATTGTCACATTGTCCAGGACTGGTTTTCTGAGCACGAGGATGAGTTGTCCCATCTTTCCTGGCCACCACAGTCACCAGACCTGAATATTATCGAACCTTTGTGGTCTACATTGGAACGGAAAATTGCGTTCTCGTTATCCACCGCCAACATAATTATCTGAACTTGCCACCGTTTTGCAGGAAGAATGGTATAATATTCCCTTGGCAAACATACAGGAACTGTATTTATCCATTCCGAGAAGACTGCAAGCTGTTTTGGATGCCAACGGGTTTCCTACACCATATTAAGCAAAGAAACATGTTTTTTTAAAGGTGTTTCCATATTTTTGTCCAACCCCTGTATCTTTGTATCCTTTATGTAATATGGTTTCTTGTGCTGTAGCAACGTGCCGTAACACTTATAGAAATACGAAAAGAAGATATATTGTATTTCATGCTTTTCCAAAGGACAATTTTCTTTTGTCGAAAGAATGGATACATAAATGTCGAAGACAGGATTCTATTAATGTGAAAAACGCAAGAATTTGCAGCGAACATTTTCTGTGCAGTGATTATGAAGATGACATGAGAAATCGCTTGCTTGGATTGCCGCAAAAGAAACTGTTGAAATCCAATACTGTGCCGAAAGTAAATTTATCGTGTGCAGTAACACCAAGAAATCGGTGACATTTGAAAAGAAAACGAATTAAGCCAAAAAAAATTTATTTTGAGGCCGAGAACGAAATAGAAGCTGACAGTAATAAATCAAGTGTTAATGATTTTGAAATAAAACTCACAAGTAACAATGCCTAAGTGACAATATCCCTGAATGACCTAAGTGTTAAGATAAACAAGAATGTATTGATAATTTGAAGAACAAAATAATATCCTTAGAAAATTGTAATAAAATACTGAAAAGAAAAACTTTATAGAATGTTTGCTCAGCGACAAAGAAGGTGAACGACATCTAGAAAGAAATTTGTATCGGAAATTCAGAAATTAAAATACCAAACAACGAAATTTAGAAAAAAACAGCACAGATCGGAGAATTTGGAAAAACGTCTAAAGCATATTTTTACAAAGACGCAAATTAACGCATTGCTAGAAAAGAAGGAAAAAATCAGGTGGACTAGTGAAGATATTTCACGTTGCATTGTCATAAGAGCTCTGTGGAATACGTTTCTTAAATAGAAATGCATATGTTTTTTCCCAAAGAAAAGCAACCCAAAAGGCAAAAAGTAGATTTTTTTCGAATGTGGTAGCCAATAAATAATATTTCAACAGCATGTAGTTGCATTGTGACTGTACAAGTAAGCATATATAATATGTTTCGATTTGAAATATTTCTAGATGACATTTTAGAAGTTAATAGCGTAAAGCATATTTCAAATGAGAACTAATTTTGTTAAGTTATTTTTATTGTATCCTATGTTATTATTGATTCTATTTTGTGCTAGCTTAGCATTCTAGATAAAATATAATAATATAACATTAAAGTAATTGGCATAAGAAAACCTGCCTCCTTAATCCCCACTTTTGAAAAATTAAATAATTTTTTTTAGGTACTGTGAGCAAAGTTGTTTTGTCTAAATTAAAATAACAATCTTAATGCATTTATTTAAATGCAATATTGATGTAAGCCTAAGTTACAAAATTATTCAAAAAAATATATGTTATTATATTGAATAGGGAGAAAAATATGCCAATGTAAATTTACAATTAGGCTGAAACTCAAACTTAGATTAGCAGAAATTTTGAAAACTATGCCAATTTAAGGTTATTTTTTTGATTAATTTTAAATAGCTGTTATTATAGTTATCTTAGAAGCAGTAGTACAGTTAAGTAACATGCTGTTAACATGCAGTTAAAGTTAGTTAACTTAACTTGCAGTTAAAGTTAGTAACTCTTAGTTAACATGCAGATAAAGAAATGATTAGAAATAAACAGGCATTTAAAGAAAAAAAAAATCCCTGCAAATTAAAAAAAGGGAACTTTATGCTAATAGCAGCGCATTTTATCTGTTATTTTAAAATTGAGTAAGTACTATTAAATTTTTTAATGTTCAGTGTAAAATGCATACTGCAGCAACATTGTCTCTTCTAAATTATATCTATCTTTCACACGCAACTCATTTTAAACGCTGGTTCTTCAGATTAAAAAGGCTAATTTCTATGTTGTCAGTTGCATCTCCGCGCTCAGTGTTATCATGGCTACGTCATCCCTCTCCACTGCCTGTTTCAGGGGGAAAGCTCTATGCTAGCCCTTCTCTTTTAAGTCCTGCATGTATTCATGCAGATTCTTCATTATTTCATTTCTTTAAATATAATACAGGGCGATAATATTTGGTAACAACAATTTGCAACGAGACGCGGACATTTATAGCGCAAAATGCCGCTTCGAGCTAATAAATTAAATTAACCGTAAATAAAAAAAATCTTATGCAGAACTAAAAATAATCACTGTAAAATACAAGCAAAATTAATTATTACGGTTAGATACAATTTTAATATTAGAATTAAATGTATAAAAATTAAGGAGTCAAAAGTGTTTATCACTATGATGTTTCATGAAATATAATTGAAATAAAATTCCTTATAGAAATTGTGCTATAACACTCATCTGTAATTTTAAAAACGCAGCACAATTTAGAATTTTAAACAAAACTTTCAAAAATTCGTTTTTAAATATTTTAGTATTTTTTATTTATTTACACCAATAAAAAGCATAAAAATTGCTTGTTTGAAATTTTCTATTAATTAAGATTAAAAATATTATTTTCTAAAAGAAGTAGTTACAAATTTCCTTACAGCATAGGAAAAGTTAAAAAAATATCCAGCCCTGAAAGCGTGCAATAGCTCTATAATTACTGGGAACGATAATTATGCTTGATAAATATGCTAAATTTTTAAAAATGAATCTCAGTTTCAAAAATAAAAATATGGAGAAAATCTAATTTGTGAAATGACGCGCTACAACCAGTTTTTTCATGACAATTATAGACGCTGCAATAGGCAACCACTGTTAAATTTCTGCAAGTCGTCCCTACTCCTCCGGATGTGATCAAGGTGACAGCCCGAAACGCGTCAGATGAGGGAGAAAACCCATTTGGGTTAGTCTATTTCTTATAAGGTCCATGTTCATAGGCATGGACCTTATAAGAAATAGACCAACCCAGATAGCTTTTCTTCCTTTTCTGATGCATTCCCGGTTGTCACCTTCATCACATCTGGAGGAGTAGGGACGACTTGCAGAAACTTACGATGGTTGGCTATTGCAGTGTGTATAATTGTCAAGAAAACGTTAGTTGTAGCGCCTCATTTCACAAATTAGAATTTTTCCATATTTTTATTTTTGAAACTGAGATCGATTTAAAAAAATTTAGTACATTTATCAAGCATAATTAACGTTCCAAATAATTATAAAGCTGTTGCATGCTTTTAGGACCGGGTATTTTTTTAGCTTTTTCTATGCTTTAAGGAAATTTGTAACTACTTCTTTTAGAAAATAATATTTTAAATCTGAACTAATGGAAAATTTGAAATAAGCAATTTTCTCTTGCAATTTTTATGCTTTCTATTGGTATAAATAAGTAAAAAAATACTAAAATACTTTAAAACGAATTTTTAAAAGTTTTGTTTAAAATTCTATATTATGCCACTTTTTTTAAATTATAGATGAGTATTGTAGTTCAGTTTCTATAAAGGAATTTTATTTCAATTATATTTCATAATACATCATAGTGATAAACACTTTATAATTAATTTGATTATATTTTATAGTGATTATTTTTTAAATTTATTTTTAGTTCTGCATAAGATTTTTTTTTAACTGTTAATTTAATTTATTAGCCCAAAGGGGCGGTAGCCTAGAAAGGCTGTTAGTTTCGAAGCGGCATTTTCCGCTGTTTCACTTTAAATGTCCGTGTCTTGCAAATTGTTGTTACCAAATATTATCGCCCTGTATTATATTTAAAGAAATTAAATAATGAATCTGAATAAATGTTTCTCGCACTGTGATAAAAACGACGGTATCTAGAGCTTTCGAATTTTGAATAACGTAATCCTCCACCCGAACATGGGCATCAGGACGGCCGAATTTCGAATTTGTTTTCATCTATTTCCTATTTTGTAAACCTTTAACGAATTTTTGATTAAAAAACTCGACGATTTCAAAGCGGGCAATGGTAACGCTGTACGGAAAATAACATTTTTATCTCCAACGCGGAAATTCTAAAGATATGCTGTTTTCAAATATTTTGTGACATTGCTGTTGAATTGAATTTTATGTGGTTTACGGGCGAAGAACGTGACATTCAATAAATATAGGCAACACACAAAACATGAAAAAAGGTCCCTTTTGGGCGTAATATAAAATCTGAGGGCTTCTACATTTCATTTTACCTTTTTTTTTCCCTTCATTACACTCAGAAATTTTATGCTCCGAATTTTACGAATTATTAATATTAATAATTCACTTTAATGTTAATAATTTAATGATAATATAATCAAATAAATAATCGTTTTGTAATGTTATTATAGTTTGAAAAATCATTGCCTGAAAATGTTCATTAAATTAAAAAAAAATTATCAGATCTTGTTTAATTTTACCTTATTTGTTTCAAAGCATCACGTACTATCAATCTTATTTAATTTTTCTTTATTTGTACGCAAAATTAAGTTCATAAATTTTGTGCTTAGAGTTTTTACCGTTTTACCAAAGTAAAGATGTTCATACAAAATTTACGCGTGAAAAAAATGCGCGAAATGCAGTAAAATGTGCTTTAATGAGATATATTAAATCCTGTCTGAAAAAACTTTGACTTTCATAATCTCATCACTATACAACGTATCACATTTAATAATTAAAAACAGTTATGTGGTACAAACGCCGTAGGTTTCAGTGTTAAAGTAAACCAGATCGTCCCTACTCTTTCTTGCGGACATGTCGGTGACGCGCGCCCCGCCCCATTGGGTGTCTATCTCTTATAAGGTCCATGTTTGCCTCCACTTGACATCATAATGTTTTCCGTACATGTTTGTAAATACATTGTACATGTTTGTAAATACAATGTTTGTAATTACAATTGTATTTACAAACATGTTTCCGTACATGTTTGTAAATACAATTAAAAATACATTGTCAAGGTTTTCTAATTATATATTTTGAAAAGTGACTTCAACAGCATCAATTAAGTTGTCAATATTCTTTGTAGGCATCTGATGTTGCAATAACTGTACTGCGTTAAAACCCAAGTACATTTAAATCCGGACAATTTGGAGATTGATATTGCAGTTGCAAATTTCATCTATTTTTTAAACATTCATCTGTGATACTGGGATCATCCATTGCCAAATGAGGCTTGCCATTGACCTTTTGTATTTATACAGGACTCCATTTTTCGCTACTTGAAACTTTTTTTCGTATAGCTGGCAAAACGTGTTCTGAAATAATTTTTCGGGTTTCCTCTTTGTTTACAATTTCTGCAACTTTTGTCACAGAAGTTCCTTTTGCACGATTTTTTTAGTTTCTTTTTGCATTTTCTGAATAAACAAAAGGCCCTATTCCAATTTTTCCATCAAAATTTCGTTTCTATTCGAGTTCCATCTTGGTCTTGCCATCGCTGCTTTAACATTACTTTGGTAATAAACCTTTTGCTTTCGAAATGCTTCAAAGGTGAGAAGGTAGAAAAAAACTTAAGTACATGGTTCAAAGAATCGAAAGAAAGTTTTTCTAAGGGATTCATGATTGTTGCTGGTTTTTCTTATAATGGCAAGTTAAAAATAAAGAGAGTGCAAACCAATGTCAAGATTAACTCCAACTACTATCAGGAACACATTTTATCGCCAATTTTTCTGAATGAAATAACATCGCTTTACCCACAGTGCCATCCATCTGTGAGACTCCATCAGGACAAAGCTAGTAGTCACACATCAAAATCCACTGTAAATTTCCTAAAAGAAATGGAACAAAAAACTGGTATCAAGGCCATACCCTTCACTGATATCCCTACTAAATCTCCCGATGTGTCACCTGTGGATTTTTATGCTTTCGGACTTTTAAAAACTGCATTATCCAAACGTTGTCCCAAAACCCTAACAGGACTCTGGAAAGTTGTTCGGGTGGAATACCTCTTCTGCCACTTCAAAAGGTATTATTATCTTGGAAATTGCGGTGTCGAAAGGTAGTTCAGAATAAGGAATGTCAAATAGACCATTTAAAACACAAGAATTTTATGTAATTTAGTTTTGTGAATACAATATACATCGTCTAAAAAAATGTGTGAATAGCCTCTGTAGTTTATAGGTTCTTATATTTCCTTATTTCTAAAGTCTTTGAATGCTCTATGAAATTTCACTGAGATTTTGTTAAAAGTAAAAATTTATGTTTCTGAACTGTGTTTTTTTAATTTTTGTTTTGTGAAAAGAATGATGTCAGATATTAATCACACTAAGTAAGAGAACTTCTATGAAAGCCTATAAACATGAATTGGCACTATTTTTAACCCGAAAAGGACGTTAATCCCGAATGGGATATTAGTGTCGAAACGGCATTTTGCGTCGAAACACTTAAAAGCGTTGTGTCATTTGTCATATTCTTGCCACTATATATTATAGCCCTATTTAGAGAAATAAAATAATGAAGAATTTTCAAGAATTTATGCATGTTTCTTGCATTGAAAAAAAAAAAAAATCTGAAATGTTTCAGATTTTAAATTACGTCCAAAGGGGCGTTTTTTTAACATTTTGTGTGTTACCTTTCTTTATTAAATATCATGTTCCTCGCACTTAAACCATAAGATCCAATGCAACAGCAATATCGCGAATAGTTTTAAAACGAGCATATCTTTAGAATTTCCGATACAGAGACTCACGCGCTGGAGATAAAAATGTTTTTTCTGCACAACGTTGCCATTGCTCGCTTTGAAATCCTTGAGTTTGTTAATCAAAAATTCGTCAAAGTTTTAAAAAATAGGAAATCGATCATAAAACAAATTTCAAATTTCAAATTGGGTCTTCCACATGCTCATATTCGTTGGAGGATTACGTTATTCAAAATTCGATGACTCTATGTACCGTTGTTTTATCACAATACGAGAAATATACATACATTTACGCAGATTTTTCATTATTTAATTTCTTCAAATATAATGCAGGACTCTAACATTTTGTGGCAACAGTTTGAAAAGTGAACCGACATTTATGAGTCCGACGCAAAATGCCAAAACGAAACTAATAGTCCTTCGGGATTCAAATCCCTTTGGACTAAAAAAAACAACGGTACCCAGAGAAATCATATTTTGAATGATGTAATCCTCCACCCAAACATGGGCACCTGGAATTCCGAATTTGTTTTACTATCTATTTTGTATTTTTTAAAACTTTGAAGAATTTTTGATTAACAATCTCAATGATTTCAAAGCGAGCAGTGGCAAAACACTGTAACGGAATAAAGCATTTTTATCTCCAGCGCGCGAGAATGTAAACATCGGAAAATGTAAACATATGCTGTTCTTAAATATTTTGTGATTTTTTTGTTGAATCGAATTTTATGTGACGTAAGCGCCAAGAACGTGATGTGAATAAATAAACACACCAAGCGTTAATAATAAAAAGACAAAAAAAAATTTGTAAAGCCATGTTAGTAAGAAAACTGAACATTGATATGATGAACTGAGAAAAACCGAAAAAAAAAAAAAAAAAAAAAAAAAACAGAAAAATGCATGCCAACGCTTAATTGTGCATCGCGAATTCTTAACGTATATTGCTAAGCTGCTTTCAAATTTATCGGATCGGATCTTCACTCCATGAATGGTCTACGTCCACTGATATCCTTTAGATATTGATCGTAATACCTAGGCAGCATTTTTAGAAAACTTACAAATCCCACTGAATGGAGAACCTATGCACAATTTGTGCTGAAAACTCGCAAGAGCATTTCTTAATAAAGTCTTCATAGCAGTTCTAAAGCAATTATAGCATTCATGAATTGCATAGAGTTGTGCAATCCGCATATTTGAAAGTATTGTGATTTGTAAAGTACTTTTATATTTGAGTCTTTAATATGTGGTTGAATCCTTTCACCACGGAATCTTTGTAGAACTAAACGCTGTGAAAAATCGCACATTATTTTCTTTCAAAAAATTTGGATACCTTGTAAGGATTATGTTAATTGTATTAACAGTTAAATTTTGGTTTAAAATTCCTTTCCTGTCGATTCTTAACTTCAGCTTGCCACTTCCGGCCATAACGTAGTTGTAGAATTACGTCTGAATACATAATGAGGAAGAGCGGTATTTAACCGCGAAGTTCTTCGCTCTTAGTGAGAGAGATACTAGATATTATGGATAGCACGCGTCCGCCTTTTTCTAGGCTACTCTCTCGTAAGCTATTATCACGATCGGCCGTATTTTAGGCCCTTGATAACTTCGCTTTAGGCCCTTGATAGCTTAGCAGTCTATTAACGTTAAGGGGCCAACTCTATTAGAATCTTGATAGCTTCGGCTGTATCTCTTTAGTTAAGATTAGTTTAGTTTAATTCTTAGTCTCTTAAGTTCAAGCCCAAGTGTCGACTTTATTGTACACTCCAAGACGCAGTTTTGTTAAACTTTAGTTGGAATAATAAAGGGTTAGTTTACCCTTATATATTGTTGTTTCCTGTCACACGAACTCAAGCGATTATTCCCTTATCAGTTATTCCCTTAAGATTCTTTACTTCCAACAGTAACTTAGAATTACAAAGTGAAAAACTCTACAATTACAAGTGAAGAATTCTTAAATTCTGTTCCCCGATCTGTTTACAATAATTTCGGCTTAACGGTCTCAGTAAATTTCAGTAAAAGCCTTTATCACATCTTCTCATTTCTGTTTGAGCGCAATCGCCCAGGCAAATTTTGATATTTCTATGCATGTTAAAGTATCGAAAGCCATCATTATGCAAACGTAAATACAAGATATCCACTAAATCAGCTTGCTATTGACTGTCCTTATAGTAACGACGAAATTCGTGGGAAATTGGTGATAAAGGAGGCTTGTGTAGATTGTAAGCATCTACACCTTCCAACCATTTCTTGATCGCTCTCATTGGTATTTTGCCTTGAACAGCAAGATATAAAGCATCCAAATTTCTGTGTCTTGTGACTTGTAGCGGATCTTGAGACGATTTTTCATTGCAACAGAAAATATGATTATTCGATACAGTAATACGAATCGGCATGATCAATGGCATGTTCTTCATAGTTTTCTCGAAATATAATTCAAAATCACTCAAATACTTTGATTCTCCCGTTAAAATATATATTAGACTTTATAAAACACATATTATACCATATAAACTCATAATGCATCTATTCACCTTCGGTGACGTCACCTTATCAACTAAATTAAAAATCATAAAACACCTATCAGTTAGCTGCAACTCCACCTGCTCGTTTCACCTATTGGTTCATTGGCAATTCGCCTCCTACCCCTGAACTCTCATTTTCCTACTAATAAAAAGTTGCTGTTAAGTGAATCCTGTAGAAGTTCCAGTTCTGCACGGGGAAGACTCACTGCATCTTAGTAGTAAGAAAAATAATCTCATAACAGAGACACGCCTCCGATAGGAACGAAGTGGAATCTGCGCCATTCCTTTCAGGGCTGGAAAACTTAAGAAAATTCTAAGTGTCTGTGAAAACTTATCACCAAGCTGCCACTTCAAAAAGTCACCAAAAAGTCACTTTTTAGAATTCCGAAAGGAGACATTTTTTGCCTAAATTTACAGTAAAATTAAACCACTTGTGTAAGTTAAGATACATAAAACTAGGCAGTTTACTGCTTTTTCACAGCAGCTGGCGAATAAAATACTCTCTGATTTTTCAAGGCATGTGGTGGCGCCATCTGCTGGAGAATTTAGATACTGTGTATCAAAGAAAGTTACGGTTTCTGAATGGGTCTACAGAGGAATCAATGAGCTATTAAAAAAAGTCTTCATAGAAATGATCAGTAAATCACTTCTAAAAAGTGGTTGAATTCTATATAGAAATACTTCAACAAGAAATTCCCTCTGCAATTTTATGTGATTTCGTAATGAAATTGATCAATGGATTATTATATTCCATGTTAACTACTGCTCCTGTTTTCCATAGTTTAAATTAGGCGTCCAAAATTCTTACGTCAAGTACGCGCTGCAAAACTATTTCATTCGGCTGGATACGTTGCACTTTGGTGCGATACTAGCGGTTATATGTTTCATGTTCTCTAAGAAGATAATTCCTGAGCTTACAGGACATTCTAAGGAATTCCTTCCCCTTTCTCGTATTTGTGAGTTTAAATTTCAGGCGTATTTCATCATGGATTTCTCCAAATTCCTCTGTGAGACACTGATTTATTAGTCTGAAACCTATAGGTAACTAATTATGACCATTATGGTATAATTAACTCTAGCTGATTATGACCATGACAACAGTGCAAGGCGCAAATATAGTGTGAAACAAGCTGAAAAGGCACATGACGATGAATTAATCATAATCGAACTTAGAAGAAATCAGAGGAAGGAAAGGAAAAAGAAGACAGCAAAATCTCGCAGGGGAATCTGCTACCAATAATTCAACGAAATTTTATTGAATAAACTACCTACAGATATGACGAAGATGAATTTAAAGAAATCAATAATTACCATTATATTCAAAAACGAATATATAGGAATCAAACTGGTACAAAATTGAGTAAATTTAAAGAATATAAAGCAAATCTTTAATAAAGCAAAAGACAATGGAACAGATAATCATGTCAATATAATTTTCAATTTTAATGGTTTTATATTAAACAGCATTTGCGTAAAAAAGTAAAAAGTATAATAAAATAAATTCACAAAATGGTTACAAATATTCATACGGCAGTTTCGATGATACCACTTACACGCAGGAACACTGAACACAACTGATAACCAATTGACTTATCGACGCCAAATTTACTAAGGAAGAAAGTTGCATTTCCTTTACCTATTAAGTGCAAAACTACCCACCTCACAGGACTGAGAGAAAAACTAGATAAATCCAACAAACTGAAGAGTAATCTCTTCTGACTTGTGATGCCATCTTCTGAGCTCCAAAACAATAACATTAGTCACCGTTTAAAAGTGATGGAAAAATTAGTTTCTCGCGCTGTCGAGAAGACGAAAGTTCAATGACCTTCTATTTTTAGCTGCAAGAGAGACAGACAATTTTTCTGCTCCTTGAAATTCGGAATGCGTATGAACGAGGGCACGATTTTTCTTTTACTTATTCACTTATTTCACTTACAAATATTTCAGTACTCAGATACTTAAATGCATTAATTTAATCCCTCTCGAAGGGATGATATCGTTTGCTCCGTAAAAATCAGTACCGTTTCTAAAGCTTAACTTGTATTAGGGATTTATTGCCAGAAGTTGTTTTTTTTTTTTTTTTTTTTTTTTTCTGTATGAATGTTGAAGTTTTACTTGGAAATGTTTCAGCTGATTTATCCCTATCATTTCCTTTAATTTTTTTAAGGTGATTATTGATTATTTCGTAATGCTGGTGCTTTACTCCAATTATTTAGTACTTTCATCTAAAGCTTCACTATGCGTTCTAATTGCCAGTTACTTTGAACACAGCTATGTACGGATGTCTTTCTGTATTTCTCTGTTTTTTTAATTAATATTATTATTTATTTATTTATTTTAAATTTTGTTGGGGGTGGCTGATGTGGTCTTGTACTGTGTATGGATATCTGGTTTTTTCAGCTGCTGGATTCTGAAAAATGTATGGACCTATGCCCTTATGTATGATGTTGTGTTTCGTTTTTGCTGTTGTGTCTTAACAGAAAAAGCAAGCAAGGGGAAGCAAGCGTGTTGCCTTTTATTCCATATCCCCCCTTTTTCACTTTTATTGTCCTGTCTCAGCTTAAAGTAGCTTCCTAACTAGATTTTGAATTATGAAACTAACCTTCCCCCCCCCCATTGTTTTTCTTTGGTTTTGACGGCGCTTTCAACTAGCTCAAGCACACTTAGCAATTTTCAAAGCGCCACACTTCTGATCAGAGGATTTTAGCTTGATTCCCACCCCCCTCCTGTGGCAAAAAACAAATATTCAGGAGTGCTCAATTTACTGGAACGAGCATTCCCCTTTTTTTAACCCCTTTCATTTAAAATAACGTTAGTAATTTCAACATCTCATTCAGCATACTATACATTTATAACAGCACATTAGGGACTTCATTATAACGTGATAGGTTGTGGGGGCTTCTCCCTCAAGGAAAGGAGGTACCACAAAATTTTCCACTGCCGTTTTTTCACGCAAGGCGCAGCTAAGTTCGATATAGAAGAAATGGGAGAAAAACAGGAGTAAATGTAGGGTGGGCACCAAAATTTTATTAGTTCTAGTAGCCTCTAGAAGTTTTAATCCGGCTCTGTTTCGAGGAGATTCAAACTTAAATTGCTCCTAATTTTTTTATACTTCCATAATGAGAAACTGATTCATAGTAATTACATGAATACTGGTAAAATGTAACTGCGGGGCCTATTACATTCTTATATTAAGGCATCAAAAATGTCTTTGTGTAATTAATAGCAACAGAGGAATAACAGTCCTCATTGCCTAAGATTTATGATATATATATATTATTCTCTAATAACCCACTTAGTATTTTTCTTCAGATTAGGGTAAAATTCACTTCTTGTTATAATCCGTCAGTAGTGAAATTGTACAAACCCCGTTTTGTTTTCTATATGAAGAAAAATTTATTTCAAATTTAATTAAGCTAATTCATTTATAATTTCCATTATCTATTAATTTTTACTTTTATTTTTATTAAAACTATAAAAAAGGGTTTCGAGAATAGCCATCAAAATTTCTATACTACGAAGCAGAGCAGCTTGCAGAATCATATTAAAAAAAAAAAGTGAAAAGAGGACGGAATAAATAAAATTTCGAATAATTTTGAGATAAAGAACCTGCTAAAAATGAGTATCCCAAACATCTGCTTCAGCCAATAACAGCAGAATCTAACAAACTTTGGATGGTATTATGAGTATTGTAGTCCATGCATCATCAGTTCTATGTCAGAGTTCATCTATGGAATTGGCTGGCAGATGTTATCGTGCCAGTTTCTGGCACCACTGACCAGATATTTTGAGCCTGTGAAAGATATGAAAAACGCCCCGGCCAAGACATGATTCGACATATACACTGGTGTGCAAAAATTAAGGACGAGACGGTTTTTTTCAATATAACTTTGTACAAAAGCTTTCCAAATCAACACATTTAATACCGTAAGATCCTCAATACTTAAGGACATAAGTAATGTAAGCAACACTTACTAAAAGAGAAATCAGAGGGATAAAAAGAAGCTTTATTGAAAAAGTAGCATGGAGCGCAATGCGACTGAAGGCCGAAACATCCCTGTGATGGGTGTCCAGCAAGAAACATCCTGTCTTTAATAGGGGATATGATCTCCCCTGTCTGCTAGGCAGGTTTCACAGCGTCTGCCCATGCTGCGAATGAGGGTGTCAATTAGTTGGTGAGGCACTGCTGCCCATTCGTCTTGCAGCGCCAATCAAAGCTTCGGAATCGTTACTGGTGGTAAGGTACGAGCTGCCAAGCGTCTGCCAAGAAAATCCCATACATGCTCGATGGGATTGAGATCCGGAGATCGTGCCGGCCAATCCATACGTTCAATATCCTCACTTTCTAAGAGCTGTTCGGCAGCTACTGTGCGATGACATGGTGCATTGTCGTCCATGAAAAGGAACTGCGGACCCATAGCGCCTCTAAAAAGACGCACATGTGGAAGAAGAATCTTGTTACAATAACGGGCCCCGTTGACTGAACCTGCGTCGAAGATGTGAAGGTCTGTACGACTACCAAGCATGATGACTCCCCAAACGAGAACACCGCCACCTCCATACCTATCCCTTTCAATGATGCTCGAGGGATGATTGCGGCTTCCCCGCTCTCTCCAGATGAGTATGCGATGAGAATCGCTACTCAGACTGAATCTGCTCTCATCTGTAAAGAGTACTTGTCCCCATTCATTGTCTGTCCAATTCCTGTGTTCCCGGCACCACAGAGAACGCCTTCTCCGATGGACAGGCGTTAGAGGTACACACCGTACAGGGCGTCGTGCAAACAGACCACCACCGTGCAGTCTTCTGGCCACGGTAAAACGCGATATCGGTCGTCCAGTCGCCTTGTCGTGTGTCTAGCGATTTCTCCCGCTGTCTGCCGCCTGTTTCTTCTGGCCTGTAAGGCAATATACCAGTCATCTGCGGGTGTGGTTCCTCGTGGACGACCACTACTAAACCCCCGGATAGCTGTTCCTGTAATTTGAAATTGTCTCCAAAGTCGTGAAACGATGCTGTGAGCAATTCCGAACTCTGCAGCCACACTTGTCACACTGCGGCCTTCCTCCAACTTCCCAATGATTCGACCTCGGGTAAAAGCATCCAGATGTTGTCTAAAAGATTGATTATCCGCCATTTCTCGCTGAGGCAGCAACTCGGTGTGATTTTTACTGCTATACGGCGTGCAATCTCTTTGCCAGAAATACTGATCTTACACCGTATATATACTTTATACTACTCAGACACTCCCCCATTACGTCTAACTGCATATCTGCGCATGTGCTACCGTACATCACCTTACTTAATCTCCTGATTGGTCTTTCTGTCTGCTCTGCCTCTTCGTTCAGCTGATATGCTAATTTTTCGACTTCTTCCTTAATTTTTGCACACCAGTGTATGTTAAGGAAAAGTAGGACATTGCGGAAAACATGTGGTTCTGACTATCTAGTTGACAGGTTCGGCGGCGTTACCACGAACAGCAATATAATAGTGTTTAGTCTCACTTTCGGATGTGACTGACAGCACGCAGGGCCAATGAGTATACATCAGTTTCATCTCTAAGAAACTGATGTATAACTCATTCGCCCTACGTGCTGTCAGTCTAAGGGCTGGGCCGGTATGCCGAAGAAGAATGCAAGGTTAAAACTATTGTTCTTCTTGGAGTAGCAAAAGCTAGAGGCAATGCAAGCAAAAATAGGATTCGGCAGGAAAAACAGCATTCTGCCACTAATTCGATGCGCGTTGCTGAGCACTGGGTCCACTGTCATAAGCGCTGATTCCATGCGCTATCTTAGCGTCAAGGGTAGCCAACGCAATGTTCACTTTGATGACAATTCGTCGTGTTGCAGACATTGCTCCGTAAGTATGTATATTTGTTGCAGTACAACACACCCAATTTCCTACTCCGGGTGTAAACGGAGAACATTGGGACTATACCTGTCTGACTATCCAGTATTACGGCAAAGTACTACTATCTTCGTTTTTCGTTTCCTATTACTGCGTTAAACATGAGGCAGATTATTATCGGCGAGGAGGGTTGAAGTGCACTCGTATATTACATTACCTGGTACTACGAGTATATGATGCTGCTATACGATCCAAACAATGATGCAGACAAGATTCTGCCATTTCCGATATCGGTAAGTGTGAGCCATTGCATCCTACATTTTGCTGTGTGTATTTCATCTAGACTTATCGATTGCAAGTACGCATAACAGTCACTGGATCTCGAACAATGTGAGAAACATTTGCACGATACGATAATTCACAGTTTCGGTAGACTGCGATTCTCTCCCAATCGAATTCTGAAACGTGATATCATGAGACCTCCTTGTGGGAAACATCACAATGACTTCTAACTAACAAGTATGTGAGACTTTCTAATAAAACACCCACCAATATGCCTTTTCATACCGCTTTAAAGGGTTCCCTTACCTGTAATCTGCACATGCAGTAGAATTCTAATCATTTCTGTATGCCAGCATATTCTACTGTTCATGCAGATTTCAACTTTATTGTGCGCTTCATGCACAGTGTAAGAATTTCGATGCTCCACAGCAAACTTTCAATGCCAATTCCATTATTATTGAATTATATTGCATTTAAAATATTGCACAATGCCTGCATTTACTACGATAATTGTTTTATTATTATTAAAATTACATTGTAATTGATTAATCATGACATTTTTATGTATATAATGTATAATATATAAAAATGCAATTTAGTATATCACGGCAAGATTGTAATTGGTTTAAGCGAAACGAAGTCAAACGTTGGTAATTGCTTTAAGTCAAACGATTGATTACATTGAAATATCTGGGAAATATATCATCGTTTGTAAAATTCTTAAAAAATTTTCAATTTAGCTTAGATTACCAGAGTGATGCAAGCAGTGAAAAAAGACGTTCTCCAATATTTGAATGCGACAGAGAAATAAATATTGTTTCGAAGTCGTTTGAAAATTTTTTCGGCATCTTAACTCTTTCGCATCGAGAGACGACCAAATCTGTTTTCAACAAACATCGAAAACGCCCGTGTTTACGAATTTGTCTTAGAATAGTTTTCCTTTCCCCCTGCCTGGTAGATCCATTGTGTGCAGTTTCACCTTAGGGCCGTTTCACCTGCGAACGTCAATAGCTTTCCGTATTTCTCCTTTATTTGCTTCAAAAGAATGATTGACATGTCTTTTAACAACTCAAACCAATGAGCCATACATTAACGTGGAGGGGAAAGAACTAGGTAGAAAATAAACGAGGCGTTGGGGCGGTTTGCCGTTGCCTGAATGAACGGACGCTACGGGCGACTTCGATGCGAAAGAGTTAAATAAGAAAATTATTTTGTAGGAACTGGTAGTATCATCTCCCATAAAACTCATATCTTATAATTAAAAAAATAATTTTAATTAATTCAATTATGCAAAATTAAACAAATCAAATTATTGCGAGGTTTTTCCCTTTTCTATTAAATTTGGTGCTATTTTGGTGCTTCTCTTCTCTAACTTTTCTTTTTCTTTAATTTTATACTGTAGGTACTTTTTTTAGGAACTATTAAAAAGAATTATTAAGCAAATGGGTCATCATAGAACCATTTTATTGAATCTTGGTATCCGGAAAGTTAGATAGGCTAATCACTGTTTAATTTACAAAGAACTTTATCTCATTACAGATTATTATGAGAGACATATATTATTACAATATAACAGTTGTTATCATATTAAAATGAATTCTGAAATAATCATGCAATGGATCGGTAATTTGAGTTGTTACATATTCGTTGGATTCGTGCGAAAGTTCTAAAAAGAGAATTGCCTGAAATAGATATTGTACAGAAAGGAAAAACAAAACTGAAAGACAAAAAGTAAAAAAAAAAAAATAATATAAAAGAATTCAGATTATCGAACCCTTCAGTTTAAAAAATAACACCTCTAAAAAGAACAATTGGATTCTGATAATTCACTCGAGTGTTGTATATTGAAAATAGAGAGGTTATCTTATCTTTTGAACTGATAACCATAGTTAAATAGCATGTTATAGTTCGCTCAGTTAAAGGAAACTTACTTGCAGGAAAAACGTGGTAAAGCTCTCAAACATTGTAAAATGGGCAATATATTATTAATGTTATTAAATTTGCATCAGCACCTATATTAACATCAGGATAGACGCTAGCTTGTTACATTTAGAGCGGTTAAAAGAAACTTACTTCTCAGGAAAATATAGCTCTTAAACATTGTAAAATAGGCAACATTTTATTAATTTGCTTCAATTTGAATTAGCACCTATATTAGCATCAGGACCGAAGCTGCCATGTTATAGTTGGATCGATTAAAAGAAACGTATTTCTGGGGGAAAATATGATTCTCTAACATTGTAAAATGGGTAACATATTATTAATTTGACTGAATTTGAATTAGCACATATACTAGGATAAGGACCGACGTTAGCATGTTATATTTGAATCAGTTAAAGAAACGTATTTCTGGAAAATATCGCTCTTAAACATTGTAAAAGAAGCAATATTTTATTAATGTTATTAAATTTGCATCAGGACCTATATTAGCAACAGGACCAACGATTGTACGTTATAATTCAAGCGGTTAATAGAAAATTACTTCTGGGAAAAATATGGCTTTAAACATTGTAAAATGGGCAATATATTATTAATGTGATTAAATTTGCGTCAGCATCTATATTAGCATCAGAACTGACGCTACCAGCTTTGGATCGATTAAACGAAACGTATTTCTGAGAAAATTACGATTCTTAAACATTGTAAAATGGGTAATATATTAATTTGATTCAGTTTGAATTAGCACGCATACTAGCAGCAGGACCGACGATATCATAGTATATTTGGATCAGTTAAAAGAAACCTATTTCTGTAAAATATCACTGTTAAAAATTGTAAAATGGGCAATATTTTATTAATGTTATTAAATTTGCATCAGAACCTATATTAGCATGTTCCAGTTGGAACGGTTAAAAGAAATTTACTTTTTGGAAAATTACGTTTCTTAAACATTGTAAAATGGGCAATATATTAATTTGATTCAATTTGATTCACGCATACTAGCAGCAGGGCCGAGGATAGGATTAGGACCGACGATAGCGTAGTATATTTTGATCAGTTAAAAGAAACCTATTTCTGTAAAATATCACAGTTAAAAATTGTAAAATGGGCAATATTTTATTAATGTTACTAATTTGCATCAGCACCTATATTAACATGTTCCAGTTGGAGCGGTTAAAAGACATTTACTTTTTAGAAAATTATGGTTCATAAACATTGCAAAATGGGTAGTGTAGTATTAATGTTATTAAATTTGAATCAGCACTTATATGAGCATCAGGATTGACGCTGGCATGTTACAGGTGGATCAATTAACAAAAACTTATTTCTGATAAAAGTTTGACTCTTAAACATTGTAAAATGGGCAACATATTATTAATGTGCTTAAATTTGAATCAGAACCCATACTAGCGTCAGGAACAACGCTAGAAAAACTGATGACCTAATTTCATCTTGAAAATAAAATCTTATCGATTGATAAATAATTAGAAGGAACATTTGAAACCGAAGTCTCTTTATTTATGTTTTATAAGAAATGTTTCAAGCTTTGTTATTTGAAGATAGATAAATGGCGTTCATGTTCTTTACATAATTTATGTAAAGCTGATATTTGAAAAATCTCGAAGTTCAAAAATATTTAATTTTTTTGCATATATTATTTTCTATTGATAATAATGTCTAGCTACTTAACTTCTTTACATACTATTGAATGTACACAATTTCTTATTAATTTTAATCGTGAAAAAAAGAGCTGATATTTAACTAGTTTTTAATAATATAAAATAATTTTCAATCTTTTTAGAAATTTTACATATTCATAGTAAAGTTAATAACTATGGTTAATTTCCCATTTTAATCTGTATCGTTTATATCTTTACCGATGCCGTCATCGCACTGCCGAATACTGCATAATTATCCTGCAAGTCATTATCATTAATTTCAAACAAAAGGAAAAATTATTGCTATCATCCATTTGCTCTAGCCATTTATTTAATAAGGGTAACGTTGTATTAAAAATTTCATGAAAGAGCAACTAGAAGCAGTTTTTAAAAAATATAGTCCTGTATCCTACATATTGTTCGTCACATTTTCTATATTTCCATTTTTGTTCAATTCTTTTTACGACTTAAAATTATCTTCTTCCCTTCTTCAGCATCTGATTTACCATAAAGCTCTCTTACTCGTAATAAACCTACGGAAATCTTTATTTCAATGGCATTTTAAACAAATATTCACAATTACTTCAAACTTTGCTCAAAATTATTGCATTAAATCAATTCGTATAACGAATCGTCCATCATATTCCATTCACATGCCATCATATTCATTGAAAACACCGTATGCAGCACGTGCATCGGAGAACGAAATGACGTAGAGGTTTTTATAAAAACTTTACAACTAATGATTAACCAGATATTTAACAGAAATCAGTCCAATATGGAAATTCATTCAGGAGGGTACTCTTGATTGCTTGATTGATTAATGACGTACACTTGCTTGCTTGATTGCTCAAAATAAAGTGTAAGGACTATATATTATCAGTTTAAAAATATTCGTAGACCATTACGCCTGCTACCAATAGAACTGATAAGCTATTATCTCCTCTGTTTATCAAATTTCTTGAATAAAAGCACACTTTTAGGAGCTACCATGCATAAAAAATTATTTTAAGCAAATAATATTAATACTATTTCTTCTAAATCGGGAAAAATGGGCAGAAAATAATTAATAACATAGCTATTAAATGTATATTTTAAAAACACTCCATATTTAGGATTATTACTTGTGAACCGAGATTTGATTCAAAGAGTCACAACTATTGGAAAAACTTTCAAAAATGACACTAATTCCACAGCTTAATAAATAAGAATATTGTATTTGAAAAAAGGTGTTTCGGAAATTGTTTGATATCTTAACAGCTAACTAATTGTCACGCGATATGGTTTAACGGAGCAATGCTTTCAAAATACCAGCTACTATACACTGGTGTGCAAAAATTAAGGACGAGACGGTTTTTTCAATATAACTTTGTACAAAAGCTTTCCAAATCAACACATTTAATACCGTAAGATCCCCAATACGTAAGGACATGAGTAATGTAAGCAACACTTACTAAAAGAGAAATCAGGGATAAAAGGAAGCTTTATTGAAAAAGTAGCATGGAGCGCAATGCGACTGAAGGCCGAAACATCTCTGTGATGGGTGTCCAGCAAGAAACATCCGGTCTTTAATAGGGGATATGATCTCCCCTGTCTGCTAGGCAGGTTTCACAGCGTCTGCCCATGCTGCGAATGAGGGTGTCAATGAGTTGTTGAGGCATTGCTGCCCATTCGTCTTGCAGCCCCAATCGAAGCTCCGGAATCGTTACTGGTGGTAAGGTACGAGCTGCCAAGCGTCTGCCTAGAAAATCCCATACATGCTCGATGGGATTGAGATCCGGAGATCGTGCCGGCCAATCCATGCGTTCAATATCCTCACTCTCTAAGAGCTGTTCGGCAGCTACTGTGCGATGACATGGTGCATTGTCGTCCATGAAAAGGAACTGCGGACCCATAGCGCCTCTAAAAAGACGCACATATGGAAGAAGAATCTCGTTACAATAACGCGCCCCGTTGACTGAACCTGCGTCGAAGATGTGAAGGTCTGTACGACTACCAAGCATGATGCCTCCCCAAACGAGAACACCGCCACCTCCATACCTATCCCTTTCAATGATGTCCGAGGGATGATTGCGGCTTCCCCGCTCTCTCCAGATGAGTATGCGATGAGAATCGCTACTCAGACTGAATCTGCTCTCATCTGTAAAGAGTACTCGTCCCCATTCATTGTCTCTCCAATTCCGGTGTTCCCGGCACCACAGAGAACGTCTTCTTCGATGGGCAGGCGTTAGAGGTACACGCCGTACAGGCCGTCGTGCAAACAGATCACCGCCGTGCAGTCTTCTGGCCGCGGTAAAACGCGATATTTGTCGTCCAGTCGCCCGTGTCGTGTGTCTAGCGATTTCTCCCGCTGTCTGCCGCCTGTTTCTTCTGGCCTGTTAGGCAATATACCGGTCATCTGCGGGTGTGTTTCCTCGTGGATGACCACTACTAAACCCCCGGATAGCTGTTCCTGTAGTTTGAAATTGTCTTCAAAGTCGTGAAACGATGCTGTGAGCAATTCCGAACTCTGCAGCCACACTTGTCACACTGCGGCCTTCCTCCAACTTCCCAATGATTCGACCTCGGGGAAAAGCATCCAGATGTCGTCTAACAGATTGATTATTCGCCATTTCTCGCTGAGGCAGCAACTCGGTGTGATTTTAACTGCTATACGGCGTGCAATCTCTTTGCCAGAAATACTGACCTTACACCGACAACATGCTTTATACTACTCAGACACTCCCCCATTACGTCTACCTGCATATCTGCGCATGTGCTACCGTACATCACCTTACTTAATCTCCTGATTGGTCTTTCTGTCCGCTCTGCCTCTTCGTTCAGCTGATATGTACTAATTTTTCGAATTCGTCCTTAATTTTTGCACACCAGTGTAGACAGTCAGTTTACCATCGCCTCGTTACTGAATACGTGGTAGGTCTAAGATGCATGTTTATATACAAATGGCAACCCAGGTTAGTTCGAAAATCAGGCTGAATTAGTTTTTTTAAATCAAAACTTACCTTGTGAAACTAACGATTTGCAGTTATAAGATTACGATTTAGTTTACTATATGCAGTTAGTGTAAAACAGATAACTGCTTTGAATTTTTTAACTTGTATAATTAAATCCACAGTCAGTGTATTTAGTATCACATTCAAATCACTATTTGAAGACCCAGATGTAACACTGACATGAGTTTTAAGAGTTCATTGACATGAGTTTTAATAAAAATGAAATTTTATTTCGTGTAATTTTAGTGATAAGGAAAATATTGTTATAAATCATACAAAATATTCGTAAGAAACTTTCGATCTTTACGAAAGGAAATTTCTGTTAGAAACAATACATATATGTTATGACAGCACATTTTCAGAATGAAACTAAGGTTCGACGACACGACATGAATGATTTGATTATGAATGCGGCACAAACGTGCATTAAAATTTTCGGTACACAAGACTTTTCCCATGATTCTCTGTGAACATAGAATAACAAACTCATGTAGATTTCTTCATAATTAGAATTGGCCGAAAAATGTAATAAAAGCACAATTTTGAAGGTACTGAGATATTTTTTAGCGTAGATACTTGATGCTTAGAGCGTCCATTCATTTTGAAGAAAAAACAGTCGAGCCGGATTAAATTCCATATTTATTTAAATTCAGTTGTGACCACAATTCACTTGGCTCTCCAATCGTACCCATTTCCAAAACATTTTTGATACTATGGCAATGTAAGCGAATACAGGTGATAGCAGAAGGGTCTTAACAGGATGAAAGTATAAGCGAGAAAGAGTGTCGCAGTACTTCAGAGGAAGAACGAAGGGAGTCAAAAAAGGTTTTGATTTACAAATTACTATGATTGGTCAAGAGATATGTGCGTTATAGGCTACGTAAGATTTCATGATTAATTTGAATGACGTAGTTTAGACATATGGCGCTATTTCTAAGACAGAGAGAGATAAGTCCACAAATTAAATGAAAAATAAAAGATGTTATGGGCAATTAAAATTAGAAGTTTGCTTTCATATTTTTTAGCTTACATATATATATAAAGACGAAACACCTTCGTATTTATTTATTAATTATTGTTCATTGAACGTGAGTTGGTTTGTTTTCCTTGAAAAGTCAATTGATGTCCGATCAATGACAATGATTACATGCATTTAATTTAATTCTTGCCTTTAATTTATTCCTTTTACATTGAAATTTTGTTATTCCAGTCCCCGTTAAAACATTTTTAACATTTTACTTTCAAGTTACTTCAAAACATCTTTCACAATATAACTTACTGGTATGGATTCACTCTTTTAAGATAATCCTACAATAATTAAACTTAGGAGATAATATAATCAACTCATCAATATTTTTAGTAAATAAATTATATATATATATATACATAGCATATATATATAGCACAAATTTTGGAAGCACTATGCGCAGAAATGCTGATTGCGTACAGACTTGATACTTAGAGCGTCCATCCATTTTGAAGAAGAAGCAGTCGAGCCGGATTAAATTCCTTTTTTTATTTAAATTCTCATTTTGTGGCCACGATTCCCTTGGCATTCTACTCGTGCCTATTAAAGAACTTTTACAGTTTTAATATTATTACCATAGAAGCGAATATAGCAGGACACACATGATTGCAGAAAGACGTCTTGCCAAGAGGAAAGCACAAGCAAAAGTGACGTACCAGTTCATAGAAAGAAGGGACGGAGTCAAAAGCTTCAGTTTTTAGTTTTGGCTTACAATTTGGTGATTGGTCAAGAGGCATCTGCATTAAGGGTTACGTAAGATCGCGTGATTAATTTGAATGACGCAGTTTAGATTTACACGGCAATTTTCGAATCCTGTCGACTAATTAATAAGCTGTAATATTTTGGCAGTCAGGCACATGAATGAAGACACAGAAGTTAATTGTTTTGATTCCACATCTTTATTCAATTGAAAGGCATATCATCACTCGTTACTAAATAAAATTTAAAAAGTTAATTAGACGTTGCTTGTTCCCATTGAGCAAAGACATCGTGTTTTTTTTTTTTTTTTTTTTTTTACATATATATATATCTTAAAAGCATTTTTACTGATAATTCTAAATAACTTATAATTTGAATGCCGACACAAATTTATTACAATAAAATTCTTAATCGCATTAATTAAATTAAAATTCCTTGAAGATGATATATAGAAAAGTTTTTCAAATAAGACATAGCAAAGTTGATGGCGTAGAACGCAGATAGCTTAGAATCTATATTGAAAAGGAAGAATTCCAATTGCGTAGAGTGCTAAAATGTTGAATCCGTAATGACTAGGAAGCTTGGAAGCCGATTAAGATTAAATGCTCATTTTTTATTGTAACTGACATTTGTGGCCACAGCTCGCTTAGCATTTTAAGCTTGCCTATTTCCAGAATCTTTACATTTTTGATATTAATGTGAAAGAAGAGAGCGAGGGAAATAGCGTCTCAAAAGGGAGAGAAGCAGAGGCCAAGGTGCGCAGTTATCCAAGATGGAGGCCTACCAACAGAAGGTTTTGGTTTAGATTATAAAGTTTTCAGTTCTCAAAATTTTGAGATCCCGTTCCGAATTAGATACGTCATCAGCTTTACGCAGGTCATGTGACATAGCTTAATCTAGAAATGGCGCAGTCCAGAAATGTTATTGCTTCTTTTAGTATACAGAAAGGAAATACCCAAATTAAAATTAAGGCATTGAGAGGCTATTACTAAATTAAATTATAAAGCTGATTTACATATTTTTACCTAACATTTACATACATATATAAATATATAATAGAAGAGAAACGAATTAGGAGATTCTTTAAGTGACTAAAATTCTTCTTCCCCAGTTTCTTCTGTTAATCTTGGGAACACATCTTCTTCATTGTCATAATATTTACCATTGGCAACATCATTTGTCCGACTGAGAAACCTATGAACATTAAAAAAAACTGTTAATACTACTTTGTTAATATTTATAAAGAATGACTGCATAATGATAAAATTCTGCATATCTCTCTAAATGCTGTAGGTCTTTCTAACTTTAACACTTTTATTAAAAGTTTTCCATCGTATAGTTTCTGAGGTTTATATCTGAAATATCAGAAATGAAGCAGATTCTGTATGAAACCCGACTTAAGTTTACTCCAAACTTTACGTATTTTTTTTATTAGCTAAAGATTGGATAATTAATTAGATCTCAGACAGAATTTATCATACGACTGTTCGTTTGGTACATGCGGTGTAATTTTTACGATGTTAAACTCTTTTCGGCATGTATATTTTCGTATTCCTTTTAAGAAATAATGAGACTTTCTCCCTCTCATTATTCCGTTTTCGTTTTGTAAGTTTTTGTTTGTGTCTACCGGTGCTTTTTCGTCAACGGACAAAGCTTCTGTCATCTTTTTAATCCAGTTCTCTCGTTAAGCATTGGAATGAAGCAAAACGCGTTTATACAGACTTGTAGATCTTGCATTGTCCGTTTAGAAAGCAACGAACTCGATAAGAGTAAAACGATACGTTAAAGCTTTAAAGCAGCGTCTTAAATTGAGCCAAAAGGAATGCAAATGAAAGTGAAATTAAAGCAACTTGGCATTGGTTATAGGGGATTTATGGCGCAGATTAATTTAGTTCTATGAGAAAAAACAAAAACTTAACTTCGCAAAAGTTTCCGAAACATTTGGACAACAAACTGATAAGTTTCGAGAAGTATATTTCCCTTTGTAGATCAATAATAATAGGCCTACGAAGGGAAAAAATTACTGTAACATAATAGAAATATGTTTGATATGATAGAAAGCAATTGTCGTAAAAGGAACAAAAACATTATATATAAAAACAACACGTCAAGAAAACTTCTCACTTCACCATACTGCTTTCCTGCTTAGCAGACGATACAAACTTAAAATCCGTAGTAATTTTAAAAGAAAGATAATAACGAAATGTAATTTTCCAAATGGTAATGTAATTTTCGAATCGAAATGTTATTTTCATTCATGTTCACGAGAAAGGTTTGGTTTGTTTTATTCGATTATGGCAATATACTCGAAGGGCTATCTGCCTAAAGGGAAGGGATGCCTTCGTGGAAGCCTTTCTAAAAGAAACGGAATCGTGTACATTTGGGGAAAATGTACACGAGTACTCCCATGCAGCCAACCCGTTCGAGGGAATGGATTTGGATTAGGAATGGATTATTCAGTTATGGCAAAGCACACGAGGGCTATCTGCCTAAAGGGAGGGATGCCTTTCGTGGAGGACTTTCCAAGGGAAACTGGCTCGTATACACGTTACACATGGGGAAAACTACGAAAACGCCCATGCAGCCAGCCCGTTCGCGGGATTCGGACCTCAGACCGAACTACCAGTGTTCAGCGTCTTTACCGCTCGGCCGCTGGTGGGCCTCGAGGGAATGGAACCTCGGACCGAACTACCAGTGTTCAGCGATTTTACCGATCGGCAGCTGGTAGACCTTTGCGAGAAAGGATAGATGGATGAAAATGGTGGGAAACTCTGGACAACAAATGTTTGACAAAAGCGCCTTGTTCCTATAAAGAATTTGGAAAGTTGTTTTAGTTTGGGACATGTTTAGATGCCATCTAACGGATAATACGAGGAAATTTTTGAAAGCGTGTAATACAAACATGGCAGTTATTCCAAGCGACTTAACGCCATTAGTTTAGCCTTTAGATGTGTATCAATAAAGCATTTAAAGATTAGCAGTTATTCCAAGCGAATTAACGCCGTTATTTCAGCCTTTTGATGTGTGTATCAATAAATTATTCAAAGAAAATTTTAAATAACAGTGCAATACGTGGATGTTAGAAGATGGAAAAACATTTAGAAAAGAAGTTCTTCATGGCAATCTAAAAAATAGTGTGTAAGTGGATAATAAAAGCATGGGATGAAATTAAACTCGACATAATTCAAAAGTCGTCTAAAAAGTGTAGTATATCTAACAATCTACATAGAATGGAAGACGGTTATTTATTTATGGATCAGAGTAACAGTGATAGCGAAGATGAAACAGAATTGGATGATGTGCCTGAAGATATATGGAATGATAATGGAAGAAGAATTTGACGACCTTTTCATGTTATCTGACAACGAAAATTGTTAAGTTCATAAGGTAAGTTCATTTCTTTTAAATAAACAGCCCTTAGGTACATGTAAAAATTTCATTTTTGTATGCTTCATCTTTTCCTTAATTTTAAATCTATCATTTTTATGTCTGCCGTATAACACGCATCCGTAAATATCGAACTTATTTCTTTGTATTAAAAGTGCGTGTTATATGCAGTATATATAGTTTTTAGTTCTTTATAATAGTTTTCTAATATTCATTACATATTTTCGTTATGTAAATAGATCAGCTTGGCTGCTGCCCAAATTTTCAAAACAGCATTTTGAAAGTTTGGAATGTCACCAAAGCGGTTATTAGCAAATGTCGTTATTTTATTTATTTATTTTGTATCTATTTTATTATTTATTATTATTTTTAACTATTTAACTATTTTTTTTAGTTCAATCCTATTAGAAGTTGCAAGTGACTCTACTATGTATTTGTAAATCAGTAGTTTCGTTGATTATGGCACAGAACACTAAAGCTGCCTGCATAAGAGGTGGTATACCTTCGAGGAGGACTGTCTAAGGAGAATCAGCTCGTATACACAATTTTTACACATTGGGAAAATTTTATCAAGCTAACATCGGTTCTGTGTGCATTCAATCCATTATGAACTCATGCGCAAGCAACAATACAATAAATCTGTAAGTGTTCAGTGTTTTCTAGAACTTTGAAGATTTGGCGATAAAAATTAATAAAAACGCCCATGCAGCCAGTCCGTTCGTCTAAGGAGAATCAGCTCGTATACACAATTTTTACACATTGGGAAAATTTTATCAAGCTAACATCGGTTCTGTGTGCATTCAATCCATTATGAACTCATGCGCAAGCAACAATACAATAAATCTGTAAGTGTTCAGTGTTTTCTAGAACTTTGAAGATTTGGCGATAAAAATTAATAAAAACGCCCATGCAGCCAGTCCGTTCGACTTGGATCGAACCCTGGTCGGAACTATCAATGTCCAGCAGTTGTACCACTCGCCCGCTGGTGAGCTCCAGGAAATTTCAAAATTCGAGGTCTGGATACCTTCCTTGTGAGATAAATACCCACTATTCTAGATATAATTCTGATCTTCTGAGTAAGTGGTCTTCTTAGGCAACTTGACTATCGGTAATATTCAATAAATGTAATTATTGGTACATGATTACAATTGGGTACCCCTTGTTTTTGGGCGATTCTTTTTTCACGCCAAGATCGGCGCAAGGAAAGCACAATTTCGAGATGGCCGCTACAAAAACCAAAATAGGAAGTCAAAGAATTGCACAAACTTTGTGTCTATGTACACATTAATCTGTTTTCACTTAAAAAAAACATCCTAGAATTGCAAAAACTAGGCATTGTGCACTGCCTTAAATTTGTCCATGTACACATCAAACTATTTTCATTTAAATAAAATCAGGAAGCTAAAACAAAGTTAAAACTATCATAGTAACCAGAAGTGAGGTTTCATAGCCAAAATTTGTCAAAAATTGTCGCTAATCGCAGGGGCACCCAATTCTACACTAGAGCCTAGTTATTTAATGAAGTTCTAAAAAACACTGAACACTTACAGATTTATTGTATTGTTGCTTGCGCATGAGTTCATAATGGATTGAATGCCCACAGAACCGATGTTAGCTTGATAAAATTTGTTTTCCAAAAGAATCATTTTACAGTTCTAGAATTTCACACAGATGTACTCGTACAGCTCTTCTCAGTGTGACAGAGCACAATCAGTAGTTACCACTTCACACTACTAAGAGCGTTAAACACAACGCAATGCAAAGCGTATCTAAAGAAAGAAGCTCTCACGGAGATCTCAATATTCCGAAGTCTGAATTGGAAAACTGAGAACTAATGTTCTCTCCAAGGTTGTACAGTTAAGCCTCGGTCGCCGAGAAATCTCTAATATCTCCCATTTCTCGAAATTGCAGGGAGATATATAAAGTAATAGATAACAGCCGGGTACGGTTACGTATAGGGGTTAATTACATTTATTCGATTACATTAATTACAATTATATACGGACCAGAAATGGTCACCAAGTTTGGTGACATATAGCAATTTCCTGTCAGATTTGGCGACAAAAATTAATCGCCAAAACCATCGTCACCTTGGCGATATTTCGCCAATTTAGCGAGAGAGACATTTGATTCAGTGTTAAGTAAGCTCGCCCTCCAATCTTATTTTTTTGGCACAGCTCCGCTTTTTCAGGCATTTCATGTTACATTATGCGAAACATACTGAAAATTAACATATAATTTCACTGAAATTATTTACATATAAAATTATTTACACTAAAATTATTTACAAATAAAAATTCGTAATAGTATTTATAAATTTTATGATGTTCTAAAAAAAGTATCTTTGCTTGTTTTTTGCATAGTTTGCCGGCATTTTATAGCTTGATGATAAGACAAACATAGCTTTTAGTTTCCTAAAAGAACGACTTGTCACGTGTTCACATTTAAATCGTCAAACTTTAGTAGACAAAATTTCTTAAAACGTGATATGTTATAGACTAATTTGCTGGCTGTGTGTATTCTGACGCAGTATTCATGTCTGTCAATAAGCGACTTTTTTTATTATATTTTTTTTAATTTGGATTCTGTTATTTTCAATGCAATTATTCATGACTTTATACAGATCTAAACATTTATTACATTACCTGACATTTTAAAGCTATTTTCTTATACAAAGTTTATAAGCATGATTTTACATTCATGTCGCTTTACTACTTATTTTTATCTTCCAGGTGTCACGATAGTGAAATTATTTCAAGCTTTATAATGGCGACTGTAAATAAAACAACAGATTCTAGGAAAATAAAAAATCGGATGAGAATACCACATAACTTCCTTGAACGCCATATTAAATTATACACTTTTATTGCGCAGCAATAAACTAATACTTAATATTGTTAGGTATTTACAACAATAAACTGATGTTAAATATTGTCAGATATTTACAACAATAAACTGATGCTGAATATTGTTAGATATTTACAACAATAAACTGATGTTAAATGTTGTTAGATATTTACAACAATAAACTGATGTTAAATATTGTTAGATATTTACAACAATAAACTGATGCTGAATATTGTTAGATATTTACAACAATAAACTGATGTTAAATATTGTTAGATATTTACAACAATAAACTGATGTTAAATGTTGTTAGATATTTACAACAATAAACTGATGCTGAATATTGTTAGATATTTACAACAATAAACTGATGTTAAATGTTGTTAGATATTTACAACAATAAACTGATGTTAAATATTGTTAGATATTTACAACAATAAACTGATGTTAAATGTTGTTAAATATATTTATTGTTAGACTTACTACATATACAAACTATTATTATGTATGTAGTTAGATTTCGTTTGTTATCGAAAAAAAATTTTTATATTTTACATTTCCAAAATATGAATATTTTCGTCATTTGAAACACTTCTGTAATTGAAAATGTATATAACTAAGACCAACGGTTATGAAAATAAAGACTAGGAAAGTACTTTTAAGCCAGGAAAAGGAATGGGTACATATATATATATGGTACTCTTGATTGGTTATATTGGTATTACAGATTGCAATAGAAAACGGAAGTGCAGAGCTAGATCATCAACTAGCAGTCTCATACACAAAATTTAAATGTTCTACGGCTAATCATTTTAAGTTGTGGGAGATTTATACATACATATGTACGTACAAACGTCACAAAAATTTCCCTTTTGAATCCGTTTTGAAAAAAAGTGCCCTTTATTCTGCTCATACCTGCAAAAGTAGCGCAAAGAGATTGATTGTCTAAATGGATTCGGGAACGACAAAAATGTATATTTCCGTTAAAATATGATACCCGAAATTTTTCGCACTTACAGTACTTCCCTTTTTCTTTTAAGGAAGTGAAAAGAATGATGTAATAAGTGGTAGACTAAACTTAATTCTAAATTTTCACTTATTAAATCAGCAGTAAACTTGCGTATTAAAATAATTTTGTAAACAATTTTATACAAAAGTAAAAATGACATTCGTCTTACGTACAAAATGTCTTATGTACGGCCGCCCAACCGGTATAGCGGTTAGCGTCGCTGATTGCCGTGAGAAAGGGCCCAAGTTCGAATCCCGGAGAAGGCATGGATATTTATAAATGTATAGTGTCGGTGCCGAAAGTCCCCTCGTGTGGTTTGGTGGAAGGAAGAGGAATGAGAAACCCACGAACCCATCCCCCGGGGTGTTCTCCATCAAAATTGCGGGACGGAACTGAGCTAAATCGCACTGTCACTCGTAAGGTGCTCAAGGCTGTTGCCAACGGCAGGCACAATCTTGCGCCCCTTGCCACGAGGAATTGCGGGGGCTTGGGCTGAGTACGTCAGACTAGTGAGCATAAGTAACAACAGCATCAATCACGTCAATCGCTTTTGTAAAAAGCCATTTGCTTTATGTACAACAGATGTAAATACTAAAAAAAAAAAAAAAAAAAAAAAAAAAAAAAAAAAAAATCTGAAATGTTTCAGATTTTAAATTACGTCCAAAGGGGCGTTTTTTAACATTTTGTGTGTTACCTTTCTTTATTAAATATCATGTTCCTCGCACTTAAACCATAAGATCCAGTGCAACAGCAATATCGCAAAATAGTTTTAAAACGAGCATATTTTTAGAATTTCCGATACAGAGACTCACGCGCTGGAGATAAAAATGTTTTTTCTGCACAACGTTGCCATTGCTCGCTTTGAAATCCTTGAGTTTGTTAATCAAAAATTCGTCAAAGTTTTAAAAAATAGGAAATCGATCATAAAACAAATTTCAAATTTCAAATTGGGTCTTCCACATGCTCATATTCGTTGGAGGATTACGTTATTCAAAATTCGATGACTCTATGTACCGTTATTTTATGACAATGTGAGAAATATACATACATTTATGCAGATTTTTCATTATTTAATTTCTTCAAATATAATGCAGGACTCTAACATTTTGTGGCAACAGTTTGAAAAGTGAACCGACATTTATGAGTCCGACGCAAAATGCCAAAACGAAACTAATAGTCCTTCGGGATTCAAATCCCTTTGGACTAAAAAAAAAAAAAAAAAAAAAACGCTTCACAATCACATAAAACGAGAATTCTGTTTACCATTTTAAGTCCATACTTAGTACAGTCACTACGAGGATCAAATGAAACAAATGCTTTTAAGTATCATAAATTGATTATGAACTCAAAAAAATGCTTTTACATACCATAAATTCATTATGAACTCTAATGCAAATCTGCTGTTATTTAAAACCCCAGTGCAAATTCGTTATGGATACAATCAGATTCTTTTAAAGAAGTAAGCAACGTAATATCGTATGCGCCTTTTGCAACCGTAACGGTCCATTTTAAATGCCCACTTAAGAGCTTTAATAATTTATTGTTTGTTATAGCCTTTGTGTTGCTACTTTCTGGAACATATTTTGTATGTATGATTTCGAATAGTTGAATGTTCGGCATGTTGAAGTAGTAGAATCTTTTGTTCTGGAAGCATGTTCACAAGATATTGGGTAAGTAGAAGTACTGATGTTTTATAATATCTATTTAATTGATCTAGAGTAAATATATTTATCACAATTTACTTATAATTTATTTTCTAATGAATGCAGCTAAACTATTTACGGGAGTGCAATGGTTTTATGCTTATTAAGGCCCTAAAATTTCAAATCTCTAACAAAAAACTTATGTGAATATTAACCATCCTATCGGCATGATGGCAGAGCAATCGGTTGTTATAGCCCTAGGCCCGATTTGAATCCAGAAGGCATGATGTTTTCAGGCAGATAGCCATCGAGTGCTTTGCCATAATCAAATAAACCAAATTAAACCATGCAAATCTGCGGAGACATGTAGGATTTCAGATGAGAAATTATGGTGAATTAACTTGTACTAACACTGGTTAAAGAGGCAAATAAGTTTTACAGCTTGAGTGTTTTAGACATTTATAAACTGTACAAAATGAAAAATATACAATCATTACTAATAAACTTCGTTTAATGAAGGAAAAAACAGGCACATTTCAGCTACTCTATCAGAAATGACTGCAGAAAACTATAAGAGCAGAGGAATAGTATGTTTCTTAATTACTAAATGTTGAAGTATTAGCTTCCACTAAAGCCGTTATTAAGTGTTAAACCCACTCCGCAATAGGCTGGTTTGGTTTAATCGATTTTGGAAAAGCGTTGGAAGGATAACTGCCTAAAGGGAGCGAAGATTTCTTGTAGGACTTTCTAAGGGAAACCGACTCGAGCACAAGTTACACATTGGGAAAACCACGAAAACACCCATGCAGCCAGCTCGTTCGCAGGGCCCACCAGCGGCCGAGCGGTAAAGTCGCTGAACACTGGTAGTTCGGTCCGAGGTTCGAATCCCGCGGACGGGCTGGCTGCATGGGTGTTTTCGTGGTTTTCCCCATGTGTAACGTGTATACGAGCCAGTTTCCCTTAGAAAGTCCTCCACAAAGGCATCCCTCCCCTTAGGCAGATAGCCCTAGTGTGCTTTGCCATAATTAAATACACACGTTCGCAGGATTTGAGCATCGAACCGAACGGCCGGTCAGCCACTCGTGGGTCCACACGGCAGTAGCATCAAACCAGTTAGGTTATCGAAAACGAGGCTAATCAACAGAACTCTTATTTTAATGAAAATTCGTGGGATCAACAAAACTACAGCCACTGATAGTTATGTTTCTTCTGAATTAAATCTGTATACGTAGATATAGAAATAAATTAAAATCGCAGGAACTGATGATACTCGTAACTGCGTTTTAAACCACGCACTTTGCATCATTTTCTGTTGTACCTGTAATAAACTGAAACTAAACACATTTATTTTTCTGAATGAAATTTCATTCTGCATTTTTTACACAGATGATACGCTAAAAACAATGGGAAGAAAAAGTAATGTTGCCAAAAAGTTCCTGAAATTGGCTGTTGTCATAATATGCTTGACAGGATTCTTGCTGCAGACTTTAGAGTTCTTATTCCTGTACTGGACGTACCCAACTGTCGTGGACATCCAAGTGTCAGTTCCTTCAGATATCGAGATGCCTGGAATATCCTTATGTAGTCACAATGGGTGAGTTATACTATATTCATTTAGATAGTCTTAATGATATTTATCAGAAAGTTACTTTTGTTACCTTATGTTCATGATTTATATTCAATTCAGCAGTTCTTTTATCTTAAACGCATTAATTAATTCCTTATAATGTTCATTAATTAATTGATTTATATATTCAAGAGTATTCATATTTATTAAATCACCGAATTTTAATGATTCACTCTTGTGTAAAATCTTGCTATACATAATTCTTCGCTGCGTTTTCCGTTTGTAATATGAACTAGATCCAAATCATTTTAAGAAAGGATAATCTCTCTAAGTTCAGCTAATATGCATATGCAATTATTTGATAAACGTATAAAGTATTTCTCCTGTCTTCTTGGCATGCCTTCGTGGTGTGGTGGTCAGCACGCTGGGCGCATATTCCAGAGGTCCGTGGTTCGATTCCCAGCGAAGCCGTTGCTAATATTTTGTCTTGCATTTACGAAAGCAATATTCCTAAATGATCCGTTTTCCATATTAACCATAGCTTTATTGCCCATATCAAAAAATAAATAACTCGGTCACTTTTGTTACAGAATTTTCTTATATCTGTGAAAATATGGAAAAAACTTTGATTTCCTAGAACTTCAAATACTTCACTTTGTCTCAAATTCTATAAAATTTTGAATAAAAGCGATGAATAGCTTTGGTTAAAAGAATCTTTATTACTGTGAACCCGTAGAAGCTAAGATAAAGTGCCTGAATATTTACCTCTTTCGACCTGGCTGGTGGCGTTTGCACCTTCATTCGTAAAGTTCTATTCATCAACAGTAGACATTATATACATTATATGACTTACAATAGTTCAGGTTGTCAAATGGATTTATTACAATTCAGTATGGCAATTGCAGAAAGTTTACATTTTCTGGCTTCGCTGTCTACACGCCATCACGTCGAGGTAGACCGTAATCAGGGACTACAAGTCCTAAGAGGTCATCCATTCCAGCAAATCGTTAAAAACCTCACGTGCATCCTATACGTAACATATGACAATATTTGACACTGACCAATACATAAAGGGCGTACTAAACTGGAAACTTGCAAAATGGTTCCAGAATTTAGTAAGAAAAATGCAAAGTACAGCTTAGTTTATCTATATTGTGTTAAAATTTCTATACACAACAAATATTAGTAACATAGTAGTTGGTATTTTTATGAATTTTGAGGCTTGATGGTGGCAATTACCGCGGCATACTAATATCTACAGCTCAAGTAGAACTTGTTAATATGTTACAAGGGAGTTCTTAATACTTATAAACAACGTTTTTAGACTTTTTCCCCTCGTATAAAAAAAATCCAAGGCTGAAAGGAATAACTTGATAATTCATTATTCGAGTATTTTTCATACTGTGATAGTTTTACTTTTCCAATGATAATATTGCCAAGGTATTATAGCCTCTTACTAAAATTTTTATAAAGCAGGTAATATTTTTAACATTTTCTTAACATGCATGCAAATCTTACAAAAAACAGACGATCACATGTATTTATGTATTTCATGTGTTATTCTGAATCGTTAATTTACAGCTTCAAGCCGGACGTCGTGTGCAAGTTGAGAGGATGGTGTACTATGCCTCGGATGTTTAATTTTATTGATTTATGTGCTCCTTTCCCAATTGTTTGCGGCTCTCATGGAAAGCCACCGGAAGATTTTCGAGTAAGTCCATTGAAAAGATATAAAAGATTTCACACACAAATTAAGTTTTTGCATAGACATTAATGAAATTTTGTTTATTATACAGACTGGTCAAAGTGTAGATATTTTTGTGATTTTTATTTAATTTACTTTTTTATGTTTTGACATAAAAAGCCATAGCAAACATCTAATTAAAATTTTAAAACGACTTTTCAAATGTACAAGATTAAAGAATAAAAGAAATGACATGAAAATAAATGAATGATTTACGTTCACAACATAAACCTTACAAGGGAGGATTTTAAGTAAGGTTTACAACATAAACCTTACTTAAACTACAAGGGTGTTGTTTCATTCTTGAACTCTCAGATTTTCTCAATATTAAATAAAGGAATGTGGTGGAGTGGCCGAAACCGCTACGCAAACCCTGGGTTGTGACACAGGGTTTGCGTACCTTGCATAATAGCCTACAGTACCAAGATAGCTACGTATCTGTGTTTTAGTAGCGGGAGTCGGAAAATGTCTGAGTGCTTGAATCTTGGCCTCACTAGGCGACCTTTTCCCAGACCCTACTTCATGACCCAGAACTTTCACATTTTCTTGGGCAAATTTGCATTTCGAGGGCTTAATAATCAATTTAGCCTCCTGAAAGCGACCTAAAACCACATCCAAATCTTCCATATGTCTGTCCCAAGTCGGCGAAAAGACTGCAATGTCGTCAATATACGGTAGAACAAAATTGTCCAAACCTCCTAAAACTTGAACGATTAAGGCGCATTTAAAATCCCAAACATCATTTTCTTCGGGATGAAAGATCCAAAAGGCGTCACAAATGCAGTATACCTCTGTGCACGCTCTGTGAGTGGTATCTGGAAATATCTTTTGGTTAGATCCATGATTGTGATAAATGGAGCTGCGCTGACCTTTTCGATTAACTTCATCAATATTGGAAAGAGGGAAAAATTCGTTCATAGTTTTTGAATTTGATTTCCTATAGTCTATACAAGGACGAGAATACTTTTCCTGGGACCTATACTAAGATCATAAGAGATGCATAATCAGATTGCCCGACTTCTATAACTCCTAACTCAAGCAACCGCTTAATTTCTTCCCTTAAGATGTCGGTCTGTCTCGTCGACATTCGGTAAGGCCTGACTCTAACCGGAGTCTAATCCAGCAATTCAATATCCATTTCGACCAAAGACGTACAGCCGGGGTCGGACGAAAACACCGCTCCATACTTCCCTATAACTTCCTAGAATTTTCCTATTTCCTCTGCCGAAGCTCTTTTTCTGGCTTACTATCTCCAACTATTCAATACAAAGCCTTCAATACCCTTTTCAAGGTGGAATGCAACCTTTCAACAGAATTGCTTTGAGGGTGACACACAGAAGAATGATACACTTTAATTACAAACTTACTAAAAAACTAAGATGTAAGTTTACTGGTAAACGATCTACCCAAATCACACTGAATTTCCTTAGGGTAACCTGTTCTAGAAAAGATTTGTATCAAGGCTTGACTCAAACTTTTAGAGCTTAAATTCTGTACATTAATGGCATCTGGATATTTATAGAAGCAACACAAATTGACATAATTAAGTATTTAATTTCACGTGAAATAGGGATCAGAGGTCCTACTGCGTCAATATTTAATCTGCTATGTACACTTCTGATACAACAGGCACAATCTTCATTGGGGCTTTATTTTATCCCTATTGTGATCTACACGCTGACAAATATCGCATGTCTTCACAAATTCTTCAATTTCCTGGTAACAATTTGGCTAGAAATAGTGTGTCAAAACTCTATCCTTGGTTTTTGTTACCCCTAAATGACCAGAGATTTCCTCGTGGCATACTTCAAGATCCCTTTCCTAAAAACAAAAGGCACACACAGCTGAAGCTTAACTTCCCTTTTTTTAGAACCTGCCACTCTGAGTAGTCTCTCCTTTATAATTTATAAACTTTATAATTTATAAAGAAAGGAGAAAATGAAAGTGAAAACACTTTCACTTTCTCCTTTCTTCTAAACTAGCGCATGAGTTTTGTGCTTCCGAGAATTCTACTGGTGAAACATCTGCAAGGATAGACCTTTCTTCTGAACTGATGATTGGAATTTCAATAGATTCCTCCGCACTACTTGTTAACTTCTCTTCTTCCGAAAGCTCATTATTCACAACAATTTCACTTTCTATCTCTTCCTCGTGTTCCGATCTGGAATTTAAGTCTTCCGCGCTCGCTCGCTCTAAACTCCTGCGCGCATGCGCCTGACTACGAGTTTCCACAGCAATTAAGAGAACCGGTCGTTCCCTAATTTCTTCTATCAACTGTGCAGTTTTATTTCTTAACAAATAGTTCTCTTTATCTAATTCCTCTAGAGTAACCGCTGCCTCTGTGGTGACCAGACTAGAATCACCTTCAATGGTGACTTTCGCCAAAGGTAAACATTTCCATTCTGTGTCCAAAGGCTGTTTCACCCAAACAGTTTCCACTAATAAGTCACTAGTATTAATCCAAGTACTATTACACAGATCTATTTCAGCTACACTATCTCTTAGATATTCTCTCTCTACCCCATTAATTACTGCTTTCTTTAAATACGGCTCAAAAGACTTTCCTAAACTCTCCGTTCATAAATTATTCACCAGATTAGCCTTATTCTTTTCCAACAATGGACAGTTAGATCGGATATGTCCGTGCCTTCCACATTGGTAACACCTTATTTTCCGCTGTTTCTCGAAACCCGCTTCATTAAAAGCTTGCTCTTTTCTAGGAGCCTCCACTTTTCTGTGCTCCTCTGATTTAATTCTTGACCACTACTTTTCTGGTTATAACTACCATTAGAATTTACATACCCCTCTCTAACTTTCTGAAATTGTTTCTTAAACCCCACTCTCTGTTCTAACCTCCTCGTAACTCTTCGCAAAGCCTCATACCTGTCGCATTTCTCTGGTAAAATGGAAGCTGTTTTAAATTCTTCCCAATTATCTAAGTAGTGCTCTCTTATTTCTAGAGGGACTCACCGCTTAATTTGCTCAGTGAGCATAAGTTTCTTAAGACTTTCAAAATCTTGAACTTCCACCGAATCCAACCAATTCTCTAAAAACACTCTCAAAATGCCACGCATAACATTCCATTTTTTCTAGAATGTTCTTCAAATTTTGTTTTTAGAGCCAAAGAACTGAGCTTGAGTCTATGCATGAGTAATTTCTTAACATGCTGATAATCACCTCCTTTATCCGCTGGTTCTTTACTATTAACTGCGCTACATCATGAGATAATAAAGGAATTAATTGCGAGATTAATGTTCTCCTTTTGAGCCTGTTTAATCTCATTAATGTTCTCCTTTTGAGCCTGTTTCTCAAATAGAGTACCTCGGTTCAAAACGCGGTACTAGATCTTTCAAATTAACCTTTTTTTTGGGGGGGGTTGTTCAACTATCGAAACGGTGGACGCTAAGCTATTACTCAACTACGTTCATCATCTTTAACTTTTCAAATTCAAAAATTCGTTCACGTTCCCGTTTTGTTCTCTCGCGTTCACGTTCACATTCCTCTTTTTCGGCTACTTCTGCTTTTTTCTGCTTAGCCGCAGCCCAAATTCTCGTCGCGTATTCTTTCGCCGCTTCCTCTTCGAATTGCTTGAGACACATTTGTATCAAACTCCTCCGCTAACTCCAACAGCAGAGCTTTAGTAAATTTCCTCATAAACTCACCCATTATGAAAAACTAAAGAAAAAATACTCAAATCCCAAAGACACATTTTCGTAGCACTAAAAAATGACGTAAAAAATCAGCAAACGTAAAAAATTTCGTAGCACTAAAAAATGACGTAAAAAATCAGTAAAAAATCAGCAAGGCAAAAAGGAATCTAAAGATAATTGCGTGCGAACAACAGGACTGAGTGCTTAGTGCTCAGTGCGCTCAAAAAATGCGCTCAGTGCAGTAGAAGAAAACACTAATGGCTGTTGAATCTTGAAAGTGAAAACATAGCATATCGGCGCTTATCTGTGTTACCACATAAATAAGTTTGCGTGAGATTATGCACTGCCTTTTTTAAATTTTTTTAAAGGGATGTTTTCTTAGCATGTTCATAATGTGATTCTCATTCATGCGCTGAATAACAGGAATTAATCTGGTCAAAGCTACTTTGCATTAAGAATTCCTATTTTATTGCAGCCCGTAGATTTTCCAGAATATAATTTACAGAAAAATTAACAAAACGTTAAGAGTACAATCTCAGTACAAAATTAAGCATGAAATAATTGGCACCTTGATGATTGAAGTAAAAACTATGCTACCGTAAGAATGAACTGCTTTAAACTTTCCATATTACTATTTTATTCGTTAATGGTTTGAGTTTCTATTAAATGGATATTCAGTTTCAAATAATTCAATCTCAAGGTTTTAAAATTTAAATGGTTATGCTATATAATTTTAAATTTCGAAGTCTAAAGTCATTTTAATAGTGAACAAATCAACCCATTGCTATGCCTCACCACCGGGGGGGGTCACTAAACCCAGGTAGTTCGACCCAGGTTGAAATCCCGGCAAACGATTGAATGGGCGTTTACGTGGTTTTTACCATGTGTATGTGGATACGTGCCAATTTCTCTTACATCCACGAAGGTTTTCCTACCCTTAGGCCTTCACATGCTTTGCTATAATCAATCAAACCAAACCAACGCGTAGAGAAACTTTAAGAACTTTTCGTAGTTGCTTGCTGAAATTATTTTATGATATCAACTCTTTCTGTAATCCTCCACGAAGGCATCCTTTCCGTACGAAGATAGCTTTACCGTAATCAATCATATGCTTTGCAGTAATCAAATAAATCACACACCGTAAACTTTTGGTAATGCAAAGAATGCCGCTTGTACTGTTCCTACGAAACTACATTTTCTCACATCATTCTGGAGCCCACCAGTGGCCGAACGGTAGAGTCGCTGAACACTGGTAGTTTAGTCCGAGATTCGAATCCCGAGAAAGGGTTGGCTGCATGTGCATTTTCATGGTTTTCTCCATATTTAACCTGCATACGAGCCAGTTGTCATAATAAAATAAACCAAACATTATTGTTGAAGATTTTATTTTACTAAGAATTTCATAATTTTTATTTTAAAAAATGAGTTACCGGGCAGAATTAAAGCTATTGGCCGTGTATTGGATAATCATGCTCTATATTATGCGACTGTTAAATACCATTCGATATAATGAACAACATAAACTAAAACAGTTAAAAAAAATATATTGTATCCCTTAGAACGTTCTCCACGAAGGCATCCCCTCTCTTAGAAAGCATTTGATTGCTCTGCTTAAGTTAGGTCAGGTTATTCGAAGCAAGCAAAGCACATGCGATTGCATTCCTTTAATAAATTAAAACAAAAGGGAAAAGAAAATAAAAGTAATTTCCTTGGCTTAGAAAGTAGCTCACGGTACTAGGATTCACAAAACAGACTTCTCAAAACCACAGATATGTGTCTTCAGTAAACTTCGAAACTGATGCTTTAGAAAAACTGGTTAGTAATTTCAAGTGTTTCTTAACAATGAATCAAATCAAACGGAAAAGGAAAAGTTTCAATGTATGAAAAGAAAACTAGATGATATAGAAATCCAGTCGAATACAATGTTAGTAACTAAATTCTTGCTTTTAGTCCGTGCTGTATCTTAGCGACTATCATAATTTTCATATCATCATTCTTACAAAAACCGTATGATAATGTTCTTTTTGTTCCTTTGCATTGAAAATGTACTAAATTCAGTTTCATGAAAGATACTGCTTTTATCACTTGTCTTCTAATCTGTTTCGCTCTTCTTCAGGATTTTTTCTGAATTCAGTTTCGTTTCTTTTTTGCAGGCAGTTTCGGTTCATGGATTTATGTCACAAAACGATCTTAATCAGACAGTTTTGGATATGCTGAGAATACCACTGAAAGATTTCTTTAAATGCAAGATCACTTCCGGAGCTCAAAAACGGGACTGCGAGTAAGTCAGAATTACCAAATGTGACTTTTATTTCTACATATAATAAAAGAAAGAGTCTGTCTGTGTGTCAGTGTGTATGTCTTTCGTTCGCGCTGCGCGCAAGCTAACAGACCCACGGCTACGAAATTTGGTACATAGGTGCATCTAGACAAGAGCCAGTGCTCCTCGAAGCGATTTCTTCGAAATTCGAATCAGAATTTTTTTTTATTTTATGTTTTGGGACGAAATCTCGTCATTTTTAGACATAATGCGCTATAGGAAAGCGAGATTTTACTCTACACACTCCATTTTCACATCGTCATGAAATGTAGGCACTTCGCTATTTTACGAACTTAAAATAAATTCCGTGTTTCAATAAATCGATTAAATACGAATTTATTTAGCAAAGTGAGCTTAACACCTTTTCAAGGGATTTTTTCTAAAAGTTTATTTTTAAAAATGTACAATTTATTTATTTATTTATTTATTTATTTATTAGTCCAAAGGGATTTGAATCCCGAAGGACTATTAGTTTCGTTTTGGCATTTTGCGTCGGACTCATAAATGTCGGTTCACTTTTCAAACTGTTGCCACAAAATGTTAGAGTCCTGCATTATATTTGAAGAAATTAAATAATGAAAAATCTGCATAAATGTATGTATATTTCTCGTATTGTGATAAAACAACGGTACATACAGTCATCGAATTTTGAATAACGTAATCCTCCAACGAATATGAGCATGTGGAAGACCCAATTTGAAATTTGAAATTTGTTTTATGATCGATTTCCTATTTTTTAAAACTTTGACGAATTTTTGATTAATAAACTCAAGGATTTCAAAGCGAGCAATGGCCACGTTGTGCAGAAAAAACATTTTTATCTCCAGCGCGTGAGTCTCTGTATCGGAAATTCTAAAGATATGCTCGTTTTAAAACTATTTTGCGATATTGCTGTTGCACTGGATCTTATGGTTTAAGTGCGAGGAACATGATATTTAATAAAGAAAGGTAACACACAAAATGTTTAAAAACGCCCCTTTGGACGTAATTTAAAATCTGAAACATTTCAGATTTTTTATTTTTTTTTATTTTTTTTTGGGGGGGGGGGACACGTTAAACTTTCATCCTTGTGACTGCTTTTACAAAAAGAATTTTGAAAAAATGATAATATTTTGTATTAAAAAAAAATTTAAATGAAGCTTCCGAGTACACTTCTCACATGTCACATCTTTAAAAATGTGATTTTGGCAACAATTTTCCTTTCCTATTGTTGTTGATAGATTTTTCATGAAATCGCATCATTTTGAATAGTTTCATTCTTTTAGAAATATGGGTTTGGCAACAACTTTTCATCGCATTTCTTAAGTCACTGTTTTTAAGAGATTGGCATATTTCTTTGTCTTTTTTACTTCCTTGTACGAAGTAAAAAGGAAGTATTGTAATCGCAAAAAGTTTCAGGCAGCATATTTCAACGAAAATATCCATTTTGACCGCTATCGAATGCAATTTAACGATGTCTTTGCGTGATATCTGTACGTAAGGACAGAATAAAATACTCTTTTCCTTCAAAAAAATTATAAAACTGCTTTAAAATGAATTCTGAAGAGAATTTTTCGTGGCGTCTGTACGAACGTATGAACGTACGTACGTTCGTGCGTACGTACGTATCTCGTATAACTCAAAAACGAGTTGCCTCAGAACGTTGAAATTTTGTATATAGGACTGCTATAACATGTAGATGTGCACCTCGTATTTTGGTTGCAACCGGCCGCACCAAACGTATATAAATATATTTATAAATATATCCACTCTGTTACCCGGCTCAGTGATCTCAGTTTCTTTACTCTTATATGTTGGTAAATTGTACATTTTTTGCTTTAAAAATGATTGAATTATGTTGTTTTTTATCTTCCGGTTAAGGATTTTATGCCTTAACCGGAAGGTACGGAAGTACATCATTCTAGCTTTATTATAGTATTTGAATAGAACATGTGGCAACGATTAGATAATTCTATTCTTTAAATGATATAAATTTTGTGCATTGAGTTATAATATGAACGAAATATATAAGTTAACTGTTATATAATTACTGGATTATATAACAGTTAACTTAGTTTCCGTTATAAAATTATTATATAAGTTATCTGTTATATAATTATTAATACTGTTAAGTGAATCTAGCGCCAGAGTGTCGCTATCGTAAACAAATACTAGAGTGAATTTTAAAGAATGCATTTATTCTATTGTGGTTTATGCGCTGTCGGCGAAGTAGGTTTAATTCAATCCAATAAGTTTAAATGAAATGCAAGAAAAAATGCTTATAATTTAATATTCCAATACAAGGAAGTCACGTGGTGTACACATCAGATTTTTTTAAGTGAAAATAGGTCGATGTGCACATGGATACCAAGTTAGTGATTTCTTAAAAACGCGCCGAGCAGTGGGCGATTCTGTACTTTCCTCTTTCTATCTTCGAAGAAAATAATTGCTTATCCTCATTTCACAAATTTCTACAACTGAAATGCTAGTACCTTCAATATTCGAAAAGTGATTTAGTAAATCTGTGTGCAATATTTGTAGAATTATCAGCAAATTTAAAGTTGTTTAATTGCCGCTAAGGCCTGTTTTTAATGGCGGCCATTGATGTTTACATTTGAAACAGGAGACTAGTGGATTTGTTGCCAATCTAGAGAAACTTAGCTTCGCAACAACAAAGATAACGCATTCATTTATTATTGCCAATTAAATCATGCTTAATTCTTTGTGGAATTTTTTCGAGGAAATAAGCGTTTGAAATTTACTTCGTAATTTTAATATAGATATTTTGAGTGTTTATGTATTTTTGCCTTCTCGCGAAGTAAGAACTGAATTAATTAAATGAGAAGTACTCAATCGTCCGTGAAAAACTGTTTCTTTTTTGTTTTATTTGCTTAATTTCTTTTATAGATCATTCTAGCTTTATTATAGTATTTGAATAGAACATGTGGCAACGATTAGATAATTCTATTCTTTAAATGATATAAATTTTGTGCATTATGAGTTATAATATGAACGAAATATGTAAGTTAACTGTTATATAATTATTGGATTATATAACAGTTAACTTAGTTTCCGTTATAAAATTATTATATAAGTTAACTGTTATATAATTATTAATACTGTTAAGTGAATCTAGCGCAGAGTGTCGCTATCGTAAACAAATACTAGAGTGAATTTTAAAAAATGCATTTATTCTATTGTGGTTTATGCGCTGTCGGCGAAGTAGATTTAATTCATTCCAATAAGTTTAAATGAAATGCAAGAAAAAATGCGTATAATTTAATATTCCAATACAAGGAATTCATATGGTGTACACATCAGATTTTTTTAAGTGAAAATAGGTCGATGATCACATGGATACCGAGTTGGTGCATTTCTTAAAAACGCGCCAAGCAGTGGGCGATTCTGCACTTTCCTCTTTCCATCTTCGAAGAAAATAATTGCTTATCCTCTCTTCACAAATTTCTACAACTGAAATGCTAGTACCTTCAATATTCGAAAAGTGATTGCAACGTCGAATAGGATTGGGCTGTCCTCACCTAGGCGCCCGTTGCTACGAGCTGCTTGTTAGTGGATGAAGGGTTACAAACTGTGCATCCAAAATATTTTTACATTAAAAGAACTTTTGGGATAATGAATTCCATGTCTGTTAAATAATAATGATTATATTGTTAATTTGTTTTCTTTCCTGTACTTGAACAACATGCAAAATAAAAGAATACTATGCCATAAAAATAATAAGCAAAATGCTTTCTTTTCTCCCTAAATGAGATTCTCATGTTTGGACATTCAGTGTAAGGGAAAGAAATGTTTTAGATTTCATATTTAAATTATTATTTTTAAAAAATCTGAAAAGTTTCAGATTTTAAATTACGTCCAAAGGGGCGTTTTTTTAACATTTTGTGTGTGACTTTTATTTATTAAATATCATGTTCTTCGTACATAAACTATAAAATTCAGTTCAACTGCAATATCTAAAAATAATTTTAAAATGAGCATATCTTTAGAATTTCTGATACAGAGTCTCTCGCGTTGGAGATAAAAACGTTTTACTTTTTTCCGTACAGTGTTACCATTGCTCGCTTTGAAATCCTTGAATTTTTTAATCAAAAATTCGTTGAAGTGTTTCGAAATATGAAATCGATAATAAAACAAATTTCAAATTCAAATTACGGCTTCCACATGCCCTTATTCTATGGAAGATTACGTTATTCAAATTTTGATGGCTCTGGGTACCGTTGTTTTATCGCAATGCGAGATACATACATATATTCATGCAGATCCTTCATTATTTAATTTCTTTAAATATAACGCAGGGCTCTAAGATTTGGTGGCAATATTTTGAAAAATGAAACAACGCTTATCGTGAATCAACGCAAAATGTCAAAACGAAATTAATAGTCCTTCTGGGCAAAATGCCCCTATAGACTAATAAAAGTTAGTAAAAATTGCACATTGTTACTAAAGGGCTAAATAGTAGTAGTTAAGTTGTTTCAGTTGAAAACTAAACTGGTTCTCTAATACAGTGTAGGGCTCACCAGCGGCCGAGCGGTAACGTCGCTGAACACTGGTAGTTCGGTCCGAGGTTCGAATCCCGTGAACGAGCTGACTGCATGGGCGTTTTCGTAGTTTTCCCCAAGTGTAACGTGTATACGATTCAGTTTCCCTCAGAAAGTCCTCCACGAAGGAATCAACCCCCTAGGCAGATAGCCCTAGTGTACTTTGCCGTAATTCAATAAACCAAACTAAACCAAAACTAATAGAGTGTAGAACTGGAAAAACGTACACTTCGACTGTGAGGAAGTTTCTGTAGATGATAAGACAATAGATAATAAATACGACAATAGACAATTTCCTCGGAAACCTGTATAAGTTCTTTGTATATACAGTGTAGAAATGTTTAGATTCTTCAAGTGCGTTGCATGACGCAGACTTGTTTAATAATTCTAAGATCTGGTGACCTACCTGGCCAAGACACAAGTCCATAGTCAAAGATGAAGTGTGGTCCTCTATATATAACTTGAGTCTCTCGACTTTTACAGCTGCTTTTTTAACTTTTGCAACAATCCAATCTAACAGAATGAATGCGGGATATGAAAATGTGCAACTCATCCGATTAGATGAGCACATAGTGTTTACCTGTCAGAGACGTTAGTAAATACTCCGTTGAATTCCAGAACAGGAAACTCCTCATCATTATGGAGGCATCATAGTTTGCGCAGTCGTCTGTGTTTATGTGGAATCCATATATTCATGGGAGTTTTTGCAGCTCATAGCATTTTACTCGTCCAAAGCGTTAGAAACGGGATTGATCATACTAGGCTGTATTCATTTTCAATTATCAATCGTGCAATATCGAGATTACCAAATTCAAGCGAACTGCATAATTCTGCGAAGTTCATGTTGCATAGTACATCTTGCATCATAGAAGGCAGGCTCTAAATTTTAATAATTTTCTCCAAAAATTCGAGGAACGAAAGATTAGAGCAATTAACTTATATTTCTCTCAAAATAAAATTTTAAAAAACGGTGCCTTTGACCGTGAAACTGTCGCCAAGCAGCGAGATTTAGTGCCAATTATGGATAAGCGTGATGCAATAGCAAACTCATAACATCTGTGCTTTCGTTTGATGTAACCCTGATTAATTGTCGATAGACATCTTGGGTTTTTATGAATAAGGTTATAAATTAAATGTTATTTCTGTATTTTTCTTTAGCATTTTGAAAGAAATGATTAAAATTCGGTATCTACCATCTATAGAACAGCTAGTACTGAATTATTTTCGACGTTACGTGATCCTATGATCAAAGCTTTATGTATTAATGGACAACATATGGTCAGCTGAATGCGGCCGACAAAAATGTAATAAGCTGGAACAATTATCTACAGGAAGTTTGTATACATAATATTGTAACCAGAGCTTTTGGTATAATGGGAAAGGCCAACGAAAACACAGTGTGGCTCACTTAAAACGAGCCCTGATTTAACGAGAACTCGGATTTAACGAGGAAATCAAAAATACCTGTTTGGTACAATGCTAAGTCTATGGAACATAATTCGCTTTTAACGAGCAAATCCCGGTTACAGCGAGTAATATTTTTGCGATTCGTAAAATTTCTATTGACTTCCATCTCTGCAGCTCAGATAATTCTATCTTGGAAAAATTTCTTTAACATTCCGAAGTCAAGCGAAAATTAGCGATGAGTCATAAATGCTGTGCGGTATTTTTTATCTTGGGGAGTATTGAAATAGGATTCAATTTTTACTACCGAATTCTACAAATGTTACCCAGCCTATCATCAGAAATTTTAATTCAAACTTTTATAAGCACTTGAGTTTGATGTTCATGGATAGAAGAGAAAAAATAAGCATAAAGTGCTAATGTGAACGTACTCGAAGCGATAACTTTGATGCATTATGCATGGAAAACGTTACATGAATATGCATTACCAATTGCTTCCGTAAACCTGGAATGGACATTTTTCAAGAGAGGCAATTGACTGTAGAAAAAGAAGAAGTAGACATCTTGGGAAATTTGGAAATGAGTAGAGAAGAAACTGAAAATTATGTATCTCATGACATCAATATTAACACTTCGAGATAACTCCTCCCGAGGACATTGTAGCTGAAATTCAAGCTAAAGATTCAAGCAGATGAAAAAAATAATGAAAGCGAAGCTGATAACGACGAATATAAAGAACTTCAAGTTAAACCGCCCTCCAACATACTCAATGGCTTTTGACTGCGCAGAAAATCTTCAAATAATTTTTGAACCTAAAGGTGCAAATTATAATGTTTTTCGGGTCAAGAGACTCCTCCGAAGAACAATAACACAAGAAAGAGACAACTTGTACTGTAGAAAAGATAGAGACATTTGTACTGTACAGAAATAAAAATTATATAATATGACATATATTTTTATGATTTTTTACAAACCTGATTTTTACAAGCATTGATTGTAACGAACAAATATCACCCTCCCTTCTAGCTCGTTATAAACGAGTTCAACTGTAACAGAAGTTGACGAAAACCTTTTTACAAAGAGCAAAAGCGAATAAAATACTGCTTGTATATTAACACATTAACTGGAACGAGTATTTGTAAGAAAAAATCTCCTCAACTGTAACAGAAGTTGACGAAAGCCTTTTTAGAAAGAGGAAAAGCGAATGAAATACTGCTTGTACTCGTATATTAACACGTTGACTGGCCCGAGAATTTGTAAGAAAAATCTCCTTTAGGACACGAGCACTGCTATACCGTGCCTCAAAAGTTTTCGGTCGTAGGTGTTTAGAACGTCTAAAATAAAACATTTTGGGATATGCATGCAGTTTAAAACTTTTTCTCAAGAACGAAGTATCTAAGAAAGGGTGAGAAATTCTAAAATTATTTCTTCTTTTCCAAATATTTTTTCTGTAGTGACAAATGGTTGAAATTTTTTTTTTGTGTTAAAATTGTTTGCCCAATTTTTTGCATTGTCTGAAAAAAAAAATAAAAGAGTAATTTTTAAGAAGAAAACTGTTGCGAGGATTACAGAAATTCGAAAAGTAGCAAAGAGGAGCAGTCGAGATTTTTCAGAAAGATAATTATAAACAAGATTATGTCTTTAAATTCTCATTATAATACTAATAAATGCAATGATAATATTTGTGTAGATACTACTAATTATATTTTACAAGAATTGATTGTTTAGAGAGAAACAAAAATTTGATTATCGAAGAAAACTCAATTCAGTTTAGTGAACGGAATGAATTTTGCTGTCAGCAACAATCATTTTCGTTTTTTTCTTTCAACAATTAATAATCTTTTTTTTTTAATATCTTCTTTACCACGTAAGTACTCAAAGAATTTTCACCCGAATACGGATGGCACGGCAGTTAAAGTGTTAAAAAGAAGCTTCAGTTCCTCTAGAAGATTCGCGCAACTTTTACGACATCCCACCAACCTTTCATGAATGAAACACTAATGAAGACTAATGAACACATAACGAACACTAATGAAATATTTCTAAGCAGAGCGGAGTATAAAAAGGTTTGAGAATCATTGACATAACAGTGAATCGTTTTATAAATAGACAGTTGAAATCGTTAAAAATGTCCATTCGGAAGGCATAAACAGTTCTAGAAGCTTTCACAGATATCTATCATTTTATGTACTTATTGGCGGAAGCAGCGGTGGGGTGCTTGGATAACGCTATTATGCTATCTCAATAGAAATTATCTGTATCAATGTTTTGGCACTTCAGTTGAAAATCAGCAACGAAAAACAATAGTTTTTCATCGCTTGTAATGTTTATGTGGTTAATTTCGGATTTCAAATACTGACAATAGGAAGAATTGTATAATGGCTGTTAAAATCAAAAATACGAATTAACTTCTTGCAGACGAAAAAAAAAGAGTTATTTTACGTTACTATGGAGATGGAGAATGGCGCAAACAATTTTTCTTTAAAAGCAGGCAAATTGCCACTAAGCCTAATAGACAGGAACAAAATCAAAGATTTAAAATTTTAAATCCATATTCCCTTTCTTCAGGGCTTAGTTGTTTTATTTAGTAGCTCGAGCATAAATATTATTTTCTTACTCCCACCATTAAAGTTGAAAGAAAAAAATTATTAATAATGGCTGTTACAATCAAAAATAAGAATTAACTTCCTGCAGACGAAAAAAAGGGTTATTTATATGGGAGAATGCCGCAAAAAAAATTTTTTTAAAGCAGGCAAATTGCAACTAAGCCTAATCTACAGAAACAAAATCAAAGATTTAAAATTTTAAATCCATATTTCCTTTCTTTAAGGCTTAATTGTTTTATTTAGTATCTCGAGCATAAATATTATTTTTTTACTCCCACCATTAAAGTTGAAAGAAAAAAGTTATTAATTCATGTATTCAACTGTTTTGTTGAAAAGTTTAAGTATCAGAAAGGGAAATAACGAAATTATCCACCTCAATGAAAAATGGTTGTTGATAGAAAAAATGATCGAATCTTTAAAATGAATTTTCAAAATTTTCTTTTTTCGAATGGCACCAACTGTTGGTGATTATTCGCTATTTAACACTAAAGCCTTTCTGAAATAATGTTACTGATTGAAAGTATTCTCTCTCAAAAAATCACTATATTACAATATCCATAGCGATGATTTCTTTAAAGCAAAGGCGCGAATGGCTCAAAATTTTAGACAGATGCTTATTACGGAAAAACTTGCGATATCCGTTTAAAACACACAATCATCCAAATACTTACAAATTACGGATTCTGGATTACGAACTTTGTACTGTACAACAATTTCACATATGATTGCGCCAAAACCATCTATCTGTGTACAAAATTCGTAACACTATTTATATTTTAATACGGGTAATGGATCTAATATTGAATCAACTATCGAAATCAAAATATTTCACAACTGTGACACTGCACTTCCCTTTTCCCATAGTCAATACATTTGATATTAGATATCTATTGAGTAATTTATATTTTTGAATTTTGATATATTTCATTAAAACATTAACGTGGTTGAAAATATGAGATCCATATAAAAGAAAGAGAAATAAACTAAATAAAATGGTATATTTGTGATATTTTACAATCTCCTTGTTTCTTACAGTATGGATAATGTCATCTATGGTTCATACTATAGTGATTCCAAAATATTAAATTTCTGCTTCACTCTAAATTCACTTTGGTCTGACCCCACAAGAAAAATTCAGAAAATCAAGAAATCTGAGAGTAAGTATGAAATATCCAATTTCTCATTTAATAACACGCTTTTATTAAAATTGAATTAAACTGAAGATTTTAATAGGAAATAGTAATTTGCTACTTAAAAGAGAGAGTTTTCCTACGTAAAAGAAATGGCAATTCGCTACTTAACCATTTGGGACTAATGTCCCTTTTAAGGCTAAAAGAAAAAAATCAGCAACAATAGTGAAACTATCAGAATGTGAGCATTTTATATTGAATTTGTACAATGTGATTAACACTAACATCTTGAGGCTTGATATCATCCTTGTTTGTTTAACAAATTATAATTATATTTTATTAATGAATTCCTTTTTCAGAAATCGAAATGGAATTCTACATGGATATCTCAAACCGGGATACAGACGCTCCACCGGATTTGCCTCAAAGACCAAAATATAATTATCCTGGTTCTCCGGCAGTCCAATTGGCTATCCATTCTCCATATCTTACAGTAAATCCTTTCGTATCTGGACAAGGCTTTCTTGCAGGAAAAAGATACCAGATCAAAGTAAAGCAGGTACTCCAGTTTCTTATACACACGAATGTTTATACTATAACTTGTTACTTTAAAATAGGAACTTCAAGGTTACTTTCCGCCACTCAATTTGACTTGTTACCATGGAAATAACAGCTGCGGAAAAAATGTGGACTCGTTTAAATTTTTTGCCCTACTGCATTCCACTTTAGCATACTTCACTTCGTGAAAAGAAAGCTTATTAAGGCTGACTTGAATTACAGTCTCATATACGGTGAAGATAACACGAGTTACTATCGCAAATGGGAAGGGCTGACAACGACCTTGAAGTACCCGTCTTAAATTAACATGCAAATGACAAGCCCTGTTCATGTTTCGGGCTAATAGTTAACAAAATTATTTAATACGTTGGAGAAGAGACCAGCAGCACTCATTTTCAGACGTTTGTTACTTTGCTTGAGCATATAATGTATTTTCTCCCTTCTTTCCGCATGCCTTCGTGGTGTAATTGGAAGCAAACTCGATACGTATTCGAGAGATCCGGGTTTCTTGTCCCGGTGAGGACACTGCATATTTTAACGTCCCTTGCTTCAGAATAACCTAATGACTCTACAAGGGTAGAAATTTCTTTCTATCTGAATAGTACTAACAAATATCACGGCCGGCGAAACCAGTGCAGCCTCGCCGAATTGCAAAATACCTAGTGCTTTAGTGAATTAAGTCAGTTGGTGCTGCTCAGTGGGACCGGAAGTTATCTTTAAACATTTGTGCACCGAACATTTTGTCTTTCTGCCCGCCACCTGAATTGCTTATTTTCCTCTAGAATAATTTTCATTGTAAAAATGGTATTTTTTTTTAACTGTATTAAACTATAGTCGGTGTTTTAGGGGTTTCTGTGTATTATAATTTTTAATTGAGATTTTTTAAGTTTTTATATATTTTTCCCTTGCCACGAAGTCAGAACTGAATTGCTGAGTAAGAAATATACCTCTAATAAAATTCGAGGAAGCGGGGAGTTTAAATGAAATATAGCAAAAAATGTGTGTTTTAACCAATCCTTTAATATAAACTCTGCTGCTAATATAAACTGCTGGACTAACTGTAACAACAAGGGTGCCCTCTGGTGAATTGCCAAAAAAGGACTTCAGGAAAAGCCAAGTGTTTAACCTGATAGGTTGTTTCAGTCTCTTGCTCTGTGATTTTCTTAAATTTAATGTAATTTCCATGTGTAACGTAAACCTGTTAATAAATAATTGTTACACTATAAAGGACTTCCTTCTTCTTATATGACCTTATTCAACACGCCCCCTTTATAGTATAATTTAATAGGCCTTACAAGGAAGTCATTTGGTGTTCATATTAGATTCTTTTTTCTTTTTATTAATGCAGCACCAAAGCAACATTTACGTTAGCATTTTTAATATCAATTTTTACTTATTTCCCGCATGCTGTTTATCGCTATTGTCAGAAGTTGTCATCTATTTTTAAACTTCCTGATAAGCTGTCGAGTTCAAATTTTACACTTACACTGCTTGTAGTCGATAATACACAATGTGGTGAAGCGATTCATTCAAAATTCGATTTACTTATCTTTTGATTTAATGTTTAAATGATTCTCACGCAATATCGACGAACAAATTAAAAAACTCAGAATTGTACTCTTTGCACTATCGGATATAGCGGAAAAACATGTTTTAAATAATATTATGAGATTTTAACGCAATTTCTCATTGTTTAGCAAAATCACTGACTTATTTACGATTACCGGAAATACAAAAGTGATAATTCATTGTTTAAAAATTATTTTTCAGTTGAATATATCGATTAATAATATGTCAGACTAAAAAGATAAAAGTAATAAAAATGTTTTTTATAATTTTAATGCTTTTATTTAAAACTCAGTAGTATTTTTGTTGGTTCTGTTAAACTATACGATTTATTATTTTTCAATTTTTAGTTAAATTGTTAAATTTCTTTTTCATGTGTATGTAAGAGACACAAAGAGAGAGAGAGACAGGCTATTAAATTATATATCCCTAAAATTAAAAAAAAATTGTATGGGAATACTATTCATAAATTTTTAACATTTCGAAGCAAATTATTTCTATAAAAACAGTTTTAGCCTACTAGAAGTAAAATATTATAAATACCAGTAAATCATTAAAGAATACCACTGAAAGCCATTAAATGAAGGGGGGGGAATCAACTTCGAACGATTCTAATTTATTTTTAACTGATATCTGAATGAAAGCGATAAAACTTTTTGATCTGAAAAATCTGAAGTATCCCAAACTTTAGAATCAAATTTCGCAGTAAATTTTTGTAGTACAGGATTCCTACATTTTGTGTTCCATCATTTAGATTAAATATAAATTTTTACTAATTGTTTAAATAGAAAGAAACGTGGAAACGGAAGAAAAACGTGGAAAAAGTTACGTTTCGTAATTTTTTTAATTAAAAAATATCATAGCATGAATTTTTTTGAAGCTGGAAGTATAAGTAGATGGCAACGGCAGTGAAAATACAGGCCACGTAAAAACGATTTTGAACGTACACCTTTCGCTCTTGAATTTGGCAAGACCTGACTTTAACTATTAATACTAATATCTCTCATGCAGACATTTCGCTCTGATATTTGTTTTTCTCCATGTTTAACGTGAATAAGAATTAATTTCTTTAGAAAGTTCTCCTCGAAAGCATTCCTTCACCTCGCCAGATAGCACTTATTTGCTCTTAGAATATTCACTGACTTCACCTAACCTAACCTTCTGATATTCGTGCAAACTGGATCTGGTTCCAAGTGGTCGATTAAACTTAAAATAAAGCATTAAGTGCACATTTTACTCAATACTCCGGTTTCATTTCATAACCAATAACACTAGCGTGTAATCAATAACTCCTTATCATTAACATAGTATGAAACGAGGATTTTATATAGTTTTATTTTCTGAAAATCGAAAAACAGAAGAATCACAACTTTGAATGCGATGTTTTTGATTCATAGAACAAGTAGGAGGCAAGAATTCATTAACCCATCAGTTGCCTGGCGTTATGAATACACAATGTTTTTCTGACAGTCTATTTTTAGCATTGTTCCGTTTTGCCTGCGTTACGTACGTGCCAAGTGTTGGAATAGGCACACGAGGAAGGTTTCAAGGCCGTTCGAGTTTGTATGTGTTACACGTGCTTTTAAGCCTAATTCGTTGATCAAACGGAAGTTTTCTTTTTTTAGTCAAAATGAAATGACTAAAAATTAACCTGAATTGACCGCGAAAGAATAACTAATTTCTCTATCTCATTATTTAACCAAAACGTTTTAAAAAATTAGTGAGATTCATATAGTCTATTTTATATAAAAACATGCTTCTTCTGTGTTAAACGAAAAGAATTTAAATCTAGATTTTAGGTTTTCAAGGATTTATTAATTCAATTAATAAAAATAAAAAAAGAAACTTGGCTTGCGAATATCCAAGCCATATTATTAGCCCAAAAGGGACATTAGTGCCAAATGGGATATTAGTTTCAAACCGGCATTTTTCGATGAATCATTATAAACGAGTAACGCTTTTCAAATTATTGCCACCAAATACTATCTCCCTGTATCATACTTAAAGGAATTAAATAATGAAGAACCTGCACCAATGCATGCATGTTTCTCCCATTGTCAAAAAACAACAGTACCTACAGCCATCAAAGTTTGAATAGCGTAGTCCTCCACTCCAATTTGGGCACCTGGAAGGTTGAATTTTGAATTCCGAATTTGTTTTATTATCTATATCATATTTTGTAAAATTTAACTAATTTTTGATTAACAAACTCAACAATTTCAAAGCGTGCAGTGGCAACACTGTACGAAAAAAAAAACATTTTTATCTTTAGAGCGCAAGATTTTCTATGGGATATTCTAGAGATATGTTGTTTTTAAATATTTTGAGATTTAGATCTTCAGTCGAACTTTACATGGTGTAAGCGCCAAGAACGTGATATTTAAAACACGCCAAACGTTAGTATTAATAAAAAATGGAAATATAAAATCTGAAAGCTTTCAGGTTCTTAAACGATTAATAAAAATAATTTTTTATAACTTAAAAAGGATTTTAACTTTTCGTTCAGATTATAGCAGAATTATTACTTAGAGAAAGTTGATGAGCAGTTTTGAAACAATAGTTAATATGTCTTAAGAACATGTATCATACCAGTATTATAAGGAATCAGAAATAAATTGGATACAATACAACGGCCGTGGCTGCTGCTTTTGACCAGATGCTTTAAATCAGTTTCGACGGAAGTCGTTTGCATATTGGACGGTCGGTATATCACCCCTCTCGATATTTTATCCTTTTCATTATGATAAGCCGCCCGTCTCGATATACAGGGTGTTTATAAAGTCTTGGACCCATTTTGATGTTTAATAACTCATAAAATAATAAAGATAGATTAAAATTAATAACATAAATGGTTAGATGGATTCAAAAAGTTTCATGATACTTGTCAATAAATTTCCACGTGTGTCCCCTTCGTTGGACGGAGAATATCAAGTCGATATTCATTTTCATGCCAGGTACCGGCAAGCATGTCGGCATCCACAGAGGCTATTGCAGTTGTAATTCTGGCTTTTAGGTCATCCATGTTCGACACTCTCCTCCTGTAAACGTTGTCCTTTACAAATCCCCAAAGGAAAAAGTCCATAACATTGCAATAGTTGCCAAAAACAAAAGAGAGAAAAATGCAATTAATAAGCAGAGGATGAAAAGTGCAGATATTTAGACTGGAAAATGAAATTATCTGAAATTAACCACACGCGCAGACGATATTTACAAAAGTAAAGATATTCAAACCTGAAAAGGAAAATATATAAGTCATTCCATCAATAAATGCCATAAGTTTGTTCCTATCTTCATTATTTTATGAGTTATTAAACATCAAAATGGGTCCGGGACTTTATAAACGCCCTGTATTATGATAAATTTAAACTACGTTCACAAAATGTTGGTTTTATTACTTACGGAAGTTGTGCTTCATATAATACATATTTTTCTGTCTTTAATGTTAGCAGTATACATCCTGCATTAAGAAAAGCAGTGGAATATTGGAGAAGAAAAAAATGTTTGTGTCGGAGAACTGGACTTATTTACTGACGGTTCGGGTTATGACAATAATGGAATTGGTGTAACATATGTGGTTTACTTGTTTGGTACAGAAATAGACTTGAACCTTACAATTCGGTTTTCCAAGCCGAATTGGTTGCTATCATATTTGCTCTTAAATGGATTGATGAAAACTTGACTGTAAAAAACGTGTGTTAATATATGTACAGTCTTCATTATCTGGTTATAATCTTTATTATCTGGAAGCACTAGATGTTGATAACACCAATATTTCGGTTTCATACATAAAAGATCTCCATGTAAAAGTTGAGAAAATACATGAAGTAAAAACGAACTGGATGAAAGCCCATATCGGTGTTAAAGGCAATGATGAGAGGGCCCACATGCTGGCCAAAGAGGCTGCTTATGGGTAATGCCGGGGATGCGTTCGATATTCAAGCATCAAAAAGAACTGTTATTGGAAAAATCAAGGATTTCTATTACGATTGCTGGAAAAAGAAATGGAAGATTTCGAGAAAAAAAAATTATTTGTTGAACTTTGAAGTTTCTAAAAATATAACAATGATATGTGATTTTGATTACAATCAAATAATTATTGCATTTAATGAAAAGATTGGTACTTTTCCGTTTTGTCGGCGCAAACGATAAAGTCGCCAAGAATGGTACAACTGATGCCTTCGCTGGTAACCTTTCACGCCTCATTTTCAAAACAAATCGCAGCCATTTCTTATCAGATTGATTGTTTCTATCAATACTGGCATACAATTACATAGAATTTTTACAAGATAGTTAAATTTTATGCTCTAAGACAATTCGCGGTAATTAAGTCAATTAGAATGCAATCACACCGCTCACTCGAAGGCGAAAATATAGAAAAGGGCAAAATCAAGGGTTAAATTCATCAATTCTAATGAAAATGCATTAGCAAAGTAAAGCACTGCGGTGTTACGTAATTTCTGAGTAAGCTATTGGTACGAATTGAAATAATTCTTGCGTTTAAACTTGTATTCCAAACGAAGATTTAACTTGAAATTAATGTAGATAATTACTGAGAGAATCATATTTTTGTAGTGTAGTTTACGTGAGATGAGATCACTTTCGGTCACGTGATACGAACCGGCGAATCAGGATGTTGAACCGTTAAAGCATAGTAAACTCTTAAATGTCTTAATGTCTTTTTACAAATTTATTGTCTTTATTTATTAGCTTTTTAGAAAATTTTAAACCATATTAAAATGTTTATGCCTTCAAAATAAAAAATTCTTAGCATTAACACTTGCTAACATTTTTTATGTGTATACTGTATGTTGTCGCCAATAAAGTCTGCTTCGCAAGATTTGCGTCGGCGAAACGAAAAAGTACCAAAAGATTTAATTTGCAAAATAATAGTTTTTGTAGTGCTGAAGGCAATGCACGACATTTCGTAGAAGACTGAGTATTATAGCGACATATTAGGGAAAAACATGGTAACATAAAGGAATTCTAGTGTCGCAATAAAAGAGTTTAGATTTGATGATCTTTATAAATGGCAATAGAACAATACTGGTGAATTTTGGTTTGATGTTTTTGATTCTATTTCTGTTTTAATGTGTTTTCATCTTTTGTTTTAATCTTTTAACTGTATTTTTCTTTGTTTGTGTTGGGTGTGCTGCGTTAACCACGAGGCCGATTATTATCAGCTAAGAGGGTTGCTGAACTCGTATATTACATTACATTACCAGCATTATTAATAAAATTAGTTTCTACTATCGTTTCTTACGTAAGAATGATTTATTTATTTATTAGTTTATTTTTTAAATGCTTTAGCTTAATTCGATTAGAAAATATTGTTAATTATAATGGTTAATTTTAAAATTTATTTATTTTTAAAATTTATTTTATTTTATTTATTTATCTTACAGGATGAAAAACATCTACTTCCGCCGCCGTATCAGACCAACTGCACCGACTACATGCCACTCTGGCTTGCAAGAGGAGGTGTTGGACCCCTTAATCAAATCGTAATTATTTTGTCGGAACCTATTTTAAAAGATATAAATTTAAAATCAAACATCTAAAATGTATCTTTTTTGTGCGTCTAAATTTTTTTAATTATTTTTTGTTTGTTTGTTATTGATGGTAGTGCTGGGAGGATTAAATTTTCCCCATTGTAAAATAGTTTCTTTGTTAAGTATTTTTCATAATTACTCATTTCAAATCAGGGGATTCTTTTTTAAACACCTTGTACTATAATACTAAAGAACTACAAACCCTCCTTCATCAGAAACATGTGAAAGCCCAAACGAGAATTAGAGCTGATAAGGAGAATGACCCTCCAGTAAGGAGGATGAGAAAACAAATGATCTATCCCAACTGCAATTACCAATCTCTTTCTGAAAAAAATGTGTTTAATTAGAAGTGGCGAAAAGATCCAACTCACAGACAAGCAGTAACGTCACAATAAGCTCGGATGAATAGACTTACTGCTGTGCTTAATAATAATGGCCATGAAATAATTTAAGACAGTCTTAAAGACACGTAAACAACTTTTAAAAAGTCGAGACATTTCAGAATGCTACTAAACCTCTTGATAATCTAAAATGTATCGAGTCTTTTGCTCACGAGAGAACAATTGATATACTAAATCTCAAGCTAGATCAATCACAGCGAATCACGCCTAACGACTTTTTAACAGTTGGTATTTGAAACCAGTAGATCTGCAACTCACACTCAGACGTAACGTATTGCGCCTTGAAAATGAGTTAACTTCCCTCAAAACTGCCCTACATTTTGTAATTTTTTTAAGGTACAAATGCCGTGCAGATCTGTGAAGAAATGCTGTTTATGGACAAGATGATTCAACGACCAAAAGAAGATTTAATCGCCTTCATTCTGGAAATTTCGATGTTCAAGACGCTTCTTGCAGTGAGCGATCAATCACAGTAAAAGTGGACGATATACTCAGAAAAGCAGGCAAGACTGGCATGTGAGCAAGTATGATGTCGCCAAGGGCCTAAATATCCATAATCAAATAGCGTTACAACCATTTGGGAAAAGATCTAGCTACAAAAAGAAACTTGACGTTTGAATGCCACATGATGTCGCAAAAAAAAAAGAAGTTACGATCCATCGAATTTCTGTTTACTAAACTCTACTGGAAACATAACGAAATCGAACCATTTCTGGTGTGGCTGATAACAAGTGATGAAAAGTGGATAACCTACGACGACAAGGCCCAAAAAGGATCGCAGTCGAAGCAACTAAATGTTCCTGGCGCCCAGGAAGGTTATGCTATACGTTTGGTGAGAATGGATGGGCATCGTGTACCACGAGCTGCTGCCACCAGGTTGAGTGATAACTCTCGGATCTGTTCTGTCAACAATTACAGTCACTGTTCCTACAGACCTGCAAAACAAAAGGCCGGAAGTTGTCAAATAGAAAGGGTGTCGTATACCATGCTGACAAGGCCATACCGCGTCTTTTATTCTTTAACGACAAATCAGAAATTATATTAAAGCCAGAAGTTAAGAGAACTCGGTTGAAAGTTTGCACCGTCAGCCTATCTTTTATTTCCTTCTCTGCAAAACGCTCTGAATGTATTGAATTAGTTTCAAAAGAGGCCTGTAAAAACCACGCAGCCTAATTATTTACTAGAAACCACAGGAGTTCTAGTATGAAGAAATTATGGAGTTGCCGGAAACATGGAAGAAGGTCATCGAGCAAAATGGTACATGAATGATTTCATAATCATATTTTCTAATTACATTAAAGGCATTCTCAATTTTGACTTCCAATGTTTGAGCACTTTTTAGACAACCTTTACAATGTTACTGGAAACCTAGAACTTCTATAAAATCAAAAGCAGAGTAAGTAAAAAGGCTAGGGGTAGCTAGGCTTTAACATCTAACGGAAAAGTCCGACTAAATTAAATTATATTAAATATATATGAGATTGTGTACCTTTCTGGTGTTAACTAAATCTATTTCCGCTGCGAACTACCGTTTCTGGTATAACATAAATTAATAAATTCCTAGCATTTCGAACACTGATGGTATTTTTAATATCCTCTGAATTCTTTTGTACATTTAACGATTTTGAGCCAGTCTAGGAACGGTTTAAAATTAAAATAGTAGCTACATAAACGTAACTCATTTACGTTACGTAAAACAAAGTAACGAACGTACATTATACTTTTGATATAGATAATTATTATATTACATACATAATTATTATGTATAATAGTTACAAAAGAATTTTTTTAAACAAAATATAAACATGCTTAGTATTTTCGCACATATTTAAGTAATCATTTATATATAGCCCACCAGCGGCCGAGCGGTAAAGTCGCTGAACACTGGTAGTTCGGTCCGAGGTTCGAATCCCGCGAACGGGCTGGCTGCATGGGCGTTTTCGTGGTTTTCCTCATGTGTAACGTGTATACGAGCCAGTTTCCCTTAGAAAGTCCTCCACGAAGGCATCCCTCCTCTTAGGCAGATAGCCCTCGTGTGCTTTGCCATAATTAAATACACCAACACATTTATATATATATATATATTATTATTATTATTATTATTATTATTATTATTAACGAATATGTAATTCGTTCCGCAACGGCGTTCATTATATGAAGTGCTAGTTACTCGGTTTAAAGTTAACACACTACTTACATAAACGTAACTAATTTACGTTACCTTACGTACGTTACGTAGAACAAAGTAACGAACGAACGTAGACGAACGTAAAACAAAGTAACGAACGTACGTTACGTAGAACAAAGTAACGAACGAACGTTATATTTTTATATAGATAATTATTTTATTTATTGTATTACATGTATATATCGGGGAAGTACCAGAATAGGCTGAGGGTTTCTAAATTACTTTGGATTTATACTCTAATTAGCGATGTACTTTTTAATTAATGATTTTTTTATTAGTGAATTAATTTACTAAATTTCTCGAAATTCTTTTAAAGATAAATTTCTAATTTTGGCAATTCACCACTTTTTGGTTTGTAATTATTCTTTACCCATGCCTTTATGGTTGACGAAACACGAATTGAGTAATTGAAAAGTTCGGTTTGGGGGCAACTTCCCCTTGAAGAGATCTGTCTCCTGCCTGCTCAACAATTATTCACTTTATGCAACAAAATTTAGTCTTAAAAAAATTCTTTAAAGTTTTTAGGATTAATTTACGGATTGTTAAATATTTTTCATGTGTTAAGATGCTTGCATTTAATTTACATATGCTTTCTGAATTTGAATGATATTGCAAATTAGTTTGCAGCAATAAGTAATTTTTTATTTGTTTATTTACAATTGAATTTTCATAATTAAAAAAATTAAAATAGCTTTATATGAATGAGACAATGCTTTTGTGTTTGTTATATGTATATAATATATATAAGTAATTATTATATACATATTATTAACGAATATGTAATTTGTTCCGAAGTGGCATTCGTTATATGAATTGATATTTACGCGATTTAAAATTAACACTATAGCTACTATATAAAACAACGTAACTAATTTACGTTACGTAAAACAACGTAACGAACGCACGTTGCATTATTTTGGTATAGATACTGTGTTAATTTTAAACCGCATAACCAGCAATTCATATAACAAACGCCATTGCGAAACCAATTACATTCGTTGTGCAATATGCAAGGTATAGTTCGACCGTCTGAAGCGCAACCCTGGTTGGCATTCTGCCAAAACACATAGACTCGTCCGAAAGGGGCGGTATTACTTGCTGCGACGTGAAAGGTCTTCTCTTCTCCGGAAAGAGCTATGCTGGAGGGAAAGAAAGTCTCCATCCTTCCACCCTATTTTGAAAATAATTCGGTCCGAATGGCGCATGCGTGTTTGCGCTCATGGTCGCGGTTGAGGCGGTTGAACTATACCAGTCTTTCTTTGACCTAACTGGAGATATACTTTTCGACAAAACTGCATCACAAATATACAAATTTATGACACAATTTAATGATGGCATTGGTTATTTCCATAAGAATACGATCTATTTCTAACTGAGCTATGCTACAAATTGTTTCTGATGTGCCGTAGTAACTAGCTTATGGTCATCACGTTGTTTAGTCTATTTTCAGAAACGAGAATCTTCATAGAGTAAACAAGGAAGAATAGATGCATATACAATGAGCAGTTCTTTTCCCATATATATTTAGAGATTTTATGTTTGTTGAGTATTGTGGCCAAACTATATGTCGTACAAATTTATTTAAATTAAATTAGGAGTTTCGTAAAATTATTTAAATGGAAGACATGTTTAAGACCTACAATCAATTAGCAAACTTATTTTCTGACCCTACAGAGATAAGTTTGGTTTCGTTTACTGGATTTTGGCAAAGCACTTGAGGGATATTTACCTAAAGGACGGGATGCCTTCGTGGAGAATTTCAAAGGGAACTGGCTCGTATGCACGTTACATGTAACGAGACCACAAAAAATGAGCATGCAGCCAGCCCGTTTGCCGGAATTCGAACCCCAATGTTCAGCGAACCATTCGAACTACCAGTGCTCAGCGACTTTATCGCTCTGCTGCTGGTGCTATAAGCGCCATCCAGATGATTACACTGTAGTGATTATTATACAGAAAAATGTAAACCAAAAATCAAAACATCGTGAAAATGGTTAAATTAAGTAAATAAAAGCTTTAACTGACTATGCATAGTTCTTCTTAGATTCGTCAGTTGCCTTTAAATATAATTCATTTCTACAAATATGATGTATTATCTTTTATCTTTTCCTTTATTTCATCGTCCTGCAGTAGTTTATTCGAGCAGACACTTAACTAAGAGAAATTACAAAAGACATAAATGAAGATTGCTATAATAATTGAAAAAGATTATTATTACTACTATTAAATTATTTTACTGAGAATTTTTCTATTAAATTAACCTACTAGCTCAAAAATGTTTCTTAGTTATGATAAAATATTTTTGATGTTCCTCAGATTTCTCTTTCGCAAACCAAATGCCATTTCGTAACCACACTGGGCACTGCCATATTTGCTTATATGAAAAAAGCTATTTTCTGTAAATTATAGTGGTAGGATTTAAAATTCAGTGTCTTTCGGAATGAATTTTGATGCGCATTTGGACTAAAGTGTTCGAGCAACAGAATTTCATACACTTTGGTAATGGCATGAGGCAGTGGCGTGCTGTCAGTGTACTAGAGGGACTAAGCTAAACCCCTAATATTTTATGCATTAAACCTTTCAAGTATATGCTTAGATAACATTCAAAAGCATTAAAAGGAAATCACTACCTCTTTACGGGTTATTCGGAAGTACTAATCGCTTTTCGCACGAAATGGAGTAGGTGGAATTGTTTGGCTCCATGCCAGGAAGAATTCGCTCGCTTTCACATGTTCCCATAGCTACCGGAAACATATTGCAAACTACTTGCGGTATATTATAAAACTACCGGAAACATATTTGCAAACTACTTGCGGTATATTATAAAACTACCGGAAACATATTTGCAAACTACTTGCGGTATATTATAAAACTACCGGAAACATATTTGCAAACTACTTGCGGTATATTACAAAACTACCGGAAACATATTTGCAAACTACTTGCGGTATATTATAAAACTACCGGAAACATATTGCAAACTACTGGCGGTATATTATAAGAGGTTTTGATTTGCTTAAGCAAATCAGTTTACCTTTTAGCGCTGTATTTTAGTTCGCCTACATGAAAGCAATCTTATGGTACGTGAACGAATTCGAAGGAAAACATATTGATATAATAAATCCAAGTTAAACTTGTTAAAGACAAGCGATAGGGAAAAATAGTCTTCACGCAAGGTATCATTACGAAACAATCTCTGAAGTTGTATGATAACATATTAACATACTTATCAGCTGCCAGTGTTACACCTTAAGGACTATCATTGTAAATGCTTGAAACATTATACATGTCATTCCAAAGTTGAATACTAAATATTACGTAATTAAGTAATTTCAAAATTATTAGTAATAAAATTGTGAAAAAAAATCTGAAAGCATTCAGATTTTATATTAAGCTCAAAGGGGCGATTTTTTAACTTTTCGTGAGTCACTTTCTTCATTAAATATCATGTTCTTCGCATGTAAACCATAAAATTTAATTCAACAGCAATATCGCAAAATAATTTAAAAAGAACATATATTTACAATTTCCGTCGGACAGTCTCGCACTCTAGAGATAAAAACGCTTTTTTTTTTTTTTTTTTTTTTCGTGCAATGTTGCCATTGCTCGCTTTGAAATCGTTGAGTCTTTTAATCACAAATTTGTTAAAGTTTTACAAAATATGAAATAGAAAATAAAACAAGTTCCAAATTCGGGCTTCCAGATGCCATATTTGAGTGGAGGACTAGGTTATTCAAAACCTGATGTCTCTACGTACCTTTGCTTTTTCACAGTGCGGGAAACATGCATACATTCATGCAGAGTCTTCATTATTTAATTTCTTTAAATATAATGCAGGGCTTTAATATTTGGTGGCAACAATTTGAAAAATGAACCAACGCAAAATGCTAAAACGAAATTAATAGCCCTTCTTGGCAAATTGCCCCTTTTGCCCTAATTTGGAGCTAGTAATCTCTTTTCCTGAGTTTATGCTCTTTTTGACATAAAACGCTATTAATGAATCACTTATTATGTCATTCATCAGATTAAAACAATATTTATTTATTATTATATGATCACTTTGACTTTCCCTCTTTATCTGATTTTCATAAATACCAACCATTCTTGTAGTCAAATTATATCATTAGTCTTCGTATTCAAAATATAATCAACCCTGTCGTAACGACGATATCTCTAAGACGACCATTTCTGAAAGTGACCAGTATTTCCGAAAACGTAACTAAACATTAGTACTGAGTTTCACCTCTCTAAGACGATCACCATCACCATTAGTGCGCGGTCTTCTTAAGGAGGTTTATAATTTTTCTCCAGACCTAGTCCTCTTTCGTAACAATATGACCCGCCATTGATGTAATGAAAAATTCCTAAGTACTAGAGAAGGACGATCCGCTTCGGAACCGATTCAAAGAGCGATTCACTTTCTAAACAAATGAACAGCGCTCCGGCGAAAACGGAACGAGAGTTCTTTAACAGTTCATGAGAGCTATTGTTGGGAAACGTTCCTGTTATTGTAAGAGCCTCGTTCATGCATTCCTTGAGCATGCTTTCTTTTATTAATACCGGAAACATCCCTAATTTATTTTTTATGTGTGTATGTGTGTTATGTATGTATATATGTGCGCTTTTGGTTTGGTTCTGTTCCATCTAGAATTTCAAAAACAAAACATTAAATAAACCGATGCATCTCAACAAAACTGATCACCCCTGCTTGCAAGTTTTATTTTATTTATTTTTTGCTTCCTTGTACGAAGTAAAAAGGAAGTATTGTAATCGCGAAAAGCTTCAGGCAGCATATTTCAACGAAAATATCCATTTTGACCGCTATCGAATGCAATTTAACGATGTTTTTGCGTGATATCTGTACTTAAGGACAGAATAAAAGACTCTTTTCCTCCAAAAAAATTAAAAAACTGCTTTAAAATGAATTCTGAAGAGAATTTTTCGTAACGTCCGTACGAACGTATGTACGTACGCACGTATCTCACATAACTCAAAAACGAGTAGCCTCAGAACGTTGAAATTTTGTATATAGGACTACTATAACATGTAGATGTGCACCTCGTATGTTGGTTGCAATCGGCTGCACCAAAAGTATGTATATATATGTACATATATATATCCACTCTGTTACTTGGCTCAGTGATCTCAATTTCTTTATTTTTATATGTTTGTAAATTGTGCATTTTTTGCTTTAAAAATGATTGAATTATGTTGTTCTTATCTTCCGGTTAAGGTTTTTATGCCTTTAGTAAATCTGTATGCAATATTTTTAGAATTATCAGCAATTTTAAAGTTGCTTACGTGCCGCTAAGCCTAATGTGTTTTTTTTTTTTTTTTTTTTTTTTTTTTTTGATGGCGGCCATCGCTTGTTTACATTTGAAACAGCAGAATAGTGGATTTGTTGCCAATCTAGAGAAACTTAGCTTCGCAACAACAAAGATAACGCTTTCATTTATTATTGCGAATTAAATCATGCTTAATCCTTTCTGGAATTTTTTCGAGGAAATAAGTGTTTAAGATTTACTTCGTAATTTTTAATACAGATATTTTGAGTTTTTATGTATGTTTGCCTTGTCGCGAAGTGTGAACTGAATTAATTGAATGAGAAATACTCAATCGTCTGTGAAAAACTGTTTCTTTTTTGTTTTGTTTGCTTAAATTTCTTTTATGCATCGTTCTAGCTTTATTGTAGTATTTGAATAGAACATGTGGCAACGATTAGATAATTCTTTAAATAATATCAATTTTGTGCATTCTGAGTTATAATATGAACGAAATATAATACTGTTAAGTGAACCTAGCGCCAGAGTGTCGCTATGGTAAACAAATAGAGTGAATATTAAAGAATGCACTTATTCTATTGTGGTTTATGCGCGGTCGGCGAAGTAGATTTAATTCAATCCAATAAGTTTAAGCGAAATGCAGGAAAAAAAATGAGTATAATTTAATATACCGTACAAGAAAGTCATGTGGTGTACACATCAGATTTTTAAAGGGCGACCCAGTCACCAAATCCTCTTGGTGACGAATTATCTTCCGGGTGCCACTTGAAGAATCATCAGAATCTTCTCGAAGTCAGGAAACTGAAATCCGTAAATGCCTCGCCGGGATTCGAAGTATGGAACTCCCCAGTATACGTCGAGCTTACTTCCACACACCCGCGAATTCACGTGGAAAGAAGGGAGAAAGACCTTGTACCAAAACTTTATACTTAATGCACTTTATGGTTTTCTGACTCTGTTAAAAAATAAATAAATAAATAAAAGATATAAATTTTTGATTTTACTAATGGTAGTCATTTAATGTACTTTTCTCACGAACAGATGGTGATAGAAGAATGCAAACTAAATGCCACGATTGAAGAAATGGGATGTGTCCCTTTCTCTGTGGATTATCCTCATAACGAAACCGTCTGCAGATACGCTGAAACATATCCCAGTAAGTATATCTGTTTCTCACCTCATTTCCAATCGATAAGGACATACATTATTCAGTTTTCTAAGTAATATATGAAATTCAATGATCCGATGTATGAGTGACTTGGTAAGGAAAGAAAATATTATTGAACTGTCTTGAGACAATACATTTTTTTTTTATTAAAAGAAACACAAGAAGTTCCCCGTGTACCACATAGGGCTTACAGAAGTAAGTATGAAACACATTACAAAATGAACAAAAGACAAAATTAAGAAGGATTACTAAATTTTACAATGAATTGACAAAACCTGTTAAAGACACTTCAAAATTCTGGGGACTAGTTAATATTAAAATTTTTCAATTCCAGTTTCACGATGTTTCTTCCGCTCTCATATTTTGGAGAGAATTCGACAACAAAGAACTAATGATTTTGGGATATCGTTAAAAGGTACATTATACTTCCATAATAACGCCACGTCTGGCGTTATTGTGGAAAGATGGATCTTTTTACATAGTGTCATAAAAAGAATACATTGAAGATAAAAATTTGACAACAAAGAGCTAATGATTTTGGGATATCTTTAAAAGGTATATTATACTTCCACAATAATCCACACGCCATGAGTGGCGTTATTGTGGAAAGATGAATCTTTTTACATACTGTCATAAAAAGAATGCATTGAAGATAAAATTTGACAACAAGGAACTAATGATTACGGGATATCATTAAAAGATACCCATATGTGGAGTAATTGTGCAAAGATGGATCTTTTTACATACTGTCATAAAAAGGCAAAAAAATATTTTTGTGGAATAGGAAGGGAAGCAATTTATCCAGTTTTGATTCTAAGATTTCAAAGTGAAAAAGAGAATTTCATAGTGAAAAGGGCTTCACTCTTCCCACTAATTGCAAATCATTAATTCCTTCAAATGATTATTCAAAATGTATATTTACTCGTTACTTTTATGTAAATTGTTTCTGAATCTGAAGTACATGTTTGTTTATTTTTATAACCATATATACCGAGTCAGCGCTGCAATGTAACTATTAGGTAGACGTATAATCTGGCTCTCTGCCACGTAAAAATATTTTGATCTATTAAAAGGCAGGGAAACCGAAAATATTTGTAACGACTGGGTTATTTGAATGAGGTGTGTCAAACTGGCTGTTAGGGATGCTTCCAAGAATTTTTGTTCTTGTTGTGGTTATTATTTAAAAAGGAATGATGGCCATATTTGGCCACAGTAAATGCATCACGTATTGGGTTTAGTGACAGGAAAGGCAAATTCTAAAGAAAATTGAAATTACTGATGTTCATAAATGAAGAATGCACTTTTAACAATGCACACTGCTCAAAAAAAAAAAAAAGGGGGGGCAGTTCTATATCTCCCGTTTTACTGGGCCGATTGACAAACTTCAACTTGCATTTTGATGGCTCGAAAGCGTGACTTAGGATATATATTAGATTTATATAAAGCGTTGTTCTAATATATTTATTTGGACACAAATATCGGACTTTTCCTAAAATGACATGCCAGTTTTTTTTTTTTGTTGTTTTGTTTTTTGTTTTTTCCCCCATATTTCTATTTTACGACCCAAATTATGCCTAAATATCATATTTTGAAAATTTTTGGGCGAAATTTATGGATAAATTGAGAAATTTATCTTTGCGCATTTTTTTCAATTTGCGCCAAGGATGGCCCTTGGCGAACTTTTTAAATTGGCCCTTGGCTATTTTCCTTTCTTCTTTTTTCATTGCAAACGAACAGGGGGAAAGTTGTCGTTCATCATTTCAAATAATTTTAACAAAGTGGTGCGTAAACCACATTTGGGGTTATTATCCCTTATAACAAATTTCAAAACGCGCCAATATGTAAATTCATGTACAACTTAGGAAATTGTACAACTTAGGAATTGTACAAATTCATGTACAACTTAGGAACAATGAAAATTTTTTTGCAGATATGCTTAGAAATACATCTACTTTAAGATGATGGTAAAAGTTTTATACGTTATAACTCAAAGTGTTTTTCAAAAAAATTTATAAAAATTATTTAAAATTACAAATTTTAAAAATAGATCATAAAAAATGGGCCGATCTTATTTGGAATGAACCTAAATTTCGAATGCTGGAAGAAAGAATCAAGTCATTTCAGTAAAAAAAGAAATATTAATAAATACATATCAAATCCAATTAACATTGAAGAGCTAAAATTTTGAGAGCTAGTTTTTTAAAAACTACTCGAGCGATTTTTACAAAATTTGACAGTTCGGCATAATGAGTCGTAAAATCGAAATATGGAAAACAATTGGCAGGTGATTTCGGAAAAGTCCGGTTTTGTGTCGAAAAACCTATACTAGAACAATGCTATATGTAAATCAAATACATATCCTAACTCAATAAAACATGTCACGCGACAAAAATTGTCATAGTCACCTATTAAAGCCTAGTTATGAATCCAAACGTATTATACTGCAAAATTTCGCTGACAAAAAAATTAATATTTAACCAGCATTAAAAGAAAGAAACAGTTTATTTAGTGATTTGGGGCATTACAATCTTTTTCATAAATTAAATGGCAACGGCTCTGTTATTTCGCAATCATTTGGAAATTCATTAACCGCGTATAACATAAGTTATAGCAGTTTCACAGACACGTTTTTAAAGGCAAATAATAAAGAAAGCAAAGCATTGCTTAGAAGATAACGACAAACTGCCCTGATTACTAATCAGCTTTGAGACAGGTTAAGCTTTTATATCTTTTTTTAAGGTTACCAAGGAAACCAAGGTTCTCAAAGTCGTCGGGCTAAAGCAGACAAGTGAGTTATTTCCACAACCTGCAGTTTAATTCTTCAAAAGAATTTCAATGTATGAAAGACACTTGTTTTGTTGCTAGGCCTGTTAATCTGGGATCGCGTTATTTTCCAAAAACGAAAAAAGAAAAATTGAAAAATTTTAAAAAATAAAAATCTGAAAGCTTTTAGGTTTTATATTGCGCCTAAACGTGCGTTTTATTATTATTATTATTATTATTATTTTACAGTCCCATACATGTTTTGAGAGCATTTGAATTAACGCAACATTTGGTAAAAACATTTGAAAACTGCATATCTTTAGAATTTCCGATAGACAGTCTGGCACGCTAGAGATAAAAATATTTTATTTCCTACAGTGTTGCCACTGTTCGCTGTGAAATTGTTGAGTTTCTTAATCAAAAATTCGTTAAAGTTTCACAAAATATGAAATAATAAAAAAATAAATAAAAAATAAATAAAATAAAAAATAAAATATATATATATATATATATTCCAGATGACCATGTTCGTTCGTGTTCATATTATTCAAAATTTAATGACTTTATTTTTTTTTTTTTTTTTTTTTTTTTACGGTGGGAGAAACATACATGCATCCATCTCTGTATATTCTTCATTATTTATTTTCTTTTAAATATAATGCGAGGCGATTATATTTAGTGGCAACAATTTGAAAAATGATTCTGACATTTAAAATGATTCGACGCAAAATGCCGTTTCGAGACTTATAGTCAGTCCTCTGTGCTAAGGCCCATTTGCACTAAAAAATCTGGAAGTTTTCGGATTTTATATTACGCCCAAAGGGTTTTCTTTAACGTTTTGTGTGTTACCTTTATTTATTAAATATCACGTTCTTTGCCCTTAAACCATGAAATTCAATTCAACAAAACTATCATAAAATAATTTTAAAAAAGCATATCTTTAGAATTTCCGATACACAATCTCGCGCTCTAAAGAATTATTTATTTATTTATTTATTTATTTATTTGGTAAATCTTGCCATTGCTGGCTTTGAAATCGTTGAGTTTCTTAATTAAAAACTCATAAATGCTTTACAAAATATGAAACAAATTCCAAAGTCCAAATTTGGGCTCCCAGATACTCATATTCGGTTGGAGATGTACGTTATTCAAAATTGGATGACTCTAGGTAACGTTGTTTTATCACAGTGCGAGAAACACACATACAATTATGCAGATTCTTCATTATTTAATTTCTTTAAATATAATACATAATTAAAATATTTGGTGGCAACAATCTGAAAAGTGAAACGCCTCTTATAGTGAAACGCCACAAAATGCCAAAACGAAATTAATATCCCTTATGGGCTAACGGCCTTTGGACTAATAATTTTTAGGCAACACTCGCATAATAGCAGACAGTACGCTACATCAAACAACTTTACAGCAATGGAATTCTATATAATACCATATGAATTGCACGTACGTGAAAAATGGCCGCGACTTTGACGTCTTCCTTATAATGAACAGTCTTCAAATGATAGGATAATACACGAATATGTTTACATCCATTAGCAAATTGCTTTAGCATTTATAGTTATAGATACTATAAATGAGACTAGACATTACAGAGCGGGAAATTTGGAAAATCAGTTGTGCTATAGCTGCAAATAAGTCACCATACTATCTCCCAGTTGTCGGTTGATTGCCCTAATTGTAGCATTACAACAGGGCACGGAAGAATAGCTTCAATTCCTTCCAAAATCACATCACAAAATTAGTTCAATCTCGCTTTACAACATTTTTAATATCATCATGAATGATTTAAGCTTGGAATTGGATTCGAATACTAGATTCAGTAATATCACATGAACTGAAGCTTTGTTCAGTTATACCTAGGCCTAATTATTTTAAGTAGCACATTGTTAGAAATAGCAATTCTAAATTTTGCCAGGATTTTCGTTAACTAGATGCATCCTCACAGCCATCTAATCAGTTCTGTATTATTTTAATACCTTAGATAATTTTTTCATATTTAATGATGAGAATTAAATTATAAATTTTATTTTATTAATGAAATTTATTAGACATACTTCCTTGCACTATTTAATATGAAGAAAAAGAGACGAAAGGGCTTCGAATATTTGTTACTTTTGTCTAAATTCCATAACTATTACACAAACCCTCGACTGAAATACACTCAATTCCATTAAATGCGAAACCAGAAACTTCACACTACTATTTCAGAAACTTCACACTACTTGGCTTAAAAATGCTATCTTTTACAATATTTATCGTATATCGAATGTTGCCAAAGATTGTTACACGAATTGAACTGTATTGCATGAATACTAGACCTGATTGCATTGATTATTGCAATAGAGTAATAATGACATAAAATTAATTAAATTAACATAAAATTATATAGCATGAATAGCAGTCCGGATTGCACTGATTATAACAATAGCGTAAATGGCATAAAATTAAGTGCTTTGGATTGATTCGTTTGTATGTTTTAATCATAAGTAAAAGAAATTCGAAACAGTCATTTTGCAAAGACGATCTCTTTCCATTATTTGCCAAATAAATTGCGGTTAATTGCCGCCCTGACTTACTGACCCTTTAATCTTGATATAGAGAGCAGCTCAATTCAGCGTACAATCACACGAAATGGAATGCGGATTATTGGTAGTCTGTATTCGTTCTAGATGAATGTGCATATTAATTTCAGACATTTCAAAACATTGTTTCATGTAGATAGAGTTTAAAAAATGCTAAAACGAGCTATCGTAGAAATAATAAGCTTAAAAGAAATCCTTTTTCGCACAAATTATATGCATATTTTATGCGTACTTTTCTCAGTAGACTCATAGCTCCAGTGAGCTGGCAAGTAGTCCGCAAAAAGGACCAGAACAAAATCTCGTGTTTAAATTCTTAATATCGATATGCAGGTACAATGGGTGAAATATTCATATTACAAGGTATCTTTCGCTTTCGTTATTGTTGTTGCTAATCCTCAACTGTCTGGTCTATAGTCAGCCCAAGGCCACGAAATTCCTTGTGGCTAGAATCGCAAGTTTACGCCTGTAGCTGGCAACACCTTTGAGCACCATACAGGTGACAGCTCAGTTCCACCCCCAATTTTGATGGAGATCACCCCGGAGCACGCGTCTGAAGGTCTTCCATTTCTTTCCCCTACCACCAACCTCTCAAGAGGACTTTCGGGTCACTGCATATTCAGAGTGCCCCCATGCAGCACGAACACTACAGATTTACAAACACCCATGCCTTCTCCGGGATTCGAAACCGGGCCCTTCGGCACGGCAGTCAAGGACGCTAACCACTATACCGGTTGGGCGGCTCTTTCACTTTTACAGAACAATACCTTTAAAAGCCGAACAATATCTTTAAAAGCTAACCAGTGTTCACTTTTTAAATTTCAGCATGTGTGGTATTTTCCTAGAAAGGCATGTTTCTCATTCCCAAACTGCCAGCTGATACCAGCCAACCGATGCTAGCTTGTTTTTATTCCAGCAATGATGAACAAATAAATACCTTTTAATTTCTTTTTCGTTTCATGTAACTATCTTCTCCCTAAATTTTCAAGATCTATGAATTTGTGTTATATAGGCAAGATCGCTCTCACAAAGAATTTATCAGCGCCTCATAAATGAAGGTCCAGTACGTCGTTCTCCACCAGTGACAATTTGATGTTATTGATAGGTTTAAAAGTACAGTGGTACCTCGACATACGAGTTTAATTCGTTCTGTAACCTTGTTCGTATGTCAAACTGCTCGTATCTGAAAGCAATTTTCCGCATTGAAATTAATTGAAATGCCATTAATCCGTTCCAGCTCCCAAAACACCACCTTAGTTGTTTTTGTTAAGTGTTTTTGAATAAGAAAAATGTATTTACTAGAAGAAACATTTATAAATAACAAATACATATTCTATAAAAGTGTAATTAAAAGAAAAAGTGAAGTGCTTACGGAAGCGCTTAATTTTCGTCACGCTTTCCTCGTTTTCACCTGCAGATCGTTTCAAAAAACTGTCCAAGGAGGTTTGTTTCTTCCTCCCTTTCAGGATATTGCGGAAATGAATTAGGCAAATTTCGTTGAGCAACTCCGATGCATGGCCAGTTGCAACTTTGCATCCTTGCCAAGTCAATTACTCGCACACCTTGCTCATGTTTTTATATGATTTCACGCTTTAATTCAATAGACATCATCTTCTTTTTCGGACCCATGGTTATAAAAATAAATGTGATAATGTTTCGTAAATGTACAAAAAGGAAAAAACGCGAACCCAGCTTATCAAAAGTGCTTCGAAAAAGAGGGAAACAAGACTGAGATCTAGTCTGAGGTGGGAGAAACTGTTAGACGCTGCACACGACACCAACATGCGCGCGCATGTTGCGGTCGTGTGCAGCGGTGTAGTGTGCCATTCCTCGTATCTCAAATCTTGCTCTCATCTCAAAGGAAAATATCGCTCGCTCGGCAGCTCGTATCTCAAAACACTCATATATCAGGGCACTCGTATATCGAGGTACCACTGTAATCTTAAAACCAATTGTTCCAAACATTTGGAAAAGATAGGGCTATATTTAATTATGAATGTCAAGTAAGTGGATGGAACTAAAAACAACATTCTTAGTATGAAGACATAAAGGAGATGCAGGTCTTTTTGAAAGTTTTTTAAATACGATGTTAATATTGGTAAAAAGATAATCCCGTAAACTCCGCAGCACGTTTCTGAATGCGAAAATCTTTTGTCAAAGTAAAAGCAATGAAACAGTCTAACGAGATGAAGAGTTCTGTTGCGGTAGCACAGTCGGAGTTATAATGCGCCTCGTGCTGATTGGAATATCAGATCCAAAGAAGAGAGCTGCAAGAATCTGGTTACTGACGTACCTTCTGATCCATTCCCATCAAAGGCGTGGAAAATCCTGTTCCAAGTCATACCTCTATTGTTTCAATCTAATATTCCAAACTGAAAGTATATTCACCTGTGACTCAGCGCTAAAGTCGTTGAATACCGATCATTCGCTCTGAGCCTTGAATTATGGCGAATGGGTTATCTTGCATGGAAGTTTTCGTTGTTTGCCCAATGTGTAACGTGTGTGTGAGCCCTTTTTTGTTAAGAAGCCCTCCAGGAAGGCATCCCTTTCCTAAGCCCTCGAGTTCTTTGCCATAATTAAATAATTAAACCGAACTTCAAAGTAAACATTAGAACTTCTGCAGTGTTTATCGTAATAGCATTATGACAGTGCTGGACTAGTTTCGACGAAACTGCGGTCAGCGATTCATCTTTATTTATGTTCATATTTACATGAAAACACTTTTTGTTTATTTTAAACTGCACAAAGCTGATTTATTCATGTATTAAAGGCTTATATTTTAGTTAATACAGTAATCATCTGATAATAGATTTAATAAAAGATTTAATTTGTACATCTACAACAAATACAGGGTGTTTATAAAGTCCCGGACCCATTTTGATGTTTAATAACTCCTAAAATAATAAAGATAGATTAAAATTAATAACATTAATGGTTAGATAGACTCAAAAAGTTTCGTGACCCTTGTCAATGAACTTCTACGTGTGTCCCCTTCGTCGCACGGAGAATATCAAGTCGATATTCAATTTCACGCCAAGTACCGGCAAGCATGTCGGCATCCACAGAGACTATTGCGGTTGCAATTCTGGCTTTTAGGTCATCCATGTTCGACACTCTCCTCCTGTAAACGTTGTCCTTTACAAATCCCCGAAGGAAAAAGTCCAGCGGCATTAAATCAGGTGATCTGGGTGGCCGAGGAATTGGACCTCCTCGCCCAATCCATCTTCCTGTAAAATGGTCATTCAAAGAACTACGAACGATAGTACCCCAATGAAGGTGGTGCACCATCTTGTTGCAAACAGACTTGTGACTGAAGCTCTTCTGGTTGTGGATATAGGAAGTTTCCCAACATGTCTAAGTATACGACTGATGAGACCGTCTTTTCTGTAAAAAAGAAAGGCCCTAGTGACTCGGTCGTGCATTAGTCTACACCAAACATTAACCTTTGGAGAATCCCTTTGTGCCTCACGGTATTCATGGGGGTTTTCAGATACCCATATGCGCACGTTATGGCGATTAACAATGCCAGAAAGATGCCAAAAACAAAAGAGAGAAAAATGCAATTAATAAGCAGACGATATTTAGAAAAGTACAGATATTTAGACTGGAAAATGAAATTATCTGAAATTAACCACACGCGCAGACGATATTTCCGAAAGTAAAGATATTCAAACCCGAAAAGGAAATTATATTAAGTTATTCCATCAATAAATGCCATAAGTTTGTTTATATCTTCATTATTTTATGAGTTATTAAACATCAAAATGGGTCCGGGACTTTATAAACACCCTGTACAATTTTACTCTCCGAATGCTTTCTTTTTCGTTCTTTATTACTTTTAATTTTCAATATATATTTTGAATTTTTCTCTAAGAAAAAGTACTTTATTTGTAGATATGAGCCGAATAGGAGAAATATGTACAGAGTTGCTGCAGTATTACAATCAGCCATGCGAGTAAGTGTTCCATTCCATTTAAATTTTCAGCTACAAATTTTGCATTATAATCACTTTAATATAATTGTAATTATGTATAAGAAAACGTATTTAAAAACAACTTCCTTTGAAACTAATTCTTTTAACGCTGAATTGTCTGAAATTGAGTGTTTGTCCTGGGTATCAGTCTTATTACCACAAAGAGCAGCTGAATAAACTTGAACTTTCGAGGCAAAATACCAGATGTTTCATACTGAATGGAATAAAACGAATAGCTTAGTATAAGTTCTGTAGCTTATTTATTAAGCCGAAACAAATTAATTCTAAAACTACAATTATAAATCTGGAAAAGCGAAAACTCCTCCAGTTACGAAGCCGTTAGAGGTACTGCTAAATCAAATTGGCACCAGCCATGCAGGTGAAAGCATACTCAGTTTCGGAATTACGCCAAAACATCTTCGCTTATCGTCGTTCAAAGACATTTTCGCACGTAATTTTGTAAAGAATGACCACATCGTCGCAGCATCGAACGGTGGGTGAAGCAGTTTCAAGACGCAAACTGCTTGTATAAGACCCCAGCCCAAAACGAAGAGCAGCCAAAACCGAAGTGGTTGAAAAAATTCGTGAAACGTTTTTACGAAGTCCCATAAAATCACCACGTCGTGCGAGTTCTCAACTAAATTTGCCTCATGTAACGGTGTGGATTGTATTACTAAAACACCTATAACTCTGGCCACACAGCTTTCAAATGGTGCAGGAGTTAAATCCTTCCGACAAGTTGTATAGAGCTTTCTGTGAGAATTTGCAAAATAAACTGGAGGTAGATGGTTTCGCCAACAGATTTGTGTTTACAGATGAAGCCACTTTTCCCGTTTCTGGCATAGTTTATCGCCTTAATTTAGGATTTTTCGGAGCAAGGGAAACCCACGTGATGCAGTGGAACATGAGCGTGATTCTCCAAAGGTGAACATTTTCTGCGCCATTCCCCAAAGTAGTGTTTTTGATTCTTTTTCGTCTTGAAAAAATCAATTAAAGAGTGCATTTACCACGATATGTTATCGTAGTATTTGTTTTCTCAGTTGCAGGCAGCGATTCCCGGCTTCATTCTGCTGCAAGACCACACTGGCATAAAATGTACACTTGATGAAGAATCGAAACACAGTTTATTTGCCAGTATTACACAGAAACGTTCCAAAGACATGTTTACACTCAGCGAAAAACTTCATTAAACACGCTGAAACAATCAGCAACATAACCTACAGGTTATAACAGTAAAGACAGCTTCACGGCAAAGCACTAAGCACAGCTCCCGACTCGTTCGATCGCTCTCAAGCTAATCTCTGAGCTCAAGACACTACTACAATACTGAATTCAAGATACTTTAATCTCTGCGTACAAGCATGGTATATATAGCTTATTTTATTAAGCCGAAACAAATTAATATTCGAGAATATTCCCAAGAAAACCGCTAAGAAAGCGTTCTATAATGTTCTCGTTCCGTCTGTGGCATATCGCCAAATGGACGATTTCGCGCCAAATCTCCCAACCTTGCCTTTTTCTGTCCCTTCCTGGCAACCCTAAACCCGTTTTCCTGGCAACCATAGCTGGCCATTTTGCAGCAGTATGTTTTAAATGTATCAAAATACACGAAATGCAAATTAATAAGTATCCTTTCTTTCAGCTTTATTACTTACGACATGCAAATCGAAGAGAAGCTGGTCTACGTAGAAAAGGTTTTGGTAAGTACCATGATTTTAATATTTTCTTAATTTAATTTAGCTTTCTTTGAGCACATATTTTTCAGGTTTTCTTGCGCACGTATTTTCTACAGCTAATTACGTTTTGTACAAATTTACTATCAAGTATAATGTCACCTCAAATTTTTTATTACCTTATTTGGTTCAATTTCAAACTGAAATCACTCGCCTACGAACAAACGCTTAGAAGATATTTTAAATTACGCCAATCGTTTTAAACTGGTAAAATAATAATAATAATAACAACAATAAATAGCCCCTAAATATTGACAGTTTAATTTTGAGCTCCATACACAAAAATAACATGTTGGCCGCATACAATTATTTCTAATTTACTTAACTAGTATTTACATCTGGAACTGTAAACACAAACCATTTCTGTTTACGAAAATTTCAGCGTTATTTTTCCTAAGACCTACGTCTTAAAATGTGTTTTCGTTTAAATACCTAGACAATTTTATTTTCGAAAAATAACCTCAAAACCAAATATTTGAAAAATTAAACAAATAGTACTTACGTATTAAAGCAACTGCCTTGGTCCAATTTGGCGATTTTTTAAGATAAAAATATAAACGTTGCTAATGACTGCAAGTTGGCAGTTTTCGCGTCTTTTTTTAGAAAGGTTCCTAAATTATCGATATTTATGGTAAATCAGTAAACATTATCAGTATATGAAAAGAAAACATACTTTAGCAATTTAAAACACAAATTTGAGTTATTAAATAAGGATTACATGATACATTAAAAAAGTATATACTTACATTCTTCTCCAAATCTTTCTGTAATTTTTCTGCGCTATTCTTTTCCCGAAGTACACAACGATTTGTTTTCGCTTAAAAAAAAACGGAGAATTGCGAAGGCTCTGCTTCCTGCAGTCCTTGACAATAGTGGCTTCATAGGAAAAGCATTTCCTAGATGTTTTCTTTAGGAAATTTTCAACAATATTCTATACTCTTGCAGAAATTTTATTGCAGTTTCTTCCATTGCTAGCAAATTCTTCACGCTCATTAGTCGGAAAATATCACGATTTGTTTATAAAAACCACTGAAACATTGACTGAACAATAGGGTTTCCATAACATTCAACTACTCAGGCTACCATAAATGAAACAACAACTTGGCGATAAATTAAACAACAATTTCGCCATAATACAAGGGGTACCTTAAAGTCTACTCTACTCCTCAAAACTTCCTTTATTTTTTTATTGATATTTGTAAATGCTAAGCTAAACAGCATCTTAAAATGTAAGGGACCATTCTTCTTCTATATTTTTTACTTATGAAATATTTATTGAGAAGGTTTTATTGTTTGAATACAGTTTTAGAAATAGAATTAAAATAAATAATTTTAATAAAATTGAATAAATAGTTTTATATATTTATTTTTCATTACTTGTATTTGTGATAATGTTTATATTTATAACATATTTATCTATTGAATATAATTTTTCAGGAAAGCAGGATGATGAGAGTAAAAGAAGTATGTATTTCAAAAAGTTTTATCAGAAATACTCCTTTTAGTATTCATTTGTAATTATCAATATTTCGTTCAGATTTAATGAAGAACTAATCACTTAAATCATTTGACACCTTAAGCAATAAAAACAGAGATGTTAATCCATGTACTGAGGAATTTGATTAGTATCATTTTCAGTCGGTTTTGTATTCACTTGGCGCCACTTGTTTTCCGTTTAGGCATCGCTCACATTAGTGTACTATAGCTGATCCATCAAATACTTACCAACATCTAACTCGATGATGTACGGATCTTTTAATAATGTGTATTGGAGGAAATTAATAATAATATCGAATGAAATCACCCTTACAAAAGCACTGATATATTACTTAAAATTCCTCTCACTGACTTTAATATCAAAACAAGTGTTAGGTTTTCTTTATGAATAAAATATATCGTATATTCCGGCGTATAACGCAAACCTGTAATTTCAAGCTTTAGTTTTTTAAATGTTTAGGTCTATTCGCTATATAACGCACACCCTTTTCTTTACAAAGAAACTTGAAACATGCATGTGCGATGCTGTTATCTTCTGAAGTCATTCAAACGAAGATTCTTCGCAGACTTTCGATCAATGGTATTCCGAATTGACAAAAGATAAGGGGAACAATATGTATGTAAGGAATGTGCTCGAGGGAGTAAATCTGCAAAAAGATGGGGTTGGTTGTATTCAATGCAGGGGTGCACAAGAATTTTATTCTAAGGTTTCAAGGGGAACATAACTTGGTATACGAATGAATTCACGGAATAAGGAGTGGGAAGTTCTCTCTCTTTTGTCATTTGCAGCCGTGATTTTGAAGTGAACATCGAAGGTTTTTGTAAATTGAATATGCTTGAGTAGAAATGCAGTTGATCTTGTATTCCTTTTAGTAGTAAATGTGGCTCCTGCCAAGCGAAACAAACATAGTGCTGGTTTCAAATGCAAAGTCATTCCGCTTGCAAAAGAAAATGGAAATCGTGTTGGCAGCAAGGATGTTCGATATTGGTAAAAGCTCAATACGCGAGTAGAAGAAAAATGACATCATCATTCTAAGTACAGTAAGACCCCGCTTAGCGCTGTTACGGTTTAGCGCTCTTTTATTTCAACCCGGGGATTCCCCGAAATTGTGCGCAACGCTAGGTTTCCAAATAACATATCCGAAACAGTGTAGTTGTGTTTTTTGTTTGGTGCGGTGCTGTACGGACGCATTTTTATTATTTGAAACATTTGTTGACATTATTGTAAGTATAAATTTATATAATACTATAACGATTAATACAGTGACAAATATTATGATATTTAGTTTTTATCATGGGTGATAATAAAAAACAAGAAAAGAAAGCCACCAGAAAAAGCATTTCACTGGAAACTAAAATGCAAGTGATCAGAAGATTAGATTCTGGTAAACGTCAATCTCAAATTACTGCTGCATTGAATTTGGCAACTTCAACAATAAAGACGATTCTTAAGAATAAAGAAAAAATACTGTCATCGGCAACTGCAACTACGTCAAGCTCTACAACTAGAATTACCCGTTTTAGAAATAGCATTATAGAGGAAATGGAAAAAACGACTGTCTATACGGATTGACGACGAAATTGAACGCAATATGCCATTAAGACAATCTATTATAATGCCTTAACCTCGCTTGATTTTTGACAAAAAGGCAGAAAATTGGAAACACAGAATAGACTGAATGATCTAACTGACTGAGAATTTTATTTGTTTTTATAAGTATATTCGTTTATATTGTTTTCATTTTTGTAAGAAATAAATGTTTGGTTTTATTTTTATTAAAAAAAACATTATTAAATTTAATACCTAACCAATTCTCTATCCATCTTCCCCTAACCCCATTATTTACATGTTAAGATAGCCTCGTTTAGCGCTGTTTCGCTTTACGCTCTACTTAGTACTGTGATGGAACGTATCCTCCGCGTCAAGCGGGGTCTTACTGTAATTAATATGATTTATGGAAAAGGGTAATGAAATGGCCTTTCCCAAAAGAAAGTGTTGCCAACTGGGTCCTAGAAAATCACCAAAATTGCTGCTAACAGCATTTAGGTACATGTAGAAACCAGATTTTTTTAATGCTCATCTTTTCCTTACTTTTAAACTATCATTTTTATATCTGGCGCACCCGTAAATTTCGATCTTATTTTTTGTATTAAAAGGGAGCGTTATATGCCGGAAATATACGTATATCAAATTAACTGCTGCCCTCTGCCTAACTCTTGTTAGATTCTCTGAATGAAAAATCCAATACAATGAAAAATTTAAGCTTTATTGGAGCTTTGAAATATTACGCTCAGTATAGAGTTATGAAAGAAGAGAAAATTATTCCTTTTAAACGAGATATTTGTATATATGTTATCGTGAAAGACTGAAATTTGAGAATGTCGACTTTCACCAGAGAATATCAACATTCACCAAATACGTCGGTGAAAGACCGAATATTTCACTACATTCTTGTATATTCGGACCCTCACCGGTGTATGTCGACAATCACAGATATGCTCTGGTGAAAGTGGAAAAGAGAAGTCATAAAGTGCCATAATAGTTTAAGTTGTTGCAATAAATAAGATTTGAATCACATAATTTAGTAAGTTTTTTATTGCTGTTATTTTATTTCCTCATTTAGAACGTACTATATAATTAAGTAAGTTTTTAACTTCTATTATTTTCTTTTCTCATTTTGAATGTATTGTGTGTTTTAGGTTCTCATGTTCTTAAGTTCTTATTTCAAGTTTCAAGTGCGTTTATTCGCGACTGAATTACGGAGAAGAAAATATAATATTGTTATATGTTCAACATTCACCATTAGTGCATGGTGAATGTCGACATTGACCGGTGTAAGTCAGAAATAAGAGTATTTGGAAAATATTTCGGACATACACCAAGAGACTATGTGAATGTTGACATTCACCAGTGAAAGTCGACATTCTCCAGATTTCGGTGTTTCATCGTAACATATGTACAAGAAAAATTAAAAATTCCGTAATTTTTTGTCATTAAACGCGCTTTTCATTAGGGATGTTATTCTTTCAGTTGGTTGTATGCATATCAGATAATAAAACCGAAAAAACAGCTTTTTTTCTTGCCACAGAAAGTAAAGAGATCTTGCTAATCTTCGTCAGATAACTAGAAGAGTATTATTTGATCTTAATATATACGAATATCGCAGAATTGAATCACCTGAAGTAGTCATATGGAATCAAAGAAACGTCTTTTCCAAAATAGGGCATTATTTTGTGTCCTAAATACTTAAACAGAAGTTCGAAATAGCTTTCACAAAAAGATGCTAGAGACATTCTTTCCTAAACAGCCTGTAACGGAAAAGTACGGGCCGGCTCAAGTTATACTATAGTCAGATAATTAAGGGTTGAATTTTGGTTTATCACAATTGGAGAAACTGAATCAGTTTCTAAGCACGGATTCCATGCACTGAAATTTCTTTCGAGTTAGGACAAATGTATAATATGAAGGTGTGTGTGTATGTGTGTGTGTATTTAATTATGGCAAAGCACACTAGGGCTATCTGCCTAAGGGGAGGGGTGCCTTTCGTGGAGGACTTTCTAAGGGAAACTGGCTCGTATACACGTTACACAGTATAATATGAAGGAGAAAAGGGCAACTCCTATTCAATTTTGATCCTGTCTAGCAGCATCTACCAGAAATCCCTGTTATTCGTAGATAACTTCTTAATCAAGTGTTCTATAATACGCTACACTAATAATCATTTTCGGACCTTGTAAGGATCCTAAGTTTTACTAACGTTTATTTTATTTTAAAACTGTACTATCACTTCTTATTTTCTACTTCCGGCCAGAATTAAATGCTTTAACTTGTTTATGCAAATTGTCTTGCTAACGCCCAAGTACTTAAGTTATGGCTTTTTGCCAAGCGAGAGAGAGAAGGAGTTTTTCCCGCTTGCAAACCGCTTGCCACTGTAGTTTTACGAGTTTTCACTCGGTTGTTGGTTGCCTTTAAGGCCAGAGGTTTAGCCCTCTTGATAGTTGCAAACGTATTGTAGTTTCAGCAGCTCGGCGTACTACATACGTACCTTTTTTAAATAAAGGCCAGTCTTAGTGCTAGGCATTTGTATACTAATTCAAAGTTAGTTTTTTAGTTAGAGTTTTTATATTCTTACGTTCAGACCACAAGTGGTTGGTCTTTGTATTCCGAAGTTCGGAAGATCCTGTAAAAGATTGAAAATAAAGGGTTTCGTATACCCTTCCTGCTTGTGCTATCTACTTCACACCTTCTTGAACATAGCTTGAGTAAGCTCCCTGTTCCTATTCAGGATCATTTATGTTTCCAAAGCAAATCAAGAGAAACACAAGTCCTGACAACCTCTTACTTGATTCTGCAAGAAAGATCAAATCGATGGCGCCCATAATCGTGTGAAATGGATTAAATTCCAACATTGTAGAGACATTAGGATTTTTTGGAAGCCAGAGAGATGAAACATTAGCAACCGCCTTCGCCGGGAATCGAACCACGGACCTCTGGAATACCGGCCCAGTGTGCAGAACCACTACACCACGAAGGACGCTAGGAAAGTGGGAGAAATACCTTATAACATTATCTAAATCTTTTACATATAAGTTCAAGCCCAAATACTGAGTGCAGTAAATAAATTCTTTTGATTGAGATAACATGGCATTTGTTATTATTTCAGTAACTGATGTTAATCGAAGCTTCCATAATGCTTTCATTATTTCTTTGTGGGCATGTGAACGCGTACCTATGTGTATTTTAAGTGTATTTGAATGTGAGTTTGGTATGCAGTTTCTTAAAATGTTAAAATGCATGCATAAATCATCTTTATGTTGAACTTATGTACCTCAGGACGTAAAAATATGAATAGGATAGTTTCAACTCTGGCAACAGCTGCAGGAAAGTACTCATGTTGCAACATGATAACACTCATTCACATTGAGAATGCCTAACGAAACAATATTTCCAAGGGAAGATGAGTATGAACAGAGACTGTCGAGCATGAAGCCTTAACACAAACATTAAACACCTGCACGATGTCTAGAGAGAATTGCTGGTCTTCTATCTGTTATCATCCAGCTTCAAAGGAGTACTTAGCCCTGCGTAGGGGAGTACTTTTGTGTTGTACCATTAGACGCATGGGTGACAGGTGTTATCCACCCATTAAAATGTATCTAGAACAAGGAAAATTATTTTTGTTCGACTGACAGCACAACAAACAGGAAGAATTAACGTCCAGCTGTTTGAAAGGCGCGACTCCGAAAGACAAGTCAGCACACGGTGTTTCAAACTTGCAACAAATATCGCTGTGGGGACACCTGTCACCCACGCATTTCATCTGGGATAAAATGGCTTTAGGAAAACAATGGCTGATACCCTGACCTGAGCTGACAGAGTTTCTCATACGCAGCGTACATCGTTGCGGAGTCTGCATTGATGAAAGAGGGACCCATCCTCTACAGCTAAAAGATTCCATTTCATATCCGTCTTTCATTTTAGGACTTATATATCGTGTAAGTCCATAAGTTCGTGTGCATTAACCAGTTAACTGTGGCGGCCTCGTTTAAGGGTGCGCACCGTTTTGTGCCCCCAGAATCGAGCCATGACGAGTATATTCGTCAATCACTTAGTAAGTTTCGCTGGTAAGATATTGGATAAAAAAGATGGGTTTATTTTATAAAATTGAAAATTTTATTACTAATATTTACTTATTTGGTTAACATAAGCATATATTACATACATATTAAACTAAAAACGCAATAAATTAAATTAAATATTATACATTTAAAAGTAAGAATTTAAATTCTTCCTGTAGAGTGATATTCGTCGAAACAGGATACTATACACAATGGGACTTTGCAAATTGAACACCAGTAACGCAATTCCTTCCTGATCTTACGTTTGTAACAATGCGAACACCTTCGCGTAGGGTTTTTTTTTTTTTTTCAATGTTCCGGGTATATAATCCGGAACATGATTCCCGCCTAATTCGTTTATATTAGGTCTAAATGGCCGAGTTTGTGTCGATTTATTTCTCTCAAATGGATACGTCGCAAAAGTGTCTTCAATAAATTTGAGCAAAAAGTTGATACGCGATAATGTTCCATTATTTTTATATAATATGAATGCATTCAGACACATAATGTCTAAGAAATGGAGAAATATCTTTTTATAGTACTTTTTGAGTCATTTTCTTGCTGTGGAGTACGCTACGATAATCCCATCGCTCATATTCACTCCACCCAATTTTTTATTATAATCAATAACTAGCTCTGGTTTCTTTGTTATTATTTTTATCTCTGTTTCTATTACGTTGTCATTGTCTACAGTACTTACTAAATAAACATCCCTCTTATCTTTCCATTTCATTATACGCATGACGAGTATACTCGTCAATACACAAAATCGTGCCGCTTCTCCATGACGAGTATACTCGTCAATCACAGTTAACTGGTTAAGAGTATGCGTGGAATTCACTATGACGCATTTATTAAAACAATACAATTTTGAACCTGTTGAAACTTGTCATCGTTTGACTAACATATTATTCAGTTCATCACCAACTTTCGTAAATATCGAACGCATTTTAGTACCCATAGAAGATGAATATAGATAATCAGTACAAACGTGTTGTGCTACATTTTTTATTTTCGTGTGGCGAATCTGCCAGGTTTGCAGCGATAAAAATTAATAGTGTACATGGTGAGCACACTATTAGTGTAAGAACTAAGTAGAAATGGTTTAAAAAATTTAAAGTTGGAAAAAGCAGCATTGATGATGAACCCCGTTCAGGACATTTGGAACTGTTAGAACAAATCAAACGATTAATTCAGAAGTTTATATTGATCAACCTTGCTGTCTAAGCTCAAAATTGATCGAAAACCGCCCACGATTGGTGAATATCCAGAAAGTGTTGTTTCATCATGATAACGCTAGACCGCATACGGCTCGAACAACGTTGCAAAAAAATGAGTGAATTTAATTGCAAGCTTTTGCCACATCATACTTACTCCCCAGATATGGATGGCCCCAAGTGATTTTCACTTATTTCGTGCCTTACAAAATTTTTTACTGGGAAAAAATTAAATTCCAAACAGGATCTACACAATGAACTTTCAAGTTTTTTTGCATCAAATACAGAGTCTTTCTACAGCAATGGCATAAAAAAGCTGCCTGTAAGATGGCGAGACATTGTAGATAATGGTGGAAAATATATAATTGATTAAAATGTTAAATTGTGTTTTTGTATATTATTTAAACAGTTACCAAAAAATGCTTACGAATTTATGGAGTGGCCCAATAAGTCTTCGCATGCATCTAACAACAGTTTTCTCTTGTATGAAAGAACTTCATCCCATCCTTAAACTGACAATGTGATTTCACAATGTTTGTTTAACAAGTTTTTTTTTTTTTTTTTTTCCTACGATTTTTCTTTCATTTGTATTTATGTCTCGTCGAAAATACTTTTAGGCTATTCTGATACTAACAATGTTAATTTTAATGCTTTTGCATATATTTAACAGATTTTATTTTAGAATTTTTCTTTTATTTATTTTTCTTTCCTTATTTATTTTTCCTTTAGCTCTAGAAGCTAGTAAATATGCATTTTTTATTTTAAAAAGTATAACTTTCAAAGCATTAAACACTTATATTTTAGAAATAATATGTTTATAGACCTCTCTTTCTTTTTCTAACTCTGTGTGTACGAGCCAGTTTCCCTTAGACAGTCCTCCACGAAGGCATCCCTCCTCTTAGGCAGTTACCCCTCGAGGCTTTGCCATAATCACACACACACTTTTTCTAACTCAAAAGGCAAGTTAGTCCCGAATGGGATATCAGCCTCGAAAAGGCATTTTGCAATCAATCCCTATAAACGGCGTATCACTTTTCAAATTTTTATCGCCAAATATCATCGCCCTGTATTACATTTAAAGAAATTAAATAATGAAGAACTGCATAAATGTGTGTACGTTTCTCGCGTTTTGGAAAACCAGCGGTACTTGGAGCTATCAAATTTTGAATAACGTAGTCCTCCACCCGAACATGAGCACCTGGAAACCCGAATTTTGAATTTGTTTTATTACTTTTTTCACATTTTTAATTCCTTTCAAGAATTTTTTACTAACAAACTCAACGATTTCAAAGACAGCAATGGCAATATTATACGGAATAAAACATTTTTATATCCAGCGAGCGAGATTGTCTATGATAAATTATAAAGATATGCTGTTTTTAAATATTTTGCGAGTTTGCTGTTGAATGAATTTTATGTGCCTTAAAATCCAAGAACCTGATATTTAATAAATAAAGTACACATACGAAACGTTAATAATAAAAGACAAAAAAAAAAGTTTTGTAAAGCCATCTTATTAAAAAAAACTGAACATTGATATGCTGAACTGAGAAAAGACTGGGAAAATAAAAAACAGAAAAATGTAGGCCATAACTTAAAGCTGCATCAGAAATTCTAAGCATATACTGCTATGCTACTTTTAAAATTTCTGTAATTTTGCTCTTGAGTTGTATTTGGCGTAAGTGCAAAGAAAATATTGCTTAATAATAAAGCTAAAAAGGCAAAAAAGATGAGTTAGTAGGAGTGAGTATAACAATACACTACTGGACTGCGAGCTAAGCGAGAGCATAAAAGACTTTGACAATCCCTTTTGGGCCACCAGTTAAAATCCGAAACCTTTCAGATTTAAATTATTGTTATTTTAATATATGTTTATTGTGAATTCAGCTTATTATTTCTATATTTATATTTATATTTTAGTATAAATGACACGTTTTTAATCAAATTATTGATAATATTATTATTTTAATTTCAGTCACTGACTTTCAAAGAAAAAGGGGTAAGTAACTTCTTTAGCTTCCTGAATATATGTATCTAATTAAATAACCCATTTGTTCTGAAATATTTGTTTCTAACAAAGAATTAACTATCTGCCTAGGTATGAATTGTTCCTATTGTGTTCAAAATGCTTTCCGCTTATAAAATAGTGACCAGATAGAGGTGTAACTAAAAAAGGATCTATTATTCTTATTAAAAAGAATAATAGTTTCCATAACTCCTCCTACTGGAACTAGGTTTATGAAAGCTGATCTGAAAACATTGCGAAGGTAATAAGTGAAATAAGATTAGGTGCGTAAAATTTCAGATGAAAATATGGTGGGAATACAAATTTCTGAACTACGCGTTTATTTTAAACTCAAATTGGGAAACTAGATTTTTACCTACCGTACCGAAAGGACGTCTGGTGTATTCTAAATTGATCTCAAGTCAGAACTCACTTAAGTTTAAGCTAATTTATCCAGAATATACTGTACTATACTCGCTCATGAATTTACTTACTATATTTAAAACTTAAATAATTCCGTTTAACGAATATTTGCTGAACATTATAATATTTTATGTAATTCAAATGAAAATATTTCACACGAAGTACACACAACAGAGGGTGTTTGCACATTTTTAGAATGATTTCGAGGCCGTTTAATTAATATTTTAAATATAAATAATATTTTTTAATGTTCTATCTGAGTACCCTGATAAAAATGCCCCATAGAAACCAGTAAACCTTTTTATGGGTTTCTATTGACGTTTACTGGTTTCTGTGGTATTTTCTTACTGGTTTCAAAATGTCCATAAAGAAAACCAGTGAAACTTTCAACTGGTACCTATAGATTTCGTTTATGGTGCCTACAGTTCTACAGGTTTCTACAGAGATTTGGCCTACTCGTATCCGTATAGTCGTACAGGTTTCTGTTTATAGGTTTTTTGCGGGGATTTGGCCTATGGATACCCTAACAGTTATACGCGTTTCTGTTTATGAATTGGGGATTTGGCCTACGGGTACCCGTACGGGTTTCTTTCTCTGTGTTTTTACGGGGACCGGTAGGCCAATTCCCCTTAAAGAAAATTTTATGGGTTTCTACGGGATCTTTTTAGCCTTTTTTCTGAATTATAAGCCTGAATAGTGATTTCCCTAATAATACGACTTTTTTGCAAAATTTTCAATGCTATTGCTTTACATTCCTCTTCCACTACATTCGAGAGTCCAAATATCGTGGTGGGTTTGAGCTTAGAAAGAGCTATTTTAAGATGCTAAAGGCAATGAAGTTTAACTAACTGAAAGTTACTGGGATAAAGAAATAGGATTTCTCCTGTAAACAAACACAGGGGTAAAACGTTTTCTTTATAGTACACTGAACTGGATTTTAATATTTTCCCCACTCTTCTTATTTTTAATTTCCCGTTGTAACAGAATCCTGCGACAATCATAAACTTCTTAAACTTTCTTTGACGGAACCATGTGTGCACATTTTTCTTCCTCGGTTTTCGATAGTAAATAGCCCGTTTTTTTGTTAGTCATTTAAGAAAGCCCGTGCTTCATCAAGGGTCACAATCTTGTATTACCATTTATCTCCTGCTAAATAGTTTTCATACAGAGTTCTACAAATTCTTCTGCTTTGAGTCCATGCCTGGGTAAAACCTTGTGAACATTTCTTTTTTAACTTTTATAAGGTGTAAATCTTCGCTTAGCTACAGATATATTTAAAGACTCTGCAAATGATTTCTGCAAGGGTAGATTTTTCTCTTGTTGGCTAGATTTAAATTTCGAAACAATAGAAACAGCACGTACCATTTTCGGGTGTTCGTTTGGAGTCTTCTCTCCACGCAGAAGCAATAATTGACGAATAAACTTCCTATAAGAAGAAACGGCACAGCTGAATTTCTAAACTAGACCGCTCAATCATAATGATATTTTATTATGAACTCATATTACGCCAAATTCAATACTTTATTTTGCAGAAATGCTAGATAATGCTATGGTCGCTGTTCTTAGAACTATAGGTGTACTTTCTAACTATGGGATTAATATACCTTGGATGAAATTCTCAGTATAATAATACTAAAAGTAGTACTTTTTTATATGTTATACTCGATACATATACAGTAGAATTTTTCAGTATTAAATCATTTCCTCTGCAGTTAGGAACACAAGTAAAAACCATTCTTCAACAGATTATTACCAAATAAAATATTATAAATTCTTTTATAAACGTTTATATAATTTACAAATCTTCTGCTGAAAATACTACGAGGTGAGTTAGTTTGTTATCACCAACACAACCTTGACGGTTTGTTATGCCTATTAGTTTCCTCTCCAAATCCGTTACTCGAGGCAAAAGAAAGACCTTGTTTCGGTGGGTAAAGGTTTGACGTAGTCGAACTATATGGCATTGACCCAGGCATACGACAGACGACGAAGAAGAAACTTCGATAATGCTGTAATAATGAAAAAAAGAATTTATGCTCGTTTGTCATCTGCACAGAATAGTTGCAGCCGTATGATTTACATCAATACCGGCATACAATTCACAATGAAATGGCGCAGATAACGCTTATAATCAGTAACAGTGCATAATCAAGATGGTTAGAAATTTGATTATTTGTTATTTTAAAGGTAGCTGCATAGCCCCGAAACCGGCAGGGCAAGATACTTTTCCAAGCACTCTTAGACACCCTAAGTAATTAAATAAAAAATCTTTAAAGGTAATCTCGCCACATATATCTACGCCAGTTTTACCCTATTCCTTCTCTCCCTGTGTTTTCCTTTAGCTGAACCACGATTAAATTTTCTAGTGCTTCTTTTCCTGAGTACCTAAATAAGATCGATACCGGTATTCAATCGAAATCGGCATATTATTCAATCGAAATCGGCATACATTATTGACACCGGCATAGGATCGATACCGCCAAAGGGTCGATACTGGCATAGGATTGAAATCGGTTTTTAAGTTGTACTGGTTAAGTTGTACTTTCGACACTATGTTCCCAGCATCAATCCTGGTCAGCATTCTCGAAATGTATCCGATGGCACGTTATAAGACAACTGAACATCAAATAAAATAAGAATAAGAATGAGAAAATTGGCATCAGTATATCTATGAACTCAAGAATTCCTCGCTATCCACTATCCAGAAACGCTCCCATATCGAAATGCGAGGAAGCAGAGGACATTTATGGAAATATGGCAAGTGCCTATCTTCCTTAAGATTGCATAATGGGCAGGGAGCGTCTGCAGCAACATTAATGCATTGGTTTGCTTCCGAGTTCCGAAGGCAGCCATGGCCAGATATAAGACGAAATAATGCGACAGATTTCTTTCCAGGCCATTCGGGTACTCCAAGAATCTGTCTAAACCATAATTTATATCTATTTCTATTCACTAGTTCTTGGAAAAAGTAGGTTTTGAAGGCTTTCCTAACAAGTGGCTTAAAGGAGCTGTAGAGAAGAAATCCGCGGCCTTAGTACACTGAACTTCACAATAGGCAGGAATCCATTGAAGTGGAACATCTTTGTCATTACTTTTAGGGCCAATTCAGAAGATCAAAACAGCAATCGACAATTGCAGAATGGAAAATCACTCTAAGTCAAACTCTTGAAGGGCGGATCTCGAATCTGATAACAAGACCACCTATGAAAAATGCCCGAAACAGTCTATAGTTTTTGCAGAGCTGGGGTGGATGTCCGCAATTTCGCCGTCAAGAGCAGTTTCATAGGGGTAAATGGGTGCGTATAAAGAAAATAACTCACAATGAACACCTGCACCGGCGTTAGTGAAATCTCCCATTCTGGAACCATCAACATTCACTCGCAAACAACATTCTTCCGGATAAGAAGAATTAACAGTTTCGTAAGCCAAAGCTTTGAGCAAATTTCCATTAGTCTCAGTTTTCAACACTTCTTGTTCAAGTTCAACTCGTACGGAGAAACCCTTGTTTTCAATTGGGGTAAGAGTGAGTAAGAAATGTTAAGTCTCCAAATTCAGGCTCAAACTTGAAATCGCTTCATAAACGCTCTGGATAAAACCACTTTGTGTCTTCAGATTCCGCTCAGGCTTAAAGGAAATAATTTTCTCCCAAAGAAGTGCAGCGCTTTCCCGGGTAATCACAGTTATAGGGCTGTTATTAGTATATAATTGAATACAATCAATATTGGTTGCTTTCACTGCACTAGTAACTAGTCGCAGTTCCTGATTTTGGAAAGTTTCCTGATTATTGAGGATTTTCTTATAGGAAGTGATTAATGGTTCACAGCAGTATGTCAATACGGGTAAAATGTAATTATTATAAGTCGTGTTTAGAGTAGTTCTTGAACAACCCCACTTGGAACCTGCTAAAATTTTCAAGTGATACTGTCTTCTCGAAGCGTTCTCGAAATATTGTTATCATTAGCTTACTTGGATTTTGCATAATGCTTTTTTTAACAGTAACGTTCTAGAGAGCTGTCTGCCAATATGCAAAAAATGTGTTAGAAGTTATGAATTAATATAGTTTTTGTATTTTTATTCATTTTGTTACGAAATGTCCAGGCGCGGTAAGATAGCTTCCCCACAAAGCAGGTTTAGGGTTTCCATAAAATGGCAAAGAAAGACACGGTTGCCACATTTGGCAAGAAATCGCCATTTGGTGACAAAATAGACGATATGCCATAGACGGATGGAGAACCTTCTGGAACGAATTCTTACTGGTTTAGCCCAGAATGTTCTCGAACACAAGCCTAAAGGTATATAAACCCTGCTGGTACGCGAAAAGTCAGTTAATGACGAGTTAGTCAGTTAGTCCATGCTGAGTTAGTGATAGTCCATCGAGTTGATAGTAAGTTGTGAGTGCCGAGTTGGTCGTCAAGTGCACCGAAAGAGTCTCTTAGTGTGCCGTGGTTAGCGCATTGTCGAGAGAATGTGTTGAGTTCCGGGACTGAACCGAGGAGTAGGGAGCTGTACTCTAGTGTATCGTCGAGTGCATCGTGAGTTGTAGCCTGGAGAGTCTCGAGAGTACGTGGAGTTCCAAGAATGACCGTGCAGAGACGGGAGCTGTACTCTGGTGCTTTGCCGGGAAGCTGTCTTCATCGTTATAGCCTAACTGCCTGAAGACTGTGTCGCTGATTGTTACAGCGCGTCTATAGTAGCTCTTCGACGACTGTAAAACCTGCTTTTGGAGCTGTCCTGAGAATACTGGCCAATAAAGTGTATTTCGATACTTCATCAAGCGTTGTTCACTCCAAATCGCACGAACCACTTAAACGTAACAACTGATGTCAAAAAATAAAGTAACAATTTCTTATTTTTAAAAGCAAATAAAATGTAAGTAACGTTTTTCTAAGCATTTCTTTTGCAGTCAAGTAAAATTTTACATTTTCAGATGCCTAATGTAATGTAAATTTTTTTCTTCTATTAGCACAACTGTACTTTTGAAAGACTGTGGACTCGCGAGTAAGTAATTGATATTTAAGTAAATAATTCGACAAATTAATTTAGTTAAATTTAATTTCAAAAGAAATTTAATTTTTAGAGATTATTAAAATACCAGAAAATGTCTTAAATAACAGGCATTAGTGTACAATTGTTTGGAAATTTTGATACCGAGAAATGACCTGTAAAATGCTAAGAAAATGCAATATAAAATTTTTAAAAAAATTGCTTACATTGAACTGATCGATCTTAACATTTTTTAATTATGAGAGATCTTTCTCTTTTTTTGTATTTGAAAAACAATGTGAGGGGTCTATCAATTTTTATTACGAACAACAATCACTTTGAAACAATGTTGATATGAACGATGTGGACGTTAATGAAATGTAATAATAATAAGTAAAGATGCAAAGAATAATGCAAAGAGGTTTGCATAGCTTTGCATTATTCTGTAGGTAAAAAGTCATTCGTATCGGATCCTGCAAATGATGAGGACACATTTCAGCTTAACCAAATATTTTCGTAAGCTGTTCGCGTACGACCACTTATACACTCTATAAAGTAGTAGCGCATTTATAAAGCGTTACTACTGAACCCTGGAAATGATGATGACACATTTCAAGCTTAACCAAGTATTTTCGTAAACTCTTCATGTACGACCACTTAACATGCCCTAATAATAAGTAGTAGCGCATTTTAGTTACATACTGTAAAGAAAGCAGATTTTATCTATTATTTCGTGTCCATTACTTATGTTTGTCCTCCTGATCTCAGAAATCATGGTCAGGTCCACATATTTATTCATCATGGCCAACAGGAAGCGAGGTCAGTTGGTAGCTAAGGATTACAAACGAAAACATCGCCGAGAAAACAACACAAAGTGAAAACATCGCAGAAGAAAAAGTCGAGGAACTTGTAAAATTGTAAAATTATTTTCTTTCATTTTGTTTATCTGATATTTTTTTGTAAAAAATTAAATCTAGTTCGTTTTTTTTAATTAGTTAAATAATTTTAATATGGTTAACTTCATGTGGTTACTCATTTTCCTTTTTATAAATTATTTAGACTATATTTTTCATGAAAAATTGTCATTGCAACTTCAGAAAAGAGTTTAATTAAGTAATGACTTTTAATAGTTAAGGACATAAATTTAAAATTCTATTAACTGCTATATATAACATCAATTTTCTACTCATTTTCAATTTTTGAATGCCTAATTTTCCTTCTTGCACTTTTAGCAGAAAGTTATTAAACCAAAAATATGAAATATAGAGGTACAAATGTTCCTTATAACTTCGTGCGCTCCTAAATCATTATGCGAATATACAGTGGATGGACAAAAATATGGAAACACCTTGTGAAATGCATGTTTGAAAAGAAAGATTGATTTTAATGAAATATGTAGGTGGCGCTGGCGTTTTTGACTACTGACGCCACCTATACAACTTCGTAAATGTGCTAAACAGTTCAGTTGTTGTCGGAGTACTGTTATGTGAGGTTGTCATTGCATTATGTCAGTGTTAACAGACTTCGAACATGGGCAAATTGTTGGAGCACGTATGGTAGGTGCTTCCGTAAGCAAGGTAGCCGAGGTGTTTAGTGTTTCAAGAGGTACTGTATCGAAGATTTATTCCGCATATTTGCAAAGCGGAAATACATCATCTGCTAAATCACAGCGCGGACGAAAGTGTGTCCTGAGTGATCGGGACTGACGATCATTAAGGGCAATTGTGACGAAAAATAAGAAGACCACAGCTGCAAAAGTTACTGCTGAAATGAATGTTGTGTTACCGAACCCTGTGAGTACCAAAACAATTCGAAGGGAGCTTCATAAACAGGGAATTGCTGGCCGTGCTGCAATTGAGAAGCCACTCATCAGTGATGCTAATGCCCGTAACAAGAAAAGGTGGTGTTTAAGTCATAAAGCCTGGACTATAGAGCAGTGGAAGCGAGTAATATGGTCTGACGAGTCTTCTTTCACATTGTTTCCCACTTCTGGCCGAGTTTACGTCTGGAGAACGCCTTCTCAAGCCTATAATACAGACTGCTTGTTGCCAAGAGTGAAACATGGCGGGGGTTCTGTTATGGTTTGGGCAGCCATATCGTGGGTCTCTGCTAGCCCCATGATAACTGTGTCAAGGCACATGACTGCCAAGACTTATGTGAACATTTTGGCCGATCAAGTTCATCCCATGGTACAAACTTTGTTCCCCGGTGGTGATGGTGTCTTCCAAGACGACAAAGCCCCTGTTCACACAGCTCACATTATCCAGGACTGGTTTTCTGAGCACGAGGATGAGTTGTCCCATCTCCCCTGGCCACCACAGTCACCAGACCTGAATATTATCGAACCTTTGTGGTCTACATTGGAACGGAAAGTGCGTTCTCGTTATCCACCGCCAACATCGTTATCTGAACTTGCCACCGTTTTGCAGGAAGAATGGTATAATATTCCCTTGGCAAACATACAGGAACTGTATTTATCCATTCCGAGAAGACGGCAAGCTGTTTTGGATGCCAACGGGTTTCTTACACCATATTAAGCAAAGAAACGTGTTTTTTTAAAGGTGTTTCCATATTTTTGTCCAACCCCTGTACATTTACAACTTTTAAACGTTAAAAATACATATCTACGATGTTATCTTCATGCGACGATTATTTTATAGGTGCTTTATTTTTACCACGGTATTTTATACTGCCCATGTTGTAGAATTGTATTGTTTTCTCCTCACTTTCTTTTCTCCGACTGTATTTTATACGCCAACGTTTCGCCTTCTGTTGTTTTCTTCGTGACGTTTTCATGGATACGTAGCCGAGGCCTTGGACACTTCATAGGGACACAGCAATCTTGCTCCGATTTACTGAGTTTTAATGGTGAACAATCCGGGAACAGAATCCAAGCCACAACTACCCCGTCTTCCTCTACCATCAACTTTTCGAAAGGACTTACGCCTTGATGGTATTTTAAGTGCCACCATGCCGCGTAGATATTTACAAACATACTCCGGGATCCGAATACAGAACCGATGATATGGTAGTCGGTACTGCTAATCGCCGTACAAATTAGAATTACCATACCAATTAGATACATAAAATGTTAAATGCAATGTAATAGTAAATGCAATGTAACACAGTCAAAAGTAAGTAACACCCCATGTCTACATTAAACGTCATCATTTTATGTCAACAAATAAAAATTGTATGACTGAGCACACATTCGAATTTCTTTCAATATACAAATCTACAGTTTATTCCGATCTTTATGAAACTTTGCCACACTCGAACTTCAAAATAACAGGAAAGTCACTCTCTTTGTAAGATTTCTCAAAAACTAACCCATGCTATGGGGGCCGCACTCTTTATATACATAATTTTTACTTTAATTTAAGGAACTTTTGATTAAAAACTCAGCGATTTAAAAGCGCTGCGTTTCCATTCTGCAAAGCGTAAGATGTACATGTTCCAAATTGAATCAGAAAACTAGCGGATATAAAAAAAAAGTGTTGCCACTCGAAAAAAGGCAGTTATACTAATTTGTCTCAAATTTAGTAAACAAACCAAAGAGGTTATGGAGTAAGCATGACATCACAAAAATGAAGTCAAGGAAATGTCAGCAACATGACGTCAAGACTTATCATGGCCAACCATACAGCGTACGCATAAGACTAAGAAACATATTATTAAATAAAATTACGCTGAATTTGAAATCAAATATTAACATTCGCAGGCTCAAAATGTACATTTGTGTTATAGTTACCATTTATAGTACATTTCAATATACCTAAATTTTTATTAAATTTGGAAGAGGGATTTGCAATCCGTAAGATTTTATTACATACTAAACAGAAAATCTTTTATATTAAGTATTAAAATTAGAACGGGAGACTTATAAACATTCAACGATTAATAGCTAACATGTAGACGAAGCCGATTAAAATGTAAACGAAACCAACCAGACGTCCGTTTATGGCAGCAGCGATGATGAGTCGTGACGTCATACCGTGACGTTCGAGGCCTACGTGATAGACGTATATCACGTAGGCCTCCGTGACGTTCTAGTTCTTCATTTTCATTGCATGGGACATACAGAGAAGGCTTACCCCATCTAGTCTAACATTCATGAAACAAACTTGGTTATTTAAGAGAAATGTGTTGCCACTGCCCAAATTAAAATATTTTAAAATGTGTTATCGTTCAGCAAAGCGTGAAATAGTTAACTTTTCAAGCATTAACATGCGTGTTATTGCATCACACGCATTTTTGAAAATGAATTTGTAATAGTCGTCACAAAGTTTTGCTTTCGCTGTGAAATCAATTATGCTACGAAAACGAAAATCGATTGCTCGATCTACACCTCAGGCACAAAAGGAAAAGGCATCACGAGCTTCAGAAAGAAACGAGCAACAGAAAGCAAGACTGGAAAACGTTCCAGTATGCACTGTTCGATTCAAACCATCGCTGCAGGCTGATTTAAATTTTGATGCATTCCATTACAATGCTAATTATGATTACAGTCTTCATCTAAGTGCTGTTGTTGAGAAGATGGATAAATTATGCATGTATTGGAGACTCCTCAAATTTAAGACTAAAATACCAAGAATGTGCTGCGCGGGTGGAAAAAAGAAACTGCCAGAATTAAATTTACCATTCGAACTATTATCAACCTTGGTATCAGGTGATAAAAGCCGTATAAGCCCATCGTACTATAATGAATCAAGAATTTGTCAATTACCTAAGTGAATTCTTAAATTCACTTAAATTGCCAGGCATGCGCCTCACGTTTTAAACTGGAAACTGGTGTGCCTGTCATTCTTCTCCAAAACATATATCTCCACGACTTTGCAATGTTACCAGACCTTTCGGTTAAAACAAGGGTGAAGAATATCATCGAAGGTACTATTTTTAAATGGAAAATTTAAAGGAGAATATGTACTGTTGCCACGTATCATAATGATTCCGACAGATACGCCATTCGAATTTAAACGTTTGCAGCTAGCGGTGTGACTCGCATTTGCAATACCACCAACAAAGCGCGGGGACAATCGTTATAAGTTTGTGGAATAAATTTGGAAAATTCATGCTTTGTACGATCAGCTGTATGTGGGCTCCTCACGTGTCGGAAAATCTTCCGGTTTATTCGTGCACCCACAAAATAGAAAACCAAAAGATATTGTATATCCAAAAGCATTTCAATAAACAGAATTAAAACACAAACACTTCTTCCTATCCTTTAAGTAGCATGGCAACGCATGTAACGCTAGTATATTTATAAAACATTATTTGAGGATTTAATATTATTTGAGAATAAACGTTATTTGGGAATAAACATTATTTGAGTGCACGTAGCGCATCAGTTTGGGTGTAGAATTACTGAAATTTGAATTACTTTTGATGTGCCAATTCCTATTCTACGTTTTTCAAAGATACTTATTGGGAAAGCTACCTGGTACCAATTTAGATGCACAATTAGTTTTATTATGCTACTATAATTAATTACTATGATTATTCAGTTAATTACCCTCTTTCTTGAAAAGCTCCTTAAAATAATTATTATAAAAAAAAAGTATAAAGATTTTAAGGAGTTCAGAAAGTGTAATTACACGGGTCCAGGTAGTTATTAATAATAATAGAGGTGAAGTACTACGTTTATTGCTTTTAAATCGTTTAGTTTGTTACCCGTTTAATCAATTACAGACACATTAATTTAAGAGAAAAATTAAATATCTTACATTTTGCCGAATGGAAACACACTGGCACGGGGAAGATAAAAATATTTTATTTCCAGCAGTGGGAGCACATTTCTGTTAAATCAGAGTTTTCTGATTAAATGCGAAACAATTATCTTATACTTTGCCGAGTGGCAGCACAGTGCTTTTAAATCGTCGAGTTTGTTAACTAAAATGTTATTAAATACGCCTAAAATATGAAATAAATAAATAGAAAGAATTGGAATTTAGAGTTGCGTATGTTCGGATGTAGGACTAAGTGTGTTTAAAATATTTTGTGTCTCTAAGTGCTGCCGTTTTTTACAATACGAAAAACATACGTACAAACAGGTGCTTTTTTATTTAACAATATAGGTAGTTGTTTTAATTGTTTTCCTCATTCTTCAGATGCCAGACAGCGGAAATTGAAATTGTATTTGATGACTTCGAAATAACAAACGTGACCTACAATCCAAAATTCGAAGTAAGTGTTGAGTTTGAATGGATTTCACACTTTCATATTCGTTTATGATTGGTTAACAAATATAAATACAAGGAATATATTCGCATCAATAGAAACTATCTCCCTAAATTGTTAATTTAGAGAGACTTTGTTAATTTGCACTTCTTACCTCCTGCATTACTCCTGCTTAAGAAGCAAAGTCAAATATAAATCTGTTGCAGTCTTTCAGGAATTCGAAGATTATAGCAAAAGCGTACCCTTCCTGCATGAGACTTGAATATTTTTAGCATCAATAGCAAGAGAGCATTATATAAAGTATTGTCAAACATTATATAAAATTTCTACAATAAATGTAAAATTACTACAGTCAAAAGTCGTTAATCCGGACTCATCTGGACTTCGGCAACTCCGGATTATCGATTTTTCCGGATTATAGATCATCAGTTTAAATCTGGTAAAATGGCATGCAGAAATTATAAAATTAAAAATATGAAACCGTAATTTATGAAATAAAGAACAATTATGATCTAAAGGTTATCAAAATTTACAAAAAAAAAAGCTTAATATTTATTTGTTTACTTTATTAAACATTTCTTTCAATGTAAGTTGTTTAAGTTGCTTCGTTTTTTATGTGATAATACGTTCTCTTTAATTCTATAAACAGACATAATTTCTTGTTCAGTTACAAAGTTCCGCTGTTCAAGTCCTATAATTGCTGTGTCGAGAATACCGACTAATTTGTCAATCGAAATTTTTTCGTTTTCAATAACCTCTATCACTTTCTTCGCTATCGGAAGCGAATTATAATGACGAGGAATTTGATTTAAATCATATCAAGGACGGCGTACATCGAAATGAAATACTACATTTAGTAAGGAATTATAAGCCAAATAAAATAAAAACATCTGCCCTGATGATAAGGATAGTGCTGACAGATCAACTTCCAATTCATTGCGCGCCGCGGCGTTAAAGATAAACAAAGTTTAGATAAACAAACGTTAAAGTTTAGATAAACAAAGGATATACCTTTATCCATTTTTGCAGCAATTCCACTTTTTGTTTAATGGACTTCGAAACATACTTTCGCTTTGTAGATCCTTTACATATTAGTAAATATATATCAGAAATTCTCTTTGACATAATCGAAAGTTCATGCTTACTTTTATAAAATTGCTGTAACAGTCTACAAAAAATAATAAGCCGAATCCAATTCGAAGATTAAGGAACAACGCAGTCTGCAACATTAACTGAATTAGATAATTTTAGCTTAGCTTATACCGTCCGTTATACATTAAACGCGCATTCGTAAACGTATTTTGCGCACGCCCACACGCATATTCGCAGCCGTAAAGGTCTTATGCGCATGCGTCAAAGCGACGCATGCGCAGAAAGTTTGTAGCTTTGAGGTCCGGATTATGGGTGTCCGAATTAACGACTTTTGACAGTAGTAGATAACATCTACTGATTATGTAAACCTCTAAATTACCGTTAAAAATTTGCTTCACTTTGTTTATTGTTGATTGTTTTATCTGCAAATTGTGCTATTGGATAAACGTTGAGGAATGAACTCTATGAAATAAAATTTTAGGTATTTAAAATCAACTGTATTGATTCTTAACAAGAAAAAATTATTTCGGTTTCCGTGGCAAACAGAAAACAGGCTGAATGTAATAATGAACGTGAAGAGCTTTACATCTTTACCGCAATATGTATTCATACAGTGGCGTTTTATGACTTTTTAATCGAAAAGTAATACGCAAACAAACATATTACTGAACTAAATCGAAGTTATGTTGTTACGCTGTTTATTTCATTTAATTGATAGTTTGGATTAAGGAATGATACTCATATAAATTTTAGTAAATGAAAAGATATTATTTTCGTAACGTTAAACAATTTGTTAAAAGTATATATTAACAGAGGGCATCATTCTGCTAGGAAATTGTAATAATACATTTCTTTTGAAATATCCTTATTAACCAGCAGAAAAGATAAATTGAAACTGATCCACTTTCGACGAAGCTACGTATTTTTTTATCTGACAGTGTTATCATAGACTGCACCAATGATCGGGTGCTTAAGGCCATTGAATGAAGCGTTCTGCCTGGAATCGGTCCCAGGCGAATAGGCTGGTTCCATGTTTGCTTTTCTCCTTATGTAAATGTGAATATCAGCCGCCTGTTTCCCTTAGAAAATCTTTCACGAATGCATCACTTCCTTCAGGCAGATGAACTTTCGAGTGGTTTTTCAAATAACCCAATAAAGCTGTAGGGATTTATATTTATTTTAAATAACCAGTTTTATTAGTCCAAAGGGATTTGAGTCCCGAAGGACTATTACTTTCGTTTTGGCATTTTGCGTCGAGCTTCTATAAAAGTCGGTTCACTTTTTAAACTGTTGCCACAAAATGTTAGAGTCCTGTATTATATTTAAAGAAATTAAATAATGGAAAATCTGCACAAATGTATGTTTATTTCTCGCATTGTGACAAAACAACGGTATCTAGAGCCATCCAATTTTGAATGACGTAATCCTACTGCGAATATGGGCATCTGAAATCCCAAATTTGAAATTTGGAATTTGTTTTATTATCGATTTCATATTTTGTAAAACTTTAACAAATAGCAAGTAAGGAACAAACTTGTGTAACAAACTCAACGATTTACAAGAGATCAATGGCAACACTCTACGGCGGGGAAAAAAACCTTTTTATCTCCAGCGCGTCGAATTGTGTATCGGAAATTCTAAAGATAGGCTCATTTTAAAATTATTTTGCGACATTGCTATTGAACTAAATTTTATGGTTTAAGTGCAAAGAACATGATATTTAATAAATAAAGGTAACACACAAAATGATAAAAAAAAACCGCCCCTTTGGACGTAATTTAAAATCTGAAACCTTTCAAATTTATTTTATTTATTTTATTTTATTTTATTCAATTAACAACTTTAAAGTAATCACGTATGAGAAATTGTACAGTTTTATATCAAGGTTATTTAATTTACGTTTTTTTTTTTATAATTTATTTATTTTTTAATTTTAAGTTCTTTCCTATAAGGCTTCATTCCCCTAATTATCAATGCCAGAATATTTTACATTTGGTAGCGCGCGTGAAGAAATGCTAATTTTACCTTGAGGAGAAAAGGTTTAAATACCGAGTTTTTAGAAGGAAAGTGAGAGAATGTTAAAGCTATTGCCGTTACCTTTGTAGCGTAAGCTTCTACTTTCGCAGTTATTGCTGGTTTACGTGGCATTTTTTACTTTACTGTCACTAGTTTCGACGCGGTTTTAAGTAACAGGAGTTATCTGAGCCCTGTAACGTGATTCCTACTACTGCTTGTAAATATCTTCGACTTTTTATTTTAGTTCTTGTGATTTGAGATACCGCCCAAGTAAGGCATAGTGTGTTAGCGTCAAGTCGACGCAACGGGAATTTTAAAGAGTTTAATAAAGGGTACTTTTAACCTTTCTCTTGTGCGGTTCCTCCAACTTACTACACGTACAGTTGTCACTTAAAAGATAAGCAAGTGGTTCTCACAAAGCTATTGTGATAAAATGTTACACAAGAAAATGGAAAATCTAAAGGGAGTTTTATTTTATTCCGAACCTCTGCTATGTTTTTTAACTTAATAATCTGTTGTTAAACATATTTTTAACTGTTGTGCCCTAAAACAGTGCATTAACGTATTTTTAAGTACAAATATTATTTCTTTTTTACTATTCTAACCCAAGTCATAGTTCAGCCATTCAGAAAAATGCATTTTAGTACAACATAATTATTTGCAATTAATTCGATGGCAACTCCTTAATTATTAGAAGTTCATCCTGTAAGATTACGTAATTAAGAATACGTTAATACACTACTTTGGGCAGAACAACGGTTTAAAATATGTTTAGCGACAGATTATTAAGTTAAAAAACATGGCCGAAGTTCGGAGTAACGTTATGGTGTTAACGTAACTTGGGTAGATTTTCAATGACAAAATTCTAAACATTACCCTAAATCACTAGAAAATTTAGTTAAGAAGAGAATTATCTTCTACAGGAAAATAAGTCTCAGAAGGACAACTAGGCAAAGCTTAGATCTAATAGAAGTGAATTAATCCATCTTCATTGCACTTAGTCAGGATTCATCCTGCACCAAATGGAAAGAATGGAGTACTCACGCGTGACCCGACTGCTTAGTTGAGTCTTTAACTTTATATATCTTGTCATTAAATCGAATCGTTCGAATCCCGTTCTTAAGTTCAATTGCCTGAAGAGGGCTGTCTCAGTAGTAGCGATTCTATCCACTCTGAAAAAAGACTTTAGCCAGGAGGTCTTTAGATGTTACTTGTATTAAAATCAAATGTTTGAATGAAAAGTAATAAAAATTATAACAGTCATTTTAATTTGTTGGGATTTGATATGTTTCTGTTATTGTTTTAGAGTCTAGAATTGTTCAGCGTGATTGGTGGCTACATGGGAATGTATCTTGGTGTGTCAATAGTGGCAGTATACGACTTCGCCGAAATCCTAATGACTGCCATCTATAAGTTTTTTAAGAAGCGAGAAGCCGCAAAGAAGAAGACGAAAATTCAGCGGAAAAAAGACGTGAAACGGCATATGGATGACTTTCGGTACTCAGCTGCATTCCGACGGAGATCTGTAGTACCATACGCGTCAAGAGATGTTTATTAAAAAGACTGCACATGTTGTTTAATTATTTTTTAAATTCACTTACTGGTTTTATGAATGTAATAGCACGTTCAGTTAAAATTGTTTTCGCATGAAAGTTAATAATTTTTTGCCTGGAAATGATTAGTTTCAATGTTTACTTAAAGATATAATTTTTGAAATTACGTGAATGATTACTTTGGAATCTGACTGACATTCTGTTATCTTATAAATAATTTTCATTTCATTAATACCTGTATTAATATTTTCCTTGCAAAATCCACTTATGAAATGAAATTACTTTCCATTGAGACTCTGAATTAAAATCATTCAATGAATATACTGCTACCTACACATAAACTGTGCTTACTTACTTTCGTTATCAGATAAGAAAAGGCAGCATTTTATTTGAATATTACCTTTGTTAAAGTTTTACAAAATAGAAAAATATTAAAAGATACTCTTTTTAAAAAATGTTTGTCATATACTATTTGAAACAACTCAGAAACTAAAAAAATAATTTGTTTTTAAACTATTATAAAATGATTTATCGTTGAACTATTAAAAAGATCTTCTAAACAAGAATTTATAATTTATTTTCCTTTCTCTCAGTTACGAGATTACAAAAATTTAGCCATTTCTGCTCTCAATACCGAAACATAAATAAAACATTTAGTGTAAGAATAGCCAAAATTATTTCCTAAATTAATAAACATAATGTTTACAAGATTATTTAGAAAAATTAGTATTAATCTATAAACTATTTTGTAAGTTGAAAGATTTATTTAATTTTACTTATCGTTTTGTTAACTCTATGCTGTGTACAAATTGCCGTTTTATAACTTTCACCTCTTTTCCTTCTTCGTTACAGTAACCGATAACAATCATTTGCAGAACTAGTATTCTTAGTTTACCTTACAAATACGTAACTTTCTATACACTTTATGAATATGGTGCAAAAGTCACTGAAGTTCTTAACTCTAGAACTAGTGTCTGCTACAGGGAAAACTTTCTGTATACTTATGTGCATAAGTCACAGAAATTTTTACTTCTACAACTTGTATCCGCCATAGGGAAAACTTTTTATATCAATATAATTTTATTGGAAATTATAATTTTTTTTAATTTGGTTTCTTAGCTTTCTCTCATCAGTACTTTCACGTTCTATTAAAGTTTTGAATTCAGTATAATTTGTGGTCTTTATTTTATTGTATTTGTTATAATAGGCAGCCATTAATTAGTAAACATAAGGCAATGTTAATTTACTTTTCAATCTAATTTTCATGAGTTATACCTTAAAAAAGTGTTCGCTGAGTTTAATCTCTATAGTTCAGTAGGTATAAAAAAAATAATATAAAAGAACTTATATATTTATTCATTGAAATCACGTTTCTATCTTACCATTTACAACATAGAGAAACTCTTTCAATAATTAGTTATTCTTTAAACCAAGATGACTTTCGGACTATAGTTTCATTGAATGGTACTTTTCCGTTTCTCCGTCGCAAATCTCGCAAAGCAGACTTTATTGGCGGCAACATACAGTATGTACATAAAAAATGTTAACAAATGTTAGTTCTAAGAATTTTTAATTTTGAAGGCATAAACATTTTAATATCGTTTAAAATTTTGTAAAAAGTCAATAAATAAAGGCAATAAATTTGTAAAATAACATTAGTTTAAGAATTTACTATGCTTTCATAGTTCAACATCCTAATTCGCCGGTTCGTATCGCGTGACCCCAAGTGATTTCATCTCACGTAAATTACGCTAGTAAAATCTAATTCTCTCAGTAATTATCTACATTAATTTCAAGTTAAATCTTAATTTGGAATGCGTTTGAATGCAAGAATTACTTCAATTCGTAGGAATAGCTTATGTAAAACCGCAGTGCTTTATTTCGCTAGTGCATTCTCATTAGAATTTATGAATTTAACCCTTGACTTTGCCTTTTCTATATTTTCGCCTTCGGGTGAGCGGTTTGATAACATCTTAATTAACTTAATTACCGCGAGTGGCCTTAGGGCATAAAAATTGAACTATCTGGTAAAATTTCTATGTGATTGTATGCCAGGATTGAAAGAAACAGTTAATCTGATAAGAAATGGTTGCGGTTTGTTTTGAAAATGAGGTGTAAAAGGTTACCAGCGAGGATATTTCGTTTGGCATCAGTTGTACCATTATTGGCGACTTTATCGCCTGCGCCGGCAAAACGGAAAAGTACCCATCGAACAAACTACTGAGTAAATAAAACCTCTTATTCAGCTAATTAAGCCCATTTAACTTGACGGAGGTAATTGTTTTGGCTAAAATTCCATAAGGGGGTAAGTTGGCGCCAAACTATTTTGGCCTTCAAAATTTGGCGAATTTTTTAGGCGGCAATGAAAGCACTAAAATATGATTTTTAAATGTCAACAGAATAGTAACTTTTAAGTTTTGCAGTAGTGAAACGCCGTTATTTTATGTAAACAGAATAGTAAAATGAGATGATAAAATACTAGATGAGTAAAACAAAGTTCAACAGCTTTGCAAGCAAACGCATAGTCCTATATATATGTAATTCATCATAAAATAGTAGAATAAACAATTCTTGTAAATAATTATTGAGTAAATAAATGTATACACTTATCAGATCAGAGCACTACGAAGTGAGTTTTAAACGTAAACAGAATATCAAATTATGCGTATTCAGCATCATAAACTAAAAAAAAATATTCAAGTTACTATTGTCGTGGAATTCAACACACTAAACAACTTTCGTTCGCAGCTTTAAATATTCCACATCTTTCGATTGCCACATGCAAGAAACAAAACTAAAAAAAAAATTGACTAAATAAAATTAAATGAAAACATTTATAAATTATAAACTTCATGTCATATGAAATCCAACATTCTCCCACCAACAACAGCCTAACCTTCTGCAAATATGTATATAAGTATAACATTAAACATATATGTAACAATAATATTAAACAGTAAAACTTTTAAAAACAATCACGGTATTTCAAAATTAAATTTTAAAAAAGCTCTGGCTACACTAAATTCGCACTCTTACAGTTACCGAAATTATAGTGCACTATACCGAAATAAAGCTCTAGATTTGCCACAAGAAAACATACAGCCGAAAACCACAACCAAATTAAAATCGCGCCAAATAAAAAAACTCTCGCCAAGCTTGGCGCTCCCTCCGATTATGGAATTTTAACCATTGTTTTAATAGAACTGCTTTTAACAAAACTCTTTTATTTTATTATCATTATTAATCTATAAAACAAGTTCTTTGATGCAGGAAAAGACACCAAAACATTAATCATTGTTTTAATAGAACTGCTTTTAACAAAACTCTTTTATTTTATTATCATTATTAATCTATAAAACAAGTTCTTTGATGCAGGAAAAGACACCAAAACATTATAGGAATTATTTTTAACACATTGATAATTATTTTTAACACATAATCTGCCTGAATGATATGAATTCTGTTAAGAACAGGATGTACACGAAGCGGGCCGTAGAAATCTCAAAAGATATGTTCATCATTATCTGCAGTCCTATGCCACGAACAAATATATAAAGTAAAATTTATTTTAAATAATGATAATATGTCTAATATAATTAAAATTAAGTCTAATATAATTAAAATCGTCTTTCATTTCTTTCCTTATCTTCCAGATTTAAGAAAATGGTACTTTTCCGTTTCGCAGGCGCAAATCTCGCCAAGCAGACTTTATTGGCGACAACATATAGTATGAAAAATATTTAAAAAATTTTAGTTCCAAGAATTTTTTATTTTGAAGGCATAAACATTTTAATATCGCTTAAAATTTTATAAAAAGCCAATAAATAAAGACAATAAATTTGTAAAAAGACATTAATTTAAGAATTTGCTATGCTTTCATGGTTCAACATCCTGATTCGCCAGTTCATATCACGTGACCCCAAGCGATCTCATCTCAAGCAAACTATTCTACAAAAATCTAATGCTCTCAGTAATTATCTACATTAATTTCAAGTTCAATCTTCATTTGGTACACAAGGTTAAATGCAAGAAATATTTCAATTCGTACGAATAGCTTACTCAGAAATTATGTAAAACCGCAGTGCTTTACTTCGCTAATGCATTCTCATTAGAATGGATGAATTTAACCCTTGACTTTACCTTTTCTATATTTTCGGCTTCGGGTAAGTGCTGTGATTGCATCCTAATTGACTTAATTACCGAAAATGGCCTTAGACATAAAACTGTACTATCTGATAAAAATTCTATGTAATTATATGCTAGTATTGAAAGAAACAATCAATCTGATAAGAAAAAGCTGCCACTTGTTTTGAAAATGTGGCGTAAAAGGTTACCAGCGAGAATATTCCGTTTGGCATCGGTTGTACCATTATTGGCGACTTTATCGCTTGCGCCGGCAAAACAGAAAAGTACCAAGAAAATTTAGCTTATCATTTTATCCACGTTATCAATACCAATGTAAGAATAATTACTAAAATTTTGAATATCTACGACTTTTTTTCAAAATATTAATATTTTTTTCAAAAAATACATTCTGAGCAGGTTAACCAATTTTGCGCTACTCTGGAACTGTTATTTCAATTGGCTCAATATTTTTATTTAGACTTCATTCATCTGAAGCAGCATTTATTCCACAATGATTATTCATTATAAATTTCAGTATGCATAATGTCACTATCAGATATATTCCCCTCTTTATTAATAGAAATTTCTGTTGAAATTTTCTTTTTGTTCTTATCATACACAAAATTTCCTTTTGGAATTGAGCTGCTAGCACCAACAGGAAAACTTTCCCAGTTTTTCTGAAGCACAGAAGATTCTGAGCCTAAATATTTATTCCCAGCATCAGAATATTTTTTAGCCAAATGCATGTAATTCAAGAGTTCCGATAATGTAGGAAGCTTGTCTATGCTATTACTCCTATGAACGTTAAAACAATTACTCGAATTCTGAATAGCTTCAGGTATATTTTGATTTGTGTTCGAACGGAAATGCTCAGCGATTTTATGCTCATCTATAACTGATTTATCAGTTTGCTGTGAATGCTTGAAACAATTTCTGCTATTATCGTCTTGAGACAGAATATTGTTTCCATACTTCACATTTACATTAGTATCTGACAATTTATAATTACATGAAGGAGAAGATTCAGAAACAAAAATAACAGAATCAGAATTCAATCTTCGCAGTCAGCTTTAATATCTGCTTGCCCATTTGGTAATGACTTTTCATAATTGATATTTTGATTTATATTCGAACAGAAATGCTCAGCGATCTTACGTGCATCATCTATAAACGATTTATCAGTTTGCTCTGAATACTTAAAATGTTTAGCTTTGTTAACCTTTTGAGACTGAACATTATTTTTGTTCTGTGCATTCAAATTTTTATCAGGCAATTTATTACCGCACGAATTACAAGATTCATAAAGAAATATAACAGAATCAGTATCTGAATCTCCACAATCAGCTTCGGTATCTACTGGCCCATTTGGTAATAAAATTTCAAAATGACTTGTAGAATCATTTCTTAACTTATTACTAGAAAGCATGAGTTTGCTTGAAAGATTGAAACTTTCTAAATTACAAGAAATTTTATTCTTGTTTGACAATTCCAGGTTCTTATTCTCAATATTAGAACCAATTTCTAAACGTGAATCAAATGAAGACTTGGTACTTTTTGCAGTTGCGGGTAATATTTCAAATTTTTTGTTTTCACTACAAAGCGATTGTTTTGCTTTATTATTCTCCTTTACAGTATTATTAATGAACCATTTCCTATTTTCATCAAAATCTGTGTAGCTAATATTCATTTTTTTATATCCTGATATTTTAAAACCACCTTTATTGCTACTAGTATTCTTATCTGCTTCAGACTGGTAGATAGAAGAAACTTCAATAACCTCCCTGTCTTCTTTTTCTAAAATTGAAAGGATTGGGACGGACTTCTTACTATCAAATCTTGCTGCAAATTCACGTTTTCCAGAAATCTTCCAGTTTTACCTTCGTTTGGCTTTGGATGGTTTATTAACTATTTTTTCTGTTACAAATTTCCCATGATTCGTCATTCTTTTGCCATAACAATGACTAATATTGCAATCATCTGATTTTTCAGCAATCTCATTAATAGTCGTTTTAGGAATAGATTTAGTGATTATGTCAGATGTGAACAAAGCTTGATCAGGAATATTAATTTTAGGAGCTTTAAGTTTTTCATTTCGTTCATTTAACTTTAACTTTTTTACTTTCGACTTTACTTCCTTGGATCCAGTATAATATGGAACGCCTACTGTTTCTGACCTAGATCTTTTCAGGTTTTCAGGCAGGTGGAAAACAGTATCAATAATGCCACTATCAGATATAATCTCTCGATTATTAATAGAAATGTCTGTTGAAATTTTCGTTTTGTTCTTAATATCCGTGAAATTTCCTTTCGGACTAGAAATGCCAGCATCAACATAAATTCTTTCACAGTGTTTCTGAAGCATAGAAGCTTCAGAACATGAGTGCTTATCTCCAGTACCAGAATAATTTGTAGCCACATGCTTGAAACTCAAGAGTTCCGATAACGTAGGAAGCTTGTCTATACTATTATTCGCATGAACGTTCAAATAATTACTGAAATTCTGAATAGCTTCAGGTATGATATTTTAATTGGTATTTAAACGGAAATGTTCAGTGATTTTAGGCGCATCTGTAACCGATTTATCAGTTTGCTCTGAATGCTTAAAGTAATTTCTGCTGTTCTCGTCTTGAGACAGAACATTATTTTCATACTGTGCATTCCCATCATTGTAATACAATTTATTACTACATGAAGGAGAAGATTCACAAACAAAAGTAACATAATCACAGAGATCATTATTGAGTGAATTTATAAAATGAGAACAAGACTTGACACTTTTTTCGTTCTGAACATCACAATTACATGCACTTTCAGGTGTAGAAGAAAGCTCTTTGAATGAATGTTGATACAAATTTGTTTTTCCTTTAGATTCGGTATTGAACATCAATCTTTCTGCATTCCCGTTTTGTACCTTTTTCCATTCTGATGCACTTTTCAATGTTTCTTTTTCTCTATAACTAAACCATTTCTTTGAATTTTCTCCATCTTCCCTTCTCTGAATCATACCCATCCTTGTATAATCAGTTCCATTGTCAGGACAGCTGAAAAGAATTTTGTTCTGCAGACCGTTACGAGTTTCAATGTATGATGTTTTTCTTATATCTGTAACATCCGAAATCTCAGACTGTCCTTCAGTTATGTTATTTTGTCGATTTACAGACATTTCTGAAAGAAAGATTTTATCATCGGTATCTGGAAACCTTAAATCACAGTCCTTATACGGTAAATCTACACTGCTTGAACTCATTCTATCCACGTAATCAGTACCAGTATAAGAATAATTACTAGTGCTTTGGATATCTAACAACTTTTTTTCAAAAAACATATTCTGAGCAATATCAATAATCTTGCGCAACTCTAGAACTGTTATTTCAGTTTGTTCTATATTTTTATTTAGAATTCTTTCATCTGAGGAACAGTTTACTTCACATGGTTTATTTGTATCAAGTTCACTATGAATAATGCCAATATCAGCAGCAGAAACTCTTTCATAATTTTCCTGAAGCACAGAAGCTTCTGAGCATGAGTAATTAATTACCTTCAGTATCAGAATATTTTGTACCCACAGGGTTGTAACTTAAAACTTCCGAAAACTTAGGAAGCTTGCCTATGCTATTATTAGTATGAATATCAAAACTATTAGTAGTAGCTTCAGGTGTGATATTTTGATTTAATATATTCGAAGGGACACGTTTCGCGATTTTATACTCATCTATAACCGATTTGTCAGTTGGCTGTGAAGACTTAAAACATTTTACTCTGTTATATTCTTCAGCATGAATATTATTTTCATATTGTGCATTCGCATTATTGTCAGATAATTTATTACTACATGAAGGAGAAGATTCATAAACAAAAATAACAGAATCAGAATTGGAATCTTCGTAGCCAGCGTCAATATCTGCATGCACATTTGGTGATGAATTTTCAAAATGTAGAATTTTTGTAGAATCATTAATTAACTGATTACTATAAAGCATGTATTTGCTTGTAAAATTGAATCTTTCTGAATTACAGGACACTTTATTCTTGTTTGATAATTTCAGGTTCACAGTCTCAATACTAGGAGCGATTTCTAAACCTGAATCAAGTGAAAATTTGGTATTTTTTGCTGTTGAGAGTGATATTTCACATTTTTTGTTTTCACTACAAACCAATTCTTCTGTCTTGTTATGCCCATTTACAGTATTATTAACCGACCATTTCATATTTTCATCAAAATCTGTATAGCTATAATTCATTTTTTCATACCGATATTCTAAAATTAGCTTCTTTGCTAGTAAGCATTATTATTTTGTTCAGAATAGTAGATGGGAGAAACTTCATTCACATTCTTTTCTTCTTTTTTAAAGGTGAAAGGTGTGAGACGTACTTCCTTCTTTCTTCTTTAGAACTGTTATATTACTATTATTTTCATTCATTTTATCAATATTGTTACTTTTTAAATTTTTATTCAAAATATTTTTATCTTCAACGAAGAAGTCACTTTTATGATTCATCTTCAACGAATTTAGCTCATTGCTATCATTGCTTTTCAACGATTTATAATTTCCAGGCAGGTGACTTTGAGAAAGTCTTAAAGCTTAACAGACTTTAATAGTAATTTGTTTGCTTAGGTGCAAATATCGATTTAATGATATTTGTAGTATCGTTAATGATACTGAGTATTTAAAAGGTCATGTTCATGTCTCCTGGGTTGTTCAAAGATTATGCAGTTAAATAAGACGTATTCATTTTTGAGTGAATAAGAATTCGTGATAACTCCTCTACCAAAGAATACCTGAAATAATATGCATATTTTTATTAACAGGTCCATACATTTATAATGCAAATCTCAATTATCTTTCAAATTTAATTTCATATGGAATTTTAACGTTAAGAACATACAGGGTGATCAGCGAATAAGCCCGGATTTCAAAATTAAATATCTCTACAATTAACTGATTAACAACAAAGATCGACAACAAAGATCGATAGAATTATGCGGTAAAATGTACGTTTATTAGCAAAATTGTAAAAATGGTGTACAAAAATTTAGAAAATTTAGTTACGAAAATCGTTAACAGAGGGCGCTGTAATCGCAACGACCTATCACTAGCCTTTAAAATGTGCATCGAAGTCGAAAGTGATCAGTACGACTGTTGGCTAGTGAAAAGAGGCTAGCCTAGAAAGTGAAATAATGTATTCCATTGAACAACGTTTTTTTTGTTTTGGTTCTGGAATTTCACCAATTAGAGCACAGTCTTACGGCAACACGTCGCAGTTTTCAAAACCGATTCAATGTTCCAGTTGAAACCGACGCGAAAACCATTCGCATGCTCTTCGCGAAATTCGAACAGACTGGCAGTGTGGCTGATGATCGAAAGGGAAATGTTGGGCCTAGGCAAACTGTAGTCACTCCTGAAAATGCAGCCAAAGTTTCTGGAATTGTTCAACAAAATCCTAGGAAAAGCATCCGACGGATTGCATCAGAGACAGGTTTAAAGTACACGAGCATGCAAAAAAATATTAAAAAATAGCCTATGGATGTTTCCATCCAAAATCCAAAGTCACCATGAAAGGTGTGCAACAAAGTGTTGACTTTGCGAATCAGATTCTAACAATGATCGACAACGACAGATTTGATGTGAGCTGCATCTGGTTCACAGATGAGGCACATTTTCATTTGAATGAAATCGTTAATAAACAAATCTGGAGAAATTTGGGTTCCGAAAATCCTCTCTTGTGTGACGAGAAAGCACTGCATTCGCCTAAAGTTACTGCATGGGCTGCAGTATGCACCAGAGGCATTATCAGACCCTTTCTCGTACGAGAAACGATAACTACTGAAAGTTACGTTACGATTTTGGAACAGTTTGTGAGCACTCAACTAGCGTTGGAGGATGGATCAGGTGTCGACTGGTTCATGCAAGATGAGTCTCGACCACATCGAACAGATAACATTTTTCGCTTTCTTCATGAACACTTTGGGAATAGAGTAATTGCGTTAGATTATCCGCAATTTACTGACACAGGAATTGCTTGGCCTCCATATTCTCCCGATCTGAGTCCTTGTGACTTCTTTCTGTGGGATGCATTGAAAGACACTGCCTATCGAAACAATCCCGCTACTCCCGCTTCACTTTATTGTTTTTTTCTAGACTCCTTTAAGGAAAAGAGTTTTCAGCGCACAGCGCCATCTATTAACGGTTTTCGTAACTAAATTTTCTAAACTTTTGTACACCATTTTTACAGTTTTGCTAATAAACGTACAGTTTACCGCATAATTCTATCGATCTTTGTTGTAGAGATATTTAATTTTGAAATCAGGGCTTATTCGCTGATCATCCTGTATTTAGCAAAGCCCTTTTCAAAATCTTTGGGTCGCTGTCTTCTTTACATTGCATTACAATGGTACATTACATTAAAATTATTAACCATCCTCAAAACTTATATTACCGTTACTCTAAACATAAGACCATTAATTTATCCTTCATGAGACCTTGCAAGTAGCCAGTTAGTAGATGATTTAGAAATCATTCTTTGCAATTTGAATCTTCATCGAACCACCCATCTTCAGCGATTCATGCACACATAGCTAACAAAGAGCATACGCTTAGCAAAATATTACAAAAAGTTGCTTATCCAAGAAGAATAGCTTTTATCAAAGAAGACTAGCTTCCAATGGTGGTATTTTTATAAAGATACCGTTACACCATATAGTCCGTAAATAAGGAACGTAAATTCGCCTCTTCAAATCCAAAAATCTTTATAATCTACATAATATTATGGCGGACTTATGGAGCGGAGGGGCTACTTCGCCTGATACTAAACTTGATACTAAATCGTAGTAGTTTTAAAACATTCCATCAATTTAATGATTTTCTTGGAAAATGATTTCTTAGTTTCTTAGAAATGAATCTGCCTAACGTCAAAAGTCCTCCTTCTCCTTCCGATTTTGGCAAAAGTTTACAATTGGGTGCCCCCCCCCCTTTTTTTTTTTTTTTTTTTTTTTTTGGCGATTCTTTTTTGACACCAAGATCGGGGCCAAGAAGGCAAAATTTTAAGATGGCCGCTACACAAAACCAAAAGTCAAGGAGTTGCACAAATTCTGTGCCCATGTACACACCGATCTGTTTTCACTTAAAAAAACATTCTAGAATTGTAGGCATTTTGCACTGCCTTAAATTTGCCCATGTACACATCAATCTGTTTTCATTTAAATAAAATCAAGAAGCTAAAACAAAGTTAAAACTATCATGATAACCAGAAGTGAGATTTCATCGCCAAAATTTTTAAAAAATTATCGCTAATCGAAGGGGCACCCAATTCTACGCTAGAGCCTTGATTTTTTATAAATATACCTTCCACGGTAAAATCAAACGCAAATAGTAATAACAATAACAATAATGTAACATTTGTGTATACTTACAATCAATCCAGCCTTTCTTATATTAGAAATCATAATAGCACTCGTCTTCTGCAGCAGCGTTTATGGCTACCGTAATCCTTTCTTCCAACTTCCACCTTTTTTAAAATATAACGATTTTTTCCCCCGTGGTCTTAATTCACGTTTCTTCACATAATGAAAATTGCCGCTTTCAAAATATAGCGCTTTAACTGTTAAGGATCTCTTCTTACGTATTTTAAAATATACCGGTTTTTCATGCGTGCTTGATGTTCACGTTCTTTCAGATAGTGAAAATTTCGCTTTTAAATTACAGCAGTTTTTTACTGCAAATATTTATCACGCTTACTATTTTCAATCTATCATCAACTGGAAATGAAGCTATAGTGTTTTTACAGGAAAAAAGGTATTTTACGCAAAGAAAGAATTTGAAAAATGGCCGTAATATGGATGCCCCGTCAGAAAATTCCAAAACTCGTAATTATGAATAAATATAATTTAACTTACAGGTCTTTCCATCGACGCCAGTGCCATTCTGAAGTCATAGACGAGATTACGATCCACACTTATGACACAACATTTATTGCATTTTATTTTACAGGAAAAAACTCGAACATTTCAGAGATGAATTACATTACTTACTTCTCAGCGAGGAAAACTCTCATAGCAGTTTTACTTTCAAGGCGATTATATCTTACTTAAAGAAACGAATGCTAAAATCAAACGATAATAACTTCTGTGTGCCACACCTCCATAGTCAAAAGCAGTAAATAGATCATGGAGGTAGAATAACCCGCCATCTGAACCATGAGAATAGCTCAACCTCCCACCTTTGATTCTGGTTACCAACAGTCGAAAAATCTCTACATACAATACAAGAAAGAGTCTGTGTGTCTTTTCGTTCGTGCTGCGCCTAAGCTAATAGACCCAGGGCTACGAAATTTGGTATATAGGTACATCTAGACAAGAGCCAGTGCACCTCGAAGCGATTTTGGTTTTGGCAACAGTTTTTCATTCAGATGTATACTAAATGGCCGACTGTTGAAAATCAACACTGTTGCCACTTGAAAAAATGAGGGCGATAATTCTGCGCAGTTTTTAAATTTAACGTTTGTCTTGGATACTATACGTTTGTTTAGAAAATGCAACAGGAAGTTCGTTAATTTATTTATTAGTATAATTAATATTTTTATTAAGTTATATTGCTTATTTCGTTGTAATTTTATTATATACATTTTTCCACCCGATTTGCGATTTTGCGTCGATTCACTACAAGCGTTGTTTCACTTTCTAAACTGTTGCCACCAAATGTTAGAGTTCTCCATTATATTTGAAGAAATTAAATAATGAAAAATCTGCATAAATGTATGTATATTTCTTGCACTGTGATAAAACAACGATACATAATTTTGAATGTGACGTAATCAATCCTACTGCGAATATGGGCATGTGGAAGCCCAAAATTGAAATTTGTTTTATTATCAATTTCATATTTTCTAAAACTTTAACGAATTTTTGATTAACAAACTCAGGGAGTTCAAAGCGAGCAATGGCAACGTTGTACAGAAAAAAAAAAAACATTTTTTTATCTCCAACGCGCGAGACTCTGTATCGGAAATTCTATAGATATGCTCAGATTCTATAGATTTTGCTCTTGAACTGAATTTTATGCTTTAAGTGCGAAGAACGTGATATTTAATAAATAAAGGTAACATACTCTGCGCAGTTTTTCAGGCATTTTTCCGGTACATTTGAAAGGCAGACGAAGGTCCAGTCAAACATAAAGGAAAACATTAATAAACTTGTTGCAATAAATAAAATAAAAATTGGAAATAAACATAACAATCAATGAGTTCATAAATAAGGTCAGTCTATTCGAAGTTTTAATCAATTTGCCCTTTCTAATAGCTCATATTTGCTGACTAGATCTCGAAATGGAGTCGGTCTTTTTGACAGCGCCGGGGATAAGTTCTCGTGCACAGCTTCGAATCATCAGAGCATCTCTTTAGAAGTTGTTTGACGAGGTATCTTAGTATCAAGCGAAGTACATATTATTTCGGATGTTTTACCGAATCACTCCGGCTTTAAGGAATTTGTGTATATAGAAAATGTTGATTCATTGATTTAGAAATGTGCTGTTTATATAAGCACTTTGAGAAGTATGTTGTGCGTAAAGATTATCTGATGAGTTTTACTTGCTTACATAGTACAACACGTTATTTCTATCAAATAGTTTCTATTAAATTAATATATTAACGTAGTGCTAGTCTTCTGTTGTATAGTATCATCTTCAGTTTCAGGAACTATTAATATATAGAAGTTCTTATGTATTGCATTTTTCATTTTTTGATAAATTTTACTGCAATACTCAAGCCGTTCGGATTGGCAGCTGTTACCTTTTGCATATTGTAATAAAACAAATGTTATTTGTCCGATTTTATTAATCGTTTTTTTTTCATGCGTACATATTAGTAAATTGTTAATTTACTTACAGAATTTGTTCATTTGTTTTCGTACACTTGCGTTTTTCAGATTTATTTCCCAATATTAACGAAATTATGTTTTCTTTTCCGATATAAGATTGGTCAATTTTTAAACACGCTTGTTTTCGAATAAGTTATTCCAAAGGTTGAAAAAAAAAAGGAGTTCATTCAAAAGATTCTGTAAATGAATTCGTGTACGTACGCGGACAGTTTAAACAAACAATTTAATAAAAATATGATAATAAAGCAACATCCAATACTTCGTTAGATAATTTGTGATTAAAATTACACTTTCTATGTGCTTTAGATGTAACTTATTCTTTGGAGTAAGAAAGTTCCATTTTTCCATTTCTTCGTAAGAATTGTTTTTAATAGATCTTTCGTAGAAATGTCATGTTTACTTATTCCTTTAAGCCGGCTCCATATATGTTCGATGGGTTCACAGAATACGTAGGAGTTTTTATAACTTCAGATCAGTAGTATATTAATTAGAAACTATCATATATGCCTGCATGTTTAGGATCATTATCCAAATAGAACTCGAATGTATTTTGCATTCAAATTTTTTTTTGTAAGATCTTTTATGGTTTCATTAAAAATGTTTATGTGCTTATACAACTCCTTATTATTTTTAATAAACACTACATTTCTTATTCCAGACACAGCGAAACATGCTCAAACCATTATACCTCTACTCTCGTGAATAATATTAGGCAACAGTTTTTTTTTATTTCTTAATTATGATTTTGTCCCATATTAAATATGGACTTTTCTGCAAATATAATAATGTTCTAGTATAATAAAACAATATTCACATATTAGCGTAACAATTTTGGCTTCGTTTGACAAATTTTAGAGAAGACGAAAGAAAAAAAAACGACTTATAGACGTAAATAATTATTTATTAAATACAAACAAATTACTACAGATGTATTTTACGTTCTAAATAGACACTTAACTCCTTTCCTTAAACAATCATTAAACCTGCTTTTGTTCTGATAGAAATCTCGTAGTGTTGGCTTTAGGAACAGATCAAAAGCAACTGTTGCCTTTAACAATTTTGCAGGAAAATACTGCATTTCTGTGGAAATTTTACTCCATTTTTCTTACAGTCCAGGCAGTTCCCATAAGCATATACTTTAGAAAAAGCTTACGATAAAACATCACGATTTATCTACAAAAACCGTTGAAATTTGGGATACAAGAAAAAGAATGCACATGAAAATGGCGGCGTTTATGATTAACCCTTAATACACGAATAAAATTCAGAAAGTTGTCTTTTTTTACGGAATTTTTTATTTCAGATAAACCTCTTCTAAATTCTTTCTTTATTTTAATTCAAAACTATAGCGGATATATCTGCTACAGTTTTGAATTAAAATAAAGAAAGTATTCTTGTCTCGAAGAAAAACAATTTTTGAACGTGTTACTCGAGTGCATGGGAATAATTTAGTTAGGTGTATCTGAATTACTCTATTGAGTGCAGTAAGAGGTTAAAACTGAAGAAATGTTCCGCGTATGATTGCCTGAAGAGCTGTTATTCTCGTGGTTGCCATAGTTGGCATATTCTGGAACTTTGGCGATTTCTGCTAACATGGTTGCAATAATTCGTAAATGCCTATAAAAGTTTACTTACTATAGACTTACTGTGAACGTCGACCGTATTTACTTGTTTTCTTGTGACGAAACATTTTCTGCTTACTGAACACCAGCTATGTCAAATGTTGTAATGACTATTCTAATAGTTTCGGGGTTTACTCTATAGAGTTCCTCACTGTGTAATTCTAAGTTACTGTTGGAAGTGAAGAATCTTAAGAACTGATAAGCGAATAATAGCTTGAGTTCGTGTGACAGGAAACAAGAAGATAGAAGGGTAAGATAACCCTTTATTATTCAAACTAAAGTTTAACAAAACTCCTTCTTGGAGTGTACAAAAAAGCCGATACTTAGGCTTGAACTTAAGAGACTAAGAATTAAACTAATCTTAACTAAAAAAAAGAGATACAGCTGAAGCTATCAAAATTCTGACAGAGTTGGCCCTTTAACGTTAATAGACTGCAAAGATATCAAGGGCCTAAAGTACGGCCGAGCGTGATAATAGCTTACGAGAGAGTAACCTAAAAAGGCGGACGCGTGCAGCGAGAATACAATGGTATTTCTCTCACTAAGGCCGAAGAACTTCGCCGTTAAAAACCGCTCTTCCTCAATATGTATTCAGACGTGATTCTAAAACTATGCTCTGGCAATACAATCCTTACAACTCTTATGGCAAAGCATTCTTCTAAACCCGCTGCAAGTTTTAACTACTAGTTCTGGGGTCTTGTTTGATTTTTCATAAAAGAGATCTCCAATTCCTTCCTTTCTGTTAGCTTGATATGAGATCAGCCTTCAGTACATTTTGACAGTTCATGCAGTTTGCATCGTTTTAAAACATTAAAGGTAGTTACTAAATGCTTTGCATCAAGATTTATTGAATACTTTAATAATTTTTAATAACATGAATAATTAAATTTCGAATAGAACTTGTTAATTTCTAGTGTCATACCATATTGACATCAGATATAGAACCTATTAATACATTTTTTTAAACAAGTTTAAAATTTACCTAGTACAGACAACAATTCTTGCGATGTATTTTCATTTAAAACAAAAAATGTGACCAAAACAAAGTCACCTTCCACAGAACCTCAACAAAACTTTTATGTGTCCAAATTATTATGCGAGTTACTATTTAAAACTGTTGGACTGAATTATTTTATTTCAAGGAATATTTTGATGTTATTTATTTTGTAACAAGCAAGTGTTAAATTAGAGAAAAATTTACATATTCCGGAAAAATTTGGAGTCTGTATTTCAATGTTTAGTGCAAAACCCATGAAGACAAATTTGAAAAATTCAAAAATAAATCCGAGACTTTTTACATAAAGTACTCATAAACCTGACCTCTCCCATCGAAATATATCAGTTCCTTAGTTTTTTTCAGTTAGTCAGCATTTTAAAATTTTCTTCGTGTTAATATTTTATCAAGAAATCGAGAAATATTACATACGTTAATTACACACTGTACTTTGCTCACTTACGCTGACAGACATACGTAGAGGCACAATCTGCATCTTCTCCAAAACAGCAGAAAAATACAAAAGTCATTATTTTTATCAAATTATATTTATGCTATCTTTAAATATTGTACAGGTAACTACAAAATGTTAAATTCAAATTAATAAACTTGCAAAAATAAATTAAAGGTTTTTCTTAATATGTATTAAATGCTGAATGCAAATGTCTGTGCTACCAGCAAAAGAACCCATAACAAAACTATCTCTTTTTAATAGTTTTTAATTAGTTAGCCACTGAAAAGCTTGTGTTAAACTTATGTTAAAAAATAGTGTTTATTAAAATTTCTAAAACTTTTTAATATTCCTTTTGTTGTTAAAGAGGTATATAATCAGAAATTACCTGTGAAGTGAATGTGTATGGCGCTTTTAACAAATTTGCATGTTCTTATTAGCAATTAAATTAAATGCATGAAGTGTTGTAGGTCTGTATCCTTCCTTACTAGTAATATTTCTTACCTTGACATAATTAAATGCAAGGAAACGAAAACCCTAACTTGTATGTGAGTGTGTGAATATCACTGCATTAAAATAAAACAACATTCTGAATTATTATAATAATATAAAACATAATTAAAACCAATTTAACAACGATTGTTTTGTTTTGATAGTTTGATTGGATTCACAGTATTGGACTTCGCTACAACAACTACACCGATACAAACAGCAAACGTATTTGATAAAGAAGTCCTTTAATAGAGTATGCATTTTATTTTTGGCTGGTGATAAATGCTTTTCATATAAATTATTCATATCTTATATTAAAGCAAATCTGAGAATGAAAAGATTATGAAAGGATTTTTTTGATTGATTTCGCATTATGAAAGGATTTTTTTATTGATTTTGCATTATAAAAGGAGTTTTGACGATTGAAACACACAAGAGAAATTGCTGAATATTTTTAAACATCAGTATTCATTTAAAAATTATTCACTCGAGTATTTATACTCAATTTTGGCCGATGATAAATACAAATTATTTACACGCTGCTTTAAAATAGAGAATCTGACAAGTCTTCATTACAAAAAGATTTTTTAAGATCAAAATAAGATTAATTTTTGAATATATCTAGAATTCAGTATTCCTTTGAAAACTTGATCAATCCAAGTGAATTTTAAATTACACGTTATCCAGTTTAGCTAAATAGAAGAGAAAATTAATACACAATAACACGCTGAACAAATACTAATTCAGAAATCAAACAACAAAAATCCTATCTCATTCATTTGCGTTTTTACAACTGAGGATGGTGGTTCGGTAAAACCATCGAAACTAGTCCTGTGAAAATTTGAAAATATAACGCTGATTTTTGTTGTTTGACTTCTGAATTTGTTGAAGAGAAAATGCTATTGTTAAAACAATAATATATGTGTATCATTCACATGAGTGCAAAAAGGATAATAAAGCTTTATAAATGCATTAGCAATTTGCAATTTTAATACATACCACAATAACAGACATTAAAATATAGTTATCCAGTGTCAGATTTTCGCAAGAAGCGCAGGCTTAGGGCCTCGAATTTCAGGTCTTAAATTTTTTTAAATTTTATTTATAATTATTATTTTGAAAGGGTCAAGTAAATTGTATCTAGTACCTAGCAGAAGCAATAGCATTTTGCTAGACGCTACTGCATTCTGCAAATTCATTTACAAAAATTTAGCAATCCAATGTGCTGGACAGGTAAATTATTTATCACACATTATATGTAATAAATTTATAAATTTAAAAGATAGTGGAGTCAAAAATATTTAATTTCTGAAATTCAAAATGTAGTTTATTACTCCATTCTTGTAGATCCTACTCCCAGTGTAGCTCATATAAATAAATAAACTTGTATTTGGAAATTTATTGACAAAAATGGAAATACAGAACTTTTTTTAAAAAAAATTAATATTGAAAATCTTGATTCTGATTATTTAAGAGGAAGTTTTCCGGACTTTTTATACGAGATTTATCGATAGATATAAAAAGCTGTAGTGGGCAAACATGGCTGGAAAATGCAGACTAGTCACTAACCATACCTGAAATTTAACAAAAACTGTATTTCAGAATTCTGCATCAGCGCATTACATTATTCCGATTTCTTTCAAATAGTATATGTTTATTTCTTGACATCTACTTAACGAAGGATTATGCTTATAATATGTCTCATACTCATTCTTTACATTTATAAAATAAATACGTCACACTAGATGAGAATAAAGAGCAGATACAGTTTCAGCATTAAAATTTAATTAGCAGACTATGCAAGAAGTTTAAGTTACTATGTCTATTGATGAAACACCATTGAGCAAATTGAAAGGTGCAAGAAATTTCAATGATATAAAACAGCTTTATTAACAGTTTTATGTTAAAAGTTACTACAAAGAATAAATGGTACAAAGAAATCATTATATAAGACATTTAGTACATTTTATTACTTAGGAATAAATCTTCTGAAATCGCATTCGAATTTTATCATTAGTGTCAAGAAAAACTTTGACGATAATGAAAATGATGCCAGTTTACTAATGAAAAAACTATTCTGACACTAGAAGTAAAAGAATAAAATTGCAAATGAAAGTCTAAATTAAATATATTATAATGCAGAAACAAAATTTTGTGATAAGCATATATACATAATGTTGCTTACATTGTACTAATTCTTTCAGTATCTAGAAAATTTACCAGCTACCTTTCTTTCTGGCAAAATTCTTCTGGAAACAATTTCGATTTCTGGCGATTGAGCCATTGCATGATATTCATCAACTCTTGCTGTAAATACGCTTTTTGCAGAAATATTGCTGCGTTGCCCTCGTTTGATTTTAGGTGGTGTATTAACAATTTCCTCCGTTAAAAATTTTCCACGATTCGTCACTCTTTTGCCATAACAACGATTTGTATTGTAATCATCCGAATTTTTAGTAGTCTCATCGGTATTCATTTTAGGAATAGACTTTAAGACTTTATCTGGTGTGAACAAAGGTTGCTCAGAAATGGTTATTTTAGGAGTCCTGCATTTTCCTTTTCGTTTATTTAACTTCTTGCCTTTCATCTTTACTTCCTTAGATTCGGTATTGGATGGAACGGCTACTGTTTCTGAGCTAGGCTTCTTCACGTTTTTAGATCTCTTCATGCTTTTAGGCAGATGAAAAATAGTTTTTTTATTGAGGGAATTTATAAAATGAGAACAACACTTGACACATTTTTCGTTCTGAACATCAAAATTACAAGCACTTTCAGGTGTAGAAGAAAGCTCTTTGAATAAATGTTCATACAACTTTGAGTTTCCTTTAGATTTGGTATTGAACATCAATCTTTCTGCGTTCCCGTTTTGTACCTTTTTCCATTCTGATGCACTTTTCAATGTTTCTTTTTCTCTATAACTAAAGCATTTCTTTGAATTTTCTCCATCTTCCCTTCTCTGAATCATACCCATCCTTGTATAAACAGTTCCATTGTCAGGACAGCTGAAAGGAATTTTGTTCTGGAGGCCGATATGATTTTCAATATATGATGTTTGTATTATATCTGTAACATCCGAAATCACAGACTGCCCTTCAGTTATGTTATTTTGTCGATTTACAGACATTTCTGAATGAAAGATTTTATCATCGGTATCTGGAAACTTTGAATTACAATCTTTATACGGTAACTCTACACTGCTTGAACTCATTCTATCCACATACTCAGTACCAGCATAAGAATAATTACTAGTGCTTTGGATATCTAACGACTTTTTTTCAAAAAACATATTCTGAGCAATATCAATAATCTTGCGCAACTCTACAGCTGTTATTTCAGTTGGTTCTATATTTTTATTTAGAATTCTTTCATCTGAAGAACAGTTTACTTCACATGGTTTAATTGTATCAAGTTCACTATGAATAAAGCCAATATCAGCAGCAGAAACTCTTTCACAATTTTCCTGAAGCACAGAAGCTTCTGAGCATGAATAATTATGTCCAGTATCAGAATATTTTATAGCCAAAGGGTTGTAACTTGAGACTTCCGAAAACGCAGGAAGCTTGTCTATGCTATTATTATCATGAATATTAAAACAATTATGAATAGCTTCAGGTGTAATATTTTGATTTATATTCGAAGGGAAATGCTCAGCAATTTTATGCGCATCTATAACCGATTTATCAATTTGCTTTTCAGATTTAAAACATTTTACCCGGTTATCGTCTTGAGACTGAATATTATTTTCATACTGTACATTTACATTTTTATCAGGCAATTTATTATTAGATTCATAAACAAAAATAACAGAATCAGAATCAGATTCTTCACAATCACCTTCAATACATACTGGCACATTTGGCAGTGAATTTTCAAAATGACTTGTAGAATCATTAATTAACTGATTACTGTAAAGCATGCCCTTGCTTGGAAGATTGAAATATTCTGAACATAAGAGTGCATCTTCAATATCAGCATACTTTGTAGCCAAATGATTGTAACTCAAGAGTTCTGATAATGTAGGAAGCTTGTCTATACTATTTTTAGCATGAACATTAAAACAAGTACTTGAATTCAGATTAGCTTCAGGTACGGCATTTCCATTTATTTTCGAACGGAAGTTCTCAGCGATTTTATGCACATTCATAACCGATTTATCAGTTAGCTCTGAACACTTCAAACATTTTACTCTGTTATCTTCTTCAGCCTGAATATTATTTTCATACTGTGCATTCATACTTTTATCAGGCAATTTATTACTACATGAATTAGATGATTTGTAAACAAAACTAAAAGAATCAGAATTTGAATCTTCACAATCAGCTTTAATATGTACTGGCACATTTGGTAGCGAAGTTCTAAAATGACTTGTAGAATTATATACTAACTGATTACTATAAACCATGTCTTTGCTTGGAAGATTGAAAGTTTCTGAGTATGAGAGTTTATCTCCAGTATTAGAATATTTTGTAGCCAAATGGTTGTAACTCAAGACTTCTGATAATGTAGGAAGCTTATCTGTACTATTTTTAGCATGAACATTAAAACAAGTACTTGAATTCAAATTAGCTTCAGGTACGACATTTCCATTTATTTTCGAACGGAAGTTCCGAGCGATTTTATGCACATTTATAACCGATTTATTTGTTTGCTCTGAACACTTCAAACATTTTACTCTGTTATCTTCTTCAGCCTGAATATTATTTCCATACTGTGCTTTCATACTTTTATCAGGCAATTTATTACTACATGAATTAGATGATTTGCAAGCAAAACTAAAAGAATCAGATTTTGAATCTTCACAATCAGCTTTAATATGTACTGGCACATTTGGTAGCGAAGTTGTAGAATTATTTACTAACTGATTACTATAAACCATGTCTTTGTTTGGAAGGTTGAAAGTTTCTGAGTATGAGTGTTTATCTCCAGTATCAGAATATTTTGTAGCCGAATGGTTGTAACTCAAGACTTCTGATAATGTAGGAAGCTTGTCTATACTATTTTTAGCGTGAACATTAAAACAACTAATCGAATTCAGAACATCCTCAGGTATGACATTTTGATTTACATTCGAACGGAAATGCTCAGTTATTTTATGTGGATCTATAACCGATTTATCAGTTTGCTCTGTATACTTAAAACGTTTTGCCCTGTTAAACTCTTCAGACTGAATATTATTTTCATTCTGTGCATTCATATTGTTATCAGGCAATTTATTATTAAACGAGTTAGAAGATTCGCAAATAAAAACAATAGAATCAGAATCTGAATCTTCACAATCAGCTGCGATACCTACTGGCCTATTTGGTAACGAATTTTCAAAATGACTTCTAGAATCTTTAATTAACTGATTACTGTAAAGCATAGCCTTGCTTGGAAGATTGAAACTTTCTGAATTATAAGAAGTTTTATTCTTGTTTAATAACTCCAGGTTCATATTCTGAACATTAGGAACGATTTCTGAATGTGAATGAAACGATGATTTGGTATCATTCATTATTACGGGTGATACTTCGCATGTTTTGTTTTCACAGCAGACAGATTTTTCGATATTAATTTTTTCACTTTTTTCGTCAGTATTGTTACTTCTTAAGAGTTTATTCAAAAGAATATTTTTATTTTCAGTCAACAAGGCAGGTTTATCCTTCAGCTTCAAGGAACCTAGATCTTTCTTATCATTGCTTTTCGACAATTTATAATTCCCAGACAGCTGGTTTTGAGGAAGACTTAAGCTTAGCAGATCCTGATAGTATTCTGTTTTCTCAGATGCATGTATCGATTTAACGATATTTGCAGTTAGGTTAATGATACTGATTAGTTGAGAAGCCAGGTCTTCGGAGCTATTTAGAGACGATGCAATAAAAGAAGACGGATTCATTCTGTTATAAGCAACTTCTATACTTGAGCTAATGATAATCCGTGTTGGCTCCTTTATGAAAGGTTACCTGAAATAATATGTACATCTTTTAGTAAAATCTGCACATAGTTAACATACAAATCTCAGTTATCTCCGTAATTTAATAAGTTTAACGTTAAGAATACATTTAACGGAGTCTCTTTCAAAATTTTTGGTTCTCTACGTTCTTTGCCTTGTAAGAGACATTAGGTATTTTGGAAGCAGGAGAAATGACAAATTTGCAACGCCTTCGCCGGGAATCAAACCACGGACCTCTCAATTACGCGCTGAGTGTGCAGACCACCGCACCACGAAGGCATGAGAAGAAGGCGAGAGAAATACCTAGTCTTACATAACAATGACATGCATTTACCATCCTCAAAACTTGTATCACCACTACTTAAAACATAAGACCGTTAAATTATTCTTCATGCGACCTTGCAAGTAACCAGTTCATAGAATGTTGTCATTTAGCAACATGCAAGATCTTTAATTTTATCTTTGAAATTTAATCATTCTTCAACTCCTTCATAAACCTTAAAATTTAAAATCATTTTTTAACAACTAATATTTTAAGAACACATCTATTTGATGTATTCAAAATGCATTCAGTTCAAAATATATCCAAAGCATAAATTTTCTGAACATTTGCAGCGTTACTGTAATTAATTTTTAAAAAATTGATTACAGTAATGCTGTAATCTTGCATTCTTATCTGTTATCCGAAAATTACTTACCTAGATGTTAGAAAATTACTTAACCTAGGTGTTAGAAAATTACTTACCTAGGTGTTAGAAAATCTGTTATCTTGCATTACTTACCTAAGTGCAAATTCGTTTATTGTTTATAAGCAGAGCCTTTTATCAATGACAATGGTATTATCACCTTCTGTTGATTTAAATCTTACTCGACGTGAGGTAAAGCTCTAAGAATTGCAGTAAGAAAGGAATTAGAAGCAAATGTTCCTTAGAAAGTGCTTGACAAAATCTTGTATGTTTGATTTACCCGCAAGTTCACCTCAGCTTATGGCTTCTTGATACGGATTATTGCTGACAGCTTCAAAAGGTTATACTTTCAGGATATGTTGACACGCTTTCCATTGTCAAAGGAATGACTTGAGGTCGACACTTAAAGTAAATGTCTTCCAATCGTGATTATTTTAACAGTCGATATCAATGCAAAAGGCACAATCATGAAGGTTTACTCACTCCATATGCAACAAGCAATTAGCAAGCATCAAGTTACAGTAACTAAAGTAGAGCTCTAACTCTCCAAATGGTGAATTAAAATCAATGCCAGAAAAAGCAAGTTTCATTTTAACGTTTTGAGACACAAACTCAGGGAAAGGCTTATTTTGGTATTGCAGCTTTCCGTTATAGACTCAGTCTCTCGGTATGAGATAAATTTGTTAATTTCCTTAAATTTGTTTCAACGTTTTTAGTTTTACTATATTCATTATCCCCCTTCTCCACCTATTTCATCCATTGCTATTCCAGATTTCTATGGTTCTGAGTCCGCCCCCTACCCAATGCCTGACCTGCATGAAATTGCACTTTACTTTCAGCTACACCATTAGCTCTAATCCGATCGGAGCAGAAGCTCCGTCTTCGCCATCACTACTCCATGTCTCCATTTTGAATTTCTTCACTTTAGATAGTGATTTCACGCTGCTTCCTACTGCGATGCAGAGACCAACCTGTCGGTCGTATATGCCTTACGAAATCTCAGACATCCCTCTCCCATCATAGCGGAGATTCAGGAGATGCTGAAGAAGCGTTTGTCGACAACGAAAACCATCATTTCTTGGATAAGGGCGCACGCTGACATTCAAGGTAATGAGGAAGCAGACAGGCTATCAAAAGAAACAGCTCACAATATCGATGCTCAAAGCGTTATAACCAATTCTCGTGATCTCACCTTAAAACATGTGACAAGGACAACAGCTCAGCATCAGTGGCAATGGGATTGGGACACTACCCAACAAAGCAGAAGGACCTAGGAATGTTAAAATAAAGTCTCGCCCGACCGTCTTGAGTCATCCCCACAAACGAGATTTGTGACGCTACACGGGCCCTTCCCCTCCTATTACTACGAACGACGAATCGCAAATACCGATAAATATGTCTGTGGAGCCATGGGCAAGCCAGATCATTAATTGACCCAATGCCCTCTAACCGCAAAGTGGCACATGCAGCTTTCGGAACAAGCAGTATCTCGTATGGGTTTCTGATCAAAGATCAAAATATGCAAGATGATGCAGAAACTGGAGAAAATGAACAAACTTGTGCAGTGCGGAATAGATCCTAGTCAACTAAGGAAAACATAGAAAAACAGTGAACTTCCAAAGCGAGCTAGTGCTTAGACATTTATTGAACCCCTACAGCTCCTCCTCTCTCTCGTTTTTTGCTTTCCCTGTAATTTTAGTAGAGAATAACTTTGTGTATGTACTGTTTATATTATGAAATATGTATGTATTATGAACAATGAAAATATTATGAACTATGTAAGCATGTATTGTGAGCTATGCATGAAACAGGATCAATGTATGACCTTGTGGGGCCCACAAGATGTTCCCCGGATAGTTGCGGAATTCGGACTAGACCCAAATAGTCTAAGCAGCACCGGTGTTCAGACTCTGCTCCCAGCTGTCAACTGTGATGCAGCAGCGACACAGCTTTCAATTCAGTATTGTCTCTACCAACCATTAACTGTTTATCTTTCTACATCATTATTGCTTATCGTTTATCTACAGTTGCTAGCTGTTACAATAGTTCTCCACTGCTTTTACACCACTAGTATTTAGCTGGGGGTAACTTCGCGATCGGAGACCTTTCTAAGCTCAAAGCATCGAGATTAGGTTTAGTCTTTCTCACTGTTCTTCTTTCTTCAACATGTTCGCTACAGGAAAAGATATGGTACCTTTTACGATGTTACATTCAGAATGCTTTCCGCCCAGGCGCCTGGAATTAGTGAACATGTTTACCTGCGTCTTCGGGCTCGAATTCTCATTAAGAAAGCACATTTCGAAGTTGTACTGTGTGCGTAGTAGATTGAAGACACTTTCCCACTCTATGTTAAATATATTTTGCTTCTAGGCCGTTGAAAGTTTATTAGCGAGAAAAACACTCTTATAACTGCATGATTTAGAAGCCAAAAAAAATAAATAAATAAATAAAACATAAAAGTTACAAGCTTTAAGAAATTTTGCAAAACTTTGTGGAGGAAACAAGGGAAATCGAAAAAAGGGCTTTTTAAGGTCAGAGAAACTAAACTGGAAAAGAAAGGTATATCTTCTACTTGAATACCATATAACTACTCTGTTTTCAAATGGTCGTTAAAAATCCTTACCTCTCTAAACGGCTTCAATTTTCTCCTCCATGAGAAACGCACATTTTCAAAAATAAGTCAGTAAAATTATAACTTTTTTATTACAAACTTGATAGCAGCATCACTTATCCAATCCTGAAAAGTTCTTGTTTTACGCTTTCATTAAAAGGGTACAATTCTCAGATTTTTCAGCCTCAGTTATGGTTTAGAAACCGAAACATATATCAAGATAGCACCACAGAATTGTAATCAAAGAAAAAGTATTTTCATGTTCGTTATATTAGATATCACAGTTAGTGTGATATTATTATTGCGTCTAAACATTATCTGAATGCAAAGTACCGGATACTAAAATAGCGTTAAAAAAATTCTTCTAGTACACCGTACACAATGCTTAAGGAGAGAAGCGTCATTATTTGAACACAAAGTGGCGGAGGATTATTTCATAAGAATTCTACAGTCAAGTGACTTTCGTCATCACGGTCACCACAATTTAAAGTAGCTGAACACTGGTTGTTCGACCGGCTTTGGGTTCGATTTCACTTGAAATGGCTGGTTACATAGTTGGTTTAAATGGCTTTTCCCATGTGTAGCATGACTAAGAAACAGTTTCACTCAAAAAATACTCCACGAAGGCATTCTTCTTAGGAACATAGCCCTCATCGCTTTGTGATATTGAAATATTCATTCACTGAATGAAAAGGCTGAAATGAGAACGTTTGTTACCTACCCGATCGAGAGAGGCTGAAATGGGACGATTTTTCAGAGTTTGATGTTGAAAAGCTGGAAATGGAACATAAAGAAAACACTGACACACAACATGAACGTTACCCTTTAGCTTTTATACTAGTATCAAGCCGGATGAATGTCGAGTGATTTTTATGAAAGCAGTAACAAAGGTTCCTCTCATTTAACATCGTAAATATAATTAATTATCCTATTCTTATTAGTTGTATTTTATCATATCAGTGTGCACAAATAGGATATAGAAAACGTAGAATAAATAATTCATTTATGTATGAAGAATGAATCATTTATGGGAAGCGACATGTCAGACACTTTTAAAACTCAATTTGTCGCTTAAAAGCTTACAAAACAGATATTTTGCTGATTACAAAAATTAATAATTTATACAGTACAAAGTCCGAAATCCGGACTCGTCGGGACTTCGGTGATTTCGAATTTGGGATTTTTCCGGATAATAGATCATCAGTTTAAAACTAGTAAGATGGCATGTAGAAATTATAAAATTAAAAATATGAAATCGCGATTTATGAAATAATGGAAGTATTTATGATCTAAATGTAATCTTTGGGTCTATGAGTATCATCAACAAAATCTATTTTTAGCATATGGAAAGAAAGTTTTGGTAAATTTTTCCTCATCAACATTTTTTAACGCAACTGAAATCTGTAATCATCGCCAAGCGTAATGTCAACATAAAAGGTTACCACACTCCTTTATTATTCAAATATTAACATAAAAAAATGTTTAGGTATCGCTACATGAGTCATTACTCAAGTTGTCATGCTTTGATAAACATGTCGTAATGAAAGAGAAAGTACAATAAATAATGATTCGCCAGGTTGGCGTCAGATCAACGATGTATCTGTTTAATGTTTCGGTTTGAGATGCGTGCCAAGCAAACGCGGAACAACGGAGCCAAATTACTGATCGGACAAATTTATGCTAAAATGATTGTTTCTTCAATAACAAGGTATTTTATTTAATGTCGAAGTGAAATTAAGAATCGGGACTCTCCAGATGTTTTATTATGCGCGGAGGTGGAAATCAAATGCGCATGCGTAAAGCCTACGAGAAAAATTTTGTTGGTGGTTTTGAGGTCCGGATTTTAGATGATTCCGGATAATGGACGTCCGGATTTCGGACTTTGTACTATATACCTTTCGCTTGGATAAAAGGGATTACTGAACTTTTAATAATTTACACAAACACCCGATTATCCGTTTAATCAGCAATGAAGCCTGTCTTCAGAATTCTTATTAACAGAAAATGTCTAGATAAATGTTTGCATGAGTAAAAAAAAAAAATCACTATGAAAAGTTTTGACAGCTATTTATAGAAACGAAGCCCAGGAAAAAAATTTTTGATTTTTAATACTTTGACGGTACAATGATTGTTTTTTAATAATTTTTGATTTTTGATTTGAAATTTTTTGAAAAACAAATTTTGATTTTTAATATTTTGACAGTACAATGATCGATTTTTAATATTTTGACGGTACAATGATCGATTTTTAATATTTTGACGGTACAATGATCGATTTTTAATATTTTGACGGTACAATGATCGATTTTTAATACTGGTGCAATAGATTGTTATTTTCTTTAATGATAAAACATACAATTACTTTCTTCTCTGGTAATCCTCAAATTTACCTCACCATGAGAATTACTTTCTTCTGAATTATTCCTACACTGATTACCACAATATTTTCTGTCACCAAAGTTTAGTGCACGAGAGATGGCAAAAAGCATTATAGATTATATAATTTGTACCTGAAAATAGAATTGAGACAGCGCTTCACAAAACAGATAAATTAAGAATTTGTGAGGTGGGACTCAAGTGTTCAGATATGTCGAAAGAAAGTTGAATCTAAAATAAAATTAAAAGAAAAGATTTGGGGTGATTTATTTGACTGCGGCAAAGTACACGGGTGCTATCTGCCTAAGGAGAGGATGCCTTCGTGGAGAAATTTCTAAGGGAAACTGCCTTGGAACCACGTTACACATCGACAAAACCATGAAAACGCAAATGCGCTAGTGCGTTCATTGTGATTTGATCCCGATCAAATTACTAGTGTTGTGAGGCTTTACCGGTCCGTCACTGTGGCCAAAAGAAAGTGCTAAACTGTTGAAACGAACTGAATATATGCCACTAATGTTTAACTCTTTAAAAATGTAATTTTTTTAAGTGATGAACCCCTTCTTCTTCTGTCTTCCTTAAAATGCCCCCTTTTTCAACGTTTAATGCACTTTGTAACAAAATTACATATACCAGCATGAAATCTATTACAGCATAGAATTACTGACTGTCATTGAAGTGAACCTATTTGACTTTGGGTTTTATTACACTTTAATGTTATGAATTAGTACTTACAATGAGCAATTCAATAATGAATAGAAAAAGTTAATTAATTATTAAGATTATAATTTATTTTTTATTTGTTGAGTAAGAGCCCCCAAAAACTTTAAATATCTCCACTAAATATAAGGGGATTACTTTCTGAATCCGGGCGCAATTTATAGATAAACATTTGTTGGTTTTCGAGAAATACATAACTAAGTGCATCCTTTTAAAGTGCCTGATTAGAAAATACGTATTTTCTTTACTTTGTAAGGTCGGTTTGAACGCCTAACAAGCACCAGACTACTACTTTATAACGTATTTTCTACCTCCTGTCTGCATGCTTTCGTGGTGTAATGGTTAGCACACTCGGGGCATATTGGAGAGGTCCAGGTTTGAGACCCGGTGGGAGCACTGCTCATTTTTCACGACTCCTGCTTCTAAATAATGACTGTACAGTGGCGCCCGAACTAAAAAGCTGTGGATGATGACTCTTTACCACCATGATTTCGCGATTGGGTTCCCTAATCCTCAGTCGCTCTTTAAAAGAGGCAGTATATAAGGTTACAAATGAGAGGAATACGACCCGATCCACCTGGTCTAAAACAGACCTTATGATCTTGTTTGGGGTCGCCTCAAAAGGTAAGGTATTTTCTAGCATGCCTTCTTAGTGTAACAGTAGCACACTCAGCGCGCATTCGAGAGGTTCAAGTCCAGACGGAGACATTGCACATTTTTCATGTACTTCTGCTTTAAAATAAACCTAATAAATCTACAGTAGCGCCCGAACTAAAAGGCTGCGGATGATGATTTTTCACCATCAGGATTTGGTGTTTGGGTTCCTTAATCCCCAATCGTTCATTAAAAGGCTCCCTCCATTCTGTACGCCTCCGTGGTGTAATGGTTAACACACTCGGCGCGTATTCGAGAGGTCAAGGTCCGAGTCCCGGCGGGGCATTGCTTATTTTTCACGTCTCCTGCTTCAAAATAACCTAATAGCTGTACAACTTTAAAACGTTAATGAACTTTACGTTTTGAAACGTTTAAACTTCAGAAATATGAACATTTAGAAAAAGATCTGGACATTTAAATAATAACCCAAAATGTATACATTCATTGTCCATGCGTTAGGACACTTAAAACAGATTGTGTCATAAATGAACCTATAAGATAAAACACACTACCCTATGAAATTTTAAATGTTTAAGAACAGTTTGTGAGGCCCGGTGGTGCAGTGGCTAACATATCGCGCAGCAGCACCACAGGTCCGGGGTTCGATTCCCTGGCTGGGCAAGGTCGACTCAGCCATTCATACCTTGATTTCCATCATTTGGGTCGATAAAATGAGTACCAAGTACGCTTGGGGACTAAACACTGGGGGTCTTGCGACAAGTTAACCACTTGTTCAAGACATATGGTGTCCGGTGTCCAAGACCCCGGGGCCCAGGTCAAGAAAGCAGATTTTCGGGCACGCAGGCCCTGGCCCAGTAAGGCTGTTAGGTCACTGAGTTTAGTTTCTTATAATAAAAATGTATTATAAAATATTATAATTATCAGCCTATTTATAGTTAGGTTCATAGAAATACTGGTGACCTTAAGAGGTGATTGCCATGATAGTGTTCTCGTTGAGGTAAAATCATTTAGATGGCTACGATTTAAGTACTGGACCGTTTTATTTATTTTTTTTTATTTTATTTTTTCGTCATGAATTGTAGATAAAATGAAAACTGCTAATTATTTGAGAAAAAATCTTCTTTTAGTCGTCAAAGTTGCCCTATACCGGCAAGAGAATTAAAAAAACTTCCTGTTAATGAATCAAATGTGGAACAGTATCTAATACTCACTGGACACTACTTCAAATTTATTCTGTGACACAAACTATATTTCAGAATGGTCATATCATCAGGAGTCAGCTATTTGAATCACTCTGTGTTCAAAAACACATGCAGCTTCAAAAGTAAAAATCTGCAAGATCAAGTTTAATGGTTTTCGTTAAATAGTATAAATGGCGCAGCAAGAGCTACAAAAGTAATAACGAATGTTATATGTATGTAAAAATATAAAAATAAAATAACAATCATTAAGGAAAATGTTTAAAATCTAAAACCTTAATTTCAAAACACTAATTTAGTACTACTGTCTAAAATTTCACACTAACCTACCTAAAAATAATTCTCCTAGTCTCTCACATGCCTTCTACATTCCCGAACATACATCCATTCAGTTTTTCTCATTTAATTTAACTCTCTGAGCGGCCAGGGTTTTTCACTAAGAAAGCACAAATTTCCCAAAACTGCTATGAGAACAAATTATTTTTTTGATTTTAATGTAAAACCTCTCCTGGTATTACATACCTGAACTTGTGTACTTTTGATATATTGTCTTAATTTCTTTGACATATTTTAATATGCACGTATATATACGTTCTTACAGATATCACAAAAAATATTCCAGGCCGTATATATACGGTCTTGCCGCTTAGAGGGTTTTAATGCTCTCCTTATTTCGTTACTAAATTAGAAATTAAAAAAATAATATCGAAAACCATATCATATGGTACATTTGTCTAAACGCAGCAATAAATTAGTTATTTTAAATTTATACCTTACAATCATGCCATAAATAAATTACACTAATGTTCAAAATTAAGGGAGGATTGTCATATTTTGTCAATTTTCTCCAGTACTAACATATTTTAAGTAAATTGGTAGGGACATTGACTGATATAATATAAAATAATATACATGCAACGGTCATAGTACAGATGCACAATCTTGAGGTAAGGCTTATCGGCTTAGGGAAAGTCTAGGCTGATAGTGGGTTATGGTTCCTTCTTAGCAGTCGTATAAGCTCTCCCAATGTGATTTCATATTAGAAATGAAGCCGTTTATTAATGCCAATGGTACTCAATCCCACTGCTACAGAAATGCTATTTTCAGGACTCTGAAGGTACTGGGAGGAAAAGGCGAATTGTAGTTGCCCTCCCAAAAACGTCCCAGACATGTTCTACAGAGTTTTTGTTTCCTAGAGACCTGGCTGGTCATCCGATTAATGGTCTTACTTTCCAGAAAATCATCCACTAGATGATAACCCTACGCGGACAAAAACTATTGTTCAAAAAAAAATAGGAACTCAGACCAGACTGTACCCTGAAGAGGCAAACACAGGGCATACTTAAAAAAATGTCACATCTAGAAAAAGGATCTTCATTCAACAAAATAAATTCAAAATATTACAACGTCATTCAAAACCAATATTCTTCGTGTGTTGTTTCAAAATATAAACTCATGCCCAAAATTATCTTTACATGTACGAAATCACCGATTTCTCAGACACTGAATTGTAATTTTATGAATTTGTGCAAAATGATACATAACATTGTAATACGTAAGTACAACGGAGCTTTAGCATGAAACAAAAATTATAATAATATGTTAGAAGAAAATTTCGGAAAAAAAGAAGAAGAATTCACAAAAAAAATTACGGTTTATGAATTTAATATGAATGTGGTCTCCCCTGACTTGTACACACATATCGCAATGTGTTTTCATGCTGGCAAATACCGTTGTTAACCAGTTTGGGGAATTCAGTTCCACTCCTCCAGCAACGTGGTCTTCAGGACATTTACATGTCTAGCAGAAGAAGGCCTCCACCTCTTTTCCATGGTAATTACATATAAGTTTTCTATCAGTTTCAGATCAGGAGATTTTTGCTGGTCAAGTTATTCGCTCAATGTCTTCCCTTTCAAAAAAATTCATCTAAGAGGTTGTTCGACGTGAATGAACATTATCTTCCATTAATAAAAAATCAGATCCATGTAAAATCAGATCCATGTACCCAAACTCTTTTCGAGAAATCATACATAAGATTTTTAAGACCTCATCCTGGTATCTTTAACCAGTCCCATAAAACCTGTATGGGCTTATGTCTAGCAATCATTTTTCTCCACATACCATCACACCTCTATCACCAAAATGGTCACGTTCCATTACGTTCGAAGAAATATTTTGCATTCGTGACTCCCTCCAGAGGTAAGCACATTTAAAAGAGAACTCTGAACTAAACCTCGACTCATCAGTAAAAAGAAAATGAAACCATTGGTATTCACTCCCATTCTGTTGTTCTTTGCTGCCGAGCAGAAGACGTCTTGTTCCGATTGGCAGTTATTGCCACATATCGATTTTGAAAAGCAATTGTTATTCGTTTACGATCATGTCCATGCCTCCTTATAATACTTCCAAGGTTCTGAAATTGTTTCCATAGCGTCTGCCTTCCGTAACATTCTGCCCTGAAATATTTACACACCTTACTCCTTCCATGATTGTCCATCCTGCTTCTAAACTGCCGATGATTCGCCATTTCATCCCATTCAAACAAGGGACTTGTGCTTCGTTTTACAGATTTGGAGAGGCTTTGACTGAACAGATATGGTAAGGAAACAAAAAGGTTGCAGAATATTAAAAACAAAAGAACATAGAAAAGAGCAAGAATTAAAACATATATAGAAATATAATTAAGGCATGTGTTGAGATAAGCTCCTAGGATAATGACCTCAATTGGGATGCGGTGCGGAAGATGTTTAGCTCTGTGCTAGGTGTTCGTATGGCATAGATTACACAAGTGTTTGCGCACAAGGTTGTCCACGGTTACGTAGTTCCACATAGGTAAACAGTTTGTACACGTGTATAGTTTGAGCATATAATTCGCGGTTTGCTCGCGTTGTTCATAATTTGCACATAGTTTACAGTTGCTTGAGGCCTCTGTTTGCGAACGTCGCAATTCACAGATCGTTGAGAGAATTTTGACTAACAGGAGGGTGCAGCTGGCTGCCGTTGCACTGATGTAAGTGGCGGCGATTTGTAATACAGGAGGATGCACATTTACACACTCTACAGTTTCGCAGTTTGCGCATTTGCACAGTTCGTGGTTTCGGTAAACACAGATAGTTTGCACAGTACGCACAGTTTGAAGTAGCACAGTTCGCATAGTTACAGTTTACATAGTTTGCAGTAGTTGTGACAGTGGGGTGCAAGCATTGCATTCTATGACAATTGTATGGAGTTTCATGGAACTTAACATGTTTGCAGTCGATGCTCTTTTGTTGCTCATAGATCGTGTGATGGGTTGTTACTGGGAAGCTGGCGAACGTTTAGGATGGTTGGCACACATCTTGGCCCATGGAGGTTATCCGCGAAACTAATCCAAGATCCACGAAATGATTACGCTGAGCCTGGGTCTTACTCATTCGGCCACTGATAGACGAAACGCATAAACACCTTTTAATGTTTAGCGCTCATTTGGAATACGTTTCATACATTTTACGTTTTTCTGATCTGTTTATGCAATTTCATCCAATAAAAAAAGAAGTCTGAAATCCTCACGCTACGGTTTCGGACATTTTGAATCTGTGTTTCTTCGTTTGTTGCAATATTATAACTAAATTTATTAGGTCTTTGCTGTTAGTAATTACTGACATTGTTAACAAGGTGCGAATGATTCCCAATTTTTGTGACCATTAAGTAGAAAAAGTCGACCTAAAATACTGAAATATCACTTTTAAAAACGTAGTAGTAGTTTATTTTAAAGAGTTTCCCTTTGGAATAAAATATTTCAAAAATCGTAGCATTGTGTAGCATATTTCAGAAACTGCAAGGTCCGCATTTAGTATTCAAAAACTTAAGTGAGTTTACTTACTTTAAAATTTTTACTGAGTTTTTAAATTATATACTTTATTTAAAGCAGCGTTTCTCAAAATGTTCTCTGCGGACCGCCGAAACCTGCATAGGCCCATCCCCCTAGATTTGAAAAAATGTACTGTTATTTGTAAAGCAAATTAACAGGATTTTACATCATTCCTTGCTGATGATAAGTGGCTAAGTACGTTCTCAAAAGGAAATGAACTAAATCGCTGTTTAATGGTAATTATTTGAATGTTCTCAGTGCCTATGAAAAATTAAAGGGTTTGAGAACAAACTCGATTTGTGAGTTGTGTAAAAGAGAGAATTTTCTCACTATTTCAAACCGTAGAGGTTACAACTTGAAGCTTACATTCCAAGTGGTAAATCTAAGTTTTCTTGTGTTCCTTATCTTTCCCACAGCGACTTTGAAAATACACTATCACTGAATGAAAGGGAACAGTTAACTGAAATCTCTAATGATATAAAATGAAATTTCAAGCAGGAGTCATGATTACTGGATCTCATCACCAGCGAAAACGGAATACAGTGATGGTGCTTTGAAAATTATAATTCAATTTGCTTCTACGTATCTGTGCAAGAAAGAATTTTCATCACTAACTCAAAAAACAAAAGACCGAAATCGACTTGATTTATGTGTAGAATCTCTCACTACCAGCATACATCCAAAGTACAAGAGTTGCTGAACAATAGGCAGGCTTATGCACGTCATTTATGGGAATAGTAACATTTAGTTCAGTTTTTTACGAAGGAGACAAGAGTAAGATGGTATGCAGTTGGAAAACATTTGAGAAACGCTGCACAAGCATAAAAAATCTCGAATTTCAATTCTGATCAAGATTCTAGTTTGTTTCCGCAATTATGGCAATTCATTTTTATGGATTATGGCCTGAAAGCCCATCACAAAAATATTTCTCATGTTAGATAGATATACCTCCCTTTTTTCCCTCCTGTATCCAATTTTAATTTTTTTTTTTTTTTTAATCTGAAGGCTTTCAGATTTTAAATTATGCCAGAAGGGGCGTTTATTTAAGTTTTGAGTGTTAAAAGAAGTCTGAAATCCTCACGCTACGGTTTCGGACATTTTGAATCTGTACTCATTTTGAATCATTTTGAATCTGTAATCATTTTGAATTACATTTATTAAGTTATCATGTTCTTCGCGCTTAAACCATAAAATTCAATTCAACAGCAATATCATATCATATTTAAAAGAGCATATCTTTAGAATTTCCGATACACAGCCTCGCGCGCTAAATATATATATATATATATATATATATATATATTTTTCCCTCGTACAGTGCTACCATTCTTCGCTTTAAAATGTTGGGTTTGTTAATCAAATATTCGTTAAAGTCTGACAGAATATGAAATAGATAATAAAAACAAATTCCAAATTCGGGCTTCCAGATGCCCATATTCGAGTGGAGGACTACGTTATTCAAAATTTGATGTCTCTAGGTACCGTTGTTTTTTCATAGCGCGAGAGGCGAGAGACATACATATATTCATGCAGATTCTTCATTATTTAATTTCTTTAAATATAATGCAGGGCTCTAGTATTTGGTGGCAACAATTTGAAAAGTGAACCGACATTTATAGCGATCCGAAGCAAAATGTCAAAACTAAATTAATGGCCCTTCTGGGCAAATTGCCCCTCTGGGCTAAAGACTGCACCAGCCATGCTATTAGAAACATATATGACTTTTTAACAACAAATGTCTAATTTTCTTTCTGTCACATAGGTGCCAAATGTGATATTTTTCTGTTCAGGAAGTACCACTTAGCACCAGACTTAGATTATAAAGAGGTTTTTAGAATTAAGAACTTTTTTAGAAGATGTAAATAACCTTAATGTTTCACTAACAGAAAGACTGTGGAATGAACTTTCAGAATGGGAATCTCTTCTTTCTACACCGTATGTAGCCACAAAAAAACTACAATCTGAAGAATTGACAGGAGACGAGAATGGAAGAATGGGATGTTTGTTCTTTCTGAAATGGAGGGTTAATTGTAGGAGTCATTTCTTCAATGAAGAAAAAAGAAACTGGTTTTCTAGATAATGAGATCTTGCTGGGTTCAACATATATGTAAATCCAAAACACGGAATTTTGTTGGATGACGAACAAATTAAGAAGGCAAAGAAAGCCATCTATGAACTTTCAATAGGAATGAAATTATTTTCAGAGGAATTGGAATATTGTCACATTGCAGACATTGCAACTGAGTCTCTGTCATCGTCTTTCAGTGATCAATTAGATTTTGAGAAATATTTTGGATAATTCTGATTGAAAAGGCTAAGGCAAAGCGAATGAAAATAAAGAACCAAGAGCCTTTAGATATGAAAATGAAAAAATACAAACAAGATTTCTACACGGCCTTCGAAGAAATAAGAGAAATATGATTGCTCTTGCAAGACACTTCTTTTAGAACTTAATAAAATCTATCCTGAAATGCTAAAAGAAGAAGCCCTAACAGTAACAACTCTTCCTCCTACTCAAATCAATGTAGAAAGGCTCTTCTTCTCAGCTCTGAAGTTTATCAAATCGGATCTATGGTCCTCCAACAAAGAAGATCTTGCCGAAGCTATGCTCTTTCTTAGAAATAACTAATGCCAGTTTTTCCATTTCATAATAAATGCTAATTAATATAAATAATTTGCAATGGCATCATTTTTTCTCTGTAGCATCTATTACTTCTTTTATATTAAAAAAATAATCTGTGGCCCATGTGTGTATGTTTACACAAATATTTATGAGGGAGTCGGAGTCTTTAAAATTCCTGGAGTCGGTCATTTTCCCTACCGACTCCACTGCCCTGCTTGTTAGTGCTATGAACTGCTTACTAAATAAAATTTGTAACTCATTTCTTCTAGATCAAGCATTTTCATGAGTCATAAAAGACCAATTCTGATGCCGAATGAATCTATCTTGAGAAAAGAAGAGACGTAGTAGTAAAGAAACGGTAAAATAAATAAATATATGATAAACCTTCTGGTCATCGAAAATGCTATATCATGAAGTTAACATCCGAACGGCATAAAAACTTGCATCGTAGGTATACCATAATTTAATATGGAAATGATTACGACTTCAGGGCACGCGCAAATCATATGCAACTGCAGCGCTCTTTACAATCTGTAGAAAAAGAAAGGAAAGATTGCTATTTTGAATAACATGAATTGTTCTATCAGGAGGTTTTTTGTGTGTGCACTTTCAGAAAAACACTAGCATCATTCAAATAGATTTCTAAGTTCGACTGAGGCAGAATCGCTGCATACAGAGCTGACGAATTATCTTTTCGGAAAATCGGCAATCGTGTCGGATGTAGTTAAGTGACAGTCATGAGAATATAGAATGGAACAACCGGTGGGTAGGAGAAATAGCAAACGCCTCCTCGCACCACTCAACGGGAAGATAAGTATATTGTGCACATGGCACTGACGGAGCGTAATACCACACCGGCAACCATATCACAACGAGTGCAGTCTGTTTATCTTGCACGAAAAATTCGGCGTCGTTTACGGTTCTATGGACCGTCCGCTAAGTGCCCATTGCTTTACTTACCTTTAACCACAAATGTTTGCGATTGCAATGGAGCACTCAACAACGTAGATGAATGGCATGATGTTGTGTTTTAGGATGGATCACGCTTCTGCGTGCAGTACCACAACGGTCGGATTAGAGTTTGGAGACACCGTTGAGAAAGGTTGCTCGATTTTTATGTTACGTATCGTCATACTAGTCTTGCACCAGGTGTTATGTTTTGTAGTAGTACTGAATTCCACTCCCAACCCCTCCTAGTACGCATTATCGGTACACTTACCAACCAATGCTATATCTCTGAGTTTTGCAGCCTGTTCTCCTTATCTTCAGGGATTTCCTGGGGCCAGAATTCAACAGGGCAATGCGCGGCCACATGTTGTATGCAATGCTCATGCTTTCTTCTTAGCCCACCGCACGCGCTGCTGTTCCAAGCAAGGTAGCTCTCAAGATCTATCACCCATCAAACATGTGTGGTCAATGATTGGAGAACGCCTAGCCTGGCATGTCGCACCCGCGTGTAATCCAGATGAACTTTGGCTACGCATTATAACCACTCATCTCCATTCATTGCCAACATACTTCATCTTCTGCAAACAACACATACAACAACACGGTAAGAGTTACAGCACATACAATGAATAGTTGATGAACTTGCTAAAGAGGCAAGGATCAACATAAACGCAGAGAAAATTAATATTCCTGCACCTCTCTATTACATGGACAAGGGGAGCTGCTTCAAAATGCTACCTTGAAATGGCAACAAGAATGGGACTTAGATGATACCAGGGGTACGCACGATTTCTTCCCGAAAGTCAATCTTCAAAGACACATGTTCGTCCCATAAATTAACAACTTTGTCACGAGCCGTTTTCTCTTTATTTCTCTCACTTTGGCATTTCGGAAATTGCAACGTGCGTTTGCGAACGAGAAGTCTTCCCAGACCACTCCGTCTATCAATATCCTCTCACCAATGCCATTCTCTTATGTCAGTGCTTCAGTAATGTGGGCACTCACAGACGCTTTATTACACAAAATCCAGGAATCCAGAAAATTACGTGGAAATTAAGTACTTTTAAGGGTCATCGATGGAAAAAATTAAGAATCTATCAGAAAATATGAATTGAATAAACTAAAGCAATTTTCTACATTAAAACTTTACTTTTCTAAATATCACTTTTGTAATGGTAAGACTGAAATAATACATCTGCAAGTAGGACGCATTGTTATCAAACCTAATCTAATATTTAATTTAGTTATAAAATGAATTCAAGAATGAAATAAACTTCATATTTTTTTAATAATTAGCATAAAATTATAATTTTTTCTTAAAACATTTATATTTCACACTTATAACAGTCCCATACATTTTAAAGATTAGTGACTTTTTATTTAATTTTATTAAATATTAGCTTTATACTGATTCTTTATGCGGATTTGATGTCTAGATTATGTTAAGTTGAGAAGAAAAGTACTAATCAACATGACTCATAATAGAAGCTTGGTTGTTTCCAGTTGCTTGCTTAGAGACAGAGAACCACTGATCAGAATAGACGTGAACGTCTGACGTTAATATGATTGGGTAGTGTTGAAAGTTGGCTACACTTTATTTGGCGAAGTTGGTGTCATAGCTTCGTGCAGATTTCTGGAGTTGTAACCCAGTTAATATACACTGGTGTGCAAAAATTAAGGACGAGACGGTTTTTTCAATATAACTTTGTACAAAAGCTTTCCAAATCAACACATTTAATACCGTAAGATCCCCAAATACGTAAGGACATGAGTAATGTAAGCAACACTTACTAAAAGAGAAATCAGAGGGATAAAAAGATGTTTTATTGAAAAAGTAGCATGGAGAGCAATGCGACTGAAGGCCGAAACATCCCTGTGATGGGTGTCCAGCAAGAAACATCCGGTCTTTAATAGGGGATATGATCTCCCCTGACTGCTAGGCAGGTTTCACAGCGTCTGCCCATACTGAGAATGAGGGTGTCAATGAGTTGTGGAGGCATTGCTGCCCATTCGTCTTGCAGCGCCAATCGAAGCTCCGGAATCGTTACTGGTGGTAAGGTACGAGCTGCCAAGCGTCTGCCTAGAAAATCCCATACATGCTCGATGGGATTGAGATCCGGAGATCGTGCCGGCCAATCCATACGTTCAATATCCTCACTCTCTAAGAGCTGTTCGGCAGCTACTGTGCGATGACATGGTTCATTGTCATCCATGAAAAGGAACTGCGGACCCATAGCGCCTCTAAAAAGACGCACATATGGAAGAAGAATCTCGTTACAATAACGGGTCCCGTTGACTAAACCTGCGTCGAAGATGTGAAGGTCTGTACGACTACCAAGCATGATGCCTTCCCCAAACGAGAACACCGCCACCTCCATACCTGTCCCTTTCAATGATGTTCGAGGGATGATTGCGGCTTCCTCGCTCTCTCCAGATGAGTATGCGATGAGGATCGCTACTCAGACTGAATCTGCTCTCATCTGTAAAGAGTATTCGTCCCCATTCATTGTCTCTCCAATTCCGGTGTTCCCGGCACCACAGAGAACGCCTTCTCCGATGGGCAGGCGTTAGAGGTACACACCGTACAGGGCGTCATGCAAACAGACCACCACCGTGCAGTCTTCTGGCCACGGTAAAACGCGATATCGGTCGCCCAGTCACCTGTGTCGTGTGTCTAGCGATTTCTCCCGCTGTCTGCCGCCTGTTTCTTCTGGCCTGTAAGGCAATATACCGGTCATTTGCGGGTGTGGTTCCTCGTGGACGACCACTACTAAACCCCGGATAGCTGTTCCTGTAGTTTGAAATTGTCTCCAAAGTCGTGAAACGATGCTGTGAGCAATTCCGAACTCTGCAGCCACACTTGTCACACTGCGGCCTTCCTCCAACTTCCCAATGATTCGACCTCGGGTAAAAGCATCCAGATGTCGTCTAACAGATTGATTATTCGCCATTTCTCGCTGAGGCAGCAACTCGGTGTGATTTTAACTGCTATACGGCGTGCAATCTCTTTGCCAGAAATACTGATCTTACACCGACAACATGCTTTACTCAGACACTCCCCCATTACGTCTACCTGCATATCTGCGCATGTGCTACCGTACATCACCTTACTTAATCTCCTGATTGGTCTTTCTGTCCGCTCTGCCTCTTCGTTCAGCTGATATGCTAATTTTTCGACTTAATTTTTGCACACGAGTGTATAGTATTTAATATGAAGTTTGAGTGTGTGTGATTATGGCAAAGCTTCGAGGACTATCTGCCTAAGGGAAGGGATGCCTTCGTGGAGGACTTTCTAAGGGAAACTGGCTCCTATACACGTTACACATGGGGAAAACCACGAAAACGCCCATGCAACCAGCTCGCTCGCGGGATTCGAACCTCGGACCGAACTACCAGTGTTCAGCGACTTTACCGTTCGGCTACTGGTGGGCTGTATAAAGTTTGAATAAGCCGCTGAAGCACTACGGATAATAGGTTGTTTTGTACTATTTTAAGTCTCATTAGATATAACGAATAAAGTTTTATGTTAATAGTTACATTTCTTGTATCTTACATCCACAATAAGGATTACAAAAAGTCAACAACCTCACGTTAACATACAGAGATGACTTTTAAGAGTAAGCAGTTACTTACAAATAATTAAATTACGCAGCTAGTTATTCTCAGTCATAATACACTTACATGGTTACAACTTTTCTTATTTCTAAAATATATCCATTAAAAAAGGACTAAGAACATTTTACAGCAGTTATAATTTATGGTATTGACTCTAAAATGATATTCGTATAATTGTACATAAAAGATAGAAGCATTTATGTTTTGTGGCAACAAAAAATATTAAAATATTTATGGGTCTTTTAGAATTGAAAATTTTTCAGTATTTTAGCTACTTTACATCAATTTCCTTCTACTTAGAATTTTTCGAAGTTTATTTGTTTCAATAAATACTCAGTCAGTGCTCCCACTAATCTCTGCTTCATTTCTCAATTTGTTAATTTTTCTCTGAGGTCTCTAAAGAATAACTTTCTCTCTTAAAAAAGTCAATTAATTCTTCAATGAAAGACAATTTCTTCCTCTTCATTTTAGAATTTCTTGATTTAATTAAAGACTCTTCTTATTCTAAATAACTGCTTGTCTTATAATGTATACAAGGAACTGTTAGTTTTGTTTCTTTAATAATGTGAGCATTGAGAATACATTTGAAATGCAGGCCACAACGCCAAAGCCAATGGAGCAGAATTTTTGGAATTTAATGAAGCACCGAGCAACAAAACCTAAGGATGGCAAAAACTTTGGAATTTAGGGCAGACACTGAGGTATGTATATTGCACTGAGACTCATAAAATGAATACGTTAGTAAATTTTTGATTTTCAGTTTCTATGCTTGCTTCAGTGCTTGTGTCTAGTGGAAAGATGAGAAAAATCAAGGGAAGATAAACACATGTTAAGAGACAGATTTCTGGGATGAAAAGGAGAATATTCAAATAATTTTGTTTTGACTGTTCTTCCAAAAATTCTTTAAAAGCTAAGAAATTCATCACAAAGTACCTATGAAACACGTCCATTGCGTGTTAATACCGTGAAGACATTTTTTCATTTCGTCACATTTTTCTGGAATTGTAGGTATATAAACTTTGCCTTTAAATCATTTTAAAACGCTAGGTCTAAAGCCCCTATCAATTCTGTAAAAGCCAGAAGCGAGTTTATTTTCTGAGAACAAAAAAGTTCAGAAAAGAAAAGTTCAAAGTGAATTCTCAAGAGAAAACTGATATACATTTAAATATTCTGACACAATTGCACGGGAAAAAACTCTTATCATAAAAAATATAAAAGAAGACAAATGAAATTAATTTTAAAATAAAAACAGTAGCTTTTTTGTTTTATTCTCTGTTTCGGAAACTGTGCTTTATATTTACAGCATTTATTACTTTGTTTATTTTTCAAAATCAAATTATTCCGAACTCACAAAAATGCAAAATAATCTCAGTTTAAAATAAGGAGAAAATAAAAATATTTTATTTTAACGTTATTTTAATATACTATCATTATTTTATGACATTTATCAATATTATTATTTCCGTAAAATTAATCGTCCAAAAGTTCACAAATCTCAGAAAAAAAAAAATTATATTCAAACTGATCTTGAAATCGCCAAAATGTTAAAAAGTCGCCAAATTTAGCGCTGCATTGTAAAAGAACTCTTATTTCAAAGAAAAAAAAAAAGGAAAGGTTTTTTTATGTAATATTTATGAACTCTTCCTTCCCAAAAGAGAAATAATGTTTATGTTTCAATCGAGGCAGCGTCTCGTGCCTGAAACTCAAGTACCCAGTGTGCTAAATAGTAGTAAAGAGTTCAAACATTCACCCATCAAATACATATTTCTCAATTCATCTCCAAAAAATATTCACACTTAAAATGGCAGTCGTGGGAAAAAAAAAAAAAAAAAAAAAAGACGGAAAAAAGTCAAATAAGTCAACTTATAAACTCTTTTGGCCGAAATTAAGAACTCTTAAGGACTAAAAAAACCGTTTCCAAAAAATCCAAGGACTTCGTAAGTACTTTTAAACCTCCGAAGGATGCTCCCATGGAGCTGCAAGAAGTTGCTTCTAGTCAGAGGAGGACGTGGCACGTACTTCTGCTTACCTCTGTTAGCCACCAGATGTTCTCGTCGTCCTTTCCTGTCACCAGTGGAAGCAGCATGAGCTGTTATTCCAACAACACGCCCAAAGCCTCTTCCAATCAATGTCGCGGAGTGTAGCAGTGGTTATTGATAAACGTACTGTTAACACTCATTACTGATTTTGTCGTCTTCCTCACCTCAAAGAAAGCTGTATTTCAAATCGATTAACATTGATACTAAGTGTAGTTTCCGAAATAAATTTGGCGTTGATATTTCTTGTCTTTCTTCGTGTTTTTTCGGGTGGGAGGATTACCGGCGGTATATATACTGCTACACTCTATATATATATATATATATCTTAACTTAGCTTTATAATTTTTTGGCTCTTTTGGATATGTTAACATTACCTTAAACCTTAGCTGGAGGGTAATGAAGGATATAAAAGAGTAGAGAAATTATTGTAAATTTTTATTGTAAATATTTTGTAAATATGTATATTTAATCAATACTGGATTCTTTCCTTTTACTAATAAAGGGCCAACTCTTTTCAAAAGTCTCAATTATAGCCCGAATTGAGTGAAGATTTTAATCTTCTTCTAATTTTCCATACTTTAGCCAGTATTTAGTTAAGTTTTGATATACCAATTGAAATCAAATTCATTAAACTTTTAATATTTTCTTTCATCAAATTTCAGTTTTATTTAACTTCATAAAAGAATTTTTGAGAAATTTCTGGGAATTATTAGAAGTTTTTTAAGAACTTCATTTCAAAAAAATTTTGGGAAATTTTACTTTAAAACTTTAATATTAAAACATTTCAGTTTTTCTTAATTACTTTAATTTTTTGCAATTTTCACACAAAATATCTTTCACTTAATTTTTTTAACAATTTTCACAATTTTTCAACAGAACACACATTTCAAATTACAAACAGTTTACATTTTTTTCACATACCACTACACTTTAATTTCCTTCAAGCAAACTTACATCTCTTGATTAGCTCAGTTACTTCACTCCCTAAATAATTGATATTACTACCTTTAGGATTTTTAATTTAATTTAATTTTTAAAATTAATGTTTACAAAAATTTGTTTACTATAACAAAAATAACAGTTTGACACTCAACTTTACCTACATAAGCGCCATCTATATAATTTGAAGAACACACTTACTTCTCTTTCACAACACTTTTGCAGACTCCAACACTCATATAGTAGGTAAGTTAGAATTAAAACTTACTATTTACTTGCTTTAAGTATTTTTTTTTAATATTTAAAAAAAAAATTTTTTTTAATTTTTTATATAGTATCTAAGTATTTTCTAAATATGAAATTATATTTTTAAATATATATTTGTTTTTTAAAAATTGTGAATTAGTTCTTTTTGTTTCTTATTGGTTTATATGGAATTTGTATAGTTCTTTTATAGTTTCTTTTTATTGATATGCATATTCGTGTAGGGGAAGTTTCTGTAGACAAGGATTTCTAAAATACATTGGTTTCTAGATTTTTTTAATTATTTTATAAAAATTAATTTTTAAAAAATTTAATTTTTTAAGAAAAAGTTTAATTCTTGACTTTACTTGCTTGTTACTCAAAAGACTTTCCTTTTTGAACTTTAATTCTTAAATGTTAATACTTAAATGTTAATTTCTAAGGGTACCACTTTATTGGAATTACTTTTGGTTTTGACTTTTAGCCCTTGCCTGTATGAATGACGAAACACGAATTGAATGATTGGAGAGTTAGGTTTGGAGGCAACTTCCCCTTGATAAGTCTGTCTCCTGCCTACTCTACGGTCATTCACATATGCATTTTTTTTTAAATTGTTTAATTTAATTTTAACTTATTAAATTAGTAGATTTATTTTCATGGATAGATTTTGCACTTGATTTGCTTATGCTTCTGAATTTAAATGATATTGTAGATTAGTTTGAGAATTACATATTTTACATGTTTGCACATTTTTTTAAATTATTTTGGCTTTTTTCTTTTTTTAGAATTTAAATTTTTTTACTTTTATACGTGTTTGTTAAGAATTTAAATTTGTTTAAATTTAAACATATACTGCAATGTATATATAAAGTAAGAAATTTAGAACCAATTTTTCACAATGACCAAAAATTGAATCCAATAAATGAAAAAAAAAATTAAAAATGTTAAAACCAAAACACTTCAAAAAAAACAATACCTCAGTTCAAACGCGAAAATACTAGGCATGACAATTTTTTTTTGGAGGGGTGAGGTATTTATGGGGAATATGGTAGTTTATTTACACAGCAAATATGGTAGCTATAAGGCATACTAGTGGAATAATAAAAAGGAAAATGCAAGAAAACATGTTGCTAGGCAATTAATACTTATACCGCCAATGCAGTTTTGATATGCCTCGACCAGTATAATTATTAAATTGGAAAGGTTATGTTACCATGGCCTATAACCACAACTGGCCCATTAAAATATACATAAATCTAAACAATAGATTATTACAGGCTTGAAATGAAAGAAAATTGAAAGCAAAACTTGTTAAACAGAAAATGCGAGATGATATATATATAGAACATACTTAAAGACAACAGACTTATAACTGCTTTCGGAAGCACTTCCGCAGAGAACCCGATAAATGTAAACATCGCCAACTTTGGCGACAATAGTTCTAACTTGGTAACCCTTCGGATTTATCCCATTCGCTTGTTCGAAGTTTACAACCATTCCTCTTGCGTTTATTTTGTTGAATTAAGACTGTCGTTGTTCGCATTTGCAGATTTATATTATTCTTCTCTTATTTATTATTATTTTTTCTGAATTTTTTAACAACGAATAGATAGAAATATTTTCGTAGATAGATGCCGGTTCTTGGTTCGGGATGAAAGGAGGGGTGAATGCTAATTTGTAACACGGCTGTTCACGTTGTGTTCTTAATTATTAACAGCTCTAACCATGAGGTTTCCAAAATCTAAAATAATTTGTTTTCATAGACCGCAAAAATGTGCATTTTAAATAATTAAGTAATGCTTTTATTTTTATTATTGGTTATTGTCATCTAAAATTATTTTCGTATATCACGTTTAACCCTTTAGTTTTACATCTACATGCTTATTATATGTGAATTTTTACTACCATATGCTTAATATATTGTTTTATCTGCTAACTTGAATTTACATTCACTAAAAATCATGTTTACAAAATATCACGTTTACGGCTCGGCTCGGCGAGTAATAATGCAACGGCGCCAACGGGTTCTCTGCGGATGAAAACCCCTGCTTTCATGCAAATATTAACGTACAGCAAAATAATAATTTTAATTGTAGTAACATATATTGCGCAAAAAAAGGGGGGCAATTCTATATTTCCCGTTCTACTGGGCCGGTTGACAAAATTCAACCTGCGATTTTCTTGTCTTGAAAGCGCGACTTAGGATATGTATTAGATTCATATATAGCACTGTTCCTAATATAGGTGTTTTGACACAAAATCGGACTTTTTTTTTAAATGACATGCCAATTTTTTTCCATATTTCGATTCTACGACTCAAATTATGCCAAACTGCGAATTTTGTAAAAATCGTACCAGTAGGTTTTAAAAAATTAGCTCTCAAAATTTTAGCTGCTCAATGTTAATTGAATTTGATATATATTTATTAATACCTCTTTTTTTTATTTAATTTAACTGATTCCTTCTTCCAGAATTCGAAATTTAGGCTTAATCCAAATGTAATTCGCATATTTTTTTATGATTTGTATTTTTAAATATTTTTTATAAAATTTTCGAAAAACTTTTTGTATTATAACCTATAAAATGTTTAACATCTTCTTAAAGTGTATGCATTTCTAGGCACACCTGCAAAAATATAGAGTTCTTTTATTCAAAATTTTCTAAGATATACGTTAATTTACATTTTAGCCGTTTGGAAATTTGGCGTATTTAATATAAGCGATAATAACGAAAATGTAGTTTACGCAGTTCGTTAAAATTATTTGAAAGAATGAACGATGGACCTTTTTTTTCCTCTCGTGCATAAATGAAAAAAAGGAAAGTAGGTTACTATAAATTAAGAATTCCGCCAAGTGAATATTTCTTGGAGCAAACTGAAAAAAATACGCCAAAATAAATTTTAAAATTTCTCCATAAATTTCTCACCAAAAATTAAAAAATTTAATATCTAGGCAAAATTTGAGCCGTAGAATCGAAATATGAAAAAAATTTATATGTTATTTAAGAAAAATTCCGATTTTGTGTCGAAATTCCTATGTTAGAATAATGCGATATATAAATCTAATATATATCCTACGTCGCTCTTTCGAGACATAAAAAACGCAATTTGGATTTCGTCAATCGGTCCAGTAGAACGGGAGATACAGAACTGTCACCTTCCTCCCCCCCCGCAGTGTATATACCGGTGTCTAGCATGTACATTATGATACTAAAGTGATGGGAAAAAATACAAGTTTTCAAATCAGGCCGATTCATTAAATACTGAAATACCCCGATGAATAGAATTTGAAAGCAAATTAATGCTCATAGAACTACATTTAGGTAATGCCATGTTCGTACTAAATGAATTAATTAAAATAAATAAAATGTAATATATGTAAATATTTTATTTACGAAACATACATTAGTACAGATAAATCTGGTGACATACAGTTATAACAGAATGCTCAATAGTAAGACATAAAGTAATAAAAATTTAATACATGTTACTGCTCAACTTAAGTACAAATAAAACTATGTAAGGTATTTCTTGGTACAAAATTTAATATTTTGGTATAGACAATAAATTTAACTGCAAGTAAGTGTTCACAATACAAACTGGATTATTCAAAAAATTAAGTATTATTAAAAAGCAGATAATTATTATACAGTAAAAGTACACAAAACAAGATATTCGATACATTAATGTACTAAATATAGGCCGAACTGCTGACGGCATGGTGTCGGAGGAAAGTAACAAGGAAGTTATTCCAGCTTTGTCAGTAATGCTCTTAACAATTTCAATACAGTCTCGAATGAGACCGAGCGAATATATATTCTTATTTGTATACCAGATCCATGCTGGTACTTAGTTATAAGTACAGGAAACTAAGCCAATAGGTAATCGAGCTATTGCTGAACCTAGCCAACTGTTAAGCTTTCGATCTAATTTTCAGAGACGTTACTTCGGGAGAGGAGGTCAGAGGGTTACCAATTTCTCTTTCCATACAAAGTCTTTCCAACAACGTCTCTCACCTCGCTGTGTAAAATACACACCTTCTTGCTCCACATAAAATAATACGTTTACAAACATCCATGCCTTCTCCAAGGATTCGAGTACGGCAATCAACGCCACTAAGACTCTATCGGTACATTTATCCACTTTCAAGCACTTTGCGTGAGCTTCCTAGCAAGCGCTCTCATTCTGGTCTCCGAAAAATAGCTATGCTTGTATGAACCATTGCTCATGGAACTAGGTATATATCTAAAGCAGGGATGTCAAACTCATAGGTACACTTGGGCCAAACAAACAAGGTTTAACTTTAGACGGGCCGAGGAAAAAAAAAAAAAAAAAAAAATATTCATAGAAACGTAGATTTATTTCGAATAATTCGAATAATACAATAATAAACATATATATATTATATATATATATATATATATATATATATATATAGAAAAGAACAAGAAAAATTTAATGTTTACGTCCTGATACTTGACATCTCTTTTCTGCTATTATCTTTCCTATTTCGGGAGAAATTTTGTTTGCAGTGATAACTTTCATTAATACGGTTTCTAATAGGAGACTTATTACCTTTCATGACTGAAAATAAGTGCTACCAAACATGGAAATAATTTCATATGCGAATTTTCGAGTATTTTCAAACCTGGCTGGTAAATATTTGTAAAATTCAGGCACGCCCACTTCAATGAATTTTAATTACCGTTAATTATTTAGAAGTAAACATTTCATTTTTTTCTTCGTCGATATGTTATTTTATTATTATATACTATTATTTGCCGATATATTGGTATATTGCAAAAAATATTTTTTGTGGGCCGCATGCGGCCCGCAGGCCACGAGTTTGACATCCTTGATCTAAAGCTTTTGAAACAGATGAATTATGCAATTCGTATATTTGTGGATTCTTCACAAAAATCAAATTTCTTTTCATATGCGTTAGACTTTTAACGAAGAACATATTTACAGCATTTTAAAACGACTGGAGATTAGCTTACTGTAACTATCTTATTAGTTACAACTGGTGATACAATTCAAATTAAATTAATTATTAAAGGTACAATTAAAATTCGCTGTTTGCTTGCAGTCATACAGGTAATGAATACAAACAGGCTATTATACTTCGCACTTTGGCGGCTGACGAGTAAACTGAAATCCGAAGTTTCCGCGCTGCGCGGCGACGCAACTTCAAATGGCCTGCATTGATGAAATTCACTTCATAATGCATAATTTAGATTATTAAACTAATTATATCATGACTTTTATATAAAATATATTAATTTATGATCTTTTCTGTTATGGAACAATACGAGGCAAACAGTTTTCTCTGGAAAATCATGTAATCCAAAACTTGATATTTCCAGCGAGAAAAACAATTTTGTTATCAACTGATTTCATTCCTAAATATAATAAACACCTATCTCAGGTTATTTATGTTTTGGTAAACAAAGAATGAAATAGAATGGCACAAAAATATTTCGGCAATACTTACCTTTAAAATAAGAATCTAAGAGATAAGGTCAATAGGCAATACTGGCGTGCATATCGTTCGGCAGAAAATTGTTTGGCGCGTATTTTCCTATAATAAAATACATTCATAATTTAATTTTATTCTAAATTTGAATTTAATTTTTTGCTAATTACATTTCGATTCTGTAATTTTCTTAAAATTTCATAGGAAAAAAATCCCGAGTACGGGAGAAGGCCTAATTTATCAAAACACGATGAAAATCAATTTTAACAGTAAAGCAATATAGTAAATCATACATAATTCTGGATATGGAAATTAAGTATTTGGAAGGAATTTTAAGGACCATCAAAGAACAGAAGCGGTTTAATCCTAGTATCCGGTGCAAATAGGATTTGGCTACTTTTGGCGACTTTATGATGAGCAGTAAAAACAGGACATATACGATGAGTAGTTAACGGGTCATTCAAAGAAAATATATAGTTAAACATAGTATATACTATGTATATAGTATATATACTATGTATATACACACATAGCATATAGTGTATAGTATATATATACAGACTTTCTTTGGATCATTTTTGGTGTTGGTGATAATTTTCAAAGTCGCGCCAAGGCTGCACCGTATACTAGGATTTTACCACAGAAGCTATCAGCAAATGGGAATTGAATAAATTAAAGCAAATCATTCTTGTAATACCATTCAAAGAACAATGCAGACCTCTGGGTAGGATGCATTAATATACCACTTCAGTACTATTCGGTTTCGAGGGCCGTAAAAAAATTGCAGCGAAAATGTATGGATGAAAGCGCCAAATCTAGCAAACACGCCCATTTAACAGCGTGCCAAATCTCGCATACGCGCTGATTTCAGATTGCGTAAGTTTATATAGTTCTATATTTCTTAAGACGCAATTGAAATACTAGTTTAATTTTTAATCTTTTTTTTTAATCTTTATATATATATATATATATATATATATATATATATATCCTATGGATTTAACAATTTGGGAATTGTCTATGATGAAAAATCTTCTATAAAATTTGGGGTAAAGTGCAGAATCACCCACTGCTTGACGCGTTTTTAAGAATTGCACATACTCGGTATCCATGTGCACATCGACCTATTTTCACTTTAAAAAAAATCCTAGAATTGCACAAAAATGGGACACTCTTGATTTTCTATGTGCACATCGATCTGCTGTCACTTAAAAAGTAAAAGAAAATTGACACAATTCCAATTGTTTTTACCACTGTAAAACGCGGCAAAGAAATAAGCGGGCGATTCAGCACTTTACCGAAAATGTTTTCAAAGAAAAGGCATCATTCATTATAGAAAATTATGTTTGAACAACCAACGAGATGACATTATGCTTTAGCGATAACTCGGTAGCGAAATATTATATGAAATTAACCTTTCATCTAAATTAAAACATTAATATTTAGATAGTTATTTACTATTATATTTCCTTTCTTGCGTTAGGGTTACCGCAATTACTTTTGGCAGCACTGGCATCAACGATAGTTTGGCGATTTTTTACGGCCCTCGAAACCGAATAGTACCAAAACTTCTTCTAATAGTTAACATAATTATAAAACAAATTCGAGAATAATATCAACTTCGTAAAATAGTCAAGAAATTAGCATTAAATTACAAAATTTTCTGAAACATTTATTCTTTTACACTTAGAACAGTCCCACATATTTTAAAGAAGATTGGTGATATATTATATGCGCCTAGAGTTTTATAAGTTTTAACCGGAAGTATATTTCTCAGTAATTGTTCCTGTAAAAAATAAAACCAAAAAAACCACATCATCATACGCAATTCGTTCGTCTATTAACATTAAAAAAAATCTGAAAGCTTGCATATTTTATATCACGCCCAGAGGGGCGTTTTTTAACATTTTGTGTATTACCTTTATTTATTAAATATCAAACAATATCCCAAAATAATTTTGAAAGAGCATAACTTTATAATTTTCGATACAGTCACGCAAACTAGAGATAATCCCCCCCTCCAGTGTTACCATTGCTCGCTTTGATATCGTTGAGATTGTTAATTCAAAATTCGTTAAAGTTTTACAAAATATGATATACATAAAATAAACTCCAAATTTGGGCTTCCAGACGTCCATATTGGAGTGGAGGACTATTCAAAATTTGACTATTCAAATTTCGTTGTTCAAAATTTGATGTCTCTAGGTACCGTTGTTTTTTTCACAGTGCCAGATACATACATTCAAGCAGATTCTTCATTATTTAATTTCTTTAACTATACTGCAGGGCTCTAATATTTGATGGCAACAATTTGAAAAGTGAACCAATGCAAAATGGCAAAACGAAACTAATAGCCTTTCTGGGCAAATTGCACATTTGGACTAAAAGATGTTTTCTTCATCCTTTTTCATTTCGTGCTGCCGTCAATCCAGCTTATAAAAAATAAAAATGAGTCTGATATATTACTAATTCTGAATCTCGACCGGATGTAATATTTAATTATGCTTTGCCTCTTTTACTACCATTTCCGTTATTCTGGGCATACGGCTTGTTTTTTCGAAACTTTTAATTTGACGCATTGAATTTATTAGATTTTATACTTCAGACTTTTATACATAGATTTTGCCTTTTTTCTTGAGGCCCAACAGAAGCCAAGCGGAGCTCGATTCCAGACGAACGGGCTGACTGCATGGTGTTTTCCTATGTGTATGAACAACAAACGAAAATAATCTGAAAATGAAATATCTGAATCTTCTAACAAAATCAAAATAATCTGAAACTCAAATTCGAAGCAGGTTAAAAATCTGGAGAATATATTTAATAAGCTTAGCGACTAATCTCCCGATCTTGGCGATTGAACAAGGTAGCCGCTGTCATCCTGAAGTACCAATTAAAAAATATTCATTTAATGCGATGCGCAAACAGTATTGAGTAACATCAAACTCGTCAAAATAACAACATTCTGCATTAGGAGCGACTTTTATTAATGATATTAATGGTTTAAATGCTTATAAAGATCTTAAATCGAACATTTCTTGCTCAAATTTTAGGCTAAATTAAACCAAGGTTAATGCTTTTATTTTATTTACTAACTTTAGTCTTCTGTAACTTCACTTTTATGAATCAATAGTGTCGGATTAGTTCAATGAAATCGAAACTTCCTATGTGTGCTTTCGTAGCTCCAGACACCAACCACATCTCTCTAAAAATAGCTTTCTAAATCAGAAGTAAATGAAGGCAGTTCAAAAGACACTTATTGAAAAACGTTTACATTTGTTATTTCATTAAAAATATTTCATTGCAAGAAATATTGCTTTTATTAAATTTACCACTGAAATTCGTAACTGCCGTAAAATATTAAAAAATGCCGTCTCAAAATCAACATTGTTTGCCTACTTGCTAAAACTTTCGGTACTTTTGCATTATCGGGACCGGATTCAGAAATGTATGTAGGTATGTGCTCATGTATGCATTTATATATATACATGCTATGTATGTGTGTTTGTATACACACGTACATGCATACATACATTTTTTATTCCAGTCCCGATAACAAAAGCGTACCAGACTTTCAAGTTTTGAAATGAATTTATTGTCTTATAGGAAAAATCCTAGTATACGGTACGGGCTTAGCGCGATTTTGAAAATTGTCGCCAACACTAAAATGACACGTTTACTGCTTATCATAATGTCGCCAAATCCCCGTGTGCACCATATACTAGGATTAATACGTATTTATATTTTAATGCATAAACTTTATTCTGATATTATGAATGTCGGCCAGGTACGAAAGGATTTCATCACACTTAAAAACAAAACATGCGATAAATGCAAGTGGCATTTGACAATCAGATAATGGCAAAATTTTACTTTGCTTTTAGCTTGTTTGTAGCTTTTCTTCAAAACAAAATAAATAGAAATTTCCATGCTTTAAAATTTATGAAGGTTTTATTGGAAGCAAGAATCATTTGCCATTTATAGTAAATTTAAATCATCTGAGTAATTGCTTTTGTTCTGATAATGCTACGATAGTTTTCCGTTATGCATCTGCCAAGCATTTTGGCAGAGCTTTTAATTATAAATAATTTCTAATTATAAAAAGAGTTTAAAAGTATTAGTAATTATAACGGCGGTTAACGTACGTGTATTTACCTTCTTTTTCATAAGGAAAAAACGTGTGGTAGGTGCGTAATGAGAAAATACTAGTGTTACATGTGACTTTCGATTTGTTGTCGCAGTCGCATGTAACACTACTATTTTCCCATAGCTATGTTCATAAATCCTTTTCACTGATATATAACTTGCTTCTAGCCATGCTTTGAGCTATTATGAGTACTACTGTATATCACACAAGTTAATAAATAAATTTAATTTTGTTATCCTTTCACATCAAGTATAAGAAACCAAAACAATTGAAAATATAAGTTTTTAATAATTAGAATCAATTTGCATGCAATTTACTCAAGTTATACATACAATTAACACAAGTAATGAAGGTAAAGAGTATGACATTCTTTTTAAAAATTAGCTGAAGTCGTGAAATGTTAATTTTCGGGAAGTTTGAAGTTAACAACAGAATACGGAACACCGAAAGTATCACTCGCTACATTATTGGCAATTCAAATTAACAGTTTATCATTAAGTTTCTTGATTTGTTACTATAATGTAAGACGAAATCTAGCATTTGATGTGAGCCTACTGAACTAAGTAATATTTGAAAAATGAAAGGAAAGATTTACATTACCTAAATGATGGCGATTACGTATCATTTCAAAACTAGTTTACTATTTGTTGCCATTCAGCTCATAAGAAAAACTTATTCTTAATCGCTGTTGCCATTCTTCTGAAAAACTGGGCTAAGTTACATATTGTATACTGAAATATTCGAGCTTGTGCCGTCGTACGCGAAGGTTGTTTTCTTCTCGGCTGCTACTCCGGCTAGGAATTATCGTCTGCGTCGCTTCGCCCTTATGGAAGACTCAGAGCACACCTGTCTTTTTATGTCTGGATAACAGCATCATATCTGTCGTTCTACGTTTGGGTAACAGCTGCAGTGTCTGCTTCCAGGCTATTATTACTCATTGGATCTCTTTCTTGCTTGCTCTCTCCAAGTCACGGCGTCGAGTGCGGTCAGAGGTCTCGCGAGAAATTCAATTGCTAGGCTTCTTCGAGTCTTCTAGTATAGACTGCAACTTCTTTTACTCTCTTTTTCTTTGCGCATGACATCTTGTGCTGATGTCATTTTGAATATACAGTTAGATCCTGTGTTTGGGCATAAAACGAACACGGAGGATTTTGCACATTCACATGAGACTTCTGATTATGATTACACGCAAACTTGATCAGATCTTCAGTTCATTCACATCCTCAGTCACAAGATAACTTTATCGAGCAATGCTAACTCCACTAGGCAAGTTGTTCTCGACATTGAAAATGCAATAAACCAAACAAATATTGGACTTTCAGCTGAAACAATCAAAGAACTACATCTGCTACTTGCAAAGTCGTCAACCAATTAAGAGAACAAGAAAATGCTCGAGCTACTGCAACTATCAATAAAATCTTACAGAAATAAATAAACGAACTGAAACAATACTGCGAAGCTAATCAAACTAGAGGTGAATTTCGTAAAGAACGGAAAGGCCAACTAAGAAAAATCTTCATATTCTGAGATCGAAAATGACTAACCAAATCTTAAAATTAACAACAAATTTCAAATTCTCCAAATCGATAAATTCCCAGTGAACTTGGATGATATTGAAGATGACCATCTCTCACTCCTAGTCAACCAACTATACGCGCCACCATTCCAAAAACTACCAAGAAGAATTCATTGAAAATAAAACTCAAAAGAATAAAGTTCCACCCATAACAGTGGATAATATTGTCAAAGCCAACGAGTTTCTTGCAAATTTAAGTAATCAAACTGGAAAGAAAATAATGGGCTTCTAAATGATGATACTAAATGCTTATAACTTTCGTAGGATAATATTTGATTATATTCGTGCTTCTGTAGCTGAAATAAGACGAAAGGCAGATAGGGAACATTGGTAGACTGTCAGACGCATTGAAGAAGAAAAATTAATATGATGTCGCATTTTCTTTGGTGTTGATCATTCGGTAATTTCCTGAATGTGATAACTATTCCGAACTGATACGGGTTGAAAGAAAGCCGGCATTTGTACATCCCAGTAGCCATATTAGGTATCGCCGAGCCTTGTTAACTGCTGAGTTTCTGCCCCGGACAGAATTCCGAGGTAGAACATGGAATTGCGAGGGATGCGGTCAGAGAGTCTCCCACCTCTCTTCCCCTACCATCAATCTCTCGAAATGATTTCGGCTCGCCTTGTATTTTGATCACCTCCTTGCCGCACAGACCCTGTGCGCTTACAAGCATCCCTGCCTTCTTCAGAATTCTAACCCAGCTCCTTTTCGGCTGTCACCGACAGTAGCCACTATATCCCGTCTAGACGACAAACTAAACAAACAGTTTTCCAGAGAACTATGCCCGTCGACTAATGGTTATCAACCCTTCTGATGATTGGTATATTGGTATACTACTCAAGCGGAATAAATGAGAGACCCCTACAAATGTTAAATCGATGGTTGCAGTGCCACTCGGTATCTGCTGGTATTGTGCCGAAGACTTCACTTGAGAACAACTTACGTCAGTATACGAAGTGTTTGTATTCCACTGACCACCCAGTTCAGAGGGACAAGGTTTAAGTAAAGTCGTCAGCATCTCAATTAAGCTATCCTCATACTGGTGCAGTGTCCTGTTCACGGACGAATCCAGATTTGCCCTGGAATCCATGTTTGCCTGGAGTGTAAAGATCTGGGAAAAACTAGGCACACGGAATCAAACTCAGGACATCATCGAACGTAATGCATTCGTAGGTGGCAAGACAATGGTGTAGGCTGGAATTTCCATGGAATATTGCACCCAGCTGCACATCTTAAAAACGATTCTGTGACAGCTGCACAGTATCGGAACCTCACAGTGATATTCTGCGCTGCAGCAATTGGTCCCGATTTTCTTCTTAGAGATGATAATACTTGTTCCCATTGAGCCAACATCGTTAACAAGTACGAAGAAATGAAGGCATTCCGTGCACTGAGTGGCCGTCGCAATTCCCTGACTTCAGTCCTATTGAAAAAATTTTGGAATGTCCTCTGGTGTATTGTTTTTACATACTTGCCTCCTTCAGCCAGTCTTCAGATAGCTGGAAACTGTCCTAATGAAGAACTGGCAGCATCCGCCATAGTTGATCACCTCTTGAAACCATAGGCAAACACTGTAAAATTTGAGTAAATGGAGTCTAAGTTTTGTTTGCTTGGAATCAGCTTTAAATATTTGTTAATAACTAAATTGACGTTTTTACATAATTTGAAAAAAATTAAATATTGTTTTCATCTTCTGATCCAATACTTGTTTTCTTTCATGCCTAAACACATTTGCTACCTTCGTGTGCAATTTGTGTTAATTAAACACAAATTATTTTTTTCATTTTGTCGATTTGACGGTCGTATTCCTAACTTATAAAAACCAATGCGTATTATGAATATAACCAAGTATATGTGCTAGCTCACTTTTGTTACGAACCAAATACGAATGCGAATTTCGAAAGGGAATACGACACTTGAAGATACCAAAGCTACTTTTGTTTCGAGTAGTTTGGAACTGTGGTAATTTGGTGATGTTGATTTGGTACACAAATGGATGACGACATTTCGTTTATATTTTAATAGAAACACCAACAAGATATATTACAGTATTAGTAGCATCGCAATGGCGAACCTATAGATACATAATATAAACACACAGAATATTTTCTTTCGGCGCAACAACGCCCTCTAATATGAAAAGTTGCAAAAACTTTTCAAAACATTTAATGCTTAAGCGCTGTTGTTGTTGTTTTAGTGATATATTTTATTTTTATCGCAAAGTTTTATTTAGTTCGTTTTGTTCAATTTCAAAATAATTTCACAATTTCGGTCAAATGACGGCCGAATTTTTGATTTTGCATACCGGATAGCAGGAAACATTAGTCTTCAGAGAATGCTTTTAAAAATCTTTAACTATTTCCAAATCACACCCTGTACTGTTAGCAGCCTCATGACTTCTAAATCAAAAAGAAATTTAAATGAACTGAACATTATCTTATGCCATTGGAATGACTGTAATTTCTTGGGGAAAAAAACATGTTAAGATAAACTAATTAGAATGAATATAAAAATTGTAGAAAGCTCGCCTAAAAGTTACCAAGAGCTGCTGCTCCAAAAGGTTTAAAACGTTTTCAAAAATTAATACACATGAAAAGCAAATCATTAGAATGCATTCAGTGGCAGATATTTTCTTTCTTATTATTTTTTCCAATTCTATAGACATTAATTTCTAGGTAGAGAAAAATTTTAAATCACACAACTTTAAATAAATGTAGAATTTTTATGCGCCATAATATTCTTTCTTGGTCACATACAGATAACAAGAATGCAGCTGAATTTCGAGCCTTCGTTCAGTGATTGTTTCCTGGTAGACTGATAAGATTTTCTCATAAGATCATTTCCTAGCATGTAAACTTGCGCTATTTTGCTTCCTGAATGATGTCCTAAGTAAATAATATTATCCATTCTCTCATACACGTTTCACAACCTATTATTCCGCTGCATTAATCTTTGAAAATCATATTGCCAGATCAGCGTTTCTAGCGTGGATCGTCTGGAAAAGACAAATTGAAACGAAATACATATTTATATTCGGGTTGTCAGATAAAACAACGCGCAACGCTATGAAAACATTTTCTGAGAAACGCGTTTCTTCCAGAACTAATTTGAATGAGAAGTTTCTGGCTGAAACATTTCTGCTCTGTAAACTACTTGCGTACATACACAGAGCATTTTAGAAGGCTAGAGAAAATATTTCAAGTAGAAGTGGAAGGAAAGGATATACTTCTGCCTCTTGCGGAATGTAGTTTGACCACCGCCCTGAACGGCATAGTGGTTAGCAAAGCGGGCTGTCGAATCACTGAGTGGAGGTTCGAATCCTGGAGATACGCGATATTTTAGTAAGTGTATAATATCGCGGTGAAGTGAGGGCATTTGAAGAACAGACGAGTCGAAAGTCCTTTGGAGGGATTTGGTGATAGCAGAAAAAGGGTGTTGGACTTTCACATCTATCCCCCGTAATGTGTTGCTTCACAAGGAGTGATGTCATGAGATTTTTATTCATATATGATTACGAAGATGCAGTGGTGAGGTTAAATACAAATCTTGCAGTGAAGGGGCTGAGCGTGAAAGAGAGGCCTCCAAGGTCCACGCAGTATTAGAGTAAAGTCTGCGTATCATAGGGTGGTAAGTTTCACCGTATAGTATAGCACATATGACGTATAGTATTATGACGTTATCTTTAAAGTGCCTTTTAAAAAATGTTAAATGAGAGTAGTAAAAGCTCACACCGGTTATGCCGTCTCTGCCGCTGGCCTTGGCAAAGATTTAAGAGCAGCCAAAATTTAAAAATTTTTTAGAGCACTGAGCAGCTTAAAATTTTTCCAGTTTTAGGAAAAGCGCTAAGAAGCAGAATTTACGGACAGCAAAGATTTTAGAATTTAGGCAGGCATCGAAAAACAGAATTTATGACCCGCCGAGATGGCACGGAGCGGCAAAATGCCTAACGCCGGCCCTGTCGTTTGTGTCATCTATTGGTCTAGCCCAGGGAGGGGCAAACTACGGCTCGTCGGAAGTTTCTATCCGGCCCACGGATAGAATTTTAATTTGCCGGTCCGAGGCTAATTAAAAGAAGTATATATCCATCTCCTTTTCTACTTTGTTTAAATATTTTTTTCCTTCCTTTTTTTTAAAGGACTGATGATCTTTTTACTTTCTCTATTTATGTTCTACAAAATGTAAATCGATGGAAATTGCAAGCACAGACAGCTTTCAATCGGCCAAGTGTTAAAGGCGGAAGTTCTTTGTTAGTTGTAGCTGTAGATATGCGCCAACCAGCGTTATCTCTTTTTCGGGAAGCAAACGTATGGGAATCCAATATAGGTGAATTAGACCTCTTTTAGAAAAAACTTAATCCTAACTTAAAACTTAATCAAATTTAATCTGTTTGCTGGACATCTACTTAAGAACGATTTGTCTCATTTCTCGAGGTTAAATTCAATACCCTCAGTAAATGAAGAGAAGCATAAGAATTATGAAGATGGCTTGAAAAAACTGCATTTTGAATTCGAACGCAGATTTCAGTGCCATTCAAACAGAACTGTATATTTTTACCATCGCTTTCAACGTAAATTGTGATGCAGTGAGGTCATATTTGCAGCTTGAATTAATTGATTTGCAATCTAACACTCATCTCAAGCAGTTGTTTCTAAATATGCCAAAGTTTGAGTTTTACAAATCATTATCGAAAGTGAGTTTCCCAAATTTAATATCTCATGCCCAGAAAATCAGTGCTATGTTTGCTTTATCTTATACATGTGAACAAGCATTTTCAACAATAAACCTTAGAAAGAATTATTTCAGAAGTAGACTGACAAATGAGCATTTAACCTCGTTCCTTAGAATCAGTACATCTCACGTCGAACCTCAATACAAGAAACTTTAAAAAATGAAATCACAATTTCATTCATATCATTAACACATTTAACTTGCATATTGTTTTTAAAATTTTAGAAAAACTTCCGCCAAACCTTTTACTTTCAATTTTTGGCCCGCGACCGAAAAAGCTTGTCCATCCCCGGTCTAGCCTAACCGTTGGTCTGTCGCCTATTAACAAGTTGTTATATATTTTAACTGTTACTTTTCTATTTTTATCAATGTTTTATATTGCTAATAAAAGAATTAATTTTTTAATTAAATTTGTTCGCTCTTATCACGGCAAAATAAATCAAAATCATACCTGAGTGCTTTAAAATTTTCAGAAATTTTTCCATCCAGACATTGAGAATGTCATATATGATATAAAACTCCATATCTGATTAACATTACAGGTGTTCAAAATTCACCACACCAACAGACATATATGCAGTGACAAAAAGCATACTCCAAAGCAGTCTCCAGAGTCTCCCGAATACCAGATGGAAGTCATTAACCATTTGCGCGATAAAGAACATAATTTAGGGATGCAGATGTTACGATTAAAGGGTTTCTTTAGAACAATAATTTTTATCAGGCTATCATCGGTTCTGTGGGCATTCAATCCATTTCGAACCCGTATGGACTTAACAATTATTGGTGTAAAAATGCCGGTGATAAGAGCGATGAAGAACAACTAAGACAACTGCTGACAGTCTTAAAGAAGCTGCCGATAGTGCATCTATACTTGAGTGTCCCGTAAGCCTTCTAGTCTGACTGCTAAAGCACTCCACCTGCAAACTTCTCATAAGGACAGTAGCAAGCTTGGTGGAATGATGCCACAACGGGTTCACGTACACATGCGATACTCCCAAATATAAGCATGGATCTGCAGAGCGAAACTGCTAGTATGTCACATTTCTTAACAGGACATGGACCATACAAATCATATCTGCATTGGTTTTGTCTTTCCAACAGGGACACCTGTGAATGTGGGAAAATGGGCAGCCCAAACTACTATTACTGTGAATATTGCTTGACGGCGAAGTTCCATCTAAAAATGCCAACACCCATGTTTCGCGCAGCGTGGTGGAAAAATACTCAAAATAACAATATTGCCCTATCGAAACTACCTGTTATCACTACATACTGCGTTGCAAAAATGCAGTAATCCGGAACAGTTTCATCGCAGTCATTTCTTAAGGAGCTAAATTCCGGTTTCAGCTTTTGTAATATAATTATTTAATTTTTTATATAGTTATCTAACTCTTATCATTTTAAAATCTTTGTTCCATCGAATCAACTTCCTCGCACATGCATATAATTTGCATTCATCAGGTGTAAAATGTTGTTACATATAGATATCTAATTCTCGTAACGTGTTCATTCCATTATTGTAAATATGCTAACTTAACACATGAGATACCAAAAACAGTGTTGCATAATGCCATTTTTACATACCTGTAGTGTAAAAATCTTTTTTTCCACATTGACTGTCATCACTTAAATATAGCACATATAACTTATTTGTACACCTATTGTAATGTTAATTTAATGCAATGTCAGATGCATATGTATTGTTGCATGCGTACGAGTTCGTAATGAACTGAATGCTCAAGTCCGATAAAAAGTCAGTAAAATTTATTCTTATCACAAGAAATAAAGCAAAATGCTGAATTTTTTTTTTCTCTAAGATATTCGTATAATATCACAATATCACACAATAGTTACATTTTAAATTACTAAAACGTTAAAGAGAGCACAATTCAAATGGCAAGAGAAAGCTAATCCGATCTCGCCGCGAATTCGCTACAATCAACAACAAAAACTTGGTAATCAATTGAATTGAGACATGACCATTATGCTGAGTGTAATTAACTGGCTGTGTTCCAGCTCAATTCAAGTAAAATTAACATGCTAGTATGAGAAATACATAATATGAAAATACAAAGTCATAAATATAAAGAACTGCATTGTGCAAAGGATTAAGTCAGTTTGGAGTTCTTTTAAAATGGCATTGCTGCATAGCATTAAAACTTCCGAGTTTTTTTATTTCGAGTTTGACAGCTGTTCTAATTCAAATGAATTGAGATGGTTTTCTCCGGCTTTTATAAGCTTTTTAATCATGCAGGAGAACATTCTGGTACTTTCTTGAGGTTCTGGAAAGCAAAAGTGTACAATTACAATATATCTATTTATTAAATGTTAAAATGCACGTGCTGCTGTATTTTTACTTTTCCAGCGTAGCTTTCTCTTAAAACTCATCACGCGCTGCATTGCACGGGGGAAATAAAACAATTTAAATTACAATTCTAATAGAAATAGCAAATTAAATACCATATCCATAACAATACATATATATACTATATAATTCTCCTTTGAATTTGAAATAAAGACTTCCTTTGACAGCTTGAAATCCTTGTTGAAAAGAAAAAGTTTGACTCTATGACAAGCAAAGTGGAACGACCCAGATTTTAAAGGAAGTTTCACATATAATTTAATCTCAACTGTAAGTGACAAAAAAGTGCCTAAGTGACAAGTATCTAAACCAAACTTTAACTAATCATGGACACTTTACCTTTTATTATAATAGGTTTTCGTTAAAAAATTGTGCCTGTCCATGTGGCATGAGTAATGTCGATATTGAGCACCTGTTGTTTAGATGCAATTCTATGAAAAATATTGTTCTAAGATTTATTCCAGATATTGCTAAACTTAATACTCTAAAGTATCTAAGTAAAAATACAGTGACTAAATTCAAATTGTCAAATTTCATAAAATATGTATCTGTAAAGGAAATGAATTTATATATTGATTGTGTTTAAAATTCCCCTGTCTATTTTAAGGAAAACTAGGATGTTTATGATATTCTGTTATTTTATTCCTTTGTATATGTAAGTAACATATTTTCATGCATGTAAGTAACATATGTTATATTTTACAAAGTATGTAATAATGTGCTTTTATTGGTGTAACTGGTAAATCTCAAATGCTCCTAAACTTTAAGTTAATATTTTAGTTGTTTATTCTATTTAAAGTTATTTCATGTAGTATGGTGGTAGTTCTTCTGCTTAATGGGCCTGATGTAGACCTTGTTTTAGATCTCAATGTTTCTTTAATTAAATAGCTCCACTAAGCCCTGTTAAGCCTCTAATGGCGGTACATTGAAGTTTGACCAGTCATATAATTCTCCTTATTCAATTATGTAATATGAATGCTCGTATGTAATACTGTGCTATTCAAAGTATTTTCTAACAAAAGAAAAATTATATATTGAACAACAGGCCTTGTAAGCCAATTTAACAAACTTCTGCAGAAATTACTTTCTCCGTACGGCACGACCTAGGATGGGTGTTATCTTTGTGGTGTACAGTCTTTCTGAATTCAAAGAAAAGATGGAAGGGAACATCAAGTGCGTTAAAGAGGAGATGAAAATGGGCCAAGAAGTAATGAAAGCCATTAAGTCCATTACAGAAGAAAAAATTATAATAATACATTTAATTTTTTAAATCAAAATTGTTCACTCTTATTATAATCAGTCGATTTGATTTATATTAAGTGCGTTTAAAATTTTCCTCCACAACAAAAATATTATATTATACAACGTATTCATCTTCTGCACGATGTGCACCGTTTGTAATGACAAAAGCATACACCAATGCAGTCTCCATTGAATTTCATATACCGGATTATAATCTTATCAATGGAACTCGTTGTTATCCATGTATGCGACAAACCGCATAATTTGGGAATGCAGTTGTTAGGATGAAAATATCTTATCTTATCTAGCTTATATTAATGTTTCATTTCCCTGATAAGTAGAATTAGGGAATACTATTTTATTATTAGTGAAATCGTAATACAAAAGATATTTTAAGTTGATATCCAACTTTTAATATCTGATCCCCAGCTAACTGGTGAATTACTTCTAACCTAGCGCATAATTTAAAAAGAGAAAAAAGTCTTAGTTTCCGGGCTTAGACATTTTAATATTTGAATAATTCCAGATTTCAGGAACTCTTACATTCAAAACCGGAATTACAGGATGGGATCAGATCGGAACCTTTCACTCACTGAAGTGAATCAGCTCTTTTTAATGATTCACCACTCACTAAAAATGACCTTGATCAATGCGTTCAGAACAGGCATGGATCAACAACGGTGTGCGAAAATGAGGGAAAACCAAGCAGAAATGAACAAGGAGTGGGATCGCTCAACTCAACCAAACCGCTCACTCCCTGGACTGATTTCTTTCAAATGTACTTTTGAGATTCCCTAAAGAAAAAAAGCTTTCTATATAGAACAACAATAAAATTCTGGAACAAAAAAAATGCCAAAAGTTAAAAAAATAATGAAAACTAAACTCACATTTGTTAAAGATTACATTATTTTATTAATATAATTGATATTTTATATACTGATATTTTATTACTATAATTGATTGATATTTCATTGCTACTACAAAACACAATATAAAAATAAATTTTTAGATTGGAGATCCCAAAGAACAGAAAATTGTCAGTTGATAATATCGGCATTTCCCTTTTTTATCTAATTTGACAAAATGATACCATGTTATTTGACAAAATGATACCTCTAAGTTCTTCTATTCGGTAGGATCGACATTTTGTTCTGCAACCTTGGAACACATACATCAGATGAAAAATATTTATGCTTATATATACTAATTCTAAAGAAGATTAAAGAGAAATTCACAGCCCTTGATTACAAGACGTTAGTAAAATAAGTAAATAAATAAGAACATAATTTATTATTTTACATAAATATTACAGTGATATTGTATAAGAAAAGGTAATTCCTAGTATATTAGATAGCTGTACTATGAGGCAGTATCCAAAGAATCGAAATGAAACTCAAATGAACAGCTCCAAAGAAGCGAAAAGAGCAAATAATCAGGACTCCGCAAGAACCAGATTTGAAAGAGCGAGTAATGAACACTCCGTCGTAAATCAGATCCAATGACGACTCCGAAGGACTCAGATCTCCGACTAGTGTCGGAGCGCAGACAGCTGACAATCCGAGGAACCATTTCCTATAATCTAGCTGCTTTAAACAGTTCCTCGCACTCTGTCAGATGGAAAAAAACTTCATCCATTTGCAAACAGGGCGGACCAGTTTCGCCGAGAGGCGTCGGTTTATTTAATGCTTTATTTTTAAGTATTAGACGGAACATAAGCAAGCCTAAGCACACCTATATACATGCATAACACACATAAAGATAGGTCAGAAACGTTTCCGGTAAATAATAAAGGAAAGACTCCTAGTGTTTATATTAAGAGGAACACGCTTCCCAACAGCTCTCTGTGATCTGTTAAAGAACTGCCGTTCCGTTTTCACCGGAGCGCTGATCATTCGTTCAGTCTAGTAAATCTGTTCTTTGAATCGGTTCCGGAGCAGATCGTCCCTCTCTAGTGCACCTTAGTGCACGAGATAAATTTCGAAGTGATATATATTCATCGCATATGACAAAAAGATGGAACATGTCAAAAGTTCATTTATTACATGTTTTTGTCAAAACAATGTATTCAACAAGCAATTATATATTTGATCACATTGTAGAGTTATTAGGTTATATCGATGATAGGACATCCAAAATTGGCAATGCCCTCTCAGGAATTCGAACTCCGTTCATTGCAAATATTCATCGTGTGTGCAATACTGAGTCGTGTGTCTTCCGAATACTCGTCGTGCACCACGAAGGTATGCGGAAAGCACGGAGAAAATGCCTTATAATATTTTGATAATTATTGTGTTTTAATGCATTTTGGGATACCTTTTCGTAATAATGTGTATCTTGAAAAACGAGTATCTTGAAAACAAGTATCATGAAAAACACTTGTAGCTCTTCTGATGGGTTATTGACTGTAGTAAAGGAAAACTTTATAATTATGTGTAGAGACACAGCAGATCTTAAAAAAGATGAACCAAGAACAGTTTTGGATGAAATGAATGCAGCGCATTTTGATATTACAATGATGCATGCTGCAAATGTAATTGAAGCTGATATTATTAAAAGTAGATGTGATGAACTTCAGAATATTAGGAAAGATATGGGTGAAATTAAAATCTACTTTAAAATAAGGGAATGGAAGGGATAATTCTAAATTGAAAAAGAATGATGAAAAGAGAAAAATTTAGAAAACAAAGGAAATGATTGTGAAACATACTGCTACTGATATTGATGTTTCTGGTGAGTTATCGTCATGTTTGCAACCAGAGAATGTGAATATCGAAGTTTTGAACTCTTATTATAAGAAAAATTTGGAGATTTTTGTTATAAGAGTTAATGATCATAATAAACTTCGTAAGGCTATTGAAGGGAAAAAAATTGAGGAACACGGCAAATATTAAGAGTAGGAAATTTTTCACACCTAGAGTTATGTACAATATACCTGATTTTATATAAAAATAAAGAAATTGGGAAAAGTTTAAATTGGATTATACCTCCTCCCGTGATTGTGTCCGCTTTCTAGTTAACATGAAAAAAAGATAGAGAAAATTGTACTAATCACAAAGTTTTTGACATTGACGCAAAATGCCAGGTGGACATCTTGGAGAGTGACAGATTGAGAATTGGATTGAAATCTTTTCTAGTCAGGCTTTCTTTCAACCCAAGCGCTGTTTAAAATGTCTAAAATTTGGCAAAACTAAAAAATTCCGTGGAAATAGGATTAGCTGCATAAGATGATCTGGAGTACACGAAAAATATCACTGTACGAAAGAAAACCTGTGTTGTATTAATTGTCGAGTTTCAAATGAAACATGTCATGCAAATTATGATACTAATCATGATGCCCAGTCTATAAAAAATAAGTTAAATACATTGCGGAACATTTGGATGTGGATATATAATTAGACTTATGTAGATAGTCTATACAATTTAGTTTTATCACTGCGACTTTAATGTTTTGATATTTTTATTATATTTCCTCTTCCATCTTTTTGATTTTAAATTTTGTAAATATTTCTATTATATTATTTGAATTTGTGTTTTATTCCCATTAAGATATTAAATATTCGCATTAAGTTATTAAATATTAATCTTAATAACTGTTCAGTTGCGGCATGCCAACTGTCAAGCATAGAGAAATAATTTTGCAAGACGTATAGTGTGATAACTGTGCAGGAACCATATCTTATTGAAAATAAATTTGATTATTTGGAAAAGTGTTAGAAAGCGGTAACGATGGATGGTTGTAGATCTGCTGTTGTGTTTGCCAATGAAAATATTAGATTTACGGCAGATTTCATTTCAGATAAAATTGTTCCATCGAGAATGATTTTATGGGAATTCTTTCTGTATATTTCTCTCTAATGGTGCATTTGCATGAAATTTAATTAAGATGGAAGATGTTATTAAATTTTATAATCATTTTTTGTATGGGAAATTTTAACTCATTAACATTTTAACTGGCGAGCTAGGAGTATTGATAATAGGGGAATTTTAACTTCTGATTTCATTTTGCAGAATAATTTGATTCTTTAAGAAAGAAAAATACTAAATCAGCAACATTTGATAAGAAATGGGCTTAGTGCTCCAAATCTTCAAAATTATCGAGTATAATTCTGAGCTTTTCGAAAGCACGCAGCTCTTCATAACAGATGGTCGCAATATTAGTATGGGAAGACAACTTTGTTTAATTTAAATTTAATGGTCTAGCAGCGGTCTCAACCTTTTGAATACGCATACCATCTAAACAAAAACTGAAAACCTTTAGTACCACCACTGCAAAGTACTACTACCACCACCACTCTTGAACAAAGCTCAGATCGCATAAATTTACGAGTGTTTGAGAAAACACTCAGTCAGGATGTTGGAGTTTTAATTTTTGAATTTAATGGATAAAAATACTTTGCTTTTTTGCGTACACGCTATTTTTCTCTTGCGTACCACCGGTTGAGAACCCCTAGTCTAAGGACAGGAATCTCCTTGCTCTGAAGTTAGTGAAAGGACTATCTATAGTGAAATACAACTTTTATCCGTCTCATATGTAGCACCATTAGCACCTGTGAAATACGATTATTTACGATACGACTCGTATATTTTAAAACAAATCATATTAGAACAGAAACATTTATGACCTGTTTAAATGAGACTAATAACTGGTAGAACGCTGGTGACTGAAATTTAATTAAACAAAGAAATTTAGTGTTGCAATTTTTATTTATTTCTATATGTTTAGTTAAATGAAAATAAATTATGAATAAAATATTAAAGTGTGCAACTGAATAAACATACATTTTTATAGCCTGAAAATATTTATTGCGCATTGCAAGAATTTGCATTTGTAAGATGCTACAGTCAAAAGTCGTTAATTCGGACATCCATAATCCGGAATGATCTATAATCTGGACCTCAAAGCTAAAAACTTTCTGCGCATGCGCCGCGTTGACACATGCGCATAGGCGTTTACGCGTGCGCGTAAGACCTTTACGACTGCGCAAGTGCAGAATACGTTTTCGCGTGCGCGTTTAATGTATAACGGACGGTATAAGCTAACATTATCTAATTATCTATTTCAGTTAATGTCGATGATTGCGTTGTACCTTAATCTTCGAACTGGATCCGGCTTATTACTTTTTTCAGACTGTAAGAGCAATTTTATAAAAGTAAACTTGAACTTTTGATTATGTCAAATAGAATTTCCGATGCTGGAGCTCCCAAAGGATCTACAAAACGAAAGTATGTTTCGATGTCCATCAAACAAAAAATGGATAAAGACATGAAGAAGGTGACAGAGAGGTTAGGAAAACGTAAAATTTCGATTGACAAGTTAGTCGGTATTCTCGGCACAGCAATTACGGGACTTGAACAGCGGAACTTTGTAACTGAACGAGAAATTATGTCTGTTTATAGAATTAAAGAGAAAGTATTAGCATAAAAAACGAAGCAACTTAAACAACTTACATTGAAAGAAATGTTTACTAAAGTAAACAAATAAATATTAAGCTTTTTTTTTTTTTTTTTTTTTTTGTAAATTTTGATACCCTTTAGATCATAATTGTTCTTTATTTCATAAATTACGGTTTCATATTTTTAATTTTAGAATTTCTGCATGCCATTTTACGAGATTTAAACTGATGATCTATAATCCGGAAAAATCGATAATCCGGAATCGCCGAAGTCCCGACGAGTCCGGATTAACGACTTTTGACTGTATTTGGAATTTAGGCTAATTTGTCTCAAGAATAATTGAAATTCCTCACTTTGGGACCTTATTATCTTACAATTCTTCCCAAATCGACACGAATCGCTAGTGATATTTTGCTTGGTGTAAAGAATGGCCTGATTTCTGATTTTCATGAAGTTAGTGACCTTTCCTCATACAGTGGAGCTGTAAACTGGATGGGTGGAAATGAAATAAACACTTTAAAATTTATGGTTGTTACAGGCCATCCAGTAACACCAAACTTGACTTTAGTTTCTTGACTCTCTCCTGTAAAACAATTCTTTGTGACAGTTTTAATGACCGTAGTCAACTATGGAATTATAAATACGCAAATTTTGCTAGATTGGTTATGGAAGATCTTTTGAATTCTGATAAAGTGGACCTTCTGTATAATGATTCAGACGTCCCAACTTATTTGCACTATAACGGCAGTGGAACCAATCCAGACCTGATTTTAACTTCTGCAGACATTTCCGATGCTGCTGAGAGTGAAGTAATTTAAGATCCTGGTTCTCGCCATCGCATGATCTTTACTACTTTCAATTTTACCTCTAAGAAATGGCTAAGAAATTTCGTTAGAAACAGACGTAATTTTACTAAAACTAATGCCATTACTCTAGATCTTGAATCTCTTTTTGGGTCTACTTCTAGTTTCTGTGTGATTGCGCCTTTTTCTAGAATTACTAATATTGTTTTTGATATTGCAAAAAAGTTGATACCGAGAGGCAAACAATTTATTTTTAAATCTTTCTGAAATGAAAGTCTTGCCATTCTTAAAGAATATTCTATGGCTCGTACTTGCTGCTGAACATTCCAAGAGACCTGAAGACATCCAATACTGGAGAAAGTGTGTTGCTATCCTTCGTAAATAAATTATTTCTGTTAAAAGAAACTGTTTCAAAGATTTCGTTTCTATGATTGACTACAGGAATTATTGACTAATATTGGATTATAATAATTATGATAATATTATGATATATTATGATAATATTGGACTTATATTGGATGGCAAAAAGGTTTACGATTATGTGAACAAATTACAGCATAAGAGGATTGCATCTACTAGACAGCCGTTGAAAATTGGTAGTAGTGTTTTAACTGATGACAGAGATATTTCCAACGCTTTTAATTCTTTTTATTCTTCTAGACAACGCTTGAGGAGAGACCTCAAGATCCAACAGAAGCTTATTAGACAGAAACTTCGTCACTTTGCCTCTTCCCTAAATTGTGGATACGAGATTTTTTATCAAGATTTTAATACGGCAGAACTTAGAGAATATATTATAAGTGTCAGGAGGGCAAGAGCCCTGGTGCAGATAATTTCCACCCAGATTTCCTGAAGCACATTTGAAGAAATGCACTCTCTGTATTATTATTAGAACTCTACAATTACATTTGGAACATTGGTGTTTCAGTGATTCCGAAAAGGCGATCATCGTTCCTATATTCAAAAGTAATAAACCTTCCGATAATTTAAATAGCTATCGACCCATTTCATTAGCTAACGTTTCATCCAAGGTCATGGAAAGAATGATTACATCGCGCCTGAATTGGTTTCTCGAGTCTAATAACCTTATATCTTCAACTCAGGCCGGATTTAGAAAATTGATGTCCACAAACCAACAAGTTGCCTTGCTGAGTCAGTCCGTAAAGGACGCTCTCGATCAAAGATGCTCTGTTTTGGCTGTGTTTGTGGACTTAGAGACGCTTTTGATAAAGTTTGGCGACTCACATGTATCCAGAAATTACAAAACCTGGGTGTGTGCAGTAATATGCTCTCTTGGATCAGGAGTTTTCTTTCACAATGTTTCTGCGCCACTCATTTTGGTGATTCTGTGTCCAACTTTAAACAAAGTGAAACTGGCTTACCACAGGATACGGTGATAAGCCCTATTTTATTTAATATCTTTATTTATTACCTACCGAGTATCTTGGCTTCTGATGGATTAACTAACGCTGCTCTTTTCGCGGACGATCTTGCTATTTGGTGCTATACAACTAAAGGTGATTAATCTAAGCTAAATACTATTCTGAATAAGTCTCTCGAGGGGCTGGAGAGCTGGATTTTGGAGAATAATATTACTATAAACTTCGGGAAGACTATTAGTCAGGGACAGGGAAAAGTGGACGGAGCACCAGAACTTCGTCAGTGACTTTTACAGGTGTTGCTCCGCCGCACTACTGTACCCCGCTGGGCTTTTAGTTGGCCCGCATCGGATGCTAGCCTACCAAGACATTTACATAGTAATTTTACATTAATATTAGACTTACGTATTGAATATACAATTACAAAGACATAGTATACAATTATTGCAAAGAAATTAACCTATCAACAAAAGTTGGATTATGGCAGATTGAAATAACATAATTACTTCGAACATACATACAAACTTTCATTGTACATTGTACTTCATACAAACAATATATTTACATTAGTATATCTAGTTACATCTAATTAAAATAAACATCATTTTAAGGAGCTAATTGAAGATATATATATATATTTGTGCATTTTATCATACTTAGTTGAATTACTAAGGCGAATTCTCTTATTAATACATTTCCTTTCATTTTTTTTAACTTGTTACACACAAATGCATCAGCACTGAAGTCTTACATTATTATTTTTGTAAATTAATGTATCATAAATACAGAAAATATACATTAGAAAATCACATAATACTTACATTTACACTAATATATCTAATAGAGTCGTATATTATTTACATTATTTTTTAATTAATGATTTAATTATTACACTAATACAGTCCAAATTCTTAATGTAACTATTTTATAAAAACTATTTATACCATATTTAGCCTGTTTCAGACACTTGCAATATTTCTGAAATCTTGCATTATTTTTGCAAGTTGTAGAATAAGAGGTATTTATACAGATGCGATAGCATCTTGACATATGTCTTCTCTTTTATATGCAAAAAGTTTCTTCATAATCAAGGAAACCTTTTGTTGTAAATGAGGTATCGTTAGCATGCATTTAATGTACTCAGGCGTAATTTGTGACCTTCATTTGCAGTGTAGCTCTTTTGTGAGCTGGCACTTGAAAATATAGTGCTCTGGGTCTCCCTTTTCCCCACATACGCACTTGTCTGATTCGCTCAAATTTCGTGCAAAGTAGTACGTGGGGAAAGGACCATGTCCAGATAAGAATATGTTGATGAAGAAGTTATAAGAGATTGGATCATATGTGGGTTTCTTGTAGAAGTTGAAAAGCCTTCTACCTACTTCTGCATTTTCCCATTCAGTTTGCCATTTTTTTAATGTAATTTTTTTCAACATATGTTTCACATACGATTTAGGGAATGGGACATTGATTGGAGGTAGAGATGGGTCTTGAGCTGCATTTTTAGCAAGCGCATCTGCCCTTTCATTTTGGGCTTGTCCAGCATGCGCTTTTACCCACTTTATTTTTATAGATGTTCTCTTGCGCTGTGATAATAAATCGTAGATATCTTGCACTATTGATGATTTGTTTGTTGCATCATTGACAGCTTTAATTGCCGCTTGGCTATCACTGTAGATGGTAACATATGTTAGATGCTTTTGATGAGACCATAGAATAGCGTGTTTTATGGCTGAAAGCTCAGCTTGGAAAACGCTGTTGTTGTTCCTTAGGTGTCCTTTCCATTCTGTTGTTTCTTGTTCTGAGAGGAGTGCAAAGAACGCGCATCCTACTTCTTCGTTTAACTTTGACCCATCTGTGTACACGACTGGAAATGAAGGTACACTGAGGGTGTCTTCTTTTGTACATATTCTGAGTTTTGCATGTACTGCAGGGTGTCTTAGGTAAGGATTTCGTGGCTGTTCAAAATCAAGGGGGCACAGGTTTTGATCTTCTACCTCTATGTTTTTCTTGAGGTGGAATAACGTGGCTAAGTCTGCATCTTCTTAGATTCGGGAAGACTATTAGTCAGTATATATTACTATAAACTTCGGGAAGACTATTAGACTATTAGTCAGTATAAAACCGACAGCCTTTTACTTCTGATTTTGTTTATAGAGGTTCTCTCTTGCAGCATAATGATGTTTCAACTTATCCAGTTTGCATCTTTGATGACATATTGAAATGGACTCAGCATGTTGAAAACGTCATCTCAAAAGCCAGGAAGAGACTCCCCTTTCTTAGGAGACTAGCTGGTGCTAAATGGGGATGTGGCAGAGCTACCCTTAATAATACTTTAAAAGACTTATGTCCAGCAGGTTTAAAATTATTGCAATAAAGTGCTGGTCTCTGCCTCGGATAGAGTCTAGGGTAGGCTTGATATTTTCCAAAACCAGGCTTTACGCTTGATCACTGGAGGTGTTAAAACTACTCCCGTACTTGCTAGGCATTTGCTTTGTGACCCACAGCCAATGACTAACCTGTTTCGGAGGAATGCAGCTATCCTTTAAAGTAGACTTACTATACTCACAACTATTTCTTTTTGGTGTGAATACGATTGTAACAGACTCAGAAGGACTTCATTCAATGCGTCCAGGAGAACGCTCAATATAATGCCATTAACGACAAAGCCTATGAATTATTAACTCATATATATATATATATATATATATCCATCCAATCGGGTTTATTCTTGATGTCAGATTGGACCTGACTTTAAATATGAGGAGAAACGACTTATACACAGCTGCTCTTCGAGCCTTCGCTTTGGAAACCATAAATACTTGCTGTCCTCCTCGTAAGTGACTTCATATTTACACTGATGGTTCCCTTTTGGATTTCATCCAGGGCGCTGGGGCTCGCTTCTTCTGTGATCTATTTTCCTTTTACCTACATTTGACTCTCATACAACCCATTTTGACAGTGCAGTCGAGGCCACACATTTAGCCCTTCAACAGCTTTCTGCCTGTCCTCCTGATAAGGTTGTAATGTTATCGGACTCGAGTTCTGCTCTGCAAACCTTAGTAAGTAACCTAGGAAAACAATGTGCTCGTGTCCAGAGCTGCTGGGAGCTGTTGAGCAGAATTCAGACAAAAATTGCTTTCCAGTGTGTGCCATCACATTGTGGCCTTTGGGGAAATGGGATGGCGGACTTTAAAAAAAGTGCGGATATTCTCCAAAGGTCTTCCAGAGACCTATCTCTTCGCTCTGCTAAACTTGTAATTAGGATTTAGAAAAAATTATTTTGTAATGTTGCTGAAAATAAGTCATGGATGGTGCTATTAAAAACCTACTGTGTCTCAGACTCTCCCCATGCTGCTGCTGTGGCTGAGTTTAAATTATTGACCGGACATGACTGCCTTAGTGCTCATTTGTTTCGTTTTAATCTGACTGCCTCACTTTTATGTGCTTTGTGTGATTCTGGACAAATCATGGACCCTTCTCATCTGGACGTCTGCTCTGAACTTACGAGTTTGGACTGTATTGTAAAGACGTATTGGAGAGCTCGTTTCCTAATGACCTGATGATCAATGGCCAGACATTTGATAAATAATATTTACAAAAACATGCAAGTACCAAATCTGAAACTGACCGATACATTAAGCTTTCGCATGCTAAAATCGTATCTCTCTCTGTTAAGAAATATAGGGTAATCAACATTTTTAAGTGTTTTGTAACATTTTTTAAACGTTAAGTCATGCATATATATCTGAATGATATAGTACAAGCAACTTTAAAATCAGAAGTCAATCCTAACAAAGTATAAATACCGTAACACGCCGAGAATTTTTAGTAAATAGGAAACACTTTCTATCCAACAGGCAAGTCTGAGAGAATGGCATCGTACTCCAGTTTATCGTTAAACATCGCCGTCATCTATTATCGTAGATAATGTCTTTCTTGGTTCAATCCATAGTGCTGTCCTTTAGCTAGGTATCAATCCTGGCTCATAACTCACCTTCACCTCGTCTGAGACGACTGACTAAACACGACTTTTGGCGACATACTGTTGGATTTCTAGGGCAATTTTAAATTCTGCTTGTGCACGTGTTCTCAGATTTGGTTGTATTTTTATGAAAAATCTTATCTCTCAGCTTAACACGAATCAGTAAACATATGGTAACTGTGGAGTACCTATTCTCCTTCATAAAAACGCAAGTATTGAGGATAGGGATGCTTTTAACTCAGGCTTTAGGGAATTTGTGTATGTTTAGGGAATTCAGTGATCTGGCAATTTGTTGTTGTAAGAACGATATTTAAGAACCACGTACTCTGTAAAGGTTTTGTTGTGTATTGAAAACTGCGTGTTTGCGTATTGTACCGTGTTAAAGGTATTTGTGGTGTGTGAAAGTTGCTTGTAATTATATAGTTACGTTATTCCCTGTGAAATATTTTGTATTAAACGACAAAAGTGGTGCTAGTCATCTGTTCTACAGCATCATCTTTAGTTTCAGGAACTGTTAATTTATTCATAATGTTCTGAATTCAAATTCGTACACATTGTATTTATTATCTGATCGATTTTACTGCTGTAATTAAGCCGGTAGGTTTCGTAGCTTATTTTTAGATATCGGAATAAGCAGAACCGTATTTAGACTTGGTAAGGCTATTTGAGATATGGGACCCTTGTTATACTATCTCGAATAATGAAGAGAAATCAGAGCATTGTCTGTTATACTGTATTTTAATATTGTGTTTATACTATATTTTAATTTTATGGGGGGGGGGGAGCTAAGCTGTAGCTTGTATAACATATACCTAAATCCTGCACTGGGAATAAGAAAATGCCATTTGTGTGATTTTATTAATCATTTGTTTTCATGAGTTTATGCTAGGAAATTATTAATTTACTTATACAGTATTTCATTTATTTTCAGACACTTGTGTTTTTTAGTTTAATTTGCAAGTATTAGCAAAATGGCGTTATTTTTCGTTGAAGTAAACTATTGATCATCTTTTTTTAAACCTACTTATTTTCTTAAAGCTTATGGGAAGAAAGCTAATTCAAACATTTCTGAAAATTAACTCTTATAGGTATCGAGAAACTTCGAATGGGCAGTTCGTATTTAATAAAACATGATAATAAAGAGACATCCAGTACTTCTTTAGATAACATTTTGCTCTTTAGAGTAACAGTGGTCTATTTTGTTCCATTCTTTCATAAGATTTGTAGTAGATCTCTCATAGAAATGTTATGTTTACTTTTTCTTTTCTCTTACTTGCTGCTTACATTTCAATGGAACATAAAAGTCAAAAGAGTATGGGGGAGTTTGAGTAACTTCCAGACAGAAGTGCAATCACTGCAAGCTAACATTTAGGTCTGTTTGTTAAGTATCATAACCATGATGGACATTGAATGTATTTTGCATTCCAAGTCTTTTGGAGATGCTGTTAGATTTTCATTAAGATGTTTATATATTTATATAACTCCATAATATTTTTGGTAAACACTGTATTTCTTATTATAGAAGTAAGGAAACATCTCCCAAACCTTATGCCTATACTCGTGCGTGACATTAGGCATTATGTTTCTTGATTTTTTTCTTAGTTGGAATTTTATCACATATTAATTCATCTATCAGACAAAAATACATTAAATTTGGACTTTTCTGAAAATATAAGTTTGTTCACCATACTTACTTACTATAGATTTCATGCTTTGCTTACTATAGATTTCATGAATGTCGAAGGCATTTTCCTTGTTTTCTTGTTGACAAAAAAATTTTTTGTCACCAGTTATATTCAAATGATGTAATGTGTGTTCTACTAGTTTCACATTTAACTTTTATTGCAAGTATTCTTCTAAGTTTTACACAACTAATTTTGAGGTCTTGTTTGATTTTTCATAGGATGATTCTCCAATTCCTTCCTTTGTGTGAGTTTGGAACATTATTCTTCAGTGCATATTGAATAATTCATGCAGTTTGCATCATTTTAATACATTAATGGTAGTTAAATGTTCTGCATCAAGATTTTTTTTAAATATTTTAATCATATTTAAAAACATGAATAGTTAAATATAAAATAGAATTTTTTATAAATTTGTAGTGCCTTATCATATTCAGATCAGATAAGGAACTGTTAATATATTTTTTAAACAAGTTAATAATTTCCAAATGCAATTTATAATTCTTGTGATGTAATTTCATTTAAAAAAAATCATCTTTCAAAGCATCTCAACAAAACTTTTATGTATGTGAGTTACTGATTTAAATTTTTGGAATAAATTATTTTATTTCAAAGAATATTTTAATGATATTTATTTTGTAACAAGCAAGGAGTTAAAATAGAGAAAAGTAATATATTCGTGAAAAATCCGGAGTTTGTATTTCAATGTTTAGTGGAAGATCCATGTAGATAAATTGAAAAATACAAGTGTCTGAAAAAATATATGAGCTACTGTTTCCCACAAATTATTTGTAATTCAGACCTCTTCATCTGAAATTTGTCAATTCTTAAATTTCTTCACTTTGTCAGCATATTAATTTTCTCCATGTTCATATTTTATGATGCAATCAAGAATTATTGAATGTCAATTACACATAGTATTTTGCTCACTTAACAGTGATGGACATAAGCGAAAACACACTTTACATTTTAAAAAGGGAGAAAAATACTTTAAAATACAATATTTTGGTTGATCTTTACAATATAGTGGTAGTTTGGTGACATTTTGGAGGCGATAAAGGTTACTACCTGGGATTTTGGTAATAATGTGAGCAGTACTCAGTTCCGATTACGCATTATTTTGTGTGAGGGAAATGAGAGATCATGGGATATGTCATGTGATATTAATGGACAAATTACTGTTCTTTAATCGGAAAAGGGGGGAAATCGGGAAAAAATCTGGAAATTTTGTATTTGACTTTATTCTGTGTTGTGTGAAACAGTGTTCGTGAATTTTTGGATCCCATGGCCGTAACTAAAGTGAATTCGAAATGGGTATTTATGTATGTATTAATTTAATGTATGTGCTCATTTATATTTTAAGTAGCGTTTTTGAATTTAATTATATTTTAATTAAATGATAGTTATTTTGTGAATTTTATGTTTGTAGGAATTTGGTATACGTTTTAGTTGAAGTAAACGTGCATGGAAATAATTTAAATATCTGACACTAAGTATTTGTAATGGTTGCGGTATGAATTCGTTGGTGACGTGTATAATGTAACGGATGATTTAGAGGTAAAAGTTTTTGGATATTTTATTTATTTTATATGTGGAAATGTTCATATTTGGAAAAGGTAAATACTTTTTTGCGATCAGGTAATTTCATATATGTTCTTTTTACCGGGTTTAAAGATTGAGAAAATTGTCATGTATTTTCGTGAAATTTTTCTAATTTATGAGAAAAAAGCAGTGTACATGGATATAGTGAAGAGTGTGCGCAATGCCATTTTTGTGCAATTCTGGGATATTTTTTTAAAGTAAAAATAAGTCGGCGTGTACATGGTTTAGTGATATTTTAATTAAATGATAGTTATTTTGTGAATTTTATGTTTGTAGGAATTTGGTATACGTTTAAGTTGAAGTAAACGTGCATGGAAATAATTTAAATATTTGATACTAAGTATTTGTAATGCTTGCGGTATGAATTCGTTGGTGACGTGTATAATGTAATAGATGATTTAGAGGTAAAAGTTTTTGGATATTTTATTTATTTTATATGTGGAAATGTTCATATTTGGAAAGGGTAAATACTTTTTCGCGATCAGGTAATTTCATATATGTTCTTTATACCGGATTTAAAGATTGAGAAAATTGTCATGTATTTTCGTGAAATTTTTGTAATTTATTAGAAAAAAGCAGTGTACATGGATATAGTGAAGAGTGTGCGCAATGCCATTTTTGTGCAATTCTGGGATGTTTTTTTAAGTAAAAATAAGTCGGCGTGTACATAGTTTATGTGTATGTGTTATTTTAAAAAACGCGTAAGGAGTATGGTATTGTGCACTTTTTCCCAATTTTGCAGTGAATATTTGTCATGATTAAGCAGTTTTGTTAGATAAAATTTCTAGCATAAGTGTAATTCGGCTAGTAGATTGTTGGAAGAAGTGTTCAGTAGATAAAAAGAAAAGAAACATGTCTTTACTTCGTGAAGACAAAATGGCGGTGGGAAAAAAAAATAGAGGGTTGCTGTAGGAGAGTTGGTCGCCAAATTTTCGCCAAAAAAACGCCAAGTTACCATAATGTAAAGATCAACCAATATTTTTACCAAAATATATGATCTTTAGAATATTAGACAGATAACCAGAAAATGTTAAAAGTCAAATTAATAAACTTGTAAAAATAAATAAAAACTTTTATTTTACTTTATGCGTATTAAATTTTGAAGACCTGAAAATATCTGTGTTCCCAGTAAATGAACCCAAACAAAACTATCACTTTTTAATAGTTTGTAATAAAATTTATTGTTTAGTAGAAGTTACTTACAAAATATTTCTTTTGTTGTAAAGCAGTGTAATCAGAAGTTATTTTATGAAAGTGGCATGTATGTTGTTTTTAATAAATTTGCATCTTCATGCTAAGTGAAATCAAATGTATAAAGAGGTGTGGGTTAGTATTCTTCCTCATTAGTATTCATTTTACTTTGGTATAATTTAGTGCAAGAAAAGGAAGACAGGTACTTGTCTTCTGCAATGGCCCTCGTGAGAAAGTGAGTGGCATTTTCCCAATTTGAACTTGAAAAAGTTATGATTTGTTGCCTAAAAATGAAATCAACTATGGAAAATGATAAATTGGCAATTTATACAAGTTATGAAATATGTAGAGAGAAAAGGATGGAATTTAGTACAGTACAAAGTCTTTAATCCAGACTCATCGGGACTTCGGCGATTCCGCATTATAGATCATCAATTTAAATCTGGTAAGATGGCATGCAGAAATTATACAATTAAAAATATGAAACTGTAATTTATGAAATAAAGAGCAATTATGATCTAAAGGGTATCAAAATTTACAAAAAAAAAGCTTAATATTTATTTCTTTACTTTATTAAACATTTCTTTCAACGCGTGAATGCGTAAAGCAAAAGTATATGTTACGCATAGTCAAAATTAGAAAATTGCAAACAAAACTATTTGATGTGCATTCATGATATTTATAATGACGAGGTAATTGATTTAAATCATATCGAAGTACATCGAGAGGAAACACTACATTTAGTAAGGAATTATAAGCCAAATAAAATAAAAACATGTGCCCCGAAGATGAGGATAGTGCTGACAGATCAATTTCCAGCTAATTGCATGCCACAACGTCCCCCTTCCCCGCAGAGCAGTGTAAAATTGATAAACAGATTTCGGAATGGTTAGAGGAACAAATCACCTCTCTGTCACTTTCTTCATGCCTTTATCCATTTTTTGCAGCAATTCCACTTTTTGTTTGATGGACATTGAAACATACTTTCGCTTTGTAGATCCTTTGGCAGCTTCACAATTGGAAACTTTTTGGGCTAATGCTTGAAATATGGTAACAGGTAGTTTGGCGACATTTTGGTAAGGCGATAAAGGTTACTAGCTAGGATGTTAGCAATAATCTGAGAAGTACACAGTTCCAATCACAGATTATTTTGTGGTGACTTTTATAATGGATAATTTAGAGGGAAAAGAAAATTAATGTAATTTCTTGCATATTTTATTTATTTTATATGTGCAAATGTTCATCCTTGAAAAGGGTATATGCAAGCTGAAGATATGAAAGCTTGCATACTGTACATACTTTTTAGCGATCAGGTCCTTTTTATAAAGGTCATATATGTCCTTTTTACTGACTTCAAAGATTCACAAAATTTTCCTCCATTTTCGTGCAAATTTTTCTAATTTATGAGAAAAATTATTTACATGTTTCATATATAAATTTGCCCTGTAAAAACAAATTTCTATGCACGTTTGTTCCACTACTTTCTGGAAAATTCCGATCGTGATTTTAGCTAATAAGCACTTAGAAACAATTTCGCACCTAATCTTCATCACGATTAAGCACTTTTGTTCCATAAAAGTTCTAGCATAAGCATAATTTGGCTAGCAGATTGTTGGAAAAAATGTTGAGTAAAAAAAAAAAAAAAAAAAAAAAGTCTTTATTTCGTGAAAACAAAATGGCATCCAAAAAAAAAAACCTAGCAGCTTGCTGTAGCAGGGTTCGTTGCCAAATTTTAGCCAAAAAATCGCCAAGTTACCATAATCCGAAGATTCACCACTTTTTGACATAATCCAAAGTTCAAGCTTGCTTTTTATAAAATTGCTCTAACAGTCTGCAAAAAGTAATAAGCTGGATCCAATTAGAAGATTAAGGAACAACGTAATCTGCAACATTAACCCTCAGTTGGAGGGGCTAGCGTATGAAGTACGCCAGGTCATTTTTCGCCTCTGCTCCGTGTTTGAAGCTATTTAATCTTATACATGGTATTAATAAGGTGATTTGTCATAGTAAAAATGATATAAGGAAAAGAATAACAGAAAAAAAGCAGTGAAGATGGAAACTACGAATTTTTAATTAATTCAAAAAGTGGATGCACTGGAAATGTAATTTAAAGGTAAATAGTATTCTGCATTATTTTCTGTATGAAAATTATAAGAACATAAATCAAAATTACAAATTATAAATATTCCATAAAGAAAAGTTCGGTAAGTTTCATAAATGAGAAATTTGAAAACCTTTTGCTCTTTTAATCTTCCGATTGTCCCTGTTCACTGCAGCAGGGTTTGCAAAGTTGTACTGTGTTGCCCAGATGATTTTTGCAGGTAAACTTAGAACACTCAGAACATTTTATGATAGTGTAGTTATTCTTCATTCTACCGCACTCAGCGCAGCATCCTTTGATCTTTTTTGCAGATGGTTCCTCATCCCTTTCGGCCGTCTTGTCCGCTTCTGTTGTTACCAGCCTTCTAATAATTGCTTTGGAATGCGACAGGAGAAATGGCATTTTCAGGCAGTTCTGAAGATATGGTTTCATCAAAGATGTAGCTAGATTTTTCAAAAAATATCTTCTAAACTTGATGGTTGCATCAGGTTTGGAGAAGTTCAAGAGCACTTGCGATTTTATGGCCGCTACGTTTAACAGTGCAAAAAATATTGCCATTGTCCACCTCTTGGTTTTTCGGGCGACAGTGAAATTACTACAAAGTTGGTCTACGGTATCAACTCCACCTTTACATTTGTTATAATCGAGGATTATTTGAGGTTTATTCGTTTCCTGGTCAATTTTGTCATTATCGTGTAAAGTACTGAGCAGTATTGCACACTTATTTTTTTTCGTTGCGTACGAAACAATTGTCATATCCTTTTGAAAAACCAAACAGTGAACTGCTGACTTCTATGGTTTTTGATGGCTGGAATTTCCTTTTTATTTTTGTTTCAGTGTGCCCACAAGTGTTATACCTTAGGTAAGAAGATACTGAGCTAGCGGGTAGCTTGTATACCAATTATCGGTCGTCAGGTTACGGTTGGAACCTTCGTATGTACCAATTAGCCTTTTGACAATGTCAGTACTTGAATTAGAAGCCTTGTAAGATCCTGGGGGTTGATTGCCACAGTAAATTTCAAGCTTCAATGTATAAAACGTTCGTGAGTCAACAACTGCAAAAATTTTCAGACCATACTTTGCGGGCTTGTTGGGGATGAATTGAATAAAAGAGCACCTCCCGCGAAAGGGTTCCAACTTCTCGTCGATTGTGAGTTCGTCACCTGGTGTATAAAAGTTTTGACTGTTCTGATTGAAAGATTCAAAAACTTCTCTTAGTGCAGAAAGCTTATCAGTTTTTCTTCGCACATACCTTGTGCCTTTATCATCAAATCTAATAGCAGCACACAGGTTTCAGAATCGCTTGAGACCCACGACTCCTTGCAAAATTTCAATTCCAGTACAGTCTTTTGCCCATGCTTCCTCCAAATTGAGTTTTGATATTTTTTTGCACCCTAATAAGAATAAAATTCATAAAAAGGCCAACATTTCTGCTCTATTAGTATCATACATGCTTCTCTTTGAGATGTTTTGGAGATCATCTGCAGTCCTGTTACATTTGAGATATATATTTGTATATTGTACGATAGCATCAATCATATTTGTATTTATGATTTTCTGAAAAGCAGAAAGCTCATCATTTATATCGTCACAAGTTTTGGCACTTGGACATATTTTTTTTTCATCAAATTTTTTCGAGGCGTTCTGGCGAATTTGCTCTTGAGGGGAACTTTATTCCACTTATAAGTTTCCTTATCTTCTTTCAGAAACTTTCCTCCAACTTTGTTCTTTTTGTAAATTGTTTTTGCAAAAAAGTCCTCATATTTTAAATCACTCATGTCATTTTCAATATCACTAAAATCGTCATTTGTTGGGGAAACATCGTTTGAGGAAGGAAAATGAGGATGTTTAGAAAAATTTCCCTCAATTTCCAAGTCACTTTCATGATCAGAATGTTCGATGCCTTCTGATTCATCGGCATCAGATGCGTTATCCAAATTGTCGGAGTCTTCATCAACCGAGACTTCTTCTAAAACGCGCAAATAATCTTCAGGAGGTAAAATATTCTTTCTGTACATACTTGGAGGAGCGGCGTATTGCGTTCGCCTACGCGGCATGCTCACAATACTTTCGAAAGAAAGGCGAAAACCAGACTGACCAGAAATACCAGGTGCATTGCACTCATGGAATGTTTCTAGGAGGGTAGAGGAAGCTCAGGAAGAGGTTGTCTAAAAATTACAGCCCAAACGCCAAACATTGGCGTACACTGTATGCTGGCCCCTCCATTGCAGGGTTAACTGGAATAGATAATTTTAGCCTAGCTTATACTGTCCGTTATACACTGCTCAACATTGAAAATGCAACACCAAGAAGGAGTGGTCAGAAAGTGATGGAATTTGAAGACAGCAAGCAGCAATAAGTGATCTTTATTTCAAAATGAAAGTCAGAATACAGAGCGAGAACGGCGTCGGCTCAGTAGGATGTAGGACCACCGCGCACAGCGATGCACGAAGAAACACATCTAGGCATAGAGTCAATAAGAGTGCGGATGGTGTCCTGAGGGATGGCTTTCCATACCCTTTCAACCATTTGCCACAGTTTGTCTTCTGAATGATTCAGGGGCAGAGTCTTCAAACGACGTCCAATCACATCCCACACATGTTCGATTGGTGGCAGGTCAGGAGAGTACGGAAGCATCTGTATACCTTGCAGAGCATGTTGATAGATGCGAGCACTGTGTGGTCAGGCGTTATCCTGCTGAAAAATTGCATTAGTCAGCCCCTGAAGGTAGGGGATTGCCACCAGCTGCAGTACATTATCCAAGTAACGTTGGGCCGTCATAGTGCCCTGAATACGAACTAGAGGTGACCTGGAATCGTAGGTAATAGCACGCCAAACCATTATGCCATTGTCGCGTGGTGGGGCGTTCCACAGTTACTGCTGGATTAGATCTGTCTCCACGTTGATGCCACACATGTATGCGGTGACTGTCACTGGATAAACAGAAGCGCGACTTATCTGAGAAAATGACGTTTCACCATTCTGTCATCCATATCGCTCCAGTCCGGCACCATTCTAAACATTGGCGTCTATGCTGTGGTGTCAATGGCAGTCTTCTTAACGGACGCCATGAGTGCAAGCCACGTTCAACCAATGAACGGGAAATGGTTCTGGTCAACACGGGAACATCCAGGTTACCTTGCCCATGCTGCAGAATAGCGGTACAAGTGACTTGCGGGACTGCCACAGCTTGTCGATCCATGCATGCTGATGTCACTCTGGCTGCGCCTACACCCCTCTTTCTTCCCACATTTTTTTGTTCCAACCATGTTCGCCATAGCCGATGCACCGTGCTCGCATCCATGTGAGTGTCGGCTGCAATTTGACATAAAGAGCAACCCGCCCTTCTCAGTCCGATCACCATACCCCTCGTAAAATCGTTTAACTGCTGGAAGTACCTTCGTTGATGGCGGCCTTTCATTCTCTCCTATTACACGTATCCTCCAGGACAAAAATCGACTTTCTTCGATAATTTGTCTGGCAGAAATAACAACATGAATATTGCCCATTCTGCACATTCCTTCTCTTATATCTTACTTCACGTGCATCGGAGAGCTGCACATTCCACGTCATTCGCATAACTCAGTGACGTACGTCTACTCTAAAATTTGCATAAATTTCTGACCACTCCTTCTTAGTGTTGCATTTTCAATGTCTAGCAGTGTACATTAAATGGCGCATGCATAATCGTGTTATTTATGCATTTACACATGCTCAGAAAGTTTGTAGCTTTGAGGTCCAGATTATAGATTGTTCCGGATTATGGAAGTCGGGATTAAAGATTTACTGTATATATTTATTATAGTATTTAACTCAAATTTTTCGGTAATTCATTTAAAATATAATGTAATTTGAGTACAATTTATTTAGTACTGCATACATTAATTGTATTTAAAACTATTATAATAAGCAATTTATTTAAAATAGAAAAATAAATAAAACAGGCTGAAAATCTCTATTTTTTATTGAACACATCTTAAAATTCTGTTTATTATTTTGTTTAATGCAATTTTGGTAGCAGTTTATATAAAAAAAAATTATATAAACATATCAGAAAATTCATTTTTACATACTCTTTCTGGTGGCTATAGCTCAACAATTGCTGCTAGTAATACCTCAGATATCAACTATATCTTCTTTTCTCGTTGATGAAAGATTGAATATAGTAAGCAAGTTAGATGTTTCTCGCATATGTGCACATTGGTAGCTAGTGTCTCACCATTAGAAATGTGCGCCAAAATTCATTTTCTCACCTTGGCTATTGCAGAAGACAAGTACCGGAATGTACTAACTTTCTTATGTGTGTGAATATCGCTGTATTTAAATAAAAAATTACTACATTATAATAATATATGCAGGTAAGTTGAAAAATAAGTTTCCCCTGTCAACTGTGGTCAGAGTTGTGTATAAAAGTCAAAAAATAGAATGAGACATTAAAGATATTACATACCTTTATTTTATTATTCTCGTATGAGTACGTTGAGACATTTGTCATATCACTTGATAGCTTCAAAAAGTCCTGCAAGAAAAATTCATGCTTTGCATATGGAAGAAACGTTGAACGGCTGTGGGCGAAAGGCGACACAGCCGGAAAATGCGCAAGTCACCGATACACCATTGGGTAGAGGTCGCTGCAAATCAAGCAGATGGCGCTGTTGCAGTGCCTGCGCAAAGCGGAGACCAGCCTCTCATTTGAGCCCCGGTAAGTATGGAGAGAAGGTGCGTTTTGAATTCGTGGTCAAAGGAGGAAGTGAGAATGGTTATCCGCTATGAATGGGCACATGGAGTATCAGGAACAGAAATTCATAACCACCTCGTGGAAGTCTATGGGCCAGGTGTGATGTCGAAGCAAATGGTGCGGAGATGGTGTCGCACATTCAGTTATGGACATCAGCAAGTGGAGGACATACCGAGAGCTGGACGAACGCGCACGGCCACTACAGATGCAAATGTCAGGAAGGTGGATGACATGATTAGAGCGAACCGGCGTATCACCATCGATGAAGTAGCGGAAGAACTTGGAATCTCGCATGAGCAAGCTCAAAACATCATTCGATACAGAACGACATTCTTCGATACAGAAAAGTGTCAGCATGATGGGTGCCCCAACAATTGACCTCGACACACAAGGAACAACGCATGGGGGTCAGCCTGGAACATCTCGTGCGTTACCATGAAGATGGCAATAACTTTCTGTTTCAGATTGTGACGGGGGATGAAACGTGGGTCCACCATTTCACGCCAGAATCGAAGGCCGCATCTATGGAATGGAAACATCCGTCATCACCTGTCCGAAAGAAGTTCAAGACAACTCCCTCTGCAGGTAAAGTGCTCCTCACAGTTTTCTGGGATGCCTAAGAAGTTTTGTTGCTGGACTTTTTGGAGGTCGGAACCATCAATGCTACGCGCTACTGTGACACCCTGTCGAAATTGAAAGAGGCGATTCGGAAAAATCGACCTGGCCTTCTCACATCTGGATGACAATGCCAGACCACATTTGGCGACGGCAACGCAAAACCATATTGCAACTCTTAGTTGGGAGCGCCTACACCATCCGCCATACAGTCCTGATCTCGCACCAAGCGACTTCCATCTGTTTCCGGCTTTGAAGAAAAATCTCGGGGGAAGGCGCTTTGGAAGCAATACTGAAGTGAAACAAGCCATTCAACGCTTCTTCCATATGCAAAGCCCTGATTTTTTTCTGGAGGGCTTTTTGAAGCTTATCAAGCGATATGACAAATGTCTCAATGTACTTGGTACCTATGTGGAAAAATAAAGGTATGTCATATCTTTAATGTCTCATTCTATTTTTTGACTTTCATACACAACTCTGACCACAGTCGACAGGGAAACTTATTTTTCAACTTACCCTCGTACAATGTGTTTAGAAACAATTTTAAAATATCTGCTTTGTGTTAATAGTAAATTTAAAACTTTGTTTAAACTTTAGAGTATTCCTTACTCTACTTAAGTGAAAGCAAAATTTTGCATAGTATTTAAAAAAAAAAAAATTTCTTATAATGACTGTAAATTTCTTACCTTGGATTTGAAAGTATACTTTGTAACGGAATAGAGACTACCAAGAGTATTTATTATTGTATAATCTGAATAAAGTCTTCAAGTAATTTTATGGTTTATGTTACTTTATTGTTTCGCATTTTATGTCTTAAATAAGCATTATTCTTCAGTTGTATTAAGGAAGCAAGTGTCATTTGCAATTAAAGTCTTGAATGTAAATGTTTAAATAAATTTATTATTTTTTTAAAAACTTTAAATTCACTGCATATGATTAAAAATTGACTCGTAAAGATATACTGGGAAAGAAACACATAATAGAGGTTTTGGGGAAATGGAAGGAATAAAGTTAGATGGATATTCATATACTTTTCCTACATGCAACTTTTATTAAAAATGGCATGAGGAAATTTGTTAATCTTCCTCTTAATGATATCATATTAGATTGTTAATATACACTCACTTGCAAAAGTTAAGCACTGAGAGGAAAGTGCTAATTTCCGGAAGCCAATCAGAATTGAAGAGGATGCAATTCGCTGCAGACGTAGATGGAAATGTGCAAATATGTTAGGTAACAGCCAGTCGCGCTTTCATGTCAAGAAATATGCAGAAAAGGCTGTCTTATGAAGGGTTACAGAAGTTGATTGTAAATGCTGATAGGTGTTTAAAACTTTCGTACAATTTGTTTTCAAGACATGAATGTTTCTATGACTTCCAGAAGACGAATGGAAGATTCTGAGTGCTGGCATGCTGTGGGCGCATTGAAGCAGGACAGTCGATCACAGATGTTGCTCTTTTCTTCGGCGTTCATCATTCTGTAATTTCACGTTTATGGAAGCAATTCCAAACCACACAGACAGTTGTCCAAAGGCCTGTAACCAGTCGCCCGAGGGTTACAACCCCCGCGTAAGATCGATATATTGCTATTGTAGTCAAGCTGAATCGCAGAGCAACCTCTACACGTGTGACATCTATGGTTCCAGCATTCATTGGTAAGGTGATATCTGCAGCTACTCTATGCCAAAGATTACATATGAGTAGATTGTATGCCCGGGTACCTCGAGTTTGTGTTCCTCCAACCGTCCAATCAAGAGGGGCATGATTACAGTGGTGCCGGGAACATGTCAATTGGAATGTGTCTGACTGGGACATGTTTACTGATGAGTCAAAATTTGCTCTGGAGCCAGATGACAAGCGTATAAGGATATGGTGTAAACAACAAACACATAATCAGTCGCAAAACATCACGCATTTCGAGGTGGAAGCATTATGGTGTGGGCAGGAATTTCATTATGATACCGCACTGACCTACACATCTTTAAACGGGGTTCTTTGACGGCTGTCCGGTATTGAAATGAAGTCCTAGAACCCAGTGTAAGATTGTACGCTGCAGCAGTTGGCCCTACTTTTGTTTTAATGGACAATAACGCATATCCCCGTAGAGCTGACATTGTCGATGATTACCTGGAGAGTGAAGGGATTGCGTTTATGGCATGGCCAGCATATTTGCCAGACCTTAATCCCATTGAAAATCTTTGGGATGCTCTCGGCCGTGCTGTATCTTCACATTTCCCACCTCCAGCCAATGAGCTGGAAACTGCTCTACAAGAAGAATGGCGATTGTTTAATTCGGTGGTGTTTGACCACCTAATTGAAAGCATGGTCACAAGGTGTAAACTTTGTATACAGATGGGGGATCACATACCTTATTAATGTCCTTTTTTTATGCTGTTTATTTTCATTTTATACACAATTCTGTTTAAGTCTCCTGTATGTCATTATCTGATAACTTACAAAAATTTAATATTGTTTTCATTTTTGTATATAATTATTGATTTTGTTTTATGCATAAATATATATACTAGTTTCCTGCTGAATTTTGTGTCAATCAAAGCAGTATTTGGTGATTTTTTTGCATTTTACATCTTCGTGCTTAACTTTTGGAAGTGAGTGTACATAGGAATTAGCACATTTCTAGAATAAATATTTAGAAAAGTTATGATAGTATTTTAATACAATACAGTCAAAAGTCTTAATCCGGACTCGTCGGGACTTCGGGGATTCCGGATTATAGATCATCAGTTTAAATGTGGTAAGATGGCATGCAGAAATTATAAAATTAAAAATATGAAACCGTAATACATGAAATAAAGAGCAATTATGATCTAAAGTGTATAAAAATTTACAAAAAAAAAAAGCTTAATATTTATTTGTTTACTTTATTAAACATTTCTTTTAACGCGCGCATGCGTAAAGCATAGTCGAAATTAGAAAATTGCAACCAGAAAGCTGTTTGATGTGTACTCGTGATATTTATAATAACGAGGAATTTGATTTAAATCATATCAAAGACGGAATACATCAAGATGAAATACTACATTCAGTAAGGAATTATAAGCTGAATAAAATAAAAACATTTACCCTGAAGATAAGGATAGTGCTGACAGATCAACTTCCAGTTCATTGCACGCCACGATTATCCCCCCGCAGAGCAGCGTGAAATTGATAAACAGATTTCGGAATGGTTAGAGAAACAAAGGATTTATCCATTTTTTGCAGCAATACCACTTTTTGCTTGATGGACATCGAAACATACTTTAGCTTTGGCAGCTCCAGCATCGGAAATTATATTTGACATAATCGAAAGTTCAAGCTTACTTTTATAAAATTGCTCTAACAGTCTGCAAAAAATAATAAGCCAGATCCAATTCGGAGATTAAAGAACAACGCAATCTGAATATATAGATAATTAGATAATTTTAGCTTAGCTTATACCGTCCGTTATACATTAAACGCGCATGCGTAAACGTATTATGCGCATGCGTAAACGACTATATGCATGCGCGAACACATGCGTTGACGCATGAGCAGAAAGGTTGTAGCTTTGAAATCCACATTATAGGTCATTGCGGATTATGGGAGTCCGGATTAACGACTTTTGACTGTATATACTAAATTTATTATAAAAATAAATTCATAATTGCGTACTGTTGAAAAATTCAAAACTGTAGAACAAAGTTTCTGTTGAAAGTAACATAACCAGTATTACACTATAATACAAGTAGAAGATTACTGATTAACTAAAATTATTACTCTTTGGGTGACTTCTTGTTTGAGATGGGGTTGGGTTGATATCAAGTTGTTTTATTTATTTCAGAAATTTTTGGATATGAATCGTAGACATTAGATAGCTAAATAAATGCTTCAATGGAAATTATGTATGATTGTAAAATTAGATCAGAAATTAAATCCATTTTGGAATGTCACACTTTTATTCTTTAATAAGGTTTATAATATTTGTGGGATAAAATATTATACATGCATGAAATGTTGAAAAGGTAACTTTATCCGGTACTTTTCCGTTTTCCCAGCGCAGGGGATAAAGTCACTAATAATGGTACAACTGATGCCAAACGGAATATCGTCGATGATAACCTTTTACGCCTCATTTTCAAAACAAGTCTCAACTTTCTTTCAATACTGGCATACAATTACATAGAATTTTTACCAGATAGTTCAATTTTATGCCATTCACCGTAATTAACTCGTTTAGGATGCAATCACACCACTTACCCAAAGCTGAAAATATAGAAAAGCCAAAGTCAAAGGTTAAATTTATCAATTCTAATGAGAATGCATTAGCGAAGTAAAGCGCTGCGGTTTTGCATAATTTCTGAGTAACCTATTTGTACGAATTGAAATAATTTTTGCATTTAAACTTGTATTCCAAATTAAGATTTAACTGAAATTAATGTAGATAATTTTTGAGAGAATTAGATTTTTGTAGCGTAATTTACATGAGATGAGATCACTTAGGGTCATGTGATATAAACCGGCAAATCAGGATGTTGAACCATGAAAGCATAATAAATTCTTAGACCTAACATTTTTTATGTGCATATTGTATGTTGTCTCAAAGTCTGCTTGCCGAGATTTGCGTTGGCAAAACGGAAAAGAACCCAAAAGTTTAAACGATATTTACAATGTTTGTGCTTTCAAAATAAAAAATTCTTTAAGAACTGACATTTGTTAGCATTTTTTATGCGTATACTGTATGTTGTCGCCGATAAAGTCTGCTTGGCGAGATATGCGCCAGCGAAACGGAAAAGTACCCTTTATCCTTCATTAAATATTGTAGTAAACATGTACTTCTAATTTTAGAGTTTCTCAAGAATGAAAAATTGGTGGGATCCATGATGCTCCCTTATATGCTCCTCACAGTTCGACAGGTTATATACAAAATGCTTCATGCAAAATTTGCAGCTACAGAACATCTCTGGTAAGAAGGGAATAACAAAGTTAGATATGTGAATTTTTGGTACTTTTCTTGTATTGGTATTGGATTTGTGAGTGTATGCATGCATACATAGATACATTTCTGAATTCAGTCCTGGAAACTGCTGAATTTTTTAAGTTTGTAACGATTGATTTCTTCAAAGAAATGGCAGTATTGATTAAATGCTAGAACTCTTTGTTGTACATAAAATGGTCTATTAAAACCCAAATAGTTTATTGAATTTTAAAGCAGTGCAAAAAATATTAACATGTTGATAGTAATCAAGCTTTTAGAAATGAAATAGGTTATGAAGAAGGTAAAATGAAAATTTGTTAAGAAAAGAAACATTTCTTTCTGAGAAATCGCTTGAAATTATGAAAATCTATGTCAAAATAAAGATCTGGACTTAAAAGTCTTACATTAAACAGATGATTTCAATATACAAAAAGGATTTATGAATTGAAGCACAGCAAAAAAGAAACGAAAAATCTTTGAAATTATAAGCAGTTGATTTCATCTGAAAGCGGGCATCTGTTTGATACTAATGTCAGAATATCATTCACCATTCCCTATGTTTTTGTACACTTTTAGGATAAAGCCTACAAAAACAAGTTTGCAAGTAGAAGTAACAGTATAGCATATTGTAGATAAAGTGTGCTATGTTTTCAGAACCATTTTTGGGGAAGAAATTATAAATGGTTCTTTTATTTAAATTAGTATATCTAAGTCTGATTCTTTTAATTAAATATCATCAAATTGCTGTCCAGATGGGAAAATGGTCAGTGACTGACTGGCCTACTGAAGAACTGGGGCTTGAATCCCAGAGAAGGCTTGCATGTAAACTGTCTTCATAGGAGACAATGGTGGCCCACTTATTTAGGTACCTCCATAATAAAGTCACCACTGCTTCCACCCTTAGTAGTGGCCAATGCCATAATGGTTAGTGCCAACAATTGTGAAAGAAATCATCAAAACTATGATACAGTACAAAGTCTTTAATCCGGACGTCCATAACCAGAATGATCTATAATCCGGACCTCAAAGCTAAAAAACGCATGCACATAATACCTTTACGCATGTGCATAATATGTTTACGCATGCGCATTTAATGTATAACGGACAGTATAAGCTAGGCTAAAATTATCTAATTATCTATTTCAATGTTGTAGATTGCATTGTTCCTTAATCTTCTAATTGGATCTGGTTTATTATTTTTTGCAGACTGTTAAAGCAGTTTTATAAAAAGTAACTTTCAATTATGTCAAAAAGAGTTTCCGATTCTGAAGCTGCCAAGGGATCTTCAAAGCAAAAGCATGTTTCGGTGTCCATCAAACAAAAAGTGGAATTGCTGCAAAAAATGGATAAAGGCATGAAGAAAATGATGAAGAGGTTAATGAAAATGAGAAAATTTTGATTGACAAGTTAGTCGGTATTCTCGGCACAGCAATTACAGGACTTAAACAACGGAACTTTGTAACTGAACAAGAAATTATGTCTATTTATAGAATTAAAGAGAAAGTATTAGCACATAAAACGAAGCAACTTAAACAATTTACATTAAAAGAAATGTTTAATAAAGTAAACAATTTTTTTTAAAAAATTTGATACCCTTTAGATCATAATTGCTCTTTAGAATTAAATTTATACATTGAGTAATGTCTTTAACAAAATTGCAAGTTACGAGTATTAAAAAGATTTTAAGGCCTTATTAAAAACAATGCCTGCAATGAAAAAGAGAAGCTTCGTATCTTAACTCGGTTAAGAGTATCTACCTTCAACTAATCTAAAGAAACAGTACACGCATGCATGGGAATAATCAGTGCAAACTTCATAAAATAGGACCAAAATGAAATTTATACAGCCATTTAACCCTTAGCGCTCCGTGACGGAGCCGTCTGTCATTTGTTCCGTAACTCTGTAGGTTCCACTGTGGAGCCCTCTGTTGTTTGTTCCATAACTCCGTAGGCTCTGCTGCGGAGCCCAATATTTTTAGCATGATTAGGCTTAAGATGTTACGGAATCGTCGCTGTTGGGAATTGTTATCTGTAGTTAAAACATGCTCAGTCTCGCTACTGTTACAATTGAAACATTATTTGACCCATTTTATGGGGCTCGGGCCCTCTGAAGTGCTAAATCTGCCACTATATTTAGTGCACATTACTTATAATTCACTAATTAACATATATATGTTAATTTCTTACAATGTATCTTAAACACAGAAATGATAGTGCAAAGTCAAGAAAAAAAGAAAAAATTCATCCCCATGACTTTTTAAAAATGAAGAGCAACAAAAGATCTGAATTAACAAAAAACACTGCAAAAGCATACTCTTAATAGCTACACAGTTAGAAATGCCATTTATTACAATAATAATATGATACATGTTCAATTGATACAGTGCATGTCTGGCATATCTTACTTAAATTCAATATTTATTGGCTGATGTTAATTTCAAAACAAGCACTTTGTATTCCATACAATAAAAATGAAAACTGCAGAAAATGGCAAATATCGCCAAGGCTTTCAGAAAATGTATACATCATTCATTGTTTTCATAATGTATAATTATCTAATCTTAAAATTTCTAAAATATTTAGTATGTACAATATCCAGTTTTAATAATATTTAAATACATAATTTATTATTAGACATGACTGATTTTCATTTTTCATAACTTCTTGATGTGTAGTACACTTTTAAATATATAGAACAGTAATTGATCTCTTACTATATTATACAATATATTCTCAGAGGCATAGCTAAAGACAGGAAGCATTTTTCATGTGAAGAGGACTAAATTTTTTAGATTCATGAGTAAAACTTGCTACAGTTAGGTAATATTCCATGAAAAACTGAGAACTCGTTCATATTCACAGAACTCATGCATGAATCAGTGTTACCAAAGTAAACCACAAAAATGTTCATACACCCAGTGTTCAGCCATCTTATGTACTTTTTCATTCTAGTGGAAAATCGCGAGATGCCAATGAAACTGAATTGAATTACACTAAACAAATTACAAAAACATTCAACAGCTGTTCCTTCTTTATTTCATTGAAATTTTGTAATTAAAAATATGAATATCAATTAAATTATAACCACAATAATGATATAAATAAGGAAGAATTCCTCACTCCCCTACCTTATTCCAATATTCCTGCTCTTCTACAGTGAAATAAGTTTAATGTGAAAACGCTTAAGACAAAATATAGGTTAACAGGAATTAATGCAACAGTCCGGACAAACTACTATGTATTTTCATGCATTTGTTTCTCTTAACATGAAGATATCCTTTCTGGGAATGAGAAAAATAAGGCAAACACCGGCCTTACAGGCAAGATTTAAGCAGGATGTGAAGAGGTGGTTTCATATGTTTCATAGAAAGGAGGCTAACTTGGCTTTGAAATACCCTCGGAATAGACTGTGACAGTTTTGTTTATCTAAGCTACTTTCACTGTCCACCTCTACAAACATCTCACCTTTTATTGGTTTACTTTGGAATTTGGTGTTGAGTACATCGCAGTGCGAGTAAAAATTAGTGAATTTAGTTCATATTGTTGCACTCTGCATGTCTCTGTCTCTTCATATATTGCACTCTGCATGGAATTCAGTGACTCCAAGGATGAATGAAAATTGTTTTCGTCATGTACGATTCTCAAAAGTATCAGATTCTTTGGAACTAACAGAAATGGAGAAGGAGGATATTGAAACCAAGCCGACACTTAATGAAAAGTTTGAGCAAGTTTAGGTATTAATGGACGAATTCGCTGCAGTAGTTGATGATAATGTGTATGCAGCCCCAATTATGGCAGAGAAAGACATTTTGGAGTTTGTTCAAAGCTAAAAGAATATTATTAATGCAGATTCCAACAACGAAAATGAAATGAATAACGCAGCTCTTGGTTCCCAAGTCATCCGAAATGAGGAACATCGTAAAAAGTTTGTGCAGTTATTTAGATGCACATTCTAATGGTGAAATGAATAAACAAAATGGACAACATTGAACAATTTGTTAAAAATTTGATACCAAGAAAGATAATGCAAAGAAAAATATCAAATTATTTTCCCAAATCGCAATGTTTTGTTTTTCAAAAAACTTAAAAATTTTGTATTAAATTTCATTGAATGTTTTTGCTTCATTGATATCTATTAAATACATGCATATATACATACTATGTAAATAAAATGTACTCTAATACTTTATTTTGTTGAATATATATATATATATTTCAATATCCTTTAGCACGAAAGAATATTTCGGTCCCCTCAGTTTCGTGTTAAAAGATTTTCATTGTATTTTAGAATTTTATTTGTTATTGCTTGGAAAGATTTAAAAAAAAAAAGTGGAAGGACAGTCGCTTTGAATTTTGCATTATACTAAAATACAGTTTCTAGAATGCAATTACAAATATTGCAAATACTGCTGTGAATTTTTCTCACTTTTGAGAAGAATTTTTCTAAATACGAATCATTTAAGAAGCACTAATAACCTAAATACAAGTGTCTTGTATTTTAAGAACTCTTGCAGCACTGTCTGTGAAAGAATGAACCATTTTGATAACAGAAAAACAAGCACAATAGTATTTTAGAATGTTGAAACTGAAGTTTTATTTCAAAATTTTATTTATTTTTCTATCTGTTGTTTTGACATATTAGATTTTTTGGAGTGTTCTGAAAGGGGCAGCAAGAGATCTCCCTACACCACTATGCATATTAGAGATGAAAGACATATTAAAGATAAAATTATGAAGAGAGGGGGGATGCCCAATGTTTCTCCAGATTAAATTGAAATCAGACAAAAAAATAACACATTAGAGTTCATCCATATTATTTTAATTTACAATAAATATGTTTAATGGATAAAATGTACAATATGTTGCAAAGTAAAAAAATATTACATATTTGCAGTTGCATATATAACAAATACATGATGTATTATACAATATTAATGCATGATAAATGTACAAATGGCACATCATTTGAAAAAACAAAACAAAGTATCTTACAAATAAAAGATGCAAATTCATCACATGCTATATAAACAACATATACATTAAAAGACTACTACATATATATAAAATGAATATTTATTAATTTGTAACACAACAGTAATTATTCTGGTCAATTATATTGCATAGAAACCACAATACTTATTTTTTTCATTTAGCACTAAGTATCAATTTATAATTTATGAAAATTAAGATTTCACAGAAAAAACTAGTTTTATTAAATCATCATTTAAGATAACATGTAACATTCTAAATATATTTTCCTGTATTTCAGTAAGGAAGCATAGCTTTTGAATAAATTACATTGTAGAAGAAATTTGGTTTTACATAGCCTAGAAATGATTATACACAAATTTATATCATTTCTTCAATATCTAAGCATGAATTCTCTTGTAAATTACATTAAATATTTTTCCAAAGTACTCATTTTAAAACAATGAACATAGCAGAAATTTCTTAATATTTATAATCAAGTAAAGATACTTGCATATTATCTGCTCAAAGAAACTGTCGCCAAGTAGCACAATTTAGTGCCAATTATGGATAAGCGTGAAGTCATAACACACTCATAATACCTGTTTGATAAAACCACAGATAAAGAGTGGCAATACAATGTAAAATATTGTGACAAGAAAATATCCACTTGAAAAGAAATACTTGAAAGTTTAAGGAAATACTTGAAAAGTTTAAAGGACATAAAATCACATTTTTTACTACATTTTGGTTCATTTACAGCTCGTTGACAGAATTAACATCTCTAAGAAGGGAAAAGAACAGCCATAGATATGGCCAGCAAAATAGTAATAGATTGAAACAATTATTCTGCAGAAAGTTCATACTCATACTGTTCTAAATAAAGCTTCCAGTAAAGGGCCTAACAAAATAGTAGAAATCAATGAAAGCCTTCTTATGAAGCACAAAGTGGAATATTTTTGCAGCAGTGACTATTTGGTGGATTGCGCACAGAAATGCATGTTTTATTGCAAGAGGTACAGGCAGAAATGCAGCTCAGAATTTGGTAGGATATCCACCAACTTTGGTGGTTGATGGGATAATGATAGTATATAAGCATCATCATCAAGGCTTATTTCCAAAATAGAACTTTTTTAAACTGCACTTAATAGTTTTCTGATACACATTGTTGAAACATACTGTATGTGGTAATACAATGGTATTTAACACTACTTCATACCACGTATTAGGAATTTATTTATTGAACAAAAGTTGACATTTTTTCTATACTTAAACCATTTTGTATCCTCTTAAAAATAGTAATCAAAACTTTGATATCAATTTCTAGTCTGAAGAGAATATATCTTTATAAACAATTTCAATAAAATATGCAGGCAGACAAAAATAAGCATTCTAAAGATATTGCATCTATTATTTAGGATAAAAAGCCTTTTTTGACTGGTATACAAGCGTGCTAGCTACATGTAATTAATTCATGTTGATTTGAATAAAAGCTTAAGTATCCAACACCTCAATTAAAAAGAAATGTTTACCAGAATACCTTTATGATCTGAACAATTTTGCTAACACTCTTATCTATCCATAATAAGAATCCATTATAAATATGTATGCGTGTATGTATTTCTAGATTTTTCTCAAACTATAGAAGTAGATTTATACTTCAGAATAACAGAAAAATTATATGTACATATTAAAAAAAACAATAACAAAATGACACAGAATGGTATACAACCAGCAAAAGAAAAATTCGAAACATACTACAACTGTAATAGAATGGCTAAGTGCTCTAGCTTGGCTGGGACAGGCTATGCAGACTTAAAAGCACTTGCTTTAAAAAAAAAAAAAAAAAAAAACTTTAAAATTAGAAATTATAAAGATAAAAAAAATTTAAATATCACAGAAATTATATGATGAGTATGGCACAATTTATGCCTTAGAATCCCACATTATTTTTAACTTTACATGTCAATTCATTTTCTAGGAAATTCTACGGCAGAGCCATGATTTTTTAAACAGAATTTTGAGATAAAGTTTTCGACTAAATTCCTTTTAATATAAGCATTTTTCAGCATTTGTTTAAATTTTAGGTTGCCAGCAATTCATTTTATAAATGAAATCAGAGAAAACCCTGTAGAAACAAGGGGTTTGCAAATAACAGAAAAATTTAACAAAGGGCATAAATTAAAAATAGGAGTAGGAACAAACCAGAAAAGCAGAATAAGAGGAGAAAGGAAGATAATACATTTGTAACAGTGAACAGCTGTACTGTTATAGTCATTCTATAATTCTTGTAATATATAATCATTTCAAATGAAACTTCATATTATTTCAAAAGTAAAATTGGATTTTGTTTGCAACCAAACTACTTTTGTAAATATTTTAAGTACCAAAATGAAAGTATTGTATACTAATTAAAATTTCCTTGCTATTTATTTGTACATAATAACAGTACTATTTAATCAGTATTCTTCTGTTATCAGGACCAGATTAAAAATGTATATATGTAAGCACATATGTATGTGTGTATACAACTATGTGCATATGCATACATATATGAACACATTCATCTATACACACATGCATACATACATTTCTCAATCTGTCCTGGTAACAGGTTAGGTTAGGTTATTCAATTACGGCAAAGCACACAAGGGCTATCTGCCTAAAGGGAGGGATGCCTTCGTGGAGGACTTTCCAAGGGAAACTGGCTCGTATACACGTTACACATGGGGAAAACCACGAAAACGCCCATGCAGCCAGCCCGTTCGCGGGATTCGAACCTCGGACCGAACTACCAGTGTTCAGCGTCTTTACCGCTCGGCCGCTGGTGGGCTGTCCTGGTAACAGAACAGTACGTTATTCTTATAATTAAAATTAATCACACAAACATGAGTAAAAGCAGTTGAAATATAAAATCGCTGGTTATGCTCATTACTTATAAACTGTCTTATTGTTTGCTAAAGTAATTTAAATAAACTCATTATTTTTTAAATTTTTTATTCATGATTTAAAAAAATCTAAGAAAATTTCAGAGCATTTCATGACAATAATTTCAACTGTTATGATTTTAAACTTTTTTGTTATGATTGTCAATCCTACCTGCTACAATTTTCCTCACTAGATTTCCTAAGAAGCTTTTGATGATACTGACTTCATAATTTTACAATTTATTCAACAATCCTAGGATTCATTAACATAGTTGAATTAAAAATCAACCATATATTCATGATAATGCCCAGCAAAGAAATCACTGTTTTCAACATACGACTGATGACAATAAATAAGCTGGCACAAACTGACTGAAAAGAAGGAATTAGACAGATCACATTCAGACACACACAAACAGAGGGAGTTGGAGGAAAGAGTTTAAATAACAAGTTGACTGGTTATTTAATTCTATAAAAGCTAACTAAGGAATCCTACACATCTGCCACTACTGATCATATCACTGAGCTCCATCTCTTGTCTAATGGTAGGAACATCAAAAACTGATGTCTCAAGAGTGATGGGGAATAATGTGGGCATGCCGAATCTTGCTTTTTACAGTGATAGAGAAAAAAAATAGTTACATTGATTACATGAGCTAAGCTGAAAATAAGTGGTGGCTCTACACTGGTGTGTTTGGCTGACCAGCTATAGCTTTCCATAGCTTTTGTGATTGAGGAAGGAAAATGGCTTATTTCAGCAGGACAATGACCTACTTGCTCTACTTTAACCTACATGCTACCATTCAGATAAGCCTCAAATAACATCTTACTGTATTTCTTGACCATCCCCAGATCCTCAGATCCCCAGCTTTAAACCATTTTGAATGTTCTTCAGCAATGTGAAAGTTATGGTGATTCTCATGTACGACTGTGATGGTGTCATTCTAACGCATACCGTTCCCCCACAGCAGACCGTCACTACGCAGTATTACTGCTCATTTTTGGAGCACAATCTCCGACCAGCTTTGAAAAAAAAAAAAAACGGCGACACTTTCTGCAGAACGCTCCTCTCATTTTGCATGACAATGCTCGGCCACATGCAGGTGCTGCTACAGGTATTCTGCGACTTCCCCATCGTTGGAAACAGGTTGTACACAATGCTGGCGACTATATTGAAGGACTGTAAAACATGGTGACATGAATCACTTTTGTATTCCTTGTAAATAAATAGTTGCCACTATTAAAGCGACTATATTGAAGGACTGTAAAACATGGTGATATGAATCACTTTTGTATTCCTTGTAAATAAATAGTTGCCATTATTAAAGTTCCAATCCTCGTAAAAAAAAAATTTGAACTACCTGTAAGTAGTGCCAAATTGATTACTGAAAATGAAATCATTAGTTCTTACATGTTCATAATAAAAAAATATTACACGAAAAAAATTACTCCTTTTAAAAAGAAAATACTTCAGTTATCAGTTTTTGCACAATTTTAAAGTGGCAAATTTTATTTTCTTTAATAAGCAAATATGATAATTTTGCCCATAGGTATTGTTACTACCATAGGTATTGTTAATAAAGTTTTCCACGTGTTTTTTGTGGTTAAAAATACCAGCAAAATCGAACAATCGGTAATAAAAGGAACACCATAAAATGCATTGGGTTTTCGTGATGAACTATTTCATGGAAAAGTCATCAACATATGATTTTTTAAAAGCACATAACTTTTTGTAAGGGGGTTCAAACATACTTAAGAAAAAATACTGGACATTTTTCAACAGTTTCTTGAAACACATGAAATTTACACTGCTTAGCATTGAAACAATGCAAAGAACAGTCTGGATGAGCTTTGTATTCACTAATTAGTATATGCCAGATGATCAGCAGTGGCACATGATGCTCACTGAAGAACTGGAACATAACATTTTCAAAGAAGCCACCTTGATTGATAAAATGGTTAGCGTTGTTGGCTGACATATCGTTCGGCTCTTGGGCCCTACGTTTCGGATCTCAGAAAAGGAATATTAAATGTATGGTGTCTGTGCAATACGGGAGGAGGGTGAATTAAACCATTTCATACACAAGAGATTAAGCTATTGGATGCAAATAATTATTATTTTTTTAATTTTAATTTAGATACAATTTTGATATGGATGTTACAATAACACAAGATGCAACTGCCTTGACTAGTCCACAAGCTTCTTTCTTATATGCATTGTTTATTTGTATTATTAAGTCTTCAAAAAGAAATCCTGACAAATTCTGGTTAAAAAAGAAACCCAGTTCCTAGATCCTACCTAAGAATCTCATCAAATTTCATTATTTTATGTGACTTGTGTATCTGCCATTCAGCTAGATAAAAAAAAAAAAAAAAAGTGAAATTTTAAGTTTAAAAAAAAAAAAAAAAAGTGAAATTTTAAGTAAAAAAAAAATATATATATACATTATAAACTGGATCTCCAAATCACAAAATTGGAAGTCTCCATACAAAATGGGAATGTTGGCACTTTTGAATGTTTGCTGATATTATCTGCTCAGTATTTAAATATTCTATAAAAGACAAACTTGTTCATAAGTTTTCCCTTCCCCCACCCCCAATCTTTTTTTTGGGGGGAGGGGAATTATTTGGTTTTATGGATAGAAATTTACAAAATCTACAATCGTACATAAATGTGCATATTGTTCCTATTACTGCAACAGATCACATGTAAGAAATTAGTAACTTTTCAGGACCATGAAAAAAGAGAGAGAGAGAGAGAACAGATTTATAAGGATTGCAGCTACACAGGTGATACCTGCACATACCCATATTTTCTCTCCATTTCCTTGCCCTATATTATATTTTGAAAGAAACTAGACATGATTACTGGATCTATTGGATGGCATCTTAATTTTAAACAGACTTATTTATATGTGACCTATTGCAATAGATAATAAGCTTTCACTACCTTACAGCAAAAAAGAGGTAAATATGCCATATATTATAACCAAGAAGTGGAAAAAATATCATATTAAAAATTATAATAATATCAGCAAAAGTGCAACAGAAACTGTAAATAAATATGAAAAACAACCTACACATAGCTAAAAAGCAGAAGATGAAATGACAGTAACAAACTTTCACAAGCTATTTCTATGTAATACACAATGAAATGCTCCTTAAAAATAACATTAAATATATATAATATAACCCTCATTGTAACATAAATTTTATATTTTCAACATTCAACAAAAACATTTCGGCAATACAAATACACTTAAAAATTAAAACTACAATTTAAACAACTTATTTCAAAATTCATATGGGGCCAAATCTGAGGTAAAACTTGGCAAACAAAACAGGCAAACATGATTGATACAATCATATACTTTCATAGCTAACTGAAAGAGACGCATACCAATGCCAAATTCTGACACAGGTGATATTCTGAGGGCAATCTCATAAACTCCCTTTTTTTTTAGAGGTAAAGAGTTTTGCTTCTGAAGAAGAAAAACTTACATCTGATCATCCATGAAATAAATCATTTTGTTAGAATTCTGTGACAGTCTGAGGCTGCTTTTTTGTTTAAATATATGTTTAGATTTATAATGACTTGAAACACTTCTGCTAATAATTCTTAAGTTTGCAGTAATTTCAGTAATCTTAAATACTTTTTTCACCATTCTTATATTTTAATTCAAGAGATGCAATATCAGAGTCGTAGCTAGGGTTTTCAGCGCCCAGGGACAACTGAAGATTTCGTGCCCCTTACTGCTTGCCAAGGATGGAAAACATTTAATTCTAAAATGTCGTAATATCAGTTTGGCGTCCTTTGGATTCTGCGCCCGGGGACAGATGCCCCTGCTTGCCCCCCTCTAGCTACGGCCCTGTGCAATATTAAACATGAAAGCAACAAATGTGAATTATTCCAAAATTCTTTATATGTGAAAGACAAAATGGCATGAAATATAGAATAGATATAATAAAAAATTATACAATCAAAATAGAAATAATTTAGAGAAATGTATTCTGGACACATATGCATTACTATAAATACAAGGCGATCAAAATATGGATGTTAAAAGGTCTGTTAAATGTTCTACATCACTTTTTAGTCAGATGCTGAGAATGAAAAATTGTGTTAAGAAAGTATACTGAAACTAAATATAGGGGGGGCATCCACAAATGTGCCACATTTTTTGTAGGGAGAGGAGTAGGAGATAAATTAAGGATTATTTTGATTCATATATTTACCAAACGATTTTCAAAAAGTACAAAGAATATATTTTATGAAAATTACTGACACTTGAGTAAACACACATTTTTAATTTTTTTATACAACTTTCAATGTTATACTCTTTTTATATTTTTATAAACAATTATTGAATTCATAATATGGCACACAAAATATTTTGTTCTGCATATTACAAATTCCTATATAACTAGAAGTATTTAATGCTTGGGAAGCACAAACCATGGATGGCACTTGGTTTGTCAAACAGTAATTGCAGTTTTACTCAACATAAAATTGTCCGGCAAAATAAAAGACTTTAATTATAAGAAAGCAATGCCATATTCTGATATATTTTATAAGTTTTGCATAATTATTTTTATGGCATAAATGATATATTGAAGATTTCTTTAAGTAAATCTGAATGTAATTTATATACGTACATAATAACAAAATGAACACTTTGAATGAAACAGTACCTAAAATTTCATAAAAATGAAAAATATAAATTTAATTTTATAATAAATGATAAATATAAAACCTTTAACATTTTTTGTTCCTTTCAAAATTTTAGCCAAATTTAAAATGCAATTTTATTTTTGAATGTTCAATTGAAATAACAAGGTCAAGGAACTAAAATTTTGCTTTAATCATAAAGTAGACAATGTTCAAAAATAATTTATAAATTAATCTTCAATTAAATCTAAATCATAAGCTCTGTGAAACAACGATCTGTTATAATCATAAGAACTTGCAGTTTTGGAGCAAACTTTTGCTGGTATATCAGGATCACCAATCAAAATTAATTTACTAATTCCATATAAAAGTGGGATTAAAATTTCAGGTTCTGTACACAAATTTGCTTCATCTATAATACAACACATATGGGCAATATGATCAAATTCTGCACATGCCTGTATAATAAGTTCATCATGGCAATTACGAATTTGAGACAAAATAACATCACATTCACTAATTATGCGTTTCTTAGTAGTCAGAAGTAGCTCAGTCTTTGATTGATCTTTGGTTAAATGAGTCTTATTTTCATTTGATAATTCACCTGATTTAGCAGAGATGTCCGCTGCAGCAAGATCATCTAACATATACTTTCTCAGTTTTTGATGAACATCACCTCTTTTACCAATAATCACAACTTTTACTTCAGAATCTTCAAGATTAAATCCAATATCTGTTAAAGCTTTTGTAGTTCTGGTACATAACAGTACTTTAGTTGCATAAGATGATTTCATCCTTTCCACTAATTGAGGCAAAATCAACAAACGATCAGATGATGGCAATGATTTTACAACAGTAAGCAAAGGAAGTGGATGGGGTGATAAAATACCTTTCATAACCTCTCTTACACATTCAGACACTTTATCAGCTGCTTTCTGAAGATGGCGCGCAGCAAGAGCTACTGTCCGTAACCCATCTTCTAAAGGATTCAGAATATTTGCATATAAAGGGGATACTTGTAAATTTAATAAAGCATCATTCTGTTTTAAAGTGGACTTGATATTGCAAAGCACCTGAATGCGAATAAGTTGCTTTTTGTCGAAATCTTCTGATGAATAAGCACCCTTGAAAGACAATTTAATCAACTGCAACTGATCTCCTGCACTGTATTTGAGAGTCTTATAACATACATTGTCAGGTTCCATTTCAGGATTAAAATGTTTAACTTTAACATGTGTAACATATCCTAGAATTTTAATCCCTCCCTTTCCTACAGTGGCAAACTTCACTACTATAATATTCCCTTCTTCAGGAAATATCCCTCTATCAACATCTGAACTCTTATAAACAGTTCTGCACTCAACATTTATATAATGAGTTTCAACTGTATATGATGTTATTTCACAAAAGTATGGTGTAGCTTGATGCAAGCGTGTCCATGACACATAAATTCTCTGCCATGTTTCCAGCAATAATAACGGAAAGTATGTATTATAATAATCTTCCATACTTTCATAGCTGTTTTTAACTTTTTTAACTAATTTTGATATAGGAGGAGGGTCATGATTTCTTTGCTGCTGTACAAGCCAGTCAACATTCCATTCCAAAATTAATAAAAGAACATTTATTGTTTCAAAAATCTTTTCTCCAACAGATGCTTTCATGTGCCTTGGAGGAAGACATATACATCTACTAGTTTTCAACCTTGCTGACTGTTGCTGTGAGCTTTGTGTTGTTTGGGTAACAGGTATAGGGATAGTTGCACCAACAAGAACAGGATTACTTAAACTAGAAGTATCGAAACCAAAATCGACAGGAGAAGCATTTGGCTGCGTAGTGTGGAAAACTGGCATCAAACGATCAGTTATTATTTCTGGGGAAATAGGAGCAACCCTGGAATTGTACGGTTGAAGTCTAGGATCAGATCTACAAGAATTTTTATACATATTAACTTCAATAAAATGTTCTTTATTAAACTGCGTACTGGCTTTTAGATGATTGATCACTGTAGAACAAGGCACTGGAGGAATCTCTTGTATTTTTGGTCTGTTAGGAAGATACGTTTCAGAAAAATTGCTGGAAGGTGTATTTAAAATGGAGTTGTTTACTATGTGTGTTGCTGGATTTGCAGAAGAATAAAGAGGATCAACTGTATCAGAATAATTCACTTTCCGTCTGTAAACTGGGTAACTCACAGGTTTTCTTACATTCTTCGTGTCATAACTCAACTCACTAACTCGTTCATATGAAGGATTATTCAAGACACTTCTGTGACGAAACATATCTGTTTCTGAAGACTGAGCTACTTGATGTTTGTCTTCAGTTCTAATTCTCGGTTTATTTCTGTCAGAAATTATTTCTATTTCTGGAGACTGAACCATTGAATGGAATTCATCTGTTTTAACTCTAAGTGTATTATTTTTAGAATTACTTTTGTATGGCAACTTTTTAAATTTAGGTGGCTGACTAACGGATGACTGAGTTAAAAAACTGCCTCGATTTGTCACTCTGTTCCCATAAAAACGTTTACCATGACTATCGCTTGATTTTTCTCTGGTCTCGATAATCTTAGGCGAGTCGGGCATTTTTTCTCTTTTGGGATCAAACTTTTTAACAACCTTGTCGGGTGAAAACAAAGATGGTGTCATAAAAGTCACAGTTTTATTAGTTGTACATTTCTGATTTCTATAACCTTTTTTGGGTCTTTTGTTTTTATATTTCTTCAGTTTTTTAGATTCATCAAAAGTTGCATATCTTTTTTCTAGGTTAGTTCTTCTTAAGTTTTTAGACACATCAAGACTATTTGATTTCTTGATGGAATTTGTCAATTCACTCTTTGTACTTTTTTTACATAATTTACCACTTATAGTTTCAGAAACAGGAAAACATTCTTTCAATAAATGTTCATTTAATTTTCCTTTTCCTCTTGATTCAGGTTCAACTGTTTTTCTTTCCATGATTTTTTCCCACCTGCTTTTATATTTAGGCTCACTTTTAAGTAGTTCTTTTTCATCACTGCTAGGCTGTTTGTTTGAATTATCTTCTTCATCACTTCTGGTGGCCACATCCACATCAATATAATCTGCACCATCGTCAGATAAATTTTCAGAATCACTAACAGGAATATTATTTGAAGTTTTATTGGCACTTTCATTACAAACTCTATCTGGGGTGACATTTGGAATATTATCTTCACAAAATCTTGCTGGTTTGTGGTCATATTCATGGATTATGGGAATTTTTGAGTGAACAGACTGCTCCATAACATCTGAATAATTTAAGTCATAATGATTATAGTTTAATGCTGTATTTTTTAACAGCATTATGTCCTTATTATTAGTAGCTTCATTATGAATATAATCAGGAGTATCTGATGAAATGATATTTTGAGTCAAATTTGAATGCAAACTTTCAGCAGTCTGAACTATTTTCAACAGTTCAGAAATAGGTATATCAATTTTCTCCAAGCACTTATTTGAAACTGCACTATCTGGCCAAGCAGCATCCTGTTCCTTGAGATTGTTGTTACATTTGGCAATTCCATTATTAACAAATAACTCATTATAATTCTCAATTACAGGCTGCAGAGGATTATTAACAACAGATGGTGAATCCGAATATGTATTTTTATTATCTGAAATAACTGATGATAACTCTGTCTGATCATTCAGTGGCATAAAATTATCTACAGATGTCAACTGAGTACTCTGAATGATACTATAAAGCATGTCCTTGCTAATGTCAGTACAATCTACATCCTGTTGTACTTTATTTTCGGTTGATGGTCCTATTATTTTATTTTCCATACCAATTTCTAAATTCTGAACAAATGAATTACTGTTATCAGATAACACTTCTCCCACGTTATAAGCATCAAGATTCATGTAACTCTCCTTCGTGCAATAAGCAACTTCAGAGACTCTGGAGCCAATATTATCAATCTTTATAGAATTATTGGTGAATGAATTAAATTTTTGTGCAAGATCTGAAAACAAATTGCTCAATTTCTCAGGCTCTGATACCTTAAAATCATTAACACTTGCAACAAAATCCACCTTATCTTGCCTAGACTTTAAGGTAGGAAATGTTTTAAATTGATCACTGGCTTCACCTTTTTCTGCAACTAAATTAGATGAATCACCTTGTTTAGGATTATCATATTTTACCATATCTTCAGAGACTTCATCAGGATTAAAGTTTTCAAAGAATTTTCCATAGACAGTATTTTGATTAATATTAGCTTGAAGTGATGGAATACCCTTATCATCCACATCTGAACTGGATACTGGAAGAAACCCAACTTTTGGAAAATTCTCATTATCTGCAGGTAATAATTTTGAAGGTTTATAGCATTTGGAGAGTAATTTTTGAGAAGGAGCTATACCCAATATTCTGTGATAACATTCTGCTTCTGCTTCCATAAGTGGATATATTATTAATTTGACTGTATCTTCAGATTCATTCTGGAAAGTTGCAGCTTTACTTTCAGCACAGCGTAATCGAGATACAACTTCTTCTAAACTTAAATTAAGGGATAAGGGATTTATTCTGGCATAAAGATTAGATCGGCATCTATGTTTACGCCTAAGGGGGCCCAATGATGCATCAGCTGGATAAGGATACATATATAAAGATTTATATTTCTTTTCTAAGTTAGCTGTATAGTTATCAGATGGTACTTCCTTTAAGGAAAACTTTTCAAGTTTTGTTTCTTCACATGGAAGTTTGCGATTTGAAGGAGAATTATCATGTAAAAGAGGAATATTTTTCGCTTCAGAAACCAAGTCAATACTAGAACAGTGATGCGATATATCAGAAGTACTAACTGAATCAGAAAGCAAATGAGAACTCTTCACAGTTTTTAAAGATTCTTCTTTATTTAAATTTGATGAGACTTCCACAACACTCTTTTCGTTACATGAAATTTCATGTAAGGCATGCTTATCACTCCCGATACTTATCTGAGGTTGAACTGGAGATGTAAATGCACCGACTGCAAGAGACTGAGACTCTTGTGAAGGAAGACAGTCTGACTGAGAAACTTCTGGGGTGATTTTATTTGAGTCACATATAAGAGATTTTTTTCTTTCACTTTCTTGTATACAAGAATTCCCTGACTCAGATTCTATGGACTGAATTACAGTAACTAAGGAAGCAGTGCTATGAGAAGGTACATTATTTAATTTTTTTGCATCATTTTTACTAACTTCTGTAGATGATGAGAACACTACATCAGATTCCGAATTTGAGCAGGAATTAGAATTTATTTTCCCAGAAATATCTCCAATTGAATGATCAGTTACCGATTGTTTAGCAATACTGGATTCAGCATCAGATGACTCAGAAATGACTGATATATTTTCTGTTAATGAAACTTTACAAATGGTACTTAAGTCACACTCTTTATTCTCAGATGTAGCTGTTCCTTTTTTAAATATAGGTATTTCTTCAACTGATGAAGTATCATCACAAGGCTCCTTTTTAATTGCAGCAGCAATATGCAAAGAATTAGAATCATCAGAAAATATCTGACTTGCATGTTCAATTGTTTCCCTAGTATTAGAACTATTGCTTTCATGAGTTCTAAAAGTTACTTCAGGCAAAGGTGATCCACTGACAATCCTTTCATTGCTGGACATTTGATTCAACACACAAATACCAGCAGAATTATCATCACATGGTTCGTTTTTAATTTTAACAGCAGACGGAAGTAAAGAACAAAAATCTTTATGTGGTATATCTGTACAGTTGTCTGTTGAATTTGTGCTATGATTAAACTGCATGTTGTCTGAACATAAATGAGAATTTAAATTAGAGATGTTTTCAGAAGTACTAGTTGAGCTCTGTTTATAATTTAAAGTATTCAAAATATTTTCAATGGTTTCAGGAATGCTTGGAATTTGACTGGCATTTAAAATTGACTGCTGACTAGAAAATGCATCAGTATGGGAATTACTTCCACTCCCAACTGGTGATTGATGACCTGTATTAGAAATGTTAAGCTTAACTGTATTAAATGCAGAAACTTCGTTAAATGAAGCATTATCAGTATCAGTTAGTTCTTGTTTAATTTTAATAGGAAAAGTTGAAGAACTGGATGTGTTTAATGATGCTTCCGGTGAAATTTGCAATAAATCAACTTTTTCACAGGACTGTAAACTTTGCACAGATAAACTACTGCCTGACATTTCTAATATGCTTTGAACAGCATTACCAGGTTTTATTGTTTCTGGGAGTTTGTTAGAATTGCTTTCACTGCAGGATGACTGATTAAATAGATAATTTCTAGATGAATCTAAAGGGATTTCTTCATCAACTGGCTCTTTTTTAATAGAAACAATAGGAGGAAGGTATAAATCAGAAGCAGACTTCTGTATGGCTGATTCAAAAGGAAGATTTGGGCTAGGAGATTTTGAATTTGTTAGGAGACTACACAGAATGCTCTGTTTTTTAGTAGTACTTTTAAGAGCTTCAGCATTTCCAGTCTTGTCTTTTTTATTGGAAGAGTCAGAAGCTGGTATACAAGCCGCATCTGATGCAATGGGAAGACCTGAAATATTATCGATTTCTTTCTCAGATTCTAAATCAATATAACGGATATTAACATTTCCAGCACACTTTTTATTTTGGCAGTGAGAAATAGGATTAACATCTTCACTTAACTTTAAATTCTGAGTACTGGCAGTACTACACTTGAGTTTCTGTTCCCAGAATTTTCCAGATATAGCTGAATCTTGATTTTCTACATCTAAACTTTTCTTTAGCACAAAAGCTTTATTTGGAATCACAGATTCTGAAGAACACAAATTATGTTTTGCAGTTAAATTACTTATAGCTAAGTTACAGTTCTTTTCTGATGCTGATAATAAATTTTCAGTATCATCTATTGGCTCTTTCTTTATTTCGATACAGTTTAAAGATTTAACAGGAATTTGCTGCTCTGATCTAGAAAGTACGTTTTCAGAAGATCCTAATCCTATCACATTAGAAGTATCATGCATTTCTAATAAAGAACTGGGACCAGTTGATTGTTTACACGAAGTATTCACTGCACTATTTTCATATGCTGATTCTGTTTCATTATTTTTATTTGAAATATGGCGATTATGATTTGTTTCAGATTTGTTCTTCTGTACAGACTCTTCATTTCCATAATCTATAATTTCTTTTTTAATTTTTAAAGCATTAAAATTATAGAGACTAAGACCAGGTTTTGCTTTTATGGTGGAATTATTTTTATTGCTTAATTTCCTTTTTTGTTCAGAAGTACAGGCAGTAGAAGTTTCATTTGTATTCAATAACTGAATTTGCTTTTCATGAGGATCATTCACTGAAACACTTGAATAATTAGCATACTCTTTACATGCAGATTTATTTTTACTTTCTTTTATCCTTATTGCTGAAAGATAAGTTGTATCATCATGATTTTCACTCACATCTTCTTCAAATGACATAAATACATATGCTTTATTTGCTTCAGTTTCAAATTTTGGAATCTGAGTTTGATTTTCACATTTTGTATTATTCATACTGCCTTTACCCAAATTATCTGCAGATGATTTCTGCCGCTGTACATTTTTAACAGTTCTTGATTTTCCCCTTTTTCTGGAAACAGTTTGATTAAAGTTAGATGGACCGCATTCCACTGGACTTTTACATGGTAATGAAGAATCTGTGATTGTCTCCAATTCAGAAGGTACTAAAAAATTATCAAATTCTGCACCACTGCAAATTGTTTGAGGAGTATTTGCATTTGACCTTGATCCTTTTCTACCTCCACCTCTTCCACGAATCTGCCTAGTTTTACCTCTTCCACGAGATCGACCTTTTGTTTTTTCCGCAATATTACAATCAATGTTGCCATTATTGTTCTGCACAACTGGAAAGTGAAATGATGAAGATTCTGGACCATATAAAATATCACATTTTGATGAGTTTTTATTCTGAACAGATAACGCTTGCAATGCACTGGGTACATGCTGAAGAACAGGTGGCAATTCATTCGTTGCATCACAGACAGAATCATCAATTTCTTGTTTGATAGGGACCAAAACAGGAGCAGTGTCATCTAAACATGAATCTTCTTCAGTTTTAATTGGTAAAGAATTGTTTCCTTCTAACCTAGTAAGCATTCCACTTTCAGTTCCATTTGAATATTCCATATAATTCAACTGTTTATTATAAGAATGATTCCGAGTTGGAACAGAACTTCGTGTGTCGGATCCCTCCAATTTTGGTAACGAAATATAGCATGCTAGCATTTCACGCGTCATCATACCTTTACTAGGCAATAACGTACCTAAGTATGGGCTTCCTTCATCTTCAGCAAGTCCATTCCAAGATTTCTGAATACTATTCTCAAGGTCAGTATCATCTAGAATAATAGTATCTGAAGAATCTGAATCTATTTTTTCATTCAACGTTAATTCTGTAGATAAATCTACAGGTTTTAGTTGATTATTACTGGAATTTTTTTTTTTAGTTTTACGTTTCTTATTACGCCAATAAACTGACTTTCTCGGCCTTTTCCTTTTTTTAATCAACTTTGTATTATCTAAGCTACATGAAGAGTTAAAAGAAATCTGAGAGCTATCAGACTGGAGGAAAGCAACATCTTCTCCACATGTTGATGAACTGGGTAAAATCCTAGCTTTCTCTGGAAATTCACGACCTGCTACTGTTGCAAGAACTTGCACATCAGGATATGCAGTATTACTTTCTACTTTACCTTTAAGTACAGATGATAACATCTGTGAGTTATCGGACGATCCATTTATTTTATTAGCCAGATTTACAGAAGTCTTATCAGACATCTTAGAATTCTTAAATATCATGTTCATATTTTCTGTAATGCATTTTTACTTTTCTAATAAATATCATCTTCTTATATGTGTTTGAAGAACACATAATTAAGATAAATTATATTACCCAGTTTCACAGAAAATTCATTATACGCACAAGAACTTTTTTCAGCCACTTAAATATACTGCAGGAATGACTTATTATTTTTAAGGACTTGAAATATTCTAATATCACCTCGGAGTTCTGTAATCACCTAAAATAAAGAGGAAATTCATTGGATTATTAGCACATTATACGAAAATATAAACTCAAAATTACTATTACAGTTGGTAAAAAGCTGAAAAACTTAACTTGACTAATTAAAAAAAAATAACTTGACTGTTAATTTATACATATTTGCATATTACAGATAGCTTACAGTAAACATTAACACTACCTGATACGAGAAATATCACTAATAAATGTAATCATTTCTGATACATTCTTGCAAATAAGTTATGTTATTTTATAGACTCCTGTCACCCAGTTTTTTTTTTTTTTTTTTTTTACTAATAAGGGATATAGGAGAATACTAGATATCAGGAAACATCTTTAAATTTACATATCCCTTTTTATTAAAACAAAAATTTTCAAGCAAAAGCACAAAGAAACATAGATTTAAGACATTTCTGGGGAAAATCCAAGTTGTTCAAGGTTGTAATATGATAAATATTAGGATTAATACTTCTTTTGATTACAGGAATTACAATTAGAGATATTAAGCAAAATTAGTAGAAATTAAAGAATAAGCACTTTCAAATCTTTGATTTACATTTGCTTTTATTTCATTAAATGTAAAAACTAAAAGAATAATACATCATGGATAATACTTATAAAAAAGTATTGCTTAGTCATCTTCAAAATCAAATCAACCCAAATGCATACACTTGGCCTATGCTAAGATTCTTGAAAACATTTTAAAGAAAATGACTTTGTTGCATATTTTACACTAGTCATCTGATCACTGTAATAGTTTAAACTGTCTGGAAACAATAACTTTACTGAACCATCATTGTCCCAATAAGAAAGCACAGCAGTATCGAAAAAGATTCTTCCGGTGGAAGAAAAAGAAAAAAAAAAAAAACTTCTTAGCTCAAAATATAGTCAAAACTATTACAGCCTTTAACACTATGCTGTTTTTCCTTGTTTTGCACTTCTAAAATAAGCAAATACGTTTTTACTAAGGCTGTTAGAATCGTGTACTTGAATTTAATACAAACATTTCAACATGCATTACAAGATTAGTCCATTAACATCTTCATTTCTTCTAACGTATTGATAAAAGATAACTAGTAATTCTCCAAATATTTAATTAAAGTTGCAATTTATAAATTTTTCAAGGATTTAAATATAACAATTACAATTTTAGGCATTTTACAATAGATATTGATTGTTGTACAACATATACAAATGCACACAAACAGGGAGAGTTAAAACCCAATCAGGAATATAAATATTTTTATTTAACATCTAAATAATTAACAAATTAAAAAATACCAATGTAATATAAAGAATACCTTTTCAAACATTTAAAATATAGCAAGATTCCACATCACAGCAGAAACATTCTTTTAATACTTTTGCTAGGAACTGAAACAAAAAAAGATTTGTAAACATTCAGGTTGGATGCCAAATATGCTCCATATGTATTCTAAAAAATTATCAAATGGAGAAAATATGCAGCCAATTAAATTAGTATATTTTGAAAGCAAATAATAACAATAATAATTACCAACTAAACAACAGCTCAACAGATTTGCAGCACATTCAATCATGCTGTACAGGGTGGGTGTGTATATATATATCTATATACATACACAGTTCGGGTATTAGCATCACATATGACAAATTATAAGACAACACAACTTTTACAGAATAATATATTTATTTACTTCTCTTTTGAACTGCTTCATTCACAAAAACAAATGTACAAAACTTTTGTTTTATATACAGTATTCAAACACAAATGTCACAGTAATGAAACAATTTCCATTACATATAACAAATCAATGATGGAACCAATTTACACAATGCCATGCCTACCATAATATTAATTACTGAAGCTAAGGTTAATTCCGAAATAAGTAAAATAAAAAATTGCCTAAACAATTATTAGCATACAAACAACTTTCTCTACCCCCTTACATACAGCACATCCACCTCTAATTTAGAGTAATAAAATAGGGCATAAATCGGGTAATGCACACCAAGTGCCATTTTGAACATTTTCCATACTGATACTTCAGACACATTAAAGAAAGACTGATTTCATACAAAATATTTTAATGGAAGAAGGCAAGACAATGTATAAGAAACACAAATGACAATAAATCTTTTATTTAAAAAACATTATTAAGTCGAATTAGTGCTTGATTGATCTGGCATTTAAATGACTTTTATATTCATTGAGATTAAATGTAATAGATTGAGCTATTACATTTGCTTTGAGCTATTCAGCTAGATTTCCTTGGCTTGATTTCCTTAATCTTCTGGACTCTTCTTAATCTGCAAATAAAAACAAAATATAAATTAGCATGTTGGTTTTCATACCTCTACAAACGTGCAAAAGATATATTAAAAAAATTTAAAAAAAAAAAAAAAACTCAGGAAAAAAATCAATTTGTGAAGCTATATAAATCATATCAAAGTATTTATACATATTTGAAAGCATTTCAGCCAAGAGTCTGAAAACAAAAATGCATTCACAATACATATAAAACATCTTTAAAGTGATTGACTTATTTCTCTTAACTATCTTATGATAATAAAAAGTACATTTTCAATGAAATTTTTAAATGTAATTTAATTCAAAGTATGAAATTTATAAATTCAACAAAATTCAATTAAAAAATTCTATAAACTTTTTCTTAGCCTCTAAAACAAAATTTGCATGGTTAAACAAATTCAAGATTTATAAAACACATAATCAATAAACAATATAAAATTTAAATACAATCAGAACAATGGTTACAAAGAAACCATTGTTCTGATTTTGGTGTGAAAACATCACAAAAGTTTTAAAAATAATTAATTAATGTGAAAATATGTAATAATATTTTAATTACGGAATATGAAAAGACAGCTAATTTCATTACAGAATATGTTATTACATACTGTTAAGGCGCATTTAATTTAGGTGCTAAAATAAGCATGCTTATCTACAAAAATTTACAAACAATTACATAACCATATAGTGACAAAGAAAATAAAATTTTAATGAAATTTCAGAATTCATCATCCCAGAATGCAGCGTTTAATGCAATATGAAGACGAAGTTCTATTCATCTAATATGGATATACCACGTGATTACCACAAGAATGCAATAAATACATGAGAAATACTAGGGTACAAAATTCCAGAACTTCACCTACTAATTACACTTGAGACAGTTATTAAACCAACACATTTGTGCAGTGCTCAAGTTCAGAAATAAATACAAATAATACATCAATTTGAATTCTCCGATAAAGAAGATCAAATAAAATGAAAAAATACTTACTTAAGCATATCATTCATGCGATTTCCGTTCATTTAACATTTATTCTTCAAGGACATTCTTGTTTATAGCAAGATGTCGGCATTGTACAGCTACTCTTGAATGTGTAAATGTTGCCAGATGCATAAGCTTGCTTTTTCCCTACATATGACATATTTTCCCCTAACGAACAGGTTGTTTAGAACTTTCAACAACTGAACATTAAAACAACTAAATTCAGAAATTTATAAGAGAAATGGTTAATAATAATTGCTCTTGATAAATAAGAAAATATTTTGAGAAAGTCTGAAAATTTTAAATGTAATGTTTTACACTACGCCCTTTTTACAGTCTTGTGTAAAACGCTTTGGATTTTCAAAAGCGTCAATGCCTTGGATTTTCAAAAGGGTTAGTAAAATCTTTGAAAAAAAAATTGTGTATTGAGTCCGCTTGAGAAGACTTCGCCTATCATTCGGAATGCTAATTTTGCTAATAATAATAATAATGCTAATAAAAGTACTAATAATATTTAAATTGCATTTCGAAATGGTTAAATCTTAATGTTTAATTATGTTAATGTGATTGCTTACAAGCTCGGCGCACGTAGTATAAATATTTAGGCGAAATTCAAGTGTGACGTCCGCCATTTTGAAGTGCTGGTCCTACTTACTACTACTACCTCACAGCGAAAGTTGGAAAAAGTGCATCATTGTGATTGGACGTGACTCTTCTTTTCAAGAGAGTGACCGGCTGAGCGGTATTTTGCTTGTTAGACTTTTATTTTTTGATTTGGAAACATTTTTAATTATTGAAATTTGAAATAACATTGTATAATCATATACAGAATTAGATATATACAGTGGCTCATATTTGTATTTTTGAAATTTATTTCCTTAGAGCTTGTACTAAATAGTAACTTCGAAAAATAATTTTTCATTTTTTTTTTTTTCCATTTTAAGCCTTGCTTGTTATAAATTAATATTATCCATATTTCTTATAATGAAGAAATTTGTTCAAAACGTTCTAATCAGTAACTCTTATATTAATTCAGACACTTCAAATTTTTATTGAAATGTTTTCGGACACATAGTGTTTCATGTTACAATTGTTTTTTTTTTGGGGGGGGGGGGATTTCAATGAAAATACATCACTAGAAATACTGTATGCATTTGGAAATTTTTATGTGTTTACCAAAACATATTAACAGATTATGCTGCAGATTAATCACCAAGGTAAAAGAATTTTAAAAAAGGGGGGTAAAAGAATTCTAGATATCTAAAAATTGTATGTAAAGACTTAATAAAACAATATAAACTATATGGAACTGTTCAAAATGGACTGAAGTTTGAAGGTTTTTATGTTCCAAGCAAACACAAAGGAATGAGAGATTTATTCTGCAGAAAATCAGACAAGACCCAAAAATCAGCAATGCAAAATGTTCAACTGATACAGAAGAAGAGTTTGTGATAAAAGTTAACCATAATGATTTTGAGTCATTTACTGGATGATCACCAAGAAGAAAATTCTTTTTCAGCAAGGGAAATATACCTGGTGTTCACAAAATCTATAGTAAGCAAAGTTTTATCACGTTGGAACATTGTTTATATTTGCAGAAAAGTCGAAATTAAATATATTTGGAAATTAAATATATTTGGATCTGATAGATGAATTAATATGTGGCCAAATCCAAATTAAGAATTGAATTTGAAAATTGTTATGCACAGGGATAGAGGCATAATAGTTTGAGGATGTTTCGCTGCCTTTGGAATAAAAAATTCAGTGTTCTTGAAAATAATATATATTAGTACAAATAAATATTCTCAATGAAAACCTAAAAGCATCTGGAAGGAAACTTGGAATGCAAAATACAGTCAAGTTTTGTCTGGATAAACAAACAGTACTAAATGCTCCCTTGCAGTCATTATACAGTTGGCTAAGAAAGGAACTTTGATAAAGTACAGCATTAATCAGCCACTTTCTTTTCATACGACTAAATTGTTTATTAACCTGACCCTTAAGGAAATTCTGAAGACAGGATATGGTTCAATGTGTTATGGGTATGAGATGGAAGATACTGTAGAAAGAGAGGACTGTCATTCCCAGTTTTCAAAGGAAGACAGCAGTGGCTCTACTTAGACGTCTGACTGGACATGATTGTTTAGGAGAGCACCTGTACGGAAGAGATGTGATGGATTCCTCAAACTATTTTGTGCGACTCCAATCAGCCTATGATTTTTTAACATTAAAATAATTATATTGTACTTTCTTGGTGTGAGGGCATTGCTAAAAAGTACTGTAGAGACGTCTTTAGCATTTATAAAATAAAATTATTATACAGTTATTTTGAAGTTGTCAAACCTTCTCCATATCCTCCAGAGTTATATCATAGCAAATATGTATGGTATGAATTGGAGAAAAGTGTAAGAAGATATGAAACTTTTTTAAAGTTCCAATAAAAAACAATTCTTACGTAGGAATGCAACATTCCTTATGTGAAAAATTCATGCCAAAGTGCATGAAAAGTGTAATTTTAGCTGAAGGGTATCCAATGAAAAATTGTACACATTTTTATCTATGTACACTTCGAGCTATTTTCACTTAAAAAGTAAAAGAAAATTGACAAAAATCCAATTATTTTTACCCTTGTAAAAAGCTGCAAACAAATAAGTGAGCGATATAACAGAGAATATTTTCGAAGAAAAGGCATCATTCATTATAGAAAATTACGTTTGAACAACCAACGAGATGAAATTATGCTTTAGCGATAAGTCGGTAGCGAAATAGCGATGCAGGCATCCATTCAGTTATGTTTAGCAATTTTTATATAAATTATAATAATGATCTGAAATAGTTATTTACTCCTATGCTTCCATTCAGTCATGTTTAGCCTTTTTCATATAAATTATAATAATAAAAAAGTATTATATGAAATTAACCTTTTATCTAAGTTAAAACATCAATCTTAAATAGTTATTTACTATTATACTTCCTTTCTTGCCACAATTATTTTTGGCAGCATTGGCATCACAATAGTTTGGCGAATTTTTAAGGCCCTCAAAACCAAATAGTACCTTTTTTCTTTTTTTTCATTTTAATATAGGGTAAAATCCTAGTATGCGGTGCAGCCTTGGCGCGACTTTGAAAATTATCGCCAACACCAAAAATGATCCAAAGAACGTCTATATATATATACTATACACTATATACTATGTGTGTATATAACATAGCATATATACTATATACATAGTATATACTATGTTTAACTATTTTCTTTGAATGACCCGTTAACTACTCGTCACAATGTCCGGTTTTTACTGCTCATCATAAAGTAGCCAAATCCCGTGTGCACCGGATACTAGGATTAAACCTAATATAGTTTAACATTTTGTAAAAAGCCAATAAATAAACGCAATTTTGTAAAAAATACATTAATTTAAGAATTTACAATGCTTTCGTGGTTCATATCACATGAACCCAAGTGATCTCATCTCACGTAAATTACGCTACAAAAATCTAATTTTCTCAGTAATTATCTACATTAATTTCAAGTTAAATCTTAATTTGGAATACAAGTTTAAATGCAAGAATTATTTCATTTCGTACGAATAGCTTACTCAGAAATTATGTAAAACCGCAGTGCTTTACTTTGCTAGTGCATTGTCATTAAAATTGATGAATTTAATCCTTGACCTCATCTTTTCTGTATTTTCGGCTTTGTTTGAGCCGTATGATTGCATCCTAATTGACTTAATTACTGCGAATGGCTTTAGGGCATTAAGTTGAACTATCTGGTAAAAATTCTATGTAATTGTATGCCAGTATTGAGAGAAACAATCAATATGATAAGAAATAGCTGCAAATTGTTTTGAAAACAAGGCTGAAAAGGTTACCAGTGAGGCTATTCCGCTTGGCATCAGTTTTACCATTACTGGCGATTTTATCCCTTCCAGGTAGTATAAATGGATTGTTGATCCATCTTATGCATGTTGAATAATATTCTCTGTTAGTGTACAGCAGCTGTGTTCGAAATTTGAATGACAAACAATGCAATGTTTCCGACATATTCCTTCAAAAATCGTTGTTGTAGGATTACTCTACCACTAATGTTCTTATGTCAGATGAAAAAATGTCATTGATTTCAACTATTACTGCCTATTCACCCACTAAATCTTTGGGTTTATCTTTGGATTATGGTAACTTGGCGATTTTTTGGCGAAAATTGGCGACCAACTCTGCTATAGCAACCCTCTATTTTTTTTCGCCGCCATTTTGTCTTCATGAAGTAAAGACATGTTTCTTTTCTTTTTATTTACTCAACACTTTTTCCAACAATCTACTAGCCGAATTACACTTATGCTAGAAATTTTATGTAACAAAACTGCTTAATCATGACAAATATTAACTGCAAAATTGGGAAAAAATGCACAATCGCAAACTCCTTGCGCGTTTTTCAGAATAGCACATACACATAAACCATTTACACGTTGACTTATTTTTACTTAAAAAAAATCCCAGAATTGCACAAAAATGGCATTGCACACACTCTTAACTTTATCCATCTACACTGCTATTTTCTCATAAATTACAAAAATTTGCACGAAAATGCAGGAAAATTTTCTGAATCTTTAAACTCTGTAAAAAGGACATATATGAAATTACCTGATCACGAAAAAGTATATATCCTTTCCAAGGATGAACATTTCCACGTATAAAATAAATAAAATATCCAAAAACTTTTACCTCTAAATTATCTATTATATTATAAACGTCACCAACAAATTTTTACCGCAAACATTAAAAATGGTTACAAATACTTAGTGTCAAATATTTAAATTATTTCCATACACATTTACTTCAACTGAAATGTATACCAAATTGCTACAAACATAAAATTAACAAAATAACTATAATTTAATTAAAATATCACTAAACCATGTACACATCGACTTATTTTTACTTAAAAAAACATCCCAAAATTGCACAAAAATGGCATTGCGCACACTCTTCACTATATCCATGTACACTGCTTTTTTCTCATAAATTAGAAAAATTTCACGAAAATGTATGAAAATTTTGTGAATCTTTAAATCCGGTAAAAAGAACATATATGAAATTACCTGATCGTGAAAAAGTATATACCCTTTCTAAGGATGAACATTTCCATGTATAAAATAAATAAAATATCCAAAAACTTTTACCTCTAAATTATCTATTATATTATAAACGTCACCAGCGAATTTCTACCGCAAACATTAAAAATGGTTACAAATACTTAGTGTCAAATATTTAAATTATTTCCATGCACGTTTCCTTCAACTGAAACATATACCAAATTGCTACAAACATAAAATTCACAAAATAACTATCATTTAATTAAAATATAACTAAACCATGTACACGTCGACTTATTTTTACTTAAAAAAAATCCCAGAATTGCACAAAAATGGCATTGCGCACACTCTTCACTATATCCATGTACATTGCTTTTTTCTCACAAATTAGAAAAATTCACGAAAATGCATGAAAATACTCAACATATTCCAAAATACTACAAACATATAACTCACAAAATCACGATCATTAAATTAAAATGTAATTGAATTAAAAAACGCTACTTAAAATATAAATAAGCACATACATTAAACTAATAAAAATTAGATTACAATCCTAATTACTTTAAACTAAATCATTGCTAATAACAATTTTCCAATAATACCATATTAATTTATTTACTCCTTACATTTAGAACAATGCATAAAATTTATTTCCTCAAATGATTAAAAATACTAACCTAATCTTCTTCAGAATCTTCATTACGTGGCACGCACACTTCCCTACAGAAAGAGTTCCAATGGGCTGCAGTACTACTGCTAATTTCTAAATACAAAATCCAGTAGTCAACTGGCAGTCTATTCACCCAGTAATAAGAAATTAATAAAATTTCACCCATACTCAAACTACTTTCAGCAAACCACGTACCCTTCCTTACACTCCATTTCACAAAATGTCCATTTTCACCAGATTTCTTGCACTGCCATTCAAACTTATCTGTAATATCCTTCCTTTCACACAATCTCAACTTATTATTATTATCAGATAAACGCATTAAAAATTTAGAATTCACTTTACATAGCGCCATGCAATTCGAAAATTAATCAACAGTATTTCACACAACACACAATGAAGCTTAATACAAAATACTATAGTACTGCAGATATTTTTCTAAATTCCCCCCCTTTTCTGATTAAAGAACTGTAATTCGTCCATTAATGTCACAGGATATATCTCATGATCTCTCATTTCCCTCACATAAAATAATGTGTAATCGGAACTGAGTACTTCTCACATTATTACCAAAGTCCTAGGTAGTAACCTTTATCGCCTCCAAAATGTCGCCAAACTACCTGTTACCATATTCCAAAGATCAGCCAATCTTTGTATCAGATGTAGGGAATACATTTCTGGCATGTAATTATTTCAATCAGTTGCAGCATTTACACACATTTTAAGTTGTTTGTCACACCATTTGATGGAGCTCAGCTTCTCTACCCAAAAATACGTAAATCTAACAGCAGCGACCAACAATATTCTGAAATCCAAAGCTAATTTTCAACATTAAGGCTCCTTTTCTTTTTATAATTTTTTCATTGCACCTCCAAATAGTTTCGTCATTAATTCTTTGAAGGAAACCAGTATGTCAATTTTTTAACCTCCAAAAAAATGCTAATATCTCTACACCAAAAGCTATAATCGTAAGTTTCTAGTGTTTTCTTTCGAATCTAAATGGCAGCATCTCCCTATGAATGCTCAATGTTATGCAGTTATGAAATTAATATACCTCATTCCAAGGTATCATGTTTGAAGATTGATAAATTCTATTGGAGGGAAAGAAAAAAAATTCAAAATTTGTAAATATATGACGTACACATGCTGAACCTTTTATATTTACTGCATTTCAATCAAAACTGATAATTAAAAGAAGATTATTTATATGTTTTAAGGGTTTTTAAGGAAGATTATGTATATGTCTCAGTAGGGGCACCGGTATGCCCCTTCTGAGAGTACCTTGCCAATAGATGGCAGCACCAGGGTTCTCCTTCTCTACTCTGTGAGATGACAGCATTTCTTTACAATTTAATAGTTTATGTAATAATTTGTTTATGATTAACTTACAAGTTGTTTAGAATTCAGTATTGTGTTCAAGAAGGGATGGGGAGTTTACTGACCCAGCACTAGGACTGAATACAAGTATATTTGTTTCTTTTTTTTAACCCCCTTGAGTTTCATTCATCTCTATTTAGCTAAAATTTTATCTTCAGCACTTCACCCTTTCCCAAGAGAAAGACTCATCCAGGGTTCGTAGTGGTCCTTATAAGTCCTTATATTTGAAAATAAAATATAAAGGCCCTTATAGGTGCTTACTTTTTCTTTAAAGCCCTTATTTTTTTTTGTTTTGTTTTTAGTGCTTTTTTTAAAGGAACGCGCTATTTTACCCTGTACCAAAGCCTAAAATAAATAAACAACTTTTCTTCCTAATATGGAATATCAGATGGTGAGTCATACTCCCGGAAATAGCTTTTTGCCCTTTCTCTTCATTAACATAACCTTTGGTGTGCAGGAAGAGTACAGACAGGTGCCCGTCGTTCTATTGGTCAAAGAATTGCGAAAGCAGTAGAAAATTCCGCTACATTCGGCATTCTTTTTCCTCCCACTCAAATACTACACACGTTTGAATTTCTATCAAGATCTTAAAAATTTGCATTCTTGTTCTGCTTGGTCAGTTCATATTCGTGTTTATTATGATCATTATGCTTATATTATGAGCATATGTATGAATGTTTATAATAACATAGTTGCAGTAACTGCTGAAGTACAGTAAACTTCCAAAAATGGTTGTGTTTTAACACAGATTAGCTTTCTAAGGAATAATATTTGGAATGGCTTAAATAAAGGGAAAGTAATCGAATAGTCAAAATAATTTCTTTTTTTTGGCCAATATATTATACAGTACGAAGGTTGGAAGGGCTCCCCTTTCTACGCAAATCTTGAATATTGAAACTGTTACAGTTCGCTGCAAAACAAGCAATGGACCTTTTTTTGGGGGGGGTCACTTTCCAATCTGAATTGAATAGGACTAAAAGTTCTGCAGTCTACCAACCCAAGCGAAGAATAATTCTATTCCAGAAACAGAAATTTAACCCCGTCTGTTGAAAATTAGAATGAAAAAGATCCCGGTTATTTAGTTCTTTATTCTCCCAATACCGGCAGTTGTTGATTCCGATTGCGTAATATCATGTTGGGAAAAATTACGGTGCACGTATTGCACAATAACGTTTGCGATATTTTGCAGAGATAATTAATTTTGATCTTCAGTCCGAGATTTGTTTATGAACACTTAAAAGAGTTTTACTGTGCTTGCTAAGCAGAATATTTTTTAGTTCCGTTGGTTTATTTTTATATGATGCACATATTGAAAAGTCAAAAGCATTTATTTAGCGGAAAAATCGAAAGAGCAGCTACAGTCTACCCACTCCGCTCCTTTAAGTTACGCTCGACTGTCCGAATATTCGCCAATTTGCAAGTATGCGGGTTAGTTAAGCTTTTACTATTAAAGATGACTGCATGAAGCAAATTTCTGTCTTCTGATTTCAGAAATGTTCCTCTTTTTTACTTAAATTACTTTGCTTGCAATATCTGTTAAGATAAAACTGATATATAACGAAAATTTAAAAAATGTTCAGAATTTAGATTTAAATTATTTAAATATCAATATGAGTGGAAAAATAAATTGTATTTATTATTAGGTTCCAAGCGAATACAATAAATATGCCTTATTATAATTTATTTTCTCTATTTTGAACTGAAATTTCATCATTAAATCTTGTAATATAGTTTAGTTCTTCATAGTTTTTTTTTTTTTTTCTCTCATTGTAAACTAGTTCTGTATATTGAACTATTATTTAAAATTAAATAAAAAAAGTAATTATTTTCCATGGTTGAGGTAATGCTTATTCTCTCTTAATAAGTACTTCATTTCTCATATTTTAAATTACAAGTCTAATTTTTAAGGTTATGCAGTTGTGTATGATGTAATTAGACAGGTGCTTATTTTTTTTTCTTAAAATGTGCTTGAAAAGTGCTTATAGGTGCTTATTTTTTTAACTAAAATGTGGCTATGAACCCTGTCATCAAATTGAAAATTGCCATCTGGGGTCAAAATTGTACACAGTTGTAGGGGTTAAATGTGGCATGTTAGCCCCCAAAAGACACCCATTTGCTTCATGTTTTCCAAAGTCCTAGAATCCAACGAAAATGAAAGGAGGTGATTGACAACTGATTTGTCATTCGGAAATCATGCCTTCTTCCTTTTGTGTGGTGTGATAAGATCACACAAGGAGAAGGCTTACTTAAAAATACAGGAAATGGAAGTGCGCTTAAGGTCCATCTCTTGGTGTAATCACAAAAACTGGTGATTTGAAAGCATGCTTTTGTTCTTATCGTCTTTGTTAAGACTTTGAAAGACTAAGGAACACAAGAGAAATTTAGGGTTAGGTTACAAATAGGTTGTTTTTGATATAAATTCATAGTTGGTGAAGTGAGGGAAAATATTTCTAAGGCCCATTTTAGATGCAAACTGCAATTTATCCAAAAGTTGAAAAGCAACCCCTAGGAGGCCAAAGGGGTTGAAAATCAAAATAAGAGCTTTGACGTGTATAAAATAATAAAGTTGTTTAACGGCGTTTCTTCCTGAGCAAAAAGATGTATTACAACCTATATCTACAAAAAATAAAAAAGTGGCCCTTACGGTCCTCGATTATCTAAAGTGTGTGTGGGGGGTACCGATTCTTGGTATCATAGCATGAACCATGGTATCTAAAGCGTAAACTACGACTGCAAAAATGCAACATACATTCTCATCTGAGTCGTAGTGTTTCATTTTTCAATTTTTTTATTTTTCGCCTGTTATATCTTTTTGTAATATTATCCTAGTTCAGTTACAGCATGATACGATTTATGCATGCAGTGTTATAATTGATATTTTTTTTTATAAAATAATATTAAAGTTAAATCAAGTTCAAAAGCTATTACACATATTTTACATAAGTATGTTCAGCCGGCTTGCATCATCAAAGTGCATAAAAACCTAAATTTTATTTTTAAAATTTTTAATTTCTACCAAAATTTTAAAAGTGTTTGTCTTCAGACTTACATAACTATATTCAAGCATCCATCTCTACAGATGCACTCCAAAAGGTACGCAAAATTAATTTTTAAAACAAAAATTAACAATTGGCATCTACCTGGAAAAAAAATGTCTTGGAGGGATGCCGGTATGAAATATATACACTGGCTCTCAAAATTTAGGATTTCACTCTAGATTTTTTTTTAAGTCTCAATTTTGTGTCAACCCTGCTCGGTGTTCCACTACATGGAACACCCAAATTGAATCGCTTCTGAAATCGTTAATTCAATCGTAAATGGATAAAAATGCCTTTATAATATACTTCAAGCTTCTGTTGGCTGTAATAGTATTTATGCTAAAAATGCAGGAGAGCAGAGTAATTCTGCTGAATATCGAAACCTGGGGTTGTAGATACCGTATTTGACGGCATATAAGACGCACTTTTTTTCCTAAATTTGGTCTCAAAAAAGTTATCTGCATCTTATACGTGAAGGACACAGGTTAACTTTAAATACTGAATGCTATTTTTATCCTGGATAAAGGTCTAGACATGCATAACTTTTTCTACATCTGCCATAATTATTTTGTGCATGCGTGAAATATCTGTCGCCAAAGCTCGAAGCTGATATCAAAGTTCAAACAGGTTAGATGGTCACATTACGTCTATGGAGCTTCTCCTTCTTTAACATAGACTTTCTTTGACTTAGCCGACACACGTGTCAGTATCAGTGCTACTCTGTATAAATGTGTTGGTATAGGTGCTTAAAACTGTTTGTTTTAAAAAATACCCTGGAAAATATGACTACAGGAAACAAAAGATTAAGCTATACAATTCAGTATAAACTAGGAGTGTTAAACTTTGCCAAAGTGCATGGAAACAGAGCAGCAGCAAGGGATTTTGGTCCACCACCTACCAAAAAAAAAATAGCTTGCCGTTTGTTAATTTTCCTTAATAAAAATATGTTTGGTAATTGCATTCAATGACTGTTTATTTGGCTTTTACGAAACGTGAGAACTAAAAGAAACCACATTTTAAATTATTGCAGTACCGCGCTCTCGTGCGGACTATTGAAACTCTTTTTCCCTTGTGTGTGGCCTTCTAAATAAGGGTGCGTCTTATATGCCGTCAAATACGGTAATCAGAAAGTACTAAGCAAATTTGCAAATTCCACATTTGATATCCAGTATTTGGGTAACAGGAAAAATATTTGCCTAATCAAATAGTGATGCCTTTACAGCTGGTTAAAAAGCTTTACTTGCTTTTGAACCTGCTTTTGGTGGTCGTGTGTGCTTAATGCATGATATAATTAAAGAAAATAAGAGTAGACAGTCTCCTATAACAAAAGAATATATTAAGTACTAAATTACAATTTAAATTACATTGCAGAGATCAACGCAGAGCTCGGAACACAGTTCATGCTACCGTCGCGTACAGTTGTTTTACGAGAAGTCTGAGTGAGTAATGACGTCGCTTTGCTGCTCCGATTAAGAACTGGATTTTACACGTGGCGCCATCTCATGAATAGAAGTTGAAGTATCTGTCGGAACGCCACATGCTTGCTTAGCTTTAATTGGTTTCAGTGCCATAAATGACAAGATATGGGTGCACAAACAGAATAGTCATTGTAGGTATAGGCGCAAACATTTAACTGTCTGTTTTCATTAATGAATCGATTAGACTGTACATATAAAGGCATTATGTATTCATATAATAAAGGGACACAAATCCCAGGTATTAACATTTAATTGATTTGACAATATATGCAATTTTTCTTTCAAATATAATTGACTAAAAAGAATATTCTGTGTACTGATTTGTTATTTTCTGTGAATAGATAATGGTTAATTTTGAATTTATGCCTCAAAAATAAAATTCGAAAATGCATATGTATTATGAATTTGCTATGTATTTTGATTTTGCAGTTATTAAATAAAAATTATGCCATGAATCCTGCAAGCTATAAAGATGGACACTTTTTTTATATATTTTTTGGTGTATCTGTATCATTTGCATATGTTGGTATATATCTAGCTAGGTATACCAACAACTTATATATCTTATGCTTGAAAACAAATATGTTATGTCAACACTACTTACTTATTGCTTTAATTGACATATTTGTAAGTTCCCCTTCTCCTTACAATCAGATATTTCTGTAAAGTGCAATATGGCTATTTGAGGTGAGTATACATTTCTATTAGCAGTGACTCTTCTGATTAGATTAAATGGTTAGTAATTTTTATTCGCAAACTAAACAATTTTTTTTTTTTAAATGTTCTCAAACGTAAGCAAAAACATGCTGATAAAATGCCTTTATGCATTTCTAACATTGATTTTGCAGAGATAAATCATTTTTTCAATTTGCTAAATCAAATTTATTTTTGTGCGACCTTGCATCAAAGGCACCAATAATAGATTTGTTTTGGCATTCTTAAAATGTCCAAATGAAAAATTTATTGCTGTTATAAATAAATGTTTACCTTAGTAGCTAGTATCTTATAACACTGTAACTCGCAATACTTTAATGCTGATGTAACTCATAGATTTTGCTTCTAGGCATTTGCATTGCTACTGTGCACAATTTTAAATCATAGGACATATACTATATTGCATGTGTTAACAAGAGTGAAGCAAGCAGAAAAGTGCAGGTATCCAATATGGAGGCTTAGTTTAATAGGAGAAAGTTTTTGGTTTTGAAATTTTAAGTTTCAAAATTAGCTACATCATCATCATGCAAAGGATGGAAAGACGAAATATCCAAATTATAATAAGGGATAAAAAGGGCTATTGCCAATTAAAATTAGAGCCTTGAGGTTTGCTTTCATATATTTTTATCTTACGCACACACACACCTGGTAACTCCCCACCCTCATACCATATTCTTATCTAAGGATATCAACATGTTGTATCATTGTATTGTTTATAATTTCGAATGTATTTTAATACTGTGTCTCGCTATATAAATTGCAGTATTAAAGAGTTATGCATTACATTATAATACAGTCAAAAGTCGTTAATTCGGACACCCATAATCCGGAATGATCTATAATCCGCACCTCAAAGCTACAAACTTTCTGCGCATGCGTCGCAGTCTGTTTTTGAGTAAATAACTATCTCGCTAAATTGGCGGGATATCGCCAAGTTGGCGATGGTTTTTGGCAATTAATATTTGTCGCGAAAATTTGACGGGAAATCTCCAAAAGTGGATATATGGGGACCATTTAGCGATATTTTGGTGCGGTCCTTGTATAGGGTACTACGGTTGATCCCCGGTAATGGGTATTGCAACTGTATAGCCGTAATTAAACCACTATGCTACTGTAATCGTACCCGGCCCTTAGATGTAACTTTAACCGAATATACCTTCCAGTAATTTTGAGAAATATAATTTACTAGAGATTTCTTGGCGGCCGGGTGAAGACTATCTAAGTCGGAAGAGAGCATCTGCTCTCAGTTGTTTAGTTCGGAGTATTGTGACATCTCTGAGTGAGATTCACTCTTTAGATACCCATTGCATAGCGTTTTGTTTAACGTTCTTAGTAGCTTGAAGTTTAGCTACTGATTGTGCTCTGTGATACTGTGTGATACTTTTGTGGAAAGTTCCAGAACTGAGAAATGTTTCTTTTGGTAAAATAAATGTTATTAAGCTATCATCAACTCTGTGTGCATTCAATCTATTAAGAACCCGTACACAGGCAACAATATTATTATTGTAGCACACAATATTGTTTTGTTCAAACTGGCATAAAGGGAAGCAGTTGATATTAATTGTGACAAAATACGTATAACATCTTTCTCTCCCTATCATTTCGTGCTTTTATTTTTAACGCTTCATTTTAAATACAGTCGAATCCGGTTAATTGGGCGACTGGATAATCGGACCAGCCGCTTTTTCGGACCAAATCCTAAAGAACCGAAACAAATCCTATGTATATAAGCCTAATATTATTCGCTTATTTGGACCAAAATTCCATTTAATCGGACCAAAAAACGTGAGAGCGAATAAGAAACAGAAGCCACAGGTCGGTCGCGTACAGCAGATATACAGGTGGTCTGCGACATATGGGAGGATCTGTAATTGCAGCTCCCCACAAAAATGCTTTAACAAAGGTCTGGAATTCCTTAAAGTGCATGACAAAAGCAAAACCGGTGGGAGGTGAACACGAGCACCATTTTCTTTGATACGCGCCTCCGAGTTTCGAGGAAATGAACAACAGAGTGTCCGGCTCCACCTGAAAGGAATTCTCGTTTGTCAATCATGATTAAAGTTTACGCGAGAAAGCTTTCATTTCATCACCTTTTTGGGATGATTTTAGTGCCAAAGCTTTGAATGGCGAGCATTTTATCTCCCTCTTGGCCACAGCATCTTGAACCCGAAACACCAAAGTTTCTTCAGACCACTTTAGTCAGTGAACTGTGCACGTTTCTTGTCTCCCCTACCAAAATGCCACGACGGGACTTGATGTTAACTGAAAAAATTGGTTTCCTGGATAAGATCAAGCAACAATCACGAAACACTAGTCAGCGTCGGTTGGTGGAAATAACCGGATTGGCAAAGACTACAATTTCGCGCTTGATAAAACAAAAGAATGAGCTGCGAGAAGAATGGGTTCAATGTGAAGAACGAGGAGAAACTTCCAAAAACGGAAGCGTGGGGGAAGGCAAGGACCCAGATGTCGATGAGGCCCTTAATGAATGGTTTGCCATTGTTACTGAACGATCTGTGCGAGTAAGCGGCCCAATGTTAAAACGCAAAGCAAAACTCGCTAAAACGCTGGACCATGATGACTTTAAAGCTACGGACGGTTGGTTGTCTCGATGGAAATCTAGACATGACATAAAATTCAAGAAAGCACATGGTGAGAAAGAAAGTGCTGATAGTGCAAATGCTGAAGAATGGAAATCGACAAAACTGCCCGAGCTTCTTGAAAATTTTTCAGTAGATGACATCTACAATGCTGATGAGACGGGGCTGTATTAGCGTGCTACACCGAACGGCTCGTTAAGTTACAAACATTGTGAACTCTCTGGCTCCAAAAAAGCGATGGATCGCGTAACTGTTTTGTGCTCAAACATGTCAGGAACGGACAAAAGGAAGCTGTTGGTTATAGGAAAAAGCACTAAGCCCTGCTGCTTTAAAGGACTTAGGATGGACAGTTTACCAGTTGTGTATCGAGTGAACAGAAATGCGTAGATGACCTCTAAACTTTTTAAATAATGGCTGAAGGATTTGGACGGAGAGCTACAACGCCAGTCGAGAAAAGTGATGCTTCTTCTTGACAATTGTGAAACACATCCTCATTTAGATTGCTTGATGCAGCAAAACACACGACAGCATCGGAAGACCAAGAAAGTAATGATGATGATGCCGCTAATAAGTTGGACAACGCAGGCTGCGAAGAAATGCATTGAAACTTTGCGTTGGTATTTCATGTAGGAGGGAAATGAAGGCAGTTCCATTGCTGCGTTAGATGTTTGTGGCGATTTCGTTCATTCACGTGCAGTTCGTCAAGAGAACGAGTGAGATCACATTGGATAAGTTCTTCAAATATTGACTGGAACTTTTTAAGAACTTGATTTTATTGTGCTTCGCATGCTGAGTTCGTGGAGATCGTGGCTTAGAACTTGTTTCTAAATTAATTTTCTCAATGAAAAAAGTTCGACTGTAGTTCTTGTTTGTACATGTATATTCGCCAGACGTGTGTACCGCACAATAAAGTTCATAATTACATTTTAGTACACGATTTACATGTACATTTAATGTTTGCTACATATAGCACGTCCCGTCTTGCAACATAGGACATGTTCGTGTAATCGGACCAGCCGGTTATTAGGACCAAAACGATCTCTTCCCGATGTGGTCCAATTAACCGGAATCGACTGTATATGATTTTATCTCTATCTTAAATTTGTAGTGATTAAAACTTGCATTATTCTACCTTGCTAACTTAAAACTGTTTCAGAATAAACTGGAATTTAATTACAAAGAACAGATTGCAAACTTTTTAACTGATAAGCTTAAATTTAAAATACTTTTCAGTTTTCAGTTAGAGGCAATCATAAGCATCTGGAATTTTAAAAGATCATTTTAAATATTTTTAACTTCATTTTGGATGTCACTGCGCTTCTAATCCAACAGTGGTATGTTATCAGAGTTTGGTTGTAATGAACAATATTTTATTTCAAAATTACAATACAAACTCCGAAATCCGGACTTCAAAACAGCCAACAAATATTTTACAGAGTCTAGAAAATGACTACATAAAAAGTAAAAAAAATGCGGTGTGCTGTTGAAAATTCAATGGGTAATTTCTTAAGAGAATCTGAAGAAGGAAAAGGAGGAGGAACTTTCGCTTCTGAAAAACTGGTCTGATCGATCATAGGAGTATATCTGTCTGCAGAGAGAGGCAGGTATCCGGGTCTGAAGAATATGGCGTCCACAAAGAGCACTGTGCACATGATTTTGAGAAGCAACCAGGTATAAGTACGGTATATTTAACTATGACAAAGCACTCGAAGACTATCTGTCTAAGAGGAAAGATGCCTTCTTATATAAATTTCTAAGGGAAAATGGCTCGTATACATGTTACACATGGGGAAAGCCACAAAAATGCCCATGCAGCCAGCCCATTCGCCGGGATTCGAACCCCGGACCGAACTACAGTGTTCAGCTACTTTACCGCTCGGCCGCTGGTGGGCCACACCTGGAGCTATATAATAAGCAGCAACATAGCATTGCGAAAAACACTTGAGGCAATAAGATGGTGTGTCCAACTTTGCAATCTTAAAATAATTACTAATTTACTTTTGACACATGGTAGGTCACCAGAAGATGCTATTTGTTTAGCATCTTTCCATTTTATTCCCGCTTCCTAAGGGAATTACAATACTGAATGATGTTAGGAGCAATCATAGTTCCTGCCCTTGTATGTTTGCGGAGAAGATGGGAACATTTTTCTACCTGACTTGAGCAATAATCATCAAAACACATTTGTTTGGAGTTTTTATACAGGTTTTTTTTGGTTGCCAGAGTAATTTCCATAACTCACGACATCACGTATTTACAACCTATGTTTCACTGTAATCAGTACTTTCACTTGTTGTTCTTAACTTGTTTTATGCTTGCAATAATAATGATGGTAATGTAATAATAACCTAGTGCCTTCGCAGCGTATAGCTCCAAAATCTGCGCTACACTATTTTGCCACGACCAATATATTTATATTTAGATTCAATCTCAATAAAAGCCCCTCTTCTTGGCTGGGGTGGCTGCTGGTTAGTGGATTTCTCCTTTGATCAGGCAAAAATCCGTTCGGTTGTACCTTAGGTCGGATATCTAATCAATGGTTTTCTGCCAGAGATAAAGAATGAAATTCCAAAAAACACTGGTCACAAATTGCTCCCTTCCTTAACTTTCGAATTTGACTCAGCTTATTACATTTTGCAGGCTATTATTACAGCTATCTCATAAAAATTAAAATGTGAATTTTCGTATATGTTGAAAAGAGTTTGTAATTCTGAAGCTGTAGCAAGATTTGCAGAGCCAAAGTTTATGTGGTACTTGCCTTTAATAGCAACGTTGATGAAATTTGGTCTTTAGGAAGTGCGATTTCAAAATTTATAAAAACAGTAATCTTATTTTGATGTCGTTTTTGAACGTTACAGAAGAAAAACTCTTCCAGTTAAGGCGATTTTTAAAAAAAATGCGAAAAGTGATAATAAAGGAAGAGGACATTACAGAAGCTTTTCCATTGTCATGACAATATCCTAATCAGCAATCAAATAACGGACGGTGAAATCTGCCGTATATGGTTTTAAATCCAGAAAATATCGCTACCGATGAAAAAGGTGAAAAAAGAAGTTTTCGAGAATGAAAAGATTTCGATTGACAGTTTGGTGGGATTTCCAGATGCAACAGTTTCAGAACTTGGAACAGTGGAACTTTGTAACTGAACAAAAAATTGTGTCTTTCTATTAAAAAAGGTTAATATTGAACTTTTCTGATAAATTTTATTTATATTAACTGCTTATAAATACCTCATTATTTCATAAACAACTGTTTTTAAGGGGCAATTTGCCCAGAAGGGCTATTAATTTTGTTTTGGTATTTTGCATCGTCCACTATAAAACAACGTTTCGCTCTTCAAATTGTTGCCACCAAATATTAGAGCCCTGTCTTATATATTAAGAAATAAATAATAAAATAATTAAAATACAATAATTAAGAATTGGGCATGAATATATGTATGTTTCTCGCATTGTGAAACAACAACGATACTTAGAGACATCAAATTTTGAATAATGTCGTTCTCCACTCAAATATAGGCATATGGAACCCAAATTTGGAATTTGTTTTAATCCATTTCATATTTTGTAAAACTTTAACGACTTTTTGATTAACAAACTCAACGAATTCAAAGCGAACAATGGCAACACTGTATAGAAAATAACATTTTTATTTGCAGCGCGGAAATTCTAAAAATGTTCTGTTTTCAAATATTTTGTGATATTGCTGTTAAATTGAATTTTATGTGGTTTACGCGCGAAGAACATGATATTCAGTAATTAAAGGTAACATACAAAACGTTAAAAAAAAAAATACTTGAAAATCTGAATGCTTCCAGATTTTATTTTATTAGCCCAAAGGGGAAATTTGCCCAGAAGTGCTATTAATTTCGTTTTGGCATTTTGCGTTGATTCACTATAAACGGCGAATTACTTTTTGGGATTTGTTTTATTATTTATTTCATATATTGTATTTATGATTAAGAAACTCAACAATTTTAAAGCGAGCAATAGTAACACTGTACGGGGACAACAACAAAAAAAAAAAAAAAAAAAAAAAACACGCGCGAAACTGTGTATCGAAAATTCTAAAGCTATGAAGATTTTTTCTTTTAAATAGTTCACGAAATTTCTATTAAATTGAATTTTGTGGCTTAAGTCTAAAGAACATTATAAGGCATTTCTCATGCCTTCGTAGTGTAGTGGCTCTGCGCGCTGGGCCGGTATTCCAGAGGTCCGTGGTTCGATTCCCGGCGAAGGCGATTGCTAATTTTTCATCTTGCCTGCTTCCAAAAAATTACCTAATGCTCTACAACATAATATTTAATACATAAAGACAACACACAAAACGTTAAAAAATGCCCCTTTCGGCGCAATGTAAAATCTAAAAGCTTTGAGATTTTTACTTTTTCTTTTCATTACACTCAGAAGTCTATGATCCGAATTTTATGAGTTATTAAAATAAAAAATCCTCTTATGATCATCTTGTAATGTTAATAATTAATGACCATATAATCAAATAAATGATCATCTTGTAATGTTATAATAATTTTAAAAACTAGTGCCTGATAATGCTTATAAAATTTTTAAAAAATTATCAGATCTTGTTTAATTTTACCTTATTTATTTCAAAGCGCCATGTACTATCAGTCTTATTTAATTTTACTTTATTTGTACGCAAAAGTAAGTTCATAAATCATGTTTAGAGTTTATACCGTTTTATCAAAGTAAAGATATTTATACAAGAATAACACATTAAAAAAATGCGCAAAATGCAGTAAAAAGTGCTTTAAAGAGATATATTAAATCTTATTTGAAAAAACTGTGACTTTCATAACCTCATCACTTATACAATGTATCACATTAAATAATTAAAAACGGTTATATGGCAAAATACCGGAATACCGGAAAAAAATACCGGAATGTTCTCGTGCATGATTAAAAAACTTATAAAAGCCGGAGGAAAACATCTCAATTCAGCTGTTTACTTAGTTCTTGTTGTTGATTGTAGCTAATTTGCGGTGAAGTCGGATTAGCTTTCTCTGCTTTGAATTGTGTTCTATTTAACGTTTTAGTAGTTTAAAATATAACTACTGTGATATATTGTGATATTGTACGAATATCTCTGAGGAAATTTCAGCATTTTGTTTTATTTCTTGGGATAAGAATAAATTTTTATTAACTTTTTATCGACTTGTGCATTCAATCCATTACGGAACCGTATGCTTGCAACAATATTCTACATAGCAATACAGCATAAATAATAGTATTCTATATCTTAATAGTTTGCACTGATATGACTGTGACTGACCTCTTTAAACATGTAAAATATTCTAAAATTTTCAGTTATTTGATAACTGCCTTACTACATAAAGCATTTTTACGACTTCATGGAGTTAAGTATGATTATATGATGTTGTTTAACTCGTTTGATAGCAATTTATGCATTATATTAATAATGATAAATGTTTTGAAAATGTCTAAGATGAAACTCTCTAGTGAGGTTGAACTTCTGTTTCTAGTGAATTTTCTATGAAATAATAGTTTTCCAATTCAATTTTGTACGATTTCCAGCACACCGGAATAGGCTTTCAATTTTAAGGTAATTTATTGCTACAGCATTATTTATACATATGATACAAACGCCATAGGTTTCAGTGAAAGGATCTACATCTTCTCAGTTTTTGAGATAATCTTATATTTTAATACTTAATCAGGATTATTTGACTTATTTATTCTATTCCTGTAAATAGGAGGGTCCTGGCACTTCTCTTACATAAACACAATTTCAGCAGAAAATCTTGAAAATTTTATTTTAATAATAAGCCTATTTTAAAAGTCGTTTTCAAGTGAACGTACGTACATATGTTTTTCTCTGGGAAACGAGCTCTTTCATGATTAAGTTGAGAGAATAGAAAAGCGCCCACTCGCATGTCGAAAGCTTTTTATCCAGGAAATGCAATTAATTTATGAGAGTGGGTTTTTAGTTCCCGAAAATACTAAAAGTGGAACTTTTGGAAGCATGTAACGGAGGTAAGAAAATTTTTATTTGTATAGAACCTTATATTGTTCTCAGGTTGCAATTCGGACTTCGGAGGTCAATCCGGAGAACATTTTTTATTCTTGTTACACTCTGCCTGATAATTAGAATTATATAAGGAGGGATCGTGTTCAGAAAGAGATACATTCCTTACGCTTCGTCTTCAAACCTACACATTTGTGTTAAAATTTCCCATGGAAACGTTCTTTCACCCCAAAGTTCCTTCTATCATCGCTGGCAACCCATGGCGTGTCCTTTATCAACGTACTTCTAGTGATTCTCCTTCCATTACTCTTTCACCTAAAGCCACGGAGAAATGAATAAAGTCATTCCTCAGTATAACTTCCCTCCTCCCACAAATGTAAGGAATATTCCTCCGATAGAACCAGCTTCTAGTTTTTTATTAAAGCGTATCTGCTTGGTTTTCTTACAACTTCATTGCATAAAATTAATAGAATGAATAGAATTGTAATTAAAATTGTTTCATTTCCCCATGCAATGCGGCACGTGACGAGTTTTAAGAGAAAGCTACGCCGAAAAAGTAAAAATACAGTAGCACGCCTATTTAACATTTAATAAATAGATATCTGGTAATTGCACTTTTTTGCTTTCCAGAAACCTCAAGAAAATACCGGAATGTTCTCGTGCATGATTAAAAAACTTATAAAAGCCGGAGGAAAACATCTCAATTCAGCTGTTTACTTAGTTCTTGTTGTTGATTGTAGCTAATTTGCGGTGAAGTCGGATTAGCTTTCTCTGCTTTGAATTGTGTTCTATTTAACGTTTTAGTAGTTTAAAATATAACTACTGTGATATATTGTGATATTGTACGAATATCTCTGAGGAAATTTCAGCATTTTGTTTTATTTCTTGGGATAAGAATAAATTTTTATTAACTTTTTATCGACTTGTGCATTCAATCCATTACGGAACCGTATGCTTGCAACAATATTCTACATAGCAATACAGCATAAATAATAGTATTCTATATCTTAATAGTTTGCACTGATATGACTGTGACTGACCTCTTTAAACATGTAAAATATTCTAAAATTTTCAGTTATTTGATAACTGCCTTACTACATAAAGCATTTTTACGACTTCATGGAGTTAAGTATGATTATACGATGTTGTTTAACTCGTTTGATAGCAATTTATGCATTATATTAATAATGATAAATGTTTTGAAAATGTCTAAGATGAAACTCTCTAGTGAGGTTGAACTTCTGTTTCTAGTGAATTTTCTATGAAATAATAGTTTTCCAATTCAATTTTGTACGATTTCCAGCACACCGGAATAGGCTTTCAATTTTAAGGTAATTTATTGCTACAGCATTATTTATCACGTATCTCGGGAATTATGATATGAATTTATTGTATATATTATCATATATTTATTGTATTAGATTTTAATATTAGCTTAAAAAGAAAATAATTTTACGTGAGCTACCAAAACGTTACGGTGACCTACTGGTAACCCACTATTGACGTTTTGGTGACCCTTGTTTTAGATGTTACTTAAAAATAGCCTGAACACGAAAAGTTTTACTATACATATTTCAAGGATAAAGGAATAATTCGATAATAATTGAGAAGGCGAATTCGAATCTGACTGGATATTTAATACAAACTAAATTTTAATTAAATTGTTATATTTTTTACTGAGCTGGGTTTTGATTAATTGCAAAGCATACGAAAACTGTAAGTCCAGCAGGAGGGTTGTTTTCATGGAATTTTCTTTACGGGAAATTGACTCAACTCCACATTATACACAAGGAAAATTTCAAATAGCCAGTACTTTAAGAAGAAGTTACTTTGCATGAACATGTCCAAATTTTTTAAAGATATTATTACTTAACTCAGACAGATGGAAAAAAATTCTTAGCGTCCTAATTCGTTATTAAGAGTTTTAAACAAAATCATTTGTTCAGTAAAAAGAATTTTTTTCCTTTGTTTGATTAAATTGTAAAATTTTTTAAAAAAAGATAATTGCATTAATTAAAATAGCTCATTCTCCCTCTCCCTCAGTAAGTACCTAAAATAATCATTCCCGAAATGTATTAGAGGATACCTCGTTGTTGAAGATACAAAGAGGATGGCAAAATAGTATTTTCCAAAGAATAGTTTTTCCAGAAGTGTTGTAATGGGAAGATAATACGTCACAACCGGCTTATTTATTCAAAAGGATCTCTGTCATCATTCTCTTTTTTATGCATTCTTTGATTAAAAGTAAGACAAAGTCTATTATTTCCAATCTGAGAAAAGATTTCAAAGATTGGAAAAACTTAAAGCGAATTTCCGATTATGAATATTCTGTTTCATCGTGATGCTTATTTTCAATGGAAATGCTCTGGGAAAACAAAAATTAGATGAGGTGGTTTCACATAATTCTCTGCATAAAGCAGTAGAATTAGAAAGAGAAAAGTGGCAACATGTCTTAAGTTTTATACTAGCCGTCATTCTCTCAGAGGCAAGCATGAAGCTATTGGTATTTCAAGTGCAGCAGTTAAACTTAATTGAATTAATGAGTTATTATGAGAGAAATATTGACTATCATATAGTTAATCACAGAAAGGAAACTGTTTTTTACCTTTCTGATAGAGTACAAGATGAATTTATTTTACTTTTAGGTAATTATGTTCGATTTGAAATTCGTTCTAGGATCAAAATAGCGAAAGAAATGCTTGATAGCATGATATTTAATTGCACACCAGATGTTTCGCATCATGAACATTTATGTCATATTATTAGATTAAGTGTAAATAAAGTTGAATCGATATTTACTGAAGAAAGCTTTACAGATTTCATGGAAACAAAAGAGAAAACACTAGTAGTGGTTTAGCAAATGAAATTATTTATAAGTTAGGAAGAATGGCCTCGGTGTGTAAATCAATGTGTAAATGAATAATATTCTTCTCTGAATTAAATAAATAAATAATCTTCTATTTTATATAGGGGCTCGCATTTACCTTTTCCGCTCCCAGGTGAAAAAAATATGTAGGCACGCTCTGTTAGTATGATTAAATTTGCTCTTTAAAGGTTTTAAAAATTCCTTCGTAAAGTAATATTCCGTTTTTTAATGATTTCATCTTACTTGAAAACGCATTAGCCTTGTGAGTTCTCGAATAGTCAAAAACTGAATTCATCATTCTATCCTAACATTTACTTTAGAATCCTCTAAACCTTTTATTATATTTGCAGAGCTTTTTCGCAGAAAAAAAAAAAAAAAAAAAAAAGAAGAAGAAGAAGAAGAAAGAAAGAAAATGATTTGAAAAGGAATCTGTGTGACCCATTTAGCTGCTCCGAATGCTATTTTCGGTTTTACAAGTTTTCATTGCAAAACTTCTTTGCTATCTGACACTTCCCTTTCCTCTTACTGTTACAGTCGATATCAGCTACAGGTAAAAAGTACTACTCTGAAAAGTATCTCATTTTCGTAGCTGTCAAGTAATATACCTTACATTAACTCATTTTAAATACTGATTAAGGCAACAAATACGGCAGAATAAGAATTCGTTGGGATAATATAAAGAACATTATACATGTCAATATTTTTAAGTTGTCTAGTATTTTAGACCAGAAGTTATTAATTAAATTTTATAATATTTACGGTTTTGCTTTTGCGTTCTGAATTTGAGTTTTTAAAACTGAATTTAAATTACCTTTTTTCACGTCGGAGATTTTGAAATATCAAGGTAAGAGCCCCCGTTATTTGTATTTCCGTACTACTTCCAGCCATTAAAGCCACTCCAAAGTTAAATTCAAATAAATGATTTAGTTTCTTGCAATGGTTTCTGCTGAATATAAATGTGTAGTATAGTGAATTAGTTACATGTTGTAATGAAGTTTTAAAGAACTCTCGCCATTTTTGAACGAACAACAAACTTTAGTAGTCAAAACTTACAGAATAACTGAAAAACATCTTTTAAGCGCGCGCATCATCTTCGGATATTCTTTGCGGATAATCGTCTGCAGTAATTTACGTCTTAGTGGAATTATGTTGGTAGCGTAGCAACGCAAATACGTTACAATATGTGTGTGTGTGTGTGTTTGGAATGGATACAGGAAATTTGGATACAATTTGGATACAGGAAATTTGGATACAGGAAAAAATCTTACCTTAAAAGTCACACTACCACAAAGCCACGAGGAAATATGTACTCTTAATATTTTAATTCCTGCCGTTATAGGCAAGTGTCCGCCATTGACATCCCCCCCCCCGCAAAAAAAAAAAAAAAAAAAAAAAAAAAAAATCCCGATGAACGGGCTGGCTGCACATGCGCGTTTCATGGCTTTTCTTATATGTAAAATGGATATGAGCCATTACCCTCAGAAAGCTCTCCACGAAGGCAACTAGCCCTCGCGTTCTTTGAATTATTAAGTAAAGCAAATTTAATACTTTAATGTAACAGTTTCAAACAGATGGTGTTTTTCCCCCCTCAGTCATTTATATTGAATAAAAAATTCTTTTTCTAACAATGAAAAATTCATGGGTTTGTCATCGAGATTGTTTACATGCACAATAATAATTTCCACTTTCTGACTGTTATTCGTTATAAAAAGAAAGTGTAGTATCCACTTCAGTTAACTAATTGATAAATTCGGGAACTATCTGCATTGGAGATAATGCTTTCGTGGAGGAAACTAAGTATATTTCGGTTACAAAAGAGGGGGAGTTACGAAACGCTCTCGCAGCAAGTCTGTTTCGCAGCGAATCGAGCTGCGTTATAAAGCTTTTTTTTTTTTTTTTCAATTTTTTTTATTTTAGCCATTTAAAAATTGATTGTTTAGAGAACGAGAAATTTTCAGTTTAAGTTGAGCATCTAGATTATAAATGAATATCCTGTTCTAGAAATTTCTCACTTTCTAATCTAGTCTATTTTAAATTCAAAATTATTAAAATAAAAAATAAATTAGCAGAAAACTAAGACTGTTTAGAACAGGATAATATAAAGAACATTATACATGTCATACCGATAGTACGCAAGAGAAAAATAGGTGGTACGCAAAGAAGCAAGATATTTTTAACTATTAAATTCAAAAATTAAAACCTCCAACATCCTGATTGAGTTTTTTTTCTAACACTCGTAAATTTATGCGATCTGAGCTTTGTTCAAGAGTGGTTGTGGTAATAGTACTTTGTAGTGGTGGTACTAAAGGTTTTCAATTTTTGTTTAGATGGTACGCGTTAGTAAAAAGGTTGAGAACCGCCGATTTAGAAGATTTGAATTATCTATAATTGCAATAAATTGATTGCTTAAAGAACGAGAATCTCTTTGCATCTCTTATTTTTCAAGAAATTAGTGATTCTTATTAACTCAAGAAACTAAAGAACTCTTTCTTTATATAAGATAACGCTTATTTAAGTACATTTAAGTAAGTTTTCTACGTGCTTCATACTTGATTGCAACTGAAATATTCCATTTGCAAGTTTCAATGTAAATTTGATATCGACTAAAAATGCAGAAACGAGGTCTTCTAAACTTTGCAGTGTAATCGCTATCTTTGAACGAAATGACTCCCCGTTAGTGGAGGAGCGGTTAAAGCCACTGAATGCTGGTAGTCCGACCTGGCTGCTGCGTGTTTGATTTTCGTGATTCTTCCCATGTATAATATAGCGAATTTCTTTTAGAAAAATCCTTCACGGAGGCATTCTTTTCTTTAAGAAGATAGCTCTCGTATGATTTGCCATAGCCAACCAACCAACTTGAACAAAATGATAAACAATGCTGCATGTTTTTTGCTGTTGCATGTCTTTGTGAAGACAAACTTTTAAAATTAATTAAGTTGTTATTCTTACTGATGGGCTATCGAAATTAAACTTGATACTGATAGCTATTTAATTTTACTTGGTTTCTGATAAGACATTTTTATATTAATATTACCTCATTCTTCAGTTTTGAACTAAGCGAATAGTGTGCATATGGAAACTGCATCTTGATTTTTAGTAAATAAGGTATTGTATAAAATATTGCATAAAAAAAATTTTGTTCCCTTTGCTCCCAATGTAGCTAATGCATTAATTTTAAAACTAATGCTTAAAGTTTCTGAAAAAGTCCAATACTTTTCTGTAGTATTCAGATAGACAGTTCCAGATTTTTCCACTTACGACTCTTCCTTCGATGTCGTGATGGGTGCGTCCTGTGGCTTTCTTTCTAGTTGCTGACTAATCCACATTCCTGTCGGTCATGACTACTGGCGGAATTTTGTCTTTTTCTGTGTTTTTTTATCTTATTTTCTACTAATGGGTCGGATTCTTCAGCTTGCATAGTTTCATCTTCTTCGGCAAACGAGACGGACGTATGTGGGTTTTCGTCTTCAATTTTAGCTGGTTCGGTCGTGGGAGGCTGTTTTGCTATATTTTTCGGGCTGATTCACGGATTTTCTTTTCTCTCCGGGGTTGAGGACTTTCATTTCCATCTGTACAAACTTATGCTTTTATCATCTCCAGCTTAAAAATCGACTAACTCTCTGCACTGTACTTGCGAAAGGCTTACCCATTGCTTATCACATCCACTGCTTATCACGAGGAATTTTTTTTCTCTTTTAAGTACTATGCCATGATATGCCAGGAAAAAGATATGCCATCTTTCACGTGTTACATACAGGATGTGGCTTTCCCAGCCTAGGAGCCTGTTGAAGTGCCCAGCACCTGAGCCTTCCACCTGTACAGGATGTCGTCTTATCCTGGATATACATATCAGAGCATCTTGAAAAGACAGGTCCACCGGCTTATACAAAATACAGTAAAGTCTTTTTTTTTTTTTTTTTTTTTTTTTTTTTAAGAAGAAAAATCTTTTTCTCCTTTTTTCTGTGAACTGGGTGTATTTAAAGACTTTGCAATGGATTTCTGTGTCGGTGGATGACCAATGATTTAGCTTTAGAAACAGTGCGTACCTTTTTCGGATATTCGTTTGGAGTCTTCTTTCCATATAGAAGTAATGATTGAAGTCATATCTATGTGAGGATTTATTTATTTATTTTGACTGATAGTTAAATTTTACATAAAGCAACTTTCTTTTCATTCTCGTTTTCATCCAGGCTTTCCTGCCAGAAGGTTAATAATATAGCGCGTGTGTAGGAATTAAGGTAGGAAGAAGTGCTATCTATTTAAGTGAAGCTTTTGGAAGGTGATTTTAAAGAGTGTTAAGCCTGATTGGAGGCTATATTGTTACTTTGACTTCATTCTGTTGCACTGAGTGCTTCTAATCATTACGCTTGTTTCCGCCGGCTTCTATGTGTCAGAGCCTTCCTGAGCACTAATTTATCCTGTGAGTCCTTAGGATAGTTTAATTACATTTTATTTTAAGTTCAAAATTTCCTGTTTGAGTTAAGCCAGAAGTTTTGGCTTTATATAAGCCTAACTGGGACCATCTGTGCAATTATATTAGATTAAATTAAGAGTTCTTTACAGCCTTCTTCTGATTTTGTCCGTTGTTGTCAAGACCTGAGGATAATTGCTCATACAGTCCTTTTAAAGTTCGTTATTTGAGGCTACTAAAAAGAACGAGACTGTAGTTCCAATTATTAATGTTGCTTATTTTGCATTAGATTATTTTGCATTATTTTGATTTTTACAACTTTTTAAATTCTGGAATTGGAATATTTCTCTTCAGCAAATGCAAAAATATATCCTTCAATACATATGACATTTTGAAAGAAGAATAAATTTAAAATTAGCAGACAATATTTTTCATTTCAAGCAATAAGCTGTTCCCAGAAATTTTTATTTCAAAACATTTGCTTTCTTTTAATTCTTTACCGAAATCGTTCTAAAATTGTTTAAACACCCTCTGTATTGCCCAAACCTGTGCATATATCCTGAAAATACTCCATGTTCCATTGCGAACTGCAAGTTACTGAGAAGATCGTGAGTAGGATTTGGAATGAAGGAATGTGTTCTGCCTGTTGATGTTTGATACCAGTAAATACACCATTGTTTTAGATGCTGTTTTCCGATTTAGGTGTGAAATCGGACTTTGCATTAAGTAAATATCAAGATACGTTCTGGTGCCCGCTGTGAATTTTGGTAATGAAGTCGCCTTTTTCATCAGCCTGAATTCCAGCATGTGCAGAGATCCAAGTTAGACTGGGTGGATTAATTTGAAGAAAAGTATAATAACTGTTTACAGATTTCTGAAGAACTTTAAAATTACCAGATATTACTTTTAGACTTAATTTACTGTCTGTTAGGATAGCTCTATGTTTTATTGTTAGCTTGGCATATTTAAAAGCTTCCTTTATTGCTAAAGATTCTACTTGACTTGAAACACAGTATTTTCAGAAAGCAGTAGCTTTTTCCACTCCAATTAAAAGAATTCCATTTTCATATGCAAATAAGCACATCTGGTACCATTATCTGTTTGAGTCTGTGCTTCTATAAATATGTGAATCCTCGGTTGGAGAGGCTTTAATAAAATGTTAGGAGTCTGTTTCTGAAAATAAAAAATCTGATGTGTACACCACATGACTTCCTTGTACGGAATATTAAATTATACGCATTTTTTCTTACATTTCATTTAAATTTATTGCATTGAATTAAATCTACCTAGCCGACAGCGCATAAACCACAATAGAATAAATGCATTCTTTAAAATTCACTCTATTTGTTTACCATAGCGACACTCTGGCGCTAGGTTCACTTAACAGTATTATATTTCGTTCATATTATAACCCAGAATGCACAAAATTTATATCATTTAAAGAATTATCTAATTGTTGCCACATGCTCTATTCAAATACTATATTAAATCTAAAACAATGTATAAAAGAAATTAAGCAAACAAAACAAAAAAGAAACAGTTTATCACAGACGATTCAGTATTTCTCATTCAATTAATTCAGTTCTCACTTCCCGACAAGGTAAAAATAAAAACTCAAAATACCTATATTAAAAATTACAAAGTAAATCTTAAACACTTATTTCCTCGAATAAATTCCAGAATGGATTAAACATACATTAATTCGCAATAATAAAAGAAGGAGTTATTTTTCTTGTTGCGAAGCTTAGTTTCTCTAGATTGGCAACAAATCCGCTATTTTGCCAAGTCTGAACTGTAAACAAACATGTCCGACATCGCAAAATTCATTAGGCTTAGCTGCACTTTAACAACTTTAAATCGTTGATAACTCCAATTGCATGCAGATTTACTAAAGGCATAAAAACCTTAACCGAAAGATAAGAACAACATAATTCAATCATTTTTAAAGCAAAAAATGTACAATTTACAAACATATAAAAGTAAAGAAACTGAGATCACTGAGCCCGGGTAACAGAGTAGATATACATAAATATATTTATATACGTTTGATGCGGCCGATTGCAAACAAAATACGAGGTGCACGTCTACATATTATAGCAGTCCTATGTACAAAATTTCAACGTTCTGAGGCTATTCGTTTTTGAGTTATGCGAGATGCATACGTTCGTACAGACGCCACGAAAAATTCTCTTCAGAATTCATTTTAAAGCAGTTTTATAAATTCTTTTGGAGGAAAAGAGTATTTTAGTTTGTCCTTAAGTACAAATCACGCAAAAACATCGTTAAATTGCATTTGATAGCGATCAAAATGGATATTTTCGTTGAAATATGCTGCCTGAAAGATAGTGAAAGTTGTTATATCTGCATCCGTTGTGAACTGGAGATAATGACATCTAAGATCCCTGCTAAAAATGCCCCATAAAAACCAGTAAAACTTTTTATGGGTACCAATAAGATTTTATGGATTTCTATTGACTTTTACTGGTTTCTGTTGGTCTCTGTGGGTTTTTCTTACTGGTTTCAAAATGCCCATTAAAAACCAGTAAAACTCTCTACTGGTACCTATGGAGTTTTTGTTGGTCTCTACTGATTTTTACTGGTTTCTGTTGATCTCTGTGGGTTTTTCTTACCGGTATCAATTGACACCCATACAACCAAAATCAATGTTAAAACTTTCTACTGTTTTGTACTGGTTTATATTGACTTTTACTAGTTTTCTTACTGGTATCAAAATAATAATAAATCTTCTGTTGGTTTATATGAGTTTATGCTAATTTTCTGTGTGACGTTAATAGATTTCTTGTAAACAATAAAATTAATAGAAGGAAAATATGATCTCTTTAAGACCATCAGAGTAACCTGGAAATGCAGGTGGTCGTTTTAGAGAGGGGTTTTACTAAATATGCTTATTTATTTTATTTTTAAAAAAACTTTTGTCGGAAATAATAACAGTATTCATATACACCTCATACAACGAGGTCTCTCTAAGGCAACCAGCCCCAAATAAAAATGCATCTTTGCAATGGTCGCCTTAGAAAGGTTTTGCTCAATATCAATATATACTCATGTTCTCAGAAATACGTTTATCTTTTAGAGGTGGTCGTCTTAGGGAAGTTGCCTATACGAAATGAATTTCTCTAAGGCGACCAGCCACACTTGCAGAATTTCCTTGGTGACTGGTCGTGTTACAGAGGGAATGTTCAATACCAAAATATACTGTTTTCAGAAATACTGGTTTCTTTCAAAGGCGATCATCTTAAGGAGGTGGTTGTTGCCACGAGTTGGTTCTCTGACTACACACACATACGCACTTAATTTCTGATATTACAAATAAATACAGGTATCAACCATCATCTCTTTAACGCGACCACGTTCATTCACAATCGCAAAACTATTTTTCTGCGTGTTAACGCGAACGTGAGGAAAAATATTCCCGTCCGTTCCCCCCTACCTCCACGAGAAGAAATTTCCCAAACAAGCAATATGGTGCCGTTCTGTTAACATTGTTATGCGATGTTTGTCTTATGGTCGTGGTGTAGGCTGTAGTAATACAATAAATAATTTACTATATTACAAATTTTACTAGGTTTTACTGTTTGGATGTTAATAGTAAATAATGTAAAAATTGTACAATGGCTTAAAGGAATTTGATTTCCAATACTTAACTTATTATTTGAGGTTTTTTTAGTCGAAAAGACGTTAGCCTGGAAGGGCTATTAATTTCAAAACTGCATTTCGCGTAGATTCACTTTTTAAACTGTTCCCACCAAATATTATCGCCATGTATTTATTATATTTAAAGAAACTAGATAATGAAGAATCCGTGTGAATGTATATATCTTTCTCGCACTGTGAAAAAAAAAAACAGTGGTATCTAGAGCCATCAAATTTTGAATAACGTAGTCCTCCAACCGAACATGGGCAGTCGGAATCCCGAATTTTGAATTTCGAATTTTTTTATTATCTATTTAAAATTTCGTAAAACTTTAACGAATTTTTGATTAACAAACTCAGCGTTTTCAAAGCGAGCAATGACTGTGTTATTTCCATGTTTTAGAGAAACAAGGCATTGATCAGCGAGTATAAGAAGAATCGGGAATTCTGGGCGTAGCCAAGATCGAAGCCAAGGGGTTGCAAACGACTTTAGATTCTGGAAAGACAACCGAGCGCTAGAAATCCCGCCCAATCAAGATAAATTGGCTAACTGCATGAGCATTTTCGTAATTTATTGGAAATATCCGTGTAAGATGAATACGAGATAATATCTGTTAGAAAATCCTCCACGAAGGCGTCCCGTTCCTTAGGAAGATAGCTGTATTCGAATAATTGCGTTATCTTGCTCTAATCGGATAGATGCGTAAATAAGCCAGAAGTGCTTTTACCTACTCAACGGCACCCTGTATCATCTCATTTCGACGCTCATGTATCGTTACAAAATCTGCTTATTTCAGTTCATCTACCTATTTTTACATTTTTGGCAGATATTTTTTAATCACCCAGTATATACTATATATATACAGTATAAAGTTTAATGAGCTATGAACTTCAATTTTTGTTTGACAGCAATGGGTTCCTTTCCTATTCTATTCTCCTTATTTTTTATGACAATTAAAGCACGTAAAATACTGTAAGCTTATGATTAATTAATCCTATTGCTTTAAAACGCGTTTTCTGTTTTATATCTAAAATTTTCTTCGGTGCACCCTACTAAAAATGCCCCATAGAAACCAGTAAAACTTTTTATGGGTACCCATAAGATTTTATGGGTTTTTATTGACTTTTACAGGTTTCTGTTGGTCTCTGTGGGTTTTTTTTACTGGTTTCAAAATGACCCATAGAAACCAGTAAAATTTTCTACTGGTACCTATAGAATTTTTGATGGTCTCTATTGACTTTTACTGGTTTCTGTTGATTTTTGTGGGTTTTTCTTACTGGTATCAATTGACACCCATACAACCAACATTCAATGGCAGAACTTTGTACTGGTTTGTATAGGTTTATATTGACTCTTGCTGGTTTTCTTACTGGTATCAATATAATAATAAATCTCCTGTTGGTTTATATGGGTTTGTGCTATTTTTTTATCTGACGTTAATATACTTCTTGTAAACAATAAAATTAACAGAATGAAAATATGATCTCTTTAAGACCACCACAGTAACCTGTAAACGCAGGTGGTCGTTTTAGAGAGGGTTTTTACTAAATATGCTATTTTTTAATTTATTTTTTTTCGGAAACAATAACAGTAATCATATACACCACACACAACGAGGTCTCTCCAAGGCGACCATCCTCAAATAAAAATTCATCTTTGCAAGTGGTCGCCTTAGAGAGGTGATGCTCAATACCAATAGATACTCACGTTCTCAGAGATACGTTTATCTTTTAGAGGTGGTCGTCTTAGGGAGATTGCATCTACGGAATGAATCTCTCTAAGACGACCATACACACTTGCAGAATTTTCTTTGTGAATGGTCGCCTTACAGAGGGAATATTCAATACCAAAGTATACTTATGTTTTCAGAAATACTGGTTTCTTTCAGTGGCGGTCGTCTTAGGGAGGTGGTTTTTGCTATACGAGTTGGTTCTCTGAATACACACACATAAGCACTTACATTTCTGATATTAAAAATAAACACCGGTATCAACCAACATCTCTTTCACGCGAACAAGTTCATTCACAATCGCAAAACTTTTCTCCCTGTTAACGCTGACGTGAGAAAAAAATTCCCCCTCCCTCTCCCACTCTCAGAAGTTTCCCAAACAAGCAATATGGCGCCGCTCTAGTTATTGTTGTGCGATGGTGGTGTTATTTTTTTCGTGGTTGTAGTAATGCAATATATTATTTACTAGGATTTACTGTATTACAAATTCTACTATGTTTTACTGTTTAGAAATTAGTAATAAATAATAAAATATCAGCACTGACTATGAATATACCACTAAAGCCATGCACGTGTAATCGTGTCTAATGTTTGAGAGAACGTTGCTGATAACTGACTAGTTGTGAAATGGAGTTTCTGAGCGTGAAATTGATTTTCCATCTTTACTTTTATCCTGAAAAACAATGTGTTTAAAGACTGAAAATTGATAATTTCAGACTTGATAATTTGTTTCAGTGTGCAGATGCAGAAATGTAGTTTTTGCATTCTACTGAAACTGTATTTTGGAAAATTTATTTTTTTGATTACAGTTTAGAAATACTTTTTTAAAGCTTGTTCATGTAGATGCTTTATCATTTGAATATTATGTACTAATAAATTTGAGCATACCTTACTTAAAAGTGATCTTGCATGATTCAATTTTGAATTTTTCGACTAATGTGATGTGGCCGAGCAAAAAGAATGTTTTTTTTTATGTTTTAAAAAATGTACTAATTATATTTCGCGAGCAAAAAAGGTAAGTTTTATTAATGAAATAAACATTGAAGTATTTAATGTGTTTATTACTTATTGAATGGGGTAGACAAGACATACAAGCTTAAGGAATCTTTTTTCCACTACTAAAATTATGTGAAAATTTAGATGATCATAGTAGCTTACATTGTTTTTTCTTTTTGGTCTATTTTTCTTTACAAGTATGAGACTAGAACCACATTTTTACATTAAATATTTTGTGCTATTTTGTTAAAACACATATAATCATTTTTATGCATACTTTAATTTTCATTATTATTAGTTTGATGAAGAAAATTTCAAATGTGTTTTTCATAAATTGCTTTTGAAATAGAAATAGATTTGTGAATAAGATTTATGTAATATTAAATGTACTAGTCTTAAGAGTATAAAAAGTGAATTATTTATTTGAAAAAAATTACATTTAGTTGAAACCTCATATAGTGGTTATTTTCTTAAATGACCACTTCTGACAATGGCACATTTGTCAGGACAATAATTAAATAACAGGACTTAAAAAACCATTCATAGTTTTGTCAGGCTACAGGAAACTGGCATTATCTCGAATTGTGGAGTTGATTGTTTTAGGAACGTTTTGCTGTATAATCAATTGACTTCGGTGTAGTAATTTTTACGTGGGTATGAATTTTGCAGAAGTAATTGAAAGTTTTTACGAGACATTTAAAACCAAAGCTTTTCGGATCATGAGTCTTATAAGGGCACTGTTATAGCATTGCTTTCAAATATAGTTAGAGTAATATTTAAACATTATTTTCGAAATCACTTCCACAGGGAATCCGGTTGTTCTCTGCGGATGAAAACCCATATAAATAAATCTTCTGTACAGCCTTATACAAATGCAGTTAAAATTACTGTCATTACAATTAAGTGAATATAGCCACATTTGTTTACAAAAAGTTATTATTGCTAAATACTGCACTATATCAATTTCATTTAGCATTGTAATTTCAGAAAATGCTCAGCATGAGGTATTTTTATATTATATAATCTACTGTCAAAAACAATAGCTACCTTTTCAGTACTTTAAATTTTACTATTGAGAATTTTTATGGTTCAAAATAATATTTCTATACATTATTTCAAGTATTCTTTCTACAATAGAAATCTAAATAACTTGCACCTAAAACACTGACTCAAATTTATTCCAATAATGCATCGCTTTAATTAAATTTATGCTCCCTTGAGATGATATATGAAAAACCTTGTGTAATAATAAATTATTAATATATATAGGTAAATAGTATTTTTATATATTTTTTCGGGTAAAGTGCAGAATCGCCCACATATTTATTTGGCACTTTGTACAAAAGTAATAGGAATTGGATTTTTGTCAATTTTCTTTTGACTTTTAAAGTGAAAATAGGTTGATGTGTACATGAATAAAGTCAAAGGAGTGCACAACAGCATTTTTGTGCAATTCTGAGATTTTTTTTAAGTGAAAATAGGTCGATGTGTACGTGGATACCGAGTATGTGCAATTCTTAAAAACACGCCAAGCAGTGGGCGATTCTACACTTTCCCCATTTTTCTATAGGAATTTAGTTTCATTAAATTAGTTATTTAGTATAATTATGTGTATATGAGTATATTCATACTTATTCACATAGATGGAATTTTTACAGTACGAAAGTTTATCTTTTTTACATCAAGAACTACATATACTATAAATACCCATTATGTTATAGATTTTATTTATATAAAATCTGTGGAAGATTATATAGCACTAAAAGTGAGATACGGAATAAAACATTATATGCTATGAGATATTTTCTTAATTCCCGAACTGTGCGTTGAGAATTGGTATTTGTTGAAACTTGTAAATTTTTTAAAATTCATTTTGTTACAATATAATTTATTGTATTTTGGGTACTATTAAGTTTATTATATGTTATCTTCATGTTTCATTTATCTTTTGAGAGATACAGGTAACATTCAAAGTATTGTAATAAGGGGTCGACACAGTGTTTGTATATTATTATTTCTTTACTACATTATATTCTTGGATTCATCCTTTCTTCCACGCAAAACATCTATGTGTATGTGTGTCATAATAAGCTGCAGGGTGTTACTATCATTGGTAAGCGAGCTTTAAGGGGATAGCAAGTATGCTAAATTTGAACTCTATGTTAAGTTTCTAATTTGCAAGTCCCGTATTCTTTTTGCTTGCTTGCTAATAATGTTTCTCTTCCTGAAAATTTGGGTTTCTTCTAGTTTTGTTTTTTAATTTGGTTTAGTGCATTGTAGGTAACTTATTTAAGCAGATGCTAGAAAGTACCATCTTTTGGCAATACATTTCTCATTAGGTATCAAATTGTTAAACAAGCTGATGTGATTAAATACAATTGTTTAATTTCCCAATTAAAGAACTGAAATACAAATATATGCAGTGAGGTACAGTACTATATGTATATATTTATAATGAAATCAATAATATATATACAGTTAAAGTAATGATTCGCAACCATCAAATGAAATGATATTATATATATATGTAATAGATTCTGTAGTCGAATACAAGCAGCTGAATCCGTAATGAACAGCAAGAATTTTGATGGCTTAGAGATGTTGAAACTCCAGTCCACAATGAATAAGAAATTTGGCAGTCGAGGTAGATTTAATTAAACTTTTCTTTCAGCAAATATGTTGCAGCCACAAACAAGTTGGCACATTATTTATGCCTATTCCAAAAATTAACATTTTTGATAAATGTGTAGTAAGAAACAAGGAGCAGACAGACTGCAATCCAGCTAATACAAAGCATAAAAAGCAAATGCGTTACGTTAAGGGTGAAATCTTAATTCAGACCGAGTTAATTTTGGTTCTCGATGCATTTTTACTCGTCTTTGATAGTTAATACTGTAAAAATACTGTATTGGCTGTTTGAATTTTAGTTTCTTTTACAACATCAAATTATGTAAGAGTCATATGACATGAATTAATCTCCAAATGATGCAGTGCAGAAAGATTACTGTTTTTAGAATAGAGAAGGAAAATTAATTTTACGCTGCTAATTTAATCTTTTGCATATTCCTTATTTTTCTTACATATATATATATATATGTACATATATCATTCGATGGTTGTGAATCATGACTTTGGTTATTATCTTTCTATTCATTTTATTTTCAGAATTATATAAAGGTAGTTTAAAATTTTGTAAAGATGACTTTGGTTATTATCTTTCTATTTATTTTATTTTCAGAATTATATAAAGGTAATTTAAAATTTTGTAAAGAGAATTTATACAAATATTTTGTAATATGTTTATAGATATTGACGTGCATTAAGAAGGACGGGCTCGTAGGCTTCTAGATATTTTAAAATTTTTATTTATTCGCATTGAGTTTTATTTAAAATTACTTTACATGCTTTCTCCGCAATTTAGTTCTGTACATTTCATCAGTGCTAATTATGTACTTCTGCTGGTTTATGTTTTTATGGAAATTTGATTTACAGTTCTATTTTTGTGTATTGTTTTTTATAGGGATTCTGTATATGGATACCCATTCTATGTATGGATACTCCACTATGGTATAATGCTATTGGTTCTGTTTATGGGTTTTGTGCAGCGATTTTTCTAAGAGGTACCTTTATTGGTCTGTGGATTTTTGTGTAGTGGTTTTTACAGGATTTGGCGTATGGGTGCCTGTATAGGTGTACATGCTTTTGTTTACTGGTTTTTACAAGGCATACCCTACGGAATATCCATTTTTTTAATGGAAATTTGGCCAATGGATATGCATATAAAGTTTTGATTTTTGGCTGTGGGTTTTTACTGGGATTTTGTTTATAGTGCCTACAGTTCTACAGAGATTTGGCCTACTCGTAACCATAGTCGTACGGGTTTCCGTTTACAGGTACAAGGGTATTTCGCCTACAGGTACCTATACAGCTGTGCAGGTTTTTTCTATGGGTTTTTACGGGTATTCGGCCTATGGGTACCCGTAAAAACCCATAGAAATGTACAGGTTTCTTTTTATGGGTTTTTATGGGTATTTGGCCTACGAGTACCCGTACAACCGTACGGGTTTCTTTCTATGGGTTTTTACGGGGATTTGGCCTACGGGTACCCGTACAATCTTACGGGTTTCTTTCTATGGGTTTTTACGGGGATTTGGCCTACGGGTACCCGTACAACCGTACGGGTTTCTTTCTATGGGTTTTTACAGGGATTTGGCCTACGGGTACCCGTACAACCTTACGGGTTTCTTTCTATGGGTTTTTATGGGGATTTGGCCTACGGGTACCCGTACAGTTGTACGGGTTTCTGTCTGTGGGTTTTTACGGGGATTTGGCCTACGGGTACCCACAGAGCTGTACGGGTACCCGTAGGCCAATTCCCCGTAAAAAATTTTATGGGTTTCTACGGGGCATTTTTAGCAGGGGAGGAAGAGGAAAGAAGAATATTAGGAGGAGAAAGAGAGAAATTACCTCGTTACATTTAATTTCGTTTCTTACTTACAACAGTTTGAAGTTAACATCCAACTGTTTTTGAAGTTAACTTCAAAAAGTGGTATGAGGGTCGGTTAAATCCTGGGCCGGCGTTAAGCATTTTGCCGGCCGGCTGAAACTTTTCAGGTTCAAATTCTGCTGCCCAATGCTTCCGTAAATTCTAAATATTTTGCCACCCCTAAATTCTGCTAGCGAGCACAAGCCATTAATTCTCAAAATTTTTCCAATCCTAAATTTTGTTGCTCGATGCTTCACTTAATTCTAAAATTTTTGCTGCTTTTAAATTCTGCCGGGTGACGCAGTAGCACCTCTTGCACTGACTCTGGCGCCAGCCCTGGTCAAATATAGTAAATGGTTTCCTTTATATGTCATATACAGTTGGTCCTGCCTTTACGGAAAACTATGTTTCTGTCTCTTTGGGGGTTGCTCGTTTGCTTTTCACATTCTATTATATCCTGGTCCATGTTACAGTACAACGATGTGCAGCCGTGTGCTAATGGTAGTGATACTTACAAGGTGCTACAGAGAAAGGATGCTTATTCGCTGAAGATGGGGCGGCTCGGGAATGTTAAGCAACCATGTACTCTTCCCTTATTCTTACATAAGGAGATTTCCCAGGATCTGCATGTGGCTAATGTTTGCCTTCTCCAAAATCCAAATACGTCCTTTGCTAAATCTATGTCGCAAACAGCGTGCAGAAGTAACATCTGCGGCACGTAGTACGGTGAAATGACTATACTCTTCATGAAGTCCTATCATGCGACCCTTCTGGAACGCATCCAACTGTTCAAATTGCTGCCTAATTCCTTTTAAAAGCCCAGCTCACTTTAAACCGAAGGTTTAAACCCAATAACCTCCAAAATAAGGATTACATACATCAGGATGATATCTTAAAGTGTAGATGCTATGGCGATAAGCCCTTTCCCTTGCTGACATCATCATCATCATCAGACGTGTGAAATTTGAGTCATTTGCATGTGTCTAAAAGTAAGGAACATACTACATGTTCGATTTCATTTAGGTAGATTGCTTCTTTGTGGGTGCACCTCATCTCCCTTAGCAACGACTGTATTATATCTACACGTATTTTTCTTCTAATAAATACCTATACCTTTTGGATTGAATAAAAAACAGACCTGGTAGTAATTTAAGTTTTATCGCAGTTTTAAATATCAAAACCTACATAAGAACTTTGACAAATGTTTACTGCGTGCTTTGCCATAATCGATTAAATAAACATATCTTTGTCAGCTATAATTACCTAGAACTCACAAAAGTTTAGATATCCTTGCTTTAATTGAGCCTCCTGTAAAGAACGACTGTTGATAAATGTTTCATTTACTGGAGGGGATAAAATAGGATTTAAAGGGAAATTTACTAATCCTTTCTGTTTAAAAGATAAAATAAAACAAAAACTGTAAATAAATAACTGACCACCAGGAAAGCGCTAGCGAAACTGCATATAAGTAACCTGCCTACTTATTCTAGCTATTACTCACTTAATTAGGCAAGCCAATAATGAAGTGTTATTCGTCAGTACTCCGTGCTGACGCACCGTGTGCATCTTTCCACATTATCTCCTCTGGCAAGGATTCCAATCTAGATTTCGACCAATCACAAGGAAGTGCCAGCAGGCTATGAGCATCTTACGAACTTTTAGGAGTAATTACTTTGGACTTGTTCTTGTTTGGACCAGTGTTGCAAATAGCTCGCGTTTGCTACTGAGCCCTGGCAAAAATTGCGCCGTATTCCCTTTTCTCCCTGTTATTTCTCCCCTCAGAAAAAAGAAAAAAAGAGAGGAAACTCAATCAGGAATTTTCCAATACCAGGCACCGCATGGAACTCTTTGCATGACTGGGAAGAATTGCACCGACAATATATATCCAGTACAATACAGTATATCGCACTATCTAGCTATTACTCTGAGAGTTTGTATTCTTTTACAAACTCGTTATGTCATGTTTTGTACTTTCACAGTACCACAACATATAACTCATAATTGTTCTACCTTGCACTGCTCCGTCTGCGGCTCGTCTTCTTATATGGCCTACTCTTAGGCTTGCGGCATGTTGTTTGCCCCCTTTCTGCCGTCACCTCAATCCCACAACTTTACTGCGTCAGACTTACTACAGTCATGTGCCTCTTGGCAACTCTTCAAGAGCTGGAAACAGCGCTCTACGCGCTCTACCCCAGCAATAATTGTTCGGATCGGATCTAGCTATTACATGAGATCTAAAAATCCAGACAATAATCAGGCAAATGAAACATAATCTATTGGATGTTGTTTGAGGATTGTCTTGAAGATAACTGCCTCAGAAATTTTTGTAACCTATAATATATTTATAGAAATTTATTTAATACTGAGAAGAGTACTGAGCTTACTAAATATGAATTATGCACTGTTGTGATTCAACTGGCATTAATCTTCGAAACCTAAAAGTAAAATAAAAAGATACCTATCTGATAAGCAATTTCATTTGAAAAATCAATGTACGCACAAAACCTGTTTAAAAAATTTCAAAGATTAACAATGTAAAGTGGCTTACATAGGCTATGAGCTTAATGCAGATTCTTTTTCCTGTTATTTGGGAAGGGTTTGCAATAATAGAGGCAAAAGGTATGGATACAGTTTTGGAATCCAGCATAATACATCAAGTGTTAAAACAATAATGCTGTCCACCAGTAATGCCAGTCTGCGAGAAACGAACTCTTTACCAGAAACCGTACTGACAAACACCATGAGCGAGTTAAATACGAGTTTATAGACAATGCCAGCTAGTTTAAAAAAAATTCTAGTCATCCATTGAATTAATATTTTTTTATCATTCTTGTTCTAAAATACGATTAAGAATTCATTTTATAATCTTTGAAAATTTCAAATATTTAAAGTTATATTTTGGATATTAGAATGTTAAAGTCCCATTAAAAATATAATATTAGGTACCACAATAAAATAAGGGGGGAAAAATCAACTTTGAAAACGAAATTCTGAGAAAAATATTACAGCATATTTATGGAATGAAAAAAATGACGTGGTAGATTTCATTGCAATTAATATTAATGTTGTTTTAGAGATTAGCAAAATGAAATAAATTGTAAATGTAATATCTATCTTTCAAAACGGAGTGGAAAATTAATATTTATAAAATGGTAGAAGACTTCTGTAATAGGCTTAATTTCTTTGCAACAAGAAGAAAGAGATTAATAAATAAATAAAATCAATTTTAGAGAAATCTATGCAGAAGCAAGAATTTAATATAGTAATATAGTGATTCAGAAAGGTAGTTCAGAATAAAATAAATAAATGAAGTTTTTATAAAATAAGCCTTTATTTATAACTCATAATATAATTAATGAGCTAAAACTAGAAAAGCAATTTATTATCCAGATTAATGGGAACACGATGTTAAATAATTATTTTTACATAATTTATCTACAATTATATATCACGAAGAATAAAATGTGAGGCGAATAAAATTAAATTCGTTATGCTCACATTTGTCATCCACAACGAGTATGTGTGTCTGTGCGAAAAATTTGAGCTCTCAACAACTTATAAAAGAACAGTTTAAAAATGGATGGCAAAGTAAATATTCGAAAAGCTATTGAAGCTGCAAGAAACAAAAAAAGAATCCTTAAAATCAGAAAACCAAAATAAATTCACATTATCAAACGAAATCCTTCTCTACCAAGCAGCAAAGAACAAAATTGCTTAGAAAACGCTTCAGCCTGGTTTAGAAAGAAAACCCAGCAAGATACCAAAGAAAATGAATTATCCTCTTATAAATGGGTAAAAATTCACTTACAAAGTCAAAGAATTCTTTGCGAAATTCAAAGCTGTCAAATCTATTATGGATAAATTGAAATAGGAATTTCCGTGGTAGGCTATTTTTCAAACGTTAGTTTCGAGTTCTAGTCTATTAACTTTAAATTAGCAAATGCAGCTTTTCAGTTTAATTCCCTTCAACTGCGGTATTTTACCCTCATCATCATCTCTGTCGAAAGGACTTTGTGTTTTTATTTTATCTTTTAATATGATTTAGTGTATTTAAACTCATAATTTTTCATTTTGTATTTGCGCCTCTGTGCGATGATGCACTTTATAAATAGTGCATCTTATTTTTGTAAGCAAATGTTAATGTGGGTACAATTATTAATATATTGGTCAAAACTCTTAGAAGTTGTATGCCAGCAATAAAGTGATGATACCTAATGCATGGATGGCAAAATTTTGACCGTACTGACAAACACCATGAGCGACTTAAATACGATTTTATAGACAATGCCAGCTAGTTTAAAAAAAAAATTCTAGTCATCCATTGAATTAATATTTTTTTATCATTATTGTTCTAAAATACGATTAAGAGTTCATTTTATAATCTTTGAAAATTTCAAATATTTAAAGTTATATTTTGGATGTTAGAATTTTAAAGTCCCGTTAAAAATATAATATTAGGTACCACAATAAAATAAGGGGGGAAATCAACTTTGAAAACGAAATTCTGAGAAAAATATTATAGCATATTTATGGAATGAAAAAAATAAAAAATGACGCGGTAGATTTCATTGCAATTAATAATAAAAATGTTTTTGAGATTAACAAACTGAAATAAATTGTAAATGTAATATCTATCTTTCAAAACGGAGTGGAAAATTAACATTTATAAAATGGTAGGAGACTTCTGTAATAAGCTTAATTTCTTTGCAACAAGAAGAAAGAGATTAATAAATAAATAAAATCAATTTTAGAGAAATCCATGCAGAACCAAGAATTTAATATAGTAATATAGTGATATAATAATGTAGTGACTTAATGATATCAAGACCTTGAAACCGTATTTTCCAAAGCGAGATTCAAGGAAGAACCGATTACTTCCCCTTTTATACTGTAGCATGTTTATAAAAATACGTAGAAAATCCCTCCATTAATAACTTTTTATTATTCTTATTTTAAAATAGCGCACAGAATTTGTTTTCCAATCCGTGAGAGTTTTAAATACAAATATATAATTTTAAGCAATATATTTTTAGATATTAAAATTTTAAAATCAGAAAGCCGTCGGAAAAAATTCAGAATTTTCTCAAAAATTCGCCAAAAGATCAGAAATTACACTGAAAATTGCTTCTGAAAGATATCTTTCCGATGACGCAAACAGTAAAATTCTGAGATGATTAGTTCCCTCATTAAATGCAAATATGTGCGAAAAACAGTTTTAATATTAAATTTTAAAAATCTAAAACGAATTAAAAATTTGCTTTACCAAATTATACTGACATCTGTAAACACTTGAGTGTAAAAAATTTGAACTTGCTAGTTTATCACAAAGCAGTTTAAAAATCGATATTTTTATCGATTTTTAAACTGAATGAGCATGAATGAGACAAAAAGAACTTAAAATATTGTTACGAATTTTGTTCGTATGTAAATAATGTTAGTGAAATTATAGTATTTTTTGTATAATATAACAAGAAATGTTTGAAAGATATCCCGCTCTACCGGAAAAATAAGATTACAACGGCATTGAGGTAAATGACTATTTCGCTAAACTGGCGATATATCGCCAAGGTGGTGATAGTTTTTGGCGACTAATTTTGAGAAATCACCAAACTTGGCAACCATTTAGCGACATTTTGGTCCGGTTCTGTATAACAGTAATGGATATTGTAATAGTATAAATGTAATTTATCCTGTATTGTAAGTGTAACCATCATCATCATCATAAGGGCACAGGCCTGATCCTCCTAGACGGCCGTATGATCAAAAAGTGGGACTGGCCAAAAAGAAACAAAAACATTTAAAGTCCAAAATCTGAGTCTCAGTGCTGAATTCCAATTCTATCTTTGTTCGTATTTATAATCTTCATTATTGTCTCTGCAAAATCTTTCACATTTGAATAGTTCCTTTTAAAATTCTTTCTATATTTCTCTTTTGCACTCCAGGTAAGCTTGCCTGGCTTCTCCAAACTTATCACATATTAAACATTTATCATTATTCTGTAGATGGAACCGATTAAAAGAAGCCAGGAAATGTCCATGATTAATCAGTATCTGATTTAAATCAACATTATTTATAATATTCATCTTCTTGTTTAAATTTATATCTTTCATTCACTCTTTTTTCTTATTAGACTACTCCCAGCAAAAATTCCATTCTGTATAAATCCAGTTTTCCATTTCAGCAATGGTCTTTTTCCTTGAATCTTAGATATCAAAATTATTGGTCCCATCCCGAAGTGCCGCCAGTAACTGTAACCATATCTGGCCCCCATATGTCTTCCAGCAATTTCAAGAAATTAAATTTACTAGAGATTTCTGGGCAGCCGGGGGAAAACTATATAAGAACAGGAGAGTATTTGCTCTCAGCTGTTATTTTAGAGCTGAATTCGGAGTACTGAGATATCTGCGAGAGCTTCGCCTTTGATTTTCATTGCGCTGCGTTTTGTTTAACCTTCTTTGTAGTTTGAAGTGCAACTAATCATTGTGCTGGAATGAGTAATTGAGAGCTGTACGAGTATTTTTGTTTAAAGTTCTTCTTTTGGTACAATAAATTTTCTCAAGCTATCATAAGCTCTGTGTGCATTCAATGCATTACAAACCCATACACACGTAACAATATACAGTACAAAGTCCGTAATCCGGACCCGTTGGGACTACGGCGATTCCGGATTAGGGGTTTTTCGGGATTATAAATCATCAATTTAAATCTGGTAAGAAGGCATACAGAAATTATGCAATTAAAAATATGAAACCGTAATTTATGAAATAAAGAGCAATTATGATCTAAAGGGTACCAAAATTTACTAAAAAAAAGCTTAAGATTTATTTGTTTACTTTAGTAAACATTTCTTTCAATGTAAGTTGTTTAAGTTGCTTCGTTTTTTGTGCTAATACTTTCTCTTTAATTCTATAAACAGACATAATTTCTCGTTCAATTACAAAGTTCCACTGTTCAAGTCCCGTAATTGCTTTGTCGAGAATACCAACTAACTTGTCAATCGAAAATTTTTCGTTTTCAATAACGTTCTCTGTTACTTTCTTCACTATCGGAAGCGCGCATTTACTGGCTTTACGCGCATGCGTAGCGGACGCGCGCATCAAACGCGCATGCGTAGCGGACGCGCGCATCAAACGCGCATGCGTAAATTTGTGGCTTTGAGGTCCGTATTATAGATCATTCCGGATAATGGACATCTGGATTTTGTACTATCTAGTTACGGACTAGTGTATCTTTGAATTCTATTTCATAATGATAACATTCCAATGTTTAATTTTTACAAATAATATTGAACTCAACTGCTTAAACACGAGGGTGTCGGGGGGCGGTTTCTCGAGCTTTATAGAAATTTACTGCAGAAATTGCTTTTCACTCAGAATTGAATTGGCTAAAATGCTTAATAGGAATAAGTTCTTTGAATATCAGCATCCCTTCTATTCACGGAAATATTTGGCCTGACTTGAAGTGCCGATTTGGCTTAGCCTTATTGCTCGAGTAAAGACGAAACACCTTCGTATTTATTTATTAATTATTGTTCATTGAACGGGAGTTGGTTTGTTCGCCTTGAAAAGTCAACTAATTTCCGATCAATTACAATGATTACATGCATTTAATTTAATTCTTGCCTTTAATTTATTCCTTTTACAATTGAAATTTTGTTATTCATGATTTAATTCCAGTCCCCGTTAAACATTTTTAACATTTTACTTTCAAGTTACTTCAAAATATCTTTCAAAGTATAACTTACTAATATAAATTCACTCTTTTAAGATAATCCTACTATAATTAAGCTTAGGAGATAATATAATCAATTAATCAATATTTTTAGTAAATAAATTATATATATATATATATACTAAAAAAAACATCTTTCAGTGCACTCCACGAGTTTTGTGGACAGTCAAAAAAGTTCGGTTCTCTCTGGATGCTGGATAAGTTAACATCAATATTAACACATCAAAAAATTACTCGAGATAAATCACTGGGGATCGGAAACAAAGGTTGGAAAGGACAAGAACATTATTCGATTCATTAGAGAATTGGGGTGGGGTTGTGTAATACATAAGCTCGACATTTGAGGTTATATGGGAATTTTTAGCTATTCATTTTGCTTACATTATCCTTTTATAAGCTACACCTTTAATGCTGAGTAGCACGACTGCTTTTATCCGATTATTAGACTGTTAATTCATGTTGTATTATCCTGCGATTTTAAGAGTTTTCTTATTTTCTTTGACGCAGATATCCTAACAGATGGATAGTTATAAACAGGAAGAGGGATTCAGAAATGCAAGTACATTTGTATTTATATACATATATTGTATGCATGTTCACATTACCTAGTATATACATGTGTATATGCACGCACACACACACATATATATATATATATGCTTGAGTATAGGTATACACACATTCCTGAATCTGGACCTATACCAATGAATCTGGAAAGTACCAATTTAAATATAAAAGCTATTTACTACAACTCTTTATGAACAGACCTAAAGGGCTTTGCTGCTCAAAAGAGTTACAAATTATCTGTACCCATGAACACAAAAAATAAAATGTTTCAGTTTCATGAACTTTTATTTTTTTAATCAGCATCTTTATTTTGACTATCCTCTTATCTCTAAAACAAGAAAAAATTAACTATGATAAAAGAATAAAATGAAAATTTGCCAATTTCTCTTTGAAAATCAATGAACATTACATTAAAAATATGGTTAATATACGATACATGGCTTATTTATTGTAAGCAAAAATTTCTAAAGGCCCGTCCACACGAGTACGCTCGCGACTTAGTTGACACAACTTTTTTTTTTTGACGCCGGCGCAAATCAAGCCACTTGCGTAAATTCGCGTGACGCAGAAGACGTAAAACCCGCGACGCATAGCTGACTGAATTCGGATTCGAGGGCGCTGCGATCACCGAGGCTGCTTCGCAGCGCTCCGTAAAAAAGTGAAAAAAAATTCCTTTCCCCTTGGTGATTATCAATTAAATTACTTTGAAATAATTTTTTTTCTACAAAACCTATATCTTTTCAAAAAATTTTTGCTCCGAAGTTGACGAGAATAGTCACATATTATCTCAACCACCTTAATAAAAATTGCCATACTCTGCACATAAAAATTTCACAGGCAACCTTGTTCATAAAAATCCTTCAGTCAAGCAATGTTTCAATTGTTTATTTTTGTTGTATTTGGAATTCTAATGATTTTGACAGACATCGTAATTTTTTTGGGAGTTGGGAACCTTTAACTTACTTTTAAAATATCGCTTGTGGAATCTGCCAGCAATGGAGGAAACTGCAGTAAAAATTCTGCAGAATATAGTATTTTGTCACAAAACCGTTAACGCAAACAGCGATAAGATGTGTTTGGTAAACAGTTGATGTGCAGTACAAGTTTATGCAATTTATTGGTTTTTTAAGTGAAAACAGATCACTGTGTACATGGAGAAAAGAATAACGCTAAAAGTTAGAGAAGTATTTTGCAAATTCATAAGTGTTTTATTTTTTAGTACTTAACATATTAGCGTAACCACCTCAAGTTTGGCAAATTTTTATAAATGAAAAAGAATGAGGGTAATGTTGCTTGACTGAAGGAATGTTTATGAGCATGGTTGCCTAAAGTATTGTTATGCTCATGGTCGACAGATTTTAGCACATTCTGGAAATTTAAAAGAGCTTGTACTAAAGTGCTTGTGATAACATGTAAGAACCTATTTTTTAATGTATCATATAATTTTTACTTAATAATTCAAATTCATATTTAAATTTCTTTTTTCGGTAGGTCGATAATACTTTGCTGACTTACTATCAGATATTTGGGAATGGTTTTTTTTTTAAAAAAAAAAAAGTCATAAAAACCACTAACTTGTACCAGTAAGTAATTTTTACCTTTACATTTATAAAGACCACCAAATATGTGACAAAGTGGTTGTGTTAATACATGAGTACCAAAATAGACTTACGAAGAGAAATTTAAGTACCTTAACTCTCATTTCAAAATAAATTACATATGCTTTTCTGGATGTTAGACTAATTGATTAAGACAACGCAATTCAAGGACTATCTGCCTATAGAGAGGGATGCTTCATAGAAGAATTTTTAGGGAAAAATGGCTGGTATCCATGTTCTGCATAGGAAAAAACAAAAACCAACCTTACAGTCAGCTTATTTGCTAGCATTCGAACACTGGTCAAATTACCAGTTATTTAGCAGTTTTACTGCTCAGCTATTTTGGAAATTATCAATAGAATATCATTCATTGGAAAAAAGATTAGGTCTTCATATAAATTCAAAATATAACTTCTACTAACTCTGACACTTCTGATTTTAGAAATTAAGCCCTGGTCCTATCCACTTTTACCTATACTTTAATGGGTATTGCACCTATACTTTAATGGGAAATGGGATTATTTTTAAGTAAATGAGCTTAAGAATAGTCTTTAAATATAAAGATTTCATTTAAGAAATTAAATAGCACACATAGTTGTAAAAGGATAAATAAAATAATACTTTTGTACTGAAGTTACGTAGAAATTGCCGTGAGTGTGAACTTTTGCACATGACCCATCTGCTGCATGAGCTTGAATATTTAGCTAATATAATTTACACAGCTAAGTATGTATAACAATATTATTTTATTTATCACAAAAACTGTTAAAGTTTTGCCTATATTAAAAACAATTCTGTAAATTTTCAAATAGTAAAGGGAAATTATTTACTTTATAAGCCAAATTGTATAAATTTAAAAAGTAATCACTTACCAAAGAAGTCACAGTATTCCTTAAGGACACGACATCACTTAAAAATTGTAACGATGTGTAAAACTGCCATGCCGATTTGTACTGCATTGCAGTGCTTGCACCAGATGTATATTTTTTTTTTTCTCTTTATGTTTCTCCTTTGTAAATTGAGTACGCAGATTACTCCATTTTTTTTTTAATTTCATTTTCTGGAACGCATATTTGTGTGCTTAAGTCCTGAAATGTTAAAATAACCATGCTTCAGAAAAGTAAATAACTACTGTGCTTTAAATGATAACCTTTACTATTAAATAAATAGACAATAATGTTATGAAAACCGCAACAATATGAGTAAAAAGTACTAATAAAGAATAAAGATTACTATAGTAGAAAGGAATAGTGTAATTTCAATACAAAAATTTCAAATAAGAAATATAAATATGCAAAATCTTAAAATAGCACATCATACTGAATATTAAAAAATACTATCGGTATAGTTTAATAACTAATACAGTTCTGAAAACTGTAATCATATTGCTATATCAGTTAATTAGCTAATAAAATTGAGCAATATTGTATTAAATTGAGCTGTAATTTGTTTAACCAACATAAAATAATTTTCATCACGAATAAAAAAATATTTGATGATAAAGTAACGGGAAGATAACTTACCAAAATAAGGGAATCCTTTAACTTTTTATTTTTATAATTTATGTTATTTGTGTCCCACAACACAGCATGGTCTCTATAAAAAATCAATCAATTGAAAAATTTGATTTTCGCTCCAACGAAAAAGCGCCATGTTTCCAAAATGAGAGAGAAAAGCACGTGATCTCTGGAAGCAATCTAATTGGCTAGAGTCGCCGATTTTATCGTCGGCTAGTGAGCGGTGAACACTAGCTCTGAAATCGTCGCAGAGAACATGACAGATTTTTAGCGCATGCGCACATGCTGAAAATTGTTCATCTGCGAGAAAGTCGGCCGATAAAATCGGTACGTGTAAACGGGCCTTAAAACAGCGGACAATGTGAGGATTTACTACGCCTGGATTACTACGCTATCTGTTACTAAATCTGGAATTTTAAGATAAGTACTTTTCTTTCATCTAAAATAAATCAAATTTCTATAAATAAGTGCTTTTAAATCAATAAATTTTAACTTTTCATCAGTTTTTAGCAATAAAAAATACCTTAAATTGCTTATTGCTTGTGGCTTCCTTTGTGAATCAGTTCCAAAGAGATGCCAACGTTATCAGTTCACGTCTGCTTTGAGGAATCTCATGAGAGGGAAAATTGGGGCAACGCGCTATTTCCCTCTCGGATCTTCTGGATTTTTTTTTTTTTTTTTTTTAGATAGCTTAAATATATTTTTTCGCGTTTAAATCATATTATACCTCACCGATTTTTTCTCATACTGTTCCTTGCTATCTGTTAAATGTCCATATGTAAGGGATGGTTTATTCCTCATGCCTTAAATAAATTCTTAGAACTATGAGCTTATATAAACAACAGTATGCCTCATTGTGTTATACTAGCATTAATTAACTAGTAATAAATTATGATAGTAAAATAATTAATCTTGTAATAAATTATGATAGTTAAATTAATAAATACTATGTTCAATTTGTGCTTTTAATACATATACTCAGTAATTTACACACACACATATATATATATATATATATATATATTTTGGTGTGTGCGGTTGTGGTCTTGTATTGTATATGGTTCTATGTTGTTTGTCTGACGCTGTTTTTTGAAAAATGTATGAAAATGTTGGGAACGAAAATAGCATAAGTTACTTTAGTTAAATTAATATATACTTTTGTTTGATGACTTTTGTTGATATCTCAGGATGCAAGCATACATATTACTTTGTATTCCATGCTAAATACCTTGATACGAAGCATATGTTATATGCTTCGTATCAAGCTAATATACAATCGTATGTTAGGATGCTAATATACAATAATCGTATGCTAATATACAATCGTATGTTAGGATATTTTCTACTTTTTTTCCTTTTCTTTTCTGTAGGCCCTTTTTTTTTTTTTCCTCTATTATTTTTGGGCCATTTATTTAAAATTTTATTTTGTCCCATCTTTTGTTCCTGGCCTTTTGAACTCGTACAAAATGTACGAAATTCCTTTTTACTCTCCTCAAATACGAAATTTCCCCTTTTTCCATATACCTTTCCTTCGCACCTATGCTTGATTTTTCGCCCATCGGTGCAGAAAGACTTAGCGGGTGCAAAACAAGAAATCTGTCTACTTTGTCTGTCTATATGAATTCGAATCACGTGTCATGATCTGTTCCAAAGTTTTGTTTGCAGCTTTCAACATGGCGGCTGCGTGTAGCGATGTTCGTCAAAAGTCACTTTTATGAGATCATAAGTTGAAAGATTACCGACATAAAGAAAGAAAGAGCTAATCTGGATAAAAATAGCGAACAGTATAGGATACGACGGTAAGTCTGTTTCACATATTTCAAGGAGCATATTTGCTAATAATATATTTTTTTGTGATATAAAACGTATGCTTACTGATGATTATAATATTCTTATTTTTAGTTAATACTATCAGACATCGATAGAAATGTCTACGAGATAGATACGTTAGGCAGTGCAAGGCTCAAAAATCAATAAATAGGAGTGGTTCTGTAGTTACAACTCCAAAATTTGGATTGTATGAGCAGTTATCTTTTTTAAGAGATACAGTTAGTTATCGAACGTAAGTATTTCTAACAACTTTTAATATTTTAGAACGATTACTATATTCTGTATATTTAAAAATATCACAGCTACACAATATATATTCTCTACATTTGCATTTGCATTTGAAATAATAAAATGGAATTACTTCTTAAAATGTACATTTCTGATATTGTTTATTATATAAATTTGCTAAGGGAATTTTGTAACTACAGTAACAAGTGAGAATACCTTTTTTAAGGTTCAAAATATTCATGAAGTTTTTAAGAATTTTATAACTGCTTTTCAAAATGGTATTTATTTAAGGAAATTTATATAAAATTCAATACTTTGCTTAGAGATATTTTTAAGAGCTATATATGTAAGAGAGAAACACCTTGGAAGTGCAGTTTCGAATAAGAGAAAGACACGTAGAAGAAGCCATGAAAACTGTTTCGGTCCTTAAATGTGATCATGCTATAAAAAATAATGATCCTATTTTTTAAGTATAATTTGAAACAGAAATTTTGGTTTAATCCTAGTATCCGGTGCACACGGGATTTGGCTACTTTTGGCGACTAGTATATACATAGATGTTCTTTGGGTCATTTTTGGTGTTGGCGATAATTTTCAAAATCGCGCCAAGGCTGCACCGTATAGTAGGATTTTAACGAAATTTTTTTATGACATGCATTGTTATCAGTCAACAAATTAATTTTAAATTACATTGTGTTTAATAACATTAAGCAATTTGAAACTGCTTGATGTACACTTAGCATCAAATTAAGGAACAAAAGTTCCATTTCTGGAATTTACTACTGTTTCATATGCTATATTTCATATAGACATTGTATGACAGCAGAAATGACATGTATTAACAGATGTTGCATCCATGATCTTAACAGCCCTATGAATATATGTAGCTTATGCTGGAGAAGATATCTGCTGATCCAGTTTGTAAAATAATTTGGAACTACTCTGATATGCACTCTCAAGTCTCCAAATTTCTCGCCAAACACTCCACGCTGCCATATAACTCTAAATTTTTTTCTACATTTCGAACTTTAAGCCTAAAATGTCTCTAAAAACGCAGTTTCCACGTTTTGAACACACAATTTGAGCTAAAAATCCGAAACAAAAACAACAAAATTAGATAGCAAAAACGTAAAGTTTCTAACCAAAAATATTTGACAAAAATCTATGTACACAGCAATATGTTTTAACTTAAAAACACATCTATGAATGGCCCAGTCTAGGCGATGAACGAATCTATGAACTATGCACACCTCGTTTTAATAAATTAACATAACAATAAATTTCCATGTACACAGCATCCTGTTTAAACTTAAAAAAATATATATGTATTGCAAAATCTAGACGCTACACACTAATCAACAAAATAAACTAAAATAACTAAAATAAATTTCAAACAATTCAAAAAAACAATGAACATAACATTCTACAAAATATGAACAAGAATAAAATAAAATGTACTTACCATGAATTAGTGCTTTTTCGAACAGCAGAAATACCAACTTTATACCGCCTTTAACATGCTGCCACGTAATCACTATCGTATTTATATGACAGCCAGACACACTATCCAGAAAATTCATACTGTGGTTCACAAATAAATAAAATCACAAATCCCTACTTCTACCACACACAGCCACTAAAAGTAATCTCCCAGACCCTCTTTCCACACCTCCAAATACCCACTGCTCCTTAACAGGATGGCCACGATGATATTTCCTTTTTCCGAATTTCAACAACTTCCACCATTTTATCTTTTCCCTCTATCTTCTCAGACACAGAGCATGACGCGAACCAACGAGCTCCAGCGAAAGATGTTTTAATGTCAACAGGGTTACCATGAAACATGCAATTGTGTCATAAACCAGCAAAGAACACATATTGCCACATTTGGTGAAATTAGGGCATATATCAGAGTTGTACCAATAATTTAAAGCTTAAGTTAATTGTTTAAGGCCCATATCACATGGCGTTTGTTTCACACGAACAACTGTTTCGGACAATTTTTCTGCCTGGTTTACTATTGAAAGAAAGACGCGTGACTTTTTCCCTCCTTTCCAAAAAAATTGCAGGTTGTTCGTTTTCAACCAATCAGCTATCAGCTTGTTTGTAATGGGGAACCAGTTTCCCCTGCGTTAACCCCAAAGCAATCTGTGGTGATTGGCTGTTGTGACAAAGCAGAAAAATTGTTCCAAACAGTTGTTCTTCCGAAACAAACCGACGTGTGATAGTAGCCTAAGAAAACTAAACTACTTTTTTTTATGCAAGAGCTCTTGTGCAAGGATTCCAAACTTTTTTTTTCCATTGACTTCCTTTAAAAAGAATGGTTTTCTTCAATGCTTTCTCTATTATACGTGGCATGAAACATAATCATAATACAAATAACTGCACAAGCATAACTTAAAGATAACACGTTAAAATTTTTGAAGGGAAATTGCGATACATCTTTATTGTAACGGCCCCCAAAATTTAATTGGCAATCAATTGAGATGTAACATGTGGCAAGATATTAATCTTTATTATAGCAGTCCCCTAAATTTAATTGGTAATCAACTGAGATGCAATATGCAGTGAGGTACATGACAAGAATTCGAGAAGATATTTCAGTTGATTAGTGATTCAGTCTTGGGGGGGCGGGGCTGCTGTAAGACCGAAATACCAAAACTGTTTATTAGATTTATTTTATATTATTTTCTGTATTATTATTATATTTAATTTTACAAATGTAAACAAGTTTTTTGAAACATTACAGAAAAGTTCCATTTTAATTAATGCGAATGCTGCACTTGATGTAATTATGCATTTTTTTAAGTATTTGGCATAAAACTGCTTGGTTCTTATTAGACTATATCATTTGAAAATGCTCAGCGTATTTTGTTTTTTACTTTGAAAATTCTCATCTTGACTAAAGAGTACATCTACTACGCTAAAAAAAAAAAATAAAGTGAAACTCGATAACATTATTTAATAACAACTTGGTTGATCTTTACATTACGGTAACTTGGCGATTTTTTGGCGAAAATTTGGCGACCAACTCCCCTACAGCAACCCTCTATTTTTTTTTTCCCTGCCGCCATTTTGTCTTCACGAAGTAAAGACATGTTTCTTTTCTTCTTATCTACTGAACACTTCTTCCAACAATCTACTAGCCGAATTACACTTATGCTAGAAATTTTATCAAATAAAACTGCTTAATCATGACAAATATTCACTGCAAAATTCGGAAAAAGTGTACAATACCATACACCTTACGCGTTTTTCAAAATAACACATACACATAAACCATGTACACGCCGACTTATTTTTACTTAAAAAAACATCCCAGAATTGCACAAAAATGGCATTGCGCACACTCTTCACTATATCCATGTACACTGCTTTTTTCTCATAAATTCGAAAAATTTCACGAAAATACATGACAATTTTCTCAATCTTTAAACCCGGTAAAAAGAACATATATGAAATTACCTGATCGCGGAAAAGTATTTACCCTTTACAAATATGAACATTTCCACATATAAAATAAATAAAATATCCAAAAACTTTTACCTCTAAATCATCTATTACATTATACACGTCACCAACGAATTCATACATGAAGCATCACAAATATTTAGTATCAAATATTTAAATTATTTCCATGCACGTTTATTTCAACTTAAACGTAAACCAAATTCCTACAAGCATAAAATTCACAAAATAACTATCATTTCATTAAAATATCACTGAACCATGTACACGTCGACTTATTTTTACTTAAAAAAAATCCCAGAATTGCACAAAAATGGCATTGCGCACATTCTTCACTATATCCATGTACACTGCTTTTTTTCTCATAAATTAAAAAAAATTCACGAAAATACATGACAATTTTCTCAATCTTTAAACCCGGTAAAAAGAACATATATGAAATTACCTGATCGCGGAAAAGTATTTACCCTTTACAAATATGAACATTTCCACATATAAAATAAATAAAATATCCAAAAACTTTTACCTCTAAATCATCTATTACATTATACACGTCACCAACGAATTCATACATGAAGCATCACAAATATTTAGTATCAAATATTTAAATTATTTCCATGCACGTTTATTTCAACTTAAACGTAAACCAAATTCCTACAAGCATAAAATTCACAAAATAACTATCATTTCATTAAAATATCACTGAACCATGTACACGTCGACTTATTTTTACTTAAAAAAAATCCCAGAATTGCACAAAAATGGCATTGCGCACATTCTTCACTATATCCATGTACACTGCTTTTTTTCTCATAAATTAAAAAAAATTCACGAAAATACATGACAATTTTCTCAATCTTTAAACCCGGTAAAAAGAACATATATGAAATTACATGATCGCGAAAAAGTATTTACCCTTTACAAATATGAACATTTCCACATATAAAATAAATAAAATATCCAAAAACTTTTACCTCTAAATCACCTATTACATTATACACGTCACCAACGAATTCATACATGAAGCATTACAAATATTTATTATCAAATATTTAAATTATTTCCATGCACATTTATTTCAACTTAAACATACACCAAATTCCTACAAGTATAAAATTTACAAAATAACTATCATTTCATTAAAATATAATTAAATTCAAAAACACCACTTAAAATATACATGAGCACATACATTCAATTAATAAAAATTACCTTACAATCCTAATTACTTTAAACTAAATCATTGCTAATAACAATTTTCCCAATAATACCAAATTCCTTTCCACCTTACATTTCCAACAATGCATAAAAATCATTAAAAATACTAACTTACCTAATCTCCTTCAGAATCTTCATTACGTGGCGGATACACTTTTCTTCATTCTCTTTCAGAATCTTTAAAATCATACTTATCTTTCAAAGCAAGATACCACGTAAAATAAATAACATAATAAAACATGTTTATTTCTCTCTCACACAACCTTAAAAAACATTTCTTACTATGCTTTTCAATACCACTAAATACCCATTTCGAATTCACTTTACTTACGGCCATGGGAATCCAAAAATTCACAAACACTATTTCACACAACACAGAATAAAGCCAAATACAAAATTCCCAGATTTTTCCCCATTAAAGAACAGTAATTCGTCCATTAAAATCACATGACATATCCCATGATCTCTTCCGATTAAAGAACCGTAATTCGTCCATTAATATCACATGATCTCTCATTTCCCCCACACAAAATAATGCGTAATCGGAACTCAGTACTGCTCACATTATTACCAAAGCCCCAGGTAGTAACCTTTATCGCCTCCAAAATGTCGCCAAACTACCAGTTACCGTAATGTAAAGATCAACCAACAACTTTTATTTTGGAATATTTCTCTTTGATAATATTTAATCCCAAAACTCCCATTTTGAATAAGACTTCTGCTTGAACATCCTCCTTCAATGTAATCAACTCTTGCATCATAATATCTAGATCAAATATATTGCAATTCAGAGGTTCCATGAGCCACTGGCAAATTTAAATTTTCAATGTCTTGGAATTTTTAAGTTTTGCCAGCATCTTGTATATAACAATATGTTTCCTGAGAAAGTTTGCATTCTTATAGTTTTGGTTGTGTTTTCTTTGTTCTTGCATTTATTCTTTTATGTTGTACTTTTGCATAAATAATTTATAAATTTTGAAAATGTGTTTTTAAACTTTTATTAAGCAATTTTTATGTATTTTTTTCCCTTATATTTATTTTGTATGATTTTCTTTCTTACCACATGTGTAGTTTTATATCAATAAACAATTAATTATATATTTTTTTTATTCAATGGGAGCTTGATTATTCCTATAAATTGTTGGTGCATATTTGCTATCAACCCTCTTGATCCTCGTTGACCTCTGTGCATTCAATACCAACCTTCTTAAAAACTATAAATATCTAGTTATGGCTATTAAATGATTCTTAATTTTAATATGTAGCTTCTGCCAACAAAGTTTGGCTACTCCTACCTGCATACATTAAGTGCCAAGTTCAATCTTCATGTTAATACATTTTTGTTGACACTGTGATTTTACATGAAAATTTTTTAGATCCCTAACTCTTTGCTCTGGTTTATCTGTGTTGGCTTATAATTTTTTTTTTTTTTTTTTTAACAAGAGTAAAAAGAAATACAGTACAACGTCCATAAACCGGACTCGTCGGGAGTTCGACAATTCTGGATTAGGGGTTTTTCCAGATTATAGATCATCAATTTAAATCTGGTAAGATGGCATGCAGAAATTATACAATTAAAAATATGAAGCTGTAATTTATAAAATAAAGAGGAATTATGATCTAAAAAGTATCATAATCTACAAAAAGAAGCTTAATATTTATGTGTTTACTTTATTAAACATTTCTTTTAACGTAAGTTGTTTAAGTTGCTTAGTTTTTTTTGTGCTAATACTTTCTCTTTAATTCTATAAACAGACATAATTTCTTGTTCAGTTACACAGTTCCACTGTCTAAGTCCTGTAATTGCTGTGTCGAGAATGCCCACTAACTTGTCAATCGAAATTTTTTCGTTTTCAATAACCTCTCTGTCACCTTCTTCACTTATCGGAAGCTGTATTTTCTGGATTTAGAACCATACTGCAGATTTTGCCATCTGTTAATTGATTGATGATTGGGGGCATTGTCGCCGCAATGAAAAATTTCTCTTATATCATCTTCATTTATTACCGCTTCTCCACATTTCTTTACAAAATCCAATAACTGGAAAATTTCACCTTTAGTTTGCGATGTCCGAAAACTTTCAAATTCGCGGCTATCATCTTCATCGTCCTCACCATGAAATATGGTAGCTGGCCATAAATTATGTAAAGCATTTTTTAACGTAACTTGAGACACATCCTCCACGATGCTCCACACAGATTTTATGCCAAAAAAATTTCAAAAAGTCTTGCCATTGTTCAAGAAATTTAACATAGATTTTAAAAATGCTATTTAATATTTGCTGATATATATAATATCAGTAAAGATAATTTTAGCTTAGCTTATACCATCCGTTTTACATTAAATGTGCTTGCATAAAAGCATACAGAAAAAAGTTTGTGGCTTTGAGGTCCGGATTATAGATCATTCCAGGTAATGGACGTCCAGATTACGGACTTTGTACTGTATTAAATTGCCCACTAAATCTTTATGCCATCAGTATGTCTTCAGTATTTAAATTGTTACACACACACAATGTGTATGTTTATGTTTATATATTAATTTTATTTGTATTTTCTCTTAATGTTTTCTCTATTTACAGGACCACGAGCAATATAATAGAGGAGCCTTCACTCCTTATCGAAAACACCCATTAATTTTGACGAGTCATTTAATGAACAAGCTGCATGCAGCAGCCAGCTTGTAGATGATGGAGACATGTAAAGCCTCCACTTAAAAAGAAAAAGAAAAAAAAAAAAAAAAAAAAGACATTGATTCGAATTTGTCGAGTTATTTAGATTTGGCAGCATCACGGTTAAAATCACGCATCCAAATATCTGATGATGAACACTTTTTGCTAAGTCTCCGTGATGACTTTGGTGCTGTACCACGGGGAAAATAAAAGCGAATTGAAAAGGAGAATGCTCGAATTAATTTCTGAATACGTAAAATAAAAAATTACATTTTTAATTCCTGTTTTATTATTTAACACTGTGTACTATGAGCATCATACTTAGCATGACTTTAAAATTATTATTAAAGTGTTATGCATATTTTCTTTAAAAACTAATATTACGTCCTATTAAATTAAATAATGGAAACAAAACAAAAAAAAAAACAAAAACTGCTTTAAGTGTGTGCACAGCATAGACATTTCACGAAAATATAAAAGTGCATCGTATGTTACAGAACAAGACAACAAAATGCCTCGGCAGTAAGTATAATTTAAATTTTTAGCAATGATAAAAGCTGAATAGTCTGAAAAAGCTATACAGAAAATAGATATCAATAATGTCAGCATAATGATACACATCTTAACTATTGTAATGAATCTACATTTATGCCTAATTTGTCTGTGCTATATTTATGGAATAACATTTACAGCCAGATTTTGTATTGCAGCAGATCTCCAACAGAAAATTCATTACTGTAAGCTACAGATTTATTTCTTTGCTAATATTTTTTTAATAATTTTATGCTTTCTGGTGAGAGAAATCTTATTTTGTTAATGTACATCATATATATCTTATATGTTAATATACATCATATATAATTTAAAAATATTCATCTATAAATCAAGAATTGATATAGAATTTGCTGTAAATAAATTACAAGATAATTAGAAAAAGAAATATATAAACACTTATGTAATTGTATAATACAAAATAATATAGAAATAATGTGAAAGTAATGCAGTGACTATAATAACTGCCCATACTTTTCATTCTGTCTTATAATATACACTTTGAAGTTATTTATAATAATCACAAAAAGTATCAAAGTGAGCTGTGAAATGCTTACATGTTTTTCCAACCTGTTTTATTTTTTATACATTGTACATGCATATTTATTTTAAAATGAAATAAAAATATTATTTACACACACTAGCAACTTCGCTGCAAGCCTTCGTCTGGCTTTTGAAAGTACCGGAAAAATGGCTGAAGAGAACACCAAACATTAAATTTAAAAACTGCGTAGAATTTTGCTCTGCAGAACAACTTCATAAAAAAGTTATTACGTATAACAAAATTGCAATGAAATAAGCAGTATCCCTTAATACAAATATTAATTATCCTAATAAAAAAATTAACCAACTTTCCGTTGAAGAAGAAAAATCATGCAAAACTTTTCATTATCTTACAAATAGTGAAATATGCAATAACTAACATAAAAGCAACTCAAAAAACATAAAATTCCGTGCAAAAATTTACTCTTTACAACTAAAGAACAATACAGAACAACTTTATCAAAAAAAATCAATAAAATGTATTATATATGTATAAAAATAACAATGAAATATGCCAATCTCTTAAAAACAGTGACATAAGAAATACGATGAAAATTTGTTGCCAAACTCATATTTCTAAAAGAAAGAAATTATTCAAAATGATGTGATTTCATCAAAAATCTATCAACAATAATAAGACAGGAAAATTGTTGCCAAAATCACATTTTTATTAAAGATGTGAGATGCGAGAAGTGTACTCGGAAGCTTCGTTAAAAAATTTTTTTTGAAGTTCTTTAAATTTCTTTAAATAATTTAAAATATTATCATTTTTCCAAAATTCTTTTTGTAAAAGCAGTCGCAAGGATGAAAGTTTAACATGTCCAAAAATCAAATAAAAATAAACTATACATTTTTAAAAATAAATTTTTTTTAGAAAAAATCCCGTTGAAAAGGTGTTAAGCTCACTTTGTTAAATAAATTCGTATTTAATTGATTTATTGAAGCATGAAATTCATTTTAAGTTCGAAAAATAGCTAAATGCCTATGTTTCATGACGATGTGAAAATGGAGTGTGTAGAGTAAAATCTCGCTTTCCTATAGCCCATTATGTCTCAAAATGACGCGATTTCATCACAAAATATAAAATTAAAAAAATCCTAATTCGAATTTCGAAAAAATCGCTTTGAGGTGCACTGGCTCTTATCTAGATGCACCTATGTACCAAATTTCGTAGCCGTGGGTCTATTACCTTACGTGCAGTGTAAACGAAAGACACACACACAGACACACTCTTTCTTTTATTATATGTAGAGATTTAATTGGGTTGCACTCTCAGACCTATGCTTTTATTTTGCTAAGAGAGTGGTCCGTCATTTTCAAAATAACTACAGAATAAATCACGAACTGATCCAGAGGAAAATGAATAGTTATTGTTCCCTAATCTAAGAACTTTCAGTAGACCATTATTTGAAGATGTATCATCTCGCCAGAGTTTATTGGCTATCTCAAGCATGGGTCTGTCGGCAAAATTAGGTGGGGTAGTATTCATAATTATTAGATATAGACTTTTATTTCGTCAAGAAATTGTGCAGGCAGCAACATGCCTGCACAAATAATGTTGCTGTCTGAGGCTGTGCAATAATTGGATTCCGTAAAATCCTCCAGCGAGCAATCAAAATACCAATGGTGTTTTCTATACATCTTCTTGCCCTAGGGAATCTATAATTGAACAATTCTTTTTGAATTACTTAAGTTTCTGCCTGAATATGGACGCATGAAATTTTCTTTCAGTCCAAATGCTTCATCTCCAATGAAGACGTGTGGCAGACATTTGGAGCTTTTTGGTAACTTTTTGTACCCAGGCAAATTCTTTATCATGAGAAAGCTTTTTCCCAAGGTTTGAAGCTGAGAAAATTCCTCCTTCACTAATTCTGTTGTAAATAAATATGAAGCATTGCATGCGGCCATCAAAACGATGCTGTGTGACCCTTTGTAATTAAAATAAGAAGAGCCAGCATGTGCTGAAGCCTGAATGACAACATGTTTGCCATTGACAGCTCCAACGCAATTTGAGAAGGCTCACACTGTGCCATATTCTACAGCTATTCTCTCATAATCACTTTTCTCTGGCTCGTTTAGATATACCAGCTGAAGAGCTGCCCATATAACATTACATGTCTCAGGCACAACTCCTACAGTAGATTTCCCAACACGAAAACTATATGCCAAAGAACTGTAGCTGTTGCAAGGTGCCTAAAAAGTATATATCACAAAGATTAAATATATGTAAAGTATAAATCACAACACATTTATAAACATATCAAATTGAAAGAAAACTAAAAGAAATGCATGTAACAATGAATTATTTCACAGTTTATCATTTCAGCATAATTGGCAAATAAGTACTTCAATCAGAGTTTACATTCTTTATTGAATTATGCTCTAAAATATTTACTTTATGTTTAATTTGGTAGATGTTTCTGAAAAAGAATGATTCTTAATATTAGAACTGCTGATGATATATATATATTTATTTCAATCATGAAAGAAAATCTGCCATTTTGATGAATCATTTGCTTTTATTTTAAGTAAATCAAGACCTGTTTGGCTTGAGAATTCTCATTCACGAATTTCCAAAAGCAGAATGCAATAAGGTTTAAAATTTTTAGCAAGAAGTATATCATAAATCTACATAGTCACAAGTTATTTACATATGTAATATATTGCTTGCATTATATGTTTTTAAATACTTTTTTTAATATAGAAATGTAGAAAACATTTAATAAAGTATACAGCATAATTACCAGCCTTTTTGCCTAATTTAAGTTTCATTTTTGCTGGGAAAGGTTTTGTTTCATTTTTGCTGGGAAAGAAAAAAAATTAAAAACAATGAGTTTCAGTGATCTACCAGGAGATTGGGAGACGATGTAATGAAAACCTGAGAGAGATAATTGCTACTATATACACACACACACACACACTTCCCCCCAAAAAAACTGAATTACAAATTTTTAAAACCATGACAAAGAATTTATAGTTTTGTTAACTACTTTAAACAATATTTTGGTACGTAACTTTTATGAAAGTTGGTTCAAAATTGATGTTATGGAGCATTTAAGTTTTCGGACTCAGTTTTGCCGTGATAAAAAGTCATTAAAATACATGCTTTGCAAGCTGTTTGTATGGAAATGCATGTCACATTTCTCACCATATTTTGCTTTGAGAATCAATTGGTTCAGCTCAATCGTCTTATACTACACAGGGTAGTTCAAAACTATATGTCAAAAATGTAGAGGGGACCTAAATAAGCAGATTTAATATAGGAAAGTGTGTGCGGTAATGCCGCATTGAGCCGGTAGAGGGTGCTGATGAGTACGGTGTATAAAAGCGGTCCTAACTGGCTTCTTCATTTTCCGTATGGATCTCGAAGAGCATGCATCGTTATACCAATGCAGAGCTTACCGACATGCATTTCATGTATGGGGCTGCACAAAGAAATGAATTAACTGCTCAAAGAATGTACAAGGAGCAATTTTACGGGAAGGTCTTACCTAAACCAGCTGTTCACAGACAAATGTGGTTCCAGCATGATGGAGCCCCACCTCACTTCAGCGGGAATGTCAGGAATCACGTGGACGCTGTCTACGGCCAGCATTGGATAGAATGGGGAGAAACTGGCCACTGCGTTCTCCTGATTTAACCTGCTTGGATTTCTTTTTTTGGGTCTTATTAATGGCTTCATGTACAGGAGTCCAATCACACCTATAGAAGATCTTGTTTCCCACTTGTCTGTTGTTGGACATACCTGATGTCTTTTCCAAAGTATACTGATCCATGTGTCGCCACTGAATTTTGCATCTCTGTTGGTAGCCACTCTTTCAAATGCCTATTGTAAACTGTTAATATTTTTTTTTTTTTTTTTTGTCTTTTCAGTTTCCTGTGATTCATACTGCTGTACGTGCTAGTGTTTTTGTGCGACATTACCACAAATGCATTCCCATATGAAATCTGCTTATTCAGGCCCCCTCTGCCTGCCTTTACATTTTTGACATATAGTTTTGAACCACCCTATGTATGTACTCGGGAAAAGCTGTAACGTAACATAAAATAATACTTTTATTCTAAAAAAATTAGAGCATCATAGAAATTGTTATATTGCCTATTTTTAAAAAGACATATTTTACAAACATTGAAATATTTATTCTTGTATAGTGTTTCTGGAAAGGCATTCATATTAATTCATTTACATAAATTACCATGGACTATGTACGTTTCAGTGATAAAATAGTACTAAATACACCATTTGAAAATTTAGAATCACATATGTAAAAGTTTAAGTTGAATTATTAAGTTATTTACCGCATTCATCATAATAAACACTTAATGGTATATCTGCCTATTATGGGAAGGGGAAAACTTTCATGAAGAACTTTGTAAAAGGAGTTCATTTCTAGTTCTAATAATAATGCAAACACCCATTGGGAGGGGGAGAAAAACATACACCTAATAAGATCCACACCTCTGGAACTAAGATCAGCATATGCAAAAGAAATACAGTCAAAAGTCATTAATTCGGACACCCATAATCCGGACCTCAAAACTAAAAACTTTCTGCGCATGCGCCGCGTTAACACATGCCCATAGGCATTTACGCGTGCGCGTAAGACCTTTACGACTGCGCAAGTGCAGAATACATTTTCGTGTGCGTGTTTAACGTATAACGGACGGTATAAGCTAAAATTATCTATTTCAGTTAATGTTGATGATCGAGTTGTTCCTTAATCTTCGAACTAGATCCGGCTTATTACTTTTTTCACACTGTAAGAGCAATTTTATAAAAATAAACTTGAACTTTCGATTATGTCAAATAGAATTTCCGATGCTGGAGCTCCCAAAGGATCTACAAAACGAAAGTATGTTTCGATGTCCATCAAACAAAAAGTGGAATTGCTGCAAAAAATGGATAAAGACATGAAGAAGGTGACAGAGAGGTTAGTGAAAACGAAAAAAATTCGATTGACAAGTTAGTGGGTATTCTCGACGCAGCAATTACGGGACTTGAACAGCGGAATTTTGTAATTGAACAAGAAATTATGTCTGTTTATAGAATTAAAGAGAAATTATTATCATATAAAACGAAGCAACTTAAACAACTTAAGTTGAAAGAAATGTTTAATAAAGTAAACAAATAAATATTAAGCTTTTTTTGGTAAATTTTGATACCCTTTAGATCATAATTGTTCTTTATTTCATAAATTACGGTTTCATATTTTTAATTTTAGAATTTCTGCATGCCATCTTACCAGATTTAAACTGATGATCTATGATCCGGAAAAAATCGATAATCCGGAATCGCCGAAGTCCGGATTAACGACTTTTGACTGTGTATTAGTATTTAAAGGTTTCAGTCACATAGTCAGTGGTAGGCCTGAATGAGTGAGAGTGTTTGGTTTAAAAGGTCAGTAAGCAGGAAATAGAAAAATAAAAATAATTATCTCATTAGACATTCATATAAATACTTCAGAATTGAAATCAGATGAATGATAGAATTAATGCTTTTTTAACAACAAAAATCTTGCAATCAATAATAAATAACGACGTTTAATATTCTAAATGAAGAGCAAAAAGTAAAGGGTATCATGCATTAGAGTATTTGGCAGAACAACTGCTAGAAGTTAAATTTTTAGAGAAAAACTTTTAATTATGAAATCTATTTTTCTTTTATTTTCCTTATTGTTAATAATTTATTTAAATTACAAGTCCATTATTAGTTGATGATAAACAAGAATTAAACTAATAAATAATTAATGTACTGCAGTTTCTTGCTTAAAGGGTTTTTGAAATGTTTTGCTTTATTCTGATTCACAATTTAGCACGACTTAGGAAATGCAAACTTACCTCAAACAAATGCTCAGCCTTTCTTCTGGACTCAGTGGGGCTCTCATATTTGTCCGATTTTTAACATGCAAGGGGCTTACTAAAGCTGCAAGTCTGTTAAATTGGTCAGTACTCATCCTGAAGTAATTAAAAAATAATTCGGATATTTGTTTCGCATGCGAGGCAATAAAGAAAAAAATCTCCTTGAACAGGTTGCTCTAAATAAATCTTTCGGAACCATTCTCGCCGTTTTTTACTGCTGCTTAATGACTGTACTTAATAGTAATGTGTCAGCTATCCCAAAATCATCTGAATCTGACATCATCTAGCAAACCTACAGAAACACAGCGAAGTTAGAAGATGACTGCTCCATTGATCCGGGAAACAATGCTATATTACAGCGTCACATGATTATTTTGCTGCAAATAATTCTATTGGTTAAACGCACTCTTCGCAAGCGTACTCGTTTGGACACTGTTTCACTGGTAACGTAAATGCGCTTTCGTTATCTACGTTCCGAGTGTACTCGTAAACCATTAAAGTGGCTTATTAGTGACTCTTTACATCATTAAAGGTATCAATCCAATCAATCAAGACTTAAAAAGGCTGTGTGATTAAAATTTCAAATGAACATAATAGACTACAGATATAAGAATGTTACTTTTATTGTGAAACATACAATTACACATTCTTCTAAAAGGCTGCACTGGAATGTCAAATGCAACACATATTTCAAGGAACCATGATATTTCCCATGATAATTTTTGCCTTGTACTTCAATAAAAGACAGTGTACTTAAGTTTCATATCAAACAAGAGCTCAGAAATAAATATTGTTCAATTATAGAAATAAATAGTGAATTTCATTGGCAATCTACAGTATCAACGTAAAACAGATAAAAATATTCTAAAAGATAAAAAATTATTCTAAAAATTTCACTTATTTCTTTTTATTCCTTCAAACAAGACAGTACGAAAGTTTAAATTGCAGTTAAATGCTAGTGGAATTGTACCATTAATCCACAATTAGAAATGCCTTGCATTAAAATTTTTTTAAAAATAATTATTTATCTAGAATGAAAATACAACTGTAATTGTACAATAATTTGACAAATAACTACCCAAATTATTTTGCATGATTTTTAACAGCTCAGAGTTAAACTCAAAGCCAAATTTAAAATTCAATAGTATAATCTTAACATAAGATAGCATAATGCTCTCGTGACAGTTTACTTGACAAATGTGTTTACTGACTAAGAGTTGCCGATTTCAGATTACTACCTACATGTTTCTCTCACTTTCAAAATACTGCTTTAGACTCAGAATTTAAAGATTTCATTAATTGGTTGTTTTTAATTGCCAAGTAGTACATATAAACAATCAACTTCTGATTAAAAGTTTACATTTCACATAAATCATGCTCGATTTATATATATATATATATATACATATAACACCATTTTGAATAGTGCTTATGAAACTCAGCTATTTGCCAAATTTTCTATACAATTCAATAGTTAAATAGCTTTGTTACCTGAAAACAAATATATAGATGGTATATGAATGTAGAATGAATTATATAAATAGATACGTAAAATGTGGGATTAACACAAAACTTGGTGAAAGACCCTATAAACAAATTTAAAGCACTTCTTTGATTTCATTGAAGTTATAAAACAGTACACCTGCCATGCAAGGAAGACACTGGAAAAGACTAAATAAATCTAATTTCTTTAACATTTTCTAAATTTTTACTAGGTATTTTATTTTGCTTTGTATATCAGTTTATGATATTTATAACATACATAATCATTTCAGACATTAAAAATTCAATAAGGTCAGTTCATTTAGTGTTTTTAATCTTAAGAAAATTAATTTTATACTTTAGTATCTAATTTTCTTGAAAGAAATCACAAAAAAGTATTGATCTGAAATAATATACAGTTTATTATGTTTAGTAAATCAGTTCATGTATATTCATTTCACTTTCAGTATTGCTTTCCTCTGATTACACACATATAATTTTGTAATTTTTTTTTTATCTAAAATAATTTTGTACGTAAAATACAATTATTATAAAAGTTAACACAGGATAAAGCTGGCAATCAACTTAATTTCATACTTTACTTCCATTTTCTATTTTAAAGCAATTTTATAAATATTTCTTTATCAGTTAATTAAAGGGAACTATGAAATGACACATACAATGCTGGTTGACAGAATTTTGCAAAATAATAATTGACAGTGTCCATAATAGAAATTTCATACAATACTACACAATATGTTAAAAAGTGTACTTCCCATAAAAGCAAAGATATATCTGTATGTTCAATAAACTATTGCTCCTAAATTTAAATTTATCACATGCTTATTTTATAAATCTGTTTAGGCTAACTTCCCCACATGAAAATATAAGCAGTTCATATTGAAAAATGTACAAAGTTATAATTTAACTGTACACAGGCCATAGTACTATTAAATAATGTATAATGCTATACAAACAAATTTAAGTAAAATGTGATTTATGAAGTTAGAAATTCAAATATTTTTCACATTTATGATAAAATTACTTTTTTAATATTCAAAGTACAAAGTTTTCATTTTATACTTAAAAAGAATACAAACTTTTCAAGTACATGTATGTAAATGCACAAAACTCCAAATCAATGATATCACTGTATAAAATGAAATAATTGATCATTCAACTATAAACAAAAAAATAAATATTTGCACTCGTACTCTTAAATTCCATGGCATTTTCTGACAACAGATATAACAGAAAAAATAAATAATTCTGTACAATATGAACAAACATTGTTTTTTCTTAAAAGTGACAGATATACAAAAGTCTCAAATTTCAATTGCATAAGAAATTAACTAAGTGCCTTCTAATGTCAGTAACCTCTAAGTCCATTATAAACTTTTGTCTTTGATGCTTCATTAAGTATTTCTTTTATTTCTGAAAGGAGAGGGAAAGTGATCAGTTACATGGAAATAAAAAAAATATAAATAAATAAAAAAAAACCAATCACAAAAGAAATTTATGAAAGAGTTCATTTGAATAATTTCACTTTATAGTGAATATTGCATAATTACTCCCATAAACCTAAAAATATCTTGAAATTTAAAAAAATAAGCTCATGTAAAGATCGCATCATTAATATTCATTTATATAAAATAAGTCGCATTATATGTTTCATATTTGCTATTTTTCTAAAACTGATATCACATACTACTTTATTTCTTAACATTCTTATTAATTTATATAATGAATATTGTGGAACTGAAAGCAATTTAAAAACACTCAAAACTGCAAAGATTAAACAATTTTTTAGAAGAATTATCAAGATATGACTATTTCAGTGAAGTGCTATACAATAATCAAATTAAAAAACTATGAAAGCAATTTAAAAACATTTTCAAAACTAAATATTAAATAATCCCCCTCAGAATAGTTAAGAAGACACAACTAATTCAGTAAATGTGTGTGTGTGTATTGAGAATATGGCAAAGCACACTAGGGCTATCTGCCTAAGGGGAGGGATGCCTTCGTGGAGGACTTGCTAAGAGAAACTGGTTCGTATACATGTTACACATGGGGAAAACCATGAAAACGCCCATGCAGCCAGCCCGTTCGCGGGATTCGAACCTCAGACCGAACTACCGGTGTTCAGCGATTTTACCGCTCGGCCGATGGTGGGCACTAATTCAGTAAAAAGCTATAGAATAATTAAATTAAAAACTATCATCAAAAGACATTAAACAGCAAAATTACAAACTTTTTAAATTTATACAGAAATATACAACTAAATTTAATCATTTTTAGGTATTTCTATTCTAAATTTTCTCCTAGATCCATTATTCTAGAAAATTTCTATTTTAGATTTATCTCAAGGACAGGAGAAGGATTATCAATATAAGTTCAAATTTGTTATAAAACAAGTCTTCATAAATTTGCAATAAATTTATAGAAATTTTCCATATATTTTTGCAACATTAGATGAAAAATAAAAGTAGCAAAATTAATGTAATGATCTGATATAAAATAATTTTAAATGAATAAAAAAAGTACATACTTTCACGATGCTCAGCTGTTAGTTCACCTTTGGGAAAATCAACATCAAAAGTGACATACAGAGTTCCCTTAAGGTTGTTATTCTCATAATTAGGCATTCCTTCATTCTTTTTCCTAATTCGGGCACCAGGAAATGTAATTTTGTCTCTTGTTATTTCAACCTAGGAAGCAAAAATTCACATTAAAATATTAACCATTTATCAAAACTGAAAGAACAGCACATATATACATGCATACACATGCTTAAATTAATGCAATGGAGCAGCATATACTGAAATATATACTGAAAATTTACAAACACAAATACATGCTTTTCTATGATTAGCAGTTTCTCATAAAAATAAAGATAAAATTATGTTTGAATGGTTATCAACACTTTAAAAACTGAGGAAATGAAGGTTTTTGTTGATTCTAGTTTAATTATGACCATTAGCATGGTTTTTAATTACAAGTAAAAGACAGTTACTGAAATTAATAAAATGTGTGAATAGTTCACACTACATTTAACACTGTTTCATAAAGTTATTATTAAAGATATTAGAAATGGCAGCATATTGCTATAAAAATTTTTTCCAACTTTTATTTAGTTAGTAATTTTGTGTTTTGGTGTTTAGTCAATAAAAGTTGATCTAAAGAAATGATTAGCTTTTGAAAGAATAAACATTAACAGTTTATAAAATAAAAACTATAATTAAAATTGGGAGGGGCTAAGCGACTTAGGGGTTATATAAAAAAATTTGAATTTTATACAATAAGCAATCTTATGGCAAAGCATTTGACAGCAAGAAGGGAAGCTGGCTTGCATACAACATGTAACACATGGGGAAAACCATGACAATGGCCGTGCGACAGCTTGTTTCTCAGGATTCAAACCCCCAGACTGAACTATCAGTGTTTAGTTCTGGGCCTACGGTGGGCTTAACAATCTAACAGTTAAATAACCAAATATTGTATTATTTTGAATTTAAGTGTACTTTTTATTCAGATTTTTAAAACATATAATTAGGATGCAGCTTAAAGTCAAAGCAAACATTTTCACATCTTATTTTTGTAAGCTCCCAATCTACAATAATGTACTTCTTTAACCTTTCTAAATGTCTTTTTTAAAATGCTACATGGCTAATAATTTGAATGGCAGTGCAAATGATGCACACTTGTGCAACAATGAAGCACAGAATTCAAAATCTGAAAGTGAACATGTCCCGAGTGATAGTATATCTGAAGAAGATTCTCAATAAAGTAGGTAGCTTATTATATTTACATCAGTACGTATCCAAGTAAATAAAAGGTTTACTTTTCATTAAAGTACTGTACAATTATTTTTTATAAATTTTCCAATTTTAAATTCCTACAGGCATTAAACTTGAGATTACTTTTTTTTCAATTTCCCATTTTCAACATCCTACTACGGCTAACATTAGAAGTAATATGGTATTAAATTATTTAAATTTATTTTTTACACATAAAAGAACTTTTATTTATTATTTAAAAATATTTTTAAAAACTTCAATTTCTTACTAAAAATAACTAAATTGTGAAAAAATAACCTCTGATAAGTTTTTAATTTATTAAACTCAAGTTCTTAACTAAAACCATGCTTACATTAGAACAGAAAAACCCTACTAATGGCAAAATTTAAAAAAAAAAAATATTTAAATAAATCTGGACTGTCTCTGTGTAGTTGATACTCTTCCTTGGCTAGCAAGGTCACTAGACCTTTCACCAATTGAGCATGTTTGGGACATAGTAGGCCGCCAGATTCGGGCACCACAAAATATCGCAGATATGGAGCGACAACTGATGAATGCCTGGCAGAATGTGTCGCAGAATGACATTAGGATCCTCTACCATTCCTTGTTTCAATGAATTCAAGCAAACCAGGGGCAACCAGGAGCGGTCCGACCAACTACTAATTTGAACACTCAGTGGGAGCTTGTGAGCCATGAACAGGTACTATGACCTTGATTTTTTAATTATTTTATTATCTGTGTATGAGTTATACACATATTCAATTTTATCAAAAACAACCACTTCCTTTATGGTGCTTCAATTTTTTTTGCAAAAGAGTGTATATCAAACAATTACTTCTGAAAGAGATATTACCATTGATGAAACTTTGATGTTGTTGAAAGAATATTTATCCTGGCGCCAATATATACACAAGATAAAAGCAAAATTTGTACAAAACATATATGCTAAGGGAATCTAGTACTGATTACATACAGTCATTTATTATATATACCAGTAAAGATATTTTATTTCCTCCTAAATTCTGATCTCTATGGGTACCTTCACAATACGTACAATATTGTCAACAACAAAGGAAAAAAATGTCAAAGATTGGCTTCAAGTGGAAAAATTGTTCCAAATACATATCGAAGGAAAAAACAGAATGTTTCAAATGTCACAAAGGTAAGATCTTTCTTTAATGGTAATAGAAAATCATTAAAATGCTCATGCCAACTGTATACAAAGTGATTAAACTGACATGAATCTTAAAACGGGGGGAAAAAAAACATAATGTGCATAGTCTTTCTCCACAACATATCACCGAACACACTGCAGAATTTTTTATGAGAAACGTATGTCCGGACAAAAATGGAAAAACGCTGTCTCAATAGTTGAAACCTGGATGTATTTAAGCGACTGCAATAAAAAAAGGTCCATTTATTATTATCAAAGAGGAGGGAAAAAATTCTAAAAATCCTTCAAAGAATCTGGAAAAGTTTTTCAAAGGGATTTATGATTGTCGTTGGTTTTTTGTATAACAGCAAATTAAAAATAAAGAGAATGGAGATAAATGTTAAGATCAACTCTGCATATTATGAGGAACATATTTTTAATCCAATTTTCAAATATGAAATACAAAGTCTGTAATCCGGACTCGTCGGGACTTCGGCAATTCCAGATTATAGATCATCAATTTAAATCTGGTAAGATGGCATACAGAAATTATACATCTAAAAATATGAAACCGTAATTTATGAAATAAAGAGCAATTATGATCTAAAGGGTATCAAAATTTACAAAAAAAAAAAAAAAAAAAAAAAGAAGCTTGATATTTATTTGTTTACATTATTAAACATTTCTTTTAATGCAAGTTGTTTAAGTTGCTTTGTTATTTGTGCTAATACTTTCTCTTTAATTTTATAAACAGACATAATTTCTTGTTCAGTTACAAAGTTCTACTGTTCAAGTCCTGTAATTGCTGCGTAGAGAATACCCACTAACTTGTCAATCGAATTTTTGTTTGATGGACATCGAAACATGCTTTTGCTTTGTAGATCCTTTGGCAGCTCCAGAATTGAAAACACTTTTTTACATAATCGAAAGTTCAAGCTTAACTTTTATAAAATTGTTCTAATGATCTGCAAAAAATGATAAGGCGCATAAGAAGATTAAGGAACAGCACAATCTGCAACATTAACTGAAATGCCTTAGAATGAGTAAAGATAATTTTAGCCTAGCTTATACCGTCCATTATACATTAAACGTATTACGCGCATGCTTAAAGCATACAAAAAAAAAAAGTTTGTGGCTTTTAGGTCCGAATTATAGATTATTCCGGATTACGGACTTTGTACTGTACCTTATTTTTACTCACAGTGTGATTATCAATCAGTAGAACTGCATCAAGACAAAGCAAGTAGCCACACATCACAATCTAGTGTTAATTTCCTAGAAAAAATGGAATAAAAAATAGGTATTGAAGCCATACCCTTCATTCATATCCCTACCAAATTTCCTGATGTATCACCCATGGATTTTTGCACTTTTGGACTTTTAAAAAGCGGATAGTCCAAACGTCAACTTGCAACCCTCCTTGGATTTTGGAAAGCTGTTCAAGAGGAATAGGACAAAATACCTCTTCCAGTACTACAAAAAGCTTTGTCTTTGAAGTTACGGTATAGAAAGATAGTGAAGAATAAGGGCTATGAAATGGAACACATAAAACACAAAAATTTTAGGTAAAACATTTTGGTAAATACAATGAAAATCATCTAAAAAATGTGTAAACAGCCTGTCTATTGTAAAGTTTGTAATGTAGGACTGTGAAACCATATTTCAAACTTTATCGCAAACAGAAAAATTAAATTTTTGAAAAAATATTATAGTTATTGTTGATGTTGAATAAAAGCATCATAATCTGCAGATAATGCTGTCCATTATTTAAAGCAGACATAACTTTTCTTTCTCCAAAAATTATATACAGGAAAGATAAATATAGAGTAAGTTATATTTAAAAAAAAACATAAATTTAAGGTAAAATACCATTATTATATTACCATGTTATTACATTAATCTATTTTAAATTTTATAAACATTAAAAAATCTATAAAAATTTTATGATTTTTAGAAAAAATTTTGTCAGAATTGTGTGACAAGTAAGGAGTTCGAATTTTAATATCAAAATAAACTTTGTGTGAACCCAACCCCATTCATTTGGAATTAAAGTAAGATACACACGCAATGAAGGTACAAACACAAAACTCAATATATCAGTTCAGAATATAAGAAATATATCACTAAGAATTGCCGAAGTAATCAACCATTGATTTGATTTCATTAAAAATAATAGTCAATGACTATCCTAAAATATATATTTCTCCAAAATTCAGGCTCATTGAATTTCTCAATACATCATAATTATTCCTAAAGTTTTCTGCATTTGCTAAACATGATTTCCCTTAGCATTTCTTTGATAAAAGTCACAAAACATACAAAAATGTTTAATAACCATTTTGAAATTTAAACATTTATTCAAAATTTTTTGCTAATTTCCTAACAATGTTAATATTATAATATAACTTTCTGGATGTTTCACGACGAAATACTTTTTGTTACAAATGAGAATTCTGTGTAGCAATTACGAGGGTAAGGAGAAAATTTCTCGGCCTGACCCAGAGATAGTGCTCCAATCAGCAAAAATTTATGTTTCTTGCCTGGGTGCAGGTGACATTAGTTCATATGGCAAGTTTCAACTTGTTCTCTCAAGTAGTTTATTTACATGAATTTTTGAAGTTAATGTCTTCTATGTTATTCGTTAAAATAGATAAACTTGAATACTGTGCTCTCATAAAATTCTTCGTTCCGGATGGATTAAGCCCTAAAGAAATTTATCCAAAGTTGAAAAAAGTTTATGGGAGCTCTGCTACTTCCATGTCAACTGTTAAAAAATGGGCAGCTGAATTTAAATGTGGTCGCACATCCCTCGAAGATGACCCATGTGAAGGTTGGCTCTAAACCGCAACCATCGAAAAAGTGCATGATATCATGTTGAACAATAGGCAAGTGAAGGTACACGAGATAGCTGAAGCTGTGGAGATATCAGAAGAAAGGTGCAAAACATCTTGCATAAAGAATTAGGGATACGAAGCTCTGTGCAAGATCGGTGCCGCATTTGCTGAATGCAGATTAAAAGCAAATGCGCAAACAATTTTTACAGCAATCTTTGGACTGATTCAACAGGGATCTTACCGATTTTGTATGCCGATTTGTCATCATGGATGAGACTGGATCCATCACTACACGCCAGAAATGAAACAACAGTCCAAGCAGTGGGTGGAAGCCGGTGGCTCGGCGCCAAAGGAATCGAAATCTATCACATCTGCTGGAAAGATCATGGCTATTGTGTTTTGGGATGCGAAAGCAACCTTGTCAATCGATTACCTTGCAAAAAGGAACACAATTACAGGTAAATATTACTCCAACCTTCTTGACTAGCTGGGTGCCAAAATTTGCGAGAAGAGGCTTGAAGAAAATATCATCTTTCACCAGGACAATGCCTTTCCCCCTTATTCTCCCGATTTAGCACCTTCAGGCTTCAATCTGTTCCCAAACTTGAAGAAATTTGTTTCTGGGAAGTGCTTCACACACAGTGAAGAAGTTGAATATTTTCATAACCTTCCAGACTCTCACTTCTGGGAAAGAATACTGTGCTAGACTAAGTGTGATGGTATCAAGAGAGATTATGTAGAAAAATAAAGTAATTTTTTAACTGAAAGTTGCAGTCTTTCATTGTTAGGCCGAGAACTTTTCACCTTATTCTCTTACATCTTTAAAGATCAATGTAAATGTAGATTTTCTTTGCTCCTGGCAAAAAAAAAAAAAAAAAGAGATTCAACTTTCTAACTCAAAATTTTGGGGAGCATTTCAATACTTTCTCAAAAATACTGAAAATAATAGTAAATATTAAAAGTTTAAAATGTACACAAAATCCATAATCATAATAAAATTCATAAAATAATCAAAACTGTAACAGCTTTCTTAAAGCTATAAAACAGTATTCAACTTTAATGTTGTGGAGCCATAGAAATAACAATGGACTTTTTAAAAATCCCCATATAAAAAATATTAAATATAATTATCTAAACCTATGATAACCTGTTCCTAACTATCTTTTGCTCATGTAATGCTAAGATTCTGAGGCACCAAATAATCTAAGTAATAAGTTGAGAAATGCTGCCACATAATAAACTTATAACATATATGGAACTAAAACAAACCTTATGACCATCAAGATGTGTAATCTCCATTGTGAAGCCACACAGTGCATCAGTAAGAGATATTGTTAGATTGGTATATAAATCATCTCCTCGCCTTTCGAATACAGGATGACTGAAATATAAACACATTTATAAAATATAAACAAAATTAATTATGCAAAGTTTTGCTCAATTATAATACAGTGTTTTAGTACTGTTACAAGGGTTCTCTTAGATATACTTCACGAGTTCAATGAAACCCATATTAATTCACTAAACATAGAATCTAATTTGAATTAATTCTTATGTACCATAGTCAAAATAAAGTTGTGTTTTTGTAGTAGTGCTAGTTCAGAGATCACTGATACAAATGCAAATCTGAATCTCTAGCAAATACAATCAATGTGGTTATAAAAGTAATTATATTGATTGCCTACTTAACCTGCAAAATATTGATACAGAAATATAGGCTTAGAAATTTTCAACATAATTACTTATATTTACGAAAACCAACATCATAATGGAATCATATGAATAAACTGAAATTTACAGGAAATGCTAAGTAGATTACAATAAGCAACTGGTTAGAATTTTAGTAGTAATGCATGCATGGACTGAGCAGCTCACTTTGAACTATCTTCCAAGCCCTAAGAAAAAGGTATAGCAGAAAACTAAAAAAAGTACTTTATTATCTGCCATTTAACAAGAAGTCATTATGGCTTTTTAACAATGAAGGGCCCAATAATAAGCAAATTGTATCATTTAAAAGATAATGAATGATTGGCCTACGAGAACGATAATTTTCCTATCATGAATTCATATCTTATATCAGGCAGTGTTTCGTTAATGATGAACGTATGGAAGAAGTGAGTTAAGAGAACCAGATAAGTCAAAATCTTAACAGCAAAAGATGATAGACATATCATATGCACAATAAGGATGGACTATGTAGCTTCATCCAGACAACTGGCACAATATCAACACCAAAATATGCAAATACGGCATCAAAAATGTGAGATGGCTTTAATGGCCAGTTGACATTAGTGAGATAACCCAAGTGCCACCCAAGCAAACCCTACATCAAAGTACAGGGATTAATACACTTCTTAACTGCTGAGTCCCTCCTTTAGGAAAAGGGACTGTTTCCAAGGTTATAACACTCATACTAACCACATAGGTGGTCTAGGGAGAAATTATTTTTAGTCAAAAGTTATTATTTATATGAAAATAAATAACACCAAACTATACCAAATATATGAAAATAAAATATAAAAATCCCTATAACAAATATATGAAATAACAAATATATGAAAATAACTAAAATATGGAAATCCTAACCAAAAATATGAAAATCCTTTTTATCTACTAAATGAAGGCAGAAATGCATTTTGTTATACTGACATTAGAAAAAATTTTAGTGGAACCTATTGATAATTTATAGACTATTACATTAAATTATATTAAGCTTTTATCACTCGCACAATTTAGCAAATGTTGCCAATGTGCAAAACATAAGATCTTTAATTTATCTTCCACGTGGCCTCAGAATGCTGCCATTTCAAAAAGGATAATATTTAAAATTTGTTTCAAATTTAATCTGAAAGTGGTTAAGAAATTAAGCAATTTAAAAACAATAAATGCACTTTATTTTTACAGTACATTTGGTTGATACAACTAAACTGATAATTTTTATAAACATTTACAATATTACAAGCAAAGATATTGCCAATACCATATGATGTATTTTAATAAAAAATTATTTCGTTTTTAATACTTAATGTTTACTTTTAGGAATTTTAAGGGTACTATCAAAAGAAAGCTATTAGCCAAAAAGTACTAGACAACTGAAAAACACTAAATTATTAAGCACAAACTTCTACAAGAATCTTCAATATATTTCCACTTCATTTGTATTAATTTCATCCTCTTACATGGCTTATTTTTTATATTAACCCATAATATTATATTACTTAAATGGTTATAAATATAGTGTCACAAATTTTTAAGAGACTTAAGGGCATGATCGAATGTACCAGCTTAATAAAAGTTCCAATTATACAGCATTAACAGACAGTGTTAATTAAATAACAATTTTATTTGTGTGCAAGATATTCAGGCAACCACATTATTCTAAACCAATCCTTGTAAGTTACCAGTATGAGCTGAAAGTATACAATAATAAAAAGTTCTTGCTTTGACTAATATTAAAATAATTACTATAACTTATATTCAAAGCTATACGAAAAAACAAATCAAAAAGAATCTTAAAAAAAAGTATTTTCACACAAATAAATTCAGATTGTCACATGAAAATATCTATTCATATAACAAGTACCTTCTAAAAATGATTTAAATGAGTGCTCACCAAGACGAAATTCTCATCAAGAGGGGAGTGGGAATTCCATAAAATAGTAAAAAGGAATTTATTCCAAAGGCAAATGCACAATACACAATATATAAATCACATTTAATTCAAACATACTTATTTAATATGCCTCGTTCCTTTGTAAACTTGGTATAATTCCATATGTTATGATATGGATAGAATTTGAAGAAAAGTTATCCTTCAGAATTTACTTACGGTAACGTCTGTATTCGAATCCTCAAATCACCAGGTTCTCCATCAATGTGAGGTTCACCTAATTAAAAATGCAAATAATTAATTCAAGGGAAAAACATCCTTAAAAATAGATAAAAGGAAATCAAATTTAAAAATTAGAATTTAATGCTTACCTTCCGCAACAAACTTTTGCTCTTGACCATCTTTCATACCAGGTTCAATTTCAATTTCTAAAACTTTTTCCTGATTAACATATCTTAAAATAGTAAATAAATAAATTAATGAATTAAAAAACACTTAAAATACTTACTTTAAAAATTTGACAATTTAAATATTAACATTACATTCAAGAAAAACTGTCACATTTCCATAATCAAAGAAAACTATTATGGCATATACTCATTTACAGATGGAGGATAAAATAATATGAACACCCGTGAAATAATGGAAAATCTTTATTAATAGGGGGTTGGACCACTCTTTGACTGCAGTACAGATTGAATGTGATGTAGGATAGATGCACAAAAGTCATGGACAATATTTAAAGGAATATTAAGGCATTCCTCCTGCAGAGCGGGCTCTAATTCCGAAAGTCCAGATGGAGGTGGAAATCGGGAATGAAGTTTGGACTCCAAATATGCCCACAAGTGTTCAATAATATTCAAGTCTGGAGACTGAGGGAGCCAAGCGAGATGTTCAATTACGTTGTCATGCTCTTCGAACCATTCTTGAATACACCTAGCTGTGTGGATAGGGGCGTTATCGTCTTGAAAAAGCAGTCACTCTTCAGGGAATACAGTCTGGACATGATCCCTTAGAATGCTTAGATTGGATGTGATCATTCCATGCAGAATAACAAGTGGCTCAAGACCGCACCCCATACCATAATGGTGCCACCCTCATGCTTCACAGTCGGCAAGAGGCAGTCAGGATGAAATGCTTCTTTCTTTGGACATTCTCCAGACATAAAGGCGTTCAGTCATCTGAAATAGGGTGAAGGCAGCCTTTGTGATCTCTGCACCATTGACGTCGCTTGAAAACTTTAGTTGCTCACCAAGGGTTTACGAATTGCTACTTTGCAAAAAAAATTTCGCATCATGGAGTTCCCTTTTGGCAGTTTTTGTTGAAACGGGGTCCTGGAGCTGACTGTTCATTTCGGATGTTATCTCGGATAACAATTGCTTGTACTTTCGGGCTACTATGCGCTTCAAGACCCATCTATCCCTATCAGCCAGCTTTGACTTTCGGCCACTGTTGTGCCTGAAGACATCGTCTTAACCTCTTTCGTGTATGCTATCATAACGGCTGATACCCTACTCCTTGCACCCCCCACAAGGTTTGCTGTTTCCATAACGTTTTATGCTGTTTCCATATAGAAGTTTATTTACTGATCTTGTAACAAATGCCTCAGGAAATACATAAAATTTCTGCATCAAGGTGATTACATTTCAATTCATTCAAAAATATTACTTATTTAAGTCTCTTTATGTTTCAATGAATTTAAAAAAAAATATTACCTAAATCACTTTTACTTGTGCCAAAATTAAATGTTTTCTAGGTCATAAAACTTTCAAGATTGTTAAATTGTTTAAATCTTTTGGCAGTTACCAAATTCTTCAATTGTGAAAAATTTAGCTCTCACTTGAAGGCCATTTGGTATCTTCTGTTAAGCCTAATATCACATTGCAACAGTAATTGACACTTGTTTTTCTGCATTGATATTTTATAAAAGGAACTATTTTTAATAACATTGCAGAAAGAATGTGATTCACTTTTGAAAGAAAAATTATTTTTCTTAATTTTACAAGAGAACACTTGCTCTTTTACCTTCGCAATGCCAGCAGAACATTCAACTTGGAGCTGGTTTTAGGAATTTTATGACTGAAATCATAATCATCTTTGCTTATTTCTCTTCTGAATTTATGAGCATATAAATATTTTAAAATTTGGTTGCTATAATCTTTTGATACAAATTCATTCTTTTACAAAAATAGAGTCCATTACAGTCTGCTATTTTAAATAGGTTAATCACTTTACAATAGGGAATTAGCCTTTATTTGCATCTTTTCATGAAATGAAACAAGCTAAATGGAAATGAAAAATAATTAAGCAGCTTGTCTTTATCTGCAGCTATTGTCCCATGGTCATGAGTCAAATCAGGTGGTGGAAAATAACCTTGAACTTCCTTTTTTAAAGTAACAGAATACAGCACACTTGCCAATCTAAGACACTTAAAAATCAGGAGATTTTCAAAACGATGAAGCCTTTTTAAATGATAAAAATGTATTTTTTAAAAACAAATTAACTTTAAACAAACATCCGAAAGTTCAGTTACCAATTCTTAAATGTAAACAGTAAAAAAAATACTTACTTGTAAAAAACATTTTTATTATGTGTATATTTTAACACACAAAACAAAACAAAAAACTTTAATCAGTTTTTGTGCAAATACTATCAACAGTGGCAGATTTTGCTTGCATTAAGAAAGAAATCTCATAATTCTGTTCACAGCAATTACCACGCAGGCCGGCTTTTGCTAATAAAAGATTTTCTAATGTGTTATTACTAATGTTAGATCTAAATTTAGTCCTTGTTTTTACAGCAACACTGAAAATCCTTTTGCATTCTGCATTACTATGGGGAATTGTCAGAATGGTCAACATTATTCTAGACTATGCTTGAAAATTCCATTAGAACCTTTCAGTTTTCCAATTAAACTCTACTGGATGTTAATCCTAGCTGGTTTTATAACTTTATACAAGCTTTCCAATTGTAAACTGCAAAATGCGACCACAACTTTTCAGTTGCAATATCAATATCTCATCAATATCAATCTTTCATGACTAAATGAAGTAAAACTAGAAATATATTCAAAAGAAATCTTATATCAGAAAAAGATGCATTTGCTACAGCAAAAACATCAGCAACTTTAGCATGCAAAATCGTTAATTGGAAATTTATTTAGTATGTAATCACATACTCAGCAGAAGTAGCTTCTAACATGCATATAAAACATATTTTTGTCTTCTTCGGAAAGTTCCTCCCCAACTTTTTCAGTTGCAACCCCCATTACCAAATCTTGATTTTTCTTCCGATTTTCTATTTCACTATAAATCACATTATACATAGAATTAGAAGACAAAACAATGACTGGTTTTACAAACTTTCATAAAATGTCTTTAAACAGATCATAAATCTTTGATTGCAAAACATGAATTAATGGAATTCGGCTTTGTAGAACTGTGTTAAGAACATCGAATGATGGCAAAATGAATTGTACACAAGAACAAAAAGCTTTGTCAAGGTCTGAAGACAAAAACATACATTTTCATTCTTCAAAAACATAAGTATTCATTCTTCACAAGATAAACGGAAAACGTTTCTTTTGTTGATCTTTTTTTTTTTTTTTTATTTTGAGAGAAATTTGTATCAGCTTTACGCTTATAGTTTGTAGTATTATTTTGAGAACTGCCAGTTAAATTCCTCACTGGTGCAGAAATTACTTTGTTTTTCTCAAATCTATTTTTAACAGTTGAAGTAGTAGCTACATCTCCATTTACTTTAGGTATTTTGTAACTTTCAATAGAGACTTTTATCTTTACTCTAGAAGCATTTACTTCTTTAAAAAATGCAAGAAGTGGGTTCTATTGATCAAGGATTCTAGATAAACATTTCTTTAAAGACAGCCAGCGGTACATACATTTCAAAATTTTTCTCATTTCAGTATTATGCATCTGTTGGAATTGTTTCAATTTTTCCTTCCTTTTAGAACTCAAGATAATAATAAATATCAACAATGTGTTTGTCAACATTTATTGGTAAAGAAGCTGCTCCTTTTTCAGCTGCTAAATTTAAGAGGTGACAGGTGCACCTCATTTGCAAATCTGAAGTTTTTTTTTTTTTTTTTTTTTTTAAGATACCTGCAACACCAGGCTTCAAACCTATCATAACTGGTACATTATCAACATCAAATGCTAAGCAATTATCCTGAAGAATTGCATTTTCGTTTAAAATTTTAATAATTAGCTGTGCTATATTAAAGCCTGTCGAATGTCCTTCTAAGGTGGTAACAGAAAGTAAACTACACTCAGTTTCTTAAGAAACTGGATTAAAATAAGAAACAACAATTGGATATAAATTGAATTGGTATTATTGCTTCCATCTATAGAGGGGCAAAATGAAAGTGCTTTAATGCATTCACTAACTGAAGATTTATTTCTCATACCCATTTCTTTAACAAATGCAGCCATTTTGGTCCTTGTACTTGAATATTTCTTAGCAATTTTGCTATCAGGAAACATTTTCCTAAATAAAGCTACAGCATGATCCAATGCATTCAGTGGCAAATGTGCTCAAGTAAAAAAGCAGAGAACAGGCATTTAGCATTAACTTTATAGTCCTTTGTTTCCACAGTTAAATCTAATTTTTTATTTTTTTCAACAGAATTCATGTTGTCTTTGTGTTTTTTGCATATGCACGTGTTTGAGAACATCTGTCCTTCCATGATGTGAAATCGAAAAGAAAAACCGTACACATCGCAAAAGTATTACATTTCCTTGAGGAAACAGAAGGAAAGTCATTTGTGTACAATTTTTGAAAAGTACATTAGTATTTTACCTTTTTTGCAGACATAACTAACACAAAAGGTCACAATTTCTTAAACTATTTCTCAAAAGCACAAGCATTCACACCCGTCAATGACAAGATGAACGAAATAATAGCTTTGATCTTGGTTTGTGGTCATTGGCTAATATATGCCAGAAGATACACACTGGTGCTCAATGCTGATTGGAGAACCAGAACACAATGTTTTCGAAGTGGTTTCACTCACGAAGCAGAAACACATTTCTCACTGTCGAAATGAGTTTAGTTTTCTTTTAGATGTAATCTAGAGAAAAACCAAGTGACACTGTAGCCTTGGCTACTAATGTTTAAAATTAATTTATGACTAGTAACAGCATGAATTATAAACAAATAGCTAAGTTATTGCATTTTATTTTCCAGCTATCGAAATGCGACGCTACGAGCAACGTTTTGAAACCAAAACCTAGCAATCATGAATCAGAACTAGAACTAGTTGCCATTCAGCATAAAAGAAATATAAATATGAATATTAACAAAATATTAAAGTTAATTTTATAAAATAATATATGAACAAATATATGAAATAAAAAATAATTATTTCTCATGCAATAACTGGGCCACTACACTATTAATCAGGGTCACCACGATGTAGCCTTGGCTACTAATGTTTAAAATTAATTTATGACTAGTAACAGCATGAATTATAAACAAATAGCTAAGTTATTGCATTTTATTTTCCAACTATCGAAATGCGACGCTACGAGCAACGTTTTGAAACCAAAACCTAGCAATCATGAATCAGAACTAGAACTAGTTGCCATTCAGCATAAAAGAAATATAAATATGAATATTAACAAAATATTAAAGTTAATTTTATAAAATAATTAAATATATGAACAAATATATGAAATAAAAAATAATTATTTCTCATGCAATAACTGGGCCACTACAACACCCAGAATCACTTTTTTGGTGCAAAGAATGAAGTATTAAGCCAGCATACATACAAATCGTGAAAAATTTTAAGAATAACAAAAAGATGGGAGAAATCCATTGAAAATCAGGTTGGCAGGAGAACTGTTTGAAATCGGGAGAGTTGGCAACTCTGCTACAGTTAACCCTTTGTGGCACAGTGTGTCCGGCCTGGACACACCTAAAAATTTCCTTCTGTATGCACAGAAAAATTGAATGAAAAAGGATTTATAGGTTACTATAGGTTATTCTGAACCTTCTTTATTTATAGTAGATGGCAGCTGAACACAAACCAGTTCATATATTTTAGCCATGTTTAGTTTTTTAAGACCCTCATTTTTCAAAGACATCTTCCAGATTTTTTTAGGGTATAAAAGAAATTGTTTGAAAAGAAATTTCTATGTTATTTTTTTGGCTGTATGCTAATCTCCTTATTCTATATTAGTTTTAAATTTTTACCTTGAAATCTTGCCTAAAATCAAACAGCGAGCCCTAGGTGTGCCCAGACCGTGCTCACCAATAAGCTAGGACAACTGAGAGTTTGTATTCTTTATTTCTCCGCATTTCATCGGTCAGTTCATTTACAATAATGCTCGTTTCAGCACTCTTTTCGAAGCTCTATTCAATTAGTGTGCTCCCTTTGGACACACCCACAGATTTAAACGATAAGTGCTATCTTCATGAAATTTTATTTGTGTACTCCTCTAGGCCTAACTAGACTGCCTACCTTTTTTTTTTTTTAATCAAAAACTCCAGCTTTAAAAGGTAGCGTGCCAGAAAGGGTCAATGACAGTTTATTAAATGTTCTGCCTCTGCAACATTATTTCAGAAGTCATCATTTTATCAACATCAGAAGTGATGTCACAGACAAAATATAGATTGCATAAAACCTATACAAAAATCAATATTTTCTTTAATCATGCAGATTATGATGTAGCTAATATCCCCTACACATTGGATTATTAACATGAATGATGTGAATTAAGTTATGCACCCTGATTCATAAATCTGCATTATGAATAGGTATCTGCACCTTATTAAAACTCTGCACACTGCTCCCACGGGATACAAAATCCGTCTCATAATACAGGTCACATGAAAATATCATGCGCAAGTATGTTTTTTAAAATAGAAAAGGCTATTCAAATTTCTGCATTATACTAATGTTGCTTATAAAGATGTGAATAGAAATATATGAAGATAGAGAATATTAAAAAAACGCCCTGTATTTCAGAACCAGAATGTGTTCAAATCACACCATACATGGAGGGTTAGAACCTATTCCAGTGAGTTTTCCAAATGCAAGCAAAACTTATTCATGATCAAAAGAGTTAAATGAATTTCAAAATTATATCTCATACCATTATTCAAATTTTAAATTAAGCTATATTATAACCTAGTTTTATTTATGAATAACACCAAGAGAAAAAATAATTTTCACCTCATTATTTATTATCAATTTACATTATGCAAGTTTAACATTAGGTTCCTTTTTTTTAAATTTTAGATCAATATGCAGAAATATTTTGAAATCACTTATATTGCCCCCCCCAAAAAAAATTATTCTACAGTAATGAAATTTCGATATACAAATTACCAAATTAACACCAATTAACCCTCATTATACCACACTTAAAAAGCAAAAATCTTCACTGAATTTTAAAAGCATTTTCATGTACTGATTATAATAATACAGTAGTTAAGAGTTTACATTCATTATGATCATACGAGGGTTGGAACTTTAATAGTGGCAACACAGCTGAAAAAACGCTATGCAACAAAACCAAAGAATATTGCGTATACCACACGTAAACTACATATCTACCTTACCTCTCAGCAAAAAGACTCGTCCTGCCTACGTCACGCGCATGCGGAGTGACGCGAAGAACGGATCCTCGTATTAGCTCGCGATCTAAAGTAAGTGTTGTCAGGATGTTTTCAAAACAAGAACAACGATGTTGGATAAAAATTTAATGTGCCAGAGGTCGTACAGCAGGACAGTGTCATCAAGGGCTTGTGGGGAATCTGCATTGCCTTACAGAACCCTAGCAAGATGGGTGAAAGCATTCAATGAAGGACGCCAAAATGTAGCAGAGATGCTGTGGCCAGGTCGTCCGAGTGTCAGAGATGCAGACGTGCAAGCTGCTGCCGCACTAATGGACAGTAATCGCCGCAAAACAATTCGTCAGCTGGCCGGACAAACAGGATTAGTGCATACGACTATGCTGAACATTCTGAAGGAACACTTGTCCATGAGAAAAATTGCTTCACAATGGGTTCCACATCAATTGACGGAAATGCAGAAATGGCTACGATAGATGCTGCCCGAACCCACCTGGAGTGCTATGAGAGCGAAGGAGATGCTTTTTTACGCCGTATCACTATGCTGGATGAGACTTGGGCCCAATCGTACCAGCCAGAACTGAAACGCCAATCAAACGAATGGCGTCATCACGGGTCACCACAATGTTCGAAATTTCGTCGGAACCCTAGCAATGTGAAAGTTATGGAGATTCTCGTGTACGACTGTGATGATGTCATCCTAACACATACCGTCACTGCACAGTATTACTGCTCATTTTTGGAGCACAATCTCCAACCAGCTTTGAGAAAAAAACGGCGACACTTTCTGCAGAACATTCCTCTCATTTTGCATGACAATGCTCGGCCGCATGCAGTGCAAGCTGTGACTGATTTGTTCAAGCGATGGGGCTGGGAAGTGTTTTACCATACAGCATACTTCCCAGATCTAAGCCCTTGTGACTATGACTTAATTTCCTAAGATGAAAGAACCACTACGTGGCACTCGCTTCCAAACTGTTCCTGAGATTCTTGCGGCAGTAGACCGGTCCATTCAAACTATCAACAAAACAGGCACTGCTACAGGTATTCTGCGACTTCCACATCATTGGAAACGGGTTGTACACAATGCTGGTGACTATATTGAAGGACTGTAAAACATGGTGACATGAATCACTTTTGTATTCCTTGTAAATAAATAGTTGCCACTATTAAAGTTCCAACCCTCGTATGATAAAATAGAAGAGTCTCTACCTGATATTAAAAGAGGATTGATAGGCAAACTGAAGATTTATCAACATCTGGGATTGAACAATGTCACAATTAAATTATGCTGGCAGGTATGGGTCTTGAACAGCAGATTTCAGTGATAAGGAGGTATATTAAGATGTCTTAGGATAACAATAGAACAGGAAAGATATAATGATCATAATAACATCTGTAATAAAATTGGATTTGTTACTTCAGACATCCAATACACGATTAGTGCTGAAAAGATTAGCTGGATCATCAATAGTTAACTATTAGAACAGAATCTAAGCTCATGGCTTCCATTATGCTGCCTGCAGCTGACCCATATGAGGTACTGGAAACAAATATAGTGGTACCTAAGCCTGATCAATGCGGAATTATTCTAAAGGGAGTCAATCTCTTCAGGGATTAAACTTAGCCCATAGTTGAAGACTATATGGTGAGAGATCCCTCGGAATATCATCCACCAGCATTATGAATCGATGTAAATCAGGTAGGCATAACTTATTTCAAGATGAGACTTTCACAATTAGATTTACGGTTTGGTTATTTAAAAAAAAAAAAAAACTTTGTAAAAGATATTTTTCTTACTTAACATTTGGACACTCATCACATACAGTCTGCTGAGTCATTTGGAATCTGCCAGGGCCTAACTGTCTAGTAACCATTTCTTGTCGACAATTACATTGTCTGGTACCTTTAGCTGGCTGCATAACTGGTTTGTTACGAACAACCTAAGTACAAAAAAAAAAAAAAAAAAAAAAAAAAAAAAAAAATATTCAGAATAAATAAATAAATTTACAGAATCTAAATAAATTTATAAATTTACAGAATATAGTGAGAGAATACACTGCAAAGATTTGGAGTGCGTGAAAGAAATACACAAAAAATTGAAATTTTTCAATCGGGAAATGACAGTTTGTGGCAAAATGAAAAGGTTCAGGGCATTTAAAGAAAACAAATTATATATTTCTCAAAATACACTAAAACTTTTCATTTGAAATTTATGTAAGAAAATACTTCAATAAAACATGTCTGTAATATAATCTATTTAAAATAATCATATATTATTTTGAATTAATAGTCTTTTCTGGAGCAAACAGTTTGGATACTTTTCTGTTAAAGCCATATTATTGGCATCTTTGCCAGGGGTGTTCCTATGTGACAGGCATCATGAATTCAATTAGGCTATTTTCTGGACGATAACTGTCTTTACATCCATCACTCCTGCAACCACATTTTGCATCTAATAATTTATTATTATATATTTCAATGAATTTTATGACTTTAGAAAATAAAACCACCTCAAGAAATTAGAACAAGATTAGAACGTGATGGCTATGTTGCTTTCTTTGAACTACGAACAAGATATCTGAACATAAATGGAATTTGTTGGATCACACATTTATTTTCCTACTGCCATACAGGTTATTTGCATCTGGTGGAGTTAATATCCGAAGAGTTTTCTGTGAGCCAAAGATTCAAATGAATCACACACAAAAATCAATTAGTATAATTACATAAGCAAAGTGTGCACCAATTCCTTATCTTGTCTTAATGTTTAAATCAATGAACCAACCAAAACTGTGGAAACTGGTGAAAACTTATTTGACAGGAAGGAGAATGCCATGTTCTTTCCCCTCAATGGGTTTTTGAAGAGTTTTATAAAATTAGACAATGTTCTTTGTTTGTGTTCTTGATACTTCCATTTCATCTAAAAACAAGCATGGGAAAAGAAGCCAAAATGTGCTAATGTGGCCACAAAAATGTGAGGTATAGCTTTAATGGAAAAGTACAGTATCCTTAAAGGTATTTATTAGTATTATTAAGGTGTAAAAGGGCACTATACAACTGCACTTTCCAGTGTTTGATATATACAATGCTAGATCTTCTAAGCTCAATACACAAAACAGTGTCCAAATTGAAGCAGCCTATAGATTACTGCATGCCATTCTTTTAACCTGACAATCTACTTGAACAGACGTTCACTAGTGGTTATTGCTTGCTGTAATGTAAGATTGCCACTATACTAATTATACTGTAATCTGTCACTATATTGTAATCTAAGTTGTCACTATCTAATCCTGGGCATTGTTTTTGGCAATGATTTAGTAACAAATAGATTTAACTATCCTCAAGAAAATGCCCAATTAATATGCATCTAACAACTGAAGGAGGATTTCTATTCTCTAGCTATATGTAAAATTACTAAAAGTTTATATATATATATATATAAATTTGTATCAGCCAATAGACTCTTTTATACGCATGTATATATATAATTCTCCTGTACTATATTTTCAGCATGCAGACTTAAAGAAAATGTTTTCATCTAACAAGGGGGATGAATTCACCATTCTTAATCTACTAAATACACAAGTCCTATTAATATTACTTTTATAGCTTAAAAAAATCAACATGTAAGCAATATTTACAGCAGATGACATAACTAAGTTATTTGAAGCATTAGAATCAGCAATTTCTGAAACAATAGCTTTAAATATTCAAATATTTTAACACTTACTGTAAGTATTACAGGACTGAATATAAATGTGAACATTTAACATTAAAAATTCAGACTATACTTCAACAAAATTCCCAGAATACAGTTCTTCTAAAGTAACCCAAAGGTCCATGATCACATCACCACCTCGAGGAATTTCTCTTGCTCCTGTTCGGCTGCCACCAGTAAAAAAACCAAAATCGCCAAAGAAACTGAAATTAAAAAGTTATTTTTTTTTATGTTGAAAATCCATAATGATATTTTTAGACATTAAAAAATAACATAGAATGTTCAATACCATTAACGATAAAAATTGTAAAGTATTAAAAATGGTTAGATGTTTAAAATGCTTAATGCTTCTATAATAAAACCTATATATCTAAGAATTTATGCCACTTCACATTTTAATTTAAAGTACTAAATATAATAAAAACAAAATGCCTACAATATATTGCTAAAAACAAACTTTGTTCAAAATCACACATCTAAGAAAAATTATTCCACAGCATTAAATAATATGTTAACTCTTAGTTAAACATAAAAGTGATAAAAATTAATATAAATAAAAGGTCTAAAGCACATACTAACTCCTGTATAGATTCAGACTGTTTATATAGTATTATTATATACAACAACAAATAAAAATGCCCTGAACAATGATATAATTCACACAACATTGGTATATATGACAGACACAGAGGCCACTAAATGTTGTACCACTGCCTCAAGGAAAGCAGAGCAATCACGTCAATTAGCACAATGGCCAAAGCAATAATGCAATTACAGTGTTATTACTGATAGTTCCAGAAGGAATCAATAACTATCAAGATAGTAAAAGAAGGCACAGGATGACAACTTATGGAATTTTACTTCCTTGTACGAAGTAAAGGAAGTATTGTAGTCAAGAAAACTTCCGGGACCATATTTCAACAAAAATATCTATTTTGACAGCTATCGAATGTAATTTAACGATGTTTTTCGTGACATCTGTGCATAAGGACTTTTTCACAAAGCAGGTTGCAAATAGGATTTAAAATGCATTCAGAGGAGATTTTTTTCGTGGCGTCTGTAAGTATGTGCACATAACTCAAAAATTAATAGCCTCAGAACACCAAAATTTTGTATATAGGACTGGTATAGCATTTAGTTGTGCACCTCTCTTTTTGGTGTCAAATGGCCACACCAAAAGTATATAAATATATATACACATTCTGTTACATGGCTCAATGAGCTCAGTATTTTTTTATTATCATATGTTGGTAAATTGTGCATTTTTTCATTTAAAAATGATTGAACTATGTTGTTCTTATCTTCCAAAAGTTTTCATGCCTTTAGTTAATCTGTATGCAATTAATTGTAGAATTATCAACAATTTAAAAGTTGTTTAAATGCAGATAAGTCTAATTTTTTCTCCCCCCCCTCATAGCAACCATATTTGTTTACATTTCAAACTTAGCAGAACAATGAATTAAGTCTTTCTGCACCTTCAGTGTCTTTTTGCCCATGGGACCCAAAAAAACTTTCAGTTTTGTGCACCGAAAAATATGGTTTCTTGCGTATTGGCCAAATTGCTTGTTTTTGCATAGAAACCGAAATTTTAATTGTTTTAACTGTATTTGGTGTTTTATGTTCTTCTAAATCTTTAAATTTTTATTGAAAATATTTCGAGGCTTTGCATATTTTTGCCTTGCTGCAAAGTGAGAACTGAATTAATTGAATGAGAAATCTATCTCATAAAATCCGAGGATGTACATTTAAATGAAATGCAGGGAAAAATACATATAATGTAATATTCTACACAAGGAAGTCATGTGATCACACATCAGATTTTTAATTCCTTGATTTCAACAGTAATGCAAATCTGATATCATGATCTAAAAGCTTGGAATATGTCACCCTGAAATTATAATGCGTTCTGCCACGAATCAGGTTTTTATTTAACTTCAATACTTGTAGCGAAAACCAGACTAATACTACTCAACTCATATTTTTGTAGAGCAACTTACCTGGCATTACCATTTTGGAAGTTATCACCTATCATACCTGATCACTTTTATTGATCTTTCATAACACTTCAACAGTTCAGTGACAAACTGATGACATCTTTCAAACTGTTGCATTGCCAACAATTTTACATTTGTTGAAAAGTAACTTATAGCAAAGTAATTCCTCTGTCAGCACACAGGAAATGTTATCAAATGAGTACCTATGTAACGTTACAGATCAGCCTTAGACCATTAGATCTCTAGAATTTCTCTCAATCAAGCACGTACCGATTCTATTAGAAAGACAGTTCCAGCAATGTGTATCAACTTGATGGGCAATTACATAATATCAAATTCCATTTGACATTCATACAAGTCCATACACGGTTGGATATCTTATGCATTACCACTAGATGACACGGCTACAGATTATATCAGTATATAACAGTTTTAGATTTATATTACTATCACAGACTGCTAGGTAGTTAAGTTTTATGTTCTTCATAATTAATAAATTGTTCTAGGCATGCAGATACTTTTGACATAGTGTGATATGGTAATGTAATTAAAGAAAAATTAGAGCTAAGCATTGGAATTAAAAACTTGTATTTCAATAAAACTCAACCGATAATTTCAAATAATGTAAAATACTGGAAAATTAGGTTTTTTTTTTTTTTTTTTTTTTTTTTTTGAGGGGGGTGATTTTTTAAAAATCAGTTCACTTTTTTCTCAACTACTGCCTAGTTTATTTCAAGGTTTTGAAAAGAAGAAGTATCTTCAAAATCACAATGTTTATGTAGATTACAGTACTCTTTGTTCTCTTAAAACAAGAATTATCTGAATATATTAACCCTCTGAGCAGCCAGGGTTTTTGCTAAGAAAGCAAAAATTTCCCAAAGCTACAATGAGAACAACTTATTTTTTTGATTTTAATGCAAAAACTCTCCTGGTATTTCATTCTTGGATTGGTTTTCTTTTGATATATTGCCTTAATTTCATAGACATATTTTAATATGCACGTATATATACGTTCTTACAGATATTGCAATAAATATTCTAGGCCGTATATATATGGCCTTGCCGGTTAGAGGGTTAATTAGGTGATCGATTTTTTACCATATTCTTAGATTACATAAAACTTAATATTTAATCTTTTATAAAACAGTATTAACAGTATCATAAAAGTACAATAGCATTGAGTATTAACATAAATAATATCCAGCAGATTAAAAACGATTGAACTTTAGATTTCGAGATTTCAAAATTCAATATTTTACAAACTTAATGGTTTAGTTTATTTACTTATGGCAAAGTACACGAGGGCGGTCTGCCTAAGGGGAAGTATGCCTTTGTGAAAAATTTTCTAAGAGAAACTGGCTCGAATACATATAACGCTTTTATAAGCTTAATAGCATATATATTTATACTGCTTTTTTGTTGAAAAATAATTTATACAGAATTACAATTTTTAATTAAAAATAAAAAATTATCAAACATAGCTGCAATTTTATATATAAAACATATTTTGAACTCTTATTTACCTAGCAAATGGATCACTTCCTCCTCCAAATGCATCATTTTTTAATCCTTCTTCACCAAACTGATCATAAGTTCTCCTTTTTTCTTCATCCGATAAAACCTGAAAAAAATATTTGTAGTCATTCATTGTGTTACATTTTAAAACAATTTTGCAAGGTTCAATGAGCATTAGGATTTTAGGTTAGAGTAGATTGAAGGGTGCCCCTTGGATTATCGCTAAGTTCTTGTTTCATTTATGGTTACTTTAGTAGTTGAATGTTATGGAAACCCTATTATGACATAATCGGTTGTGTGATTGAGATAAATTTTGAATGATGAGAAAAGATTTGTAAGGGCTTGTTGTGTGTGTTGGTTAGGAAGTACATTGCTTGTTTTGTGGTTTAGACAGTAGAATGGCTGAATATGGTAAAATTAATGTGAAGTTTCTATACAATTTGAAACGAAAGGGGAAAAGAGCATTAATTGACTGGTAGTTTACTTAGTAGCCATTATAAATGTCCTGTTTGTAGGAAGGAAATGCATATAGTTGAACGTCATAGGATACCGGCACCTACGGAGGATATTTTTAAATCTTATTTTTGTGAATTTATGTGGCGACACCGATATACGGATTCTATTCAGATAATTTTAGGAAGTTTTTGGATGCTGTTAAGGAATTTCGTGTGCCACAGACTGAAGACGAAGTAATTTCTAAATAAGGTAAGTGATTATTTGTTTTGTGTAGTGCTTAGATGCATTTTCTTTTTAAGTTACTTTATCATTTGATTTAAAATACAGTTTACTGAGATTGCATATTTTTTGTTTGGCTCTACTATAGAATTGAGTGCTCTTTCGACTTTTTAAGTAAAAATAGATCGATGTGTACATGGACAACGTCAAGGGAGTGCGCAATGCCTAGTTTGTGCAATTCTTTGACTTGTTATTTTGTCTTTGTGTAGCAGCGTTTTTTGCGCGAAAAATTGGTGCTAAACAAAGCCAAAGAAAGAATTGCACAAGCTTGGTATCCATGCACTGCCAAAAATCATTAGTTTTCGCCAAAGGGCACCCCTAACTATATTTTTACAGGATTTTTTTTTAACTCAAAATAATGACAGATTAACTTTCTTATTACAAAAATTTTGAATTAGGTTTAATATTTAAAAATTCAATTAACTAAACATAAATTCTATAAAGTAAACATAAATTTAAAAAAAAAAAAAAAAAAAAAAAAAAAAAAAAAAACAGTACTTACGTATTGTATTATCGCAACCAGGTTGACGCTATTCGTAAGTTTTGACGCTATTTGTAAGTTTAGGTAAAAAAGTATGAATAGAAAGAAAATGAACATTTATTAATTACAGATAATTTTTAATACAGTTTTTTATATTATTTTCTTTTAAAATATAAAATAGCAATTAAACCCTTCAGATTTCGAATTTGAATAAGTTGCAGAATTATTTTTTTGGCGGAAATCTTTTGGCTATTGCTTTTAGCACTGATTAAAAACCGTATTCGCCATAGCCATGTACACGTCGACTTATTTTTACATAAAAAAACATCCCAGAATTGCACAAAAATGGCATTGTGCAAAAATTTCCCAAAGCTACAATGAGAACAACTTATTTTTTTTTATTTTAATGCAAAAACTCTCCTGGTATTTCATACTTGGATTGGTTTTCTTTTGATATATTGCCTTAATTTCGTCGACATATTTTAATATGCACGTATATATACGTTCTTACAGATATCGCAATAAATATTCTAGGCCGTATATATATGGCCTTGCCGGTTAGAGGGTTAATTAGGTGATCGATTTTTTACCATATTCTTAGATTACATAAAACTTAATATTTAATCTTTTATAAAACAGTATTAACAGTATCATAAAAGTACAATAGCATCTTCACTTTATCCATGTACACTGCTATTTTCTCATAAATTACAAAAATTTGCTCGAAAATGCAGGAAAAAATTGTGAATCTCCACATGCTCTTTTTACAAAACTATAACACGTATAACACGTAGGGTTGCCGTAAATAGGGTTGCCAAATTTCGCAATTTATGCGAATTTTGACCTGGTTGCGATAATACGTAAGTACCAAAAAAACTTCAGAATTTCTCTAAAAGTCATTTTTGTGAAATAAAATTACGAGTTTTCAAATATATATAACATAAAGCATCATTAAAAATAAAATTAAATTGGAATCAAGATGAGGCAGTTCCCTATTAATATTAATAATTGAATCTGTGGAAAAAAGTTTACATTGTAACTAAACAAAATAAAAATTAGTAGAGTTCATCACTAGAATAAACTGAAAAAATAAAAAAGCAAATTGATTAAAAGTTTCATAAAAGTAAATTAATGCGTCTCGAATACATTGATTCAATCAAATTTTCAAAAATACATTAAAATCGAAAGACCAAATCTCAAATGTTTCCAGAATTTTAACCTTCTGAATTTAATTCAAAATTTAATCTTTGTCACAAAATTGCCAAAGATACATTGCTAATTAAAAACAAAAGACCAAATCTCAAATGTATTCAGAATTTTCCCTACATGAATTTAATCACTTCGAAGAAAGAGGAAATGAATAAAGAATACTACATTATGCAAAACTGACTACTCTAAAAAACAAAATTGCCAAAGATACATTAAAATGCAAAAAGGCTTTGAAAAGAAATTACAAATTAAAGAGCACGAATAAACTTTTAAATCAAATTGTCATTTAAACAAAATTCAAAGAATGGGTGGTCCCCAATTATGTGAATCTTATACATCCAATATACTGAAAAAATGATAAACTTTTCTAAAAAGAATTCTATAAATAAATTGTACTTAAATTTCTAAACCGAGCATTAAACAACTAAAAACTTCGTAGAAAACAAAAATATTGAACAAAGCATAAACTTACTGAATTTCTTAAAAAGACCACCATTTTCCAAACTGTGGACTAGTGCAAAAGAAAGTAGAATTCAAAGCTATTCTTGAAGATGTAGAAAAGTTGAACAACTTCTTGGTAAAAGTACGATATAATTATCTAAATGTCCAATAATAGGATTTTTATGCGTGTTCAATATGCCCTATCCCATTAAACTTTGTGCAAGGGAGGGTTCTGTGAAAAGTACAAATGACAAAGAAGGAGCGTGGCAATGCAACATGAGGGAGCAGAAGAAACTTTTATAAAAGATAATGGCTACTGTACAATCCTAGCCTTGTCTTGTCTTAATTCTAATTTAATTTTATTTTTAATTTTGGATGTTTTATATTTAATTTATCTCAATCCTGTAGCTATAGCACAGGATAGGTTAAATTTCTACTTTTGGCATATTACGTTTTCTTTATATATATAAAAATATATATAAATTATGTATTTGTGTGTGTGTGTGAGAGAGAGAGAGTGTGCAGTTAGAAGATAAAAATACATGTTCACGTATGATGATATATAAATAAAATAACATTTGCATATGGTTGCTTTTAGAACACCAATTCAGAACAATTGTTACATGTCTTCTTACAGTATTTACATACCATAGGAAGAAATAAATCTAAAGGCCAATTGATAAGTGTGTTAAACTATAAGCACAAGATTAATCCCAATTTTGCTAGTTCTTTTTTCATCTATTTTATATAAAATTCCAAATCATGCCTTTTTAAGAGAAATAAGATGTTAACAATAAAAAGATAACAGGGAAAAAAATTCAATATATTTCTTAAAGGTTTCAAAACAAATAATTACTTCATAGGCAGCACCTAGATCTTGAAATTTTTCTTGTGCATGGGGATTATCGGGATTCTTATCAGGATGTAATTCTTTTGCTAACTTCCTATAAGCTTTCTTTATTTGATTTAATGTAGCAGATCTTGGAACACCCAATATGGAGTAGAAATCTCGGCTATGAGTAATAAAATGCATTTAAATATCTGAAGCATTTTAGATTAGCATCAAATTAATACAGAATATGGAAGAAATAAATATTATAATAACTATATATATTCTAGGAAACAAAATGAAAAAAAATTCGGTACTTTTCCGTTTTGCCGGTGCAGGTGATAAGTCGCCAATAATGGTACAACTGATGTCAAACGGAATATCCTCGCTGGTAACCTTTTACGCCTCATTTCAAAACAAATCACAGCCATTTCTTATCAAATTGATGGTTTCTTTCACTATTAGCATACAATTACATAGAATTTTTACCAGAGAATTCAGTTTTGTGCCCTAAGGTCATTTGAGCTAATTAAGTCGACTAGGGTGCAATCACACTGCTCACCCGAAGGCAAAAATATAGAAAAGGCAAAGTCAAGGGTTAAATTCATCAAATCTAATAAGAATGCACTAGCGAAGTATAGCTGTGCGGTTTTACGTAATTTCTGAGTAAGCTATTCGTACGAATTGAAATAATTCTTGCATTTAAACTTGTATTCCAAATTAAGATTTAACTTGAAATTAATGTAGATAATTACTGAGAGAATTAGATTTTTGTAGCGTAGTTTACGTGAGATAAGATCACTTGGGGTCACGTGAATCAGGACGTTGTACCATGAAAGCATTGTAAATTCTTAAATTAATGACTTTTTACAAATTTATTGGCTTTTTATAAAATTTAAACGATATTAAAATGTTTATGCCCTCAAAATAAAAGATTCTTAGAACCAACATTTGTTAACATTTTATATGTGTATGCTATGTGTTGTCGCCAATAAAGTCTGCTTGGAGAGATTTGCGCCGGCGAAACGGAAAAGTGCCAAAAATTCTTACATATATCTGTTTCCATTATTTTATCAAATAAAATAGATGTTTATCATATCACCATATCTTGTTCATTCGCACTTAAGCAGCTGAGGAAGCTGGTTCTGTAGTTAAACCATTATAACTAGTCCTGCAAAGTTTACAAATCTTACGCTGATTCTTGTTGTTTGACTTCTCCAACATGTAAAACTCTTCACCTGAACATGTTTTCATAATTAAAACTACTTTTCTCTAAACACTGCGAAAAACCAACACCGAAAGATATTTTGACTTTTCTTCCTTTCTAATAAAAATTAAAATCTTACTCGGATTTTTCTTAATCAAAAATGCAAGTTTCAAAAAAACAAGTGGTATAAAGCAAATCTTTGTAAACTGGATATATATGTATGACTTTATTTTTCTATAATTGATATTAAATAATTTTACATTTTAAAATCTAATCAAAATTACACCTTAAGTAGCATTATATTAAGATGTCCATTATTACAACAAATTACATGAAAACTATCTGCTTAGAGCAAGATGCTTTTGTATAGGAATTCTGATTAAAAAACACCTTACAACTGAAAATGCATATTATAATGCATAAAAATTTTATACATTTTTTAGATAACCTTAGGTACTCTGATCACAACAGACTCAATATTAAAATTATAGCAAGCATAAAAATTGGAAAGAATCATTTCACATTATCAAAGAAAAAATATCCCATCTCCTATTAACCAAGATCAAATAAACACACTTAATAGTTAATATACATACTAGGCATTTTAAAATCTTCACAAAAATACAAAACAACTATGGGATACACTTGTTACAAACATACTTATTTGCTTTACTGAAAAATAGGTACTTAAGTATTAACAAAGTAGGATTTGCTATCTTTGGGCAGTAATTTGATACAATTAGTTTTTCTTTACTTCAAGTGCAAAATGTTTAGCAACCACTTTTAAAATGGCTCTGAAGTATTTTTTTACCCTGAACTACAAATTTCTTCCACCATATAAACTTCACTAAGTACGACTTCATTTGCAGAGTCTTGCACTATATTGTTTGTTCCACCACTCTGAAGAATACCATACCCACTTGAAATTTTCCATATGAACTCCAGAATGTAAGCCAACAAAAATGAATTTCTGATTCACTTTGAAAAGCTCGAAACAGCTTTTTGGAATTCTGTTTTATATGCTACCCATAAGTCAGAATAAATGGTTATACCTTTTTTGATATTTTCTTTTGACTGCATTTAAAAAAGTCATGGCTTTACAGTCAGACACTGTAATGAGAAAGGTTTCTTTATTTTCCTGGTAAATACTGCCTAAAATACACTGAGGCAGAAGAATGTAGGTAGGTAGCTTACCACTGAGGTTATAGCCAATGTATTTTTTTTTTTTTTTTTTTCTTTTCAAGAACAGGTTTTCAACAATCTTGATGATTAAACCTTCAGCACTTTTTTACTTTCATAACTCTCAAGGTCATCTTGTGGATTCGTATTTCTCTCAAATAATTGTTGCAGTCTATAACAGTAGTATGAGCAATGTTGAGTTCTTCCCTATCAAATTTTATTGATGTCATTTCCTTAGACCAACAGCAGATAAATTTCGCGGCAGTAACAAATGGCAATCTACTTGCTGCAAACCAGAGGCCAACGCACATTCTTACCGATTCCATGTCTTTCGAACATCACCATGCACTCTTCGATCGACTTGAATAAAACTTAATTTTGTGCAAACTGGAATGCTGATGGCTACTTGACAATATATTGTACGCTTATAGGAAACTAATAGTAGTAACCTCACTTTTTGGTAGATCCCACAAACCCACGATCGAACTACAAATGCTGGGGAAAAAAACTTGGTTCTTAAATTGCTGCTTATAGGTATTTCGTAAAACTGAGCAATGTCATATGATATTGGTAACTATTCACTCTGTTTAGCAAATTTTGGCTTTTTATCTGTCAATGCATTAGTACCCAAAAATTGAGTTTTGATTAAACAATATCCAAGAACACTACTAGTCTGACCTAACACTATGAGAAACGATTCAAGAACACCTTATTAGTCTGTGAGGTTTGTCTATTTATTTTTAACTAATAGTTCTTTTTAAGACAGCTCCTATTACTCTCTTTTCATGCCAGAATGTAAATGAGACAGCGAGCATTTATTCACAAGAGTTTCAGAAGTTAGTTTTAGAGCGTGGCTTGCCTCTTCCAGGCCATGTTGTACTGTGATTATTAGAGACTTGATTTAGTGACATCAAGTGCTTCTAGCCATTTGGCTTTATCTCAGTGATTTTCTACAAATAGGAGTCTTGTCTGGACATTAAATTACCCTGCAAGCCGTTGGGTTATTCTACCCCATTTTGAATTTTTTCAACATTTCATACTTCTGTTTAGCCAGAAGTGCTTGGCTTGTGTAAACCCAAGTTGGATAACTGTCCAGTTTGAATAAAAGTCCTTTTTCTGTCGTTTGTTTCACAAGGCTAGAAGATAATTCTTTAATAGTCCTTTTAAAGATGACAGTGTATGCTCTCAAAGAGACATAGCCTTTATTATAACTAATAAATCAATTAAGTTACTGATAAGTCAATTATTTATAACTGATAAATAATCAGTCATGCACTTTCTTGTCGACACAGGTGCAGATATTTTTGCTGTACCTCGCTGTGACTGTGCAATTCTCTCTCTCTCTTTTTTTTTTTTTTTCCTGAAGTTACAAAAATCATCGTATATGTGGATTCTTGTCTAATATTTTTGGTTAGAAACTTTTTCAGATTTTTGGCATAAATTCTCTGTTAAAAACGTGTTTTTTTGCCCACATTTTAAGTTTAAAGTTTAAAATGTAGACAAAAAATTTAGATAGTAATATGGCACCATGGAGTTTCTCGCCAAAAATTCTCAACAAGAAATTTGTAGACAACCAAGGCCATGTATAAGAATAGTTCCAAAATACTAGTTTAAATTTAACAGAGATGGTCCATAAGTACAAGTGATACTGCAACAAATCGATGACTTTATCTTATCACATTCTTCACACAAACAAATTGAATTGCCCATTGGGACTGCACCAAATAAATTTCCATTGTGGAGAAGGACAAACTTCAAGCTCTGCTATGAGTTATAGATGAAAAATCATGTAGTTGCATTATAGGCTGAAATTCCCAACTCTTCTATTAAACCATGCACTTTATGGCAATGCTACGAAGACGTACCTAGACAATGCTAAGAAGCTGTGGGTTTAGCACAAAATGCTACTTATCAGAGATGTCCAATACCTGAGAAACTCAACCTTAAGAAGAAGGATACCACCATTCAGCAGAAAGTTATATGCTTATTACTTTAGTAGTATAAAAGCATAAAACGTTACATTATAAATGAGCCATACAATCTAGACAAATTATAAAATTCTGCATTTAATGTAAATTTTTGGAGACACTAAGACTTATTCATCATTCAACAATGGATTAATCTCACTTTTTATTCAGCCACAAGTTTTTCAACATATGAATGTGATGGCCTTTAATAAAAATAAATTTTAGAGTACGTTTACCGGTATATTTAAAAGTATATTTTAGGGTACCCCTTGGCAAAACTCGGCGATTTTTGGCGGTACATGGATACCGATTTTGTGCAAGTCTTTGACTCGTTATTTTGGCTTGCGAAGCGACGATTTCACAAAGCCAAAATAACAAGACAAACAATTGCACAAACTCGGTATTCATGAACACAATGACTTATTTTTACTTAAAAAAAAATCCCCGAATTGCACAAAAATGACATTGTGCACTCCTTCGACTTTATTTATGTACACGTCGACCTATTTTCACTTTAAAAAAAATTCCCAAATTGCACAATAATGGCATTGCACACTCTTTTAACTTTATCCATGGACAGGTCGACCTATTTTCACTTTAAAAAAAAAATCCCCGAATTTCACAAAAATGGCATTGCACACTTTTTTAACTTTATCCATGTACACATCGACCTATTTTCACTTAAAAAAACAATCCCAGAATGGCACAAACTTGCATTGCGCACTCCCTTTACTTTGTCCATGTACACATCGATATATTTTCATTTAAAAAGTCAAAGGAGCACCAAATTCTACAATATAGGAAAACAAAAAATACATAAGTTCAATAAAATACATTTTAAAACAAACAATAAAATAACATAAACAAGGAAAAACATGTCATACAAGCACTACCAAAAGCAAATATTCACTTACCGTGATTTTCGAGTTCGCTTCGTACCCCCAGAGCCACGTAAAAATTAAAATATCAATCATACTCAAATGACTTTTTTCAAACCAGGGTACTCTTTCTGATCGAACGCTTCACATAGTGACCATCTGAACCTTTCTTCCTACAAACCCATTCAAATCGAAACGGTTTTTACGTTCGACTAGACGCATATCCTTCCTACATACAAAACACTTATAATGACTACTAAGTAAACCTTCATTTACACACCAGTCAATTAAAGCTCTTTTCCCCTTTCGCTCTATATCATACAGAAACTTCAAATTAATCTTACTACATTCGGCCATTCTACCGTCTAAAGAATCAAACCAACACACACCACAAAAACGCTTACAAAACATCCCACGATAGAAAATTTCCCACAATCATGCACCCGATTACGTCACAATAGGTTTTCCATAACATTCAACTACTCAGACTACCATAAATGAAACAACTTGGCAATAAATCAAACAGCAACTTCGCCATAATACAAGTGGTACCTGAAAGTCTACTCTACCCCATTTACCTATTCCTCTTTTAAGATACATTAGAAAGATACAATAAAGGCACATAAAGTTAAATAAAGAGGTTAGACATCTAAACGCATCTTTTAAAATACTAAAATCTTGATAAATAGATAAAAAGATGCAAATTTTCCTCCCCCCTCCCACCTAAAAAAACAAAAATAAAAATGGTGACAATTTATGATTTATAAGACGAATTTGTAACTGTTCAAAACTTAATATTCAGGTAGAAATGCAAAGTTGTGACAACATAGTAAAATTAACTAGCAAAATACGAACCTTCACTTTTAAAAGACATACATAATGTATAGCAATATATATAAAAAAAGAAAAATAACTGAAACAATGACCTAAGAAATACTTAAGAAGTAAAGAAAAATTTATATTAAATATTCAATTACTAGGCAGTGTATGAAAAAATTGGCAGAAGAGAATGCAATGCATCTAATACAAAATACGTGAACAGCATTAAAAGGTACAGTGTTTAAAACTTACCCACCCAGCACCGGCGTTATAAACAACAATAAATTTACAACAGTAAAAAATTTTAGGGAGAAAGCACTGTTCAACTCCATTCTCAGCTGGTCAACATGCCTTTACCGCGGTACATCAGGTTACGGGTTGCAACCAGAGTTGTTATAACACGTCAGGTTTCTTTAAACTTCTCAGACGTCAGAATAGAATAGAAAAATTTTGTTGTTTGTTTGTTGCTGCACGTTTGAAAGCAACTCATCTTCACACATAAATCATAACGTACCACAAATTAAAATAAATTTGAAATATATAGTTAAAAAATATTTATTTTAAAATTAACCACAAAGTTAAAAAGCCACTGCAGAATATCCAAATAAATACGTGAAACTTTGAATTTAAATCTTATATAAAATTTAACTTTAATTCAAATTTCAGTTTTGAAATTATAAAAAATATTATGTTGCGTGTCAAATAAAAATTTTTAATGTTTAATTTTTAGAAACGTTAGCACATTTAATTTTTGCAGTTCATTAAAAGAAGACGAAAAGAATGGTATACTGGCATGAATATTGACAGAGTGTATTCCCTTAAAAAACACAAATTGAATTTCCTAAAATTATGATACACATATATATATATATAGAGAGAGAGAGAGAGAGAGAGAAAGAAAACAGTTCTGAATAAAATTTTATGACAGTGACCAAAAAACAAAAATATTTTAGTATAACTGTAACTGCTAATAATACTGCAAGAGAGTAAAGCCAAAAATGGTAACCTTGCCACATAGTACCCAATAAGAAAGAAGGATTTCGTGGTTACTTTCCCGTATAACGCATGATTTGCGTTTTTGAGAATGAATTGTAATCAAAACAGTTCTATTTGTCGAGTAAAGGAGAATTAAGAGAAAAAGTGTTATTTAATACTTAGTTAAAGTCGAAGTGATCAGTGTGTTGCAAGTAGTTTTTATGGGAATAATAACAGCTTGTGAATGTAAGAGTAAGCATATTTATTGTATGAATTTATATGAATAGGTAAATTTATATTTGGAGAATATCTAAAAATTTTATTTGTAAAATGTGAGAAGGCCATTCCGGGTGTTACTGTCTGTATCTGCGAAACATTGGTAGTTTCTTCCTTTGTTTATAACCTGGCGACAAAGAGGTCCAGTAGCATCATGTTTTGTGTTTTTTCTATAATGTGTGATGTAAATACGATCGCTTTTCTTAAAATTTCCGCCACAAAACCATCTCATCCTTTAAACACTTAACAGTTGAGTGCTTTACATCGGTTAATTAAGGAATCGTGATGCCAAAAAATGGGCTAATACCCCCAAATGGCCTTGTTTCTATGCAAGTTTGGTACATTATGTTATAGCTAGGTACCTAAATTAAAATAAATAACAAATGTATATTTTCTGTTCTGAAATCTGCTGAAAAGAATAAAAATCGCATCACCTTTTTGATCTGTATTTGCAGATTTCAGATTTTTTTTTAAAGTTCTGTTGTATAGTTTTCTAAATTTTTCCATTATTCATAATCTAGTAATAATAGAAACTATTTATTTATTTTCATTTTTCTTCTAAACTATACATTTTATGATAGAAATGTATATTCAAGGAAAAGTGAACTAATCTGTGAGTTGTTCATTGTATTGTATATTATAGTTGTAAAAAACAGCTGTATTTGAAATATGGGTAAAAGTATATTTTAGGGTACCCCTTGGGTTTTTTGGCGGTACATGGATACCAAGTTTGTGCAATTCTTTGACTTATTATTTTGGCTCGCATAACTGCGATTTTTGCAGCAAAAATCGCCGCTACCCAAAGACAAAATTGCACAAACTTGGTATCCATGTACACATTTATGCATGTATTCATGTCTTATTTTCACTTTAAAAAAAAATATCCCTGAATTGCACAAAACTGGCATTGTGCACTCCCTTGTTTTTATCCATGTATACGCCAACCTATTTTCACATAAAAAAAAAAATCCAAGAATTGCACAAACTTGCATAGCACACTCCCTTCACTTTGTCCATGCACATATCGATATATTTTCACTTAAAAAGTCAAAGCACCCAGTTCTACAATACAGGCAAACAAAAAATACATAATCTCAATAAACTACATTTTAAACCAAACAATAAAATAACATAAAAAAGGAAAAACATGTTATACATTTAAGCACTACAAAAAGCAAATATCCATTTACCCTATTTAGAAGTTCCTTCATCTTTAGTCTGTGGCACACAAAATTCCTTAACAACATCCAAAAACTTCCTAAAATTATCTGAACTCAAATCCGTATATCGGCATCGCCACATCTGAACCTTTCTTCGTACAAACCCATCTAAAAGGGTTTTACGTTCGACTAGACACACATCCTTCCTACATACAGGACACTTATAATGGCTACATAAGTAAACCTTCATTTACACAACAGTCAATTAACGCTCTTTTCCCCTTTCATTCCAAATTGTACAGAAACTTCAAATTAATCTTACTACATTCAGCCATTCTACAGTCTAAACAATAAAACCAACAAACACTACAAAAGCACTTACAAAACTTCCCATGATTCAAAATTTCCCAGAATCATGCACCCAATTATGTCACAATAGGGTTTCCATAACATTAATCTACTCAGTCTACCATAAATTAAACAACTTCGCCATAATACAAGGGAGTACCTTAAAGTCTACTCTAACCTAAAAATTTCTAAACTTACGAATATCTGACGGTAGAATCCCCCCCTTAGATTTTTTTTTTGGTTGATCTTTGGATTATGGTAACTTGGCGAAAATTTGGCGACCAACGCTGCTACAGCAACCCTCTATTTTATTTTTTTTTCGCCGTCATTTTGTCTTCACGAAGTAAAGACATGTTTCTTTTCTTTTTATTTATTGAACACTTTTTCCAACAATCTACTAGCCGAATTACACTTATGCTAGAAATTTTATGTAACAAAACTGCTTAATCATGACAAATATTAACTGCAAAATTGGGAAAACGTGCACAATCACAAACTCCTTGCGCGTTTTTCAGAATAGCACATACACATAAACCATTTACATGTCGACTTATTTTTACTTAAAAAAACATCCCAGAATAGCACAAAAATGGCATTGCACACAACTCTTAACTTTATCCATCTACACTGCTATTTTCTCATAAATTACAAAAATTTGCATGAAAATGCAAAAAAGTTCTGTGAATCTTTAAACTCGGTAAAAAGCACATATATGAAATTACCTGATCGCGAAAAAGTATATACCCTTTCCAAAGATGAACATTTCACCTATAAAATAAATAAAATATTCAAAAACTTTTACCTCTAAATTATCTATTATATTATAAACGTCACCAACGAATTCATACCGCAAACATTACAAATGGTTACAAATACTTAGTATCAAGTATTTAAATTATTTCCATGCACGTTTACTTCAAGTGAAATGTATACCAAATTCCAACAAACATAAAATTCACAAAATAACTATCATTTAATTAAAATATCACTAAACCATGTACACGTCGACTTATTTTTACTTAAAAAACATCCCAGAATTGCACAAAAATGGCATTGCGCACACTCTTCACTATATCCATGTACACTGCGTTTTTCTCATAAATTAGAAAAATTTCACGAAAATGCATGAAAATTTTGTGAATCTTTAAATCCGGTAAAAAGAACATATATGAAATTACCTGATCGCGAAAAATTATATACCCTTTCCAAAGATGAACATTTCACCTATAAAATAAATAAAATATCCAAAAACTTTTACCTCTAAGTTATATATTATATTATAAATGTCACCAACGAATTCATACCACAAACATTACAAATGGTTACAAATACTTAGGTCAAATATTTAAATAATTTCCATGCACGTTTACTTCCACTGAAACGTATACCAAATTCCTACAAACATATAATTCACAAAATAACTATCATTTAATTAAAATATAATTAAATTCAAAAACACTACTTAAAATATAAAAATCTTTGCTAATAACAATTTTCCAATAATACCATATTATTTTATTTACTCCTTACATTTAGAACAATGCATAAAAATAATATCCTCAAATAATTAAAAATACTAACTTACCTAATCTTCTTCAGAATCTTGATTACGTGTCCGATAAACTTTTCTTATTTCCTCCGCTAAATAAAAAGCAAGCGTATGTGCGCCTGTTTCAGGATCTTTAAAATCGTACTTATAGTTTACAGCAAGGTACCAGGTAAAATAAATAATAAAACATCTTTACTTTTATCTTGCACAACCTTAAAAAAACACTTATTACTACCCCTTTCAATCTCACTAAATACCCATTTCGAATTCACTTTAGTTAGGGCCATGGGATCCAAAAATTAACGAACACTGTTTCACACAACACAGAATAAACCTAAATACAAAATTTCCAGATTTTTTCCCGATTTCCCCCCTTTTCCGATTAAAGAACTGTAATTCGTCCATTAATGTCACATGACATATCTCATGATCTCTCATTTCCCTCACACAAAATAATGCGTAATCGGAACTGAGTACTTCTCACATTATAACCAAAGTCCTAGGTAGTAACCTTTATCGCCTCCAAAATGTCGACAAACTACCAGTTACCATATTCCAAAAATCAGCCTTTTTTTTTTTTTTTTTCCAATTTAACCGTATTGCAAATATTTTGACAATTATTTTTATGTTTTGAATTTTTCACAAATCACCAGCTTTTGGTGATATTTGAATCCAGTCCCGATAATAGAACTAGCAAAGTTATCAGATTTATCTAATTACACATATTGGTGGTAAAAGTATAGTTTAGGGTACCCCTTGGTGATTTTTGGCGGTACATGGATACCGATTTTGTGCAATTTTTGCAAAAATCGCTGCTACACTAAGCCAAAATAAAATAACAAAACAAACAATTGCACAAACTCGGTATCCATGTACATATCGATTTATTTTCACTTAAAAAAAATCCCCGAATTGCACAAAAATGGCATTGCGTACTCGTTTGACTTTATCCGTGTACACATCGACCTATTTTCACTTAAAAAAAATCCCCGAATTGCACAAACTTGCACCCTTTACTTTGTCCATGTACACATCGATATATTTTCACTTAAAAAGTCAAAGGAGCAGCAAATTCTACAATATAGGCAAACAAAAATACATAATCTCAATAAAATACATTTTAAACCAAACAACAAAATAACATAAAAAAGGAAAAACATGTTATACATTTAAGCACTACCAAAAGTAAATATTCACTTACCATGACTTTCGAGTTCACTTCGTACACCCAGAGCCATGTAAAAGTCAAAATATCAGTCATACTCAAATGACTTTTTTCAAACCAGGTACTCTTTCTGATGAAACGCTTCACATAGTGACCATCTGAACCTTTCTTCCTACAAACCTATTCAAATCCATCTAAACGGTTTTTACGTTCGACTAGACTCATATCCTTCCTACATACAGGACACTTATAATGGCTACTGAGTAAACCTTCATTTACACACCAGTCAATTAAAGCTCTTGGCTGATCTTTAGAATATGGTAACTGGTAGTTTGGCAACATTTTGGAGGCAATAAAGGTTACTACCTGGGACTTTGGTAATAATGTGAGCAGTACTCAGTTCCGATTACGCATTATTTTGTGTGAGGGAAATGAGAGATCATGTGATATTAATCCACGAATTACAGTTCTTTAATCAGAAAAGGGGGGAAATCGGGAAATAATCTGGAAATTTTGTATTTGGCTTTATTCTGTGTTGTGTGAAACAGTGTTTGTTAATTTCTGGATTCCATGGCCCTAACTAAAGTGAACTCAAAATGGGTATTTAGTGGGATTGAAAGGGGTAGTAATAAGTGTTTCTTTAAGGTTGCGCGAGATAGAAGTAAAGATGTTTTATTAAGTTATTTATTTTACTTGGTACCTTGCTGTGAAGTATAAGTATGATTTTAAAGATCCTGAAACAGGCGCACGTACGCTTGCTTTTTATTTAGCGGAGGAAATAAGAAAAGTTTATCGGACACGTAATCAAGATTCTGAAGAAGATTAGGTAAGTTAGTATTTTTAATTATTTGAGGATATTATTTTTATGCATTGTTCTAAATGTAAGGTGGAAGTAAAGTAATTTGGTATTATTGGGAAAATCGTTATTAGCAATGATTTAGTTTAAAGTAATTAGGATTGTAAGCTAATTTTTATTAATTTAATGTATGTGCTTATTTATATTTTAAGTAGTGTTTTTAAATTTAATTATATTTTAATTAAATGATAGTTATTTTGTTAATTTTATGTTTATAGGAATTTGGTATACGTTTTAGTTGAAGTAAACGTGCATGGAAATAATTTAAATATTTGACACTAAGTATTTGTAATGTTTGTGGTATGAATTCGTTGGTGACGTTTATAATATAATAGATGATTTAGAGGTAAAAGTTTTTGGATATTTTATTTATTTTATACGTGGAAATGTTCATATTTGGAAAGGGTATATACTTTTTCGTTATTAGGTAATTTCATATGTGTTCTTTTTAACGGGTTTAAAGATTCAGAAAATTGTCATGAATTTTCGTGAAATTTTTCTAATTTATGAGAAAAAAGGAGTGTACATGGATATGGTGAAGAGTGTGCGCAATGCCATTTTTGTGCAATTCTGGGATTTTTTTTTTAAAGTAAAAATAAGTCGACGTGTACATGGTTTAGTGATATTTTAATTAAATGATAGTTATTTTGTGAATTTTATGTTTGTAGGAATTTGGTATATGTTTTAGTGGAAGTAAACGTGCATGGAAATAATTTAAATATTTGACACTAAGTATTTGTAATGCTTGCGGTATGAATTCGTTGGTGATGTTTAGAATATAATAGATGATTTAGAGGTAAAAGTTTTTGGATATTTTATTTATTTTATATGTGGAAATGTTCATATTTGGAAAGGGTATATACTTTTTCGCGATCAGGTAATTTCATATATGTTCTTTTTACCAGGTTTAAAGATTCAGAAAATTGTCATGTATTTTCGTGAAATTTTTCTAATTTATGAGAAAAAAAGTAGTGTATGTGGATATAGTGAAGAGTGTTCGCAATGCCATTTTTGTGTAATTCTGGGATGTTTTTTTAAGTAAAAATAAGTCGACGTGTACATGGTTTATGTGTATGTGTTATTTTGAAAAACGCGTAAGGAGTATGGTATTGTGCACTTTTTCCCAATTTTGCAGTGAATATTTGTCATGATTAAGCAGTTTTGTTAGATAAAATTTCTAGCATAAGTGTAATTCGGCTAGTAGATTGTTGGAAGAAGTGTTCAGTAGATAAAAAGAAAAGAAACATGTCTTTACTTTGTGAAGACAAAATGGCAGCGGGAAAAAAAAAATAGAGGGTTGCTGTAGGAGAGTTGGTCGCCAAATTTTCGCCAAAAAATCGCCAAGTTACCATAATGTAAAGATCAACCAAGCTCTTTTTCCCTTTCGCTCCAAATCTTACAGAAACTTTAAATTAATCTTACTACATTCGGCTATTCTACCATCTAAGGCAGGGGTAGGCAACGTGGCACCATGGCACCCCCGATTGATTTTTAATGCACCCTTGCTGGACTAATGTAAATGTATGATAGTCAGAGCGAATTACTTACTCTTGTCAAACGGGGATATACAGCAAGTACTGTCTGACCACGTATTCCAGATCTATGTAAACATCCATTTTAATGCGGAAGTGGGCACATCTATCAGTTATGTAGGGGTGAGTGCAGTAGCGCGGTAGGCACTAAATGTCCCCTGACCTTCGATTTCACCCACACCCCTTCAATTAAACTGACCCATCTTGGCCCTCAGCCAAACTGCTCTCGCTAGCGTGGTTAGACAGTAGTCAGTTGAGTTTAGGATTGTGCATAGATTAGTAGTTTGCTAACCTTGAGCGTATCTAATAACATGCACATATTTTTTGTTAGTGTGTGATCGTATTTCGAATAGACCACGCGTAGACTGTGCATTTAAAACTACCAAGTAATCCGAAATAATTCTTTTCTTTCAAAACCCTTCATGGATAAATGTAAAAGAAAAAGAACATATTATTTTAACAATGAATGGGAATATCTATATTATTTCGTTGATTACAAAGGGAAGTGTATTTGTTTGTTATGTAATAATAGTGTTGCGATTCCCAAGAAAAGTAATATTGAACGACATTTTAAGACCATTCATACCAATTTTGATAGTGACTATCCAATGAACTCTGAAATTAGAAGAAAAAAATTTATTTCTTTAAAATCTTCAATAACTAACAAGCAAAGTTTTTTTACTAAACCACTGCAACAACATAAAGCAGCAACGATCGCGTCATATAAAATATCGCATTTGCTAGCTAAGAATAAAAAACCATTTACAGATGGAGAATTAGTGAAAGAAGCCATGTTAGAAGCTGCTGATTCACTTTTTGAAGAATTTAAAAATAAAAAGGAAATAGTTTCAGCTATAAACACGTTGCAGTTATCAGCACGAACTGTTACTAGAAGAATTGAAGTAATTGCGGAGAATTTGGAGGCAGAATTAGCAAATGATATGGAAAATTGTATTTTCTTTTCGCTACAGATGGATGAATTGGCAGACGTGACAAATATATCACAATTAGCAATTTGCGTGAAGATGGTATTTTCTGATTTTACAACAAAAGAAGAATTTCTTAAAGTTCTGCCATTAAAGGGAAGCACCAGAGGAGAAGATATCTTTTCTACTTTTAAAAAGTATATAACAGATGTAAAATTACCTGTACAAAAGTTATCGTCAATTACAACAGACGGGGCACCAGTGATGACTGGTAAGAAAAAAGGATTTATTGCCTTATGTAGACAGGATTCCTTATTCCCGAAATTTATTTCTTATCATTGCCTCATACATCAGGAAATGTTATGCGCAAAAACAATCAGTTTTCAACACGTATTTACGGTATTAACAAAAATTATTAATTCCATAAGATCGGGAGCTATGCAACACAGATTGTTTAAATTACGTTTAGAAGATGAGGACGTTCAGTTCACAGATCTTCTTTTACATACTGAAGTGAGGTGGCTGAGCAGAGGTAAAATACTTGAGCAGTTTATCATGCTTTTGCCACAAATAAAGGAATTTATTGCATCAAGAGGCGAATTTTACAAGCAATTAGAAAATAAGGATTGGCTAATCGACCTTGGATTTCTGACAGATATAATGGCAAAGTTGAATGAATTAAGCTTAAAAATACAAGGGAAAAATCAGCATATTGCTGACATGATTAGTGCAGTAAATGCATTCAAATGCAAGTTAGTGTTGTTGAAATCCCATCTATTGAAAAAATCATTATCACATTTCCAAAATATAAAATGTACTGTTGAGAGTTTAAATTTGAATAATGAAAATTTTACTGCTACATCATATTTAGAAATTATAGATAAGCTAATCGAAGAGTTTTCTTCTAGATTTGAGCCCACCAACGGCCGAGCGGTAAAGACGCTGAACACTGGTAGTTCGGTCCAAGGTTTGAATCCCGCGAACGGGCTGGCTGCATGGGCATTTTCGTGGTTTTCCCCACGTTCCTTATAGCATTTTCTTTGATCTGGTAAAAGTTAATCAGTCCAAAACTTCATAAAGCCAAAAAAAAAAAAAAAAAAAAAAAAAAGTAGCAGTTAGCAAAGGGATTTTACCTATAAAGCAATATGTAGAGCAAAGTAAAAAAGAATCTGTGGTGGTCTGTTAAGAAAAATAGTAATGAAATGTAAAAAATGCTGGTGTTACAATTTTAAAAGCATTGGGAAGAACTTAAGATAGAACTTATGATATAACAGATATGAAGTGAAATATTGTTGTGTCTGAAAGTAACTACAAAGTCAGATAAAGGTTTAAATAAACCTTTGTTTTATTAGCTCAGTAACCCTACTGGCATATCAAATGCAAATGTCGTCAGCATTAACTCAAAGCCAAATAACTGCAAAATTACCAGAACTATCAAGAACTAAAGTAGCATGCTTACACAGGCCAAAAACATTATCTCTCTTAGACTCCCAAAACCTCAATTTAAATAATGGCTAACTTATTTGCATTATTCTGGTGAGGAAACAAGAAGAGTTATAGTAAAGGCTAAAATTATATATAACTGATTAATTTAAATAATAACCTTATGAAAATCTAGCACTTTTTCAGTTTGACGGATATATTCCAAATCGCATTCATAAAATATGTTGTAAATTCCCCAAGAGTTAAAATCAAAGAGATGGGAGCTGTAAGTATAGTTGGCACTAAGCATTTTGTCACCTGGTGTAATCTCTGCAGATCCTAAGTTCTGTTTGTCACTGCCCTCTAAAAATTTGTTGCCCCTAGACAATACCTTCCTAATTCTGCTATTCCTAAATTTTGCAGTTCACTGTGACCACGTTGGTTACAGTGTCTGTGGTGCCGGCCCTGGCTCTAATATTCAAATAGCGGATTTTACTGATAAGGAAGGAAAGGACCTGAATGTTGAACTTGTACAGAATCTGGGTAATTTTATAACTGATAGGAAGATGAACCACCCTGTATATTATTAAATTTTAATTGAAGCTATGTTATATGTATACCATGCGTAAGATTTTTGCTTTATGGAAAAAATAAAGAATCGAAGCAAATATACTTCGGATAATGGACCAAAACTGAAAAAATTTCCCTTTCCTCCAAAAATAAAATATTGAAACTTTGACCATGAATTTATTGGATTATCGAAATATTCAATTTGACGTATCTTCTAAGTCCTAGTTCCGACAACAGTTCCGTGAAAAATTCCGAATTACTGAAACAGAAGTAAAAGGTTTAGTATATATTCACTGTATGTTAATAAAGTAATCAGAGTATAATAAAAATACATTATAGAATTTATGCTGATCCAACTTTTTGTCTGAATGCACAACATGTAATGGAAGAGAAGGCTTGTAGAGATCTGTTTTTGACATGCCTCTAAAAGTAGATGTCATACTCCTTTTGTCTCTTTAATGTCAAAAAACTTTCCTTTGAGAGGCAACTTTAGTTTTTGGGAAAGAAAAAAAATCACAAGAAGACAAATTTGAAGAACAAGCAGGACGATTGAGTACACATACTTATTTTCGGAATACAAGCGGTTCTCCGATTGGTTACTGAATAATGAAAAGATACATTGTCATGCAATACAAAACATTTGGAATACATTTTCTGACTGAATAACATGAGATTAAAAGTCATCTGCTTAATTCACAGCCATTTACAAGTCAACTACTTGTCCAATTGCAGAATCGTTTTGATTTTGAGCTTGTAAGACAAACCTAATATCATTGGATTTAAACACTGTAAATTTTTAATTTAAAAAAAATTTTAGAATAATTTAATTTTAAAAAATTTTAGAATTTAATAGATTTTAAATCTTTAATCTTCCGAGAACATTCATTTTTTAGCTCTTATTCCAAGAATATTAAGTGAATACAATTATTGCAAAAGAAACTGAATATTCATTTGGACTACGGCTTGGTAGTTTACTAACAAGTTAACAAAACTTAAATTCTGCTTTTTGTGTCTAAGAATACAACAGTATCTTAAATATTTACAAATAAAATATTAAATTGGAAATTTAATTGGAGCCTCACCAGTTGCCTAGCATTTGAAGATTGTTAAATACCAATTGTTTGTTGCGAAGTCTAACCCAGGCTGCATGGTTGGTTTTCGTAGTTTTCTAGGTTCTCTTTACAAAGGTTCTCTATGAAAGCATCTTAACCAAATAGCTTCCATGTTCTTTCTATGTTCAAATAACCAACTAATTTAGTTTAAGCGCGATTTCCAAGTGAAGTTACTAGCAAAACCCGAATACTCATTAAAAATAATGTAGCTTGCCAATCGGGAGTAACATAAAAGATACGGCGCCAATAATTGAATTGCTGTTATGGTACGCTGTTTCTAAACTTAGATGGTCATTCCTTAATTAAATTTAATTAATCTGTAACTTCTACTAGAGCTGATGGTAGGAACTGAAGTGCAAATAAATAACATCGTGCGCAATCTTGATTAATATAAAATTAGAAATATTTGCATTCTGACAGAAAGTTTTTTGAAATATATGCAATTACTTTATAAGAAGGATTTATTAATAACCGTAATAACTACAATCAAAAGTCGTTAATCCGGACTCGTCGGGACTTCTGCGATTCCGGATTATAGATCATCAGTTTAAATCTCGTAAGATGGCATGCAGAAATTCTAAAATTAAAAATATGAAACCTTAATTTATGAAATAAAGAACAATTATGATCTAAAGGGTATCAAAATTTACAAAAAAAAAAAAAAAAAAAGCTTAATATTTATTTGTTTACTTTATTAAACATTTCTTTCAATGTAAGTTGTTTAAGTTGCTTCATTTTATGTGATAATACTTTCTCCTTAATTCTATAAACAGACATAATTTCTTGTTCAGTTACAAAGTTCCGCTGTTCAAGTCCCGTAATTGCTGTGTCGAGAATACCGACTAACTTGTCAATCAAAACTTTTTCGTTTTCACTAACCTCTCTGTCACCTTCTTCATGTCTTTATCCATTTTTGCAGCAATTCCACTTTTTGTTTGATGGACATGGAAACATACTTTCGTTTTGTAGATCCTTTGGGAGCTCCAGCATCGGAAATTCTATTTGACATAATCGAAAGTTCAAGTTTACTTTTATAAAATTGCTGTTACAGTCTGCAAAAAATAATAATCCGGATCCAATTTGAAGATTAAAGAACAACGCAATCATCAACATTAACTGAAATAGATAATTAGATAATTTTAGCTTATACCATCCGTTATATATTAAACGTGCACGCAAAAACGTATTCTGCACTTGCGCACACGCATATGCGCAGTCGTAAAGGTCTTACGCGCACGCGTAAACGCTTATGCGCATGTGTGAATGCGGCGCATGCGCAGAAAGTTTTTAGCTTTGAGGTTCGGATTATGGGTGTCCGAATTAACGACTTTTGACTGTAGTACTTATTACATTATTGATGATTAGAATTCAGTTCTTGACAATTACATTCTAAATTAGAATTTTAAGGATATAATGAAAATACGCTACGCATAAAAATACATTTTAGGATAAAAAATGAATTGTTTTTTCACGTTTAAAAACTTCTTAAATTCTTTTAATAAACATCGTACCCTCATTGTTAATTGAATTCAGAATTTGTGTGTCATTTATATAATTATTCTTACTTGTCCACAGAACCTGCTGACTTATACAGCCATTAAGTAGCTGCAGATCATTTCTACATAACCATTGAACTTCCATTAATTTGGTCTCTAGAGGGTTGTATGTTTATACAGTCAAAAGTCGTTAATCCGGACTCGTCGGGACTTCGGCGATTCCGGATTATCGATTTTCCGGATTATAGATCATCAGTTTAAATCTGGTAAGATGGCATGCAGAAATTACAAAATTAAAAATATGAAACCGTAATTTATGAAATAAAGAACAATTATGATCTAAAGGGTATCAAAATTTACAAAAAGAAAAAGCTTAATATTTATTTGTTTACTTTATTAAACATTTCTTTCTGTAAGTTGCTTCGTTTCATGTGATAATACTTTCTCTTTAATTCTATTAAACAGACATAATTTCTTGTTTAGTTACAAAGTTCCGCTGTTCAAGTCCTATAATTGCTGTGTTGAGAATACCAACTAATTTGTCAATCGAAATGTTTTCGTTTTCAATAACCTCTGGGTCACTTTCTTCACTATCGGAAGCGAATTATAATGACAAGGAACTTGATTTAAATCATATCAAAGATGGAGTACATCGAAATGAAATACTACACTTAGTACAGAATTATAAACCAAATAAAATAAAAACATCTGCCCTGAAGATAAGGATAGTGCTGACAGATCAACTTCCAATCCGTGGCGTGAAATTGATAAACAGATTTCGGATTTCAAAACATACTTTCGCTTTGTAGATACAAATTACATATTAGTAAATATATATCGGGAATTCTATTTGACATAATCTTTCTAATCTATCATAATCTAATAATGACGTTTCTGCCCCCCCCCCCGTCGTCCGCAGAGCAGCGTGAAATTGATAAACAGATTTCGGATTTCAAAACATATTTTCGCTTTGTAGTAAATATATATCGGAAATTCTATTTGATATAATCGAAAGTTCAAGCTTACTTTTATAAAATTGCTCTAACAGTCTGCAAAAAATAATAAGCCGGATCCATTTCGAAGATTAAGGAACAACGCAATCTGCAACATTAACTGAATTAGATAACTTTAGCTTAGCGTATAACTCCGTTACACATTAAACGCGCACATTAAACATATTCGCAGCCGTAAGGGCCTTACGCGCTCTGGTAAACGCCTGTGCGCATGCGTGAACGCCACGCATGCGCAGAAAGTTTGTAGCTTTGAGGTCCGGATTATGGGTGTCCGAATTAACGACTTTTGACTGTCTCATAATTTGACTTTATAAATGAATAATAAATTTATAATGAATTTATAAAAATGATTATTCTAAATCTTATGTTTCTATAAAAATATACTTTGCTTTAAAAATATGGATGATAGTATCAGCCGCTCTTTCAGCCACTTCATAAGCAACAGCTTGTTTAGAAATAAATTATGCAGTTAATGTCATAAAATAATTTCGTAAAATTCAAATGCACATCAAACGAAAAGTTCTCAGTTTTAGACAATTCGATTTAAACGAAGTAAAGTAGCAGACAATAAAACGCCGAATATAAAAAATTACTCTTACAATTTTTTTAAAGGAAAAAAGAGAGAAATTTTAAAAAATAGTTAAAAATTTGAATAATATCATCTATAATTTAAAAAAAAATAGCTTTTCATATAGTATTAATAAATATTTATTATGTATCATTGCGGGAAAAATTTCATATAATTAATTCTCCGTAAAATTTTACTTGAAATTTAAGGTTAAAAATAGCTGTGGCAGTTCACTGTAACAAAAATCCATAAACCACATTTGGCGTCATTATCGCTCAAAAAAAAGATGCCAAATTTCAAAACGCGAAAATATGTAAATTCGTGTATATCTTAGAAAATTTTGACTAAAAAAGTGTAATTTTTTGCATGTATGCTTAGAAACACACCTACTTTAAGATGATGGTAAAAATTTTATTGGTTATAATTCAAAATCTTTTCGAAAAATTTTTAAAAATTATTTAAAAATAGAAATTTTAAAAGTAAAACACAAAAAAAATGGGTAAATTTTTATTTGGAATGAACCTAAATTTTGAAATGTGAAAGGAAAAATAATAAAAGTTTAATAAAAAAAGAGATATTAATAAATATTTGCCAAATTCAATTAACATTGAGGAACTAATATTTTAAAAACTACTCGTATGATTTTTACAAAACTTGGCATTCTGGCATAATTTGAGTTTTAGAATCGAAATATGGAAAAAAAAACTGGTATGTTATTTCAGAAAAAGTCCGATTTTGTGTCAGAATACCTATGTTAAAATAGTGCTATATATAAATCTAATATACATCCTAAGTCGTGCTTTCAAGATGTGAAAATGCAGTTTGAATTTTGTCAATCAGCCCAGTAGAATAAGAGATATAGCACTGTCCCCCTTTTTTTTTTTTTTTTTTTGAGCAGCGTACATTCCAAATGTCTTTCACAGTTTATTTTTTTTTACAAAAAAATTCTCATGATTTCTAAGGTATCTTAATTTTTAGTTTGATAAGTTGAAAACTTCGCAGTTACTGTGAGAGAAAAACTCATTTAAATAATATAAATACTAAAGTTTCTGAAAAAGTAAAAATTCTGGAGAACAAATTGTGAAAGCATAGTATTATGTAAGAATAAAAAGGAGAAAGTCCGTGTCTATATTAAGCTATCATCACTGTTAATCATTACAGAATATGTTTCCCAGCAAATTGAATTTCTAAAATAATTTTTATCTATCCATTTCTTACATAAATTTTGAAAGTAACTTCAAAAGCAAAATAAAAATGTCAACATAAGATGTAATTTGAATTTTTTATTCAAAATATAGTTTTATAGTAATCAAACTGAATAAAAAATTAGTTGACAAGTTGATAAGAGTACTAACTTTTGGTAGTTTATGCCATGTTCAACTCATTGTTGAATAGGCTGGCTGCATGAAATTTTCTTGTTATTTTTTCCAAGAATAAAACAAATTTTTCTTTTAATGCCATATATGAAGACCTCCTGAGGCACATAGCTTCTAAGTTTCTACTTTTAGTAAATTACCTAGTTACTTATGTAAGTATTCATACAAATTCTTTGTGTTTCAGGTTATATGCTTGCTTTCAGCAGTTTCACAAATGTCTGCTGTCAGTGATAGCTCTCAAGAAGCTTCTAACACTGGTATCAATAGTGGTCTGACACCTGGTAAATTAGCATTTGTGAAAATATTATTATAATATAAGCCATTTACTTCTACTGTTTAAAAAATGCATTTTATTTATACCTTTAAAAAATAAATAATTAAATTTGTTGTTCTGTTAAAGTGTTTTTTCTTAATTTTTATAGTTACATAAAAATGCATAAGCAGCTTTAACTGCATTGTGCAAGAGTTTACATTAAAAAGGCAGATTTTTTTGTTCACATAAATTGTATTTTACAGCAGTTTTAAAATGGTAAAAAAAAGGTTTATTGGTTCTATTGCATTATCCGATCAATTGTTAAAAGAATCACCGAGTCACCAAAGTAGGCAACCCAGAAATTTACAAAAATGTTTCTTTATCTGACAACACACTAATTGCATGTGATTTTGGAATTTGAGGGTTGTTTATGGTTTCTGCTTGTGATAAACAATGGTCCCCCCTTCCTCCCAAATTATAATGCAGCTGGAGTTTGTCTCCTAATGAAAAAGAGAGCACTGCATTTTTTCAGAAATAGGATTTTGCCTAGTAGTAGTAGCAGAATGTAAAAAAGTGCATCCCATTGATGTTGTATTTTTCAAACAACTGAATTGTCCAAATTATCTTTGGAATTCATTTGGAGAAAATATTCGGATGGAAAGGAAAAAGACTCTTTTGTAGAGATTCTAAAGCAGATAACTGAACAGTATCCACTGACTTAAAAAATGTAAATATTGTCCAATTGATTTTAAATAATCAATTGGATAATAACCAATAAAATGCATATAAAATGATGCATTTAGCTAGCTTTTGTTTGTCTACAATATTGCATTATTATAGAATTTGTGCAATTCAAAAGTAGTTTATGAACTGTTCTTTGATAACAGTTTTCTACAAATAAATGCAATTCTCTGAAATTCCCTCCGCCAAAGTTAAATTAGAGTGATTTGTACATGAAGAGTAGTTTGCTCTTTGCTCTGCAATGTTGAGAAATCTGCGAATGTCTGATACTTTTTTAAGTTTAAACGAATCACTATGCACACAGACAGAATATTTAGAAAATAGAACATTGTTTTGCTATGGACGTTTTCTGTGTTTTTAATTAATTTTTACTGTTTTATAAAATTTTTAGTGTTTTGTTATGGACACTATTTGAATTATTAATTTTTATAGTTACATATATTGTAACTATATGTAACTAGAGAATTATTAACTATTATAACTATATGTAACTAGAGAATACATTTTTATTGTTTTATCATGTATGTTTCTTGTGTTTCTAATTTTTTTGTTAATTCGGTGCTGTTTTATGTAATTTTCAGCACACTGCGATTTTTTTTTTAAATGCCTGTTTTTTATATGTTAGGCTGGAGGAAAAATTAGTCACCAATGGTTGGCGACTTTGCGGCATGGTTAACATGGTTACTGGTTTATTGTTTTTAAATAAGATTGTAAATGTTATGAAAGTAATTCCATTGTTACAGGTGGAAGAACTCTAAATGTAATCTGTTTTCCGTAGAGCAAAAACTGTAATGAGTACAATTTAATGATTTAAAAACAGAAATTTCAATACTTATTATGTGTTAAACTTGCAAAGAAATTTGTTATTAATATTATCATGGCACCACTGAAAATAGTAAAAGCTATTTCATGGAAAGGAGAGTAATTGCTAACTAACCTAAGCAACTTTTGTATGTATTCCTTAAATTTGGGCTAAGAGTTGTAATTTCAGTTAATAATAGACATTGGAGAATGACTGAAGTTAGTAAATTTGTATTCACATAGCTCAAAATTTACATTTGTTTCTGTCAGTGTCATATGATTGTAGGAAAGTTGGCTAACAGTCTATTGGGCTCAGATTTGTGTACCAAACAAGCATGGACACGTATCACACACACATGGCATGGATATGTAACTTTATAGTAGCTTTATGGTAAAGGGTCATCTAAAATCCATCTATATAAAAATCCTTTAAAGAGACTATATGGGTAAAAATATGTTCTTAGTCAAAACAGAAGTTGAGATGGGCATAAAGATATTCTGATGCTGCTGATGCCAGTGATAGCTTCTTCCTATTTCAGCCATAATTCTTCATAAGCCAGCCAACTTTGGGAGTTGTATGTCCATGCATAAGGATGAGAACAAAATCTACTGTGTTACATTTTCAATGTTCAGTAGAAATTAGAATTAGAACTGTGCTGTGTGTAGACAAGAAATTTGAATGCATGATATAAAATTTCTTACTTATTGGATAAAACTGAACATCCAGTTTTTGTTTTCAGAAAATTTTTTTTTTTTTTTTTTTGTAAAAGTGGGAAAAAGTAGCTAATCATCGGTTTTGTGTTTCTTAAATAGAATACTCTTTGATGAGACATCAAGAATTCTCTTCGGCAAAGACAGTGCAGTATATTATCAGATTCTTTAACTGTTTTATTCGTGTGTCAGCACTGATTCTGTGTTTAGATTGTTTAAGATCCTTTTTCCCACTCACCAGTACCGATAAACAAAATTGCATTGTCGAACCATTAAACAATCCCCTTCCCCCGAATAAAAACAATGAAAGCTGTAGTCAGTATAGCAGCAATCTCGTGCACCGAACAAGATAGTACATATTTGAATTTTGTAAAAATTAGAAATAGTCTTCCCAACATGTCTTGGTTGAATGTATTATATGAAAGTGACATTGAAAGTCTGTTATGCTATTCCAATGATGAGAATGAGAATGAAAATGGTCATCAAAGGGTTTACACCTTTGAGTATTCAAGTGAACCTAGCTCTGTTCGACAAAATGTGGGTAAATGTGCAAGACCTATTTCAAGTAGTGAAGGTTCTGATGTAGTAGAGGATGAAGGGAATTGGAAAGAAAAAGAAAGTATTGTGAATGTAAAACAATTTACTGGAACTTCTGGTATCAATTGTTTAGTTCCACGGAGATTGAGTGTTTCTTCTAACAAGATTTATGTGATGATGTTTTTGAAATACTTAAGAAAAACAAATAGATATGTAGAACAAATAACAAAAATACAAAAATGAACGAGGAGTGGTTATCCACTAACAAATGATGAAGTTAGAGCATATTTTGTTTATGCATTATAATGTCACAGATTAAAAAAATTTAAATAGACATGTATTGGTCAAAACAAAAATTATTAGAAGCACTCATATTTTCACGAACTTTGCCTCTTAAACATTTTTTGGTCATGCACATCTTCATTTTGTAAATAATGAGTTGGTTTCTAAAGAAGACAGAATATGAAAGTTCGATCTGTGGTGATTATTTGAATACCAAATTTCAACAGTTATACATTTCGCAACAAAATATCGTCATTGATGAATCCCTAATAAAATTTAGAGGGTAGCTAAATTACGTACAATTTATGGCATCAAAACAAGCAAGATTTGGGATTAAATTTTATAAATTATGTGAATCCAATTTTGGGTATTGTTATCGATTTAAAATTGACACAGGACGAGACAAAATTTAAGGTCTTGTTGAACTTGTATCAGAAAGTGTAGTCATGGCAACTAGCCGAACCAGGTTTAGGGGGAGGATATATCTTATCCTTAGGTAATTGATATTTGTCTCCTAATTTATTCAAAAATTTTCTTGAAAAATACAAATGTTGTTGGAACATTGAGGAAAAAATCGGAAAAATATGCTAAAGAAGCTGGCATCATATAAACTAAAGAAGAGAGAAGTAAAAACACTTTCCTGTAGAAGTATTCTGTCCTTACGCTTGCATAGCAGAAATGGTTCATACAAAGGAAATAAGAAGAAGGAAAGCAAAGAAGAAACTGTGTTGAAATTGACCTATGTTGTGGAGCACAATTGGGGAATGGGAGTTGTCAAGACAGTGTATTGCATGTTTCCCTCTCATGCAAAAGCATGTAAAAGGATACCCCCGAAATATATATATGTTTGATATAGTTGTTTATAATGGTTATGTCTTGTATTCCAAACTACCTAATCCTCAAAAGCAGTCAATTGTGAAATGTCGATTGAACATTGCAGAAGATGTGCTCTGTAATTTGTCCCTTCCGAACTATCCAACATGTGACATACCGTTGCAAAGTTAATACCCAACTTGGTTACAAACCAAACATTGGGCATATTTTCCTGAACATATACCTGTGACAAATGAAAAGCAACATACTGCAAAGAGATGCTGTGTGGTCATAAAACATAAGAAGTGAAACAAATTGGCAGTGTAAAATATGTCTAGTTCCACTAGAAATTCCAAAATGTTTTGAGGTGTGTCATACTTTACAGAATACTAAATTATTATTTTATAGTATTAATTATTTTGCAATAACATTATACATAAATATTATTGAATGTTATATAGGAATGTAAATTTAATTATAAAACATTCTGTTTCTAAGTTTGCACATAAGTGTTCACAGTTAAGCCAAATTAAAGGATGTTCTTCGGACATGTTGACGCGTATTTATTTGTATGTCATGGCGTTAAGAGGAAGAGAGGGGGGAACATGAAGTTTCTCTGTGGTATACGAAAAAAAGGAAATTTACTACAAATTCTTTATGAAACAAACAAACAACACCTTGAGTCATCCAAACATCATAATAGTCAAACCTGACAATGCACTTTGCATAAAAAACCTTTGCCAAAGTGGCTTAATAAAGATGTAGGATAGAAATTTGGCATTGCAAAGGAGAAATTTACCATGATTATGATTGATTTTAGAAAGATTAAGAATCCCAGGTTATGCTGCTAGAATGTTGTGTTTGCCAAAATGTGAGAAGTGAGACAATGGGAAGAACCAAAAAGGTTGTAAATTTGAAACATTATTTGAAGTATAATATTCAATTAATTAAATAAATTCAGCAAAGTTATGGAAAAAGGATAGCAAGTTTAAAGTAGAAAGTCTTCACACGTACACAACTCTTATCGGGACTTTGGAAATAGTTGGCATTTGGTTATTAACAGGAAAGAGCCAGAATTAAATTACAGAAGTTGTACAAAACAGAATTATTTACATAGTAACAGTACTCTATTTCATTTACCATCCTGCATTACTCTCCTATTTGAAATTTGCAATAAAAATTTCTTACACATAGGTATAAAAATTAGTGCTACATAGGAATGTGTTGAAGAGAATATAAATATGTTTGTTTAGCATTTTAATGTTTATTCTGCTTTATTAATATAATCTGAAAATATTTATTTTTCTAGCATCTTCTCCTAATATTTATATAAAAACAGAAATTCCTGAATTGCAGTCATCAAACTTATTTACTAATAACCCGAATTTACTGAAGCCCAGTGCATCTACAGAGCAGTCACAGAAACGCAGAAGTTCTTCCAGGTCAATTAAAAGAAAAAAATTTGATGATGAATTGGTGGAAAGTAGTTTAATAAAGACAAGTAGGGCCAGACCACAAAATGTGACATTTCCATTATTGTCACCTTCAGTTTCACTTTCTTCACCAAGTGTGACACCAGTGCCATCAGTTGCCAGTACCAGTCAAACACCATCTGATACTGCCTCGTTATTGGCTTTAGAAAAGAAAAAGGTTAGTACCGCAAGTGTCTTTTCCTTCATTTAATAACCATTTTCTTGCTTTCTTATACTGTATTTTATGTTAAAATAAAAAATCATCGTTCTACAAGTCAGATATCTCTTAGTGTAACTCTTTTTTTTTTTTTTTTTAATAATACTTAACTGTTTTCTGAATATTTGCTTCGCTTCTGTTATTTTTTAAAATTAAATCATGTGTTTGTTATAAGAAACAGATGCATGAATTGATTTTCTTGTTAAATTATGTATTTATAAAATTATGATGCATTTGATATGTAAGTAATCTATAAAAGTATTTTATGACTGCAACTACCACAGAACTTTTAAATTTGATTTTCTAGTTCCATTATAAATTTTTCTCTTAATTCAGGTACTGAAAGCTATTTATGTTCTTAATTCTCAGCCTCATGAGTAAACAAATGATCAAAACTGTTAAATACTGGGAGTTTTACTTAGGTTCAATCCTAGTGGAACGGGCTGATTATGGTTGTTTTTGTGGTTTTTCCTATATTGTAGGGTGAGAATACAAGGTGGGTTTTATTTTATTTATTTATTTATTTATTTTTAAGAAAATCCTGCACAGAAATATACCTCTCCTTGGGCAGATAACTCTGAACTTTTCCACATTCAATTAACCTTATTTTAAAAATTCCTTGTGGTAGTAATTATGTTGTATTAAGTGGTAATAACAGTATCTCTCCTTTAAATTAAAATTAAAGGCTATGAGTTTAGATGTGGTATCAAATCATTAGCTAGTAAACCCACCACTAAGAGCAAAACTAATTATGCAACTATAGTCAAATCCTTCTATGATGAGTTTCGGTGGACCAGAAGTTTGCTTTGCTGTATCTTATTCGAAGAGAAAAATTGATTAACATTGTTATATTGACCACAAGAAGTAAAAAAATAAATCCAGTTAAAAAAAAAAAAAAAAAAAGAAAAAAAGAAAAGATTTTAATTACAGTTATATTTTGCATTGTTGTTGCCTATTGCACATGTTATATCTCCCACAAGAACTGAAAAATAAATCCAGTTAAAAAAAAATAAGATTTAATTACAATTATTATTTTGCACAGTTGTTGGCTATTGCACAAGTTTGTTGGCTGTTCTTTTCCAGTTTCACTATATGTTAATAATTTGACACAATAAATTGCTTAGCATAAATATCATGGTTCTGATCCTTTGTTCAAATTACATATTTACAATTATGAAGGATTTTATCTATGAAAGTTTAAAAACAATAAAATTTAATAACAAAAAATGTTGAAGAAATCACCTTTAACTTCATTTCTGAGTACAAAAGTAATCTAATTTTTTCCTGGCATGGTGCAGATTATATAAAAATTTTGCCCAAATTTTTGTCCCAAAATTTAAAAAGATTCCATCACTTTTGCTTCTACAGTTTACAAGTGAATAAAATCTTATTAATGAAATGTGTTACAGTCTTGCTGTGATATAGAATTCAATTACCATGTGTTGTGCTTTCTCAACATTTTCATCAACATCAGAAAAAGAATATTTTAAGTCAGCATTTCTCATTTTAATTTCTGTTATGGTATTTTCATCACTTGGATCTTTGTGTGTAACACTTTCATCACATTATTAAAAAACTCTGCATCATATTCTGAAAGTACTAAAACAGCATTATTTTTCCTATCCATTTAGCAATAGGCAGATCGTCACCGTAATCTTCTTCAATGCCTTTTTTTAGACTAGCATACTGAAAATAATTTCAAATGATTGATTGTACAACAAATCATAGACTTTCTCAGTGTTAGCATTCCATCGAGCAGTGAAACATTATAATTAACATGTTTGCCATACTTCTCCAGAATGCTTAAAACCAGTTGCTTCCTGTAATGTCACTTCAAACTCCTGATCATACCTGTATCCCTGAATAACAAAAATTTCAAAATTTAATTACATCTTTGCAACAGCCTTTAATAAAGCTTTGTCTAGTGGGTCAATCAAGGAATTTGAATGGAATAAAAAATCCTTAGACATTGTTTCATTTCCAGGTTACAGGTATGATCAGGAGTTTGAAGTGACGTTACAGGAAGCAACTGGCATTTCCAGGTTTTGCTTATTGTATTTTCGTTCTCCTAGAATTGGTTTCATGCCTGTTTTGTAGAGCTATTGTAGAACACATAGAAAACTGGAGGTGAAGATAAAAGAAAAGTATTATAAAAATGTTTTTCTTTAAACAAGTGGTATGGAGATCATTGTAAGGCTTGGTAATTTTTGTGTAAAAACTTGCAGAAATTCTGAAAAAAAATACAACTACAACAAACAAACAAACAAATTCAATTGAAGATATCCTTATAGTTCATTATATTCATAGTTGATGTCTATGCCTTTGGAAGTTGTTATAGCAGTATGAAATAGGTAACTAAGTGTATAGGAAATTGGGCTAGACCAGAAGTTAAGCCAGGTTCATTATAACGGGGTTCGATCGTAAATAGAAGCTGAATAACAAAAAGCCATTATTCAAGTAATAGAATTGCATAGTAACAAAAATTATCAATTCGTATTATTCAGTTTTTCTCACTATGTAAAATGCTGGTTTCTAATATTACCACCATAAGCATTGATTTCTAAATGTTATTGTTGCCACTTGCATCTAAATAGTTTTATAATTAAAAATTACTTCTCAACACCTTTAATTTTTATTTTCTCTATTAAATGCAGAAAAGTTAAATTTACATTATAAATGCAATGTTTGAATAGTTTATTCCTTCTTAGTCTGCAAAAAAGTATTTGCTACTTAATTTAATAAATTTTTTTATTACTAAGTAACTCTTAAATTTATCAAACTTTGCTTTAACGAGTGGTTTAGTACACATATAAACTATATTAATAATTAATTATATTACCCTTCACTTTTTCTTCCCCCAAAAAGGAAAACAATTATGTCAGTATGTTTTCTTCTGTTAAAAATTCCATGCTTAGTCCATTTAATTCCACTTTAATTTTCAATGTTTAAATTAGTTATAATAGTGTTGATGGTTATTTCTTCAAATGCTTTAAATAGGAGAGTTCTTTAACAAAGTCTGCTGTTGCTATATATTCATCTTCAGCAGACATAAAGCAGCTATTTGTTGTTTCCTTTTACACCAACTCATAGGGTTACCTTCAGACAGAATCACATATCTGATGGTGCTACCAGATTGCACATTTCTCTATCACCTGCATAATTTACATCACAAAAACATTCAAAGTTCTCTATTAAAGTGGAAGTATAGTCTGGGTATTCGTAATGAAGACCCAAATTTACAGGTACCTTTTAGAGTTCTTTTTACATTTTCAATATCTTTTAAACTTGGATTTTTTTATATTGAAGACTCAGCAAGTGTTAAATCTGGAGGACTTTCATTGGTACTTTCTAATTAACCATACCCCTACCAAAAAATTGCGAAAAAGTATTCATGAGGTAATGCAGCAGTGTATTGCTATATAGTTACTATCTGTATATGTGTAGTATACATCTGTTTCGACCGGTGCAGAATGCAGAATCTATACGGAGCTGAGTTTGCATAATTCTATGATGTTTTTTGAAGTAAGAATTAAAAAAAAAAGATTGGTGTGTACAATGTTGAGAACATCAACATTTAAAAGAGAAAAAAAAAAAAAAAAAAAAAAAAGTGGATTTCTTGTTAAAGGTTACTGATACTTGCTCCCCCTTTTTTTAATCGATTGATTACTGTTGTATATAATTCTTAGCATAGCACCATTTTAAAAATGGCTTTAGCCTTTTGTGTATTATCTTGTGGAAAGGCTTGTTAATGAGCTTGTGAATGCTTTCCAAAGTAGTCATTCAGCTCGTGACTTTTCAGTGAATGTGTGATGATCAGAAAATAACTTTTTTTTTTTCCAGCTATCATTTTTTATCTTGCAGCTATCAATTCATAGATACTTTTTAAGAGGTAGAAACAGGATTCAGATATAGAAGAGCCAAAAGTGAAATAAATATATTTCAAGTTGCAAAGGCAGCCAAAACTACAACAGTGTGTGGCTTGGGTGCAGTGTTTTATATCGAATATTGGGATGTCAAATGTATTGGCAATTTGTGATAAAATAATCAATAGTTATAGCATAGAGCAGTGGTGTGCAAACTAGGGGTCGCGACCCCTGTGGGGGTTGCCAGAAGTTTTTTGGAGGTCGCCAGATTTTTATGAAATGCATTATGCCTGCATGCTGCATACCATACAGTGTACATATAAAGAGTGAAGTGCCGTCACTCACTGTTTAATTGCAATTTCATGCTGTCCGCTCTTTCTTTGACCGTAATGTGTAATGTATGTAAAGTGTGAAGACGCAAGTTTTTCTCTCCTGTGGATAGCGCCCTCTTCGCGGTAATTCGCCAGTTTTACTGAAAAGTGCCTATTTGACTAGATGTTAACTGCAGGGAAAGGGGGAAAATTCGCTTCCGTGAACAGCCAATCAGATGGCGAGGTACGCGGTGTATCTGATAGTCAGAGTGAAGTTGTAGCATGTAGCAGTTGGCCTGCAATTGTTTTAGTTTATCTTCGAGTTTTATCATGTGACGTTGTGTAATTATGATTTTTTATATTTTTATTGGGCTTTGCTACTCTTTGTTATCAGGTATGTACTATCATTAGAGAAAGATCTCTGTTAATTTTAATGAATTTCTCGGAAAAACTGATAAAATTTTATGTATTAGTTTTAGTTTAAATAATTTAACCTCTATCTTCATAATGGATAAATGGGTAATACGTACACCAGGTACATCTTCAGCTAACAAACGAACAAATACTGATGAGGAGACGAAAAATACTGAACTAAATGCCCAATCTAAAAAAATAAGAAAATACAATGAGGAATTTTTTAAGTATGGTTTTACATTTTGTGTTGTTGATGATGAAGAACGCCCGATAGGTGTCATTTGCAACGAAAAATTAGCAAATGAGAGCATGAAACCAGCTAAATTAAAAAGGCACCTGGAAACTAAACATAAAGAACTTCAAAATAAACATGCCGATTTTTTTTCAAAGACAAGCTGAAAATCTGAAATTTCAAAGTGCACATTTAAAGAAATTTACAATACCTCAGAAAGCATTACGAGCTTCTTTAGAAGTTTCTTATCTAATAGGAAAAACAATGAAACCCCATACAATTGGAGAATCCCTTATCCTTCCTGCAGCAACTAAGATGACATCAATTATGCATGGCGATAAATATGGAAATGAACTAAAAACAATACCATTATCAAGAGATACCGTGTCTTGGCGGATTTCCGAAATGTCACGAAATATCGAGTCAGAAGTCATAAAACACATACAAAATTCATCTGTATTTGCTTTACAACTGGACAAGACTACCGATATTGCTAAAATGTCACAACTAATTATTTATATTAGGTTTATTTTTAATGAAGATATAACAAAAATGTTTTTATGTTGCAAAAGTTTGGAAGGAAAAACAACTGGAGAAAAAATATTCAAAGTAATAATTGAATATTTTGAAACAAAGTCCCTTACCTAGGCAAACTGTGTTGTGATTTGTACTGATGGTGCTGCAGCATTAACAGGTTCGAATAAAGGGCTCAGAGACTTAATTCAGAAGGTGGCGCCTCATATGGTATTTAATCACTGTATGATTCATCGGCAAGCTCTTGTTGCAAAAGATATGGATGAAGAGTTGCACAACATATTACAAGATGCTGTTAGTTCAATTAACTACATTAAATGCAACAGCCATCTCTTTTCAATACTTTGCAAGGAGATGGGCTCAATGTATGAGACATTACTGTTACACACCGAAGTCAGATGTCTTTCACGTGAGAAAATACTACGACGGATATTTGATTTGAGAAATAAAGTGTACATGTTTTTAATTGAAAAGAAACATAAATTGGCAAGTTATTATATCAATGAAGTTTGCTATTTAGTTTATATTTTTGAAAAACTTAACGACTTAAATTTGAGCTTGCAGGGTGAGAATTCCACTATCATAACTTCAGCCAGTAAAATTCAAGCTTTTAAGAATAAGCTTAGTCTCGGCAAACTGAACTGAATAAAAACAACACCAACATGTTCCCTTGCTTTAACGATTTTATCAAGGAAAATAATATAGATATATTTACATTTAAAAACATCATTTCCAATCACATTGAAAAGTTAAAGGAAAATTTTTCGAGAAGATTTGAGGATTTTCCTGAAAACGATATTGGCTGGATTTGTAATCCATTTTCCTTTGACATATGCAGTTCAACTCTTCAAATTAGTGAGAAAGAGCAATTGATAGATCTAATTAGTGATTATACTCTTCGAAATCAATTTAAGACTCAAACTTGCCAAAAATTTTGGCTATCCGTGGAAAAACAATATCCCGTTTTATGCAAAAATGCCATCAGAGTGTTAATACAATTTGCATCAACGTATTTATGTGAAACTGGATTTAGCAAACTAGTTTCAATAAAAACTAAATACCTCTTGCGTTTAAACTCTGAAGATGATATGCGAATTGCAATTAGCAACATACATCCAAACATCGATGAGATAATTAGGAACTTGCAGCCACATACATCTCATTAAAGGGCAATTTACTGATTTTTGTGTTATACAAAAAGTATTTTCTTAAAGTTATAAATAAAATTAATATGATTCAGATATGATGATGTTTTTATTCGATGAAACGAAAGAAATGCGCGAAATATACATCATAATGCTGAACATTTATCTCTAGGGGTCGCCAAAAATTTTTTCTCTATAAAAGGGGTTGCAGTCGAAAAAAGTTTGCACACCACTGACATAGAGGGTTGCAATTCAATTTGAAATGATAATTCTTATGTAAAGATTTTTGTAGGAAACTTGAAAGAAGACAGATTTGGTATTGTATGACCTGTAAGCAAATAATGTAAAATTTGATTTTTTATTTTTGCAAAATTATGTCTTTTTACTTCATGATGTATAATATTGCAGGCAATAAATTTTATTAATTAGAATAATATTTATTATGTGATTGTATCACATATAATATAAAAATAAAGTCGTTGAAGTTTGAGTTAATTATGGCCTGCCATGATTGTTCTAAGTATGATAAAACGTGGCAGTTCTAATGTTCAATCAATTACCGTATATACCCGCGTATAAGTCGAGATATTTTGGACAAAAAAGAAATCAAAGTAGGGGGTCGACTTATACGCGGGGCCATAAAAAATTAAAAGAATCGGAAGTTCAAAAATTTCTTTATATAATGCAGTTGTTTTCTTCCCGCACTCAAATTGGACGACTTATCAAATAAGTCACTTACTTGAAGTAATTTCATGACTTAAATTATGTGACGAACTAATCACAGAGTTTCATCATTTCGATTAAACCAAAGAATTTTCGGCCCCCGAACAATAAAAAGCTCGATATTGCATTAATTGCTCAGTGGGTTAAAGATGCTTGGAACGAAATACCCTCTGAAATGATTATAAAATCATTTTATAAATGTTGTATTAGCAACAAACTAGACGGCATGGAAGATGATGCTGTTTTTGAAAGTGAAAATGACGACGAAGGCTCTGGTAGTGATTGTAACAATACAGAGTTCGAGACTGAAAATATGTATGAGCCAATGATGACAGAAGAGTTCTATGAAATGTTTGGCGAATCTGACCATGAATCGGACGTTGAAGGATTTTGATTTTGTTTATTTACGAAGGTATTTTTTATCGTATATTTACTTATTTTTCTCAGATGATTTTGAATAAATGTAGTACTTAAAAATTTTTTTTTCTAAGTTTATCGATCGATTTCGGAAGTGGGGGGTCGACTTATACGCGGGTATATACGGTAATACTTGTTTATAAAGAAATAAAAAATTAAAATGTATTAACTGGAATTTAAAAAATTGACTTATTATACAAGCATAAACTGTTCTGCTATAATTCTCATAGAAAGTTTTTAGCAAATATAATAATTCAAATAAAAATGGACATTTTTCATTTGCAATCTTATTTAGTTTTTTAAACTTTATTTGGTACTTGCTTGCTAAAGCAGCTTCCTTCCTTAGTTTCCGGAATTGGCAGACTTAATTACCTGGTCTATTATTACAAATGTGTTTATGCAGAGGTTCGATGTGTTGATGGTTTATGCAGAGGTTGTATTAAGAAGAAAGTGTATTTTATTTTGTAATAATTGTTTACTCTTTCTATGATTGCTAAAACTTCACACTATTTGTCATGATTACAATAACTTCAAATTTCTATTTGAATTATGAATTTCTACCCTAACTTTTCTAGTTTATTTCAATAGTTAACTAAAATATATTTAGCATGAAAGTGCATTTTTATTCTTTTGTATATGCTTATTATTTATGTCTTAACATTAAATGAAATATAAATATTTGTTTAGCAGCCAAGACCACCCCAAAAAAGGATAAAGAAGCCTAAGGTATTGTTAAAATTATTTTAAAATCTTTCAACTGCATTTCATGAAGATTTTTTATTGATTCTTTTTACTTTTATTTTTTAATTTGTAGCTTATTATTATGAATGGTTAGGCAGTTTTCATATGTTTTATAAATCATCTCATTACTTGACTGAAAATTTCATGTTATTGTATTTGTGTAAGATCTATGTGCTTAATTCGGTATTTTTTAGTGCAAAAAGTGAATTTTATTTGACATGTCAAAAATATGAGTTTTTTTATATTCATCAACTAAGGAAACAGTGCACATGTTACAAAAATTGGTGATTGGTGTTTTTGTATACATATCAGTGTCAATTATTAAATCTGTAATTTTCTTGTTTTTGAGAATGAGAGAATTGCTAAAACTTTATACAGTCAAAAGTCGTTAATTCAGACACCCATAATCCGGACCTCAAAGCTAAAAACTTTCTGCCCATGCGTCGGGTTGACGCATGCGCGTAAGGCCTTTACGGCTGAGAATATGCTTGTGCACGTGCACAAAATACGTTTACGAGTGCGCGTTTAATGTATAACGGATGGTATAAGCTAAGCTAAAATTATTTAATTATCTATTTCAGTTAATGTTGCAGATTGCGTTGTTCCTTAATTTTCGAATTGGATCCGGCTTATTATTTATTGCAGACTGTTAGAGCAGTTTTATAAAAGTAAGCTTGAACTTTCGATTATGTCAAATAGAATTTCTGATATATATTTATTAATATGTAAATTATCTACAAAGCGAAAGTATGTTTCGAAGTTCATTAAACAAAAAGTGGAATTGCTACAAAAGATGGATAAAGGCATATCCTTTGTTTATCTAAACTTTAACGTTTGTTTATCTGAACTTTGTTTATCTTTAATGCTGCGGCGCTGCGCAATGAATTGGAAGTTGATCTGTCAGCACTATCCTTATCTTCAGGGCAGATGTTTTTATTTTATTTGGCTTATAATTCCTTATTAAATGTAGTATTTCATCTCGATGTACTCTATCTTTGATATGATTTAAATCAAATTCCTCATCATTATAATTCGCTTCCGATAGCGAAGAAAGTAACAGAGGTTATTGAAAATGAAAAAATTTCAATTGACAAATTAGTCGGTATTCTCGACACAGCAATTATAGGACTTGAACAGTGGAACTTTGTAACTGAACAAGAAATTATGTCTGTTTAAAGAATTAAAGAGAATGTATTATCACATAAAAAACGAAGCAACTTAAACAACTTACATTGAAAGAAATGTTTAATAAAGTAAACAAATAAATATTAAGCTTTTTTGTTTTTGTAAATTTTGATACCGTTTAGATCATAATTGTTCTTTATTTCATAAATTACGGTTTCATATTTTTAATTTTATAATTTCTGCATGCCATCTTACCAGATTTAAACTGATGATCTATAATCCGGAAAAATCGATAATCCGGAATCGCCGAAGTCCCGACGAGTCCAGATTAACGACTTTTGACTGTATTGGGATATATAATGAAATATGTTTTTTAAAAGTAAGATATAGGAAATAAATATATGTAACTGTGATAATGATGCAATCTTATTGTTGTAGTTGTTTGACTGATGTGCACTTGATCCAGTATTATCTAAAAGCAAATCAAGATTTGGAAACAAAACAATAAAAAAAATAGATAATTAATTTGCTGTGTATTAGTGGTTTGTACAGACTTGCTGAATAAAGAAGCCAGATGAAAGAAAAGATTACAGTTCTGAGGTCTTGTATGTTTAACAAATGCAGAAAAAAATATAAAAAATAAGTCAAGCAGAATCGGAGATATGTTCGCTTTGTAATTTACTAAAGCTTATTAATTAGTTGTTTGTAATTGCTTGCAATTAGTAACCTAAGAGATAAGTTACTGTGTTTTAAAGGATTTCTTGCATCAGATCCAACTTTATGCAGGATCAATCATTAATTTCCTAACCAGAAAGAGCTAATAAAGATGACCTGGTTTCGTTAATTTTTTAAAATTTTCTTTTTGAAAAGGAAAATCCTCTACTATTCAGTATCCAGTAATAATATGCTCTCCTACATAATACGTTTATCATAAAACCTATTTTGATATGAAGAAGTGGGAAGTGCGCTTTCTGGTGTACTAAAGGCTGAGAAATTACATGCAGTGTAAAGTCGAAAATCCAGACCTCTGAACTGTTAGCAAAATAAATAAATAAAATACTTTGTTTTAAAATTTTCTTTTTCTTTACAAAGTCTGAGAAGGGAGAACATAATAAAAGAAAAAGAAAGGGTGATGTAAAAGTGAATTTTTTTTTTTTTTTTTTTTTTTTTTTTAATTGACTGACAGATTTTTGTATGATACTTAGCCACTGGCAGTATATTCACTGAATAGTTGTGGAGGGTTTTAGCATTTTTCTTTTTTACCTAAACAGTAAGTGAAGCCACAAGGCATATTGATTTGTAGTGAGATATTGTTCATAAAGGTTCCCGCCCCCTAGTAGTTGGGAAGAGTTAGTATAGAATGTACATTCAGTTAACATAGCAAATTGTACTTTTCTGCAGCTTTTTAATTCTGCTCATTATATTTTGCTGGCTATTATTATTATAGCTATCTTATCAAATTATCTTATCAAAAGTTTAGATTTTTTGTTATGCCAAAAAGAGTTTCTGATTCTAAAGCTATATCAGAATCTGCAAAGCAGAAGCATATTTGGTACTTGCCTTCTATAGTGGCATTGGTGAAAAGAAACAGTGTTGGTGCAATTTGGGCTGCAATTTCAAAATTGAGAGAAATGACAGCTTTATTTTGCTGTAGATTTTGAATGCTATAGAAGGTGAAATTTTCCAGTTAATTATTATATTGTGGAGAAGTAATGAAAAATTGGGATGATATAGCAGAAGTTTTTCAGTGTGATGGCAATGCCCCAATCAGCAATCAACCAATGAAATTCTGTAGTATAGTTTTAAATCCAGAAAATGTCGCTACTGATTGTGATAAAAGTGACTGAAGTTTTTGATAATTAAATATTTTGATTAACAGTTTAGTGGGAATTTCCATCAGGGTAATTACAGGACTTGAACAATAAAATTTTATAACTGGAAAAAAAAAATATGTCTGTCTGTAAAATTAAGTATTAGCACAAAAAACAAAATAGCTTGCATTGAAAGAAATGTTTAAATAAACAAATAAATACTCTGTTTTTTAATAATAAGTAAATAAAACAAATAAATACTCTGTGTAAGCTGCTGCTTTTTTTTTTTTTTTTTTTTTTTTTTTTTTTAGGAGGGTTGTGTTTGGTAAATTTTGATTCGCATAAAGTCATAAATGCACCATTATTTCATAAACAATTATTTCCTGTTTTTAATTTTGTAATTTCTCCTCTAACTGTATTTAAACTGATAATCTAAAATCCGGAATCTACGAAGTCCTCATGATTTTGGATCTTGGGCTATGTACTGTATTTTGTCCATCAAATTAATAGCTTCATTTTAGGCCATAATTCTTTAATATGCTTTTTCTTAGTCCCTATTCCAGTGATGCAAAAAGCAAGAGCATTTTCTGTATGCAGAGCATAGAGCAGTCACTTTCAGATTTCCAGACGCATGCCAAGATTTTTTTTAGGCCATAATCGAATTAGTAGCTTCTTTTTAGGCCATAATTCTTTAATATACTTTTTCTTAGTCCCTATTCCAGTGATGCAAAAAGCAAGAGCATTTTCTGTATGCAGAGCATAGAGCAGTCACTTTCAGATTTCCAGACGCATGCCAAGATTTTTTTTCTTTATTTAAGTGTTTTGCCAGACTTTTATGTTCTTATTCCTTTTTTCATATACTCTGTATAAGAAAATTGTTCAGATGTGTGCTTGTTTCCTATGTGAGACATGACAGCTTTTTTTTTTTTTTTTTTTTTTGTGTGTGTGTGTGAGAGAGAGAGAGAGAGTTTAAAATCTGTGTGAAAAAGAAACATGCCAATTTAAAATCAAGTAAAAAATGAAGCAACCTTAGACTCGTGTGGATTTTATATAAGATAATATCAAATTTTAAGGGGATTCATATAATTCTGTTTTTTTGGGGGGGGGCAAAAAATTTGACTTATATTATTTTCTGTCTTTTACTGAGAAAATCAAAGCTGCTAATCTTGATGTCACAGTCTTAGTCTAACTTTTTGATAAGGGTGTGAAAAAGATCTTTTGAGCCAGACTGACTAAAATAGAGTTAAAATTTTGAGAAATTTATCAAACTCCCCCCTAACTTAGAAATATAGCATTAATGGGAAGAATTTTGTAGAAAAAATTAGCATAATGGAAAAATTCAGTCTTCAGAATTGAATTTAGTACTTAACTAAACTGCACAATACATACAATATAATATTGGTTTTATTACAAGCAGAACTATTTTCCTAAGCTGTCATCCTCCAGTATTATTAATTGTAGCTTCCACATATTCTTAATATAATAATATATTAAATATCTAAATTTTCTACTTACAATCCAAATTCCAAAATTCCTGTGGAGTTTAATGTATTTTGTTAAATTGTATGGCTTGGTAGTAATCTTTTAATCTTTGTATATCCATCCTAAGAAACTTTATATTAATCATTGTAATTAATAAATTAAACCATTGTTAAAATAGGCCTTAAATTAAATAATTTTATTAATTGGAAAAAAAAAAAAAAAACAGATACCAAAGCCTCATATGTCCCATAAAGCGTTTAGTTGCTTGTAGGCAACACACTATGTATTATTGGTTTTGCATGCTGTTTTTATCAGATAATTCATTTAACAAGAATCTGTTATACCAGATGTTTCATCTTTAGGGAATTAGTAAAACATTTACAATTCACGCTTATTCCCAAGAAAAAACAGTATGATATGTACATGTAGTATTAACATTGCATTTTGGTTACTTTTGTTTTTCTCTGCATTGAACGTCTGTATCTATCGTCATGGAAATTTCTTTGAATGGCTATTATTGTCAATAATTTGAAAGGAAGAATAAAAAGCTGAAGTATTATACTTTAGATATGGTGAAAATGTCTCCCCCATTTTATTTATTTATTTATTTAGTTATGAACTTTTATTAAAAGAAAAAATGCATAACCAGAAATTTAAAATTGAGATTTACATGCTGTATAACTTTTGAAATAAGAGTTTCAGCAAAACATATATACAATCCATGTAGTTTGTTTGTTGAATTTTTTAACCTTGTTATCCTAGCTGGTTTTTAAATATTCTGTTGTGTGAAGTTAAGGAAGTTGAGCATGAGTTTAAATGCAGTATTAAAAATCCATTTTTAATTGCTAAATTAAAACAAATTTTTTAAATCTTTTTCTTTATATTTACAGACTAACCAACCCCATTTAACCAAAGATGCCAGCCGATGGAAACCTACCGATGATTTGTCTCTTATATTATCAGTAATACAAGTAAGTAAATCTTGATGAAATATAGTTTTTCTTTCCGTGATAGATATCTTTAGCTACTCTGAGAGGAGAAATTTTCATCTGGTCAAAACATTTTTTTGACATATAGCTTCCAAAACTTTTATAAATATTGTATAACATGAATATCACATAAAAGTATCTTGATTTAAAATAAAATTTGGCTTTATGTTTCTTACTTAGACAAATGACTTTGAAACAGTTCATTTGGGAGTAAAATTTTCATCAAAGTTTAGTCTTCAAGAAATTCAAGAACGATGGTATGCTCTTCTGTATGATCCATCAGTTTCAAAGTAAGTTTTATATTTTGAACTTGTTTGTCTCTCTTTTTATTTATATATTTTACAAGATTTTTGTTATGAAATAAACTTTTATTTTAAAATATGTGTAGTTCAGTACATTATTTTTACATATATGATGTTAAAGCTAATATCCATGTAATGATTTAATAATGTGTAGCTGCAATCCAAAGGAAGTAATCATTTGAGTTGGAAGGTTGCTTATTAACATTTTTAGTATAATCTTAAACTGTAATAATTTCAATACAGTAATTATGTTTTCTCAAAACTGTTCTTGTAATCATATTCTAATTTGCAGTAAGGTATAAACAATTAAGATTTACAAAGGAGTATATCCAGTTTTGCTGCTTTTGTACAGCATCCTAGTTTATCTGACTCTTTTGATCTTTCATGTAATGACATTTGATCATTGATTAAAGTACAAGTGCATGTAAACATTAATAGGGGAAAGGAGGATAAAATTTTTCAGTTAATTGTTAACAATCATTCAGCAATTGTTTTGCCATTTTCTGTTGTTTCACAATTTTGGAAAACTGCCATATTGCATGATTTGGCATTTACCTACCTTAACTAACACCTAACATATAGTCTGTTATTTCTATCATTGTTTACTTTAAATAAATCATTAAATGGCTTCAGAGAGATGAAATAAATATAACATATTAATGTTAGTATAGGTACAACTTTGCTAATAAATAAAATCAAACATCTGCTAACTTAAGAATGAATAACACAGACTGTTTTGTCATGAATGTTTTGAACTTATGAATGAATAGCATAAACCGTAATATACATAAAAAAACCATTAGCTAAAAATTTGTTGGAAATCCTGAATCATGTAAATTGTCATTTTACGCACCTTTGAAGAAGGTTAATTCCTAGGTTAATATAGTAATTGTGTAATTTGTATGAGGTAATATTAGAAGATGCAACAGAAGGTCTAGCTGATTTTTTATCTACCCAGTTAAAGCGGTTAAATCAACATAATTCAATAATATTCAATAATCATAATTCTGGAGTGATCAAATGAAATGAAGAGGAGACTTATTTGGGAAGATAAACAGAAGCTTAACTGTTTAGTAAAGCATAGAGCTTTACAAAGTAGCATTGGAATGGAAGAAATCTGGTGATTAGAAAAGTACAATAGAATCTGGTAACATGCATATCTACAAAGAGTTGTACCGATAAAGAAATGTAAGGATTTTAGATCATGTCTTCCTGAATTTACACTTTTTTCCTTTCTTAGCTTTTACATTAAGTTGATTGTTTGTTCATAAATAAGTACCCAAAACATGTCTTAAGAATTGTTTACTCATTTATTCAATATAAAACTATATATATATATATATATATATATATATATATATATATATATATATGTATTCAAAATAGTGAGAAATTTTGAACCAAAATCAAAACCACAAAGACATGAAATAAATGATTTTCAAACAGAAGATATCCCGAAAACAACAGAAATATATAAAAACACATGAAAAGGAATACTATTAAAATCCGTTTCAATGTTATCAAGAGGAGGTAGATTAGATTCAGTTGAATCCCTCTTCCCAGGAAAAACACTGTAGTTCTGTTCATCCAAAATCAGCTGATGAACCATCTTAAATTATTGAATTATAATAGTTCATCCTAACATTCCTAATGCATACTCGACATCCTAATATTCCTAATGCATACTCGTAAAATATATATCATTTACTAATATTAAAATTCAGATTGGACTGCAATAATTAACATAATATATTACAAATTAACTGAGAACAGAAATTTTGAGCATACTATTGGAAGAACAAAGGACAGTAATTCAAAAGGAAAAAGTAGGTGCTAATTGAAAACTGAAGTAATGTTGAATCAGATTTTAATCACATCCCTTTTCCTATTTTACGTATTTTTATATAATTCTGTTGTTTGTTTTCAGGATTTCTTCTATTTGGAAACAGCGAGTTGATTTTATTATTATTATTATTATTATTATTATTATTATTATTATTATATATATATATATATATATATATATATATATATATATATATATATATTGTAGGGAGATTTTGAGATTTTACTGGTTAAAAAAAAAATTTTTTTTAATGTCCTTGTGGATTTGGTTCTAAATTTCTTACTTTTTCTCTATATTGATTAGTTTTTCAGCAGCATATTCTGAAGAAATAATATTGTGATATTTTTGTTAAAAAATTATTATATATATATGTATATAGATAGATACATAGAATAGAATGTCAGTACAAAAGAAAAACTTAGTGTATAAATGATAGGCTAAACATTTGAAGATGGTTTTATAAAGATGCATCAGAATAAATTACTTTAAAAATTACTTTAAAAGTATCTTAAAGTTTATTACCTTAAATAAGAAACTATAAATAAATACCTTTTAAAACCCCCAGCAATAAAATTTTCCCCAAAAGTTAAATCCCTTTGCTAATTCTAGCCTTGTATCCACACATGGGTGAAGTGAAAAAGGCAAACAAAAAAAAATTTTTTTTTTCAAATTTTATAGTTTCTTGACCCAATAAATGATTCTGTTTGATGAAAAAACACAGTATAAAAATTATTACTCATCATCTACAGGCTCCACATGAGGTAAATAAAAAATCCATGAAAAGATATTTTTCAGCAATATTTTTTATATATGACTTTTTTATTATAATATTTTTGTTTCCAGCATACGGTTGTAATTGGTAAACAAAAAGCCAGTAAAAAGTTGTAGCTTGATCATTCTTTATCTTCAGGTTCTACAAGAGAACTGAAGAAATTAATCTTGGTGTTGAACTTCAGAAGTTCGTTCTAGGATTTGATTCAATTGTATATGAATCCATCCCTGTCAACTGCACTGCATATTGCCAGTAATGCTTCTATCACCAATCTCACATGCCTTTGTACTATTTGAGAATGACTAGGAAGCTTCCCTATTTGAAACTATGAACCTCCACTAATCAGTCTTCATCATTGAGGTATAAGGTAGTAGTTGGTTTCAAGGGATTGTCTCAACAAATCATCTCAAAAAACTCCTTTTCTTTGAATGTCCATTTCAGAAGCTCAAATTGTTGTATTTTCCACTTCCAGTCAGTTTTTCTTGCTTTCAGTATTCTTCTCAGGCCATGTTCTCAAATATGTGCTCATTCAACTTCCAGCATTGCCAGTAGAATGTGTACAAAGTAAGCAAAATAACAATTTCTCTGAATAACTTCTTAAATCATTGCCTTAAAATTTTTTTGCAAGAATGAACTTTTTCTAAATCATTTCGTGAATGTAATTTGCTCCATGTGTTGCTCTCAGGATTTTCATTTATTTCAAATCAGGATGGCACATAAACTTTTAAAAATACTCAACTAGCAGCTTCAAGTCATCTGTTGGTTTGGTTCAGCAGTTGATAAGTAAAGGTGAAGAATTCTGTTGACTTCCCAGGACTCCTGTTTGTTAGGTATGGAGGGCAGTCCATCAAGAATACTGTCCTAGAAATATTAAAGGAGTTATTTTTGGTCTGTCCTAAGGTCTTTTTTGTCATTTTTGGATAGATTAATTGGAATAGAGGCATAACCTGTCACGGCAAAGGTTTGACATATTTCTAGGGATTTTCGTATTGTTCCAAAAAACTGTTATGGCCTAGATGTATTTCCATCAGTCTTTTGGAAATGATGATTATGACTGACAACGAGCTCAAGATATGTAACTAAGTCATTTTTCTTCATAGTCTTGATATTCATTCCATCATATCCATCAGCAACCAGTTTGGAAAGTTCAATACTTTTCCGTGTAACAAATTTGGTAATGCTTTGTATAATATTATCAGCACTCAACCAAGAATCTGGAGTTACATGTCCTATATAAACAGAACCAGGTTCTGACAAGAGAATAATATGCTATTCCACAGCTATAATACTGTAGAAAGAATTACCCTTTTTCTCATACACTGTAGTTTTGTCCTCCCATCAAAATAGGTGCAAAAATTGTATTATTGATGTAGCGGTTGACTGAAGCTGGGACCATACCTTGTGACGTTCTTTCCACAACTTACACCTGCTGATAACTTTAGCTGGAGTATCTTTCAATACATTTCCCACATCCTGAAGTACAGACAGCAGCTGTACTTCAGGATAGGCAAGACATGACAGCAGCTTTCCTATCCAATACTCCTGCTCTATCTGTCATAAGCAGCAGCTAAATTTGGCAGATGTATTTGCATTTGGCCTGTCTTGGAGGTTTAGGGGATTTGAAAATCAGTTGCTTTCAGACGTTTTGCTTCTTGATTAATATAATCATAACTGTCTTCAGCGATGTCTTCTAAATCAGACACTAAAAGGGCATTTGCCTCTTAAGTCTGAAATTGTCACTGAAAAACACACATTACATTCCCTTGCTTTAAATTCCTGATTTTCCCTTCTTTGTTTTCTTTCTGTTATTTGTTGCAGTATTCAACTTTTAGAAAATTAATCTCCATTGGCCATAAACCCATTGGCCATTTTTCGTGTGTGTGTTGGTCTGTTAGGGAATTTCGCTCTGTGCTTGGAATCACGGAGCATTTACATTGTTCATAATTCAAACATTTCCATGCAGAAATATCGAACAAAGTACTGTTTGTATAATCAAAGAAACCATTCTTAATTTTGTCATCCCCCTTCTGAGATTTTGGTGATCTTTTTATGTTTTTGTACTTTTCATTGTAATTTCTTACAAGACGAATAATTTATTGTTGACTGAGATTTGGAGCTTTTCTTCCAAATTCTTGAAATGTCATAGGAAACAATTTTGATAATGTCATTGACTGTCCTCTTGGGTCTTTCGTGTTCCCTTTTCACAATAACTCATTTCTAACCCAAAGGAAATGCTTCATTACATCAGCATGTATGGGTGAAACTGTCCCTAAGTTTTACTGGAGTTCCAAAAACATTACAGAAAGTTGCACTTCTAGCTGGCATCATCTTAGTCCAACGTCAAGAATGATTGAAAAAGCACAATTGACAAAATACACTGAATAACTAACTAATTAATAATAAAAAGTCGTTGAAAGATCACAGAAGCCACATGATCGCTTACCACAAGCTAGAACCAATAGTCAGATTAGAACCCATGCTGCCACCTAGTAGCATTTTTGCTATTAGATTTGATATTTTGGTGTGGGAAGCAATTTCTCATTCTAAGAAATGACATGCTTTTGACAAAGCTATGAAAAAAATATAATAGTTAAAAAAGTCAGCACAAATATTCACTTGAGGTGTGGAACATCAAGATATTAATATTTTAGGCTGAAATTTGAACACAATTATTCTAGCCCATTTTGAACTATTTAATGACTTGGGCAATATGAATATTTTTAAAAAAAAAAAAAAAGTTTTTTTTTTCTGCACTCTGTTGTGCAATGCTAGTTAACAAAAACATTTCCTCATCCTTTTATGTTTTCCATTTTTAATACCAGAAAAATCTTTACAAATGCTATTTTTAACAATCTATCTATATTTGCCATCCAAATAAAACAACCTTGCTCACTGTGCGACTGTAAATGAACAAGCTACCAGTTGCATTTATGTTGGAACTCAACATGTTATAAAAAGAAAGCATTGACCCACAAGTATAAACTTCAATAATAAAATTAATTTACTTCTTCTAATCAAAATGTGTTGTTAATGTTGTGCATTTTTATTAAAAGATATAGTTGCTTGTAAATTTTAAGAAAAAATGCCCATTCAATTTGCCATATTGAATCTTTCGAAAATCAAAAATTTATTTCTTTATATAAAATGCAAACATGGATTACAGGCATTTATGAACATTCATTGAGATGATGTTATAGAGCTATTTAAAGACGATTCAGTCCCTCATATCTCAATAGTACAATCATGAAAATATAAGTTATAAAAAATTATAATCTTTTTCTGGAGGGAGGGGCAGAGATATGAAATCCCCACTGAGATGTTAGATAGTAATCTGAAGTTTTCAGTATATATGTATGCATGTGTATGGTTTTAAACTATACAACTGATAGTTATATGGTATTAATTTCATATAAATTTACCTAATTAATACAGCTTTTAGCTCTCAAGAGAATACAATGAACTTAAGTCATTTCCAGATATGCTATATAAGAGTGAAATTTTGAATGTCTCTATAAAAAGAAGTTATTATCTAAAACTATTATAAATTACTGTATTTGATAGTATGGTATATAATTGCTGCTGTGTCTTGGTTATTTATAAATAATCAAAATAATATAATTTCTGTTATAGCAGAATTATGAGGATATTTTCATGTAAATTATTATTTGTTATGCCATTAAAAATGATACTTATGTATTATTTCAACCATCTTAGTAGAAGTTGCTAGACCTTCAGAATGTGCCAAACTCTGGCGAATATGTTAGGAATGGAAGAAACTGAGGTAAAATTTCAGCAGGAATGTAGAATTTAGTCATAAAATCTGTAAAGGGAACTATGAGGAGATGCGTCCGTTAAATAGCCCATGTTGCTGAGGTTTGTGAGATGCCAAAGCTGTATAATTTTTTTCTAATGTCTCCCTTTGGACTAAAAAGTCCAAAGGGCTATTTGCCCTGAAGGACTATTGATTTCGTTTTGGCATTTTGCATCGAAAACTTAAAAAGTCCGTATCACTTTTCAAATCATTACCACCATATATTATCACCCTGTCTTATATTTAAAGAAATTAAATAATGAAGAATCTGCATAAATGTATGTATGTGTCTCACATTCTGATAAAACAGTGCCTAGAGCCATCAAAATTTGAATAATGTAATCTTCCATAGAATATGGGCATGTGGAAGCCCTAATTTGAATTTAAAAATTGTTTTTAGTATCAATTAACGATTTCAAAGCGAGCAATGGCAACACTGTACGAAAAAACATTTTTCTCTTCAGTGCGCGAGACTATCAGAAATTCTAAAGATATGCTCATTTTAAAATTATTTTGCGATATTGCTGTTGAACTGAATTTTATAGTTTGAGTACGTAGAACATGATATTTAATAAATAACGGTAACACACAAAACAATAAAAAAAGCCCCTTTGGACGTAATTTAAAATCTGAAACCTTTCAATTTTTTTAAAATTATTTATTTATTTTTTACAAAAACGGGTTACTGTGTACTTGAGGAAAAGAATAGCACCAAAAAAATTACATCAAGATTTGGATTAGAAAGCAGGTGTTTTATTTCTTTTAAATGTATCACATAATCCTTATTTAATAATTAAAATTTGTCTAGAAAGAAATCTATCGCAATGTTCTGTCATATTTGGCCATGACTGCCTTTGTAAGCACCTCCAACACATCAGTGTTGCTTCTGAATCTCTTTGTCCCTTTTGCAGTCTCAAGGAAGACATGGACTTGCCACATCTCTGCAAATACACTGCTGCTTCTCTTATTTTGATTAGGGAGTGCTATTAGGGAAAAATGGAAATGCCCCAAGTTTATAGATATACTAATGTCAATTTCCTCATCTTTGTTTTGTATTTTATTCAATGTTCAGTTGTCTTGTAATGTGCCACTTCCGACTCATGATAAATATCATTCGGGAATGTTTTTACAAAAGGTGACAAAAACCACCAAACTGCACCCGGAATGTAAGTAACCCAGAAAGTCGTTTTTAACTAAACAATTGCCAAATAATGCCAAGGTGGTGGCATTAAAACGTAAGTACCCTTTTTAATATCACATTAGGGAGGCATTGCATTTTTAAATCATTCATGTGTACTGAAATGTGATTTTCCTTGAATAAATATATATGGTATATAACAAAGAAATTAATATCCTTTTCTGTAAATTTGACAGAAAACCCACTTATGCTTTATTAGAATATTTAGTTTTTCTGATTAGTACATCATTTTCATAAAATGCATTATAAATGTGATATTTTTTAATAAAATGTTTAAAATTGACTTTTTTTTTTTTTTTTTCCTTTTAAGACCTGCTTTATTTGCCATACGACAGATGAGCCCTGATGTCCGAACACAAATTCAAGCTAAAGTTTTATTTAGTGAACAGGAACAGAAGTTACTTGCTTCTGTACCATCAGTAAGTTTGAAATATTCTTAAAGCATCAAAAGCTTCCTTAAATTATTTTTAATTTTCTAGTTCAATGCTTCAAGACACAAAGAATGTAATCTGACATATTGAAATCCGTCTTTCTTTGAACTTTTAGTGATTTGAATTATTTATTGTTATAAATAAAAATGAGTTGAAACAGTAACACCTACTTGACAGCGTATTAAATGTTTGAGTTAAATGACATTTTGTACACTGTGAAAGGGGGGGGACAGTTCTATATCTCTCGTTGTAGTAGGCCGATTGACGAAATTCAACTTGCATTTTTCATGTCTCGAAAACGGGATTTAGGATATGTATTAGTTTTATATATGGCATTGTTCTAATATAGGTATTTTGACACAAAATCAGACTTTTTCTGAAATAATATACCAATTTTTTCCATATTTCAAATCTATAACTCAAATTAGGCCAAACTACCAAGTTTTGTAAAAATCGCATAAGTAGTTTTTAAAAATTAGCTCTCAAAATTTTAGCTCTTTAATTTTAATTGAGTTTGGCATATATTTATTAATCTCTGTTTTTTTTTTATTAAACTTATTTGATTATTCCTTTCACATTTCGAAATTTAGGTTCATTCTGAATAAAATTCACCCATTTTTTATGATTTGTATTTAAAAATAATTTTTATAAATTTTGAATTATAATCTATAAAATTTTTACCATCTTAAAGTAGATGTATTTCTAAGCATACCTGCAAAAAATTAGAGTTTTTTTTTTTTTTTTTTTTTCCAAAATTTTCGAAGCTATATGTGAATTTATATATTGGCGCGTTTTGAAATTTGGCATATTTGTTGAAAGTGATAATAACATCAAATGGGGTTTAGGCACTTTGTTAAAATTATTTGGAAGTAGAAACGCTGTGACTTTTTTTCCACTCATGCACAATGCAAAAAGGTAGGAACCAGCTGCCTTTTTTTCCGCTCCGATGTAATGGAAGGGAAAAGAAAATTGGTTGCCACATTTTAAGAAGTTCACCAAGTGAATTATACCTGGTTCAAACTGAAAAAATTCTGCCAAGATAAATTTTTTAATTTCTCCATACATTTCGCACCAAATTTTACAAAATTTAATATCTAGGCCATATATCATAGAATCAATATATGGAAAAAAATTTTATGTTATTATGTTTGTGTCAAAATATCTATGTTAGAACAATGCTGTATATAAATCTAATACATGTTCTATGTCGCGCTTTCGAGACATGAAAAACTCAATATGAATTTTGTCAATCAACGCAGTAAAACGAGAGAAACAAACTGCCCCCCCCTTTTTTTAGTTTTTTGCACAGTGTACATATCGATATTGTTGCCTCAGATATTCTAAGAAATTGTGAATTACGTGATACATTGCCTTGGTTGAATATGATATTAAGACTAGGGAATGCTTCATATTTTTCTTTATCTTGTAAATGTTGAGTGAAACTTGGTTCAGAATAAATAGCCAAGAATATGTATATATGAAAATTATCCTGAAATTGTGTGTCGTAAAACATTATTCATCTGCATCACATGCCTGTAGTAACAAAAGGTGATGCAAAATTTTAAATAATCTGTAGATAAAATAAATGGTCAAGAATTGCTCAGTTAAAACCATGTTTAAAATAAATGTTGCAGTGATATTATAGCTGAAGATATTCATAGTATTGTGCCTGCTCTGAATTTCTCTTAGCTGTCCCAATTGGTATATTATTATTTAAGTTATTGTACTGGTAAGATTGTGTTTGAATCCTAAATCACCTATACGAATATTGTACTTATACAAAAAGAAAATTTTTTTTTAGGCCTAAGGGGCTTTGTCCTTGAACGACTATTGTTTTCATTTTGCGATTTTACGTCGGTTCACTACAAACGGCGAATCACTTTTCAAACTGTTGACACAAAGTATTATTGCCCTGTGTTACATTTAAAGAAATTAAATAATGAAAAACCTGCATAAATGTATGTATACTTCTCTCATTGTGGTAAAACAACAGTAGAGCCATCAAATTTTGAATGACCCAATCCTCCTACAAATATGGGCATTTGGAAGACCAAATTTGAAATTTGTTCTATTATCAATTTCCTATTTTGTAAAACTTTAACGAATTTTTGATTAATAAACTCAAGGATTTCAAAGTGAGCAATGGCAACGATGTACAGAAAAAACATTTTTATCTCCAATGCGTGAGTCTCTGTATCAGAAATTCTAAAGTTATGCTCATTTTAAAACTATTTTGCGATATTGCTGTTTAACTGAGTTTTATTGTTTAACCCTCTCTGACTGCTCAATTTGTGGACCAAAATCGCTTCCAATTTTTTTTTTCTGCCCTCCATATTTTAAATCTATATATATATTGGAGAATTAAAAAATGCACTTTTTCTTTCTAGAAAATTTTTTATATATATTTTTATCATGAGAACCTAAGTTGCCAGAAAAACCAAGTTTTGATGTTATCACTAAAAAAGACTTTTTTTTAAAATAAATTTCAGTCGAATTACAGTTAATTTCTTTTTATTGCATAATATAAAAAAGTAAAATGTATAAAATTTAAGAAAATATAAAGCGCTTAGGGAAAAATACCTTAGAAAAGCAGTTTAGTATGATAGAGTTCAAAACAGGGTTCAAGGCAAAGTCCAACTTCTTAGTCTTTGCACCAGATTCAATAAATCTAATTAATAATCAATCTAATTATTAATCTAATAAATAAATCTAATTAATAATTCAATATGTTAATTAAATAATCAAGATAATCATTGAATGTTTTCTAGCAGCCATTTCTGTAAGAAAAAAGTGGCAAAAAGTGAAGTTTGTGCAGTAATACCACATGCTGCAATCAAATGCTGCAAATTTGTGGGCTACTAACGATATCTGTTGGCCAAAACTTAAACTAAACATCTAATACTGTATATAATTTATTTCAGTGGTTAAACAGGAAAAAAACGGGATACGCTCCTCAATAAAGGAAGAAAAATACATGCCCGCAGGATGAGGAAATTTTGCTACATATGGAACTGGAAATCGTGGGACGAGCAGCCAGAGGGTTAAGTGATATTTAATAAATAAATGTAACACACAAAATGTTAAAAAAAAAAAAAAAATGCCCCTTTGGACATAGTTTTAAATCTGAAACATTCCAGGTTTTCTTTTCTTTCCTTCTTCTTTTTTATTTATTTTATTTTTATTTTTATTTTTTATAATGTAATGTGAAAATTTAAAGAGATGATGCTGTGCTGTAAAAATAAGAATACAGGTGCAAGTCTTTTGACATTGAGTAAATGATTATCTTGCTAAATCGGCGAGATATTGCCAACTGATTGATGGTTGTTTTCGTGACATTTTTGTCTTCAAAAGTGTCAACATTTTGGTCTGGTCCCTGTATCACCATAATAGGTATTGTAATTGATTTCATATGTAACTGTAACCATATTCGGCCTTCATATGCTTTCCAGTGATTTTGAGATGTAGAAAGTACTAAAAATATCTTGGCGGATGGGTGACTATATAAGACTTGAGAGCACCATTTTCTCAGTTGGGAGTTTTTAGTTCAGAGCAACTTCGGAGAACTGAGATATCCATGAAAACTTCACCTTTTTTGTGCTTTTTGCATTGCATTGTGCTTAGTGTTCATAGTAGTTTGAAGTGTAACTACTGAGTGTACTCTGTGATACTGTGAACACCTGTTTGAGTATTCCTGTGGAAAGTTCCTTAACTCTGAAGTGTTTCTTTTGATAAAATAAGTTTTATCAACCTATCATCAGCCCTGTGTGCATTCAATCTGTTATGAAGCCATATGCATGCAACAGTACTTTACTATCTGGGCCCATATTTTATGTTATTACCGTAAATCAGAAGTTTCTAAATCATATGCTTAATTCAGCCAAAAGAAATATATTTGGGGTGTGATTCTTTTTTCTTTCATAGTTCATAAGGTTATTTAAGAAGTTAAGTAAATTTTAATAACTTCTTAAATAACATTATGAATTACTTGCATCTTCTCATTTAAAAAAAAAAAAAAAAAGGTTAGCAGAAATGATGCAGTGCAGAAAAAGTTTTTATTTTTAGAATAGAGAGGGGAAATAAACAAATTAACATTAAACATTAAGAAGCTATTGTTAATTTAAATTATAATTTACATATTTTATTTATCTTATATATATATATATGCACACTCAAAGTTCTTTAATTATGTCTTTCATTTTACTAACCTAGGATACTTATGTTGGTGTTATTATATGCTTCGTATGAACCTCTCTATTTTTCTTTAATCATTGTTTTCACAGATATTTGCACCTTTGTGCTAGGAACAAATTTTTATATTGAAAAAGGAAACATTAGACATAGGAATAAATCTTCTGAGCTGAGTATAAGAAGCAGAAAAAGTGTGAAAAGTTGTTATTGATGTTGTGATGACTGTCTTAAGCAAATCAAACTTTAATATTTTTCCTTGGTTAAGGTACTGTACTATATTTGTTTAATTTTATTTTTGATATTTTATTTATTTATTTATTTATTTTTTCCACAGACAGAAGGTAACCTTGAAGTATTCCAAAATCTGCTCGATTCTAATGCATCAGTATTTTTACCATCAAGAACAGGAAAAGCATTATATGAGCATTGGACTCTCATGAAGCAATATTATCTTCTCGGTGATCAAGCAGGTGAATGTTTAGCATAAGTTTTTCATTTATACTTAACTTATTTTATGCAGTATATTGTTCTTTTGAAAAAATATAAATTGCAAGTCTGTCTTGATTTAGCTTTTATTTCATCTGAATATATGCTGCACTTTTTATATCAAAAGATTCATTTAGAAATTATGTAGTATAATGGTCATGTATTTCTTATTCAGCTTATTTGTAATGTATCTTCTTGATCCATTTTGTTTTTTTCTATTTCATAACCAAATTTTGTTTTATTCGTGTAGTCCAAGCTGGCATGCAAAATAGTAGTCATATTTTAGAAGGTAATAAAAATTTGTCTTCTTATTAATATACAGTTAAAAAATAATTGTCATATTTATAAAACATAAAAAATTAGCTGCATAATGCATATCTTAAGTAAAATATTACCTTTACATTAGATTTAATATGTAATCTTAATTCATTGTACTTTTTACTGAAATAAGAATTTCCAGTGTAAATTGCAGTCACCTACCTAATATTTTATTAATGTAAATTGCAGTCACTTACCTAATATTTTATTAATCGATTGTTGTTCAAAATGCAGCCCATACAGTTACAGAGAACCGTTAAAACACAGTTTCAAAGATATTGTCACAAAAGAGAAGTGTTGCAAAATTCATACCAGACAAGTCATATGAATGCACCAGAAACTGATATGTATCAAAGGAAATGTGACCCCAAACTTTCCAAAAGGATGCATAAGAAACGTGGATGTTGATAGTTTTCCACGATTCAAAGATCATGCTGCAATCATTCCTTAGTAGTATCACATATTGTATCCTGGAATAAGTGAGCACCCTAGCACCCAGGATACATCAGCCTTTCTTAGTCTCAGGTTCTTGTATGTTTGTCCTTAAATGGTAATGGTAATACAGTCAAATACCGAAAATCCACCAACTCCTAAAATCCGTGTTGCCTCTCAATATATAAACATTCAGTTTATAGGTTCTGGAAACCACAACATTGAGTACGAAATATCGAAGAAAAAATACTTACCGAATAATAATGAGTCATAATGGAAATACCAAATTTATTGACATCATGATAAAAGTTTTTTCACCTCGAATCTGCATCAAGGTAAAAATGCAGACGATTAATTCAACTCTTCTTTCAAGTTCACGATTCACATTGTTGTATTTTCTAAGCTTTGTTATTTCACGAGATTATTTGGTGCTGCCTTCTTTTTTTATCTGGATATTTTATGGATAAATTAAGAATATTTTAAATTTCAGCCCTTTTTAATATGATTACAGATAAGAAATGCACTCATGATTTTACTGCTTGCAACGTTGAAAAACGTAAACATGTTACATTGACAGTAATGCAAAAAGTGGAAATTCTGCAAAAAATGGAAGCAGGTGCTACTCCTCGGTTTATAGCAGAAACGTATGGAATTGCGACACAATTGTGTATGATATATGGAAAAATAAAGATAAGCTGTTGAAATTTTACAGCAACAGTGATTCGAACACCGGAATCCGAAACTGGAAATCTTTGCATGAGGCAAAATTGGCAAACCTTGATGCTGTGTACATATAATAATACAATTAATAATATAATCAATTTATATATGTAATAATAATTTAATGCATATAATAAGTTGTTGCAATAATGTATATAATAATTTAATTAAATGTATCTAATATGCCTTATTTATTTTGCACTTTTAGTCTGAATATTATGATTTATCTTTTTTGTCCTGAAATCCGCAAAATCCTAAAATTTGCACAACCTCTGGTCCCAAGCTCTGCACATTTCTGGACTTTTACTGTAGTGATAATTTTTGCCAATAGAAAACAACCTCCCACTATACAGCTTCGCTCTTAGCATGTACAGAAATTACCATGCATAAAGGTGCCATAGCCTCATAAAGTTAGCATGAAACATGCAAATGTCCATCGCCAAAGTAGCAAAAGCATCCAACCCACTTATAAGCTTTTCCTACTTAGGTGGCATAATCAGCATGCTCGTAGGCTGAGTTGAAATGGAACTGGTAGTAATATTTCATTAAAAGTAAGTGACTAGAGGAGCATCTGCAGCAAAAGCTAATGTATGATATTGTGTGCCACACAATAATTGAAATATGTAGGTGCTGTGCATCTAAAACTGTGTGTTATGTATGGCTAGTTTCCAGATGCTGATGCTGCATTCAAGCTCTATGAACATCTCTCCAGTGCTTATTGTATTGTGTGATCTTCTGAATCTTTTTATAGTTTTGCTAATTAATGGCTGTTCCTTTCATGCTAGTGGAATGCGCACATCTGATTCTGGCAATCGCAATACTTACTAAATGCATACATGATCAATGACTTGGTAGCATGACCTAATGCAGTATGGTGCAGTGTAATATAATGGTTAGAAAATCTAGAGAAAGTTTCCCCTGAAGATATTTATAATATTTTTTTTAAAAATTAATTCTTGAATTTGCTTCTTTTTCTATGTGTGCATATTTGTGTCATCCAAATTTTTTACTGCTTAATATTTATTGTGATATCCTGTACAGTTCCAGGAAATTTCCATACAGAACATCATATAAATTTCCATAATAAAGAGGAATCATTAGATTATTCAGATACATCGTAAGTATGTTTTTGTTATCAATCTGTGAAATTTACATTTTCTCGTTTCTCTTTTCCAACTGATGTTTTGTAAAAATATTGTGCAATATTTTATAAAAAGAATGTCTTATTCATTTTCAGGGAATTAAATTAAAAATGTATATTTTTAATTTTAATAGCATGAATGAAGTGCTTACATTATCAAAAGTTGAAATTCATTTTAATTGCAATTATTTAAAATGCTTAACATTTGTCATTCTGATATTAATTTGCTTTTTTGTTTGTTTGTTTATTAGAGAACCAAAGGAACCTCTACTTGAAGAAGGTTGGTGGATCTCTTTTATGTTGTTCAGTTTTAAAATTTAGGATGTATTTTTGCATAAAAAAAATTAACTAACAATCTATAAACAAATTATTACAGATTAAAATATGTAAATTGATAATTATACAAGAAGTAATTAGTAGTTCTGGAGCTTCAGTAAGGGCAACTGGTAATTGTAGATGTGCATGTATTGGTAATTTTGGCATAATTATTCTGTTTTACTGCATTTAATAACTATATTGCTTTGTTTCATTTTGCATCTCTTAAGTGAAAGTTAATAGTACATCTGGCATGATTCTAAAAAATTATTATTTGTGTAAAGTGTAATTGCAAATTGTTTTATGTAAACTTTTAATTTTTAATAAACTGTTTATTGCTCTAGAAATTGCTGATGCAGATAGAAGAGTTCTGCAAGAAATAAAACAATTAGAAAATGAACTTCCGAAGTGGCAAGTCGTAGTTGACTGTATAACTGGTGAGTGTAATTCATTAATTGAATGTGTTTTATTGAAATTATGTGATTAAATATGAAAGATATATTTTTTGTTTAATAATTAATTATATATAATTTTTAACCCTTCGGCCGTTGCAAGATTAAGCAATTCTTTCTTCCCAAATCTGTGGGATATCTGTCAGTCATAAATTTGTAATGCAAGTCATGTTTGTTTGCACTGAAATGTGAGCTGAGCTCATTGGTGACCATCAAAAGGTTAGCTTAATTTAGGTGCCATGAAAATTTTCCTATAAAAAATTGCTACCTTCTAGTGCATAAAAAGTTCATTTATATGGAACTTGAATTATCTGGATTGTTTTTTCTCCTTTCTGTGGTAAGTAAATTTTAACGTGTTAATTTGCTAATAGTTATTGATTTGAATTTAACATGTAAAATGAGAAAGACAACGTAAAAAGATTTTAATAATACTTTTTAAGAAGTTCTCAGGGGAGCCTGTAACCCCTAGAGGATGCGTCTCCAGGTGATGGATACGGAACGCCTACAGTGGTTCCCACTGGGTGATAGAAAGGCTATAAAATATCTTCTGCAAAATGACAGGTTCGCCTCTCCCCCCCCCCCCCCCGCTCCTATGGTAAATGGGGCAGCTGATGCGTTGTGCTCTGCAATCTAGGTTCATGTTGACAAATTTATTGAGTACTAAACACTTTCAAGGACTGAAAATATCCCTTAATTGTCAGTGACATTATAATTGCTACCCTCACTGTCTTGGTACACAGCTTTCTCCAGCATATATCTTTGATTGTCCTGCCATATTGGCCGGAGTCTTCGGAATTGATTTTGTCTCTCTAAAGTGCCAGCTCCTATGTTCTTTGAAGATCATCGACATCGACAAGGCTGTTTTAGATACTTTAGACCTACTTCACTTTTCTGCACTTTCTTTTGGGCAAGACAACAGCAACAAGAAGTTTTAAATTGTTGTTTTTATATATGCTTTATTGGAAAGATCAATCCAAACATATAAAACAGTTCAAGTATCACACAAGAACAATGATGTATATAATGGGAAAAAAAATGAAACACATTTAAAGTAAGAATCAGAATAAATGAATTCGAGAACAAAAGTAAAAAGTTAAAAATTTAAATAACAAGGAAAGGAACATAAGATATGTAGTCTTTGCAAGGAGTTCATGAAAGCTCTGGCATTCCAGTATAGTTTGCTTATCTCCCCATGTTTCTGAGACTATCTAGTTCACGACATATAAGAATATGCTCTGCATTCATGATATCCGAATTGCAAACTTGGCATATACTAGATGGAAGGATGCCAATTTTATTAAGATGATGTGCTGTGCAATCGTGGCCTGTTTGCAGTCTGAAGTTTGCTACAGCCTCTTTTTGGGGTTTTTGACAAAACTTTTTCCATGTGTCTTGAATGTTAGCCCAGGATTTGCCTGTTGATTTTGTTGCGTGGTTAGATTTAAGAGTATCCATTAATTTCTCAAAAATATACTTTTTAAGTGAATCTGGAGAAAGTGCTTTGCTATCTTGTGGCTCAAATGTTCCTCTCTTGGCTGGTTTTAAATTAATTCTTATGAATGTGTGCAACATGTAGATTGATCATTGTTCAGCTAATATGTAGCCTCAAAATGTAAGGAAAAAGAAATTACAAATTTATGTAGGCCAATTAGCCAGAGTTTAATCTTTAGATCACTATTTTCCTATAAAAATTGCTACTTTTCTTAAAGCAAACTAAGTAAATGTTATGGTATGTTAAGTCTCTCTCCACATTAGGCATTTTTGTCTTGCAGAATGTAATGTAATTATTGTTTTCAGTTACCTATTGAGCACTGAATTATTTTTCGTCTGATTTTATATGCTTGAAGTGGGGTATGTTTCCCCTTGATATAAAGTGCAATATATAATGTACACACATATATGGATATATAAAATAAAAAATATATAAAGCAAAACTTTAATTTTCAACAGTTCTTTAACTACACATTTTAATTTGGGTATTTCTCAATTAATCCATATTGCACGACTTTTACATAATGCCAGTGTCACAGATGGTTTTGAGAATTGAAACTCAGTGAGCTAATAATAATTTTAGAGCGCTATTAATTAACTGATTAACTGATATCAAAACTAATGCATTTTGAATTAAGACACTTCGCACTTACTTTCTGCTTCTCTTGCTGACTAGCCTGCTGTATGTGCTCTCTTCACAATAATACTTTTTAAATGCAGCAAGACCAATGTCGTTCTTAAGAAACAAGCTGTATTGCACGAATGTACTTATGAGGGCTAAAAAATGTGTATCAACTAAAAGGAAATATTAAAATACAGACATAGTTCAAACTTATTCAGTTATCCATTAACATCTGTCGGGAATGTTCTCCAAATAATCACATGTATCTATGCATATATACACCCACATATTTGCTTATACATATACATAAGTATAATTTCAATGCATTAAAAATTCAATCCTTCCAAGCAACAAAAAGAAAATTTGAAGTTCCAAGCAACAAAATCTGAACAAAAAAAAGCTCAAATCGAGAAATTTGATTTGGAATTTATTTGAATGACTAAATTAGTTTTTAACTTGGTTATTTAGATTTTAATCTCTATAATATATATATATATTAATAAAAGAAATTCAAATATACTTCGTAGGACAGAATTTTTTTTTTTAAACTATGCAAGATTAAAAAAAGTAATGAGACAAAAACTTGAATAAAAATTAGAAAATAATTACACTAAATTTTAAAAATTCTCTTTAAATTAAATAATGATAATAAATTGATTTGAGTGCAGTGTTCTTTAGGAGAATGGGCTCTGCAGTTCAATTAATTTTTATTAACTGACATTAATCTAACGAATGTTTTGGCAATTTGCAGGTGCTGCGTGTGTTTATATATATATATATATATATATATATATATATAAATTGTAGAAAGCTCGCCTAAAAGTTACCAAGAGCTGCTGCTCCAAAATTGCTTGATATATATATATATATATATATATATATACACACACACACAAATTATGCCCACAGCAGTCCATATGCAGCCTATATTTTTGCAATTTTTTGTTTTTTTATTTTAATAAGTATATTTTGTTCTAAATGTTAATATTAAAATTTCTGAATAAATGTAAAAGTAATTTTACTCTGATCACATTCAGCTTTATTGCATTGAATTAATACATTGCTTAATTTTATTGTTCATCTTGCCTGGATCTTTTTTAATTTAAGAATTCCAAAAATGCAAATATCATGTCATTAACACATTTTTATAATTGCAAGTATGTGTTTATAACTAAATATTTCAAAAATAAAAGCCATACAAGAGCTTTTTTAGAAATGGTATATTTCACTTCTGCATGTTGTTAGCATAAATATGTTTATATGCTTGAGAAGTTATTTTATTTTAGTTGAAGCAGAAATTCATTGCATATTTAGAAAATTTAAAAAGTTTTTCATTTCTTAATTTTTTGAAAACAGTTGAAATAACTTTTGTTGAAAAAATGTGATAAAAATGAAAAGAAATTTCTTTTACTTACATTAAAATAAGCATGTATTTATTTGGCTTTCAAATTACTGATAGCTCAGTTATCAGGATTTTCTAAATATACAAAAGGAGTATGGTCCCAGTTAGTCCTAATATTTGGAGTTCTGCTGTAGACAGCTATAACTATAGACTGTTCTGCTGTAAATGTTTGAATGATATTTAATAACAAGAAATTTTTTGCACCACTACTGCAGATTTATCAGTACATTTTCTAATAATAAACATCCTTTATACAGGTTTTTTTTTTTAATATTGGTTCTATAATAATTTAATTCTAGTTTTAAATGTGCTGTTTCTTTAAATATTGTTTTAGAGCTATTAACTTAATTTCATGAATGTTTTGTAAAAGAGATTTGAGAAATATTCATGTGCTGCTGGCCAAAAGCTTAATCTCTTATAATTTTTGTAACGAAATACTTCAAGAGTGGCTTCTGTAGAGTTAAACACATTTGTTTTAAGTTTTCCTTCTCTTGAAATAAAATTTAAAGATGTGTTTCGTATTGTTATAATATTGTTCTCGTTCCTTAGTTTTCATGAAAGTCTCTTCAAAATATATGGTAAATAAATGGAAAGAAATTTAAAAAAATTTTCTGTTAGTAATACAGCGAAATAAACAGCTGTAAATAGCTCACAGGAAATGTAGAGATAAAGCAAACTCTCCTTAACACATGAGAAATATTTATATCACTTGTAGAAATAAACTCTAAAATGCAGTTCATGATTCAGTGAATTAACTCTTCACTAGTCTCTACTAGTCTTTGAAGTACTGTTACTGGTTGTTAGATTCATATTAATACACTGAATACTGATCATTAGATTCATGTTCATATAATGTTGCTCGGCTTTCTGGAAACTTGAAAACTGCTGCTATGTCTTCAAAAATACGTTTTATGAAAATTTCCTAAAAGTTACCAGGCTTGCAAGAAATCTCAAAACAGTGCCAATGACTGAAAAAGTTGTCAAAAGACCTGTCAGAGAGTTTCTGCCTGTATCTGAGTTTATAATTGAGCTATTTTCATTATTTAATAGTTGATCGATTTAGAGTCTATCTTTCATTTAATATGAATATCTACAATTTTATATGAGAAAACGCATGCAAATAAATTTGCCACAAATTCAATAACAGAAATAATGAGGCAGTTCATTCACTGCAGTTTGTTATCTCAAAATTTTTTAAAGCTTTTACTTGAAAGATTATTCATTTTTAGGAAACGGAAAAAAAAAAAAAGTTTTGTTATGTTAGGATTGAATAAATACCAAATCCACTGGATTGGAGAAAATAGTTTGATGTTTTATTCAAAATTCCTACAAACAAAGGAGAAATGACATAGTTGTTAAAGCTGATTTGTCAATCACTATCCTGTATAATTTGCTGAATAATAACCAGTGTTTCTGTTTTGTAACTGTTTATCCTACTCGTGTATGCTTGTAATAATCCTTTTTGTGTTTGTCACATTGACAATCCTTTGTACATGAGACTTTAATTAGGTTCCTCTCTCTCTCTTTAAAAATTTTGCACATTGAAATATATTATTATGATTGAATCATGGTTTCTTTTCTTCACCACTGTCTATTTACCTCATCCAGTAATCAATGGATAAGATCACTAAATACTGATAGTTCTTTTGTAGACTCAACTTCTGTTGATTAAACAGGCTGACTGCATGGAGATTTCAGTGTTTTTCCCATGTCTAGTCTAAATCTGAGCCAGTTTTTATTAGTTTTTCGTAAATGAATCTGTTTCATAACTGTTTATCCTACTCGTGTATGTTTCCCTGTATAGCTTTCTGTTTTGGTTATCCCTCAACCATTTAGTTTGCTAAGATGTAATCATATTTTTTGTTAAAATTATGTAAATTTATCCAAAATTAAAAATTCTGCAATGTCAGCATCATTCATGGTTACATCACCCATTGAAAATTTATTTTGATGTGTTTCCTAGAGTACTTTTTTCAATTAATATTTAGTTTCTTTTGAAATTACAGAGTGGCTGTAAATTTAAGTTTCCCTTGTAAACCTGCTTCATAATAAAAGTTATGTTTCATAAAAAATTCAAGAAATGCATTATCATGAAGAAAGTCAGACAAAAAGAAAACAAAATATTTCTTGTTTGCTAAACTAGGTCCTCCCTCTTTTTATTATTATTAAGGAAAAGTTTTTATAAAATTCGGTAAATTTGCGTCATACCTTTCATTGCTAATTTTTATCTGAAAAACACTTTTAAATTGTGTTGCATTATTTTATATTTATAATTTTATTTTTCTGGTTTAAAATCAGAAATCTCCAACTGATTAGAAAGTATTAATAGCTTTGAATTTTATCTTTGAACATTTAGGTGTAAGTCTACCTGATTTTGATAATAAGACGCTGGCAGTTTTAAGAGGTCGAATTGTGAGATACCTGATACAGTCTAGAGAGGTATGTTCAAATATCCTATTTTTTATGGTGAATAATTTCTAAATTAACCATGAAATTCAGTAGAACCTCTGTTAACTGAATGGCATTCAATTTAAAAAAATCATTGGGAAAGGAAAGCAGATTTAGAAAGGTTTCTCCCTTTCTAAATCTGCTTTTCTAATAAATGATAATTGCAAATTCTCTTAACAATGATTGATTTGGGTTCGTTCTTATTATATTATAGATTGAGGTTATTTTATGGCCTTCCTGTTGTGTATTACAATAAAAAATGTGATTTACGTGTGTTAAAAATGAAAGCAATTCTAATATTCAGACTCCCAACTAACAATGAATTCATAATTTTGAAGGATAAAAAGTGGGAAGACATCATCTCTCAAGTTGACAGTTTGAAATGGATAAATACAGGAAACAGCAAGCCAAGTTTTCAGATTTTGAAAGATGAAGAAATTATATGCACCATGAATCCGAGAATAATAAAAATTTCACTGATGAGAACAATGTTGATGATGATGATGAAATAGAAACAGACAATGGAAAAATTGGCCTTGTTGAAGCCATAAGCAAATCTTTTAAATCTTTAGATCTGATGTTTGTCATGTAGATCCTTTATTAGTAGAAATATGGTATGATCATGTATGGCTGATAATAGAGTTATAAAACTATCACAAAAAAGGGTAATAAATATTTTTCAAAAAGAAATTGCATAAAAATGCATGTAAGAAAGTTAACAAAATGCACACAAAAAAATTTTGGTGGAGTTTGTTTATCAACCAGTTCTGTGTAGAAAGTCTACTTCCTTTCCCTTAAGCATATAGACAGCATGTGCTTTGCCATAATCAAATAATCTTCTCTGACTGAGGAAAATTTTATTTACGTATAAAAGAGTTTGTTAAAATGTTAATTGTTTTTAGAATTAGAATAACAAATAAACCTTGTTAAAAGAAAAATTAACATGATTTAATTTTTTTTTTTTTTTTCTGTTTTCAATTATCTGATCAGCTTATGGTCCCATTTACCTCATGTAATCAAGGCTGTACTGTGATTCATCATAAAACTATCAATAAATAGTATGAGCTGAGGAATTGCTAAATAAAAAAATTAAAGTGGAAGAGGTACTTACGTATTAACGCAACCAGGCCAAAATTCACATAAATTGCGAAATTTGGCGACCCTACTTACAGCAACCCTATGTGTTATACGTAGTTTTGTAAAAAGAGCATGTGGAGATTCACAACATTTTCCTCCATTTTCATGCAAATTTTTGTAATTTATGAGAAAATAGCAGTGTACATGGATAAAGTGAAGAGTGTGCGCAATGCCATTTTTGTGCAATTCTGGGATGTTTTTTTAAGTAAAAATAAGTCGAGGTGTACATGGTTATGGCGAATATGGTTTTTAATCAGTGCTAAAAGCAATAGCCAAAAAATTTTCGACGAAAAAATAATTCTGCAGCTTATTCAAATTCGAAACTGGAAGGGTTTAATTGCTATTTCATATTTTAAAAGAAAATAATATAAAAAACTATTAAAAATTATCTGTAATTAATAAATGTACATTTCCTTTCTATTCATACTTTTTTACTCAAACTTACAAATAGCGTCAAAACTTATGAATAGTATCAACCTGGTTGCGATAATATGTAAGTACCGTGGAAGATTTTGAATGCTTTTTATTCAAAACTGCTTAAGCTGTGGGAAGAACATCCTCAAAAACGTTTAATCTTTTCTTGATGAATAAAAATCGCTTGCCTACATTCCTTAACTTCCCATATACAGATATTTAGCAAATAATAAATTACTTATGAATTATTCTAAGATTGCTTGAATATTTAATCTTTTAAAATTTTTCTTCATATTTTTTGCTTAGTGACGCAAAAAAAATACAGCCAGTATTCTTATTAGCACTCAGAGTGAGTATATGCATCTGGAAATTTAACTTAAGTCCTTGAAAAAGATTTATTGAAAAGATTAAAAAAGATTTATTAACTTTAATCCTTGAAAAAGATTTATTGTTATTTATTTATAGCTCTTAACTTTTTATAAGTAAATGTTTTTATTTTATTTTGATTACTAAATGGTATTATTTAATTTGATAATCAAGTTCAAACTCTATCTTTGTAGAAGTAACAGGTGTCTGGGGTAGGAATAAAACTGAGTAGATAGAAATTTCTCCTGGATTTGTTTTGTCATCCTTTCAAATTTCAACTCCAATTTATGCTTGCTCAAAAGTGGCAGAAGAATAAATAATGACTTGTATCCAAGATGTAGGTATCAAATGAAAAATGTGAAATCATTTACACATTTACTGGCAGTGTAGTGGATATCTTTACATGAGAATTAGTAAGCAGAATTATATTGTACAGAAGAACTTCTGGATCATATTCATCTTTTATGTAGATCATTTTAGATTTGAAATTTCTGCTCACAAAACATTGCTGAGTGCTTGCCTGTACAAGACAAGTACTGGGGTACTGAACAATGGGGAAAATCACTTGCATGATACTGTATGCTCATTCCGTAGACCTTTTTTGTTCCCATTAAATGTATCTGAGATATTCTTGGTAAATTTGTAGCTCAGAAGACATCGTCATGTCCAACTGTACAGAATGTCTTTACAAGAAGAAGGAGATGATATCTCAACAATATGAGCAATCTTGTGAAGGAGAGAATGCCAAACCAATGTGAAGTATACAGGGTGAATCTGAACAAGTGGGCAAAACTTAAGGGGTTGACAGAATGCAGCTATACAAGCAATATTCGTCATACATAGAATGCATGGCCGGAATGCAAACTGTGAGCCACTAGGTGGCATTGTAAATGGTATAAAAAGGGGTCAGTCCTTGCACCCAAAGGCATTTTCTACCATGGATTGCCTAAAGGATGGCTGGTTATAGGAACCACGAAATTTCCAGGGCAGTAGATTAGTCAAGATGATCCCATAGCTTGACCACTGAGATCACCGGATCTCTCGTGTTTGTCTTTTTTCCTGTGGAGCCATATGAAAAGCCTAATCTACAAGTACCCCTTTGTATACAATGCGGATTTAGTTGCCGGCAGTACTTGGGAAATGCCTGTTGCCTTTGCAAATATGCATCAGACCCTATTGCGCAGATGTGAAGCCTGCATTACAGCTGTGCAAGATCTTTTGAGCAATTTCTTTGAGCATATACATTCTAAAAATACATTCTGACCATACAGTCTATGACAAATATTGCTCCTATAGATGCCTTCTGTCACCACCAAAAGTTTTGCACTCTTGTTCAAATTCACCCTGTATAGAGTTTGAAAAGCCTACACTACCAACTGATATTATTAAGTTTGTTGCTATTCATATGGAAGGTTGGTTTTTCTAACATTATTTTGCTCTAAGGGATTTCTTCTCCCTGGTCTAAAATTTTCTTCAGTTATATCTATCTATCTATATATATATATATATTCTTATACTATGGATTTGGTATGGCTTATTTTTAGGAATCATGTTCAACAATTAACTATTTCATAAAACCTTACTGTTGAAGCAGTATGGAATGTGATCTTAATCAGTTTATTCAATACATATAGCCTGTTGTTCATTTCATGCTCAACATAGGCTATGTCTCCGACAAATTCTTTTAGCGAAACACATAAGCTGACAGAATGCTAAAAAAGCTCTGATCTTCCTAAATAAGCTTTCTGTTTTTTGTAACTTGTTAAAAAATTTATATTTTGAAAAACTGATTCATTAAATATATACCTGTTATTAAAATCATACAATATTCTGTTAATTGATGATTTTAACTGTCAATTTGCAAATTTATTTAAAAATAAATAAATAAAAGTATCAACGTATAATTTATCTATATTATTATTATTGTTATGAAGTACAATGGCTGGTCACTCATTTATATTTAAGGTGATATGTTCATGCCTATCCCAAAAAATAGATATAATATATCTATTTTTGGTATATATAGAGATATTTTTCATTGGGTGATGCTATCCTAAAAACGAGAGACTTCCACTAGACCTTTTGAAATATGTAAAAACTTTTGTTTAATCAGTTATGCTTGGATGTTTTGTTTTATCTACTTTTAAAGTTGCTTTTATTTCTTAAATCCATTGCTTGTTGTTACTTTTTTACTGAATAATGCAAAATTAAATAACAATAAACTAATAGTAAAATAATTTTTATGTTGAAAATTCTGCAGATATGTTTCTTTAATTAAATCGTAGCTTGCTCAGTTAAGTTCATTTTTCATGTAGGTAACACTTGGTCGTTCAGCAAAGGATAACAATGTTGACATTGATCTGTCACTAGAAGGTCCGGCTCTGAAAATTTCTCGCAGGCAAGGAATAATAAAGATGGATAACAATTCTGAATTTTTTGTCATAAATGAAGGTAAAAAACCGATTTTTGTGGACGGAAAACCTGTGATAAATGGAAACAAATGTAAGCTGAGTAATAATACTGTCATAGAGGTAAGTACTATTCGATACTTTCAGAGATTTATTGATGATTGACATTTACTACCATGTAAATACACACTTTTATTTATGATGTTTAACACCTGGCAAAAATACCTTAATGTGTATATTTACTTCCAAACACTAGATTTTTCAATGCGTGAAATAGTGCGATTTCTTAATTTGAAATAAAGTACAAAGTCCGTAATTCAGACTCGTCGGGACTTCGGCAATTCCAGATTAAGGGTTTTTTCGGATTGTAGATAATCAATTTAAATATGGTAAAATGGCATGCAGAAATTATACAATTAAAAATATGAAACCATAATTTATAAAATAAAGAGCTATTATGATCTAAAGGGTATCAAAATTTACAAAAAAAAAAAAAAAAAAAGCTTAATATTTATTTGTTTACTTTATTAAACATTTCCAATGAAAGTTGCTTCGTTTTTTGTGCTAAATGTGCGTGCGTAAACATTAAACGCGCATGCGTAAAGCATACCAAAAAAAAGTTTGTGGCTTTGAGGTCCGGATTATAGATCATTGATAATGGATGTCCGGATTATAGACTTTGTACTGTGCAACAAAAATTGATAAAATCTTGACTTTATTTGGCAGATTTATTTTTTGTATTTCCTGTCCTTCAAAAAAAAAAAAAAAAAAAATTGCCTCTCCTCTCTCTCTCTCTCTTTTTTTTTTTTTTTTAATTCTACATCTCAAATTATGTCTAAATGTTAAATTTTGTAAAATTTGGTGCAAAATTTACGGAGAAATTCAAACATTTATCCTGCCGCATTTTCTCCAGTTTGCTCCAAGAATAATTCACTTGGTGAACTTCTTAATACATGGCAACCTATTTTCTTTCCATTTTTACATTGTGCATGAGTTAAAAAAAAAGTGACATTGTTCCTACTTCCAAATAATTTAATAGATAAGGGATAAACAATGGTGATACAAGATGAAAAGTATGAGAGATTTAAATTTTTTTATATGCCATGTCCATAGCTTGCAGCTGTTGATTATAAAACTTTAAATACTAGATCCGTAAATCCTGTCTGTTGATTAACTAAGATTATAGAATGGTCTCTTGCTTCAAACTTCTGTCAGCTTTTGTGGTTAAAAGGGTTTCATAATTGGTTATGTTTTACTTTTCTGTGTTAAAGGCCTACAGAAATATGTTGACTTCATTTCTGAATTGCATCCTCCACATTATTTTAATTGTAGACTTTTGGTAATAAACAGACTGTTTTTGTGATTTTAGAAATTTCTTTACCAGTTATTCAGCTTGAACTGCAATTTTTGTACGCCGAATTTTTCATGATTTTCGCATATGTGTTATTTACCAAGCTTTATGGTAAATTTTAGTTTTAAAATACTTATATTATTTTAAATAAAATATTTGAATTTATGTGCAATTTGGTTTCTAACAATGTTTGGTTTTATTCTATCATTTATTACATTTTGTTTAATATTCTGTTTATTTATTGTGTATATTTGCTTACTCCAATTTGGAGCCACTTGTGTTTATTCCATCAGGGTTGCCACGCTACCTGGAAAACTGGAAAAGTCAAAGAATTCGAAAATTGACCAAAAAATTCAGAGAATTTATATATTTTAGTCAAAATCTGGAAAAGTCAGGGAATTTCATACAGCAATCCTGCCAAAAAAAGCGAGTTTTGCGCGGATGTTGGAAGTGATCATTTTCTTGTGTATCGCGTGAGTATCATTCGGGCAGTTGGCATAGAGCCAATTTTCGCAGCGGCAATTAGATTGTTTTTAGAAAGGCAAAGCAAGTTTCCTGTAACGTTGAGAATCGCATTCGCATGTTCAAGGCATGTTGAACTAAACAAAATACTTATTCTTGTATAAAACGAAATCGGTTTAATCCTAGTATACGTCACGTTTAAAAAACTTTTCCTTTTTCAAGAGCCAGTTCCATTAGTTACAAAATCCAAATACTAAGGAGTCATTTGTAACCATAATCTCACTTGGACTAATCGTATTAAAAGTGTTAAAAATAAAGCCATTGGAATTATGAACAGATTTCTTCCAGTCATTGGAAAATTTTCTAGCCTTAGTCTAAGAACCAAGAGACATATTTACACTAATTGCATCTGTCCAATTCTTTGTTATGCATCTCCTGCTTGGAATACTGCTTCTCCAAATCAACTACGTCAACTTCAAGTGGTACAGAATAAATTTTTTCATGTTATCACTGATGCTGACTATCTCATCCGAAATGAACTTCTTCATAGAGATCTTAAGCTTGAAACCATCACTGAATTTATTAAATGAACAAATGAGAAATTCTTCTCTAATGAATTCTCTGTTCAATGTGACTTTGTGAACTATTCTCATGTCTTTAAATGTGAAATACTCAATGAAGACAGCAACATAAGACTACTAGCAGCTCGCACTATCATGGGATTAGGCCACTGCTTCTTATCTTGCTCCTCAGTTGGTGACTGTAATTACATTGTATCTGATGTAGACTGTGCTGTACTCTAAGTTGTTTGGAATTAATCGTGTGATGTTGTACTGGCTGTTGTATTGTTTTTCTGTGTATGAGTTGTATTTGTGTAGTTTTTTTTAGTATTGAACTTTTGTTGTTGTTGTATAGTATTTTGAACCATGTATTGCATTTGTCATTTCACTGAATTGTCATGGATCCTTTCAGATTTTTCTTCATCTTGTCAAGTTTTATTCACCTGCCAGATGCCTTTGCCTTTTTCTTTTTGATACCCCTCTCCCTTTCCCCTGTTCTCTCTTCTAAGATGTTATCCATATCCAGATTTCACTATGTCATGTGCCCTAGGGCTTGATTTAAGGAACCGGCAACATTGCATCTGCAATAGCTCGGTACCATGGAGGTTAGAATCAAAGAATATGTATTGTTAAGAAGGAAAACTTCACAACAAGAGTGGCTCTTCCAACGTAGAGGGAAACAGCTGCGAATGCGTGAAATATCTCATCAAAGCATGAATTTCGAAGGTCATGTTATCAAGAGTTCATAAAATAAATGCCGTTTAAAATTTCTTTAAACTTTAAAGGAAGAGAAAAATATTTTTTGGCGCAAGTAAGTTAATTAATGGATTAGTTATTTTAAGCCCCCCCCTAAAAAAAAAACTACGAAAATCCGTTTTTAAATTATTGAGAAAAATCAAAGAAGAAATGTTTTGTCAAAGAACGTTTAGGCCTCCAGGTTCCATCGGCAAATCCCTTGGCAGAATTCCCCTCTGCTTTCTAGCGGCATAATAGCATTATGTCAATGGAACCTTTTCTTCTTTACATTGACTTCCAAATTTCAGGAAATTTTCTCTGGCATAATCCTGAAATTAATTCTAGCAGTATGATGACATACCATCACGAAATTTAACGCACATATTTTTTGTTTATGTATGCTGCGAAAAAAAATATAACATACCTGAACTTAATTTTAAAAATATCATTAAGTAGATTTCTTTCTTTCGTTTAGCTGCAAAATGTTTGTAAAAAAAGCCTTCTTTTATTCCAGATTGGGCAAAATCTAATCTCAGTCTTCAGTGGAGAACACAACTCCTATTATAATTATAATAGTAATGCTTTGGGGATATAAGTCATATGCAATTGGCAAATTTTTTTGTTTTCAAGTAATACCATAATTAATTTACCGCTTAGCACAGCCAACGTGCATTACGCGGATAGACTGAAATTTTCTTAAAACACCTGGAAATGTCAGGAAATTTCATTTGCCTGTTTGAATGGCAAACCTGTTCCACATATGATGTTTGTAGATGTTTTAATTCTGAATCAATTGGCTTTTAAACTATGAGCAGAAGCCCTCCCATCAGGTACTAGCTATTATTTTTGTCAGCAAGTTGTCAACATCTAGAGATTTCTTGCCAATCTAGTAACATTCTGGAAGTTTTTGTAAGGGACATTTTTATGACAAGAAATGTTATTAAGTCACTGTGTGTGAGTGAGTTTAGCTAGTTCAGATCAGAACTGTGCTGCTATGTTTTTTTTTTTTTTTTATGGTTACTGCTTTAGACTTAGCTGTGCAAGTAATTTTGGTGATATTTATTCCTCACCTATAAAGAATAATTTATTTTACTTCTTGAGCTATTTATAGATGTTTACTTTGCTGCAAGTTTATATTTTATTTAAATTTCAAATCCTCCTTTTTATCTGGCCTATTTGTATGAACATTATAATGCAGCTAACTGATATTTTTCTAAATATCTATACCATTAAGGTAATTCCAAAAAGATGTTTATGTACATTGCTTCCAGAAGAGTTTTACTTTTATAAAGAATGTGCATTGCCTCTCCAGTTTGGTATTACTGAGCAATAAGTAATATTGCCTGGACAGAAATTCTATAATGCCACAGTAGGTCTTATAGAAGCCATAGTCAAATTTAGAGCAGAACTGATGCAGATAACTCTGGCATGTTTTCATGAAATTAAGTAATTCTGTCCATTCCATGATAGTCATAGTGCCTCTCAGTATTTAATTCATTCACTGCATAACATTTTATTAAAATATTCATGTCTTTTCCTCATCTGTATTATAATTTGCACTTTTTGGAAATAATGATTATATTTCTTTTCAGATTACGATGTTGCGTTTTATATTCATCATAAATCAAGAAGCTATTGCTGCTCTGAAAACAAAAAATAGCTGTTAACTCTGTGCTGCAAATCAAATTCTGAGAACTTTAAAATCAGTGGAAAAGTGAATGTCACATAAAACTTGAATTAACATTGCATATTAGAAGAAAAATGTGTAACTAAATCATATTTTACATACTCATTCACCATATTTTTGTATATGAATGTGCATTTTATAAACATCTGATGTATAATAAAAATCTGAATTTTCATCCTTTTAAAAAATACTGTATGGGAATTATCATTTCACAAAATGATACTGAATGTATATTTCAAGTTATAGCAGAAAAAACAATGAGAACCTGATATTCAATTGAATTAATATATTTGAAAACAGTTTCATGGTCAATATATATTGATTTATTCTTGGTTACAAGAAAGGGCATTTTTATTGGAGGTATTCATGCTTTCAGCTAAAAAGATAATATTATGTAAAATGATTATAAAGAAAATCATGTAAAATGAATCTTATACATTTTTCAAAAAAATTGTTTATAAAATAAAGCATATCCCTGTCTCCTATATATTAATGTTCAAATTAAGAAATATTTTTTCTGAAGGTAGCAAAATTTAACCTACATGAAGTTCTATGTGACCTATGTTGCTATTACAATATAATAACTTTATACTAGAATATTTCCAAGATAGTGTTTATGCGATGCAGAGTTTAACAAAGCTTGTATTGAACAAATGAAACGAAACTAAAATTAATGGAAAGACTTAATTTTTGAGAGGGGGGACATGCAGTGTGTCTTATCAAGAACATTTATTTGTATTATAATTAAAGCAATGAAAATTAAATAAAAACATTTGACTGTTAAAAGTATAATCAGTTTTGCTGTGAAACAGGTATTGAAAGTAATATTTAAAAGCATTTTAAATAATTTAATGTAAAATTTAGTTTGTTCTTATCGTAAAAGTTAATTTTCAATCGTATGGTTAGACAAAAAAAAAAAAAATTGCTTTACCTGCTACATTTTTGCTAGGGTTCATAAATGGTATGATTAATATATATAAGCATTAAATATAAAAAAATAAATACTTATATATTTTTTGTGATCATGAATAAAAATATGAATTAAGTGCCATTTGTAATAAACAAAGTCGGGTGTGTTAAATTTGCACATAATTCAATCTGTTGACAAAATATCAAATTGAATAACCAAAATCACATACATAAAATTATGTTCACATAGTTCTTAAAAAGAGTTCAGCAGACTTTATCAGTTGGAACTTAAATGACATTCTTTCTCATTTTTCTCTTTCTCCTCTGTTTACCATTCATAATGGATTTATCTGTGGTTCAATGCAGTATAGTATATGTTCTAGTTGTAATTTTACCTGTGGCTGTGGTTATTTTATTTTTATGAATGGCTGTCCACATACAGAAGAATGTTATTGCATCGTGTCTAGCCATTTCCATTGCTTCTGTAATTTAAAGGCTATTGTAACAATCATAGCTAAGCTGTTTCTTCTTCACAATAATGACAGCCAAATTTGGATTTTTTTTTATTTGCCTCACAACATGAGAACATTTACTGTACAAATACATAAGACTCCAACCTGCAGCAGAACTTGTCAGTAGTCAACTCACGAACGACATTTTTACAACTTTGAAAATGTGCTCATAACGAATGTTGTAATTAACCATTCATTAATTTTTAATTAATCATTAATTGTAATCAATTTTGTTACATTTAAAATCTATATAATACATATAAAACTGAATAATTAAAAATATGCCTTGTAAATTATGTGCACATTTAATTAGAAATTTTCATTTAACTCCTCAAACCCCATGTATACCACTAAATCTACTGTTATATGAAAAAAGCAAGTATTTTAAATCACTACTAATCATAGAAAAATCAGAATCCATAAATCATGTATCTGTATTCTGGATTTGATTTCCGCAGGGAAATAAAATTTAAATAACCAAGAGTAATACATATAAGTATTAAAAAAATGCTTATAATTTATGAATGCAAAGATTAATATGTAGCATGCTTAGTAAGCTTAAGTTCTGATTTTGAGAATGTTTTTTTATAACATAATTCTTCATTTGCCTGCATACTTATTTTTTCAATCAAAACTGCTTCAAGAGTTTTAGGACCTAAATTTGGCCGAAATTCCGTCCGATTTTTTTAACAATAGAAAAAATTCTTTCGCAAGCTGCGTTTGAATGAGGTATTATTAAGACAGCATGCATTATAGTAGGCAATACTTTGTATTTAATACACCCATTCATATTTTTTAATTTGGCAATTTCTCCTCATGCTATATCAATACGCAAATCTACAATTTCTTTCAAATCATCTACTTGATACATGGAAAATTCAATTTCCACTTAAGATATTTTTTATCAATAATGGATGGAAAAGTATTCATCAAGTAAAGAACAGATGAAAGTGAAACTTCAGTCTTTAAGTTGATGTCAGCAACTTCAGTATGTTTTAGAAATGGATCACTTAGTGGAAATTTATCTATTATATATGAACATGCAGTTACAAAAAAAACTCGCACAGAATTGAAAAATGATTTTACTTCACTTTCATTCAATTTGGCATTTTTTAAATACAGTCTTGTTTCCGCACCAATCACTAAATTTTCATTTTCTTTTTGTTTACTATACTTCTGAAATGGAAAAGATGTTAGAGTAAAATCTTCCTTTTCTGTAGAAATTACTGTTGGTTTTACGATCTAACAAACAAATCCATTAAAAGTTTCACAAGTTCTCTTCTTAATTTATGTATATAAGTAGCTTGTTGTTGCAAATTAATATTTACAGTTATAAACAAAGGCAAAGTATTTTTCAAAAATATCAAGTATAATTTGGTGGTAGGTGATTTAACATTTTTTTAATGTTCTGCAATCTCTTTCCTTCATTCTCACTGTTATCTGCTTGATCTCCAAAAAAATTTATGACAGCATCCCACTGTTCCAAAATTCTTGTTATAGATTCTAAAAGAGACAACCATCTCTTACTGCAGTATTTCAAAATTTTATGAGATTTTGCATTCTGTCCCAAAATTTGTTGAGCAACTTTGAAGCTATGCTTCCGTTTTGAACTTTTCTCCAAATAAAAATATATATCTATTAACAATATTTCGATTTTTGAGCCAATTAATTTTTCAGTGGCCTTTTTTGCAGCTATATGCGAGAGGTGGCAAGGACAACCTTGTATGCTTAGACTTGGTTGATGCATTTTGATAAACCTTTAAACTTTCCAATCATATTACTAGGATTATCTGAAAAAAAATGATAAGCAATTTTTCCATTCTAAACCTTTGCTTTTAAAGTTTTCATTTATACAATTAAAAATATCTTCTCCGGTATTATTCGTGCACTCTAAAATAGAAATCAATGACGTAATTATCACTTCCTTTTCTTTACTGTAATATGTTATAATCAATGGATACAATTTGTTGTCATTGTTATCATTATTTCCATCAGTACTTGAAGAAAATGATGTATAGCACACTGATTTTATAATATTGGCAACAGTACTTTCTGCAAGCGTTTTCACAATAGCGGCAGTCTTGGTATGACCGCAGCTAAATTTTTTTGCTATGGCAAAATCCAGAAACATTGCTTTGAAAAGCTCTTTGGAATGATCCGAAACAGAAAGCGGTAGATTGCATTGAATTAAAAATCGAACAAAATAGCATTCGGCTTCTATATGACCTGTTTCGTCATCTTTTATTAAGAAATTCATTATTTCTTTAGATTTTACAGTGCCAAGTTCTATATGCTTTTGAGAAAAAACATGCCGTTTACAGTCATCTTTTCTGCCATGTGCAACTGAGAAGTCTTTGTTGCATACACTGCAGTGTGCATGATTCACAGAAATTTCGGATGCTTTAATGGATGGAAATTCTGAAGAATATGAAACTTTAAATTTCTGCTTGGATAATTATGGCTTTTTCGTTCGAGGTAGCATTATTTAAAAAAAATTCCACCTGAATCCCAGCTCACAAGACACACGCTAAGCTCTCGCCGTAATCCAAACAATGGAGCCGAAGGCAAGCTAAACAAGCAACGGAAACGAAACTGGGAGACAGGATCTAGGATTGTATCTTTTCTTCTGGCATCAACTTCTAAGAATTCTAACCAGTAATTAAACATTTTACCAAAGGCCATTAGTAATCATAATAAAATAAGAGGTGTATTGAAAACTGCAACACACACGAAGGCAAAATCGATATCATGAGATAAACTCAGTAAACAGTAATTTTTAAATGCAATTAGATGGCATGTCAGTAGCAGTGAAGAGGCAAGTATCATTTATGGCAGCAGCAGTCGAGATGAAAGAGAGGTATCAGTGAGTGAAAGTGCTCGAGTGAGCTATGGGATTGGCGGTGCAAAATAAGTCTTAAGTTTCATAAAATTGCTGAATAAAACGTAAAATAAGACTGTAGAAGTTCAAAAAGGCGAATCTGAAGAGATAATAATGTCTTTATTCTTCAGAAACACAATTTGGGTACAGTACAATTGATTAATTAAACATGCTAGAAAATTTATTTCCTTAAAGTTGCAGAGTAAAAACCACGTGATGCGAAGCGGCCAGTAGTAAGTGAAGGAGTCATAAGACTGCAAACTAAAATTTTTTCAAGACACAATACAGATGTTGCGGGGTAACTACTGTCATTAATGGTTGGAGTTACTGATTTACGGTTGGCATTCTTCAAAACCAGCAACGCACTCAACACATGATATATGATTCAGCCAATCATCAGATAAATTAGTTGTTTCCGTTTTGCGCACTGGTTCTCCTACTCTGTTTCTGTAAAATCCGTAGTTTTTTCTATACTTTTCGTAGCTCGTAGGTTTCATGAATTTCCGTAGAAACTACGGAGAATCCAGAACTGTAGTTGGAGTCTATGCAAATAATGCATAATTACTTACATTAATATTTTAAAAACTCGCCATGCTTAACTTTCTCTTGTATAAAACTAGTCTCTTTCATTCCTATAAAGGGTTACTAGTGGGATTTTGCACTGGTTCACCGTAAATGGCATATCACTTTTCAGATTGTTGCCACAAAATTTTATTGCCCTGCACTATTTTTAAAGAGATTAAATAATGAATAGTCTGTATTCACGTTCCTCACATTGTGGAAAACCTACCTGCCTTGGTACCTAGAGCCATCAAATTTTGAATAACTTAATCCTCGACCCAAACATGTAACCGGAAGCCTGATTTTTTTTTATTATTTAGTGTGTATTTTGTGAAACTTAAATTAATATTTGATTAACAAACTCAACGATTTGAAAGTGAGCAACAGTGTTGAAAAAAACATTTTTTTCTCCAGCATATGAGACTGTTGCCATTTGGAAAAATGCTAAGATCTTTACCTTTCTATTTTAATTAACAAACTTGGCTCTACAAAAACAATGTATTGCTGTGACCAGAACTATTGTAACCTCCATGTAAAATATTTTTATCTTTCATGCACCAGCGTATTGCCATTCAGTTAAAGCCTAAGATAGCTTCAAACTTAATCTGAAAAGTTGCTGAATAATAACTAAGCAATTTAAAATCAACAGATACATTTTTAAGAATACTTTTTAATGTGATTGCTTTAAATAAACATGTATTAAAAACATTAAATATTTTTATAGAATTACATTATACCACTAGCTGGACTTATTAAAATCATTCTATACATTTGCTTTATGATAACTATTTTAGGTGGCTGGCTGGTTTTTAAAGAAATAATATAGTGAATATAAAAATATTTATGGCAACCATTAACACTCTTATCATGAATTCTAAAGCTATGCTATGTTTAAATATTTTGTGATTTTGCTGCTGAACTGAATTTTATGTGGGATAAGTGCAAAGAATGTGCTATTTAATAAATTAAATTAACATATAAAAAATTATTAATAAAAAGGGAAAAAAAGTTAGTAAGCCATCTTACAAAGGAAACTACTGGACAATGATATGATGAACTGAGAAAAGCCTTAGAAAAATGTATGCCAACATTTAACACTGCATTTGGATACTCTAATATAGAACTTTTAGAAATTTTGCTGTTGAGCTTTATGTGGCATAAATGTGAAGAAAATTATGCGTAATAATAAAGCTAAAAAGACAATGGGTCAGCAGGAGTAGCTGACTGTAGTCTAGCAGTGCAAAAACAGACTGGTAAACTGCAAGCTCAGCAACAGCATGAAAAATTTTAACAAACCCTTTTTGGAAAACCATTAAACCTGACATCTTTCAATTTTTGTCTTTAAGATTGGGTGATACTTTTTAACGATATACTGTATTTATTAAAGATATTACTGTTAATACAATTTTGCATGTTGTTCCTCTGTTGTGTACTTTCTGGAATGTTAAACTATCTCAGTATAAAATAAAGCCAGCACAGTATATCAGTCATATAGCTCAATACTAATGGCCAGAATTACAAAGCAATACATGTAGAACCTCATCAACATTTCACCTAACGAAACGGGCAAACTGCCCAAAAAACACCAACAAAACTTTATAAACTAAGATTCTTTTAATGTATGATTTTAATTATACATACATTCTTGAAAATTATTCTTTTATATAATGTATTAAACTTTTATTATTAACTTTATTTTATTGTTGGAAATGAGTTTAAGCTTCAATTGAAATAAATATATTCTAACTAAGCTTCAAATTTTTTTTTATTCAACTCTACAGAATTCCACAATAAAAAAAGGAAAAACTGATATATTATTATTAACAATCAAGATTTAAATTACAACAGTGCTGAAGGGAGAAATATAAGTAATATATCAATAATTGTCAGAAAGAAATAATTTTTAAAAAATATTTTTATTGCCATCACTATGCTTGCATTAATCCTTTGCACTCAAGAGACAACAGTCAATAAATTAATTCACGTTTGAGGAGAGCATCAGAGTGTAGTTCGAAGAAGGGATTGTATTTGTTGATATTGTTATTTAAGCTGATCACTGTGAATTTATTTTAACCACATAATATTAAACTTGTTTTGTTAAATTACCACAAATTTCATAAAATTAACTTATTTATACAAATTACATACTGACAACTAATTGCATTAAAATGAAATTACTGCAAATAAAAGACTTTACTTACATTGTGTAATAATGTTTGAAATAGTAAATAACATACCTTTCTTTATTTTTATTAAAAAAAAAAAATACTGCTTTATTTGAGTACATGGGACAAAAATCATGCAGTGTTACCCACTGGACTCATGAAATTTTTATGAACATTATGTGTGATCCATTATGTTACACACATTATGTGTGATAAAACAAAAAAATATATATATACGGAAGTTATTCTTAATGCCTTCACTCAAATTCCTGCATTACATTTGAGTTATGATTTACCTCTTGAATGCAAAGGTTAAAATATATCAGGTATTTTTTAATAAATTTTAATATAGCATTTCTAACCAAGTAAGAGAATACTTTAAGTGGAATGTTTCTCAGCTGGAATGTCAGTTTTGTGAAATATTTCATAAACAAGTTTTTTTCTTGATATTAATCGCTGAAATTCTTGATTAACTATTTATAACATACACAATGTAAAAAAGATAAAATTTACTTACTAACATATTTACAACAAATGAAATCTTCATACAAAATACTTTTGAGTAAGTACAAACCTACATATACTGAATACAACAGAATATCACATATAAATTTGTTTAATAATAAAATTTTATTAATATATAAAAAGGCACCGTTCTTTAGAATTCACCAGAATTTCTGTGAGTTGAAACGTTTACCAAGATCCATAAACATGTGTTGAAAACTATAAAATAGGTTAGATCACTACAAAAAGAGCTGCCAAATGAAATTTAAGTCATGTTCATGCTCATAATTACTTTTATAAAACCATATCACAGATTTTTCTAATATAAGGCAAGACAACTTTTATGTTAAAAAAATTACTTTTTTTATATATATTGCAAAGAATGCTATTTTGTGTTTCACATTATTTTTACAATTAAGCTAAGAAATCCGCTAAATTTTTATCTGTTCTCAGCTAAATTTAATTTCGGCTTCTTAATTTGTAATTTGCTCACACAGCATACAAAAGTTCTACAGATACTGCTACTATTTCCAAATAAAAATTTTCATATTTACACCATAAATAAATCATGCACGAAAAATTTTGCTTGACTCTAAAACTAAAAATTATTAATTATTATTATTTACTTTTGCATAAGTCTCCATTTTAAGAAAGTAGTATCTGAACTAGCTTAAACCTATTTCAGTACATTATTGATAAAGAAGCTTCCAGTTTGTTCCATTTCAAATATATATACATATTATACATTTAAAATACATAATTCTAAAAGCAGAAGAAAATCTAAACATTAATTAAATTAGAGTTCTTAAAGTAAAACAAGAAAACTTCAGAGTGATAGATCACTTTAAAGTTTATTATTTTATTGCATGACTATATTTGGAGGTAAGTTATTAGTGATTACACAGCAGAATGCTCTGTACACATTTAAAATGTAAAGGTTGGTCCAAAAGTAGATATTTAAAAAAAAAAAAAAAAAAAAAAAAACTTGTATTTCAGTAAATTTACAGTTTGTATGTTAATGCAGTTAACACAAAGCTTTTTTTTTTTTTTTTAAATTTTTTATGTAATTTTTAACATAATTATATCTACTACACAACATGGTATCACAGAATCATAAATATATGACTGCTGTCACATCTCAGCATTATGCGAACTTGTTAAGAAACAATGTTTTTAGAACACAAAAGAGAAGCAAGTTTTGGATTTTATCACCTTACAGCAGTTTACACCAACATCTAGTGAAAGTCAAATAATAATTCATAACTTTTAGCATGAATGACCTTCCAAATCCCTAGACCTGAAATCCAGTAATTTTGATAAGGAACTACATGAAATCGCTGTTATAAGGAGTTTACTTAACATCATTGGTAATTTTAAAAGATTATTTAGCAGTTTGCATCAAATATCCCTAAGAGATTCTTTTTCTCCAGTCTACATGCTTTAGTTGATTTTCATACAGTGCTCAGTACAGATCCCTAGCACATTCGGTATTTATCTCAATGGGTTATTAATGCTTTTTATGGAGAGAGTGCCATCTGACAGACACAACTGTAATTAAAATATCTGCATAATCAAAGTCTTAAGAAAAATGACTTTATGCATTTAATTTATTCTGTACTGCAGAGTTATTAAAATGGAAATTTTCAAATATTCGCTGATTTTATTGCATCTTATTTTGCATAAATGCGAAAACTGCTGCTACCAATGACATATATTATGGATCACATAGAATGCAATGTGTTAAAATACTGTAAAATTTTTATTCAGGCATCATTTATAAAATCCTGATATAAAAGTTAAAATTGCATAAAAATGTTTCATTGCTAAGTCTTTATCACAGTTCAGAATAATCTTTCAGACTATATTAAAATGCTTTCTTATACCAAATTAAATATAGTGAAGCTTCTCTTGGCAACAATCTCTAAAAGTGACCAATATTTCTGAAAACATTAACAAATTTCAATAGACTATTATTATTTTCTAACCCTCTGAGTGGTGCAGGTTTTGACATCCATCATGAAGAGTCTATTTAAAACAGCCTTTATTTGCTAAATTTGTATACTGTCAAAAGTTGTTAATCCGGACTCGTTGGGACTTCGGCGATTCCGGATTATCGATTTTTCCGGATTATAGATCATCAGTTTAAATCTGGTACGATGGCACGCAGAAATTATAAAATTAAAAATATGAAACCGTAATTTATGAAATAAAGAACAATTATGATCTAAAGGGTATCAAAATTTACAAAAAAAAAAAAAAAACCCTAATATTTATTTGTTTACTTTATTAAACATTCTTTCAATGTAAGTTGTTTAAGTTGCTTCGTTTTATGTGATACTTTCTCTTTAATTCTATAAACACACATAATTTCTTGTTTAGTTACAAAGTTCTGCTGTTAAAGTCCTATAATTGCTGTGTTGAGAATACCGACTAATTTGTCAATTTAAATTTTTTTGTTTTCAATAACCTCTGCGTCACTTTCTTCACTATCGGAAGCGAATTATAATGACGAGGAATTTGATTTAAATCATATCAAAGACGGAGTACATCGAGATGAAATACTACATTTAGTAAGGAATTATAAGCCAAATAAAAAAAAAATCTGCCCTGAAGATAAGGATAGTGCTGACAGATCAACTTCCAATTCATTGCGTGCCCCGACGACTAGCATTTGCAGCGCCAGGAACAGATTCAAGTCCCTGTTCGTGGTCAAGGTGAACTTTTGCCTCAGCAGTATGATGTTTAGCTTCTATGCTGCAGACCTTGATTAAATCCCCAAAACCATTTACCACCCACAAGGACACTGATGCAATTAAGATATATAACCAAGAAATGGCATCACTAGACAGCCACAACAAAGTGAACTAATACCAAGTTCCTCGTCGGAATCGTATCACATAATCATCTTCAAGAAGGCTCTAAAATTAAACTATATGCAAATATGAAATTAATCTAACCCTTTTCCGTTCCACACACACACACCAGCAAAATTTTGTAAATGTTATACAGTCAAATGTCGTTAATCCGGACTCGTCGGGACTTCGGCGTTTCTGGATTATCGATTTTTCCGGATTATAGATCATCAGTTTAAATCTGGTAAGATGGCATGCAGAAATTACAAAATTAAAAATATGAAACCGTAATTTATGAAATAAAGAACAATTATGATCTAAAGGGTATCAAAATTTACAAAAAGAAAAAGCTTAATATTTATTTGTTTACTTTATTAAACATTTCTTTCAATGTAAGTTGCTTCGTTTCATGTGATAATACTTTCTCTTTAATTCTATTAAACAGACATAATTTCTTGTTTAGTTACAAAGTTCCGCTGTTCAAGTCCTATAATTGCTGTGTTGAGAATACCGACTAATTTGTCAATCGAAATGTTTTCGTTTTCAATAACCTCTGGGTCACTTTCTTCACTATCGGAAGCGAATTATAATGACGAGGAACTTGATTTAAATCATATCAAACACGGAGTACATCGACATGAAATACTACACTTAGTAAGGAATTATAAGCCAAATAAAATAAAAACATCTGCCCTGAAGTTAAGGATAGTGCTGACAGATCAACTTCCAATCCGCAGCGTGAAATTGATAAACAGATTTCGGATTTCAAAACATACTTTCGCTTTGTAGATACAAATTACATATTAGTAAATATATATCGGAAATTCTATTTGATATAATCGAAAGTTCAAGCTTACTTTTATAAAATTGCTCTAACAGTCTGCAAAAAATAATATGCCGGATCCAATTCGAAGATTAAGGAACAACGCAATGTGCAACATTAACTGAATTAGATAATTTTAGCTTAGCTTATACCTCTGTTACACATTAAACGCGCATGTGCACAAACATATTCGCAGCCGTAAAGGTCTTACGCGCACTCTTAAACGCCTGTGCGCATGCGTGAACGCGACGCATGCGCAGAAAGTTTGTAGCTTTGAGGTCCGGATTATAGATCATTCCTGATTATGGGTGTCCGAATTAACGACTTTTGACTGTAGAAGCAAATTTAACAGGTACTAAAGCTAAAATAGCATTTAAAAATTTATGTTTTCAGATAATACTTTTATATTTAAACTACAACATTCCAATTTATAATTAATACTTACTTCCAGATCTTAAAAAATGGCAATAACTAACAAGCGCATGTAAGAAAATTTCAGGAAAAAAAATCAGGATTAAATTTAACAAAATTTTGAAAATTAAATAAGCAATCTGAAACCTTTAAAACCTATTAAAATTATACCTTAGATTGATTTTAAAGAAATGTTCTCAACATTTTAAATGAATTTGGCACAATCATGTTTGGCTATTTTCTAATTTTTTTTTATTTTTGATTCTCTTTTCATTTAAGCTCTTTCTTACTTTATTTCACTAATTTTCTTTTCTTGCACTATATCATCACAATCAATTGTTTTGCAATCATATGCAGAAAAATATCCATTACCGTTTTTTAAATTTTAAATTATCATTCCTAATTTCATTAATATTAAATGCAATTTTAAATATTCCAGTCACTTTTCTAAAAGATTCTAAAATCCAATTCATCATATATACATTATCAAAAAGGTCCCCAAATTTTTGTCCACAGTTGAAGACAAGTAATGTTATCTATGTATAGAAGTTGCTAATTCTACATCTAATTTGACTTTCTTTGAATATAAATCCAATTTGTTTTGTCAATACCACCAAAGATATTTGTTTCCAAATTACAAAAATCAGTAGTTCCCAGTTATTTAGCACTTTTAATTTCAGGGATTTTTATGTAGCTAAATAAAAGCTCAATGGCATGAAGTAATAGATCAAATAAGATTTCGTTTTTGAAGAAATCAGAGAGTTAGTTCTACGTGCATTTCTGTTTACACAGCATTTCTCTCAGATTTGAAGTCAAGCTAAAGTTGAACTCTGCACAATAAATACCAGCTTTTTGTATGTATTTTAATCTGAAACATATTACCAATTTTGCCTCTAACAAGGCTGAGTGGATAAAAACTACTACATATATTGTAGTTCGAGCCAGCTTAGAATCTCAGTAAATGGCTGATTACAAAGGCATTTTCATGGTTTTTCTTTTGTGTAATGTGAATGTGAGTCACTTTATATTACAAACAACTAGAACAAATAAGCAATTATTGTAAATATTCTATTAAAATTATTCTAAATATTATACATCATTGATTTGTTTTCAAAAGATTGGTCAAAGTTATGAACAGGAATAAAAAAAAAAAAAAAAACATTTATAATCACATATCTGTCTTACCAAAAACAGCCCTAATACTAATATTCAAGATAAATATCACATAAGCCCAAGAAATGGCAAATATGATGCTAATTTAATGATCAAATTAAGTTTTTAAATGTTATTGCTGCAAGTTTGCAAATATATACATAATTTCATCAAAAATGGTACAAAATAGGACACATCTACATCATTAGCTGCTCATAAAAGCTTAAAAATGCTCAACAGCATGAAAACAATTTACAAAATATCTGCTGAATGATAAAAATGGAATGTACAAAGAATAAAATGTAATAGCTAAATATTCATATGACATGAAAAAGCATTTATAAAGATTAAATGTATATTATATGTATATTGCATATTATAGTTCCAAAAATGACATTTATAATCTGGATTACAAAAGGTATTTCACTTATACAAATCAAAATTACTGTACTAAAATATATGTAATTTTAAATATTTCTACTCCTATTTTTCAGTACATTCAAAACTTTGTTATGGTTTATTTCATAGCTCTGAAGCACACCAGGTAATATTAAGCATATGATAAAAGCTTCCAAACTTCTCCAGAAGTTTATGATAAATACTTTTGAAAAAAAAAAAACATAACAATACACCAACAACAATAGAAAATGCCAGCATAAGGAATGATGATTCCTTTTGTCACTTTACATTTTATACAAAAAAAAAAAAAAAAAAAAAAAAAACTATATTCAAGAATTTCATACATTCTTATTAGGATACTACAGAACTGGTAGACGGTAACACAGACGATGTATTATTTATTATAGGAATAGAATTGTTATCAGGATTGTGTATTTCAATCCTTTGACTATTAGTTTGTAGATTAGTATTATTAGATGTACTGTCATTAATAGCTTGTTCAACGTCTTCATAAGCTGGTGGTGGTAACTAAGCATTGAGAAATAAATAACTTCATATTATACTCAGGTAAAAAAACATAAAAATAGTAAAATATATCATCATAAATAAAAATTACGGCAGGGAATATATATATATATATAAGAAAACACATTGCATAGCCATAAATATTTAATTACTAAACTAAAACCTAAATTTTTGGTAGTTCAGAAAGCTCTAAAAGAAAAATGTTCAAAAACATTTTACACAGTCCACATGTTTTATTTAAATATATTATTAACAGCAAAGTCTTAGAGTTTATGGATAGTAATTAATGAGGTTAAAAAAAATTCAAAGATAACTTGTTTTAAAAATATTATCTTTCCAAATAAAAGAATGGCAAAATGTAATTTTCAAATGCAGCTCACTCATGTGACAGCCTAGTTCAAACTAGTGCCTATAAAAGAAGAAGTAAACTGTCTAAACCAATGGACTCAACCTCTGTTTCCTTTTTGTTTCCTTTAAAGCACTGCCTGCAGTATTATGGATTTTAGCAATGCTATACCTCATTATATAAAAATAAAAAAATAATAATAATAAACCTTAATATATCCAAGTGTCTATTTAAAAATTAAAGTAATTTTTTATACTGGGGCAAATATTTTACTTTTTTTGACAAATCAGTTTTATAATGACTTTACAATACATGTCATTAAGTTTGATATCAGTAAGTCAATTTCTAAACAAATTCTTCCTATACTTCATTTTACATTAGGTTAATTCACAACAATGTATTGATGCAAAAAAAGGGGGAAGAGTGGAAACTTTAAATACACTTTAGTAGCTTCCAAACAATATTGTTTTCAAGCTTTTATTAATATAAAATAGCATTGCATGGTGTTACCTAAATTAAGCTAATTTTGTAATAAATGCTGCCCCCCCCCCACATGCCAGGGATTTTCTAAAAACACCAGACAAATCTTAATATTTCTCACATTCTTAAGTCTAATCTTAAATTCTTTGGATAAGACAGCTTGAAATGCAAGAACTTTAAACTTCCATTCCGAGTTTCAAAGTTTGCTGGGCCACATGTGGTCTAAGAGCTCTGAGTTGGGTATGAATGGTCTAAACCTCAACCAAGATTGCTAATGGTTTGATAAAACTGCATATATTTTCTTTTCAGAGTTGTGAAATTGTCTTGAAGATATTGTGACAAAGACATGAATAATAATTTTAAAATTTTGTTTAACAATTCAATGTCTAGAAAAACTTAAAAATTAACTAAGTTTGAGGCGAAAGTCCGTCATGCTTCTTTTGAATATAATTTTGCAAGGTATCTATCTCATGTTATGATTAATGTAAAAACTAAAGAAGAATTGTTATATTGTTCATTACTTTTGCTTTTTTAACAAAATTAGTTGTTATAATGGATTTCAATCACGTAGTAGTAAAAGTACATAATCAAAATTAAACAAATTACTGAAAGCCAACTCATTTTTTGACAGTTATATTGTATATGGCATTATTTTTTTAATAAAAAATTTCTCATGAAGATCCATTTAAATAAAACATTAAAATATATAATAAATATTGCTCTAAAATATAATTTAATAGTAAAATTCTAGCTTTTTACCTGGATGGCAGTTTCATAAGGTGGTGGTTTGTCTTGATTTGCAAGTATACCAGATAAACTGCCTTCTGTTTGAGCACAAGTAGTATAACGAGTTCTCGAAGATGATCTGTGGCTGTGTTGCACTCTCCTAGGACTAGCTCTATAGATTCTTGGCATTCCTTGTGGGAAATAATAGGTAAAAGGAGTAGAATCATTTTGCTGAGAAACAGATGTAAACAATCGTGCATTATCCTCAAGTGGTACTGCTTGCCTTTCTCGGTTTATTCTTGAGGCTCGCTTTGCTTGCATTGACCTTATTCTATTAATACATTATTATGCAAATCAGTGCAAAACTGTTATTACTACAAATCCTGTTAATTTAATTAATATTCATAACAGTTCAACTAAACATCATGTCATTTGAACTAACAGCTTCACATATAATTCGCTCAAAATTTTCAACAAATGAAATTTCTAATAAAGTAGAGAATTTTACATTAATTATTGTGCCACTGTCTCAGACAGAATAATTGCATCACATAATTTTAAATAAATGTCAGTCATTCTGTTATTTAATCATAACTTAAAATTATACTTTTTATTAAAGAAAATGTAAAAATAAACAGAATAAAAATATAATACTGAACAAAAATGGGTGCAATAAATCAGAAAATATTATTATTTATTTGCATGAAAAAATGAATTTCAGTTTTGAAGAATCAAGAATCCATCACATGTGGAAGCAACAAATTATTTTATCCTTTGCACCAAATGTAATAAAACTGCCTCAATATGCTTGCTGTAAAAGTAAAAGAGTATTTGAAACAATCTTTTGATGGTCATTAAAAGCTTCAGTCATTGTTTTCCTTTATATGTAATATTCCATTTCAGTGATAACTGTAAATGGCACTATGTTTTTTCCAATATTCTTCTCAAGTATGTAATTTTTGCAGCACCACATATATGCCTTAGTTAACATTTAATACAGCAAATTAGTTCTGGATGCATTGTTCAAAGGACAATGGATTATTTCCAAGAATGAAGTCAACTTGGCTAGTGCACTATGACAAAGATTTGCTTTTAAAGGATGGCTTTATAAAATCAGTTCTGGTACGGTAAGCTTATTTCTGTTCATTATAATGCATACTTTGAATCCAAATTGGGCTTTTTCAAAAATAATGACCAGCAAAGGGATAATTACATGATATATATGCAATTTAGTTAGAATATCTCTATCCTAGACGTAAATGATTGAAATAAATGAGATGCATATCTCATTTATTATTCTATCTGATTTAACAAAAATGTCACAGGATTTTTTTAAAATGCTTACACTTGGAAATTTAGTATTTTGATATGGCAAGGCACTCAAGGAACCTCTGTCTAAGGAAAGGGATGCCTTCGTGAGGACTTTTTATACACTTGGGAAGGGCCACAGCATACTACAAAAGTACACAACTTCAAAGTGTATTACAAAAGCATACTACTACTTACAAATGGCTGTCTAAAGTCAGCTTTATATTAGAGGTTGATTTTATAAGAAAGCTATTTACAATTTTACAATTATTACATGACTATAAATAAAATAAAATGCTAATTATTTGAGGCAATATGAACCAATACAGAAGTCCAATGGTAATTAATTAACTAGTGTTGATCGAAGTTGTGAGCATCCACTGACATATATAGGTTCTATTATTAATCTGGTTTCAAAATAAGAAAAAACTATATCACCTTTTCTTGTGTGCAGGAACTGTAAACAAGACTCAGTTGAAAAAAAACCTTCTTCACGGAAAATACAATTTATTTTTACACCATATTTTGATTCACATTAAACGTTGAAAAGGGGAAAAACAAATATTTAACTACTATTTCTTATACAGCTTCTATCTCTTTCTCATTTATGACTGTAAAATTAACTAATGGGCCAGAGCGCCTGACTTTGCACTTTCCTTACATGCTCACATGAACCTGAATTGAAACTCACTGTCCTAGACACAAAAAAAAAAAAAAAAAAAAAAAAGTCTGCAAATGAGTCTGGAAGTAGTGGAAGTTTTCTAGATGACTGCGACACTAGTGACTCTGAAAGTAGTACAGATGGTCTCAGCCAAGCAAGACATTTTTCCGATCTAGGAAGCCGATCTACTTCCTAGATTTGCTTTCATTGTAAATCCAAAAATTAACTTGAATATTGATGTAGCTACCAGTAAACTTCAGTTTTACGGAGCTTTCATGGATGATTATTTGCTAGACCGATTGTTTTGGAAAGAAATAGTTAGGCTGAGCAGTGCATGCAAAAGTGCATTTAGCAGACATTCTAGAAGAAAAAATGGGAACCAACCTCAGATGAAATACAGGTATTTTTTGCTTTGATTATTCTTCAAGGTATTATAAAAAAGCCAGTAATTGAGCAGCATTAGAGCAAGAGGCATTCTACATCTACAGCATTTTTTCCCAAAGTAATGCCATATCATCATTTCCAGTTAATTCATAGTTAATTACATTTTTCAGATAATGAATAATTTGATATAAATTCTCATGAGTGCTCAAAATTAGTTAAAATCTGGCCCGTGCTAAAGCATCTGAAAACCAGGTTCCAAAAACTCGTTACTCCTGAAAGAGATGTCACCATAGTCTTATGTTATACAAAGGAAGACTAAGTTGGAAACACCATATCCCACTAAAATGATCGCGGTTTGAAATAAAAACATACATGCTTTGTGAATCAAAGACTGGATATGTATGGTCTATTTTAATTTACACAAGAAAAAGGAACTGTATTTGATGACAGTTACAAACATTTGAGAAAATCGTCTCAGGTTGTAATGACACTAATGCAACCACTTTTACATAAAAGATACTGTCTGACAACTGATAACTTTTATTCATTGCCTGAAATAGCAGATGTCTTGATTAGATGCTGCACAGATATGTATGGAACATTAAAACTTCAGAGAAAGGAAGTTCTTAAAGCACTGTTGAATGAAAAATGGTCGCTTACCAGAGAGGAAAAGTGTGCATTATGAAATGGATGGATACTTTGAATAAGGCACTCAAGGAAAGCAGTGTCTCTGATATCTACAGTACATAATCTAGAAATGGTTGAAGTACCCACATACAAGAATGATATAAAACGAAAAACGAGGGTAGTTATGGAGTACAACAACACAATGGGTAGTGTAAATTGAATGGACCAGAATCTAAATACTTATCCTGTGATTAAAAAAAGGGATAAAAAATACTTCATCTCCTAGACATCAGTTTATGGAATGCTTATGTGTTGTACAAGAAGCATGGCAGTAAAGATATAAATTTACAGTTTCGATTAGATATTATCGACCAACTAATTGAAAGATATGCAGCAGTAGAAGAAAGAAAAGGTTGACCTGGAAATTTACCAACTCCACTAAGACTGACAGAGAGACATTTTTTAGAGGTGATTCCACCTACAGACAAAAAACTAAGACCTGCAAGACAGTGCTATGTGTGTTCATTGAAAAAAATGACAATGGCAAAAGAATTAGATGAGAGACTAGGTATTTTTGTCCAGACTGTGACACTGGACTATGTCTCTCACCCTGTTTCAAGATGTATCACACTAAATCAGATCTCTGAAAAACAGGGTAAGTAAATGTAATTGTAGAATTTGTAATAAAAAATAATCATGTAGTAATTGGAAATAATTGCATAGTAATTGTATTTTTATATGCACAACAGTAAATATAACTTCCCTGTGAGGCAACCATGAAAGAGAAAAGACAACTTCCAGGGAAAACATTATTTTATGTCCTCTAAAAAAAGTTGTTATAAATGCTTAAAATAATTAGAAATATTACTTTTAATAACATTTTCCAGCTTACAAATGTAAAATGAACAAAAATATGCAATAAAATAATGTGACATTTTTTGGATCGAAGTCGTGAAAAAAATAAAACTGTTAAGTTAACCTGAGAAAAATCTCTACAAGTGTTATTTTTAAGATTCTGTCCTCAATCTCTTTCTTGCTATAAATACACTTCTGGGATGAATGTAAACAAAATGGCCACTCGAGGTTTGAATACAATGTCTAGAAAGGTATGAATAAATAAATTCTTGAAATATTTAGATTAATTTTAAAATTAATTAACCACATAAATCCAAAATTATACATTAAACAGCAACTTAATATACATCAAAACTAAGAATTTAAAGTGAAAATTTGTTGGGATTTATGATACATGTTTGAAAACGTACAGCAAAGCAGGTGGAAAAAATGCTGAATAATTTCAATAGTAAAATTTGATTCTTCAATAAAAATATGTTACAAGTATGGTATATTTTTGTTAGTTAATTTTCATTAAGTTCATAGTTAAGTGAATTTTTATAAATAAAAACTGCAGTTAAATTTGCTGAGTTTTTTGGAAAATGTAAGTTTTATTTGTTTATGTTCAAAACTGAATGTAGCTAACAGATATTTACAAATTGAACTTTCACAGATTATCAGAGTTCTACTGTACTATCTCAGGTAACTGAAAACAGACAAAAGATATATTGTCACAACCACTGCAGATATATGGTTAAGGAAATTTTAAGAAACGTTGCCAGTTTTGAGTGACCTCTTTTCATGCTTCAAAAAATTTAATTTTCAGCTACATTATTCTTTTACACCATATAGCACATTTACAAATAAACATGTGCACTACTAGTTGCATTTTAATATTAATGACATGTTTCATGTTAAAAATAAGAAAGTTAAGATAGCAACAAATAATTTTACACTTGACCATTTCGGGCTTTCTTAAAAATATCTTTAAGTTTTTTTAATGGTGATTTGTTTTTTCTTTAGGACAATACTTTAGAGTCATATCGTCATCAAAATGTCAACAGATGCAGCGCCTTTCTGCGATCGAGTAAGGGGAGGGGGGGGGACTGTTTTTATAACACAGACTATTATAAAAAAATCTTATATAGATTTTTGGTGTTTAGTATAAAATTCATGGCAAAGCTTTCATGTGTTGTTACAAAAATGATAAAATACATTTAGCAGGCCATCTCAGACAATGAAGAACCTATATTAAAGTTCTGATGAAAGGGACTACTTTATTCCATTACTGCACACTTTATATTGTTTACTTCCCAATATACATCAAATTATAGCATCATTAAAAAATCATCCATAATTAGAAGACATGAAAACTAATAAAAGCCACTAGAAATACAAATTTAAATGGCATGATAAAAAAAAAATTATGTAAACGTGATCACTTACAAATTCTCATCTACAGAAAATTTATCTGAGGCAAACTTCTGCATATTATTTAAGAATACAAAACAAGAAGGTCTTTCAGTTGCCAGAATCAGAGATTTAAATAATTAAAATTTAGTACATCATTCAATTATTACTTTATAATATTGTAAAGTATTCATTCATTTCATCTAACCAGTTATTTTATGTTCATTATCTTTGCTGTCATTCTCCCTTTCCGTTTTCCTGATAGAATGCTAATTTTAGTTTGTGCGCATTCAGATGACTTGGAAGGAGATAGTATTTGAAGAAAGATTTTAGATCATTTAGGCAGAATGTGTTCCACCTGCCAAAGACCATGTTACTAATTGAAAGTCTATGAGAGCAGTCTATCTTAGGCATTGCTCTATTCTTGAAAATAGTGCTTGTCATGCCAGTATAGGTTTGAGCCAATTTGTGCATTATTCATTTCCGTGTAGCCTTTGGCTTATTTAAGATTTAACTTAGTTTTAATTTGTTTCTTTACTTTTTTGAGTTACGGTATCAATGCTGGCTGGTTTTCGAAATACAACAAGTGCCTTCTCTTAAATTATTCAGTTCTTAATAAAAGGGTCTTTTACACCCTTCTTATATTCTCTATTTTCTTACTGGATATAGCGACAAGTCGCTTACAGCCATATAGAGTCTCGACTTAGTGTATACTTCCCAAGAAAGTGAGGTTCTACTATGATTTTCATCTATGAAACACTAGATGTGTAACTACACAGATATACTACTATTAACAATATATAACTGTGAATTCAATGCTTATTTAGAGTGATGAAGGGTACATTTAAGAACATCAATTTTAACAAGATAAAATGAATATTACTACTACTACCACCTTTTATTATTATTACTATTATCATTATTATTTAGCAAATATGAAAAATGTTCACAAAATAGTTACTATAAAATACTTACAATGGAGATACCCATCTCAAGCAAATCAGACAAGCAGCAAATACAAAGACAATAGCACATACAATAAGTAGCGTCTTCCATGGGAAAGGTACAATAGGCATGTCCAAACTTAGGTGCTTAGCAGATACTATAAACAAACAATATGTACATATATTTTCATGCATTATAATACAATGTATTAATATATCAGTTGTTTTAGTTGTTTTTCAAAAGAATTAAGTACTTTAATTGACCTCAAGTCCATAAATGCTTTATTTAGAGCCTCAAGGTCAGAAAAACTCTTGAATCAAACACAGGAAATCATATGCAGTTCTATTCTGGTAGATTTTTATCAATAACTTAAATACAGTCATGTTATGGTCAGAGATCAAAAAGCCCTATCGGAGTACTGATTTATTTTAGCAAATGATATTTTAATTTACTGACACATACATTATGTTAGCAATTCATTTTTATACACATTTTTTATTAAATTCATATAGTATATATATCAAATTATTATAATTTAAACCTTTCAGAATCTTCCCTTTTACAACAGACAGAAACAAATGATTTTAGATTAAAGATTCAACAGTACAAAAATTACCAGATTTTATTATTTAACTAATTACTTTTTGTGAAGAAGCAGATTATAAATTCATTTACTAACCTGTATAAGGGCTTTCAAGGTTACTGAATACAATTTCTAATGTAAAGATTTTTCAGGGTTACGCAAGGTTTACACAAAGAATTTTTTATGAGTATTTTAAAATTTTATTCAATAGTATTTTTAAAAAATAATTCTATGGTGCATTTCTTTCTGAATCTTTGTTATACTAATACACTGCCCATTCATTTTTTAAAAAAAATATTTGTGAGCAATTTACAATGAAATTAATTTTAAACAAAAGCCTTTATATAAATCCACAATATGTCATGTAAAATTCAATTAATAAGAGTACCCTTTTTTCTTAGATCAACAGTATATAATGACCACCTCAACAAAAGTTTAAAAAACATCTGGAAATCTGCATGTCATCATAAAAAGTAAGAAGTAAGATATTCTGTAGATTTTTAATTATTAGAAATAATCAGTGTTACCTTATAAATACTTTTTAAAAAGAGAAATTTTGTATAATTTAAGTAGGAATTTTGCATCTTGAAAGAATATTTAAAATTAATTGGAAGCCATTTCAAAAGTTTAAATTTCATCAATAAAACACTATTTCCCCCAATGTAAGCCACACTGCACATTTTTGATGCTATAATGGAACATTAGGGATTATTTCTTTCCTCAGGCCTTTGGTTTAATAATAGATGTGTTCCTCCCAAATTCTTTTTAATTTATTTTTTCAAGTTACTTCGCTTAATAATTATTTCTGTTAGTGCTTTGTCCATTTCATAGTTGAAACTCCCTTTGAAAAAGAGGAGAAATATGAAATAAAAACAAATACAGAAAAAAGGGTACTCTTATTAATTGAATCTTACATAAATAAATAAAATATCTAAAACTAAAATAAAAAATAATGATAATAAATATTGCTCTAAAAAGAGTCATACTGAACAAAACAGAACACATAAATGAATTGTATAGCAGTATTAAACGGAACGTGATATCCAACAAACTGCATTTGCATCTGGACACCTTTTTCTTCCTGGCATGAATGAAGGCTGCATAGCCACTGCAGCTTTAATTTCACAAGACAGTTTTCAAAAAATAATTTTTCTTTGTGAAAAATATCATTATCCTGAAATAAAATAGCCGCTTGTTCAACTCTAAACAAATCCTAAATCATAAAATCCATTGCAGTAAAAATAAAAAAAAATTAAAAAAATTAAAAAAAATAATAAAAAAATTAATGAAAAATGTGGTTTATAAAAAATGTCAAAGAAAGATGAAAAACCAAACTGGCAATGTCAATCCCCCCCCCCAATGTCAAGTGACGTGGTTCTAACAGAAAACTTTTGCTGGTTCTGTAACTTTTGTTTTTGATTTTACTTTTGCTCAGTTAAAAATTTAAATCAGAATTTAAAAACTATTTATTTTTCACTTTAAAACAATTTCACCAAACAAAAATATCAGAATAATTTTCTTGAATTGATTCCCTTAAATTTGTTTTTTCACACAGCAAGTGCAGAAGCTGTTTGCACATTTTTTAGATGATTTTGCTTTGCTATTAAAAAATCCTCATCCTATTTTTTTAAAAAAAAGTTTAACTGCAGCTATATTCTTGAAAGTATAAATTATTGTTTGCTACTTGACAGTTTTGTTTTCACATAAAATGGCACTTTTAAAGAAGCAATAGATGGAAGGCTATGTCTGGTATATGTATCTAGGTATTAAAAACACCGTGAAAGCGATGGTTTTTTTAATATTTAGAGCTACAATAGGTCACTCAATAAGTCCCTGGCCTAACTATTAAAACAGCAACTTTTAGGCAAAATTGAACATTATGCATCAAGACACTCTCTTTCAAGAGTGATACATTCAGTCCAGCACTCCTCTGATTTTTTTATATCTTTTTCATAGAATGCTTTGTCTTTGTTTTCAAAATAGGCTTCAGCTTTAGTAATCACTTCTTCATCTGAGACAAGCTTCTTTCCCTGGAGCATTCTTTTGAGATCTGCAAACAGCCAGTAGTCACTGGGGGCCAGATTTGGACTATACTTTGGGTTTCAAAGCAATTCAAAGTGTAATTCGTTCAATTTGACTCCAATTTTCAAATTTTACAGATTCAAACCATGATAAAATTTCACCTTTAACTTTGATTTCATTACTTAGCAGATCACTAAATATATTAGATTCTCATAAAAACTTATCATAATGCTCACTATTTCAAAATCTTAATGTGCAGTTCAAATCAGAAACAAATCTAACACCACAATTTAAATTAAAACTTATTTTTAGTTTTTGAAATAGTCCTAAAATAATTAAATTCCACTTTACTGGTTTATATATTACAGTGTGTGGCTCTAAAGTAAATACAAAACATAGCTAGGACAGGCTCACATCTTTAATCAACATTTATAACTCAACTGCTCTAATACTCTATGTAAAGAATATTTTCACCGCAATTCTACCAAATGTAAGTAGCTATAATAATATTCATTTACAAGAGCTACAGCATCTTATCTATCCTGTCCTAAAGGATAAATCTGTAAGGGGTAATTGGTAATACAGTCAAAAGTCTTTAATCCGGACATTCATAATCTGGAATGATCTATAATCCGGACCTCAAAGCTACATACTTTCTGCACATTCTTGTAAATGAATAATAATATTCATTTACAAGAGCTACAGCATCTTATCTATCCTGTCCTAAAGGATAAATCTGTAAGGGGTAATTGGTAATACAGTCAAAAGTCTTTAATCCGGACATTCATAATCTGGAATGATCTATAATCCGGACCTCAAAGCTACATACTTTCTGCACATGCGTAAATGCATAATGTTTTTACGCATGCGCATAATACCTTTACGCATGTCCATAATACATTTACGCATGCACGTTTAATGTATAACGGACGGTATAAGCTAAGATAAAATTATCTAATTATCTATTTCATTTAATGTTGCAGATTGCGTTGTTCCTTAATGTTTGAATTGGATCTGGCTTATTATTTTTTGCAGACTGTTAGAGCAATTTTATAAAAGTAAGCTTGAACTTTCGATTATGTCAAAAAGAATTTCCGATTATGGAATTGCCAAAGGATCTACAAAGCAAAACCATGTTTCAATGTCCATCAAACAAAAAGTGAAATTGCTGCAAAAAATGGATAAAGGCATATCCTATGTTTCTCTAACCATTCCGAAATCTGTTTATCAATTTCACGCTGCTTTGCGGGAGGGGGGGATGTCGCGCCGCACAATGAACTGGAAGTTGGTCTGTCGGCACTATCCTTATCTTCAGGGCAGATGTTTTTATTTTACTTGGCTTATAATTCCTTACTAAATGTAGCATTTCATCTCGACATACTCCGTCTTTTATATGATTTAAATCAGATTCCTCATCATTATAAATCAAACAGTTTTCTGGTTCACATCAAACAGTTTTCTGGTTGCAATTTTCTAATTTCGACTATGAGTAATGTATGCTTTACGCATACGCGCGTTTAAAGAAATGTTTAATAAAGTAAACAAATATTAAGCTTTTTTTTGTAAATTTTGATACCCTTTAGATCATAATTGCTCTTTATTTCATAAATTACGATTTCATATTTTTAATTTTATAATTTCTGCATGCCATCTTACCAGATTTAAATTGATGATCTGTAATCCCGAAAAATCGATAATCTGGAATCCCCGAAGTCCCGACGAGTCCGGATTAAAGACTTTTGACTGTAGTTTTCCTAAAAGTCATGCTTCTGTTTTTAATTCCAGCAGACAATACTTGTCTCTTTATTACAAAATGAATCTTTTGTGAACATACCATTAAATAAATTTGCAAAAAAAGGTTCTTCGAAAATCCCGTCGACCATTTTTGCCTGAATATTTCCAAAGTTATGGAAAATTTCATTATATTCATTCTTATTTATTATTATTACATTCATTCTTATTTATTCTTTATTATAATGAGTTTGAAAGAAACATAAGAATAGAACGTTTGTTCTTGTATTTAGTAAATGGCTTTTTTTGGTTTTGCGCAATCGGCGTTGTCTCTTGTGGTCGACGGGATTTTTCATAAGTACCCAAAAAAATACCATTTCCTACAGTACCCTTGCAAGCTATGAAAAACTAGGGATGGTGTCATTTGAAAACTATAAATAATTTTGCTGTTTTAAAAGAAAGGTGAAAGGAAATTTCAGCAATCTCATATAAATTTTCTGGTTGCAGGGTGTTTTGATGACAGAGGAATTGGTGTTTAAAGAATTAATACATTAATATCAATCAATAAAATGAATTATTCAAGTACTGAATATTCTTAATGAGCTCTAGATATGTAAATAATGTTTTTTAAATTACAATTCATTTTATTTTATATACTACAAAGGTTTCAATTTACACCTGAACTGTCTTTCTGCGTTTTCATAAACATCTCAATACAGGAAAACTACTTTTATTGCCAAGCTAAAGATAAATATTCAAAATACAAAAATTTTTAAAATGCAACATTTTATGTTGCTTTTTTAAATTAAACTTGAAAACATGATCTCAGATGTATTAAATTAAAATAAAATACATTCTACTTACCAACACAAGTATTCACTTTCTTAATTTTAAGTGATGAATGAAAAATATAACTATCTTCAGATTTACACAGACATGGGATCATTTTACAATAAGCCCCGACATGATACTGGCGGCAGTCAATAGGATTTACACAAAACACAGCTAAAGATGAATCTAAGATGGAAAAAATAATCTGGTTTAATCAAAAGCAACTTTTTATCACATCTTTCCAAAGGAACAATCACTTTACAGTAAATAAAACAAATTTTTGTATATGCTTATTTTCAATCATATATGAGAAAGCTAAAACTTGCATATTTCTTTGCATTCTTCAAAATAAAATATAACACTTATCTTTATGCACTACAATTTAAATTAGACACATTTAACACATTACCCTCAGGCTAGCTGAAGTAGCCAACATCCTTCTAATGGTGAAAAAGGGGAGGGTTAAAAAATGTTTTAGTTTGTAAGAATTTTAACTACAATAGAGGTACCTACTCATACTTATTCAACAATTTTCTGCCATATGCGATATTTACCAGAAGAGTAAGTATCACTACTTTCCATCAAACTGCATCTTAACACCTTTGGGTACTTTTCCGTTTCGCCGGCACAAATCTCGCCAAGCAGTTTCATTGGAGACAACATACCATATACAAGTATATATACATAAAAAATATTAACAAATGTTAGTTCTAAGAATTTTTTATTTTAAAGACAAACACATCAAATATTAAGCTTAATATTTTAATATCGTTTAAAATTTTGTAAAAAGCCAATAAATAAAAACGAATAAATTTGTAAAAAGATTTTAATTTAAGAATTTACTATGCTTTCATAATTCAGCACACTACAAACTACACTACAAAAATCTAATTATACATTAATTTCAAGTTAAATCTTAATTTGGAATATAAGTTTAAATGTAGGAATTATTTCAATTCATACGAATAGCTTACTTAGAAGTTGTGTAAACCCGCAGTGCTGTAGTTCGCTAGTGCATTCTCATTAGAATTGATGAATTTAAATACCAGTATTGAAAGAAACAATCAATCTGATAAGAAATGGCTGCGACTTGTTTTGAAGATGAGGCGTAAAAGGTTACCAGTGAAGACATTCTGTTTAGCATCAGTTATACCATTATTGACAACTTTATCGCCTGTGCCAGCAAAATGGAAAAGTACCCACCTTTGACTACTAAACACTACATATATGTCCAACTAAAAGTTTTAAAAATACTTAATCTCCTGAATGTTGGGATCATCTTCCAATAGTTGGAAAATCAAGACGCTGCTGTGCTCCTTGTACACAAATGAACATACAGAAAAGAACAAATATGAGTTGCGCAATGTGTAATGTTTTATGCAAAGAATGTTTTACCCTGTACCATACAATGTAAAATCTATTTCATATAATAAAGTTTTACAGAATGCTTATATTAAGTCATCTTAATGCTTATCTATTAGTTATATTAAGTTGATCTATTAGTTATATTAAGAGCTTATATTAAGTGCGTGAAACATATGTATACCACCATTAACTGTCCGAGGCTCAGAAGTTACAGTATTTAAAAGGGGTTTTAAAAGACGATGCTCAAAAGATAGTACAGTCGCTTTCTATTACTGACAGTAATTTCAAAATTGCTTGGGATCTCGCTGCAGAGAGATATTTTCATAAATGTGAGATATTGTCTTCATTGATAAAACAATTCTTAAATTTGCCCTAACTTATGAATCTTATGCTCAGATTCTGAAACTAGTTGATTTAAGTAAAGAATATTTGAGATTAATAGAGTCCTTGGACGTGAAAATTTGAAAAACCAACAGATCTTATTATCATGTTTACTGTGCAGTTTAAACTAGATCCAGTTACAAGAGGCTGGTGGGAGCAGTCCATTACAGATCATAAAATTCCTTCCCTGAGTGAACTACTGCAGTTTCTTTCAAAACATGTTAAATCGTTAATTACTAACAATTCAGATTCAAAAAAGACTTTTTCTAAGAGGGTTACACTAGTAGCTTCGGATTTTCAATCACAGTGTGTTTACTGCCAGGGAACTCATGTACTGACTAAATGTGATGCATTTCTCAAGCTGTCTGTCCAAAAACGACTTAGTTTTGTAAAATCAAAAAATACTTGATTCAATTGTTTAACACAATTTCACTTTAAATCAATCTGCAGGAGTTTTTATTGATGTCGCAAATGTACGAAACCCCATCGCATGTTATCACATTTTCACGACACTACTGAAGGTAGCACTAATCCTCCAACAAGGAATACAATTAATAAACAAGGTCTTTCTGTGGATGCTAAAGTGTTTGCACCTTACAATTTTAAAACTACTACTGGTGACGTTAATGTAAATTGTGAAATTGTTTCAAATTCGATTACTTCTTGTTGCTCGGATTTGGGTTCTGATACCCAGGTGCTACTATGCACGGCTCTAATGAATGTAACAGATTCCTCTAGTAGAATTTCTATTTGTCGTGCTCTTTTGAATCCAGGCAGCCAAGCTTCTTTAATAACAAACAATTGCCTAAAAAGATAGAGTTTGTCAAAAAAATAACGAATGTGATAATTTCGTGTTTCGGTACATCAAACACTCATACAAATGGTGTTTCTCAGATTATGTTTACTACTCATTTTTTGTCAAATCCTTCCTTTGGTAGTTCTGTCTACATTGTCAAGAAAATAGTGAGTCAGCTTCTGCACGTTAATTTGGATCCTTCTTTTTCTAAACATTTCACTGATCTTACATTAGCAGATGCAACCTTTTACAAGACTGAACTCATTAATATTCTTCTTGGTGTGGATATAGCACTTCTAATACTTAAAGGTCAGACACTCTCATTGGGAGACGGAAAGCTCTTTGCTGTTCAATCTCAATTAGGATGGCTAATTGCAGGCAGGGTTCCCTCATTTGACAAAAATTTAATCGTTCAGGTTAATACCATTCAATTAGTCAGTGATAAATTGTTAAATAAATTTTGGGAACTAGACAAGGTACCTGCTGTAAGCTCCTTAAGTCATGATGAAAAGGCTTGTGAAGAGCACTTTAAATCTATGCACTGTAGAGGATACTGATGGAAGATATGTCATGAGGTTGCCCTTCCATACTTCACCTTCTCAGTAATTCCAAGACAGATGCCTTCCGCATATTGAAATACTTGGAGAATTCCTTATCCTTCAACAGTAAATAATATGAACAATATACAGACTTTATGCGTGAATATCTATCATTAGGATATATGGACTGATTTCACAATCTGAGTCTACAAAAATAAATGCATACTATCTTCCTCATTTCGCTGTTCTTTGTGATTCGAGCACTACAACAAGGCTAAGAGTTGCCTTCGATGGTTCCTCCAAGACATCATCTGGACAATCTTTAAATGATCTTTTAATGATAGGTTTGGGAATACAGGATGAGTTACTCACTATCCTTATTCGTTTTAGAAGTGCTCAAATTGCGGCGAGTGCTGTTATAGAAAAATTTTTAAACAAGGTTAATTTTGAGGATACTGATTGGCAAAGAATTCTTTGGAGAGAAAGTCCTGAAGAGCCAGTTAGAGAATATATATTACTCACTGTCACCTACAGCAGAACATCGCCATTCTTATGCACAAGAGCTATGCAGCAATTGGCTTTAGATGAGAAAAATAATTTTCCTTTGGCTTCACATGCTACCCTTAGCGATTTCTATGTTGATGATCTTCTGAGTGGAACTTCATCAGAGCAAGAAGCTCTAGAGCTAGTGAATGAATTAAAGAATATGATGAAGAGAGGTGAATCCAACCTTCGAAAATGGCTTCGAAAATGGTTCCATTAATATTTAAAGAGCCACCAAGTGAGGAAGAAAAAGATCTGATGCATGTTGGTTCAGATGAAGAAGTTAATGTTCTTGGTATTAAATGGAATACAAAAGCTAAACGTTTTCATTTTGCAGTTCAACCAATTGAAGACAAATTGACATTTTCAAAAAAAGAAATTTTATCAGAAGTTTCACGTGTTTTCGATCCCTTGAGTTTCATAATCCCTTGCATGATATTTTTGAAAACCTTCCTTCAGGAACTGTGGAAAAACAACTTAGCTTGGGTTCAATCCATCCCAGAAGACATGACAAAGAGATGGATATCCTTTCACAAAGAATTTCCTCTAAACCAACAACTAAAAATACCTAGATGTGTATTGAAAACACGAAGTGCTGAACTAGAAATTCATGCATTCTGTGATGCTTCTGAAAAGGCTTATTGCAACATGATTTATGTGAGATATATTTCAGAAAATTCAGATGTAAACATTTCTTTACTTACCTCTAAAACGAAGGTTTCACCTCTAAAAATCCAATCTCTGCCACATCTAGAATTAGGTTCAGCTTTACTGCTAGCAAATTTGTTGCATGCATTCCTAAGAGACTTTTCTGCACCAGTTAAACGCATCATAGTCTGAACAGGACGGTTATTCTACGCTACGAGAGTCGACAGCAAGTTGTGGGCCGCCAGATGTCGCTGCTAGTAAAAAACAGGTCTGTCCAACATCCTATATTCTCTGAGTACGGAAGTTGTCGAAAGCGCGTGAAAAAGTGTTGCCGCGTCGTCAATCAGGGTTGTCCAGTTGACGTACTAAGTAGACAATGGCTTTGTATGTGTTTTCGCCGCTGATTTTTTTCATATTTAAACGAAGAATACCGTCGTAGATCTCTGAATCGATGGCGAATTTATAGAAAATATGTTGATGCTTTTGCTCTGCCAAAAGATGTTTTCATTGCGTATTTCAGATTGCCAAAATTTATAGTTATTTTAATTTGGGATGAACTGAGAGAGTATTTGAAGCCACATTCAGAAAACAAGAACGTAATTTCTACTGAAAGAAAGGTTATACTATTCCTGAAATTATAGATATAAATTGTAATTGTACGCTTTAAAAATGTAGAAGATAATAAGTTTATCAAGCACATAAACCTTCTTCATTTAATACAAATATAGACATTCGATAAGCTTCTACTCGATTTATGTACAGCAAGAATTATGTTTACTTTAAAATCTAACAGTTGAATACCTTACGAATAATACTGTGAACACAAAAAATGTCGTTCATTATTACGCGAAATTCACACTAAAATAAAAATTTAAAATAATAATAATAATAATAATAATAAAACTATAAAATAGATTTATAATATTTTTTTCAGTAGTTGTACTACTACTAGTGTGATACTTTTAAAAATAAGTTTTAGCCCAGAGGGGCTATTAATTTCGTTTTGCCATTTTGTGGCGTTTCACGATAAATGGCATTTCACTTTTCAAATCGTTGCCACCAAGTATTATCGCACTCTATTATATTTAAAGAAACTAAATAATGGGGAATCTGCAGAATGTATCAATGTTTCTCGCACTGTGATAAAACAACGGTACCTAGAGCCATGAAATTCTGAATAACGTAATCCTCCATCCTAATATAGGCATCTGGAGGCCCAAATTTGGAACTGAGAATTTGTATTACTATCCATTTCATATATCATATTTTGTAAAGCATTTATGAATTTTTGATTAAGAAACCCAACGATTTCAAAGCGAGCAATGGCAAAAAACACTTTCATCTCTAGCGCGCGAGACTATGTATCGGAAATTCTAAAAATATGCTTTTTTTAAATTATATGATATTGCTGTTGAATTGAATTTTATGGTTTAAGTGCGAAAAACATGATATTTAATAAATAAAGGTAACACGCAAAACGTTTAAAAAATGGCCCTTTGGGAGTAATATAAAATCTGAAAGCTTTCAGATTTTTTTTTTTTTTTTTTTTTTTTTTTGTGTGTGTGTGTGTGTAATTTTAATACGTTTTAAAACTGGTTTCTAAGTGAGGACTTTCTAAGGGAAACTGGCTCGTATACACGTTACACATGGGGAAAGCCACGAAAATGCCGTCCAGCTCGTTCGCGGGATTCGAATCTCGGACCAAACTACCTGCGTTCAGCGACTCTACTGCTCGGCGGCTGGTGGGCTTGTTAGCAGAATTATACTGTATTATTATTGTATTATGCTATAAAGTAACAATGCTATAAGACTGAGGGTTTGTTCATGGAATAGTACTTTTGTAACCTATTATAGTATTAAAAAATCATTGTTCCTTTGCAAACTTAAAATAAATAAATAAATAAATAAAAATACTGTTCATAGCATTCTCATTTTTATATTGTAAAAGAGATATTGATTATTATTAGTTTTCTATTTAAAATGTGTCGAAACGCTGGTTTGATAAGGACTTGAACTGCAGGAGACCTACACTGATTATTTTTACTTTAGTACTTCCATTGTGAAAATATTACTATCTTTTAATTATTTTCACAGAACAAAATCTTTTGAGAAGGAAGAATATTTAAACTGAGCAGTTCTTATATACAAAATTAAAATAACAGCAATGTAATATTGAAAAAAAGGTATTAGTAATTGTGTGACAAAAATTGCAAAACGAATTAATCACACATACAGGATAGATTAGTTTAATTTTGGTTATATATTTTATATTGAAAAAATATTTTCTTTCATGTTAATTATAGAATAAATTATTTAAAATAAAGCATTTTGATGCGTGTGTGATAATTGAATGCAGCAGCAATCGGCCATACTGTAATAGCGAATGAATTTTATTTCTTTTCCTGAAAGAAATAATTTTCATAGAAAAAGAAAAAGGGAAGAAATATTAAGAAAGAAATATTTTCTTTCTAATTTCTTATTTAAAGAAATATTTTTCGAATAGTAACTGTAAAATAGATTGCGGGAAAACAGTTTTAATGTAAACATGGGAAAAAAAAAAAAAAAAAACTTAGTTTGCTATTAGATTGTAATGCAAATTAATCATATTATAAATTTAAATAATTAAAATTGTTTATTTCTAAAAGGATTTGAAGTAAGCTTAATTCATTTACTCTTATCTATTTACCATTGCTTTCATGGTATCCCATATCACTCTTTATTTCTTACCTCTAAATTCCTGCGTTAACTTTCCCATTAAAAAACGAGATTTTCTTTCACATAACACAGCAGCATATTCTACTGCGTGTTGATCATAATACTGTTTTGTGCAATTTTTTTTTCGAACTACAAATGCAGCGTGTGAGTTAGTGAAATAATGGGAGAATATTCTTAGAACTTCAGCCAGCGCACGCTATAAATTTCATCACTCGTCTGTACTGCGATTGGTCTAAAGCTCCTTGAAGCCTTGTCCCCTTCCAGTAAAGTTAAATGGACCCACCCGCCCTCCAACTGAGGACCACAGAATGGCTTTCTCCGATAAGTTGTGATGGCTGTCCATACCGGTTCTTTTGAGTCAATATTGTTCGCTCAAGTTGTAGACAGATCCAGTGATCATAGAATAGGCGTCCAGATTCAGCGATAACGCTGGCATGGCTATTTTCTGAACTTTATTGCTGGCAGTCATTTGTCACAAATAAAGTGTCCAATATTCAGATGATGATTCCTCAAGAGAAATGGTGTCATGTTTCAGAAATCAATAATCCAGTGGACCTAGGTACGAGAGGTATCTTACCTTCTCAATTAACAACAAAGATCCTGACTGGTTAAGCAGACCTATAGATGAAATAAAGAACTTTCTACTTCTAAAGACACTCTCTCTTCCTGAAACTGCCTTGAAAGAAGAAAAGAAGTGTTTTAATATCAATGTTTTAGGAGTTCAAGAACCTGCTGTTATTTTTAAATATTCTTCGTAGTCCATATTAATTCAAGTCTTGGCCTACTGTCTAAGATTTGTGAATTACTGTTCTCATCCTGAGGAGAAATTGTTAGATTTCCTAACTACAGAAGAGGTCGAGAAAGCAAAAATAAGTGATTCAACATTCTGAATTCCAGGAAGAAATTTTGCATTTACTTAGATCACTCCCCTTGAAAACCAATAGTAAGATCCTCTGCTTAAATCCATTTCTAGGAAAAGAAAGTTTTTTGCGTGTCGGTGGTCGTTTAAGAAATGCTAATATTCCGGAAAATGAAAAACATCCAATTCTTCTTTCTAAAAAGCATTTCATCAATGAACTGATCATTAAATATTTTCACCTAAAATATTTACATGCTGCACTTCAGTTATTGATGTGTGTTCTGACGCAAAGCTTTTGGATATCTGCTCGATCTTCCATTCGAAAAGTCCTGAACAAATGTGTTATCTACCCCAGATATAGAGCCAAACTTGCCACACAAATCATGCCCGATTTACCTGTCTCGCGTGTTATATATACTAGGCCATTTTATCATATTGGTGTAGACTTCACTGATCCTTTTATGATCAAATACCGAACTGAACGTGGTCAAAGGTCTTTCAAATGCTACGTATGCATTTTTGTATGCTTTTCAATGCATGCTATTGTTTGGAAGTAGTTGAAGATATTTCTTCTAATGCATTCTTAAAATCTCTGAAACGATTCATTGCAAGAAGAGGTAGACCAGTAGAGATTTTCAGTGATTGTGGCGCTAATTTTAAAGGAGCTGATAAAGAGATCAAGAAGTGTTTTTAAAAATATGAATTGTACGAATCAGTTCGAGCTTATGTTGCCTCTGAAAGTATAAAATGGATCTCCCTGTCCTCCAGCAGCCCCTCATTTTGGTGGTTTGTAGAACTCGGCCGTCAAGTCGATGAAACATCATCTTTGTCAAAGTGTAGGATCTGCAATACTAACATATACAGATTCACTACTCTCATCACTCAGGTCGAGGCCTGCTTGACTCATCACTCAGGTCGAGGCCTGCTTGACTCATCACTCAGGTCGAGTCCTGTTTCAACTTACATCCACTGACAGCAATTTCTGAGGATCCTACAGATTTTGAAGTTCTCAGACCAAATCACTTTCTGATTAGAGCTCCAGTTTCTACTTTACCAGAGCAGGAGCTTTCACAAGAGCCTATCTCCTATAGATAAAGATGTCAATTGCGTCAATCCATCCTACAACATTTCTTGAAGAGGTGAGCATCATTAATACGGTTTCTAATAGCAGACTCATTACCTTTCATGACTGAAAATAACTGCTCACACCGATAAGTGCTACCAAACATGGAAATAATTTCATATGCGAATTTTCGAGTATTTTGAAACCTGGCTGGTAAATATTTGTAAAATTCAGGCACGCCCACTTCAATGAATTTTGCTTTTAAATTTGAGTTGCATTGAATCTCGATCACCTCCATTTGCATATGGCTGGGTACTGAGTCAATAATAAATCGAAGAAAACAAAAACAAAAAAAATGTCTTTGAGGGAACTAAAATCATTAAACCTCGTTTCAAATTCAGTTGTTTAATTTGCAATTTTTTCTGCGTATTTTTGATATGAACAAGTATCATTTAAACTTGTTTGTTCATGCTGCACATCGGGAAGTGCGTCAAATCTTCATTTTTAAGTTGTTTTTCCCAAAGAACTAGTTGACATTTGAATGCTTTAATTATGTCAAACATGTTCGTAATGATATGATCTTTTCCTTGTAACGATAAATTTAAATCGGTTAAGTGTTTGGTTATATCAACCAAGAAAGATAAATCTTGTATCCATATTGGATCGTAAAACAAACTTACGTCTTGATTTTTTGTTTTTAAAAACTGACATATTTCTTCTTTCAAATCCCAGAATTGTTTGAGAATTTTGGAGCAAGATAACCAACGTACCTCAGTATAGTAGGGCAAACCCGAATATTCACTATCTAACTCACTTAAGAAAGCAGTGAATTGATGCTGATTTAAACCTCGAGATCTTATAAAATTTATAACTTTTTTTTATATATGACAAAACATTCTCCATATTTATTAATTTCGTGCATAGAACTTCTTGATGTATAATACAATGCATATGATGAATGTTTGAACCGTGAATTTCACTAAGTTTTTTTCTTAGTAATGCTACGAAGCCCTTGTTTTTCCCGGTCATTGATGGAGCGCCATCTGTAGCTACAGAATTTAATTTTGCCAAAGGTAGATTGTATTTCTGCAGAAGTCCAAAAACACAAGTAACAGTCTTCTCCTGTGGTAGTACCAGGCATCGGTATTAGTTCCAGTAATTCCTCAAAAATGTTAAAATTCTTGTCACAAGAACGAAGAAACACTGCTAATTGAGCTTTGCCACTAATGTCCGTGCTCTCATCACAGGCAATGGAGAAACTTTCGAAACTAGATGATTTTGCTTTGATCTGATCCCTTAAATTCGTGGCTAAATCAGTAACTCTTTCCGCAACTCTATTTCGAGACAATGAAATTGATTGAAAAGCCTTCACATTTCCAGGACAATTTCTCCAGCTTTCATTAGGCATTCCTTGATGAAATCACCATCAGTAAAAGGTTTTGAATGTTTAGCTATCAACTTGGACAAGACGTAGCTTGCATGTACCGCCACTTCATTTTCTTGCAATACTTTACTAAACATGGACTGTTGCTTTTTCACTCCTAACTCGAGCTCTTTCAACTTTTCTTCTCTCATTAATCCTTCGTAATTGTTATATTTCGATTTGTGTTATTCGTAATGACGTTTAATATCATATAACTTTGGTACATTAATAGAATTATTACATATCAAGCAGATTATTTTATCTTTTATTTCCCAGCAAAAATATTCTAATTCCCATTTTACTTGGAATATTCTATGTTCATCAGCGATTTTTCGTTTAATTTTACTACCACTTGGTTTTGATATAGACATACTGAATACAAAGGGCTGGAATAAACACGGTTAACGTTAAAAAGTTAACAAAAATTTATTCTTTCCGCAAGAGATAAATCAAAATGCTGAAATATTTCTTCAAAAATATTCAAACAATATCACAAAATGTCAAACGTTTAGCAAAAATCAATTCAAAACAGAGAAACTAATTCTATCTCACAGCGAAATTGCTACAAATCAAAATCGCTACAAATCAATCACAGCATTAAGTAAACAAACAGTTCGCTAGAACTACAGCTACTACTGAGATGAGTTGTTTATTCTCGGCTTTTATAAGCTTTATAATTAATTTCTCGAATATACTGGAAACATCTATAAATATTTTTCTGGATGGCAACAGCAATTACGAGATATTTATTGATTAGGTATTAAATGCACGTGCTGTTCTATTTTTAACCTTCCAACGCAGCTGTCTTTTCAAAAATCGTCTGTTTTGCTAAGGCAACATGAAGCAAATCTAATTACTACAAAACTATGATTGAAAAACTGAGACCATGAGTTCGGCCACATTCGGCTATCGGGGAATGCGTACAAGTTCTGAGTGCACGTATCCCCCAAAAGCCGAAGGTAGCTGAACGCAAGCTACTCACACGCATTTGTAATTTAAGTAGTGTGTGTGTCAGCTCGCTGTGAGTAATCTAACAACACAATAAATTATCGTTAATTACTTAGCAGTAAACATTTCATTTTTTTCTTTGTTGATATGTTATTTTATTATTATATGTTATTATTTGCCGATATATTGGCCGGGCCACAAAAATATTTGTTGTGGGCCGCGAGTTTGACATCCTTGCTCTAGAGGCTCGGTGGTCATGCCTTCACTGCTCTTCACAATGGCGTTTCTTTGCTTCTCAAATAGGAATCTTTATTTATACCTGGATATAGATAAGGGATTTTGAAACCACAGAGTTATTTTATTACTAAACAATACATGCTCAGTAAAAAGGTCTTTCTTTTCCAGAGACTTTTCCCTGACCTCAACACACTTGCTCCCCAAGCTAGTATTGTGATTTTATAAATTATTTCCTGTGGTTTAAATTTAATATAAATATACTTTGCTATAATTAAAAATAGAAATCACATAGAGTTTTATTTAAATTTAAAATATTTTGTGAATATTATTGGATGAAATATGAATAAAATAAGTATGAATGGGAAATGAATGATCCGCACCAAAGCCAAAAAGACCCAGCCCCCCCCCCAATTAAAAAAAAATTTTAATTGCATGTGCCAGTTGAAAAAAAAACTAAATAACGCTGGACATATACCAGTGAAATTTAGATCCAGGCAGTGTACATTTTGTAGCACAAAAAAGAAACCTCATAGACGAAGATAAATGTATGCAGGGTCTATGCCTGTACCAAAAAGACAAAACATGCTTTGAACAGTGTCACCAAAAAAAAATTTATTCTTTGAAATTAAAAAAAAAAAAAAAAAAGCACTGAGTCTTTTTTTTATCCTTATTTTACAGAGTTTTTTAATCCATTTAGCCAAATGTCCTTATTATGTAGATACTTATATTTTAACTGCTATACAAAAATTGCATATTTTTAAATTTTTTCTGATGATTTACTTTGCAAAATAATGTAAAAAAATTATATACAGCATAAAGTCTTTAATCCAGACCTCAAAGCTACAAACTTTCTGCGCATGCGTAAACGCATAATGTGTTTACGCATGCACATATGCATTTACACATGCGCATAATAAGTTTACGCATGCACGTTTAATGTATAACAGACAGTATAAGCTAGGCTAAAATTATCTAATTCAGTTAATGTTGCAGACTGTTGCAGATGTTTTTAGTTTATTCGGCTTATAATTCCTCACTAAATGTAGTGTTTCAACTCGATGTACTCCAACATGATTTAAATCAATTTCCTCGTCATTATAAATATCACGAATACACATCAAATAGTTTTCTGGTGTAATTTTCTAACTTCAACTATGCATAATGTATGCTTTACGCATGCACAAATTGAAAGATATGTTTAATAAAGTAAACAAATAAATATTAAGCTTTTTTTTTGTAAATTTTGATACCCTTTAGATCATATTTGTTCTTTATTTCATAAATTATGGTTTCATATTTTTAATTGTATAATTTTTGCATGCCATCTTACCAGATTTAAATTGATGATCTATAATCCAGAAAAACCCCTAATCTGGAATCGCCGAAGTCCCAGCGAGTCCGGATTAAAGACTTTGTGCTGTGTAATGCAATTCCTACATACATTATTTTAAAATTCAGAAATTTTGTCATTTATTGGAAACGCGCATGGATTTTTTTTTAAATCACAATAATTTATTGGCTGAGGTTATGATAATTTCTTTCAGTCCTTACATACTGTCCCACCTCTCTAATGTCGCTTATGTATGGGTATTAACAGTGGAGTCTTGCGACACTAAGGTATAGGAAAATCATACATGCACCATACAAGGAAAAGAATTATTTCACGAGAACAGTCACAGCATATATAAGTAAACACAAAATAATTTTTACTGTATTCATTCATAAAATTTGATTGTATACTTTAAGGATCTCACAGCACTAAAGTACATACCATGGCATAGTGGTTAAAAATCATTGCTCTAAACTGTTAAAATTGTCATTTTAAAAGATAAATTAATGCCTCAAGTTTGATTTAGCGTTCAATTTATTAAAAGAAATTAATAAACTTGAAGCTAAAATAAAATTGCATAGAATAGCACTATCAATTCTCAATTTCATTCAACCATTTCCTTTGAAAATTAAATAGTCACAAGTTTATAAGACTTATGCAAAAATTTAAAATTTAATATACTATAATAGTAAAATACCATACTTTTTATGCATAATGCAACCTCATCACTGTGTACACTAGAAACAGCATGCTGAAATTTCAAACTGCATACTAATGTGCAATTTTCTTCATTTGCATGAAAATGTGGATACACATTGTGGCAAATATCTACATTACCTACAAAGAAAACATAATAACTAATGAACAGTTATATAAGAATAAATAAGAAATACAGAAAAACATAATGTTAAACTTCTGATACAATTTATTGATTTATAACTCTGTACAGTGAAATTTTCAATAACTGAACTTGAAAGTGTAAAATGCAAGAGTGGGGAGAGAATTATGAAAAAAATGGCAAGAATTAAATAAAGTGTTAAATGTCATCAAAGCTGAGATAAAAATCCTGAAGATATTATCTGAGAAGCAGCAAAAGCTAGAAAAGGAATAAAGGGTATTCAAACTTTCTATGCAGAATTTCTAAGCAAAATACGAGATGTGTGTAAGTACAGACTTCGGTATACGATCCTTTAGAGTCTAAAATAACCCTATCATCATGACATAATAATTTAAGTACTTGCATATTAGCGCAACCACCTTAGCACAGTTTGGTGAATTTTACAGAAACAATGGCTTTTTGTTGTGAAAAAAATTATTTATTACACACATGCATATTTTACATTTCGGCTATGTATTCATTCCAAAAAACAATCAATAAACCTTTTTTTTTTTTTTTTTTTTGTTTGTTCGTTCAGCTGGAAATTTTACGGTGATTGTTTTGAGAAGAGTTTTGAAGCAATTTTACTCCAAAATACTGTATTCCATCAGAAATCGTACCAAATTTTCTTCCAATACAGGCAAATCACAAAGCACATATTTTCAAATAGAGTTTAAAACAAAAAAATAATCATGACTTGGCCATAAAAGCTATTGGAATTTGAAATACAGCAACAACAAAAAATAAATGTATTCCAAAATGACAACACTGGTTGTTAAAAGTGAAGAACTGCTGGGTGCATGGTTACCTGAACTATTTTTATGCATACGGTTGCCAGAGTTTGGTGCATTCTGGAATTCGGACAAATTCTACTCAAGTAATTGAGTACCATAATTTAATTTCATTCTGATGATATAAATTATAGGTACTTGTAAATATCATTGTATCAGAAACAATTGTGATAAATTTTAATCCTATTCATATTAAAATTTTATCAAGTGCCAATGAATATAATCCCTTTTGGAGAAAATTAAATTCCCTGATTTTAATATTGCATCTGTGAAAAAAAATCTGCTCCGCTTGTCATCATGACTTTAATCAATCTAGGAATTAACTACTATTAAACTTTGAGGTAACAGAGTACTTCTGTGAAAGCCACATACAAAAATGGTTTTGTGAAGTTTAAGACCAAAAAATGTGGTAAACTGCTAAACATGGTTTTTCATGTGCTTGAGCACACTGAAATGTTAATACATGCATGAGGTAAATATCATAAAACTGCACAATGACTTACTTACAAATGAAATAAGCTTGATGAGTATCAAGGGAATCTATGGTTCCTATGTATTTTCCTCTCAAGTGTGAAACTACTGCCAAGCAGCACGATTTAGCACGAATTATGGATAAGTGTGATGCTACAACACACTCATAATATCAACACTTTTGTTTGATATAATTCTAATTGATTCTCGATAAGTTATGTTTTGCTTCTACGAACAAGGATAAAAATTAACTGTTATTGATGAGTTTTTCCTTATCATCTTGAAAAGAAAAAAAAAAAAAAAATGATTAAAATTTAGGACCTGCCTTACTATACAATAAGTAACAGATTATTTTCAAAGTTATAAGATTCTATCATTAAAATAATAATAATAATAATAAATAAATGTAGTCAGCAAAACAGTAAATATATTGGAACAATTACCTGCTGGAGGTTGGAACTCAAAAGCTTTTGAAACAGAACTTCTGGTAAAATTCAAGGACCTAACAAAACAGTAGAAATCGATGAAGGCTTTTTTACTAAGCTCAAAAATGAAGCAGATCGAATACTGGTCGTTTAATAAATAAAGAGGCTTCAGTTCCTTCAGAATTCGGCAAGAACAAACGGCGCAACTTTGACAGGATCTTTCCAATTTTCACCGTTTGATGGCAACCAATTTTCACATTCGATAAAATAATACTTAAGTACCAAATTGTATATTTTAGAATTTAAATTGAAATTTTCTATAAATTATACATAATTAATAACTTTCCATGAACAGGTATATTAACTTAAATTCAACCAAATCAACTAATTTATGTAAATCAGTAATTTTTTTATCAATTTAATTTCTGCAGTTTTTAGAAGGACTTCTATCAAACACTTCTGTTACCCAAAATAATATACAGTACAAAGTCTAAAATCCAGACGTCCATTATCCAGAATGATCTAAAATCCAGACGTCAATACCACCAACAAAGTTTTTCTCATGTGCTTTATGCATGTGCATTTGATCCCCCCCTCCTCTGCGTATAATAAAACATCTAGAGAATCTCGATTCTTAATTTCACTTTGACACTAAATAAAATGCCTTGTTATTGAAGAAGCAATAATTTTAGCATAAATTGGTACCATCAGTAATTTGGCTCCATTGCTGCGTATGTGTTTTGGCATACATCTCAAACCGAAATATTCCACATAGATACATCGTTGATCTGATACGAACCTGGTGAAGCATTATTTATTACACTTTCCTTTCATCACCGCATGTTTATCAAAACATGACAACTTGAGTAATGAGCCACACTTCAGAAAATAAGGAGCACGATTGTCAATTGAACTATTTGAGAGTCGATTATTTACATAAGCAGCCATAAGTACTGCTTCACCCCAAAGGAATTTTGGTAAATTTGCCTAGCTTGTATCATTGCTCAAGTATCATTGCTCTAGCTTTTTCCAGTACAGTTCTATTTGCTCTTTCAGCAACACCATTTAGAAAAGGTATATAGGGAGGTGCGACGGAGTTCTGTTAAATCTTATTGGAATAATAAAGGGTTAGTTACCCTTCCATCCGATGCCTAAACAATTTTTTTATGTTAGTAATTGAATAATAAAGGAGTATGGTAACATTTTATGTTGACGATAAGCATTTTTATCGTTTGGCGATGATTACAGATTTAAGTTAAATGTTGACGAAAAATTTACCAAAAATTTCTTTCATATGTTAAAAGTAGATTTTGTTGATGATACTCATAGACCCAAAGATTACATTTAGGGCTATTTGAATTAAGAATAATTGATTTGTTATTCACGTAAACCCAGAACCAGCGCCAGAGCTCATATGGCCACACTGAGTCGCAGAATTTAGCACCCACAGAGACTGCATTTGGCGGTAAGATATCTGGTGCCAGTGCTCAACAAGGCTCAACTATATGTGGAAATTTATTTATTCAGAACTCCGATAAGCCTTAAGCATGTGCAAGAAATAGATATAAGTATAATAAATAACTAATATAATTCAGGCTAATTGTCTCTGCGCAATAGAATCAAGATAAAATTTAACAGAACTTGTCATTAGTCAGCGGGCTCATGATGCATAACCAAATACGTAAAGTGAAGGATAGCTAAATTTGATGATGATAGCCACTAATTTAAAAGGTTTAAAAGGTTAAAACAAAGGTGAAATTTTCCAATTAACAGATTTTATAAAGACATGTGGAGAAGCAATAATAAATGAAGATGATACAAAAAAAAAGTTTTTCATTGTGATGACAATGCTTCACAATCATCAATCAATTAATGAATTTGGTTCTAAATTCAGAAAACACCGCTACCGCTAGTGAAGAAAGTGATAGAGAAGTTACTGAAAACGAGAAAATTTCGATTGACAAGTTAGTCAGAATTCTCAAAACAGCAGTTACAGGACTTCAATAATGTAACTAAACAAGAGATCATGTCTGTCTACAGAATTAAAGAGAAAGTATTAGCACAAAAAACGAAGCAAGTTAAACAACTTACATTGAAAGAAATGTTTAATAAGGTAAACAAATAAATATTAAGGGTTTTTTTTTTTTTTTTTTTTTTTTTTTGATTTTTTTTTCGGAGGGGGGGTAAATTTTCATACCCTTTAGATCTTAAATACTTCATTATTTAATATTTTTATTTTTATAATTTCTATATGCCATCTTACTAGATTTGAACTGATGATCTAATATATGGAGGAAAAATCCCAAATCTGGAATCGAAGTCCCGAGGAATCCGGATTTCGGACTTTTTACTGTATATACTGTTACAATTTTTTTTTATTTAGATAGCTAATTTTAGTAGAATTATATTTAAAATTGCTGTATTTCCCCATGCAATGCAGCATGAGACAAATTTTAAGGGACTTCTCTTGTTGGTTTCTAGAAATCTCAAGAAGCAGAAAATGCTAGAACTATCTCGCATGGCCGGTTAAAAACTATTTAAAGCAGAACAATTTGTGCTCAGTTCAGTTGCTTGGTTACTGTTATTGCTATTTAATTCCACGTGAACTCAGATACCTGAATTAGCTTTCTCTTTAGGTAACGCTTTGCATTGCAATGTATTTTAACGTTTTTAGTAGTTTGATTGAAGTATAACTACTGATTATATTGCATGATACTGTGAACACTTGTATGAATATTTCTGAAACGTTCTGATATATTTCTTTTAATAAGAATAAATTTTATTAACCTTTTATCAGACTTGTGCATTCAATATATTATTATGAATTCATATGCATGCATGTAACAATACTTATATGAAACTAGAACATTTTATTATTTACAGAATATTCTAAAAAATTTCAGGATGCTTAGGTGTATTACAGTATTTTATACTGAAAAATATGATACAAAAAGATATCCATAAATCCCTTCCATAAAAATATGCATATTAGTTTAGTACAAACTGATTTTACACTTCTAAATGGATATTTCAAGCATTTAGAATGACAAATACTACAGAAGTATATTTTCTTATATTTTAATTTTTAACAATAATGTAAAAGCTATTTTATCTCCTTGCTATTATGAAAATGAAGGTTTATAAGCATAAGTTTGAAATATGTGAATATCGTTAGCTGAATGTGTTAAATAACTAAAATTGGATTGTGATAACTTTTGCTTCTTGCATTTTATATGATAGAATGATAATGAATATTGAGAAAAATATTAGGATTTTAAATATATTTTTTGTGGTGGCAAAAAAAAAAAGATAATATTAAAGGGTATGACAAAATATGCACTTTACATATATAGCAGTAGTCACCAAAATATAAGGCAGTAAGTTTTGATGAGTCACAGAAGTTAAAATGATTTTAATTACCTGAATAATTGTTATGTGCATGGTTACCAGAGTTTAGAGTACTCTGAAGTTTCGTTGGTTTCTACTAAAATGGTCGTAATAATACAAAAGTACCATTACTTTTTCAAATCAAACAATATTTAAGATAAAAATCAATTAAAACTTATGCAATGGTCATGTCAAAAAACAGTTCATTAATAGATTAAATTATGTGCTGAACTGGATGTTAAAAAAATCTAGCTTTATTAATCTAAGTTAGGAAATAAAAGTTTCAGAAATACATTAGTTTCATATATCAATCTGTGTGATTTCTGGTACAATTCTGCTTTCAGGATCACATGAAGCTGCAGTGAAAATATACGCACAAATGTGCCAAACCTATCATAGGCACCCATTTTAATCGTAAATTGCACTTAAATTTAGGTTTCTCTTAAATGTGCATGAATTCAGACTGCATAAATTTAGATGATTGTAAATTTTCAAGTCACCATGAAATACGGATATAATTTTTTAATAATGCTATGGATCTAATAATTTATTAATTGCCCAAGGACAAAAAGCTACAACAGAATTTTTCAAAGAAAATGCATCATTCATGATAGAAAATTTTCTCAAAGAATCATGAGATAAAATTATACTTTATCAATAACTCAAGAGCAAAATGGTACTGCAGGGATAAATCTTGTAATGAGAAAAAATAATAAAAAAAAATTGGTTCAAAGGATTAAAAATCACCTTCCATACAAAACTAGATTTGTAAGGGAAGATTACAACATGAGATTCATCTATTTTTTTTGTGCGACATCTATAGAATTTTGTGGTTGATCTATAGATTATGGTAACTTGGCGATTTTTTGGCAAAAATTTGGCGACCAACTCTCCTACAGCAACCCTCTATTTTTTTTTCCCGCCGCCATTTTGTCTTCACGAAGTAAAGACATGTTTCTTTTCTTTTTATCTACTGAACACTTCTTCCAACAATCTACTAGTCGAATTACACTTATGCTAGAAATTTTATCTAACAAAACTGCTTAATCATGACAAATATTCACTGCAAAATTGGGAAAAAGTGCACAATAGCAAACCCCTTGCGCATTTTTCAAAATAACACATACACGTAGACTTATTTTTACTTAAAAAAACATCCCAGAATTGCACAAAAATGGCATTGCGCACACTCTTCACTATATCCATGTACACTGCTTTTTTCTCATAAATTAGAAAAATTTCACGAAAATACATGACAATTTTTTGAATCTTTAAACCCGGTAAAAAGAACATATATGAAATTACCTGATTGCGAAAACGTATATACCCTTTCTAAATATGAACATTTCCACCTATAAAATAAATAAAATATCCAAAAACTTTTACCTCTAAATTATCTATTATATTATAAACGTCACCAACAAATTCATACCGCAAACATTAAAAATACTTAGTGTCAAATATTTAAATTATTTCCATGCATGTTTACTTCAACTAAAACGTATACCAAATTCCTACAAACATAAAATTCACAAAATAACTATCATTTAATTAAAATATAACTAAACCATGTACACGTCGACTTATTTTTACTTATAAAAACATCCCAGAATTGCACAAAAATGGCATTGCGCACACTCTTCACTATATCCATGTACACCGCTTTTTTCTCATAAATTAAAAATATTTTACGAAAATGCATGACAATTTTCTAAATCTTTAAACCCGGTAAAAAGAACATATATGAAATTACCTGATCGTGATATACCCTGATTACCTGATATACCCTTTCCAAATATGAATATTTCACCGTATAAAATAAATAAAACATCCAAAAACTTTTACCTCTACATTATCTATTATATTATAAACGTCACCAACTAATTCATACCGCAAACATTACAAATGGTTACAAATACTTAGTGTCAAATATTTAAATTATTTCCATGCACGTTTACTTCCACTCTAATGTATACCAAATTCCTACAAACATATAATTCACAAAATAACTATCATTTAATTAAAATATAATTAAATTCAAAAACACTACTTAAAATATAAAAATCATTGCTAATAACAATTTTCCAATAATACCATATTATTTTATTTACTCCTTACATTTAGAACAATGCATAAAAATAATATCCTCAAATAATTAAAAATACTAACTTACCTAATCTTCTTCAGAATCTTGATTACATGTCCAATAAACTTTTCTTATTTCTGTTTCAGGATCTTTAAAATCATACTTATAGTTCATAGCAAGGTACCAGGTAAAATAAATAACTTAATAAAACATCTTTACTTCTATCTCGCACAACCTTAAAGAAACACTTATTACTAACCCTTTCAATCCCATTAAATACCCATTTCGAATTCACTTTAGTTAGGGCCATGGGATCCAAAAATTAACGAACACTGTTTCACACAACACAGAATAAAGCTAAATACAAAATTTCCAGATTTTTTCCCGATTTCCCTCCTTTTCCGATTAAAGAACTGTAATTCGTCCATTAATATCACATGACATACCCCATGATCTCTCATTTCCCTCACACAAAATAATGCGTAATCGGAACTGAGTACTGCTCACATTATTACCAAAGTCCCAGGTAGTAACCTTTATCGCCTCCAAAATGTCGCCAAACTACCAGTTACCATATTCTAAAGATCAGCCAATTTTGTGAACTTCAACTGAAGATGAACCACAATACAACTACAGACTGGAACAGTTACATGCATGAGGTACATGCCACTCATTGAATTACTCAACTAATAATGACAATCACATGTGAAAAAATTATTGTAGTAGAAAAAAAATCTCTTTCACTCAAAGCGAGAACAGCATCAGGTATGGTCTTCGGCCACAGTGGGGTTTCAATGAACGCTGCATGGAATCAAATAAATATTCTTTTGGCTGCTGTTCCAAATTGAACAGCAAAAACTTTATTTTATGTCATAAAGGAAAAGAATGAAATTTTGTTTATACTCATTGCTGAAAAGCATGCAAGTCAGATGAACTGCTAGATGCTGGTTTTGATACTTATTTATAATTATGGTTTTGGTACTTTTTTATAAATACCATATTTACTCACATAACAGTCGCACTTTTTTTGCCAATTTTTCATTGTGAGTCTTAACACGACTATTATGTGGGGAAATCTAGCACACAATATTGTACACTTTTGGTGATTTTTTCCGCTTCAAAACAGGGGTGGGACTATAATGCGAGGGCAACTACTACACTAAACACAGTGTATATATATATTTATAACTAGGTACCACAATTTTTTTAATTCTTTCATTGCATCGTTTCTTTGTGTTGATTTCAGAATAATTTGTGCTACATATTTTCCTCTGAAGGATTATTACTGAAATGAATAAATTTGCTGATAAAAAATCAGATATTATATTACACTTTACAAAAATCATCCAATATAGTGAAATTAATTAAAAGAGAATATAAAAAAATATTTAATAATTAGGAAAACTATTACTTCCTTATTAAAGTGGCCACTGTGATTAATCACAAGAACTAGCAACCTTAATAGTTTGGTGTTTTACGTGCATATTTCTAAATATCACCGTGCATATTTCTAAATATCACCACAGCAAAGACTTTTGTGATGTCCATTTTAATAATGAAGCACAGAAAAATTCATCTTCATTCAACACTTTTTTCAATTATGAAGAAAAGGATCACTCTTCAGAATGCATTCAATTTATTTTTTTATTGATTATTCAGTTTTATCAATTATAAATTATTATTATTTATTCAGATTTAACAATGAATAAAATAGATCAGTAAAAACTGATTAAAATTTACAGTTATTCGAACTGAAAGCAATATATTGCTTCTACAATTGACTAGCTCACTATTAATAAGGAAATAGCAATGTGGGGAGGATTCCAGCTTTTTTAATGATGAGGTAAAAACTAAGCATGCTTTTATGTAATACAACAAAAGGAAGAAATGACGGCATTTTTTATAGGTTTTGCTATTTAACTTAGAATAATTCTACATAGTTTTGATACCTTTAGCATTCAGAATAAAAAGTCTATTCATGTAATTCTAAAATTTAAACAACAAAAACCTTGCATACCTTAATTTCATGTGCATATGTAATAGGCATTCTTTGGAAGTTTATAATGTTCGCCCAGCGTAAGTAATACTAGATATGAAAAATTAAATTTTACTGCTGGGTTGATTAATTTAAACAGAATGTTAAGAAAACTATTATATGAAGGGGAAAAGTATATCTTCTACAAGGGCATTTCATTGGCTATATAATTATTCACTTCTTAAAAGTAAACGTATAGAAACAATGCATACGCATTTTAATCCCTGTAAAACACTGCTTAACATTAACAAACTAATAAAGCTATAAAGAACGAAAATTTGACAGTGTGAAAAAATATAAATTATTTTGAAAACTGAAAATATCGCAGTTGCTCATATTGAATGATTTTAAACGGATTATGCACTTATTACCTTATGTTAGGGAAAAAAGGGAGGGGAGGTAAAGAAAAAAAGAAAGGGGGAAAAATACTGATATTTTTACGTAGTCTTCTCAAAAAGACAAAAGATTACCTTGAACAAAAAGTAATGTTGATAGTATAAATACTGAGAAAAGAAACACTTTATCAGGCAGTAAAAATTTTCGCACCATAAATGCAAATAATTTGGGTAAACTTATAATTAAGAACATTTTGAATTTATGAAAAGTTGTGAAGTTAATAAAATATCGCGAAACTGTTTATTTACAATTGTCTATGTGTTTGTCTGATGCCATAGACTGTAAATTAAATTATCAAGAGAAATTTCAAATCATGTTGCAAACATATTTATTTAATTTAAAAATAAATAATTAAAAAACTGAAAAGGACTCCTATTTTTTATTATTATATTTTTATGTTGGAAGTAACTGCAGAATTTTTCAAAAAGAGGACGTACTGTTATTTGCTATTCTTAGAATGAAACTATTGGCAATTGTAATGAAGGATACGTTCCAAATTCTTCTGCAATGTTGAATAATGAATCTGAGTTCTGTTAGCTGTTAATAAGTTAGCTGTTGATCAGTTCTAGCTTTTGACATCGCGGCCTTATTTACAAATTAATCATTCTCAATATTCCAGATCATTTTATTCGCTTAATAGCCTCTTTTCTCAGCAACAGAACATTCAGAATCAAAATTGGTAATGCTTACTCAACCACCAGAGTAATCAAAACTGGTGTCCCACAGGGGTCGGCACTTTCTCAGTATCTTTTTAGTATTTATACGCAAGACATCCCTAAAGACCCTCCTGTTCATCTTGCACTCTTTGCCGATGACACCGTCATACTTTTAGTAAGATGAATATTATGCGAGCGCGGAGTTAGCCGATATGCATTTGACATATGGGGCTGCAAATAGTAGTGGGCCAGCCGACAAGCGCTTATAAGCGGAACCATAGCCTGTGAGGCGTACACCTAGCCATAATTTCTTTGTAAGGTTAGCTGAAGCAAGTTACTTTCAAAGAGCTGCCATGAATCGGGCACGATCAACACGGACTCCATACATCAAAGAGAATGTGCTACACATCAGGTACAATGCACTCCAGGTTTGAGTACGCGAAGTGTAGCGCACGCAGTCGGATTTCCCATTCCAGCATCTGGAGAATTCTCAGAGAAAACGAAAACGAAATGCATGCGTATCACATGCAGAGTATCCAGGCACCTGAACCGCATAATTATGCACCTCGTATTACTTTTGCGCAATGGCATCTTCAGAAGCGAGCTACAGATCCCCATTTTCCTTCTTACGTGCCATTCACCGATGAGGTATGCTTCCCAAAGGAAGGAATATACAACGCAGATAACGCCTATCTCTGGGCGGTAGAGAACCTCATGCAACAAGATATCGTGTCGCGCAGTCATTTTCGGTTAATGTTAAGACCGGCATTGTGGGGGATCACCTCATCGGACCTTACCCGTTGCCTTTTCGTTTAACTGATTGTTCGTTTAACTTGATCTTTCTGCAACAAGTTATGCTACAACGTTTAGATGACGAACAGATTTCGGCATCGATGTGACCTCATTGATTGATTACCGGACTATCTTGTCTTAATTTCCTTTTATGGGGGCATATAAAGACACTAGTTTATGACACCCCCCGTTGAAAATGCCGAGGATCTGGTTGCACGAATCGCACAAGCTGCCGAGGAAATTCAATTCGAGATATGCCTGGAATATTTCAGAATATTCGGAATTCTATGCGCCGTATATGTCAAAGGTGCATAAATGTTGTTGGACGAAACTTCGAACAATATCTTTGAGCCATGTTACTTTCGTTCATGTAAATTAATTAAAACGAATATTAATTTACCTGGCGTATTTTAATTTTAATGTTTCTGTGTACACTAGCGCAGCAGGAAACCATTTCCGAACTACTATATGTTTCCGAATGACTGGGGTGCAACCCACCCCAGCTAGAAGCTCTGAAAGGTAGTACTGAGACACCCTGTATAAGGCCGGAGATAGCATTTGCTCTCAGTTGTTAGCTGTTAGGTGAGCGTGAGTTCGTAGTACTGAGATATCCCCGGGTAGCTTTTTCTGCGCTTTGCATTGCGTTGTGTTTAGTGTTCGTGCTAGTTTGAAAGGGTAACTATTGATTGTACTCTGTGATATTTTGAAGAGTTAGACGACTATCTTTGTGGAAAGTTCCAGAATTCTGACGCTTCTTTTGATAAAATAAATCGCATCAACATATCTGCGGAGCTGTGTAAATTCAATCTGTTACGAACTTGTACGCTCGAAACACTTTTTGGTGTCAGAAAGGGGACTGAATACCGGTGAAATGAGCGATGGATGAGCAACTAAGACAGCTCATCACTACCTTTGCGACATTCCAAGATAAGATGGAAACTGGTCAAGAATCCATAAGTGTAATTGGAAGCATAGTCGGTGAGATTCGGGAGGTCCGCCGTTCGAGTCACGGAGACGGCATTATTCATTTTCCACACCTCCAGGGGAAAAAAAAATTGACTCTACACACATGAACTTTTTTTACTTCAGCCTTTTTAGGATTGATTTCAGTTGCAGGATAAGATGGCCCTTATACGGTACGTTTGGATTTCACTAACGTTAATGCTAACGCCCCTTCACTTGAGTAGCTGAAGCACAACGATCTGGTGGTGCTAAAGGTGATATTGTTTGATCTAACCCCTAAATATGAATGGAACAGCATTAATATAAAATATATTTTATTTCACCCACAGAAATGAGATTTGTACTGGGAGCATTGTATAGCAGTCTTTCTCCTCTCAACGGCACAAGCTAAAAGTGGCTCCGAGGCAAAGAACCTCTAAGGAGAGGCGACAGAGAAGCTGTGACGTAAAATATAACACATGATATGCACCTCTTGCTGACTGGCTGACGAGGCGCATCTCTCGTTCGTATGAATGTCATGCTACAGTGTATGTACCCAGTAACGAAGACACGATTACAAATTGTAATGATTATTTACAATATATAAAGAAAATGATATAATGATAAAGTAGTGAAATATAGAAAATGAAGTAGTATAATGTAATAAAAATGTACTATACATGGTTATAGATGCAGTAGTAACATATGCGCAAAACTAAACGTTAAATAAGCACAAGTTTAAGAAAAAGTAACAGGCCGAACAATTGACTACTAAATTTTCTAAATTAATGGTACAGTCAAAAGTCGTTAATTCGGACACCCATAATCCGAAATGATTTATAATCTGGACATCAAAGCTACAAACTTTCTGCGCACGCATGCGCGTAAGACCTTTACGGCTGCGCATATGCGTGTCGCATAATACGTTTACGCATGCGCGTTTAATATATAACGGACGGTATAAGCTAAAATTATCTAATTCAGTTAATGTTGCAGATTGCGTTGTTCCTTAATCTTCGAATTGGATGCGGCTTATTATTTTTTGCAGACTGTTCGAGCAATTTTATAAAAGTAAGCTTGAACTTTCGATTATGTCAAATAGAATTTCCGATGCTGGAGCTCCCAAAGGATCTACAAAGCGAAAGTATGTTTCGATGTCTATCAAAAAAAAAAGTGGAATTGCTGCAAAAAACGGATAAAGGCATATCCTTTGTTTCTCTAACCATTCCGAAATCTGTTTATCAATTTCACGCTGTCCTGCGGCGGGGGGGGGGGGGCGCTGCGGCGCGCAATGAATTGGAAGTTGATCTGTTAGCACTATCCTTATCTTCAGGGCAGATGTTTTTATTTTATTTGGCTTATAATTCCTTACTAAATGTAGTATTTAATTTCGATGTACTTCGTCTTTGATATGATTTAAATCAAATTCCTCGTCATTATAATTCGCTTCCGATAGTGAAGAAAGTGACACAGAGGTTACTAAAAACGAAAAAATTTCGATTGACAAATTAGTCGGTATTCTCGAGGACTTGAACAGCGGAACTTTGTAACTGAACAAGAAATTATGTCTGTTTATAGAATTAAAGAGAATGTATTACCACATAAAACGAAGCAACTTAAACAACTTACATTGAAAGAAATGTTTAATAAAGTATACAAATAAATATTAAGATTTTTTTTTGTAAATTTTGATACCCTTTAGATCATAATTGTTCTTTATTTCATAAATTACGGTTTCATATTTTTATTTCTATAATTTCTGCATGCCATCTTACCAGATTTAAACTGATGATCTATAATCCGGAATAACCGAAGGTCCCGACGAGTCCGGATTAAAGACTTTTGACTATACAAGTTTGTACTCAAGGAATATAGTCTGACTAAATGCTTGGGAAATCGGACCTTATGCCCACTTTTACTGGTGAATATTTGATTAAAGCACCATAGGGAGGTAGCTGAAACTGGAAGAGATAAAGAGGGGCTATGCGTAACGTCATCTGGTAGGTGGTAAGCGATCAATTGAAACTGTAGTAGTTTTCCGCTTACATCAAGGATAACGTTTTTATCATTTCTGTGAACGACTGAATGAAGTCCAGTATAAGGTGGTGACAATGGAGGATTAACTTTATCAGATCTTAAAAATATATGAGAACAAATTTTTAATAAGGAGTTGATGATTGAATTACCGTGTAGGGCTGTAGAAATAGGATTTAAATAACTCATTGTCTGCAATAAACTGTTTACATATGCGGAATTTAAGGTCTGGTTTATGGACATCACCGGTTACTAGATTAGAAGGTAATCTTAATGTTGTGCCATAAACAAGTTGAGCTGAATTTACTGAGTGTATGCCTAAGAGGGCAAGAGAAGAATTTCTGTCCATTGTGCTGTATTATGTGCTTTGAGGGCTGTTTTAAGATGCCGATGGATGGAAGCATTGAATAATTCCGCTTGACCGAGGGTGATATACAGAGGTTCGAATCCGGTTGCACCCAAGAACCGAACTTTGTGGATGTATTTAAATTTTTCACCTCATTATAGATATATAACAAGAAAATTGAGACTAGCACCTAAGATAGCTATAAAGATCCCTCCTCCAATGGTCAGACGAATATCGTTCTGTCGATTTTATTGATTTTCTGACAATTCTATAACCATCATTAAATCGATATAGCACATCTGAGGAGCCAAAATTTTACAAAACCGTTATTTAAATCAGAAAATGTAAAGACTTTTTTAGCAATTTGAATTAATTAACAAAAAATACAAAGTCCTATGCAATTAGAGAACAGGCTAAAAAGCTTTTAAAGAAAAGCTGAAAAAAAAAGTTTCATTAAAGAAGGAAATGTAAAATAAACTTTCTATTCGATTTGGGGGCCAGGGGCAACTGCCTTAGTCAGGCTGCTACTTGAATGCAATTTTAAGGGTTTCTGATGTAGTTGACAAAATTCTTCCCTCAAAGCATATGCTTAATTTCTTTTTTTTTTTTTCTTTTTTCTTTTTCTTTTTTTTTTTTTTTTTTTTGGAGGAGTATATAGCAGAGTTCATAGAGCATAAGTGGACCAATTCTTTGATTTACTTAGTTTTTGAGATTTACTTAGTTTAGCTGAATAGCAGGCTATAAGTTCCCATTGTTGTGTAACGAGTTGCATGAGCGAGCCGCCGGTTGCTACATCAGACGCATCAACCCATATACTTAATTGTGCACTGGGAATGGGATGCCGTAACAACATTGCTTTAGCGATATATTCCTTAGATACTTTGAAGGAGAGTGTTGCTTCATCATCCCAGTAAGTAATCGCTTGTTAGAAGATTTGGAACGAGGATGTCTTTTTTAATAGTATGGCCTCCAAGGAATTTGACTAAGGGTGTTAGAATGTGTGAATTTAGGAATACAGCGTCAATAAAAATTAAATAAACCTAAGAATCGGCGTAATTGTGTGAGAGTCTGGGGCTGAGGAAAATGTAGGATGCATTTTACACGATCAGGGAGGAGTTCAATTCCTTCACTCGATAACTTAAATCCTGGGAAATCTTTGGTAGATTGACCAAATTTGCATTTCTTGACATTTATACATAAACCATATTCCTAAAGTTTGGAAAATAACATGTTTAAATGCTCTATGTTCTCATGTTTACTATTAGAAGACACATTAAAAGGTTGACAAAACACTACAAAGACCAAACCGTATCCTCAAACTTTCAAACAAACCAAAGGGGGTACATATAGCTGTTTTACGCACATAATCAAAATTGAATGAAAGTATTGAAATTTGGTTATATGCTTTGATGAGATCAATGTGAATAAACATTTGTTTACCATGCAGATGAGGTAAAATCAGCTTTACATGGAATAGGATACTATTCTTCGAAAGACTATGCATTAAGAACGCAATAGTGGGCAACAAGTCCCCATTCAACAGCCTTTCTTGGGCACCATATGCAAAGGCGAAGAGTAGGAGCTTTTTGAATGTCTCATATGACCCAGTAGAATCATGAGCTGAAATTCAGGTTTAGCAATTTCGAAGCGGTCAGCAACTAACTGTCTAGGTTTAACAGCAACTGGAGGATCTTTAGTATTTTAAATAATGCCCAGTATTGTGTTTCACAGGTTGATCAGGATCCAGTAACATCATGATATTGTAACAATAATTTACCAAATACGTTATTAACACATGTGAATTTTACAAAAAGAATATTATAAATATTTAATTTCGCAAGTACTTTAAAATTTGTTGTTAAATCAAGTAGATGTTTATTACGTCAATCAGGAGATAAATATAAGAAATATAAAAAATCTGCATTTATCATCGAGCAGGTAACATTACAAATATAAAAAGAGAAAGTAAAAATGTGTCTTAAACCAAAATTAACAGTTACTGTTTCACGACTATTATTACACAGATATTAATGGATGATCCATTCGCAGCACGAAAAGTTGGGAGTACTGGTGTTTTCAGTTCAGATTTATTGGCAATCAAGAATAACTGGATTTTGAATTCTTTGAATGTGAAATATCCTTTTGATTGCACCACAACTTGCTTTTTCCCAGAGTGTTGTTCTCTTTTTCCTAAATGAAAAGCAGTTTTCAAAAGAGACAGATTGCCTTTTCATTTGCCAGAAAACTATCTTTCACTAAGCACAACCTTTGAAACCTCAAGAGATTACTAACCAAGAGTATTTCTATTTTTATTTATTTCTCTACTTCTATTTTATTTTTGAAACTCATTTTCTGTGTCTCTTGTTCGGAGGTGTCCCTCACAGGAGATACTACTGTATATACACACACCTTCTTAAGTTTGATATTTTTTTAAAGAAAAGAATACAAAAGTAATAAAAAATATATAAAATACATTTAAAAATTACTTTAACGAGAAAATGCAAGCTTTTCCTATGTTTCAGTTAATACTTCTGCTTTTAACAAATTTTACCATATTAAAGTATGTTTTTTAAAATTAGCCTTGTAAATAGTAATAAAGCATGTAATTACAAGACCGCATTATAAATTTCATTTTCTCCCAACAAATAGATTATAACTTAACTGTTTAAAACTGAATATATACAATACTATTAGAGAAATTTCTACTGAAGTAAATGCTAGATTTTAACATATCAGACTCGGAAAATGAACATAAAATCTGTCATATCATAAATATACATAATGAGCATTAAAACTCAAAGAAAAACATGACACTATTTCTTTAAATAGTAGCTGATCTCTTACTCATCTCACTTAGGCAATCAGTTACTTGATCAATAGCTAATATTACTTTAATGGAACTGAAATCATAGTCATAATAAAAATTTGATATGATAAAGGAGAGTTGCACAAAAGAGTTCAAAAGTGATATTTTCGAAGCTAAGCTGAAAATATCACTACTTATATTTGAACTTTTGAGCTGATATAAGTTTATAAGAAAAAATGCCCTCTATGTAAAATTTCTCAATCACATCTGATTTTCTCTCTAACAGATAAAACTACTCTCTGAAATACAAAAGAGTAAGCAGTTTCAGTTATAAAAAAATCAAACATTATTGGTTACTTACAACAGACAGATATCCTTCAAAAATTAATAATTCCCCACTTAACTAGTTATTTGATAAAATAACAGGCTACATCTCCTTAAAGAGTAAACTAACTGCCATGATTCATCTTACTTTATAAGATTCTAGCTAATTTGTAATTAATTCTAGCTGAGTTGTTTGGAGGCTAGATCTTAACTTGAAACGTGTAGCAACTATTAGCTACGTTCAACTTGGAACAACATACAAGAAGGGTAAAAAGACCCTTTTATTTCAACTCAAGAATAATATGAACAGTTAGCACCTCTGATGCATACAGGACTTCATTTTGGCAGCAACTCAAAATAGAAAACGCAAAATTAAAAACTGATCCTAAATTGAATAAATTAGCCGCAGCTGTACAGAGATATTTAATGTGTAGTAGGCTCTTAGCTACATATTCATAGACTAACTGTCAATTAATATGCACAGCCATAAAATAGCAAGTTTAACTAGCAGAGAAACAACACGGCTGAAAAGCAGACCATGCTCTTAAGATGCTCTGTCTGAAGTAACTCACACACCAGTTTAAACAGTAACTTCCTACCCTATTTTGCATAATGCCTGAAACTAAAATCTCATTCTGGCAAGGAAGCATGGGTTGAAAAAAAAAAGTTTATAGGAAAGGTTGCTTCCAAAATAAAATTAACTGTTAGTTAAAATTAGATGAAACTCAATTTGTTAGTATTAGCTACAGTATTGAGATATACAGAGTAATTTTAATCAAAGTTATAAATTCAGTAATGAAATTCACTGGTCAAACGCAGAATGCTATTATCAACTCACTATAACATGATATATAATAATAATAATGCTTAAGAATTATTTTGCTTAAGAGCAATAATATTTAAGAACACAGTCAATTTAGAAAACTGTTTGTGAAGAAGACAAAGTCGTGCAGAAGAAGTTGCACCTAAGGAAAGAGAAAACTATAAAGAAAGTTAAGAAAATGAAATTACTGCCTGATAAATCTCACTTTGAAGTCTCTGTGGGACTTACAGTCTGTTCCTCAGTACCTGAAGTTGACAGAAGAAGAAGTGAAGTGATGTCTCTTCTTCTGTCAACTTCAGGTACTGAGAAACTATTTAAGCTGCTGTTATGAAAACAATAAAAGAAGGATTTTTTTTTTTCATATTGGAACAAGAAATGCCAACATAAAACAGTTATATTCCTAATCCCACCTTAAGTCTGACAAAAACTAATTATGATCAAAGAAGTGACGGATATATAAAAATTGCTCTAGTTGGTTGCTGCATCTGAAGTTTAGGTACTGGTGACATATTTAAAAAATGTTCACATAAAAACACAGTGTGTCAATAAAATACTATGAGATTTGGTTTAGAAATAATGTTCTATGCAGTTCCCAGTGCCATTTTACTAATTTCTTTTGCTACAAATGATTTTATTGTGTCTTTGTATACATGGCATTTTGCATACTGTGTAATTGAGTTAAATAGCTTATTTTACAATTTAACTGCCTATCATATTTAATTTATTAAATACAAATTTATCAATGAAATAACTGGTTAAAGCATGGAATTATTAATTTATTACACATTTTTACTGAACTGATCAGTTATTTCATGAAATAACGAAGTATTCTGTGAAAAAACAGAATTGCACAAATTAATGATAACATACACGGTTTTCAGACTGTTAATTAAAAAATAAAACTATAATTCACTTTCTTTGATTTTTAGACTGCAATTATTATTTTAAAATATTTTCAGTTTGTTATAGATTTTATATGAATTATTTGCATAAAGGGAATTTCAGGGAAACATGATTTTTTAAATTTATTTAATACCTTACAATTCTGAAGAACTGAATCCTCTGAAATTATAAAGCCTAACTATATATATGTAAGAAAAATAAAGAATATGTAAAAGATTAAATTAGCAGCATAAATTGGTTTTCCTTCTCTATTCTAAAAATAGTAATCTCTCTACACTGTGTCATTTCGAGATTAATCCATGTATTATGACTCTTACATAATTCTGATGATGTAAATGAAACTAAAGCAGCCAATAGTAATTTTACAGCAGCATTAATTATCTAATCAAAATGCACTGAAAACCAAAACTCAGTCAGAATTAAGATTTCACCCTGAACATTACACACTTGCTTTCTACTCTTTGGCTAACTGGACTGCAGACCGTTTGCTCCTTCTTTCTTATTGCAAATTTATCAAAAATGTAAACTTTTGGAATAGGCATAAATACTGTGCCAACTTGTTTGTGGCCACAACATGTTTGCTGAAATAAAAATTGAATTAAATCTATCTCGACTGCCAAATTTCTTATTCACTGTGGACTGCAGTTTCAACATCTCTTAAGGCATTAAAATTCCCGTTGTTCATTATGGATTCATATTATATAATCTATTACATATATATATATATATATGTATATATCCTTAATCTGAGAAATTTTTAATTTTATAATAATAAAATTCTTTTTATTTCAGACATCACCTAAATATTATATATAATTCTAAATGCTTTGCTAGAAAATTCAAAATCATTTTTTTACATATAATTTAATTTCAATCAATTAAAATATGCAGGTGGATATTTTACTCTAACAAAATGAAAAACAAATAATAATCATAAAAAATTATATTTCACTATATTATTAAAAATGCTAAACAAAAACTAAAAGCAATAATGAAAAATATTAAGACTTAAGGAGTTACAGGAGTATAGAATACAGTCTAGCTACATTAATTACACACAGAATAGTTCCTAAACAATTACAAACAACGATTACAAAAACCAAAAGAAGAATTTCAGATTAGACATGAACACAACAATTTTACAGATGAAGAAAAATCACACTAGTAGCATCTATAATTCATTTTAAGGGGAAAAAATTTATTACACCTCTTTTATTTTCAGCATTCTGTGATTTATACAGAAAAATAAATGGTATTTAAAAACATATCTGACAGTAAAGTGTAAATTCTTTACTGTGTCATATGTGTAAATATTTCATTTTACATTTTCCCAAAACATCTGCTACTTCAGGTACATGAAATGTGAGAATCTAAAAATACACAACCATCATAAAAATCTGCATATAATTAGAGATTATTCTTTCAGACAAAAATGATTCTTGTTCTCCATGTGAAAAATTCAAGTGAAACTTAATGGATGCAAACAAACAATTCTAAATTATGTAAACCAGTTATATGAAGTTTTAAATACAAAAATGTATAAATATTAAGACATTCAGAATTTCCAGATCATATAAATACATCTAGAAATAAAATGCAGGATTTCCCTGAAATAAAGAGCAATCCTAATCTAATCAAAATACTTTAGGTAAAATTATGGAAAATTGCACTACTAAATGAGTAATACACATATGTAAAATGATAATGTGTATTTATTTGAACTGTGCAAAGTATTTATGTTAATTAACCGGTTATTTTATGTTACGAATCTATACTTCCACTTCTTTCTTTCCATTTTCCTGCCAGAATGCAAATTTAGCTCATGAGTATTTAAGTGGCGGTTTGGGGTTGTTTTAGTCAGAGCATGTTCTGCTTGCTGAAGGCCAAGTTACTATTAATTATTCTACAATAAAGATTCCTGTCTATGGTGTTGCTTTATTAGTACTGACTGTGCTGCCACAGTAGTGTAGGTTAACAGCCAACTTGCATGTTTAAATATCTCAGTATACCCTTTGGCTTAGTAAGACTTAAATTTAGCTTAATTTTGTTTGATTTAGATTTAGTTTGATTTGAAATTCTACTTTTGAATTCATGCCATAAATGATGGCTGATTTGTAAACACCGGAAGTTTCTTCTGTTCAACTTACTGAGTTCATAATAAAATTAACTTTTACACCTCAGTATTCTGCTTACCTAGACATAGCAATAAGTCACTTAAGTTTGCATAGGTGTCATGACATAATGTATGTTACCAAAATAAGTGAGACTACAATTGTAACAAAAGAAGAATACTTTACATGTTTATTACTATTGTTGATCTTACGATGCTCTTTTTGTTCAGCTACAAGTTCTATCCTAGGCCAACTTTAAGTTATTTTGTAGTTTCTACAAATATAATAATTCTTCTAAGATGACCAACCATAGTTATAGACAATTTTGGTAGAAACCTTCTGTACAGGTGACCACTCATATTCAAAGGTGTACATCACAAGGAAATCACTGCGCATATATGTGATATTTTGAATTATTTAGTACTTATTACAGCTTAACTGTTTATTTAACTGTATCTTAAAAAAAAAAAAAAAACTTAAGGATGGGATGTGTAAAAGGTAACCACAGGCACTTTTTGGGGGTAGAGGAGGGAAGCTAGTTGTTGTGTTGTACAATCTGTGCGCTATGTCTTAATTCAGATTTTAAATTTAAGAATCTCTGGATGTTTTAGATTGTTTTTGTTCCCTTAATCGTTACCTACCACTAGCTGAAAATGTTTAGTTAAAAACCATTACAGATATGCAGACTTCAGCAAAATTAACATGACCTTTTTAAAATTCTTTATCAATTCAATGATGTAAAGTTACCTAACATGATGAAAACAAAAATCAGACAATATAAGATATTAGAAGTCTTACGTGAGTAAATGAAAATTTAAAACAACTTCTAATTTTAACCACAAATTCATATTAATATCAATAAATTTATATAACTGCCTCTAAAGCTAAATAAAACAGAAAAATTAAATTTAAAAAAAAAAAAAAAAAAAAAAAAAAAAAAAAAACACCTTAAGCCAAATCACATGCTGTATGCTGCACTAATTCAATGGTAAGAATTAAAATCAAAACAAATTTAAATATTATATACAGTTTGGCCAATAAAAAACTGAATTGATATAAAATTTTTTTGAAAATCTGTAAACGTCAAATTAATGGCTGTATCAATTGATAACAATGTAAAACACTTTAAAATGAAATCTGGTTGAAATTCTAATTCCATCATCCAAAAACAAAACAAGAGTAATTCTAAAACCAACAGATATATCCATGCAGTGTGAAAATGAAACTCAACCATAAGCCCATTCAAATATCAATTATATTTTTAAGTATTTCGCAAAACAATTTTTAATAGAGTGGGGTGTATTCTGGAGGAAAACAAATTGTGTAAAACAAAGAATTATCATTACAGTTTTAGGAAAAGAAGGTATCTCAATTTCTAAATTTTTGAACAGAATTTACACACTATATGGGGGGTAGTATCTGTCACACATACGCAAAGAGAAAAACCTGCAACATCACAGTTATAAAGCAATTTAGTCATTGGTATTTTTGTAGGATCATTACTGCTACAGTTTGACAGTGGATATGCACCCATCCAAGCACTTTCTTTCAGACGAGTAGAAACCAGAAAATTATGGAAGAAGTATTACAGCATGTAAGCTTTACTTTGAATAATAACATGATTTTCAAATACTGTATTTCTTGCAAATTTCCTTCCTTTTCTTCCAACTTTTTATCATCCGAAAATCCAGAAGAGTGAATAATTTAACTTTGAATGGATGTGAATATAACTAATCAAAAGTAGAGATGGATAAATCACAGATAACTATCACAATATCATTTCTTTAATAGAAACCTACATTCAAATAAGAAAGCATACTAATATTAACAATATCTAATAAAATATCTTCATTTCTACTTCCCTGAAACATGAATCTTGGTAAATTTTACTGCTTCTGCTATTCCTTAGACCTCAAATCATTCACAGGCAATTTAGGGAAGATGAATGTGCAGCTGACTCATCGAAATCCTAGACTGATTGTCAATTCATGTTTGCTTTGCTATGATGGGTTGTATTAAGCTGGCATAAAGTTCCACTACCACACACACATACAAAAAAGTTTGACATGAAATTTTCAGGTAGTTTGTGAGGTTTTGTCTTTGTTTAAGACTAAAACAATCACTATGTGGGTAAAATTTAGGGTAATTTGTTCTCTGAATGCACAAAGACGCAAATATTTAAAAAAAATTTCAGAACTTGGTACTAAAAGGCTAGGGAAAAGCAAGATGATATGGTATATAATCATTACACTTTTTGAACCATTCCAGTTGTTTAGGCCATATTTTGAATACCCTAATATATATAAATATACATGCCTGTGTATGCAAGTGTGTGTATACACACACACACACACATATATATATATATAAAATACAAAGTTCGAGAACCGGATGTCCAATATCCAGACCTCAAAGCCACAAACAATTTCCTTTTTTTTTTTAGTACGCACATTTGATTTTTCTCACATAATAAAACATGTGGAGAGACCCGATTCTTAATTTCACTTCCACACTAAATAAAATACCTAGTAGTAAATAGTAAGTTGATTTTATACTTGCTAATATTTTAATATCCCTGATGCCAACCTGGTGAACCATTATTTATTATATTTTGCTTTCATCACCGCATGCTTATCAACACATGGCAACTTGAGAAATGACTCATGTAGCAATGCCTAAACATTTTTTTATATTAGTAGTATATTCAATAATAAAGAGTATAATATCCTTTTATGTTGACATTATGCTTGGGGATAATTACAGATTTAAGTTAAATGTGCTAACAAATGTTGATGAGGGAAAATTTAAGAAAAATTTCTTTCCATACGCTAAAAATAAATTATGTTAATGATACTCATAGGCTACAAGATTACATTTAGTGCTATTTGAAATAAGAGTAACTTAGTTATTTACATAAGCCCAAAACCGATGGCAAAGTTTGTAAGGCCAATCCAGGTGGAAGAGTTTACAGAAGATTTTTGGAATTTCAAGAAGCACCAAGCAACAAAATTAAGGGATGAACAATTTAGGGAAAGCACTGGGACTCAAAATTTAGAAGTGGCAAAAATTTAGAACAGAACTTAGGGAGGGGATTGGTAGCAGACCTGCAGAGACTGAATTAGGTGGTAAGAGATCTAGTGCAGGCTACTGCCAAGCCTTAAGTATATATAGGAATTTATTTATTCAGAACTCTGATGAGCTTTAAGCATGTGCAAGAATTGGAAGTAAGCATAATAAATAAATAAACTAATAAAAGTTAGGCTTAATTTTTCTCAGTGTGCGACAGAAGCAAGACAAAATTTAATGGAACAACTTATCTTTCGTCGCCAATCTCATGACACATAACCAATAATGTATAATGGAAGTTGTTTAGTTAAGTTAATATTATACTTTACTGATTCCAAAAAATTTCAGTTAATATAACAGATTGTGCTGTTCTTTAAATTTCTGATTTGATCCCTTTTTTTTTACACTCTTATTATTACAATAATTTTACGAAAGTTAAGGTTTGAATTTCCGATTATGTTGAAAAGAGTATCTAATTTTGGAGCTGCAACAGGATCTACAAAGCAAATTCAATGTCCACTAAACAAAAAGTGGAATTACAGAAAAAAGTGGATAAAGATATACCTGTCTCAAAATTATGCAAGGAGTATGGCAGTAGGAAGTCAACTGTATATAAGAAAATGGAAAAAGTAATTTTTCGTAGATTCTAACACCCCACTCGCATGAACAACGGAAAAATGATTTGTCATGCTAAAAGTGACGATCATGACAAAGTGATGACTGAATGGGTCAGACAGCATCGCAACAAGGGCGCGCCTTGATGGATCCAATAATGATGGCTCAATCCAAAATATTTCATGAAGAAAATTAACTTAAATTGAGCACACATATTCCAAAAGTTCACTAACCAATTTAAATTCACCATGTTAAGAGGCAATTAAAAATTTTAGGTGAAAAAGCTTCAGCTGATACTGAAACTGCTGAACTATTTACAGATGAATTCACTGAATTCCTTAAGGGTGAAAAGTTATTTCCAGAACAAATTTACAATGCTAATGAAATTGGTCTTTTCTGGCAATATGTACCGCGAATACCTTGGAAAACTCTACAGTAAAGGCTCCAAACTAGTGCCAAAGATTCCAAAGTGAGACTAACAATTTTACCATGCGCCAATACTGAAGGAATGCACAGGTGTATACTTTTTGTTAATCAGAAAAAATACATGACCTTGATCATTTAAAGAGTAAAGATTTTCCTCTTTATATATCGTGCAATAAAAAAGTATGGATGAAACAAGTGTTAATCAATGATTGGTTTGAAAATCATTTCATACCAGAGGTTCAGCAACATTTTAATTTGGTTGGTTTAAATGATATCTCAAAAATTGTCCTAATTGTAGACAACTGTTACGCTCATACTTCATTTAAAGATAATGTATCTGTATTATTTTTTCCTCCAAATTGTACGTTCAGAATAATGCGCGAACTGAAATGCAAATATAAAGTAGCATTTTTAAAATCCATGTTAAATTTCTTGACTAATAGCAAGATTATTCAAGAATTTTTGAAATATTTTAGCATAAAATCTGCTGTGTGGAGCATCGTAAGATCATGGGAGGATGTATCTCCAGATACTTAAAAAAATGCTTGGCATAATTTATGGCCAGCTACCATATTTCATTGTGAGGATGATCATGTAGGTTTTTGGATATCACACACCAAAGGTGAAATTTTCAAATTAATGTATTTTGTAAAGAAATTAGGAGAAGCGGTAATAAATGAAGATGATATAACAGAAGTTTTTCATAACCATGACAATGGCAAAATCATCAATTAATTAATGGACGGCAAAATCTGTAATATGGTTATAGATATAAAAAATACCGCTATCAATAGTGAAGAAAGTGACAGAGAAGCTATTGAAAATAAGAAATTTCGATTGACAAATTAATCGAAATTCTAGACACAGCAATTACAATGGAACTTTGTAAGTAAACAAGATATTATATCTGTCTAGAGGAAGTATTAGTACAAAAAATGAAGCAATTTAAGCAACTTTCATTGAAAGAAATGATTAAAGTAAACAAATATTAAGACTTTTTGTTGTTGTAAATTTTGATACCTTTTAGATCATAAATACTTCATTCTTTCATAAATCATGATTTCATATTTTTAATTTTATAACTTCTACATGCCACCTTACTAGATTTAAATTGATGATATAATATTGGGAAAAATCCCAAGGCCGGATCTCGGACTTTGTACTGTATAATTTTGCCAAATTTATGTACATACATATTATATTAATGTGAGAAAATGTAATATTAAAGAGAAAAAATACAGCACTTACATATTAACTATTTAAACAATTATTTAAACATCCAATATTAAGATTTTATGCTAAAACATATTAATTTCACACATATACAAAACAATAAATGCAAAACTAACTGTCCCTACATACTGCAATGCTAATTAATAAATGATTTAATTATATATATTTGCACACATTTTAACAATTTTAATGTATAAAACAGAATAAATGTTTTACAAACAAAGTACAATTTTATTTAATAAAAATAAATATCTATAAAAATTCTCTCACAGCATATAAAACAGTTATAAAAAATTTCTAGATATAAAAACAACAATAAAATCTGCAATTTTACAGTTAACAAAAGATATAACTTTTAAATTCTTAAGATAGTGTTAGATAAACAAGTTTGAAATTAGAAGAATAAAACCAATCAGCACAATTAGCTTTTTTCTTACTTGCTATAAACCTGAATAATAAAGTGAAGACAAATTTTTTTGACAGCATTGTGTTTCTTATTACTGCACTATTACAATCAGAGAAACAAATGCAAACAGTTAATCATATTTCTATTAAATAACAAATATATTTATTTTTTTAGTACACTTCACACAAATAACCGACTTAAAAATATTTTAAAATTTCCCATTTTGGACACATGACACTAGCATGTATCAAAGCAGCTTTTTTAATTATAGACACTTCATGCATTCATAATGTCATAAAATCTGAGAATATAAAATATCTTTACATGCATTAGAAATATTACATCATGAAGTATTTAAACTCTAACTATATCACATTTAACGTTAACAGATTTTTGTATTTTTGAAATGGTTATGGAAAAAATTGCTCAGATTTTGAGAGAAAAATCTCTGATTTGCTTATCAATTAGCATCTAAACATTTAATATTTATACAAAAATAATGCAAAGAGATTTAATTTCTTAGGGAACAAAAAATTTATCTTTTCGGTGAGGCACTTTCTTCATTCTTCTAAGCTCATTCACTATCAGATGCTTTGCTTCTCCACTACAAAAATAAAAATTAAAATAAAAAAAAAAAAAAATAAATAAAAATTAAAAATTAAAAAAAAAAAACTTTAAAAGGAAATTACTGAAATGAAATAGCTATCATATTATTTCATTCATAATAATAAAAACTGAATCAAATGATAACATAATATGGTTTTGTTATATTTTTATTTTAATGCAAACAAACATTTTTACATACAAGAGCAGCTTAAAACTCAAATTTAAGGGTCATCACAAAATACTGAAATGAAATGAATATGCATTTGAATCTTAATTTTCCTTGAAAGAGTCTAATCTTTCTTTTAAATTTATTTAATATCATAACAAGAAAGACAAGCATCATTTTAATATTTCAAATTATGCATGAGGATTATAGATCATATCATAATAAGATATTCAGAATATTCAGATAATCAGATTCAGATATTCAGATGAGAAGATTTCATCTTCTTGATATATCAGATAGTCTCCATGGGAATTAGTCTACGTAATTTTCAGATCATTAAATTAAAATTAACAGATAACATTAAAAATATAAACTCTTGTTTTATTTGCTAGGTATTTCAGTTTCATGAAGTAACGTTATGCCAGATTACTCATATTACGCATGTTAAAAGTACAGAGGGTGTTCACACATTTTTTGTAACAATTTTGATTTTCTCTATGAATTTAAATATTAATTTCAAAATATACACCTGATTTGCATCCAGTTGGACTATGGTTTAGTTATCGTCTGCAGCATTAAAAATATTCTTTTTTTAAAAAATGTTACTGAAAAATAAACAATAGATCAAAGGCAATATTTTTGCACTGTCCGAAGAGAAATACACGTATTCAATAATTTAAAAAAATTATGTGAAAAGCATGGTTTTAATATTTCTGCACATAAAATAAGTGACATAATTAATATGTAAGAAAGAAATGTCAAAGTTTACATCTGACTGGAAAAAAGGCAAAAAATGCACAGCCAACAAAGGTGCATACAGCTCTTATTAAATTTAAAGTCGCCTCTCATGCTTTAAAGGAAATTCAGCCCCCCCCCAAAGAGCTACTGCAAAATCTTTAAATATCTCTGTAGGAATTGAGAACAAAATTATAAAATCTGATTTAAAGCTAATCACAACAAAAAAACCTGATGTTCATCACCTAATTGCGAAACACGTTTCTCAGCGTAAAATACTATGTGAAGATTGCTATATGAAAATTATTTGGCAGGTGAAAAATGGAAATGTATGGTTTCAATTGATGAGGTTTGGATATACTTATCTGACTGCAATAGAAAAAAGATCGATTTACAACCGAAAAAGAGGAGAAAAATACTTAATATGTTGGTTAAGAGAAAACAAGAAAACATTTTCTAAAAGTTTTGTGCTTATTACTGGATTCTGTTATAACGAAAACTTAAAATAAGGAAAGTAAAAAAAAAATGTCAAAATTAATTTGGATTACTATCAGAAATATGTTTTAATACCAATTTTTTAAAAAAGAAATTCCATCTCTTTACCCAAACAATTTTCACTAAGTTCCATCAAGATAAGGCTCCAAGCCATACCTCTAATCATATCACTCTATTTTCTGAAAAAAATAATAAAATGAAACCAGAATTAAAGCTAATTCCTTTAAACACATCCCACCCAAGTTCCCTGATGTGTCTTCTATGGATTATTGGGCATTTGGACTTTTAAAACAAGCCCTTTATAAGCGGAATCCCCAAACATTGGATGGTCTCTGGAAGATTGTGAAGGAGGAGTGGAAAAAAATCAACCTTCATGGTTTTAAGAAAAGGACCTTTATCTTGAAAATCGAGATGCAATTTGTTACTTCTACGTATTGTGTGCACAACAAAAACATGTGAACACCCTTTGTATATGTACTCTTATCACATAGTTAATAAGCAATTAAACAAAGAAAACAACACATGAATAAAAATGCTAATCTTAGATTATCATTTTTAATCTTTTCTAATTTTAATATAAGATTCTATGAAAAAAAATACTGTATCTACTAAATCTATAAATCTTTGAAAATGTAAGAGTACAGAGACATTGCACAATTAACATCTGTTTAATAGCTACATTAAGCTGTAAGTACCACTGTGAAATACTTTTAATTTTCATATCTTCTGATATAAATGTTTCAGATATTTTGACTTAAGACCAGACAATAAAAGTTCATATTTTAGAACTAAAAACAATATTTATAAAAAATTATAACACAATTCTTTTGTTAACTCTGACTATATTTTACAACTCATGAGGGAAAAAAAGAATGCTTTAGCAATTAAAACAATTATGTAAGCATGGTGGAAACAGATATGGTTCTTTAGAAGAATACAAGCTATAAGATACTTGAGAAAAAACAATTAAATACGCTCTAGCTAGAAATAATAAATCTTATGGTAGACCTAAAATTACAACCATTTGTTTTCTGTTGCTAGTTAAAATATAATATTTTAACTCCAGTCTAAATGTTTTCATATTTAAACTTAAATTAGAGGCCTGAACAAATTTTAAAGTTTTCCAACTCCGAGTCCTGATAGGTTCTCAACTTTCTTGAATCTTTTACATAATAATATTAATAATAATGAAATCTTATTAATTAAAGCAAAATTTGACACCTGCATTAAATGAAAAATAAATTTCAGAACAGTTTTTTAAAACAAATCTATATTTACAAGACACTGATGAAATTTAATTAATCAAACACATAATTCAAATATCAGAGTCTTGCGGTTCAACTTTCTCAGAAAAATCAGACAAAAATATTTGAGCAACAATTTTCCTTTCTTTTATTTTCCAGAATATTTTCTAATGAATGCAAGTATTGAAGTGAGACACAGATGAACACTGAATGTGGAACATAAATTATCTCCAGAAAATGAAGTGTGGGACATTCAGGGCCTCCACGAAATAATTTTAGCAAACTAAGCCCCGCTGTAACTACAACAATCAAGTTTTTCTTTTAATTAATGTTTCTACTAGGTATCACTAAAAAAAATCTCTCTCAGGATTCAAGTTAGAACATTTAAACAGTTTTTTAGGTTATGATTTGAAAGATTTGAATAATGAAATAAAGTGTAAAGATTCAAATTTTCTTCATGAATCTTAAATTTTTTTAAAGATTTACCAGATTTGAGGATTTCAATGTCTTACTTCTATTTTAAATCTAGATAAAACTGAAATATAGATAATTTACACCATTTGCAAGTATCATACAGTAAGCTCCACTTTACAAAATTAAATTTTCAAGGCTTTGAAAGAGTGAAAATGCAATTACTTAAACTGCACACATAAGACAATATTATTACACCAATATTATAAACAATATTATTAACCAGAAAAGCATAAGATACACATTCTTAAACATCAAAAATAGAAGTATTATAAAACATGGGTTCACAATTCAACTAAATATGGCAATTTCTCGATACTAGATTTACTATTCAAACTTACATAAAAAAGTGTGGGATGTTCAGAAAACTGCTGCAGAAAGATTAATATAATGTATAATGATAGATCAAAATTGCCAACAAAATGACACATCCTAATGCAGATGATAACATGAAAAAAAAAAAAAAATTTTTATTTCATGCTAAAAAGATATGATGATTGCCTTCATATCAAAACATTATACATTATATACATAAAATATGGATATATCTTCAAATGAATTATAAAATTCAGATATAATAAAATGATAAAGCATATCCGACAACCAAAATCCACAGAAAATTCTGATTTATACATCTGGAAAATGAGTTCAAAATCAGCAGTTTTCCATTTAAATTTTAGAAATGTTTCCAACAGCAATGAAATCATTCTGAAAATTAGGCTACGGTAGAGAAATTACAGCATTAAAAATGAAATATATGAAGCATGGGTTGACATGCATTAGAAAATTTTGAAAAGTGAATGTAACTATGAATGTCTTTTGTCGTATAAATACCAATGCAGATATACTCAGTCAGACTGAATATATATATATATACTCAGAACGAATAGCTATCAAAAGTGTTTATCATATGTTTCTATTCAAAATACAAAAGATATCATTATAAGAGCAAAAATGACCGAATCAATAAGAGATGACTCAAAGTGTTAAAAATATTCTTATAGATCATATCCTGAATTAACAAATACATAATAAAATCTTTTCTTTATTTTTCATACAGTATATAAAATTAAAGATGTCAGAAAAATCCTGCAATTAAAATAATGAAGATACATATGAATTGTAAAAAGGGAAAAAAAAATCACTGACAAACTCATTACTTTTTATTTATTTCATATTTAGTGATAAAACTTTTAATTCATACTTAAAAAAATTTTAAATCTCATACTTTATCTCTTAAAAAGAGCTATTAGATAAACAGAAATAGGATTGCAACATAGAAAAATGATGTTAATATATTGTTAACATGCACCAATGATTTACATAAGAAGCACTGAATAGATAATCAGTTTTACATACTTTATTCCAGTCATCATTTGAAGATGGTCTTATAACTGAATTATACTTTGAAGTCCTAAAAGAAAGCGATTTAATAAGGTATGAAAACCAAAGAATCAAGAAACGTTAATAATTATTAATAATATTATTAGTACAACAAATAAAAGACCAGATATCTACACTGAAGAGCTGCAGGAGGCTTCTATGAAGCCTTTATTAAATTTACAGCTAAATTTTGTTTTTGTTGTTTGCCTGTTTATTTGTTCCAAAAAATCATGTCTTGCATAGAATCATACACTGACTAACATTAAATTTTACTTTAAGGCATGAAATAAAAACTTATTACTTTCGGTCAATGGCAGAGCCTATTACTAATAGTCAACACATTTAGAAGAAATAAAATCTCAGAGTCTAGAAGATGTTTTTTTTTTTAAAGAAGAAGAAAATAATATGTGGCGGGCATTGGCATAAACTGTGCCACATAATTAAATTTACTCATTATTTTATGTAATTTATGAGATATTTTGCAATTTTTAAAAATTTCTTTTTCGATTTTAAAACTTGTTTTTAATTTAAAAAAGCTTTTTGTTTATGCACAGTTATTTGTATTTTCTATTTTTGTGAAAGGTAAAACACAATTGGAATTTTATTTTTTATTTTTTGTTTGTTTACATGACAGACTGCAAGCCATTTGTTAAAATTTTCATAGTTTACCACCAAAATCACTCATAAAATAGGGGAATAAATATGAGAAATCTCAAAATTTTATGAAAAAGGAAATAAAACTTTAAAACTTCTTAGCAATTCAGAATAATACGCAATTTATTACTCAAACTTTTTCTTACGTTTCCCTAGAGATCTCCTTTGAAGTCAAATACTTTGCATGCTCAGAAAGATTTTCAGACAAAGTTTCGTTTTCATTCATATGAGCATCTGAGAAAGAAAAAGTATTAAACAATGAGTTAGAAATATTTGGATTACAATATAGTATATTTGGGTACTTTGTTTTCCAAATAAATAATTACACAGAAAATTTAAAAAAATTCATAACAATATGAAAATTTTTAAAAGAATTAATATTCAAAAATTTAAAATCAGGATTTTTGGAACTATTACAATGATATAACTAATCTCAATTGAAAAGGTTCTAAATAAAGCAAATTAAAACACTAAGTAAATGAGCACAGAAAGATGATAATAAATATCTTGTGAGTATTTTTTATTATTTTGTGAGTGGTGGCTAGAAAATTTTCTAAAGAAATTTTAATTTCGTGATTTTTTCAGGCCACTTCTTTCTTGACCTAAAATAATAAAAGACCCCCCTCAGAATATTATTTATCTTCCAACTTTTTGAGATGCTTAGTGTCTTAATAATTCCAGCTTTTATCCAGCTAAATATGTATTCTGCTGCCACATTCTACTGTCAATTTTAAGGCAAATACATAAAGCATACATTTGCAGCAGTCAACAAAATAGGCTTGTAGCTTGGAATCAGCAGGTTCATTCATCTCTCTGCTTGCATTGCATTAAAGTGTTCTATTCTACAAATGATGCCTTATTTAGGCATAATTTGACATATATCATCACTTAAGAATTTGACTTATGACATACATCACCAGTCCTAACACCATCTACCCTTTTTCCATACCACCACATTAAATTTCTATTATTACTCCAATATATATTTACATTTCCAATTATGAAATATACTACAAAATTTAGGCTCATGAAAATTTCAAACAGTTACTAATATTGCTCATGATATTTGGGTTATATATGGAAATTATGTAAAAGCTTTGATGAAAGTCTGTAACATTACATCGAAAATACTATCTTTATTTAAAATATATATATATATATATATATATATCTAATGAACATGCATCCTCTTAAAAGAATTCTCTCTTAAATCCCATTTCATTCCATTTCCCTCATTAAACTATATTTACTCACCTCTCATTCTCAGTTTCCTTTCGATCTTACATTCTATTGAACAATTACATCAAATATACAAATGTTATCAAGTAAAATGTAAGCAAATTCTACATACTAACTATTCTGCTGTAATATATAACTTACTTTTTTGATTAAGGAACTTACATATATACTTTAACTCTTAAGTTATAAATTTACTCTTTAAAACAGTGATAATTACAGCCACTTGCAATAATTTAAATTCAATTTACACATTATATCAAAGGTTCTCAACCAGGATTTCTCAGACGCTTGATATTCCTAAAAGAGAGGGACTACAAGAATTTAAATCACATCAAATTTTGCAAGACATTATGATGAATAAGCTAATAACATGTAATCATATTGAGTGAATTTTTTTTTTGCTTAAATTCAGATTTATAATTTCATTATATATTATTACATTGTATTAAAATCTTAAATCTGTTATAGTGTTTAGGAGTGTAATGATCACAGACAATAAATTTAGTACTACCTGTACAACACCATAGTAAAACCAAGAACATGATGTATGACCAATCACATTCTTTCAAGAAATACCTTTCAGGAGTCAATGTATAAAAGATCACATATTCTCAAATTCTAATGTCACCAAAAATGTGAAATATAAATTAAAAACTCAAACATATCTTCATTCAATTCAAGGAAGATCCCATAAATACCTAAACAATTATTTGTTACAGTTCTCCTTAACCTATTAGTTTCCTCATTAAATGACTTTCAAATATCGGCAGCACAAATTACACTTAGCAATTTGGAAGCTAGGTATTAAAACAATTAACCAGCTATGAAATTCTTTCTGCCATTTATTAAAAATTACAAAACTTTTTAGGAACCTTAAAATGAATGATATATTAGTTCCATATACAGAAATAATATATATTCTTATTTGCAAAAGAAAAATACACTATTTTCTTCCCTAAATTACTCAACAATTCATATGGTTATGACTTTATACATTTTTTTCTTTTTTATTTTAAGCTCTAGGCTTCTTTTGTCATTTGAAATGAGTTTTCATCGTACAATGTAGTATATGTGCAATATATTGCAATATCTGCACAAATCTACCATATTAACTAATACTGGAAAAGCACTTTCACTCGTAATTTTCCTTTTCAAAGTAAAATCTGGGTAGTTCTCTTCTTTTTCATTTGCATGCTTTCATGGTTAAAATTTATTTCTGATTCCTCCTTCTCATTACTGTCCCCACTAATAGCAGAGTGGTTAAGATCACCAAATCCTGGTAGTTTGAGCTGGGTTTGTATCCAGGAGAATGCACTGGCTGCATGATTGTTTTATTCCATGAGTGACATGAATATAAATTAATTGCTCTTAAAAATCTTCCATGACGGTATTCCTCCTCTTAGGCAGATAGACCTAGGACCGGTTAATGGGCTCCACAACTGCGCAATAGGCTGACTTTCTCACTGACACAATACTTTTGTATTTTAAAATTTTCAAATCTTGCATGCACTAAAAATAAAAGGATTAGTGATAATAAATTACATAACAGTCTGACCATGCCACAGATATAATTTCAACAGAACTTATAATTTCAAAAGAAAACTTGTTAGGGAGCCACATCTCCCAGCTGGGTGTTCCAAAATTTCGTAAATTGACCCTTGATAAATCTCATGTGCTTTGTTATAGTTAAACAATCTAACTTTTCTCCACAGTAATTCTGACACAACCTATTTAGCATTTTTAAAAATTAATTTACATAGAGATAAATAAAGTAAGCATGAGAAAGCCAAAAAATGTACAGTGGATTGGTATGAAAAAATAGCAACTGACTGCTAAAATAAATTTTGGATCTGAAATATATGAAGATTATGATCTTGAGCAAATGAAAATTTCACCTGCACTATTTGTTGATTAGATACATTTCAGTTTGCTATAAGAAAATGCATGGTATAGCTATAAGAAAAAGTGAAAATCAGTATGAAATTTATGATATGAGGGGCCATTTCTCCCGAATTTTGGGGGATTATAATCATCTTAAGATATACATTATGCTTAATAGCTTTTTAATTAATGATTCAGGTGCCATTGGAAAGCAGGCTTTTACCATGAATAACAGAACTGAGCATTCCAAAACAGGGTTTATAAAAATTTGATCTAAAAAACATGGGATGATGTACAAAGAAATTGACACGTTAATTTTTATATAAAGCATTAAACATGTTATCCTGTCTCAAAGATCTTTAAAAGGAACTTCTTTCTGTTCATTTTTAGCATGAGGGAAACAGCAAAAATCCCTTTTAACATCAGATTATAAATGGATGAGTTATAAACTACCAATGTTGGAAAACTAACACTGCCCATTCAGCCAACAAGAAGTTGCAATATACACACACACACTGGCCAATGAATTAGAAACCCAAGATCAATATTTTATTGGACCACCTTTTGCATGGATAACTGCTCTGATTCATTTCGGCATTGAGTCTACATGCTTCTGGAGTGCATTTAAATCTTGTAAATTATATGGAAGAGGACAGTACTGTCAGATGCATCTTTTCAATATATCCCACACATTTTCTATGGGAATAATATCTGGGCTATGCAGTGGCCAGGGAAGGTGTTGGAAGTCAGACTGATGTTCAGGAAACCAATTTTGAAAATTCTGGCATGATGTATAGTTGCATTATAGTCCATGAAATATCCATTGCCATTAGGGTAAAAATGCAACATTGCAAGGTGCACTTGATCTGCCAGAATATCCAGGTATCTCATGACTATTTGCTTACCCTCGAGGGCACCACTTCCATGTCAGTAGAACATGCCCATATTACGATACTCCCCTTAGACCCTTGCACAGTGAGAGTAAGGCAAGATGGATTCATCTTCATGGGGTTCTTGTCAAATTAGATGTCTTCCATCAGTGCAAAATAAGATGTTGAGCAATTCATTCGACCACATTACCCGTTTCCAATCCTCAGATGTCCAGTGTTTTCTTTCCCAACACCACTGCAAACAAATTCTTGCATGTTGGGCAGAAATGGGTGTTTTTCTCACAGGCACCCGACTATGCATTCCTATCCTCTGCAATTCTCTGAGCATGGTTTGAGCTGAAATCTATTTGAAAGAGCCTTGGTTGACCATCTGTGTCAGAGTTGACAATCTGAGTCCATCTGAGTTGGTTGACCATCTGAGTCCCTGTTCTGCCATACAATTCGCTGGAGACAACGGCGATCACACTTTCGGAAAACTGTGCTCGAACCGCAGTTATGTCTTCTACAGAAGGACTGTGGGTTCAGATTCCAACTTCTGAAAAGCCTTTGATATGGCTGTTTTAGTGAGATTGACTGTCTTTGAAATCAAGGCCCCTGCTAAACAGGCACCAATAATAAGCCCTTTTTCAAATGGCGTTTTTCCCATTTTACTTTATTCATTGTGAAAAGCACTCTTACAACCTACTTATACTAGCATTCTAACCACACGTAACCCATGCAATAAAAAATTTGCGTACTTCATCCCTAGCATGCATTCAAATGAAAATCTCAAAGAATTCATTGGCCAGCATGTGTATAACATAATAATGTATATTTGGCAAAGTAAATAGTATGAAGAAAATAGAGATTATCATCTGAAAAATTCCTAAATGAACAAATATTGTATGCACACAAGACATTTTAAAATATAAGCGTTTTTTTTTTTTTTTTTATTTTTTATTTTCCTTTCGGTTTTAATCTTGGTTTACATTACTGCAAGATTTTCATATGGTAATTTACATCTATATAAAATTTCTATGAATTGTTCAAACAGAAAGTATAACTTTGTTTATATTCCATTTCATTATGCTTGCTCGGGGGCTCCATTATGCGTGCTTGAACTGACATGAAAGATAAACAAAAACAAAAAAAAAGGCAAGTTAGCAAGGCAGTAGCATTTATTAAGCAACAAATAAATAGCAAATTTGAAAATTTTAGATTTAATTAATTGATTGTAAGTACAATCATACCACAATGGAACCTTATAGCGATTCTGACTTTCAGAGTGGAAAGTATTACAGTACAAAGTCTTTAATCCGGACATCCATAATCTGGAATTAGCTATAATCTGCACCTCAAAGCTACAAACTTCCTGCGCATGCACGTTTAATGTAAAACAGACGGTATAAGCTAGGCTAAAATTATGTAATTATATATTTCAGTTACTGTTACAGATTGTGCTGTTCCTTCATCTTCTAATTGGATCCGGCTTATTATTTTTTGCAGACTGTTAGAGCAATTTTATAAAAAGTAAGCTTGAACTTACAATTATGTCAAAAAGAATTTCCGATTCTGAAGCTATCAAAGGATCTACAAAGCGAAAGCATGTTTCGATGTCCATCAAACAAAAAGTCGAATTACTGCAAAAAATGGATAAAGGCATATCCGTCTCAAAATTATGACAGGAGTATGACATTGGAAAGTCAAAAGTATTTGACATACCGCTTCCGATAGTGGAGAAAGTGACATAGAGGTTATTGAAAACGAAAAAAATTTCGATTGACAAGTCAGTCGGTATTCTCGACACAGCAACCGACTGATTTGTCAATCGAAATTTTTTTCGTTTTCAATAACCTCTATGTCACTTTCTCCACTATCGGAAGCGGTATGTCAAATACTTTTGACTTTCCAATGTCATACTCCTGGCATAATTTTGAGACGGATATGCCTTTATCCATTTTTTGCAGTAATTCCACTTTTTGTTTGATGGACATCGAAACATGCTTTCGCTTTGTAGATCCTTGGATAGCTTCAGAATCGGAAATTCTTTTTGACATAATTGTAAGTTCAAGCTTACTTTTTATAAAATTGCTCTAACAGTCTGCAAAAAATAATAAGCCGGATCCAATTAGAAGATGAAGGAACAGCGCAATCTGTACAGCAATTACAGGACTTGAACAGTGGAACTTTGTAAATGAACAAGAAATTATGTCTGTTTATAGAATTAAAAAGAAAGTATTAGCACAGGACTCGTCGTGACTTCGGCGATTCCGGATTATCGGTTTTTCTGGATTATAGATCATCAGTTTAAATCTGGTAAGATGGCATGCAGAAATTATAAAATTAAAAATATGAAACCGTAATTAATGAAATAAAGAGTAATTATGATCTAAAGAGTATCAAAATTTACAAAAAAAGTTTAATATTTATTTGTTTACTTTATTAAACATTTCTTTCAATGTAAGTTGTTTAAGTTGCTTCGATTTTTGTGCTACAGTCAAAAGTCTTTAATCCGGACGTCCATAATCCGGAATGATCTATAATCTGGACCTCAAAGCTACAAACTTTCTGCGCATGCGTAAATGCATCGCATACGCGTTTATGCACGCATATAAACCTTTACGCATGCGCATAATACGTTTGTACATGTGTGTTTAATGTATAGCGGACGGTATAAACTAAGCTAAAATTATCTATTTAAGTTACGAAATTGCCTTAAATATTTGGTTTAATTTGATCACTTCAAATATTAAGATATTCTATCAAAAAGTATCCAGAGAAAGGATTTTCCTTTTAACTGAAAAATATGTTGCAAATTTCTTCTCTCTAATTTTCTTTTTAACATGTACTTGTTTACATAAATGCTGAAAGAAAGTAAAATAACGAAGTAACATTTATTGAACAAATAAATTACCAGAAACTAAGAACCAATCTCATAATGTAACTTTAGAAATCACTTGAAGCTAGCAATCAAATCTTTTTTAATTATTTGATGATTATAAGAAATTTGTACGAGATGTGAATTATACTATTAAAACATACTTCTTTTTGCTTTCTTACTTCAAGCACAGTTATTACAATAGGTAAAAGGTCCTTTATTAATAAAACTCAATACCACATTTTATGATGATACTTCACATTTGATCTGTAGACATTGTAAAGAAGCTCTTTAATCATAGAAAGAACCTAAACTATATAAAGTATTAATAGCTACTTATTACACTACCTTTACTATTAACCTCACTGTGTTTGTAATTTCTGTTGCAGATATAGAGGGTTTTATTTTTTCTATTAATATTACTATGCCTATAACTACGCTTTCTTCTGTAAATAAATTTAAAAATGATCCATAGAAGTTATGGGATGAAATGATATTCAACATGCAATGAAGTTTTAACAATCAGCAGAGAGGGTAAAATTCTCTTCTCCAGCAAAGTGATTTTCAAGATTATATTACAAAAGAAGCGTCTATATCTGAAACTGATTTTTCATTTTCAACAAGATAAAGAAACTTAGGATAACAGAATGTGAATTTTTTATCTTTTTGCTTATCATGTGATGCTTTAAACTAACTTTTCTTAAAAATGTTCCTAACCTTTAGGTCTATTTTATGCATTATAGTCAGAAAGCAAATAGAAAAATCTTTGTTTTTTAAAAAAGGTAGATCCTTCAAGTAGTTTAACATTTAAACAATCTTAAATCCGAACAAAAATTTCAGCAGGTTCTAATTTGAAACTCAAATGAAAAATAACGACTGCCTTATCTCCTTGGACATATGTGCAGTGATTGGGGTCAAGTCTCACATGATTTGAGCTATGAAACATCTTGGACATTACTTCTTCTTAAAAATGTTTCTTTGCTATCTTTACATTATCCTTTCCCTCTGGAGTTGATCATACTGGCTCATTTGTCATTGTCACTATGACAGCCTTCATTTGAGGGCATAAAATAATCAACCCATCCCTACTGCCCAAAAGGACACCCTATGCTGTCCTGGAGGATAGTGGCATATATCATCAGAGTAGGTAGCGCCATAGCCATTTATGGTTTCAATACTCCCCACACCAATCATGGTGTCCATGCTCCCAGGAGAGCTGATTTTGGAAAGGTAATTCAGCATTGGATGTGAAGAGAGAGAGTTTAATTTAAAGTCTGCCATCTTTGGAGTGGGGTCCAGAGCTGTAGCTAGGGTTTTCAGTGCCCGGAAACAAATGAAGATTTCACACATTGCTTGCTGACAATGAAAATATTTCATTCTAAAATTTTTTGGATACTGTGCCTTAATGCAGATCTGCCCCTTTGACTGTCCCTAGCTAGGCCACTGGTGGGATTCCAGGGGTGTTGCAGCCAAGTATGACTTCTAAACTCCTCTCAGAGGAGCTGCAGATGTAAGCCCACTTTTCACCTCATACAGAAGGGGTAAACATTAAGGCAGAGTATGTAAGACAATAATAATTATTATTATATTATTCTTAATAATATCTATTTACAATGGCACCAAAGAAAATTACCAGTGTAGAGATTACTCAATTTTTACAAACAGAAAATATGAGAAAATCAGCGATGCCCTCACCAGTATTCAAATGTTAGACCTTCCAACTGCTAGCAAGCCATGCTTCCAATTACTCAACGAAGGCATGCAATAAAGCGAGAGAAAAACCTTACATTCTTCTCCCACTTAGAGAGTAACTGCGGAAGATGAAACTCAATCTTGGTGGTGGCAAACTATAATTTATAGCAGCATCTTTTAGATCCAGCCCCACATGTACAGCCATTAAAATTTTTAGGAACAAGAAAATGAGAAAAGTAGTGCCTTCATCAGGATTCAAACTTTGGACCTACTGAGTACTAGCCAGATGTGCTCCCAATTACAGCATGAAGGTATGCAATAAGGCAGGGGAAAAAACCTTATATCAGCAGTGAAAAACGCAACAGGAAAGTCATAGTATCCATAAAATAAGTGAAAACAATGCTTATTACTGTATGACAAATCTAAAATATATCCCATGTGATACAGGAAATGTACTTGTGCATCATCTAAAAGTGCATAAGTGTTAAGTATAAAATTTGGTTTTATTTATGTGAATTTCATGCTCCCAACACATTCCTCTCATTAGCACTATGGATCTAATACATTATCTCTAATTTGAAGAAATTTTACATAAAGAAACATTTCCAAACATGGCTGGAGATGATTTTGCCATTTCACTGCATTCCATTGCATAAGGATTATATGCTAAACCTGAGATCAAATATTTTCTTCCCCAAACAAAAATAAAATGGTGTTAATATTAACAAATCATAACTTACAATTAGTAGATTCTTGATGAATGAAGGGTAATTTTTTTTGAATGATCAGTAACACCCATTCTACTAATAGTATTGATTGAATTATGGTATAATATTTTTATTATGCACTATTACACATAAAAAGCATTCAATGAATGAAATTTACTTGCCAATTCGATAATTGAAATTTACTTTGCATTTTATTGCAATAGGTACTTAAAATGTTTTATAATACGTATATCGTTTGGGAATCTAGAAGAGATTAATTCAATTAGCATTATATTTCCCTCCCCTCAAAAATTTACGCTGAAAGTCTAACTAAATTTGGAAGCGAACTGTTTTTGAGTTCAAGGATAACTGGACTTCTTCCCCCATTTTCATATTAATCATTGTGAAAGTACTGTTAATTAATTAATTAACTATCGTTTAACAATGGCTGAATTGTTAAAGCCATGAAAAACTCCTAGCTTTCCTTATGTTTTCTAATGAGGAACTGCAACAGGGGGAACTGAACAGGGTCACTGCAAATGCTTTTTTATGTTTCCCCCATATAAACATAATTATACATGTAACATAAATATGAATCAGTATCTATCAGAAAGTCCTCTATAATGTATCCCTCCCTTAGTGTATTCAGCCATAATTAAATATTCCAGTTAAATAATTATGTCAAAGTAATACAGCCAGACAGTAAATAAAGATCAGCTCTGAAGTTATTCTATTTCTACCAACTTAGAATTTTTGTATATAGAAAAGTTCATATATTTTTTTCATCTGACCAAATTTATAGCAGACAACTCTATACATACCATATAAAAATGTCAAAGATGTTCTTTATGTATTTTTAAGACAATTATAATAGAAAAGTAATCACTTCAGCAATGCCTGCGCCAAAAGGAATAAATAACTTTCCACAAAATATCATTATAAAGGGCCAAACTTAAAAGGTTGTTGAATCACCTAGACTGTTCACGGTAATATTAAAAAGAATCAATTGCTAATTGACATTTACATTAATATAGTCAACGTTCTAAAATTAAGACTAAATATATATTTTTAAATATAATTATTCTAATATAAAATTCACATTGTGTTTACATAAAATAAATATGATATGCAAAAATACAGGAATGACTCAATTTACACCAAACCATAGCTTCTGAGATTCTGGCATAAAAGGAAGCAATGTACACTGAATCAAACATATAATGAGATCATATGCAAGTAGATGTTGTTTATGTATCAAGACTTCCAATGAACAACACAAATGCTTGAAAATTTTTATTTTTGAAATTTATGTATTAAAAATTATGTAATATTAAATACATTTCATTATAAATGATAGAAGAGATGCTTGTCTGGTCTTCATCTTTTCTGATAATCAGCTTCAATTTGGCTGTAGAACAACTGAATTCTACTTTTTTTAAAGGTAGAACTAAAATTAATGTTCCCAGTTAGGGTTAATTATTAAAAATTTTCCATTCTTTACTAAAATGTAACATCTTCTAACATTGATTTCATTATTAAGAATTCTAACTGGGCTGCAGAGTAACATTTATTGCTAGATTTTCATTGGATAGTTCCAAAGCAAATCTCTTCTGTTTAAAGTTCTTCACTATGACTCACAAATGACTCTTATGTTCAGAACTTTAAGCCCAAGCTTAACATTTATTATTGATTTCTTTACAATATAAATTTTATAATGATGCCAGGATTCTGAATCAAGTAAAGCGAACACTTCCTTCTGTTAAGATTGACATCAGGCATAAAAATGAAATTGATATCAACTGAGGCAGTGAAAATTGAGCCATAGCTGTACTTATATTTTCCTTAAGACTCAACATTATTTTTTATAATCAGTTTACTGCTTTCTTCTTCATTTCATTAAAAATTTATTTCTTTCAATTATGTCAACTACTTTTTATATTTTATTTCATTAAATTATTTAAATATTTATGGTTGCTTTTATAAAGGGCTTCTGTATTTTTCACAAAATAAGCTCTGCTTATAACCATTGAAAAATCCTTCATTGAACATACACAAAAAGTATAAGGATAGTTTTGGGATGTAAATTACATAATACACAAATAAAGTAACACACATAATTACAGATTTAAAATGTTTATAAATATCCCATGACCACTGTCTGAATAATTAAAATATTAACTATGATAATAATAGATAAATAAAAGTTTTATAAAATCAAGTCTCTTCAACAATTTTAATCATTGGGTAATATTAAATCAATAGTTTAAAATAATTAACTGACTAATTAGAATGCAAATAATGGCTAAAATGAAACAATAAAAGGTACCTTTGGACGAATTTTTTTCAGCTGAATGCACATCAGTAATTTCAGAAGAACAATCTTCATTCATCTTAACTGCACTTATATAAGAACTGCGAAATTTCTTCCAAGTTGATGCATCACCATTATAAACTTCATTTTTTACACAGATATTTGTTTGTTTTCCAATATTGGACCCTTCAGTACTTTTTAAAAATTTAATACATTCTTCCAAGTCTTCTTCTTCACTACTCAGAGAAAAACGGTACTCTAAATTCATATTTTTCAAACTTTCAATTTTTTCTTTATCAGCTTTGCTTAAAACTTCTACACAAGGTTTCAATCTACTGCTTTCATACAAGTCAGTAAATTTCTTTTCATTTATGCAACTGCCCGGTTTGTCAGTATTAATCTCACCATTGCTATTATTTGATTCTTCTGTTGAATTCATATAACTATTTTTCTTACCTTTGAAATCAAGATGTTTCATATTTGGATTTTTAATATCAGCTTCAGTTTTTGAAACCATGCCTGTTTTACCAGAACAAAGAATCTTTTCATCACACGCTTTAATTTCTTTATGTAACTTTAAATTATCACAGCCTGTTCGTCTAGCAGATGTAGTCATTTTCGTATTATATGTTCTGTTGTCAGAGGAAGCAACTTCATGTTCCTATCAGGAAAATAAGAAAAGTTTTAACTTTTCAGATTTAAGAAAAATTCTGAACAATAAAATATACACAGAGATTAAGAGTATAAAAAATAAATAGAAAACTATTACAGAATGAAACATTCAGAGAACATTTTAAAAATCATTTATGACTGTTTGTTCTCTTTATGTTTTCATGGTACACAATTAATCAGCATAGTTAATACAATCAAAAGTCTTTAATCCGGACGTCCATACTCCGGAATGATCTATAATCCGGACCTCAAAGCTACAAACTTTCTGCGCATGCGTCAATGCATAATGCGTTAACGCATGTGCATAATATCTTTACGCATGTGCATATGTGTCTACGCATGCGCATAATATGTTTACGCAAGCGTGTTTAATGTATAATGGACGGTATAAGCTAAGCTAAAATTATCTATTTCAGCTAATGTTGCAGATTGCGTAGTTCCTTAATCTTTTAATTGAATCCGGCTTATTATTTTTTGCAGACTGTTAGAGCAATTTTATAAAAAGTAAGCTTGAACTTTCGATTATGTCAAAAAGAATTTCCGATTCTGGAGCTACCAAAGGATCTACAAAGCGAAAGCATGTTTCGATGTCCATCAAAGAAAAATTGGAATTGCTGCAAAAAATGGATAAAGGCATATCCTTTGATTCTTTAACCATTCTGAAATAGGCTTATCAATTTCACACTGCTCTGTGGGGGGGGGGAGACGACACAGCGCGCAATGAAATGGAAGTTGATCTGTCAGCACTATCTTTATTTTCAAGGCAGATGTTTTTATTTTATTTGGCTTATAATTTCTTACTAAATGTAGTATTTCATCTCGATGTACTCGGTCTTTGATACGATTTAAATCAAATTCCTCATCATTATAAATATCACGAATACACATCAAATAGTTTTCTGGTTGCAATATTCTAATTTCGACTATGCGTAATGTATGCTTTACGCATGCGCACGTTGAAAGAAATGTTCAATAAAGAAAACAAATAAATATTAAGCTTTTTTTTTGTAAATTTTGATACCCTTTAGATCATAATTCCTCTTTATTTCATAAATTGCGGTTTCATATTTTAAATTTTATAATTTCTGCATGCCATCTTACCAGATTTAAACTGATGATCTATAATCCGGAAAAACCGATAATCCGGAATCGCCGAAGTCCCGACAAGTCCGGATTAAAGACTTTTGACTGTATAAAAATGAGAAATAATAACGTGCCAGTAAAACTAAATATGAATAAAATAATGTTATTTTTCACCAGTCTTTTACTATGAAATAAAAAAAAAATTAAGTAAAATAAAGAAGTGACACAAAATAATATAGTTTTACTTACACTTGGCATGAAAATGTTTTTAAAATTGGGGAATGCCAAGGTAAAAATAAAAAGTAGAATAAAAGAGAAATACACTTTCTTAAAAAAGTGTTAAAGTCAAAAGTCTTTAATCCGTACTCGTCGGGACTTCGGCGATTCCGGATTATCGGTTTTTCAGGATTATAGACCATCAATTTAAATCTGGTAAGATGGCACGCAGAAATTATAAAATTAAAAATATGAAACCGTAATTTATGAAATAAAGAGCAATTATGATCTAAAAGGTATCAAAATTTACAAAAAAAAAGCTTAATATTTATTTGCTTACATTATTAAACATTTCTTTCAACGCGCGCATGCGTAAAGCATACATTACGCATAGTCGAAATTAGAAAATTGCAACCAGAAAACTATTTGATATGTATTCGTGATATTTATAATGACAAATTATAATTAGAATAATTAAATCATATCAAAGACAGAGTACATCGAGATGAAATATTACAGTAAGAAATTAGTAAGAAATTATAAGCTGAATAAAATAAAAACATCTGCCCTGAAGATGAGGATAGTGCTGACAGATCAACTTCCAGTTCATTGTGCCCTGCGGCGTTCCCCCCTCCCAACCCCGCAGAGCAGCTTGAAATTGATAAACAGATTTTGGAATGGTTAGATAAACAAAGGATATACCTTTATCCATTTTTTGCAGCAATTCCACTTTTTGTTTGATGGACATCGAAACATGGTTTCGCTTTGTAGATCCTTTGGCAGCTCCAGAATCGAAAATTCTTTTCAAACTCACTTTTATAAAATTGCTCTAACAGTCTGCAAAAAATAATAAGCCAGATCCAATTTGAAGATTAAGTAACGACACAATCTGCAACATTAACTGAAATAGATAATTAGATAATTTTAGCTTAGCTTATACCATCCGTTATACATTACACGCTCATGCGTAAAGGTATTATGTGCATGCGTAAATGCATATGCACATGCATAAACGCATTATGCTTTTACGCATGCGCAGAAAGTTTGTAGCTTTGAGGTACAAATTATAAATCATTCCGGATTACGGACGTCCGGATTAACGACTTTTGACTGTATATATATATATATATATATATAATTTAATAATTCTAACTAAAAGCAAATCATCCACGATACACATTAAGAAGACTCTGAGCAAAACTTTTGAAATGTGAGATTTGGATAAAATAAAACAATATTAAGGCATTAACATAGAACAAAATAAAAATGTATAAATTAGATAAATTCAGTACATAAAAAAACCTTTCGGCTAAATACAATATGCAAGAACATCAGCCTATATCAATACAGTTAAACCCTAACATTAAACTATTGAAATCATCAAACATTGCCAAAGAAAATGAAAATGTAAACAAACAAAAAAAAAAATGTACCAATCCTTAATTGGATAGTTAATTTATTTAGCTGTAGCTACATAATCTGACACTGAAAATTCTGTTAGGAGATATTAAAAACACAATATAGCAGAGAGTGGTTACTTACATGCATGAGAATAAATAACACACAACATATGTGTTGGGAGTTTGGAACACAAGTGAATTCCAAGTTCCTCTTTTGCTGTGATTATCAACCAAAATGCACAATTTGTTCCGGCTGTCATCAAGTGATTGCACAAAGGGCGCAGAAAGTAAACTGAGGTCAAGTGAAGTTTTATTGGATTGCATAGTTACAGAAGTATATAAAACAGTGGTGCCATCTATGGGCCAAGAACACATTTAAAGCTAACTTTTTTTACAGTATATTTAGTCAATTTAACAATAACTCCAAAAACTTTCAGTAAATTCAAGCAACCACGTACTACAATACCTTTACATCTCTTAGATACATGGTTCTTACTTCAGACACAGAAAGAATATGGTTATCTGCCTTAGATCATAGTGCAAAAGTTTACGAAATTCAAAACAGCCATTCTGTTGGTATGATTTTGAAGCTTCTGAGTTGAAAATTAACTTCAGAATGCACCACGGCATGTATAAGGATTCAATCATGATTTTCTGTTAAATGTAACTACAGCTTCTATATGATTACAGAAGGCTTCTTAAAGGAGGTCATTATGTTGAACAGTTACTTAATTAAGTAATTCTCATAGCATGTCCTAGTAAACAATGCTGGACATGCAAATTCAGTTTGTTACAGGAAAATACATGGACATGAAAACATGAAAGTGGAACTTCGAACAATGAGGTTCTAAACATCCCGCCCATTGGCATAAATAAGTGTACGCAAGGTATGCTGCTGCCCAAAGCTTTTGAGGGACCATAAGCACTCTCTTATGCTGAATAACATTTACATGTTTATACTTTAAACAAAAAATGGCATCTATGAAATATGAACATACTACGATAAGGACCCTTAGATATATTATATAAAAAAAGCTGTACCACTATGTTATGCACATCAAAATTTCAAATGAAAGCAAATTTGAATACAAAACAAAATAAGCTGAGATATTTGTTTTGATTCCTTGTCAGATGAACACTTTCAAATCATTACTGATAAAGATCATTAACAGTATTTGATGACAAGCTGGTGCTCAAGTTTACTGTAAGATATGTTCTAAGTTTCTCGAGGCAAACAAGCACGTGGGAAAGGTGGAAAAATAGGATGGTAAGGTACAGATGGTCAGGACCACCTGCAGTTCACTAGCAAAGAACTTCAAAGAAGAACTATAGGAATTTCTTTGCTAGAACTCTCAGAATTCCTGTTTTATGAAAGTGATTTTGCACTATCGCCACATATCAAATTTTCTCGTAAATAAAAAGTGTATGCTAGCTTAGGTTAAGGATTACTAATACTGACAATAAAATCTTATTCAGTACCATTAATAAGGTATTTAAAATAGTTGCAAATATATTTTAACCTATTGCAACACACAGAAAAGTAAGTACATAATAATGAATGATCAGGATCGCAAAAACTGATTTAATATTCTCGACAACTGTGACTCTTTTATGAAAATCCCACAATTCAGGAGATTTTACGACTTAATGAGTCGTTGTAATGGAATGGTCATTTTAACAAGCCTAGATACTATACTAACATTACCAGCATGCTTGATTTAGGAATAAAGATACGTAGATATTCACTGTCCAAATCAAAGAAACATTAAAGGAAATAGATGAAACTCAAATTATTTTAAAATAAAAACTGCATGTTTCCCTGAAAAATTAAGTCATAGCCAGATGTTCTTAAAAATATCAAATGACTGCCATCATCCATCAAAGGCCAGCTTAATGATCATTAATCCCTACTTGGCCGATTAACAGCATCCTGGTAGCAAGTAACATCGCCGGCAGATCTGCACTATTGCAAGGGATGATTAGACATTTCTTATATAAAATATTTTGAAGACATTAAGATAAATTATTGGCATAATGGGAATTTTCAACACATTTCATAAAATTTCTTCACGATTCATATATTACCATAATTTTAGTTTTAAAATAAATATACAGAAATTTATATAATCTTGGATTTTCAGCGATCTTAGCTGAATAAATCAAATTCTTAAAATATTTAAAATATTAAATACACAATACACATGCTAATTTTAGTAGAAAAATATACTAACTTCCTTGCACTGAGAGTAACCTTCAAGGAATTCTCCAGGAATGGCGTATGTTGAGGGCGGAGTGCTTTGTCTGTCAATGCGTATAAGTCCCTGCTTCCTTCCACCATAAGCATCTGCAGATATATGTTCTTCAAAATTCATTACTTTACTGGTTGTTGCATCCTCTTTAATATCAAAAGCAGATTTTTTACTCCAGATTGTTGCATTTATTTTTCTTATGGCTCCTTGAGCTTCAGCAACCTCCTTAGGAAAACTGACCAAATCAGGTCGGCAACCTGACTGAAATATCAATGACATTATCAGTACATTTTCCCCCACAATTAAATACATATTGGTTTGCATACATAAAGATTTATTTGCAAAACTAAAATTCAAAAAATAAATCTAAGAATCTAATACAGTACGAAGTCCGAAATCCGGACTGGTCGGGACTTCGACGATTCCGGATAATAGATCATCAATTTAAATCTGGTAAGATGGCATGCAGAAATTATACAATTAAAAATATGAAATCATAATTTATGAAATAAAGAACAATTATGATCTAAAGGGTATCAAATTTACAAAAAAAAAAAAAAAAGCTTAATATTTATTTGTTTACTTTATTAAACATTTCTTTCAAGCTAAGTTGTTTAAGATGCTTCCACAAAAAATTCAAAAAGTTCCTTTTTCTTTTTTCTTGTGTCATATATAGTGGACTTTCCAATGCCATACTCCCAGCATAATTTGGAGACGAATATGCCTTTATCCACTTTTTGCAGCAATTCCACTTTTTGTTTAATGGACAACGAAACATGGTTTCTTTTGTAGATCCTCTGGCAACTTTTTTCAACATAAACGAAAGTTCAAGCTGAGTTTTTATAAAATTGCTGTTATGATAACAGTCTTCAAAAAATAATAAGCTAGATCAAATTAGAAGATCAGGGAGCAGCGCAGTCTGCTATTGAAATGCCTTAGAATCAGTAAACATAATTTTACCCTAGCTTAATAGTGTCTGTTGTACATTATTGGCTGTGTATAACAAGTTTGGCGAAGAAAGCCAAGTTGTTTCGCTAAATTATGTCTTGCTTCTATTGCGTACTAAATTAAGCCTGAACTGTATTAGTTATTTACTATACCTACATTTATTTCTTGCGCATGCTTCAAACTAATCCGAGTCCTGAATAAATAAACTCCCACATATACTTAAGGCTTTATCTAGGGCCGGCGCTCGATACCACCTGGTGCAGTCTCTACGGGTCCTAAGTTCAGCTACAAAAAGCTTTCTTAAGTTCTAAATTTTCACCGTGCCTAAACTTTGGATCCCAGTGCTTTCCCTAAATCATAAAAACCTTTCATCCCTTTATTTTGCCGCTCCGTGCTTTCCCTAAATTCCAAAAATTTCGTCTTTCCTAAATTCTGCCATCCTGTGTCGACATATTCTGCTGCCGCTTCTGGGTTTACGGTGAATAACATAGCAATTATTAGTCCAAAGGGGATTTGACCCTCAAGGACTATTGTTTTTGTTTTGCGATTTTGCGTTGAATCACTATAAATGTCCGTTTCACTTTTCAAACTGTTGCCACCAAATTTTATAGTCCTGCATTATATTTGAAGAAATTAAATAATGGTAAATCTGCATAAATGTATGTATATTTCTCGCATTGTGATAAAACAACGGTACATACAGCCATCGAATTTTGAATGACGCAATCCTATAGCAAATATGGGTATGTGGAAGCCCACATTTCAGATTTGGAATTTTATTTTCGATTTCATATTTTGTAAAACTTTAACGAATTTTTGAGTAACGAACTCAAAGATTTGAAAGCGAGCAATAGCAACAATCTACCGGGGGAGGGGGGACCTTTTTATCTCCAGCATGTGGAACTGTCTATCAGAAATTCTAAAGATAGGCTCATTTTAAAATTATTTTGCAACATTGCTATTGAACTGAAATTTATGGTTTAAGTGTGAAGAACATGATATTTAAAAATAACACACAAAACGTTAAAAAAAAGCCCCTTTGGACGTAATTTAAAATCTGAAACCTTTCAGATTTTCTTAATTTTTTTCTTAATTAAAATAGCACTAAATGTAATCTTTTGGCCTATGAGTTTCATTAACAAAATCTATTTTTAGCATATGAAAAGAAATTTTTGTTGAATTTTTCCTCGTCAACATTTCTTAGAGCATTTAAAAATCTATAATCATCACCATGCAGTCCCGGATCTAATGGGGGGGGGGGGCAGGCCGAGGTTCTTGCCCAGGGCGGCAAATTCAAATATAATGCTGGATCGTTTTGGTATGTTGTTCGCTAAAACAGCTCTCTAATTTTAGTACAATGTTAATAGTTTTAAGGCCAAGTTTAAAAAACCTCTTTTAAGAAGATTTATAATTAAATACTAAGAACCCTTTTAAAGGAACATGAGTTAAAATAAAGTTAAGTACAGCCAATTACAACTATAAGGTCAGAAAGAGGCCAATAGAGGGACTCCAGGCGTCACTGATAGAATCAGACTGACCTTATCAGTAACATCTGGAGCTGGAGTCCCTATATCATTTGCTGTCTGGGCCAGGTGTATTCAAATAAGAAATAGAATGATAGCTTGTTGAAGAAGTCGTCTGGTTCCCATAGCAACGTCTGCTGGAAAATGGAGAAGCATTGTAACTATTTTTTAAGAGCTTACCCCAAAAATTAACCTTGGGCCATCCTGGACAAATGAAATAATTCAAATTAATATTTGTCGAGTATATACAAGACACAGGCATTATGTCTTCAAGATGAAGCAAAGCATTTAGATTTTTTTGCAGCTAGTCACCAACTTAGGCTCACCTTTGGTTTGACTCGGAACAGCAGATCGCATTTTGGATTTTAAAGCTAGATTTACTACTTTCATTTTTTTTTTTTTTCAGTTTTCAGGTCTCTTCTGTAATCCTTTTTTTTAAAGATATGCTTGCTTTTAATAGCCAGCACTATATTTAACAAGATGCAACCCTTTATTTAGGACTGTTCAGTGTAATTATGTCAATTCTTAGTTATTAAGGCAAATTCATTGTGAATTTCATTTAGATTAAAAGAAATCATCTGCGCGCCAAGGGGGAGAAAAGCAGAATGCAGAAAACGAGACAACGACCAAACAGAGAAAACAAATTTCAGCTAAGATGAAAAGATAACTTCATGGAAGAAGCAAATCGTCAGATCCTGCCGCAGTTCCAATTATGCTGAGATTCTAGAGGATATTAATATTTCTTGCAATTTGCACAACCAACAGTCTACAAGTCAGCATTTGAAAGAACAACCTTCTTCATCGACATCAAACGAATAGCTGGAGGACGTGAAACCATGATATAAAGATCTCTTCATTTAGTTGGGGCGGCCCAGAGGCGTAGCTGAGGTTTTCAGTGCCCGGGGACATCTAAAGATTTTGCGCCCCTTTCTGTGTTTCAAGAATGGAAAGCATTTCATTCTGAAATGTGTATCATCAATTTGGCGCCCCCTGGATGCTGCGCCCGGGGATGGATGTTCCCCCTTGCACCCACCCTAGCTATGCCACTGGGGCGGGCAGCAGAAAGACGAAAAGCTAAAAATTATTGATTTGTTGGACGCATGCAATTGCCTGGTCATAGAAAAAAATGAACGGTCACCAACAATCTTTCTTAAGCAGTCAATCAGTATTATTAGCCGGTAATCATCCGGTAAAACGTAAACCTCAATCCCATTAAACGTGATGTCAGATATTTGACATGTAATACAGAACATTAGTAAGTACTGAAAAGCTTAGATCTTGGTTTACATATTCAAAATTACATTCATATAACAAAAATGCAATTTTTTGTACACCATACAAGATTTATTAGAAACGTGGTACTGCCGTTACACCATACAACAGGATTCATTAATTGGAGAAAAGTTTTAGCAAGATTAACTGAGCGTGAAGTGTCTGGAATCCACAGAGGTGCATGATTAAGTGGAAAATTCGAGTACAGTAAATGAAATCGTGGTGAGGCATCGATCACGACATTGAGCAACTTATTCATACAAAGAAAGAAAAATAGCGAAAAATTCTATATACAGTCACAGATGCGGTACTATATCTTTCAACAAACTGTCGTTCTTTTCTTGGGTCTGATGAAATCCCATGTAGCGTGTTCACAAAGTGTCCTTGACCTAGCGAAGGAAATTCACTTACCAAGCATAATTCAACTCTTAAGTACCAGTCAAAGCACCTAACAAAGGGAAAGGAATCATATTTACCCGATATGTGTCTCACACAGAAAAAAATGAACCAGGTGACTCAATACATATAAATGTGCGGTGATTGTGTGAGATAAAGTAAAATTTAATTGATTTCAAAGAAGTTGGTGGAAAGATAGGAGAATGTATTTCTGAACGCATTGTAGAAAATTAGTGTCTTAATTGACACTTGATGGTTTAGATATTGGGCAATGTCAGTGTCAGTCTTACGAAAACGGGTCTAATATGGCTGGCATTTCTAAAACAGTACAAGCTAGAATTAGAGAAATGATAAAGCTGGAGGAATTTGTGCCATGTTTGGCTCACTCCTCGTACTATATCAGTATGCAGTGTCAGGATGCATTCTGCTTCTTCATGCCTGAAAGCAGTTAATCTATTTGAGATTACTCAGAAAATACTTCACTTTTTTGTTGGATGCACTACTCGATGGTATATTATGAAAAAATGTACAAAATACAACTTAAAAGGAAGCAGCCAGACGAAATGGTCGGAAAAATATGTGGCTGTGAAAGTCCTTCTAATGAATTTACCGGAAATATTCAAATATTTAAAAGAAATTAAAGATATTTCTCTTGATGCAGAATCAAAGCATGAGATAAGACATCTGATACATGCTGTGAAAAATTTGAATTTACTATCAACCTGAAAATTTCAGCTAATATTTTTCCAGAGTTCAATCGAGTATATAGAAATTCAAAAGGAATTCCTCTTCCGCGTTCTGTGTAGTTGACGAAAGAACTGACTAAAACTGAGGAATTATAAAGACAGAAAAATCCTATGGAATATTGGATACAATACAGCAGCCAAAAAAATTGCAGTTGAGTCTATTCTGACAAAGAAAGAATTCCAAAGCACAAAAAGCAATCTGATGAACTGTTTTAGGACAAATCACGAATACTTCAACCTGTTCAGATCAAAGTTTCAGCAAATTAAAACATATTGAAAATTATCTACGATCATTGGTGAGCAAGGATCGTTTATCAAGTCTCGCGATTCTGGCAACTGAAAATCAAACCGCAGATCAAATTATGACGATTCCATGCACTTATTTGCAGAACAAAAGGCTTATAGAATAAAGTTTTAATTTTAGTTACTAATTTTGTGATATTTTAATAGTGTTAAGGCAGGTAAGAACTTAAAATTACTTATGAAATAATAAGTATGAAAAACAAGACAGGAAGCACGAATAATCTCAGTAATAGCCATATTCTGTATAATCGTTACAGAATACTTCCTCTCGGCAATAACCCATATTTTGTAAGCAATGTCCCCATTAGTGGCTGAGCAATAAAAGACGCTAAGCACTAGTAGTTCGGTCCGAGGGTCAAGTATAGGTGAATGGGCTGGCTGTAGGAGCATTTCCGTGATCTTCCCCGTGTAACATAGATACAAGCCAGTTTCCCTTACAAAGTTTTTTCCACGGGATATTCCTCCTTTTTCACACAGAGCTTAATGGTGAAACGCATAGTAAATAATCAGACAAATGTCCTCAGCAGTGGCCGAGTGATTAAGACCGCTGTATACTGGTAGTTTGACCTTGCCTGGATTCAAACCCAGGTGAACGGGCTGGCTACATGGTTTGTTTTCGTGGCTTTTCTCATGTGTAATGTGAATACGAACGAGTTTCCTTTAAACATTCCTCCACAAAAGCACTTCTCCTCTAAGCAGATACGAGTCAGTTTGCCTTAAAAAATATTTCCACAAGGCATTCCACCTTTTCCATGCAGTGCCTAATGGCGAAACACATAGCAAATAATGAAACAAATGTCCTGAGCAGTGGCCGAGTGATTAAGACCGCTGAATACTGGTAGTTCAACCTTGCCTGGGTTCAAACCCAGAAAAACGGGCTGGCTGCATGGTTTCTTTTCGTGAATTTCCTCATGTGTAACGTGAATATGAGCCAGTTTCCTTTAAAAAATTCCTCCACGAAAGCATCTCTCTTCTAAGCAGGTAGCCCTTTTGTCTGGTAGCCCTCCTGTAACCAGTAATGCAATAATACGGAACAGTGAGAAGCTTAGGGGATGCCCATTGTCCCTAGAACAGAAAACAAATGGTGGCGAGGACTGGAGGGTTAGAAGCACTCAGAATTAGAGTTAGGATTAGGCTTGAATCTAAAAGTAAACTCACCAGAAAGGCGATTCTCCTGGGAGGGGACGATTTTCTAATTATGTAACTTTGGTACGTATTTTTACTTTATAGCCAAAAAAAAGGCACATGAAGAATTTAGTATAAAATAGAGTTTATGTTTTTACCGAAAATCCTAACTATTTCTGTATTTATTAAAAAAATTAAAACTTTTTAGAGAAACTTAAAGGATGATGGGTGAGGGCTGCAGTTTTAGCTTTTGCCCCAGATCATAAAAATCAAAAATTCGGTGCTGTCACCATGTGTAATGTTAGCATAAAAGGTTGCCATACTCTTGTTATTCAATTACTAATATAAACAAGAGCAATGGCCACCATCAAATTAGGCTTAGCGTCACGTAAACAATTTTAAAATTGCTGATGATTCTAAAAATATTGCACACAGATTTACTAAAGGCATAAAATCCTTAACTGGAAGATAAAAACAATATAATTCAATCATTTTTAAAGAAAAAAATGTACAATTTACAAACATATAAGAGTAAAGAAACTGAGATCACTGAGCTGGGTAATAGAGTGGATATATTTATAAATATATTTATATACGTTTGGCGCAGCCAATTGAAACCAAAATACGAGATGCACATCTACATGCTATGGTAGTCTTATATACAAAATTTCAACGTTCTGAGGCTACTCGTTTTTGAGTTATGCGAGATACGTACGTACATACGTTCGTACAGACACCACGAAAAATTCTCTTCAGAATTCATTTTAAAGCAGTTTTTTAGTTTTTTTGGAGGAAAAGAGTCTTTTATTCTGTCCTTACGTACAGATATCACACAAAAACATTGTTAAATTGCATTCGAAAGCAGTCAAAGTGGATATTTTCGTTGAAATATGCTGCCTGAAGCTTTTCGCGATTACAATACTTCCTTTTTACTTCATACAAGGAAGTAAAAAAGTTTAGACATCACAACATGAGTTATTACTGAAGCTGTATTGATAAACATGCGGTGATGAAAGCAAAATACAATAAATAATGACTCGCCAGGTCGGCGTCAGAGGTATAAAGTAGGTGAATATTTTGGTTTGAGATGTATGCCAAGGACTTACTCAGCTACGGAGCCAAATTATTAATCTCATTAATTTATGCTTACATTATTGTTTTTCCATAACGAGGTATTTTATTTAGTGCCTAAGTGAAATTAAGAATCAGAATTTTTAATTGAAAATCTCAACATGTTTTATTATGGAAGGGAAAATCAAATGCGCATGCATAAAGCAATAATAAAAAAAAAATATGTTTGTGGCTTTGAGGTCCGGATTTTAGATCATTCTGGATAATGGGCATCCGGATTTTGAACTTTGTACTGTATCTTTTATACGTGTAACAAAAATTTACAATACTTTCCTTTAAATATTAAAAAATTATACATCCATGTAAATTTTGTCATGATATGTGATTTCTTTTAGAGTATCAAATGTGAATATATATGCTGACATTTTGAAAAGGTAGTTGTGAGCTTTATTTCTTTAAATAATGATAAAAGTAATGTTCTATACTTAAAATTAACAAAATTTTATAAAGTAAAATGCAGATATTTACCAATCAGCAACATAACATATATTAAGTTAAAAAATATAATTTTTTTATGGCTTCTAAGAGTAGAAACTCTAATTAGTCAAATATAATTTATGCTCTAATTAATTTTGAAAAATCCATACTCTAAAAAGCAAAATTTATGGAAATATTTCAGAATGAATAGGGTTACTTTTCCAGGTATATCCTTAACATAAACATTTTTTTTGGGGGGGAGGATTCAAGAACTTGCTGCAAAAGAAAATAGTTTTGTTTTCACAATTGATAATTTTGTCCCGAGTAAAATAAGCCATCATTAAATTTACAGATGACTCCTATTTCCAATGAACATGTTTATTGATCATTCATGTTAAGAGTAAATCTTAGATGTAAAGACGCAGAACATTTTGTTTTTAATTAACTAAACCACAATACATATTTTATAAATTAGAACATTTCCTCTCTCTCTTTTTATACTGATTAACTCCCTATTCATGTTTAAAACTGATTTTCTATAATTATGTACTTTATTTTATAATTTTAATTACAAGGAGTAGGATTAATACATTTAAAGAAATAAAGCCAGCAGAACAATATTTTTCAGATACCCTGTTTATATGCATAAAATCTTATACACAAGTTCTTAATTTCCTATATTATTCAGCTGCCTATACATTTAAAACAAAGATCATGAAGTCAAATTAAAAAAAAAAAAAAAAACTTTGCTTTTTTAGACAATGAATAATTTAAAAACAATGTTGGGAAAAAATAAATAAATACATTTACATAAAAATAAATAATATATATTTATTAAATACCTCATGTTCAATTATATACTCTGGACTAAACGTTTTCTGACAAAACTCGCATGGTATCAGCACTTCATCTAAAAAACATTAAAAAGAAAAATTACATTAAAAATTATGCTAATGTGAAATTAATTTGTAAAATTAACTACTTAATTCTCAGTATAATTTACTATAACCATATCAGAACCAATCCTTAAGACTTGAAAAAGGTGATATATTGTTTTCACTTGGTTTTAGATAATTTACAAATTGGCTATTTCATAATTAGCATATACTTTAGAAAATATATTGTTATTAGCATATTTTTAAGTTTGAATGAATACACTACATAATATACAAATGCAATTTTCAAATCATAGCAACATAATATGGTCCAAAAACAGCTTGAAACAATTTTTGCTCTCTTCAAATGGAACTTAACACTAAATTACATATTTCTACGTAATCAGAAATAAACAAAACACCCTGTAAAAGTTTTTCAAATGTGGGAACAGAATACTCCTCACAGACATAGAACTATTTTCTGAAATTTTCACAGCCTCTTTTCAAAAAAGGAAAGTGATTACTCTTCATATCTTCTATGATTGCAAAGTCCTAAATGCGCTAAAACAGGGCCTGTATTAGTAAAAAAACTGAATTAACTAAAAATTATTTGCAAGAGATAGTTGCATAAACATGTCAAAACTTGTCTTTATACCAGTTTTAGTTAGAAACAGGGTTCATAGCCATATTTTAGTTAAAAAAATAAGCACCTATAAGCACTTTTCAAGCACATTTTAAGAAAAAAATAAGCACCTGTCTAATTACATTATACACAACTGCACAACCTTAAAAATTAGTAATTTAAAATATGAGAAATGCAGTATTTATTAAGAGAGCCTCAACCATGGAAAATAATTACTTTTTTTAAATTTTAAATAACAGTTCAATTTACAGAACTAGTTTACAATGAGAGAAAAAAAACTATGCAGAACTAAACTATATTACAAGATTTAATGATGAAATTTCAGTTCAAAATAGAGAAAATAAATAATAATAAGGCATATTTATTGTATTTGCTTGGAACCTAATAATAAATACAATTTATTTTTCCACTCATATTGATATTTAAATAATTTAAATCTAAATTCTGAACATTTTTTAAATTTTCGTTATATATCAGTTTTATCTTAACAGATATTGCAAGCAAAGTAATTTAAGTAAAAAAGAGGAACATTTCTGAAATCAGAAGACAGAAATTTGCTTCATGCAGTCATCTTTAATAGTAAAAGCTTAACTAACCAGCATACTTGGAAATTGACGAATATTCAGACAGTCGAGTGTAACTTCAAAAAGAGGAGCGGAGGGGGGGAGTAGACTGTAGCCGCTCTTTAGATTTTTCCGCTAAATAAGTGCTTTTGACATTTCGATATGTGCATCATATAAAAATAAACCAATGGAACTGAAAAATATTCTGCTTAGCAAGCACAGTAAAACTCTTTTAAGTGTTCATAAACAAATCTCGGACAGAACATCAAAATTAATTATCTCTGCAAAATATTGCAAATGTTATTGTGCAATACATGTGCCGTAATTCTTCCCTACGTGATATTACGCAATCGGAATCAACAGCTGCCGGTATTGGGAGTATAAAGAACTAAATAACTGGGGTGCTTTTAATTCTAATTTTCAACAAACGGCGTTAAATTTCCGGAATAGAATCATTCTTCACTTGGGTTGGTAGACTGTAGAACTTTTAGTCCTATTCAATCCAGATTGGAAACTGGAGGAAAAAAAAAAAAAAAAAAAAAAGTCTTTTGCTTGTTTTGCAGCGAACTGTAACAGTTTCAATACTCGAGATTTTGCGGAGAAAGGGGAGAACCTCCCAATCTTCGTACTGTATGATGTATTGGCCAAAAAATTACATTATTCTGACTATTCGATTACTTTCCCTTTATTTAAGCCATTCCAAATATTATTCCTTAGAAAGCTAATCTGGTTTAAAACACAACCATTTTTGGAAGTTTACTATATTTCAGCAGTTACTGCAACTATGTTATTATAAACATTCATACATATGCTCATAATATAAGCATAATGATCATAATAAACACGAATATGAACTGACCAAGCAGAATGAGAATGCAAATTATTAAGATCTTGATAGAAATTCAAACGTGTTTCGTATTTGGGAGGGTGGAAAAGAATGCCGAATGTACCGGAATTTTATACTGCTTTCGCAATTCTTTGACCAACGACGGGCACCTGTCCGTACTCTTCGTGCACACCAAAGGTTATGTTAATGCAGAGAGAGGGGGAAAAGCTATTTCCGGGAGTATGATTCACCATCTGACATTCCATATTAGGAAGAAAAGTTGCTTATTTAGCTTCGGCTTTGGTACGGGGAAAAATAGCGCGTTCATTAAAAAAAAAAAAAAAGCACTAAAAGCAAAAAATAAGCACTAAAAACAAAAAATAAGGGCTTTAAAGAAAAAGTAAGCACCTATAAGGGCCTTTATATTTCATTTTCAAATATAAGGACTTATAAGCACTTATAAGGACTGCTACAAATCCTGTAGAAAACTGAAACAGACTAAACAATATTTGGAAGTGATAGGTGCATAAACATGTGAAGACATGTCTTTGGCCAACAGCATTGCTTAGAACAGAATTCTTAGAACTCTGGAAACACCTCATGTGTACTTAGCCTACACAACTTTATAATAATCTTCATATTATAAATGATGAACTAAAGTGTTCACTGTAATTGTCCCTTTCCAGCCACATATTCAATTCAATTGTCATAAAATGTCTATTTACGTGATAAACATAATTCTTAAATCACCAGACCAGATAGCTCTTCTACAGAGATTCCCTGTTCATCTACATCTGTGTAATATACAATGACTACATTAATATATATTACAACTAAAACAGTTTTGTACTAACCATATATATACCATTAAAAAATTAAAATGTAAGGAAGGACTATTAACAATCCTACACCTTGTTCAAACATTGTGTTTCGTCCTTGCTATGCATATGCAAATCAAAAGCAGAAATTAAATTAAATATAAATTCCCCAAATTTAGCATACTCATATGCATATCAAGAATTTCCTTACATGTAAAGTAATTTAAATTATTTGGGACGAGAAACCTTATTAAAATGCAAATATACTTTTAGAACAAAACGTAAGTATCGTATCAATGAGATGAGCATAACATAATATAATTCAATCCAGTCCATATCATTGTTGGTGGAATATCGCAGAAGACTCACAACGTTTCGGGCTCCTGATGCATCTGCCCAAATGGCGCCTGACATGGACATGTCCAAAACAATGATAAAGGGACCTAAATTGGTAAGAATTGGTAAGGGAGTGACCAATTGCCACAAGGAAGAAAAACGAAATCCAAATAAAAGCTGCAGACCAGGAGAAGCAAGTGTTGGTGAGTAGCAAGTCCTAATAGTTGTGAGGTGAGTGGGTAAACAACAGCAAATATAAAAATACAATTTAATACATTCAAACAAATAAGAAATAAAATACATATGATACATAAGTGAAAACATATGTAGAATATATATACAAAGTGTATTGATTACATAGGAAAGTTACAGTCACAAAAAAGGGCTGTTAAAGCTCATTTTTGTGAGCTTTCACCAGAGCTTTCACCACTAAAGCTTATATAGTTCTGTCCTCAGTGAGAATCATATAGTCAAATATTTTTCCATATGCAGGTATTTTAATGCTTTACTGAAAAAATTCTCGTTAACTTTATGAAGAAAGGTTTTTGACTCTTTCGATTTTAAGGTCCCGATGGAGCGTACCATTGGAAACATAAAAGTGGGCATTCGTCATAAGCCTTAAAAACTTATTTTGCATAACTTGAAGCTTATTCATATCATTCTTAGAAATTGCCACCTAAGCAGGGGAGGCATATGAAAAAATGGGTCGAATTATTGCTGTGTGCAGATGTCTTTTCCGCAGCAAGTTCAATTTTGAGAACTTACCAAGTAGTAGCATAAGGCATTTCATGCCTGCAATAAATTTCCTTTTGACATTTTTAATGTGCTCAGTTCAGGTGAATTTATGACTAATAATTACACCTAAGTAGCTTGCTTTTTTCATGATGGGAACCTCCATATCAAAAAGTGTAAGTCTGATCTCTAGTGGTGCTCTGGTAGTTTTCTTTCTGATGATTAGTAGATTTGACTTTGAGGAGTTGATATATATATATATATATATATATATATATATTACATATGCTAAAGAACAATCTGAGAAAAATTTTTAGACTGCTTTGTACTAACAAAACGTATATCATATATAATATATCACACATAATAAAAAAAACAAATTGAATTTTAATATATGTTATAATTAAAATAACATTATATAATAAAACAAATAATAAATTATACATAACACTGAAATATTAAAATTAAAAAAATATACTAAAATTTAAAAGTGATAACCTTTAAAGGTTTTGCATATATGTTTACTTGGATTTGGTTCAATAAATGTATCTGGTACTTTACTTTCAGGCAAAGAATTCTTCTTCTATGAAGGGGAAAATAATACATAAATAAATAGTTTTAAAATTTTAACAATTTAAAATCAAAATTACTATAAAAATTTCTACAAATATTTGAAAATACTGCATTTTTCTATTTTTTTAATTTGTTTCAATGTAAACCTTAGCTATCAATATAAGGCTTCAATGTAAATTTTAGCTATAAATAATATTTATGTTTCAATATAAATTTTAGCTGTAAACAATATTTATGTTTAAATGTAAACCTTAGTATGAATATAATTCTCAGCTACACCAGTAGCACTGAATATTGTCATTTAGAGAACCTGTCAAAATATTACAAACAGATTTTCAGATTCTTTTTATTAGATCTTGTATGTGCAAAAGCTTAGGAAATCTGGAATTTCCTTGACCTTCCTCGACTTCTACCCCAGAGATTTTATGCTAATTTACAGATGAATACAGGTAAATGATTACCATTCTTCATTCTTCAGATTCAGTCAAATTTTTAGTTGACTGGATTAGAGATAGCTGCTTGAGTGCTTACTTTATACTACTTCACTTTCATCACAGACTTCAACTAAGGAAAAAAAAAAAAAAAAACTGAAGAGGGTGTTAATTTTTCCATGAGTGAGAGAATTAATCTTTTCTGTTCATTTTATCCAATGAATTCAGGAAAGTAAGACTTTCACTGGTAAAGAGCACATGTGTTTATAGCAGTTTTTCAGGATGCTTTTACTGTTTGTGTGCTGTGCACTATGAAAAGAATATATCTAACAATGATTATACTAAATTTATTAAAACATTTTACGGAAACCTAACACAAAATAAATATCAACTGTTGATACTAGGTCAAGCAGACAGCAAATCTAAGGAAGCAGTGACCTGATTCATAAGAAATAAAAATAATATATTATTAAAATATCTTTTTCAAATTATACGTTTTGTATCTCCTACTACTGAAAGACTCCAAGGATATATTTCATGCAATATTGTTATTTCCATTACCTTTTAGTTTTCCAATGAGCTCACTGTCTTTTTAGTTTTGAAGAGTGAAATTATCATCCAGTGAGTGCAAATATATGATTGATCTATAGCTATCTTCCTTGGCTTTTGATAATGACATATATTTTGTTCGCAAGCATTTCAAAATAATTTAACTACCATATTTTTATCGAGTCGCGAAACACTAAATGTATCAAGAGAACAGCCAGCAGTGTCAAATTATAACATTGGGAAATTTTTGCTTTCTCTGATTATAATGACAGATATGCTTCCTATCATTACACTAGTTCCGTTGAAATAAAATGTAATAATATTTTATTTTTAAAAATTTACAAGAAAATTTGAGCATATATACAGTTTTAGTTTCTAATGATATAAGATTAATAAAGCATCTATATTTCTGAAACTCCTAAATAAATGCCCCCCTTCAAAACAACTGATTGATAGATATTCTCATTTCATCAGCATACACTGAAATTTTTCTGTCAATTTGGAAAACACTTTTAATTTTATATCTTTCAAAATTTTAACGCCCCAAAATTTCAGAATAGCTGATATCAATATGCTGTTTCTAATAAATACGACAAATTGGACATCTAATGCCTTCCTTTTAAAACAGCAGAGATTTAAAAAGGGAGGAATTCTATTTCTTTAAAGCTTCTAAATTAGATGTTATGCATTTGATTTATTTAATTTTTCATTTTATTCCAAGGATTTAATTATATACAACTGTCTCTTGTCTTCAGTTTAATCACTAATGGCAAATATCACATCCATCCTCCTCCCTTATATTTATTTATTAATATGTCAATAAAAAAGAAAGTAACTATTTATTAATGTATATACTCCATAAATAAAAATAATAACTCAGCTTGTCATTAATTTTTTTTTCCATTCATTTTAATTTCCTTTCAAATTCAAACTGTCCAACAAAAACTGGAGTTGGAGTCTGTTTTTAGCGACTCCAGCTCCAACTCATTTTACTCCAAAATCTGCCCCACTTCGATTCCAACTCCACAGCCCTGTCTATAACTCACTGATAACTATTTATGCATAAGATCCAATGAATACTATATAAGCATTAACTCGCTGAATACTAAGTACATATATTATGTACTCTTAACAAAAGATCCTACATAAATTAATTACAATATATGGCATTGAGTGTTTAGAGCAATTAGGCTTGTCTCGTCAGTTTTCAACAAACCAGTGTCTTTCCTGTGCATTACTTTATCCCTGTGAGCCATTAGGTTAATCTATTACATTTGATTTTCGTTTAACATTATGTATTTATATTAAGCCAGAAATGTTGGCTTGTGTAAACCCAAGTTGAGTCATTGTTACTTTTTTGTGTTCAAGTAAAAAAATCTTATACACCCTTCTTCTGACTTTTGTTTCTGTAATCACAAGATGTGAAGATAATTCTTCTACTTTTAAAGTCACGAATGCTTCCTAAGAATAGCAGACTTCAGATTCATATTAGGCTTAACTTCAAAATGCGCTCAGGCACACAGATGTTTCAGTGGTTCGAGGTCATGGGCCTATGCAAGAACTTCATTCTTCCAGTAGTGGCAGTATAACCGGCATTTTTGAGAAAGTTCTTCCAGTTTGTATTGTTTGCCCACTTGCCCCATTTGGGTATTTGCTTCTCCCATTCCATACGGTTGCTGGAATCTCTAATTTTTGAAAGTGGTTGGAGTTCCTCTTTTTGTTTAAATTTCTCTTTGATCCTTTTGACATATTTTTTGTGCAAAAATTGCTAATATTCTGTTGCATTAATAGTGCTGTTTCATTTTGTACTGATTTGCTTCCTTCAGTTTCCTTGTTTCTGTGTTTTTCTTCATAATATTTTCTCCACCAGTTTTTCGCACTTGTTCCTCTTTAGGAACATGTCAACAGACAGGAACTTACATTTATAAGTTACTTGAAATCACATGAAAAATTCACTTGAACTCACTTGAATTTCATATGACTTGAACATATGAAATTCTTAAACCATCTGCATTTTTTGCTTAATTGCAAACACTAGAATATCATTATCAAATTTATACAAGTCAAATGTAATCTTATCTTCTTTTCACATTAAAAAAATTATGCATAAATTCAAATTGTCACTTTTTTGTCACATTATAAGATAAACACACATTTTTTGTCTGAAACTGAATACGAATTATATTACCTTCATCTAAAACTTGCTAAATCTACTTTAAATTTTCCCTCTTTTGATCATAAATCTTGCTCTAGAACTGAGAACGCTTGTCAACGCTTAGAAAAAGTCCTTGCTTCTGAATTTCAAAAGCTCATATCCCAGTTAACTTGTCCTCCCCCATCTTGTTAATCTTCCCATTGTAAAAAATAATCCCATCATTACAAAGTTAATAATGATTATGATGATATAATATTAGATAAAGAGGAAAATTCAAATGGAAGCCCTGAAAATGTTTCTGTGCCTGTTAAATATAGGAAATCAACAGAATAATATATCCAATAATACAATAACAAGAAGTGGATGGTTGATTAGACAACCTTCAAGATATAGAGACTTTGTCATGGAATAAAATAATGTAACGTATTGCATGTATCATTTTTATGTAACTTTTTTTTATTGTATGTCATATTGTGAATATATTTGTATTGATATTATTTGCTATTTTTATTATTGTCTATAAACTGGAGGATGGGATGTGACATATATTCAAAATAACTACAACTATAACTGTAACTGTAAATAACTATAATGGCGCTCATGCTATGCGATTCCGTTGTTGTGATGCACGTGTTACTGTGCCAGCTGAATGTCATGTGAACTGTTTAAAAATGTAATAATAAAAGTTTTGAATTCTTGAGATATACTCATTAGTTGAGTCTACTTTGAAAGTATAGAAGTTATCAAGTTTAACAAACTAAACAAGAAGTTACATTTTTAAAGGAGAGAACCGAACCTAGGCCTTGCACAGAAACAAGAGAGCTTGCAGAGCTGGGCCTGGGAAAAAAAAAATTACCCACCCCACGATTCGACTTAATAGTATTTTTCGGGATCAATCTATGCATTTCTCAGGGAATGACAGTAAGTTTCTGACAAAACGGAACCCTGGAGAAGTTCTTGTGTGTGCTCATCATGGATCATTCTGCTCTCCAACACTATGCAAGAATTCCACAGTTATCACAAAGTTTCAACCTTCTCATCGGGATTAGGGTACATATTTTTTATAAGAAACGTATTATTAAAGTATATCAGTTTATGAAACACATTATTCAGGTTTACTATTCATTTTGATTAATATCGTTCAAATAAAAGTTTTCTTTATGTAGAATTATCATTCATTAACCTCCGCTAGATAAATGGTCTCAAACTGCACGCAAGCCAAACGCAAAATCTGAAAATAGCTTTAAAAAAATATAGTGAAATTGAGTTTTCTTATTTAGATAAGAAAACTCAATTTCACTTTAAAACAAAAAGACAATTCCCCCCGCCCATCAGCTTTAAATAACAAAACTGTCGCCCAGATTGGAAAGCGCTTAGTGACTCTGACTGCCATACCGAAGGGTCGAGGTTCGAATCCCAGAGAAGGCATGGAGATAAATTATCTGTCTCTTCACTGAAGGCAATGGTGGATGACCTATTAAGTGCCTCCATAATAATGTGATCACCGCTTCCAGCTTTAGCAGAACCAAAGTCTAAGACGACTTGTGCCCGCTGTTTGGGAGGGGGGGGGAACTCAATTTCAATTTTTAAAAAAATGTAAAAATTCAATCTAAAAATAAAAAAATTATATAAAATTAAAATCATTACTGCATTTAACAAATGTTAAAACAGCTTAAAATTAAACTATTTAAAAAAAAAACTTCCTATTCAAAATGTTTTCTGTAGATTTCTTAACATTTTTAGGCTAGATCTGTTTGGATGTAATTACAATAAAATTACTGAAAATGCAATATTCTTTTAAAGGCAAATGGTGGGAATTCAAAAAGGAACTTACAGCCTTTTTCTGACGTTTTTTGTCTTTTTTACCTGAAAATAAATAAATAATATAATACACACACACACACACACACACACAAAAAAGTTCACAATTAAATATAAATTCAAGAAAAAAGCTTACAATCTGAAGAAACTATTTAAAAAAAGTCATATTCCTAAATTTATTAACCATTTTTGACTTTTAAGAAGCTTGCAACATTAGAGAATGCATAACTTTATTTTGGCAACATTAAATAATAAATGTTATAAAACTTATCTAACCCATTCTTTGTTAGCAAAGAGAATTAAAAACAATTTCTAAATTAGTTTAAATGACTTCGTGATCTAGGTACCAGAGATCAACCAGATTTAATCAGAGATTAAATTTAATTATAAGATTTTTGATGAATGTTGTCTCCTCGAGAAAAGCATATTCTTAATTTACAAAAATTTAATCTGCTATAAAACAATCACAAAATTCAACATTTGTAATTAGTTCATTTTCAGCACATTATTCTCTCATTTTAACAAAGGAAGGAATGCTAGTCAGACTGCTTATAAAATTTTATGCTGTATACAAATAGAGTTTTGTTTCTGATTTGTCTGCTTGTTTTGTACAAAGTCAGATACAGAATATGTAAGAAATTCTACTCTAGGAAAGAGAATCTTAGTTTTAGACAAAACGCTGTCAAACTCAAAGATCCAGATATTTTTAAAAGGTATAAGTTTAAGTTATCCATGCTTAAAAACAGAAACCAAAACTGTGATGTGAGATGACACCCCGTAAAAGAAATAATACTGAGATAGCACTTGGAACACTTCCAAGTCTAAAACCTTGTACAAAAAATGATTAATTTGCTATTAAGTACAAAAGAAGCCAATGAAAACAAAAACAAGGCTTACAGAATGATGATACAGAAAACACCATACTAGAAATTATTCAGAAAGATATCAGGATATGAGGAAAGTGGAAAAGAAGCTACATGAAAAGAGCTTTCCAGGAGAAAATGTTAAAAAAAAACTTCGAAAATGTGAATAACTACAGAGAATCTAGGAGGTTCTATAAGATACTCAATAGTACTATAAGAAAAGAATTCAAATCAAGAACTATTATATGCACAAGTAAGAATGGAGAACTTGCTTCATGAGGTATTGAATGTATGGAAGGCATATTTTCAAGATCTGCTGGAGGACAGAAATGAAATTGGCATCTTCCTTGGAATCTTTGAAGAACCAAATTCTTCCCATGAACATAGAAATGGATCCTTACCCATCTTTAGATTAAGTTATGCTTGCAATTAAAAAACTTAAACACAAAAAATCAGCTGGTCACAACTATATACCATCTGAACTACTGAAGCTTGACAAACCAGTGTTTATAATTGGCATTCAAAATATTATGACCAATGTCTAGATTTCGGAAAAAATACCCATTGAATAGGCAGAAGGCTCCATTTGCTTTATTTTAAAAAAGGAGATCAACTTGAATGCTATAACTTTACTGGCATTAAACTTCAAAATATAACAATGGAGATGTACAAGGCCATGCCGGCTCACTCATGGTCTGGAGTGTTTCCTCTTGGCAATGTTTGGGATGTTTGGTACTTATACCAACCTCCCTCCATATGATTCAGGACGTAGAGTCAATGGGCGATCATCTCCATCCATTTATGTTGTCCAGTCTTTCGCGTGGAAATGGAATTCCCGTAGAAGGCTTCCGCAAACTTTGTGAATCTATGCCTTGTTGTGTAGCAGCCATTATCAAGGCCAGAAGAGACCCAACTCTTTATTGACTTCCTATCCCTAATTCAGTGGCACTTCAGTACAGTTTAAGATGGTTGGATAATGTTTGGAAAAGCCAGAAAATTAAAACTGAGGGCATTAAAAAAAACTGAGGGATCCCAAACTAGAGATCACTAACTAGATAGTTAGATGACCTTGAAAAAAGACTTTGAAACTTTGAAAGTTAAAAAATTTAGTGAAATTGTTGCTGATAGAAGACACTGGAAGAAGCGTCTCGTTGAGGCAGCCAAAGCTTGTAAGGAGCTGTTGTGCTTCTAAAAAAGATAAAAGCCGCCATTTACTTTGATTTTTGCCAGGAAAGATACGGAGAACATTACTTCAAGTCGCTTGCATAAATTACAGCCTATGATTACATTCATAGATGACAATTTGAGTATTGGAAATTTTCTTTTGAATTTAAAACATATTCGGCACACATGTGCAACATTTTGGATCTAATTATGTGTTTGAAAGAGATAACTCTGGCAACAATTTCAAAAGCATTAAGACATTCAAATTTAAATTCATAACTTTCAAGTTATATATACAGGGTGTCCCGTAAATGTTGCAATAAACATCTGGGGAAGGTACAGCACATCACAAGGATTAAGAATTGCATAGGAAGGCATGCCCAGAAACATCATTGTACCTGCCAGAGGGGCTGTACAAGAGAGTGCTAGTGGAAAGTGAGGATTGCCTCATTTGAGCGATAGGTACCATGCGAAGAGCATGGAATGCTATACGAACCGGGAGCTTGCAGACATGCACTTAGTGTATGAAACAGCTGAGGATAATGGACGAACCGCTGCAGGCATTTATCGAGAACGCTTCTCCGACAGACATTAACTATACCACAGTTTGTTTGCACATCTGCATCAAAATTTGTGCAACTACGGGTCAGTCATTAAGAAGTGGACTCATTTTGGACAGTATGTTCGTAGCCATCTGAATAGATCATCCCTGCATCGATGGACTGGGAGTGGTGGATCAGTTACCTGGGCCCCCACGCTCACCAGATTTATGGAGTCTCGATTTCTTTTTGTGGGAAGCCATCAAAAATGTAAAATGTTATGTATTGCGATCCTGAAATGGATCTCATGGCAAGACAAGCCTGTGCAGCTGCTACAATCAAAGAGACCCCCCGGTGTGTTTGAACATGTCTGGTAATAAATGGTTTAATTAAGACACAATAACACACAACAAATACTAATTCAGAAGTCAAACAACAAAAATCAGCATTATATTTTCAAAATTTTCACAGGACTAGTTTCGATGGTTTTACTGAACCACCATCCTCAGCTGCAAAACTGAAAATGAACAAGATAGGAAATAATGATTAGATAAGATAAGAAAGCCAGGACAAGAATAAGCAAGTGGCCCCATCTGTTGGTGAAACCAGAACTAAAACATAATTTCTTTAAAGGCCGAAGGCAAAGATGGATTGGAATTAGGATCGTTAACTAGAACAGAAAGATTTTTTTGAATGTGAAATGCCTCTAGAAAATCTAGTTCTCCAATGGAAGATGTTTTTTGAATAATTTTGGCAGCAGAAAAATTGAAAGTGTGATTTTTGGACCAACAATGTTGAGCAACAGAAGACTTCTGTGTTTCCTTTTTTCTAACATATGCCTCATGTTCCTTGATGCAAAATTTTAAGGCTCTCTTAGTTTGGCCAATGTAAATTAAATCACACTAGCAAGGAATCCTATAAATACCCCAGGAATTCATATCCGGAATGGGGTCCTTGAATATGGAACTTGGAATTTTATTGATGGGAGAATAAATGACCCGAAAGTTAAATTTCTGCAAAATATGTGCAACTTTAGAGCTAATTGATGGAAAGAAGGGAATGACAACAGAATTTTTATAATCTCCTAAAACAAGAGTGTGCCTTTTAGTGTATTGAGATGAGAATTTTTTAACTGCTTGATTAATAATGTTGGGTGAAAAGCCCCTGTCAATAGCTATTGCTTTTAAATAATTTAGTTCTTCATCAAGGGATAGTTTGGAGGAGCAAACCTGAAGAGCACGGAAAACATAGGAATAAAATGAAGCTAACTTTTGTTTAGTCGGATGACATGATTTAAAGTGTGGTGGAAGGCAAACTGATGATGGTTTACGGTAAACCGTAGTACTGAAATTGGATGTGTTACGTGTGACCAGAATGTCGAGAAACGGAAGAGAATTGCAAGTTAAGTGAACTGAATAGCAGGATCAATAGAATTCATTGTTGAAAGAACTTTATTTAAATCATATTTATTACCTTTAAACAGGGTAAAAGTATCGTCTACATAGCAGAACCAAACCAGAAAGTTTAAAGTTTCAAACAATTATGATTCATAAATGATTTTACATCAAAAGAAAAAATGAGTAAATTTCTAGGAGAAATGTTTTCAACCTTTTTTACAAACTCTATTGAATTTTTTATGGTGTAAATGTTATTGTCTAATAGATTTGAAAATCTAGAAACTAAATATTTAGCTATTGGATACAAGGCAGTACCTAAATTTGATACAATAGGGCAGAAAGGAATACCACTTTTATGAGTTTTGGGAAGAGCATATAATCTAGCACAATTCGCAACATATGGGATAAGCGAATGTTTAAGTTGCTAACATTCGCTTATCCCATCTGGAACAAGAAACTTTGCATTCTCTTGATAGTTGCCATTTCTCATCAGTTGTTGGTATCTGTCTAATAAAATGTCTTTCAATCAAATGGTTTAGATTGTCCTCCAAGCTTGGCCGGCCTCTTTTTGAAATGGTGTCTGAGGATTGATACATTTCACTAAGTTCATCTACTAAAGATAAACGAAACATCAAATGGGATTTTTTTCTGCCCTATCTTTTGTAAATAAGATACAAGTTCAAAATAATTTGGTCTAACAAATGAAAAAATATTTTCTTATAATATTTCTTTCCTCTTTTTCGAGCAATAGAGTAATCTCCAAGATACTGGTCTACAATATCTATCTACCGCTCCCATATTTTTATTGTAATCTGTGACAATTGTCATTTTTTTGAAAACTTTGTTATGACAGCGTACATCTACTATGTCATTTGTGTGAACTGTTGTTAGCATGGTCACATCTTTCTTATCTTTCCACTTCATGGCAAGAAATTTACCTCGACGAAAAGCAACATTTTCACCTTTTGCAATTCTCTTTTTTACTAATTCTTGAGGAATTTCTTTTCGGTTTAGTTTTACAATTCCATAAGCGTCTGTTTAAAATTTTAAAAGTATGTCTGCCAAATCTGGTGAGGTATAAAAATTGTCTGTTGTCAGACAATATCCTTGTTTTAGCAGGGGCTTGATAAGTGACATCACAACTTGAATTGATTGGGGCAGATCTTTACATTTTGCATCAAAAAGCGCACCTTTTCCAGTATATAAAATTTGTGACCATACATACCCTGAACTTGATTCACATAACAAAAACGATTTTACTCCAAAACGGGATCTCTTTTTCGGCTGTGCCGAGAATACCGACTAACTTGTCAATCGAAATTTTTTCGTTTTCACTAACCTCTCTGTCACATTCTTCATGTCTTGCAGCAATTCCGCTTTTTGTTTGATGGACATCGAAACATGCTTTCGTTTTGTGCGATCCTTTGGCAGCTCCAGATTCGGAAGTTCTATTTGACATAATCGAAAGTTCAAGTTTACTTTTATAGTATTGCTCTTACAGTCTGCAAAAAATAATAAGCCGGATCCAATTCGAAAATTAAGGAACAACGCAATCATCAACATTAACTGAAATAGATAATTAGATAATTTTAGCTTATACCGTTCGTTATACATAAAACGAGCGTGCGAAAACGTATTCTGCGCTTGCGCACACGCAAATGCGCAGTTGTAAGAGGTCTTACGCGCACGGGTAAACGCCTATGCGCATGTGTCAATGCGGCGCATGCGCAGCAAGTTTTTAGCTTTGAGGTCCGGATTATAGATCATTCCGGATTATGGGTGTCCAAATTAACGACTTTTGACTGTATTATTCTGGTACTGCCTAAAATGAGAAAAAAAACTTTTTCTAGGCAAAAGAAATGAATAGGTTTTAATCCTTTTAGCATGTTGCTTTTAAACTTTCCAGCCCGGAAAAATCACGGGCACAAGAAATAGAGAGTGAAACCTCACCCCATCTTTTTGACAGGAGCAAGAAGGAAGGGGTTAATAACGGCCGATAGACCAAAATATCTTATCCAGAATCAGTGACTCTTGCCACTAATTAAGAGAAATTCTACTGTATGTACACTCTGCACAAAAGGATAGGGGACAGTTCTATATCTTCTATTCTATAGCCAGAAAATATTGATGCTGTGCGTGAACTGATAAAGCAAGATCGTCATCTGACATACCATTAGACTAAGGAATCTCTGGGCATTAGTATGACAAGCATATTAAATGAACCATAAAAAAGATTTGTTTGTGTTGGATACTACATAATTTGACAAATGCTCAAGAGAAGGCTAGTGTTGATTGGTGCAAAGAAAATGTTGGAAAAATATGTTCAAGGTGCATCAAAGGCTGTCTATAACATCTACACACGGCCCTTATAAGAAATAGACCAACCCAAATGGCTTTTCTCCCTCTTCTGACGCATTCCTGGCTGTCACCTTAATCACCAGTAGGGACGACTTGCAGAAACTTACAGTGGTTGGCTATAGCAGTGTGTATAATTGTCAATAAAAAGTTGGTTGTAGCGCCTCATTTTACAAATTAGAATATTTAGATATTTTTATTTTTGAAACTGAGGTTAATTAAAAAAAAATTTAGCATATTTATCAAGCATAATTAATGTTCCAAATAATTATAAAGCTGTGCATGCTTTCAGGCTTGGCTATTTTTTTAGCTTTTCCTATGCTGTAAGGAAATTTGTAACTACTTCTTTTAGAAAAAAATATTTTTAATCTGAACTAATAGAAAATTTCAAACAAAGAATTTTCTCTTATATTTTTTACGCTTTTTATTGGTGTAAATAAGTAAAAAATACCTAAAAAATGAATGTTTGAAAGTTTTTGCTTAAAATTATAGGTTTATTGCTTTTTTAAAATTATAGGTGAATATTATAGCATATTTTTTATAAAGGAGTTTTATTTCAATTAAATTTCACAGTACATCATAATAATAAACACATAACACATAACACATAACATCATAACAACTCCTTAACAATTTTTATACATTTATTCTAATGTCAAAATTGTAAACTGCAATGATTGATTGTGCTAACATTTTAGGTGATTATTTTTTTAAGATTTTTTTTTATTTACTGTGAATTAATTTATTAGCCTAAAGGGGCGGTAGTCCAGAAAGGCAATTAGTTTCGAAACGGCATTTTGCGCTGCTTCATAAACGTCCATTTCACTTTGCAAATTGTTGCCACTGAATATTATCACCTTTTATTATATTTAAAGAAATTTAATAATGAATATATGTATGCTTCTGGCACTGTGAAAAAACGACGGTATCTACAGCCATCATATTTTGAATAATGCAATCCTCCACTGGAACAGCCAAACATTGAATTTGTTCTAATATATTTCATATTTTGTAAAACTTCAACGAATTTTTGATTAAGAAACTCAATGAGTTCATAGCGAGCAATGGCAACATTGTACGGGAAAAAAAAAAAAAAACATTTTTATCTTCAGCGAGGAAATTCTAAAGATATGCTGTCTAAAGATAAAATGGGATAGAATACCATATTCCCTCCACACCTTTAAAGAAATTACATTGCTTTCAGACACGAATAACTTGCCTCTCATTAAAACTTCTTTTCATCCAAGAAATCGCTTTTTTCTTCGTTTGTTTTGTTCACTTTCATAACATGTATAAAATGTGAATTCTTTTCCCTCAACAAAAAATGAACATAAAATTTAATTATCTTTTCTTTCATTCACTTGAAGCACAGCACTGTTGTTAGTAAAATCTGTCCCCTGCCCCTCAAAAAAGAACATTTATAACATTTATTATTTTAAAAGATATGTAGAAACAAATTATATTTATTTCTACAATAAGTTGTGTAAAATAGTACCATAAAATATCCAAATTAGATCCAATCCATTAGCTCAGATTAAAAAAAAATCTTAAGAAAGTGCTGCTAGTTTAAGTGCCAAATTTAAGAATTCAAAATTAACCTTTGAGCAAAGTTTTAAATAATAGTGCAACAAGTAAGGTTGGCATATCCTTTTACAACCCTCCAATTTCTTGTGGAGCAAACTTTAGCACAAACAGCTGGCATTAAAGTTTTGCTCATTTGGTGCAAAAAAAAAAAAAAAAAAAAAAGTATTTCTTAGCTGTAATAAGATATGACCATTATGCTATTAAAGAAAACCTTCTTACTTTTATGAAAAGTAGCAGAATCACTTTTCACTTTACTGCATTCTTGCAAATGCATTTTTTCATAGGCCACATTAAAATGCAATCCACAGAATTTACATTCTTTAGTATTATTTAAACAATGCGCTAAATGATCTTCAAATTTAATTTCTGAAATGCTAAAACCACAGCATGGGCATTTTTTTATATCAATTTCCATACGGGCCTGAAAAAATGCAATAGACATTTAATATTAATATAAATAAACACAAACAGAAAATGTGGCATACAAAAAATTTCCACAAAACAAAGAAATATTTTCATACTTTAATCTTGATGGTAATGAAGAACAAGAACACTTTACATTCAAATGAGCTAGTTAGTGTTAGAGTGGTAATTTCCTAGTTAATGGTAAATTAACAAAATTGTCAAAAAATTGTTAATTTAATGATAGATGATAAAATTTAATGCGCTTAATTTCTCATATCGACTTCTTTCTTAATTTATTTACCTGACTTAGTGCAATAAATGGGGGGTAATGTTACCCACGTCCGTGATTATCCTTAAGTCACACGTGCCCCCTGGGTGGTGCTAAATGGGTAACTGTCACAAAGTCCTGTGGCATACTGAGGTTTAGTGGGATGAGGTTCGGCCTGATGATGAGTAATCTTATGACGACCCAACGGACTGCTCTTCCCTGGGAAAACCGACGATTGTGGGGAGGATTTGAAATTCCGAGGACCTTTGATCTGGAGAGGAGGGGTCTTGGAGGAAGCAGCCATGTAGAGGATACAGGAGAAAAGCTGAGTTTTGCGTCTCAGGCCGCCAGATAGTACAGGAGCCCGGGGCAGCCTAACCAGCATGTCCTGGCTGCTCTATCAGCTGGTGTATAATCTCGCCTGCCTTGTAGTTCCAGGTGGTGCCTGGGTGGGGTCCTGCATGGCAAAGCGGGGGGCTCTTCCGAGGTCACTACTGGCTGCTGAAATCTGGGGCTAGCGCCTCCAAACTGGCTCTTAGAAAATCGGAAGGAATTTTTCTCCCCCTTCTTTCAATCTTATACCAAAATGGATTCTTGTAGTACAAAATTAGATAAAAATGCATCTTCTGAAATCCCCACTATAACCACTGTAATTCGTTCTGAGGGAGTGAATGTGCCCTCGGGTGCGGACGCTCTTCTCTTCAGGAATACAGAAACCAGAACCGCTGGTGAAAGGGTGAATGTGCCTTCGGACACGGACGCCTTGAACCCAGTGAGGATGGATACTGACTCCTCTGTCAGAAGTACTGTGCCAGATGCGCAAGCGGATGACCAGTCACCAATGATAGAGGTTGTAAATAAAAGAAGAGAAAAAAGGCAACGCCAGAAAGAGCGGAAACGACTGGAGAGGGCCATGGAAGGGATCTCGATCTCTGGGGAGAAGGGAACGAAAGAGAAAACAGATAAAGCTGGGACCTCTGGAGCAATCTCCAAACCGGTGAGGAAGAACCATCCAAGCAATGAAGAGTCTCGTAAGAGAGAACGCATTGCTAGTGACACCCCGGAAATGGCCCTCAAGAAACGACGGCTATATAGTCAAGCTGCAAGAAAGGCAATCACTCTGCGAATCGTCTGCAAGGATGATTCCAGAGACATAACATCGGTGGATTCAGATTTCATCACCTCAATAATTGATGACCGAATTATCGATGGTTCTATCACCACCTGCAGGGTCCACAAGACAGTCCTGCAGCCGAATGGCCTCAACATTGCATGTGAGGACCAGGAGACTGTGGACGTCCTAAAAACTTTAATTAATGATCTACCCGGCCCTGAAGAAAACCATCCAGGTTATCATGCCATGGCTCCCGGAGACAGACCCCCCATGAAGAAGTTTTTCGATTGGTTTCCTGGTAACAGGTCACCAAAAGATAACACCAAGCTCCTTCATGCCTGTAACAAGGGCCTTGATGTTAAGAAGATCGCCATCAAGGCAGTTATCCCTGGAGACGGAGGTAATACCTTGGTGCTGGGAGTAGAACATGAACTTATGGATTATCTGGAGGCCCAGAATTTCAAACTTTTTTGTGGTGCCCGTGGCTGTGTACAGTTGAAGGAACCAAGGCAACAGGAGAAATCAATTCCTTCGCCCAAGGATCCTCCAAAGAAACAGTTGACGGAAGAAAGGGAGACCGAAAAGGAGTCGGAACCAGAGCTTTCTTTGGAGGCTCTGGAGAAGACATCTGAATAGGTCTCCCTTGTCACTACTTCCTTTGAAGTAGTATGCTAAGGATGCGGCTTTTAACTAAGTCTCTCCTAAAATCCTTAAGAGTAAGTTCTTTTCTTTCATTTAACCTGTTTTAATGGTTAAGGTTAGTCAGTTAAACCTGCAACATAGCAGAGCAGCTTCATACAATTTAGCTGCTCAATTAGGTAAGCAAGGCACTTTTGTTGCCTTAATTCAAGAACCTTGGGTGTACAAGGGTAAAATCCTTGGTAGGCCCATGAACGCGCACTTCTTTTCGACAGAGGGACCTGATAAAAGACCTAGAACTAGCATTTACATTTCTAAAAATATAAAGGCTATGAAATTATCCCAATTTACATCAGAGGACTTAACTGCTATTTTAATTAAGGACATGAACAGTTCACTGAGAGGAAACATTTGTTTTTGCTCGGTTTACATGGCTTATGACCTTAACATTCCACAAGAATTTATAGATTTTGTGAGTTTCTGTGAAATAAACAATATTCCTATGGTTATTGGGGGTGATGTTAATGCTCACCACCTGTCATGGGGCAGTTCTGATACTAATCCTAGAGGAGAAAAACTCATGGAACTTATAATGAATACCAACCTAACTTGGGTAAATAGGGGAAATCGCCCCACCTTTGTTAACAGAAGAAGAGAAGAAGTCATTGACCTCACATTAACAATCTGATATTTATAACTTTATTGAGAATTGGCATGTAAGTGACAATCCCTGGAAACTGGCAGATTTATATCTGGGTTACCAGATTATTAGGCGTAAGGAATGCGTTAAATACCTAGGATGTTACCTGGATAGTAAACTTACATGGATCACCCATATAAAAGAAAAGGCACAAACGGCCACAAATGTTCTAGTACTTTGTAGGCGAATCGTTGGTAAACATTGGGGCCTTAACCCAAAATCTACTCTATGGATTTATACTGCCATTGTCCGGCCAATGCTTTCTTACGGATGCGTGGTCTGGATTAATGTTATTAACAAAAGCACGTATTTAAACATTTTACAAAAGGTGCAAAGACTTGCTTGCCTAAGCATTAGTGGGGCTTTAAATAGTACCCCTACTGCTGCATTAGAATTTTTACTGCAAATTCCACCCTTGAAATTATTCTTGAGCGGAGAAGCAATTAAAGCCATGTATAGATTGAATAAAAATGGCACATGGTGCCAAAGGACAGGTTTTGGTCATAAAAGCCACCTGAAAAGCCACATTGACATATGTCTGGACTTGGGCAATGAGATCCCTATAATCTATATACCCAAAGATGCAATTACTAAAACAATAGTTCCAGATAAACTATTCTCAACTCATATACCAAAAAGGAATGAGATAGAATCTCTAATTGACCTAATTCCAACAGGATCAACTGAATGTTACACAGATGGATCAAAATCCAACTTTACTGGAGCTGGAGCTATTATTAGGACCAAGGGATCTGAAGAAGATTTCATTAGATTTCATCTATACCTTGGTAAATTTACAACTGTTTTCCAAGCCGAGGTTCTGGCGATCAATATGGTCGCCAGGGAGCTCTTAGCTAAAAATACAGTTGGATAAGCATATATATATTCTCTCTGACAGCCAATCAGCCATCCTTGCCCTGGCTAATCGTGTCAAGTTACAAAACTGTGTTTTGAACTGTACTCAAGATCTCAATTCTCTGGCTCAGGCCCATAATACCATTAGTTTAGTCTGGGTCCCAGGTCATTGTAATTTTGTTGGAAAATGAACTAGCTGATAAAGTAGCTAAAGATGCTTCGCAACTACCCATGTCTGGTCCAGAACCATTTTACCCAGTTTCATATCAAACGGTTAAAAAAGAAGTAAGAAGCTGGATAAAGAACAAACATGATGATATATGGTCTAAACTTCCAGACTGTGCTCATTCTAAATTGGTGCTCAGTACACTTAACTTTTCAGGTAAACTCATACACCTCAGTAGAACTAACTTACGCCAGGTAATTCAAATTGTTACTGGACATGCTTATCTAGCTAAGCATCTCCACAAATGTGGTCTTGTCGAATCTCCTCTCTGCCCAGCTTGTGGAGAAGAAGAGGAAACACCTTTTCACTTTCTGGGACGATGTCCGGTGTTCTCTGTCCCTAGAAATAAATTCCTTGGGTTTCCCTATATTACCTTTGATCAAGCCCTTTTATACAAAGGGCTCTCTGGCATAATAGGGTTTCTGATGTATACTAAACACCTACAGGCAAGGTGAATATGGAACCACAAGAAACAAGCATTGAGACGCCCTATGAGTTCTTTTTTTTTTTTTTTTTTTTTTGAAAAGAAACTATGCAGGGATTTCCCTCTCATAGCTGTGTTTTGGAATATAATGATACCAAATCTTTATACACTACCTGGCCATTTGGCTTGAGAATGCACCTCTGCCCTCCTTATTTATTTATTTATTTATTTGACTCTCCATCGCACTCTTGTTTGGTCAAGAATTTGCGTTTGGTGGTTTGGGAGGGATTGAATCGGTTTTCCATCCAATAGGGAAGTTTTCACGATCCAGCCGACACCTTGAACTTAGAGATGGGATCTTTTGCTGATACTATAGATTTGGTGTCAGTTTGAGATCTTATCTATTTATTACTTACCTTTTACGGGAGTTACCATTTAAATCCCTTGATTTAAATGATCAAATGGCGGAAGAGTAATGGGCAATTTTGCCTAAACTCTTTTCCTTCTTTTCATAAGAAGGAAGTGCCCCTATTGTTATGTTATGTTAGTGCAATAAATACAGGGTGTTTCATAGATCATGGGACCAACTTGGAGGGGTGGTGGAGCATACAAAAACATGCATTTTTTTATAGGAATGCAAGGTTTAAAGTTACGGGTTAAGGAATGAACACAAAAAAAGGACAAAAGAGGAAAATGTGTTTATGTACAAAACCAATGCAAAGTGCTTCTTTGTAGCAATGCAGTATTCACAATAAATGTTCAAAATTGCGACCACCAGCAATAATACATGCTTGGTAACGTCACAAAAGAGATTGATGAACATTTTGAAAAATGACAGGCATATCACGCACGCTTACAGCCGCAATGGATAGTCGTGCAATGAGGTCCTCCAGTGAGCCAATGGGAGTCTCGTAAACGATGCTCTTCAGACGGCCCCATAAAAAAAAATCCAAGCTGGATAAATCTAGCGAATGGTGTGGCGATCAAACGGGTCCACCGTGGCCAATCCATCGGCCCGGAAATGTCCCAAGTAATTGGGGACGTGGTTATGGGCTGGTGCATCATCATGAACGACAGTCGGGACATCCTGCAGCAATTCCGGTAGCACCTCTTGCAGAAAAATATAATAACATAAGCCATTTGTACATGCAGGTAAAAGGTATGGGCCTATGAGGTATTCATTAACAATATGCGCCACACATTCACGGAGAGACGGGTTTGGAATGCATGTGGACGTGTGCCATGTGGATTATGAGTTGCCCACATGTGCGTGTTGTGGCTATTGAAGATGCCATCCTGTGAGAAAGTTGCCTCGTCCGTGAATAGCACATCCGATGGCAAATTTGCCTGCACCGCATACTGCTGCAAGAAGCAATGACAGAAATGAATTTGAAGAGGGTAATCTTGCAAGGCTTGGACTCTCTGCAAATGGTATGGGTGCAAACAATTTTCATGAGCTACTCTCCAAACGGTGGAATGACTCAGCTGCAGACGACGTGCAACAGTTCTTGTACTTGTCTAAGGTAATTCATGCACAATGTTCAAGATGGATTCTTCAATGCGAGGTTGTCGTGCACTTCTTCTTCCACTCCTAGTGTCAGAGATGGCTTCAAATGACACACTTTCACACAGAGACCGATGACACCTCTCGAACATTGTGCGCTTCGGTACATGCCTGTTTGGAAACTGTTCCTGGTACAACCGTAGTCGTTCCCATTATACTGCCGTTCCCATTAGCAACACCATACACGAGATGGATGTCAGCTTTTTCCCCTTGCAGAAACTCACGCATCACGTTCAACATCAGAGTTGTGATTGATCCTCTGATGCGTCAGATCGTAGTTTGTCCGGCTCACTACCGCTGCATTGCCAGCCAATCACAGCCGTAGTTCCTATTACTGTGAGTGTTCCCTTTTTGAACATTCATTGTGAATACTGTATTGCTGCAAAGAAGCACTTTGCGCTGATTTTGTACATAAACACATTTTCCTCTCATGTTACTGTTTTTTTTTTTTTTTTTTTTTTTTTTTTTTTTTTGTGTGTGTTCCTGCCTTAACTCGTCACGTTAGACAATACATTCCTATACAAAAAATGCATGCTTTAGTACGCTCTACCACCACTCCAAGTTTCTCCCATGATCTATGAAACACCCTGTATATAACATATTATTTATATAACAGTATATTGTCTTATAGCACAAGAGGTAAAAGCATTATTAAAAGTTGTGATGGAGTGATTTAAAACCTGAAATGATTGCTAATGTATAAAAGTATAAGATATTAGGTATATAAATACAGATGGAAAAAATAATTATCTATATATTTAGTGGTTTTAATGCAGAAAAAAAATCATACTCATGTGAAAATTAAAAGATCCACTTTACATGTCAAACATTTCCTGCAGAGCAATTTCTAGCTTCTTTTTTGAAAACTGTATTGAATATTACTCTCATAAAGTACTGACAACTGAAAAATAATCCATATATTTTTGTTGTTATTAATTCTTACTATAATATAGCATTATATCACTTAATAATTGGCAACGGTATTTTGCATGCATTTTAACTCGAAAAGGATCTTTTAACCTTTAATCTTTCTAAGCTAAAATGTACAAATTTTGCAAGATTAAAACACATCAAAGATTTGCCATCATCTAGAACAGTGGTAGCCAACTTTTGTACCATCAAGGACATTCTGTGCATCAAGTCATCTATTGTGATCACAGCCCACATATTACATTATTTTAGCAAATATTTAGCAATGTGCCTCAGAATAATAAACATCACTAGCTTCAAGATTCTTACATCATTAATTATAAATTGCCTTAGGGTGTTCTTAAATATTCTTAAATTCAACCAATATTAACAAATTGTTACTTTAACAATGGACTGCAGAAAAAGACCTCACAGATTGCATGCAGCTTTACGGTCATAAGTTGGTCATCACTAATCCCAAAACTCAATCATTTGTGAAATTAAGTGAGAAAAATAAAGTATTACTTTTCCAGCTTTAAATTCTTCATTATTAAATGATTTTAGCTTTTCATCAGTGTTTGTACTTGAAGCACCTAAAGATAAATTTTATAAAAGTATAAAAAACATATATATAAATATCTGAATATATACACATATATATAAAATAGAAAAATAATAATATACACAAAAAGCAGTTTATTTATAGAAGTTTTCAAGTAGCATTACTGAAAAGATTTCATTCAAGAAAGGATAAGTAAAACTAAATCTTGTGAAACAGCAAGTACTTCAAAGAAAATAACCAAGTCAGTATCTTTGTTAAAAGCCATGTTTGTCCATGTCAATACATTCATATGTAGGGGAGAAGTCTCTCAAAACACACTTAAAGATTTCTTCTGAAAATGCTGCTCTTACTTAGCAGAGTGTTAGATGAGTTGCAAGTCATAAACAACATTCTGGAGGAAATGTGGTGAGATATGACGATTCATATTTAGAATACTCTGCAAATCATGATCATTTTGGAATAACATATGCAAAAAATGATAACAGTATTATAAAAAATATTAAAAGAAGCTGCAGAAACAATGAAAGTGATACAGAAATGAGTGCCAACTGGCCAACCAATAAAGCTAATATCACAATTTGAAATACAAAGACTGCTATTTGTTAAACTCAGCAGTTTAATAAACTCAAATATTTTTGAACAGAAGTGATTTTAATAAGCAGCAGGTACTATAACTATAATTATCTGCCAAATGATAAGTACATTTCTCGATGCTTCACAGTGACCATCCTAAGGCACAAAAACAAACTTTCTCTCTACAATAATGGATCTAGAGAAATGTTGTTATCGATCCTTTGCAAAAGATACTTCATTACGGAAATGAGATCGGCCCGATAAAATCAAAAGACCAGCTTTAGCTGATTAGGTGGGCTGGGCCATGCCCAACATTAGTACCACTCATTGTTATGAAGGACAACAGAATTTGTCACCTGAGACGTCATCTACATCCAGCATTCACTCAGGAGAAAATCACAACATCTGCTGATGACAGCATATCTTCCACAATAATGCATGGCAATGCAAGTGCTATCAAGAACCTCCTGCAATGATGGCAAGAGGAAGTACTGGAATATCTGTTATACTGGCCAGATATGAACTTGCATAAATGTTTGTGTCTCTGAAGAAAGGGGCACTTAAATACATGGCAAGCCAAAATCGTATTGAGAGGCTGGTAGCAGAAGAAAAGGGGTGGGAGACCATTAGACTTGGAGGAACAGATGCCAACCCTGCTTCAGCCTCTAATCTATGAGTGATGTATTTACAACACAAGAGCAGAGGTTGCCCATGCTTTAGAGCATCAACATAAGAAAATGTGCTGTTTGCATATAAAGCCTTCCAGCAATTTGGCGGAAGGTGACGAATATAGCAGGCAATTAATTATATAGAGGGATTTGCATTTATACCTACCATAATAAATTCTTTTCAGGACTATCTCAAACTGCAGCTACTTTTTACTCAATCTTGTAACTAAACTTCTTATTTTCAAGACAGTATCATAGGGAGTAGATTACATTACATTGTAATTCATTAAATTAAAAGGAATAAATAAATAAAAGCTTATGATTAAATATAAAATATACAGGGTGCCCACTGAAGTCCGGTACCACTCATTTAACTGCTAAACAGCTGCAGCTATAGTCAGAAAAATGGTGTCTAGGTATAGTTAAGTGAGCAGTACTAATCTCAGATGGTTGGCCGCCTAAGTGCAAATTAAAACTGGCCGCCCTTTTTTACAGATTATATGCTTGATAAAAATTTTGCTGCCCTTAAATTTGGCTGCCCATGTGCTGTGCACCATCTTGGACCCCACTAAGATTGGCCTTAAAAGTGGTTATGCACTACTAGATGAGACGGCTTACAACGCCAACTGGTTGAAAATGGTGGAGTTTAAGCATTTCTTATCTCGAAACGGTGTGATATAGTTGGAAAAAGAGAATTACAAAATTGTACAGCAACATCTATTTAGTATGAAATGACACCTCATGGAGATGAATGTTAAGAACAGAATATTATAAATACAGATTCATTTGTTTGCTGTTTCCAATAATTTGGTGTGACAAAACGATTTCAAAAGAAAAAAATAACTAGTTATCACAAGATACCTTTATTTCAAATGTTCAAATTTTTCTCCAGATGAAATGTACAGAGCGCAAAAAAAAAGGGGGGACAGTTCTATATCTACCGTTCTACTGGGCCGATTCACAAAATTCAAATTGCATTTTTCATGTCTTGAAAGCGAGACTTAGAATATGTATTAGATTTATATATAGCATCGATCTAATATAGATATTTTGACACAAAATCGGATTTTTTGTGAAATAACATACCAATTTTTTCCCATATTTCGATTCTACGTCTCAAATTACGCCAAACTACCACGTTTTTAAAAATAACAGGAAACGGTTTTGAAAAAATTAGCTCACAAAATTTTAGCTCCTCCATGTGAATTGTGTTTGGTATATATTTATTAATCTCTCTTTTTTTATGAAACTTATTTGATTCTTCCTTTCACATTTTGAAACTCAGGTTCATTCCAAATAAAATTCATTCATTTTTATGATTTATTTTTAAAGTTTGTATTTTTAAATAATTTTTATAAATTTTTCAAAAACATTTTTGAATGATAATCTATAGAAATTTTACCATCATCTTAAAGTAGACATATTTCTAAGCATATCTGCAAAAAATTACAGTTTTTTATTCAAAATTTTCAGATATACGTGAATTTATATATTGGCGCGTTTTGAAATTTGGCAGATTTGTTGAAAGCGATAAAACGTCAAATGTGGTTTAGACACTTTGCTAAAATTATTTGAAAGTAGAAACGATGTAACTTTTTTTTCCACTCATGCGCAATGTAAAAAACTAGGAACAAGGTGCCTTTTTTTCCCCGCTCTGGCATAATGGAAGGGAAAGGAAAATTGGTTGCTACATATTAAGAAGTTCGCTAAGTGAATTATTCTTGGCGCAAACTGAAAAAATTTTGCCAAGATAAATTTTTGAATTTCTCCGTAAATTTCGCACCAGTTTTACAAAATTTAATATCTAGGCATAATTTGAGTCGTAGAATCGAAATATGAAAAAATTTGTATGTTAGTTCAGAAAAAGTCCGATGTTGTGTCAAAATAACTATGTTAGGACAATGTTATATATAAATCTAATATATATCCTAGGTTGCGCTTTTGTGACATAAAAAAGGCAATTTTAATTTTATCTATGGGCCGAGTAGAACGGGAGATATAGAACTGTCACCCCCTCCCTACCTTTTTTTGTACAGTGCACATCTGAACCCTTGTTAGATCTTCAGACTGCAAATGTTGTAGCATACCTTGTGACATGTTTGCACAAGCATTTGTAATATGTCAAAGGTCCTGCAATGTCTGCAATGAGGGGTCGCATACATCTGCTGTATCCCCACAGGAAAAACTACTAAAGTCAGGTGAGGTGAACATGGAAGCCACTCTTCAAAACCACCACACCCAATTATTAGTTCTCTGAATTCCTCCATCAGGTACTACTTCACTGATGATATCTTCTGCATAGGAGCACCTTCATTTTGGAAGCAACGATTCCGGAGTTGAGGCAACGGCAGGTTCTCAATAAAATCAATGTCTTGTAGAAGTTTTAAACATTAACCGTTAATGTTTCTTGGTAAAATATTGGGCCAATTAGCCTGTTATTGTAAATTCCACATAAAAAATTAATCAAAAACTGTATTTGATGTTGAACATTGGCAGAATATGATTGATTTTTTAGTGCCCAGTAATAAGTGTGCTGTTTACTGTGTATTTCATTCCATGAAAAGCATGTCTCATATGTCCACACTATATCTGCCAAGAATGTTGGTGAGACCTTTATTTAGACATCTTCCAGATGTACTTCAAATGGTCTGTCGGATCGACATTGATTAGTCAAGCAGCCTGTCTCCCTTAAACGTTTCACAATATGTAGGATGGTTTTGTCTGAAGGATATAGGTCTGCAGAAAAAAGCTGCTAATACAACTGCGCTGTGACCGTGCCTTGCATTCACATTCACTATAAAGTAGAACCATCTCACAATAATAATTTTTTTTTTTAAATCGCTCCATAACATCCAGCTTAACATACGAACCCAAAAAAATATCTCTTTTATAGCTGTCTCAGAAGAAAAGATGTAACTTTTCATAAAATATTAGAAAAAATGCACAAATTTCACGTACCAAGCTCATGTTATATTGAATTGACGCATTTGCAACATGATTGTTTTCGATCTGCATACTGTTTACTCTATTTTCAAAGACAATAAGGGTTTGAACCACAGTCCTCTTGATTGTGAATTACAAGTGATACCACCGTGCCATGATGTGGGCTCGTATTTCATTTGATAGATAATCTTTTCTCCTTTCATTAAATTTTTGTGTATCACAGTTGCACTTTGCAATTCACTTTTTTCTAGTATCCCCTACCCTTTTCGAAATAGGGATGCTAATTCTGCTGTTTTCCTCCAGGTGGTGCTGCAAGTGGTCTCATTTGATAGCGTATAGCCACTTTACTACACCTAGACATCACATTTGTGACCACAGCTGCAGCTGTTCGGTAGTTAAATGTGTGGTACCGGACCCTGTACATAAAAAATAAGATGATGACATTCAGCAAGAAAACCTAAAGCAAGTTAAATAACATTCAAATTTGAAGGATAACAATTTTTTGATACCAACAAATCAGAATAAGTACAAAAAACTTTGCTTTCTTTGTAAATACATATATAATAATTTAGATTTTATTAAATATATTATTCCTCATAACAATATAAAAACTTAACATTTTAAATCATTACCTTTGTCGTGGGACAGAAATTCATTTTTTACAGGGCATTTTTTCAAATGCAGTTCCATAGTTTCTTTAATAACCAACCCACACAACTCACATTCTTCCACCATTTTTGAACAAAATGACAGATGGTTTTGATATCTAAGAACTGGAATGTTTTCATTACAATATGGACACTTTTCAGTTTTAACATCCGAACTTGTCTAGAATTAATACAGACAAAAATAAATAAATACAAATTTCAAAAAGTAAATGGCTTCATAACCATTTATTATAAATTATAAATACTATTACTTAAATTTATAAAATGTTTTTATGCAAACAAAGCACATTTCTAATAGCAGAAAAGTAAGTTATAAAACCTAAAGTAAATCAGTTAGTGGGTGTGCGTATATACACCAAAGAGCCACTGCATTATCACTACCCTCCATCTATAACGATGGGCTCACCCAGGAACAAAACCACTGAACACGTGCTGCTGATGTTGGAGTATATAAAGCAGCTATGCATTTGTAGAGACATTAGGTTTTTTGGAAGAGAGATTGAAAAATTAGCAACACCTTCGCTGGGAATCGAACTGCGGACATCTGGAATATATGCCAGCGTTCAGACCACAATGAAGGCATGCCAAGAAGGTGGCAGAAATACCTTATATACTCCCCTAATAGGGTGACTGGGGTTTTTAGGGGACCCAATCGCCAAATCCTGGGTGAGGAGAATCATCATCTAGCACCCTTTTAGTTCAGGCGCCACTGTAGAGACATTAGGATTATTTGGAAGCAGTCAAAATGAAAAATTAGCACCTGCCTTCACTGGGAATTGAATTGCAGACCTATCAACTATGCACTGAGTGTGCAGACCACCACATCATAAAGGCACGTTAAGAAGACGGGAGAAATACCTTATACATTGTCTTTCCAAACATAGAGTGATTAGCGATACAATGGGAAGAGAAGCTGATTTATCAGACTTTCATAAACATCAAATCGTTATGGCTTGGCGACTCAGAACATCAATATAAAAAATGGCCCGTTTAGTGGGCTGTCCACTTGCAGCTGTTCTGAGCACATATCGAAAATGGTGTATCAATGGCAAAACAATAAGTCACCGGCCAGCAGTGTGTTGTTGCTGGCACATTGATTCCAGAGGAGAGTGGAGATTGCTACGCATTGTTCATCATGATCGAAGAGCTACAACAGCCGAAATTTACTACCAGCTAGGCCCAAACAGTGTTTCTCAATACACTGTACAGCATACATTGCTCCATATGGGCCTACGCAGCCGGAGATCGAAGCATGTTCCTGCACTGATGGCCTGTCATAGCCAGCTGCGTCTGCAATGGGCCAAAAAACATAGGAACTGGACATCAGAAGAATGGAAGAAAGTTACATGGTGCAACGAATCATGTTTTCTGGCCCATCAAATCAATGGGCATGTGCTAATATGCTTATTTCCAAACAAAAACCCTGGCTCCCAGATGCCCAGTTTGATGGAGACAAGTTTGTGGCCGGGGTATTGTGGTGTAGGCTATGTTTTCATGAAGCACATTAGGACCTATAATCCCCATAGAACAATCCAGGGTTCATAGCCACATTTTAGTTAAAAAAATAAGCACCTATAAGCACTTTTCAAGCACATTTTAAGAAAAAAATAAGCACATGTCTAATTACATTATACACAACTGCACAACCTTAAAAGAAAAATTAGACTTGCAATTTAAAATATGAGCTATGCAATATTTATTAAGAGAATGAGCATTACCTCAAGAATGGAAAACAATTAACTTTTTTTTTTTTTAAATTTTAAATGACAGTTCAATTTACAGAATTAGTTTACAATGAGAGGGAAAAAAAACTATGCAGAACTAAACTATATTACAAAATTTAATGATGATATTTCAGTTGAAAATATAGAAAATAAATAATAATAAGCCATTTTAATTGTATTCGTTTGGCACCTAATAATAAATACAATTTATTTTTCCACTCATATTAATATTTAAATAATTTAACTTAAATCGAAATTCTGAACATTTTCTAAATTTTCATTGCATAACAGTTTTCCCTTAACATATATCCCAAGCAAAGTAATTTAAGTAATAAAGAGGCACATTTCTGAAATCAGAAGACAGGAAATTGCTTCATTCAGTCATCCTTTAACAGTAAAAGCTTAACTAACCCCCATACTCGAAATTCCCGAATATTCCGGATAGTAACTGGAAAAAGAGGAGTGGGGGAGATTGTAGCTGTTCTTTAGATTTAAATTTAAGCTAAATAAATTATTTTGACATTTCGATATGTGCATCATATAAAAACCAACGGAACTGAGAAATATTCTGCTTAGAAAGCACAGTAAAACTCTTTTCAGTGTGCATAAACAAATCTCAGACTAAACATCAAAATTAATTATCAATGCAAAATACCGCAAACGTTATTGCGCAATACGTGCGGCGTAATTCTTCCATATGGGATATTACGCAATCGGAATCAACACCTGCCGGTATTCGGAGAAAAAAGAACTAAATAAAGGAAAAGAAAGAGACTTACTAATCTGGGGTGTTTCTGATTCTAATTTTCAACAGACTGTATTAAATTTCCGGAATAGAATCAATCTTCGCTTGGGTTGGGTAGACCGCAAAAACTTTTAGTCCTATTCAATCCAGATTGGACAGTGACCAAAAAAAGTCCGCTGCTTCAATATTAGAGATTTTGCGGAGAAACTCCCAACCTCCGTACTGTATAATGTATTGGCAAAGAAAATGAAATTATTTTGACTATTCGATTACTTTTCTTTTATTTAAGTCATTCCGAATATTATTCTTTAGAAAACTAATCTGTGTAAAAACACACCCATTTTTGGAAGTTTATCTATACTTCAGCAGTTACTGCAACTATACTATTATAAATATTCATACATATGCTGATAATATAAGCATAACGATCATAATAAACACGAATATGAACTTACCACGCGGAATGAGAATGCAAATTATTAAAATCTTGATAGAAATTCAAACGTGTGTAGTATTTGGGTGGGAGGAAAAGAATGCCGAATGTACCGGAATTTTCTACTGCTTTCGCAATTCTTTGACCAACAGAACGATGGGCACCTGTCTGTACTCTCGCGCGCACCATAGGTTACGTTAATGCAGAGGAAGGGGGGGGAAGCAATTTTCGGGAGTATGATTCACCATCTGACGTTGCATATAAAGAAATGTTGTTTATTTAGTTTCGGCTTTGGTACGGGGAAAAAATGCGCTTTCATTAAAAACAAAGGATTAAAAAAAAAGCACTAAAATAAAAAAATAAGCACTAAAAACAAAAAAATAAGGGTTTTAAAGAAAAAGTAAGCACCTATAAGGGCTTTTATATTTTATTTTCAAATATAAGGACTTATAAGCACTTGTAAGGACTGCTACGAACCCTGACAATCCCTGACGTCTGTGTACTATGTGAACATCACTGCACACCAGCTTCACCCATTCATGACAACAGTATTTCCGGCAGGGGATGGTGTTTACCATCAGGATAATGCATCATGCCATAAGGGTTGAATTGTCAGGGAAATGTTCAAGGTACATTCCAGAGACTTTTAAGTCATGTCTTGGTCTCCAAATTCATCTGACAAGCATTTGTGGTTCCACCTGGAAAATCAAATTTATGCTGCCACGCTACCCCCTCACAATGTGTGTGCAGTTTGTGAGCGCTTGGTACCAGATACGTGAGCGCTTGGTACCAGATAACTCGAACTATGTATTAGCAGCTTGTGGAGTCAATGCCACGTCGGGTGCTGACAGTTTTGAGAGCTAAAGGTAGTCCTATATGTTATTAAAAGAGGGGTTATAATGTAATGGACCTTCGGTGAGTGTGTGTGTTTTCATTTCTTGCAGCAATGGCGCAAGAGAATTATTTAAATTTAATTTAAGTTGACCTTTTCTTGTGAAACAATTTTGTTAGTACTTAGCAGCTTGTAGCACTAATTACCTTGTTTGATTTCACTTTTTTCAAATGTATCTTAGTTCAAATACTTTGGTTTTCTTTTAAATATTTTTATGCTTAACTAAAATTTTTTTAAACTCTGTTTAAAAGTTTAACTTGCAGTTTTTTTAATAACAATAGTTATTTTAAATTTTCGAATTTTAGTGAGTTAAATTAGAAATACCATTTAGATTCCCAGATTTTAAATTTTCCTGTCTGAAAATTAAGAATTTTTACTTTAAAAATTCACTGTATTGTAGGTCAGCTCCCTCTTTACTTTTATAATGGATCGTCTCAATCGCATAAATTTCCATATATGTCATTCTAGCAAATGACTAATTTGTAAAGTTAATAATATATTTTTTCATGGTTTTAGATACATGCAATTAATTTATATACGCTCTTAGAATTTAAATGATATTGTAAATTAGTTCGCAGCAATAACTATTTTTACTTTTTCTTTACAATTAAAATTTCTTAATTAAATTTTAATTTTATATTTGCTTTATACAAATAGAGAATATTTGTTAAATTCAAATTTCATTCCTTGCAGCAATGGCGCAAGAGAATTATTTAAATTTAATTTAAGTTTACTTTTTCTTGTGAAACATGTTAGTACTTAGTGGCTTTTAGCGCTAACTAACTTGTTTGATTTCACTTTTTACAAATGTAACTTAGTTCAAATAGTTTGGTTTCTTTTTTAAATATTTTTATGCTTAAATAATTTTTTTAACTTTGTTTAAAATTTTAACTTGCAGTTTTTTAATAACAATAGTTATTTTAATTTTTCAAATTTTAGTGAGTTAAATTAGCAGTACCATTTAGATTCCTAGTTTTTTTTTAAATTTCATTCAATTCAAAAATAAAAATAATTATTTCGGAGCAATAATTATTTTTATTTTTTTCTTTGCAATTAAAATTTCTAAAATAAATTTTAATTTTATATTTGCTTTATATAAATAGAGAAAATTTGTTAAATTCAAATATATATATTGTAATATATTTTGCAGTAATTTACAAAACAGACAATCTTCTTAGTAGAACATAAATTTTATTTTTAGTTCTCGGTGATAGACAAATTTTATACAATTCTTAAGTGGCAAAATTTTAATACTATTCTTAAGTGGCAAAATTTTAATACTACTCCTAGCTGCAAAATCTTCAGAATACTCAATCTTTTTAAAACAATATCTCTCGTTGCTGAGTAACGGTTTGATATAAATATGGCGTTGCCACTTCAACAATAATTATATTTATTAATTAAATAACAAGATATTACAATATAGATATAGATATAGATATTTATATGAGGGTAAGTTGAAAAATAAGTTTCCACTGTCGACTGTGGTCAGAGTTGTCTATGAAAGTCAAAAAATAGAATGAGACATTAAAGATATGACATACCTTTATTTTTCACATAGGTACCAAGTACATTGAAACACTTGTCATATCGCTTGATAAGCTTCAAAAAGCCCTCCAGGAAAAAATCAGGGCTTTGCATATGGAAGAAGCATTGAACGGCTTGTTTCACTTCAGTATTGCTTCCAAAGCGCCTTTCCCCGGAAACAGATGGAAAAGCCGGAAAAAGCCGGAAACAGATGTAAGCTGTTTCCGGCTTTTTCTTCAAAGCCGGAAACAGATGGAAGTCGCTTGGTGCGAGATCAGGACTGTATGGCGGATGGTGTAGGTGCTCCCAACCAAGAGTTGCGATATGGTTTTGCGTAGCCGTCGCCGAATGTGGTCTGGCATTGTCATCCAACAGCAGAACGCCAGATGTGAGTGGCCAAGCCGCTTTTTCCGAATCGCCTCTTTCAATTTCGACAGGGTGTCACAGTAGCGCGTAGCATTGATGGTTCCGACCTCCAAAAAGTCCAGCAACAAAACTCCTTGGGCGTCCCAGAAAACTGTGAGGAGCACTTTACCTGCACAGGGAGTTGTCTTGAACTTCTTTCGGACAGGTGATGACGGATGTTTCCACTCCATAGATGCGGCCTTCCGATTCTGGCGTGAAATGGTGGACCCACTTTTCATCCCCCCGTCACAATCCGAAACAGAAAGTCATTGCCATCTTCATGGTAATGCACGAGATGTTCCAGGCTGACCCCCATGCGTTGTTCCTTCCTGACATTTGCATTCACCACCTTCCTGACATTTGCATCTATAGTGGCCATGCACATCCGTCCAGCTCTCGGTATGTCCTCCACTTGCTGACGTCTATCACTGAATGTGCGACACCATCTCCGCACCATTTGCTTCGATATCACACTTGGCACATAGACTCCACGAAGCAGTTATGAATTTCTGTTCCTGATACTCCACGTGCCCATTCATAGCGGATAACCGCTCTCACTTCCTCCTTTGACCACGAATTCAAAACGCACCATTTAGAATATACGCACCAGCAAGAATTAGTCTTCAAATGATGCAGGGCTAAACAAGTAATATCTCTTTCTACACTGCGCCATTTCTGCATTTCACCTTTTTCTGCGCACCATCATAGACAGCACATGGGTGCATACCCAAACAGACATAAAAATTTCGGGAAAATTCAAATAATGAAATAAAAGAGGATGTGTGTGATTCACAGAAAAGAGAAAGTTGAAGTTACCAATAGAAACAACAAAAAGAAGTATATCTAAAAAAAGGTAATTAACAAAAAAAAATTTGGTTAATAAAAAATATTAATGTTAAAAAATTCTTGTTAAACCACGAGCGCGCGCATCGGGATTTTTTTAAGAAAAAATTGTAAATCTACAGAAAAAGTGTTACATCTGTGCCAATAGTAAATTTTAGGATAAAACTTTTAAAAAATATGCACAGTAAAATTTTTTAATTTCTGCAAATGCTTTTATGAAATAAAATTTCTTAATGGAATAAAAAATTGTATTATATTTTAGCATAGGGGAAGAAATACTGTATTTCTGTTAAGATTCTTTATTTTCTTCATTAGCACTACAGACACCGAGAAAAATGCAACAACAAATATTAGCAGTACTTTGCACAAAGTGTTCTGTGTTCCATAAACAAATATTTTTCACATTCTGCCCAGTGTGTTTTCATTTTTGTGTGCTTTTTTGCTGGGCGTCTTTATTTTTTCATCGTTCCCAATAATTTTTTTTTAATAAAGCAGTTTATGTCATTCTCACTTTTGTTTTTACAAAGACTCAGATATAAACAAACTCCAAATCGTTCAAAATAAACTCCTGCGTATTATCACGAACGCACGCTATTATGTCAGCAACAAGACAATCCATGAGGACCTCAAAATCGATACCATCGTGGTACATCTGCAAAAACTTAACGATAAATTCTTCAAAAATGGGCCAGGAGTGTAACTTCATGAATCATTTCAACATGTTTCATTATGAAGTTCTCACCGATGATCGATTTCTTCGACCTTTCACAGCATACATACTTAGTGGAAACGAAAATTTCCCCACCTAATAACAAATTAGTGGAAATTTTGAGTAATTTTAGTAATTTTAGTAACATAGTAATTTTACTCTTATTTTCTTTTACTTTACTCCAGAATACTGCTTTTCTTCAATATTCAAGAAGCACTTTTTAAAGTCAGCGCCTGGGAGAGTGACTTCCCACGTGACCTAAGAACTTGAGTTCTATGTTCAGTCCTGTTGTAGAACTTTCTGCATTTTTAGGACTCAAATTTCTGGTATTCCTTATATTAATCATATTGAAGAACATGGGGAAAATAGTGATTTTTCGCTATTGCAACCCATTATTTAATTATTTTACTCTTTCCATCAGTTTTGAACAAGTTTACGCTAAGCGAATCAGAATACCCTATTCTACTCACATGATATGGGACTTATTCTAAGTATGCTCTGGGATAGTCATCTTGAATTTGTATGTATGTATTTTGTGTTAACATTTGTTCTGCATTTATTCTGTTATTTTGTAACTCTTACTAAAATTATTGCATATTTGCTTTTCTGAAACATCTTCGACTGTTATAATGAAAACATGATTCTGTTTACACCCCCCCATCACGTTATCATGGACTCAGAACTTCAACTTACAGGACTGCTAGACTGTATTATGTGATGAAATTTGGTTTATTCCGAATGTTGTTACTCTGATGATTACTAGAAAAATTTCCCTTTTATGTAATTATTTCTGCAACTTTGTACCTTTAATGTTTTCTTCAGCATTTTTAACCCGAAATCTCACAACGTATTAACGACTACTTCACACCTCACATGACAAGGTAGTCAGGCCCTCTCAACATCTGCAATCCTGACTTACGTCTCACTCATGCATTCTCCTACTTTCAGCGCTCTATAGCAACTAACTCAGACAGCCGGAACAAAACTTGCAAATCCTGCAAGTTAATCAGCGGCATATCCAGCAGAACTTGTAAAGACTTGGTATAATTCAATAGTAGCTGTGCAACTTCTGCAGTAATGGCCAAACACACAACAACAACAAAAAAAAAAAAAAAAAAAAAAAAGGGGGGGGGTGCGCTTATGAAAGAAAGTCTTCAAATGGGCAAAACATTATCATTGGAAACAACACATATGATTCAGTATACATGGACTTATTTCAAAATGTAGGTATCTTGCTTTTATATCAGTTGTGCTTAAGGTTAGAATGATGTGCTTAATATCAACTACCTGACTATTGTTACAAGCTTTGATTCTTGCTTTGTAAAAATTATAGTCAGTTTGCACAACAACTATTCCACCTTTAGACATGCAAAGTAAGCATGACTAAAATATTATATCCCTTGAAAAATTAAGATTATTATGGATGTTACACTAATGTTCATATCTCCCATGTTCTTAATCTTCAACAAAAACACAGACTCGAGATTCTGGAATCATTTATATCATATAATTATTTGATTATGACAATATAAATACTATTTAACCTCACATTATATTTGATAAACACGAAAATTTTTGTGAACAAAAAGAAACTGTGACTTTTATTTCAAATTTAATTACTAGCTGTAATGGTAAATCTATTGATTATTAACAATTTCTTTAGATTGAATCACAGCAGATTCTTCTCATATATGAAATTCATATGGATTCATTTCCCTTACAATATCCTCTATGACAGGCAACTCTTATGTGGATGGTTGTATGTAATCAATCAAAATTAATTACTCACTATGTTGAGTATCTTATTCTCACCTTGAGAAGATTTTTTAACTAGAAAAACGAGATGTAATTTTTAAGCAGCTAAGTAAATAAAACCAAAGTAATAAGCTGATCTTTTTTGTAAAATTAAGTATGCTAGAGTTGTACGGAAAGTTGCTAGGAATGCAGAGAATTCAACAGAGTAAACAAATAATACAACAAATAAAGATCAATAATAAAGTAAAATAGTAAGTCACATATAAACATAAATTAAATAATTATACCAACAATTTCAATAAATTAATATAACATACGAAAGATGAATAAATTAATGATAGTAAGATATAGTACAAGGTTAAAAGAAATGTAAATATTCTGAACTGCATTTGAATTCATTTGAAAACACATAGCATAACTTTATTCAATAATTTCACAAAAAACATACCTATAAATAAAAATATTTAGAGACAAAATTTTTAAAAACATAAAACAGTGCACTAAAAATGGAAAATGGAAAAGTATAAATGCTTCTTTTGCATGAAATTTTACCAGTTACATTTTAATCACTAAAATCTGATCCAAAAATCTTTACTACTTGTAATCGAAAAATCGTACCTTAATCTTTGCTTTTCATATTCAGTATGTACGATACATTATGAGATAAGTTTTAAAGTCTCTGTTTGATACAGTAATTCAATTTCATAACAAAGAAACACTGAAGTTTAATCTGATTTGGGTTTGAAACATGGGCATGAGTACACATGAGCTGTAATTAAGATATCTTTCGAAACAGATATATTGAAGCAAGTGTCCAGCTGAATTTAAACATTGGTAACAAGGAAATGTTTCAGAAAATTGGTAACACGACAGTTGATATAGTATGACATAAATTTCTTTGGAATTGTTTGCAAAGAGAAAACTTCAATTTCAGATTACAGGCCAACAGCTTGAAAGGAATTTTGCATTATACAAATCGAAATGAATAACTAGTGCTGACATGTGATAAAAATTAAATTTTTACTGTTAAATAAAATTAAAATTCAACTGAAAAAATGAATTTCAATTTTGAAAGCTTCAGAAGTTGTTTCTCTCATACAGACTAACAGTACACATAAGAAGTAGAATTTGAAATTTTGCAATTAATCTACTACAGGATGATAGAAACCTATTTTTCATATTAAAAACATAAAATAACACTTGTGAAACATATTTAAAATAGAAATCATATTATGTTTAAAATTATTAATTTCATTTAGAAAACTTTTATAAAGATTTTTGCATTCTAACATATTCTGCATTCTATCATCCGTTTTGAAAAATAAAAGAATACTCCCATATTTTTATAGTAAAATATGGGACTTTAATATTTATCATGATTAAAATTGGCAATAATATATAGCTTTCACATTCATTTTGCGCTGCTTCACCTCCCCCCCCCCCCAAAGTTCATTCTATTCAATCATACTGTGTATCATTGCACCATATATGATTTCTGCAATTGTTATACTGCTTAATATTCATTAATAATAAGAAAAAATAATTATTAAAAATGTGAAAAAGAGTTTCTTACATTTCTTTCTTTAAATTCTTCAATAACACATGCTGCTTCAGACATTTCTTCAATACTCATGCCTGCTACTCCTAGAAGATAATTTTTAAAACATATAGCCAAACAAAACACAAATTTACACTAGTTACAACATGCAAAGCAACAGAAATTAAAACAGACAGTTTAGTATACTATAACTTAAATTTAATGTGTAAAAATATTCTCACATGTAGCTACATATTGTCTTAACTCTATAATTAAATATTGAATTTAAAATAATCTGAATTTCACATCTTTTCATATCACCCGGAAGTTAAATTTCTGCAAAATACGTGCAATTTTATAGCTAACTGAAAGACTTTCGGGTTGTTTTCTCTATTATCAATAAAATTCCTAGTTCCATGCTTAAGGACTCCATTTCAGATATGAATTCCTGGGGTATTTACAGGATTCTTTGCCAATGTTGTTTAATTTACATTGGTCAAAAAGAGGCTTAAAGTTTTATGTTAAAGAATATGATGCATATGTTAGGAAAAAGTAAACACAGAAATCCGCTGTTGCTCAGCATTGCTGGAATGAAAATCACATTTCCCATTTTTCTGCTGCCAAAATTATTCAAAAAACATCCTCCATTGGTGAATTAGATTTTTTAGAAGTGTTTCACATAAAAAAATAATAATAATAATTAAAAAAAACATTGTAGTTAACGACCCCAATTGCAATCCATCTTTACCTTCAGTCTTTAAAGATATTTTGTTTTAGTATTCCTTCTTTCATCAACAGATGGTGGCAATAGCTTAACCTTCTGCCCAACTTTTCTTATCTCTATCCTTATCTTATCTTTCTTCACCCCTTTATTTGGTTCATTTGCACTTAAGCAGCTGAAGAAGGTAGTTCAAAAAGCTATCGAACCTAGTACTGCAAAATATTTTTAACAATTTATGCTGACTTTTAATGTTGGACTTTGTTTTTGATTGTTATTCAGCGAGATATTTAAACTAAATTTTCTAAATGATTTAAAGAAGATTTTTGCAGAATGAAAGGTTGGCAGAAATAATAAGTTAGAATATTGACTTTGAATTTAATCAATGCATTAATTTTATACCTTAAAAATCTGAATAAAAAAGAGTGACTATTCAAAGTAGTACTGCATCTTTCATTAGCATGTTGATTGCCATGTTATATTATATGCCACCAACACTGCTACAACATGCACCAACTGTTTCTGATTGTAGGAGTTTAGAACAACTAAAACATTTCAAGGCATGCATTTAGTTGAAAATCTTCCATGAAGAATGAAGTATCTAAGAAAGCACGTAAGATTTTTGTTTTTTTTTTTCAAAAAATGTCTTCTTTAGTGATGAATGGTTAAAAATTTTTTTGTATTAAAACTGTTGTTCTAATTTTTCAGAATGTCAAAAAGAAAAATGCAAGCATTATTTTAATGAATCATGTATCATGTAGCAGTGAAGAAAAAATATGTTATAAGTTTTACAAAAATTTAGATAGTAGGGATGAGGAACAATGAAAATTTTTCAGAAAGAGAAGTATAAATAGAATTACATCATCAGATTCTGATACTTATAAATACAGAGCAGAAGAAAATATATGATGTATCTAAAGAAAGCATTCTAAGTATTTCATTTATCTGCTACTGTATGTCTAAACAGCGATTTTTTTTAATCTAAAATTGTGAATAACAGTTTAGGAAATAATAATGGAGATTAATTATGTGCAATGATATAACAGCAATATCAAATCTATAAAAATTTCGTGACTTGATATTTCACTACTACTATAAGCCATAATATTATACAATGATATTTAAATATATCACATAGTTCTTAAAATTTTTTAACTAGACAGACATACTTAACACTTTTACAACTTACCATCCGATGTAATACGTATTTTACATAAAAAGGCTTCATGATCCCTTTTTTCTTTCATAAGCACTAGCTCTGAACAAAAAGGGCACTCATAAAAAACAGATGAACGTGATGCAATGCGATCTGTCATAACAGAACTTTCTACGTCCTCTTTATAATTTGGGAATTTTATTAATTCAGGGAAAATCTAAGATAAGAATGATAAAAATGAAGAAAGTATTACCATGTGTCTTCTAGCAGCACAAATAAATATAACTCTATATCAAATGAAAAGTACTTAAACTTCATAAATGCAAAATAATACTATATATGCATAAAAATGTTTTTACCCAATGAATAATGGGCAAGGACTCTCAGCAAAATACTTGAACATACTAAAGCAAACTATTAAAGAAGGATATATGCTAATGAAGTGTAGCAACTAGTACAGTTTCAGCTAAATACTTATACATTACAAAGTCCGAGATCCGGACTCGTCGGGACTTCGCCGATTTCAGATTTTTCCGATATTAGATCATCAGTTTAAATCTAGTAAGATGGCATGTAGAAATTATAAAATTAAAAATATGAAATCGAGATATAAGAAATAATGAAGCATTTATGATCTAAAGGGTATCAAAATTTACAAAAAAATTCTTAATATTTATTTCCTTTCTTTATTAAATATTTCTTTCAATGCAAGTTGTTTAAGTTGCTTCACTTTTTATGCTAATACTTTCGCTTTAATTCTGTACATACGAGACATAATTTTTGTACAAGCATAGAGTTCCATTGTTCAAGTCCTGTAATTGATGTGTCGAGAATTCCAACTAACTTGTCAATGGAAATTTTTTCATTTTCACTAACTTCTCTGTCACCTTCATCATTATCGATAGCAGTATTTTCTGGATCTAGAACCATACTGCAGATTCGCTATCCATTAATTCATTGATGATTGGGGCATTGTCAAAACTTCCATTATATCATCTTCATTTATTACCGCTTCTCCACATTTTTTTACAAAATCCCTTAATTGGAAAATTTCATCTTAGGTTTGCAATATCCGAAAACCTTCAAATTCGCGGCTATCATCTTCATCATCCTTTACCGTGAAATATAGTAGCTGGCCATAAATTATGCCAATCATTTTTTAAAGCATCTGGAAACACATTCTCCCACGATTTTGCTATACTCTACATAGCAGATTTTATGCTAAAATATTCAAAAATTCCTGAATAGTCTTGCCATCACTCAAGAAATGTAACATGGATTTTTTAAAATGCTGCTTTGTATTTGCATTTCAGAGTGCGCACTACTCCGATATCCATAGTATGAATGATAGATGTACAATTTAGAGAAAAGCATAATACGGATACATTACCTTAAACTAAAACTTTAAGTGACGTATGAGCCGAAACCAAGCAAACCAGCTGAATTCAAATGTTGCCGAACATAGGGTATAAAATGATTTTCAAACCAATCATTTATTTATGCGTGTGTGATCAATGTTCCTTTATTTGCCCGAGGTTTAATGGGGAAAATCTTTACTCCTTTAAATGCTCGAGATCATGTATTTTTTCCGATTACGAAAAATTTACATTCCTGCAGCATTTTCGCATGCCAAAATTGTTAGCTCGCTTTGGAATCTTTGACACTAGTTGTAGCCTTTTCTGTAGAGGCTGCCAAGGTATTTTGCGGTACATATTGCCAGAAAAGAGTAGTTTCATCAGTGCTGTAAATTTGGTCTGGAGATAAATTTTCACTATTAATGAGTTCAATGAATTCATCAGGAAATAGTTCAGCAGCTTCAGTATCAGCTGGAGCTTTTTCACCTGAAATTTTCAATTGCCTTATATCATGGTGATTTTTAAATTTGGTTAACCAATCTGTCAAATATGTGCTCTCAGTTTTTAAGTTCATTTCTTCGAGAAATATTTTGGCTTGAGCCATTAGCATAGGACTCACCAATGGCACCGCCCTCACTGCGACCTGTCTGACCCATTCAGTCATCACTTTGTCATGATCGTCACTTCTAGCATAACGAATAATTTTTCTGTTATTCATTGTGAATAGGGTATCGAAATCCCCCCCCAAAAAAGTTCCTTTTTCTGTTTTCTTATGTCATATTATTTCCTAATCAACATTGACTTTCCAATGCCATAGTCCTTGCGTAATTTTGAGACGGATATACCTTTATACAATTTTTGCAACACTGCAAAAAATGGAGCAACCCACTTTTTATTTAATGCACATCGAAACATGCTTTTGCTTTGTAGATCCTGTTTCAACTTCATAGTTTCACTTCGTAGATCCTGAATTACTCTCTCGAATTAGAAACTCTTTGGCATAATCAAAAGTTCAAACATTAATTTTCATAAAACAGCTGTTATAATAACAGCCTGCAAAGCATAATAAACTGGATCAAATCAGAAAGTTAAGGAGCAGCACTATCAGCTATATTTAATGAAATTCCTTGGAATCAGTAAAGTATAATTTTAGCCCAGCTTAAAATGTATGCTATACATTCTTAGCTTTGTATAATAAGATTGTCAACGAACAACAAGCTGTTTCGCTAGATTTTTTTATTCCTTCTACCACAAACTGAGACAATGAAGCCTAAATTGTATTATTTTAGTTGTTTGTTATACTGACGTCTATTTCTTTTGCATGCTTAAAGCTTATCAGAGTCTTGAATAAATAAATTCCTACATATACTTCAGGCTTATCAAGAGCAGGCACTAGATATCTTACCGCCTGATGCAATCTTTCCGGGTCCTAAATTCTGCTACCAAGTGCCTCCCTAAGTTCTGAATTTTTGCCACCCCTAAATTTAGGGTCCCAGTGCTTTTCCTAAATTCTAAAAATTTTGTCATCCCTTAATTTTGCTGCTCCATGCTTCCCTAAATTCTGCCGCACGGAGCAGCCATACGAGCTCTGGTGCTGGTTCTGGGTTTATGTGAAGAAAAAATCAGCTATTCATAATTCACAAATCACTAAATAATTCAAATATTACTTTTGGCCTATGAGAATCATTAAAAAAATCTAATTTTAGCATATGGAAAGAAATTTCTGCTAAAATTTTCCTTGTCAACACTTGGCGGATTTAACTTAAATCCATAATCATTGCCAAGCGCAATGTTAACATAAAAGGTTACCAAGCACTTTGTTTCTCAATTACTAATATAATAAAAAATGTTCAGGCATTGCTGCATGAGTCATTACTCAAGTTGTCATGTGTTGACGAACAAGAAGAGATAGATGAAAGCAAAATATAATAAATAATGATTCACCAGGTTAGCGCCAGATGTATAAAATACTAGTAGGTGTAAAATCAACAATGTTTCTATGTAGAATGTTTCGGTTTGAGATGTATGCCAAGCAGGAAAAATTATTAATCACACAAATTTACATTAAAATGATTGTTTCTCGAATAATGAGGTACTTTACTTAGTGTCAGAGTGAAATTAAGAATCAGGACGTGTAATGGCAGACCGCACATTCAGTTGATCAATGTTAAACGAATTTTGCATATTGCACATGCGCATACGAGAATTTGGCGCAATTTTAAAAGAAGATAAATACAGTACAGTACAAAGTTCCCAATCCGGACTCATCAGGACTTCGGTGATTCTGGATTAGAGGTTTTCCCAGATTATAAATCATCCAAGTTAAATCTGGTAAGATGGCATGCAGAAATTATACAATTAAAAATATGAAACCGTAATTTATGAAATAAAGAGCAATTATGATCTAAAGGGTATCAAAATTTACAAAAAAAAAAAGGTTAATATTTATTTGTTTACTTTATTAAACATTTCTTTCAATGTAAGTTGTTTAAGTTGCTTCGTTTTTTGTGCTAATACTTTCTCTTTAATTCTCTCTTCTAGAAACAGACATAATTTCTTGTTCAGTTATAAAGTTCCACTGTTCAAATCCTGTAATTGCTATGTCGAGAATACCGAGTAACTTGTCAATCGAAATTTTTTTATTTTCAATAACCTCTGTCATTTTCTTCACTATCAGAAGTGCGCATGTGTAAACGCTTTATTGGCTTTATGCGGATGCAAGCATTAAATGTACTTGCTTAAATGCTTTATGCTTTGCATAAGTTTGTGGCTTTGAGATCCGGACTATAGATCATTCCGGATAATGGACGTCCAGATTACAGACTTTGTACTGTATATGGTTGGTATTGTGTTATCTGGGTGTAAACATTTCGTGGTTTTAAAACTTGTTAGGTTGTAAGCTGCTTCATTACTTAAGAGTGTAAATATCGATTGTAAACTACGCAAATTTTCGTTTAAGAAGGATTAAAAAACAGGAAACATTACAAGATATATTAACTTGAATGCATACTGATTATACTTTTGAGGAATAAAATCAATTGAGTATTTACCATATGTTCCATTCTTATATACTTTACAAATTAAGGAATAAATACACTGTAGGTTAGGTTAAGGTTATTTAATTACGGCAAAGCCTAGATGGCTACCTGTCTAAGGGAAGGGATGCTTTCGTGGAGGACTTTCTAAGGGGAAACTGGCTCGTATACATGTTACACATAGGGAAAACCACAAAAACACTCATGCAGCCAGCCCGTTCGGGGGATTCGAACCTCGGACCGAACTACCAGCGTTTACCGCTCAGCCACTGGTGGGCCCAAAAAGTCCAGTGTAAATTACTGAATTAAAGCCAAAGAAATTATTATAAATAACTAATATTAAATGTAATGTTTATGAACAAAATAAACTGAAAAGAAATGAAACAGAAGCAAATGTAATAAATACAAACAAATTTCCGTAGACCTGCAATTGTAAACAGTCGATAGATGAGGAACAGGCTTGTGTAGGGTTTCTTATGCTTGGTCACCCACGGTGCATTTCCTCCCATGCCAACAGTGTACCATTGAGCATGCGCAGTTCATTAACACTGATCAACGCAATGTGCAGTTTGCCATTACGCTATTGGGACTCTCCACATATTTTATTATGGAGGGGGAGAAATAAAATGTCCATGCGTAAAAAGTTCAAAACCCTTTAAAAAAAGTTGTTGGTAGCTTTGAGGTCCAGATTTTAGATCGTTCCGGATATTGGATGTTTGGATCTCGGACATTGTACTGTATCTATGCGAGCTGTAATATTAATAACAAGCTTCCAAGAAATGCACCTGTATAAAAAATGCCTCCAAATGAAGGTGTCTGACATAAATCTTTAAGAGTTCGTGCTATGAAAGATCTTTAGTATTACATATAATAAATTAGTTAATAGATGGTGAGTTGAGACACAACATCTATCACCTGTTCTTATTAAAAACAAATATAATACTTATAGAAAAGAAAATTTAGCATCATATTAAAATTTCTATTCACAAAAGTAAAATGTATGATATCTCATAAAAGTTATTATTTTAAAAATTACTCTACTAGCATTCATTCAAAGTTCTATCTAGTTAAGCATTTTGTTATGACACACTAGTCAAGGTTTACTTTAAGAAGAATGCCCTTACAATGGATCTCAGAAGAACCAGATTAAATTCATATTATACATGATAAAAACCACAAAACATTAATGCAATACATCTAGTCCACAATTACCAATAAAAACTATACAGAAAACACAATATGACTTACTATTTATAGCTTGACCCTATAAAAGCTTTCTTTGGCTGCAGTATATTAAACCTCAACCTGCTCATTTCACAGTCAAAAATCCAAGTTTAGTCATTCACAGTCAAAAATCCAAGTTTAGTCATAAGTAAGATCTTGTTAAGAAAGTCATATCTGATCTCTAATTAAAAATAAAAACTAATGTTCATTCTGAGTGATGCTTAAGAATCATGTCAAACTTATCAATGATCATCCTGAAGTTCAATATACCTTACAGAATTCTTTAACATTTGCTTCAACCCTTCAGCAGTTACTAGATCAAGGAATTCTTTCTTCCCATTCAATATCTGTTAATCGTAAATCTGTAATGCGAGAATGTTCACTTGTGTTCACTGAGTGTGTAAACTGTAATGCCAGCTGAGTTTGTTCATGACAATAAAAGGGTTAAAACACAAAGTATCATACTCATCCATTATATCTGATCTTGTATATGCTTCTCTGGCCATGCTGTTTTGAAACCCAACAGAATGACTGAAAAATTTTATAAGGTTTTACAGAACAGTTTATATTCATTTATTACACCTCTGACTTCTACCATGAAAGTTTTTTCACAAAAGAAAACAAAAAGCTTCAGTGATTTAAACAAGTAATAATTGGAGGAAGCAATATATGGAATTTTAGGCAGATGAATAGCAACTGTCCATTACAATACTTTTATTGAATGCCTCTTGCAGCATGTGATTTATCATTATTTCCTAGATAATAAGATTAGATCTATTAATCAAGAGAGGTTGCATAGAGGTTAAAACCCTTTTAAATTATTCAGCTGAGGTAGCAGATGTCTTTATTAAGGGTTTGATTATTTTCTAACAGTGCAAAATAAACTATACCTCTGATACTCCACCACATGCAGAGAAAAAAAAACATTTTTCGATGCAAATTCTGGTTTTCCTGAGAGACTTTATATTGGACTTGACCAATAATTTTTTTGAGAAATTCATAAAGAATAATTTTCTCATCTGCAATCCCAATATATATTAAGAAAAGCCTAATTTCATTTTCTGTGAGCAGAGTAATGCCAATCAATACTCATCTAATGATTTTCAGCTGTAAATTCAAGCGGAATTCAAACAGCATGAGAAACATTTTTTATTCATTTTAAGAATCTATTGTTGTGCACTGCATATAGTGAAACTTTCTAATTATTTCTTTACTGTTAATATTGGATTTAACAACATCTTCAACCTCCTTTAGTTGTTTACTTCTTGGTTTCGCTTCAAGACTGAAATTTTTTTCTTTGAAACATCTTAAAACTCCCACAGCACTGATATTCATTAATGGTGTAGGGTATACTGAAAAAGTTTTCATACTGGCTTCTACAGAATTTCCATGAAAGTGAAAATCGTACAGTATGAAATAAAAAACACGCAGTTAACTTATGAAAACATCTACCTATGAAGAAAATTAATGAAATGAGATTCCAGTACAGATGGGAAAACAGTATGGTTCCAAGATTACAATAATCTGCAAAAATCTGGAATGAAAGATCACTTTATTACACTTTTGTGTGCTTGACTATTGGCATGTTAAAATCCTGAGTAATCCTAATAATCCATGAAAATATGCATTATGTCAAAACTTTTATGATTAGCAATTCATAAACAATGTCTATAAGAATTTGTGATATTTGGAGAGATCCATATTGAATTATTTCAAAAGGCATATCAGAATTTGTTTTAAAAAGTTTAAACTATATTTGAAGTACGGTCAATCTTTAATTTTTCTTCATCACCCTGACTTATGAAGGCATTTTTTAACACTAGAAGTGATAAACAGCATTTTGCTTTTAAAAACATCAATAAATATTAAATAGCACTTAATGCATATTGTATTATTAAAAGTAATTTAGAAATATTTTAGAAAAACTTACAAATGACCTAGAAGATGAAGCTTTATTTTCTTCATTTTCAGAGATGCTGTCTTCACAGTTTCTCATGAAAACTGCACAAGAGAGAATTTCATAAGTTAGTCAACACATAAGATATTGATAATTAAGTTTATCTGAATGACAGTAGTATATAATGAATTACACACGATAGAAAAAATGTGTAGGAAAATACACTGCTGGCAATTAAAATTGCACCACCATGATGGAAAGCAAATACAAAAAAGATATTTATTGCACGTAAATAGTATGGCATGAAGACAAAATAATTAAATTTGTAAGCATTTTAGAGGTTTACAGGGGTGTGAAATTAGTAAGAAACAGCTGCCACACCTGGCAGTTAAAACGGCCATTACCCCATCAGGCATGGTGTCAAACTTGGCTTGGATGACAGAAATGGGCAACTCATTCCATGCTGCTTCAAGTCTACAACAAACTTTATCAACCATATTAGATGGAGAGGGGTGGAAGGCCAGTCACTGACCCATGAACAGATGTTTTCAATGCGTAGCAGATCTGGAGAACATGCAGGCCAGAGCAGAAATAGAATACCCTGTGTATCAAGGAAGGTCAGAACACAACGTGCAACATATGATCTTGCATTAGCTTGTTGAAACATGGTGTTTGGGGGCCTCAAAGATAGGGCAAAACCACTAGATGTAAGATGTCAGAAATGTATCCATCTGCGTTCAAATTACCGTTGATCCAAACTAGAGATGTGCGTGTCACATGCCCAAACCATCATACCAGGTGGAGAGCCCCTATACCAGCGGTGCCCAACCTTGTGCTCACAAGCACAAGTGTGCTCGCTGATCATTTTGTATGTGCTCGCCAGCCCGATTAGGTACTACGAACAAAAAATATTTTAAAAATAACCATTCATTTATATTTCTTAATTGTTAAAATATGGTAAGCATTTATAGTCTTGCAAGATGTTATAAAATAATTGATTGCTGACTTATGAACTTGATAGCAAACATGGAATCTTATTGCTACATTCTGATGTTTAGATGGCTCAGCAGGGAAAAAGTACTTCAATGGTTTGTAGAATTTCTTTCGCCAATAAAGCAATTTTTGGAATCCGGAAACGAAAGTTATAAAGAGTTGGACGATAATAATCGGTTATCCGATCTGTATTTTCTCATGGATATAACAGCTAAACTGAACAAACCGAACGAAGATCTCCAGGGAAAAGAAAAAACCCTTTTTCAATTGACTAGGACTGTAACTGCTTTTCAGATAAAGTTAAATTTGTGTATAAATCAGATGAAAGAAAAAAATTTCACCCATTTTTCAGAATTTATCAAGCCATATTAATAACCACAAGGCAATTGAAACAGAGAAATACTCGGAAAACCTAAATGCACTGAAAAATAATTTTGAATTCCACTTCTCTGATTTCCATAAAGTTCAACCAATATTATTATTAATCTCAAACCCACTTGCCGAAATTAATATTTGAGATGTATCACATATGATTGGAAATATGGTTAAGAAAAATGTTGATGTTTTGGAAATGTGCTCACCATAGGCCAAAATGTGCTCACGATAGGCCAACATGTGCTCACGAGAGACCAAAGGCTGGGCATCACTGCCCTATACTAATATCGAAAGGAAGCAGGCGACGTGCGGTCTCCTCGGACACTCCAGATATATCTATGGGCATTACAATACTGCACATAGAACCAGGACTTGTTTGAAAAGGCAACATTGTGCCACTCCTGAACCCAGGTTTGTCATTTGACACTCCAGAGTCACCGTCTCTTTCTGTGCTGCATTGTCAAGTGAAGCCAAGTAATGGTAACCCTGCTGATAGTCCATGCTACTGCAAATGTAGACGCACCTTATGAGCTGAACTGGTGTGCTGCAAACATGCCCATTTCCTGACTAATTGTCTGTGATGTGGTCACATGGCTTTGCAGGGCTGACCTCACAATATGTCTGTTCTCTCTGACATTAGTCATGAGAGAGCGTTGAGATCCTGCATTCCATTCAGTATGATCCTCAGCAATCTACTGATATCCATATTCACATGACAGTGGTTGGATGTCAACCAGTGAGACCGGCGATATCATGGAACGATAGTCTACACTTTCGATAGGCAATGCCCCTGCCTCTATCGAGTTTCAAAAACTTGCTAGTAAGCATTTCCTCTTCTTATTCGAGGCATGACATGATATTTGAGCAAACTCCATCCTTACAAAGCACTTTTTGAATGAGCAATCCAAAACTATTCTTTTATGCAGTGATTCAGATGTTGTTTCTCCCTCCTGCATCGTCTAAATGTGCTGAAATACTAACTTTTTCTTCCTTTCATGTGATTTTGACATATGTCAGATCATTCTTTCCTAGTGTTGCAATTTTAATGACCAGCAGTGTAGTTAAGGAAAAAATTTGAACACATATTGATAAAAAAATGTGGGATATTTGTTCTCAAGTATGATTTATTCATGTAAAGAAAGTTTCTGTATTCAAAGGCATAAAGAAGTCCCTTTTCATCACATTACATCCTAAGAAAAAATTACACTGGAGCTTAAATGAGAATGAAATATTTAACTACAGTAAATAAACTATAATACAGCAATTCACATTTGATTGGCAGATCTGATAGACATTATTATAAATGAAAAAAAAATCAAGAATGGGAATTATGTAAGTTTACTCATAGCAAAATTTATTATGAAAATATCAATATTTGACAACTTTGACTGTTCCATCCATGGTTTAACTGTTGAAGGAGAGAAAGCTGGTTATTTAGTATTTTTATAATTTTTTCACCATAAATTTTGAATACCAAAAAGATTACAAATATGACACAGTTTACCTTAAAAAGTTCTGCTTGAGAATGCCTCTTCTGAGGAAGATAACTCTTATGCTCTTAATCAAGTTTTTAAGTACCCTCTGTTGGTCATTTTATAACATTTCAGACTTTTAGATTTCGGCTTCCCATTTCTACAATACTGTACATAAGTTGCCTTTCAATAATATAATATTTAATTTAATTAACAGTATCACACTTTCAAGCTTCAAAACTGAATACCATCCATACACTGAATATGTTTTGAAAAAAAAAATACTTGAAATCTTGTTTAGAACAACAAATTCATAAGAAACAAATGTTTGAAATAATAGAGGAAAAATAGAAAATTTATTCACTGCAAACTGACATTAAAAAAAGCATACTAACTGCATTTTTTTTACTTAACCTATTTTGCTCAAAAATTGAGATTTAATCCTGATTATTTAAATTAATTCTCCTTCATACTTCCTAGTCCCTTAAATTGCTTCAAGAAACTGTTACTTTATTAACATAAAAATTTTACATGCACATTAAAATAAAAGGGGATATAAGACATAATGCCTTTTGCCTAGAGTCATGCATAAAAAAATATATCGTTTCTTAAAAGATAAGTTTCAAGCAAACAAAAAAGGAAGGGATTAGGAAAGAGAAAAACAACAAATACAACAGCACACAAGCCAGAAAGAGAAAAATAAGAAATACAGTAGTATAAAGCTAGAAAGAGAAAAATAACAAATACAACACACAAGCCAAATCCCATTATAACTGGCACAGTCTACTAATTCTCCAATCTATTGTAGGATAAACCATAATGTTATTCAAAACTATAATTCTAAATTTAAATCTTTAGCCACCTTAATATAAAAATTATATGAAGTTTTAAACTTAAGCCATAATCTGTACTGTTCCTTATTCATGTAGAGTTATAAACAGTAATATGAGATAAAATGTTAAAGCCTACAATTTGTCAACAACTTCTCATTTATATTCTAATACAAACATTAAAAATATATATCTGTAATAATGCTATAATTCTATGGGCTCTTTAAAAAAACATTTCAAAAAAAAAAAAAAAAAAAAAAAAGAAGATGAAGGAAAGGAGAGATAAATATAATTAAAAACTTCTTTATAAAACTGATTTTAAGCATTAGAGAATGCACAATTCATATAATTAAACTGAATATTTAGTGATATAATTTATAATTAACTTCTTAAATAAAAATTTGGATGGATTTAAATTAAACAAAATAAAATTGTATCGGATCTTAAATTATAAACTAAGCTTTTCAGAGGCTGAAATAACTCCAAATTCACAGGCATAACAATGGCATGGAATTTTATCATATTCTAAATGGTTGGAAGAATTGACATTTTCTAACATTTTAATACCTTCTATACTATTGTTTGCTCTTTACTGTTAAAAGAAAATAATGTATATTCTTTGGGAAGAATTTATAAAATTATTCAATAAAAATTTTAAACTAATTTTTTCTCAAAGTTTAAAATATTTTTCATCTATAAACACATTTTTTTAAACAATAATTTTGAAGATTTATGTTTTTGGTGCAAACTGATAATATTTACAGAAATCTTGAAAATAATGCTGGGTTAAGTCACCTTCCAATTTAAAGCATCATATGCTTAAACTCGTTTATTTCTGAATAGCTGCATGTCTCACAAATAATAATAAAAAAGCTGCTACTAGAAATATGAAAACACAGAAAATGTTTCTAAAAAAATAAATGTTTTATTGAAAAAAAATTATACACCAGAAATGGCATATCAGAATAAAAATCATCTTCTTATTTAAAGACTCCTAGGAAGAACTTAAGAACAGGCACATCCAACAAGTTATAATTTTAACACTAATAGAACTGCATAGTAAAAGTCATGAGCAGAAACAAATCCATGAGAAACCTCACAACATAATAACATTTAAGATATTTTCTGACTAATTGCTCTCGTATGAAGAGTCACTAATTAATTGAATATATAAACAATAATAAAAATAAAAATAAAAATGAAAAGATGCATTTTATAAGAAAAAAGAAATTTGAAATTTATGAGGAGGAAAATGTCCATTTGCCAGATTAAAAAAAAATCCCAACGATCAGTGAAATGACAATTAAATAGACAGTGTGTTATATTCATGTTTATTCAAACAGTTGTGTGGTATGCCCATGTGTGAATTGACGCATATATCTAAAAAATATACCAACCACATAAAAATTCTACAGAACTTTCAAAGAGAATGTGGATAATCGGAAAGTATCACATTTAACAAATAAATTCCTTTATTTTCAGCTTATTTACATACATTGTTCAATTTAAATGTACACTGAATATATAAGGGTTCATAATTTTATGCACATTTTGTTTGCGAGGTGGTGAACACTGTCACTATCATGCCTCTGATTACTGTTGTGTAAAAACTTCATTTATAATAACCTATCTATTCCAAACCAAGTGTTTTTTTCCCACATGTGAGTGAGTTCATTAAAATGGATATGTCTGAGGCCAAAATTACCAAACATGGAGCTCTGAAAACCTGAATCTATTTATTCTGCTCTGCCTTTTGTGAAAATTTTCATTCAGAGCACCACGTCAAAGAAACAAATTGTGGGTTTCAACCTATGATTCTTTGAAACTACAATGGATGCTGATACTACCGAGAATGCTATTTGATAGTGTATTATCCAACAACACAGTACAAAATATTATACAGTAGATTTCATCATGAAAATGTTAAAAAAGGTATTAGGAACAGAATCATATCAAAAGGCCTGCCCACAGAGATATCCAACACTTGCCAGTCTGAACTACTTTGTACAGTGATGCATTAAACAAACCATGTTCAATAACAATATGCACACCTCGGAAGAGTTAATTCTGAACATCACTGCTGTCATCCAGAGTACAGATAATAGTTTCATAATACTCTCAGGCAGAGCTTAAATTGCACCATAACCTGGCTCCAATACTTCTCCAATTTTTTAGATAAATTGTAATTCTAGCTGAAGTGCATCAGGGCCCTATATATAAGAGGGCTCTGGCATTTCTTTTAACTAAACCACAATTTCAGCAGAAAATTATTTTGATCTAAAAACTTTATTTTTAAAAATAAAACTTACAAAAATGAATTAATAATAAAAAAAATTTGAAAGGTTTCAGATTTTAAATTACATCCAAAGGGGTGTTTTTTAACATTTTGTGTGTTTTTTCAACCTTTATTTATTAAATATCATATTCTACATACTCAAACTATAAAATTCAGTTCAACAGCAAAATCAAAAATTAATTTTAAAATGAGCATATCTTTAGAATTTCTGATACACAGTCTCGCACGCTGAGGATAAAAATGTTTTTTCTTCCATGTGGTGTTGCCATTGCTCGCTTTGAAATCGTTAAATTTTTCAATTGAAAATTCGTTAAAGTGTTACAAAATATGAAATCGATCATAAAACAAATTCCAAATTTGGGCTTCCAGATGCCCATATTTGGGTGGAAACGTACGTTATTCAAAATTGGATGGCTCTAGGTACCGTTGTGTTATCACAATGTGAGAAACATACACACACATTTATGCAGATTCTTCATAATTTAATTTCTTTAAATACAGTATAGGGTGAAAATATTTGGTGGCAACAATTTAAAAAGTGAATCGAACATTTATAATTTTAACATATAGAAAATAAATATGCAATTTTGAACCCAATGACTGAAAATGTCAGTGACAGTAACAACAGTGGCATAACTAAGAAGGCAAGGGGGCACATCTCTTCCCAGGCTACAGCATCTAGGAGGCATTGATATTATGAAATTTTTGGAATGTTTTCCAAGCTTCGCAAACGGGAGGTGACATGAAATCTTCGGTTATCCCCAGGCACTGAAAACCCTAGCTACAATTCTGAGTAACAACAATTTTTAATTGTACTATTTAATTTATTTAATCTACATAAATCTGATTTAAAAACTAATATAAAGAAGAAACTTGATTCAATATAATGTTTTCATAGGCAGAAGGCGAAAACGATTCTAATTTCTTTTATTTCAAATATTACCTGATTCCTTCTGAAGTTCTGGGCACAATCTTAAGATATGTTCTTTTAATTTATTTTCTGGCACATCACTGCCACATCGAGAACACCTGCCATTCGCACTAGCACAACATGGAATATGTACATTCATATCAACCCAAGGTATACGTTGTTTACAAATATGACATTCTCCTAAATACTTAGATGGGCCCTAAAAATATCAAGACATCATAACAATAAATTACATTAATGAAAAAACTAAATCTCAAAAATAAAATCATTATTTATTCATACAATAATTTACTAAATTTGTTAGTAATACACTCATGGCCAAATTTATCTTTATATAACTAAACATAATGATATTCCATGAAATAACCAATCGATCTAATCCATTTTTTCGGAGAATATGTGAACACAAATCTAATTAGCATTATCCAATTAAAAGTGATCAAATGGTTTCTGACATGCAAATCACAGCCTCACCTACTGTTAATGATGTGAAGTTTGGTTTCAGTTCATGATAGCAAAGAAGAATATTAAACTTTAAAACATACAGAACATATTCAGAGAAGGTGGGTATAGGATTTACTATCTTAACTCTCCACGTGGAGAAGGTTTTGAAACTGAAACCTTAAAGTTTTATAAAAGGCCATGAGTAAGTGATACTTTTTTAATTCCAAAACGACTCTCCCACTTTGTATTTTGATTTATATTTTTTATCCAAGTGTGTACTATCTTAATTGTCCGGACATGTTTCAAGATGCATATACATGGATTCAGAAGTATCATCCCTCTTCATCAGGAACAAAGAAATCTGCATAGATATAATCTGTATAGATATGAAATATCTAACATACTGAATTGTGAATTTACTTATTTAGGCCATTTTTCTGTAATTATTATCAATGTAATTCATGACAGAATAAATTTAGGGTGCAGTTATACAGCAAGAGCTGCTTGTTTGGAAATTTATAGTCCTGCTTTTGGAGAAACTGCATCTGTCATTATATCTGAAGCTTGCTTCATATTTTGGATGAAAATATTTATTAAGTGTATCTTGTGACTTCTTTACATTTGTATTGTTAAGCATATGTCACTGAAAGCTAAACACTTTGTTTTATCTAATATAAGGAGGACTAAAACTGAAAGTGTGATGTTTTTTAAAATGGCTCAATCAAGTATGTTAAATAAAAATAAATAAATAAAAAAAAAAACAGTTACAATTAAATAAAAAATCTAATGTGGACACCATGACTTCCTTGTACACCTACTAAATTATTTTTACTGCACTTCATTTAAATTTATTTCAAATGAAAGTGAGATACAGTCTTCTAATTCAAAATGCCTTTCAGGCATTGCCGATAGCAATAAAAAAGAGAGGTGCATAATTAGCTATTATAGCAATCCCATATATAAAATTTCAGCATTCTATAGCTAATTTTTTCCTAAGTTATGTGAGATACATACATACGAAAAGACATCAGGCCAATACTAGTCAAAAGTCCCAAATACAAAATTTCCACATTTTATAGCAAACCGTTTTTGACTTATGATATATACTTACATACAGATATTGTGATAGAGCTAATAAAAATGGATATTTTCACTGAAATCTGGAAACCAAAATATTTTCATGGCTACAGTACTTCTTTTAACTTTTTTATTTACTTTATAAAACATCTTAAAAAAATAAAATTAATTTGAATAATTTTTTAAAAATTTTTTTATGGAAGAAAGGAAAGGAAAATGATCTCCTAGGTATAATGAAAGAGATGCATGAATCACTAATCTAAAAAAATTACATTATCTGTTACACAACTCCTTTTATTTGTATTAGTATGACTGTAAAATAAACAAGGTTTTGTCTCTCAAAATAAAAGCGTATCTATTATTCGTGTTGTGTTATGACAAATACACAATTACAGATGTGGGTAGATTATACATCTTTGTACTACAGTACCTCCAGAGTCACTAAATGGTGTTTTCTAGTTCTCATCAGCTACAGCAGAGTTTACAAATAATCTTAGAAAAAAGAAAAAGGGTTCCTCTTAACAAGTTCAACTTCAAATTTGGGAGGGTTATACAGCTGTATTCTGTGTTCTGTTTTTTTACTAAGAGCTATCTATTAAGCTCTGTAAGCTAGCAACTGTGTAATTAAAAAAACAGTAATGCTTCGTTTATGCAGACTGGTTATTCTTTTTAGACCAAATAAAATCAGGCTCATTAATTTAAGCTTATATTCTTTAGACTAAAATTTCATAAATAATAATATATTATGCTTATTTTTTATTAAATTATTAATTTAAATAAAAGTATATGACAATTAAACTGACATACAACATTAACAAATATGCAGTCTATAAACATCTGTGCAGAAGAAATTATACACTATGTGCAGGTCTTTTGTCTTTATTCTCTCTGAATTGCTGCCTAGCCAAAACAATGGTGCCTTTTATAGAAAGATTTTAATAAAAGAGAAATAGTTAAGCATTTTAAAGCACAATAATAAAAAATAACTTCTTTAATTTTAGAAAAACAAAAATTAAAATAAGATAATTAATTTAATTTTAAAAGCAAGCACAAAAAAAATAAATTTCACTGTTTTATTTTAGTTGAAATTAAAATATGCACCATATTAGGTTGTTAATTCAGAAAAAAAAATTTAATACCGTATTTCTTCACATATTCAAATCTTAGCTTTTTAGTGCGAGGTTCTCAAATTTTTGTTAATATTTACATAATTTTTCCTTTTCTCAATGTGTTCAGAGAATGAGCTTCCCTAAATTTTAAAATTTGTTTGTCCACATAGTGATTGCTTTCATCTTATTAACAGAAAGACATTTGTAAATTACCTGCTAAGGTCACACCAAAACGTTTTCTTTAAACTCTCTTTCTTCTAACTGTTGAACATGAAAGTTTAATACAAAAACCAATGCAGTACACTGAAGCAAACATAAACTGACATTCAGTCTATGATTTTGTTGAATTATTTGGGTCAAGATTCAAGTTACAGGGAAGGAGAAAAGAAGATATCTTATTAGATATTGTAATATTAATATGTATTCTTATTGGAATGTGGGTTTCTTTTAAAGAAATAAGCTAGTGATAGTTACATGTTGTTTATCCCTGACTATCTTTAACTATGCTCTTACTGTAATTGTTTCATTAAATCATTTGCATAGGTTTCCCCTCTCAATTTTTAGACGTTTCACTTAGTAAAAAAAATGGAGGCAAAATAAGGTTGGAAAAAGTTTCCCCCTCTCCTACCACATATACCTTTACTGAAACAAAATGCATAGAATGAAAAAATAAAGGTCCTCATTTACATTACATTAAATTTATATTTGTTCGTAGCAATTTTGTCCTCAATAAAATGTTAAAATTGGAAAATCAATAATAACTAACACATAACAGCATGGACTATACTTTTTTTTTTTTTTTCCAAATTTATTCTAGATGTTTTAAAAAAGTCACAGAAAACTGAACTTAGAATTCTATACTAGATTTAAAAAAGAAAAAAAAAGGAATCTTCAGCATAGCTTTAAAATTATATTTTATGTTTAAAAAAAGGTACACTATTTTAATAATTCTATAATTAAATAAGAAAGTTTGGAAAATTATAAATCAAATGATGCAAATAAACAAATGATAAATAAATTTCAGCAAACCTTTCTACAAATTTGTGAATGCATATTCATTTCTTTAATGGAAATATCCTGCTCACAGAATTGGCATTTCTCTGTTCTTGATCCACAATGTAATAAATGATCTTCAAGTTCAGTCAGAGTCACTTCAGTTTTGCAATATTCACAACATACAAACTTTTCAATGTTTTGATCCTAAGTAATAGAAAACATTAAAAAATTCATTTTAATGCTACTTTTACATAAGAAAGCATTTATTCCCTGTAACTATGTACTCATAAAATATATAAGTATTTTGCAATTTGAAAAATAGAAGCACAATGGATTGCATTGCTTTTATCCTCATTCACAAATTTAAATTAGTGAGAGCAGAGAAATTTGTTAAGTCAAGCAATTTTTTTTTATTTATGCATCTGAAGATGTATCAAAGTATATAGAAATTCATGAAAAATATTTTTAACAATTTAATATTAACATTCAAACATGATTTACTATCTACTTTTTTAATTTAATATAAACAATTTTTATTTATTTAATCATTTTTATTTTTAAATGCATACATTACAGAATATGTTTGTGCTTGTTTGTAATAAAAATTATTTTTATTTATGTATAGTTAAAAAAAGTTCTCAGTTACTGTTTGAATTTTTTTAATGAATAGAAATTGCTTTCAGTTCAATTTGTAAGTATATCAAAATTGTTTTTGCAACATTATTAAATCTGAGAAATCGGTGAATTGCATTCATGGCTTCTAAAGCTTCTTTGTATGATGGAATGTCAAGTTCAGATTCTGAACATTTTCTTTATCAGGAAAGGGCTACACTGTACTAAAAATTTCTTCTCATTCATTATTCTTGCAGTATCATTACTAACAGTCATAACATTCCAATTCTGCACCTGAATTTTCTAAATCAATGAAAATTGTTTCCTCTAGCTCAATGTTGAAAGAAAATACCAAATCCTACGTGCAAAATGCAACTTTGTGGTGGTTTCTGTGACAGAATATAAAATCTATTATTTGTATAGCATCTAGCAATACAATATCATCATCTGACATTATCAAGCACATTCTCCATAAACTTTTATATCTACTCCTGTTTAAAATAAAAATGAATGCTTAGAAATTCTTAAACTGTGACCAATGAGCAAAATGTATATTGGGCAGTAATACGGAGGTTGCATTTACAGTAATATAAAGGTTGTATTTACAATGAAAAATATTCTGTTGTTAGGCCCTATTTTCAAAAATTATGAAAAATAAATAATTATGTAGATTAATTATACATACAAAATTATTAATCATTCCATTAGAATTAGTAAATGTATGAAAAGCAATTTTAAAAATTATAATTATTCATTTATCAAGTTCAAAACTCAACTTCTACACATATCATATAAACAAAGCCAATTTTTACCATAATTTTACTTTATTGATGTCACACACAGACAAAAAAAAATAATTTTTAAATAAAACTGTAACAAATTAATAATGGATAATTTGAAATTTTGACAGAAGTAACACATATCAGATCAGTATACCACAGCTAATTTAAATTACTTCTAAAAGATTCTTATCTAAGTTTTTGCAATCTGTTTACAGGAAAATTTATATTTTAAAACTCTAGTACTTTATACATTCTGCCACCAAAAAAAAAAATATATATATATGCACCCAAAAAACTCGAGCCACAATCATGAAACTCAGAATGTAATTCGGTAAGTGATATGCAAATGATTTAAATTTTGACGTGAATGAGACAAGTGTTAAGTGTGCTATGCACATATGAGATACGCAGCTGGAAGAGTTTAAAAAAGCATGACTGCTCATGCCATAGAGCCATTCAAACTAATCTATCGATTTGGATGGATAGTACTGTGACAAGAGATGCCTCTGAGACATAATCGGCAGCAGTATGAACAGTTGTTGAACTTTAAGAACGGATGTATAGTAGGCTCAGAGAAGCAAGGTTGGTCAAACAGGCATATCAGCCACCACCTCAATCAGAGCGATATGGCAGTTGGTCGGTGTTGGTGACAATGGATCACGAAAGGGATATTCTACCATCGCATAGGGTCAGGGCACTGCAGAAACACAAATAAGCAAGAGGATCGCAAATCATAAGGGCAGCCATTCTCCCACCAACAGTGTCACTAGCATTGATTCGATGCCATTTACCATCTTCCAGGCATCCGGTGGTATGAAGGGAAACCATTAGAAGATGATTGGCCAATGCTGGTGTCTGCTGCCAACGTCCAATAAGACACCTACCACTGACCTCACATCAGAGGCAGTGTTAACTGGATTTCTGGCCAAATTCGGACAAGCTGAAGTGTGACCGACTGTAGGTATGGGATCTTCAGCGATGAATCCCGATTCAGTTTCAGTGCTGATAACTGAACTGAACTAATGATCAACGATACAATACAGTATTTGTTATCAAGTGGCATATGGTGATTACATAAGATGTGACAGTGTGAGGGAGCAATTTGTTGGGACACATGATCATCTCTAGTCATCCTTCTAGGCATTATGTTGGCTCACAGTTTCTTTGATGACATTTTAATGCCAGTTGTATTGCCTTATGCTATTAAGTCGCCAAGGTGCCACTTATAAGCAAGACAACACTTGTCCACAAACTGTGCAACTCTCCCAACAATGTCTTCAATGATATGAGGTACTCCCGTGACGTGCCAGGTCAGACCTCTCATCAATAGAGCACATTTGGGACATACTTGGAAGGGAACTGCAGCCATCCCAGAATACTGGGGAATTAACTGCCCAGCTGTAAAAATTATGGCATGATCATCTACAGGGGTTCATACATTACCTACTTGATTCAATGCCATGCCATGTTTTGGCTTGAATAGCTACCAGATGTGGCTATACTAAATGATTTATAACATTTTTGTCATAACTTCTTAATAAAGTGATCTTTTGTACTGAATTTTTAATAATTTCTTTATCTCCTCATACATTACATATATGCTATGTTTAGTAATAGTAGTGTGTTTCCTTCTGGACGCATATATTATATATATATTGTGACAGAGTGTATATATTTTCAATTTCAGCGAGAAGAAGAATGGCAAACCCTCATATCTGTCCCTTCCTCAGAGAAATTCTTTTTCAAAATAGGGGCAGAGCTATTCAAATTCATATTATTACTAATACGGAACCCAAGGTTTATGCAAATGACAGGCACAGTCTCTTCCACGATAAAATTTATATAACTAATCTGATATTAGAGCAAGACAGGTTAGATAAGTCACAATAACAGCAGAAATTGAATAAATATATAATATTTGATCATACATAATTAATTACATATTGCAATGATAAAAATAAAATTGAAAAATAAGAAATTAAAAAACATAATGAAGTACTTCAGATAAATAGCTCATTTCTTTAGTTTAAAAAAATTAGGCTACAACTATCTTACTTTTCTACAAAAGCAATCAGTAATTTCTTGAAAAATATATAACAAGGGTTTTCAACTAGTAGTACGCAAGAGAAAAATAGGTGGTATGCAAAGAAGCAAAGTATTTTTAACTATTAAATTCAAAAATTAAAACCCCAACATCTTGATTTTTTCTCTAACACTCGTAAATTTATGCGATCTGAGCTTTGTGCAACAGTGGTGGTGGTAGTAGTACTTTGTAGTGGTGGTACTAAAGGTTTACAGTTTTTGCTTAGATGGTACATGTTAGTCAAAAGGTTGAGAATCGCTGATCTATAAGAAATGAATTCAGGTGCTGCTAGTTATGCAGTTAAGTAATATCTATGACTATGACATAGCTGCTAATTTGAATTTAAATCTGCAATAATTAATTCTTACAATTAAAGTTACACAGCTTCTTAAGGAAATAATTTCCAAAATGTCTGATGAAATAATCTTCAAATTTCATACCTTTCAAATATTTAATTTAAATTGAAAAATACGAGGGCCATCCAGGAAGTAGATTACGTTTCCGTCTGTGTCCGCTAGGGGCGGGGCTAGCGCGGCCATCTTGGGGTCAGAGCGTTGCGCAGCTCAGTCTGCATCTAGCCGTGCTAGTGAGAGGTTCGTGCTGTGCTCCGTTCAGATACTGTGACGGTTTGAAATGTCTGCGTTAATTGAAAATCCCGCGAGCTGCGAGGTGCGCTCAGTAATAAGGTTTCTGACTGCAAAAAACTGTAAACCGATAGAAATCTATCGGCAGCTTCGTGAAGTGTATGCGGACAACATTATCACTGAAGGTGGAGTGCGTCAGTGGGTCATAAGATTTCAAAATGGCCGAACCAATGTTCACGACGAAGATCGAAGTGGGAGACCCAGCATAGTGACCGCCGAACTTCTCGAAAAAGTCGATGCTAAAGTCCGTGAAAATCGAAATTTCACAATAACGGAACGTTCTTTGAGTTTTCCACAAATTTCGCGAAGTTTGTTGCACGAAATCATCAGCGAAAAGCTTGGTTACCACAAGTTTTGTGCAAGATGGATTCCAAAAATCTTGACAGAGGACCACAAAAATCAGCGAATGGCTGCAGCGTTGAACTTTTTGGATGCTTACCATAAGGATGGTGACTCTTTACTCGATCGCATCGTTACTGGTGACGAAACATGGGTGAAATATGTGAACTGTGAAACGAAATTGCAATCAATGCAGTGGGGGCACACAAGTTCTCCCCAAAAACCCAAGAAATGCATGCAAACAATGTCGGCAAGGAAGATGATGGCGACTGTTTTTTGGGACAGAAAAGGTGTAATTTTGGTGGACTTCCTGGAAAGAGGCACTACAATAAACTCTCAAAGGTATTGCCAAACTCTCCAAAAACTCAGAAGAGCAATTCAAAACAAGCGCAGAGGAATGTTGAGCTCTAAGATCTTGTTGATTCACGACAACGCCCGGCCCCACACGGCAAATGTCACTCGTAAAGTTCTTGAATCTTTTAAGTGGGAGTTGTTTCCTCATCCGCCGTACAGTCCCGACCTGGCACCGAGCGACTTCCACCTATTCCCAGCAATGAAGAAGTGGCTGGCTATGCAGCGTTTTGATGACGACGCACAGCTGCAAGAAGAGGTAACGAAGTGGTTGAAGGCGCAGGCGGCCGAATTTTTCGACGAAGGAATTTCCAAGCTCGTACATCGCTACGATAAATGCCTTAATTTGTATGGTGACTATGTAGAAAAGTAGTATTTGAGTGTGGCTTTCATCTGTATATAATAAAATTTGTTTCCTATACTTTGTTTATTTTTTTATTCCAAAACGTAATCTACTTTCTGGATAACCCTCGTAACTGGATATTCTCGTGGCCCAAAAAACAGCTATCACTCAAAGCATTTCATTGTGGAAACCTTTTGTTGATCAATTAAGGGTGAATTTTATTTAAAATTTCAGACAATATTTGCAGCTCATAATAGTCTTTTCTTCAGTCCATAAGAGCTGTCTTATTTAAGGCCATGTCAATGAATCAGATATGGCCCTAAATAGCTAGATATGATTAGAAAAGCTCCCTGACCAATATATATGAGGGATGTTCAAATGAAAAGGTATGAAATGTCGTAAAAAATAAGCCACTTGAAATTCGAATACGTCTATTTAGCATAATGTAGTAAGACATCCAAGGACACGAATGTAGTGTCTGGCAGGGTTGCACACATAAAAATAATCTGGTTGAAATTAGAATATGCCACTTTGGCATAATGTAGTGAGGCATCTACGGACGCGACTTTGGCTACTTTGGCATCTACGGACGCGAATATAGTGTCCAGTGGTGCTGCACGCATGCACGGGTGTCCGCACATGATGCAGGAGAGAAGCAGCCAGTTGTGTATTTCTTACGGTTGATGTGGAAGTGCATGTGAGGACATTGTGGCATTCACATTGCAAAATTCTATGATTGTATAGCAAGGAGGTGACGTTTTTTCTGACTGTGGAAGTGATTACACCGTCCAATATTGGCCATATATGGGGGAGATCGTGTGTCCAACAAGTCAGTGAGAAAGTGAAGTGCCAGTTTTTGGAAGGCCTGAAGTGTCTGAGTGATACCCGAGACCACACCAGGCAAACACAGTAATACTGGGCGACCTCATCAAAAAGGTAAAAGACTGAAGAGATATCTCAAGAGGACTCTTCAAATCAGATGACGAACTGAAGGACACAATGGAAGACTGGCTTCTGTCATAGTTGCAGGAATTCTGGGAAGAGGGAATCCTTTGGCTTGTAAAACAGTGGGATAGTTGTGCTCAGGCCTCTGGTAATTACTTGTGAATAAAGACTTCAATATATCCACAGTGTCATTCCATACCTTTTCATGTGAACACTCCTAATACATAACTGATTTACCCATTTTATGTAAAACTCATAACTAGATAAGGACATAACAGATACATTACTATATCCACTTACTTGAACTGTTTTTCTATTTTCGAAAACTCTTGCCATATTTTCAATGACAGCATCACTCTTAGGAAACTGTTCATTGGTCATACTGCTACTCATATCATATGCACTTCTCTCTGTTCTAAGGTAATGCTAAGAGGAATCAAATGCAATAAAATTTTAAAAAAACATTAATACATGCTAAAAGTGTCAAAATAAACATATGAAAAATAAGATACGGAAATCTAACAATACTTGAATTACTAAAAATATTAATTTTCCAGAATAACAGATATTAATTTCATATTAAAAATATACACGTTTAATAATAAAAATGTTGAAATGTGTCTGCTTACAAATTCAGAATATACTGATTTTATAATCATGAAATGATTTTTCAAATAGGTGAGCTTAAAATTAAAAGACAGTTTATAAGAACTTATATTCACTTAATGGTTACATTTAATTGTTTTTGAAAGCAGATCATTCCTGTTTTTTCTTTTTTGGCACTAATGTATTAAAAATGCTTCTTATTTCCTCAAAATTCAGTGCTTCTCCTGTTCTTTTTGTTTTGCAAAAAAATATATTTTCAGAAGCATACCAGTGTTTAATGATGTCCTTGGTATGAACGATGTGCCTTCGTAATAGAGCTTTATTTATAGAATTTCTCAGGAGAATTAATTAATTTATAGTTTTTAACACTACAATGGCTAGTCTTCTTAATACTCAAGGACAAATGCCACAGTTATTTCACATCAGTAATCAAATCTTTTAAAATCTTTGTCATAATTTCTAAGATTTTTAATAATGTTTTATTTTACTCAGATTGTGCTATAATACTTTATAGCACAATCTGAGACACTGAACAGATTACCTTAAATCATTAAAGTTAACTCAAAATATAGATACTCAAAATATAGATTTATAATAATTTTGTGTGCGTTTTAACAATATTCTAACAGATACTAATTTAATAAATATACATTTAAAAAATTTTAATTAACAGACATACAAGCACTTTTAGTATATTTTCTATAAGCCATTATGTGCATGAAATGTTTTTGGTACACTCTTCTGTTTACCATTTTTTATGCAATAGAGAATTTCCCGGGTTTGGTTTAGATATACAATGCGTAATGTTCATAACATCTATATTACTCCATAATTTGAATGCACTTCCTTCAATAATTACTGTAATTTGTTTCCTCGAAATACCACAAATTTGCAAATGATCCAAATGCTTATTGCTTTAAGATCTGAGACATAGTTCAAGGAATGGGCTCAGCATCATTTTGGTTCGTTTAGATGATTTATGAAATGCATCCCTAAGCATGATATACACTGGTGTGCAAAAATTAAGGACGAAGTCGAAAAATTAGCATATCAGCTGAACGAAGAGGCAGAGCGGACAGAAAGACCAATCAGGAGATTGATGTACGGTAGCACATGCGCAGATATGCAGGTAGACGTAATTGGGGAGTGTCTGAGTAGTATAAAGCATATTGTTGGTGTAAGATCAGTATTTCTGGCAAAGAGATTGCACACCGTATAGCAGTTAAAATCACACCGAGTTGCTGTCTCAGCGAGAAATGGCGAATAATCAATCTGTTAGACGACATCTGTATGCTTTTACCCGAGGTCGAATCATTGGAAAGTTGGAGGAAGGCTGCAGTGTGACAAGTGTGGCTGCAGAGTTCGGAATTGCTCACAGCATCCTTTCACGACTTTGGAGACAATTTCAAACTACAGGAACAGCTATCCGGGGGTTTAGTACTGGTCGTCCACGAGGAACCACACCCACAGATGACAGGTACATTGCCTTACAGGCCAGAAGAAACAGGCGGCAGACAGCGGGACAAATCGCTAGACACATGACACAGGCGACTGGACAATCGATATCGCGTTTTACCGTGGCCAGAAGACTGCATGGTGGTGGTCTGTTTGCATGACACCCTGTACGGTGTGTACCTCTAATGCCTGCCCATCGGAGAAGGCATTCTCTTGGTGCCAGGAACACCAGAATTGGAGAGACAATGAATGGGGACGAGTACTCTTTACAGATGAGAGCAGATTCAGTCTGAGTAGCGATTCTCATCGCATACTCATCTGGAGAGAGCGGGGAAGCCGCAATCATCCCTTGAACATCATTGAAAGGGACTATGGAGGTGGCGGAGTTCTCGTTTGGGGAGGCATCATGCTTGGTAGTCGTATAGACCTTCACATCTTCGACGCAGGTTCAGTCAACAGGACCCGTTATTGTAACGAGATTCTTCTTCCATATGTGCATCTTTTTAGAGGAGCTATGGGTCCGCAGTTCCTTTTCATGGATGACAATGCACCATGTCATCGCACAGTAACTGCCGAACAGCTCTTAGAGAGTGAGGATATTGAACGTATGGATTGGCTGGCAAGATCTCCGGATCTCAATCCCGTCGAGCATGTATGGGATCTTTTAGGCAGACGCTTGGCAGCTCGTACCTTACCACCAGTAACGATTCCGGAGCTTCGATTAGCGCTGCAAGACGAATGGGCAGCAATGCCTCAACAACTCATTGACACCCTCATTCTCAGCAGGGGCAGACGCTGTGAAACCTGCCTAGCAGTCAGGGGAGATCATATTCCCTATTAAAGACCGGATGTTTCTTGCTGGACACCCATCACAGGGATGTTTCGGCCTTCAGTCGCATTGCGCTCCATGCTACTTTTTCAATAAAGCTTCTTTTTATTCCTCTGATTTCTCTTTTAGTAAGTGTTGCTTACATTACTCATGTCCTTACGTATTGGGGATCTTAGGGTATTAACTGTGTTGATTTGGAAAGCTTTTGTACAAAGTTTATTGAAAAAACCGTCTCGTCCTTAATTTTTGCACACCAGTGTACCTTCATGGAGGGCTTTCTAACAGAAACTGGCTTGTATTGATGTTACAGATCGCTAAAACCATAAAGACTCCCATTCTTTTTATGCTTAAAACATAACTATTATGATAGATTTCATTTCGTTATGATCTACTGCAACATTTAACTTAATTGTAAACAATATAACTTTTTTTCAACTTCTTACTTGATATAGTATTCAGTGCAATGCTGGTATTTTCATGGTTATATACATCTAGCAAATAAATAAATTCCTTCCAACTTTCCAAATGATCCATAATTTTTCTTTTAAATACAATACAAAGTCTTTAATCCGGACGTCCATAATCCAGAATGATCTATAATCCGGACCTCAAAGCTACAAACTTTCTGCGCATGCGTAGTGTTTACACATGTGCATAATATGTTTATGCATGTGCGTTTAATGTATAACGGATGGTATAAGCCAGGCTAAAATTATCTAATTATCTATTTCAGTTAATGTTGCAGACTGCGTTGTTCCTTAATCTTCTAATTGAATCCGGGTTATTATTTTTTGCAGACTGCAAGAGCAATTTTATAAAAAGTACGCTTGAACTTTCGATTATGTCAGAAAGAGTTTCCGATTCTGGAGCTGCCGAAGGATCTACAAAGTGAAAGCATATTCCGATGTCCATGAAACAAAATGGGGAATTGCTGCAAAAAATGGATAAAAGCATGAAGAAAATGACAGAGAAGTTAGTGAAAATGAAAAATTTCGATTGATAAGTTAGTCGGTATTCTCGGCACAGCAATTACAGGAACAGCGGAACTTTGTAACTGAACAAGAAATTATGTCTGTTTATAGAATTAAAGAGAAAGTATTAGCACATAAAACAAAGCAACTTAAACAACTTACATTGAAAGAAATGCTTACTAAAGTAAACAAATAAATATTAAGCTCTTTTTTGTAAATTTTGATACTATTTAGATCATAAGGTGCTACTTTGGTAGACGGTTGCACGGATTTTTGGCGATTTACGTTGGCACAATTGTTGGTGCGGTTTTTACAGTTGTCAGCCATCTTGAAAAATGCTGTTTTTAAGTATTTCACGCATAGTAAAGTATTCGAAACTTAAAAAAAATAAATATCATTAAAAATAATAGATTAATTTTTTGTTGAAAACGTTGTTTTTTAAGATGGCTGGCAAATGTAAATAAATACATTTACTAAGAGTATAAAATGCTAAAGTAAGGTTAAATTATTACTTTCATATAACAGAATAAAAACACCGCTATAAAAACATTGCACCAACATTTAATTGGAATAAAATAATTTTTAAATTGAATATTGAATTGAAAACATTATACCAACGTTTAAAAGAATTAAAATTTTTCAATTACTTAAATTCAAATTCTTCAAAATAAGTTTAAAGGATATAATTATTTAATATTAAAACATATATGGCAATAAATATCTTAGGAATTTTTGAAAACAGTGTATTAATTTTTTAACAAAAATTGTATTCAATTATAAAATAAAAGAAAAATACGTACTTACATTTTTTTAAAGTATTACCTGTCGTATATTGATAAGTACCAGGAAAAAAAACGATCTTCATCTGTGATCCTCATCTCACACACTTCATTGAAGAAGCAATTAGCGAGGTTTCCTCCAAAAATTTAAAATAAATTTCATGTGACCCTTGTAACAATAAATAAATCTTTGATTAGGAAAGCCAAGTTGGCCAAAATAAGGTCTCAAATGGCAATTTTCTTATTCTGATACCAATAATTCTTGGTAATTACCAATAACAACATTCATCTTCGAAACAGACACATCCATTTGCTTTGAAATCTGAAGAATTCGAAGAGATAATAATAAAATTTTAAAATGGCGCGGTAATGCACAAATATTCAGTATACAATCAGGGAGCTGATTACATCACGCATAGAATTAAAATTATTTAAATATCACGCATGGAATTAAAATGATTTAAATAATCATTCATAATAAAATCATATTTAAAAAATTGCAAAATTAAATTGTGTTTTAATATTTAACAGCCATAAATAATGTTTAAAACATTAGATTAAATTTATAGATATTAAAACCAATTACTTTTAAAATAATGCGACGTCATTCATTACATCATTCACAACATAAAATTCCATAAAATATAAATACAATTTTTATTTCAAATAAAAATGCAAAATTAAATTCATTTTTATTATTTAGATTCATTTATTTTTTATTATTTAAATTAGAATTCATTTTTATTATTATAATATTTAAAACACGGAATTTATGCATAATAAAACGCATTATTTTTAAAATAAAATGACAACAAAATATCGGTTACCATAAGCAATGGGTTTACCATAAGTCGTATCGCTCGCCAAAATCCATGCAACCATCTACCAAAGTAGCACCGATCATAATTGCTCTTTATTTCATAAATTATGGTTTCATATTTTTAATTTTATAATTTCTGCATGCCATCTTACCAGATTTAAATTGATGATCTATAATGCGGAAAAACCCCTAATCCGGAATCGCCGAAGTCCCGATGAGTTCGGATTAAAGACTTTATACTGTACACACTTTTTACAGGTAAAGTTAGTCACTAATATTAAGGTTGTGCAAAAATTATCAACTATCATTTCATCACCTTTATTTTTATTTAGTTTGAAAAGTCTTTGTTCTACACGTTCTGCCGAGTTTCCTCTTTCATTTACTGATTCATTTTCACCTAAATGAACAGGTGAAATATGAATTTTGTTTCTTAAATCTGAACTGACTTGAAATTTTTAATCAGATTTATCTGTATGAAACTATATTATTACATGCACGTGGATTCGTAATGAATTGAATGCACACAGAGCCGACAACAGCTTGATAAAATTTCTTTTACTAAAAGAAATGCAGTTTACAGTTCTGGAACTTTCCACAAAAGTACTCATACAGTCTCCTCAGTGTAGCAGAGAACAATCAGTAGTTATCACTTCAAACTACTGAGAACATTAAACACAATGTAATGTAAAGTGCATCTAAATAGGAAAGCTGGCACGAAGCTCTTTAAATGTTATCAAGTCAATGCTGAACTAAAAACTGAGAAATGATGCTCTCTCTGGTCTTATATAGTTTTATTCGGCTGCCAAGGAATTTCCATTATCTTCCAATTTTGAAAAATTACTGGAAAGCATATATGGTTAAAGTTACATATAAGGACCAAATATAGTTACAGTTATATACAGGGATCAATTACAATTTTTATACCAATGAGACAGTACCAATGAGAGTTATACAAGTGACAGGAAGCAGAGACCAAGCAACCTAAGGTTAGCAGGAATTGTCTCCACTCTCCTATCAGGAATTTATTATAAAGAATAATTTCGTCACAGCCAAGAATACATAAATGACATATATTTTCCAGGTACATAATGAACAGTTTGGTTTCTTTAGCACTTTTTCTATTCTAATTATTATTTTTATCTTTATTGGTGCCTTCACTCTGTTTGACAAATGTCTTGACACATAATTGTAAGAGTATTTGATTGTATTGCAGATGTTCTTAAATGATGCACAGTTTTTTATAGTAAATTCATTCATACTGCAGATTGGCTGGGGCAAATGAGTGCCAGTTTTAAGTGTTACATATAATAGCTATAATAAGAGTTATGCAGGGAGAAGACCAAAATGTCGCCAAACGGTTGTAAGTTTTACGACTTTTAGCGGTTCCTCGCCAAAACCATCACTAATTTAGTGAGATAGCCATTTGCCCCAATAGACATGAACCTATAAACTTGTTTTTCTGGAAAATTGAAGTTCTTTCAGATTTAATATTTAATATAATAAGATAGATTGTTGCCATTGCTCGCTTTCAAATCGTTAAGTTTGTTACTCAAAAATTCATTAAAGTTTTACAAAATATGAAATCAATAATAAAACAAATTCCAAATTTGGGCTTCCACATGCTTATATTTGCAGTAGGATTATGTCATTCAAAATTCGATGGCTCTATGTGCCGTTGTTTTATCTCAATGCGAGAAATAAGCATACATTTATGCAGATTTTTCATTATTTAATTTCTTCAAACATAATGCAAGACTCTAACATTTGGTGGCAACAGTTTGAAAAGTGAAACGGATATTAATAGTGATTCAATGCAAAATTGCAAAATGAAAACAATAGTCTTTCAGGGACAAAGCTCCTTTGGACTAATAAAAAAAATAACTGTTTTTGCACTTTTCTTCAAGTAATATCTCACCATTTTCGTTCATTCTGGAGTTATATGGATGACAAAGATGTGTGAATTTCAGAATTAATTGCTATGGTAAGACAAATGAAGTACATAAGATAACAAACAGAATGATACTAATAGGCAAATAATCCATTATTTAATTGGATGGCAGCTTAAAACTTCATTATTATTTTTATTGATATTATTATTATTAATTAAAGCATTTTTAAACAATAAACTAGAATAATAACACTAAAAGCTATTGTTCTCCATACAGCTACAGTTAAGATTGGTTTAATTTAAAATTTATCACAGTTAAAGTAATTAATACACAACAATATTTCAAAATTATCTAACTGATATGGAAAACAAAAGATTATGATAAAAGAGTTAACTCTTTGAGCTGTACTTTTTTTGAACTTATTGATGAAAAACAGTCTTTAAATAATACTCATTAGCCAGATTTATATAATTATTTATTTTACTGCTTATTTTCATTATTTCCCATTCAATGGGATAACATTTAGATTTAAAAATATAATATATAAGGAATAAAATATAAGGAAACAAAACAGTTTAAATAAGTTCATGCATACTAAATGACAAAACATTTCATGAATGGATAAAAGCAGTCATGCCAAATACAGATTTTATAAAATACAAATTACCTGATAGTTTTAAATACAATTAACTTGCAGTGCAAAATTTTACATGGTTGAATGCTGTTGTTATTACTATTTTTCCTTTTAACTGGGCATAAAACTACGAAATGATTTCATTCTCTGCTTTAACCCCTTGGGTACGGATTTATTTGAGAAAATATTTGCATGTGGAACGTATATTATTTTTGGTTCCGATTCATCAATAGCTACTTCACTATCAGCAGTATAAAGGTAACAAAATTTATTATTTAGGTAATCCACTATATTTCTAATCTTTCTTATTATGTCATCTTTATTTTCCTTTTCATTATCCGTAAAATGTAGAAAGCTTGAAATATCAAAAAACCTATCGAGTGGCATAGTGCTGGCAAAACTGGAGTATTTATTGCATATCTTTTTGACCAATACATATGCATTTTTGGCTTCTTCATTTGCGACATCAAGATGCATAATGCAATATAAGCTTTCACTTCATCAGAACTTACAGGAAACCACCTTTTTTTTTTTTTTTTTTTTTGTTACACAGCCTTCTTTTTCTATCACTTGTCTGGCATATCTATTCGTCTCTTCTACTATCGTGTCCCAAAAAAATCTTCATTCAAGACTTCTTTCAAAACATCTAAAAGCATAGGATTACCACCTAGTCTATGCAGGCTCAAAGGATTAATTCCAAATATTTCAGAAAAACTTTTTATAACGGCTACATTTTCTCTTCTTCTCATATCCATTCCTATGATACTGGTTCACAAGAAGATTCAGTATCACTGCTCGACAGACGTCTTGTGCGTCTTCGAAACCTTGGTTTTATATTACAACTGTCATCATTTTTGGTTCACGAGAAGATCCACTATCACTGTTTGATAGACGTCTTGTGCATCTTCAAAACCTTGATATTATATTACAATTGTCATCATTTTCTAGTTCAATATCGTCTTCATCACCTTCGCTTTGTATTTCATTGTAATTGTCAATTTTAAGATCACTAAACAATTCTTCTTTAGATTTCTATCACTATCATAAAATATATTCCTTGTTTTTGACATAATGACTGATACAAGCTACAATGAAATGAACAGAATTGTGCCTAACCTCAAATAATGTCTTAGACACATCATCCGCTCCTAGGGGAAAAAAGTGAATAACGTGTCTCAGACGTCAAATGTACTCAAGGGGTTAATTTTAATAATGTGGAAAGGAAAGAAGTATTTTTGGTTTTCAGACAATTTTTAACAAAGACTGACAAAGTCTTTTACATTCTTGCATATGATTTGTTATTTAAAGACCTCTTTAAATAACAAATCATATGCAAGTACGTAAATTTTAATGCTATACAAAAGCGGACTTAAATAAGAGAAACATAAATATCTGAAAATTAAATATTTAATAAAACATTGCTTTAAAATACAAAACATTACATAGTTGTAAATATTTTTAGAACCTTTTTCTCACAATGTTTTGAAGAAACATTTTAACTATTTCTAAAAGTCATTAAAATTGACAGAATGTTTGTTTTTACCTTTATGCAAATTATTGAGTGTATGTCCATTTCTCTTAACAAAACATACTTATTGCAGATATGGCATTTCTCCTTCTGTAAGCCGCAATAAAGATAATGATTCCGCAGCTCAGCAGATGGTAACTGTAATTGGCAATATTCACAGAAAACCCAAGTTTCATAATTAACACCCTATAAAAAAGAAAATTAAAGAAAAATCTCAGTTGATTTTAAGTTGCTTTCTAACACACATTGTTAAAAACTTTATTCTCCCAAATTTTGAATACCTTAGGCATGGTTATGGATTGGAATAGAAAGCATTTTATATTATTTGAATGCATAAAAAAGTTTTCATTACACATATTTGAAATTTAACAGTTAAAAATTACATTCCTTTTGAACCAAATGCATTTTGTTTCTAGATCTTTTACATGCTCTTTAAAAAATGATCCCCCCCCCCCCATTTTCAGCAGTTTAAAATTACTCTCTATTTCTTCCATTCAGATTGAATTTATAGCAACGTTTCTCAAACTGTTTTCCAATAGCAAACATTTTTATAAATTGAATGTTCTGCACACCATTTTAACTTGCCCCATTCAAATGTAATGTTTTTAGCATATTACATTTTTTAGCATTTATTTTTAATATATACTTACTTATATTTTTAATATACAATCAAAGACTAGTTATTTTTTTAATTTACAATTAATCAAAATTCATTTAATTTTATATCGGTATTAAGTTAATAGAAGAAAATGTGTACTTTTGGATAACCTGCCCCTTAACTAAAAATTAAATAATTCTCGGTTCTCATATTAATGAGATAAATTAGTTTGCCTATTCTTTCACGGCTATTCTATGTTTGTATATATACTGGCTAAAAGCACCATATTGCTTTAAATCCCTCTTTTGTAGCGTCTAAAATAAATAGTAGAAAATCCAATGGCAGGATAAACATTAATAAAATTTTATAAAATCTCACTCATAAAAGCATAATAGATGATTGGTATGTGTTATTTCTACATCTGAGATTTTTTTTATTATAGAGAGGTTAGACAACTTTGACAGAGTTAATTTGAATTTTATTTTTTAAATCTTTTGGGGGGGGAATCTATAATGACCACAAGGGCAGACTTTAAGGACCACTGTTTGCAGGCCAATGACTAAGAAATACCAATTTATAGAAATTTTAGGAAAAAAGGGATGAAAATTTATCATAGAATTTAATGAAGCAAAGCACTTTTTTTATCACATTCGGCGGTATATCTGATCTTTTCATGATGATAAGAAGCAAATCAAGTTTTATACTACATTTAGATAAATGGAAGTAACATGAAGGCTATAGAATCATTTCCTGCTTTCATAGATAAAATCAACAAGAATATATTTCAGCTATGATTTGGCAAAAATCAGTAAACAACAGAACTGATGATAAAATTTGTTGAGGACAAGTATATTAAAGTGCTCAGCATTTAGAAATTCATCAGAGAAATTAATCAAAAAGCAGAATTTATATTCAAATCATTCACTCAAATTTAGTAGGTGTACATACAATTTCTATTGGGAATTGCTACCTTTTTTTACATGAGAAGCATTTGTTTACATTTTTCCCTTCATCCCAATGGTATAATATTCTGGTTTCAGTCACTGATCAAAGTGTTTAAGTGTGTAGTAAAAGCTTAATAGAATACACTGTGAAATGCAGTAGAGTGTTTAAAAAAACTTCTCAAAATATTAAGAGCTGTGGGATGTCTGATTGGGAAAAAGAAAGCGAGTTCCTTTTTTCATTTCTTGGCCTCGAATAACCACCTTTGAGAAATTAACAACACACATAGGTGTCTTATTTTTAAACCAAAGATTTAAACATACAGGAATGTCTGTTTAATCTTGAAACATTTTAAAATAGTTTTTGCTAAAAATAAAGATGTAGATAACAGTCCAGTAACTTAAATTAATTTGTGGTGTTCATATGAATAGTCATGGATTGTCTGGGCTGATATAGAGAACCCAGAAAACTGAAAATAACAGAAATGCTGACTTCTAAAATATACAAGGAGTGAAAATGTTTCTTTCACTGGATAGAATGATCCAAAAAATTGCCATATATCTCAACTTTTTTGCTATGCTTTCTCTACTCTTTGAATCTTTTGAAAAGTAAATACGATAAAGATAGGTTCTTTGAATAAGACAAAGTGGAAGGGGACTATTTGCCCATGGATAAAAATGTCTTTATGAAGAATACGGGAAAATGGGCCCTAAACACATTACACATGGCAAAAACCATGAAAAATACTCATCTCATCAGTCTGTTCGCCTGGTTCAACCTACCTGGATTCAGCAGTGTTAACTGATGGGGTGAAGAGTATTCAGAGCTTAACCATTCTGCTACTTAAGAGGTACAGAGTAAGTAAGAATGTAAATCAAATTCATCTGTGTCAATAAATCCTGGTTATGATGGCATTAACATGAAAGAGTTCCTCGTTGACAGAAAAGACACTTTTTATTTATGTTGGTACAATGAAAAATTAAACAAAGACAACAAAAAACATATTTTTCCTAAAATATAGAGGTCTTAGAAAACTGAGTCTAAATATAGTAATACAGTTGTGAATTTTCATCTTCATTTCTGTAGGTGTTACTAGAAGAGTAAGAGAAGTTTCCTCAGCAAATGAGGCTCTGCATTTACAAAATCTTACCATACAGTATACATAATAGCAAATAAGTTACAATATAGAGTTTGATTCTAAGAATGCCAGAATTTAGAACTTCATATGAGAATGATATAACTTAAAATCAAAATGCTAGAACTTAACATCAGAATACTAGAACTTAGAAGTTTTACATCAAAAATAAATACAGTGTTTTAATTCATTTTGACATTTTATCTACATTCTTAGCAAGTACTGAAAAAGGCATCTAATTCAAGCACAGTTTCAAGATGGAATATGCCACTGAGTGTTAGAAATCCTGCAAGGTGCAACAGTGTCACATCCACACAATATAATATACATGCTCACTTACATTACGTGGATATGACTGCATTATGGCTACACTGTGGCATTTCAGATTCTGCTATTAACACTACTAGAGTTGACACAAATGTAATTTTCTTGCACTGCTGCTGAATGACTGCCAATTCGCCTTCATGGCATTACCTACTTTGAGAATGCTTTCCCGTATGATGACATCAATGCTTCCACAATGGTTAACCTATCAAAATTTGACGATCCTTAGGAATCAGCTGACACCATTCAAATAAAGTAATGTCAAACCTTCCATTCCTTATACTGCTTACATCTCTTAAAGAATATCAGCAGATCAAGCAGCATCTTTAATTGTGGATAGCACCATTAAGCACTGAGCTTGTGCAGAAAATTTCACAATAATACAGTGCCAGAAAACGGTTGCCAACTCAATAAAAGTAAGTTTTCTAACAACCTTATTCAAACCAAGTTCCTTAATTTCTAACAGTTGTTATGCAGATTAAGAATGATTTCTATCACTAGGTGTTGCATCATATGAATTCTTTTTTTCACTGGTTTTTAGATGATACATGATAAGAAAATGGAGCAAATTTCTTAACCAGTACAGTTTATTCCTAATTTAAGAACTTTAAAATAAATTTTAATTTGTCTCTTATTAAAATTGGTTATGAAGAAATAAATGTTATTAAGTTAAATGTAACAGAATATAGTTTGGACAAGCCCAAGCAAATCAAGGGGTATCTTCCTTGTAAATGAATGAAGTATGTATTTTTATTAGAAAAAATACTAAGTATCAACTTATTAAGATCTGTCAATGCAATTATTTCATATTACAGTAAATAAATAAAATTTCACCTTTTGAATCATATTTAGAATTTCTATATATCATTGACACCTGAGGGTATTTGAGAAAATTTTTTAAGCTTCTTCTTCATTATTATACTTAGGCTATTTCCACCAAGTAAAAATTTCTGCATATGAAAGTTTATATGGTATTTTCATATCTGCATTAATATAATTGCCATATGATCTCTCACCACAGCAGCACTCTAACCTGTGATGGACATGTCTGGTTTATCTCCATGATTTGAGAAAATGTGCAGCGATTTGTGGGCTTATTTCACATTGATTATTAATTTAATGTTATAAAGAAAAAAATGTTAAATAATAAAGATACATGACTTTTTTAAAAAAAATCTCTTACATACGATTAGTCATTTTTACTTAGGGCAAACTGCTATAGAAAAATTTTATTTGAAAAAAGGTGCCGTAACTCGGAAAAGTTTGGGAACCACTCACGTACACTAATCAAAAAGTACATAAATGCACATGCATAACATTAGGAAAATTTATTTAAAGAGTCCTGAAAAGAAGAGACATTTAGGAATAACTTTACATTAATTTTCCTACAGCCTTACCATCTAATAAGACAGAACTGATATCAAATTTCAGGAATTTCTCATTTGAAACAGGTAAAAAGAAAAGCGTAAAACTCTTTTTCTTCTGTTCTTGAATATAAAAGAAAAACTAATTATTTATCAAAAGATAAAAAATTGAGAACATGCATAAATTTGGCAAAAAAATTTTTATCCCTTATATGTAACGTGACTTGCAAAATGTCCTTTATTTAACACCACTCCAAGTAAATTTTTATTTTCATAACACAAAATTTCCAATAGGTCATATCGTTCAAGTTTCTTATAATGGGACCCAACTGCATTTGATCATTACAATGCATTGCAATGGGACTCAACTGCATCTGAGCTTTGATTTTGGTTTCAGGGGGAAAAATATTCAAATAGAAAAGAACCAGTATTTTCTGATTATCCACAACCCCACCAAAAAGCTGTGAAAAAGAATTTGCAAATAGTTATGTGGTGTATTGCTAAAACAGTTATGTGGAAATCCATACCAGAAATAATTAATGTTGCAGTCCATGTATGCACATAGTACACCTGTTCAGTCCATATATGCACATAGTACTTACCATCCATACAACATGTTCTGCAACCCTCTGAATCTTTTAATCAAAACCAAATAGCTGTGCACTGCAAAAAAAATTACAGAAGGATTTCTTGAAAATGTTAAGTAATTTAGGTTACTTTGATGCTCTAGACGTGAAAAACGAGCAATGCCCTTGCCGGGACTCTAACCTGAATCTCTCAAATACATGCCGAGTGTGCTTACCATTACACCACGAAAGAATGAAGAAAGGAGGGAGAAAATACCTTATAATTTTATTACCAATGTTTACTGCTTTTCAATTTTACTGATTAACTGTTCTTTTATAAAATTCTTAGAGTGCTGTCATTTTGAAAATAGCTCTTGTCTTTCACAAAAAATTAGTTGTCCAGTTCCTGAACATCCCAAAATCATCAACAAATTCACAACGTTTTGGTGGAAGTGCAGATAATCAAAAATTAGCTCAAAAACTATAAAACTGTTTCACAAGCAGTTATTTTAGGTACTTATGTATTATTGCAACAACTTTGGTGGAAGTTGTCTAATTTTCAAAAATGCACCAAACTTTGGCAACCATGCACATAATGATTCTTCTGTTTTAATAAGCAGCATTGCTTTATTTTTTTAAAAATTTTATTTATTCCCCCCCCACCTAAATGTTAACAGTTTTTATATAAAAACTGAAATATTTTTTGTCTTAAAACCAACTTAAAAATTTACATGTATGAAATTTGTATGCAATGGAAGAAAACTGGAGTAAGATTTCTATAACAAAATCATTACAGAGAAACAAATGCTTGGAATCTATTTTAAAAGAACTGCCACAAAATTTCTTCCAGAACAAAAAAAACAAAAACTGGTTTGTAAATAGGTTTATTGATTTATTTCCATGAAAAATACCTAATTAAAGTATAAAATACATAAGTAATAATTTTTTGCCAATATAAGTTATTATAAGCCATTGTTTTTCTTCTATAAAAAATGCTAAACTGTTCCAAGGCACTAATGCACAAATACCTTATTTTATGCTTAACTCTAGCAGTAGCGCAATTGGACAGAGAATGCTGTCTTCATTAATGCTACTATCTCAATTTATGTTTGATTTCAACGACCCTTACATATAAAATCAATCTCAGTTTATGTTTTATTTTTACGACCCTTAAATATAAAATCAATGTATCAATGCATGAAAATACGTATTTAAGAAAACATGGCAAACAGACCTCAGATGAAATTTTGCTTGGAATATCATTAGTATTGAAGGAAGATGATTTAATACTATCCACCATTTCACTGGATACAAGTTTGTATGCAACATCTTCTATCCTACTTCCAGATGAGGAAGATGTGTAATTACTCAATTCTGAAACATCATTTGGTGAAGAAATAGCATTTCTGGCAATAAAACTTTTCTGAAATTAAAAAATGAATCACTAAAATTGATTACAATGTACTTTAATTACATGTAAATGCATACAGCAACACTTTACTGAAATTATAATACAAATCTTTTAAGACTGATACAAACATTTTCAAAAATAAAAAAAAAATTAAAAGCCAGAGAATAAAATTTTGAAAACAAGATTTCTACCTCTCCCTATTCTCCATACAATATTCCATTGCAGTGTTGCTTGCTTGAAGATTTTATAGGTTATATTAAAAGCTAAAGAAATCAGGTTTACTATTTTTTCATCAACTCAGTAATTTTTCTACACTCTCCATCTCCCACGTTATGGAAAATTGCCTCAATTAATGTGTTCCCAGAAAATAAATTGCTAAATGAAACAATGCTCTGAAGAATTATATTAACATACAGAAAATGCAAAAACAGAAACACAAAAATTTAAATAAACAAAGTTTACTTTAATTCTAATTTTTGCATTATACTTATATACATATACACATAAAGTGATACCATCCACTTAACCTTACAAATGATTTTTGTCTTCTATGAAAATGATAAATGTTCCCTTGGAGCAGTGATGACACGACTTATGACAGTGTCATTTAGACATTTACACCTTTCCAAATACTATATTTCACTGAACAATTTGCTTTTTGAAAACTTTTCTTCATGAAAATATTTTTTTGGAAAGTTAAGCTTTTCTCCTCTTGTTCACATTCTGCAATACTTTTAAAAAGTAATCCTCTGAAATTCTTCAAGGGATTTACCATGTATACTTGCATATAAATGCTACTTTGTAAAAGTTGAGGTTTGATTTTGTCATATAATTTATGGTATGATAATTTAAAAAGTCAAATGGAAGGGAAAAAAAACCTGCACCCCTGAAATTTGTATTAAGTTTGTTTCAAATGCACGGTTTCGAATTGAAACTACTAAAATCATATACATAGTGCAGAATTTCAAATGCAAGGCACAGAGGATGAAATATTATGGGCTAATGAGAAGCAAGCACATAAACTCAGTTGAAAAATCGAGATTTCTATAATGAAATGGTAAATAACACATGAGGTTTCAGTGCAGAAGATAATGATTACAAATGATAAATTCCGAGTAAAAGTTAATTTTTCATTTATTTTCTAAAGTAACGACGGTATTCACCTAAAATCGCACGAAAAATTTTAAATGTTACATTTTGAATATGCATATTAAGATTAGATTTTACAACCGATTTTTCACAGCCCACAAGTAGCCAAAAAGTAAAATCACTAGACACCAATATTTCGACCTAGGTTTACATCTCCATGAATGCTCTAATGACATGGAAATTTTTGTGGTTTTTTTCCCCTATGTATAATGTAAATACAACATAGTTTCCCTCAGAAAGTCATCTATGAAGGCATTTCACTTTTCAAGCAGATAATCCTTACATGTGTTACCATAATGAAATAAGCTAAATCAAAATGATTTTTGGGTTTATAGACTAACTTACTTCCATGCGTATACAGTAATTTCACTGTTGATTTTTTAAGGAATTCTTAGTACATTTCTTCAGATATGCACACCTATTTATGTGTATGAACAGCTGTGTAATTGTTAATGTGCACGATACCAAATCTGTGCCTGATGCTAATTTCATGCAAATGTCTACTTTTGTGAAGTGAAAACAGATCACTGCATACATCAGAATTAGAGCAATACATTTTCATTAGACAAAATATCAGAAAATTACAAAGAATGTTCTCCCAGTTAACACGATGATTTGTTTTCACTTGGGGAAAAAAATCACAGATTTGCAAAAATTCAGCAAAATATATATATATATGATGTATGAGTGTTATTAAAAGTTCATCTTTTTCATGAAACTTTACATAGGGTTGCTGCTATCAAGTTTTATAAATTAATATTTTTGAAGACCTTGTGAGTTCTCAAAAACCCTCAAAAACCTTTACCTAGAGAGCATAGTTATTTTATTTTTTAACATACTTCTAATCCCACAAGAACATTTTATCACCCTATCAAAAGGCATAATTCAACTAAGTTACAAAATCCAGGACTACTTATAAAATGTAAGAATTTTCTGGGCTATATTCTAAAGTAGGACCCCACAATGAAATATGGGACTATCCCTATCTGTTCAGTTTATCACAGAAGTAAATTCTTTGACAACAATGGAATTTACATTCAGACTATAGAGTTTTGTTCGCATAATGCACAAGCAAGCTGGTTTCAGATTACAAACTTTGCCTCGAAGAGTTTACCACTGAAATTTAAAAGTATTCTTAAATACAGAAAATTTGTTTAAATTTAACAATTAATCTTCAAATATCTAAAACAACTTTCAGTTAATCATTAGCTTACTAATTTAAGAATTAAGGGGATGAAAATTCAGCATATTAACTCATTAGCATTTATAATATGTTTTTATGAATAGCAGTGCCCTAGGGACTGCACAAAATAATGGTTTCAGATTATTCCCAATCTCAACAAAAACTCACATGCACATTGACTTTATGAATTGCTGGAAAACTTTTTACTGATATTTATTGTTTCAGGTTTGGTTTACTTCATTATTGTAGAGAACGGTGCTATCTGCCTATGATGAAGATGCCTTCGTGGAGCACTTTCTAAGCTAAACTGCCTCATATACACTTACACATGAGGAAAATCTCGAAAACAGCCATGCAGCCCACCCATTCGCCTGGATTCAAACCCAGTTCAAAACTACTAGCGCTACGCAATTTTAACGCTCCGCTCTGGTTGGCCAATACTTATGGCTCACAGGCATAGAAGAATGAATGATGAACTTCTTATGAAGAATATTAAAAAGAAGCATTCATATTTCTCTAAAAAGCACTGCATAAGAAATATAAAATTTTTGTTTCCTAAAAACATTTTATAACAACAAGAAAATCCATATGTACTCAAATATGTTTGTGATTCACACAATGCATGATTTGGCTGTTAACGTTCGTATACTCGAAAATATGCAATAAAAGGAGCAATTCTATTGAATGTTGAAACCAGGGAGGTGGATAATCATAAAATCAAAAAAAAAAAAAAAAAAAAACCCTTTTAAATTACTTCACAACTATCATCATGAAACTTATACTCTTATTTAATAAAAAAAAAAAAAAAAAAAAAAAGAATTAATTATTCAAAATACAGCTTTGCATTTGTTTTACCAGTCTGCTTGTGTACAAGACCTGCAACAAATTTTCCCCTCAACTGCTAGCACATTTCATTTTTCTAGGATGCAATACTCATGCGCTGAAACAACAAATACAGTACACAATTTGAAATCCAGACTCATTAGGACTTCGGCAATTCCAGATTTGGGATTTTTCTCGATATCTTCCGGATTATCAGTTCTATTAGTATGATCTAGTAAGATGACATGTAGAAATTATAATATTAAAAATATGAAATACCGCTTTGTGAAATAATAAAGTGTGGGTGGCTGGCGCAGTAGCGCTTCTGACTCTGTACAATGATTAGTACATTTGTGAGGTTGCATAATACTTAACTGCATTTCTTAACTCAAAAACACATATTTATTACAATTACGAGAAGCTTTTTACACATATATATTTCATGAATAGCATATAGTCCATGGATAGCACAGAAGTAGGATAGTGAAGTATAGTCCTCATGATGTGAGAAACCACTAATGAGAGTCTCTCTAGTAGAGTTCAAAAGCATTCTGGCATGTTGTTTTGTTGGAAAAAAATTACAGATTGAATCAGCGACACCTCCTTTGTTACTTATATTACTTTCACTGTTAATTGTTTAAATTGCTTTTTTTATAGTAATATTTACTCTTTAATTCTCTTGCTGCATATTCCGTGATTTCCCTGGGCAACGTAGAAGTAGCAACATTTGCGCAACATGCAATTTCCGCTGGGATGCATTTTTTTCCATCTATTTAATTGTGCAACCCACTCTTTTTCCATTCATGGTGTTTCATTTCGACTTTTCTGTGATGTATAATTGTTTATTCAGGTCTGGGTTTACAGATGGCATTATTTGTCCATATTTCGGCGAAATATACAATCCATTTGCACTATTCTGCATGCTCTTTTCAAAGCTCAAAGATGTCTGGCAGGAAGTGTTTTGCGACTGATATAATCTACATTCCCGACAATATTTCTGACACTAATAGCAGTTCTAACTCTTGATTTCAAGTATGTTAAAGATAATTATAGCAAAACAATGAGAATTTCTCGGATTCCTGCATGGATAGTGATAAATCTGAAGGTTCATATTCAAAATGTTCAACAACAATGCAAAATTGATATGCAAAATATTCCACCAGCTCTTGCTTCATTTCCTTTTCTTGGCAATCACTGTGGAATGCTTATATCCTTTATAAAAAGGATACGTCACTGCAAAACATAATCATTCTAGAATTCCATTTGTAAATTACTGAGCAAAGCACTTGAAGGAAATTTCAGTGTTTACCCTGGTAGATGTAGTTCAATTCTCAATCCCATGAGATTAACTGCGCGACATTTTGGTAGCCATATAACCTCCAATCCCATCAAGAAAGAGCCTCGTAGACAGTGTGCTGTTTGTTGCTAAAAAAATGAAACTGGCAAAAAAATTTGCAAAGAACCACGAGATAGGAATTTGCCACGAGCCTTGTTATAATACTGAACTTCATTTCTAATAAATATTTTGTAAGAATTTTGCATAATTTCATTAGTATATACATTTTATCTTTGCATTTCATGAAATAAATCACAATTTAACCAAGATTAATCTTCAAAATTTTGCTTTTATATGATTATTCTTCAATTTTAATTTTTTGACAACCTTTTTTCTTATGTTATAATTCCATACTGGAAAAAAAAATCCCTTTTACAAAACAAATTTTGTATATTTTAACTCTAAAATATATGCAGATTTGAAATATGTAATAAAAAAATGATGCAATTTTTTAACCCATTTTGATAAAAAAAATTATGCAGCGAGAGGGTTAATTTTATGGCTAGACACAATTTTTTGTTCAAATTCAAAATTCTACTGTTCCAAGTCCTGTAACTGCCATCTTGAGAATTTCCATTAATTGTCAATTGAACATTTTTCATTCTTAGTGACCTCTCTGTAAGTTCCTTCACTATTATTGGTAGTGATATTTTCTGGATTTAGAACCATACTACAGATTTTGCTGCTCATTAGTTGATTGATGACTGGGGCACTGGCATCACAATGAAAGTCTTCTATTATATCAACTTCATTTGTGACACCCCTTCTCCACAAATTATATTAATTGGAAAATTTCACTTTTTACTTGCAATATCTAAAACCATTCAGATTCAAGGCTATCATCATAAAAGTTAGCTAGCATCTACTATATAATCTTGCAAATATTATGAGATCAGCAACTAAAGGCATGTTGTCCCATTAAATTTTGTCTTGCTTGCACTGTACTCTAATGAAGTTAAGCCCAAAATAATATTAGTTTAGTTTTTTATTATCCTTACACCTATTTATCACATATGCTTATGGCTTATCTGAGTTCCAAATAAATAAATCCCCACATATACTTAAGGCTTATCCTGAGCTAGTGCTACACATTTAGTGCCCCAATGCAGTCTCGGCAGGTCAAAATTTAAAAAAATTGCCACCCTTAAATTTTGCATCCCAGTGCCTTCCCTAAATTTAAAGATTTTGCAGTACCTCATTTTTGTAGCCTTGTGCATCTCTAAATTCTAAAAATTTTGCTTCTTCTAAATCCTATTGCCTAGTAAAATTACACCAGCTCCCAGTCCAGGCCTTACTTAAACAGAACTGAATGTAATCTACAAGTTTCATTTACAAAACACATTTTTTTGCATACAGAAAGAAATTTTTGTTAAATTTCTTCCCTACAACATACTCAACACATTTAGCTGAAGTCTGTAATCATCGGCAAGCATAATGTCGACACTAAAGTTTACTATGCTCTTTGATATTCAATCACTAATATTTAGAAAAGAAATGCTTAGACATAGCTGCATGAATCTTTTTCAAGCTGCCATTATTTATAGTCATGGGATAATGAAAGTAAAATATAATAAATAATGATTCCAATAACCAAGTTGGCATCAGATATATAAATTACTCAATAGATGTAAAATCAACAATGTTTTGATGTAGAATGCTTGAGATGTATGCCAAGAATAAAAGCAGCGATGGAGCCATGTATTGAGGTTACATATTTATGGTAGAATGATTTCTTCAATATAGAGGTCTTTAATTTAGTACTGAAGTGAAATTAAAAATCAGGATTCTCCACGTGTTTTACTATGAAATAATATCAATTTTGCATCCCAGTGCCTTCCCTAAATTTAAAGATTTTGCAGTACCTCATTTTTGTAGCCTTGTGCATCTCTAAATTCTAAAAATTTTGCTTTTTCTAAATCCTATTGCCTAGTAAAATTACACCAGCTCCCAGTCCAGGCCTTACTTAAACAGAACTGAATGTAATCTACAGGTTTCATTTACAAAACCCATTTTTTTTGCATACAGAAAGAAATTTTTGTTAAATTCCTCCTCTACAATATACTCAACATTTCTCAACACATTTAGCTGAAGTCTGTAATCATCGGCAAGCATAATGTCAACACTAAAGTTTACTATGCTCTTTGATATTCAATCACTAATATTTAGAAAGGAAATGCTTAGACATAGCTGCATGAATTATTTTTCAAGCTGCCATTATTTATAGTCATGGGATAATGAAAGTAAAATATAATAAATAATGATTCCAATAACCAAGTTGGCATCAGATATATAAATTACTCAATAGATGTAAAATCAACAATGTTTTGATGTAGAATGCTTGAGATGTATGCCAAGAATAAAAGCAGTGATGGAGCCATGTATTGAGGTTACAGATTTATGGTAGAATGATTTCTTCAATATAGATGTCTTTAATTTAGTGAAGTGAAATTAAAAATCAGAATTCTCCACATGTTTTACTATGAAATAATATCAAAAGCACAGGCATATAAAACATAAAAAAAAAAACTTGCAAAATTCACCAGTAAACTTGCACCAGTAAAAAAATGCATTACTGGTGGTCTGAAAGTCTGAATTTTAGATCATCCAGATATTGGACAAACGGATCTCAGATTTTGTTTGTATAGTACTTCTTTCAGATGTTAAAAGACATTCAAAAACCAGTTGAGAGTACTTACTGAAATTCAAATTTTAATTTTCCTGATTAAACCCAGTGGAAGAGTTTGCAAATTAAGAATGACTACGTGAATACTTTCATGTATTTATTGCAACACACAATGAAATATTTAAGAAGGATAAAAATTTAATTCATCTTATGTGTTACGGTGGGAAAATGAAATTAATGAAAGAAATATATAAACCATTCAAAAAAACTGTTGAAAAGGTTTTAAAAAGAACTATAAAATTCTGAAAAAAAAAAAAAAACTACATTCTATAATTAAAATTTATAACATTAGCTCATTCATAATAAATATTATATCTATTGGGTTGGAGGGAAAGTTCTGTTGTATTTTAAAGAAAATATTTTAATTCATTTATAAAAATATGTGTTTAATATTAATCAATTATATATGCTTCGTTATTTGTTACAACCTGTTGCCATCATTCAGGTAACCTGTAAATTCCTGTTTTGTAGAAGTTCTCGTCATTAAAGTTAAAATTGTCAGCAACTGTCTTAGAAACACTTTCAAAAGACTTGAATTTTTTTCCCATTACATAAATTTTGCAGAGATCTGAACATATGATAATCAGATGGATCAATGTCAGGTGAATATGGTGTATGACTAAGGACTTCCCATCCTAACGCATTCAGTTTTTGTAGTGTCACCATTGCAGTATGCGGTCGAGCATTATCGTGGTGGAACATTATTCCTTTTCTGGACGCTAAGGCACCTTTTTTCTTTGATAGCTGCATTCAATTTATCCAGATGATTGCAGTACAGATCTGCGTTAATGGTTTTTCCCTGTTTCAGCAACTCGTAGTACACTGAACCTTTCCTGTCTCACCACAAACAAAGCAATACTTTTTGTCAATGGATACTTGGTTTTGGAACTGTTGCTGATGATGTTCCTGGTTTGCAGTAAGATTTTTTTCTCTTAATATTCTCATAAAGAATCCACTTTTCATCTCCAGTAACCATCCTGTCCAGAAACGGCTAAACATTGTATCTAATCAGATGTGATGAACACATTCTTACACGATCAGACAAATTCTTTTCCGTTAATTTATGTGGAACCCAAACACTTTGCTTTAACACAAAACCAAGAGATTTAATGTGATCTCCAACAGTTGTATGATGAATGCCAAACTCTTCTGCAATTTCTCAACTTGTTAAATGTAGATTATTTTCCAACATGGATCAAAAAACATCATTAACGATCTTGGATGGTCATCCAGATCGATTACTTTCTTGGAGGCTCAGATCCCCAGAACGAAATTGCTAAACCATCTTTGACAAGTATGAACATTTACAATATATTTTCCAAATACTGCACATAAATTTTTACATGCAACCGATGCGTTGCTTCCTTTTTGCAATTCATACAAAATGCAGTGTCGTAAATGCACTTTATTTGTTGACATGTTTTCACTTTTAAATATCACAAGTAAATGATGAACGTAGGCTTAGACACTATAATTGACCGAGCTATTGCGAAGAGCAATGTTGCCATTTTTAGAATTACAGCCCAAGGGCACTTGACATAAAGAAACCCGGACGTGGAGAAAATCTCAGATGAGAAAAAGAAGAAAAGGGGAAGAAAAGAAGTACCAAAAGGAGCAAGACAATCCAATCGGACAAGTTCGCAAAACGTGACGAGCAATCATAGCTTTCAAGGAGGACCCAAGACAATGCAAATCAATGACAACAACATGAGAAAATACACTACAGCAATAGTTCCAATGACAAATTCAAATACAACTAAACAACCTCAATCAATAGTGCTAAATACAACACAATACAATACAACTGTACAACACAGTTTTAATACAGTAGAATTCCAGAAATCCGTAAAGCTTGGAGTCCAGAGTTTGTGCGGATTTTAGGATTTTGCAGATTTCATGACTGAAAAGATAAAGCACAATATTCGGACTAAAGTGCAAAATGAATAAGGCGTATTAGATACATTTAATTAAATTATTATATGCATTATTGCAACAATTTATTTTATGCATTAAATTATTATTACATATATAAATTGACTATATTATTCATTGTATTATATGTACACAGCATCAAGGTTTGCCGATTTTGCCTCGTGCAAAGATTTCTGGTTTCGGATTTCAGTGTTAGAATCCCTGCTGCTGTAAAATTTCAACAGCTTTTCTTTATTTTTCCGTATATCATACACAATTGTGTCACAATTCCATACCATTCTGCTATAAATCGAGGAGTAGCACCAGCTTACATTTTTTGCAGAATCTGCACTTTTTGCATTACCGTCAATGCAACGTGTTTACGTTTTTCAACGTTGAAAGCAGTAAAATCACGAGGGCATTTCTTATCTATCATTAAGGCAGCACTAAACAATCTCGTGAAATGAAATAAGAAAGCTCAGAAAATACAACAACGTGAATCGTGAACTTGAACAAAGAGTTGAGTGAATCGTCTGCTTTTTTACATCGATGCAGATTAGAGGGAATAAAATTTATCTTATTTTTTAAACTCTTTTATATTAATAATTTAGTATTTCCATTTTGACTCATTATTATTCGGTAATTATGACGTCATTTATTCGGTAAGTATTTTTTTCTTCAATATTTCGTACTCAATGTTGCGGTTTTTGGAACCTATAAACTGAATGTTTATATTCTGAGAGGCAACGCAGATTTCAGGTCAGCAGATTTTCAGTATTTGACTGTACAACCTGTACAACTATTCAACGCAATACACTACAGCAACTCAACAACAACCTAAGTAACCTATTTACAACACTACTATATCATCACAATGTGAAAAATCTCACAGCATTAGTTTTATCAATCTCCAAAAATAATATTCAAGCTGCAGAAGAATTTCAATCAAAATCAGATGCATTGGAAGTATAAACAACTACCAAGTGAGGAGCTAAGTGAAAAAATTGTCGTCTCCTCCTATGAAGATGTGAGCTGCAAGTGGTCTGACGCTTCTATCTTCGAAGAGAATTTCATAATTAAAGACTTGTGAGTAATTAACAAAGTCACATTGCACAGCTTTGTTGAAGAATTTTTCATTAGATCTTCTGATGTAATCTGGAATCGTCTCAAGTTTTAAGTCTCTGTGTAAAAGTTTATTGCGGATAAGATAGTGTAATGATGAAAAGTAAAAAAGGACTCATTTATATTATACAGCAGCTGAAAAATTAAAAAAAAAAAAATCCGAATGACTCAATAGGCAGATTTTTTTTTTATTTACAAGAAAAATCACCTGCCTATTTAAAATAGGACAGAACTTTCCCTCCCTCCAACCCCTTATAATATTTAAAATAAAACTGAAGAGCTAAGAATTATACTATAACAAAAAGTATTAAATTAATATAGTTATTTATGTAAAACTAAACATTGTAACAAATATATTTACATAACATCCAAAACACATTTACCTAAAACTAAACAAAACAGTAACTTTTAAATTGTATTGCTCATATTCAAAGGGCAGAAAAAAAAGAGATGAACAGAACAGTTATGCAATACAAAGTCCGAAATCTGTTCCGGAATATTAAGATCATCAGTTTAAATTTAATAGGATGATGTAGAAATTATAACATTAAAAATATAAAACAGTGATTTATGAAATAATGATGCATTTATGACCTTAACAGGATCAAAATTTGCCAAAAACAAAAGTCTCAATACGGCACAAAGCCAGAGATTCGGACATCCAATATCCAGAATGATCTAAAATCCGGATCTCAAAGTCTGACACTTTTTTTTGCATGCTTTACACGTATGCATTTAATTTTTCCTTCCATAATAAAACATGTCGAGAGTCCCAATTTTTAATTTCACCTAGGCACTAAATAAAATGCCTCATCATAAAGAAACAATCATGTAAGCGTAAATTTTAAAGATTAATAATTTGGCTCTGTAAGCTGCATATCTGCCTGGCATACATCTCAAACCAAATTATTCTACATAGGAACAATGTTTATTTTACACCTACTAGTATTTTATATCCCTGATGCAGACCCGGGGAATCATTATTTATTATATTTTGCTTTCATCACCATATATTTATCAATACATGACAGCTTCAGTAATGACTCATGCAGAGATGTCTAAAAATTTTTTTCAATATTAGTAATTGAATAACACAAGTATGTATTTTAAATATTAGTAATGAACAACACAAGTACCTTTTATGCTAACATTATGCTTGGTGATGATTACAGATTTAAGTTAAATGCACTAAGAAATGCTGACGAGAAAACATTTAACAAAAATTTCTTTTCATATGCTAAAAGTAGATTCTGTTAATGAAACTCACACGCTAAAAAATTACATTTAGTGTTATTTGAATTAAGAATAACTGATATGTCATTTACATAAGAAGTTATTTGAATTAAGAATAACTGATATGTCATTTACATAAGAAGTTATTTGAATTAAGAATAACTGATATGTCATTTACATAAGAAGTTATTTGAATTAAGAATAACTGATATGTCATTTACATAAGCCAGAACCGGTGCCCTACCTCGTATGGCTGCACCGGATGGCAGAATTTAAGAAAAACAAAATTTTTGGAATTTGGAGAAGCACCGAGCCGTAAAATTAAAGGATGACAAATTTTTTACAACTAAGGAAAAGCACTGGGATCCAAAGTTTAGAGACAGCGAACATTTAGAACTTAGGAAAGTGCTTTGTAGTAGAATTTAGGACCTACACAGGCTGCATTAGGCAGTATCTAGTGCCTGCCGTAGAAAACCCTTATGCACATGTCGGAGTTCATTTATTCAGGACTTAGATTAGTATTAAGCATGTGCAAGAAATAGACGTACGTATAATAAATAAATTAACTAACACAATTCAGGCTTAATTCAGTATACGATGGCAGCAAGACTAAATTTAGTGGTACAACTCGTCTTTAGTCTCTAATCTTATGATACATAGCCACTAAAGTATAGTGGAAACTATTAGGTTAAGCTAAAATTAGCTTTACTGATTCGAAAGAATTTCAGTCAGACTGTGCTGCTTCTTAATCTTCTAATTTGATCCAGTTTATTATTTTTTTGCAGACTGTTATTATTACAGAAATTTTATAAAAATTAAAACTTGAACTTTCGATTATGTCGAAAAGAGTTTCTAATTCTACAATTACCAAAGGATTTACAAAGTGAAAGTGTGTTTCAATGTCCATTAAACAAAAAGCGGATTTGCTGAAAAAATGGAAAGCATCCATCTCAAAATTATGCGAGAAGTACAGCATTGGAAATTCAACAGTATATGACACAAGAAAAAGGAACTTTTTGAATTTTTTGTGCATTCCAACACCCCACTCGCAATGAATAACAGAAAAATCGTTTGTTATGCTAAAAGTGACATCATGACAAAGCAATGTTTGAATGGGTCAGACAGCGTCGCAGCGAGGGCTTGCCATTGATGGGTCCAATGCTAATGGCTCAAGCCAAGATATTCCATGAAGAAATGAACTTAAAAACTGAGTGCACATATTTGACAGGTTAGTTAACCAAATTTAAAAATCGCTATGGCATAAGGCAATTAAAAATTTCAAGTGAAAAAGCTTCAGGTGATACTGAAGGTGCTGAACTATTTTCAGATGAATTCATTGAACTGATCAATAGTGAAAAATTATCTCCAGAACGAATTTATAACGCTGATGAAATCTTTCCGGCAATATGTACCGCGAAATGCCTTGGCAAGCTCTACAGAAAAGGGTGCTTTCCCATTAAATCATTGAACAGCATGCACAAATACTGCAGGAAAGCACAAGTACAAACTTTTCGTAATCAGAAAATATACACAACCTCAAGCATTTAAAGGAGTAACGATTTCCCCCGTTACATATCATGCAAATAAAAGAGCATGGATGACACAAGCGTTAATGAATGATTAGTTTGAAAATCATTTTATACTTGAGGCTCGGCAACATTTGAATTCATTCGGTTTACCTGATGACTCAAAAATAGTCCTGATTGTAGACAACTGTTTGGTTCATACTTTACTTAAATTTTTAGTGAAAGATAATGTATTCGTACTATTTTTTCCTCCAAATTGTAAGACCATCATTCAGCCTATGGATATCAGAATAGTACACGCGCTGAAATACAATAAAGTAGCATTTTAAAAATACACATTAAATTTCTTGAACAATGGTAAAACTATTCAATATTTTAGCATGAAATGTAATGTCTCTTATGTGAAGCATCGCAAGGTCGTGGGAGGAAGTATCAGCAGATACTTTAAAAAAATGCTTCACATAACTTATGGCCACCTATCACATTTCATGGTAAGGAAGATGATGATAGCTGCGAATATGAAGGTCTTTGGACATCGCAAACTGAAGGTGAAATTTCCCAGTTATTGTATTTTGTAAAGAAATGTGAAGAAGCGGTAATAAATGAAGATGACATAACGGAAGTTTTTCATTGCAACGATAATGCCCCAATCATCAATCAATTAACGAACGGCGAAATCTGTAGTATTGTTCTAGGTCCAGAAAATACTGCTTCCGATAGTGAAGAAAGTGACAGAAACAAAAAAATTTCGATTGTCAAGTTAGTCGGAATTCTCAACATAGTAATTACAGCACTTGAACAGTGGAACTTTGTACATGAACAAGAAATTATGTCTGTTTATAGAATTAAAGAGAAAGTATTAGCACAAAAAAAAAACTAAGCAACTTAAACAACTTACATTAAAAGAAATGTTTAATAAAATAAGCAAATAAATATCAAGCTTTTTTTTTTTTTTTTTTTTTTTTTTTTTTTTAAAAATTTTGATACCTTTTAGATCATAAATGCTCGTTATTTCATAAATTACGATTTCATATTTTTAATTGTATAATTTCTGCATGCCATCTTACCAGATTTAAATTGATGGTCTAATATCTGGAAAAATCCCAAATCCGGAATCGCCGAGAAGTCCTGACGAGTCCAGATCTCGGACTTTGTATTGCATTTATTTGTTTGCTTTAAATAAACGCTTTTTTCAATATTTCAATTTGCTTCATTTTTTTGTGCTATTATTTTATCTTTAATTCTATAGAGAGAAATAATTTCTTGTTCAGTTGCAAAGTTCCACTGTTCAAGTCCCATAACTGCCACTTTGAGAATTCCTACTAAATTGTCAACTGAAATGTTTTCCTTCTCAACAAGCTTTTTGTCACTTTCTTCTCTATCAGTAACTATATATTTTAGCTTCAAAAGCATACCTTTTTTTTTTTTTTTTTTTAACCATCAGTTAGTTGACTGATGATTCGGGCACTGTCATCACAGTAGAAAATCTATTATATCATCTTCTTTTATTACCCCTTTTCCATGAATTCCATTAATTAGAAAATTTCACTTTTTGTTTGTGACATCTGAAAACTTTCAATTTGCAGCTACCATCATATAACTTAGCTAGCATCTGATATATACTACTGGTGATGTATCAGGAAATTGGTGACTGTAGACATGTTGAGATTGGTGATTATAGACATGCTGCTCTACTAAACTTTGTCTTGCCTTTATCAAATGCTGAGAAAGTTAAGCCTGAACATTTTTCCTGTACATTCTTAAGGCTTACCCGAATCCCAATTAAATGAATAACCCAGATATACTTAAGGGTTATTCAAGGCTGACACAAGTCATTTTGCATCCTAGTACAGTCTCTGCAACTCTAAAATTTTGCACCTTCCTAACTTCTAAAAACTTTGTCACCCCTAAATTTTGTGCTCCAGTAACTTCCCTAAATTCTAAAAATTTTTCCTTTAAAAATTCACCCGGCCAGCGCAGCCTTAACCAAATTATCAGTTCTGGCTCCGGTCTTGGTCTGAACTAAATAACAAATCAGTTATTCTCAATTCAAACAGCACTAAATGTAATCCTCTGGCCTTTGAGTATCATTTACACAATCTATTTTTGGCATACGGAAAGAAATTTTTATTAAATTTCTTCTATCAACATACTCAACACTTTGCAATGGAAGTCTGTAATCATCACCAAGTGTTAATATAAAAGGTTACCAAGCCGTTTAGAATTCAATTACTAATGTTGAATTTAAAAAAAAAATATTGCTTAGATATTGCTGCATGAGTCATTTCCCAAACTCAAATGCACTGATAGTCACAAAGTGATGAAAGGAACAAAAAATAAGTAATGATTCGACAAATTAGAATCAGCACCTAAGTGAAATTACTAATTAGAACTCTCCACTTGTTTTTCTGTGAAAAAATATCAAATATGGAAACATAAAGCATAAAAAATTTTTTAAAAGAAAAGGGAAAAGTTGTTGATAATCCAGAGGTTCAGACTGGGAATCTGGATTTCGGACTTTATACTGTACTTCTAAAAAGAAGAAGGAGCACAGAAAGTAGTACAGACTGATAAAATTGTTTCAGATACAATTGAGTGAAACATTTTCTGCCCTCCCCCCCCCAAAAAAAAGAGATTAAACGGTCTCTTTACCTAATTTTTCTTTAAGAGAGAGAATTTTTTATGACACTTTTTGAAACATCAAGTTTTATTAACTGAGAAGACAGATCTCTAATTTTTTTTTTCTTTTCTTTTTTTTTTTTTCCTAACCTCCTTGACTTCTGCAGAAAAATTTCAGATTTTCCCATACTTTTGGAAAAAAAACTTTATATTTTCACCAAATTTCCCTGATATCTTTTCTATTTTCCTAATTTTCCAGGATTTTTCAGATGAGTGGAAATAAACGTACAGTACAAAGTCCTTAATCTAGACTCATCGGGACTTCGGTGATTCCGGATTAGGGGTTTTTCCGAATTATAGATCATCAATTTAAATCTGATAAGATGGCATGCAGAAATTATAAAATTAAAAATATGAAACTGTAATTTATGAAATAAAGAGCAATTATGATCTAAAGGGTATCAAAATTTACAAAAAAAAAAAAAAAGCTTAATATTTATTTGTTTACTTTACTAAACATTTCTTTCAATGTAAGTTGTTTAAGTTGCTTTGTTTTTTGTGCTAATACTTTCTCTTTAATTCTATAAAAAGACATAATTTCTTGTTCAGTTCCACTGTTCAAGTCCTGTAATTGCTGTGTCGGGAATACCGACTAACTTGTCAATCAAAATTTTTTCGTTTTCAATAACCTCTCTGTCATTTTCTTCACTATCAGAAGCAATACATCGAAACATGCTTTCGCTTTGTAAAGCCTTTGGCAGCTCCAGAATCGGAAACTCTTTTTGACATAATCAAAAGTTCAAGCTTACTTTTTATAAAATTGCTCTAACAGTCTGCAAAAAATAATAAGCCAGATCCAATTAGAAGATTAAGGAACAACGCAATCTGCAACATTAACTGAAATAGATAATTAGATAATTTTAGCCTAGCTTATACCATCCGTTATACATTAAACGCGCATGCGTAAACGTATTATGCGCATGCGTAAAGGTATTATGCAAATGCGTTTACGCTTGGGCAGAAAGTTTGTAGCTTTGAGGTCCGGATTAAAAACTTTGTACTGTAGTATACGTAAACATTCCAACAATTATTAACAATGCACAATATTAAAAATAAATTAACAGAAAAATTACAAAATGTTAAAACAGAAAAAATATTTTTTGCCTACCTTAACAAAACTTAATAGCATACTATATGCAAGTATAAATTAAAGAAAGAAACCATTATTTAATTTTATTTACAGTTTAGGATATATTTGGTTTAACATTCACTTTCTACTTGCTTGTCAATTTTTAAGCATCTAATCCACATATAAAAGAAATCACTTACTTCTAAACAAATTTTTGAATGTGTATCCATTTGGGAAAGCATTATAAATTGTTTACAAGAGGGGCACATTTCAGTTCGTGAGCCACAATAAAGATGATGATCTTCTAATTCATCCATGGGTATAACAATTTCACAATATTTGCATGAAACAGGTCTTTTAAAACAAATTTCCTAAGAAAAAGGGAAAACGTTAAATTTTACATGTGATATTTAAAGAACAGAAGGGAAAAAAACAATCACTTTTGAATTACTTTTAAGAGAGCACTCCTTAAGCTTACTACAATTCCAGAATCCTTACAGCAATCAAATACAAAATATGCCTTATCATATACAAGTTTTCAAATTATACAAAATACATAAGGTAAGTCCATTTCCTAAAGGATTAGAAATATATAACATATTCTAAATAAAAACACAAAATTAATTGCAATATCATCTAAAACTTACAACTAGAAATTTAGAAAGTATTTAATTTTCCTCTTTTTTATATCACCAAGACAAAAACAATGAGCTACACAAAATAAGTACAAAAGATTGACAGAAGATCAGTTATGACTCAATATAGCATTATCTAGTATCTTTACTTCAACAAAAAGATCTCCCATTAATCTTTAATGCTTATTTGCTGGTAATATTTTATGTTGTTAATCTTTTATGATATATGATGTAAATAGGCTTCTTTTCTTATATGTTAAATAACTGTATATAAATTTATATATATTTCTTAAATCACTAATAATTAGTTGTGCGGTACAACCACTACACTACTACAATAAATGTTTTAATAGCAATAAGCATTATGACTTTAAGCTTCTTCATAGCTTGGTACCTCATTTCTACCAACATGTCATCTGGTTGTCATTACCTTGAACTCGGGTTCAAATCCCACAAAAGACATGGATGTTAGCAACTGCATAGTGTCTTTGAAGCATGGGACATTTAAAATATTGTCGACCTGAAAGACTTCTCAAATGCTTTGTGGAACGTAAAAAGGGGTGGGAGACTCTTAGACACATATCCAATGGAATTTTTCTTCAAACCTTGGGAGGAAGATAGGCAAATCTGCACTTTCACTTATAAGAAGTCAAGGCATAAGCCAATGTCATGTGTAATCCTAGCCTCTTGGCCATGATTATATTTTTAGATATGAAAAATCAAACATTTAAGTTCACATTAATACCATATTTATAACAATCAAATAATAATATATTCTTTAAAAAAGGAATAAAACTCACAAGACCCAGGAGGAAAAAGTATAAATAGAGGATACAGACAAAAAAATTAAATCACTTGTCATAAATTTTCACATTACACTGCCATAGTTTATTAGTTTTCAAATAAAGTCACATATCACGCCCATTAAATGTTCAGTTTTCTTGATGCAAGGATTATATATCTGTAACACTTTGTAAATGCTTCACTACATGCTCTTCCATCTTGGACAGGTCTAAAATTTAAATCATTTTCTCAAAATATAAGAAATAGATAAATAGCAATTAACTTACCTCAGTCTTCACAAAAACCGAACCGGGTTTTAAAACTAATCAGATAAAACTAAGGCGAAGATCTTATGAATGCATTGTGACATTACACTAATCCATTATTGGTGCTAATCACATTGTTTAGTGACAATTTTTATTTATTCCAAGTTGCAGTCCTACAATCATTTAATGAATTTTTAAATTTTAAAATATTCCGGTTACATTAATTATGATAGATAGTTGAAGCTTAATATCCATCATTATACAGAAAAATATACAGTACATTTTTGAAAGAAAAAAAAAATTCCTGTTTGTTTCTGATTTAGATAAAGAGCTTGATATCTCTTTGTTAGATCATTTAAAAAAATTTACAACTTTCTGGCTATCTACCGAAAAGTGGCAAACATGTTGCTGACCTTGGTACGAAACATATCTTACATCTATTTCAATGATGTACTCGGTGACACCTATTTTTTTAACATTCTTTATATATATATATATATACATATATGATGTAAAAAATATAAAAAAAATATGATGGCTTTGCTCTACGCGAACAGGCAAGCTCTAATTAACTTTCCACAATTTCAGAATCTTCCCCTAGCCCAGTACTTTCAAGAACATTCTGGCATGTTACATAATCGCTACTACAAATGAAGAGTTCACACCATTTTTTCATCAGACTGCTCCCTGCCATCGCTGCCATATGATCTTGCACTGCTCTGTCATCTCTTCTTCCCTTTGTTAGAATAGTTATGACATTGAAAGCTTAAATGTATACTTATTTTAATTTAAATCAGTATTGGATATGCAGTTTTTGCAGAATATGAAAGAATAATGATCTGCTATTTTAAGTGAATAAGGATATGGAGTTTTAAAAAATTGAGATTCTTCTGTGTCTTCAATTCGGCTGTTTTCTACTCCACAACGACCACACTCGGACCCTGCTAAGCTTCATCATTTCCATTGCTGATCTACTGCAAAAATCACATACATATAAAGAACGTTAAAAAATCGGTGGCATATAATAATATATAAGACATACAAATTTCTCGTTGCCAATCGATAGTTGCATTTGAGGATAGTCTCAGTTTTTCCCACAGAATTCTGATGACAAATAATCCTTAGTCCAACAATACAGGAAACTATTCCAAATAAAATACAGGTATCTTCAACCAGTTCCCTACCTACATTCTAATACTTTGCTTGGAATCTTTCAAAGTGCATGTTTGTAAATTTTGGTTATTTAAGAAGTACAGTTTCATAGACTGTGAATTTTGTTATCCCCTATTGTGGAGCAAAATGCCAACTTTTCTTTAAATGCAACACTTTCTTTTTCCTTGGCCAGTAAAGTTCCAAACCCCACGATGATTCATTATGACAAAAATGAATGCACTCAGTGCAAAAATTAACAATAATCTCCTTCAAATTTTACAAGTGAAAATCCATGTGTATTTAACTATGAATGTTCTATACATCTGACCTGGCACATAAATACTTTTTGGCAACAAAATGCATTGCTCCTTCAATACTTTTTTGTGACTCATTTCGGTGGAGACGTAGATAATCAGAAAGGAAAAAAAAAAACTTTTTTATTATATTTTTTTGTCATAAGCTAAACAATTTTTTAATAAAAATCTATTCCATGATAAATAAAAGGGCAAAAATATCATCATTATTTACACAAAAAAATCAAATTTCTAACTTAATCCATTTTACACTTCCATAGCTGCAACCTTGAAATATGTAAAAGTGGGAGGTTCTTATGCCCAAAACTAAGAGTTTCTGAGAGGTTTTCATGTTCAAAACGAAGTCACTACAAAGTTGGCTTAAACCTACTTTATAAATAGTGCAGTACTGAACTACTTATAGTACAATAATATATAAAATATATTAATATTTGATTAACTACCTTAAATTTTATAACTTTAGCTAATTTCATTTTTCAGTTTCTTTCATTATAAGCCTGGCCTCGGAGCAGCACCGCAGGTCTGGGGTTCGATCCCCAGGCTGGGCAAGGTTGACTCAGGCTTTCATCCTTGGAGTGAATCGATACAATGAGCACCAAGTTCACCTGGGGACTAAACACTGGGGGTCCTGCGGTAAGATAACCACTTGTCCAGGCTAAGATGCACAAGCACCCCGGAGCCCACGGCCTAGAAAGCAGATATCAGGACACTGCCAGGCATTGCTCTCTATGGGTTGTTTGTGCCACTGAGTTTAGTTTCTTTGATTTTTATAGACAGCTTTAATTTTATCAAAATACTTTTCAATATGATGAAAAAATTAATAATCAGCATACATACTATTGTGAGGCTGAACTTAGTAATGTAACAAATTTAATGAACAGTATTTTTTTAACTATATTTTGATAAAATCTTTATATGAAGTTCTATAAATGTCTATACTAAATTAGGATAATTCAGGCCAAATAAAATTTAATAAGAAAAATCATGTTAATGGGTAAGGATAGTGGGAATAAAATATGCACACAAGTTACTTTATTGCTAAGTAACTTTATTTATTGCTAGGAAATATTTTCCTTAGCAATTTTCCTTATGACAGGGTAAAAATTAAAACCTGGAAGATTTAGGGGTCGGTTGGCAGATGTGACGAAAAACCTACTGTACCTAGTACCTAGTAGGAGAGCCTTCTAGTAAACCAGGAAGAGTTGACAGCTTTTTCATAAGCCGGATTGTCTGTATTTTAGGGTACGCCTTGGATTATCGCCAGGTTGCTGTTTCATTTATAGTAAACTGAGAATTTTACGTTGTATGTTATGGAAACCCTATGTGATTAGTTGTATTGCATGATTGTGGTGATTTTGACTGTTGGGAAAATATTTCTCAAAGCTTATTTATGCCTTGGACGTTGGTTAGGAAGTACATTGCTTATTTTGTGTTTTACACTGTAAAATGTACGCTGGTGGTACAATTAACCTGAAGCTTCTGTATGCATTGGAATGAAGGGAAATAGAAAACATTGATTAACTGGTGTATAAATGAAGATTTAAATGGTTTCATTCACCTCTCAGTAAATTACAGAGTCATATATACGGATTTGGAAACCAGAGCTCATACCAACACTGTAGAAGGTATAAGGGGTGTAATAAAAAGGGATTTTCAAAAGAATTGCCACCGACAGTCCAGCAGTATGGAGGATATTTTTTATTCTTACTTTTGTGAATTTTTTGGCAGCGGAAGTATACAGATAATTTTAAACAGTTTTTGGATGCTGGAGCCAAAAATTCTGTGAGCCACAAAGACAGATATTTCTAAATGAGGTAAGTCGATATTTACTTTTTGTACTGAGCAGATAAGATAACATGTATTTCCATTTTTATTTTATTTTGATTTAAAATGCAGTTTATTCAGATAATTTTTTTTATCCTTTAATAGTATTTTACAGCATTATGTTTTGAATGCTATTTACTTGGGAGGGCGTTGCACGTAAACAAGAATTGTGCCAAAAAATTGCCCATTTTTACCAAGGGGTAGCCTGAAAAATGTTTTTTTCTCATAAGCCCAGTGAATTTGAATAAAAAGTCTAAAATTTTACTCTCTATCCTCAATTACATACTTGTGCAATTAAGCCTTTTAACAGCATTATGAAAATATTAACCCCTTAACTGCCGCGGGCGCATATATACGCCTTGCTCAGCCGATGCGTTAACTGCCCCAGGCGTATATATACGTCCTTCCAAACTGCTATCATTTGCTTTGCGCTGCTACACCTAAAATTATTCGCAAAGTTAACGCATTGGCTGCGCATCTGGGCGCATCTGGGGGGCAGTTAACGCATCGGCTGAGCAAGGCGTATATATACGCCCGCGGCAGTTAAGGGGTTAAACATAACTGTACAAAATTATATTCAACTGACATATGTAGGTCCTACGTTATAATAAAATTCAATTTTTGATAAGTACTTATCAAATACCAGTGATTATATTGCTCCGGTACTTCTCAATTTTTAAGATAAATTACAATGTTAGCCGGAGCACACCGGAGCCCTAAATAAGATGAGCTTCTGTACTTCATTTTATAAAACTGAACCACAATTTAAAGGGGGAAAATTTACAATTCCTAACATTTTAGTTTAACAATAAGCAGACTTTGCAATACTCTAATTCCCTAGATATACAAACTCATGAGAACATGAGACGTTCAAGTAAAGTCCCCTCACTCACATGCGGAAACCTTTCCCTTTAAAAAGAAGGGCAATAAATTTGAGGGAGTTTGTTTAAGAACGCGTAAATTTCCTGACATGCCATCGTATCTAGTGTATTGTTATCAATGCTTACAGTTAGTTATCCCCGCAGGAAGGACAATTTGTGTTCTTAAATGTGCGTTAAGTGACAGCGAGTACAATATGAGTGAAATACCGAGATAAACTGCTCAAGCATGTCCTATATGTCTTCCCACAGTATCCACTAATGGGGGGGAGAGGGAAGCATAACCAGCAACTTCATTCATCCTTAGGAGTCAGATTCAGGACTCATTTTACCACTGACACACATCTGCTTGTTGGCTATAATTATTTCAGCAGAGAGCCGTGGTCAAAATGAACGGTCTCTCTCACCAAGATTCCCCTCATTTTTTTGTTTTCACCCACTCATACCCTCATTCTGTTTTGCCCTGGAATTTTCATCAGCTATACTTTTAAGTATATTTAATTTTTGTGATGATATCCCCCCCCCCCTATTATCAGAGCTTAAATTGGGCCGGAGCCCATCAGATCTCAGCTCCGGTGCTTCTTAGTTTTTGTAATAAATCTCCGGAATGCACTGGAGCCCTGAATAAGAAGGCTGTGGCTTTTATTTTAACAATAAAATTATATTAAAAATCTCTTATTAAATTTCAATTCATCTCTTTACATTTTATTTAATTTTTAATTACTTGAATCTTTAAATATTTCAATAAATAATAATTAATTATCTAATAATTATCAAATAAATTATAATTAATTAACTATATAATAATTATTGATTAAATAACAATTTAAAAACATTAATTAATTTGATAATAATTAACTATTTAATTAAAAAATTATTAATGAGTTTAATAGTCATTTTATTTATTTATTTACTGTTGTTCCTCTTTGCTGACGGTCTTCCATAGCGCTTCTGCACTTCTAATCTTAGAAATTAAGCCCTGTCAAATACATAATCAATTTGTAGGTGAAATATTCTTCAATTCATTACTACATACAATCATTGTGTTCCCTTTTAAGATTGGGACTTTATGTGCTTCCTGGTGTGTTTACTGACAATAAAAAAGAATTACCATAGTTTCATTTTCTCTTTGAACATTCATAAGGCTAAATTTCTTTCCATCTAGTTGGTCATACAAAGTATTAACCACTTAACTGTTTCATTTTCTTGCCATATTGTGGCCAAAAATAAGAATTTTGGTTACAGTAGATTTAAGGGTGCCCTTTAGCTTATCGCTAAGTTGTCATTTCATTTATCGCCATGTTGTTGCTTCATTTCCAAACATCAGTTTGGTGCCCCTTGGATTCTGCGCCTGAGGACATATGCCCCCCTCTAGCTACGCCCCTGATTATCAGTATCAATCTACTGCAGGTGTTCAGTTTAAATGCATTGTCAAATGAAAAAAGTATGGAATCATTATATTACATACAAAAGTAATATAATTTCAGAACTTTTTTAAATATCTAAAATTTAATAAAACAAAATACTCTATGCTTTTCGAGCATCCACTTCTCCATTGGCATACTACAGCAAGAACAACTATCCATTGTGTGACTTTCCTCCATATGGCGATCCATTTCGCTACGTGGTATTGGTTCATCACACTGATTACATACTCGGAGTTTTCTCTCGCAGAATGCACTGTGGATGGCAAAATTGTTCACAGAAACATCTCTCTTACTGAAAATACGAAATGTATCATTATTTAATTATAATATTTGTCTAAGCATGAATTACAAGCAACTATACTGCGCACTTACCAATTGTTGCATAATTTCGTTTCCAAATCCATCATCAGGAATTCAAATTTCAAATACAAATAAAATATTTAAAAAGGTAACTATCGGAATTTATAAACATATATACATGATTAAGTCACATGTAATAATACTTAGTTCTCAGTACTATTATACTAATAGTTCTCAGTACTACGAATTTGCAGCACACATGCTAAGTACTATGAAATAAGGCATTATCAAAAATGATAACTTATACAAATAATTTATATTCCTAAAATTTACTGTCAGAAAACTGAAACAATCATTAGATCACTATGAGAGTGGCAAATTTAAGGAATATTGCCCGATCTTATGACTTAGCGTGATAACAATTTTCAAACTGAAACTGAAACTTAAAAATAGTTACAGTTACGTTTAACTTCAAATCATTGGTATGCCACCAACGTATAAAAACTCAGGCCTTTCTTAACAGAACCATGGGCTTCTGGGATTTTGTGGTTTTTAGAGGTCTTTATCAACACAAACTGTCTCAGAAATGACAAAACATTCGCCAATATATGAATCTCTAAACACACAGAACGTCTTAGAGGGTAACATAAGATTTCTAGGAGCCTTAGTCTCCTGGGTTAGACTAAGGCTGATCCAGGGGCTCCATTCTGACCTCCTTGGGTTACACAAAGTGATACTTGGGGGTATGTCAAAAAAGTAGGCTGACGATCGCTTGCGAGTGTATGATCGTGTATCACATAAGATCATATATGGCATGATCTACAAGTGCATTATTTTTCGTCTTCAGGCGGCAGGCAATCAAAAAATGTTTGGAAGATTGCTTCTGTAGTGGCAACGCTACTAAATATTTGTAAGGATTCGAAGTGGTTGTTGTGTGAATGTGTTGAAGTTTCATATCTGTTTTAATTTAAATTTACGGAGCGTAGTAGAGCGAGAGCTACTTTTTCATTCCTAAATCATGCCTACATTAACTATCAACACAAATATCCCGAAAGCAAAGATTCCAGATGGATTTTTGCAAAGTACAGCTAAATTAGTTGCAGAATTGCTTGGGAAACCGCTTTCTGTAAGTTACAGCCCATTTAAAATTAATTGTATTATTTGTGTTGTGAAATTGATTCATTGCACTATATCTTTTAAGAAGCTGAACTGTTACTCTTTGCACCAAGACCGAAATTTTATTCTAAATTTTGTATTTGAAGCTATTCTATTTATGTGCCTGATTCAACATTTTCATTTTTTCTCCGACTTTTGGAGTATGTGAAGTTATCATATGTTCCTTATCGCTAACAGAAAATGAACGGTTTTTGAATATTGGCCGTATCTAGTGGTAGAATTTAAAAAAAAAGAATGAACCCGTTCTTCCCAAATAAACGATAAAACTACTCAAATGTTACAAAACCATTCCTCTTACGTTCATTTTGTTGATTTATCACCGTCATTGTTCGCATTTGCCGATTTAAATTATTCTTCACTTATTCATTATTACTTTTTCGTATTTTCACGTTATTTTTTATGAACTTTTAACAATAAATAAATGGAAATATTTTCATATAATAAAGGAAGTTTTCGGTGGCGCAGAACCATGAGGTTTCCAACTCCTAAAATATTTTGACTTCATGGACCGGCTCAAACCTTTAATCAGATAATATATCGTTAATGCTTTTCCAACAAAAACCTTTGAGAAGATTTCAGGTGTGACGCACAAGTAGATGATTAAATTGAAATAAAAAATATTATTGATTCTCTAAAATGAGAATAGTTTTATGGATCTCCAAAGTCATTAAAATTAGCAAACCGCTACTTTTGTAATGAATCTTCAAAAAGTAATAAAATATACAATGGAAATGTGGCCATTTTACTTCTAAAAAAATTTCACTAACCAAAAATGTAGTAAGTTCCCAGAAGTGAATAATTTAAGTATTGCTGTATCTCTTGCTAAGACAAAAATTTGAACCTGGGAGAGAAGCAGAGTCGTAGCTAGGGTTTTCAGCGCCCAGGGACAACTGAAGATTTCGCACCCCCTACTGCTTGCCAAGGATGGAAAACATAATTCTAAAATGTCGTAACATCCGTTTGGCGCCCCTTCGTTTCTGCGCCCGGAGACAGATGCCCCCCTTTAGCTACGCCCCTGGAGAGAAGCATGGCTATGTAAAATGAAACCAAGAAACAAAGCAACCTGAGATTTTCATAGGGTTTTATCCAGTAAGAGTATTTAGATTTTTTGGTTTTGTTTGAAATTTAATATGTATTTAATGCAAAATCAAATAACCCGAAGAAAGGAAAAGCCCTAAGTATCTCATAGTCTTCGTAATTTTTTTTCAACCAATTACTATTGTAAAAAGTGCCCCAAAATTAATGCAAGATTTGAATTAAATAAAAAAAAAAGTTTTTTTCTTTAAATTGATATTTTTTATTGAATTGTAGAGTGCACAGGATAGGGTTATATATGGAATAACACATCGGGCAAATGGCCTCAACGGCTTTGCTGTCACAAACTCACAATTTTGTTGAAATTTTTTATGACCAATTTGCATAAATGTGGCTGAATTTCATTGATTCAGTGTTGAATTTTCTCCTGCAGTGCGTGCATGTTTGTGGGCCTGTTGGCATAAATCTTTGACTTCAAATAACCCCATAAATCCAATGGTGTTAAATCACACGATCTAGGGGACCGATTCTCATTACCGAAATGAGAGAGTATACAGCCATGTCTCGTGCAGTAATTGAATTCTTTCATGAGCTATATGGCATGTGACACCGTCTTGTTGAAACCACATGTCGACTATATCAATATCATCCAATTCAGGCAGAAAGAACTGTGTTATCGTGTCGCTATAACAATCATCAGTAACATTCATTGCTTGACTAGCTTCGTGGTCCAGTGATGCTTCCAGCCCAAAATCCGCATCCAACAGTGACATGTTAAGGATGCATTTGTTTTTCGACAATCACATGTGGGTTCTCTGAACTCCAAATGCACCAATATTGACGATTAACAAAGCCATCAAGGTGAAAATGGGCTTCATCGAAATTTACTAACTGTGGCCGCCAAACTATCAATTTTTTTGAGATTTTTTCAACAATGAAAATACGTTTTGTACTATCGTGTAATGCTTCTTTTCTACTAACCCTAAACTATCAGCTTTCAATTTTTTTTTTTTTAATAGGGTTGTCAAAACTTTACTGCATGAATAATGGCAAATTTAAATCTTGCGTTAATTTTGGGACACCTTTTACTATGCAGAATTCCGTATCAAGATTGTGTCATTTTCAGTTGGAATTTCGTTTCACAAAGTTTTTTATGACCAATTTGCATAAATGTGGCTGAATTTCATTGATTCAGTGTTGAATTTTCTCCTGCAGTGCGTGCATGTTTGTGGGCCTGTTGGCATAAATCTTTGACTTCAAATAACCCCATAAATCCAATGGTGTTAAATCACACGATCTAGGGGACCGATTCTCATTACCGAAATGAGAGAGTATACAGCCATGTCTCGTGCAGTAATTGAATTCTTTCATGAGCTATATGGCATGTGACACCGTCTTGTTGAAACCACATGTCGACTATATCAATATCATCCAATTCAGGCAGAAAGAACTGTGTTATCGTGTCGCTATAACAATCATCAGTAACATTCATTGCTTGACTAGCTTCGTGGTCCAGTGATGCTTCCAGCCCAAAATCCGCATCCAACAGTGACATGTTAAGGATGCATTTGTTTTTCGACAATCACATGTGGGTTCTCTGAACTCCAAATGCACCAATATTGACGATTAACAAAGCCATCAAGGTGAAAATGGGCTTCATCGAAATTTACTAACTGTGGCCGCCAAACTATCAATTTTTTTGAGATTTTTTCAACAATGAAAATACGTTTTGTACTATCGTGTAATGCTTCTTTTCTACTAACCCTAAACTATCAGCTTTCATTTTTTTTTTTTTTTAATAGGGTTGTCAAAACTTTACTGCATGAATAGTAGCAAATTTAAATCTTGCGTTAATTTTGGGACACCTTTTACTATGCAGAATTCCGTATCAAGATTGTGTCATTTTCAGTTGGAATTTCGTTTCACAAAGTTGCTTCAAATTACTTCTAAACTCAAGATTGCTGTTTTTCATATCATCAAAGAAACTTTTTTAAAATTAAAATGCGTTGTAGGAAACATCGGCATTCTATAGAAATATAATGCTGGATAAATTCTACGGAAATATAATGCATTCTATAGAATGCCTAGGCATAGTGTATAATGCTGAATGATTTTAGGCAAAGTATGAAATATGAGAATTATTACATACTTTCCCTAGGCATTGTGTATAATATCTAGGCATTCTATCGAATGACAAATGCTCTTTAAGCAAAGTTTGTAAAAAAAGGTTATGATAAGGCTATTATTTAAAGGACATTTATTCCACAAAATTACAAATATTATTTTGAAAAATTAATGAAAGTGTGCCTTAAAAAAACTGGGTACTATTCGGTTTCAAGGACCGTAAAAAATTGCCAATGCTGCCAAAAATAATTGTGGCAAGAAAGGAAGTATAATAGTAAATAACTATTTAAGATTGATGTTTTAATTTAGATGAAAGGTTAATTTCATATAATACTTTTTTATTATTATAATTTATATGAAAAAGGCTAAACATGACTGAATGGAAGCATAAGAGTAAATAACTATTTCAGATCATTATTATAATTTACATAAAAATTGCTAAACATAACTGAATGGATGCCTTCATCGCTATTTCGCTACCGACTTATCGCTAAAGCATAATTTCATCTCGTTGGTTGTTCGAATGAAATTTTCTATATTGAATGATGCATTTTCTTTGAAAATATTCTCGGTAAAGTGCAGAATCGCTCACTTATTTGTATGCTGCTTTTTAGAAGGGTAAAAACAATTGGATTTTTGTTAATTTTCATTTACTTTTTAAGTGAAAATAGGTCGATGTGCACATGGATACCGAGTATGTGCAATTCTTAAAAACGCGTCAAGCAGTGGGTGATTCTGCACTTTACCCAAAATTCTATTGCCGACTTTTCGTCGGGCAATTCCCAAATTGTTAAATCCATAGGATATCAAAAAAAGGATTTAAAATCAAAAAAAGGATTTTAAAAATAAACTAGTATTTCAATGGCGTCTTAAGAAATATAGAACTATATAAACTTACTCAATCTGAAATCAGCGCGTACGCTAGATTTGGCGCGCTGTTAAATGGGCGCGTTTACTAGATTTGGCGCTTTTGCGCATACATTTTCGCTGCAATTTTTTTACGGCCCTCGAAACCGAACAGTACCAAAAACTGTTATTTGAAATACGTAAAGTGAGATAATCTTGATACAACGTAATAAATTTGTGTTTTGTATCTGGCTGAGACTGGGAATCGTTATGATCTACATGACAACAGAAATTAAATTCAGAAACAATTGTAAGTTTCACAACAATGCCCTTTATAATATTTTTTTGTTTCTTCTGACACCTCACAAAGGTGGTTTTACAGTTCAGTATCATGACATGTAACATTTTTTTTATCAGGTTGAAAGTTCTTTCAACATTCTGTCACGTCGTCCATGTGCAATACTCAAATTAGTTTTCATGAAGCACGAGAAATAATTCGGTGTCCGTGACCTAATACTGTATTGTACTGATGCTTTCTTTAATAGGATAAATGTTTTCCCACAGACATTATTAACACCAAGTTTGGTCATATCCTAGTGTTACAGCAGCCAGTATTTCTGTGGTTCCTTCTTAGTAGTCATTTTGGCCTTTTTACATCATTAACTTCTGGTAAGTAATTTGGTTTTTCAAAACTAATCAGAAATGTATTTCATTTGGCATTCTATAGAATGCCTAGGGAATATGTGAAATATGAATTGTTTCATACATTGTTGGTTAGTTTTAGGCATTGTATACAATGCCAGATTTCAAACTTTGCAGGTAATAAATATATCAGAAAAAAATAGTGTCTAATGAATGCACATAAAAACTGAATTCAGTGAAATTTTTTTTGTTGAGCATAACTCTGTTTATTACCTGTGTCCCTAATATGTGAAGAACATATCACACTTTTAACGTAAAGTCAGGAATACTATTAATTGAAATATATCGAGAAGTAAAACTCTCTCAGAAACGTGATCAGATTTAAAAAATTAATCTGGATCAATTGTAATATCCATGTCTGCGTGGGACATTGTGCTGTTTTGGGAGGAAAAGGGAATAAATGATTGAAAAGGAAAACCTCTATTATGTAATGTAAATCCATTAACATTTTTTAAATTCAGGTCATAAATTCAATTCACAGTATCAGAAATTCAATTGTTATTTAAAATTAAATTGGAATAACATTATTCTTTGGATAGCTAAACGGTTTTGCAGCTGTTTAAATCATATTTATGTAATTAAAAAGCAAAATAGGAATTTCTTTGACTCTAAAATGCTGCTTTTCTTAGACAAACTTCTTAAATTACTATTAAAAATAATGTAACAGAGCAGAATTTTTTTTCTTTTTGGCTAGTGCATGCTATAATTTTTTTGATCAATGGGTAAATTCTAAAGAAAAAAAAAATAATTCTGCTGAATTTTAATCTCGACTACGTTATACAATTCATGTGAAATTTTAGAAATAGTGCATTCCTCTCCCCCACATGAAATTTTATGTATTGCTAATTACATCAGTGTAAAGTAATATCATAGAAGTGATGTATTCTCAGCAGGCTTAAGTAGAGAAAATTAGTTGGGAAAAGTTGATTTTTTTAACGTACGTAAATACGTTAAAAAAATCAAAATTTAGTTAAACTGTTAAATAATGGTAATATTACATTATTTTACATTGTACTGATGTATATAGTGCTACTTAGTATTAATAAATTACTTCTAATTAGTTAAACTTTTTTGATACTTTTCTATTATACAACTGCCACACATTTTGGTGGGTTTTTTAATTGTAAACATTGTTAGCTTCTCTTTCACAGGTGCCAAAAAAGTGTGGTAAATGCATAACAAAAAACTGCTAATTTTTTTATATGTATATACTTTGTTATATTTGTCACGAGATCTGCTTTCATATTTTCAAATTTTGAATGAACTCTGAAACTGAGTTTGTTTCTAAAAGCGAGCAAAAAGCAAAATTTAATTAATCATTAAAAACTGAATTATTAATTTTGAACTCATTATTAATTTTGGTGACATAAATTGAGAATTCTATGACATATTTCACTAAATTTTTTAGGGAAGTTACTAAATTGTTTAAATTTTATAGCAGAAGTTATAAAATATTTATTTTCAAATTAATTAAATTTAGCCTCTTTAGCAACCACATGAGTGCATTGTTAATTTCTTCCAGTTTCTCCCCTTTTCTTTTGTTTTTCTCCAGTTTTTTTATTTCTAGAAGAAACACAACTCTCCTTTAGGCCAAAGTGCTTGTTTGTATAACTCAGGCTTTCTTAAAAGTTGTATTCTTGATGCAATGTTGAGTGTTCGGACATATCAAAATGAGTAAATTTTGTTTCGGTAAAAATTTTTTACATTATTTTTAAAGTGTATTATATTTTATTTTTATTTATGTGCATTTTTATGGAGACTTGTATGCGATGTTAGTAAGCATGATAAGTAGTTATTTTAATGAGCCGTCATGTATGTTATTTATTAATAAATAAATTTTATTTTTTTCTTAGTATGTTGTTGTCCACATCAATCCAGATCAACTGATGTCATGGGCAGGATCATCTGATCCGTGTGCTGTTGCTTCATTAGGCAGTATTGGAAGTTTGGGAACAGCTCAAAATATTAAGATATCTGGAAAGCTGTTCCCTCATATTAAAGAAACTCTTGGTATAAATGAAGATAGGTAAGTAGAAATTTTGGTAAAAGTATATTTACAGGTACCCCTTGGTGATTTTTGGCGGTATCCATGTACACATCAACCTATTTTCACTTGAAAAAAAATCTCAGAATTGCACAAAAATGGTATTGCGTACACCCTTTATTCATGTACATATTGACCTATTTTTACTTAAAAAAAAATCAGAGAATTGCACAAACTAGGCTTTGTGCATTCTCTTTGTCCATGTACACATCGAACTATATTCGCTTAAAAAGTCAAAAGAGCAGCCAAACAATGAAATAACATAAAGGAAATTCATCTTTGCACTACACAAAGGAACTATCCACTTACCTTATTTACGAATTATCACGTCTTCAGTTGAACAAAATTCCTTAACAGCATCCAAAAACTTCCTAAAATTATCTGAACTAGAATCTGTCGCCACATAAATTCACAAAATAAGAGTAAAAAATACCCTCCGTAGCGACGTTCAACTGCACGCATTTTTGACGATCGACTATACTCGTTTCCTTTCAACAAACAGGATACCTGATAATGGCTACTAAGTAAACCTTGATTTGCACACCATTCAAGTAGTGTTCTTTTCCCCTTTCTTTCAAAATTGTACAGAAACTTCAAATTAATCATACCACATTCAGCCATTTTACTGTCTAAACCACAAAACAAGCAATATTCTTCCTAACCAACACAAACCACAAGCCCTTATGAATTTACGCAATCATGCAACCAATTACGTCATAATAGGATTTTCATACCATTCAACTACTCAGGCTATCATAAATGAAACAACTTGGTATACAAGGGGTACCGTTCTCTCTACTCTAACCGAAATTTTATTAAATTTATTATAAATTATATTGAAGTTTTTATCAATTTATTTATTCTCTTCTCCTCTGGTTTGCCAGATTTTAGAATTCATGATGTATGTATACATGATAATTACAGCAGTAATGTTATTGTGGAGGACGAAAAAGGCTAAATCCATGGTATTATCTCAAGATAAATAGTGAATCTTCACAAAATTTTCATAAAATGTTCATGGCTTGAAATTTTGCATTAAGAGTTTTACAATTAAGGATTTTTGCTAACATTTTGAAAGAGAGAGAGAATAAATAAGTGTACTTGATATGAAACAGTAACTGATGTTTAACTAAACAAAAATTATACATTTTGATATATATAATCCTGTTGTCAAAACAGTTCTTTGAAACCCATCTTGAACTTCAAAGCTTGTGAAGAAATAAGAACAAGGAACACCTTTTTCTGAAGGATGCAGAGTACACTTTCTATTAGCTGAGCAACTGTAAACAATTTAGCCATAATTGCTTATCCGCAGAGAAGTTAAATTTCATGAAACCTTGAATGTGAAAACTCGCGAGGCATGGAAGAGAGACTTAAAACTGTGAAGACAGATTCTTTGAGAAGAGAGGATACAGCCATTATTTAAAGATTTTAAGAATAGAAGTCTGAAGAATTTCTGAGATTGAAAGAGATAAATATGGGGGGATGTCAATTATAATAGGTGTTTAGAAGTAAAAGTGAAGTGTCGGATGATGATGGATTTATTTACATTTGTGGGAAAGGCTTGTGTAATCTCAAAAACATCTAAAATTTATAGCTTTAGCTATTACTTTAATGATGATGAATATAACAGTTTTGCTAATTAAAACATTTGTAATTTGAATTGACTGCAATTGCTCATTCATTATGTGTGGAGTAGTAATTTTTTAATGGAAGAAAACCCTAGGTAAAAATATAGTTTAGGGTACCCCTTGGCGATTTTTGGCTGGCGGTACATGGATACCGATTTTGTGCAATTCTTTGACTCGTTATTTTGGCTTGCGAAGCGGCGCCGCTACACAAAGCCAAAATAACAAGACAAACGATTGCACAAACTCGGTATCCATGTACACATCGACTTATTTTCACTTAAAAAAAATCCCCAAATTGCACGAAAATGGCATTGCGCACTCCTTTGACTTTATCATGTGCACGTCAACCTATTTTCACTTTTAAAAAAATCCCAGAATTGGACAAACTTGCATTGTGCACTCCCTTTACTTTTTCCATGTACACATGGATACATTTTCACTTAAAAAGTCAAAAGAGCACCAAATTCTACAATATAGGCAAACAAAAAATACATAATCTCAATGAAATACATTTTAAACCAAACAATAAAATAACATAAAAAAGGAAAACATGTTATACATTTAAGCCCTACCAAAAGCAATTATTCACTTACCATGATTTTCGAGTTTGCTTCGTACACCCAGTACCACATAAAAATCAAAATATCAATCATACTCAAATGACTTTTTTCAAACCAGGTACTCTTTCTGATCGAACGCTTTACATAGTGACCATCTGAACCTTTCTTCCTACAAACCCATTCAAGTCCATCTAAAGGATTTTTACGTTCTACTAGACGCATATCCTTCCTACATACAGGACACTTATAATGGCTACTTAGTAAACCTTCATTTACACACCAGTCAATTAAAGCTCTTTTCCCTTTTCGCTCCCAATCGTACAGAAACTTCAAATTAATCTTACTACATTCGGCTATTCTACCATCTAAAGAATCAAACCAGCACACACCACAAAACGCTCACAAAACATCCCATGATTCAAAATTTCCCAGAATCATGCACCTGATTACGTCACAATAGGGTTTCCATAACATTCAACTACTCAGGCTACCATAAATGAAATAACAACTTGGCAATAAATCAAACAACAACTTCGCCATAATACAAGGGATACCTTAAAGTCTACTCTACCCAAACCCTATTTTTTTCAGTGTGTTTTCGATGAAAATCATGAAATCTTTCAGCTTAGTATTTACAGTATCTACATGAAAACTTTGAAGTGACTCTAGAAAAAAGTCTACTAATTATGCTACAGTAATATAGATGTATATGCACATTATTAAATAAGCATTGGATATGTAAATGTTACTAAATAATGTAACATTACCAACAATTATTGTGTTTATATTTCGAAATTGATTGCATAAATTGACAATATTCTATAAATCAATGAATTTCTGGCAGCATTATAAATGTTACTGAATGATACATTTGAGCAGAAGGTTACATTTTTATATATTGTCCTAAATGACCATAAATTTTCTTCTGCAATGCAGTGTCTGTCATAAGTTTAAAAAAGTTTAGGGTACTATTCCGTTTTAGGGACCGTAAAAAATTGCAACAAAAATATATGTGCAAAAGTGCCAAATCTAGCAAACCCGCTCATTTAACAGCACGCCAAATCTAGCGAACGTGTCGAAGTGCGTAAATTTAGATAGTTCTATATTTATAAGTCACCATTGAAACACTAGTTTAATTTTTTAATTCTTTTCTAATAAGGCTATGGATTTAACAATTTGGGAATTTCCCAATGATGAAAAGTCTGCAATGGAATTTTTTCAAAGAGCAAGCATCATTCATGACAGAAAATTATGTTTGAACAACCACGAGATGAAATTATGCTTTAGCGGTAACTCACTAGCGAAAAAGAAACCTGTAATGACAAGAAAGGATTAAGAAGTCAAAATTAATTAAGACACAATAACACGCCGAACAAATACTAATTCAGAAGTCAAACAACAAAAATCAGCGTTATATTCACAAAATTTTCACATGACTAGTTTCGATGGTTTTACCCAACCATCATCTTCAGCTGCAAAACCGCAAATGAACAAGATAAGAAATAATGATTAGATAAGATAAGGAAGCCTGGACAAGAATAAGCAAGTGGCGCCATCTGTTGGCGAAACCAGAACTAAAACATAATTTCTCTAAAAGCCGAAGGCAAATTTGGATTGGAATTAGGATCGTTAACTAGAACAGAAAGATTTTTATGAATGTGAAATGCCTCTAGAAAATCCAGTTCTCCAATGGAAGATGTTTTTTGAATAATTTTGGCAGCAGAAAAATTGAAAGTGTGATTTTCGGACCAACAATGTTGAGCAACAGAAGACTTCTGTGTTTCCTTTTTTCTAACATATGCCTCATGTTCTTTGACGCGAAATTTTAAGGCTCTCTTAGTTTGGCCAATGTAAATTAAACCACACTGGCAAGGAATCCTATAAATACCCCAGGAATTCATATCCGGAATGGGGTCCTTGAGTATAGAAGTTGGAATTTTATTGATGGGAGAATAAACAACTCGAAAGTTAAATTTCTGCAAAATATGTGCAACTTTATAGCTAATTGATGGAAAGAAGGGAATGACAACAGAATTTTTATAATCTCCTAAAATAAGAGTGTGGCTTTTAGTGTGTTGAGATGAGAATTTTTTAACTGCTTGATTAATAATGTTGGGTGAAAAGCCCCTGTCAATAGCTATTGCTTTTAAATAATTTAGTTCTTCGTCAAGGGCTAGTTTGGAGGAGCAAACTTGAAGAGCACGGAAAACATAGGAATAAAATGAAGCTAACTTTTGTTTAGTCGGATGACATGATTTAAAGTGTGGTGGAAGGCAAACCGATGAAGGTTTACGGTAAACTGTAGTACTGAAGTTGGATGTGTTACGTGTGACCAGAATGTCGAGAAACGGAAGAGAATTGCAAGTCTCAAGTTCAAAAGTGAACTGAATAGCAGGATCAATAGAATTCATTGTTGAAAGAACTTTATTTAAATCATCTTTATTACCTTCAAACAGGGTAAAAGTATCGTCTACGTAGTGGAACCATGCCGGGAAGTTTAAAGTTTCAAACAATTTTGATTCATAATAATGCATGTAGATATCAGCCAGGATGGGACTGAGGGGGCTTCCCATGGCTAATCCCTCAGTTTGCTTGTAATATTTATTTTGGAAAACAAAATGTGTTTGTTTCAAACAGAGTTGAGTGAGAGAAATTAGCTCATCAATTTCGATGCAAGAGAAATGAAATTCACGAAGTCTGGTTTCTAGACATCTTAATGCACCCTCCACTGGGACATTGGTGAATAATGATTTTACATCAAAAGAAACCATGAGTAAATTACTAGGAGAAATGTTTTTAACCTTTTTTACAAACTCTATTGAATTTTTTATGGTGTAAATGTTATTGTCTAATAGAGTGGAAAATCTAGAAACTAAATATTTAGCTATTGGATACAAGGCAGTACCTAAATTTGATACAATAGAGCAGAAAGGAATACCACTTTTATGAGTTTTGGGAAGAGCATATAATCTGGCACAATTCGCAACAGGTCGGATAAGCGAATGTTTTAAGTTGCTTGAAATGATTTGCGAAGATTTGATCGCAGTTTTTATTTTGGATAAGTCCGAAGGTGAAGGATCTTTAGGGATCGGATTATATGGTCCTTCGTTTAAGAGTTTAGTGACACCATCGATGTAAGTGTTCTTATCCATGACGACTATCTGGCCACCTTTGTCGGCCTTTGAAATGATAATATCCGGGTTAGAATGAATTTTGCGCATTGTAGCTCTTTCTCTCGCAGTTAGATTTGGTTTCAAAAGTTTATTATTGAATTTCACATTATGAGGGATAAGATGCCTAATCATTTCTTTCTGTGAATCTGAAACTTTACTGAACTTGAAAGCTTTTTCGATAGGAGCCAAAATCTTTGGAATCGAGGGTTTACAGGTTTGTGAGAAGTTAAAATTATATTTTAGAATTCTCTCTTGTTCTTCCGAAAGACTAACATTAGAAATATTAACTATTGGCTTGATGTTTACAATGGCAAGATTTTTTGAGCTACTTGAACTGGAAAACTGTAAAAGAAGTTTTTCGAATTTAACTGCAAGGGTGTTTTTATGACGGATAACTGCATTCTCCGTTCTAGACCAAGACTTTTGTTCAAGGGCAGTGAATTTTGGATATGATTTAGCGAGTTCCAGATGAAGCTTATAGAGTTCATGTTCAATTTTGGACAATTGTTGATGTGTATTCCTTATCACGGATCGAAGTAAGGCAAGCCTGCAATTTAACAGAATTCTTGAAACGCGACTCGAAGGTTTTTGATTAGATTTGATTTGAATAAAATTGGGGATCAATTTTTTACATTTACATTTAAGTAAAAAGTCAAGATGATTCAGGAATTTTTGCCGTTTCAGGCGTAATTTAGTGAAACGATTAACGGATGAAGGCATGATAAACAATGCAGAAAATCAAACTAAATTAACTGAGCAATAATAAAGTACACACAATACAGCAGAAAAATCCCTCACTGAAATGAATAGAAAACAAAACGTTTGTAAGCAAAATGCATAAAATCAGACAAGCAAAGAACAATATCCAAATGTACAAAACATAAGCATAACTTGAAAGTTGCAAAAATGTACTCACCGAAACTCCTACAATCACAAAATGGCAGCCACACCACGTGCAAAAAAGAAAGCAAAATGTAAGCTTGTTTGGGGCTTCTATAATTAAGACACAATAACATGCCGAACAAATACTAATTCAGAAGTCAAACAACAAAAATCAGCGTTATATTCACAAAATTTTCACAGGACTAGTTTCGATGGTTTTACCGAACCATCATCTTCAGCTGCAAAACCGCAAATGAACAAGATAAGAAATAATGATTAGATAAGATAAGGAAGCCTGGACAAGAATAAGCAAATGGCGCCATCTGTTGGCGAGACCAGAACTAAAACATAATTTCTCTAAAAGCCGAAGGCAAATTTGGATTGGAATTAGGATCGTTAACTAGAACAGAAAGATTTTTATGAATGTGAAATGCCTCTAGAAAATCCAGTTCTCCAATGGAAGATGTTTTTTGAATAATTTTGGCAGCAGAAAAATTGAAAGTGTGATTTTCGGACCAACAATGTTGAGCAACAGAAGACTTCTGTGTTTCCTTTTTTCTAACATATGCCTCATGTTCTTTGACGCGAAATTTTAAGGCTCTCTTAGTTTGGCCAATGTAAATTAAACCACAAATTTTGTTTTCCAAAATAAATATTACAAGCAAACTGAGGGATTAGCCATGGGAAGCCCCCTCAGTCCCATCCTGGCTGATATCTACATGCATTATTATGAATCAAAATTGTTTGAAACTTTAAACTTCCCGGCATGGTTCCACTACGTAGACGATACTTTTACCCTGTTTGAAGGTAATAAAGATGATTTAAATAAAGTTCTTTCAACAATGAATTCTATTGATCCTGCTATTCAGTTCACTTTTGAACTTGAGACTTGCAATTCTCTTCCGTTTCTCGACATTCTGGTCACACGTAACACATCCAACTTCAGTACTACAGTTTACCGTAAACCTTCATCGGTTTGCCTTCCACCACACTTTAAATCATGTCATCCGACTAAACAAAAGTTAGCTTCATTTTATTCCTATGTTTTCCGTGCTCTTCAAGTTTGCTCCTCCAAACTAGGCCTTGACGAAGAACTAAATTATTTAAAAGCAATAGCTATTGACAGGGGCTTTTCACCCAACATTATTAATCAAGCAGTTAAAAAATTCTCATCTCAACACACTAAAAGCCACACTCTTATTTTAAGAGATTATAAAAATTCTGTTGTCATTCCCTTCTTTCCATCAATTAGCTATAAAGTTGCACATATTTTGCAGAAATTTAACGTTCGAGTTGTTTATTCTCCCATCAATAAAATTCCAACTTCTATACTCAAGGACCCCATTCCGGATATGAATTCCTGGGGTATTTATAGGATTCCTTGCCAGTGTGGTTTAATTTACATTGGCCAAACTAAGAGAGCCTTAAAATTTCGCGTCAAAGAACATGAGGCATATGTTAGAAAAAAGGAAACACAGAAGTCTTCTGTTGCTCAACATTGTTGGTCCGAAAATCACACTTTCAATTTTTCTGCTGCCAAAATTATTCAAAAAACATCTTCCATTGGAGAACTGGATTTTCTAGAGGCATTTCACATTCATAAAAATCTTTCTGTTCTAGTTAACGATCCTAATTCCAATCCAAATTTGCCTTCGGCTTTTAGAGAAATTATGTTTTAGTTCTGGTTTCGCCAACAGATGGCGCAACTTGCTTATTCTTGTCCAGGCTTCTTTATCTTATCTAATCATTATTTCTTATCTTGTTCATTTGCGGTTTTGCAGCTGAAGATGATGGTTGGGTAAAACCATCGAAACTAGTCCTGTGAAAATTTTGTGAATATAACGCTGATTTTTGTTGTTTGACTTCTGAATTAGTAAGTCAAAATTAGTTCGAAGGATAAAAAAATCCCCTTACTTACAACCATTAGGTTAATCTATTTTTGGTGTCAAGAGATGACATCTATTGAATTTTGTGAACTCCATCTGAAGATGAACCACAATACAACTGTAGGCTGAAACAGTTACATGCGTAAGGTGTGTGCCGCAACTTTATTTACTCAGCATTACTTGAAAATCCGTGGATGGAGCAAAATTATTGAAGTAGACGAAAGCCTTTTTAGTAGAAGAAAGAATAAAGTTGAACGGATTCTTCCGCCACAATGTGTTTTCGGCTGATTATGCAAAGAATCAAATGAATGTTTCTTCTTAATCGCTGTTCCAGAGCAATCGGCAAAAACTTTATTGAACATCATAAAAGAAAATATCGCAGAAGGAGGCATTAAAATGTATACTGACTGCCTGGAAATCATATACATCGAATGAACTGCAAAACACTGGTTTTTTAACATTGTACTGTCAATCACAACTAAAATTTTGTGGACCCCGAAATTGAGTGTCATAGACAAACAGTAGAGCGGCTATGGGAGTTCTAAATGGCATAATAAAAGTCGCACCGCTCGACAGCATGTCGATTATTATTTGTCCGAGTTTATGTACAGACGCTTGCACAAAAAACTGAAATATTCTCTGCGATGTTGGGACATAAAAAAATTTATATCTCCTGTTTAATTTCAGTTAAGTTTAGCTTTTTGTTTGTAAATTATAATAACAAAAAATTTATTTACATGAAATTAACCTTTCATCTAAACTAAAACAATAATATTAGACAGTTATTTGCTATTATGTTTCTTTCTTGCATTAACGTTACTGCAATTATTTTTGGCAGCATTAGCATCAACAGTAGTTTGGCAATTTTTTACGGTCCTTATAACAGAATTGTACCTAGTTCAGCATTGAAGATTGCTTGTGATCATTGACCAGTAACTGTTAGTGATACTAGAACCTTAAATCACCATTAAATGCACAATAATTCCTAACTCCCTAAAGATGGCAAAAAAATTATTTCTTAAAATGCTTTAGTACACAATATCACAAAACACCGAAGAAGAAATATCCATGCATAAACAATCAATCAATTCACTGAAATAATAATTCAGTAAATTCAAAAACAATTGTATAGTTTGCAGTATCCTCTAAAAATCAAGGTATATCAGTAAATCCCTCTAAATTAAGATTGTAGTTTTGCATTGTATTTTTACATTTAAGGTCCATGTTCTAGTCAAGCTTCAAGTTTCTAAAAAAAAATACAGTTCAAACAAATGGAGAGACTGAACAGACACTTAAAAATAACATGCAAAGAGGTGCACTTAAAAATAAAATTTTCCAAATTAAAGTAAATATTAAAGCTGTAATCACTGGTATAAAATTTTTCTCTTAAACTAAATTACAATTGTTTTTATAGAATGGCATTCCACTTTCAATATAATTTGGATAGCTACTTACCCTATAACAGAAAAAAATATTAAATTATTTATTTTGCTTAAGAGAAACTGAAGATTACATATTTGTTTCCTTTCGAAATTTAAATTAACATTTTAATTTTATTTTTATTTAATTAAAATTTACCTGAAAAACAAATCAGCAGATGGCCAATTAAAAGCACATATAAATATGATGGTATATAATTTGGTGAAAGTAATCCACTTTAAACAGATACTCACCCCCCAACAAATTTTCAAAAAAATATTCCTTCTTACCAAGAGTACATATCTTGACATAATCTTATAACTAAACCACATACCCTAGATTTGAAATTTCATCTATAAACAATATACTGGAATTGCCCCACCTGCTCAGCATTCAATACTATTCTACACATGCTGTGCTGTATTCCAATTGACATCTGATCACTGGGGTAATCGCTGAATCCACAAGAACACACTGAAGTTGGAATGGAACACATTCTTCATAGATAATTTTTCTTCTAGTCTGCTAGTGGACTGCCAAGACCTAGTCTTTCATAGTTCCAACTGGCAAGAGCCAAGCTGAAAAGAGAGTGCATGGTTTGACATTGGCTCACCAGGAAACTGGACTCATGAAAATGATTGCCCAAGAGCCACAGGCCCTGCCTAGAAAACTAAAAAGTTCCTCCAAATGTTAAAGGGAAGTGACGCTTGGCCCCCAAGGGAACCAATTTTTCTGTTCTTAACTCTTTGAAATCTAGACAAAATCTCTCTCTGCTTACATTACAACATCTGGGAAAACTCCATTTTTCCTTCTCCTAAAGTATTACTGCTTGAAAGATAAAATTATGCTGTGGCCAATACAAAGTTTATATTCTTCCCTCAAACTGATCAAAACAAACTGCTGTCAACATTGCCTGACCTAACCCCCAACAAGATGATTCATCAACAACCATTCAAAGGATTTCAACCCTCTTTTTATCTTTTGAAACTAGAAAATTCATATCCTGTTCTTAATTATTACCTAAGCTAATTTATCTCCTTACTCTTCTAAACAGAGCAATTTATCTCTTAAAACTGCAACTTCCAACAAAGCAAGTGAAGCAAAGACTCCAGTTATTCTTGCATGCGCGCAAACAGGTAAACTGTTGGGGGAAACACTAATCAAGTAATTTAACACTAGCTTTTCTACCTCCAAAACAAGAGATGAACAATCCACTCTGAAACTGACTCGCCTTACTGAACCAATGATAATGCTTCTACGAAAAAAGAGCAGCAATTCTTTAGCTGTTCACTGAGAGCAGTTTTGGGAAGCGTGTCAAAAATTTGATTCCTCTTAATGTAAACACTAGCAGTCCTTCCTTTATTATTTTACCAGAAACGTCTGTGACCTAATTTTTGTGTGTTATGTATGCTTTTGGCTTGCTTATGTTCTATCTAGTGTTTAAAAAACAAAACATTAAACAAACCTATGCATTTCAGCGAAACTGATCACCATTTGCAAATAGATGGTGCTTTTTTTTCGCATCCTGCAGTACGAGGATCTATTTAAAGTAGGTAGATTATAGGAACTAGTTTCTCGAATTCCTATCTATCAGTGCTTCACTAGCCACAGATCTGGTTCCTTCGAAGTCATGATTATTCGCATGCTCATGCTGTAGCTGCGGATCTGATTTCGCTGGAGTCTTCATTATTCACTCTTTCAAATCTAGCTTATGCAGAGTCTTGATTATTTGCTTTTTTTGCTTCCTCATATCTGTTCCTTCGAGTTTCATTTTGGTTCTTTGAATACTTTGTCATAGTACAGTCAAACGTCTTTAATCTGGACTCGTCGGGACTTCGGCGGTTCCGGATTATTGATTTTTCCGGATTATAGATCATCAATTTAAATCTGGTAAGACGGCATGCAGAAATTATAAATTAAAAATATGAAACCGAAATTTATGAAATAAAGAGCAATTATGATTAAAGAGTATCAAAATTTACAAAAGAAAAGCTTAATATTTATTTGTTTACTAAACATTTCTTTCGATGCGCGCATGCGTAAAGCATACATTACGCATAGTCGAAATTAGAAAATTGCAACCAGAAAACTATTTGATGTGTACTTGTGATATTTATAATGACTAGGAATTTGATTTAAATCATATCAAAGACGGAATACATCGAGATGAAATGCTACATTTAGTAAGGAATTATAAGATGAATAAAATAAAAACATCTGCCCTGAAGATAAGGATAGTGCTGATGATAGATCAACTTCCAGTTCATTATGCACTCCTCCCCCCCCCCATTGGATGCAGGAGAGTACTACGGACCGACGTGTTCGATCGCATCCACCTCACTGCACCACTTCACATGATGACAGGAACATTGTCGCATGGCAGTGATGGATCGCTCAGTCACATCACGAACCATAGCACAGCACATTCAGTCTGTAACGCATCATTCAGTGTCTGCGCATACCATTCGATGCTGTTTATAGCAGAGTGGTCTATCCGTAAGATGTCCATTGTTTCGTCTACCCTTGACGCAGAACCACAGACGTCTCTGTTGCCAATGATGCCATGAAAGAAGGATGTGGACGGCAGAATGGAATGAAATTGTCTTTACTGATGAGTCGCACTTGTGTCTGCAACACCACGATGGTCGGATTTGTGTCTGGAGACACCGTGGAGAGAGGATGCTGAATAGCCGTGTTATGTACCGCCACACTGGTCCTGCACCAGGTATTATGGTATGGGGCAGTATTGGATATCACTCTCGTATTCCTCTAGTACGCATTGCCAGTACTTTAACCCTTTGAGCATTATGACCAGGTTTATCCGGTCATCAGAAGTTTTGCTGCTTGGTATCTGTTAGCTTATAATTTAAGATATTTTGCTTTCTTACTTTCTTTAATAATGTAAATATAATCTTAATGAATATAAGTTTATGAAAATGCAGACTAAAATAAGTAATTATACAAACTAAATTAATAAATGCTGTTTAAATACTGGTCCTCATGACGGATCTAAAATCCTGTACCACTCAGAAGGTTAAACAGCCAGGGCTACATCTCCGAGGTGTTGGAGCCAGTTGACCTTCCTTACCTTCAGGGCTTGCCCACAGCCATATTTCAACAGGATGATGCGCGACCACACTTGGCACGCATTGCCCAAGGGTTCTTCGTCAATCGCCAGATTGAATGGTTTCCCTGCCTGGATCGCTCTCCAGATCTTTTGCCGATAGAAAACATATGGTCCATGGTTGCTGAACGATTGAGCCAGATTACATCCCGAGCTGCCACACCAGATCAACTTTGGCAACGTGTAGAAGCTGCTTGGTCTGCTATACCCCAAGATCACTTCCAAAGTCTCTTTGAATCAATTCCGAGGCGTGTGGCAGCGGTGATCTCCAACAATGGTGGCTACTCTGGCTACTGATTCTGGAAGGAACCACACTTTACAGAAGTCTATAAATTTAATCATTTAATACTTGGTCAACATGTTATCTACTAAATAAATTTTGTTGCGATATCTCTTGTCTTTCTTGGTGTTGCAATTTGGGTGGCCAGCATTATAGATAAAGAAAAAAAAAAAAAAGGAAAATACCGGCATTATCAGCGGACAATTTCCTGTTCTTTGGGATATGCTTCCAATTTAAAAATTTATTTTTAAACTGTGTTTTGTAGTAGCAATAAAATACCAATTATAGTAATAAAATAATGTAATCTTTAACAAAAATGAGTTTAGTTTTCATTAATTTTAAACTTATGGAAAATTTTTATTTTAGAATTTTATTGTTGTTCTATATAGAAAGGTTTTTTAGGGAATCTGAAAAGTACAGTTGAAAGAAATCAGTTCATGGAGTGAGAGGATTGGTTGAGTTGATTCCAGCAATCCCACTCCTTGCTCAATTCTTCCTGCTTTTCTCCCACCTCTTCCACTTTGCACACCACTCTTGATCCATGCCTGTTCTGAATGCATTCATCAAGGTCAGTTTTAGTGAGCGATGAATTGTTAAAATTAATTGTTCACATCAGTGACCGAACGGTTCCGATGTGATCCCTTAAAGGAGTGGTTTTGTTCATCTTTATCTAAAACAGATGTCCGGAAAAAATCCCTGTTCTCTCCTGTCATGAGAAACTAGGAACTGAAAATAATGGCCAAGCTTTTAACTGCCCTTGCTACACTAATCCAAACAACTTCATTTAAATTCAAAATAATTATTAATACATAATTAAAATTTGAGACAGTTTGTAATCTTTGTAAATTTAAAATTATAACTTCTCTTTAGAAAACAAAGTAAATGTACACAATATCCTTGTTTCTTATGTGTTTGGCATAGCAGAGTGCAAAAGGACTATTGAAAAGAGTGGCTTTATGAAAAATGTGATATTTAAAAGAGAAAATGTAGTTAAGCAATCTTTGGCTGATAAATTGATTACCTATCTTTATACATCTGGTATGTAAATTAAAATATTGATTATCTATTCTTGCATAAAAATTTGGGCTCATACAATTTTTTGTGGTAACTTAGACGTAAAAGTTAAAGCTTTATTTATTATCTCATAAACTCTTTGTAACTATCATGAACAGTTGACAATTTTTAATGACCTCCTAGTAAGGCAACTTATAAAGGGTCATAATGTTGAAATTAGTTGTTAGAAACTTGTGTTATACCCAATTTAGAGAACTGTTCAGAATTAGTAATGAAAATGTTGTAAATTCCAGTGAGTTTGACTGCAGTATTAATATTAAGGCTCGTTACTTACTCAGCCACTTACACTGCTATTCATGAAACCATTAGTTATTTAAGTGGAGATCAATATGGAAGATTCCACCAAAACGTAAGGATTTTGAGCTTCAGATACCAAGGACGATGAGATCTGTATTCTGATAGATTGTTGGTTGAAACCTAAAGTGAAATTGTCTTGGTACTCACTGTGGGAAACGTAATAAACTTTTTATGCGATTAATAACCAATTAATTTTATGTGAAATTGAATAGGAAATATTAAATTTATTAGACTTTTTAAATGTAATTTTAACAACATGTAATTATAGTATAATGTCCGAAACTTGAACATCCAATATCCAGAATGATCTAATATCTGAATTAATAAATAAAAACAATAATATAAAAAAATCCCTCTTCACTTACGTAGTCTAGGAATAGTTATTATAATAAGCACTAGTCTAGGAATCTTTAGCGTATAAGGAAGCAGGTGATCTGTAAATGGGACTACCTGAGCTTCTTGCATGTCACTTTCAAACGCCTACTCCCTTGGAAGTCACACCATGGCCCAATGACAATAAATTGATTGACATTGTACTGATGTTAGGAAGAATTACACTTTCGGCTTGTTAGTGGTTGTGGGGGATAGAATTTTTCTCCCTAACCTGAACAATAAATGAAGCTCATGTCCTCATGGCAGTTGCCATGTCCTCATGTCATCTTACTAGATTTAAACTGATGATCTAAGATCCCTAAAGTGCTGATGAATACAGATCTCAGACTTTATACTGTATTTTGTTCTATGGTGTTAAATAATTTAATGATAATAAGAACAACAAGAGGTTTTGAATCAGTGTATAAAATTTATTTAAAGTTTATTAACTTACTGAATTTTAAATATTTAGTTATAGTTAAATAAAATTAATGTGAAGACTGAAACTTTAGTAGTGGAAAATATATATTTATCGTTCATACTGTCAAATGATCCATCGTTCATACTTTCAAATAATTTTAATAAAGTGCGTAAAATACATTTGGCGTTATTATTACTTAGAACAAGTACGCCAAATTTCAAAACGCTCTGATGTATAAATTCACATATATGTTTGGAAATTTTGAATATAAAATTCTAACTTTTTGCAGATGTGCTTAGAAATACATCTACTTGATGTATTTCTAAGCACTTTTTTTAAGTGAAATACTTGATGTATTTCTAAGCACTTTCTAAGCATTTTTTTACATAATAAATTTGTTAAATATTATCGTTATCTTTTGTTGCTAGTACTGATTTGTTAAAAAATTGGGATAACTATCTGCTATTTCAATCAAATTGCTCTTGCGTTTTACTTTGCAAGAGAGCATAACAGAAAATATTGGCTGCATAAATTAAAGCAAGTATTTCCATTTAAACTCTTTTCTATCAAGGATATAATATTTTGACGAATAAAGAATTGAGAGGTATTAGTAGTTGTTTCTACTAATTATTTTTAGCTGATCTTTTGAGGATTGACTGAAGAATAAAATCATAAAATTCTGTAGATATATTGTATGCTTCTAAATATTTTGCTAGCGTTATCTTCATACAATTAGCAAATGCACATACGGATTTTGAAAATGCACATCTTAGTATCAGGAAAAATTTAAGAATAAAAGCAACTTTTGCAATGACCAAAGCAGATATCTTTGGTCAGTTAGGCTCCTCAGGATATAAAAATCATTTAATTTTATTACTTAATTGAAAATAGAATCTTGGCTATAAAGAAGTTATATTTTCAGAAGTCAAACAACAAAAATCAGCGTTATATTCACAAAATTTTCACAGGACTAGTTTCGATGGTTTTACCGAACCATCATCTTCAGCTGCAAAACCGCAAATGAACAAGATAGGAAATAATGATTAGATAAGATAAGGAAGCCTGGACAAGAATAAGCAAGTGGCGCCATCTGTTGGCGAAACCAGAACTAAAACATAATTTCTCTAAAAGCCGAAGGCAAATTTGGATTGGAATTAGGATCGTTAACTAGAACAGAAAGATTTTTATGAATGTGAAATGCCTCTAGAAAATCCAGTTCTCCAATGGAAGATGTTTTTTGAATAATTTTGGCAGCAGAAAAATTGAAAGTGTGATTTTCGGACCAACAATGTTGAGCAACAGAAGACTTCTGCGTTTCCTTTTTTCTAACATATGCCTCATGTTCTTTGACGCGAAATTTTAAGGCTCTCTTAGTTTGGCCAATGTAAATTAAACCACACTGGCAAGGAATCCTATAAATACCCCAGGAATTCATATCCGGAATGGGGTCCTTGAGTATAGAAGTTGGAATTTTATTGATGGGAGAATAAACAACTCGAAAGTTAAATTTCTGCAAAATATGTGCAACTTTATAGCTAATTGATGGAAAGAAGGGAATGACAACAGAATTTTTATAATCTCCTAAAATAAGAGTGTGGCTTTTAGTGTGTTGAGATGAGAATTTTTTAACTGCTTGATTAATAATGTTGGGTGAAAAGCCCCTGTCAATAGCTATTGCTTTTAAATAATTTAGTTCTTCGTCAAGGGCTAGTTTGGAGGAGCAAACTTGAAGAGCACGGAAAACATAGGAATAAAATGAAGCTAACTTTTGTTTAGTCGGATGACATGATTTAAAGTGTGGTGGAAGGCAAACCGATGAAGGTTTACGGTAAACTGTAGTACTGAAGTTGGATGTGTTACGTGTGACCAGAATGTCGAGAAGCGGAAGAGAATTGCAAGTCTCGAGTTCAAAAGTGAACTGAATAGCAGGATCAATAGAATTCATTGTTGAAAGAACTTTATTTAAATCATCTTTATTACCTTCAAACAGGGTAAAAGTATCGTCTACGTAGTGGAACCATGCCGGGAAGTTTAAAGTTTCAAACAATTTTGATTCATAATAATGCATGTAGATATCAGCCAGGATGGGACTGAGGGGGCTTCCCATGGCTAATCCCTCAGTTTGCTTGTAATATTTATTTTGGAAAACAAAATGTGTTTGTTTCAAACAGAGTTGAGTGAGAGAAATTAGCTCATCAATTTCGATGCAAGAGAAATGAAATTCACGAAGTCTGGTTTCTAGACATCTTAATGCACCCTCCACTGGGACATTGGTGAATAATGATTTTACATCAAAAGAAACCATGAGTAAATTACTAGGAGAAATGTTTTTAACCTTTTTTACAAACTCTATTGAATTTTTTATGGTGTAAATGTTATTGTCTAATAGAGTGAAAAATCTAGAAACTAAATATTTAGCTAATGGATACGAGGCAGTACCTAAATTTGATACAATAGGGCGGAAAGGAATACCATTTGCTTTCTTTTTTGCACGTGCTTTCTTTTTTGCACGTGGTGTGGCCGCCATTTTGTGATTGTAGGAGTTTCGGTGAGTACATTTTTGCAACTTTCAAGTTATGCTTATGTTTTGTACATTTGGATATTGTGCTTTGCTTGTCTGATTTTATGCATTTTGCTTACAAACGTTTTATTTTCTATTCATTTCAGTGAGGGATTTTTCTGCTGTATTGTGTGTACTTTATTATTGCTCAGTTAATTTAGTTTGATTTTCTGCATTGTTTATCATGCCTTCATCCGTTAATCGTTTCACTAAATTACGCCTGAAACGGCAAAAATTCCTGAATCATCTTGACTTTTTACTTAAATGTAAATGTAAAAAATTGATCCCCAATTTTATTCAAATCAAATCTAATCAAAAACCTTCGAGTCGCGTTTCAAGAATTCTGTTAAATTGCAAACTTGCCTTACTTCGGTCCGTGATAAGGAATACACGTCAACAATTGTCCAAAATTGAACATGAACTCTATAAGCTTCATCTGGAACTCGCTAAATCATATCCAGAATTCACTGCCCTTGAACAAAAGTCTTGGTCTAGAACGGAGAATGCAGTTATCCGTCATAAAATCACCCTTGCAGTTAAATTCGAAAAACTTCTTTTACAGTTTTCCAGTTCAAGTAGCTCAAAAAATCTTCCCATTGTAAACATCAAGCCAATAGTTAATATTTCTAATGTTAGTCTTTCGGAAGAACAAGAGAGAATTCTAAAATATAATTTTAACTTCTCACAAACCTGTAAACCCTCGATTCCAAAGATTTTGGCTCCTATAGAAAAAGCTTTCAAGTTCAGTAAAGTTTCAGATTCACAGAAAGAAATGATTAGGCATCTTATCGCTCATAATGTGAAATTCAATAATAAACCTTTGAAACCAAATGTAACTGCGAGAGAAAGAGCTACAATGCGCGAAATTCATTCTAACCCGGATATTATCATTTGAAAGGCCGACAAAGGTGGCCAGATAGTCGTCATGGATAAGAACATTTACATCGATGGTGTCACAAAACTCTTAAACGAAGGACCATATAATACGATCCCTAAAGATCCTTCACCTTCGGACTTATCCAAAATAAAAACTGCGATCAAATCTTCGCAAATCATTTCAAGCAACTTAAAACATTCGCTTATCCCACCTGTTGCGAATTGTGCCAGATTATATGCTCTTCCCAAAATTCATAAAAGTGGTATTCCTTTCCGCCCTATTGTATCAAATTTAGGTACTGCCTCGTATCCATTAGCTAAATATTTAGTTTCTAGATTTTTCACTCTATTAGACAATAACATTTACACCATAAAAAATTCAATAGAGTTTGTAAAAAAGGTTAAAAACATTTCTCCTAGTAATTTACTCATGGTTTCTTTTGATGTAAAATCATTATTCACCAATGTCCCAGTGGAGGGTGCATTAAGATGTCTAGAAACCAGACTTCGTGAATTTCATTTCTCTTGCATCGAAATTGATGAGCTAATTTCTCTCACTCAACTCTGTTTGAAACAAACACATTTTGTTTTCCAAAATAAATATTACAAGCAAACTGAGGGATTAGCCATGGGAAGCCCCCTCAGTCCCATCCTGGCTGATATCTACATGCATTATTATGAATCAAAATTGTTTGAAACTTTAAACTTCCCGGCATGGTTCCGCTACGTAGACGATACTTTTACCCTGTTTGAAGGTAATAAAGATGATTTAAATAAAGTTCTTTCAACAATGAATTCTATTGATCCTGCTATTCAGTTCACTTTTGAACTCGAGACTTGCAATTCTCTTCCGTTTCTCGACATTCTGGTCACACGTAACACATCCAACTTCAGTACTACAGTTTACCGTAAACCTTCATCGGTTTGCCTTCCACCACACTTTAAATCATGTCATCCGACTAAACAAAAGTTAGCTTCATTTTATTCCTATGTTTTCCGTGCTCTTCAAGTTTGCTCCTCCAAACTAGCCCTTGACGAAGAACTAAATTATTTAAAAGCAATAGCTATTGACAGGGGCTTTTCACCCAACATTATTAATCAAGCAGTTAAAAAATTCTCATCTCAACACACTAAAAGCCACACTCTTATTTTAGGAGATTATAAAAATTCTGTTGTCATTCCCTTCTTTCCATCAATTAGCTATAAAGTTGCACATATTTTGCAGAAATTTAACTTTCGAGTTGTTTATTCTCCCATCAATAAAATTCCAACTTCTATACTCAAGGACCCCATTCCGGATATGAATTCCTGGGGTATTTATAGGATTCCTTGCCAGTGTGGTTTAATTTACATTGGCCAAACTAAGAGAGCCTTAAAATTTCGCGTCAAAGAACATGAGGCATATGTTAGAAAAAAGGAAACACAGAAGTCTTCTGTTGCTCAACATTGTTGGTCCGAAAATCACACTTTCAATTTTTCTGCTGCCAAAATTATTCAAAAAACATCTTCCATTGGAGAACTGGATTTTCTAGAGGCATTTCACATTCATAAAAATCTTTCTGTTCTAGTTAACGATCCTAATTCCAATCCAAATTTGCCTTCGGCTTTTAGAGAAATTATGTTTTAGTTCTGGTTTCGCCAACAGATGGCGCCACTTGCTTATTCTTGTCCAGGCTTTCTAATCATTTTTTCCTATCTTGTTCATTTGCGGTTTTGCAGCTTGAAGATGATGGTTCGGTAAAACCATCGAAACTAGTCCTGTGAAAATTTTGTGAATATAACGCTGATTTTTGTTGTTTGACTTCTGAATTAGTATTTGTTCGGCGTGTTATTGTGTCTTAAGTTATATTTTATTCCAAGTTAAAAACAGGACATGAAGATAGTTGTTCTCTTCTCTAAATGATAAAGGTTACAGCAAGACAGCAACAAGGATATCCCTTTCAAATTAAAAATAAAATATGAAAATACAGGTACTTGCTTTCTGCTGCAAATGAGACAGAATATGGCAGTACCATAATAGCATATATCACTGGTTTGAAAAGATTTAAATCATAGAAGATTATGCAATTGTTTTTTAAATAGTTTTCTTATATGCCTGGTATCTTGACATTTTAAAAATGACTAGTCTGTGTGAAACATGACTAGAGTCTCAAATACTCTGGTCATTTTGTATTGTTTCTCCATTCATGTTTATCAATGCCAGATTAAGATGTTGGCCTAATAGGTCTCAAAATTTGTCGAAATTACTTTTGATAAATGAATAAAGAAATCATATTGTAATACAGTAGAAGTCTAGAGGATTTCAGGACATAAAAAATAAATCATAATATTCAGACTAAAAGTACAAAATAAATAAGTCATATTAGATACATTTAATTAAATTATTATATACATTATTACAATAATAGACATGTACATTATTATATTATTATATGTGATTAAATTATTACATATATTTATTATATTATTCATTTATATTAGTCATTACAGGGATATTTAAAAACATTAAGGACTTATACAATGAAGGCTATTAATAAAGCATAAAATATTTATTTATTTATTTTTACATGTTTCAAACAGTTTTCTGGTAGAGGTTTGTTTTAAAACTTTAGGGTGCTCCAGTGTAAGCTTTTTTTTTTTTTTTTTTTTGTGTGTGTGTGTGTGTGTGTGTGTGTAAATTATATAGAGTCATAATCTCTTGCTCTGTGACTCACCTCTGTGGTTTTAAAAAATTTAGGTATTTTTCACTATGTTCCAAACTCTCATTAAAAGATATTTTCTCACTTCTATCAAATTCACTGTTTGTGTCGGTGTCAGAATTATTTTCTTGCTGTGATGAGTTCAAAACAGAGCCAATGATTTCATCATTGGTCATCTGAACACATCATACATTCAACAATATCTTTTTCTTCCAAAGCCTTCTCATTTATTCTTTCTTTTGAATATAAAAGCAATTTTCTTGCTTTAACCCTTGCTGCACTGACTCTAAAATCAGAAAATTCACTGTTATCGCTCTCAGTTTCAATAAACAGAGAAGATGGCCATGTAATATGGCAGACATTTACTAATGTTGTTTGGGAAACAGAATTTCACAATTTTGCTAACAAATAATTTTTTTTTTTTTTTTTCAATCATAGTGTGACATAGAATAGTCACCTTAAAGAATTTTTTTCAGAAACTCTGATGATTTACTTTTTATCTCGATACAGTTTAGAGGGGGTGGCACCTTTTATCATGATGTCAATAATTTCGTATTTCCGTTATGAGTCATTATTATTCGGTAATTATGACGGCATTGTTCATTAAGTGTTTTTCTTCCATATTTCATTCTCCATGTTGCATTTTCTGGAACCTATAAATTGAATGTTTATATTTTGAGAGGCAATGCGGATTTCAGGAGTTGGTGGATTTCAGATCGGCGGATTTTCGGTATTTGACTGTAGTATTCTTTTATATGACATAAGTGAAGTAATTTGTGCATGGAATACAAATATACTTGTCTTGCTATTGATATTCATGCAGTTTTCTTTAAAATAATTATTGCTAACATTTTAAATCTAGTAAATTTGTGTTTAAAATATATAATCAGTGTTTTATGAACAGTATTATATATAACACTATTTTATTTTTCAGAATGTACATTACTTATGTGAATCTGGAAAGAGCTAATGTTGGATATGCTGGAACAACATTTGCTGACATGTAGTTGCTGCCTTTTATTTTTCCAAAAGGGAAAAAATCTAATTTTTTATGATTAAACTTTGAAATATAATTTTGTATGATTAAGCATATGTTTGTATTGTATTTGTTAACTAAACATTCCCAGTCTTGTTTGATCAACTATAAAATAAATCTCTTATGATCTTTGCATATCCTGTTTCCCCTCATTCTTTTAGAAACACATACATACATGAAAAAAACAGCATTGTATTGTATAAGAAGCATTTTAATTTGAAAATAGCCATTTTCTTTTTAATCTCCCAATTTTTCTCCACAAATTTGTGTTACTGTAAAAGCCTAACTATTTCTAAATTGTATGTTTACTGATAAATAACAGTATTGACTATAATGAGGTGATAAGATTCTGAAAAATACTTGTAAATATTACCACTTTGGCTTTTTATTAAATACTTTAGTTATGCACCAAACAGCCATTAGATTATGACTACCACTCACCTAGAGCAATGAGCTTGTCAGAAAACAAAACCATGGCATGCATGGTTGATGCTGGAGTATATAAATCAAGAATTCGACCTACATAATCCAGCTTATTAGCCTTTCCGCTGAATCACTGTTTAAGTTCTCCAAAGTTTTTGTAACTCCTGGCAAAGCAGGAAACATTATGTACATATCTGTAAATATGTTTATTCTTATTTGCATTGTCAGTGTTTTCTATTCTCAGTTTCGTGTCTTGTAAATTTTAGCATTCAGTTTGTTAGTATTTGCATTACATGCACTGCTTACTGCCCTATGCTGTAACTTTGGCGTCAGTAATGTAATTTTCTGAAACAGCACATTTGGTGGGCTGTTCGTGTGCAGCTGTTGTGAACCAATGGAGAAAGTGATGTAAGGATAGTGAAATGACAAGTCATCGGCTAGCGATTTCTCAAGCACAATCCCCACCAAATCCTGCCATGCTGCCTCAATGTGGCAGGGTGGGATGTCACTGGAAGTAGCTCCTGGTAGTGCCACCCTAGGCGTGAAGGCCGTTCCAACATGCCCAACTAAAGCATAGCGGATGAAGATCCTTCAGTGGATTACCGTCTTGGTGATCAAGTGTCACAATCCTGGAGCCTCAGTGATCTCTCCTCTTAACTGCAACTTTTATCGTTTTCCTTCTCCCTTATGGTTTCCTCTTCTGAGGTTCGGGCTTGTCATAAGAAACTGGAACAGCCTTGTTCCTACTTCTCCAAGTGGCGAGAAAACTGCCCACATGTTTGCCGTGCGTGGAGACCCGTGTCACTGGAAAGGAGGGTCCTGGTAGTTGAGGGGCAAGGTACTATCCCCAACACACTGCTTTGGCCCCTGCTTCAGTTAAACAGGAGGCACCTTGTCATCCTTACGGGTGTCAATCGGCTAGTCACTAGTCCTTCTGTCAGTGGCTTGGGGGGGGAAAGCTGACTTTTGGGAGCTGCTTTTGGAAAAGCTGACTGTGGAACTTCTTTGCGTATAGGTCCGGCTAGCTCTGGCGTAGGGATCTGCGTCCCCTTGTTGGTCTCCATGCTGGGTGGGGCGGTCGGACCCGAATTTTTCTCCATTTAAATATGAACGCTATGATACCTTCCTGCTCCAACAATGTACCCGATACTCCGATTGTGACTAAAAGACTAAGAAGTGACATAGAAAGCAATGTATCAAATGTATTTTTTCCTTGTTTCTTAATTATAACCAGCTCTGAAGAATTGAAAAAAAGTCACCTTTTCTAATAAACACACATCTTTTGTCTTTTATAGGAGAACTGAAAAATATTAAGAGACTTCGGTCTGGAGACCTTTTGATAGATGCCCAGAAAGCAGTCTATAGTCTTTTGAAACTAACTACATTAGAACAAGCAAACATTGCAGTTAAGCCACATAATACTCTAAATTCGTCCTGAGGAGTAATCTCTGAAATAGACTTACTGACAGTAACTGAAGAGGAATTTGTTAAAAGAGTTGGCAGAACAAAACGTGTGTGGTGCTCGTAGGATCAAAATACGAAGAGAAGGTCAACTCATTCCCGCTAAATATGTTACTTCCTTTCATATCTCCTAATCTGCCTAAAAACATAAAAGCTGGATACCTAAACTGTTCAGTCAGGCCGTATATACCGAATCCACTGCGTTGCTTTCAATGTCAGCGCTTTGGACATGGAAAGACCTCTTGTCGCGGTAGCCTCACGTGCTCTCGATGTTCCACCGTCGGCCATGCCAAGTGAAGGCTGCTCTGCTGCCCCATTATGTATAAATTGTAAAGGTGAGCACCCAGCTTTTTCAAGCTCATGTCCGAAATGGCAATTCGGACAAAAAACAAATTCAAAACATTAAATTTACACAAAAGATATCATTTGCAGACGCCAAAAGACTTGTTCTCTCTAATCAGCCAAGACTTAATAAATCTTATGCATCCACAACAAAATCATTCAGATAAATATCAACGGAAACCACAATAACTGCTTAGAAAAAAGAATCTCCGAGTGACAGAAGATCCTAGAAACCAAAAATTGGGAAAAATCTGATGTTGAAAGTAGAAGTGACGGTGACTGCGTCTAAAGGAAAACAGGATGTCCAACAGAACAAACATAGAGATGTTACCAAAGAGAAAAAATAAGCAACAATCCAGGACCCCCAGTCAAAGTTCTATTGCAAGCATGAGTTCAGAGCATTTCAGACGAAATGGACGTTGAACAAAGGTTATCTCTTTTGAAACACCTTTTGCCTCGAAAGTAAAAATAAAACAAGCATCCATAATGGGTACATTTATATCATGGAATTGCCGGGGTTTCACTCAAAACCTGGATAATATCAAGGATTAAATCAACGTCTATCAACCTGCCTGCTTTGCACTCCAGGAGACCTTGTTAAAACCAAGCAGACATGTTAAGATACGGAGATATACAGTAAAAATGGACAAACCATTTGGGGATCGTGCCTGTGGTGGTGTGGGCCTTATCACCCATACACTGCTCTCTTTTTGACGACCTCCCTTCAAGCTGTGGCGGGCGATCCAGATTAATTTATGCTTTTCAATCTCGGTATGCATATTTATTTACCCTCACATGAGCATGTTGATCAGCGAGAGTTAGACATAATAATAGAGCAGCTCCCAGAACCTTTTTTTGCTTTTAGGTGCATTCAGTGCACATAGTACCTTATGGGGAAGTAGAGACACTATAATTAAAGGGGCCGGCAGATCGAATAATTAAAGTAAGATCATTCTGTTTGTCTCCTTAATAATGGGGATTACACCTACTTTCATCAGCCAACTAGAACATTTCATGCAATTTATCTGGTTTTTTGTTCCTCATCTTTACTACCTTTTTGCTCTTTTAGTGTGGTGGAGAATCTCTACGATACTGACCATTTCCCAGTGATTGCAAATATTACAGGGAAGTCAATGACCTCAAGACATCCACGCTTACTTTACAATAAAGCTGATTGGGATGTTTTTGCATCTTGTGTTGTGCTAACTGAAGAAATGGTAAACGATGTGGAGATTAATGCAGCAGTACAGAGTCGTAGCTAGGGTTTTCAGCGCCCAGGGACAACGGAAGATTTCGCGTCCCCTACTGCTTGCCAAGGATGGAAAACATTTAATTCTAAAATGTCGTAACATCAGTTTGGCGTCCCTTGGATTCTGCGCCCAAGGACAGATGCCCCTCTCTAGCTACACCCCTGCAGCAGTAAAAATGATCTCTAAAACTGTTGTACAAGCAGCTGAACTCTGTATTCCGAAGTCTTCGACAAAGTTCCCTAAACCCTGGTAGAACAGTGATTGTCATGAAACTTCGAGAGAGCAAAAGAAAGCTTGACGTATCTTTCGCCGATATCCAACACTGGCAAATCTTCTGCCCTTAAAAAAAACTAAGGCGAATGCAAGAAAAGTTAGGCGGCAAAGTCAGAGAAAAAATCATAGGCAGCCTACGTATCCACTATTACCTCCTCAATGTCTAGCAAACAGGTTTGGGAAAGAGTCCGCAAATCCTCTGGACTATATAATGATTATTTCTTTTTCTGTTTTAATGAAAAGTTGATAAGCACTAGAGAAGAAATCGCCGATGCTTTAGGTAATACATTTGCTGCTGTATCTCGCAGTAGCAATTATTCAAAAGAATTTCTGTCCACCAAGATGCGCTTGGAAAGGATTCAGATCGACTTTTCCCATCCTAATGCAGAATCTTATAATAAAGATCTCACCAAGAAGTGTAATATCTCGCACTGAAAGGACTTGCCCTGGTCCTGATGGCATAAGTTATTTGATGATAAAGCATCTGCCATATGAATTTCTAGTGGTCCTTCTGGTTCTTTATAATCAGATATGGAAGGAACAAATTTTTCCAACTGCCTGGTGCAGGGCCTTTGTAATCCCTACAGCGAAACCCAGCAAGGATCCAAAAAATCCTTTAAATTCCGCCTCATCGCGCTCACTAGCTGCCTTTGCAAGATCATAGAAAAAATGGTAAATCGCCGTCTCACCTACTATCTGGAGAATAATCATTGCCTTACCAAAGTGGTTTCCTTTGGTATCCTAAAAAAGATCTTCACGTGACAATGCCCTGTTTTTAGAAACCGCAGTACGCAATGCATTTGTGAAAAGAAATAATGTGTTTCAATCTTCTTTGACGTGGAAAAGGCGTACGATAGAACTTGGCGGCATGGATCCTTACAGCACTGGGTTGGGATGTAATTTACCCATCTTCATTCAAAACTTTCTGTAGGACCGCACTTTCCAAGTTAAGATTGGTTCGTTGCTTTCTCAAGTATTTGTACAACAAGAAGGTGTACCCCAAGGTTCGGTGCTCAGTATCACTCTTTCAGCCTGAAAATTAATTCCATTTTAAGAGAACTTCCTCCCACAGTGCATGGTTCCCTGTATGTTGATCTATTGTCACGGTCAAGATATGAGATGCATTGAAAGACAACTCCAAATTGCTCTAGAAGTGATTTCTCAAAAAGTCATTTCTCCATGCCTTCATCGCCCACCAGCGGCCGAGCGGTAAAGTCGCTGAACACTGGTAGTTCGGTCCGAGGTTCGAATCCCACAAACGGGCTGGCTGCATGGGTGTTTTCGTGGTTTTCCCCATGTGTAAGGTGTATATGAGCCAGTTTCCCTTAGAAAGTCCTCCCCGAAGGCATCCCTCCCCTTAGGCAGATAGCCCTAGTGTGCTTTGCCATAATTAAATACACCACACCACACACCATGCCTTCATCAGTATTACAGGTTCATTTCAACAATTCATCTGATACAGTGTGTTTGTACATTTTGGATTATATTCACCATTCATGTGGCGCATAATAACCTTCAAGGTTTTATGCCATTAAAAGTCAACCAACCAACTTCTCAGCCACGGTACATTGATTCCAGAGGACAGCGGAGACTGTTGCACATTGTTTGCCATGGCCAAAAGGCTGCAACGGCCAAAATCAACAGTGGCGACCCAGATGGTGTAGTTCAACACACGGATGCCAGTTGCGTATGGGCTTAAACTACCAGTGTTCGAATTGCATCCCTGTGTGATGGCACGTAACCACCAACAATGCCTGCAATGGGTCATGACTGGCAAGTGCGAATATGCCAATTTCCAATGGAAACCCAAGTGCACAGTTGGCCGGATACAAAGGGGTGGCAGCAGTATTCTGGTGTAAGTGATGTTTTGCACCGATGTTGCGACAGAAAGAAAGCGGAATGAAATACCGTCTAAACGACACAGAGATTGAAGCTAAAGTGAACTATACAGTATGGAAGCTTACCAAGAGAAGCTTTTGGTTCTATTTCACCCCTCAAAAAAAAAAAAAAAAAAAAAAACTGAAAGATTTAAGATTTTTAAATTAGGTCCAAAGGGGCGTTCTTTTAATATTTTGTTTATTACCTTTATTTATTAAATATCAAGTTCTTCGCACTTAAACGATAAAATTCAATTCAAGAGCAATATCGCAAAATAGTTTTAAATTGAGCATATTGTTACGAAATGCACGGGCGCGGTAAGATGGCTTCCCCGCAACGCAGTTTTAGGGTTGTCATAAAATAGCAAGAGAATGCAGGGTTGCCACATTTGGCGAAAAATCGCCCATTTGGCGATATACCATGGACGGATGGAGAACCTTCTGGAACGAATACTTACCGGTTTAGCCCAGAATGTTCTCGAACACAAGTCGAAAGTTATATAAACCCTGTTGGTCCGCAGTCAGTTAGTGTGTCTCAGAGAGTGTGCCTCGTCTAGAGAGCAGTGCGTACTCGATCGAATTGACAGCCGGGCGCAACGAGTGACGAGTGGGTTGTCGAGTGCACCGGAGGAGTCTGTTAGTGTATCGCGGTTAGTGCATCGTCGAGAGAGCGTGTTGAGCTCCGGGAACAAATAAACCGAAGAGTCGGGAGCTGTGCTTGTGTATCGTCGAGTGCATCGCGTGGAGAGTCTCGAGAGTACGTGAAGTTCCGAGAACGACCAAACAGAGTCGGAAGTTTTACTCTGGTGCTTTGCAGTGAAGCTATCTCCACCGTTATTGCCTGACAGTGTGAAGGCTGTGTCGCTGATTGTTCCAGTGTGTTTATAGTAGATTTTCGACGACTGTAAAAAGTGTTATTGGAGATGTCTGGATTAATATTGGCTAAACAAAGTGTGTTTCGATACTTCATCAAGTGTCGTCGTTATTCACTCCAAATCTACAAACCCATACGAACGTGAATGAAGAAAATAACGCAACAACTGGTGTCAGAAGACTAGGAAAAACGTAACAATATCTTTAGAATTTCGATACAGAGTCTCGCGCGCTGGAGATTTTTTTTTTACAACGTTGCTATTGCTCGCTTAATCAAAAATTCGTTAAAGTTTTACAAAATATGAAATCGATAATAAAACAAATTCCAAATTTGAAATTTGTGCTTCCACATGCCCATATTCGCAGTAGGATTACGTCATTCAAAATTCGATGGCTCTATGTACCGTTGTTTTATCACAATGCGAAAAATATGCATACATTTATGCAGATTTTTCATTATTTAATTTCTTCAAATACAATGCAGGACTCTTAATATTTGGCGACAACAGTTTAGAAAGTGAAACGGATATTGATAATGAACAAACGCAAAATCGCAAAACGAAAACAATAGTCCTTCAGGGACAAAAGTCCCTTTGGACAAGCTACACTGCACTTTATTGAAAATAATAATAATTATATACGAAAAAAATAAATTGGGAGCCTTCAAAGTTTGTCTGAACATATAAGCATCCATAAAATTTTAAAATTAGTTCATATAATTCTATGCTACTTTTGACAACTATTCAGTTTCTTAAATTACTCGTATTTTTATACGTTATTACTCTATACGAAAACATTTAATATTTGCTATAGTAATACTCAAAGATACTGTTTATCATATTTTATAATAATTTTTAAAAATTATTTCACTAACTTAAAAAATTCTCATCAAAAATTCAAAATTTCTATCATAAATTAAAAAATATCGGGTTTTAACGAAAGTTATCCGCCACCGCAAATATCGTCTACGCAAACAATTCGCTTTGGCGTGTTTAACCATATTTTGTCAAACGATTTTTGGCATTTGAAAGAAACTTGCTTTAGAACACTGTATTGTGAAATTTGTGAAAAAATATCGTCATCATTAAGTATGAGGTGTCTGAAATGGAACTGTCACGCTACCAGATTAGAACCATCATAGACTTCCAGTTCTGTTGCAAAAAGTCAACTACAGAATGTCACCAAATCATGTATACGGCTTTAGGTACTAATGTTGTATTATATGACACTGTGAAGGTTTGCACCGATAGTTCAAAAACAAGGACTATGACATTCAAAAAGCAGAGCGCTCTGACCGGCATAGTGATGTTGATGAAGCCCACCTGCGAGAACTTGTGGAAGATGATCAATATGTAACCGCTCGAGAGCTTGCTAAAGAATTTTAGACATAAGTGCCATGTCCATTAGTCGCGCTATGCATCGCATGAACTTGACGTACAAGTTCAATCGCTGAGTGCCGCATGAGCTAACTCAAGCAGATAAGGACAGACGTATTCGGGCCTGCAACTAATCTGCTCAAATATCAACGCAAAGACAAAGTTCTGGACCGGATCATCATTTGTGATGAAAAGTGGATTTTCTTTAACAACACAGGCCAAAAAAGGGATTAGTCTGCGCCCCGCGAGCCCATCGGCAGCGTCGCAAAGCGCAATTTGTCTAACAAAAAGATCATGCTTTCTATCTGCTGGGATTGCCGCGGTATTATCTACAAAGTGGATGTGGGAGAAGGTAAAACCCTCAACAGTAGGTTGTACAGCGATATGCTAGTCCGTGTTGATGCTGCTATCAAGGAAAAAAGTTGAAATGAGTTTCGGCGCAAAAAAAAAGTAATGTGCCATCAGATCACATGTGTCTGCATTCACCGGCTAGACTCCATGGACTCGAAAGGGGTCTTTTGCCACCTCTATCATATAGCCCCGACATCGTTCCTTCGGACTTCTACCTTTTTTCACTCCTGCAGCTACATTTTTCAGGTGCTATCTTCAGTTCTGCACAGGACATTCGAAATGAGGTTGATCTGTGTTTGCACTCGCGGCCACCAAGTATCTAGGCCAAAGGTTTTAGAAAACTACCGAAACGTTGGCAGAAAATCATAGATTTGGGTGGTGATTACTGCCCCCACTAAAGCTACTGCTTTCATGTTTTTTTTTTTTTTTTCTAATTTTTTAAGAACATTTTTTGGCGAAAAACTTTCGTTACAGCCAGATATAATTATTTATCTTAATGTTCTTCCCTAAAACTAATTTAAGTATCTTAAAATTCCTTATTTAATTTGGTCACACATAACTATGATAAGTTAAAATCTTTTCATGCTTTCATGTTTCAAAATTTCATGTTTTTGCAAAACAGCACAATCAAATTGCAGAAAATTGATAAGAAAAATTAAGTGCAAATAATATAGAGTCCGCAACATATTTGATAATTTTATCTCATTGGTAAACCCGAGTTAACCCTTTCACAACCAGTTTTTTCTTAAAAAAAAAAAAAGATAAATTAGGGGTTTATTAGGTAAAATAAAGTAGAAATAGCAATATTTTGCCCAATTATAAGCAAAAATTTACTGTAAGGGCCATTTTGGAGGTGGGACATATGTGTCCCACTGGTCTTTTTAGTTGGGACACATGTGTCCCATTGGGGTTGAAGTGACAATATAAAACATAGTGAAAAGTTCAGTTTTCTAGTTCTAAATGAATTTCACAATACTTTTGAAACAGTTTTATCAGAAAACACCTACCTACACAACATTATTTATGAAATTTCTATGTATGGTACATTGCAAAACAGTTTTTACATAGTGCAATTTTACACATGGCGCAAACAGTTTTTGTTCGGGTTTCTTTATTTTGTTTGGCACAGCGGGCACATCTTCTTCTTGTTGGCCCTTCTAATGGCAAATGATCTCCAACATTCAACATCAGTTTTGTTGCATTTGACGGTCGACCTGATTTCTTCCTCTTGACAATTGCATTTTCTTTGCCATGAGCAATCATTAATTCGGCTAGGGGGACAATGTATTGCAAGAGAGGTATTTTCCTATGTTTGGTTTCTTGAAACAATATGTGTGCATTCACAACAGCTGTCATCAAAAGTTTATAAAATACTTTTTTCCACCATTTTGTAGATCTTCTGTCAAAATCATATAGGCATATCTTTTGATCAGACAAATCTACTCCTCCCATAAATCTGTTATAGTCGGCAACAGCGGTAGGACAATTTGTCATTACTTTTTCTCCATCTTTCTGCTTGCGTTTTACTTGTATGACATCAGGTCCGTGGCAATTACTCAGAATAAGAACTTCCTTTGAATCTTGCCATCTTGCTGCAAGAATTCCTCTTCTATTCTGGAGAAATTCTGAATCACCTTTTTGAAGTTTTTCGTCAGAGAATTTTGGCATGTCTTTTCTACGAGAAATACAAGTACCAACAGAAGGAAAGGATATGTTATCCAATAAGTTTACACTTGTAAAAAATCTATCAAATGTAAGTGTAACATCTAGGTTACGTATTGTTGAGGAAAGTTTTAGAACAACTCTTTCTCCAAGTATTGTACCCTCATGATCTGTATTATCCATGTCTTTGCCAGAATATATATTGAAGTCATAGGTGTAGCCCGTAGCAGCATCACATCTCTCCCACACTTTGATTCCCCGTTTTATTGGCTTTAGGGGTAAATACTGCTTTAGGCTAGAACGACCTTTGAATTTAGCCATGGATTCATCGATGCTTTGAAAGGGACTATCTTCGCGAGCTTGCATAAATGTCCTTTTGAAACATGCCACCACTTCATCCATATAATATGTCTTTGGAGCATTCGCATCTTTTTCTGGATCATTGAAGTACATTTTTGCAAAGAACAATAGGCATCTGTTACGGGAAATCGCATTTTTGATAGCTTCGTTTCCCAATGAAGAATTGCTGGACCAATAATCTGAAAAGTTCGGTACTTGATTATACGACATGACAAGCATAACTCCCAACACAAGCATAATTTCTGAAGGGTCTGTGTCAGGAATATCTACTTTTTTTTCATGTCTCAGTATTTCAAGGCGCTGGTTGGTACATTGAGAAATAAAAATAAGAAGACTTCGTGGAAATACACATGAGAAACATTCTAATTCATTAGAGGATCTGTTGATTTTGGCCAGTATTGCAGTTGGACGGTCTTTAGATACATGGAGCCGTGGCTCAAAATTTGGACCAACATTTGACCAAATGACAGGATCAGTAGGTTTTGAAATAGTTTTTTTTTTTTATGTTTATTTTTTGCCTTGCACTTATATTTTGATACCTGCTCCGCTTCATCGGGTGAGAAATCATCAGAGTCCGAGTCAACGGAGGGTTCTGATGAATGCTCAAGACATGACAGCTTTCGTTTCGGTGCCCTTGATGTTCCTGAATTTTCTCTCAATTCTTCACAGCTATCACTGTCTGAGGAACTAGGGACATATTCCTTGTCTATATCTGAATCGTCCAATTCATCACTTGAATCCGGTTCATTCAATAATTTAATTATTTCTTCCTTTGTCAATCTCTTCCTGCGATTCATGATATTGCTATGCCTAAAAATACAGAAATGGCCATTTTGAGAATGAGGCATAGATATATTTCAATAACCACTGGGACAATAATGTCCCAATAAAACAGACCATTGGGACATATATGTCCCATAATATTATTTTTTTTTCAAAATCTACAATGAAAATTCACTTACTTCAAATAAACTGCTTGATATGGCAAAAATAGACGAAAATCACATACAACGAAAACAGCACGTGTGTCCACTCATGTATCTTCGCCTAAAATGGCTGCCAGAATGTCCAAACTTTCCCGCTTGTCAAAACTGTTACGATAAAACAAAGAGCTCACAGGGCACTAGTGTCATCTATCGAGAAAAAATTACACTAAAAGGTAGATGTAATCACAGGAAACCAGTGGGACACTCGCGGCAATAAATTTTACGCTTGTTTTTCCCATTGGGTGATTTGGAAACATTTGCGGGACATATATGTCCCGGTGGGGCCGAAAGGGTTAAGTTCACATGAAGATTGCAATTTTCAGTTTTCGTCTTAAGAAATACTATTAGAAAAAGGTGAAAGCTCAAATAATTTTCTGTCGCACATACTTGAAGCACATTAAACACCGATCGACAACCTTGAACCAATGTAATGCTGAATCTTCTGAGCATTAAATCACTTTGATGATTTAAAACACACTTGATTTTTCCCGCTTAAATATTAAATATTGTTGAAGTGGCCGAAATAAATTCTATACTTCATTTTCACATAGACGTTCGAACTTTTTTATTTGCAGATAAGCAGGCACATTTATTTGACTTTTGTAGACATTTTGCCAAAATCCAGGTGACGAATACATTTTCCGCTGAAATTTGTAGAATCTGGTCCAATCCTGTCGACTAAAATATAATGAAAAAGAGAAAAAAAAAAAAAACTTAGCTTAGCAAAGTTGATGGCATAGCACTTGGATAGCTTAGAACGTAGGTACGTATTGAAGAGGAAGAATTCTGACTGGGTAGAATGCTAAAATGTTGAATCCGTAATGATTAGGAAACTTGGCAGCCGAGTGAGATTAAATATTCATTTTTATTTCAACTGACATTTGTGGTCACAATTTACTTGGCACCCAATTATGCATATTTAATACTGTTGCGATAGAAAGAGAGCGGAATGAAATAGCGACCAAGCGGCACATAGTGCGCAATTATCCAGTATGGAAGCTCACCAAAAGAAGGTTTATGGAAGCTCACCAAAAGAAGGTTTATGGAAGCTCACCAAAAGAAGGTTTATGGAAGCTCACCAAAAGAAGGTTTATGGAAGCTCACCAAAAGAAGGTTTATGGAAGCTCACCAAAAGAAGGTTTATGGAAGCTCACCAAAAGAAGGTTTTCGTTTAGGTTAGAAAGCAGAGCTTAAATTTCGCCGGAGCTCGGCTCTTCTTAGTTTTTGGGATAAATTCTAATTCTAGCCGGAGCGCTCCGGTACTTCTTTCATGTAACTGAACAATTATTTCAGTAGAAATTTTATCTCGAAAATTTTATTTTTAGCAATAAAATTATATTAAAAATCGCTTATTGAATTTTAATTTATTTCTGTACATTTTATGTAATTTTAATTATTTAATTACTTTAAGTTACTGTTATAAATAATAATAAATTAATTATGAGTTAATAATAATTATCAGTTAAACTAATAAATATTAATTATTAATATCAATTAAATAATCAATGTGACACTAATTAACTATTTAATTTTTAAATTATTAATAATTTTATTTTTCATTTTATTTATTTATTTACTCTTGATCCTCTTTCTTGACGGTCTTCCATAAGGCTCCGGCAATTCTACTTCTAGAAATTTAAGTCCTGTTAGAAAGGTTTCAGTTCTTACGCAAGCCATGTGACATACATTAATCTAGAAATTGCGCAGTCCAGAAAAGTTATTACGATTTTTATTGCTAATTTAAATTTAGATATATTATATATACATACTCTGTATATTTGTATATGTTCTTCACCCATTGTTTTTTTAATTTTTATTAATCAAGATGTAAATATATGCAAATTTTTTGAAGATAGGACTATACAGCTATTTATCTTCGTGTAATACCTTTTGCATGTGATTATTATTAGAAATCATGACTTGATTATGGATTTAACGTTTTGAAATTTTTCTCTATAACCGACTTGTAAATAGTCTACTTTTGCTAGATGGAAGTACTTGAAAACGAAACTAAATTAACATTTACCTGTACCATTAAGAATCGATGAATAGGATAATCATCTGTGTTTGCTGTATTATATCAAAATATTAATTAATTTGTAATTTCATTAATTTGATATATCGTTGTGCCAGCGTAGTACTGTGTATTCATTCATCTGTCATTTTCATCATCTTGAAAGACTAAATAATAAGCACAGCCATGCGTGAAAGTAAGTTGAGTGAGACCAATTTCTATACTTCTGTGATCCATGTCCACACTTTTTTTGAATTTTTATGCTTCAAGTTCTGGTTATTCACAGTTATATCCGCTTTATATAAAACTTTTGAATTCCAGCTAAGAAGAGTATATTAATTGAAACATCCAGTAGCTGTAAAATTAAACTTAAGCCTTAAATCAGTTATTTTTTCCCCAAATAAAATATCTTATGTGGACACCACATGACTTCCTTGTACGACCTGTTAAATTATACACATTTTTTGCTGCATTTCGTTTAAATTTATTTCCTTGAATTTCATTAGAGATGTATTTCTCATTCAATCATTTCAGTTCTCACATCGTGGAAAGGCAAACATGCATAAATCTCAAAACATCTTCATTAAAAATTGTAAAATACAGAAAAACCTAAAAAACCAAATACAGTTTTAAAATATTTTTACAATTAAAATTAGAATTTCCAAGCAAAAACAAGAAATTCAGACAGCGGGCAAGAAGGCAACATATTTGGTGCACAAAATTAAAAGTTAACTTTTAGTCTCACTGAGCAAAAAGACGCTGAAGTTGCAACACCAGTTGACTTAATTCCAAGGAGGTTCTAACCTCCTTGCTTAATTCACTATCCTACTAAAAGGTTTAGATGTAAATAAATGGCTGCCTCGTTAGGCCTAGCGTCACTTAAACTTTTGAATTGTTGATTATTCTACAACTATTGAATGCAGATTAACTACAGGCGTAAAAACCTTGACCGGGACATAAGAACAATATAATTCAATCACTTTTAAAACCAAAAAAATGTACGATTTTCGAACATATAAGAATAAAACAAAATTGGACTCGCCGAGACGAGTAACAGAGCGGGAATATATGTTTGGGTGTGACCGATTACAACACAAAAGGAAGGTGTACAACTAGATGTTATAGAAGTCCCATATACAAAATTTCAACGTTCTGCGGCTATTCGTTCTTGAGTTAAACAAGATACATATGTACGTATGTATGTAGATGTGACAAAAATTTCTTCTGAATCCATTTTACAATCTGTTTTGGAAATAACAGCCATTTATTCTGTCTGTATATACAGATGTTACGCTGAAACATCGTTCAAATGGATTCGACAGCAGTCAAAATGGATATTTTCACTTAAATATGATACCCGAAATTTTTTCGCAATTTCAATATTACCTTTACTGTAAATATTACCTTACATACAAGGCAGTAAAAATACACGTGGAAATAATCCCTTAAAAACCATGAGAACTCGTGGACCAGTCATTGCTGATAAAAATGTAATAGAAACCAACAGAAATATATTATAAAATTATATATTGTAAAATGTACACATTAGTGTTAAAGTAGTATGAAATGATTTTCCATGGTCATTTAATTTTTGATATTAGGCTAGTTAGAGAAACTGGCATAACTTTTGCTTAACTAGTTGTTAGTGTTTGTTCCTGTATATAAAGTTGCTGTAGGTAGAATCCTGGCAAAATATTTTGTCAAGTATTTTCCAACTGTAGCAGTGTGTTTTATCAAAAGGCATTGTTTGAGACATCTGGATAAAAAATTTCAGGAAATATATTTTGTATAAAATGTTTATTTAAATCTACAGTAGTATTACTCTCAATTAGCGGCAAAGGACCTCATTGATTCTGGAAAGATATTTTTCTGAATAATTCGTAAGTATTTGCAGAACTTAACTGTTCGTGTTTTGTGATGCTATCTGTCGATATTGCAGCACGCAAAGGCCGATGATAATTTTTTTTCTTTAATTCTATGAGCCATAATTAAGTCAATAATATAAAGATCGCATACATAATTTAGAATTCAACGCTTACATGATTTTATATTTCAGAAGTAGCATTTTAAAATTACTATGTATGTTATATGAAAGTTACAAATTTGTGTGAAGGCGCATAACTTCTGCATTTGCGTAACGTATGTGTGTGACGTCTGCCTACTTACAGGATTATTGCCACATTTTTTAAAATTTGCCACTCATACAGTAAAGTTTCATAACATCACTTGCATTGCATGTCATATTCAGAGTGTGATGGAAACAGAATAGTCTGCATCCACCTAAGTTTGAATCTCTTCTTAATCTTCTCCAAAGATATAAGATAGAGATAAATTCAATGGCTGGTCATGGGCGTCAGTCGTGTTTTAAAACCAGGGGGATTGTTGCTACTCGTCATCTACGAACATGATAAGAGGCCACAAGTTGTATGCCAACAGTGACATAAAGTAATAGTATTCTTCACATCTTTCCAAGCAAGAGATAACGTAAATGTGATGTCTTTTAATGCAAACTGCTTCTAAATTGTGGTTACTACCTGCAGATGTGCATAAATAGGTATCGATAGTTCATCTTTAGGTTCTTACACTCCCTTAGTGTTTTTCGTTAGATAAAAGTGGCAGAAATATAGCACAAATGTTTTCCACATTTAAGTCATCAGATTATTAGCCCATTATATATTTTTTATCTCATAGATATTAATTTTGGATTTAAATTAACTTCAAAATAGCCTTTATTTTAATATTACCGGTTAATTGGGTGCCGTTTATGAGAGATTTTACTGTATTACCATATCAATCTCATTCTGGTCTTGACCAATTCCATTTATAGGAAGGATATTTTTTACATATTAGGAGCATTAGGCCATCAGCTTCAAATGGATTTGTTTTCAAAATAGTTTGGAATACATTTTATGATTTAGTCTCTCAGCTACCTTTTAACAGGGTAGTAAAAAAGAACAATTTTACTATTCCTAATTAAGTTGTTTCTGGGAAGGAAAATCTTGATGAGCATGTCGACATACGTTTACAATTTACTGATATCTCTCTCTCATAATTTTACATTTAAACATGCAAAATATTTATCAATACATGCTAGGAATGTTGTCCTGAAAGCACTCACCGTTATTTTTACAGTTTGCATCCTTCCGTGCATTTTTTAAATGTAGATCTTTATTTCATCAATCACTGTCAAGACTCGGATTTACTATCTTGCTGATCTAGAAAATAAGAGAAGTAAATAACCTCATTATCAAATGGTTCTAGTTCTACAAGAACAGCCTTGAACTGTCTGTGACTAAATAAAGCTATTAGACATAAAACTTTTCCCGTTACTGAATATCTATTTAACGTCTTTGAATAATTAGACAGAAGACTTTTCAATTACATATCAAAGGCCTTTGTACGGTGTTGCTGTATGTGAATGATGAAGTGCACTGATATCAGCATTAGATCTACAATTCCGTTATGTACAGTCCAGTCACATTAATGTGACCACGTGTCAAAAGCCAGAAAAACCATCTTTCGCAGAGTGGACCGCTGCGAGACGTGCTGGAAAAGAGTCAATTAGTTTTTTGAAGTTGTTCACTGGGATGTTGAGCCATGCCAACTCCAGTGAAGTGGCAAGCGCTAGGTTACACGGTTGAGGATCCATGGCGCGAACAACCCGATCGAGGTGGTCCTACAGATTCTCAATTGGTTTTTAAGTCAGGGGAATTTGCTGTCCAAGGGAAGTACGGTAAACTCATCCTGGTGCTCTTCGAAGCACACATGTACGCTGTATGACACTTCGCATTGTCCTGGTGGTAGATGCCATCATTCTGAGGAAAAACGATTCGCATGTAGGGGTGGACATGGTCCACAAAGACAGATGTGTATTTCTGTTTATCCACCGTGCCTTCCACTATGATGAGTGCACCCAGAGAATACCACGAAAAATTCTGTTCTTGCAGGTATTGAGATATCATCTTGAGCTATGATTTGGTGGAGAGATTTAATTAGTTCATCTTTAATTCCCAACAGGATTATGTTACCTTAAAGGCAGAATGCAGCTCGTTATTTTAGAATTCGAGGGAAAATTTATTTCTTTAGAAAATCTAATCGGAGTATGCAAGGATCCGGTATTATCTGTTACATATGCCCTATGATGGTAAGCGGCAATCTCAAACGTGATATTAATGCTTAACATTCCATCAATTTCGATTTTGTCACCGGACACAGTCTGGAGGGTGACGTCTAGATGAGTGCACCTTCCAACTCTTGAGCTAAATATTTCCAGATGATGGCAACATTGGCTCCAGTCCGATGATCATATTGCAAGGAAGTCCGCTGATACATCGCACGATGAAGAGTCCATTACTGCCGCCACGCATTGCAGAAATCTGAAGTGCTTTAAAATGGGTTTTTCGCTATTTCGCAACCTCCGCTCCGCCAGATGGTCACTAATATGCATCCTGCATCCTTGCTGAGGAGCGGTATTATTTCCCGTGCCTTGGGGCGTTCTGCAGTTCCTTCGTGTATGGCGTTTACCTTCACAGTTCCAGCACATTAGGGTCGGTTTCTTGTAATTCCTGTTCCGTGTCAAGGCATTCCCTTGCTTGGTTAAATCGTCTAGACCCACTGCCTCCTGGACTTGAGCAGCTCTGATTTGGTAGCGGTGTCTACAAGTTGCTTGCTGGGCTGCCTTGAATTTCGTTGCAAACACTAATGTGCTTCTTAAATTCTTGACATCTGTCATTCGCAGGAGCTTTCTATATTTCAGAATCCCTTATGCCATCGATGAAGCACTGCAGAGACAAGATTTCCTTTGTTTCTGATGGACAGTCGCGAAAAGAGAGGTGAGACAGCCTTTCAACATACGTGGAGAACTCCTGAATTGTTTCAGTGGGCTTTTCTGTTGGCGAGATTTGAACTGAAATCTGCTGTAATCTTTTTAACACTTCTCGCCAAAGCGCAGCTTCAACGCGCCGGAGAGAGCTTCGAAGTCTAGCCTCTGGTTTTCGGGCAGTATAAAGGATATCCACTGCGTCTGCTCTCAGAGAAGCGGAGAGATTGCAGGCCTTAGCTAGGCAATCATATTCATTTGTGTCGGCCACAACAGAAAAGTGAGTCTTGTACACTTGCCAGGAGGTCTTATCATCGTATGTGGATAGCTTTAGAGAGGGATGAGAATGCATGAATAAGTAAAAATTTAAAATCATCAGAATTGCTTCCTGCTGCTGCTATAAATTTTTTAAGGTGTCAACTTCTTTGGTGAGAGCAGAAACTCAGATTTCTTATTCGACGGCAGAAACTGTCTCTTCGATTTGTTCTTTGACGGAAGAAAAAATCTGTCTTCAGTTTCTCTAACTTAGTTTTCAACTGTGTCTATTCTGGCTTCATTTTTTTCTATTATGGCAGTAATTTCTCTTTTCATTTCCTCCTGTATTGCTTCGATCTTTTCTTGAACTGACTCCACGGCCGCTTGCATCTTTTCTTGACCCGCTTTCATCTTTCTTGGCCTGCTCTCATCTCTTTTTTAACGGAATTGACGGCCCCTTCCATATTTTCTTCGAATGCAGCAAAGGCAGTCGCCAGTTGTTCCTTCATTACTCTTTTCAGTGGCATTCAGTCCCACTTCTGGCACCAAAACTTGCTGTGTGTGTACGGGTTCTTAATAGATTGAATGCACACGGCTTAATAAAATTTATTTTACCAAAGAAAAATTTCACAGTTCTGAAACTTTCCATAAAAATAATCGAACAGCTCTTCACAGTATCAGAATACACTGTTACACTAGAACGTTAAACGCAATGCAAAGCGCATCTAAACAGCTGAGTTAATACGAAGATATCTCTTATCCTCTTAACACACGTTGAACTAAACAACTCCCAAACTGATGCTCCTCCAGTGTTATACAGTTTTTCTCCTACCGCTGAAAAATCTCTAATACTTTCGACTTCTCAAAATTATTGGAAGACATATGAGAGTCGGATACGGTTACATATATAGCTTAACTGCATTTATTCAATCACAATACCAATTACAGTTATACATGGACCGGACCAAAATGTCGCCAAACGATTGCCACGTTTGGGGATTTCTCGTCAAATTTGGCGATACAAATTAGTCGCCAAAACTTTCGCCAGTTAGGCGATATCTCGCCAATTTACCGAGACAGTCATTTACTCAATGTTCAATAGACTTGTCCCTATATTCTTATTTTTTCTGCAAAGCTTCACTTCTTCAGAATTTCATGCTACATTATACAAAAGATACTTAAATTTTACATATAATTTCACTAAAAAATGTTTACATGTAATACACAAAATTCTTAACAGTATCTTTAGTCAGCTCCTTATATTTTCAATGTGGTTCAGATTTGTGCTTATCCATCAGTGATATGTAATTATCTTGAAAGCGCTTTTGCGCACAACAGTAATATGGCCTGCAGCTGAATCTCACTGGAGTATAAATGCTTCATTTTCCAGGGAAAAGGTCACACATGGAAGCCGTCGGGCTCAAATATTTCATTTATGTAGTTTTAGGCATTTATATTTCCATTAATCAGCAAATTTCTGCTCAAACATTTTGATGTCATGCATCTCCAGATGATGACACTTTGGTTTCAGGGTAATTATAATGCAACAGGATGCAAAACTTCTATTCTTCTCCTTACCTACTTTATGCCGCCATTACCAGATACCAGGAGTTTGGACTCAACACTCGAAATAACATTGTTGCATTATTCTGCTGTTCAGTTAATATGGGTTTTAATCTAGTTTAATCTTTTAGTGCTTTGCTTGCGAGGTAAAACTGACTTTTCTTCGACCAAATCGCTACTGTTGCACCGAACAATCCTTGCACTTCACATTTCAATTCACCATTTCATGCATGCATACACAAGTGATTTTTTTTTATCATCGAAGTTCAGTGTCATTAGTCTTCTGTCATCAGTTGGTGTCATACATCCTTTTCTACCTTTGTCAGTCTGGTTTTGTAGTGACTAACTGTTCTTATATTTCCTTAAAATTTTAGAAATTGTACCTTAAGTTTTCTCCAGTTTTCCTTCCAATTATTTTGAAATTGTAGCCTTACTCACTTAGTAGTATTATTTTACATTGCTTTCTAAGGCGAGTCAACTCTTTGCACCATTTTTTAAATTTTATTACATTTTAAAAGCTCAGTAATTGAAAGAGAAAAATAAAAGCAATCAAATGACATATTGACAAACGTCATCAGTTGAATACTCTTGTGATTTGACTGGCATTCTGAATACTGAAGCTCATTAACTACATTTAAATGAAGAAACGTTGCGTGACATAAGCCTATTAAGCATGTTGGTTTTCTTTTTGTCTGGTTATTTGACTATAAGTTTTGATAAAATACGGATAATTGAACAAACTTTGATACATTACAAATTTCACACACTGGCTAATGAATTAGAAACCTTTGAGATTTTTATTTGAATGCGTGCTAGGGATGAAGTATGCAAATTTTTTTATAACGTGACTTATACGTGGTTAGAATGCTAGTATAAGTAAGGTCTAAGAGAGTTTTTCACGATGAATGAAGTAAAATGGGAAAAACGACAGATCTTCCACCATTTGAAAAAGGGCCTATTGTTGGTGTCCGTTTAGCAGGCGTCTCGATTTCGAAAACAACAGATCTCACTGAGTTCTCAAAAGCAGCCAAATCAAAGGTTTTCAAAAGTTGGAATCAAGACCCACAGTCCTTCTCTAGAAGACATAACAGGATTCGAGAATTGTACGGCAAAACAGGGACTCTACTGAGATCCAACTGACACAGATGGTCAACCAAGGCTCTTTCCAACAAATTTCAGTTCGAACCATGCGCAGAGAATTGCACAGGATAGAAACGCATAATCGGGTGCCTGTGAGAAACCCACTCATTTGTGTCCGACATGCAAGAATTTGTTTGCAGTGGTGTCGGGAAAGAAGACACCGGACATCTGAGGATTGAAACGGGTAATGTGGTCGAATGGAATCACTCTACACCTTATTTTGCACTGACGGAAGACGTCTAATATGGTGAGAACCCCATGGAGATGAACCCATCTTGCCTTACTCTCACTGTGTAACGATCTGGTGAGAGTATCATGATATGGGGCATGTTCTGCTGGCATGGAAGTGGTGCGATAGAGTTTCTCGAGCGTAAACAAACAGCCATGCGATACCTAGATATACTGGCAGATCAAGTGAATCCTGCAATGTACCATTTTTATTCTGATGGCGACGGATACTTTATGGACGATAATGCAACTGTACATCGTGCCAGAAGTGTTCAAAATTGGTTCGCTGAACATCAGCCGGAGTCGGACTTCCAACCCCTTCCCTGACCACCGCATAGCCCGGATCTTAACCCCATAAAAAATGTATGGGATATGGTGGAAAGACGTATCCTAGAGCACTCTCTTCTTCCATCTAATTTACAAGATCTAAAAAGCTGCATAGCCAAAAAGAGATCTAACAAGATCTAAAAAGCTGCTTAGCATTTACGACCAGAGAATACCATCGTAAATGCACTCCAGAAGCATGTAGACGGGAAGCCCAAACGAATCAAGAGCAGTTATCCGTGTAAAAGGTGGTCCAATAAAATATTGTTACGTTATTTTATTCACGTTCGTACGGGATTCGTAGATTTGAAGTGAATAACGACGACACTTGATGAAGTTCGAAACACACTTTATTTAGCCAATATTAATCAGGACAGCTCCAATAACACTTTTTACAGTCGTCGAAAATCTACTATAAACACACTGGAGCAATCAGCGACACAGCCTTCACACTATCAGGGAATAACGGTGAAAATAGCTTTACTGCAAAGCACCAGAGTACAGCTGCCGACTCTGTTTGGTCGTTCTCGGAACTCCACGTACTCTCGAAACTCTCCACGCGATGCACTCGACGATACACAAGAGTATAGCTCTCGACTCAGCACAGTCTAAGACAAAACTCGACGATGCACTAAAAGACTGTCTCGATACACTTGACGACCAACTTGGCGCTAGACTTCGAGACACTCGCTCAATGACTGACTATCAGCTCGCTAGACGAGGCACACACTCGCCCTCTCGACGATGCACACTCGATACTTTAGACGAGGGACTCTGACTCGCCCTCTCGATGAAGCACGCACTCTATGAGAGACACACTGTCTGCGACCAGCAGGGTTTATATAGCTTTCGGCTTGTGTTCGAGAACATTCTGGGCTAAACCGGTAAGAATTCGTTTCAGAAGGTTCTCCATCCGTCCATAGAATACCACCAATTTTGTCGCCAAATATCGCCAAATGGGCGATTTTTCGCCAAATGTGGCAACCATGTATTCTTTAGCCATTTTATGGCAACCCTAAAACTGGTTTGCGGGGAAGCCATCTCACCGCGCCTGTACATTTCGTAACAATATTGATCTTGGGTTTCTAATTCATTGGCCAGTGTGTGTATCTTTTGATGGATAGATAATTTCTGGTATTACATCAAAGCAGAGTGATGTTAAGAGCCATCAATCCTCGAAAATTAACTTTTTCCTACGGTTTCCATAATGTAAAGATCGTGACTTGAAAAGATCATGACTTGTAAAGATCGTGACTTAAAGAGAACGTGAAATATAAATAATAGGACAAGAAATTGCATTTTACGGTGTGGCAACAAGAAGAGGATTCGGAAGATTTATATATATATATATATATATTTTAGAGAGTTTAAGATTTGGAGTATATTTTAATAGTTATAAGAGTTTTAACTGTAGTAGTTAAGAGTTTAAAATTTTGATAGTTAAGAGCTGCAGTATTTATTTTTTTTTGGTTCTGTTTTAAAATTCAAATAAAAGTATTTTGTTCATTCTGAGAATTTAGCTTTATTCTTCCTACAAGATTCAATATTCATTATATTGAAATAAGGAAAGGATCTTTACTGGCGCAGCCGGTAGGATCGGAGTTTCCCCGCATATAATTACGAACCAAAATAACTCAGGTGAGAGCTCAATTTACCTTGTAAACGTAAAATAATTAATTAAGATTATGAAAAGTTAATTATTGTTTCCGTCATGGAATCTTAGTTTATTTACTTGTCAAAGTAATGAATACGCCAGTGTTCAAATGTAATTTTCAAAGTAATGAATACGCCAGTGTTCAAATGTAATTTCGTTTGACTCGCCAGAGTAAGTGAACAACACATTAAGTATTGATTCCACTGATTGATTTTCGTGCTGAATAAAATTAAATTCATTGTGAATTATATTTGAATAGAAAAAGAAAAAAATTGTTTTCTATAAAACTAAGAGTTTATTGACTGAATAAAATCAGAAATCAGTACTTGTAGTACTGTACAGTATCAGTACTGTAGCGTCAGCCAGCTGCTACAGTGTTGCACATAAAAACGATTTTTTTTTGTTTCCCCAACGAAAGAGAAAACCGCAGTCAGGGAGTTCATACTTTAACTAATGTTAAGGATAAATTGTAGGACGCATTAACAAGAAATTAGTTTTTTTTTATTAAATTTGCAAAGAATAAGGTTTATTTAAAATCGAGACATGGCTTTTATGGGACGTGGGAAAAAAGAGGATTTGCTGGCTTTAGCTGCTGAATTAGAAATTCAAGTAGATCCAAGTATGAAAATCGTGGCGATAAAAAATGAAATAATTCAAAGTGATACATATGATGAAGCATTTGCTAAAGAAGTGTTTTTAACGATTATTGAAGACAGGAAAAGAAACGAAGAGGAACAGCGAAGAAAGGAGAAAGAAGAGCTTGAGGAAAGGCGAAGGAAAGAAGAGATTGAGGAACAGCGAAGAAAGGAGAAAGAAGAGCTTGAAGAAAGGCGAAGGAAAGAAGAGATTGAAGAACAACGAAGGAAAGAAGAGATTGAGGAACAACGAAGGAAAGAAGAATTAGAAGCACAGCAGAAAAGAGAGCAAATGGAGTTTGAATTGAGGAAACTCGAAATTGAATCTCGTGTTCGACTAACACAAACTCCACCAACAAATGAAAATGGACATCATAATTTTGATTTAATTAAGCTTATTCCCAAATTCAATTTAAGACACGATGATATTGTGATTTATTTATCCTTATTTGAAAGACAAGCTAAAAGGACAAAGATTGATCCTAAAGATTGGGTTTCATGTTTATTGACTTTAATGCCATCTGAAATCATTCAATTAATTGGTAGGGAATCTGAAGAAAATTTCGAAGATTATGAGTACATTAAGGCCATTTTATTGAAGAGATTTAAATTAAATTCTGAAAGCTTTAGAAAAAAATTTGTGATACACCAAAAGAGCGCTGAAAAATCATGGAGAGATTTTTGCTACGAAATTACAAGTTATTTTGAAGAATGGATCAATGGTCTTGAAATCACAAATTTTGCCGCGTTAAAAGACTTGATTATTACTGACCAAATTAAGAAAAGTAAGAGACCCTATGAAGTAAGAGACCATCTTCTTGACGACTGGGCGAAGTTCGTTTCTCCAACCAAATTAGCTGATAAACTTGACGAATATGACAGTGTTCGTAATATCTCAAAACGGACTGGTGGTAATCCATTAGCAGACAGAACTAATAAAAAATGGCAACCTCGTTCTCCACTTCCAGAAAGAGCTTTCAGAAATAAATCGCTGTCCGCTGAAAACACGCCAAGAGTGTACCCATCCCGTAAGAGTGACGAACCACAAAAGCCTAGTTTCAAACTAACTTGCTATAATTGTGGAAAAGAAGGTCATACATCTAAGTTATGTACCAAAAATCGGATACCAAGAAGTGCTTCTGCAACAGCACAAAACAACTTAATACAAACACAAGCACCCCTTACAGAAAAAGAAAAACCAGAAGTGCTAACTGCCAAGATCTCTATTCCTGTCTCAAAATCAGTGGACGTGTCTAGAAACATAGATGAATTAAAACTTGTCAAAGTTAAATGTGGAGATATTATTTTAAATGGAATCGTAGACACGGGAGCACAAATCTCAGTAGTCCGTGAGAAATTGGTTGACAACATACCTTGCGAAGGAGAAAGTAAAATAGAGATATCTTCTGCTTTTGGTGAAAACGAAATTACTCCACTAAAGATTTTCCAGATGAAAATTGACGATGATTTTCACGGTAGAGTGTCCATTACGTGTGCTGTTTCAAAAAAGCTAGTTACCGATTTGCTATTGAGTTCTTCAGCTTATGAAACACTCTGTGGTAATATCGAACTGTTTAACTGTGATCGTTATTGGGATGCATCCTCCTTAGAGTACAAAGAGACAGATGATAAACCGTTACCAGTTGAAGAAAATACTACAAATTTGGCTGTTGTTAATCAGCTTTCCCAAGAAAACATAGAGTCTGGGAAAACAACGAATAGAGTAAGACTAGAATTCAAGACACATCAAGAACAAGACGAAACTCTGAAAAAATGCTTTGAATGGGCAAATAAAAATCAAAATTCATATACTTTCGATGATGGCATATTACTTCATTCCGAATATATCTGTGGTGAAAACATTAAGCAAGTTGTGTTAACTTTAGAAAAAAGAAGGGAAGTCCTAAGAATGGCACATGAAATCCCTCTTGCCGGCCACCTCGGTGAGAAAAAGACAATTCAACGAATCAAGTACTCATTCTTTTGGCCTACTATTAAGCAAGATGTTAAAAAATTCTGTGGAAGTTGTAAAGAACTGCCCTTTACAGAAATGGAGAAAACAGAAATGATAGAAGATAAAATTGTTGAACAGAAAGCACAGAAGGAAGAAATTATAACAGGAGAAACTAAGAGGGTAGAAACAGAAGATGAACTCAAAGTGGAAAAGTTAATTGACAGCAAAATAACAGATGTAGAAATTATTCCACCTGAAAGTAAAAACGAATTTATGGGTGAGACTGAAATCCCAGTTGAAAAAGAAACTGTCAATGAAAGTGAAACTCAAGTGAAGCCAATAACTAAAACAGAAAATACAGATGATGCTGAAACTGCAGCTGAAAAAGAAATAATTGCAGATGACAATAAAACTCAAGTAAATCTTGATTATGAGAACATAGAAGAGAAAGAATATATTGCTGAAATTGGAAAGGAGAAGGAAAAAGTAGATGATAAAAAGAATGACTTAATAATCCATAAGGAAAGTATGAAAGCTGACTTAGTAACTGAAAATGAAAATGTAAATCACACAGAAGCTGTAGATCTTGAAACTGAAAATAAACTTGCAGATAACAGTGAACTATTACAATTTACTGAAAAAGAAATTCTGGATGATAACAGAAACAAAAAGTACAATAAGGACAGCATAGATACTGTTGAACTGGGAGATGAAAAAGAAAGTGTGGATTATACAACAAAAGTTGAAACTGAAAAGGAAAATGTCATCCACAATGAAACTGAAAACCACAGAAACCTCTCAAGTTCAAGAGTGAAAACATGGAAGATTGAACAGAAAGTTATTCGGATGAAAGCGAAGAACTGGAAGACGAGAAAGAAACGGAAGGAATTGCTGAATTAATAGAAGAGCCCGAGTCCGAGGTAGACGATCTACATCATGTTGATGAAGAATTATTAGAAAAAGCAGAAGAAAAAAAAATTGCTGAGATTTTTTTTAGTTTTTAGGAATTTCACCAAGCACAGAAATCCCATTTTCGAAGAAATTGATAAAGCTGAAACAATTGATGAATGGTATGAGCTACTTGACAAAGCCTTTGGAAAGATAGAAGAGAAGAAAGATGATAAGAAACAACAGCTACTAGGATTGCCTACCATAGGTGAGAATGATAATGAAGATAAGCCATTTACAAAAGAAATGCCCATAGCATTTTTCAGCAAGAAACTAACGCCCTGTCAACAACGATGGTCAACCATCGAACGAGAAGCCTTTTGTGTCATCGAAGCCTTGAAAAAATTTGACACATGGATTTTCGGTGCCAAAGTGCAGATTGTGTCTGATCACAATCCCCTCACCTACTTGACCCAAAGCGCCGCTCATGGTGCTAAACTGTCTCGTTGGGCCTTAGCGTTACAACGGTATAACATGACTGTGACATACCGCAAAGGAAGTTCACATGGGAATGCTGATCCTTTGTGTGTTAACTCTTTCTCTCTCAATGAACTCTGAGCAGCATTGTCTCTACGGTGACGAATGTGCTTCTTGTGGGGGGACTTGTAAAGATCGTGACTTGAAAAGATCGTGACTTAAAGAGAACGTGAAATATAAATAATAGGACAAGAAATTGCATTTTACGGTGTGGCAACAAGAAGAGGATTCGGAAGATTTATATATATATATATATATTTTAGAGAGTTTAAGATTTGGAGTATATTTTAATAGTTATAAGAGTTTTAACTGTAGTAGTTAAGAGTTTAAAATTTTGATAGTTAAGAGCTGCAGTATTTATTTTTTTTGGTTCTGTTTTAAAATTCAAATAAAAGTATTTTGTTCATTCTGAGAATTTAGCTTTATTCTTCCTACAAGATTCAATATTCATTATATTGAAATAAGGAAAGGATCTTTACTCATAACTTTTGACTACTAGAGCTAATTTCTATGGGCATATCGATGTAAATAAAATTCATTACATTTTTTGCTGAATACAAGTATTGCTTATATCCAAGTTCTTTTCTGTTCCGATATTCTTTTCTGTTAATGCTAAGAAATCTCTGAAAAATTGAAACAATTACCGTATCATATTCCTTCATTTATTTTGAAACAAGTAATGCTAACTTGTAACTGAAACACTTATAATTTGTACAAGATAAAACATTTATTTTATTAGATTACAAGCTAAGGGTGTAATAGCTAATTTTTTTAAATGCTGCTTAAATTTACTAGTTAAGACTTATGCTAATATATTTTACTGACTACCTAAACAATATGCATTCAGATTTGCTTCATGAATTTCCAATCTGCATAATGACTCTATTCTACAATATATACTTAAAATTTTAATATCCTGATATTTAATTTAATAGTCTGTTCTTCAAGTAACATTCTACCTTTCCCTTTGGAGCCACCAGCGGCCGAGTGGAAAAATCCCTGACCACTGGTACTTCAGTCCCAGGTCTGAATCCTGGCGAACGAGCTGCCTGCATGGCCTTTTTTGTGATTATCCCCATGTGTAGCGTGGATACTAGCCAGTATCGCTAAGAAAGTCCTCTACGAAGGCATCTCCGCTTTTAAGGGAAATAGCCTTAATATCATAATTAAATAAACCAAACCACAGACTCCTCTTTATTAAACATAGCAAAAGTCTCTGAAGCATACCTTTAAAAAATTATTCAAGGTTTGTATACTTATACCAAAGAAAAGTATTAATATGTGGAACTAATAATATATATTTTTTATTGAAATAACATACAAATAGAAAGCAAACTGTACAAAATTGAAGTTCTGGCAGATATGTATACAATATTAAAGGAAACAATATGTTCATATTGCACATTGCAAATCATATATCTCACTATAGTTCATGAGCAGTATTCTCTCTTCCATCAACAAAGGATGCTTTTTCACCTGGGACTGTATTCATGAGCATTCTGCTTTGGTCGTGCACTTGAATAAAGTGGGCTATAGCCTTGTGTTCCTCCATACCCAGCATAAGGAGTGAGGGGTGGTCTGGAGTATGGTGTGGCACGAGATTTCATTTGATAGAGGTAGTTATCATACGTTGGTGCATATGTGCACACATCTGCATGATATGGTTGGGAAATAGTGCAGGATTGCTGACTGTGAATGTTATTGCTTAGCACACGGGGGAAGATGGATCCCGAAAGTTGATCAACTTCCTCCTCTGAAAAAAAAAAGGAAAGATTTTTTATATTTTGATTCCCACTTTATAGTTTTATAAATTTCTTCTCAGTTTTTCAACAAAAATTATGAAAGTCTGTAATTTAAAATAGTACTAAAAATATCAAAAAATATACAGAAATGTATTAATCCAGTGAATGAATATGGATTTACAAAATTTATATCAAAGACTAAATTATTTTTATCACGTTTATTAATATCTTTTTCGCATTACTATATTTTTAAATTTTCAATTTAATGTCGATGTAGATGCTTCGCTGTTTGGTTGAGCAAGCATAAATTAACGGGTTGGGACTTAAAGTATTTAATATAAGAAGTTTTGAACTGAAATCTCGGCGATGGCATGGATGTTTGTAAATGTATAGTAGTGTCTGTGCGACATAGGGACATGTGCGGCGAGTCGAAAGTCATCTCGAGAAGTTGATGGTAGGGAAAGAGGGGTGGAAGATTGTCAGACCTCCCCCGAGGTGCAACCACAGAGACTTCATAACTCCAAATTATTTCTGCCTTCTATGTAGGTCATCACTTTAAACAATATGTTAAAATTGTTAACAATATAAAGAAATATAAAGATGTTAAACAATATAAAGATGTTAAAAGACGAGAAATAATGCTCTTTTTCGTCGTTAGAGATGTCGCTGCTCTTCATCAAAATTGGGGGCAGAATTGAGCTAAATCGCTCTGTCACCTGAAAGGTGTTGAAGGCTGTTGCCAACGACAGGAGTAAACTTGCGCTCCTTGCCACGAGGAATTTCGTTGGCTTGGGCTGACTATAGGTCAGAGAAGTGAGTATGACAACAAAGACAACAACTCTGAACTGACTATAGGTCAGAGAAGTGAGTATGACAACAAAGACAACAACTCTGAACTGACTATAGGTCAGAGAAGTGAGTATGACAACAAAGACAACAACTCTGAACTGAATGACTCACTGCATGCAAATTGTATTTGGTAATTAGTTTTGTGCATCCTAGCACTTGTATTCTTCATCAAATTGTAATTACTGACTTCCAAAAAACGATTATGACACAACTCAATGGATTACATCCAGGTTAATTTAACCGACATATTGGTCCAATAATAATATGCATCTTTATTACTATAAAAAAATCAAATAGCAACAGTAAAATCTTTGCCTTTCTGGTGTGGCTTAAATTTCAGAAGTAGCAAGAATTAAAATTTTTCACCTTTTTTTTTCTTTATTTAAGGGAACGGTGGGCTTTAAAAATGAGTTTTATAAGTTTTTGTGTTTTCAACAAGAAATTTTACACATATTATAACATCAGTTTATAAAATATATGTTCAAAATTTTAATTTATTTTAAATTAAAAATTTTTAAAACAAATAATTAATTATTTTAATTAAAGATTTAAAATGCTCCTTGCGCGCAAGTTAGCTATATAAAGGCTTAACAAAAGTTTTTGTGTATCCGTTATTGAATATTATGAAATTTTTAAAAAGGATTTTTGAGAACTTAAGTTTTCGGAAAAATATCACCTTTTGTTAAACATTATCACAAGTTTTAAACTTTTTAATAACCGCATTTCCAAAAATGCATACACAGATCTACTGTAATATATAACAAGATAGTTTCTTCTAAATATTATTCATTTTTAACTGAAAATGAGACGCGTGGAGCATTTTCACAACAAGAACTGCGAAAAAATTTGTTTTGAGAAAAGCGAATTCAAAGTTTTCTTTGGACATGAGAAACAGCAAATTGACTTTAAATATGAATATGTAGACACTAGATAATATTTCAGTATCATTTAACTATTTTTAATCTCATAATATGAGAAAAATAAACATATCGCAAATTGGTATGCGATTCGAAGTTAGTAGTAGAAACAGTTTACGCATTATATCCAATTGAAACTTTTAAAATCCACTCGCATCATATGTTTTACGTTCATTTGTTACATTTACATTATCCTTTAATGCTTTATAATATTTTTACTATTTCTGTTTTTTTCCAAGCAGGTGAACTTCTCTTTTTGCTTCGGCTCAAGCAACGTTGATCACGCATTTTTGCAACGAATAGGGAAATCTTCATTTGTCCCTGGGCGTTGAAAACCCTAGCTACGACTCTGAGTTGACCTATTGCAAGCAACAAAGACAGCTCTCAATTTTTCAGTTTTTGACATCTGTATCTCGTAAGAGATTCCTCAAGCCATCATAAACGCTACACCTATTCACGGGATACACAAGTTTTACAACCGGAGACCCAAGGCAAAACTTTTTTATATAAACCTTTCCTTCTTTGATTCTTTTCAATGTAATAGATATAAGTGATGCAAATTATATAAAGCATTTTGCATAGTAACTTGATGATTTAGCACTTTCGTATTTAAGATATTTAAGCAAAATTACATTAAATATTTCTGAATATTTTATTTTCATGGTTTTATTTTATTATGCGTTGTATAAAAAATAAGCTTTTATATTTTAAAGCATGATTTTGTTCCCCACTAGAAGAAACTGCTATGAAAAGAAGAACCGTGAGGAATTCTTGTAGGTTTTATTACAAACTGTTAAATAATAATGGAAATAAATTGCTTATAAATTTAATAAATACATACAAGACCATGCCTATGGTAATATAAAAATGTTCATATTCCTGTGACGTCATAAGCTTAGAATGTGAGGGTCACACTATGGCAGAAATTAACTGTGCAAGTTAGCGTCAGTTTACAAATCTAAGTTTTGAGGAATATCAGTTACCAGCGAAAGAAGAAGCTAATCAGTATCTGATTTTTGAAAAAGGAAAAGAAACTAAAATATAAAATTTGGGTTCTCCCTTTTACTTTTATGTTATATATATATATATATATTTACACTTAAAATTTTACATATTCGAGGCCCTCTGAAAGTGGTAGCCCATGGATTTTCACTTGACATAAATCAGGTTCTGGGTTAAGCCTCCTAGAAACACTAAATTCTCGAAACGAAACACAGTTATGCGAAGAACTCTTCGCATGTCAGAAAAGCAGGAGCTTCGAGCAGTTAGGGGCAAACTGAAGGAGAGGGAACATTTTGATGTATTTCCTGGTGGCCTGACACCGTCCTACGCTAACATATGTCTGCAGTTCCGTCTCTGCACACTGTTCGGCGGACACGAAGCAGATGGTTTGGATTTTCCGCCTATTTTGTGCTTTTGTTATCTTCACTTTTAAAACTAAAAATTATACGTTTGTGTTTCTATAATAATTCTGCATAACAAATTGTGCAATTATTTTTGGGGGATGGGAGAGTGGGGGGGGCAGAGCTTAAATTGCGAGCCCACCGGAGCCCGGCTCCGTTACTTCTTAGCTTTTGGGATAAATCATAATTCTAGACAGAGCGCACCGGAGCCTTAAATCAGAAGACTCTGGCGCTTCTTTTATGTAACTGAACGACAATTTCAGTAGAAATTTGATCTCGAAAATTTTATTTTTTGCAATAAAATTATATTACAAAAATTAAAATTTATCTCTTTACATTTTATTTAATTACTTTAATCTTTAATTATTTAACTATTTAATAATAATAATTAATTAATTGTATTTAATTAAATAACAATCATTAATTAAATAAAAATTCACAAATATTAATTAAATAATAATTCATTTCGTAATAATTAACTATTTAATTTTAAAACTATTAATGATTTTAATAGTCATTTTATAAGGTATTTCTCCCACTTCCCTAGCGTGCCTCGTGGTGTAACGGTAGCACGCTGGGCCGGTATTCCAGAGGTCCGTGATTCGATTCCCGGCGAAGGCGGTTGCATATTTTTCATCTTGCCTGCTTCCAAAAAATCCTAATGACTCTACAGTGGTGCCCGAACTAAAAGGGTTGTGGATGATGATTCTCCGCACCCAGGATTTGGAGACTAGGTCCCCTAAAACCCTAGTCGCCCTTTAAAAAGGGGAGTATATAAGGTATTTCTCCCACTTCCCTAGCGTGCCTTCGTGGTGTAACGGTAGCACGCTGGGCCGGTATTCCAGAGGTCCGTGATTCGATTCCCGGCGAAGGCGGTTGCATATTTTTCATCTTGCCTGCTTCCAAAAAATCCTAATGACTCTACAATTTTATTTATTTATTTACTTCTGTTCCTCTTTGCTGGCGGTCTTCCATAGGGCTACGGCACTTCTAATTTTAGAAATTATGCTCTGGGGGGGCCTCAATGATTCACAAGGATGACAAGCAGCAAGGGGAGGAACTTACGATAGTAAACATGCTACCGTTTAGAATTATTCTATGTATTGGAAGTAAAAATACATCCATGTATAAGTTATTTTAGATAATAAGATAATTAAAATAAGTAATTTTAGATACTAAGATAATTAAAATCAGATAATAAAATGATTAAAAAGATGATGCTAATAATATCTAGTATACTGCGATGATATTCTGCACAGAATCTACAGAGTACTGTTCTCTCATGTTAATTTTATTCGATCATCTCCCAAGTTTATTTCATTTCTAGCTGTACAGTATATTGTGTGAATTATGACGAATATTTCATCTGTTGATACTCTGCAGTTTGTTCTCTGCAAAGAATGCAAAAATATCTGCACAACTATAAAAAGCAGCAGGCGGATGCGCCTTTAGAAACGCTGTAGGGTACTTTCATAGAGTATAAATAGATGTAAAAAGACAGAAAACAAGTGCCAGTGAAATTCTGACAGGATGAAAGAGAATGTTCTCTTGTTCTGAACACAAAAGTTAAATACATATATAATTATATTACCTAATAAGTAAATAAAAGACTATTTTATTGTACAGAACTACATAGCATTCAAATATGCAGCATTCCATAAAGTCTGAGAATTAAAGGATCGAATCGAAACGAAAGAAATCATTTGTGACTAGTTTCACGTGAAAATTAATTGAGGCCTGGAAGGAAGGAAGGATTCCTTAAAAGGAATGTGCAAAGGATGTATTGGTTTATTCGATTATGGCAAAGCATAGTAGAGCTAATCTGCTTATAAAAAAAACTTTCTGAGGAAAACTGGCTCCAGGGGCGTAGCTAGAGGGGGCAAGGGGGGCATCTGTCCCCGGGCGCAGAATCCAAGGGGTGCCTAACTGATGTTACAACATTTTAGAATTAAATGTTTTCCATCCTTTGCAAGCAGTAGGGGGCGCGAAATCTTCAGTTGTCCCTGGGCGCTGAAAACCCTAGCTACGACTCTGACTGGCTCCTATTCACATTACACCTGAAGAAAGCCAACCATGCAGCTAGCTTGATAACCTGGGATAGAACCTGGAGCCCAGTATTTAGCGGTCTTAATGCCATTTCCTGTAGGAACTTGGCTAGTATTCGCCCTACACACTGGGAAAACCACGTAAATATCCATATAGCCAGCCTTTTCGTCTTATAAACCTCGGCGAACGAACTAGATATATAGGACTTTCTGTAGCAGATGGACTCGAGATTTCGTGGAACACTGATAGATGGACTATGGTTTAAACAACCAACCACCAATGTTCAGTCTTATTCACTTGGTCAAAAGTGGTGGGGACGAAATATATAAAGGATTTAGGAATGTAAAATAATTGAGTCAAGAAGTTCTTCTAACCTCCTCCTAATTTGCTAATTTTGGAAAATTTCCATAAAAGATATGATAACATCAATAATTATAATGATCAATACTCATATTATGAAATAGCGTTCTACAGATAAAAGACTTCAAACCAAGCAGCAAGTAACATTCCCAGGAGTAGGAGTAGAATGTAAGCAATTCAGAAATGCTCCACAAAGCGATGTCCACACATGTTAAGTCTTGCAAAGATGTTTATAGATTTTGACCGCTTCTTTCTATTTCTACAAACAGACAAAACTAATCGTCACAGTTATTATTATGTAAAAATTGAACACGTTGGTATATTAAACGAAGCAAAGAAGAAAATTTGTGCCCTCCGGTATTTAAAAAAGAAAGCATATTTTCTTTCAACGAAAGTGAAAAATTAAAGAAAACATTTCTACAGCCTTTGCTGACAAAACCGCTGAAGCTATATATATTATTATAAGAAAAGTGGTGAGAACAATACAAAAAAGACCAATTTTGGTCAAAATATTTTTGCGCGAATGTGCTGCAAAATTAAGGAAATGAGAAGATAAATTGTAGTAAGCTCGCCGAAAATTTACCAAAAGCATATATATACGAAACTTTCGTTTCAGACTACGTTCCGAAATGAAAGAGGTAAAACTTACGGGGCCTTTCGTATTATAAAAAGAAAGATAAAAACGAGCTGCGCTTCAGTTTTCCAAAGTTCCTTATTTGAGTAATATCTTTCCAAAATAAATGACCTGTTTATCTCAACGTTATTCGCTCTCAGTAATCAGGTTGAAAGAAGACTATTTTTTTATTTTTGTTAAAAAAATATTAAACTACTTTTTTTTTTTTTTTTTTTTTTTTTTAGTTTTCTTAGTGTAAAAAACAAGCTCCAAGTACCCTTAGAAGTCGTCTTCGAAGGCATCTCTCCTCAAAGGCCTTGTATACGTAACACAATTCAATCCAATTAAATTTTTATCGACAGATTAGCGGTTAATATAAAAAGCGATTAAAAAATTAATTCCCTGATGATGGATTTATTTTTCTTATTTATTTTTGGCGTATTATATACGTGTAAATTGTAAGACGTTTTTTTTTTTTGATGACATACCAAAATATCAAATGGAATATATCTTTTAAAAATTTCTTGTCAAATGGAATAAATCTTTTAAAAAGATCTGAATTTATTACTCAATTTTAGGAAATTTCAAACTCCAGCTTGAAAATTTCATTAAGGTTTCCTTGTTTATTTAATCTCAAATTCTTCGACTTCGAAAATTTATCAATAACTATACATAGTCAGCTCTCGATTGATTGAGCTTTTACTTCAAAAAGGAAACGAAAAAGCTAAAATTGTTTCTTGCAGAACTATGGAAAAATTTCTATCGGAAAATATCAGCACAAAGCAAAAGGAATATAAACAAGAAAAGAAAAATCCGAAATATCACATCAGCGACAAATGATGATGTCAGGAGCTTCTTTTAATTCACAACAGTACCTGATTCAGTGGAACGTAATTCAGAATGTATAAGCACTGTTAAATCATCAGTTCAAGTAACTTTAATATGCGTAACCAAATTCACTTATTCTTCGAATTATACTGCTTATAATTAGGTAAATTCTTAATAGCATTCTCTGTTAATTACCATATAATAGAGTTATTCCTCATTTCTATGTCTTTTTAACTGCTCTCGGGTTATACGTATGTTTTGAGTCAACCATGGGCGTCATACTTAGTATTACGCCGCTTAATTGGGAGTTGACTCTCCACTGAAAAAATACTGAAAAGACGGAAAATAATTTTCACTGAGATAAGCGGTTTAATGATATTGCATAAAATTCTGAGGTTCTTCATTGCAAAATACAGGCAACTTTCGCCAGAACGGTGAAGGTAATTAATAAATGGTCACAGACACTGTGACTATGATCAGTTGGAATTAGATTTTATTTTAACTTCGTGTGTGAGTGGAGTTGAGAAGAGGGCTGGTAGCCGGTAGGAAAGAATTCACGACTTGATTTTTGACTAATGAAGCCTCTTTCGTTTTGACAGAATATGAATTACCCAAAAGCCACGAGATCAGAGGACGGGAACTTATTCATTAAGTGGCACATTCTTCGTGACATCTTCAGAGTCGCTAATAGGGGCTCACCTTGCAAACATCCATTACAGCATGATCGCTAACTTTCAAATGATGTATGGAGTTAAAGAGGACGGAATGCTGTGTGAGTAAACTTAGGCTTTTTAGCTAAAAAATGAAATAAAAATAAAATAAATCGTATGTAATGGATCTGTTCCCCTGCGACAACTCGATGGAGTATCTATCTTTATGCCAAATTAACGAAACTGAAAACATAAACTAATGTAATAAATGTAAAAGACTGAGTACATTACAACCAACCTGTGTATGTAAATAGTATTCTGGTCAGTAATTTTTCACAAACGCGAAAAAATAACCGAAAAAAAAAATCTCAGAAAGGATGGGGAAATTAATGCTGTAAAAAACCTATTTAAGTACATTTTAAATCAAAACGGCAGATAGACGTATTTAGGTCATGCATAGATAGCTTCTAAATCAAAGATTACTTGGTTAATTTTAAATTCGTAATATTTTAAAGAAATCTGAGTGTTTTTAAGGAAATGCGTAGCATGAGGAAATAAGAACATGAAGTTTACTTTATTGGCCTTAAATTATGGATGTAAGAAAATACAGTATTATAATTTTTTACTGTTTTGTAATTACAAATTACGTTCAAAAAAATACCGGCATAAATATTTTAAAAACTGTCTGATATAGGGTACCGATTCTTGCTAGAAAATTTAATGAAATTTCAAATTTTATTAAAAAATTCCACAATCGTTGGTACACTTTAAGAAATTTCTTAGCATCGAATCCGAAATTAAGCATTGGAAATTTTAATTCTATTTACAACAACACATTTTTATGAATCAGAAATTTCAACAAATATAAAAAAAAGTCTAAGTTAACTGGATGCCATTCGTAATGTGTATTGTGCTTTAAGGATGGCACTGCATTTCAATAAAATGTTTGACTCTAAATATTAGAAAACTTGGATTATACACGTTTTACAATTTAAAGGATGTATTTCATAGATTTTTATTTATTATCTAACATAACATCGTATAATTGCATTTTATTCCCACCATTTAAATGTTTTTGAGAATAGGTTATAAGTTAAACAACTGAAATTAGGAAGGAATTTCTTCTCTGAAAAGTTGACTAAGCTTTCCAAATGGAAAGCTAATAATAATAAATGTATGAATGTATGAGCCTCGCATTGTCACCTCGAAACCGAAATTTTGAATTTCGATTTTTTTTTATTTATTTCGTATTTTGTGCGAATTTAATGAACGTTTGATTAAAAACTCAGCGAGCTAAAAACTTTGTGTTGCCACTTTGCAAAGCGCAAGATATTTATGTTTCAAATTTAATCAGAAAACGCAGAAAATTTAACATACATACAAGTATAAAAGACGTGCGTGTTGCCACTCGAGAAAACGCAATATATTTTTCTTCCGAATTTAATCAAACTATGGGAAAATGGAAGCCCATAGAGCCATCAAATTTTGAACAGAATGTCTTTCACCTAGGCATGTGCATCCCGAAGACCGAATTTTGAATTTGTTTTTGATTTATTGCATATTTTGTGGGTATTTAAGAAATTTTTCATTAAAATTTGGCGAAATAATAGCTTTGTGTTGCCACTCGGCAAAGTGTAAGATATTTATGTTTTGTTTTATATTATTACAAGCTCTTAAAAACAAATGCTGTTTTCTTTGGCTAACATTGCAAAGATGGTAAGCTTGGGAGAAAGTGAAGCCTAATCCCGTAAAATGAATAATCAGGGACAAATCGCGATCAGTAGTCATGTATGAAATGAAACCAAGATAGTTATGTTTCAAATTTAATCAGAAAACTCAGCGATATAAGAGAAGTGTGTTGCCAGTCGACAAAATACAATATATTTGTTTTTGTTTTGGAATGGAATTAACAAACTCAGGAATTTAAATGTGTTGCTTCTGCCCGAATTAAAAATCTTTATTTATCTTCCACGCAGCACTAAGTTGTCGTTCAGCAAAGCGGAATTTCTTTCAAATTCTTCTCTTATTAATTAACAAACTAAGCGATTTAAAAGCAATAAAGGCAGATTCTTTCAATTATTAATAATTACTAGCTGAAGTCGTGAAAAAAATTGCATTAGCTAAATTCATTAAAATAATTATACTTTTCCCCCCTTTTTTATGATAGCTATTTTAAGCGTCTGGCCATACAAGCGGTTAGTTGATAAAATAATGATACACAAAAACGCAATTATATTCAGCCAGGGTTGTATTCAGAAATGCTATTACAAAAATATTTCTGCTGAAGATCTAAGATGCTTTCTTGGTAAATAGTTCTCATCATTTTTGTTATGTCAATTACTGTATGAAGCTTTTCATGTTTCTGTAAAATTGACGAACATTTTTCTATTACGGTTAGTTTAGACCACATTCTTCAATTTTTATACAGTATTTTATTTCAAAGATTTACACGATAAGTGGAAGATATCAGCACAATGTAAAGGTTAACAATCAAAAAGTTCGTTTATTATTTAACCAACACTACATTAAAGTCAATTTAGAAAATTCTTTGGCCTTCCACCTATTTGAAGCTTCAGATTGGGATCCTAAAATCCCGTTTCCTAGAACTTTACGAGTCACTGAAATTGAACTATCCACAATTTCATGCCATTGAAAGAACAGTTACAATTAACAATTTTAATCTAAGTTAAAGACTTACCAAGTACATCGCATTTGATTCTACAGAAACTGGCTGAAAATCCTCCCTAATATAATACAAATAACAATAACAACTTTTAAAACTCTTTTTTCATTTATTTATTTATTTTTAATGCTTATTATTTTTTATTTACGAATTTCTTTATTTATTTGCATGTACTTTGAACATTCCTATATATAACTGTAGCTGAAATTTCAATTAATACTCAGTTTGTAAAAGTAATTGTTATTTTTTTTAACTTTTTCCCTCGGAAATTTATTTTGGTTGTAAATATTATATAATATGTTAATTTCTTTGGTGTCTATAAACTGTTATGTTAAACTAGGTTAGGATTTAAAAGATATCAATGTAAATAATCACATGTCATTAATATGTTTGACCGTTCCTCCTATTAATAAAAGCAATAAATTATATTGTTACGAAATGCCCAGCTGCGATAAGATAGCTTCCCCGCCAGAAAGTGGCAAGGAAAGGCAGGGTTTCCATATTTGGGGGGACATCGCCCATTTGGTGACAAAACTGGCGATATGCTATAGACGGAGCGAGAACATCCTAGAACGAATTCTTACAAGTTTTCTCGAGAATGTTCTCGAAGGCAGGTCAAAAGTTATGTGTACCCTGCCTGTACGCGGAGTAGAAAGTTTCTTGAGTATGCTGAGCTCAGTAGTATTGTCTTAAGTTCCAAGAGCGATCGACGGAGTCAGGAGCTGTACTTTAGAGCTTCCCCGCGAAGCTGTCTTCACCGTTATAGCCTGAAGGCTGTGTTGCTGATTGTTTCAGCGTGCTTGTCCTAGTTTTCCGACGACTGTAACGCATCTTTGGAACTGTCCAGTGTAATACTGACGAATAAATTATGCTTTGATTCTTCATCAAGTGTTGTCATCAATCACTCCAAATCCACGAACCCGTAGAACGCAACAATATCTTTGAAAAATTCTAGCCAAAGCCAGATATCTAAGCTAAATTCTGTGCTGGTTATGTTTATCAAGCGATGGAAGTTGGTTATACAACATCTGAGGTTAGCAATTTTAATTGAGTAGAAGTAGGTGAGCCATATTTTTAAAATACTTTACATGTATAGTTACTGGAATTTACCTTTTTCTACTTTCCCATACGTTGGCGTTTGACTGACGCTAAGTAACTGTAGAGAACTCGGTCTGTGTTGATTTCTTGCTCTTTGAGAAGGGGGTACATGAGCTAACATCTCTACAACACTTGGAGGTAAAGACCTGCAAAAGAGAGATGGAATATAATTTTAAATAAAAATGTTTTGTATGTCTATTAGCTAAATCAATCACTTGATAAAGTAGCATAAAAAATAAATGTGATTATGACATAACTCTCTGCTTCTATGTAAATGCTTTATTTTTGCACTGACGGTAAAGGTTGGCATCTCAAATAAATAAAAAGTAAAGAAAATTTTTTTCGAAATGCAGAAACGTCGATTAAAGTAAACCTTTGACGAACACGAATTTGAGGAAAGTGATTTTGCACATACGCGATAACTTAATTATTTCGCTTTAAGTTATCCAACGCTAGAATTTCATTCATCAACATTAAATGTTTGTTGGCATCAGTTCTGGCCGGAAGTTATCAACCGTTCCATCAACTGAAAATGAAGCCAAAGAAATCGTACAAATTGAAAAAGCAATTAGTGGCGAAAGATTTTTAGAGCTGAAACAAGGAGAAATCAAAGATAATTAATCGAGAATTGGACGACCAAGAAATAACCAATGTAGAATTAAATAATCTTATAACACCAGCCTAATGCGAGGAAAAAAAAAGAGGGGGATAGTTCTATATTTCCTGTTCTAGTGGGCCGATTGATGAAGTTAAATTTTCGTTTTTTTATGTCTCGAAAGCGCTAATTAGGATATGTATTAGATTTATATACAACGTTGTTCTAATACAGGTATTTTGACACAAAATCGGACTTTTTCTGAAGTGACATGTCAATTTTTTTCCATATTTCGATTCTACGACTCAAATTATGCCTAAATATTAAATTTCGTAAAATTTGGTATGGAAATTTACAGAGAAATTCAAAAATTTATGTTGGCGAATTTTTTTCAGTTTGCGCCAAGAGTAATTCACTTCGCAAGCTTTTTTTTAGCAACTTATTTTACTTTGTGCAATAGCAACCTATTTTACTTTGTGCAGTAGCCGAAAAAAATGATCTATCATTCATACTTTCAAATAATTTTAATAAAGTACGTACATTTGGTGTTATTATCGCTTGGAACAAATACGTCAAATTTCAAAACGCTCTGATATATAATTCAGATATATGTTTGGAAATTTTGAATATAAAACTCTTAACTTTTTGCAGTTTCCAGATATGCTTAGAAATACATCTACTTTAAGATGATGGTAAAAATTTTATATGTTATAATTCAAAATTTTTTCGAAAAATTTATAAAAATTATTTAAAAATACAAATTTTAAAAATAAATCATAAAAAATGGGCGAGTTTTATTTGTAATGAACCTAAATTTCGAAAAGATGGAATCAATTAAGTTTAATAAAAGAAGAGATATTAATAGCTAATTTAATAGCAAATTCAATAGCTAATTTTTTTAAAAATACTCGTACGATTTTTACAAAACTTGGCAGTTTGGCATAACTTGAGTCGTAGAATCGAAATATGGAAAACATTTTTTTGAATCGAAATATGAAAACGTTTTAACACAAAAACGAACTTTTTCATTTCAGAAAAAGTTCGTTTTTGTGTTAAAATACCTATATTAGAATAATGCTATTTATAAATCTAATACATATTCTAAGTCGCGCTTTCGAGGCATGAAAAACACAAGTTGAATTTCGTCAATCGGCCCAGTAGAACGGTAGTTGTTTGTCCGAAGTGTACTTATTGAGCAACAATAAAAGTCCTTTCAATTAACATTTGTTTCATATTTTCGTTTTAATTCCAGCAAGATTTAGGCTTGTTTAATTTATAGACATTTCCTTAATCTGAAATATACCTAATAAATTTTTCTATCGAAAGTTAACACTGCAGAACGCGATTTTGTCGTCCACGCAATGTATTAATAACGCAATCCCTGCGGTCGGCAACAGTTTACTGTACGAAACGAGCCATTTTCAGCTTTTCTTGTTGCATAGCTGTATAATAACAACAGGAATAACTTTAAGAATTTATACAAAAATAGTATCAGGAAAGCGCCTTTTGCTGACCATCGGCCTTTGGCATCTTCAAAAATAGAACTACGTTGGAGACGACGGAGAATTCTTTGGAAGCTAGAAGACAAAGGTTCTTTTTCTTATCACATTCACTTGAAAGGAATTACAAACCGGCAGATCTTAAGTACGTTCACTAGCAAAAATAAACTTTCCACAGTTACAAATGGATTTGAACCCAAATTCAAAGGCATATTAACAGACCTTCGCTTATTTAACGTATTATCCAAAGCGGAGCAATTTTTCGGCTCATGCTAATATTTTATTCCCAAAATTCAATAAATTCAACAAGACAATTATAGTCGTTCAGGGACATCTCGACACTTTTAAGGAAGTCCCTTAGTAGAGTGGTCTGCACCCTGGTGTCGCATATGGAAACCACTGTATTGGAATAACCCAACAGTGTAGTGCGTCATTGTGAATCGAAAGTGTTGTAATTTCAGAGATTGATCAAGAAAATAAATATTAATAATCTGTCAGGTAAGTTCTTCATAGTTTGCAATGCATAAAGTATAAGATTGGCTTGATAACGATGATAAATGTGGACGATGGCTTCGATTTTTGGCGATTTCCAAATGACTGGCTAGTGAGATCAGGCATTCAGGAACATGGATGTCTACGCAAAACGTTTCCATAACCAGTCAGGGGGGTACTGACATCTTTCATAGAAATCTGTAACTCGGGGAGATTTCGACAGTAGGCTAACGGAGAGATCTCGATTGTCGAGTCAGGCAGTTTTGCCAACGGCTTTCGAAAATGTGGAACATACCCATACAATATTTTGGAATTTATTTTAGAAGACAATGTGTTTGACTATGAACTCATATCTACTACAAATGGCACCTTTCCAGTTATGGTAGAGGAAGACGATAACCTCCAGAGGTCATCATCACCATCTACTGCATCAGCTTCTATCACTTTCGGAATTATCCCCTGTACAAGTAGTACAGAACCACTCTGTACGGAATAGGAGAAAAAAAACAAGAATAAGCCATTATAACATCCGCAGAATACAGGAGTCAACTGCGCAGTAAAACACCAACACAGGGAGTAACTCAACCCAGTACCTCGAGGGATCTCGAAGACAGTGAAAATTACTGTGGCGAGTGCGGTGGGTACTATTTTGATGATACTGCTGGACAGAAGTGGGTGAAATGTGTTGGAGAGTGTAGTACGTGGTTCCATGAGGCGTGTGTACAAAATGGGAATCAACCCCAGTTTACATGCAACAAATGTACTTAGTTAAAAGGGAGTATATATATTGTTGCATTGTTAATATGTGTTTAGTCCGTCAATCTTTCTTTTCCACAGTGCGTTGTCCTTATTTCTTAAAAAAAAAAAAAAAAAAAAAAAGCCATTTAAATATTCTGAATTATAGCTGCCGCCTGTAGATACCTGTCGAGATCTCCCGCAGTTAAGGGAGAAGTAGACATCTGGCTTTTATGTTTTTCTTTGCATTTATATGACCTATAATGTTTTTCAGGTAAGCCAAATTTTCATAATGTGTTACTAGTACAGGAATAATTATTTTTTGTAAATGATAAAATCCTTAAATGTCAACCAGTTATTCATAATTTTCCCTTAAGGTGTCGAGATGTCCCTGAACGATCTTATTTTTCTGAATATGTAAGAATTTTAAAACATTAATAAATATTTTAATCCATACAATCTAATTTTTCAATGCCATCTAAAAGGACTTTTAACACCTTCAAGTAATAATTTTTATTTTATTTCTCAAATTTCCTGTCCTTGGCAAACTCCAAATCATTACATCAGTTCATTAGAGAGAAACATTTTTCTTACAAACCTCGTAAGGAAACAGTGAAAAAATGCTCAATTAAATATTGAATAATTGAGTCCTTTTTTTAATTAAATAAGTGTAAAACTCTCCACATGCATTAATTTATGATGAAATAATATTACAGCATCCCCCCCCCCCATTATTTACTTAGTTTTACAATTTTTTTAAAATTCTTTCACTGATCGTCCGAATATTGAGCGGTGGTTTTATTTTTAATTCGTTCAATGGCAACAGTTTTTACTAACCATATTTGAAAGGTATATTATTCTATGCAATTAATTTCATTAAAAGTAAACAGAATTGATACATTTTCTGGTAAGCAAATATAATATTTCTGGATTAATTTTATGGCATTAATTTGATTAGATTTCTTTGTACATAAATTGTATCTGGCTGGAAAAAAAAATTAAAATCTTTGTTTTTTCCTGAAAAATTATTATGCTTTTTAACTATTCTATTTCGGGAAGCAAATTATTGATTAATAATAACTTATCAAATAATTAATAATAAATATTTATTAATTAATAATAGATAATTACTAATTACTTACCAATACTAGCTTAATTCGCTTGTAGAATTTATAACTTTTTTGTGAATGACTTCTTTTATGCTGTTATTAAATTTATAAAAATGATAAATATACAGTGGCTCTTAAAAATGATGGGACATCTTCGACTCCCTTTTGTACAAAGAGATTAGGATACACAGGTAAGATCAGAACTTTTAACTGCACTATTCAAAAATATTTTTATTCTATTATTTAAAAAAAACTTTTACGTGGAATGTTTCTACATAATAATTTACATTGTTCGCCTGGAATCGAACCCAAGTCGGAACTCTCAGTTTTCAACGACCTTGCCGCTCGACCGCTGATGGGCGCCCCAAAGAAAAGTAATGTGGAAACTCAATAGACTATTTTTTTCTTTCTCTTAAATTGTCCTTAGTTACTCCAATTCGTTAATAAACAGGTCCGAATAGCGCATGCTGTTTTTGCACATAGCTGCGCCTTTCGTGATTCAAACTGTACAATAAATTGTCCGTGAGCGGTGATTTAAATGCATGAAGCTGACGTCAGTTTGCAGTAATCACCAAGAAAATTACATCGATTCTACTACAAGAACTCGCACGTAATTTAGTCAACAATAATGATCAGAAAGGGGGGGAAAGAGAGAGAGAGAGACAAATGATAAGTACAACGCAGAAACTGCTAAGTTTCATTTAGGTCAGTTGTGCTAAAAATTTTAAAAGACATTCGAACAACTCATTCCTTTTATTTCTGAATGATACCGAAATGATTAATTGTGTGTAATGGTAATTTTTTCTGTACTTCGAATTATAATAATAGGATTTCCATTGTTTTCATGTATCAGTTTCATGTATATCTTAGGTTTGTAGAGACATTAGGATTTTTTTTTTTTTTTTGGAAACCAGAGAGATGAAAAATATGCAACCACCTTCGCCGGGAATCGAACCACGGACCTCTGAAATACCGGCTCAGTGTGCAGAACCACTACACCACGAAGGCTCGCTAGGAAAGTAGGAGAAATACCTTATATACTCCCCTTTTTAAAGGGCGACTAGGGTTTTAGGGGACCTAGTCGCCAAATCCTGGGTGCGGAGAATCATCATCCACAACCCTTTTAGTTCGGGCGCCACTATAATTTCCGTATTTTTGGTTTTAAATAATCGTACCCTATAAAAATTCTTTTTGAAGAAATTTTCGCTCATAAAATTCCCTTCTGCTCCTGTATCGATGAGGGCTTCTACTGGTACATCGCCAACCAGGACTTGTATAATTGGTAGATGTGAATTTTTTACGATGACCGTATTTAAATGTCTTTTTGAGGTTTTTTTTAAAACTTCCGGGGTCTGGACCCTCCCTTTCACAGGCCCCTCTACTCATTTAAAGCTTTCCTTTCAATCTGTGCCTTCTGGGTACGCGGATGTTTATTTTCGAATTTTCTTTTTGGGCCTTGACCTTCGAGTTTCGATGAGTTAGCTTGATAGCTCTTTCCCCCATAAGAGCGATTTCCATTTCTGGTTTCCTCATTTGAAGATTTCCTTCGGGTACTTTGAGAATACGTTGCCCCTCTAGCTTTTTCCGCTATTCTGCGATTTTGAAACTTCACCGCCAATTCGAAGAGCTCCTGCAATGTGCTTAGGTTTCTAATTTCGAAGTAGTCTTGAACAGCGGGTAACAATCTTGGTAAGATTATTTCAATAATTTCCGCATCGGGTTTCTTCCCATACAGCATATCCGTCAGCTTAATTTTTCGTAGAATAAAGCCCGTCAAATCTTCTATATCCCGTTGATAGAAACTATATAGTTCGGCTTCCAGCCTTGCTCGATCTTTCACTATGGGGAAGGCCTTTACTAACGATTTTTTGAAATTTTCAAATGTATATGTCTGGCTTCCAAATTCCCCTAATAAAAATTTGCCTATATTTTTCCACCATAGCGCGGCCTGTCCTCTTAGTGCGGATGTGGCGATGGCAACTTTTTGTCTTTCAGGAACAGGGTAGAGCTGAAAGTGGTTTTCTAGACCTTCTAGAAATACCGCCACCGAATTTTTTCCGTCGAAATGGACGTTTGGCTTGATTGACGCTCTCAAAGTCTGGACCAGGTATCCAAATCCTTCCAATTGGCTTGTCATTTCTTGGTGTTGTCCAGCGGCTTCCATCCAATTTTCGGCCATTTCAGTTCGATAAGTGTTTGGGCGCCAATGTAGAGACATTAGGATTTTTTTTTTTTTTTTGGAAGCCAGAGAGATGAAAAATATGCAACCACCTTCGCTGGGAATCGAACCACGGACCTCTGAAATACCGGCTCAGTGTTCAGAACCACTACACCACGAAGGCTCGCTAGGAAAGTAGGAGAAATACCTTATAGGTTATACAGTGATACCTCGGTAAACTTCATTAATCCCTTCCAGATCCTTGGATTTATACTAAATTGGACGTATATCAGACGAACTTTTCCAGTAGGAAATAAAGAAAAATAATTAACCCGTTCTTATAAAAAATATTATTTATTTATTTATTAGATACTGCCATTTGGCGCTACACGGAAAGGGAGTCCTTTCATCGGGACCTTGAACCCCGAACTGAACTACCAGTGTTCAGCAGCGTTTATCGCTCAGCCTCTGGTGGGTGAAAGAAGTACTATTGTTATTATTACAACTCTGTTTAATATTAAATATAAATGGACTGAGGAAACATGTACTGTACATAAACGTTTTTCTGTTATCTACGTATATCAAAAGCAAATTTTAATATTAAAATACAAATGCACTGAGGAAGGATGTACTGTGCATAAATGTTTTTCTGTTATCTATAACTAAATCTTTTCCCAACGTGCTCTTATGTCTCTGATCTTCATTTGATAATCGATTTCACGCCCTTCGCTACTTTAACTGATTTAACGTCTTTGTTTCTCATGATCGTAGATACTGGAGTTCTCGTCATATGCGGTATGCTATAACAAGGTTCGGATGTGCACGCCATCATTCTATTTTTCAATAATCTCCTTTTTTACCTCCATGGTGATCCTAACTATATTCTTCGTTGCTTGACTCTTCTCATAAGCTTTCTTAAAACTCATGTCAGCAAAACATTTATGCAAAAAAATACAAAATCACGGGAAAATTCAATGTTATAGCGCGGGTTGTTTACTTAATAATAATACGTAGTAGTAGCATTGTTTCCAAAGAGGTACACAAGGGTAAAGCGTACAATCATAATTCATCGAGCTCGAGTCGTATTGAAAACAAATATCATATAACCCCCTCCCCCCGAAAAAAAAAATAAGTTCATATAGAATGCGTATCAAGCTGGAAATATTTCAAAGCGGACGTATGTCTAGATACCACTGTATTTCTAGTTAGATTACATGCATTTTAGACTAAGATTGAACTCCCGTGGTAAAGCGCATACTAAAATGGTAAATGTATTTTTTTTATTTCTCTAGAATATTTAATAAAAAAAACTAATACATTATGAATAATAAATTATAATTATTCTATTTACTTAATATATTCAATTAATCGCTTTCTCTCCAGTAGGATATTTTGCCATTTTTTGTTTTATTAATATAAAATTCTTTGAAATATATATTATCGTTTAAGATAAGACGTGTTCCCTATCATATTTTTTTACGAATCTTTTCGACTGACCAGTAGGAGTTTTAGGCTCAAATGTTACATACGAAACTGGTATTTAGTCCAAAGGGGCTTTGTCTCTGAATGACTATTGTTTTCGTTTTACGATTTTGCGTTGGTTCACTATAAATGTCCGTTTCACTTTTCGAATTGTTGCCACCAAATGTTAGAGTCCTGCATTATATTTGAAGAAACTAAATAATGAAAAATCTGCATAAGTGTCGATTGTGATAAAACAACGGTACATAGAGCCATCGAATTTTGAATAGTGTAATCCTACTGCGAATATGGTATGTGGAAGCTCAAATTTGAAATTTGGAATTTGTTTTATTATCGATTTCATATTTCGTAAAACTTCAACGAATTTTTGATTAACAAACTTAAGGATTTCAAAGCAAGCCATGGCAATGTTGTACAGAAAAAATATTTTTATCTGCAGCACACGAGACTCTGTATCGGAAATTCTAATGATATACTCAATTTAAAACTATTTTGCGATATTGCTCTTGAACTGAATTTTATGGTTTAAGTGCGAAGAACGTGATATTTAACAAATAAAGGTAACAGACAAAATGTAAAAAAAAAAACGCCCCTTTGGACCTAATTTAAAATCTGAAACCTTTATCTTTTTTTTTTATTTCTTTATTAATTATACTCTTAGATTTAACCATTCATAATTTGACAAGGTCCTTCAAAGCAACGCACCTCTACTTAGTAGACAGTTATCGAATAAATCTCCAGACTTCTTCCTTAATCACAATCTGAAAATATATTTGTGTGTACCCTATAATAACCGAAATTAAAGTAAGATTAATTTACTATGCAAAATCTCTCGAAGACTGACAGTCTAAGAAGAAATGCTTTCATGGAGAGCTTTTTAAGATACACTTCTGCGTATGCAAAACCACATGGAGAAAGCCATAAAACACTCCTGTAGATAGTTCAGGTGAACTTCCAAATACCCATCAAGAATCAAATTGCGGATATTTCGCGACTTCAGGCACTCGATCACAGTCGAACTTTAAGAGTATATTTTGAGGTTTAAAGATTTAATCTGTGTATACTGACTGATACATACTGACTGATATCCTGAATCTGGAAAGTCAAGCCTTCTTTGATTGTTGTGTGTACCTTACTCACTACTAAAAGAGATGCACCCCACCTTTCATGTATTAGGTTTTATTTTTTTTACTGAAAGGTACTATAATAATAAGATTCTTTTTAGGACTGCATTTAATTACGCAAAGACCTTTGCTACACAGCTGACAAGAAATAAAAGTAGCATAAACAGAAAGTTAATATGACAATTCTCTTTTGAATGACGTATCATTAATTTCACATATCTCTACAGTATAAGCATGAAAAAAAGATAAAAGAATACGAATTCGCATTCCTTTTCCTCGCGCAGACTTCGTCTGTCTCCTTCGCGGAGAATTCCCGTTCTAAAAGACAAAAAAATTCGGCGGGAAGGCGCCCATTGCGTCTCCGCACACGTGATTGATGATGTGAAGTGACGTCACTCATATAAACAAACCCCGCCTCCTCGATTCATCTCTGTAAACGACACTACCCGACGCCTGGAAGCCTGATAAAAAAAGTGAACGCAAAAGTCTGGTAAAAAAATATTTGGCATATAGTTTTTTTTTTTTTTTTAAATCAGGTCAGATCTATTTCCATTGTGAAAGGATACAGTGAATTAATTAAAGGACCTGCAGCATCTAAACAATAAAAAAAAAAAAAAAAAAAAAAAAACACTCGCAAAGCTATCGCTAAAATGAACTAGCAAAATAATATAATAGTATTTTAGTATAACAGTAATATATGTACGCAGGTAATTTTTTATACAGAACTGATTGACTATTAATTAAAAAAAATCACGTTGGACAAACAAGAAATACATTTCGACTTTCAATTTGAAAAGGTTGAATAAGAGTTAATTGAAGACGTGGGAAATTAATTTCATGCTATAATATTGACGGATCACTGACGGGGAGTGGGCAGAAAACGAAGCCCGTAAGTCGTAAATCTTCGCAAATAAATACAATATAAGCCACACGACAACTGTAAAAGACATAACCAAAATACATTAGTTCAATATGCCCATTGTCTTCTTACGCATCAGCATTCTTGTTCGAATTATAGGAAGCTCTTTAACATTGAAAGCATATTCCAGCTTAACAGCCATATGTTGTTAAGGGATATCAATAATCAGAGAGTATTTGATTTATTTTTATTTCTGCAACCATGTGTGTTAATTTTAAATTGCTTCAACTCTTGCATGGAAATCACTAATGTGCAAATAATATATTATGCTATACAGTGCAAAAAGTGCATCTGTTTGTTTCTTATTCTTCTTTAGTGGATTAGATTAAAATTCCTTACTTTCACAGGTACGAAATTCCTTACAGAATTCCTTACTTTCACAGGTACGAAAGAAAGAATATATTCTAACGCGGGACTGATGTTGGGCGTTCTGTCGCCGGTTGCGATCTTCGAGTTTCGTAAATTTTGGCCCTTTGTATCTTTCAAAATTCTAAAATTTTGCCGCTCCTTAATTCTGCTGTGCGGTGTGATTGCCCGGCTCTGGCACCACACTGCGGTACAGTGTAATATATATTTTGCATACTCTAAAAGAGTGGAGTATATAATATAGTATAATGTACCGAATATTTCACTTAATTTTGGTGATATCTTACAGTACATGACTTATTAATTAAACTTAACCATAACTATTTATTTTACATGAGCATCCTTTTCTATATAATTATGCTCTGTCCTCCGCAGTAAATCTTGAAACATATTACCCATAAACATCGAAACTCTATTATAATACAACGACAAATCTAAATTTTAAATTATATTCCATTTATTAATTCAGTTGTCAATGAGTGTTTTTCAGACGTTGCACATTTCAAAAAATATTTAGAAGGATACTTCGTAAACTCGAGAAAGACAAAGAAAGAAGGATTTTCTTCTTCAAAGAATCATCTTTCGAGGAAAGTTTGCTAAAGGTGTATAATTCATATTTATGTAACAAATGAAAAAAAAAATTACAAAAGGTTTCCATGCTATTATTTCCTTTCCGCAGCAATGAAGTGTGGACAAACCTATTAATAGTTAGAATTTTCCTATACGAATATTAGAATATCACTTTGAATGGATTAAATTTTATTTTCATCAGCAGCATATCGGTAAACTTTCTATACTTTCAACAAAAATAGAGATATGTATGTATTCTGTGTATATATAATGTTCAAGATATATTCTGTAAATAAAAAAATGTTAATTTATTTATGATATTTATACATCAATCGTTGATTAATGACGTGTTAAAAATTTTCAAAAATACTCACGAAATCGATAGATATATTACTTGTCGGGTAAAAGTTTCTAACCCGTTATTATTGTACGTTAATTTCCTTTTCTATCAGCCTCGTTCCCATTTCCCTGCCAGAAGATACATTTCTAACTCGCGCGATATTGAAATGAGGTAGAAAATAGACAGCATTTAAAGGAATGTTTTGGAGGGTAAAATCTGAGAGTGCTCTCCCTGCTTGAAGGCCACGTTGCTAACTTTGATTCTCTAGCGATCAGCATTCTGCAGCGTTGAGTTATTCTTGCGCGCTAGTTAAACTGTGAAACTGTTAGGCCACTCTTAAATTTCATTAATTTCAGTTTATCAAATATCTTTGACTGAAAGGCAAAACTATTGGCTTCTGTGAACACGATTGGTGCCGCCTGTTAGGTTCCTTTACACCCTTTCCCTGTCTCTGTCGTACTTATAAGATATAGTGATAATTCGCTACATGTCTTTGAGTCCTGGTCTAATTTTATGCTATCTAAGAAGATCAGATCCTATATATATAAATAACAATTTTGCTTATATATGAAGAAATATAATTATACATAGCATATGGCATGTAGCATGAAGAAATACAAGCTACATGCCATATGCCTAAGAAGTATAGGCTTAAAATGGTAGTTTTAATCAGTGGCGTGCAAGAATGATTTCATTTTCAAGTCCTCAAACAACCACTTAAGTTGAATAATGGGTTAAAATTTAAAACTAATGTAACACTTTTTATAAGGAGAATTTATTTTATATTGTCAGCATCAATTAGAAATTAAAAATTTTGAAAATTTCACGTTAGCTATAAACATTACATAGGATATGCTCAAGGTTAAAATTTTAGAAATTAATTCCTCATTTCATCTGACTGGAATTGAATAAACTCTGAAAAACTAAGAAATAGTGAAGTCGGATTCCAGCTGGATGTAAGAACCGAATATATTGAAACAAATAAAAAACGAAATCCCCCCCCCCGCTTTCCAAAAACTCATTATTACCAATAATTTTTATGCAAAATATTTTTTTAGCATTTCCAAGTCTCTATGGAAACCTATTTTAACATATAAAATAACCCAAAAAATTAAAAATAACAGCTGAATAATAAATATGTAGCCCATATAAAAAGAAATACCATATATAAACAATGCCATTTTTATCTTCCAAAACTGCAAAATTCTGTGAGTACTTTGAAAAGTTTAGAAGTAGTAATCGAAATGACAGTAATGTGTTAACATGTTCTCGAAGATTCCTAGTGACCGATGCAAGAGATTCATACCGCGGGAAATGAGATTGGTAATTAATGCCTCACCATTGTACATATCGGTTTGGTCACATAGTCCGTAAGGCAGTTTCTCCCTCCTTTCCTCGTCTGCTTTCGTAGTGTAATTGGAAGCATACTCGACAAGTATTCGAGAGATCCAGGGTTCAGGTCCAAGGTGAGGACATTGCACATTTTTTTACGTCCCATGCTTTACAAAAAAAAAAAAAAAAAAAAAATGTCTACAAATGGCGCTTGAGCTTTAAAAGGTGGTGGACGATAATTCGTCAGCACAAGAATTTAACAATTGGGTCCCCTAATCCCCAGTTGCCCTTTAAAAGGAGAAGTATATAGGGTATTTTCTTCCTCCTTTCCGCATGCCTTCGTGGTGCTGTTGGAAGCATACTCGTGAGGTACAGGGTTCGAACCCCGGCGAGGGCACTGAACATTTTTCACATCTCCTGCTTCAATAAATAAATAAATAAGTAAATAAAAAACTAACCACTCTACAAGTCTACATTTTTATGCTTCTAATATCGAAAGTCCAGGTTTGTCGTTTCATTTGTTTGATGTGAAAGTTCTGAAATACTATAGCATATTCGAATAATTAAGACTTTATTATTATTATTATTATTATTATTATTATACAGTTTTTCGTTAGCATTTAAATCATTATGCAAATGTACCTTGAACATGGAAGATTTTTCACAATTAAAATCATGTTTTAATTTAATCAGTGGGCAAAATAAACGCTGAATAATATTTTCAAATTTCATTCTTTTTTTTTTTTTTTTTCTTTCGTAAATGCAAAAATGCAAAATTCTTTTTTATATACTTTTTTTTGGGGTGGGGAGGTTGAGGAGGGTGGCGGGGTTGATTAACAGATTACGAATGTAAATTATTTGTAAAGACAAAATGACGCAAATCGAATTTCCGTAAAGCGAGGGATATTTTTAACAGAAAATTTACCCCTTTAGTGAACGCTAGCGAACCTAAAAGGATTCACAAGCATATAAAGATTTCCAACCATGTATATATATATATACATACACTAGAATATAGAAAGCATTGAGCTTTTGAAGATTTAATACTCACAAATATATCAAATCATTTAATGCTTACAGCACAATTAAAAAGAAATTTCATATTCTTGAAATACTAGAATGATATGCTCGAAATTGCCGTTCCTTTTTATTTGCCATATAGAAATATGTAACACTGGAAGGAGAGAGAGAGAAAGAAATGCCCCAGAAATAATAAATGTTCTTTGAAAAATTAGTTATGCAGAATAGATGCTACAACTGCACTGCTTGCGTAATAAGTACTACTTTAGGAAGCAGCAGATGAAAGAACATGTCCGTAAGCCTTTAACCTAAACATCGACTGCACGTGTTTTCAAATGTATACATTCAGTTCTTTTTTGATACGTTGTGTCAGATGACACATAAATTTTGGGAACTATTTCTTTTCCTCATATATCTCTCCGCAACCAAACAAAATTGCTCTTATGTTCTCTCTCTTTAAAAAGAAATGATAAGCAAGCAGATTTTCATCCGGCATGAAAAATTTCTAAGGCATAGATTTTCCTATGTTATCTATGAATATTCAGCAAACAAATTCCTACTCCTGAGTTTTTTATAGATAGAAAAGGTTCACATTCTCAGGATATTTTCGGCATGCCTGAACAGTTCGGAATAACTGTAATAAACTTACATATTTTAAAGGAAGAAGAAAATGTGCCTATGCAACCTTCCGTAATTTACAGAACTGCTTAGTACGACTATTAATAATTTGAAAGTTTTTATGTCATAGGCATTTTTATATGAAGACTATCTTCATCAATGATTCAATTCTCAACCCAAAAAATAAGACTGGAAGAGCATTATTTTCATTACATGGGATTTTTCTATATGCAAGTAATTTTATGTGAGTAGTAGTAAGTAATTTTATGCAAATTTAAGATAAATGCATATATATAAGCTTTTATTCACACTCGTAAAATAAATAATAAACTAAAAGTAGAAACATAATTTGATTATATTGTTTAATGGGAACAAGAGGTTAAATAATTCTCTTTACAAAATTCATCTATACTTTTATATCAGAAATAATAAAAGCGTGAGGGTCTAAGTAAATTTACAAAGATAAGGGCTAATACATGCCCACGCTTTTATTAGTAATATAAAATTTTAGAGGAATTCTGTAAAGCGATTATTTAATCTCTTGTTCCCGTTGAAATGCGAAGTAAGGCCAGACATAAAGAAACTGATCTCTCTTAAAAGACCCAAATTTCAGACTAAATTTTAAAATTTAAGTAGTATAACTTAAATTTTGATAATTAAAATTTAACCAATTTTTAATCTAACATTTTTATGTGTGCATATTTAATACAAATATTGTGCAAATGGCATAATATATATATATATATATATATTTTTAATATTTCCATTGAGAATTTGAAAAATAATCATTGTAAAATGTAGTGGTGGTACTAAAGTTTTTCAGTTTTTGTTTAGATGATACACGTTAGTCAAAAGGTTAAGAACCGCTGGCATATACAATATATATTTTCAGTGTAGAAAATCGTGCCATTATTATATTTTTATTATTCCTGTTTTAAAAGAAGGCGAAAAGTTGGAAAGCTTGTATGATCTGGGAAAATTTCAAAATGTTACGGCAAATACTTTTTAGATGTTGAAATTTTAAATAGACGTCAAACAGCCAAGAAAAAAAATCAAGACAATTTCAAACATTCGTCGAAACAATCCGAATGATTTAAAAAAGTTCATTTAAAACGTTATTTCTGCTGTATTCTATTATGCAAAAAGTAAAATTCTGAGATTTTTAGTTCGTAAATTGTTTTAGTTCGTAAACTGAAGACACGAAAAATCGTTTCAGCATTAATTTTTTTTTTTTTTTTTAAAAAAAGGTTAATATTATATTGCCATCCGCAAACAGTACGTGCGTAGAACCTGAGCTCGATAGTTTACCAGGAAATATCTGAAAAATCGATGACAAACTTTTGACCATAACGACAAACCCCATGAGTGAACTAAATAAAAACTGATAATTATTCTAGTCAATACGATTGTTAGTGAAAGTCATCAACTTCTTATTTGGTACAATCGCAATTAAAAATAAATTTGTAAAAAGTGTCCTCCCCAAGCATATGTTTTCCTCTGATATGGGGAAACGCATACCAATCTTTGAAAACTAAGCAATAACTTTCTTTTTTTTTTTTTTTTTTTTTTTTTTTAAATTTCTTTTTCTTAACCTTGGCATCAAAAGTAATTTTTTAGCACACTTATTTATGTTGAAAGAATAGTTATATTTTATGTTGTTTATTTTTATGTTGTTAAATATTTTTAAATGACGTATAATTAATATTACATAATAAAACTGTACATCTGTATTGACCTCTATTCCTTAACTTTGCATGCTTTGTCGCAGGAATCGAAATTTGAATGAAATCGGAATTTCATATATTTCCTACTGTGCGACATCCTGAATCATATTGGTAGGTTGGTTTGGCACACCACAGTTATAAGGTTGCCAACCCCTGCTCTACAACATCCTCTTTTTTAGGTCCCGTGGGGTCGATTAAAAGAGCGTCCGAACTGTAATCCAATATTCTAGTTTTAGGTGCTTATCTCTTGCAGATCTCTTGATTAGAAAATGCAGTAATTTCAAAAAGCAGCTACATTATCGTTTAAATTATATTTATAAAGTTTGTAAAAATTAAGCAAATATAAATTATAAAGAATTAAAATCTGTTACGAGTGCTTATGGTGCAACGTATGCAGTCTATTTAGAATTTTTTAGGGCAACAAATATGAGAAAAATCATCTAAGCTGTCCCAGGAATCGAATTTCGAACCCCTTAGTTGCAGGCCGGACATGCTTTCCAATTAATTACCCATTAACGCATGCAATAAGGAAGAAAAAAATATCTTATATATTTTTCCCCCAATCGCCTTCACCACAGGGCGATTGGGGAGCCCAGTCGCCAAGTTCTGTGATGAATAATTATTGGCTCACCACATATTTAGCTCCTGCAGCAATCGCACAGCGATTTAGAATATTTTTTTTAGTCGGGATACATGAAGAATAAGCATTACTCTCGCCAGAATTCGAACTTCAAATCTCCCCACCCCACCCCCAACATCTAGCCGAATATGTTCCCAGTTACATCATAAATAAAGACACACGATAAGGAAGGAGAAATAAATGGTTAGCATATCATTCACGCAAGCAAAACGTATCATATTCGATTAAATACACAGTGAATATTTGACTGATTTACAGAGTACACATTGAATCTTCCAAATTTCTCCTTTTTCTCTCGGGGCTCTGAAGATTCAAGTTTTTTTTTTTTTTTTTTTTTTTTTTTTTTAAGAAAACCAATAAATAAATATGATGCTGGGAGTCTGAAAGAAATTTCAGAAATTTTGTGCGCTGCCATTTGATTGTACTAAGGAGCCATGAAAAAGAAAAAAAATAACATTCATTATTTGACACAAATTTTATTTAGTTTTTAATATTATTAACTACTCCGTTTCTAATAGTTATATAAGAATTTATATATTTTACTAGTTCTTGGAGTACAGTTTATCTTTCTGTACTGGTTAAAATAATCTATACTGTATAGAAAATGAGATATAGTTTTCTATTAAAATACATTACAGAGTTGAGTATCACCAATACAATTTTTCTTAAATTTTTCTCTAAATTCTTCCGCATATACACATTTTTTAAATATAGTATAAAACAAAAAACCTAGACTTGGAATACAAGAGAACAGAAGGAAGAAGTTTGACCTTTAATGTCAGCATCTGGCAATAGAGTTGATATTCTCCAGATGGACAAGTCATTGTGACTGCTACATTCGAAAACCTTTTTTTTTTTTTTTCCCTCACTCGCAGTGTTTTTTCTCCTTTTGTAATCTACCTGATTTCTTTTCAGTTCCGCTTTCAGGATAAAATTTGAAATTTTGAACATGTGGCGGTTTGATATGCAATAATATCGCGTTTTTATACCTTCGATAAAACGAGAAAAATAATTCTAATATTATAATATTAGAAATAAGAATTTTTTTATTACATAACGTTTTGATGATGTGATTAAATAAGATTTTGTAATTTTGTCTATTTACTATTTTAATTATCCATTGTTAGCTTTAAAACTGGATAGCGATTAATAATTAAACTACACTACTGTTTTTGAAAGTAATTGATATTCTTGATAAGAAATCAAAATATTTTTCTCCATTTAAGTAAGAGGCCCACCAGCGGCCGAGCTGGTAGTTCGGTCCGAGGAACACTGGTAGTTCGGTCCGAGGTTCGAATCCCGCGAACGGGCTGGCTGCATGGGTGTTTTCGTGGTTTTCCCCATGTGTAACGTCTATACGAGCCAGTTTCCCTTAGAAAGTCATCCACTACGGCATCCCTCCCCTTAGGCAGATAGCCCTCGTGTGCTTTGCCGTAATTAAATACACCACCACACCACCACCATTTAAGTAAGTCTTGATTAGACTTATATCATTAATGGATTACTGAGTGAGGTGGCAATAAGAATTCAGAATTTTAGCAAGGAAACTGTGTGGAATACTTATGCATGTCTCATACATAAGGAATACAAAAACCTCGTAAGTTAGATCTCGACGAGACCCCAAAAATGTAAGCCGCATCTTTTCGTTTCATATTTCAAGTGTTTTACTATGGAAAATCTTACGGGATTCCAGAAAATGGAATAATTTTGTGCCTTAACTGGATGACGTGTTTTAATTGCTTTTATTTACATTGTTTTCAAATATGCAGGAAAATATTCGTTTTACAGGAAAGATACACATTCTGACCATGTCATTAAAAATATTGATAAGATATATCGCAAACAAAGCTGTATTCTTCTAATAATCAATATTTAAATTAGTGTATGATTGTTGCATTGATGATTAATTATGTTTGGTTTTTAAGAAATAATGTTGCAAATGGTAATAAACACACATTGTTAACAATTTGCTCGGTTAAGAGTTGAGAAAAAAGCCACTGCCGACAGCTTGAAGGACCTAATACTAGTCCAGGCCGCGTATAACAATTTTCGACACTAAGCCCGTTTATGTTTTTAATATAATTTCTCCATAAGGTGATGTTTCAGTTATTCCTATCATTAAGTATGAGATCTCTTTCACATACGGGTTTTTTAGAAATGTTAGTTACAATAATGATGAATGAAATGTAGATCATTACCCACATAACAACTCTTAAATTTATGATTGTATCTAGCTTTAAAGCTCTTCATTAAAGCCATTTCATGTATTATAGAATTGTGGAATTAAACACTTTTAAGTATTCCTTTGGTGCTTAAATAATCATTTAAATTAGCTATTTTGTAGTGATTAACTGCCGAAATAAATATTACAATTCAGTTTCTACAAATGTAAAAGAAATTAAATATTTAAAAAAAAAAAAAAAAAAAACAGTTTTTCGCAGATGATTCAGCGCCGCTTAACTAATGCGCATGTGTAATTAATTTAGTTCTCACTTCGTGGCAACCAAAAAATACATCAAAATTCAAAACGTTTTCATTAAAAATTGAAATATATAAAAAACATAAAACACCAAGTACAGTTAAAGCAATTCAAAAAAAAAAAAAAAATTTACAATTAAAAGTACAGTTTCTACTCCAAAACAAGCTGCTAACTTAAAATATCAATTCAGAATGAATTACGCGGAATTTAATTCGCATTAATAAAAAAGACCTTACTTTGTTGTTGCGAAGCTTAGTTTCTCTAGATTGACAATAAATCCACTATTCTGCTAAGTTTCAAATGTAAACAAACATGACTGCTATGGTAATTAAGGCTTAGCCGCACTTAAAAAACTTTTAAATTGTTGATAATTCCACAATTATTGCATTCAGGTTAACAAAAGGCATAAAAATCTTAACCAGAACAACATAATTCAATCATTTTTAAAGCAAAAAATGCACAGTTTGCAAATATATAAGAATAAAGAAACTGAGTTCACTGAGCCGAATAACAGAATGGATATATATTTATTTATATACTTTTGGTGCGGCCGATTGCAACCAAAATGGGAGGTGCATATCTACATGTTATAGCGGTGCTATATACAAAATTTCAACGTTCTGAGGCTATTCGTTTTTGAGGTATGCGAGATACATACGTACGTACGTACAGACGCCATGATAAAATCTCTTCAGAATTCATTTTAAATAAGTTTTATAATTTTTCTGGGGGGGGGAAGTCCTTTATTCTGCTCTTACGTACATAGTATGTCACGCAAAAACATCGTTTGCATTAGATAGCGGTCAAAATAGAATTTTCGTTGAACTATGATACCCGGAATTTTGTTCAATTACAATACTTCCTTTTTACTTCATACAAGAAGTAAAAATTGATCTTAAATTTCGACTAACAGCTTTATACCCTGTATAGTAACGGTAAATTGTAAGCAATCTAATTACTTAAAGCTATATTAACCATTATCAAATATTCAGGGAAATTATAGAGCCGGTCTGTTTCTATTATCAGCGCATCTATTTTCAGTGTAACTACAGGGTGATCGGCGAATAAGCCCTGATTTCAAAATTAAATATCTCTACAACGAAAATCGATAGGATTATGCGGTAAACTGCACATATATTAGCAAAACTTTAAAAATGGTGTACAAAAGTTTAGAAAATTTAGTTACGAAAATCGTTAACAGATGGCGCTCTGCGCTGAAAACTCTTTTCTGAAAGGAGTCAAAAAAAATTAATTAAAAAAATAAAGTGAAGCAGCCTTTGCAATCAAAATACAATTTTTTCAAAATGTTCACCGTTCGAAACAATGAGGTGGCGTAAACGAACAATGAAATTTGACATCGCGTCTTGCAGTGTCTCGACGGAAATGGAATCACATACAGCACCAATCAACGATTCAAGCTCATCTAGAGTAGCAGAATTGTTTAGATAGACAGCGTCTTTCAATATGCCGCACAGAAAGAAGTTACAAGGACTCACATCAGGAGAATATGGAGGCCAAGCTATTCCTGTATCAGTAAATTGAGGATAATCTAACGCAATTAATCTATTCCCAAAGTACTAATGAAGAAAGTGAAAACTTTATTTGTTCGATGTGGTCGAGGCCCATCTTGCAGGAACCAGTCAATACCTGGTCGATCCTCCAACGCTAGTTGAGTGCTGACAAATTGTTCCAAAATTGTAACGTAACGTTCAGTAGTTACCGTTTCTCGTACGAAAAAGGGTCTGATAATGCCTCCGGCGCATACCGCAGCCCATGCCATAACTTTAGGCGAATGCAGTGCTTTTTTTTTTTCACGCAAATGAGGATTTTCGGTACCCCAAAATCTCCAGTTTTGTTTATTAACTATTCCATTCAAATGAAAATGTGCCATTCAAATGTGTGTGAACCAGATGCAGCTCACATCAAATCTGTCGTTGTCCATCGTTGTTAGAATCTGATTCGCAAAGTCAACCCTTTGTTGCACAGCTTTCATGGGTATGGTCTGATGACTTCGGATTTTGTATGGAAATAGGCGTAGACTATTTTTAAATATTTTTTGTGTGCTCGTGTACTTCAAACCTGTCTCTGATGCAATCCGACGGATGCTTTTCCTAGGATTTTGCTGAACAAATCCAGAAACTTTGGCTGCATTTTCAGGAGTGACTATAGTGTGCTTCGGCCCAACATTTCCCTTTCGATCATCAGCTACGCTGCCATTCCATTCGAATTTCGCGAAGAGCATGCGAATGGGTTTCGCATTGGGTCCAATTGGAACATTGAATCGGTTTTGAAAACTGCGACGTGTTGCCGTAGGACTATGTTTTAATTGGTGAAATTCCAGAACCAATCGACTTCGAAGCACATTTTAAAGGCTATTGATAGGTCATTGTGATTAGAGCGCCATCTGTTAACGATTTTCATAACTAAATTTTTTAAACTTTTGTACACCATTTTTTCTGTTTTGCTAATAAACATACAGTTTACCGCATAATTCTATCGATCTTTGTTGTAGAGATATTTAATTTTGAAATCAGGGCTTATTTGCTGATCACCCTGTATTATCATTGCATTCATCATTCATCATGGCGAAGACATCAATATTCACTACAGAAAGGAAAGGAAGCTGATTTTAAAAACTCAAAAGTTTCGAGTTGTATTGATCATCTTTCTATCCTTTATATCAAATTATTTAAATACCTCGATGGAATTTATAGGACGTTATTTACAAACAACGTACGTATGATTTTGAATGAAAAGCTTGAAGCAGATGGAAAAGAAACGTCTGTATTAAAAAAAAGACAGACAGAGAGAAAGACAGAGAAAGAAAGAAGAAAAGAAAGAGATAAAAATCAGGCGTTATAAAATATCGCTATTATAAAATAGCTTTATTCAAAGTACAGTAGAGTCCCGAAAGCTCGGCCTAATGTGGACCGAAGGGTGGTCGAGTTTGTGAAAATGCTGGGTTATCGAGAAAGGTTTTAAAATGTATAAAGACGAGTGCTTCCTCAAGAATATACAGCACTTATATGTGCTGGTTGCTTGAGAATATAACAGTTTACAAAGAATTCAATATTGTAACTCAAACTACCCAAATACTCTTAAACAAAGCAAAAGTACGTACTTTATAATGAAGGCATAGAGTCTTTACTAATGAAAATTAATGACTGAGCAGTAATTTACTTGATAAGACAGACCTCAGAAAAATATTTTATGAAGGTATAAAGCTGTCTATAATGAAAACTAACTAGCCGACTTTGCAAAAACTTGCTACTATTTTTTTTTTTAAAGAAATAGGCAATATCCTGTTGTTTTCCGCACTGAACTCTGCGTTTGGTTTCTTCATCACGAAGACGACGAAGGAACAGTAAATTTATTACCGACGCACCTTATTGTTCAAAATACTACAGGAAGGTTTCGACAGCCTTTAGTCCCTCACTATGTGATATTTTTGGGGCTTGTAAGATGGAGTCCTCAAATTCAAGGTCTTAATCATTTTCCGGCATTTCTTCATTAGCTGTGATAGCAGCAATAATTTCTGCATCGAAAATCGTGTTTTGCTCGGTATCATTCTGGAACCACTGTTCAACGTCTTTTTCACCGGCTTCTGAACATCAAGAAACTCTTTTCAGGAGTTCGAGTAAGTTTACATTATCTGCATCATCATGTTCAAAGACTTAATTTCTCTCGTGATCAAGGAGTTTTCGCCATGAACGAACATGTGTTAATGACTTTAACTCGTTCCAGGCGTCCGCCACTCATCCAACTACATAATAGGTTGATTTTTTCTGGATAAGACTTTGATCATCATAATTTGCAGAAAGAAGAGAAGATAACAGCTTGCGCCTGTATCTTCTCTAGAGACTAACCAGAACATCTTCGTCCATTGACTGTCATAACGCTGTGTTTTTAACTCTTCAATGTCTGGATGCGAAGACGCGTTGTCCAAAATCAGAATGGCCTTTATTTTTAGGAAGTATTTAATTTAGAGACCGCTCAACCGATGGAACAAATACTTTATGACGCATTTTAGAAAATTGCTCTACTCATACAGGCATTTGACTGGTTTAGATAGCAAACGGAAAGTTTATCCATTTCAATGAGCACGCACTTGGTTTCTTTGACTTTCCTATGACACCAAGGCTTAATCTGTGGGTTGACTACTGCATGCTAGGAGTGTTACCCTCTCCTTGCTCCTTTTAAAACCAGGGACTGTTCTTCTTTGAAAGCAAGACTTTTCGCCGGTAACAGTTTATAATTTAACCCTTTTTCATCATAATTGTGCAACTGCTCTGCGGTCAAACCTTCAACTTCGATAAATTTCTAAAAGTTTTCTTTAAAATGAGACATACCTTCCGTGTCCCCAGGTAGTTTTTACCCATAATACTAAGCTGTCGCACTCTATATCGTTTCTTCGAGCGATCAAGCCAGCCAATGCTTGCGACAAATTTAGTACCGTTGTCTTTTTTTAATTTTTCATAAAATTTCAAGGCCTTTCCTTGCAAGATTGGACCACTAATTGACGTGTCCTTCTCTCTTGGTTAGCTAAACAAAACGTAAAGCGCTTCATTTACCTCATTAAACTCCCCTTCCTTCATACTTTTTCTTTCTTTCAATATTTCTATACACATTCTCTTAACACACCACGATTCAATTTCCATCTGTCTCTTCTTCCAGTCTCCAATCGTACTTTTGCCGACTCCCAAGTCCTTAGCCATTATACATACTGACACTTTCTACCTTATCTAGTCTCTTTAAAGCCCCCATCTTTTGCTCCATAGACAAATTCACTTCTTTTAACGGAAGATGGCATCGCAGCACCCAACAACTTTGAAACAGCTCTGAACAATACTCACATGAAATTACGCAACGCGGCTAAGAAATCGTCTAATCCGGGCAAAGGTAGACTGAACAACAAATTGCGCGCCCGCGCCAGTTAGTGACGGAGGAGTTTGCTGCTACAGTGTGTTTCCTATACATGTTGCTGTCTCCACCATACATTGGGCAGTTATTATGAAAAATTAAATTATGTTAATTTATCACACTAGAAAATAATATGCTTGATAATTCGTATCTCAATAAAATATCAATGAAATATTAATATAGCTATTTTATGAAATTTAAGTAATCCATAACTTATTAATGATACTAATGAAGTATAAATAGAAGGAGAAAAGTTTAGTTTAAGGTAAATACTAAATGAGAACTCAATTTTGCATACATATTTAGATCCACTTTCATGCAAGACAATAAATTTTTAAATGCTTACCAGTCTTCTGGGTCACAATCACGGAAACCTTTAGCGAATGGATTACTAGCAATTTTTAATTGCGTTATCTGTAAAAAAGCAAAACGTATGAGGATAAGTTCATGAAAAGAGGCAGAAGAAGCTGTTAATTATTAAAATTAATAACAACTATAATTTCTATATTTAACTGAACTGGATATAAGTATACTTCTCAAAGGTGATTCTCCTATTTAGAATTTAATTTGAATGTCTTTTCTAATGTCTTGCATCGAGTTATCAACCGAGATTGAAAACAATAATAAAAGGAATATATACAATGCCAATTTAGTTTTTAATTTAGCTCCTAGCTTCGACCTTAGGAAAAAGATAACTGAGTGATTTAATTTGCTGAAAAGGATCAAATAAACCAAACGTTTAATACACAGTTGTCAAAATTTTAATTATTTCTTGAAAATATCCGAAATTAAAACCATAAGTGAAAGATCATGTATGAAAAAATAATTTCATTCACTTAAAGACAGTTCTTTTTCAAAGCAGCAAACAGGACAAAACAGGACAGGAATAAGACGAGACACAAGGACTTTACAACATATGGTGATATAGGTTCTATCTCGTGATGGTACTGATCCCGTGAAGCATCCTACAAAAGCTCAGAGAAAGCTTTCCAAAACATTTTCATGCAGTTGTTATTAAGATGATGTGAATACTAATATATAAAGAGTTTTCTATAACAATTAGCAGACAAAAAATACGTGAACTCTTCTTACGAAATTATCATTTCGATTAGACAATTAGGATGTAGATGCTCGCTGAAAGAGAAGTCCGGCGCAAATGCCCCGTTTTGACCTTTCTATTTGTTTTACTAGCCGTTAGTGCGGCCAGTCGCTTAAAACAGTCTTTATAAATGTAGTATATATATGTAAAATATAAAAAACACGATGGCTTTGCTCTATGCGAACAAGCAACCTCTAATTAACACTTTCCGCAATTTCAAGATCTTCCCCATAGACCAGTACTTTCGAGAACATTCCAGCCTATTACGTAACCGCTCCTATAAATAGAGAACTCGCGCCATTTTGCGTAGGAGACCGCTTTCTGCCTCTACTGCTGTTAAGATCTATGCTGCTGCTCTCATCTGCCTCCCTTTGTTAGAATACTATGACGCAGTGATTTTAAGCTTATTTAGTAAAGAATGATGATATGCTTTATGAATTGAATAAAGATATGGAGCTATAAATTTAAATCCTTCTGTGTCGTCATTGGATTGCCAAGCTTCACTCATGTGCCCGACTGCCAAAATATTACAGCTTAATAATTGAGCTGGTAGGATACATGTCCTGTGCGTTGGAATTCCAGTAGAAATGTCTGCAATAACCAACCATCTTCTCAAACTTCCATGTGTAATGGAAATACATAATGGATATCGAGTACCTGCAAGTCCAAAAGTGCTAACGTCAGTGAAAACGAAGTGTACAGCCATCAAAATTCCTGTTCCTGAATATATATATATATATATAATGATTTTAATGAGTCCGACTAATGTAATTTCGGAGATTTCATGATTAGTCATTTCCTTTTTCATCCTGTGGTCAAAATCGTGCCGATTCATTCGCTGCTATTCTCCATCCCCCTCTCTCAGCAGTAGCCCCTGCTGGCGGAATATTTCCCGATTCATCCACTGTTACCCCCACCTCCTCATTTAATAACCACCACTGATAGAAGGCGGAATTTTTTCGGATTCATCCACCTTTTCAAAAAAATTTTGTTGAGAGAATCATTCGTTAAAACAGAGAACATTTCGTGATAAATGTCACTCTTATCAATACGTTAATTACTGTGAAATAATTTTAGAACGATAAACAGGCAGAAAATGCAATTCTGTTTTCAGTTGCATGTGATTATCATAAATTTGCCTTTTTGTATTTTACGCACGAGCGTTTAAAACATAATCATGAAGTTACAAAACCTGAACTTACTGAAACAAAATATGGTCATCTAGTGCTGATATTTGAAAGGAGATCATAAGCATTAAAAATAAATTTAAAAAATGAAAATGAAAATAATATTAGATTTGCTTAGACGCTTATTGCAATGGAACTTTTACTGATAAATCTTGAAGATGATATAATGGAAGAAAGAAAACATACCTGCATTCCTAATATAGTTAAGTTAATTATAATTAATATAGTTAACTTGTAGAAATATAAAGTATTAAAGGAAAAAAAGGTTTTCTGGCGAACTTAACTCCAGCTGAAAAGATTTTTAATGATGTCTTATCAGAACTACAAGATTTGGGACTAGATTTTGTTACAGAAATCCCTAAATTTAAGTTTTAAACTGCATTCTGTGTTTTAGAAACTTAAGTGTAGACAATAAGAAATATTAAATACCTATCTTATGTATTTGTAATTATGTAAGACACATTTTTGCTCATGTCAGAACACAGTGATAAAACAGTTACCACAGTTTTTAAAGATTGCAACTGATAACTACATTCTAATAGACGTCTAATAAAATTTTCTAATAATAAAAATATATATTATGATTACATGAGTCACAAAAGTCAGATTTCAGCGTGTTCATATTTTAAGTGCATTTAATATTTATTTAAATTCATCATTTATAAATAATAGTATTATGCATAATAATAGAAAACTTATTATTCATTTTTTTAATTTTAATGTTTAATAATGTTTAAGTATTTTATTGTATATCTGTCACATATATATCAGTTGGACCATGAAAAATATATTGAAAACAATTAAACTTACATAACAGCCAAATGTGGACGAAAATTTTCAATTACAGTTTATTATTGGTTATTCGTAGAGTTCTGCTGTGTTAGTATCTTACAGTCTAGAAGCTTGCGTTAATATCTTACAGTCTCCTACTAGAGACTGCATTGTTTTTAAGTCACCGAGTTTAGTAATAAAAATGTCATTAAATTCCCATAAAAATGAAATAAATAAAAAAAGTAAATTCGAAATTCAAAACTCGGGTATCGAGATGCACGTGTCTGGGGGTGATGTGTATTAAAAACTCTCTAGACGCCGCCGTTTTTCCACAATGCAAGGACATACATACATGCAGATCCTTCATTATCTATATACTAGCGGAAGTACCTGATACCAGGTAAGTTAGATTGAAAGTAATGCTGCTAACAACAGAGAGAACGATACCGCTGTAATCCTTCTCTAATCACGATGCAAAAAATACGATTCATAGTCATACATTTTTTGATTAGGAATTTTGATTAGAAAGAGGAAAATCGTTAAAAAAACTGCGTGCCATTGTTGCTGATATAATGAGAGAGAATTAGTTTATTTTTCTATGGAAATTATGTGGGTTCCATATCGCATCAGACTGAATGTATGATTATCAAATTGTTCTGGAGATTTTGAAAAATTGGTAAATTCCGCAATAACTGTGACTATACATAACTATCACAATCACAGCTATTGAGGAATTAGTAGGCATCAATGAATATTTAAAATACTACATTTAAAAAAATGCTAATTTAATTAAATTTATTTTTAACATTTTTTTTTTAATTCCACATTTTGCTTTTGTAGATATTTCAATATTCTTATAATATAAGGACAGTATATACTCGGTGTATTTCACATACTTATTTAAAAAAAATAAAATGAAGCTTTTTTTTATAACAAAATATAAAAGGATGAACTTTTTTATTGCAGCTGACTGAGTTTTCGTATAATTGTCGGGGGGGATATATCTATTTATAAATCTTAGCAATGAGGCATAGTACTGAAGAAAACGTACATGTAAGCAATATACTTGAAGCAACATAAATGCCATAGGATATTATTTATTTAACTGCAATTCAGAAACTGTTGCTTGTCTTTCACATCACCATGGAATCTTTCCTATATGCTTTAGTTATTAAACTTACATTTAATATGCCAAGAAAGCTCAGTTACCTTAAAGATTTCAGTAACAGATTTAATCAAACTGAAGTAAAAAGATGATCTTAGGCCACTAAATTCTTCATAACTCTTAACCCCCTTAGGGAAATAGGACATAAAGAAGTCGTACTCAGTTATATACTTTTTATTGTTATCAAATACCACAGTGTCCTAAGAATTCTAAATCTCTTTGTAAAGAAGAGTTCATCCCAAGAATGCCGATATATAAACAAACCGCTTCAGCCAGAAGTCTGAGGAACTAGTCTATATCACATAAAACATAACAAAGCATCTTGGCCATCGTTATGTCTGGCATTTTACCGAGAACCAGCTACTAAATCTCTCGGGAGCTCTCCACAAACTGATTTATTGGATGAGTAGCTTCTTGCTCTATTAGGGGTCGGGGAAATATTAGGTGGGGTATCAACGAGAATACTGCGAGCTTGCGATCAAATAGGGGAATGTGTTTACATTACGAAGAAAAGCTAGAAAACACAAAATCCAGTAATTTTAGTTGTCTTTAAATGGGAGATTTTTCAAAGTTCTCATAAACTTCGCGTTCGTATAATATAACGTTTAAAATAAAAAATTGCATTCAATATTTATAATATTAATAAACTGGTGTAAAAATATATGCGTTTATACGTCCACCTTTCTTTAAAAATGTATTTGATATATATTTCATCTTTCAATAATCCATTCTTGTAGCACACAACTGCATTCATTGCACAGAATCCAATTTTTCCGTACTTCCTAGCAATAGTTGTGGATAAACCTGAATTCAGAAATAGTTAAATATTTAATCGGCCCCCGAAATAACTTTTACCGCACTATTTGGAAGGGAGACTTCGCCCCCTTAAGAATGAACTTGACACAGCTGAGGGAGTGAAATATAAATGGGGTTAGCGCAAGTCGGACGACACCGTCGACGAAAAGTTTAGAGAGAGGGTGTCCAATATCACGGATAGCATTCCCCGCCGAAGTCCAAATCTCGACGCAGAGGGTGGTCTTGCACCCTGAACTGTCCTTCTATCAATGTCAGCAAGGAAAGATTTCCTATTTTTCGAGGGGTGACACAATTCATCAGCCCCTTCCACTTTTAACACCACGTGAACCTTGCGCTAAGTGTTACATTCTGTTTAGCAAGGGAGGGTGTTCGGATGTTTTTTCGATCGTGATCGGCTGTCAACTGTCTTGCGCCTGAGTACCAGCTCAGGATAACAGTCGCGATCATGTTCTTTCTACCCCCTACTGATGAATATAATGTGTACTTAAGGAGAAAAAGTATACAGAACTAATCTAAATCCATCCTTACCACAATTATGATAGGGGATTTAAGATTATACTGGCTTGAAGAAGTTGGATGAGGTTTTGTTTTGTTAATTAAACAAAGAGAGAGCATTTCGTAGATTTTGTAGCAGCTACTTCAGCTGTATTAATTTCCATTATATCAAACGTAATTCCTCTTAAAAAAGGGGATAAAGAGAAATATACCCCTCGAACAAGATATCTGAGATCTTTGCAGACCACTTTTTAAAAAGTTTTACATTATTTTAGGTACATATTCAGAATTTACATGTTCATTTTCTTAACAATTTGGACCCAGGATTGCCACGCGGTGCGAAGGTCCAATCTAGATAAGGATACTAAGCACTTTTTAACGTTTCCTTCTTCAGATAAGCCTAATAACTCTACAGGTTGCGCCCGAGCTAAAATGTGGTGGACTATAATTCGTCACCACCAGGATTTGCCGATCTTGTCCCTCCTTTCCCAGTTACTTTTTCAGTGAGGAAGAATGTAAGGTATTTTCTCCCCCGCTTATCGCGTTCCTTCGTGGTGTAATTGGAAGCACGTCCGCCTGGCAATGATGAGGTCTGGCGTTCGTTTCCCGACGAGTGCACATCTTTCATGTTTCCTTCCCCAAATATATACCTATTGACTCTAAAATTTCTCCGTTGTCTTCTGACGGAATGATATTACATTGTCGATGCTTCAAAATTTAAGCATAATTGTTAATTTTACTAACATCTTGGAAGTAAATTATTAAAGTGCATTTCGATTATCTGAAGTAAACTGTGTCGGATAATCAAGAATATCGGATAAACCGGAAATTCTGAAGATCAGTTATTAAAAAACATCCACTGAACAAAAATTAACATCTTACAAATTTGGTGCATTTAAAGACAGACATAAATCTGTATATAATTTTCATACTTTTATATTTACAAAAATAAAATGATTTCTTTGAAGTCAGTCTTCAGTCAGTCATAATACCCGGTACAGTGCGCATAAAAACTATAAACTACAAAAGAAATATACTGAGAATGACTAATAACAATATGTATTATATAAAGGTTAGCACGTTACTTTCAAAAAAAAAAACTAGTTGATGTGTTTTTATTTTCTAGGGTTACTCATTTTCCTAAAAACGTCATATTCCTAAAAACGTTATGTAATAGTTTCTACCACGAATTAGGTTTCGTGATATATCGAATAAAGTGAAATGTAACATAATCGAATATTCGATAATTGGCACTTTATCGTAATTCCTTTCATTTCAATTTTAACATATCTTTAAGAATAACGGAAAATTTTTCATGCTCAATATTCGGACTGAACTAGACTAAGAAATGTTCTGCGAAACGATTTCAAAATTCTGTAAAACGCAAATAATGCGACTAGCAAACACATTTATTCCTAGATCGATGAATTCTTTTTCCTTTGAAAGCCCACCAGCGGCCGAGCGGTAAAATCGCTGAACACTGGTAGTTCGGTCTGAGGTTCAAATCCCGCGAACGGGCTGGCTGCATGAGCGATTTCGTGGTTTTCCCCATGTGTAACGTGTATACAAGCCAGTTTTCCTTAGAAAGTCCTCCCTCTCATCCCTCCCCTTACGCAAATAGCCCTAGTGTGCTTTGCCGTAATTAAATAAACCAAAGCAATCGTTTCCTTTGAATAAAGCGTTCTCGAAACAACGTACTTCACCTTCAAGAAGTTAATTCCATTATGATTATTGTTAAAATAAATGACTATAAGACGATAAAAAATTTCGATATTTAGTAAAATCATGAAACAACGACAGCTGAAAATGTTGGAAATGATTTTACAAAACTAACTTCACAGAACAGTCTATGTTACGTAAATATTATCCAAATAAATTTATGCATATAAATGTATATGATGTAATATTAATTTACACATACATATATGATCATGTATATTTGCTTTATGTGTTGTACTATATATTGCATTTTGTATTTTTCTATTTTGTTTGTGTTATTTTACATCCCAATTTGAAGTAAAAGAAGCTCTGTATGTGTATAATTTGTTTTCCATACGTAAATGTAAGAAATTATATAACTTCCTTGTGAATGCATGGGGTTGTGGTTAAGTCCAGTTTTCAAGTGAAAGAAAGATCTGTGATTTGAATCTTTGCAAAGCCACAGTTGATTTTTTCCTTTTCCTTGGCCCAAGATGCAAATGCTTTCGACAAATGGTTAACTCTCCTCTCCCTTTTTTTCCCAGTTTTATTTCGAAATTCTTCAATTTCAGTACAATGCTAGGAGCTCCATAAAAACATTTAATTCTCACCCCTTTTTGCGTTATATAGAAAGAGATAATAAATAGCATTGTATACGCTTTTTATGAAGTATAATATAATGAAAATGTAAGGCAATGTAAGACCAATGTAAAGCAATAAGGCCAATGAAAGGCAAATGATGATATACATATGTACGATATATATAATATATATATATATATTCAAATTGATTCTTCAATATTGTAATTACTGCCCTGCTTGATATATTAGAATATATATATATATATATATATATATATTATATATCAAGCAAACATATTTTAACACCTTAATGTGTCATTCTGTGCGGACGCGTCGGGAAATTGGAACAGAGAATTGAGACTATTAAAATTTCCAAGACACTTTGTCTAAATTTAAAAACTTTTTTAGCGAAAAAGTTTCAATTGTCTGTTTCGGCGAAACGCGTAATGGGGTTAGCTTGATTCGACGTTCAAATAAATGAAATTTCCCTTGAAAAGCCAGTTTGGAAGTCGAATTGGGCTAATTTACCATTTTCCGCTTACTTTTTATCTGTTTCTGTTTTTTTAATGTTTTACATGTCTAATGGTTTGATTTTCATATGTATTAATTTTTTTAAAACGTGTTGAACCTTTTGGAGCAGCAGCTCTTGGTAACTTTTAGGCGAGCTTACTACAATTTATATATATATATATATATATATATATATATATATATATATATATATGTTCTAAATTTAATTTGTAATAGTCTTTAACCCTCCATTTAATTTGGGTATTTCCCATTTCTATCCTAAAATTAGTAAATGCTTATAATAAATCTCTATAAACTGCCTCATTTCAAAATTAGTAGCATCCACGCAGATAAATTACATAAGGCTTCAGCCAATAATAATTTTAGAAGCTTAAATACTATCCAACCCAGATAAAGAACACAGAAACTAATTTAGAAACCATACATTTTTCACTTTAGTTCTAAGAGGTAACAGTTATCTAACAGGAACTAAGCTTTCTTGTTAGATAACATCACACTTCCGCTGCTAACTTGCAAACGTATTTCAAAATTCTATCGGTAACGATGAAGTTCTTTCAAAAACAAGTGTTTATTGCGTTCGTTTCCACATGCAATTCATAATAAGATTGTGTTTCTCAAGAATAAAGAAAAATGTTTTTAATCAGCCATAACTGCAAATACTTGAATCTCTTCTCTTCGAAATGATTATATGTGTATAAATTTTTTCTAAAGCATCCGAAATCAGTGTTACTATGTTTACTTTGACAGAAAATTATAAGTACAGTAGCTTATAATTGAAAGCAGTTTCCAATTTCACGGACCATTAACTATTTCATTTATCTTCTGCATTACAATAATAAGCCATTGTTTATCAGTGCAACAAAGTGAGCTTTTTAAGAGCATTAAAGTGCCTCTTAATACTATCTTGCATTACGATTTATTAATTACCAACCGCTAAAATAATTATAAAAAGGGGGAGAATACATTTTTTTAATAAATCTAGTTGGTATAATTTCATGGGTCCAGCTAACCTCCATTGTTTAATAATGAATAATTTGTATGTATGTTCTTTTGCATAGTGAAAAAACAGCGACAGCTAAAACTATCGAATTTGAACACACATATAATCTTCCACACGCAGAGATGGATTAACCATTAAATAAATCAAGGTAAGGGGGCACCACAAAAAATTTCCGTCGCAAGTTTTATTACGGAATGGTGCAGCTAAACCACGGCTGAAAAAGGAAAAATTTGGGGGGGGGAGATGTATTGAGGGCACCAAAATCTTTTTAAAAGTCTTAATACGGCCCTAGTCACATGAACTTTAAACGTGACTTAATATGGCCCTGTCCACACGAGCACGTAACTTAATACGGTCTGTTCATGTTGTACTTACGTTATATCACGTTATATGTTATACGAGCACGTAACTTAATACAGCTTTGACTTAGTATGGCCCTGCCCACCCAAGCCTTTAAAAGTCTTGTCCACACGAACATGTGCACCTCGAAGACCGAATTCTCAAATTCGAATGTGTTGTTTTTATTAGTTAATATTATATGTACGAACTTAATGAATGGGTTAACAAACTCAGCAATTTCAAAGGAATGTGTTACCGCTCGACAAACCGTAAGATATTTATTTATCTCTCAGATTTAATCAAGAAACTCAGCGGTTTAAAAGAAAAGTGTTATCACAACCAGAAATAAAATATTTTTTTCATAATAATTCTGAACAACTGCAAACTTTAAAATTATAATAAATAAGACAATACACTTTATCAGATTTTAAAAATTATAATAAAATTCATAACAAAGTCATACCCTATGATTCTGATAAGCCGTGACTGCAGTGAACTTTGTCTCAGGAAAAATGAAGGTCTTGAAGTTCTCTGTTTGACTGGCGTCTTCTCCTTTAGGATTGACGTAGACTACGTGAAACCTAGGCTGGTACCGATGCATAGAATTCAGGATGATCTATCGGTAGAAGAGGAAAAAATATAAATGAAGAAAATAAACTTCTTGACTGCAGATAACTGAATTGTAATAAAAAAGCTACATAGTAATTATTGAATAACTCAAATTGACGAATTATTTTTCTTTTGCTTTCAGAATGTATTTTATAGGCATAATCAGATGAACATCGGGATACAATTTCTCAAAAACTATACACCTTCTCGAAAAATACACAAAAACCATCACATTCTCTTAAAAGTAAGTATATTTAGCTAAGATTTGATACATATTATGGATGGCATGCTTTCTCTGCCAAGCATTATTGTCTTACATTTTTATGCAATACTAATTTAAAAATTTTAATTATTTAAATTTTAAAACATCATACACTTATTTGTTACTTCTCACCTGCAAGTTTCAGACCTCATGCCTGTCTAAACCCATGGAACGATCACAGATAAAGATTTAAAAAGAATTAAAGCATTTTTTTAATTAAAAAAATGTTGGGGGACTGGGGGAGGGAACTAAGAAACTAATTTAAATCTCTACTCAGTTCTCAACTTCACTTACCCAACATAAATTATAAAACACGAAAAAAGAAAGTTATTGATCTATTTAGATCGCAATAAAGTTAGAGGCAACCAGTTCGTTTGGTTAATATATTTCATGATATTAATTAGGAGTCTTTTTAATTAATCGGTAACAAAGCGTTTTGTCTGCTGCTACCGTCTTCTTTTTGGCAAACTTTTAATCCTCAATTACATTTCGAAAATATCCAAGTTATCTTAGAAGTTTATACCCTCATTTGAAACTCTTTGAAAAGAAACTGTGTTTAGATACCCGAAAAAAAAAAAAAAAAAAAAAAAAAAGTTCAAACAGCCACTATAAACCACGTGGCACAGGACGTAAACACGAAATGGTGGAGGGTAAAGGGGACATACGTTTACTTGTAATCTTTGATAGCGAGAAGGAGAGGGGATAAGGATGATATATGTAGGGCATAAAGTTAACTCCCAGATAATGTTCCATTTCTCAACGCTCGCTGCATTTTTTGGTCCCTTAGGGTGCTATTGCAAGTTTTATCAACTGAGTTACATGGAAAGTGGAATTCATTCTTTTAAACGGTATAACATAATTATTTCAGTTATTCATATAATAAAGAAAGGAAAACAACTTCATGAGAGTTATTAATCCCATTTTTTAAAATAAATAAATCATTAAATTATACTCAATAAGTAAATCACACACAGGCTATAGACAATTAATTACATTTACTAAGATTAAATAGATTAGTAATTCTAAGTTTCCTTTCTGATGGATAGATGAGAAAATAGATAGTAAACATCGTTTCCCTATTATGTTTGTTGCACAACAAATAAAGAAAGAAAGAAAGAAAGAAACTCACGTGTCCGTTATCATCCATTTGGTTATTGGTGAGCTTTAATTTATCGAAAGATACCACCTGCTTCATCCATTGTCCACCTTTAGCTGGAGAATCTGGATGCAGATGCATGCGGGGTGGCATGTTGGGATCTGCTTTCCCAGCCACCACCCAACTGGAACTATTGGAAGAAAAATACTATATTCGAGCAATTTGATTTGCAGGAATAATCAGATACTTTAAGGTGACAGATCTGGAATTTCGGTCAGCATACCATTTTGAATTAAAGAGAACATTAGAAGATGGATGAGTAGCGGGATTACACGGGTAATGATGCCTCTTAAAGTCGACGAAGAAAGAAAAAATAACTAAGAATGCATTAAATTCATAACCATACCGGTGGAACACATTCTGCTGAAATTTATTGTTAATCTGATTTTATGAATAAGATCCTTACATTTAATGAGGCTTCTTAGCTGTTTTTCATAATACTATTAAAGTCTAATTTGAAAGAAGCATGCCAATCTAAAATTTATAATTGGGAAATAAAAGGGAACCTTAGATTAGTGTTAATGAATGAAAAAATTGTAGATTTCTAGGAAAGTCAGATATAGGTTCCTTTCTACATATATTTGCAAAGGTTTGGTAAATTTACTATTAGTAAGTTCCCAGCTTGTGTTCTCCTTGTGCATGTAAAATAATTTTTAAAGATTTTTTGAATTTGAGGAAAAAAAAATTTAAAGAATTATTGAGAAAATGAATAATTAGCTACGTGAAACTGCAAATATGTCCTCATATAAAACTCAACATAAATAAATAACTTTTCTACTGCAATGGCCTTTTCGTAAATTTTAATCGAATACTTCTTATTTTAATATAATATTATTTACATTTATTATATATTTCAATAAGATTGTCTACATTAAACTGTATAAATATTTTTCCAGTGATTACAGGAAGACAAGATTAAGTGCAATAAAATGCTAACAAAGTGCTATCTTTACCTTTACTTCAGGCAACTTTTTTTTTTAAATTTCATTAAAATTGTGCTTAGTTAAATACATTAAACACAGGCAGTTACTGTATAATAGGATAAGATTGCAGAAAATCTGAACCCCCTTCCTCAATAAGATTGCATTCCTATAATGCTGTTTCACTCTAACATGGCTTGTCAAAGGACTAAGAAAATTGCCATTATCAAGTATCTTTTAAGAGCTTTCGGTACCTCGCCATCATAGCATATTAAACTACAACATAATTCAAAGGAATCATCATCAGTTTAAAATTAAACAGTCGAAAAATAATTGCACTACAGCGAAACAGTTGGAGTTATATTTCCTAAATGAATATCTTCCACTGAAAGAAGTATAAAAGTTAAGAAAGAATTTCACGTACACTTAGCTCCAAATAATTAAATTCATAAAAATCTCTCACCTGAAAGCAAACGTCAAAATGTTATTGAGGAAAGCTGAGAAAATTACGATTGTACGGTTTATCCTAAGTTTCTAACAGTTATTTTTTAAGTTAAGCTCCTTTCCTATCCATCCTAATTTCAGCTTACAATTTCCTACCAGAATGTGTTTTTAGAATCGTGTTTAATGCAATTGAGTAAGAGTAGTATTTAAGTCGAAGTTCAACTGACTTCGGGAGAGAGCCTCAGAGTTTCTGACTAGCGCGCGTTTGCCTTTTGGCCACATCTCTAAGCTGTTACTACGCTCCGTCGCATTACAGGCCGTTGATAGCTTCGCTATAGCTTATTCGATAATTAGGGCCAACTAGTTAGATTTGTGGTAGTTTTGGTTACATCTCTTTAGTTAAGCATTAGTTAAGTTCTTATTTATTATTTGTGAGTTTTAAGCCCAAGTGGAGGCTTTGCTGTATGCTCTGAGAAAGGAGCGACTGTTCATTCTTATTTCGAGATCGGACTGGATTATTTAATTATGGCAAAGCACACGAGGACTATCTGCCTGAAGAGAGGGATGCCTTCGTGGAGCACTTTCTAAGGGAAACTGGCTCGTATACACGTTACACATGGGGAAAACCACGAAAACAGCCCCCCATGGAGCCAGCCCGTTCGCGGGATTCGAATCGCGGACCGAACTACCAGTGTTCAGCGTCTTACCGCTCGGTCGCTGGTGGGCCCTTATTTCGAGAAATAAAGGGTAATTAACACTTCGTGAGTTTTACCTTTGTGTTACTGAACTTGAGAGATTTTTCGCTTAGCTGTTCACGAGGTTCGTCCACACTTAGTGGTTAGATAAAAGGGTGGAACTCCACAAGATATATCGCTGGAGAAAAATATACCTTCGATTAATCATGATTGAATGAGACGGCAAAGAAAATGTTAAGTAATAACAATATCGAATACTTTTGATCGATCATTATTTTAGTAAATATATTTCTTACAGTTCCGAAATGAAAACAGCATTCTTTAAACCTTTCTAAAACTAACCCTGACTTTTACTCAATTTTTTTTATTCGGTTACATAAATTCGCATAACACAGTATATTTTTAGGATTCTATCTTTTTTTTTGTTTATTTGATTATGACAATGTACTCGAAAGCTATCTGCCTAAGGGGGAGGGATGCCTTCGTGGAGGACTTTCTAAGGGTAACTGGTTAGTATACACATTACAGTGGAGAAAATCACGAAACTGGGATTTGAACCTCAGGTCGAACTACCAGTGTTAAGCAACTTTACCTGGCTTTTAAAGGCCTAGGAATCTAATGATCCTATTTTATAGGGCTTACCTGTATCAAAAAGTATCACCTCCAGCTAAAAATCTCAAATTATTCGCTGCAACAAAATCTAGAGGATTTAACATTCTTCTAACAAAAGAGGCCCATTTTTAAAAATTCTTCGCTTAATTTCTTATACTGTTGTTTACAGTTTGTTTATTCGGATACAGAAAAGCATGCGAGGACTATCTGCCTAAAGAGAGGAAAGTTTTTCGCGGGCACTGGTTATGGTAATTTATAAAATTAAGGTGTGTTGTTGGAGTACATATCTTTTATGTCTACAAACAGTGGTAAGTTATAGAGAAATCATGCAAACCTTTTGCTACACTTGCTTCTAATTTGCAAGCCCCTTATTCTTTTGGTTTGCTTAAAATAAATGAATTATCCAAGCATTAATTAATTAAGATCAAAAGAAATCCAAGCATTAACAATTGAAAGCAAGAATAAATTATCACGAGAAAAATTGCTAAACTGCCTTGTAATGTTTTTACAAAATACACTGGTGTAAGAAATTAAGAGAATTTTCACATTTGATCTACGATCTCCAGAACTACTGAACAGATGTTAATAATATTTGGTGTTAACATGGACAGATGTTAATAATATTTGGTGTTAACATAGGTTGATATAATAAAAACAAAATAAACGTTTAATAGTTATAATAGACACACACGTTCGCGTGTAACCCTCATGAGAGTCTGAAGGTCTGAAACAGCGGTTGCAGAAGACACAAAAGAAATGGCTTAATAGGGGTATGGTCCCCTCTTACAGCCATACAGGCCTCGCAGCGTGATGTCATACTGGAAATAAGGCAGTTTATCAGTGCCTGTGGCAACTGGTCCCACTCATTCAGCAACGCTGTTTCCAGTTCCTGGATGATTGTCGGAGGGGGTTGCGGGTTGCAATTGCCCTCCCCAGAGCGTCCCAGGCGTGCTCTACAGGGTTGAGGCTTGATTCGTTGACCAGAAGAGCTCCATGTGGGCTCGCGTTATCATCCTGTAAGGTGAACTCGGGGCCCACTGCACCCAGGAAAAGGCGAACATAAGGCTCCAAGACCTCATCCCTATACCTCACCCTATTCACAGGGCCTCTGTGAAAGACGTGGAGAGGTGTGCGGCCATCAAGCATGATGCCTGCCCAGACCATTACACCGTCACTGCCATAATTGTTGATTTCGCGGACATTGGAGGGTAGGTAGCGGGTCCCTGGCTCTCTCCATATGAAAGTACGGCGAGAATCGGTGTTTAGGCTAAAACGGGACTCGTTGGTGAACAGAACGGTCGCCCATTGCTCCGTACTCCATTCACTATGCTGCCTGCACTATGCTAATCGGACTTTCCTGTCCGTAGACGTGAGCGGGACGCAAACAGCCGATCTTCTGGCAAACAACCCTCTTTCATTCAGTCTTTTGGAAACATTCACCCTTATTACACGGGTTCCTGTGGCTGCATGCAGGTCCCGAGAAAGCTGAGAAGCTGTAGCCCCTCTGTTACGCCTCGCTAAAATGGACAAATAGCGATCTTCTCTGGTCGTCGTGGCTCTTGGACGACCTTGTTCAGGCTTTCTTTCGATGGATCCAGTATCCTGGAACTGTTTCCATAGGTTACACACGACGCTGGGCGTTAAATTAAACTCTCTGCATATCTGGACATGCGATTGGCCTGCATCTAGCCTCCCCACAATTCGCCACCTCATTCCATCATCTAAACGTTGGTGGTTACTCATTTTTACTGTTCCGATATCAATTTAACCTATTGCTGCAAGATAACACCAAGAAATTCACCTTGGTGTGCTAGCGAACGCAATTCGTCTTACCCTCCCACGCGCTTATAAAGCCTGTTTATCTGCTGGCTCGGCCTACACACATGTGTACGCTTACATATTTGTCGTACAAGATTTGCATTTTTATCTAGAAGCAGTGGTTTTTCCTTCAGTTCTTTTCATGCAATTCGATAAAATATGCAAATTCTCTTAAATTATTTCACCAGTGCAGATTATCACAGCAAAGTAAAATAAAAAATGAACTCGATGCTGAGGAATTAGAAGCGATTTTTAATGTTTGTTATTGAGACATGGGCCACACAAGTAATATGCCCATAGCCAGACGGAGGAAAAAATAATGCAAACAATTAAATGTTATATTAAAACACGAAATAAAGATAAACGATATTCAGTGTTTCGTTAAGACGGCTTTAACAGGGAAACTTCATAAATTCCTCGTAATATAAAGAAAACTAATGTAATGATGGACACTATCGCTATTTGTTGCTCTGAAGCTGAATGGGCTTTCAGATAGACTGAAAAAATAATTCTAAAACATGATCTAATTTACCTGTAACTATTTCATAGTTAATGATAATCTCCATGAACGGGAAAATTTTAAACTTTAAGATTTTTTTAAATCACTGCAAGGGTTTAAAAAAAATTACCATAAAAATCAGCTGACGTGAAAGAGGAAGAACATAATGTGCGACAGTTTCTAGCATAAACTGTGCCGTATAGTTTAATATATTCGTTATTTTATGTGATTTTTGTGACACAGTGTAATTTAATTTTTTAAAAATTTTTAAATTTTAAAACATTTTTTAATTTAATTTTTTTAATTATAAAAATGATTTTGCTCTTGCACAATTATTTGTATTTTCTGTTTTTTAAAATTTAAAACATTTAATTAGAATTCTATAATATTTTGACTTCTTAAAGTAAAAATTTTATTAAAATTTTCATAGCACAACCCTGTTTATAAACAATGTTGCTACCTTTTCCTAAAAATACAAAGAAAATAAATTTTAAAAAAAATTTCATAATGGAAATAATATTAAATTAATAAAAGAAGAACGCAAATAAATAAATAAACAAATAAAGTGCTTTTTTTAATCCACTCATTATCATTCAGTAAAAGCTGCAGCCAAGGCTAGCGCTCGACATTTTGCCACCAGTGAATGATAATGGCGAAGAACTCAACGATGAAAAATTAAAGCGATTTTTAATGTTTGTTATCCAGAGACATGGACTATGAAAAAAAGTGATATGCTCAATGCCAGGAGAGGAAAAAAAAAAAAATAAATAAATAAAGACTCTGAGGATCCTAAATTCTGCTGTCCGGCACCCAGGGCCGGAATTACGTATAAGCTACACAAGCTATAGCTTAGGGCCCCCCTTTCTTGGGGGCCTCCTAAAATTAAAATTAGTATTAAAATATGTTATAACAGACTTATAAAGGGCAACGTATCTCAAATAGCTTAGGGCCTTAATCAAATCTAAATCTGGCTCTGCCGGTACCTCACTAAATTCTAAAAATTTTTCCTTCCCTAAATTCCTCTTCTAAATGTTGCTGTTTGGTGCTCCTCTAAATACTGTAACTTTTGCCGCCCGATGCGGCAGTACCAGCTGCTTCAACTCCGGGCCTAGCTGCAGCAAAATTTAGTTATAAAAAAATATTCTTAATAGTCTTTGTTAAAACAAGCAAATAGCAATAATGTCGTTTCTTGTAGAGGAATTTAAACTTACAGTACTGCCAAATCCAGCGCGTGAGTTGCAGTTTACTTGCTAATTTCTGTATTTCGGTGGAAAACTTTGAAAATCTGGACAATGATGCATGGATCAGGCAGCAAGAAAAATAACATGAAATTAGAAACATTTATGAGTTTAGTGCAAAGATCTCTCTCATCGTGCAGTTATACGAAATGTGTAATGACGAATGTAACCACATAATTTCTGCAACTACTTTTAAAATGCTGCTTAGAAGGAAGAAATCAACACTGCTTGTTTTGACAGAAGCAATGAATGATTCTTCAGAGTTCGATAAATGGCTAACTGGGCGCATGTCTAGCTTAAGTAAAGGCTTCAAAAAGTGTAGAGTGAACTGTTTTTTTTCGGCTTAGCTTCGTTTCGCCCTCCGCCTCCCCCCCACCGATTCTCTCTTTTCTGTTTCGTTCGCTGTTCGAATAGTCACTTTACGATAAAGCGAATACCTGTTTCTTCAATTAAAATGGTTTAGACTAGATGAACCTTGCTACTTTGACCTGATTTAGCTTTTGATTTCTAATATTTATTAAATAATTCCTTTAGACAAATTATTCCGAGCAGAATAATGAATTTCAGGCATGTTCAAAAGGCGTGTGTATGAATTTAGAAGCCCTTTTTATATAGTGTAGTACTTTTTTTTTTTTTTTTTTTTTTTTAAATTTCACGTATTTCTTAAGCGACAGAACCACATTTACTGTGCTTTGAAAGAAATAAAAATGTAACATTAATGTACATGCTTTATTAAAAGCACGGTGAGCCCTTTTAAATGCGACCATCCACGGTTTTAAGGGATTTTGAAGCTTTGTGAAAGTAGTGGTCTTAGAAAGGTGATGTTCACTGCCGATGTTTGCTGAATTTATATAATATTATATATCCTTAAAACCTAAACACGACGAACAATTTTACGGCTCAATGATTACAAATATATAGTCATGTAGTTATAAAAACGTATTAGTGTACTTATATGTAATCTAAAAACTGTAATAACATTAATCACTGTAATAATATTAATAATACTTTAAAACTGTACTTATCACTGTATTCCATCATAAAAGAAAGTACATGTTGCATTCTTACAAATATATATGATATATTCTAATGTTTTTTACTGCATATACTTAAGTTTCCCAAAGACAGGAATACGCAGTTTAACCGAATTTTGTCACATTAAGAGAGAATTATAGAAGCAGTTTCTTTTGCTACTGAACAACTCTGACTCACTTCTTCCGTTTGGGAAGCGCTAAGAATCGGAATATTTCAATGACCTGTAGGGCGGACTAAAGGGGAAAAAAGGGGGATCCTTTATTTCCTGTCGGATGAATTAACCTGAAATCATAAATTCCCTTTTATCTATCGTCACATAATATGCAGTTTTTGAAGTATTCTAGGACATTTACTTAGTAAAACAGGAGTAATGCTTTCAAAAAATCCCCACTCATTGCATATGGGATATATAGACTGTAAAATGTTCACTTCAAGACAGAATCTGACTCTTCAAATGTTACACCTAATATATTAAAACTAGTTTATACACACGCATGAAATAATAACAATAATAAATCCTGCATACAATAAAATAAATACAAAGAATATTGTTCATCACATTCTTTCCAAATGTACCATTATCAATAATTAAGAAATTTTCTTAGTATTTTTCTATGAAAATTAAATCATCTCAGATCCCAGCTATGGAAGGTAAATCTAATTTATTATGTTGATGCCTGTACATGAAGATTTCTCAGATTCAAATTTGGGGATTTTAGTGACGAAATCTTGCTTCTAACCTCGTGCTGGTGATAGAGAATCGTTATAGAATCGTTATAAATTTGCTGAAATGGAGTAAGTTTATCAAGAACCCTTTTTTTTCCTTTGTGATATACTATTTCTCGATCTGAACTATGTTAGGAATGCAGGTACAGTTTTCTTCTTGCAATACATCATATTTTCAAAATTTCTCACTAAAGTTTCGTTCTAGCGAATTTCTCGGCAAATCCTGCGTTTATTGTCACATTTAAAATTTCTTTTAGTGTATATGGGTGACCATGTGTGGTTTAAATTAATTCAGGCTTTAATAAACTCGGGATCACATTTTAAACCGACATGAATAAAACTATCAAAAGACATATTCAGAAGAATCATATATGATTGAAAATAGAACTGCATTTCATGCCTGTACATCGTTCTGAAACTACTTCACAGCAACTGTTGTATTGATCAGATTGTCAAATGTAAGAAGCAAATTCGCATTAAATTCGCTACCTCAAAAAGATCCTCTCAACAACGACTTTTTGAAACGGGGATGAATCTAGGAAAATTTTGCTTTCCGTTAGTAGGGGTAACGATATGGAGCATGGGGAACAGCAGCGGATGAAACAGGAAAGATTTTGTCAGTAGTTGTTACTGATGAGGGGAATGAGGGATAGCAGATAATGAAACGACAAGATTTTGATCACAGGATGAAAAGGGAAAGGATGACACAGGAAATCTCCGCATCTTCGAAAATTGACAACGGTAGAGATTTTAAAGGATTAAAAGTACTTGCTTTTCAAAGCGAAGTAATAAACAGTTAGTTAAAAACACAGAACTTTAATCAACTAACTGATATGAGTTAAAATAATATGCCGAATAACGATTACTTGAGAAGTTAAAGCAATAAGATTCAGTATAATATTTATAAATTTGCAGGACTAGTTTTGAAGGTTTAAATATAGAACATCCTTCTTCAGTTGCAGAAGTGCAAATAACACAAGAGAAGACAGTGATAAGGCGATAAGAAAGAGATGAAGGAAGTCAAGCTACTAGCTCCCTCTATTAATGAAAACAATTAAGAAATAATTTCCCTAAAAGCTGAAGGTAAGACGGATTGGAACTGGGATCGTTAACCAGAACTGAAAGATTTTTTATGAATGTTGGCGCCTCTGGAAAATCAAATTCGCCAACGGAAGATGATTTTTGAATAATTTTGGTTGCAAGAAATGGAAAATCCGATTTTCTGACCAAAAGTGTTGGGCAACAGAAGATTTATGTATTTCATTTTCCTATTATATACATATTAACTTAGGTCGAAATTTTAAGACCTCTCTTATTTTTACTAATGTAAGTTAAACCACACTGGCAAGGAATCTTGTATGTGCTCCAGGAAGTTCATATCTGGAATAGGGTCTTTACGTATAGAACTGCGAATTTTATTGACGGAAGAGAAAACAACCCGAAAGTTAAATTTCTGTAAAATATGTTAAATTTTACAACTAATGGAAAGAAAGGAATGACAAAGAATTTTTATAATCTCCTAAAACAAGAGCTTTTTGATGTGATGAGGTGAGAATTTTTAACCGCTGGGGTCAATAACATTAAGTGAAAAACTTCTGTCAGTAGCAACTGCTTTTAAGTAATTTAATTCCTGATCAAGAGCCGACTTGGAGGAGTAAACCTGAAGTGCCTGGAAAAGAAGGAATAAAATAAAATTAACTTCTGTTTAGTCGAATGACATGATTTGAAGTATGGTGGAAAGCAAATAGATGAAGGTTTACCATAAATAGTAGTGCTATAGTAGATAAGATGAATATGTTGCGTGTGATTAAGATGTTGAGAAACGAAAGTGAACTGGATGTCTCAAATTCAAAAATGACCTGAATTATCGGCAAACAGGATAAATATATCGTAAAATTTCAAATAATTTTGATTTATAACAATGCATATAGATATTAGCAAGTACAGGCCTAGAAGTGCTTCCAATGGCTGACCTTCAGTTTGCTAGTAATTCTTATTTTGGAAAACAAATTCTGTTTGTTTCAGATAAAACTGAGTAAGGGAAAACTTTAGACATTCATTTCGATACAGGAGAAATGAAATTCTCGAAGTCTCGTTTTTAGGCAAGTGCACCTTCACTGCTCATTAATATTTGAAAATAAGTCATGTGAACAGAAAAAACAATATGTTCCATTATATTTTGCACCGATCGCTGTCAAAGAATATGGTAAGATTCTCGTCATGCAATGAATTTATACCTTGTATTAATGCATATGGTACAGAAGTATTTACTGATTTTGCTGTTCTGGTTCTCGTAAAAGAGCATGGAATTGAAATTAAACTCACAACATTAAAAATAATGTTACGAGTGACGGGTGAGTATCGATCACATTACAAAAACAGATGTTTGTACGCTTCTTATTATCGATGACTAATCTTTCCATTAAAAATTACACTGGAAAGTTCAGCCTTCATTCTTCTTTAAAAAATCTGATGTGTACATCACATGACTTCCTTGTACGGAATATTAAATTATACGCATTTTTTCTTGCATTTTATTTAAACTTATTAGATTGAATTAAACCTACTTAGCCGACAGCGCATAAACCACAATAGAATAAATGCATTCTTTAAAATTCACTTTGTTTACCATAGCGACACTCTGGCGCTAGGTTTACTTAACAGTATTATATTTCATTCATATTATAACTCAGAATGCACAAAATGTATATCATTTAAAGAATTATCTAATCGTTGCCACATGTTCTATTCAAATACTATAATAAAGCTAGAACTATGTATAAAAGAAATTAAGCAAACAAAACAAAAAAGAAACAGTTTTTCACAGACGATTGAGTATTTCTCATTCAATTAATTCAGTTTTCACTTCGGGACAAGGCAAAAATACATAAAAACTCAAAATATCTATATTAAAAATTACGAAGTAAATCTCAAACGCTTATTTCCTCGAAAAAATTCCAGAAAGGATTAAGCATGATTTAAATAATAAATGAAGGCGTTATCTTTGTTGTTGCGAAGCTAAGTTTCTCTAGATTGGCCACAAATCCGCTACTCAGCTGTTTCAAATGTAAACAAGAGCAATGGCCGCCATCAAATTAGGCTTAGCGGCACTTAAACAATTTTAAAATTGTTGATAATTTTAAAAATATTGCATACAGATTTACTAAAGGCATAAAACCCTTAACCGGAAGATAAAAACAACATAATTCAATCATTTTTAAAGTAAAAAATGTACAATTTACAAACATATAAGAGTAAAGAAACTGAGATCACTGAGCCGGGTAACAGAGTGGATATATTTATAAATATATTTATATACGTTTGGCGCGGCCGATTGAAACCAAAATATGAGGTGCACATCTACATGTTATAGTAGCCTTATATACAAAATTTCAACGTTCTGAGGCTACTCGTTTTTGAGTTATGCGAGATACGTACCTACGTACATACGTTCGTACAGACGCCACGAAAAATTCTCTTCAGAATTCATTTTAAAGCAGGGTTTTTTTTTTTTTTTTAGGAAAAGAGTCTTTTATTCTGTCCTTACGTACAGATATCACGCAAAAACATCGTTAAATTGCATTCGAAAGCGTCAAAGTGGATATTTTCGTTGCAATATGCTGCCTGAAGCTTTTCGCGATTACAATACTTCCTTTTTACTTCGTACAAGGAAGTAAAAATATCTGTCTTTTAGTTTTATTTACTATCCGTCACTGGAATTTTCATTAAACCTGCAATGGGAAATTTAAAGCCGTAATATTTGTTTTAAAGAGTTCATTATCTTTTTTATTCTAAGAACTTTAAGCAAACGATTTTAACAGAACTTTGTCTCAATATACTTTTCTACAGATATTTCATCATTTCCTGAATTTAAAACTAGATGAATTTAATCCATTTCTGTAGCAACTGAAAAAATTTATAAAAATTTTGTTGTCTTATTTGATACAAGTAAAATACACGCTAGACATCATGCCATTTCCAAGGCCTGTAACACGCCCCCTTTTCATAGTCGTTACATCTATTGTTTAAAATGACTTGTTAAATGACAACAAAGGATTTAATCTGTTTTGTTAGTGGTGTTCAGTTAACTTTTTTATGCACTTTTATAGACATTTACTTAAATATAGCTTTCTTCCCCAAATTATTCATAACACAGATAAGTTTCGAAGATGAAGATTTCAAAAATAATAATGGCCCACCAGCGGCCGAGCGGTAAAGTCGCTGAACACTGGTAGTTCGGTCCGAGGTTCGAATCCCGCGAACGGGCTGGCTGCATGGGCGTTTTCGTGGTTTTCCCCATGTGTAACGTGTATACGAGCCAGTTTCCCTTAGAAAGTCCTCCACGAAGGCATCCCTCCCCTTAGGCAGATAGCCCTCGAGGCTTTGCCATAATCACATACACATACATACACACATACAAAAATAATAATGGAAGGAGGGATTTTAAAAGTTTTTAAATCTGACAATAAGAATGGTACTTAAATATGAACAGAAATGAGTGATTTGCTTGCATTACCGAAAGATCACTTACAGATGATTATTTTTATCTAAGACATTTTAAAGAAAGTACGTGAAGACGACAAATATAAAATATAAGACGACAAATATATACTGGCTATCGTATTCATGGGCACGGGTTCGAATCCCGGAGAAGGCTTGGATGTTTGTAAGTATATAGTGTTTTCGCGGCATTGGGGGCGTTAAAAATACATGATGAGCCTATAGTATTTCCGAGTGTTTTGGCAGCATGGAAAGAGGGGGGGGGGGGTAAGACACCCTCGAATCAGTTTGAGAGAAAGTCTCACCTGGGAGACTTTCTCTCAAAATTGAGACGGAGCTGGACAGAGTCGTACTGTCACAAACAAGAAGTTTAAAGCCCCTAGTGTAACGGAGAGACAAGTGAGATATGTCATAAAAACAACGTTATTTTTAAAATTAAAATAAATGGCCTTACATAGATGCAAATTAAACATGTGACTGCATAATAATAATAAAGAAGAAAACTTTCAGCGAAAAATTATTTGCTTGTAGGTATTAAGAAGATTAAATTAGGCCTTAACTTCGGACTTTAGAATAAATTTTTATTACAGAAATAAATAATAATATACCAATCCACCCTTTTGCAAAGATTAAGTTCTGTTACAAATTATGTGTTTCCACGTTTTTTTTAATTTATATTTAATTAGTTTTATGCTAACATTATAAAACGCAAATACTGGCATACGTACCTGTGGAAAGCATAGCGATACCTCTTGTCATCAACAGGCACGAAGTCCATCATGAGAATGTACTCTGCAAGAGGTTCCATACCATAGATTTTAACCTGGAAAGTGGGGAACATCCGCCTGAAAAAAAAAAATATATCAATCTGTAAAATGATTCTGTCACCAGTGCACATTTTCGATAGATAGAATGTTTTCAATTGCATGTTAATTAAATAAGATATATTTTCTGACATAATTTAGTTATGCCAGAAAGTTATGTTAGTTAATTTATAAGGTATTTCTCCCGTCTTCTTAGCGTGCCTTCGTGGTGTAATGGTCTGCATGCTGGGTCCGTGGTTCGATTCCCGGTGAAGATGTTGCTCATTTTTCATCACTCCTGCTTCCAAAATACCTAATGGCTCTACAAATTTAGTTAAATTAGTTTTAGTTAGTTTATAAGCTATTTTCTTCCTCCTTTCAGCATGCCTTCGGGGTGTAACAGCACACTCGGTTGGTATTCGAGAGGTCGAGGTTCGAGTCCTGGCGAGGGCATTGCTCATTTTTCGTCTCCTGCTTCAAAATAACCTAATGACGCTACAAATTATTTTCATTTAGTACTAGCGTGCTTTATTCTCAAAACATTTACTGCTTTTTTTCTATTTTATATATATATATATATGTAAAGAAGAGGAGAGTTCTAAAAGCTAATGCTTAAAAGTACATTTAAAACTGAAGTTCCTGAGTAAAATAGTTACACCATGTAGAAACAATAATATGAATAACTAAAGAAGTAAAAGTTAGCGGGTAAAAACTTGATGTAAAAATTACAAAACGAGATAACTTCAAAAACAAAAAGGGATGAGAAAAAACTATTAAACTTTAAATCAAAAATTTAAATTTTTTAAATGATGCACGCAAATAATCAAAAACATTTTAAATACACGGAAAATATGTACAAGGAATTGCAATAAATGGTGAATTAGGCCAACTCGAGGTTTAAGACGGACTTATCAAGGGAAAAGCGTCACAAAAATCGAATTCAGCTAATACAATTAGCGCGTTTCGTCAAACGAAAACAATTGAGACTGAAAGCGGAATTTCATTAATATAATAATCAAACTAAATTATCTTAAATAGTAAGTCTCAATGGCTTTGCTTCTTTTCCCGACGCGCCTGCAATTTAAAATTGTATACGTAAAATTTACTATTCAGCAAGGAAAAACTATACATGAAAGCTTAGTTAGGCGAATGTACAAATTTAAATAAATAAATAGCTAAGACACAATAACACGCCGAATAAATACTAATTCAGAAGTCAAACAACAAAAATCAGCGTTATATTTTCAAAATTTTCACAGCCGAACATGAAGAATTATATAATACCGTTTTTGAAAGATGATATATTTACCTAATTTTTTCCATTAAATTTATCACTTTTAAAAACATAATTTAGGTGAATCAACGTTTTCAACACCAGGTTTTTTTACGTAGTGAAAATATGTATACGACAACACTAGTAAAGCTGTATGAAAAGTAAAAGCATTTACGACAATAACAATAGACATTAATATCTCTGTTTTATTTCAATCGACACAATTTTCGCCAAGAACTTTTCTGGAGATATTCTCGTCATTACTGAGCCCTATCGTCCCCCACTCCGCCCCCCAGAAAAAAAACAGAGGGAGAGTAGGGGTAACCTTTTTACATTTGTATTTTTACACTTGTCTCCTGAGAAACGAATATAAAATACACAACTTTATAGCTCAAAAACTGTAACAACAAAAATTTCATTAATTGAAATTGAATTATATTAAATTGTACTGAATTATATTAAATTGTACTGAATTATATTAAAGTGGAAGCTTCGCAACGAAGTAAGCTTTAATAGTGTTTTCTTAATTATGTACAAGAAAACTTAATGCAATTGTTCACTTTACGACAGGTAGTGAGTAGTAGTACGCACCGCATTTCTGTCAATCCATTTGCACGCCGATTTCGCTGGAGGAAACCTGCCATCTTCACGATGGCGCATTTTCACGGAAGCTAAAAATTTTGACGGATATGTTTTCTTGAGAGCTGAACCAAGGTTTAACCAAAATTCCTAGTATATTATTAAGTGATAAGTGCCAATAAAAAGGCAGGATTTTCTTCGTCAGTGGAAGGGCAGATTTTCTATGGATGTACAGAAGTTATTTACTATGTATAAAAGACTTTTAGCCATTACCTTTAAATTTAGTAACATAAAAGCGTTTAGCGTATTTTTTTGAAGTAGGATGAGAGGAATAAACACTTCATAAAAATCAGTGAATGTATAACAATATATACCAGTCACAAAACTATTTTTAATGTTTAAAATATGTTTTAAGCCATGTTTTAATGTTTAAGAGCGCTTTTAATATTATTTTTATCCATGTTCTAATCATCATGACTATTTCCTTGTTTAATTACCTCATGATTTATTCATCTATGTATTAAAAATTGCAATCATGTAAAGAACTCCTCTTAATTTTTTCCAAGTGCTAAACATTACTTGAGTATTATTTCGTTGCATCTTGAAACTTTTAACGAATTCTGAAGAATTATTTTCGATATCTTTTCAAAAACATCCACAGAGTTGTATAAATTTTTGAATTCACATCACTAAGAAATGCTTGATTGAATATTTCTGAAACTAACTGAAAAAATATAATTTTTTAAAACTTATCACTTACTGATAAAAATGAGTTAAACTGAATGCTGTTTAATTAACAAAAAAATTGTGAATATTTTAACTTAAATGTTTACTTTGTTAGGACTCATTACTGTCTATACACTGATTTAAAATAATATTCCTGCAAGCTGATTCTCAATACTCGCACAAACAGATAACGTAAAATTATCTTGAGATGCAAACAATTCCTCCTTTACGACTGGAGATTAAACCAAAGAGGAATCTGATTGAAATCAGTTTCGCCCTGCCGTTCTACAAATGGTGCATTGTTAGGGGATCTGGGTATGATACACAAAATACTAATAAATAAAATGCTATGCTTCTGTCGGAAACTTAATAATGTTTAATAAGCAAAGGAATGATGCCTCATTTATTATCCTTATATTTTTGGAGATTACTAAATCTTATCAAATAAACACTCGCATCCCTATCAGTCGTTCGGGTCACGCAAAAGGTCAAATTTGGGGGCCTCATCCTGATACAGAGCAGCTGAGAGTAAACTAACTGGTTACGATAAAACGTTTTAAGACGTCTTATTTTGAGATTGTGGGAATGCTTATGCTTCGCTTGACCTGCACTTTAACCTTGGAGGTCCTTGACATAAGGCTGAGGTATTTATCCACACGAGCTTTAATTTTCTTGATTATCCGCTGATATCATTTCTATGAGCTCCTCACAAAAAAATAATAGACGATTAAGAAAACAGTCAACCAATAACAGTTGCAACATTTTCGTTTTCCAAATGAGGATCTGATATTTACCTTTTCAGGAAGATTTTCGAAGAGATTGTCAAACAGAATCTCATTTTACACTCGAATGGAAGTTATTAAAACACTTTCATAGAGTTTGTAAATTATGAAAAATATTTTTAAACGTGAGTGTAAAATCTACTATAAGATATTTTCTCCCTTCGTTGTGCATGCCTTCATGGTGTAACAGTAGGCACTCGCAAAGTAGTCGAGAGTTTTAGGTTCGAGTCCCAGCGAGGGAATTCCTCCTTTTTTATGCCTCCCGCTTAAAAAAATAATAACACTAACGAATTCCACAGTGGCGCCCAAATTAAAAGGTGGTGGATGACGATTCTTCACCAGCAGGATTTGGCGATCGGATTCCCTAATCCTCAGTCACCCTTTAAAAGGTGAAGTATCCAAGGTATTTTCTGCATCCTTTCTGCATCTCTTTCATGGTGTAACAGTAGCACACTGAGCACGTATGCGAGAGGTCCAACTTTTCGAGTCCTGGCCAGGGCATTTCCCATTTTTCACTTCTTCAGCATCAAAATAACCTAGCAGCTCTGCACTACAACAAGCACTTAGCATTCGGATTATTTAGATTAAGGCAAAGCATAATCTCAGGCATCTGCCTGAGAGTGGAGTGCTTTCGTGGATAACATTTTAAGGGAAACTGTCTCATATTCACATTACCGATGGGAGGAACCATGAAAATAGGTGAAAAATGCCGACGGATGAGCTAGCTTCCATGCAACTCCATTTGTCGGAATTTGAACTCACACTGAGTAACCAGTATTCCGCGATTTTACCACTCGGAGATTGATGGGCTCCACCAGCATGCAGAAAAAAGTTTTTTCATTTTTTTTTAATTGACTGGTTTATTGAACAAAACTAGTCGCAAATGATTTTCATATTTTAGTAGGTTTAATACTTAAAAATAAAAACAACCTCATTAATTCCAAGAAACGAACTACAGAAACTCTTATCTGTATATACAATATTAGATTGGAAGTAAATTTATCAATGCATTTGAAATCCGCATTTATATAAATTCTAGATAAACACAGCAAAAAATAAAAGTCTAGAAATTAAAAATCTTGCGTCTGAAAGTTGGAGATTATACTGTAGCACTCACTAAGACTAGAAGATTAATAAAACAGGGGAAGGATGTAAAAGACATTTTTATTGAATTCAGTTATTTACGGACGGAACAATCTTTGTGCTTACAAGTCCACCATCCTCTGGTGGCGATAAAACTAATGATAATGGCTAACTAAACTAAATTTAAATATAAGCTAGTAGTTTAAGACTAGCAAATTAAAATTGAATCTAGCAGGTTGACTCAGAAACCAACAGTGGCATGATATTAAGCTTCGGCGCCAAGAATGCGATGCCGAGGTTCAGAATTCAAACGGCTGGCAACGTGGCACTCAACAGCGAAACACGCTCTTCCTAGCCTTTTCACTGCTTTAGTTAAATACACTCTCGTTCACTCTAACTCATTCACATACTGGCGAGGAAACGCGACAGAAAGAAGTGATAGAAAAAGCTAACAAATTAAAATAATAATTATATATATATATATATATATATAATGTTGTATGAACTTAAATCCATTTAGTGCGAATACAAGTTATTATTACTTGCGCAATTGCTGCAAAGTTAGTTAATAATAATTTATTTCCTAAACCGTATTGATTAATTGATTATATTATCTCCTAAGTTTAATTAAAGTAGAATTATTTTAAAAGTGTGCATCCATACTGGTAAGTTATATTTTGAAAGATGTTTTGAAGTAATTTGAAAGCAAAATGTTAATAATGTTTTAACGGGGACTGGAGTTAAATCATCACGAAGAATAATATTACAATTGTAAAAGTAAAAATTAAAACATGTAATTATTGTCATTGATCGGAAATTAGTTGACTTTTCAAGGGGAACAAACCAACTCCCGTTCAATGATCAATAATTGATAGAAATACGTAAATATGAAAGTGTTTCGTCTTTACTCGAGTTATAAATTAAAGCCAAACCGGCAATTCTAGTCAGGCCAAATATTTCCGCGAATAGTTGTTACTCAAAGAACTGATTCTCATGATGCATTTTAGTCAATTCAATTTGGAGTAAAAATCAATTACTGTAGAGAAATCTTGTAAAACTCGAGTAATCGTCCCCGACACTATCATCTTTATGTATTTGAGTACTATATTATTTGTAGAAATTAAACATTGGAAATTGTCATTATGAAATCGAAATCAAAGTAAAGTTGAAATAAACATAGAAGATTATAAAAAAGATAAATAATGCAAACTTTGCAAAAACAAATCAAAGAGAACATAAAAATAATATAAAAATAAAATAGAAAATAATATAAATAAGATCAGTGAATGTACATGAAGATATAAAGGCCAGAAAGGTATTAAGTAACTTACATTCTTTCTAGTGGGGGAGTTGGCAGTGTGTTCTCTTCGTGTCTGACTCAGAAGTGTAGGGTGTCCGAAAATTCTTAGCGGCAGTAGGGGCTTTGAATTATATCAGTCGGCAAGACTTGGGTGAAGAAATTTATGGTAGTGGGTGGGACTTGGAATTCTTGAGGGATGTATTTTGTGGAGTTCTTATCTGAGAGAGACCGTCTGTTAAGATTTTTTTAAAAATACTAGTGAATGGAAATTAATTAATTTCTGGCTAATTGTCGTGTCGCAATGATTAAGAATTTAAGAAAGGAAAAAGGCATTTTCGCTATCCAAGAGCTAGTAGACAGTCTAAAGGCAGGAAATAGGCCCATTTTTTTAGTAACAGTATAGTAACAGTATATGTCTGAAGACAATTAGCTTTTTACAATAGATACAATTGAGTAATTACACTATATACAAATCTTTCAACTGACAGTCATCCAACTTATACCGCCTTCTCAGGTTTAGGAATAAATTATCATATCCCTATCAGTTAAATGATTTAGAGTGAGTATTTAACGCCTGCTCTTTTAAGGCAATGGTTGATAAATTGAAAGGGAATTAGATTATTTTTGAGAATTTTGATAAGGATCAAAATTTCGCGTTGTGAATCTATTGTATCTGTGCATATAGTTTTAATTCGTTGTATTTGATTAATTATAGTATTGTTAATTACTTTTTTGGATATGTTGGAGTTCCAATTTATTAATTTGTTAGTATTGAAATTGAAGTTTCTTGTTTTGTCAAAAAGTAAAATTTTTTTGTAGTTAATGATTTGAAGATCTAGAAAGTCTATGCTATTTTGTGAATTATTAGTTTTATTAAGTTTAAGACAATTCAAAAAAGGATTAAGGGCTCCCCCCTTTTTTTAAGAATAAACCCTTCTTTTTTTAATCTTTGACAATTAAAAAATATGAAATATTACGAAAATAATATACATATAATACATATGTAAGATAAAATACGTGAATCAAAATTATAACTTAAATTTGCAATAGCTTTTTTATTCTTTATTTTAATTTGGATATTTCCCCTCTCTTTTCTAAAAACAGAATTTGCTTATAGTAACTTTCTCTGGATGCATCATTTCTAGGTTAATTCATATCATATAACTTTTACATAACGTTCTGACAGAAACAACTTACATAAGCGAATAACAATTTTAGAGCTTTATTAATAATCCAGTCAAATGGTACTATTCTGAGTTGAGATTCTTCCTGACCACTAATGCACTTCGCTTCCTCCCGAACACAACATACTTGGCCTAACTAGATTGCTAGAGATATCAAAAATATAAATGCTCTGGAACAGGCACGATTAATGCGCCAAGTTATTTGGGAGCTCGAAATGTTTAGCTAAAATCAAAATTAACCTTATTTAAATTTACCGCGATTACTTCTTATTGAATCTGTAACGTTTACAATTATTGCTTCACGCTTTAATATCTGATATCTGCAGCATGCCCAAATTATCACAAACATGTATATGATTCTAAACCAGTTACGTAATACATGACTAGCTGAAAATTTTCATAATAATTAACCCTCGGATATATTATAAATTAAGTACGAATATATTTTAATCTATACATATTAATTATATTATTAGAAAAGTAACCGTTAAGAAATGCATTTATTGCTTTAAAATCGTTCAGTTTGTTAATCAATAATAAACTGACTAAATCTAAAAAAATAAAATAAAATAAATCCTATGTTTTAACAAATAGCAACTTCCTGAAAATAGGCTATTCACAAGCGCGCATGGGATAAAAATTAAAGGTGTTATATTTCGCGTAGCGGCATTACTTCCGCAAGTGCGTGAATGACTTAAAAGTTGTTCCTAAATTTTTCTCTGTCTTCGCTCATTAGTTTCCGAGATATGATCGCGACCATTAATTTTCTTTTTGTCAGGATATGAATTTACACGTTAACTAATAAATCCTCCTTGGATACGAATTTAATATCTAGTCAAAATTTTCACAATATTTATTAAGGAAGAAACAATGTTTATCAGCGGTGATTTCCATGGAAGTTTTTCCTTTGAATTCTGGTAATTACATCAACTTAAAACCAGATAAAGATATATATATACATATGTAATCATTCTTTAGAATTGTAGACACATTAGGTATTTTTTGAAAGCAAGAGAGATGAAAAAGGAGCAATGCTTTCGCCGGGACTCAAATCACGGACCTCTCGAATACGCGCCGAGCGTGCCGATCATTACATACTCTCTCTCCCTTTTAAAGGGCGACTGGGGATTACGGGAACCCAGTCGCCAAATCCTAGTGGTGGAGAATCATTACCCACCACCTTTTTTTTTTAGTTCGGGCGCCACTGTAGAGACATTAGGTTATTTCGAAGCGAAAGACGTGAGAAATGAGCACTGCCCTCACCGGGACTCGAACCACGGACCTCTCGAATACACAATACAAGCCGAGTGTGCTGTCCATTACACCCCGAAGGCATGCTAAGCGAGAGAAATACCTTATAAAATAATTAAATTTTACCTGAGACTACAGAGATAACACGATGGAACATTTATTAAACTAAAATAATTTTTTAATGTCAAACGTATAATTATTGTTTCAAATAAAGGAAGACTAAAAATTCCCATCCACTGTTTAAAATTTAATTTCTTCTGCCATGAAAATCCGTCACCAAAAATGTACAGAGAGTGTTACCTATTTTCTAGTCTTGTTTTTTATTACAAAAAAATCCAGATGTTTATCTGAAAGTTTTTATAGTTTTAAAATGGATGTGCTGCGCAGATTTCGATGCCTTTGGTTACAGTTTAAAGTTCATTCTTGTTACTACTGGAAAATACATTAAATAGGGCTACATTTTTGGATTTAACTTATTCGAAACGATTTACAGTTCTAGAATTAACTGATTAATTGTTAACCTATTTTTCTAGCACTTAATTTAATCAACGTATTACAGACATATTTTAAAAGTTTATCTATAATTTGTTTCACATTAATTTATTTTTCCAGTTATGATTGGTTTCTGACTATTGCATTTATCAGTGGTCATCTAATCAGCACTTAACGATCAATGTGGTTATAAACCAGTGGTTTCAACCACTTTTTCCCCCTCCAAGCACCCCTTTCACCACTGCTAGAAGATCATCGCCCCCTTTCCAAAACTCGAAAAATGCATATACATTTATTTAAATTTAGATTATTTTTAATATGTTTTATAAATTGAACGAGAAAAAGTATCCAAAATGTTGATAGATACTAAAACTTGAACACAATTTGTTTTTTACATTCATAAAATAAAATTAAATATTAAACCACTTTCCGCTATGAAACTATGAAATTTCCACCTACCGGGAATTCCCCCGTGGTTGAGAAATCCTGTTTTGAACTAAAGAAAGGTCCTTAACTTTAATATTTAATTAATTCAAATCCTCCGCAATACTGGGGTCACTTCTTCATATCCGCTTTCAAAGTTATCTATTCAGAAATTCAGAATTCATGGTTAATTCAATGTCTCATTTTTACAATGGATCTCGTATTTTATCTGTTTATTTTTTTCCATATTCTTCTTGTATTTAAACTCTTTGAAAAGTAGAAATAGGTTAACTAGCCATTTATAATAACATGAAAAATTATACATCTAAATACAGCATTAAAAATGTTAACAATTAACACGTAGAGCAGATTACTGGGAAATCCTGTTTTGGATTCGTGGCAAGCCGCACTGTCAATTTTCACCAGCTCCTCACTCCTAATCCTTTTGAGTTTAAAGAGTTGGAAGTAAGATATATTTATGCCAATTTTATGAAGCACTGACACTACCATATGTAAAATTCTAAAACTAATTAACTGTTTCTATCACTATCAAGGGAAAAATTCTGAGATATGCAGGGATTTAAGCAAAGCCAGATTTAGATTTGATAAGGCCCTAAGCTATTTGAGATATGGGGCCTTTTACAAGTCTTATAATATATTTTAATACTATTTATGCTATATTTTAATTTTGGTGGGGCAAGAAAGTGGGGGGGAGGCTCTAAGTTATAGCTTATGTAGCTTATGCGTAAATCCCGCCCCGGATTTAACTAACTATTCCTCCCAGTTTTATAAAACATCGATATCAACACATACAAAATCCGAAAAGAATCCAGTCGACTATTTTTCACTGCCGTTTACACAAAACACATGGAAAACTATTACACGAAGCCAGTGAACTGAGTAACTGACATTCAGAATACTACTTTAAAGTTTTAATTCCAAATAAAATTTTAAAAAATGACTCAGAGAGATAAGAATTAAAATAAGAGAAGAACTCGGAAATCTTTTGAAAACCTTTTGTTTAAAAGTTGATTCAGATGAAAAATACTAAGATTTTACATATCTCTCTGGGTCGAGGAAAAGAAAATTCATAACTAAATCATTACCCCGAATATAAATGCGATGCTTCTTTGAGAATAGGCCACAAAACCTAAAATTCAAAATGGAAATTAAAAAGAGAGAGAGAGAGACAAAGACATTGTAGCAGTGATAGAAAGAGGAAGTACTAGTCATGAAGTCAAGGGGGAAAAGAAAGTCGAGGAAAACTTCTTTGAAGTTTTTTTCCATCCATTGCAAGTGCAGGATTCTTCCATTGTTTTTCTTGCGCGCTGGAACCATGTGTTTGAATTGACACAGCTCCGCTTGATGCCAGATTCCCGTCTTTCTTTATTGTAACATTCTTTTGATCGATGGATATAAAAAGGCGGGGTTTGCGCGGTAGCACGTGCTTGTCTACTAGACCTGTCAGCGATGATACTACCTGACAAATGATCTCTCCGCTCTAATGACATCCACATGCTCACTTGCTACATAAATGGGAGCTGTTCCTACCTCCAGATACTGTTTACAGGATCCCGTTAACAACTGTTTGGGTTATAGATGTAAACATTGTGTTTTCGCATATACCACAACTGCAAATACTTCGCAGTAGCTGGTTCTGTTCGCTGATAAACATCGCTAAGAGTAAGTGATAAATAATCGGGATCACGCTGTTATTCTTTGCATTATATTCAGGAAAAGTTAAAAAGGAAATTTTTTATATCGGATATAACGTTCTTGTTTAATCACTTAAAAGATAGCTAATCTCAGCTATGACAATTCCAAGCGTCATATCATTGTTGTTCAATAAAAATAGTGTTATGTTTGGCTACGTAAGTGCTACATAACACTTAATAAAAAGAAGAGACAACTGAAATATTTTACTTATCTATTTCATTATTTTGTATTTTCCTAAATAGGTATTATTCTTATTTTGTATAAATAATATAAATATTATTTTTTTTCCATCTGAGATTATTTTTTAATAAGTTTAAGTGATTAAAATTAAAGAATTCTTTTATGCCTGTAGCCATAGCATAAGCATTCATTAGTTATATATAACTACTCCATCATACAGTCTGACCTTACATACATACATGTATATACATTGGCCCATCAGCGACCAAGAGATAAAACCGTTAAACTAGTAGTTCGACTCCGGTTCTGGCTGCATGGAAGCTTTTCTGCTTTAGCATGGTGTAGTATAAATACGAGCCAGTTTCCTTTAAATCTTTCACGAAGGCATTACGACCCTTTGGCAGATAGATCTTGCATGCTTTTACGTAATCTAAGCAATCTTTTACTTTTAATGGCTAATGTCATTTGGATTATTATTTTACGAGATACGCATAATAGTTGAAATGCATTTCATAAATGTCACTACGGCAACGTCTAACGTATTAAGTCATATGTTCCTTTATCGTCATAACCAAAAAAATACTTATGCAGGTGAGAATTGGAATTTATTTAACCTTTTCAATATTAGTAATAATTCATTATGCTAATGATATTCATGTTCCAAAAAGCTTCGTAATTAACTACGGTAAAGTTTATTAGTTGCTTTTTAGCATTAAAAAAATCGAACAACGAAATTTAAAAATTTTTTCTTTAAAATATTCCTTCAAATACGTTGTGGGCCATATATCCTTTATATACAAATACAGAAATCCTGTCATGGTGACCACTTCTCTATGACCATCACCTCTGCAGAAGGCCAATATATATGTATATTTTTAAATAAATTTACATCTCACCTCTCTAAAACGAAAACGTTTCCAGAAGACGAAAATTCTCTGAAATTGTAAGTGGTATTCTTAGAAAAGGTTCAGTGTATCTTATAATATCAACCAGAGGTATACTTTACAAATTCGAATAGTTTTTATTTTGGTTATGCAATGTCCTTAAGTCTTGGGATTGAGTAGGGCTTTCTTCAGGATATCAAAATTTATTGACTGGTGGTTCTATTCTCTTAAGTTACATGTGGCCGAGTGAATAGTATAACTGAATACTGGTAAATCGATTAATTTCTGCGACAGAGCTAGCTGTATATGGCGTTTTCGTAGTTTTTCCCGTGTGGAATATGGATGCGAACCAAAAATCGCTTAAAATGTCCTACACGAAGGCATACCCTTTGCTTAGACAAATAGTATTTGCTTGATTCGCCATATTCGAATAAACCAAATTTAAAGTTCCAGCAATTAAGTTATCAAAATGCTTTTTTTTTTCTTCGGCACTGGAAATCTTTGTAAAACGCAGTATTCCTGATAGTAACATGCAGTAAAAGCGGCTGGAGAATAAGAAAAACTCTCTTATAATATGGTATTTCTAATAATTCTTCTTTCAATTTTTCGTGACTTTATTATAATATGGTTCAGGAAAAAGAATTGTAAAAAAAGTCTGAAAAAAGAAAAAGGTAAATAAATTTAATTATATTTACGAAAAAATTAATATATTAATGTTAAAATGTTTATGATCGTGTTATAGAGACATTAGGTTAATTGGAAGCAGGAGAGATGAAAAATAAGCAACTCCTTCGCCGGGAATCGAAACACGGACCTCTGGAATACGCACCCAGCGTGCAGACCACCTCACTACGAAGGCATGCCAAGAAGGTGGGAGAAATAACCTTATAGTATTAAATGACTAAAACATAATTACTGCATTGTACACCTCAAAGAAGTCAAGTTACAATCACCAGCTTTAACATTATTCTTTTTTTTTTTTATTCAACAGTGTATTTTGTTTCATACCTTGTACATTGCACTATTAATCAGAAGTTTCTAAATTATGCACTGAAAAAGCTAAAAACAAAATATGAAAGTAAATACGATATTTCAATCTTCTCTACCTATTTCTTAGCCTAGGAAAAAAAAGGGGGCCCTACAACAGAGAGAGAGCGAGTAACATTCGAGAAAGGGGGCGTGAAATGTAGGCTCCATCTATCCCCCACCCTCGAATGTAACTTCTGCTCATGAATAACGTCAACATCTTTTTCAGTATGACTTCGAAGCAAAACTTCTGACTAATGGTGCAATGTGTAAGATGAAACAGATACACAGATGAAATGGATAGCAAAGTACCTTGTGTAAATGCAAATTAATAACATTAAAACTGAACTAATTTCTTCGAAATGTAGAATTTCATTTTTGCTGTATGCTGGAACTTTTGACTTTAATGTTTGACTTTAGGAAAAGACTACAGTCAAAAGTCGTTAATTCGGACACCCATAATCCGGAATGATCTATAATCCGGACCTCAAAGCTAAAAACTTTCTGCGCATGCGCCGCGTTGACACATACGCATAGGCGTTTACGTGTGCGCGTAAAGGCGCATATGCGTGTGCGCAAGTGCAGAATACGTTTTCGCGTGCGCGTTTAACGTATAACGGACGGTATAAGCTAAAATTATACAATTATCTATTTCAGTTAATGCTGATGCTTGCGTTATTTCTTAATCTTCGAATTGGATGCAGCTTATTATTTTTTGCAGACTGTAAGAGCAATTTTATAAAAGTAAACTTGAACTTTCGATTATGTCAATTTCCGATTCTGGAGCTCCCAAAGGATCTACAAAACGAAAGTATGTCTCGATGTCCGTCAAACAAAAAGTGGAATTGCTGCAAAAAATGGATAAAGACATGAAGAAGGTGACAGAGAGGTTAGTGAAAACGAAAAAATTTCGATTGACAAGTTAGTCGGTATTCTCGGCACAGCAATTACGGGACTTGAAGAGCAGAGCTTTTTAACTGAACAAGAAATTATGTCTTTATAGAATTAAAGAGAAAGTATTATCACATAAAACGAAACAACTTACATTGAAAGAAATGTTTAATAAAGTAAACAAATAAATATTAAGCTTCTTTTTTTGTAAATTTTGATATCCTTTAGATCATAATTGTTCTTTATTTCCTAAAATACGGTTTCATATTTTTAATTTTAGAATTTGTGCATGCCATCTTACGAGATTTAAACTGATGATCTATAATCCGGAAAAATCGATAATCCGGAATCGTCGAAGTCCCGACGAGTCCGGATTAACGACTTTTGACTGTATTACACCAAAGAATATGAATTGGAAGATACATTCATATTCTTTGATTACAAAATTCGCAGTGTTTCCTGGATTCTCTGCGGTATGGTACTTATTTCCACTGTTTTCAAGTTGATTTAAATTCTTAAGAAAGCAACTCGAAATGTCCATACACACATCTAATGCACAGCCTTTAAGCAATGTAGCAGGCATACATAAAAAAAGATCATACAGGTAGATTCCTTCAAATGAGATTCGAATCCAGCGTCCTCCAATCCACTTTGTTAGATGTGCGCATTATCTGTGGGATCTGATAACTACCTAAGCCACAAGATCTGCAGTTCTAGGGATCCACGTTTATGGGGCTCTAAAATCGCCCTATGCCTCCCTATAATCGTGTTTTTCTCTTATAAAAGCGATGCTGAGTTTAGTTGATGTTGGGAGCCTCAGAAAAAGCCCTGTGCCTGGATCCAGGATTGGCTTTAGCCCTAACTATTTAAGTCGCTCAGCTAGCTTCTCAAAATTACTTTTTTAAAAGTTAAATGTAGTCCAGGCTTCCTAAATCAGGTCCTTGTTACCGAAGTCCATAGCTAACGTCTGTGATTACTATATGAATGATGATTTTGATTACATCGAAGTCTGCAGGAATTGAAATTTAATGGTGACCTGCGAAAGCTGGAATAGTTATACTTTGCAGCAAATAGTGCCAAATATTATGCAGTTTTAAAAAATAAGGGCCTTTCCTTTTGCCACCTACATGCCAAAAACTCAATATCTATGTTGATCATTTCAACAGTAAAAAGCAAATTCTCATCTTTTTTAAAGCAGTTCCGCAGAGATATAGAGTTAGTTCAAAAATCCTAAAAGGGCTGTCACAAGCACTTTTGCCTTAACTGAGCCGTTCTTTATCAATGGAAGTACCTGTCACCGAATGAATATCGTCTGCGGGTACGTAGCTAACGAAGAGCAGACGCGCCTGACGACTTGAACACGCCCGAGATAAGGGGATGGGGGAATCAAAAAAAAAAAAAAAAAAAAAAAACTGTGGTGCTGAAAATGCTGGGATCTCCAGACAAATGCGACACACTTGAAATTTAGTCGGAAGAAAGACGAAATAATATATTTGCTTTTCCCAATTAAAGAACTTTTCTTGCGCATACTTCATCTCTTTTTGAAATTAAATAATGGCTTACTTATAAGTAAATTCTGATTAATTGTAGTCAGACACGCATGAAAGTCCCTAAAATTCTCTAATTAACAAATAACTGGTTAAATTAATCCATGCAATTTTTATAATTTCTCTTTATACATACATTCACTTTTTCTTTCAGTCAAATTCCCGATGTTTCATAAATATGGGAAAGCTGCATTTTTTTTTTTTTTTTATAAAAATACCAGCCATCGTAAATTTGAACTACGACTATCAATTACCAAAAAATAATTATATTTCAGTAACCAAATAATACAATTATACTCGTATATTAGAAATACATATAATTATTTTATATTTTGATACTTTGCATGATTTGACAACTTCATATTATTTGTCCTTCTACCTCTAGTATAAGGATTTGATGTTTATGTATATGTTATTATGTATACGTTTCATATTTTATTTTATCAGAGCCTGGATTAATGTTTTTCTGAAGGATACGTTCTTTATTCATGGTTATGCTCTCTTTGTTGCATAAATATTTAATTCGGAATTTAATGGTGGTGACAAGATGAGACTCTCATCTAGCGCACTTCACAGCAGTCACAGCGACTTGCACACATTTTAAGCGATAAATAAACTCGAAAGATATATTATACATTTTAATTTCAGGGGAGCAAAATACATTTATCTTTACTAGCATCATAACGCAGATGACTATTATACATTAAATTTGAAATTGTTTATATTCTACCCTCTGTAGTCTAGTATTTAGGAACAATATTCAAAGACTAAGGCACTAATATAAAAAATATACATAACATATGTATGAATGTGAAATTATTTAGGAGCCATATCTTTATGATTTTCACCTTATAGTGTTGCGTGGCCCCAACTTGTCAGCAACTATGGTAGTGACTGCTATGAACTGTAAATTACGCAAACTCGTAAGAAGAGTTTAAATCCCTTTTTATTCCACTTTAGAAATAACAGCTGCGTTCACTTGACGCTCACAAACTACGCCGATCCGGCGGTTTAACAAAAACAGAACTGTGAAACTAAAAATTAATGACAGGATGAATAAACAACTAGATCACTATTTACGAGGCTCTAAAATCGTAACTAACTTAACCGCGTTCTAAAATACAGCTGAGATTCAGCGAGCTTACTGATTAAGCAGTTGAAATACTCAGCGAACTGCCGAGATGGGCACACGGGCCGAAACGCGCGGTTCTTAAATTTCTACCTAGCAACCTTCACGTTAACGATTCAAGAAGCACACATACAATCTCGTTTCCCTTCTATTTAAACTCAACTTACTTCTGCTAAAATTTGAATATACTGCGCGTTCTACTACAATTTACATACTCTGGCATTGGCAATTCTAGGGGAAAGTAAAGGCTTGACAGGAAAGATAGCTTAAACTTAAAATAAATGTTAGTTAAAATAAATATAAACCCTACAACCTAATTCAAATTATGTAACAGCTCTGTAAACAGTAAAACTGCATGTGTCTCAAATTTTGATAGCAATGAAGAAATATGGTTGGCATAGGGGAAATTTTCGTATTGCTTGAGCCTTTTATTTTAAATGTAAGTTTAATTTATAAAATAATTAACATGTATAAAATTTAGCATTTATGATTCATTTTTAATTATTTTTAAAAATTAACCCTTCGTTAAAATAAAAGTTAGTCATTCTTCATACGACATACTTTTACGACGTGTATTCTATTGCAGTAAATTCTCCATAGATCCCAGATGAATAAGTTCATTTTTTTAAAAAATAATCGCAAAAGAGAAAAGCAAACAGAAATTTATATTCTAACACCATATCAAATATGAACATAAAGAAGAATTAAAAATGAATAACTAAGTTTATGTCCTTTTATTAATTTCTGTTTATATGCATTCCTAGTCTTGCGAATATAAGATATCCTTCGTGAAAGATGACCCTTTTATAAATATAAATAATACATATACGATATAGGCCCATCTTCCAAAACCGAAGAGAAAACGGATATTCTTTAAGACGTTAAAGTAGTGCAGTGGCAATGGTGTGTTAAGGTCATTCATCCAAGATTTGGCAATGCAAGATGTATAGTACAGAAGAGAGAGGACGGAGATAATCAAATACGTAACATCTTATCTATCGGATCTGCATCTTACTAACGCAATGTTGAAAGTCGAAGTTGTTTATTTTATTATTGTTTATTCGATTGAAGTAAAACGTTAGCTAGGTGAAACAACTGAAGTAATCCATGTTTTTATCTGGCAGTCAAATATACTTCTTAGTTGACTGCTAGATAGAAACGTTATTTTCTATCCAGCAGTTCTTAGTAGACAAGCAAAACATCTGATAAAATTGCCTTGTATTATGCTATTTTATAATTAAAGTCCTTCATTTCTGCAGTCATTGCATAAAACAAAAGTTATTCCTTTACGTCGTACAAGGCAGTAACTACATTGAAAGCGTAGCCTTTATTTGAACTGACGTGGTATTTTGTTTACAAAGAAAAGAGAAAACTTAAGTTATACTGAAAATAACTAAATGTGAATCCAACATTGCTAAATAGCTTCAGCTATATAGTAACAAAAGTCGACAGAGACAAACAATTGTTTAATTCTTAATGAGTATGACGCTGAACACAAGCTGAGTATTAATTGTTTTTGTAACATTGTTTCGAAAACATACAGGACCTATGCTATTGTATATCAAATGACGCAATGTTTCCTTTTTTAAAAAAAATCTGACTTGTTAGCAAAAATTTTTTAATTTACGTTATTACAATTTGACGAGATATAGATGGATGTACAAGTTAGGCGAAAAACACACTCTTACTTTCTCTGCAGCTGATGTAGCTAATAACGCTCTGGAATTCGACGGCATGCAGATAGTGGACATCCCTTTCTTCAGGGCGATGTCTAAATTATTACACGATGGTGTGTTTACACTTGGGAGTCACCGTATGCCGTGTGAAGGAGTAGAAACAATCAATTTATTACTGACGCTTTCTTCCACTCGCCCAAACGGGATTTTGTCACTCTTCTCAAATCCTGATCCATCCAAGCCAGGAGATTATCGAGAATTGCGTGTGGTCTGCCGTAAACCACTCGACCTCTCCCTGATTCTTAGCGGTTTCGATGTATACTTCTTTCTTTCTTTCTTTCTTTTTTTTTAAATACGCAATTTAGCACGCAAATCTCGCATGTTTTAATTTTAATATGTTGCCATATAGTGCTTTCAGCGGAAAAGTATCTTTGAAGTTTTTCTGCTTTACTATTGTAAATGTTATGATTGCTTTTCCTCTGTTGACTCCATGACCCCGGCCTTTTTCAATTTTTTTTCTTTTTGTGCCAGACACAATTACGCACATGAAAGAACAGCAATGAGTTAAAAATCTCATATTCTTCAACTGTTGCGCTTTTCCGTTTATAAATTCAGAACTAAAGCATACCATCATAAAACTAAAAAGAGCACAATTTGGATACCAAGGGATACCAATTTTAATGCTTAAAATAAATATCTTATATAATCAGATAGTATCTTTATTGAATAAATACTTCATAAACAGCATTTATTTTTTAATATTTATCAAAAAATTCTCAGATTGTTAATTGTTTAAGAAATTTTTATTTACATATCTGATCTTCCTTTTTCCTTTTTAATCAACGTCTATTAGATTTAGAAACCTGTAATGGTTTTGATCACCCCACAAAGAAGTACAGCACCCTCATTTACATTCAAATTCTGTAGCTTAAAAATGCACACTTAATTCATGAATACAAAACTATTCGAGTCTCATTTCACTTTATCATGTTCTGGGGAGTAAGTTTTTCTCACGTAGCTTACAAAGGTACTAATTTTGTTCAACAATAATTAAAACTAGTATTTAGAATTAGTAGAACTTGGAAGACGCATTTGCTCTTTTTAGGGCAGGCATGAAATCACATCTTACTTGTAAAGCAAAAGTTTCCAAAATAAATGAATAAATAAATGTACGCATCACCGAAATTTTGTAAATTTGAAACCAATAAGGGAGACTGTATCTGAGCAGCTTAGCGTGAATAATGTTTCCAGATTACCATAGGATTTTTTTTAATTAGCTAGCTCACAGCTATAATACTTAGCGAAATCAAAATGGTGTCATAATAAACAAGAATATTAATAGAAAATTTAATGGTCGAACTAATTTCATTAAAAAACTCAAATGTCGCAAAATGATCTCGTGCTGATTTCAATGCGCGATTTAAAGATATTGCTTCGGAAAAAGCCCGGAACCCAAAATAATCTGAATCACTGCCTCAGCAAGAAGGATATGAATATAAATGACACATCTACAAATCAAAACATGAGTTGTAAACACTATAAATATGCATCATCATCACAGACTTTCACAAGAGACGGTTTACATGTCTTTTCTCCCAAATGACGTTTCGGCCAATTTTCCTTTCCCTTTATCACCTGCGGAAGAACATCTTTTCCTATTTTTCCCAGTGTTCTCTTATTCTCGGTTCAGATGGAGTCATCGTTTGAAATAATTTAGTTAAGAAGTAATTTAATTAAGAAAATTCTCCTTTTTCATATCTTCCCCTCTCTCTACAGTGTATATCACAAAAATTGTATTATTCAAGAATTTAGTGTAGGTACCGTGCAAATGATTATTCTGTGCCAAGGTACGTAATTCAAGGCGTTAGAAACATTATTTGCTAATTAAAATTATTTATATTAACTGAAAAATGGCAAAAGTATTCTAGATGAAAAAATAAATGAAGCGTAATTTTATTTCCAAATTTTAACTATTGTCTTCTGCGGAAATATCCGGAATCACTCCTTAAATGATGGAGCCAGAAGTAAAAATCACACTGAAGGGTAGCATTCCAAGTTAAATAAGAAAAAGCTGCCGGTCCCATTTAATCGTATTTTAATTGATTCAACTTCTAAAAAGCAAGATTAAGCAGAAAATTAATCAGTCGTGCTGATGCTAAAGTTACGCACTATGAACCACAGAGATCCCACTTAAAATATAAGAATTAAATGAAAAATTAAAAAATTTTAAAAGAAAAATTATTAAGCAATGAAATTTTATTAGAAAATTATATCGATGCTGTGAGCTACATTCATTTAGAAGCCTAAGCACCGAAGTGTTAAATAAAGTTTATTTTTAGTCCAAAGGGACTTTGTCCCTGAAGGACTATTGTTTCGTTTTGCGATTTTTCGTTGGTTCACTATAAATGTCCGTTTCACTTTTCAAACTGTTGTCACCCAATGTTAGAGTCCTGCATTACATTTGAAGAAATTGAATAATGAAAAATCTGCATAAATGTATATTTCTCGCATTGTGATAAAACAACCGTACCTAGAACTATCTAATGTTGAATGACGTAATCCTACTGCGAATATGGGCATGTGGAAGCCCAAATTTAAAATTCGATTTCATATTTTGTAAGACTTTAACGAATTTTTGATTAAAAAACTCAAGGATTTCAAATCCAGCAATGGCAACGTTGTACAGAAAAAACATTTTTATCTCCAGCGCGCGAGACTCTGTATGGGAAATTCTAAAGATATGCTCAATTTAGAACTATTTTGCGATATTGCTCTTGAATTGAATTTTACCGTTTAAGAGCGAAGAACGTGATATTTAATAAATAAAGGTAACATACAAAATGTTAAAAAAACGCCCCTTTGGACGTAATTTAAAATCTGAAACCTTTCAGATTTTCTTTTCTTTTTTTATTTATTTATTTTTAGTTGCATATCATGGGTTCCTCTTCATCAGGACCAAGCAATTAGAAGATAAAAGACACAAAAGACATAAAGATTAGGTTAAAGGGATTCTGCAGAATTTCTTTTCTTCTCATGAAGAGGGCGCCCTCGAAATGGATCGAGTCTTGATTAAATTCCAAGACACACAGCAAGAATGCTGCATGCTTAATTGTACTCTGACTACACACTGGTAGTTCGACTTGGGTCCGATTCTAGGCGAAAAGGTTGGATACGTGGGAATTATCGTGGTTTTCGTCATATGTAACGTGGATATGAGACGTGGATTTAGATAGTCCTCGTGTGCTTTGCCGTAATCAAATAAACCTAAACCGAAGGTAATCCTTAAACATTTAGAATATTAAAATATAGGAAAAATATAAAGAAGAAAAGAAAACCTTAAAAATTTATAAATAACCCAGCATGTAAAATATTCATATTGCCAAGAAAGACAATAAATGTAATTTAAAATTAAAAAGCTGTTCCACTAAATGGAGTACTGTTAATATGCACAATCTTCATTTAGCTTTGACATAAGTAAAAATGGCTGAATAGTTTCTTAGAAGAAGTGAAAAGTAAAGTGAAAAACAGTCAACAAAATTCGTACAGAAAACTCCGCTGCGGTGGAGCGTTTTAATCAACTGTCAATCAAATTTATACTTTTAATATCATTCAGTTTTTGATCTTGAGATGCGTGACACTGACCACGTAATCCTTCAAGAAAGAAGCTCAAAGTGTATAAGGATTGTTTGCTTTGAAAACATATTGAGAAGAGGGGAAAAAAGTGTCGTAAGTAATGATAATTGGGGTGCGGTCACGAAACCTATAAAGAATGGTACGCCCTTTTCATTAACAGTTATTGTAGGATCTTTATAGTGCGTATCCTGACCTCCAACAAACAATTACTTGTTTGTGCTTATCTCTTGAAAAACTTTTAATGCCAGGAAGGGTTGCCAGAATGTGGATCATAATTTAACTCAAATTTGAAATGCATGCCATATTTAACGTGATCCATAAACTACGTTGTTTGTAGCACAGAATAAATATCCTAGCGCTGTATCCTTGTGTAGAGGACAAGATCAAGTTTTCATGATAATAATTCCAAGTAATACAACGTTGACTGCACTTTTTAAGGTAAAACGGAATTGCATCGATGTTCTAAAACATTAGATTTAAATTAATCTAGAAGTTTTTCTAAATTACATTTAATCTTTGAAGCAGAAATTTTATAAACAAAAAATAAAATTTCAATGAATTATTAAATGGAGTATAAAAAATTAAAATTTCAATGAATTATTAAATCGAGTATAAAAAGTAAAATTTCAATGAATTATTAAAACGAGTAAAACTAGGAAATGCAAAAGAGCTGAAAGTGCACTTACAGTATTAAGAATAAAATAAAAGTTTCAGTGTTACTTAGATCACTTTGAAACGGAGGTTTTTTTTTTTTTTTTTTCTTTTCTTTTTCCCGCTGAAGAATTCGATATTTTAATTAAACTGTAAATATTTCTATACGCTTCAATGAACAAAAAATACTATTATACATCAATGCTCGGTATACGAAACACATGAAGTATTTTACGGCCATTTTGAATGATAATTATGTTTAAGATTCTGATAATGAGAGCTGATATGTGCGAATTGCAACTTTTTTAAAACGAAGGCAAATTTTAGTAGATAAAGCCAGTAGAAAAGTTGCCTTAAGTGATAAGGAGGATCACATTATATGCGCGAAGCCTTTGGGCAACATGCTATCCGGTGATGTAAACGTTGTGAAACTTCGCTAGAAATATATTATGTATTGTGCGATATCGGTATTCGAATAAGCAGAGGTCTAGTTCGAAATTTTACCACCGGAAAAGCTATTTTGTTTTATTGTTTTCCCATTGAAATACAACAGATCATAAATGTCCAAACAATAAATTATAAGTGTCCTCTTATTTTTCTGTATTTTAAAACTCACTTTATTAGAATATGCACGTAAAATATAGTGTAAAGAAGTAGTGCTACTCCAAAATACAAACAAAATTTTTGAATAGTGAATCTGCCAACCAGCGGTCAATTGGCAAAGTCGCTAATACTGGTAGTCCGGTCCGAGATTTGGGTCCTGGCGAACGGACTGGCTGCATGTATAACGTGTATATGAACCAATTTCCCTTAGAAATCTTTCAGGAAGACATCTCTCCCCTTAGGTAGTTGCCATAATCACAAGATTTCAGTTCCGCTTCAGGTTTAGGTCCAGCTAAATTTTGTCATGTTTCTGGGCACATATTTTGATGGCCTTCTTCTGGGCAGAATAGCCGCTGACAAAGCATGGGCTTGGAACATTTTATAGTCAGGATCAGGCCCTTAAACGTGTTCCATCACGAGTTCACGTTACTGTGAACTTCTCCATAAGTTGTTTCCCTTTTTACAAGAACGAAAAGACTTGCAAGATGATGCACCTTCTCACATTGCTGAAGAAGTGAAGGCCCATTTTGGAGATGATCAGGTAATTTCGACAGCCAGACATCCGGACTTGAATGCCTGTGATTTTTGCTTGAGGGGATTCCTGAAAGATCGTGTCCATAAAGGAAGCATACAGACTATTCCTGAACGAAAAGCAAGCATAATACTTCATGTTGCTGCAACTGATCGAGAAACCATTCGCGCTACTGCTGAATATGCTTCAGCACGCTTTGAACATGTGATTGACGCAAATGAAATGCACACTGAATAAATTTTGAGATTATAAAGTTTTCTGTTTCCAATTTGTGTTTTTTATTCTTCATGCCCCCCTTTCTCTCCTATTAGTTGAAATTTGAACTATTATTTTTATCCCAGTTTTCTGTTCCTCGTGGGACATGTAAGGTATGTACCAAGTTTCAGTGAAATAGGTATACCAAAAGGGGCTCTACGTAGGTCTAAACTGGGTAACTTTAATTATAATCATTCTGTATATAATAAAAGTTTAAAGCAGGGATTTCCAATCTTTTTCTGGCATTGACCTGCTTTCATTTTTCTCTGTATACAATTTATAACATTTTTCTCTGTATACCATTTATACAACATAATCATAATACAAATAACTGCACATTTTTAAGATAACAACTAAGAATAGTAACTAAAGTTTTGAAAAAGAAATGGTTTATTAGATTTATTTTGAATTATTTTTATTTTTATTTTATTTTACAAATATCAAAAAGTTTTCAGAAACAATATCATAAATACTAATTCCACAAAAATTCGACTTTAATTTATGTGATGGCTGCGCTTAATTTTTTGATGCAATTTTATGCCAAATATTATTAAATCCGTTCAAAAATACTCAAACTGTTTCTTGTTTCCTGTTCAATATATTGACGTGACTAAACCTTGCTTCCACAAGATAGTAAGAGGGCAGTCAATGATGGTTCGGTAACAACTTTTATTTTGCGATATTTCCCTCGGATGACTCTTAAATTCCCAAACTTACGTTATCTATGCGGTTTGAACAAAGCTTGGGCTTGAAAATCTTCCTTCAATGTAATAAACTTTTCTTGCATTATACTATCAAGATCAGATATAACGCAGTTCAATGGTTCTATGAGCTATGCTGGCACATTCAGATTTCTAATGCCTTGGAAGCGAATATTAAAATCTTTAATTATATTATTTCTGTTATATTAATGATATAATTTTTCCTTACAATATCACATAGCTTATATCAATAAAAAATGAATTTATAAATTTTTATAACCGATGTGATCTTGATTATGTCGATCAACTACTGGTGCATGTCGATCCCCAATCGACTCCTTGATTATCATTGACTCCGTAAAAAATTTCATCGATACCCAGAAGGTCAGCACCTTCCCCATGGGAATCTCTGGTTTAAATATAAATTCCAAATCTAAAAAACTGAATTAATAACTACGTATTAAAAACTGGTTTTTCGATTAGAAAGCAAAACAATTGTCCAATTGCGTCATTCTGTTATTTCCTGCAGGTAGTGAAAGCTGAATTTCTGATGCAAAATCTGAATTGAAAATTTTATTCTTTGAGATTTTAGTTTCTAAAATTTAAATTTAGACTTAAATCTTTTTTTAATTTATTAGAATGTTAATTAGATATATATTGACCATTGTGCAATTCGAATATTTAGCTGCCTCATCACACGATGCAAAATGATTTTCAATTTCAGTAATATTGTTGCGTTTTGCTTTGCTTCTAACACCAGTAGTTACGTTATTTTCTTCCTTCATGTTCGTACGGGTTTGTATGGATTTGGAGTGAATAACGACGGCACTTGATGAAGTATCGAAACACACTTTATTTAGCCAATATTAATCAGGACAGCTCCAACAGCACTTTTTACAGTCGTCGAAGATATATTATAAACGCGCTGGAACAATCACCGACACACCCTTCAGTTTATCACGCTGGAGACAGCTTCCTGCAAAGCATCCGACTCTGCTTTCCGGAGTACAGCTCCCGACCCTGCTTGGTCGTTCTCGGAACTCCACGTACTTTCGAGACTCGCTTTTTCGGGCGAAAGAATTACTTACAAAATTTTAAATGAAAGCGTCAAAATAGAAATAAAATTGCAGGTCAAAAGGTTATAATACCACCATGTCACTTATTGTAAGACATAAATGATGAATTAGTTCAAGTGCAGAAATTGTAGAAAACATAATTTATTCTAGTAAAGACACTTAACACTTCTTCAGTATGTCACAAAAAATCCTAATACAAAAGTAATCTTATAAATAGTCTATAAAAAGAAGATTACCTTATGAATAAAATATTGAAAAACTGCAGAGCAAAATTCTTTAACAAAACTCTTTAAGACATTTTCAATTTTACTTCTAAAAGTATAATAAAAATTAGAAAAGAAAAAGCAATAATTAACACATTGAATGTTAAACTAATTCCTTCAAAAATATATTGAAATCAAGAATTTCTAGTAGCAAAAATTATATTTAACAGCACTATTTAAATAGCGCATTCATCACTAAAAATAACAAATCTGACATCGCGTAAACATCATTTAGTTCTGCTTCGCTTAGTGTTAAAGGGGGAAAAAAGCAAGACTTAAAAAAATCTTTGAGTATTAATCACTTTTCTAAAAGTGCAGTATTAAAAATGAAATATAGCTTCTTTTAGCGGCTTATTTTAGCTAATCATTCCCGCTGTATAACATCAAAAAAATTCGTCTCGTACGAATCCTTCTGAATCCACATCTTGCAACAATATAGATAAGATTCTTTTCTCATAAAATTTTATTTATTGTATTCTTTTTCCACATTACACAACTAATATAATTTTAAAGATAATAATTTAGTTACTTTGCGTTCCACTAGTTTATATCCAAGCACTGTTATGCATTGTATTCATTTTGCCGGAAAAAAAAAAAGTTTTAAAGTTGCAGTAAAAAGCAGTATATTTCTTAGAAATTTTACAATTGAAATAATCTGTAAGGGCAGACCGTTCAGTTACGTAGCTAAATCCAATCAGATTATGTCGCGAAGATCGTTCATCCAAGGTAATTCTTCAATGGAAATTTCCTGATTCGGTAGTTCAATGGTTTTAAGTAGCCTGTCTATCTGAAAATTCTGGAACCAATGATGTCTTTTATAAAAGATCTTTCCTTTTTACTTCTTAGTACGAAGCAAAGAAAGTACTAGAATCGCAAAATTTTCAGGTACAGTCAAAAGTCGCTCATTCGGACACCCATAATTCGGAATGATCTATAATTCGGACCTCACAGCTAAAAACTTTCTGCGCATGCGCCGCGTTGACACATGCGCATAGGCGTTTACGCGTGCGCGTAAGACCTCTTACGACTGCGCATTTGCGTGTGCGCAAGCGCAGAATACGTTTTCGCGTGCGCGTTTTATGTATAACGGACGGTGTAAGCTAAAATTATCTAATTATCTATTTCAGTTAATGTTGATGATTGCGTTGTTCCTTAATTTTCGAATTGGATCCGGCTTATTATTTTTTGCAGACTGTAAGAGCAATACTATAAAAGTAAACTTGAACTTTCGATTATGTCAAATAGAATTTTTGATTCTGGAGCTCCCAAAGGATCGTACAAAACGAAAGTATGTTTCGATGTCCATCAAACAAAAAGTTGAATTGCTGCAAAAAATGGATAAAGACATGAAGAATGTGACAGAGAGGTTAGTGAAAACGAAAAAATTTCGATTGACAAGTTAGTCGGTATTCTCGGCACAGCAGTTAACGGGACTTGAACAGCGGAACTTTGTAAGTGAACAAAAAATTATGTCTGTTTATAGAATTAAAAAGAAAGTATTATCACATAAAACGAAGCAACTTAAACAACTTACATTGAAAGAAATGTTTAATAAAGTAAACAAATAAATATTAAGCTTTTTTTTTTTTGTAAATTTTGATACCCTTTAGATCATAATTGTTCTTTATTTCATAAATTAAGGTTTCATATTTTTAATTTTAGAATTTCTGCATGCCCTCTTACGCGATTTAAACTGATGATCTATAATCCGGAAAAATCGATAATCCGGAATCGCCGAAGTCCCGACGAGTCCGGATTAACGACTTTTGACTGTATCATATTTCAACGAAAATATCTATTTTGACGGCTATCGAATGCAGCTTAACGTTGTTTTTGAGTGACATCTGTACGTAAGGACAGAATAAAGGACTTTTTTCCCCAAAACGGGTATCAAAAAGGATTTAAAATGGATGCAGAACAGACTTTTTTCGTGACGTCTATGTACGTATCTATGTATGTATGTATCTCGCATAACTCAAAAACGAGTAGCCCCAGAACGTTGAAATTTTGTATATAGGATTGCTATAATATGCAGTTGTGCATCTCCCTATTGTGGTTGCAATTGGCACTCTGTTACTCGTCTCCGTGAACTTAGTTTTTTTTTTTTAAATTCTTATATGTTGGTAAATTATGCATTTTTTGCTTTAAGAATGATTGAATTATGTTTTCTTATCCGCCGGTTAAGGCTTTTATGCCTTTAATTAATCTGCATGCAATACTTGTAGAATGGTGCACTTAAACATTTTAAAAGTTAAGACACAATAACACGCCGAACAAATACTAATTCAGAAGTCAAACAACAAAAATCAGCGTTATATTTTCAAATTTTCACAGGGCTAGTTTCAATAGTTTTACCGAACCACCATCGTCAGCTGCAAAAGCGCAAAAATTTGAAAATACAACGCTGATTTTTGTTGTTTGACTTCTGAATTAGTATTTTAAAAGTTGTTTAAGCGCAGCCAAGGAAATTATGGAATTTTTTTATATTCAAATATAAAAAATTCCATAATTTGATTAGCCGTCAAAATATGTAATTTTTTTTTTTACCATAGCAGCCAATTCGTTTACATTTGAAACTAAGCAGAATAGTGAATTAAGTCAGTTTTTGCACCTTCAGTGTCTTTTTGCCGAGTGGTACCACAGGTAAACTTTGAGTTTTGTGCACCGAAAAATCTGCCTTCTTACCTGCTGGCCGAATTGCTTGTTTTTGCGTAAAAACTCTAACTTTAGTTGCAAAAATTGTTTTTTAATTGTTTTCACTGTATTTGGTGTTTTATATTTTTCAATTTTTAATAAAGATATTTTGAGATTTTATGTCTTTTTGCTTTGCCGTGAAGTGAGAACTGAATTAATTGAATGAGAAATATATCTCAAATGAAATTCTAGGAAATAAGTCTAAATGAAATGCAGCAAAATATGCGTATAATTTAATATCCTGTACAAGGAATTCATGTGGTGTACACATCAGATTTTTGCAAATACCCTCACCAGCGGCCGAACGGCAAAGTAACTCAACACTGATATTTCGATCTGTGTTCAATACTAGGCAAATCAATAAACCAAAGGCCCTGTGCCAAATATTACAGTGATAAAATTTAATCAGCAAAATCGTAACATACGGCAAATTAATAAGCATGCCTTTCCTTAATATTTAATCAGACGACTAAAACCTATGATAATTACAAATAACAGTATCTAGAGAATACGGAAATGTATAGTTTTTGAACGATTTAATTCCATCTATCTACATCTATTAAACAGGAATTGAAAACCTGCTATTTTAAATAAAAGTATGATCAAGCTGGATAAAATAATTGAATCAAAAATTTTTAAATGCCTATTAAAAGTCTTATCTCTCAGTTAAAATAATTATAAAGGTGTTACGAATCATTCCCACTTAAAATAGCCATTTATTTATTATAAACACTTTTCAGAAAACCTCTTTGAGCCGTTTTATTTCGCGGATTTTGTGCTTTGGAAAAGCGAAAATATTACCTACTGAAGCAAATATTTGTTGTAAGCTTCGTGCACCAACGATCCAGTGAAATGGGCAAATAAAGTCATTTTTTTATTAAGTTCATAATTATTTACGGTGAAATAATGTAAGGGCAATTTTTTTCCCAACCATTTTGCTTTTCCATTTTGAACAAATCATTTTAAATATAAGCTGTTATTTTATTAAGTTCCATATCTTTTGATTTCTCGGTCACTAATTCTTAAACTAATAGGCCTATCGAAACTGCTTTACCTTAATGTGCGAACTGTTAAATTGAAATATAATGCACCAAGATGACATAACACTTTATTTTTAATTTTATTATTTTCATATGTTTAAAAATTGTCCCAAATAAGCTTCTGGAAGTTTCAGACTCAAACTTACTTTGAGACTGAATTCTTTTTTAATTTATTTTTAAATCTACTTCCGATCAAAATATTTACTAAAGTATTAAGCAGAAGATTTTAATTTATTAGTACAACAAAATTAATACTGCTAAACGGGAGAGCGCAAATTAATTTGTACTTTAATAGTGCGTTATAAAAATTAATATTTTCTCGTCGTTTATTTAAATAATTTAGCCTTTTCTTAATTTTATTTAATACTTCTACTCATCTAAATGTTGGTCTTGGTGTCGATCGGATTGGCTGGGATCATTTAAGTCAGGAAAAGCACTCGAGGGCTATAGAAGTAAGCTCCATTCAAAATATGTCCCAAGGGATGCAATTTGGGAGCTTCGTATCCGTTCGTCCTCATTTCTCACAACTTCTTGAGAAAAACTTCCGATTTTAGTATTCCTCATTCCGCAATGCCGTTACACAAAATATCACCACCTTGTCCCGGATTCGACACTTCCTAGGTCTAGCGCGGCCATACTTCTGTAATTGCCACAACGTTCGGGGCGGTAAAGTTGATATCGAAAGAATTCATCCATCATCTTAATTGTATTGTTTAATTTCATCCTTGTTAACTTAATCCTATTTACAAAGCGGCTAAAGTGCAGAATCGTCCACTTATTTATTTGGCGCTTACAAGAGTAAAAAGAATTGGATTTTTGCCAATTTTCTTTGACTTTTTAAATCAAAATAGGTCGATGTGTACATGGATACCGAGTATGTGCAATTCTTAAAAACGCGCCAAGCAGTGGTGATTCTGCACTTTGACAAAGCTACAGACACAAAAGAGAAGCATCTCACTGTAAATATCTGGGCAGGAAGAAATCTGCATAAGAAAATAATTTTGGCAGGCCCATTATTTTAGAAGTGGTAAAATCATTTGCACTGTTTCAGAATCAGTAGAATGTAAATGAATAATGATTCAATAAAACCAATATTAGATTAACACCGAATGGTTTTTATAGATATTAATTTAATATACTATATCTCATGTCAAAAATCTTCTGAAATCATTATCAAAAATCTTCTGAAATCATTATCAAAAATCTTCTGAAATCATCTGTATAAATAACAATAAAACCATGACGTTTACATCATTATACTAAAACTTAAAATATTATGCTCACACGAAAACAAATTTTAGCAAATACACTTCATACACTTCGAAGATTTCGCTCAAAAATCGCCAAATTCTATACTTAAGGAAGCCAAAACTGGATGCCCGACATCGTTGGCGATCATTTCTCCCATGTAAGTTGACACCACAAGCGCCTGGTGCCTCGGTGATGAAGATCGTATGATATATGGCGATTTTTCCTCGGATTCTCTCACATTAATTGTCTCCAGCTAGCGATAACCCTAAACCCGAAAGTCACTATTTTTTGCGTTCCTTCTTCCCACTCTCTTCCTCCACTTTTCATGACCTTCTGTTTTGACTGCTTCGTTACCGAGGGCCGAAATCTCGTAAATTCAACCCCCAGAGGGCGCTTTACGAGTGAGAATTGCGGGCGATACAAGATCGTTTGTCGCCCGCGACAACTGGCGTAACTATTTGCCGGCAGTCTTTCATTTCCTTTTCTTTTCATTTTTGTCCACTCTGCGGATGATATAGTGGACTTTTTATGCGATGCGCCGTAAATTGGGTTTTTAATGTTGTAACACTTATAGCGTTTGGAATGGAGAAATACGCGCTTGTGTAAGGGGGCGGAAGGGGGGACTGCAAAATTGACTCACTCAGGATGCGTTTCGTATTTCCAGAAGCCTAGTTAAGCGTGAAATGATTAAATGTGCATATCAATGACTGGACTATACTACATAGTTTGAATCTTAGGAATTATATTAAAAATTAATTATCATTCACGTTTAAAACACATTTGTATACTTATAAAACACAGATTTGAGCAGTAGGAGTACATCGAGTGTTCATTTCATTTATTCCATATTATAAAGCGAAGAGCTTATCAAAGAAGTGAATCGTTTAAAAGCAATCTATACTTTTAACAGCATCTGTGGCAAGTCTAGAAATGTTAAATAGTACTACTGTTAATATAATTTCTCACACATTTTTATAATTTAATTTTTCTTCCTCTAAACGGAGAAAAATCATTAATTTGTTTCAAATCTACTCGAACACTTAGTCCATTTTCTAAAGAGTGAATTACCAAGTTTGATACTTTTTTTTTAAATTTGAGTTTAAAATCTTATATTTATTACGTTAAGCTTACTGAAGTATCTTTTCCGACTAACGATAATAACTGGCTACGTTACAATGCTTTTGATTCGGTTGCCAAATTAGAATAGCTTTGAACAAAACTGCATTTATGAATTCCCAAATTTAATCCTTGAACGCTTGAAATTAATCATGAAATCTAATCGTTTATTCTTCGTGATTTTTCAAAGATCTAAGTTTATATAATATCTACGTGAGATCCTGAAATTATTGAAATTATGTAAATTTTAAAACTACATATCCGAAGTTTCTGAAGCATTTATATCACTTGGATATTTAAGTGCTAAGTTACAAGTTGTCTCTTTTAAGCCATCGAAATCAACAAGACTGATTTTTAATTAATAAGAAATTGAAAAGTGGAAAATATTTCATTTAATGTTTCTTATCTCTTCTTCGGCTGCGAGATCAAATCAAATGCCCATCACTTGTTTCATTTCTATCATGAAGAAGAAATTTATTTTCACCAACTGATTCTTGCCAGTCTGAGTTTTTAATTTTTATTTTCCAATTTTTTTAAAATTCTCTTGATATATTCATCTTTAAAGCTAAATTTCCAAACTTTACAAATGCATTTCTTTTATAATCCGCTGTAACGGAAACAGACGAACTTTCTATTATTATGTATATTCTATTACTATCTTCTAATTTTCCGCTTTTAACATATATCAACAAATTAAAAATTTTACTGTCAATGTTTAGAATAAAATTTTCAATTTTTAACCAATTTCACACAGATATTTTTACAGATATTTCTTAGTTTGAAAATTTCTCCTAGCAAGTAATCATAAAATTCCACGTTTCTGATCTTCATTAACACCCATACGTACTAGTCAGTGGTCCAGTGTTTAAGATCGTTGTGTACTAGTTGATTGTGTTTGGCTCAGTTTCCCTAATGGACGAGATACATGGAGTTTTCTTCGCAGGCACAAGTATGCATGTAAGACACTTTTTCTGAAGCAGCTCTACTACAGCAGTTAACCTTATGCGTACTCTGTTATTTATCAATTAACTGGTCGTTAAAGTTCATATACTTTTTATCATTTGAAATGACTTCATTTTCGACTTTCGTTAATAATATTTCCGCTGCAAGAAAGGTTATTTGATCTTGAGCAAAACTGTGTTTGTACGTTAATTTTAATGTAGCTATGGGCAACAAGTCGATTGGTCAATCGTGGATATGAGATAATACTGGATAGGCTGCTCAAAATTAAATTTTTCATGCGAAAAGAAAAAAAAAAAAAAAAAAAAAAACCTGTTATCCGTATTCGGAATAAGAAGTTTTGCCATTTTCATATAACAAATCATACCAAGCCTTAAAACCAAATTTGCGGGAACAAATCTGGAGCCATCTCTGCTCTAATTCACTTTGATATTCTAATTTCTGGTTTTTTTTGTTTTTTTTTTCCTTAAGCCCAAAGCTTTATGGTTTTCATTTGTTAATCTCTCTTTACGTTTCAATCCTTCTGAAATCATAATCCTTAAAATCTATTCTATTCTGTAAAATACAATTCTTCAAAATATATTCATTAATATCTTGCCTTAGAAGGAATAGATTTATATATCAGTCTTAAAATCAGCAGGTTAATCCCCTTGTGACAAGTTTAAGCTTTTTTTACTTCTTTGATACTATAAATTTTAATTTATTGCGTCATATAAAAAATGGAACAATTTAAAAAATTTGTCTTTCCCCCCCCCTCCAATTTTGACAAAAAAATGAAAAGATGTGCTGATTCAGTTAATACCATACACCATACACAGGGTTTCCCAACCATACACAGGTTACCATACACAGGGTTTCCCAACCCTATGCCCACGAGCACCATGGCGTCTGTCGATCGTTTAACATGTGCCCGACGATGTGCGATCACAATAAAAATGTTTTAATTTTCAATAAAATTCTACGTGAAAATTTTCTCATTTTTAATGAAATAGAAATTGCGTCCAACACAGATACCAGCATAAAACGAAATGCGACCGATCTCGTTTTTATGTTGTATGTATTTTTAACTTTATCCAACTATAAATTCACCTTGAAAAAGTAAATTGTGCCCGCCGTCCATCAGATATTCTACAATGTGCTCTTAGGGACAAAAGGTTCGGGACCCCTGCCATACATTAATAACTGGGGTCCTCAATACATCGCGGACGAAAACGTCCGGAGAAAGCAAGAGAAAACATCGCAGATCTAAAACATTGTAGTACAAAACATCGTCATCGAAAATAAAACGGTTCAAAAACTTCGCAATTTAAAAGCATCGTCTTCGAAACTATCATAGTAAAAAATAAAGTACCTACAAATCATCGCATGACGATAATTTCGCAGACGTGCATTTCCAGGCTTTAAAAATTCGCATACTTATTTTTGAGTGCAAGAAGGAATGAGGCATGTTTTTACTTTTACATTTGATATTTTTGATTTAACTAATAAATTTTTGCCGAAAAAAATAAGAAGGAAATTAAGCATTCAAAGACTGAAAATGAGTATGAAAATAATTCTAGGTATAGTAGTTAATAGAATTTAAAATTTTTATAGTTAACAAATAAAAGTCATTAATTAATCATTCTTTTTATAAAGTTTTATTGTAATTTTTCATGAAAAACACAATCTAAAAAAGATAAAAAAAAAAGGAAGATGAGTAACCGCATGTGGTTACCTCTATTAAAATTGCTTTAAGTAATTAATTTATCAAATAATAAAATTTTGTTAACTGCTATAGGTAACATTAATTTTTTACTCATTTTCAGTTTCTCAATGCTTAAGTTTATTTCCGAATTTTTCAATAGAAATTTATTAATTCAAAAATATAAAAGTAAAAATGTTATGCCATTTTTCGCTCACAAATCATTATGGGAATACACATTTACAATTATTAAAACATGAAAAAAAATGTCTGCTATGTTATCGTCATGCGATCATTTGTAGATACTTTATTTTTTACCACGATATTTTGGACGATGATGTTTTTAAACTGCGAAGTTTTTGAATCGCTTTATTTTCGACGACGATGTTTTAGAACTGCGATGATTTTCTCTTTGCTTCCTTTTCTCCCACGATGTTTTGTATAACGATGGTTTTGCTTTGCGTTGTTTTCTCTGCCACGTTTTCGTTCGCTATGTTTTTGCCGCGATGGTTTCGCCTGTGTAACCCTTGTAAGTATTCAAGCAGTAACTGTAAATATAATCAGATGTATAATTCCCAAAGCAAATTAAGTATAATTAATAAGATTACAAAAGGGCAAAGGCTCAAAACATAAGTCGTTCAAGGAGAAAAGAAACTAATATGCGATATGTTTCGCTTTTGAACATCACTGTTTAATCTCTCGATGCACTGCTGAAGATTTTAGAGTGTTTGATTTCCTGAAACGGACTCTAACCTCCGAAACATACAAGAGAAAGAGAGAATACAGTATCACTAATATTGGATGGCATGGATTTTTCCAGGCAAATTTATTTATGTGGTTACTTAACCATAAACGTGAATCACCTTCAATACATTAGTTCCAAAAGTAAATTTTCGTCTTAGAAAACAGATCATATAATACTGGGAAAATAAACTTGACGATTTCTTTAGGAATAAATTTATTTCATTAATTCGGCTGCTTTTGATTTAGCTAGGTTTCTAAATACAACAAAGTTCCACTTAGTATCTCTTCTTCTTGGAATTAGTGGAAACTTTTATAAAATGCGTATAATTCAAGATGCCTGCTACTCAAGCATTAGAAAAAAAAAGTAATAACACAAATCAGTTAACTCAAATAATTTTGCTTTTTATTCATTGATACTGAGAGACAAATATTAACTGAAAGGCGACAGGTTAACTGAGCAAACTGTTGGCAAAATTGATTAATAGAAACTAGACTGTCAATTATATAGGTGATTGTCTAATTTCCATTAATCACAGAATGAAATACTGTGTTAAGAATATAAATGCTTTTAAGTAATTACGATTAGTATAAATAGAGCTTTGTTACTTTAAATGTGATATTTTGAAATGGTGCTTCTCCGTATATTTCAGAATTCACGTTTCTAATTTTTTAATCAATTTTTGATTTTTAGCATATAATAGGGCATAGCTTAGTCGTTTCTCAATGATTAACTTGTTTCACTTTTTTTCCTGGCCTTTCTGTAGCTTATAAAATAGATTTCCAATGCCGTATAATAATGGATCTTGATCACAAAATCTAAATCTCTATTTCATGAGTATATTATCGCCTGCTTGAAAAGAGGTCAATAAAACTGAACGGTAACGGTAAAATGCTGCATATCGCTCTCTCTCTCTATTTTTTAAATTCAAATTCCAATGCGCCTTTTTAATAAAGTTTTGATACTTTGTAATTTGTGTTTGAGGCACAAAGAAATAAGGCAAAGTTACGTCTTGACTAACTAAGCCTTTTCTTTATTATATAATTTCAAAAGTCTCTATGTGGTGTTAATTTGCGGTGAAACAATATCATAGCAATTTTTCTGCCCCCCTTTTTTTAACGTTCATTTTAAATATATGCTTTTATGTTTGACATTTTTATTCCTTAGGACGTCAAGTTCTAAAATTAACAAGTCTATCTATAGTTGCTTACCGTAAAATTCTTTCAGAAACTGAAATCTTCAGACTAAGGTCAGATTGGAATTTCTATTTAAATTTACAATTTTTTATTAATTTTAAAAACTATTTGAAACTTTAATAGCAAAATAACAGGTAGGTAACCCAGCTTAGGTCATCAGATAGCAATATTTTTAGATTACAATTGTATTTTTATGGTTTTTATTTATGAAGAGAAGCGAAAATACTCCCTCGATTTCTCGCTGGCTCGTATTTCAGCGTAAAGAATTCGGAAATTTTGTAATTTCTATTTAGTTTAGACATAACTATGTACGCATGAATATTTTAATGCTATAAAAACAGTATTTCAATTGTAACAAGAATAACACGCCAAAGAACAAATCGGAACAAAAATCAGCGTTGCGTAAATTTGCAGGACTGTAGTTTCGAAGGTTACATAGAATCTATTTCTTCAGGAGCTTTCCTTTCATTATTTTCATACTTACAGCAGAAGGATGAGGCTCTATTCAGCATCCGAAGATACAATTCTGCAAAATGACGCAATTTACACTAATTCTTATAGCAATAGTATCTTTAAAATGGGCTTCAAGTACTTCATTTATGTAACACGTGACTATATAAGGAGATAATTCCTTTTACTAAAGATGCCAATTTATTCCCCTATTCGAAAATTTTCACGCTGTCGAGAATATAACTTTATGAAAGTCCTTAATATAAGCGTTAAGTTAAAATCTTATGGTAAGTTAAGGGTGTTAGAACCCCAAAATCTTCAAAAAATTGTGATTTCGGATTTTTGCATTTTCAAATTCTCTCCACTTTTATCTTTCTAAAAATACCATTCTTTAATCTCTTTGAAAATTAGAACTATAAAAAATCTAGTTTTAATTTTTTATCGACTGCTTTGATCAATGCGGATTTTTACATAAAAACGCATTTTTCTCCAAACGTGATTTTTTTGTACTCGATGTACCTTTTCTCAGGACTACTCACAGGTATCTAAAATTTTTATGGCTTATTTTTTAGGTTTCCTAATATTTACTAAAATGAGCTTTTTGTGACAAACTTAAAAAATTTTTATAAATTTTTTGTGTGAGAAAAGTGCTAAATTTTACTATGCCTAACAAAATATTCTGTAAATTACTCTAAAATTCAAAATTTTTCAAAAGCTCATTTCAGTATAACCAGATAGGTATACTTTAATTACACAAAAAATTTCAAGCATGTATCTAAAACAGATTTTGAGAAAAGGTACATCGAAAATGCCTATGTCGGTATAGGGATTGCTGATACCCCTTAAACTGCTTACTTAGTACAACACTCTAGAGTGTGTTAATTGTTCAACACTCGTAACTTTTAACGACTAAATGATGGCAACAGTATCTCGAAAGTATTTACTTTAATAATGGATAGTGATGATAGAGAAATTCAAGAGGTTTTTTTCGCATTCAGGCTTTATTTATGAGACTGAAGACTGTAAAATCTGTGATATATATAAACAAAAACATGCCTCACGCTGACTCAGGATTCACGATAGAATTTTAGGTCAACCTGGACAAGAACACTAAAAATATTTTGTTATGATTTAACTGAAAAAAATTCACGCACAAGAACTGAAATAGCGAGAATTTTGATTTATATCTCCATATTTTCTTTATTCAGCTGCTTGCTTCCTATTTCCTTTAGCTCCAGCGTTAGTCCTCAAATCAAGAAGATTCACCCAATCCTTCAACACTTAATTTTTCAACAGCCGAGAACGGCGCGCATTAAGGTGAAAAAAACCCGAAGAGAACGTTTTTAACGTTTTCGAACAAATCTTCCGTCTTTTCATCGCAGGGCTCATCATTTTCGTAACCGTAGCCGCCCTGCTTTTGTTTGTCGGTCTTAACCATAAGAATATAAACATCCTTCTATTTAACCGCTGAAGAAGGAGGGGGGTGGAACTTCTACTTCTCCTAAAATAAAAGTCTCGTAAAATTTTTCCAACGTGGGCCAGGAATGGCGGAAGTGCGAGGAAGTGATTCTTTTTCCCCTTTTCATTTTATTTTGTTTCCTTCTTCTTCTGGAAGTTACGGTAATATTTATCGCAGCGCTTGCTCTTGAAGAAGACAGATGTAGATTTGTACTGAACATCAATTAGCAAAAAAGGAATCTTGTGATTTGTGTTCTTGTACCCCCTACCCCCATTCTCGTCCTTTTTTTGACGTTGAATTTTCTTTAAAACATGGCGACGTGCTTAAACGGACGCTTTGTTTACGTCAGCGCTAGGCATCTAAAGAGCTTTCGCTTTTAAAAATGTATTCTTGCTAGCAGCTTGGCAATTTTGTTCAAAGCACATTCTTTCCTCTTGTTAAATTTACCTCATCACTGTAGTTGCTTTAGATATTCTTTCTTCTCACTCTGTCTACTCAAGAAGCACCTTATTTTTTTACTGTAGTACTTCAGCAGTTGGTAATAACATTCATATCTGACACTTCAAGAAGCAGTATAGCTGTTATTCCTTTAACATTCTATCTTCGACTAAGGTCGGAAAGTGAAAATTAAATAAATTTCTTACTATTTATAAACTAATTATTTCATTCAGAATCGTGAATCATCACCAGAATGTGTTCAGGCACAAAGAGATTTCTTAAGCAGCTAGAATGCAGTTCCTAAATCACATTTTTTCTAAAAAAAATTATACGTTAAATTTTGAAGTTTGTCCTAATATAATATAATACAGAAATAAGAACGCGTTTATATTTCCTTTGCCAGTAAAATAATCTTTTTAATTTCACAACCTCCTAGATAATTAAATAATTTGGATGTCAAAGATATATATATGTGTAAACCGATAAGATATAACCGATATATAACCGTAAGATATATAGATGTGTAAACCGATATATAACCGTAAGATAAGATGTATAGATGTGTGAACCGATTTCAGTTTTTTATACCCGTTGACAAACATTTTTAAGTTTACAGAGATAAAGTGGTGCTACAAGCATCCCTGTTCCTGAAGAACTTTACATTTTTAAGATTTTGCAGTAAAAAAAGTAGTGACAGCAATTTGGGTAGACGTGGAAGCAGAAGCGATGTGGGCATGTCCAAGATGAAACTTTCGTTCACAGTAATTTAATTTCCACTAAAATTTGTTCCCATTGGTTAACTAATAAGATTCGGTTCCCAAATTTGAAATTATTGTTCTCTGAAGTACGCATCTGCGTCATGAGCGTTATGCAATAAATTTATAACATGGATTAATTTTGAAATAAGCAGTTTAGAGCGATTTACTATAAGCAGTTATTATTAATATGAGGGAAAACGGAAATATCCAAATTAAAAGAGACTTAGGGACTTAAGGAGATTAGACAGTATTTACTCTTAATCAATGCAGGTTTAAAAAAGAAACAAAGAATAGTTTTTAAAGGAAAGAAGTCATGTAATCAGTTTTATATGTAAAAGAAGTTTAGTAATTATATAATTACTTGTTTAGATATTATACATTTAAACATACTGTTGTTTTTTTCTTTTATCTTTTCTAGCATTCCGTCTTTGTTGAATAGATCGGAAAAGAAAAAAAAGTATGTTACCTTTTGAAAGGCTGCACTATCTCAGCAGCTACGCGTTACTTTAAAAGGGATAAAATTATAAAAAAAAATTTAATTTGATTTCGCCGTAATCTCTCGTAAGTTATCTGAAATATTACTTTAAATGAAATTTGAATTGTCTTTAAGTTGTATTTAAAGTCTCATGGCAGAATGCGACGACACATCATCGCCTCAGGAGCCTAAAGGCAGTGCAAAAGCCAACTAAGATTTTTAAGTGTATGAATAAAATTACCAGATCATCTTAGTATAGTCTTCGATCAAGAATATGTAGAGATTAATCGAAAGGTTTTTTTTACTAGTAATACATGCAGGAAAATAAAAAATTGCACTTTTACCAGTTATTTGCAAAAATTCAGCTTTAGGCTGGAGTTGATTTATCAGACATTTTCAGTTTTCTAATTATCCAAAGCCACCTTACAGCATGCATTTTTGCTTTTTCTCGAAACTGGGGTTGACTTTCTTAGAATTTTGAACAGCCACAAAATGTCTGCATATAAGTAATAAAAATATCATATTTACGCAAGGAAAGTTGTTAAAGGAAGAAAATTATAAATGCAAGACACAAACTAAGTTATGCAAAGTGAAATATAAAAATTTATGAACATTTTATTGCTTAAATAATGAAAATTAGACATATTTCCTTTTAACCAAAACCAAAGAAAAAGAACATTGCTTAAATAATGAAAATTAGACATATTTCCTTTTAACCAAAAGCAAAGAAAAAAAACTTACTAAAAAAATTAACTGAACATTAATCAGAAAAGATCTCGGCACATCAAATGGGGGAAAAAAAACTGAAATAATGTGGACTTCGCTGACAATCGGAAGGAAAGAAAAAGAAAGCCTATTAAAAACAACTTTTGACACGTCAAATGAAGCAAAGCGATTGTTGTGGGTCAAAAAATGCAAATTTTGGAACACGAATGATTAATAAAACACATTTTCAGCGACGACACTCATTTATTTGTCCATGGTTATACATCTAACGTCGTTAAGAGAAGCAAAGGTGAATCAGTAAGACCTCTACATATAAGACAAACCGTAAAATACCCTCAAAAGCAAATGTTTTGGCGTTTTTTCACTGCACATGGCACTGGAAATCAATCTAGTCCCTTCTTGACGGAATGATGAATTTATCGATGTATGAAGAAATTTTAAAACATAGGATTGTACCATTCTCGAAAACCTTTACAGAGACATTTCAACATATTTGATATGAAACAATGTTATGCTATGATTTCAATATGTTATAAATATGATTTTAATATGTTTCAATATGAAACCTCCATTTTTAAGTTGGTATATGACTTCACAAGTGGGGAACGATTACATACGAACATATGATAAAAATTCTTCTAAACCTATTCTTTTTCTGTCTTTGGCCCACATGCGACCCGCTGCAGAATAAGATATATATTTCTGCACTACACTTGACTTTTTAACACTTGCTTATTTTGGATCTGTGCGTCATACATTGCCATTTGCTATGTATTATTTCCAATTAAAGTTTGCAATAGAGAATTTTAAGAAAACATTTTATCATAGGGGGAATAGCAGGAGAATTTCGTACATACAAAATTTAGCTTTTGTATAATGCCTGTGTATAAAAAAATTCAGCTAGAAAAATATTCATTATGTATGCTAATGTACATTAAATGAAAAAAAATCTATGTTCTTACTTTCAATGTTTGTAGAAATATTAGTAGTTAAAATGTCTAATGAATTTAACAATGAATATACCATCAATCGCCTAAATGAAGACCTAAAGTCTGACAGATCAAGCAGGAGGGCTGAAAATCATTGTTGATTCGAAGATCTCGTAATCGTAATTATTTTTATTTATTTATTTATTTATTTATTTTTTTGTATTTTTATTTTTATTGGTACTTGTGCATCAGCTGGTACATAACCACCGAAATATCGCCAAAAATGACTCCCTTAACCGAATCTGATTACTGCACGCATTCGGCAAGCTTAAAAACTGTTCTGTATTTTTCTAGAAGAAAGCTTTTTTCTTTCTCTTTTTATTGTTAATTTTTTAAACCTAAGAAAGGCCAGGAATGGCTTCTTTTTTTTATTTCAATATCAGTTTCAGACTATACAGAAAACATATTTCTACATTACATCACCATTATTTTCCTCCTGCTTCATGGGTTTGCTAGATCTTCTGAGAAATGAAGCATAAGCACTTTATTATTTCCAATTAAAATACCTGCCAGAAATTAAAAAAAAAATGTTTAATCGATCTGCTGAATTTAGAAATGCACTTTATCTCCAAAATAAATAGGCCAATAAAAGCTAGGAAGTTCTAAGCTGGCGATGTATCAACTAATACGTAAGCACCCTGTTTATTATCAAAGATAGAGCATATATTGGAAGGATTTCTCATTCCCAATCATCTCCACAATTTCGGATCCTGCCAGATTACGTTACTGCATTACAATCAAAACTTTGTGTACGTGCTCTGCAACATAGTGCTCAACCACTACAAGTGTACACTAATGTTTGTGAAAAATACAACACCATTAAGGAATTGTCGGAAACGAATGAAATTATTTCCACATATTACTGATAGCGATACAAATAAATGAACAAATTTGCAAGACCAAAATACAAAAGAACGTCGGAAATCAGTACTTTGTGTGTCCGCCACGCTGAACGATAAGAGCCTGTATACGTAGCGCCATTGAGTCATATAGGTTCTGAATGTAATCCTGGGGAATGGCATTCCATATGGCTTCGATATGACTTCACACCAAAGTTCTTATATATTCTATATAATTTCACGCCAAAGTTCAGTCTTACTGTGTGTCCCATCAGCTGTACTAGCGAGTCACCGACAGTTGAAATTCCAGACATGCTTACTGGGCAACATATCTTGAGAATAAGCAGGCCATGGAAGAAACGAAACCTGTTGTGCCCTAAAGAAGGCTGGGGCAGTCTAAGAAACATGCGAACGGGCATTATTCTGTTGAAATACAGCGCTCGGATTGCGTCGACGAATGGGTAGGACCTCTGGCTTCCCAATTTTCCTTATGTAGCATTCACTTTTGAGGTTGCCCGCAATCTGCACTAGATGGAATCGACAGTTATACCCAATAGCTCCCCACACCATGAAGCCAGGCGTTTGTGCGGTATGGTGCTGGATAACACACTGTGGGAGCAAACGTTCCCTTCTGCAACGTCTGATGCGTCGTACTCTTCCATCATTGTACTCCAGATTGTAGCGAGATTCATTGGACAAAACAACTTGTTGCTACAGGGCATTCCACGGACTGTGCTGCCGCGTCCATTGAAGTCGAAGACGTCAGTGATTCAGCGACAGGGGAATCCTTCGCAGAGGAACGATTGCACGCAGTTCATGCTGCAGCAGACAGCGACGAACCTTGGAGCTAGACAACGCAACACCTGTAGCTGTGCTCCAACGTTGTGCTATCACACAAGAAGACACTGTAACATACGTCACAGCTGTGCGGATGAGGTGTCTGTCGTCCTATACCGTTATGCTCCACTGCCAGGATTTCGCCTTTTTGGTTCTCTTCTGTCCATTTCTTCCAAATACGCATCACTGTTGTGGCATTACACTGTGTGCGGGCTACGATTGCTCAATACCAAAGTCCATCCACTCGCATACCCACGATGCGGCCTTGTTCGAACTCAGTTATTTATTGGTATGGCCCCGTCCGCCGCTGACAAGGCATACTGACCACTAATTAGACGTTTCCCTCAGACCGAGGACGATAAGCAGATTTCAATGGAACGTTACAGTCCTTTATATACATGGAACAAGTGGCCGGTTCTCTGTCCACGCATGCACAATCGCTTTGTAATTCTAATCTTTTGCATATCTTACTTCACTTTACATTTCCTGCAAGTTTTGGTTCAATTTGCAATTTTGGCAAACATTAGTGTATGCTTAAATTTATACGGCGATCCTAATACAAAATTATAAATTACTAAATTTATGAAAATTTTGAAAGTGCAGGATTCATATTTAAACGTAGATAATTTTACTAGCATAATTATTATGAAAATGTCCATTTGTGATATAGCATTGACTCGAATGTTCGTATTTGCAATGATTCTGAAATGATTCGAAAAGAATTTGCGTTTAGTATATAAGGTATTTCTCCCACTTCCTTAGCGTGCCTTCGTGGTGTAACGGTAGCACGCTGGGGCGGTATATTCCAGAAGTCCGTGGTTCAATTCCCGGTGAAGGCGGTTGCTAATTTTTCATCTCTCTGGTTTCCGAAAAATCCTAATGACTCTCTACAAGTTTCAATTCAATACTAATGGAAGTCCAATAATAATGAAGACGATATTATAATTATGATAATTTTTAAATGCGATGCTCCAATTCATTATCAAAATAAGCATTCTTAATCGCGTCATATTTCAGTTTGACGTATCAAAAAAAGAAATTCTCCTTTGTTAATGAAATTGTATATTTATTTCAGTTTTTGAAAATTTTCAATTCAGCACATAAACAGTGCTTTTGGCATTCACTATTAAAACTTCCGAGATAAGTGAGCCTCTTACATTCAAATCGCAGAAATAATAAAATATTTTGAAAAAACTTCCTACTTGAAATCAATTACTTTTTTAAGATAATCTTCACTAATGGCTTTGAATGCTTCATGACTCTTATCTCTATCGGAAAATTCACATCTAAAGCTTTCGTAAACATTTCTTTAGTGCTCTCCTAATATCTCTATTCATTAATCACTGAATGTGTTTAAAGATGCCGAAAATTTGGCGACAAAACTACGGTCGACCTATTTGAAACCTAGCGACGGATGTCACTCTTGGCGCCGCCGACTTTAACTGCATTCGGCGAAGGATTATGTGCCTACGGAATTTGTCACTGCATGCTTTATTTACTTCTTCCCCAACCTCGACGTGTTTATTTCCTTATATGTTGTCACGCATTTCTCAGGCAGGTCGTATCTTTCTTTGAATTCCACAACATCAAAACTCATTACGCAAATGTTACGCAGTGAAGCAACTCGTATCTTCGTGAAACAGTCTCGTTCAACAGTTAAATCTATGAATTGTAAATGGTGCTATTCTATTTCATATATTTGCAAGCACATAATTTTAAAGACAAATGCAATATGAAATGCACTTTCTAATATCCTAAACTGTATATTATGCTGTTATTTATAGAATTGCTTACCAATTTTACAACCAAAACACCTCTAGATACTTCGATTTAAGTAATTCGATTCAAAAACACATTTCTTATTCATACCTCTTGGCCCACCACCGGCCGAGCGGTGGTTTCAGAACAGGTTTTTAGGACTCAAACTATTTTAATCGTTTCATTAATTAATCTTGCCATCTTTACTCCGCGTATCAGTCGATTCTGTTTAGCTTTTTCAAAAATCAAATTGTTCATTAAGTCCCTGAACACTGGTAGTTTGGTCCGAGGTTCGAATCCCACGAACGGGCTGGTTGTATGGGCGTTAGTTTTCCCCATGTGCAACGTGTTAATGCGAGTGAATTTCCTTAGAAAGTCCTCCACGAAGGCATTCTTCTCTTCCGTGTAGTGCCTTTGGACGGAACACGTAAATACGAGTAATAACAATTATTCATACCTCTGATCAGTCAAGAGTATATTACTTATTCATACCTATGATCACAGTTTTCAGGATTACTTGAATAACGGCAAAGCATTACCTAAGGGAAGAGAAGCCTCCGTGAATGATTTTTAAGAGAAACTGGCTCATATTTACATTACACGTAAGGAAAAGTCACCGGTCTGTCATGACGGAAGTCCACCAACTCCGAAGACCAGATAGTCGCTGAATACTATTAGTTCAATTTGGGTTAGATTCCAAGTGAATTGACTATATTGCCGCTTCCTATGTCTAACGTGGATACAAGACAGTTTCCTTCAGAAAATCCTCCTCGAAAGTATCCCTTTCCCTAGCCTTCGAGTGCTTTAATGTAATCAAAATAAACCAAACTATTCATGATGGGCAACATATTTTGTATTTAACGTAATTTTGATCTAATACCTGAACTACGGATATGTGGACAAAATATTCCATGGTTCGACCCTAACGAAATACACAAGAAAATTTGAACAGCCATTGGCAGTTAGCTTCAGTTTCAGTTACATATCCGCTCCTAAAATTAATAATCTTAATTTTTAACTTTGATGTTTAATTTCATGTTTTATGGTAGGCTCTTCGTGTATTATTGAATCCTCCTACTTTTTTTCCAGTTTATTTCACCTTAACAGTTTTATTCCTAAATTAAAATGGACGCAAATTTTTTCTGTTTCACATTTTTGTAATTTTTGTTTCAATTAGTCTGAAGCTGCCTAAAGCCGACATGTCTGTTTACTCACTATTAATGATTAACTCTGGCTTTTTATCTTGTTAATTAATTGAACAAAAATGTTTGAAAATTATTTTCCAAAATGAACTGGCGAAGTCAAAAACGTAACTAATGGAATTGCATATACAAGTATGCCACTTCTAATTAGGTGGTGGTGGTGGTGTATTTAATTATGGCAAAGCACACGAGGGCTATCTGCCTAAGGGGAGGGATGCCTTTCGTGGAGGACTTTCTAAGGGAAACTGGCTCATATGCACGTTACACATAGGGAAAACCACGAAAACACCCATGCAGCCAGCCCGTTCGCGGGATTCGAACCTCGGACCGAACTACCAGTGTTCAGCGACTTTACCGCTCGGCCGCTGGTGGGCCCCTTCTAATTAGGTACATGCATAACGTCGTTGTCCACTGACTATATTTAATTTGCTTTTCATTTTTCACATCACTTCTGTCATTAAGACTTTAATTTAAGGAGACATGCTAGCGAATTTTTCGGTTTATAGCTGTATGGTATTGGTTTTTCACTTCAGTATTTCACATCTGCAATCTCTTTATAATTTATTCCAATACGTCATGGATTTTACTCTTTCATCCACATGTTTACGTATTTTTATTGCTATTATTCTCATATCTGCATATTTTTTTATGAATTGTAAAAAATAACTCTGAAGAAAACGCCGTAAAGCCGTACGCTTGTGGTAAAGTACGGCGCTAATTCAAAATCTAAAATACGAACTAGTAGTCAATTTAACTCTAAGTTGGCTCAAAACTTCAAATAGTTTAACAATTTAAATGAAGGCAACTTATAACGCAAAGTCGAATAATTTCATTCTTTTCAGATCTGGCGAAAGCTAGTAACGTAGCCTCCAGAGGCAGAAAGGCTCTGTATTTTACAATCCAAAAACTTCAGTTTAAATACTCTCAAAATTTCTTGCATTGCTGAGGAAATGGAACGGAGAAATTACAGTAAAGGTCGAAATCTAATATTTGGTTAATTTAAATTGCAGTAACCTTATAGCTTATTTAAAAAGTTGAGCAAAATTCAAACTTTCAGCGTGAAACTCTAATTCATATGCAGTTGAGGTTGAATAAAATTAATTTTTCAAACATAAATGATTATTCGATCCGGGGAAGTGTGTAAAATGGGTGTGAAAAGACTATGATAATAAATAAAAATATTTATCAAATAAAAAAGAAATCAAAATAAAAATTAGTACACAAAATAAAATTATTACATTTAAAAATTTTTTAATTTAAGAATAAAAAAACTAAAAAAACTTAAAACAAATTTCATATAGTTGTATGGAAATGCAGCAATTAACTTGATTTTAGAGTAACTATTTTGACAAGCTAACTATTGATGTCTTAGTAAGAGTAGCTCCGAAACAAGATTACTGATAGACCCTTCCCGCTATGCAGATTCCTATCTATGATCACAGCGGTTTTCATTATCATAAACCTTGCAGTGCGCACGTGATTACCTATATTGGACCATCGATAACAGAACGAGAAATTGTATGGCAGCACGAATCCCTTTTTAATTACATTATACGGGCAGATGAACTTCCGGATTAAATTTTCCAAAGGAATGCTTCTCGCGCAGATATACTTGACGTAATCATCGACAATGATCAGTTGTACGTTGATTAGTTTATATAGAAGTAGGAGACGTGAAAAATGTGGAATGCTCTCGCCGGGACTCGAACCCCGAACCTCTCGATTACCCGTCGAATGTGCTTCCAGTTACACCTTGAAGGCGTACGGAAAGAAAGGGGAAAATACCTTATATAGTTATAATCAGAAGAAGGCAGCACTGACAAATAAGTTTTATTTTCATTACATGATATGAATGGATCACTGATAATCAAAATAAGGCAGTACAGACATATAAGTTTTCTTTCCCGTACATGATGCGAATGAATTAGTGATAACCGGAAGAAGGCAGTAATGACAAATAAGATTTATTTTCATTACATGGTGTGAACGGGTAAAATCGTATGCAAGATTCCTTTAGCAATGATTATTCCTCATTTAGATATATACCCAATTGAATGGAGGGAGTATAATGAACTTATATTATATTCTTGAAAAGATTTGCACAAACTGTTAACTAATTCTTATATGAATGTCGCAGGTGTATATGCTCAATGACAGACATGCTGTATTTCGCAAGACTGCTCCTGTCAATCTGCAAATAAAATTAAGAAATAATGCAAAAAACATTATGAGAAATTTCTTATATTGTTACAGATTCCAAATATGCCAATACTGAATACAAGCTAGCGTTTCTGATTCAAGCTGGAAACGGTTACGATTAGCATAACTTCAAATATGTAATTTATGGAACTCAGTGATCGTCTGTTTTAGTCATAACAATCCCAAATATCAAAAACATTTCGTTAAATCTATGCGTAACAAGATAATAGATCATCTGGTATAATAAAGGGACCTTCTTCATATTAAGCAGGTATTAAAGCTTCGGCTAATTAGTGTATAAAAGCATATTTTGTTGTATTTTATGTCGTCAAAATTGGGAATTTTACTGTATAATTATCTTTGTAGCAATGAGTTAATCGCAAAATTTTTGTGTTGTAGCAATGAGTTAATCACAACTAAATTAAAACAACATCACTACTTTTTATTTGTTTAACTAATAGGTAAACTAAATTTTTAAAAGAAGAAACATTATTCCGTGTATTACGGTCCTTGGTCTGCATTTCCTTCCTAGTCTTTTATCGTCAGGTTCTAAAAATTTTAAAGATATTCGCGTAATTTTCTCCGTCTTCAATGCGTTCAGAGAAAGAGCTTCTCTAAGTTTGAAAATGGATTCGCCAGCGCAGTGATTGTTTTCATCTTATTCCTCGCAAAGTACACTCGAAGGTCACGCTGAACCTGTCCCTTCTAACTGTTGAACTTTATGCCAGCCTAATACAAAAACCGACCAGTCATGGCTGACGTTCGGTCTAAGATTTCACTCAGTTACATCTTTACCTTCTGTAATTATTTATGGATGATTTGAGGCCTAAGGAGTAGCAGAGGTAGTAATAAAAACAGTCGAGATTCCAGTTGCAGGGAAGTAGAAATGAAGATACCTTATTAGATACTGTAATATTAATATTACTATGCATTCTTGTTGGAATGCAGTTCTTTTTAAATAAATAACATTGTTGATAGTTACCTGTAGTTTATCCATCACTACTTTTTGTTTGTTTATGTTCTTACTTTAACTGCTTCCTTCGTACATTAAAGTATTCGCATAATTTTCTCTCTCGACTCTCGGACGATATCATTAGTAAAAGCAAGGAGGAAGATACGCAAGGTAGCACGATATTCATTACCTGTTTTTTAATACCATCATTACTTTTAATAGCAGCAACCTATGGAGCAAAAACATTGCTCTCTTTTCATTAGTTCATAACGTAAATCACATCGGAAAGTCATTTAAACATTAGCCTTGCAATATAATCCTAATTATAAACCGTGAGTATATCTTGAAACAAATATAAATAAAGAGGGCATATAAGTCCCGTACGGGAGTGGCCATTACCGAAAGAGTGTTAAGTTCTGGCATGACTCCACATCTCCAGTCCCGTTGGTATTCCAAACCTCGTAAGCACGGTAAGTGACTGTTCGCACTGCCTATCTTAACAGGAGAGATTTATGGCAGCCACTTGAAAACTCTTGACGGGTAGAGACGCAAACTTGCAATCGGCACGTAAAAAGTTATACAGATAAATACACCGAAGCCACCCAGAAAGAGAATTATAAACCGTAATGTTTTATCTTAGGTATTTAGTTGTTCCATGTTACCGATGCTGATGTAGGCACAAGAATTATTAATACGAATATATGCCACATCAGAGAGCTAAACGAAATCAAAAACCTTAAAGCTAATTTAAGATAATATTAAATAAATATTAAATTTTTCACAAACTAAAAATAATGGTAAAAAAAGTATTGGGGCATGCAAAAAATTTTTTTTAAACTCTACAAATGCTGCTATGCATGGTTTTATATAAGATTGTGATAGAGATTTTCTTCTCTTTTTTTCCATTTTCTGATTAGTTTTTCTCCAAGCACATTTTTGTTGGAAATTCTGTATTTATTATTTTGTCTTCATAAACAAATATGCTTAAGATGTTTTAAGTCTGCACTACGCACAAGCGTTTTGATTACCTTAAAGTCCACAATTCGCAAAGAGGAGCATTGTGCTTCGAATCATCGTCCTTATGAAGTTCTTGTGACCATTTTTTGGGCGTCCTGTTTCAAATTTTGTTTGAGAATGTTCGAACACAAAACTTTATCATTTTTATCATCAATAAAATTTAGAATTAAGGCTTCCCAAACTCTGATACAGCCGAGACCATCTGACTATATTCTCCACCATGTTTTGCTGAAGAAATACAAATCTTGATTCGAAATTCAGTACTGAGTTTTCCGCACACCTTTCTCTTTTTCCATTTACCGTTTCTTTCTTGTTCTCTCTTTTCTCGCATCGCTGAAACAAATTATTGAATTCCAAATTTGTTGAGGTTTTTTAATAGAGATCTTAGAGAACTGTAATCATGGCCTTCAATTTGCTTTAGAAGTGGTTTTCTTTCAGCTATTCGGCCATAAATGCTACATTTTGTAAAATATTTCTGCATTAAATAACAATTATGATATTACATATATTTAGAAAGAAGCAATGTGATATTAGTGTTAGGAAAATGAATGACTCTTATACCTACCATTCTTTGAAACAAGATGCTACGTTTTACAGTACAAGAACTGAATTTCTTCATTTCTGGCTTGCCTTTTGTAGATTAAACTTAAATGTCCCATACTTTCATAAATACTAGGTAGAGTGCATTGCAGTGCATATACTATATTTTATATTTCACTATTTAGTAGTATAATATATAATGTACTGTAGTTCACAACATACTTTACTATATTTAATACTGATAGTGTCTTGCATAGTTTATCAATGAAACTTATTAATGGTTTATATAGCTTCGCTATTATCTTGGATCCTACTGTCCACTGAAAACGGGACACTAGAATACAAGAAATTATCATCGGCAACATCAGGTTATCGGATCTTTTATTCTAATCCGTTAACAAATCTTGCAATCTAAGTACAGGAAATTCCGCTCAATTCTAGTTTTATTTCACCCACAGCAAAAAGTTTCGAGAGGAATTCCTGACTGAATTCTAAATTTAAGCTCACATCTAAGAACAGCAGTGACAGGCGGACAACAAAAATTTTAACACGCGCATCTTGCGAGACAGATCTCACTCAGGATGGTGAGGCGGTGAGATGTCAAGACGTGTCTGCGAAGATTCTTCGCACTAATCCCCTCCCTGACGCGATCTTTTGGCGACGAATATTTGATCTAGGCAGTGAAAAGTTACTTGAGAAGTTTAGGCAATGTGCGAATTAACGGATTGCTAAAGAAGGGTGACAGGACTTTTTATTCACTTTTTCTACCTCTGCTTTAAAACAACAAACAATTTGGCAAAAATCTGCATCAAAATGTTACAACTCCGAAACTGATGCCAGTAAAAGGAATTTCGAGGACTGGAACTTCAATAGTTGCAAAAGAGATACTTCCGTGAAATGTTTAGCGTCTTGCGATATAATGAGCAGCATCGTGGGCAACCCATTGCCAGCGGTAAGGATGTCGTATTGTACCCATAACTCTTGATGTTACTAATGAGGCGGTTCATTGCGTGATGAATTTCTGACACAGTTTGTAAACAAATGCCCTAAAATGGTTCCTTCATTTTATGAATCAAATTCTACGATCCCAGAAGTTCTATGTCCAAAAAGTATATTGGGTGGTAGAGCATGTTTTAGCCCCATCCAGCGAACAAATAAACGACAGGGTTGCGCTAGATGTATCCAGATCATTGTCTAGCACAAATGTAAAAGAATTTTTCCAAAAAGTGTCCAAAAAGTCGCTTTTATCTAGTGTCAATCACATGGTTAGGATCCAAAAATAAACAGTGATATTGTATATTGACGGCCTGTCTTTGAGTATGGTATTCGTTAGGATAACGCCACCTCACTACTGGATTCTGGCGAAATATAAATTTTACTGTAACTCACAGTAATGCTACTTGTTCGGCTGTTTCAGTTTGGCTAATACGAACTGGCTTATGTCTCATCCAGACCAAGGTTATGGCATCAGAAACTCCGTTTTAGCGCACCAAGTCGGTTTTATTCATATCTCATTGTAGCCATTTTTATATTTCCAGTAGATTCGTTGTTCATTTTTTGAAAAAAAAATCTCGTAATTTTTACAAAATTGGTTTTTAAAATCTTAAAAAAACATCGTAACATGAATATTTTTCTCATTTAAAACATTTTGTGGAAGTACATGCATAAGGCCAACATTTGGGAAATTCAAGGTCGCATAGGGATTTTTATAGAGATGATTTATAAGCATAATATAAGGATATAAGCAAGGATTTATAAACAAGGATTCATATCAAGGCTCAAAAATGAAATTTTGCCAAAATTATTGTATACCTCAGGGGTAACGTATTTCCTGAGGTTTCTTTTAAAAATAAATTCATTCTACGAGCATTCGGCAAAATAAACGGAGACACTAGAGTTAGCCAATTTTCTGTTCATGAGCAATACATATTAATGCTACCTTCATATGACAGCATGTGCAAATGATACTTTTTTTCCCCCAAAAGTATGACCTTTTTTACTGTATTTCCGCAGAAATGCCAAAGAAGCAATTCTAGAAAAATTCGGATTAAGCATTAACGAGAGACATTATGTGCAAGTTAAAGGATTAAACTTGAAATTAATGAGTTATTGTCATTTTTTACTCACAGCAAATTAATAAACTTCCTGGGTTTGCGATGCATTTTATAATGAAATACTCAAACGGAGTTCGGAAAATTAACTTTTCATTATATAAATAAGAATAAAATGGCATTAAAATTTACAAGCACTCTTGAAATTACATGAAGAGTGTGGAAATTCATTAAAAATATAGTTTCAAAATTAAGCGAAAACTGAACATATTAACGGAAGGAAGTGTGTGTGCATAAGGGGGAGAGGTGGCTATTAGTTACAACAGAAAAATTGCTAAAGAGATGTTTTTTTTAAAGGTATTAAATGGTATGGCCATGCCAATAGATTATAAAACCTGAGGCAAAATCGCAAAAAAATCTCTCACCTTCTAAATACTTTTTATGGCATATTATTATTTAAATTTATTACATTTTAATTTTTCATTTCTTCTAAACTTTTTACTTGAGGCAAATGCCTCACTAATTCTAATGTAATAAATAGCATGACCTATGAGAGTCTAATATTTAAGAATTTAATTTATCAGAGGATGTGATTTGAATTGTTATAAATTTTGTATAGTTTCCAGAATAAGCTGGGTTTTGAAACAGCTGCAAACGAGCACTGAGTTTCCAAAACGACGCATCTATTGCATAAATTGAAAGCCATTCCACCGACGTCTTTCGCTATGCAGTGAGCATTTTTGCTACCAAGAATACCCATAATGGTAAAAAATATTGATATTTTGTGTTTTAAAGGAGTTATGACCAAAATACACAAAGAAGAAAATACTATTTTTTTCCGTTTCGCCGGTGTAAATCTCGCCAAGCAGATTTTGTTGGCGACGACATACAGTATACACATAAAAAATTTTAACAAATGTTAGTTCTACGAATTTTTTATTTTGAAGGCATAAACATTTTCATATTGTTTATAATTTTGTAAAAAGCCAATAAATAAAGACGAGAAATTTGTAAAAAGATATTAATTTAAGAATTTACTATGCTATCATGGTTGAACATCCTGATTCGCCGGTGCGTATCACGTGACCCCAAGTAATCTCATCTCATGCAAACTACACTATAAAAATATAATTCTCTCAGTAATTATCTACATTAATTTCAAGTTAAATCTGAATTTGGAATATAAGTTTAAATGCAAGAATTATTTCAATTCGTACGAACAGCTTACTCAGAAATTATGTAAAACCGTAGTTCTTTACTTCGCTAGTGCATTCTCATTAGAATTAATGAATTTAATCCTTGATTTTGCCTTTTCTATACTTCCGCTTCAGGTGAGTGGTGTGATTGCATCCTAATTGACTTAATTACCGCGAATGATCTTAGGGCATAAAATTTAATTATCTTTTTATAGTATAATTGTAGGTCAGTATTGAAACAAACAATCAATCTGGTAAGAAATGGCTGCGATTTGTTTTGGAAATTAGACGTAAGAGGTTACCAGTGAAGATATTCCGTTTGCCATCAGTTGTACCATTATTGGCGACTTTATCGTTTGCGCCGGCAAAACGGAAAAGTACCGAAAATACTTTTGGATGTTAAAATTTTAAATAAACGTATTTTTCATTATTATTATATTAAAAAATTACAGTCAGTTACTTTTATGTAAACAAAATTAATTTACATATAAATAAAACAAACATATAATATTCCAGTCTTCCTCATTTTCAATAAACCGTTTAGATTTTGAATATTAGCCGATTTAATAAATTCATACAATTATTCTTGAGAATCGTAGAATTCCGAGAAGATACAGAAAGTTTCTCAGAAGCTAAAAGCTATATCTGGGAAACTCTGCTTGAATACTAGGGGTGCTCCTAAATCACCACACGACTGCTACGCCAGCTGACAATTTCAGGAATAACCCCCGCAAAAGAATAAAAGGATGGGCAAGGATGGTGTATCGAGGTTTGTTGCTCCTCCTGAGCAGTAAAAACCTTGGGTTGATGGCCCGCAGCGACATGAAGCGTGCGATGTGTCTGTCAGCGACCATCCCCACCACGCCCCCCTTTTACGCCAAGGAAGGCTTGATTTAGATGGCTTTCGGAGTTTTTTTACCCTCTTCTATTTGGAAGTTTGGGTTTCTTTTTCTCTTTCACAGAGGGGTGGGAAGACTCTCCTGAATTACGATTATGTTCGCCCTGTGGTTACCCAGAATGAAACAACTGGTAACAGAATGGGCTGTTATTTGTCATAGGGCAGATTTTTCGGTATTGGATACGTTTGTATAACTTTGAAATACGGTGACTGACACGTGGTAAGCACAAGCGCAAAGAATGCTTTTCGATTTGAATTTTAAGCATTGAAGTCTTTCCCTGCCTTTTTAAAAAATTGTGTATGTGATAGTTTTTATAGATTTGTTAAATATTGTTATAGTTCTTAATTTTGTTTAATAAATTTGTTATAATTCTGTTCACACCTATCGTGCATAGAAATCAACAAATTTCATATATAAAAGAATGTAATTTATCGCAGATTAGTAAGAAAGAAAAAAATGCAGCATACTGAGATAAAACAAATCATACGTTCAACCCTTTCACGGTGAAGTTGCCCATGTCGCTAGTGCGTTTCCCCCCATATCGCTAGTTTTTATACGGCAGGTCGCCCGTGCGACTGTGTCCATTTTCTAACTAGTACCTTTCCCTATCAACGGTGAAGTTGCCCATATCGCTAGTGCGTTAAAACAACGGCAGGTCGCTCGAGCGACTGTGTCCATTTTCTACATAGTACCTTCCTTCTCCTATCAACGATGAAGTTGCCCATATCGCTAGTGTGCTAAGACAACGGCAGGTCGCCCGAGCGCCTGTGTCCATTTTCTACCTAATACCTTCCCCTACCAACGGTGAAGTTGCCCATATCGCTAGTGCGTTAAGACAACGGCAGGTCGCCCGAGCGACTGTGTCCATTTTCTATCTAGTACCTTTCCCTATCACGTTAGTTTATGGCTCGTTGATTTCGGGAACTGTTAAATGACATGCCAATCAATCTTTTGAAGCAACTACAGCAGCTCTCTCATTTGAATGCAGTTTGTTTAGCGTCAGCGTTTAACAAAGAATGCTAGCAGTTGCAAATTTTGTTCTAAAGGGAAACTTCACACAATAAGCGAAACCGCACCAAGATCTCCAAACAGAGAAGTAATCATCTCATTTAAGGAAGTTATTGTTAACGCTGTAGTATTTTACTTAGCAAGACGGGAAGGAAATCCATTCCAACAGAAGTTTTTATACACGGGTGTTTCAGATGTTCGAGAAGAACAGATTTTGGGTTTTGTCGTTGCGAAAGAGTTAATAAAAATTCAAGAGACAAACACGTAAGAGAGAAATAAACATTTTAAAAGTTAATATAGGAAAAATAAAATTTCCATCCCCAAAATTTTATTTCTCTCATTTTATATATATATATATATATATATATATATATATTCACATTAACTAAAATGATCCTTTAAAGTAACAAAATAATGATATAAAAGATTTTATAGTTGTAATATTTACAAAACAGAGTTTGAACCTCAAGAAAAACCGTTGGGAGTTAAAATATCACATACAGTGTTTCTTGCGACGTTCTAATAAAAGTCCCCCGCTTTTTTTTTTTTTTTCCCCTCCCAACCGCCGGACGTTTGCTTGAAATCATTTTTCAGGAAGGGTAGAATTGATCTACCACTTAGTCCTGTCACCCCCGAGAACACTGCCTAGGACGTATTACAAGAAATGCATCGATAGTGCACCCGCGAAAAGGGGCAGTAAGGACACACATAACAGGCTCGGCACTAAGAATGAAGCACTGCTCCGAAGCTTCGGTCTCTAGATGGGGTGTTTTTTTGTTTACATTCAGAAGCTCCCTTGACAACGCTTCCATAGTATTTCAACACGCGACAGTTCCATACAAATCTAAAAATGGGACATTTTCGCATAAAAGAAACGTTCATTGTGTGATGAATAATAGAAATTTGTATAGTTTAGTGACATTTACGCAAAAATCACATCTTGATTATTTTTCGATAACTAACAACAGCGATTTTGATTATGAATTTGTTTTATAAAATTCTAAGCTGTTAAACTAAAAAATATAGATTTTAGCAAAATTTTTATGCTTAAAGAATGAAAAATACATTACGGTACCTTTCAAATTGCATACATCTTTCGATACCCTTGATAGAGTATTCGCTACTTTTATTTTATGTTCCAAACACCAAAATATTTTTAAATAAAATATTTTTTTATATCCAGAAATATTGTAGAAAAAGAAAATATATGAATTTATATGTATATTATTGTGACATGTTCTTTTTAAGAAATTTTAGTGGAGATGCTTTATTAGTTGCTCTTTTAAACTTATAATTTTATTTTTATATAACTTAAAAATAATCACTTTGGGTTTACAAGTTTTACTTATTTGAGTTAATTAAACAATAAGATTACCACCAAATGCTGCAATATTTGTCAAAAGTAATAAATATACACACAGATATGCCAATACGTTAACTTTTCCTTGAACTGTAACCACGCATTTGTGTAAAATTATGTACGTTTTTACACAAATGTATGGAACAGAAGACGGATACATTTACGAATTCGGCGGAAGTACTACGCGCGGTCAAGATGATGTGACCATGTGAACGTGCCACAAGAGAGCTTATTAAGAATTTGAAAACAGGGTAATCGAGATAAGTTTATTTTTGCAAAAATATTGTAAATAACGTTGAATTGTAAGCATAAATTGAAATCCTGTTGACAAATACGTTGTAAAACTATTTATGCAAGAATTTTTCGTACTGGAAAGCAATCTGTTAAAAGATATTGTAAAGCAAATTCTATGAGATGCGTATTTATGAAAGTAATAAAGAAGAGTTTTAGAATATGTATTGTTGAAATTAAGGGTAAAAAATCTGGTAAGTATAATTAAAAGAATTATTCCCCTTAACAATAACTCAGTTACAAGTTTTAAATAATATTAAAAAAAGTCCTTTTCTTTAATTCCCTTTCAGAAATATTTACAGAAAGTTAGGTACTATTTAACGTATTTCGCTATTAAAATATAAGGTGCTCTAATTTGAAATGGACCGAATAGAGCATTAATTATAAATTGACTTGGAATTTCCGATTTAAAAGATACCTCAGAAGCTAAAAAATCATGTCATAATTGAGAAAGTATTTTAGGAAGAAGCTCTATAAATAGAAAAGAAATAATGCATAATTTTAATAATAATATTTAGTATATTTTAATATTAATAATACAATAAACTTGGATCTTAATTTTTGTAATCCTTAACCGAATAAAATCGAATTATCTTAAAATTTTCTTGTAATGTAATTGAGGAACACTTGCGAAAATATTTCACTCAAATTAAACCGTTCTCATCAAACTGTTCTATGAAAAGTATAGCATTTAATTCCGTTCAGAATGAAATGTTGTTTAAAAATTTATTCTTTTTATATACCTAGGACTCAGAAATATTGTAGAAAAAGAAAATATATGCATTTATATATATATTTACGACGTAATTACAAAATATTTACATCCGATCGTGTCAAAACCGATTGAACTTAATGGTAAATGACCCCATGTTTTGGTCACCACGAAGGGATCGCCAGTGCTTCAAAACAGCGTATAGGGGGAAAACGGTTAGAGCCACTCCATCTTACTTTCTACCTCCGTGGGAAACACACGTATAGATTAGGTTTCGGCTGCCGATAATTGAATCCTACATGCATGATGCACTTAGAAATGAACCCCCTGAGTCTAAATCGGCTAAGTTATGCCCACAAGTGATAAAGCCAATAGTCTTTCAGAGAGATTTGTTACTATCTATGCATCTAAATTAAAACTTAAATTTATAATAATAAATATAAATAACAAAAAAGGGGGAGAATAAATACCTCTCGAATTACACTGAGTCTTTTGATTTGAAATTAGCGCCAAGTGAACTTTAAAAATTATTGAATTCAATTTAGAGTGTAACTCATCATCAAAATTCATTTAAAATTTAAGAATTCTGAAAAATTCGAAAACAAAAATGAGCAAAAATAATACGTTGGGTATTTATTGAATAACTTTGGCAGACATTCGACATTCTTGGAGCTAATGCTTTTAAAAACTTTACTTCGGCGATTTTAAATGAGAGGTATAGAAAATAAATTCTTCAGATGCTTTTTTTTTCCTTTCTACTTCCTTTGTACCAAGTAAAGAAGGTACTGTAATGGCGAAAAATTTCGGGTTTCCGATTTCAACGGAAATAAACTGTGATTGTTCCCGAACCCATTTTAAATATTTTTTGCATGATGTCTGTACGTACGGACAGAATAAAGGACTATTTATTCGAAAACGGATTGTAAAACGGATCTTTTCGAGACGTCTCTACGCACGTATCATATGCATCTCACATAATTCAAAAACGATTAGCCGTAGAAGCTGAAATTTTGTCATAATATCTGTTGTCTAATATCTAGTTGTCTAGTGGTTTACTATAATATCTAGTTGTGCACCACCCATTTTGATTCAAACGATTGAAATCGGCTGTACCATATATATATAAAGTTACACGCACATATGTACGTAATATTAGGAAAATTTTGGAAGCTTTGAAGTAGGAACATTACGACGCAGAAACGGAGAAATACTAATGGAGTAGACACTTGATGCTTAGAGCGTCCATCCATGTTGAAGAATAAACAGTCGAGCCGAATTAAATTCCATTATTTATTTAAATTCACAAAGGTGGCCACAATTCACTTGGCACTCCAATTGTGCCTATTTCCAGAACAATTTTGATACTATAGTGACAGAAGCGAATATAGATGATTGCAGCAGCGTCTTGACAGGATGAAAGCTTAAGCGAAAAGAGAGTATCGCAGCAGTAATGCAAAGGAAGCAGGGGAGGCAAAAGTTTCAGTTTTAAGTTTTGGTTTACAATTATTTTGATTGGGCAAGAGACACCTGGATTAAGTGTCACGTAAGATCGCATAATTACTTTGAATGACGAAGTCTAAGTGCTATTTTTAAGACAAAGAGATGAAGTTACCAAACGAAATTAGAAAAAAAAAAAAAAAAAAAAAAGGTTATAGTGAATTAAATTTAGAAGTTCGCTTTCACATTTTTAATAGTGAATTAAATTTAGAATTCGCTTTTATATTTTTACCCTTACATATATGTAAATTGGAATAGCTTAATAATTTCTGGACTGCGGTATTTCTAGAATAATTCATATCATGTGACTTTTACATAACGATGATGACATAGCTAATTCGAAACTTAAACCGAAACCCTCTCTTTTATACGCACTTTGTTTCTGTTACTGCTAAGACGCTGCCATGCTGCTTCTCTCCTTATCGCAAACAATATCAAAAATGTAAAATGTTTGAAATTGGCACGGTCAGAATATCAAGTGAATTGTGGTCACAAATATCAACTGAAATAAAAGTGAATATTAACCTGTTTAGGCTGCCAAGTCTGCTGTTCATTATGGATTAATATCTACGAAAAGCAGTATTTCTACGCCATCAGTATTCCTACATTATTATATCTAAGTTTACATTATTACATCTAATCGCACAGGATCGACAGCATCTCCAGCGCAGATTCACCGATGGAAATTCATTTGCGGAATTCATAGCATGTTAACGACGCTTTGCTATGAGAACTAATTTCAGTTTTTTCTGCATCCATATGAAACATCACTATTCATTTATTCAATATCCAAAAGTGGAAAAAAAATCCGCGCTATCAAAATTAACCCAGCATAATGTTTATATTAAAAGTGATTTAATGAGTGCTTTCAAAGATACAGTGTATTGACATTCCTATTTCAGCGTTACAAGGATTTCAAGGTCGTTGGTTCTGCGTTCATACTACGCGCTTTAAGTGTTGTGTTATTTTCACTTCCGCTTTTTTAATTGCATATAGTTCGTCAAATGAAAACACAAAATTGTTATCTTAGAATCAGCTTAATTTTTCAATAGAACGAAACTCAAATAGCGCTACGAATTTTAAGTGCTTTTATGAATAAAACAATCAGTGCAGCTACAAATGTTTTAGTGTAATCATATAGAAAGTGTTAGCAATTAGCGGTATCTGAAGATTTAAATATGTATTGTTGTTTTCTTATTATGTTGAAATTTAAAAATGTAGCACAATTTTATGAAAATTATTAAAATTTATGTTATTGAAAGATTTAATTTTTCACAACTATATTTAATAAAATTAATTAACGAATTTAATTTTTCGTTTAATATTTAGAGAAAGTTGTTAAAATTAATAAATATAATAATAATTAGAAATAATAAATTTAAAGGGGGAACTAAGTATAGAGATTGTTCAAATCGATTAATATGTATTCCTTTTTCGTTAATGTTTAAAAAACACTACCGTCATTTTTGGAGTTTCAAAATTCTTATTTAGCAATTTTAAAGAACTATAATTCATAAGTTACTGATGCATGTGAGAAAAATAAAGAATATGTAAAAGATTAAATTAGCAACTTAAATTTCCCTTCTCAATTCTAAAAATAGTAACCTATCTCTGCACTGCGTCGTTTTTAGATTAATCCATGCCATATGACTCTTACATAATTCTGGTGATTTAAATGGAACTAAAAATTGAGAAGCCAATAGTAATTTTACAGCAATATTAACTATCCAATCAAAATGCATTGAGAACCAAAATTAACTCAGTCTGAATTAAGATTTCACCCTGAACATAACGCACTTACTTTCAACGCCTTGCCTTAGCTGCACTGCCGTCTGTCTGCTTCTTCTATCTTCTATCTTATAGGCACAATTAACGTGCCAACTTGATTGCGGCCGCAACATGTTTGCTGATATGAAAAATGAAGATTTAATCTGCCTTCGTTTCCAATTTCCTAGTCATTATGGTTCAACACTTCTACGCCATCAAAAATTCTCGCTGTTCATTTACGAATTCAACCGCCTTCGTTCTACTACAGAATCTATTGCTTTAAGGCCCACCAGCGGCCGAGCGGTAAAGTCGCTGAACACTGGTAGTTCGGTCCGAGGTTCGAATCCCGCGAACGGGCTGGCTGTATGGGCGTTTTCGTGGTTTTCCCCATGTGTAACGTGTATACGAGCCAGTTTCCCTTAGAAAGTCGTCCACGAAGGCATCCCTCCCCTTAGGCAGATAGCCCTCGAGGCTTTGCCATAATCACACACACACACTGTTGCTTTAAGTAATCGTAATAATTTGCTTAATACTTTCGCAAAAGCTGCAAAGTAATAAAATATTAATTTATTTATTGATCGATTATTTAGCATATTATCTCCTTTGATAAAAGTAGCTGGAATTCTATTGAAATGAAGTACCTTATAAGCATATTTAAATAACAAATCTTGAAAATTTTTTTAAATGGTAGCATCAAAAATGAATCATGAATAAATTGAATCATCCGTTAAGTTTTACAAAATATGAAACAGATAATAAAACAAATTCCAAATTAGGGCTTCCAGATGCCCATATTTGAGTGGAGGATTACGTTATTCAGAATTTGATGGCTCTAGGTATCGTTGTTTTATTACGGTACCTAGAGAAACATATATACACTTAAGCATATTCTTCATTATTTAATTTCTTTAAATGTAATGCAGGGCTCTAACATTTGGGGGCAAAAATTTGAAAAGTTATTCGCCGTTATAGTGATTGGGCGCAAAATGCCAAAACGAAAATAATAGGCCTTCTGGGTTAGCGCCCTTTGGGTTAATAAGAAATTATTATCAACTGTCTACTTATCTAATTACAAGTTTCAAACTAAATTCAACAGACGCAAAAAGGTAGACAAATTCGCCTGAAATTTCCAAGTTCAATAAATAACCGTTAATAGAAAGAACTCGGTCGCATCTGTAAGCCGTGACAGCTCTTTTCAACGAACAACAAGCTGGGGCGAAGCAGAAATAAATCCTGGAACATAAGAAGCGTATCTTACTTCTAGCCTTTATCCTATCGAGGGCTTCTGACAGAACTTATCTCCCTTACTGCAGCAAGCCACGCGAGTTGCTGGTTGTCGTTCGATTGATGGCTGTAACAGATCTACTGTTAACTAAACTTCCTAATCATGCCGACTTGAAACGTAAGATTACGATGTCGAATCCAAGGAAACCTCTTGAAGTACGAGACAGTAAGGCACCGTACGGGGGACACTGAAGTCGATAAGCTGTAAACTATCCATTTTAACTTCACCGTGCCCACAGCAATGTGGCCGTTTCTCAAGATAAAGATGAAATGTTTTCTGGTGCAGTAAAGGTAAACTAACCAATGAATATTTTAGTGTGCAATTATGATTTACTCGAGTCCTAACCGTTTGGTTTATATAACATTCTACAGTGTATATGCAACATCCAGAATACTTCGCAGAATGAAGTTGTTCGATAGCAATTTAAGTTTCAGTCAGTACATATAAAGTACGATTCTTGGAATACTTTTTCATAAGTATTTGTGCTTATGAAATTAGTATGAAATAGTAGTTCATACTAATTCATCGGCAATTACGATTCTTAAAAGTACAGGAATCATATTAGGGTTAATGATATGAATTATAGTATTAGCATATCAATTTAATAAATACTAATATATTGGTTTGGTTAATTATAGCAAAATAGGCGAGGGATACCAATTTAAGGGGATTGATGCCTTCGTGGAGGATTTGCAAGGAAGAATGGCTCGTATCCACGTTACACGTGGGAAAAAACACTCAGCCAGCCCGTTCACTGGCATCTGTACTCGGTTGGAATTACCAGTGTTTAACGACGGGGCCTCTGCTGAGCTTCAAAAAGTAACGCATGCTTTTTTCTAACTTAATATGCAATTAAATAAAGTGTATTCCCCTTATTAACATCTTGTTTATTTTCTGGCCATATTAACATACGGTTTATTTTCTGTTTTATTTATAATACAAAAAAGCAACCTTACGCTGGCGTAGATTTTAAATAAATTTCTACCAATTTCGGGGGAAATTTTTGCTTCTGAATATAAGCGCTCTGTGTCTGATAGCCTTCCAGAATGATAAAATTTTATTTAAAACTTTTTTTTCTTTTTGTTTAAATTTTATATTGGTATGTTTTTCTTCCAATCTGAAAATATATTTCATTCATAACACAATATATGATTACATTTATAATAAACTGTGTTCAATACAATTTATTCAAGTAAAATATACCATAGGCTTCCAAACTTGAAATTATTCAAATTAGCAAGTTATTTATTACTTGAAATTAACCCAACTAATCAAATTAATATACATTTCAATCATTTTATGGGTTATTCTTCGAATTTCGATGTCGCTGTGAAAAGACGGATGGCAATAAAGATTCTATCGGTCCAACTTTTCTCAAATTTAATTATACTTACATATTAAAAGTGAAAGTATACATTTATTAGTCAGAAAAGCTTGAAAGTAAAGAGTGGCCAAAGGCTAAAATTGCTGAATCGATATTTCGACTGATTAAACAGGTTCGTGGTTCTCTCCATGTCTATAACTTAAATACGAGCCTATTTCCCTTAAAAATTCCTCCATAAGGGTATCCCTTCCGTTAGACAAGTAATCCTCAAGTGCTTTACTATAATCTTAATAATCGGGGAAAGAAACCTCTCAATCAGCTTATTCCATATATACTTCCTCAATCAGCTTATTCCATATAAAAGTGACATCTTACTGCTAAGACAGCACAGTTTCTTCCTTTTTTCATAACACCTGAAAAAAAAGCTTATAATTTTGATTTTTTAATACAGTATTTTCTAAGCATTTTAATTTCGCAACTCAGCTGTATATAATTATGAATTATTGCAATTCATATGGGGACAATTATTCTGACAATAATGGAAAAAATATGAGATTCGCAAGAAAATCTACATATCTATCTCTGTCTCTCTCTATATATATGTGCTTAATTTCAATAGAATTCTAACTAATTTTGTTAAAGAAGATAATATACTAAATAATCTATAAGAAAATAAATTATTATTTTATTACTTTGCAGCTTTTGCACGAGTATTAGGAAATTTATTGCAATTAATTAAATTGTTTACTTATATATAAATATATAAAATGAAGTAATAAAAAATAAACATGTATAACTTTTTAACCGGTAACTGCGCATTAATCTGTAATTACAGGCAATTAGAAATTGTATATAGTATAATTATACAATTGGAATACCATTATACAAGTAGAGTCTCTCAAAAGTTTTCTCTACACTGTAAAAAAAACCTCGAAGTTTACAGACAAAAGTCTTGTATAGTTACAGAAATGCGAACAATTACGAAGGAAATACCTGTAACGAACACAGAACCAAACGAAACTGTAAACTCTACAGGAGTTTTTCAAGAAGTTTTGCTTGGATTTTGTCCGTAGCGTGTGATCACGTGGCTTAAAACGGCTGAGAGAGAAGAACCAATCAGGAAGAAGGTGGAAAAACAGCGTCTTAGCGGGAGAGTTCAACGATAGTCGCCATGTTAGCCATTATTTTTGTTATGGTCGAGGTAAGTTCGAAATAGTGTTTGAAGTGTATTTTACTAATTTTATGTAATGTATTTGTTATGTTCTTTACACTATCTATAATTAAATTCTTTTAATGTTTAGCTTAAAATTCTAATGCTCCTAAATAAACCTGTGTTGAATTATTGTTAGAGTTCAAATCACAGAGCTTGTGTTCCATTTAGTAAAATAACAACTTTTATTCGTTACATCTGCAGGTGTCTGCAGTTAAACTGCTCATATTTATAAACAGAAACAAATTTGTTAATATGTTAGTTTAAAAACAAATAAGCTTAATATTAATGTTCTATCTATAATCTAATAATTCTCATGTTAAATATTTATGTATCTTTTAAAACATATCGCGTTAGAATATTCATATTTTTCATTTTGTTGACAGATGTAACATTATTATTCCATACATGTTATCATTAATCCCAGCGTGAACTGCTTTAGAATATTTTTCAGAGCATTATTACACTATGTATGTTATTATTAATCTCAACGAAAAAGAAAAAATAAATGTAATATATTTAAAAAATTCGACAAAATAACTTAACATACATTAAAAATGGAATATCATTTCATTAATACATGCGATAAGTTCGCCTTAAAAGATTATATAGTCGGATAGCAATTACATATTTGTAAAAGTATTCAATGTATATTATTTTTTGTGTTAAAGGTAGTTTTAATCCAGGACAGTCTTTACCAACTTATAAAGCATCTATTAACTTACATTATAACCAACATTTACAAAAGGCAATCGAAATGCCGTGACTTTGACATATTTTTAACTATGATGTAACATACTAGCAACATTAAAGAAAAAAAATTCTATTTTTTCTTTTATGCTTGTTGAAAAGTAAAATATTAATAAAATGGTACAACATTCATTCTAGTACTTACATTGTAAATTTACATATAAATTTACTATAAATTTTGGTGCAAAGTTCATTATAAAATGCATTTGCTAATATTTAATAGTTATAGCATTCAATATCAAATCATGGAAATATTAGTAATGATACGTCAGTTGCATATATTAATTTCAATACTCAGCTCAATGCCAAATTTCTTCTATATCTGAGATAACATGTATTTTTTGAAAATAATTATTTTGTGTCATCTTTTCATTTAAAAATCTCTTTCAGATATATTTTAATGTGAATTATTTTCAAAATTATCCTCATTAGAATGAATGTTGTTCTCTTTATTATGTTTGAAACTGCCATTACGCTAAAAAATATATTCAGAAAACTATTTATTGCTGAATGTTTAAAATAAGTTCTACTGCTCCTTTTTGACAAAGAGTATCCATTTGAATTGCAGTTGGTTTTAATTAATCGTTGGTTGTATTTTTAAGAACTACTTGATAAAATTCAACAAATTAGTTCAATCTATGAGTTCATCTGAAAAACCTAAAATTTTTATTCCAATTCTGTCATGTGTATATATTTCAAGAATGAAAAAGAATTGCAATTTCACTATCCAACAATACTGAGTAATATGTTGTTGATATAGCCAAACTTAAAATGACCCATTTTAAAACCAGATTAAATAAATCATCGCGTATTTTCGGTCATCGAATTTCTTTGGCGTTAAAAGTGTCATAGATTTAGTAAATCCAAGGGTCAAGGTAAGCTCAAATATTTTTTTTCATAGTTCATATTTGCTAAGTTATAAATTTTGCTGATGCAAAAGTTATGTAACTTATGCAAACATATGCTTAGAGTATTTGAACTAGTGTTGAAAAATCACTGGAATTTAAAATGTAATTGACAGTATGCCTTAAAGCTTGTTTTGGTAAAAGCATATTTATGGGTGCCCCTTGGCAAAATTTGGCGATTTTTGGCAGTACATGGATACCGAGTTTGTGCAATTCTTTGACCACGTTATTTTGGCTTGTGTAGCGACGATTTGTGTGCCAAAAACCGCCGCTACACGAAGACAGATTGCACATACTCGGTATCCATGTACACATCGACCTATTTTCACTTAAAAAAAATCTGTGAATTGTACAAACTTGGCATCGCGCACTCCCTTGACTTTATCCATGTACACATCGACCTATTTTCACTTAAGAAAACATCAGAGAATTGCACAAACTTGCGCTCCCTTGATAATACAGGGAGCACCCTTCAATATACTCTAACTGCTGTTTTTCATAAATTAAAACATTTTAGGCATTTAAGATATCTTCCTGTAAGTTACAACTAAATGAATGACTCTTAAGCATAAAAATTTCAAATTTTTATGCTTAAGAGTAGAAGGAGTTATACACTTTTTAAATAACAGTGTCAGAAAAATATACTTTTTAAAATATGTAAACCATTGTTTGAAGTATAGAAAAACCTTCCTTAGCAACTATACCTCTTTAAGTGATTATGTCAAGCATTCTGGTGATACAAACATTGATATTAATTATCATTGAGAATCATGCTTTGTGAAGTAACCACCTCCATTAAATATCAAAATTGTACAAAATTATGGAAAAGTTATAGAGTGGTTTTACTGTATACTTAAAGTATATCATATCACTGTTAGATATTGATGATGTAAAAGATATTATCTAATCATAAATATTTCAAGCATTAAATAGCTTAGTGTAAGTCAATAAGTTTTCAGATTCTGACTTTGTACCCTGTCTTTCACTATGTAATATTTTTCTAGCAACTGTGTTAAGTACCAGTAAGTAAGTTTGTCTTAAATACCACTTAATGTAATCAGGTATCATCTGTTCTGTCTGTAAAACTTAATCGTAATAAGTAAAACTTAATCGTAATAAGTGAACAAATGAATATCTGTAAAACTAAAGATGACACTCTATGTAAAAAATACAAGTATTAAAATGTCTATGAGAGGAACATTTAAAATATTAAATCCACGATCAATTTTTGCGACGTCTAAGATAGAAAATACCCAAACTGACTAGTTAATTCAGAGGATGAATGCATGTAACATCATTGTTCATGTGTTTTTTAATTGTGTAAGTATTGAAGTTCATGCATTAATTGTTGATAACTATATTATTGGCCTTATATATATATACTTGCATTTCAAAATTTTGTATATTTTGCCAGTGAGCTAAGTATTAAATGCTGTTACGTATAAGTTCATGTTATGTGGAAAAGTAGTTTTTTTTTAGTAGTAACACTTTCTGAGAATTTTTTAATGTTGATCATCAAGCTTAAAGCATATGGCTGAAATTACCAGTATTAACCATAATTTAATTATTCTCCTGTTTCAGCGTTTCTTAAACTTTTTTCGAATAGAGATTATGTGAATTATCATAATTTGTGAATCACCTTGCTGCTGTTCCCTTCGAAAGCAATTTTTTAGCATATATTACTACTAGTACACTTATATTTTAATATATAATTAAAATCCGTTATATTTCATAATTAAGTCCATTGAAGAAAAGTTATATTTCTAATATTTCAAGATTATTAATGAGAAGGATGATTTGTAATTCTTGCATGGCTCTTCTATATTTGGATATATGATGGTAAGACCACAGTCTTAGTGGATATATGATAGTATATTTGGATATATGGCGGTAAGTACCACAGTTATAGTGCTTTAAATCCATCTTTTACTGCTAAGACTGAGTGGGAAGTCTGTAAGTAGGGTAACCAATAATAAATTTCATAAAATGTCTATCTTACGAGAAAAGGTGATAGATGATTGTCATATGTAACTTTTTAAACTCTGAGATTTTTCAACTAAAATTTTTTGTCTCCTTTGGAAACTTCGGAGGACCATGAGGGCAAGCTGTATGATCCACAGATTGAGAAGTGCTACCTTAATACATTTCAATTTCTAGAGAAATTAATCTTAAAAAAAAAATCTGATCATTATTAAAACTACTTTACAGATTTATTTTATATTACAAATAAATATAGTAAATATCTAATAAACCTCAAATTATTTTCTGCAAAATGAATTATTTAAATTTGTACTGTTTTTGCTTCAAAAATGGATGATACATGCAATTTATGATTTCATGAAAGGACCAAAAGAAATCTTGTTTGCAATTTAATTATTTAATTTAAAAAAAGATTTAAATCATTTGGAATATGTGCAAGTGCATGCAATTATTATGAAGAGATTATAAATTAAAATGTCACATAACAAATTTAGAATATGTTATGTACTTCTAACGAATGTGATTTTTTCTTTATTTAGGAGCCATGCTTGAATCCTAAGAAGAAGAGGACTGCACCTTCACAACTAGTTAATTAAAAATAACAATAATATAAATTTTACCTATTTTTTATTTTATTTTCCTTTTGGATAGTTTTCAAATAAACCTATTTTTGTTTCTATATTCTGTGTATTGGAATAAAGAGTCGAAATCCATTGCAATATCCAATATTTTCAAAATATGATATTTTTTTAAATAAAATATATGATTATGGAATATTACGTTAAAATGAAATGGTTCCTTATGTAACCTGTATGTTACACTAAAAGGCTTCATCGAATACTTGTAAAGTAATGAGCAAATACTAAGTTAATATCTTGTGTGAATGAATATTATCTTACAGAATTTTTTATTCCATAAAAATCTATCTAAAAATATAATTTTGTTGAATGAAGATTTAAACATTTTTCCCGAAGATTTAAAAAGTCGTTTGAAATAATGATAACAAAAACATTAATCTGAACCATTTAATAAATGAATAGAAAATTTTGAGAACAATTAAATCATCCACAGGAATTTTGAAATAATCATCGTATTTTTGACATCAGTTAAAGAAAGAAAATCTGAGTCATTTTGATTATAGTGATAAATTAGTTCCATTAATAGTATGATAGAAAATTAAAATTTTAAGGAGCCATTATGCATTATCAATTTTTCATTAAAAAATTTTTAGTTTATTACTACTATCATATCAATTATTAATGCTGAATTCTTTATCTTCAGTTTTTACATTCTTTTCTTAATTTTCTAGGCATAGCAGAGAAAAATATAATTATAGGATCAAGGCATTTCCAAATACATTATATTTTCTTCCTTAAATTTTTAAGATCATTTTATATTCATCATGTATTATAGACACAGTATCAGGGGATTCTGTTCAATTTTTCAGTTAGAATTTGGGACGAAGTTGTGAAGTCATACCTACATTAAATGCTTGAATTGATTATTTGAAATATGACAAAGCAAGAGAGGGCCATCTGTCCAAGGAAAGGAATATTTTAAGGAAAACTTCATGTTACACAAACATTTACACAGGCAGCCCATTCTCTAGGATTTAAATCTAGAGCCAAATGCTAGTGTTCAGCTTACTGTCTGGTTGCCTGTAGGCAATAAATGTTTTAGTAGAAGGAATACTTGAAAAATTAAATTTAGGACTAACTAATTCTTCAATTTTGTATTCAATGAGAAGAATGTAATTTATTAATAAAGTTTTAAATCTGGGAAAATACCTGTACAACTGTCCGATTAATTAATCTATTATTTCAATTAATGGTCAGTATGAGAAGAGATTAAAAAGCATTTATGCCTAAAAGAATTATATGTTGTAATTAAAATGAATAATGCAATTAAGCATGAAAATAATTTTGGATAACTTGTGATAACTGAATTTAAGTTCATTGTTGAGTTACATAAGTAATTTTTTTTAGAATTTGAAAAAAATATTTAGAATTGTTTATTGAAACAATTTCATTAAAATATTTTTTTACTGTAATCATATCCAATTGCAGTCTCTTTAGATTACACCGTTGGGTATAAGGAGAATGATTTGGTTTAGTTTACTTAAGTATGGCAAAACACACTAGGACTATCTGCCTAAGTGGAGAAATGCCTTTGTGGAGGACTTTCGAAGGGAAACTGACTTATATACATGTTACACATGGAGAAAACCATGAAAATACCCATACAACCAGCCCATTCGCGGGATTTGAACCTCGGACCGAACTACCAGTGTTCAGCGGGGGAATTCTAGAACATTACTAATTTATTGCCAAAAAACCATTAAGTCTAATACACAAGTTTTTTTTTCCAGCTATTTCGTGATGCATATGTAACTTTGAGATGTCTTAAAATTAAATAAAGGAAAGTAATGCAGATGTAAGAAAAACATAAAATTTGAGCTTCTTTTTAACATTGGAAATATTTTGAAAGAAAATGTTGTATATCTTTTAGAAAATCTAAGGTATTTTTCCTTAAAAAAAAAACTTAATATTTAAAGTTACATAACTTCCCTTTCCCCAAAAATAAATAAATGCAGCATATTTTGTTACAAGCAGTAGCTGTAGACATTTCACATAAAACATATGTTCTACATGTGTAATTATTTATAGTAATATTACAATCAAAATATTTAATATTTAGGAATACATCATTTTTGTATTTTGTATAAGACAAATATGTTCTATATGCATAATTATTTGGAGGAACTTTTAAGTAAATTATCTGCAACTTTTACATATATATCCTTTAAAATTTCACATGAAAATACATGTTCTTACACAATCACTTACAAGCAGAACACTAGTAATCTACAAATATTCCCTTTAGTAATTCACATTCAAAAATTACGATCTACTTACACTATTATTTCCTGTAATCTTTACAGATGTTTACATTGGTAAATCACATATGAAAAACATGTTATACTTACACGATAATTTCCTGTAACATTACAGATCAAAGATCTGTAACCTTTACAGGCATATGCTTCAGTAATCAACATACAAAAACTTTGTTATGCCTACAGAATAACTTCCTGTAACATTACATGTCAAACATCTGTAACCATTACAGGTATAATCTCTGTAAAGTTACTAAGAAAATTCCTGTTTTGATTACTCAAATAATCCATGGCATCCCAGTTTCCACGACTTTTCTTAGTAACTTTACAGATTTTTTTTTACAGTGTAGGCACTGAAAATTGTCCGGCGATCCACACTTACGGAAGTGCTTATTTAATACATTTTCTTTTAAATCAGTAAATCTTTGTTTTCGAATATATGTTTCAGGAAGTATCTCCAATGATGTCCCTGTCCAGGAATCGATGAGGCTGTGAACGGAACGTATTCTAAGGTTGACTGAAAGTTGATCAAAGGTTGTTGATAGAAAAGTGTTCAATAATTTATCAAGAATTACGTGTTATCTAAGCTCAATATTATGTTCTTATTATCGGTTTGAGTCATATAATCTAACATCCTAGGCTACAAGAAATGGATAATAAAACAACTATAGCAAATTACTCATGCAACTTTAATCCTGAAGTGCATGAGTATAATTAATGAGTATAATCCATCAATAGATACAAACATAAATAAATATATTATAATAAATATAATTTAAACCTTTGAATTTTAGTTTATGCTTATTTCACTGTAGCAACACTCCGTCACACTGTTGCTATCGGTTTGGATCAACATATGTTTGTGAATACGGGTTATCTATTATGTATATAATAATATAAAAATATCGTTCAAGATTTACTGATATGCATCCAAAACACCTAATTTTGTCAGCATCTTCAAGAATTAATTCTAATGACTTGGTTAAAGGGAAAAACACACACACACACGGGGGGGGGGAACCATATTCAGAAACCACATTAATTAAGTACTGACTGTTTAACTATTATTTAGAATTAAATATTTCATATTATTCATTTTAATTTTAAACATAATCTAACTGACTGAACATTTAAAAAGATTAATTAACAATAAAAGCCTAGTTTGTAAAAATCTCATAATCAGCCTATAAATGACAGTTTTTCATCTAATTATATTTTTTAATATGTTGGAAAAGTCGGAAGTGGCACGTAAAACTTTTTTTTAACTTTTTATATTTATTATATTATTTTTTAAATGTCCACTATTCAGACCTACACTAAAAAATGTGCTATTTGCGTAAAAATCTCATAATTAACCTATAAATGACAGTTTTTCATCTAATTATACTTTTTAATACGTTGGAAAAGTCGGAAGTGGCACGCATAACTTTTTTTTTAATTTTATAACTTTTTCTATTTATTATACACTGACTACCAATAAGTATTTGGAAACCTATGCAAATGACGATATCTGCGGTCCTAAGGTACGTCACGGACTTTACTGGTATATATCGTGTAGGAAACAGCATCGGCTTTAGTCTCATGCAAGATGCCTCGCACTTCGGAGCTCTCTGATTTCGAGAAAGGTATAATTATCGGGTATCACAAATGTGGCCGATCCTTAAGGGACATATCTAGCGATCTAAAGTACCCAAAATCGACAGTGGCCTATGTGATTAAGAAGTGGAAGGTGAGCGGTGATTGTCAGAATGTGCCCCGAGTCCGCAGACCAACGAAACTGGGAGATAGAGACCGAGGAGTGCTGTCCAGAGAAATTCGGAAGAACCGTACCCAACCGATGGCCCTCATCCGCGAGGAGTTTCAACAATCCGGGAGTATTGTTCATCCGTAAGGAAGCACATCTGCTTTGTTTTCATGGTCGTGCTGCTGGCCATAAGCCTTTGATCACAAAGTTCAACCGCGCTGCTCGGTTAATGTGGTGCAAAGCACCGTAGATCAGTGGAAACGGGTTCTTTGGAGTGACGAATCAAGGTTCATCCTTTACCGTACGGATGGCAGGGTCTGGGTCTGGCGTCTACCTGGAGAACGTCTCCTGCCAGAATGTATTGTGCCAACGGTCAAGTTCGGCGGAGGTGGAATTATGGTCTGGGGGTGTTTCTCCTGGTATGGGCTGGGACCCTTGGTCCCCATTCATGGTAAGCTCAACTCCGATGCCTACTGCACTATTTTGGATGACAATGTGCTTCCTACGTTGTGGCAGTTTTACGGATTGGACCCCTGTTACTTTCAGGACAACAATGCCCGTTTTCATGTTTCGACGTTAACCAAGGCTTGGTATGGTGCCAATGGAGTTCATCGAATGGACTGGCCTGACCAGAGTCCAGACCTGAACCCTATCGAGAACCTCTGGGACGAGTTGCATCGTCGAATTCAGGGGTGCAATACCCGTGCAAAATCGGGGAAGGAACTGCTATGTCTTCTCCAAGCCGAGTGGAAGAAAATACCACTAGCTGTCATACAAAGACTTGTGGAAAGTATCCCCCGGAGGGTCCACGCTGTAATTACCTCTCGTGGAGGCTCTACCAACTATTGATTTTGAATAAAGTTAGTTTTTCTTTTCTATCACAGGTGTCCAAATACTTATTGGTAGTCAGTGTATTATTTTTTAAATGTCCACTATTCAGACCTACATTAAAAAATGTGCTATTTGCGTAAAAATCTCAAATCTCAGAAGTCTATAAATGATAGTTTTTCATCTAAGTATATTTTTAATACATTAGAAAAGTAGGAAGTAGCACGCATAACTTTTTTTAACTTTTATAACTTTTCTATTTATTATATTATTTTTAAATGTTCACTATTCAGACCTACATTAAAAAATGTGCTATTTGCGTAAAAATATCATAATCAGCCTATAAATGGCAGTTTTTTCACCTAATTATATTTTTTAATATGTTGGAAAAGTCGGAAGTGGCACGCATAACTTTTTTTTTCAAATAATGGCACTCTTCCCAAAAGGTTGGCCACTTCTGAGCTACATCTTTGCCCTTCTAATGTCATTACAAACAGTAAAGGTATTTTAGTTAATTTATAAAACATTTTATTATTGTAAGGTATATGCATTCTTTAATGATGTTTTATTAATTAGAAGAATGAAAGGGTCGATGAAAGATAAAGGATTCCTTGAAAAGGGCCTTTCGTGAAGAGGGCCTTACTTGAAGAGAAATCAATAACTGGAAAATTTGAATCTCGACCATCAGAAAAAAGTTTTTAGAACGAAAGTAATCTTGTTAAAAATTCCTTTTCTGATAAGATTTACATATGTGTAATTTACAAATGTCTTCTGCTGAGATAGGCATCCAGAAATGCATTGTTAATGACAATATTAAATAAATCGAGCAAAGATTGAAACTGAAAAAAATAACCTATTTTGCGTAACAGATTAATGAAATTTTATGGTGAATTAATACACTTGATATGCAGGAAAATGGGACATTTTTAATTTCTTTCTAGTATTTTTAATACTCATAGCGGACATCATTATAGCGATTATGGGGTTGACATTAGAGAGCAAAAATGAATATCAGGTGTACAATACGAATAAAAATTCCAAAATTTAAAGAAAACGTACAGCAAAGGAGAAATTAACTTCTACTATAAAAATTACTAACGTACTTGCATGTTAGCTAGGCGATTCGCCCAGACGGTATAGTGGTTAGGGGAGCCGACTTGTTATACCGAAGGCCCCCGGCTTCGAATCCCGGTGAAGGCACGAATGTAAATTGTCTGTCCTTTCATAAGAGGAAACGGTGGCCGCCTATTAGGTGCTTCCACAATAAAATAGCTACCACTGCTGGCCTTAGGAGTGGCCAATGCTGAAAAAAAGCAAGTGTCCGGCGTTCCGGGAAGGAAAAATATATGTTAGCTAGGCGCAAATGATAAATCGTCATCTATAGTTTACATGCTCCCATTACGTTATCATCAACAGATCAAAAGTCATAAACTTTAAGAAATTTTTTTTGCTTATATTAAGTTTGTTGTGAATTAAAAGCAAGCATTTCTCCATAGAAAAGTTTTGCTAATTTGAAATTTTAAGCTTGGATATTTATGACTTTCTAAAGAAGAAGCTATAGCATTTTACACTTAAAGAAAACTCTACCCAACTCTGAACTGCAAGGATAAAATTATTATTTAACTATTAATGGTACTTTTCGTTCATTTTTGCATCGTATAATAATTCTGTACCCAGTTCACATACAGTAAATATTATTTGCTGTTGAATAAGCTTCATTAAAACAAAGGCAAACAGTTTTTTTAATTCGTAACTACATAAAAATATCTAATTAGAATACTTAAAGAAAATAAATATTATTACGACATTTTTGCATTTTTACAAATTTAAAATTCAAACCTCTGAAAGAATTCATTCAATTAATCGAAATGTTTAGTAACATTGATTTGGTTGAATAGCGCCACATGCATGGAATATACCTTACATTCATGCGTTCTAATAGAAATAATATCATGGCAAGAGCGTTATGAAGTGCATGGTAGAATGAAAGCGAAAGCATATTGCCTAGAAACTGATTTCCTGAATATCAGGAAGTCTGATTTCTGTCTGCAAAACATCTTAACTGTACCGAAATTGTGCAATTATGGAAGTGTATAAAGCAAAGCAGTTAATATCTAGCCATTATAAGGTTGTCTTCCATGTAGCCAATTCTTACACTTTCATCATCGAAAGCCATTATAAGGTCTCTACTGATATTTACTGGTTCCTATTGATCTCTGAGGGTTTTCCTTACTGGTATCAACTGACACCCATACAACCAATATCAATGTCAGAACTTTCTACTGGTTTGTATTGGTTTATATTGACTCTTACTGGTTTTTTTTTACTGGTATCAATATAATAGATGCCAAATAAATCATCTATTGCTTTATATAGGTTTACAACAATTTTCTAACTGACGTCAATAGACTTCTTATAAAACAATGGAATTAATACTGCTATCAATACACGAAAATTCATTGGTATTCTTGTTGTCTACTGATTATTTTAAATTTATTGATTTATTTTTATTTCATTTATTTGATAGTGTTGTTTCTGCATGTCTTCATGGCGTAACGGTTAGCACACTCAACGCATATTCGACAGGTACAGGTTGGAAGTTAGTGAGTCCTGGTGAGGGCATTGCTCATTTTTCACTTCTTCCAGCTTCAAAATAAACCAATAAATCTACAGTGGCGTCTGAACTAAAAGATGGTGGATGATGATTCTTCACCACCAGGATTTGGCGACTGGGTCCTTTAATTCCCAGTCGCCCTTTAAAAGGGGGGAGTATTTTCTCTTTCCTTTCCGCATGGACGTGGTGTAACGGTTAGCACACTCGGCGCGTATTCGAGAGGTCCAGGGGATTGCTCATTTCTCATGTTTCCTGCTTAAAAAAAAAAAAAAAAAAAAAAAAAAAAAAAAAAAAAAACTGAAATGTTTCAGATTTTAAATTACGTCCAAAGGGGCGTTTTTTAACATTTTGTGTGTTACCTTTCTTTATTAAATATCATGTTCCTCGCACTTAAACCATAAGATCCAGTGCAACAGCAATATCGCAAAATAGTTTTAAAACGAGCATATCTTTAGAATTTCCGATACAGAGACTCACGCGCTGGAGATAAAAATGTTTTTTCTGCACAACGTTGCCATTGCTCGCTTTGAAATCCTTGAGTTTGTTAATCAAAAATTCGTCAAAGTTTTAAAAAATAGGAAATCGATCGTAAAACAAATTTCAAATTTCAAATTTGGTCTTCCACATGCTCATATTCGTTGGAGGATTACGTTATTCAAAATTCGATGACTCTATGTACCGTTGTTTTATCACAATACGAGAAATATACATACATTTATGCAGATTTTTCATTATTTAATTTCTTCAAATATAATGCAGGATTCTAACATTTTGTGGCAACAGTTTCAAAAGTGAACCGACATTTATCCGTCCGACGCAAAATGCCAAAACGAAACTAATAGTCCTTCGGGATTCAAATCCCTTTGGACTAAAAAAAAAAAAAAAAAAAAAAAAACCTGATCACACTACGCCATAATAAATGATGTCAACAATTTGAATCCGCCTCACAATCGTCACTAATGCTGATCGGCAAAGAAATTTATCAATGGTTATCACAGAAGACAATGCGCATAATATATGCTGTCGGTTTATAAAAGGATTCACAGCAGTTTCACACAAAAGCATGACAATTACTGTCTTGATGGATAATAATTTGTTAATGGTGCAAACAATGGCTACTCAATGCTATATATGACTAAGGATTAGACTCTTGTCGTCAAGGAAACGAACTTGCTGAATGTTCAGAGAAGTGTTCATAGAGACTAGCGCATTGTATTAAAAAACTGTAAGTCATATTGTTGCCACCAAATAAGGGTAATTTACTATTAATTATTCTCGTAAAATATAAATGAAAGAAAAAGCGTTTTTGTAAAAAGAAAAAGTCAGTCTGTTCCTTTCTATTCTAACATTTAAAATTTTCTAAACTTTTATCCCTATATTCATTTATAGGCCTATGGTAATATTACACATGAAAATATGCTGCATATATTTTCGCGATGCGATAACTTACGATACCTGTTCTCATGTTCTGATTTACAGACATCAATGGCAACATCAATGTCTGACCGTATAATGATTTAATTATTTCAGAGTTTCAAAGAATGCTTCCAAAAGGTATTTGCCGTGTACTTCTAGCATCAAATCTTTTAAAAGCCAGATATCGTTTTGTATTCTTCCATATTATTTTTCAATACAATTAGTTCAAATAATAAATACTTTATCAATAATCTTGCTGCCATTGGGAAAAAAATGAAAACACTATTGTTGCGAATTTTGTATTTAGACAGATGCTGAAGAGGTCATATTGATTCATGCATAAGGCTATTTAAATAAAAATGTTCAAACAAACCAAGCGAAAATATATTGTATTCTCGCTATGCGTAAAATAAATCAAACTTAAAAAATGTAATACACATAGTCATAAACTGAACATAATCTAACAAAGCATAAAATACAAAAGAATCACCTAAAGACATAACTTTTCTTTTACTTTCTTTAAAAGACCTGAAATCTGAATATTAGTTACGAAAATTTCAGACCATCCAAAATTCAATGTTTCGAAAATTTACAACCTGTCCATTTTAGCTGTCTTCTGTATGAATGATTTTATCGCAAAGTAATTATAAAATCATAAAAAATATTACGCACTAAGGTATTTAAAGGAACAGTAAACACACTTAACAATGAGGGAGATATTCCATCTACAAGTAGTGAAGCAGACACAATGGGAAGGGCAGAATAATTATTTATTTTTCAAACACAGTATTTTGTGCTATGATATTTCGTTAATAAATAAAACGGAAAAAAATCTGAAAGCTTTCAGATTTTATGTTACGCCCAAAGGGGAGTTTTTTAAATATTTTTTGTGTTACCTTTATTTATTAAATATCATGTTCTTCGCACTTAAACCATAAAATTCAGTTGAACAGCAATATCACAAAAAAAAATTTAAAAGAGCATATCTTTAGAATTTCTCGTGCACTGGAGATTAAACTGTTTTTTTTTTCGTACAGTGTTGCCATTGCTCGCTTTGAAATCGTTGAGTTTCTTACTCTAAAACTCATAAATGCTTTACAAAATATGAAACAGATAATTTAAAAAATTCGAAATTCCAAATTTGTGCTTTCAGATGCCTATATTGGGGTGGGGACGTACGTTATCCAAAATTGGATGGCTCTAAGTAGCGTTGTTTCATCACAATGCGAGAAACATACATACATTCATGAAAATTTTTCATTATTTAATTTCTTCAAATATTATATAGGGCTCTAATATTTGGTGGCAACAATTTAAAAAGTGATTCGCCGTTTATAGTGAATCAACGCAAAACGCCGAAACGAAATTAATAACACTTCTGGGCAGATTGCCTCTTTGGGACTTGTGATAATTTACGTAAAAGATGTAACTTTTGCTCTCAATTACACATCATATTTTTCTTCTACATTAAGTAGAGAAAATTTCAAGAGTGTTTCTTTTTTGTCAAAATATTTCGGATGACATCTTTTTTAGACGCTGAGTTTAATTTTCGATAAAAATTTCGCTTTAATAAAAGAAGAGGGCTTTGTTTAACAGTAAAAATTTACCTGGCCAGATAGTTTTTATTTCATTTTGTTAAACCATTAAGATGACTTCTGCAAAGAAGAATTCAAAATTAGACAGTGCTGTTGCCGAGAATAGAGTCAAAGACCTTCAGATTGGAAGCTCACACTGGAATTTTAATTCCTTCTAATCTTAAAATTTAATTTTGGTAAGAATCGTTTGAAGATCAGAAAAATTTGAAAATGCAAATCCACTCATCTTTCGAGCAGTAGGAAATTTCTAACTTGTCCTATATCTATAATTTTAAATTATTTAATCTAGTTTTATTCAAGTAAGGTTTCTTTTAATTAAATTTTGGAGTTGAGATATATTAATTCAGATACGAGAATTTGTGGACTCTTCAATATCTAATAACCTGCAGCTATCTCTCGAGAAAAAGAAATCTGAAAGTTTTCAGATTTTATATTACGCTCAAATTGCCGTGTGTTACTTTCATTTATTAAATATCACACTCTTCGCACTTAAACCATAAAATTCAATTCAACAGCAATATCACAAAACATTTAAAACGAGCATATCTTTAGTCTCACGCGCTGGAGATAATTCCCCCCCCCATACAATGTTGCCACTGCTCGCTTTTAAATAGTTGAGTTTCTTAATAAAAATTCGTTAATGTTTTAAAAAATATGAAATAGATAATAAAACAAATTCCAAATTTGCCCGAATATATTCAAGTGAAGGATTACGTCATTCAAAATTTGATGGCTCTAGGTACCGTTGTTTTTTCACAGTGCGAAAAACATACATACATTCATGCAGATTCTTCATTATTTAATTTCTTTAAATATAATGCAGGGCTCTAATATTTGCTGGCAACAAGTTGAAAAGTTATTCAGACATTTATAGTGGACGACACAAAATGCTAAAATTAAATTAATAGCCGTTCTAGGCAAATTGCTCCTTTGGGATAAATAAATAAATAAATAAATGAAATAAAAATTAAAGAAAAAATAAAATAAAAAATCTGAAAGGTTTCAGATTTTAAATTACGGCGTTTTAACATTTTGTCTGTTACCTTTATTTATTAAATATCACATTCTACGCACTTAAACCATAAAATTAAGTTCAACAGCAATATCGCAAAACAGTTTTAAATTGACCATATCTTTAGAATTTCCAATATGCAATCTCACGCGCTGGAGATAAAATTGTGTTTTCTGTGCAACGTTGCCATTGCTCGCTTTGAAATCCTTGAGTTTGTTAATCAAAAATTCGCTAAAGATTTACAAAATACGAAATCGATAATAAAACAAATTCCAAATTTCAAAATTGGGCTTCCACATGCCCATATTCGCAGTAGGATTACGTCATGCAAAATTCGATGGCTCTATATACCGTTGTTTTATCACAATGCGAGAAATAAACATACATTTATGAAGATTTTTCATTATTTAATTTCTTCCAATATAATGCAGGACTCTAACATTTGGTGGCAACAGTTTGAAAAGTAAAACGGACATTTATGAAGATTTTTCATTATTTAATTTCTTCCAATATAATGCAGGACTCTAACATTTGGTAGCAACAGTTTGAAAAGTAAAACGGACATTTATAGTGAACCAACGCAAAATCGCAAAACGAAAATAATAATTCTTAAATGTATTTGTCTCAAGCACTTATAGAACTTGGATGGGTATCCATGTTAAATGTTTTCGAAAAGCACTAAAAGCAGTTTCTAAAAATGCAGTCTTACCTTCCAGCTTTGGTGACTATCATTTCCGTGCCCAATTCATTGAACTCATCCCACAGTGATTTCGTTTCCAGGGTTGCGTTAACATTCACTAATTTCGGGTGAAGGGGCTTCTTCACATCCGATGCACAGTCTCCTTCAGACCCCTCCAATCCCGGTGAAGACTGGGGGCCTTTGCCAACCAAATCCTCGCCGTCTTTACCGTCGCAGTCCCCTAGGTATGAACCGTATGTGCTACGGTACGTGTCGACGAGACTTGGCCGTTCTTTCGCTGCTGAAAGAAGGCACGCTGGAGAAAGAAAAAAAATGAGCTTTTCTTAGCAACTTTCTTTTCTTATTTATATAAACAGGAAGAAAAAAAAATATTACTATTTAAAATTAGAAGAAAATTCAGTGCCAAAAAACAAAATAGTATTATTGGAAGCAACGAATTTTGCAGCTATCTCTACTTTTACATTTTGAGAAACATGAAATTCATTTAGTTATTATTTAGTAAGGCAAATTAGTCCATGTTACTTTATAGTGTACTAGTAAAACATCATAAAAAATTAAGGAAAACGTTTTAACAAAATCATATCATTTTCAGTCGTATGTTTTCAGCAAACTAAATTTATCAAATTGACAGAATGCATTCTGTGAAAAGATGCTTCATTCTTAGAAATCGTAATATATTAATAAAATATCGTTCAGAAGGAAATGAACCTTTCTTCTAATCATAAAAATTTAAGTAAATATCAATACTCCAGTATTATACTTTACACATATCAAAATGATTCTGAACTACTACTTTGAAATCTGAAGTAAACGTTATTCTTCTTCCACAAAATTATTTCCAAATATTTTTGCTTACTTTTTCCCACCTTGGGAAGTCTTTTATTATTATTATTATTATTATTATTAAGAGCAGACTACTTCAATTCTCCTTGAAGGTATGATGTAAAAATTTCTATGATTGCGTACAATTAATTCTCTTACAAGAGCAAAGAAAAAATGTGCTTATCAATTGCATCAAGAAGCTTTAATCATGTAACTCTTAACTTTAAATTCCATATTTTTATCCTTCTTTTAGCCTAATTTTAATCTAACAGCCTAGTTTAGTTTATATAAATGTCAATACCATACTTATAGCCAGCAATACTAAGAGGAACTTGTAAAAAGCTAAATAACAGTAACTAAAATTTTATTTTATCAATAACTTTTCTTCATGTATAAGACAAAACTTAAAGTGTCGTTAACTTGAGCATAAATAAATATAAAACTGTTTTCTTAAAGCCGCCAACAAAACTCCGAAATCAAGTACACACCAAAACTTTCTTCCAAAAGATGCTTCGAATCATAGTTCAACTAACAGCGAGACACACGCTCCCAAAATCGATGAAGGTTTTTTCAGACACGAAATAATCTCATTATAGGTTTCAGCATAGGTTGCGATGAAGAATAAGTTACAGTATTTAACTTATTATAGTGTAGCCGACATCTACATAAAACTTCTGAACCATATAAATTACTGTGACAGAAGTCCAAAGAATACAAATCTAAAAACCTAAAATCTAAGCATTAAAAAATTAACGGTCTTAATCAGTGAGTCGAATAAGAGGATTTTATGCTTTTCAGTCATCTCAGTCAATGAAAAAACTGCTAATAAATAAAACTAACATAATATAATTGTTTAACAAAAAACGTAAGCATAGTATTTAGCAGTTGTGATATCCGATCATTTCCACCAGGAGACAGCGGTACAGAATTGCTAGTCCATTTCAGTGGATTGGTTTGAACTGAAAGGCTACGTAACTGAGAAACCAGAGCATGGAATTTGAATGAATGCATAACAGCTTGAAAATGACGCTGAGAGAATTCAAAACAGTCATAATGAGTAACAAGACGCTATTCCTTTTCTTCTAAGTTAAATCGATGATAACAAGAGAAAATCCGCGGATACAAAAATCATTTTCAAATAAATCTGTAGCAACAATAAACAAAGTAATACACCAAGATTTACAACTAAAAACAGCTAAAAAAAAACGCAATGTTCACCAGCTTTTGCAGAGGCATGTGACTCAACGCAGAACAATTTGTAGAACCCTATATGAAAACTAGTTAGCAGGAGTTAAATGTAAACACATATGATTCTTGCATGGGTTTACTTAAATGACTGCAGCAAAAAACAAGATTTACAACTAAAAACAGCTAAAAAAACGCAATGTTCACCAGCTTTTGTAGAGGCATGTGACTCAACGCAGAACAATTTGTAGAACCCTATATGAAAACTAGTTAGCAGGAGTTAAATGTAAACACATATGATTCTTGCATGGGTTTACTTAAATGACTGCAGCAAAAAACAAGATTTACAACTAAAAACAGCTAAAAAAACGCAATGTTCACCAGCTTTTGTAGAGGCATGTGACTCAACGCAGAACAATTTGTAGAACCCTATATGAAAACTAGTTAGCAGGAGTTAAATGTAAACACATATGATTCTTGCATGGGTTTACTTAAATGACTGCAGCAAAAAACAAGATTTACAACTAAAAACAGCTAAAAAAAACGCAATGTTCACCAGCTTTTGTAGAGGCATGTGACTCAACGCAGAACAATTTGTAGAACCCTATATGAAAACTAGTTAGCAGGAGTTAAATGTAAACACATATGATTCTTGCATGGGTTTACTTAAATGACTGCAGCAAAAAACAAGATTTACAACTAAAAACAGCTAAAAAAAACGCAATGTTCACCAGCTTTTGCAGAGGCATGTGACTCAACGCAGAACAATTTGTAGAACCCTATATGAAAACTAGTTAGCAGGAGTTAAATGTAAACACATATGATTCTTGCATGGGTTTACTTAAATGACTGCAGGAAAAAAAAAAAAATGTCTATTTATTACGGAAAACGAAGAGAGAAAATGAGCAAATCCGGTTCTGTCAATGTAAAAAAAAAATGTTCAGAGAGGGGTTTATGACCGTCGCAAGATTCTCTTACAATGGGAAATTAAAAATAAGAGTGGGGAATAAAATTTTAAAATCAACTGAACGTACTATCAAAAGAAAGTTTTACGTTGGATATTTACAGAAGAAATTCCATTTCTTTATCCCAATGACTTTCAGAGAGAGAAAGTTCATCAAGACAAATCAACAAGTCATACTTCGAAAAGTACCATTGCATTCTTTGAAAAAATGGAGATGGGTATTGCATATATACCTTTTCACCATATTCCTGCGAAGGCCTCTGATGTTTCACCTATGGACGATTATGCGTTTGGTCTCCTGAAATGAGTTCTTTCATGATAATATGAATTCTGGAAAGTAGCGGAAGAGCTAACATAATATAATTGTTTAACAAAAAACGAAAGCATAGTATTTAGCAGTTGTGATATATCCGATCATTTCTACCAGGAGACAGCGGAAACCATAACCCCTAGAAATTTTACGAAAAGCCTCTGTATCATGGAAATCACGATGCAGACTCGCAGTTGAGAAAAGAGATCGAACATTTAAAAATTATCATCATTTAAATCAGATCAGATCGAACATTTAAAAATGTAAGTTATTCTTTACTTTTTGAACATTAACTAAAGGACTATGAAATTGTTCTAAAAAATGCGTAAACACCTTCTGTAGTTAATCGTTAATGCAATGTGATATGTTTGTTCTCTTCTTTGTTGAGTAAAATACGGTAAATAAAGTTACACCTTTATATCATCTATAAACTTACTCTGGCAAAACAGCAAGAAACAGTTTATTAGTCCAAAGGGACTTTGTCCTTGAAGGACTATTGTTCTCGTTTTGCGTTTTGCGATTTTGCGTTGGTTCACGGTAAATGTCCGTTTCACTTTTCAAACTGTTGCCACCAAATGTTAGAGTCCTGCATTATATTTGAAGAAATTAAATAATGAAAAATCTGCATAAATGCATGTCTATTTCTCACATTGTGATAAAACAACGGTACCTACAGCCATCAAATTTTGAATAACGTAAGTTTCCAGCCGAATATATTTTGAATTTGTTTAATTATTTTTCTCATATTTTGTAAAAGTTTAACGAATTTTTGATTAACAATCTCAAAGATTTCTAAGCGAGAAATGGCAACGTTGTACAGAAAAAATATTTTTATCTCCAGCGCGCGATACTTTGTATCGAAAATTCTAAAGATATGCTCGATTTAAAACTGAAACCTTTCAGATTTTTAATTATTTATTTATTTATTTTTATATTTCTGTACTTCTTATAATCATTTTCCCATTTTCTGTTGGAGTAGCTGATAACATATGATAAATCAATATTAAAACTACGCAAAAAGCAATTTTTTACCTTTCTTGGTGTTATTCAAGTATGTCGCAATTTTCGAATTTCCCTGCAGAAGTTGAGAATTCAATATATTTATGCACGTCGTTTTCGTCTTCTGCTTTTGTTATTAAACTTCGTAAATCTCAGGTTTGAAAACAGAGAGATTAAAATGTTTAGAAATCAAAATAATGAATGTTTTGAAACACGACTAAATTTTACTGAAGATATGCAGGATCTCCGTGCTAAGGTGATTGGAGGCCTTCAATGGATGATTATTTTAATTGATAGATTTGAAGTCACTAAACAAAATATACAATGTAAAATTTTATTTAACTCTGTTTATATTTTGCTTGAAAGATCTCATAAGATATTTTCTCCCTCCTTCCAGCATGCCTTCGTGGTATAACAACAGCACACTCGGCGCGTATTCGAGAGATCCAGGTTCGAGTTCCGGCGAAGGCATTGCACACATTTCACGTTCTCTTGCTTCAAAAATCCTAAGACTCTAATAGCATCTTTTTCATATTTTAAAGCATCATTTATTTAAACTACTTTAGGAAAATTGGATATGAAATACTTTTTAGCTGTTTATTCTGATTTATTTTTATTAGGGTACTTATTTCTTCTGTAATTAAACCGTAGCTTTATTGATATAACGATATTAATAATTCGAAATACCATACTTCCGTATAAGTTTCTTTTTCATTAGCAGACTCAAGTTAATTGGAATTTCAGACTTATTAAATGGATGCCATTGATATGAGTTAGTCAAAAAGGGATTTTTACGGACTTTTTAAATTAAAAGCATAAATTTATGGCAAACTGCCAAATGTAAAAGTTTATTAATATGCATTGTACTACTTTAATTAATTTATTTATTTTAATTTTATTATGTTACATAAAAACGATAACAGCATTTTAATCATAATTAAATATAAATAGAGTATACGATTTGTTTAATACAATTTTTATTTATGTAAATCAGTCTGTTTGGGTCAAATCACGCAGTTTTATTTAGATTAGCTTTTCTGATTATTTGGTCAAATCTTGAAATCAATTTTTAAAATTTTGCTAACCGATTTTTTTTAAATTTCTATACAAACGTATTTCTGATGATAATACAATATCTCACTGCGACTGTTTAAAACTCTGTGTCATCTGCTTTTATTTAACGTTGAAGTTTTCGTACATACCTCAGCTTAACAATTACACAAAGTATCACAAAATTCCGACCATTAACTACTTGATAAATGATAAGATAATCTTCCAAATGAAGTTCATTCAAAACCTCTAGCGTAATTTACTGAATTTTGTCGATTTTTCCCAAATTACTAGTACTGCCGATTGCAATAAAAGGGAGGTTCACAACAACATAGATACTATAGCAGTCCCAAATACAAAATTTCAATGATCAATGGCCAATTGTTGAGTTATATGAAATGCATATATAGGGCACGTACGTACAGACGTTATGAAAAAATTCATTTTGCATCTATTATAAATCCATTTTAATGCATATATAGGGCACGTACGTACAGACGTTATGAAAAAATTCATTTTGCATCTAATGCATATATAGGGCACGTACGTACAGACGTTATGAAAAAATTCATTTTGCATCTATTATAAATCCATTTTAATGCATATATAGGGCACGTACGTACAGACGTTATGAAAAAATTCATTTTGCATCTATTATAAATCCATTTTACAACCCACTTTTGAAAAAAAAAAAAATAAAAGAGTCCTTTTTTCTGTCCGTACCTACAGATAGAGGTGAAAATGGATATTTCCATCGAAATATGATATCCGAAATTGTTTGCGATTATTTCCTTTGCTTCGTATAAGGAAGTAAAATCACCCAGCAAGTTAAAAAATTATTATGGTTTAATTTTGCTTTAGAGATATGGTTTGTGTAGGAAGTGATTATAAAATTTCGTAGATTATTGTTTCTCAATAGGAATATTTTTTCGGCGAAATAAAATCAAATAAGTGGAAAGATAAAAATTTCCTTATTTCTTTTACAATATATAGCATGTATACAATATGAGCTACAGAAAATGGTAGGGGAACTACTCGATTATCCGGACCCCATAACTGCGATTTCTAACGAGCAAGACCTTTTAGATCAAATTACATATAAAATACCTGGGAATGTTGTTTCCCAGCAAGCATTACCTGTGTGTAAGGTAGGTAGTATACAGGTGTATCTATCTACCTGAGTTTACTGGGCAAGGCAGAACATATTCCTGTCAAAAAAACTGCTCTGGAGTGCTGCAAGAATCCGCCTGAACTTGTATCAGTTGATTTAACAGGACTGAGATATGCAAATTTATACACAAGCTAGTGGCGGCATTCGGATGGTACAGTGAACTTGCCTTTTGTATTTAAGGTAATGCTTTTCATTTGAAATGTTACTTTTTTCCTTAATTACGTACAGATGGTTGTTGTATCATACACTAATTTAAATTTTTAAAACCAGCTTAAATTTTCCAATTTTATCATGATTCGTAATTACAAAATTTTGTATGTTTTTGTGGCGAAAATTTTATTTGGAAAAAAACATGATTAAAACAGCATTCTCAGTAACATTTTCATCGTATCCATCAAAAATTAAATTTAGCTTCTGAAATTTAATTATTTATTTATTAATTAACTAATGAAATTTATGAATGAATGAACTAATTAATAAAAACATACAGTGAATGAAATTTAACGTAAATATTGGTGCAAATAAGCATGAAATTCATTGTTGATTGTGATTTGGTTAGACCATAATTTTTCATTATCAAAACGTACTCGTTCCAGAAAAATTATTGTAGATATCTGATGTTACACTACAACTGAAACATCCCATAATTGCAGAATCGATGAGAAATTAATTAATTTTCACGACAATAAAGAAAAACAGAACTGGAGGAGAAAGAGAAAAGAAAAGATATATATATATATATATAAAAAGGCTTTTTTCTTCCTTCTGCGAAGTAATGGAGCTATTGTAATCGCGAAACGTTTCGGGTACCATCTTTCAACGGAGGTATTCATTTTGACTTTTTTTATTGCGTACCGTAGGGACAGAATAAACGACTCTTTTAATTTTAATTCGGAGCATAAATAAATGAATATATGGCCTTTCGATAAGTTTGTAGCATTGGAAAAAAATTACTAGAAATTATCTTCATTGGGGATTCTCGGTCTTATATCACTGGTCTTAATAATCAATTAAAAGATAAACAAAATTAATTGTTTTAATTGCTTAGGTTTACTTTTCATTAATTTAGAATTTTTAAATTACAAATTTTAGTTTAATTAATTACCAATTCGAATTTTTGATTTCCACAATAGGACATATTTGCTATTTAAATTTTCCTTCACATTTCCTGCGAGATAGTTTAAACATTTATATATTCTCTATTAAATTATATATATCTACATCTATATAACTAGTATATTATAGAGATATACAGTATTTATTCTCGTAATAGTCGCACTTTTTTGCCAATTTTTCATTGTGTAAGTCTAGGTGCGACTATTATGCGGAAAAATCTGCTGCACAGTATTGTATACTTTCGACGATTTTTATCTGCTTCAAAACGGGAAAGCGACTATTATTATGTGAGGGCGACTATTACGCGAGTAAATACGGTATATATATATATATAAATTAAGATTTCGGGAAATTGGGCTTCAGCCTAAACATTAACACGGCCTGAAACACAAGAGACTGTAAATTCTGAAGTAAGGTTATTTAGAAAAAGAAAAACTGCACGTTACTACTAAGAGTTAAATTAATATTTTTTAAACTTTGCGTCAACGATATATCAAGCAAAATAAACAGAAACAACTTACTCGCACATCTGGAAGAACCATCATTTCTTCGTTCCTGCAGACTTACGTTCCAGAAGTAAAAACTCTCCTTTCGAATCAGTGAAAGAATGGAAGTAAGTCTATTTACACATGGAATGAGAATACTTTTGCTTAGCAACTGAAATACTTATTCGGGGCTTAAATATATTTCTCAAATGAATACGTAGTAAATTTATTTCTCAAGATTAAAAAAAAATTGCAATTTGATAATGAATATTATACGGAGTTGTAAAAGGGACACTGCATATTGAATTTTTCAATTCACCGTTTTTGTAACTATATTTAAATGCTGTACGAATTAATTAGGAATTGCAAAGCAGGAAACATAGTTAAAACAATTTGTGCTCCTGAATTTTGAACAAACGGGCAGCTTGGAATATTTGAAACATCGCTGTTTTTTCTGTTTATTTATTTATTTTTAAAGTTAAACATAGAATGGGAGCTCATAAAAGAGTGTTACGTGATTTGATCCTTTTTTTTTTCGGTCCGATTTAATTATGTTGCCACTGTTACTTATCTAATTGGATTATAATGTGAATTACTTCTGAATAAAATAGCTGCACGGAACTTTCAATAGATTGTGTTTAAAAGTAAATGTTTTGACAACTGAAACTTTTTTTTTTTTTTACTTTACAACAAAAAGTAAATGTTCTGACAACTGAAACTTTTTTTTACTTTACAACAAAAAGTAAATGTTCTGACAACTGAAACTTTTTTTTACTTTACAACAAAAAGTAAATGTTCTGACAACTGAAACTTTTTTTTCAGTTGTTTCAAAACTGGGGGGGGGGAACCCTAAGGAAAGGAAGCTTTGATTTTCAACAAATAAATGTCAGACCCGACACGTATGAGTTGACATTTTCCTATTTTATTTTTATTGGTGGGGGGCAAGCAATTTTTTTTTCGTTACTTACAAATTGGAAAATTTTCCAATTAAAAACGGTTTTCTCCCTTCGTTTTCAAAAATTTCAAATTCTCTCACATCTAAACATGGATGACAGAAGCAATGTTTCAAATGCCACAATTCACAAAAAATCCTGTTCATAACTAACCAGATGACATGCTGCGTACCACTCATATTAAAGCCTACTGGCGAGAGCAATTTTAATATCTGCTTATTGTTAACTATAACACGGATCTTGCGTTCAAAATACTAGAAACAATTAATAAACACAATTTTGCACATGCAAAATTTATTTAACATATTTCATAATTTTGTAAATTAAATAATGACTAATTATTCTTTACAAACGAGCAAATAAAAATTCTAATAATTAAAGAAATGTGTTCATCAAAAATTAATAAATAAATTTATCAATTATGCAGTTAAACGAGCAATGAAAAAGGCTGAAATAGAAGTAATGGTCATTCTTTAAAGATAATTTTCAGCGGTAGGATATTTTGAAATAAATCTTTTCTTTGATAGAATAGTTTTTTGTTTTTTAATTTTATATTTCGTATTTTTATGTGCAAAATTCCAAGGAATATTCTGAAAATAAGTCTCAGCAATTTTTTTTCAAATAAAAATTTAAATGCATTACAGATAATAACCAGACGAATATGTCACATGATTTTAAAATTTTCATATAAAATTATACGCGAAAATAAACTAGGAAAATTTCTCTACATTTTGCAAGAAATTTTGAAAAAAAAAAACTGAAATTATTTTTTTAAAAGCTTAGATTCAAAATACATTCTCAATGATATGTACGCTAACAAACTTTCTGCATCTTTGGTTAAATCGTTCTTACGAAGGGTCTAATTTATAATCACTTCAAATCCCTATTTACATTAAAATTGAGCTGTCATAGAAAGGTTTTCGGAGGAGCATTAGTAAATCCGTTACACATTTTGATAGCACTAAAATTAGACCTAAATATTTTTGTTTTCATATGTAAAGAACGACAAATACTTTCGCGAAAATTTTAAAATATAGGAAGAAAAATAAAAGTTATTTATGAGAAATTTAAATAAATAAATAGCTAACTACACAGAAAGAATTAAATAATTATTGCTCAATATAAAGAAAAATGTCTATGAAGGGCATGAATCAGTGATTGTAGGTTTCAGGCATATAACAGAATTAGGTTATTCCAAACTGTCTATTTACTTGTATGTAGCTATTTAGCTGAATATGCATTTATGCTGAATAAATACAATATGTTTACCAATTAAAGATATTATATAAAGAAATAAATTGATAATAGTTATGATATTAATGATGAATAGTTATGAAATAGTTATTATATAGTTATTAGTTATGATGAATAGTTATACGTATCTTTAACTACTCTACTCTTTCCCGGAAGATAATCTGTCTCGTTATATATATATAAGCGTTAATTTTTACTTTAAATACCTTCCAACAATTTTATGACCCAAATCGTTTAAAAATCATAAAATAACAAACTTGAATTGAGGCAGGCTGAAATACTATTTATAATCAGTCATTTGTAAGTAGGAAAGATAACGGAAATAATCTTTTAAAATATTAAAACTGTAATTTCAATGAATGCATAATTATTATAAACGTATGCAAATATTACATGTATAAGAACAACAGTTTAGAAATTAATCAGAAAACGAGTAATAAAAACCACACTATTGTCACTGCTATTTAGCGATACGCAAAATTTAATTTTATTAATGATAACTAAACTATACACAGAATGTAATTATGTTTTTCTACAAATTTCAAATTTGTGTTTACATAATTAATACAGCAAATCGGAATCTCTATAATATATTATATTAAAAGCTACATTTAGGAAAACAATATTATATTGGATTGCAATGTAGTAAATGTAATAAAATATACTATGACTACATCGTAAGTCATTAATTTCTAATAAAAATAATTATGAGAGAAAGGGAAAAAGTCTTAGAAAAGCCCTCCTCATTTGAAGGATAGATAAATAATATATAATTATTTTATTACCTTTCATTACGTTTCGAAAGTAATACCAAATAATTAATATGTAACTATGAATTATTAATTGGTAAAATTTATAAATTATACAATATTACATTACTTACAGTAATTTTCAATTTACTATTAATTAGAAATGAAATTTTATGTACAGTATAATAAAAAATGGAATACTTGAATAACTAAAAAAATTATTACGAAAATTTTTTTTAATGATAGGGGCTATTTACATAACGTTTGCCATTATTATGCATTGTATAAAGTAGTTCATTTATGCAAAATGTTTTCTTTATACTATATTCCTCATTTGTTGTGAGGTATAATATTCTGTTTCAGAAATTCACTTTCCTTCTCTCGCTGTAAGTTCTCCTCACTTGAGGAGTGCTAAGTCACTATTACTTTATAGTCACTATTAAGAAGACTATTGAAGTTTATAAAAATTATGCGCTTATTAAATGCAATTTTTTATTCGCGGGTATATATTAATTATAAAATAAAATCAAAATAAACAAATAAAAAATCTAAAAGCTTTCAGATTTTATATTACGCCCAAAGGTGAGTTTTTTTAACGTTTTGTATGTTACCTTTATTTATTAAACATGATGTTCTTCGCACTTAAGCCAGAAAATTCAATTCAACAGCATTATCACAAAATAATTTTAAAAGGGCATATCTTTGGAATTTCCGAAACACAGTCTCGCGTGCTGCAGATAATTTTTTTTTTTCATACAGTGTTGCCATTGCTCGCTTTTAAAATCGCTGAGTTTGTTAATAAAAAATTCGTTAACGTTTTACAAAATATGAAATAGATAATAAAACAAATTCCAAATTAGGGCTTCCACATGCCATATTCTATGGAAGATTACGTTATTCAAAATTTGATGGCTTTAGGTACCGTTGCTTTCTCACAGTGCCAGAAACATACATGCAGATTCTACATTATTTAATTTCTTTAAATATAATACAGGGCTCTAATATTTGATGGTAACAATTTGAAAAGAGAAACGCTGTTTATAGTGAACCAACGCAAAATGCCAAAACGAAATTAATAACCCTTCTAGGCAAATTGCCCTTTTGGCATAAGAAACTTATGATTACTTATCTTCAACTATTAAACTATTGAACCAATGTTGATAAGTGATATATAAAGGAATATCTTCAATATATAGAGGGATCCATAGATTCCGGTGGGAATTTAGAATTCTTTTGACTTTTAGAATAAATATATTTGAAAGCTTTGATATCCAGATTAAATATCAATCATTTGCAGATAAAACTTACTTTCGAAGACTTTTTAACTATTTACATAAATTTTCACTGTGTGTATAAAACGCTTATTTAGCTATTACATAACTATAATTCATACACCTGTGGAAGATTTCAAATAATTATCAAGTTACATGCAAAACTAAAATTTTCGAAAGCCTAAATTGTAAACAATAAAATTTTCGGAAAAAACACTGAATATAAGAAAAGATTTAAATGTAGAATAAGAAAAGATTATTATGCCACAAATTAATTTGGTAAGTTTAACGAAATGTTTTAAGATTTAATAATGAAAACTTTAATATGTAGTGAGGTTTGTTATGAAAAAATTCGTAACACATCCTTTTCATAATAAACCAGAGAATTTAGATTAAAATAACAAGGCGAATAATGATTATTGGAGAAGTCAAACAACAAGAATCAGCATTATATTTGTAAATTTTCAAGGACTGGTTTCGATGGTTCTGTAGTCAAACCATTGAAACGAGTCCCGGAAAATTTACTAATATAACGCAGATTCTTGTTGTTTGACTCCTCCAAAAACCAGTGAATGTCAACTGATCAAAATTCTCTCATAAAAGATAAGCATACATAGCTTAAAAACTGGATTTTTAGAACCATTTTTGAAATATGAAACAGGTCAAAGTAGGCTCCAGGCATAGGTGATATAGATAGCTGACTTATGGAGTAAATTTTCAGAGGGCAACAGCTAAATTGTTGCCATAAGCAAAAATTAAACAAGATAGTATTTCGCTTTGAATTATTAATATATTAATTTATGAGGGAGTCAAGTAAATGCACTGATCGCCTAGGACACCGAAAATGTAGGGCACCTAAGGCTGAGCCGGAAAAAATCTTATCTCATTGTTATTCCAATCAAGATAAAGCCCTTACCTTCCATGTCTTTCATCGTGTTGCCAGAAAAACAGTTAGTCCCCACAGGTGCCCAATCATAGCAGCAGTCTAAGGCACCCATTGTCCGTTGCCCGACGGACATCAGCTGCGGCATGTATTCGCTTGTATGTTCGGACATGAGAGAATCAATGCTGAACGGATTACTGCGGCCCAGCACTAAGCCGTTGAAATCCATTCTAGCTCTAACACGCGAAACGTACGCTGTGGCCGAGTGCGAGGGGCGTGGTTTTACTCCACGCCTTTTGGGAAAGGGAAGACTGGAGAGCACGCCTACAGTTTGTTTATTGGTTCGTTTGTGGTAGCTGCGAAATGGGAAGCGTAATTGGTCAAACTACCACAGGTATTATTTGATGTAGCATGCGCAAATCGTAGTAAATCTGTTGTGAAGTCAAATTCTATTTGGAATTGCATTAGCAGAGAGGATTTTGGTGATACAATTATAAGAGTGAAAGTTCTGTCACATATTTCGCCAAATATTAAAATTTATGAAAAATGATGAAGTGAATGAATGATGGCGTGAAAAATGAATATCTGTTTTGAGGAAATAATAGAACGAATATGTTGTCTTCGTAAAAATCGACGTGATTAATATGCATCAAGATAAAAATTCTAAATAAATTCAGATAGCTGAGGAAATGTAACTTATTTTATAAAAATGTTTACTTTTTTGTTTTCAAGTACTTTTAGGTTTTACTCATACAAAATGTTTGACTCTTTGTAAAAATTCATTGCTATAATACTTAATAAGGTTAATTAACTTTTACATATTAGTTAATATTAATTTGTATTAGAAAAATTATAAAAGCAGTAGTAATAACAAGGAAGAGAAAGTATGTCAAGATAAATCTGAACCGTTGGTATTTTATTATTAGAAATTATGATATTATTCTTCAAATGTTTTTCTCCGAGACCTAAACAACGTTTAACAATATCATTAAAAATGTTCACTCTGAAAGAAATTAAAAGACGATGAAAAAACAATTAAAACAGCTTACCAAATCAAAATATTTCCAAGTATCCTACAAATAGCAAAAATAATATAAAACCAGCTGCATCTTTTTAGGAATTCTCATGCTTAAGGAAAATCTGAGAATGCTTTTTCGACTGCACAAATTTATTTATCAAACAAAAAGTGGGTAATTGCTATATCTCCCCTCCTCCAAAAGAAAGATGTTTTAGTTTGTTTTAATTAATACATAGAAAATATATCACAGTTTTTCGCTTTCTATCTGGAGAAATCTTAACGTTTTCAAATTTATCTGCTATTTTTTTTTCCCCTTGGCTGCGTTAATGTAGGGGGGATGGAAATGTTCTTTGCGGTTATGTATGCGCAAATAGGTAATAAATCTTAAAAAATAAATAGCGAGACACAGATTTCATCATGGGGGGAACCTAAATTTAATTCACTTATGACACTTTTTTTTTTCCTTTCTATAACCAAAATCTTTAGCCCGAAATTATTTGTGGCTGAAAATATGTGGAAGACTTTTTTTAAAAAAAGATTTTTTTAATCGATATGCATTTGAATTTAAAAAAAAAATTTAAATCGATATGCATTGTCTAAAGACCTCGAAGAACAGTTTATCATTAAAATTAAAAATAAAAATAATAATCATAATAGAAAAGTGAAGTGAAAAAACAAAAAAATAAATAAATAAATGAAATTTAAATGAACGTGAAAAATAAATAAATTGATAAATAAATTTCTGAAAAACCAAGTAACGATATGCATTATGAACACACTTTTTTTGTCAGTTACAATAAAGTCGCAGATGTTCATAAAAATAATCCCTTAATATATCTTAAATTTTATAATGTAAATAAACAACTTACTTACATCGATTACATTTTAAAAAAGTAAGTAAAAGGTTAAAATTCTGAGAAGTCACGTATGTAGGGCCGCAGAAGAGAATTCGACCAGGGTTCGATCCCAGGCAAACGAGTTGGCTGCATGATTGGTTTTCGTGTAACATGAACGCAAGCCACTCTCCTTCAGAAAATCCCCTGAAAGGCATCTCTTACCTTAGTTAGATATCCCTCGTTTTGCTTTGTCTTAATTTTTAATTCATAACAATTTGGTTGAATGTTTCGTACATTGCCAACATCTGTCAAGGCATGTGGATGATAAATACTGTTTTTAAACTCGTTCGTCAGTTTCCGAGGGTTATGATCGTTATTATCGATTTTATCTCACCATATTGTGTGAATGAGATTTAATGCTGGCTGAAGACAATACAATTAGCTCCCCCCCCCCAAAAAAAAAGAGACAGTGGGGAAAATCATCAAGGATTTTGCAAAAATAAGATAGAGACAGAAATGCATAAAAATGATCAAGGTTACAAAGGGAATATCGACCTCCATAACCAATTAACGGAAGAAAACATTTGCTGGAATATTCAAAGGAAGAAAAATCGATGAAGTCTCTTCTCAAGTGTCTTGCGTTTCCCATTTTTAATGTGCGCATAGCCTACCTTTAAACCAGTTTACCGATGTATAATTAGGGCTATATATGAAAAAAATCAGAAAAGCAGATCATTGAAAGAGTGTGTGTGTGTGTGTGATTATGGCAAAGCCTCGAGGACTCTCTGCCTAAGGGCAGGGATGCCTTCGTGGAGGACTTTCTAAGGGAAACTGGCTCGTATACACGTTACACATGGGGAAAACCACGAAAACGCCCATGCAGCCAGCCCGTCCGCGGGATTCGAACCTCGGACCGAACTACCAGTGTTCAGTGACTTTACCGCTCGGCCGCTGTTGGGCCATTGAAAGAGAGAGACGGCTGTATTTACTATATGAATACTGTGACATACATTTCCTCATTCGAATTTCACTTTGAATTTTGCATTTCAGTCCTTTTAAATAATTTAATGAATCTGGTAATTTTGAGGGGTTCCCCCCCCCCGAATTTTAATAAAAGGAAAGGAAAAGAGGAAAATTACATTGGCGCAAAAAGCTGTTTCTGTTATTAATTATTTGATTGCTTAAGGTCTTAGTACCATTTCGTCTTTTCCCGATTCATCCTTAGCTCAAAATAATGCCAATTCGTCCTTCATTCGCTCCACGAAAAGTCACTTTCTGATACAGTTAAAATGTTTTACCGCACTAACAGTTAAAATGTTTTACTTGCTATTTGGTCCTTATTATTTTGACCAGTCATAGCATCTAACATGATCATCTGTAGCACCAGACGAATTTTATCTCTGAGAAAAGATCATCTTGGGTGATATTCAATACCAGTATTCAGTTTATGTACCCAGAAATATTGGTCACTTTAGAAATGACCTCTCAATGGGTTTAATCTAGTTATTTTAAAACTTATATGCTTGTCTCGGAAAGGAAATTTATTAGCCCAAAGGGCGTTAGCCCAGAAGGGCTATTAATTTCAAAACGGCATTTTGCGTCTATTCACTTTTCACACTGTTGACACCAAATATTATCGCCATGTATTATATTTAAAGAAACTAAATAATGAAGAATCTCCATGAATGCATGAATGTTTCTCGCACTGTGAAAAAACAACGGCACCTAAGAGCCATCTAATTTTGAATAACGTAGTCTTCTAACCGAACATGTGAACTTGGAAGCCCGAATTTTGAATTTGTTTTATTATCTATTTCAAATTTTTTAAAACTTTAACGAAGCCATTTCAAAACGAACAATGGAAAAAAAAAAAAAAAACTCCAACGTGCGAGATTTTAAAGAAATGCTGTTTTTTTTTAAATATTTTGTGATATTGCTGTTGAATTGAATTTTATGTGTTTTAAGTGCGAAGAACATGATATTTTATAAATAAAGGTAATACAAAACGTTAACAAAAAAATCTGAAAGGTTTCAGATTTTAAATTACGCCTAAAAGGGCGTTTTTTTTTTTTTTTTTTAACGCTTTGCTTTTTTAACCCTTATTTATTAATTAACATGTTCCTCGCACTTAAAACATAAAATTCAGTTTAACAGCAATATCGCAAAATAATTTTTAAATGAGCATATCTCTAGAATTTTCGATACACAGTTCCGCGCGATGGAGACCAAAATGTTTCTTTTCCTCCCATAAAGTGTTGCCATGGCTCGCTCTTAAATCGTTGAGTTTGTTAAACAAATTCGTTAAAGTTTTACAAAATATGAAATAGGTAATAAAATAAAATCCAGACTCCAAATTTGGGCTTCCAAGATGCCCATATTCGGGTGGAAACATACGTTATCCAAAATTGGATGGTTCTAGGTCACATTCTTTTAACACAATGCGAGATACATACATACATTTCTGCAGATGCTTCATTATTTAATTTCTTTAAATATAATACAGGGCTCTGATATTTGGTGGCAACAATTTGAAAAGTGATACAGCCTTTAAAAGTTTTCAACGCAAAATGCCAAAACAAAAATAATAGTCCTTCAGGGCAAATTGCGCTTTGGACTAAAAATGCCCCTTTGGGCGTAATATAAAATCTGAAGGCTTTCAAATTTTCTTTTCTTCTTCTTCTTTTTTTTCCTTTTCTTTTTCTTAAATCTTTTTTTTTTAAACTAAAAAAAGAAAAAATAAATAAAATACACGCACGCACGCACACACACACACATAAAAATATGTAACAATATTTTATTTAAAATGGATATAATTAATGCGCTAAAGGGAGAAAAATAATTTACCATATAGTTTAATGGGAATAATAGATTAAATAATTCTACTTACAAAATTCGTCTACAAATTTATATCGCAAATAATAAAAGTGTGGGATGCTCCTAATAGATTAAAAAGATAATGGTTTATATATATATATATATATATATATATATATATATATACACATTTGACAATGCAATACAATCAATAGATTTCGTTATTTAGGCGCCTCACGCCTTTAGTATTTGTGATATAAAATAGTAGATAGATTCTATAAACAGAATTATTCAATCTATTATTCCCATTAAACTGTCTGATAAATTATTTACCTCCTTTTAGTGCATTAATTATCATATCCTTTTTAAATAAAAGATTATTGCATAAAAACATTTCATTTTCTGTTTTTACTTCCTTTTCCTTGTACGAAGTAAAAAGGAAGTATTGTAATAGCGAAAAGTTTCAGGCAGCATATTTCAACGAAAATAGCCATTTTGACCGCCATCGAATACAATTTAGCGATGTTTTTGCGTGATATCTGTACGTAAGGACAGAATAAAATACTCTTTTCCTTCAAAAAAGTTATAAAACTGCTTTAAAATTAATTCTGAAGATAATTTTTCGTGGCGTATGTGCGTACGTACGTATCTTCCATAACTCAAAAACGAGTAGCCTCAGAACGTTGAAATTTTGTATATAGGACTGCTATAACATGTAGATGTGCACCTCGTATTTTGGTTGCAATCGGCCGCACCAAACGTATATAAATATATTTATATATATATCCACTCTGTTACCCGGCTCAATGATCTCAGGTTCTTTACTCTTATATGTTTGTAAATTGTACATTTTTTGCTTTAAAAATGATTGTATTATGTTGTTTTTTTCTTCCGGTTAAGGGTTTCATTCCTTTAGTAAATCTGTATGCAATATTTTTAGAATTATCAACAATTTTAAAGTTATCTAAGTGCCGCTAAGCTTTTTTTTTAATGGCGGCCATTGATGTTTACATTTGAAACAGGAGACTAGTGGATTTGTTGCCAATCTAGAGAAACTTAGCTTTGCAACAACAAAGATAACGCCTTCATTTATTATTTAAATCATGCTTAATCCTTTCTGGAATTTTTTCGAGGAAATACGCGTTTAAGATTTACTTCGTAATTTTTAATATAGATATTTTGAGTTTTTATGTATTTTTGCCTTCTCGCGAAGTGAGAACTGAATTAATTAAATGAGAAATACTCAATCGTCTGTGAAAAACTGTTTCTTTTTTTGTTTTGTTTGCTTAATTTCTTTATACATTATTCTAGCTTTATTATAGTATTTGAATAGAACATGTGGCAACGATTAGATAATTCTATTCTTTAAATGATATAAATTTTGTGCATATGAACGAAATATATAAGTTAACTGTTATATAATTATTGGATTATATAACAGTTAACTTAGTTTCCATTACATAATTATTATATAAGTTAACTGTTATATAATTATTAATACTGTTAAGTGAAACTAGCGCGAGAGTGTCGCTATAGTAAACAATTACTAGAGTGAATTTTAAAGAATGCATTTATTCTATTGTGGTTTATGTGCTGTCGGCGAAGTAGATTTAATTCAATCCAATAAGTTTAAATGAAATGCAAGAAAAATGCGTATAATTTAATATTCCGTATAAGGAAGTCATGTGGTGTACACATCAGATTTTTTAAACTCCTTTACACATTAACTGTGGTGAAATTTTTAGTGATTATTAAAACACAAGAAATTAATTATAAAAAAATTATGAAGTAAAGAAAAATAACTGAACTTCTTTCAGAGAATTTACGAAACCGCTTCGAATATTCATTTTCCGAAACTGTATCTTATAAAAATGTTACAACGAGCATTTTACTTGAAGCTAAAATGACAAAACGAATATCGTCAATTCATCATGAATAGCGACAAGATGGCAAAAGCATAAGTTATTTTGCCGCAAGAAACGCTTATTTTCTTCCGTCTGCTTCAGATTGCAACAAATTTTTTTAAATGTAGAAAACTGCTCAATTAATAGGTTTTCTTAAACCATTCTTAGTTTTAAACAGAGCCAGAAGTTTGTTTTGTAATCTGTGAAAATTTCAAAACTTTATGTCCGATACATTTTAGATACTGAAATTTTAAAATCATAAACTTCAGTAGTCTAAATTATCGAGTGATTTTCAAAAATTTAGAAATTAAGTTTCAATTTTCATGCAAGTTTCAATGAAACATTTTTTCCCTTTCTATCCGATGGTGCAAAGTGTAAAATTCTGATATGCTTGGTTTGTTCGTTAAAGGAAAATATGTGCGAAAAATCGGTTAGAAGTTAAATAAAAAATCTAAATTGAATTTAAAAAAAAAAATCGCTTCCCCACATTGTATTGTCATCGACCAACATTGTGTGTACAAAATTTGAAATTGAGAGCTTATCAGGAAACAGGTTAAAAATCGATGACAAAATTCCACTTACAGTGAAGCAAAACGAGTGAACTAAATAAAAGCTTATAGTAATAATAATTGTGTCTAATAAGAGTACTTTCCCATTAGTAGTCCTTCCTGGTAACGCCTTTTTTGCTATACACGAAGCATCGCCGAATGTTGTGTTTAGTAGAGAGGAAAATACGCCAGATGTTGTTTGCTGGGTTACAGCCGAAAACATCGCGGACGAAAGCGTCGCGGAGAAAACAACGCAAGGCGAAAACGTCGTGCTACAAAACATCGTGGGAGAAAACATCGTAACGAGAAAACATCGCAGTCCTAAAACATCGTGGTACAAAACATCGTCGTCGAAAATAAAGCGGTTCAAAAACTTCGTAGTTTAAAAACATCGTCGTCGAAAATATTGTGGTAAAAAATAAAGTATCTACAAATCATCGCATGACGATAACATCGCAGATATGCTTTTTTCAGACATGCTTTTCGCAGACATTCTTTAATAACTGTAAATGGATATTCCCATAATGATTTGTGAGCGCAAAATGGAAAGAAGGGTAATTTTTACTTTCATATTTTTTTATTAACTAATAAATTTTTGCTGAGAAAATAAGAAGGAAACTTAAGCATTAGAAAATTAATGCAACTTATAGCACTCAATGGAATTTTAAACCGACATAGTTAACTAACAAAGGCCATTAATAAATAATTTTTGTAATGCTTTTACTGGTAATTTTTCATGAAAAGTATAAGCTATAAGTTGCATTTAATTATCTATGCTTAAGTTTCCGTTTTACTTTTTCAACAAAAATTTATTAGTTATTTAAAAATGTGAAAGTAAAAATTATCCTTCTTTACATCTTGCGCTCACAAATCATTATGGGAATACACATTTACAATTATTAAAACATGAAAAAAAATGTCTGCTATGTTATCGTCATGCGATCATTTGTAGATACTTTATTTTTTACGACGATATTTTCAACGACGATGTTTTTAAACTGCGAAGTTTTTGAACCGCTTTATTTTCGACGACGATGTTTTAGAACTGCAATGTTTTCTCTTTGCGATGTTTTCTCCCACGATGTTTTGTAGCACGACGTTTTCTCCTTGCGTTGTTTTCTCCGCGACTTTTTCGTCCGCGATGTTTTTGCCGCGATTTTATCGGCGGACACCCGTTTGCTGTGAGCGGTTTTGCTTTTTAATTGGTTACGAATGTAACTCCAATAGAAAAAGAAGCTCTTGAACGTATAACTTAAAAACTTTACATCAGTATTATAACGATTCAATTACTACATTTTCAGTGACGAAATTTTGAATGACTTAGGATATGTATTACATTTACACATATCATTGCTCTAACATAGGTATTTTTACACAAAATCGGACTTTCTCTGAAATAACATAGCAATTTTTTTCCGTATTTCGATTCTACGACTCAAATTATGCCTATTTATTAAATTGTGTAGTTTTTGGTAAAGAATTTATGAAGAAATTTAAAAATTTATATTGGGGAATATTTTTTTTCAGTTTGCGCCAAGAATAATTTACTTGGCGAACTTCTTAATTTATAGCAACCTAATTTCCTTTCCTTTCTCTTCATTGTCTACTAGCGGTAAAAAGTCATCTTCATACTTCCAAATAATTGTAAACCACATTTTCGTTATTATCTCTTAAAATAAATATACGCCAAATTTCACAACGCGCCAAAATGCAAATTCACATATATCTTAGGAAATTTTGAATAAAAACTCTAATTTTTTGCAGGTATGCTTAGAAATACATCTATTTTAAGATGATGGCAAAACATTTATAAGTTATAATTCAAAATTGTTTTCGAAAAAATTATAAAATTGTTTTAAAATACAAATTAAAAAATAAGTCATAAAAAATAGGCGAATTTTATTTGGAATGACCCTTATGAGTTATGAAAGAAAGAATCAAATGAGTTTAATAAAAAAAAGAGATATTAATAAATATGTATAATACTCAATTAACATTTAAGGGAGCTAAAATTTTGAGAGCTAATTTCTTAGAAACCACTCTTGCGATTTTTACAAAACTTGGCAGTTTGGCATAATTTGAGTCGTAAAATCGAAATATGGAAAAACATTGCCATGTCATTCCAGAAGAAGTCCGATTTTATGTCAAAATACCTATATTAGAACAATGCTATACAGGGTGTACCGTAAATGTTGCGACAAACTTCTAGGCACATCATAAGGATTAAGAATTGCATAGGAATCTATAGCCGGAAATGTCAGAGGTAAGTGGTAGAAGAGAGGGGTAAGAGGTAGAAGACGGAAAAAGAAGTAAGAGTGATTAATTTGAAACATTTATCGGACATGAATACGAATGGTGTACGACAACTTGAATGTTACAACAGATGCTCAAAGTCTGCACAATCAGACGCCAAACATGCTTAACACTGACGGACCATTTGAATGACGCGAATAATTTGATCTTTCTGGAGTAGGTTCTTCCCGATTTGCTTGACGATATTCCATCAAATTTGAGGCGCAACATGTGATTCCAACCTGATGGGGGGTACCCTGCTCGTTTTGGACTGGATGTTCGTAGCCATGTGAGCAGATCATTCCCGCATCGATAGATTGGGCGTGGTGGACCAGTTCCCTGGACTCCACGCTCACCGGATTTATCGAGCCTTGAGTTCTTTTTGTGGGAAACCATCAAAAGCGTCGTGTATCACGATCCTGTTGTGTCTGAAATGGATCTCGTGGCAAGACTCGCCTGCGAAGCTGCTGCAATCAAAGAAATTCCCGGTGTGTTTGAACATGTCCGGCAATAAATGGTACATCAGTGTCAGGCATGTTTGGCGTCTGATGGTGCAAATTTCCAGCATCTGTTGTAACATTCAAGCTGTCGTACACCATTTGTATTCATGTCCAATAAATGTTTCAAATTAATCACGCTCTTGTTTCCTTTCCCATCTTCTACTTCTGTTACCACTTGCCCCTGACATTTCTGGGCATGGGTTCCTATGCAATTCTTAATCCTTATGATGTGCCCTACCTACCCCAGAAATTTGTCGCAACATTTACGGTAAACCCTATATATAAATCTAATACATATTCTAAGTCGCGCTTTCGAGACATGAAAAACGCAACTGAATTTCGTCAATCGGCCCAGTAGAACGGGAGATATAGAACTTCCCCACTTTTTTTTCCGCAGTGTACGTACGTACAGACGCCACGAAAAATATCTTCTGAATCCATTTTAAATCAGTTTTATATTTTTGGGGGGTAAAACGAATCCTTTATTCTGTCCATACCTACAGATGCCACTCAGAAACGCCGTTAAATTGCATTCGATAGCGGTCAAAATGGATATTTTCGTTGAAATATGGTACCTGGAAATTTTCGTGATTACAATACTTCCTTTACTTCGTACAAGGAAGTAAAAAGTATTTTTATCTTATCCTTACATCATTATGAAACAAGTTGGCTGATGAAGGTTAAGCCGCTTGTCACTTCGTCGAAATGGCGATAAGTATGTTAAATAAGGAATTGGTTTAATGATTAAAATTGATTAAACGTTCAATAAGAAAACTGAAAAATAAAGATGGTGAAAGATTTAATGGGAAAATTGTTTAATTTAAGATTCAATTTCAGATCTCATTTCTCCAAAAAATTATTTCATGAAAGTAAAGTAGCCATTAATTCCCAGGAAAAAGGGTAAGTGACACAAATTAATTCAATTAATATTTAATTGCATAATAATAAAAATATGGAGCTGGGGTAATGGAGTTTAATGGAATTTTTAATGGAGTTTAATGGAATACTCGAATTCCATTAAACTCCATTAAAAAAGTTTCGAGATTCGAAAATTCGAAACATCCTTTTTTACTTCCTTGTACAAAGTGTAATCGCGAAAAATTTCGGGTGTCATATTTCAACGAAAATACCAATTTTTGACCGCTATCGAATGCATTTCAACGATGTTTTGAGTGACATCTGTACTTAAGGACAGAATAAAGGACTCTTTTTACCAAAACGGATTGTAAAATGAATTCAGAAGAGATTTTTTCGTGACGTATGTACGTGCGTATGTATGTATGTATCTCGCATAACTCAAAAATGAGTAACCTCAGAACGTTGAAATTTTGTGGGCAAAAATGAAGGAACGGAGAAATTAAAATATTGGTACATGGGTGTATAGCCTAGAAACTGATATTATCAATATGGCTATTTCCACATGATAACAGAAATTTTCTTGCTGGGTAGATTGTGGTAATAAATATGTGTTCCCCAAAAGCATGTTTTTGAAAATGCAGTTGAATCTATGTTTAACCATGGGCAAGTATGCTGAAAACTGATATGACGCAAGCCACAACGTGATAGACGGAAAGCGAGAGATGGTTTTGTGGATAACGTCCTAAAATTAAGCTTTTGATTATTTTAAGAAACTTTGAACTTTCAGATTGGTTCCTTATCATCAGTGCCACACTTTCAAAAAAAATAAGTTTTGTCAGCTATGGCTATGCAATAAGTTTATGAAAGGAGCAAACAACAAATAAAAGAAGAGCTCAACGTAAAATGAGTAGATTTAATATGAATGGAAAAACTAAATTGTTAAAATTTAGGATTGAAGATCTATAGTTTAACACTGTTTCACAAGAAATTAGATATTAATTCTTTTGAATGAAATGAGAAATGTATTATCAGTTATGTTCATATAATTGCTGCTCATAACTATTAAACTCTTAAGAAAAATTGTGTTTTGTTGAATTAGAAAATACATGAAAAATGAGAACAGGAACTAATAAGCAAACTGTTTTCTTGTGTATTAGAAATGCATTTACCAAAGATCTCCTTTATTGACCAAACTTAATATGTAAACGAATGGGAAACGGTGCACGCTAATTGATTTCTTCTTTTTCATTACTACGCACAATTAAAAGAGAGCGTTTAATATTTCTGCGTTAGTATGAGTTCGTAATAAATTGAATGCACAACTCCGAGGAAAAGTGAATAAAATTTATTCTTATCACAACAAATAAAAACAAAATGCTTAAATTTCCTTAGAGATATTCTTACAATATTGCAATATCTCACAGTAGTTATATCTTTTAAACTATCAAAACGTTCAACAGAACTTAATTCAAAAACCCGATTTCACCGCGAATTCTGCACAGAAAACAACTGAATTGAGATGCTTTTCTCCAGCTTTTATAAGCTTTTTAAATCGAGCACGAGAATATTCTGGTATTTTCTCGATTTTTCCGGAAAGCAAAAGCGTACAATTACGAAATATCTATTTATTAAATGCACGTGCTCCTACATTTTTTTGTTTTGGGCGTAGCTTTTTCTTCAAATATGTCTCGTGCTGCATTGCACGGAGATATGAAACAATTTTAATTAATTCTAGTAGAAATAGCTAAATAAATTCAAAACCCGTAACACTGCCCCCTTCCCAAGAACTGCACGTCCCGGGCAGTATAATCCCTGGACAGGAAGCCAAACTTCCAAATAAGGCATAAATGCAATAATAAACATTATATTACAATAACAACACACATACATAAACAATAATTGCAATGTGTAACTTAAAAAAAACTATTAGGACTACTATTTCTTCTTATCTGTTTAAGCAAACATGTAAGTGTCCTGAGTAGAACAGTGAGTTTACTTAAAACCCTGTCCTTTTAAATTGTAGAAGAGATGACAAAGAAAGGAAGGACCTTTTATTCTTCACAATTTACAGCCGCTCCCGCACTTCGGGATACAGAGACCAGTACTTGAAGTCTGAACGAAAAAAATAAGAACTACAGACTAACTAAATTTAAATAAGAGCTAAATACTTTATAAAGGCTAGTAACATTAAGATTGACCTTTTAGATCTTTATGTATATAGTACACAGAATGAGGGGAAACCTACAATACTCCTTTAAATATCAAGAGGACTAAACCTCTGGCCTTAGGCCCCATTCAGACGAGGGCGTAAAGGGCATAATTGGTTAAAGCCGAGCTCTGTTGCCAAGGCAATCAGTCACTGCTACGTCACAGAATCTGGTTTAGGGCTGGTTTGCAAGCACAATTTGCATAATAAAACTAACGCGTTTATTCTGGCCGGAAGTGGAAAATAAGAGAGGACAGTAAAGTTTTAAAATAAAATAAACGTCAGTAAATCTTAAGATCCTTATAAAACAAATCAAATATTATCAAACGCTAAATACAAATCAAATGCTGAATACAACTAAAAAAAATTAAAAACAAAGAGGACCATGGTCTTATACTATTTACAATTATATACACTACATTCTATGGCCATAGTAAGGAGCTAACCTGTCGTAATGAACGACTTTATGTTTAGTCGACTTATGCATCCGAACCACGGCGTCGTTCAGCCTGTTTAGGACTGTGTGCGGACCATCACAAGGTGACAGAGTCCTTTCCGTCGAGTCGGATTTCATAACCACATCTTGTCTCCTTCTTTGAATTGATGTCTAGTAGCTCTTGTGTCGCATCGGGTCTTCATTTTCTCCGTCGCCTTGTTGACTCGCTTTCGAGCAAAATTGTGCATCACATCAAACTGGGCCTAGAGATCTTGTAGTATTCCTTAGGCGATGAAGGCGCATCCGGAGGGCGACCAAACAAAAGCTCACAAAGCAGACGAAGGTTACGACCGAAGATCATCCGAGATGGAGAAGCCGGTAATCTTGTGGACAGCACTGTGGTCAGCCAGTAAAAACAGTGTAACTTCTTGTCCCAGTCCTGTTGGTTTCTGGAAACCACTGATGATCGGTTGTTAAGGATGGCTCGATTAAATCTCTCTACCCTGCCGTCCGACTGGGGATGTAAAGGCGTCGTTTGGGTTTTGTCAATGCGGAGTAGCTTGCAGAGTTCTTTGATTACAGCCGAGGTAAAATTCCTTCCCTGATCGAAATGTAACTGAAGGGGCACTCCGAACCTGGAAATCCAGTGCTGTATCATTACATCTGCTACTATGACAGCCTCTTGCTCAGGAATAGGATATGCTTCAGGCCACTTGGTGAAGTAATCAATGACAACGAGGATGTATTTGTTGCCAGCAGCAGTTAGTGGCAGAGGCCCCAAGATGTCAAAGGTTATCACTACGCTCAAAAAGTGCTCCTACATTGTAACGTTGCAGCTGGCCCGGCTGCGTTTCTTCGGGCCCTTTCCGACCTGCACAGGCATCGCAGGATTGGTACCACTTTTGCACGTCATCCTTTGCATTATTCCAGCAGAAGCGCTCACGACCTCTCTGCAAGGTTTTCATCATTTCGAAGCGACCTCCTGGTAGTGTTGCTGTGTAGTTCTTTAAGTACATCCGGAATCCGGGATCTTAGAAGTTTCAGCTGCCATCGGAACGGTCTTCCATCGTCTGATTCGAATTTCCGGTATAAGACGCCGTTTTGTACATGGAGTGAATCCCGACAGCTCAATACTGTTTTGTCGTAGGGCTGAGCGCCGCCTGAGATAACCACTGACCTGACTTTGTTGTAAAAGTCTTACAGTGTTAGTAGTCATCCTGGCAGAAGGGAAAATTTCCTCCGTGTAAAAATATACATATAAGTATTACATGGGCATACAAGGCCTGTGTATAAGCATAGATATGTTGATTACAATCATTGTCTTGTACAAGTTACATATGATAGATACATAAAATCATGACAGCTATGTGTACATTTAAACATTATATGAATTCATATTTACAATACTTTTACTGAGATAATCAAAATTAAACTTGTAATTCATTTACACATTGACTGGATTTTCAATATCATTTAAACTGCTTTACAATATTATTTTTATCAAGTACATACAAACTGGATAGTAATGTGCTTACATTACAATAGTTTTGCTCTTACAGTCCTGTTATTATTCTACGGGGTAAGCTATTTTCTTAGTGTTGATATTCAGTTGCTGTAGTATTTTGAATTGCTATTAATATTATGCTGCGAAGATATAATTCTCAAGAGAGGGGGAGAATTTCTTAGTATCTTGCTGAGCAAAGCCTGATTACCTCCTCTATTTTAGTTTTCGTCTGCTTGTTGCCGCGGGTATTCTCCACCCATTGCGGCCAGTATTCACTGCTTGGCATTTTTAAATGCAGTTTATCGGTTTGTGGGCAGTTGAAGAGGAAGTGATGCGCATCACCTACAACACAAATCTGATGCTCGTATGCCGAATCTCTTAAGATAATGGGGGAAGGGACCATGGTCAGTGTAGAATTGAGTTTGTGCTCCGCTGTATGTATTAACTGAGCACGTGACTTTTGGAAAGAACTTTTAGGTTCTCTTCCCTGTGCTTTCCCTTTCCCATCTTTTCTGCCATTCTTGAAAAAGGCTATTGAGCGTGGTTTTTTACTTCCTTGTACGAAGTAAAAAGGAAGTATTGTAATCGCGAAAAGTTTCAGGCAGCATATTTCAACGAAAATATCCATTTTGACTGCAATCGAATGCAATTTAACGATGTTTTTGCGTGATATCTGTACGTAAGGACAGAATAAAATACTCTTTTCCTTCAAAAAATTATAAAACTGTTTTAAAATTAATTCTGAAGAGAATTTTTCGTCGCGTCTGTACGAACGTATGTACGTACGTTCGTGCGTACGTACGTATCTCGCATAACTCAAAAACGAGTAGCCTCAGAATGTTGAAATTTTGTATATAGGACTGCTATACATGTAGATGTGCACCTCGTATTTTGGTTGCAATCGGCCGCACCAAACGTATATAAATATATTTATATATATATCCACTCTATTACCCGGCTCAGTGATCTCAGTTTCTTTACTCTTATATGTTTGTAAATTGTACATTTTTTTTCTTTAAAAATGATTGAATTATATTGTTTTTATCTTCCGGTTAAGGATTTTATGCCTTTAGTAAATCTGTGTGCAATATTTTTAGAATTATCAGCAATTTTAAAGTTGTTTAATTGCCACTAAGCTTGCTTTAATGGCGGCCATTGATGTTTACATTTGAAACAGGAGACTAGTGAATTTGTTGCCAATCTAGAGAAACTTAGCTTCGCAACAACAAAGATAACGCATTCATTTATTATTGCCAATTAAATCATGCTTAATTCTTTCTGGAATTTTTTCGAGGAAATAAGCGTTTGAGATTTACTGCGTAATTTTTAATATAGATATTTTGAGTTTTTATGTATTTTTGCCTTCTCGCGAAGTAAGAACTGAATTAATTGAATGAGAAATACTCAATCGTCTGTGAAAAACTGTTTCTTTTTTGTTTTATTTGTTTAATTTCTTTTATACATAGTTCTAGGTTTATTATAGTATTTGAATAGAACATGTGGCAACGATTAGATAATTCTTTAAATGATATACATTTTGTGCATTCTTAGTTATAATATGAATGAAATATAATACTGTTAAGTAAACCTAGCGCCAGAGTGTCGCTATGGTAAACAAAGTGAATTTTAAAGAATGCATTTATTCTATTGTGGTTTATGCGCTGTCGGCGAAGTAGGTTTAATCCAATCTAATAAGTTTAAATAAAATGCAAGAAAAAATGCGTATAATTTAATATTCCGTACAAGGAAGTCATGTGGTGTACACATCAGATTTTTTTAAATAGGACTGCGGAACACTTACTGCGTTTTCCAATCTACTAGAGTCATTGGCAGCAGATTTCGCAAGCAGGTCCGCCGCTTCGTTGCCAGTAATACCCACATGAGCTGGAACCCAGATCAGGATAGGTCTGTCATCTAGTGGGATACTTAGAAGAATATTCTGAAATGCACCAAAGGACTCCTTGTCTTGTGCCCTCGGATGGACTCCAAACTTGAGGCAGAGTCGCTATATATGTTGACCTTTAATCCTAATTGATATTTTGCCAAATTGATGGCTGCTTTTAATGCAAGAAGCTCTGCCTGAAAGACAGTATTTTTGTCTTCCAGTCGTCTTTCCCAAGTTTTAACCACTTCTCCTTCTTGAAGTACACAGTAGGCGCAGCCTGTGCCTTTCTCCGTCTTTGAGCCATCTGTATAAATAGCAAATGCCTTCTCATTTGGCGGCGTGTATTGCATGTATATTGTGTGCGATAAATCAGTATCTGCAGGGTGTCCAAGCATGATTGGCTTGCGCTTCTCATAGTCTGTATGGTAGAATGTCTTTTGCCAAGAGAGACGTTATTTTCTAGACGCAATGTCCTTACTAATAGTGATTCTCTCTCCACTAGAAGGACTATAGATCGAAATGTCCTGTCAGTAAGTTTTCTGTTTGAAGACTCCATCAATTCAGCTATAGGTTTCATGTCTCGGTCTTCCAGCTGGTCTTTCCTGATTTCTTTTCACCCCATGGATCTCGATCAACCGATGTCGACGTCGTAATTTGTCGTGCGACCGGACTCAGCAGCTCGTATTTCGTTTCGACCCTGGAACAATATCGGCAGCTTTCTGGGCAAGTTCTTTTAGACAGAGCGTGGGCGTGCTTTTCCGTGTGATGATCCCTTCCAATGATGGATAGTGATGTCATATTCCTGGAGTCTCTGTATCCACCTGGCTATTTGACCCTCAGGATTCTTAAAATTTTAAAGCCAGGCCAAGGAGGCATGGTCCCTGCGGAGCAGGGATTTTCAACCGTATAGATAATGGTGGAAATTTTCTACGGCTTTAACTATGGCGAGCAACTCTTTTCTAGTGATACAGTAATTCCTCTCCGGTTTAGACAAGCACTTACTCCAGTAAGCTACTACACGTTCTTGGCCGTCTATTTCTTGGGACAAAACAGCACCGACACTTTCATTGCTTGCGTCCGTGTCGAGAATAAGTGGTCTGTCGAGCTGAGGATACGTCAGGATTGGAGCAGATGTTAAAGCTTCCTTTAAGTTGTTAAATGCATCCTCGCATTCTTTTGTCCACAAGAACTTTTCTTTGCTCTCTGTCATCTTGTGAAGGGGTCTTCTGATGGACGTCCTTTACGAATCTCTCATAGCCGTAGGTACAAAGCCGTAGGAAGCTTCTCAGCTGATGGACATTTTCAGGACTTTTCCAGGCTTTAACGGTTGACACCTTTTCAGGATCCATGCACAACTTTCAGCAGAGATGACATGCCCGAGGTAAGTTACTTCCTGTCTGAATAGTTTGCATTTAGCGGGACTCAACTTTAGATTGGCTTCTTTTAGTTTCTGAAGCACTTTTCTCAAATTTTCTGTATGTTCTTCAAAACTCTTTGCGACGATGATGATGTCATCCAGGTATATCAGACAGGCTTCGTAAGAGGGACATCTCAAAGCAGTCTCCATGAGGCGTTCGAATGTTGCCGGCGCATTACACTGCCCAAACGGCACTACCTTTAATTGTCAAAGTCCATGTCTAGTATTAAATGCCATCTTTCCCGGTCATCAGGATATATTTCTACCTACCAATATCCACTCTTTAAATCAAGTGTTGAGAAACACTTGCTTCCAGAAAGAGTGTCCAGAATGTCGTCAATTCTAGGAAAAGGGTAACTATCTTTCTTCGTCACCTCATTCAACCGGCGAAACATTTCCTTTTCAGTTCCAAGTGGCAATTTGGCCAGAAGGATTATTAATTTCGTTTTGGCATTTTGCGTTGATTCACTATAAATGTCGGTTCACTTTTCAAATTGTTGCTACGAAATATTATCGCTCTGTAATATATTTAAAGAACTTAAATAATGAAGAATCTGCATTGGGATAAAACAACGGTACCCAGAGCCATCAAATTTTGAATAACATTGTAAGGATCTTAAGTTTTACTAACGTTTATTTTATTTTAAATCTTTACTATCACTTCTTATTTTCTACTTCCGGCCAGAATTAAAAGCTTTAACTTATTTATGCAAATTTGTCTTGCGAACGCCAAGTACTTAAGTTGTGGCTTTTTGCCAAGCAAGAGAGAGGAAGGAGTGATTAGGAGCAGGCCGCTTGCCATAGCAGTTTTACTCGGTTGCTGGTTGCCTTCAAGGCCAGAGGTTTAATCCTCTTGATAATTTTGAACGTATCGTAGTGTTAACAGTTCTCTGTACTACATACGGCCTTTCTGTTAATATACGGCCAATCTTCAAGTAGACACTTGTTTATTAATCCAAAGTTAGTTTAGTTAGAATTTAGTTAATATTTTTATATTATTATGTTCAGACCACAAGTGGTTGGTCTCTGTATTCCGAAGTCCAGAAATCATTGTAAAGAGAGAAAAATAAAGGGTTTCGTATACCCTTCCTGTGTATCTTGTCTACTTCCCACATTTATTGAACATAGCTTTAGTAAGCTCCCTGTTCCGAGTCAGGTCATTTAATGTTCCCAAAGCAAGTAAGGAGGAACATAGAACCTGATAGTGGCGCCCGACGAAGAAGAATAACCATGGCCGAGTTTCAAGAAGAACCTGTGCTGCCTGCAGAAGCGGCTCAGAATCCAGAAATGTCAGCTGCCGCTCTGGAAGGATTTGGTTACATCGTCCAGACCATGCGCGCATCGATGAGACCAGAAGCAACATTTAATGGAAACTCACCGGTAACCAGTTTTTTGGAAAAATTGGAGGACCACTTCATGATGTATCCCGTGCATGAGTTCCAGAAAGTCACCTTAGCTACCAGCGCTTTGAGGGGCCAAGCGCTTAATTGGTTCAAATGTATAGGCAGAAGCCTCTTGGGTCAAGCGGGAAGTCCCACCTATACTTACGAAAATTTCAAGACTGCCTTAGTAAAAGCCTTCCCTGTCGTAAGGGATCGTGCAAAATTAGAAACGGAACATTTCAGCATACATCAGCAACGAATCGAAAATCTTTCCACCTTTATTTTATGAAAAATTCACGTCTTCAAACTCTTGTATGGAAACCGTCCGGATCCTGAGATAATTCAAGTGATTTTGCCGAGGTTACTTCCCCAAGTACAAGACTTTATTGAATTAAGGAATCCGACTACACTGGAAAAGTTATTTGAGCTAGCAATCCAGTTTGAAAGTAGAAGAACGGCGGACATTGAAAGAAGACGCCAGTATGAACAACGAAACCAATTTGGTGCTCCAAGACCACAGCAAAGTCAAGAACACGGCTACGGAAGCAAAGCGAATCAGTGGGCAAGGAAACCCGAGTATCCAAAAACAACCGACGAACGTCGACAGCTCAATAGTAATCCAGGAAGAAAGTCTGAAGGCCAGTGGAAAAAGAAGGAAAGCACGGAAAGGAAAAAACAAGATTTAAACTAAAACGGATTTCTGCTGACGGGAGGGGGCGGAAATCCGAAGGCCAAGAAAACCTTCTTCCTTCAAGTTAAATACAGTGATGGTGAAAAATTTGACTCTTCCAAAGATTGAAGTGTTGGTGAATAATATCCCAGCCACCGCACTCCTGGATACAGGCGCGCAGTGTTCCTGTGTGGCAGAAGATTTTTTTAGGAAGTATTTTCGTAAATACCGCATATATAATTCGGATAATACGACAGTGTCAGCTGCGCAGGGAGAAAGATGCAAGTGCATAGGTAAATTACCGCTATACGTTCGTATCAAGGACGAACAAGTAAAGATTATGTTTTTTATAGTAAAGAATTTGCAAGCACATATCATCTTAGTGATAGATTTTCTTTCAGAGGCAGAAGCAACGCTGGATTTTAACGAAGCGTCCCTTAAGCTGACGATGAAACCAGTTCGAGAAGAAAAAACAGAACCACCAATGTTAAACCTTGACCACCTGCCTAAGGAAGAGCAACAAAAAATCCGACAAGTGGTAAGTGAGTTTGCTTCGTTATTTAGTGATATTCCAGGATTTACTTAAGTTACTAACCATAGTATCGACACCGGAGATTCACTGCCAGTTCGCCACAAACCATACCGATATGATAAGAATAAAGAAAAAATTATAGAGTGGCACATTAGAGATATGTTACGTAAAAAGATCATAACGCCCATCTCAAGTAGTTATGCTAGCCCGGTTGTTTTATGTAAGAAAAACAATGACTATCCAGTAACACATCCAAAAAGGTGGCGTTTTGCGATTGACTATCGTAAATTAAACTCCATGACTAAATATCCGGTATATCCGTTACCTATTATTGAAGAAATTCTAAGGAACATAACTTCTACCAAATACATGACGACTTTAGACTTAACGACTGGTTATTTTCAAATAGGGCTTAGACCGGAAGATGGGCCTAAGACTGCTTTTATAACCAAGTCTGGCACTTATGCATTCCTGCGTATACCCTTTGGCCTTTCAGGGGCACCGGCAACATTTCAGCGATGTACGGACATTGTGCTAAGGCCTGTTCTTGGAAAGTCCACATTTATCTATTTAGACGATATCATTATTACTAGTGATAATCTGGACCAACATGTACAGGATTTAAGACAGGTGTTTTCATTATTAAATGAGACCGGTCTAAAAGTTAATATCGAAAAGTGCAAATTTGCAGCCCCTGAATTAAAATACTTAGGTTACAAAATATCTCAGAAAGGAATCGAGACAGACGAATCAAAAATAATCGCTGTGCAAAAGTATCCGCCGCCAAATACGGCGAAGAAGCTCTCTTCTTTTCTAGGACTTTGTTCATATTATAGGTCCTTTATAAAAGATTTTGCAGCTATTGCTGAACCATTGTTAAAATTAAAAAGGAAAAAGGCAAGATTCTCGTGGACGGCCGAAGCCAATAGTGCTTTCGAAAAATTAAAGCAAGCATTAACGCAAGCCCCTGTTTTGAAATTTCCTGAAAAGGATGAGAATTTAGAAATTTCAGCGGATGCTTCGGATTATGCGGTAGGAGCGGTACTTTCGCAAAATCAGCAGCCCGTGGCATTTTTTAGTCGAACTTTAAATCAAACACAAAGAAATTATTCCGCGACCGAGAGAGAGGCACTTGCAGTTCTGTTAGAAGTGCAAAAGTTCCGAGTCTATTTTGGAAGGGCGCCAATAACAGTGTATTCTGATCATGCGGCGGTAACTAGATTGTACTCAGGGAAAAACTTATCCCCAAGGTTAATAAGATAGGCATTCAAGTTACAAGAGTATAATCTGGTAATCAAGCACACCCCCGGAAAGGAAAATATCGTAGCAGATGCCCTATCCAGAATAAAAATAGATGAAGAAGGTAATACTGTAAAGGTGGCAATGCTCACAGCATGTACAATAAATTCCCGAGAAACTGTAATAACCGAACTGGGTAAGGATCCTGAATTTAGAAAAATTTGTGATTTTTATGAAACATTTATTATTTATGAGTATTTAAAGGATCCTGAAAATTTTAGCCACCAAGATATTGTGGCGGTAAGAAATAGGGCGGCCCATTACGAACTAATAGATGGTCTATTATTTTATACAAAAACTACAAATTCCAAAAACGAATTTCGACCTGTTATCCCAGCTAGTCTTAGATTAAATATCCTGCAGGAGTTACACGACTGCCCTTTAGCTTCTCATGCTGGTATTCGAAAAACTATCCAACGCGTACGCGAGGCAGTCTACTTTCCTGAACTGCAAAAGTTAACAAGGGCGTATGTCCAGTCCTGCCCAACATGTCAAGCAGTTAATTATATTAATTTCCGCCCGGCCGGGTTTCTAAATAGCATTAAATCCGAATTTCCAAATGAAATAATTGGCATCGATTTACTAGGCCCTTTCCCAAAAAGTCAGTTAAATAAAAGTCGGTATCTCCTTGTTATGGTTGATCATTTTAGTAAGTGGACCGAAATTGTTCCCTTAAAACGAGCCTCCGCGAAATTAGTTACTGATTCTATTTTAAATAAATATATTTTAAAATACGGGTCGCCCCTAAAAGTTATATCGGATAATGGTCCTCAATTTGTAAGTAATATATTTGAAGACATGTGCCAAAAACTGGGCATACGTCATTTAAAAATGGTCCCGTATCGGCCGCAATCAAATATAGCGGAACGGGTCAATAGAAATATAGTGAAAATTATCCGTAGTTATGTTAAAAATTTTCATAAAAGCTGGAATGAATTAGCTTTCGCCCTTAGGACCGCAAATCATGATACAACGGGCAAAACTCCTGCTGAGTTATTTTTAGGCAGAAAGATTATAACGCCGTTAGATAAATTATTTTATGTTCAACAAAGAGCCCCAAAATTTAAAATAGGTGATATAGAAAAATTAATTAAAGAAGCAAAAAAGAACACTGAAGTAGCACAGAGAAAACAGAAACTGTATTACGATATGAAACGACGGGGAGTAACTTATAAAGTAGGAGATTAAGTATTAACAATTAAGCATTCACTTTCTTCAGCACGAGAAGATAAAACTGCCAAATTTTTTCCACGATTTGAAGGACCATATGTCATAGAAAAAATAACTCAGGCTGTAGTGGTGTTAAAAGCCAGGAATGGTGAAATATGCTCCGCAAACATTGACCAGATAAAACCATTCTATGACCGCAATAAAATGCAAATATTTAAAGATCTTTTGCAGGATCCGGCACGGCAGGCACTGCAGGCACAAGCTCCAGAGGTGGGACAACGACAATCACAAGGGCAAGCCATTAGGAGGCAGGAGCAATTGAAAAGAAAGTTTCCCCGTTGGAAAATTGAAGGTAACAAGAAAAAGAAGCCGTTCCACCGACCAGAAAAGAGAGCGCACGACCACCCCCAGAATGAAGAAGGGAGAAGTACGACGAATGCAAAGAGAGCCAGGAGAAATAACGGCAACTATAACCCGGCTCCCAAACGGAAGATCTACCCATCGGACAGGAGTCTACGCAGCAAATGTCGACGAATTGCGGAAGGAACACCAGCTGCGGAGGCAAAGAAACAAGGAAAATTTGAACGGCCAGCAACGAGATCCAAGCAGGAACGAGAGAGCAGTGTCCCGGTTCCACCAAGACCAGCTGCCATCAAACGGCCAAGACCACAGGCAGAGTCTAAAAAGAAGGTCTTCAAGGGTGACCGAACTGGAAGGAAAAGAAAGCTCATACAGGAAGGAACTGAAGGGCGAACCCGCACAAGAAGGAAGATAAACCAAACGCTAGTCTTTGCTACCTTCCAGGACTGGGCAAAAAAAAGGATGTCCGAATATCACAAAGATAAGTAAAACTTTATGTTACTTTGCAACCTTAAGTTAATCTTTCATTCTTACTGCAGGTGGCAGAATTCAAGACGTTTTACCTCATGTGAAGTCTACCTTTATCGCCAAAAAGGCGAGAAATGAGTTGTTACCTATTTTGGTATTATGTTTTTCAATTACTCGCGAGTAAAACTAAAATTAATATATAATAGGAATGTGTAAATACTTGAATATTGTAAAAGTTATTGTATAAAATTTTATTTAAAAGATTCTGGCAAGAAAGAAGTTTTAGTCTGAAAGACTTTTGAAATGTAGTATTTCAATGGAGAAGAATTGGCACTTCCTTGGAAAAGAATAGAAGTTAACAATGTACTACTAATGTATGTTTTAAAATGCGTAAAATTAACGGCATGTTAATATGTTCTTAAATACAATGTGAATTGTTATGTTAAACGTTAAGAAATACTGTGATATGTTAAAAGTGAAAGTAATGCCAAAAATTTTTAACTTATTCGTGTGACTGTAAAAAGAGCCAAATTATTGTGAATATATGTTAAAGGTTGAATGAATGTAGTTAGGCTCTCTGACGCTACACTTCAGAGTTAGCCACTTTCAGAATAGTACCTCAGGGTTTAGAGATGAATATAAGGTGTGTTATGAGGTCTTGTTATGTTGAATTTTAACACGTTAGTGTTTTGATTGCAGGCGGTAGTGTTGAACATTTGTACATAAACACGTTCGTGTTTGGTGTTTTCTTTTACAACACATGACAGAGAGCACGGGGAGAGAATTAAATAACGTCATGAATGAAATAAGAATGTTAAGAGAAATATAAATATTCATGTTACTTGCCATTTAATTGTGTAACATTTCATTAAACTAGTTTTCCTTCCAGATCTCTGGAAGGAACCAGATTTCAACTAAAAGCTCCTGTTTAGATGCAGTACAGATGAAAAGTAATTGTCCATGAAGTTGATAATGTAAAAAACGATTTTTTTTTTAATTTTCTAGTTTCTAGTGAGAAATGTTTGTAAAAGATTGGCCTCGCGTAAGATTCTAGAGCTAAAAGTTTTCAACAAGGTCGTTTTAGACCTCAGTTTCAAACTAATTAACTCTGGCGGGAAGTATGTAAGGATCTTAAGTTTTACTAACGTTTATTTTATTTTAAATCTTTACTATCACTTCTTATTTTCTACTTCCGGCCAGAATTAAAAGCTTTAACTTATTTATGCAAATTTGTCTTGCGAACGCCAAGTACTTAAGTTGTGGCTTTTTGCCAAGCAAGAGAGAGGAAGGAGTGATTAGGAGCAGGCCGCTTGCCATAGCAGTTTTACTCGGTTGCTGGTTGCCTTCAAGGCTAGAGGTTTAATCCTCTTGATAATTTTGAACGTATCGTAGTGTTAACAGTTCTCTGTACTACATACGGCCTTTCTGTTAATATACGGCCAATCTTCAAGTAGACACTTGTTTATTAATCCAAAGTTAGTTTAGTTAGAATTTAGTTAATATTTTTATATTCTTACGTTCAGACCACAAGTGGTTGGCCTCTGTATTCCGAAGTCCGGAAATCATTGTAAAGAGAGAAAAATAAAGGGTTTCGTATACCCTTCCTGTGTATCTTGTCTACTTCCCACATTTATTGAACATAGCTTTAGTAAGCTCCCTGTTCCGAGTCAGGTCATTTAATGTTCCCAAAGCAAGTAAGGAGGAACACAGAACCTGATAACATAATCTTCCACCAAATATTGGAGTCTGGAAGCCCTAATTTAGAATTTGAAATTTGTTTTATTATCGATTTCATATTTTATAACACTTCAACGAATTTTTGATTAACAAACTCAGCGATTTCAAAGTGAGCAATGGCAACACTGTACAAGGAAAGAAAAAAAAAATTATCTCCAGCACGCGAGACTGTGTATCGGAAATTCTAAAGATATGCTTATTTTAAAATTATTTTGCGATATTGCTGTTGAACTGAATTTTATGGTTTAAGTGGAAAGATCATTTAATGTATAAAGGTAACACACAAAAAGTTAAAAAAGGTCCCTTTGGGCGTAATGTAAAATCTGAAAGCTGTCAGATTTTTAAAATTTTTTTAAAAATTTTTTATCAAAAGATTTCGATAAAGAAAAAAACTGAAAATGTGTAAACACCCTTTCTATTAGCGATATAAAGTATCTAGATTTATATGAAAATCTGGTGTTCATATACTGAGAGGAAACCTCTCCGAAAATTGTTTGTTCAAAACCTCGACTTCGATGGTTTAATCATCTCGATTGCATTACTATAACCGCAAACGACTCAATCAAACAAAAATCTGCTTAAGCAAGAGCAATCTCATTCATAAACAGGAAGCGTTGCGTAATAGTTTATTGATGATCTTGCTTACGCCTTATTTCTCGAGAAAAAACCTCGGAACCTCGCAAGGACATCGATAAGATTAGTAAAATGATACGCATGACCAGTTCCTTGTTATGCCTTTTTTCCACTAAAATAATTTCATACCAAGCTGATAACCCTTATTCCAATCTTAATCTCAAAATAAATTACGGAATATTTTTGCTGTTTGAAGTAATTCCCATTCGTTAAAGGTTTTGGCATAACTATGGAACTGAGTGATTGTTTGCTGACTTCAGATTTCAGATTTTATTTTTATCCAACTTAAACTACGTTTCAACGTAGTTTAAGTTAAGTAGAAGAAAGTTATGTAGAAGACCTCATGTAGTGAACACTCTTAACATTTGCTTCATCCAACTTAAACTACGTTTGTAGAAGACCTCATGTGGTGAACACTCTTTAACATTTGCTTCATCCAACTTAAACTACGTTTCAACGCAGTTTAAGTTGGATGAAGCAAATGTTAAGAGTGTTCACTACATGAGGTCTTCTACATAACTTTCTGCTTACTTATATTGTTCTAAATTTTTTCCTAAAACCTATGATGAAAATCGTACAGGATACACGTAGAAGAAACAATACTGAGTGAGAAAAGGTATAACAAATTTATTTGAATTATAAAAGATAGCAGTTTTTTTCTATGCTATGTTTTGGATCAGCTATCCATGCTATGCATGAAGCATTTTTTATATTTTGTTGGCCCAATTGGGAATTATCCCAGAAGGGTTGTTAATTTCGTTTTGGCATTTTGCATCGTCCAATATAAAATGGTGTTTCACTCTTCAAATTGTTGCCACCTAATATTAGAGCCCTGCATTGTATTTAAGGAGATTAAATAATGAAGAATCTGCATGAATGTATGTATGTTTTTCGCATTGTGAAAAAACAACGGCACCTAGAGACATCAAATTTTGAATAACGTAGTCCTCTGGCCGACTGGAAGCCCAAATTTGGAATTTGTTTTATTATCGATTTCATATTTTGTAAAACTTTAACGAATTTTTAACTAACAAACTCAACGATTTCAAAGAGTTCCATAAACATTAACATCGCATGCATCTTTTAAGCATGGATATTTTATGCGCGAGGTTTCTTTACATTTCTCACTGGTATATTATGTTGGTAGCGTAGCAACGCAAAGGCGTTACAATGTCAAACGGTATTTTCATCAAATGTCTGTATCACTTTTCAAATCCCGTTTTGAATCCCCCGTTAAAAACAGAACACCCCTTTGGGTGTCAAATCTAAAAGCTTTCAGAATTTTTTTTTTTTTTTTTTTTTTTTGAACACTACATTTAAAATTCAAAACTTTCTTAAATTTCGATCGTTTATTATAAACAGAATCGAAGAATTTCAGTTTCTACTTAATCTTCGTTTGACTTTAGCACTTCTTTTTATTCTACGGACGGCGGCACAGGAGCCTCCGTCGCTAGCAATCTCTGAGTTCTAGCACAACCATGTGCACAAGTACTTCCATATTATTGGATACAACTTACTCGATTCTTCACGCATTTAAAAGTTAAGTATAATATATTGGTAAAGGCCGTTAATGGTCGATTGCCTCTTACTGAGTGTTAAGACATAGACATAGACATAGCATTTCATCAAAATGTAAATAAGAAACGCGGCTTCACTGATAATTCTTTTGACTGCTCCTTGAAAAAGACCATAAGGAATATCAATTTATTTTTGTTTTAATTGCATGCTAATTGTCTCTCGTTATTTTTACATTTACTTCCCGAATTGATTTTCTAGTTATGTGCAGTATCCTGTATGCTTCCTTTTTATTAGGTAGCTAACCTCTAGCTTAGATTAAATTCAGCTTTTATTCTTATGTATAAATGTAAAATTAAACCAAAATCAAATATCGTATTTAGTTATGGCAAAGTAGAACTAGAATGAATTCGTATTAAAAAAAAAGCGCGATACAGTGCAGTTGAATTGAAACTTACCTGTAAAATCAGACCTTCATTAGCTTATACATCTCATCTGGTTTGCTATAATAATTTCTTATGTAGTTAAAAATGTTACGGGCTCCTAAAAGCTGAATATATTTATAGTTTTCTCATATGATGCTGTATTTTGTTAGAAGTATCTCTGTAAGGAGCAAAATTATAAACTGGTACAATCTTGTAAAATTAATAATATGCTAACATCGTTTGACAGTTTCTAATCGGGATATTATAAAAAATTTTATAGCAAAGCCTTTAGAAATATGATAGTAAATTCTCCTACAGACATATAAATTTAGTACAGTCCTCCGCTACTGAAGCATATAAGTCATCATAGTTCGTAGATTATAACAGAATTACATGTTCAGATTAGTACTTAAGGGGTTTTAATTTTAATCACAGCTAAATATATTTTACCTAAATTAAAAGCTTTTAAATATATTTTGCTTGAAGTGCTGCATATTGTAGGTAAACTTTTAAATGATTACAAAGGAATAATCAGGAAGAAAAGCAGTTTAATATTTCCAAACTTATCACGCAGATAAATTGTTTTTCATTAGAATACTCAGTATCAGCCATTTTATGTATGATTAATTGTAAAATATTTTTTGCGAAAATATAGGAAATTTATTTGAATGAATTTTGTAATAATTCTACGCTGCCTTTATTAATTTTAATTTCTATTTATGGTAGTATTTGATTTTCATGGTCCCCATTATTAAAACGGCGCCAAGATTATCGCCAAGTTTAAACTACTCGCATATAGTTTGTGGCTGCCATATCTTTGGGTTTGTTTTTAATATGGCATCAGAAACATTATCTTTTCCAAAGGATTTCCGGCAGATGGAATTGGGAAAGTAACGACTGTGGATGATGTCGAGCCGCGCTCCCTTACTTTTTGTTCTGCCATTTAACAAACCTCCGCAATCTTTCCACATTTTGGGCGTAAGCATCTGTTTTTGGATTAACAAATTAAAAGTGTGTGATTCGCAGTTAAATGGCTGTAATCAGCCTTTTCAAGCGCATCTGTTTTTATAGGCTCACCAACAATCTAAATGTATTGTCGACCCTTCCACTACATGGTCTGTAATCGCTGATATCACTCTAAATCGGAAAGCAAGCGCTTTCCGATTTGGAATCTGAACAAGAAAGCACTCTTTACTTTCACGGCATAACCGCCGAACATCTACTGTTGTAGAAGTACCCTACTAGAGTTGTTTTTTCACCGTACGAACAAACTCGACTCGTCAATTTTCCTAAGGCCACCTATCCGTCGTAAATCTAGAGTACCAGTCAATCGTGGTATTTTCACAGATGGTTCAGATGTTAGCGATGTTTGTTCACCCCAACACTGAATGAAACGCAGCGCTATTAAGAAAAGTATTCTGATATCTCTAAACCAACCGTCGAATCGAATACTTTTTTAGTCCAAAGGGGCAATTTGCCCTGAAGGACTATTATTTTCGTTTTGGCATTTTGTGTTGGTTCACTATCAATGTCCGATTCACTTTCAAAATTGTTGCCACCGAATATTATCGCTCTATATTTTACTTGAAGAAATTAAATAATAAAGAATCTGCATAAATGTATGTATGGTTCTCGCATTGTGATAAAACAACGGTACCTAGACCCATCCAATTTCGAATAAAGTACGTTTCCACCCGAATATGGACATCTGGAAGCCCAGATTTGTTTTATTATTAACTTCATATTTTGTAAAATTTTAATGAATTTTTGATTAACAAACTCAACGATTTAAAAGCGAGCAATGGCAACACTGCACGGGAAAAAAAATTGTCTCCAGCGTGAATCGGAAATTCTAAAGATATGCTCATTTTAAAATTATTTTGCGACATTGCTGTTGAACTGAATTTTATGGTTTAAGTGCAAAGAACATGATATTTAATAAATAAAGGTAACACAAGAAACGTTAAAAAACGCCCCTTTGAACATAATTTAAAATCTGAAACCTTTTAGTTTATTATTATTATTATTATTATTATTATTATTATTATTATTATTATTTTGTTGTTGTTTTTGTTTTTCGCTTTGCATCTCTCCATACTTTTGTTTTACATACAGTTTTATGCCGCCCAGACGGGAAAGTGCTGCTGTGCCGTAGGGCCGGGGCTAGAATCCCGGAAAAGGCATGGAATGTAAATTGTTTGTCTCTTCATAGGAGTTAACGGTGGCCGTCTATTAAGTGCCTCCATAATAAAATGACCACCGCTTCTAGGCTCAGTAGTGGCGAAATTCTAAAGCGAGCGCCCACCTTCAAGGAAAGAAAATATACAGAGGCTGTTCACACATTTTTTAGACGATGTATATTGTATTTACAAAACTAAATTACATAAAATTCTTGTGTTTTAAATGTTCTGTTTGACATCCCTTATTCTGAACTATCTTTCGACACCGCAATTTCCAGGATAATAATGCCTATTGAAGTGGCAGAAAGAGATATTCTATCCCATTCCTCCCGAACAGCTTTCCAGAGTCCTGTTAGGATTTTGGGACAACGTTTGGATAATGCAGTTTTTAAAAGTCCGAAAGCACAAAAATCCATAAGTGACCCATCGGGAGATTTAGTAGGGATATCAGTGAAGGGTATGGCCTTGATACCAGTTTTTTGTTCCATTTCTTTTAGGAAATTTACAGTGGATTTTGATGTGTGACTGTTAGCTTTGTCCTGATGGAGTCTCACAGATTGATGGCACTGTGGGTAAAGCGATGGTATTTCATTCAGAAAAATTGGCGATAAAATATGTTTCTGATAGTATTTGGAATTAATCTTGACATTTTTTTGCACTCTCTTTATTTTTAACTTGTCATTATAAAAAAAACCAGCAACAATCATGAATCCATTAGAAAAACTTTCTTTCGATTCTTTGAACTATGTACTTAAATTTTTTCCTCCCCTTTTATGATAATAAATGGCTCTTTTTTGTTACAATCATTTAAATACACCCATGCTTCATCTATTCTGACAACTGTTTTCCATTTTTCTTTGGATAAGTGTTTCTCATATAGAATTTTGCAGCGTATCCTGCGTTGAGCGATATGCTTTGGAAGAAGACGATGCACATTGCGTTTTTTCGCTTTCTTAAGATTTAAATCAACGTTTATCATTTTGTTTACAGTGGACACTGAGCATTTTAATAATTTTGCAACTGTCCTTTGAATAGGGGGATTTTCTTTTAACATTAACCAACGTACCTTTGCAATAGTCGAAGATAACCGTTTTTACCTTGGATACTTGTTTGCAATTTTTGTCCTACTTGAGGCTCCAATTTGACGTTTTTTTCCTTTCTTGTTGATGATATTACCTATCGACGCTTTAGATATCACAAAACCATGACTCTCACATCGTTTTTGGATAACGGAGTATGCATATTTCTCTTCGGAAAGAGCGTAAATGTAGCCTTCTAACCACTGCTTTCTTAAATTCGCCATTTTGAATAGAAACAAAACTTTCAAGCCACAGACGATAATTTTGACTTTTAAAAACATAGTACAATTGCAACTACTTCTTTTGCAACAAACGATTTTTTATTACCGCTTACCAAAATCGTCTAAAAAATGTGCGAACAGCCTCTGTATTATACGTACATAGTTTTATTTGGTGGCCGTTTACGAATATTCGATTGCAAGGTAATGTATCATTTTCTTGGAAAAACGATGCTGAATATTCCTCACTCCTCGGTAAATTAAAAATTACCAAAATTCTTTGTACAATGTTTAAATTGAAAAAAAAAGACTATAGCGATATCACGCGGTTCGTCAAATTCAGCAGATGGAAGTCGAAAGTGAAAGTTACAGTTAGTTTTTTACATAATTTTGGGGGAGACGTGAAAATAAAGTAGTAGCTTATTTAGAACTTATTAAAAATGATTATGTGTTTTTAATGACAAAATTAAAGTTTCATTTAATATTCCTTAATCAATTTATTCTGCATTATTATAAAAGTGTGTAGGTTTGGAAACATCACCAGGCAAATTATTATTACAATTTGTTCCTAACTTCAAAATATGGCCTCTTCTTTCAGGAAAAAAAAAAAAAAAAAAATTAATGATGCATCGAAGTACTACGGGAAGATCCGTTACCTCTCAGGATTCGACTTGAAGCCAGGCTTCTATTTTAGTTTATGTTTATTGCCTACACACGTAATGGCATTTTTGTTTTTTTTCTTTCCCTTGGTTGAGATTTTTATCAGATCTCTAACGCTTCTGTCGTCGCAGTTGTTCTCAGTTACCAGAGTACGAACATGGGAACGGAAGGACGGACAGGGGAAAATGCGAGTAGATACTTTATAGTTCCTGTTAGGCTAGGGGTTGTTGGCATGTTTTTGAGATACGGAATTATCTTGGAAACTCTTTGTAAACTTTTGGGCAGACGTGCCAACAGACCAACAAACCTCAGAGCAGTATGTAGAACAGCTTCTTATCTACATGAGAATAACTTTATGAGGGATTTCGTACGCTGACCAGAGATAAAAACAGAACAGCTGCAAGATTTCGTAAAAAGTATGATACTAAAAAGAAATTTTTAATACGTAAAAAACTGAATAAAATAATTCTTCATATAATTTGTGTAAAACTTTGATCTTAGCACAAAAAGGAACTGCATATATATTACATATATAAAGACAGATTTACTTTACTAAAAAAATTTGAATTTTTAAATTTTATGAGCAACGGATAAAAAGGCATTAAAATACCCCCGGCATACCAATATCGTTTTATCATTATTGGCACTAAAGATGCTAAAAGTCCAGATCATCATTTTTTTTTTTTTTTTTTTTTTTTTTTTTTTTGTCTGTATCACTTTTCATATAAAGGGATGTTGCCACAAAATTCTATCATCATGTATTATATTTAATGGAAAATTATAGCTAAAAATAATAAAAATATTTAAAAAATAATAAAAAAATATGACTATAAAAATAAATAAAAATAAAAAATATGGCAATACCAGTAAAAGGACGTTATCACCACGTATTATATTTAAAGATTTAACACAAACTTTACAGAAAAAAATTTGAATTTTTAAATTTTCATGAGCAACGGATAAAAAAGCATTACCGGCACACCACTATTGTTTTATCATTATTAGCATTAAAGATGCTAACAGTCCAGATCCTCATTTTTTAATTCGCATTACTTTTTAAATAAAGGCATGTTGTCAACAAATTCTATCATCATGTATTACTTTTAATGGAAAAATAAAACAAATTCCAAATTTCAAATTTGGGCTTTCAGATGCCTGTATTTGCAGTAGGATTACGTCATTCAAAATTGGATATCTCTAGGTACCGTTATTTTATCACAATGCCAGAAACATATACATTTATGCAGATTCTTCATTATCTAATTTCTTTAAATATAATATAGGACGATAGTATTTGGTGGCAACGATTTGAAAAGTGATACAGCCTTTTAAAGTTTTCAGCGCAAAATCGCAAAACGGAAACAATAGTCCTTCAGTGACAAAGCCCCTTTGGACTAATTATACTAATATATGACTGTATTAGTAAAAAGATGTTGTAACCACGTATTACTTTAAAATATTAATAAAGCTAATATAAAAAGTGCATGTCTTTAGAATTATTAATATTCTATCAGAAATTTTAAAGGTGTGCTTTTTAAAAATATTTTGTGATTTTCCTGTCGAGTTATGTAAGTGCAAAGACAGTGATGTAAATTAAAAAAGACAAAAAGTAATAATGCAGTTAAAAAAATCGTAAATCGTCTTGTAATGAAAGGAAATTGACCATCGAGATGATGAACTCAGGAAAGACTGAAAGAAAATAATGGCAACACTTCAAACTCTAGCCGGAATTCAAAACAAAAATTTTGCTGTTGAAATTTATGTGGTGTAAGTAAGAAGAAAGTGGTACTTAATAATAAAGTTAAAAAAAAAAAAACAGAGTTGTGTAAGTTATCTGGCTAAGAAAATTGAACACTGGGTATGATGAACAGAGAAAAGACTGAAAAAATAGCAAATGGCAGCACAACACTCCATCGGAAATTCTAAAAATCAACTGCTTATTTTAATTAAACTTTGTGATTTTACTTTTACATATTATGTGGAATAAGTGAAAAGAAAGAAATCTTTAATAATAAAGTTAAAAAGACAAATAAAAAGCTATGTTAGCAGGAGTAAGTCGAAGAGCAAACTGCTAAACAGCGAGTTCAGCGAGTGCATAAAAAACCTTAATTTCTTAACAAACCCTCTCGCGCAGCATTAAAATTTGAATACTTTTGTACTGAATACTTTCAGATTTCTTTCTTCTTTCATTTATTTGCCAACAGCGACATAGCGGTAAAGTCTCTGAACACTGGTAGTTCAGTAAGGGGTTTGAATCCCGGCGAACGGTTTGTAGAACATTGGGCGTTTTTGTAGATTTTCTCTTTTGTAACGTGCATACGAGTCAGTTTCGCTTACAAAGTCCTCGACGCATCCTTCGCTTTAGGCAAATAGCCCTCGGTAATGAAATAAGCCAAAACAATTTTTCTTTCTTTTTTTTTTTTTTAGCCCAAAGGGACAATTTGTCCGGATGGGCTATTAATTTCGTTTTGGAATTTTGCGTCGGTTCACTATAAATGTCTTTTCATTTTTCACATTGTTGCCACCAAATATTAGAGCCCTGCATTATATTTAAAGAAATTAAATAATGAAGAATCTGCCTGAATGCGTGTATGTTTCTTGCACTGTGATAAAACAACGGTACCTAGAGACATCAAATTTTGAAAAATTTGCCATTCGAACATGGGTATCTGGAAATCCAAATTTAGAATTTGGAATTTGTTTTGTTATCTATTTCATATTTTGTCAAACATTAAAGAATTTTTCATTAACAAACTCAACTATTTCAAAGTGAGCAATGGCAAAACTGTATGGAAAAAAATTATCTACAACGCGCGAGACTAAATTCTAAAAATATGCTCAATTTAAAATTATTTTGCGATATTGCTGTTGAACCGAATTTTAAGTGCGAAGAACATGATATTTAATAAATAAAGGTAACACAGAAAGGGTTAAAAAACGCCCCTTTGGACGTAATTTAAAATCTGAAATCTTTCAGATTAATTTAGTATGATGAAACTGAATTCTTTTTGTGATCATTGTTAAAGTGTAACGGTTTAAAATTTTAAAACTGTAGAAAATTAACACGGAAGTCTTATGAGTACATCACAATGCTGTTCTACGGGCAAAGCAAGAGCAGTGAACAAAAACTTCTGTTACAGAATAACGTTAAAAATAGAAACAAGAAAGATGCGCAAGCATTGCCGAAATATGCTTTTTGTTTTCTGTTGATCACGATCAGCGCTTCTCCCCAGAAATGATTGGTACAACTAAGCTTGTTTTACAAGTTACAGCTGATAAATATTTCAGCTTATTTCAAATTAAAGAAAGCAGAAATTAAATTTAGCTTTTTACTGAAATGATGGACCGGGTGAGACGCGATAATCAACTATAACTCTTTTCATTTCCAAGTGGGATGTACGGTCAATTAATGCAAAACTGAACTTCATGGAAGTAGAAATTTTGTTAATGTTTAGCACATAATGCACATAATGTTTAGCACACACTCATAATGAATGTGATTGAAGCACAAAGACGAATGTCTGAAAAAAAAAAGTATAAATGGAATTATTCAAACATTTTGTCCTTTTGTTGAGGAAAGATATTTGTATTATTTTTACTTTAAAATAGTAAACATTATAAAACTAGTCGAATACGGTTATCAGCATTGCTAATTTGAACAGTTTGGTAGTCGAATCTCTGATCAAATATATTACGCGAGGAAAACATTTTAAACAGAACTTATTCAAATAAACAATTTAAACTGCAGAAAATTTGTAAATATTCTAATTTTTTCTGTCGTTAGCATAAAACTGCAGCAATGATGTTAAGAGATTGTACTTGATCTGAAACTGGTAATTAGTGCAAAACCCCTATCAGACGTGTAAACGAAAATGATTTAAAGAGATTTTACTTGATCTGAAACTGGTAATTAGCCCAAAACTTCTAACAGACGTGAAACGAAGACATACAGATAGATATGTCTGAAAATAACTACAAATACTTGGAAAGGTTTAAACCACCTTTTTCATTTAAACAAACTTTGCGCACTTTCTTGTGCTAGTAAAATTAACCACAGCTTATGATATTGCAACTAAAGGAACAGTCAAATTCAAGTTAAGAAGTGGAATAGTAGTTAAATTCTACATGTCTTAAATATACTCTAAGCTGGCTCAGTAGTTCTAACCAGAGCTTCAAAAGCAAGGTGTCAGAAGCGATATAACGCAAAGCCGAATCATTACAACTAATAGAGCTGGCAGGAAATGAAATTAGCGTACACGCCCAGGGCAGAAACACGCTTTGTCTTAAAATCTAAAAACTTCAGTTTAAATGCTATCGAAGTCATTTACATTCTGGTAAGGAAACGGAAAGGAGAAGTTATAGGAAATTATATATATTTTTTTAATCTGAAAGCTTTCATATTTTATATTACGCCCAAAGAGGCTTTTTTTTTTTTTTTTAATCTACACAAACACACACATTTCGAGAGCATTTGGGCTAACTTGAGCTAAAAATGTTTAAAAGTAGCATATCTTTAGAATTTCCGATAGACGATTTCGCGCGCTGGAGATAAAAATGTTTTACTCCGTACAGTATTTGTCACTGCTCGCTTTTAAGTCGTTGAAACTGTTAATCAAAAATTCGTTTGAGTTTTACAAAATATGAAATTAATGTTGAAACAAATTCAAAGTTTAAACTTCGGGCTTCCAGGTGCCCATATGCGGGTGCCCGCATATGGGAAACGCATATGCGGGTGCATATGCATTTTCCAGGTACTGTTGCTTTTTGACAGTGCGAGAAATATGCATACATTTCTGTAGATTCTTCATTATTTAATAATACAGGGCGATAATATTTGGTAGGAACAATTTGAAAAGTGATTCGACGCAAAATGCTGTTTTGACACTAATAGCCCTTTATGGCTAATAATTGGTTAATTTAAATAATAAATTTGCAACTAATTAATTTAAATAATAAATTTGCAACTAGCTAGAGACTTTAAATAACAACCTTACAATTAGTCATCTCAGCCACACATTTTTAGGGGCTGCATTTTTCGTGTGAAACATGTTATATACGAGTAATTATATGAACCTTTGGAACAGAAAGACTAACTGAGATTTATTGGAGTATAACAAATTTCATTACAATTATATGTCTATAAGGGGTGAGTTGTCTTCTTAGAGGACTACAGTTCTCCGCGAAGAACCTAAAAAATGGGTACTAGTTGATTAGGAGCTGAACCGAGGAGAGAGTTGTTTTTACACTGGACAGCGTATTCAAAGAAATTACAAAAAGATTTAACTTTGTTGCTGTTTCACTTTTGAATGGAAAATATGAATTTCAGTTAAATTATTATTTTAATGAGATAAATAATGAACATTTCCACTGTGAGAAAGAAATACTTTAGAGTTTCTCGAAACAGAGAAGTGGAAGGGCAGTCACTTTTAACGTTTACGTATTTTAATGTATTTCAGTCTGTTACTTTGCAGAGACATTAGGTAATATTTTTGTAAGCAGGCAAGATGAAAAACCAGCAAACGCCTTCGCCGGGAATCGAACCACGGACCTTTGGAATACCGGCCCAGTGTGCAGAACCACTACACCACGAAGGCACGTCAAGAAGAGGGGAGAAATACCTTATAACTTACTCAAAGGAAACTTCAAAATTTGTGAAAGAACTGTCATCATATTAAAAGAAAGAAAGAAGCCTTCACTAAATCAAAATGAAGTAAAAGAAAATGCTCCATCTCTTCTAAATGTCCTGTTGTTGAGTTATATGCAGGGCCGCTTCTATCGGAGGTGCAGTGCGTAAAAGTACGCGGGCGGGGAAAATCAGGGACGGCAGGACTCTCGCGATACCACGACTAGAATTCATTAAACTCATTGTAAGTACTTGTCATATGTAAGTACTTTTTATACAATCTGTCATATGTAAGTACTTAGTGAATACGAAATAAAAAATTTTATTAATCATTGAGCACTTTCTTTTTAATTTCGGGGGCGGCAAATCTAAGAAAGTACGGCGGCAGCCAGTGGACCTAGGAACGGTCCTAGTTAAATGTGTACTACGTTAACACCATACGGTAAAATGCGTTGCAACATTCTTCGATTAATGGAAATTTTGAATCAGCATAATAATAATCAGTTGGCAATGGCATCAAATTTGTAAAGCATATTTTTTTAATTACTAGTCATCCAAATCATCAGTCTTTCAACAACACCCTTCTCTTCGATTTTAAGAATTAAGAACTGTTAATAGTTTCTTAAAAAATTGTATAGAGTCTCGTTCTCTTTGATAACATAAACTAAGACTTAAGCGATTTATCGCTATATCTCGGAAATTACCACACAGACTGTGAAGGATGTAAAGAACCCTTATATGTAACTCAGCTAAAGTTAACAGAGGGCACGTCTTGTGCTTACAGAAGCAGCTGGCATTTATGACATAAATTAAAAAGTGAGAGAATTGAAATTAAAGTTAATCGTTTAGTTGAAAAGGCTACATAGATAAAATACGCTCAAACCTAATGTCGGCGTGACAAGACTAATGGCTAAAATAACGCAATTAAACTGATCAGAAAAGAATCAAGAAGCAAACGTGGCCTTCAGCAGGAGAAGCACGCTCTGATTCTAATATCTGAAACCTTTCTTTAAATGCAGTCTCTTTTCTATCTCATTTGAATACGCGCAAACTAGAAATTAGAATTCTGGCAGGCAAATGGAAAGCGAGAAAAAGCTAATTAATATAAAATAACTGGTAAATCAAACTAAACGCGTACTCTACAACTGACTGCTAGAAATAGCAGTTTTTTAGTTTCTTCTAGTAGTTAGCTTTCTTTTTGTTTTACGATCTAAAACACAATGCAGATTTCATACGAAACCAGTTCGCCTTTAATAAAGCATGTAACGTACTATATGTTAATTAACCAGTTATTATGACTTCTTCCTTCCGTATTTCTCACCAGAATGCAAATTATCTTCTAGATTATATGAGCTGAGAGTTTTCGAATCTTACAGAGTTACAGTTTCAGGCACACTCGCTGCATTGTTAGAATTTCGCCAGCTGTGTATCTAAAATGAATTATGCCTTTTCTCGCAGCCCATGCTCTAAACTTCCGCGCCGGTAATATTACTTAAAGCTTGTAGTTTAGTTATTTGACTCTGCAGTCCTAGGCTACTTTATCAACGCTTCAATTTATTTAACTGTTATTATTTAATTTACATCGCCGCGAGGAGTGGTTTTTGTCGGTAGCGCGAGTTGTGCCTTTTGTGTTACAAGTTCAGATTAAATAAAAAAGTTATTTAAAACCTTTGCAAGTCTTTTCGTACTATATCACACGTAACGATAACTCTTTTTGTTTAGTAGTGTTCTAGGAATTTTCTTTGCTTAGCAGTGTTCTAGGATGATTCAGTTTTTAGAAGTATTGCAACCTTACAAGTGTGAAACTTGCAATGTATTTTGTCCCTCCTTTCTGCACGCTTTCGTGTTGTAAAGGTAGCACACTCGGTGCGTATTCGAGAGGTCCAGGTTCGAGTTCCGGCGAGGGCATTGCTCATTTTTCATATACCCCTGCTCCAAAATTACTTAATGACTCTACAATGGCGCCAGAACTAAGAGGTGGTGGATGATGATTCTTCAACGCCAGGAATTGGCAATTGGGTCTCCGAATCCCCTCTCGCCCTTTAAAAGGGTGGTATATAAGGATAAGGTATTTTCTTCCTGTTTTCTGTGTTCCTTAGTGTTGCTCATTTTTCACTTTCCTGACATCGGACAGAAATATCCATTTTGACCGTTTCCGAATCTATTTAGCCGATTTTTTTTTTTTTTTTTTTTTTTTTTTTTCCCGTGACGTCTGCACGTATGAACAGAATAAAGTACTGTTTATTCCAAAACAGCTAGTAAAAGTAGATTGAAAAAGAATTTTTTCTTGACGTTTGTGCGTACGTACGTAATATGTATGTATCTAGCATACCTCAAAAATGATTAGCCGTAGAATGCTAAAATTTTGTATGTGGATCTGTTATAACATCTAGTTGCGCATCTCGCCTTTTTATTTAAATCTTCAGAACCAAACATATGCATATATACCCACCTCCTTACCCGGTTTAAAAGTCCTAACTCTGCCTTTATTTTCGAAATAGTTGGTCAAATCTAATCGCAGAAATATTAAAATGATAAAAATACTCATGTTTTGGGAAAATCAAATTTTTTGCAAAAATTTATTTTCAACAAATACGAAATCTAGCTTTTTAATGCGGTCTTCCAATTCCTATATTTATATTTGGAAAAGTTTTATTCTCCTTATGAAAAAATAAAATTAGACGTTGTTAAACTCCCGTGAAAAAAAAATTGACCGGGACATCTAATTTCAAAATTGTCAGTTTTTAATGTCATTTTCAACTTGTCCTGATAAATCGGTTAATTAAATTAGAAATATTCGGAGGAGTAAGTTTATATGAAGTACAGAAAAAAAAAATGTGGATTAGTTAATAGGCCGTACAAGGAAGTCATGTGGTGCCCATATATAGTCATCAGATTATTTTTAAGCCACAAAGAACTTCTCTCATTTTGTTGAATTCTTCTTTATTTAATGACATATGTTTAAGTTTGACTATTTTATTTATAACAAACTGCAATCATGTAATTTTGAAATAGTTTACGCTTTTTATGACTAATAATACCAAGTATTTATGTTATCCCTTTTTAATATCAGGCTATGAAATCTCAATACAAAGAAAAACTGGAAGGGAGAGAATAGTTTAATAGAATCGTTAATAGAAATATAGTTTAATAGAATAATAGTTAATGGAAGAATAGTTTAATGGAATAATAGTTAATGGAAGAAAAATTTAATAAAATAATAGTTTAAAAGCAGTTAATAGTTTAATAGAATAATAGTTTAATAGAATAACAGTTAATAGTTTAATAGAATAATAGTTTAATAGAATAACAGTTAATAGTTTAATAGAATAATAGTTAATACTTTAATAGAATAATAGTTAAAGAATAGTTTAACAGAAAAATAGTTTATACTGGGAAGGGGGAAGAATAATTTTGAAATGCCATATATGCATCCATATGTATAGGGTATTTGGCATAACGACACTAATTTGCAAATTTTTAAATTTTTAAAACTTTGATACCATTAAAAATGCAATCAGATTCAACTTGCACTTGTATATTAATAAAAGCACGCAATCTGCAAACTCAAACCCATAAGTCAGCATCTGTTCGTTTAATGTAAAAGTTATTAGTCTAAACATTATGGTTTCTTTTTCCAGCAATTTTTTCTACTGTTTTCGCAGTTCTACTTGCTAACAAAGAGGGTAACGGAACAGAAATAGACCTGAACGTAACCTCTAACACACCCGTTTACTGTCCTCTTCATAATTGATGTCATTCTCCCCTTCTTGACCGTATTTGCAAAGACACCAACGTAGAACCTAAGAGAAAGCCCTCGAAAGAAGAATTATTGATGGTCTGAAAGGATGTGGGAGACGTTGTGATTAGTAAGGAGGAAGGTCAAAGGGCGGAGGTACAGGGCAGGCAATCCACCCTTCGAATAAACCCCGTCACTGAAGCAGGTGCATAGCAAAGAAAAAAACTGGAAAGAGCTATTTCCAAGAAGACACGTAAAGAATCCAAAAAAACTAGAAAACGTAGCAGTCAGAAATTATTGAATAATTATTTATCTATTAAGGTAAAAAGGACTATGAAGTTGTAATGTTGCGCGCTTCCAATCTGCACGCAACAATAGTGGTGACTGCATGAACTGAAAAGTATACAAAGTCTTGAGAAGGGTTTAAATCTCTTTTTATTCAACTTTAGAAATTACAGATGTGTGCTCTTGATGCTCACAAACTACGCCGACCCGGCGGTAAAATAAAAATAAGAAACTAAAAAAAGAATAACAACAAGTGACTAACTACGAGGCTCTCTAAACGTAACTAACCTAACCGCGTTCTAAGATACCGCTGACAATTCAGCAAACTTCTGAATATTACGTTGAAAGATTTAACAATCTGCCGAGGCAAGCACACAGGCCGAAACGCGTGGTTCTTCAATTTCTAACTAGCCACCTCCCCGCTCGTGAAGCAAGAAAGCACACTTTCGAACTCGTTTCCCTTCTATTTAACTCAGATTACTTCTGCTGACAATTTGGCCCACCAGCGGCCGAGCAGTAAAGTCGCTGAACACTGGTAGTTCGGTCCGAGGTTCGAATCCCGCGAACGGGCTGGCTGCATGGGCGTTTTCGTGGTTTTCCCCATGTGTAACAACATGTATACGAGCCAGTTTCCCTTAGAAAGTCCTCCACGAAGGCATCCCTCTCCTTAGTCAGATAGCCCTCGAGGCTTTGCCATAATCACACACACACACACTCCGCTGACAATTTGAATCCTTGTGCGTTCTACTAAAATTTACATACTCTGGCATTGGCAATTCCAGGGGAAAGTAAGGCTTGACAGGAAAGATAGTTTAAACTTAAAATAAATGTTAGTTAAAATAAATATAAACCCTACAAAGTATGCAGATAACTGTAAGGTAAGTGCTTTTGCTGAAAGCTCATGCTTTCAGTTTGTATTTTATATGTCCACTGCATACCAAAAATGTCTAAACATATATTAAACATCATAAACAGGTCTGACAGAAAAATGAGCTGGCATTTGGAAAAAGCAAATAATGATGATATTTAAGCTTACTAACTATTGTAACATCCAGACATCGTTTTTTTTTTCAACAGAGCATTCAACCTAAGTATGGAAGAAATATTTAAAGTGTGCAAGATAACGAGGGTCATCCAGAATACAAGGACAGTTTAGTTATGCAAAAGGAAAAATATAATATTTATTGGAAAAAAATTATGTTACATGCCTGAAACTTCGTATATGAAAGAAGTATTTAAAGCGTGCGATATATATATATATATATATATGCGAGAAATATTTAAGGCTTGAGAAATGTATGAGGGTCATCCAGAAATTAAAGACAGTTTAATTATGCAATATGAAAAACACAACATTTATTGAAAAAAAACTACCCGAAGCTTCGCATATGCAAAAAATATTGTATGTAAGATAAACAATATGTGAATCAAAGTTCTAATTAAAACTAAGAGTAAAACTTTTATTTTCCCTCTCTATTCTAAAAATCGTAATATCTTCTCTGGACTGCGTCATTTCTAGATCATTCCATTTGGCATGGCATGAATATTTTTACCTAATGGTGAAAACACACTTTCTTCTCAAGCAAAAACATATAAAAACTATGCTTTTCATTGCCATTATTTATTTCACTGAGCTGCCATTTTCAATATGATGGTTAGCAGTGTCGGTTGCTATACCATTTTGCCCGTCTTTGGATCTTGGAGAAAAGATAAATAATATGCGAATCAAAATTATAATTTAAACTAACAGTAGGTAGGATATACCGGTTTGGAGCCACAGGGATCAGAGGGATCTCAGAAGGCGTAGCTTACTGAGGCGCTCCCAGACGCCGGGGCTGCATGGCGCTCAGGAGGGGGGGGGGGGATTTACGGAGGAGTACGTGCTGGTTACTACATCACCAACTACGGACGCGCTGCATCCTGTTCGTGACGTTATCACGCATTATCACCTCCGATTATCTTGCTATTGCTACGTCAGCCCTGTATTTCATCCTGTTTGTGTTGTAATCCGGTTTCATGTACGCGCTTATCTATTGACGCATATCCGCAACGTGATTGCAATGTGATAGAAGTTTCTAGAACATTCTATTTAGCTCAGCAACGGCCGCTAGAGGGCAGTAGTCTTACCCATAACGCTTTCTGATTGGTTCTCGCGGATCCTGACCAAGGATTTTCGGTCGAAATGCAGCACTTCCCTCACGGGAGAAATGCCTAACATGCAAGCTGCTACTGAAAAGGTAAGGAAATTTATTTCATATGAATTATATATACAGTGTACAACATAAGAATTAGTGTCAGTCATGATATGTTTTACAGGTGCTGCATTTCGACCGAAAATAAGGGATGCAAGTCTCTTCCTCGGTTTCCGATACTTTTCTAATCATATTCGCGCAAACATTCAAGTACCATTTGATACCTTGGTGCTGTGCGGCAGCTTCTTGAATCTTTCCCTCAACTTCAGTTCTTGATGACTCTAAACTTGCAAATCTGTCTTGGTTTCTTAATTAGGATAAATGGTTTCCTTAGCAAACGTACCAAAGCATGGCGGACGCTCTTGTCGTGGTCGTTTAGGTGCAGGCATAGCGGCAGGGAGAGCTGCCCGTTTCACTGAGCGCGAGATGGTCCGGGCTTCGGCGGTTTAGCATGAATTTTCATATGGTTATTCAGCTTATCGGATCGTTGAAAGATCTTTTGACAGATGGAGCAAATGTATTTACCTACTGAATGCTGAGTCTTTAAATGACGAGTTAGACTGGTGCGTAGGGTGAATGTTTCCCAACAGTGACTATCATCAAATGCGTCATCTAGTTGGGAGGGTCTCAGATCACCAAAATCCATAATAGCAATTGTTTGATCATCCAGAGACTTGTCTTCGTGTTCAAATGCATATTCAGGATCCATATAAAAGTACAAAAATAAGTATTATAACTCAAAAAATTCTCAAGCACACAATTTTTGAAAAAAAGAAAAATACTTACGTTGCCTTGTGTTTGAGCAGCGTCATTATTTAAAAACATAGTCTCGGATGTATGATCCATCTGAATAAAATAATGAAAAACTTGAATGTTCATGAAAAACTATTGGGAAGAGCGGAATTACTGGTATAAATATTAAAAAAATAAAAATGATCAGGAAAGTTATAGTAATAATATTAACTTCAAATAAACCTACTTACAATAATAAAAAGAATATAAACTAATTTGAAAAGATATTTGATCGTTAAATAAAAAGAATGGAACGTGTAAATCATCAGTTTAATAAATGCGATAATATTTACATGAAAACACGAAGTATCGTTAATTTAACTAATAAAAATTACATTAGGAAAAAGAAAGTATGCTACAGGTAATTTACGAAATGGAATAATATTCGCATGAAAACATAGAGTAAGTTAAAAAATAGTTAACTAAGAAAGTTTACATTAGGAATAATATTTTGCTAAAATCTCTATAAATGTAATCTATATGTAGCGAAAAATACAGAATAAAAGTTAATGTAAAAGAGATATCGAAAATTAATTAATTACATTAAAACGGAATGGGTTCAACTAAAATGGTAAAATTCTAGATAAAAATAAAGAAGAAATTATAAAAACCATGCAAGAAATAGGCAATATTCTATGGTAAAAGTAAGTATGAACATATAATAAAAACTACGTATAATATTTAATAAAAATAAACTAAATATTAACATCTAATACATAAGTACGAGCACGAACATAATCTATGATAAGAATAAATACGTACCTCGAATAGCAAGTCTTGATTCAAACAGGAAGTATGAAAGCAGGAACGAAGCAAGCAATACAGGCGAAAATGATATGAAATCGGTACGGAGGAAATGGTATATCACCAAGGTGCCTGGATTAGACAAGAACCCGACCCCTTGTAGAACATTAAGCAGTTATTAGGATTAATTGTTATTAGTTATTAATTGAAGGGATCAAGAACATATACTCACGGAAATATTTGGCCTAATTTAAATTGCCAATTTGGCATCGCCTTATTACTTGAGTAAAGGACAAAACACCTTCGTATTTATTTCTTAATTATTGTTCATTGAACGGGAGTTGGTTTGTTCCCCATGAAAAGTCAACCAATTTCCGATCAATGGCAATGCTTTTAATTTAATTTCTCTTTACAATTGAAATTTTGTTATTCATTATTTAATTCAAGTCCCCGTTAAACATTTTTAACAATTTACATTTAAGTTACTTTAAAACAATTTTCGGAATGAAACTTACTATGGATTCACTATTTTTAGATAATTCTACCAAAATTAATCTTAGGAGATAATATAATCAATATTTCTTTAGTAAATAAATTATATATTAGATATATATATTAAAGTAGTTCTTACATTAAGGGAATTTAGACAGTAATCATAAGAGACTGGGGGTGTACTGAAAATCAAAGTTTTGAAACATGCCAAAAAATAGTAGTCTGGGAAGAGCTGGGAAAGGGAAAGAGCTGGTGACGAACCTGTAAAAGACACTTAGCATCTAAACACAACAAGCAGACATCTAGCAAGCGTGGAACTTACGGTGCTTTGAGAGGAATAAATACAGTGTCTCAAAAAAGTGATGGGACACTTGTGTTTTACAAAAGGAAACTGCAATAAAATAAATTTAAAAAACATGTAAAATGTTTTGTGGGTGTGTTTCATACTTAAATTTAGTAACAATTGTTACATAACATACATTTTCTCAAAATATTAAAATATTAATTTAATAAAAATACAATTGTTTAGAACGGAGCAGAAAATGGCTCACTTAAGTGATGGGACACTTACTTTTCGATCAATATTTATCCAAAAATTTTACTTTTTAAAAGGTTTTAATATTTTGTTGGATTTCCTTTTACTTTTAAAACATGATTTAATCTTCTTGGGATGGATTCGACTAATTTTTTTTTTTTTTTTTTTTTTTTTTTTTTTTTTTTTTTTTTTTCGATTTCTGGAGTGATTTTACACCATTCTTCTTGAAGCACCGATTTTAATTGTTGTTTTGAAGAAATGGTGTGTTTGTGAATTCTTGATTCCAATTCTTGCCAAATATTCTCTATGGGATTTAATTGTGGCGATTGTGGGGGTGTTTTTATTATTTCAGGACAGTTATACAGCAGCCAGAGTCTAACGTTCAAAGCACTGTGCTTGGGGGTCATTGTCCTGGTAGAATTTAAAATCGTTATGAAGGTTCAATTTTCGTGCTGAAGATTTCAAATTTTGATTTAAAATGTCAATATACTTGTACTGATCCATTATACTGTCAATAAAAACAAGATTACCAACTCCAGCGGACGACATACACCCCTATACCATAACTCCTCCTCCACCATGTTTTACTGTTGGCACCAAGTTCCGTTTGCGAAATTCTTCCCTGGGTTTTCTCCACAACAAGATTCTACCATCAGAACCAAATATATTAAATTTAGTCTCATCAGCAAATATAACTTCATTCCAGTAATCAGAATTCTTATTTATGTTGGATTTTGCGAAAGCCAGTCTGAGTTTTCTATTCTTTTCACTTACGAATAATTTTTTTCCTGGCTGCTCTACCGTGATATCCAGTAGATCGAATTACTCTTCTAATAGTCTCAGAATTAACAATTACTTCATATAATGCTTGTAAATCAGCAGTAACTTTAGGAGCACTCATTCTTGGATTTTTTTTTAATATTTCGAACGATAATTCGCTATTCCATTGGATAGCTTTGATGGTCGGCCAGGTCTTCTTTTATCCTGAATCATATGATTCTTTTTATATCGTTTAATGATATTGAAAACTGTTGAATGACTGAAGTTAACTGTTTCAGTAGTTTCTCTAATAGATTTTCCACGTTCAATATGCAAATTAATAACTAATTTTCGAATTCCAGGCAAAGTTTCTTTTCGTTTAGCATTCATGGCTGCACAGAGCTAAAAAACACAAAAATTCCAAAACAAACCGGAGAGAAATACTGCAGACGATTTTATAAATTATTGGCAATTGCTTTTGAGTAAAAATAAATACCCCAAAAGATATTTTTATTGCTTACTTCAGACGATTTTTGTTGCATAGTACGTAGTGTCCCATCACTTAAGTGAGCCATTTTCTGCTCCGTTTTAAACAATTGTATTTTTTATTAAATTAATATTTTAATATTTTGAGAAAATGCATGTTATGTAATAATTGTTACTAAATTTAAGTTTGAAACACACCCACAAAAAATTTTACATGTTTTTTAAATTTATTTTATTGCAGTTTCCTTTTGTAAAGCACAAGTGTCCCATCACTTTTTTGAGACACTGTATATACAGCATACAATAACAGTGAACATAATCACAAACAGATAATATAAGAAAAATTATTAATATAATAACGTTACAACGTGAGGTCATCAGTCTATAACTATTATACACATAGTGATATAAACAAAATTACCAAGAGTATACAATATCCCACACGGAGAAATACGATCAATGTAATATAATAACTGAGCATGGCCAACTGCCAATTACTACTATATACATATATGGAGTCAACAAAATTTTTAATGAAGCTATTTTGAGGATTTATATATTTTTGCCTTGCTGCGACGTGAGAACTGAATTACTTGAATGAAAGCTCTATTTCTAATGAAATTTGAGGAAATAAGTTTAAATGAAATGCAGCAAAAAGAAAATGCGTATAATTTAATATTCCGTCCAAAGGAAGTCATGTAGTATCCGCATCAGATTTTTGTTTATTGTGAGAATGAATTGTTTACATCATTTCTGTGCAACTACTGTGAAAAGAAAGAAAAAAATGGTATTTATGTTATCTCAAAACTGTAATTCCTTTAATATTTTCTTTTCTATTCCGGCAAAATTTCTTCTGTATAGCAGTTGTTATATCGGAAATTTTACGCTACCTGAATAGACCGTTAGCTAAGAGACTCTGACACTAAATATTTATTCATTTCCGCATGGAAGGGGGGTATCCAAGGTTTTTGTCTCACGATGTCATTAGTCTGTCCTCATAGTAACAGTGGAGGATGACAGATGACACTAGTCTTACCCATCCGTGTCGAATGTTGTCACCTAACGTCCCAGCCGGGATGTACAACGAAATGGATGGAGGGATACAGAAGAAGTTACAGAAATGTGATACTCCGGAATTCGTCTCCCCTCTTGTTTCTTTTGCAACTCTTTTACCCCCCCCCTTTTCCTACGTAAAGTGTTCTGCGTCCGAGATTTTCGCAGACTCCGATGCCGGTTGCGAATTTTCTAAGTTGAGTAGTCTCTCGGGGTTGCCAGTTTTGGCTGTGAATGTTTCCTCACCTATTTAATTACAGATTGTGGTTTAATAATGTAATATCATGGCACTGCAATTTCTTCCATAGGCCGTCGATGCATTAAGAGATGCACGCAAACTATAAAATAGGCTAAATTTAACTTTCGTTTACATTTTGATGGACTGAACCAGATTGTGCTTTTACCTGCAATTGGCCTTTCATTTCGCACCAATAACAGACTGAAGCTGAATTTTTGAAAGTTGTCTATACTTCCAAAAATTGAACTGATTTTTAGAAGTATTCATTCATCACTCCAAGAAACTTTCGTTATAAGCATCTTAAAATTTATGGCAAAGATAGAAAATTTTACTGTCCAAAGAGCAAACTATATCCTTAAAAACGAAAAAAATAGTTTAGTTAATACTTTTTACTTTTAATTGCTCTTACACACTTCGCATTCTGCTAGCAACAGAACATAGAAATTTGTAATTGTACATAGATTAGAAAAATTTGCTAAGCATTAAGGTTGAAAACCTTAAATTTCCTCTACATGCTCTATTAATTTATATTAACATTTAAGCGAAAAAGAAATTACAAAATGAAGTAGGTTAATCAACTGACTGAAATAAACGGACGTATAACAAACATTTTTCTTCTTAATAAAGCACTAAAAAATTAATTATGCTTAAATAATCATGTTAAAAGTACTGCAAATACAAATTTTTTATTCGAGGGTTTTCTGAAAGATTCTTCCAATAAAAGTTTGATGGAAATTTTAACAGATTTTTCAAACATATAAAAGTCCATATCCTCTGGAATGTGAAGATATTTCTCTTAGCAAAAGCCTTTTAGGCTTTTTCGAAACAAGAAACACGAAAACTCGACTATATTTCAGCTGGAATTTCAGCCACGGATCTTTCTATGTAAGCTGGAAATGTTACCAGTTACACCATGACAGAACGCAGTGGGGAAAACAAAAATGTATTATATAGTTTATAAAATAAGGACCAATCCTCATCTTAAAAATTGTAATAATCTCGGAATTTAAACACTCAGCATTTAATAGTTTTTTTTTTTTAATTTTATATAATGTTGCATCATACATTAACGATCAATCTTTCATATTTTAAATATATTTAAAACTAAAATCATCATTAGAAATTACGTACTTAACGTAGTTTGTAGTTGCTAAAACATATCTAGCGCATAATTATTCAGTGTTGTTTCTAGAAAAATGTATCAAACAAAAAACTATATTTTATCTAACCGAAATATTGATGAGTCGTATAATGAGAACTTTAGATATACGAATAATATGTATCAAATAAGCATTAAGGTGGTGGTGGTGGTGTATTTAATTATGGCAAAGCACAGTAGGGCTATCTGCCTGAGGGGAGGGATGCCTTCGTGGAGGACTTTCTAAGGGAAACTGGCTCGTATACACGTTACACGTGGAGAAAACCACGATAACACCCATGCAGCCAGCCCGTTCGCGGGATTCGAACCTCGGACCGAACTACCAGTGTTCAGCGACTTTACCGCTCGGCCGCTGGTGGGCAATAAGCATTAAGATTATATGCCATAACATTAAAAAAAAAAGTACGTAAATGTGATTTACCTTAAGATACAGGTTCTCCGAAAATGGTCCACCAGCGGCAGAGCGATAAAGTCGCTGAACACTGGTAGTTCGGTCCGAGGTTCGAATCCCGCGAACGGGCTGCATGGGTGTTTTCGTGGTTTTCTTCATGTATAACGTGTATACGAGCCAGTTTCCTTTAAAAAGTCCTCCACGAAGTCATCCCTCCCTTTAGGCAGATAGCCCTAGTGTGCTTTGCTATAATTAAATACACCACCATTTCCGAAAATGAATGGTGGTTTTTATGAAATATACATTACACGAAATGTTTTGAAAATACTAATGTTTAATTTATTAATTAGAAATATTATGTACTTGTGTGTCATTTGTATATGAGCGCGTCCTCATCGAGAATAAGGCCACGCCCAAGTAAATGTTTATGAAAATGCAGAGCCGGTGTGGCCTCAGGATTTAGGTACTGTAAATATTACATTGTGCAACAAAAAGCTTATTCCTGGCCTTGCATAAATTGCTATAAATGCCAAATTTAGGCTTCTGAATAACCACATATGACACATGAATATATTCTAGATTCTGCTAGATTAATATCTGACGCGGGTCAGTGAGTAAGATTAGAATTTGGAAGTAAAAGATGCTAAACGGATGAGAGTCTTTCAACCAAATGGGATGATCGCTCCGCTAATGCAAATTAGTGCGAGATGAGTTGAATCGTCGATTTACAGGATGATGGATTGGCAAAAATGTACCTATCCTATGGCCTGCAAGTAATCTGTATCTTACCCTTATTCCTTTGTTAAAAATGGGATGTAGAGTACAACATTAATAAGCTTCCCAACGTTTAGAAAAGAATTAGGCAAACAGCTACAAGTATTACGTAAACACTCTTACAAGAAGACCAAAACAGAATATCGCTATGACAGCGTTCATGCTCTTAATATGGTATATGCACTGAAGCTCATTAATTTTTTGCTTGTAATTTTTTAGCGCCTGAATTCATTATCTATCTTTACGTACAGATGTCACGCAAAAATATCGTTAAATTGCGTTCGATAGCGGTCAAAATGGATATTTTTGTCGAAATATTGTAAGGATTATGTTAATTTTCCTAACAGTTAAATTTTGAGTTAAAGTACTTTCCTATTGCTTCTTAATTTCAAGCTTACAACTTCCGGCCAGAACGTATTTTTAGAAACGCGTTTGGATGCAAATTGAGGAGAAGTATTTAACCGCGAAGTTCTACTGTCTTAGTCAGACAGAACCAGTGATTCTGGCTAGCATGCGTCCGCCATTTTAGGCCACTCTTTCTTAAGCTATTATTACGCTCCGGCCGTACTTTAAGCCCTTGATAGCTTCGCCGTTATTCAGATTTAAAGGGCTAACTCGGTTAGAATCTTGATAGCTTCCTTCCGCTATGTCTTTTTAGTTAAAATTAGTTAAATTAATTTATTAGTTTTTGAGCTCAAGCCCGAGTGGCGGCTTTATTATAAAACTCCAAGACGGAGTTCTGTTAAACTTTAACTTGGAATAATAAAGGGTTTTTAATCCTTTTAAAGTTTTATTCACTGTCTCACGAACTCAAGCGATTATTCGCTTACCAGTTCTTAAGATTCTTCAAATTCAACTGTAACTTAAAAGTACACAGTACAGAATCTTACAATATGATACCTGGAATTTTTCGTGATTACTATACTTCCTTTACTTCGTACAAGGGAGAAAAAATGACATTAAAAATTTTGCACAGTTTACCATTTTTAACAAACTTGATTTTTTTTATCCCTAAATATTTTAATATCTGGCTGATCCGAAATACAATGCACAGTTTCAATTAATTTAGAGAAATTTTGTGAATAAAGCTCAGTGTATAAACAATAAATTAATTGATTATTAAATTTAGTGCAAATTAGGACTTTTGAAAGCAATTCTTTTCTAAGGAATTCTTTTGTAATGTTAAGTAAAAACAAAGATGCATTTACTGGCCTTCTAAACACAGCCAAAAAAGAATTAAAATTTGAAATCACGCATAATAAACTACAATGAGCAATGCCTTGGCCGGGATTCGAAACTAGACCTCTCGAATACCCGCCTAGTGTACTACCGTTACATCACGAAGGCATGAAAGAAGGAGAGATAACATACCTTATAGGTAATTGGAAATTGATAAGTCTAAAGAACCAATGAGTCTAGCCAACCAAACTGACTATTGAGCATCTAAAATTCGTGTTAGAGATGTTCTCTAGTAATTTTCCTCCAAGGCTACAAACTTCTTGAGAATCGAAGTGTCATCAAGTCTCATACTGTAGTAAGAAATAAAGAAGTTTATAATGTTTTGCATATAAGCATATGCATTCTTATTAATGAGTCGAAGAAAAATTTAAGAAATAGATAAGAGAAACAGACTAGGTTGTTATGATTTATTGTCAAATTTTGTTCCACTTGGCAAATCTTTTCTGAAAACTTTCCAAGGTTTCCGAGAAAAAGTTTTCTTATTGGAAAGTTTGCAAAAGTTTTCTTAATTTGTTTATTTTTAGTTTAAATTTAATTAAATTTAGTTAAAATTTTTATTTTTTTTTATTTTTAGTTTAAATTTAGTTAAATTTTATTTCAGTTATTTAATGATTAATTAAAGATGCTAGAACTATTTAAAAGAAATATGAGTGTGAGAATTTCATATAGCTATTAATGTATTTGAACTGCAAAGTGTATCCAATAAAATAGCTCTTAAGTACCAAATTTTAGATTTCAGCTAGAAAATAAATATGGTTTGATTTTTCTTCTGTGCGTTGTTATTATTATCGTTTATATAGTATGCTTTTATAAGGTTTTATCAAAGGAAATTTCGAGTCGCTCTTTTTATACAGGATAACATAAATTCAATTTAGAACATAGTCAAACTCATAGAAAGTAAAAACAATCCGACAGTTACGTTTCTTCACCATGATTTGGTTTGAAAATTATGAAACCATGATTTGGTTTGAAAATTATGAAATATTTTCACCTTTATTTAAAAGAATAAAATTGATACTGTTGTATGAGTACGGGCTGGTAATAGATTGAATGCATACAGAACCGATGATAGCTTTATAAAATTTATTTTACCAAATGACACTTTTCACAGTACTGGAACTTTCCACAAAAATAATTGTACAGCTGTTCATAGTATCGCAGAGTACAGTCAGCAATTACACTTTATACTTCTAAGAACGTTAAACACAACGCAATGCAAAGCGCATCGAGAGAGGAAGCTCACACAGTGATATCTCAATACTCTGAACTTAACGCTGAACTAAACAGCTAACAACAACTGAGAAACTGCTCCAACTACTGCTGAATGCCACAATGAATATATATATATATATAAAAAAAACCTGAAAAGTTTCAGATTTTAAATTACGTCCAAAGAGGCGTTTTCTTAACGTTTTGTGTGTTACCTTTATTTATTAAATATCATGTTTTACGTACTCAAACTATAAAATTCAGTTCAACATCAATATCGCAAATTAATTTTAAAATGAGCATATCTTTAGAATTTCCGATACAGTATCTCGCGCGCTGAAGATATTCTTTTTTTTTTTTTTTTTTTTTTTTTTTTCGTACAGTGTTGCCATTCCTCGCTTTGAAATGGTTTAGTTTTATAATCAAAAATTCGTTAAAATGTTACAAAATCTGAAATCGATAAGTTATTCAAATTTTGATGGCTCTAGGTACCGTTGTTTTATCAGTTCGAGACACATATATATATTTATGAGGATTCTTCATTATTTAATTTCTTTAAATATAAGACAGGGCGATAATATATGGAGGCGACGATTTGAAAAGCGATACGGACTTTTAAAGTTTACGACGCAAAATGCCAAAAGGAAATTAATAGTCCTACAGGGCAAATTGCGCCTTTGGAGTAAAACAAAAAATTTTATCATAAGTCACAGTTCTGTGAGTTCTTCTGCATTATTTTATCCTTCCCCCTTACAAAAAATAAATAATTAAATAAATGAATAAATAAATGAAAAATTTCTGACCCGTCAGCTGTTTAAGATCGTGCATATGGTCCGCATGCAATTTCAGTTTGAGACCACTGTCGTATATGGTTTTCAATCAGCAGTATAGTAACATAAAGAGCCTACGTTTTTTGTAGGAGCAGAGCAGTAGAACAAAACGTCAGCTGCGGGTGGAAAACCACGGACATCTGAGAAATTCAATAGCAAATACCTTTTATATTAACAATTTGTTTGCAAACAGAAAATTTGCAGGGTCGTGCGTTAATTAACTCAGTTATATCATTACTTTACATTTACTTTAATTTTTATTCTCGTCAACTGTCTTCAGGATGCAGATTAGTAAATGCAAAGTTCGAACTCGGGCGAAAAACCTTTGGTTGTTATCACTAATCGGTTACACTGCTCTACAACTAAAATGCTTAATGGACTTCAGCTTCGCTAACCGCCATTGCTTCGGGAAAATACAGAAGTCGAACTAAAGCTTAGAAGGTGCGTGCTACCATGCATTAAAACATTTAAATTTGATTTGAATATATATTCTGAATTTTCCTCAAGTTGCAAATGTTTTTTCTATTATAGTTTTAACTTAACTGTAACCGTCAGTCTGACGTGTTAATAAACAAGTTTATCGAGACGTGGTGGTAAACAGCCTTCATCTGAATTGTAGCTACTGCACTTTAAAAGGTCATCTGTCTGAGTTAGATCCCTGGTAGATCGGACCTGGGTTCGATTCCAGGCAAACGGGCTGGCTGTATGGGCGTTTTCGTGGTTTCCCCTAAGCGTAACATGTATACGAGCCAGTTACCTTCGGAAAGTCCTCCACGAAGGCATACCTTCCCTTAGGCAGACACCCTGTGTACTTTACCATCATCAACTAAACCTAAAACCAACTATTTTCGAATTTTGTGATTATAGATTGTAGAGCCATTAAGTATTCTGGAAGCAGGAAAGATGAAAAATATGCAACGCCTTCGCCGGGAATCGAACCATGGACCCCTGGTATACGCGCCCAGCGTGCAGACCACCATACCACGAAGGCACGTCAAGAAGGTGGGATAAAATACCTTATATACTCCCCTTTTTAAAGGGCGACTGGGGTTTCTAGGGGACCCAATCGCCAAATACTGGGTGTGGCGAGTCATCATCCACGACCCTTTTAATTAGGGCACCACTTGTAGAGACAGGTATTTTGGAAGCAGGAAAGATGAAAAATATGCAACGTCTTTCCCGGGAATTGAACCACGGACCTCTGGAATACACGCCCAGCGTGCAGACTACTACACCACGAAGGCTTGCCAAAAAGGTGGGAGAAATACCTTATAAGATATTGCAATCCTTGTGCAGTTACATGATTATATTATGACCATCAAGTTTCTTAATTTCTGAAATATTTATATTCAAAAACGAGATCCTTCTGTTAGGTAAATATATCTTGTGCACTGAAAAGTTATATAAATAGTAAAAGAAAATATTGTGAATACACTGGAATCTCGTATAAGGAATGCAATCAGTTCTGCGATGGTGTTCATTATGCAGAACGTTGTTTATGGGAATAATTTTGATCATTTCCCAAGTCTGGTCTAAACTCGCGAAAAATCATAAAATAAATTTTGGAGAATATTAAAAACTTCAAAAGTGCTGAAAATACTACAAACTTATTAAATTATTATTAGCGGCATTTTTTTTTTTTTTTTTTTTTTTTTTTTTTTTTGTTTTTTTGTTTTGTTTTTAAATTTAAGAGAGCACTTGGTGGTAGAAATTAGAAGTCACAGAGACTGCATCAAGCGGCAAAAAGATCGGCCTCGAATCATGCTTAATGCACCTATCGGGTACCTTCTGAAATGGTGTAAATTAGATTACCTTCCCCTTTTTTTAAAGAGAAAACTTAATTTATTAGAAATATGAAGGGGTTCAGATGACAGCCGAAGAGTACCATCTAAGCTGAGATAAACAGAGTGACTGTTCTGTTCAATGAAAATATCATGCACTCCTTCAAGACCATTTTGAAAAAAATCTGATGTGTAAACCACATGACTTCCTTGCATGGAATATTAAATTATACGCATATTTTTCCTACATTTCGTTTAAGCTTATTTCCTCGAATTTCATTAGAGATAGATTTCTCATTTAACTAATTCAATTCTCATTTCGCGACAAGGCAAAAATACATAAAACCTCAAAAAATCTTTATTAAACATCGAAAAACATAGAAAAATATAAAACATGAAATACAATTAAAACAATTATAAAACAATTTTTACAATTAAAATTAGAATTATTAGGCAAAAACAAGCAATTCGACCAACGGGGAAGAAGGCAGATTTTTCGGTGCTCAGAAATGATTAAGATGGAAAACTACATGTTATAGCAGTCCTATATATAAAATTTCAACGTTCTGAGTCTACTCGTTTGTGAGTTATGCGAAATATATAACTACATACGTATGTACGCACGTACAGACGTCACGAAGAAAATCTCTTTTGAATCTCTTTAAATCCTTTTTTTGCAATCCGTTTTGGGAAAAAGAGTTTTTTATTCTGTCCTTGCGTACAGATGTCACGCAAAGACATCGTTAAATTGCATTCGATAGCAGTCAAAATGGATATTTTCTTTGAAATATGATACCCGAAAATTTTCACGATTACAATACTTCCTTTACTTCGTACGTGGAAGTAAAAAAAGCACGTAAGGTTACTACTTAAAGCTTAAACATCTCAAATATCAAAATTGCAAAAAGGTTCATAATTTAAAATTAATCTTGCAGATTTCTTTGCTCATGAGGAAGAGGGACCTGTACCTGTATGCGCTTGAAATCGTTAGAGATCTTGACTGAACCTATGCCAAACACAATATTGTTGCTTTGCTAATTTTATGTTTCGTTTTAGCGTGTTTCTCTTCTGTTCATAATTGCTGTTTCATAGTTGTTTCAAAATTACTAACAGTTTTCACCTCTGGTAAAAGACTGAAATACTCAGTCCAAACTAAGCTAATCATTTGTGAGACTGTGTACATACATAGTGTGTGCAAATATTTTGTAACTAATAAATCAGAATTTTAACTTAATAAGTTCGTAGTATTTTCAGCACTTTTGAAGTTTTTAATATTCTCCGAAATTTATTTTATGATTTTTCGCGAGTTTAGACCAGACTATATTCTGCTACCTGGTGTAGTCGCAACGACTGCATTACCTTGGCATCGGCCCTGCATGTACCCCTTGTAGTATCGTCTTATTCGTTCACCCAAAGTAGATTGTCTCTGAGCTTCCTCACGTTCTTGATCAAGAAAATCAGTTCTTCAGAAGGAATGTAATACAGTGAAGCCCCATTTTTACGTTACTCATTTATACATCATCTCTGTCTCTATTCATTCCTATTCATACTATAGTAAAATATTTCATTTATGCAAGACATACTTACGATTGTATGTCGTTTTTCCCGTGATATAGGGTGGCCCAGAAGTCACTTTACATTTTGAAAATTAAATAACTTTTTCTTAAATGACTGTATTTAATTAATTCTTTTTTATTTTTTGCTTATTCACATGTCCATTCAAATGGAAATGAGCTTCATCTCCCATGATCAACTTGTGAATAAACTCATTGTCATTTCTTGCAGTTCTCTGAAACCTGACAGCATAATTTACTCGTTTCTGAAAGTCTGCTGGTTTTAAAGATTGCACTAATTGAACCTTGAAAACGCGTCACTAAGTTCCTTATTGCAGGCCTACTAGGGGGATGTCGAACATTAAAATGGCGCATATCTTTGCGTTGCAACAATTGACCGTCCATTTTCAAAGTAAAATTCAATTATCTTCACTCGTTGTTCTGTTGTAAACTTATCCATGCCAAAAATTTCCAGGGATTATATTTTTTAATTCTGAAAAGAGAAAAAGAAATATATTAATAGAAAAAAAGTTATTTAATTTTCAAAATGTAAAGTGACTTCTGGGCCACCCTATATTTTCATCAACGTCTCTTTTTTTCGAGTAATTCCTTGAGTTGAACATTTACGCAACTGAAAAGGAGATGGAAATGAAGAATTGATTCAGTTTTCTTTCCAAGATGCAATACAGAGCGTGTTTTCACATTCCTAGAATGATTTCGTTGCCTTCTAATTAATGTTTAAAGTGTAATGAGTACTTTTTTATATGATCAATTGATAGCCTTTTCTCTTCGCTATAAGTCTGCATCGTGATTTTCCACGACAGAAGGACTTTTCGTAAGATTTCCACTCGTATTCTCATTTCAAGTGACCAAAGACAAAATAGTCCGCAAAATATCAAGGGACTTCGTACGAATACGTTGGAAAGAACATATGCAATACCTGTATCAGTCTTCATTTTTTCAAGAAATACAGTGATACGTTTCGAAATATGACTTGTTGTTTTGTGTTCATGAAGTATCACTCTTTCAAACTGCCGCTCAGATGGTATAGTGGTTAGGGGAGCCGACTACGATAAAGGGCCCGGGTTCGATTCCCGGGTAAGGCATGGATGTAAATTGTCTGTCCCGTCATAGGAGGTAACGGTGGCCTCCTATTAGGTGTCTCCACAGTAAAATGCCCCCACTTCTGGCCTTAGGAGTGGCCAATGTCGAAAAAAGACAAAATAATGCCCGCCTTTCAGGGGGGGAGGATCCTCCTTAAAAGTCATCGGGATAAAGAAATGCAATTTCTTCAGTGACGTAAAGCTTGTTACTGGACGTAAAACTTGTGGAGTCCGGTTATGTTGATGATGGAACGTGAAAATGTGCAATGTCCTCACTGGGATTCGAACTCCAAACCTTCCGAATAAGGCATGAGAAAAGAAGGGAGAAAATCACCTTATACATTCCCCTTTTGAAGGGTGACTGGAATTCGGGGACACAATTGCCAAATCACAGAGGTGATGAATTATCGTCCACCAACTTTTAGTTCGGATGCCACTTAGTGTCTTTTAGAATTTGTTCGAAGCATGGAAATAGAAGAAATCCACAATGCTATTCGAATATCGGACCTTCCGAATATTCGTCAAGCGTGCTTCGAGTTACATCTCGAAGGTATGCGGAAAGGAGGAAGAATTTGCGTTATAAACGTTCTCTCTTGATTAGTGCGTTAAGTTGATTTTAACATTTTTTTTTCAACTCTCATATATTTAGTTTCCCATTGTGAGAGAATCTTGCAACATTCATAAATCCCTTATTGAAACTTTGCATTGACGGAACAATATTTGTTCTTTTTTCCCACCTTTTCGTTTTTTTCTATTAATAAATAGAATTTTTTGTTTTTGCTGAAGTCATTTAGGTAAGCTCATGCTTCATGAAGGGTTATAATTCATTTACACTTAACTTCTGCTAAATATTTTTCATACAGAGTCCTTCAAACTGTTCTGCGTTGAGCCATATTTCTCGGCAAAAGCTGGTGAACATTACGTTTTTGTGTCTAACACGTTATGTTTTGTGTATTACTACGTTTGCATGTTAGATTTTAGGTTTTGGTGTATAATTTTTTATTATTTTATTTATTGTTGCCTTGGTTTATTATTTTATTTAGTGCTTCCCTGGTTTATTATTTATTAGTACTTATTATTATTATTATTTTTTTATTTTTTATATTTTTTTAAACTTTTTTAAGTGTGCTTTACTATTTTATTTATTGTTGCCTTGGTTTGGGGTATTCCTTTGGAGTCTTCTTTCATGCCATGATTGACGGTTTTCTCTTTCCGATTAATAAGGTAGCTTATTTTGTAATTAAAAATTTTAACACCATGCACTTTACAAGGTTTTTTAATACTGGAATAAGAATATTTCTCTTCAGAAAGGGCAAAAACATATCATTCAATGCACAGATTCTTTACATGCGACATTTTGAAAGAAGAATAAATTTAAAAGTAGCAGACGAAATTTCTCATTTGAGATAATAAATTGTTGCCAGAAATTTTAATTACAAAGCATATGTTTTTTACTTCCTTATACGAAGTAAAGGAGATTCTGCCCCTACGTAGGTGTACGTACGAACAAAATAAAAGACTGGTTTTTTACAAAACGGTCTGTAAAATGGATTTAAAATGGTTTCAAAAGGATTTTTTGTGAAATCTGTACGCATGTACGTATGTATCTCTCATTAGTCAAAAACGAATAGTTTTAGAATGTTGAAATTTTGTGCATGGGACTGCTGTAACATCCAAAAATGTTCATCTCTCTTTATTTACGGCAATCGGCAGTACCAAACATATATATATATGTAATGAAACTGTGGTTGGATGACACGACATGAATGATTTGATTATGGATGCGGTACAAACTTGCATGAAAATTTTCGGTGAAACAGGACTTTTCCCATGATTCACTGTGAACATAGCTTAACAAACTCGTGCAGATTTTTTCATAATTAGAACTGGTCGATGAATGTAATGACAGAACAATTTTGGAGGCACTGAAATAAGAACGCTGAGACGTAGTAGATGCGTAGAAATACTGATTGCGTAGATACTTGATGCTTAGAGTGTCCACCCATTTTTGAAGAAGAAGCAGTCGAGCCGGATTAAATTCCTTTTATTTATTTAAATTTTCATTTTGTGGCCACAATTATGTGACACTCTGGATCGTGCCTATTAAAGAACATTTACAATTTTGATATTATTGCCATAGAAGCGAAAGTAGCAGTATACAGATGATTGCAGAAAGGCGTCTGGCCAAGAGAAAAGCACAAGCAAAAGTGACGCATCAGTTCATAGAAAAAAAGGATGTAGAGTTGCGCGCGTCCAAGTTGCACGCAACCAAGAGGTGACTGTTGAAACTGGATAAATGACAGAGTCTTGCTAAGGGTTTAAGTCCCTTTTTATTCAACGTAATAAATTACAAGTGCGTGCTCTTGACGCTCACAAACTACGCCAACTCGGCGGTAAAATAAAAATAAGAACCTGAAAAGAAACTAATAACAAGACTCTAATTACGAGGCTCTCTAAAAGTAACTAACCTCACCGCGTTTTACAATACCGCTGCTAATTCAGCAAACTTGAAGATCACGTTGAACGATTAACAATTCTTCAAGGCAAGCACACAGGCCGAAACGCGGGGTTCTTCAATTTCTGGCTAACTACCTCCGCGCTCGTGAAGTAAGAACAGTACACCTCGAACTCGTTTCCTTTCTATTTAACTCAGAATACTTCCGCTGATAATTTGAATCCTTGCGCGTTCAACTAAAATTTACATACTCTGGCATTGGCAGTTCCAGGGGAAAGTAAGGCTTGACAGGAAAGATAGTTCAAACTTAAAATAAATGTTAGTTAAAATAAATATAAACCCTACAAGGAGGGAGTCAAAAGTTTCAGTTTTGAATTTTGGTTTGCAATTTGGTGATTGATCAAGAGGCATCTGTATTAGAGTTACGTAAGATCGCATGATTAAATTTGAATAACGCAATTGAGACTTACAGCGCTATTTTTAGGACAGAGCGATGAAGTTTCCAAATGAAATAAAAAATTAAAGAGGTTATAGTGAATTAAATTTAGAAGTTTGCTTTTATATTTTTTATCTTACATATATATATATATGTATATATATATAATGTTTTCAGTTATTCCAACACATCGTGGGTAAATGGTGAGCCTATTCCATTTCACGTTTTGGCAGATGGTTGACGAAGCTGGGATGATTGCACAATGGAGAAAAATGACGACTCAGGACTTTTCACTTTCAACAGCATATCTTTATTTTATTTAGAGCAGATGATCTTTTCCAGATGAAGTTACTCAAATAACTTATTCGGTAATTGAATTATTAGATACGACTGACTTTAATACGTTATAACGTTCTAACAAAGAAAGAGGAGCATAACGGAGGCGGTTAGCAGAACGAAGGCGAGAAGGCATCTGTGTAGGAGAACTTATGACGTAGCATTTATATGAAAGGTTATGTAACAGAGTAGCTTCTAGAAAAATGTAGAAAAACTTATGACGCAGCATTTATATGAGGAGGTTATGTAATAGGCGCGAATGTTCTAGAAGGTACTGGTCTAGGGGAAGATCCTGAATTACAGAAAATTAATTAAAGATTGTTGGTTCGCAAAGAGCAAAGCCATCGTATTTTTTTTTATATTTTACATATATATATATATATATATATATATACACACTCACCTCCCTTACCCAGCCTTTATTTTTACAATCGTTGATCGTAGTCGTATACTTCCAGCGGCAGAAGTGTTTTCAATGACGAAAGTATTCATGTCTTAGCAGTATAAATTTTAAATAAAATTTAATTTTGGACAAATAACGAAGTCTAGCTTTTTACGCGGTCTTCTAGTTCCTATACTTATATTCTGGGAAAGTTATAAGATAAAATTATAAGACATTTGACTCCCGAACGAAAAAAAAATTGACGAGGATATTTAATTTAAAAAATTTGAAATTTTTGATGTCAAGGGTTTTAAAAAAAACTTCTCTTATATAGTGTTTTCATATTTTTCTGGCAATAGGATCATTACCAAAGTATTTGTTGTAATATTTCGTTATGTTTTGTAGAAAAGAATATTTTTAGATAAAGTAAATTTGTTAGTAGTACATTTTCAAAATGTCAAAATTTTACAGAAATGCATATTTAAGTACTTCTTAATTCTTTTTCTACACCTCCAAAGTAGTGTATTATTTTAAATAAAAATATATAATCATGTCTTGGCAAAATAAAACCCATTGTCATCGACAATTCTGCCTTAGGAACTGATGGACAAAAAGAAAAGAGAGTATGGCAGCAGCGTTCATCATCAGTGTGCCTTAGGCATGGATCCTGTTACACGTTCCTTAGGCTGGAGAAATGTTATCACACTGTATTATGTTACTAAGTTTGGCCAAGGGTTACCACTGTGCGGAACGTAAGACGCTTAATTTATTTTCCACGTGCCTTCACGCATAGACGATTCTCAGGGAGTTTGCCTTAACCCAAATAACAAGATCTTTTATTTATTTTTTAAATTTAATCAATCTGTTACTGACTGATTAGCTGAAGTCAGTAAATGCATTTAGTAATAATTTAAACCTCAATTTTACTTTTCTAATAATATATGTGATTGTGTGTGATACAAATTAAATTTCATTTAATTTACAGTATACCGAAGTGGTAATTTTTACCTGTATTTGCACCTTTGTTGCGATTAATAAAGGAAGTTTCTATTGCCATATTACGTAACTTGTGCAGAATATTTTAATAATGTTTTCTCTTTTTTCTTTCCATATATTCTAACTTTTTGAAATTTTTAGTAGTAATTTCTTTTTAAAGTATTCTTAATTTGAATGCTTCTTAATTTGAAATGATCTTAATTTTCAGATGAAAAAAATTAACTTTTAATTTTGATTTTTTCCGTTTTGGATAGTTCCAGTACTACTTTAATGCAGTAGTGTTAATGAGCAAGCAAGTAAATTGCCATTCGAACAGTTACATTTGGCGAATCTTCGAATATTTCTTGGCGACTGTTTCATTTGCTAACCCAAGAAACTTTACTCCTCCCCCAATAAACGTCCCTAGTATAAAGTATGGCTGTGCGGGTGGGCGTATTTCGGGGCATATATATCACCTGTTACTCTCCCCTTGCTAGTGTTGAAAGTTTTGTGAAAAGCAGAGCGTTGAAATTTGTTAAAGCTCATGTTTACATTTCTGTAGCCCGGTCGAATGTGTGGGTGGTATAAGCACAATAATTTAAAATCCTTCTTTCAACCCCGCTTTTGTAGCTGGTGAAGTTCGAAGCACTGTGAAACAGGGGATCGAAGTTTTCTTCCCTTTATTTGCAAAAGACAATTATAGAGCGTTACACTATTATCGGTTCCGTGTTACGAATCTATCCAGGATAGCGACTGTCGATTGAACGGTATAACGGTTTGGTCGATACTCGGCAGAGACTCTCTCTTCAGTTAAAAATTAGGGTGTTTATATTTAAAAAAAAAAAAAAAAACTGAAAGGTTTCAGATTTTAAATTACGTCCAAAGGGGCGTTTTTTAACGTTTGTGTGTTACCTTTATTTATTAAATATCATGTTCTTTGAACTTACACCATAAAATTCAGTTCAATAGCAATGTCGCAAAATAATTTTAAAATGAGCCTATCTTTAGAATTTCCGATACACAGTTCCGCGCGCCGGAGATAATTTTTTTTTTTCCCTTGTAGAGTGTTGCCATTGCTCGCTTTTAAATCGTTGAGTTTGTAACTCAAAAATTCGTTAAAGTTTTACAAAATATCAAATCGATAATAAACCAAATTCCAAATTTGAAATTTGGCTCAACAGCGGCCGAGCGGTAACGTCGCTGAACACTGGTAGTTCGGTCCGAGGTTCGAATCCCGCGAACGGGCTGGCTGCATGGGTGTTTTCGTCGTTTTTCCCATGTGTAACGTGTATACGAGCCAGTTTCCCTTAAAAAGTCCTCCACGAAGGCATCCCTTCCTTAAGGCAGATAGCCCTCGAGTGCTTTGCCGTAATTTAATAAACCAAAACCAAACCAAATTTGAAATTTGGTATTCCACATGCCCATATATTCGTAGGAGGTTTACGTGATTCAAAATTTGATGACTCTAGGTATATGAGAATGCGAGAAATATACATACATTTATGCAGATTTTTCATTATTTAATTTCTTCAAATATAATGCAGATCTCTAACATTTGGTGGCAACAGCTTGAAAAATGATTCGCCGTTTACAGTGATTCAACGCAAAATCGTAAAACGAAAATAATAGTCCTTCAGGGACAAAAAGCCCCTTTGGAATTTAAAAAAAAAAAAAAAAAAAAAGAGAGAGAAAGAACTAAAAGGTTTCAGATTTTAACTGTCGTCCAAAAAGAGATTTTTAAGCTTTCTTACACTATCACTAACCTCGCAGTCTACAAGTCTGCTGTTACTCCTACTAAATCTTTTTAGTCCAAAGGGACTTGAGTCCCGAAGGACTATTACTTTCGTTTTGGAATTTTGCGTCGGACGGATAAATGTCGGTTCACTTTTCAAACTGTTGCCACAAAATGTTAGAATCCTGCATTATATTTGAAGAAATTAAATAATGAAAAATCTGCATAAATGTATGTATATTTCTCGTATTGTGATAAAACAACGGTACATAGAGTCATCGAATTTTGAATAACGTAATCCTCCAACGAATATGAGCATGTGGAAGACCAAATTTGAAATTTGAAATTTGTTTTACGATCGATTTCCTATTTTTTAAAACTTTGACGAATTTTTGATTAACAAACTCAAGGATTTCAAAGCGAGCAATGGCAACGTTGTGCAGAAAAAACATTTTTATCTCCAGCGCGTGAGTCTCTGTATCGGAAATTCTAAAGATATGCTCGTTTTAAAACTATTTTGCGATATTGCTGTTGCACTGGATCTTATGGTTTAAGTGCGAGGAACATGATATTTAATAAAGAAAGGTAACACACAAAATTTAAAAAAAATACCCCTTTGGACGTAATTTAAAATCTGAAACATTTCAGATTTTTTTTTTTTTTTTTTTTTTTTGTCTTTTTAATATTTATTACTAAGTATCATTTTCTTAGCACTTACGCCATATACAATTCAACAGCAAAATTTCAAAAATTTTAAAAGCAGCATAGCAGTATACGTTTAGAATTCCCGATACAACGTTAAGAATTTACATACTTTTTTTTTCCCCCATTCTTTTCTCTGTTCATCACATCAATGTTCAGTTTTCTTATTAAGATGGCTTAACAAAACTTTTTTTCATCTTTTTCTTATTAACGTATGTGTGTTATTAATCTTATTACCTTATTTAATAAATATCAGGTTCTTGGTGCTTACGCCACATAAAATTCGATTTAACGGCAAAATTGCAAAATATTTGAAAACAGCATATCTTTAGAATTTCCGACAGATATTAGACATGGTGAATATTAGGTATTAGATGCGCTCGAGATAAAAATGTTTTATTCCGTGCACTGTTGCCTCTGCTCGTTTTGGAATCGTTGAGTCTTTAAAATATGAATTAAAATAAAATTATAATTATAAATAATTATAAATAATATAAAATATAATAAATATTATAATTATTATAAATAAATAATATAATTATAAATAATATAACATTATAAATTTTGATAAAATATTAAAATAACAGTAAAACAAATTCGAAATTCAAAATTCGGGCTTCCAGGTGCCCATGTTTGGGTGGAGGTCTTTGTTATTGAAAACTGGATGGCTCTAGGTACCGTTGTTTTTTTACAATGCGAGAAATATGCATACACGCATGCAGATTCTTCATTATTTAATTTCTTTAAACATAATACAGCATATAACTTTAACTATAAAGCAGCATTTTGTGAGGAAATGATATGGGATATTTTTGTTGTAAAAACTGGTTTAAATACACAGAGTTGATAGGTTCTTTTCACACTTTTATTGGGAGATTTAGGAATTGTAGTAGTTTATATTAAATATATTTCATGTCTTTGTTGTTTAGGCACTAAATTTATTATTTTGTGTCTATAATTAATTAAAATTTAAAAGCATTTTGCGCGGAAATGATCTGGGACAGTTTTGTTTTAAAGCTGGTTTAAATACACTCAGTTGGTCAGGGTCTTTTCACTTTTTGCATTTTTATTGGGAGATTGTATTGATTTATGTTATATGTCTTTCATGTCTTTGTTGTTTAGGTTCTAAATTTATTATTTTTTGTCTATAATTAATTAATATTTCAGCAGCATTCTGCGCGAAAATGATTTAGAATGTAGTGTTGTATGGAGTCTTCGTGTATCCTTTAAGGGCATACACTCTTAAACCCTATGTCGAAGACTAAGTAGCGAATTCTCACCATGTCTTTTAAGAATAAATTCTGCGAATGAAAGATTTAAATAACCTTTTTTATTTAAAATAACCTTTTTTATTTAAATGTAATTTAAAACAGCTACACGCACTTCGTGCTCACAAATCACCACTACATACGTAACAGAACATAAGAACACGTAACAGAACGGCTACGTAATAGAACATGCGTAACAGAACTACGCAACAGAACGTGTGGCTACGTAATAGAACATGCGTAACAGAACTACGCAACAGAACGTGTGGCTACGTAACAGAACATAAGAATATAACAATTCAATAGTAAATTAAGATAATATAATGACTGGCTTCTTAGCTTAACTAACGCTAAATCGTCTGCGCACAGCAAAGCCGAGCCGAGACATTAGTACAAACTGAAAGGTGTCGAACACCGAACTAGAGAGCTAATCTTAAGCTCGCTGCATAAACATCGGAACTAAGTTCGCTATTATTCTATTGAACTCTTGAAACGCAGCATAAATACTGCTTCTGAAGCAAGCTTGAAATTTACATCTACGTTTTACAAAATTTACATTCCAGCAGTAAACTGAAATAAGGAGAAACAGGAAAGTCAAACTAAAAATAACTAATTAGAATAAAGAATAACCTTACAGCTGTAAAAATCTGGTGTGAATATGCTGAGTTGATAGGGTCCTTTCACATTTTTACATTTTTATTGGGAGGTTTAGGGATTGTACTGATTTATATTACATTTCTTTCATGTCTTCGTTGTTAGTCCAAAGGGGCAAAGCTTAAGGTACTTCTCAGTTTCCGAGATAAATTATAATTTCAGCCGGAGCGCACCGGAGCCCTAAATAAAAAAGGTTCGGCACGTTTACTTAAGTGTGTAAGGATCCTAAGTTTTACAAACGTTTATTTTATATTAAAACTGTACTATCACTTCTTATTTTCTACTTCCGGCCAGAATTAAATGCTTTAACTTGTTTATTCAAATTGTCTTGCTAACGCCCAAGTATTTAAGTTGTGGCTTTTTGCCGAGAGTTAGAGAAAGAAGGAGATTTAGGAAGCGAGTCGCTTGCCACTGCAGTCTTACGAGTTTTCACTCGGTTGCTGTTTGCCTTTAAGGCCAGAGGTTTAGCTCTCTTGATGTTTGAAAACGTATTGTAGTTTCAGCAACTCGGCGTACTACATACGTACCCTTTTAAATAAAGGCCAATCTTAGTGCTAGGCATTTGTATACTAATTCAAAGTTAGCTTTTAGTTAGTAGTTTTATATTTTTTCGTTCAGACCACAAGTGGTTGGTCTCTGTATCCCGAAGTACGGGAGTACTTGTAAAGTAATAGAGAATATTCCCTTCCTGCTTGTGTCGTCTATTCCACACAATCTGGAACAGAACTTTAGTAAGTTACCTGTGCTTATTCAGGATACAGTATATTCCCGAAGCAAGTGAAGAGACATACATCTCCTGACAAGTGAACCACAATTTTAGCATATAAATTTTGTTTTAAAAGTAAACATGCCTTAAAATTCAATTCTAACTTCTGAATGCAGGTCTGTCTTTCCCTCACACTCAAGCCTTGCCCGGAGGTTGAGACTTTTAAGGAAAGAAAAGCCCCCAATCATCTGTCAAAAGCTTATTCTCCAGGATATGCCATGAATATATGAGAGCAGGTAAATTTTGTATTCCCCCTTAAAGGACTAAAAGTGATACACTGGTTGTGCACGTACCACGTTAGCGACTACTGCAGAGCTCCTGCAGATTTTCTGGAATGATGTAACAAAAACGGGGGGACCACTGCTGTCACTTGTACAGTGAAGACTTGCGTTTATTCTCATGTTGTATTCAAGAAAAGTATTGAAAGAAAATTTCCGCTTGACGGCTAGAATTATATTGACAGAGCATCGCGCTCAGAAAGTCATGAAATTTTCCCTCTTTATTTTCAAAGCTACACTCTTCCGTTAAATTTCTTTCCATATCCTCATACTGTTTCTATAACTCTCACTATTCTCGTTAATGTGTAGAGATATCAGGTATTTTTGGAAGCAGGCAAGATGAAAAATGAGCATCGCCTTCGCCGGGAATCGAACCGCGGACCTCTGGAATACGCGCCCAGCGTGCAGACCACTAACCACGAAGGCACGCTAAGAAGGCGGGAGAAATACCTTATAAGTGGAGCTTGAAACTTGAATCTATTGCGGAATATGTAGTCCGCGACCCGAAGGCCTTTACTGCCATAATTTACGATTGTCCCTACAGGCAGTCACTTTTGCTTTTAATCGTTTTGTTCTTTTTTTCTTGGTGTGCTGCAAAAAAAAAAAAAAAAAAAAAAAAAAAAAAAAAAAAAAAAAAAAAGTGGTATTTGTCATCCCCTGGAATAGAACATTATACGTATAATCAGGCCTTAAACTCAGAACGGAATTGGCTGAGCTGCTTCTTAGCATCTAAGTGGAATTGTAATTTCAGCCGATGCCCCAAATAAGACAAGGAACTTTTGAGGTCAAGATACAAGGTCCGATACTTTTTTCCTATTTAATTAATTTAATAATTTATTAGATTTCTCTTTATTTCTTTACATTTTTCTTAATTAAAATTTTTTATTTAATTAATTAATTAAATCGGGTCCTATTTGGCCGAGAGATATTTATTTTTTTAAAATTAAACTACATTTCGAGACAAACATTTTGGCTATTTCGCCTTTTTAATAATTATAAAAATTATTTAACTAATTAATTAAATTCATTTATTTAATGAATTAAATTAATCTTAATTTAAATTTATTATTTAATTATTTTAATTTTTAGCTATTGTATTTATTTATTTTTTTCTTTCCTTCCTGACAGTCTTCCATAGGGCTCCGGCACTGTTGCCACCAAATAGCATCTTTCTGTGTTATATTTAAAGAAATTAAATAATGAAGAATCTGCATAAATGTATGAATGTTTCTCGCATGGTGATAAAACAACGGTACCCACAGCCACCAAATTTTGAATAACGTAAATTTCCACCCGAATATGGGCATTTGGAAGCCCAAATTTGGAATTTGTTTTATTATTTATTTCATATTCTATAAAACTTTTTTAACGATTTATTGATTAAGAAACTCAACGATTTCAAAGCGAGCAATGGCAACACTGTATGGGGGGGGACCATTTTTATCTCCAGCGTGCGAGACTGCGTATCAGGCATTCCAAAGATATGCTCAATTTAAAATGATTTTACAATATTGCTGTTGAACTGAATTTTATGGTTTAATCGCGAAGAACGTGATATTGAATAAATAAAGGTAGCATGCAAAATGTTAAAAAGACGCCACTTCGGGCGTAATGTAAAATCTGAAAGCTTTTAGATTTTTCTATTTTTTAGGTTCTAAATGCGCGATTTCGATTTAAGAAAAATAATCATAATTGTGTTTTTTTAACAACTAGGGAAGTGACTGAGTTTCAGAATGTCATTAATAATTTTTATAATGCAGATAGGCGATACATTTTGGTGGCATATTTTCTAAAGCTAAATTTTTGATATTATGCTGCCAGCTAGCTAATACTGTGACTTTGAGTCTGCTTATAATGTTTTTTATTAAAGTAAATAGGACAACAAAGGGAAAATTTGTAGGTGAGGAAGAGCATCTAACTGGTTGTTGTTGTTGCCAATTACAGTGTTTAACATGCGTAGTTAAATTGTCATTGTATAGTGTTGGATTATGTTGAAATGGTATGTTTATGGTATCTGCAAGTTCATTAGCTTCGCCTTCATCACTGTAAGCAAGAACAGTAATGGTCTAAAACGGGGTGTTAGGTGAATGTCTTTTCCATATTTTATGTGAAATGTCATAAAGGAATTATCATCCGCTATTTAAAACCTGATCCATTTCTATTGCTCAAATTTATATATATCACTTTTAATTTGGTTGTTTAAAGCATTCTATTGTCTTTCAATAGCAAGATTATATGTATTTTGTCTGCGCTTACTATTCTATTAACGATTTTGGTATTTTGTTGGATTCAGAATAGTAGATTGAGAAGGCTTTTGCGCGTACTGATTTGAGGAAAGGAAAATATTTGCAGCCTTATTAATTGCTTTATTAAGATTCTTAGTTTCATTATTAAGTTCTTGAAAGTTGTTAAATTTGGAATTCAAGTTTATGATGGATTCGCTAACCTTTGTGAATTGTTTCTAATTGTGAATGATGGTGCTTTCACATATAGGTGATAAAAATGAATGAAGTTCAATTTAAAGGCAAACTGGATTATGATCAGATGAAAGGTTTGAAAGCACTCCAATGAATTCGGCAATGAAATTGCTGCCAATGACAATGGATGAATTTATTTTAAAAGATTTGTCAATTCTGCATAACTAATAATATTGCTAAATGACATATAAATTTTTGCTCAAGTAAGGTTCCTATTATCTATTTGGAGAGTGATAACTGTGTTTTTAAAAGAATGTATATTGCAATTTTTCCAGTAGTAAGGTATATTTTGCGTATACAGATGGTGGTGCCACTAACTTGAATCTATTGCGAAACTCTGCAAATGTATATGTCTACCCCTTTAAGCTTGATAACTGGGAAGTAGTATACCGAGGCAAAGTTTTAGATGTGTTTTTTAAATCAAGATAATATCTTGATTTTTCAGGTTCAATAAAATCAAAAAGTTCTTCTTTCTCTCCCAAAAGATCATTTGCATTACAAGACAGGATAAAAATACTGTTCTTACAGTGTTTAGGGAAATTAGACACATTTAGATAGCCCTTTTTACCCGCAATTACGCCTGTTTTAATAAAAATTCCTTGTTTAGTTCTCAATTCAACGAGAATTGTCGTAATAATGTTCCATATAATTTGTAAAGCAGAAAATTCAAATAGGTCTAATGTTGAGTAAAAGGAGTTGCTTGCATTAGCAATAGTGGAGCTAGCTGAAGTTGATCTGTTGTTCCAGGAAGAACTGAGAACTGTTGGTTGTAATTTATGGTCATTAAATGGAATTTGAGTATTTTTTGCAGTCCAAGGCTTGATAGTCAAACGGGCTGTGGAAATAAAGATGTTTGATGTGAGAATTGTCTGACGTTGCAAAACTGTCTGAATCATACTGACTTAGATGACGAGGACATCATATATAATTTACTGGATGAGTTCCACCACAGCGAAGAGTCTTCGATGGTTGGTCTTTGGATAATTTACACGTATCTGAAAAATAATAATCTCTGTATCTGTCAAACTGCATGGCATCTGCAATACAGCGAGTTGCGAAAACATTATGCTGGTCCAGGACTCTTCCTTAGGGTTTCGGTTTTACTTTTCAAGTAATTAAGCTCAGTAAGATTAAAGATTTCTTTATTCTTTCCTGTGCATGAGACATATATTTAAAACAGTGGGAAATTTCGATTTTCTCTGCGATTGATTTAACTGTGTCATGAATGTAGGTAGGCACTATGATCTCAAATAGTTTCTTTGAAGTTTGTTGTAACTAACAAGCCTCATGTGATGACTTAAAGCATCTTATTTCCTAATAATTTATAGGTGACCTGAAGACCACAGGAATCTATGAAGCTTCTGATCTATCTACGAGCATCAGAAATCAGGTGGATTATTTCACAATTTTTGCCCGTTGGATATTACCAGTAACTCTTGATCCTTTTCTTTGATGAACTTATTGTAAAATTGCATTAGGATTATTTTTTAAATTATGAATAAGCATACCATATAAGCATATTACACTTTCGAGAAGCACAAACTTGTGCCGAAAGCCAAGTAATAGAAAATGGAAGGTGATTTCGATTTCTTCCATCTGAATTTCAGTTTCTAGGTTGTGAAATATATTTGAAATAAAAATATTAGACGTTTGCATAGCATTTTCGCTTCTTTGCGTATTTTGTGGAAGATGCATACTTTATGGAAGACTTCTGAAATGAGATGTTGGAGTCTTATTTCAATTTGGAACGTTTTGGAGTTTTAGCCGTAAATTCTTGAGTTTGTTTCAGTGTGAGCTTCTAGTGTCAACTGCTGAGTTGCTGTCTTGTAGGCGGCATGAACCTGCATATTTGATGTGATATTTATGATAATTATAGTTATTTGTTTCACGATATGGTTGTTCGCTATTACTACATGCTTCAAATTCTTGAATGAAAGCATATATTTTTTGAAAGTGACTAATCTTGATGGTTAGAGCAAGAAAGCTTATGTTTTCTGATCATTCGCACCCCCACCAGTCGCAAACTTATTTGCGACTTTCCAGAGAAATATAGATCTTTCTACAACAGGGTACTATTGACAAAATTTCATATTTTCTGCCAAGGTTATTGCGCCGAAGATAAGAGCGTCAAAGGTAAGAATGTGCGAAGGTAAAGAAGCCAAAGTGCCGAAGGTCACAGCCATTTTCCTAATGACATAGCATTAAGAATTCCATAGCACGTACGAGATTGAAGCTAGGCCAGCCCCTGTGTAGTGCCACAGGTGATTGAGGCATTGTTGAACCTAGCTAACTGTTAAGTTTCCGCCCCAATTTTGAGGGAGAACACACCGGGAAGCAACCCGAGAGTCTCCCACCCCTTCTTCCCCTACCACCAACCTCTAGAGGGGACTGTCGGCTCGCCGTGTATTTTAAGTGTTCTTTCCTGCATAGGCAGTATACGCTAACAAGCTGTATGCTTTCTCCGAATTGGAAACCACTATACCGGCTGGGCAGTTAGAGTTCCATAAGATAGTGATAGTGATAGTGTCGGAGGACGTGGCCACCATCCCTTTACTATTAAGTTAATTAGCATATAGGGCCACGTCCGCCCTTATACAGAGTAAAGCCAGAGAGGCCACATGGGAGGCTTGCACAAGGCGCCCAAACCCAACGCCTGGACCATCCGGTTGGCAGTTCCGCGAACCAAATGCCACCGGGTAGACACCCGTCCAAAGTGCCCGGGTCCAGTGATTTTGAATCTTCAAGAATAGCATTGTACATGGCTAAACAAGGGCAGATATACATTAGTAGTTATTTACATGCTTCTGTTAATTTAATACATATTTGCTGACATGCAATCCAACACTGTTACATACATATACTTTCTAAATACCTACATGACATTACCTTAATTTGCTTTGGAATAATAAGACAGAGCTAGTATATACACTTAGCACAATAAAAATAATAATAATAATAATAATAATAATAATAATAATAATAATAACATACATTAGGACACGCTTGCCCACACTATATACACACATCGCAGACATACCTAGATTACTTATGCTTGAATGATACTGATTTACATTGAAATTTGCTGACATACTGACCAGTTATATCTACACATGGCATAAGTCTGGACCCATGTCCATTAGCTTATCAATTATATGAGTAATTTTGTTGGTCTGGTGACGCTGCTTGACTATAAATCTGTTGAATTCCTCCCTGTTCGTCTGCGGGAACGGAATGTGCATTCCCTCCGTGAGAGGACATTCATGAACGTAGTGTTCTGCTGTGCCCAGATTGCCGCAGCAGCACTGATCCGAATTGGAGATTCCAAATCTCTCAAAATATACTGGAAAGGGCCCATGCTCTGTGATGTAATACACCATTTGTGGCCGTGCAACCAGTAGTTCCCTATCTACTTTAGGCAGAAATGTATGCGCTCAGGGCAATCAATCAATAAATTGAAAAAAGCAAGAAACATAGGTAGCTAAACATTAACTTTTTTTAGAAGTCCTGTAATTTCCTTTTGCGCTGGTATTATCCCTATGTATACAGCGATCGGTTTTCCCTAAAAAAGTCAGAGAATTGCACAAAATAGACATTGAGCGTATCCTTGGCATTACGCGCCAGCCAAAACAGACATATTCAACTCGTACCCCTGGGTTGCACATACTTGTTTTGGCAAACCCACTGTCTATCCTTATGATTACTTTTCGCGAGTTATTTTTTTTGGGGGGGGGAGAGAATCAGAAAGTAACTTAAGTGCTTTCCTGTCAAACTGTTGATTCGAGTAGTATTGCCTGTAAGATGGCTTCTGCTGTGTCCCCATGTTAGAATTGTTCGAGCCTCCCTCAGGAGCACTCAGTCTGAATATTCATGACAGTCCAGAATATTCGAAAGTCAGTTAAACGCTTAAGTCACGTTAGACTTAAATGTAGTAGATTATTTCTCGAACAAGCGCACTCCCCCCCCCCCAAAAAAAAAGATAAAAAATAACAACTTCTAAAATATTATGCATAAAAGAAATAAATATTTTTCGAGAGGAAAATTTCATCTGGCTCGTAATGCGAGAAAAACAAAGAATGGTATTATGATTAAAACTAAACCAATTACTGAAAAAATAAACGGACTGCACATCTAAACTGAGTTTTCTGATAGCTACGATCACAGGTAATTATGTTTCTTTTCTTCTGCACCGATTTTATCTAAATAGATTAGGCAATTATCTTGAAATAAACATTAAAGAAAATAAACGTTGAGGTGGGTGGGGGATTTAAAGAGCTAATCAGAATGTTTAAAAGCCTTTTCATGCCGTTTATTATTAATAAATGTTTCAAAATTTCTTCTCAGTCTAGCAAAAAAGAAAAAATCTGATGTGTACACCACATGACTTCCTTGTACGGAATATTAAATTATACGCATTTTTTCTTGCATTTCATTTAACTTATTAGATTGAATTAAACCTACTTCGCCCACAGCGCATAAACCACAATAGAATAAATGTATTCTTTAAAATTCACTTTGTTTACCATAGCGACACTCTGGCGCTAGGTTTACTTAACAGTATTATATTTCGTTCATATTATAACTCAGAATGCACAAAATTTATATCATTTAAAGAATTATCTAATCGTTGCCACATGTTCTATTCAAATACTATAATAAAGCTAGAACGATGTATAAAAGAAATTAAGCAAACAAAACGAAAAAGAAACAGTTTTTCACAGACGATTGAGTATTTCTCATTCAATTAATTCAGTTTTCACTTCGCGACAAGGCAAAAATACATAAAAACTCAAAATATCTGTATTAAAAATTACGAAGTAGATCTTAAATACTTATTTCCTCGAAAAAATTCCAGAAAGGATTAAGCATGATTTAATTCGATATAATAAATGAAGGCGTTATTTTTGTGTTGCGAAGTTTAGTCTCTCTAGATTGGCAACAAATCTACAATTCTGCTGTTTCAAATGTAAACAAATATGTCCGCCATGTTATTTAAAACTTAACCGCACTTAAACAGCTTTTAAATTGTTGATAATTGTACAAGTATTGCTTCCAGAAACTTTAACCAGAAGATAAAAACAACATAATTCAATCATTTTTAAAGCAAAAAATGTACAATTTACAAATATATAAGAGTAAAGAAACTGAGATTACTGAGCTGGGTAACAGAGTGGATATATTTATATCCGTTTGGCGCGGCCGATTGAAACCAAAATACGAGGTGCACATCTATATGTTTTAGCAGTCTTATATGCAAAATTTCAACGTTCTGAGGCTACTCGTTTTTGAGTTATGCGAGATACGTACGTACGCACGCACGTATGTGCATACGTTCGTACAGACGCCACGAAAAATTCTTATCAGAATTCATTTTAAAGCAGTTTTTTTAGTTTTTTTGGAGGAAAAGAGTCTTTTATTCTGTCCTTACGTATAGATATCACGCAAAAACATCGATAAATTGCATTCGAAAGCGGTCAAAGTGGATATTTTCGTTGAAATATGCTGCCTGAAGCTTTCCGCGATTACAATACTTCCTTTTTACTTCGTACAAGGAAGTAAAAATATTAAAGTATGCTTTCAGTGCAAAAGTAGAAAATCGATATTTTCATCGTTCTTTTGTCAATTGATATGTCCCAAATGCATTTAATATTTATTTAAGTAAAGAAGACAATAAGCGTGCAAATGATAGAAAAATGCTGGTTATATAATATCCTCAAAAATGCCCGTACACAGCTTCTCAGTACCACAAGCACAATCAGTAGTTACTCTTCAAATTACTAAAAACGTTAAATACAATGCAAAGCGCATCTAAAGAGCGACGTTCACAAGGAGATATCTCAGTATTCCGAAGTCGACTCTGAACTGAAAAACTGAGAGCAGATGAACAGATGCTCTGTCTTATACCATTTCAACTCGTTTAAGATTTATTCAGATCAAGAAACACATGAATCTTTGTAATAATATTGACGTTAATCAGTTTCTTACCGGACACGGAAGATTCCCCAGCTACTTGAGTAAATTCTGCATACAAGAGGCAGACCGATGTCCGAAATGCGATGTCCTGGCAGACCCTGACCATTTCTTCTATCGTTGTAGTATTTTCACAGATTTGAGAAATTCATATGGCATTTCAGATGGAAATATCCTGGATGTTGGAAAACATGTTAAGTACGTGGAGGCCGTTCTGAGCTACATTAATGTAAACAGAAATGAATGTGGAATTTTTGTGTAAATTTTAAACTTTTATGGGATTTTATTGTATTGATCTAATTTTATGATCTGAGTTTTTAGTGTAAACTTTTAATTTTGATGTGGATTTTATTGTGCTAATTTGGTATTAATGATCTGAGTTTTATATGTATTATGGATTTTAATGAATTTTTATGTATCTTAACAATTCTTATGGAATTTATGTGATTTTATTGCAATTTTAAAGGCTATGTTCAGTTTTGTATTTTATCTTTGATACTCTGAATGTTCTCAGAGTTTGATATTTTATGTTATTAATTTGTGTATTTTAGCTTATTGGATTTTACTTGTGCTGTTTTGAATATATTTTAATTTATATATATATTGATAATATATTGTGAGAGTAATATGCTGTGTTTGTTATTTGATGTTATATATTTTTATTCTGAACCCGAAAGATTCTTGTTCTTGTCTATTTTACACACACACCTGTTTTAGATTTGAACACCATAGAGAAAATTATATGTAACTTCTTGTAGATCTTAGCTCATGGAGAAGTAACCAATGTTGAATTTGTGCTTTGAACATGTAAATCATTTCTGAAGAATTCTATTATTAATTCTAGCATCTACTTTAAATGTTTATGCATGATTTTGAATTGTACAATTTATAAGTAAGAACCACTGAGAACTAGAAACTCAGTGGTTAAATCGGAAATGATCTTTCTCTGGTTGACCTTGGAGTAGTTTTTTAATCGAATCTGATCAGTTGGGAATTACTCATACGCGTTTTAGTTTTTGGCCCTTCCTGGTGTTTCTTAGAGTGTGTGTCTTGTTTTATATGTTCTGTGTGTTTGTAATGTATGTTATGTGTTGATTGGTGGTTTTTCTCCTTTCCTTCACTTTTTTGTTTATTAAACTAACAACTTTTTTTTTTTTATTTAGTTTTCCGTGGTTTCTCTCTCTTTCCTTTGTATGCATGCTTAACTAGTTTTGCGACCATACAGGTTTGTACTTTTTCGTTTGTTTTAGTTTCCTTTTTCTAACTTCTTTTGTTGCCCTGTCCCAGTCTTCGGTTTCTCTGGGCAATTTATATCTTTGCCCGATGGGCGCGGCCGTGTCGCTGGCCACCGTCGTTTGTAGTTTGACGGAGGAAGTTTCAATAGACATAGGACAGCAATGCCAGGTGGACGGGCTTCTTCGCATTTTGTAACATTTCAACTCGGCCACAGAGAAATCTCTAGTACCTTCCATTTCTCGAATTTACTGGAAGGCATATACGTATGAGGGACACCTACGATTACAGTTATTTCGTAACAGTACCAATTAGTTATACAATAACCGGACCAAAATGTCACCAAGTTTGACGACTTTTTGGCGAGACAAAAATTAGGCTCCAAAATCATCTCCAGCTTAGCGATATCTCTCCAGTTTAGAGAGATAGCAATTTACCTCAATGTTAATTACACTTGGCCGTGTAATCTTAATTTTCCGATAACACTTCGACTCATCAGATTTTCATGTTACATTATGCAAATGATACTGCAATTTTAAACATTAACTTCATTAAAATTATTTACATGTATATATAGATATATATAAATTTGCAATATTCCCCCTTCTATAAGACTGCACATCCCGGGCAGTATAGTCCCTCAACAGGAAGTCATATTTACTACTAAGATAAAATCAGTACAATAATAGTTCTAATAAATAACATACAACAAATCAAAGATTAAAGCAATAAATAAATGCATGAATTGACAGAGTTGTATAAAATGGGACCATGGTTTAGTAGACAAATTAATAGACTATTTATATTATATACATTACGGGGACTAGGTGCTACAGCCATAGTAAGAAGCTAGAGTGTCGTAATGAACGACTGTAGGCTTAGAATTAGATGACTTACGGATCCGAACTATAACTTCGTTCAATCTGTTTAGGAGTGTGTAAGAACCGTCCCAATGTGATCGTAGTATAGGACATTGTGCAAAAGCCAGGACCCTCTTCCTGGAAGGCCACTCGGGTCTCGCCTTATCGGGGATTAACGTATCCAAGCTTCTGAGACCCCTCTCAACAGCGGCGCAGACCCCACAGTCCCTGCCCAGCTTTATACGTAGCCTCGGTCAGGGCAAAAAGGTTTTAAACGTAATATTAGTAAAAATCGCTGTGAGATCTTTGCCTCAGGGCACCATTTCTTTGGCATAGAACAATCGTCTTATATACTAATTGGTACTTTGCCTTACTCCGTCAGTCCCCGTTACTGGGAATCTGGGGACCAAACCCCCGTCTATTAGTCCGTGATCTCCAATCAAGCTCCACCACAAACAGAGGAACAGACACGACAGTACCAGTATGGTCCCTGCCAAGCCAGAACCAACCTGAGAATAAACTCGGGCTCTAGTCCTGTGAAGTCAAATTTTATACCCCCGTGGTTGAGACTGCCTAAGTACAGATCCTAGCCAGTACTTCCCAGGAATTCTCCTGAGTCACCCCCGGGGGCGTAGGATAGGACAGAGTCCTTTCCTTCGAATCGGAATCCATAAACACAACTTGTTACCTTCGTTGAACAGATTTCCTGTAGCTCTCGTGTCGTATCGAATCTCCATCGTCTTCGTTGAAACGTTGACTCGCTCTCGTGCAAAGTTGTGCACCATTTCGAACCGTGCCTGGAAATCTTAGATGTACTGAGGCGATGAAGGCGCGTCCGGAGTAAGAACAAACAAAAGATCACAAAGCAGTCGCAAGTCACGACCGAAGAGTATCTGGGATGGAAAATAGACGGTAGTCTCGTGAACAGCACTGTGATAGGGCAGTGAGAGCACTGGTAACTTCTGGTGCCAGTCCTGGTTTCTAGAAACCACCAGAGAGAAGTCATTAAGGATGGTCCATTAAACCCCTCTACCGTACCGTCTGACTGGGGATATAAAGGTGTCGTTTGGATTTTATTCGATGCCGAGTAGCTTGCAGAGTTCTTTAATTACACCCTAGACATAATTTCTTCTTTGATCGAATGTAACTACAGAGGCACTCCAAATGTTGCATAATCGAGAAAATATTGTTAAGAATTTTATTATTACTATTTTTATTATTATTGTCTATTTTTCAAAAGTGTGTTTTTGTTTTATTATTGTGTGAAGTTGTAACTATATGTCTTTTCTTGTGTGGCAACAACGCTTCTGTAATTCTTCAATTTGAACTTTTGGATGTGTGCCAAGTTCGATGGCGTAATGCTCTGGTGAAAGCGTCGATTGATTGTGTAGAAGAAACATGTTGTTTCAGAACGTTATTTCTTTAAAATATGTAAAATAAATGTTTTGTTTTCTGAACTCGGATTATGCAAACGTTATTTAGTTTCAACATAAAAGTTTGGCGTCCGTTTGACAGGACGTTTGTGTGATTTCGAGTAGTTTTGATTTAGGCGTTTTGTTAAAATGGAGTTGTTAAAGGCAAAACGTAAAAGTGAACGTACTTCGTTTACGTTAACTACGAAGATTGTGGAAGAAGAATTGCCTACTTGTACGGATCCTGAGAGATTGCAAGTGTTGTTGGGGCAACTAATTGACAAATTTGAACGCTTGGACAGTACTCAAAGCAGTGTTTTAGAACAAACCAAGGAAGCGGATTTCGAGAATGAATTTAATACGGCTGAAGGATACAGAGATTCCTTTATAGCTTTAAAGGTGAAACTTCAGAATAAAATTGGACAATTGAATTCGATGAATGTTACTACAGATATTGCTTCACTTTCGATTTCGGATCCTAAAGAAAATAAAAACAGGAAGTTCAAACTTCCTAAACTTGAACTGAAAAAATTTTCTGGAGATGCAAGAGAATTTTTAGGCTTTTGGAGCCAATTCTCCAAAATTCATGAAGATGCGGATATTGTGCCGGAAGATAAATTTTTGTACTTAGTGCAAAGTGCAGTACCTGGCTCAAAGGCAGCTCAACTTTTGAACAGTTTTCCTGTTACCGCCGCGAATTATCCTAAAGCTATCGAGCAGCTGAAAGAAAGATTTGGTAGAGAAGACCTTCTGGTGCAAATCTATGTAAGAGATTTGCTTGGGCTTGTTACAAAGAATGCTACAACAGGCAGAACGGCGTCGGACTTAGGAGTACTTTATGATAGTATAGAAAGTAAATTACGAGCGCTGGAAAGCTTAGGACGCACCAAGGAAAAGTTTGCTGATTTCTTGGGACCTTTAGTGGAGTCGTGCCTACCTGAGAATATTCTACGTGCCTGGGAGCGGAGTCGAACTTCTGAACAGGGACAGGAAAAGAGTTCTGAAAGAACGCTTGAAAAACTAATGTGTTTTTTAAGGCATGAAGTAGAATCGGAAGAAATGATTAGATTAGCACAATCAGGATTTACTCATTCTGTTAAGCGTCTTAGTAAAAATGTTATTTCAGGTAATTCAGATTTAGCAACAGCTGCCGCGCTGGTAAGTACAAATGAAACCAGTAAAGGTAAGCAAAATGTTTGTATATTTTGTGGTAAGCCTCATATGAGTGCTAAGTGTTTTAAAGCTGAAAATATGAGCTTAAATGAAAAGAGGCAACTTGTACAAAAGAAAGGTGTTTGTTTTTCATGTTCAAGAATTGGCCATTTAAAAAACCAATGTAAAGCCAATATTAAATGCCCCATTTGCAGTTGTGATCATATAAAATTTATGTGTCCTCAGAATGTTAGTTCTGTAAAACAAAATGACTCTAAGTTGGATGTTTCCCCTTCTAATAATAGTAAGAGCGAGAAAGTTTATTTGCAAACTTTATGTGTTCTAATTAAAGTTAAAGATCGAGAGAGAAAAATTAGAATTCTCTTGGATTCGGGATCCCAACGATCATACGTTGGGGAGAAAATTATGAAGCGAATGAAGGCTGATCCTATTCGACAGGAGAAAGTAATTCATGGTTTGTTCGGGGGGAGGGAAACTGCGCCTGTAACCCATTCTGTTTTTGCTATTGACATAAGCAGTTTAGATAACATTTTTAGGTGTTGTTTTGAAGCTTTTTCTGAAAAAAAGATATGTGGATTTGTTCCAACAATCAAGAATGCTCAGATTATAGAGGAATTGAAAAGCAGGAAAATTGAGGTCAGTGACACATTTTGCGAGGAAAGTGAAATTGATTTATTGATAGGTGCAGATGTCATTGGTAAACTGTTAACTGACGAATACCTAGAATTACCCTCTGGTTTAACTGCAGTCAAAACAAAACTGGGTTGGACGGTTATGGGTAAAGAAAAGGATACTGTCAGGGATAATGCCCTAATAAGTCTTTCCTTACATGTAAATAATGCTTCTTTGAAATCTTTATGGGAGCTTGAAGTTTTGGGTATTTCCGACCCGACGGAAAATAGTAAAACGAAAAATCTTCATTGCGACTATGAGATTGATTTTCAGAATAAATTATCTATTCGGCCCGATGGTAGATATGAATTAGAATTACCCTGGAAATGCGAATCTACCAATTTATCAGATAATAAAATCATTGCTTTGACACGTCATCAAAAAATGATAAAGAGGGCAAAAGAAAATAATTCTTTGAAGGAATATCAAGAAGTGTTTAGAGAGTGGGAAAATTTAAATATTATAGAAAAGGTTCCGGAAAAGGAATTAAACAATAAATGCCACTTTTTACCACACAGACCGGTTATTAAGATGAATAGTGAAAGCACTAAGGTAAGACCCGTTTTTGATGCTTCATCTTGTGAAAAGGGAAAACCATCTTTGAATCAGTGTTTATTGAAAGGACCTAATTTAATAGAATTAGTCCCTGATATTTTAGACAGAATGAGATTTTTTCCTATTGGTCTGAGTGCAGACATAGAGAAAGCATTCTTGCAGTTAGGAATTTCTCCGAAAGATAGAGATTACTTGCGATTTTTCTATCCAAGTGATGAGGGAGAAATAGTGTATAGGCACTGCAGAGTAGTTTTTGGGGTTTCCTGCAGCCCTTATCTACTAGGTGCGTCTATTAAATATCTCTTGAATAATTGTCCATCTGACTTTTTAGATGTGGCTGACAAATTGAAAAATTCGTTCTATGTAGATAATTGTATTACGGGTGTTTACAATATTGAGGAACAAGAGGATTTAATTCAAAAGGCCAAAAGTCTTATGTCGAGAGGCAGATTTAATTTAAGGGGATGGGAGAGCAATGTTGCTTCCAAATATACTACAAAACATTCTGGGGACACACCTCTTTTAGGAATATTGTGGAATTTAGACAATGATACTTTAAGGTGTAATATAAATATAAATATGATAACTTGTGATACTAAGGTAACTAAGAGACTGATTCTGTCTATTGTACAATCAATTTTTGATCCAATTGGAATACTTGCACCAATAACTTTGCTTCCAAAACTTTTGTTACAAGAAACATGGAAGTTGAAATTTTCTTGGGACGAGGTATTGCCTCATGATTTTGTAAGTAAATTTTTTGTGTGGTTATCTGATATACTTTTGTTGAAAAATGTGGCAATACCCCGATTCATTGGAACCTTTGCAACAGTTGAATTGCATGTATTTGTCGATGCCTGCAAATATGCTTATGCAGGATGTATTTTCGCGAGAAGTGTTGATTCATGCAGTGTAAAACTTACTCTCTTAAGAGCAAAATCTAGAGTAGCTCCTATTAAGAATTTGACGATTCCTAGATTGGAATTAATGTCCTGTTGCATTGGATCCCGATTATTATATTCTCTGTAAAGCTCTTAATGATTTTGATATAAATGTAACTTTGTGGTGTGATTCCACAGTCGCATTATGGTGGATCAGAAATCCTGGTAATTGGTTGAACTTTGTAAGCAATCGTGTTAAAGAAATTACTAAGTTGACAAAACCTGAATCATGGAGGCATGTGCCTGGTAATATGAACCCAGCAGATGTGTTATCTCGGGGTTGCTCTGCTAAACAAATGATTAACTCGGAGTGGTTTAAGGGACCTCTCTGGCTAAGAGAAAGCCCTGAATTTTGGCCTACCAATATTGTTTGTGAGCCGAGCGAAGCTGACTTGGAAAAGAGGAAGGTAAAACTTATTAATATTAACTTTTCAGAGGATACCACTCCTTGGTATGCAGAAAGAGTTTCTGATTATGAAAAAATGATTCGTGTAACCGGTTGGGTGTTACGTTTTATTTCTAACTGTAGGAAGAAGTCAAATTTGTGTAAAGAATCTAAACTAACTGTTGCTGAAATCATAAATTCCGAAAAAGTTTTGATTCAGTTGGTTCAAAGCTCAAATTTCCCTGACATTGGAGCTCTTAATCCACTTGATGTATTCATTGATAATGAAAATATTATAAGAGTTAAAACTAGAATATTGGAACGTAAAGACAATTCTGAATTTTTAACACCAATTTTGTTACCGAGTAAATGTATCTTTACTACATTGTTAATTGAGTCAGTTCATAAGAAACATTGTCATGCTGGAACTCAAATGCTTCAATCTATTTTAAGAGAAAGATTCTGGATACTAAAACAACGTAAAACTGTGCGTAATGTGTTAAAAGGGTGTGTAATATGTCAACGATATAAAGCGAAACCGATGTCTTGCGAAGTGACTCCCCTTCCTGAAGATCGCGTAGGAGATTATAGGGCTTTTGAAATTTTGGGAGTAGATTTAGCTGGTCCATTGTTTTTGAAAGACGGTAAGAAGGTTTGGATGGCACTCTTCACATGCGCTGTGTACAGGGCAATCCATCTAGAACTGGTGACTTCGTTATCAACAGAATCTTTTCTTTTGGCTTTAAGACGATTCATAGCCAGACGTGGCAGACCACGAACTATTTATTCTGACAATGGGACTAACTTCCGAGGAACGTATAACGAAATGTCTAAACTTAACTGGGACATAATAGAGAATGAGGCAAAAATAAAGAGAATAGTATGGAAATTCAATCCACCAACAGCCTCCTGGTGGGGAGGTTGGTGGGAACGGCTAGTTCGCATGGTTAAAGAACTTTTGAGACGTTCTTTGGGAAAATCGGTTTTATCTTATGAAGAACTGGCAACCTTAATTTGCGATTGTGAGTCGGTAATTAATTCTCGACCTTTAACATATATTTCGGAGAACTCTGAAGATGCTATCCCTTTAACTCCGTCAATGTTTTTAATTGAAAATTGTACTTCGAATGTAGCAGATATAGATAAAATTGACTCTCAGCATTTTTTGAGAAGAATTAAATACCGCACAAAACTTCTTAAAGATTTAAGGAACCGTTTCCGAAAAGAATATTTGGGGCAATTAATAATGAAACAACCACAAAATAAAGTAACCCGGTTGCCTAAAATTGGGGAGATAGTCTTAATAGGCGATGATTTCAAAAAACGCTTGTATTGGCCTTTGGGTAAAATTATAGAGAAAATTCCTGGTCGGGATGGCAAAATTCGAACAGTTAAACTAAAAACTCAGAATGGGATTTTCATAAGGCCCGTTCAGCGTATTTATCCACTAGAGATACAACTAGATGAAAATTATTTAGTTGAAGAGCCTAACGTTAACGACGATAAGAAAAACGATCAGACTGACGTACAGCATATAAAACAGAAATTTACGTCGTCAGGACGGCTTGTTAAGAAGCCTAATGTACTAGACCTTTTTAATAGGATAACATATGTTTTTGAGTCGTTTGCTACTGACTCAAAAGGGGGGGAGGATGTTGCATAATCGAGAAAATATTGTTAAGAATTTTATTATTACTATTTTTATTATTATTGTCTATTTTTCAAAAGTGTGTTTTTGTTTTATTATTGTGTGAAGTTGTAACTATATGTCTTTTCTTGTGTGGCAACAACGCTTCTGTAATTCTTCAATTTGAACTTTTGGATGTGTGCCAAGTTCGATGGCGTAATGCTCTGGTGAAAGCGTCGATTGATTGTGTAGAAGAAACATGTTGTTTCAGAACGTTATTTCTTTAAAATATGTAAAATAAATGTTTTGTTTTCTGAACTCGGATTATGCAAACGTTATTTAGTTTCAACACCAAACTTGGAAATCCAGTGCTGTACCTTTCGTGACAGCCTCTTGATCAGAAATAGGATACCTTTCATGTCACTTGGTGAAGTAATCAGAGACAATGGGAAGGTATTTGTTGTTATCAGCAGTTCATGGCAGAGGTCTCAGAATGTTAAAGGCGATGCGTTCAAAAAGCAAGCCTAAACTGTATTTGAATGTGTGATCTGTGTATATTTGATCTGTGTGCAGGAATTTTCTGCCTAGCGACAATGATGGAAATGTTTTACTGCATTAACTATGGCAAGCAATTCTTTTCTGGTGACACAGCAATTCATCTCCTGTTTACTGATCCAATATGCTATCATATATCGTTCTTGACCGTTTTCTTGGGACAAATTAGACCAACAGTCTTATTGCTTACATCCGTGTCAAGAATAAATGGTTTGTCGAGCTGAGGATTGACCTAGATGTTAAAGTTCCCTTAAGTTTGTTAAAAGAATCCTTGAATTTTTAGTCAAAAAGAATTTTTGCTGGCTCTCTGTCAGCTTGAGAAAGGGGTCTTGCGATTGAAGGAAAGTCCTTCACAAATCTCCTTTAGCAGGTGCAAAGCCCCAGGCTACTTCTCAGCTGATGGACATTTTCGGTGTGACTCCAATTTTCAAATGGCGATACTTTATCTGGATCCGAACATGCACCATCCGCAGAGATAACATGTCCAAGATAAGTCACCTGCTGTCTGAAATTTACATTTGGCCAGAATTAATTTAAATTGTTTTTCTTCAATTTCTGAGACACCTTCCTATTAATACGTAAAAGCTCTTCAAAACTCTTCCCGGCTATAATGATGTCATTCATATATATATGGCAGGCTTGGTAGAAAAGGCCTCTCAACAGTTTTTACATGAGGCGTTCGAATGTTGCCGGCGCATTACACCATCCTAATGGCATGACCTTGAACTACCGAACTCCTTGTCCAGTAGTAAATGGACATGGAGTCTCGTTCATAAAGTCTCGTTCTTTTCTCGTTCATAAAGAGGTATCTCTTTATGCCAATATCCACTCTTTAAATCAAGCGTCGAAAACCACTTGCTTCCAAAATGAGTGTCCAGAATGTTGTCAATTGTAGGAAGAAGGTAGCTGTTTTTTTTCGTAATCTTGTTCAACCAGCCATAGTCAATGCAAAATCTAGTCGAACCGGCTTTCTTTCTGACCAGAACGATTGGACAGCCCAAGGACTTACTGAAGTCTCTGATGTCGCTTTCTTGCATGCCCTTTACTAGTTTTCTTACTTCTTCCCGTTTAGCAACCGGGAAACATCTTGGATGTGGTTTGATTGGTTCATGATCTCTCGTATCAATTCTATGCTGTGGCAGAGTCCTTCGACCTATGTTAGAAGATGAGAAGAAAACATATCGGAATTCTTGAATGACACGTAGAAGCGTCTGCAGCACTTCCCTCCTCATCGCTTAAGTGTGTATTTTGCAATGATTCCGATGTAAGGCCCTCCGAAGATGCAGAGATTGTTTTGTATAACGCATTTCCGAATGATTTTCGCTTTATCACAGACACTGGCAACTCTCTCCAGAATAACGGTCTTTGACAGGTTAACGAGTGCCGTGTCTATCAGTACTTCTTTCAGGTTGTTACAGTTCTTGGGATATTCCATTAAACCGTACCAGAAACTTATAATTTCAGCAATGGATCCTGGAAATAAAAACTGTGTTCTTGCTGGTACTGTGACATCGTTTTGATTTGGTGGATGGATTTAAATTCTTTTAATTCCGAACTATTAAAGAAGTTATTAATTTTTTATTGCATGTTTTGTAAAGAGAGACCATACTTTTATTTTGTCAGGTGAGAATTTCTTTTCTTTTGGAGACTGCAGCCAAACGTATTGCAATTTTTTTAACTGACGAGTGAATTAAGTTTAATAGTGTATATCTTTCAGCAAGTATAAGGAGCTCAATACATTAAATCCTTTGTTCCCACGATAGTCAAATAAGACTCCCACTGGTTAGGATCTCTACCTAGGCAGTCTCAACCACGGGAACATAATAACAGACTTCACAGAAGACCTGAGGCTCTCAGGACAGAGTAAGGCTCGGCAGGGACCGTACTAGTACTGTCTTGTCTGCCCTTGCTCTGTGGGGTCGCAACATGGAGATTGATTCAAGAGCGGGGCGGTATTAATCCTGTTTGGCACCCTCGAGGTTGCATTAGGTCGGAAGCGGTCTCGTTCCAACAGCTTAGTCAGATAAGACTTCCCCCAAGAAATATCAGACTTCGCCTTTTACTTTCGGAATATCAACAGATAATAATAACCACTGTTATTTGAAAATGGAAATTTATCGAATTATCATATACAAGCAATTGGGATTAGTGTAAGGCTTCTCTAGAGGAGCCTTAGGTTGGTGCTTTGAACTGCCTTGATCCCCGATTTCGAAAAGATTGAGAATCACGCCCGTAAGCAATGTAAATATAAACAAAGGTAATTGTACGACTGGTTGGTATGCGCAGATGTCATAATAAATGTCTCTGCGCAACCAGTCGCACGTTTAGTGGTCCGGCCGCGGGTAAAATGCAAGCACTAAAAAATTAATCCTTTTACTAAATCTTATTGAATAATCAATTATACAAAAGCATGGTTTTTACACAAAATTATATAAAAATGAAGGTTAAACTTTATAATTAATTCGAATTTTATTTTTAATAATAATGATATATTTATTTTCAAATATACTTATATGCACTAAACTGAAAGATTTTTAAATCGTAATCGTTAAAAGTTTCGGTTTCCTTTTTGAATCTGAGAAAGAGGTAAGAATGTGATATGTTACTTATTGTTTAATTTTCCTGGTGACATCTAAATAGTTATGTTAAATGCGTATTTGATGTATGAATATGACATGTTTAATATGAATAGTTTGTAGATAAATCATGAAGCATATCCCCTGATTCCTAATTTTCGTGTATGTTAAAATGTTTAGTTTAACAAGTAGTTAAAGAATTGTGCAGTTAAAATTATCTCAATAATTTTTCACCTAATATCAGGAATAGTCGATGGAATGGACATTAATCCAATCTAAATTATACAAAGTAATTTGCAGTCGAAAGATTCCTGTAGTTGCAGTTTTTAGTGAAGCAATGAGAATCTTTCCTTAAGCCACATTTTCAAATATCACCCTCGAAAATGTTTATTGAAGAGCTACATAGTTGCCCTCTGCAAGATTACTTTCAATAATATTCTCATGCGTTTAATATTAAAAAATTAAATGTATGTTATTAGACAGGTAACTAGTGGCCTGTATTTCCGTAATGAATTATTTTTCACTTTTACGAATAATTTGTTTTTATTTCATAACTAACTAAGTGTTATTTATGTCTATCTATTATTATTTTATGTGTATCTGTTTCCTTGAGTTCTGTCGAAAGTTTTATTTTTAAATATATTCCTTAAGTTCCTTTCTGATTGTAAAACTTAAATTAGATTTACTGTTATGTGCAAATTAATGAGAAAAATCGATTTTCGGTTGATCTTTACATTATGGTAACTTGGCGATTTTTTGGCGAACATTTGGCGACCAACTCTCCTACAGCAACCCTCTATTTTTTTTCCCCGCTGCCATTTTGTCTTCACGAAGTAAAGACGTTTCTTTTCTTTTTATCTACTGAACACTTCTTCCAACAATCTACTAGCCGAATTACACTTATGCTAGAAATTTTATCCAACAAAACTGCTTCATCATGACAAATATTCACTGCAAAATTGGGAAAAAGTGCACAATACCATACTCCTTACGCGTTTTTCAAAATAACACATACACATAAACCATGTACACGTCAACTTATTTTTACTTAAAGAAACATCCCAGAATTACACAAAAATGGCATTGCGCACACTGTTCACTATATCCATGTACACTGCTTTTTTCTCATAAATTAGAAAAATTTCACGAAAATACATGACAATTTTTTGAATCTTTAAACCCCGTAAAAAGAACATATATGAAATTACCTGATCGCAAAAAAGTGTATACCCTTTCCAAATATGAATATTTCCACGTATAAAATAAATAAAATATCCAAAAACTTTTACCTCTCAATTATCTATTATATTATAAACAAACGTCACCAATGAATTCATTCCGCAAACATTACAAATACTTAAGTGTCAAATATTTAAATTATTTCCATGCACGTTTACGCAAATTACTTTACTTCCACCTTACATTTAGAACAATGCATAAAAATAATATCCTCAAATAATTAAAAATACTAACTTACCTAATCTTCTTCAGAATCTTGATTACGTGTCCGATAAACTTTTGTTATTTCTGTTTCAGGATCTTTAAAATCATACTTATAGTTCACAGCAAGGTACCAGGTAAAATAAATAACTTAATAAAACATCTTTACTTCTATCTCGCACAACCTTAAAGAAACACTTATTACTACCCCTTTCAATCCCACTAAATACCCATTTCGAATTCACTTTAGTTAGTGCCATGGGATCCAAAAATTAACGAACACTGTTTCACACAACATAGAATAAAGCCAAATACAAAATTTCCAGATTTTTTCCCGATTTCCCCCTTTTCCGATTAAAGAACCGTAATTCGTCCAGTAATATCACATGACATATCCCATGATCTCTCATTTCCCTCACACAAAATAATGCGTAATCGGAACTGAGTACTGCTCGCATTATTACCTAAGTCCCAGGTAGTAACCTTTATCGCCTCCAAAATGTCGCCAAACTACCAGTTACCATATTCTAAAGATCAGCTCGATTTTCACACAAAATTTTAATTTGGTTGTCAGCTGGCAAAGAAGTTCCCTTAAAGGATTTTATCTGCCTTGTGTCATCTGGATCTGGATGTCTCTTTTGACCACTTACAACTGGTTTAAATAATAATTTGGATTATTTCACCACTTTAAGCTTGTTTCTGTCAGAAAAGGAAGTTCTTTTGGTACTTTTCTGGAATGGGGAACAGATTGAGAAAAGTATACCATGTGTGTATGTATATATGTGCATATATGTGTGTGTGTAGACACACACGCATCCATCCATACATACATGAACACATGCACCCATACATGCATGCATGCATACATACCTGCATTTCTGAATCCGGTCCAGATAACAGAAGAGTACCTTTATTTTGCATCATTTTTAAGTGTAATTTACATTTGTGCACTTTAGTATACTAAAAATGGATATAATGCCTAGAAAGAAAGCAGATTATCGTACTTAAGAGTCTCACATCCATGACTGTAACAAATATTGCTTCTGTGGCTGGTGTTAAAAAATTAAGCATTTCTCGAATTCTGAAGAGACATAATAAAAGTGGATAGCGAATGTTGGAGGAAAAGGAAAACTCCCAAATCTGATCAGTTCTTACTCTGAAATAGCATTGTTAATGTAATAGAAACTAGCAAAAAACCGTAATAGAGATCTGTTGCCATTGATATTCATTGTTCAGATATGCAGCATAGCATTCTCACTGCTGTTTAAAAGGCAAGAAAGAATCAGCTTTTGACATCAAATGAAGCAAAGCGATTGTTGTAACTCCCCAAAAAAATGCAAATCTTGGAGCACACATCACTGAAAAAATGTAATTTTCAATTTTCAGCATTGAGACTTAATTTATATGTTCATGGTTACACATCTGGCATTGTTAGACAAAGCAAAGGTTACTCAATAAGACCTCAGCATATCTGACAGACGCTAACGTACCCTCAATTACAGATTTTTTTTTTTTTTTTTTTAACTGCAGATGGCACTGGAAATCTAGTTCTTATTGACGGAAACAAGGTCGTAGCTAGGGTTTTCAGCGCTCAGGGACTAATGAAGATTTCGTGCCCCCTACTGCTTGTCAAGGATGGAAAACATTTAATTTTAAAATATCGTAACATCAGTTTGGCACCCCTTGGATTCTGCGCCAGGGGACAGATGCCCCCTCTTGTCCCCCTCTAGCTACGCTCCTGGACGGAAAGATAAATTCATTGAAGTATGTAGAAATTTTAAAACATGGGATTGTGCCATTTGCGAAAACCTTTACAGGAACATTTCAGTATACCACATTTCCATTCCACAATTCAAAATCTGTCTAAAGGTTCATGTTGGAAAATAAAATTGTGCTAGATTGGCCTGGAAATTCACCATACTTAAATACAGATGAAAACTTGTTTTACATTCTCAGTGAACATCTTAGCGAAATGGATTGTATGACAAAAAAGCCCATGATTACAAAATGATGTAAAAGTTTGATTAAAAAAAAAGTAAAAATTATATGCACAGGTTAGTAGAGTCCATGCTTAAGTGCGTTATAGAGTGCTAGAAGAGGACATATTTCCTATTAATTTTATTTTTATGACTGTATGGATTATGTATGAATGCATTAAATATATGGATATTTGAAACGAATCAGAGATGCATTTCATACTTTGCTGTTTGTCATTATAGAATGCCTACAAAATGTATGAAATGTTAATTATTTCATACTTTGTAGACCAGTTTTCGTTATTCTAAAAAAGGGCTGGGTGTTGTATAGAGTGCTGGCTTTTTATACATTGCTGGTAACATATATATCTATTTAGATTTAGATTATTTTTATCATATTTTATAAATTGAATAATAAAAAATAAACAAAAAATATTATTAAAGGAAAGAAAGTGTTGTAAATACCAAAACTTGAATAAAAATAGTTTTTTATATTCATAAACTAAAAGTAAGCACTTAACAGCTACATAAAAGGCTGACGGCTTCCCCCCCTGGTTGAGAACCCCGGCTAATCTTTGGAATATGGTAACAGGTAGTTTGGTGACATTGTGGTAAGGCGATAAAGGTTACTAGCTAGGACTTTAGCAATACACAGTTCAAATCACAGATTATTTTGTCTGAGAGAAACGAGAGATCATGAGACATGTAATGTGACATTTTCCGGAAAATATCAATCGGGATTTTAGCTAATAAGCACTTAGAAACAATTTCGCTGCTAAAGTGCAGAATCGTCCACCTAATTGTTTGGCACTTTTTACAAGAGTTAGATGAATTGGATTTTTGTCAATTTTCCTTGACTTTTTAAGTGAAAATAGGTCGATGTGTACATGGATAAATGCAAGAGTGTGCGCAATGCCATTTTTGTGCAATTCTGGAATGTTTTTTTAAGTGAAAATAGGTCGACGTGCACATGGATACCGTGTATATGCAATTCTTAAAAATGCTGCAAGCAGTGCGCGATTCTACACTTTCTCCCAATTTCGCACCTAATCTTCGTCCTGATTAAGCACTTTTGTTCGATAAAAGTTCTAGCATAAGCGTAATTCGGCTAGCAGATTGTTGAAAAAAAAATGTTGATTAAAAAAAAAAAAAATAAAAACCTTCGTGAAAACAAAATGGCGTCCAAAAAAAAAAAAAAAAAAAAAAAAAGCTACCAGGTTGCTGTAGCAGGATTGGTTGCCAAAGTTTCGCAAAAAAATCACAAAGTGACCATAATCCGAAGATTCACCAGAACCCTTGTTGGAGCTTGCATTTAATGTCAATATAACTATGTATTCCTGTCAAAATATAGGTTTCTTTTAAAGAAGTAATATTGTTGTAGTTACCTGTAGTTTATCCTTGACTGCTTTTCATGGTACTTTTCCGTTTTGCCGGCGCAAGCGATAAAGTCGCCAATAATGGTACAACTGATGACAAATGGAATATTCTCGCTGGTAACCTTTTACGCCTCATTCAGATAGTTCAGTTTTATGTCTAAGGCCATTTTCGGTAATTAAATCAATTAGGATGCAATCACAGCGCTTACCCGAAGCCGAAAATATAGAAAAGGTAAAGTCAAGGGTTATATTCATCAGTTCTAACGAGAATGCATTAGCGAAGTAAAGCACTGCAGTTTTACATAATTTCTGAGTAAGCTATTCGTACGAATTGAAGTATTTCTTGCATTTAAACTTGTGTTCCAAATTAAGATTTAACTTGAAATTAATGTAGATAATTACTGAGAGCATTTGATTTTTGTAGAGTAGTTTACATGAGATGAGATCGCTTGGGGTCACGTGATATGAACCAGCGAAACAGGATGTTGAACCATGAAAGCATAGTAAATTCTTAAATTAATGTCTTTTTACAAATTTATTGTCTTTATTTATTGGTTTTTTTATAAAATTTTAAGCGATATTAAAATGTTTATGCCTTCAAAAAAAGAATTCTTAGAACTAACATTTTTTTAATATTTTTTATGTGTATACTGTATGTTGTCGTCAATAAAGTCTGCTTGGCGAGATTTGCGCCGGCGAAACGGAAAAGTACCCTTTTCATTTGTTGTATTGTTACTGAAATTGCCTTACCTTTGAGGAAATATAGCATTTCAAAAAAAAAAAAAAAAAATTTAAAGCCTTTTCTAATTTTAATTCTGAGTAACATTATAAGTTTATGTTTTATAATTTTTTGCCTTTATTTTTTTAGTATGCTAAATTTTCAATATTATGTGTAATAGTTTCATGATCGTTATGTAAATAATGGTTTCATGATTGTTATGGTAAAAACTGGTTTCATATGGATCATGGTTTCATGATTGTTAAGGTAAAAAATTAATGTTAAGGTTCGAAGTTTTCTCTTTATGTATATAACTTGTGTAACTATGCATTTGAGGTATGAGGGAAAATACTTCAGACTGTTCTAACAGAGAAAACGTTCAAAATATAAACTATAAATATTATTTCAGAAGATTACTCCTATGCATAACTGTAGCAGATCTATGTACACTGCGCAAAAAAAAAAAAAAAAAAAAAAAAAAAAAGACCAGCTCTATATTTCCCGTTCTACTGGTCCGATCCATGAAAGTCAACTTCCTTTTTTCATGTCTCAAAAGCATGACTTAAGATATTAATTAAATTTATATATAGCATTGTTCTAATATAGGTATTTTGACACAAAATCGGACTTTCTCTGAAATGACATGCCATTTTTTTTTTCGTATTTCGATTCTATGACTAAAATTATGCCAACCTGCCAATTAATAAATTACCTCTTAAAATTTTAGCTTCTCAGTGTTAATTGAGTTTTATATATATTGACTAATATCTCTTTTTTTATTACACTTACTCGATTCCTTCTTCCAGAATTCGAAATTTAGATGCATTCCAAATACAATTCGACATATTTTATGATTTATTTTTAAAATTTGTATTTTTAAATAATTTTTATAAATTTTTCAAAAAAAATTTTTGAATTGTAACCTGTAAAATTTTTACCATCATCTAAGTAGATGTATTTCTAGGCATTGCAAAAAATTTGTTTTTTATTCAAAATTTCCTAGGATATATGTGAATTTACATATTGGCATATTTCGAAATTTGACATATTTTTTATAAGCAATAATAATGCCAAATGTGGTTTATGCGCATTGTTAAAATTATTTAAATAATGAAGGATGAATTTTTTCCGGTTGTTTACAATGAAAAAGATGAAACGAAAATAGCTTACTACAGTCAAAAGTCGTTAATCCGGGCACCTATAATCTGGAATGATCTATAATCCGGACCTAAATAATATATATAATCTGGAATGATCTATAATCAAAGCTACAAATTTTCTGCTCATGCGTCAACGCATAATGCGTTCACGCATGCGCATAGGCATTTACACATGCGCGTAAAACCCTTACGCATGCGTGTGCACATGTGCATAATGCGTTTATTGTATAACGGACGGTATAAGCTAAGCTAAAATTAACTAATTATCTATTTCAGTTAATGTTACAGATTGCGTTGATCCTTAATCTTCGAATTGGATCCGGCTTATTATTTTTTGCAGACTGTTGGAGCAATTTTATAAAAGTAAGCTTGAACTTTCGATTATGTCAAATGGAATTTCCAGTGCTGAAGCTGCCAAAGAATCTACAAAGCGAAAGTATGTTTCGATGTCCATCAAACAAAAAGTAGAATTGCTGCAAAAAATGGATAAAGGCATATCCTTTGTTTCTCTAACCATTCCAAAATCTGTTTATCAATTTCACACTGCTCTGCGTGGGGGAGGGGAACGTCGTAGCGCGCAATGAACTGGAAGTTGATCTGTCAGCACTATCCTTATCTTCAGAGCAGATGTTTTTATTTTATTTGGCTTATAATTCCGTACTAAATGTAGTATTTCATCTAAATGTACTCCGTCTTTGATATGATTTAAATCAAATTCCTCGTCATTATAATTCGCTTCCGATAGTGAAGAAAGTGACACAGAAGTTATTGAAAATGAAAATTTCGATTGACAAATTAGTCGGTATTCTCAACACAGCAATTATAGGACTTGAACAGCGGAACTTTGTAACTGAACAAGAAATTATGTCTGTTTATAGAATTAAACAGAAAGTATTATCACATAAAACGAAGCAACTTAAACAACTTACATTGAAAGAAATGTTTAATAAAGTAAACAAATAAATATCAATCTTTTTTTTTTTTTTTTTTTTTTTTTTTTTTGTAAATTTTGATACCCTTTAGATCATAATTGTTCTTTATTTCATAAATTACGGTTTCATATTTTTAATTTTATAATTTCTGCATGCCATCTTACCAGATTTTAACTGATGATCGATAATCTGGAATTGCCGAAGTCCCGGAGCGTCTGGATTAAAGACTTTTGACTGTATAAATTAAGAAGTTTGCCAAGTAAATTATTCTTTGCCCAAACTGAAAAAAAAATGTGGCAAAGTATTTTGAATTTCTCTATAAATTTCGCACTAAATTTAACAAAATTTTATGTTTAGGCATAATTTGAGTCATAGAATCAAAATATTGAAAAAAATTAGCATGTCATTTTAGAAGTCAAATTTTCTGACAAAATACCTATATTAGAACAATTCTGTGTGTAAATATAATATATATTCTAAGTCGCGCTTTCGAAAAATGAAAAACACAATTTGAATTTTTCAATCAGCCCAGTAGAACAGGAGATAATAGAACTGTCCCCCTTTTTTGGGGGGTGCAGTGTACATGTCTTTGCAGCAAATAAAATGAATGATATTGAAACTTGTCTTATAAAGGGATACTAAGCAAGGAAAACTTATCTTTTGTATTTATATTTTGTAATAAAATGTATTTTAATTTTTGTATTTGAATTTAATTTTACTTTATATTTATAGTTCTTTTTGGTTAGTCTATATTTTAGGGTACCCTTTGGGGATCCCAAGTTGTTTCATTTATAATAACCTGAGCAGAACATTATGCAAACCCTATTATGACGTGATTGGTTGCGTGATTGTGGTGAATTTGACTGATGGGAAAATATTTGTAAGGGCTTATTTATATGCTGGATGTTGATTAGAATTGCTTATTTTTTGCTTTATGTCTTAAAATGCTTGCTGGTGGTATAATTAAGCTGAAGTTTCTGTACAATTTTAAACGACTGGGAAATAAAATATCTATTGACTGGTGTGTAAATGAAGATTTAAATGACTTCATTCATCTCTCGGTAAATCATGCAGTGAGATTTGAGGATTTGGAAACTGGAGCTCATATCAATACTATGGATGGTATGTGGGGTGTAATAAAAAGGGATTTTCGAAAGAAATGCCATCGACAGTCCGCCAGTACAGAGAATATTTTTCACTTTTACTTTTGTGAATTTATGTGGTGACAGCAGTATACAGATTTTAGTTTAGATAATTTTAAATGGTTTTTGGAATTCTGTGTGTCTCACATATCAAAGAAACAGAAATTTTTAAATAAGTCGGTATTTCCTTTTTGTATTGTGTAGATTACATTAACATTTATTTCAGTTCTTATGTTATTCCCTTGTTTGATTTAAATTGCAGTTTGAGATTATATATTTTTTTCTTTTAATTTTGTTTTGGACACCATTTTACTGGGGAGGGCGTTGGACATAAACAGGAATGATGCCAAAAAATTGCCAACTTTCACCAAGGGGTAGCCTGAAATTTATTTTTACCTTCTTTCTTAGATTTATTCTTATTATATTATGTTATAATAATATTTAATAATAATAATAATATTTATATTATCTATATTTATGTTTATAATAATTTTATCTTGTTATGTTACATTTCACATCAGAAACTTGTTTAAAGTATTTTTTATTTGCTTATAGCTGAGCTGTTTTGGCAATGGCAATCTATTCTGATCTGAATGATTATGATGATGTGTTGGGGGGTAAGTCATGATTAAGTAATTTTCATGAGGGAGAAATATATGTATTAGAGAGTGAAAATATAGAAATAAAAGTTTTTCTTTTTTTTTAAATAAAAATTATATTTTAAAAGAATTTGGAAGTCTTCTATAGAATTCTTGGCTAATCTTTGGAATATGGTAACAGGTAGTTTGGCGACATTTTGGTAAGGCGATAAAGGTTACTAGTTAGGACTTGAGCAGTGTACATGGATAAAGTCAAGAGTGTGCGCAATGCCATTTTTGTGCAATTCTGGGATGTTTTTTTAAGTGAAAATAGGTTGACGTATACATGGTTACCGTGTATGTGCAATTCTTAAAAATGCGACAAGCAGTTTGCGGTTCTGCACTTTCTCCCAATTTCGCATCTAATCTTCATCATGATTAAGCACTTTTGTTCCATAAAAGTTCTAGCATAAGCGTAATTCGGCTAGCAGATTGTTGGGAAAAAAAAAAATTCTTTACTTCGTGAAAACAAAATGGCATCCAAACAAAAACTAGCAGGTTGCTGTAGCAGGGTTGGTCGCCAAATTTTCGCCAAGTTACCATAATCCAAAGATTAACTGAATTCTTTAATATATATAATTATAAATCTATATTATGACTGCATTCAACACTTTGATAGGATGCATAGTATTAGTTAATTAAATATGTGGAATATATGTTCCATTTATTCAATTATAATACAGTACAAAGTCTTTAATCCGGACGCATCGGGACTTCGGCGATTCAATTTTTCCGGATTATAGATCATCAATTTAAATCTGGTAAGATGGCTTGCAGAAATTATCAAATTAAAAATATAAAACTGTAATTTATGAAATAAAGAGAAATTATGATCAAAAAAGGGTATCAAAATTTACAAAAAAAAAAAAAAAAAAGCTTAATATTTATTTGTTTACTTTATTAAACATTTCTTTCAATGTAAGTTGTTTAAGTTGCTTTGTTTTATGTGCTAATACTTTCTCTTTAATTCTATAAACAAACGTAATTTCTTGTTCAAAGTTCTGCTGTTCAAGTCCAAAACTTAAATGAGAGTTAGACTGAAACATTTCAAGTAATAAAAAATAACAGTTTTAGGATTTTAGCAGTGCTGTAATGCATCATCAGAAGGAGTATTTTTGTTAATGGTTGCATTTAATTTTTTTTGAGGACTCAGTTAACTGTCAAACTATAAATAGTAAATAAAAACTTTTCAGTATTCATGATTATTAAAATGTAGAAAAGTAAAACTCATTTTTAAATAATTAAAAAATTTTGGTTACCTGATACCTAATGATTTGATAATATAGTTCAACAAGATCAAGGATTGAAGAATCTCCACTACAGTAATCACCAGAGATGATTATATATCTTGTTTTTAAACATGGGAAACTGTTTTCATAAGTATATGGCTTTAACTTACTTTAAAAAAAAAAAAAAAAAAAAAAAAAAAAAAAATGCAAATATTGGTGCACTGCATCAGCAGTTTTTCTGTTATTGACATATATGTTTACCTTTTTCTGAGCTGTGCTAGTATGTGTAATATGTGATAAAAATCATTTATACTGAAAAGGCCGTTTGTGCTTTATAACTGTATTTATATACTTTTAATATATTGCCTTATGGAACATGTTTCAAAATGCACATATGTATACTTTCTTAAATACATCACAAAAATATCCAGGCTGTAAATACCCTGGATATTATCTATTAATGCTTCTGTTCTTTAAATCTGTTGACTGAAATTCTGTGCATTTTCCTCATGCTTATATCTGTTGTTTACTATATTTCAGAAACTGATGAAATACCTTGTGAATTTTGTGAACGTCTTTTTCCTTTTGAACTCATACATGAACATCAAGTATGGAACTAGTTTTTTTAAATATTTTCTTTGTTGTAACATACCATGTTTACAATTTAAATTTTAAAATCTCTAACAGAATATTTACCATTTTTAATAGCCATGTTTTTGTATTTCTGCTTAAAAAAAAATACTGCTTTTACATTTAAATTAAGATAAGCATAAACAAAGGATTTATTATAACATTTTAATATCTGTACTGTGTTTATTTTTATATTTATTTATTATCACATTTTTCATTTTAGGGTGTTTTTGAATTTTAAATATTTTGGTATTGATTGAATTGTTATTAAAATTTATTTGACAAAATCATGCTGCCTAATCAGATTTTGTAAATTTCATAAATTGTAGTATTATTGTAATATTATTTGTTAAGTGGAGTTCATATTATCATTTCCCTTCTAAAATAAGAATTTCAGATTTTTGGAATATTCATTAATTGTCATCACATAATTTTTTTATTAGTAATTGTAAAATTATTATAATTATTTGAAATATTTTTCTTTCACTGTAGCAGAATTAATAGAATATCTGTAGCAACTTCTGGTCTATTTCTGTATTATCAGTTTTGATTTAATAAGCATATTCTTCCTTTAGTGGTAGGAAAGTTTTTCGGTGTCATTTCTTTTCTGTAGCTCTGACCAAATGATATTGGTCCAGGGATCCATTGCCAACTAGGCAATCAAGTCATTGAAATTTATTTTAATTTTGAATCATATTTTAATTCGATTATATGTTATTTTCATGATTTTCTTCATGCCGTATATAGGACTTTTAAAAATTTCTTTAAAAAAATGGGAGTCCTTTGCTAACTACATACCTATCCATGAAAAACTGGGTTCCAGTTCTGGTGAATGGATTGGCTACATGAAAATTTTCATAGTTTTCCTCCTGTGAAATGTGAATGCGAGAACTTTAGACATTTTACTGGATATTAAATAATACCATTGTTATTTTACTTTAAATTTTAAATAAGTTTAGTCTCTTATTTTAAAACTGATTTTATTTTTCCATTTTAAGAACTTTCTGTAAATAGTTGTTCGTTAGTTTAATATGTAATCGTGTTCTTTTAAATCTACTACTATAATTAAAAATATTATAAGCCAAAAGTAAGTTTAATAAATCTAATCCTCAGAACATAGTTTCACAATCATTCTTATCTCATCATCTCTTTTCCAAGATTTTTTTTCCTCCAATGAAGTTACCCTTGCAAAAATGCTAGAATGAAAATCCAGTAAATGTTATATGCTGATATATGCACTGAAATTTCTTGATATTTGTTGCTTTTGCATTGCATTGAATTATTCATTAACCCCTTCGCGCCGACTGTCACGTCTATGTGCCAGCAACGAACACACTCACCTCCCGGCCGACACGCAGGCGTGCCAGAGCATTTTCCCGTTTACTACCGACTGTCACGTATTTGTGCCAGTGTCCTAGAACGTTTTAGAAACTATAATTTCTGCCACAAGATGGCACTGTATGTCCATATGGTTTCAGATACATGTACATTACACCTTCTACTCGACATGAGAGGAGCATGACTCACATACACGTGTTTTTGATTATATAAACAAATGGGGAACTAAATGTTTCCGAATGGCGTGATTTATGACGTCTCTTTAAATCGCACTTTATTCGCACGTGGTAGTTGTTCATTGTAAGTAGAAGTTTTATGTGCGCTAAAGCGTTCTACTGCACTGATTGTCGAAATTTAACTTGCGTTTTCCGTGTCTCGAAAGCGCTACTAAGGATATATGCCATTATTCTAACATAGGTATTTTGACACAAAATCGGACTTTTTCTGAAATAACATACCAATTTTTTTCCATATTTCGATTCTACGATTCAGATTATGCCTAGGTATTGAATTTTGTAATTTTTGATGAGAAATTTATGGAGAAATTTAAAAATTTATCCTGGCACATTTTTTTTTTCCAGTTTTCACTAAGAATAATTCACTTGGCTAACTTCTTAAAAGTATAGCAACATATTTTCCTTTACTGTTTTTCATTGTACACGAGTGAGAAAACGGTCACCATTCATTCTTTCAAATAATTTTAAAAACAAAGGACATAAACCATTGGTGTTATTATCGTTTATAACAAATATGCTAAATTCCAAAATGTGCCAATATGTAAATTCAAATATATCTTAAGAAATTTTGAATAAAAAACTCTTTATCTTTTTACTGGTATGCTTAGAAATGCATCTACTTTAAGAGGATGATTTTATGGATTATAATTCAAAATTTTTTTGAAAAATTTGTAAAATTTCTTTAAAAATGCAAATTTTAAAAATAAATCATAAAAAATGGGCAAATTTTATTTGGAATGAACCTGGATTTCGAAATGTGAAAAAAAAAGATATTAATAAGTATGTACCAAATTCAATTAACATTGAGGAGCTAAAATTTTGAGAGCTAATTTTTTAAAAACTACTCATGCTTTTTTTACAAAACTTGGCACTTCAGCATAATTTATGTCATAGAATCAAAATAGGGAAATAAATTGTCATGTTATTTCAGAAAAAGTCCGGTTTTGTGTCAAAATATTTATGTTAGAACAATGCTATTAATCTAATATATATCCTAAGTCACACTTTTGAGACATAGAAAGCGCAAATTAAACTTTGACAATCGATCTAATAGAACAGGAGATACAGAATTGCCCCCCCTTTTTTGCAAGGTGTACATTAATTAATGTTTAAAGCACACAAATGAAGGCATATTGGGCCTAAAAATATTTAAAGCATTGAACTAAAATGCATTGTTAGATGGCAGAGGTGCTAATTACAGATAATAAATTTCACTTTTTTTAAAAATGGTTTCTGTTATTTTTTAAATATTTTCAGAAATACAAAATTGCAGTTTTTTTATGATACCAAAAATGTAAATTAAATAAGTTAGTTACTGCTGAGTTACTTTTTAATCTTGAATATATCCATGTCATTATAGAGATAAAAAAGAATTGAAGTTTCAGGTGCTTATTCAGAATTCATTAGATGCCATTTTTAGGAAATTAAAATTTTTAAGGTAGTGCAAGATATAAAAAAGCAGTTGTTTTTATGATTAAAAAGCAGTTGCCTTTTATGCTTATATTAATTCAATAAAAACAGAAGAGAAAGATGCCAAATGAAACAAATTAGTAACACAACAATTTTGAGTTTGGGTTTATGTGATTATCTCAGTCGATCGAGATCTTAACATAAATCTACGCTAAACTCAAGGTTGTTGTGTTACTACTACTTTTATATTAATTCAATAGTCAAAGAAATAGAAATTTGTAATTGTAAATTTCATGTCCTTCATTTTTAAATGACCAAGAAATTCTAGGTTGAAAAGTTATAATAGCTTTTGCAACTTATATATTACATAACCATGACTAAAAGAATCATTACAGGTATAATTGCTAAGATGTATTTGTTTGTAGGTTAAAAAAATTAATATCTGCTATAATTGTGATACGTGTTTTTGTAGCAAACCCCATTACTCATTATGTATGAAATATTTTTAAAAAATATTTCTAATGCCAGATTACAAAGACAGCTGCATACCCAACAAGCAATAAGGAAAGAGAGATAAAAAAAAGAGCCCACAATATAATCTATAAATCTATCTTGTGTCTCACCTCCCAATATCTTTCCCAGAGTGATCCAGCATTAAGTTTAGGGCAACAACTCGGATGTGAGGTATCCAGTTCCTCATGAAGATTGCACAGTTTACCAATTGGGGTTGAGACGTATTCGACGCAGATGTTTTAAAAGACTATCATGGCCAGTAACAAGATGAATGATAGCAACAGATTTCTTTCTGGGCCCTAAAGGAATGCTAAAAATTCCGTTAATTCATACTTTATGACTGTTCCTTTTAGTAACAAAATTTTCCAAAAACCTTCTCTGTAGTAATTTTTGATTACCCTTTTGTCAGTGTAAAAAGGACGTGGTTAGTTATTTGGAGAATATTGGACCCTTTCTTTGCCAACAAATCTGCTTTATCATTTCCATGAAGACTGCAGTGTGATGTTATCCATTGCATGACAATTTCTTTGCCATCCTGAGATAAGTTTTTTAGTAACTGCTGACATTTAAAACCATCAACAGATGTTTGAGATTCAAAAGAAGTGGCTTGAAGAGCAGCTTTAGAATCAAAGAGTATGACAGCCTTTAAAAAATGTTCAAGGTAACAGAGTTGGGATAAGGCTATGCATATGGCTGTAACCTCAGCATCAAAAGCAGTCTTATTCCTTCCAACAAGATTGTAAAATGAAATGTAAAATGAAAACAAATCTGCAAAAGATGCTAGCTCCTGCATTAATACTATCAGCCAACACAGAGCCATGTAGCCTATGTAGCCATTCACTGTCAGAATATAATATTAATGGTTTCTAAAGACATAGATTTTAAAATTTGGTCATTTGTTCATTTTTTTTTTTTTTTTTTTTTTTTTTTTTTTTTGAGGATTTTGTGTAGCAGATTAATTTTGGCTACATATTTTCTATCTGTTGGACATTGTGGTTTAAAAATTTTCGCCTTCCCGTCTAAGGTCTAGCTGATCTCTGATGGAAAAGAGTGCCTGAAAAAAAAAAAAAAAAAAAAAGCATACTGAATTTTAAGGTTTCTCTTCATTGGTAAACAGCAAAAGTCCTCAGTGAAGAGCAATCTGGTTCTCTTAAACATTTCCCCTTAAGATTAGTGCTGTTTCCTCCATAATGGGTTTAATGCACATATGTTGTGTAGCTAGTAAATGTGCATCAACTGGGGTGGTTTTAATAACACCAGTGATAAGTTGGAGAGCTTGGTTGTGAAATCCTTTGAGTATATCAATCACTTAGTTAGATGCTGTCATGAGGGGCTCGCAACAGTAAGTAATAAGAGGTGGAATATAGAAGCTGTATGTCAAATCAAGAGTGGTTCTAGAACATCACCATTTAGATCCAGCAATTCTCTTCATTAAGGTTAGCCTGTAGTGCATGCTAAAATCAGTTCAACATGCTCTTTCCAACTCAATTTTCAGTCGAAAATGACACCACAGTATTGAAAACTATTGGTTCCCTGTACCAATGAACCCTGATATGTTGTTGTTGTCATGTCCATATTACATGGAACAGTGGTTGCCAGAGATTCTATTTTCCACCCCCAATTTTGAGGGAGAGCACCCTGGGGGATCCAAGGGTCTCCCACCCCTCTGCACTCCCAATGATTTAATTACAAAGTAAGTAAAAATGTTTGAGACACTGTCTTCTGTAAATTCTATATTATGAGTCTTCTAAAACCTTTAGGGCTGATTTAGAATTAACTCTGATTGTTCCTTTATGTGACGTTTGGGAGTCTGAATTCAGAAGGCTAAATCGTCAACATACAGTAAATATTTAACACTTTTTTCCAGTTTCAGTTATGAGACTGTTTACGTATATGTTAAACAGAAGGTGTGTGTGTCTGTGATTATGGCAAAGCCTCGAGGGCTATCTGCCTAAAGGGAGGGATGCCTTTCGTGGAGGACTTTCTAAGGGAAACTGGCTCGTATACACGTTACACATGGGGAAAACCACGAAAACGCCCATGCAGCCAGCCCGTTCGCGGGATTCGAACCTCGGACCGAACTACCAGTGTTCAGCGACTTTACCGCTCGGCCGCTGGTGGGCTGTTAAACAGAAGGAAATTGGCAACAGCTCCCTGTGGGAGGCCAGTCCTAAGAACTTTATATTGTGAAAAACAGTTTTCATAATGAACTTTACAAATTCACTGGCTAAGAGAACTCTTGAACCAATGAAACATGTTTGAGTGAACTCCAGTATTTGAAAGCTTCAAGAATAGAATATCCATCCAAACTAATTCATAAGCATATCTCAGGTCAATAAAAATTGCAGAAAAGGTATACGTTTTTTTCTAGTGCATCCTTTATTGTTTTGCTAAGTAATGTAATGTGGTGGCTAGTTGACCTGTATTGTCTGAAACCAGCCTGTTATTTGCCAAATTTAAAATTCTTGACATACCAGTTTAGCCTTTTTTGAATTATCTTCTCCATAAATTTTGCATAAAATACTCAAAAATACAGTGAAATTGGTCTGTATTTCTTTATGTCATTATGCTCCTTTCCTTTTTTGGATTATTATTGATTTATACCATTCTGAAGGGATACAAGCAGTATCCCAAACAGTATTGAAAACCTTCATAGTTGTATGGATTGCTTTAATGCTTAAATTCATATGAAATTCAGCATGAACTGCATCTTCGCCTGGAGATTTATTAGATTTTGTATGACTTAATGCTACAGAGAGTTCATCCATGGGGATTGGAGTACTAAAACAGGGAAGGGAATGTTTCGATTTGTTAGTTTGGTACATTTATATTTACCATGTTGGAAACACCAAGTTTCTCCTCTGTGTGCGAGCTATGGATACCATTATAATGTTGTGCACATGAATTAAATGGTACTGCTGAGCGTTACAACAGAATTATAAAGGATATGGCAAGATGTCTTTTAGCCGAAGCAAAAGTTGACAGACGTTACTGGCCTGAAGTAATTAAAGCTGATGCTTATTTGAAAAACAGAACATTAACAAATCCTGTTGTAAAGAAGACACCATATGAAATATTTTTAACAGAAATTGGGTATAGAGTTTTGATGAATAACAGAATAATAGTTGCCAGGCATGTTGACATCATTGAAGAAGACATAATCTGTGTAGGTTGTGATGATGAAGATGAGAATGATGATATAAATAAGAAGAATGAACCTCAAGAAGTGTCATATGAATCAAGTAATGATAACTCCAAGGACAGTGTGATAAATGAAGATGAAACAAAAAGTGGAATGAGACCAAGAAGGCAAATCAAACCACCAGTTCGATTTCATGAAGAATTCGGGTACTACTGTGTTAGTGCAAATTTTTGTGATGCTACAGGTCCAAGTAACTTTGAGGAGGCGACAACATGCAGTGAGGTTGGACATTGGAAAGAGGGAATGGACAGTGAAATGAACAGTCTTGTTAAAAATAACACTTGGACACTAGTGACTAAACCAGAGGATAAAGCAATTCTAGATGTGAAGTGGGTATTCAAAAGAAAACCAGGTAATGTTTTTAAAGCTAGATTAGTGGTTTGAGGTTTCCAGCAAAAAGATAGTATTGAGGATACTTACTCCCCTGTCATTAAGATGCAAACCTTAAAATTGTTACTTGGTCATACATATTCTTGTCAGTGTAATTTAAATATTCATCAAATGGATGTTGAGACTGCCTTTTTAAATGGTTATGTTGTGTCTAAGGTTTATGTTAAACAACCACAAGGCTATAATGATAATTCGAATAGAGTGTATAAATTAAAGAAAGCACTATATATGGGTTGAAAGAAAGCCCTAGTGATTGGTATGAGTGTTTTAACGAGTATATTGAGAGTCTAGGATTTTGTAGAAGTAAATATGATTATTGTCTTTATGTAAAATCTGAAAATGATGTATTTGTATGTATTCTTTTATTTGTTGATATGTTGAAAAGATACTCAGGTAATTAATGATATTAAGGAACAATTACATAATAAATTTAAAATGAAGGATTTAAATAAAGTAAAAAGCTACATTGGAATTGATATTGAATATGATAATGAGAAAAGTAATATCTTAACACTGAGTCAGGAAAATTATATTGAATCTTTAGCTAAACTGTATGGTATTGAAAATTCAAAGCTTTATGATACACCAATGGAGATTAATCTTAAACTAAGCCAATGTAATTTAAATCAAAATGTCAAATATAGAAATCTAATAGGAGCACTCTTGTATATTAGTCATGGTAATAGACCAGACATATCTTTCAGTGTAAATTATTTAAGTAGATTTCAAAATTGTTATGATGAGACACATTTCAAATATGCTTTGAGTGTCTTAAAGTATTTGTACAACAAAACATCTAAAATTAACCTATAGTAAAAATCTTAAAACTGATATTATGAATTGTTATGTTGATGCTGATTGGGCAGGTGATATTGTTGACAGAAAGTCAACTACTCGGTTTGTTATTGAATTATTTGGTAATCCAATTTACTGGAAATCCAAAAAGCAAAATTGTGTGACAAAATCTTCCACTTTTGCCGAATATATCTGAGGCTGTGACAGAAATTAATTTCTTAAAAAATGTTGTAAATGATGTTTTTGCTGATATAACTCGCCCCATTAAAATTTATGAAAATAATTCAGGAACTTTGGCCATTGCTAACTATGGGAATTTCACTAAAAATTCAAAACACATAGAAGTTCAATATCATTATATTCATGAAAATGTTCAAAATGGAGTAATTGAAATTGTAAAGATTGATTCAGAATCAAATATTGCAGATATCTTTACTAAGTCTTTAGGAAAGATTAAATTTATGAAATTCAGAGAAGGTTTGAAATTGAAATAAATTTTGTATACTATTTATTTAAGTGATGTTTATTTAAACATTTTTGCTTGAAACGAAATAGATTTTGGTAATGTCCTTATGTAAACTAAATTGTGTTTAACTTTGATTTTAACATTTAAGTTAATGAAAGAAACCTTTTTTTTAAATAATTTGTGTTAGTGTTGAATGTTATTGTTTATATCTATGCTTAATTGTAAATGGTAAAAATGAAAAGGTTGCTTATATCTATGTTTATTTGTAATTAGTAAATATAAATGTAAGGAAGCGTATTAGTTTGGTACATTTATATTTACCATGTTGGCAACACCAAGTTCCTCCTCTGTGTGCGAGCTATGGATGCCGTTGTAATGTTGTGCACGTGTTGTTAAGTGAAAAGATACATTTCTTATTTTTCGACTTGCTTCTTGATATGATATCGGTTTATTTAACACGATTGTGAAGAACGATTTTGAATGAATTTAATACTTGCTGTAACATAATTTTGTCAGCTTTCTACAGGAATCAGATTTGTGTTGTCTGTTAGAAAAGTGTTGCATAAATGGATTCACTGTTATTTTACTTAAAGTAAGAAACTTTCCATTCATTAAGAAGGGTTTTTGAAACAATCTGGAATTTTTTTTTCAAGAAATTTATGTGTTCTTTTCCAATCCTTTTGGAAGTAAATCTAAAAAATAAAGTTATTAAATGTAGTTCATTTCTGTGAGAGAACAATCCTCTTAAACGAAGCAACTTGTTTTCACTGAGCATGAAACTCAGATGGGCATTTTGTTAATTCCGCTTACCTTCTTAGCCTATTTTCTTTATCTTTCACCATTATCAGACCAGAAGCACCTTTAAGCCTTTAACCTTTCCTCTTGTAATACATTTCTTAGCACAAAAAAAAAAAAAAAAAAAAAAAAAAAAAAAAATATCCTCCTTATTATAGATCTGGAAATGGCTTCAACTTTTGCACCGAAATCGATTTTGCTGGAATCAAACACGACATCCATTAGTTTCTCAAAATTCCTCCAGTGGGCTTTTCTGAAATTCCAATAAGTTTTTGAAACATATATGCTTTTATATATGGGTGGAAATTTAATATTGGCAATTACTTGTGGATGCCTCATTCACGGCATCCACAAGTAGTTGCCAACATCCAATGTCTTTCTTTTGGTATGGGGTGAGAGGCATGATAGCAAGCAGTAAATTTAGGTTAAATTTCTTTACAATATAGTATATAAAATTGCACAGATCACAAGAATTATAAATTAATTCAAAAGTGTGTCTGGTATCTCTTAGTGTCTGGGTATCTCTATGTAGGTAGATGAATGGGCACTGAAGTTCCAGATAAAAGTAGTTTTTGTTGAAGTATTGAGGTAGGTGAAATAGGGTTTGTTATTAAGAGTATTATATATAGCAGTAATTTTAAAGTGGATGTTATATTTCCATATATCCAAATTTATACCTTCACTATTATTTCACTTTTATCTCTTGGATGGTTCATGTCTTTTATAACTCTGAAGTCTGAAGTTATGTTTTTGATTCCTGTAAGAATTCCACTAGCAACTTGCCTAGAGTTTGGTAAAATATATAAAGAATAAACCTTGAAGAAGAAATACTTCAGTTTCTCGGGTGTTAAATTTGCTTCCATAACTATAAAACCATCAATATCATAACAATTCAAATTCTGCATAAGCTCGGTTCTTGGTAAAGTTAAAAATCATTTTTTTATCAGTACTGTTTTGTCATTCAAAGTACATGGAGCTTTTTCAGTTTAGAATTTGTTAGTAATAATTGAATTGTGAATATTACAGATTTAAGGTTATTTCAAAATTTACAAGAACTGAATAAAAAAGATGACAGATGTGGATTGGCTTTAAATGTTCTCTGATGAGTAAAAGACAAATTAAAAAGCAGATTAAAAAATTTTCATCTTAAGGATACTGAAAGTTGTTCTAAGAAGAGAATATAGTTCTCTTTTTTTAAATCAAAATAGAAGAAAGAATAGGACATTGCTTTGATATAGTATGTAAAATGGATTCAGCATCTGAGTTAGAGTTCTAATTTAATTATTTTGTCTATATGGCAGTTAATTAGTTTTGTATCTATTCTGTTGTGTATTGTGAATAGTATTTTATATTTTTGTTCACTATGATTTAAATCTTAATACCAGATTTGATTTATCTATTTTAGTTAGCTTGTCAAGAAGAATCATTTGTGGGTGGTGGTGACCTGATTAAATTGAATCCTGTTTCAACAGTTCCTTTTCAGCAAAGTGAAAAAAAGGTTACTTCAGAAATGCAGAAAACAAGTGTTGATTCTGTTGAGAGTCCTGATGAGAAAAAATTACAATTACATAAACCTTTTAGCAAACTGTCAGTAAGCCAGACTGAGAAAAGTGATCGAATTTCAGTAATTCAAAAGAACAGTACTTCCAGTCCTAAGTCATATGTGGTAAGTAATTTGAGAGTATATAAACTGTAAATAAGAATATTTTTAAAAACCTTTGAATTTAAAGACAATTTAGAAAATTTTCCATCAATTCTCAAACTGAATTGTATATTTATATGATACACATATAGGTAGGTGTAAATTAAAAGTTAACTCTCCAAGTATCTGTAAACATTCACATAAATTTGATACTCACATTTGTTACATGTCAGATAACTGCATCATACTCCAGTTCTTAAAACTCTATCCTAACATATGTGATTAATAGAATCAATTATGTCTCGTGTCTGCTGCATTAACTGCTGTTAAGTCCTGTGGTGGTGATGATACAAATACTGTTGCAAATTGCATCACTCATCAGCTTGAGTCAAGGACTGACGTCATGTCATGAACTGATACATTTGAATTCTTATGAATACAGAGAGCTATGTAGCTTCTTTGCAATTAGAATTACATGTAGTTTGCCAAATGTGTGTGTATTGAATGTAAGTTTCCATGTAATTAAACTGTGTTTTGTTATGTGTCACACTATTTCTCCATTTTAGGAATTACCTAGGTGCATGGGGTAGATATTATTTATTGTGATACTTTTTCAGAGCTTTATAGTGAGACATGAATCATAAATTATCTTGACATTAATAAGTGGGGTGATCTCGGTAACTAGTGATAGTAATTAATAAGAGATAATGGATGTGACACATTTGAATATCCAGCAAAAAACACTGAATGTTTACAGTGTGAACAAAATAGAAGATAGGTTACTTAAAGAAGTTCTTAATGTGAAAGCAGTTTGTTTTTTGGATTCTCAGCTAAAAGATTAATTTACGTGTTTAGAAGAATGCCAAAATGAGCTGTCTACAGCTATTTTAAAAGTTAAATTTAATGAAGCTGCCCAATTGGGGTAGCAGTTAGCGATGCTGACTGACATACCAAAGCTCCCGGGTTCAAATCCTGCCGAAGGTGTGGATGTTTGTAAATGTATAGCATCTGTGTGGCACAATGGCACTTTAAATATGTGGCAAGTCTTAAGTCCTCTCAAGAGGTTGGTGATAGCACAAGACCCTCAGATCTGTTTCCCTGGGGTGCTGTCCTTCAAAATTGAGGGCAGAACTGAGCAAAGTCATACTGTTACCTATATGGTGCTCAACGGCTCTTGCAAATGACAGGCACTAACTCGCCTTCTTGCTACAATGAATTTCATGGCCTTGTTCTGATATCTGACAAGCAAGATTAGTCACAACAACAAAGATAATGAAATAGAATTTGAAAAAGATTATGAATGTGCTGAAATTTATTGTGATAAACTTTCGGAATAATATTTCAGAATTGAATTATCAAGCAAGGAAAACATATCAACTATTTGATCATCTGGAGAAATTTCTGAAAAAAGGAAGTTCAAGTTACCGAAGATTGAACTGAAGAAATTTAGAAATGAAGTGAAAGAATATTTGACCTTCTGGAGTTCATTTTCCAGGATCCATGAAGAGAAGAGTATTCCTGAAGAGGATAAATTCTAGTGTTTGCTTCAAGCAGTAATCTCAAATTCAAAAGGAGCCAGAATTGTGGAAAGCTTTCCAGCTATGGCCATGAATTATCAAAAAGCAATCAGTCAATTCTGGGAACGTTTTGGACAAGAGGATTTACTTCTTCAAATTTCTGTACAAGATCTGTTGAGTATGGTCGTGAAGAAGCTGTTTCTAGATGCTTGAAGGCAGAACCATAGACAATGTATGTTGATTAGAAGGAAAAATACAAGTACTAGAGAGTGTGAGAAGAACCCAGGAAAAATATTGCGAATTTTTAACCCATCTAATAGAATCATGTTTGCTCAAAGAAATTCTGATTACTTGCGAAAGAAGTATAAAATAAAACAAGTGAAATAGAAGAATATTAAAGGTGAAGAAGTGATTGAACTTGCATGTTCACGTTTTGTGCTAATTTAGTTTCGCAAGAAGAGTTTGTATTTATAAACTGCTCGTTGAACCTCCTACTACAGCAACTTTTGTAAGCATAACAGTTCAAGTAAGCAAAATTTCATCTGTCTTTTTTGTGAAAAATACATCCTACTAAAGATTTTTTACTGCTAGAAGTAGGAATTTAAATGCTAAAAGGAAAATTTTGATGAGAAAAAAGGTGTATTTCATATGCTTCTGTATTTGTCATTTGGCAAAATTTTGTAAAATAAAAAATATTTGTTCATATTATAACTTCAAAATCATAATATTCTTATATGTGCTCTCTGTAAACATGATAATCGAAAAAATAAACCAGAAGGGGTTAAAAGAGAAGAAAAGTGTGTGAAAGTATAGCGCCTTAACTAATAACTGTAAAAATGAAACTGTATAGTTAATGACTTTAAATGGTAAGGCTAGATCAAATAATAGAGAAGTAGCTTTGACGTGTATCCTTGATACTAGATGTCAACATTTTTTATTAACAAATTCAGGATAGAGTGAAAACTAAAGATAATGCATAGCTTGTTTGGAGGAAGGAAATGGAACAAGCAGAACTTGGTATTTATAACTTGTCAGTTTGCTCCTTAAATGAGGAATCTTTTCAAATAAAAACATTTTTGGATTGAAAAATTGGCAACACAGTACCCGATGTCACTGATAAGTGTTTTGAATGAATTGAAAGAAAAGGAATTTTGTTTATCAGATCTGAAACTGCCAGAGACAGAAATTAATATATTGCTAAGAACCAATATTATTGGCACTATTTTTACAGAGCAGTCTGTGAAATTAAAACAGTGGCTTGTATTTGTTAAATACTTGCTTAGAAAATATTTCAATAGGAAAATGTATTACTCCTCAAATTGAGAAGACTGGTGGCGTGATTTATAATGTTATAGCTTTCCAAGTGAATAACTTATCAGTTAGTAAATTAAAAACATTAGAAAGTGCTGGGATTTTAGACTGTGTTGTAATTAAAAAGAAAAATGTCATATGCTGGGGTATTAGAGAATTTTAAAAAATAGTCTAAAAGTCATACCAAGCGGTAGATACGAACTGTGCTTGCCTTTTACATTGGAAATAAGGGAATTGCCTTCTAATGAAGAATAACTTCGAAAGCATCACCAGAGAATATGCCAGTGCACAATAGATAAATTAATTTTGGATGAATATAAGCATGTATTTCACGAGTAGGAGAAATTGGGTGTTATTGAAAGGGTTGCAGATGGTACTGAAAAGAGTAATTTTTTATTTAATTGGCCTGTCACAGCAACCAGAATTAGATCTGTTTTTGATGTATCTGGCTAGAGAAAATGTTCCTTAAAGAATCTTGTAAGTAAAGGGCCTAATTTGATAGTGCTCATTGTTGATGTTACAGATAGTTTTTGAAGTTATCCCGTTGGATCTTCAGCTGATATAGAAAAAGCATTTTTACAGTTGGCTGTATCAAGATTGGTTAATATCAGATCACATTATAAGAACAGAAAAAAGGTTATTACAAGAAATTAAGGATGCTCAGGTTAAGATAATATGAGAAGTGGAAAAGAAATGTTTTCATCCTGAAAGAGAAATTTCACACACGTACATTCAAAGATGAAGAAGGAATTATTTGTGTAAAAATTTTTAAAATGGAAAGAATTGATAAATCAGAGTTTATATTGCAAGTCATAGTGCCTGAGAATTCCGTATTCACAAGAAGACACAAGCATTTTCACAAGCATTCACAAGCATTTTCATCGGGAGAATGTCGTACTGGAACTCAAATGTAACTTAGTAACCTATGCAAAAATCTCAATTATTATAATGGCAGATCTGACTACATTGCATTCCAGTTGAAAATGTATCTGTGTTTGAGACTGTAGGAATATACTTAGTAGAATCTTTATATGTAAAGCATGGTGTTAAAGTATGGATTGTTTTGTTTAGATACAGAGTTGTACATCCGGAGGCAGTCTTATCTCTGCTGACAGAAGGATTCCTGCTTTCATTTAAACTCTTTATAGAAGATGAGGACGACCTAGAATTGTGTATCGTAACAACAGTACATATTTTAGAGATGCTTACAAGTTATCTAAAAGAAAAAAATTGGGAGGAAAATAAATTAATTAAATTAGGCTCCGTCATATTTTTTGGAAGTTCTTCCCAGGGCAGCATGGGAGGAGGCTGGTAAAAGAATTGTAAGAATTGTTAAAGATCTCCTTAGAAGATCTTTAGGAAAGCTATCTTAACTTACAGAGAGTTAGTGACATAACACCGCTCAGTGGCATGGCACTTGATAGCAGTCTTAAGAGGTCGATGCAATTCTTCTGTTAACCCATTCGACTGGGGGTGGTAACTAGTCGTCCTGGATCTCTGAATTCCCAGGTGATGAGTGAGAGAGCAAAAAAGTGAAGCTTCAAACTGGCATCCCTGGTCAGTTGTCACAGTAGAGGGCACTCCATACCTGGAGACCCAGCATGTGAAAAATGCTTCTGCAACAGTTTCAGTAGAGATATCCTTGAGTGGTTGAGCTTCTGGCCATCGAGAGAAACGATCAATTAAAGTCAAGCAGTAAAAATAACCATTTGAGGGAGGAAGAGGGCTTATAAGGTCCAAGTGAACATGGTCAAATCTTTGAGAAGGCTCCTTAAAACTTGCCAAAGGTGCTTTTGTATGGCGATGAATTTTAGCCTTTTGACATGGGATGCAACACTTGGTCCATTCAGCTATATCCGATAACATTTTAGGCCAAACAAATCGTGACCGCACAATGTGTTGTGTTCTGCGTACACCAGGGTGAGCCATGTTGTGTAATGAGGCAAAAACATCCTGGCGAAACTGTGTTGGGACATAGGGACGAACTCTGCCAGTCGATACATCACAGAATAGATCAATGTTTGATTCCGGGAGAGTAATTTTTTTTTAACTGCAGGGATGTGTCTGATGATAGTAAGGACTTCAACTCATCATCCAATGTTTGTGCTTTAGCTATTTCAGAATAATCAACTGCTGCAGGAAGAGTTAAGGCAGCTATACAGGACATAACATCTGCAGGAATATTCTCAGGCCCTGGAATGTGCTGTATGTTGGTTGTGAATTGCGAGATGAAATCTAAATGCCTCACCTGGCGTGGAGAGCACTTGTCATTCTTTTAACGGAAAGCATATATCAGAGGCTTATGATCAGTATAGAGGACAAACTCTCTAGCCTCCAACATATGTCTGAAATGGTGAATGGATGCATAAGCAGCAAGGAGCTCCCGGTCATAAGCACTGTACCGAGTTTCTGCTGTACTGAGCTTCTTCGAGAAAAAACCTAAGGGCTGCAATTTGGAATCCACAACCTGATGCAATGCACCACCAATAGCATGATCGGATGCATCTACAAGCAAAGCAAGTGGGGCAGTTGGAGAAGGATGGGCAAGTAACGTGGCATTAGCTAGTGCTTGTTTGCATTTTTCAAAAGCCTCAGTTACAAGCGAAGTCCAAATAATTGGTTTCTTCGAATTCTTCTTACCAGAAGACCCCTTTAAAATGTCACTTAACAAAGCCTGGTTATCTGCTGCATGAGGCAAAACCCTACGATAGAAATTCATTAGGCCTAGAAACTTATGCAAATTACCAATAGTTTCAGGCAACTTAAAATCTAGGACTGCTTGGACTTTATTTTGCAAGGGTTTAACCCCTTCTGGGCTTATATGGTGACCAAGAAACTCCAGCTCAGTGACACCAAACACACATTTTTAAACATTTAACTTGAGACCATAAGTACTCAGTCTTTGAAATATAGCACGCAAGTGCTTCTTATGCTCCACTGCATCATTTGAAAAACATAGTATATCATCAAGATAAACATAACAAAACGGGAGACACCTTAGGACCTCGTGCATAAAGCGCATGAAGGTTTGGGGTGCACTCACTAAGCCAAAACACAGATGAGTATACTCGTAGAGACCCCATGGGGTTGTCACTGGTGTTTTAGGAATGTCAGCGTCTGCAATAGGAATTTGGTGAAATGCTTTAAAGATGTGTACTTTTGAGAAAATGGATTTACCATAGAGTGAATGAGCAAAGTCTTGAAGGTACGGAATAGGATAACTATCAAATTCAGTCACAGAATTCAGCTTGCGGTAATCTCCAACCAGACGAACTGTAGAATCCTGCTTAGGGACGACATGCAATGGTGAACTCCATGGACTCTTGGAAGCACTGATTATCCCTTGATCCAGGAGGAATTCGAACTGAGATTTCACTGCTTCGTGCAGCTTCGGATGGAGTCGTCTTGGTTTTGAAGTCACAGGTGGTCCACAAGTCAAGATATGGTGCATTGTGTTATGAGGAACAGTCTGCTTAATTAGAGTAGGATTTGTTATATCCGGAAACTCAGAAAGCAAGGAGTCATAATCTGAAGTAACAGAAACAGTGACAATAGAATGTTGGCTTTTGTGAGCAACATTGCCATAAGTAAACAGTGAAGTTTCAGGATGTATAAGACACTGCTGTTTCAAATCAACAAGAAGATTAAAATGTTTAAAAAAATCTGCACCGATGATGGGAGAAGTTACATCAGCAATCACAAATGTCCATGAGAAGGGCTTCCGGAGACCCAAGTCAACTTGTCAGTGCACAAATCCATATGCAGGAATTTTAGAATTGTTGGCAGCAAAAAGGCCAAATGTTTCAGAACAGTTTCTCTTATCTTTAGGAGAAGGAGGTAATACTGAGATCTCACTACCAGAATCAATCAAAAATTTTTGGCCAGTCTTCCTGTCGTGAAGAAATAATCGACTGGGCTTTTTGGATACTTCCGTCATCCCAGCTATGACGGGAACTGCTTTTTTGCTGCTGGTACGCACAAGGCTTAGCACATTTGCGTGCCTTATCACCAAAACGGTTATGATAGAAACACACATTACTGGAAGTATTACCTTTTCTGGAGCGAGAGTTTGAGCGACTCCGGAACCTAGTTTTCCTCCGACCATGGGAAAGTTCAGAAACTTGGCGTGTAAGTTCTTCAATCTGCCTGGCTAGGCTTTCAGTTGTGATGGCATTTTGATCCAAGGACTTTCCAGCTCCAGAAGTAGCACAGATTGCACTAGGTTGAACAACCTCAGTGACTTTATCAGCTATAATTGCTAGCTGATCAAGTGTTTCAGAAGAAGCAGACAGAACTGTTTGGATATGGGCTGGCATCCGTTGCATCCATAAATTTTGCAAAAAGTCATCATTAAGCTGTTTCCCAGAAAGCTCTTTCATTTTCCGTAGGAAATGACTAGGCTGTTCATCTCCCAACTGAAGTTCAGTGAGGAGTTTTTTAATTTTCTGGCGTTCAGAATCTTCAAATTCACTGATGAGCCTCTCAGACAGTTTTTTATATTTGTCCAAGTCCGGAGGGTTTAGTACGATATCCGAGACGTGCGACAGAGTTTCCGCATCTATATTCGCTATAAGAGCAGAAAATTTCATTTCATCACTCGTAATTCCGCTGTAAATGAAGGCATTGTCACATTGTGCGATCCACAACTGCACGTTAGCTTTCCAGAAATGTGGAATGTGAAGTGCAACTTTCGCTACTTGGCTCTGTTGATCGGGTGGAGGCATCGCTAGTATGTGGAAATAGTTCCGGAAAGCAGAAACAAAATAATCGTAATTATCCAGAAAGCGAAGTCACCACAGTGGGATAGGCTTACCACAGCAAGGCTTAGCGAAGCATGTGACCAATTAACGTAACTTATTTTTCGTCCATAGGTCACCAATTACGGCAGGTTGCGTTCTGAATATTCACAAATAAATTACTTATTAAATCAATCACATTTATTCACAATTTATGTAGCGAAGAAACAAAAAGAACATTCTACAAAACATATCACGCAGCGTATCTGCACGCTAGCGATAACAGCACAAGCACGAGGAAGAACTAACTACAACAAAACAGTTCACTTCACTTGAGAGAAAAGTACAGAGTTTAGTTGCAGCGCTGCTATACATGAAAAAAAAAAAAAAAACAGTTAACATTTAATTTAAAAGTTCGTTGCATGGTTGCTGCAATGTGATTGTGAAACATGATGAGTGTTTCCATGAGGCACTAATGCATCTTTCTATTGATTTATCAAATAATGAAGAATGATGTAAAGTTCGAATACAAGGAATTCATGTACTAAAAAATGATTTGTTCTGTTTACAGATGAATAATTGACAGTTGTGTGATTGGCATGGGACAGAAATCCACAAAAACCTCCCTTGTGTTTGATGCTGAGGAATTTTGATTAGAGAACACATAAATATTGGTTAAGCAAGGATCACAAGATTTCTGTGACCTTTCCTTCGTCTTTACGTTGTAGCAGTCGGAATTGCTATAAAAGAAAAGATTGCATTAGATTGTCTGATATCAGAATAAGCCTACGAAATTCATTGTGGCAAGGGGTCAAGATTGCTTGTCATTGGCAAGAACCTTGGGCACCATACAGGTGACAGTATGACTTTGCTCAGTTTTGCCCCCAAGTTTGAAGGAGAGCTCCTCGGGAAAACATGTCCAAGGTTCTTCCACTCCTCTTCCTCTACCACAAACTTCTTGAGAGGATTTTTGGCTCGCCACATATTTAAGAGTGCCCCCATGCCACACACTGTACATTTACAAACATATATGCCTTCTTCATAATTAGAACCTGGGCCCTTCGGTATGGCAGTCAGAGTCACTAACCACTATTCCCGTTGGGCAGCAAATAATAAATTAAAACCCTAATATTTATTTTGAGTGTCCAGATAGATAACCGATTTTTTAATAATTTTGTTACTGCATTTTAACTGGTAGGTAGGATGGATCCCTTGGCTGCAAAGCTGAGCATAAATTTATTGGAGTCATTGTTGTTCATTGCTTTCAGGATACCTTATTGAAGTGAGAGAAACATGTTATCCAATATTGTTCAATAATATAAGTTATCAAAGGCTATGCTTCCTGCTTCAGTGGTGAGTCTTCTGCTAAGAGGAATATATCTAATATTTTCTGATGATAATCTTCCCATATACATCCATAGTTTTTTTTTTTTTTAAAGAATCAACTTTAGTATAAGATTCATCTTAACAATTATTTTTGGAATCATATTTTGAAATTCTTGATATGGTCATTCTGTTGTACTTAAATTGTTTTGCAGTTAATGTAATTGCACCTTCTGCAACTTTTCTTGTGATGCATCAAGAATTGGACAATCACAACTTGATTTTCTTGAAAACTCCCCCCCCTTTTTTTAAATTTTATTTTTACAATAGGTTGCTGTTCTATTGAAATAAAATAATCAATTTCGATCAGCAGATGGAATTAGAAAAATAATCGTAATTCATAATAATTATAATTCATATAATTAGGTTAACCTAAAAATTGAAAAATGCTTCAAAACAAGTGATAGGTTTCATGAAATTGTGATTTTGTTTGAAGGCCTCACAGATTTGTGCTACAATATAAATTACAGCTGCATTCGCCAATAATTCCCATTTAAACATGCACTTGCTGCTATTATTATGTGACAGAGTGAGTGTCTGCTTTTCTTATGTTTGAACATTTTAGTCATTTAACTACCTTGTAAGATCTAAAATATATAGTAATAATTTACAAAATATGTCTTTAGCTCAAGAGCAAAAGCAGCTGACAAGAAATAAAATGCTTAAATGTGCATGACATGATTAAAGATATGAAAAGTCTTTAACTTTCATATAAATTATGCTGCCCTTTGTCAAGAAGAGGAGCATAGTAAGAGGATAGAACTTTGTTTTTTTCTCAAAAAACTAGGGGAAATTCGTGAAATTTGGAGGACTTGGGCAAAACAAGAAAAATTAAGCAAGCAGGTAAAACCTGCTTAAAATATAATTTTGAAAAAGGCAAACAGGCAGACAACAGAAAAACAAATCATATTAGAAAAACTCATTTCAGTAAATTTTATGTTGATGCAGTGTAAATCTGGAAGAATAATAGAAGGAAACTTGTGAACTAACTGTATAGAGAGACCGTAAACCTGTGGGAGTAGCATACATACTTTTTAAATATTTGTGATGCATTTTAGAAATGTAAGGTAAAGCAGCCACTTTACATTGGTATACTACTATATGAAACTATCTTGTATGTATGTATGTATGTATGTATTTAAATATGGCAAAGCACACGAGGGCTATCTGCCTAAGGGGAGGGATGCCTTTCGTGGAGGACTTTCTAAGGGAAACTGGCTCGTATACACGTTACACATGGGGAAAACCACGAAAACGCCCATGCAGCCAGCCCGTTCGCGGGATTCGAACCTCGGACCGAACTACCAGTGTTCAGCGACTTTATCGCTCGGCCGCTGGTGGGCTGAAACTATCTTGAGTTGCACTATAGGTAATGTTCACAATTTAAGACATTTTATTGAGCAAAATGTTAAAACCACCTTTCCTGAAAGACTTTTTTCTTTGTGTCTATATAAAGTCTATTCCAATTCAGAGAAGACCTGTAATTTGAGGTAGGTGTATTAATTAGACTAGGAGATTTTCACCTTTCTTTTGTATCATTTAAACTCTTTTTTTTTTTTTTTTTTAAATTTCTTTCTGTTTTTTTCCTCTGTGATCAGGATATTGCTTGTCATGCTTTAAACAGTTTACAGAAAATTGCATTTGGACTTTTTCTGTTGGAACTCCAGATTAAATTTTTTTAAAAGCTTATAAAGAAAAAAGAAGGATTTGCAGCAAGTGGTGATTACTAGACTCTTTATGATAGGAATGTGATATACTTTGGATATGAAGTATGAAGAATAGTATGGTGATTCATAATTAGGTTCAGAATTGTGAAAAATAAATGTTTTTGAATCTAGGCATATTTGGGACTGGCAGTTTTAGAGCTAGAAAATGAAGCATAATTGCAGTATGAAGTTATTCTGAACATTGGTCTTAACAATGAAAACTTTGTGAGAGATGGGATGATTGGAGTGAAAGTTAAGATAGCTACTGGTGTTAAAAAATTTTCTGTGGACCAAAGTAAAATGCTGCAGTTGGAAAATTTGAAAACTGATACTTATGGAAAAGAATGCTTATATCCATTCCAAAGCTGTTCATTGCATTTGATTAGAAAAAATTGTGGTCATTTGCCAGAAATTTTCTAATTTTGCAAGCAGCAAAGTCATTCCCATAACTTGGCTATTTTAATTTCCTTTATATTCATATTTAGAACACAAGCAATTCACTTTCAAAATTGCATTTTTAGTAATTATATAATTATATAAATAATTACAACTCAGTTTAATTTGCATATGTATGCTAACTGTATATAACTACTAGTTATAATACCAGCTTTATGTTACTTTCACTTGAATAATGATTTCTCCTTATTTTAAAGAAATTATTACATTGCAGTTCTTTAAATAGTCATTTCTAAAACCTGAGTAATTGTTTTTGGTGGGGGGGGGTAATATGATTTTACTTTTCCTGTACAGTGTGCTAACTTTTTTAACGTATTTTAAAGTGTTTTCTAAATTTTAAATATATGATAATTTGTAACATTTATCACAATCATAAAACCAGATTTTAAAAATGAAATCAAATATTCTTCATCTGTGCATAGAATGTGGATCAGAGAACTTTCTTTTAGTAGGCAGTATCTTTTGTTTATTAAAGTTATTAGTATTAGTGTCTGCTGTTGTAAACTCGCTAGTCACTGTTCTGCAACTTAGTGGGAAAAGTGAATGTTATTATTATTATAATTATTTTATATATGTTTCCTGTGATACTTAGAAAAACTTGCTTCTTGAAAAACCTGATCTGCCATTAAGTCTCAAATCATATTTTCCATTGAAATTTCTAGATTTGCTGTTTCTCTTAACTTCGTTTACTGTAAAGCAATAGTAATATATGTCTTTCTTAAAGACTTTTTTCATCAACTATTTCAAATATATAATCTCTTCTCATTGCATGCATTGAAACAGTTTTTGGAATTTTGAGTATTTACATAAGTTGCTGTGTAATCTCTACATATAATAAAAGAGTCTGTCTGTGTCTTTCGTTCATGCTGCATGTAAGTTAATAGACCCACGGCTACGACATTTGGTACATAGGTGCATCTAGACGAGAGCCGGTGCACCTTGAAGCGATTTTTTTCGAAATTCGAATTTTTATTATTTTATGTTTTGTAATAAAATCGCGTCATTTTGAGACATAATGGGCTATAGGAAAGCGAGATTTTACTCTACACACTCCATTTTCACATCGTCATGAAATGTAGGTACTTAGCTATTTTATGAACATAAAATAAATTTCGTTTTTCAATAAATCAATTAAATACAAATTTATTTAACAAAGGGACCTTAACACCTTTGGAACGGGATTTTTTCTAAAAAAGTTTATTTTTAAGAATGTACAGTTTATTTTTCTTTGATTTTTGGACACGTTAAACTTTTATCCTTGCGACTGCTTTTACAAAAAGAATTTTGGAAAAATGACAATATTTTGTATTTTTAAATTTTTTATTAAATGAAGCTTCTGAGTACACATCTCACATCTTTAAAAATGTGATTTTGACAACAATTTTCCTTTCTTATTGTTGTTGATAGATTTTTGATGAAATCGCATCATTTTGAATAGTTTCATTCTTTTAGAAATATGGGTTTGGCAACAATTTTTCATCGTATTTCTTATGTCACTGTTTTTAAGAGATTGGCATATTTCATTGTCATTTTTTTATATATATAATACATTTTTATTGATTTTTTTTAATAAAGTTGTTCTGCGGAGTAAAGTTCTGTGCAGAATTTTATGTTTTTCGAGTTTCTTTCATATTATTTTTTGCTTATTTCACTGTTTGTAAGATATTGAAAAATTTTGCATGATTTTTTTTCTTCAACAGAAAGTTGATTAATTTTTTTTATATGTAATATATTTTTTAAAAATTTGTGTTTTTTTTTTTTCCGGAAGTTTTCTGCAGAGTAAAATTCTGCGCAGTTTTTAAATTTAAGGTTTGGTGTTCCCTTCAGGCATTTTTACGGTATATTTAAAAGCCAGAGGCCCACATTAAGTCTCAATTACACAGTTTTTCCTCATGTGAATGTTACTAGCTACTGTTTCTGAGAATGATGTAATTACAGTCTTGTGCCATGGTTAATTTCCTTTCAGACAAAATTCTCAATTAAAGTGGTGCAAAAAATAGCTTTTTATAATGTTTAAAAACAACACTATAAAAATATATTGGTTTTTCAGAATAAACAAATTAAGTGTGTCAAACTTAATTGTACATTTAGTAGTGACTTGATAGAAGGAATTCCTGACTGACTGCATCTTCATTGTTCATAAATTAATCCATATTTTATTCATCTTTAGATCTAAAACAGGTATTTGTAGAAATAAAGTTGTGCTTCATTATTCTATTCATATGAAAGATAACTTTCTGCTATTATATCATAGAATTATAATTTAATAATTCTCTTATGATTTTTATTTAGTATGATAAATATGTGTATATAGTAGCATTTATAGTAGTCTTATTTGCATGCAGTTATTAATTGTTCTCTGTTTTCTTTTTCTTAGTATAATTTCTCCCAGAAATCTATGAGAAAGGTTTTATATGCGCTAGTTTCACTGTGAAATATTTAGAGAATAAATTTAGTAAATCTGTAAATATAATACTTGTTACTGTTAAATAATGTTTTTCAATTTCTTTAAGTAGTTTACTTTCAAATGAAAAAAGTGTATGCCATTTGAAAATTAGAATAGTTATTTTCTAACATTTTCACAATAATAATTATTTAGAATTTTTAAAAATGTATAAATATAGATGTTATTTTTTTAACATATGTATAAATTCCTGTTTATTAAATATTAGGAGTTTAATTATATTTGATAGTCTATTGTTATTGAATTTTAGAGGGTTTTTTCTATTTTCATTTTGATTATTTTGTGTGTAATGAACTTTATTATGAATAAATGTATTTAAAGTAAATAAAACTTTTCAGGTTAAACAACAATCTGATATTGTTGAAGATCTTACAATGGAGGTAATATTCTTATTATTATCAGATATTTCACAAAAACCTTATTGAAATGTTAATGAATGGACTACACAAAACTGAATTATCTATTTCTTGATTTATTATATATAAGTAAATTGACTCAATTAAATATCTTTCTTTTATCATCATTTATAAAATATTTGATTGTCTGAAAGAAATTGGGTTTTGTATTATGCCTAAGGAAACTTATGAAATGAAAGTCTCATGAATCGAACTCATTCATCTGCCTAAAAAAAGTTCAGATGAAGAATCAATTTGTACAAGTTTTTAGACAGAAGTTGATCTAAAATTATGTGTGATTTCTATGAGATTATAAGGAAGTTGTAAACAAAGATTTCAATTATTATTTAAAAGGAAATTTCCATAATAAAGCAGTCTCTTACATAAATGCTTTAGCAATAATAATTTATCTAAAAATTAACCAATCAGAACACATCAAACCAAAATTAACAACTTATTGAGAATCAAGATTTCATCTTGAACACATTGCATTTACTGTATATCAACATATAATTGAATCTCCTTAAACTCTTCTGGCATCTTCAATGATTGCATAATTAGCATATGTTTGGATAATCATCATGATTGGTAGTGAAATAACAGTATTTGCATGCTTCCATCTGCATCTGTAGGAAAACATTCTCCCACATTTCTCCTAAAATACCAGACGAAACTTCGACAGTTGATTGCCATATAGTGTCACTGTGATGCTGGTATCAGTGAAATAAGTTTATGTGCTCCTGTGGGTATCATTATGCCAGCAGGAGGTATAAAAGCCTGTATTCAGCTGCTCAGCTCATTCTGCTCTGTAACACAGTAGTGATTTTTATTACCTTTCTTTAATGATCATGTTGTTTTTTGCTGTTTGTTAAGTGAAATGAGTACACATCATCGCTTAGACAATAGGTATAAGATAGAGAATTGTGTGTAGGCTTGAGAAAGGGCAGTGCCAAGCTTAGGTGGCAAGAGAACTGGATGTAACACCAAATGTCATTTCTAATTTGTGGAATCAGTTTAAAAACAGTGTCCAGAAGACCAGGACTAGATTGCCGACCAATGACGACCTATATTTGCTACTTTAGCCAATAGCAAGCCTACAGCCAGACAGCTGTCCTATGACCTTGCTACTGCTGCAGGAATACGAGTTTTAAGGAAGACAGTTGTCAGAAGGCTTCATGAAACAGGACTGTATGCCAGAAAGCCCTCTATTTTCATCCCACTCGCTCCCACAAAATAGAGCATTTACAGTGGTACACTGCACAAAAAAAGGGGGGCAGTTCTGGATCTTCCGTTCTAGTAGGCCGATTGACAAAAATTCAAATTGTGTTTTCATGTCTCAAAAACGCGACATAGGATATATATCAGGCCCAAAACTCATTTGCTACTTTCATGTGTAATTTGCTGTTAATCAAAATTTTATTTTTCCATTTCTCCTGATTTTTTACTGAAACATGCTTAATTTTTGGAAACCAGTGTTGTATATAACATTGTTCTAATATAGGTATTTTGACACAAAATCAGACTTTTTCTGAAATGACATTTTTTTTTCCATATTTCGATTTTACGACTCAAATTATGCATAATATTAAATTTTGTAAAATTTGGTGCGAAATTTTAAAAAAATTTAAAAATTTATCTTGAAGCAGTTTTGCAGTTTGCACCAAGAATAATGCACTTGGCGAAATTCTTAATTTATAGCAACCTCTTTTCCATTCCTTTTTTTTTTTTTTCATTGTACACAAGTAATCCTTCATTGCTTTCAAATAATTTTAACAAAGTGTGTAAACCACATTTGGTGTTATTATCACTCAAAGAAAAAAAAAAAAAAAGATGCCAAATTTCAAAATGTGTCAATATGTAAATTCAATTAAATGTATATCTTAGAAAATTTTGAATAAAAAAAACTACTTTTTTGCAGGTGTGACTAGAAATACACCTACTTTAAGATGATGTTAAAAATTTTATAGGTTATGATACAAAAATGTTTTTGAAAAATTTATAAAACTTAATAAATTATAAAAAATGTGCAAGTTATATAAAGCCTAAATTTTGAATTCTGGAAAAAGGAATCAAATAAGTTTAATAAAAAAAAGATATATTAATAAATTTATATCAAATTCATTCATTGAGGAGCTAAAATTTTGAAAACTAATTTTTTAAAAACTACTTGTGCAATTTTTACAAAACTTGGCAGTTTGGCGTAATTTGAGTCGTAGAATTGAAATATGGAAAAAGATTGGCATGTCATTTCAGATAAAGTCCGATTTTGTGTCAAAATACTTATATTAGAACAATGTTACATGTAAATCTAATACATATCCTAAGCTGTGCTTTCAAGACATAAAAACCGCAATATGAATTTCGCCAATTGGGATATATATAGTACTGTCACTTTTTTTTTTTTTTTTTTTTTTTTTTTTTTGTGTGTGTGTGTGTGTGTGTGTGTGTGCAGTACCTACAACACCAACACTGGGTACATCTTCAGTGGGCTAATGTTCTCTTCATGGGTGAGTTCAGATCAGCCTACAACCTGATTCTTGGCATAGATGGAACCTGAGACCCAATACCCTCTTAGCAACATCATGGAAAGGGACCATTATTATGGTGGAGGAGTATTATCTAGGTAGGGATCATGCAAGATACCCACACACTGCTCCATGTGTTTGACACTGGTTCCATGGATGCCAAGAGATACAGGCAGGAGATACTAGAACCCTATGTGTGACTTTTCAGGGGTGCTGTTGGCCCTAAGTTCATTTTTATGGATGACAGTGCATGACCACATAGGGCCCACCTAGTTCATGATTACCTGGAAAGCAAGATTATTTACTGAATGGCTTGGCCAGCCGAATCTCCTGACCTTAATTCTATTGAACATGTTTGGGATGCTCATGGGAGGACTATTGCAATACGTAAATCCCCACCCAGAACCATTCAGGATTTAAAAACTGATCTGGTGGAGGAGTGGGTGTGATTCCCACAGGCATTCCTGGAATCTCTTGTTAACATCATGGCTATTCATTGTGCTTTCTGTCTGTCAGAGGCTATCACACACCATACTAGCCACATTTTCATTGCCAACTTTCAACCTCAAATTTGAACAAAATTAGATTCATGTTAATGAACAAACAGCATTTTCATTGTTGTTTTGTACACATTATTATCCTGCAATAAGCTAAATCCATACCTAATTTCATTTATTTCTATCAAATATTTCTTGAGATATTTGGGAAAAAGTGTTCCATTTCTTAATTTTGTTTGCAAGTGTATTGTCAGGCACTCAAATTTAGCTACACTTCTGAAAGTTGGTAATTTGCATTGTGTGCTCAACTTTTGGATGTCAGTGTAAACAAAATAATATATACAGTGAGAAAATTAACATTTTAAACACATAGCGAATTTGAATTATTCTGAAACTAAAATATATCAGATATTGGAAAAACCAAGTATATTTCCATATACAAAATTAAAATATGTTACATAAGTACAAAATATGACAACTAATACATCTAAAAAATGCTGCCTACAACATTACTCTGTGTAACTCTTTTATAAGCCCAGCAAAATTGAAATAACCTTAAGTTGTGGCAAATTTGCTATCCAAATCGTATCCAAGTACCAAAGAATGGCTTTCATTGTTCTTAATATTGACTGATAGGTATTGAAGAAAGAACATCATCATTATGCTGCAAAACTGCTTTCAGAGGGAAACTGGGAGAGTCAAAAAATAGTCTTCAGTCTTTTATCTTATGTGATATATTTATTCAATGCAAAAAGACTTTTGATGTCATGGAATACAGTCAGGCCCTCTTTTGTTTGAAAAAATAGTCTATAGTGAGAAGCTGTTACTTTCTGTCAAGTAATGCCATTATTGTGGCTATGAGGTTAACTTGATTGTTGACCTCACAAATGCAACAATGTTTTATGTGAAGTCCTTGATTAGGTTATTTAATTCAGCCAGTGTTATTTCTTGTGATTCACGAGTTGCTAACAGTGAGGAAGAGTCAAGATTTTGATATGCCGAGGGTTACTGTGTATCATTTTCATTGGACATTCAAGTTGAAACATTGTGGTGGCTCTGGTATTGTTACATCATGAGTATATGAATTTGGGCATTTGGCTGGGAGTAGATCTGAAAGCACTCCATTTTTCTTTTGGTGTGTCCCTTTAAAATTGTAGGATTAAACAGAAATAGCAGTCTTTTATATAATCAGTAGGTTCTTGCCACATCATATGAACTTCATATACCAACTTATCCAATATGCTTATGCATGAAGGATAGAGGAACAAGTAATACATCAAACATAGAAGTTCGAAGTCGGTCCTGGTCTCCAGTTTTGCATCCATAGTGCAGAAAATAAGCATTTCTTGTTTCAGATGTAATGTAATACTTTTCAGACCTTAAATATAATTTCCCCACATATTTGGCCAAAAAAAATTGGGTTTTTTATGCAAGGGGTATAAGTTTACTAGCACCTCGGCAAAAATGTTTTAAGTACACACAATTAAAAAAATTTTACTCACAATGCGAAAATGTCAAAATAAAGGATAGATACTACTCAACTGTATGATGACTGATTGAACTTTCTTAAATATGGGAATCAAGCAGTTGAGTGCTATGGAATGTTACACTGCTAAAGAACAATCAGCATTGATGTTATAAAATAAACCTCTCTCTTACCATGTTTGTTTGATGCTGTGTGAAAGACAAAATGTTTCTATTTTGATGCTGCACAGCAGTTGAAGTTAATGTTTATATCTGCTGAAACTTTCATAAGGTCAGGTTAGAGTTTCATCTGCTGCATCTTTCTGATCATTGTTAGGCCGTGAATGAAGTAAAAGCTTTTTTTTTTTTTTTTTTTGTTTGTTTTTTTGATACTCTTATGCTGGGCTGTCGCTGTAGAGCACGCGCCGTTGCCAGCTCTATGACTAAGTATCCCAATAGGGCACAAGACGTTAAACAGTCTGAATGGGCAGTGAGAAAGCGCCCGAAATGGGAAAAGGGGAGTGACCAGCATCACAAGAAGAAAGAAAACCAAGAAAGACGTGTGCATGGAGAGGCTAAAGACAAGTGGTTGTCTGGTAGTGTTATATCATGATTAGTGGGTGGTTAAGATATCAGAATAAGTCTAAGAAAAGTTTTATTATCTAAATCAGATATCGTAAGATATAACATACAATACAGATACAAAATACATAGATAAAAGATACAAATGATAGAATATAACATATATACACTATATACAAATTTACACTATTTACAGGAAAATCCGTGAAAGCGATAAGTAGTGAAATTATCGTCACGGGGTAAAAGCTTTAAACTAATTCATGGCTTTTAAAAAAAGGAGGGAACTAGTCTTCGGTAACCAAAATTGGAAGATTTTTGCTAAAAAATCAATAGCAGCAGTGAACCTTGTTGAAATTAGTTTTTGAAGAAAGTTTAAAATGATAGTAAAGAAAACTCCAAATGATAATTGGAGAATGCTAAATTTAATTTTACGAGTATAGGGGCAAGGCATTCTTAATACAGTGATTGAATGGAAAACTTGTAGATAAAGTAGAAAGAGGAAGATGGAAATGATGTTGCAAGTGTTCACAGGGTTACTGAAATGCATAAACAAGTCTTTAAACTAACTGAGTTTGAATTTAACATTATCATCTTTTTATAGTGTTAGCCATATTGTGTGAAAGAATGACTTCTGTGTCTCGATATATGTATGTTTATATGTACAATGTCATATGTCTAATAACATAAAAAGAGATGCACCAAGAACAAGTTATCTAAAGGGTATGACATTACGTTAATCCATACCTCATGATAGAATATGTGAAGGATTAACTTTTGGTGGCCTTTGACTGACTAACTGCAGCTCCAGCGCACTGCAACAAAACATGGAGATGGTGTATAAAACACAGAGGGTTATTCTAATGGTTCACTTTCATGTGAATATGTTTTCGTCAACCCACATGGACTGTACCAGTATTTTGCAGGTAGGTTCATAAACAGATGTCAGCATTTGAGTGAGGACAAGCAGTTGGACTAAAGGAAGCAGGTGGTCAAATTGCAGGATTGTTAGACATTTGGGTGAAGCTACTATTCGGCGATGTTGGCGGAAATGAATGAACCATGGCTGTGTGAAGCATCAAGAAGGTAGCGGTCAACCAAAAGCAACAACAGAATGATCATCCAGTTGGCATTTGCAGCCACTTAGGCATCTTTATCAGTGATCTGACATGTAACCAAGATACCAGTGTTATCCTTCTTTTCACATACTGCTGGGCTTACATTTCAACAAGAGAATGCCTGAGAACACACTGCATGCCTTTCTACTATTTTGTGCTTTTCCAATATTTGCATGGCTGACATGATTGCCAGATCTCTCCCAGTAGAGCATATTTGGGATGTGATGAGCGGGCATCTTCAGCTATCCCTGATTTGAGTCAATCTAACTCACCATTTGGAACATGCATGGCAAGTAACCTCATTGTAGGATATCTGCCAATTCTACGAGATAATGCCTAGCTGGATAACAACTTGAATCAGGGCCAGAGGTAGGCTAACTCATTATTATTTTTTTGCCTCTTGTAGCTTATTTCATGAATAAGACATTCTGTTTCTATGACATTCTTAGTATTTCATTTTTAATACATATACATCATATCTGCCAATTTTTGTCCCATTCGGATAACTCATTCTTGGTGCATTTTTTAAAAAATTTATTTTTCAGTTATCTATACATTAGCATAAATAATTAAAAATTCATTGTGTAATAAAGTATATTTTGAATATGATTGTATAGAATAGAATTGATAGAATTTCAAGATAAAGATGGTATTAAAAAATATGAGAGGTATGTTACCAGGTTAAAATTTCTACCATAAGTATCTGTTGGAGGAATGTCCATCATCTTAGCTATTTCTGTATGTGAGAGATGAAGGAAGAATGTGTAATTTAAAAAAAAAAATACATCTTACTTAAATTAATAATTAAAGATGTAATTTTTATATGTAAATATTATAGTATACTGTTTATAAATAGTAAAAAAAATTATTTCTAGGAAAGTGGAATAAAGTTGATGGAGTATGGTTCAAGAAAACAACACGATAATACTGAAACTGAAAGGAAAACTTTTAAAATTCCATCCATATTAACTTTAAATAATGAGAATTCTAAGGCAGATAAAACTGATGATTCTTGTAGTAGCCTTTCTGAGGATGATGATGATAATGAATGTTTGGAAGAATTTTGGAAAAGAGCAGAAGTAAAAAATCAACGTAGACTGAAAATGCTACAAAATAAAAAAAATACAAAATTTTACAATCAATGAAAGCATTCAATTCTGACATAGTTGTTGCAGCAAATAAAAATTCTTGTTTTTGTTCCATTTGTATTTTTGTTGTATTCTAATAGCAATATTAAGATTTTTATATGGAGCATTTTCATCAGCCAACAGAATGTTAAAACATGTATTCAGAATAATGTGTGTAAATAAAGTTAAATTTGTTTTTATATAAGGTGATTTTGATTTGTAACAGTGTTCCAGATTTAAGATAATTATTATTTAATGGGATATTATGAATTTTATTAGTAGTCCTCTGTTTCATATAGAAAGTTGTTCAAAATTAATGAAACTACCCAACAGTGCTAATAAATTTGTATTCATTCCTAATAAGGTTATTGCAAATAGACTAGAAGACCGAAAATCTTCCAATGGCATGTTGGCAGTGATGCAGACGGCTTTGGCAAGTGCCTTCCCTATAGACAGAGAACTCTCGTGTTTATTGTCATAATAAATAAACAGTGGACTAGAATATATGAGTAAACAGATTGTTGAAGTTTGGAAAACAAAAATAAAAAGACAAAAAATATTTCTGTTACTAAACTTAGTTTTTCACTTATACTCTTATAATTTTTCTTCTTTCTGCACTAAATCTTTCTAGAGTTTCATAACTACAGCAAAAAGGCCAACTGTCTGGCATTCTACTAACCAGAATATTTTTAGAATTAAAAAAAAAAAAAAAAAAAATCACCTGAAAAGTAAAGTAAATGGAGATTTATAATTATAGAGCTTATTATGCTATCAGTATGCATATGTTGTCAGCAAACAGTGCGATTTATTGCCAATAATTGGTAAGCATGACATTGCAACATAATGAAAAGTAAAACCAAGGCGAGTTCTTTGAGTAGAATTCCAAGCAGAATATTTTAGAATTAAAAAAAAATTTTCCTTTCCAAAAGCTAATTAAATAAAGATTTAATATCAGTAGGCATACATTGTCAGCAAACAGTGAATTAGTTCTAATAGTGGTTAAGCATGACATCGGAATACAGTAAAAAGAACTTGCCTTGGTTTTATGTATAACCAAATTCTCAATAAGCCAGTTTAATTTTTGTAAACAAGGATATAAGTTCTGGTTTTTCTGTGCATTTGGAAAAACTATTAATATTTGGGATCTGCTTTTTATGGAACAGAATGCTTTAGAATATTTTCAGAGTTACAGGATCCTGGCATATATATATAAAAGGCACAATATGTGACTTTATTTGAAAAAGGAAAAACAGTGGAAATGCAGAGTGAAAAATTATAATAAGTAATGAGTTTTTAATGCTATATCTTAATTTGTGTATGTTTATTATCAAACTAAACAAAAACTCATCTATTCCTTCAAATTTCTCCCAGAATAATTGTGACAAGTTTGGTGACAGCTCTGTCAACGTTCATGTTTGGCATGATTTCATATTCAGATGTTTTCAAGGCTTATGTATTTTGGCTTTTATGTCCAAAATGCATTTTTTCTCCAAAAGCTTATATAATTTTAAATAAGGTTTTAATATATGCAAGTTGGGAACAAATAAAATTGTTTTTATAATTTTATACCACAAGTTTCTTCAATTCATTGGACTTTTCTGATATGAATTCCATTTTTTTTATACATTCACCTATGAATTTAGCATTTCACAAACTTTCACTGTATTTGGTTTTTCTTTCTGAGCAAGTCTCTAGTACATACTCAGCATACATAGCCCATTCAAGTGATCAACTGTTGCTATTGAGCGAACCAAGTTTTTACTTGGTGGAAGGTATTGTTGAGTGCTCAGTAGTCCATTGTTAAAACAGAAATAAGAAGATGATGTTTTGTTAGCAAAAAAACATCACATCTTTTATGAAGACTTCTAGTGTTATCAATCTTTACTTTCTTAAAAAAGTGTGCCATAATAGCGGTGGCCAATGCCCATAATGGTTAGTGCCCACCATTGGAAATTTAAAAAAAAAAAAAAAAAAAAAAAAACCTGAAAATTTAGGAAACGGAAGTTGGATAAAAGATTCATTTTCTGTTTTGAATGCTGTACTATATAATATTTCAGTTCAAAAACAGATCTGCTTTTAAACATTTCATATGACAGAAATTTCATAAGTTCAAAAAAGAAAACTTATGCAGTTTTTAATTAAAGAAAAAATAACTACAAGTGTATTTCCAGACAACATTTTTAATGACTTTCAACACATTGTATCTTTAAATTGAATTTTCAGCTATGCTATTAATTAAATATAAGACATGGCTGGAATTCGAACCTAACTGCTTAAAATTAGTGAAGAAAAAGTGAAAATATATATGAAAGTGTGATTGCAAGACAAAGTGCATACTGAAATTGGTTACAATAAAAAAGGCTCATTTGTCTCAATAATTCTCATTAATAATAAATCTTCATATTTGTTGTTATGTATTATTTACCCACTGTTTACTACAACATATAGTATATTTTATTATAGAGCTTCCATTTATGAATATGATTAAATAATATAAATCTAAAATATTTAATTCTTTAATAATAAACACTATTTAACTCTGCATTGATTTTAAATTGGAAAGTGATTTTATGATGGTACATGTATTTTTTATTCTTATTTATGTGGCATAAAATTAAAAAAGTTTGAGAATCCATGAACTAAGGAGTTATACCTGTATATTAGAATTTATAGAAATTTGTGAAAATACATAGTCAGTTAGTTTCAGATGAAGAGGATGAATTTTTAATAGCATTTTAGGATAAGTAAAGCTAACAATAATTTTTAAACAAAACTTTAAGAAAAATATTAATTTTTAATTTGATTCTATGTAATAGTTCCACAGTTTTTGATAACCTTAACTTTCATTATATGAGGTAACTACTTTTTCAAAAATTAATCACACTGAAACACATGATTATGCAAAACCTTAATCCTAGTATTCATATTATAATAAGAATTTTTTTATAAGTGCAATTTTTTATCAGTTATTATTTATGTTGAAGATATGTAAATTAAATTTTCCTCCTTTAAGATATTGGAAATATGGCATTTCCCCAATTTGCTGCAGCTATCATGTAGCTTAGTGGTGGTGTTTTTAAGCATGGGAATATCTGATTTTATGTTAACTTGCAGATACTTTACACAAATTATATTCAGTTATTTGACATCTTTATTCACAACTGCAAACACAAATACAAGGAAATTTCAGTGTTGAATCAAGCATGGAATTCAAATAGAATTTACTATTTATTAGTTAATAAAATTCAATTACATTTGCTATTACCAAATAAAAATAAAGCAGTTCATGTTCCTGAAATTTTAGAAAAAATTAACATTTACTTGATTTTTGTTCTATAGCTCATTAATTGTAAAAATCAAGTAATTTTTTTAACCCTCTTAACTGACTAAGGGTTTTGTTCTGAAACCTCAATTTTTCCCAAAATGACTTCTTGAGTTTTTTTTTTTTTTTATAATTTTTTTTATTTTAATGCCAAAATGCCTGTGGCCTATACCTCTTTATTTATTTACTCTTAGTATATTGCCTTAAATCCTTAAGCATACTTCAAGATGTACGTAAATATATTTCTTTAAAGACATTACAAAAATATTCTAGTTCTCTATATGTATGGCTTGGTCAGTCAGAGGGTTAAATTTTAAACATAGTTCTTTCAAATTTGAAATATGGCTAATTTTCAGTATAAGTGCTTTTGTTTCCAAGTAGAAAGAATTATTTCAAAAGGGAACAATGTTTCAATGGGAAAAAAATCATTTTGTCTTCGTCTCTCTCTCTCTCTGTATAGATACAAATACATATTAAAAGTATTTATTTACTTTATGCAGTTTGAATCCATAAATGCAAAATATTCGGATTTTATTCACTGGACAGAACAGAACAAAAATAAGCATATGGGGCACTTTACCAAATGGTAAAATAGGTCATTTCACACAGTACTACTGACTTAGAGCAGTAGCATGACTTCACAGAGTTTTCACACAGCTGCCAACTTTGAAATATAAAAAACAGAATTTCAGGAAGGTTTCCATGCAGGGTGACAGTGCTACTTTAAGGAAACTCTAAACTGATATAAATTCACTTTTTGATGCATAATTCAGGTTACTGAACTAATATAATATAACTAATTCTAAACATATTAATATTTAATTAAATATTCTAAATTTTATGTTCTTTTGCTAATTTTGTGCTATAAGCAAGTTATATTCAAGGAATGTCTTCATACCTATGTAAGAATGTTAGTTACACTACCATTCTTACATAGGTATTTGAGAAAACAGATATTCATAAATTCCAGTTAGTCTGAAGTTTCTGTAATTTTATAATTAATTTTTCTCTTTAAAAGTTAAGTAGCTATTTCATAGTTTTAAATAACAAAATCAGAGTTAAAAATGATTAAACAGTCAAATAAATAATTATAGGAATGTAATAGCAGTTATAATTTACAGTCTCAAATTGCTTGACATAACTCATATGTTATATTCTTTGAACAAAACCACATACATAGTTCTCACAAGTTGCATATAGTTAAAACTTATAGTTCAACATTTTTTAAATTTGAATCTGATGTTGATAAGAAATCCATTTGCTCAGGAATCAGCTTCCCAATTGGTTTCTTCGATTTCTGGAATAAATACTCTAATTAATATTACTACCTAAAGATGAAATAAGATTTAGTTCCACTTAGAAATAAAAATTCACATAACTAATCATAACAAAAACAGCAAATCATAATATACTATTGCTCACATATGTACATAATCTATTCCTAGGCATGTTACAATTATCTGAAAACTGTATACAGTACAAAATCCGTAATCTGGACTCGTCAGTACTTTGGCGATTCTGGATTAGGGGTTTTTCCGGATTATAGATCATCAATTTAAATCTGGTAAGATGGCATGCAGAAATTATACAATTAAAAATATGAAACCATAATTTATGAAATAAAGAGCAATTATGATCTAAAGGGTATCAAATATTACAAAAAAAGCTTAATATTTATTTGTTTACTTTATTAAACATTTCTTTCAATGCGCACATACGTAAAGCATACATTACGAGCATGCGTAATTCTCTACGCGCATGCATAAAGTTTGTGGCTTTGAAGTCCGGATTATAGATCATTCTGGATAATGGACGTCTGGATTACAGACTTTGTACTATATAAATAATGAATGTTCTATAATGATGTGATATTAGTATAACATGTAATATGTGTATATGGTGAAAGTTTAAATGACATATTATGCAAATTAAAGCATTACTTAATGTAATCTGAAATGTAACATACATTGTACACTAATTTTATTGCATACTCTCTGTTTCCCTGTTCTATTCATATATATGAAAGTGAGGAATTTTACTTAGCCAAATCGCAGAAGCAAGCAGTGAAAAAATATATTAAATTTAGTATTTTTCACTGCTTGTCCCTTATTAATTTTATTCTATTATAATTCTTTTATTAATTTGTTTTACATTATAAAAGCAAATTAATGAAAACCATGCTAATCATTAAAGTTCTATAAAAGCAATTGTAGACTGATCTGAACTTCCATGCAAAAAATTAAAAGAATTTCCAAATTATGTCTATTTTATGAAAAGTGTTGAAGCCACCAAATTATGCCACCAAAGAATTCAGCAAATATTCAGAGTATGTATACTGTCGCGTTTTTCTCTTCTGACACCAGTTGTTGCGTTATTTTCTTCCTTCACATTCGTACGGAGTCGTGTGGATTTGGAGTGAATAACGACGACACTTGGTGATGAAGTTTCGAAACTCGCTTTATTTACCAATATCAAACAGGACAGCTCCAAAACACTTTTACAGTCGTCAAAGATCTACTATAAACACATTGACACAATCAGCGACACAGCCTCCAGGTTATCAGGCTATCATGGTGGAGACGGCTTCACGGCAAAGCACTAGAGTACAGTTCGCGACTCTGCTTGGTCGTTCTCAGAACTCCACGTATTCTCGAGACTCACCACGCTACAACTCGTGATGCACTCAACGACACTCAGAGCACAGCTTCTGACTCTTCGGTTCAGTCATTCCTGGAGCTCAACACGCTCTCTCGACAATGCACTAACTGCGATACACTAACAGACTCCTTCTGTGAGCTCGACGACCCACTTGGCACTCGCTGCCCGGCTGTCAACTCGATCGACTCCGCAGGGATTGACTCACTAGATGAGACACCAACTCGATACTAACTCACACTCTCTGAAGCACACACTTGCTCGTAACTGACTGCGGACCTGCAGGGTTTATATAGCTATCAGCCTGTGTTCGAGAACATTCTGGGCTAAACCAGTAGGAATTCATTCCAAAAGATTCTCCATCTGTCAATGGGATATCGCCAATTTTGTCGCCAAATGGGCAAATTCTCGCCAAATATGGCAACTCTGAAACTGCTTTGCGGGGAAGCCATCTCACCGCGCCTGTACATTTCGTAACAATACATATATGTGTATGTATGCAGAGCTGTCATTGTGAAGGAGATGTAAGCACACAAGGATTTTTCGCAGATTTGTATGCTCGTACTTTTTTACGACATTCACTGTGCTTCTTGCAAGAGTTGGGTAAATTTTTATAAAATATCAAATAAAATGAGTAGCCACAAACATATGGATAAAGAAACAAGATAGAGACTTGTCAGTAGACTGGAGGCATATCATTAACCCTCTTGTTGCATAACTTTTTTTTATCAAAATAGGTTCAAAAATAGCATATTTTTTATTACTAGAGTTAAAATATACAAAATGTTTTTGTAGAAGTTTTTTTTTTCCCAATATAGAATTAGGTCATAAAAAAGGTTGTCAGAAAATTATTGAAGAATAATCATATAAAAACAAAATTTTTAAAATTAATCTTGGTTAAATTATGATTTATTTTATGAAATGCAAAGATAAAACATATATATACCAATGAAAATATGCAAAATATGTACAAAACATTTATTAAAAATGAAGTTTTATGATAAACTTCGAAACAAGGCTTGAGGCAAAGTCCTACCCACGCAAACATAGCACCAAATTCAAGTTTCTTTGAGAATTTTTTGGCCAGTTTCAGTTTTTTTAGCAGCAAACAGCACAAAGTCTACGAGGTTCTTTCTTGATGGGATTGTGGGTTGGCTAGCAAAATGTTGAGCAGTTAGTCTAATAGGATTGAAATTTGAACTATATACATCTTTGAGCTTTGAAAGTTCCAAGGCACTGGATATCAAAAAGACCTAGAGAAGTTGACCAAGATCCACAACAATGAATGAGAATCGTTAGTTGGAACTATCTGCACAACAACAGACTGCTGCAGCTGCACAGCTTTCACGAGCTGCCACTGGAACCCAAATTTACAGGTGAATCAAGATTCTGCATAAGCACTTATTCTCAGCTGTATGCGAAGAGAACCTCGAATGCGATACCATCCCTTCCTCATCAGGGAAAAGAATCTTTGTGGTGGTAGATGTGTAATGGTTTGGGCAGGCATTATGTTGGACAGCTGCACACCCTTGTATGTATTTGACACAGGTATAGAGAGATCTTCTGACCTTAACCCTATAGAGCATGTATTGGATGCCCTTGAGAAAGCAATTTCATCTTGTCATCCTTTTTTGAGAACCATCCCAGAGTTGAAAACTGCCTTGCTGCAGGAGTGAGATCGACTGGCATAGGGACTCCTCAGCTGTCTTCCATCCAGTATACTCAACCACTATGCTGTCACGTTGCACTACAAGTCTGGCTGTGAGGAAACTATACCCTATATTAGACTCATTTTCAGTTGGATGTTACAACATGTATTCTGGATATCCCTGCACTATGAGCTTTACTGATAATCATGCATACATAAAATGGCTTTTGGAAGGTACACATCTTTCTATGCTATAAATGTATATTCATATCATATTTCATTAAAATCTGCTGATAAATTTTTCAAAAATCTGCCGTAATGTGGAAATTTTCTTAATTTTGCACACGACTGTATTTATTCTCTCATGGTTTGGATTACATGAGAAGACATACAAGATGCATTTTGAATCTTATAACTATTTTTTGTTTAATTAAAAAAATTAGGGAGATGTAATAAAACAATGATACTTAATCATCAGATAAAGTGGCATAATTGTATCTACAAATTGTCTTCTCACAAATTTTGGAATAACGTGGACTGCTATATGTTTTTCCCACTTAACTGTGCATATGATAGAATGTTATTTTTGTTTATTTTATACAATGACTAATTTAATTAGAACTAACTATAAATTCGGTAGCATTATTATGATATTGTTGCCTTCAATTCTAGTAAATCCCCAAAATGTTCATTAAAAAATAATTTGTCAAGTATATAATTTTTTTAAATTTTATTTTATAATATTCACTTGCATAGCTCTAATAGAATTTCATATATGATGAGTAAAGCTAACAGCAATTTTTACATAAACATTAAAAAAAGGATTAATTTTTAAATTAATTTTATTTAATAATGCACAGTGTCTTATCTTAAAACCTTCATAATCTGAGATAAGTACTTTGTCAAAAGTTAATCACAGAAAAACGCCTGCTTATGCAAAACCTTAATCCCAGTATTTACATTATATCTTTGCTCATCGAAAATAATACATCTAAATTATAATCAGTAAAATATACATTCCTGTTGTTTTAACCTTTGGCTTATATGCTTTCAAAAATGACTGAAAGAATGTAAACAGTGTATGAAATTAAGGAATAAAAATCAACGTTGACTTTCAGTCAGCTTTTTAAAAACCTGAAGTTTTATATCAAATGAATCATCTTTTAAATAATTATTGAGAAAATTCATAGATGGTTCTAGATGTCATATTTATATTTAATGTACAACTTCATCATTTAGAAAAAATAGCAATTTATAATACAATAAAGATTAACCACGTTGTCACAAACTGGCACGAAATTTGCAACTGTTGAACATTATGCAAATTCTCAGCTACAGTTAATGTTAAAAAGCAGCTAAAATGATATGAATGATTATAATAATATTTTTTATGGTGTGAATTGACTATAGCTTATTCACAGTATTTGTATTTCACAATTTCACATATATTTTACAAATATATCAAAGTAAAACTTAATTACAGTGAACTTTCATTAATTCATTCATTTGAACAAAAGGATGGATTGATTCCAAATATCCCAGCTAAGAAACATCATATCTAAGCAAAGATAAGAAATTTTGATAATTCAATCCTGGTCAGTTTAATGAAAGTCCACTATATTTTTCATACAGTCAAACCTCTTTCCAAAGACAAGTCTCACTAATGACCAATTTTTGAATCGATATATTTTAGCCCACAGTGCTTACCAAAATTTATTTTTAGAAATTAAATGTTTTTAGACAAATGGATTAAAGAAATCTCCTTCAGTGACACATTAATTCTGAAAATGGAATTCAAGAAATAAAGATTGGAATTGTGAAAAACATAGAATCTGCAAAATGCATTTTCAACCCTTTCTTTAGTGACTTTTATGAAAAATGGGGCATAACATAAAAAGTAGATCTTGCAATGATATGAATCTTTTGTATTTTTGATAATTTTTATTTCTAAAGCTCTGATGTAACAATCTTTAATTAGATTATATCAAATTAAAAGATTTTACTTTCATGTGATCTAAGAACTTACAATATACTACTCAGTACAGAATATGTTTTCCTTAGTTTTCACTGAATTCATTAATGATTACATGAACAACAATGAACAATGTGGCTGAGTGATTTGATATATAATTTGATTGATTATTTGTCATGGTATCAAACTGCAAAAGATTAGGTTTAAAAAAAGTGAAGTAATCATTGTTAGAAAAAGATAAAGCCAGTTCTTGAAGTTTTTAAGAATACTTTTTACTTGGAAAAATATAAATTGAAATTGAAGAAACAAGAACACTTTGGATGTACAGTAAAAATTAAAGTATAAAAATAATAAAAGTACTAAAGATAAATATTACTGATTCAGTGGTCTTTCTTTGATTTTGTTTTGCACATACAATATGCATTTCTGTAAGTGGACCATTGTTAAAAGAGAAACTAATAAAATTGAATCATTGGAAAAGATTAACTGTAAAGCTTCAAATATCAAACTTTTAGTTAAGACAAAAAATATTATATCAAACTATTTTGGTTAAGTTAAAAATTTATAATCCCTACATTAGTGATAAAATGGGTTGAAAACTTATAAGTCTATAATCAAATTTCTAAATATGTGCTATTTATTTTTAGAGTAAAAATAAAAAGCCAAAGTGTTTTAAGAATAAATTTGGTGTGTACAGGAAACCCATTTAGATGATAACTAAGTTCTAATTGAAATATTAGATTGAATTTGATTAAAACATTGGAGAGGGGGATTTTGCTTTTCATTGATAGTGTTGTGTTTCATGCAGTTAAAATGTAGAAACAATTATCTGCCACCAAATACTATTTTGGTGTGCTAACCCCTAGATCATAAAATCACTCAAATATTTAAGATCATGTGAAAGAAAGGAGAGAGGACTGTTTAAGGAAGAACAAGGAGAGAGGACAATTATCTGCCACCAAATACTATTTTGGTGTGTTAACTCTAGATCATAAAATCAGTCAAATATTTAAGATCATGTGAAAAAAAGGAGAGAGGACTGTTATTCCAGTTAATGCTCCTAAAAAATCTGATTCAATGTAACTTGCCTGATATCTCAAACTGTGTGCAAAAAACAAGTCAATACGACGTATCAAAACTAATTTAACAGAAATAATCAAACTAAAACATGCTTTTTTTAATTTAAACTTTTAACAACAAAATTATTTTAAGGAAGAAACAAATCTGGAAAATAGAAAAGTTTCTAAGCAAATTTGGGAAAGTGTCAGAGAAAAGAGAAATAAAAATTGCTGAAGCAAACCAAGCACTATATGATCAAAGACACACTAAAATACACTAACATTAAAAAAAAAAAAAAAAAAAAAAAAGGTTACATGAATTGTAAAAATTCTAGTGGACTCATTATAATAATGTTTAAAATTAATTTTAAAAGAACTATAGCAGAAAAGCTTAAATACATATAATTTATTATAAGAAAAGGTTTTCCATATAGTATCATCTCAAGAAAAATAAATTTAGGAAAAAAAAAAAAAAAAATCTAAGTATTTTAAGTAGCATTTTACATCAGAATTCAAAGTATTTAGATTTCTGTTGTAATAAAAATTATTTAAAAACTGTATAAAATTTTTTTAACTGTAAAAATTCTAAAAGTTAAAATTTAAATTACCAAAAACGTACTCACTGTCATTGATCGCAGATTAATTGACTTTTCAAGAGGAACAAACCAATCTACTACCAATTAACAATAACCAAATTAAGTGAACATGTTTTGTCTTTTTTCCCAAGTAAGGATCAAATTAATTGTTTTGCTAGAGTTAGATCATAAGCTATGAACAACACTCTCACAATATTGTAAAAACAATTAAAAAATATATACATAAAAATAATATTCTGCAAGTTTTATATATATATATATATATATACACAAAATTGTTGCAACATATTATTTTTTATAATTTTTGTTATACATTGCAGCTATTTTATGTCTCCCAACATTTCCTACATTAAGGTTAGAAAGATTTTTTCTGATATGTTTGTTATTTTATTTATTTTGCAATGTATTGCTGATTAATTACATATGATTATTTTATAATCATACTGTTAAATTAATATTAGATTTTTTACACACAATACTGCTTTTTAGTGATTACTACCCAATAACTATTTGTTCTGCTAGTATCTGCTAACAGGAGGTTTGAATGCATTATCAAAATTTAAATCAAGAAGTTCTAAATTGTCTAAGAATTTCTATACCATTTTTTCTCGATATTTCAACATTTCTTCTTTTAACTTGTTAAGAATTGATACATTAGGTTTATTTGCACATGCTTTACTTTGTAATTCTGTTATTCTTTGTTCTTCTTCCTGTTAAGAATAATAATCATATGGATTTAGAATGAAATATAAAGAAAACAAATGAATTACACACATTAAGATGCATCAGATTACATTAATAACATACAAATGTTTTGAAAATACTGTTAAACTCTGTATCGAGGGATTCATAAGAATTATTGATTATAATTGATAAATGCAAATTTCTGGTTTCAATCACCAATTCATAAATTCATTTACTTCTTTAATATTTGATGCAACTAAAATATAATTTAAAATGAAAAATATCTTTCAAAAACTGTGCTTTGTTTTCAATTATATTCTGTTATGATTAGAAATAGCTGCATAGATACATAAGATGACATTCACAGACAGATGTTACCAAAACACACAAAGCATAATGGACTTAATTCTTGTGATGCATATTCTTCACACAATATTATTGTGGGTGAGATATGTACTCCATAATTTTGCATAGTTTACATATCTTTGGACAATGGTTGAGACAAGTGACATATGCTGGCAAAGCAAGTGGAAAAGGAGAAGGTAAGTGCACATTTAGCAGCAATCAGATATAGTTGAAAGTTTATTTAATCTGAGTTAAGAAAAAATATCTGCATTGCTAGGCTTACATAAGATGGAATGAAGCATATTAATTTTCAGATGATGTACTTTATATACAGTGGCTCCCAAAAGTGTTCGTACACTTATGATTTTCATTGAAATAGGGCTCTATCCATAAATTAAAAGTAAACTTTCTGAATGAGATTTTAATAATAAGATCTATAATCTATTCATAAAAAATTACACGAAATATTTTTTAAATATAGCGACATTTTTGAGAAATTAATAATCAAAAAATGACAAACATTTTATCTCACAAAAGTCTTCATACACTTTAAAAAAATCTTGACATAATAGTAAATATTTTCATTTTTTATTAAATTAATATTAGTATTCATTCTTCCATCATGGCTGTTTCGAGTTTGCTTTTCGTTTTGATGTCATATTTTCGTACTCTAACCTCCAGCTCTTTCCAAATGTGTTCTATGGTGTTTAAATCTGGCGACTGAGGTGGTGTTTTCAAAAGCTGTGGACAATTATAGAGACACTACAGGCGAACGTTGAGAGCCGCATACTTAGGATCGTTATCATGATTAAAAATAAAGTTGTTTCCAATATCCAAATTTTGGGCTAATAATTTTGAATTGTCTCCTAAAATATTTAAATAAAGAGAATGATTCATTATCCCATCAATAAATACCAAATTACGTAGTCCTGATGCTGTCATGCCACCCACACAAGAATACTTCCACCGCCACGCTTAACTGTTGCAACTAAGTTCTTAGAATGAAGTTCCTCATTTTTTCTTCTCCATACAGTTATTCAACCATCAGAACCAAAAATGTTAAATTTGCTTTCGTCAGCAAATAGGACATTATTCCAATACATTTTGGGTGTATTTTGCGAATGAAAGCCTAAGCTTTCTGTTTTCCTCACTAACAAAATTTTTTTACAGGCATAATGCCCATGTAATCCAGCTTCTCTGAGAACACGCCGAACAGTTTAAGGTGAAATTGAAGTAGAAAACTTTGCATTAAATTCTGCAGAAACTTTTACAGCACTCAAACGTGGATTTTTCACAAATTTTCTAAAATAAATCTCTCATCACATTTAGTTAACTTTCTCGGTCGACCTTTTCTTACCTTGTTTTTAATCCAATTTTCTTCTTTAAAGCGTTTTATCACATATTGCACTGTAGAATGGGATAAATTAACTAATGTAGCAATATATCGAATTAATTTACCACATGGTGAAAAATTATCAATTTTTAAATGCTGTTTGTAATTTCTTTATGACTGCGACCCATTTTTCAATAATAAATAGAATATTATGAAGTAAACAATTAAAAAAAGCCAACGATTTTTTAAATGCCACCACAATGCAAAAATTTAAAAAAAGCGGCAAATGATAATTTTAATTTTGATTTTATCCAAAAATATTTCAGTGTACGAAGACTTTTGCGAGATAAAATGTTTATCATTTTTTGATTATTAACTTCTTAAAAATAAAGTTTCACTATATTTTAAAAATATTTCATGTAATTTTGTTACGAATAGATTATAGATCTTATTATTAAAATTTCATTCAGAAAGTTTACTTTTAATTAATGGATAGAGCCCTATTTCAATGAAAATTATAAGTGTACGAACACTTTTGGGAGCCACTGTATATATATGTGTGTGTGTGTGTGTATGATAAGAAATATGTATATCAGCTTCATACTTCATTTTAGCAATAGACTTTTAATTCCTCATTATTTGGGTATTTCCTCTCTCTATTCTAAAAAAAAATTAATAGCATTTCTGGACTGTATCAATTCTAAATAAATGTTGATTATTGTGCTCATCGTGCTGTCTTCCTATTGCAACATTACAAAAAATGTAAATGTTCTGGGAAATAGGCAGAATTAGAATGTAAATTGTGGCCACAAATGTCAATTTAAATAAAAATGGAATTTAATCTGCTTTGACTATCATGTTTCCCAGTCATTAAGGATTTAATATTCTACGTAATCAGAATTCTTCCTCTTTGGTATATATCTACATTCTAAGCTATCAAATGGCATCAGTATTTCTGCATTTCTACATCTCAGTGTCCCTACATCAGTATTTCTATATTTATTTTTACTATATATATATATATATGTAATAAAAATAAATTTAGATGATAAAATTAGATATAAAATAAAAAATAAGTTTAGATATAAAATGATATAACAAACTCAGAAGTGACCAATAGGAATTTTGATAGTGTACAAGTGTTGATTTAATTATTACTCATGATCATCCCCAGTTCAACACGAGGCTAATCCGGTTCTTATAAATCACAACGCAATGCTAAAAGTTAGGTTAGATTTTAGGTAAATTTAATTTGTGTGAGGTGTATTCTTAAAAGGCACCTTAACACTTGAAAACACAAATATAATTATAATAGGAGTTGTTTTCTCCACTGAAGATTGAGATTAGAATCTGCCCAATCTGGAATAAAATAAAGCTTTTTTTGCAGACATTCTGCAGCTAAACGAAAGAAAGAAATCTAATGATATTTTTTTACAAAATTGAGGTATTTTATATTTATTTCGCAGCATACATAAGGAAAAAATATGTGCATTAAATTTCGTGATGTCATCATACTGCCAGAATTAATTTCAGGATTATGCCAGAGAAAATTTCCTGAAATTTGGAAATATTATTTACTAATGATAAATAAATTTAGAGGGAAGAAGCAACATTAAATGATATGAATAACATAAAAATAAAGATAATTACTTTAAAATTTAATTAGAATAATCAACGATATTTTAGCGAATATAGTTATATTACATGGTTATCCTAGATGATTGATTACTATTTTTTTATTTTACTTCAAAATGACAAGGTATTTATTAAAAAGAAAAGAAAAGAAAAAAAAGATTTTCCGGTAAAATCCTAGTATACGATACAGCCTTCGCATGATTTTGAAAATTGTCGCGAAGAACAAAATGACCCGTTTACTGCTCATCATCATGTCGCCAAATCCCGCTGTACCATACATTGAGATTATTCTCACCAAAGAACGTCTATGTAAAGAGCGGAGGGAAAATTTGCCAAGGGATTTGACGACGGAACGGCCAGAATTTCCCTCTCCGCGATGTGTACAGGAAATTGAGAAACACGTGTTAAGAAGAAACGTTCTTTGACAAAAAAGAAAACTACGAAAATCCGTTTTTAAATTATTGCGAAAAATCCAAGAAGAAACGTTTTATCAAAGAACATTTCTTCTTGGATTTTTTGCAATAATTTTAAAAACGGATTTTCGTAGATTTCCCCCCCCCCTCAAAATAACTAATCCATGAATTAATTTACTTGCGCCAAAAAATATTTTCTTTTCCTTTAAAGACATTTTAAACGATATTCATTTTATGAACTCTTGATAACGTGACCTTCGAACTTCAACACCGGTTTCGAGCTTTGGCGACAGATATATCGCGCATGCACAGCTGTTTCCCGCTATGATGGAACTGAGCCACGTCTGTTGCAGAGAGGTTTTCCTTCTTTATAATGCATATTTTTTTAATTCTAACCTTCATGGTACCGTATACTAGGATTAAACACATTTTGTTTTATACGAGAACAGGTACTTTCTTTAGTTCATGCACTGAACATACGATTCTCGAGGTTACTGGAAACCAAAAGTTGCGGGAAACTTGCTTTGCCTTTCTAAAAAGACAATCAAATTGGAGCTGCAAAAATTGGCTTTATGCCAGCTGCCCGAATGACACTCACGTGATACACAATTCGCCAAAAAAGTGATCTCTTCTGACATCGGCGCAAAACTTGCCTTTTTTTAGCGGGATCGTTGTATGAAATTCACTGACTTTTCCAGATTTTGACTAAAACACTTAAATTACCTGACTTTTCCCTGAATTTTTTGGTCAATTTCCGAATTCCCTGACTTTTCCCGGTTTTCCAGGTAGCGTGGCAACCATGTAAGAATCATATGGCATAGATTAGTTTCGAAATGACGCAGTGCAAAGAGAGGTTACTATTTTTAGAACTGAGAAGGGAAATTTACATTGCTAATTTAATCTTTTTACACATTCTTTATTTTTATTACATATATATTATTGTAGTACAAAAATGTATATTTTATTTTTACTTATTTATTTTTGCTCAAAGTGTGAAGTGGAATGAAATGTAAGTTCAGAACTCCTTAATTATTTGGGTTTTGATGTTTCAAATCATTACTCCTTGATAAGTTGATGTGAGGCTTTGAAATTTGAATTATTAAACTACACTGGTTTCAGAAAAAAAAATCACAAAAATAGTGATAACTCATTAAAAATAAGCTAGTCTCTATAAAATTTGAATATGTTGTGAAATAAGAGTGTTCAGTAAAACTGCAGTATGCAAATCAGTGGTGCTGCAATCAAAATACGTCATCTGCGAGGAGCATAAAATTGCACCTTTGAAAGCAAGCCTTCATATTCCTCTGTCATACTGAGATAAGAAATTTCACAAATAAACCTTCTCTCCTTTGAAAACTAGTTTTCCGGAAACCCATATCACAAGTAGAAAAATTGTGAAATCTTGGCAGAAGGACAAGCGTTTAGGAGCTATAGGACCCACAAAGTATCAGTAAAATGTTGGAAACATAACAGCAAACATCGCTAAAATGCTCATTTGGAATATTTATATGAACTAATAATATGCTAAGAAGGTGAAGATCTCAATATAAAGGAAAAAACAACTTGTTAAAAAGAAACAATATACATTGGGATGTTGAAAATGTGAACTGTTATCGACTTCAAGTGAAATGTATTACAAGAAGCAATCAAGGTGCAATTCATAAAATAAACACTGAGACAGGCAGAAAGACAGTTAACATTGTGCACATTTCACAAAAGCAATAGCCTCACACTTTGCACACTCATCATTTGTCAGTGAATCAAAGCAGTAATCCATAGGCACAATCCATATTCCAGGTTCCAAGTATCCGTCCTTATAAAAAGCATACTTAATCAAGTTCTTGAAATGATGAGCACTGAACTGATATAGTGAAAAGTCTGTAATCGCTATGCCAAATGTGCTCTGTCTCGATAATGATTGTGTCCATTATGTAACAAACAAAAGATTTGTAGTGTCTGAAGAAATGAATATTCAGAGCTGGATCTTTCCCGCACATCCTTCAGGTACCAGTTCTTTTTGTAGGACTTTACCATCAAGTACCTTGGAAGCAGAAGATGCATGGACATACAAGAAATAGAGACGTCATTATGGGAATATGTCCATCTATACACACTTTAATGATACTTTATGGGTCCTATAGCTCCTAAATGCTTGTCCCTAAGACTTCACAGTTTTTCTACTTGCGACATAAGCTTTCAGAAAATATATGAGTTTCCGGAAAACCGGTATCAAAGGAGAGAAAGTTTACTTGTCAGATAGTCAATTCATAACAATGACCTGCAGGCATCATTTGCATGAAGAACTGTGATGGAGACCTATTGAGAGACTAGAAGCAGAACCAAGTCAGACAGAAGTGGCTAAGTGATTAAATGTGAGTCATTCTGTAGTTCATAATAGACTTTGGCAACAACTTCTAACCACAAATTTGGCATCCAGGAAGTTCAACCACTATGATGAGAGTTTATAACCGATATTTGTTGTTATGTGCCCAAAGGAGTAGAAGCGCAACTTCAACTCGTACCTTTCCTTACTACAGCTACCAAAAGGTTGGTGTCAATGTCAACCATGCACAGAAGGCTTCACCAAGGAGGTCAATACACGAGGCGACCAGCCACTTTCGTGTTATGTCATACAAGGGAACATTTGAGGTGGGTGCGTCAACATTTCCACTGGATGGCTGAACACTGGAGAGATGTTCTCTTTATGGATAAGTCCAGGTTTAGCCTAAAAAGGGGTAGTAGGCATTATTTAATTTGGAGAGAACTAGGAACTCATTATCATCCATCAAATGTCTGCGAAAGAGATGCACACAGACCTCTTTATCTTTCCATATAGAACCATGAATACTCAGCCCTATGGAGATGACATTCTTGATATTTATGTGCATTCTTTACGCTAGGGCAACAGGTGATGATTTCATTCTACAGGACCACAATGCTAGACTGCATAGGATTTAGATTGTGGATGATTACCTTCAGCAGCAAACAATTCAGCCCATGGAGTGGCCAGCTCGAATCACCGGACCTAAATCATATTGAACATATTTGAGATGTTTCAGGAAGACCTATAGCTGCTTTCATTCCTCTTCAGATCCTTGCCATGCATGCAACTGCTTTGCAACATCAATAGCTCTCACTGCTGTATTGCTTATAGGGAAGATCACACTCCATATTGAAGGTAAATTTCTTACACCAAACTGACATATCTCATTTGTTCATTTTATACATACGCTAATTTCTATAACACCATAATAGTCTGGTAATTTCTTTTTATGTTATTTTATACCTTACTGTCATGTATCTAGCTGCATTAAGTCAAACAGCTGTCTGCGAGAGCCCTGCAAGTGAGAGAGACGACAGTTGCATGTTAGCCTCAGAGGAGGAAGGTGGTAGATTTCGCTATGTTGCAGAAGCAAGGTACTGCTCCGAGTTTACTATTATTCTTTGAACGTTATTTTTAATAAATATTTGTTTCGTTTTTTTTAATGGTGTGTTATTGAACCATGAAGCCATCACACTTACTGTGTGTTGTATACTGTGAGTCAATTTCATTAAATTCTACAGGTAACTTTTTGAGTAATATCATTTATGTGATTTTTCCTTAATTAATGATAACCAGTGTTATTTGTTCACTTTTCAAATATACGAGATAACATTCCCATGTTAGTCTAAATGTATATTTTTATCTAGTATCCTATAAGACATTTTACTATTTTGCTTGCGCTATCATTATTGGTCATTTCTATCAATAAACATATTAAGCTTTAAAACAGCCCTTTTAGGCAACTATTAAAATCTGAGCTTAAATTTATACAAGTAAGAGATAATATGATGTAGCTACTAAGATAATGATCATACATAATAATAATGACTCACAGTCAAGTAATTTTTTTACCTTGCTACTACATTTTACAGACCACTACACTAAACCTGAGCATTGTGTACTATATTAAATTAAAAAAATTATTATTTCTTATCACTATCTGTTACTATCATACAGTAATGTTAATTTTATATGCATGTAATAAATTTTAGTTTCATAATCTATTAAAATGCTCGGAATATATATTCCTGAAACCAAGTTTTTAATGTCTGTTCAAAGTTTAAAATTTTAATCTTGGAAATTTAAAATTTATATTGCAAAAACTTCATGTTAGCCAATAAAATTTAATATTCTTTTTATTAAAATGGAGAAACATATGCCTTTGATATGGCATTTTCTCTTTCTTATCTCTCACTTCAAACTTTCATCTAATAACCAATGATTAATATTAATTTTAAACTAGTATTTTATTATGTAAATCAGGAAGGATTGTAGTATTAACATCATAAATGACACAAAATCTTTCAAAATGCTTTTTCCAAATGAGCTGCAAAGTTTTAAATGAGAAGCTTTGTTTTGCTCAAAATAATGGATGTGTTAAAAAACTCAATAATATACCTAAAAAAACTCAATAATAAGCCTAAAAGTAACAAGTATCATTGAATATTTCACTTTATTAATATATGGAAACAAATAATAAATAAATAAATAATCACATTCTAATTGCTGAAATATGCATGGTTGAATTTCTGAGTATATGTCAATAGTGTAACAATAAAGAAATTCACATTTTTTTAAAAATAAATGTGTTTTTCCTTTCCTAAGTATTTATTTAATAATGTGAAAACTGTAAGGGGAAGAGGAAGAGACATAAAAAAGAAAGACTTACTTTTTTTTCTTTTAATGTTTTACAGGATCCTTTTCCATACATTCGCAATAAAGAACCCCAAGAATTAATATGAGGATGTAATAGCTACAAGAAAGATTTATGTTTAGTTTTTACTTTTAGTTATTTATCATTTAATTTACAAATGCATACAGAATGCTTCAAAACGAATAGCAGATTTTACATATATGCAGTATTGTTTTAGCTTAAATTACTGAAATATGGCAGGACAAAGATGAAAATTTAGTACAGACATTCATAATTTAACATCAATAAAATGGTCAGTGTAACATCACTTAACATCCTAATTGTGCATTAATTATAAAAATTAATTACTACAGCAGTTTATTGAAATTCTTGTACTGTGGTCATTAAAAACAGTACACATGAAACATTTATGATGAACTCAAATATGCACTGCTGGCCACCGAAACTGCAACACCATAACATATTGATCAAGTATCAAATGATTAAATTTATAGACTTCTCTGAAGTGTGGTTCCTTCCAAAATCAGTAGCCAGAGTAGCCACCATTGTTGGAGATCACCGCTGCTACACGCCTCAGCATTGATTCAAAGAGACTTTGGATGTGTTCTTGGGGTAGAGCAGACCAAGCAGCTTCCACACGTTGCCAAATTTGATCTGGTGTGGCAGCTTGGGATGTAGTAATCTGGGTCAATCGTTCAGCAACCATGGACCACATGTTTTCTATTGGCGAAAGATCCGGAGAGCGAGCCAGACAGGGAAGAAATTCAATCTGGCGATTGATGAAGAACTCTTGGACAATGGGTGCCACGTGTGGCTGCGCATTATCCTGTTGAAATATGGCTGTGGGCAAGCCCTGAAGGTAAGGAAGGACAACTGCCTCCAATACCTCGGAGATGTAGCGCTGGCTGTTTAAAGTACCTGCAATGCATATTAGAGGAGTGCGAGAGTGATATCCAATACTGCCTCATACCATAATACCCAGTGCAGGACCAGTGTGGCGGTGCATAATGCAGCTGTTCAACATCCTCTCTCACGGTGTCTCCAGACTCAAATACGACCATCGTGGTGTTGCAGATAAAGCGTGACTCATCAGTAAAGACAATTTCATTCCATTCTGCCGCCCACATCCTGCTTTCATTGCACCATTGGTGGCGGAGACGTCTGTCATTCTACATCAAGGGTACACGAAGCAATGGACATCTCGCGGACAGACCACTCTGCTGTAAACAGCATCGAATGGTATGCACAGACACTGGATGATGCGTTACAGACTGAATGTGCTGTGCTATGATTCGTGATGTGACTGAGCGATCCGTCACTGCCATGCGCTCAATGTTCCTGTCATCACGTGAAGTGGTGCACTGAGGTGGATGTGATCGAACACGTCGGTCCGTCGTACCCTCCTGCATCCAATGGTCACTTATCCGCATTAAAGTTGTTTGGTTTCATCCAACACGACTACCAATTTCGCTGAAAGATAATCCACACTCTTGGTAGGCCACTATCCTTCCTCTGTTGAACTCGGATACTTGATCAAATGATGATCGCCGTTTACTAGAAGGCATAATTGATCCTTTTTTTTTTTTTTTTTTTTTTGAAAACATCGAAATCATCGAATTTAAAATCATTTTAAAATCATCGAAAACTCCAAGCCTTAAATAACACTTTGATGTGCGTCTGTGCTGAAATTCTAATCATTTGCATATCTCACCTCCGCTAATGCATGTTGTAAATTTCCTGTTATTTGCATTCTTCCTGCAGGGTGTTGCATTTACGATCAGCAGTGTATATAAGGAAAAAATCAGGAGGATTTCATGTCTAGAGATCTGAAAGGACAAGGTAAAAAGCATCTTGTACCTTGTACAGTTCATTCAGCAATAAAGAAATGTTAAGTAGTATATCTGAACTAGGAATAAATCTTTCTTCTTTTCCTTTCGACATGTTATTTTGATACATTTTTCGACAGAAAGATAGAGATTTGGAAGAAAGTGAAATCTGTTCTCCCTCCACCCAAAAAACAATCCTTATTTTATATTTTAATAATGACTTGATATTTACATAAACAAATTAGAAAAACCTAATGTTTTCACAGATCATATTTTAAGGGAATTAAAAGGAAAATATATGACGGTTATTTAGAAAGTAACCTATGTTTTGGCATGCAGCAACGAGAGATGGTGTTAGCATCCCAATATTGGTGTCTAATGAATACTTACACATGTAATCGTTGGCGGTATGTGTTGCCTCCGTGTTTTTCACTGTGAAGGTTTAAAATGTGTGTGGCATTAGAAAATAATAATTTTGTGAAATAGACGAGACTCGGTATGTTCGTGATTTATGAGACAAAACAACAGTACATGGAGTGGGGTCACACAAGTTCTCTCATAAAAACAAGGAAATGTTTGCAAACATTGTCATCAAGAAAGATACTGGTAAATATTGGGACAGGGAAAGTGTGCTTCTGGTGGATTACCTCAAACGTCGTGAAACAATAAATAATAAAAGATATTGAGAAACATTTAGAAGAAAGCTAAGAAGAGCGATACAAGACAAGTGTCGAGGAAAGTTGAGTTAAGGATTTTTTCATTCATGACAAAGCACGCCCCCACAGAGTCATTTGAACTCGACGGCTATTGGATGGTTTTGGATAAGAGCTATTGGATGGAGAACGTAGAGTACTACGTTCATCTGCCATACAGGCTGAACCTAGTTCCTAGCAGTTTCCACACATGAAAACCTGGCTTGTAACACAGCACTTCAGTGATAATGAGGAACTCCATGCAGGTGTCTGTGCATGGTTGAAGTATCAGGTGGCAACATTCTATAACAATGGAATTGACAAGCTCATGTATCATTGTGATAAATGTTTGAATTTATGCAGAGATTATGTAAGAAAAATAGCTGAATAATGTGCCTTTCAAATATGGGTAATAAAAAACATTTACTTTCATTTTCTTTAAATTCCAAAACTCAAGTTACTTTCTGTACGATATAACTACTAAACTTTAATTCCTTTCTTTTTCAATGTTAGGAGGCTTTATTAAAAATCGATTATAAAAAAAAAAAAGGAATATATGCTTTCATCATTATTAGCACAGAAGGATTCTTCTTTGATAGCATAGTTGCCAGCCTTGAAATATGAAAAAATAGGTAGTTCTTGTGCCAGAAACCCAGAGTTTTGGGGAGGTTTTTGTATTGCATGACAGCATCATTTCAAAAGAACTCTAGATTGGTTTAATTTACTTCATCATGTGTTATTTCGGTAAGGCAACTATTTATAATACAGTTCTTACATAGAAATATTAATATTTAATTAGATACTTTACATTTTATGCTCTTTGCCTAATTTCATTTTGTAAATCTTTTATCACTTTTATACTGAGAAAACCCTGAATACAGAAAGAAAGCTTTACACAGAACACAAATAATTAATGTATGTACTATTGAGTAGATAAAATTAGTAATATGGCACATATTAATGCAAAAACAGGCACATAATTGACGCAAAAATAAACTTCAATACAAATATTAAATGATTAAACATTTGTTGAAGTTTCACAAAAAATTTTACTGATGTCTATAGTAGATTCAGACAATTCAGATCAAATAAAATTTAATGACAGAAATTATACTCAAAATCATTAGGAATGGGGGAATGAAATTTTCACAATTTAAGTTTCATTAATTCAATAAATTTCATATACATCTGAAGAACATTGTTATAAAGGCTAAAATTTAAAAATTCTGAGATTCAGTGATTTATGCCATGATGAGGAGGTAGCTCGAAAAACCAGGAGAGTTGGCAGTTGTGATATGTATAGTATCATGATAAACAGCAATTTTTAGTTCATTTATATGTTTATTCTTTACTTTATTCAAATAAGTATATAATAATAATTTTTACTTCAAAAATATATAAAATCATTAAAAGGAAATAAATAAATACAAAATTAATATCTGATTATCAAATATCCATTTAAAACAAAATAAGATTAAATTTTCATGAAGGCTAAAATTCAAAAACTCAGAGATTCAGTGATCTACTGGAAGACGTAGAGGTGGTTAAAAAAACCAGGAAAGTTGGCAGTTATGTATAGTGTTATGATAAACGGAAACTTTTAGCACACTTATATATTTATTCTTTACTTTATTTTGAATAATTATATATTAATAATTTTTACTTCAAAAATCCTCAAAAGGAAATCAATGTAATAAGAATTAATATTTGATTACCAAACATCCATTTGAAACAAAATAAGATTAAATTAATATTATGTTATTTCCAAGAAAACGCAGATTGAAATGTCCCCCCCCTTTTTGAGACATGAAAAAGTCACGAAGCCAAAAAGGCTTGGCTGATATAGGCTAGTTCCTTTAAATATTGTAGCAGATTTTTTTTTTTCCAATAACAGATTGTGAACAGTTACATTTTTGTAACAGAGTCCATTAGTCTATACTAAGGCCAGATGTGGTGATCTCTTTATTATGGAGGCACCTAATAGCTGGGCCACCACTGCCTCCTATGATGGGACGGACAGTTACAACCATGCCTTCTCCGGGATTCGAAACCAGGCCCTTCAGCATCAGACAGGCTCCCCTAACCACTATACCGTCTGGGCGGCAATGATTATAGGATACTCTATATTTGGATAGCAAGTTAGAATTACACTCATTTCTATTTCACACTTATTGAATTAAGTTTTTCAATATCTTAATTGAAAAAATAATCAAAATTTTTAAAAGAAAGTTTGTCATGAAAATTTAAAAGATAGAATCATGGTATTCCACAAGCCAAAATTTCAGACATTCCTTCAAATGTGTAAAATAATTAAAATCAAAGTATTGTAAGAAAATAGTACATCAGATACCACAGTTTTGAAAATAAATAATAAAAATTGGTAAACAGCCAAAATAGTATTCTTATTCATATTTTAGTGATGCATGGACAAATTTTTTATGATATAAATTAACATTAATAAATATCATTTTTTAATGACACAACTTACACATAATACTTTAAGCTTAGCTACAGCTAATTTACTTTCTATTTTTAAATTCATAGCATACTGCAAAAGAGTTTAAATCTTACTGACCTTTTCTTATACCATAAATTATACTCATATTATGAAAATCTACCCTTAAAAAATTAGCACAGCATAATGAAATCATATCAAATTTAATTAGAACTTCATTAGAAAAATTTGTTTGAAGAAATTTCTGTACCTGAAGAATAGCTTGTGAAGCTCTGTGTTTTCCATCTCTTTTATTTTTACATACTACCTAGAAGTGGAAAGCAAATAATGATAAGATAAATTACATAAGCATACAAGTAATTCAAAAATTATAATAAGGCTGAAATAAGTTTACTTTTGGCTTTTTATAATTTAGAACAACATAATCAAAATTGTTACTAGTTTTGAATTAATCGCAATTTATTATTTTAAATCGAATTTTTTTATTAAGTATTTTTATGAAAAAAATTTTTACATTCACCTTTCTGATCATTTTTCATATATAAATTATTATCGTAACTGTAATAATTGTTCTGAGTTCTGATGAAGCATTTACATTAGTCCTGTATTACATGTAAGATTAGATATATAATGTAATATACCAATTGTATTTAGATAAATTTATTTAAGTACAATAAATTTATTAAGCACGATTTGCTAGTACACAAAAGATCAAGGCAATAGAACCAATCAATTTAAAACTGAAAATTGTAATGGTAATAGAAGAAATATGAGGGTTACAAACAAATTTAAAATTTAAAAAAGGTTATGTTGATCCAATATAATTAAAGAGAAAGTGAGAGGAAGTAAAAGTTTGCAGTAAGATAACAAATCAATATTCTGAGTGAACTACGAAGAAGATATATCAGTGCTCTTGAATGTTTTCAAGAAGTGCAGTTAGTGAATTCTCTGAAGATAACATATTGTTGACATTCATTTTTTTAGAGTTATTGCAATTTGCAGTCACATTTTCCTAGTGAGTTAATAAGCTATTGCACTAATGAGTATATTAATGGAACTAAAATAATTTTTGGAGTCAGAATGATACTAAGAATGAAATATTCTCAACTTCATATAAATTCAAGTGCAAAAACTTAAGTCTCTTTGATGTAATTATGCTTTAATAAATAAGGTTTTATCAATGTTCAAAGTAGATATTTATTTAAAATTTTTAAATAACATGTTGGTTTCTGTAGCCTTGTCTGAAAATAATTATTTATTTAGAAATTTACATGATTTAGTTGTAATTATCTGTTAAAATTTTATTTATTTATTTATTTATTGATAATTTCAGACACATTGAGAACAACAACTAAAGTTGGTAAGGTTAAAATAATGATTACCTTTACAAAACATCCATAATTAAAAGTCAGAGAAACCTGTGAGTTTTACATAAAATACTTACAGAAACTTGATGTTTCCCTGCTTTCATTAAAAATTCATTTTTCTGATGCTTTAAGTTCCGCATTGTAAAATAAATTTCAGTATCGCCCATACCATAATTCCTAAAAATAACAAACAAACTTTGAAGAAAAATATATTTATACACAAAAAAATTTTTATGTAGCAATAAAATTAGAATAACATGCATCTCAGATTAATATATCGATTTTCATACCTTTTTAAACATTCTAGTAATATTTGGTAAGGATACGGTTGTCCAGCTTTCACAGAAAGTTCACAAACACGTGGATCTTCAACTCGTACTTGATCAAAGAACTAATATGAAAGTTTTGTGTAAATTTCAGATATATATATATATATATATATACATATTTAAAATAAAGAGATATAAATGTATTATGTAATTACAGTATCACAAATTTTTTGAAACAAAATTATTCCTATATTATTTCCATGCAATATGCTACTGAAAAATTAATCAATTATAAATAAAAAGTAAGAAATTTAGAACCAAATTCACAAAGGAATGGCAAAAATGAAATTCAATAACAGTAAAATCCATTTCCCAATAAATATACGTAATCAACCACAACTGTATTTCTGTATCTGTAGTTTTCAGGAATTCTTCTGGTTTAGTGACAAATGGTTCATATTTTTTACATATATTTATCAGGAATTTTGAAGTTAACTGGTATTGAATTTCATTTCTTTCATGTCTTTGTGAATTTGATTATAAATTTCTTACTTTCTATGTAATATGTAATGTACTTAATATGATGTGTGCAATACATAAATAGATATAATTTTTAAAATTATACAAAAAAAATCAAACACCATTTTAAAAAATAAATATAAGTAGCCCACATTAAATACACATGTTACGTTTTGGAGTTGTAGCTAGATGTCATTTATTAAAAAAAATTCACTTTGTGCAGAAGAAAATAACTCTACAACCTACAAAAAACATAGGACTTATTGCCAATTTTATTCACACCCTAAAAGCAAGTATAAAGAAGGTAATGTATAATGAGAAATCAAATTATGGCCAGTGCATCAGTACACAATATATACACACACAATACAGCTATTACACCCACACTGTACACTACAGATTTATTAGTGATCAGTTTTATAGAATAACAAGTACATCTAAGGGGGGGGGAAGGACAGCTAAAGCCCACACATTTAAAAGCATATACAGAATACATCATTTATATACTGAATTATTTGGTTATTTTTCCCTTATTAATTTATGTCATTATCTAATTGTATTCTGTGTTCAGTTGCTTTTCTGATGACAGATTTGTTGGAGATTGTTACCATTTCTAATAAGTTGTTTAGAGATGTTGGGAATTAAATCTCACATATATCCAGAAGGCATGACTATGAAAAGTAGCTCTTGAGTAATTAAGATTAACATTTTGCTTATGCTGATAAAGATGTACTATTCTGAGTGAACTATGAAGAAGATATATCAGTGCTCTTGATATATCTTCTTCATATCTTCTTGTCTCTGAAAATAAATGTTATGCAAAGTGCTTGTTAGAAGGCTTTTAAATTTAATAATCCCTTTATACTTCTTGTTTATACAACTGAAAGTCAACAAGAATGACATATCCCACATTATTTGTACATTGCTTGAGTCAAAAGCACCAGAAATGAAACATTGATTAAAGATTATGACTGGTAAGCATTACTGAGCTTTCCGCACTATCTCTGATTTATACACTATCAATGGCAGATATCTTGTTCTGTGTAGCACTTAATTACATGGTTAAATGTCCTAAACAAGAAGAATTTTCTAGTCCAGCAATGCTCTCAAAGACTGAGCTTAATACAAAAACCTCCTGAAATGCATATTTTGAAAGACTCATTTCAATGTAAAAACATGTAAAATGTCATAAAACTTCCAAATAAGAAAGTCTCCTTTTGTTGACTTGATTAAAAATTTGACTATTCAAGTTTTACAATCATGACAAATGAGAACATGAAACTGAAGGAAAGTCACAACTAGTTACACAAACAAAAATACAAATAGCAAATTTCTCAGTATAATTTAATAGTCACCTTTGAGGTTATTATATAGCATAAAACTTCCAAATAAGAAAGTCTCCTTTTGCTGACTTGATTAAAAATTTGACTATTCAAGTTTTACATATCATGACAAATGAGAACATGAAACTGAAGCAAAGTCACAACCAGTTACATGAGCAAAAATACAAATAGCAAATTTCTCAGTATAATTTAATACTCACCTTTGACATCATTATATAGCATAGAATCTTTACTTTTCTAAATACTAACATTTGAGAACTAGCAAGAAGCCAACAGGTTTCACAAACCTGAAGAAGAATGAGAACGTAAAACACCTCCTATATATACTGACTACTAATAAGTATTTGGACACCTATGCAAATGACAATATCTGCAGTCCCAAGGTACGTCACGGACTCCGCCGGTATATATCGTGTAGGAAACAGCATCGGCTTTAGTTGCATGCAAGATGCCTCACAGTTCAGAGCTTTCTGATTTCGAGAAAGGTATAATTATCGGGTATCACAAATGTGGTCGATCCTTAAGGGACATATCTAGCGATCTGAAGTACCCAAAATCAACAGTGGCCTATGTGATTAAGAAGTGGAAGGTGAGCGGTGATTGTTGGAATGTGCCCCGAGTCGGCAGACCAAAGAAACTGGGAGATAGGGACCGACGAGTGCTGTCGAGAGAAATTCGGTGGAACTGCACACAACCGATGGCCCTCATCCGCGAGAAGTTTCAACAGGCATCCGGGAGTATTGTTTCAATGAATACCATCCGTAAGGAAGTGAATCTGCTTGGTTTTCATGGTCGTGCTGCTGCCCATAAGCCTTTGATCACAGCCAACAGCGTTGTCCAACAACAACAGTCAAGTCCAACAGCACTGCTCGGTTAATGTGGTGCAAAGCACATTGAAATTGGACCGTAGATCAGTGGAAATGGGTTCATTGGAGTGACGAGTCAAGGTTCACCCTTTACCATTCGGATGGCAGGGTCTGGGTCTGACGTCTACCTGGAGAACGTCTCCTGCCAGAATGCATTGTACCAACAGTCAAGTTCGGCGGAGGTGGAATTATGGTCTGGGGGTGTTTCTGCTGGTATGGGCTGGGACCCTTGGTCCCCATTCATGGTAAGCTCAACTCCGATGCCTACTGCACTATTTTGGATGACAATGTGCTTCCTACGTTGAGGCAGTTTTGTGGGTTGGACCCCTGTTACTTTCAAGACAACAATGCCAGTTGTCATGCTTCGACGTTAACCAAGGCTTGGTATGGTGCCAATGGAATTCATCGAATGAACTGGCCTGCCCACAGTCCATACCTGAACCCTATCGAGAACCTCTGGGACGAGTTGCATCGCCGAATTCAGGGGTGCACTACCCGTGCAAAAATCGGTGAAGGAACTTCTACGTCTTCTCCAAGCTGAGTGGAAGAAAATACCACTAGCTGTCATACAAAGACTTGTGGAAAGTATGCCCCGGAGGGTCCACGCTGTAATTACCTCTTGTGGAGGCTCTACCAACTATTGATTTTGAATAAAGTTAGTTTTTCTTTTCTATCACAGGTGTCCAAATACTTATTGGTAGTCAGTGTATATTATGATAGCTTGCAATTAATTATCAGTCTTCTGCTGTTCCTATTTTAGGACATATTTATGAAATTTTTCATAGTTCAAATCACTATGTTGGCTATAATGGCTATCAGTATTCATAATCATTTCATGAAGCAATAACTCCAGATAAGAAAGTTCTTATTTTCTTAAAATTACAAATTTGGGAATTAAATTAACATAAAGTCACAACTACAATACAATGTTGAGAATATACAGAACATAATATTTGCTGTGGAAAACAATATGACCATACGAAAGAGAATGAAGGTCTTGCTAAATATGATTACCGTAATTTCGCGTGTATAGTCCGCGGACTATCTGTGTTTAAAGTGCGAATTTTTGAAGCTGCGGACTATCCACCAGTGCGGATAATACCTGGTTGTTCACGGTTAAAATCGTTGAAATTTAAAAAACACGCTGTCGTGAACTGCCGATGATCAAATATAAAAAAAGCGCGAGATTCCAAGAAAACATTCGTATGTATCGTATCGATAGTAAACCATAGAGCATAGTGCAGAACGAATGAGTAGTAGCAAGTAGAGCTCCTAAAATCCAGGCTCGCGCATCAAGCGATGCCGGGATATGAGCCAAAGAAAGTCTTGTGTGAGCACTCACTTAGTGCAACCAGAGTCTTGTATCCCAGTATCCTTCGCACTGCTTTAGCGCAACTGCCGGGAGGGGGAAAAGTAATGCGTCAGCTCGGTTTTTAGGAGCCATAGTAGCAAGTACCTGGAGTAGGAAGAAAAAAGCGTGATTCGGCAACACCGAGTGAGTGGGGTCGAAGGTCACATTTCATTACCACTTATCACGAGTATAGCACGTTGCACAGTATTTTGTTTTCGTATTTTGTCTTTCATCTTCGATAACGTTGATGAAACATCCCCAAAGTTTTTACTGCTGAGTTAAACTCAAGGTAGTTGAGAAAGCTGAATAAGATGAAATAGAGAAGCGGGCCGTTATTGGTTTAATATTAGTATTCGGTGCATACGGGATTTGGCTACTTTTGGCGACTTTATGATGAGCAGTGAAAACGGGACATATACGATGAGTAGTTAGCGGGTCATTCAAAGAAAATATATAGTTAAACATAGTATATACTATGTATATAGTATATATACTATGTGTGTATACTATATATATAGGCATTCTTTGGATCATTTTTGGTGTTGGCGATAATTTTCAAAGTCGCACCAAGGCTGCACCGTGTACTAGGATTTTACCCTGTTATTTTGAAGTGGACGAGAAAGCGGTGAGAAATTGGCGCAAACAAAAGGATGTGTTTAAAAGGCATGGGAATATTGCCGTATTAAAAAAACATAATTTCGGACGTATAGTCCGTGGACTATCCGGTGGTGCGGACTATCTGACGATTTTTGAAAATTTTTTTATATAAAATCGTGTCTGCAGACTATACGTGCGAAATTACGGTACTTTCATCTAATCAATCTATTATTATTCAGTTCAGTAACATATCCACCCCCTGAAAAATCATTGTTGTCACAAATTCATTCGATTTTTATAAATAATGTAACAAAACTTTCTATTTTTCATCAATTCATTATATATTAGTATCACAAATGTATACTAAGAATACAAAAGCAGCAATAAAATAAACATTCCAAAAAGTCTCTTAGCATGCAGCAAGTATGTTCCAGCAAATAATATGATACTTCTCATTACACATGCAATAATTCATTTATCAAAATAAGCTATAAGACATACCTCAACATCCTGAAGTTCTTCTCCACTCTGCCCCTCAGGAGGGAACATCTTCATTTTTGGAATTAATATTTCAAGTGCTGCTTTTGCTAAATAAACAATCAAAAATTAAACTTTATGTTTTCCTTTAATTAAATTATTTTTATAGATAATTAAATTATACATTACAGCTGTAAGTAAAATAAGCTAACCATACTTTATCTAACAAAGCTTATTTTATAATATGCAAAAATGCTGACATGCCATATTAATACAGTAGAACTCCAATTATCTTAATCAACTGACACCGGACCTCGTTCGGATAATCAAAAATTAGGATAATTGGAATTTTTCTGAAGAAAGGGTCTACATGCACTTAAATTAAACGCTGTATGCAATGAAAATGTTGAAACTGGGAGGGAAAAAACTGTTTTTAAAGAAAAAGAGGTTTCAATTAATTAAAATGAAACTCTTTTATGTACACTACGCAAAAACTCTTAACACTTTTATGTACACTACGCAAAAAAAAAGGGGGGACAGTTCTATACCTCCCGTTCTATTTGGCCAATTGACAAAAGTCAAATTGCATTTTTCTTGTCTCGAAAGTGGGACTTAGATTATATATTAGATACATATATTGCACTGTTTTAATATAGGTAGTTTGATGCAAAATCAGACTTTTTCTGAAATAACATACCAATTTTTTTTTCTATATTTCGATTCTAAGATTCAAATTATGCCCAGATGTTAAATTTTGTAAAATTTGGTGCAAAATTTACAGAGAAATTCAAAAAAATTTATCTTGGCAAAATTTTTTCAGTTTGGCCAAGAATAATTCACTTGGTGAATTTCTTAATATGTGGCAATCAATTTTCCTTTGCCTTCCATTATGCCGGAGTGGAAAAAAAGGCACCTCGCTCCTACCTTTTTACATCGTGTATGAGCAGAAAAAAAGTCACATCGTTTCTACTTCCAAATAATTTTAGCAAAGTGTTTAAACCACATCTGATGTTTTATCGCTTTCAACAAATATGCCAAATTTCAAAACATGCCAAAATATAAATTCACGTATATCTTCGGAAATTTTGAATTAAAAAAATTGTAATTTTTTGCAAGCGTGCTTAGAAATACATCTACTTTAAGATGATGGTAAAAATTTTACAGATTATAATTCAAAAATTTTTTGAAAAATTTATAAAAATTATTTTAAAATAAATCATAAAAAATGGATGAATTTTATTTGGAATGAACCTGAATTTCAAAATGTGAAAGGAAGAATCAAATAAACTTAATAAAAAAGAGAGATTAATCAATATATATCAAACTCAATTAACACTGAGGAGCTAAAATTTTGAGAGCTAATTTTTTAAAAACTGCTCGTGCGATTTTTTACAAAACTTAGTAGTTTGGCGTAATTTGAGTTGCAAAATTGAAATATGGAAAAAAAAATTGGTATGTTATTTCAGAAAAAGTCCGATTTTGTGTCTAAATACCGATATTAGAACAATGATATATATAAATCTAATACATATCCTAAGTCGTGCTTTCGAGACATGAAAAACTCAAGTTGAATTTCGTCAATTGGCCCAGTAGAACCGGAGATATAGAACTGCCCTCCTTTTTTTTTGTGCAGTGTACATGTTATATAATATACTGCATAGTACTTGCAAATGCTGAAAGTCATTGCTTGCTGAGTATCTTGGTCAAAGTAAGCTGTTTGATGGACACTGTGCTTGCACTTAAAATTTCTTAGCCATCTCTTACTTGCTTTAAAGGATGAACGAACAACCAGGCTTTTGAGCTAAGATCTTAGCTTTTCACAAAGAATCGGACACGAAATTGGGACGACATCTTCTAAATTTTTGTTTGTTGCTGCCTTCATTGATTTTCTTCTGTCTTCATTTTCAAGCAGTGACACGAAGTTTAAAATTGTAGGTTTACTTCTTTTAATGTCTGAAATCGTTGATTGTCCAACATTATGTTCCCGTCTTAATTTTTTTTTTTTTTTTTTTTTTTTTTTTTTTTTTTTTTTTTTTTTTTTAATTCTGAAAGCGATTCAGATAAATTGGAGTTGTACTATATACAGAACTGTCAATACCTACCTGCTTCTGACTTAGCTTGTTTCTTGCTACTTCCATATCCAGAGCCATACTCCATGTCATTTATCATGACAATAGCACCATAAGGCATATTTGCACTCTCTGAATAAACAAAATATATATTATTTCAAAAATAAAATTCTTCATATTTTAATAACAGAATTTAAAGCAAGATTTTCTTTACAAAATTCAAAATTTCCTTTTTTTTCTGAAACTTACATACATTAAATAAGAAGTTGTAATTATATTTTAAATTAATCTCAATTCCTTATTCAATATGCATAAGTTTAATACACAAGACTGGGATTATAAAATACACAAGACTGGAATTAATTTTATCACATAAGTACTAAGAAAGATCTGAGGAAACATATTTAATGCCTTCATTCAATTATAAAAATAGAAATGAGATTCAAAATTTTAATCTACAACTAATGAAATATTTAAATTTTGATTCCTGCAATTAAAGAAACTTTTTTTTTCATTTCTATGAAGATTATATTCAGTTCCTTAAGCCCAACATACATTTTCAGAAAATTATTTACTCTCTCTCGAAAAGCAGATATATACAGCCTCAATTTTTTTATTAATAAATGGAACGAAATACAAGAAGCAATTTCTTGCAGTTCATTTTCTACAATGAAACCTAAGAATAGAAGAAAATTATTTTTATTTCGTCTATACCATATTTTTTTAAAACATGTCTTAGAATAACTCAAAGAATCATATTTCAATATATTCTTAAAATCATTCCCTTAAAAAATAAGACAACCTACCAAATCTTTAAATGTCGGCATTTCAACTAAATATTTATAGTAATTTCAGTCATTTCATAACTAAAACCTAATTCCTTTATTGTAAGAAACCCACAAGGCATCTTTATTTCCTTTAATTTACAATATTGGCCTTTTCTGAAAAACCTTATTGAACCCAGATAATGTCCATTATCTGACTTCATTCAGCATTATAATAGAACTTAAGTATAGCAGCTGCAGCAATCATATAAAATCAAATGCAAGTGAACGGCAATGATCAAATATAAAAATACTTATATTTACAAACTGGTATCTAAAATTATCTTTATATGCATGAAATATTTACTGAAGGAAATAACCATTCTGAGTTTTACTTTTTCCTGGAATTAGCATAAGGCAAACCTAATTGCCATAATCCAATCCAGTTCAATCAATCTGTTTCTGAAAAGCAAATCATAACATAGCATCATTTAAAGGTATAGAAAGTGCTTTGAAGATAGTATGCTTCCCTCTGAATTTTGCAATTCAGTATTTGATTTCACTTTTTATATGAGTCAAAATGGTTTTTATGATGCTAAAGTATATCATCTGGAAGAAATTTGCTGTGGAGAATTGCTGGTCATTTAGATGCAGACAATTATGACAGTATAAATATTGTGTAAAGACACACAATTTTCAATGACAAGTGAAGGTTCAGGTTAAATCTAATTCTAAGCTAATTTATATCTGGAGGAAGCCATGGAACTGCAAATATTCTCACCAATATTAGGACAGGAAAAATTTTCATCACTGTTATGATAATGCAGATGTAATGATATGTGCAGGAATAATGATTAATGGGCATATTTCCCTACATTTGCTGGACAAAAGAACTTCTTAATCCATAGATATATAAAGAATGAAGTCTTGCAGACCTATGTAAAGCCTTTTAAGAGCGCATGTGGATCTCATTTTCTTTTCATTGATGATAATGAGCATCCACACTCAGCAGACATGACTGATGAATGTGAAACCATTGATTGAATAACAATATTCTGAAACTAAAAGCATTGCATTAGCCAAATTCCTAATAAGAAGTCCATTGAGGAATAACAGGGAATACTTGAAAGAGTTCTTAAATAGAAAAATTCTACTCTTATATATTAAAACTTGAAAGATTTATATTAAAGGAAGGATAGCATTTATGCCTCAAATTTTAATAAACAATCTTACAATGAGACAACATCATGTTATACGATTATATAAGTTAAAGAAGGTCAGATTTTCTAGATACATCAAAAATCCACATTTCTAAAGCTCTTCACTTTAAAGAAGCATTCAATTCAGTTGAGTTTTTGACTTTTTTTATGTCAGAGATATCAGAAATGCCCTCGCTGGGACTCGAACCTGGACCTCTTGAATACACACTGAGTGCACTACCATTACACCATGAAGGCAAGCAGAAAGAAGGTAGAAAATACCTTATATACTTCCCCTTTTAAAGGACAACTGGGGATCAGCAGACCCAGTCACCAAATCTTGGTGGAGTAGAATCATTATCCACCACCTTTTAGTTTGAGTGCACTGAAGAATCATTAGGGTTTTTTGATGTAGAAAACATGAAAAATGAGCAATGCCCTCCTTGAGACTTAAACCTGGACCTCTCGAATATACACCAAGTGTGCTACTGTTACACCATAAAGGCATGCAGAAAGGAAGGAGAAAATATCTTATAACTTTTCCAAAAATTTTGTTGTCATGTGTTATATCAGTTTTATTTCTTTCTTATAATTGTATGTCATATGTCTTAATATTTGATCTGCTATTTATATATTACAATGATATATTTTTCTACATAAATTCCTTGAAGTCAATAGTTTTTCAGAAATCAATGTTTTTATGCGAGTTAAGATAATTTTGTCTATCAGTGCATTTTTTCAATGGAAGGCCTTATGTGTAATATGAAGCATTTTGTAGCATTACCATCTGCAAGATTTACAATATCTTTTAAACAAGCAAAGATTCCTAAACCAAGGAATTATCAGTTTTCAGTGACAAAAAGAATCTGTATTTTGCTAATATTTTAATTCTAAAATGAAAACAAGCATAATAAAATCTTTTCATTTATATTCAATCTTGGCAATACTCATAAAAATTAAAATGATTGTGATTACTTGACATTTTGAAAATGAATTAAACAAGCAACATTCCAAATGAAAGATATATGATTATTCTAATGCAGATTAAGCCGACAGTTTATACAAGGGAATACATTTACCCTAAATATTATATTTTTATTGCAAAATGCTTACCTAATTCTTTAAAAATATATCTTGGCTGAACTCTCAAAGTATGTTGTACGTATTCATGCAGAATGCAAACTGGAGATTTACCACTAGGATTCATAATAAACTCTATGATGAAAGAAAACAGAATTTATTTTTATATATATACATATATACTACACTCCACAGCTTAATTTTGTTAATAGCTCTGCTTATTCAATATAATTTGAAGAGATTAACTTAATAATCAAAGTAGTTAGACCAAAAATAATCTATATTATCCTTTGAAGATTAATGTTAAAACCTGTCGAATTAATATTTTAATTATTAAATTAATTATCAAATAAAAAATATATACTACTTACAGTAAAACAAATCACTAACCTCTTTTAGTATTATTTCCAACTGTCGCACATTTGTCAGCAGCTGAAGGCAGTGGGCATGTTATCAGCTTTGTACTATCAGGCTGTAATGAATGTGTATTTATATTGTAAACTAACTATTATGTTTGCATAAAGGGATTTGCAATGTATATTTTCATGAAGCTAAATATTAAAGAATATTTTCTAAGACATATAATATTTATCACTCTTATTTCATTTATTCTTCTACATAATTATCAAGCAACCATAACAAAGATAAGCTATGAAAAATTAGAGAGCAAATAAATGAAAAATTCTTATATTTTTGAATTTTATAGTAATAACAGGAAAAATGATTTTGTTATCATGCAAAATGTAATTTACTGATTTTGGTTAGTTATTTAGTTCTTGAATCGTATCACTAAAATGCTGTTTTCAAATTCGACATGCAATAAAATGGCAGGAAAAAAAAAAGAAATTATTAAAACAACCAATTTTAGAGTCACCACGTAAAAAATAACTAACTAATTAAAAGTGTAGATCACAAACTACATGGTTACAAATTATTTTTATGAAATTCATTTAAAAAGAATAATAATAATAATTTAAAAACTGTAAGCTTTGAATCTACAGCAGCCAATAAAGATTATACTTCTCTTGATAAATAAATGGGTTATAATCTTCATAATGATTTTGCCTAGAACTTAATTTCATGTTTCGGAGTTTATGAAAAAGTCACACAATCACTTCAACTTCTAGCACATTCATGATAAATTCACTCACTTACATTTATAAGCTAAAAATAGAAAATGTACTAATTTATTTGTCAAAAGATGAAACAAGCAGACATTTAAGAAGAATTCCCTTAAGAAATTTCCTTTTAAATGCATGAATTACATAACATACATCATTGTGGCTTTTCAAAAGGATTACATAAAGCATAGCATTTTAATCTCTTACATATCCTCCATCAGAATGAATCAAATATTTTAATGGCCCTAAATTAAATGCTGTTGGATTATAAAATTTTTGGTGTTACAATGAGAAGAGAAATTTTTTATATTCTTTACATAAGAGTACATTAACGCACCAAAGTACCACTGAATTAGGGTATTGATCAGTAATAAGGTTCCGCTTCTTGGACTTTAATGACTCCTGCCACATAATGAGATAAGGATTTACAAGTCTACTGAAGTTCTTCAGAAGTCATAGCAAACATTTTCTATAATGTTTTATAAATCAGTTAAAGAAGCTGGTGGTATATTGTATACATCTACACCTTTTTCCAGAGTACCTCAAAAATATTCAATTAAATTTAAGTCTGGGGCTTTGGGTGGCAATTTCAGCAAGTAAAATTTAGTAAAATGCTCCTCAAACCAGGCAATATTAGCCAGGATCTGTAACAGAAGTAACTCTCAGGATAGTGCATTCTGTTTCTATGCAGATGACAAAAAAGTATGAAGGGATGCAATCTACATCCCAGCACATCTGCATACTTAAAGGCACTGAGGCTGCTTGTTACAAATATCAAAGGTTCAAATATTACCCTAAAATCTAGGAGTTCTTAACTGAAGGGGATGAAGTCAACCTGTTACTTGTCTATTAAATATTTAGTATTAGTTTAAAAATATAAAAAATTACTTTTATTCAAGTTATGGTATTTATCAACATTTTCTATAGTTTTTTCTTATTTAATTTATAAAACACATTAAAAAATAATTTAATTTAAGCAAATGTATATGTTTTTTTAATTTTGAAAAGGGAGGATAATCGTCTAGCAATAGTGAAAAAGACACAGAGCAAAGAAAGGTTGGGAACCACTGCCCTAGGATATCACTGGAACACCACGACCTTATACAGTTCCAACCTGGCAAAGCTACAATCACAGTGATCTAAAATCCATATAAGATATAAAGCATGGTAGTTTGAAGTGAGAAGCGGTCATCTGGGCTAAGGTTTGGTGTCACTGGCTATGTAGGATATGGTTGTGTCTTTAAATATAACCATAATTCAAGGTTGCCTTTCCTTACAGTTTACTTATTGCTCTTTCTTTTTCGTTATTTGTGTATTCTCATTATACTCTTGATACTGTAGAATGAAAGTACCATGATTCTCAAGCTATTTCTGAAACAGTATTGCCTATGCATTGAGTCATTATTCACAGTCGATCAAAAGCATCTAAATTGCCAGTTTTACCCAACTTACTTAATAATTCCTTAGCAAGGGCTACAATTTCAGCTATATAAATTCTATGCCTGTGTTCACATATGCTCAGAAATGAGGCATCAGCACCACAATATTTGCATAATGCCATTTATTACTAATTCAGAGAGTTAAAAAACAAATTTCATATCAGCCAAATTACTAAAAAACATTACTGAAAATGCTTTTACCAGTTTACTATTCTGTATAAATCTGATTTAAATAATTAAAATATTAGAATGGCAGTAAATAAAAAATTAATCACAGTAATTATTAAAACCTTTAATCACAGTTTTAGTTTTATTTTATAGATTTGTATAAAGAAAATTAGTACTTAAAAAGCAATAAAAAATTAAACAATGCATTTACACTAATGTATATTCTTGTTATCCATCCTATGAATGCACACTTAAAAAAATTTTAGAACTTGTCATTAATATAAAGATATCTTCAATATTAAACAAACAGTCTTTACTTTACTAGTTATATTAAAAGGCTAGAAGATTGTTTTAAGTAAATGGCAAAATGTGGTTGATATCTTAAAATAAAAGTTATTAGTTTTCACTAATACAAATTTATTCCAAAAGTAATAAATACATCATACCAAATTAAGATACAAGCTAATTGATAAACATTATCATTTAAACAAAAAGTGATTACAACCTACATACTGCAGATTAGATGAGAAAAGAACAATAACATAAATTATCTAGAATGCTTTTAATACATTTTCAATTAATGTGATACACAGATGACATTTAATGCACAGAAAATCCTAATTTCACGTAGGTTGATTAAAATGAAAAATGTCATTGCTATGCACATACCAATGATGGACGCTGTTTCTGTTTTAGCTGTCTCTGATGTCTTCTTCTTCCAGACCAACTTCTGTTACATAAAATTTTATTTTAAAATGAGGAAACATTTAAGGCATTGTAAAAGAACAGAATTTTTTAAGTGAATATAACAGGCAGAAAAACTAATAGCTAATACACATACATTTGGATACATTTACGCACAAAAAATATATATTAGCCAAATTGGAAAGTAATTTTAAACTTTTCAAAATTAGAATTTAGTACAAGCCAAGCATTAGTTTAAGTGCACTCACCAATTTTTAATGTAACTTCAATGAAAGGTTTTTTATGTACACTATTGCTGGGTAGAATGAAGCTTCACAAATTAAAGTTTAAAATACAGTAGCCTCCCAATTAACTGGGTTAATAATATCAAGTGCAATATTCATGGTTAAACCAACAGTAGTAGTAAGAATGAAAATAAAAATAAATGAAAGGATTCAGATTTTAACATCACACCAAAGAGTTTGTAAGATTTTTTATGCTCTCGTTTTCTATCTGCTCTTGGACTCACTTCTGCTAACATAACTTTTTTTTTGCCTTTTTAACATTATTATTAGGCATTACTTACTTTGCATTTAGTCCACATAAAATTCACCAGCAATACCACAAAACTTTATTTAAAAATAATAATAATATTTGAAAGTTTCAGATTTTACATTACGCCCAAAGGGGTGCTTTTTTAACATCTTGTGTGTTACCTTTATTTATTAAATATCATGTTCTTTGCACTTAAACTATGAAATTTAATTCAACAACAATATCACCAAATAATTTTAAAATGAGCATATCTCTAGAATTTCTGATACACAATCTCGTACGTTGGAGATAATGTTTTTTTTTTTTTTTTTTTTTTTTTTTCTCCATATAACGAAATTTTTGAGTTTGTTAATCAAAAATTCGTTAAAATGCTGCAAAATATGAAATTAATAATAAAACAAATAATAAATTTCAAATTACAGCTTCCAGAAGCCCATATTTGGCAAAGGATTACATTATTCAAAATTTGAAGTCTCAAAGAACTGTTGTTTTACCACAATGCGAGAAACATACATACATTTATGCAGATTCTTCATCTTTTTAATTTCTTTAAATATAGCACAGAGCAATAATATTTGGTGATAATAATTTGAAAAGTGAAATGGACATTTAAGGTTTTCGACGTAAAATGCAAAAGCGAAATTAATAGCTCTTCTGAGCTATGTGACCACCAAAATACTTGCTATAAAAAAATACATAATGCTTTTTAATAGATCTAGCTAATGCAGTTTCATGAGTCTGGCTGGTAATTAATAAAAGGCATAAAGAAGTCCATTTATTTGTTTTCAAATTGCCTATTTTGATAATCAGTAACAGGTAGATTAAAAGAGAAATTAAACATTTTATGCTTCCCCATATGGCAACAAACTGGTAAGTGGAAGTTAAAAATATTTTACATCAGATGTCTTTAGAATTCCTAATAAAGGATTAAATGTTGCCATATTTTTTTATGTTCATTATATTATTTCTTTAGACATGGCCTAACATTTAATAGCAAAACCTTTTTATTTGTGTGACAGGATATTTTTTAGTACTATTCCATTAAAGTGGCATCAGTTAAAAATGCACCACTTAGTAATAGAGTAATAGTAATAGTAACAGAGTTCGTAAAACAAAAACAAAAACAAAAAAAAAAAAAAAAAAAAAAAAGGTGGGTCTTCCCTAAAAAGTTAATTTTTTAATCTACAATATCCTACAGATAAATAAAAAATAGCAAAACAAAGAAAAATTCAATCAAATATGTGGCATAAAATTACAAATATCATTCAAGATTGCAGAAAAAATTACAGATTTTGAATATTACTGATGCCACATGAATTCTATCAAATAGGTGGCGAGCAGTGTCCCACTGACATTTATTTCTCTATTTAGCACTGCTCCACAGTTTGGGTATGGCATCTAGTTTTGGGGGTCTACAAATTAATAACTGTGATTCACAGTGAAATGTTCATACCCAGCATTTCTTAATTTCTCTTTCTTATATCCTTTCCATCAATCTGAAAACATGGTGCTGCCATTTGCAGTGTTTTCCTGAATGGCTGTCATCAATCTTGTTGCACAACGATCATGAATGGCAACCACAAAACATTCTTTGCTTTCCCAGTATAGACCCACAAATACCCTCTATTCCAGGAGAACACTTCCAACATTGCTTTATCTTTTTGTGAAAAGACTTTAAAGTATTTATTCCAATCTACTATGGCTGATTTCTAAATGAAGTTGGCAAAATTCAGTCAATGTACCACAGATAGTAAAATGAATAGCAGATGAGGAGAGAAAGACGAGGCCTTCAAACCATGTTTTGGGTCTCAATCCTGTTTTCAACAGCAAGAACGTACGTAACAACATCATATGAGAGCTTCGTTTGAGTCAAAAGTTAACTTCATCTGAATATTTTGAGAATAAAGCCTACTGCTATGAATTTTTCCTTTGCCCTGAAAGAATATTATGGCAGCCTCTTCGTCACTAGGCAATTGCGAGATTGTGTAATCCATCGTATTAAAAAAAAATGACAATATGTGGTAAAAAAATAACAAATGATGATATTTCAAACAAGAACTAGAAAACTCAAGCCATGATATTTCAAATAAATAAAAATTAAATAACGAGTGACAATATTTCAAACAAAAACCAGAAATCTCGACCCACGATATTTCAAACGTTAAATTCTAAAGCCATATTATTTGATACTTGGTGTATTGTTATTATTTGATACTAGATATTTGGCGTGTTGTTGAAGCATGGTTTTCTCACTTTTTTTTAATTTTTTTAACTGAGGGTGCTCTAACAGAACAGTACCTATTTTTTAAATATTACATTTAAAATAATATACAATATTTTAATTATGTATTATTTCTTCAAAATATATTATATATTATTTCTTTAAAAATAAAGCATAAAGATAATATCTGATAGCAACATCCTATGATTTGTGTTCCCATATTTTTTATATTCACTACATTGTTTCTTTAAAAATAATACATGACAACAGCATTTAGTGGCAATGATTGAAAAATGATATGAACCAAAAAAGTGAGGCTAATAGCAGCTCTAGTGCTAGAAAGAAGGAATAAACCATATTATAATTAATAAAAAATACTAATTAAAGTATTAATCATCATTCAAAATCATCATTCAAAACAAGAACATATTTCAAAAGAGAAAAAAACTAAATTTTTCTTTAAATTTTCTTGTATCTTGTACGAGTCAATGGAAACAGGAAAATTACTGCCTGTACATTTAAATTATTTTTATAGTTTAGCAATTTATTTTAATGAATGATTTAACAATGCTTATGTTGAGTGATACACCTCCCCTTTGATGTATTTTCTCTTGGAGAAGTCCACAGAATGAACAGATTTTGTTTCCTTTCTTGTGAACCATACCATGTTGCATAAGTTCCCCTAAGGATTATCAACATGGCACTGAAAGTAAAGCATCGATCACAACGAATTTTGGTTTCTTTTTTTTTTCACCCAAAACAATATACTAAAAACCCTTGATGAAATAAGAAACTGATTACAAATTAAATATGCATTCTAGGTCCATGTCCATCTTCATTATAGCTGGGCAAAGTTAATAATATCCAGTGACTCTCGACCTCTCAGGCAAAAGTCCCAACTCCTGCAGTCCTAGATCACCTCTCTCCCTTTTTCTTGCTTCCATCTGAAGAAAACCCTTTAGACCAGCCATGTCACATTCTGTCTTTGCAGCTCGTTCTCAGAAACACCGAAAACTGTCAGTGAGTCTCCAGTCTCTTTTCACTGATACTTGGAAACTTTCTCTCACTAGGCTTTTCTACTGGGACTATGGGCATTACAGCTTATATATTCCAGATTATGTAAAATTAAACTGCATATTTTACAAATAAAATTAATTCCTAAATATTGTAAAATCATCTGCTATCACTGCTATTATCCCATGAATGTTCTTAGACATTTTGCACTATGGAAATTTTGATTTATTTATTGATAGTAATTTTCCCTTCATTCCACAATAATAATTTTTTTTAAACCTGGGCCTGGTTAACTGACAATTAGCTGCATGTACCTACAAATGCTGAATTGATTGACCTTTGCAATATGACACAATAATAATGATGTGAATAATGGGTCCAATGTTGACATTGAGAATGAATTATAATAATTTGTGGATGGTCTTTTTGGTCTAAAAACAAACAAAATTCCTAATAAAGTAAAAAATTAAGTGAATACTTAATGCTTTCAAAAGAATTGTTACAGAAAATGTGAAAGTGAAATCTTTGAAACAAAAGCAGACTTTTAATATTAGATTTTTTTTTCCCTAAACAATAATTTGGCACACTATCTTTTTTTTTTTTTTTTTTTTTTTTTATTCCATAAATACACTTTGTATATAAAATATCCTCTCCTAATTCATTCTACTGAAATTCTTATAATGCATATAAAACATATTTACTTCATTCACTCTACTGAGATTTTCAGTGCTTCTTAATTTAATAAAGAATCTTATTTTAACAAATTTTGTCAAATATTACAAGAAATTCATAAGTCTGGATTATTTGTAATACTTTTTAAGTAATAAATAACATAATTAAATTTGAAATCAAACTTAAATGCGTAAAATTGCTAACATTTTCTAAATTTCCATAACATTCCTTTACCATGAGAAAGCTGTTGAATATAAATAATTTAACCTTGTGTACTATTCCTACATAAAATATGATCTACTGTTCAGTTTTCTGATATGCAATATTTTTCTATGTGAAATAAATTATTACTGAAGTTAATATATCAGAAACAATACTTACATCCTAATATTCTTAAAGGTTTCACACAGCGTACTGCAATATATGCATAAAAGTGTAAAAATTCATTTTTTGCTAAAGTATTTTACTCATTTCATCCAAACAGAATTTCCTCATTTAGGCATTTTACTCTTCATGACTTTTTATTATTTTTATGATGAAAGATATTAAATTATAAATTTAATTCCATGCCTTCCTGTCTGTCATTTTAACATTACTACTCAGACTAATTCACAAATCAAAATTTATGATGTATTAAGGTTAGTTTGTTATATCTTTAAAATGGTAATGACTGGAGGGAGTTAGTTGCCTAGTTAGCGGAAAAAATAATAAAAGTTTTATTTTAAGATTAATTTTAGCAAGATGATGGCAGGAGAAAAGTTTAGAAGTTATTGCAATATTAATACATGTAGTTGATATTTTGATATAATTTACTAACCTAAAGCGTTTAACTGTGATTGTTTGAAATTCAAACCTTCTCTGGCAGTATTCTCTTACAGCTAGATAATCTGTTAATAAAAAGAAGAAAGTTAATAACATACTTTAATTTTTTGAATAAAATCAATTCTATCTCTTATATTGTATGTTTATTTTACCTAATGAACCACTTTCTTTATTGTCCTTTACACTTTCTAATTTTGCAGATGGAAATACATCATTTTTATCTACAAGAAAAGAAACATTAATTATGTTAACTGAATGAAACAAAATATTGAGAAATAGATTTAATTTGATTTTTCTTGATACAATCTATTTATTTGATGAAATGAAACTGGTCATAAACCAATGTATTATATACTATAAATGTATCATTGGATTTCAAAACATATTTTTAACAGCATAACATAAACAATAATAACTTATACATGAAAAAAAAAAAAAAAAAAAAACTGGAAACTCAGGAAGTTTTTTTTACACATAATGAGCATTTTATGATTCCCCACTGATTATGCAACACACATTCAAGTAATATTCAAGTTCAATCTGTATCTTTTGTGGAATGACACCCAGGTCTCCTGATTGATGCTGTATGATCATTTTCTTTAGGGGTAAATTTAAGATTACATTTTTGTATATACCCTCTGCCAACAACACTAGTATAGCTCAGAGAATGCACCAGTGTTGCCAAGTTGGCTATTTTGAAAGGGTAATGTTATAACAGTTTGGGCCCAAACTCAGTTACCACTTAGATATATGTCAGAGACCAATGGAACACACATAAAATATTATGTTGCACAACAAAAACTTTTCTGTCTCTTTTCATGTATCAACTATTACTGTATTCATTTAAAAGTGCATGTTTTTGAAATTCAATGAGTTGTTTATAACAGCATTGGATTATGTTACTATTTCTAAACAGAAGGACTCAAGCTTTTCTACATTAAAATTGTGGTGCAACTAAGAATATAAATTCCTTATTTTCCTACACTCCTTTTATACTGCAGCTAATTTTTTTAATAGTTTTTCTCCTTTTTCCCTCAGATCTCGCTTTAATTTTATATTAATTTTTCATTTTAGTTTTCCTACTTTTGGATCTCTTTCATAATTCAGTTATATTATTACAAAATCTAATTTTAAATCAATTTTATAAAAAATAAATTTTTAAGAAATGCAACACATTTAATAACGCAATTAGGATATTTTGAAATTATAGCAGCTCAGAGTAGAATACAACAAAATCCTATAGCCTGAATATGCATATTTGATGAATATGATTAAAAAAATTCAGCATTAAGTTTAATCTAGTTTATCAGGACAATCAGATTAGAAATATTGCATATGAAATTGCATATTCTGCTAAACAAGCCTCTTTGGCTGCCTATAAATAATTCCAAAAGTTTAAATTTTAATTTTTAAATTAATGAACTTAATATTTTTTCCACAACTAAATGGATGGCTCACATGCTATTTTGCTTCTAGCCATTATGTTAGCCAGTAGGAAGTTATTTACTACCTAGCCAACCACAACCCAAAGGCAGGGTTGGCAAAGCAAGTCAATTGGGCATCAATTTCTGTGTATTAGTGGAATTACAATAATAGTTTGCTTACAGATGCAGTTCCACATACATTATGTGGAATTGGAATCTACAGACACTGGAATTTTAAAAATCTTGAAAACAGAATTTTACAGGTATTTACAGTGATGTTTTAACAGTTGTAGTTCTGGAAGACAAAATGTGAAGCTGTGTTATTAGGTGTTACAATTATTAAAATGTTTTACAGTTATTATAGAATTGGTGTTTACAGTCTTTAATGTTTATGGTCTTTTCAGTCTTGAAAGGAGTTACAAATCATTAAAGTTATTATGTCTATATAGCTCCATGAATGCTGGGAGCAACTGGCACTATTTTTGGTCATTACTTGTTTTGATAGTTTTGACTGTAGCCTTGCCATAATGTGACAGTTGTGTAGGCACGACTCAGGTTGCCACTGATACCACAGCAGCACATGTTCATTTCTCTTTTACCAAATCTGTGTAGATATGCAGGGGTGGGGCAATGATGTGCGACTTAGCTGCATTTAATCTTGACCTTAAGTGGAAACCTTCAGAAAATATTTATAGGTCACTCAACCTACCTTAATGTTGTCTCAATTCTCTTGCCATTCTGATATGGTTTGAACATTGTTATTGTTTTAGAGGTGAGACACTGGATTTTGAATACAGATGTGATGCATTCTCAGATCTGCTATAGAGGCTTTCATTAATTTATCCATGAGCTCATTTCCTTATATTCGAATAATGTGGGCTTTTACCCATCTCTGTTTAATCTTTCTTTTGCTGTGTGCAATAAGATGGCAAATATCATGCAAATTCTGGTTCTGCCTTTACCTGTTATTGCCAAAATAACAAAGAAACTATCTGAGTTGATCTTGGTTTGTGTTCAATATGCTGGTGCACATTTAGCTGCTCGTCTAATAGCCATCAACTCTGAGTAAAAAAATAAAAGAGTTAACAGAGTGTAATTTAGCACTCCAAATGTATACAGTCTGATTATTTTGAATAACAAAGAAAGCACAGGTTGTGCCTGTGTCCATTTTGGAGCCATGTTGGATATTATACAGGGTTCTGTATAATGCCCAAATATTTATACCTTGAATTAGTCATTATAATCTATTTATTTCCTTTAGGGTCAGCCTAAAAGAAAATAAAGACATTAAATGCTTTAAATTAAAAGTGCTTGTTTTTATCAGGAAGCATTTAGAATGATTTCATAGAAGAAGTCTTCAAGTTTATAGCTTCCTGATTTTGTTTTATTTCATGATCTCAACATCATGTGGGTGCTCTTTACATCTCTGATGCATATGGTCACTAATCAGAGAGCAAAAGTTTTTGTGTGTACTCTAGTATACAAAAGTAAACTCTGTTATTGTTGTACAAGAATGCTTTAGAGCATGCAAAGACCAATCTATTTTGTACTGAAGCAAGAAATTTGAGGAAACTGGTTGTCTATCCAAGAGGGATAATCCTGGGAGAGCACTTGTCCCAGAAGAAATGGGGATATCGTGCTTGAGACTTAAACTTGCAGATTGAAGAAGTTACCCACACAAGCTAATAAAGAACTTTGAAATTCCACAAAAGACAATGGAATATATTCTATAAACGTTTCCAAATGCACTTCCATGGATATGTAGTGAAGTGACAACACAATGAAGAAAAAATGATATCTTTGATCAGCTAATCTTTAGTGATGACTCAACTTTCTACATTAATGGTAATGTAAACAAACATAACATTCATATATAGCTAAAAGAACAAGAGCTGTAGTGTGAAATGTCTACACTACAGCTCTAAAGGTGACTTAAAAAAAGTTAATCAACCATTCTTTTTCTTAGCCATGTTACACAAATGCCAGATGCTTCAACTAAAAGACTACAATAATTATTCCATATTTGCAAGATGACACTCTGCTACAATGATAGCAGGAAGTCACAAATCACTCTATGCTGGTCACCAAAGAAGTCTGGATTGAAAATCCTCTGACTATTTCCTGCAGGTACATTAAGTACTGAGTCTTTGTTCTCTCTTTTCTACAAGGTTCATTGGTCTTATACCTCACAACAACAAGTCTTGACATGCTGAGATGTATATAACAGAAACTTGACTAACACATTGACACTATGTGTTACAAAAGGTCCGTACATAAAACAATTATAATTTAACCATGTAAACTTCAGAGCCTATTTTTCTAACCATGCAAGTATATCAGTTGTGGTACAAAAACTCTTTCATCTCTGAAACTTTTTAATGTCTTTGCAAAATGAAAAAAATTTAAATCTTGTGAGAGGCTGGTAGTGGGGAAAGATGAACACAAAAGCATCAGATTCCATACTCTGAGATTTTTGTCAAAACTGAGATAAAAGCCTTGAGCATATAGCTCATATGCTTTTGTGTTAATGTACTTTCTTTTTTAAAAACATGTTAATAATTTAGTGACTGAAGAAACATGAAAAGCAGGCTGCATATTAACATATTTTTGTTTTTTCAAAAAAATTAATAAAAAGTAAATTTTTGATTTTTAAATTTTTGACTTAGAAAGATGCTATAACATTCTTTCCAAGAAAGAGGCATTTTTAACCTCACATCTGAATTTGCAAAAATGGATAAAATGAAGAAATTATCGTAAAAAGTTGCAAGCAAAGTTCTAACAACTGATTCACTGACTCCAGAATACCATTTGTAACAGCATTACAATTTATTTTATTGGTGGGCTGATGAACTGATGTGAATTAAATGGTGTGAAAAACAATTCAATCATTGCAAAAATATGAATATTGACTGGAACAGTTTTGTGAATGCAAGAAGTAAATTCTATATATTTAATTTAACAGCCAAAATTAATGAAGTAAATGAAAAGGGCCTGAAAAATTGTAGAAAAAGACAAAGTCTGTTCCTCTGGCAGAAAAACAATGCCACAAAAGTGGCAAGCACTCACTAATTTCTTAGCAGATTATACCAAGAAATTTGTGAGTGCTTTCTTGTTCGGTTCCAAATAAAGAGGCAACCAAACTCGTGGCAAAAATTGTGGATCACATACAAGAGGAACTGATAATTTATTCAAACTGTTGGTGAACATACAAAACAGAGAAACTTGAAAAAGCACAGTATGTTCAATTTTCTGAGAATCATGAATTCCATTTTGAGGATGTAGAAATGGATGTTTATACATAATTGTTGAAGGACAGTAGGACTATGCTAAGTGACAAAATAAAAAGCAACCAGGTACGGCTCCTCATCATATTATGTTCTATCTTGTGAAATTCGTGTGGCAAAAATTCTCAGAATGAGAAAATCCTTTTGATGGCATATTAAAAAAGCAATTGCAGAAATATGTCGACCAAGAACTCTATATGAGATGTAAACACAAATTTTGCAATAATCTTGGTACCACTATGGTGGATGCCATAAAGATTAGAAAGTACCAAAATGTTATAAACCTCTCATATTTTTCAACAATATAGTAATAAAATTTCTAACACAAAATTTGAGTTTTGTATAAATCAATTATTTCATTTGAGTTTCATTTGCAAAAAAGAGCAGTGTTACAAAAATTCAATTTTTACACTGATAAAACTGTCACTAAAGTAATATAAAGCTGGCACTTTTAGCTGAATTCCGAGCATTCCTAACATTCAGCAGCTAAAATTAATTCTATCTGTTCCAACTTCTAAGGTTTGCTGGTTGACACAAAGGGTTGTTTCTATATTTTGTGCAACAGGATTAATTATGAAATTATGTATTAATGTTTGAAATATTTACCTTTATAATTTAATTTAGTGTAAACTAAAGAACACTGGTTTCCCCTCTCAAGATGAACAGGTTCACTTTATCTGAAATAAAAGGCTGTAGGTGTTTTCACAATTTATGATGCTCTTTATTGTGCTTAGGATTGACTGCAACACCATAACAATGTGTTAAAATGTATATATATCACTATAGCTCCAGTTTCAATAGCCATTTTATTTCAAGCGATTTTTAATTCCATTCTGTTCATACAAATATAAAAATTAATGAACACATTTGCACAGCATGATTAATGGAATTCTTACTCAATTTTGATAATATTAAATGCTTAACTGAAATTAATTAGCTATTAAATTATTGTTCTCTCTCTCTCATTCTCTTTTTGCATATTCTAAATAATTAAAAATTAGACCTGCATTCAAGAGATTCAAATCAGCTATAAGATAGCAAAAAATCATTCAATTTTATCATTCATGCTAAAAACTGTCTAATTTAGTTTTAAAACAATAAAAGAGAATTTTAATATTGAAATAAAATTGTATATGAAAACTAAAATCAGACCTTCTGTATTCTCTGAATTTTCTGGAACCTCAGTCTGCTGCTTTTCTTTTTCTAACTCTTTCAAATAATGTAAACATGGAATAGCAGATACAGGAATTTCATGCTTCTGAAAACACAATATAAAATATCACAAATTAATTCAGTAATATTTAACATAAATTTATTGCACAATGTTAACAAAATATGAGAAACAATTTGTAAAAAATTCTAACCTACTACTTACCCTAGTACTACCTGGGCCCAAAAAATATGGTTTTGAAACAGAGCACACTCTTGTCTGCTTATGCAAATATATGGGCATTCCACTGTTATGAGTGACTTCTATCCAGCCTTCTGGTAAGACATCAAAATGATCTTTTCCCCTTACTGAAAAAAATTTACATCATTACCATACATCACTTATAATGTAATATATTAACTGAATTTATACATACATTTATTTTTATGTCAGAATGAAGGAAATACATGCTAATTAAAACTTTTAAACATTATTAAAAACAATATTTATTTTTTATAAGTTTTTGTAATCAAGCCAAATTATAAACAACCTGTGAATGTTAACCAGATGTTGATTTGTCAGTAACTGAAAATGGTGATTCTTAATTCATACCGATCAAAACAGGTTACTTATCCTTGAAATGAACGCACCACTTTTATAACTAGATTTAGGCCAAATTAAACATTTGGACTCAGCATCCATCATCTTGATGATATTACATGCAGAAAGATTATGGAAATGCTCACAACCACGAAAATTACACTTTGGTTTGGAATTATTGTTAAAATGTTATTCCAGGCTTTATTCCAGGCTAAAATGTTATTCCAGGCTATTTGAAGTGAATAGCATATATTCTAGATCCACTGGAAGAGACTGTTTTATATTAACAGCTAAATGCAAACTGACTTTACACTCCAACACACTTTCAAGCCACCTCTTTTACAGCACAGGAACCCAGATATCCTACCAAACCATTATTCGATGATTGAAGCACATAGGGCTATCGACTAAGTTGTACTATCCAATGAAATGGCACTATGCAGCAATGCTTCAGTATTTTGCTTTCTGATGATAGTTGATTTAGTTTGCAATTCAATTGTATCTGGAATCTAGCATGAAAGAGGTAAAGCAAGTAGGGTGCAACATCATTACCGATGGATATATTAGATACAGATGCAGAACCATGGAAATTAAATAAAAAATTAAGGTTTTAGAGCAACACAACTGCATTACTGATTAATAGCTTCTTATGTGATGGCACCAAGTTAAAAAAAAAAGAATTTGGATACTTTCTCAGACCCCCAACTGTCAGGTTATGTCAATCAAAGTTTACAGCTAATTTTTTTGTAATTTCTGCAAAATATCAGTCTCTAACTGACCACATCTCAGGTATGTTCAAGTGATCATATGCTTGGTGAATGGGTAAGAACAAGAAGAAGGGGTATCTACGATGCTGAGAAAAAGACTTAACCCTCTATGAGACCAAACAGTACATATGAATACAAAAATATTAGTCACAACATCATATAGGTATACATCTTAAAATGTGTCTAGGCAATTAAAATAATTTATATATACGGAAAAAAGGGGGAAGTGTCAAAGTTTAATTTAGAAAAGTCATTCAAGAACTTTAGAATTTTGGGGACAAATCCTTAGTCACTTGATGGGTTAAGACATTCCAGATAGCATATGGAAAGACATGATTTTGTTGGAATATTGTCCAGAACTGTGAAGGAAAGTTATGATCGCAGTCTCTGCAATGTTCTTGGTCTATCTGAACTAGCTAGGATCACTTGTGATATAAAGACTGGTATCCCATACAGTCATGCCTGTTTTTTTGTCCAGTATGCTAAAATGCTGCTGAAAGATGGTGCATACTGTTTAATGCATCCTTTCACAGGCATGACTGTGGAGAGGTTGAAGGTTTGGCTACTTCACTAACTCCAGAGGAGATATGATGGATACCTTTATTTGCTCTGCTGAGTTCTTCAGTGGAGAGATGCATTCGTTTCTTCTCATGTCCTGGCTTTTATGAAAGGCATGCAGCTCACCATCCCTTAGCAACATTCGGTCTGTAGGCAAGCATGAGAAATCTGTCAGCAGTAGAGATATGGCTACCATCACTGGCTAGGACTTGTCCTTGACTAGTTTCAAATATACTCTGTGACGAAGTTCTTTTGTGATAAGCAGGTCTTTACAGGAAACATGACTTGCTGCCAGTCTGCATGCCATTGCAGCCTGAGACAATGCTAAATCTCAGTCATGAGAATCTCCAACAAAAATACCATAAAATCATGAGTACAGCATATAATATCAAATTCATAAAATTTGATACCTTTAAAATACTCAAAAGAAAGCTCCATTGTTCATTACTATCATGTGGACAATCACCCCACAGTGTTGTCACATTCTGTGGCCCATTGCCAAAATTTTGGCTTGTCCAGTTCTTCCCACCTTGTGCCTTCCCCACCTGTATGGCTGACATGATGTTATTCCTTATACCAGTAACAATGTAAAAACAAATGAAAATCCCTCTTCATAACACCTAATAATTAGTCTTCACTGCAATTTTGCAAGTGGCTTATATGGTGCTTATCAGCATGAACAAAGTAACTCAGACTTCTACCGGACAGTTGCTTGCTCCTTGATGGAAACATATTAACCATCCATTTCCTTGACAATCCTCTGTTTATTGCTTCACTTGTTCATTCAGAGCATTCTATTGAGTCCAGACATGACATCTGATCTCCATTTTCAATCATAATCAGGTTCTATTTCTCACTCTTTATAATTTTAAGCTATTATGCTTGTTTCTTCGCAGTGCTTTAATTCTCACACATATGAGTATATTTTTAAATACTTAATACTATTAGTAGTATTGAAAGGAAAGTCATAATTTTACTAAATGAAATTTGGATCACTAACTCTATTAAAAGGAAATCAGTATTTTATCTTAATCAATTCCACAAAATTTTGCAGTAACAAAGAAGGGAAAATATTTTTATGCCTCTGGAGAAATTTACACATAGTTACACATAGATATGCAAGCATGCAAAAATAAAAATTCATTCATTTGCTTACCTTTTAAAATTACCTTTTGTTTTTCTTCATGTTCAAGATCATTATCCCCACCGTCATTTTTAGTAGAACGTTTTCTATGCAATAAACTAGCATCAAGCATGGCATCAATTTCATCCAATGACAGGTCAGAATCCTCTTCAGAATACCCATCTTCCATATCATTGTCATTACTCTCAAATTCATCCAATATATCAAATTCCATCATTCCAGTAGTCCCACTATAGAAACAAATACTTAATTTTATACCATTTTTAAGTATTATAAAACTTTATAGATAGATGATGTATTAAAATTTAATATGACTCAAGAAACAAATGTAGGTACATGTTGAATTTTCTTGATATCTTTTAACACTTTTATAGCTAAAATTATAAGTTCAAAATAATGGTTTCAGGATTTATAAAATTGAATATAAAAGGAAAATAAAGCTGAAATTTAAAAAAGAATTAAGATTTTTTTCTTATATAATAATCAAATGAATTAAATGATTGGTATACTGGTTTTAAATTATAAAAATTAGCTGAATGGCAAGTTGACAAAGTGCCGACTACAACAGAGATAAGCATTTGCAATTTGAAATTTATATAATAAACAATTCATTTTTTATTCACTCTTAAATGAAAACAAAAGTATAATTCAGTAATAAAGCAAAAGAAATCAGAAGTCTCTACAACATTTTTCAGATAACTATACAATTTACAATATTTTTTATATACTCAAAACAAAGTACCCAGGTGAGAAGCTACTCAGTAATCACATCTTTTATTTACTGTAAGGATTAGACTACTAGATTGATTCACATTCCTACTGTTTAATGCATCTCTATTAAGTACAATTCAGTATAATTTTGTAAGGCAAATATTTATAATACAGATATATACTGTGTAGCTGTATGACACTAAGTTTAGGATATATTGTTAAAGTCTAGTATTTAAAAAAAAAAAAAAAAATCAGAATTCAGAAATGAGTAGCAATATGTCTTATTGGATTTTATTTTTGACTATATGACATTTGTTGCAATCCCTTTCCCACAAATGATTCATCAAGTTTCAAAATATTGTATTTAGCGTTGGGAGGGGGGACATGAGAACTGTATGAAATCAAGTTAAAATCTTTCAAGTTTCAGTCAGAATACTATAAATGCTTGAAGTGTATTTTCTTGTTATATGGCAAATGTCCAACATGCCTATATGCCTTGGAATATTTCATCCTTGGCAATCATCAAAACAGCTATAATGGCACCATGAAACTCCTCTGATACTGTTGGCAGTGAAGGCACATACACTCTCTTAATTAAATTAACAAAAGAAAAAAATCACCAGGTGAAAGATCAGAAGACTTCGATGGCTGTCTGAACACAGCTAAGCCAAGATCATCACTCAGGTAATAATGTACTTCATAATGAGGTAGAACTTCATCTTACTACTGCTCTATGAAATTTTAACTCAATTATCCTTTCTTTCATTTGTACTGCCTTCATGCACACTGCATAGCAACACTGGATGAACACTTTGCATACTATATAATATAAACTGAACATTTTGAAAGAAGAATTCATATCTGTTACACAATATACCACAAAAAAATCTGTATGTATGCAGATTTAAATATTTTTCTTTTAATGAAATAATAAATGTACATTGCATTAATGAAAATGTACATGAATATTAATATTGCATATAATCCATAACTTAGAAATTACTGGATTTCAAAACCAGAAAACTCACTTCGTAAAATCTTTTGTGTATTCAGCAAATCTTTTTCCTAATTTTCAATTTAATTAATGATTTAAGAGGGAAATGCAAATGTTACACAGTTTTAGAATTTTATTCGGATTCACAAATCCATCTTAGTTTGTATAGAATCCATATAAGTACATCTGACACCTTTCAGTAAAATTTAAACACAATCATAAACATGTCTCTCAAAATTCTAATGCTAAAATTATTTTTGTAAGAATCTCTTTTTGACTGACAATAATAAACACAGTATTTTTTAAACAGAAGTACTGGATGTTCTTTTTCTTGCAAACACTTAAACAGTAAAATTAAAGTCTCTAGAAAAATTTTGGCAAAGAATTTATTACATGCAAAAGTTAGATATATGTACATCTTAATTAAATGTATCTTATTTTTAATACACATTTACTTTGCATTTGATGCTTAAAGAATATTATTTCAAGCAGTTCAGTAAAATCACACAAAAAGATTATACATTTGATGAAAACCCTTATTACTTTGAAAGAAATATACATTTTTGTAATCATGATATCAATTTAATAATTAAATTCTATTGAATTTATTTTACAGACACAATTTAATTAGTACAGTCCCTAAACCTCAGCTCTTCTGTCACTCTTGCAACTGCATTGTAATATCGATGAAAATTAACAAAACAAAAAAAAATTATACCTAAACTTCTAGAACTTTGAAAATATCCCGCATAATATAATTTGCTACTTCTACAATGAATAATTCAAAAATTCAAATTTAGATAAGTGATAACTAATTCCTCTAAATCCAAGCAAGTCAGCATCTTCTATTTAGTATAGAGATTTTTTAAAAAAAATAAATTTTAGAAAAAAAAAAAAAAAAAAAAAGGAGGGAGGATAAAAAAAAACCTTTATGCATATTAATATTACCATTTTTGTGTTAATTTGGTGTGCAATCAGTTAGTATATTTCAAATACATTTATTATAATAAAAGTGTATGTTGCTAAAATAAAATGTTGTTATCGGAAATGAAGATACATTTCTAATGACGGCTAAATACTTCTTTACAAAACATTAAAAACTTAAAATTATTAAACTTTATTGAAATTTTCAATCTATAAATTTAAAAAAAAAGTATTCACGCAATTACATTTTGCCACTTACATTACATACTTAACCTTCTTTGGAATCTTTTATGCAGCTTTTCCTAACCTCATTAAAATACAACATATAACTAGACAGTTTGAATCAGAATGATGATCAGAAATCCAATAAAAACATAACATATATTACTAAATTCACATATTCATGAAAATAACTTATTTTTAATATTTTCTAATTACATTACACCGAATTCATAAAAATTTATTATGAAGTAATATAACTACCTCCTTTTTTGTATAAATAATATATTTATCAAGTAACTTTTAAAATTAAGCCAAAATTCCTACATTAAATTAACAGTTTCAAACAAAGTATTAACACAAAAATAACATTTCAGATTTCACTGAATGTTCTTATATTTTGCTATTTTGGACTGGACTTGAGAACAAATTACAATGATTCCCAAAGGAACCTATAACAAACAGCAACCTGCATAATGATTATGTGAGGCATCCTATATATAACATACTGATAAATTTATTCGAGTATTTTTATGTTTGGAAATATATTTTGAAATGGATTTATAAGATATTTCTCCCACCTTCTTAGCATGCCTTTGTAGTGTAATAGCCCGTTTGGTGTGTATTTGAGTCCCAGAGAAATTGCTCAATTTTCAGGTCTCCTGCTTCGAAATAACCTAATGTCTCTACAGTGGTGTCCAAACTAAAAACAGTGGTGAATGATAAATCTCTACCACTAGGATTTGGCAACTGGGTCATCTAATAACCAGTCGTCTTTTAAAAGGGGGTATATTAGGTATTGCTCCCTATTTTTCAGCATGCCTTTGTAGTGTAATCGTCAGCATGCTCTGTGCATATTCGAGAGGTATGTGGTTTGAGTCTCAAAGAGGGTATTGCTCATTTTTCATGTCTCCTGCTTCAAAATAACCTAATGTCTCTACTGATTAATGCACAGTACATACAAAGAGAATGTCATATTCTCATGTTCACAGTTTACAGAGGAAGTAAAGGCAACAAAATTAAATTCCTAAATGCACACCAAATGACAAAGATGAAACAGGATAGCTCTGACATGTCCAATACTTTCTGTCTTCTCACAATAAGCCTAATCATAAGCTCATTTTCAGACTGATGTAAACAATTACAATTATATGAAAATGGCCACTTGGTGTGTTTTCAGTTTAGAAGTTACTTTTCAGATTTGTGCGTTCCTTTGCTGATAATGTAGCTTTATAATTACAAGTATTTATTGGCATGGGATCACAGTTATCTAATTCCTCACTCACTATTTCCATTAAATTTACCTTTGCCTGCTTCCAGTATTCTACCAGTTCTTATTAAAGCTATTTTAACCATACCTTTACACTGTTTTGTTAGGAAAAAGTTATGATTTTTATTTCTACCACCCCTTGAAACAATACAGTATATTATATAACAGGGTGCCCATAGCACGGCTCTCACAAGCAAGTGGTGTGCTCTTATGTAAGTAAAACTTATATATTGAAATATGATAAACTAAAACTAATCAATGTCCAAAAGAAAGTAATTTATTCGATTTGTTTTTACAAAGTCATTAGTAGTCTTCAAATTGATCAATGCGAAATGTCATTATTTTATTTCTTGTTAGTTAAGAAGCTTAATGATGTTATTCAAAAACAATTAAAAGATTAATGAATGAAAATACTGTCCAGATTCTATCAAACAAATTTGTAAAGAAATTCTTTAAAAGTTAGATTTGCCTGTGTATGCTTTATGAATATTGTCCATCTCAGCGGTTAGCTGCCAAAAGTTTGGTTGATGACTTTTTAGAGCAGTTTGCACAAGCTCAGTTAAATGCTGATTAGTTAAAACAGATTGATATTTATTTCTAATAAATTTAAGTGTTGAATACAAAGATTCACAGTATACTGAAAACTGAGATTAGTCTCAGTACACATTCTTTGATATTAAAATATTTTATTACGGATCCCATTGCTAAAATTCAGTCGTTGAACCAGATTCTATTATCACAAGAAGTGCGTTTAATTTTCTTAAAATCTATTAGGGTTTGGAACTAGTTTACACCCAAAGGAAGCCAAACTCTATAATGTAAGATAAAATGATAACTCTAATTTACAATAGTCCCTTAACTTTCCTTTTTTAATTCAGTTGTAATGATCCCAAGGACCAAACAGACACTAGCACCTGACAAGAGATCTAAATACTGGAAGCATCTGCATAATGACATTTTGGAATGACCATTTGACTTTTACAAAATAAATCCACATTTGACCCTTCAAATTTTTTTCCCCGCTTCAAGTACATTGCACCCATGCAGTGTTGCATTTTTTATTAGTGCTAGATAGATTTAATAGATAGCAACAACACAAGCAATAGCAAAGAAAGTCAGCTAACACTAAGACCACCCTTGGATGTGATAAGAATATGTACCTTCACTCATCTAGAAGCAAATGACAAATGATGTCATATACATCATGTCCCATAGTACAACAAAGCACCAAATTAGGCACACCCACACGCTGGAGCCCCAATCCATCAATATCACCAATTAATCAAATGCAAAATATGGGCTCAGCTGCAATGATCACTTGAATTCCCTCATATAACATTGTAAGATATTTTCTCTCTAATTATTGTATGCCTTCATGGTATAATTAAAAAACACATTTGATCAGCAATCGGATGGTCTGGAGTTCAAATCCCAGAAAGGGCATTGCTCATTTTTTATGTTTCCTGCTTCACCAAACCTAATGGTTTCTACAACATTAAAAAATACTAGAAGAGCATGAAGCGATCCTGAGGACCATTCAGACGCTTGCACTAGGAAATAGATCCAAATATCGAAAGTTACTGCAGTAATACAAATATTAGTCAGTTTTGGCTTCATAATCTTTTTGAAAAAAGGATCTCTAGAGTGATTTGCTGTAAGAAATTATCTCTGCATCTATCATACCTACTAATCCTTTTATGTTAAATAAATTTTAATAAATCTTGCAATAAACATGAAGATAACTGAAGGGTGATTTAAAAAAATCAGGTGACTAATACAGAAGTACAGAAATATTATTATTGAACCTCCTGTTAAACAATTCTTGTTGAGTACTAGAGAAAGAAAGGAGTATAAAAAAGCTCATGATTAGATAGCATGTAAACAATTATTTTGTATTAAAGTTTATAATATAAGATGTTAGAAACATATTTTACTAATTACAATAATGATGCAAATGTTTATAATAAAATATCATTCAGATATATTACACTGATTAGATACAGTTGAGCTTTGGATCACAAATGCTTTACTTCACAAATTAACTGAATAAAAAATTACTCAGATGACAAACTGCATCTCGAGTTACGAACTGAAGTCAGAACAAATGATTTTTGAAAGTATTTTGACATAACCTATGCCACATAATTAACAATTAGGGACTTTTGGAAACATTTTAATATTTTCCTTTGCTTAACTCTCATTACAAAGCCTGGCAACAAGTGATCTACAGAACCACAAATTCTTGCCGGAAATTATTGTCAGAATAGGTTGCAGGCATAAACTTTGAAGGCTTACCACAATAATATTAGACACAACAACACAAGGTAATTTTGGAAGAAAATGAGTTTAAAAGAAAAGAATTTCTATGATCCACAAAATTTGTTCAAATTGGGGCAAGATGTAAAATTTCTACATAATGACATCACCCTAACAAAGCAATAGCAAGTTATAGCATAAGCATTTTCAATGACAATGCCATGTCTTGCTTCAAAAATGTTTTAAAATGTAAGAGACAACAAATTACCCTGGACAAATTTTGAGTGAAACAGATGCCCTGTGATCTTAATCAGAGTGGAGTTTGCTTTATGACAAACAAAAGGTAAAAGATGATAGTTACATGATATTTTTTATGGAAAGAAAGTTCACATCCAAACAATGTCTTCTTCATCATTTTTCACTTATGCCTATTCACTCTCCTTTATACAGGTACAGTAAAATTAAAATATAATTTTTCTCTATTTTATCTGTTTAATATAGTGTTCCTATTCTTTCGTTGTATATTTAATGATTTTCATCAATTTTGGGTTATGAACAAGATACTATTGTAACATTTCAGTATCCTATGAGGGATAAAGCATCTTCATTTCCCAGTTCATCACTGGAAAATTTCATTTTCATTTTCATTGTTAAAAAACTAATTCCTTCTTTGAAAAGTTCAGGATCAATCAAACTGCTACTAGTTGTACATTCTTATGAAAATTCACAACTTTTCAGTTTTCACAGCCAATCATCTGTAAATATAGTCTCAAATTCTACAAATCTGAAATGCTATTGGCATGCCGCTGTCAATCAAATAGTGAAGCATTATTACCAGTATCATCATACAAGGGTTCTTCAAGAGGAATGACAAGTTCGTTTACAGACTTATAACTGCGACACCTTGACATTACAGTAAAGATTTTCTGTTACAAAGCCTGAATGCTTGAAACACAATTTTTGCCATACAGTTGTATTTGAGCTTAATTGATAGACATGAAATGTTTTATGATGCAGTAAATAATGATGATGACTGACACAATTGCCTATAATAATAGAAAGAATACTTCAATTTTCCTACTTCGTCTCTCTATTTACTATGACTAAACAGTCTGTGAAAATGATTGGCATCACATTCGCTTTACTACTAGCATACAAAAAGCTCACACACAAGGTTTTGCCATCTATCACAGATGTTAAGATCTACATTTTTAAATTAATTAAAAATACAACTTTTCCAATAACAAAGGGCTTAAGACTTCAGCTGCACTCAAAAATTAGATGGTTATACTTTTCTTTGAAAAATTTCCTCCATTATCCCCAGATTTGATAAACTATGTTAATTCACATTAAGAATTTCTTCCATTTCATGATCTCTTTCTGGTCATTTAGAAGTAAGTCAAACTCAATTATATTAAGCAGAAGCCCTTGGAGTTTTTGAAGCAGAATTCTGAGATTAAGAATAGGTTTCTGGAGATTAGAAACATATGGCAGAGGAGATGATAATGCCGTACACCAATAACGTCATACACCAACAACATCAAGAAATAAGATTGGATTTTGATCATTGATGGCAAAGAGAAACTCAGAATGCTATTATCACGTTTCTACAAGAGAATACAGACATAAATGTTCAGGTTAAAATTGTTTGATACAGATTCAACAGAACTAACCAGTGTACTAGCAGATTTATGGGGTGTGGTTCTTTACAACATGCCATTATGCTGCTCACAGATTGCTGGCACAAGAGCTTGTTGATTGGAAAACTGATTAAAGGATTTTTTATTAAATCATTCACACTTCTGAAAGTCTTTGATGGGACTTTGAATTATTCTGATGACAAACACCTTATCATTTGGAAAGATCCAGAGTATTTACAGCAACCTGTTAAGTGTGCAAGAAAGTATTTCATTTTGCTTGAACAGGCCTGTTTGGCAGATGACAAATGATCACTTTATGTCTGAGTGTTTTGTGACATCTGCCAGATTTAGTCAAGAAAGCATAAGGGTTTGGGTTCGTTTTTCAAAGTTCTGCTAAGGCTCTTTTATTCCTGTGGCCAAAACGTTGAATACTAAGATGTAACTTGATAACACTGCATCTCCAAATCTGTGGTGATGGGACCATTTCTGCATCATTAAGTTCACTATTAGGTTTTAATGAAAGCTTCCCATCACCGCAAATATCGTCTGTGCAAACAGTTCGTATTGGCATATTTAATCATATTTTGTCATATGATTTTTGCCATTTGAAAGAGAGAGACTTGCTTTAGAACATTGTGTTGTGAAATTTATAAAAAAAGTATCACTATCATTAAGTACAAGGTGTCTGAAATGGAACTTCCATGCTACCAAATTAGAACCATCATTTACTTCCAGTTCTGTTGCAAAAAGTCAGTTACAGAATGTCAAAAAATGTGTACAGCTTTATGTTGTATCATACGACATCGTGAAGGTTTGGTACCAAAAGTTGAAAAACTAGGACTATGACATTCAAGAAGCACAGTGCTCTCACTACCCTACTAATGTTGATGAGGTCTTCCTGCAAGAACTTGTGGAATAAGATCAGTATGCAACTACTCAAGAGCTTGCTAATTAGTTAGACATTAGTGGTATGTCCATTAGTTGCTCTATGCATAGCATAAATTTGATGTACGAGTTCAATCGCTGGGTGTGCCGCATCAGCCGATTCAGACACATAATGACAGACGTGTTCGGGACTGCACTGATCTGCTCGAATATCAACGCAGGGACAAAATTCTGGACTGGATCATCACTAGTGATGAAAAGTGGATTTACTTTAACAATACAGGCCAATAAGCAGTTGGTCTGCTTCCAGTGAGGCCATCAGTAGTATTGTAAAGTGTAATTTGACTAACAAAAAGATCATGCTTTGTTTTTGGCGAGACTGCCATGGGCGGTGAGATTATTCACAAAGGGTATCGCTATCAAGGAAAAAGTCAAACTGAGTTCCAGCGCAAAAGTAATGTTCCATCAAGATAATGCAAGACCACTGGCTGAACTCTGCACAACTTAAATGGGATCTTTCGTCACACACACATATAGCTCCGACATCGCTCCGTTGGACTTCTACCTTTTTTCACACCTGCAGCTACATCTTGTTGGTGCTATCTTCCATTCTGCACAGGACGGCCAAAATACGGTAGATCTGATTTTGGACTCGCGGCTACCAAGTTTCTGACCCGAAGGCTTTGAAAAACTACCAAAACGTTGGCAGAAAATCCTAGATTTGGGGGGTGATTACTACCATCACTATAGGTACTGCTTTCATTTCTTTTTCTAATTTTATTAAGAACATTTTCTTGGCGGAATACTTTTGTTACAGCCAGATAGTTTGTCCATCAAAAGAAATTGTGCTTATGCGGAATGAAAAAATGGATGCTAAAAAACCCTCTGGGAAGGACCATGAACCCTCTGGGAAGAATTAAAATGCAGATTATACATATGGCTAAACAATCAATCTTGCAAGACTAATGGAGTTGCAAGACTCATAGACAAATGGAAGCTATTTTAGCAGATATGTATAAGGTACTGGGAAAGTCTTCTCCAATAAGAACAGACTGTAACTGATGAAAAATGCTGCACCGATAGTCAATTAATGTATGCCACAGGAATCTCCAACTATACAATAGGTATCCAGATATTTTTGGACACATAACATACTGGAAAATCTAAACTACACTGCATGAAAAATGTCAAAAATTCATCTGTTGAATTTTTATGTGCTGAATTAAAAAATTTGAAAATTTTCATTGAAAATAGAAAACTTTTATTGTTCATAACTGTTATTTCTCATCCTTATATTGCAAAATCTCTCCACAGTTGAACTGCACTTTGTTTCCCAAAGCAACATCTGTACTACAGTCCTTAGACCAAAGCAATGTTCACAATTTTAAGTATTACTAATGTAACAGACAGGTCCAAAAGTTTATTAAAAATATGAATGATAATGGATAATAAGTTATAGTGCATGATTTACTTTGAATTATAGATCTGATAATTTGTCACAAAGATCACCATAATAAGCTGCTGCAAAAATTTTCTTTCAAACTAAGGCAGGAGAAAGCACAGATATACTTATGTATTGAAGTAAACATTAATTCACATTTTCAATTCATTATAAACCTTACAAAAATTTTAATTTTTGTATAAATTTATGAAAAAATTAGCAATTTTCACTTTTATTCTTCAAATATTTACATTTTAGTTTTTTTTTTTTTTTTTTTTTTTTTTTCCATTTTCCTATAATTTGGTAATGTGATATAAACTGCTTAACCTATGTCATGTCATCTTAACTGAAGTTTCAGTGTATTTTCAGAAACTAATACTGGATACTTCTTTTAGTACAAATTCACTTTATAAAAATTTATATACTATTGTTAATTCAGAAGTCAAACAACAAAAATCAGCGTTATATTTACAAAATTTAAATATAACGCTGATTTTTGTTGTTTGACTTCTGAATTAGTATTTATTCGGCGTGTTATTGTGTCTTAGTTATACTATTGTTAATTTGATGTGATTCTAGATATTTATTAATGATATAAGGTTTAAAAATTAATAAATTAAAAAAAAGGTTAGAAACTTGTTATTATCTATATAATTTTTCTAATTAAAGAAAATTCTATAAAGACGCTAAATTTTTAAAATTTCTATGTATGATTCTATTTCTTGGCTTAATGATTTTGGTAAGTAGAAGTTCATTAATTTATTTTTAAGAAAAATGTAAAACTTAATTAACAATAAAAATACTCTGTGTTAATTATTGACTTTTAAATCCATTTATAAATACAATGGGATACTAATTTATAAAAAATAGGTACACTAACATAAAAAGCTGAATACCATTACTTTATTAAATAGTAAGTCGGTAATCCGGACACCCATAATGTGGAATGATCTATAATCCGAACCTCAAAGCTACAAACTTTCTGCACATGCGTCAACGCATAATGTATTCACGCATGTGCATAATACATTTATGCATGCACGTTTAATGTATAATAGACGGTATAAGCTAAGCTAAAATTATTTAATTATCTATTTCAACTAATGTTGCAGATTGCGTTGTTCCTTAATCTTTGAATTGGATCCGGCTAGTTATTTTTTGCAGACTGTAAGAGCAATTTTACAAAAGTAAGCTTGAACTTTCGATTATGTAAAATAGAATTTCTGATGCTGGAGCTGCCAAAGGATCTACAAAGAGAAAGCATGTTTCAATGTCCATCAAACAAAAAGTGGAATTGCTGCAAAAAATGGATAAAGGCACATCCTTTGATTCTCTAACCATTCCGAAATATGTTTATCAATTTCACGCTGCTCTGCGGGGGGATGGGGGCCATGTCGCGGCGCACAATGAATTGGAAGTTAATCTGTCAGCACTATCCTTATCTTCAGGGCAGATGTTTTTATTTTATTTGGCTTATAATTCCTTACTAAATGTCGTACTTCATCTCGATGTTCTCCGTCTTTGATATGATTTAAATCAAATTCCCCATCACTATAATTCGCTTCTGATAGTGAAGAAGGTGACACAGAGGTTATTGGAAACGAAAAAACTTCGATTGACAAATTAGTCGGTATTCTCGACATAGCAATTATAGGACTTGAACAGTGGAACTTTGCAACTGAACAAGAAATTATGTCTGTTTATAGAATTAAAGAGAAAGTATTATCACATAAAATGAAGCAACTTAAACAACTTACATTGAAAGAAATGTTTAATAAAGTAAACAAATAAATATTAAGTTTTTTTTTTTTTTTTTTTTTGTAAATTTTGATACCCTTTAGATCATAATTGTTCTTTATTTCATAAATTACGGTTTCATATTTTTAATTTCATAATTTCAATAGACAGACATCATGCATGCCATCTTACCAGATTTAAACTGATGATCTATAATCCGGAATCGCCGAAGTCCCGACGAGTCCGGATTAAAGACTTTTGACTGTATGTTGTTTTATGACAAACCAACAGAAAATAGACACAATTTTGGTCATTAAAAATCATCTTAACTTCAAAAAGCATTTAGAATTTTAAAAGAATATTAAGTGTTATTCCTATCACATAAAACTAAGAAGAAAGTTTTTATTCTTTATAAGTAAAGGACGCAGAACACATTTCTTAAAATTTTCACCTTATTCAACCAATTTTAAGTATTTAAAAACTGATAAGTCTATCAGTATACAAACAGTTAAATGAATTAAACATGAACAGTTCCTCATAGATTTGATTCTCAGAAACAAATGAGCTGATTATATGTATTTTATAGTTTTCTGCATGATTAACATAAACAGAACACATGATTAACATAAACACTTTGTCTTAAAAAGCTAACATAACATCTTTCCATAATGGTGTCTTTTCCAAATAGTAGCCAAACCAAAACTGATGAAAAATTTATTTAAATATTTAAGTAATGAACGCATGAAAAAAAAACAATTACTAAAGAAAGCTGATGAAAAATTAAACAAATAATGATGCACACCAAATCCAAGAAATCCTAACAAATATTTACTCAGCGTTGCTAATAAATGTTAGTCTTGTGGATTTAAAACAGAAAAATCAGCAGACTATGTTTATACACTCAAAATACCATAATGGCTGACAATTTCCCTTAGATTGTCCCTTTCGAAGACATTTCTCCCTTAGGCAGCCCTAATATGATCTGTCATATTCAAATAATCTAACCTACTCTAAGAGCTGTTAGAGTAGGTTAGATTGCAACAATTTCCTTTCTGTTTTCTATTACAGTCAACAAAAAACTTGAAACTTTCAAACTTTTTCATTTCCAGCTTTTCAAAAGAAGTCTTAACCCAAATATTGCGGTATGTACTGGACTGCCCAACTCTTGGGAAAAATATGATCCTTGCAAATCTGCATTCTTCTGGAAAGGGGTAAAAGTAGACTGTCATAATCCCAAATAGCTGGCCACTCCTTAACTGTTTACATGATAAGTCAGCTCAAAGATACAGGACAAAGTTAATAATGATTTCCATCACATTGAAGATTATTCATATGCCATTTCTCATTAATTCTAGCTAAATTCAAAGCTTTAAATTAATATTAAAATTCTTCAGTCCTCAAACTTTACCAGCTTACACAATAAATTTCATTCATAAACGTTGTAAGGTTTATCCTAAGTTTTTAACAGTTACCTTTAGATAAAGCTACTTTCCTGTCTTTCCTAATTTCAGCTTACAATTTCCTAGCAGAATGTGTTTTTAGAATTGCAGTTAATGCAAATGAGTAAGAGTGGTATTTACATTGAAGTTCCACTGACGTTGAGAGAGAGCCTCAGAGTTTCCGAGTAGCGTACGTTCGCCTTTTGGCTACATGTCTCTCTAAGCTGTACTAAACTCGGCTATATTTCAGGCCCTTGATAGCTTGCTAGCTTATTCGATATTTAGGGGCCAACTACTGAGTCCTCGCCAGAACTCATGCCTAACAATGATTTCACCAGTATCAGTTCCAGTGCTGTCAAGTCTAACTGAAACGAAATACTTGAAGAATGAAATAAAAATATCTCCATCTCATAAACTACATGCTATTATGTATTCTGTGAAAAATGTCTGGAGGAAAAAATAAAATAGTACCTAAATTCATTAGGGCCCATGCTATAATATACACACATATTTTGGAGAAAACATCTAAACATTTAAAGAATTCATATCTAGATAAAAATATTTCAATCAGCAACATTGAATGTAACAGATGGGAAATTTGATTGCCAAATCACCATTTTATCTCAGGCTGCACTATTTTTATGTGATTCTTGCATATTCAGCACTTTTAAATTTTATCAAATATCTGGGATAAAATGGCAAATTGGCTGTGATGTTAGAACATCATCTCAAAATGGGACAGTCCCAAATCAATGTCTGGTAAGCCTAATGATCATTCTTCTTCTCCAGAAAAGATCTTTCAAAATCTGCTTCAACTCTTTTGATAATTTATAACAAATCACGAAATTCAATTAACGATTAAAAGGAAAGGAAGGCAGTACCAGAAAATTTCCCATTGCAAGTTTTCCCATGGAATGTATGATGCAGTTGAATAATGACTGAGGGAGAAGAAATGGGAAAATACTACACATAAATGTATGTGGGAGCACCAAAATCTTTAAAGAGCTTAAGGTTTCTAAAATCTTAACCTAAACCTGCCATCATACTATATTCTTAACAATTAACTATTCATTATATAAGTAAAAGAAGCATTCATCATAATTTCAGAATATCATAGCTTTTTTTTTTTTTTTTTTTTTTTTTTTTTAATTTCACTATTTACTTACATCACCTAATTTTATTACTATTATTCAATTTCATATATCATTTATATTTATTTCAATAACACTTTATATTAATAATTAACACATAATTTTTACACCAATATATATTTCACTATTATTTACATCCTACATTTATTTTAGTCTCGAAACAATTCAAAATTACAATTTGTAACTGTAAATTATTATTACATTAAAATTTTTAAAACATTCCTAATATGAAAAAATTTTAAGATTTTTTGCATAATTTCTTTAAACTGAAGTAAATTTTTAGCATCATATTCAAAGCTTCAAAATAATTCATATCATGAGCAATTCTTTAATTAAAAATATTTTTAAGTGCTCTAATTAATTAATTCCTTTTTATGAACATCTTTAAGCTATTCTAGTCAAAAATATATTAAATGAACCAACAAAATTTAGTAATACTACCAAATCATTTAATGAAAGTATCTGAATAATTACAATAATTTTTTTTTTTTTAACAACTTATATGTTTAACCATAATAAGCAAACTCAAATTTGTAGAAATGTAAACAAGAGCAACTGTTGAAAAACTTAAAACCCACTGCACCAGTAACAGTTTGTTTTACCTAAATGATTACAAATAATTTAATAAAGCTTTGACTGAAAGGAAATTATCTAGTTCTATTATGGATAAACAACAATTACACCCTAAATTCCAAACCTAAAAATAAAGAGCATTTCACATCCAGCGAAACATATGTAAAATAAATTGATAGCATTTTCTTTCTGCAAATATTTGAGATTAGTCTCTAAATTACTTGCATGCTGCAGTTTAATGACACACTTATTAAATCATAGATATAATACATTTCCCTCCATTTTTGAATATAGGAACGACATTAAAACTTTTGATCATCAATGATATTTCATCACGCAGGGTGAACAGAAGAAAAAAACCTGTAACCATTGTGATGAAGAACGAAGCAGCTGAGAGCAAATTAATTATTTTAATTTGGTAGACAAACTTTGTATTGTAGAACTAAGCATATTAATATTCTAATTTCTAAGACGAAATTCTCGTTGAAGCTAGAATTTCTAGATACGGATTTCGTAGATATGGATCCTGTCAAACTCGCTGAAATTATATAGATATTGAAAACAGAGATACCTGCATTCATTGCCAACTGAATAATTCTCTTATTTTAATTATCACATATTTGATATAAATACAGATAAAGTGTGCCTGTTTGATAAATTTTCACATTTTTGAAGTAAATAAGAACAGCGACAGCAAATTAACAGAGAAGCGGAGAGTGAATACAATATGTCTGAACTGAAAACCCCGTTCCCAATAAATAAATTTTGGTCATTTTGAATTTTGGTTCTCAAAATTTTAAATTATTACTGGCATTATGCAAGTGTCTGCATCATTAGCATTATACAGTGAAAAGTCGTTAATCCGGACCCGTCGGGACTTCGGCGATTCCGGATTATCGATTTTTCCAGATTATAGACCATCAGTTTAAATCTGGTAAGATGGCATGCAGAAATTATAAAGTTAAAAATATGAAACCGTAATTTATGAAATAAAGAACAATTATGATCTAAAAGGTATCAAAATTTACAAAAAAAAGCTTAATATTTATTTGTTTACTTTATTAAACATTTCTTTCAATGCAAGTTGTTTAAGTTGCTTCGTTTTTTTATGTAATAATACTTTCTCTTTAATTCTATAAACAGACATAATTTCTTGTTCAGTTACAAAGTTCCGCTGTTCAAGTCCTATAATTGCTGTGTTGAGAATACCGACTAATTTGTCAATCGAAATTTTTTCGTTTTCAATAACCACCGAACAATTCAATAACCTTCGCTATCGGAAGCAAATTATAATGACGAGGAATTTGATTTAAATCATATCAAAGGCGGAGTACATCGAGATGAAATACTACATTTAGTAAGGAATTATAAGCTAAATAAAATAAAAAAGATCTGCCCTGCTGAAGATAAGGATAGTGCTGACAGATCAACTTCCAGTTCACTGCGTGCGGAAGTTCCCCCCCCCACACACACACACGCAGAGCAGCGTGAAATTGATAAACAGATTTCGGAATGGTTAGATAAACAAAGGATATGCCTTTATCCATTTTTTGCAGCAATTCCACTTTTTGTTTAATGGACTTCGAAACATACTTTCGCTTTGTAGATCCTTTATATATTAGTAAATATATATCACACATTCTATTTGACATAATCGAAAGTTCAAGCTTACTTTTATAAAATTGCTCTAACAGCCTGCAAAAAATAATAAGCCGGATCCAATTCGAAGATTAAAGAACAACGCAATCTGCAACATTAACTGAATTAGATAATTTTAGGTTAGCTTATACCGTCCGTTATACATTAAACGCGCATCCGTAAACATATTTTGCGCATGCACACACGCGTATTTGCAGCCGTAAAGGTCTTACGCGCATGCGCAGAAAGTTTGTAGCTTTGAGGTCCGGATTATAGATCATTCCGGATTATGGGTGTCCAATAGTCTGCAAAAAATAATAAGCCGGATCCAATTCGAAGATTAAAGAACAACGCAATCTGCAACATTAACTGAATTAGATAATTTTAGCTTAGCTTATACCGTCCGTTATACATTAAACGCGCATTCGTAAACGTATTTTGCGCATGCGCAGAAAGTTTGTAACTTTGAAGTCCGGATTATGGGTGTCCAAATTAACATTTGATTGTAGTGCATTTCTTAGCAAATTAATTTATTTTCAAAAACTTGATAGTCAGTGGCACAGTCATAAATAATAACTGAACTTCTCTAATCACTTTTCTGGTTCAAATATTTGACAGGAAGAGTCTTTTCGACATATTTTTTAAAGTTCTTGAATTTTTTTATGATTCTAACATAGAAAGTTTCCTTTTATGATTTACCATGACATTATTACAGGAAAGGATCATTGCTCTTTCTTGTTTTGGCTTGTAGCCAAATGCTTCAGCTACAGACTCAGCTGTGAATGTTTTAGCAAGTAGTATTTTGTAATTTACTTCCATCTAATCGCAATTAAATATTTGGTCACCAGTCATCTTTTTACTATGTCTGAAGCTTTCATTTGCTGAATATTTTGCTCCATATATAGTAAGCTGCCATATATCACACATTTTCTTTCACTTACTGCACCACCCAATATTAATTGAACAGTTAAGTCACACTAAATTCCTTTTGGAAGTTCAAGGCAAAATTGGCCCAGATATTGAGACACTTTTCTATCTCTTTTCAGTCTCCTATGATTGTTTTTCTTATGTTATAATCCAGTGCTATTTTTAATAATGTTTCATCTTTGCCCAATCTCTTCAAAGTTTTCAGTTTTTCTTCCATATAAACAGACGCATTTTCCCTCTTTGGAGCTATCACAATGCACCACAGAATAGGACATATAAATACAAGATAAATACCGTAATCTAAACTGAACACAGTCATTAAAACAGAGAATAAACAAAATATCAACTCATTTGGATAAATACTTTAAACCGGAGGCCAAAAAAATCTTTTTTAGTGTATCATGCAAGTAGGGAAATGATCTTTTACAGTGCCCTGTCTTTTTACAGGACATGATGAGGAAAGACTTCTTCCCAGCAGAAATTTAAAAAATATATAAATAAATAAAATACACCAAAAATGGGATCTATTCCTACTAGTTACCAAATCACAGCTATGTTATGTTTACTGTTTAATTTTCAAACAAAAATTTAAAAGTGAAATAATCTTTCCCTAAACTCCATTTTCGATCAGTCTTTTTATTTTAACAATATTCTGATGTCATTGTTCAATTACTAAATTAAAGCTGCTAGAAATGATAGGACTATATTCTTCGGCAGATGCATATGCTTTCCGGCATATCTAATGTTCTCAAGTTAAGTTGATAGCTAGTATAGTCGTGTATATTTATACTGTAATAGCAGATGTACCCTCATACTGCTGTTTTCAATAATTTGCATACAAAATTCAGTAAGAAAGAAATGAAAATGTCGTTGTGCAGGATTTCATAAAAGATTGAGTTTCGCCCACTCCTTATCTAGGTCAACAATGAAGCATGGATGCTACTTAGGTAGTTCAATAATTTGCAATTTTTCAGAAATTTTTTTTTCCTACCGATCAGGTCAGATGACTGAGACTCTACAGTATTTTAAATCGAGTTTCTTCTTTACACTCATACCCAGTAAACTTTATGCTATATTAGAATTTACCAATTTTAGAAAGTTTATTTCATTATTTTTGTCTAATTAATTTTCATCAAACCATTAAATTTTTCTCTCAGTGTAATTTATCTTGAAAAGTTTTCCTTAGTGGGGAAAAAAAAATTTAAAACAACATATAATTCAAAAGAAGCCTACAGAGCAGTTATTTAAATTGAAATTTATAAAGTAAGGTGTAGAATTTAGAAGTTACAATACAGATAAGGTAGCAATACTCAAATTAATTTCCAAGTACAGTACAAAGTCTGAGATCCTAACGTCCAATATCCGGAGAGATCTAAAATCTGGACCTTAAAGACAGCAAAAAAAAATTTTTAGGATTTTTTTTAATGCTTTACGCATGCGCATTTGATTTTTTTCCCCGTAAGAAAGCATGTGAAGAAACCAGATTCAAAATTTCACTTCGGCACTGAATAAAATATCTTGTTATCGAAGAAACAATCATTTTAGCATGAATTTGTGTGATCAATAATTTGGCTCCACAGCTGCGCATCTGCTTTTCCAATTAATGGATTTTGTAAGGAAATGTGGAGAAAAGCTAATAAGGTGAAGATAATATAAGAGAAGTTTTTCATTACAATGGCAATGTTCCAATCACCAATCAATTAACGGACAGCGAAATCTATAGTATGGTTCTACATCCAGAAAATACTGTTACCGATAATGAAGAAAGTGACTAGAGGTTATTGAAAACTTAAAAAAATTTCGATTGAAAAGTTAGTCAGAATTCTTGATGAAGCAACTAAAGGACTTGAACAGTGGAACTTTGTAACTGAACAAGAAATTATGTCTCTCTACAGAATTCAAGAGAAAGTATAAGCATAAAATATAAAGCAAATCAAATAATTTAGAAAGGAATGTTTAATAAACAGATAAATATTAAGCTTTTTTTTTTTTTTTTTTTTTTTTTTAATTTTGATACCCTTTAGATCATAGATGCTTCATTATTTCATAAATTGCGATTTCATATTTTAAATTTTATAATTTCTGCATGCCATCTCACTAGATTTAAATTGATGATCTAATATCTAGAAAAATACCAAATCCGGAATTGTCAAAGTCCTGATGAGTCAGGATCTCGGACTTTGTACTGTAGTTCCTCATCTCCTTAAAATCAACACAAAAATGAATACTTTATAAAGTTTGCCAGAGCTTTGGTTTTGGAAATTTGCGGATTTTAGATCATCAGTTTAAATCTAGTAAAATGGCATATAGAGATTATAAAATTAAAAACATAAACTAGTTTTTGTGAAATAATGAATTATTTATGCATTTAAAGAAACCAAAATTTATGAGGGAAAAAAATCAGTATTTATTTGTTTATTTTATTAAACATTTCTTTCAATGTAAGTTTTTTAAGCTATTTTTTGTGCTAATTCTCTTTCTTTAATTTTCTCGATAGACAAAATTACTTGTTTAGTTACAAAGTCATGTAATTGCCATGTTGAAAATTCTCACTCAAGTCAATCAAAATCTTTTCATTCTCACAAATCCCTTTATTACTATCGATAGTGATAATTTCTGGATTTAAAACTATGCTACAGATTTCCCCATGTAAAATTTGATTGCCATTTGGGGCATTGCAAAATCACTGAGAAACTGCATTATGTGATCTTCATTTATTATCACTTTTCCCCATTTTTTTCACAAATTCAATAAATTGGAAAATTTTGTTTTCTAGAACATTAAAAATCTATACCTAAATAAGGTTGCTGTTTTATCTAATTTTCACATTGCACTTTCTTAAGCCAGAATTGCAGCAATAATATTTACTTGCCTCAAGCAGTGTTGCCAAAACGGAATTTTTTTTTTTTTTTTTTTTACAATTTTGCAACTTTTGACAAACTGTGCAACTAAATCTAACTAAAAACTAATCACTATGCAATTTTATGAATTTCTTACTACTCCATGTCTTGAGCTATGTTTTATTACCTTAAAATTTTTTAAGTGTATCATAAAATATACGTTTAATTTATGATAAAAAATACTAATTTGTTTAGACTTAAACTGACAATTTTGAGATCACAGTGTATGAGCACAAGCAACACTAGTCAACTAGTGATTCCAACACTAGTCACTAGTGTTTTCCCATGCTTGATTGTTTGTTTTGTTGAATATTTTGGGGATCTGTGAATACAATTCTAAAGTCATATTACAGTTGATAAGTTAATTAAAGTATAAATAATGTAATGTCTAAAATGTGTAGTAACGTGATGAAGAGAGCAACAATGTGATCAGATAAGTCACCTCAGTTTTATGAATGAAACTGCCAAATATTCATGTGTTATGATTTGAAGCATTTTTTTTTTTAAGAACTGTACAAAACATAATTTGATAGATACAGTCAAAAGTCGTTAATCCGGACTATAGATCATCAGTTTAAATCTCGTAAGATGGCATGCAGAAATTCTAAAATTAAAAATATGAAACCATAATTTATGAAATAAAGAACAATTATGATCAAAATCTAAAGGGTATCAAAATTTACAAAAAAATAAAGCTTAATATTTATTTGTTTACTTTATTAAACATTTCTTTCAATGTAAGTTGTCTATGTGTCTTCGTTTTATGTGATAATACTTTCTCTTTAATTCTATAAACAGACATAATTTCTTGTTCAGTTACAAAGTTCCGCTGTTCAAGTCCCGTAATTGCTGTGCCGAAAATACCGACTAACTTGTCAATCGAAATTTTTTCGTTTTCACTAACCTCTCTGTCACTTTCTTCATGTCTTTATCCATTTTTTGCAGCAATTCCACTTTTTGTTTGATGGACATCGAAACATACTTTCGTTTTGTAGATCTTTTGGGAGCTCCAGCATTGGAAATTCTATTTGACATAATCGAAAGTTCAAGTTTACTTTTATAAAATTGCTCTTACAGTCTGCAAAAAATAATAAGCCGGATCCAATTTGAAGATTAAGGAACAACACAATCATCAACATTAACTGAAATAGGTAGTTAGGTAATTTTAGCTTATACCATCCGTTATACATAAAACGCGCACGCGAAAACGTATTCTGCGTTTGCGCACACGCATATGCGCAGTTGTAAAGGTCTTACGCGCACGCGTAAACACCTATGCGCATGTGTCAACGCGGCGCATGCGCAGAAAGATTTTAGCTTTGAGGTCCGGATTATAGATCATTCCAGATTATGGGTGTCCGAATTAACGACTTTTGACTGTATTTGTCTTCATATATATTATATGATTATATGACTAAAAGCATTTTTATAGGGAAAAAAAAGAAATAGAAAATGGATTTCACAATCTGGGATTTACCTGAAGATGAGGAGGAAGCACTGAAATTACTATAGGATAAAGAAAGACAAAGATTTTGTAAAAATAATCATGAAATGATATTGTGTTTTACCAATTACAATATACCAAAATGGCATTTCAACCTTAGAGCTTGATGGGAAAAAATAAGAGCCAGAACACACTTAGTTTGAAGGATCGTGCTTAAATTTCCTTACAGCTGTAAAATTTATCTACTGTTGGGGCCATGAACTGACCTCTTCAGTTTTGTAATATGCAATTAAAAATTACAGTCATCAGCTAGAACAATTATATACAGAAGGTTTGCACTTATGCCTTGTTATTCAGACCTGAAGTTAAAATTCATGGAAATAACAGAACAGTAGAGGCTGACAAAAGCTTTTACAAGAAGAAAGAGTAATGTTGAAAGTGCTCTTCCTTAACAGTGGGGTTTTGAAGACATATGTAGAAAAATAAAATGTTTTCTTGTAGCTGTTTCGGATTGCTAAGCTAAAATTTTACTTGGCAAGATTGAAAAAAGTGTCGCAGATGGTAGTACAATTTTTTCCGGTCATATACTGAAACATTGGATGTCATAGGCTAACAGTTGAAAGAATGTGGGGCAGTGTAAAATGACATAATTAAATGCCGACATGGTACCTCATGCCACCCTGAAACATACACATAAGAGTTTATGTGGTGACAATTATATATATATATATATATATATATATATATATATATAAAAAAAAAAAAAAAAGGTACTATTCCATTTTGAGGACCGTAAAAAATTGCAGTGAAAATATATGCGCAAAAGCGCCAAATCTAGCAAACGCTCCCATTTAACAGCTCGCTAAATCTAGCGTACACGCTGATTTCAAATTGGGTAAGTTTAGATAGTTCTATATTTCTTAAGACGCCATTGAAATACTAGTTATATAAATTAAAACAATAATCTTTAGATAGTTATTTCCTAGGATACTTCCTTTTTTGTGTTAGGGTTGCCACAATTATTTTTGGCAGCACTGGCATCAATAGTTTGGCGATTTTTTACGGTCCTCAAAACGGATTAGTACCAAAAAATTTCTTCTAAAATGTTGCAAGACATCTCTAAATTCATGGCCCATGTTGAAATTTAAATTTTATTTCATTTATAATGTATTAATATTGTTCTAATAAAAAATATCTTATGTTTTTCATGATGGCCATACAATGAAAAAGTATGTATTATTTTTATATAAAAAACGTTAACTTCCTTCTCAAACAACAAAAAAATAAACATACAAAAGGCACAATAACTTCTTAAAATTAAGTAAGAAAATAAAAGTTAAAAAAAAAAAGAAAAAAAGAAAAATTCAGGTATAAAAAAAATAAACTATTAAAATGATATATGTTGAAATATTTTTTTTTTTTTAATTTTTCATTGCTAAACATTTTTTAAAGTTTATTTTATATTAAGTTTATTATTTAATTTTAAGAAATTACTTTTTATTTATGTTTGTATTTTTTTGTTGCAGGAAAGAAAAGGAAGCAGAGGTTAACAAGTTTTTATAAAAATAATTTTATATACATATATAACATTGATTGGCATACAGGGATTGGATACAGGGTATTTATCTTAAAACTGACACTATTTACAGTCATCTGAAGCTCGAGCTATCTGCTGGAATGCAACCAAATTTAGTAGAGCAGCGAATGATGACATGGCAAAAAAGTTGGGTAAAAACATTAGTTCCAAAAGTTGTTGATAAACGAAAATGTGGCTTGGTTTTAGTGTACAAAGCTGAGAACTATACAAATCAATAACAAAGAACAAATTTTATTGCAACACTGCTTTAATGCAGTAAATGAACAGCCCAAAGTGTTATAGAGATTATCTTTCAGTGTACCATAGCCTTTTATTCAATAAAAGAGATTTGTCAGCAAGGGTGTAGTCTTCTTACTATGCGATCATTTTCTAACAGATCACACATCCTTGTCACAACATTCTCAATAGGCAAATGTAACATAGCACCAGAAATCCTCAACCTCAACACCCTGTGATATGTTGTCCTTTAAGGTCATTGAGGTCGGAACCCCCATCAAGCTAGAACTTTATATAATCCCAAAGGTAAAAGTCACATTAAGTTAGATCAGAGAAGTGAGATGGCCATGCAAGTGGAAAAAAAAGACTTACGACTTTTTCTTCTGCAAAGTGATGCACAACAGACGCTTGTATGGATAGACCAATGTGCAGAGGTGCTCCATTCTGCAACAGTTACCTGATCCAGCAACTGCCTCTGCTAAAGTCATGAAATCACAAAACTAGTGTCAACATATTGCGATACATATTGTGTCTGTGGTCCAGTTAGAGCAATGTTCTTAAAAAAGAGTGGTCCAGTGATGAAGTGGACTAAACACAGTGACCTCTGGTGAATGCAGCAGTTTTTTTTAGCTACATGCGGTTGTTTGTATGACTAAATTCAAGAATTACGAGTGTTAATAGTTCCACTTAGGTGTAAACGGGCAACATCTCAAGCTTCATGAACCTCCATCCCAGCAAGAAATGTCAGAGACAATGTCACCCATTTATCATAATCAATGAGTTTTAATTCCTGCCATGAGGGTTGTCTTGTATGGGTACATGGAAAAAATTTTTTGCAAGATTTGCCATGCCGCTGAAAGATTTTAAGGTACTCTTCATTATCAGGATCGGGTTCAGAAAAGAATGTATGTATTTGTTCATGTATGCATGCATATATGTAAGTGCAAATGTATGTGTGTGTATACATATACACATTACATACAAACACATGTTCATACATTTCTGAATTCAGTTCTGATAACAGAACAGTACCAATTTAAACCAATCGTACTATTTCTCAGATACTGCTGCTACCAGTATTTATCCCATGGGTGCCATCAACTATTGCAGTCGCAATATCAGTAACTATTCTGATACTGATTTCCACCCTCTACCAAACCAAACTATTAAAGATACTGTTTCTTCAAACATTTGAATCATGCCTTTCAATGCATTAATTGACGGAAGGCCTTTGTAAAGGTTGTTATGACTTCTAAACTCACAAAAGAGAGCAGGTTGTGTTCAGTTGAAAATTAAACAACTTCACAAGCAACTCACACTGAGGTAAAGCAAGAAGCACGTTGAACTCGGATAACATTCAAAATGTCCTTCGGTTCTTTCCACCATCTTTACAAAATGAATTACAGAAGTTGCTGTCATTTACATAACTGAGCACTTGTATTTTTATTGAAATAATAATTGAAATATTGAAAATTTTACATGCATTCCATGCAAATTTTCAATTCAAGATTAGAACAGCGCCACATTTTTCACAATCGACAACTTATGGAACTTATTTTTTTTTTAATCCATGGAATCTTTTTCCAATGTCTTCATTAGTTCCCCTACCAAATTTTGTGGCATTCCGGCTGATAGATCAAGCTACAGATGACTCTGAGTACTGTCAGTAAAAAAAAGAGAAAAATTGTATTACAAAACATAAATCATTTTATGACACTTTTCATGTATATGAATCCTTAACAGTGAGTAAAAATTCAACTTTTTTTCAAGAAATATTTGCAATAACAAAATATAATGTTCATTATTTCACAAAATGTTTTACAGCACTATATAAAATTTGCTGTAAACTTGGTAAATGCATGAAACCATTTTTCATTTATGTGAAAACTGCAAAAGAATTCTTCCAATTTGTTATTTAATAAATTTAAAATTAAAATCCAAAAACCAATCATTCTAATTCAATAATTTAAAACATGCAACTTTCAAATTCTACCTATGTTAGGCATATTGAAATTGTTGCAAAACATATTTTTGATCGAATTTTAGATTTTAAAATGTAGTACAATACATGCCCCCCAAATACAAACTCGCTTATGGCGAACATTCAGTTAACATGAACAAAATTTCCATCTCGGGATTGACATAAATCTTATAGGAAGTTTTATTGATTAGCATGAATTAAGAACTTTTTCAGTCGTATAATTTAATACAAAATTCCAAAGTTTTTTTTTAGATTTTTTCCTCGTTGCTTCTCTGCTAGGATTACGTTCAGAAATTTTCCACCCGATTAATTGAGAACCTCACCGAATACACTGTATTCTTTAAAACATAGCCAGCATGAGTGACACTGCTCAACTATCGTGATCATTGCATCAATGGCGAGTTTTGGAGCCTGTTAGTGCAGACGACGACATTGCTGTTGTGTTCCACTGGAATCGGATGTAGAAGCAGTTGCGTACAAGATGCAACAAATATCTTCAGAAGAAATTGAGAAGGACAACATCATTCCACCCAGCCGCCAAGCAGCATTACATGCCTTGGACACTGTAGAACATTTTGCTGCAACTTCTGAATTGACCACTAGTTTTACGGAAGCTTTTCCTTTCACCTTAGTTGTGAGGATGATGATCAGTGGGTGCATTTTTTAAAACTCTATGATGATATACATAATATATTGCATTATTATATACCTGTATACTATATATAGTTAATATGTAAAAAAAAATAATTCCAGAGATAACATTTCAGTCGCAACAGACACAGTTGATTTTTCAGTCCCTTGAGATTCGTGTTAACAAGGCTTTACTGTATATATTTTAGCTTGCCCTTTAAAGCTTGAATTTACTTCCTTCTTAACACAAAATATGCAATTTAACAAATCTCTAATCATTTCACATCATCATTTACCAAGAAAACTTAGCAGCTATGCTTGATCCAAACATGTATTGAAAATTAATACATATGATAAATTTTATACATACCCAAGAACTGCAACACAGAAATTTTTTTTAATTTAGAAATTAACAGTAATCATAGTGACATTCTTTTACATGCTTCATAACAATGGTTATGCAGAGGAAAATTACTGGATCATTTTTCTGTTATTCTTTACACTTTTCTTTATTTTAATTTTGGCAACAATAGAGTGTATGTGGAATATAAAAGTGTTGAGTGATGGTACCTTTTTATACTTTCTGCACAACATCATAGAAAAACTTAATAATCTCAATCATGGTTTACTGAGTAAAAATAAAATTATTTCACAGATGGAAAGGCTTTGCTCTGAAAATAAACTAAATATTTAGACCAAAGAACTACAAAAGCAAATGCATAATTTTAAAACTATTATAAAAACTAAACAAGATGATATTCAGATATCTTCAAAAAACTACTCAAACTGTTAGCAATATTGCATTATTTAGCTGCCTGATTCAGGAAATTTAAGATCAGATTTCAAGATGTAAGAAATGTCTGTTACTTATAGAAAATCAACGGAATGTATGCAAAAAGGAATTATTAAAAAATTAACTGCACTGGGATACAATTATGCAACATCATTTGGCAAAATCCTTGAGTATATCAAAATATGTAGTTTTTAAACTACATATTTTGATTTTTTAAGGGGGGGAAGAGAAGTATGCTGGATAGTTAGTATCAAAAAATAGAAGACTGGAAAAAAATGTGTATAAAAGCTGGTTTCATTTTTGGCACTAACATATCTTTGTGAATAATTTTATTATAAAATGAAATATGCAAAGAGCTTACACAGGGTGAATCTGAACAAATAGGCAAAATTTTAGGGGGGTGATAGAAGGCAGCTATATGAGCAATATTTATCATAGAATGTATGGTCAGAACGCAAGCGGTGAAAAGTTGAAGGGTAGTTTTCCACTGTCACATTAAAAAAAAAAAATTAACACAAGAATGAGGAAATGCTTGAGAAAACATTTTATTAACAGAAAATGCTCATAGAAATTGCTCAAAAAGCCCTTTCGCCAGCTATAATGCAGGTTTCACAACTGCAGGATAGGATTTATGTATATTTGTGAAGAAATCGGCATTTCTCAAATATCGCTGGCAACAATGGCGATTTTGGCGACTAGATTCATACTGGTTTCAATGGAACATTTTTAGATTAGGTTTTTCATATGACAACAGAGGAAAACGTCCAAACACAAGAGATTTGGTGATCTTAGTGGCCAAGTTATGAGACCACCTTGACTAATCCATCACCCTGGAAATTTTGGAGTTTGCATAACCAGCCAATCTCTTCGCAATCCACGATAGAAAATGGCTTTGGGTGCGAGGACCGGCGCTTTTCATACCCTTTATTTATCTAGCGGCTCGCAATCTGGGTTTTAATCATACATTCTATGATGAATATCGCTCGTATAGCTATCTCCCTTCCATCAGCCCCTAAAGTTTTGCCCACTTGTTCAGATTCCTGTAAAGAAATCAACTAACTTGATGATTTACTACAGTATTTATTACAGTAATTAAAAAAGTTATCATCAAAAACAGTAAAAAGTTTGTCCTAAGTCACAAATCACATTAGCTTTTAAATAAACATTCAAACGTATTAAAGTTTACTTTGTATTTTTACATTATTAGCCTATGAGGTGTTTCATATATGTTACAATTTGTATAATGTAGCAACTATATGTACGCTGCCCAATTTAAAAATTGTTGATGGAGGTTCTAAGATCCATAAAAATGATCTTATAAAAATATTAAAATTTAACAGAGAATGGGGGGGGATAAATTTCCATTTAATTTACTTTGAAATCATAGTTAAGTTTTTCTACTATATTTTAAGTATCCAAAGTGTTCATTTTTATTTACAAACAATACCAGAAGTTTTAAATATGTAAGAAAAATAAAAAACTGATACTTACTTATTTTGTGATTCAGTTTTCATATATGGTGAACCATCATTCTTCAATAGCTCATCAGATCTATACCCAGGACTTCCATTAGCTTTATAATTTTCTGTACAGCTGTCTCTGCTGGTGTCATATAAATGATTAAAATCCTCCTCCTCAAACTTTTGTTTTTTCTCAGGGGGCTCAATGTCATCCTTTACTTTAGTTGTCTCTATGCCACCTCCACCATGCCTAATGTCCAACCCATCATCAGAGGGTAGATTGGACGATTGCATGACCAGGGGTGGTTCAATGGCTACAGAATTTGTACTGCCATCTTCCATAGCAAATGAATCAATTACTTGCAACCTCGCTTCTCTTTGTTTCAAAGACTGACGAGTATCTGGGGAAAACTCTTTGCTTGTCGCCATTGATGCAAAATGATTAAAAGGAAACTATAAGCACTTTTCATAAAAGACTAAAGTTCCAATAAAAATACAGAATTAGTCTTCTAGTCTGACATTTCTTGAAAATTCATGGAACAAAGCTAAATGCCCTAAAAGAGAGAGCAAATTTAATATGATGCTCTGTCTTCAAAAGAACATTAGCAATGGACACATGACTGCTCACAATTTAAGAACTGTGATAATTATTTTAAAATCTCTTAAAAAATTAATCCCATTATAAACATTTTAAGGAAACAGCTTTCAAAATGTGTCAAAATCTTTTCCTACATGATACTGCAATACATTAATTGTTAACAAAAAAAAAAAAAAAAAAAATTCATGTAAAATACACAGCTTGAAAAAGAAAGTTAAGCAATAAACAAGATTAAAACATCAAAACACAGAATGTAAAATGCTTAGTTGTCCTGGATTTTAAAGTTTTCCTTCACAATACATCCAGGTTCTGTAAATATTCTAAGATTTTATGTAAATAAATATATAATTTTTTTTTAAAAAAAAATGAATGAGTCTGTAAGAATTTTCTCAAGTTCCTACTATATTTTGCATACCTGAAAAAATAAGAAGAACAATAAAATCACTTGCAGAATGCTAAGATCATTTTGAAATTTTGTAGGATGTCCCATAACTAGTGCCTACACTTTGTACAGCCAGATTCCTCGTTGGGAGTCCACAAAAAGAGAAGAGCTGTACCTGTACCATCCCATACTTTACAAGAAAATCACATCACAGCTGTTGCAACAAAAACAAACTTTGACAGGGTTCGTACACATTTCTGCACACGAAAATTGAGTACTTTTAAGGACTTTTAAAGACCATTAATTAAAAAATTACGGACCTATGGACAAACGGGAACTGAACAAATTCAATTAAAAATATTATTCTATGCCTGAATTTCACTTTTGTAATACCATCCTAAAAATAAAATAGATCCCTAAGTAGTATGCATTATTGCTAAACATGAATTAATTAACATAATTATTAATAAGTTTGAGAATAAAATAAGCTTCATGCAGTTTTCAAATAGCCTTAAATATTTTACACTTATAATAGGTTGGACATATTTGAAAGAAGATAAGTGACATTTACATTTTACTAATAGAGTCAAAAGTCGTTAATTCGGACACCCATAATCCGGAATGATCTATAATCCGGACCTCAAAGCTAAAAACTTTCTGCGCATGCGCCGTGTTGACACATGCGCATAGGTGTTTGTGCGTGAGCATAAGACCTTTTACGTCTGCGCATATGCGTGTGCGCAAGTGCAGAATACGTTTTCGCGTGCATGTTTTATGTATAAGGGACGGTATAAGCTAAAATTATCTATTTCAGTTAATGTTGATGATTGCGTTGTTCCTTAATTTTCGAATTGGATCCGGCTTATTATTTTTTGCAGACTGTAAGAGCAATACTATAAAGTAAACTTGAACTTTCGATTATGTCAAATAGAATTTCCGATTCTGGAGCTCCCAAAGGATCGTACAAAACGAAAGTATGTTTCGATGTCCATCAAACAAAAAGTGGAATTGCTGCAAAAAATGGATAAAGACATGAAGAATGTGACAGAGAGGTTAGTGAAAACGAAAAAATTTCGATTGACAAGTTAGTCGGTATTCTCGGCACAGCAATTAACAGCGGAACTTTGTATCTGAACAGGAAATTATGTCTGTTTATAGAATTAAAGAGAAAGTATTATCACATAAAACGAAGCAACTTAAACAACTTACATTGAAAGAAATGTTTAATAAAGTAAACAAATAAATATTAAGCTTTTTTTTTTGTAAATTCTGATACCCTTTAGATCATAATTGTTCTTTATTTCATAAATTACGGTTTCATATTTTTAATTTTAGAATCTCTGCGTGAAATCTTAAGAGATTTAAACTGATGATCTATAATCCGGAATTGCCGAAGTCCCGACGAGTCCGGATTAACGACTTTTGACTGTAGTTAGCTTTATGTTGATTTTTTTTATGCCTCATTTTGTCACATACTTGGTCAGTCTGGAGCAGAGGTTCTCAATCGGTGGTACGTAAGAAAAAAATAGGTACTACCCAAAGAAGCAAAGTACTTTTAAATACTTATTTCAAAAATTAAAACCCCAACATCCTGATTGAGTTTTTTCTCTAACACTAGTAAATTTATGCGATCTGAGCTTTGTTCAAGAGTGGTTCTGGTACTAGTACTTTGTAGCGGTGATACTAAAGGTTTTCATAGTCAAAAGGTTGAGAACCGCGCGTCTAGAGGTTTAGTAAATAGCAGGTAGATTTTATGTCAAACAGCATAGATTAAAATGACAAGTAAGATCATAATCAGCATGATTCATAACCAAAAGACTGAATGTTATCACCGCTGCTGAGAGAGAGGCCTGCTGATTAGAACAAACTTGAAAGGCCAGATGTAGGCACGGTTACGCAAGTGTTAAAAGTTAGTCAGGCTCTGTTTCATGCAATTAGTGTCATAGCTTTGTGTAGAGTTCTAGGGGTTGTAACCCAGTTAATATACTTTCAGGTTCCAGTAAGCCATTAAAGCACCAGAGGTGATAAGTTGTTATGTATTATTTTAAGTGTCTCTAGATGAAAAGAATAAGTTTTACTTGAATTTCTACATCTTTGTGTTTTATCTTGTGACCACAGTGAGTAATGAAAGACAATAACTTGCTTTAATATGTAGGGATAATTTTTAAGGGTAAGCAGTTAGTTATAAATAATTAAATTAGGTAAATAGATAACCTTAGTCATTATGGATTTACATGTTATCTATTAAATTTTATTTTTTAGCAATATTTGTTTAAAAAGCCCTATTAAAATCAAAATCTAATAAAATTTCACAGATTAAATTACATGTAATTTATGATACTGATTCTCAAACAACAACACTCAACAAAATATTTATCCGTCATTTTAATTTGAAACCTTCCCAAACATTTTGGCTAGTTTACATCGATTTCCTTAATTCAAAATGTAATTCCTTAATTCAAAATTAAATCAAACTGTAACTGTTAATAAAATTAACATAATCCTTATAAGTCACTATGCAGTCGAACTTAGGATCCACAGAGATTGCATCAGATGGGAAAATGCCTAGTGTGCTCTGTGTGTGATGCATTAAGACATATTACTTTTAAATTTTAAGTTTTCAATTTCTTTATTAATAAAAAAAATCCCTTTCTATAATGCCTGCCCAAGTGATAAGATTAGATGCATTTTTAATATTTTCCATGCTTGTGTCTAGTGAAAAGTAGAGAAAATAAAAGGAAGATAAATATGTTAAGAAAAAGATTCTAATGTCAGGAATAAAAACATTCAAATATTATGTCTTCATTGTTCTTCCAGATGTTCTCCAAAAAGTGAGAAATTCATCGCAAACTTTCTATAAAATACATCTATTACGCGTTGATACTATGGAGACATTTTTCATTTTATCACATATTTCTCGAATCTTCTAGAATCATGGGTCTATAAATCTTGCCTTCAAATCCTTCTAAACTTTCCAAGCTGCATTGTCAAAAATACTGAAGAAAAATTATCCCAATTCTGTAACAGCAAAAAGCCAGAAATATTTTGAAAAAAAAAAAAAAAGAAAGGAGGGAAAAAGTGTAAAATTAATTTTATAGAGAAAACTGATGCATATTCTGAGAATTTTTAATATTCCGAGACAATTACATGGGGGGAAACGCTATGAAAAAATTAAAAAGACGACATTTTTAATTAATTACATAGCAAATTTTGCTTTTGCTAAGAGCTGTTTCGTAAATTATGCTTTATAGCAAATTACCTTGTTTATTTTTCAGATTCAAAATATTGTATAATAAGTTGCCAAAACGAAACTTTATAATATTACAGCGAAAAATAAAAATGTTTTATTTTAATGTTATTTTTTAAATATAATTCCAATATATTACCATTATTTTAATGAAATTTATTAATGTTTTAAAAAAAATCGTCGAAAAATTCTCAGATTTCAAAATAAAAAATTTTCTATAGAAACTGACCTTAAAATCTCCAAATTTATAAGTAAGATAAAAGAATTCACATTCCCAAAAGCGAAAATTCTTTAAGAGCTCTATTACAAAAAAATGAATTTTGAAATACTTATGTTTCACTTCTTGCTTAGAAACTCGAGTATCCCATCATTTATATTAGAAATAGAAACAAATGAAACCATTCAAAAGATAGCCATATATGTCGGTGAATCGCCAAAAGTATTCCTCCAAAATGCTAATTCACACTCAAAATGGCAGTCGTAAAAACAGACAAAAATTTCAGATGATTAAAATTAAGGACCTTCTGCTGATTTGGGCTAAAATTAAGGACTTTTAAGGACCAAAAATCGGTTCCAAAAAACTTAAGGACCGTACGAACCCAGTTTGACACATCAACAGCTGTATTTATAAAGGCAGATGTTCAAAGTGCCCGCCATGCACATCGAGGCAGGCTTGAACGCGCCGTGGAATGGATGAGTGCACATGTCGCAGAAGCCTGATGTCCACTGAATTACAAGGAAAATGCAGATGAGCAACTATGTCCGTTTGTGTAGTCACTACGTCATCCAATTCCTTGAGATGGCCCCATAGGAAAAAATTCCAGCAGTGTGATATATAGTGATTGTGGCAGCCACAGAACCAGACCCCCCACGTGTGATCCAGCGTGTGTTGTATGCCATATCCAGCCAATCGTGTACAAAAGCACATAAATGCACCACAGCCCCATCATGCTAGAATCAAAGGATGTGTATTGTCGCTAAGGGTACGTCATCAAGGAATTTGGTTAAGACATCATGGAGAAATACCAAGTAAGACTGTCCTGAGAGCCGTTCAGGCAACAAACATGGTCTAAGCAGGCAATCCCTGATATGCCGCCGATCACATTTACAGACCAACCAAAGTTCCTGATGTTTTTGTAGCTTGGATTACATGCGCATGAACCAGGGACCACATATGGCTGTTGTGATAATTGAATACTCCATCACTAGTGAAACATGCTTCATCAGTCCATAAGAGTATCTGCAATGAAACCGTTATCCGTGTTATGTTGCTGCAAGAGCCATTCGAAAAGTCCACGTAAGTCTGAAAGTCATCCAGTTTTAGAACTTCATGTTTTCGTACCGAAATGGGTATAGCTCCTCTGACCGTAAGAGCCTATGCACAGTACTTTTACTCATATTCAGCACATTGGCTAGAGCGTGCGTGCATACCTTGGACATTTCTTCTACCCGCCGCAGCATTATTTTGTGTTACCAACAGGGCGCTCTGCAGTCTTCCAAAATTGTGGCAACTGTCTCTCGGGCAGATGCTTTCTGTATTTTGCAGTCTGTGGATGACTTTGGCATTGGGAGGATAGTGTGACGGATATCGACGAGCATACCTCTTAGCAGTTCATAAGGCATTTCTATTACATTCACCGTACATAAAATACATGTTGCGACATTCATGAACAGAATACGTGATCACCATGTGAAGAATATCGGTAGCTACACGATGTAGCCTTTTAAATACGAGTTCAATGGCAGCTTAACGCCATTCCACACAGCGTGCGCATGAAGCGAAATGTTCTGAACGTTATTGTCTGGAAAGATATACAAGTACTCCCATTGATATGTCCAATAAGGTATTTTTCTGTTGCACCGACTGTGGCGTACTGTCCTCGTGTAAACTGTGGATCGTACAGTTCTTTCGGCATTTTTTATGTAACCCCAAATGAGGAATGGGTTATACTGAAGAAAATATTCTGATGAAGATAAGTTTTCTGATAACACAGATTACTGAATGAAATAACATATTTAGAAAAACTGTATAAATCAAGAAATTAAACAATGGTCTAAATAAAATCAAAACTAGCATGAAATGAACTGCTAAACAACTGGATTACCCTTGATATTTAGAATCTGAACTTTTAATCCAGCATGAAATGAACAGGGAAACAACAGAATTACCCTTGATATTTAGAATCTCAGCTTTTAATCTAAAAAACAAAATGTATAAATTAATTTTGTTACAAAGTTTTTATATATGTATAATTTAAATGTTCAGAAAAAACATAAATTACAAAAATTTTGATTAATATATGTTATACTTTAATGGATATACGAGGTAGAATTCAAAAGTTCCCAGACTGAGTCTATAACATGAAAAATATTATGAATTAAATTGCAAAAACACATCCTCCTTTGAAATAAGATCCTTGTGCAACAACACACTTTTGCCAGCATCTGTTAAGTTCATCGAAGCATGTCTGGAAACCATTTTTGGCCATGTCCTTTAATTCAGCCAGCGATGCACATTTGCCTTCATCTAAAGATTGAAATCAACAACCCTGCAACTGTCTTAACACTTTCGACCACATGAGTTGGGACAAACCACTTTTAGAAAAGGGGTAACACAAAACGTTCTCGTAGCTGCACTACTGCACAAACTTTTTACATTATATACTCAGTCCGGGAACTTTTGAATACTACAACACATAATAAAAATTTACAATTAATGTTAAATCCAATCAAAACAGGTTTAAAGATAATTATGAAGATATCTTAACATTATATGGGAAATGCATGCATTTGGTACACAATCTAATCAGGATTTGCAGAGAAAGAAAATTTTTCAAAACAAAAACAGTTCTAATCTAAACTACAAGACCCTTTACCTATCAGAAATTACTTACCACAATTATTTCCTATAATATACACATTAGAATATGCAAGACCAGTTTTATTACTAAAAAAAGCACGGTATTATGAAATTCATATAGATATATTTAAAACTATATTCAAATGTACACATTTAATATGCAATATATATTGGAGGTTTTCTATAAATTAATATGATCACAATTTTCAGATGAAACATAATACAGAAGTTTCCCAAAGTTTCAAAACTTTTCCAAAATTCTTCTGTCGCCTAAAACTGTTACAAAATTTTTATAAATATGATTTAGTAATATGAAAAGGGGAAGACATTTCAAAAGAAAAATATATGTTCAAAAATTGTTTTTAAATTTACAAAGTTTAACTTTCTAAAAGTAACTTTTTCAAAATTTTGAAATGATTAATTTTAACAAATTGAGTAAACAATATGATGATGGATCTTGACTTAAACAGACAAAATTTAATGTATTCGAAAAAAATGCATATAAATCAAACACAAAGTAAGAATTTCATAAATGGCCTCTCTCATGGTAACAGAAGCCACTGAAGTACAAGACTGAAGACTAAGCTATACCCTAAATAAAAATAAAAGCTAATTTTAGAAAGGTTAACTCCTCAGAATTTCAACTCGTATTTCGCTGTTCAAATTGTTTTTGAAAAAAAAATGTGTCATGGTTGAGAAACTTACAATAATTGAATTTAGCTATTAGTGGGCACTAGCATACTCTTTAAAGATTAAGTGACATCACATAGGACTTTGAGCATAAAAGTACAAGTAGTTCAGTCGCAAAATCATTCAAAAAATATTTGGTATTTTTCCGTTTTGCCGGCGCAAACGATAAAGTCGCCAACAATGGTACAATTGATGCCAAACGGAATATCTTCACTGGCAACCTTTTATGCCTCATTTTCAAAACAAGTCGCAACCATTTCTTATCAGATTGATTGTTTCTTTCAATACTGGCATACAATTACATAGAATTTTTACAAGATAGTTCAATTTTATGCTCCAAGACCATTCGTGGTAATTAAGTTAGGTACAACTCTAATATACGCCCTAATTTCACCGAATGTGGCGATATGTGTTCTGCACTGGTTTTTGGCCCGACTGCGTGTTCTATGGCAACCCTGTTGATGTTGAAAAATCTTTCGCTGGAGCTCGTTGATTCGCCTCTGTGTCTGAGAAGATGGGAGGGAAAAATAAAATGGTAGTAGTTGAATTGAAGTTCGGCAAAAGGAAATATCATTGTGGCTATCCTGTTGAGGGGTAGTGGGTATCTGGGAGATTATTTTTAATGGCAGTGCATGATAGAAGTAGGGATTTGTGATTTTATTTATTTGTGAACCATAGTATAAATTTTCTGGATAGTGTGTCTGGCTGTCATGTAAATACGATACTGATTACGTGGCGGCATGTTAAAAGCGGTATAAAATTTATATTTCTGCTATTCGAAAACGCATTAATTCATGGTAAGTGCATTTTATTTTATCCTTGTTCTTATTTTGTAGAATGTTATGTTCATTGGTTCTTTAGTATGAATTTCTGTCGTTATTGTTGTTTTTTTTAATTGTTTGAAATTTATTTGTTTATTTTGTTGTTTAGTGTCTAGATTGTGCAATTCGTAGATGTTTTTTAAAGTTGAAACAGAATGCTGTGTACATGGTATTATTTGAAATTTATTGTTGTTACGTTATTTTATTAAAGCGTGGAGTGCGTAGATCGTAGATTCCTTCCTTGCCTAAATTGTGCAATTCGTAGAATTTTTTTTTAAGTTTAAACAGGATGCTGTGTACATGGTATTCTTGGAAATTTATTGTTGTTATGTTAATTTATTAAAGCGAGGTGTGCGTAGTTTGTAGATTCGTTCGTTGCCTACATTGTGCCATTTGTAGATTTTTTTTTAAGTTAAAACATGTCGCTGTGTACATGGATTCTTGTCAAATATTTTTGGTTAGAAACTTTACGTTTTTGCTATCTAAATTTTTTGTTTTTGTTTCGGATTTTTAGCTAAATTGTGTGTTCAAAACGTAGTTTTTGCATGTGTGAAAACCGCGTTTTTGGAGACATTTTAGGCTAAAAGTTCGAAATGTAGACAAAAATTTAGATAGTAATATGGCAGCGTGAAGTTTCTCGTCAAAAATATTTGACGCAAAATTTGGCGACTTGAGGGCGCATATCAGAGTAGTTCCTTAAGTTAATTAGAGTGCAATCACACCGCTCACCCAAAAATAAAGGAAAGGCAAAATCAAGGGTTAAATTCATCAATTTCAATGAGAAAGCACTAGTGAAGTAAAGCACTGCGGTTTTACATAATTTCTGAGTAAGCTATTCGTACGAATTGAAATAATCCTTGCATTTAAACTTGTATTCCAAATTAAGATTTAACTTGAAATTAATATAGATAATGACTGAGAGAATTAGGTTTCTATAGCGTAGTTTACATGATACGAGATCACTTGGAGTCACATTATACGAATCGGCGAACCAGGATGTGAACAATGAAAGCACAGTAAATTCTTAAATTAATTACAAATGAAGGATAATAACAGGATGTGAACAATGAAAACAGGATATGAACAATGAAAGCACAGTAAATTCTTAAATTATTAACAGGATGTGATTCTTACATTATTACACAGTACATTATTGCACAGTAATTCTTAAATTATTGTAGTATTACATTATTCTTAAATTATATAGAATTATATAGAATATATCTTAAATTATATAGAATAAATTACATATCTTAAATTATATATCTTAAATTATATAGAATATATCTTAAATTATATATATAAATAATATTAATTCATATTATTCTTAAATTATTGTAGTATTAATTATTAAATTATTGTAGTATTACATTATTGCACATTATAAATTAATATTACATTATTGCACAGTAATTCTTAAATTATTAACAGGATGTGATGTGTCTTAAATTATTAACAGGATTCTTAAATTATTAACAGGATGTGAACAATGAAAGCACAGTAAATTCTTAAATTATTTTACAAATTGTCTTTATTTATTAGCTTTTTACAAAATTTTAAATGATATTAAAATGTTTATGCCTTCAAAATAAAAAATTCTTAGAACTAACGTTTGTTAACATTTTTTATGTGTATACTGTATGTTGTCTGCTTTGCGAGATTTGTGCCAGCAAAACGGTAAAGTACCAAATTTTATACAAAATTTATTAATTACAATGAGCTCATAAAATGGTCCTTATAATTTTATTTACTAATAAAATTAAAATTATTTTACTAATAAAATTAAAAACTAATAATCATTAAAAATAATCTTTTTAAAATTCCTTTTAAAGTGAGTCTCGGTTAGACGTTCTCAAGCTATGTATTGATACCGTCTTGCCGAGATATACATAAATTTCTTGAAATATTGTTTTATTTTTCTGTATTACAGAATAATATAGTAAAATAATACAATTTATGAGTAGCATACATGTTTATTAAAATCACATGTTAATATAATTATGAGTTAATTGAGTACAATTCCATTACAACGGCATCAGTTAAAAATATGACAACAACCACGTCAAAAATCTTAGCTAGAATTTAACATTTGAAATATCATGGCTCGAGAATTATAGTTTTCATTTGAAATATCGCCGCTCGTTATTTTGAATATTTTTTATTAATGTTTAAAATATCGTGGCTCAAGATTTCTAGTTTTCGTTTGAAATATTGTCACTGGTTTATTATATTTTTTTGCCATTTTTTTTAATATGATAGATTACACAATTTAGCAGTTACCTAATAATGAAGAGGCTGCCATAAGATTCTTTCAGGATAAAGAAATAATTCTTAGCAACAGACTTTGTACTCAAAATCATCCGATGCAGTTAACTTTTGACTCAAAAAAAGCTCCTATATGGCGTTGTTACGTACGTTCTAACTGTGAAAAAAAGGATTGAGAACCAACACATGGTTTGAAGGCTCATGTCTCGCTTTCCTCAATGTCGTTCATTTTATCTATCTGTAGTGTCAAGAATCCACGTCAACTGAATTTTGCGAACTTCAATTAAAAATGAGCCATAATATGACAATAGATTGAAATAACTACTTGAAAGAGATATGTGCAAATAGTTTAATGTCTCGTAAAAGAATTAAAATCAATGGAGCCAATAAAATCGCAGAAATAGACAAAAGTCTTTTTACAAGATGGAAAAACAACATTGGGCACATTCTTTCAGAACATTTGAAAATGGGCTAAAAATCTATTGTAATTGTGATTATCTTTACTGTAAATTTTATTCTAAAAGTATATACTTCTCTCTTAAACCTGATATATAATTTTCATAATCAAGGCTTATATGATAATAAACCAAAAAATAACATACCATTCTAAGAAAATCAATTTTTAACACAGCAACCTTTTATTCTATACTTTTCTTGTGGGATTTGAGGGTTATTAAAATAATGCAGTTTATTTTCTTTATTACCGAAATTTTGAAAGGCACTTTGATGCTTAAATAATGTTCCACAACTTGAAATGTTATCCTAGTAATATCATAGATAATCACTGAAATCTCAGACAGTATACAAAATACGCACTTTGAATATAAATTTCATTATTTGCATAGATATTTTTATTACTGATGTTCGATGCACTTGTGTAAAATTTACTTAAAGTAAAACAATAACTGAAGGAAACACACATATAAACCATTTCTATTAAATCAATGTTCAAAGCATTTTAAATAAATATAAAATTATTTTTAATATTTTTTTGACCAAAATCTTGTTTTCAATAGGATTGATTATCTGCATTACTTTTCTAAGTACTAAAATATATACATTTCTTTGGATATAATTAATGTAGCTAAAAATTACGTTAGAGCTATGCATTAGACAATAAGTATACGGCTTCAAATATACAATGGAATGCAGTCAATCACTTGAAAGCAAATACTATATATATAAATCTGTGCGAGTTTGTGTATATTATATATATTCATACAAATACTAATGTAGATATAGATATATATACATTACGAGAACAAGCAGATGAACTATTGAAATTAGCTAAAAAACGGCGCGGGGAATTTGCAGGTAATCCAAATCATGGAATAAACGACTACGTTCAAAGTAAAGTTTAGAATACCAAGTAAAGACGCTTTCAAAGGACGTTTTCAGATTCCATTTTTTTTTACGTATTCGCTGACAGCAATAATAAAAATAATTTTAAAAAAATATTTCATTAATAACCTTTACAGAAGAAGATGCTAAGGGTTAACAATTTGGATTTAATTAACCATTTCTCGAATTTAATCATTCAATTCAATATTGCAAGTATATAAGATAAATTTAATTTATACTCTAAACCTTACTGGATAACACATATATTCCGATATTCTACCGTTTCAAACGTGAATTTTCAAACGCACTTTTAAAATTAAAACTTACTACGATCTGCAATAATTTTCCCAAAATAGCTTCTGCAAATTCTTGCATAAAATTCATATAATTAAGATAAAAATAAAAATTATTCAATTAAACTATATTTTATAAAGCATTACTACGCTACTCGATCGCTTAACAATCAAAACCTAACCACAAATACTTCAATGCAGTACTCCGCAAAACCACTAGCGTCTAGAGCTGGAGCAAACCGCATGTATTCGTTACTGAGTAACGGGTACATCGGTTGACTCGAAGTACCGATTCGGACTAGCGTCTACGGAGAGAAGGCAACTTTTGGGATCGTGATCTGATCCTCATTTCTTATGCGCATTCACTTTTGCGCATCATATGACGTTTTTCTCTGACGCTGAAATTTGTTTATAATTCCTGTTATTTGATTTCGTGCGCTTTATCCTTATTATATCTCTTTCACGTATTTATAATGAGTGAAGAATTTTTAAATAAAAGGCCCTTTTCAGGGCCAAATACTTCGGAATATTCTGATCAATTGATTCAGAATATTAGAAAATGTAATACCAGTTTAAACGAGCTAGATGATGGTACCCATGATCAACTAGACATTGCATCTGAAATTCACAGTTCCGCTTTGAATACGAGCGATAACATCTTTCAGAAAACAATTTCAAAATCTTTCAGCTGTTCCGTATGCAAAAAGTGTTTTTCAAATGCCAGCAATTTGAAGCGTCATTTGAAGAACATACATTGCAATAAAGAACACATTTCTGCTGCAGAAGGATCGAGTTCAGATTATAAAAAGCATGAGATTTTTAATGGTAATTCGATTTCAAATATATTGGCTACAAAATCCACAATAAGTTCAAAAAACTTTAACTGCCCTGATTGCAAAAAATGTTTCGCTAATAGCAGCAATCTCAAACGTCACCGAATAAAATTCCATATGCCACAACAAACAATGCTTAAAAAGAAAGTTCTTACATTCAAATGCAGTTTATGTACTCGTCAATTTAATAATAACAAAAATTTGCTGTTTCACAAGCGGAGAGTGCATTCGCTGCCCTTAAGCATTCGGCGTAAAAACTTATATAAATGCCCATTATGTAATGAAAATTTTTCTTTGAAAAATTTTACTCTACACTTACAAATGGAACATGAAATACCCATGGAAAAAGAAGAAAGAGAATTCTCTACGTTTGAGGATTTCATGCTGTGGAAGGAGAGTTTTGAAAGAGAAACAAAATCTAAATTTGTTAAATTTACAAAGGAGCATGACCAATTGCACGTAAAGTATATTTATTTTGGATGCCATCGTTCAGGACATTATATATCTAAAGCGCAAGGTATGCGACATTTAAAAATACAAGGGAGTAATAAAATAAACTCTTATTGCCCAGCCTCTATAAAAGTAAGCCAATTTAATAATGGAAAGTGCACTGCTTATATCAGAAAAACCCACGTAGGTCACAAAAATGATATAGGTCATCTGCCTCTTTCAAAATCAGAACGACAATTATTAGCAACTAAAATTGCTGGAAAAGTCCCTTTCGACGCAATTTTAGATGAAATTCGGGATTCTTTATCTGATACAGGGCTTGAGAGGTTGCATCTTTTGACAAAGAAAGACTTATGGAACATTGAAAATTCTTATAATCTGCAATCAAATGCTGTAAGGCATAAAAATGATTGTGTAAGTGTAGAAGCCTGGGTGAATGAAATGGCGAGCGAGGACATCAACTGTATTCTATTTTACAAGCCTCAAAATAAAATTTTAGAAAATTATCCCGAGTTTAAAAATGATGATTTTGCATTAATTATAATGAATGACTCCCAGAGGCACTTACTACAGAAGTTTGTAGCAGACTGTATATGTATAGATGGCACCCATGGGTTGAACAGTTATGGATTTGAACTAATCACACTGCTCGTACTGGATGATTTGCGTCAGGGCTTTCCCTGTGCATAACAAAAGAATGCGACTGTCCGCTATTATGCAAAGAATGCAATGCTTGTATTCATAGATATACTTGCAGTTGTGTTGATTCTGCAATCCGCAGGAATATGTGTAAGCATATTCATTCAGTTTGTTTAAAAAATAAAAGTAAACTTCCAGAATCAAATGAAGATAATAATCATGAGCATTCTTTTCAAATTGATTTAGCTTATGAAGAATCTGATATTTTGCTTGAAGGATTTAAAAAAAATAAACAATCATGTGTATCACCATCGAAACTTAAAGATAATCTGCAAAAAGAATATGCAATGCTAATTGCCTTGCTTTCTTCATCAGAAGAATATGAATTGCTTCAAAAAAATATTATATCATTAAAAGCAAAATTAGGTGCAATACGTTTAAATAAAAATCCATCTGATATGCCAAAAAATATACCTTCAAATAAAAATATTGACACTCAAAGAAGATTGTTTTCAACGAAGAGAAAAAGGAAAGCAACTTATGTTCCAAAGCTGACAGCGGTAGAAGCTCAGGATACTGCATTAGGCCTAATTCAATATCCAAGATATGAAAATAAGAAATGACAAAATTTCTGTAAATGTTCTAACAAATATTCTAGTTTTACATGTATGTGTTCTGCTGCTTTTTGCTTTATATAAATATTTTGAAATTTAAGAAAAAGTGCTTATTAATATAAAAGTGAAAAAAAAAATTCCATATTTTCAACATTTAAAAATTACAGTTGTAGGTCCTCCTGAATTATAATGGCTATAATATTTTAGTGACATATTAACAACATATTAATTATTAACAACATAATGTCATAATTAAAATCAATATATTAATATATATATATTGATTTTAATTATTATGTTTAGTATTATGTTTAGTAGATAGCTTATACTTCTGTAGTAAATTCACGTATCTTTTAAAATTTTCATAAGTAATCTCATCAGTGAAATGAAATAAAACCAGTTACTTAAATAATGTATCATATTTTATGTACCATTTGCTTATGGCTTGCCTGGTTAAGAAGTAATTCAGATTTATAGACATGAATATATTTTCAGAAATTTACGATTCCAAAATATAATAATTTTACTTTATTTCTCATTATATGAATATACAGCAACATGGGAAATTTGTATCTGCTTCTTTTAAAAAATAATATTTTAAATCTGAACTAATAGAAAAATTCAAACAAACAATTTTCTCTTACAATTTTTATGCTTTTTTATTGGTGTAAATAAGAAAAAATACTACAATACAAAAAAATGGATTTTTGAAAGTTTTTGTTTAAAATTCTTAATTGTAGTGCTTTTTTAAAATTATAGGTGAATATTATAGCATGCTATTCTACAAAGGAGTTTTGTTTCAATAATATTTCATAATACATCATAGTGATAAACATTTTAATAATTTTTATGCATTTATTCTAATGTTAAAAATTGTATTTAACTGCAATAATTAACTTGTGCTAGTATATTATAGTGATTATTTTTTTAAATTTATTTCTAGTTCTGCATAAGTTTTCTTATTTATTGTGAATTTCTTTTATTAGCCCAAAAGGGCAGCAGCTCAGAAAGGCTATTAGCTTTGAAACGGCATTTTGCTTTGTTTCACTATAAATGTCCGTTTCACTTTGCAAACTGTGGCCACCAAATATTATCGCTCTGTATTATATTTAAAGAAATTAAATAACGAAGAATCTGCATGAATGCATGTATGTTTCTTGCACAGTGAAAAAACGACAGAATTTAGAGCCATCAAATTTTGAATAACGAAATCGTCTGCCCAAACATAAGCACCTGGTCTAATTTCGAATTGGTTTTAATCCATTTCATATTTTGTAACTTTAACAAAGTTTTTATTAGCAAACTCAACTAGTTCAAAGACAGCAATAGCAACCCTGCACAGAAAATAACATTTTTATCTCCAGCGTGGAAATTCTAAAGATATGCCATTTTCAAATATTTTGAGATATTGCTCTTGAATTGAATTTTATGTGGTTTACTTGCGAAGAACATGATATTTAATAAATAAAGGTAATACTATAAGGTATTTCTCCCACTTTCTTAGCATGCCTTCATGATTCTGCACGCTGGGCCGGTATTCCAGAGGTCCGTAGTTCGATTCCTGGCGAAGGCGGTTGCTATTTTTCATTTTTCCTGCTACGAAAAATATACCTAATGTCTCTACAACACATAAAACATTACAAAAACGCTCCTTTGGACGTAATATAAAATAAAATCCGAGTTTATCTTTTTTTTCCCCCTTGTTACACTTAGAAAAGTTTATGCTCCGAATTTTATGAAGTACTAAAATAAATAATCATCTTGTAATGTTAATAATTAATGATCATATAATCAAATAAATGATCGTCTTGTTATGCTATAATAATTTTAAAAACTACTACCTGAAATACTCATAAAATCAAAAACTATCAGATCTTGTTTAATTTTACCTTATTTGTTTCAAAGCATCATGTGCTATCAATATTATTTAATTTTACTTTATTTGTACACAGAAATAAGTTTTGCATTTAGAATTTTTATCGTTTTACCAAAGTAAAGTTTGTACAAGAATTACGTATGAAAAAATGTGCAAAATGCAATAAAAAGTGCTTTAATAAGCTATATTAAATCTTATTTGCAAAAACTGTGACTTTCATAATCTCATCACTTATACAACGTATCACATTTAATAATTAAAAACAGTTATGTGATGCAAACCCCATAGGTTTCAGTGTTAAAGTAAGTCAGATCGTTCCTTCTCTTTCTTGCAGACATGTAAGAGACGCACGCTCCGCCCACTGGGTTAGTCTATCTCTTATATGGTTCATGATGCCAAATTTCTGACCTCATGAAGATGCTACATGTGCCTGCAAATATTATAAATCCTCCTGAAGAAGGATCGTCCACCCCTACAAAACTTGCAGAATTTCAGATAACAAATTACTAATCATGATATGTTATCATTAATTATAACAAAGATCAGTTGCCTCTGGATACTGTGTCATGTTATTCTTGTGGAAAAGAACATGAAGCTCAAATTAAATCAATAGTATTATATTTGTCTATAAGAAATCTGCTACCGATTTGTGAAATTTTACAAGATTCTTGTAAAAAGAACATCAATTTCCATCCTGACCAACTCAACAGTAAAGCTTTAAACCCTTGCAACCAGCAATATCAAAATAATTGCATTTTTGAAGCTATAAATCTAAAATTTAGGACAATGGGATTTAAAAAAAAAATATTGGATTAATAATTTGAAGACTTCAGTGTGGAAAATATTTGTATTATATTTCTGTTGTCTAACAAACTTTACCCAGCTAATGAATTAGCCATAATATAAGAATGAAGTACTGTACTTTTTTGTACCAATATGTGAAATTTGAAAGCAGTGTCCATGGTTTTCAAAAATAATTCACATTGAAAGAGGTCACCTCTTGCCTGGAAAAATAAAAATAACATTACTCAGAGTCGTAGCTAGGTTTTCAGCGTCCAGGGACAACTGAAGGTTTCGCGCCCCCTACTGCTTGCCAAGGATGGAAAACATTTAATTCTAAAATGTCGTAACATCAATTTGGCGCCCGGGAACAGATGCCCCCCTCTAGCTACGCCCCTGACATTACTGCGGCCTATGCTCATGTTCCTAAATGATGAGGCAAGCGACAAAGATGCCCTTGGTTTAAAAAAAAGTCCACTGCCTATGTCTGACATCTTGGATTTAGTTTCATTTTCAGAGAGGTTAGTGTTAGTGAATAGGAGGTGCAGGCTTGAATGCTTGCAAGATCTGGCCCCTGTGATAATAAATATGCTATGTAATGCAAAATTATACAGGCATAAGCTGGATGACAGTTCTTTATTACATAAAATATTTTTATATGAACTACATTTCATGGGAATAAATGTGCTTAAACTTACATATAATATTTATCATATATCATAGTTGAAGTTTTTGATATCCAAATATATTACCTAAGTTATTTACATATACATTTATGGTACATCTTTATTATACTAGCTATATTATGTTACATCTTGATATCAGCTTCAGAAATCAGAAATACTTTTAAAATGGTAGGATGTGCTATCCATTTACCAAATACATCAACTCCAGTAGAAAAACGTTTATAAGGTGCTGTTTATAACGTGCTGTTTGCTCTGTCGAGTTGAATGTTGTTGAAAATGATCAAACTCAGAAACCTGATGCACCATCCTTATGTGACGTGTAGAAAGCTATTGAAAGTCTTAATAAAAACAGGGCGCAGGACCAGACGGTTTTATGAATGTTAAAAAAATTTATGGCAGTAATTAGAAGAGTACATAATCTTCTCCCACTGCGAATAAATTCTTATACTTTCATTTTTTCTCAGTTTATATATCTCAGTACTATCATCTCTCGATAACAATATAAAACTTGAAATTCTCAATACATTATTTAGAGCTAATACTTTTGACGGCATTTCTCGGTTTATGTATCTTGGTACTATCATCTCTCGATAGCAATATAAAAATTGAAATTCTCAATGCATTATTTAGAGCTAATAGATGTTTTGATGGTTTAAAGAATTTATTAGTGTCTAAATTATTAAACTTCAAGACAAAAATAAACCTTTATTCAACTTTTATTAGACGTTATTATATTGTATGACAGTGAATGCTAGCCATTAACAAAAACAGATAAAGAAAAACTTCTAATCTTTGAGAGAAAAATACTGAGAAAAATATATGGCCCAGTTAGGGAAAAATAATAGATGGAGAATTTTGTTTAATTATTAAAATCAATAGGTTTTGACATGATCAGAGGTAAACATTTTGTAATTATACTGTAAATTTCTTTTTTTATAATACTTTAGAGTTGTAAGTATGTAGAAAGAAAATGTTTTTAAACAAGGTTTAATTCTGAACAGAATTAAATTATATACTTTGAATGTAATTTGAATAAAATATTTTCACAAGTTTTTTTTAATTACATCAGAAAGAAATTTTAAGGTAATTTGATTTTATTTGGTTAATGATTACAAAAATTAAGATCAAAGTTTATTATATTATTAATATCAAAATTACACAATATTCCTTTCCAATTTACAGAGCTTCTTCCTATACTTAATAGAAATAATAAATAGAAAATTATTCTCAAATATAATAATAGATAATTATTCTCAAATAGAAAATTATTCTTTTAGCTTTAGGCATCCTTTAAATAAAAAGCCACTTTATAATTAATGCTCTGTTCGGTTCATTTCAAATTAGAGCTTGCATTTCAAGAGTGAAATACATTAAATATTGCTGCTGATTTCCATGTACTTAACTTCTTATGAGTATTTTTGAAAGCGATTAAAAATGTTTTTTTAATGTTATTTAAAACTTGTAACTGATTTATTATAAAATGTAAGGAAGTAATTCTTTTAATACTTATTATAAATTTTTATATCCTTAATTTGAACAATACATATTCTAAAAATTCTTCTTTACTAATTCCTTAAGTACACATCTGACTGCCTCACCTTGATGTGCTTTATGTGATTCTGGACAAGTCATGGATGCTGCTCATCTGGACATGTGCTCTGCACTTAAGAGTTTGGACTGTATTGTAAAAAATATTTGAGTGTTTTTTGCCTAATGACCTAATGGTCAATGGCCAGGCATTTGATAAATAAAATTAAGTACACATCTCGTAAACTATGCTTTACAGCACTTTTTATCAGATTGCTTTCCAGTACGAACAATTCTTGCTTAAAAAATTTTATAAATATATTCATCAACAGAATTTCAATTTATGTTTACAATTAAATGGTAAGGTTATTATTATATATTTAGATACTATTTAATAACCAGATTTCTTCACAATAACATTTACAGGAATTTACGAATGAATAAATCCTTCATTTCCAAATACATTTATAAATAATTTAATAAATATTTATGCATTTTCCTAGAGGCAAATACATGCTTTTCACAAGGATATGCATACTCATATATTTAATACTTTTTATTTATGGAATGCACAAATCTTTAATTTCTGTATATTCACTATATTTTTCGACTAAAGTAATTAACAATCACTTAGCATATAGCAGAATTTTTTACATAAGAAATTTGTATAAAATAAATGGAAATTAGATGCATTATTTTTAATATGCACTCAAAAGTCAGTTTTGCTTCGAAATTCCTCCACGAAGGCACCTCTTTCTTTAGGCATATAGTTCTTGCATGCATTACCTTATTTAAAAAGCTTGACCTCATCTATGTGCCTAATTACAAGTATTTAAACATCCATAATTTTATATTTACACTTAGCCATCAAGTTTCAAACTTTTCACTTAAAACATGCGTTTCGTCACATTGATTATCAACTTATTTTCTAGTAAGCATATTTTGGCAAAGCATTCAATACCTCCAATAGCAATTATGCCCAGTTTAATAGTCCTCTGATAATATAATAAATAACAAATTTTCATTTCGTATTTAAACATTAATCTCATTGTCATTGGATCACAATCTTCACTGCCTTTCTCTGCATAATATTGCTTCATTTTTTAAAACAGTTAAAACAACTAATTGATCTAAACTCACAAATACATAATTATTACAAATAATTAAAAATATATAAATTATACAAATTTTCATGCTTATATTACTCAACTGTAAGGAAACTGAGGTTTAAAGATTGTTATATTTTTGCGATATTTTCACATTTTAAAAGCAACTTAAGTTATTTTTCATTCTTTATACATAAGATAAACATTTTGCTAAAATCTATATTTTTGTTGTCCAGTAACTTAGAATTTTATAAAACAAATTTATAATAAATATCACTGTTACAAGTTATCGAAAAATAACCAAGATATGATTTTTAGATAACTATATAAATTGCTATTATCCATTCAGCAATGAATGTTTCTTTTATGCGAAAGTGTCCTCACTTTTCGATTTGTGTGGAACTGTCATGTATGCAAACATTATCAAAGCTCTGGATCTAAACAAAAAAACAACCCCTCTGGCAACAGTAAGTAAAAATACATGCAAGATTGAAGTAATGTAAGTAGTTATAGTTAACATTCTACCTGGATTGGTCATCACTAACATCTTTATTATAAACTTTACAACTAGCAATAAAAATTTTGAAAATTTGCTAACTGTAGTTTATTGCTTAATGTTATGTTATATACTCCTTAGCCATTTAAAGGCTGCTCAATTATAAAATCGCAGACATCTGAGTTATTAAGCAAACTGCAGCTATGGTTCATACAGTTCTTGTAAAATTAGATACTTCTATTTAAGCCTCTTAGTTTATTAATTTTAATTTGTAAATCAAGGTCGATGTATGTTTTAAGACAAAACACAGAGCATTAATAATTCTGAGAACTTTGTTCTCCAGCTGTTGCACAGATAGTCGATTCATTGGCAGCTACAGAAAGAATTCTTTTCAGTTCTTTGTCAACCTGGTCCTTGACATATAATATACTTTTTTCAAAATGATATATTATTACAAATACCTAGGTAAGTTACCAACATAGCTTGACATTGTAAATGTATAGAGAAAAACATGATGAAAATGAACGTTTAAAGTATTTTTTCAAAAGTCACATTAATATTCATGTTTTCACACCATCGCAATAGCAATTTAATGCATTTGTCTCACATGCACGACTTACTGATTTAACAGTATAGGCAGCATATATGAAAAACAGTGCACTTCATTGCTTTTGTACAGATGATGAAATGTCAATAGTTCAATTCATTGTTCAGGTGCCACAAGCTCAGCTATGTGCTGATGCATCAGAATGTGCTCATATGTGTCATAAATAAGCGGTTTAATACCCCTTAACGCATACGCTTAGCATATAACTGCAATAAAGAAATTTCTGGAACAAATAATAGGCACTCTCTGTCATAGTCCTACCTGCTAAGAATTAAACTAGCATATTGCAGTAGCAAAAATTTTATTTTTTTATCTCCAAACATAAATTACTTTTTTGAAACAAACACCGATTTATTATTTATTCATTCAACTGTAAATCATATACAGATGCGTAATGCAGATTTAATACAAATACATAATACAAATGCATGCACTCTGAACACATGGGACAAATTTCCGAGCAACACGGTACTACACGTAAATAAACAGATTTTCACGAAGAGAGGGGAAATATATGCGCAAATTGAGATGCGCACGGGAGGATCAGATCATGATCCCAAAAGTTGCCTTCTCTCCGTAGACGCTAGTCCGATTCGGTACTCACAAATCCATTTCGTTACTCGCATCTGTCGTACGATGCGGTTTATTCGAGTACGAATGATGCAGTTATCGTGCGAATACGAATGATGCGGTTGCTGTTCGAATACGAATGATACAGTTGCGTCACAATGCGCTCGTATTTTTCATTGATAATTTTGAATTCTTTTGGGCATCGGGAAAACTCTTGTTTACATTATGTGTTTTAGTTGAAATATTATTTAGTTGATATTTAAAAAGATGAGCAATTTTGATAGCGTGAAGCGTTATTTTGTATTTCTTTTTACATTAAGATTTATAGTGCATATTATGTTTGTAATTTGAAAATTTAGATGATTATTGATTTTTTTTTTCTTGAGCGTATCATGGTGAGATTTTATTGATTTGAAATATTTATATACTGTACTGAGGTATTGTTTATATAAGAATATGTAGGTTAATATAGGTTCTTTACTTCCTTGTACGAAATAAAAAGGAAGTAAGTATTGTAATCCAGGAAACTTTTGGGTATCATATTTCAACGGAAATATCCATTTTTGACTATTACGGAATCCATGTGAATTATTTTTTTGGGCGACGTCTGTACGTACGAACACAATGAAGGACTCTTTTTTTTTTTTTCCCTCCAAAAACGGATTGTTAAATGTAATCCCATTTACTCTAAGTTGATACCTGAAAGGGATTTTTTCGTGATGTGTAAGTACCTATGTATGCATTTCGCATAACTCAAAAACGATTAGTTGTAGAACGTTGAAATTTTGTATATGGGACCGTTATAACATCTAAATGTGCACATTCCTTTTTATTGCAATCGGTAATACTACCAAACGTAAATATGTATATATATATATATTAAATAAATTATAATTAAATGTAAAGTACATATATATATATGTCCTTATAATTAAATGTGTGGTGTATTTTAATTATGGCAAAGCACACTAGGGCTATCTGCCTAAAGGGAGGGATGCCTTCGTGGAGGACTTTCTGAGGGAAACTGGCTCGTATACACGTTACACATGGGGAAAACCACGAAAATACCCATGCAGCCAGCCCGTTCGCGGGATTCGAACCTCGGACCGAACTACCAGTGTTCAGCGACTTTACCGCTCGGCCGCTGGTGGGCTATAATTAAATGTAAAGTACATATTATATATATATATATATATATATATATATATATATATATATATATATATATATATATATATAATAAAATAAAAGCCAAGTAAGGCGAAAATAAAAACCGCAATCGTTGGTTGCAGTCAGGACTTATTTTTTAAAATTAGAAGTGTTGGAGCTCTATGGAAGGCCATCAGTAAAGATGAATAAATAAATAAATAAAATAACTATTACAATAATAAAATAATTAGCAACTAGAATATTAAATTATTATTATTATAATTCAATAAAAATTTAAAGACAAATAAAAATTTAAAGACAAAGAAAATTTAATTAATTTTTAAATTAATGATGAATAACTAAGTAATGAAATAAAATACCAGACATCGTCTTGTTTGGGGGCTGTAGCTGAAATTGCAATTTAAGAACTAAGCCGAGCATTAGCCAAATTTAGGCTTTTGATCAGCATATAATGTACTGTTTACCACAGTATGGATAAAAATTTGGTTATGTTATTAGAAGTCGTCAATAAATGATAGAGTATAATTATTTTCTAATAGATAATAGAATTAATTTATTTTAACGTCAATTTAAAAATGGCTGCTTGTACTAAGAATTAAGAGCAATAAGACTCTAATTTTTCTTTCGCAATTAGCTGTTATGCTAGCTGAATTGTTTTCTGTATAATCTTTATTGTGTACAATTCTTCTAAAACGATGTTTCGTCGCTGCCTTCCACCACCAATTCCCTTTTGTTTTCGGTTTGGGTTTATTTGGTTACGGCAAAGCATACTAGGGCTATTGCCTACGGAGAGGGATGCCTTCGTGGAGGACTTTTTAAAGGAAACTGGCTCATATGCAAATTACACATGCGGAAAACCACGAAAACGCCCGTGCAGCCAGCCGTTAACCGGAAATTGAACCCTGGACCGAACTATTAGTGTTCAGCGGCTTTACCGCTCGAGCGCTGCTGGGCTCTTTTTTCGTTTCATTCGCTGTTTGAAAAACATGTGTTCACTTTACGGTAAAGCAAGCACCTGTTTACTTCAATTAAAATGGGTTAGACGATATGATTCTTACTACTTTAATCTTAGCTTTTGATTTCTAATATTGATTCAATATTTTCTGTAGACAAAGTATTCTGATTAGAATAATGGATTTCAAACATGTTCAAAAGGTGTGTATCTGAATATAATTAGATTTTTAAAAGATAGGGCCCATTTTATTAGTTTCACATATTTCTAAAGCAACTGAACCATAGTATCGCTGTTTTGAAAGAAAGTAAAATTGTGACAAATGTATAATGAACATTAATATACATGCTTTATTAGAAGTAGTCAGCCTTTTTAAACGTGACCGTCTATGCTTTTAGAATGATTTGGGAGCTCCGTGCATTTGCTCTGCCATCTTAAAAAAGCGATGTTCAATTATCAAAGTATGTTTACGTTCTCAAGAAATACGGGTCTCTTTCAGAAAGCGACCTCTTAGAAGTCGTCAATAAATGATAGAGTATAATTATTTTCTAATAGATAATAGAATTAATTTATTTTAACGTCAATTTAAAAATGGCTGCTTGTACTAAGAATTAAGAGCAATAAGACTCTAATTTTTCTTTCGCAATTAGCTGTTATGCTAGCTGAATTGTTTTCTGTATAATCTTTATTGTGTACAATTGAAATATTTAGTTACGCATTCAACAAATAAACAACAAATGTAAGACAAATCATTTAAAAAATTAAATTTTGAAACATTAATAATAATTTTTCTGTTATACATAATATTATTAATGAATGATGAATTTATATTATATTATATATAAATCAAACTTTAAACTCCTATTCCTTTATAATAAATTGAAGAAAAGGAAGTGAATTAATTTTTAAAAACAAGACGAAAATTTAAAAAAAAAAAAAAATTGTCGTATACCTAGAATCTAAAAATAACGAATACTGAATTTATCGGCTCATATAATAATAAATGCGTATTCATATTGTAACAGAAATTTTGTTAGAAGTCTAGCATATGTATAGTTATTTGTAATCTTTTAAAACTGTCGTAACATGATGCATATTTATCATTATCGTGAACCAAAACAGTATGCTTTACATCCTTACAAATATGCGTGATAGATTTTAATATTTATTTCTGCATATACTTAAGTTTCCCAGAGACATGAAAGCAAGTTAAGCAAATTTTTGTTGCATTAAGCAGACTTAAGTCTTAAGTTCTCTGTTAGCTAGTGTAAAATAATTTCGGATTTTATGAGCCTTCCAGAATTATTAGCAAAATAATGGAAATGTCTTTACAAAGTGTTTTGTAAGCAAACAGCAAATGTACACTGAGCAGTGATCAACTGATATATTTCTTAAATGATTTGGTTTAGTTGATTATGACAAAACACACTGGCACTATATGCCTAAAAGGAAAAATGCCTTCGTAGAGAACTTTCTAAGGAAAGCCGGCTCGTATGGTTCGTGGTAAGCTGGCTTGTAAGCAGGTACGTGGAAAAAACCACGAAAACGCCCATGAAGCCAGCCCTTTCGCCTGAGATCGAACTCAGGTCGGAAATGCCAGTGTTCAGCGATTTTACCGCTCGAACGCTGGTGGGCCATTTCTTAAATGAATGAAGCTATACTCATAATATTATGAAATAACACCGATTGAAATACTTAGTGCTTCACTATTATCTCTAATAAAGTAACATAAAAATTTTCCTACCTTTTCTAAATTTCTAAATTTCTTTTACGTTCTTTATTAATTCGTACTTAACCTATACATGTGCAAATGTGTTTATCGATCATATTGTTAAGTGTAAAAAGCAATTTGACATTTATCATATAGCATTCCTTGTCTCAACAAAGAGTTTTTGGAAAGGGGGTAAATCGGGGAAAATTCACATTTTCGTCATTAGCGGTTCTGATGAAAGAAATGGGGGGAGGCAGCGACCAAAACAACGAATAACGGACAAATAACAAAATCTAATCTTTAATGCAGTCTCCCAGTTTCTGTATTGTATTTGGGAAAGTTTTATGGTCATTATGAAAAGTGAATATTTGATATGGATACCACGACTTCCTTCTACGACTATTTAAATTATGCTTATTTTTGCTGCACTTCATTTAAACTTATTTCCTCGAATTATTCTAACTTAATTAAGCGATACCCGAAGGCAAGTTACAAATGGCATCAAAGATTGCAAATTTTGAAATTAAATTTCTCGGCCAATCTTTGTCCTACGGAACTCAAACTTCTTGTATTTTTATTTTTTCATAATGAGTATAAACTTTGGCAGATATAAATATAGGAACCAGAAGACAACATTAAAAGTTAGATTTCATAATTTGTCCAAAATTAATTCTTTTTAAAATTTGACATTGACAAAATATGAATATTTTTGTCATTTAACATACTTCTGCATTTTTATTGCACCGTATTTAAACTTGCTTCCTCGAGTTATTCTAATTAATTCACCAGACCCTCAAGGCAAGCTGAAAATTACATCAAAAACTGCAAATTTTTAAATAAAATATGCCGATCAATTTTTGTCGTATGGAAGTCAAACTTTTTTTTTTTTTTTTTTTTTTTTTTTTGTCATAACGAGTATAAAATTTTCCCAAATATAAATATATGAATAGGGAGACAGCATTAAAAGATAGATTTCGTTATCTGCTCAGAATTTATTTTATTTTAATTTGACATTGCAAATCATGAATATTTTCATGAGTTAAAGCACTTCTGTAATTGGGAATGTATGACTACGACCAACGATTGCGAAAATAAAAGCCAGGTCAGGGAGGGGAGAATATATATATAGTTCATGTTATCTTTCTACTTTCATTATATATGTGTGTGTGTGTGTGTGTGTGTGTGTGTGTGTGTGTGTGTGTGTGTGCAGGGGCGTAGCTAAAGAGGGGCAAGGGGGCATCTGTCACCGGGTGCAGAATCAAAGGGGCGCCAAACTGATGTTACGACATTTTAGAATTAAACGTTTTCCATCCTTGCAAGCAGAAGGGGGCGCGAAATCTTCAGTTGTCCCTGGGCGCTGAAAACCCTAGCTACGACTCTGTGTGTGTGTGTGTACGTTTGGTATTATTGATTGCAATAAAAAAAGGAGGTGCACGTCTAGATGTTATAATAATCCTATATACAAAATTTCAACGTTCTACGACTAATAGTTTCTAAGTTATGCATACATGAATACGTACGTACAGACGTCATGAAAAAAATTCTTTTTCAATTCATCTAACAACCATTTTGGAAGAAAGAATCTTTATTACGTTCGTACGTTCACATGTCACACACACACACACACACACACACACCAAAAAAAATCATTTAAATGAATTCGGGAGTGGTCAAAGTGGACTTCCGTGCGGCAAAAATTGACCATGTTATTTAATTTCAAGATTTGGAGCTTTTGATGTCATTTTTAACTTGCCTTGTGAGATCAGTTATTATATTAGATTAATTCAATGAAAAACGTTTAAATGAAGTGCAGCAAAAAATGTGTGCAATTTAAAAGGCTCTACAAGGATGCCGTGTGTGGTGTTTGCATCAGATCTTTGTTAGTTAGTAACAGATTAAATATGACAGAATAATATCTTGGGGGTTTTCGAATGAAAAGTGAAACAATGCAAAATTAATGTTTCGAGACTAACAGCATTTTTGGGCTAATATTTTTCCCCAAACTTGCAAGATATGAATCACATTAGAATCATCACTTTAGTCTCTTTCATAAGAAACTATCATCACTTATCAGTTTCCTCCTCAAAATTCAATAATATTTGCTGTCCCAATTTAATATAATTCCAATAAAGTTTTTAAAACATAAAATAAAAGTCTAGAACTATGAAATAAACTATGAAATGTTTCTAAACATCGAAATAAAAATGTCAAGTGAGCAAGGGTATTTGAGAATGAAAATAAAACATGTGGATAATGCAAAATCAACATGAAAAAATATTATTTATTAGTATTATTATCTAATGAATAGAAAGAAAGTTTCAGAAAGTATATATCATAATAGAATACTATGATCTCAATTATCCTCACCCACCCTGTTAAATTCAGAAGAGGAAAAGATCTGTTATATCACGCTTTTGGCTTCAAGGTTTATCCTCAGTGTTGTGGATTCCTCCACAAGAAAGGCCGACAAAGGAAGGGCTTGAGCTGGAGACGCCAGTAAAAATTAAACCATTAAATTGGGAATAAAAGATCCTTTTTCTCTTCTGAGTATGTTATAGAGGGTTGTAGGAAAAAATGTCACCCGGAAAAAAGGGAAACGGAAAGAATGTCCCCGGAAAATAAGGAACGGAAAAAATGTCCCCCTTCGTTTGCAATGGGAAATATAAGGCATGTTTAGAAAGATCGCCAAGCTGGGTGATAAAAGTTTTATCTCAACAACTGTAACTTCGGATGACCGGAAACATGTGCGAGTAGAAGCAAGAAGATGTGTTGGCTGCTTGTTTCTTCCATGGAGCCTACCTCCATGGTTTCTTCTTTAAGGTTAAAAATTGTTTGTTTGGGTTGTTTAGAGAAGAAAGCTTTCGCGATGGAAGCCAGGGGGGAAGGCGGGTTGTCCAGCGTCGGTCATTGTCAGGTCTTTAGTAATTACTCTCCTGGCACCGCATGTAGTTATAGCCTTAAGCTGCGGTTTAGTGAAACATTTATTGACGCACAACAGAAAACGAATTCATCCTCAGCTTTGGTATAAGAAACAGTTGTAGATGCAATTTCAAGTTACGGTTTGCGATAAGAATAGTACTAAATTTTTTAGCTAATTAATTTTCGCATAATTTTTTTTCTCATTGATTTTAATTAAAAGTAACGTATCTGCACAGGAAACAATTGTTTAATTTTGCACTTAAGTTTGAAAACAAGAATACCACAGTTATTAAAATTAAGAGGTTTATTTCAAAATTATTAGTCCCTGAGGGAGTATTGTTTTCATTTTGCGATTTTGCGTCGAATCACTCTGAAAGTCCGTTTCACTTTTCAAACTGTTGCCACCAAATATTGTGATAAAACAACGGTACCTAGAGCCATCGAGTTTTGAATGACGTAATCCTACTGCGAATATGGGCAACTGGAAGCCCAAATTTGGAATTTGTTTTATTATCGATTTTATATTTTGTAACGAATTTTTGATTAACAAACTCAAGAATTTCAAAGCGAGCCATGGCAACGTTGTACAGAAGAAACATTTTTATCTCCAGCGCGTGAGACTGTGAATCGGAAATTCTAAAAATGTGCAATTTAAAATTATTTTGCGATACTGCTCTTGACATGAATTTTATGGTTTGCGAAGAATATGATATTTAATAAATAAAGGTAACACACAAAATGTTAAAAAAAAGGCCCCTTTGGACGTAATTCAAAATCTGAAACCTTTCAGATTTTTTATTTTACTAAAATTTTAAAATCTAATTAAAATGGATCCTATAACCACGCGATATATGGAAACTTTTCTTATTAGAAATAATTACGAATTATTAATTGCATTAATATAGTATTGTGTGTGATTCTGTTGAAGTTATAAAAAGTAAAGGAATTTTAATAACGAATATAGTGTTTTAATAAACAAACCCGAAAATTTTCGCGATTACACTTTCTACAACGGCCCATTAGCGGCTGAGTGGTAAAGTCACTGAACACTGGTAGTTCCGTTCAGGGTTTTAAATTGAATATATGTTGCTTGGAGATGGTATATGGAAACTTTTCTTATTATAAATAATTATGAATTATTAATTGCATTAATATATATATTGATACAATTTTGTGTGTGATTATATTGAAGTTTATAAAAAATATAGGAATTTTAATAACGAATCTACTGTTTGAATAATAAATGCGAAAATTTTCGAGATTGCACTTTATACAACGGCACATTAGCGGCTGAGCGGTAAAGTCACGGAACACTGGTAGTTCGGTCAAACTTTCGATTCCCGGCGAACGGTCTGGCTGTATGGGTGTTTTCGTTATTTTCTGTCTGTGTAACGCGTATGCAGTATCTTCTGCTTGCATACGTGAATAAAGCGGGCGCTAAACCGCTGAACACTGGTAGTTCGGTCCAACTTTCGAATCCCGGCGAGCGGGCTGGCTGCATGAGTGTTTTCGTGATTTTCCACATATGCATAATGTATGCAGTATCTTTTGGATGCATACCTGAATATAGCGGGCGCAGTCCGCGCAAAACCGCTGAACACTGGTAGTTGGGTCCAACTTTCGAAGCCCCTGCGAGCGGGCTGAATGCATGGGTGTTTTCGTGATTTTCTGCATGTGTATCGTCTATGCAGTGACTTCTGGATGCATATGTGAATAAAGCGGTCGCAGCACGCGCAAAACCGATGAACACTGGTAGTTCGGTTCAACTTTCGATCCCGGCGAACGGGCTGAATCCATGGGTGTTTTCTTCATTTTACGCATGTGTATCGTTTATGCACTATCTTCTGCATGCATACCTGAATAAAGCGGGCACAGCACGCGCAAAACCGCTGAAAAATGGTAGTTCGGTCCAACTTTCGAATCCCGGACGGCGGGCTGGCTGGAGGGGTATATTCTTGATTTTACGCATGTGTAACGTGTATGCAGTATCTTATGCCTTCATACCAAAATAAAGCGGGATCAGTTCAGGTAAAATCGATGTAAACCGGTAGTTCGGTCCAACTTTCAAATCCCGGTGAACGGCCTGGCTGCATGGATGTTTTGGGGATATTCCGCATGTGTATAGTGCATGCAGTATTTTCTGGATTCCTAGGTGAATAAAGCGGGCGCAGCCCGCTGAACACTGGTAGTTCGGTCTAACTTTTGTATACCCGCGAATGGGCTGGCTGCATGGGTGGTTTTGTAATTTTAGGCATATGTATCGCGTATGCAGTATATTCTGGTCGCATACGTGAATAAAGCGGGCGCAGCCCACCCAAATCCGCAGAACACTGGTAATTCGGTCCAACTTTCGAATCCCGGTGAGCGGGATGATTGCATGGATGTTTTCGTGATTTTCCGCATGTGTATCGTGTATGCAGCGTCTTCAGGATGCATATGTGAATAAAGCGGGCGCAGCGCGCGCAAAACCGCAGAACACTGGTAGTTCGATCCCGGCGATCTACTCTTGGAATAATAAACCAGAAAATATTCGTGATTATATTTCGTACAATAGCCCATTAGCGGCTGAGTCGCTGAACACTGGTAGTTCGGTCCAACTTTCGAATCCAGGCCCATGGACTGCCTGCATGGATGTTTTCGTGCTTTTCCACACGTGTATCGTGTATGCATGATATTGGGGACGCATACGTTAATAAAGCGCGCGCAGCCAGCGCAAAAGCACTGAACACTGGTAGTTCGGACCAACTTTCGAATCCCGGCGAGCGGGCTGGCAGCATGGGTGTTTTCGTGATTTTACGCAAGTGTATCGTGTATGGAGTATCTTCTGGATGAATATGTGAATATAGCGGGCGCAGCCATCGCAGATGCTGAAAACTGGTAGTTCGGTCCAACTTTCGAATAACGGCGAACGGGCTGACTACATGTGTGTTTTTGAGATTTTCTGCATTTCTAACGTTTATGAAGTATCCTGTGGATGCATACGTGAATAAGCCGGCGCAGAACACTGGTAGTTCGATCCAAATTTCGAAAACCGTCAAATAGGCTGGCTGCATGGGTTGGTTAAAACTGGTTGAAATGTGTTGCAGTCGCAGTTCGTATGCAAAACCATTCTCGCACTGATTTGTTTTATGCTTAATTTATAGCAATTTCCCTAAGTAACCAAATTTTAGATTTATATCATTTTTTTTAAATTGTGAAAATAAACAAAAATAAAGGAGAAAATTTTTCTTTCTTACATTATAATTATTTTCAGTTCATCTTTTATGATAATTAGTGTATTTTTCAATTTTCCTCAACTGTCAAATCTTGTTGTATTTCTAAATATCTTTAGATTATTTACAGTCTCCGCAACCTGTCCTTAAACTTTAAAATAGTTATTAGAAGAATTATTAGAAGCATTTGATGTAATTAATGATCTACGTCGCCCATAGATTCGCAAATTTAGAATTTTCAATATTGTTGCAAGCACTTGAGCAGAAAATTCGTCTTTTCTAGCAAATTGCTAATTTTAAAATTCAAAAAATTCAACTCCATCAATCCAATTTTCAGACTCAATTAAAGGCACTGAAGTTATTTAACATTTAAGAACTCTCGGTGATTTAGAACTCCCCGGAATTTGTACTCAAGAAATGATTTCAAAAATGCTCTTCTACATCTATTAATAATTGTTCTATCCCTTGAATAGCTAGTACCTACTGTATTTTCTCCTCATTTCTTCTTTGGTGGTTATTTTAATCATGGCAAAGCACGGGAACTGTCTGTCTAAGAGAAGGCATGCCTTCGTGAAGGAGTTAACGAAGTATGAGAAAGGGAAACTTGATTGTATTTACCTTACACATGAAGAAATAACTAAATTATCTTGCAACCAGCTTGTTTACTGGGATTTGAGCCCCTGTCGAACTATCAGTGTTAAGCGACCGCCAGAGTCGTAGCTAGGGTTTTCAGCGCCCAGGGACAACTGAAGATTTCGCGCCCCTTACTGCTTGCCGAGGATGGAAAACATTTAATTCTACAATGTCGTAACATCAGTTTGGCGCCCCTTGGATTCTGCGCCCAGGGACAGATGCCCCCCTTGCCCCCTTCTAGCTACGGCCCTGGCGACCGCTGGAGCGCTGATGAGCTGCATTATGTATTCTGCTTAAGAATATAGAACACAAATTACTGTGAATGTTATTATATCATCAGTGTTTGGTAACTTTCCCTATGAAAATAAAATTGTTAGAAATATGAGTGAAAAGACATGTAAATATTTTGAATTTGGATTCAATTTAATCCCCTTCATGTAACATATAATGCTGTAATTTACGTAATAGCATTTAAAATTTTTGAATATATTCACACAAAAGGATACAGCAGTGCTGTAACGGCATTCGACAAAATATGTCTCGTTTACATATCAATCTCTGCAGAAGGAAGAAAATTATAGCCAATGCAGAAAATTTCTAAATTCAATTTCGCCAAATAAATTTTACATAAAATGAAAAAACAATTTTCAGTACACATAAATAATTAATTGAATGAATGTAAATTTTTACTGCAGAATACATAAACTTATTTTCAGCTCAATGTAAAACTGTTCCCACCCAAAATTTATATTATAAGAAAAAGTTAAATGTCTGTTATGTCGAATATTTCTTCACTTAGATTGCAGAGACATTCGATATTTTATGGAAGCGGGAGACTTGAAAAATGAGCAACCCCCTCTCCGGGAATCGAACCGCGGATCTCTGGAATACGCGCCCAGCGTGCAGACCACTACACCACGAAAGCACGTCAAGAAGGCTCAAGTCTAAAATTTATGCATATTTAGTATTAATTCTATATTTTGCATATTAACATTTAAAAAAAATACCTGACTAAATTACTTCTGGACAGTTGTGTACGGTTCACCAAATGACATAAGGTGAACAACAAAATGCCACTGATGAAAAGAAGTATGAAATTCTAATCCAGTTCCTCAAAATGACGATTTAATAATAATAAGCAGCATTTATGCGATGGCTCTGTCAAGTAAATTTTGTTGTAGAAAACATTTTCAGAATAACTTGAAATTTGATTGATTTTTCAGAAATCATTGTGTTCTACTTATAATTTCTGAGAAGCGACATTGTATAACATTACTTTTGATTCATGGGTTCTCACTTAGTTGTAAATTATACCTTTAATCAAATATTTGCCTAATGAAACACTTTCGTATTTGTATTCAAATACAAAAGCGGGCAATGCTACGAAATCTGCTTATTAGGATTTATTTCATTCATAATTAATAACTGCCAAGAATACATTATAATTGAAAATATTCCACCATAAATGGCTAAAATTTTAAACCATGAAAATAGATAGGACTAGTATATTTTCAACTAAGTTTCGCATCATGAATCTTGTCTTACCAGTGGACGTTATCAATGATGCAACTTTACAAATATATGTTACCCTTAAAGCGTATAATTCAGTTGTTTCATTGATTTTTAATGAAATAACTAGCCAATCGGTTAAAGTATGTAATTGATAAATAATTTCACACTTTAATTAGTTATACTATAACTAACAAATGATAGACCGGTAAAGTGAAAAATAAACAATTTGAGATTAAAATAAGTTCGTTATTTGATAAATTAACTAATGGTAAGAGGGAAATTCTCTCCAAAAATATATTTCATATTACGAATAGAATAATTTATAAATAATAAAGAAAAACAGAACATATAATATTATTGCTACATTAGTTAGCGGCTTTCCCGTGCCATCTTTTCTAATTCTTTAACGATTAGGAAATCGTTATTCTATAAAATTACTAGTTAAAGTGTAGAATCCAATAACTTTATGTACTCTATATTACAACAGTTACTCTATATTTCTTTGAAATGCATACAATTTTACTACTAAACTCAGACCTTTCTCGTTTAAGTTTTGCCTGTTTTTAAAGTAGCATTTTTCTTACAAAATTCATCACACGCTGAGATTTAGAGCCAGTCAGGCTTACCATAAAAAATCCATAAAACTCTGTCTATTACAAAAAGAAATAAAATATAAGGCTTTTGAAATGCAAAGGAATTCACGTAGAAAAAATATAATGCAATGGAATTAGATTTCATTTAAGAAAGAAAGGCACAATAAATTATTTAATTATATTAACAATGCAGTGCAGATGCAACAACAGACTACGAAAAAGCAATTAATTTCAGTACAGTAACATTATAGTTAACTTAAGCATTGATGGTAACAAAAGTTTAAATTAATTACAGTACAATGTGTAATAACAAAATAAGTTAACGTGTTCAATCAACGAGCACCAATTCTATTTAAGTGTACAAAATAATTCATTTATACTTTAAAAATTATCACTGCAGGAAAAGAACAAGTTTTATACTGTTTTAAGTTAAGCAATACTCGCTCTTAGCGGAATTATACAAATCGACTATTTTAGTAAGTTCCGATTTACTAAGTTTCTAAGCTGATTTACTAAGACTTGGAATGATGCTCAAGGCCTGCGCTAGACGTTTTGCCGCACGGTGCCTGCTTTAGAACTTCAAAATTCTGCCGCCCAGCTCTTTCCAAAGTTCTAAAAATTTTGCGTTCTCTCAATTCTGCCGCCCGGTGCGGCCGCGCCGATTGCGTATGCTCTGGCACCGGCCCTGGTGATACTAGGAATGACTAGGAAACGATAATTCAGATAATACTTATTATCTGAATTGCCATTTCCTCATAAACATGATGCTTATTAAAAATTACAGATGTTTTAATTAATAACAACCTTAAAAACTGGTTAGTAGCTTTAATTTTGACTCCATACACTTAAACAATTAAAAAAGCCAAAAGATAGGAAGTTTCCTTGTCAGCTCTTTTTGAGTCCTTTTCTAATACTGCTAAAATTCTGCATGATATTTGTTTTAGAACTGCTAAGAAACTGCTAACAAAATTTTAAATACAAAAGTTATACTGCAATTTTAAGTCTGAAAAGTAATTAATTCAGACTTGAAAGCTCTTGAAACATAGAACTTGAGCTCAAAACAATAATGATAGAATTTTGCATTCATTTTTTTTAATTATACGATTGTTGCTTCATTGATAACAATGTTATAAATAGTTCATTTAGAATACACTACAACTGCTGCGTTAGAATCCATATTTCTTACTAATTATTTAAACATGAAAAATGAGAACTATAATATTTATATGTACTTTTTAATCTCCAAAGTTATAATATTTTCTCATAAATAGGAAATTGACTGTTTTCAACAGTTTTAACCTCTTCGTCAAGAAACATTTCTTTTACGGTCCTAATTAAAAATTACAGAACAGCAGAACATAATCTATCTCACGAAATTTGCTAAAACAAATTCTTTCGCATTAATTTTGAATTTTATTTAACTCAAATTTATTCAATACTTCGAGTTCTGGATAATCAAATTAGCGGTATCATTCTAAAGCTGCAAAATGTAATTAAGAAGCTCAGCTTCGTTTTTAATGATTCATTTTACCACGCCACTGGGGAAAAAAAAATATCTGAGTTTTCAGATTTTCAATTACGTCCAAAGGGCGTGTTTTTAATGTTTTGTGTGTTACCTTTATTTATTAAATATCATGTTTTTTGCACTTAAACCATAAAATTCAATTCAATAGCAATGCCGCAGCATATCTTTAGAATTTCCGATACACAGTTCCGCGCGATGGAGACAAAAAGGTTTTTCCCAGCCGTAGAGTGTTGCCATTGCTCCCTTTTAAATCGCTGAGTTTGTTACTCAAAAATTCGTTAAAGTTTTGCAAAATATAAAATCGATAATAAATCAAATTCCAAATTTCAAATTTGGTCTTCCACATGCCCATATTCGTAGGAGGATTACGTCATTCAAAATTCGATGGCTCTATGTACCGTTGCTTTATCACAATGCGAGAAATATACATACATTTATGCAGATTTTTCATTATTTAAAGGAAAATCTGAAAGCTTTCATATTTCATATTGCGCCCAAAAGGATTTTTTTTAACGTTTTGTGTGGTACCTTTACTTATTAAATATAATGTTCTTCGCACTTTACCATAAAATTCAATTCCACAGCAATATCACAAAATATTTAAAAAGCGCAAAATTTAAGAATTTCCGATACACAGTTTCGGGCGCTGGAGATACATTTCTTTTTTTGTACAGTGTTCCCGTTGCACGCTTTTAAATCGATGAGTTTGTTAATTAAAAAATTCGTTAAAGTTTTACAGAATTGGGAATAGCTAATAAAACAAATTCCAAATTCGGAATTTCAAGTGCTCAATGTTTGGTTGGAGTACTACGTTATTCAAAATTGGATGGCTCTAGGTACTGTTGTTTTTTGAAAATGCGGAAACATTCATGCATTTATGCAGAATCTTCATTATTTAGTTTCTTTAAAAATAATGCATGGCAATAATATTTTGTAGCAACAGTTTGAAAAATGAATCAACGCAGAAAGTGAAACCACGCAAAATCTCGTTTTGAGACTAATAGCCCTTTGGGACTAACGCCCCTTTGGGCTAAAAATAAATAAATAAATAAATGTTAAATTAGCAAGTTAAAAATCGAAAATAGCAACATTTAACCGATAGAACTCCTTACTACCTTGGTCGAAAAATGCAATTTTGAATAAAATGATAATTTTGCTTCTTTTATTAAATTATTCTTATAACAGGGCTTGCATGAATGGATTATATTCTACTACAAGAAATTTTTTCATACCAATAAATTCCCACAGTTAGAGACAGAAAGTACAGTAAACCCTTTCTAAGATGGCCACAGGTTTATAAGATTTTGGGCTTTTGCGAATTAGAGAAATAGCTCTCAGCACCGATGTCCAAGTTCTCAGAAATACTGATCATCATAGGAAGATAATCACCAGAAGAAAGTTCACTGTTCACATTCTGAAGTGCATTATTGTATAAATGAAAGTACATTAAGCCGATTCGATTGCGTGTATGCCCGTATTTATTTATATATAGGAAAAATTTTAATATAAAATAAATATAGTGTAAAATATATGTTACCGTTAAAGCGTATAATTAAGTTATTTCCTCAAATAAATAAATATTTGGCGGGGGGGGGGGGACTAGCCAAGCCGGTTTAGCTAATTATTTTAAAATAACTATATTAATTAGTATAGAATATCATATTCTATAAACTAACTAAGGATAAATGCCGCCCAGACGGTGTAGTGATTGGGGGAGCCAATTGCGATACCTTACGTCTTGGGTTCGAATCCAGGGGAATGCATAGTTCTAATTGTCCGTCCCTTCAGAGTAGGCGAAGGTGGCCCACCTATTAGGTGACTGCATAATAAAGTGACAACTGCTTCTGGTCAAGTCGAAGTCGGCTGAGAGACCATCATTCATATTTAAAAAAAAAAAAAAAAAAAAAAAAAAAAAAAAAAAAAACTTAATAACAAACACAAAAAAAAAAAAAAAATCTTAAAGGTTTCAGGTTTTAAACTACGTCCAAAGGGGACTTTTTTTTAACGTTTTGTGTGCTACCTTTATTTATTAAATATCATGTTCTTTGCACTTAAACCATAAAATTCATTTAAATAGCAATGTCGCAAAAGAATTTAAAAAAGAGCATATCTTTAGAAGAATTTCCGATACACAGTTCCGCGCGCTGGAGATAATTCTTTTTTCGTATAGTGTTGCCATTCCTCGCTTTTAAATCGTTGAGTTTGTTAATCAAAAATTCGTTAAAGTTTTACAAAATATGAAATAGATAATAAAACAAATTTCAAATTTGGGCTTCCAGATGCCCATATTCGCAGGAGGATTACGTCATTCAAAATTCGATGGCTCTATGTACCGTTGTTTTATCACAATGCGAGAAATATGCATATATTTATGCAGATTTTTCATTATTTAATTTCTTCAAATATAATGCAGGACTCTAACATTGGGTGGCAACAGTTTGAAAAGTGATTCGCCGTTTATAGCGATTCAACGCAAAATTGCAAAACGAAAAGAATAGTCCTCCAGGATCAAAGTCTCTTTGGACTTAAAAAAAAAAAAAAAAGAAAAATAACCTAAGGTCTCTACAATCTGATAGAATTCCAGTTAACCATTTAGTTTTACTAAGACTTTCATCCTGTAGATTCCTGAGCAGTTTTCATCTTCTCCTATAATATGTTCACTTTTATTAGTAAAATAAACACTTAGTAATGAATACTGATATAATATAATAATAGATAAATATTAAAAAAAAAAAAAAATCTGAAATTTTTCAGATTTTAAATTACGTCCAAAGGGGCGTTTTTTTAACGTTTTGAGTGTTACCTTTATTTATTAAATATCATTTTCTTTGCACTTAAACCATAAAATTCAGTTCAAGAGCAATATCGCAAAATAATGTTAAATTAAGCATATCTTTAGAATTTCCGATATACACAGTCTCGCGAGCTGGAGATAAAAGTATTTTTTTTTTATATATAACGTTGCCATTGCTCGCTTTGAAATCCTTGAGTTTGTTAATCAAAAATTCGTCAAAGTTTTAAAAAATAGGAAATCGATCGTAAAACAAATTTCAAATTTCAAATTTGTCTTCCACATGCTCATATTCGTTGGAGGATTACGTTATTCAAAATTCGATGACTCTATGTACCGTTGTTTTATCACAATACGAGAAATATACATACATTTATGCAGAATTTTCATTATTTAATTTCTTCAAATATAATGCAGGACTCTAACATTTTGTGGCAACAGTTTGAAAAGTGAACCGACGTTTATGAGTCCGACGCAAAATGCCAAAACGAAAGCAATAGTCCTTCGGGACTGAAATCCCTTTGGACTAAAAAAAAAAAAAAAAAAAAAAAAAAAAAAACCACCTAATGATAAACCGTTAAAATGTAAAAAAAATGACACTATAAAATACCTATCGTTTTATAAATTAACTGATGATAAACCGTTAATGTTTAGAAAATTATATTTCCTATTACGGATAGATTAAATAATAACGGAATGCATAATATAATATTATTGCTAGATTCGTTAAACCGTAATAAAAAATAACAGACTATACTACGCCAATAGTTCTGTTTAAATTTTTACAGCTTATCAAATTATTAAGCTATTTAGTCCTGCAAACAAGCAGCTTTCGCGTGCCGTCTTTACTGACAATTCGTCATTTATCAACACTTTACTGTGAACAAACTGTTAGCTTCCAGTTAGGAATGGATGAAATTTAGTTTCAAGGACGGCAATTATTGGTATTTAACAGAAGAGAAACATATTTTGTTAAAGGCAGATACATGCATTTTGCAAGCATTTGCATAAATACCCATACATATTTCATATTTTTCATTTCCGGCATCTATAAATCTTCTGTGCATTCACTATATTTTTCGAGTAAAGTAATTGACAATAATTTAGCATAAACCCGAAATTTTTACATAAGAAATATGTATAGATATAATTTGAATGAAAATTACATGCGTTATTTTTAATACCCACTCAAAGATCAGATTTTCTTCGAAACCCAAAGTGATTATTTTTCAATTATATAAAAATAAAATGATGAGTTCAAAATGAGCAACTATAAAGCCTGTTCTCTAAAAATTTTTAAAAAGTACACGTTATAATGATATGTGAATAACAAAAAAGTTTATTTTATTTAAAAAAATTTGGCGTTTGGAGCGTAAAATAAAAGCAGCGAATACTCTATCAAGGGTATCAGAAAGCGTATACAGTTTTAAAGGTAACGTAAGGTATTTTTCATTCTTTAAGCAGGCCCACCAGCGGACGAGCAGAAAAGTCGCTGAACAGTGGTAGTTCGGTCCGAGGCTCGAATCCCGCGAATGGGCTGGCTGCATGGGTGTTTTCGTGGTTTTCCCCATGCGTAACGTGTATACGAGCCAGTTTCCCTTAGAAAGTCCTCCACGAAGGCATTCCTTCCCTTAGGCAGATAGCCCTCGAGGCTTTGCCATAATCGCACACACACATTCTTTAAGAAGAACATTTTTGCTAAAAATCTATATTTTTGTACTTCAACAGCTTACAATTTTATAAAACAAATTTATAATCAAAATCGCTGTTGTTAGTTATCGAAAAATAACCAAGATGTGATTTTTGCTTAAATGTCATTAAACTGTACAAATTGCTATTATCCATCACACAATGAATGTTTATTTTATGCGAAAGTGTTCCGTTTTTTGATTTGTATGGAACTGTCGTGTGTCGAAATACTATCAAAGCGCTGTCAAGGAAGCTTCTGAATGTAAACACCCCCCCCCGATCTGGAGAAAGAAGCCTCGGAGCAGTGCTTCACTTGTAGTGCAGAGTTCCTTCCTTTCTTACCTAGATGGGTTTTGCACTGCGGGGGGGGGGGGAACTCTCCTTATCAGTGAGTGGAATCTGAATGGGGCCTTTGTTTATTGTCCTGAACTGTGCTTAGTTAATGAAAACGTCATTATATGTTTTCTCAAGGTAACGAAAATTTTATGGACAAAGAAAATAGAGCGGTTTTTGAACTAATGAGAAGTTTATGATGGCTGAAAGGAAAGTAAAATATAAACAAACGCTTAAGGATCAATATCGTGTGTAATCAATAAAAATTAGGGTTTATGAATTTCTGATGGCATATAAAAGTAATTTGTTACGTTATATGTTAAAGTTTTTATTGTGTTGTGTCTAGAACCAAAACTATTGTGTAAAATGAAAATTAAGATTAGTTTAGTAATATTATTGCTCTTAAAAATTACTTTAAAGATTACATGGAAGAAATTAGATGCTTATTCATATTTTCATTACTGACTCACGCAGTACCAGCCAATAAGATGTATTTCCTTAAGTGTAATACTGTTGTCATTAAATATCGGTATCAACGTAAGGAAATATTCTAGATTTTAAGATTTTAATTTAAGTTAAACAGTAATTATCAAATAGACTATTTTTGAATAAAATTTTAATAGCTACTTGAAGGGATGTTAGAAAGTATATACAATCGTAATTAAAAATATAAATAATAATACTATTCAAAAAAATTTTGCTTAAGTATAACGAAGATTAAATTAATAATCTTCACAGACATTTCAAATCGAAGTGTTAAAAAAATAACTTACATAGACTCGTTATCAGGCCTAAATATCATCAGGCTTACCTATTTTAGCAATAATAATAGGAACATAATTTAATACAGTATCTGAAAGAGAAAATATTGAGTGATGGAGACCGTTGGCTCAAGTACAAGGTAGGTGTAAGGCCTATACAAGATACAGGTAGTCAAATTGAGGATCGATCTTACGACCTTCAGTCTCTAGCCAATATATAGCTTGGCGCACGTTCACTTCTTACGATTCTGAGTTTCATTATGCAAATATAAGTAATTTATTTTAAGACTGACTGAATGAGATTTTACTGATTTCAACTTATATAGACTGCATTTATTATTTATATTTGATACTTATTTTTCACTAACATTTTTAACGAGCTTTTATTATTTTATGTTACAGTGCAATCTATAATGGATAGGAAGAGAAGTCGGCTATGGAGGTTTTTTTACACAGGCTACCGATGAGAAGGCAAAATGTGATATTTGCCACTCGCTATATTCAGTAAAAGGTGGCTCAACAACAAATTTAAAAAAACACCTCATAAAAAAACACAGGTCAACTTACGAAAACGTCATTCTATGCTCCATGTCGGATACAATAATTCAAGAAGTTCCTGTGTCATCAACATCAGCAGCAAGTACTGAACATATTAATCATTCAATAGAACTGATATCTCAAACAAATTTAAAACAAACGACGCTGAGTACTTTCCTTAAACGCCCCGTAAGTGTAGTACGGGAAAAAAAAATAAATGACTTAATTTTTAATATGATAGTCAAAGACCTACAGCCTTTTTCTGTCGTTGAAGATACTGGATTTAAAGAGCTAATTAATTATTTAGAACCTGGTTACAAATTACCTTCAAGGTACACATTTAGTAATACCTTCCTGGACGCTCAGTACCTTGAAGTCCAAAGCAGATTAAAAGAAGAATTGCAGAGTGCAAACTTTGTATCAATTACGACCGATGCTTGGACTTCGCGAGCAGCGACTTCACATCAGGCCGTTACTGCCCATTATATATTAAATTGGGAGCTGAAGTATGCACTATTGGGCTGTTTTGAATGTCATGAGCGACATACAGCCGAATATATAAAGAAGGAATTATGTAACTTGCTGTCCCATTGGAATTTACAAAATAAAATATTTGTCTGCGTAACAGACAATGCAGCAAATATGAAAGCAGCCATACGGTTGGCCAATTTTGAACATTTGCCTTGTGTCGCGCATACGCTTAATTTAATTGTGCGTGCGGGACTTCAGGGCGCTGAACTAGATTGCCTCATAAAAAAAATAAAAACCATCGTGGAGCATTTTCACAGAAGTCCGTTGGCAACGAAAAAATTTGCTGAGGTGCAAAAGCAGCCTCTTAAATTAAAAATGGACATAGTGACCAGATGGAACAGCACCCTGGATATGCTAGAAAGAATGTGTATCCTTCAGGAGCCTCTAGAAGCGGCCCTTGGACTCCTACACAATCCAGTTGCAAATCTGTCAGAAAGTGACTGGCAGGCTCTTCCAGATGTAAATAAAATTTTAAGACCATTTAAGCAGCTAACCGAAGAAATGTCGTCTGAAAATAAGGTTACTGTTTCAATGGTCTTAGCTGCGACTGAAAGTGTAATTAGCATGTTTGAAAATTTAAATTTAAATATTAATACAGAAATTGGAAAAAATCTATCTAATAAAATAATAACAGAATTCAAATACAGGTTCAAAAATTGTTATAGAAACCCAATATTATCTAAAGCAGCACTATTAGACCTGCGGGTTAAGAAGTTGGCATTCAGACTAGCTGATGAATCAAATTATGAGTGTGCTAAAACTCTGCTGAAAACTGAACTTGAAAAATATTTTAATGTTGACAAACAGCAGACAGTGCAATCAAATAAAGTCACGCCAGCAATATTCACTGACACTAACGAGGACTCAATATGGAAAGACTTTGATGCAAGAGTGACATCAAACTCCGTCTCAAACTCAACTGTATCCAGCATCGTCACTATGAGGCAATATTTTGAGGAACGCATTCTTTCTAGGAATGAGTGCCCATTAAAATGGTGGCAGGCGCGGGCATTACTCTACCCCGAACTTTCAATTTTAGCAGAGAAATATTTATCGATCATGGCTACCTCGGGACCATCCGAAAGAACGTTTTCGAAATCGGGGCAAATACAAAGTGAAAAACGTTGTTCCATTCAACCAAAACGAATGGAAAAAGTTTTATTTTTAAACATGAACAAAAGATTACTTCGCTAAAAATAATATGAAATTGTTCTTTCTGTAATGCTTAATTTAATTATTTTTGTAAGTTTTTTAAAATGTGCATAAAATGTTTCATAGTTTTTTTAATTTTTAATGTCCATATATAATTTTCCTAATGTTGTCGAATCGAATGTCATTTAAAACAATGTTAGGAATTGTTATGGTCGACCTGAACAAACATAATGCTTTACATATCATATTATAATCATAATCATTGATTTATCAATAGGCCAAAATAAAAAGGGATCTGAATAAGAATAACAAAACAAGAATAGTTCAAAATACAGAAATGTGTAAAATATGTATAATATGTAATATTTATATGTACAAAGTTTGCTAAAACCAACCGGTAATTGAAGAAACTGACCCAGTCAGAATAAGACACTGCCGGAGACTACTCTTGGTGAGCAGTTTTTTATATCAACAAGTTAAGGGGTTGGTTTTTATTCGTCTCTCACTCAAATGCCTCTTTATGTATCTGAGTTGATATTATCATTTTTATTTAGAAATAAATGACTTAATAATGTATAATTTTCTGTAATAATTTTCTAGATTTTATTCTCAGAAAAGATACCGAAGTGAATAAAAAATCTGTAGAATACTCATGTGAAATGGGTAATAAAATTCTGGAGATCAAAAGAAAGAAATGCATTTGTAAATAAATTAGTGTATGTTGTTTACGGTGTTGTATCTCAAAAAATAAAACAAAACAAAAATGTTCATTGCATGTTTTTTCAGGACTATCAATCCGGCTCCGCGAAAGATTTTTTTAAATAATTTTATAAAATTTAAAATAAGCAAGGTAACATGCACATTAACTATTTTATATAACAACCAATCTATGATTACATTGCCTGTCATGTATGTTCTTTATATATTTTAAACATTATATATAATTATTTCTAAATTTACAGTGTGTAAAATAATATAGCATTCTATTAAAAAATTTGTTGCTGTACTTTTTAGGAGAATAAAGGTTTCATATGTTATCTTTACCAACTTTCATAATAGTATTCTATGTTTGTTCTTAGAAATTTTCAGCAGAGATATTATATTTTGCACACGGTGTCATATGTATAATCACAAAATACAACCTGAAGTAAGAATATTTCAAGTATTTGTTTCTTATGTACAAATAAGTAGTTTTGTATTAATTTAATATTTCACACTCAATTTATTAACAAATTAATTAAATTTTATAATGGTTCTTAGAAAGCAACCTTAAACCAAGCAAAATAGACTTTAGACCATTTAACACATTATATATTCTGAAAACATAACATTAGTGTAACCATTGTAAAGCAGTAAATTAATGTTAATTATGTAACTAAGTGCATAGTTATTCTCAAATACGCACCTATTTGTGATAAAGTAGATAGTATAATGAATTGAATGATGATAGTTTATTAAATCTGCTTGAAAAAAAGCAATTATAAAGAATCATATTTATATAGTTATTCTACTACTATGAATAATTCTTCTAAAGGAAAGAAAATGCAACTGCCAAATCAGTTTTGAAATGAAAAAATACCAATGATGATACATCATGTAATCGTAACTTTATCCAAAGATATTGCTGCAAAGTAAAATGGAAATCGTTCTATAAAACAGACAAACAGCTTTCAGACTCCGACAAATTGTTACCATTTATCATAATTAGTGTTCATCAGCAGTTGAATGGATAATACTGTAGAGCACTGGTAGTTTAACTCATTGCATGCAGGTATATCTTGCCAAGCCATAAATCAACCTTTCACTTACAAGAAGAATTTAACAAAGCTCGCCTACTTGGCCTCACAAGTTCATCCGCACACAATGTGCTAATAACGCAAAATCAGAACTTAAGTAAATAACAAATAAGTCTAAATTAATTAGCTAACAAGCTAGACCAAAATTCTAACTACTGCCGCAAATAAATTAATCTTCGGCTGTATAGACCAAAGCAAAGATATCAAGTGGACAGAAGAACGCTGGTAGAGTAGAGAGTCGCGCAATGCCGACTCTGTATTCATATAACTGCTGTGTTTATCTCACGACTTTCGAGTTATGATTTGAATTTAGTATATAATCATGTATTCATTATTATATTATTTTTTATATTACCTTAAAAAATATTTATATGTGAGCTATTAAGAGTGTTGTGATGATGTACTAGTAGCTCACGATCGACCTCGTTCTAGATATGACTACCTGAACAGACAAAGTTTTCTTACGTTTATTTCAAGAATAAAGATATAACAGTAAATAAATTGAGAAGAAGAATGCGGATCTGATTGGGAACTAGCGCAAAATAGTTTTGACTGGAGTGTCTACCTTTGAGGAAGATTGAATTTTGATTAATTGCAGGATACATGAAAACTATCAGCCTAGCAGAAGATTTGTATTCGTAGAATGCTGTTTACCGGAAAGAGAATAATCTTCCCGTTATACATATGGAAAATCTCGAGTTGCGAGTCTTTTACTTAAGTTACTTTGCATGAAAATATGCAAATTTTTTCGATGCAAGGAATTTTAAGCTATTTCTGCTTTAAATGTTGTAGGCAGACGAAAAGAAATTTTTAGCATACTAACTTATTATTTAGGGCTTTAATCAAAATAATATTCGTCTAGTAATTTTTTTCCCCAGTGAGTGACTAATTTTCGGTATTCAGGAAATGTTACATTGCACTAATCAAATAGTTCAATTCTCCCCCAGCTCAAAAAGTATCTATAATAACCATTCTCGAAATATTACTCTGCAGTAATCGCGTTTGACATTGAATAGAGAGAATATGGGAATGAAAAACAAATAATGCCTCGTTATTGCATAAAAGTTAACTTTGTTTTATATGTATGTGGAAATTTTATATATGAAAAGGATGTTACTATTCTTATTTATTGTAAGAATTGTTGTGTTTCTTATCAACGCTTATGATCTAAAATCGCTTACGTATGTAAATAAATCATCAAAATATGTAAATTAAGCAATAACTGATTTAAAATTAAAAGATAATAATAAAAAATACAAGAATCTAAACAAGGTATTTTAACAATAATGAAACTCATTTAAAAAAATAGTTTACTAACTGTAGATATCAGAGTAAGTTAAAGATAAGAAAACAGAAGTAATGAAGACTTAGATAGAGTTAAAAAAAATCCTCCATCTCTCTCTCTCCATCTAGCACATGGGCTGAGATTAGGACAATGGGGGAGAATTGGACGAAAGGACTACGTAACCAAATTTCCATCCACACACTAGTACTATTTCCAGCATTCTCTATATTCTCATTAGTGGAGCTTTGATTGTTTTCCTTTCTTCATTGGTATGCCGTAAAAATCATGGTCTTTGTTTCTATCATCCTTTGAGTCATTATATTATTTGCTCATTCAGAGCCTAAATTTAGCAAATGCTCGGCTGAGCTTTAGTTCTTGCGAAATTGTAATTTCATCCACATCCCCAATTAAGACGAAGATTTCCCGGTTTCCTCCTGTGATTAAAATCGTACCGGTTTATTCGCTGCTATCCCTCATCCCCTCTTTAGACACCCCTACTGACAATTTATTTCCCATTTCGCCCACTGCTTTTCAACACCCCCTCATCAATACCCCTACTCACGGACGGGGGACTTTCCCCCAATTCAACCCCCCTTTCAAAAAGTCGTTCTTGAGAGGCACATTTCTTGACATAGGGAACATTACATAGCAAATGTCAACTATGTACCAAACATCGATACACACATTTGCAAATATACAAATGAAGTAGGAATCAAGAAAAAAAGAAATGTTTAAAAGGTAAGAAAATATTTGTGTTACCTTTTTTTAGGGATAACAGAAAGCTCAAAATTTGTCAATCAGTACTATTTCATAATGCAATAAGCACAGTTTTATTCATTTAAGAAAATTTTTAGTAATTCGCTGCTCAGTGTAAACTGTTGTTAAACTTAAAAACACTTGAAAAAAAGTCATCATATGTGCGTTCGGCGCGCACACACATACTAGTTGGTTTGGTTTGTTACACTAGAGCTGTCTTAAGAGGAGCACACTAGAGCACACTAGAGCTGTCTTAAGAGGAGGGGTGCCTTCGTGGAGGGACTTTCTAAGGGAAACTGGCTCGCATACACGTTACACATGGAAAAAACTACGAAAACGTTCATGCAGCCAGTCCGTCCACCGAGATTCGAGCCCCGCACAAAACTACCAGTGTTCAGCGACTTTATCGCTCGGGCCCTTATTGGCCCTCACACATACAAGAAAAAAGTAGATGATTTATGCTGAAAAAAATATTCTGAAAAAGGAACTGCGTTTTTTAACCGTTTACATCTGTTGTGCCGAAATAAAAATGTAATCAAAAACAATTTTTTGTATTCGAACGAACTTTATTGTGTGCACATGAATTATTATTATAACAACGTATGAAAGGATATAAGTTGAGAAAAGATTTCGAAGAAAATAATTTTCATTTTTAACTAGGAGCTTCGCTGGCAACCTTCGTCTGGCTTTTAAATGTACCGGAAAAATGGCTGAAGGGAACACCAAATGTTAAATTTAAAAACCGCGTAGAATTTTACTCTGCAGAACAACTTCATAAAAAAAAGTTACTACGTATAACAAAATTACAAAGAAATAAACAATATCCTTTAATACAAATATTAATTATCCTAATAAATAAATTAACCAACTTCCCTTTGCAAAATCTTAAGAACTCAAATGGTATAAAGGAGGTTAAGAACTTTATTTCCTAAAAAAATCACTCAAAACTTTTCAATATCTTAAAAACTGTGAAATGAGCAATATATAACATAAAAGAATACAAAAAACAAAAAATTCTGAAAATCAAAGTATAATTAATGATATTTTATCTTATATTTTCAAGAGAAAAAAATTACAATGAAATAAGCTATATCCCTTAATAAAAATATTAATTATCCTAATAAAAAATTATTCAACTTTTCGTTGAAGGGAAAAAATCATGAGGAACGTTTCAATATCTTACAAACAATGAAATAAACAAAAAATAACATGAAAAAAACAAAAACAAACAAACAAACAAAAAAAAAAAAATCCGCGCGGAATTTTACTCTGCAGGGCAAAATAAAAATGTATTATATATATATATAAATGACAATGAAATATGCCAATCTCTTAAAAACGATGAAATACCATAAAAAATACGATGAAAAATTGTTGCCAAACCCATATTTCTAAAAAAAATGAAACAATTTAAAATGATGCGATTTCATCAAAAATCTATCAACAACAATAAGACAGGAAAATTGTTGCCAAAATCACATTTTTAAAGATCTGAGAAGTGTACTCGGAAGCTTCATTTAAAAAAATTTTTAAAAATACAATATATTATTATTTTTCCAAAATTCTTTTGCAAAAGCAGTTGCAAGGATGAAAGTTTAATGTTTCCAAAAATCAAAGAAAAATAAACTGTACATTTAAAGGAAAAAAAAAAAAAAAAAAACCTTTTTATAAAAAAATCCGGTTGAAATGGTGTTAAGCTCCCTTTGTTAAATAAATTCGTACTGAATCGATTTATTGAAAGACGAATTTATTTTAAGTTCGTAAAATAGCTAAGTGCCTACGTTTCATGACGATGTGAAAATGGAGTGTGTAGAGTAAAATCTCGCTTTCCTATAGCCCATTATGTCTCAAAATGACGCGATTTCGTCACAAAACATAAAATAAAATAAATTCGAATTCTAATTTCGAAAAAACTGCTTCGAGGTGCACTGGCTCTTAACTAGATGCACTTACTATGTGCCAAATTTCGTAGCCGTGGGTCTATTAGCTTATGCGCAGCGCGAACGAAAGACACACACACAGACACTTTCTTTTATTATATGTAGAGATTTTTTCAAAAAGAGATATCATATTAATTTCCAAATAATTTAAATCTGCTGTGCTGAAATAAAAATTTAATAGAGAATATTTTTTGTGTTTGTTTATTGTATATGTAGGATTTATTATTATTACGTGTGTGTGTGCCTGTCTCAAATTAAATATTTCAGTTATGTATAATAAAAAGTATAAAAAAAGGATTAAACTCGCATAACAGCTAATTGCGAAAGAAAAATTAGAGCCATAAATCGCTCATTTTTTTAAAATTACATTAATTCCATTATCTATTAGAAAATAATTATTGCAAATCATCTATTTAAACGACATCTCTAAGAGGTCACTTTCTAAGGAATCTCTATTTTTGAGAACATAAACAAACATTGGTAGTGAACATCACATTTTTAAGACCACCACATGTAAGATGCTCTAAAAGCATGAATGGTTGCATTTAAAGAGGACCCATTACTTTTAATAAAGAATGTAACTTTAATATTAATTAAACATGTTTTTGGTGTGTGTGCCAAAATAGTGATACCGTGGTTCTGTTGCTTTAGAAATGTGTGAAATTAAAAATATGGATACTATATAACAAAAATGTTATTATATTCAGATTGGATTGGATTGGATTATTCAATTATGGCTAAACACACGAGGGCTATCTGCCTAAAGGGAGGGATGCCTTCGTGGAGGAATCTAAGGGAAACTGGCTCGTATACACGTTACACATGGGGAAAACCATGAAAACGCCCATGCAGCCAGCCCATTCGAGGGATTCGAACCTCGAACCGAACTACCAGTGTTAGCGTCTTTACGGCTCGGCCGCTGGTGGGCCTATTATATTCAGATACACACCTTTTGAACACGTCGGAAATTCATTATTCTGCTCAGCATAATTTGTCTGCATAAAATATTAAATAGTATCAGAAATCAAAAGCTAAGTCGAAGTAGAAACAGTCATCTCTTCTAAACCATTTTAATTGAAGTAAACAGACGTTCGTCTTATCGTAAAGTAAACACTTATTTTTCAAACAGCGGATAAAACGAGAAAGAAGGAATTGGTGGGGGAAGGCAGCGAACGAAATGACACTTTTTCGAGCTCTGGATGAAATGAGAAAGGACGAAACGGTACTAAGCCAATAAGACAAGGTCTGGTATTTTACTTTATTATTTAACTATTCATCATAAGTTTAAGAATTATTTAAATTTTTATTTGTCTTTATATTTTTATTAAATTTTACTTATAAGTATTTTATATTTCAGTTGCTAATTATTATGTTACTTTAATTATTCATTATTTTAATCACTATTTTTTATTATTTTAATTATGAAGTTTTTTAATTTATTATTTTAATTACTAATTAATGTTATTATTGTCATATTTATTTCCTTTCTTTCTTTATTTTTTCCTAATTTCCTGACGGCCTTCCGTAGGCGCTTCTAACTTTAAAAACTAAGCCCTGACAGCAATAGAAAATTTAATAATGAATCATATCCAGTGCACCAAAAAATAATAGCCAAAATAAAGTGAATTATTTCTACTCAAAAATGTGACGCAAAACTCCCTATCGCAGCACTACCCAGTTCCCGCGGGGTAGAAAAGCTCACGTGATTCAATGCGATGCGACGTTTCAAGGCCCTTTTTAGGGCCGTAGACCGATAAAATAGGCTCAGGATACGGATACCGATGGATTTTACCGAAAGTAACGAGTAACGATACGATAGTAACGAGTACTGGTTCACCGAGTAACGAATACATACGGGTACACAATTTCTCGTTACTTCTACAGCACTACTAGCGTCTCAAAACACAGACAACACGAGAAAAAATTTTTGAATTAACTACGCATGCGTTATTTGTTCTCAGCGCCAAAAAAGGATGGTAAAAAAAAAAAAAAAACGAGTCAAGACTTTCAGCTTTAATTTCAGGAATTCCTTTAAAAATTAAGTCCGGTATATTCTGCGGAGAACAGCCTTAGTTGCGCCAACTTGTAAGGATACGAGCGACATTTCATTCTGCCAAAAGAAGTTAATATCATATGAGGAATAGGAGCTAGGGAGTAAAGGAAAATATATGGGGAAAAGTGGGATTAGATGTGTTTGTATTTGTTTGGTAACTGGTTGCTAGTTTGGTTCTGTTATATTGCTAAAGTAATGTGCATTTCTAACACAAACACAGGGCAATTACTTTTGGAACCGATTTCATATATTTATTAATATATCACATTCATGCTCATATAGTCTACATATGTATCAGATAACTAGCTAGTTTTGACAGTTTGGATTAATTTTAAAACTTTTTCTACTTTGAAAACCAAGTATTGAAAATTTATGTGTATGCTTGGGAAAATATTATTTCAGATATTCTTATATAACTATACTATAATCTCGTATTATTCAGTTCCTATGTAACTACGATATAAATATGCTTCTATTATTAACTTTAAAATGCAGTATTTGATAGCCTTCCATATAGTAGCCATTCTAGAATTAATTCTGTAATATTATACAGTTATGTTTTCATTTTATTGCAACAGCATTTATGATTACTTTATTCTTACAAATGCTATCGCAATACACTGGTGTGCAAAAATTAAGGACGAGACGGTTTTTTTCAATATAACTTTGTACAAAAGCTTTCCAAATCAACACATTTAATACTGTAAGATCCCCAATACGTAAGGACATAAGTAATGTAAGCAACACTTACTAAAAAGAGAAATCAGAGGGATAAAAAGAAGCTTTATTGAAAAAGTAGCATGGAGCGAATGCGACTGAAGGCCGAAACATCCCTGAGATGGGTGTCCAGCAAGAAACATCCGGTCTTTAATAGGGGATATGATCTCCCCTGACTGCTAGGCAGGTTTCACAGCGTCTGCCCATGCTGAGAATGAGGGTGTCAATGAGTTGTTGAGGCATTACTGCCCATTCGTCTTGCTGCGCCAATCGAAGCTCCGGAATCGTTACTGGTGGTAAGGTACGAGCTGCCAAGCGTCTGCCTAAAAAATCCCATACATGCTCGATGGGATTGAGATCCGGAGATCGTGCCGGCCAATCCATACGTTCAATATCCTCACTCTCTAAGAGCTGTTCGGCAGCTACTGTGCGATGACATGGTGCATTGTCGTCCATGAAAAGGAACTGCGGACCCATAGCGCCTCTAAAAAGACGCACATATGGAAGAAGAATCTCGTTACAATAACGGGTCGCGTTGACTGAACCTGCGTCGAAGATGTGAAGGTCTGTACGACTACCAAGCATAATGCCTCCCCAAACGAGAACACCGCCACCTCCATACCTTTCCCTTTCAATGATGTTCGAGGGATGATTGCGGCTTCCCCGCTCTCTCCAGATGAATATGCGATGAGAATCGCTACTCAGACTGAATCTGCTCTCATCTGTAAAGAGTACTCGTCCCCATTCATTGTCTCTCCAATTCCGGTGTTCCCGGCACCACAGAGAACGCCTTCTCCGATGGGCAGGCGTTAGAGGCACCATACAGGGCGTCGTGCAAACAGATCACCACCGTGCAGTCTTCTGGTCACGGTAAAACGCGATATCGGTCGTCCAGTCGCCTGTGTCATGTGTCTAGCGATTTCTCCCGCTGTCTGCCGCCTGTTTCTTCTGGCCTGTAAGGCAATATACCGGTCATCTGCGGGTGTGGTTCCTCGTGGACGACCACTACTAAACCCCCGGATAGCTGTTCCTGTAGTTTGAAATTGTCTCCAAAGTCGTGAAACGATGCTGTGAGCAATTCCGAACTCTGCAGCCACACTTGTCACACTGCGGCCTTCCTCCAACTTCCCAATGATTCGACCTCGGGTAAAAGCATCCAGATGTCGTCTAACAGATTGATTATTCGCCATTTCTCGCTGAGGCAGCAACTCGGTGTGATCTTAACTGCTATACGGTGTGCAATCTCTTTGCCAGAAATACTGATCTTACACCGACAACATGCTTTATGCTACTCAGACACTCCCCCATTACGTCTACCTACATATCTGCGCATGTGCTACCGTATCACCTTACTTAATCTCCTGATTGGTCTTTCTGTCCGCTCTGCCTCTTCGTTCAGCTGATATGCTAATTTTTCGACTTCGTCCTTAATTTTTGCACACCAGTGTATTTGGAAAACGACTCGTCTGCGCTGGGATAACCCGGAAACTGTACGTGATTATTCACGGAAAAAATTTGAGTTTTTAATGTACATTTTTAATTGTTCGCAATGAATACAGTCAAAATAACAAGCTTTTCATTTTCAGTATTTAAAGCAGTTATCATATGGCTGTAAGTCAAGAGTATTACTTATACATAAAGTGGAAAATGTTATTCTCTCATTCGATTTCCTGTTAATTGATAAAAATCTACGCAAAATGGCGTATAATAGCCAAATGTAATAGCCGGATAATCACTAGAGTTTTGAGATGCCAGTTGAAAACCCCGACGTTCCGAATAGTGATTTATTCCTGGCTGCAAAAGACAGCTGACTCAAACAGATAAGGACAGACGTGTTGGGGTCTGCGCTAATCTAGAGCCACTAGAGATTACCTTTATAGTAGCCTTACGCTAATCTAATAAAATTACCAATGACGTTTTCTGATGCTGTAAATTCACACGAATGTTACATTGATTACACGTATATATCTGGCTATAGCGAAAGTTTTTTTACAGAACAATGTTCTTAATGTTCTTAAAAAAAAAAAAAATTGAAAGCTGTACTTCTAGTGAAGGTAGTAATCATCACCCAAATCTATGATTCTATGCCAACGTTTTGGAAGATTTTCAAAGTCTTCGGGTCAGAAACTTGGTGGCCGCAAATCCAAAAATAGATTAACCTCATTTCGGACACCCTGTGAGGAATGGAATATAACACCAGTAAGAAAGGTGGTCATTATACTCCATGGGTGTGAGAAAAGGTAGAAATCCGAAGATGCAATGTCGGAGTTTATATGGTGGGTGTGGCAAACGATCGCATTCGAGTTTGTGCAGAGTCCAAACCGTAAATGTAGACGCATGTGGTCTTGCCAAGGAGGTTAGAATAGAAGGAGGGAAGGTTCAACTCAAACGGTGAAGCTTGGCGGCCATATTCCTGTTATCGCTGTGACTTGTGCAAGGAAGTCTGTAATTGCAATATTTTTTCCTTTTTTTTTTTGAAGCATGTCAGCTTGTGTTGTATATGGATGCACAAACAGATTGTCGAAAGAGATTCCTGGGATTATTTTTCACGTGTAAGTATTGATTTTTAAAATTTTTTTTTTATATATATATATGTGTAATTTGATAACTATGGTAAAAAATATCACAATGTAATGTTGTTTTTTTTCCAGATGTGAAAAAAAGGACTTAGTAATAATCAAAATATGTTAAATACATTTTAATGTTTCTCTTTACAGCTGCATCTTTCTTCCTTAACATACAATGATGTATGCTAGGATTAAACTGTATAATTTGAACGTTTTAGGTAATTCGTTTGTTGATTTTCATGAAAAGTAAGACACCAATTGTTACTATTTTTATGAATTGTAAAGGTATTAAATAAAGTAATGCTTTTCTTTATGTATTAATTATTATTCATTTTTAACTTTTGTGAACTGTTAGGAATATAATTTATACATTTGATCAAGATAAATTAAGTTTTCTGTTGTTAAAATTTTTTTGCATAAATTTACAAATTTGTGGGCAGTATAGCGATAAAAGTAAGTAAAATATTTACACAACTGGAACGTGTGGAAAGATGTATCCAAAAATATAGGTATAGGTATACTTCTGTAATTCAGCTTAATTCAATGCTGATTTACAGAATTCTTTGAGATTCATAAATATGAAACGCGCATAAACTGAATTCACAGAAATCTGTTTTATTTTATTAATATTTATTTTCTTGTTATTATAAGGTTGTTGGTTGTGAAAAGAATCTATTTAAAACTTTCATTTTTAAAAAAATGCAACCTGTGACTATTTTTTTAGATCTGCTATTAATTTCAGGTTAAAATATTTTAAATGATTCTTTAATAAATTACACTATTGTGAATAAATCAGAAATATCACTTCTTAAAGAAAAAATTGGAAAGTACATCCAACAGGTTGCTAATAAAACCTAAAAAAATTCTTGAAATATGCAGAAACATTATTTTTAAAGGCTTTAATGTTATGCACATGCATTTAGATTTCGAACTATTTCTTAATGATTTTCTGTACGTATCATCAAAGGATATTATCTTTATAACTTTAAAACAAAAAAATCACAATAGCGAAATATTTCATTATAAATGTTAAATATTTTTAGTGGAAAATACATGCACGGAGCAGCTTAAAAACACATATGCTTCATTGCCGTAATACTCGTACAATGTTTTGAAGTTACAAACATGGACGCCGCTTGTTCGGTGGAGTTTCATTTCCCGATAGTGGAGGAAACTGCGAACCCTCCCTCCTTCTATTCTAACCTCCTTGGGTCTTGCATTATATTGGTGGAACATTACCTTTTCGCGCCGGAACTCAGTTTAACGTTTATCCTTGATAGCAGTTTCAACACGGACTAGCGCCTCGCTGTTACTGTCCAGGGTTTTACTTTTTTCCAGATTTGTGCATGATACTACGGCAATCCCACCAGATACAAAACATGATCTCTTTGTTAATCAAATTGGCTCTACGTCGCTGCCGGGCGCAAACCAACTCTCTTTTCGGCCCGTGTTGCTGAAGTAAATCCACTTTTCATCACAAGTTACGATCCGGTGCAAAATTTTGTCCTTGCGTTGATATTCGAGCAGCCTAGTGCCAACCGGAACACGTCTCTCCTTATCTGTTTTATTCAGTTCGTACAAAACCCGGCAATTGAACTTGTAAGTGAAGTTTCTGAAATGCATAATGCGACTAATGGACATGGGGCTAAGGTCTAATTCCTTAACAAGCTCTCGAGTGGTTGCATACTGATCCTTTTCCAAAAGTTCTCGCAGGCGTACTTCATCAACATCAGCCGGCCTGGCAGAGCGCTCTGCTTCTTGAATGTCATAGTCCTTTTTTTAGAACTTTCGTACCAAACCTTCACAGTGTGTCAAATGATACAACATTAGTACCTAAAGTTGTGCAAATGATTTGGTGAAATTCTTTAGCTGAATTTTTGCAACAAAACTGACGAGTAAAAGTAAATGATGGTTCTAATCTGGTAGCGTGATAGTTTCATTTCATACTACATTTTATACTTAATGATAACGATATTTTTGGGCAGATTTCACAACATCCTGTTCTAAATCAAGTCTCCTTCTTTCAATTGCCAAAAATTGTTTGACAAAATATGAAGTAACTCGCCAGCGAGAACTGTGCGGTGGCGGGAAACTTTTGTTAATACTGGATATTTTGAAGCCAGAAATATTAACTTGTATGCTATATTAATTCAAAATTTGATAATTGAGATCTTTTTAAAGTGCTTCTTGGGTACCAATTTCTTTGGCGTAATCAAATTTTATTTAACAAAGGTAACAGAACGTCTTACAATATAAATTTTTGATTTAGTTCTATTTTTTAGCCATACGGATAACATAATGCTCCTCTCCTTAGGATAACATATATAGAGAATGTTCAGAAATTTGTCAGATATCTGGATTTTTTTTGTTCTGAAATGGAAATACGATATATCATTTTAATAATCGTTATCGCGGAGCTTTAACCGAGATCATTATTTGTAAACAAAAAACTGATCGTCAGGTGCTCGTAAGCATGTTAGAAATTTAAAATTATGTACTGTGAGTAGTATGTCCAAATCTCTTGTTGCGGATTACGAATCCACTAGTGAGGAAGAAGATGAAGCTTGTTTAAAGTCTGGGTAAGGGTTATAAATTTTGCTTCCAACTAACAAATAAATGGAGACACAATAACACGCCGAATAATTACAAAACAGACTTTTGTTGTTTGACTTCTGAATCAAATAAATGGACTTTGAAAGTCTAATAGAAAATGCATGTACCCATAAATACACCAAATAATTTTTTCTAATCATTATGTCACCAGTGATTATTCTTGAAGTACATGAAGATGCGTTTTTTATCTTAGGTGAACAAATAATGTTATAATTTTATCACAAAAATATTTTGTGTATTAAATATGATTTGTAATCTTCCGAGATGCATGAAAACATCTACGAACTGTTTAATCTAGTTCACCATATGATTAAACTTGTTATATAAGGGCAATAAATATTTCAAAGTGTTTTATTTTGGCGAAATTAACATCTAAAACAGTAGTATCAATGAATATTTAAGGTAAATGAAAACAGTTTTAAAACTAAAATGCATAAAAAAATCTTTAATTGTCAGCAATAAAGGGGTAAATTTTACAACCATATTCTGAATTAAAATTCCATCTAACTAGTTTTTATATTCTCCAGGTGCTGTTTTTGAAGCTTCTGTTTTGTAATTTTAGTAATATACATATGGTGATTAGTTTAAAGATAAACATATAATTTGTTAAGATGCACAAAATATGATCATTAAATTTAAAAGAAATATTTTCATAACTTAAAACAACGATCTGATTTTTAGCTACTAAGAGTTTCTAAAAATTATTTTAATGATATATATATCATGTAGGGCAAAGGCATATCTTGAGTTTTCATATAGAATATGCTGCTGGAAACCAAAATTAAAAAAAATATATTTATGAATGCAAGTTAGAATTACATGTATTCAAAAGTTGCCTATAATATCTGCATATTAATATATAGTTAAATATTGCACAACATGTACAAAAATGAAATGCACGCAAAATTTAAATTTCATCAGATTTAAGGTCTGAAATGTTGAGATGGAAATTTTTTCAAATAAAACTTACAAATAATTTGTATCATAAGTCTAATTTATCTAAAGTCATAATTTAATTTTGCTTGATTGATGGATATCGCAAAATAATTTATTTTTAAGTATAATCAGAAAATAAATTATGCCAATCAATTATTAAGTCATCCTAGCACCAGATAAAAGTTAAATACTGGTACTGATATTGTCAAAATCAGCAATTAATTTTTTAAAATTTCACTTATCATGTTACAAATACTGATGGTATTTGCACATGGTATATATTTACATGCAAGTTTATTTTTAATCTCAAGTGCAAAACAGAAACCATTCAATTCAAATAATTTGTAAGACTAGTGTTAGATATATTTATTAGAGTTTTGAATAAATTGAAACTGCAAGAAAGAAATTTCCCAGCATTCACTAAAGTTTGCAGATTGGCATATTATTAGAATCAAGCTTGCTTTTCGCTTATTTTCTTGGACATATTACAGTTTCATGATACAGATAATTGATTTCACATTTTTTAATGCATATTCTGTTTGGGGGGGGGTATGTTTCTTTTGTGTATTTCTTTTTTGTGACCTAAAACTGTAACTTTTTGATTTAAATAAACTAAGAAATTGTTATCTTATTTCTTGCACATATTTATGTGCTCATTAGGGTCAAACTAAATATAACAGAAAAAAATTATGGTTATTTATTGTAATTAATGGGAAAAAAAAATCCAGTAACTGCAAGTATTTATCTTAATCATTTTTAAATGAATTTCATTTAATATGAATTTTGCAATAAACTTGAAATTTATAATTTGTATTCTTTCAACAGTAAAGAAACTCATGTTGTTCCTTTGGCATCAGCAACGGAGATGCTTGACCAAAATGGACCTAATATTTCAACTTCTGTGTTTACAAATCCATACAGAGAAGCTGCAAACTATGAACAAGCTATTTTAGAAAAGCATGTCAAAATGACAACTGTAAAAGAGCCAGAGTTCAGTCAGACTACAAAAGTTTGCTTCAAATTTTTCAAAGGCAAGTGCAAACTTGGTGATAAATGCCGCTTTCGTCACCATAATACAACTATAATTAATGATTCTGAAAATGATGAAACTATAGATAATAAACAAAAAAGAAAACGATGTGGTTTGAAAGATGACCTTGTACCTCCAAACAAATATATGAAAATTTATAATAAATTAAAAAAGTAACTTTTCTCTCCATTATTTGTTCTGTTCAATTGTTGTAATTTGTCAAATTACTGTTCTTTCTCTGATGATTATATTTTAGCATTATATGTCAAAGTTTAAAATATGTACGTAAGTTTACATATAAATAAAAATGAATTAAAGAATAAAAGGTATTAAATCAGGAATGTCAAACTCATAGGTACACTTGGGCCAAACAAACAAGGTTTAACTTTAGGTGGGCTACAAAAAAAAAAAAAAAAAAAAAAAAAAAAAAAAAATCAATATTCATAGAAACGTAGATTTATTTCAAATAATACAATAATAAATATATATATATATTTATATAGAAAAGAACAAGAAAAATTTAATGTTTACGTCCTGATACTTGACATCTCGGCTGATCTTTGGAATATGGTAACTGGTAGTTTGGCGACATTTTGGAGGCAATAAAGGTTACTACCTAGGACTTAGAAAAGCATGTCAAAATGACATGCTTTTCTAAAACTTATATGTGACATTTTGGAGGCAATAAAGGTTACTACCTAGGACTTAGAAAAGCATGTCAAAATGACATGCTTTTCTAAAACTTATATGGTTATAATGTGAGAAGTACTCAGTTCCGATTACGCATTATTTTGTGTGAGGGAAATGAGAGATCATGAGATATGTCATGTGACATTAATGGACGAATTACAGTTCTTTAATTGGAAAAGGGGGGAAATCGGGAAAAAATCTGGAAATTTTGTACAGTCAAAAGTCGTTAATTTGAACACCCATAATCCGGAATGATCTATAATCCGGACCTCAAAGCTAAAAACTTTCTGCGCATGCGCCGCGTTGGCACATGCGCACAGGCGTTTTTCGCGTGCGCGTAAGACCTTGACTACTGCGCATATGCATGTGCAGAATACGTTTTCGCCTGCGCGTCTAATGTATAACAGACGGTGTAAGCTAAAATTATCTAATTATCTATTTCAGTTAATGTTAATGATTGCGTTGTTCCTTAATCTTCGAATTGGATCCCGCTTATTATTTTTTGCAGACTGTAAGATCAATTTTATAAAAGTAAACTTGAACTTTCGATTATGTCAAATAGAATTTCCGATGCTGGAACTTCCAAAGGATCTACAAAACGAAAGTACGTTTCGATGTCCAACAAACAAAAAGTGGAATTGCTGCAAAAAATGGATAAAGACATGAAGAATGTGACAGAGAGGTTAGTGAAAACGAAAAAATTTCGATTGACAAGTTAGTCGGTATTCTCGGCACAGCAATTAACGGAACTTTGTAACTGAACAAGAAATTATGTCTTTTTACAGAATTAAAGAGAAAGTATTATCGCATAAAATGAAGCAACTTAAACAACTTACATTGAGAGAAATGTTTAATAATTATTAACTAATTTTTTTTTTTTGAGAAAATAAAAAAAAAAAAAAAAAAAAAAGGCAGGGAAGAAACTTGCAGCATTAATATAGAGTAAAGTACTAAAAGTACTAACAAATAAATATGAAACTTTTTTTTTTTTTTTTTTTTTTTTTTTTGTAAATTTTGATACCCTTTAGATCGTAATTGTTCTTTATTTCATAAATTAGGGTTTCATATTTTTAATTTTAGAATTTCTGCATGCCATTTTACGAGATTTAAACTGATGATCTATAATCCGGAATGGCCGAAGTCCCGAGTCCAGATTAACGACTTTTGACTGTATTTAGCTTTATTCTGTGTTGTGTGAAACAGTGTTCATTAATTTTTGGATCCCATGGCCCTAACTAAAGTGAATTCGAAATGGGTATTTAATGGGATTGAAAGGGGTAGTAATAAGTGTTTTTTTAAGGTTGTGTGAGATAGAAGTAAAGATGTTTTATTTATTTATTTTACCTGGTACCTTGCTGTGAACTATAAGTATGATTTTAAAGATCCTGAAACAGGCGCACATACGCTTGCTTTTTATTTAGTGGAGGAAATAAGAAAAGTTTATCGGACACATAATCAAGATTCTGAAGAAGATTAGGTAAGTTAGTATTTTTAATTATTTGAGGATATTATTTTTATGCATTGTTCTAAATGTAAGGAGTAAATAAAATAATATGGTATTATTGGAAATTTGTTATTAGCAATGATTTTTATATTTTAAGTAGTGTTTTTGAATTTAATTATATTTTAATTAAATGATAGTTATTTTGTGAATTATATGTTTGTAGGAATTTGGTATACGTTTCAGTGGAAGTAAACGTGCATGGAAATAATTTAAATATTTGACACTAAGTATTTGTAACCATTTGTAATGTTTGAGGTATGAATTCGTTGGTGACGTTTATAATATAATAGATAATTTAGAGGTAAAAGTTTTTGAATATTTTATTTATTTTATAGGTGAAATGTTCATCTTTGGAAAGGTTATATACTTTTTCGCGATCAGGTAATTTCATATATGTTCTTTTTACCGGATTTAAAGATTCACAAAATTTTCATGCATTTTCGTGAAATTTTTCAAATTTATGAGAAAAAAGCAGTGTACATGGATATAGTCAAGAGTGTGCGCAATGCCATTTTTGTGCAATTCTGGGATGTTTTTTTAAGTAAAAATAAGTCGACGTGTACATGGTTTAGTGATATTTTAATTAAATGATAGTTATTTTCTGAATTTTATGTTTGTAGGAAATTGGTATACGTTTAAGTTGAAGTAAACGCTGATGGAAATAATTTAAATATTTGATACTAAGTATTTGTAATGCTTGCGGTATGAATTCGTTGGTGACGTTTATAATATAATAGATAATTTAGAGGTAAAAGTTTTTGGATATTTTATTTATTTTATACATGGAAATGTTCATCCTTGGAAAGGATATATACTTTTTCATGATCAGGTAATTTCATATATGTGCTTTTTACCGAGTTTAAAGATTCACAGAATTTTTTTGCATTTTCGTGCAAATTTTTGTAATTTATGAGAAAATAGCAGTGTAGATGGATAAAGTTAAGAGTGTGTGCAATGCCATTTTTGTGCAATTCTGGGATGTTTTTTTAAGTAAAAATAAGTCGACGTGTAAATGGTTTATGCATATGTGCTATTCTGAAAAACACGCAAGGAGTTTGCGATTGTACACTTTTTCCCAATTTTGCAGTTAATATTTTTCATGATTAAGCAGTTTTGTTACATAAAATGTCTAGCATAAGTGTAATTCGGCTAGTAGATTGTTGGAAAAAGTGTTAGTAAATAAAAAGAAAAGAAACATGTCTTTACTTCGTGAAGACAAAATGGCGGCGAAAAAAAAAATAGAAGGTTGCTGTAGCAGAGTTGGTCGCCAAATTTTTGCCAAAAAATCGCCAAGTTACCATAATCCAAAGATCAACCGACATCTATTCTCTGCTGTTATCTTTCCTATTTCGGGAGAAATTTTGTTTGCAGTGATAACTTTCAACGCTGACCCAAGGTGAGCATCATTAATACGGTTTCTAATAGGAGACTTATTACCTTTCATGACTGAAAATAACTGTTCGCACCGATAAGTACTACCAAACATGGAAATAATTTTATATGCGAATTTTCGAGTATTTTCAAACCTGGCTGGTAAATATTTGTAAAATTCAGGCACACCCACTTCAATGAATTTTCCTTTCAAATTTGAGTTGCATTGAATCTTGTACACCTCCATTTGCATATGGCTGGGTACCGAGTCAATACTTATTGAGAAAATCAAAGAAAACAAAAAACAAAACAAAAAAAAAAAAAAAAAAAAAAAAAAATTTTGTCGTCGAGGGAACTAAAATCATTAAACCTCGTTTCAAATTCAGTTGTTAAATTTGCAATTTTTTCTGCATATTTTTGATACAAACAAGTATCATCTAAACTTGATTTGTTCATGCTGCACGTCGGGAAGTTCGTCAAATCTTCATTTTTAAGTTGTTTTTCCCAAAGAACTAGTTGACATTTGAATGCTTTAATTATGTCAAACATGTTCGTAATGATATGATCTTTTCCTTGTAAAAATAAATTTAAATCGTTAAGTGCTTGGTTATATCAACCAAGAAAGATAAATCTTGTATCCACATTGGATCGTAAAACAAACTTACATCTTGATTTTTCGCTTTTAAAAACTGACATATTTCTTCTTTCAAATCCCAGAATTGTTTGAGAATCTTGGAGCAAGATAACCAACGTACCTCGGTATAGTAGGACAAACCCGAATATTCACTATCTAACTCACTTAAGAAAGCAGTGAATTGACGCTGATTTAAAACCTCGAGATCTTATGATTTATAACTTTTTTTAAAAAGTTATAAATCATAAGAATCATAAGATTTTAAATTTATAACTTTTTTTATATATGACAAAACATTCTCCATATTTATTACTTTCGTGCATAGAACTTCTTGATGTATAATACAATGAATATGATGAATGTTTGAACCGTGAATTTCACGAAGTTTTTTTTCTTAGTAATGCTACGAAGCCCTTGTTTTTCTCAGTCATTGATGGAGCGCCATCTGTAGCTACAGAATTTAATTTTGCCAAAGGTAGATTGTATTTCTGCAGAAGTCCAAAAACACAAGTAAACATATCTTCCCCTGTGGTAGTACCAGGCATCGGTATTAGTTCCAGTAATTCCTCAAAAATGTTAAAATTCTTGTCACAAGAACGAAGAAACACTGCTAATTGAGCTTTGCCACTAATTAGTCCGTGCTCTCGTCACAGGCAATGGAGAAACTTTCGAAACTAGATGATTTTGCTTTGATCTGATCACTTAAATTCGCGGCTAAATCAGTAACTCTTTCCACAACTGTATTTCGAGACAATGAAATTGATTGAAAAGCCTTCACATTTCCAGGACAAACAATTTCTCCAGCTTTCATTAGGCATTCCTTGATGAAATCACCGTCAGTAAAAAGCTTCGAATGTTTAGCTATCAACTCAGACAAGACGTAGCTTGCATGTACTGCCGCTTCACTTTCTTGCAATACTTTACTAACCATGGTCTGTTGCTTTTTCACTCCTAACTTGAGCTCTTTCAACTTTTCTTCTCTCATTAATCCTTCGTAATTGTTATATTTCGATTTGTGTTATTCGTAATGACGTTTAATATTATATAACTTTGGTACATTAATAGTATTATTACATATAAAGCAGATTATTTTATTTTTTATTTCACAGCAAAAATATTCTAATTCCCATTTTACTTTGAATATTCTATGTTCATCAGCGATTTTTCGTTTAATTTTACTACCACTTGGTTTTGATATAGACATACTGAATACAAAGGGCTGGAATAAACACGGTTAACGTTATAAAGTTAATAAAAATGTATTCTTTCCACAAGAGATAAATCAAAATGCTGAAATATTTCTTCAAAAATATTCTAACAATATCACAAAATGTCAAACGTTTAGCAAAAATCAATTCAAAATAGAGAAACTAATTCTATCTCACAGTGAAATCGCTACAAATCAATCACAGCATTAAGTAAACAAACAGTTCGCTAGAACTACAGCTACTACTGAGATGAGTTGTTTGTTCTCGGCTTTTATAAGCTTTATAATTAATTTCTCGAATATACTGGAAACATCTGTAAATATCTGGATTTTTGTGGATAGCAACAGCAATTACGAGATATTTATTTATTAGGTATTAAATGCACGCGCTGTTCTATTTTTAACCTTCCAACACAGCTGTCTTTTCAAAATTCGTCTACGTTGCTAAAGCAACATGAAGCAAATCTAATTACAATTCTAAATAAAAAAATTAACTAAATAAATAACTATGAAATCTGTAACAATATGAATTAAGTAATAATTAATAATAAAGCAAAGTGCATCGTACAAAACTATGATTGGAAAACTGAGACCATGAGTTCGGCCACATTCGGCTATCGGGGGATGCGTACAAGTTCTGAATGCACATGTCCCCCAAAAGCCGAAGGTAGCTGAACGCAAGCTACTCACACGCATTTGTAATTTAAGTAGTGTGTGTGTCAGCTCGCTGTGAGGAATCTAACAACACTGAATAAATTATCGTTAATTACTTAGCAGTAAGCATTTCATTTTTTTCTTCGTCGATATGTTATTTTATTATTATATATTATTATTTGCCGATATATTGGCCGGGCTGCAAAATTTTTTGTTGTGTGCCGCATGCGGCCCACGAATTTGACATCCTTGTATTAAATGTTTCCCAGGATAGTAAATATTAATAATGTAGTGGTTCATTGGTAATCATGTAGTACGCGATCTACCGTTTTTAGTTATTTATTTTAGATGAAACCACTAAAATGCTATTTTTAAATTCAATTGGAAAAGAAATTAAAACAATCACCATTTTAGTGCAATCTAAAAAATAAATAATTAACTAAAAGTGGTAGATTGCATAGTATTGTGTTGGCCTATGAGTTCTGGCTCTTTTTAATGTTTTCACAAAAATAAACAAGAAGTGAACAACAAATCAATCAATAATGTAGTCTGTATTGATCTTCACAATTTCTTCTCAAATGTTCAACAAGTTGTTCAATGCCTTGATGGTAGAAATAACCATCTTTGAATAGCCTAAACCAATTTTGAACCATCCTGAGAGGCGTTGCTTATTCTATGGCTTTGGCACCTTGATTCAATGGAAAAAGCAGGTGGGTGTCGAAAATGCTGTTTTTTGTCGACTTGACACTTCAACTTAATGACATCAAAAGAGCATAAAATAGATCAGCATAAAAAAATTAAACACACTATTTTGTAGAGCATGTAATTTTCTATCAAACAATATAAAACACGTTGCCAAAACATTTTAATTTTCAAGCAAAATTTTCACTTAACGCCAGGACTTATGGAGCATCACAATACCTGATTATTCGTTCATCGTTTGACCTCACAACAGCAACCAGACATACTAATAAAGATTCAGTGACATATTAGACTATATTTTCATGTCTGATTTGGGATGCTTCTGCGCTTCTGCCATAAAGTTTCCAAGGTTGTTAATAAAGATATGCAGACTTTTGAACAGATCCTTCCAGTTCATTTTACCAATGCCCAGAAAATTGAAGTACACAATTAAAAGAACCATTTGAATGTGACAGACTTGTTTAATTACAGGCAACTAGCCGTTCTTAAAGAAGCATGTAAGAGTTTACCCCAGTGAAATGCATCATTGTAATAGAAATGAACATCATGAAGATGTGTAAAAGACTAATAAGCTTGTTCACTAGTTTTTGCCAATAACGAAAATGCTAAACAAATATCAGGGCTGTAGAGTCGGTAGGGAAAATGACAGACTTCTGGAATTTTAAAGACTCTGACTCTCTCATATATATGTAAACATATACACATGGTTACAGCTTAATTTTTTTAATTTAAAAGAAGTAATAGATGCTATAGAAAAAAGCTGATACATAGCAAATTTTTTATATTAATTAGCATTTATTATGAAATGGAAAAACTGGCATTAGTAGTTTCTAAGAAACAGTATAACTTCAGCAAGATCTTCTTTGTTAGAGGAACACAGATCTGATTTGATAAACTTCAGAACTGAGAAGAGTCTTTCCACACTGACTTGAGTAGGAGGAAGAGCTGTTACTGTGGGAGCTACTTCAGGGTAGATTTTTATAAGTACTAAAAGTCTTTTACAAGTCCTGCAAGAGCAATCATATTTCTCTATTTCTTCAAAGGCTGTGTATAAATCTTGTTTGTATTTTTCATTTTTATATCTAAATTTTTCATTTTTATATATAAAGGCTCTTGGTTCTATATTTTCATTCGATTTGCCTTAGCCTTTTCAATATTAACCAAATATTTCCCAAAATCTAATTCATCAGTGGAAGAGGATGATAGAGACTCAGTTGCAATGTCTACAGTTTGACTGTCCTGATTTGAATACTCCAGTTGTTCTGAGAATAATTTCATTCTTAATGAAAGTTCACATTTGGCTTTATTTGCATTTTTGAATTTGTTCATCATCCAACAAAATTCGGCATTTTCGATCTATATATATATTGAACCCAGCAAGATCTTATTGTCTAGCAAACTAGTTTCTTTATTCTTCATTTAAGAAATGATTCCTTCTGCAATAAATCCTCCGTTTCAGAAAGAACACACATCACATTCTTCCATTGACGCCTCCTGTGAATTCTTCGGATTGTAGCTTTTTTGTGGCTATATATAGTGTAGAAAGAACAGTTTCCAATTCTGCAAGAGCATTTCTTTCTGTTAGTGAAACATTAGGGTTATGTACATCTTCTAACATTCTCGCCTCCTGTCAATTCTTTAGATTGTAGCTTTTTTGTGGCTATATAAGGTGTTGAAAGAAGAGTTTCCAATTCTGAAAGATCATTCCACAATCTATCTGTTAGTAAAATATTAGGGTTATCTACATCTTCTGAAACATTTCTTAACCCTTAACAGGGGAGGTCAAATATTGGGACGTAACCGGGGACGTGCGGTCAGAGAGACTGCGTCTTATTATGATTTAAATAAGTTTTATTTCAAATATTAAAATTTTGTTTTACCAATATATTCTATAAATACTTATCTTCAAACAGAAAAAAAAAAAAATTACAAAGAAATCAATCAACAAAAGGAATGTCTTTTCTGCAACATGAACTTTTTTTACGAAAAACTACTTGCAAATGTAAATTATGCAAAACAAACCAAAATAACTATTATTTTTATGAATAATTATTATTTTCCATTAATTTACATATGATAGATATATTCAGATGAAAAATATAAATATTGTATGAAACATACAAAAATGACAATACCTTAACTATCAGTAATATCATTGTGTTCTTGCAAAAAATATCAATTTACTCAGCATATTCCTGTGCATATTCGTGACATAATTTTTGTGTACATACCAAACAAACTGGCATTTTACAACTTACGCATAAATACGAAGGTGGTACAACTCTAATATATGCCCTAATTTCATCAAATGTGGCGATATGTGTTCTGCGCTGGATTTTGGCACGATTGCGTGTTCTATAGCAACCCTGTTGACGTTGAAAAATCTTGCCCTGGAGCTCGTTGATTCGCCTCTGTGTCTGAGAAGATGGGAGGGAAAGATAAAATGGTAGTTGTTGAATTGAAGTTCGGCAAAAGGAAATATCATTGTGGCTATCCTGTTGAGGGGTAGTAGGTATTTGAAAGTGTGGAAAGAGGGTCTGGGATATTATTTTTAATGGCAGTGCATGATAGAAGTAGGGATTTGTGATTTTATTTATTTGTGAACGAAGTATAAATTTTCTGGATAGTGTGTCTGGCTGTCATGTAAATACAATAGTGATTACGTGGCGGCATGTTAAAGGCGGTATGAAATTTATATTTCTGCTATTCGAAAACGCATTAATTCATGGTAAGTGCATTTTATTTTATCTTTGTTCTTATTTTGTAGAATGTTATGTTCATTGGTTCTTTAGTATGAATTTCTGTCGTTATTGTTGTTTTTTTAAATTGTTTGAAATTTATTTTAGTTTATTTTGTTGTTTAGTGTCTAGACTGTACAATTCGTAGATGTTTTTTAAAGCTGAAACAGAACGCTGTGTACATGGTATTATTTGAAATTTATTGTTGTTATGTTATTTTATTAAAGCGAGAAGTGCGTAGATTCCTTCCTTGCCTTAATTGGGCAATTCGTAGAATTTTTTTTAAGTTTAAACAGGATGCTGTGTACATGGTATTCTTGGAAATTTATTGTTGTTATGTTAATTTATTAAAGCGAGGTGTGCATAGTTTGTAGATTCGTTCGTTGCCTACATTGTGCCATTCGTAGATGTTTTTTTAAGTTAAAACATGTCGCTGTGTACATGGATTCTTGTCAAATATTTTTGGTTAGAAATTTTACGTTTTTGCTATCTAAATTTTTTGTTTTTGTTTCGGATTTTTAGCTAAATTGTATGTTGAAAACGTAGTTTTTGGAGACATTTTAAGCTAAAAGTTCGAAATGTAGACAAAAAATTTAGATATTAATATGGCAGCGTGAAGTTTCTCGCCAAAAATATTTGGCGCGAAGTTTGGCGACTTGAGGGCGCATATCAGAGTAGTTCCACAAAGGTTTCAGTTTTTCCTTTTTTCTATTATTTCATTTGTGAAAAGGAGTTCACAATCACTTTTAGGATCCGTATTTTCACCCAATTTTCCATATGCTCTTAATCCTGGAAGATGAAACATATTATACATGGGAGTTCTCATATTTCATTGAGGTTCAATAGATGACCACTTGAAGCAGGCGGTTTCTCCCATAATAATATTTTGTAGATGAAATGGCTTCAGTCTCTGGTTCAGTGATTTATTGTTAGGTTCAGAAAGTTCTGATATTGTGGGAATGCGAACTTTCATTTGCAAAATCTTCTTGGCATTCATCTTCGTCGCTAAATTCACTTCCTACTTTATCAAGAATTCTTTGCAGCTCTTCTGCATAATGCGAATCAGAAGGATATATGATATTTCTTAGACCAAGTTACAGAGCCATGTTTCCACCTGGCACAGAAATCATAACACTGAGAGGAAGGTGCAATCTGACATACCGCTCTCAGACAAAGGACTAGAATTTCACAATGAAGCTGGTGCAAAAAATGTTAGCTAATGAGAGAAATATATCAAGATCACAAATGGAGAAGCTAGCAGGAGAATATACTCAATCAGACTAAATATAGAGTAGGGGTGATAGGAACAACACCTGTAGCGGTATCTGAGACCGCACCTCCTCAGTTACGGGTTAATTGTAACAACCACCATATCATCAAATATGTACTTCTCTATCGCATTGCTCAATCAATAATTCTTGGGATTTTGCTTGTTGATACTAGGGTATATGCTAATGAATCCCAATGTTAAACTGCACTCACTTGTCTAATTTTAGTCTAGCAAACTGAATTTTTACCTGTATGCTGCTTATGCCACTCAAATACCCACCCACTGATGAGATAATCAAAAACAGTGTTCATTAGATTAAATTTAAATATTCTTTTACCTTCTGAACTCCTAAATTTGTATATGAAATGCTATAGCTCATTTCTACCATGATATTACAAACAGACTGTGTATGAATTTATTGATATACTGCACAACAATTTGCACGCGTGACACTATTTTAAATACAGGTTGAAAGCTGTTCAGTTGCGCTTTTGATATGTGATTAATTAACATGGATGTATCAACGTTTCAATGCTAATGTATATATCAACATTTAATGTTGATCATATGAGCAATTAACATCGATATATCAACATTTCTATAGTTGTGGAGATTAAACAATTGGCTTTCATCACACCTGATCAGACTCTAGGATGACGTGGGGACAGGAGCTGCATTATGCAATTCATTTTCATCATCGGAATCTGTATCAATGATATAATCCCTTAATCACAAGGCTGCAAGACACTTATATTCAAAGGCAAAAAGATAAGCTTTATAGCTTTCAATACAACGTTCAGGTGAGCAGGAGAATTATCAATTATCATTTCAACTTTATGCTTTTCTAGTAAGAACCGCTCATCTAACTTTATGATCCAATTGGTGAACATCGTAGCTCATACCTATTCTTATTTAGTGCTCTGATTACATCTGCACAGGGCCGGATTTAGACTTGATAAAGCCCTAAGGTATTTGAGATATGGGGCTCTTTATAACTCCAGATATTATATGTCAGTGCCACATATGATTTTAGAATGTCTAGAGAGCTTTTTGGAGTGCTCCCAAGAAAGTGGGAACCTTAAGCCATAGTTTGTGTAACCTTATACGTAAATCCTGCACTACATCTGCATGACTTATTTTCTGACCTTTGGCATTTCTCATGTGTAATGTGGATACAATATAATTTTGCTTCAAAAGTTCTCCATGAAGGTATTCTTTCCATGTAACATGTACATGCCATATCATAATCTATTAACCAGCCAGTATGACCATTTTTTTTAATAATATAACCATTAAAATCACTCTTTTTACAATCAATATATATTCAGTATTGGATATACTATTCTTTGCATGCATTATGTAATTTCCTATCAGTTAAGCTTATATGCTTAGATTATATCCTTAGTTTAGTTATATGCTTAGATTTCAGACTTTTTTAAAAATACATTAAATATTTAATTGTTTCAAAATAAATTTACTACCGAATGGTTTGAGAAGAAATAAAGATCTGTTGCTTTGAACTTTAAAGTGCCATAACAGAATACTGTAATAAGGATAAATAAATATTTTTTTCTGTATGCTTGGTAGAATTTAATGTATGGTTTAAATATTTATGAATTTTTAGAGAGATTATTATTCTTAACACTAACTGAAAATGATATATATTAGAATTTATTTATGAACATCTTAAAATTAAATAATCATATTTCATATTGAATTCATAATACACAAATGTGAATGCAATTATGGAAAATTATGCTATTTAAAAAAATTGTTTAGAAAATGTATTGTTCTGTAATAGCAACAGAAAGCTTCATTTGGCATTATATTAAAAAAATTATGAAAACATGAGCTCCAAAACATTATTTTTGAAATAACCATTCATAACTTTCCTATTTAATAATAATTAAAATGTTACATGTTTGTTACTATGATTTAAAACTTTGACATACAGAAAATATGTAAAATATAATTGAAAATATTGCATATAATTGGGAAATATTGATATTATTAAAATAATTTATACCTTCTTTTCAGTTATTGATATCAAAAATCAAATGTTCTTTAAAAGAATATCTCTTACTTTCTTCATATTCAAGATGATTTTAAATATGTGTTTTGAAAAATTAGAAAGTTATGATAATGTAGTGGACTTATTGTAAGAAAAATTTGTAGTTGTCTGCTCTTTCTAAGAACTAATGGTTCAAAATTTTGTCTAATAACATGGTAAATGTATTCTAGAAATATAGGGTCCACTAGTGACTAGTGGGAAATTTTAAAAGTCCATTAGTTCATTTTATGCTTATGAGGGGGCATGGACGTTTTGTATTATTGTTTGCTATTTGTTAAACATGAAGCAGTGATCTGGTATAGCATACTTTTTGTGTTAAATCGTTTTATATAAATGGTGACTGTATGACTTTAGCTGATACTGGAATGATTGAAAAGCCATTACACAGTCCAAACATTATGGTATGGTGTGTGCACTTCCATTATCTGGTATTATTGGGCCATATTTTTTCCAAAATGCTAAAGGAAATTCTACAATTGGTAATGCAGACCCCTCCCTACACACACATGGTCAAAACATTTTTGATGCAACATTCCCTATGTTTCTGGAAATTAATTTTTTCCAGCAGGATGAGGTTATATATCATACTACTCATGTGCTACTTTAAAGCAAACTCTTCCTGGATGGATTCATATCCAAACATGGTGCATCTCATGGCCTGCAAGACCCGCAGACTTTTCTGCATGTAACTTTTTTATTTGGGGATTTCAAAAGAACAGGGTTGGCCCTAATAAATAGTAATCCATACTGGAATTAAAAATAAATATTAGACAAGAAACTGTATGAATTCAATCTGACGTGTTTTATCACGGGATGGAACATTTTTTATCTATATTAGAAAAATGTTTACTGTGGCATTATTTTTAAAAAGTAAAATGACATACATTACTCAACTAAAATCTGAAAAAAAAAAAAAAAAAAAAAAAATTTATTGGGGGAGGGATACTTTTAAAATTTCCTACATCACTGGCAGACACTGTACTTAAATCTAATTATTCATAAATTATGAAAATGTACATTTTAAATTTTATAAAATACATAGATACATCAAATAAATGTATTTGTGAATAGAGAGAGAATTTCAAATAAAAATTACTGAGATAACAAAAAGAATTAAAAAGGTCATTTATTTTCTCATTTCTGAATAGATAAAAAATATTACAAAAGTGATACTTTTTTTAATTACACATAATCCAACCATTACCAATCTACAACCCACAAACCAATATCAAAAGCAACTGTATTTGTGTTGAATCCCATTGCCTTTAAGCTGCTTAGGAAATAAGAAAATGTTTTCCTTGTGTGTTGCCTTGATACAGATTCTAAATGTGTAGTTCCTTCATCTTCTAGGGTTAAAAAATATAAATAATGTATGTGATTAAAAAATTTGCTAATAAAAGTTGAAATCTGAATAGCAGTTTACTACTATTCTTATTTAATGCAAAATGTAGTAATCATACATTATCAAATTTATGTAATAGAATGAATTTAAAACATGTCAACTTCAATTTAATTCCATTAATTTACAATTAAAATATTGAAGATTTTTATTATAATTACTGGAAAACTTATTTACCTCAAAACTACATATTATCTCTGTAGTGGAATTTTTTCCCCTCATTTTGTTTTTATTTTATCAAAACATGTAACATTTTTGGTGTGAATGAAATCTGTTAGAACAATTTTATTTACACATTTTTAAAGATATATGCTGAAAATAAGCTGTCTAGTTTTATTATGATATCACTGTTAACTGCTGAGCATAGCAAATTTTTTGTCGTTCTTCTCCCGTTCTGAAGAAAAGAAACCTGTGTCTGATCACCCTGAAAATTTAATTCAAATTTTACACAACTGTTTGTTTCTTCTTTTTTGCCTAATCAAATTGTAAGGATATGTAGCTCTTAGCTAATAATCAGTTTTATAAAAACTAGACTCGATAGATATAAACTACAGTTTTGAAATTCTGCTCATTCATTAAACATTAATTTAATAATAAAAATCTATGTTTTCAAATTTAAATTATTTTTCTTACTTAAATCTTTTTCTTACTTAACTATAAATAGTATAAATTTAAGAGAATAAATATTTTCATTATTGAAAATTTGTGAAATATATAAAAGCTATAATAATACAGCTTTTAAATACATAAAACATTAACATAGACGCTTTTATTTAGATACAGATTTCTATTATTAATTTGGAATTTATTTTGAACCGATTAGTTATATTTTGTTATCTTACTTATTAAAAACTTTTTTTGTTGTTCTAAATCATATTTAGTTTTACCAATCATATGAAAAGATTATTAATTCATGACAGCTTACCCTAATTTTTATTATATAGTTATTCTGAATAAAAATATTATGAATTTTCAGATATGGCATATATACATTTAAAGAAATACCAGTTTGACGGTATAGTGGTTAGGGGAACCTACTGTGGTACCGAAGGGCTCGGGTTTGAATCCTGGAGGAATCATGGTTATAACTATCTGTCCTTTCATAGGAGGTAATGGTGGCTACCTCTGCTGCCTTCTTAGGAGTGGCCAATAATGAATAGGCAAGTGCCTCCCATTGGATTAAAAAAAAAGATATATAAATCTGAAAGCTTTCAGATTTTACACTGCACCCAAAGGAGCATTTTTTTAAAAACAATTTGTGTGTTACTTTTATTCATTAAATATCATGTTATTCACAATTAAAACCACATAAAATTAAATTCAACAGTAATATTATGAAATATTTAAAAACAGCATATCTTTAGAGTTTTCAATAGACAGTCTTGCACACTGGAGATAAAAATGTTTTTTTTTTTTTTTTTTCTGGACAGTGTTGTCATTGCTTGCTTTAAAATCGAGTTTGTTAATCAGAAATTTGTTAAAACTTTACAAAATGTGAAACAGATAATAAAACAAATTCAAAATTCAGGCTTCCAGGCCATGTTCATGTGGAGGATTACGTTATTCAAAATTTGATGGCTCTAAATACTGTCTTTTTTCACAACGTGAGAAACATACCTACATTCATGCACATTCTTCTTTATTTAATCTCATGATCTAAAATAATACAGGGCAATAATATTTGGTGGCAACAATTTAAAAAGTGATTCAGCCTTTTACAGTGAATCAACACAAATTCATGTATTGAGAGTAATAGCTCTTTTGAGCTAACGCTCCTTGAGCTTTAAAAAAAAATTAAATAGACTAGAAGGTTTGAAAAACAAGAATTCCAACTATGTAAATTATATAAAACAGATCACCGCCTTAAATTAATTTACTACACGACACTGCCAAATTAAACTCTAATAATAAATGATGAATAAGAAATAAGGAGAATGAAATAAAACTGTTATACTTGAAAAATAAAATTTTTGGCCTTTTCGTGACACTATTCTGAAGCTCTCTAAGTAACTGAAAGTACTATGTATCAGAGGAATTTTTATTGCCTTTAGACATAGTATCAAGAAACATTATGATAGTTATGAGGTAGAGTTGTCAACTTTTTTTGCCTCCACTAGAATCAGAGCACTTTTGATGAGCATTATGATAACTAAGAATGAATTTATAAAAATTTTGCAAACAATTTTATTATGCATCAAGCTAATAAACAATTGCACATGTAATCGAAATTATTACTAATTTATAACCAGAGTCGTAGCTAGTATTTACAGCGCCCAGGGCAACTGAAGATTTCATGCCCCCTACTGCTTGCCAAAGATGGAAAACATTTAATTCTAAAACGTCGTAACATCAATTTGGCGCCCCTTGGATTCTGTGCCTGGGGACAGATGTCCCCCCTTGCCCCCCTCTAGCTACACCCCTGTTTAACTCATGATCTAAATTACAAAGATTCTAATCATCAGTTCTTTACAGACACACACACACACACATATATATATATAAATTTTTACTCAGTGCTGAATGCTTGATATACTAAGAATAAATCAAAAGTTTTTTTTTTTTATTAAACATGTATTAATTCTTTCTTAAGCTATTATCTGTATTTCAATGAATTTGGTTTTTGCTTCATTCCTCAGATATTCACTTTTCCACAGTGAAAATTTTTGTGTTTTTTATCATTCAAAGAACAAAATTCATCATCATTTTTTACATTTATGCAAATTTGAAGATGAGTAAGAACATTTTGAATTTATTTAAATTATTATTTTTTCAAGCAAAGTAAGAGCAAGACTAGACAGACAAATAGTCTGAAATATTGATATGGTTTTAATGCAGCAGTAAAGAAGCTCACAGAAATTGAGTTATATTGGATTTTTTTCTGAACGATAGGTTGTAACTTGTTTAAAACATTATATACTATTTTTTTTAATGTATCCTTCTTTCTTTGCAAAATTTTAATCATAGGTTCTTTAAATGTATTATATGATTCAATCTAAAAGTCTGAAAACTCAGTGTTTTTGACATTTCAATAAAAAAATTAACAATATTAGAAAATTTATGATATGCTGCAAACATTTTATGTGGTTCTAATCATTTAAATAGGTCTTCAAAACTTTATACATTTCACTTGTACTTTGAGCATAACTTGTAATTCGTTTGTAATTCCTATAATAACAAGTTAACAAATAAAGTTTATGTTTTAGTATTTCATTACATTCAATACTTAAAAGCCAATCAAAAAAAAAAAAAAAAAAAAAAGTATTCTTTTGGCAGGAAACAAGCTTCTTTTGTCTTCTTTTCATTTCTGTTAATCTCCACATGCACCTTAGGTATATTTAGTGAGCTGCTTTCAATATCAAAATCTGAATATTACTAGGTATCTCATCAGCTTCATCCATAAAATATATTTTTATGTCTCTTCTTTGAACAAATGCAGATAAGTGTCCATAAATCTTCACAGATACCTTGTCCATATCTAACATATCACAAACACATTTATTGCCAGTATGGATTATACGGTTGGTGCAGTTTACTTTCAATGCTCTTTCCATTATATAACAAATTCATTACAGTTTTGTTCTTCCCTAATTTACATTAACTATGCAATAAGATGAAATGTTTACATTTGAAGAGTGAAACTCAAAGCTTTAGAAAAGAATCAAAACATGAACACCACCATCTTATGAGCTTGTCCCACAAAATCTAATTTTTGATGGGGACAAAAATATCTAATTACTAGAAGCATTTGTATGTTATAATTTGCAGTGCAGCATTATTGGACAGAAAAATTCGGATACTACTACACTTTTTAAGTGCATCTAATATGTCACATACATTTCTCGGTACTAAAAATTTTATGCAATTGACTCTGCCTCCAATATACTACCATGTACATTGGTGGGAAAAACTAAAGGAATAACTATAAACCTCATATAAGTATTACTTTGCAGCTAAGAACTTTGAACTTTTATTAAATCTTTATTTAGTTATGCCTGACATATCTTCAAAATGTAGAACTCCATGTCTACAAAAAATAAATGTGAGTAAGAACATTTGAAATGTGATACTAGAATAGGATAAGGAAAAGATAGTGCTAAGTTTTCAGAGATATACAGAAAAGATTAAGAAGGTGCATGGACACATATGACTGAAATGCAAGTTTTACAGCAATTTTCTGCACTTTGTATTAGACTGTCCAAGAATTCTAGACGTAACAAAGTGTATTCATGATGAATAACATCTTGAAGCTCCTAGAAGTGGCAGCCAGTAATGCTGTCCTTCTTGTGTTCCACGTGTCTTCTATTGCATTTAGATTTGGAAAATATGGAGACTACATAATCAGTTTGGATTCCTTCATAGACAAGATCATTGTGCAATGCAATGGAGACAAGTATTATCATCCATTAGGAAAATGATATTACCAATTGTACTTCTAAACAACTTGACTCGCGAGTAAGAACATTATCTCTGTATATTTCAGGATTCATAGTTGCACTAGTAAAAATGTGTAGGTCAGTATAGCCATTCAAAGTGATGCTTACCTATACCGTGATTCTATAACTTTATATTGATGCCTTTTAGGGATACTTTCATTCTTATTATATGTGTTTACCCCCTCCAGATTGTCACACATCTGGAATCACTCTCACAAAAATTGAGATTTATCAGTAAAGAAAACTTAGAAACAGGCTGTAGTACTCTAATTACAATCATCTCTGCAGAAATGTGATGAAGTTAAACTCACAACCTAAGTTAATAATACACAAATCATGCTCTGTTTTATACGACCTGTTACTTACAGTATATCTGGATAGTTGAACTCTTGTAGCTGGAGCAAATTCCCTTACAATCACAGCTGACATAACTTGTGTATTTCTTTAGACAATCATTACAAAATAATGGTTTCGACAGTCCATGGTGGCACGTTTTACACTTTGATCTGGTTGCCCGCAAAAATCATGAATGTTTTTAAAATATTTTCACGTTCTTGACATGACACTGTCTACCCTGTTTCAATTCTTTCAATTGCACGCCATTTCTTACAACCCTCAAATGCCTTTTCAACAATATATTTGACCTTCCAGATGCAAAAATTTTACCTAATTACTTATAAAATAATTGAAATTAGAATTTGTACCCCCTTGCATTCCACTCCTTTCTGTGCCTGCCAAAAGAACAGGTGCAAATATCTGCATGTTTCTTTACAGCAAAGATGAATCCCATTGAACTATATGGATAGTGTTAGCTTTGAGCTACCAACCAATTACCTTTCATTGGCTTTCTAGTAATAGAATTAACATACATTTTTAATGTTGTCCTTTAACTTTTCCTACCGGTGCATTTCTTTAGCATCTCAGACATAATTATATCTTTTGCAAAATTTATTTGCATCTCTATGCTGCTGTAAACTTAGAATAGTTCTCATAGTATACACTACTAACTTTCCTTCTGCAGTTCTATCAGCTTCATTACTCATGCTTGGACACTGAAAACAACTTGAGATCTAACAGGCCTGTTTATTCCTCTAATTCTGCTTTTGTGTTGTGAAGTATTAGTGTACTAAAACAATCAATGTTATCAGTAGCAGATGTACTGAATTCATGTTTACAAAGTAATTAATTATATGCTTGTTATTTTTAATGACAATAATCTACGTACAACTTTCTTTACACTTTTTCTGATAAATGCTTAACATTTTACTTTTTTTTAAAAGGTAGGGTTTTGGGTTCGCCTATATTATATGCTAGTGTTATTAAGAAGAAAAAATGAATAATTTCAACATTACAGAACCCCTTCCCCAAAGAGCAAATGATGAAAAGTACAAATTATAAAACACAAACTGAAAGTAGAGTTTGTAATCTTACCACTCAGTATTGATGAAATTATGCTATTAGTGTTATGTTAGTTGTACAAAGATCACTAAAAAATTAAATTTCTCTAAAATATATAGCACATAAAAGGCAGTATGTTGTTATTTTTTGAACTGTAGGAGTTATGAACTCCCTGTATGAATAAAAAATGAGTTATCGCTTAAAAATTCAGCAGAATATGAGTTCTTATATATACAAGAGAGCTAGCAACTCTATGAAAAAGTCCATTTTAAAAATTCCCAATTCAGAAAATTCTCTTCATACAGCATCTATTTTATGAAACCTATCAATTTCAAATTATATAAAAAAATAATGTGATCATTTAATTATTTGATACTTCTCTAGAATTTATGCTTATATAAATTACTTAATAATTATGTCTTAAGTAAGTTTAATTAATATAAAAATAAAATAAATTTCCAATATTGATAATGAAACAGCTCTCAAGATTATACTGAAACTTCAGTGAAAAGATTACTTGCACCACATGATAAACAGTTAAAAATTGCATTATTCTTTTGAAATTACTTTTATTCAAATATCATATTCATTTGTAAATTCTATATTATTTATTATCATATTAGTACTTTATAATTATAGCAGCAGCCATTTTTGTAAATGGCACCAAGATTATCAATAAATTGTGAATGCAAGCTATCTTCAAATGGCTGGAAGTCCTAATGACAACAATTTAAAGATTGTTACAGAAGAGCTCTGAGTAAATCGTGTCTTTTTATTATTTTTTCTTATAAATGTTAACATTTCATGATCATTTACAGTTCTCTCATCATGAGAACTTTGAGTATTTTGCATGTTAATGCATTTCCTTTTTTCAAAAAGAGAAAAGAAAATGTTAACAATACTTGATTTACCAAGAAGTGAGAAAAATTATACATCATTCTTCCAAGAAAAATGCATTTTAGTATGTAAATTGCATTTGGGTATGTAAAAATGCCCATTAGATAAAACTACATATCAGTGAAAAGCATATGGAGGTGAAACATGAAAAGCTGCAAGTGAAGAAAAAGCATATGTTTCGATAACTTAAAAACACTGTTTGTAAAAGTACAGCAATTTATTTACCACTGAGTGGATGCTCTGTTGTTAATTATGTGGTGGGATATGCGACTAAAAATACATATCTTGACTACAACAGTTTTATGACAGAGATTTGCTCTCTACATCTAATCCAACAAATATATTAATCACAAAGAAACTCAAAAATGCAGACTTTCATGATAAACCATATATTTCATTCTGTTCAACCAACAACAGTTGCTCATATACAGAATATTGAAAGACTATGGTGCTTTACTCATGGAGGAATTAAAAATAAATGAGGTGCAGTTTGCCATCATCACAAGTTTTACCTTGTGGAGTTTATATGACCACAGTCCAACAGATGAGAAAGTGCTTCTGATGCCATATTAAAAGCAACTGCAGAAGGATGGCAGCCACAAAGTATTATCAGAAGTAAACAATTTAGCAATAATCCTGATGCCAATTTGGCATTAAAAAAATGGGAGGTATAACAATATGGGAATACCACTATCTTTTATACTAGATTAACTATGAAAACATATGGTGAAAAAAATCATAATACTATTCAGTTTTGGAGTGTGGACCCCTTATATTTCTTTCTCTGGCATATTTTTGATCAGAATTTGTATAAAACTGAAGTAAAGTCATTTCGTCATTATAGCATCATATGTACTGTCTGCTTATTATTTTTCAAAGGTTTTTACATATGGTTTTCTAATTCTGTGCATTCACATATATTTATATGAGGCTTATATACTCAGATATGAAGAATAGCAAACCACAAAATTTCACAGAAAATCAAATATTTTGAATACTGGATGTAATGAAATTATACAATTTAAATATCACAAACTATGATTCATAAATAGCAGTTCCCCCCGCCCCAAGAAACAAATATATAAGATTATAAAGAAAAAGGTACTTACCCACATTCTTTCAGACAATTCAAGTAAAAAGAGAGAGGAGAGAAAAAATATTATTAAATATATAAACATAAGAAAATTATAAAAAGAATGTCAAAGATGTTAAACATTTGGCCAAGAAAATTTTTAAATTAATGCTTTAATATTAAAACACAATACATAATTTCATGTTTATTTTGTTAAAAAATCATTCTGAAGAGACTAACGTTTACATACCATAGAATTTGTAACTATTTGTAACATACAAACAACGATTAAACATAAATAGTTCATTAAAGATTTAGATTTATAAATAAATGGATCTGCCAAGTTTCAGAAAAAGAAAGCCATTAATTTATTCATAATTTTTAACTCAGAATTTAGTAGTGTTTATTATTATTGTTGTTGTTATTATTATTACAAGCTAATCACATCATCAATCCCTTGAAAATTTTCATTTTAGATAAAACTGAACTTTTAGGTATATATTCTGCTGTCTTTTAAAATTAATTTTGAATATATATAAAGAATTGATTTATCCCCTTTTCCTCAGATCCTGAGTTTAAATGCGTTGCAAAGCCTCACCATTACTGGTTTGTTTACAACATGCCCAAAGTAAATAGGAATAGATGCTTAAGAAAAGCATTTATTGATATTTTCTGCCTATAAGACAACAACAACAAAAAAAAGTTGGTTCAATTCTAGCACTTATAAGTGATAATAGCATATATGCACAGAACATAATGACAGAATTAGCATTGGGATTCGCTTTAGGGAAAACCTTATTGATCGGGTACTTGAAAATAGTGTATATTATTTTTGCTTTTAATTAAAGAGCATAAAAATTATTTTATAAATCATTTCATTGCTGGATATATAGTTTTGTTGAAATTAAATGTTTTTTATAAAGGCATTCTTACATTCTTCAGAAAATTTCCTATTGCTTATCTGTTTCTGACTATTATACTTTCTTCTTGTACTTGTTTTTGATTTGAATTACGTTAGAGCTTCATATAGGAAAAAATAAATACTTTTTTTTAAGTGTCTCAAATTTGTTAAAAAGAAAACATTCTATTTATGTGATTGTTAAAAAAAACAGCTTGTAAACAGTCATTGACTTTGTACTCACTGATTCTCTTTGGTAAAACTGAAAATGACTTGTGGACTTCAAAATAGCTTTTTTTTTTTTTTTTTTTTTTTTTTTTTTGTTAAAAAATTAATCTTCAGATTTACCTGAACTTTGAGGAGAAAATATTTTAGTCTGGATGGATTCTGAAGATGAGACTCCTTTTATATCATGACTGGCTGATGATGAAATTATTTAAATGATATTAAATCGAGTAGATGAAAATTTGGATACTGAGTCTGAAAATGAGTGAAGTAGAAATTTTTTTCAATAAGAGTCTAGTATTAGCCCAACAGTATCTAAACTTTCTAGAAAAAACACCAGAAAGGCAACAGAAAATAAGGAGATAATATAGACTTAAATGAAAAATAATGAAAGAGAAACTTAAAGTGTTAAAACAAGTAATAATACAAATGATATTCCAAAGGCATAAAAGTAATTATTTATAATATTAATATATGTATTGTAATATATTTAAAAAGAAAATGTTTTATACTAAATTCATGATACATGAGTTTGTTTTAAGTTATTTATTAACAATAATCAAATATAGTGTAAAAATTAAAAAGAGAAACGTATATAAAACTCAGACATATAATCTACAAAAGTCACTAATTATCACATTTCTTGCTGTTTAAACATGCAGATTAAAGGAATTCTATTGTATTGAAAATTCATAGCTTTTAAATTATTTTACAAAAATGCTGTATGGATTATATATTTGTATAATATCAAATAGACATAAAAATTAAATTTACAACTATTAATTTTTCTAGAAAATTTCACACCTTCTTTTATTTGAACAGTTCAAATGATAATCACTAACAAAAAGTGGTTAGCAAAATTACTGGCTAATTTTATTATGAAATATTACATTTATTTGCTTAAGTGAAAAAAAATATTACATTCTACCTTAATTCAATAGTTAATTATATTGTTAAACTTTCTCAAACACAATGAACCCTCTCCCGGTAACTCTCTCCTACAAATAACAATCTTTGAAAATGACCAGCACTTCTGAGAACATATACAAACATAATGTCGATAGCATTTTCTATGATGACTATATAAGATAGTTCTCCCGCCTTAGGGTGGTGGTCAGCACGCTCGACATTAATTTGAGAGGCCCGTGGTTCGAGTCCTGGCGAAGGCATTGCTCATTTTTCATCTCTCCTGATTCCGAAATAACCTGATGTCTCTACAGTGACGCCCAAACTAAAAAAGGTGGTGAATGATGATTCTTCACCACCAGAATTTGGCGACTGGGTCCCGATCTCCAGTCACCCTTTAAAAGGGGGAGCATATAAGGTAGTTCTCCTGCCTTCTTAGCATGTAGTGTAGCGGTCAGAATGCTTAACGCGAATTTGAGAGGCCCGTGGTTTCGAGTCACCGTGAAGCATTGCTCATTTTTCATTTCTCCTGCTTTAAAAAAAAAAAAAAAAAAAAAAAACCAACATCTCTACAACTTCTCTCTAACTTGACTGAGATCATATCTAATTTTGTTACCAACTAATGGACCTTAAATGTTACACAAATTAAAGAGTATATTTCTGATTCTTATTGTAACATCAAAATTATATTTATGGAATAAACTATTAGTTGTTTGTTTAAACAAATAGTATTGTGAAGTACACACATCAGCTTTGAATTACGGAACAGTTTTCTTAAAATGATTTAGAAACATTACTGTTATTTGAGCTGGTGGTTTGTCTCAAGGGAGATTGACAGATCTCAGTAAATGAATAATTTAATTAGTATTAAATGTTTTTGAAATTTCTAAAGAAATTTATGTGTAAAGTTTGTTTAAATTTGTTTTTATTTTACTTTAAAGATCTCTCTTCCATATTTTAAAATATTATTTACCAAATATAACTTCGAAAAATGGGTATACAATAGTACCTGTTTATACATTTATTATTTTTTCTGAAGTATTCACTATATAATTAATTTGTAATATTACCAATATAAAGATATTATCAACTGATACACTACTCGACATTGAAAATGCAACACCAAGAAGGACTGGTCAGAAAGTGATGAAATTTGGAAAAAAGAGACAGCAAGCAGCAGTAAGTGATCTTTATTTAAAAATGATAGTCAGAATACAGAACGAGAACGGCGTCGACTCAGTAGGATGTAGGACCACCGCGGACAGCGATGCATGAAGAAACACGTCTAGGCATAGAATCAATAAGAGTGTGGATAGTGTCCTGAGGGATGGCTCTCCATTACCTTTCAACCATTTGCCACAGTTCATCTTCTGAACAAGGCAGGGGCAGAGTCTGCAAACGGCGTCCAATCACATCCCACACGTGTTCGATTGGTGACAGGTCAGGAGAGTACAGTGGCCAGGGAAGCAACTGCATACCTTGCAGAGCATATTGGCAGATGCGAGCACTGTGCGGTCGGGCGTTATCCTGCTGAAAAATTTCATTAAGCAGCCCCTGAAGGTAAGGGATTGCCACCGAATGCAGTACATTATCCAAGTATCGTTGGGCCATCATAGTGCCCTGAATACGAACTAGAGGTGACCTGGAATTGTAGGCAACAATGCCCCAAACCATTATGCCACGTTGTTGCCCAGTGGAGTGTTCCACAGTTACTGCTGGATTAGATCTGCCTCCACGTCGATGCCACACATGTATGCGACAACTGTCACTGGATAAATAGAAGCATGACTCATCTGAGAACACAACGTTTTGCCATTCTGTCATCCACATTGCTCCAGTCTGGCACCATTCTAAACATTGGCATCTATGCTGTGGGGTCAATGGCAGTCTTCTTAACGAGCACCGTGAGTGCAGGCCACGTTCAACCAATCGATGGGAAATTGTTCTGTTTGATACGGGAATATCCAAGGTATCTTGTACATGCTGCAGAATTGTGGTGCAAGTGATTTGCGTGACTGCCACAGCTTGTCGGCGGATGCGTTGATCCACACGTGCTGACATCACTTTGGCTGCACCTGCACCCCTCCTTCTTTGCCACAGCCGATGCACCGTTCTCGCATCCATGTGGGTATCAGCTGCGATTTGATGTAAGGACCAACCCGCTCTTCTCAGTCCGATCACCATACAACTCGTAAAATCGTCTATCTGCTGAGGTACCTTCATTGACGGTGGCCTGTCATTCTCTCCTATTACACATATCCTCTGGGACAAAAACAACTTTCTTCGATAATTCGTCTGGCAGAAATAATGACGCAAATATTGCCCATTCTGCATGTTCCTTCCCTTATATCTTACTTCATGTGTGTCAGAGAGCTGTGCATTTCACATCATTCGCATAACTCAGTGACGTGTGTCTACTCTAAAATTTGAATAAATTTCTGACCACTCCTTCTTGGTGTTGCATTTTCAATATCGAGCAGTGTATATTTCCCTTCTACTTCAGTATCTTTTTTTAAGACTCGAAAACTTTGAACAGAACAAATTTATTATGCAAATCAATAACCATCACTGATTGTCTACTTTCTTAGCCTGTATAGAAGACCAAAATCATTCAGAATCAAGGGTGGCCATCTTGGATAGGGCTCACTGTATCTATAAAGTATAATGTAAAACATATATAGATCTCCTATTTGAATCCTGTCATCTAAACTAAAACTAAACTCAGTGGCGTAACAGCCCTAATGGGCCAAGGCCTGCAGTGCCCAAAATCTGCTTTCTTAACTGTGGACCCCGGGAGCATAATGGCAGACTGCACATTGAGTTGAATAGTGTTAAACGAATGTCGCATACTGCGCATGCCCAGAAAAAAGTTGGCGTAATTATTATGTTGGCGCGATTTGAAAAGACGGTATATGGTAAATGTACCGCCATCTGATTGTAAACAAATCTAGCGTTTAAATCTTCGCAGAGTATAATGTAAATGTAAAGTAATTACTGTGTTAAAATACGATTTTTTCCTGTACTGCTTGAACAACTGGAAAGCTGAATGATACGATCAAGTATGAAGTCGATTGAAGAGTGCAAAAAATGGGTAAAGGAAATCAGCGTAAATACAAATGCCCAGCGCAAGAACTGCAAACCAAATGCTATTGCAAGATTGCTTTCAGGTATGTATTTTCCCATTTCAGTAAATTTGATATGTTATAAATGCAAGTATGTTTATGTACTATGTCACAGTACCATCTTTCTAAATACACATACAGTTCATTAGTTTTTTTTTTTTTTTTTTTACATTTCCTAAATTTCTATATATTGTAACATTAAGAAAAAAGTTTTAAGGAATGATTTGTTTCCTTCAGAGGAATATAGCAAGTGTTTGTAAATAACACTCAAGAGTTTTACAGTTACTTAATGCTGTTTACTTAATTCTTTGAAAAAAGGAAAAGAAAAAAAAAAAAAAAAAAAAAAAAAAAAAAAAACCGCCAACATACATTACCAAACTAGGAGAGAAAATCCAGTTTACATTACTGAATTGAAACATGTAAACAAATTAAATCTAAATAACGAATTATTATGAACATATGTTAAATGCACCGTTATCAGCAAATTAGCCTAAATTAAAATGAAACATATATTAATAAAAAAAGCAAATTCAATCAGTAAGGACGTTAAAATAACGAGTAAACAAAGTTCCATAATATTGCAATTGTAAACATCACTGAACCAGACTGGACAGCAACGGACATCATGAATAAGCTAATGTAAGGTTGCTTACGCGCCAATATTTCTCCCTGCGCCGAATGTACACCATCAAGCATGCGCAGTAAGCGAAATTCGCTTAACACTATCAACTCAATGTGCGGTCTGCCATTACGTGCTCCGGGATGCATAAGCATATGCCCTGAACAAGTGGTCAGCTTGGGTCGCAGGACCTCCAGTATTTATTTAGTCCCCAAGCGAACTTGGTACACATTTTATCGACCCAAGTGATGGACATCAAGGGATGGAAGGCTGAGTCGACCTTGCCTAGTCCGGGAATTAAACCCCAGACATGTGGTGCCGATGCACTAGCCACTGCGCAACCGGGCCTCGAATCCTGTTATCAGCTCTGTACAATGGTACTATATGTTGCCAAATTATATATAAAAACTGACTAAGATTTGATTTTTATTTTTTATTCCATTCTATGTGAAACTAGATTCAACTTGATGAAATCTCATTTTGTATTTTTAAATTTGAAATAAACCATTCAATTTCTACCACAACCACCTTGACTGGTATGATAAAAAGCACAGGCTGACAGACATGCAAAAATCGAGTGCTACTAACTTATTAGCACGGCCAAAGAAACATGCTGTCAGTGCCCAGAGTAAACAATTGAGAGGTGCAAAATTGCTAGAACAAAATGAGAAAAAAAATCGCAATGGAATTTCTAAATTAATTGAAAAATTCCTTGAAAAAATTCTAAAAAAGAATAAAACAATCTAATTTTATCTACTAATAACCACAAAATGTTCAAAGCACTACTCCAGTATTAGATAAATGCATCTGGAAACAAAAGCTGAAATATAATGGTTACAAAATACGAAACATTCATAGTAGTTTGAAAACTAAGGTTAGTATTTATAGGAAAATAAGCCAAAGAAGTTTGACTTCTACTTTTTCAATTATTTTTCAGACTATGATGTCTTTAAATACATAATAATATATTTATATAGTAAACACTTGTCAGACTTGCAGAATGCAATTTTGTGTATATGCATTCTCTTAACTATTTCCATTTATTTTACCCAACATAAAAATTTCAATTGTGTGCAGTACACTGGTGTGTTAAAAAATTTGTCTGAATTATACTCCTGATAACTGAATTTTAAATGAAAAGTTATTATAAGTATTTGTGTCAATTACTGAGGTACACTGTTGTTGGTTTTTCTCCCTCCCCACTTGTTTCTAAAAAACGTTAAAATATATATATATATCTTTTTTTTTTTTTTTTTTTTTTTTTTTTTTTAAGAATACACATACTGTAGTAGTGGCACAATATTTTACTTTGGCATAGTGTGGTCCAAAGGCTAAACCCATCCCTGTTAGAATGTTCTGTTCTTCATATCTTATAGATGCAATATCAACTGCTCCTCGTACAGCAGCCCAAATAGTATTATCAGTGATGAGACGGGTTAAATAACCAATAACTTCATTTTCCTAACAATGAATATTAGCCACTGGTTTAAAAGGAAAAAAAAAAATATCTTTTGAAAATCTTTGAAACAAAGAATAATCAGAAGCCTCTTCTTTAAGACAATTATTTCTTTATAAACTTAGACATTATATGAATGTAACAGAAGAAATCCTTCTCTTTTCAATATGGAATAAAAAGAAATAATTGAAAACTAATATTGAATATTTGTTTCGAAATACATTAAAATAATATAGTTCTTTTTTTAGCTTTCTTATGTTCTTTTTTAGCTTTCATAGTTCTTTTTTTAGCTTTCAATTCAGTTTGATAATGCAGCATTATAGTAATCTCATTGGCCCAAATACAAGACCACAATTTTTTCCTTGAAACATCCTTCATAAAATGAATAATGATGAAATCATTGACAGTGTTATAAATCCAGCATGAAAATTTTTACAGAGTCAAGATAATGATGTAGAAAAATCAAGGATACCATTTCATGTTTGATGATAATTTGATTTTAAAAGAAAAAAAACTGACCTACACAAGTAGCCTAACATTTAAAATATATATTAAGATATTTTATTATTTATTTTACTTATTACACTAGAGAAAATCTGGCATTTAAATAATTTAATTATTTTTCTTACAGAGCTCCAAAATATCAAACTCATATTTGCAAGGCTGACTTAAAATTTTTTTCTTCTTCTTACAAAATATCTTCAAACGTTTATAATTGTTCTACATTTGAGATCATCTTACACTGCAAGAAATATGATATTTATTTATTTTCCCCTATATGATAAAAAACAAAACATTATTAACCTTATTGGTAAGATTGAGATTGCAACATGACGAAATTAGAATTAGAAAACTAAACTGCTTTACAACATAAGTATGCTGAAATTAGTGCATACTATAAAAAAAAATTAATTGTTTCTAAAATAAGATTTATAGATAGAGTTATAAAAATATACAAGTATATACAGTAGAAAACCAAAAATCCATCAACCTAAAATCCCCAAAACCTTTCAGATATAAATAACAAAATTTGCAGTTAAAAAAATCATGAAATCACAAGACTTTTCAATTACTAATTTAGATTTCCAAGTCTACCTTTATAAATATATGGCACAATTTATGACCATATTCACTTTTTATTGAAACTAGGATTTGATAAAAACTACAGATAAAAAATTGCTTCTTTATGCAAAGACATAACATAAAATGAAGACATACGTTGTTTAAGAAAACTGCATTATGGACTGGATGACAAATCTGAATTAACTTAAAGCCCGTCAAATGGGTAATGATGAAATCATTTACAGTGCTTTAAATTGAACACAAAATTTTTTTGATCATGATGATGATACAGAAAAAACTAAAAAGACACTATTTAGTTATTGATGAAAAATTGAACTTAGGAGAAAAATATTTGAAAATTTTAGAAAAATAAGAATATGGAACGGATCAGGAAGTATATAATTTGCAAGGGGGGGGAGGGACTCACTAAAACAATCAAAACTTTTAAATAAAACTACTATAAAAGAGATATTTGAAAAACGCAAAAAGTTTTTTTTTAAATTTTATTTTACACACCTTTCATTTTGCTCTATGAAAATATCCAAAAAAGTTATTGCTCTTGAATGCTTTATTTAATTTGATACCATTTGCTCTGCTTTTTTCCGTTTAAATCTAATGATTCTTTCATGACCTGAAATTTGCAGAATTCTAAAATCTGCATAACCTCTGATCCCAAGCTGTGCATATTTCTGGTTTTTCTATTGTAATAGCATTTTTTTTAAAATTTAGAATTTTAAAACACATTACTCATTATGAAGATCACTAATGCATACTTACCACATGAGATTTTTCAAGTAATTGCTCCACATAACAAGCTTGATATAATGCTTCCATATGTGTTATGGCTGTTGCTTTTCGGGAAAATGCTATGTAAATTACAACTGTAACATTTAATCAAAGATTAATAAATTTTAAATAAATACATACAGATATATAATGTAAATTTTATACAGAATACTATTATACTATAGAATTTATACAGAATTATACTTAATCAGTGGATCATGGCCTAGTTAGTTTATCATACCATGGTGTTGTAATTATGATGAATAACATAGTACATGTTTTTAAACAAGGCAGCGAGATTTTTGTAACTGAATCTGTACCACTAAGATAACATGAAGAGACTTGTTTTTTAGATTTACATGCAGTTTCAACTAAATTAAATTTCATAAAATTGTTTAAACATTTGCAAAAATATTCTTATCCCACAATATCAGAGATTTTAGTTTGCAATGCAACTTTAAGTAGATTTACTTCCCAGCTGTAACAATTTATCAGTGCATTCTGTTTACATTCCGATCAGGCGCAAAGCTTTTGCTCATAGGTATTCTTAGGTATTTCATTCATAGGTATTTGGTATTCTATATTTTGGGCAAGTTTTGTGTGTGTGTGTGTGTGGCGGGGGGGGGGGATCTCCAAAATTAGCAACTAACAACAAACTAACAAAACACAAAATATTACAGAACAAAATTTAAGATTTAAACAAAACTGCTACTGAAAATTTCTATGAACAAATCTAGAATACTGTAGCATTCTACGGGTTCATGTATTCGGAGTGATTGATGACAACACTTGATGAAGAATCAAATGCAATTTATTTGTCAGTATTACACAGGATAGTTGCAAAGACGCATTACAATTGTTGAAAAATTATCATAAATACTCTGTTTTAATCGGAAACACAGCCTTCAGGCTCAGGCTATTGCAGTGAAGATAGCTTCAAAGAAAAGAACTAAAAAAACAGCATCCGACTCGAGACTTGATCAATTGCTCTTGAGCTAATCTCTGAACTCAAGACACTATTACTGAACTCAACATACTCTCGATACTCTCACTACTCCCCCACTCCACATACAGATAGAGTATATATATTTTTTTACCTGTCTTTGAAAACATTGTGGAGAAAACCAGTAAGAATTTGTTCTAGAAAGTTCCTATTCTATCTATGGCATGTTGCTAATTTTGCCGCCAAATGGGCAATTTCTTGACAAATCTGGCAAAGCTGCTTTTCCTTGCCACTTTCTGGTAACCCTAAAACTACTATGGAGAAGCTATATTACTGCAGCAGAGCATTTCGTAACAATACTATTATTAATTTAGAACGCAAACAACAAAAATCAGCGTTATATTTTCAAATTTTCACAGGACTAGTTTCAATGGTTTTACCGAACCATCATCCTCAGCTGCAAAAGTGCAAATGAACGAGATAAGATATAATGATTAGCTAAGATAAGATAAGAAAGCCTGGACAGGAGATAAGCTACTGGCACCATCTGTTGATGAAACCAGAACTAAAACATAATTTCTTTAAAGGCTGAAGGCAAAGATGAATTGGAATTAGTTTCGTTAACTAGAACAGAAAATTTTTTTTGAATGTGAAATGCTTCTAGAAAATCCAGTTCACCAATGGAAGATGTTTTTTGAATAATTTTGGCAGCAGAAAAATTGAAAGTGTGATTTTCGGACCAACAATGTTGGGCAACAGAAGACTTCTGTGCTTCCTCTTTTCTAACATATGCCTCATGTTCCTTAACGCAAAATGTTAAGGCTCTCTTAGTTTGGCCAATGTAAATTAAACCACACTGGCAAGGAATCCTGTAAATACCCCAGGAATTTATATCCAGAATGGGGTCCTTGAGTATGGAACTCAGAATTTTATTGATGGGAGAATAAATGACTCGAAAGTTAAATTTCTGTAAAATATGTGCTACTTTGTAGCTAATTGATGGAAAGAAGGGAATGACAGCAGAATTTTTATAATCTCCTAAAACAAGAGTGTGCCTTTTGGTGTGTTGAGATGAGAATTTTTTTAACTGCTTGATTAATAATGTTGGGTGAAAAACCCCTGTCAATAGCTATTGCTTTTAAATAATTTAGTTCTTCATCAAGGGATAGTTTGGAGGAGCAAACTTGAAGAGCATGGAAAACATAGGAATAAAATGAAGCTAACTTTTGTTTAGTCAGATGACATGATTTGAAGTTTGGTGGAAGGCAAACCGATGAAGGTTTATGGTAAACCGTAGTATTGAAATTGGATGTGTTATGTATGACTAGAATGTCAAGAAACGGAAGATAACTGCAAGTCTCAAGTTAAAAAATGAACTGAATAGCAGGATCAATGAAATTTATTGTTGAAAGAACTTTATTTAAATCATCTTTATTACCTTCAAATATTTACCTTCATAATAGATATAGATAGTATTGTTATGTACTATTATTATTACGTAACAATACTCTCCATATCTATTCTGAAAGTAGGTAAAGATAACACATGAAACCTTTATTCTAATAAAAAATATAATGATAAATTTTTTAATCAAATAATACTATCTTTCACTCATATACTAATAAATAATACTTCACTTAGTTATATAATTTTTATAATACACTTTATAAAGGATATGTATGATAGGCAATATATTAGAACGGTTGTTATAATAAAATAGTTAATGCATATGTTACTTTCCTTATTTTAAATTTTATTAAATTATTAAAGAAAAAAAAAACTTTGGCAGGCAGATTCATAATCTGCCCATGGCCCACAGTTTTGAGCCTTTTGTACACATTATACTTAATGACTTATAAAATACTGAAATCTGCTTATTAACTCCTTTGGGACCAAGTTGACCAATATAATAGAACATGGTGTTTATAGCTTTAACCCTTCGCGGCACAGTGTGCCCGGTCTGGATACACCTAAAAATTTCCTTCTGTACGCACAGAAAAATTGAATGAAAAAGGATTTATAGGTTACTATGTATAAGTTACTCAGAACCTTCTTTATTTATAGTATATGGCAGCTCAACACAAACCAGTTCATATATTTTAGCCATGTTTAGTTTTTTTAAAATGCTCATTTTTCAAAGAAATCTTCCAGATTTTGTTTAGGGTATAAAAGGAATTGTTTGAAAAGAAATTTCTATGTTATTTTTTTTTTTTTTTTTTGGCTGTACGCTAATCTCCTTATTCTATATTAGTTTTAAATTTTTACCTTGAAATCTTGCCTAAAATCAAATGGCGAACCTAGGTGTGCCCAGACCAGGCTCACTGATAATCTAGGACAACTGAGAGTCTGTATTCTTTGTTTCTCCGCATCTCATCGGTCAGTTCATTGATAACAATGCTCATTTCAGCACTCTTTTCGAAGCTCTATTCAATCAGTGTGCCCTCTTCGGGCACACCCAGAGAAATAAACAATAATTGCTATCTTCACAAAATTTTACTTGTGTACTCCTCTAGGCCTAATTAGACTGCCTACCCCCTTTTTTTTTTAATCAAAATTCCGACTTTAAAAGGTAGCGTGCCGGGAAGGGTTAAAATCATATACTGCATTTCATACATTCAGTATAACGAGCACAACTTCCCCCATCCTCATTTTTTAGCTGAAATAGACAAGGTGAATTATTAAACTGATGCCCTTGATAGTGTAATTGTTTATCACTTTCAAATGGCAAGTTCAGATAATTATTTCCAAAATTTCCTTTCCCTTTGTGAAACAAATGCAATCCTTTAGAAAATGGTCTGATTGCAAACAGACTACTGTTACAAACATTAAGTGGTTTTTTGAAAGAAAATTAGCACTAAGTATGTGAAACCCCATCTTTTTAAGTACCTTAAAGATATCTGAATACCAGTCTAAAAAAGGTTAAGTAATTACAGATTCATACAAGATAATACAAAATTTCTACACACAGGGTAGCATAATGAATTGTTATGTGCAACATACAAAGAAAATCATTGTTACTCTGTATAAAGACTTGCAATAATAATGATAAAATTATTTTAGAAAAATGCTTTTAGCAATGTAAATGAGCTGTTACATGCAATAAAAAAGGGGAAAAAATTACTTTACATATGGTAGACTTTGTGCAATTTTTTTAGATAATTTTATAGTAAATAATAAAATAATGAAATTTTTTTTATTAAAAATAGATCAAAACACAGTATTTTTAATTTTGACCATAAATGACAGAAATTATATTAAAAATATTGTGAATTAATAAAATATAAGAGTAATACATTTGTACAAAAGGGTCATAAGGGTGCTGGTAAAATAACTGAACAATAATACTTAATCAAAGCATAAAGGAACAACTATAAAAGGTGCTTTATAAAAGATCCAATAAAAGATCATTGACTGGTAGCTCAAGGTCAGTGTTATTACACAATCCAATGGGATTTACCTTTGCTACACATAAATATGAAAATTTTGATCCTGTTCTTTTGGTACATATAGAAAGCAGTGCTTCAAATTCTAATAGCCAAGTTTGTAAGTATAGATAAAATTTTTTATATATGAAGGTGGAATATTTTGTTGAGAAGGCATATGATGAATTGGGAGAAATGGTGACAGACACCGACAAAGGTCTGTCAGGGTTTAAAAATAAGAAAAGCCTTACATTAAGAATCTGGAAATTGTTTGAAGACGCTAGTGATGTACACGAACAATCGGGTCATGTTCAAAATCAAACCATAACAGATTCTCAGGACCATTATTTAGAAACAATGCTAAAAGAAATGGTTTGGTTTATTTAATTACGGCAAAGCACACTAGGGCTATCTGCCTAAGGGGAGGGATGCCTTTGTGGAGGACTTTCTAAGGGAAACTGTGTCAAATACACATTACACATGAGGAAAACCACGAAAACACCCATGCAGAGAGCCTGTTCGTGGGATTCGAGGGATTCCTAGGACTGAACTACCAGTGTTCAGCGACTTTACCGTTCAGCCACTAGTGGGCACTAAAAGAAATGGACATCAGCACAAATTGCAAGGCAGTTTCTTTGCCACACCTACAGGAACTTGACTACTCAGACATACCACCAGTGATGGGTTGTATAAAAGATGGTTGTATGCAGTGAAACATGATTAGTGTCCTACTAACATGGGCTACAAAATGCACCCAGTTGCAGTAGCTTAGAGATTATTGTGATTGGAGTAACATGGACTGGAGCTGAATTCTCTTTACTGAGGAGTCTCGTTTTTATTTAAAAAATGATTCCAGGCATAGTACAATGTGGTGAGAGTCTAATAAATCTCAAATATCCATGAAAGGCACTGGTACAAAGGTGCTGAATTATGTAATGGGCAACATCAATTTGAATGGCCGCACTGACTGTTTTCATTAGTGCAGCTGCAAATAGTGAAATATACAGATATCAAGTTCTCGATCCTCATGTCAAATTATTTAGGTGTGCAATTGCTAATGACAATGCTCATTCCCATTATGCTGCACTAATTCAAATGTTCTCCAGATTTAAATCTAATACAACATGCTTGGAATACATTAACATGAAAAGCATTATCACTGCATTGTCCACCTAGCATTCTCTAGGAGCTTCAAATTGCTGTTCATAATGAATACACCTTAGGAATCCATGGAACCAATTTAATAAATAGGAATGACATGCATTCTTTAACTTTTTATCTGTAAAAATTTGTAACACCAACTTCTCAACTTTATATCCCATTTACAGTGTTTTTATTGAATTTATCTTTTATGGACAATATAATGAGTAATGTAATTGAATTGAAGCAATTATGTATTCTGAAGATACATCAGGCATTACAAATAAAGATGGTTGTATGAGTCTCTTTATATGAGTTGCATGTTTTTAGCTGCAAAATCATTCAAGTTATATAAATTTTTATAGTTGTTCCTTTAAATTTTTCCCCTCAAATGTAATTAATAATTTACTTGCTTTTAGTTAACAAATAAGCTTAGCTAACAGAAAATTTTATCCTGACTTCTACCTTTATTGGGTTAAAATTTCTCATTTGTAATTGACCTGGTAGGTCAGTTACAAATGAGAAATTTTAACCCAGAAACAAACTCAGAAAAACTAAACAAACTCAGAAAGTATATAACCTGATATGTATTGTATCACACATATAAGGTAAAAAATATGTACAGCAAACTTTTGATTTTAATCAGTATTATCCCCTTATATTCTCCATTTTAATTTGGGTATTTCCCCTTACTGTCTTAAAATAGTAACTGCTTATACCACTTCAAACTGTGTCATTTCAAATTAATCCATATCATATGATCTTACGTAATGCTGCATAGCAGGTATACTTTAGCCTGAATGATACTGAGTGTCATTCAGGCTAAAGTCACTGTAATGACACTCGCGTGATACACAATTTAAGATTTTTATTGAAATCCAAACTTTTTTTAAGAACCAAAACCTTTGGACAATCTCCCAGCTTTCTTCTAAATTCATCACACTTTCTAGCTTGTTGCTTTTAACTAACATGTAATGGCTCACTTCTCTGCATCCTCCATAAAATGTAGCACACTCAAAATTAGGTACAAATTGCACCTATGATGATATGTGAATCAGAATATACATTTCAAGAATTACTTTACCCAGAAATAAATCATATTGTATCTAGGGCTATGTTTGTCTGCAGATTTCATCCTTTTACTTATGAAATTACACATTCTATATGCCAGCACCATCTATACCCTTGGCTATGATTATAACAGGGTTGCCATTCAAACAGGAGAATGAAATTCCCTTACTTTTCCAGGTATGTTTCGAGAAAATTCCAGTCTATTCGTGTAATGTACGTTGGCTGTGCTAAGAGGTAAATTAATTATGGTATTACTTGTATTGTGTAGCAAATTCACTTAATTATTCAATAAATCCCAGAGGACATTTATTCTTAATTATTTTTGGTACACTTTGTTTGATAATTTTGTTTACTTTTCCACTTAAGAAACTTAGTAAAATTTAAGATATATACATTGAATAACAATTGTACGTTTTATTTAATTATTACTCATTATCATCACCAGTTCAACATGAGGCTAATCCGGTTCTTATAAATCACAACGCAATGCTAAAAGTTAGGTTAGATTTTAGGTAAATTTAATTTGTGTGAGGTGTATTCTTAAAAGGCACCTTAACACTTGAAAACACAAATATAATTATAATAGGAGTTGTTTTCTCCACTGAAGATTGAGATTAGAATCTGCCCAATCTGGAATAAAATAAGGCTTTTTTTGCAGACATTCTGCAGCGAAATGAAAGAAAGAAATCTATTTAATGATATTTTTTTACTAAATTGAGGTATTTTATATTTATTACACAGCATACATAAGGAAAAAATATGTGCATTAAATTTCGTGATGTCATCATAGTGCCAGAATTAATTTCAGGATTATGCCAGAGAAAATTTCCTGAAATTTGGAAATATTATTTACTAATGATAAATAAATTTAGAGGGAAGAAGCAACATTAAATGATATGAATAACATAAAAATAAAGATAATTAGTACTTAAAAATTGAATTAGAATAATCAACGATATTTTAGCGAATATAGTTAGCCTAGATGACCGATTACTATTTTTTTATTTTACTGCAAAATGACAAGGTATTTATTAAAAAGAAAAGAAACAAAAAAAGATTTTGCGGTAAAATCCTAGTACACGGTACGGCTTTTGCATGATTTTGAAAATTGTTGCCAAGAATAAAATGACCCGTTCACTGCTCATCACCATGTCGCCAAATCCTGCTGTACCATACATGGAGATTATTTTAACCAAAGAACGTCTATGTAAAGAAGAAAATGTTCCATACGCGTAAATGCTATTATGCTGCTCGAAAGCGGAGGGAAAATTTGCCAAGGGATTTGACGACGGAACCTGGCGGCCAGAATTTCCCTCTCCACGATGTGTACAGGAAATTGAGAAACACGTGTTAAGAAGAAACGTTCTTTGACAAAAAAGAAAACTTCGAAAATCCGTTTCTAGATTATTGAGAAAAATTCAAGAAGAAACGTTTTATCAAAGAACTTTTTTTCTTGGATTTTTCGCAATAATTTTAAAAACGGATTTTCGTAGTTCCCCCCCCTCAAAATAACTAATCCATGAATTAATTTACTTGCGCCAAAAAATATTTTCTTTTCCTTTAGAGTTTAAAGAAATTTTAAACGATATTCATTTTATTAACTCTTGATAACGTGACCTTCGAACTTCGACACCGGTTTCGAACTTGGGCAGTTAGATATATCGCGCATGCACAGCTGTTTCCCTCTATGATGGAACGGAGCCACGTCTGTTGCAGAGAGGTTTTCCTTCTTTACAATACATATTTTTTGATTCTAACCTTCATGGTACCGTATACTACGATTAAACCCATTTTGTTCTATACGAGAATAGGTATTTTCTTTAGTTCATGCACTGAACATGCGATTCTCGAGGTTATTGGAAACCAAAAGTTGCGGGAAACTTGCTTTGCCTTTCTAAAAGCCAATCAAATTGGAGTTGAGAAAATTGGCTCTAGGCCAGCTGCCCGAATGACACTCGCGTGATACACAATTCACCAAAAAAGTGATCTCTTCCGACGTTGGCGCAAAACTCACCGTTTTTGGCGGGATCATTGTATGAAATTCCCTGACTTTTCCAGATTTTGACTACAACACTTAAATTCTCTGAATTTTTTGGTCAATTTCCGAATTCCTTGACTTTTTCCGGTTTTCCAGGTAGTGTGGTAACCCTGTTATAATTATTTGTGTCTTCTCTTCGATTCCTAAATTATTGCATATATACAAATATAGTATCACATACATACATACACTGCTCGACATTGAAAATGCAACACCAAGAAGGAGTGCTCAGAAATGTATGCAAATTTTAGAGTAGACGGACGTCACTGAGTTATGCAAATGATGTAAAACATGCAGCTCTCCGATGCACGTGAAGTAAGATACAGTCAAAAGTCGTTAATCCAGACTCGTCGGGACTTCGGCGATTCCGGATTATAGATCATGAGTTTAAATCTCGTAAGATGGCATGAAGAAATTCTAAAATTAAAAATATGAAACTGTAATTTATGAAATAAAGAACAATTATGATCTAAAGAGTATCAAAATTTACAAAAAAAAAAAAAAAAAAAAAAAAAAGCTTAATATTTATTTGTTTACTTTATTAAACATTTCTTTCAATATAAGTTGTTTAAGTTGCTTCGTTTTATGTGATAATATTTTCTCTTTAATTCTATAAACAAACATAATTTCTTGTTCAGTTACAAAGTTCCGCTGTTCAAGTCCCGTTAATTGCTGTGCCGAGAATACCGACTAACTTGTCAAACGAAATTTTTTCGTTTTCACTAACCTCTCTGTCACATTCTTCATGTCTTTATCCATTTTTTGCAGCAATTCCACTTTTTGTTTGTTGGACATCGAAACATACTTTCGTTTTGTAGATCCTATGGAAGTTCCAGCATCGGAAATTCTATTTGACATAATCGAAAGTTCAAGTTTACTTTTATAAAATTGCTCTTACAGTCTGCAAAAAATAATAAGCGGGATCCAATTTGAAGATTAAGGAACAATGCAATCATTAACTGAAATAGATAATTTTAGCTTATACCGTCCGTTATACATTAAACGCGCAGGCGAAAACGTATTCTACACTTGTGCACACGCATATGCGCAGTAGTCAAGGTCTTACGCGCACATGTGCGCATGTAACGCCTGTGCATGTAACGCCTGTGCGCATGTGCCAACGCGGCGCATTCGCAGAAAGTTTTTAGCTTTGAGGTCCAGATTATAGATCATTCCGGATTATGGGTGTTCGAATTAACGACTTTTGACTGTATAAAGGAAAGAAGGTGCAGAGTGAGAAATATTCGTGTTGTTATTTCTGCCAGACGAATTATCGAAGAAAGTTAGTTTTTGTCCCGGAGGATACGTGGAATAGGGAGAGAATGCCAGGCCGCCATCAACGAAGGCACTTCCAGCAGATAGACGATTTTACAAGGGATACGGTGATCGGACTGAGAAGGGCGGGTTGGTCCTTACGAGCCCTAGTGGATGCGAGCACAGAGCATTGGCTATGGCGAATATGGTTGAAACAAGGAAATGTGGGAAGAAGGAGGGGTGCAGGTGCAGCCAGAGTGATGTCAGCACGTGTGGATCAACGCAGCCTCCGACAAGCTGTGGCAGTCACGCAAGTCACTTGCACCACAATTCTGCAGCATGTGCAAGATACCTTGGATATTCCCGTGTCAAACAGAACCATTTCCCGTCGATTGGTTGAACGTGGCCTGCACTCAGGGTGCCTATTAAGAAGACTGCCATTGACCCCACAGCATAGATGCCAATGTTTAGAATGGTGCCAGACTGGAGCAATGTGGATGACAGAATGGCAAAACGTTGTGTTCTCAGATGAGTCTTGCTTCTGTTTATCCAGTGACAGTCGTCGCATACGTGTGTGGCATCGACGTGGAGGCAGATCTAATCCGGCAGTAACTGTGGAACACTCCACTGGGCAACAACGTGGCATAATGGTTTGGGGCATTATTGCCTACAATTCCACGTCACCTCTAGTTCGTATTCAGGGCACTATGATGGCCCAACGATACTTGGGTAATGTACTGCGGTCGGTGGCAATCCCTTACCTTCAGGGGCTGCTTAATGAAATTTTTCAGCAGGATAACGCCCGACCACGCAGTGCTCGCATCTGCCAATATGCTCTGCAAGGTATGAAGTTGCTTCCCTGGCCACTGTACTCTCCTGACCTGTCACCAATCGAACACGTGTGGGATGTGATTGGATGCCGTTTGCAGACTCTGCCCCTGCCTCGTTCAGAAGACTAACTGCGGCAAATGGTTGAAAGGAAATGGAGAGCCATCCCTCAGGACACCATCTACACTCTTATTGACGTGTTTCTTCATGCATCGCTGCCCGCGGTGGTCCTACATCCTACTGAGTCGACGCCGTTCTCTAGTATTCTGACTATCATTTTGAAATACAGATCACTTATTGCTGCTTGCTGTCTCTGTCTTTTTTCCAAATTTCATCACTTTCTGACCACTCCTTCTTGGTGTTGCATTTTCAATGTTGAGCAGTGTACATATTGAGTTGAATATTCGCTCTTGAACATTTCATGACAAAGACTGAACAACATTCCAGGAAGTTGCTTCCAAAAGGCATTTTTTGCTTTGTCAAAGGTAATCCCCCCTTGATGCTGAATATGATATAAAAAGTGCTGCATTATGGTATTCCAATTTCCATTATTACATTTAAGCAATATGCTATATATCAAGTTTAGTAAATTGCTTAATTTCTTCAGCTAGTTATTTTGAACATGATATAAATTCTTATAAAGTATTTAAAAAAAATCATAAAAAAAGTTTCACACAGTTTTCAGCTTCTATCATTTTTATTCAATATCAATTAAATGAGCTTAAAGATATAACAGATCATAATACATTAGACAGACTAGACAAACTATACAATGGAAACCAAAAAATGTTTTTGAGAGTTATTTTCAAAGTATTTTAATAAAGCAGTTACTCCCTTTCCCCAATCTGTGTTAATGATATTCTGAAATTTAAAACAAATTTATTGCTGGAGATTACTGATAAAAAATTTCAAACAAAATCACATTATATGGTATTAATAACTCATTAATACATCAATGCCCATTAATCAGTATCAATTCCTCACACTAACTGAATACTACAAATGTTGAACTAACAAAGTTTCTTAGTAATTGTAATCAATAACATGCTTTGGAGGATAAGAGGGAACTATTTTTTAGAACACAGTTAAAATATAATAGTAAGTACGACTTGCTTAAAATAAGTGCATTTCAGGAGATATAGAAAAATTATTTAAAAAAATTGTAATATTTTAACAGTGATAGATTATAGGCATACATCTAACTATGCATAGATTTAAAAATAAAACAGAACCTATTTATCTGAAGTAACTAGAGTGGAGCTATTTCTGACTGTCCTTTCTTAGGGGGAAGGTAGAATCTATGAATAGGTTTTCATTTAAAAAAAAGTGGAAACTGCTCATAAGCAAATTATTTTTAACAATAAAGTTATCTTTTAATAGATTATATGCATAATAAATATCCTAATTTCTATTTCAAACTTTCTACTAGGTATGTACAAATGCTTTATTAGTTTTTTAGTTGAAAAGAAAGGCAGATAACACAAAATTAAAATATCTAAAATTCTATAATTGTCAGCGTTCTGAGTTTAATTTTTTATCATCTGTATGGCAATAGTTTAGCATACACTGATAAAATACCTGAATTTTAGAGTAAAAAATATCTTTTAATGCTGTTTTTGCATCCTTATATTACTATGAAACGCTCGGGGAGAGAAAGTGTCCTGTAATGCTTGCATGAGATAGTACTTCATCAGGACAAAGCTAAGAGAATATCCTATGTAGTAATACTCTCCAACCTAGTCCAGCAATTTTTTCTGAGTAACTAAAATAGCATTATAAGGTTTTTCTCCTCAGGGTTGCCACTCAAACAGGAGAATGAAATTCCCTGACTTTTCCAGGTTTTCCAGGTGTGTTTCAAGAAAATTCCAGTCCATCCGCGTAATGTACGTTGGCTGTGCTAAGAGGTAAATTAATTATGGTATTACTTGTATTGTGTAGCAAATTCACTTAATTATTCAATAAATCCCAGAGGACATTTATTCTTAATTATTCTTGGTATACTTTGTTTGATAATTTTGTTTAGTTTTCCACTTAAGAAACTTAATAAAATTTAAGATATATACATTGGATAACAAATGTATCTTTTATTTAATTATTACTCATGATCATCACCAGTTCAACACGACGCTAATCCGGTCCTTATAAATCACAACGCAATGCTAAATAGTTAGGTTAGATTTTAGGTAAATTTAATTTGCGTGAGGTATGTTCTTAAAAAGCACCTTAACACTTGAAAGCACAAATATAATTATAATAGTTGTTGTTTTCTCCATTGAAGATTGAGATTAGAATCTTCCCAATCTGGAATTAAATAAGGCTTTTTTTGCAGACATTCTGCAGCTAAACGAAAGAAAGAAATCTATTTTAATAAATTGAGGTATTTTATATTTATTTTGCAGCATACATAAGGAAAAAATATGTGCATTAAATTTCGTGGTGGTATGTCATCATACTGCTATAATTAATTTTAGGATTATGCCAGAGAAAATTTCCTGAAATTTGGAAATATTATTTACTAATAATAAATAAATTTAGAGGGAAGAAGCAACATTAAATTATACGAATAACATAAAAATAATTACTTAAAAATTGAATTAGAATAATCAACGATATTTTAGCGAATATAGTTATATTACATGGCTAGCCTAGATGACTGATTACTATTTTTTTATTTTACTGCAAAATGGCAAGGTATTTATTAAAAAGAAAAAAAAAAAGGTTTAAAAAGATTTTGCGGTAAAATTCTTGTATACGGTAAGGCTTTGGCACGATTTTGAAAATTGTCGCCAAGACCAAAATGACCTGTTTACTGCGCATCATGATGTCGCCAAATCCCATTATTATTCTAAACAAAGAACGTCTATGTAAAGAAGAAAAGGTTCCATACAAGTAAAATGCTATTACACCGTTAGAATGCGGAGGGAAAATTTGCCAAGGGATTTGGCGATGGAACCTGGCGGCCAGAATTTCTCTCTTCGCGATGTGTACAGGAAACTGAGAAACACGTGTTAAGAAGAAACTCTCTTTGACAAAAAGAAAACTACGAAAATCTGTTTTTAAAATTATTGCGAAAAATCCACGCAATAATTTTAAAAACGGATTTTCGTAGTTTTTTTTTCCCCTGAAAATAACTAATCCATGAATTAATTTACTTGCGCCAAAAAATATTTTCTTTTCCTTTAGAGTTTAACCACTTGCGCTAAGACTAAACTTCACGGTTGCGGTGCCGTGCGCTACAATATAACAAGCGGTAAAGTGTCTCATTTACGCCGCTCCGCATCTGCGAGTGCAATCCAGAGCTGTAACTCGAGAAATAAACAATCTCGTTGTTAGGTGACGTGTGCACCACGTTATTTTCATTTTTGCGATAAATGCTTATCGACGTGATGTTCACGTCTCGCTCATGGTTTGAGACAAAAGCATCTCGACGTGCGTGGCACGTCTTTTTAGCGCAAGTCGTTCAAGAAATTTTAAACGATATTCATTTTATGAACTCTTGATAACGTGACCTTCGAACTTCGACGAATATATCAGACATGCACAGCTGTTTCCCTCTATGATGGAACGGAGCCACGTCTGTTGCAGAGAGGTTTTCCTTCTTTACAATACATATTCTTTGATTCTAACCTCCATGGTACCGTATACTAGGATTAAACCCATTTTGTTTTATACAAGAACAGGTACTTTCTTTAGTTCATGCACTGCACATGCGATTCTTGAGAATACTGGAAACCAAAAGTTGCGGGAAAGTTGATTTGCCTTTCTAAAAGACAATCAAATTGGAGCTGCGAAAATTGGCTCTATGCCAGCTACCCGAATGACACTCACGTGATACGTAATTCGCCAAAAAAGTTATCTCTTCCGACGTCGGCGCAAAAATCGCTTTTTTTGGCGGCATCGTTGTATGAACTTCCCTGACTTTTCCAGATTTACTTAAATTCCCTGACTTTTCCCTGAATATTTTGGTCAATTTTCGAATTCCCTGACTTTTCACGGTTCTCCCGGTTTTCCAGGTAGCGTGGCAACCCTGTCTCCTGCCTTCTTGTCATGCCTTCATAGTGTGGTGGTCTGCACGCTGGGCGTGTATTCCAGTGGTCCGTGGTTCAATTCCCGGTGAAAGCGTTTGCTCATTTTTCATCATTCCTGCTTCCCCCAAAAAATTCTTAATGTCTCTACAATGGCTCCATAACTAAAAGGGTGGTGGATGATGATTCTCCCTACCCAGGATTTGGTGATTGGTTCCCCTCCAAAACCCCAGTCGCCCTTTAAAAGGGGGAGTATATAAGGTACTTCTCCTGCCTTTTTGACATGCCTTTGTAGTGTTGGTGGTCTGCACGCTGGGCGCATATTCCAGAGATCCGTGGTTTGATTCCCGGGAAAGGCGTTCGCTCATTTTTCATCTTTCCTCCTTCCAGAAAAAAAAATCACTAATGTCTCTAAGCATAAGGTCTGGCATTATCAAAATGAAAGAAAATATTTCTGCCATTGATAAGTGTTTTTAAATGTTATTAGCTGTCAGTTCTCAAGTTTGTCTAAACGTCAATAACAGATGTCTACATTTACGATTTAGTTATATTATTCCCTTCACCTTTCATGATATACGAGTATTTAAAAAAAAAAAAAAAAAAAAACTTTCTGAAATGCAGTCCTCTATTTGAAGCACAGTTCTGCAACTCATCACATCATCCTTCAACGATTAAAAATACAGTACATACATATGACAACAATATGACATATACATATGACAACAATATAACTCAACAATATGGACATATTTGTTACCTTCCTTAAATTTTTATATAATCTAGTAATTATTTTTAATATCTGCTTCGAATTTACAGTAATCAATAACTTTAAATTTTGCATAAAAATATAAATTATAGCATTCTGATAATACTTCAGTAACTAACATTTAGAAATACTTGTTTTGGAGACACAAAGTATGTAGTCAGTGGTCTTATAGATCTCTAAAAGTTCTTTGATATCTTTCCACCTATAAATGAAAGACATAAAAAGTGAAGTTTAAAAATCATAAATGATAAAGTTAAAAAGCTAAAAACTTTAAACAAATATGTATTAAAATTACCTTTTCCTTTGAATTGCATCTTTAAATGATGAGCCTAATATCACAGTTACTCTTTTTGGCCTAAAAGAAGGACATAAACTTTCTTTCTGATTCACTTCAGCTACTGAGAGAAAGTCCTGGGAAGCAGATCCTTCACTTAAATAATGTCTAGTATATATTTTAAATCTTGAAATGTTAAATATTTCCATAACTACAGATTTTACTGCAAAATAGTTTGCAGTTAAATGAACGATAGTCATACTAATATACAGTATCCAAGTTAATCTGTAAAAAATGGAAACAAAATAAGTATTAAATAAATAATTAAATGGGTTTAAAGTATTAAATGGGTTTGAGAAATAATTGGTAAATTGAGGATTAAATATTATTTAAAAATTTGATTTTTTATTTTGTAATATTAAGAACTATATAATTAATGCATTCTGTATCATTTCTCTTAGCGTCACACTGGATATTAAATTGGAGAATGATGAAAAAAATTGAAAATGAAAAAGAAATAACATAATTTGGTGAATAAGTGAAATAATTTTTTATATTTTATATTGAATATGACAAATATAAAAAAAATTACAATTTGAAGACTGTAAAAATTATATAACAATATTCAAGCAAGGATTTTCAAGATGAACAGTTTTACGATATGATGACAGAAGAAATTTTAAAACAGTTAAGTTGGGTTATTTTATTTTACATACTGTATAATATTATACTTGTCGTATCATTAGTAATTTTTCCTTTTTAAGCATAATTTTGTTATAAGAGAGCTAAAGAACAAAATAATAAGGCATAATGAAACCTAAAGGTTATGCTAGTAATGGTTGATGAAAATCTTTTGTCATTCACATTTTGTGATCTGTAAAATTCTATATGTTGTACAGAAATGCCCTGACATTGCTCCTTCAGACTTCTACGTTTTTTTCACACCTGCAGTGTTTCTTCCCGTGTTATATTCCATTCTGCATAGGATGTCTGAAATGAGGTTGACCTGATTTTGGAGTCGCAGCCATCAAGTTTCTAGGCCGAAGGCCTTGAAAAACTACTAAAACATTGGCAGAAAATCATAGATTGGGGTGATGATTACTACCCATACTATAGGTACTGCTTTCATTTTTTTTTCTAACTTAAGAATGTTTTTTGGACTTCTATTACAACCAGATATTTTTAGCAGCAATTCACATAGCTTTGTTTTGAAAAAACTGAGTTGCACCATGTTCATTGTATCATTTAATCTAGGTATAAGAAATTTTGTCTTATATATTGCAAGACAAAAATTTCTTACTTGGAGAGAGTAATGACATCATATTTGTTTACTTTTAAGAAACAAATAACTATTACTTCTAAAACATGACTTGATAAGTAAAATATGAATCATAACCCTATATATTGCTTTTCTATAAATACTTATCAGCTATATATTTTTGGCCAATCTGCATGTTGTGCATACTAATCTAAATAATTTAAAAGCTTCTTAAAACTATGTTTTAATAAAGAATTACTTTTATTAAACACATTATATTCCTAAACAAAGAAAACATAACCTGGAAATAGAACTTACAGAAAACTCTCTGCAACTATAGGTACAATAAATAAACTGCATATCAAAGCTAGAAGGTTTACTAAAGTTTCCTGACTTCCATCTTTAGCAGACACATCAGCCATATTATTTTTTCTTGCTTGATGTTGTGTCAATGCTGCTCTCGTTGATCCACCAGCTACTCCAACCAAAGACTTTACACGTGAAAGAAAAGAATAAATGAGAAACTTAAAAAAGTATGGTGAAAACAGATGCAGTAAACAACTATTAAAAAGAATAATTCAAGTTTTCAAAAGAAATGAGAAGCATATCAAATGTTCAAGGAGGAATTTCTGTTTTAATGATAAGGAAATTCAAGTTTTGAAAATCATACTTTCATCCTTTGAAATAAAGTGTCTTAGTGATGAGAGATTCAGAATAAAAGTAGTTTTTGAAATACTTTAAATTTCTTCCACAAAAATGAACTAAGTTCCATAAAAAACATATTTGCATTATTAACTTTCTTAATTTTGAATAATATTTCAGTTTTACTTTCCAAATAATATGAAATTCCACTACAAATTCGGCATTAAATGAAGATACCTACATAAGGAACAGAATCCAGATAAATCTAACCTAAAAAAATCTAATAAAAATGTTACACTCAAATAATGATTTTTCTCTTTAGAGGGTATTATAAAATAAAATAAAATGCTAATTATGCATACTAATAACAGTTAAGAACACAGTTCAACAAAATTAAGTTTCAAGTATATTAATAGAAATCTGCATATTTATGTATGAAATCTGTTTGCTTTTTATTTATTTCCAAATGTCATAAAATAAATTGTCTACATAAAATATTAATTCTTTTCCAATACTAATAATGCCTTTCCTAATAATTATAATACTAATTTTTCCTTTGATCAAGCTACCCATTCTGATCATTAAACTAGTGACAATGCAGTATCATAATTATGCATATGTGTGTATACAGGATGGTTAAAAAAAGTGCAACAATGTTACATGGCATATTCAGGTGTATAGAAGAAACAAAATGCTGTTCATATGCTCTCAGCACACCATTTCATTTAGAAGGCATTTAACTTCAGAGTCCCTATATGACATTTCTGGCTAGATGGATGGAAATTCTATCTTTGGCTGTAGGTACTCAGATATGAAAAAAATTGGTTGCTTGTTTTGTGGTTATATAAAACACATAACCACAAAACAAGCAACATATAACTTCATATATTGTGCAGTTTCACTCATTTGTGCAACAGAAATTCTTGAATACTACAGAGGAGTATAATACACACATTCATTTAGCCTTTGACAACATTTCAATCATGCTACCCATCTCTGAACGAATCAGACAGACACATAGATGCTTGCACTGATATTAAGAATCAGCAGTTCCAGTATTTACTTTGAGGTATATCATGTTGAATACATAACAGAACACCTGTAAGTATGTAACTGTCATTTAAATTATTCATATGTAAAATAATATGTTTCATAATAACATGTTATGTATTGCATCATTCAATATGACTAATAAAGAAGATACTGGTAATTGGTTGGAACATATGTAGGCATCTTGCTTTACACTTGAAGGAGTTTTTCTGCTTGGTCATCATCTGGCACTGCTTTTGGAGCTCAGCTGCAATTACTGATAAGGAAGAACTGTTTCCTAGAGGCTCTTTATTCTTGCTTGTCTGTTTCCATTTATTCCATATATTGTGCAGTTTCACTCATATATTCAAGTCAATATCTATACATTATAAGGTATTTTCTCCCTCCTTTCTGCATGCCTTTGTGGTGTAATGGTTGGCACACTCAGCGTACATTCGAAAGGTCCAGGTTTGAATCCTGGTGAGGACATTGCTAAATTTTCATGTTTCCAGCATTAAAAAAACCTAATGACTCTACAGTGGCACCCGAACTAAAAAAGGTGGTGGATGATGATTTTTCATCACCAGGATTTGGCAACTAGGTCCCCTAATCTCCAGTCACCCTTTAAATGGGAGAGGATATAAAGCATTTTCTCACTCCTTTCTGCATGCCTTTGTGGTGTAACGGTTAGTACACTTGGTATGTATTTGAGAGGTTCAGTTTTGAGTCTCGGCAAGGGCACTGCTCATTTTTCATGTCTTGGGCTGCAAAATAGCTTAATGACACTATAAGACATTGAAATCCTTCTACTACATTCCCATGTCCCTTCAATCACCTGGCCAGAAGTGATCTCATAAGAATTTGAAGTTGTACATCTTCTAAACAAAGTGGTGCACAGAAACGATCTTAATTTTATTTCTTTTAACTACATGAATATCCTAGGCATTTTTATCATAGTTTTTCTATGATACCAATTTAAAAACACCCATGTTGAAACATATATGTCTACAACAAAAAAATACATCTAAAGAAGTTTTAAATATCTTATGAGACTTCACAGCTTATACAGTACGTCCTGTAACCTCTACAAATCATATATAATCTTTTCTTTTGTATAACTTTATGTAGACTATGAGTGGCAACAATAGAAACGAAAATAGTCATAAGACAATGTTGTTTAAAAAAGAATGTCTTTAAAAAGTGAATAATAAATTGTTTTCTCTTAAATATAAGCAAGAAAAAATAATGTTTATGACGTAGCAACCACTACAATCCTATAAATATTGGTACAAACTTTAAGGGCAGGTAAAAAGGATTGAAAATTGCATAACAACCTATGACCACAAATGTCACTGTATGCCGCTAGGTGGTGCTATTCACGAGGGCTGTTTACAATGTCTGGGCTGGCTTGGTCAGTGGACTGCTTTGTCAGGCCTTACCTGTTGCCATTATCTTTGACATCATCAAATTATCTCATCATTTTGGAACATGTTCTATCTGTCTTATTTCACCATGTGCCACAAAATTTGAGATGCAACATGTGGTTTCAACATAATGAAGAACCTCCCCATTATGGAAGATGCGTTTGAAGACATCTGAGCATGTTGTTTGATTAACAGTGGACTGGGTGAGATAGTAATCTCTGTCTTGTAATCCTTCATTTCTTATACCTCTACCAGTCACCTATGATGCTTCCAGTCATGGGTTACTATGCAGTTCTCAAATATTTTGACATACCCTACTGGATACATCAAAAGCCCTTAAAGTCTTTATTAAATTTTAAGCCACAATTAACATAATTATTTTTAGAATTTTGCTTTTAGTGGCACTAGAAGTAGTAAAACTATCAATAATGATAATTTAATAATAGTCAATAATGATAAAAAGACGTATTATAAATGTAGCTGGGCTGACTACTCATTTATAAATTTAAAACACTACAGGAGGGGAAAAAATGTTACCTTGCATAATCCTGATATGCAGACTATAAGTGTAAAATGATTTTGAAAATAGGCTGATACCAAGTCCAAAAACATTGCTATGTCATTTAAAACATCTGCAAATAATCTGAAAAAAGTTATGAGCATATTACTAGATTATTAAGTCATATTATTTCATGAATATAAAACATACATCATTAACAATAGGTAATTCATACCTCCACTTTTTGCAATCACTGTCAAGCTTAGTGCTAAAAAGAAAAATGAAATAACATATTTAACATGCAATTAAAAATGAAATAAATTACATAAATGCAATTGCATAAATTGCAATATGCATAAATTTTTAGCCAAATACATGCAGGAAAAAAAGCATTTAAAATCACATTACAGTTAATGCCATATTATTAATCATAAATATATACAGTACAAAGTCCAAAATCCGGACTGGTCAGGAGTTCGACGATTCCGGTTTTGGGATTTTTCCGGATAATAGATCATCAATTTAAATCTGGTAAGGTGGCATGCAGAAATTATACAATTAAAAATATGAAATCGTAATTTATGAAATAAAGAACAATTATGATCTAAAGGGTATAAAAATTTACAAAAAAAAAAAAAAAAAAAAAAAAAAAAAAAGAAGCATAATATTTATTTGTTTACTTTATTAAACATTTCTTTCAATGTAAGTTGTTTAAGATGCTTCCACAAAAAATTCAAAAAGTTCCTTTTTCTTTTTTTTTTCTGTGTCATATACAGTGGACTTTCTAATGCCATACTCTTCGCATAATTTTGAGACGGATATGCCTTTATCCATTTTTTGCAGCTATTCTACTTTTTGTTTAATGGACATCAAAACATGGTTTCACTTTGTAGATCCTTTGGCAACTCCAGAATTGGAAATTCTTTTCGACATAATCAAAAGTTGAAGCTTAGTTTTTATAAAATTGCTGTAATAATAACATTCTGTGAAAAATAATAAGCTGGATCAAATTAGAAGATCAGGGAGCAGTGCTGTCTGCTACATTAATTGAAATGCCTTAGAATCAGTATAGATAATTTTGCCTAGCTTAATAGCATCCGTTATACATGTATCACAAGATTGGTGACGAAAGCCAAGTTATTTCGCTAAATTTTGTCTTGCTCCTATTGCATACTGAATTTAGCCTGAATTGTATTAGTTTAGTTATTTACTGTACCTATGTTTATTTCTTGCACAAGCTTCAAACTAATCAGAGTCCTGAATTAATAAACTTCCACATATACTTAAGGCTTTATCTAGGGCCGGCGCTCGATACCGCCTAGTGCAGTCTCTATGGGTCCTAAATTCTGCTACAAAGCACTTTCCTACATTCTAAATTTTCACTGTGCCTAAACTTTGAATCCCAGTACTTTCCTTAAATCATAAAACTTTCTCATCTCTTAATTTTACCGCTAGGTGCTTCCCCAAATTCCAAAAATTTCGTCTTCCCTAAAAATTCTGCCGTCCAGTGCCGACGTTTTCTGCCGCAGCTTCTGGGTTTATGGTGAATAACATATCAGTTATTCTTAAGTAAAATAGTACTAAATGTAATCTTTTGGCCTATGAGTCTCATCAACAAAATCTATTTTTAGCACATGAAAAAAAATTTTTGTTGAATTTTTCCTCGTCAACATTTCCTAGGGCATTTAAAAATCTATAATCATCGCCAAGCATAATGTTAGCATAAAAGGTTGCCATACTCTTTTTATTCAATTACTAATATAAAAAAAGTTTAGACATCACAGCATGAGTTATTACTGAAGCTGCCATATATTGATAAAGATGCAGTGATAAAAGCAAAATATAATAAATAATGACTCGCCAGGTTGGGGTCAGGGGTATAAAATAGGTGAATGTTTCAGTTTGAGATGTATGCCAAGTAGATACTCAGCTACGGAGACAAATTATTAATCTCACAAATTTATGCTTACATGATTGTTTTTCCATAACAAGGTATTTTATTTAGTGCCTACGTAAAATTAATAAGTGAAAATCTGCACGTTTTATCATGGAAGAAAAAATCAAATGCGCATGTGTAAAGCATTAATAATAATAATAATAAAAAAAATGTTTGTGGCTTTGAGCCGGATAATGAATGTCCGGATGTCGGACTTTGTACTGTACAAATTTTAAGACTACTGATGAATACATAATGATTACAAGATTAATACTGATGCATGAATGCATGACATTAATATTGATGCATGAATGTGCATCATTATTGTTATGAATTTTTTCGTTTGTAAATAATTTTACTGATATGTGAAAGTGTAGCTTTATATATATATATATATATATATATATATATATATTTATATATATATATATATATATATATATAATGTAACATGAAAAATCTAAAAAGGGGAAGATTTGCCAGAAAAGTAAGAATACAGGGGCAAGTATATTTATCATTAGGGAAAATGGTTATCTTGATAAATTGGCAAGATGACATTTTGGTCTGGTTCCTGTATAACAGTAATTGATGCTATATGTAGCTGTAACCACATATGGCCCTCATATGCCTTCCAGTAATTTGAAGAAGCGGAAGGTACTAGAAATCTCTCGGTGGCTGGAAGAAAACTACATAAACTGCGAAGAGCATCAGTTTTCAATTAGTTAGTTGTTGTTTAGTTCAGCGTGAGTTTGGAATATTGAGATATCTCTGTGGGAACTTCCCTTCTTAGATGCGCTTTGCATTGTGTTGTGCTTAATGTTCTTAGTAGTTTGAAGTGTAATTGTTGAATGTACTCTGTGATACTGTGAAGAGTTGTATGAGTAACATACAATAACACACCGAACTAATATTAATTTAGGAGTCAAACAACAAAATCAGCATTATATTTTCACGACTAGTTTCGATGGTTTTACTGAACCATCATCCTCAGCTGCAAAAGCCCAAATGAAATGAATGAAAGCCCATATATCTTATCTCGTTCATTTGGACTTTTGAGCTGAGGATGATGGTTCGATAAAACCATCGAAACTAGTCCTGTGAAAATTTGAAAATATAACGATGGTTTTTGTTTTTTGATTCCTAAATTAATAGTTGTATGAGTATTTTTGTGGAAAGTTCCAGAAATGTGAACTGTTCTTTTTGGTAAAATGAATTTTATCAAGCTATCATCAATTCTGTGTGCATTCAATCTATTATGAAACTGTAAGCATACAACAATATAAAAAGCATTAATAATTTAGGGATGCATACTTTGTAAGTATTATAATATTCAAAAGTATTAAAAATCTTTTCATTCTGTGACATTAGATATACAAAAAGTTCTAAATATTTACTGTAAAAATAGTAGTTCAGAATAAAGATTAACTAATAAATTTAAATGTTATTATGTGCTCTTTCAAAAATATATAATACAGTACAAAATCCTAGATTCAGAAGTCCAATATCTGGAATGATCTAAAATCTGAACCTCAAAGGCACCAACATAAATCGCCAAGCATAATGTCATCACCAAGCATAACTTATGAAATAACTTCTGTTAACTTAGAAAAATTTCTTTCCGTATGTTAAAAATAGATTTTGTTAATGATACTCAGAGACCAAAAGATTACATTTAGTGTTATTTGAATTAAGAATAACTGATTTGTTATTCACATATACCCAGAATCGGCGGCAGAGCTCATATAGCTGCACAAGGCAACAGAATTTAGAAAGACAAAATTTTTGGAATTCAGAGAAGCAACAAAATTAAGGCATGACAAATTTTTTAAAATTTAGGAAATGCACTATGACCTAAAATTTAGAACTTAGAGAGGTGTTTGGTAGCAGAATTTAGGACCGCTGAGATTGCATCAGGCGGTAAGATATCTACTGCCGGCCCTCGATAAGCCTTAACTAAATGTGGGAATTTATTTATTCAGGAGTCATATAAGCCTTAAGCATGTACAAGAAACAGATGTTAGTGGACTAAATAACTAAAATAATACAATTGAGACTAATTGTCTAAGTATGTGATAGAAGCAACACAAAATTTAGCGGAACAACTTGTCTTTCATCGACAATCTGATATGTAGCCAATAATGTATAGTGGACACTGTTAAGCTAGGCTAAAATTATACTATACTGATTAAAAGGAATTTCAGTTAATATAGCTGATTGCCCTGTTCCTTAAATTTCTGATTTGATCCAGCTTATTATTTTTTGCAGGCTGTTATTATTAAAAACATTTTATGAAAATTAAGGTTTGAACTTTCGATTATGTTGAAAAGAATTTCTAAATCTTAAGCTGCAACAGGATCTACAAAGTAAAAGCCTGTTTCGATGTCCATTAAACAAAAAGTAGAATTGCCACAAAAAATGGATAAAAGTATATCCGTCTCAAGATTACTTGAGGAGTATGGCATTGGAAAGTCAATGCTGGTGAGGAAATAATATGACCTAAGAAATTGTATATGATATAAGAAAACAGGAAAAGGAACTTTGAATTTTTTGTGGATTTCCACATTCCAAGCAGAATGAATAACAGAAAAATTATTCGCTATGCTAAAACTGATGATCATGACATACTGATGACTGAATGGTTCAAACAGTGTCGCAGCAAGGCTATGCCATAGACGGGTCCAATGCTAATGGCTCAATTCATAATATTTCATGAAGAAATGAACTTAAGAACTGATTGCACATATTCAACAGGTTGGTTAACGAAATTTAAAAATTGCCATGGTTTAAGGCAATTAAAAATTTCAGGTGAAAAAGCTTCAGCTGATACTGAAGGTGCTTAAATATTTGCAGATGAATTTAATGAACTCATTTATAGTGAAAAGTTATTCTCCAATACAAATTTATAATGCTGATGAAATTGATCTTTTCTGGCAATATGTACCAGGAAATGGCAACCTCTACAGTAAAGGCTCCAACTAGCATCAAAAGCGAGACTAATAAGTTTAGCATGCACAAATGCTGCAGGAACGCACAAGTGTAAACTCTTCTTAATCAGAAAAAATACACAACCTCAAGCATTTAAAAGGAGTAAAGATTTCCCCCGTTATATATCGTGCAAATAAAAGAACATGCATAACACAAGCATTAATGAATGATTGGTTTGAAAATCATTTCATACCCGAGGTTCAGCAACATTTTAATTTGGTTGGTTTAAATGATGACATAAAAATTGTCTTAATTGTAGACTACTGTTTAGCTCATACTTCATTTAAAGATAATGTATCCATATTATATTTTCTTCCAAAATGTACGTCCATCATTCAGCCTATGAATATCGGAATAGTGAGCACAGTGAAATGCAAATATAAAGTAGCTTTTCAAAATCCATGTTAAATTTCTTGAATAATGGCAAAACTATTCAAGAATTTTTTTAATATTTTAGCATAAAATCTGCTCTCTGAAGCATCACAGATCGTGGGAGGATGTTTCCAGAATCTTTCAAAAATGCTTGGCATAATTTATGGCCAGTCATATTTCATAGTAAGGATGATAAAGATGATAGTCGTGAATTCGAAGGTTTTCAGATATTGCAAAACAAAGGACAAACAAACTAATGGATTTTATAAAGAAATGTGGAGAAGTGGCAATGCATGAAAATTATATAATAGAAGTTTCTCATTGAGATGGCAATGCCCCAATCATCAATCAAGAGATAGACGGCAGAATCTGTAGTATGGATCTAGATCCAAAAAATACCACTTTTGACAGTGAAGAAAGTGAAAGACAAGTTATTAAAAATGAAAATATTTGATTGACAAGTTAGTTGGAATCTTGACACAGCAATTACAGAACTTGAACTGTGGAACTTTGTAACTGAATAAGAGATTATGTCTGTCTACAGAATTGAAGAGAAACTATTAGAACAAAAAAATGGAGCAACTTAAATAATTTACATTTAAAGAAAAGTTTAATAAAAAAATAAATATTAACCTTTTTTTTGTAAATTTTGATACCCTTTAAATCATAAATGCTTCATTATTTCATAAATCATGACTTCTTATTTTTTAATTTTATAATTTCTACATGCCATTTTACTAGGTTTAAACTGATGATCTAATATCCAGAAAAATCCCAAATCTGGAATCGCCAAAGTCCTGATGAGTCCGGATCTCGGACTTTGTGCTGTGACATAAAAGAATTTCAGACAATTACCCTTGGAGCCAAGCAAAACATATCCTTCCAATCATTGATGTTCCATCTAGAAAAAGTAATATAACTATGATAGTCATACCTAAATTCATGTCATTTATTTATTTACATAAATTTCTTTTATTCTTTTAAATTAAAAGCTTTTCTTTAAAATAGGAATCACAATATCAAGAATTTAATAATGTTAAGAAATTATAAAAAAATGCAATAGAATAAATTAATTTATCATGTCTTTCTGTAGAACATTTAATGCATATTGCATTTTTGAACATATAAATAGTTCAATCATAACTGAAAATACTGCATTTAAACAAAATTCTGGCTGGTGGATGCTAAAAATGGGCCAAAGTGGGTGCTAATGGGATTTGTAAAAGAATTTTGCTGGTCTTAGGGGTAGAAAAGATAAATCAAGCAATAACAAGCTTACAAAATTTGGGTGTCTGAACACTTTTTTTTAACAAATGTAAAGCATTTATTTGATTATATGGCTACCACAGTTATTTATCTTTAACAAAAGTTGTGGCAAATAATGTCAAAGGACCCTAAATACATATTGGTGAAAACTGTATGCATGTTAGGGTTTGCTTTTTAGGATAAGTGCAATATATACATAACAAGGAATTTCAATGCATTTCCAATAAATAGGACTCAAATTACACTCAAAGGGAATACAGTATATCACTGTTACAAAGTAGGGAGTATTGAGCCAAGAAAAAGGTTGGAAACCATGCATCAAAACCATAGATGGGAATCCTTTTGTCACTACAAGCAACATGGTTATTAAAAATTTTTCTGCAAGCCATAATTATATGAAGAATAAATTTAATATATTATGAATAAATATTGCTCAATATGATTAATGCACTTTTCTTACGACACCTAGTTTAAGCTAGAAAAAGAATACATGGTTGTAGATGGAAAAGAAATATATCTACCTGAATTTTAAAAATCAAACAAAATTCATTCTTAAATTGACGTTAAATTTTATAGAAAATCTCTATCATTATGAGAGAGCCTAACAACATAAACTATTTTCTTCAAGAAATGAAAATATTCTATACTTTTTTCCAAGAAATGTTTAAGGAATTTTAAAACCAGAATTACCATGAATGGAAATATTTAATTAAAATATATTCTCAAATATTCCTGAGAAATTAAGTCTTTGATAATTTAAATAAGGATATTTATTTTGCAATAATTAAAAAATAATTTTATAGCTGGTTTGAGCTAAAGATTTGTCTTTCATTAAATATTTCTACCGCTACTAAGCTATTGCGATTCCTGATAAGAGAGAGATATTATGATTTAATAGCAAAATTCTAATAATAATAAAGTTACCATATTTCAAAACGAGTCAGGTCCATTACACATTAGAAAAGCAAATCATGTACACAATCATGATTGGTTGTTATAAAGTGTTTAGAAAAGAAACTTAAAACAAACATTAAACCTACTTTCCATTTAAGTGAAAGTAAGGTTGCCAAAATAAAATATTTAAGATAATAATATTCTTGTTCTACCTAATTTTAAGTTTTAACTATTGTGTTTCTCTCCTCATTTTAATAAGTGAAATTACTTGGTATGGTAATATTATTATAATTTCGTAATTTGTAATAAATTTATACGTCATTAAGAATAAAATTCATTATGAAGTCTAGTTTAATCCACTATAACATGGGAAGGATGTTAGTTTCAATAATACTCATAATAACTATTGCATTCATTGTGTTATAATAAGCATTATAGAAAAGAATAATAAGTTTATCAAAATCGAAATACTTTCTTTAACTTCACCTTGTTATGTAGAGACATTAGGATTATATTTAAGCAGGAAGACATGAAAAATGTGCAATGCCCTCATCGGGATTCGAACCACGGACGTCTCAAATATGTACCAAGCATGCTGACTACTACATCACATAGGCATGCTAAGAAGGTGGGAGAAATACCTTATAGTTATAGAGTAATATAATTTAACAAGCTGCAATTCCTGGGAAAAAAATATACATATGTAAATCTGAAAGCCTTCAGATTTTATATTACACTCAAATGGGCACTTTTTTAACAGTTTGTGTATTAACTTTATTTATTAAATATCATGTTCTTCACACTTTAACCATAAAATTTAGTTCAATAGCAATATCGCAAAATAATTTTAAAATGAGCATATCTTTAGAATTTCCAATACACAGTCTTGCACGCTGAAGATAAAATTTTTTTCCCTCCCGTACAATGTTGCCATTGCTCGCTTTTAAATCATTAAGTTTGTTAATAAAAAATTCATTAAAGTTTTACAAAATATGAAATAGATAATAAAATAAATTCCAAATTCAGGCTTCCAGATGCCCATATTCAGGTGGAAATGTACTTTATTCAAAATTTGATGACTCTAGGTACCGTTATTTTTTCACAATGCGAGAAACATACATACATTAATGCAGACTCTTTATTATTTAATTTCTTTAAATATAATACAGGGCTCTAATATTTGGTGGTAACAATTTGAAAAGTGAACTGACATTTATAGTGAATCAATGCAAAATGCCAAAATGAAACTAATAGTCCTTCTGGGCAAATTGCCCTTTTGGACTAAAAATTGGAGAAAACAAAATGTTGTTTACGGAGAGGCTACCTAGAAAACAAAAATGATCATATTAATACATAATGCAATTTCTTGATTCACTGATATTTAAATCAAACACGGAAACAAAAATTCTGTAACTGAATATAAATAACTAATAACATATTTCATTTGTGAAATAAAGTAAAACATTAGCATAATAATGTTAGAAATTAAAATACCGGAAACCTTTAATTAGCCATGTGATAGTAGCAGCAAGGGGAGAAGCAGTTTCATCACCAACTCCAGCTCCTTTCAAAATTGCATGAGTGCAAATACTTCCGGTGATACTGCTGGCAAAAGCCTAAAAAGGCATGTGTGTGTGTAATTAATATATATATATATATATATATATATACACAATGAATAAAAAAGAACACTAAACAGTTATAAGATTAATATTTACATTAGGGTCGCAAATAAATGTTGAATTTTTTTTACTAATACAGTCAAAAGTCGTTAATCCGGACTCGTTAGGACTTCGGCGATTCCGGATTATCGATTTTTCTGGATTATAGATCGTCAGTTTAAATCTGGTAAGATGGCATGCAGAAATTACAAAATTAAAAATATGAAACCGTAATTTATGAAATAAAGAACAATTATAATCTAAAGGGTATCAAAATTTACAAAAAGAAAAAGCTTAATATTTATTTGTTTACTTTATTAAACATTTCTTTCAACGCGCCCATAGTCGAAATTAGAAAATTGCAACCAGAAAACTACTTGATATGTATTTATGATATCTATAATGATGAGGAATTTGATTTAAATCATATCAAAGACAGAGTACATCAAGATTAAATACTACATTTAGTAAGGAATTATAAGCCAAATAAAATAAAAACATCTGCCCTGAAGATAAGCATAGTGCTGACAGATCAACTTCCAATTCATTGTGCGCTGTGGCGTTCCCCCCTCCCCGGCCACAGAGCAGCGTGAAATTGATAAACAGATTTCGGATTTCAAAATATACTTTCGCTTTGTAGATCCTTTACATATTAGTAAATATATATTGGAAATTCTATTTGACATAATCGAAAGTTCATGCTTACTTTTATAAAATTGCTCTAACAGTCTGCAAAAAATAATAAGCCTGATCCAATTCGAAGATTAAGGAACAACGCAATCTGCAACATTAACTGAATTAGATAATTTTAGCTTAGCTTATACCGTCTGTTATACATTAAACGCACATGCGTAAACGTATTATGTGCATGCGCACATGCATATTCACAGCCGAAAGGTCTTACGCGCATGCGTAAATGCGACGCATGCGCAGAAAGTTTGCAACTTTGAGGTCCGGATTATAGATCATTCTGGATTATGGGTGTCCGAATTAACGACTTTTGACTGTATAATAATAACAAACCATGGCAAATCATCATTATATAATAAATTGGCACGATTTGGAACTCATAAGCTTTATGTTCAATGCACTTTATATCCATTACACATGGATAACACAGAATGTGAAAACATGTATAAAGCCTATACTATTAGATAATATTATTTAGAGTTTTCAATAACTTTAAAGATAATGGTTTATATTCATTAACAGAAGAACTTGCAAAACCTGTAATTTTTTGTATATTTGTTATGTAGTCTGTATACTAATAAGGAAAATGCTGCACTTATACTAATAAGCAGAATACAGCATTCATTTTCATCAAAGTTATGAGGCACCAGAAGTATAACACATATAAATGAAAGTATGTAAGTATGAGATTAATTGTAAATAACTATTAACAAAAAGAAATAAATTTCTGAACTAAAAATTTAAATGATTATAAATAATGTAGTTAAAAATGCCCATTTATTAAACAGAGTATAACAGAATGTAGGTCATTAAAAGTCTTTCAGAACGACTTTTGCACTGATGAGCTAGCTGTTGAAGCCCACCATTGGATAGTGGCCAGCCTAATTTTGACAAGCTCTCTGGGAAATAGATCTCTCTTCCCATACTACTAATATTTTAAGAAGCGTAGCATTTCAAGAGGACATTTTTGACTCAATGGCATTTTAAAAGCTATTACATTACAAAGACATTATACATTTATGGGGTCAGGTATTACAATGCTATATGAAACTTTTTGAGGCATGCATTTCTCTCAGCACTAACTTGACCATAACACAACACACCAATGAGCCGATTAGTTCCACTCAGCCATTTATATGAATTTTTCACCGCAAAATTCATATAAATTTCAAAATTTAAAATTAAATATCTTCGTCAATCTTTCTTTGCGTGAAAACCAAACTTTCTGTCCTCTATTTTTTAGAATATGTATAGATTTTCATTAAATATAATTATCTGAACCAACGGAATATGTAAAAAGTTAAGATTTTGTATTTTTTACAAAAGTGATTCCTGAAATTAAATATCAAAATATGAGTATTCGTGTTATTTAAAACATTTTAAATTGAAAGTAGACATTTATTACCAACAGTTAAAAAAATAAAGGTGAGTTTAGGATTTATGTGGACACAGTATCTGTATATATGTGATGTTGTAGTTTTTGTGGAAGATGAAAGCAATCGATTTAGTGATCATGGTTGAAGTGCTAATAGATGCGACACTCAAGCAGATTTTATAGTAGACATCTTGAACTCTTAGATAACCATAAACTCCTTGGATAATTACAATATATCTTTATTACTTGACAATTACATTGTTTAAACATAATATGGAGTAGCACAGCATAATGGTAGCAATCTGCTCCCCAAAATTTTTAAATATGCATTCACATTTTCTTTAAACAATACAGAAGAGTTAGAGATGTGGTTTATTCAAGCAGCAGCAGGTGAAAAACGTTGATGCTTACTAATCGCGGTCATATGTATGAGCTAGAACATCTTTGTTTTAATCCTGAGCAGCAATTGGACTAAAGATTTCATGGTGCAGAGAAATTGCAGGGAATGAGTCATATATTGCTGCTCAGGATTTAAACAAAGACTTTCTGGCTTATAAAGAAATTCTGGCTTATAAACCTAGAAAAAATTCTGGCTTATAATATAAAAAAATATATAAAAATTCTGGATATAAATTATAAAGAAATTCTGGCTTATAAACCTAGAAAAAATTCTGGCTTATAATATAAAAAAATATATAAAAATTCTGGATATAAAAAAATATATAAAAAATATATAAAATTAAATATATAAAAAATTCTGGCTTATAATTTCTGGCTTATAAACAAAGACTTTCTGGTTTTCTGGCTTAATATATTATAGTATAGTCATATATACATAATGACTAGTCATTATGTATATATGACTATAGTTATTATGTGTCCCCTTTTCTTGCTTGTTTGATGAATAAACCATTTTTCTTGCTTCATCTCTTTTCTTTTTATCATTTAAAAAAATGTGAGTGTGTATTTAAAAATTCTGTGATGCAGAGTCTCCCCCCCCCCATTTTGCTGTGCTATTCAGTATGATGTTTTAACAGCATAATCATCGAGTAATAAAGATATGTTGTGATTATCCAAGAATTTTATGGCTCGCCTAATAGTTCAAGACATCTACTATGCTATGTGCATGTATGTTACACCAGTTACCACTTCAACCATCATCAATAAGTTGACTGGTTTCATCTTCTCTAATCAACTCTCCACTAACTTCTATATACGTACCACAACTGTGAATCTCTAAATTATTACATTTAAAAGTCAACAGGATGTCACCACTTCAGAGCTCTTGGGTGTAGAATACCCTGAGCAGCAATCCTGGCTCGCGGTTATATACAAAAAATTTTAGCCATTACAAAATTTTAGCCAGATAGCGAGAAAATGAAATTTGAGAGTAATTTGTTACAGTTAAATTTAGAATCATCCTAATCGCATTTGCTCAAGGAAGGCTTTTTAAAACGTAAATAATTTAACATTTTTTTAACAATAATCCAAATTTCTTATTATTATTATAGTAATTTTTAATAATCTTTTCTAAATAAAATAGTTTTAAAATCTTAAAATTCTTTACTTTCTTTATGAAATCAAATTATTAATCTGATACATTCTTAAAACAGAACAACATTTTTAAAATTCATTTATGAGTGCAAAACCTTTTAAAGGAAATACTGAATTATTAAGCTTTTATTCCATCAACGATTAATGTAGGTAGCACATTTCTCAATTCTTTATCACTAAAGTAATTGTAATTTCATATACTTATATTGAAAGAAAATAATTATCGAGCCGTATTATAAATAAACATTGTCTTTTAACTGTAAATCAAAGCATGGAAATACAAGTATAAAGTGAATGAATATTGCTTTGAACAGGCGGTTGAAAGCACTTTCATGTAAATGCTGAGATTTGAAGACCTTGAAATCGATGCTATGCTTGATCTCTTAAAATAATAAATCACTGATTATTTAGATAGCCCCTTTTCTCATTTCTAAATATTAAGGTAGTGACCAAAATAAATTTGAAACTGAATTAGCTATGAACTGCAGTAGTAATTCCACGTTTCATTTCACAGGACGTTAGAACTTTTGGACTTACAGACAAACACACATTTATTCAACAATAAATTTTCCTAGACTGTGTCATTTCTAGATTAATCTACAACATATGACTGATGATGTAGCTCATTTGGAACTTAAAATTTCTAGAATCAAAACCTTTCTCTTAATAAGCTGCCACACTGGATAATAACTACTCACTTTGCTCCTACTTCTGTTGCCACTACGATGCTGCTATACTGCTCTCTTTTTACAATAGCATCAAAAGTGTAACTGCATTGTATCAGGCATGATTAGAGACAAGTGAATTGTAGACATAAATGTCAATTGAAATAAAAATGAATATTTAATCTGCCTTGGCTTGGCTGCCAAGTTTGCTGCTCTTATGGATCAACAATTGGGCAATTAATATTTCTCTATGATTACATCCAAATCTGCTTCACTACATACATATACAATATAGAGTATGAAATCCAAGTGTCCAATATTCAAATCTCCAAACCGCAAGCAATTTTTTTTTTTTTTTTTTTTTTTTAGAAATTTTTTCCAGAAAGGAAGAAAAAATTAAATTCTAAAAGAAGCATATGCTCAATACTTCACATATGTGCAGTAAATATTTTGTCATAATAATGCATGTGTTGGCCCTGATTTTTAATTCCACTTCAGGACTAAATAAAACATTCCCATATTGATGAAACACAATTATTTACTAGTATAAATCTATATATGACCAATAATATGTATGACCAATAATTTAGTTCCACAGCTACCTTCTTGCTCAGTAGACATCTCAAACCAAAGCATTCCATCATAGTTTATTATTGATTTTACAACTAGATGATTATCATTTTGCAGCAGCTTCAGAAATCACTCATGCAGCGATGTCAACACAGGCAACTCTTTTTCTTTTTTTTTGACTCATGCAACTTTTTTTTTTAATATGACTAACTGAATACCGAACAGCATGGTAAACTTTGATGCTGATATTATGCTTGTCGATGATTATGATCTTAAGCCATTTGAGCTATAGAGTGAAAAGTGGACAAGGAAAAATTTAACAGAAATTTCTAAAAAACAGAGTTTATAAATGACATCCATATGCCATTTAGAGCTGCTTGAATTAAAAATAACAGATTTGTTGTTTCAACAGTAAGCCTTAGCATATTTTTTCTGTTATCTGTTATTTCTATTATATGCAATGGCATAAATAAGGGAAAAATGCCATCGCATAAGGTCCTGCTGAAGGTTGAATGTCCTGCTGAACTACCTTTATATGTTTAAACTTAAAAGAGAATGGATTTTTTTATAAATACTACATATATAGAATAGAATCCATCTTCTTTTAAATTTCCAGGGGCCCTCTGCGTCATATGACACAGTAGTTAGGGGCTCTTGGAAGCATACAAAAAAAGCTGAATTCAGTGTTACATACACCTAAACTTCAACTGAATACAAAGCAGAAAAGCTATATGTTTTTATTTTGATTCTCTTCCAGAGAAGAGCTTTCTCCACCCAATTGGTATAGTGATTAGCGTCCCTGACTGCTGTGCTGAAGGGCCCGGTTTCGAATACCTGAGATGGGAATCTCTCTTGGAAATGTAAAAAATGAAAGATATTAATTTTTTGACTAAATTCATTTGATTCATTTTTTACATCCGATTTTGGTCATTATCCAGAAATTCTTACAAGGGATAAGAAAGGATTTGTTTTAAATTTTGGTCTTTGTAGACCAAAAGATACCGATTTTCCCTGAAATAATGACAGCAGATCATTTTCTTCTGTTCATCATACAGTGATTAATAACTCTGTTTCAGAGACAGATTTTGCTTTGTTATACACTTGAACTTAACAAAAGACTATTGTGAACCATGGTTGGTTAATTTCAAATAAAGACAGATGTGGTCAACAAGAATGCAGCACTGGCAAACGTTACCCATATGAAAAAAAAAAAAAAAAAAAAAAGCGCGAGAGAAGTTCTCTCATCATATCGCAAGCTGTATTGAACAGAAAAATTGGGAAGCAAATGACTGTTTTGATCAAATATGGGAAAAATCTGTAAAAGATGAAATCAATTTCAGTTAGTTTTAGGGAGATTAAATCCAGATAACTTTAGTAAAAAGTAACAATGATTACATACATAGCTAATTTTTTACCTGATGCCAAATTATTGGAAGAATATGATGTAGAGACATTAGGTATTTTTTGAAAGCAGGAGAGATGACAAATGAGAGATGCCCTCGGCAGGACTCGAACCAGGGACCTCTCAAATATGCGCCGAGTGTGCTGCCCACTATACCACGTAGGAATGCCAAGAAAGCGGGAGAAATACCTTATATACTCCCTCTTTTAAAGGGTGACTGGAGATTAGGAGACCCAATCGCCAAATCCCATTACTCGATTATCGAGTAATTATTGTTTTTTTACAAATATAATACAAATAGTTACCAATTGTTAATAATAAATATATTTTTGTATATTTATAGACAAGTCTATGAATGTATATAATAAAATATATTTTTTTGAATTATTGGCCTGCTTTCATAACTAAATTATAATTCTCAATTCATTCCATTTGTCCTGCTTTGTGTCAATGAATATGTAGTCACTTTAAGAAAAGGGGTAATAAATAAAGATGATATAACAGAAGTATTCCATTAGTTGATTGGTTATTGAGATATTGTGATGACAACGTTCAAATAATCAATCAACTAAAGGACAGTGAAATCAGAATGGTTCCAAATCTATAAAATTTCAATACCAATGATAAAGAAAGTGACAGAGAAGTGGCTGAGGATGAAAAAGTTTTGATTGACAATTTATTGGGAATTCTTGACATGGTGAATACAGAACAGTGTAATACATACTATATTAAAATAGAGAATTATGTCTATCTATAATGCTAAAGAAAAAGTATTAGAACAAAAGCGAAGCATCTAAACAACTTACATTGAAAGAAATGTTTAGCAAACAAATAAACACTGAGCTGTAAAGTAAACTTTGAAAAGAGGGGTATTTGTAATTATTGAAGATACAGAACAGCTTACCTGTATGCTGTCCCAAATCTGATAAGGAATGTAATCTTTGCTAACACTATCTGGGAACCCATGTGGTAAAAAAACAACCTGGAAAATTTAGAATTATATGATAAATAAATATAAAAATGGAAAAGTACCAAATTATAAATATTCAAACCATTAAAATTGGCATATTCAGTAAATTAACAAGACCTATAACAGGGTGAAGATATTAAGTTTACAATCTTAAAAAGTGATAGAATTATGAAAGAAATTATCACAAGTGCATATTTGTCTACACAATTAACCATTCAACAATTAATAGCAAATAAAGACACCTGTAAGAGTGTATGCTGGCAATATCACTTGCTATTGAACATCTGCTGTATAATGAACGAGAGCCTGAAAAGACATCAGACTTTAAATATAATTATTTTAATATATGGTATTATTGAGTGCATTTTATTATTCCTCATGCATTTCATTATTATTTTCTTAAAATATGTCCCCATATTCTTTTAAATTATTTTTATATACTACTTATTTCTTCTTTGACACTTTAACATTAAAAATATAACTATTTTCAATTTGATGATAGAGGAGAAGAAATAATAATCCCAACAAAAAACAAGATTAAAAAATAGATGCTGATTCACTGCATTCCCTTCTATGTATCACTGAATAGTCTGATTTGCAATAAATTGCATCTTTTAATTTTCCCTTCATAAGGAAAACCATCTAAACAGTTTAGACATTAATCCCTACTTTTCCCTTCCTTTTGTAAAGGAAAGCCTTTCTTTCAGGATGAATCAAACTATCTAAAAATGCCATTGTTGACAACAGCAAGGGACTTCTTAAAAGGAAAAAGCATAAGGTACGAAAACCCCCTTCTGTTTAAGGATCTTGCAGGAGTCAAATCCCTGACTTCAAAAGGTTAATATAGAATGTGATCTCCTGTGACTTGTACACACATTTCACAAAAAGTTTTCACACTGACAATAATGTAGTTCACCACAAATTGGGGAATTAAATTCCACTCCTCCAGCAACACAGGGCATTTGCATCATCACGAGAAGGGTGCTTCCATACAATTGCTTTCCTAAGGTTAGAGCCATAAATTCTCTATTGGGTTAAGACCAGGAGATTTTGATGGCCACAGTACTCATTCAATGTCTTCACATTCAAGGAATTTTATCAAGGAAACCATTAACAAGATTTGCTCGATGTGAAAACCTGCATTATCATTTATAAATAAAAAGTCAGATCTGTCTGCATCTATGTAGAGTCTTACATAAGATTCTAAGACCTCATACTGTTATCTCTTGGTGGTCAGAGATCTGCTGTCGATGATGTGTAGGGGCAAACATCCATCGATCATTATTCTTTCCTGTGTCATCACTGAAGCATATTTCATAATGTTTGAAGAAAAATATCTCATTCCCGACTCCCTCGATCTAATCACATTTAGAATCAGATACTAAACTAAACCTTGACTCATCAGTAAAGAGAACATAGGGTGATTGGTGTTCACTCCAGTTCTCATGCCCCTTGTCCCATCTAAAGCAATCCCTCTTTTATTGTAAAGACAGTGGACCACATAACCTCGAGCTTTCTGACTTAAAGGCCTATTTCATTAAGACGTCGGCATACAGTTAGCAATGAACAACATTTCCAGTGGATCTGAACTTAATTGCTGAGTAGTAGACTTTATGTTATGATGGACAATTACTGCCAGATATCGATCTTGAGAAGCAATTGTTATTTGTTTACAATCTTAGCCAGGCCTCCTTACAACCACTTCAGAGCTCTAATTTTTTTCTCTAGCATACTGACCAGCCGTTTTGAAATAACTCTTACATTTCACTGCTTCCATGCTTGACTGCCCTGCTCCTAAATGGCCAATAATTCACCACTTCACAGATTTGTCCAAATTCTCCTTCAAAGCCATAAGAAACTATTCCAAGTTCTTACACACTGAAGTTAAATACTAGATTCACTCAAATCTTCACTTTGCACAAAGGACTTGAGTAAATGCCAGATGATGCAATGCCTTGATTTGCATATCCGAAATAGTTTGCTTATTTTTGATTAGATAAAGTTAATAGACTTGTCTTTTTCATATTCCCTGCAAAAATAGATTACACTGATTGGATATTTCATGGAATATGGTTTAAGTATATAAATAAATTTGGACATGAATGCATATATACATGTGTGTGTGCATAAGAAACAAAATATGTAACTCAAAATGATTAACTTTAGTCTGGCAACGGTCCTTTTAATTCCTCATTTTAATTTGGCTTTCTACCCTTTCTGTTCTAAATTGTTTATAATAATGTTTCTAGACTGCATTTTTCCAAATTAATTTACTCAGTTTTGCTTATGTAATTCTCCTGCATTGTGTAGATGGCTCTAATCCAACTGAAGAGCTCAAAATTTAAACAAAGGAACCAAATCTTTCAATACTTCTGCCACTATTGCACAATCTTTCCATGGACATATGATTGGCCAACACTTGCAACATGATCTCCCAATTTCTCATCTTCAGCTAATGATCTCTACACTTCACCTGTCTTCTCTCTCCTGCATTGCAGTTTTTCATCACTCCCTTGATCAGCAAATGCAGCCACTTATGACACCTGCTTCCAGACTGTGCTGATGTTTTTCTGCTTCACAAAGGAAAATGTGGCTTCGCTTCCTCCTCATTTTCTCCACGAAATTTATCTAAGGAATTTTTACTTTCACCATGGCCATCTGAGATTCTCTGAGGAGCTAGTAAAAGCTACTTATTATACTTGTATGCTAGCCTAAACAACTAGTTTAATGTTTGAAAAAGTGCAGCCTTTTCTTTTCTCCCTCCTTCACCTTGCTGCTAGCCAAGCATAGTTTGCTTTCCATTTTATCGTTTGTACAGAAGATGTAATCTGTACAAAATTGTGAGGCGCATCTTGCACCCTAAATGACCTGTGAATCTGTTTATACACATTAAGGCTTATTCTATTAGGAAAATAAAATGGTACAATGCACAAAAAAAAAAAAAAAAAAAAAAGGAAAGTTCTATATCTCCCGTAATACTGAGCCGATTGACAAAATTCAAATTGCGTTTTTCATGTTTCAAAAGTGCAACTTAAGCTATATATTAGATTTATATATAGCATTATTCTAACATAGGTATTTTAACACAAAATCGGTCTTTTTCTGAAATGGCATGCCATTTTTTTTTTCCATTTCAATTCAACGACTCAAATTATGCCTAAATACTTAATTTTGTAAAATTTGGTGCGAAATTTATGGAGAAATTCAAAAATATACCTTGCCACATTTTTTTTCAGTTTGTGCCAAGAATAATTTACTTGGCAAACTTCTTAATTTATAGCAACCTATTGTCCTTTCCTTTTTTTCATTATAGAAAGATAGGAAAAAAGTCATTGTTTATACTTTGGAATAATTTTAACAAAGTGCATAAACCATACTTGGATCACTCAAAAAAAAAAAAAAAAAGATGCCAAATTTCAAAATGTGTCAGTATGTAAATTCATGTACAGTACAAAGTCTGTAATCCGGACGTCCATAATCCGGAATGATCTATAATCCAGACTTCAAAGCTACAAACTTTATGCACGTGCGCAAATGCATAATGTGTTTGAGCATGTGCCAATATGTAAATTCATGTATATCTTGGAAGATTTTGAATAAAAAACTCTAATTTTTTACAGGTGTATTTAGAAATGAAGAATTGAAATATAGAAGAAAATTGGTATGTCATTTCAGAAAAAGTTTGATTTTGTGCCAAAATAACTATATTCAAACAATGCTATATATCTAATACATACCCAAAGTCACAGTTTCGAGACATGAAAAACACGAGTTGAATTTTGTCAATCAGCCTAGTAGAACGAGAGATATAAAACTGCCCACCCCCTTTTTTTCTGCACAGTGTACATGTATTATCACATTCACCTTAGTAGGAATCGCCAAATATTTCAGAAGTCGCCAAACCATGGCAACCATGTGCAAAACAGTTCTTTAGGTAGGCTTGCCAGAATTCAGAAATGTTCAACCGGGAGACCGGATTGCCCCCCAGCATCGCGGGTATTCAAGGGTACACACCCTTGGGGGGTTTTTGGAGTGCTTTAGAAAGTCGTTTATTCTCAATGTTATGAATAAATGGTTACTTAATAGGAACCTAAACCATGGGTAAATGACACAAGCATATTTTATTTCTTACATGCTAATATTTATAAGTTACTTAAGTAAGAAAAAACACTTTAAATGAGGAATAAAAATTTGAACAATATTTATAAGCACTTTTTATTCCCGAGGACCTTTTTTAGAAAGTCTTTTTTTGGTTTTAATCTTGTTGTAAAAATATTCACAAGCTAATCTGATATTAATTTTACATGTCATCAAGTCTTTAACCATAGATTCCTTCATCAAACTCCTATAATCAGTCCATGATAGGGGTTTAATCAAAGAAAATACTCTCTCAACTGGTGCTGATGTCCCAGGTAAGCAGAAGACATACTTGATCAGATTGGGGACTGTTATGATTCTCCTTGAAGAAATCAAACAGCCTGAGCCATTTTTCTTCACTTGAAGTAATCACATCTCTGGTAGACTCTTCTTGCTTTCACTATTCCCAATTTGACTGCAAATACTCCTTAGCAAGCACAACTTCATCAAACAGATGATCACTATTTATTTGCATATTGGGTACATCAAGAAAACTACTGTTATTCATTTCAGCAGAAGTTTCGGCCATTTCCCCAATTAACAGCATTTGTTTTGCTCAGATTGAAACAAGAAAACTGTTCAGCCATTCCAAAACTACAGTCCAAAGTGTGTAATCCGAACGTCCACTATCCGGAATGATCTATAATCCGGACATCAAAGCCACAAACTTTTTTTTTTTTTGTATGCTTTATGCATGTGCGTTTAGCACAAAAAAATGAAGCAACTTAAACAACTTACATTGAAAATGTTTAATAAAGTAAACAAATAAATATTAAGCCTTTTTTTTGTTTTGTTTTTGTAAATTTTGATACCCTTTAGACATAATTGCTCTTTATTTCATAAATTACGGTTTCATATTTTTAATTGTATAATTTCTGCATGCCATCTTACCAGATTTAAATTGATGATCTATAATCCAGAATTGCCGAAGTCCCAACGAGTCTAGATTACGGACTTTGTACTGTATTCTATTCTTCCAGAGGTCCAAGCATGCAATGCATCTTTCATAAAAGCCATCAAATTCTTCTTTCACGCTGTTATGGACTTGCTCGTTTAGATTTCTGTAGATGTTCTTTGTGACCATAGAGATAAAGTTTGAAGCCTTTCTTTCTGTGAGGTTTCTTTTGAGAGCTTTATGAGCTTCAGCAACCTTAAAAGCTGTAGTGTTATCTTTTCCCATTACCAGGATGGCCTTATTAAAGAGTACAAGCTGACCGTGGACAAACCAACAGTACAGCTCTCCCATTAAATCAGTAAACAAGTTTTTCATTGGTGATGGACACATTTCTTGGTCTTTAAAAAAAAAAAAAAAAAAAGCGCTTTCAGATCTTCAAAAATCTGTAAAATACTTTCCAGTTAGGGCATTATTGACAAAAACCGGGTGTTCCCGTGTTGAATGAGTTTACAGTACTGTATCTTGGTATAATCACAAAATTCTTTTAGTTTAGTTTATAAGATATTTCTCTCGCCTTCCTAGTGTGTCTTCGTGGTTCTGCACGCTGCTGTGGTTTTCCAGAGGTCCTTGGTTCGATTCCTGGTGAAGGCATTGCTAATTTTTCATCTCTCTTGTTTCCAAAAAAATACCTAATGTCCCTACAGTGGTGCCCGAACTAAAAGGTTGTTGGATGATGATTCTCCTCACCCAGGATTTGGCGACTGAGTCCCCAAAAAACTCCAGTCACATTTTAAAAGGGGGAGTATATAAGGTATTTCTCCCACCTTCTTGGCACGCCTTCGTGGTGTAGTGGTTCTGCACGTTGGGCCGGTATTCCAGAGGTTCGTGGTTCGATTCCCGAAGAAGGCGATTGCCCTGCTTCCAGAAAAATACCTAATGTCTCTACAAGTTATACGAACTGTGTACCGTATTTGACGGCATATAAGATGCACTTTTTTCCCTAAATTTGGTCTAAAAAATGTTACCTGCATCTTATACATGAAGGACACGGGTTAACTTTCAATACTGAATGCTATTTTTAGCCCGGATAAAGGTATAGACACACATAATGTTTTTTACATCTACATGTGTGTGGCCTTCTAAATAAGGGTGCGTCTTATATGCCGTCAAATATGATATATGTAAAAGTATTTATAAATGTTCACCAGTAAGGCCTCAATATTGAATGGAAGACTATCTAATGCAGTTTGCACACAGTTGTGCACAATGTGTGCTCCAAATCAGATTCCCCTGATTTCCCGTCCAAGGCTATTCTTGAGTCGATAGAAAACATTGTTTTGCCCTGCTCTTTTCACACCACCGAAGTTAGTCTTGCAGTTATCTCCCCAAAAGCCCACTACTTTATTGATCAAATTGTTTTGCAACAGAACAGAGCATAAGTAATTTGTAACCTGCCACAGATTTGAAATCTAACAGCTTTACTTGCACACCTGAATTAGGATTAAAGTAGTGCACAACAACTGGCACAAGTTTTATATCCTTTCTGTTTGATGCATCCATACTTACAGATACGTAGTTTGACTTGGTCAAGTCTTCTTTAAGCTCTTTTTGAGCTAAAAGAGCTATGGCATTTAAAACTATTGCCTCACACTTAGTTTTCTGAGTGAGAATTTAGGTTAAAAAAACTTAGAAATTAGCTTTGATGAACAAGACTTTGAATTGAAACTTAGGCTATGGTTTTCTGAGTGGTAAGCAAAGGTCGCCTTTTTCGCTGCTAAGTCTAATTTGTTATCATTAGAATTTGCAGTCTTAAAAAAAAAAAAAAAAAAAAAAAAAAAAAAAAAAAAAAATTGTCAGTTTTGTGAGCTGGCAGCCCCTGCTAAACTCTTTTTGTGTTTACTCGATTGCAAATGATCTTTTATATCAGATCGACCACCATGAGCAACATAAAACTCAGAGTTACAATGTGAACATTTAACTCTATCGTCTTGATTTTGATTGCCAGTACATACCTTCTTCAAAAAAGGGAATTCATTCTGTAAATCCCCGGTGAATTTACACGACCGTTTTATCATTTTAACAGAGAACACATAAATTTTAACTTAAAGCATAGATAAAACAGTGCTAACTCACTAACACAACAGACACCACTGAAAGGGACTGACAACCGACTGACTAATCTTATCTCTATCGCAAGCGGCTAGCATCCAGTCCGGAAAGTCTCTCGCATCGCATGGTCACGATTGGCAAGACAACACAATATTATTTATTAGCAGATCATAACTCTTCTATAGTTTTCACCTTTCATACAGTACAGAGATAACTGACAAAGTAATAATTCTAAATAATACTTAACAGTTAATAATTTTTATACTTTTTTAGTCACCTATAAAATCAAATTTAATTTTTACTGAGATGAGAAGTAAACTGGTTGGGACACTGCGATTTTGTCTGAAAACTGGAATGTCTGGCAAGCCTATGTTTAGGTAACCACATCCATTATAAGTTGCAAATACGAAAATTCACCAAATCACCTGTTTCTTCTGTAAAAACTAGCAAACTAAACCAAGATGGTTGTGCTAATATGAAAGTACAGTCAAAAATTGTTAACTCGGACACCCATAATCTGGACCTCAAAGCTACAAACTTAGACAGTATAAGCTAAGCTAAAATTATCTAATTATCTATTTCAATTAATATTGAAGATTGAGTTCTTCCTTAATCTTCGAATTGGATCCAGCTTATTATTTTTTGCAGACTGTTAGAGAAATTTTATAAAAGTAAGCTTGAACTTTCAATTATGTCAAACAGAATTTCTGATGCTTCCAATTTTCCAATCACAAAGCGAAAGTATGTTTCGTTGTCCATCAAACAAAAAGTGGAATTGCTGCAAAAAAATGGATAAAGGCATATCCTTTGTTTCTCTAACCATTCCGAAATCTGTTTATCAATTTCACGCTGCTCTGTGGCTGGGAGAGGGGGGGAAACGCCGTGGCGCGCAATGAATTGGAAGTTGATCCGTCAGCACTATCCTTATCTTCAGCAGGGCAGATGTTTTTATTTTATTTGGCTTATAATTCCTTACTAAATGTAGTATTTCATCTCGATGTACTCCGTCTTTGATATGATTTAAATCATATTCCTCGTCATTATAATTCGCTTCCGATAGTGAAGAAAGTGACACAGAGGTTATTGAAAATGAAAAAATTTCGTTTGACAAATTAGTCGGTATTCTCGACACAGCAATTATAGGACTTGAACAGCAGAACTCTGTAATTGAACAAGAAATTATGTCTGTTTATAGAATTAAAGAGAAAGTATTATCATATAAAACGAAGCAAATTAAACAACTTACATTGAAAAAATTTAAGAAATGTTTAATAAAGTAAACAAATAAATATTTAGCTTTTTCTTTTTGTAAATTTTGATACCCTTTAGATCATAATTGGGCTTTATTTCCTAAATTACGATTTCATATTTTTAATTTTATAATTTCTACATGCCATCTTACCACAACTAAACTGATGATCTATAATTCAGAAAAATCGATTATCCGGAATCGCCGAAGTCCCGACGAGTCTGGATTAACGACTTAGTGAAACACCGTTATTTTATATAAACAGAATAGTAAAATGAAATGATAAAATACTAGATGAGTAAAACAGAGTCCAACACCTTTGCAAGTAAAAACATAGTCCTCTCTATGTAATTCATCATAAAATAGTAGAATTAACAATTCTTGTGAATAATTATTAAGTAAATAAATATATACACTTATCAGATCAGAGTACTGCGAAGCGAGTTTTAAATGTAAACAGAATAACAAATTTTTGTTTACAGTGTTGAACAGCGATTATTATGTGGAAACAGAACAGTAAATGGAAATGAATAAATGATAAAACAACGTTGTAGAATTCAACACACTAAACGACTTTCGTTCATAACTTTAAATTTTCCACATCATTAGATTACCAAAGCAAGAAACAAAGCTAAAAAATAATAATAATAATTAATAAAATTAAATGAAAACAATCATAAATTATAAACTTCATGTCATCTGAAATCCAACATTCTCTACACAACAACAACAGCTTAACCTTCTACAAATATTTATATAAATACAATATTATATATATATATAATAACTTATATATAATAATAATATTGGTTAGAGGTACCTCTTGTATTATCGCGAAGTTGTTGTATCATTTATGGTAACCTGAGTAGTTGAATGTTATGGAAACCCTATTTTGATGTAATGGTTTGCATTATTTCGGGAAATTTTGAATCGTGGGATATTTTGCAAGGGCTTTTGTGGTGTGTGTTGCTTAGGAAGTGCATTATTTATTTCATTGTTTAAATGATACGTTGGCTGAATGTAGTAAGGTTAATTTGAAGTTTCTGTATGATTTGAACGAAAGAGGAAAAGTGCATTAATTGACTGGTAAGTAAATGAAGATTTACTTATAACCATTTTCCGGACAGTCCGGACCTTCACAGTATATTTTTTACTCTTATTTTTGTGAATTTATGTGGTAATGCCGATATACGGATTCTAGTTCAGATAACTTTAGGAAGTTTTTGGATGTTGTTAAGGAATTTTGTGTGCCACAGACTGAAGACAAACAAATTTCGGAACTACTCTGATATGCGCCCTCAAGTCGCCAATTTTTTTTGGCGAGAAACTTTACACTGCGATATTACTATCTAAATTTTTTGTCTACATTTCAAACTTTTAGCCTAAAATGTCTCCAAAAACGCGGTTTTCACACATGCAAAAACTACGTTTTGAACACACAATTTAGCTAAAAATCCGAAACAAAAACAAAAAATTTAGATAGCAAAAACGTAACGTTTCTAACCAAAAATATTTGACAAGAATCCATGTACACAGCGACATGTTTTAACTTAAAAAAAAATCTACAAATGGCACAATGTAGGCAACGAACGAATCTACAAACTACGCACACCTCGCTTTAATAAATTAACATAACAACAATAAATTTCCAAGAATACCATGTACACAGCATCCTGTTTAAACTTAAAAAAAAATTCTACGAATTGCACAATTTAGGCAAGGAAGGAATCTACGATCTACGCACTCCTCGCTTTAATAAAATAACGTAACAACAATAAATTTCAAATAATACCATGTACACAGCATTCTGTTTCAACTTTAAAAAACATCTACGAATTGCACAATCTAGACACTAAACAACAAAATAAACTAAAATAAATTTCAAACAATTAAAAAAAACAACAATAACGACAGAAATTCATACTAAAGAACCAATGAACATAACATTCTACAAAATAAGAACAAGGATAAAATAAAATGCACTTACCATGAATTAATGCGTTTTCGAATAGCAGAAATATAAATTTTATACCGCTTTTAACATGCCGCCACGTAATCAGTATCGTATTTACATGACAGCCAGACACACTATCCAGAAAATTTATACTATAGTTCACAAATAAATAAAATCACAAATCCCTACTTCTATCATGCACTGCCATTAAAAATAATCTCCCAGACCCTCTTTCCACACTTCCAAATACCTACTACCACTCAACAGGATAGCCACAATGATATTTCCTTTTGCCGAACTTCAATTCAACAACTACCATTTTATCTTTCCCTCCCATCTTCTCAGACACAGAGACGAATCAATGAGCTCCAGCGAAAGATTTTTCAACGTCAACAGGGTTGCCATAGAACACGCAAACGTGCCAAAAACCAGCGCAGAACACATATCACCACATTTGGTGAAATTAGGACGTATATTAGAGTTGTACCCAAATTTCTAAATAAGATAAGTGAATACAGTCAAAAGTCGTTAATCCGGGCTCGTCGGGACTTCGGCGATTCCGGATTATAGATCATCAGTTTAAATCTGGTAAGATGGCATGCAGAAATTATAAATATAAAAATATGAAACCGTAATTTATGAAATAAAGAACAATTATGATCTAAAGGGTATCAAAATTTACAACAACAACAACAAAAAAAAAGCTTAATATTTATTTGTTTATTTTATTAAATATTTCTTTCAATGTAAGTTGTTTAAGTTGCTTCGTTTTATGTGATAATACAGTCAAAAGTCGTTAATCCGGACTCGTCGGGACTTCGGCGATTCCGGATTATAGATCATCAGTTTAAATCTGGTAAGATGGCATGTAGAAATTATAAAATTAAAAATATGAAACCATAATTTATGAAATAAAGAGCAATTATGATCTAAAGGGTATCAAAATTTACAAAAAGAAAAAGCTAAATATTTATTTGTTTACTTTATTAAACATTTCTTTCAATGTAAGTTGTTTAATTTGCTTCGTTTCATGTGATAATACTTTCTCTTTAATTCTATAAACAGACAACTTTCTTGTTCGACTACAAAGTTCCGCTGTTCAAGTCCTATAATTGCTGTGTCGAGAATACCGACTAATTTGTGAATTGAATTTTTTCGTTTTCAATAACCTCTGTGTCACTTTCTTCGCTATCGGAAGCGAATTATAATGACGAGGAATTTGATTTAAATCATATCAAAGACGGAGTACATCGAGATGAAATACTACATTTAGTAAAGAATTATAAGCCAAATAAAATAAAAACATCCGTCCTGAAGATAAGGATAGTGCTGACAGATCAACTTCCAATTCATTGCGTGCCGTGTTGTTTCCCTCCCCCCCCCCACAGAGCAGTGTGAAATTGATAAACATATTTCGGAATGATTAGATAATCAAAGGATATACATGTGTGCCTTTATCCATTTTCTGCAGCAATTCCACTTTCTGTTTAATGGACTTCGAAACATACTTTCGCTTTGTAGATCCTTTACATATTAGTCAATATATATCGGAAATTCTATTTGACATAATCGGAAGTTCAAGTTTACTTTTATAAAATTGCTCTAACAGTCTGCAAAAAATAATAAACCGGATCCAATTCGAAGATTAAGGAACAACACAATCTGCAACATTAACTGAAATAAATAATTAGATAGTTTTAGCTTATACCGTCCGTTATACATTAAACGCGCATGCGTAAATGTATTATGCGCATGCACACATGTATATTCGCAGCCGTAAAGGTCTTATGTGCACGCATAAACGCCTATGCGCATGCTAAAGTTTTTAGCTTTGAGGTCCGGATTATAGATCATTCCGGATTCTGGGTGTCCTAATTAATGACTTTTGACTGTACTTTCTCTTTAATTCTATAAACAGACATAATTTCTTGTTCAGTTACAAAGTTCTGCTGTTCAAGTCCTATAATTGCTGTGTCGAGAATACCGACTAATTTGTTAATCGAAATTTTTCGTTTTCAATAACCTCTGTGTCTCTTTCTTCACTATCGGAAGCAAATTATTATGACGAGGAATTTGATTTAAATCATATCAAAGACAGAATACATTGAGACGAAATACTACATTTAGAAAGGAATTATAAGCCAAATAAAATGAAAACATCTGCCCTCAAGATAAGGATAGTGCTGACAGATCAACTTCCAATTCATTGCGCACGCACCCTGGCAGCTTTTCTTTCCTTCAAAGTCTCCACCTCCATCCCAGGGTTTGTTTCTCAAGGAAAGAGAAGCATGCATTCAGAAAATAGAATGGATTTTGAATATAATTTTATTATTAAAAATAAAATTTTCTAGACAGATGTTCCATTACATTAAAGAAGTGCAGGAGTCTTCTTATTTAAAGCTCCGGTACTCTCCGGCTGGAATTATGACTCCCCGCGAACTAAGAAGTACCAGTGCAATTTAAGCTGCGACTCTCACGCAATCTGAATTTTAGCTCTAAAGGAGCATCATGTATGCGAATCCTTGCAAATGACAGTTAATAAATAAAGCCTGAAGATTGCTGGTATGAACAACCTACCGTAAAAAATGTGGTCAATGACTGCCATGATTTAGCTTCTTCTTTAACAATTATTTTAGGTGGTTTCCAGTTACTTTGCGATGGTTCTACATGGTAAGATCTACGAAAATCAACACCACAAGTTTCTCGTATTAACAATGTATTTAATAGTTCTCCATCACCAGACATAGTAATAGTAAATGGACTTTTCTATGGTATAAAATGTAATAAATAATTCAATTAAAAAAAATTATTATAATAAATTACGACACAAAATAACAAAATTATCTTTCAAAATTACGTGTCAAAATAAAAACCGATTTAAATTTTACTACCTATAAACCTTATTGCCCGGTGGAAAATTATAAATATTGATTAATATTAATATTGTATGAAATAATGTTAATATTGTATGAAACATCCTTCAAATATTAACTTAAATAATTAATCATTTTTTAGATGTTTAGCAATAATTACTAGCGGAAAAATAATAGGACGATAATAAATAATTGAGACACTATAATTTGTATGCTTTTTGATATAAATAAGTATTGTTTATTCCTTAATACTATTCTCATTCTCTCTTAAAAATTTGTATTAGTTTCTTAGCAAAATTTACTCATGTACATAAAATAGATTATGAAAGCCTGCAAAGAAGAACGTTAGAGGACTGTCATGCGCAGTCTCTTCAGATCGGCCAACTTGTTTTTCTGAAGGTCGACGCAGTTTTGGATTGTGAGTGAGTGACATGTGGCGGTGTTAAGTTTTTTAAATGGCTGCTGCTAACAGATCCGATAATAATCACAGGGAAAAAGTTCAGAAAGTTTTTATTCAACGAGATTATTCGGAGGGAACGAATGTCAAATTTCAAACGAAATTTCCACCTGAACTTGAAGGTTTGATTGACAGGCATTTGTTCGAGCAAACGATCAACACTCTGAATAGGATCTATGCAGAAGCAGAGAAAACTAGCACTACGACATTCTGCGAGGGATGCTTAGCTTGTTTGACGTCGTACATTATATATCTGTGCATAGAAACTCATTATCAGAAATGTTTAAAAAGAATTTCTGCTTACCTGGATGACCAAAATGAGACTGTCTGGCTTCCTCGAGGGCTTCTTATCACTGACCCTATCGAACGTGGACTTCGAGTAATTGAAATAGCGATACTGGTAGATCCATCTAACCGAGCGTGATAAGCCTTTACATATAGACATCATTTACTATCGAGTGAAAACCTGTTAATGAATTTCTTTCAAGAAGTGCATACGGCCTCACAGGCCTCATAATAAAGTCATAAGAAGTGTTGTGTTTAATTTTTGTGTGATTAAACAAATTGTGTTGTGGGAACGCCGGTAATTCTGTTTTTAAGATTATATTTATTGTATATTAATACTTATATTAGCTTCATCTTTCCATCGAAAGTACTGTAACGTTGAAATAAGAAGTAAGCGAATTTCACACTTTTATTGAGCTATTAATTTTGCACTGATTGAAATATGTTATCCATTCAGTGCTGTATATGTACGGTAAAATTACGTGAATTTCACTTTCATGTCTGTGGATTAAAAAGCTTTAATTTTTATTAGAATTTTTCGAAATTCTAAAGTAAATAAAAGAGGTTATTGTTTATATTGCCTTCTTCAAACTCATGTAAATATATCTATAAATATAACAGATATTTTTCTTCCAAACGTATTGTCATTTAATTTAATGCATTGAAAGAAAAATTACCATTTTTGGCTAAAGTGCAGAATCGCCCACTTATTTGATTGGCGCTTTTTACAAGAGTAAGAAGAATTGGATTTTTGTCAATTTTCTTTGACTTTCTAAGTGAAAATTGGTCGATGTGGATAAAGTCAAGGAAGTGCGCAATGCCATTTTGGTGCAATTCTGTGATTCTTTTTTAAGTCGATGTGCACATGGATACCCAGTATGTGCAATTCTTAAAAATGTGCCAAGCAGTGGGCGATTCTGCACTTTCTCCCCATTTTTTTTAATAATTGTATGTACAGTATAAATAAACACTGCATTTAAGATGTTACATTTGAAATGTACATTTTGATTAAATTATTAAAAACTACCTTTGTCTATAAAATCATTAAGAGCTGATAGATACATAATTTAATGTCGGCTATGTATTTCAACTTTAAGTTATTTTGAAAATTTTAATTTACTTTATTATGTTTAAATAAATTTTCTGCAGTTTAATTTATGTACTTTAAATGACATGATTGCAAGAGAAAATTCCAAAGTAAATAAAACATCTGTTTAATTATATGTTACAAAAACTGTTGACTCCAGAATTAGGTGCCCCTTTGATTAGCGACAACTTTTTTCTTGAATTTTGGCGATGAAATTTCACTTCTGGTTACCATGATAGTTTTAACTTTGTTTTAGCGTCCTGATTTTATTTAAATGAAAATAGATTGATACGTACATGGACAAAAGGCAGTACGCAATGCCTAGTTTGTGCAATTCTAGGATGTTTTTTTAAGTGAAAACAGATAGATGTATGCATGGACACAGAGTTTGTGCAATTCTTTGACTTCTTAAATTGGTTTTTGTTTAGCGACCATTTTGAAATTGTGGCCTCCTGGCGCCGATCTTCGTGTCTAAAAAGAATCACCAAGAAACAAGGGGGCATCGAATTGTAAACTTTTAGCAAACTGTTTAACCCTAGTTGGTTCTAGTATAAGAATTGGGTGTCCCTTTGATTAGTGACATTTTTTTTTAAAATTTTGGCGGTGAGATTTCACTTCTGGTTACCATGATAGTTTGAACTTTTAGTTTCCTTATTTTATTTAAATGAAAAAAGGGTACTTTTTCATTTTGCCGGCGCATGCGATAAAGTTGCAAATAATGGCACAACTGATGCCAAATGGAATATCTTTGCTGGTAACCTTTTACACTTCATCTTTGAAACAAGTCGTAGCCATTTTGGGGAAAGTGCAGAATCGCCCACTGCTTGGCACGTTTTTAAGAATTGTATCCTCCTATTTTCACTATATTCAATTGACCTAATTTCACTGAAAAAAAACATCCCAGAATTGCACAAAAATGGCATTGCGCACTCCCTTGACTTTATCCATGTACACATTGACCTATTTTCACTTAAAAAGTCCAAGAAAATTTACAAAAGTCCAATTCTTCTTACTTTTGTAAAAAGTTTCAAACACCAATTGAATAAGTGGGCGATTCTGCACATTTCTTATCAAATTGGTTGTTTCTTTCAATACTGGCATATAATTACATAGAATGCTTACAAAAATAGTTAAATTTTATACCCTAATGCCATTAGCAGTAATTAAGTCAATTAGGATGCAATCACACTGCTCACACAAAGGTGAAAATATAGAAAAGGCAAAGTCGAGGGTTAAATTCATCAATTCTAATGAGAATGCACTAGCGAAATACAGCACTGTAGTTTTACATAATTTCTGAGTAAGCTATTCGTACAAATTGAAATAATTCCTGCATTTAAACTTGTATTCCAGATTAAGATTTAACTTGAAATTAATGTAAATAATTACTGAGAGAATTAGATTTTTGTAGCATAGTTTACGTGAGGTGAGATCACTTGGGGGTCATGTGATATGAACTGCCAAATTAGGGTGTTGAATCATGAAAGCATAATAAATTCTTAAATTAAAATCTTTTTATAAATTTATTGGCTTTTTACAAAATTTTAAACCATATTAAAATGCTTATGCCTTCAAAATTAAAAATTCTTAGAAACTTGGTATATGGTATGTTGTCACCAAGAAAGTCTGCTTGGTGAGATTTGCACCGGTGAAACGGAAAAGTGGAAAAGTACCGAAAAAAGATTGATGTGTACATGGACAAATTTAAGGCAGTGTGCAATGCCTAGTTTGTGCAATTCTAGGATGTTTTTTTAAGTGAAAACAGATCGATGTGTGCATGGACACAGAATTTGTACATTTCTTATTTTGGTTTCGAGTAGCGGCCATCTTGAAATTGTGCCTTCCTGGCGCCGATCTTGGCGTAAAAAAAGAATTGCCAAGAAACAAGGGGCACCTAATTGTAAACTTTTACCAACTTGTTAATTAAAATATGGTATATTGCTTATTTCTTCCTAAATGTTTTACCAGCTACTATATATGTATGTTACCAAGTAAAAGCATTGAATAGCCGCATTAAAATTCATTCCCGGTGTCATCAAGCATAATCGCCGATTTTGGTTGCTTATTTCATGTAATTGAGTGCCTTGGGTTTAATTTAGGAATGCTTAGGTGTAAGAAGTAAATAAAAAGATGTTGAATAAATTTGAGGTTTTGTAAAAAGATTTTTAAAAAATTCATGAATAAATGTTACAAAATTATTATAAAAATCATGCACAGCAAGAGTGGCAAAACCATATGATAAATCTATTTATACTCATTTGTCTTAACAGTGACTTTAAATCTATATTAAATGTATAAAGAACTCGTTGTCTCGTATAATATTGTGATTGGTCAAAGCCAACTGCAGTTGCTTGTAGACTTTGGTTCAAATCCTGGACAAGGCATATGTTTCTAAGTGTAATAATTTCGTTAAGTGGGGGTACTTAAAATGAATTATTTTGATATTCTTTTTGAGATAGTGGTGGTAGAAATATGAAACCTTGAGATTTAACAAGAAAGCTCTTTTGTGCTTGGCAAGTTAAATTTTTTAAAAATTGTAGAATTCATATCATTTATTGTGTTTCATCATTTCTGTATCTTCTGTTTATTTATCTCAATATATGCTTCTTTTAGCCTGATTTTCTTGGTTTGTTTAATGATTGTTTAAAATCTGCAAATCAAATTCATATTCTTCATTTATCAGGACTGGAATTAGAAATATAGGTATGTATGAATGCATGCAGGACCGGATTTAGATTTGACGAGATCCTAAGCTATTTGAGGTATGGGGCCCTTAATAAGGGATATGAGTAATTTTTTAAATATGGAATATGGTACAATTTTTGGGGGTGGGCCTCAAGAAAGTGGGGTTCCTAAGCTACAGCTTGTACAGCTTATATATAAATCCAGCTCTGGATGGATGGATGTGTTAATATATGTATGTACATATGTGTATCTGTGTATACATATATTCGCTACAAGACCAACAAACTTCCAAGGTGTGTAGGCGGTACAGAGACGACTCAGAATCACAAAGGAATGCAGGGGCAGCTACACCTCTACTGATCTAAGACCAAGTTACCTAAATTGCTAATTCTACAAATTATTGAGTGCTAAATTGCTTCTTCACGTACTTTTAAGCAGTTCTGTAATTGCTTCACGAACTCATGCTATAATTACTACTACTTCAATCTGCAACATTTTATTACAAACTTTCACTGTATTTTGGACTTTAAAATTATGCTATGCGAAAGAAAAAGTTATGCACATCTCCTTACGTTGCTATACACAGGGTAGGGAAGTATACCCAGGAACCTGCCTGTGTGACTTCATCACTTAAGAGGAATGCAGAGTTGCAAATGCTGTAGTTGTGAGCTATGGTGCAAAAAGCAGAGAAAAAGAACAGAAACAGCAACACATTAATGGGATAAAAAAACATTTTATTGAAAGAATGTACTGCAACGTGTGTTCGAAATTATGACCAGAAGTCGTTAGGCAGGCCTGACATTGGTGCTGCATGGAATTACTTACATTCTGGAAGATTCCTTCCAGTAGTCTTGTGGTATATGATGCAGAACAGAAGGTTGAGTGAACAGTGATACTGCTGGAAGTCATCATTTGCAATCCATTTCTCTAAGTAGTATGATAAATGCATATTCAAACAATGAACTGGGCGACATGAAAAATGAAGACATATTTGAATGTTTTACTTTTGATACTAGAATCTTTTTCTTAACATATTTATCTTCCCTTTATTTTCTCTACTTTTCACTAGACACAAGCATTAAAAATATTAAAAATGCTTCTATTCTTATCACATGAACAAGCGTTATAGAAAGAAATTATTTATTAATAAAGAAATTGAAAACTGGTAATTTAAAAGATCCATCTAATATGTCTTAATCCATCATACAGAGAGCTGGCGCTAGGCATTTTCCCATCTGATGCAATCTCTGAGGATCTTAAATTCTGTTCCCAATGCCTGCTCTAAATTCTAAAAGTTTTGTCATTTCTAGATTTTGTTGCTCTATGTGTCAGTAAATAGTAAAAATTCTGCCACACCAGTTCTGTGACTGGCCCTTACAATATATATTTAATATTTCTTCTGAGTGTTCATATTACTAAATAAATAAATAAATAAAATAAGGGAACTACTCTGATATGTGCTTCAAGTCACCATTTTTGGCGAGAAACTTCACGCTGCCATATTACTCTCTAAGTTTTTTGTCTACATTTCGAACTTTAAGCCTAAAATGGCTCCAAAAATGTGCAAAAACCACGTTTTGAACACACAATTTAAGCTGAAAATCCGAAACAAAAACAAAAAAATTAGATAGCAAAAACAATTGATAAGAATCCATGTACACAGCGATATGTTTTAACTTAAAAAAAATCTACGAATGGCACAATCTAGGCAATGAACAAATCTAGGAATCTGCGCATACCTCACTTTAATAAATTAACATAACAACAATAAATTTCAAAGAATACTATGTACACAGCGTTCTGTTTCAATTTTAAAAATCATCTATGAATTGCACAATCTAGACGCTTTGCACTAATCAACAAAATAAACTAAAATAAATTTGAAACAATTCAAAAAAAAAAAAAAAAAAAAAAAAAAACAATAACGACAGAAATTCATTCTAAAAAACAACGAACAGAATATTCTACAAAACAAGAATAAAATAAAATGCACTTACCATGAATGAATGCTTTTTCAAACAGCAGAAATACCAATTTCATACTGCCTTTAACATGCTGCCACGTAATCACTATCGTATTTATATAACAGCCAGACACACTATCCAGAAAATTCATACAGTCAAAAGTCGTTAATCCGGACTCGTCGGGACTTCGGCGATTCCGGATTATAGATCATCAGTTTAAATCTGGTAAAATGGCATGCAGAAATTATAAAATTAAAAATATGAAACCGTAATTTATGAAATAAAGAACAATTATGATCTAAAGGGTATCAAAATTTACAAAAAAAAAAGCTTAATATTTATTTGTTTACTTTATTAAACATTTCTTTCAATGTAAGTTGTTTAAGTTGCTTCGTTTTTTATGTTATAATACATTCTCTTTAATTCTATAAACAGACATAATTTCTTGTTCAGTTACAAAGTTCCACTGTTCAAGTCCTATAATTGCTGTGTCGAGAATACCGACTAATTTGTCAATCGAAATTTTTTCGTTTTCAATAACCTCTGACACTTTCTTCGCTATGGGAAGCGAATTATAATGACGAGGCATTTGATTTAAATCATATCAAAGACGAGATGAAATACTACATTGAGTAAGCAATTATAAGCCAAATAAAATAAAAACATCTGCCCTTAAGATAGGGATAGTGCTAACAGATCAACTTCCAATTCATTTCACCCCGCAGCGGTGTTAAAGATAAACAAACGTTAAAGTTTAGATAAACAAAGGATATGCTTTTATCCATTTTTTGCAGCAATTCCACTTTTTGTTTAATGGACTCCGAAAGATACTTTTGCTTTGTATATCCTTTACTTATTAGCAAATATATATCGGAAATTCTATTTGACATAATCGAAAGTTCAAGCTTACTTTTATAAAATTGCTCTAACAGTCTGCAAAAAATAATAATCCGGATCCAATTCGAAGATTAAGGAACAACACAATCTGCAACATTAATGGAAATAGATTATTAGATAATTTTAGCTTAGCTTATCCCGTCCGTTATACATTAAACGCACATTTGTAAACGTATTTTGCGCACACGCAAATTCGCAGCGGTTAAGGTCTTATGCGCATGCGTCAATGCAACGCATGCGCAGAAAGTTTGTAGCTTTGAGGTCCGGATTATGGGTGTCCGAATTAACGACTTTTGACTGTACTATGGTTCACAAATAAATAAAATTACAAATCCCTACTTCTACCATGCACAGCCACTAAAAATAATCTCCCAGACCCTCTTTCCACACCTCCAAATACTCACTGCCCCTTTAACAGGATGGCCACGATGATATTTCCTTTTTGCTGAACTTCAGTTCAACAACTTCTACTAATTTATGTTTCCCCCCTATCTTCTCAGACACAGAGCATGACGCGAACCAACGAGCTCCAGCGAAAGATTTTTCAACGTCAACAGAGTTACCATACAACATGTAATCGCACCAAAAACCAGCGCAGAACACATATCACCACATTTGGTGAAATTAGGGCGTATATCAAAGTTGTACCAAAATTAGCAGTGTTTGATATAATGTCTAAATGCATTTAGTTTCTTTAGAATAACTTAATTAAATTCTAAAAGGTAAAGGAAACATGTTGAAGAAAGAACGTGAATACATAAAAAAAATTGTTCTTCAAAGATATGTTCATTTATTATTATGTAAATTACCCAATTGTTTATAATTTCAGCTTTTGCTATAATTACCAATTTCTATTTCTTCATATGATAGTTACTGAGCCAGCTTAAATTAAAATTAAATTCTATAGCGCTTGACTACTAGTCCAAATTTTTAGTTTGACTGTTCTTGTTTACTTACATCACCGTGAACTGTAATTGATTTTGTTTGCATCAGACCATGTCTTTGTTTTAATTTTTTTTTTAAATAAGAGGCTTATTTAAACCTTTATCTGACATTGTAGTACCATACATTCAGACATAGTGATAATTTGCTTCATGTCTATCAGGAGAGGGGGGGGGGTTGGACTATTTTTTACCCTTATCGGTACATTGTGAAGAGTGGAGAGGTTGACAAGTTAGGAGATAAAGTACACAGAAACTAGTGAGAATAATGCACACTGCATATTGAGACAAATTTCTAATTGTTAAAAAAGATTTAAAGAGAAATCTATAAATTGGCCAAAATGTCTGGGAAGGCTTCAAATTAAAAAGATGCATAAATATTTTGTTGAGTGTTCTTGTTACAAAGCATAAATGTTTTGTAGCTTTTAATGTGTAATTATCCTAATATCGTTTGAGAATCAATGTCATAAATTACATGTATTTTAAACTGTGAAATTTATTGCAGTTTTAATAGGGCTTTGTTAGAAATAAAATTTAATAGTGGCCATGTACACAAGTAAAACAAAAATGTAAAACTTATTCTTTGCATCTAATGAGATTTAAATAATACAAAACAACTTATCACCTCTGGTGCTTTAGTGGCTTATTGGAACCTTAAAGTATATTAACTGGGTTACATCCCCTGGAACTCTACACAAAGCTATAACACTAAACGCGTCAGACAGAGCCCAACTACCTTTCAAAATTTGCCAACTGTGCCTACATTAGGCTTTTCAGCAGGTCTTTCTCTAGGCAAGCGGTAGTGGTGACAACATCCAGTCTTTTGTTATCTTGTTCTTCATTTTAATTTGTGCCACATAAAATCTACTTGACATAAAATCTACTTGCTATTTACTAAAGCTCTAGACTGAGCAAGTATGTGACAAAATAAAACATTAAAAAAAAAAAAAAAAATAGCTAAGTGTTAGTAACATGTAAATAAAATGTTGCTTACACTTCAAATATGTCCAAGTATAATAATAATAAGTGTAAAATATTTGATGCTGCTTAATACATTTTATAATGTTGATTTTATTCTCAAACTTAATAATTATGTGAATTAATTTATGTTCAATAACAGTGCATCCTATGTATGGATCTATTTTATTTTTAATATGTTATTACAAACGTGAAGTTCAGGTATAGATAATATTTTTAATTGAATTTATTCAGTTTCCATTTGCTCATAGGCCCTTACTTATTTTCATTAAAGGTCTTAAAAGTACTTAATTTCTGTGTTTTGAAATGTGTACAAACCCTCTTATAATGATTACTGAGCAAACCTTCATTTACACACCAGTCAATTAATGTTTTTTTTCCTGTTTGTTCCAGATCGTACAAAACTTTCAGATTAATCTTATCGTGGGCAGCCAACGAATTTTCCAAGTTACATGCAATACCCAAATAAGCCCTGAGAAGTCAAAATCTCCACGATCATGCATTACAACCAATCACGTCTTGATAGAGTTACCAAAACATACACCATAAAATATTCAGTTTACCATAAATTAAACAACTTGGTGATAATCCAAGGGGTACTCCAAATTATAGATTACCCCATAATTATAATGGCATTTCATACTAATTTGTCAGGAAGCTAGATTTATTGAAAAAATTCAAATTTATCAAAACTGTTTCAAAATTATGCTTATGATACATATGCTATTTTAATATTTTTCAGCAAAAATACAGTCATGTAATGTCTTTCTGAGACTTTCCTGCAACGCAAATTAATTTGACTTACCATGTAACAGGTAGCCAGTGAGTGAATCTTGATTTGGATCAGATATAATACTTTCATTATGTTCAACAGGGAGAAAATGTAGCGATTTAAAAATATAGTAGATCTAACAATCTAAACTCGATGTGTTTTAGACAGTTTAATTTTAGTAAAGTGTGCATTTTCATGAATCGAAGGGTATAACCATGCATGTGTTTATAACCAGCCAAAGTACTCGTGTGATATCTGCATGTTCTACTTTATTTGTTATTTTAATTTATGTTTAGCTCTAAATTAAATAAAAGTTATTTCCTTATTATTAAGGCTCTTGTTTTGTAAATGGGGCCAAGATTACCAACGTTAACCTTCTTCAATTGGCCATCAGTTCTGAAGACGATCATTTATACCTTGTTTGTGAGAAGTGATTCAAGTAAACCATATGTTATCGCTTTCCTCATTTGGAAATAAATCCTAACAATTTGTAAATGCTTATAATTCTCTTGTCACAAAAAGACATCTGAGTGTTTCACATTAATATATTTTCTTTTTTCAGAAAATGTTAAAATATTTAATTTAAAAGAACTAAATACTACATCTTTCACCTCGGACTAATTTTACTTCACATTTAAATATTCAAAAATGGCCATTAAATAAAAATGCATATCAGTGAAAGTATTTGGAAGTGCAACTTGAAAAGTTGCTAGTGAAAGAAAGCCACTAGCTTTTACAACTGGCACAGTGGTTTCAGAATGTTATTTGCAACAGCACAACAATTTATTTTGGGGAACTGGTGTATATTAATCAGTTGGAGAAACAACAGCTTTTGCAAAATTACAACTATTAACTTATACAGTTTTATGAGAAAATGTATTCTCTGTATCGAATTTGGCAACCAAATAAGGAAATAGATGGCTACTTGCATATTAGTGCAGTTTCACAGTTTTTTTATATATAAAAAAAGATATTATATGGTTGCATATTATGCATTTTAATTAGGTTTTTATCCTGAAAATTGATTAAAAAAATCTACTTACAAGCAAATTTTGTTTCTTTTGTCCTGGTAGAAATTTTGTGGAGAGTGTTTTTAGAATGTATTCTAAGCTATTTTAGCAAATTTATGATAAAATACTATATCCCTACTGAAATTCTCCCATTGGTGGCTAATCCCACAAGTGTATACTTTAAAATTGAGTTTAAAGTAAAAAATAACATTATTTGTTTATAAAAACAGTTAGAATTTAGAATGCATAATTGCTTGTTAAAACCAAAGAACTGTCATGTGCATGGTTGCAATAGTTGACACATTTGAAAATTTGACAGCTTCTTCTACAGTGGTTGTGTTAATGCTCAAGTACCATTAGATGGTCATGTAAAAATTGTAGACTGTATAAAAATCTGTTCATATGGGAAGAAAAAAAAAAAAAAAAAAGCCGAGATATCTCTTCCACAATACTGGGTATTTGCTGAGTATATCAAGAAATTAGTAAATGAATTCTTTCTAATAGAGAAGGAAAGAGACACGAGACAAAAATCATCAGCTGTATACAAGAAGTATCGATGATTTACCTCAAACTGTTAGGGAGCAAATAAATAGAGGAATTGGCAAAAGCAGTTAGAGACATTTTAGTATGAACCAGAAATTTCATTTTGTTGATACAACAACAGTTGCTGTCACTCAAAATGTTGTAAGAGTGGCCCTTGGATAAGGAGCAAAATTCCTTAGTGTGAGAAAATGAGTCTCGTGATATTAAAAGTAATTGCTAAAACATGGCAGCCACAAAGCATATGCATGAAGTAGTAATTAACTAGGTGATAATCCTGGTGTCAATGGGGCATTTAGAAAAGGGAGGCCGTTATAGTAGGGGAGTACTAAACAATATTTTTTCCCCTTATAGGTTAAATTTTTTTTTAGTGTGGTGCTATCTCATATTTTGCTTCCTAATAAATATCAGATAATGATGATTTAACTAAGAAATGTGTGGCGTATTAAAAGAAGAGCTAGTAAAATAACTTTAATAGTGATTTTACATGAATCAGTTAAGTTTGTTATAAAATATTTATAAGCAGATATAAAAAATAAAGATGCGTAGTGACTATCACATTGGTGCAGTGGCACCTCAGGTCCAGGGTGTAATCTCCATGCTGGGCAAGGTTGAATCACCCTTTTATCCTTTGAATGGGTCAACAAAATGAGGACCAACTTCACTTGGGGACTAAACACAGGGGAACTGACCACTTGTCCAGGGTGTATGCTTATGCACCCCGGAGCCTAGGGTCAGGAAAGCAGATATCAGGGCACTGCAGGCCATGGCTCAAACTCTGTTGCGCCACTGGTTTTAGTTTTATAAAAAAATGAAAGCTAATTTATCTAAAAAGCTTTTACTGTTGGTAAATTGGATTTTCTTGAAGCTTTTCACATTCACAATGTTTATCTTGTTTAGATAATGGCTTAAATTTTAATCCAGTCCTGTCTAATGCTTTTAAAAATCTATGAATTTAATTTTTCAATTTTATTTGCTATTTCTGCCAAAAGATGGCACTACTTTCTTCTCATTCTCTTTACTCTTGTAGGGCATAAATACAACCACGACTTTCCCTTTGCTGCTGATAAAGAGGAACCTGTACCTGTTTGCCCTCGAAATTGATAGAGTTTTTGACTAAATCTACACCAAAAACAAAATTGTTGTTTTACTAATTTTATAAAGGCTGCTAAATTTTTCAGAAGTAATTAAATACTTCTGCAGAAAACAAACCTCTTTCACCTATGTTTAATTTGATTAATAATTTATTTGGCAACATTTGCTTTATTTGTTGACAAAATAGTGTTGGTAACAGGAAATTATAAATCAATATTTTATTAATATTGTTGATGTAAGAGTTCAAAAACTTCTTCCACCTCACCTTAAAAAGATTATCTCAGAACACATGTAATTTTTGGAAGCCATGTTTTCCAATGTATATAACTTTGATACTTTGTTGGTATACTGACCTTCAACAGAAGATACAGTCAAAAGTCGTTAATTCGGACACCCATAATCCGGACATCAAAGCTACAAACTTTCTGCGCATGCGTCGTGTTGACGCTGTGGCGCGCAATAAATTGGAAGTTGATCTCTCAGCACTATCCTTATCTTCAGGGCAGATGTTTTTATTTTATTTGGCTTATAATTCCTTACTAAATGTATTTCATCTCAATGTACTCCGTCTTTGATATGATTTAAATCAAATTCCTCGTCATTATAATTTGCTTCCAATAGTGAAGAAAGTGACACAGAGGTTATTGAAAATGAAAAAATTCATTCTCGACACAGCAATTACAGGACTTGAACAGCGGAACTTTGTAACCGAATAAGAAAGTTGTCTGTTTATAGAATTAAAGAGAAAGTATTATCACATCAAACGAAGCAACTTAAACAACTTACATTGAAAGAAATGTTTAATAAAGTAAACAAATATTAAGCTTTTTTTTTTTTTTTTTTTTTTTTTTTGTAAATTTTGATACCCTTTATATCATAATTTTTCTTTATTTCATAAATTACGGTTTCATATTTTTAATTTTATAATTTCTGCATGCCATCTTACCAGATTTAAACTGATAATCTATAATCCGGAATCGCCGAAGTCCGGATTAACGACTTTTGACTGTATATTCCTTCCTCCTACTACAGTCAAAAGTCTTTAATCCGGACTTGTCGGGCGATTCCGGATTATTGGTTTTTCTGGATTATAAATCATCAGTTTAAATCTGGTTAGATGGCATGCATGAAATCTAAAATTAAAAATATGAAACTGTAATTTATGAAATCAGGAGCAATTATGATCTAAAGGGTATCAAAATTTACAAAAAAAAGCTTAATATTTATTTGTTTACTTTATTAAACATTTCTTTCAACACGCGCATGGGTAAAGCATACATTACGCATAGTCGAAATTAGAAAATTGCAACCAGAAAACTATTTAATGTGTATTCGTGATATTTATAACGATAAGGAATTTGATTTAAATCATATTAAAGACAGAGTGCATAGAGATGAAATACTACATTTAGTAAGGAATTATAAGCCAAATAAAATGAAAATATCTGCCCTGAAGATGAGGATAGTGCTGATAGATCAACTTCTAGTTCATTGTCCGCCGCAACGTCTTTCCCCCCCCCCCTGCAGAGCAGCGTGAAATTGATAAACAGATTTTGGAATGGTTAGAGAAACAAAGGATATGCCTTTATCCATTTTTTGCAGCAATTCCACTTTTTGTTTGGGGGACGTTGAAACATGCTTTCGCTTTGTAGATCCTTTAGCAGCTCCAGAATCGAAAATTCCTTTTGACATAATCGAAAGTTCAAGCTTACTTTTATAAAATTGCTCTAACATTCTGCAAAAAATAATAAAGCAGATCCAATTAGAAGATCAAGGAACAACGCAATCTGCAACATTAACTGAAATAGATAATTAGATAATTTTAGCTTAGCTTATACTGTCCATTATACATTAAACGTAAACGCATTATGCATTTACGCATGCACAGAAAGTTTGTAGTTTTGATGTCCGGATTAAAGACTTTTGACTGTAGTTCTTTCAAAGTATCCCATGAGGTGCTTCACGTATGTAAGTTCCATAAGGAATTTTTCACCATATGAGATAGATCTGAGAGATCAATATGAGTCAGCTGCTTGGTGACTTTAGACGCTAATTGGCATTCTGCTTTTCAGGCTTTTAATCATTACATTTTTTAATGTCACAAACTCCAAAATTCAACAGTTTTCTAGTTAACATATAGATCCGTTGTTTATATTAAATATTAGTGACTTAAATGAAACAACAAATAATGTAATTAATTAATATAAGTGATTTAAATTTTAAATAGATTTCTAACAGTAATTCCATTAAAAGTTTAATATTTTTATCACTTTTCTCACTGATTATATTACTTTCCATTACAGATTATGCCACTGTTAGCTGAAGGCATATGTCCTCAGTTTACCTATTCTATGCTTGAGCAATGTAAAGCTATTGGAATTCGTACTGTTGCAGATTTTGTTTTAAATGACCCAGAAGACTTGGCAATGAAAATTAAAGTCCCTTATAAAGTAAATCTTTTAAATGTAATTTTTAAAATTCTTTTTGTGAAGTAAAAACTTATATTTGCTGAAAGTAAATTGTTAATAAAAAAAATCCTTTTATTGTGATTATTTTTCTTAAATATTTTGCAAAACTGTTTGTTTTGAGGGAATTCTTTTCTGGGTACTTTTCCGTTTTGCCGGCGCAAACGATAAAGTCGCCAATAATGGTACAACTGATGCCAAACGGATTATCTTTGCTGGTAACTTTTTACACCTCATTTTCAAAAGTAGTCACAACCATTTCTTATCAGATTGATTGTTTCTTTCAATACTGGCATACAATTGCATAGAATTTTTACAAGATAGTTAAATTTTATGCCCTAAGACCATTCGTGGTAATTAAGTCAATTAGAATGCAATTACACCGCTTACCCAAAGGCAAAAATATAGAAAAGGCAAAATCAAGGGTTAAATTCATCAATTCGAATGAGAATGCACTAGCGAAGTAAAGCACTGCGGTTTTACATAATTTCTGAGTAAGCTATTCGTACGAATTGAAATAATTCTTGCATTTAAACTTGTTTTCCAAATTAAGATTTAACTTGAAATTAATGTAGATAATTACTGAGAGAATTAGATTTTTGTAGCGTTGTTTACGTGAGATGAGATCACTTGGGGTCACGTGATACGAACCGGCAAATCAGGATGTTGAACTATAAAAGCATAGTAAATTCTTAAATTAGTATCTTTTATAAATTTATTGTCTTTTTGCAAAAATTTAAACCATATTAAAATGTTTATGCTTTCAAAATAAAAAAATTCTTAGAATTAACATTTGTTAAAATTTTTTATGTGTATGCTATATGTTGTCGCCAAGAAAGTCTGCTTGGTAAGATCTGTGCTGGTGAAACAGAAAAGTACCCTTTTCTGTATGAATTAACTAAATTTCCAGTCTTATTATATTTGAAACACCTCTTCTCAATTGACTTTTTTTTAATAACAAAAATCGGTAATATAGCCAGCTTTTTACAATTAAACATTAAATGAAACTGAATTTGTTTTGACATCAGCTGCCTGAATTCTAGCTTCTTTTGCGATTAATCTGGCAGTTAAATTTGTTAATGTTTTGTTAGAATTTGGCATTAATTCACAATCATTAATGAAATATTTATATTTATTTGGCAAAGGTACCAAAATTTTAGAATTTATCATCTTTTCATAGGTTTGTTCTTCCAAAGAATTTAATCTATATGACAGGTTTTAAGTTTTACTTATACGGAAGCTACATCCATTCCATAATATTTATTTTTAAAAAGTAATAATAACTTTTAACAAGGTATATTTTGATTGATCATGTTCTCTTTCATATATAAAACACAGTTTATGAAATAAATCTTTTGGACTAGTACTGTTTCATATATGAATAAATCTGTATAAGAAATTATATATTTTTTAGCTTTTGAATCTTTGATGTTTCAAATATTAAAAGTACTTTTTTCTGTTTATGTGCAAATTGCATTTAAAAGTTAATTATTGCACATCAATATTAATTATATAGCATTAATGGTTTGTTATTTAAAAATTCATTCTTATATATTTTATTGCTGAAAAAATGCTGTTGTTTGCATTTGACAGGTTAGCAGTTCTGGGGTTTCTTCTAAAGTTAATAGTCTTCCACAGTAAATGATTTAATCTTTTATTTTTTCTCAAACTGAATAAAAACTGATATTTTCTGACAAGTAACATTCCTATCTCCAGTGAATGATATATCACACAGAAAAAACTATTTACTGACTGATATTTGTTATGTGTTCTTTTGGGGGAGGGGGAAGTGTATCCACGTATGTATACGAACATTTTTTATGAAAGTTCCCTCTAATTTTGTCCATTCCCTATGTCAGAGATCTCTTAACTTTTTTGATTGTGTACCCTTAAGATGAAAATAGTTATAAGTTGTACTCCATATAAGATAACATAATGTATATACATAATGTGAAATTATGTTATATCACAGACAAAGAGAGGAATTTCTTCTTGAACATTCAGAAGTAGCTTCCCTCCATAAGGCAGGGTGCTTTTCTTCCTGTATTTCTGTGTGCATGTGTTTTAAAGCAGTGCATTTATGATGTTGAGCTCCCAGATGCCAATGAAACCAGACATAGCAATCAATGAGAGAACCTTGCCTTAACATGATACACAATCGTACACTTGCAGGTGATTGTGAGCCTATGTTTTGGCGTACCTCCAAGTATTACTTCGCATACCGCCACTTTGGAGACTACTGCTCTATGTATATATTTATATACAAAACAATATTTAAAAAAAGATATTAAAATATGCATATTTGTATTCATCATTAAAATATTTAAAGAAAGTGAATGAAAGGTTATGCGAGTATAATTATTTTTGCAAATATCTTGAACTCAAAATCTTTAAATTTATTTTTGCGAAAAATGTACATTTTGTGATATTGTTAATATGTTTGTGAACTTTAACAGCAATCTTGATTGATATTCGAACTGTTTTGAAATACCCATATATATATATATATATATTTTCTATTTCAATAGGATATCATAGGCATTCAGCGTCTTTTAATGATTGATTATGCTTCGTTTCCACAAAGTGCTGATAGTCTGTATAATGAATATATTGAAACTATGTCACTTCTCAGTACTGGATCAAAAAGGTAACTATTCCACACAAGAAAATATCATTCAATATGATTAATGTGCTCTGAATGAAATTATGTTAATCAAGTATAATTAACAATAAAACTATTACTATTAATCTATTGGTGTATGTAAATTTAAAGGGGGAAGTTATAAGCTAATGTAGGCTGTAAAGCATTTAATGTTAATAAAAATTAAATTTAATATTTAAACATTTTTGGAGGTTACTTTGTTACAATATTAAATAAAGATTTAATATATCTGGATTTTTCATCTTGTCATCTAATTTATAATTTTGGCCAACTTAAGCCAGGGCTGTTCTTAAGGATTGGCTGGCCATGTACTTTCCTAGGATTGCTGCCATCAAATTAAAAAAAAAAATTTCAATGATTAATCAAATTTTGGCTAATCTTTGGAATATGGTAACAGGTAGTTTGGCGACATTTCGGTAAGGCGATAAAGGTTACTAGCTAGGACTTTAGCAGTGTACATGCATAAAGTTAAGAGTGTGTGCAATGCCATTTTTGTGCAATTCTGAGATGTTTTTTTAAGTGAAAATATGTTGATGTGTACATGGATACCATGTATGTGCAATTCTTAAAAATGAGGCAAGCAGTGGGCGATTCTGCCCTTTCTCCCAATTTCACACCTAATCTTCGTCATGTTTAAGCACTTTTGTTCCATAAAAGTTCTAGCATAAGCGTAATTCGGCTAGCAGATTGTTGGAAAAAAATGTATAGTTAAAAAAAAAAAAAAAAAAATCCTTTACTTCATAAAAACAAAATGGCATCCAAAAAAAAAAAAATCTAGCAGGTTGCTGTAGCAGGGTTGGTCACCAAATTTTCGCCAAAAAGTCGCCAAGTTACCATAATCCGAAGATTAACCCAAATTTTTTTATTTCATATACTAACTAAGTATTTACGTATGACAAATTGTATAAAATGTACAAATTGTATAAAATTGTACAAATTATATAAAAAGTACTTGTCATATTGTATAAAAGTAATATGACAAGTACTTTGTAGAGTACCTCACTTTGGAATTCTAAGTTAATGTTGGAAGTGAGGAATCTAAGAACTGATAAGTTCAAATCGCTTGCGTTCGGTGACAAGAAACAACAAGATAGAAGGGTAACTAACCCTTTATTAATCCAATAAGATTTAACAAAACTCCGCCTGGGAGTGTACAAGCAAAGCCCACACTTGGACTTGAACTAAAAAGACTAAGAATTAAACTAAAACTAAGATTAACTAAAGAAGTATAGCCGAAGCTATCAAGGTTCAATTTGAGTTGGCCCCTTAACTTATTTTACTACGAAGCTTAGCAAGGGCCTGAGTACGACCGAGCGTAATAACAGCTTTGAGAGAGAGAGAGTGGCCAAAAAAGCAGACGCGCGTAAATCAGAAACTCTGATTCTCTCTGACTCAGTAAGTAACTTCGTGGTTTAAATACCACTCCTTCTCATTAAATATTCAGCAAATTCCAAAACTACGTTCTGCCGGAAGTAGTAAGTTGAAGTTAAGAATTTGACAGGAAAGCAACTTTAACTTAAAATTTAATTGGTAATAAAATTAACATAATCCTTACAACTTATAATGAATTAAAATATTTAGTCACCGTATTGCGAGAGTCCAGCCACCCCTGATTTTTGCTGCCCGCATACTTTTACCCGCTGCACCACAGCTGGGAACGGCCCTGGCTTAAGCCTCACATCAGCATCAAAATTTCCTTAGCATAGTGAAATTTAGTTTAATGTCTTTTGCTATTAATATCTTAGTCTGTAATTTAATTTGATTTGAAATTAAATCAAAAAGTGAACTTGAAAGTAGTTTTTTTAGAATAGATGCTGTGTTTTCTTTCTGTGTATTTATTTTCATTTTTATAATTCATGCTTTTTTTTTTTTTTTTCCATTTTTATTGAAATTTGTGGAAAATAAAGAGGAATGGGAGAATTTGTCATTTTGATATAAACATCTAACAGATTTTACTAAAGAAACATATTAATACCTAAAATTAATCTGTCATTCAAGATGAATAATATGTTAATCTTTTATTGAAAAATCACTCTTTGTATATCATGAATATTAATTTCTTATCAGTAATTCATAATTTAAAACAAAGTTATTATTGACAGTAGCAACAGAAAATTTTGCATAATGTTAAGGGAAGAATAAATAATTATTCAGGTTGGAAATAGTATTACTTCGCTCTGTCAGGCTGGTTGATTATTGTGCATAAAGAATTCTCATGAAGCAAGACTTTTCCCATACATTAATTGCATCTAAGGTTCTAAAAATCGTACATGTAGTCAGTAAGCAGTGAGTAGAAACTAGAATTTCAATTTTTTATAAATGAATAGTTTATATAATTTGTTGTCTCTATATATGACATTTTCATTGTACATTAATGGAAATAGAAATTTTGAATGCTAAATGAAAGAACTAGCATTTAATTGCAAATTTGGCTAAATTCTAACTTATCTGGAAGTTTTACCTTTAAGAATTAATGACTCACCCACAAAGAAAAATTAGATCAAAATCTCCAGTTGTCCAGTAGAATATAATAAAATATTCCATCCTTGGTCAAAATAAATTTTTCAGTGTTTAAGCTTTCTTTTGTCTTTTAAACTTCATAACTTTATTTTTCTAACAGAAAACCATCAGACTGCCTGCTATTTCGCCTTTATAACAAAGCATACACTCATTAATAATATTATTTTATTATTCAGTATATCAAAATTATGTACTCTTATAATGCAGTGCTGTGCATTCTGCAATTAAATATATCATTATAATTAGGTTATATCAATGCTGGAACGTGAAAAATATGCACTACCCTTTCCGGCTTTGAACACCGGACCTCACCAGTTATGCATCAAGTATACTTCCAGTTACCAGTGCTTAAATTGCGCCGGAGCCCGGCTCCGGTGCTTCTCGATTTTTAAGATAAATTACAATTTTAGCCAGAGCGCACCGGAGCCCTAAATAAGATGAGCTCCGGTACTTCTTTTTATAAAACTGAACCACAATTTAAAGGGGGAAAAAATTTAGAAACATTTTAGTTTAACAATAAGCAGACCTTCCAATACTCTATTTCCCTAGAAATACAAGACTCATGAACATGAGACGTTCAATTAAAGTCCCCTCACTCACATGCGGGAAAACTTTCCCTTTAAGAAGGGCAATAAATTCGGGGAATTTGCTTTGGAATGCGTAAATTTCTCACCATGCCATCGTATCTAGTATATTGTTATTGATGCTTACAGTTATTTATCCACGCAGGAAGGAAAATTTGTGTTCGTAAATGTGCGTTAAGTGACAGCGAGTACAATAAGAGTGAAATACTGAGATAAACTGCTCAAGCGTGTCCTATACATCGTCTTCCCACAGTATCCACTAATGGGGGGAGGCGTAACCAGCAACTTTACATTCATCCTTAGGAGTCAAATTCAGGACTCATTTTACCCCTGACATACCGCTATAATTATATCAGCAGAGAGCCGCGGTCAAAGAGAACGTTCACTCTCACGAATTTGTGTCCACCCACTCATATCCTCATTCTGTTTTGCCCCGAAATTTTCATCAGCTATACTTTAAGTATATTTAATTTTTGTGATGATGAAACAACTCCCCCGCCTACGATCAGAGCTTAAATTGGGCCGGATTTTGGCTCCGATGCTTCTTAATTTTTGTAATAAGTCATAATTCTAGCCGGAACGCACCGGAGCCCTGAATAAGAAGGCTGTGGCACTTCTCTTATGTAATTGAATAATAATTTCAGTGGAAATTTTATTATATTTTAAGTATATTTAATTTTTGTGATGATAAAACAACTCCCCCGCCTACGATCAGAGCTTAAATTGGGCCGGAGCCCACCGGATTTCGGCTCCGATGCTTCTTAATTTTTGTAATAAATCATAATTCTAGCCGGAACGCACCGGAGCCCTGAATAAGAAGGCTGTGGCACTTCTCTTATGTAATTGAATAATAATTTCAGTGGAAATTTTATCTCGAAAATTTTATTTTAACAGTAAAATTATATTAAAAATTGTGTATTAAATTTAAATTTATCTCTTTACATTTTATTCAATTTTAATTATTTAATTACTTCAATCTTTAATTATTTCATTAGCTAATAATTATAAATTAAATTATAATTATTGATTAAATAATAATTTATAAACATTAGTTACTCTCATAATTAACTATTTAATTTTTAAATTATTGATGAGTTTAATAGTCATTTTATTTATTTACTCTTGTTCCTCTTTGCTGACGGTCTTCCATAGGGCTCCGGCACTTCTCATCTTAGAAATTAAGCCCTGCCAGTTACACCACAAAGACATACATAAAGGGGAAAGAAAATACTTTCTAGATATTAAATACTGCAGAAGCTCCACATCTTCTCAAACAAAATAGTGATGCTTAGTTGAAAACCTTTAGCCTGTATAGACAGCTGCCAAAGATACTTATTATTGGAATATTAGACAGAGAGAATCGTTAATATATTTGAAACATCTGCATTGTGTAACGAGTTGTATTGAAGAATTCACTGACTTACTCTAAATGTTCAAGATATTATTTATTAACTCAATATATTAATGAGCAAACTGCAGCTAAGAGATCAAGGATCAGAAGCTGTAAGAAATTACTAATAATAAAAGAACATAGGAATTTTGAGCAGCCCTTACAGAGAAACAACTAACCATACCAAATGTTCTAACTTTCATAAAAAATACATCTGAAACAGTCATTTTCAATAGTTGCTATTGATTCATATATTTGCTTTATGTAGGACAAATATAGTATTACCACAGAGAAGACTAGCTTATTATAGAGTGAATTTCTCTGGAAATCAGTCAGTGGAAGCATTCAGTAATGGTGTAAATATTATAGGTGATTTTGCTAGTCATCTCTGAAAAGTAAAGCGGTACTGCTTTTTTGTTTCGTTAGTGACTCTCCTTTCCCCACATACAAAGAAATTTGTGAAGAATATCATATTGTACAAATGAGAAATAAAAAGATTTATTAACTTCCATCTATTTTGTGTTAAAGGAAGATTTGATAGGATCTGTGTCTTTTTTTTTTAACATACCTGCATTACTGTATAAGGTATTTTCTCCCTTTTTTTTTTTTTTTTTGCATGCCTTCAAAGAGTATTCGGGAGGTCCAGAATTCAAAACCCATCAAAAGTAATGCAGATTTCTTCAATTCCGTGACTGAAAAATTCTAAAAGAATCAGCAAGTGGCACTCAAACTAAAAGATGGTGGGCGATAATTCATCATCACCAGGATTTCGCAAATCCATGCTCTATAAGATCTTACTTCTTCAAAACTGTAACAGTACGCAACTTATCACTGGGAAAGTGGAGCCATTTAAAAAATTGCATGCACTTCTTAAAAGTATTTTATGTTTCACCTCATTTATATCATATTAGCGTTTAAAAAATATAATGGGCACTCAAACTTTAAATGTTATCCTAAGACAGAGTTTGTTTGTACATGTATGTACTGCATAGTTTAGCGATCTGAAATTCAGATTTTATACAAACCGAATGCTCAGTCTAAAGGCAACTGATAGGCCAGACTACTTTTTATTTGTCAAAACATAGCATAAACAATAAAATTCAGATTCATATTTATTTTCAATCTGAAGTCTAAAGAAAAAAATTTCTATTATGCTTTGCAATTCAAATGTATTGACTGAAAAATGTTAAATTTTAGAAAGGCATTTATTTAAGGTAATTCGAGTAATTTAGAAATTAGATAATTCTTTGTTTTTTTTATTACATAAAACAGAATATGCCTTTTTTCTCCTGCGTTTAGTGTTTATCCCCTCGCCCCAATCTCATTTTTCCACACTACTTTTTACAGTTCATTCTGATTGTCTACACCCCCTGTTGCCAAAATGTGTTTATATGCCAACCTAAATATTCATCATATTAATGAAATAAAACTGCTTTCCAAGTTTGATGTTACTTTTTCTGATTAGTATTAATCTTTGCAATTCCTTCTTACAAGAAATTTTAATGATATCGTAGAGTTTGCTAGCTGATGAAAAAGAAAGTATTGCATTTCTTTAGAAATGTGGTTTTTTTAGCCAACAGTAGAAAATGTAGAAATTCGCATTCCATGAGGTTGTACTTCGTAAATGATCAAACTTTATAGAAAAGTAGTGTGAAAAATTGCAAGCAGTGTGTTAGATTATAGGCTGGAAATTAGTTTGAAGATAGCCATATCTTGTTTATAATAGCTATTGGTTTCATTTATTATTGGTCAAAAGAATATACCCCAGTGAAATTTTGTGAATAAAAACTGGAATTATGCGTTATGGTAACCTTGCAACTCGAGAGTATATCAGCAATTCTTGGGTGATTGTATGCATTACCAAGTTTATACAGGAAGCAAATTTGTTTTTTAAGGAAACGTATTGCCATGCATATGGGAGAACAACAGTATCTGCGATGCCACATTTGTGAAGTTCTATGATATTTTCTTAAGTAGAAACAGCTCACTGTATATATGGAGAGAACTATAGTTAAAAAAAAAAAAAAAAAAAAAAAAAAAAAAAAAAAAATTAAATGAGAATTTCTTGCAGAAAATAACTGCATTATTACAGGTGCTTCTCTTTTTTTTTTTTTTTTTTTTTTTCTTTTAATTTTATTGATTGATTTCTTTCTTTTTCATAGAATTCTTAGTGTGGCACCATTTTGAAAATAGCTGTTATCTTTCTTCTATTAGCTTATTGAAAAATTAGTCCCCATGGTTGCCAATGTTTTTATAAGGAGGTTTGTGGATTACTTTAAAGTACCCTTTTTACCTTAAGTTTAGTGGATATATCCGGTAGACTCTTATTAGAAAATACATAAATTTTCATAAAGAATTAATTACAGAATTTGATTTATTATTTTTTCCTGTTATAGTACGTATATTTCATTAAATTGCAGTAAAAATAGGATTTTAAAAAATTAGAAGAGAAGCTGCAAATATAATTTAGTGACAAAGAAATGTATTTTTGTCAGTTCTTTCAGATTTAATGTTTTAAATCACAATGCTATACAAAAGTGTATATTTTGTTTCTATGCTTAATTTTTTTAACACGGTTTTATTTAGCTAAGTTTTTTTGCTTGTTGGGTGAAATTTTGCAATCGTTTTTGATTGCTCTTTCTATAGAAACAAGGTACTTAAAATTTTGTGCATATACATTTTTGCAATAAAAATTGAATGTTGCAAAAAAAAAAAAAAAAAAAAAAAAAAAATTAATCTCATGCAAGTGTTTATTTACTGTTGAATTTTTGTTTTCATAATGTTTAAACTATTCCTCACAGAATTTTAATCTTTGCATATTAGATAAATTGAAAAATAATTTTCTATGTGATATTTTGGAATGTATTCAATTTTTGCCATTTTATGTACATCTGGCATTTCAGAATATATTTCATGTTTATAGCTATAATATGGCTGTTAGCAAAGATGAATTTTTAAATCAAAAGATGGTAATCTTTTTCTTTTTTAACAGCTGTGTAATTTTAACTTAAGAGATCAGATTTTGAAATTAAACAGAAAATTAATTGTTGAATGTAATCTTGTGCCACTGGAGAGAGTGATAAGCCTTGAAAGAAATGGCATGTCACATTACTTCATTGTCCCTCTAACTAGAAAAAAATTTTTTGTTATCCCCTTCATTCCATTCAAGGGACTAAAATACATAAAATAACATATATAACTTTTTAAGTTACACATTGCACTAAAAAATAAAAAAGTAATTAAAAATATTTAAAAAAAACTTCACAATATTCTTATTTTAAAATAAATATAAAGTAATGAAATCCAAATATAAGAATTTTATTAGAACATTAACCAAATTTCAAGGAACAACAGAAGTTATAGCACTGAAATCACACAAAGAAGGATTACTACATTAATTTTTCTTATATGTCTAACTGACTGTTCTTCATTTAATATTAATTTTTATTAGCAGCTCTATAATTTTAATTGTATCGACAGACAATACATTGTTTTAGTGCATTCTTTTAAAACAGTGGAAGATAAAAAGTATTTATATGTATTATTACTTTTTATGTCTATGAAAAAATGTATTTTTTCTTGTGTGAAGAATAAGTGTACTGCTAGTGTAACATATATGCAATATTCTGTGCTCTTCCAAAGTCCTATTAAAAATCATATGAAAAAATTAGTATCATTGGAATAGTAAAGTATTGAAAATAACTGTAAGTTAGCCATTGCATATTTATATTGTTTTAATGTATGCCTATTTTGCAATTATATATTAAATTGTAAAATGATATATTTAAGTTTTCCGAAATTTTTATTACAGAGTAGATAAATTTTTGTTGGGGGGAATTTATTCTGGTGAAGTTACTGAAGCTCATGGCCCACCAGGCTCTGGGAAATCTCAGGTATTATAAAAATTACTTTTTTTATACAAGTGCTTATATATTTATAAAAATATACATATGTTATTTATATATTTGAAGGTTCTGGCAAAAAGCAAAAATTAAGGAAGTTGCATACCTAATGCTACATACTATATTTTCATTTTTTTATAAAATGATTCTTATAATGAAAATGAGAGGAACATCTGGTCATTATGGTCTGTTTTTGGAATTAATTGTATGTTTGTGTACATAAATAGGGCAGTAATTTTATTGTAAAAAGGAAAGGCTAAAATTTGGGAGGTGATGGAAAAAAAAAAAGTCATGAGACTTTTTTTATGTATTTTGTTTTAAAAATTACTTTGTTGTAAAGGAATTATCTCTTTCAAGGAAAAACTGAATTTATTAATCTTTATGATTAAATAATAAAAAATCTATATGTATGTTCCTTGCATTGTGGGAAATCACCATCACCTAGAGGCACCAAATTTTGAATTTGTTTATTATTTTTCATATTTTGTATAAATTTGATAATTTTTTTAATTAAAAATCTTGGTGATTTAAAAATAAGCAGCAGCATTGTTCAAAATAAAACATTCTTATCTCCAGCACACCAGGCTGTTCCCATTTGGCAAAATGTAATATCTTTCAGTTTTAATCTATAAACTCAGCTATTTAAAAGCAGTGTGTTGCCTGAAATAAAATACTTTTTTTTCTTTCAGCTCATTCATTTTTATCTCAGAATGCATAGAATGTAATTAATGGGGGAAAAAAACCTAACAATTACAAATTTAAATATAATAGGAAACTGGTTTTTGTAAAATTTACAAAAATCATCTAAAATACATAAAAATTTACACTGTGATAAATTTACTGCCCTGCCTATAAATCTATGTATATGAAGTATGTATGTGTATACATATAAATGTGTATGTGTCTTCGTATTCACATATGTTTTTTATCTTTCAGTTCTGTTTCAGTATTCTGTCTAATTTGATTTGCAAGACCAAAAATACTGTACTGTATTTGGATTCTGGTTCTAATTTTAATGCTAAACGGATTGAGCAGATTTTAATGAAGAAATTGAATGAAGCTGAGGTAAAAGTATTGTATCTTCTAGTAAGGAATGCATCAAAATTTCTTATGGAAAATATATTACTTTTTAAAGAGAAAAATTTTAGTTATAGTTTTAATTAATTGTTAGGGTATTATGCATCTGATCTTATTTAAAATAAACTAATAATCCATATGAGATAAATCATAATGAGGTATATCCTGTTAATTATTTTTAAAATACAAATTAGGGTAATAATAACAAAGATTTTTTATTTTATGTTTACACAAATTTTTTTAGATTTTGTATTAGGAAATAAAGCTTTGATTTTATTATAAGTTTTTCAAACTGAAGAATTTCAAATTTTGTGAATATTAAATTAAGTATGCTCAGCTGATTATTTATTATTTATACTGAGCTGATTTATCCCATCTTTGTTAATCTGATTTCTGTCTTGAGTTACAAAATTAGGTGATAATGACAGTCACTTCTTAAAAGGGTAAAAATGGAGGCTATGACATAGGGACATACTTTTCAAAAAATTATATATAATAGTTATGCGTTCTAAAATTCTTAAATCATGTTATAAAGCTTAAATACAAGTATATGAAAACTATCACATTGTTATTTTGCAATCTCGTTCATTATTTTAGGGTGTGCTGAGTATTAATTAATTGAATACATCAATTTATCTTGAATTTTATTGAAATTATGAAATGTGTAAAATATTTTAGTTCTTCTCCCCCCCCCCCCGGAAAAAAAATCATAATATGTAGTAAAACCATGGCTGTGTTTTAAAAACTTTTGTGTAGAATGTCAAAAATAATCTATTATTGTACAATTGTATTATATTCATTTATTTGTACTCATTGTTATTTTTGCTTTATTAGACTGTTCCTGATAAGCTGAAAAATGTGAGAATTGTAAATGTCTATGATATTTATAATCTTTTCGATTGCTTGGATGATATAAAGCGCAAATTATCTGAAAAGGTAATTTTAAAATCTTTGTGTAATTTAGCCATTTGATTTTTTTTTAAATCCTAATTTAATATGAAACACTTATTTCATTTTCTTGTCAAATAATATCAGTTCTTTACACAATTAAGTATAATTTTTTTAATGTTTCTCTAAAAGAAAGGAAGAAATATTCATTCCTACAATCTAAAAGAAAGGAAAGAATAAAAGAAATATTCATTCCTACAATCATAAGAGATAGATTTGCTTTCTATTTCACAGCTGCTTAATTTTTTGACTAAAAATAATAATGATACCATGAAAGTCCTTACTAAATAAAATATCATATAACATAAAAATATGGTGTGTAAGTTAATAGTTGAAAGTTGTAGTTCAGTTTATATGTAATCATATGATTTTAAAAGTATGCGCCACTTTCAAAGTCTTGATATTGGTAACTTGATATGCCATAATTTAGTGATATCATGTGAATAGTCATTTTTATGTCCTCGGTTTGGTTGTGCACAAGACTTTGTTGGATAAGCACGTGTATTATATTATTGTCATATCCAATGCATGACTGAACAAGTAGATTAGTGAACTGCAAATTGAGTGGTACCTACAGTTTTATATAGACCTACTCATTACTTCCTTTTTAATCCTTCAAGTGTTTTCCGCAAATAAATATCAATGTTTAAAAAAAATCAGTTTACTAATCTACTAGTTCTTAAAATGTATACACCAATTATATGTTGCAGGTGGATTACTCAGGCGCAGTCATTGCCTGTAATTCTGTGTTAAAATGACCATTCCTGTGTATCGCTCCTAATTTTCCTTTTTCAGAGACAAATTGCAAGACCATATGAATGGTTCCATGATATTCAAAGTATCTGAATACTTCCTGGAAAGATATATTTAATTCATAAAAGTTTTGTTATTTTAATTATTACTAAGAGTATGGTTTAGAATTTGTAACAATCATTTAAAAGTATGATTAGTAATTACTGATGTACAGTCAAATTACTGAATTGCTTATGATTAGCAATTACTGATATACAGTCAAAATCGACTTTAACAGTCTTCAGGGAACCAGAAGTTTGGTTCACTCTATCCAATGATATAAGTAAAATAGATTATCTAACAAAAATAGGTAAAATTTAAAAAGAAAAAAACTGATTAACATTGTTACATCCACGTAAAGAATTAAATAATAAATCTAAATTTTTAAAAATAACATTAAGATTTACTTACAGTTATTAAATTTGCTGCTGTTCTTTTCCACTTTCACTATACATTAATAATTTTACATGATAAATTACTTAGTATAACTATCATGATTCTGATCATTCCCTCGAATTACACATTTATGACTGTAAATACTTATTTTATGCATAAAAGTGTAGAAAATTTTTAAAAAATAGTAAAAAATATTAATGAATTGACCCTAAATTTTCACTGAATCTGAATACCAAAATAATATATAATTTTCTGCTCCCATTATGCAGGTTGCAGGAAAATTTTATCCATATTTTCATCAAAAATTGAATAGATTCCATCACTTTTAAGCCCAACAATTTGTGTGATTAAAAGCTTATTAATGAAACATATCTGATGTGGTAGAGAGTTTGCTTTCCATGTGTTGCGTTTCCTCAACATTTTCATTATCATCAGACGAAGCATCCTTGGTGTTAGCATTTTCCATTTTAATTTCTGTCAAAATATCTTCTTATGTGATGATATCATGGTATAGTTTGAAAACTCCATGTATCTTATCCAATATCCAATGAGAAAGCAATCATTTTCCCTAAGACATGTTTATCTTTATAAAGAATGTGCTTTTCTTGCAGAAGACCTAAAGAATGTGAAACCCTTTCAGAGGACAAAACTTAAAGAGCATTTGTGCTCTGACAAAACAATAATGATCAAAATTTCATTTCTGAGAGGCACATCAAGTATATACTCCAAGCTCCAAAATTCACTTCTTCCTCTTCCCCTAAATATAAGAATTTAAAATTTTTATCATAGCATCAGTCTTGAACAGAGAATTCAATCAAAACATTTGAGTGAATCAGAGAATCTGTTCACATACCATTGTTCAGTAGCCATACACACTATATGATATCTTAAAATATGCTTATCATGTCCTCTTTCTCATAGAATTAAACTCACATGTTCTGTTAGAGCTTTGTTTAGAACACAGAGAAAAGTGGGATGAAAATAAAATAAAGTATTATAAAGGTTTTTCCTTAATGTCCAAACATGGATGATTTTAAAGGTTACTAATTTTTTCTTTAACCCTCTGAGTGACGAGGTTTTTCGCTAAGAAAGCACAAATTTCCCAAAACTGCTATGAGAACGAATTATTTTTTTGATTTTAATGTAAAAACTCTCCTGGTATTTCATACCTGGATTTCTGTACTTTTGATATATTGCCTTAATTTTTAATTAATATTTTAATATGCATGTATATATACGTTCTTACAGATATCACAAAAAATATTCTAAGCCATATATATATGGCCTTGCCGCTTAGAGAGTTAAAACTTGCCAAAATTCTGAAAAAAATATTTTAAAAAATTCAGTTGAAAATATTTTTGCAATTTATTATATCTGATTTTCATACTTTTGGAGTATGTTATGGCATAGTTTTTAGAATATAGTTTTTAGAAAATTGGATAGGACCGAAAAGTTTGCTATTATGTTGAAGTTGGACTGTAGTTTCATTAATTAGAAAAATTATGTTATTATAATCAAGCAGGCATTCTAGTTTATTCCTAAAAATGCCAAACACCATATATTATTCAAAAATAATCTTTACAGTATTTAGGGAATATATGATGAAGTATCAACATTTTACCTATGCAGATTTTTTTATTTTCATACAGTAATACATACATTAAACTGTTACTGCATAATATTGCTTTAATAAAAGAAGTTCTTCTATGAAGGATTTTCTGGAGAAATTGGTTCAGATTCATTTTTACACTTGGAAAGAACCTTATAAACCAAGAATTGAAGATGAATGAAATATTGATGTGCAATGATGATCTACTCAACCACTGGGAGCTACTTTTTCATGGGAATTTATTTGTTTATGTACATTAAAATCAATTGCACTTACATTTTTTATCATACTAGAGTATGTTCAATTTCAGATAATAAAAGTAGTTAATTTTTTACTTAAAAAATAAATTTATAGCCAAGAATAGAAACTGCTTCTGAAGGAATATATGACTACAAGGTAGTCGTAAACAGAATACTCTGTTTTACAAGCACATTAGTATATGTTTTTTAGGAAACATTCTATGTTGATGTATAAGATTTGTGTAATGTTGCTATGTTCAAAAATTTCAAAAGAAAGACAAGTATAGCAGTTTATGTATTTATTTATTTTTATTATTTATTTATTTATTTATTTTTTGGTGTGTATGTGTGTGTAAAAAAAATATTCTTTAATTGTTGTTGGCATACATTGGAACTTACTCACTTGTCATTCATAGAATCAGTGGAAGAATGACTCTTTTATTTATTATCATTCACTTGGTGTTCTCACCATTTTGGATAGCTTGAATTAAAAGTTAACTTTACAGAACCATCCTAATAAGAGAGAACATTGAGACTAGAAGGTAAAAAATATGGCAAATAAAGAATCGGATCAAAGAAGTCTAAACCTCTTTGTTCAAATTGCAACATCACTCTGATTTGTTGAAAGCAATTGCATGAGAGTCCAAACTATGTTGGTCCAGATGCTGTCACTTCATATACAATATAGAGAGTACACTAAAGTTTTCCGACAGTGCGATTAAGATTTTACAGTTTTCATGCAAGACTTCTCTGTGAACTTTTTCAATGTAGGAGTATTCTTTTTATAAGACATAGCTACAAACCTGTGTTGAGTGGAAATATTATTATCTACATGTGTAAAAATACAGTTATCAAGAAATTTTAAAGCACTCCAAATTTAGATTTATAACATTTTTTTAGAAAATATTGTAAATGTATGGTTAATGAAAAACTTATAATAAAATAATAATAATGCATTTAAAAGACCAATATGATATTGGATTGTCAATATGATTATTGAATTTACTATTCCACTTTTGAGTACTTTAATACCTCAAATATGATTTAAGCTTCCTGATTATAAAGCTGATTAACTGTTTGAAAGAATGTTTATATTTTAGCTTAGTAATGTGTGTGTTTATTTCTTATATGATTTTTTAATGGAGTTTATTTAAATAATGATTTCTGTTGCAGGAAGACCATTTCTATAAATATCTGAAAGTACTAATTATTGATTCCATAACTCCATTACTTGCTCCTTGTTTTGGAGGGAAAATTTTAGATGGTCCAGGATTGATGAACAATGTTGCCCAACAATTTAGAACTTTATGTTGTGAACATATGTTGTCTATTATAGTAAGATAATCCATATTTATTTTTTGCTTGTATATTTTAATTTTTTTTACAGCCATTTTGAGAAAATTTTACATTTTGAGTTATATTTTTATAACATATATTATCTCAACATTTCTAAAACAGTTTAGAGCTCTTAAAGCAGCTTAAAGTTTCTAAGAATTGAATTTATTTTGTTCTGATATTAAAAAGCTGGATTTTTTTATTGATTATGTGTATGGAGTAGTCTGATTTATTTTGATGTGTTTATATATTAGCATATTTCCTTACATATTTTTATCCCTACCTTTCTAATACCATGTTCTGAAAATTTTAAAAATATTCCAGTAATATCCCTTTTTGTCGATGCATTCCAAGAATGAGGCAAATATTTCCTTTCTGACTGTTCAACTTTATGCCAGCCCAATACAAGAACTGTGATCACAGTGAAGCAAACACAGATTGACATTCAGTTTACATTTTTGCTCAGTTACATATTTACCTTCTCTAAATATTTATAGATGATTTGAGGCTTAAGGAGTAGCAGAGACTTCTGTTTATGTTATTTTATCATTTTCTTAGTTGTATTGATACAGGATGATTCAAAAGTATCTGTCACAGTTTAAAAGCAGATAGAGGGAATGAAAAAGAGATTTTGTAATGGAACGCATGGGCCAAAATGGTACAATGCATTGGAATGGTGTAGAATGTTGCTGAGTGGTATGTAAAAGCAATCTCCTAGCATAAATTATCAAGGATAAGTAATTTTTAAATCATAACTTGCAAAAATTGTGGAAAAAATATAAAAAAAGTTTAAGCCAAAGATATACTTAAAGTTCATTGTATCTGATACCCCTCAGACGTGATAGAGGTTAGGGGAGCCTACTGCAGTACCAAAAAGCCCAGGTTCAGGAGAAATCATGGATGTTTGTAAATGTATAGTGTCTTTGCAGCATGGGGGCACCCTAAATATATGGCGAGCCAAAAGTTTTTTTGTGTGGCTTGGAGGTAGGGAAGAGGGGTAGGAAACCTTCAAACCTTCCCCCCCCTCCCGGGGTAATCTCCCTAAAAATTGGAGTGGAAAGTGGAAGTCCAACCATTCTTCCATGAAATACATGGATAAGCTTATATCTGATTTGTATACAGTTGGAGGATCATTATAGCTGTATAAAATAACAGTAAATGTATACCGATTTAGATGAGACCAAAAAGTTTGTTCACTACATTTTTGGGTGTTCATATATGAGTCAAGTCTGTTATACGTAAGAGTATGTGTGTTTTTAAGTAACATTCGTATGTCTCCATGAGCACTATACAGTTGGAGGATCATTATAGCTGTATAAAATAACAGTAAATGTATACCGATTTAGATGAGACCAAAAAGTTTGGATATTATTTATACCCTTTGGGTATTATTTATATACCCTTTGGATATTATTTATATTCAGCTGTGTGTTTTTAAGTAACATTCGTATGTCTCCATGAGCACTATACAGTTGGAGGATCATTATAGCTGTATAAAATAACAGTAAATGTATACCGATTTAGATGAGACCAAAAAGTTTGTTCACTACATTTTTGGGTGTTCACATATGAGTCAAGTCTGTTATACATAAGAGTATGTGTGTTTTTAAGTAACATTCGTATGTCTCCATGAGCACTAATTTCCAGTCTTTTTGTTAAGACTCGTAACTGCACTAAATCCACTTTCTACAGGAAGTTACAAAAAAGCAATCAACAGCTTTACTACAGTGATCTGTAATACAGACGATAAAATTTGTATCAGTTTTTGTAAACGGAATTTGTGGTATCCTTGTTCAACATTGGCTTCAGCTCCTTATGTATCCATAATTCAATACATTGTTCCTGTGATTGTATAGTTTCATCTGAGTTTGTGGGTCTACTTGCACCCAATCAGGAATAACCAAGTGAAGAATGTCTTCAAATTTTTGTCTGAGGTCAGAATGTTACAGCCATTAAGTATTGACAATAAACAAAGAAATCTTCATTTCATTTTTGAATTTTGAAAAATTTGGAAACTTAGCATTCTCTTCTGTGCAAGTTCTATTTGTACAGAAGAAGTTTTGCTATAAACACGGATATTTTAGTTTTGATTAAAGTTAATTGATCAACTTATAGCTTCTAACTGATTTTGCTAAATTTGGCAAATAAGTTAATATAATAAAATAAGTTAGTTATATAATCTAAGTAATTTTTAATTAATTAAATTGACCCGCAAATCATTGTCTTCAATTTTTGGGAATTCTAATACTGAATCAAAGAGCGCATAAAATCAATCCAAATATGCACTTTTAGATACCCAATGAATTTCCATGTTATGTAATAAACATTTCTAATCTTCATGATTTTCCAAAGTTGAAAAATAATCTGTCATTTAAGGCATTCCTTTCGATTTAGTAAACTGCTGTAATGATATAATCTAGTAAGCCATGCAAGGGTTTGCTAAGCTTTCTTTGAACTAAATGTTGTTGATGAATGACTTAGCCTGTTAATCGCCTTTTTTTCACGAACGCCTGCCGACCGATAGCCTATTAATTGCTTTTTTTGGGGGGGTCTACCTAAAAATAGCCTATCAATTGCTAGACATGGCAATAAACAATTGCCATTTGCTATATTGGCTGCATTTCATTATTAGTATTGAGGTACATTGCTCACTTGCGTTAAATGCGGTACTTCGTAAACTCCCACGTTTTCACACCGTTTTTAAAAAATTTACCGTTCATGATGAGAAAATGGTTCTGGAGAGTTTTATAAGACAATTTATCAGAGTGATTTGACAGTTATTCAGGAAGGTTAAGTGTTGGCAGCGAGAGTCTGCAGCCAATCGGATGTGTGTATGCTGTTGAACCGGTAGTGGTCGGTGAAGTGTTAAATATGGCAGGTGGCCTTGTTTTGTCATTCTCTCATTGCTGAAGCACCATCAGTAACAAGAGGGAGGATATTCTCAAGGGTTTTGCACCCAAAAATTTTCTTTCACACCCAAAAATCTTCTGAATTCATTAAATATTGCATCACCTTTTATATCAGTTTCCAAGCGTTTGACAAGTAACAATTCTTGGGAAATCTGTCCTTTTACAAATCTAGCATAAGTTAATTTATGTGAGATTTGTTTCCTGGCAAAGTTGGCTTATTAAGCTGATTTCGGATGTTTTTAAGAATTCACATAGAGAATTTTCTGTACACCAAACTATTTCATCAATCCTTCTTTGTACTATTATCTAGTGGAGTTATTTTTAAGGTCATCACAGATTCAAAACATTTTGGAAAAACAATAATGTGGGACAATTTTTCTTTTTTGCCAGATGCATCCAATCACCGCATATTACTTGGGGGGTTACCATGTAAAGAGAATACTAGTTCTCCATCATAATCAATATATGATGATTGACAACCAGGGATTTAATGCTAATAGCTGATTGGTTGTTGAATAGAAAAGTGACTTTCCAGTTTTGCAGTCAATAAAGAAATGTTATAAGAACCACACGGTCCTTCATCATCTCACTTAAATGTTGTTGCAATTAATGTTGTTGTCAAGTGTTTTTCTTTAACTGTTTGTAAAAAAATTTAATCTTTAAAGAAAGTATCTTTTGAAAGAAGTTAAATCTTTTTGTTACTAGGCTTGTTTCAAATGTTGCTTAATCATCATTGATTCGTTTGGCAAAGTTTTGTTGAATAAGGAACATAGGTTAGGTAAAATACTATATCCTGGTAATAGAATAAAACAATGTTTTAAATATTCAGCACTATATTGTCTGTGTTTTTTCTTCAGCTGACTCATGCATAAAAAAAGAACATGATTTGTTTTATTTTACTCAGAATATAAAATTGCTTCATTTTTATTTATTGCTATTTATTTTAACTTTCATAATAATGAAAAAAGTCACTTATTTTATACTAAACAATTTGCGAACCCCCTCCAATATTGTCTGCACAGCCTAAATTTAATTTTAATTTGCCACAGACCCCTCAACAGTCATAAGGCACCCTGAAGGTTTGTAAGAATAACTAAGGGAACCACTGATGTAGAAATATGTAGATCTGTTATCTGACACAGTCTTTAAATATTCAGGTGTTTCGTATGAATGTACATTTCTATGAGATTAAGATTTTTATGAATTATTAGTATACTGAAAATTAAATGTCTAAAGTTATGTTTTTATTAGCATAGCAATTATTTTATGTATCACAGTTTAAAACAAAAATAATGAAATATTTATTGAGAGGAATTGTGAACTGCAGTTCTACCATAAATTGTGTTTGATAAAATGGTATATGTATATTTCAGGTTTGCAATAATACTGTTAAGGATAAAAACTGTAGTATAAAACCTGCTTTAGGGCCAAATTGGAAATATGTGCCATCAGTGTCACTATGTTTGCATAAAGTGAATGCTACCAATCTGAGAAGAATGACCGCTGTAAAAAGTTGCCGAAGGGTAAGTTTTTCAAATGTGTTTTTAATGAATAAAAAAATTAATTTAATGAAATAATTATTTAATAAATTTAATAAAAATTACAAAATGCAAACTGGCCTGAAACTTAAGGTAGAATAAGATATCCTATACCATGTTGCAATTCTTCCAACAGCCAATGCTGCAAATGATCCTTTTTTAGCTTTGATGCAAGGATGTATTTTTCTTATTGTCAGAGACTAATTGCATGATGGGAAATAGGATCTGTTCAATAATAGGAGTGTATATTCCTTTGCAGAATAAATACAGGATATGGTTCTTCCATATACAATAATATATAAAGTAAATTTTAAACATCATCGAAATAAGATTACTTTAAGAATTTTTTTTTTTTTTTTAGTCCACTGGGGCTTTGTTCCTAAAGGACTATTGTTCTCATTTTGAGATTTTGCATCAGAACCCTATAAACAATGTATCACTTTTCAAATTATTGCCACCAAATACTATCACCTTGTATTATATTTGAAGAAATAGAATAATGAATTTGCATAAAAAATCTGTCTGTTTCTCGCATTGTAATTAACCCCTTAACTGCCGCGGGCGTATATATACGCCTTGCTCAGCCGATGCGTTAACTGCCCCCCAGATGCGCAGCCGATGCGTTAACTTTGCGAATAATTTTAGGTGTAGCAGCACAAAGCAAATGATAGCAGTTTGGAAGGACGTATATATACGCCTGGGGCAGTTAACGCATCGGCTGAGCAAGGCGTATATATACGCCCGCGGCAGTTAAGGGGTTAAACAATGGTACCTAGAGCCATCCAATTTTGAATGATGTAATCTTACTGCGAATATAGGCATCTGAAAGCCCAAATTTTAAATTTGGAATTTGTTTTGTTATCGATTTCATATTTTGTAAAACTTTAACGAATTTTTGATTAAAAAACTAAGCATTTTAAAAGCGAGCAATGCCAACACTCTGCCCGGGGAGGGGGAATTTTTTTGTCTCCAGGGCGAAAAACTGTGTATCGGAAATTCTAAAGATACGCTCATTTTAAAATTATTTTGTGACATTGCTGTTGAACTGAATTTTATGGTTTAAGTCCAAAGGACATGATATTTAATAAATAAAGGTAACATACAAGATGTTAAAAAAATGCTCCTTTGGATGTAATTTAAAATCTATAACCTTACCTTTCAGGGTTTTTTTTTATTTTTATTTTTATTTTTTTTTTTTATTCTCTTCTAAGCTTAAAAGTTCTAAATAGTATTATGTGAGTTAATACAGTACAGAGTCTAAGTTCCAGACTCATCAGGACTTTGCAGTTTCTGAATTTTAGGTAATGAATTTAAATCTAGTAAGATGATGTATAGAAATTGTAAAAATATGAAATAATGAAACGCTTATGACCTTCACGGAATCAAAATCTGCCAAAAAATTATCAGTATTTTTTGTTTGCCTTATAAAAAATTTCTCTCGGTGTAAGTTGTTTAAGTTGCTTCATTTTCTGTGCTAATACTTTCTCTTTAATCTTAGAAAAGGCATCATTTCTAGTTCAGTTACAAAGTTCCATTGTTCAAGTTCTGTAATTGCCAAGTTGAGAATTCCCACAAAATTGTCAATCAAAATTTTTTTTGTTTTCAGCAATCTGTTAGTGATAGTAATATTTTCTGGATTTAGAACCATACTGCAGATTTCACCATTCATTAGATGAATGATAATTAGAGCATTGTCATTACAAAGGAAATCATCTATTATACCATCTTTGTGTATTATCACTTCTCCACAAATTCCAGAATTTTCCTTTTTGTTTGCGATGTTCGTGGCTGTCATCATAAAGCTTAGCTATACATTATTCCCGATGTATCATGAGATTGGTGATTAGAGACATGTTGATCTGCTGAATTTTGTCTTGTTTCTGTCACATACTGAAGCTAGCTTAGTTATTTACTGTACTTGCATCTAGCTTTTGGCTTATGTGTGTACAAATTCCTGAAAATAAATACATTGTTATACATTCCTAAGGCTTATGTGGACAATAAATCAGTTATTCTTAATTCATACACCACTAATAATCTTTTGGTTTTATGAATATCATTTACAAAATCTATTTTTTGCATATGGAAAGAAGTTTCTGATAAATTTCTTCTCATTAACATGCTCATCTCTTAGCAAAGCAATTGGCTAAAACTTGTAATCTTTGCTAAACGTAATGTCAACGTGGAAGGTTACCACACTATTTAGTATTCAGTTACTAATAAGTTTAAAAAAATATTTTAGATATTATTGTGTGAGTCATTTCTCAAGCTGCCATCAGCTGGTAGTCATCTGGTAATGAAAACAAAAAATAATAATAAAATTTACCAGGTTGGTATTAGGGTTATATGTTATTTGGTATGCATAAAATCAGCGATTAACTTTGGTAGAATGTTTCAATTTGAGATGAATGCCAAGCAAAAAGGCAGGTACAGAGCTAAATTATTGGTCAGACGGATTTATGCTAATGATTGTGTTTCATCAGCATGGAAATGTTTTTAACTGAAATTAAGAATCAAGACCTTCCAGTTACTTTATTATGAATAAATACCTACTCTCATGCATGAAGAATTAAGCATATGATGCTTGCTCTCAGACTATAATTCTTTGTTCTTTTTCACAAAAAAAGTCCTTAAAAAAATTGCTGTTTACTTGGCGATTTGGATTTCAGACTTTCTGCTATATTACACAATTTGTTTCAGATAGCATTCATTAAGAGAAATATTTCTGAACCTGGTTCAATATCATAAAAAATTGCTTTTTTATGATGTTGGTCTGGTTTTGATATTTCTCACAGCTTTTCAGTTAATTGTAATATGAGTCATCTTAGTCTTTGATTGGAGTGAAGGTAATATCTGAGTTATCCATGTTTTCTTACATGCATGTCTTTGAGTTTTGATAGGAGGACAAGGTTAAGAAGTTATCCTTTGGTGTTAGTTTCTCTCTTTCCTTCAGCACTGTCCTAAAGTAATATGTTACATTGTCATATTGCTTGCGATATCAATACATAGAAGTGGCCTGATGCCATTTATGCATCTTCAGAAAGTCCTTAATGGTTGCAGTAGCTGTTTTCCTCTTCCTCTCCAGGGGAACTTCCTTTTGGGTTTTCTTATATTCCTGATCAAGAAGGGTGTGTATTCTGTAGCACCAGTATAGTAATAAGAAATATATTTATAAATATTTTTAGAATTGGTTTGGTGGGAATTATATTTTAAAATTTTTCCTCTCTCCTATTAAATTTACAAAATGTTTAGGGATACACGTAACCATGCATTCTCTCAGGGGGCAAAGCACTGATCCTAATGAAAGGTTATGAAAACAAAATGTAAAGCAAGTAATTATATAAATTTAGTTACTTAATGTTGTACAGATACTAAAAATCTGCACTGCTTGGAGATTTTTAATTATGTTCTGAGATTTCAAAATTGTATGAGATATTAATGACGATATTGATTGTATGAGAAGTAATGAATAATTTTAAATCTTTGCTTTTGTAAATCTAAATTAAAGTATTTTATTGTAGGATCTTGGGGAAGAAGTTATGTTCAATATTTCTGAAGCTGGAGTATGTGATTAAATCACTTTATTAAGATAATTTTCAATGAATTCTTCTCATTCACTTTTAATTGCTTTTTAATGCAAATTAAATATTTTTGTGATGCATTTTGAAACATTTTAAATATTAAAATTTTTGTGAAGGCACAGCCTCTGTATGAGATTAATTTTGTAATGATAGTAACATAGTTTTTAATTTCATTCATGTATATATTAATTATTTTTTTATGATTATTTGTTAAAATCAGATATAACGCTGGCCATTTTTATGTACTGAAATTTCTTTTGTTCTCTTCATGTATATAATAAAAATTGTAAACATTCATAGAAGAGTTTTGTTTATTTAATTTGTAAAAAAAAACATTGTGAATTGCCATTAATACCATTTATGGATGAAAATGTTTCTTCATAAAGATTTTAAATAAAGGTATTTTGCAAATTATAACAGTGGTTCAATTCTTCTGCTGCTGAGAGTAAATATTTAAAATTATAAAATAACAAAAATTGTTCTTAACAGAAAAATTTTTGGAACATTATTTCTTTTTGATTATAGTTTAAAAAATTAAAATACTTTTCCCCTTAATATTTAATACATGACTTTGTGATTAACAGCAACAAATACATTGTTGCTCTATTTGGTACTCTTTTGAATTTTAACATTTTGACATTCTTTTAGGCATTCATTAACAGAGTTTGTACATAACTAAGTTCCGAAACATGGATTTTTAATCAAAACTGTGAGATAATTGCAAAATCTCAATTTTGAATATTTATAAATACAGTGACGAAAAAAATTCCAACACCAAGAAAAAAATTATTGTAGAGTAATGAAATTTTGGCAATACATTTATCGAGGTAATCTATTTAATTGATTAAATTTTCAAGATCACAGGTCAATGCAAGCACAAGAAAAGCCATTTCAAATGTGAATTGCTGGTATATTAATAACTGGTGTTACCACCAGGATTTTGAATGCAAACATGAATGCATTGTGTCATTCATGTGCCAGATGTCAATTTGTGGGATAGAGTTCCATGCGTGTTACACTGTTTGGTCATTATAGGCATTGTTAATGCTGATTGTGAATGCTGCTGGAGTTTTCTCCCGGTGATGTCCCATACGTACTCGATTTTAGAAAGATCTGGTGATCTAGCAGGGCAAGGCAACATGTCGATATTCTGTGAAGGATTTTGTTATAACAGTGATATAAAGCCAATCGTTACCCTGTTGGAAAACACCTCCTTGAATGCTGTTCATGAACGGCAGTAGAACAGGATGAATCACCATGTTCCTTTGACCATGACTCCAGGTATAAATCCAGTGTGTCTGGGCTGCAGATGCTCACCTGGTCTCCTTCTGACCAACACTGGCACCAAGGCAGAACCAGCTTTCATCAGAAAACAACAGATTTCGACTCCATCCTCCAGTGAGCTAGTTCTACCTTGACACCACTGACGTCGCAAACAGCAGTGGTTTGGAGTCAGTGGGATGCATGCTACAGGGCATCTGGCTCAGAGCTATCATTTTGTAACAGTTTGTTGTGTCACTGTGATGCCAAATGCAGCTTGAATTTCTGCTGCAGACTCAGTATGATGTGCCACAGCCATACTCCGAACAGGGCGGTCTTCCCTCTCAGTAGTGCTACATGGTTATTGGAACCTGGTCTTCTTAACCCAGTACTTACCCTTGACCAACTGCTGTCGGTAATCATGCACAGTGGCTGCATTCCTGCCAAGTCTTTCTGTAGTATAACATAAAGTAAATTTTTAACTTAACCCTATCACACAACCTTGTTTAAACTCAATGAGCTGTTGACAATTGCTTTTTCATTTCCTTAAAAGCATTCGACTAACATCAACTCACTATGTCAAATCTCAGTAATAAATAATGCTTACAAACTTTACAGTGTGTATTTAAAGCAAGCCTGGTTTGCAATCTTCATAGTGGCACTACTCGTGCCACACTTATGTGCCTAGCTTTAAATATGAATAGACATAACCTTTCATATGTATAAACATGACTATCAAATTTTATTTATCTAGCACAACTCATCCTTGGTGTTGAGATTTTTTTCTTCAGTGTAATTGACAGGTGTATTGATCACAAATAGTTTTTGGTAGCTAAATAGGAAAGAGGTATTTTTTTGTCACTTTATGAATCATCAGACTACTTTCAAACTGAACAAAACATAAGTACTCAAAAATTGTATTTAAGAAAAAAGCTTTTGCAGAATTATTCCCTTTTTTTTTTTTTCCTGTAGATTATGGTTTCAAAAAATTATGAACAGCCTCTTTGTTTAATATTTAATCACAGTAGGTAATGTTAGCAAATAATGAATTGTTTTAATTTTTGTAACTTGTGTAATTCAGAATTTTACCTTCTTTGACATTGATTTAAGCATTTCCAGTTTGTCATTGAAAAGAGTAAACAGCTAAATAAATTCCAAAGAGTTAGTTATAAAACCTCCGAGTTAATTAGTTAATTTAGTCTTTTAGGTAGTGCGATAAGGAAAGAGGCATTTTATTGTCTCTTTATGGGTCATCAGTACACTTTTAAACTATAAACTGCTAAACTAAGCTGTTGGTCATATCTATTGCCGTATGGCGACTTATTTATTTTTATTGAAAAGATATTCATTAAATATAAAATTGAAATAATTAAAAAAGGAAAAATTGTTTTTGCTAAATTCAGCAAATTAAGGAGAAATTGAAATAGTTTTCTTTAAAGTGGCTAAATTTCATTAGATGTTTTATTGAAGCTTTTAAATCTCATCTGATAATTAATTTTTCATGAAGAATTATGAAGTTAGGAATTTGCAGAAATGTTTTGAATGCATATTTAGTTAATCTGTGTCGAATGTTTGTCCAATTCAGAACTTCAAACCTGATAATAATACTTATAACCTATAAGACTAAATAAATATTTTTTGAACTAAAAGCAAAGCTGTGGTAAGAAAATATAAGGGTGGATAAAATGAAAATGGAATAGCCACAAAATGAAAAGATATTATTTGTTTTCAAATGTTATCACAAAATAATTTTGGCGAGTCAAGCACTTGTCCCACTGTTGCACCAAGCCGTGAATTCTCGTTTATAGAAAGAGTTTGTCTGAGAGTTTGTCTTTATAGAAAGAGTCAGTTTTGAACTGTGTCCATGACATTGCAAGGGTGGATCAAACGAAAATGGAACAGTGGACGTAATTTGATATTTTTGTGTGACTGTCCGGAAAACTGTGTTTAAAAGAAGTGAAGAAACACAACCTTTATTGAGAATGGTTTTGCCCTAGGTAATCATGCAGAATCACATGATATGCATTGGTTATAGTGTCATCTGGCAGGTAACTATTTGTCATTTCATTCACATCTGCATAATGTTTGTGACCAAAAAAGAACAGTGTGGTGTTATTCATTTTTTAGTGGCAGGAGGTGCTGGAGTTCGTGTAGTGCATCTGTAAATGAAACAGTGTAGGAAAAACAATTCACTGTCACTGACTCATGTGCAGGACTGGCACAAGCCTTTGTGCGAGGGACCAAAATCTTTGAAAGATAATTCGTGACCTGGTAAAAGTCACCTCATCTTCACTGATGCTTTAGTGAATGAAGATGACCAGATCATCCATGCAAGCAGACGACGCACAATAAAGGACCATCAACGATGAGGTAGGTGTGAGTTTTGGTTCTGTTTGTGCCATCATTATGGAGAAACTGCATTAGAGGAAAGAGTGCACAGTGGGTGCCACAGAATCTTGCAGCATATTCTTCTATATTGTGCTAAGGACAATTTCTCAAATGGAGTGTGTTGGAATACTTATCATGCAGCCTGATCTTTCATGTGACTTTCATGTCTTTGGTCCACTAAAAAAGGCACTTGAGATTGATGTTTTCACCGAGGCAGTGAAGTTATGGGCACAGTTCAAAAATGGTTTCAATCTCGGCCAACTCTTGCTACAAATGAGGTATTCACCACTTAGTGCTATAGTGAGACAAGTGCTTGTGTAATTATGGTGATTACATTTGAAAATAAATAATGCCTTTTAATTTGACTACTGTTCCATTTTCATTTATTCACTCATATGTACTTCTGAAAGTTAATGCATAAAGGGAATGTGAGATTGAGTCTGAAAAGAATGTTTCTTAAAATTTGTTATTAAACAACAACAAAAGGAGTTTTTATAAAAAAAATAAGCTTTTATTTAAAATTAATTAATTAAATAAAAGGTGGATGTAATTAGCAATTATCTTTTACCTGTCTCACCCTTGGTACAGGTCTGTTCGAATCACTCTGGTTGTTGCGCCAGCAATCGACAGCTTGTGGACATTTGTCCTTTATTTAACACTTAATATAAAATACATAAACACGATACAATATTTACAAGGGCTAGCATGCCCGACATGATCAAGATGGTCTATTTTATAGGCGTATTGGTCCCCATATTGGATGCTTCGGATTAAAATCTCCCGATATTATGATGGGGGATATCTTGGTGTAGTTTTAACATGTCTTCTATTTGGACTAGGGTGGTGGTTATATCCTGCGAAGGTGGGCAGTAGACCGATGCTATGATGAAGGGATTGGGACCCCCAATCTTTATCGCTGTTATGTCCTCGTCACTTTTTATTGCTAAACCCGGGATGGCTCTATCTGTTAGGATTATTGCCATTTTGGCATTTTGTTTACTACAGTTCTATGAACTGTAGGAAAACCATACAATTTCCCGTTTTTGAAATATGGCTCCTGAATACTTGCTATTTTTATAGTGTTATCTTGTTCTATTTTGTCTCTTAGATTCATCGTAGCACTCCTGGAGTGCTGTAAATTTATTTGAATTGCGATCTGATTGTCCATAATTTATTCTTCTTTTTAGTTTTTATAATTCTCTTACATAGCAAGCACAGTTCTTATCTCTGGTGTCGTGATTGGTATCTAAACCTGTGTGAAATTTTTCATTTACTTTTTGGCAATTTAAACATTTTGTCCGGTTTTCTTTGCAGTTAACCTTTTTATGCTCCTCCGAGCCGCATCCTGTGCATTTTTGATTCTCTTTACAATTTTTAGCTGAGGGATTAAACCCTGGACATTTGTGGCATTGGGTTATTGATAGGAATTCACATATATTGTTCCTCGTCTATTTTTAGTTTTCTTTTCTTTAATATTGCTTTGAATGTGTTTGGGATCTGCTGAGATAACCCAGTGTCGAGCGTATTTTGCTTTCATTGGAAAGAGAACTTCTATTTCTGAGTTTTCTATTTCTTGATTTTGCGACTTTATGATATCCTTTAATTCGTCCGGTTCTATGTCCTCATCAACGTTCTGCACTATGATCTTAGGGTTAATTAGTGTTGGTCGCTTCGTTTCTAGGGTTTCTGCGAGTCTTTTATTTTCTCGTATGACCTCCTCTAGGATATCTAATTCTTTCTTTTTGGTAACTTCAATTAGAACTCCACCCTTATTTATTCTTTTTACTGCCTTGATCCCAACTTTAAGTTTCCCTGGGTCTATGTATTTAACTAACTTTTCTCTCACTTTTTCTGACGAGTCCTTTTTGGGATATATGAGGTCACGTGTTCCGGATCTTTGTTACGAGTCTGTGACCTATTCCTTGACTGTTATCTATTTCTGTTTTCCTTTGCTACGTTGGCGTAGTTTGGCTTTTCTTGAATTACCCTTCTGACGTAATCTTCGATCTGTTGGGTATTTTCTAATTGTCCAAGTTTGCTATCTTTAAGTTCCTTTTAATCATTATAGTTAACAGATTAACAAACTCTATTTTAATGCTTTTTGAGATCTTTTTAGGAATATCATTGCTTGACAATATTCCATCTAAATTGATCAAACACTCGTGCATTTTGAATATAACAACTCTCTGCTGTCTCTTCCTTTTCTTGTGCGCTGAGTGTAGTGTCCTCGTCTGTGCATTGAGCTGCCGATGATCTTTGTTCATCGGGACATTGCGGTCTCTTTCGCTCTTTTCTTTTGTCCGAAGCCTCATCTGTGTGTGCAACTGTCGATGAGCTTAGTACATCAGGACCATCCAGTCTTTTGCGCTCCTTCTTTGACAATAAATCCCTATCTGTTTTTGGAGCCAATAATCTCTGTTCATTGGGACCTCCCGGTCTCTCTTGCTCCGTGATCGCGACTTTATACCTGTACTGCGTGCAGAGGTATGAAAGGGTTGTGAGCCTATCACTATCGGGTCCATCGCATGAACCTTTAGGGGCCCAACTTATGCGGTGGCTGCTTTTCGCAAGTCCGGTACCCTGGTGTTTTCACCGGACTTGCTACTTGGCCTGTGGAGTTATGTTAGACCCTCTTTCGAGGGAGCCCCCAGACCACGGCAAGGTCTAACTCCACACAGGAATGCGTATTGCAAATGACCGTCAGTTGACCACGTTTAAACTCAGATGGTACTGGACGGCACCTGACGTTCTTTCTGAGATGGGTCAAACTGACTCGCTTGTTATCGACAGGGCTCTCGCACAAGTTTCAAACAAAGACTACAATAATGATCGCATTCCCGCTGGGGGAAGGGGGAAGTAAATTTATCATATAGTTTAGTATAAACAAGAGATTAAATAATTATCTTTGACAATTCATCTACAATTTTATATCACAAATAATAAAAGCAGGGGATGTTGTTGATAAATTTATACAGACAATAAATTATACTTTTGACAGTGCAATCTGGTATTTAGTTTTATGGTATTTTATTTAGGTGCCCACACTTTTATTATATAACACTGTAGTTCAGAGAATTATTTAATTTCTTGTTCCCTTTAAACTATATGATACTTTTCATATAGTTTAGTATATATGATACTTTTTTAATGGTTTTTGAATTTAATTTTTTTTTAAAATATATATTATTATTTTCATCTATTTAGACTCAATGACACGTTATAAATCAAATAATTCAATTTTGAAATTATTTTTCAACAGTGAACAGAAATAATTTTTTTTCTTCCAATAATTCTGCTATGTCAAATAGTGCAAAAATTCCAGCAATTTTGACAGAAAATCAATTTATTTGAAATTCTCATCTGAACTTCACTTAGAAGAATTTCCTCACTCTATCTGAAGATGAAAGCAGTAAAATTCTAAGAATTTTATTTTGTTCATTAAATAAAGGAATAGTAAAAAATTGTTTCCACGTGAAATTTTAAAAAGTAAATCAGATTTAAATAAAATTAAAGTTTTAAAAAGTAAATCAGAGTAAATGAAATTATAAATGCCTAACAAACTAGCTGATTGAAAACAATAAATGCAGTTTTTAGTAGTTTAAATCTCAATATTATTTGTTTGCTAAGTGATATAATTAAAAATACATTTATGCTGTAATACATCCAACTGATAATTGTGAACATTTATGCATTATTATTTTAATTAATAAAAGATATTTCAAAGTAAGCTTCTTTGAAAAAAAAAAAATAGGGACTATGCCATTCGAGAATCTCAGATCTCATGATGAGAAAGCAAAAGAAAAATGCAACCTCATCCTTAATTTCATTCAGTACTATAATAGGATCATAGCGTCTGGCAAACACTTAATATTAAATAGTTATAAAAGACATATACTATAGAGTATAATAACTCGTTGAATCTATCAAAATGCACTTGCACATAGACGTCAGCGCAGGATCTTGGATTTTTCCGAGATGAGACACAAAACTGCCGCCCTCTCCCATCCTCTGGCAAGTTCGTAATTTTTTTCAAATAAATACAGAAGTATGGTAGGGCTTGAGAAGAAATGTAAAATCCTTTTTATACTAAGAATTCTTAATGTGCCATTTTTTGTCATTAAGGAAAGACACGCACCAGAAGTTACATAATTAAAAACCTTCATGTTTCTTGTTAGGAAAGTCATGTCTCTGGTAGGTTTACCCTCAGATTCAGGCACAAGTACCTCTAACCTTACAGTCCTTGCTATCATTCATTTTTTCACTCTAGGAGGAATCCTCTCCAAGCTTTCCATCAATCTGTATTCGCCCACCAGCGGCCGAGCGGTAAAATCGCTGAACACTGGTAGTTCGGTCGGAGGTTCGAATCCCGCGAACGGGCTGGCTGCATGGGCGTTTTCGTGGTTTTCCCCATGCGTAAACATGTATACGAGCCAGTTTCCCTTAGAAAGTCCTCCACGAAGGCATCCCCCCTTACGCAGATAGCCGTAGTGTGCTTTGCCGTATTTTCAATACACCACCACCACCAATCTGTATTCGTTGCATACAACTTAGGTTATTTGAATATAGCAAACCCGCGAGGGCTAATTGCCTAACAGGAGGGATGCCTTTGTGGAAGACTTTCTAACAGACAGTTTGACTGGGAAGACTTTCTAACAGAAACTGGCTTGTATTCACTTTTCATATGGGGGAAACCAATTATGCAGTCAGCTCGGTAGCCTGGGCTTAAACCCAAGACAGGTCAAACTGAAAGTATTCAGCGATCTTAACCACTGGCCACTGAAATACAAAATACGGGCCGTTGTTCCTTATCTTTTCTCTAACGCCGAGCGGTAAAGTCGCGGAACACTGGTAGTTCGGTCCGAGACTCGAATCCCACGAACGAGCTGGCCGCCTGGGCGTTTTCGTGGTTTTCCCAATGTGTAACTTGTATACGAGCCAGTTTCCTTTAGACCTCCATGGAAGCATCTTTCCTGTTAGGTAGATAGCCCTCGAGGCTTTTCCGTAATCTCATAAAGCCAAACCAAAACTTTCCTCTAACGCTGTTAAAATATAACGGAATTAGTAACGAAAATTAAAATTATACTCTGCGAGCCTTTTGTTCTGCAAATAAATCTGTGGTATCGGCATAATAATCTGATGTGCGGTTTGATTTTTGATTGCAAGAATTGCGAGACTTGATAAACGTTTCAGGCTTTTGGATTGTCGCAGATAGTTTTCAATAAATTTTGATTTGCTAAAACTTTGCTTAAAGCTTGCAGATATGGTTGGAAGTGTAGAATAAATTCGCTGTGCAATACAAATATTGTAAAATGCGTACTGCAAATCGTAAGTAATCTGTTTCGAGAGATAAAGAGTGCTACCTTTTCATGTTGCTAAATGATAGAGAAGCTTGTTCTTTAAAAATTGGGAGTCTCTGGTAGAGCTCTTAGATTTCGCTCATATTTTCGTGCATGATTTGCTCCATTCTTTTGCAGTCCTTCGGTTAACATATTCAATATTTCATGACCATTGAGAAATGCAAAATTTGAATTTAGTGTAGTAGCGCTGTTAAGCCTCATTTTAATTTCTGATAAGATCCGATGAAATGCTATCTTTATTACCTTGGAAAATTGCTAAAGTATTCGTGATACGTCCTCACACAATTCATCATATTCCCCCCCCCCCTCTTTAGAATTTGTTTATTTGTCAGACTCAACTTCGATTCTTTCGGCTACTGTATTAGCTTCTTTCTAATGCTCCATAGGATATTTTCTCATTTTTGCACAATTTTGGTTAGACCTTCCATTAATGCGACGAAACGACCGAGAATAATATCTTCCTTTTGAATTTCAATATTGACTTGATTGATATCTCGAAAAATATTAGCCCAAATTGTCAGGTTGATAATGAGTTCAAAATTTTTCATAGCTAGTAGCAGATTGGGGGCCAAAGAAATCGGGCCTGGCAGGAAAAAATATGCCAGCTCTAAGGCCCCGCACGAAATGTCATTATACGTATAAGTTATCATTGTCATCATCATCATAAAAAATTATTTTATAAAATAAAAGTATACTTTTGCAGAAAAGTAACATTTTATTCGTATGTATATATATATTATATATATATATTCAAATAAACTACAAATAATAAGTAACAGAGACTAAATAATTATTTCAATAAAACAGTGGTTGATTCATAATTGACCATTTAAGTATTTTTAAATTCCAGGCGCTATTTTTTTCATTATATCTTCAATTTTTGCTTTAGCAAAAATATCGTTCTTTGTGTTCATCAAAAGCAATGACTCCAAATTACGAGGCGTATTCGGAAACTAAGTACCGCTTTGAAAAAAAAAATAGTAAAACAATTTTTTCGAATCCAATTTTATTTTTACATGAAAATACATGTCTTAAACTATTTTTCAACATAGTTTCCGCCAATGATCAAACACTTGTCATAGCGGGTGACCAGGTTTTGCATACCATCGTCAAAGAAACTTCCCGCCAGTTTCGATAACCACGACTCCACAGCATTTTTCGTGTCATCGTCAGATCCAAAGCGCTTGCCACCAAGCTCGCGCTTCATGTGCAGGAACAAGTGATAGTCGGACGGCGCCAAGTCCGGGCTGTACGGCGGGTGATCGAACTGCTCCCAATGAAACTGTCGAATTATCGATTGAGTGACACCAGCAGTATGGGGCCGAGCATTGTCATGGAGCAACACAATTCCTTTACTGAGCATTCCTCTTCGTTTGTTTTGAATGGCACGCCTTAGTTTTGTTAAAGTCTCACAATATCGTGCCGCATTAATGGTTTCACCTCTGGGAAGAAATTCAGTAAGCAAAACGCCTTTCCCATCCCAGAAGACAGTGCACATGATTTTTTGTGATGACATTGTCACTTTGAACTTTTGTTTTTTCGGAGAATGAGTGTGTCTCCACTCCATCGATTGTTGTTTCGATTCTGGTGTGTAATGACACACCCAAGTTTTATCACCTGTCACAATTTGGTTTAAAAAGTTTTCTCCCTCATCACTGTACCGCGTGAGAAATGTCAGGGCACTACCAAGTCGCTTTGTTTTGTGAACATCAGTGAGCATTTTTGGAACCCATCGGGAACACAGTTTGCGATAATTCAAGCGGTCAGACACAATTTCGAACAAAACAGTACGTGAAATTTGTGGAAATGCCTCTGAAAGAGTTGTCATTGTGAAGCGTCTGTTCTCATGAATTGCTTCATCAATTTTCCTTACCAAATCATCGGTGACAACAGAACATTCGGCCGGTTTAACATTCCTCGCGTTCAAAAATTTAATCACGGCACGAATCTCACAGTCAGCGGGAGAACTAATTGTCTTAAACATTTTGAATGTGCACAGCAAACTAAAAACACAACATAGAGCAACCAAAATGGCGACAATTGAAAGTCAGTGAACAAGAAAGACTAGTGCGCATGCGCGGGACGCCTACCACAGCGCTGCGACGGCGCTAGAATGAAGCGGTACTTAGTTTCCGAATACGCTACATAGTTTGCTTTTTAGATCTCCTTAGAATCTCCTTTTTAGAATTTTGAATTTTTAAAAAGCTCTTTCGCATTCAACTGGTGTTATAGATGGAGTGAGCACAAACTTATGAGCAAAAAGGACATTGGCGTCCGTGTAACTGTACAAATTATATTTCAAGTGTAATTTATATACACACGAGACGCAATTTATGAAAAAATTGCATTTAGCCCTCCATGAATTGAATACTCATTAATAAATAAAGCACTCACTCCTTCTGACACGTATTAGATTCAAAATAATGGTTTTCAGTTTGAATTTTTAAGTGTTTCTCATTTGGTTACTAGTTCCTAATATTCGTCCTTAAAATGATCAATTGTTACACCTGCATAGTGTCCTAGTAATATAGATAAATAGTCGAAAGAGTTCGACGACATTGGCTTCGAAAGGTTTTTTGGGATCGAGAAGAGATACGTCTTCATACAACTTCCTATGCCCTTTAAACCTACTTTCCATCAATTAAATGGTGTTATCCATTATAAAATTAAAGACATTTTAATTAGACAATGATTTTTAACCAGGAAAAAATAGTGAATAATTTGACCAGCTAGCTAAATCCGGTTTTATCTCTAGACAGTTTACCAAACTTCCTTGGAAGAGCTGTTGCATGGTAAAATTGTCCTTCTAAAGCTGTAATGCTTTGATGAAGAGTTAAAAGATAATGAAGAAGGAATGCAAATTATCCCCCCTAACATAATTAATCATAACGGTGCGATTAGCCAAGAAGCTATTCACACCACCTACGTGCGCGCATGCGCACAATCAGTCCAGGTACCAGCATTTTACGCCGATTTCCGTAAAAAGGTAGGCGGTAGCGAGAGCAAAGATTGTTAACCCAGCAATAGAAAGGGTTGTTAATTGTTCACCAGCAAGAGAATAATTTCCAAGTAATAATTATCGGTTACAAAGACGAAGTCAATCTATATACATGATAATATTCAGGAAATGATTAGAAAAAATAGGGATTTAATGATGGTTCTATTTGCAAGAGAGGATGTGTAATTAGTTAAAAAATCTTTAATGTATTGACAAAAAGGCTGCAGAAATTACTTAAATTCTTTTATTTAACAGACAAAATTTATGCAAACTTAGACCCTAGTCTTATAGCATTGGACTGTCAGAATTATTATTCAATAAGAAAACAAGTGAAAATTACAATATTCTTATATATTCATCAATTTTTCAGTATCCACTCATGTTTATAGGTTAAAATGCCATATTCAAAATCAAAGTTATTTATGAAATAAAACCTTATAAAATCTGATAAATCATTTGTGTGTGCAAATTTTTAAATCTAAAACTCCGACATTAAATTATTTCTGTCTTTTAAATTGCATATTATTATTTATTTCAATTTAATTTATTAATGTCTTTGTATTAATATTTCAAAGTTCTTTGAAGTACCTTTTCGTGTCCTGAAAATGCCAAGTACTTCTATAAAAAATAAGCAGGTATACAGAATTGTCAATAACCAGTATTATATGATTCATTTATTAGTTGATTTAATCGCTTTTAAGTCATTTCATGTATAAATTTTCTGCACAGAAATCCTCTGTCTAATTTTTATTATCTTTTCTCTGACGAAAATTTTCAAAGGAGAATGAATTAAAGTCTTGAATTCGCAAAACACATCTTTGAAGCTAAATGTATTCTAAGAAGTACAAAAAATGTAAGCAAGATCCCCCCTCCCACTAATCAGTCATTTAAACTATTCGAACCGTTCAGGAAAACGATAAACATTGCGAACATAAAAATCTACTCTTTTTTATATATACTTTAATAAAAAGAAATGTTTCTTCTTTTTATAAGAAAAGGAACCCATTTTTCTTTCTAAACATTTGAAAGTCGCCAACGCTTAAAAAATGATAAACTACGCCATGGTAGTAACCCCCTTTAAAAAAAAAAGATTCGGGCAGTTCGCGTACCTGGAATCCGTTACCTGATCTGACAATTCAATGTGCATGCGTGATTAATGGTGGTGCGAATCAAGGAGGTTAAAATAGCCTCCTTGATTCGCACCACCTATTCTAACCTCCTTGGTGCGAATAGCTTAAGCGACTAATGGCACCACTGGTGCGAATAGCATCGGCCTTTTGCTGCTGGGGGTGGTTCTTGAGTTTGCCGCCTAGGACGAACCCTGAAATTTTCGCTGCTCTGATATACAAACAAGTAACTACATAAAATGTCGAAACTACATGCATGGAAATATATTAAAATCCTTTGTTTATTTTTGAAGAAAAACTTTAATTCCAGCCTTTTAAAATCCCCCCCCCTCTTTTTTTTTTTTTTTTTCCTTGCTAAACCATTTATGACATTGTAAAGATCTATTTGATTGTTTTTGCTGTTATGTAGACAATAAAAAAGGTTTCTTAAATGCAAAATATATACTTGTAATTCCTAAATTCTGTTAACTTAGAACAAGCTTCTAGCTACATGTAGAGCAGTTGAGAAAGAAATTTGCACTAGTAAACACAGTATTTGGAACTTTGTTTTGGAGATCGTATTTTAGAATGGAAATAAAATAAATAATAATATAAATCAAAATAAAATTCTGAAATGCTTCTTTCTTAACGAAGAATTCTTCCTTATTAATGGCACCGTGCTCATAATTTAGTTGACGTTTCTAATTTGCATTACCAAACTATATATAACAGATATAACAAATGTATGTAGCTATTAAAAAATCACGACACGATTTCTTTGAACACTTTATCTGGACTAAAAACACATTTCTTTTAAATTTAATTCCGTATGACAATTTAGAGTCTGATTGTTCTTCATTTGTCTCGATGATTCACCTGATTAACCTATAGCCTTATAGCAAATAAACTCTATAGCCACATAGCAAATGATTTACTCAGAAAATTAGGGAAATTTACGCAAAAAATTACATACAAATTATAAAATAATTTTAAAAAAATCATGCAAATAAAAATTCACCCCAAAAATTAAAATTTTTAGGCTCGGGCAGAGCCTAAACTTGCGCGACCCAAGGTAAACCTCCCTCTCAGCCAACTTCTAGCTATGCCACTAGATATGCGTGATAAAAGTTAGACGAGATAACATTTTGTCTTCATGTCAGAAGTGCGTATTTGTTTCTGAAAATCTTCCCGAATCCTCTTTAAATTAATATATTATTTTAATGTTATTTATTTCATGATGTACTGTCGCGTCTTATGTATACCTGCTCAATTTTTGAGTTTCTGTTAGTATGCTATGGTTCAGCTTCCTTAATGTTTTGAATTGTCTGGTAAATTAAATTTTCATGTGCTTTTAATAAAAATTGTAAATATGCAAGTTTTGTTTTGTTTGTTTTTCTCACTGTAACGTCTTAAGCTATATTATCGACCACGACGAAGTTCTGAGAAAAAGAATGGCCACCTCGAAATTCCCCACGGACTGAGTATTTCTTAACAAAATCTCGGAAAGGTGAAGTGACCAGCAGTCACAAAACAATCTCAGGTTTTTGTTTCTCTTATAGTTGTTCGAAGGGAGACATTGTTCCGTTCCCTTTCATCAGTTTATAGGTGCAGTGTCTCAGATCACCCGGTTTGATTCCTCAGTTGGAACTGGAAAGTTCTCACGGACGTTTTTCCCAGGCTGTCTTCATCATATCCAGTTTTTAATCAAAGTGCTCTTGCCAATCAAAAGGCACTTCTAAAAATTACGGACTAATGAGGATCCTGAAATTTTTTTCGACACGCCCAGGACAGCTGGAACAAAATCACGGAACACAGTTCCAGGAAGGAGAGCGAGTGAGAGTGAGTTACGGTAAGTAGAGAGAGAAACCTTCTTTCGGTTTCTCAACTCGGCCACGAGCAAATTCTATTTCGCTCTGCGTAGAGTGGTATTAGTATCTCTGCCAAGAGATTACAGCGAGGTAGCCAGGTTCGCCGCTACTTTACTGGAGAGCATCCAGCTCAGTCCGACAACCACCGACTTAAGAGAGTCGATTAATTCTAAACAGAAACTTTATTCACAATGTCTGATTGTTATAGTTCCCCTCCGTACCCTACTGTAAGAACTGATAATATTCCTGATTGAGGTCTGGGCTAATTAATGCTGTTTTGGTAATTACCTTTCCACAATTCTCTCCTTCGAGTTCTACTTGTGCAAGAGACAAACATACTGGTTGCGGGTCCAAAGGTTGCTTAATCAAGACAGTTTCTTTTAACAACATTTCCGATGTTACATGATCCCTTCTTATTAAGTCGATAGTGGATGCAGTATCTCTAAAGTTTTTACACATAGCCTCTATAGCTATGACGAATTCAAAAGGAAAGAGGTGCGCAAATAAATTTATTTGGGTTCTTCCTAGACTATATGCAAAAAATAAAAATAAATAAACTTATAACATTTGCTCGTGGAAGGGAGAGAAACGAACGAAACGTTCTTTGCTGGGACTGAGTTCCATGATTTTGTTCAAGGTGTTCTGGGCGTGTCAAGAAAAATTTCAGGGTCTTCATTTGTCCGTAATTTTTAGAAGTGCCTATTGATTGACAAGAGCACTTTGATTAAAAAGTGGATATGGTGAAGACAGCCTGGGAAAAACGTCCGTGAGAACTTTCCGGTTCCAACTGGGGACTCAAACCGGGTTGTCTGAGACATTGCACCTATAAATTGATGAAAGGGAACGAAACAATGTTTGTCTTCGAACAACTCTAAGAGAAACAAAATCTTGAGATTCTTTTGTGACTGCTGGTAACTTCATCTTTCCGAGAATTTGTTAAGAAATACTCTGTCCGTGGGAACTTTCGAGGTGGCCATTCTTTTTCTCAGAACTTCGTCGTGGTCGATAAAATAGCTTAAGACGTTACATATTCCTAGCAAAACGGAGTGCTTGATGTAGATGTGCATGGTCATATTAAGTTTTTTTAACATTCAGATCCTTTCTTAAGAAACTATCGACAATAAAAGCTCATGAATATAAATAATTTATGAAATCTTTAATCAGAATACATTACTGTAATGGGGAATAGTTGCTCTTCATTTCTTTAGGGCATTGGGAGAAATAAATATCGGCTTCTATGTAGGAAAAACTTAAAATAATTTCAAAGAATTTAAAACAATGGTCAATTATTGAGTTACAAATTTCAAATTCCTTTTGAACGCGGGTTTTATGTGCGTCTTTTCTTAAAATTATTAATTCATGCCACAACAGGATGTTTAAGTTTACATTACATAGTTATTTTTTCTAAAATGGCAGCATTTATGTAAACGGTGTAATACATCTGTAAGACTTTCTGGAGCGTAAATTGTTTATAATATGTTTGACGTTTATTTGATTGCTTGTAACCGGTTTCCAGTGTTAAAATTTAAAAATGGTTTATAAAGCAGACCTTATATACATCTGCATGAGACCCTTTCAGATTAGAATTTCCTTGTGTCAATTAGACCAAGGCGGAAATTGTTGAATTCCTTTCTTTCACATTTTTTTTTTTAAATTCTTGAGAGTGTTTGTTTTTGTAAAGAAATTGGTGATTGAGAGAGCATGTGCGCTTTACCACTCTCTAAAGTTCTTCCACAAAGGAAAACCAACAGTTTGGATGCAGAAAGAGAGAATTTTGAAAGATCTCAGGTAAGTGACAGTTCAAACAATTGACAGATGTTAACGCCTTACGCCTCCCGTTCAGGTATGTGTCTTTCATGCAGAACTGATTATTTGAAGTCAAAACACTTGAGTTCACTCTTCACGCTCTTTAATCATAGTTTTACTGGAACGTGAACGAATTTTTTCAACCCTCTTTAAACGGATTTAACATATTTGTGGTCAAAGCTACATCAGGAAGTTCTAGCTTGTATTATGCGGCAATGGTTCTGAGCACTTTTTTTATGATAATTTTTATCAATTATAGTTTTATTATGTTTAATTTTTCGTTAATGACAACTAATTTTTTTTAAAAAATTGTAATTTAGTTTAATTATCATGTTTAAATAATCGAATAGAAAATGAAGTATTTGATTAAATTATTAATTCTACCTAATAAGATAATTTTTTAATATTTGTAAATGCATTTGTTTATAGATTCTTTACTCTTTTCAGAGTGTGATTATATCTAAAGCTTTACTCTCTTTTCAGAGTGTGAGTATATCTAAAGCTATTAATTGTCAGGAATCACCTGTGAAGGAGAAACATGTTCGATGTATCCTTTAAATTGTGTCTAAATTGGATTTATGTTAATGATGATTTTAAATTTAACTTTTTGTTTCTGTATGCCTTAGCTTTCATCTACAGATTTTTCTGTTCTTGAATGTTTTGGTAATGGTATAAAGTTCTTAAAAAAGAATACTTCTTTTTCACTTTTGTATATGTACAGTAGTATATTGATGTTTCATTAATTTAAACAAAATCCATTTTTTTTTTTTTTTTTTCTGTTGCTTAGCTAATACGTATTTGTAGTCAAATGTTAACTGAAATTTAAGACAGAAAATTTTTTATACTGTAATTTAGGGCCTTTTTTGGTAGGAAAATATTTCAGAAGTAATGTTAATAGTCAAAGTCTTTAAAAAAAAATCTTCAAACTGGAAGCACTGAAGAAAAATGTTTTAAAGAGCTTTGCGGTTTAATCCTAGTATATGGTACACATGGGATTTACAGACATTATGATGATCAGTAAAGGTGGTGTTTATGATGGAGATAGTTTAAGTTGTTTTAAAAATAAGTTGAGGTTAAGAAACAAATTTATAACAATATTAAGAACTTCTGTTCAGAATGAAATTCATACAGAGAACAGATTTGGAATAAAATATGGTATCTGCTCATATATATTTGCTTGTATTACTGTACAGTAAATCTTGAAAGACAAGGTTCTTGATATCAGATTCAGGTTGATCTTTACATTATGGTAACTTGGCGATTTTTTGGCGAAAATTTCGCGACCAACTCTCCTACAGCAACCCTCTATTTTTTTTCCCCGCCGCCATTTTGTCTTCACGAAGTAAAGACATGTTTCTTTTCTTTTTATCTCCTGAACACTTCTTCCAACAATCTACTAGCCGAATTACACTTATGCTAGAAATTTTATCAAACAAAACTGCTTAATCATGACAAATATTCACTGCAAAATTAGGAAAAACTGCACAATACCATCCTCCTTACGCATTTTTCAAAATAACACATACACATAAACCATGTACACGCCGACTTATTTTTACTTAAAAAAACATCCCAGAATTGCACAAAAATGGCATTGCGCACACTCTGCACTATATCCATGTACACTGCTTTTTTCTCATAAATTAAAAAAATTTCACGAAAATACATGACAATTTTCTCAATCTTTAAACCCGGTAAAAAGAACATATATGAAATTACATGATCGCGAAAAAGTATTTACCCTTTACAAATATCAACATTTCCACATATAAAATAAATAGAATATCCAAAAACTTTTACCTCTAAATCATCTATTACATTATACACGTTACCAACGAATTCATACCTCAAGCATTACAAATACTTAATATCAAATATTTAAATTATTTCCATGCACGTTTATTTCAACTTAAACGTATACCAAATTCCTACAAGCATAAAATTCACAAAATAACTATCATTTCATTACAATATCACTAAACCATGTACACGTTGACTTATTTTTACTTAAAAAAACATCCCAGAATTGCACAAAAATGGCATTGCGCACACTCTTCACTATATCCATGTACACTGCTTTTTTCTCATAAATTAAAAAAAATTTCACGAAAATACATGACAATTTTCTCAATCTTTAAACCCGGTAAAAAGAACATATATGAAATTACATGATCGCGAAAAAGTATTTACCCTTTACAAATATCAACATTTCCACATATAAAATAAATAGAATATCCAAAAACTTTTACCTCTAAATCATCTATTACATTATACACGTCACCAACGAATTCATACCGCAAGCATTACAAATACTTAATATCAAATATTTAAATTATTTCCATGCACGTTTATTTCAACTTAAACGTATACAAAATTCCTACAAACATAAAATTCACAAAATAACTATCATTTCATTAAAATATAATTAAATTCAAAAACACTGCTTAAAATATAAATGAGCACATACATTAAATTAATAAAAATTACCTTACAATCCTAATTACTTTAAACTAAATCATTGTTAATAACAATTTTCCCAATAATACCAAATTCCTTTCCACCTTACATTTACAACAATGCATAAAAATAATATCCTCGAATAATTAAAAATACTAACTTACCTAATCTTCTTCAGAATCTTGATTACGTGGCGGATACACTTTTCTTCCTTCTGTTTCAGAATCTTTAAAATCATACTTATCTTTCAAAGCAAGATACCAGGTAAAATAAATAACATAATAAAACATCTTTATTTCTCTCTCGCACAACCTTAAAAAACATTTATTACTATCCTTTTCAATACCACTAAATACCCATTTCGAATTCACTTTAGTTATGGCCATGGGATCCAAAAATTCACAAACACTATTTCACACAACACAGAATAAAGCCAAATACAAAATTGCCAGATTTTTTCCCGATTAAAGAACAGTAATTCGTCCATTAATATCACATGACATATCCCATGATCTCTCATTTCCCCCACACAAAATAATGCGTAATCGGAACTGAGTACTGCTCACATTATTACCAAAGTCCCAGGTAGTAACCTTTATCGCCTCCAAAATGTCGCCAAACTATCAGTTACCATATTGTAAAGATCAACCCAAATTCATTTCAGAATTACGTTTAAAAAAATTAAATGCAAGGAATGGAGAACATGAAAAATGTCTTGCAAGCAAATATAATCATCTGGGCTAATTTATAGTCTGTCAGTTCTCTGAAGAGTAGAACATTAGAGTACCTTGCTGTGAAATGGATTCAAAATTCCGGTAAAGTGCAGAATTGTCCACTTATATGGCGCATATCGATGTGTACATGCAGAAAGTCAAGTTTGTGTAATTCTGTGATTTTTTTAAAGTGAAAATAGGTTGATGTGTACATGGATACCAAATTTGTGCAAATCTTTGACTTGTTATTTTTAAGTTGATGCAGAATCGCCCACTTATATGGTGCGTATCAATGTGTACATAGACAAAGTCAAGAGAGTGTGCAGTGCAATTCTCTGATGTTTTTTAAAGTGAAAATAGGTCAATGTGTACATGGATACCGAGTTTGTGAAATTCTTTGACCTTTTTATTTTCAAGTTGACAATTTTGCAAAATGTCCGAAGCAGTGGATGATTCTGCACTTTTCCCCAAAATTCTTGTAGTGGTTTGAGATCAGTCTGCATTGTAGTGCTTAGCTACAATTATTACAGAAAGTTAGCACTTCATAGAAACTGGGTATTTCAGGTAATTTTTAAGACCTTGCAAGATCTTGGAATTGACATTCATTTTGCTTACATTTGATGTGTAGCAGTGCTAGCCATGAAATTTCAAATTGATTTAAATCTCTGTGTTCTTATTTCTCACTGGAAGCGCTTTTATAGAAATGATGCTATCTGTATTTGGAATTGAGAATATCTGCTCTTGCCAAAAGCACAATGTACAAAAAGTTTTTTTTCCATAGTATTTTCAGCAGATTTTAAAATAACTAAATTTTTGACTGTACATGTAAATTTAAAAGATATTTAAAATGATTTGGACTTGCTTCAAATGCTTTATGCAGCTGCAGTAGCAGGGATGAAGATGTGAAGTATGCTTGGTACTTTTCTGTTTTTGCGAACAAATTCTGAAGTGCCTGAATATATGTATGTTCATATATGCATGCATATATGTACAGTCAAAAGTTGTTAATTCGGACACCCATAATCCGGACCTCAAAGCTACAAACTTTGGTACTTTTCCCTTTTGCCGGCGTAAGCGATAAAGTCGCCAATAATGGTACAACCGATGCCAAGCGGAATATTCTCGCTGGTAACCTTTTACGCTTCATTTTCAAAACAAGTCGCAGCTTTTTCTTATCAGATTGATTGTTTCTTTCAATAGTGGCATATAATTACATAGAATTTTTATCAGATAGTTCAGTTTTATGTCTAAGGCCATTTTCAGTAATTAAGTCAATCAGGATGCAATCACAGCGCTTACCTGAAGCCGAAAATATAGAAAATGTAAGTCAAGGGTTAAATTCATCAATTCTAATGAGAATGCATTAGCGAAGTAAAGCACTGCAGCTTTACATAATTTCTGAGTAAGTTATTCGTACGAATTGAAATATTTCTTGCATTTAAACTTGTGTTCCAAATTAAGATTTAACTTGAAATTAATGTAGATAATTACTGCGAGCATTAGATTTTTGTAGAGTAGTTTATGTGAGATGAGATCGCTTGGGGTCACGTGATATGAACCAGCGAATCAAGATGTTGAACCATGAAAGCATAGTAAATTCTTAAATTAATTAATGTCTTTTTACAAATTTATTGTCTTTATTTATTGGCTTTTTATAAAATTTTAAGCGATATTAAAATGTTTATGCCTTCAAAAAAAGAATTCTTAGAACTAACATTTTTTAAAATATTTTTTATGTGTATACTGTATGTTGTCGCCAATAAAGTCTGCTTGGCGAGATTTGCGCCGGCCGAACGGAAAAGTACCCAAACTTTCTGCGCATGCGTCGTGTTGACTCATGTGCGCAAGACCTTTACGGCTGTGAATAGGCGTGTGCGCAAAATACGTTTACGAATGCGCGTTTAATGTATAACGGACGGTATAAGCTAAGCTAAAATTATCTAATTCGGTTAATGTTGCAGATTGCGCTGTTCCTTAATCTTTTAATTGGATCCGGCTTATTATTCTTTGCAGACTGTTAGAGCAGTTTTATAAAAGTAAGCTTGAACTTTCGATTATGTCAAAAAGAATTTCCGACTCTGGAGCTATCAAAGGATCTACAAAGCGAAAGCATGTTCTGATGTCCATCATACAAAAAGTGAAATTCCTGCAAAAAATGGATAAAGGCATGTCCTTTGTTTATCTAAACTTTAACGTTTGTTTATCTTTAACGCCGCGGCGCGCAATGAATTAGAAGTTGATCTGTCACCACTATCCTTATCTCCAGGGCAGATGTTTTTATTTTATTTGGCTTATAATTCCTTACTAAACGTATTATTTCATTGGCGTTGATTTTCGTAGATCTTACCATGTAGAACCATCGCAAAGTAACTGGAAACCACCTAAAATAATTGTTAAAGAAGAAGCTAAATCATGGCAGTCATTGACCACATTTTTTACGGTAGGTTGTTCATACCAGCAATCTTCAGGCTTTATTTATTAACTGTCATTTGCAAGGATTTGCATACATGATGCTCCTTTAAAGCTAAAATTCAGATTGCGTGAGAGTCGCAGCTTAAATTGCACCGGTGCTTCTTAGTTTGCGGGGAGTCATAATTCCAGCCGGAGAGTACCGGAGCTTTAAATAAGAATACTCCTGCACTTCTTTAATGTAATGGAACATCTATCAAGAAAATTTTATTTTTAATAATAAAATTATATTTAAAATCCATTCTATTTTCTGAATGCATGCTTCTCTTTCCTTGAGAAACAAACCCTGGGATGGAGGTGGAGACTTTGAAGGAAAGAAAAGCCGCCACGGCGCGCAATGAATTGGAAGTTGATCTGTCAGCACTATCCTTATCTTGAGGGCAGATGTTTTCATTTTATTTGGCTTATAATTCCTTTCTAAATGTAGTATTTCATCTCAATGTATTCCGTCTTTGATATGATTTAAATCAAATTCCTCGTCATAATAATTTGCTTCCGATAGTGAAGAAAGAGACACAGAGGTTATTGAAAACGAAAAATTTCGATTAACAAATTAGTCGGTATTCTCGACACAGCAATTATAGGACTTGAACAGCAGAACTTTGTAACTGAACAAGAAATTATGTCTGTTTATAGAATTAAAGAGAAAGTACAGTCAAAAGTCATTAATTTGGACACCCAGAATCCGGAATGATCTATAATCCGGACCTCAAAGCTAAAAACTTTAGCATGCACATAGGCGTTTATGCGTGCACATAAGACCTTTACGGCTGTGAATATACATGTGTGCATGCGCATAATACGTTTACGCATGCGCGTTTAATGTATAACGGACGGTATAAGCTAAAACTATCTAATTATTTATTTCAGTTAATGTTGCAGATTGTGTTGTTCCTTAATCTTCGAATTGGATCCGGTTTATTATTTTTTGCAGACTGTTAGAGCAATTTTATAAAAGTAAACTTGAACTTCCGATTATGTCAAATAGAATTTCCGATATATATTGACTAATATGTAAAGGATCTACAAAGCGAAAGTATGTTTCGAAGTCCATTAAACAGAAAGTGGAATTGCTGCAGAAAATGGATAAAGGCACACATGTATATCCTTTGATTATCTAATCATTCCGAAATATGTTTATCAATTTCACACTGCTCTGTGGGGGGGGAGGGAAACAACACGGCACGCAATGAATTGGAAGTTGATCTGTCAGCACTATCCTTATCTTCAGGACAGATGTTTTTATTTTAATTGGCTTATAATTCTTTACTTAATGTAGTATTTCATCTCGATGTACTCCGTCTTTGATATGATTTAAATCAAATTCCTCGTCATTATAATTCGCTTCCGATAGCGAGGAAAGCGACAGAGGTTATTGAAAACGATAAAATTTCGATTGACAAATTAATCGGTATTCTCGACACAGCAATTATAGGACTTGAACAGCAGAACTTTGTAACTGAACAAGAAATTATGTCTGTTTATAGAATTAAAGAGAATGTATATCACATAAAAAACGAAAGAACTCGCATTGAAAGAAATGTTTAATAAAGTAAACAAATAAATATTAAGCTTTTTTTTGTAAATTTTGATACCCTTTAGATCATAATTGTTCTTTATTTCATAAATTACGGTTTCATATTTTTAATTTTATAATTTCTGCATGCCATCTTACCAGGTTTGAACTGATGATCTATAATCCGGAAAAATCGATAATCCGGAATTGCCGATGTCCCTAGAGTCCGGATTAACGACTTTTGACTGTATATACATATGTGTGTGTGATCAAAATACATACACGTGCCTACATATGCTTGTGCGTACACACATACGTAACTTTCCAGTTCCTCTCCCAATGACAAAAGAGTACCACATATTCTTCTCAACTGCTGTCAGCATATCCAGCAAAGGAAGATATTTCAGGAAACTTTAAAATATCTGTTTGTATTTTGGCTACAAATGTTTTTGAACTTTTTCAGACTAAAGAGATTGTTTCTGCTTTTTGGAATTTCATTTTCAGTGTGGATTGAGTCTTCTTTATTTTATCACTTTTTTATTTTTTAATTTTAATTTATTATTTTTTTATAATTTTTCCCATTTGCAGTGCTATTGTACATTTGTTTACTTAATTTGTTAGTACTATAACTTATTTGTGTAATCCTTCTGGTATTTTTTGTCTAACACGAGGGTCAATAATAACAGTAAAAAAGAGTACAAGTTAAAACTGTAAGAAATCATAGTTTACATTGGTATAACTCAGTTTTATATTAAATTAGAATTTATTGTGAGATATACGTTTTTCAAATCTGCTAGTTCAATTTCTGAAAAGGATCACTCTCTATTTTGAATATTTTTCAAAGATCTTTGTTTTTCTATGATTATAATAATTTTTTTTAAAAAATTTTGTTTCAATTATCACATTTGAGAATGGATGTAAGTTTTCCTTTGACTGTGTAAAAGTGCATCGGAGCTTTAATATGCAGTCATTTTTTGACTGTGCCTATTTGACTTTTTTTTTCGTAGTTGATGTAAAGAGTTTTTTACAATAGACTTACGTATATCTTAATGCAGTAAAAGCCTAACTATCTGGCATAAAACTAACCAGAAAGCCCAAGTAACTAGAATATTTTATAATTTTAGAAACTTTTCTTTAATATAAGATTTTGCAAATAAGAGATTTTAACTCCATTATAAAACAGGAATAGGACTACAATTCAAATCAAGCAAAAATTATTGCAAAACAGTGCGATTTAGCACCAGTAATGAATAAATGTGATGTCATACTTTGTGTTTATGCAAACCTGATTCATTCTCAATAATTTGCTTTAATTTTTTTATAAAAAGATATACATTCATTGCTGTTTATGTTTTTCAATTGCATTTTGAAAAAAATGTTAAAAATTTTTTACTTGTCTTCAGTGAAATAGCATTTAGTAGAGCAGTTTATGAGGTTCTGGCATCAAGAAAAGTATGAAGGATAAATACTGGCTGTGAAATGTAAAAAATTATGACAAGCAATTTAAGTTTTTTATATACGTTAGGTCAGTAACTTGTATATGTTGATTAACTAAATAAAGAGTGATCTGTTCCTTCAAACATCTGCTGGAATGACAGATGTAAGTTTGGTGAGATCTTCATCAATTATTATGGTTGAATATGATAGAGTTTTGTAATCAAATATGATAATTTTACTTCAGGCTTATGCCTGCAATGCTCTTTTTTTTTCTTTCGAAACTTGCATAATTTAAGTGTAAGTGTTTAGTATTTCCATTGATGAATATGTTTAATATTTCAATTCAATAAATAATTGGTATTTTTCTGTTACCAGGAGTAGATTCAGAAGTGTGCACGTACTATGTATGTTTGTGGATACACACATATATATGTACGCATGTATATAACATATATGTATGTATATATACATATATGGTAATAATAGCAAGGTAAAGACGGAGCAGGGTCGATGCGTAATACCTAGGTGTTATGGATCCTAGATCCATATTGAAGAGGAAGAATTCTGATTGCGTAGTATGCTAATAATGTTGACTTTGTAATATCTAAAAAAAACTTGGCAGTCAAAGCAGTTTTAATTCCATTTTTATTTGCAATTGAAATTTGTGGCCACAGTTCACACCACAAATTTCAATTTGTGGTACAACTCTAATATATGCCCTAATTTCACCAAATCTGGCGATATGTGTTCTGCGCTGGTTTTTGGCACGATTGCGTGTTCTATGGCAACCCTGTTGACGTTGAAAAATCTTTCGCTGGAGCTCGTTGATTCGCCTCTGTGTCTGAGAAGATGGGAGGGAAAGATAAAATGGTAGTTGTTGAATTGAAGTTCAGCAAAAGGAAATATCATTGTGGCTATCCTGTTGAGGGGTAGTGGGTATTTGGAAGTGTGGAAAGAGGGTCTGGGAGATTATTTTTAATGGCAGTGCATGATAGAAGTAGAGATTTGTGATTTTATTTATTTGTGAACCATAGTATAAATTTTCTGGATAGTGTGTCTAGCTGTCATGTAAATACGATCGTGATTACGTGGCGGCATGTTAAAGGCAGTATGAAATTTATATTTCTGCTATTCGAAAACGCATTAATTCATGCTAAGTGCATTTTATTTTATCCTTCTTCTTATTTTGTAGAATGTTATGTTCATTGGTTCTTTAGTATGAATTTCTGTCGTTATTGTTGTTTTTTTAAACTGTGTGAAATTTATTTTGTTGTTTAGTGTCTAGACTGTGCAATTCATAGATGTTTTTTAAAGTTGAAACAGAATGCTGTGTAGATGGTATTATTTGAAATTTATTGTTGTTATGTTATTTTATTAAAGCGAGGAGTGCGTAGATCGTAGATTCCTTCCTTGCCTAAATTGTGCAATTCGTAGAATTTTAAGTTTAAACAGGATGCTGTGTACATGGTATTCTTTGAAATTTATTGTTGTTATGTTAATTTATTAAAGCGAGGTGTGCGTAGTTTGTAGATTCGTTCGTTGCCTGCATTGTGCCATTCGTAGATGTTTTTTTGAAGTTAAAACATGTTGCCGTGTACATGGATTCTTGTCAAATATTTTTGGTTAGAAACTTTATGTTTTTGCTACCTAGATTTTTTTGTTTTTCTTTCGGATTTTTAGCTAAATTGTATGTTGAAAACGTTGTTTTTGCATGTGTGAAAACCACGTTTTTGGAGACATTTTAGGCTAAAAGTTCGAAATGTAGACAAAAAATTTAGATAGTAATATAGCAGCGTGAAGTTTCTCGCCAAAAATATTTGGCGCGAAATTTGGCGACTTGAGGGCGCATATCAGAGTAGTTCCCAATTTGTCATGCCTATTCAAGAATATTTACATTTTTGATATTGTTGCCATAGGAATAGAGCAGAATGAAGCAATGTCTAAGTAACACAGAGGCAAAAGCTAAAGTGCATAGTTATCCAATTATGAAAGCACACAAAGAGAAAGGTTTTCGTATGAGTTAAAAGTTTCAGTTCCCAATTATTACATCATCAGCGCTGTGCAGGCCATGCAAAATGGAGTGATCTAGAAAGGAGGGAGAATTAAAGGGTTCCCGTTAGTTTAAATTATAATTTTGATTTACATGTTTTTCATCTTACATATATACATTTCTGAATCTGGTCCCTGTAAAAAAGAAAAGTACCAAATAATTTATATGAGTATACTTTATTTATCCTTATATTCTTTAGAAAGGAATGAACTAATAAAATATGAATTATTACATTCTAAAGCTTATGTGGTACATATTACACTAAAAGCTTATATGATACACGCTTTCATAAGATAAGAAAGTACCAATATTTTTTAATGGATTTTGCTGATATTAGTGATATTTCAAAAGAGAATTTCTTAAATTGCAGTGTTGTTTGCCTTCACCTACAGATATATTGACGATATAATAACCTTTAACAATTTTAATCTCGATGAAAACAGCAATATTTACCCTGAATGCCTGAAACTAAACAAGAGCAACTTAGATGAATTAGAAATAGATTATCTTGATCTATGCATTGTTAACATATAAGAATAAATAAATAAATAAATAAATAAATAAATAAATAAAAAAAAAGAGATTTTAAATTGCTACTATAAAACTTATTAACTAGTTTTCTCACATTTCCAAAAAAGTTTTAAGTAATACTATTAATAATCAAATAAAATATATTGAGAATATACTGAAGTAGAGCAGCAACAATAAGAAATGTTAATACTTGTAAGACATCCTAAAGAAAATCAAGTTTCATGGACTTTCACTAATTTATAGTAATAAAAAGCTGCAGTACTCTATGACCTATGAGGTTTTATCTAATGATTTGAAGGCCATTCTTAAACCTTTATTTTGGGAGGATTGTATAGGTCTATAAGAAAGAATTTTGTAGTGTAATAAATGTAAATAGTATTATTTTTGAAAAAATTGTATGATATTTCTATTCTTTGACTAAAAAATAAACAATGTTTTGTTTCTTATCTGCTTATTAGTGTGAAGATTTTTTTTCCTTTATAACATTTGTTACTTAATTTTCATTTTCATTAACCAGATTAATTTTGCAAAGTTACTTTTGTTTTTGCTAATTCGCTAAATCGATGGTTATGTTTTATATATGTATAGTTGGATTAATGGGACTAAAACTGAAATTTTGGATTTATTAAAAGAACATTTTTGTTTTTATTCCTTTGTTATTATGTTTTTAAGTTTTACCAGTTAAGTTTCTTCATGTATGTTCTCAATGTAGGGAAAATGCAAAATGACTTCAGTATTAAAGTAAATACATTCTTTAGTCAAAATATACAGTACATTTTTGTTAAAAAGTGTATTTACATATTTATGTGAGAAAAGATTAAATTTACATTAAATTTATGGTGCTAAATTTTCTAAGAAATGTAATTTTGTTTGTTTACATTAAAAATTGATTTTTGATTGTAGGCATTTACAGATTATCAAAATTCTGCTGCATTATTTAAATGCATAGTATATAGCAATGGTTTATTTGAGATTTTAAGCAGACCAAAATAAGTGCATAATATTATTTGAATAGATAAAAATAACAGATACTTATTATTCATAAAAAATTAAATTTAAATTATTGCCAAGACCTTTAATAAACTTTTGCAATTTTTAATTTGAGAATTGTTTGCCTATTATACACACTGTTTAAATTTTTGACCAATGGCTGCTAAACATATTGAGTAAAACATAAATATGATTCTATTTATTGGTTACAGGAGCTTGTCATGCAAAGTATATGACTGCAGAATTTAATTATTTGCTTTATTTACTCAGAGACTTTCTGAATCAAATGGTTATATAGTTACTTTGGATTTATTGAGTATTGAGAGTTAGATGTGCATATTTTCATACTTCGTTATATTTTTTATGCTGTGATTTAAAAATTTTTCCTGAGCTTATTTAGCTGCTATTATTGGAACTTTCAATGAAAAAGGTGCTGGAACATTTTGGAGTGTTGTTTTAAAGTTATCATTGCGAGGAAATCCGATAGTTTGTTGGAAGTTTTGTCATGTCTTGCACAAAGTTTTAAGAGAAGGACATCCAAATGTAAGTACATTCTGTTCTGAATGAAACATTTATTCATCTTTTAATCTGATATATTTTATAGTTTTCGAAGAACATTGAGTTTTTGAACAATGATGAATTGAACTGAAGTTATATTAACCATTGATATTGATAATTTTCAGTTTTGAAACCACATTTATCATTTTTAAATTTTGAGGCATTTTTTCGTCTTACATTTGTTTTATGATTTCTTCCTTACTACATATGCAGCTTTATATCAGTAAACAATTAATTATAAATTTTATTAATGAATTTTGTGTAATCAATGGTACCTCGGTTATACCAAGCAATTGCTGGTGCCTATTCAGCTCGATACTAACACATTGGGAACACTTGATCTAGAGCATTCTTATGTAGAAAGAATGATAAGTCAAATAAAAATAAATTAATAAAAAATAGAATTGACAGTGGTTGTTTGCTTTAAGACAGTTTTTCTATTAGATTATAGCTTCTGGAAAAATTTAAAATATATCTGCCAGGCATCGAGGTTATGTTATCATTTAACATAAAAACTATTATTATGTAACAAACATTGTAATGTAACATATAAATATTTCTTTAGTACATTTTTGTACATTATTGGTTATATTTGTTTCAGAGTTGACAATTCAATATTTGTATATATTATAGTAGTTTATTTTAAATTTTGTGAACCTCGTGTGATTAACCTTAGATTAAATGTTTCAGTAACCTTAGATTAAGGTATCTGCAAAACAAAAAGCAAAAGCATTAAATGTCATCAGGGATCAAAGTGTGGCAACCATTGATAATTTGAATACTGCTGCTTTATATAAGCGTATTTGCATAGCATTTATAATAAAGAAAATAAAAAGCTAGGAGTTAGCTATGTTGTGTCAAGTATGTTTTTTTAAGTTAAACTTTACATGCTTTATCAAGATTTAAAAGCTTTACAGTATGTTTCATTTTTTAAGATTGGATATGTGATAGTTAAGGAATTTTCCTTGAAATATGACTTTTGTCACAGAATACCTTGCCTAGATGTTGTAAGGTATCGTTTAGTTTTTAACCAGTTGTAGTGAACTTTTCTGTCCTCCTCATTTCTATTTTTCTGCCAGAATGCAAATTTCTAGCTCCTTCAATAATCAAATGAGGTAGAAAGAAGAGAGTATTTAAAGGAAGGTTTTAGAGAGTAGAAATAGGGCATGTTTTACCTACTGAAGGCCGTATTGTTAATTTTGAATCACCTGAGAGTATTCTCCAGGGCTGCATTATTCTCGCCATTAGGTTTGTCACACCGACCCTTAGGTCAGAGCCAACTTTAATAGTGTAACTGCTAAGCTAGTTTAGTTTTACTTAGTTAAGTCAGTTTTATTTAAGATATAACTGTTGGCTATATTTGTAAATACAAGGGTTGCCTTCCATTAATTTTTATTTTAGCTAAATAAAGGATTCCTTACACCCTTTTCCATTTCTCTATGATACTTACAAGATGTAGTGATAATTCATGTAAAGTCTTCCCATGTTTCGTACATTTTATCTTTCCAAAGAGTACAAAACATTGTAACATATGCACATCTATATGGACTATCAGGTAGTGCATATTAAATTGGAATAATCTCTTATATACTCAAAATGTATCAAAATTTTGAATGTCTTTTTAGATTGAGTGACCCTAATGTATGTAAACTTCTGGAATGTATTACCTTTAGTAAATATTTTACATGCATATGTTATTAAAAAAAAAAAAAATCTGAGGCAGTTGGTATGAAATGTTTTTGCAGTCTTTCTAAATCTTTAAGAGCAGTTTTTGTAATTCATATGAGATGAAATGTACATATTTCTTCTTATTTTGTGTTAATATTTATAATTTTTGAGAATTCCTAATCTGTCTGTGTGTTTTGCTCTGATTTTCAGCTTTGCTACTTAAACGTCTATATGTATTATCATTTTTGAGAAATCTAAATGTACTAAAATTTAGGAAGACAACAACCTTGTATTTGGCATAGATTTAACTGTATCAATTTCGAGGACAAGCAGGTACAGCTTTCTCTTCATCAGAAGAAAAGAAATCAGCAACAAAGCCATGGTTCTGTTTATAACCTATGGGAGTAAAGCAAACAAGAAGGTAGTGCCATCTGTTGACAGAAATAGTAACTCAAATTAGGAAATTAAGTTAATAGAATTTTAAAAGCATTATGAAAGACTTTATTAAAGTCATTAACTAAACAAGATAAATCTTTGTGAATGTACTTTGTGAACTTTGTAGAGTCATTAGAGTTTTTGATGTAAAAGATGTGAAGAATGGGCAGTGCCCTCACCAGAATTCGAATGAATCCTGGACCTTTGAATATGCATTGATTATGTTTCTAGTTATACCATGAAGGCATGTGAAAAGGATGGAGAAAATACCTTGTATATGTCCCCTTTTAAAAAGCGACTGGGGATGAGGGAACCCAATTGCCAAATTCTGGTGGTGACGAATTATCATCCACCACCTTTTAGTTTGGGGCCAACTGTAAAGTCATTAAGATTTTTAATGCTGAAGACGTAAAAATTATGCAATGCCCTTGCTGGTTCTCGAACCCTGTACCTCTCGGATATGCATCGAGTATGCTTTCAGCTACACAATGAAAGTAGGAAGAAAATACCTCATACTTCAAGAAAATCCAATTCAACAACGCAAGAAGTTTTTTGGATAATTTTTGCAGATCTAAAGTCAGAATTATGATTAAATTTCTGTGATTGGCTATCGAATACTTGTTAATTTTACTTTTTCTGAAACTAAACTTGTGTTTCTTATTATTACTTTAAAAAGCGAAATTAACAAGTCTTCTATAGCTAATCGTAGTTGAAAATTTAATCATAATTTTGACTTTGGATGTATTTTCTTGAACATTCATATTCTCAAAGATTTAGTTTGTTTAGTTAATGACTTTAATTCAAATCCAGTCTTTCCTAATACTTTTAAAATTCTATTAATTTTTCAATTTTTATTACTGCTGTTGCTGACAGATGGCACTATCTTCTCACTCACTTTACCCTTCCCATAGGGTATAAATACAAGTGTGGCTTTCCCTTCATTGCAGATTTCTGTGCTGCTGATGAAGAGGAACATATACCTTTATGCTTTCAAAATGAATAGAGTTCTTGAATAAATCTGTCAAATGTAAGGGTGTTGATTTACCAATTTTATGTTTTACTTTGGCTTCTTTCTCTTCTGTTTTGATTATTTTAAAATGCACTTTATTATGCTAGCACTATATTACAGAATAATGTAACATTCTTTATTCTCTTTTGTTTCATATTTTGCATATCTATAATGATTCACTTAATGATGAAAATATATATTACATGGTAATTGGAAATGTATTCTCATTGTCTTTCCATTACAGGCAATTTTAGATTCTCAAAAATATAAATCCAGCTTAAAAGATTTAGGAAAGCAGTGGGTATGTGTAATTTTTGTAATACTTTTTATTTTTTAATATGTTAAAGTTAGTCATAGAAATAAATATCGAGTTTGTAAATTTGTTTTTAAATTAATAGTTTTTTTTTTAAATCTGTTCTTATTTGCCATTTTACTGGGGGCATGTTTTGAGTATGTAGGTATACATGAAAAGTAGATTACTGATTAACTGGTTTCTGTGAACACTGAAACAAGACCTTAGACCAAATAATTGAATAGTCAGTTAATCCAAATTAATCAAAAAAAAAAGGGGGGGATAATATGTCTAGGTTATAAATCAGATCAGAAAGGTATTTTTATGTGTATGATTTTGTATTTATGAATAATCAATGTAATGATAATGTGTTATATGTAAATATTTCTTAATTATTTTACATAAGGGAACAGCAGTTTTTGAACCTCCTTTAATTTCTCATTTTTAAACAAAATTATCCCACCTCTTTTATAAAAATAAGTAGTAGATGAATTGTTATACTGTTCAGCTTGCAGTGGAGAATTCTTTTTCTTTTCAGTAGTGAATGCCTTCCATTTCTGCTTATTCATCATATCAGCTTGATGGTGGTAAAAAATCTGATGTGTACACCACATGACTTCCTTGTACGGAATATTAAATTATATGCATTTTTTCTTGAATTTCATTTAAATTGATTGGATTGAATTAAATCTACTTCGTCGACAGCGCATAAACCACAGTAGAATAAGTGCACTCTTTAAAATTTACTATATTTGTGTACAATAACGACACTCTGAATGCACAAAATTTATATCATTTGAAGAATTATCGTTGCCACATGTTCTATTCAAATACTATAATAAAGCTAAAACGATGTATGAAAGAAATTAAGCAAACAAAACAGAAAAGAAACAGTTTTTCATAGACGATTTAGTATTTCTCATTCAATTAATTCAGCTCTCACTTCATGACAAGGCAAAAATACATAAAAACTCAAAATATCTATATTAAAAATTATGAAGTAAATTTTAAACACTTACTTCCTCGAAAAAATTCCAGAAAGGATTAAGCATGATTTAATTCGCGATAATAAATGAAGGCGTTATCTTTGTTGTTGCAAAGCTTAGTCTCTCTAGATTGGCAACAAATCTACAATTCTGCTGTTTCTAATGTAAACAAATATGTCCGCCATGTTATTTAAAACTTAACCGCAGTTAAACAGCTTTTAAATTGTTGATAATTGTACAAATATTGCTTCCAGAATTACGAAAGGCATAAAAACCTTAACCGGAAGATAAAAACAACGTAATTCAATCATTTTTAAAGCAAAAAATGTACAATTTACAGACATATAAGAGTAAAGATACTGAGATCACTGAGCCGGGTAACAGAGTGGATATATATATAAATATATTTAAATATATTTAAATATATTTAAATATATTTATATAAATATATTTATATACGTTTGGTGCAGCCGATTGCAACCAAAATACGCGGTGCACATCTATATGTTATAGCAGTCCTATATACAAAATTTCTACGTTCTGAGGCTACTTGTTTTTGAGTTATGCGAGATATGTACGTACGTACATACGTTCATACAGACGCCACAAAAAATTCTCTTCAGAATTAATTTTAAAGCAGTTTTATAATTTTTTTGGAGGAAAGGTGTCTTTTATTCTGTCCTTACGCACAGATATCGCGCAAAAACATCGTTAAATTGCATTCGATAGTGGTCAAAATAGATATTTTCGTTGAAATATGTTGCCTGAAACTTTTCGCATTTACAATACTTCCTTTTTACTTCGTACAAGGAAGTAAAAAGCTAGATATTTTGTAGAAAAGGGAGCATTAAGTGATTTCAGTGTCAAAAGCATGGGATAATATTCTCCAGAAACCTAAACACAGCTTTCAAAATTATGATTAGTTGTGCTGTTATTTTGGTAGAGTTTTTTATGTTAATTAACTAGTTATTATTTACACCTTTGGTGTTGCTTCTTCCTTGCGGTTTCTTGCTTGAATACAAATAAACTTGCATATATTTAAAATGAAGCTTTTAGATTGAATTCAGAGCACATTCTGCCTCTCAAGGCCACTTTACTAGGTTGCGAGCTGAGATAAGATTTGTAGTTTTGGGCCTTGCATTATAATTGTTGATATCGAAACCACCACCATTGTTGGTTTGATTGTGAGCCAATTTCGCATTTAAATTTATCTGTGCATCCTTTGGCTACTAGCTTATTTAATTTCAATTTTACATTTGATTGACTGTTACTCTAAGTTACATCACCACAAGTGGTTGGCTGATTTGTGGTTCTTAGTTTTTTTAAAAAAAAGAGTCTTTTATGCGCCCTCCACATGTTTCAATTATTATTTCATGCTTAGCATTTACTTAACAAGTGTCAGAAGTTTGTACGTTATTTGGATGATTGCAAAACATAGCAAACTTTATAATTTTATTTTATTTTGTGGACAGAATAGTACAAGGTGTTCAAGAAAGAAATGATAAAAAAAGAACGACATGTATATCTGAAATCATTGTGTTTACTGTATCGGAGTTCTGAAAAGAACTAAAAGCATTTCTGTTTGCTTTAAAGAATGGTGCTGAGTGGTGTTGCTTGGATTGTTAGAGGAGAGGAAGGATGAGGAGCTGTTCATGGCATTTAATTAGAGACTGGCAGAGCATGAGGATGTTTTCCAATCAAGAGAAAGTACAATGTAAGTTGTGGCTGGCAGAAATGAAATTAGTCATGTTTGTTCAGTATAATTTTGGGGTGGGAATGTTGCATAGCTTCCCCCATTTGCAACAGTATACTGCACTGTGAACCGCAGTTAAGGCTGATAAGAAATGTTCGATCATAACCAGAAAGCCCCCAAAATTGAATATTGCACAAGTTAATATTTAATATGTGTAGGCCAATGTTTCAAGTATTTGAAAATCCATTCATGTAAAAGTAAGGCAGCTGCCTTCCTTTTACATGAATGAATTGATGAAACTGATGATGATAATTGATTACATGATGGATACATGATCTTTACATGATGGATAGTTGATGAGAACATTTTCACAAAAAGAAAGAAAGGAAAGAAAAGGTAATATTCTTCTACTCCACTCACACAGTGAATTTTTCAAATTGTTTTGTCATGAAATTAGAGAATGTTTCCAATTTTTCCTTTTCTGTGGAGAAACAAGTAAACTAAAATGCACTTCTTTGGCCCCTAAAATTGTGTGGTTTCTTTTTAATGGAACAGCACATTGATACTAATGCACATTCACTTATTCAGATTTCTGTGTCTTCCTTTTTTGCATAAAGTTCATAGGTCTGTCTTTTTATCAAAATTGCTTTAACATTTTTCATTAAAATTATTGCTGATTTTCATGAAATATGTGAGTTATGGAATTAAAATTTACAATATTTGACAGTTTGAAAGTATTTATTTTGGAAAGAGTTTGTGGAATGGGAAAAATATGAATTTGATATTTTTTTAGATTTCTTTCTTTTTTTTTTTTTTCTTATTTCAATTTCTCTATTTTTTTCTCTCCAGGGTCTTCTGAAAGATGGATATGGGCGTTTAATCCAATGCTACTGTACTCTTTTAATTGCTAAATTAGAATTTCATCATAGAGTAAGTATTATATATATATATATATATATATATATATCACTGAGAAATTTTTTAAACTTCTGACCATTTCTGAAACTTAGATACTGCTTATTTAAAAATACAGTACAAAGCCAGAGATCCGGACGTCCAATATCCGTAATGATCTAAATTCCAGAACTCAAAGGCCACTACCAACTTAAAAAAAAAAAAAAAAAAAAAAAAAAAAAAAAAAAAAAAAAAAAAATTGTGTTTGTGTGTGTGCTGTATGCATGCATATTTGATACCCCCCGCGCTTGTATGGAGAGTCCCGATTCTTAATTTAACTTCGGCACTAAATAGAATACCGTGTTATTGAAGAAACAAACATTTTAGCATAAATTTGTATGATCAATAATTTGGCTCCGTAGCTGCAGGTAGCATACATCTCAAAAAGAAATATTCTACAGATACATCGTTGATTTTACACCTACTATTATTTTATACTCCTGATGCCATGTGCAAGTAATAGGCATAAGTATAATAAATAACTTACCTAATAAATTCAGGCTTAATTATCTCAGTGCGCTATAGAAGCAAGATAAAATTTAGCAGAACAACTGGTCTTTAGTTGCCAATCTCATAATATATGTGTAATGAAAAATGGCTAAATTTTATGAAGATAGCCTTGAAACTGGTGGCTCTCCTGAAGGCTATCGGATATCGCAAACCAAAGGTGAAATTTTCCAATTAGCTGGTTTTGTAAAGAAATCTGGAGAAGCGGTAATAAATGAAGAGGATATAAAAGAAGTTTTTCACTGTGATGACAGTGCTCCTCAATCCTCAATCAATTACCAGTTGGTGAAATCTGTAGTATGATTGTACATCCATAAAATACTGCTACAGACAGAGTAATGAGAAAAAATTTTGATTGATAAGTTAGTCGGAATTCTAGACACGACAATTACAGGACTTCAACAGTGGTACTTTGTAACTGAATAAGAAATTATGTCTGTTTATAGAATTGAAAGAGAAAGTATTAACACAAAAAAACGAAGCAACTTAAACAACTTGAAAGAAATGTTTAATAGCGTAAAAAAATAAATATTAAGCTTCTTTTTATATAAATTTTGATACCCTTTAGATCATGAATTCTTCATTATTTTATAAATCACGATTTCATGTTTTTAATATTATCTTCATGCCATCTTACTAGATTTAAACTGATGATCTAATATCCAGAAAAATTCCAAATCCCGAATTGCGTAAGTCCGAGTCTGGATCTGTGACTTTGTACTGCAGAAATATATGAAACCTCAAGCTATTTTATAGCAAGGTTGTTCCTTATGTAAAGCATATGTATAAAGATATCATAATGTCAGTTTTTCTTAAATCAAACTGCTGGCCTGTCACATTGAGATCATTGCCGACCAGACATTGTAGTGGTTAGGGGAGCGGCTGCAGTACCAAAGTTCCAAGGTTCGAATCCCGGAAAAGGCATGGTTGTAATTGTCCGTCCTTTCATATGAGGCAACAGTGGCTGCCTATTAGGTGCAAGAGTGAAGAAGTTATAAACTCTATAAAAGAGTTTTTTCTAGCAGTTATGTAATCCATATGAAGATTGAATGGAAGAGATACCCTACTTAGAATAACAGATTCTTTAAGGTATTGGGTCTCAGTTATTGTATTGGGTCTCAGTTATTAAGATGCAGGCAGATTACATACTAGAAGGCTATGTAGAAAAATTGCATAAAAATCAAACAGATCTAAGAGAAAAAATTCAGACTGCATCATTTTTTAAATGACCTTCATATCTGCCTTTCATGCTGCATCTGTGGCCATTTCTAAAAATAACATTACTTTGGTTGTAATTTGCAGAAAGTTAATTAATTACACATATAATGTACATTTTAAAAAGTTGAATTATTTATTGTTGAAGAAGTGTATCAAAATGCTGTTTTACTTCAAAAGTAAAACTGTTGTTTGTTGCAAGAGAATTGCACTAAATGGCCTAATGCAAGTTGTTAGCCACACTAGTGGGCCAGAGAGCTGCATTTTGGTGATGCCTGATACATGTAATGACATCGTAGCTTTGGAATGTTATACACAATAATGGAAACATGTCTCATTATGCTTCTAATATCATAAATAGGACTGTCCCTGGCCTTTAAAATAGCTTGAATCAGCCTTTGACACCCAAGCGGGAAAGTGATTAGTGACACTGACTGCTGTACTGAAGGGCCTGGATTGGAATTCCAGAGCTGGTGTGTCCTTTCATAGGAGGCAGTGGTGGCCCATATGTTAGGTGCTTCCATATTAAAGTGACCACCATTTCCAGTCTTAGTAGTGACCAATGCCTATAGTGGCTAGTGCCCGTCATTGGAAATAATAATAATAAAAAAATAAAATAAAAATGCCTTTAAATGAGCATATTGGTTTTATAATAATGGTTCTATTATAAATATTTTGTTTATGGGCTCTGGTTTTATTAGAAACTGAGTTCTGCAAATGCCTATTAATCCCGGTAATCTTCCTTTGTAAGATAACACATAAAGTCCTCTTTGTCTATCTTTGTCAGTGAGTTTCTTTTTTTGTGTGTATATGCATATCATTTAATGTAGAATCTTTTAATAGAATCCACGTTTTCCTGGCAATTTATCGGTAACTGATGAAGAATTAGATGACATAGGGGAAAGAGATGTTAATGTATTGTAAGTAAAAATGTTCATGTTCTGCGCTGTTGTAGTAAATCAGCTTTACTTGTCATAATATATTTTTTATATTTCTTATTTGAAGATATAGTGATAATTAATTTTTCATTTCAGCTTTCAACTGAGTTGTGAATTTTTTGACTACATGGATGAAATTTTGATGCTTCAATCATCAGGTAGGTTTAAAAAAAATATAATTTTGTTTTGAGGCTTTTAATTTTTAATTTAATTTAATTAATTAATAATTTTAAGTTCATTTAGATTTTAGATCTAATTTCAAGAGAAATTTTTCTTTTTAAGTTTTTGGTTCATTGGATATGTCAAGATCAAATTCCATGACAAATTGTGGCCAGTGTCGACTTGCACCTTTAATTCCTTGTATTCAAGATTCAAGTCAGTTGTATGATTATACAGTTAAAGTGCTTTTTAAACTTCATTCAGGTAAGTTATGTCTATGCTGATGTGAATTTTAAAAAATAAATTCTATTTGTGGGCTGTTTACTATTTTTATTACATTTTAAAATACATGTCACAAAATATATGCTGTAAAACAGGCTTAAGTTTTGGGTCTTTCTCTTTCAAAATTTTAAAATATTCATTGAGAATATTTATAGAAATTTTTGAATATGATAGATATGCATTTTATGTATTTGCACATTGCTGTTTCTGAAGAGGATTTTAAATAGTTACAATTTTTAAATAAGTAATTATACAAGGTCTCCACAAAGTGTTGGAAAGTCAGGAAAGTGAAAACATTGAGAGAAAGTTGGGGAAAATGTGAACCTTGAAGAAGGGGAAAAAATTAGAAGAAATAATTTTTCCCCAAAATTTGGGGTGGGGAAAAGGTTCAGTTAAATTTTTTGTAATAATAAAAAGTTCATGTTTGAAATAGTTACCAATAAGCAAAAATTCATTTTTTAAAAAGAAAGTAAATGAAGAGTTACAGTAATCTATATTTTTCATGCTGCAAAAAAGAAAATGTATTTTAACTACCTCCTTGTTTCTCAATTGTATGCCAAATTGTTTCTGTGAGGTTTTTTTCATGGTTTCTAGGAAAGGAACTTGCCAATCCCTTATCATTGACATTTGCATTTAAAGCATAAATTCTGTCACATGTTTATGCTCTTAAAAAAATACTGATTCTTTAGAGAGAAATTTAAATGTTAACATTAAACTTAATAATGCAGTATATTCAAGAAAATATTATTCATTTAAATATTATTAGAGCTAAAAATGAGTTTTTAAAAATTGTGTGTAATGAACAAAATTTTGCTGTATCAATGTATTTATGTAATTTAATGCAATGTTTTAGCTTTGCCACCTGACACATTAACTGGACACAGAGAGCGTTTCCTGAAACAGTTCAAATCGTATGCTTTTTATTTTTCTTTTAAAGTTTATTATTTACATTTTAAATAGTTTATATCTTTCTTCTCACTTTTCTTTTTCGTATAATTATGTAAAATTTTATATTACAGTTTACAACAGTTTTATGTGAGTGCGAGTAATCTTCAATATTTTAAGCATCTGATTCATGTACCATTACTTCCTGAGGTATGATTTATGTCAACATATTTTATGTAATACTTCTTGCAATTTTATTTGTTATAAACAATCACAGCAAGCTCAAAACTGCAAGTCAGCCTTTTGGGGGGGGGTTGGGGGGGGTTGCCGAGATGCAAATCTGTAAATGTATTTAGCTACAGTATGCTTTAAAAAGTGTGAATTTTGATTATATAATTTAAATAGTTTGATAAATCAAGTAATTTCACTCGTATAATAGGTAAAAAGTACATTTAAAAAGCACATTTTATGCATTTCCATGCTTCATATTAGAAATGTTTAGCCTTTTATGTTATATATTTTGAAATAACACCATTTCTTAAATTTTCTGTCATCTTATTGTTTATGCATTTGTAATTTCAGATTCATGATATTTAACATTTGATTTCACTGAATATAATGGTTAAATGTGAAAATGCAGTTTGGGATCTGAAATTATCAAACACTGTATTTACTTGTGCAGTTTTCTCCCTTTTTTTCTATTAATTTTATTATATGGAAATCAGGAGGGGAAAGTTGTATGAATAATTTAATTTTCGAAAGATGCAGTTATGGTACGAAAACAACAAATGAAAAGTATCCATGGATTAATTACTGGTAACTATTACAATGTTATTTGTTTGAAAGAAACTTACATTATAATAAGAATATGCAGTAATATTACAATATCTAATAAGAGAGCTTCATTTTTATTTCCCTGAATCGTGAATCTTGCATCATTCTTACTGTTGTCTGCTGCTACTCTCTAAGCTCTAAGTCAACTAGTGTTTAATTGCTACTATTGCTATACCTTTTCTAGTCATCGACATTGTCTTTGTCACTATTCAGTTTGTTTTCTCACATGCAATGATATTCAGAACTAATATAAGCATTAGATCTCTCTCTCTTTTTTTTGGTGTGTGTGTGCTGGGGGGGGGAGAAAGCTCTTCACTATTTTTGTTCCATCATTCAAAACCCATTAATCCAAAATCTATGAGCAAATCATTTAGTAAGACGAAAACAGTCACTGTGTAGTTGAATTCATTTTTAAGTGTAGAGGAACTCATTTTCTGAACACCTTGAGGAAGTGGAAAATACGAGGGCTATCCAGAAAGTAGATTACGTTTTGGAATAAAAAAATAAACAAAGTATAGGAAACAAATTTTATTATATACAGATGAAAGCCACACTCAAATACTACTTTTCTACATAGTCACCATACAAATTAAGGCATTTATCGTAGCGATGTACGAGCTTGGAAATTCCTTCGTCGAAAAATTCGGCCGCCTGCACCTTCAACCACTTCGTTACCTCTTCTTGCAGCTGTGCGTCGTCATCAAAACGCTGCATAGCCAGCCACTTCTTCATTGCTGGGAATAGGTGGAAGTCGCTCGGTGCCAGGTCGGGACTGTGCGGCGGATGAGGAAACAACTCCCACTTAAAAGATTCAAGAACTTTACGAGTGACATTTGCCGTGTGGGGCCGGGCGTTGTCGTGAATCAACAAGATCTTAGAGCTCAACATTCCTCTGCGCTTGTTTTGAATTGCTCTTCTGAGTTTTTGGAGAGTTTGGCAATACCTTTGAGAGTTTATTGTAGTGCCTCTTTCCAGGAAGTCCACCAAAATTACACCTTTTCTGTCCCAAAAAACAGTCGCCATCATCTTCCTTGCCGACATTGTTTGCATGCATTTCTTGGGTTTTTGGGGAGAACTTGTGTGCCCCCACTGCATTGATTGCAATTTCGTTTCACAGTTCACATGTTTCACCCATGTTTCGTCACCAGTAACGATGCGATCGAGTAAAGAGTCACCATCCTTATGGTAAGCGTCCAAAAAGTTCAACGCTGCAGCCATTCGCTGATTTTTGTGGTCCTCTGTCAAGATTTTTGGAATCCATCTTGCACAAAACTTGTGGTAACCAAGCTTTTCGCTGATGATTTCGTGCAACAAACTTCGCGAAATTTGTGGAAAACTCAAAGAAAGTTCCGTTATTGTGAAATTTCGATTTTCACGGACTTTAGCATCGACTTTTTCGAGAAGTTCGGCGGTCACTATGCTGGGTCTCCCACTTTGATCTTCGTCGTGAACATTGGTTCGGCCATTTTGAAATCTTATGACCCACTGACGCACTCCACCTTCAGTGATAATGTTGTCCCCATACACTTCACGAAGCTGCCGATAGATTTCTATCGGTTTACAGTTTTTTGCAGTCAGAAACCTTATTACTGAGCGCACCTCGCAGGATTTTCAATTAACGCAGACATTTCAAACCGTCACAGTATCTGAACGGAGCACAGCACGAACCTCTCACTAGCACGGCTAGATGCAGACTGAGCTGCGCAACGCTCTGACCCCAAGATGGCCGCGCTAGCCCCGCCCCTAGCGGACACAGACGGAAACGTAATCTACTTCCTGGATGGCCCTCGTAATATGAATATTAAAAGAAAATTTCAAAACCTTTTGCCCTGAGGGAGGGATGCACGAGTAAATACCTTACATCGGATACATTAAAAGCTAAAAATACTTTTAAAGTAATTTAGTATGCTGTAAGAAAAGAAAATAAGGGGAGATGGATATATTTTAAATATATTACTGTTGTTTGTTAGCAGGTATTATGTAACAGCATTTGAAGCTGATGTGTAAAAATTTTTCAAAATTTCATATGTTAATATGCATTATTAAAAATGATATTTGAAACATTTATTATGGTCAGTGAAACATAATTACATCAAATTTTGAGTAGTAGAATTATTCATTAATTTGAAGACGTCTTTATTAGTTAGACATTTTGGAGATAATTAAAAAAATCCAATTTTCCAGTATTAGGAGTAGCATGCTTTTCAATAAGAACACTTTTCAAACCAGAAAATACACTTTGCTAGGCATTGGCCATTTTTCACTCTGCAGGAAAATTAAAATATTTTAAAATGATTTTCTGACATTAATTGCTTAAGCTCACATATTAAAGTTCTTTTTGTGTTTTTATTTCAGTAAGTAGGAGTAATTTTAATTGCTAATTTATGCAAATAAAAGTTTTGTCTTCTTGTAACTATTAAATTTTCTAATACTTAACCATAGCATAAAAAGTCTTTTATTCTCAGAAAAGGGAAAATGCCTTAGGAGCATTCTTAGTAACATTTTATAAATGTCAAATATCATATTGATAATGAAGATTACAAAGGTGAAATAATTGGGAATATGTATACACAAATATGATAAATAAAGTAAAATGAATTCAGGCATTTTTGCAAAGTTATTTTGATTTAAAAAAATTCATTAAATTATTCTGTAAATAACTGATGTGCATTTTAGATGGTAACAATAATCATCGTTAATTATATACATATTTTTTTAATAACTCATTTGAATCTCCTTATAATTCATTTAATTAAATTTATAGGCTTATAAAATATTAGGTCCGGTGGCGCGGTGGCTAGTGCATCACGCAGCAGCACCACAGGTCCGGGGTTTGATTCCCGAGCTGGGCAAGGTTAACTTAGCCTTTCATCCCTTGATTTCCATCACTTGGGCAGATAAAATGAGCACCAAGTATGCTTAGGGACTAAACGCTGGGGGTCCTGTGACCAAGCTGACCACTTGTTCAGGGCATATGCTTACACACCCTGCAGCCCACGGTCAAGAAAGCAGATTTTGGGCACTGCAGGCCTTGGCCATTAGGGCTGTTACGCCACTGAGTTTAGTTTTAGTTTTTTTTTATAAAATATTAGTTTACATTTTTTTGCGTTTAAGAAAAATTAAATCAAATTTTGCAGTTTTCCTTAGTTGAAATTTAATTTAATCTCCTTAATTTAAAAGCATGTATCAGATCAATAACACTGAATATCGATTAATAACTGATGGGGGAAAGTTATTCATTATCCAGGTATATATCAGGTATTAATTTGAAATGATTATTTGATTAAGTTGCTTATTGCATTTTTGCTTGTTGCAGTTTTTTGCAATTTTATTTGTTAAATATTAATAGCATGGTCAACAAACAGTTTGTTTTCAGAAGATGAATTTTCATATCATATTTCTTATGTATAACCATATGGAAATTTTTAATTTTAAAAAATGACCTTTGAATGGTAATATGTGGTATTTTAAAGCAGAAATTTCAAGAACTGTATTACAAAAGTTTCAGTTAAGTGGAAATATTTTACATAAATATAGTACGAGATCTGGAAGTAAATTTTGTTGAAAATTAAAATATTTTTGATTTAATTAAATTTAATATGAAAGTAAATTTTTAGTTTGCTCTAGTTGCATGAAACTTTTCAGTTACTTAATGTATTAAGGTATAAATACAAATTAAATTGATAGCACTAATTTTTCAGTGGGTAGTTTTGATAAAAAATAAGATTATTATTTATAATACCTGTTGTTTTTATATTTAATTTTTGATTAAATTTTAAAACTGTATTTGCAAAATTTTTCTTTGCAGAATCCTCCAAATTTTCTGGTAGCTTCTGATTTAAGTGCACATGTGAGTCCTGTAGTAATTTTACCTCCACATACAGATACTCCAGAAAATGAAACTGTAGATATGAATCTGGTTGATACAACTGTGCCAAAATCATGTGTAAGTTAAAAAAAAAAAAAAAAAAAAAAAAAAAAAAAAAAAAACTGAACTGTTGTGTTAAGTATCTTAAATCTAAATTTGGGTACTCTCTTGTTATCCGCCAGTCGGCAATTATTGGCAGCCAATTTTTCACCAACCTAACACGTGAAAAATGTTAGCCATTTTAAAGAGAATTGTAGTGCACTGAAAAGTAATAAAACAGCAAGAAATGAATGAAATTAAAAATCCAACAGACATCTGTAATCTCTAATTTGCAAGGAACAATAAAAATTACGTAAACATCCATAATAAAATTTCATAAAACTAACAAATTAATTAAATTAAAAATGCAACAAAAGTCTGTAATAGAACACTTTCTATTTTCTCAGTCTGCTCTGCATGTGCATAGTGATCTGCTTAAGAAAAGAATCGGAGAACTACTGAATTCTTGACATTGCAGAGCAAACTAACACTTCTGTTCATGTACACAATGGACTTGTTTTAACTTATTTAACTTAAAAAACTTGTTTTAACTTAAAAAAATATTGCACAAATTAACTCCATGGAATGCACCTTCTATTAGGTGATTTTCATTAGGCAATATGCCATATTTCTGAAAAAAATCCAGTACTTTCTTTTTCAGTAGCAGGCACACACTAGCATTAGGAATCATTACAAGAAGGGGAGGACTCCACTCATTAATCAAATTACTACCAAAACTACCAAAAATAGTGGCATTACACGCTGTCATAATACATGTGCAACCATTAGTGGGTTACCAGATTAATACATTCTTATAAAATTCTGGGTTGTCAACCTTGGCGACACAAGGCTTTTCCCAATATTCTTATGAAGGTTAGGTGGATAATACGACATTACCTAAATTTGTTTCAATTTGTGTAAAATTTAGACTGTTTATTTGTTTTGATCCATCATAAAAAGGAATAAATAATTTAATACTTTTTTTTCCTGCTGCAGTCAATATAATATTATTGTTTTTTCTTTGTATTAGTTTCTTTTTGTGCACTGTAGCTATATCCTATGAGGCTTGATAAACTTATATAAATGGTTAAATTTTTCTTGGAATAAAAAATATAGGTTCTTTAATCTTTATTTCAGAAGTTTTTACGGATGAGTAACAGAATTTCGTATTAAACTATTCCACTTTTCCTGAAAAATTTATGGAAATTTTTAAAACTTTTCTTCGAAGAATGCTCTGATATTTCTCAGCTGAAATTAAAAACTGATAAGGATTTTGCTGATTAATAAAATTTGTTTTCCTTAATTAAGGGAATTTGCTGTTGTTATTATGTACTTATGTGTTAATGCTTTCTCTGAATTTATTTATGATTTTTTGATTGAGCAACTTAATAAGAAATCTGAAATCATTAAATTGTTCATCATACTGCCTTTAACATATGATAATCATGGGAAGAACAGGAACATATTTCATATTTTTTTATTAAAGTATTGAGTGTTTCTATGGGATTAGGAGGGCAAAAGAATTAAAAAATGTGCTTTGAAAGTGAGTTGCTGTGTAATTATAACAATGACATCAATATCACGCAGTGAAGATCTTTTGCTTAACTAAAAATGTCAAACAGTGTATTTTTCTGTGTATAGATTAATGGCAGATGGGAAAAGTGTAAAAGTTTGTGCATGTCTGTTTATATTTTTTCCTAATACCACCTCAAAGTTTCCAGAACCTTCAAAAAATCATCTTGTTTGGTGTTTCTTTGTCAATTATCTCCAGATTATGAAGTCTAATATTTCCAGATCATCAAATCTGATATTTCTGGTACTGTTAGAACTATTTACATATGGAAAATGGATGATGAGCTCTAGAAGTTTGGCGCCTAGATTCTTATAGAAGAACATGCATATAAACTCCTTGTGATCCCTTGGCTGAGATACTCATATATTTCTTACTGCTGACTTGTTTTCTCCAGTTATCCTACATGGCTTTTTCGTACATCTTTATGTTTAGTTGATGATGCTTGAAGATAAAATTTTTTGGGTTGAGCAGCATATGAGCAAAATTTAAATGGCAGCCTTCGAAATGTTGAAGGAAATTTATAGTGATAACACTTTTTCATTCAGAAATCTTTAAATGGCATTGAATTTTTCCTCTTGTTCCAGAGATGTTAGACACTACAAAAAATGAGCATCAACTATATGATAGTAAGTAAATTTTCTGCTAAAGGAAGAATTAAAAAAAAAAAGAGTTATGTTTTTTTGTTATCATATTTAATATTCATAATGAGTTTGAAGTTTGGATCAGTAAGTTATGGGTGCTGTTGCTGCACATTTAAATTTTCATCAAAACAAGGACTCTTGTCCTGTCTTGTCTCTCCTTGCAAATTCTTTTCGAGTCAGATCTTCAGCCCAAGGATCAAATAAAGGACACTTTACTTTTATAGTTTAAAAGGATAATTCTGTCTTCCAAAAAATTTATTTCTTATCTCTTTAGTGTTGAAGAGTGAAAGTGCAGTTTGGTGTTAAAGAATAAAAGTGCAGTTTGAACTGAAGAATATATCAAAGAAGGAATGTAAGAAGTATGTTGAAGACCACTAGAAATGTTAAGTTTATTGTGCTAAAATGGTTTTACTTTGTGGGTAGGATTTAGTAGTGCAACTCTTTAAGACACAGTCCTTAACTTTTTTAACTATATATATATCAGATTTCACAGACTTTGAATATAACACATTAACACTCATTTAAAAACTAATATAACCTCACGTCTTCCAGAAGTATTATATTTTTCACGCAATGAACCTTCTATGAAATAGGCATATAAAGTATTTTATATCTCCATGACAAGATAATCTTTTACAGAATTTCAACTTCGTTTTAAAAAAAGGAAGTTCTTTTAATGCAAATCATGATGCCTTTCATTTTTCTAATAACTGATATCTGATGTTCCATATTTCCATAGTAGAGTGCTAATTTATGATAGTGCATATGCCTTTTCTTTTAAAACAGTAGTTCCCAACTTGTTTTTCAGTAGTAAACTCCTTAATAATTCATTTTCATAAACTGTTTCATTCTTAATAGCAAACTGTTTGTAAATAATCTTATTTGCTGTTATTTCAGATTTATGTGTTGTAAATGAATATGTAGGGAATTTTGTGTTGATTAACCAGTTATTTATAATTTCAGCCTTTACTGTAATTTCTCCATTCCGTATTCCTCACCGAAATGCAAATGAGTGGCCAGTATATAAAATTAGGTTTTTGGATTTTAAGAGCTTGTTTCTGGCATTGTGCCCACATCATGTGTTAGTTTCCTGCCAGCTTTAATAGTTGCAATTATTCGTCTTTGCTCTTTCTTGCTGCTGACATTTTAATTCTGATGCTTAGGTAGAGTAGTGAGCCAGCTTCTAGTATAGTAATTAATTGTTTAGTCTTTGATTACCGTTCAACTTTTGATTTAATTTGGACTGTTCTGTTTTATCTTTTATCACCATGAGTTGTGGAAATTGTAGTACAAGAGAGTGCATTGTGTTCTGAATTCTGTTTAAATAAAAAAGGGTATTTTTAACCTTCTCATGACTTTGTTATTATGACTTTGTTATTTTTAACCTTTTCATGACTTTGTTAGACATAGTGATAATTCACTTCACATATATTAGGGTTACTAAACTAAATAGCATTGCCAGATCAAGTGTAGCCCTGCAAATATTCCAATAGTAGAATAAAAAACAGTGGCATTATAATGTGAATAAATCATATTATGCATACTTTTGCATTAAAATCTCAAAAGTTGCAACAAATTCAAATAAATACTGGCATATTCTATTAAGAACATCATAAAACATTTTAATAATTCATTGCATTTATATATTTATTAGTATGTGAATAACTTTATAATGTTTTATATGATATAATATGTATGAAATGCACAATAAATATTTGATGTGCAAAAATATTGAGTTTGTTTAGTGATGAATGATACCTTTTTGAAATCAAATTCAGTTTATATGGGGTAGCTTTAAATCTGGAACTATATTCGGCTTACTAAATTTCTATTTAATAAAGGAATAAGAACAGAGAAAATCTTTATAAGCTTCATGCTTGCAAATGTCAACATTGATTTAAAAGCACCTTATCAGAAAGCTGTTTGTATTCTCTACTGCTGTCCATCCAAATGTTAATGAGACATTTTTCTTTTTAGTTTTTTAGTAGTATAATTAAAAAAAAATTGATCATCCTCTCTTTTCCTTTTGGTAGCTTGCTAGTATATTTCTTCAAAATGATATGCAGTCTATTTTTTTTTTTTTTTTTTTTTTTTTCTGTTGTTCAGATATTTAAAGGTACCTCTTGTAAGGTTGATCCTTTCTAATGTTCAGCTTTCCCCCCCTTTCATTGAGATTTTTATAAAAGTTTTATAAAGATTCAAATATTTAGAGTTAGCTATTTTCAGTGCATGGTAGCTAGCAAAATACCTGGTAAAATGCTTTTCAATTTGGGTAAAACATTGTGCAGTATTGTTTATGAGAATAATTTAATTTAGTATTGATAAAAGGCATTCAGAATAATGTAGATAAAAATATAAAATATAATCTGAAGCATTTTTATTTAAGGTGTAATTAAAAGGAAGAAGTCTTTTTGTAACGTAATGAGGTTAGCAAAAAATTAGTTTCTCACTTCACAGGGATCTAGAATGCGTTCTGTTGGTCTAAATGAGATAAAATTTGAACTACAAATAATAATTTAAATGATGTGCCTGAAATTTATTAAAACATTTTAGTACAAAAATCTGCCGATAGGTGGTGCTGTAGCACAAATTGTATTTATTTGAAATATTGAATATTGAAAATGTAAAACATCATTTACATTACAGCACATGCCTATTAGCATTATTCTTAGGATAAAAAGAAGGTGGATTCTTTACAAGCATTAGCTACTTCTCTGCACATCATGTCTACAATGCAAGAAAAAGCGCTGCTGGTAATTGTAAAATTTGCTGCTGGTAAAATTGCTCTACCAGAAACAGCAGAACTACTGTGCAGCTCTAAAAGAATTCCATCATATGAAGGAGATTCGAAGTGGCCCAATGCCTTCATGTGGCCTATGCATGATGATAAAGAAACTTGAAACAACTGGGCAACTTGGTATTCTTCTAGGTAGAGGACAAAAGCAAATCGTCTCCTTTATTGAAACCAGCAATCGGTGGTCGCATGGTAATGTGAGTGTGCCACTTGTTTCCCATGTATTGGCTATATTGTATTCCACAGTATGAAAAATCTTATTGCGAATTTGAATTTTTATCTGTATAAAATCAAACCTGTGTACCTATTGCAAGATGGGGACTCGAAGGTAAAACTTTTGCACTTCAGTTCCTTGCTGGAACAGTGGTTGATGTCAGTTGGCTATGAAACATTCTGTGGACTGATGAAGCCCACTTTCACCTCAGTGGGCAAGTTAACACTCACAATTGTCAAATTTGGGCAGTGGTAAACCCTCACACTATCCAGGAACAACCCTTTCATCCTAAAAAGTGATAGTATGGTGTGATTTTATGACTACCTTTACCATTGAACCATATTTTTTTGAAAGATAACTGCAAATGGAATCCAAACGTGTTCCGTCAGGACAACGGTATCACGTTATGCTGAGGGATTTTCTAATCTCACAACTTCCACAGTGTGGATGCTTTCAGGACATCATTTGCATAGAGGTTAGCACACCTTCTCATATTGGTCATTGTATAAAGGAATTACTAAGACAGCATTTCAGAGATGAATGGGTGATCAGACGGCATTTTCCAACAGCATGTCCTCCTTGTTTGCTATATATCCACTCTTGCAGCTGTTGGTTTTGAGTTTCTCTGAAGGATAATATCTGCCATGAAAGGCCAGCATCTGTGCCAAATCTGAAGAACAGGATTCAGTAACATGTTCTTGACATTCTGGCAGACTGTATGCTGTCAGATGTGCAAATATGGTTCTGCGAATAGAGCACATTGTTGAATATGAAGGGGGACATATTGAGCTGTTAAAATGCTACATTTTTATATTATTTAGAATTTATAAATGCTAAATAATATAAATACGTAACATGCTAAATGATTTTATGTGTTTTACCTATAGGCAGATTTTTGTACTAAAATTTTTATTTAATCAGCACATCATTTGAATTATCTGTTGTTACAATTTCATCTCACATGGACCTATAGAATACATTCTAGAGCCAACTTATTTCTTGTTAACCTTACATTTTTTCCATAAGGGATAGAATCAGTGGCTGAATATCAGAGTGAGTTGTTACTTATTGAAAAAATTATAGTTTAAATCTTTTAGTATATATAGTAGTTTTAGTATATATAATTTATAAGATCATAATTGAATTAAAAAAATTATGTAGCCAAGTCCAGATGTTTTAGAAGGTGTTTTTGGACAGAGAAATGCTGTTGATTATCGTCAAAGGAATGGGTCCAGTTCACCTGATCAGATGTCTGACAAGTAAATTTCTTCTGATATTAAAATTTTCTTACTTTATTGCATGTACAATGTGTATGTTATAAATATGTCTTTTCTAAAAATATTTTTATTCTTATTAATTTTTTTATGCTGAATGGCTATAAATAACTTCTGTTTTAAATCTATGCTTATAATGTTTAAAAAAAAAAAAAAAAAAAAAAAAAAAAAAAAACGTGCATAATTAATAATTTTTTTACTAAAAGTTTTTTAAAAATAATTTTTTATTTTCTTGATTATTTTAAACTTGTGCTGGTCATTTCTGAGCAAGTATTAATTCAGTATTTTGCTATGTAGAGTCAGATTTCATGTAAAGACATATACTTTCATAAATGGAGATCTTTCAGAACAGTATAAATTTTTTGTTTGGGAAAGTTGTTTGTATTGGAAAGAGGGGAGAAGTATTGTGTATAGCAAATTAAATTATTGTATTCAACTAAAATTTCCTAGTTGAATACTATTAATTCGTTTCTGAGAAAAGCAGTCAGTTTGAATTTTTAATGTTAGACAGGATTATTGAAGTGGCAAACATATAAAGTCTACATGTGTTTATCTCTGTTAAAATGCTAATTTCAAAATTTCTTTTATCCAATTACATTTCTGTGTAAATGAAGTATCAGTTTCTAAAATAAAACAATAACATTTATTAAATAATAATGAGCAGATAAAACGTTATTGAAAATGAAATATATTTAATTAATGTTTTTAGATTTTGTTTTTCTTTTTTGACAGTTGAGTGGTGAAAATGATAAGATTTCATTCATTGTATTAATAAATGAGAATAATATTCTGCAATAAGGTATTATTCTAATTTTAAAGATTTAAAAATGGGTCTTTAATAACAGTTTAGTGGCACCTAATGAATTTATATAATTTTTGAATTGCTGGAGTTAGTTAAGTGCTGTACGTTGTTCTGAGAATAGGTATTAGGGGAGGGGGGGAGAGCATTTTCTGTAGAATTCATGAAACTTTTTATGAATGAATATGTGGTCATCGTTTATTTAAATAGATTTGCAGGCTAATGTAATGACCATTCTGTGAATTTATTAATAGAAATAACAGAAATTAATGAATATTTTTTGGAGAACTGTGAAATTTTCAAAATTAATTATTAATTTCTTAATTTTAGCGCACATCATAAATGATTTGGCATGCCTGTTTAAATTTTATAAATGCTTTGCATTGAATAATTGGTAATGTGTTGGAAGATTTAAACGTTGAAAATATGTTTTGAATAAAATAGTTGCATGCTTTCCCATCCTCCATGAAATAAATACATTTATGATTATTTTGTGAGCATGTTTTTGGTGATAGTTTTGTAATTTTAAGTTATTTAATTTAACTTTTATGATTCTAATTGACACAGACTAACTTAATACTCAGGAAAATTCTTATTTCTTTATTTTAACTTTTTTATTTTGCATATTAAGTGTATTTTGTTAATTAATTCAAAATGGGGACTTTGTTGGACACACACTTTGTATAAAAAAGTACGTTTAGCACATAATTTGTTTTCTTACTTATATAATTATACAGATTGAATGTCAGTTTTCTTTAAATGCTAAAGGCTTCCATTTTGGATTTTCAATGTGATTGAAATTTTTATAAGGAATTGGAATTAGGGTCTTTTTGTATATGGGATGCTTGCAAAATACCCAGCAAAAATATAAAGACAGATAAAGTAAACCAAAACTGGCAGATTTTGTAATGGAATGTGTGTACCAAAATGGCCCATTGAGGTGGTAATTATACCACTGTCGAGTGGAAGATAAAAGTGTTCAGTTGGCATAAAGTGTCATGCCCCATGTGGATTTTGAGCAATGTGCATTGCTACGAACCTCAGCAATATGAATTTCATGCATGTGGCTGCAGCTGAAATGGAGCAGATTCCAAAAAGAGGTACAATGAACGATTCCTGTGTATTTCCTTTGAGCAGCTGCTGATTTCCTACACAACCTTACAGATAAAATGCATGTCTGTGAGCTACATGTTCAGTGAACAATGCATACTATTCAAAATCTGCATGAGGAATGATGTTCACAATAATAGAATTCTTTCCTTCTTCTGCTTAATAACCTCAATGTGCCATTTGTTCACACACATTCCAATGTAGGATCTTTTTTTGGCCCTTCTACCTGCCTTTGCATTACTGCTGAATATTTTCAGAGTACACTGGATAGAAAAGGTAAATAATGGTTGATTATTATGTTGCATCACTGTGTATCAGAGGCATTCTGACAATTGTATGATTAATTTTTTTTTAAATCTCTAGGGACCTTCTTATAGAACGTTTGCAGAAGGATATTGAGCTTTTAAGAATGGATATGCAACGAATGCGAATAGAGGTATTCTTATTGCACTGAGTGTTATAAAATATTATTTATTTATACATTAAATGCAATAAAGAGTTCAGTCATTTTTTTGTGTCCTTCCTAATATATAATTATATGCATTTTATATTTTTACAGAATATTTTGTACTATTGTCAACTTTTAAAAAGTTTTTCCTTTCAGGCATTATTTATTTTCATATAAAGAGCAAAATTTATGAAAGTTACATTAAATTAAGATTTTCTAATTCAGTGGTAATTTTTTTAAAGTTATACTTCCTAGCAATTTTAATAATTAAGAAGGCAAACTAAGATAAAAACAAAAATTGTAATAATTATTGCTTTATAAAATTGCTTTAAAATTTTTTTCTGTTTGTTATTTTACATGATTTTAACTATGTGAATTTATTAGATTTTTAACTAGCTTCAAAGTCACTTGTGTTCTGTGGCTTTAAAATGGGCAAAGAATTTTTATTCTTTATTTTGTGTACTGTAAGCAGAATTTAAGTTTTGCTTTATAAAAACCAACCAACCAATTTTCATGTTGGTTTCTTGTGTAGTGCTGTTACTTTTGCCCCTAATGATTTATGTCTAAGACAGGATCTGTACAAAATAGGAATATAGATCTTTTTAGTGCTGTAGTGTTTGCAAGTTTTGTGTTAGATCTTACCAAACTATGTATGCTTTAATGAAGTCAGTAGCTCAAACTTTTATTTCGTAAGTGTATATAATTCTTTGTTCTTTCACTTTAATTGTCTGTAGGTTATACATTTTTATATAGCTTTTATTATTGCTGTTAGTAAGCATACATAATTGCATATATAATTCATGTTTCTCTTTGAATAATTATTTCTAGATTATTTCTTTTTACGTACTTTTTTATCATTGTTGTTAATAAATTTTTAAAATATGTTTCAGTATGAAAGAAAGATTGATGATTTCAAAAGACAAATGGTTAACCTTGAAGCTCACATAACTGAGCAAGACCAAATTATTCAGAGCTTAAAAGATGTGAGTAAACTGGTACACAATATTCTCTTATTTCTGTCTCCTAATTTTGGTACATTTTAATTCAATTCTCTTTTAAATAGAGAGCCTTAAAATATCTAATATTATCATTTCCGTAACAGAGCTATTTTAAATTTACCAGTTGGGAAAAATTCAAATTTAATTTGTAATAATTCTAAATTGATGAATTTTGAACATTGAAATTCAGTGCAGTAAACCTGTTAAGTTATGTAAGTAATGCATTCTGTAAACCTTTGCATAACTTAAATTTTACGTAAATAAAATTTGTAAATTTTATAAGGGTAACTTCATAAGAAATTGCAAAATTTATTATGATTATTTGCATGTGTCTATATATACATTCTGGCTATATGTACATGGCTGTTCATACATTTTGTAGACGATTTTCGTTGTCATTACAAAAATATTTTACCTAAAATTTTTATGTTTTAAATGTTCTGTTTGATAATGCTTATTCTTCACTGTATTTCTACACCATAATTTCCAAGACAAAGCCTTGCATTATCGGAAGAGGTATTTTATCCCATTGCTCTCAAACAGCTTTCCAAAGTCTAAGGAGGTTGTAGGTCAATGTTTGGACAACTTGTTAAAAGTCCAAAAGCACAAAAATGCATTGGTAATAGTTCAGAAGATTTAGTAGTTCAGAAGATTTGGGGATATGAGTGAAGGATTATGGTCTTGATACTCAATTCTTGTTCCTTTTTTTTTTTTTTTTCCCAGGAAATTAGCAGTAGATTTTGACATGTCGCTACTTACTTTGTCTTGATGAATTTGTCATGTTGTTGTTTGATTGATCATCTGTGATCATCTGTTGATTGATCATAGAAAAGGAAAGTATTTCATATTTGAAAATTTCGTATAAAATATGTAAGATGCTTTGATAATGTTGATCTTAACATTTTTCTCCACTCTCTTTATTTTTAATTTGCTGTTATATGAAAAACCAACAACAATCATAAATCCCTTAGAAAAACTTTGTGTAGATTCTTTGAAGATTTTTTTCCTCCTATTTAATGATAATAAATAGATCTGTTTTTATTGCAGTCATTTAAATGCATGTAAGATTCATCTATTATGACAACATTTTCCCATTTTTATCCAGGTAAATGCTTCTCATAAAGAAGTCTGCAGCATGTTTTGCATTCAATGATATATCATGGAGAAAGACAATGCACATTATGTTATTTCACATTCTTTATGATTCAAATAAGCATTAATCACTTTGATTGCAATGATACTGAGTATTTTAATGATTTTGCAACTGTCCTTTGACAGGGTGGATTTTTTTTTCAACAGAAAAAGGTATTACTTTTGCAACATTTAAAACATTCTGTTTTTTCCTTGTTTGCGTATTTTTGAAAAAATTTCCGCTTAAAGCTAAATTTTGAAATTTTCCCCATTTTTGCCAACATTACCTTTAGATATAAAAAAACCCATGGCTTTCACAATGTTTTTTAATAATTAGATATGGATAATTTTTCTTTGGAAAGAACACAAACATAGCCTTCCATCCATTGCTTCTTTAAATGTGATATTTTGCATGAAAATAAAACTGTCAAGTAGAGATGATAATTTATACTTTCGAAAGTATGGCTGCAGTTAAGGCAAACCAAAATCATCTAAAAAACATGTGAACAACCTTTGTATATACCATATCTGCATATTTCACCCCTTTTCCTGCTAAATTTTATCATTTGAAAATCGGAAGGGAAAAATATGTGATATATACTGTTTGTGAAGAGATGGTTTAAATGATAAATATAGCATATTAAAAAACAACATATTACGATCCAGCAAGACGAACTAATATTATGATGTGTAATTTTGTAGGACTTATCAATTTCAGTATTTTTTTTTTTTTTACTTTTCTATTTGTGCATGCATTTTAGACTGTTACCATTATCAGAACTTTCTTAAATATATGCTGAAAGAACTAGGGGAGAATTATATGATGGAGGGAAATATTTGAGTAAGTATGGTATTTATCCATATATATAAAGAAGAAAGTCTGTGTGTTTGTCCTCTAATAACTCAGTCACTACTATAGCTATCATCACCAAACTTTCTACAATTCTTTTTTGGGTCGTAAAAAAGGTCAACGTCCTTTTCTTAAAAATAAATAAATAAATAAATAAATAAATAAAAAAATAATGGAGATATTAAATAAAACTCTGAAAAACAATAATTTTTTGCCCTCATTTTTTCGAGTGGCAACAGTTTCACAAGCTGGAGATAAAAATCTGCTTTATTTCGAAAGTTGTTGCAACTGCTTGCTTTCAAATTCTAGAGTTTTTTAATAAAAAATTTGTAAGTTTTACGATGAAATAAAAATAACATTGCCAAACATTAAATACAATATTCCCGGTTCCAGAAATTTGTGGGAAGCCATCTCGACTATTCTCATCTTCCTACGACTTATATTAAATATTAATTAGAAACTCTGAAAACATTAATTTTCACATCAATTTTTCAGAGTGGCAACAGTCTCGCAAGTTGGAGATAAGAATGCTTTATTTCGAAAAGTGTTGCTACTGCTCGCTTTCAAATTGTACAGTTTGTTAATAAAGAGTATGGAAGTTTTAAAAAACCTATACATATAAAGAAGTTGTGTGTTTGTTTGCGTTATTAATTTCTGATCAATTATAATTTTTTTTGCCATATTTAATTGACTCAAATTGAATATAGGTGAGATATTAGACGTAACTTGAGCTTTTACTTCCATTTCGTTAGAAAGACGAAAATGATTAAAAACTGCGTGCCATTGTTGCTGATATAATGAGAGAGAATTAGGTTATTTTTCTATCAAAACTTTTTATGTGGTTTCCATATCGCATCAGACTGAAAAATGTAAGACTATGAATTGTATTTTTTGCATTGTTATTAGAGAAGGATTACGGAAGTATCATTCTGTCTGTTGTTAGATGCATTACTCTCAATCTAACTTAACTGGCATCAAGTACTTCTGCTAGTATACATTATTTTACAAAGCATCATGGCAGTAGTATTTATTTGAGTTGTTGATTTGAGCTGTTGATTAACTAACTAAATAGAAAATGACCTGTTTATTGTAATTTCTGCTGGGGTGATTGACACAAGTTTGGCAACATTTTTGCCAATTTTTATGGTTGATGAGAAATAAATACCTAGATTTCCTGTGCTAGAATTATTCTAGCTTATACGATCTGAGAATTATTAGCCTGCTTTAAGCCGAATTGATTGTGATTAAATATAGATCCAGAACTAGTAGTAAATGAATTAAAGTTCCAAATATGTTTATTTTTAAATTTCTATTATAGTATTTATTGAATGATAATGACTTGTTTGTGTTTATAAGATTATTTTCTTATTAATTAGAAATATATTTTGAAACAAATAATTTTATATGAAATGGCAGCAGGAATTTTTCAAGTAATGTTTTCTGGTTAGCCTTGCTTCAGAATGTGTTTGTGAACTGTGCTTGAAAATAAAGTGGCAAAATAAAAATTAAAAAGTGTGTTTTGATTATTAAAGAAATTGCCACTCAACAATGTGTTTATTTGCTTTCAGGAATCTAAAAATTTCTGATGAATGAGCTTAGGCAGTCATGAGTATTAATTGTCTGATTGGACATTTTATTTATGGCCAACTTTTTGAATTGTCAAAAAAGAAAAAAAAAAAAAAAAGTTCTAATTCATATTAACTTCAAGCTGTTAATGTTAAATTTCAGAGAATGTGTAATTTATATTTTATGCATGCTTTCATTTAATTTTATTTTCTTAATGTTTTTCAGCCACTAATAATTATTGTTATTTTTGTTTCATGGAAGTTCCAACCAACCAAATTTTAGAATGAGCTAAAAATATGGGCTTGTAGTAGGCTCATTAAAGAATGTTCATTACTTACATGAGTGATGCTTTATTTAACTTTCAAACCTATTTTTAAACATAAATGTTATATATATATATATATATATATATATGTTTAAAATGTGTTTATTAGTCTCTAAAGTTCATGATACAGTGTAATAATTTTTATTTTGAGCCATAGTTTAAAAAAAAAAAAAAAAAAAAAAAAAAAAAGGTTCAAATTCATATTTTTATGTGTTTGATTTTTGTTATTGTACATTCTAAATTTGTTACCATTTCAGATAATATTAGAATTTTTAATGGTCATTGGTATTTGTATATGTCTTAATGAATTTTTCATTTAGAAAAAATTAACCTAATTTATTTTTCAGGAAAATGAAAGTTTGAAGACTAAACCTGCATCAGAAGAAACAGCATCTGAATTAGCTTTAAAATTAAATGATGCTGAAAGTAAGTGCTCTTTAGAGCCAGCTTTTGAGCTTCATATTTTTTTTTTTTTTTGATAATATTCTAAAAAATCCATAAATGGAATTTTTTTAACATTCTGTCATCTGTAGAGCAAGAAATTTGAGGATTTTCCTTGTTTTAAAAAATACACTAGTATTGATATTTATACATATTTAGACCACCCAACAAGGATAGTGGTTAGTGACACTGAGTGCCATACTGAAGGTCCTGGGCTCAAATCCCAGAGAAGGCATGGATTTTTGTAAATGTGTAGTGTCTGTGCGATATAGGGCACTCTAAATATGTGGTGAGACGAAAGTCTTCTCTAGAGGTTGTTGGTAGAGGAAGAGGAGTGGGAGACCCTCGGAGTCGTACCCCTGGGGTGCTCTCCTTCGAAATTAGAGCCAGAACTGAACAAAGTTGTAGTGTCACCTGTATGGTGCTCAAGGTTCTTGCCAATGACAGGCACAGTCTTGCACTCCATGCCACGATGAATTTTGTGGGTGTATTCTGATGTTATTATCAGAGACAAGTGAGATAAGTCGCAACAACACATTTTCATTTAGAGCTGCCATTTTTAGTTTCACCCGAAGCTTAGGTTAATAGTTAAGGAAATAAAATGCATAATAATTAACCATTCCACTTTCAAAAGATTATCTGTATGTTTAATGCTAAGGTGTATCGAGAAAAAGCATCACTTGGAGAAAGAGAACTATAATTTCATTCTTTAAAATGAAATTAATAGAATTCCTTAAAGTTGTGCGGGCAGTATATTTTGGAAAGCTAGAGAATAAGGATTTTGATATTGTCTATTATACTGTAAAAATCTCCAGAAAGTTTTCAAAACTAAGTGATTTTGCTTTAAAACAAGATAGTAATAAAATTATAACCTAGAAAATTAGGTTTCCTCCTGATTGGTTGGAAAAATAGAGTAAATTATATGGATAACTAAGATGATTCAATGATTTGGGGGCTTCAGAAATGTGGCATGTTAAACAAAATGACATTTTAGGTCTGATTGTAGTAATTTCACTTTAATATAAAAAAGAAATCTTAACAATAATGCAATAATGATATGTCTGCAAATCACTGTGTTCATTGAATCATAAAGTTTCAGTATATGAAGTTTTTTTTTTTTTTTTTTTTTTTTTTTAAGGGAAATTGAGATGGAATAAAGTATTTAATTTTCTAAACAAATATGTATATAAAGCAGTTTACTCTTATTATTTAGCAAAAACTGGAAAATATACCATTATTTTATAACAAAAATAAGCATGTTAATAGTTTATTTACATAATAGATAGCTAAAATAAAAATTAAGTAAATATATAATAGAAAAGTTACCTTATCAACACTTATATGCGAAAAATTCAGAGGAGAAAGTGTGTTAGAAAAGAATATGTAAAAAAAAAAAAAAAAAAATTTGCTGGCTTTTTCCATTGTTTACAGGATTGCAGCAGCAATTAATTGCATTCTTATAACTTTATAAACCACATTTCTGAGCATAGATTTTGTAACTGGGGCTGTATAGGATATAGCATATAAAACCATGAATCATTTGTCGTAATTTTTTGTTCTGCCATTGTCTACCTTGTTTCAAATAAAGTCACGTGGAGTGCATTCTAACTTTCCTTGATGGCAGGATCTCCTTATTTTGTATATTGTACATGCTTATACATGTATTATATTTGCTATTTTGCTTAGGCCGTGTTTTAAATTTTATAGCCTTTAACTTCTCCACAAAATGTAAATCAGCTTATCAGCACTTAATACATAAAATCAAAGTAAAGATCTTATGATTGCATTGTGATATCACGCTTACATTTCTGACACGAAATCACATTGTTTGACAACAGTTTTTGTTTATTTGTAGTCTTACATGTATTTTATGATTGCTTAACAATTTGGTTACTTTAATGCCAAATAGTTGGGGTTTTAGTGTACTTTTCTTACAGTGTTACTTACTATAATATAAAGTTTATTCAAGTTCTTGCTGTCCTTGAAAAACAGTCCATGATTTAATTTTATTTTTGTTCTTTTCTGTTCTTCGCAACCATTTGTTTATTAAAGAGAAGGCTAAAGTACAGGAAGAAAAGTTTCTGAAGATGAAGGAAGTTTACAGTAAACTTCGTGAAGAGCATATTGGCCTTATTAGAGGGGTAAGACCTAACAAGGTTTTTTTAGAAAAGATTTTATATTGATTCACATAATGCTGAAATTTTAAAAATCATATTTATTATGTAGAAAGCAGAGCTGGACAAACAGGTTTCTGTTCTTAAAACTTCGGTGGAAGTAGCTGAAAAGGAAAAACAAGTAAGTATTTGTATTGCCTGTATTTCATGCAGTAAATTATTATAAGAATAGATATGGTGGAACACAGCAGTGTTAAAAATGTAATGAATAAATAGAGGAACATGACTAAACTTATATTTATTTCATGGAAATTAACATAAGCATATTAGTTTAAATTATGCTTTAAATAATTTTTAAAAATGCTTCATATATTTTTGTGTACCTCATGAAAAATTTTATTATTTTTATTACAGAATTTTTTACAGAAGAATGTGTTTAATTTAATAATGTATTTGGAATTTATGCATTTTTTTAAAGCTATTATTCTTTAATGCCAAAACTTTTACTCCAGAAATTTGTAACCTTTACTAGTTAAATTTGTGGTAATTAAATACTTAGAAATATTCTGTCATAGTAATTTTGAAGCGTTTTATTCAAGTGTATTTGAAAGGATATTTATAGAAAGATAAAGATATTTTCTTTATAAAATATAATTAAAAATACCTTTTTGATTCAAATGATTATTTATATAAGAATAGAAGAATGATTAATTCAAATTAATTTAAAACATCTTATACTGAAATGTGATAATGAATAAAAATTTATCATGGAATATGTATTTGCTATAAAAATTATTAATTATTCAAAATTAACTTGTCTTAGAAATAATTAAGTTTTATGATAATGTATTTATATTTTGAATACTATTACTTAGCAATCTGAATAATTGGAAATTGGATGATGGGTTTAATGAACAGATATTAAGACCACAATAAGATGAATTCATGTTTATAAGATGAACAGATTAACAAAAAGAGTCTTTGACCAAGATGGGATCCAATGAAATACAGTGCAAAGTCCGAGATCTGGATGTTCAATATCCAAAATGATCTAAAATCCAGACCTTAAAGGCACTACCACAAAAAAAAAAAAAAAAAAAAAAAAAAAAAAAGAAAGAAAGAAAGAAAGAAAAGAGTATGAGGAATTTTTTTGTGTGTTGTGCACATGCGCATTTGATTGCCCCCTAATAAAACGTGGAGAGTCCCGATTCTTAATTTCACTTGTACTCATTATTGAAGAAACAATCATTTTAGCATAAATGTGTGTGATCAATAATTTGGTTCTATAGCTGCATATTTGCTTGGCATACATCTCAACCCGAAACATTCTACATAGAAACATCGATTGATTTAAAAACTACTAATATTTTATGTTCCTGACAGCATTCTGGCAAATCATTATTTTTATATTTTGTTTTCATCACCGCATGTTTATCAACACATGACAACTTGAGTAATGTCTCATGCAGCGATGCCTAAACAATTTTTTTTTCTATTAGCAATTCAATAACTAAGAGTATGGTAACATTTGATGTTGACATTACGCTTGGCGATAATTACAGATAAGTCAAATGCTCTAATGTTGACGAAAAAATATTTAACAAAAATTTCTTTTCATATCCTAAAAATAGATTTTGTTAATCATACTAATAGGATGAAAGATTACATTTAGTGCTATTTGAATTAAGAATAACTGATTTGTTATTCACATAAACCCAGAACTTACGCCAGAGCTCTTATGGCTGCACCGGCGAATAGTATTTAGGGAAAACAAAATTTTTGGAATTTAGAAAAGCACTGAGTAACAAAATTAAGAGATGACAAAATTTTTTAGATTGTAGAAAAAGCACTAGGACCCAAAATTAGCGACGGAAAAAATTTAGAACTTAAGTACCGTATTTGACGACATATAAGATGCACTTTTTTCCTAAATTTGGTCTCAAAAAAGTTACCTGCTTCTTATACGTGAAGGAAACAGGTTAACTTTCAATACTGAATGCTATTTTTAGCCCGGATAAAGATCTAGACACACATAACTTTTTCTACATCTACATGTGTGTGGCCTTCTAAATAAGGGTGTGTCTTATATGCCGTCAAATACGGTAGGTGCTTAGCAGAATTTAGGACCTGCAGAAACATAATCAGGCGGTAAAATATCTAGTGCTGGGCCTCAGTAAGCTTAAGTATATGTGGGAATTTATTTATTTAGAACTCAGATAAGACTTAATGATGTGCAAAACAGAATCTACATGTTAAAACATGTTTCGATATCCATTAAACAAAAAGTAGAAGTGCTACAAAAAATGGATATGTGTATATCCGTCTCAAATTTATGCGAGGAGTATGGCATTGGAAAGTCAACTGTATATGCCATAATATAAAGAGGAACTTTATGAATTTTTTGTGGATTCCGATGCACCACTCTCAATGAATAACAAAAATTTTTTGCTATGCTAAAAGTGACGATCATGACAAAGTGAGGATTGAATGGGTCAGACAGTGTCGCAGAAAAGGCGTGGCATTGATGGGTCCAGTGATAGTGGCTCAAGCCAAAATATTTCATGAAGAAATGAACTTAAAAATGAGTGCACATATTCGACAGATTGGTTAACCAAATTTTAAAATCGCTATGGTATAAGGGAGTTAAAAATTTCAGGTGAAAAAGCTGATACTGAAGCTTCTGAACTACTTGCAGATGAATTCATTGAACCCATTAACGCTTTCCGGCGCAGTGTGTTCGGTGTGAACACACCAAAAATATTCCCTCTTTAGACACTGAAAATAATCAATAAATATCATGAAAACTGCACCAATGGTTACTTTTAATTTCTTTTATGAATAATAAATAGCAGCACCTCACAAGCAAATCATTAATGTTGAGATATATTCTGTTTTTAATGACACTGATTTTTCAAAGAAATGTATCAGATTTTTTTTTAATATAAAGAATATCAATGAAAAAAATCTTTATATAATTTTGTTGTTGATATGCTAATCTGCCTATTCTGTATAAATTTTAATTTTTATCTTTGAAATATTGTGTATAGTGAAGCCTTCAGTGTATGGTGTGTTCGGACTGAACACACTGTACTGGTAGCGCCTGTCACATGGAGTGAGTCACGGAAGGCTGAGAGCACAGATTTATTTGTATTTGTTTTTATTCTTTTCTGTTTTTGGTTTTGAAGACCCCAGTGTTTTGTTTTCACTTAGTTATTTGATTTTCAGCGAGAGCAGACCCTTTTTGCTTTCATCGTGCGTAGTTTGCTTAGTTTTGATTTCTGTAGATTTATATATATATATATATGTATATATGTGTAATTATTTTTTTCTAGTTAATAATTAATTGTAAATATTATAGTATTTTAATTATTTTTCTTATAAATTTTAAAATTGTGTAAATGGCTCGGAGAGGCCGCAGCATTGCCGAAGCAATGAGAGTTTTCTTCCCCCCTTTTTTTGGGGGGTGGTGTAGAGTAGCAGGCCTCCCCGTGGTGCACTCTGCGTTATGCTAAATTAGCTACAGAGCTCAGATCCTACTGTTTTTAAATCATAGACAAAGTGTTTTACTGTAATACGTGCTTCATAGCAATGCTCACGTATTGCAGCTCGTGCAGCTCTGTGTGTTCACTTCGGACACACCCACAAAATGGAAACGGTGTGTGCAAACTTTGTAAAATTATACCTGCATACTCTCCTAGGCCTAAATAGACTGCCTACAATTTTTTTTTTGTAAAGTTCCAACTTTAAAGAATAGCGTGCAGGAAAGGGTTAATAGTGAAATGTTATCTCTAGAATAAATTTAAAATGCTGTTAATTGAATAAAATGCTGTTAATTGCTGTTAATGAATAAATTTTAAATGTTGAAATGTGAATACAATACCGTGAAATACTTTAGCGACATCTACAGAAAAGGCTATAGCTGGTGTCAAAGATTCCAAAGCGAGACTAACAATTTTTACAAGCGCAAATGCTGCAGGAATGCACGAGTATGAACTTTTCGTAATTGGAAAAAATACATGACCTCCAGCATTTAAAGGAGTAAAGATTTTCCCTGTTATATATCGTGCAAGTAAAAGAGCATGGATGATGCAAGCATTAATGAATTTTGAAAATAATTTTATATTTGAGGCTGGGCAAAATTTGAATTTGGTTTCATTACCTGATGACACAAAAATTGTTCTGATTGTAGATAACTGTTTGGCTCATATTTTACTTAAAATTTGAAAGACAATGTATCCACATTATTCTTTCCTCTAAACTCTACGTCTATCATTCAGCCTATGAATATTTATAGTGCGCACTGAAATGCAAATATAAAGTAGCATTTTTAAAATCCATGTTAAATTTCTTGAATATTTTCAAACCTATTCAAGAATTTTGGAAATATTTTAGCATAAAATCTGCTATATGGAGCATCACGAGAACATGGGAGAATGTGTCTCCAGATACTTTAAAAAATGAATTACCAAAGGTGAACTTTTCAAGTTAAGGGATTTTGTAAAGAAATGTGGAGAAGCACTGAATAAATAAAGATGATATAACAGAAGTTTTTCATTGTGATGATAATACTCCAATCATCAATCAATTAATGGACGGCAAAATATGTAGTATGGTTCTATATCTAGAGAATGCCACTACCAAGAGTGAAGAAAGTCACAGAGAGGTTATTGAAAATGAAAAAAATTTTGATTTACAATTTAGTTGGAATTCTGGACACAGCAATGACAGGACTTGAACAGGGGAACTTAATAACTGAACAAGGAATTATGTCTATCTATAGAATTAAGAGAAAGTATTAGAAGCAACTTATACAATTTATATCGAAAGAAATGTTTACTAAAATAAGTAAATAAATATTAAGCTTCTTTTTTTTTTTGTAAATTTTAATACCCCTTAGATCATAAATGCTTCATTATTTCATAAATCATGATTTCATGTTTTTTATTTTATAATTTCTACATACCATCTTACTAGATTTAAATAGATATTTAATATTCGGAAAAATTCCAAATCCGGAATCGGCGAAGTCCCGATGAGTCTGTTCTCGGACTTTTTACTGCATATTCCTTCCTTATTTTCCTTTTTATTATAAACACTGAACATATAAGGCAATTATTATTTAATAACAAAGAAATGTGTTCATGTAAACTACATTTAAATTAATTTAGTCAGAACTAAGAGAAGATATAATAATTTCCCATACTGCATGTGCAGTTATTGTTTTTCCATATGTGCCAGTTTGGATTTATTTTAAAAATTGAGCTGAGTTGCATAATTTAAGAATAACAGAAGCTTTTAATTCTAATAGAAGCTTTGCCACAAAACTTCTAATTTTTTTTTTTTTTTTTTTTAAATATTGCAGTAACAAACAATTGATTGCCGTATTTTTAATAATAGTAGCTAGCACACTGTATACTTAGAATTGCCATGCTTATTTTTGCAGTCTCTGTCATATTTAGTATGTTATAAATAAACCTAAAACTTTTAATAAATGAAACTTTTGTTAAAAAATTTTCATTTTGCAGTTTTGCAGCTGAGGATGGTGGTTCGATAAAACCATCAAAACTAGTCCTGTGAAAATTTTGTAAATATAACGCTGATTTTTTTGTAAGTATGCATTTTTTTAATATTAAGAATAACCCATGCATTTCTTTAATTACAGTCATTAACTCAACAAATTGAAGAGCTTAGCAATTCAAATGTGAAAACTGAAAGTCTTCAGAAATTGGAGAATTATGAAGTTCAGTGTGGTATTTTAGTAGATGAAAAAGCTACCTTGCTTGAGCAAAATAAGGTATGAAATGTTTTTTATAATTTTTTTTAATGTTCATAAATATTAAAATTTTTATGAAAGCTGCTTTCAATCTGACAAAGGTATTAGTGTATGCTTGTTGATTTATAACATAATAAAACTTTTCATAGCTCCAATTAATGAATAATTAAGTAAACAGAGCTTTATCTTAATAACAGTGAATAAAGCAGGGGTTTCCACGCTATCTTAATAGTTGGGCACTTCAAGAATTGCTCAGCATTTTATTCACTCCTTCTACTGTGCTATTACATATTTATGACAACCTCCCCAAAAAAGTAGTACAATTTTTATACTTCATTTTAAACAGTGTTTGTTATTTTCTAGATTATAGTTGTCTAATAATATTCTGACTCCAGCTGTAAATTTGGCCACAACTTTATTACATTGAAATAATGAATTAATAAATCATATATCTCAAAATTTAGAAACAATTAAAAATTTACTTCAGAAAGAAATTATTGATTTCGCTTTAAAATTTTTAATTTACTCACAAGTAAAAAACCCAGAAAAATAAGGGGGAATGAAGGAATGATTATAAATTATACTTCAATGTGAGAAGTTTGAAATTCATTTTAGTTTACATTTTTGGAGCAAACATAAAATACATTTAATAGATTTTACCCCTATAATTATAATATATATAATAAATAAATTTCTAAATTAAAAATTGCTACAATTTAGTCACTGTCCTATTTTGATTTTTGGATAGTAATGGCCATTTTCATGACTCCGAGTGACAAAAGGCATGCTGCTTTTTAAACATTGAATTTTTTTAAAAAAAATTTTTGTTACGTAATGTCGTCTTTATTGGGTAAATTCTTTGGCTTCTTAGTAGATTCTTGTTTAAATTTACATATTTAATATAATTGATCCTTTTAATAATTGAAATATTTGTATCTTATTTATTTTTTTATGTAAAAGTATGTGCATGTTTTTTTTTTTTTTTTTTTTTTTTTTGTAAGTTATGTAAAAGTTTTTCCTGTTTCCTGTCAATGAGAAAGAGATATTTATTTAAGTTTGCTCTTTTTACTTTAAATTTTTTACCTGTTGAAGATTATTAACTGCATAACTATAAACTAGCTATTAATAATTAAAAAAAAATCTGTTAGCTGTTAACACAATAACAGATAAACATTAATCCAGTTTACATGGTATTAACATACAGGCTATATACAGGCTGTAACTCTGTGGCATTCTTTAACTTTTTGTTCGTGTTAAATCTTCCATACATTGAAATTACATGTAGTGAAGAAGCAATCAAACTTATTTAATGTGAGTGTAATTCATATCTTAGAATTCTGCTAACCCATACAACTTGGACCAAGTGTTGTGTGCATTGGAGAATTTTTCACATTATAGGTCATATCTTCTAGAGTTTTGTTTGCAATTTTCCCTTTTTAATTTTTATATTAAATTTTGATTGTTTTCTCACAAATAACTAACTAAATTGTGCCTTAAGAATTAGTTAATCAGGATTTGAATGCAAAAGTATATTTTTAATACCTTAATCAAGGTTAATTCATTTTTAATACATTAACCTGATTTAAGGGAAATCAGGTTAATGTAAGGGTAGCGCTAATAGGTAGAAAAAAGGGGGAGTACTTTCAGGAAATTTCTTTTAAAAAAATCTGAAAGTTTTTTACCAGTTTGCTGTTATGCTCACTCCTACTGCCCCCTTCTTTTTTGGTCTTTTTAGCCTTATTATTAAACATAATTTTCTTTGCACTTATGCCATATACAATTCAATAGCAAAATTACAAAACTTATAAAAGCAGTATATGTGTAAAAATTGCAGCGTTAAGTTTTGGCATGCATTTCTATGTTTTCCTCAGTTCATCATGTCGATCAGTTTTCTTATTAATATCAGATCTCTTTACAGAACTTTTTTTTGTCTTTTTATTATTAATGTCTTGGCACTTATGCCACATAAAATTTGATTCAACTGCAAAATCACAGAAAACTAAAGATATGATATAAACAGCATATCTTTAGAATTTCCGTCGCATGCTGGAAATAAACAACATTTTTTTTTTTTTTTTTTTTCCCTCTATACTGTGCTGTCACTGCTTGCTTTGAAATCATTCAGATTATTAATCAGAAATTCATTAAAGTTTTACAAAGTATGAAACAGACAAATTCAAAATTTAAAATTTGGTCTTCCAGTTGCCCATATTCGGGTGGAGGAGTATGTTATGCTATTCAAAATTTTATTTCTCTAGGTACCGTTGTTTTTTCACAGTACAAGAAATATATATAGATTCATGCAGATTCTTCATTATTTAATTTCTTTAAATATATTGCAGGCTGATAATATTTGGTGGCAGCAATTTTAATAGTGATTCGAGGCAAAATGCCATTTCGAGACTGATAGCCCTACTGGGCTAACATCCCTTTAGGCTTTGGGAGGGGGACACTTTTGTAAAAACACATTGAAGTATTTTATGTTGAAAAATTATGTCCACTCACTAAATTATTTTCCAAGTAATTTTTATGCCCTCAAAACAAAATAATAAGTAGATAAATAAATAAAAACTTTGCTTACATGCCATCAGCAATATCATTTTTCCTTAATTTAACTCCTGTATTAATTTCGCTGTTACATTTCTTGCATGTGCACTTGGATTAATAACACTATTTAGCAGCTTACAAAACCTACTAGAATTGAAACTTTGTATTTATTAAAAAAAAAAAAAATGTTTTTTTGTCCCCTTGTTATCATTTCTCCATTTTTAATACCAGAAAAATCTATATACAGCTTTATATACATGTATATGTTAATCCATTATTCTTTCCTGCTGATGTAGTCAAGTTTGCGCATTGAGGAAATATAAACTGAGATGTGTTTAAGTTGGAACTCAGTGTTTGAAAAGCTGTGGATAAATAAAATTCTATATATTTGTTAATCACATAAAAAAGATTATGGTATGTACGTCCAGTAAAAATGATTTATATAAAGTGAAAAGCTTATTGTTTACTGTTAAAAAAGATAACACTGATGTGTAAACAGAAAGTACTAAATAAATTCGGCAGTATAAAGTAAATTTGCTTCTTCATTTGAAAAGTCTTATAAATGTGACGTATTTTTGTTCAAAGGTTAGTTGCATATTTATATGAGAAAAGTTTATCATTAATTTTAACACACTGGATTTTTTAAAATTCAAAATTTTATTTGTTTATATGCAAAAAAAATGAACATAAGTTTCAAGCATTCATAGATAATTGGAATTTTATCTTAGCATTCTCAGATCCAGAAAACTGACTGGATTTACATATGAAATAGCTTTTAAAACTTAATATTAACTTTCAGAAGAAGCAGATGTTAATTAGAAGCAATTTATCTTCCATGTAATTTCATTTAACTGGAACAGGAGAAATGGTTAAGTTTATTGGAAAGTTGAACCAGTGGAGATAAGAAGGGCTGTTGCAGGATAAGAAGGCTTGGGTTTAGTAGAAAGATGATCATGTATTAATTGTTATTTGTATTTATCAGGAGAGCAGGTCACTAATATCAATATTCTTGTGTTTTCATGTTGCATGTTATGAAAACTTGAAATATGGCAGTGTGCTGTAAATGTATGCCCCCTCCTTTTTTTTTTGTTTGTTAAATATGTTTTTTAAAGCATTCTGAATGTTCTGCGATGAATATGCTTTAACCGTTTGAGTGCCAGAGGTATTGAAAAACCACTGTCGAGGAATCCCAAACAGCACAACCGCACTTTCTCTAAATGAGTACAAAAAGACCCAAGCAGCATGATAGCGCTTGTTTTATTTTATGTCCAGAAATACCAAGCAGCATGACAGCACTTTGTTTATTTTGCATCAACGTGCACTTGATTTAAATCAAGTGCCCACATTATCAACATCAAGTGCATCGTCAGTTGTCCACAAAGTTAGAAATATACTGGGTTTTCTCGACATAAAATCTCAGCACTATTGCACTGCTTGGAACTCAAACGCTTAAACCCATTTATCCTGAAATAAAACATAAATGTGGGTAAAAGCAAAAATATCTTTTGGTCAATAAAAACATGTTCTAAACTAGGTCTTTCACAGTAGCATGAAACAAACTATCACAAAGTGTTGGGCAGAGGTATATGCATTAGATTATATTTGAATAGTTAGCTTATATTTTATGCGTCAAGATTATTTATCTTAAAATACTTTTACTGATGCAACTTTTTTTTTTTTTTAATTAATCTGCAGGATTTGGAGAATAAATTATGTGCTATGCAGTCACAGTGTACAACTTTGGAAAATGAACTCAATAATGTTACTGGGAATATGAAAGAACTACATGATAAGCTAAAAGAAGTACGGGATCAGTATGTAGCACTTGAAGATAAAAGCAGATCTGATTCAAATAAAAAATATGTATATTTAGGTAAGATATATATTCTGTTATAGTTTTTTATATTTATATTATTAATATGTGTGATTTTTCATTAGCTGTAAGTATTATGCATTGGTATTAGTGAGTGTTCTGCAAATGAAAAAAAGGTGCAAAGTGTTTTACAAATATTTATTTAATTCCCTTTTTTTAATTACCAGTTATTTTATTTAATTTTTAATAGAATTTATATGGTCTGTAGAAGTATTAAGGCTTTCTGGAAAATGATGTGTGAGCTTAAGTTCTTAATTTCAACCAAATTTGCTGAAGGTCCTTAATTTTGCTTATTTCTGTCTCTTTTTTATGACTGGTGTTTTGAGTATGAATTAACATTTGGGATGAACATGGAATTCAAATCATGCAGTGTGTAATGGAGCCATCACAAGTTAGCGTTTTAAACAAGGAATGATATCAGAAGAAAATTTCTTGATGCTTGCTCACCAGAATGCAGATCAGTTAGATAGTATTTAAGCTGAAGTTTTTGTATTGTAACACAAAGTGTGCTTTTTCCTTTCATAGCATGTTAAGTTTCTGCCAGCTCTGATAAGTTTGCAATTATTTGGCTTTGCATTATCACTCCCAACGTATAAATCTGATGTGCCAGTTAGAAATTGTGAGCATGCTTAAATTTAGATTTAATTATGTAGTTTTTGGCTACTATTCTGTATTTTAAATTGGAATTTGTTAATTTAGTTGCATCACCAAAAGTTGTAATTGACTTTGTTACCACAATAACATGCACTTATGTTCAAAGTTTATGTTTAAATAAAAAGGCTTAAACCTTTCCAAGTCTCTACAGTTACTTTCAGATGCAGCAATAATTCGCTTCATGTCTGTTAGGGTTTTGGACTACTTAGCTTTACCAGATCAAGTAAAGCTGTATAACTTTCAAAACAGGTGTTATCAACAAGAATACTATCTGTCTGCATTGAAAAGGATAATTTCTTGGACTTGAACTTTGGCCTTATGGTCTCGCTTTGAAATGCGACTATGGCGAGACTTTTTTTAAATCTTAAAATTTATTCTACAGTGAAACTTTTGACATTCTTGAAGGCTGTGCTATGATGAACATGACCTTAAAGAAGGTCAAAATGTAAACATCATAAAGATCAGGCTTTCACATTCCTCAATGAAAAAATTACATTAGGTTGTAGCTCCCCCCCTTTTTTTTGTAATTAAAAAGAACGTTAACTGAATTTTATTACTGCTTAGTAAATAGATACAAGATACAACAGGTTCCCCCCCCTTTGCTGGTGATTTTTGCATTGGACAATGATTGTCACAACTTTAAAAAACTTGCTGGTAAGGAGTGCAGTTTTCAGGTGCTTCTCATAAACTGGGCTATTCTTTCTTCATTTGGGTCATTCTTCATTATAAAATCAAGCAGTTCTTACACTTTTTTTTAACAAATTATTTAACTTCTTGTCTGTTAAAGATGTGTTATCAACATTTTTGCTATTTATGCTTTCACTGTTAATTGTGTTATGAGATGATCCACTTTTTTATATATCATTTTCGATTAATTCCTTGACATGTTCTTATTCCATGTCGGAAAATCCTTTCCCACCAACTGCTTTTGTAATTTGTACAGTTTCTTTGACTTCGTTTTCAGTGATGGAAATCCTGTAAAATTGCTGACAGCTTTTATCCAAAGCTGATGCTAGCAAGCATTATGTAGATGAATCCGCTTGTTGCCATGCGAGTTAAATCATTTTTATGTAGTCTCAGTTGAATTGCTTCCAAAATGTCATTAGCACTATGTACTTTCTTTTACATTGTGCTTCATTTTCAGAGTTGTAAACATGCCCGACATAATAGGCATTGAATGTTCATATAATGCCTTAATTTAGTGGTTGGATTAAGGAAATTGCATAAGGTGGGAGGCATAAAAACTTCTGCATTTGGATGCTAGGTTGTATGACAATGTGTATGAGCAGAATCTTGTCCAGCAGTATGCATTCCATAAGTGCTTATTGTAGTCAGTTTTTTGTAAGTTTTGTCTTTTTAATTAGATCTATTGTAATTTGCATTTGTCATTTGAAAATGTTTTTTTTTTTTTTTTTTTTATTTTTTATTTTTTTTTATTTTTTATTATTTATTTATTTATAAAAATGTATTAAAAGACTAAATCGTTCTTCTTTCCAGATTGTGTGTTAAAAGAAGCTGAGCATATTGTTCAGGTTGCAGTTGATGATCTCGATAGTCCTGCTTTATCTGTTAATAACTGTGCTCCAGGTAAAGCAGACATCATGCATGCATACAATTGCTTATATAAATTTGAAAAAAATTATATTTATTTGAAAAAAGTATAAATAATACAGAATTTATTTATGTGTAAATACAATGATTTTGTTTCATTTAATATTCTTAACCTTTGTCTTTTTTTACTACCTTTCTGTTTCCATAAACATAGTACAGTCAAAAGTCGTTAATCCGTACTCGTCGGGACTTCGGCGATTCCGGATTATAGATCATCAGTTTAAATCTAGTAAGATAGCATGCAGAAATTACAAAATTAAAAATAGGAAACCGTAATTTATAAAATAAAGAACAATTATGATCTAAAGGGTATCAAAATTTACAAAAAGAAAAAACTTAATATTTATTTGTTTACTTTATTAAACATTTATTTCAATGTAAGTTGCTTCGTTTCATGTGATAATACTTTCTCTTTAATTTAATTAAACAGACATAATTTCTTGTTTAGTTACAAAGTTCCGCTGTTCAAGTCCTATAGTTGCTGTATTGAGAATACCGACTAATTAGTCAATCGAAATGTTTTCGTTTTCAATAACCTCTGGGTCACTTTCTTCACTATCGGAAGCGAATTATAATGACCAGGAACTTGATTTAAATCATATCAAAGACGAGAGGAAATACTACACTTAGTAAGGAATTATAAGCCAAATAAAATAAAAACATCTGCCCTGAAGATAAGGATAGTGCTGACAGATCAACTTCCAATCCACGGGGTGAAATTGATAAACAGATTTCGGATTTCAAAACATACTTTCGCTTTGTAGATATAAGTTACATATTAGTAAATATACATCGGAAATTCTATTTGACATAATTAAAAGTTCAAGCTTACTTTTATGAAATTGCTCTAACAGTCTGCAAAAAATAATAAGCCGGATCCAATTCGAAGATTAAGGAACAACGCAATCTGCAACATTAACTGAATTAGATAATTTTAGCTTAGCTTATACCTTTATTACACATTAAACGCGTATGCGCACAGACATATTCGCAGCCGTAAAGGTCTTACACGCACACTTAAACACCTGTGCGCATGCGTGAACGCGACGCATGCGCAGAAAGTTTGTAGCTTTGAGGTCTGGATTATGGGTGTCCGAATTAACGAGTTTTGACTGTAGTTCTTACTGATATGCTTTTATAGTAATATTGTTGATGTTCTGTAGTCTTTTTTTTTTTTATGTAGTCTTTTCTGTTTTTCAAACTTTATAATGATGCTTTTATTTTTTCATATGTGGTTAGGTTTATCATGTAAAGAGAAATTCTTGACACAAGTATTTTCACTTCTTTGGATGTATTTAGAAACACAAAAATTTCTGCCATCATGAGACCATCATTAGTTGGGTTACAGAGTTTAAAATTTGATTTAAATCGGGAAGATTCAATTTAAAGCATTAATTTTTTCTTTATTAAATCAAAGGTCATTTTTCAAAAGTATATTTTTAGTACTTTAGTTTCCGGATTATTTGACAAATGAGACTAAGTGATGGTCAGATAACATGAAGTTGCTGATAATTATCGGTTAAAATAGATGTTTTAGAAGTTTAACTTGAGTTATAAACTTGATAAAATAAAACAGTACAGATGTCCAAGCAATAAAATGGTATACTTAAATACAGTATTTCACACATTTTTCTTCTGTGCCTGTGTTACTTATATAATTCCTTATTACTGGTCATGGAAAATTAAAACTGTGCATGCTTGTTTGATGTTTGATATGTGATAATTATATAATGTATTCCTTAGATTTTTATTCGTGTAGGAGATCATGCTTTATCATTAATTAGATAATCAAATGTTTAAGAGTAATGACAGACAATTTCTAACTGCCATGTTGCTGAACTTTGTAAGTTTGCTGAACTGTTGTAACTATTGTTTGAACTATTGCTGAACTTTTGTAAGGAAAGTTTTATCAACTACAGTCATCAAAATGCCCCTTTTTTATTAAGTGAAATTTACTTTTTGGCTTAACACCTGCATAAATAATTGTTAATATATATTTTATTAAATAAAGCCTTTCTGTGCAGTCTTTCTTTTTTGTCCTCTCTCTACTTCAGCCCCTTTTTTTAAGACGATTGAAAAATTTTGAACTGGAATCTTATATATCTGCATTTATTTTTACTATATTTTTGCTCAATTTATACTTTATTTTGTAGTAATTTTTTACTGAGCTACAGGGATATCTGGTATAGCATATTTTTAAAGTGTGGATGTTCTTTTATTTCAAGATCACAGTATTTGCTACATTTGTAATGAAGTTCAGTATTTTTTTTTTTTTTTTTTTTTTTTTTTTTTTTTTTTTTTTTTTTATATATAGAATACTTTCTGCAGCAGTTAGGGAATATCACTGTAACAACAGAACAGTTTGAAAGTTCATACTTAAAATTTGCAGATAACCCAGAAGGTCAGTTCTTTTTTAATTTCTATTAAGTGTGATTTTGAATTAATGTTTAATATTTTAGTCATTGGAGAAATTTTTTAATATTCTTATATAAAAATAATTAGTCTGGTTAAAAAGCATATGGGAATCTTATAAATGTGAGAAGGTAGAGAAAATTTTATATGAATCTGTTGTCTGCCAACATATAAAAATTAAGAGAAATATTGAGAGGGAGACAGAGAAATTTAGAAAACAGGTGACAGTTGCAAAAGTAAGGACAAAAGGTGCAAGTCATGGCCAATAGGGACAATAATAATAAACCACAGAACATTATATTGCTTTGTCTAGATGAATAAAATACAGTGCATAACACAATTTTATATTCCTTGTATGTGAGTCTGATTTATCTGGTAGAATTTCATATTTCTTTTGCTAATTTATGAAACAATCTCACTCCTGAGATGTCATTTCTCTGCACATGTATATTTATTCCAGCAGTCTTTGAAAGCCTTGAAAAAGTTCTTATTCTATTACTTATGATAAACTCCGGGATCACCATGGTGTTACATTGAATTTCTAGCATGAATTAGAGATAGTAACTATGAAGATATTTCTTCAGTAATAAAAACTGGCAAAGTCACATGGAGTAATGCTATATGAGTAAGAATGCTGCTGTATCATATTTTAGCCTCATAACTGTAGAAATAGGATTCAGAGAGTTATCCTGTGGCAGAAATAAGTTGGTAGTCCATTTATTCAGGAGATTTTTGCGCTAACAGTTTTTACACTTCTACTGGTGCACTTTTGGCCTGGAACTTCATACAAGTAGTGGAGGACATCTATATTCTATAGTTTAGTTACTGAACCAAGAAGCAGACAAATATAATGTACAATTACTGTTAAAAAAAACCGTCAAAAGAATTTTGTACTTGTTTTTTTTTGGGGGGGAGGGGTAAATTTTGTATTTGGGTTAAGATTTCTTTGGCACAAAGCAAAGAAGTAGTATACCATTTTGAATAAACTTCCTTGACATGTCCTATAGATTCATATCTTGTCCTTTGATGTCATTTTGTCTAAAATAGTGGGATCTGCTTTTTATCTTTCAAACAGATTGTTTTGGAAATTAAAAAAATAAGCTTTACACATTCATTGTATTCCAAACTCAACACATTCATTGTATTCCAAACTCAACACATTCATTGTATTCCAAACTCAACAACCAGAATTGTGTTCACTAACCCATTAGAAATTTAATTGGGATCCATAGTGTGATGAATGAACTAATGTCTCTGATGAGACTTTTTTTTTTTTTTTTTTTACTTTTGGTGTCTGTATCTTCATTTCACAGTGCTGATGGTCATCTACCATGTGGTTCATTTTTCAGTGCACACTTAAAATCATTGAACTGTTTGTAAATTGGTGTTTTATTTAAAAGAGCATTTCTATTCAGCATATCAAAGGACAATAGCAATTTGTTTGGGGGGGGTTGCCTAAGCTTTTCTCAAACTTTTTGAAAAATGTTAGTAACATTTGTATCTTTTATGAGCATATTTGTACCCTATATTTCTGGATTTAATTTTCACCTAATCGTAACACTAAGCAGTTACCAATATGTAAATTTTATAAAAGGAATCATATTTTTTAAAGAAGTATTTTTCAAATAAGACAACATTTAAGTTTCTTTTCCATCCCCTTCCCCTTCTTGAAGGTACTGCAGCTTTGGTTTTATTAATTTATTTCTCCATCCTTTCTCTCTCACTTTCTCTTTTTGATATACTTGTAACATTTTTTCGATTCAAGTTTCAGATTCTTACCGTAATTTCGTGCGTATAGTCCGCGGACTATCTGTGTTTAAAATGCGAATTTTTGAAGCTGCGGACTATCCACCAGTGCGGATAATACGCTGGTTGTTCACGGTTAAAATTGTTGAAATTTAAAAAATACGCTGTTGTGAACTGCCGATGATCAAATATAAAAAACGCGTGGGATTCTAAGAAAACATTCGTATGTATCGTATAGTAAACCATAGATCATAGTGCAGAACGAATTAGTAGTAGCAAGTAGAGCTCCTAAAATCGAGGCTGGCGTGTCAAGCGATACCGGGATATGAGCCAAAGAAAGTCTTGTATGAGCATTCACTTAGCGCAACCAGAGCAAAGAATGTCTGTCTATAATACATATTCTTTGCCTTCGCACTGCTTTAGCGCAACTGCCGGGAGGGGGAAAAGTAGTTGATGCGTCAACTCGGTTTTTAGGAGCCATAGTAGCAAGTACCTGGAGTACAAAAAAAAAGCGTGATTCATTTACTTATAGCGTGGTTTGGCAACACCGAGTGAGTGGAGTCGAAGGTCACATTTCATTACCACTTATCACAAGAATAGCACGTTGCACGGTATTTTGTTTTCGTATTTTGTCTTTTATCTTCGATAACGTTGATGAAACATCGCCGGAGTTTTACTGCTGAGAGGTAGTTGAGAAAACTGAAAAAAATGGAAATAGAGAAGCGGGCCCTTATTGGTTTAATCCTAATATCCGGTGCACACCGGATTTGACTACTTTTGGCGACTTTATGATGAGCAGTGAAAACGGGACATATACGATGAGTAGTTAATGGGTCATTCAAAGAAAATATATAGTTAAACATAGTATATACTATGTATGTAGTATATATACTATGCGTGTATAGTATATATATAGACGTTCTTTGGATCATTTTTGGTGTTGGCGATAATTTTCAAAGTTGCGCCAAGGCTGCAGCTATACTAGGATTTTACCCCGTTATTTTGAAGTGGACGAGAAAGCGGTGAGAAATTGGCGCAAACAAAAGGATGTGTTTAAAAAGCATGGGAATATTGCCGTATTAAAAAAACGTAATTTCGGACGTATAGTCCGCGGACTATCCGGTGGTGCGAACTATCTGACAATTTTTAAAATTTTTTTTATATAAAATCGTGTCTGCGGACTATGCGTGCGAAATTATGGTAATTCAAATAATATGCCTCAGCAATAAAGCTGTTCCTTTCTTTTTAAAATAATTTTGAATTACATCCATTGTCAGAAAAGTTCCAGGACAAATTTTTTTATTATTATTTCTGAGTTTACAGTACTAAAAAGGAACAAATGTTGTTTTTATGTTACCTGGTATTTATTCTTACTTGACATGACCTTGGTCATGTTTCCATGCATACTTACTAGGTATAGGACTGTGCTTAGCAACCCACTGTTTGGATTGTTGTTGCATTCCTTAAGGTGACTCAATGACTGCTCATTGGTAACAAATAGTATTGTGAATATTATCTCTGGATTAAGCTTGGGAAAACCCCCTGTGAAACATGGAACATAAGGCACTTTTAAGAAGTCGTATTTTTGAGTGGAACAAAAGGTTTCGTGAAAACAGAGATTCAGTGCAAGATTATCCCAGAGGTGATCACCTGTCTATAGCACATACCAAATGTGGAGTGTGTAAAACAGTTATTGCAAGAAGACTGTCTTGTAATTGTGTGTATGATATCTCAAGAACTAAATTTAAATCAAGATGTGTGTCACAAGATTTTATGCAAAGATTTAGGGAGACGGAAACTTAATGCAAGAATCATCCCTCATTCACTAACAGATGAACAGAAAGAGGAAAGATGAAGAATTTCTGCTAAACTATTGGATAGAGCCGAACATGATCCCACATTTGTGTCAAAGATTATTGTGATTTTTTCCTAGTTTCTGTGAGTGAAAAGGTGACTGAAAGAAATGAAAGCTTCATCAAGATTATTGCAGATACCCAGTGGGTTGTGACAAATTAGCTTGCAAGAATCGCAGTTGAAGATTTCCACACTTGCTTCCAAAATCTCCAGAAACATTGGCAATTGTATATAGATAGCCAAGGAGACTACTTTGATAGCAGCTATGATCATTATTTGGTAAATGCAATTTTCTATTTTTTTTTTTTTTTTTTACGACCTTTGTCCTGGAACTTTTATGACAGAGGATGTACATTATGCCTCTAATATTCTGAAAATGCGTGATGTCATAGTACTTTTTCTCAAATATTTTCAAGAGTAGGTTTTTGATTTAAAAGCAACATTTTTCAATTAACAGTCAACAATTTACCCTTTTTGTTGATATATTATATATAAAAAAAGTTTAAGTGGTAGATCACATCAAAAATGATCCTGAAATTTTATACCCTGTACAGACTTTGCTCAGTCGATTTTTAGAAGAAACAGTTTCATGGTTATTTTTACAATATCAAACAACATTTTAATAATTATAAAAGCATTTAAATAGGTATAGTTTAAAAATTTTTTTCAGAGGTTTGTATTTATGATAGAAATAATTTGGGCATAAATTAGTTTGTTATATAGAAGAGTGTGACTGTATTATTAGATAAATATGTTAATTCATACACCTTCAGGAAATACAGAATGAGATTTGGACTCTAGCAAATGTCTTCCTGGTATAATTCAAATCTGAGAAGTGTTGACTTTAAATGTTCTTGTTTGGTTGAGTTATATTTAAATGTCCTTGTTTGGTTCAGTTATATTTTAGATAATGTGAAATACTTTTTTTTGATCTTCTGGACAAGAGAAGAACCAAATATCAGATTAGATGAACCTGTCTGCTCTTTTTATCAGCACATATAATGCAGCCACCAAGCTGCCATAGTGTCATTTGAAGGGTTATTATGTGATGTAGTGTTTCATTTGTTGCTACTAATTTTGAATGAGAAACCAAGAAAAATAATTTAGATAAATAGCTCAAGATTTTTGGAATCTACTGAAAAATTATATTGCAAGTAGATTGATACTGTAACACTTTTTTACATATCATTTCATACCAGTAATAAGTAAGGGAATGATGTAGAGTTTAGTGTAGGCCTTGTAAGACTTATTTTGTAACTTCCAGATAAATGATTATTACATTTAACCTTAACAGTTCTATTTTAGAGAAAATTATTGATTGATGTGTAATGTTTTCATTCAATAGTAGTTTTATCCTTCAGGGCAATTTATGTAGTTTTGTGACTAATTAATTCCTTCAGGTTATTAAATTGAACAAAACTACAATGTTGCATTCCTATTTTGTAAATCTTTTAATATTTTGGTGGCGTCATGATTTCAAGACAGATTGAAGAAATCAATTTAATTTGTGTGGCTACATGGTAGATGGTAACTAAATTTTATTTAGGTGACAGTAGGTGGTTACTGTCAATACTTTTCAGTATCATTTATAATGGATAAAGTTAACTGGTAATATACTTTTAAAGTTTTTGCTAGCTGAATAATTAAAAAAAAATGGGAGCAGATATAACATTGCTAAAGAGAAGAATGACATCACATTAAATAAAATAAAATTCTTAACCCAAGACATGTTTTCATTGTGATCACCAAAGAGAATTGAATAGTCAATGGTTGAGCTTAAACCATCTTGAAGATTATTTTAAGTTGGTGGATGGTGCATATTAAAAATGTTAATTGACTGAATATTTCAATTTAACTCATATGTAAGGATTCAGTATTCATGATATCACTTATTTGGGGTGAAAGGGAAGCAAAGTAACAGCATAGCAATTTGAATGCATCCAAAACTCCTTTCTATACATCTATGTGATAATTTTGGGCCAATGTAACCAATTACAAGAAATGGAAATATTTACCACAGAAGCTTATAAGTATTTTCGGGTTTCATGGAACTCAAATTTTCAAACTCTAAGCTTAGATCCCACTTTGATGGTTATGAATATATGGCGATCATGCGAAATGACGGGGATGTTTTAGATATCACAAATTGTAATTAAAATGATTAAAAGGATTTGTGCAAAGGTGTCTGCTAATTCAAACTGAATTACCCAGGGCAGGCCGCGAGGACGCCCCTTTGTTTACGAGGTTTCCCCCTTTTACTTGCTTAATTGCTTTAAAGTAGAGTGCAATGAAGGAAACCACTGGTGGTACCTTTCGTAAGAGCCACCGCTAGCTCAATAAATAACAGTGATTTAAATAATAAAATCTTAATTCGCATATCAAAGATCTCTTTGCACACAACATTTCTTTTGTAGATCTTTCCGTCATTTTTAAGCTTGCCTTACAGAGGACCATCCATTATTTTTAATTTTATGTCCGTTCTTTCACGAACACTTGAACAAGCAACATAAAGTTGACCGTGTCCAAATGCAGGCTCAAGTAAAAAAAAATGTCAACATGCTTAAGCGTTTGGCCCTGAGACTTATTGATGGTCATAGCAAAGGCAAATTTTAACGAAATTGTCTATGTCTCAATTGAAACGGCAACCCTGTGCCGTGGCAACTTGACCCCATTGGCTAGTACAGTTACGCAAGCAACCAATAAACTATCGGTGACAAACAGATGCTTAAGCCGCATATAATAAAGATATTTATTTATTTCATTTTATTTGTTTTTCATCGTTGCCAGTTTTTGCTGGTTGCATATTTCTGAATTCTATTATATCTAGATGTTAAATTTATTTATTAAATGTTAAATGCACATGCTCTTGTATTTTTAATTTTTCTGGCTTAGCTCTCTCATAATATTCATCACGCGCTGCACTGCATGAGGAATAAAACAATTTACAGTTATGCAAGCAACCAATAAACTATTGGCAACAAATACTTAAGCCACACATATGTATATATAAGATTAGTAAGCAGTCTGGGGTAATGATTTCAAACCCCATATTTTTTTTTTTTTTTTAGTCTTTCTTCCCCTCTTATTTCTAGCATTCAGCCTGTTTTCATCATTAAAGTATTATCATAGTTCTTTAGCTTCTGAATTTACCATAATAAAGGTCACAAAACATACTTGGAAATTGCTCTTACGTTATTAGTACTAGGAATGAGACAATCTTATTTTTATCATCCTTTGGAATAGTGTGTTATGCTATATAGTATGAGAACTGTATTTTTCACTCATCATTTTGAAAGTCATACGTAGGGGAGTCAACTGAAAACCATAAAAGTAGAAATAAAAATCCGCATATGGCGCCAGTGAGCTGTAAGTTGGCATGCCTGTTTGCGATAGTATGCCGGATGTCTCATAGGTGGCAGCAGCCGATAGATGCACAAACACCAGCGCAACAACAGTTCCAAAATGGCAGCCCCGCTAGCCACATGCACCAGCGAGGAGCAGCGTTCTGTGATTCGGTTTTTGCGAAGTGAAGGTGTGAAACCGATTGACATTTTTAGGTGAATGAAGGTTCAGTATGGAGATGCATGTTTGTCACAGCCACAAATCTATGAATGGTGCCGGAAATTTGCAAATGGTGTTACGTCCGTAACCGATGCTCCACACCCCGGCCAGGCTCGCCGCATAGTGACTCCAGAGACCATTTCAACCGTTGAAGCCATCGTTTTGGAAAACCGCCATGTGACAATAGACGAAATTGCAGCATGTGTACACATGAGTCATGGATCGGCACATCATATTGTGCATGATGTTCTCCAGTTTCATAAGGTGTCTGCAAGATGGGTGCCCGACAACTGACGCCTGAACTGAAACAGCGACGTGTTGATGCGTGCGAAGACCTTTTGTGGCGTGCTGAATGTGACGGTAATGCCTTCCTGTCACGAATCGTCACTGGTGACGAAACATGGGTGCATTACCATCAGCCTGAAACAAAGCGAGCGAGCAAGGAGTGGCGCCATTCCTCATCATCGAAACCCAAAAAGTTTCGGACTCAGCAGTCTGCAGGGAAGGTTATGCTGACTCTCTTTTGGGACAAAAAGGGCATCATCTTGGAACACTACACGCCACGAGGAACCTCTGTGACGAGTGCTACGCACTCGGACCTCCTAAAAAATCATCTCTGGCCTGCCATCAAAACGAAATGACGTAGATTGCTGTCAGCTGGTGTGCTGCTGCAACACGACAATGCACGGCCCCATACAGCGCGTGCAACGGTTGCGACCATCACAGACCTGAAATGTGAATGCCTCCCACATCTCCCTTACTGGCCAGACCTCGCACTGAGCAATTTCCATCTGTTTGGTCCGCTCAAAGAAGCAATGGGCGGCAGGAAGTTCCACTCCAATGAAGAGGTACGCAACGCGGTGCACGAGTGGTTGCGCCATCACCCAAAAGACTTTTTTTCCTGCAGGTATTCAGGCTCTTCCGAAGCACTAGCGAACTTGCATTGAAGGAGGAGGAGACTATGTTGAAAAGTGATTTACTTCTGTTCCCTGTGTGACCAATAAAAAATATTAAAAAAAATAATTATGGTTTTCATTTGACTCCCCCTCGTATTAAATTGTCAGAATGCTTTGCTGTCATATAAGTACAAAAGGGTGTATACTGTAGAGCAGTGGGCTGAAACTCAAATTGCTTGTGGGCCGAATGCATGACCCAAAAACAGCAGATGGAATTTGATAATTTTATTTTAACAGTAAAATTGAAATTTTTTTATCGAAATGAAAGTATTTTATCTAAATTATAAACTTGGAATTATCTAAATTATAAACTTCAGAATTTGTTTGCTTGCTAATTATTAATCAAAATATACATAAATAATAATTAAAAGGCAAGGGAAAAATTCAAATTCATATTTATTTTCTCTCGAAAATCTAAAGTTTAGTACCTGGAAGACATTTTTGTTGGTTACATTTTGTAATTCAAATATATTTCCAGCTAAATATTAATATTTCAGATTGACATTATCTCAAATTATTTTAATATGTTTAACTAATCATTAAATAATTTAATTTAAATTTAAAATAAACAAATTCTGAAAACTTTCAGATATTTCAGGAAATAAATTAAGAAAGTTTTCGAAGAAAACTTCCAAGTAAAATAAAACTTGAGAATAAGTAATGACAACTCAGTTTCTTTTTCTTCAGTACTTAAAATAAATATGCTTATATGCAACTAATTATGAATTTTGTATGTTAATACAAAATTTTATGTCCATACAGTGGGAAAAAATTGCTAAAAATTATCTTTATCACAGATTATAAATGCTCATCAGTCAGTCAAGTTTCCTTTCTTATTAACTTTCAGCTGTGAAAAAAAAATCTGTTCACATATAGATGTGTTCCAAAACAAAGATGTTATTTTTAGTATAAAATTCGAATTGAGTGTAGTTATGTTTTGATAATTATGAATAAAAGTTAATGAAATCTGTATCTTCAAATATTTGAATAAGATTTATATCACATTATAAATAGCTCAATTTATAGATTTTATAATCCATTATTCATGTTAGGTTTTAATGGTAATGAAAATAATGTAAAACTCAGGCCTTAAATAATTAAAATCTTAAAATCTTTGCACATTATATTTGCAATAAATGCATAACTGAAATAGATTTGTGGGCCATATAAAATTGCTTTGAGGCGCTCAGTAAGTACGAATCCAAATTATACTTATATAGTATGTCTTGTTTTTGTGAGGATTGAATTATGATAATATTGGGTGCTTTCGAAATATTGCATTTCACCATATTAATATCCATGTTCTCAATTTATATCTTATGAACTATTTATTTCTCAAATCCCCCCCCCCCAAAAAAAAATTAGGCTGTAGAATAAGCATACATGAAATTATAGTTACTGAATTAATAAGTAATGGGACACAACTATACTTCAGTTTGAAGAATACTGGTAATCTAGGAAATCTAACTAAATGCATTAATTTGCCTTTGAATTTTTAGGCATTCTTTACCTTTGACTTTTTTAATGATTTTTAGATATTGAAGGTATTCTTCAGTCCACCACTTTTTTTGCACATCTGTTATCCAACGTCTTGATAGAAGGGAAGGCTACTTCCAATGCTTCACCAAATATTGAGCAAGGCGATCGTAAGTTCTAATGAATTTCTGCTCTGAATTTTAATATTGCTTTTATATATTTGGTATAATCTGAAATGGTATGTACCTTCATATATACTATATTTCATAAACAAATAATATATAACAACATAATTATTGATGTATTTATTGATTTTTTTTCCCATTGTTTTTCTTCTCTTTCTGATAAAAACTTATATGGAAGTAAAATTCTATAAATGTAAAATTCTAAAATTATTAGTTCTGATTTGTGCTTATATGTACGTTTAAATTGAAATATGTTGAAGTATTACAAATCTATACTTCCATCAGTAAAACAATTAAAAAATTATTTGGGAAAGGAGTTATGTGTAATCCATTTGCATAGGCAATGCATATTGTTTAATGGTAGTATGAAGATTAAAATTAACTCTTTAGTGGTTACAGATACATGTATTTGTTTGACTATACTGTTGCTCTGTATTTCAAGAGTTGATATGATTTAATGTTCTGGATGCTAATACAGGGTAAAAAATACATGTAAAGTAATAGTTAATTCATAGCTTTGTTCATAAAAAACAAATGGTGTTTTATTGAGTCGGGGTTACATCAAGCAAAAGTGTAGATATTATGAGTTTTATCCATAATTTGTGTTAAATCGTGCTGCTTGGTACAGTTACACTGTCGATGGGAGAGTATGTAAGATCCTAATTTTTTATGTAATCTTAGTTGTGTTTTATAGACATCGAAATGTTATTGAAATGGCATATCTGAAATATTTCAGTAATATTCCAGAGGCATAGTATATTGAGCAGGATTTAATATTTTTCTAAGTATGGAGAAATTTTTGCTGGTAAAATGACGTGTGATTTTTCCTAGTCCTTCTAGTTGCTATGTATTTACAATCTTGTAAAATGCAATGTTATTAAATCTTGTGAAAAACAAATTTATTTTCCTTTTGAAATATCAGTCTTTTAAAATATAAATTTATTTTTTCCTTTTCAGAGCTTGCTTTGTCGTGTAAACATTTAGGCCTAGAAGGATTAAATTTGTTCAAGATGTTGCGAAACAAAGGTAGAATTTTTTTTTACTTTTATATAATGTTTGTGATTATTCAAAATATGTGATTATTGATCAATGAGAAATTTTACTGCAATTTCTTTATGCATTTTATGTTACTTTTAAGTGCCTAATTATTTACATCTGATTTATTGAATCAAATAACAAGAATATAACTTAAACTTGTCTTCTTTCTGTACAGAATATTGCTGTGGACTGACTGTTAAACTTTTTATATTGTAGCTTCGAAAAGTGAAGTTCTCAGCATATTCAATAAAATTTCGAGTGAAACTACTAATACAATGAAAATTATGGAAGTTTTGGTGCCTAACATGTCTCAAGATCAAACACAGAAATTGGGTGATATTATTGAAAAAGAACTGAAGCAAATGGATCAAGATATTGAAGAAGCAGCTCAAAAAATACAGGTATAATGTTGTTAATTCACATTTTAAAATTTCTTGATAGTCAACTTAGTCATTAATGAACTTAAAATTCTACATGAAAGAACTTATTATTTTACATGTATTTATTGCATTAAGAAATTAATAAATAATTAAGAAATGCTGATTGTGTCATTTGATATGTTCTACATTTTGTGAGGGTAGTATTTGTATCTGGAATAAAGGCAAAACTTGTCGTGTTCTGTTACGTGTTATTTGTACAGCTTTGTGGACGATGAAGCCTTCTTCTGTGTGGATATCCTTAATTTCTGTAATTTCTATGTCAATGGGGTGTACATTGATAACAGCTTTTACAGGGTGTTGGTGTTTGGGGTTAATAATGTAGTGTTCGACATGTTTGTCTTTCAGATGTTGTGTAAGTGTTCTGTGATCATCAGAGGTGTTAGGTAAAATTTTAAGAAATTTTCCACTGATTTTGCCGAAGAATTTAGCTTTTGTTTGATCTGCTAAAAATTTTAAATATGGGTTAAATTTGTTAATCGTCAGGCACTTAACCATAACTGGTGGTACAGATTTTGATTGTGCTGATTCTGTGAGTGGTCTGAGTTTTGATCTGAAGTGGATGGTTGATTTGTGGTGTTAACTGCAGTCTGGGTGTGGTGAAGAATATTGTTAGTTGAGTCTAGTAGACTAAACGTATATTTGGTAATAATGTCTGGTTGGCTGTTGGTTTTTTGGATTTGTTTGGCATATTTAGTGGGCTTAACAAAGCCATCCTCAGTTTTTGAATTATCATCAGAATTATCTGAAATGTGATGCTGCTTTCGCTTAGCATTAAGGTTTAAGTTAGCGTTTAAGTTATTTGCAAGGCTGTCTAGGAAGTTCCTAGCACACTTTGAGGTATAAGAAGCCATCTTACCCTTCAGGTGCTCCAGCATCATCTTCATATCTCGAATGTTCTTGGCCAGGATAGGAGTGTGCTGATCTGGGTCTGAAATGGCTCGTACAGCATCCATTTGAATCTTAAGCTGTCTGTTTTTTTCGATGCTTGCTTCTAGTTGTTTTATTTCAATTGTAGTATCCAATGCGGCCTTTTTCGTAGTCAAAGTCAGGTGTATCCGTGTTTCCATTCTCCATAGAAGAAATGTCCATATTCGTTTCGGCAATATTAATAGGCAGACTCCAATCTGTAGTGGAAGTTTTATCTGGAGGAATAGCAATGCCCGAAGGCAAAAGATCATGGCTGTTCTCCATCTATCAGAGAGAGCAGAAACAGAGCAGCCTTCACCCAAGGAGGCTGAAGGCAGAATGGATCAATAATAATAGTGATGTTTGCCGACAGCGAATGCTTGTGAAAGGTCACTATCCTTTGGCCTTCTGCTTTGTTGTCAAAGTTCAGATCCTGGGAACCCGACTACTGTAGCCTTGTGCCTAATTGATTAGATCAAAACAGCTGTCCTGACATGAAGCATTTTATAGTAAGGTAGGGATGTAGGTAGGGTAGCTTTGTTTACAGGTATGGTAGCTTACAGGTAGGGGTGTTATTTCCCTGCACAGAAAGATGTTTGTGAGTAATTTCATCATATGTGAGGGAGAAGAAGGTATAGTCACAAATTTCATATATCAGTCTGTAAATAAGTATAAAACCAGATTACAATTAATTGTGATATTATTGATTTAAAAGTTGTGTATTCCTACACCTATTGTCATGTCATGAACTGATGTAACAATATATATATATATATATCATTGACTGTTTTTCAGTTTTTGTCTCTTAAAAAAATATGCAAAACCCCCACCAAAAAAGAATTTAAAGGTCATTTGAATATTTTTTATTGTTTTTAGTTCTTACAAAATTAACTAATTTGACAAAATAAATTTTTATTTTAGGATATGTTAACTAATAGCAGAGCAGGGGATTCCGGTATGAAACTGGAAGTGAACAGTAAAATTTTAGATTCATGTACAAGTCTAATGCAGGTAAAATATTTGGTTTTGTAAATAATAAAATATTATATATTTTTTAATGTTTTGATTTTTTTTAACGCGAAAGCAATCATATTCTTCGAAAACAAAGTTTTCAAAAAACATTTCGTATATGTAACTTTCATATTTCATATATCATAACGTAAACATTTCATATATATAACTTTGATTAATGAAAGTTTTTGGCAAATTTTCTTAAATTCTTTAATTTTTATGAATATTAAATTTTTCTACAAGTTTTGAAACTGATGTTCACAAATATAAGATAGTTCTTGGTATTTTTAAATTTATTGTATATTAGATTTTTTCATAATTAGATAACTATAATATTATATTAATATTTTAATTTAATATTAATTTACTTTAATATTACCTGCCATTAAATTTTGTTGCATAATAATCCTATTCCAAAGTCTCGACCAGAATTTTGAACCTTAAATTATTATCCTTCTCTTTTGCTAGACATCTGATGTGGAGAGTTACATAAAGTACTCTCTTATGCCTTTACTAATAAATGATTTCAAAATAACCCCCCCCCTTCCCGTCACACTAGTTTAAAATTGGACTGTTTTAATGAAGAAAGTTTTTGTATGTGCAATATAAAATATCCATTCTATGTCCATTTAAAATGAAAATAGATAGCGAAAGGAAATCTGAACACTGAAATTAATTGCGATTTTGGTTTTAATCTGTGTGTTGTTGTTGTGACTATCTCACTTGTGTGATAGTAATGTCAGAACAAACCCACTGAATTCATCATCGCAAGTAATGCAAGATGCGCCTGTCGTTGGCGAGAACATTGAACATGATACAGGTGACAGTACAATTTTGCTCAATTCTGCCCTGAATTTTGATGGAGAACGTGCCAGAGGGATGGGTCCGAGTGGCTGCTATCCTTTTCCCTACTACCAACCTTTCGAAAGGATTTTTGGCTTGCCACATATTTAGAGTGCCCCTGTGCTGCACAGATGCTATACATTTAGAAATATTCATGCCTTCTCCAGGATTTGAACCCAGGCCCTTTGTTACAGCACTCAGTATCACTAACCACTATTCCAGTTGGGCTGCATTTTAATCTCTTCATTGCAGAACTTCCTGTATGCAATTAGGAGATACTGTTTGTTCAGACGTAAACTAACATGACAGTCTTTTAATTTTATTTTATCTGTTAGCAAAAAGATTCATTTTATCAAGTCATGCATTTTTTTCCCAAATTCTTTAAATAAGAATATCAGAAAATCATTTAAAAATTGTTGGGTGATACACAGATAATCTGTATGTAGATACTTTGTTCATCCATTCATGGATGATAAATATATGAAAAATCTTAATTTATGTTTTCATACTTATAAAAAGTGTGATTGCATATTTTGAAAGTCATATTTATGATCTAGACCAGTGGTATTCAAACTATGGGTTGCGACTGCAAGTAGGGTCGCATTGTCCAAATTGAAAAATTTATAGTAGGGTAGCAATTTGAATAAAAATCATAAGTGATCTAAATTGGTGGTGTATAACTAATTGTCGATTCTCTGATTACAATCATGAAATTGATTTTTAGGAGTAATTTGCATTTTTATAGTCAAATTGTAATAAAATTTGAATACTGCTGATCTAGACTTACTAAAAGTTTTTTAAAGTACACTGATTGCAAATTTGTGTCATATGTTGATAATTAGTAACCAAAATTTAAAAAAAAATAGTCATAAATTAATTAGAAGTAAGTTTAAATCTTTAAGTAATTCAGCTGAGAATCCTCAAAGTGACTGTGATTTGAAAATAAATGACAAATAGAATAAGTTCAGGCCATTCAGATTAACAGAAAGTAGTAACTAAGTGAGAACGAGTGACAGGATGTTTTAAAATCCCTGAAGGAATTTTAAAAGGTAATATTTTAAATGTGTAAAAATTTATTTTGAAACATTCATTGCAGGACCTGAAAAATATATTGAATTTGCTTTTACATTTGATATATGAATAAAGAAAATTGAATATACATAGAGAGAGGGAGAGAGAAAGCATTATTTTTGGTGATATATAAGTACATTTTATACAATTGGTTATGACTTATTTAATGTGCATTAAATATTTTATAAATCCTAATCTGCTAAATAATTTGTTTGCAAAATTTAACTTTTTATTGTGTTGGAATTTTTTTATGTACTCATGACAATGCAATGTTTAATTTGCTTCATTTACATTTCTAACATTTATCATTTGATTTTTTTTTTTTTTTTTAAGGCTATCAAAGTTCTAGTGCATGCTTCAAAAAATCTGCAAGAGGAAATAGTTTCTCAAGGAAAGGTATTTATTTTTGATTATTAATAACATATTGTTTTTGGTGTTGCTTTTTATTGTATAGGTTAATATAAATATGTGAATCTGATTTAAAAATATTGAATGCTCAAAAATTACTTTTAATATTTACATATTATTTGAGTTCATCATCATACCAGTTAGTGCCATTTTAGTAACTTGCCAATATGCTTGTCTAACTGTGTGTTGTAATCGAATCCGGAATATTCGCCATGTTTTTTTTATGTTCCCAACCCCCTGTTAGCTTTGAGAATTTTTGTCTTCCCCCTCTTTTTTGTTGTTGTTGTTCATGGGTTTTTTTGTATTTGAGTAAGAAAAACTGAAGCTTTGCTTTTCCCAGAATTACAGAATATTGAAGAGCGAGAATAAAATCTTCAAGAAATTTGCATTACTAGAAAAGAGGAAGACCCATAATTCCTGATACCAAAATCAGCAGCTGAGATCTGCTGTATTCATAACACCTCTAAGGTTACTTCATGCCAGTCAAAATTTCTACTAATGAATAATAAGCAAATACCTAAGTTTTTGTGTGTATTAATTCTTTGTAACCAGTATGCAACATCCTAGGAAGAAAAATAGTATTTTAACAGGAAAATTTTGTTTCCCATTATTGATAAAATATAAAATTACCCTGTGAGTGGACTTAAGGCAGAAAACATGTGAAACATTTGGGACAGAATGTTCTTTGAACTGGGTATACTTCTATGAAGAGAAACTAATTAAAAGGGGAAAAAAGAATGCTATACAGTGCAAAGTCCAAAATCCAGACTTCAGAAAACCAGCACTTTATTTTTTTACCAAAGTCTTGGTAATGATTGTATAAAAGTGGAAAAAAAAAAAAAAATAGGCAGCTGTGCAGCAAAAGTGATTTTTCTTTTGACTAGCTGAGATTCCTGTATGTCACTATAAAGACAATGCATTGACAGACGGATACTTACATTAAAACTGGGATTCAGCTGCTAAATCTTAGCAGCTCTTTTCAGCTGCCTCAGTTGATCCTATGAAGAGACTTAACTGGATGAAAATTCTGCAGATAGACTTCCAAGAGAATCTGAAAAGGAAAAAGGGAGACACTTTTCCTTCTCATCAAATAACTGCATTACAAGTAGGTGTACACTGTGCAGAAAAAAAAAGGGGGGGCAGATGTCTATCTTCTGTTCTACTGGGCTGATTGACGAAATTCAACACGTGTTTTTCATGTCTCGAAAGCAGGGCTTAGGATATGTGTTAGATTTATATATAGTGTTGTATATAGGTATTTTGCCAAAAAATCTGACTTTTTCTGAATTGACATGCCAATTTTTTTCCGTAGTTCGATTCTACCACTCAAATTACAGCAAACTGCCAAGTCATGTAAAAATCGCATAAGTAGTTTTTAAAAAATTAGCTCTCAAAATTTTAGCTCCTCAGTGTTAATTGAATTTGATATATACAGTCAAAAGTCGTTAATCCGGACTCGTCGGGACTTCGGCGATTCCGGATTATAGATCATCAGTTTAAATCTGGTAAGATGGCATGCAGAAATTATAAAATTAAAAATATGAAACCGTAATTTATGAAATAAAGAACAATTAACTAAAGGGTATCAAAATTTACAAAAAAAAAAAAAAAAAAAAAAAAAAAAAAAAAAAATCTCAATATTTATTTGTTTACTTTATTAAACATATCTTTCAATGTAAGTTGTTTAAGTTGCCTCGTTTTTTATGTGATAATACATTCTCTTTAATTCTTTAAACAGACATAATTTCTTGTTTAGTTACGAGGAACTTGATTTAAATCATATCAAAGATGGAGTACATCGAGATGAAATACTACATTTAATAAGGAATTATAAGCCAAATAAAATAAAAACATCTGCCCTGAAGATAAGGATAGTGCTGACAGATCAACTTCCAATTCATTGCGTGGCCCCGCGGTGTTAAAGATAAACAAAGTTTAGATAAACAAACGTTAAAGTTTAGATAAACAAAGGATATGCCTTTATCCATTTTTTGTAGCAATTCCACTTTTTGTTTAATGAACTTCGAAACATACTTTCACTTTGTAGATCATTTACGTATTAATAAATATATATCAGAAATTCTATTTGACATAATCGTCAACGTGACGCATGCGCAGAAAGTTTGAAGCTTTGAGGTCCGGATTATGGGTGTCCGAATTAACGACATTTGACTGTATTTATCAATATCTCTTTTTTTATTATTTTTTTTATTAAACTTACTTGATTTTGTCTTCCAAAATTCAAAATTAAGGTTTATTCCAAATATAATTCACACATTTTTTACGATTTTTTAAAATTTGTATTTTTTAAATATTTTTTATAAATTTTTTGAAAATATTTTTGAATTGTAACCTATAAAATTTTGACCATCATCTTAAAGTAGATGTATAGAAACGCCGCGGCGTTTACGTGTTTAAAACTTAAATTTTCAGCGGGTGCGTCGTTTCTACCCATGTGGCGTTTAGGTGCACTAAAAATAAAATATTTCCTACGATGGTCATTGTACATAGTTTGGATGGCCTTGTCATTGTGCATAGACTGGTGCTATTCCCACAGAAAAAACCACTCAGTTGCTTTTTGCGAACGTTATTTTGTTTACATTCTTTCCTTTGAACGGACCTACATACCTTATTCGCCCTAAACGAGATCTCAGAACAATAACATTCTTCCCCCTTTCAAATCAACATTCTCATCAGTTTGAATAGTCTCTCTTCTCTGCTATTCGATGAATCTTCCAGGACCCATCCTCTCCCCACCCCTGCCTTTTCCGCAATTTTTTTCAAAGGCGGACACGACTCAACCTGCCTCGCAATAACGAACTGATGTATTTCCCCTTCAGCATGAATGGATTTTTCTTGGCATTCTGCCAAATACAGATCCCATCAGTTTGGGTACAAGTACTTGTTGGATAGTTTTCAAGTAAGAAGAGAGCGGAAAATTTTTGAAAATGTGTCTAAACGGCACAGAAGCTATACATTTCTTACCTTTAATTTATTTTTGAGTTATGGTTTCATTTTATGCATTTTTCTTAACTGGTATGTCATATATCAGGACTTAGGTTGAGTTTTTGCATCTATACGGCTCACGACGATGTCACGCGCAATTTAATCTATTGCGGCGTTTACGCTGATGCAGCGTTTCTGTGTAATTTTAATTTTTTTCCTGCCATTTTTCTCGAGTGCGGCGTTTGCGCTGATGCGGCCTTTCTTCCGGAAATTACGATAAGAGTTTTTTATTCAAAATTTCTGAAGATATATGTGAATTTATATATTGATGCATTTTGAATTTTTGCATGTATGTTATAAGCGATAATAACACCAAATGTGTTTTAGACACTTTGTTAAAATTATTTGAAAGTAGGAACGATGTAACTTTTTTTCTGCTCATGCGCAGTGTAAAAAGAGAAAGGAAAATAGGTTGCCATATATTAAGAAGTTCGCCAAGTGAATTATTCTTGGCGCAAACTGAAAAAAAAGTGTCAAGATAAATTTTTTAATTTCTCACCAAAGATTACAAAATGTAATATCTAGGCATATTTTGAGTTGTAGAATCAAAACATGGGAAAAAATGATATTTTATATCAGAAAAAGTTCAATTTTGCATCATAATACCTATATTAATAATGCTATATATAAATCTAATATATTATCATAGGCTATAATAATCATATCTTAAGTCGCGCTTTTGAGATTTGAAAAACTCAGTTTGAATTTCGTCAAACAGCTCAGTCGAAAGGAAGATAACAAAAATGCTTTTTTTTTTGGTGGGCGGGGGGGGGGGGGGCACAGTGTCTGTGTTTGAGGATGTTGTTTCTAAAGAGAGGGTTGGACCCATGATTTCCAGAAGCAACCGCAAGGAGCCTTGTATTGATGTTTATTAAGTGTAGAATTGAAGAAAATATGTGGGTAACAAGGTGGTGAGTCCAACTTTGTAAGTGAAGTCTAATATTCAAATAATTACCCATTTACTTTCAGCACATTGAAGGTTATCAGATGGTGCCACCTATATAATGGCTTTGTATTTTGCTTTCGCTTCCTAAGAAATTTCAATATGATTGACAATAGCCGCAGCTGTACTTTTGGCTCTGGAGTTGTTGCGAAAGTTGCAGAAAATATTTTTCTGACCTAAACAATATGTTAAGTATCAAGATATACTTGTTTGGAATGGGGTATTGGTCATACAGGTTTTCTTTTTTTTTTAGAGTATTGAGGAGTAGAAAAGAATTAGACGCCAAGGAAGTGAATTTCAGTTTTAACATAGCAAAATGTGCTGCTGCTTAAATTTCCAACTTATTATTTATGGTCCAGCTTATTGTTTTTCTGCAGGTTCTAATTATTAGAGCTAGCTCATCAAAATTAAAGTTTGAATTTTTGTTTATGTTGAAAAGAATTTCCAGTTCTGGCTGTAGTGGAATCTGCTAAGTGAAGCTACATTTGCTGATTGTCTTCTGTAGCAGCCTTGATGCAAGCAACTCAGGTTTCAGAAAATGCAATTTCAAAATTAAGCAAAATAATAACCTTATTTTGGCATAGATTTTGAACTCTGTAGAAGGCAAAATTTAGTGAAGAAAGTGACAAAAAGTTTTTTAAGACTGAAAAGGCTCTGACTGACAGTTTAGTAGGAATTCTTGTCACAGGAGTTTCAGGACTTGAACAATGGAACATTATATTTGAACAAGAAATTATGTTTGTTTATAAAATTAAAGAGAAAGTACTAACTTCAAAGATGAAGAAACTGTTAACATTGAAAGAAATGTATATTTAAACAAATAAGTAAATATTGAGTTTTTGTTTAATTTTGATTTTCCTGAAGTCATTAATGCTTCATTATTTCATAAATAACTAATTAATATATTTAATTTTGTAATTTCTACTTGTTATCTTTCTAGATTTAAATTAATGATTTAAGATGTCGTATTGCTGAAGTCTCAGTGAAGTCCGGACTCGGATTTCGTACTGCATAATAAAATTTTTCAGTGGTTTTAAGATGAGATACATGAATAATTTTGAATTTCCAATGCAAACTTTATTCCATTTTTAATTCTGATTGCATGCATATTTTTATGAAATTCCATTGTTTTAATAATAAAGTTTTTTAAATAAAGTTTTTATGAAAGTTTTTATAAAGTTTTAAATAAAATTTAATAAAGTTTTTATGCCTATTTGATTATATTCGTTTTCTAATTTAGTACACTCTTACACAGCTATTAAATCTTTGAAATTTGCCTTTTTAATTAAAGGGTACTGCATCTGTAAAAGAATTTTACAATCGTAATCATAGGTGGACTGAAGGTCTGATATCTGCTGCTAAAATCGTAGGTTTAGGAGCTAGATTTCTAGTGTAAGTTCCTTTGATGCATATCAATGTTTAAATGAGTTATATTATTGTTAATAGCTTCTTAGTATACTGAAAATTTAGAAAATTCTCGCAGATATACAAATTAAAAATTTAATTTATCCTTAAACAGTGTTATCTTATTATAGTATCTATTATTTATGAGCATTCTTGTGTATATTATGCAACTACTTGATAAAAATGTGCTGAGTCTTAATTAAAAAAAAAATAAATAACTAAATCATGTTGTTAAAATTTCTCTGGAAAAAATATTTATTTAGTGGATAATTGAATGAAGAACTATAGACTCTGTATTTGTTCTGAAAAATTAACCTATTAACCCCATCCATGATTATTGTGATATGCCAATATTTTACTTTAGTTTAAGGAGAAATATTAAAAAAAATAGATGCATTTAAATGAAGATAATGCTGTCTCTAACTTCTGTATATTATACATGGTCTTGAAATCTGCCTTATCAAGCCTAAGAAATTTTTGTATTTGAAAACTGTCTCTGTGCTTTTATGTGTGTGACATATCGTTCATTTGCTCTTGTTATGTTTGTTTTCATACAGCAATGCTGCAGATAAAGTTGTCAGTAAACAAACTAAATTTGAAGAGTTAGTAGTTGCATCTCAGCAGATAGCTGCTGCTACAGCACAGCTTGTGATTGCATCTCGTGTTAAAGCTGATAGAGGAAGTGAGAAACTAGCTAAAGTATCTCAAGCTTCTAAAAGTGTAACACAAGCAACTGGACAGGTAGTTGCAACTGCTAAAAGTTGTGCTGAAATGGTTGAAGAATCAGGTTTGTATTCAGATATTTATTTTTCTTGATTATATTTAATAAATAAATAAATAAAATTAAAAATATGAAAGCATTCAGATGTTAAGTCACTCAAAAGACTCTATTAAATTTAATATAGTTTAGCAGTAGAGATTATGAATAGAAGTGGTTCAACTAGAATAGCAAAAAAAAAAAAAAAAAAAAAAAGTTACTATACTAGAATGAATATTAGATTTAGACTGACATGGGAATGTTATATATATTCTGTATATTTGAAAAGTGAAAAAGTATATAATGTAATACTATAAAATTATTGAATGTTTTTAATTACTAATATCATGAATTAAATATATTTTTATTTAAATCAATTTGATTAAAAAGTAAAACCATATTCCTAAGAACTGCATCCATTGCTTTTAAATAGCTTGATTTGTATCAGTAATAAGATAGATTAAATATGATGAATGTCTTACATTTTGCTGAATGGCAACAGACTCAAATAACTGGCAGGCATTTGACATGAAGCAATGTAAAATCGTGTTTAAAATTAATATCCCTTTTGACCTTTAAAAAAATAAAAAGTTATCTTTTTTTTTTTTTTTTTTTTTTTTTTAAATGGTACTTTCTGTTTAACCACCCATGTTACAATGAAAACAGCCATGCCGACGTATTGACAGCTTTATGAATTTATGAAAAATATTTATTTAACTATCTTTACACAACTGACAAAACCTAATCTGTTTATAAATAGTAATAAAAAGAAACATTTTGGGGGAAAAAATCTGTATTGCTGAAACATTTTTATAGCTAATGTCCTTTCAAAATACAGCCATGGATACTCTTTGGCTGTAGCCTTACATGTGTATGACATATATATGTGTGGCCGCCCAACCAGTGTAGTGGTTAGTGTTGCTGACTGCCATGCCGAAAGGCTTGGATTCGAATCCCGTAGAAGGCATGGATGTTTGTAAATGTATAGTGTCCATGCAGCATGGGGCATTCTAAATATGCGGCGAGCTGGTAGTCCTCTTGAGAGGTTGATGGTAGGGAAAAAGGGGTGGGAGACCCTCGGACCCGTCCTCCCAGGGTGCTCTCCATCAAACTGGGAGCTTAACTGAGCTAAATTGCACTGTCACCTGTAAGGTGTTCAAGACTGTGGCACCAATTCCTTGGGGCAAGAAGTGCAGACATATCTTGCACTTCTTGCCCCAAGGAATTTGTGCTGACTATAGGTCAAACAAGTGAGCCATTAGTCAACAACAATAACATCTATGTGTGAATTGGTTTTGTCCCATATATACTTGAAAATATGTCAAAAAACAGCAATTTTGCTAAATATAGAAACCAGAGATGCTGATAATCCGAAAATAGTATCCATTGGTTAATGATTTGTATTTTTTTGTATTGTGATCAAAAAGTATCAGGAATGACTTCACAAAATACATTGTTTCAAAATACTCCCTTTAAAATAATCTCCTCTGACTGCAATGCACTTATGCTGATATTTTTCCAACCTTCAAAGGTTTTAAAGTTGCCCTTTAGAACTTTCTTTTATTGCATCCTTAGTCTTCTTAGGTAGTGTTCATAAAATAGCAGTAATTTTAGCTGTGAAAGTAAGAAAAAAATGATGTGGTGCTGTGAGCCAGCCATATTTGTTGGAATTTTTGTCCAAAAATTTAATAGTAGCAGCACTAGAAACCTGTGCATTATGATGGTGACGAATCTACAAATTATCTTCTCATAATTTAGGGTTTTTTTTAATAAATTGCTTGATGCAAACCTTACAAAATGCTCATATAATATCCTTTGTTAATAGTTTGGCTAGTTAATGGAATAATGTTTTTTGTATTTTTATATCATCAAATAAAGCATCAATTCTAAGTAAAAATACTGCATTAGTTGTAATAAACTGTGGAGGAAAAAATTACACTAGGTACACATTTGTAACAGAAGTAACTAATTTCAGTATAATAAAGCATATTTCAATATGTTAAAATCAATATTTCTTCTCCCTTCAGCCATTATTCCAAATTTAGTATTGATATTACAAGCACTGAGATCCTAAGAAATGTAAAGTATGCAATAAAAGGGTTTTGTCAGGCATTTAAAAAATGTTCATATTGATTATCAACAATGTAATAATTCTGCTCTGTGAATATTGAATGTAACCAATATAGAATAACAAGGTAATTTTATATTGTGGTAATGGTGATATCTAGTTTTATGGATCTCAGAAAGATTTACTGGTTCAGTCTGATACCTTTTTTTTAATTATTATGTTTTACCAAATGAAATATTTATTTCACAAGTGTGTGAACAGTTAATATTTTCAAATTATGTGCTCTGTAAGATGTGAAGCCATTCCACTTATTAAAATATTATTTATTTTATAACTTTTTTACTTTAACAGTGAATTAAGTAATTTCATGTTCTGTATTTGCTTGAGAAATATTAAACATTTAAATAATTTAAAAATTAATAGTATCAATGCAGAGAATGTATATTATTTGATTTATTTAGATGTTCTAGTGGAAACCGCGAATGATTTAGATTAGGTGTCATCATTCATTTTGTTTAGATGTTATCAAATTGAAGTTCCTTTAAGTTTCTTTGCTTTTCATAATTTTTCTAAAAGATTCCCATCACTGATTAATTTATTTTATAGTAGGCTGTACTTTGAAAGCATATAATTTCTGCCACCTGTTGTGTGTATGTGATCAAATTTAATTTATGATTTGAAATTCTATGCACTAGAATTAATGTACTTTATTTTAATTTGTTTGTAAGTATTATACTTGCACAAATCATGAGGTGTTTATGATTTTGTTATTGAACCAGTTCTTTAGAAGTATTTAATAGTGACATGATTGTAAGAATGATGGTAGCAATTTTGCATTGGCCTCATATGTTTGGGTGTATTTTATGAAATATATCTTGTATAAAGATACCACTTGTAACTGAGCAAAATTAATTGTTCACTAATTGTGTGTCATGTGCTTGCTTGTGAAAAACATACCAAGCATTAACTATGTAATCAAGTATTCCATAGCATTTACATCACTTAACAAAATTGTTTGAAGTCTCCCCCCCCTAATGTAAATACAGTTGCTTCTGTTAGTTGAAATTTCTATATTTAAAACTTGCAATTAATTTTTATTTCAGAGGAAATGGATTTTTCAAAACTTACATTACATCAAGCAAAGCGGTTAGAAGTGGAGTCACAGGTTTATATTTTTTTTAATAATTTTAATTTTAATTACAGAAATTTGCTATTTCATGTATACTGAGTTTAACTAACTTGCTAATTTAAAATTATGTTTTCTTCCTAAGGTACGTGTTCTGGAACTAGAAAGTATGCTTGTTAAAGAAAGAGTTAAACTATCGAGTCTGAGAAAGAAACACTATCAGTTAGCTGGAGCAAGTGAAGGTTGGGAAGAAGAGGTAAATTTAGCAAAAACATTTAAATTTGTTTAAAAAGATTGTTTAAACGCTATTTTATAACTCTACCTTATGTTTTGTTTGCAGACTGTGTCAAAAATTCTGTATATCTAGAAAAGTTGCCCAATAATAAACTCTGAATAATTTGTAACTCTTAGATAGGCATGTAAATGGTAGAAAATGAACTTGAGAAAACAATCTAAAATATGTGGAGAGAAGTCTTCAAAACAAATATATTAGTTGGCCTGTGTGTCATTTTGGTCTTTTCGTGCAGTAGGGTTATCTGAATTAACAAATACACATGCCTCAAAAATCTTCTCCCAACAGTGGCACTATCAAGGACATTTGATGCAAGCTGAAACACATTTTACTGGGAAGCAGTCTCATCACACCAAAATTGCCTCATACAACAGTTAGAGTGATGACACATTCAGATGGTTATGATATTAATGGTTTCAATATTGATATCAAGAGAGCAATGGCTGGTGTAGAATAACACCTTAAGAAGGATTTCATTATAATATGAGCTGGTGTAGAATTACATCTTCTCAAAAGGATTGCATTTACATGGTATTATAATATGATATACATTGCGTTATTTGATTGTATGATGATATGAGCTACATAATTAAACTAACAGCTTTGCTGTTTCCTAATCAGAACCATCTCCCAGATCTTCTGGATGTATAATTTCATGAAACTGTGTTGCAAGAAAGCTGACACAGACTGGGCTACCTTGTGGTGTATTTACCATCCTTAGTATCAGTAGCAATATTTGTCATGTCCTGTCATTGCCAAGAAGTTTGGAATATATCGGATTGGAGTTGAATCATGGTTTTAGCTTACCTCATGTGATCAATAAAGTTATACAGTAAAAAGTCTTGAGGTGTAGAATTTTCAAAACTTTGGCAATTCCAGATATTAGGCCATTAATGTAAAAATCATATAAAATTAAAAATATGAGATGTTTATATTTGAAAGATTACAACATCTGTGAGCTTAAAACCAAAACTTTGCAGAAAGAACTCGATGTTTATTTTATTTTACTAACATTTCTTTCAATATAAGTTTACATAACTTATATTGAAAGCAGTTTTGTTCTTTGTGTTAATCCTTCCTTTTAGAACATAGTTTCATAGACAACATAATTTCTTTTTCGATTACAAAGTTTCATTGTTCAACTCCTTTAATTGCCATATAAAGAATTCTCGCTGAATTGTCAGTTGAAATCTTTTTATTCTGAATGACTCTTTTTTTTTTTTTTTTTTTTTTTTAATCTTTATCTCTTTCTTCACTGTTGGTGGTAATATTTTCTGGATTTAAAACTATAGTATTGATTTGATCGTCCATTGACTATTGGGGCATTGTCATCGTAATGAAAGGTTTCATTTCACATTTCTCTGCATTTTTTCACGTGTTAGGTTAATCAGGAAATTTTGTGTATTGCTTGTGCTATCTGAAAATCTTCAAATTTGTGGCTATCATTATGATCATGTATTACTGCAGACCTATTTCGTGACCTTGCAGTGCTTCACATATCAGATTTTATATTAAAATATTTTAAGAATTCATGGCCAATCTTACTGCTGCATCAGTTTTGAAATAGGGTACATTTCAGTGCACAGAGAATTCCAATATCCATTGTCTGATTGATGAAAGTGCAGTTTCAAAGAAAGAGAAAAAACAGAGAAGTTATTTTTTATGGAATCTTTTATTTTGTTAAGGTAGCAGTAGTGGTAATAGACTAAAAAAAATAATAAGCTGATTTAAATCAAAATGTTGAGAAAGAAAATGCTAGCTTAGTTAAGGTCATTGAAATCTTTCTCCTTTCTTTCCTTCAATGCCATCAAAAAATTCAGTATGTTTAACATTTCACTCCAAACAAGCATCAGTATTCACTTTTTGTATAAAAAAATGCTGCCCATTCCCACAACCATTTAAGGGCTGAAAATAAACATCTGGTTCACTAACTGGGAAATGCTTAAAGATGATGTTTTAACATACTTGCTCATTTCTGAAACCTTTACGTGTAATATTTATCACCTTTAGTGATCTTTCTTAATGCTTTAATGATGCAGTGAAGCATCAGTGATATTCTGCTGCTTATTGTATTGCCATTGCTGTTGCATCTGTTGTGGCCAATTTTCAGCAAAGGTATGCCCATCCACTTAACAGATATCCGTATAGTGTCACATCCATTCCTTTGGATTATCAAACCTCCAGATTTTTGTAACTTTTAAATGACATACTAGGATGCTTAGTGTGTATGAATTTGCTGATAAGTTACACACTATCTCGCTGCAAATTCTGCAGGAAGCATTTGACATTTGTTTGAGTCCACTTCATACTACATAACTTTGTGCATTGTCATCAAAGATATCTATGTTTTCTCAATAAATGGGTAAAGATTGATATTCACTTTAAAAATTTCATCTTTCTCCTCTCATTGCGAAGTTACTTTGTGCAATTTTTTTAGGTGTACAAACTTTTTTTGGGGGGAGGCAGAAGGATAACAAGTGGGTTTATATTTTATAAAATACTTTTCCGTGAATTTATTTGTTACAAGTGTGCATAATGTTTATAATTCTTTAGTTCACAAATAGTTTATATTTATTATTTGAGAGGTTTGATGTCATACAGATATTAATTATGCATGTAGTATATGCAATATGTAGGTCTCTGAGGAAATTAAGTAAAAATTCTGTGTTTATGGTCAGTTTTATAAGAGCAGTAATAATAACGGTAAAATGTTAATGTACAAAATGCATGCATAAAAAGTAACCAGATATATATATATATATTTTTTCATATAAATGAGATAAAAAATTCTAACCATCAAATAAATTTTTCTCCTACAAAATAATTGCCAGAGGAGCCTTTATAGATATTCCAATGTGTCTTTAGGTCATCAAAACATTATTTATAGGCATTGGAACTGACCGTTTGCAAAACACATATAATATTTGATATCATATCCGAGACATTTTCAAATCTCCATCTTTCATGGCCATCTTAAGCTTCAGAAAAAGAAAAAATCAGCGGGCCATAAGTTGAGAGAATACGATGAATAATTGCAATTAAATGCTTAGCAATATGTTATTTTGCAGACAATGCTGTTTGGGGGCCTAGCATTATCATGTAAAAGAAACCATTACCCAGAATCAAAAACAGGGACAAATTCATGTGAATGAGTCCTTTGTAATGAAAAAATGCAATCAGCATCAGCTTAGTCTTTGATTTCAACATTTGCATGTTTTCCACATTTTCAGTTAAAATTAACCTACAGCTTTCTTTGCTTATCCCAAGTATGTGTAAAAGTTGCTGAGTTGTTACACGTCTGTCAGCTTTTTCAAAGAATGAATTTTCTCCTTATTTTCAACGTTTTCTTACCCTCAGATAAAGCAGTGCGCCACTCATACACTTGTGTTCTTAATTGCAATTCATTACCATATAACTTCGAATTATCTGTAACATTTCGATTGCAAATTTACCTTTTTCCAACATTTTTCCATCGGAAGCAATTTTTTTTTTTAAACAGTGTCTTTTCAGTAAGTGAAAAGACATTTTGGTATGCAAGTGACAAAATAAGCAGTTTAAATGAGCTGTAACAAGAGTTGAGATGTTTCTTTCTAAATATATATATATTCATTCTTTCACTTCTTATTTTGTCATTTGGTCTTTTAATTTGTCTGTTTACTTTATGGGTGCACATTGTAATTAAAATAATTGTGCCACATTTAATGCTGTGTCTTAGTAACCCTAGCAATTCTATAAATTCTGCAAAAAATTTTTGCAATGTTTTACATCAGCAATGAGATAAAAGGATAAAAGAATTTACCTTTTATGCTATTTTTTCTCTGTGTGTGGAGAATTTTTTATTTACCAAAAAGGAAAAGAGTTACATATGCCAGGAATTTAATCCCCAGTTTTTTCTATTCAATTAGCCATCAGATACTTTATCAGCCTGAATATGTAAGTTATCTGAACTTCAAATTCAGCGTTCTTTGTGAGAAGTGCATACAAATAAGTCAAATTAATAGTTCCATGTAATTGGGTAAAATTTCATCAAAACAGCGAGTCTTCTTGATTTGTTGTGCCAGTACTTTTTTCATTCATGCCAAAACTTCTTAGAATGACAAAAAATTTAATGAATGCAAAGTATATTCCAGTAAGACACATTTATTTATAAAACATCTCTAAAAAGTTATATGAAATTTGTGTAAAACTTTGTGCCTCTGCAATTTGTATTAAATAAGACAAAGTGAAAAATAGACAAATCAAGTTACGTGAAAAGCATCCTTAAAAATTAAACTTTTTTCTTTTTTGCAAGTAAGAAACTGTTAATCAGTACTCCTATTATATGGAGTTCAATAAATGTTATTATATAATATTTAGTGTAATATAATAAATTAGATGTTTTTTAAACTTGCTTCCGTACTAATTATAATTCCTTCAAAACAAAGCGTTTGATTTTGGGATAACTTTTTGATCTGGAATACTGTAACAAATAAGTATCATTTTTAGCATGCAAGTTGCATTTTCAAAGGAGGTTCAAACATTAAATGATTTAAAGTGTAAAATTTCTGAAAATTAAATTTAAAATATATATTTTATATGCTGTACTGAAAGAAAATATGTAGAGAACATTTTGTTTCAGAACTGATTTTCTTAAAATTTTTTCTTATTCTATGAAATATTTTCCATTAAAATAATTTCAGAAGGCTATTATTTATTTATTTATTAAGAGTAACAAAAGTTAGGAGCAGGGCGTAAAAAAAATCACATTGTTTGAATTTAAGACTTTTTTTTTTTTTTTTTTTTTTTTCTGCATTAGCTTATTAAAAGGTTACCTCTCATTTAAGGTTTTCAGAGTAGTTAAAACCCTGATAGGGTGTAAGATTTTAGATCTGTCATGGAGACCTATATTTAAACAGCATTTATTATCTAAATTTGTATAATTACTTTTTTAGACTTTTTTTTGTGAACATATATTTATTAAGATGACATTCACATTATCAAAAAAAGTAAGAGAGCAAAATATCTTAAATTACAGGCTAAAATGTGCCAAGTGACAAAAATATCTCATGACTGGATTAAACTGCTCATACCCCTCAGAGGGTTAAATCTCTAATTAGATGGTATTAAGAAGCATATAATACTAATTTTACTTAAATTAATATAATAATCAATAATTAGAGATGATACAAATTTTACATAATATTATTGATTAATAACATAAAAAGCAATAAAATATGTTAGCAGCTTTTGTTATTAGTAACTTTCAAAATCACTTAAATACAAACTTACCTACACACATATAATGACAAACAAACAAGAAAACACATAGTTACATCTTCATAAATAATCAGAGTAAATATAATCATAGGAATAATACTTAAATCTGCAATCTGCGTAACTTTTTCAAAAGAGTTGATCACATATCATATGCAGTATTCATTCATTGCTTTAAGCAAAATGGGGGGATAATTAGGCTGCCTTTTCAATCTCTAATTGATTTCTTAGTTTTCAGAACATTCTTTTAGTCTCTGCTGATGATAAGATTTCTGTGCTCAACTCGTCCATTGCTCCTCCCTCCCCTCATGCATTCTTTCATAAAAGCTTTCAATCCAGTGTAATACGGAACAAAATTATCTGCATATTTTCCTTGTATTAATGCCTGTTCCTTTTCACTTGCTAGTAAGACTTCAGCTTTATAATTTAGCAATAAAATATGTCCTGAGAAATTTGCTAATGACAGTGCTTGTTCATATCATGTTTTAGATAATTTTTTGCATTCTATATTGGGCCCGTCAATAGCTCAGTAAAACTCATAATTAAATAAATCACTTTACACAAAAACTCAAAAATGGACTGTATACTAAAATTTATTAATTACTCAAAAAGCCGCATAGTTAGTTCACATCTCTCGGCGTCGTCTCAGAACACACTCAAAACTCAATACAAGTGGCCGCAAGGTGGCACTATAAAAACATCAGTGTCATGGTTTTAGAACACAAACATTACATATTTTTCACAGATGGCGTCAACATCCAGCCCGGCCTCGAATGTTACATTCAACAATAAATTTAGAACACAAGTTATAAAATACAAACACAACACTCCAAGATAATAATAATATGGTTATAACAATTATACAAACTCAAACTTGATAATTAACTACAAATACAATTTAAGTAACTGAAACTTTTTCATTAACAAAAGGCAAAGGTACAATTTTTGTCATTGGCCTTTTATAGGTTCCATTTTTATCTTTAAGTGTCACAACTCGAATAATATTATCTTGACCTGGATGGGTTTTAATAATTCGTGCTAAATGCCATTTTAAAGGAGAGTAATTATCCTAATCTTTTACTAAAACTAAATCTCCTTCCTTCATTTCTACTTTTTCTTTATACCATTTAGGTCTATTTAAAAGTTTGTTTAAATATTCAGACGACCATTTTTTCCAAAAATTTTGATTTAATTTTTGAACCATTTGCCATTTAGTTATCCGATTTATAGGAATCTCTGTAAAATTAGGTTCAGGCAATGCAATTAAAGATGAACCAATAAGAAAGTGAGCAGGTGTCAATGCCTCTACATTTGGATCATTTGATATGGGACAAAGAGGGCGAGAATTAAGTACAGATTCAATTTGAACAATCAGAGTAAAAAATTCTTCATAAGTTAGAATTGTTTTTCCCACCACACGTTTCAAGTGATATTTAAGGGATTTCACACTAGCTTCCCATAAATCTTCAAAGTGAGGAGTAGAGGGAGGATTAAAATGCCAATTTATGCCTTCACTAGCCAAATAACATTTGATTTCTTCCTCACTTTTATCCTTAAAGATTTTAAAATCGCTCTTAATTCTCTATGAGCACCCACAAAATTTCTGCCATTATCACTAAAAATATCTGAGGGTTTGCCTCGCCTGGCAATAAAGCGTTTAAGTGCTGCTATAAATGCTGCAGTTGTTAAACCATTAACAATTTCAAAGTGCAAGGCCTTCGTAGTGAAACATACAAAAATACATACAAATACTTTTCTTACCTGTTTACTTCTACCTACAAAATTTTTTACCAGAAATGGACCACAGAAATCGAGTCCTGTTTTCGCAAAAACTCTTGATATGGTCACTCTCGCAGCTGGTAAGTCAGCCATCTGTTGCTGCACAGACCTAGAATTTACCTTTTTACAAATCATATACTTAAATATAATTTTTCTAATTAAATTTCTTGCAGAAAAAATCTAAAATTTACTCCTTATAAGTGATAGGGTTGTTTCAGCACCGGCATGGAAATAAAGAACATGAAAATGATTAATCACAATTATAGTAAAATTATGTTTAGTTGGCAGAATCATAGGATGTTTTCTCATTTCACTTAAGTCACTGTTTTTCAGTCTGCCACCCACTCTGAGTACTCACTCCATCATGATCTAAAAATGGACACAAATTCAATAGTTTACTACTATTAGGAATAGGAGAACCCTTTTCTAAGCATTGGATTTCTGTCACAAATGAAGTCCTTTGAACATTTTTCACAATATACAATAACACACTAGAAAATTCACTGGTTTTCAACGTTCCGTGTGTAGCATGCAATGGATGCCTGGTGTTATGCAAGAATCTCTTGCACCAAGCCACTACTCTTAGCAATTTGTTGTAAGATAACAATTATTGATGACATCTAATGGCTCATAAGTGTTAATAAGTGCATATATTTCACTTACTGCTGGTGGTTTTAATTCGCGAAGATACAGTTCTTCGGACTCCTCAGGGATATCATCTTGGCACTTAGTCATCACAGGTTGAAGAAATGGGGACCACTCCACAGTTCACACAGTTGAAGTTTGACTGGATATAGTTTGACCAGCACCTCTTAATATGAGATCCGCAGGGTTCTGTTTAGATGGGACGTGATGCCACTGTCACACCTCCGTCATTTCTTGAACCACCGCAACTCAATTAGCAACAAATGTTTTCATACAACAGGGCTCCTTCTTAGCCAAGCCAAAACTATCGAAGAGTCACTCCAGAAAAATACATTATTCACATTAAGTTTCAGAGCAGATATTACTCGAGTCATTAACTTCGCAAGCAATACAGCTGCGCATAACTCTAATCTTGGTATAGTAACTTGCTTTATAGAAGAAACTTTTGATTTACTTGCTACCAGCCTCATCACCACTTCACCATATTGTGGTTGTTCAGAGAAAACCCGTTGCCATTCTTTGGCTTCTTTATCAGGTAGATGATCGTCCCAATTGAACTTCAAAACCCATAGTCTCTGAAGAAATATTTTAGCTTTAGCTATCACTGGACCCAATAAACCAAGTGGGTCAAAGATTCTCGCTATTGTTGACAAAACTTGCCTTTTAGTAATTTTAGACTCATTTTCTAGTTTCACTTTAAAACAATCTTTATCTGCTTTCCAGGAAACACCAAGGGCTGACACTTCATTCGCGCACTGAAATGTGTATTCATCATCAACGTTAACTGCAAGCTCCGGATTGTTGCTACACCATTTGTGCAGAGTCATAGTTGCACTTTTTAAAATCTCAATTAATTCACGCTGTAGCTCTGTTGCCGAACTCAATGAACTGGACCCTGTTAGAACATCATCCATGTAAAAATCACTGTAGAACTGTAGCTGCTAATGGAAAATTTGTGAACTCATCTATAGAAAGCTGACGTAATGTTCTCATGGCTAAAAAAGGTGCACTTACTGTGCCATAGGTGACCGTGTTCAACTCAAAAGTTTTAACTGGACCATTAATTGACTCTTTCCACAAAATTCTCTGTAGCTGCCGTTGAGTAGGATGAATCGATATCATTCGGTACATCGTTTTGATATCCGCTGTAAAAGCATAAATATGTTTTCGGAAACATACCATAATTGAAAACAAGTCCTCTTGAATTACACCACCATGAATTGAATTCAGTGAGTTACCTTTTGACGTTGAAGTTGAAGCATTGAACACTACTCTCAAAGGTGTCGAACTTTTCTCAGGGCGATAAATGCCAAGGTGTGGAATATAATACTTCCCCTCTTGCTCATCTTCATCTTTCACTTCAATCATGTGACCTAGTTCACTGTATTCACGTAGAAAATCAGAGTACAATAATAAGTAATTTTCATCCTTACTTAAACGAGTCCACAACGAGTTCAACCTCTTAAGCGTGATTTGTTTCGAATTCCCTAAACACATTGGATCTTCCTTAAATGGTATCTTGACTACATATTTTCCGGTTTCAGTCCTAGAATAGTTTTTGAGAAAATGCTGTTCACAAATTTCTGCTTCTTTACTTCTTTAGAAATCTCAGACTCTTTCTACGTTTTCGATTTCCCAAAACTTTCTTACTGCTCTTTCTAACTCAAAATTATCTGTAATAACCCCACAATGTAATTTACTTTCCCCTTTAGCAGGAAGAGTCCCACTTACAACATAGCCAAAAACATTATTTTGTAATCTTAAATTTGAATCCTGAAGGGAAATTTGACCTGGTTTTAAAAGCTCATAGAAATGTTCTGCATTTATCAGAAATTCAATTGGGCCTGGCTTAAAAAATTTGTCATCTGCTAAATTGATATTATCTAAAGATGAAACATTAATTTCAAGAGGCCTAGAGGGCGTATATTCTGTTATTTTAGGAACCACCAAAAAATTTAAACTTAAATCTAAACTCTTGTCTCTATTTAAAATAGTTGCACTAACTCTAGATTTTATATTCAAAGACAAATTATTTATTCCTGAAACAGAAATGTTAGTCTTTTCTCCCTTTAATTGAAGCAAATCTGCTAACCTTTTGCTCATAAAATTTGAATTAGCGTCAACATCTAACAAACCTCTAACCCTAAAAAAGTTACCCGATGCATCTTTAATTAAACAAACAAAAGTGCTGAGTAAGATAGCTTTTATTTCATTCCTGAGATTGCACATTGTTGATAATAAATTTTGATCAGTACTCCTTTTATGATGTTTCTTTTTGCAAATACTGCAAGAGAATTTATTGCTGCAATTAATCACTTTATGATTTCCTAAACAGTTGAAACACAGCTGTTTCGATTTCACTAGCCCAGCCAACTGTCATGTTTTTATAAACAGGACATTTGGACAAAGGATGAATTTCATTGCATGATAAAATACATTTAGAATTTTTTATGTCAGTTAGAAAAACCTTTGACATATTTTTAGATAACTGTTTTTATTACTCAACCTAGAATTATCCACTACAGGTTTTCCCTTTGATGTATAATATAAATCTATCTCCTTTGCCAATTCTACAGGTTTTCCTTGCCTTACATTTATAAAACACATAACCTCTTTATCAAGTGTTTGACATATTTTATCAGAAATCATTAATTGTTTTAATGTTTCAAAGTCATTTACCTTTCTCAGTTTCAAATAATAATCCCAACTCGTGGTTAATCTAGACGCGAACTGCACATAAGTTTCATTTGTCATTCATTGTGTCTTCCTAAAATTTTCTAAACAAATTTGGGGGGGATGGTTCGAACTCTCTTAGTACTATTTCTTTAACCTTAGAATAATCTCCTAATTCGTCGTCTTTAATGTATGTAATAACATTTGTGGCTTTATCTCCCAACAAATTTAGAAGAATTTCCACTTTAAATTTCTCTGGAATACTTTTTGAAATGAACGCCCTTTCTAACGATGAAAAGAAATAATCCCAACCTTCCAGTCTAATTGGAATTTTAGTTGTTAATGTGTGTATACTTTTCATAAGAGAGTCAAGAGATTCTACATTTTCTCTTTTCTCATATTCTATGAGGTTTTCACTCTTTGATTCTGCTCGCAACTTTGCGAGTTCTAGTTCCGATTTCGCTCGTTCCGTTTTCAATTTCTCAAGTTCGAGCAAACGGCTCTCGTCACTTTTCCTTTCATCGATAATATTATTAGCTATACCTTCAACTAATACAGGATCCTTCTTATAGCTTTCACTGTTTTTTATTATATCAGTTAAATCTGATATAGTTTTCGCTTCTGAAATGTCAAAATTCAGCTCTACAGCAATACGCTGATAATCTTCTTTTTTTTGCACTTTTAAACATTTTGAATCTACTTTTTCAATTACACAGTTATTACAATTAAGGCCATATACCTTCTATTTAAGAGTAATCCACAAGTTTTCTTCCATAACACTTATCTTCCGACTTTGACACACAATTCGAGCTCCGGATTGGTAAGGACCAATAATGGGCCCGTCAATAGCCCAGTAAAACTCATAATTAAATAAATCACTTTACACAAAAACTCAAAAATGGACTGTATACTAAAATTTATTAATTACTCAAAAAGCCGCATAGTTAGTTCACATCTCTCCGCGGTGTCTCAGAACACACTCAAAACTCAATACAAGTGGCCGCAAGGTGGTGCTATAAAAACATCAGCGTCATGGTTTTAGAACACAAATATTACATATTTTTCACAGATGGCGCCTTTGGCGTCAACATATATCAAGATCTTTTAAGATTTTTGTTAACCTTTTTAGCAATGCTTGTAATTATCCTTTTGAATTACCGTAGATGACTGAAATTGGCTTAAATAATGCATCTTTATTTTATTTGACTGCCATATTAAAACTTTTAACTGAATATTTTTATTACCTTGAATCTTTTCTACAATTTGCCAGAAAAATGGCCAGTTCTTTTTCTTGTATAGTTTTCAAGAAAATTGCACACTGAATTCCAGTGTACTTCAGATCATATATTTAGGTTGGTTTTATCATATTCATTAAATTTGGCACAAGAAAGCTGTTATTGAAAAAATATGTTGTAACTTAAATCCCAAGCTCAATAATATTTAATATATTTAAATCTTCAGCCAATAAACTTAAGTATATGTATTGAACAACCATAAAATATACGCTGAAAGTTGTTTTCTGATTCTTTTCTCATTTTTGTTATATTTTCTGCATTATCAGCTTCAAAATTCTGAACCTTACATTTAAATTTATTGTCAAGGATTTTATGGCATCAGTAGTAAAGATAAGTAAATTTCCACTTGTATGAAGTGTCAATAATATATCAGAAACTTCCACTAAATGCACATTTCCATCTATAGTAAAAAATTATTTATTGATTGTGGCTATTAGGCCAATTATCTAGCATAATACATGCTGCTTGATAAACTACATACATCATACAAAGCTCATTCAAAAAGTACCATTTTGGGTATTAAAAACGATTAGTTTTTTTTTTTTTTTTTTTTTTCTTCAATTTATATTTTATTACAGAAGAATCTACATACCTTAAACTACTTTTTGGCTTGTTCACCTAGTGAATTATTGAATGTGCTGTATCCAGGCTCTAACTCCAACATACCTGCTTCGTAAAACCCCAACATATCCGCTTTGTGTATGGTACCCATTGCAAACACAGTTTTTTTAGTGCAAATGTTCGAATTCAATATTATGAAGTGCTTGGAAAATGTATTGTCAAATCAAAAACTGTTAATCGCCTATTGGAATGAACTTATTCTTAGGGAATCCACAACAGGCATTCACAGCATTTTTTGTCGTGGACATTTTCCCTTCTTTTGTTATACATCGTAACCCATTTTTGCACCATGCATTCACTTATATGAGGATAAATTTTGCGAGGTCGAACATTTCTTGCGTTAAAAAACTTGATAACAGCTCTTATTTCTATGATGGCATATTGTTTAATTGTTTTAAACATGGTTACCAACAAACATTGACTTCAGATGTTAATATAAACAAACTAATTCATTCTCGAGTTAAACGATGTAACTGCGCATGCATAACCCTCATGCTGCCAGGTGCTCAGGAGATACACATAAACGATATGTACTTTCTGGATTAGCTTAGTACATAGTGTTTGGTAAAACATTACTTGCATTTCTGTATTTGTTCCTCATATAAGTCATTTAATAATTTACTACTTAAAGGTGGAGTCTTATATCCAGAATGCAGCATCTTCATTAGCTTTATTTATAAAATGAGAGATTTTTTTTTAATATTATGAAATGATATATTTGTAGAATAAAATTTTTTTACCTACTTGATGATCTGTTTTAGATTTTTAAGAAGATGGTGTTTGAAGTTTGATTCTTTAGATCATACACCATGTGTTTTGAATTAGTGCCTTCATCATCATTTGCGCTTGAGGCTCGATAAATATCAAAGTGACATGCTTCCTTGAATTGTATTAACATAGCTTGTTTGAATTATATTAACATAGCTTGTTTAAAAAGTTTTTAGGTATTCAGTAATTAAATCTCCTTAAAAGCGTTGCAGATTGTCTTAATTCTCGATTTTATTGCAATTTCCACAATTGAAGAAAACAGGAGACCATCAGTTTTTAATCAAGGATTTTTTTTTTTTTAATCTGCTGTTCAAAATGATGATTTAAATCATTGATACGCTGCTTTGGGAGGGAGCAAGAATTTTAAATCTGTCATATACATTGTGGTAGATGTTGGTAAAATATGTAGAAAAATAATCTGTTGGTGGAGAAAACAGCCTGAATGAGCAAAAGATGCATATCTTATAAATTAAAGTTATTATCCATGTAACTAATATATATTTAAAATAGTAATTTTTATATTTAAGTTTGTTAAAAAAAAACTTTTGAGTATAACCGTTATGTATCATTTAATGTATAGCATTTCATTATTAATTTGCTTCTGAATTTTCAATTTAGGATTTTGCTCAATGATAAACTTTATGTATCAAAAACTAGAAGGTACAGGAGCATGTTCTGATGATTGGTTTTAAGGACCGTTTTCTTGAAGACATCCATGTGTTGGTGCTGTGCAAGTTTTTGATTTATATTGTTAATTTCACCGTCTGACTAATAATTTAACTATGTAGGATATGTAAATAATTTGTTTTAGATTTTTCACATATTACTTCTGAAAATGAATTTAGAAAATAATGTCATATTTATCTATGTTAGATATATTTACTGTATATTATTACAAATTTTAGTTATTCTTGTATCATGAATTTCTTTAAGAATATCAGCACTCAGTGTTCAATATTATATTTAAAATATTTTTATAGTTATATTATGTTTCTTTAGATAAATATATATTTGTATATGTTTCTTCACTGACTCAGGATATGAAATGTTTTTAAACACTATGTTGCAGATAATTTTATGTTTAATCTTCTATTAGTTAACTTATATGTTTCTGTATTTAAGTATGAAAGTAGTCGCATTTTTTTTTTTTATTTTTGTTATTTTGAAATGTGCTAAATTTGCAGGACTGTGCATTAAAATATTATATATTCAATGCACTTGTTTGTGATTTCGTGCTTCCAGATGTTGTCTTGTTCCTTCACTGTTTGCATCGTTTGTTGTAGCCTAAACTAGAAAAAGTTTCATATTCTGAAATTTCAACTTTTATTTTAAAACTGGGAAGGAAATTTTATTAAATCAGGCAAAATAATGAATATATATATTCTGTATTTGAATTCATTTATTGTAGCATAATTTGTGATTATGATTTTCTACATAGACTTTTTACTAAACAAAAAATCAAATATTTATTGTTTTACTCCATTATAAAAATTAAATGCATTCCTTAATTTTATAATGAATTTTTAAAATCCGTCCAGAGTGCTCTTTTTAGCATTAGCAGAAAAAATATTGGATCGGTCAAAGTTAAAGAACTTCAGCTTTTCTACCATTGAAGTAATTTTTGAAAGGATAATTCGTAAAATGTGTGTTGTTTGGGCAATTTTAAGTTTAAGAATGCATTTAAAAAGGAATTTTACTATATAAAATTGTTATTCTAGAAAGGAAATTTTAAACTTCGTCCCCCTATGCTGTTATTTGTTTAAATACTAGCAGTTACCTGTTAACATATTTCTTGAATTTTTGACTTGTTTTATACTTAGCATTTTTTTGTTCATTATGAACTGAGGTATCTTTGTTCTTATTAGTTTTGTAATTTTGTTTAAATCTTCTTCTCTGGTTTATCTTATCCTTTTTTAATATGCATTGAAAAACAGAGATAATGACTGTTCTCAAAAGCTTCTTCATATTGTAAAGGTATCCATAAATAATTTTTTTAATTAGTTTTTTTTTAAATTTGTTTGAATTTGTTTGAACTAAAATTTAATTGCCTGATTTGTTTGAACGTAAAAGTCAATTATTCAGTAGCTAATAATTCCAGAGTGGAATTTGTTTACATATAATGATGCTAATCAAAATTTATTAACTCAGTATAGTATTTAATCTTAAATACTAAGAAATTATATTCTGCTAAAAATATACTTCATACTTTTTGTAATTAACTCATGTATTTTTTGTGTTAGCATATTAATCATAAATATGAATCTCGAATTTTATGTTCTCCAACAGCATATAACTGGAGGAACATTTTATAGTTCCATGTTTGTTTATTAAAAAATGTCATTTATAAGTGAAGAAACTGTTATTGTGCTTTTAGTGGCTGCAGTTTGTCTTATGTGATGAAAATTACCTAGTGATAAATGTTTGTACTGATGTTTGTGCTCGAGTATTAATTATATAGATCGAGGTTTTTATAATTATCAATACAAAGAATCTGAAAGTGTCGGAATTCAAAAATTGTTAAGATGGTAAAATTTAAATCATCAAAATCCTTCAGATATATTTTTCTTATAATCTGTGGTGAATTTGTCCTTTGATGTTAAAATTTGTATCATTTTGTGTTTTCTATTAAACTGTTATGAGAAAGAAATGAATAAGTATAAAAACCAAAGGTATACACATCAGGTATATATTCATATGCTTCACATTATTGACTTTTGCATTCCTTGCCAATAAAATTTTTACATTTCCTTTAATTTTGTGTTTTTCTTTTTATATCTGTAAAAGCATATCTTTCATTTTATTAATTGATTTAGTATGTTTCTTAATCATTAACCCTCTCACTGCGAATTTTTTTTTATCGAAATAGGTTCAAAAATTGTGTAATTTTTTATTACATATTTCAAATCTACGTATATTTTAGAGTTAAAATATACAAAAAATTTTTGTAAAAGAGTTTTTTTTTTTTTTTCAATATAGAATTAGATCATAGAAAAAGGTTGTCAGGATACTGAAATTAAAGAGTAATGATATAAAAGGAAAATTTTGAAAATTAATATTGGTTTAATTATGATTTATTTTATAAAATACAAAGATTAAACATATATATACTAATGAAAATATTTGCATAATGTAATATTTTGCATATCAATTCTGCACTGCTGTCGAACATTTTCAATAGAAACTGAATTTTCAGATTCATCACTATCTGCAGAAGAATCCGAGAAATTCTCATCAGTTTCGCTATAACCGTCTTCAATATACTTGAAATCAGAGTCAGAACTACTATCAGTGTCGGAAATATCATCAGGAATATAGGTTATATCACTCGTGAAATGCCTTCCTGCCAGACATCTTTGAGCTCTGAAAAATGCGCGAAAAATGCTACATTGCGTATTCTTGTATAATTGGCAGAAATGTGGACAACTAAAGCCATCTGTTAGCCCACATCTAAATAAGCAATTGAACATCACATAAAAGTCAAAAGGAAACCTTAAACGGGGAAAGAGCGGGTTGCACAGTTAAATAGATGGCAAAAATTCATCCCTGCAGAAATCATGGGTTGCGCAAATTTTGCTACTTTTACATTGCCCGTGGACATCGCAGGATGCACAGCAAGAGGGTTAACTTCTACAGAAATAATTTCCTCAAATGTGCAAAAGATATTTTAAATCGAAAATTCAGATTTTAAGACTCTTTAACTTGTTCAGCACTTTTTTTTAACCTAATTTATTTTTCTCACTTTTTAGTTCATGAATTAGCATTAGCTTTGATAAATATGACTACACATCATATTTTTTATATATTTTTAGCCGGTCACAAAATTATTTCATGATATTTAGGCACAAGGAATGTATTAATATTTTAAATATGATTTTCATTGGCAAAATTCAGCCTTTAACAAAATCTGGGTAATGGCTAAATTTCTTTTTCTTGTCAAAAGTTAGCATCTCCTTCTACAGTAGATAAGTTCCAAATTTTTATGCCTAAAAATTTTGGTCAGCTAATGCTTTAATGTGAAATAATCTCATTTACAGTTTATAGCATATTTAATCTATTTAAATAAATTTTGTTTTGTTTCAGTAGTTTCATTAAGATAATGGCTTTTGAATTTTCATATTTGCATAGCCATCTTTAAGAATTTATTACTTATGTTCAGTTACATACAAATGTCTCCAAATTTAACATTGATTCAGATCTTTATTATGAATTTAATGATAGTTATCATGGTGCAGTTTCCCTCCCCCTCTCAGTTTTCCTTCAAATTTGGCATAATTTGAAATTTTGCTTACCAACAAAGATTTTATTACAACATTCCTACGAAGAATTGAAAGCAGTGTGAAAGTACTTATGAATCAAAAAATGGCAAAAGATTTATAATGTTCCTCACTACTTGGACTATGCTGAACTGTAGAGGAACTTTTGAACTATGTGGCAACATATCACTGAGTTCAACTATTTAACAACAAAGTCCAGAGAAGGGTTAAAATACCCTTTTGTTCACTCAGAGAAATAACAACAGATGGCCCCTTCTCAGGCTTACAGGAAAGCCTCCACTCGGGCTTTAAATTGAGATAAGAAAATAAAAAAGTAATCTAATACTAAAACTGACTTAACCTAAGCTAGATGCAATTACTTAACGTAGTTGGCCCTTAATTAAATTAGCCGGTGATTATCAATAGGCACCTACAATATGGCCGAGCATAGTATGTTTAATAATGAAATAGCCTGGCAGTAGACACAGATGGCAAAAAGAAGATGCATGTTTTTTCATCATTGTATAATCCTGTTTCTAAATCAACTGAAATTTTATTTCTTGTAGTTGCTGTTCTGACTCACAATTGTAAAGTATTTATCGCCCAAACCATTTGTGATTTATTTTTAAACACTTCCAGTAATGAGTCAGAAGCTTCTAACATGGCTTCTTTTATCAAATCCCCATGGGTATATGTTTTTTTTTTTTTTTTTTTTCTTTTTAGCTAGTTAATGTGAAATTTTAAATGATGTTGATGCAGCTTTAGACCTTCCAAAGGTTTAGCAGAAATGTTTTTTTATTTGTTAATAACTAATTTTAAAGAGGGTATCTTTTTTCTTCTAATATCGGGGCTCACAAGATAGTTGGTATCAAAATCTGAATGAGTGATTTTGAGCTGTCTTTTGATGTTATTTTTCTTGAGAATCACCACACTATTACTGCACTATAAGCAGACATTTGCTTTTAAAATTAATTAAAAAAATTTGTCCTTCTCAGTAATCTTGAGAATCACCACACTATTACTGCACTATAAGCAGACATTTGCCTTTAAAATTAATTTAAAAAATTTGTCCTTCTCAGTAATCTTTAAAATGAAAAGTTTCTTTTACAGTTATTCATAAAGGGTTATATATAAAATCTATTTAAACAGTGTGATACGTATTTGGTAATGAAAAACACGACTATCTTGCATACTCAAAATACAGGAAGCTTCTCTGCAGAACAGTAACATACTACCAAATGTATGAATAGCAAGAATTTTCCTGCATGCTAAGTGGCAAGTGCCATTCGTGTATAACCATGATTGCTATTTTTTAGTTGCTCATGTGATTATATTGTCTTATATATGTGCTGTATGGCTATTGGACTTGGTATGTATGAAATATAGTGAGGGTGCTGCCTTGCTGACACCTGGTGAAAAGCATCAATTAACACTAGAATTGGCGAAGATTAATTTCTGCTTCTACGTAACCAAGTGGGAAAATACGCTTTGTCAATTGGTAGTTCTAGTCTTATGTGGAGACTTATATGATTAATGAATAATTAAGAAATCATGTGATCTATAAAAAATCTTGAAATAATTTCTTCTTTCATAAGTAATTTATTCTTTTCCAAATTCGAATATTTAAAGTAGATATAATTAATTGCAGTATAATAGAGAATTAATATTAAAATATTAGAAACGAGTTAATTAATTTTTTTCATATAGTTCTAGCTCTTTACGATTCGAGGGGGGCTGAAGTTCTGCCTTTTACCTTGGTGAGTAGTTCTTTCATTTCTTCATCCGCTTCAATAGCTTGCTCAATATCCTGGACTGTCAGTTTAATTTGTCGCTGAGATGGATTGCGCGAGACAGCTACATTCATTGACCACTCAAGTAGTTCTGCAGCCACATATTCGGTAACAGCAGTCAGAAAAAGGGCCGCTTCTGGTTTTACAGTCCCTGTTGGAAATTTTTGTTGTAACAACTCGTGAATCTTTTGAGCAAGCTGCATGGATTTATTTTTGCGTGTGGTCGCTCGCTTCCTTCTTTTAGCATCCCTTGTAGGAGATTCACGGCTGCGGCGTTTCCTTATACGCCCCGATTTTGCCCGAGGTGGCATAACTTCTGAAATGCAGTAAGAATTATATTGATTAATTTTTCAACAGAGTGATAAGAACCGATAATGAACCTAAGGAAGATTTAATGAATTTTTATGAATTTCCGTTTAACTTATTCAAAAATAAAATGTAATTTTTAAATTACTTCCCCCTAATAATATATGCAAGATGATTAATCTAAGAGTGTATAAATTTCTAGGACAGGTAGGTTGCAGAAAGGCAAATCGGAATCATATAATAATGTAGCCTCGTAAATACTAGTTTAATGTGACAGATGGCGTGTTTGAACACAAGACTACTCTTACATTCTTTCATGATCTTATTACTTGTAAATCGCCAGCACAATATGCCTGAATTTACGAATGTAGAGATGGCTGGTATGCACTTTGTGAATTGTGCGATTGTGCAAAGAATGGTTTCTAAGATGAAACAAGTAGCAAACTACTAAATATTTGCACTTCTCCTCTCCATCAGAGGCTATGCAACACTGCTTCTTTCCAGAGACTTGCTAGGTTGTTAAGAACCATGGACGTGTACTCCTGACAATGAAAAGAATGGATTACGGGTACATCCCGTACATAGTACATGTACATTTTTGGAGTCGTACAGTACAAAGTCCATAATCTGGACGTCCATTATCCGGAATGATCTATAATCCAGACCTCAAACCCACAAACTTATGCATGTGCATAATGAGTTTAACACATGCCTGTAAAGCATTTAATGTGCGCGTCCATTACGCATGCGTGTAAAGCCATGTGTGCTTTTGATAGTGAAGAAAGTAGCTGAGAACATTATTGAAAACGAAAAAATTTCAATTGACAAGTTAGTCAGTATTCTCGACACAGCAGTTGCAGGACTTGAACAGTGGAACTTTGTAACTGAACAAGAAATTATGTCTGTTTATAGAATTAAAGAGAAAGTATTAGCACAAAAAAACGAAACAACTTACATTGAAAGAAATGTTCACTAAAGTAAACAAATAAATATTAAGTTTTTTTTTTCGGGGGGGGGGTAAATGTTGATTCCCTTTAGCTCATAATTGTTCTTTATTTCATAAATCACAGTTTCATATTTTTAATTGTATAATTTCTGCATGCCATCTTACCAGATTTAAATTGATGATCTATAATCCGGAAAAAACACTAATCCTGAATCACCGAAGTCCGGATTACGGACTTTGTACTGTATTAGGTATCTCCAGGCTTTGCTAATTGTTAAGCTCCGTTATTCAGAAGAAGCACCTAATCCTAACAAAAGAGCAACTGTATATTGGCATGATCCATCCCAGTTCTCTGTATCTTGGTTTCTGCTTGAGATATAGTTGCATGCATTTCATGAGCTGCGCTTTTACACAGTAAGACCTAGTGTATACTTTCTGTGTATTTATACAATGGTACCAGCAGTAAGTTGAAACCGAACTCTAAATTTGCTGCTTCTGTGCTGTTCACAGATGAAGTGTCACGTTGTAAGAACTTGCAACAGCACTAAGCCGATTTGCTGTTAATGTTTGAATTTGTATAATCCAAGATTACTTAATCCCATTTCTGGCACTTCTTCATGTGGGTACAAGCAGTTACCGGATATTTCTGGAGGATGTCTTGCCAGAGCTATTGAATGAACTACGTGTCCCTTTAGCTGCATAGTGCACTGTGGCTTCAGCACATCAAGGTCCTCTGCCCACTTCAACAGTCACACTCATCATCACTTGATCATGATATTTCAACATCAGAGTCCATTTATTTGGCCTGAAAGATCAAAGGATGATAATTCCCCCCGACAAATGTGTAACAAATATATTGGATATATTGCATTTGAATGTAATCAAGACCTTGCAGCATGCATCTGTGCAAATGTTTTGGAAGTCAGAAATATGTCATGGACTTCCCAAAATGTTCGTATTCTATGCGTTGATGATGTCAAGCACGGTCTCTTCAACTTTGCAGCTGTGAACGTCTTCTGTACCCTCAATGCATTTAACGAATATTTTGTGAATAATAAAGATAATTTACCTCACTTTGGCCCTGCTCTTTCGTTCCTCAATCTATGTACCAGATGAAAATGGAATTTACGACAACTGTGTGTACAACCTACCTTTCCCAGTTATTTGAACGCTGTTAGCTGAATTTTTTTGTGTACTTGTTCTCCTCTATTTTTTTAATTGTATTGTTTTTAATTTTTCCGTCCTGGGCACCAGTTTGATTCTGAAAGGACAAGTTCAGTTTTCGGCTTCCTTTTCCCTTGCAATGCAATGTTGGTCTTATTCCCTGAGGAACCCTTGGGCGACATTTTTATGATAAGGCAGTGAAATAATCTAGAGATTCAAATGAAACGCCTGGTGCCAGTGTCCAGCATTGAAAATCAAAATTATCTTAAAGTTTATATTTATTTAAAAAGTTATTTTAAACACTAAAGAAATAAAAATGCACAGTTATATTTCTCTTATATGTAATCATTAAAATGTTGATGAACATCTCCATCTGGATTACTACATATCATCCAGACGTAGCTTTTTATTGAATAATCCTGAAACTCTTCAGAATACTTGTTTTCTTTCGGACTAACAACAATAACTGTTCGCTTATCTCGAAAACATTGAAAAAAAGACAATGCCTTGACTCCGACTTCTTTTACTAGCGATTCAGAACTAATCTCTCCAATACGACGATAGTAAAACTTAAAGATATAAGCTATGTTTGTTAAACACACTTGATGTTATGTTGTTCAAGTAAACAAACCTCTCCGATTCTCAAAGAATGCCTAAAGGTGATGCACATTCAGATACAAATAACTGAAGCCTTGGTCTACCTCTTTGATAGTTCTATTTTTAGTTTAACCCACATTAAAGATTTACTGCGATTGATAACTATGTATGAGATCTTTCAATCTACTGACAAGCATTCTATCACTGCTGTAACGAAATTTTCTATATGCGACCCTCGTTTTGTTCTGGTCTTAAACAAGGTATTCTTAAAAAATTTCATTTGATTTCAGCCTGAGCCCAATACCGGTATTTTTCAATGAAATTATGATTCTAGCCGGAACAACTTGGTTCGTCAAATAAGAAGAGTTTCGTGCTTTTGTCTACCTGAATCATGATATTAATGGGGAATTGTTGTTATTGCAAATTTTATTACGTAATCAGTATATATGATATTAATATTTTTTAATTTTGTGTCTTTGTCAGTTCAGAAACAGAGTATTTCATTTATTTGTTTCATTGCACCAATATCCTGATGACAGGGCAACGACCCCCCCCCCCATTTCTTCACTGTGCTTCTGTTTTTTGGTATTTGCATGGGGTTTTTTTCGAATTGAAAATGAAATGAATTTTAAAATTATTTTTTATTTGATTTAACTTTGCATTATTACCACCACTTTTTGCTGCTATCAGCGCATACTTTGATTGTGATCTCTTTTTTTAACTTACTTCATATTTATTCCTTAATACGAAATTATGAATGTATGCCTCGCATTCATCGCGAAGAACAAAATATCAGGGAAAAATTTAACAGCTGAGGAAGAAAACCCCTATTTCGAACTACCATCCTTCGATTTTTATGACCTATGGCCGTTTAGTCGAGAAAGCTTAGACTGTACTCATCTAATCAAGAAGTGTTTAAATGAATGAGAGGGCAATTTAAGGAAGAAATTTTATTGAATGGCGAAAAATAATGTTTAAGGTAATTACCATTCTTTGGACTTCGGTATCATTTCCTTTTACCATTAGTTTTACTCACTTTGCATTCGTTTTATTGTATCATTCGATTCTAATGATACATTTTAAAAAATTATTACTGATGTTGTTCGCTTTTTATTTGTTTTATTATTTTGCTTAATTTTGTTATACGTAAGTCTAATTTTTATATCTTCATAATTAATTTTTTTATGAATTGCTATAATTTACTTGATTTCATTTATGCCTTCTTATTCTTTTATTTATTATTAATTAATTTGTTTTTGCTTACCGTTCCTCACGGAATGGGCTTTCATGTGCTCCTGCGATTTTACCCTGATACATTTCTTATTATCTGCTATGAAATTTTAATTTTAAAAACACGATATTTATTTCAATTCTTTGCATACATTGCTTTTCTTAAGGAATGTGAGGTAGCGGGTAGAAACCCGAGATACATTTTCTTGAAACGGAAGGATTTTTTTTTTCAACCCTTACTATTGTGGGATTCTTTTTACAATGTGCAGTTAATAACGCAAATAGTTATTATCGTCCGAAATCTAAAAATCGTCCGAACGATTTTTAGATTTATACCGATTGTATTCATTCTTAATAATGTTTATTATCAGTGCATAGAATTATTCACAGCAGAGGCTAAATACTCATAGCTTCTTTTTGGGCATGTACTAAAGTAGCGAATGAATTATCTGCTTTTGCATATCGATGCCGTTTAAATGTTGACTTATAATATTGCATAGCTAAATACTGCTTCCTTCTGGGCACATGCTAAAGTAGAGAAGAAATTATTTGCTTTTGAATGTCTCCATAACGGTGTCATTAAAAGGTTGAGTTTATAATATTGCATATTTACTGTTATTATTTTAATATTTATTATTTCAATTTTATTATTTCAATATTTATCCTGCGAAGCGCCAAGAACATAGAGCTCCTCAAAATCTTCGAAATACCCAGGTGAAAGATTCGAACGGTAGAGATGCAGTTGAGAACCTCTAAGTTGAATTTCTGCCGAAGATCTATGGTTGCATTTTTTATGGGTTTGACATTATTATGGAGAAGAAATGGCCCGGATCTCTTGGTCGAGCTTTGCTTGGTTGAGCTTGAGGTCTAATCGAGCTTTGCGGTGACGTCAGTGTCTTTTCATAAACATTGTGCATTTATCATATCTCTATGTTCCATGAGGCCGATAAGAAGTAATTGTTCCCTGTCGAAGAAAACTGTTAAGGTCATCTTCCGTGCATTAGTGGAATTTGCCTTTAATTATCTCGAAGCACCATTGGAGAGATTTGTACTAACTTGATTTGACAGTGAACTGAAAAGGAGCAACTAAGGAGTAAGATAAATGAACTCTGGTTAATATCCTCGCAAAGGGGCTGACTCCATAACAGTTTTCGTAATTTTCTCCACGTATAATGTGAATACGAGCCAGCTTCCCTTAAAGTTTCCTATGGCGGCATCCCTCCTCTAAGGCAGATCAGTCTCTGTACGCTTGCCATAATCCGAAACCTATAACTTGGCACAAAAATACTGATACATGTTTTATCATACTGACACCATGTTTTACCTGACAAGGAAGCAGTTCTTTGGCATATTGTTGCAGTTTTTCTATAGCGTATACTAACCCATTTAGGCTTTAGCCACTACTAAAGCCGAAAGCGGTGGTCGTTTTATTATGGAGGCACCTAATAGGCAGCCATCGTTACCCCCTATGACAGACAATTTGCATCCATGCCTTCTTCAGGATTCAAACCCGGGCCCTCCGGTACGGCAGCAGGCTTCCCTAAGAGATGCAACCAAACGCCCTGTTTCTTGTCCCTTAGCCGGGTTGTGAGGCATCATTGGACGCACAGTCTATGAAACTTCAGTTTGTTCGTAACCAAGTGCGTGAAAAGTTTCAACTCTCAAACAAGCAATGTCGGTAATTTTATCTATTGTTTCACGTTGGTCTTCCTGAATGAAATCATTCACTTTTGCAACAATCGCATTTGTTCTGCGTTTTGATGCAGACTTTGTTTCCTCATCTGCAAATAATGATCGTTTCTGTCTAAATCGTTTACACCATTCCTTTATTCTCTGGAGTGACATGCACTGTTCACGGCGTAATTTTACCTTCAGTTGATGAATTTTAGTATCGCCTGTCCCTTCTACCGTCAAAAAATGGTTTGCGATCCGTTTTTCTTCATTCCATGATTTCATGTCTAATTTGAACTTGTCTGAATGATAATGAGTGCATTAACAGTGTAAGATCCAGCCGTGGCCGGTGTGGGGTATTGCACGCAATTAATTAACTCAAATTAACCTTCTTTACAACAAACAGCGTAGATTATGTACACTTTGTACAAATAGAAATACGTCAATTGATAGAATTGTTTAAATTTATAAAATTATCACACTGAGCATTGAGCCTCTCCCAGCGAAACCAGTCTCCAACTCACCCTTTTTCGATCTAGAGGGCGCAACCTCTTTTTGGGATTACGGTTTTGGAGGACCAGGCACTACAAACGGTACGAAAGATTCTTCTGTTTATTTTGGTTTTCAATTCTTCTCATTCGGTTTCTGTTTATTTCGATTTTCAATCAGTCCCACCTGGCGTCCTATGTAAGTGTGGAATATTCTACTTCGTGCTATAATTACTTCTTAGATATTTTAGCAGCATAGACAGAAATACTTGTTTCTCTTAGCACCCTTCAGCTTGTTTTTCATTCAATGGTACTATAACATCTTAAACCCCTTCGTTCCCCCAAAAATGAAGAAGTTCGATTATGATTGCGAATATGCTTCTACTGTTATATAGAGAAAAAATGCCGCTCAGACGTGAAAGTGGTCAATGACTCTGACTGCTGTACCAAAGGGCCCGAGTTCAAATCCCGAAGAAGGCTTGGATTCTGTCTTTTCTTAGAAGGTAACGGTGGGCCACCTGTTAGGTGCCTCCTATATTAAAGTGACCCTCGCTCCCGGCCTTAGTAGTGACCAAAGTCCTAAGAAGACGTTCAGAGTTATGACCATGAATTATAACACACGCTTGACGTCATCGGCGATTGAATTACATATACTGGTATATTCCTGGCGCATCTCGGACTTTTGGAGCAATTGTACGGATATGTAATACAGGGTCCTAATTTCTAATCACTCTGAGTCTGCTGCTCCGTACGCGAGGTGATTGTCAGCCATCTCTCTACATTTGCGAATTCATCCGTACTCTACAGCCGTTTATCAAATGATGATACAGTAAGACCCAGACCATTTTAAGATCATAAGACCACTTCGTGATCAGGTGCGTGGGGAGCACCCCAGCAATCTCACAGTAAGACCCCGCTTAACGCGGGATATACGTTCCATCAAAGTAGAGCGTAATATGAAACTGCGTTGAACGAGGTTATCTCATCATGTAATAATGGGGTTAGGGTAAGATGGGTAGAAAATTGGTCAAAAAGTAAATAAAATTCTCAGTGTGTTTACATTTCAGATTATTCAGTCTCTTCTGTGTTTCCAATTTTCTGCATTTTTATCAAGAAGGTATCTGATGTAATTTGCGATTTCCTCTTACGCTTTGTAAGAAGTTATTGGTAAGTGGATAAGGCATTCATAACACCCGGCCTTTGAACTCCTGTCAAAATTTGGGTCATTTTCAATAAATTGGTTAAAAATTTCTGTTATAGTGGTCAAACTGGTTTTTAGAAACGCTGTTGAAAGTTCTTTTTGCTCTTACTATTTTCAATATTTTTGTGGTGTTCTTGGTCCGCTAATTCCTTGAGCTCATCATTAGAAAGACTTTCTGCTGTTTCTTACACTATTTCTTCGACATCATCCACATTTACTTCATCTAAACCGGTTTGTTTCGCTAATTCCACTATTTCATTCATATCGACAGAGTGTCTAGTGTCACCGCCCTTGCTTAGATTTGGCCAAATGTTCTTCCACACCCCTTTCAAGCATTTTTCTATTACCTCATGCCAAGAAAGGTTTATGTTTTCTTCAGCATTCATGATATTGTAGTTTTCCAAAACTCTCTTATTGATTGTTGCTCTTCTTATTGATTGTTTTTTCAAATACCTGTCCAAGTGTTCGCCGCAGGTAATAAGCCTTAAAATTTGATATAACGCCTTGATCCACTGGTTGGATTAAGGCAGTTGTGTTAGGCGGAAAGAGATTTTCGACTGAAATGCATGTTATTAAGTCAAATAAATTCGTTGGATGGCTTGTAGCATTATCAATTAAAAGTAGCGCTCTTGATTCAAGTTTTTTAATTTCACAGTAGCATTTAACAGACGGACTTAATATTGAATCAATTCTGGAAAATTTTCATAATTATCCATGATTTTTTTATTAGAATCCCAAATTACAGGTAAAGTTGAATTGGATATTCCTTTCATCGCTTTTGGGTTTTTGGATTGGTAAACAAGTAGTGGTTTTAATTTGAAATCTCCGCTTGCATTACCACCCAGTAGTGTTAAGCGATCATTTTCAGCTTTAAATCCTGGTGTAAGTTTTTCTTTACGGTATAGAAATGTTCGTTTTGGCATTGTTTTCCAAAATAAGGCCTGTTTCCTCAACACTAAAAACCAATTCTGGAACATAGTTTCCTCGTTCAATTATTGTTTTTGATGTCGCTGGAAATTCAGCCGCCCTGTAATCTGTATGCTATGAAGATTATTTCGATGTTTAAATCTATTAAACCATCCTCGACTTGCTTCTCACTTGCCTCAACCTGAAAGTAATTAAAAATTCTTCTTGCTTTTTCCATTATAATAGATTAGTTTAATGGCATATTGCGTTCAATTTTCGTCGTCAATCCAAATAGAAAGTCGTTTTTCCATTTCCTCTATTATATTATTTCTAGAACGGGTAATTCTAGTTGCAGAGCTTGTCGTAGTTGCAGTTGCCGATGACAGTATTTTTTCTTTATTCTTAAGAATAGTCCTTATTGTTGAAGTTGCCAAATTCAATACAGCACCAATTTGAGATTGACGTTCATGAGTATCTAATTTTCTAATCACTTGCATTTTAGTTTCTAGCGAAATGCTTTTTCTTGTTGCTTTATTTTCATGTTTTTTATTATCACCCATGATAAAAGCTAAAAATCATAATATTTGTCACCATATCAATCGTTATATTATATAAATTAATTCTTGCAATAAAGTCAACAAATGTTTGAAACGATAAAAATATGTTCGTATAGCACCGCAGGAAAGAAGAAACACAGATAAATTGCTTCGGATATAGGAAAGCCTAAAGCTGCGTGCAACCCACAATTCAAATAAAAGAGCGTAAATCGAAACAGCGTTAAGCGGGGTCTTACTGTATCCTGAAATAGCACATGTGAAGTCCTGAGGCCAAAAAACCCACCTGACCGATTATAGAGGGTGTTACCGACCGTGTGTTCGATATGGCTTTGTGCAGCTTACGTCAAGTTTGTATACGCTTAGTTGAATCACTCTGTAAGGTTCTAATTGGGTAAAAGCTTAAATTAATGTTCTTCAGACTCTATTAGACTGACCAGCGAGTTATCGCTCTAGTCTGAATCAAAATGGCAAAATCCTGGGAAGGCTTAAGCAGCTTTTTCTAATAGTCCTTTAAATTCAACAGAAGACATCATTTCTGCTTACAAACAAAATCCCGTCACTTACGGATATGAAAAAATCAAATGTTCCATATCTTGAGGTATGTTTGTTTAACATTCACATAAATTATTTGATCTTAGGCTGAAACGAAATAGTTAACTTGCAAATTTACCGTGACCAGATGAAAACTGAGATATTAACTGTACTATTAGAAAACATTACTGTTTAAAAACCAAAAATAGTCTGAAAATATTTTTACCTTTTTAAGAATTTACATTTAATAGATAGCCATCATGGTAAAAGTTTACAATTGGGTGCCCCTTGTTTTTTGGCGATTCTTTTTTGGCGCCAAGATCGGCGCGAGGAAGGCACAATTTCAAGATGGTAGCTACACAAAACCAAAATAAGAAGTCAAAGAATTGCACAAACTCTGTGTTCATGTACACAACGATCTGTTTTCACTTAAAAAAACATCCTAGAATTGCACAAACTAGGCATTGCTCACTGCCCTAAATTTGTCCATGTACACATCAATCTATTTTCATTTAAATAAAATCAAGACGCTAATACAAAGTTAAAACTATCATGGTAAATAGATTTAAAGTTTCATCGCCAAAATTTAAAAAAAAATGTTGCTAATCGAAGGGACACCCAATTCTACACTAGAGCCCTCTTTGTTTATGATACCGGCTCTACAACAAACCAACAAAAAGTTTAATGAGCTGCCTTTGTTTACAAACAATGACCAATTAATTACGGTTCGTTTAAACATATATTATTCTAAATAATACAAAATTTCATATGAAAGAGTATAACTTAAATAATTAGAACTTACTAATCTATTTGCAATCACAAATGAGGCAAATTTATGTGACACCTCTGATGTCTCTCATCAACAGGAAAATGTGTGATGTTTTGAATCGATTTTCATACCGCATATTAAAAAAGAGACAGACTGACTTAGATGTTGCCTTGTCATATTAATTTTAAATATATTAAGTTACAACACGTGAATAAATCCTTTCACAGCAACGAACGTGCTCACTTTCATTTACCATGAAATCCTAATTCAGCTCCAGCTTTCTAATAAGACTGAACATTAGTGATAGTAATATATTAAAGGGAAATTAATTTTATTTTAAAGACATCTGTAAATGTTATTGATAATTTTTTCAGGACAAAAACTGATAGAAATACCTTATTCATTGTTAATTTACACGAGCGAATATCGGAATTCGTGATCCATTTACACGAGATAATATTCATATTGAAATCAAGTTATTGCTTTTGCTCCTCAAAGCCCTGTAATTCCACGACACGATCCACAACATATCTCTAAAATGAGAATCTCGTTTTTGTTTGATTCTAATCAAAATAGCATTTTATTTCCTTTTTCAAAATTACCTACTATCTTATTGTACCTATTCCACTATTTATCAATTCTACCTCCTATAAAGTGATTTATTGCTCAGACTTTCTTGCAAAAATTTATACTAACTATATTTTAGAAAAACATAGTTTCACGTATTTTTTTCGATGATTCAATAAGTTTATTTAAAAAGTTTTAAGAAAATAAATAAACACTATAACCAAAATCAAGAGCAGTACTTGAAAAAATGTTAATGTCACTGAAACACTGCAAATCTCTCGAGCCATTCTAGCTGTAACCTCCCTTGTTGCAATAATAGTTATTTCTAGGCATCTTTCCTATTGTGATAAATTTTAATTATCCTCGATTTACGAACTTGCGGTAACTGAATTAGAAGCTCAGTACTACAGGCGTAGTTTATTGTTTGATCTGTAAGCCTGTTTGAATCTATAAGGTTTATAGAATCTTGGGTAATCATACGATACGCTTTTAGTTCTTAGATGGAGCTACTAAAACGCTAATTTTAAATTCTAATGTGAATAAAATGGCGGGAAAAGAAATAATTAAAACAACCACCAATTTTAGTGGCGCCATCTAAAAAATAAATTACTAAAGTTGGTAGATCGCATAAAACCTACATGACTACCCAATTTTTACTACATTAATCGGTCATATAGAAATTTTTTCTGATTCCTGCGTTTATGTCTAAAGCATAACTTTTCTAACTAACCTTTCGGCGGTGGGAACATCAAGTAATTGTTTTTTTTCCAAATATGCGCGATATCTATCAGTCGTAAATTTGTAATGCGAGCTTGTTCGCTTCAGACCACTGCGGTGCTGAAGAGGAATGCGAGCTGAGCTTGTTCATAACCATCTAAAAGTTAAACAAGGATTTTCTACAATCCTATATTATCATTATTGTTTTTATGCATTGTCTTCAAAATAAAATATTAAAGAAAAGAAAATAATTTAAATTTCTTTCGAAGATATTGTTACGAAATGGACTGGCGCGGTTAGATGGCTTCTCCGCAAAGCAGTTTTAGGGTTGCTATAAAATAGGGATCAGGGTAAGGTTACCACATTTGGCGAGAAATCGCTCATTTGGCGATATGCCAGGGACGGATGCAGAACCTTCTGGAACGAATTCTTACCGGTTTAGCCGAGAATGTTTTCGAACACAAGCCGAAAGCTATATAAACCCTGCTGGTCCGCAGTCAGAGAGTGTGCCTCGTTTAGCGAGCTGATAGTCAGTCACTGAGCGAGTGTCTCGAAGTCGAGTGGGTCGTCGAGTGCATAGAAGAGTCTCTTAGTGTATCGCGGTTAGTGCACCGTCGAGAGAGTGTGTTAAGCTCCGGGAACGACGGAACCGAAGAGTCGGAATCTGTGCTCTGTGTGTTGTCGAGTGCATCGCGAATTGTAGCGTGGAGAGTCTCGAGAGTATGTGAAGTTCCGAGAACGACCAAGCAGAATCGGGAGCTGTACTCTGGTGTTTCGCAGTGAAGCTGTCTCCGCCATGATAGCCTGAAGGCTGTGTTGCTGATTGTTCCAGCGTGTTTATAGTAGATCTTCGACGATAGTAAAAAGTGGCTTTGGAACTGTCCTGATTAATATTGGTAAGGTGTGTTTCGCTATTTCATCAAGTGTCGTCGTTATTCACTCCAAATCTACGAACCCCGTACGAACGTGAAGGAAGAGAAGGAATAAAATAACGTAACAATTGGTGTCAGAAAAAAACGTAACAATATATTGAAGATATGAATCAGACAATTTTTTCTCTTCCAACACTTAGATGTTGTTCAAATCTCGGTACGGATATAAAACATGTCTTCAGAGCACTGAGGCTCAAAACGTAGCTTGCTGACAACCTCATCGCAATCTAGAATATATTTTAGCACTATGGAGAATGATGTAAACACTATCCTCATTAGAAGAAAACACAGGCAGAATTTAATTATGAATTTTGAGCATGTTTTGGGTTTGGTTCTACTAAACGAAATGTCTGCTATCCGGTACTGGAAAATGGAAAATAGGAGCTTCAAATTTGCATTAATAGATGGCAACGCTTAGATATCAACGACAAAAACTATACAGCAAATTCTTTCAAAAGTGATACTGACACTCAAGATGTGGTATACCAGACGGTATAGTGGTTGGTTAGGGGAGCCTACTACAATATCCAAGGGCCGGAGTCGAATTCTGGAGAAGGTATGGGTGTTTGTAAATGCATCGTGTCTGTGTGGTGTGGGGGTACTTTAAATACGCAGATAGCCAAAAGTCCTCTGGAGAGGTTGACGATAGTGGAAGATCGGTGTAGACCCTCGGATTAGTCCCCTCCCTTTGCTCGTCTTCAAAATTGAACTGACCAAAGTCGTACTGTCATCTGTATGGTGCTACATTGCACTATGAGCCACGATGAATTTCATGGGCTAGTTCTGATGTCAAAAGGGATAAGTCAGTGGGCACTGTCCTTTTACCGTAGCGGTTAATCAGTACAGCACCACCCTTATCTAGAGATGGCTTGAGTGGAGCCACACAGGAATCTCGCACCGGGCGCCCAGACCCAGCGCCGGATTCATCCAGAGGTCAGTCCTACCGATCAAAGTTACCCCCCGGGATTCTCGTCATCCAGGGCGTACATACATCCCATGCAAGGGCGCTATAAATACAGATGAGAATTTACAGAAGAATAACATGTGTACATACTATTAAGCTTGAGTGCTATTGGGCGGCTTCTGAATGCCTCTGATATGCGTTATACCATAAGACTAATATGTTTACATATGTGGTACATTTACATTAAGTACGCAGTACATGAACAGGACTCAACATATACATTTTACCGTACATTAATAATGCTCAACACATGCAATATGTAATATAAAAAGCACAGAGACAATATATATATATAATTCGACACATGAGTATAATTAGAAATTCTGTAACGTACTCATACGAGTCCGTATCATTCCCGCTGCGTGTGTACGCACTGGATTACATACTGATATATACTCCAATGGTTTGCATTTGACTTTGCATACGATTGTATAGGTATTACGCTACTGCGTTACATTTTCAAATATGACGCCTATACGGCATAAAATATGCGTTAAATATAGTACACATTTACATTACGTAACATGGCAATACGTGTGCAGGGACTGTACGGCAGATACATATAAATGCTTATTCTCGATATTATTTTGCTTACATAGTATGCTGCAGGGCGTATAGTGGCATGCATGCAATAGCAAACCTGAGTGTATACAACGTAGGCCCATACAGTTTCGAGACATTTACTGCGTTATACGAACAATTATATAAAGTGCATACAAAACATACATAGCATTGCTCATACTAACATATTACAAAAATCAGCATTAAAAAGACAAAGGCCTATACTGCATTTGCATATGGTTGCACAAATATAAGCCAGTAATGATGCTCAAGCAATTGTGCTGATGAGCATGAAATTACTTACATTCGATAGCTTATGTAGAGTCGCACATATAACACTTATGAAACGTAAACAGTATTACATGTGCGTTAAATAGAGCACATTTTTACAATGCATAACCGGGCACTACATTTGCATGGACTGTACGACAGATACTCATAAATACTTATTCTTGACATTATTTTGCTTACACGTTACGCTGCAGGGCGTATAATGGTATGCATGTAATAGCATACCTAAAGATGGCCTATGCAATTACGAATCATAATTCTGCATTATACAAACAATTATATAAAGTACATACAAAACATATATAACATTACACGTACTAATATATTTACAAAAATCGGCATTAAACAGACAAAAACTAATTCTGCACTTGCATACTAATGCATAAATTTAAGACAGTAATGATGCTCAAGCAATTGTGCTGATGAGCGTGAAATTACTTACATTCAATAGCTTATGTAGGGTCACATATACGATTCTTGCGATTATGAGCGTATACGATATTACACATGCGCTAAATGCAGATCCTATTTACAGTACATGACATGTTTACAATATGCATGGACTGCACGACGGATACACATAAATACTTATTCTTGACATTATTTTGCTTCCATATTACGCGGCAGGGCGTATAATGGGATGCATGCAATAGCATACCTAAAAATATACCACGAGGGCCCGTGCAATTACGAAACATTATACTGCCTTATACAAACAATTATATGAGGTACACACAAAGCATATATTACATTAAACATACTAGCATAGTAGAAAATCAGTATAAAACAGACATAAACTGATACTGCATTTGATATGAATGCATAAATTTAAGGCAGTAATGATGTTCAAGCAATTGTGCTGATGAACATGAAGTTACATTCGATAGCTTATGTACAGCCACGTATGTAACACTTGCAATTGTGAAGCGTAAACAGTATTACATATGTGCTAACTACAGTACATATTTACAATGCATATCATAGAACTGCATATGCATGGACTGATCGACAGATACACATAAATACTTATTCTTGACATTATTTTGCTCATGTAATATGCTACAAGGCGTAAAGTGGCATACATGCAATAGCATACCTAAAAATATACCATGAAAGGCCCATGCAGTTATGAGACATTATACTGCATTATGCAATCAATTATATGAAGTACACACAAGACGTCTATTGCTATACACATACCAATCTTTACAAAATTAATGGAACAATGCTATATCACACGTCTGAATATTACACGTCTAAGCCAGACATGCTATGTTATGCTCAGACATAATCGTGAAATACCATATCATAATACTATAAGCAGATAAACTTGCTTGTTACTTTACATATTGAGATATTAGCAAGAGGATGGCGAAGGTGACGAGCACAGTTTATTCTGCTGCGCAGAGGTCTGTGATGATAATGAGTACGTGTGATGATAATGAGTACGTGTGATGATAATGAGTAACATACAAAAGATGATAATGAGTACGTCTACCTGTCTCAGCAATGTCCCACTCAGCCTGCCACTTTTAGAGTGCCTGCAGATGGAGCATTCTTTTTAAGGTAGAGTGTGGCCACGGTATTGTTAGCTCCTCGGCGTCGTTATTTAGGGCAGCGTCTTTCGTGAGGAGGTCTGCTGGCTTTGCGCCCATTTCATCATGAAACTACACTTATGTCACAATACCATGAGTTTTTGCGCAGATAGCCATTAAGAAGCTTAATCACATTATCAAATCACAAAGCTCGTACAATATCACATCCAATGCACTGTTACTCCCGATTCCTATTAATCTCTTTTCTACATTACGAAGCTTTTTCATGTCACTGCTGAAGATTCGAATATATTGTACTAACAACTAGGGAAATAATAAGGTTCACCTAGCGGGGGGTGCATCGCGTAAAAGTAAACGGGCGGCTAAAGTCAGGGACGGCCGCACTCTTGCGGTACCACTGCTAAATATTTTAAATTCATTGCAAGTACTTGTCATATGTAAGTATTTTTTATAAAGTTTGTCATATGTAAGTACTTAGTGAGTATGAAATAAAAAATTTATTAATCATTGAAAATGTTTTTTAAATTTAGGGGTGGAAATCTTAGGCATGTACTCGGGCAGCTAATGGCCTAGGAAGGTCTCTGACCACTGACTGTGAGTACGCTTTCGTTCTGGTCGCTAATATGCGACTACGAACTGATATATTCATGTTTCAGTACAGAATGACCGAAAGTCGACATTTTCAATTTACAGTGACGGATGATGCAACTAATTTTCCTCGTTACATTAGTGAGTTTAGTAATTAAAAGTACGTAATCATCCCGCCTGAAATGGAGTACACCAAAGAGTAGCAGAGCTAAAGAGAAACATCCGGAGCACGTATATCATATAGCTTTGCACAGCAATAGCATAGCTTCCATTCTCTCAGTGTTTGACCTGCATTTTTCTCTTGGCCGCACATTCTTTGTAACAGAAAAACCAATGAGCTCCATATAAACGTTTTTTCAACAAGTGTTGAATTTCTTGGATTTTTGGAGAGAATGAAATCTACAGTATTGTAAAATTCTTGAAAAATCTATGGGCCTACTTCTCTCATTTAAACTGTCTATCAGACGCAGAGATTTTTCTATTTATTCCGTGCTCTTACCTATAAAAGCCACTGGAGCGAATGCGTCTTAACCATCGCAAATTCTTTCTCAAGATCCACATCTACTTCCAACGGACTTCAGTGCAAGCTGTTCCAAGCCTTCGACAGAAACCACGACTTCCGACTTATCAGATGCTACGACAAGAACACGCTCGGGTCGTCGAGTTCGCATCAACCCAAAGTATTTGTAAGGTATCGTTAGCACTGGAGGGGGAATAATGTGGCGACTTGCCTACTACAACTCATCGCTGCCAGTCTGGTAATCCATAGCAACCAAAAAACAAAATAATATTTATTCTCTTCTATTGTTAGTATTATTAACGATCTGTCTCAAAATTTGTACTACCATAATAAAAATTGTACCACCATAGAGAGCAATTTCAATAATTCTTTGAATAACAATGTTTATCATTAGTTGCTCTAGTGGTCAACGGAAACTGTTGAACGGCGTAAAACCTAGGTACCTGAGAACGAGACCCTACCTCTAATCGAATTATAAGTTTCTTAATTGATACTTTACATTAACTGGGAAATGAAGTTATAATAAGCATTAAAGCATAGTAATAATGATTTAAATATTTGACGCTTAAAGTTTTTGATATTTTTAAACTGTTTAGCTGTGACGTTCGAGTTAGGTGCAAGAGCCCGAAATAAAAGGGATTAACATATTGGCAAGTACGGAAAGTTTTAGTGCTGCTAGTAAAGAATTAAGGTGCAATAGGAGCACATGTATATTCACAAAGTTGGCACATGGTCTACAAGTTGGCACATTTGGCACATGTATATTCACAAAGCCTACAGACCGCTTCTCCCACTGTATGCTCCGATTGTTTAAAACTGGAAACGTAGGGTTAGAGAATCTTTTGCTTGGCGACATCTGCTTCATAGCCTTTATTATTTGTATATGAGCGTGGTGTACTGAAAAGTGTGCGATGGCTAACAGAGAAACCGTAGCTTAGCGGTAAGAGTACGGAAGATTTCCTCGGACTTCTAGATCGCCGGTTCTATCCCCGCTCGTGACTTTCACAAACTCTGCCCTGTGCGGATTTATTTTTATCCTCACTTTATGGAATGACTTTGTCATTATTGATCTTTTCGCCTAATACCTTTATTGTCATTATTGGTCTTTTCGCCTAACACCTTTATTTTTGTTAATGCTAATTTTTCTTATATTTATTTACCGGTTTGTACTCTTTGTAGTAAGTACCAGTAGCAAGATTACCATCCAAGATTCTGAAAACCGTTTAAACAGAAATAGAAATATAATTTTAGTTATACTTACTCATAACTTAGGTAATCCGTCGCCCTTAAATGTTTTTTTAATGTTTTCATTTGGTTTATTTTTTAATATTCCTTATACAACAGATTCTTTCTAACAGATGTGTCGAAAAAGTACATATGCCATTTCCATGTAAACACTTTTTCTTGCAAAACAATTATCATACTTTTAACAGTTTAGCGCTTATGGAGCTTCCTGACTACCCAGCAAGGGATCAACAATAGATTGGTAAAGGCCTTCACGGGTCGAAAACCTCTTAGAAGCGCGATGGTCTATGGTCTATGAAAAAATTCACGGCACGGAGTATAATGCTTTATACTCCGTGATTCACAGTAATAAGTAAATAAAAGATCAGTAACCCTCACTGATATTGATGTACAGTAACTGGCTATGAACAATGATTTAGGACTACATCGTAAAAGTACGTTTAGAGCTGTTATCAAAAATCGGACAAAGTTGTCCCTTTTTATCTAAGTACCTATATACCTGAGAAATGTCTAAAAAATAAATGGTGTCGCGTCTAAAATGTATGATCATTTTAATTCTAGCTGTGTCCAAAGTTCTACAATAAGGAAGAGAGAGATATGCTATTTATAAAAGAAAACTGGCAACGTTTTGCATTGTTTTATTTCGGATATTTAATTTTGCGTAGTGAGATGTGTTTGTTTTCTTGTCATCCACGTGCTGTAAATTAAAGAATGAATGATCATCCGGTTGTGCAGTTATTAGGAGAAACTTTAATATCGAAACAAGGTGGTACCGTGCAAACTGTTTCATTATGTGGTAAAGGAAAATTTTTGGGCCTTTATTATTCTGCCTTTTGGTGTCCGTCATGTATAGCATTTACTCCAGAATTGATTAAATTTTACAAACAGTTCCAGAACTCAGATCGGAAAGAAACATTTGAAATTATATACATAAGTTCTGATTATGATCAAAAACAGTTTATGGAGCATATGAGCTCAATGCCGTGGCTTGCACTGCCTTTTACTGATCGATTCCGTCAGGTAAGTTTCGACATTCTTAAAAACTAGATTTGATTTTTGAATGTGCTTACAATTTGAACAACGAATATAAACGTTTAAACAATTTCCGGTTTTTTTTTTTTTTTTTTTTTTTTTTTTTTTTTTCCTGTATAACTAAAGTCTTTGACTTACTGTTCAAAGTATAGCTTTGAACAGTAAGTCAAAGACTTTAGTTCAAAGTATAGCTTTGAACAATAAGTAAGTTACAGCAGCATTAAAAATGAAGAAAATCATTTGAATTTTTTCTGTCCATTATAAAATCATAAATTATTAATTTCAAAATTATATTCATTGTTATTAGAAAGTTATAAAACCCGAGAAATGCATTGTACAACAGCTCCAGGGTTCAATTTTATATTATTATATTAATTATTTAATTTGTTGCATGTATTTTGAGCAGTCTAGTTTTAATATTCATAAAAGATATATACTGTTTTCAAAGCAATTTTTTACATAAGAAATATTTGAGAGATTACTTATAAAGTTTCCATGAATATAGTTTTGTATTTAACATTTTATTTTTATTAAGTGTGGCCATTAAATAATCTATTTAATTTGAGGGTTAGATTAAATTAGGTTATTAACTAAATTATTTAATTTATTTAACTAAATATTAGGCTATTTAACATGACTATTTTTCCCATGACTTCCCATGGCTATTTTTCTTCCCATGGCTATTTAACAATATGTTATGTGGAAAATAACATATTGTAGAATTTTTTCATTTATATTTATGGTTGGTTTATTTAATTATGGCAAAACACTGAAGGACTATTTGCCTAAGAGGAGGGTTGCCTTTTAAGGGAAAATGTCTGATAGAAATGTTAGATATGGGAAAAACCATGAAAATGCCCATGCAGCCAGCCTGTTTGCTGGGAATCAAACTGCAGACTGAACTACCAGTGTTCAGAATTTTTACTGCTCGGCTGCTTGTGTACCTCATTTATGTTTATGTAATGTATGAAGAAAACCATGGAGTGATAACAATCAGCCATATGTTTTCAAGAGCTTTAACGACTGAACCACTTGTGAGCCATTTAATGTATGGATCTTGCTCAACAGTGTGACCACAAAGTGATCATAATATTTTTTCTCAAAAATGACTTTTAGTTAATTTAAATTAATGACATGAGTTTTCCAAATTTTATTGAAATATTTATTTGGTGACTGTTATAAAGGACATAATTAGTTAAACATTTATAAAACATGCTTTATAATTAATATAATGCTTTTTATTATTAAATATTTTTATAAACTAATTTCTTCATTGTGTGAAATATAATTTTAGATGAAAAAAATTTGCATTGCTTTATGATTAATAAAAAAAAATAATAAGTTTTAAATGCACTTTCAATCCAAAGAACAACCTAAATTTTATTATATTATGGGGCTATATGGAGGTTATTAATAAAGTCAGTCTAAATGTATATTTACTCAAGTTAATTTTTAAATATTATAGTACATTTAAACAGTATGTCAGTTGTCTCTTGAAATGCATTCTAATCAAATTGTTGCTATAATATCTGAAAGGAGCAAATTAAAATGATAAATTTCATGTTTACAGTGGTTGTGCAAATAATATGTGCAATATTAAACAAGTAGTGTATCTAATATAGAAAGTATTCTAATCACGTACCAGCATCAAAGTATATAGTATTAAAGGTAAAGTATCAAAGTAGTAGATTTATTTCTAACTTTTTGGTTTCCCTTTCTTATTTTGTTTTGCATTGTTGTTGTATAAAATACATGTATGATAAGAATTAAAGATATTTATGTCTATTATTCCATATGGTGCAAAAGCAAAAGGCTACTCTGTAATATTTTACCTTCTTTAAAAAATTCAGAAATGCCTTAATTTATTTAATTTAGTCAGAATTGTAAGCACTAATTTTAGTCACTGATTATTAATTTTAAGCATTAATTAATAGTCAAATTTAAAATAAATTAATTCATTGGAAGATTTTATTTTAATGAAGGGACTGTACGTAATCTAATATATAATGGTAATTGATCTGTGTTTGTTCAATAATTCGATTATTACAATTAAATTTTAATTACTTCTTCATTATTTCCTCATATCAAGTTTCATCGCATGCAAACCATAATCTTAGAAGTTTTTTTTTTTCTTTTTTCTTTTTTTTTTTTTTTTTTAATGCACTAAATGTATATGCAGAAGCATAAAAGCAAACATTTAGGTAAAATTTGCAAAATATGGGAAACTTCAGAAAAAATACAGTTTTTAGATATCACTGATTCTAAGGCAAATGAAAGAAAATACAATGCTATATTATAAGGAGCAGACAAATGAAAATGAGACATACTATTTAAAAACCATGGGGCGGAATTCGGTAATGCAGGTAAGTTTGTGTATAGAAGCACCCACTATTAAGAATTAAGAAAGAACAGTGTGAAACTCACTGCTGTGTCATTTGTCCACTAGACGTGCTCGCAGTGAAGCCAACTAGTCATGTATGTGTCTGCCAACACTGTGGTAGCTGGGAAAGGGAAACAGTGTGCTGTAGTGTATTTTTTTTTATGGCGGAAGGAGTATCAGACAGTAAAATTCATGTTTGAATGTCTGCTATGTATGGCAAATACAATATGTCACTTATGGGTGTATTTGAATTGAATAAACAATATCGAGAAGGTTGGGTGTCATTGAAAGATGGAAGTTGGCCAAGACAGGGTCATTATGTTATTATCCCATCTGTTATTGTTGTGGTGAATGCTGCCATCAGAAAAGATCAATCATTGATGGTGGAACACATTTGCCTCGTATTGGGCATTAGTCAGGGTATTGCTTATGCCATCTTGACCGAGCATCTGAAGGTTCAGAAAATATGTGTGCAGTTGGTTCCCCACAGCCTGATGGAGGAGCAGAAGTTGAACAGAATGTTGATGTCATTGCAGCATCTAGAATGGTATTACTATGAAGAATATCGTCTTCTCTCCTATATTGTCGATGAAACATGGTGCTATCATTTTGAGCCTGAGATTAAGGATCAGAGCCAAAAATGGAAGCACACGTCACCCCCATAAAAAAAATCCAAAGCCGCATACATCAGCTCCGAGAAAGTCATGTAGACCTCTTTCTTTGACTGCAAGGACCCTCTGCTCATTGACTTTCTAGAGTATGGTACCATAGTTAAAGCACACTGGACTCTTTGCAAAAATTAAGCGTGACCTAATGCCAGAAATGTTGAGAGATGGCATTACACTGTTACAAGATAATGTCTTTCACATGTTGTTTTGGTTAAGGCTATGCTGCAGAAGTTTTGCTGGGAAGTGCACGCACATCCTCCATACAGTCCCTTGTATTCCCACATTTTTGGAACCCCGAAGAAAGACATCCGTGGCTGTGGATTTGCGTCGGATGAAAAGGTGCATGTTTGGGTACAGTCGTGGTTTCATAGGCAACCCCAAAACATTTTTCCATCACGACATTGACTGACTTGTCTCACAGTGGGATAAATGTATTAAGAATTATGTCAATTATTTTTGAAATAGAAAACAGTTTAATTACTTTTTTTCCATCTGTCTTATTTTCATTTGACTGCCCCTTATAAAAAGATAGACAGTTGAAAGCTTGATATGAAATATTAGATAGCTGAATTAGAGTCAACACTGTATGTATGAAAAGCATGATATGAAATATTAGATAGCTGAATTAGAGTCAACACTGTATGTATGATGTTTCAGAATTCTCTGAGTAATAATGAAAAATTTGTGGTAAATTTTTAGTGATTAGTAAAGGAAATGATCAGATTGCTTAAAGTATTATAAATGAAACATTGATTCACATATATTAATTTTGTTTGTTTCTGTTGTAATAAATGCGTTTTCCTTTAAAAGTGAATGTTTTTTGTTTATTTATTTTTTGTAGACTGAACTTGCACGTCACTTCAGAGTACAAAGTATACCTGCATTGATTTTAATAGAATCAGATACAGCTGAACTTATTACTTCGTATGGTCGTTCATGTGTTATGGATGATCCTTTGGGCTTTTGCTTCCCATGGAGGATGAGGAATTCTGTTGAAGTTCTTCAGGAAATACCTTTGGTGTCATGTAAGGGGGATAGTGTATCATTTGAATCGATTTCATCATGTATCAAAGGCCTCTATTTCTCTGCTCATTGGGTGTGTATTGCAAATTTTTGAAAATACTTTTTATTGTTAGTATACTGAACTGTCAGTTTTCTCTGTTATGGTTTTTCAGTGTAAAATTGTGAATGATGTTTAAAGTTTTTTTTTTTTTTTAAAATATTATATTATTTCAGTGTCCTCCTTGCAAAGCATTTACACCAACTTTAGTGAAACTGTACAAAAAACTAAGGAAAACTGGCCAGAATTTTGAAGTTATTTTTGTAAGTTCTGATCGAAGTGAAGAATCATTTAACCAATATTTTTCTGCGATGCCTTGGCTAGCTGTGCCTTATAGTGAAGAAAAGAGAAGAAAAGAATTGGCATATTTGTATGGAGTTGGAGGTATGGAATATGTTTATTACTTTGTGCTTATCTGAAATTTCTGTTAGGTATAGTAAGTACCCCTCATTCTGTCTTTCTGACAAAAAAGTAGTAGGGTAACTATGGATTTTTCTATTCTCATTGTCTGATTGATAAATTTGGCTATGTGTTTTTCTGTTCTCATTGTCTGGTTGATAAAATTATAATATAAAATTATATATAAAATTGTCTGATTGATAATATCTTACTTAGTGTATATATTTAACTTTTGTCTGTATGTGCCATTACACAAGTATGTATTTTTTGCCATAAAACTGGACTTTTTCTGAAGTGCCAAGCTCATTTTTACTTCTTTGTATGAAGTAAAAAGGAAGTATTGTAATCACGAAAAATTTTGGGTATCATAGTTCAAAGAAAATATCCATTTTGATGGCTATCAAATGCAATTTAACAATATTTTTGCATGACATCTGCACAAACAGACGGTACCGGAAAAATGCATAAAGGGAACACCAAACATTAAAAACTGCACAAAATTTTACCCTGCAAAATAACTTTATTAAAAAAATTTTTTAATAATGTAGGATTACATATAAAAATTACAATTAAATAAGCAATATCCCTTAATACAAATATTAATTATCCTGATAAATAAATTAGCCAACTTCCCGTTGCCTTCTCTTGACAAACCTCCAGTATCCAAGAGAAACATTAAATTTAAAAACTGCACAGTATTATCACCCTCATTTATCCCAGTGGCAACAGTGCTGATTTTAGCAACAATGGTAACAGTGATATATCAGCAACAGTGGCTGCATGCCATTGTTGCTGATATAATGAGAGAGAATGATCAAGTTGATGGGATTTCATCAAAAAACATAAAATAAAAAAAAATCTCATTCAAACTTTGAAAAAATCACTTTGAGGTCCACTGGCTCTTATCTAGTTGCACCTACTATGTACCAAATTTTGTAGCCCTGGGTCTATTAGTTTACGCACAGCATGAACAAAAGACGTACACACATACAGACAGCAGACTCTTCCTTTTATATATAGAGATAGATTAGCAGCTAAAAAATGCATCAAGAATTAACAGTATCAGAATTTCTTTGTATCTCAGAATAAAACAGAAGAGGATATCATTCTAATTTTAGAATAAATGCATGAATATTCCTTATCACTAATATTTGTTGAACATGCCATGTGGGGTGGCTCAAACTTTAAAAAAATTTAGTTGGGAAAAAAAATGTACTTGATTGATTGATTAATGTAAAAAAATATTGCATTTATTTATTCTGAAAAGTTTTTTTTTAAAGATATTTTGAAATTTTTTTATACTTTAATGCACTGAGCTGCAAACATTTTACACTATATAATACAGTTATGACTAATGGCAGTTTTATCAAGAAAAACTGGTATATTAAAATGACTAATGGTACATATAATATATTACCTAGAAAAAACTCTCTGATTTAAAAAAAATCTATAACATAACCTGTGTCTTAAAATGAAGGCCCCCAATAATGCAACTGAGGTGAACTTTTTGCTTCATAAATCTGCTATTATCATTTTCATTCATTATTGTTTATAAATAATTTTAAATGAAATAAGTTAGGTAAGTCTTGAGGTACAGCTTTGGAATAACATTAAAAGAGTCCAAGGTGCCATTTCATTAAAAATGTAATCTAAAGCTTATCAGATGGGCCTCAGCCATGGTGAACAAACAGCACATACAGACGCATTATTGGGCATTAGTGCCCGTGAAGGCATAGGATTGGGGACTTCTGCTAAGTAGCATACATATCTTTCTAAATTGTTTTCTGTAACAGTAAACATTTTGATGTTTTTATATTGTTTAATTATAGGTATTCCATGTTTAATAATACTTGATGAGAATAACCGTGTTATAACTAAAGAAGGTCGAATGGAAGTGAATGAAGATCCTGATGGTGAGGTATGCAAGATTTAATTTTAATCAGGAGTATTCTTTGTTTTGGCTGGTGTGTATTCTTAGACTGAAATATCCTTTATTGAGAACTGTTTGTATTTACATTACACATGAGAAAAACTAAGAATTTTGATATATTTAGCCTATTATTTTAAGAATCAAATATGGAACCTAAATACACTTTTTTCTTTTCTTTATTTACTTATGTATATGGCAATATTATTTAATTATTGTATTCTATGGGTTCGTGGATTTGGAGTAATTGACGATAACACTTCATGAAGAATCAAAACGCACTTTATTCACCAGTATTATATAGGAGAGTTCCAAAGACACGTTGACAGTGTTCGAAAAGCTACAATAAACATGCTGAAACAATCAGCAACACAGCCTTCGGTCAACAATGGTAAAGAGAGCTTCATGGCAAAGCACTGAAGTACAGCTACTGACTTGTTTCAGTTGCTCTCAAGTTAATCTCTGAACTCAAAACACTACTATTGAACTCAACATACTACTTGCTCGGCGTAACAGGCAGTGTATATGTAGCTTTGACCCACCTTTGAGAACATTCCCACTAAGAATGTTGCCAAATGGCCGATTTCATGTCAAATATGGCAATCCTGCCTTTTGCTGCCACTTTCTGGCAACCCTAAACCCACTTTGCGAGGAAGCTATCTCATCAGAGCTTGGCGTTTTGCAACAATACATTAAGTGCCTTAAAATTTGCTTGAAATTTGCTTAAAATTTACATTTGCTTGATTGTGAGTAAATAATGGGCACCTTAAAAGTGATAAATAATAATCTACTCAATTGGCTATAAATTCTTTGAAATTAATTTTTTTCTGTTAAACATATTTTAGAATTTTTAGGAATTTCAGAATTGAGTGTAATTTTGAATATTGTTTTCCAAAATATAGACTGAACTGATTTTGTCATTATTTTACATTTGGTTATTTTTAGTATAGATACAGAAAATTTATGTTGAACTGTTAGGGAACAAGAGAAATTGAATATTTAGAGTTATGATATGGTTTTATCAATTTTATAATTGTATTTTAACGAAACTAAAATTTAGATTAAAGAGCAAGGATATGATAATGATACTAATGGATTTTTCATCACAAAGGAAAGTATTTCAGTTATGAAATCATTTTGTATAGTTTTAGACAGTACTATTTAAGTACATACATTATACATTTAAAAACTATTATACAGGTGATTTTTGAATTATCTAAGGTTAGAGATGCAAGCAAACCACAAAGTTAAAAGATTCATATGCAGTAAAACCAATAATCCAACATGGTAGGGACTTTGGCAATGTCTTATTATTAAATATGCTTGATTAGCAAAATTTTTTATTCTGTATTTTTTAAATATTACTTCTTGTATTTTAAAAATGAAAAGTTTTATACAAAATTATAGGAGTGTTAATCTTACAAAACATATTTAATAATTAAAAATATGCTCAAAAACTATATGCATAATGCAGCATTCTCAATAATTTGTGTTTTGAAATTTGTTGCATTGTGCTATTCCATGATGCCTTTTCAAACAGAATTTGAAGGCTTACCTATTTCATTAACTCAACATTTATTATTTCTCATATGCTGCAGTGATTATCCAGTGTTCTAGTGTCTACAGTTTTGTCTTCGAAAACTCTTAGTGGTGGATTGTTCTCTTCACCACTTCAGAGTGGCATGTACTCAAAAACTGTGTTGTGTAGTTGTCATGAAGGCATTAAATACGTGCTATTTTGTTACAAAATCTTCCAAAATATGGACATTTACATCTCTTAATTTACTGTCTCCACTTGGTGATAAATAGAGAGTCATTTCAGATAATTAGCAACATTCAGATAATTAGTATTTGGAACTAGGTTTTCTCCCCGTTTGCTAGCCTCAGCTAGGTTTCTTGCAGTGCATGAAATTATATACTGCAGTAGATATAGGTAAGGGGCTCTGAATGACAGAGAGCAAAACCGAAAATGTGCTTATGGCCATTACTATTATACAGTCTTTCTGATAAGTTCTTGTCTTATGTCTGCTGCTGCCCATATGATAGTTAGTGAATGCCTTATTAGAATCTTTAGCAATAACATCATTCAACCATATCATTGCTTCGAATTTTGTACAAGGTAATTTGTCAGTGTGACCAGTTTGTTTTTCAGAAAGTAATGGTGTGATCTCTGTTTAACTCATTTATTTGTGAATTCAGTGTCTTCGAATTATTCTCATTTGTTTGCATTGAGCAAATGGGAATTGCATATCACATTTGTAAAACAACATCACCATACAACCCTTTAAACACAGTGGCTGAGAAATATAACTACACTGGTGTGCAAAAATTAAGGACGAAGTCAAAAAATTAGCATATCAGCTGAACGAAGAGGCAGAGCGGACAGAAAGACCAATCAGGAGATTAAGTAAGGTCATGTACAGTAGCACATGCGCAGATATGCATGTAGACGTGATGGGAGAGTATCTGAGTAGTATAAAGCATGTTGTCGGTGTAAGATCAGTATTTCTGGCAAAGAGATTGCATGCCGTATAGCAGTTAAAATCACACCGAGTTGCTGCCTCAGCAAGAAATGGCGAATAATCAATCTGTTAGACGACATCTGGATGCTTTTACCCGAGGTCAAATCATTGGGAAGTTGGAGGAAGGCCGCAGTGGGACAAGTGTGGCTGCAGAGTTCGGAATTGCTCATGGCATCGTTTCACGACTTTGGAGACAATTTCAAACTACAGGAACAGCTATCCGGGGGTTTAGTAGTGGTCGTCCACGAGGAACCACACCCGCAGATGACCGGTATATTGCCTTACAGGCCAGAAGAAACAGGCAGCAGACAGCAGAAGAAATCGCTAGATACACGACACAGGCGACTGGATGACCGATATCGCATTTTACCGTGGCCAGAAGACTGCACGGTGGTGGTCTGTTTGCACGACGCCCTGTACGGTGTGTACCACTAACGCCTGCCCATCGGAGAAGGCATTCTCTGTGGTGCCGGGAACACTGGAATTGGAGAGACAATGAATGGGGACGAGTACTCTTTACAGATGAGAGCAGATTCAGTCTGAGTAGCGATTCTCATCGCATACTCATCTGGAGAGAGCAGGGAAGCCGCAATCATCCCTCGAACATCATTGAAAGGGACAGGTATGGAGGTTGCGGTGTTCTCGTTTGGGGAGGCATCATGCTTGGTAGTCGTACAGACCTTCACATCTTCGACGCAGGTTCAGGCAACGGGACCCGTTATTGTAACGAGATTCTTCTTCCATATGTGCGTCTTTTTAGAGGCGCTGTGGGTCCGCAGTTCCTTTTCATGGACGACAATGCACCATGTCATCCCACAGTAGCTGCCGAACAGCTCTTAGAGAGTGAGGATATTGAACGTATGGATTGGCCTGTCACGATCTCCGGATTTCAATCCCATCGAGCATGTATGGGATTTTCTAGGCAGACGCTTGGCAGCTCGTACCTTACCACCAGTAACGATTCCGGAGCTTCGATTGGCGCTGCAAGACGAATGGGCAGCAATGCCTCAACAACTCATTGACACCATCATTATCAGCATGGGCAGACGCTGTGAAACCTGCCTAGTAGTCAGGGAAGATCATATCCCCTTTAAAAGACCGGATGTTTTTTGCTGGACACCCACCCATCACAGGGATGTTTCGGCCTTCAGTCGCATTACGTTCCATGCTACTTTTTCAACAAAGCTTCTTTTTATCCCTCTGATTTCTCTTTTAGTAAGTGTTGCTTACATTGCTCATGTCCTTACGTATTGGGGATCTTACGGTATTAAATGTGTTGATTTGGAAAGCTTTTGTACAAAGTTATATTGAAAAAACCGTCTTGTCCTTAATTTTTGCACACCAGTGTATATACATTTTGCGATGGATATTTCTAATGTATTTTTGACCTCTTTGCCTATTGATTAATTATTCATTCTGTGTCATCTGCATATCTGGCTAAGAGATAATGTGTGCTAAATTTTAAGGTTGTCAAATAATTTTTCTATGCTTGTAGATTTTTTTTTTATTTATATCATATTTTATTTGAAAATAAGTATGTCTTGCAGTTTAATTATCTTGATTAGCAGGTAGCAAATTAAAAAAAAAAAAAAAAAAAAAAAAATTGAATTTAAAATATAGTAATTTAAATTCATCCCCATTCTAATGAAACAGTCTTAAGATATAAAATATGATCAAATGTTATAGGATTTCCCATGGAGACCCAAATTGGTAGATGAACTTGGAGAAAAGCATATTTCCAAACTAAATGAGGAGCCTTGCCTCATTCTTTTTACAGGTTTGTATAGCATCATTATATTTTAATCATTCCCTCTGTAATCCAGTTCCCCCCCCCCCCAGTGCTTAAAAACTGTAGAAGTACTGTGTAATTTGATTTTCATATTTGTTTATTATAAAGAAATCGGCTCTTTCAGTTTATTCTTTTTACATATTTTTTCTCGTTAAAGAAAATTAAACTCAGCTTTATAAATTGGTTCTTAATATCTATTTTCCTATCTAATAATTGCTTTTAAAGTTTATTATATATCCAATTGTGCTTTGTCTTAATTAGTTATATGAACAGTTTTCTTGTACCATAATCAGCTCTTTAAAATCCATAAATGCTTAGGAGATACTGAAAAGATTATAAGGGTAACAGTAATCAAACCATATTTAATGCTAAACCCTCAAAAGTTAGCAAGTTTCTTTCACAGCAGGAGAAATTGAATACTAATAAAAAGTTTTAGTATTCATTGTTAAATGTTACAATACCTAAATCTGAAATCATTATTGTATTGCTTTTATGTAACTGCCTGCATCATTAACATTACATGAGAATCATATGACATTTGATTGATGATTTAGTATGAAATGATGGATTTGGAATTAAAACATTGGAAATGATGCAGTTTAGTGAGGTTTATTATAAGCAGATACTATTTTTATGATTGAAAGCAAAAATACTTATAATATTAAAATAGAGAGTTAGAGACTATTCCAAGTTAGAGTTAGAATTTTGATTTACAATTTTTTTTACCATATATGTATATGGAATTTTTTGTACTTGCTATGCAATCTGTTTTCACATTTGTGAATTCTGATAGATTCTGAAGCTGAATTTTTATCAATAGCATTCTAAGGTATTTTCTTCCTCCTTGCCCCATGCCCTTGTGGTGTTAGTGGAAGCATATGCACACTCAGCGCGTATTCGAGAGGTCCAGGGTTCGAGTCCCGGCAAGGGCATTGCACATTTTTCATGTTTCCTGGGTAAAGGGGTGGGGGAAACCTAATGACTCTACAGCATAAATATTTAGGAAGGCTAGAAAATGAAAATTAATTTTAAAGAGAAAATTAAATTGCAAAATCGAATCTACATTATTGTAAGAAGATTGTAATATTGTAACAAAAGGGGGGGGGGAGAAAAAGCCCGAAAGGGCTGTTAGTGGAAACACAATTTTGTGCGGATTCACTTTAAATGTCGTCTGTTGTAAATGCATAGTTTTTCACTTTATGAGTCTGTTGCCATTTGGCAATCTTTCAAATTTATTCTTGTCTTGTATTAACAAACTAAGCTAGTTAAAAGCAACAGATGCATTCTTAAGAATAATATTTTTGAATATAATTTTAAGAATGCATTTGTTGCTTTTGCAGTCTAAATGTGTTTTTATCTAGTATGTTATAAAATGTTTCGGTGTTCCACCTGAGCTATCTTTTCTGATAAACCATCTTGAACTTTAAAGGACTCCTTTTGGGTAAGTGTTAAAAGTCTCAACCCTTTTGAGTTTCTCCCTCTTATAGTATTTAAAATAACCTGTTTTGTTATTTTGAATTGATAAATTTAAAAGAGAAAAAAAAAAAAAAATGCTCTTGGAACTTTGATCACAGCTTAGTTACGTTAAATTTCAGAAATGGCAAATTCCTTTCTGTGATATAAGATTTAATATACTGCAAATTCCTTCCATGGTAAAAAAAGTTGGCTGGAAGGAATATATTTTTTACTATTTTTATTAACATTATTATTTTGACATTTTATTCATCTATAAAAGCTCAGTTATCTAGAAAACTTGAGAAATACTAAATGCCAGATAAGTGGAAATTCTAGATCCAGTTGGATGTATAAGAAGTGCAAGACATGGCAGAAAAGCAAATGAATGAAAACTAAAATAACATAAATATGGGCATTTCTCACTCTGTCAAATGAATGGGACTATGAGTTCCCTTGCCCTGCCAAACTAGGCACAGGGGTTCAATCTTTACCCTCACACTTTGGAGAGAGAGACATATCATTTTTGCGACACTGATCATTGTCAGTGATTTGCTGCTTGCCAGTCACATGGGCTGCCCGTCGTCCCACATGCCCAGGTCACCACCCCCAGGCAGCACTCCGGGCTACTAGCCCTTGAGCCCTAGGACATGGGCCGACCAATATGTGATCTCTTCAGGGCCTTTAGAACCAGAAGGTTCGTAATTTGTATACCTCATGGCCGAGACCGCCTAGGTACAGATCCTGGCTAGTAGCTTCACAGAGTTCTCTACATTAACCTGGGGGGGGGGCATGAATGAAAGAAAGAAACTTGGAAAAACAAAAGTTTAATTTAAAATTATGTAATGTGCCGTATGTATAACATGTCAAAAATAGGACTGATTGTTATGCATTCTTGGTGTTCAATGCATAATATTAAAGTATTTTAAATTAATTTTATGTAGACTGTATCTGAAGATTCTCCATTTGCTTTACTTTTCATAATCCTTTATTCTAAGCTGTAGCTGTAATATACAGTACAAAGTCCGTAATCGGGACTTCCGGATTAGGGGTTTTTCCGGATTATAGATCATCAATTTAAATCTGGTAAAATGGCATGTAGAAATTATACTATTAAAAATATGAAACCATAATTTCTGAAATAAAAAGCAATTATGATCTAAAGGGTATCAAATTTTACAAAAAAAAAAGCTTAATATTTTTTTGTTTACTTCATTAAACGTTTCTTTCAATGCACGTATGCATAAAGCATATGCACGTAATATATGCACATTCTTTATGCGCATGCGTAATGTATGTGCATTCTCTACTCGCATGCGTAAAATTTGTGGTTTTGAGGTCCGGATTATAGATCATTCCGGATTACGGACTTTGTACTGTAATAAGAAAAAGCAATATCATTTGTATATGCATAAATAAATGACTACTACTTTGGGATTACCAGCCTTGTAACAAACAAGTAGGGTATTAATAATTAAACAAAATACAAGCTATTTGAAAAATTTAATACTTTTATTTCAGTTTTATTCTTTGTTACAAATTTATCAGTGTGTTTAAAACAATTATCTTAAGCTTGCAGTTTTAAAAATTTTAGATTTTTCTGTTGCAAATGCTTTGTGCAGTACAGTACATTTAGTTAGTAGGGGGTTGGAAATAAAAGTTAATGTACTTTTAGTTTGATCTCTTAGTGTCTTTGAGATTGTGAATTTAGTTTTTGCAAACCTTCAAGCTACAGTCTTAATTAAAAAAAATTAAAACCATTATTTTTCTTCTAAATCAACAATACAGAACAGTTTCATTCTCACAGTATTATGTTTTAGGTAATATCTTAAATGCCAGGCATGGTCAATAAAAAAGTCACAGAAAGGTGTGTCCAAATTCAGAATTACCATGGTGGTGAAAAGGAATTGTTTTTGAGTGTATTTGTATTTGTTGTAATTATTATTTGAAAGTATTCATATTGTATTATCTCCCATCACCTCCCAAAAATCTGCTTTTCTTTAAATGTGTCTTAATTTATCTGCAGTCACAAGTATGTTACGTTGAAATATTCTGAATTTATATTTTAATATTTATTTTCCTTTGTTACAGTTTGTGAAGACAAGGAACTAGAATTAGCTCATTATGCTTTATTACCTGTTGCTGAAGAATATCAGGCAAGATTAAAGCGAGCCACAGTTGAGGAAACAAAAATTCCTCATTTGAATTTCTTCTATGCTGGTGATGTGAGTAAATTAAAAAAATTTGTATTTTTTATGTAATAAGTAGAAAATTATAGAGTAGAACTCCAATTATCCGAAATCATTGGGTGGGACCAGACTCCCTTCAGATAATCAAAAATTCATATTATTAGATTTTTTCCTAAGAAAGGGTCGACTTGCACTTTTATTAATTACTGTACATTAAAAATGGGAGTAGAAAAAAACTATTTTCGAAGAAAAAGAGGTTTTAATGAATTAAAATGAAAAGGCAACACTTTTAAGTACATGTTATATAGTGTACTAGTACTTACAATTGCTGAAAGTCATTGCTTACTGAGCATCTCGGTCAAAGTAAGCTTTTTGACAGTCTTCATCCATTTTCAGGCAGCCAAGTCACTCATCCGCTAGACAGTGAGAAATTGCATGTGGTCACATTTGGGCTGATGCTCCATCCACTTCAATGCAGTTTCAAGGTCGGCAAACGCTTCACTAGCTGACGGTCCCGTGTCTGCTTCAACTTCGACATTTAAATGATCTTCTTCCTTGACATTCTCTCACACTTTCAATAAGTTCATCATCATTTAGAATTTAAAATTCGGGGTCTGATGAATCACACACCATCCATTCTGAAGTATCCTCAGCACTAACTTCTGAACATCCAGGAATTTTCAAAAGAATGTTTCTTAATTCTTGAAGTGATACGTCATCCTCATCTTCTCCTGTTTCTTCTTGAGCTTCTTTTTCCATTTTTTCCTTTTCCTTCAATTGATTCTGAAAAATTCAGGAATTCTGAACGCGATTCAGATAGTCATAGTTCAGATAACTGGAGTTGTTCTGTAATAAATGCAAAAGATTTGATGAGTACTGGAGAGAAAACAGAAGGGAATTATTGACAGATTTTTTATTGACATGAAGGCATTCCTTCCCTTAGGCAGATAGCCCTCAAGGCTTTGCCATAATCACACACATACGCACACACAAGTAACAAATTATTTTTAATACAATGATTTTGATAATGCTTTATTTTTTGTGCTGTCCTCCATAAAAATGATTTTTCATGCATAAAATTTTCTTCAACCTAAAATAACATTAAAAAGAATTACTAGTGATGAATTAAAAAAATGGCAGCAAGAATTGATCTGAACACTTTGAGTCAGTTCTGTCCCACTACCCTAGTTGTACTTACTGATGAGAGGGGACTTAATATTATTTAGAATTTTATCCTCAGTTTTCTTAATTGATTTTTTAGAAGTGTAACTCTCATACATGTACCTTTAATTCCTCTATAATTATCAGGTTATATAATATCAGGTCTCCATAATTAATTCAGGTGAAACCAGTGATCTTATGAATGGCATGCTTATTCTATGTAAGGGAGAATGGTTGATATTCATATTGTGTATGGCATAAACCATGAAAATAACCATGCAGCCAGTCCACTTATTGGGTCTAAATTATGCTACCAGTATTCAATACATTCTTCATTCTGAATTCAGAAGCTGAGAGAAAATTGGTTTAAAACTTGTAAAAGTTAATAGACACATAAAAGTAGTCATCATCTGTAAGAGAAGAGACATAAATTATAAGTATAGATCTTTGTTTTCGAATATAATTTACTTATTTTCAGACTTTAACAGTCATTTCTAGTGACAGCTAGTTATAATGACCAGTAAATGTTTAATTGTCTAATTTAATCTTTTCATTTTTCTAAATTTTTATCAGAAATTGCATTCTCTGTATGTAAACTTCCAATATGTAATAAATTTGTGCTTTTTTAATGCTGTATCATTTCAGGCTGAAATATGTGATTCCGTACGTGATATAATTGGATTTGGAGATGATGTTCCATTTTTAGTGATTTTGGATATACCAAATGGCAAAAAATATATTCATGAAAGGAAAGAAAAAATGACATCAGATATGATTGGAAAATTTGTACGAGACTTTGTTTCACAAAAACTGACACCTTGTACTATTGGAACATGAACTATACCATCATTTAAAAGTGAACTTTGTTCTTCAAACTAACAAATTTGAATCTTTTAACACTGATTTTAAATGAAAGTTGTCTAAATTATTTAAAAAAAGCAGGCATTTGTAACTAGAGCAAAATTAGTTTAACATTTTTTAAGAAATTTTTCTTTATTCATGTAATGTATAGGTAAATTTTATCCATGTTTATTTTAGTTGTGTAAAAGTATTCTTTACCATAAATATTTATAAAGTTTTTCTATAGTTGAAGAACTTATTTTTAACCTTACAGACAAATACTTAGGTGTACCTAAATGCACACAATTTTTATAATCTTGGTACAAAGTCTGAATATGCTTGAAATCTCTCTCAGATGTAATTTAAAATAAAAGGGCAGATTTCACGTATTATATTTGATTCTGCTTATTTTGCTAAAAATGTGCTTTTGTTACTAACATTAGAACATTTTAATTATACTTAAAATGTTTTTAAAGTATAATTTTTCAAAGTATTTGTTTTTAAAATACTATTAAAAAGTCATTTTTTAATTTTCATTGTATATTTTTTAGACTAAATTTCTCAAGGAAATTAAAACTTAGTTATTTATTTATAATTACTACAAATATACCATTACCTTTTGGAACAGGGTTGTCTTATATGCATTTGACCACCGTGTCACAGATCCAGCTCTGTCATATATGAATCACCATTTAAATGCAGTGTTAGGACGGGTGTAACACATATGAATTTTTAGATCGAATGTTTAATTAGTATTATCTTTTTTTGCTGCTAGAAGTTGCCTGATGTCTGTTATGGTAGAATTTTTTGAAATTGAATAATATTGACCTTCATTTATTTTTGATATTTTGTTTCAGAATCAAAGCAGAAATCGAGGAGGGGTGTTGAGTAGTGTAAATAAAATAACTGTCTCGCCTGATATAAACAAATGGGGATGTTCTGGATGCTTTTGAATACTTTTGTTTTTATTTTTGGAGATATGGCGATATGTATCTTATTGTTGTAGAGGTTTTATTCATTTTTCTTAAAGTTTGGCTATCCTTGAGAGGAATGTTGAATATTTTGTGTATCGTGTAGCAAAACATTTTTCATACTTCAAATGGTAAGGAAGATATAATGATAAAATTTTCAAATTATTTCTGAGAATTATCTGAATGTTCCTCTCATAATGTGCCCAAAATTGGAACAATTAGACCAAAAATTTAATTTAAGCAAATGTTTTCCAAACTTAGCAGCTGAAATTACTGGTGCCAACAACAGTGCTTCCTGTCAGCCAGCAGTTCGATGAACTGTTCGGTGACTGAGGCACCTATCGCAAAAGGATTAATAAAAGTACTATATGCAGTTTTTATTTATAACTGTTCAAATGTTAAGAAAATGAGTTTTCTGCATTTAATGAAAACAAAGTGTACTAAATTTTACATTTATTTAAAAATCTTATTTGTATGATTATGTAAATTAATATATATACTCTTTCAGTGGCGAGCATAACTGGCACCCGGGGCAAAATATCTTTTTGGCACCCTCCCCCGTCAAAAAAACACAGTGATATGATGAAAATCTTGTTTGGAGACCATCATACACCACCTTGCCCCCCCCTCGCTACGCCACTGTACTCTTCTGTTCAATAAGTTTGTGGAAATGTCATGCCATGTGTCTGAAACATGTAATAATTGAATTTTGTTATTAGTATGTTTTGCTTAGAAAGTATGTATGGAATGATACTGCCTAGAACAACTTAATTTATATTGTAGGCATACAAAATTAAAGCATTTTTCAGTTATTTAGCAAAATATGACATTTTGACCAATGAGCATTTGAGCCAAGAAACTTGGTTTTCATTGATTAGAAACAAACAAATCTTTGTCATGCTTGGAAGAATGAAAGAAATACACTTATTTGAAATTTGGTAAATCAAATAAGCTGAGCACCTTTTTTGATTAACCAGATTTTTTATTCACTGATTCTACTGTTCTCACTTATCAAGAAGGTTCCATGTTGTTTTAAACAGTTTAAGTTATCCAAAGTGATGCAATGGCTAGTTTATTACTTATTTAAAAATGACTTTATATCAAAGTTGGTCAGTAGTACAGGAACATATCTACCAACTTTTACAAAATTTTCTTTACAAAACATATGGCAGTTTTATGACCTTATTTGCAAAATTGATTTTTTTTTTTTATGAATTTTGCAAATTTTTATTAAGATGCCATAAATTATGCCAGTTTGGTGATTTGTCTCCAAGACTGTATTTTAAACACCTACTCTTTGCAGGTATTTGCATTACTTTTATTACTTTTTCCATGTGTCATCAGGTTTTGTGACTCGGCTTATCAGTATCTGAGTGCCAAAGTTGCCCAATACTGGTAGTTTGACCGAGGTTCAAATTCCAGAAAATGAGCTTGCTGCATGGGCATTTTTTTTTTTTTTTCATGTGTAATATGGATACAAGATACCCTTAGAAAGTTCTTCATGAAGGCATTTCTTGTCTTAAGCTGATAGTCCTGGCATGTTTTTTTCATAATCAAGCCAGCCACTTGGCAACTAATCAACTTCTCAGGCAATTTTTAGATCAATTTCCATGCACAAATTTTGATTTAATAATCAACAAATTTCATAACTTTTTAAAGCAAATATAATTGCATTGTTTTGATATCCTTAAAACACATTAAAATTATATTTCTTAGAAAAATAACGTTCAGTTAAATATTTTTATTTCGTTCTATCATATTTAAAAATTTTTATTTTCTTTTTGATGATTTCTGAATATGTTTATTCTAAAATTTAAACGTATATTAAATGTATGGAAAAGTGTGCAAGATAATAAATGGGATCAAACATACTTTCTGAATTTCTTTTTAATAAAAGCAATTGAAATTAATTTTATTTATTTTAATTTTGCATATGTTGTGATAAAGTTCATGATTTTTTATGATGATTCTTCATGCCATTGATTCAAAATATTGAAATATGTATTAGTTTTCGTTACAAAATGAACTTACTGCTTTTACTGTGAATTTTATTTATTTATTTTTAAATCTTTATTTAAATTTTTTTAAATATTTATTTTCTTAAACCTTTTTTCATTTACTTTTATAAAATTGGCAGATACGTGCATGTGCTCCAGTAGATGTTATTTCAAAGGTGACTTTGGTAACAAATTTTTACATTTCAAATACAATTGTTCTACAAATGCTTTCCATATACATTTTGAATGCAGGAGTATGTATTTTACTTTTACTGCAAAGTTCATTGAGTTCCATCCCTGATTTAAGAGGGTATGTTGCTGTTATATTTTGGAGATTTATTATATGATGCAATTTTTCAGCACATGTAATTGTGAAAATAATTTTTAGGGGCACTGTGAATCATGAATAGTAGAAAGTTTTTTCTGAACTTAACATTTGAAATAGTTGTTAATTATTAATATGCAATTTTGAAATTGAAATATATTACATGCTGTTATGATAAAATACTGATGAATTTTTATTTAATTTTATATAATATTAAAATATATTTGTAAAAAGTGCAGAGAGTTATTTTTGTATGTTCAGCAGATGTAAAAGATCTGCACAAAATTATGATAAACCTTTATGTTAGAATAATATATTTTAAATATTATTTGAACCTGTAATATAAACTGATGGGAAAAATTAAAGAAGCTTCTATTAAATTCTTACTTGAATGATTTTGCAGTCAAGAATTTGAGACTTCTAAGAACTTAGGACTCTATTTTTTCTTGCCTTTTGTACTTTCAAAAAGCAGAACTGCATTTTTTTGCAAAATAAATTTAAATAAGAACATAGGAAATGCACCAGCTCTGACGCCGGCCCTGAGTATGACGGGGACAAGCATTATCACCAATTAGAAGAATGTTATTATTGATTGCACTCCTTAAACTACTTGACATAAGGATAAAATATTTTATCACTTTATATTTCAGCATTCATAGCTGCTCTGATAAAAGTATATAAATCAGTTGCAGCCATTTATAATGATATCCAACCATACCATGATTCCACCATCTTTGTATCGATGCTTTTCATAGATGTTTTCAGGCTTGTTGGGTGTATTTTGCACTCTCCACATTTTAATGTATGGAAAATCATTCTCCAAATAGAGATGGTACTCTTCATTAAAAAATACTCAGCTTCAGTCTATTGTACTCCATTCATAATGATCTCTGCACCATCGCAGCTAATTTCACAGCCCAAGTTAGTGGGAGACAGATCATGTGCCTCCTTGTGTGCAGCCGCCTCTTATGTACCCTGTCACTCATGGCATGTATGGATAGTCGAATTCTTGTAGCTGCAGTAAACTTCATTGCAACTTGGTTTGATATTAGTTGTCTATTTCTTTTAGCAGTCTTTGTCAAACGGTTCTAAGATCTGTTATGTCAGGTTTTCGACTTTTTGACATTAATTGTGTCCTTCTTCTATTCTCTCAATCATAGGCCATCAGATGCTTTCTCAATGACATGCTCCATCTTTCATATGTAAAAATTTTATCCAATTAATCTTAAAATTTTGAGAATTAAAATTTGAAGCATCCCTTTCCATGTGTGCTGAAAGAGGGAGTGTAAACTTTACATATTTCTATGTAGCGAAGGTGAATCCCATTGGATTACATGGATCTTGAACTACTATATTCCATTGGCCTTCACTTAACAGAGTTAATGTAAAGTACCTTTTTACACTTGTTTCTTTAATTTTTCCTGTTAGTATATTTGTATGTTTGCATGAGCTATATTTATTTTCATATTCCCCCTAATGTTTTTCAGCATATGATTTAGAAATTTTTGATTCTAAGGAAGTAATGTATGACATATTGGACTGCAAAACATAATGTATAATTAAAAAGAATAGTATTGAAGATAGTAACTGCTACCAACTTTTTTGAAATATAGAGCATAATAATATCAGTACATCTTTTCATGTGTAGTGCTTAAACTGCCAAGTTCTTCCTTTATCTTTTATACTCACAAATGGTGTGCACTGCATAATATTTTCTTCTGCATTTTCAAGAGGTAATAGTAGGAGAAAATATGTAAGTAATTATTGTAATTGTGAGAATAACAAAATTTCTTTATTTATTTCTTTGGGAATTTTTTTATTTCCAAGTTTAAAAATTTTTTTCTTATATAAATTGTAGTCTACAATTGATCTTCAGTTGAATGAAATATTTTTTAATGTAACTTTAAATATGTTGTAAGGTTAATTTTTAATATGTAGTGTAATATTTGTTATTAGGTAAAATGTGAAGGATATTATCATTTTTCTTTTCTTTTTTTCTTTTTTTTTGGGGGGGGGTCATGCATTCCCTGTCTAGTCAGTGTTCTTTTATGCCTTTTGCTGGTACAAAGCTTTATTTTTACTTGTAATTTGTTGTAATATTTTCTTGCTTGCTTATCTACTGTAAAAGTTCATCTTTATTTCTAGTCATGTTTTTCCCCCCATTCTTGCAGATATAGATTTCATGTATATATTTTATTTATATTTATTTGGGCTTATTTTAATTAAAAAAATCATTTTTTTCGCATATTATAATGTTTTATATATCCTATGTATTTACTGATGGTAATCATTATATTACTTGTTTTTTTTTAAATGAAATTTATTTGGTATTTTTTACAAGCTGTTCTTCAGAAGCAGCTAACAATTAAAAGTATATTAAAACCACCATGAAGTATTATATATTTTAAAGAAATGTAAAACCATAATTATATACTTTGGCTTTCTGCTAAGTTCTTTTAAAAATCACTGATTTTATGCCATGAAAAGGCATACTGCTAATTAATTTTGAATTCAGTATTTTAGATAAGTTGCTATGTATGTGTATCAGTTAACATATTTGTTTATTAATTTAAAATTAAAAAGAGTAATGAAAATTTCACCAATAATTTTTACTAAAGATTATAAGGTATTGTTTCATTATACATTAGATCACTGTACTTCAAAAAACACGTTATATATTTTTGAAATATTTTTATATAGCTAGTTGTATTTCTGTAAAAATTTGTCAGCTTAGCTGTCTGGCTAACTTTCAACTTAATTATTGAAAACTTTTTAGGCAAGTGCTATTAACTTGAGAATAAAAATCCCAATACTAAGTATATATATATGAATTAAAGAGAAGTAATAATTATTTGAATAGTTTGCTCATTTCAAGAATATTTTGGTGACATTTAAATATAATGTAACTTAATACATGAATTGTAGGAATTTTTTATTCTGCATTTGTATGATATTAAATGGAATGCATTTTTGAATGTTTAAATAAATGTAATTATTTTGTGTTGATATTATCTCCAAGGCTTTAATGATGCTTTAAATTGCAATATTTTTATGTTGTAATGAATTTATTTTTTAATATGTAATGTATTATTTAAAGTGTTATTTTATCGAGTTTGACTCATATTCTCTTAACAAGCATTGTAGTCAAAGTTATTGTATAGATTTTGTGTACTGTGGTGATACTGTATATTAAATGAAAATTTCAATTATTTACATTTGTTGTTTCATGTATTTGTATTGAGGATAATCTAGATGTAATAGTAGTGTAGTAACATAAAGCATTAATTTTTTAACTATCCTTTTATTCATAGTGGAATGTGAAAGATTATTTTTGTTAGTTTCATACTAGTTTTGCATAATAGGATATATTGAAATGTCATTTATATAGGCATCTTTTTTTTGGATTGAGACAAAATAAGGATCATAGTAGTTTTCCTGAAGTCATTCAACATGCAAAAAATGTTTTAGCTTGTAAAAACACTTTTAATTACTAAAATTGTAAATGATGCATTGCATGTCTTGTGAATTTTTAAAAACTAAATAACATACTGAATATACAACATGTTTGATTACAGGTTTATTTCTTTAAATAATAATTCCTACACATGTTTATCCTGTTACTAAGTTTTTCCAAATGAAACTGAGAAACTGTTTCAGCATAATAGAATGAATGGGTTGTAAGAAAAAATTTTTAAATATAAAATTAAATTGTTTACATGTTTCCCATAGAAAAAAAGTCCAATTAGTGTAATGTTCATTATGCTTAATTACAAAAAGTTCCATATCTGTATATAAAGCACAGAAATATTTGTAATTAATACAATAATGGGACCAATTACTGTGTTAATAGCGAATGCTATTTTATTCCAAATAAAATCGTTCATCACTGAAATGAGCAAGTTTATTTTTGCCATTTCTTTCTAAATATGTGGGAGAAATAGTATATTTATTCATTAATTTGCATTAAAAAGGGATCTAAAAGAATAAATTTATTTTTCTTATATCTTTGCAAATTTTGCATGTAAAGAAGTAAAGCGTTTATTAAAAAAAGTTTTATTTAGCTTATGAAAACATGAAGAAAATGTTATTATTTGAGCTTTTTCCTCAGTGGGGATTATACAAAAAATTAGATCGCATACTGGCAAACATTCCCCCCCCTCACACTGTACCATAAAATTTGGTAGAGAAATTATTGTAAATGAATTTTAGGGAAAAACTTTGTTATTGTAAATGAATTTTAGGGATCAGTATTTAAGGGAATAAAGACTGTAGTCACATTTTTAAATGTTGTGTGCATATAAAACTATAAAATGAACAAAAGTTTTTACTTTTATGTTTTCAGATTTGTCACAATAGATTCAAATAGCAAAGACTATGTTTAGTGTGTTGTTACTTATTATAAATGTAAAAGATAAAAAAAGAAAATAATTGAAAAATAGGCTGTCAAAGAGTAGGCGATGCCTGTATTACAAATATCTAGCTTTGCTTGCATAAATCTAGTCATTGACAAAGCATTTATATGTAATGTATCTATTCATGTAGATGTTACATTCATCAAATTTGTAGTTCTACTTTTAGATGATGTGTGCGTTATCTGTCAAAAGAAAGTGTTTTGTACACTTTTATATAATAATGTAATTTAAAAGTTTTCACACTTAAGAAGAATGTGGTGAAGATATTAATATATTTAAGGGATTGGTCTATGACAAATCCTGGTCATATTAAATTTCATGTTGAAAAAAGCTCAAATCCTGCCATAGCCTGTGATTCCATTATCTCGATAACATGTTATCATCTTTGATCTTGACATTTTTGTCCTATTTCAAGGGTAAAACATTTCTTACAAATCATTGCTGCATAAAATGAAACATTGCATTTAAGAAGAAATATTTTTATATTTTTCTTTTCACTGATATCCCATTTTCATTAGTTATGTAGATTTAATACATCATGAGTGATTTATATATATGTAAAAATGACTGTATTCTTGTGTAATATACAGTCTGCATCAATATTTATATTGTAGCATGCTATCAGTAAAGAAATTGCACACTTTGCTGTTAATGTTTAAATTATATCATTTAATATGTCACAACATTTCTTTGCATTTGTAACATGTAGTATGTTGTTAAATATTATGTAGACTAAGCAACAGAGAATAAAGATAAGAGCAATGTTGTTGGAAACCTAGTTAAAATCGAATGATAATAATTTGCATTGTGCAAACCTTATTTAAGTTGATATGACTTCATTTTAAAAACACTTAAGTGTCATAAATAGTTAATGGAAATATAGCTGTAATAGGTCTTATAATTTGATATCATATTTGTTTTGTATTATAATAATTTAATATATCATAAATAGTCAAGTGGTGTATCTTTTTCTGCAAACCAGGATTCAAAATGTTTTTTTAATTCTTTTTATTTTTATGAAGGAATATATCTGCAATTTTCAGTGATGATAATTCATTTAAATATGACAGGGTTCACTTTGAATATCTCTAACTTGTAAATTTATGATAGGCTAACTTACGATTTATTGGAAAGTTAGTATCTGCAAATAGAAAATTTTAAATTCATATTCAATGAATAAAAATAAAATGTAATTATTGCATTACATAGGAACATTTGGCAATAAGTAATCATATGCATAGTTGTGACCAATAGCTTAAAATTATAAGCAATACTATATTAGCACCATTATAATATAAATGCTTATTTTAATGAAAGCTGTTTTCTGATTTATTTACAGAACACGATTTTGAAAATCAGATTTTGTAATTTATATACCATGCTAGCTCAATTTTATTAAATTGCTGTTTGGCATATGATTGTGATGTTTAATTTATATTCATTTAAATTAAATTGTCATGGTAAATGTAGTTTTGGTTGAGCTAAAAAATATGCCTAAATTAGATGATACACTTATGTTCTTGTATTCACTGCATTGTGCTGTAATCCTTTGCTAAATGTACATTTAAAATTCCTGAAATGTTTCAAAACCATAGTTACTAAGACTATTGTTTGTTCATTGTTGAGTCCATATTTCATGGAAAAATGGTTACCAGAGCTTTAAGGAGCTTGAACTTCTACTTCCACCCCAATTTTGAGGAAGAGTATGATCTGTACCTAGGCAGTCTCGGCCATGCGGATATAAAAATATTGAGCCTGGCGGTTCCCGATGATCTGCGTTAAAGTTTATGCCAACCTTTCATGTGTCTGGTGGCTTAAGACCCCTTAACTAGGGTATCAGTTGCAGAATAGTGCTGGGGCCATTGAGAGTCCAATCCACGCTCTCCTCCATATTCCGTGTAAAGCCTGGAGGGAGAGACTGCCCATGTAGTACTGTTAGGCAGACCATTGAAGACCAATCAGAGCTTCAGGCATTCAGCTCCATCCTGCCATGGTCTCTGCTGGGATGGTGGCCTCGGTTGACCAGTTCAGCGATGGGTTTGGGAGTTAATTTTGATGCTGATGTTTGGGTCTTCAGTAAGAGTGTTTAAGACCATCTCCAAGATGGCTTTTGACTGGCTGGCCACCCTGCACCTAATATTGAAGCTCTCATTTGGGACCCAGTCCACGTAGTGACATTAAGTTGTCGGGGCGTGTAATACAAATCAATCTCCCTTCACATGAAAGGACTTTTGGCCCACCATATATTTAAATGCCCCTATGCTGCAAAGACACTCTACATTTACAAACATCCATGCCTTTTCCAGGATTCAAAACCAGGCCCTTTTGTACAGCAGCAGAGACTATTGTCTAGTCAGATATAAGGTAATGAATGACTGAGCAGCAAACACCACTCATTATTGGTAATTATATTTAAAGTTTGATGCTTGTTCATAGAAAGGTCTTGCTGCATGGATATTTTTTTGTGTTTTTCTCTATGTGTAATATAATCTCTATGTGTTCTCATAGAGAATTTCTCTAGTTCAAAACATTTCTGAAGCTTTTTCTTTTTTTTCAAGGTGCCTAATCTTAAATGGTAATAAATTACCCTAACCATAGTGAGTAGGATATTACTGATTAATAATTATGCAATAAATTATCATTGATGTAAAAATATTAATAGCCCCAGTGATGTTATTATGACCTAGATATGTTTCAAAATTTTCTATACTTTATTTAAAGCAATGCTCACCAAGCATTTTGTTTTAGAAATGTGACCCATGGGTTAAATTGCTGTAAAAGAGAGAGTAGAAAGAAGTCCTGGAAGAAAATAATTTAAAATAAGTGTATGTTATTATTAAAAATTAGCTAAAAATAAATTGATAATTAATAATGAAAAATAATTTCATTAAAGCAAATAATTTCAAAACTTATTGTGGCCCACCTAATATTAATTTTGTGATCCCATTCTGAGCCATAGCCACAGTATTTTTATAGTTGCAATACTTTTTTTGTTCTGTTAGTTTTTCTTCTTATTTGTTTCCTAAAATAATCCATATTTATCAATGTTTATGTATGAAGATTATGTAAATATAGACTTTTTCACGTTATTTGATGAATGTGCCGAGTATTAATTTTTACGCTTTCTAAAATTTTATTTATTGTTGTTTTAAATTGAATAAAACTAGTATATTATAGTTTATTTCATATTTTAACCATACAAATGAGTATTAATTTATCTATATGATATGTTAAGTATCTTTTAATGATCTTACTTAAAATTGTAATTATAGTTTAAAAGTCTGACTGATCTCAAAAGAGTACTATTATCATTTGAAAACTTAAATTAAATTACTGATAAGTATTCTTCATATACATTTATGAAATAATGACCCTGAATATGAAATTACTAAATTTAATACAGAATGTCAATTCAATTATGTACTGCACTGTGTAATTAATTATGTAAATGGAATTTAATATTGCCAACTGTTCTTTGAAAAAATGCATAAAAAGCCTAAATCTTCTCTTTATATTGTTCTGTCATTTGAGAAGATTTGAGATAATAGTAGATTAGATTTGGAAAAATTCTTTGTATATGAAAGGGCATTTGGCAAAGGATTGTTGTACATGATTTGTATGAAAATCAATTAAAAAAAGTAAATAATGTCCTTATTGTCTAAGAGTAAATGAATACGTTTTGTGTCAGATGTAAATATTTGTATTTTGTGGCAAATGCTGTAAAAGTAGTTTTGAAGTTGATTGCAATAAAAGACATAACTGCCAATTACATACTTGTTTTTCTTTTTTTTAGCTCAAAAGGGTGTTATTAGTCTGGAAATAGGATTTTGTGTTGGTTCTCTATCAACAGCATATCACTTTTCAAATTGCTGCCACAAATATTATTGCCCTGGATTATTTTTAAAGAAATTAAATAATTAAAAATCTGCATGTATGCATGTATGTACCTGGTATTATGAAAAAACAACGGTACCTAGAGCCATCCAATTTTGAATAACTCCCAAACCAAACATGTAGATCTGGAAGCTCAAATTTTGAATTTCCATTTTAGTTTATTATTTATTTCATACTTTGTAAAACTTAAATGAATTTTTGATTAACAAGCCGCACAATTTAAAAGCGAGCAGTGACAACGTTGTTCGAAGTCAAACATTTTTATATCCAGATCATGAAACTGTTGGCATTCCGAAAACAGTAAGATATTTATTTTTCAGTTTTAATTAATAAACTCAACTCTATGAAAGAAACGTGTTGCTGTGGCCGGAAATAAAATACTTTTATCTTCTATGTGCTAGAGTGTTGCTATTCAGTAAAGTGTACTTTCAGTAATACTTTCATATTTAATTTGGAAGATTATTGAGTATCATACCAAGCGATTTAAAAGCAATAAACAATGTTCTTTAGAATATTTTTTATTCTACTTTTTAATGCGATTGATTTAAATAAACATATTAAAATCATAAAATGAATTAAAAATATTCAATATATTTATGAAATTACACTAGCTGGACTTATTAAAATTAGTATATACTTTTTCATGATAACTAGTTTAAGCCGCTGTCTGCTAGAGAGGCTGAAGAAGTAATATAGCGAATATAAAAATATGTATGTCAACTTCTAACACTCTGTCAGGAATTCTGAAGATATACTGCTTTTAAATATTTTGTGATTTAATATAATTTAAATATTTTGTGCTGATTTGAATTTTATATGACATAAGTGCGATGAACGTGATATTTATAAATAAAATTAATGCATAAAATGTTAATAATAAAAAGACTAAGAAAATTGAATATTGATGTGATAAATTGAGAAATGAAGAAATATAAAAATGTATCCAACACTTAACGCTGCATTGGGAATTCTAAATACATGCTGCTGTGTAGCTTTTAAAAATGTTTTGATTCTGTTATTCAACTGTAGGGGGTGTAAATGCGAAGAAAACCATTCGTAATAATAAAACTAAAAAGTCCTAAAAAAGTCTGTTTGCAGGATTGAGTGGAAGAGCAGACTAGTAGACTACGAGCTTATAGAGATATAAAAACCTTAACAAACTCTCCTGGGTGGCCATTACAATCTGAAACCTTTCATATTTTATTTTTTATTATTAGCCCAAAGGGGCAATTTGTGCAGAAGGGCTATTAACTTCATATATCAGTATCTGTTTTCATAAAGCTTTCAGCTTATTTTAAGAAACTTTCGCTTTGCTTATTTTAGTTTTCAGATTCACATCTGGTTACAAAAACGTAAGTAATAAAGTAAATTCGATTAATGGATGAATATGGCAAGTGATTAAAATAGGACTTTGCAAAACTTTCAAGCTAAGACTGCGTAAATGAGAGTTATACAGAGCTGGAACAAAGTTTTGGCACGTAAGTCACTTGCCTCAACCTTGTCCCGGCTCTTATTTCTTACCTTAGGCGAATAACTAGAAAAAGTGCCAAATTAGCTTAAAAAATTTAGATATTCATTTTGAAGATAGAAATTGCAATTATTAGCTTTCAATTTGGAAACGCATCAATAAGTACCCAAAGAATTTTATGTTATAAACCAATCCAGCTGAATTAAGAGAAGAATTTATGGGTACTTTTCCGTTTCGCCGGCGCAAATCTCGCCAAGCAGACTTTGTTGGCGACAACATACAGTATACACATAAAGAATGTTAATTCTAAGAATTTTTTTTTATTTTAAAGGCATAAACATTTTAATATGGTTTAAAATTTTGTAAAAAGCCAATAAATTTGTAAAAAGACATTAATTTAAGAATTTACTATGATTTCATGGTTCAAAATCCTGATTCGCCGGTTCGTATCACGTGACCCCAAGTGATCTCATCTCACCTAAACTACGCTACTAAAATCTAATTCTCTCAGTAATTATCTACATTAATTTCAAGTTAAATCTTAATTTGGAATACAAGTTTAAATGCAAGAATTATTTCAATTCGTACGAATAGCTTACTCAGAAATTATGTAAAACCGCAGTGCTTTACTTCGCTAGTGCATTCTCATTACAATTGATGAATTTAACACTTGATTTCGCCTTCGGATGAGCGGTGTAATTGCGTTCTAATTGACTTAATTACCGTGAATTGTCTTAGGGGATAAAATTTAAATATCGTGTAAAAATTCTATATTATTGTATGCCAGTATTGAAAGAAACAATCTGATAAGAAATGGCTTCAACTTGTTTTGAAACTGAGGCGTAAAAGGTTACCAGCGAAGATATTCCGTCTGGCATCAGTTAAACCAATACTGGCGACTTTATCGTTTGCGCCGGCAAAACGGAAAAGTACCGAATTATGCTATAAACCAATCCAGCTGAATTAAGAGACGAATTTTATGTTATAAAACAATCCAGCTGAATTAAAAGAAGAATATTATGTTAAAAACCAATCCAGCTGAATTAAGAGAAGAATGAACAACATTGATTTTTCTTAAAACTCCTGATGTTTTACAGCACTATACGTATTATTTTCTAACATTAAAATTTATGGTTGGAGATAATGCAGTTAATTTGCGCTTGTTTATACTAAAGAATTGGGCTGCATAGTCTAAACATTCCTAGAAAGCATCCTGCTGCGGACATCAGTAATTTAGTATTATCTCTTTCTAAATTTGAACTGTAGGTTTGATTACACTTAATTCGCCGTAACAATATTTCTGAAGTCTGCTAACGGAATATAGACAGCGATGCATGCCTATAGTTTTTGCAACAGACATAAATAAAAGCTTACCATCGAGAGGCTAAATAAGGATGCTTAAAAATTAAATATATCATATTTTCTTTTATTTTTTGTGAAAAATGTACCATTGAACTAGATGCATAGTTTGAGGTTTCGTCTTCTTGTATCTGTATTTAATTTGCGAGGAACTATACAGTTGGTTCCATTTGCGGTTATTTCTGGAGCAATTACACGTATTACTGGACAGATTTACTGAACAGGCACATCACTCAGTCTCTATCTTTGAAAAGACTAGAATGTAAACATCTAAGGAAAGACATGATTTCTTACTTCCCTTCTATTTTTTAGTCCAAATGGGATATTAGTCTCGAAATGGCATTTTGCGTCGAATCACAAGAAGCGTTGAACCATTTTTCAAATTGTTGCCACCAAATAATATCGCCCTGTTTTATATTTAAAGAAATTAACTAAGGAAGAATCTGCATGAATGTATGTCTGTTTCTCGCATTGTGAAGCAACAACGGTACCCAGAACTACCAAATTGTGAATAACGTAGTTCTGCACCCGAACATGGGCACCTGGAAACCCGGATTTTGAATTTGTTTTATTATCTATTTCATATTTTGTAAAACTTTGTAAAACGAATTTTTGATTAAAAAACTCAACAATTTCAAAGCCAGGAGTGGCAACAGTGTGCAGAATAAAACATTTTTGTATTCAGCGCGCGAGACTATCTGTCGAAATTCTAAAGATAGATCGAATTTTATACGGCGTAAGTGAATCTCTCACTTACGCCGCATAAAATGTGTTATCATTAATTGAACTGTGATATTTAATAAATAAATTAAACACTCAAAACGTTAATAATAAAAAGACAACGTTTTTTAAAGCCATCTTAGTAAGAAAAACTGAACATTGATATGATGAACAGAAGGAAGACTGAAAAAAAAAAAAAAAAAAAAAAAAAAAAAAAAAATGTATGCCAACACTTAACGCTGTATTGGGAATTTCAACTGTTATGACTGTTATGTTGATTTTAAAATTTTTTGAAATTTTGCTGTTAAATCGTATATGTTGTACGTGCGAAGAAAAATATGCTTAATAAAAGGTAAAAAGACAAAAAAAAAAAAAAAAAAAAAAAAAAAAAAGGGGGGTGCTAGTAGCAGTGGAGTATAACAGCAGACTAGTAGATTGCGAGCTCAGCAAGAGCTTAAAAAACCTTAATAAACCCCTTTGGGGAACCGTTACAATTTGAAATCTTTCAGACTCCCCCCTTAACTTTTTTTTTTGAGTTGTCCTATTGTTTACAATGGAATAATAAAATTAATTTTTTAGTGAGTCTCAAAGAAACAATAATAATAAAAAAGAAATTTATAATTTTGAAATTTTATGGAAGATTTAAGACAAAACGTTCTGGTTGCTTCTAATATAACTGATAATGATATAAAGAACTTGGTTTAAAAAGCATAGGTTCGTTCTTGTGACTTTAAAGTAACCGATAGAAATAATATATTTAATAAAAATTGGTTTCTTGGTAAAGCAATTTTAAAACATAGTTTCTTAAAAAAATTGAAAAATAATAAAAGAAAGAGTCTGTCTGTGTGTGTGTGTGTCTTTCGTTTGCGCTGCGCGTAAGCTAATAGACCCACGGCTACGAAATTTGGTACATAGGTGCATCTAGACAAGAGCCAGTGCACCTCCAAGCGATTTTTTCGAAATTCGAATTCGAATTTTTTTTTATTTTACGTTTTGTGACGAAATCGCGTCATTTTGAGACATAATGGGCTATAGGAAAGCGAGATTTTACTCTACACACTCCATTTTCACATCGTCATGAAATGTAGGTACTTAGCTATTTTACGAACTTAAAATAAATTTCGCGTTTCAATAAATCGATTAAATACGAATTTATTTAACAAAGGGAGCTTAACACCTTTTCAACGGGATTTTTTCTAAAAAAGTTTATTTTAAAAAAAGGTACAGTTTATTTTTCTTTGATTTTTTGGACACGTTAAACTTTCATCCTTGCGACTGCTTTTACAAAACGAATTTTGGAAAAATGATAATATTTCGTATTTAAAAAAAAATTTTTAAATGAAGCTTCCGAGTACACTTCTCACATCTCACATCTTTAAAAATGTGATTTTGGCAACCATTTTCCTTTCTTATTGTTGTTGATAGATTTTTGATGAAATCGCATCATTTTGAATAGTTTCATTCTTTTAGAAATATGGGTTTGGCAACAATTTTTCATCGTATTTCTTATGTCACTGTTTTTAAGAGATTGGCATACCTCATTGTCATTTTATATATATATATATATAATACATTTTTATTGATTTTTTTTTTTTTTTTTTGATAGAGTTGTTCTGCAGAGTAAAATTCTGCGCTGAATTTTATGTTTTTTGAGTTTCTTTCATGTTATTTTTTGCTTATTTCACTGTTTGTAAGATATTAAAAAGTTTAGCATGAATTTTTTTTTCAACGGAAAGTTGGTTAATTTTTTTATATGTAATATATTTTTTTAAAAATGTGTGGGGTTTTTTTTTTCGGAAGTTTTCTGCAGAGTAAAATTTTGCGCAGTTTTTAAATTTAACATTTGGTGTTCCCTTCAAGCATTTTTACGGTACATTTAAAAGACAGACGAAGGCTGGCAGCGTAGCTGCTAGTTACTAATATAATAGTGTAAGAGATTAAAAAGTACTTTTTTTTTCTTTTTCTTTTTTAAATTATAGTTATTTCTATGCTAAGAACTAGCGAATGGAACTATTTTTGGATCTAAATCCCTTCAGTAATACGTTTTGCTCTAAAATCTTAGATGAATTTAATAGAATACTTTATAACTTGATTTAATAAGTGCATAGTTCAGCCATACCTTAATATCCCTCATTGCGCCCCATATTCTCAAGCAACTTAATGCTACATTATTTCAGATTAGTGCCGCAGAGACGGGTAAGTGGTTAGTGACTGATTGCCGTACAGAAGGGCCGAAGTTCGAATGTCAGATAAGACACGGATGTAAATTGTCTGTACCCTCATAGGAGGCAATGATGGCCCATCTTATTACCCTCTTAATAAAGTGACCACCGCTTCCGGCCTTAGTAATGTTCTTTGCCTCTAACGGCTAGTGCTGGCCATTGGAAATTTACAAAAAAAAAAAAAAAAAAAAAAAAAAATGATTAGCCTCATTTAAAGATCTGTGGCAAAGTACTCGAGGCAGTCTAACAAAGAAAAGGAATGTCTTTATTAATGAATTTGCTTTTTTAAGAGAGATTGGCTCATTTATATGCTATATATGAAAAATGGGAAAAACATGAAAAATCTCATGCAGCCTGTTCGTTCCCCGGGATCTGAATCCTGTCGAACTACCAGAGTCTAGCGGTTTCATTCTCTGCAGCCTGAAGGATTATTTACTTAAAGCACAGTACATCATGCCCGTCTGTTCATAGGATAAATGTCTTCGTGAAAGATTTTCTGAGCGAACCTGTAACGTAAATAATATTTGGGTTCAAAGATATTTGCAAAATATCTAAAATAATGTTTACAAAATATATTATGTAGCAATTAGAATTTAATCTTAAACACACTTTCAATATGAAACTTAAAACGACTGAAAACACGTGCCTATAATTTGTAAGAAAGTGCTCTGATCACTAGGCACTGTGAAACAACAACAACAACAACAACAACAAAAAAAAAAAAATATTATTTACAGCCAACATATACAAGACAAAAATAAGTGTAAGCATAACAATTAAATTTTCATATGCAGAATAGTAATCCATAGAGTAAGATTTCGATTCTTATAATATGACTTGCGTGTGGTACAAGGTTACTTGTCAGGACTTAGTGTTCTGTGCATACTTTTGGCAAACATAATGGTGACAGTACCAATGTCCTGAACTCGAACAGTGAGCTGAATGCAGCTATGTTCTTGTGAGTGCTAGAAGAATTACAACGTAAGAAGGGTGTAAAAGACCCTTTTATTTAAACCACTATTTACAGCAACTCCCAACTCGGGAGTGATAACAGAAAAATAATGACCGCGCTTGGGTCTAAACTGAACAATCAAGCAATTTAAAGTAAAACTTCAGTAGACGTTTAAATAGTCGCTGTTCACAGAGCTTAAACGCGAGATTGGCCTATTTATGGTGCGTAGCAAACCTTTGCTAAGTACTAACGCACTTAAATCTCTTCAATCAGTATTAGAGGAATAGCACTAAGGCGTAAGAATTTAAAACACTAAACTATTCTGGCGAACGTCCACCGAGCCAACGTGGTCTGAGACTAAAAGCTCTCTCAGACTTGAGAAGTTCCTCACTAACCTTTAAATACAAAACTTGGCTCCAACACAATTAGCATAAAGCTGAACCGCGCGCTCATTCTGAAGGGAAGTTGAAATAAGAGTTTACAGGAAAAGGTAACTTAAAATAAAAAGAAACTTGGTTAGTTTAACTTAAAACCTTACATACTTTACTTTAATATTTTCAGATATCAGCTTCCATAAAAAGTAAGTACTGAAGATATCTGAGGATCCTCAACAACAACCCAAACAACATCCTCAGGAGATCTTCATATATCCCGGGACATTACGACTTCAGCAGGACATCCTTAAGATGTTGATTTACGAAGTCCTCAGGATATCTGAAAATCATCATCCTGAGGAGATCTTCATATATCACTGGATATCGAGACTTGAATAGGATATCCTCAGGATGTTGACTTAAGAAGTCCTCCGGATATCTGAGAATCAACATCCTGAGGATATCCTAACTGTTTCCCGAGACATTGCGACTTAAATAGGATATCCTGAGGATGTCTTGTGTTATGGGGGAAACAAACAAACATTAAAAAAAAAAAAAAAAAAAAAAAAAAAAAAGAACCGCAGATGTTTAGAGGTTTATAGTTCATGTCCTTCAAATACTTCTCGAGATAATCGAGATAATTTGTTCAAGTGATGTTGGTAAATAGAAATGTTTGTCTAATGTAGAATGTATTTATGCAGTTATGTTTAGTGTAATATTGTTATTTGTTAAACAAACAAACAAAGAAACTGGTAAGAAGACTTTTCTATCCTGATCATATTTTGTTTTCTAAGTACCCCCTGCACCTGGTCGGGTAGGGGACTGAAAATTTTCAGTATCCATGTCAGCCATCAGGAACTTTGACATTTCGTGTGAAATCTAGTGTGTCAACTAATAAACCTATGAACTCTGATTCTGACAAATTCGAAATTGCTTATGATGAACGCTGTGTTTTGTTTCTGATGAACTCTACATTATTTCTAATGAACACTGAACGGTTCTGTTGAACCTGTTGTGAAAATTAGCCTTAAGAGGCAAATCTTCATCTTAGTGGGGGCGTGTAAGGCCCATAGCCCCAGGAGAAGGAAAAGCCTGCCCGAAAAAAATTATTAGTCCGACGTGACGACTAATTATTTGGTTTGGTCAAGTGGTCAATTATTTGGTCAAGCGGTTTGTTGGACGGAAGTAATAAAAAAAAAAAAAACAAGAAAAAAGTAGACAAGAGGAACGAGAAGACCGGTGGGGCAAAAGGGGTTATTTCTGACCCTGGATGTCGAACGGGACGCCCCGATTTTTTTTTTTTTTTTTTTTTTTGTTATGCAGAGATTGTTTTCTCATACGGAGACAATGCCGGAATTACCTATTCATGATTGTACCTATAATATATAATAATCAAGAACTGTTTACCTATTAAAGTTTTTTGTTAAACAAACAATAAAAAGGTGTCGTCTGCGTCGATCGACAGTGTGAAGGAAATAAACCCCACTCTACGGTAATACAATGATTCTTATTTCTATCGGTACGACTATGGCAGTCTACTACATTTGGAATTTGTTTTATTATCTATTTCATACTTTGTAAAGCATTTATGACTTTTTGATTAAGAAACTCAACGATTTCAAAGTGAGTAATGGCAACACTATAAGGAAAAAAACATTTTTATCTCCAGCGCGCAACTGGGTATTTGAAATTCTAACGATATGCTCTTTTAAATATTTTGTGATATTGCTGTTTAATTTAGTTTTATGGTTTAAGAACGAAGAACATGATATTTAATAAACAAAGGTAGCACAAAAAACGTTAAAAAACCCCCTCTGAAATCTGAAAGCTTTCAGATTTTTTTTTTTTTTTTTTTTACTTGCTATTCTCCTGATTTGTTTTAATTATTTGAAAAATTAGTTCCTAATACATCAAAACTCAAACTCTTGTTTCCTTTTGTGTATTCAAAAGACTTTTTGTCAGTCAAATGTAGACGAAACATTCATTATTACCAAATACCACGTTGCTGGTTTCCGTTTCCTCTTCGTTTGTTGACACATCCGTTACTGCACACTTAATCCGTTATTTGATACAAGCTTGATTCGATCACTGGATTGAGAAAATAAACATTATCACTCGTAAGTTTCCCTCATTTAGTTTAAATAAATTTATTTTAAGCTCTTTCAATTTAGTATGCATTTAAATGTGAATAAGAAAGCTTATACAAATATGTACAGTTTATTAACGTTTTACTTACAATTTCCAAAGAATATTTTACACCATTATTTATGTGAATCAGAGCCGAGATTTAAAACTGATATTTGCTAATTAGTGGAAAAACAGTTTTTATTATTAACATGTAAAATCTCAATATTTAATTTTTAAGATATATAAGTATCCTAATTTCAAAGCTCTGTTTAACTTTTTATACAAGTGTACCACAAAATATTATAAAAGGGCAAAATGAACTTGTATTCAGTTACCATTATAATATGCAACCATCGATAGATGAGAATAACACTTCAGAAAAAAATTTAAAATGTTTTTTAAAATTCATTGTTAGTTCAAAATTTCTATGTTTGATGCCTTCCCACGAATCTTCTGAAACTTAACGCATTTCATGTCTCGTTGCTATAAAATGAAGATTGAGAAAATACTTTCTAAGAAATAGAACGTACTTTAACTCTTCCACTTTCAAATAAATTTTGATTTCTAACAAAAAAGTAACTTTTTATTTTGATTTAAAATCACTTTTTTTATTTCTTATTTTGAATGGGCTCTACTTTTCAATTTGGATTAACCTTGTGAACCTGAGTGTATTTTTTCCTTAAGGATATTGTAAAATAAATTTTATGAAACTATTTTTTTTTGAAAAATATGATATATTTTAGTTCTTAATCACATAGATACTGTTGCTAAATTTTGAGCTGTACATTACTTTATTCACTTTTCCAATTCTCGTTTTTTGAGATAGTTTCATTATTGCTAATAATACCTAAATATAAAGTAACGAAATGCGGAAAATTTTAAAATGAGACTCATTGTTTTATTTTAATTTCATTTAAATGCAACATAATTCGAAGTTTAAAAAGAAAATGTTATTACTTACTATCTCAAAAACAGAAAGTTTACAAAATTTAACTTTGTTACAGTTAAATAATATTATGATTATTAATTTTAAATGCTGTTTTAAGGAAGAATTAAAGATTGTTTACTACAGTCTTTTTTAATTTAAATTCTCAGCTTTTTACTAACAATAATCTGTAATTCGAACTAGAGAACTTCTAATTATATAATTACATAATTCCTTAATAATAATAATAGAAATTAAATATTTGGTTTCCTCCATAATTTACAGTGTTTTTAACCTCTTTACAGGATTATTCTATATTAATTATTTATTATAATCTTAGTAACTTTAATCTTCCTGCATATGATATATACACTCATATCTATATAATGTGCTTTATATTTGTGGACGATATATATATATATATATACATATCAAAATATTAAACATATAAACGTTTTAAAATTTTGTTTTGAGACGTATTGTAGTTAACTTCGTAATTTGATGTTTAGACGATTAGAAATCGATGTGATTGAGCTAAAAACGTGATCTTAAATTTCTGCAATAAAAAAGATACACACATGCATTCAACCATAATTAATTTTTAATGTTTATTTGACATTGTTCAGTTCTTTTGTTATTATTAAGTTTTCTGATGCATTCAAAGTAAATTTGCTTAACATTGATGAATATTTTTATTATTTTATTTTAAAATTGCTATATTCTTTTTTGAAATGGAAATAATTTCCATTTCACTAAAGATGTGGTAACGATACTGAACTTCAGTTCGAAAGTTAGTTGCATAACTTTCAATACTTTTTAATGGAACCTATTTTGTTGTTATTGTCCTAAACTGTTAGCTTATAGTCCATGAATAATTCCGTCTACGGTATATACTATACCTATTTTTTATTGATCATAAACCTTTGGCTTATCAGTAATACTACGACTTTTGTCCAAATTCATCTTAATTTTGGCCGAGAACACACCTAGCAATGGCATCCAGGAGTCTCGCACTTCTGTTCTATTATCATCACTGGAAAGAATTTTCATTCTGCATTGATATTTCAGACCATACGTCTATATCATACGTCTTTAAGCGAGATTCGAACCGCGGACTTTACAGAGATGCATCGATTACCCTTCAGGGACGCCATGATTTTATATCGACTATAAGCGACAATCAGTGGCATGTAACTGAAAAGGCTCAGTATTCTTAGTTTTTCTTATCATTTGATATTTAGTTAATGTTCATGTTTTCTCGCAATAATGTGTCTTTTGCTTTTATCTAATCTTTATTAAAATTACCACAAACTTTCAAAGAATTTCCGTAATTACAGCTAAATAAACAACCATATATATTAAATAGAAAGTGATGACTTATGGAAGTTCTTCCAAACTATAAAAGGAACTTTTCAATCTTTATTCAGTTTTTGCTTCCTGTTTTTACGTATATAAATTTTAACAAGAATTTCACTTATCGTTGTTATCATGTAAAATTACATTTGGTTGTCTGAAAGGTTATGACGTATTTTTTTCTATGTTCTTCAAATGTCCTTTATTTATATAAAGAACAATGAGCAACTAGAAGGGCATTCCCATTTTGTTCGATAATTTTTTGCTTTCTTTTAATGAACTTCGTAATTCCTCATTCCTCATTCATTTCTTCGTCCTTCCTCATTTATCGACGAAAACTTGATACTGATTTACGACCTCATCTGAATTTACCGTTATACACGAAAGCAATTTTGAAGAGAGCGAAACAGATGAAAAATCTGAGGGCACAAAATCAGGCGAGCATGATGCGCGAGGTGACACTTTTCATTCTAATTCCAATAATTTTTGTCAGGTGATGTCAGGTTGTGTATGGTCTCGTGTTATCGGGAAGGAATGCAGTTCTTATTCGATTAATGAGCTTTGGAATTTCCTTGAAGATGGATTCGTTGAAATGCTCCAGTTTGCGACAGCACACATTTGAACTCTTGGCTCGTTGGTAGGAGCTTGAAAATGTGCCACACATAAGTTTGATCTCTGACAAAAATTATTGGAGTTTGAATGAAATGTGTTGCCAAGTGTATCATGACTTGCCTGATCTTGTGGGCTTAGAGTTTCATTTGTTTCTCTGTCTTCGAAATTTCTTTAGCAGTGTAAAATTCAATTCAGACGAGGCCGTAAATCAACACCTTGTTCAACTTTTCACTGATAAAGCAAGATTCTTTTGTGAATGAGAGATTACGACACTCATTAAAAAAAGTAAAATGTTATCAAAGAAAATGGGCAATATACTATTGACCGCTCACTATTCTTTATATAAAGAAAGGATCTTTGAAGAACATAGAAAAAATGCGTCATGACTTTTTAGACAACCTAATATAAAACGATAATTTCTGGGCGTTATCTGCGAACATGAAACTGAATACATACGCGCATACAGACACCAGTACGATTTGTTCTATTGAATAATATCAAAACTCATTTCATAGGTGCTTATAGGTAAAATGGTTATACATAGATACGTACACTGACTACCAATAAGTATTTGGACATCTGTGATAGAAAATAAAAACTAACTTTATTCAAAATCAATAGTTTGTAGAGCCTCCACGAGAGGTAATTATAGCGTGGACCCTCAGGGGCATACTTTCCACAAGTCCTTGTATGACAGCTATTGGTATTTGCTTCCACTCAGCTTGGAGAAGACATAGAAGTTCCTTCACCGATTTTGCACGGTTCGTGCACCCCTGAATTCGGCGATGCAACTCGTCCCAGAGGTTCTCGATAGGGTTCAGGTCTGGACTCTGGGCAGGCCAGTTCATTCGATGAACTCCATTGGCACCAGACCAAGCCTTGGTTAACGTCGAAACATGACAACTGGCATTGTCATCTTGAAAGTAACAGGAGTCCAACCCGTAAACCTGCCACAACGTAGGAAGCACATTGTCATCCAAAATAGTGCAGTAGGCATCGGAGTTGAGCTTACCATGAATGGGGACCAAGGGTCCCAGCCCATACCAGGAGAAACACCCCCAGACCATAATTCCACCTCCGCCGAACTTGACCGTTGGAACAATACATTCTGGCAGGAGACGTTCTCCAGGTAGACGCCAGACCCAGACCCTGCCATCCGAAAGGTAAAGGGTGAACCTTGATTTGTCCCTCCAAAGAACCCGTTTCCACTGATCTACAGTCCAATTTCGATGTGCTTTGCACCACATTAACCGAGCAGCACGGTTGGACATTGTGATCAAAGGCTTATGAGCAGCAGCACGACCATGAAAACCAAGCAGATGTGCTTCCTTACGAATGGTATTCATTGAAACAATACTCCCGGATGCCTGTTGAAACTCCTCGCGGATGATGGCTATCGGTTGGGTGCGGTTCTTCCGAATTTCTCTGGACAGCACTCGTCGGTCTCTATCTCCCAGTTTCGTTGGTCTGCCGACTCGAGGCACATTCCGACAATCACCGCTCACCTTCCACTTCTTAATCACATAGGCCACTGTCGATATTGGGTACTTCAGATCGCTAGATATGTCCCTTAAGGATCGGCCACATTTGTGATACCAGATAATTATACCTTTCTCAAAATCAGAGAGCTCCGAACTGCGAGGCGTCTTGCATGCGACTAAAGCCGATGCTGTTTCCTACACGATATATACCGGCGGAGTCCGTGACGTACCTTAGGACCGCAGATATCGTCATTTGCATAGATGTCCAAATACTTATTGGTAGCCAGTGTATATGTGCTTATAGATAGATACAGGTGGCCCTCGACTCGCACAATTTAGTATTCCGCAAATTTTTAATTTTTAAAAATTCAATTTTTTAAAGATTTTTGTCGATATTGCAAAAATTGTTCTCTTCCATACAGTCGTTGCCATTTACGTTGATAAGAGTGGTGCATCACTGAAGTTTTCAGGTTCGAGACCCAAACTCCATCGAGAAATAGTCCGCATGAGCACATCAGCAATAAATGTTAATGACCATATCAATTGATGGACAACTGCACGAAATTTAAAATGTAATGGTTCGAGCATTTTCTTTAAGCCTTCAGAAGGTAGAAAGACCAGCTTTCAAGCTGGTTATTGCTTTAATATTGAAAGATTATTTCCTCTTTCATTTTTTTACTGGCAGCTTAGAAATATTGTAAAGATTAAAATTTACAATTTAAAGCCTTATTAATCTGAGACAATGATCCAGGACACCCACAATTTTTGTAGAATTTATACCTAGAAACCAATGTTGTGTTTGTTCCTTCCAATACTAACTACCTCGTACAGCCCATGGATCAAACAGTAATAACTATGTTTAAATGATATTATATGAGGACAATAATGAATCAAGCCATTAAGACAACTGGCAGGGAAAGGGGACGTACGTTAAGAGATTTCGTTAAGGACGCACGTTAAGAGAGTACGTACGTTAAGAGAAACTTTCTCCCTCTTCCAGCATGCCTTCATGGTGTAACGGTTAGCACACTCAGCTATTCGATAGGTCCAGGTTCGAGTCTCGGCATTGCAAATTTTTCACATCTCCTGCTTCATAAAGATCTAATGACTGTATAAAGTACTGTTGCAGGCGTACGGGTTCTTAATATATTAAATGCACCCATACACAGAATTGATGATAGCTTGAAACATTTATTTTTATCAAAAGAAACACTTTGCAGTTCTGGAACTTTCCGAAAAAATACTCGTACAGCTCTTCTCAGTATCACAGGGTATCAGTATCACTCTCAGTATCACTTCTCAGTATCTCAGTATCACCAGTAATTACACGTCAAGCTACTAACAGCATTAAACACAACGCAATGCGAAGGGATCTAAAGAGCGAAGCTAACACAGAGATAGCTCAATACTCAGAACTCAGGCTGAATTAAACAAATGATGCTCCAGAAACGAATGTTCTGCCCGATTTCACACAGCTGTCTTCTATCCGCCGAGAGATTTTCTAGAACCTTCCACTTCTCGAAATTACTAGAAGGCATATGAGGGCCGGATACGGTTATAGCTACATATACTCAATGTTACATAAATTTGCCCCTGTATTTTTACTTTTCCGGTAAATCTTCGCTTCTTTAAATTTTCATGTTACATTATATATATAAAAAAAGTACTACAGTTTCACATATAATTTCACTAAAATTATTTGCATATATACAAAAATTCGTAAGAGTACAATTCACGGAATGCAATAAATAATATTAGAGACCCGTGGATTGAAATAAAAATAAAAAAAGCTGATGTCATGACTTCCTTGTACGGAATATTAAATTATACGCATTTTTTCTTGCCTTTCATTTAAACTTATTGGATTGAATTAAATCTACTTCGTCGATAACGCATAAACCACAATAGAATAAATGCACTCTTTAAAATTCACTATATTTGTTTACACTCTGGTGAAGCAGTTTTATAATTTTTTTGGAGGAAAAGAGTCTTTTATTCTGCCCTTACGTACAGATGTCACATCAAAAACATCGTTAAATTGCATTCGATAGCGGTCAAAATTGATATTTTCGTTGAAATATGCTGCTGAAACTTTTCGCGATTACAATACTTCCTTTTTACTTCATGCAAGGAAGTAAAAATGTAAAGTTCCTTGGAAGCAATTATGCCCACAAACTACAGTGATTTTATAAATTCTCAAGAAACTCCGGAAACTATAACAGATGAAATAGTTAGCCTAATGAATGAACTATACTTGGACATCAACAACGAAGATGTTAACAAGCTGACTGAATCTCACTCAGCACCTCTATTAGTGGATACTTAATTGAGCAACAAGAGTTAAATGAAATACATAATAAAAGACAGCAAGACTTGTTGACAAATTCATAGAGGAAATACATGGAAGTGCCTAAATACGTCTCGTTAACTTAATTATGTAACTTAATAAATAATAGTATGAAAAAATTAATATTGTAAAATATGATTTTTAATTTTTTCCAACATCCCTATATGTTCGAACATTCAACATTCACCCACATTTTCAGGAACCAATTATGTGAGAAAGTCGAGAGCCACCTGTATTCAGTTTTAGCAAAGCAGACGAGAGTGTTCTGTCTTAGAACATATGTCAGTGACTTACTAACAATAATATCATTATATTTATTTAAGAAAATGAGGTGACTTTCGGCCTGATGTTGAGACAAAAGTACTGCTTCCTATTGTTGCAGTTTACATCATTGCACCGTTAGTGTTTCATTCTCAAGGGGTCCGTACTGAATTTCCTGATTCAAGAGATTGGTAATTCAAAAGTAGGAAACATTTGAACTCGACTGAAGCTTTAAAATGTACGTTAAGCACGGAAAAAAATTAGGTGTTTAAATGAATTAAATTTATTAATTTTCATAAAAAGTCCAATATAAAACAAGAAAAAAAGAAAAGCATGCTCTATTAGTGAAGAATTTCAAGCGCAAACGAATACTCTGAAGCGTAGCGAATAACAGGAATTGCTCAGTAAAATTTTAAGTTAGTCTGAAGTAAAATGAATTGAGCAAGACTCTTGAGTAGCGTAGAATGCTTCTTTATGTATCTTGCAATTCAGTTACAGAATGAAATATGCATTTCGGAGTAAAAAATACATATTATTTCTTTCCATTTCGTGTTAATAAATGGATTCACCAGTGGTCGGAATGGTTAAAACCGTTGAATACTGCGAATTCAACTCCATCTCGATCCCAGGCGAACGGCTGGTTGCATGGTTTGTTTTCGTGATTTCCCACATTCAACATTCACCCACATTGGCCGGCGCAATTTCCCATTTCGCCGGCGCAAGCGATAAAGTCGCCGAAAATGGTAGAACTGATGCCAAAGCGAATATCTTCGCTGATAACCTTTCACGGCACTTTTTCAAAACAAGTCGCTGAGATTTATTATCAGATTTACCTTTTTTTTCAATATTGGCATACAGTTACATAGAATTTTTTTAATTATAATATTGAAATAATTCTTGCATTTAAACTCGTATTCCATACTGAGATTTAACTTGAAATTAATGTAGATAATTCCTGAGAGAATCAGATTTTTGTAGCGTATTTTACGTGAGATGAGATCGTTTGGGATCACGTGATATTAAACTGCGAATCAAGAGGTTATACCATGAAAGCATAGTAAATCTTTAATTTAACGTCTTTAAATTCTAAAATTAACGTCTTTTACAAATATGTCAAAAATGGATAAAAAACCAATGAAAATTTGCAATTTGCCCAGGACAGAGGAAGAATCCGTCAGATTCTTTCAAGCGAAAGGCGTTTTGCCTAACATTGCTATTTGTGAAAGTAATCATGAAATGAAATTATATTTCGGAGACGAAATTCAATGGCGTTGCAACCTTTCAACTTGCCGCAGTAAAAGAAGTATACGGAAAGGCACATGGTTTGAATCATCGAGATTGAGTTTCTTGAAGTGTTTAAGATTCATTTATGGTTGGAGTGAAGAATTAACTTCAGTTAAATGGTGTGAAAAGCAGTTGGAAATCAGTCACGGAACAGTTGTGGATTGGAATAATGCGAGAGGTTTGTGTGGATTCTTTACTTAAACGTCAACAACGCAAAATAGGAGGCCCTGGTATGATCGTTGAAGTGGATGAAAGTATGTTCACGAAGCGCAAAAACAACGCGGGACGGATTTTACCACAACAGTGGATCTATGGTGGAGTTTGTCGTGAAACAAACGAATGTTTCCTTGTGATGGTGCCAAACCGATCCATGAGTATTATATTAGAGGCAATAAATGAAAACATCGAAAAAGGAACTACAATATATTCCGATTCATGGAAATATATTTCATATTGCACTGAAAAACTGGAAGAGGAAAGTTTCGAACATTTAAAAGTGAACCATAAATACAATTTTGTAGATCCGGAAACTGGAACGCACACGCAAAATATTGAAAGACTATGGGGAAGCGCAAAATGGCGGAATAAGAAACACAGAGGAACTGCTCGGCATCATCTGGAAAGTTACCTCGCCGAATTTATGTGGCGAAAGGACACAAAAGACCATTTGAAAAAATTCTAAACGATATTAAAATGTTTATGCCTCCAAAATAAAAAAAATGGGTACTTTTCCGTTTTGCCGGCGCAAACGATAAAGTCGCCAATAATGGTTTAACTGATGCCAGACGGAATATCTTCGCTGGTAACCTTTTACGCCTCAGTTTCAAAACAAGTTGAAGCCATTTCTTATCAGATTGTTTCTTTCAATACTGGCATACAATAATATAGAATTTTTACACGATATTTAAATTTTATCCCCTAAGACAATTCACGGTAATTAAGTAAATTAGAACGCAATTACACCGCTCATCCGAAGGTGAAATCAAGTGTTAAATTCATCAATTCTAATGACTAGCGAAGTAAAGCACTGCGGTTTTACATAATTTCTGAGTAAGCTATTTGTACGAATTGAAATAATTCTTGCATTTAAACTTGTATTCCAAATTAAGATTTAACTTGAAATTAATGTAGATTATTACTGAGCGAATTAAATTTTAGTAGCGTAGTTTACGTGAGATGAGATCACTTGGGGTCACGTGATACGAACCGGCGAATCAGGATTTTGAACCATGAAATCATAGTAAATTCTTAAATTAATGTCTTTTTACAAATTTATTGTCTTTATTTATTGGCTTTTTACAAAATTTTAAACCATATTAAAATGTTTATGCCTTCACAATAAAAAAAATTCTTAGAATTAACATTTTTTATGTGTATACTGTATGTTGTCGCCAACAAAGTCTGCTTGGCGAGATTTGCGCCGGCGAAATAGAAAAGTACCAAAAAATGTTTAAAATTCTTAGAATTAACATTTCTTAACATTTTTTTATGTGTATACTGTGTGTTGTCGCCAATAAGGTCTGCTTGGCGAGATTTGCGCCGGAGAAAGGGAAATGGCGAGGTTTGCGCCGGCGAAACGGAAAAGTACCATTATTTCTTTCCATTTCGTGTTAATAAATGGATTCACCAGTGGTCGGAATGGTTAAAACCGTTGAATACTGCGAATTCAACTCCATCTCGATCCCAGGCGAACGGCTGGTTGCATGGTTTGTTTTCGTGATTTCCCACATTCCTTCGTCCACGAAGCTATCCTTTCTCTTAGGCAGATAACCTTCGTGTGTTTTGCTATGATCTAACATGTTAGTAAATCAGGATATTTCTGTTTTGAAAGTGTCCCATTCGAGCTCCCTGCAACTAAAGCCGTTGACAAGTATATCGAGACTTATGGCTTGATTACACGAGGTTTTTTTCTACTTTTTAATGTGTAAGGAAGTTAAAGTTAATTTACTTTTGTAAAATCCCTTTCATAGGCTCTGTAATCTTAAGTGTTTAAAGGTTTTGCGTAATTAATTGACCAAATATATATCGAAAGTAAAAGACTTATAAGAACTTTTACTGCTTTCTCATTTATTTAGAATAGTATGCAATAAGGTTCCAGTAAGCTGCACATAAAACACATTTGGAAAAAACTGAATGAGTCTAATTTTTCCCCCTCTTTTTAAAAATTTTTAAATCGATTTAAGCGAGATTAGTATGAATTAAGGGAGCGCGATCAGTTCCCTTTTTATATAAAGCCACCTAAACGACAGTTGGATACATGAGGTTCATTACATTTACGCGAAACTGGCTTTTCAAGGTGTTTCAATTCCCACGCATTTGATAGAAAAGGGCCAGAACATTTTATGCAGTATGGTTTATGTCTGCAAATAGAGGTTTGGCCTAATAAATTTGGCATTTAAAACACTGTATACATGTTCTTTTCGGTCTGAATTTTTCAATTAACACTGTAAAAGGCAGGAGGTTACTAATTTCAAGAACTTTGTCAAGGTTAAATGGAGAGAGAGTTAGACTTGGAATATGGGCATAAAGACTTTAGGGTAATGTAATTGGATAGTTTTGATTGTATTTAAGCTATGTGCTTTTAGGGTGTCAGGACTTGTGTTTCTCTTGATTTGCTTTGGAAACATGGTGCGTCCTGAATAAGAACAGGGAGCTTACTCAAGCTATGTTCAAGATTTGTGTATAACGGACGACACAAGCAGGAAGGGTATACGAAACCCTTTATTTTCAATACTTTACTGGTACTTCCGAACTTCGGAATACAGAGACCATCTGAACGTAATCTGTGGTCTGAACGTAATAATATAAAACTACTAACTAAAACTGTAACGAAAAGCTAACTTTGAATTAGTATACATATGCCTAGCACTGAGACTGGCTTTTATTTAAAAGGGTACGTATGTAGTATGTAGTACGCCGAGCTGCTGAAACTACAATACGTTCTCAAATATCAAGAGGGCTAAACCTCTGGCTTTAAGAGCAACCAGCAACCGAGTGAAAACTCGTAAAAACTGCAGTGGCAAGAGGTTGCTTCGTAAAAACTCCTTCTCTCTGCCTAACTCTTGGCAAAAAGCCACAACTTAAATCCTTGGGCGTTAGCAAGACAATTTGCATAAACAAGTTAAAGCATTTAATTCTGGCCGAAAGTAGAAAATAAGATGTGATAGTACAGTTTTAAAATAAAATAAACGTTAGTAAAACTTAGGATCCTTACAAGGGCAGTGTTAACTTCTTCGAGACGACAACTGAAGAAATGACCTTTAACAACCATTTTGAATGGTTTTTCTATAGATTTATGCTTATATAGGAAAAATCCAATTTCATTGTCATTTAGTTTCAAGTAGTCGTTTAGTAAATTAAAATCTTGGATCGAGTTGAGAATGATTCTTAGAAATTTAGAATGGTTTTGCAAATAAATTCATCATTCTGATTTTCTTTTCATGAAGAGGAGATCAGATTGCATCATTAGGTGTGGGGATACATTAGAAGTATTGCTCAAGGTGTTCAGGAGTAGGATTTCCATATTTTCAGTGTTTACAAGATTTTCGAAGAGTAAATATTTATTTGCAGTAAATACTTTGGGGAAGGGGATAATTCGCTTTAATGGCATTTAGCAGTTTTATTTGGAGATACAAATTTACCGCTGGAATGAGGTGAACTGGTTATTGTTAGGTTGACTGGGAGTTTTGAGTCCATTTCATCTTGAATACGGGTCCAGTCAGAAGGCGGGCAGATGATAGGAGTTTGGAAAAAGTCTTAGTATATTTGCGGAACAGGCAGTGATTTATGCAGGCTGAATACGTTTTTCATAGATCTGTGTGCGAACTTCATTTCCAGCCTTAATCTGTTCTGTGAGTTAAGAAGTGAATATCAGCTATTCCTTATCATGAGCTTTTTCAGTTCTGTGCGTGAGAGTGTCTCGAAAGCCATACATGACATTTTCCAGATGTTCGCTGCACATAACAGCTGCACCAAAGTTACGGTTACCTGGAATACAGAATTACAAATTAGCTGAAACTTTCCGGTAAAAGTTTACAATTGGGTGCCTCTTGATATTTTTACCGATTTTAATGACCCCAAGAATAGCGCCAAGAAACAATGTTTCTAAGATGGTTGTCAACGCCGAAAACGTATGTTACGAAAACAACAAAAGTACTCATCTAGTGTGTACTTACTTGGATCTCATGTCAGCGTTTGATGACTGCTACAGATATATAATGATATTTCCGGAATTGATCCTTCTATTCCTGATCCCGATACTGGCGACGCCACATAAACTCCACAAAGTAGGAATGCAAAAGCCATCCGACTACTGGCGAAGACCCTGCTTGCGAAACTCACGCTTAACTCACGTGTCTCCACATGCCCTTGAGCGCCAGTTTCGGGCACTCTTCTCGGGATAAACCCACTCACGGCCATCCGATTGATCTTTAAACTCGACTAAACGCAAATTCGTACGTATTTGACATTTGTAGCGAGAAATAATTAAACCTTCATTTGTACAACAATCAGTTACAGCTTTCTTACGATTTCGCTCTTAATCATGGGAGGAAAAAAAAAAAGAGTATTTACCAGTTAGAATGAATTCTGTTTATTATTTCAAAATTGTTTTTCATTACTATTATATATTTCAGACGCGCTCATTTAGCCACTTGCGCTACGACTAAACTTCACGGTTGCGGTGCCGTGCGCTACAATATAACAAGCGGTAAAGTGTCTCATTTACGCCGCTCCGCGTCTGCGAGTGCTATCCAGAGCTGTAACTCGAGAAATAAACTGTTTGAAATTAATCAATTTCTTGACTTATTTAATAACTTCGAACGAATGGTAATATATTTCGCAGAGAAAACCTTTTTAATAAACAACGAACTTATTTATTTAGCGTTCTAAACATTACAAAAAGAATAACATTCCGTGAGTTATCAAGCTCAAAGCAATATATAAAAAACATAACTGTTGCCACAAAAAATCTACATTATAATGAACATATTAAATTATTGTGTATTAACTGAGTTCGTGCCCGTTTCTAAACATAAACAATCTCGTTGTTAGGCGACGTGTGCACCACGTTAATTTCATTTTTGCGGTAAATGCCTATCGACGTGGTGTCCACGTCTCTCGCGGTTTGAGACAAAAGCATCTCGACGTGCGTGGCACGTCTTTTTAGCTCAAGTGGTTAAAGAGTAAAAAGAGTAACCAGACATACTTCTTCGCGGAAGTGATGGGACAGTAAATAATTAGAACTAGCCAGTTGATGAAAAGCAAAGGTCAATTAACGGCAATTAAAATTTCAGTAATTGTATTACTAGGTTCTCTAGCTATGAAAACATGGCGCATTTTTCTTTTTTTCTCATATTTTAATCATAAAATAAAAATACAGCGTTGCCAAAGCGGGAAAAATAACTTTAAGAAAAAAGTTCATTTACATAACCTTTGAGTTTATAAGGTATTTCTCCCACCTTCTTAGCATGCCTTCTTGGTGTAGTGGTCAGCACGCTCGACGCATATTCGGGAGGTCCTGGGTTCGAGTTCCGGCGAGGACATTGCTTATTTTTCATCTCTTCTGCTTTCAAAAAATCTAATGACTCTACAAGTTGCTTGCGACAATAATGATAGAGATGATACGCATACATTCTGCTGTGTTATGATATTCATTTTTTGTTTCTCGTGCCGTGTTCTGAATAGGTTATACTTTAGTTCTCTTTTTTTATGCTTGAAATTTCATTGACATCGTACAAAGGATTCATTGCACTGTGGTATAACTAATGTTTTAGTTTTTAAACATTTATATTTCGAGTTTGAATGAATATGAATAATCACTTCTTCTCTCCTCCTAGTAGAAAGATGAAAGCTAGTAACAGTAAAAGTTGGTGCTGCCCAAGTGACAGAGAATTGATGCTTCGTGCAAGGTAATCTGATTCTTATTCTAATGTATACGTGTAATTTTTTTGGTATATTTATTTTGTTAAAAAAATTACTAAACTGAAAATAATTAAATGTACTACTGTTCTTTAGAACAATTTTATATACATTATATGTACGCCGTTTGGCCAAGTTTACTAACTATTTACTTTTATTCTGGATTCATAAAAACAGTTTTGAGAATTTTTAATCATAATTTTAAATAATAAATAATGAAAAAAAAAAGGGGGGGGGTAAGAAAATCTGAAGGAATTCAGAATTTAACTTTGCACCTAAGATTTTTTATGCTCTCACTGAGTGCCGCAGGTTATCAATCTGCTCTTGGACTCAATCTGCTAACAATTTTTTTTTTGTCTTTTTAGCTTTATTATTAAGCATCACTTTCTCGTACTAATACCGCGTAAAATTCAAGAGCAAAATCCCAAAATATTTAAAAACAGCTTATCTTTAGAATTCCCGATGGAGTGTGAGAGGTTGCCATACATTTTTTATATTCTCTATATTATTTATTTGAAAATTAGCCGCTCGAACGGCCAGCCGCTTAAAAATATTATCACAAAAAAGTATTTAATAATTTTAATGATTCTGTAACGTTCATTTATATTAATTAACTAGTTATTTTATGTTTTGGATCTTTACTGTTCCTTCTTCCTTCCATTTTCTCATCAGAATGCAAGTTATTTCGTGTGTATTTGAGGTGAGGTTTTTAGATTCTAAGACAGAGCTTGTTTTGCCTCTCGAGGTCACGTTACTAGGTACTAATCAGATAAGATTTGTAGTCCTCGGTCTTGGATTGTAATCGCCGAGATTTAATATCCACGCCGGTTAAGTTCTGAGCCACTTTCGAGGATAAATTGATCTGTGCAGCCTTTGGCTATTAGTTCATTTCATTTAAATCTTGCATAAGTTACATCGCCACAAGTGGTTGGCTGATTCAAAAGCACTATGTGTGCCTTCTGTTTTTCTTAGTTTTGACTAAAAGGTTCTACCACACCATTATTAGGTTTCAGCTGTTATTTTAGACTCAGCAAAAATTCCCTTAACGTCTACCAAGTGTTTGGTCACTATTGAATTGATTGCTCCATAAGTCCAAACTCCATAAGTCCAAATAGTGTCATTTAATAAAAATTTAATATTTCTAATTAGATATCTCAGGATTTAAATGTATTTTTATTTAAATCAATCCGATCAAAGGTAGAAAAAAAAGAGCTTCTAGATTACTAAGGGTTGCTTTTCATATACCTAATTTGCTACTCAGTAACAGGAAGATTAAGTTTGAAAATTAAATAACTTAACGCTTTACTGAATGGCAACTCGCTGGTGAACGGAAATAATAAGTATTTTATTTCAAACTAGCAGCTTCGCTGTCAGCCTTCGTCTGGCTTTTAAGTACCTGAAAAATGGCTGAAGGGAATACCAAACGTTAAATTAAAAAACTGCGTAGAATTTTACTCTGTAGAACAACTTCATAAAAAAAAATTAACAAAATTACAATGAAATAAGCAATATCCCTTAATACAAATATTAATTATTCTAATAAATAAATTAACCAACTTCCCTTTGCAAAATCTTAAGAACTAAAATGGTATAAAGGAGTTTAAAAACTTTGTTTCCTAAAAAAATCACTTAAAACTTTTCAATATCTTAAAGACAGTGAAATGAGCAATAAATAACATAAAAGAATACAAAAAACAAAAAATTCCGCGCAAAATTTTACTCTGCAGATCAACTTTTTTTAAAAAAAGTATTATATATATAATATATAAAAATGACAATGAAATATTCCAATCTCTTAAAAACAGTGACATAAGAAATACGATGAAAAATTGTTGCCAAACCCATATTTCTAAAAGAATGAAACTATTCAAAATAATGCGATTTCATCAAAAATCTATCAACAACAATAAGAAAGGAAAATTGTTGCCAAAATCACACTTTTAAAGATGTGAGAAGTGTACTCGGAAGCTTCATTTAAAAATTTTTTAAAAATACAAAATATTATCATTTTTTCAATGTTCTTTTTGTAAAAGCAGTCGCAAGGATGAAAGTGGATGATGATCAAACCAATCATCCACTGATACAAAATATTATCATTTTTTTCAAAGTTTTTTTTGTAAAAGCAGTCGCAAGGAGGAAAGTGGATGATGATCAAACCAATCATCCACTGATATTTCCCAGTCATAATTGTGAGATCATTAGAGTCACCTGGGTGATACAATAACCTTAAAAATGAGTCTTTATCTACGCTAATGAATACTTTTTTCTTTCGTTTTTTAAAAGTTTCAGCTTTTCTTCAATTCACTTTTCGGTTTCCGTAAAAATAGCTTAGGACCATGCAAAGAGCTATTTTCAAATGCCAGAAATAGAGATAAAAAGTGACAGAATTGATGCAATTTTATTGGTCATCATACGCTCAACATCTCAGACATGACCATAGAAGATGCTGAGCATTTCTTTCACTTTGCTCATAACGGGAGGCATGAAATTAATTTAATACATGATATGTAATAATTTATTTAGTCAACTGTTGAGTGCATTCATCTTCTAAGCTCTTTATCCAGTCTTTCGAAAGCGTTTCCGTTCACACTAATGATTTTCAACAGTACTAAGATCCTGACATTAGTAGACATACTAAGATTATACGAAATGCAACAGTATCAAAGGGTAGCAAGAACGGATATTTTCAAAATATTGTTGTGTGCATACGGGTTCGTAATGAATTGAATGCACAAGTCCGATGAAAACTGAATAAAATTTATTCTTATCCTAAGAATAAATGCAAAATGCTTAAATTTCCTCAGAGATAATTGTACACTATCACAATATCTCACAGTAGTTACATTTTAAAGTACTAAAACGTTTTACAAAACACAATTCAAAACAGAGAAAGCTAATCCGATTTCACCGTGAATTCGCGACAGTAAACAACAAAAGTTTTCTAAAAAAACGGTTAAAATTCCATAATCGGGGTGAGCGCCAAGCTTAGCGAGAGTTTTTTATTTGGCGCGATTTTAATTTGGTTGTGGTTTCCGGCTGTATGTGTTCTTGTGGCAAACCTAGAGCTTTAGTTTGGTAACTGTAAGAGCGCGAATTTAGTGTAGCCAGATTTTTTTTTAAAAATTTAATTTTGCAATATTGTGTTTGTTTTTAAAAATTTTACTGTTTAATATTATTGTTATATATATGTTTAATATTATATTTATATAAATATTTGCAGAAGTTTAAGCTGTTGTTGGTGGGAGAATGTTGGATTTCATATGACATGAAGTTTATAATTTATGAATGTTTTGATTGAATTTTATTTAGTTAATTTTTTTTAGTTTTGTTTCTTGCATGTGGCAATCGAAAGATGTGGAGTATTTAAAGCTTTGAACGAAAGTTGTTTAGTGTGTTGAATTCCACGACGATAGTAACTTGAATATTTTAGTTAGTTTATGATGCTGAATACGCATAATTTGCTATTCTGTTTACGTTTAAAACTGACTTCGCAGTGCTCTGATCTGATAAGTGTATACATTTATTTACTCAAAAATTATTTCCAAAAATTGTTCATTCTACTATTTTATGATGAATTACATATACATAGGACTATGCTTTTACTTGCAAAGCCGTTGGACTTTGTTTTACTCATCTAGTATTTTATCATCTCATTTTACTATTCTGTTTCATAAAATAAGGGCGTTTCACTACTGGAACTTTAAAAGTTACTATTCTGTTTACTTTAAAAATCACATTTTAGTGCTTTCATTTAGTGCGCCTAAAAATTCGCCAAATTTAGATGGCCAAAATAGTTTGGCGCCAACTTACCCAGCTTATGGAATTTTAGCCTAAAAACTACTAAAACACCCGAATACCTAGTTTAATACCTAGTTTTCCTCCAGCTTTTTAATCCGTCACGAGAAGCTTCTCGTAATTTCTCGAGTTTTCTGGAAAGCAAAAGAATACAATTACGAGATAGCTATGTATTAAATGCGCATGCTCCTGTATTTAATTTTTCCGTCGTAGCTTTCTCTTCGAATAAGTCTCGTGCTGCATTGCACAGGGACATAAAACAATTTTAATTAATTCTATTAAAAATAGCAAATTAAATACAAAATCCCTAACACTATACCTGTTTTCCCACATGCATATATTTGACTACCACTGAGATGAAGCGGAATTGACGATAAATTACTGGTTGGCAACAAGAAAAGAAAAACAAAACCTGAAATAGAAACAGGTCCAGTGTAAAATTTAAAGTTAGTTGTTTCATGAACGTAGTTTACTATAAATATTTGCTCCTGAAGAAGGAGGTAATATGTTTTTATAAATATTTAAGTATAATTTTTTCATGTTCTTTTGTTCTCAACAAAAGTTTAATGTAGTTTTAACAAATAGCTTCTACCAATTTTTTTACACGTATGTATGCATTTTAGGGTTAACTATGGATGGTCTATTCGGAGCTTGGAATGCTTTCGGAAGGTAGAACCCGTTCCAGATTCAGAAATGTTATCCATTGGGAATGTTTTGGAAAGAGCCAGGAAAATCGATCTTATTGAAGAAGAAAGAATAGGGTGAGAAATATTTGAGCAATAATAATAATAATAATAATAATAATAATAATAATAATAATAATAATAATACGAATAATAATAAGAATAACGATAATAATAATAATAATAATAATAATAGTAATAACAATAACAATAGCAATAACAATAACAATAATAACAATACAAATAACAACACCAACAACAGTAACAACAATAACAACAATAACAACAATAACAATAACAATAACAATAATAATAATAATAATAATAATAATAATAATAATAATAAAATGCAGAAAACAAGGGAAAAGTTTCGGAACTGTAATATATGAAGCTGGATTCAAGAGTAGCGCAACGAAAATGGACAACGAAAGTATTTTGTACATCAGTATTGGATGAGCTAAACGATTCTCCCACCCCTCCTCCAGAAATGAGCATTTTTTAGCTGAAACTTTCTCGTTAAACATTGCTTTAAAACTTGATTGTTCTTTTACTTGAAAAAAAAAAAAAAAAAAAAGTTTCAAACAATCTTTTTGCTACTTTGAGTAAGGATCAGTCGAGAGATTTTGTTACACCTTTGACATTTCATTGAGAAACGATTTCCGGTGGCATTAAAACTGCATTTCCGGGGAGCATCTAGAGTTAATGTGCTACGCCCTCACCGGGACTCGAACGTGGACCTCTCGAATATGCGAGTGTTCAGTGTGCTACGGTTACATCACGAAGGAATGCTGAAAGGAGGTAGAAAATACCTTATAGAGTTAATATTCTATTAATAGCTAACCGTAGTAAGGATCTTCTGGCAAGGGAAAACTGCTAATTTTAAACACTCATTGTTTCTGAAAATACAGATGCTTATTTCCCTAAATCTCAATCCAAATGAGCATCAGTGAGATGTCGCTGGCGGTTCCTCCGAGCTTATGATCCCCGATGTGTATTTTGCGAGAATTGACGGACTTGTGCTTGGACATTTAGTAGTTCTGCAAGAACAAAACAGAAACTCAGCGATCCACGCCGTCACAAAGTGCGGTCTAAAGGTGGAATAACAGTATTTCAGATAGATGGACATAATATTTTGTCTCTTCAGTAAATGCTAAAAAACCTCGTCCTTCCCATGCCACGAACGTATCGATTTATATTAACGCAAGCAAAAAAGATAAAATTCAGAAAAAGTTTATAGCTCAGAACATAGAATAATGCTAAACTGAATTTCTGAACAAAATATCTGTGCATAAACACAATAACAATTGGATGTGATACTATACCGGCGATTAGTCCATGTTCCCTACCGGATAAATTCAAAGTTAGCGTAAAATTGTACCAACTGAAGGTAAAAGATTAATAGTTTGAACACGAAAGTAATTCCTTGCTGACTTAAATATTAAGAGTGGATCAGCCAAATACTAGTTGTAATGGTCTAAAATATCTAGCTTAAACACAGATGATTTATGTTTTTGTTTTAGTATTAATTTGCTGAATATATTTTTGTTAAACGAAATTTACATTTTATTCTAAACATCAGTTGCTTTCAGATTCCATGTATATCAACTACGAGTACTTTAAATAATTATATTTATATAATAATAAAAAAAGTAAAATCTGAAAGCTTTCAAATTTTATATTACGCCAAAGGGGCGTTATTTTAAAGTTTTTTTGTGTTACCTTCATTTATTAAATATCATGTTCTTCGCACTTAAACCATAAAATTCAATTTAACACCAATATTGCAAAATAATTTAAAAAGAGCATATCTTTAGAATTTCTGATACGCAGTCTCGTGCGCTGGAGGTAAAACTGCTTTTTTTCCCCCCGTACAGTGCTCCCATTGTTCGTTTTGAAATCGTTGAGTTTCTTACTCAAAAACTCATAAATGCTTTACAAAATAAGAAATCGATAATAAAACAAATTCCAAATTCTAAATTTGGGCTTCCACATGCTCATATTCGGAGGAGGATTACGTTATTCAAAATTTGATGGCTCTAGATACAGTTGTTTTATCACAATGCTGAAACATACAAACATACGTATATACATTCTTCATTATTTAATTTCTTTCAATGTAACACAGGGCGATAATTTCGGTGGCAACAGTTTGAAAAGTGAATCGATACATAATGCCAAAACGAAATTAATAACCATTTCTGAGCAAACGCTTCTTTGGACTAATAAGCAAATTTCTTTTAAAATTTATTTAAGGGATATGGCAATTGTAGAATACTCTTAAGAATAGGCAGCACGTTTCATGGTTCCATGGCTGTTGAGAGACCAGCAGCATCTCCATCAAAATCCTTATAGTTTTATCCATTATGCTTTAGTTTCTTTCTTTCTGATATCTTTGCAAGGTTTTTTTTTGTCTGTTGGCAAATTTTCATCACTGACAATATACTCCAAAAATTAATCACAGCAAGTTTTTTCTTGGAGGTATTTGATTATACACTAAAAGAATACAATTAGTAAGTCTCGATACACATCTCAATTTTTCACAGTATACGCAATGTATTTTTATAACATGAAGTATAAATAAAAATCCTCTATTCAAAGACTGATAACTACCTTCGAATTGGCAATTTGATAGTAAAAAAGAAAGCCATCTGTCGGAAGACTAAGAAGGTTAGAATAGACCAAGGAGATTGGCTTAATACCTAGTGTACATCATTGCATATTAAATAACAAAGATATCACTTTATAAAAAGAAACAGGAAAATGCATTTAATATAATTTGATTAGTATTAAGTCTCTTTTTTTCATCTAAAATAGAAAATATGACACGGTGATATTTTTCAACACATTTACCAAATTACATGAAAATATTAATATTTACGAAAGAGAAGTAATGTCAAGAATATTTTTAGAAGTTCTCTTCGTATATTCATACGCTATATAAAGTCTCACACTTCGAAAATTAAAAAAAAGAAAAGGGAAGTACTACGAGTCATAGTGATGGGCGAAATATGGCCGCTTGAGGATTCACTTTCTGAGTTAAACTCTCCCTCCTCCTATTCTAACTTCCTTGCCCAGGACTGCCAGAACTCGCATTCTGTCATGCCACATAAAGTATAAATGCTATAGTAGTGTTCCTAAGCAACATAACATATTTTTTAACACATTTACCAAATTACATGAAAATATTAATATTTACGAAAGAAAAGTAATGTCAAGAATATTTTTAGAAGTTCTCTTCGTATATTCACACGCTATATAAGGTCTCATACTTCGAAAATAAAATAAATAAATAAATAAATAAATAAAATAGATAAAGGTAAGTACTACAAGAGTCATGGTGGTGGGCGAAATATGGCCGCTGAGGATTCACTTTCTGAGTTAAACGTTTCCTCTTTCTATTCTAACTTCCTTGCTTAGGACTGTCAGAACTCGCATTCTGTCATGTCACATGAAGGATAAATGCTATAGTAGTGAAACGTAACGTAACGTAACATGTAATAATAACGTAACATGTAAAAATACCTTATAGAGTTAATATTCTATTAATAGCTAACCGTAGTAAAGATCTGGCAAGGGAAATCTGCTAATTTTAAACACTCATTGTTTCTGAAAATACAGATGCTTATTTCCCTAAATCTCAATCCAAATGAGCATCAGTGAGATGTCGCTGGCGGTTCCTCCGAGCTTATGATCCCCGATGTGTATTTTGCGAGAATTGACGGACTTGTGCTTGGACATTTAGTAGTTCTGCAAGAACAAAACAGAAACTCAGCGAGGGGAGGTTAAAAGATTAGAAGATAGTAATTCCTAGCTTTAAAAATGTACGATCTTATTCTGGTGTAATATCCGGATAAGAAATAGTTACAAGATTTCCCAGCTTGCCAAAATAAGGTATTTTTCAATGAATTTCTAATTAAAAATTGTAATTATAAGTTTGCATTTTAATACATAATCACAAAATATTTATCTTTTTACTTGCAGGAGAATGATTTGCAGGCTTGAGAATATGAAAAGAAACACAGTAGGAGACGGCAAAGCAAATTGTTCAATGTGTGGTGTAACTTTCGGCTTCTTTCGATCTAATTTCGTTTATTGCTTTGATTGTGCGATGGTAAGTTGAAATAAAATGAAATTGTACCTGACCAGTTCTATCCGTATTTTGAAGTACTATTTTCTAACGTAAATATTTGAAGCAAAACTTCAAAAATCTAGCTTTAGTGGGGAAATAATTTTTTTCATCCCCTCCGTACACTAAATAATAATTTACTGCAATGCAAGCAAGGAATTTTTAATCGACTTTTTTATTGAAGGTTTGCTGTAAAAGGTAGATCAGTCCTGTTGGTGTTTGGAGTTATATATACTATGTTGTAGCAAACGGGCATAGCAAAACATAGCAAACGGGCGTTTTTTCTTCGGCGTAAAATTTTTTAAAAAGAGGATTTAACATGTTAAAGCACTTTTAACTTTAAGTTAGGTTACTTAGGTTAGAGAACAGACTGATTGCATTTGGTGATTTCTCCCACATATACCGTGAAAACGATTCAGTTTTCCTTAGAACGTTCTCCGCGAAGGCATCCTTTTTGTATGCAGATAGCCCTCCTGTGCTTTGCTGTATTCAAGTAAATAATTCTAAGCATTTGGAAGAAAATATCGAATTCTTATTGTTTAAAAAGACTTCGAAAACCAAAGCTTCAAAGATTCGAAGTTCTCTCTAATAATACACGACTATGGAAGTACTATACAATCCTTTTTCGACTGCAAGGGAAAAGGCTGTCTGTGGACACTTAAATGGCAAAATGAGTCTAAATCTGCTTCAGTTCTAATTGTTTTAAAATTAAGCCAAAAATATGAATAAAATCAGACTACGGCTTGAATAGGAATGGTTCTCAATGAAGAAATTACTTTCTTGTGATATAACTATAAATTGGTTTAGTTGTAACTGAACGAGTCTTTCTGCAAAAATTTAGCATCACATGTTCTGAAAATATTTTGTAGAATGTTTAAAGAATATTATTTATCAACAGGCGGTATGTGAAAAATGCAGAATAGATACATACAACAGTTCCCAAGAAATACGCATGCTATGCAAAATATGTGCCGAAAACAGAGAAGTGAGTATAAGATAATTTTATTTTCTTTAATAATACTTTTGTAAGATCATATAAAATGTAAATACCATATCTACTCTAAGAAGCTTTGTTAGAGATTTGATGCCGCCCAGACGGTATAGTGGTTAGGGAAGCCGGAAGCATAATGTCTGTAGTTTCACAGGTTATGCCCCACAAGTATATATCATGAGACTCTGGACTCCAATCCTGTATACCGTCTCCTGTTTACTTGTGTTAATACAACTCATTTACGTTATCGCATCGTGTTACATGCATGTTATAGTGTTATTGTGTATACGTATGTTTTGACAATATTGTGTGTGTATTTCTGTTTTGGTAATTGTGTAAGTATTGTTGCGTGCGTACGGGTTCGTAATAGGTTGAATGCACAAATACGATAATAGATTGTTAAAATTTATTTTTATCAAAAGAAACATTTCAGAACTCTGGAATTTTACACAGAAACACTTGTACATATTAATTCAGAAGACAAACAACAAAAATCAGCGTTATATTTACAAAATTTCCACAGGACTAGTTTCGATGGTTTTACCGAACCACCATCCTCAGCTGCAAAACCGCAAATGAACAAGATAGGAAAAAATGATTAGATAAGATAAGAAAGCCTGGACAAGAATAAGCAAGTGTCGCCATCTGTTGGCGAAACCAGAACTAAAACATAATTTCTTTAAAGGCCGAAGGCAAATTTGGATTGGAATTAGGATCGTTAACTAGAACAGAAAGATTTTTATGAATGTGAAATGCCTCTAGAAAATCCAGTTCTCCAATGGAAGATGTTTTTTGAATAATTTTGGCAGCAGAAAAATTGAAAGTGTGATTTTCGGACCAACAATGTTGCGCAACAGAAGACTTCTGTGTTTCCTTTTTTCTAACATATGCCTCATGTTCCTTGACGCGAAATTTTAAGGCTCTCTTAGTTTGGCCAATGTAAATTAAACCACACTGGCAAGGAATCCTATAAATACCCCAGGAATTCATATCCGGAATGGGTCCTTAAGTATGGAACTCGGAATTTTATTGATGGGAGAATAAACAACTCGAAAGTTAAATTTCTGCAAAATATGTACATATGTTTACAGTATCACAGAGTATAACCGGTAGTTACATTTCAAACTACTAAGAACGCTAAACACAACCCAATGTAAAGCGCACCTAAAGAGAAAGCTAATCCGGATATATCTCAGCTCCCACTGAACTAACAACTCGCAACTACAATACTGAGAGCATTTGATACTTTGATACTTTTATATCATACTGGTCCACAGTAGGTGACTACCTTTCCTGCTCTTACCAGGTCCTTAATGAGTTCCAAACGGGCCTGGCGGAGGTGAAAAACATCAGTGATGTTTTTTCCAGGAGAGGCAGAAATAGATGGAAAATAAATTCAATTAACGGAGATGTTAATGAGAGCAAATGCTCTCTCTCGCCTTATATAGTTTTCAACGGGCCGTCGAGCTATTTCTAGTACTGCTTCTCAAAATTACCGGAAAGCAATATGAGGGTTGAACTACGGTTACAGCTAATACAGTGATCAACTACTTTTATTAAATTATAATACTTATTATGGTGAAGCAGGAACCGGACAAAATGTCGAGAAATTTGGCGACTTTTGTGATTTCTCGCCAAATTACCGAGATACCCATTTACTCAAAGTTTACTGCACCTGTCCCCATATTCTCACTTTTCCGGCATAACTTGTCTCTTTTAGATTTTTCGGTACTTACGTATTATCGCAACCAGGTTGACGCTATTCGTAAGTTTTGACGCTATTTGTAAGTTTGAGTAAAAAAGTATGAATAGAAAGAAAATGTACATTTATTAATTACAGATAATTTTTAATACAGTTTTTTATATTATTTTCTTTTAAAATATAAAATAGCAATTAAACCCTTCCGGTTTCGAATTTGAATAAGTTGCAGAATTATTTTTTCGGCGGAAATCTTTTGGCTATTGCTTTTAGCACTGATTAAAAACCGTATTCGCCATAACTATGTACACGTCGACTTATTTTTACTTAAAAAAACATCTCAGAATTGCACTAAAATGGCATTGCGCACACTCTTCACTTTATCCATGTACACTGCTATTTTCTCATAAATTACAAAAATTTGCACGAAAATGCAGGAAAATTTTGTGAATCTCCACATGCTCTTTTTACAAAACTATGTATAACACGTAGGGTTGTCGTAAGTAGGGTTGCCAAATTTCGCAATTTATGCGAATTTTGACCTGGTTGCGATAATACGTAAGTACCGATTTTTCTTATGTTACATTACACAGAAAAATACAACAATTTCACATAATAATATGTGATAAAAATACAATATAATTGCCCTAAAATCATTTATTCTATGTACAAAATTCGTAACAATATCACGAGACTCTGGACTTCAATCAGTCAAAGTCTTCCCACATTATTTATCCTCTCTTATATACCGTCCTCTGTTTACCTACGTTAATACAACTGAATTACGTTATAGTATTGTGTTATATGCATATTATAGTATTGTTGAGTATATGGACGTTTTGCTAGCATTTTGTGTGTATATTTATGTTTTGCTAATTGTGTAAGTATCTTTACTCCAATGAATCCCTACATTGTCATACATCATTCATCCATTGTATTAAAAAAATGATTTGAAATAATGTAAACAAATAGCACTTGAACTACGTGGGTAAAACAGCATGCTAGCCACTGAAAATTTAACACAGTATTCAAAGTTATTTGAATTTAAAACTTGGATGACTAATCATCATTTATACAAGTGTTATAATGTGTACTACAAAGTAATAATTTTTTGGAATTTTAAATCTTGCATGCTTTGCTCTTAAACAATGACTTAATTCTTCACTATATTTTCTTATTGCATCTTTGATTTTAAAACTTACTATTTTCATTCTTAAAATCCCATAGTGTTCTGAAAGACATTATACGTGAGAAATAGTTTATTCTTTAATTATTTCTCATGTATAATGTTCAAACGGATTGTGTACTAATATTTGAATGAAAACGTTAATCCTTAAACAATCAGGTGTTCTTATTAAGATATATATATATAAGTTGCGGTCGAAAAGCTAGAAAAGCTAGAGAGAAAAACAAATGATTGTTCAACAATAAAAAAAAAGGCAAAATTGATTACAGTTGTTCGAAAAATACAATTCCAAAAGCTCTGAATTTCAGATCACGCTGAAACTATTTTATCTCGTTTTAAAATTACGGTTTCGAGAAAATTTAGCACTGAAAAATATTCCAGATCTTGGTAATTAAAGTGTTGCATTTTAGTGGGGAAGAAACTTAAAAGAAATAATTCATTTAGCGTTTGCTGACGCTTCAAATGAACCATTACATGCATATAAATATATATGTTGAAAAGTTGATATAGATATACTTATGCTGACTTTCTACTGCAATAGCAGTACTTTCCAGTTGTTCTGAATAATTCGGTAATGGACCTGGTCATAAAAAATCTCTGAGGGAAATATCTAATTCGAGAACGTGATGACGAGAATTCATGATTTCTTCGGGCCCACCAGCGGCCGAGCTGTAAAGTCGCTGAACACTGGTAGTTCGGTCCGAGGTTCGAATCCCGCGAACGGGCTGGCTGCATGGGCGTTTTCGTGGTTTTCCCCATGTGTAACGTGTATACGAGCCAGTTTCCCTTAGAAAGTCCTCCACGAAGGCATCCCTCCTCTTAGGCAGATAGCCCTCGAGGCTTTGCCATACTCACACACACACACACACACACACACACACATGATTTCTTCACTCAATTGGCTGCAAAGTTGGAAGCAGATTTTCACCATAGTTCTTCAACTTTAAAAAAAAAAAAAAAAAAAAAAAAAAAAATTAAAGTAATTATCGTAGGTGGAAAAATTACAGAAATGAGTTTGAAAATAAGTTGAATTTATAAAAGAAATTAATTTTGCTAATTAAGTGCCAAAGGCACAACGCGGTGTCCACCTGAGCTGGCTTATTGTCGGATCGAAGTGTGGAAAGGATGATTGCAAGATTGAGTTCCTGTAAATAGGGCTTAACGGAGCTGAAATAGGAAATTAAATGTTTTGCCCTAGCATATTAAGAAAATGGGCTGTAAATTTCCGAGCAGACAAGTCTTCTAAGATCTCGTAATTTGGAACTGGTGAACAGGACTTAGAAGAGACTATTTATCCCTGCTGGTGAAGGTTGATGCATAATTTGTTTGAGGCTTTACTTTAGAAGTTTTCATTGTGTTTATTTAACATGTTGAGAGCGGCGCTGGTCCCCGGGGACCGGCAGTGAACTTTCCGTGTGGCCGGCGTCGGTCCCTAGGGTCCTGCAGTGGAATTTTCGTTTGGCTGGCGTCAGTCCGCGGGACCGACAGTAGTAAAGTTAAAAATTAAATATAGCTCAATGAAATGTAATCAAATTTAGTTTTAATGAATTGTATTGAAACATTCTAAACAAAAATACGGCTTAGCTCGCTGCCGGTTGAACGGAAAGGACAGCAAATTCGGCGCCGCGCTCAACGTGTTAATTGATCTCTTACGTAGTGGGTTTTGAGGTCTTTTATGTAGATTTTTGTTCCTAATTTGTACGGTGCACCTGCAATAATTCGAAGAAATTTGTTTTGTATTACTTGTAGCTTGTTTATATCATTTTTCTGTATCGTTAGTTCATACAGGTGATGCGTAGGAGAAGATGGGACGCACGATTGCGGTGTAAATACCTTTTTTGCGTTCCATGCGGAGTCCCGAGTAATCCTATAGCAGAAAATAGTTTTCGTATGACTGTATAAATATTTCCCTTGACAGCTTTAATGTGAGTCGACCATGTGAAGAATTTATTAAGGGTGATGTCCAGATACTTTGCGTTATTGACTAGAGGAATGCATTTTCGAAAGGAGTCACAGCGTTGGTAATAGGATGATTACGTTTGTAGCATCGGATTAAAAGAATATTCGAACTTTTCGGAGTTGAAATTGATTCTCCATTGACGGCACCAATTTTTGATTTCAGTCATTTCTTAAAGTTTGTGCAGAGCATTGTAGGAGTTGCGGAATTTTTCACAAAAGCAGTGTCATCTGCATAGCATAAATGTGTTCTATTTTTTAAACTCGCGTACTGTTTTAATAGTTTTATATCTTGCCAAATTCTCTTTGCCCAAGCGCAAAACTTGAACTTTTCGACCGAGTTCATACAGCTGCAGAGCCCACGAGTGGCTGAGGAGTAAAACAGCTGAACACTGGTAGTTCGATCCCGGGGTTCAAATACCAGCAAACGGGCTGGCTGCATGGGCATTTTCGCGGTTTTCCATGTGTTTAATGTGTATACGATCCAGTTAGCCTTTGAAAGCCCTCCACAAAGGCATCCGTCCTCCTCCTTCCGTGCTTTACTCTAATCAAATAAACCAACCATAAAGCTGAAATAAATTCCTTAATAAAAGGGCTTCTGTTTCTTTACAGATGGCAGAAATCTCATAATGTGAATACAAGGTCTTTCTAGGGCAGTCCTGCATGAAGGCCTCCCTTTTCTTGGACAGACAGTAGTCTGAGCTTTTTGCCTTAATTCAGATAATACTGTACAATTAGATTCCTGATGCTTTTAGAAGGACTGCTTTTACGTGCTATTGACTTGACAGACAATGCGCAATATGAGTTTTCCATTTGGTATTGTTGATTACCTTACGTAACCCCTTACTACCCTGAGAGATTTTGGTTCTGTTAGAGATTCCTTACTGCCTTTAGAGATTTTGAAGAAATAATGAACAGCACATGAACCGACTGTTTGAGCGCCAAAGTTTGACTTCCAACAAAAAGCAGCAGATACACGGAGCCGTGAAACAATGGCAATTCACCGCGGATTCTATTCCTAGTATTTATGGACTTGCGTTCTTTTTATGCGCATAGGTTAAATTCTTGTTAAGTTTCCTTTGGAATATCTTCTAGAAGACATACCGTTCATGTAGACTGCGATATTGGAATAACATGAAAAATAAAAAAATTAAGTTATGACCTTCCCAAAACTGTGAAATCGTCTTCGCCGCAGCAACGCTAGCAATATTTAAGTTAAAAACTAGCCTAACAAGTACGACAATAGTGTCTCTGTTGTCTTCTTTGGTTTGTCGCGTACAGCTTGCACTAGATGCTGAATTTGTCCGTTGCTTGTAAACTGTGGTGTATTTTCAGATTAAAAGTAAAAGACGGATATATCTTGTTATCGGTCACACTTAAAATGAAGGAATTTAATTGAATAAATGCGAAATAATTGATATCAGATACCATCTATGTTCCATATCAATATGTTTCTGTATTAAGAATGGCAAAGAAACAAAGCAATTCTTTCAAACTCTTGGTAAATGGAACCAGACGACTTTTCTGATGTAAACTAACTTACAGATCAGATATGCCAAAATTTAATTGCAAGTAATAACAGTAACATTATACACTTCTGTACTGAAAATAGAAAAAACAATTATGGGACGAGACTTCGGTTAAATAAACGGAATTTAAAACTGTAAAGGAGGAAGATTTTGCAGCCATACCAAGCAGCAACTCTGAAATCCGCCAAATTCATTAATGACGTTAAAGAAAATAAACAGCATCGACTTGTTATAACTTCTAAAATGACTAAACTAAGTGGATAACTTCTAAACTAAACGAATAACTTCTAAAGTGAAGGACTTCTGAATAAATGTACGCATTTCAGTTTAGCGTAATAAAATTTAATTTCGCGGGGCAATTCGATTTCTTTCTTAATCAACTAAAAATGCTCGTTTAGCTAAACACAAATGTTATACTTAATTGGAAATTGAAAATCTAACTCACACTTACCTTTAATTTTTTAAATAATTGAGTGTACATGGCTAAAGCGTATCAAAATGTTTTTAATTGAGATTTCTAATATTGACCAAAAGGCTACTTGGGTATGGGCGTGCGACATTTCAGTTTTATTCTATGGTAAGTTGCTGGCATATTTATATAATCTAAGCCTCAAAGAATATTTCAATTGTACAAGTAAAAAATTTCACTAAAGTGTATACACAAGAATGGAAAAAAGCATTTCCTGCAGAGAAGGTTAACCTTCCTGCCAAAAACATACGATTTCTTTCAACTTGTTATATTGCGTTTGTGTGGAAAAACAGACAACAAAAAGCGAAAGCTTTCACATTTTATTTTGAGAGCGTTGAGATTAAAAGTAAGGTTAATAATTAAATATTTAACTCTTAAAAAGTTGCTGCAGGGAGTTTAAAAGTAACTCGACTAATACATTAAGTCATGTCTACAGCAGAGTTTACTAAATGTGGAGCATTTCAAGTTTGAAACTGAATTGTAAAGGATGTTCTGTTCAATTACATAAAACTCGCTCAACTAAATACGTGCCAACTTAAGGTACACGAATGAATTTCGTACTTAAAGTAAATGTGTTCAAAGCTCTTGTAAATATTAAGATTTAATTATTATAGAACAGATTGCATTGGCCGAAACATTTTTCTATTTTCGAAATTAACAAATTTACCGTTGCGTATTCTAACAAAGAATGTATATTTTACACCATCAGCATTATAGAGCAATTAATTAAAAGTCAGATTATTCAAATAAAATTTGTGTATTGTTTTCGCCACCGGTCTTTTGGTGTAGAAATGGGATGAAAGCAGCATAATTTGGAAGGAGCACCAGAACATTGATAAGCAGAATAATTTCTCATTGTGGTAGTTTTTCCTCCAAACGAGTTTCATTTTAGTAGCAAACGAACACAATACATGGGTTGAAGTTCCTCAATGTATAAACGTGACAACATTAGGAACTAATACTTTCTATCTAAAATAAGTTATAAGGTTTTGTTTATGTGATTACGCAAAGCCTCGAGAGACATCTACCTAGGAAAGGGATGCCTTCGCGGAGGACTCTCCAAGAGAAACTGTAGCATACACGTTACACATGGGGAAAAGCATGAAAACGTCCAAGCAGCCAGCCCGTTGGCGGGATTCGAACCTCGGACTGGATTACCAATGTTCAGCGACTTTACCGTTCAGTGGTCTGACAAATTATTAGGGAATGATGGTTAAAATAGGTATATTGGACCTGGAAGAACTTTGATTTGACAAGAAATTTAAACTGAATACAGAAAATTCAATTTCCTAGAATTTTCTTTTTTCAAGTGTCGACTTTCACTAGCAAGCCTGAGCTTAATTGTCAGCTATCGAGGAAGAGATTATTAGAAGCTTACCAACCGAAATTAAAATTCTTGTGAATTCTGGTTTAAGACTGAGCTTTTGGGTTACTTCGGAATATCCGATTTAGTTTCCGATTGAAACGTTTGTAAAACATTCATACATTAAGATCTTAAACAAGAATTGTTTGAAATTGATTTACTCCCTGTGCGAAGTGAAAGGGTTTTGGAAAACAAATACTTCGGTTGTAAATTTAAGAGCTGTTACAATAGTCTATTGTATAGAAAGAAACAGAAGCTTTTTACTTTTACCACACATTTATATATATACAGTTAATCAATAAAGTCTGCGTACATTAAGAAAAGTAATATCAAATCCAAATTTTAAAGTGCGAAAAGGGTAGTTTCTTAAAGTTTTATTTTTTAAATATTTAGTTTCAATAAGGGACTTTGAAATTATTTAACTGTAATATTTTCATATTTAATAATTTATGCGCACTAATTTTTAAAACATAAGTGGCCAGAAATCAAAGCCAATAAAGTTTGCGTACAACGCGAAGGAGGCGGGGGGATTTCTTATCTAATTTTTAAACTTCAAATTTGAGAATGCAAAGAAGGTTACACTTTCGAGGTCATTGACCTCCGAAGCGAATTTCACGTTGATTGGAAGTTGCTATTTCTATTTTTCTTTGACGAAAATGACAACCAATAAAGAAATTCCTTTAGTTACGAGACAACTAATTATCAAATTGAGAGATGAAGGTAAAACTCTTCGTTATTTTGGTAAAACCATTGGAAAACCATTTTCTAGTGTGCAAAGAGTTATTCAAAACTATCTTGACACTGGTAGTCTTGCTGTAAAACAAAGATGTGGGAGACCGAAGAAGCTAACGCACGGAGAAGAAAGAAAAATTCTTTTACGAATTAAACAAAATCCTAAACTTTCTGCTGCAAGCATTGCAAAAGACATTTTTTTTTAACTAGCAACAAGGAAATTTCTCCTGAAACTGTACGAAAAGTGCTGCGAAAGTCCGATTATCATGGACGCAAACCTAGATCTGTGCCATACATTTCCGAGACAAATAGAAAGAAAAGAATTGCTTTTGCCAAAACATATTTAAACTCTTCGCAGGACTTATGGAATAATGTAATTTGGTCAGATGAAAGTAAATTTACAATATTTAAAGTTAATGACCACCCTATTGTATGGAGAAAACCAGGAACAGAACTGAATCAGAAATTTAAATCCAACTGTCAAACATGGAGTTGACGGTGTGATGGTATGGGGGTGTTTGTTGTCGAAAGGAGTTGGAAATTTTCACATTATTGATAAAGTCATGGATAAGTATGTTTATCTGGATATTCTGAAGAAAAATCTACGAGACAGTGCTCGAACTTTAAACCTTTCAAATACCTTTATTTTCCAACAAGAGAACGACCCGAAACATACAGCTAAAATTGTGAAGTAATATCTCATCTATTACACTCCAAGACAGTTGCGTACTCCTCCTCAGTCACCAGACCTCAATCCAATCGAACATTTGTAAGCAAAATTGGAGAAACGAATTCGAAAACACAATATTACGTCGCGAAATAATCTAATCAGTAAATTGCAGGAAGAATGGGCGAAATTTACGTCGGATGACACTGAAAAACTAGTTCAATCAATGCCCAGACGTCTGCAAGCTGTTTTGAAGAATAAAGGATATCCTACAAAGTATTGAAGTAATGTAAAAAACTTACATTTGCGTTTTTTTTTTGAAAGTGTACGCAGACTTATTGGAGGAAATTTCTGAGTTTTTTAGACAAAAACTATTTTTGAAAAAATGTAAAAAGTTTTACACTGATATTATTTACTTTTTATTTAAGCTCACAGTTTTAGCTAATAGAAGAAAAAAATGCAATGATTAAAATACATTTTTCTATGCTTTAAGTGTTTTTTTAATTTAAAATTTAGTCTGTACGCAGACTTTTGTGATTAACTGTATATAACTTACCTTACACTAAATGGACTGCCAGAACTAAACAGGAGTTCAGCTGAATATAAATTCTCCTGGTAAAAGGCCTAAAGTTACGTACCCATAACATTCTCGAAACAAGAATGGTAGATTTGTTGAAAATCCACAAATAGCTGCTATTTGGCTCCTGATCAAACTTGTCCGGAACGCTACGATGTTTTCTTACAGCATATAATTAAACTAGATAAGAAATCGGGTAAATGACAGTAGCCAATTACGAGTCACCACGAGAAATTTAAGGTTCTTTAGAACCCCCAACAGTGATGACGATTCTCATACTATTGAAGTATAGAGACAGCAATTCGTTTATGTTAATTTCTCTAATGTAACCTTAACACAATCTTTCCCAAAACACAGGCAAATCTTCATTTTGCAAAGCAGTGGCCGGTTTGTTTCCTCCAGTATGTTAAAAGAGCCTTGTCGTCAATTATACTTCAAAAACAGATTCAATTCTTAAAAATTAAACATTTGTGGCATGAATTTTTGAAACTGTTCACAGAATAATCAAGAAAGCAGAAACTTTTATAGGTATATTACAGATTTCTAGATGCGTCTCACAATGTTTTACATAAAACCGGCAAGGATTGAAAGGTAGACATTTTGGAGGTAATCTCTAATCAGTTGTAATTAAAATTATTGCAGCTATTGATGTTCCAGATCTGTTCCATGTCAAGCAATCTTAAAATACAGAAGTGAGTAAAAATGAGAACAACCTGGAGCTATTAAAATACAAGAGATAAATCTTGCAATTTCATGTTCAGAAATTAATCTTTCTATTGAAAGTATATATTTATATCATTAAACTGAAGATTTCTTTCATTCGACTGTTTATTTAAAACGATACAGCTATACATATTCTGCATGAGAAATGAGAGTGAAATTAAAAAATGTTTCTAAACTTTTGGGCATGGGGCTATAGTCTTATCGCCGTATTTCCACATTAGTATTTGTTTGGTTTGACAAAATTTAAGAACGTAATTTGTTAGGGCAGGTAATCCAGGCGATAGAACTGGCGTAATTTGGAAACTTAGAACTGTTTTATGCATGCGTAGTATTGTTAGATTTTAGATACACACATCCTTAAATAGCGCTAAACTTTAAACACAATTTGAAACTAACTAATCAGCTATTGGAATTTAAATCACATTTTGGAATATTAAGACCAGAGAATTTACGCTTGGTTAGGAATAATCGACTTGTTACATACATCAAAAGTTTCTTTACGATTTCAAAGCACTGATTTACAACACCGAAATTTATCCATTCTTGTATTTAAGTTACTAATAATTCTTCATTTGAAATCGTAAAACTGTAGACAAAGTAACATTTGAACAAGAAGTATCTAAAAAGGAATTTTATTTCGAACTTGAAAAACAGAAGACCACATATACAAGCAATTATGATTACAGCAACGCCAAATAGTTACATAAAGTAGGTACATATTAAATGCTTCATTTCAACATTTAAAGATGTTGAAAATTTTAAGACTTTATATTTTAAACACAGAGTTAAATTTTAAAATTCATGTATGGTTACGAAAACTAAAGCATGATACGTAAAACTAAGCCAAGATACTAAGATAAGTTAGATACCTGCACTTTAAGATACCATATTTATGAAAGGTTAAAACTGCACAAGTCATACTAAACTCAATTCATCTTAAAAGTTATAAAATGCTAACGATTTTAATTAATACTTAAACATACGAATGAACATAGTTAACAGAATAAAAGTTACGTTTTTTCTAACCACGAAGTCCAGGTGTTAGGTTAGTTTAGTTCAATTCCCTCTCAACATACATTGAAAATAAATGAGGTATTTTCGGCAGTCAATGCCCGCTTTAATGCTTTTTTGAACTGCGGCGCTTTTTCTTACCTTTCTTCGGAGTTTTAGTTACCTCTTTGTCCTGTACCTCTTCAGCTGAAGCCTGTTCACTTGTCTGTTCAGCTTTTGGATCTAGAGAAAGTTTGCATTTTTCTTGGTTTTCCTGCGCGCCTTCTTTTGACTGATCTTGAGAAGACTTGGAAGTTTCTGTGTCCTCTTTACCCGAATCCGTCTGGCTTTCACTTGACAAAGTTAGATACGAATCGTAAAGAGTTTGCAAATAAGCTATAAACATTCTGTAGTTCTCAGTTTCATCCTGGCTGGAAATGCTGCTCTTTTTTTCCGAAGGCATTCGCTTTCCTGAAGCCAGCCTCTTTGGAATTGGAGATTTTCGTGGGTGCCGAATTTTGTACGAATCTGAAGTTTCTGGATATATATCTACGCAACGGAGTTTAGCAGCTGCTTCAGGGTGAAGACTTTGGTTGTCATCCAAGTGTCTTGAATCTCTTGATGAAGATCTCCGTACTTCAGCATTTTCCTCACCTTCCCTTTCTGCCTCTTCAACACCAAGATCTTGTTTCGGCGACTTAAGGGGAAGATCTTTTGTCCTTAACAAAAATAAACGTTTACCCCTTAAGGATTTGTCGCGATGCAATTCAACATATGTTTCCACATCTTTTAGCGCTTTTTCATTGAAAGTCTCTTTTACGAAATCCTCAGCATACTCAACAAAGCTTTTCCAACCTCCTTTTTCATAAAAGCCTGTTCTTAAGTAAATATTAAAAAATGAGGTCCAGCAAGATTCACCATACAGAAGGTAATTGATTTCGCCCAAGTTGTATTGGTACAATATGAATTCAGCAATAATAGCTGATGCCTTCACTGTAGAGCGGAACGGCTCATCAAGCACCAAAGAAGCGTTGAGCTTCTTTGACAGTTCTTCGAACACTTTCCTCATGGATGCATCTGTCAAAGACTTCTGAAACAGGTCCTTAAGGCTCTCTCCTATGCGCATCTCCGTATAGATTACTGCCCAGCCAATGTGGGGTGTGAAACTAGACTTTTCTTTATTCTCTTCTCTTCGTTTTATTCCTGAGGTTACTCTGAATGCATTCCACAAGTAACGATATAAGTCTCGAGCAAACAATTCAGCCTCACGATCAAATACAGACGCCATCACTTCCATGCGTTGCTTTCTGTTTAACTTCACTAGTCAAACTACGCACAGGAATTTCGAAGTTCTTGGCTAAGCATTTTTAAAAGAGAAGAAATTAATCATTCAATTTCTTGCGCAAGCGCAAAACATATATTTCTTAATTCTACACGAAGTGAATATATTTCACAATGGCACTCCCTTGCGGGAAATAATCTGAGCGGTCCTATTACTTTTGGTGCATTTTATAACATTACTGCGCTATCTTATGAAGAACTTGCATAATCGGATACAAGTTAATGTAAAAATTCAATAGTCCTTTTATTTTAATTTCAATGCTGTTTCATCTTTAGTGTAAGCCATAGAAAATAACAGTTTTCGAAATCGATTAATTGGAAAATTTTAGCAGAATAGAAAAGATACGATTTTGGCTTGTTTGCGGGACCAAATATATCTTTCATGCTGGCTGTTTCATAAATAAATACTATTTTTCATAGCTTAATCTTTACATGTATTCATTTTACATTACAACTCAAAACTGGTTATTTGCTACGAACCTATTTTTCAAGTGCTATGGTTATATTTATTGTTAAACTAACTTCGCGCTTTCAAGACTTTTCAAATATGCTCCCTAATAATAAGAATTATAGTTCGATATCTTGTCAGAAATAATTAAAATTTTTTTACTTAAATTTGTTTCCTTTTTGTCAATATTTAAACAAAGTGCTCAGCGTAAATTGCGATGAACTTTATTTGAAGAGTAGTTTCTTATTCTATTATTCTTATTCTATTACATGGCAATTGTGATACAGCGAAAAATGATAAATTATTTTTTCAAAATTCTGGAACATAACAAAATGTTGCCGTGTTTCTTTCAAAATTAAAAATTAAGTTAATCTTTTCTAATTATAAGTAATATTATTTAACTTTTCATATAATTTGGGCTATAAGAATTGTTTTTCAGGATAAGTTTCGAATTTTCGAAATTTAAAATATTATATTTTAGATTTATAAATTTTTTTTAATTTAGTTTCACTGATGACGAAAGTTGAGAAACTGCTAATAAAGTTTCTGTATTAAGCAACGAAAGGTGCTCAGACTTTTGTCAGCTTTGCATTAGATATATTTACGCAGCCGTTGTGTGTATTTTTATTGTAAATTATGTTTCCAGAAGAGATTTGAAATGGAATTTAATACTAGAGTAGAATGACCAGATGTCATGCTTTCAGAATAACGTTTGAGAATCCAGCTGGGGAGAAAAGTATTAGATTCGAATAAAGAGGAAAAAACAAAGAAGTTTTATTTTATGGCAAATGACACAAAGAGCTGCTTGTCAACGAAATCATCATGACGATTCAGACATTTGCTAGAGTATATGTATATCTTGAAGGTACCGTAGAGTAAAAAATTCATATCCTGTTTATATAGCTACTCTGTTGAAGCTCGTTTTACGTCATTGAGACGCTAAGCAAGCACAAGACAAACGATGTTTATCGATAAGAAAGCTGAAAATATTTAGCGGTCGAATCCGGTTATATAAAACAGATGCTTCTACACCTTCCACTAGTGCTGCATGCTTCTAGCATGGGCAGTATGGCATTTTCGCTCGTGAAGGATAGTGATATTGGTACTCTGCGAAAATGATCGTTTGGTCGTGTGACAATTTTTTCAGCATTGAATGTTTTCAAAAGCATTGATGTTGTTTTTGCGATTTAAAGATCTTGAAGAGTTCTTGTAAACGAAAGCTGTGATTTGTACAGTAGATGCTATTACTTTTCCGAAGCAGTGAATTTTCTATGTATAGAAACCTCTTATTGGTGAACACGGACGATGCTAATCTATCTGCCACCTGGTGTGCAATTTTCCCGGCTTCTTTAGTTTGCCCCTACTGGCTCAAATTGTGCCTTTTGCGGCAGCACCAGCTGCACTGGCTAGAGCATTCAGCCCTGTTGATGAGAACGAAGTTTTGGAGCCATATCTTTTTCTAGAGCAATACTGCGAAAATTGTTTCGCCCGTTTTTAAAGTACGTCACAAAGAACACGTATAAAAGGCCCTGTAATCGTTTCATGACTTAACCTAGAAACTGAGATTTTCACGCCAGAGGCATGTATCTAAGAGTTTTGAAAGTGTAATCTTCCTGGAAAACGAGGGAGAAGCAGATGGCGCTATTATCAGACGGAGATTTATTTATAAAACATGTTTTTTTCACCTTTTGTGACAAAAATAGATGCATTTGCTTCTCTATATATCCCATTGCGGTTTCGTGTACCCGGATAAAAGTTAGAATGCCAAACATTTTCAAGGCACCTAGCAGTAAATTTTAACACTACTTTATGAGATTTTTTTTTACACTAAACTAATGTAACAGTTTTATCAAAATATTCCTTTTTTATGTCGCCCAGACGGTATAGTGGTTAGGGGAATCTACTGCAGTACAGAATGGCCAGAAGACGTGGATGTTTGTAAACGTATGTGTCCGTGCCGCATGGAGTCACTCTAAATAATCAGCTAGCCGAAAGTACTCTCGTGTGGTTTGGTGGAAGGAGAGAGGGGGGGAGATCCCCGGGCCACCACTCAGGGGCCCTTCCTCTAAATTGAAATGGAAAATACAAGTCCAACCTCTCTTTGGAGTAGGATCTGGCAACAATTCTTTCGCGTAATATGGACACGACAACAACAACAGCAATATTCCTTTGTTATAGATATTTAATTAAAATCGTATATTTAGAAAAGTTTCCTTAAACATGTTTCATTTAGCCATTTTTTAGTATACAAAAGGGGAAAAAAAGGAGTATTCACTGCTTTTGAATTGAACAAAATTCTTCCACCTAATCAGCATAGAAATAAAGTACGGGACGTCACCTTTCTTTCAAGGAAAGCCGACCTTCCTTTGGTTCAAAGAAACCTTCTCTGGAAGGTTGGTTTCAGGTTTATACTAAGACACAAAGATCAAAATTTTGCAGTAAATAGTTCAATCGTTGAACATATGATATACAGAGGGGCAAAATCCGTGAAAAGAGAGTTTCAAATTAAAATTTAAAATATTTTTACGTTGTTTTGAAAAAAAAAAAAAAAAAAAAGGGGACAGACCTATATCTCCCGATCTACTGGGCCGACTGACAAAATTCAAACTGTGTTCTTCATGTCTCGAAAGCGCGACTTAGGATAAATATTAGATTTATATATAGCACTATTCTAACATAGGTATTTTGACACAAAATCGGACTTTTCTGAAATAACATACCAATTTTTTTTACATATTTCGATTCTACGACTCAAATTACGCCTAAATATGAAATTTTGTAAAATTTGGAGCAAAATTTACGGAGAAATTCACAAATTTATGTTGGCACTATTTTGTCAGTTTGCGCCAAGAACTTTGGCGAACTTCTTAATATATGGCAACCTAGTTTCCTTTCCCGTGAGAGGAAAAAAAGTCACCATCGTTCCTTTTTTCCAAATAATATTTTGTATATTGTATTTTTAATTATAACTTATTATTTTAAGTAATTTTTTCCTTTTCGAATTTCATTTTAATTGTTTAAGTTGCATGGTTTTTTTCGAATAACTGTTTTAAAAATTTCTATTTAACTATTCGTAACTGCGTAAATAAAGGTGCAGCGTTTATTTTTTTTCAAATAGTTTTCTTTATATATATTTTTGTCATAGTTATTATTTTAGGTAATTTTTAAATTCTTATACTTTTATTTTAATTGTTTGTGTTGCATTGTCTCTTCAGATAATTGTTTTAAAATTTTCTATTTATTCCTTCGAACTGAGCATTTTAAATAAATTTTCCAGAATTTTATTTTATTTATTTGAATTGCGTTTCTTTCGGAGGAATACTTTGTAACACAGATTACGATGCGTTTGAAAACTGCATATATTAAAAGAGCAAATACAGTAAAGCATAGTTAACACGCCTTTCAATGTTCCGTTCAGAAAAGATATATATAAATAAGAGAGATGTATAACCGACATTTTAACTTACTATGACTTGCATACACTGCTTTAAACAGTTTTATCATTGTGCCCATTGCTTTACACAATTTTATCCTACATTTGGTTTCTTAAATGTTATTCATATTTTAGTCAAATATTTTATTTTTGAAATCGTAAGAATCAAATATCATAAGATTAAAAGTTTTAAATTAAAAAAAAAAAAAAAAAAAAAAAAATATACAAATACTAAATTTTACCCAAAAATTTATTTTTTCTTCTCTTTTTCTTCAGGCATTCTACTTTATTCTTGCTCTTTTTCTTTAGGCATTTTGCAAGTATATTAAAAAGCATCCAATTTTTCGAAATATCTTGGTATTTCTGACAATCATTTTAAATAAAGTTATCGCCTTCCATTTCATAAAGGCCCACAAACGGCCGAACGGTAAAGTCGCTGAACACTGGTAGTTCACTCGGGGGTTCGAATCCCAGTAAACGGGCTGGTTGCATGGGCGTTTTCGTGGATTTTCTCATATGTACTGTGTATGCCAACTGGTTTCCCTTAGAAAGTTCTTCACGAAGTATTTGGTCAAAGCCTTTATCAGTCTTTAGAAGCTAAACATTTTGAAGGTATGGGATGAAAGGAAAGATTGGTTTCCTCAAGAGGTTTTGGTTTATTTAATTATGACAAAGAACACTAGGGCTATCTGCCTAAGGGGAGGGATGCCTTCGTGGAGGACTTTCTAAGGAAAACTGGCACGTTACACATGGGGAAAACCACGAAAACGCCCATGCAGCCAGCCTGTTCGCGGGATTCGAACCTCGGACCGAACTACCAGAGTTCAGCGACTTTACCGCTCGGTCGCTGTTTCATCAGGAGGGAAAAAAACGTCTTTAGGTGACATTCACATACAATACTGGATAAACTCCTGAATCTTCAAATAATTCGACTGAGAAAATCATGGTATTCTCCATTTATGGTACGATATGATGTTCTATAACGTAATTTAAATTTGTACAACCATATAGTCTAAAACCAGTCGCTCTTCACTTTAATCTGCAATGATATCGTTTTTGTCTTTTCTGATAACACAAGCTCAATTGATGGTATTTGCTGGTGTACACGCCCAAGTGTTTTCTCTTTGAACGCCTAAATTCTTTGAAGTAACCTGAAAGTATATTCAAAAGCGTCCAACATTTTGAAACATCTTGGTATGTCTAAGAGCCAAATTTTCCCTGCAAATTTTTGCTTGCTTTTCTTCCTAATTTTCTTCTTTCCTTCTACAGTTATTTTAAGTGCTCACACAAGAAAATTAAGATTTTTCGATTGCTAGATTTTCGTAAATTTTGCATTCTTGTCAATTTTTTAAAATATCAATTGCATCAACTGTGTTTCAGCTGAAAACAGCTTTTGATTTTCTAGACATTTTAACTATAAACAAAGTATAGAGAAAAGTCCAAAGGATAAATATTTTAATTAGAAGATTTTTTGCTAAATGACAAAGAAGTAAAACAGTCCAGCAGTGTTTATTCTTCACCACCGAGTGACCCGATTCCTATATCGGCTGAAACAATCTAAATCATATTAAAGATCATGTTTTTTTATAAAATCTATAACGCGAGGGAAAAATTAGCTTCTTAAAACATTTTTTCTAAGAGGATTAATATAAAAGATTATATTTATATATATATTATTAAAGCTGGGACTTGAACCAAACTGTCAAACTTTTAAAGTTTAATTTACATGGTGGTTATAATTAAAGTTCCAATTTGAAATGGTCATAAAAGGAAAACTACCGGAGACCAAATGTTATCAAACTTGGGAATCGTGTAAAGGAGGTTATGGGAATTTATTTTCCGCGGAAAAAAAAAGAGTTCAAAAACTCACCTCCAGGGGGAAAATGGCGCTGTATACAATATTGTTAAATGAAATAAGACACGAAAACATCTGTTTAAAATGCGTTTAATATTTTCCGAAACATGTTACAAAGCAGGTTCAATGTAGCGCCCAGCATTTTCCGAAAGTAAGTTAAATCCTGTTACTGCATTCTCGACAGCAGCTCTTAGCATATCAGGAGGAATGTTACGGACATGTCAGTGTATCACATTTTTCATTTCTGCCAAATTGTTTAGATTATCACCATAAACAGTGCTTTTGAGATAACCCCATAGCCAAAAGTCACAGAGGTTGAGGTGTGGTGAGAAGAGGGGAAGTGTCGGCCTATAACGACGTTCATTCGTGAAATGTTGCCGAAGTAACTGTGCGACACACGTGAAATGGGGCCCAGCCCTGCATAAAAATCGTAGTATCTAAAATGCCACGTTACTACAGTTCATGTATCACGAAACATTTTAACATTGACTCTAAGTGAGCTGCAATCACAGTGGTCCAGTTGTCGACTGCTCTTCAGAGAAAAATGGTTCAGTTATAATACTAGCTGTCATTCAACACTAAACGATGTGGAATGACTGCTATGCAATCGAATGCAGTAGGAGAATGCAATGGAACTAGATAGATAACATGAGAGATTTCTTTGGCCCAGATCGATTAAAAGCGTTTTGAATCAGTATCTTCATGTTTTAGTGCCGAATTCAGACTTCAAAAATTACTAATTAGCGATCTGTAAGAAAACGATTTCCAGATTGTACGCACTTGTGCGAGTGATTTGCGATCTCACATTTTCTAATCGCTAATTCGTGGTTTTCACGGACGAATTTCTCACTTACACGGATGGCACACTCGACTTTTATCGAATTTAACGCCTTTAAAATGGTAAATTGCCTACTTCAAAGTTTCTTAACCTTTTGAGGCCGGGGCTTTGGTAGCAGTAAAAGCTACCAAAGGACGGGAAGTCTTGAACCGAATGCTTTCCCCCCTTTAAGAAATCACCTCCTATTTGCAACAAAGATACTTGTGCGTAGTTTAATGGATTCTCAGAGGGGTGCATCTATGTCACAAAAGGAAGACCTTTGAAAGAGATAAGTGGTTAAAACCCTAGGGACGTCAAATTTGACATTTCACCCCACTTTTCAGCCTGGAAAATGGGGGGAAAAGACATGGCCACTAAAGTGGACAACCCCGTCTTTTCAAAGAGAGGACTCTATGGCCACTATAATGGCCATCCCGTCTTCAAAAGGTTAAGGGAATAAAACATATTAAACCCGTGTAACAAAAGGTTAAGTTAGATTCCGACCCATATTTCGTTTAACAATATTGCATACAGCGCCATTTTCGCCTGGTGGTGAGGTTTCCAACTTTCTTTTTTTCGCGGAAAATAAATTCCCATGACATCCTTTACACGGTTACAAAGTTTGATAACATTTGATCCAGTAGTTTTCCTTTTATGACCGTTTCAAAGTGAAATTTTAATTATAACCACCCTGTATATTATTAAATTTTAATTTGAAGCTATGCGTTATATGTATACCATACGTAAGATTTTCGCTTTTATGGAAAAAATAAAGAATCGAAGCAAATATATTTAGGATATTAGACCAAAACTGAAAAAAATTCCCCTCCCTCCGAAAATAAAATATTGAAACTTCGACCATGAATTTATTGAATTATCGAAATATTCAATTTGACTTATCTTCTAAGTCCTAGTTCCGACAACAATTCCGTCAAAAATTCCGAATTACTGAAGCTGAAGTAAAAGGTTTAGTATATATTCACTGTATGTTAATAAAGTAATAAGAGTGTAACAAAAAATAGATTATAGAATTTACGCTGATGCAACTATTTGTCTGAATGCACAACATGTAATGGAAGAGAAGGCTTGTAGAGATCTGTTTTTGACATGCCTCTAAAAGTAGATGTCATACTCCTTTTGTCTCTTCAATGTCAAAATACTTTCCTTTGAGAGACTTTTAGTTTTGGGGAGGAAAAAATCATAAGAAGACAAATTTGAAGAACATGCAGGACAATTTAGTACACATACTTATTTTCGGAGCACAAGCGGTTCTCCGATTGGTTATTGAATAATGAAAAGATGCATTGTCATGCAATACAAAACATTTGGTATACGTTTTCTGACTGAAAACGTAAGATTAAAAGTCATCTGTTTAATTCACAGCCATTTACAAGTCAACTACTCGGGCAATTGCAGAATCGTTTTGATCCTAAGCTTGTAAGACAAACGTAATATCACTGGATTTAAACACTTCTTCAGTCTTCCGAGAACGTTCCTTCTTTAGCTCATATTCCAAGAATATTAAGTGAATACAATTATTGCAAAAGAAATTGAATATTCATTTGCACTACGGCTTGGTAGTTTACTAACAAGTAAACAAAACTTATATTCTGCTTTTTGTGTCTAAGAATACAACAATATTTAAAATATTTACAAATAAAATATTTAATTGGAGCCTCACCAGTTGCCTAGCATTTGAAGATTGTTAAATACTAATTGTTTGTTGCGAAGTCTAACCCAGGCTTGCATAGTTGGTTTTCTTAGTTTTCTAGGTTCTCTTTACAAAGGTTCTCTATGAAAGCATCTTAATCAAAGATCCATGTTCTTTCTATGTTCAAATAACCAACTAACCTAGTTTAAGCGCGATTTCCAAGGGAAGTTACTAGCAAAACCCGAATACTCATTAAAAATCATGTAGCTTGCCAATCGGGAGTAACATGAAAGATACGGCGCCAATAATTGAATTGCTGTTACGGTACGCTGTTTCTAAACTTAGATGGTCATTCCTTAATTGCTCACCAGCGGCTGAGCGGTAAAGTCGCTGAACACTGGTAGTTCGGTCCGTGGTTCGAATCCCGCGAACGGGCTGGCTGCATGGGCGTTTTCGTGGTTTTCCCCATGTGTAACGTGTATACGAGCCAGTTTCCCTTAGAAAGTCCTCCACGAAGGCATCCCTCCCTTAAGGCAGATAGCCCTCGAGGCTTTGCCATAATCACAAACAAACAAAACATTCCTTAATTAAATAGCCCACCAGTGGCCGAGCGGTAAAGACGCTGATCATTGGTAGTTCGGTCCGAGGTTCGAATCTCGCGAACGCGCTGGCCGCATCGGCGTTTTCGTGGTTTTTCCCATGTATAACTTGTATACGAGCCAGTTTACCTTAGAAAGTCCTCCACGAAGGCATCCCTCCCTTTAGGCAGATAGCCCTCGTGTGCTTTGCCATAATTAAAAAATCCAATCCAATCCTTAATTAAATATAATTGATTTGTAACTTCTACTGGAACTGACGGTAAGAATTGAAGTGCAAATAAATAATATCGTGTGCAGTCTTGATTAATATAAAATTTAAAATATTTGCATAGAAAAATATTTGCATTCAGACAGAAAGTTTTTTGAAATATTTGCAATTACTTTATAAGAAGGATTTATTAATAACCGTAATAATTACTTATTATATTACTGATGATTAGGATTCAGTTCTTGACAATTACATTCTAAATTAGAATTTTAAGGATATAATGAAAATACGCTACGCACAAAAATACATTTTAAGATAAAAATGAGTTGATTTTTTATGTTTTAAAATTTCTTAAATTCATTTAATAAACATCGTATCCTCGTTGTTAATTGAATCCTTAATGTTGGGTGGCGTTTATAGAATTATTCTTATTTGTCCACAGAATCTGCTGACTTATCCAGCCATTAAGTAGCTGCAGATCATTTCTACATAACCATTGAACTTCCATTAATTCAGTCTCTAGAGGGCTGTATGTTTATATCATAATTTGACTTTTATAAAAATGATTTTTCTAAATATTATGTTTCTATAAAAATATACTGTGCTTTAAAAATGTGGATGATAGTATCAGCCGCTCTTTCAGCCACTTCAAAAGCAACAGTTTGTTTAGAAATAAATTATGCAGTTAATGTCATAAAATTGAAATAAATATCAAACGAAAATTCTCAGTTTTAGACAATTCGATTTAAACGAAGTAAAGTAGCAGACGATAAAACGCCGAAGGTAAAAATTTACTCTTATTTTTTTTTAAAAAAAGGAAGATAGAGAGAAATTTTAAAAAAATAGTTAAAAATTTGAATAATAGCATCTATAATTTAAAAAAAAATAGCTTTTCATATAGTATTAATAAATATTTATTACGCTTCATTGAGGGAAAAAATGTTATATAATTAATTCTTCGTAAAATCTTACTTGAAATTTAAGGTTAAAAATAGCTGTGGCAATTCACTGTAACAAAAATCCATAGACCATATTTGGCGTTATTATCGCTCAAAAAAGAGATGCCAAATTTCAAAACTCGAAAATATGTAAATTCGTGTATATCTTAGAAAATTTTGAATAAAAAAGTCTAATTTTTTGCAGATATGCTTAAAAATACACCTACTTTAAGATGATGGTAAAAATTTTATAGGTTATAATTCAAAAGTTTTTTCGAAAAATTTATAAAAATTATTTAAAAATAGGAATTTAAAAAATAAAACAGAAAAAATGGATAAATTTTATTTGGAATGAACCTAAATTTCAAAATGTGAGAGAAAAAATCAAAAAAGTTTAATAAAAAAACAGATATTAATAAATATTTGCCAAATTCAATTAGCATTGAGGAGCTAAAATTTTGAGAGCTAATATTTTAAAAACTACTCGTACGATTTTTACAAAACTCAGTATTCTGGCATAATTTGAGACGTAGAATCGAAATATGGAAAAAAATTGGTATGTTATTTCAGAAAAAGTCCGATTTTGTGTCAAAATACCTATGTTAGAATAGTGCTATATATAAATCTAATATATATCCTAAGTCGCGCTTTCGAGACATAAAAACGCAGTTTGAATTTTGTCAATCCGCCCAGTAGAACGGGAGATATAGCACTGTCCCATTTTTTTTTTTTTTTTAGCAGTGTACCTATGTTGAATTTTAATTAAAATTATACTATAATAGCATGGCGAAAATCAGTTTCAAGTTATGAGCGGGAAACAGAATAAAAGACTCTTTTCCTTCAAAAAAATTATAAAACTGCTTTAAAATGAATTCTGAAGAGAATTTTTCGTGGCGTCTGTACGAACGTATGTACGTACGAACGTACGTATGTATCTCGCATAACTCAAAAACGAGTAGCCTCAGAACGTTGAAATTTTGTATATAGGACTGCTATAACATGTAGATGTGCATCTCGTATTTGGTTGCAATCGGCCGCACCAAACGTATATATATATATATATATATATATCCAGTTTGTTACCCGACTCAGTGACTATTATCTCAGCTCTCAGCTTCTTTACTCTTGTATGTTTGTAAATTGTACATTTTTTGCTTTAAAAATGATTGAATTATGTTGTTCTTATCTTCCGGTTAAGGTTTTTATGCCTTTAGTAAATCTGTATGCAATATTTTTAGAATTATCAACAATTTTAAAGTTGTTTAAGTGCCGCTAAGCCTAATAAATTTTTTGATGGTGGCCATTGCTTATTTACATTTGAAACAGCAGAGTAGTGGATTTGTTGCCAATCTAGAGAAACATAGCTTCGCAACAACAAAGATAACGCCATCATTTATTATTTGCGAATTAAATCATGCTTAATCCTTTCTGGAATTTTTTCGAGGAAGTAAGTGTTTAAGATTTACTTCGTAATTTTTAATATAGATATTTTTAGTTTTTATGTATTTTTGTCTTCTCGTGAAGTGAGAACTGAATTAATTGAATGAGAAATACCCAATCGTCTGTGGAAAACTGTTTCTTTTTTGTTTTGTTTGCTTAATTTCTTTTATACATCGTTCTAGATTTATTATAGTATTTGAATAGAACGTGTGGCAACGATTGGATAATTCTTTAAATGATATAAATTTTGTGCATTCTGAGTTATAATATAAATCTACCAAATAAAGCAACTTTGTGGATTAGACGTCATAGTCCGTGCTTACAAATCCAGACCCGGCCCTGTGCAGTGCCACAGGTGCCAGAGATACGGACACACTCGAGATCTATGTCATTACAAACCTAGGTGTCTTAAATGCGCCGAACCGCACGAAACTTACACCTGTAAGAAGAACAAGGACAAACTACCAGCGCTCTGCGTTCTGTGCGGAGATTGCCACCCGAGCAACTCGAAGGAATGTAAATACCATCCGGATAACCTACCCAAAAGAGTCTTCAATTAGAGCAATCAAAACGAGAAAAGGCATGAACAGGATCAATTTCAATTAAATAAAGAAGATTTTCCTACCCTCCCTGGAGCTACGGAAAACGAAAATACTAAAAATCAACCAAGCTGAGCAACTCAAAAGGAAAACAAAAATAAACAAGAAAGCGAAACTAAAGAAGTTTCATTTTTTGAGTGGATAAAAACCCAACTCCTAAAAGCTCCTCCTTGGTTGATTTAAACTATATATAAGCTATTTATCTAATTTTATGAATTCCACCAATATATTACTTTTTATTTTTAAATTAAAAAGTTTTCCTACAAAATCTTTACTGTACTGAAGATTAGCAGCCTCCTTAACTCTTGCTCGTATCTCTCAAATTGAATTTATTTCTATTTTTCATGATTAAAACTCAAGTTCCTTTTAAAAATACTATTTTCGGGTTTCATTTCAATGCTTTTGAGTTACTTCATTCAGATACATTCTACCCACTTTTATATTAGTAGATAATATACTCAATATTACCTTAGTAAATAAATTGTTATCTTACTTTGCAGCTATTGCGCAAGTAGCAGAAAATTTATTTTGATTTCAATGAATTTCAATTAATTAATTTAATCTTTGATATATATTTAGAAGTAACAGATATAGGGAGAAATTCACTGATATAAGTCTACACTTAATCAGGAATACGCTATACTGATAGGGATTCGAACTTTACAGACGCAATCGTCGACTTAGAGATGAACATCTTGATGACTGCTTAGGCGAGCTCGAATATCATCACACTCCCCCAATCACGAAGCAGTGGTCGATGAAATGCAGTGCCAAATATCTCATTGACTTTAAGAATTACATTTATTGCAATGAGTTTTTACCAACTAATTGTAAACTTTCATTTGTCTTATTTAGAAATTCCTTATTTTTCATAAGAACTCAGTCAGTAAATTTTCTACCTTAAAACTTATACATTTGGAATACTTTTTTTTTGTACATCTTGCACCCAGAAATAAAAAGGGAGACAGTTCTAAATCTCCCTTTCTGCTCGGCGGATTGACAAAATTTAACGTTTTCAAGTCTCGAAAGCGTGTCTTAAGATGTATATTAGATTTATATATAGTACTATTCTAACATATATAGTTTGAAAAAAAAAATCGGATTTTTTGTGAAATATAAATTTTTTCCATATTTCGATACTATGACTTATGAAATTTAGCTCTCGAAATTTTAGCTCCTCAGTGTTAGTTCAGTTTGGTATATATTTATTAATATCTCTTTTTTTAGTACACTTATTTGATTCCTTCTTTCACAGTTGGAAATTTAGATTCAATCCAAATCCAAAATGAAATTCGAAGCTATTTTCTGACTTATTCTTAAAATTTGTATTTTTTTGGTAATTTCGATAAATTTTTCGAGAGAGTTTTGAATTATAACGTCTAAAATGTTTACCATCACCTTAAGGCAGATGTATTTCTAAGCATGCCTAAAAACGAATTAGAGTTTTTATTCACAATTTCAAAAGATATACATCGATTTGTATACTGGTGCGTTTTGAAATTTGGCATATTTGTTATAAGCCTTAATAACAACAAACGTGCTTTACGCACTTTATTAAATTTAGTTGAAAGAACAAACAATGCATCTTTTTTCCACTCGTGCACAATGAAAAAAGGGAAAAGAAAATAGATTACTATAAATTAAAAATTTCGTCAAGTGAATTGTTCTTGGAAAGAAAACAAGAGAGTGATTAATTTGAAACATTTATCGGACATGAATACAAATGGCACGACAGCTTGAATGTTGCAACAGATGCTGGAAGTTAGACCATCAGACGCCAAACATGCCTTACACCGATGGACCATTGACTGCCGGACATGTTTAAACACACCGGGAATTTCTTTGATTGTAGCAGCTTCGTCGACGAGTCTTGCCACAAGATCTATTCCAGACGCAACAGACTCGTGATACACTACACTTCTGATGGTTCCACACAAAAACAAAACAAGGCTCGATAAATACGGTGAGCGTGGGGGCCAGGGAATCAGTCCACCACGCCCAGTCCATCGATGCGGGAATGATCTGTTCAAATGATTACGCACATCCAGATCAAAAATGAGCAGGCGCTCATACATTAACTTTGGAGCGTTGTTGTGCCGCTTGGTGCTGCACACTGTGGGTGTTTTCTTGAGCCCACAAATGCTAATTATGGTGATTGAATACGCTATCCCTATTGAATATGGCCTCCTCCGTAAACAACACATAAGCTGGGGAAATAAACATCACGGGCACTTCTTGCAGAAACCCTTGTGCAAAACGCACACATTCAGAAAGGTCAACCGGGAGCAGTAACTAAACCCTTTGGAGACGAAAGGCGTCGAAGGACTCGGCGTTCAAGGCACGCCTGTAGCTTTCGATTCTCCTGCAAACAGAACTGTTGATGAAACTGGTGCAAAAACTGTATCTGTGCTTACGACGGGGCATGAAAGAACGCCATTTACATGTGTGTTAGCTTGTGCCGCAAACGGTGACAAGGTAAAGCTGATGATCATTTTTAAACGGAAAACTATTCCGAAGGGAAATTTTCCTAATGACGTAATTATATTTGTGCAAACGAGAACGGATGGATGTGCGAAACAATCATGCATGAGTGGCTACAAAAAGTTTGGTAGCGCCGTAAGGGGTCTTTTTTCAAACCAAAAGCGTTATTGATAATGGATTCCATGCGTGCTCATTTACTTGAGTCAGTGAAAACTAGATGTCAAAAATTGTCTACGACCGTAGCAATAATTCCTGGTGGTTTGACAAAAATAGTAGTTCGTTGTTGCAACATTTTTTATAATATAGTCTGAGTATTAAAAATATGGACTTCTTTAGTGGGTAAATATAAGTATATTTGTGAACGTAAATATATTTTCAACATTTCTTACCTTTAATTTATTTTTGAGTTATGATTTCATTTCATGCATTTTTCTTAACTTATATGTCATATATCAAGACATAGGTTGAGATTTTGCTATACGGCCCACGACGATGTCACACGCAATTTAATCTATAGCGGCGTTTACGCTGATGCCGCGTTTCTGTGTAATTTTAATTTTTTTCCCGCCATTTTTCTCGAGTGCAGCGTTTACGCTGATGCGGCCTTTCTTCCGGAAGTTACGGTAGTATCTCTTTTATATGTTGGAAAATTCTACATTAAAATTTATGTTAAACTTTGATAAAAATTTGATAATGATGTATAATTTGAAACTGATGTAAAATTTGAATACTGTAAAGAATATGTTAAAAATAGCCTTTTTTCGGTAATGAAAAAAAATTCTAAATTTTAAAAATAAAATCCCAGTGGCCAATTAGATACTGTTGGTCATAAGTAGGGACGGATTTACGTATAAGCTACAGAAGCTATAGCTTAGGGCCCCCACTTTCTTGAGGACCCCCCAAATTAAAATACACTATAAAGAGTATTAAAATGTATTAGAAAAGACTTATAATGGACTGCATATCTCGATTACAACCTAAAAAAAAATTGCGGCAAAAGCATCGTGGACTAAAACACAGCGGAGAAAACAACGCAAAGCGAAAACGTCGTGGTATAAAATATCGTGGAAGAAAATATTGCAGAGAGAAAACATCGCAGTTCTAAAACATCGTGATTCAAAATATCGTGGTCGAAAATTAAGCGGCTATATATTGTGGTAAAATATAAAGTACTTACAAATCATCGCATGACGATAACATCGCACACATGCGTTTTAGAAATGCCATACTGACATATTATGTAACTGACATTCGTCATAACTAACTAATCGGCATCCAAAAAATTGATTGCCCGCTATACAAAAAAAGATGTTAACGACAGTTTAAGAATAAACGGAAAGCAAACAATGTATAATTTTCACTAAAACAATACCAGATTAACAAATATGAAAGAAAATAATTCGATCATTAACTTAGCAACTTTTATAGAGGTAACCTCATGCAGTTATTTATCTTCTTTTTTCTAAGCATTTTTAGACTCTATTTTTTATAAAAAATTATCAGGAAAACTTTATTAAAAATAGTTAATTTATTAATGACCTTTGTTAACTAACTACGGAAATTTAAAATTCTAGTAAGTTCAATAACTTGCATTTATTTTCTACTCATTTTCAATTTTTTTTAAATGCTTGAATTTTCTTCTTATTTTCTCAGGAAAAATTTATTAGTTCGTTCAAAAATATGAAATATAGAAGTGAAAGAATCCCTCTTTCTTTCTTGTGCTCCCAAATCATTATACGAACATGCATTCGCAGCTTTTAAAACCTGAAAACGGATGTGTGCGATGTCATGCGGTGACATCTCTTTACCGCGATATTTCTGACATCTCTTTACCGGTGACATCTCTTTACCGCGATATTTCTGACATCTCTTTACCGGTGACATCTCTTTACCGCGATAGGCTCTTTTACCGCGATATTTCTGACGGAGATTTTTTTAAACTGCGAAGTTTTTGAACCGCTTTATTTTCGACCACGATATTTTGTACCACGATGTTTTAGAACTGCGATGTTTTATTTTTGCTTTCTTTTCTCCCACGCTGTTTTGTACCGCAAAGTTTTCGCCTTGCTTTGTTTTCTCCGCAACGTTTTCGTCAGAAACCCATATTTCAAATAGCTTAGGGCCTTGTCTAAATCTGGCTCTCTTCATACGTGGCCTTTCTCGAAGGTCACGGTCCATAAGGGCAATGCATCAGGCGCTGGGTCTCTGGGCCAGCTATGAGACTACTGTGTGGCCTCTAATTAAAAACTAGAGGGTTGTTCTAGACCAGGGATCACCAAACTATTTTGGACAAGTGACCCCTTTTCCAAAATGAACTGTTACCTCAGACCCCCATGGCCAAATTATCTACTTTTAAGATCAATCCCCTTATTCATAATGGTCCGCTAACTTAAAACAGCTGCTACAGAGTGTTATTTTCATTCTGACTTAGGTCAATAGGCTTCATGGCATCGTTACTGAATACTTTTTCACATGTGAGACACATCGGCAAGTATTGATTTGATGGAGATGCAATAAATCCGAACTTCAAGTAGTCCAAACTGTATTGTCTGCATTTTTTTTTTTTTTTTCGTGTCCGCCATCATAAAACTCTCAGTAATCAGTCACTTTACTTCACTTAATTAGCTATGTAATAACTTTGTAATCTCTTGAAATAAATGAGTACTTATATGAGTTATTATCGTTCAAGCTCCAACGAATTTCAAAACGCAAATGAACTTTCAACCTAAGTGCAAGCTCGTTAAATAGTAAAATATCAGGAACATGTTTGGACTTGATCATGAATTCGTTCGTGTTAAATCGCGTAAGCGTCAAATAGAGAACAAGTCAAAACGCGCCTGAAAGACGTACGCTCGAACTCATTATCTTGCACAAACTTGTCCACATAGACTTGCCGAGTTCTTCATCTTGTACGAACTTGAGACTTTACATTACTACAACAATGCTACAAAAATAGAGAGCAAGTCAAAACGCGCCTGAAAGACGTACGCTCGAACTCATTATCTTGCACAAACTTGTCCACATAGACTTGCCGAGTTCTTCATCTTGTACGAACTTGAGACTTTACATTACTACAACAATGCTACAAAAATATTAATCATTCTTAGTATACGTAACGCAACATAAACAATACAGTACTTACCTATCTTGAAAGTTTTAAATAAGAACCTTAATAGGAGTCGATTTTTAGACCCCAAAATCAGTTTTCGTTTATGTCGACCCCTAGGAAACCGATATTGACTATCGACCACTTTGGGAATCCCGGTTCTAGACAAATGCGGACGTAGTGCTAAACCAATTAACCGCTACGGTAGGGGAATGGTGCCTACGTCCTCCGTTACCTGGGACCTGTTATTGACTGGACAAAGTTGACAATTACTTAACTGCAAAAGTAATTAAATTTTTGGCTCAGAAGTAGCCACGTATTTAAGACTTCTTTGAATAGTGATAGTTCGATTCCTATTCGATTTGCGGCGATGTTTGAGTATTTTCATGGTTTTCCTTACGCGTAACATGTATACAACTTCAATTTCTTTAAAGTCCCCCACAAGCCTCTGTTTCCACAATGCAATTAGAGTGAATGTCACGTTTTCTCTCGAAGAAACATTTTCTGTTAACGATATTTATAAACAAGGAAATATTTTGAAAAATCAGTCACAATTAGAAATAAAAGCGAATAGCAGTTTGGGAGTGTATTAATTTTCTGTTACTTTTAAATACGATAAAAAATGAACTATCGTTCGAAATAACAACAAGTGAGCTGTGGAATTTATATATAAAATTTAAACTGAGAATTTAATTTCGCAAGTTTTTGATCAGACAGTAATTAAAATATAATAAAATATGATAAATTAGATTCGGAATTACAAACTGGTTGACACATCATTCCGTAAGGGAGTACGTAAGTGATAAGTGACGGAGGAAGTGGACACTGTCCCTTTACCATAGCAGTCAATCAGTACAGCACCACGCCCACCATTATCTAGAGAACAGAACTAACATATGTAACTAGTATTACAAATAAAAGTATGGTACAATGTACGTAGCAGATACTAGTTCATTACAGAAATGCGGATGCAATACGTAGAGTAAAAAACAGTAACGGATTATACAGTCATGCGTATAAGACATGCGATACAGTCAGCTGCTAAATAACTTCTAAATCACTATGTGGTGCGACTACTGTATGAGAAGAGATTGCAATGTTAGAGTTGAAAAATTATTTCAACATGTACATATTTATGTAGAGTTACTATTAAAGCATGAAACGATGTACATAGCAAAAGTAATTACATCTAGAAAAAAGATATAAACAATATAGCATATACAGATAGTTATGCGACCAGATTACATTCGCAGTGGTGATACCAGAAGTACCAGAAGTACGGTAGATTGGACAATTTGTGACATATGAAGAGTACGGGGTAAATGATACAATACAGTTACCATACGAAGTACAGGTTACAATATTACGCATAGATTGATTATAACAACGCTGTTCATGTGAACTACAATATAAAATACAGTAAATGCATATCTGGATTAATGTATTACTGATATTTTGCAGTGTACATAACATTCAAAATACTATATACAAGTTATATGACACAATACAATTACCATACGAAATACGAGTTAGAAGATCACTGAAAAATTAATAATTACATTTCAATAGTATATATACAACTCATTTCAGAAGTAAGCACATTCCAGTAGTAAATACATTTCAATAGTAAAGTGCTCGAAATATCTTCTGGAGTGAGTACAAATGAAAGCTAAAGAGTGCATAAGATACCTATATACAGACTATGACATACATATAAATAATATATATACATATAAAATAGCGGCCATACTCGTAACAAGATTACAGGTAGATTAATTATACAATGTTATTCTAGCAAGGAGTGTTATAATACAATATTCAATATGGGTAGACAAATTGCTAGAATCATTACAGGACATACTATTGTCATTTGAAGTGAATATATATTTGAGAAGAAGGATAAGAAACTCTTGCCAATACGATGTAAGACTATGAGAATAAAAATCGGATAAGGTGCTATATACAATATATACACAGGGTGTTGCATAAAAAAATATTGTTGCAAAAGTAGAGTATTGGTATTTTACGTAATATGATAAATGTTAAAAATAGATTGATGCATAATGATATATGCATATCTTGCATATAATGACATATATAGTGATATCTTTAATACAATACAGGTACGTAATATTCAGACGCTATAAGATGTCATATATATAATAGAATACAATTCTGTGCTTAAGTTAACATAAAAAGATGTAAGCATGCATTCTTACGTAAGAACAGAGTACGTAATGTGAAACGTATGTTTCTTTTGAAGAAATATACCTGAGTTTACGCATGCGCTAGAACGTGAATAAATAATTACCTCTTATTTAAAAGTACATCGTCAGTGCCCAAAACCCTTGCATGTAGGTTATTTAGTACAGCTGAACCAAGCAGTCATTGCTTGATTTGAGTATTCAAGCTGAGCAGTAGCTTAAATAAGAAAATGTCTAATCAAGGTGAGGAAGAAACTCAGATGCCAGAATTAGTGGAGGAAGAAACTGAAGAAGCGCAAACGCTGGATACAGGTGCGAAGGAACCACAAATTCCGGAGTCATCAAGTTTAACAGCTCTCCTGCGGGGGCTCCCGGCAGTCAATGAAGGGGCCAAGCCGCTGGCCTCAGTCGTCGATGAAGATGTCAAGCAGATGTCCACGGCCGTCGTGGAGGAGGTCAAGCAGATGTCCACGGCCGTCGGGGAGGAGGTCAAGCAGATGTCCACGGTCGTCCTGAAAGAGGTCAAACACCTGTCCACGGCCGTCGTAGAGGAAGTCCAGCAGATGTCCTCTTCCATCGAAAAGGAAGTCAAGCGGATCACCACAGCCTTCGAAGAAGCAATCAGTCGGCTGTGCATGACCGTCGAAAACGCAGTCGAGCAGCTGTCTTCAGCCGGCGAAGATGTAAAGAGCCGGGCGACTACCGAAAAAACGGGGGAATCATCCACCCTGCCGAGGCCGCCCTCCGTCGAAGTGGAGGTATCATACCCGCCGCCTTCTGTCGAAGTGGACGGATCATCCGAATCGCCTCTGCAGCCAATTTCCTTTGAAGTGGAGGGATCGTCCGCATCGCCTCGGCCGCCGCCTTCCGTCGAAGTGGAGGGATCGTCCGCATCGCCTCGGCCGCCGCCTTCCGTCGAAGTGGAGGGATCGTCCGCATCGCCTCGGCCGCCGCCTTCCGTCGAAGCGGAGGGATCATCCGCATCGTCTCGGCCGCCGCCTTCCGTCGAAGCGGAGGGATCACCCGCATCGCCTCGGTCGCCGCCTTCCGTCGAAGCGGAGGGATCACCCGCATCGCCTCGGTCGCCGCCTTCCGTCGAAGCGGAGGGATCACCCGCATCGCCTCGGTCGCCGCCTTCCGTCGAAGTGGAGGGATCACCCGCATCGCCTCGGTCGCCGCCTTCCGTCGAAGTGGAGGGATCACCCGCATCGCCTCGGTCGCCGCCTTCCGTCGAAGTGGAGGGATCACCCGCATCGCCTCGGTCGCCGCCTTCCGTCGAAGTGGAGGGATCACCCGCATCGCCTCGGTCGCCGCCTTCCGTCGAAGTGGAGGGATCACCCGCATCGCCTCGGTCGCCGCCTTCCGTCGAAGTGGAGGGATCACCCGCATCGCCTCGGTCGCCGCCTTCCGTCGAAGTGGAGGGATCACCCGCATCGCCTCGGTCACCGCCTTCCGTCGAAGTGGAGGGATCACCCGCATCGCCTCGGTCGCCGCCTTCCGTCGAAGTGGAGGGATCACCCGCATCGCCTCGGTCGCCGCCTTCCGTCGAAGTGGAGGGATCACCCGCATCGCCTCGGTCGCCGCCTTCCGTCGAAGTGGAGGGATCACCCGCATCGCCTCGGTCGCCGCCTTCCGTCGAAGTGGAGGGATCACCCGCATCGCCTCGGTCGCCGCCTTCCGTCGAAGTGAAGGGATCACCCGCATCGCCTCGGTCGCCGCCTTCCGTCGAAGTGGAGGGATCACCCGCATCGCCTCGGTCGCCGCCTTCCGTCGAAGTGGAGGGATCACCCGCATCGCCTCGGTCGCCGCCTTCCGTCGAAGTGGAGGGATCACCCGCATCGCCTCGGTCGCCGCCTTCCGTCGAAGTGGAGGGATCACCCGCATCGCCTACGCCGCCGCCGCCTTCCGTCGAAGTGGAGCGATCGTCCGCATCGCCTACGCCGCCGCCGCCTTCCGTCGAAGTGGAGCGATCGTCCGCATCGCCTACGCCGCCGCCGCCTTCCGTCGAAGTGGAGCGATCGTCCGCATCGCCTACGCCGCCGCCGCCTTCCGTCGAAGTGGAGCGATCGTCCGCATCGCCTACGCCGCCGCCGCCTTCCGTCGAAGTGGAGGGATCGTCCGCATCGCCTACGCCGCCGCCGCCTTCCGTCGAAGTGGAGGGATCGTCCGCATCGCCTACGCCGCCGCCGCCTTCCGTCGAAGTGGAGGGATCGTCCGCATCGCCTACGCCGCCGCCGCCTTCCGTCGAAGTGGAGGGATCATCCGCATCGCCTCGGCCGCCGCCTTCCGTCGAAGTGGAGGGATCATCCGCATCGCCTCGGCCGCCGCCTTCCGTCGAAGTGGAGGGATCATCCGCCTCTCCTCCGCCCATTATCGCGCAGCAGCTGGATTGTGAAGCGGAAGTATTTGCTGAAGATTTGTATAATTTTATATGGAATGCATTCAGAATATCCCCAAATCGAATCCCGAGAAGGGTGCGGACCATGCATGAGAATAGAGCAAGATCCAGGTTCACAGAAACCATTGGTATAGCTGTACTTTACACAGAAATTCATTTAAGAGTAGTCGATAGGGAATCAATCCTGAGTAAAGTCAGTGCCACAAGGTTAGAATTTTTTACACGTTTGGTAGAACAGCTTAACAGCTCTTCAACCGGAGACATGTTTTTATGTATTCTGATGACAAGTGCTATTATTGCTGAATACACGTTGGCCCAATACACCTTGGGCAGATACGAATTTCTTGGATTTGCGTGTATTTGCTGGGCAACGTATTTCAGGTGTTACTTAAGAAACTCGTTTTACCAAGCAGGAGGCTGGGACGGCTTACTTGCGTATATTGCGCGTAAGGAATTTGTTGAACATGGTCGTAGTCCAGTTGCGGACTTTTGTGATTTACCATATCCTTTTGCCCCAGTAACCTCTTCTTTGCTACAGAGCACAGGGCTTCTCTTGTCTTCGTCGCAACAGGGGGTTCTCTTGCCTATCCCGTCACCCAGCAGACCGGGTCTCTTACCAACGCCGTCACACAGCAGACCGGCTCTCTTACCAACGTCATCGCAGAGCAGTAGCGCTTCCTTACCTTCGCTGCTACAGAGCAGTTTGGTTTCCGCTGGATATGGAATAGAAAGAGAACAGGTAGCTCGGAAACCTGGAAAGCGCCACTGGTCTCGGACGCTTTCGGCCGCCGAAGTAAAGGAACGGGACACGGTCCACAAAATGGAGGAGCTTGCCTCGGCCGCCGCCGCCCAGCTGACATTTGAAGCTGAAGCCCCACCACTGGCCGTGGATGTGGAGATGGCTGGTGAAGTGGAAAATCCTTCAAATTTGGGAACATGTTCTGAGGAACTAAGTTCGAATTTAAGACCCGAGAGTTTGCAGAGTCAAGAATTTGACGAAGGAGATGTGGACGCCGGGACTAAATCTAAACGCAAAAAGCCAAAGAAAAAGCGTTCAAGAAGATAAACTTGAGACAAACGAAAGTAAAATTCTTCCCTTGGTCATTTTTTAAAGTAAGAAAAACATAACTGACAAGATCTAACCATAGATCATCTGATATTAACTGGTTGATTTGATAATTTGTTTCCGTTATTGCATTCTTAATGTTTCTTTTTAATCAGATGCTACTTGATTTTGGCATGATATGGAAAATTTGGAAGTTTTAAACTATTTTGCTTCAAAAATTTTTTTAGAGTTCTAAATTTGGTAAAATATCACTATTGTTAAATGACTTGAAAGTGTAAAACGGATAGGTGTATTTTAAAATAACGGAATGCATGTTATTCTTTCCAGATTTGAAAATAAAATTCTTAAGATAAGTGTCCTGAATGTCTTTTTAACAATCTTACAAATTCAAATTTCAAAATGTTATTAACTAAGTTTTCATAATCGGAGTAGTTCATCGCACCTATTATTTTATTCTATCGTTGCAATTACTCGGAATCCCCTGACTACAGGAATATCAAAATTGGAAATATCCGTTTTAAAGATTTTGGTTTTCATTTTTTTTTTTTACGCAGATGTCTGATTAAAATCTTCATATGCAAAAATTTACTAATCTACATCGCTAAACGAGGGAAGAAAGAAACTAAAAGTGAAGTCTTAAAGTTTAGATATTCTTGTAAAAATTTAGATTTTTAAAGGAACTATTGCATTTATCCCCTCGATGACGCACAGGTTTTTTGTCAGCAAAGAAACACAAATCTTGGTAGTAAAACTTTGAAACTATTTTGATGTAATTGAGAATAGGTTTGATTGGTAAGAAATGACAGCGATTTTGCAGAATTGCGTGCTTTTTATAATAAAAGTTTATCAGTAGTGTTTAATTTCGAAGTTTCAAGGTAAGGAATGGGGTATTTGTATCGGATTCAAGAAATGTGTTTTATTATAGCTAAGATTTGCCTGAAACCACCCCCAATACTTTATAAAACCCTGCTCACACTTTAATACCTCATAATAATTTTTACATACTTTAAACGGGAATGGAGTGTTGTGAAAAATAGCAGTAGTCTGTGCATATTAATCTGTACTTCAGTAACATTAACAATGCTTGGCATTAACTTCAATTAAGAAGGTAAATATATTTCAAGAACTCCCAATCTCTTTAGAACAAAAATAGTTAACTGAAAATTAGTCTTTCTCCAATGGTATGTTTTATGGGCGTTCATTTCGTTGAGCACAAAATAAATTCTACCTATGCGTGAAATCTGTGCTCCTGATTTTTCAACTGAAACTTAATTCTAGCCCAAGCGCACTTGGTTTTATCAACTAAAGTTCAATTTCACAAAGTTTGATCTCTTAAAAATTTTCATTAGCAGAAAGTAAATCTTGGAAATCAGTAGCATGTCTCTTTTCCTAGGAAACAAAACCTTGGATAGATGTTGATGTCCACATTTCAATTTTACTCTTCAGAAAGCTCGGTATAATTTAAGTGAGATTCGGGAATGAGCAATTTCTTCTTTTTATAAAGTATTGGGGGTGGTTTCTCTGTTATCGTTTCTACTGATCAAAGCACTGGCGTTTCCATTTATCCGCGATATATAAGAGGATGGGATACTGATATATTATCGGTGTGCAAACCTAAACTCGACTGGGCCGTCACTCGTGGAGTACTAATTTGTTTTAAAAAAAACCAAGAATTTGAAGACTGATCACGCGAATGTTGCAAATATACGAGATGGAAGATCTATGTCTGAAGCAGACTTTGAGAGGAGTTACGGGGGTACACATTTTACATATGCAACCATGAAACAAATGAAATACGTAAAAGTGTAAAATACCATACTGACAGAATGAAGAAGTAAAAACAAACTATGCACATGAAAATTTCAAAATATACAATCCTGTAGGGAATTCTAAATTCTCAAACACTAGAAATACAATACATCTAATAACACGAAATGGGAGGAAAAAAGTAAAGCAAAACCAGTGTACGAATCTTGTGTACTAATGACTACAAAATATTTGTAAATAGAAACATGGAAACGAATAGAAATATGCAAAAGTATGTTTAATTAGAACTAGGAAAAGTTATAGTCGCCTAACAGATGAGCAGCGAGATCGATAAACCTATCATCTCCCAGTACTACGTAATTGATTATCGATGAGTAATTAACAACAGAGCTGTTTGTCTTAGAAAAACATTTCATTGGTACTTCTGAGGCACTCGCTAATAAGATTTTTAAAACCTTAACGCAGCATCAAATTTCTGATGAAAACGCAAGGACTAATGATTCGAAGCTAATTATTTTGAGTAATCAGCAGTTTATTAATATCTACTGGAACAGCTGTTGTGCATAGACGTAGCAATAAAAAAAAGTCTGCTAATTGTATAAAGTTACTTTTTCCTACGGTTCAAATTGGATATGTAACCAAGTAAGGGTAGAAGATATTATTGCCATGCATACTCTCTTGCGCTTACTTGGCTACTGATGAAATCTGGACTTTTGGATGATGCAGTATTACCTACCACGTATGCACCTCTACTAACTGCCCATTTAGTGTATTGGTCCCATTTTAAGATTGTGACTAAAGATGGCAGTCAGACAGTTAGCTTTGGTTATTCTTGGTACTTCTTCAGTAGACAAATTCATTTCACGCTTGGTCTTGTGCCGTCTTATTTTAAGCAGCTGAGGCTTCTATTTATTTATACGCTTAGTTTTCGGCAGCAATCTTCAATCTCATTTCGCCCTGTGAATTTTCAAATTCTTGGTTCTTCGAAAATGATCTTACTGTAATTGTGGAATCATCTGCATAGCAGGCCAAGAGCTGATAGTAGTCATTTCTCGGTTTAGGAAAATCGGCTATGTAGATTTGGTTTGGTTCATTCAGTAATGGCAAGTTTATTTTTCTTTAAAAAGAGAATGACTTTTGCTTCTTTTGAAATACTAGGAAAACAAGATTGCACGAATGATTTTAATAAGTCACTGTTGGCTGCGAAAATTTGCTCTAAAATGACATTGTCTATTCCGTCGGGACCAGACGCTCTTTTATTATTTGAATTTTTTATCTTATTCTTTTTATTTAAATAAGAAGTGGGTGATCAGAGCTAATTTCTTGTGATCATAGAGTCCTTTTATGAAATCTTCATGAACTGGTAACTAGTGGAATCATCCTCATCTTGAGGAAATAATTGTGAAAGAATTTGTAGTGTAATTTCAGTTGAAGAACGGGTCTTTTGAAAGCTTGATACTGAGAGTTGGTGGAGGCATAAAAAGTTTATCTGTTTAAAGGCTGAACCATCCTAGACGTATTGCTGCAGAAATTGCCCCAGCTGTTTAAGTTAGCTATTCTAATATTTTTTGTATAAAGTACTCTTGATTTGTTGAAGAGTTGCTTTAATCTATTTATGTCTTCAATTTCTTTACAAGCCTTATATCTTCTTCTTAATGCTTCTTTCTATTATAAGATTTTCATTTCACCAGGTGATTTTAAGTTTTTATAGGTTGATCTGAATTTATAGTTGCTATTGCAAGCTTCTATCATTATTTTAATGAAATTATTCATAGTTATTTACTTTCTTTTGTAGAAACTCTGTCAAAAGAATCGATCATTTCATTGGATATATTAAATAGTTTTGTCTTAAAAAGATTGTGGCCACCGTATTTCGTTTTATATCTTCTTTTCACTCTAAATAAAATTTCATGTTGTAGTTCAAACGTGATATAATTGTTATCACTTAAAGCAGGGGTCTCCAAACTTTCCAGCCTTAGGGCCATACTGATTACTCCAGTAAGTTCCGAGGGCCAAAACCATATTATCATTGTTGCCGGTGGTAAAAAGTGAAATAGTCCACTGATGAAAAAAAAAGTCCGAAAAAGTACGCAACGTTTAAAAAAGGCTGCAACTCGGAATAAAGTCCGCAAAACGGCAACACTGCATATTATTAATTTTCCTGTCATTATCTGTAATTTCTAGATTAGTCGTATAGTACGAGCCATGAGGAGTAACGTGACACGACATCTGGTGGACACAAGCGGAAATAGCTAGTACCTTCTATCGCTAACAGATGGCGCTAATAGCACGTACAGAAGTCAGTTCCTATGACACTGTTGTGAAATAAAATAGTGCGTACCTCCTTAAAACGTGTTTGTGCGTGTTTAAGTTTAAGACATCTTTGTAACAGTATTTTGATTTGAATTATTGCTTTTGTGTGTGATTTAGTAGTATGGAAAAGAAGCGAAAAATTGGTAGTGAATGCAGAAAATTCAAAGATCAGTGGAACATTCAGTATTTCGTAATTGAATCCAGTAACAAGGCGCTATGTTTGATTTGCAATGAAAGCATAGCCGTTCTCAAAGAATATAACATTAAACGTCATTATGAAACAAAACATTTTCAAAATTACTCAAAATATACACGGACAAAAAAATTCGAAGCTATGAAGCGCGGATTGAAATCTCAGCAATCTTCATTTACAAAACTCAAAACTGAACAAGAGGCTGCAACTCGTGCCAGCTTTTGTGTGGCTCTTGAAATTGCAAAACGTGGAAAACCATTCACCGATGGAGAAATGATCAAAGAAAGCATAATTGCAGTAGCCGAAGAAATATGCCCTGAAAAGGTAAATTTATGAAAAACTGTCAGTATGTCATTAAACACTGTGGCTCGAAGAGTAGAAATCATTGCTGAAAATATATCCTCTCAACTGTTCGACAAAAATGGACATGTTGAGTGGTTTTCTTTGGCCTTGGGTGAGTCAACGGATGTGTCAGATACTGCTCAGGTGTTGATTTATATTCGAGGAGTAGATAAAAGCTATGAAGTGCATGAAGAACTTCTTGATATGTATAGTATTCATGGCATAACTACTGGTACAGATATTTTTAAAGGAGTTGAAATGGGCATTAATCAAAAGAACCTTCGATGGAAAAACTTGAAATGTATTACAACTGATGGAAGCAAAAACATGAGTGGGAAAGATAAAGGAGTGGTCGCTCTTGTGTCAAAGGCTGTAGAAAATGAGGGTGGTTCAAAACCATTAGTCTTACATTGTATCATTCATCAACAGTCTTTGTGCGGAAAATGTTTGGATATGTCTGAAGTTCTGAAACCAGTCATATCAACTGTTAATTTTATCAGATCTTTTGGGCTGAATCACCGACAATTCCGACAATTTATTGAAGAGATTGGAGAAAATGACTTACCTTATCATACTGCGGTACGTTGGCTTAGTTGTGGGAATATCCTTCAGCGCTTTTTTGAACTTCGAGCAGTGATCGAAATTTTTTTGAATGAAAAGCATCGCCCTCTTACTGAATTACAAAACAACGCATGGCTATGGAAGTTAGCATTCTATGTTGATTTGACAAAACATGTGAACGAACTGAATTTGAGATTGCAAGGAGAAAACCAAAATCTTCCTGATTTATACACTAATACCAAATCATTCCGGAAGAAGTTGATACTGTTTCAATCACAACTACGAAGTAAATGTTTTAAAACATGTGAAATACACATTTTAAAACATGTGAAATATTCAGCCACACCACTGAGACTGAGTTTCCTATCGATTTTGCAATCGAAACTTTGAGTGCTTTTAAAATAAATTTTGATACTCGTTTCTCGGACTTTGATGCCATTGCGAATCAAATTAAGATTTTTCAGAATCCTTTTGATACTGACATTGAAACCCTAGCCCCGGAACTTCAAATGGAAATGATTGATCTACAGTGCAGTGATATAATTAAGAACAAATATCAAAACTCATCTTTGGAATTTTATAAGAGTCTTCCACTGACACAATTTGATAATTTGCATAAATTTGCTCGTGGGCTGTTTTCTGTTTTTGGTACTACTTATTTGTGTGAGAAGACCTTCTCCAAAATGAAATACACAAAAAATGTTTACAGATCTAAATTAACTGATGAGCATCTTAAATCTCTTTTAATAATTGGTACAAGTAAAATTAGTCCACAACTACAAACTATTGTCAGTGGAAAATCTCAATTACATAAATCTCATTGGTATTTCATACGTCATTATGCTTGTTATAAGTTATGTTTTTATTTAAAATGTATAAAATGTTAGTTGGATTCATTTCAATAATTTGTTAGTTATTATATACTGAAGTTAAATTTTCTGCATATTATACATGTCTTTACTCATTACAATTCTGTGTTTCTTTATCCAACTTATCACAAAAACAATAACAATAAGCCTACAACAATGTTATGAGTAGTTAGCCCATGACCATATCAATGTAGATGTCATATTAATAATTATTCAACATAAAATTAGAATACTTCAGTAAACTAAATTTAATTTGCTATAAAAAATATGTTCTCTAAAAGGAGTTTTCAAGTATGCTAGCTCTCCGCGGGCCAGACAAAATCTGTCCGCGGGCCAGATGTGGCCCTCGGGCCGTAGTTTGGAGACCCCTGACTTAAAGAATCTATCTCTAAGACAGTTCCGTTAGAAATTAATGAGGCTAAATTTGAAGTGGCTAATGTGAGATCTATCCAACCTTGAGCTCTTTATGTAATAAAGTAGTTATGTAATAAAGTAGGTGGAATTCAGTAATGCTAGACGTTTTTATTGAATGGCGTTCTGTGAGGATTCTTTCTATATTGTTTTCAGATTTGGCTCCCCATATAGGACACTGAGTATTCAAATCACCAGAAATAAGATGGTAAGAAATTGGTGGCATTTGTGTGGTGTCTAGTTCTTGTAATATTTCTTCTAGATCAAGAGATGGAGGTGGATAAAAATGTACTATAAACTGAATTATCTAAGTTTCAAATTTTGTTGTAACTGTTGACATTGTTATATGAACAATGGAGTTAGAGAAACTGAGTAAATTAATCCAGTTTTAGCTGTTTTAGAAGAGAAAGAGAAGTCCAGATTTTTAGAATCAGTGACATAAGGTTCTTGTACAAAGATTAAATATGCTATCTTCTCGTACTAATTTTAAAGCGTGTGGCAAAGTAATCCATAAAACCCTGTAGATTTATTTGCAGCACTTTTAGATGAAATGACTGTTGGATTGTAGAGATATTTATATCTAAATTAAAATGAGAGGAACTGTTTCGGTAATTCATAGAGTTCCAGATTTTATCTTATTGATTTCTAGTTGATAGGATAGATATTTAACATCGTAGGCACTATGATGGATATCAAAGTTTGCGTTATTGAATTTGTTATTAACATGACAAACAAATGCAGGAAAGATTGTTTATTTTGAAGTCGCATGCTTTGCAGTCGGTGATGGCGTTCATCACGGTATTGACAGCGAGTCCAGAAAATTGCAGTATTTCTTGCTATGTGAAAAGACCTGGTAGATACTGCATCTTTAATGACAAAATGTTTATTTCTCTATCCTACAGAAATATACGAGGGCTATCCAGAAAGTAGATTACGTTTTGGAATAAAGAAATAAACAAAGTATAGGAAACAAATTTTATTATATACAGATGAAAGCCACACTCAAATACTACTTTTCTACATAGTCACCATACAAATTAAGGCATTTATCGTAGCGATGTACGAGCTTGGAAATTCCTTCGTCGAAAAATTCGGCCGCCTGCGCCTTCAACCACTTCGTTACCTCTTCTTGCCTTCCATCTTGCACAAAACTTGTGGTAACCAAGCTTTTCGCTGATGATTTCGTGCAACAAACTTCGCGAAATTTGTGGAAAACTCAAAGAAAGTTCCGTTATTGTGAAATTTCGATTTTCACGGACTTTAGCATCGACTTTTTCGAGAAGTTCGGCGGTCACTATGCTGGGTCTCCCACTTCGATCTTCGTCGTGAACATTGGTTCGGCCATTTTGAAATCTTATGACCCACTGACGCACTCCACCTTCAGTGATAATGTTGTCCCCATACACTTCACGAAGCTGCCGATAGATTTCTATCGGTTTACAGTTTTTTGCAGTCAGAAACCTTATTACTGAGCGCACCTCGCAGGATTTTCAATTAACGCAGACATTTCAAACCGTCACAGTATCTGAACGGAGCACAGCACGAACCTCTCACTAGCACGGCTAGATGCAGACTGAGCTGCGCAACGCTCTGACCCCAAGATGGCCGCGCTAGCCCCGCCCCTAGCGGACACAGACGGAAACGTAATCTACTTCCTGGATGGCCCTCGTATATTTTTTTCATAAGTTCGAAAGTAATTGCTGAGCATTCAACTATCCATTTTAATGTATTTTCGAATATTTCCTCTTTTTGGAATAGGAGTTTGAAGGAACTATTTGAGAAAAATGTGTAGCTGACGATAAAATATTTAAAATTTTTTCTTGGGATAAAGACGAGGGAAGATTATGTAAGTTGCATCTTGAGAATCTTGGTTTTTACTACTATATCTTGTATTGGACTTTGTGTTACTAAATCACGTACTGTCAAAACATCTGCACTATTTTTATATTCAACAACTATACCGTTTCTTTTAAGTTTTAGGGCCCACCAGCGGCCGAGCGGTAAAGTCGCTGAGCACTGGTAGTTCGGTCCGAGGTTCGAATCCCGCGAACGGGCTGGCTGCATGGGTGTTTTCGTGGTTTTCCCCATGTGTAACGTGTATACGAGCCAGTTTCCCTTAGAAAGTCCTCCACGAAGGCATCCCTCCCCTTAGGCAGATAACCCTAGTGTGCTTTGCCATAATTAAATACAGCACCACACCACACTTTTAAGTTTTATTACTTTCTTTATCTTAAACTGGTACATTTTTTAAGAGAACAAATTTATTTAATGTGTCAAAACTTTGTTCATAAGTAATGTCTCCTTTGGGAAAATTCAAAAGTGCTGGAAATTTCCTTCCAGAGGCGTTTATTTTATCCAAGTTATGTAAGTCTTGATTTGTATTTATTATGGTTGGAGTTGAATCTTAATTATGTTCTTGAGAAGGATGTTTTTTATGGGTTGATTGAAAGTTTTCTAAAGCTTTTTTTATAGTTACTACAGAATTTATTTGAGCAGAAATGTCACCATTACGTGAGTTGTTTGGATGAATAGAAGAATGAAAATATTCATTTAAAACTGACATTAGTATTCGACTCATAAAGAACTTGTAATGATTTGTTGAGAGCAATTTCTTTGTCTTTTTGAGTATAGGGACATTCAGTTGGAATAGTAATTTTCTCTCATTTGTCTGCCTTTACATTATTTTCTGTAATGTTTAATGCGCATTTTAAATGTTGTCGAATATTGTTTTATGTTTATCTTTTACTAGAATGATATTTTTGACACCTTTTCTCAACTTCATAAGTTTAAGACCATTCTCATGCTGTTGATTAAACTAGTCAGTTCGATCAATATTCTGACATTCATCTAGTAAATTATTAGGCAGTAAGTTGAAATCACATTCAGAATTATTTAATTCTGAATTATTATCTGATAAGTCCTCGCTAGTAGTCATGATATGAAAGAATAAGTTTGAAAGTTCTTGAAATAAATTTGCTTGAGATTGAATAGTAATAATAGCATGAGATACTATGAAAATGTAAACAAATGATTCTGGTGAAACCAGCAGTAGACTCCAAGAAGATGTTGGACGTCCATGCGTCATCAAAGGGGGAGAAAAAAGGACATCGGAGATTGTCCTCCTTGGTACAGCAAAACCTACGCCAGATAGTGGCTCAACTGACAGCCCAGTTACAATGCAAGTCCAATTGCAAGAGTTTCGGAACTCGCAGTTCAGTGGACACTGTATGGGACTGTAGCAGATGTCACACTCGTGTGCCTCTGTTGAATAAGCGTCATTGTCAACTACGCCTACAGTGGATCCGCCTACATTGAGACTGGAACATGGATAAGTAGAAGACAGTTGTCTTGTCTTGTCGGATGAATCACGATTTCTCATCCATCACGTCAATGGTCGTGTCTTGGTACGGCTATCCCCAGGCGAATAGCTGCTTTCCCCCTGTTCAGCAGCTCATACACAGACTGGTGGTGGCAGTATTATGATTTGGGGGACGTTTTCATGATCGGCTCTGGAACCCTTAGTTGTTGTAGAACAGACCATGAAAAGCTGCGGAAACTGCGAATCAGTTGCATCCTTGCATAGCGTCTGTCTTCCCAACTGGAAATGGAATTTTCCAGCAGGATAACGTCCCATGTCACAAGGCTCGAATTGTGGTGGAGTGGTTCGAGGAGTATTAAGATGAATGCCAGTTAATGTCCTAACCAACTAATTCGTAGGATGTTATGGTTCAGAGCTCAAACACCACCATGTCGGAATCTGCCGACTTTGAGTGATTTGGTGCAACCTGTCACCAGTCATCTACCAGGTATTTGTAGCATCCATGCCAAGGGAATATCTGCAACTAATTTCGCATACCAAAGATCGCGCAACGCGTTGTTGAGTAGGTGATTATACTGTTATAGTCTCACTATTCACATATGATTAAGTTAAGAGTATTATATTGAATTTAATGAATATGGCTGCTGCAGGTCCGGATCGCATACATTCTGTTTTGATTAAAAGATTATTCTTCTATTATCCATATTTTTTTGGTTGGCCTATATAATGCATGTCTTAAGTTTACTCTTTTTCCAGATTGTTGGAAAATTGGTCAAATTATTTCGATCCCTAAGCCTAATGGAAAGCAAAGACCCATTACGCTTTTGAATATTTTGGGTAAGGTGGTAACTAATAGAATTTTACACTTTATGGTTAATAAATGTCCACTTAGTGAGTTTCAATATGGATTTACCTTTGGAACAGGTACGGAAGATGCACTTTACTGGGTTGTTGGATATGTCAGACGTTTTGGGGTAAACAACACGTAGCTTTGATTTCTCTAGACATTTCGTCTGCATTTGATTCTGTTGATTGGTCTTCCTTGTTGCATGGTTTAATTGATTTAAAAATACCTATAAATTTGTTTTATTTATTTAAAAGTTGTTTTAGTAATAGAAAAATAAAATTGTTTTTTATTGTATTAAGGATAAGAGTAAAGACTTACTAATGAATATTTATAAGGGACGCCCTCAGGGCTCCTGCAGTGCTCCCCTGCTCTGGAACATTATTGTGGATAACTTGCTGAAGCAGAAGTTTTCTCAAAATGCGGAATTAATTCCATATGCTGATGATATTATGATTCTAATAAAACACGATTCTCTTGAAAAAATGGAAAAAACTTTGATGAAACTGCTCTAATAATAAGTAATTGGCAAAAGAAAGAAAAATTACAATTTAATATTGAAAAAACGTGCACTGTTTTTTCCCAGAGGAGGTAAAAAGACTGAAACCACCAAATTTGAAATATGAAGGCAAAAGAATCAAATTTGTAGATAATATGAAATATCTTGGCGTGATGACTGATACCAAATTAAATTTTATAGAACATTTTAAGTTGGTACAAAGACGAACTGATCTGATTTTATTAAATTATAGAAGAACTTTTTCAGCTGAGATTTTAGCCTTGAAATCCTCCATTCTGAAGAAGATTTACTTAAATGTAGTGCTTCCAATCATCATGTATGGAATTGGAGCCTGGGGATCCAGGGCAGGGGAACTGGTTAGATTACGGATGAAGTTAGACAGTGTTCAGAAAGCTTGGTATTTAGCTTTAACCCGATGTTTTAGAATGGTGCCTACCGAGGCCGTCTTTGTGTTGGCTGAGCTGCCTCCTCTCTCAATTTTTAGTTAGAACTTTTTAGTTAGAACTGGACGAATGGAATTGAAAATGTATTAAGATTATTTAGTAGCAAAGAATGTTTTTGAAAAATTTAATATTCATTTAATACATCCTTCCAATAGATTTGGTTTTGTTTCCGATAAAAGTAATTCAACTGTTGATGTCTTTGATACTTATACAGATGGTTCTGGGGTCGGAGGGAGCATAGGAGCTGCCTTTGTTGTTTTTTACTATGGAACTGAGGTGGATTATAGAATATTTAAGTTCAACATATATAATTCAGTTTTCCAAGCAGAAAGTGAAGCGTTCAAACAAGCCTTATTGTGGATTAAAAATACCTTGTTTACACCCCACATCTGTAAATATTTACACTCACTGCTTGTCACTTCTACATGCGCTCTCCCGCCCAGACAGTATATATTTCAATCCATTAATTGTCGAAATTAAGAGTCATTTAGAAACTTTGAGTTCATATTTAAATATTAAGGTACATTGGGTTAAAGCCCACATAGGCTTTATTGGTAATGAGAGGGCTGACAGCCTGGCTAAGCAGAAGGTCTCAAATGTCAGTGCAATGGATATTGAAGAAACAGTTTCGAAGAGAATTACTAGTCGAAGAATGAAAAAATTTTACGTTGGCAAATGGAAAATACAGTGGTTCTCTTCATCTAAAAACAAAGGATTTATGAAACTAATTAAAATCACGAATAAAATGAAATGTATGAACAATATTGATGTTAATCAGGTTTTAACTGGACATGGTAGGTTTCCGTTCTATTTCAACCGATTTAATCTGCAGGAAAATAAACTATGTAATAGTTGTCAGGTTGATGGTGATGCTAGGCATTTTGTGGTTGATTGTAGTTTAACAATCCCTATTAGACGGATTTTTAACATTACTGATTTTAATGTAAGTTTCATTAATTTTAAAGTTTTTAAATCATATTCTATTGCTCTAATGAAGTTTATCAATGAAAATAGGGCGCTGGTAGGACACTTCTGTTAAAATTGAATTTTGTATTTATGTGGGTTTTGGATATCTGTGGATATCTATGCTCTGAATTTGTATTTATGGATTTTTTTGTTTGTTTGTTAGTCTTTAATTTTGTGTTAGATGTGCTTACTTATTTTTGATTTAGTATTTTTCTTTGTTGTTTGGGGGTGGCTGGGTTACTGGCTTCCCTCGTTTGTGGAGATCAGGGGCCCCTTCTTTTGAGCTATGGGGACACCCGTGACCAGGTGGGCTGAAGGGAGCCTCCAATTCTTATAATCCTTACTGTTATGGCCTTTCAGTGTATGCCTTTTTAATTTCACTTATATTGCACCTATCTGATCGAAATTTCTCTGTAAAACTTGAAGAAATTTATTTATTTCTAGTGACACATTTATTGCATATGCTGTTTAAATTAATTTTTCATTTAACGGATATATTAATGATTTATGAAGTACCTGCATAAAATTTATGTAAAGAGCAATGATTTTTTTTCCAATTATGAAAAAAATTTTAATATATTCCGGCAAAACTGAAGATTTCAAATCATTACTGTTTTCGAATTTAGGTACTATAATTTTAGAAATATATTTTTAAAATGTTTATTTTATTTATATAAAGTTGTCGCTATTTAAAATATAGAACTGGCGGGAGTTATGTGCTGGCCACTTCAGACTTTTAAAATATGATGTGGGAAAAAAGAAATTAATTACAAGCGTCGTGGGAAAAAATGCTGATACAGATGTTTCTAATTAATCGAGATAGTAGTAAGTTAAAATTTCAAATATATTCTTATTATTTGACGACGTATTTTTTGGAATTTATATGTAAGTTTCCAGCTACGTGGCATTTAATCAATCAATTGTTTTAAAAATCGCAGCCTTCTCTCGCAATATGCAAAAGTAAAATAGTAAGTTTTTGTGATGTGGTGATGCTGTATTTAAAACAGGTAGTAATTTTTTAGGCTGCAAAAATAACAATTTCAACAAAACGTTACCTTAACATTATTCCTTAAATCTTGACCAACGACGTTGCAAATATGTTATTAGCCGGTACTTTTCATTAGCAAAATAAAGAGCAGCTGATGATTCATTTGCCTTCTAATGAACTAACAGAATAATTTAAGGCTTTATGTGACTTTTATATGATCTTCATGTTAGTGGCCTAGGAAAAACCAAGTTTTTAGCCCACATGGGCTATTAGTCTCCAAACGGGCTTTTGTGTTGACTCACTGCAAACGGCGTATCACTTTCAAATTGTTGCCATAAGGTATTATTGCTCTATATTATTTTTAAAGAAATCGAATAATGAAGAAGTTGCATGAATGTATGCATGCTTCTCGCAATGTGAAAAAACATTTTGGTACCTAGAGACTTGACCAACTTGTTTGATTAGGTGGGTCGGGCTGCGCCCACTTCTGATGTTGATACCTAGAGACCAGAAATTTTGAATAACGTAACCATTTGTTCGAACATGTGTACCAAAAGCCCCGATTTTGAATTGGTTTTATTACCTATTTCATATTTTGTAAAGCTTTAATAAATTTTTGTTTAACAAACTAAAATATTTGAAAGCGAGCATTGGCAACATAGTACGGAACAAAACATTTTTATCTCCAGCGTGAGACTGTCTGTGGAAAATTCTAAAGATATGCTATTTTTAAATATTTGGTGATTTTACTGCTGAACTGAATTTTATGTAGCTTAAGTGATGTTATGTAGCTTAAGTAAGATCGTGATATTTAATAAATAAAGTGAAAAAAACATGAAACGTTAATAATAAAAAGACAAAAGAAATTTGTTCTAGCCATCTTACTAAGAAAACTGAACGCTGAAGTGAAAAACTGAGAAAAGAGTGTGTTGCGATGTAATGTTATTGAATTAGATACACATCCTCTTTTTTTAAACACAAAACTTATAATTAAATAACTGCACAATAAATAAGTATAAACAAGAAAATGACATATAAAACTTGTAAATGCGAGAACAGAACAAAAATAATGAAAAATAGACAGCATTCTAGCTGCCTTGCGTACGTAATCGTCTTGAGTCCGACAGTTCAACTGTTTGTTTTTGAATCAATGTTCTTTGGCATAATGCCAAGGCGAAACAGAGTCAGGTTGAGTTGTTCTGTTCCGGTGCACCGGAACAGAGTAAAAAAAAAAAAAAAAAAAATATAAAAATGTACGCCAACACTCAATACTGCATTGAGAATTCTAAATTTTGTTAAAACAGATAAAAATTTTGTGATTTTGCTGCTGAATTGTATATGGCATAAGTGTGAAGAAAATGATGTTTAATAATGAAGCTAAAAAGCAAAACAAATGGGATAGCAGGTCTGAGTGAGTGCAACAGCAGGCTATGTAGACTGCGAGCTCAGCGAGAGCGTAAAATAACCTTAACAAACCCTTTTGGGAGATGGTTTAAAATTGAAACCTGTTTTGTAATTTATAGGATAATATTATACGTACTGGTAACTCATAGATGCACTGTTAGATTACGGCAAAGCACTCGGAAGCCATTTAAACATAAGGATGCCTTCGTGGATGATTTTTTTAAACTATCTCATATTTACGTTAAACATGGGGGGGGGGACACGAAAACTTCCATGCGGCCAGTTCTTTCACATGAGGCCGAACCTGAGTCAAATTAACAGTGTTCAACAATTTTACCGCTCGGCTCCTGGTAACTGAGCTGAACATATGAATGAATAACCATGGAGAATTGTTCAGTGTAGATGAATATAGTGCAGATAGATTATTTTCTGTTTGGAAAAGATATCCTTTCCTATAGCCTTTTCTAAATGTAAGAATGTTATATGTAATGTGTACAAATACACATAATACGAGTTAATCTGCTGTCAGTAAGTCTTCAGTTAAGGTTTTGAAAAGTCGAATGTTATGCGCAGGTTTGGATTTGCGCACGATATTGGTGTCTCTGATCTTGCATAATTGAAATGCCAATCACATATTGACATATAAGTATATGTGCTCGTCTCTTTACTTTGTAAAATGATTGATATTGTATACTAATTATGGTTATCTTATCTTTTAGGTATGGAAAAAATCTGGAGGATGGTTTTATGGTAAACTGCCCTCGAAATCTCTTTGCCAAAATGTGAAACAAAGTCAGATCTCAGGATCACCGAGTACGATAAGAGCGTATGATAGTTGGGAACACAGGGCACCCGGTAAGGCAATTTTCTCAAATTCAAGCGAAAGTGATAGAGTTTTGTAAATGCAATTAACTTTCTATTTGCCTTTAAATAGACTCTTAAATAGGTTAATCCATATCATTTTAATGCTGTATATAGAGATGAAAATATTTACAATTCTTTCTCGTTTCTTCATATGACAGGTAAGGAAGTTGTACTTAATTTTCAATGCCTTACCACATTTCCTGAATGATTTTAATAATTATGGAGTTTAATATTATTTAGAATCTATATACGAAAACAATATCTTGAATTTAAAAAAATCCCGTTTCTCACTATTTCTGTCAGTTAAGGAGCCCACCAACGGCCAAGCGGTAAAGTCATTGAACACTGGTAGGTCGGTCCGGGTTCAAGTCCTGGCGAACGGGCTGGCTGTATGGGCGTTTTCGTGATCTTCCCCATATGTGAACGAGACAGTTCCCTTTAGAAAGTCACCCACGAAGGTATCCTTTCCCTTAAGCGAGATAGCCTTCGCGTGCTTGCCATAATTAAACTAAGCGAACCATCTCTTATTTAAGGAACAGCCCAACAGCCGCCGAGCGTTAAAGGTGCTGAATACTGGTAGTTGGTTGGGGGTTCCAATCCCAGTTAATGGATTGCTTGAATAGGCATTTTATTGGTTTTATCCATGTGTACCTTGGATATGAGCTAGTTTCTCTTCAAAACGTCTTCCACGAAGGCATCCCTCCCCTTAGGCAGATAGCCCTCTAATGCTTTATCTTAATCAAATAAGCCAAACCAGCCTTAGTTAAGAAACAAACAGACAATCCGTAATAAGTCGCCTAAAATTATTGTAACGTATTTTAAGCATATAGGAAGTCATGATGTTTCACATCAGTCTGTCCTATGAAAATATGTCTAGATTGCATAAATTTTTACATTTACATAGTAGGATAAAAGAGGGATTTTTTTATTAGACTGTGTTTCATACGCTGAGCACAAGTAAAATTTAAGTTTTATTTATACGTCTATCTAAATTTATGGCTCTACTTCTAATCAAGACCGGGAGTGAAATCACTTGCTAGTAACAAAAATCCCTTCATTCATGCAATCAGCTCGTTTATCGATATCTGAAATTTCTTCAACCTGTCAGAAAAATAATTTAAGCCATGATCTTCACATGAAAAAGAAAATTCTTTTTTGATCTCTTTACAGGAAATAGAGTCTAAACAGTTTATCGAGGCATTTGCAAGAAGTGGTAATTGCCTTAAATACCTCGGCGAAAATTTCCTTTTCCTAACAACCAGACTAAAGGAATTTATTTTCTCTTGATCAGATATTAAGAAAGTTAATTTTAGAAGAATATTAATTCGGAGCTTATCAAGTTGAAGTTGAGAGCTAAAATTGAAAAGAGAAAGTTAGGATTGACATTACGATAGTCATGGCTATAGAAAGCCGTGACTAAGATTTTAGGCAATAACAAGGAATTTGAGTATATAGTCATGACTGGAAGATATGATACAAAAATCAAAATCTTTAGGCTGCTCAACGAGTATCAAACATTGCTGTATAATTCCCACCTAGAAAGGTTTTCCAGAAATTCTTGCTAAATTTATTTAGGAGCAAGGAGAGAACTTCAACCGAGACATTAAAAATATCAAGACCTGTTGGAGTGTTAATATACGTAGTTACAAATTATTGCTGAATTCTCACATCAGAAATGTAGAAATTTAGAGGTCCATAAGAGAAAAAGAAACAAATATAACTTTGGGTCAAAAACACTAAGAAATATTTTATATGTATATATTTACATTTTAAGGTCTTCTGTAAATAATGTAACAAATAAATGGATGATGGAAAATTATTAACAAATTTAATTTAATTGTAACAAATTATTACCTTAATTGGCAATAGTCCAATTTCAATCTAAATTACAACCCCCTTCAAAGCATCTGCACTGACATCATCCCTTCCCAGTGAACATTAAGTTTCACGTTAAGCCGTCACCACCGGAGCAACAGTTTGCAGTTTCTTCTTGTTATGATATTATGTTGGACATAAGTTTGTTTCATCTACAACTCACAGGATGCATATGTTTTGATTTAGATATAACTATAGATTTTAAACATACAGCAAACGAACTTCGTTACTGGGCTAATGTAAACAAAGTTGAAAGCAGATTGTCTTGTCATTCAAGGGGAAAATAATATACATATTGTCGTTCTTACAAAAAAAAAAAAAAAAAAAAAAAAAAAAAAAGAATTTGTTAGCTGACATGGCATAAAATGTATGGAAACCATAATTATTCTTTACTTTGGGGAATAAAAAAGGAAATTTTGAATTTTTTAAGAAAATTCACGCTGCGTAGAAGCTGCGAGCGCGTTTATTCCCTTACCCAGCTGCGTAGCTAGGGTGGGGCAAGGGGGGACATCTGTTCCCGGGCGCAGCATCCAAGGGGCGCCAAACTGATGCTACGAAATGTTTTAATGAAATGTTTCCCATTCTTGGCACACAGAAAGGGGCGCAAATTCTTCAGTTGTCCTCGGGCGCTGGAAGTTCTAGCTACGCCCCTGCCCTTACCCGCTGCTAGTGTCATCACGCACGCAATGACGAGGCCTTGTTTTTCCGGTTGGTGACAGTTAAGCTCGGGAAAAACCATAGTGAAACGTGGAACATGATTAAAGAAGCATATAAAGGCGAGGCACTTTCATGAAGTCGTGTTTTTGAGTGGCACAAAACGTTCATTAAGGCAGAGATTCAGTGCAAGACGATTCCAGAACTGGTCGCCCGTCTACAGCCACCGAGAGTTAAAGAGGTTATCACACATGGCTACAGGCCCTGCTAGACGGGACTTTTCTGAGAAACGAGATTCTGGTAGCACTGGTTTAAACGGGAGGATTCCTAGAAAAAAAAGCCCCGCCTGAAGCGAAGTCTCACCTAGCTACGGAAGGAATGTTGCTGCTACGCGGGATTAAGTCCCAATCACATTATGTTTCGGCTACGCGGGACTTGACGTCGAAAGGGACAATTCTCAGAACCCGCACAATTCCAGGAAACCCACGTAGCTAGGTTACCTTTTTCACTTACTACAAAGACTTGAACTCCAAACACTAATCGATTATCGCTCACATTGGGATCACGTGAGGCTTCAGAAGCAGAACTTTCGTCTGATTGGTTGTCTCTACCCGGGACTGAGGTACAGCCGAGACATTTTCGGTGAGGTTTGAAAAAATCCCGCGTAGTCGGAACATTGTTTCCGTAGCTAGGCGGGACTTCGCTTCAGACGGGGCTCTTTTTTCTAGGACTCCTCCCGTTTAAACCAGTGCAACCAGAATCTCGTTTCTCAGAAAAGTCCCGTCTAACAGGGACTGTAGCCATGTTTGATAACTACCGAGAGTTTTACCTCTCGGTGGTGTCGCTATAGCACATACCGATGCAAACGGGGAGCGTGTAAGACAGTTATTGCAAGAAGACCGTCGTGTAATTATGAGTATAAGAAGAGCTGAATTTGAATCGTGATGTGTGTCATAAGATTTTATGCGAAGAACTTAAGGAAACAGAAGCTTAATGTAAGAACCTTCTTTCCCTCACTAACAGATAAATAGAAAGACGAAGAATTTCTGCTGAACTATTAGATAGAGCCAGACGTGATCCCACATTTGTGCCGAAGATTAGTGTGATTTTTTCTTGTTTCCGTGAGTGGAAAGGTGACTGAAAGAAGAGCTTCATCAAGATTACTGCAGACATCAAACGGGCAATGAGCTTGCAAGCATCGCATTTGAAGATTTCCCTGCTTGCTTTCCACTACCTCCAGAAACGTTGTTATATAACGTTGGGTATAGAGCAGCTTGGATTATTGTTTCGTAAATGCAGTTTTCTATTTTTTACGACCTTTGTCCTGGAACTTTTCTAACAAAGGATGTATATGGCGTAAGTGTGAAGAAAATGCTTAATAATGAAGCTAAAAAAAAGGAGGTTATTAGGTCTGCGAGACCATAAAAAAACTTTACAAACCCTTGGTACAACTCTGATATACGCCCTAATTTCACCAACTGTGGCGATATGTGTTCTGCGCTGGGTTTTGGAGCGATTGCGTGTTGTATGGCAATCCTGTTGACGTTGAAAAATCTTTCGTTGGAGCTCGTTGGTTCGCGTCATGCTCTGTGTCTGAGAAGATAGGGGAGGAAAGATAAAATGTTCGAAGTTGTTGAATTTAAATTCGGCAAAAGGAAATATCATCGTGGCCATCCTGTTGAGGAGCAGTGGGTATTTGGAGGTGTGGAAAGAGGGTTTGGGAGATTATTTTTAGTGGCTGTGCATGATAGAAGTAGGAATTTGTGATTTTATTTATTTGTGAACTATAGTAAGAATTAGTGTGTCTGGCTGTCATATAAATACGATAGATACTACGTTGCAGCATGTTAAAGGCGATATGAACTTGGTATTTCTGCTGTTCGAAAAAGCATTAATTCATGGTAAGTGCATTTTATTTTATTCTTGTTCTTATTTTGTAGAATGTTATTGTTTTTTTAGAATGAATTTCTGTCGTTATTGTTGTTTTTTTAAATTGTTTGAAATTTATTTTAGTTTATTTTGTTAATTAGTGCGTAGCGTCTAGATTGCGCAATTCGTACATGCTTTTTTTAAAGTTGAAACAGAACGTTGTGTACATGGTATTCTTTGAAATTTATTGTTGTTATGTTAATTTATTAAAGCGAGGTGTGCGTTGTTCGTAGATTCGTTCTTTGCCTAGATTGTGACATTCGTAGATGTTTTTTGAAGTTAAAACATATCGCTGTGTACATGGATTCTTGTCAAATATTTTTGGTTAGAAACTTTACGTTTTTGCTATCTAAATTTTTGTTTTTGTTTCGGATTTTTATCTTAAATTGTGTGTTTAAAACGTGGTTTTTGCATGTGCGAAAACGGCGTTTTTGGAGATATTTTAGGCTTAAAGTTCGAAATGTAGACAAAAAATTTAGGTAGTAATATTGCTATATTGCGTGGAGTTTCTCGCCAAAACTGTTTGGTGAGGAAATTGGCGACTTGAGGGCGCATATCAGAGTAATTCCAAACCCTTTTTTTGGCGACCGTGAAAAACTGAAACCTTTCAGATTTTTTTATATTTTTGATTCTTACCTTCATTTGCGTAACTCATATTCGTTAGAGAACCAAATTTAGAAGAAATAAGAAATAAACAAGCTAACTTTACAGGTATAACTGGTAACAAGATTAAAAACAAATTTTATAATGCATTTCTACATTGGAAATAGAGCGGTGGGAAAGCAGATAAAATAAAATTCCTATTCTGACGAATATTTTTTTTTGCAGATATAGTACGAATGGAGAGTTTTGAACCACCTGAAGAAAATCACAATGATCATACCTTATACAAGAACTGGGCAGTTAGTTCTCATCCAGGTAAGAATTCTTTAGCTTCATACTCAAGCAGCTTTTATAAATCGTTTGTGAGATATATTTTATTCTAAAGTTAATTAAGAAAGATATTGTCCGATTGAAATGAATTCTAAATGAAAACGAAATTTAAGAATTTTTTAAGGTATTATGGCATGCATCTCTGCATTTGTTTACAATGATATTCAAAATTCTCTTTTATATGCATAAAAGTATATACATAATACTCTTGAAGTAACCAATAAGGCAGGTTTACTTATTCATCAAATAAGCAATATGCAAACCTATTTAACATTATTTAATCTTATTTGATGAAGTTATTTCTTAAATAGAAATGGCGTTGCGATGTAGTCCACCAGCATGGCAAGCACTTTGTACAAATAAAGTTTATCTGCCGGCTTCTGATATTTAACATTTAAATACAACGTTTATCGATTAAAAATGGTCTTTCCAAGGCGGACGTAATGAAGGGCTATTGGAAGTTTAGAAGCAGAGCAGACAAATATTGAATGGCTAAAATAGCTGAAAATTTCAAGACAGACATTGTTTGCCGTCAGAAAAAAGTTTGAAAATTCTGAAATTCTTTGTTGGGAACGCACTTTAGAATAGTAGACAAAATATAATTACTTCATAGAATCAGTTTTTATTTTGCCCATCACACAAAGCAACTCCTAACCACTATTGAAAATTTTCTGACTCAGTAAAATGAGCATCGAAGACTTTACAACAGTTCAACTTTATCAACAGTTTCTGAGTTACATGACCAAAAGAAGAGATCTTCCCTGGTACCAGATTTTGGAGACGGTATAACCATGACCAACTGGAGAATCCAAAGAACTCCCGACGGGCACGGTATAACCCATCACCTGAAAAATAATTTTATTGGGGTTAGTCATACGAGTACGTATTGTCACAGTAAGATAGTAATTTTAGGATTATAATAAAGCTCATTACGATTATCTGCTTAAGGGGAGCAAAGCCTTTATAGAGGAATAAAGAGTAAAAGGGCTTAGAAACAGGGAACTAACTCATACTGATGTTGCAAAAAGAGCATTGTACCGAATTGGGGGCAAGCATGAATATGTTACGATGAAACACCGAAATCTGGAGAATGTCAACATTCACATAGTCTCTTGGTGTATGTCCGAAATACTTTCCAAATACTCTTATTTCTGACTTACACCGGTCAATGTCGACATTCACCATGTACTAATGGTGAATGTTGAACATATAACAATATTATATTTTCTTCTCCGTAATTCAGTCGCGAATAAACGCACTTTAAACGTGAAATAAGAACATAACAACATGAGAACCTAAAACACACAATACATTCAAAATGAGAAAGGAAAATAATATCTATGATTGTCGACATACACTGGTGAGGGTTCGAATATACAAGAATGTAGTGAAATATTCGGTCTTTCACCGACGTATTTGGTGAATGTTGATATTCTCTGGTGAAAGTCGACATTCTCCAATTTCGGTCTTTCACGGTAACAAATATAAACAACGTCACTTAACTTTCGTTACATGGGTCCACCAGCAGCGGAGCGGTAAAGTCGCTGAACGCTAGTAGTTCGGTCGGAGGTTCGAATCCCGCGAACGGTCCGACTGCATAGGCGCTTTCGTGGTTTTCCACATGTGCAACGTGTATATGAATCAATTTCCCTTAGAAAGTCCCACACGAAGGCATCCCTTCCCTTAGGCAGATAGCCCTAGTGTGCTTTGCCGTAATCTCAATAAACCAAACCAGCTAAAACTTTCGTTACAATATAAGGTAAACCATGAAGAACTCCTGCATCCAGTTTGTTCTTTGTAATTTGACGAAAAGTCGAAGTACCAGAATTTTTAACAATTTTATCCACGCGGGGATTGCTGAGGTGAAGAAATACGAAATGCTGAATTATCATACGAAATTAGATTGTGGAAAAATTGCTTTAACACAGAACACAGTAATCTCAGCAAACGCAACGAAATTTCAAAAGGTTCATTTTTTAATGCATTTCTTACTCCATTAAAACATCTTAATAAAAAATATGAATGTAAATTAAATCATAATTATAATGACATAAATAAAGAAGAATTGCTTACTGAAAGAAAAGTATTCCAGAGTTTTATACATGTTGTTGCTTAGAAAGAAGAGGTAGAAAGCTGGCAAGATCAGTGCTTTGAACTTTTGCAGATTAGTCTAAAATACAGAAACTTGCAGCACGAGGAATTTTTTTAATACAAGTCGATTAAGAAACACCGAAGATCTAATCATGAGTGCTTAATGTTTAATAACTTACTGAACTATCTACAGAACACCATATACAATACAACAGCAAAATTACAAAAATTTTAGAAACAGCATAGTAGAGCTCCTATGTAATCCAGCTTGTAATCATTGCTCGAACAGTTTCATGTGAAACTGATGTAGAAAGGTTTTCAGTAAATTCTGCAGAAATCTTTACAGCACTCAAACTCGGATTTTTCACAAATTTTGGAAATAATCAAGTTGAATTAACTTTGCCGGATGAGATCTTCATTATCGATTCGATTTTCTTCTTTAAAGGGTTTTATCGCATACTGTACTGCATAATGGGATAAAGTTACTTATTTAGCGACATCCCAGATCTATTTTGCCCCTTCTAATGAAAAATGATTAGTTTTAGAGTGATATTTATTGTTTCCTTACGACTACGACAAATTTTGAAATATTAATTAAATTATAACAAAGCAAGCAAAGAATAAAGCCAAACGAATTTTTAAACGTCATCAAAATGAAAAAAAAAAATGTATCAAATTATAATTTTGTTCATGAAATTTTACGAAAATGTTTGAGTGTACGATCACTTTTGTGGCGTGTTTTATCTATGACTTTTTACATTTTCAATTTTAGAAAGGGAAAATAGGTCAGTATTAAAAGAAGAAAAGTTTGATTTTATTCAAAATCGCATGGAGATGATACGAAAAATATTACGCTTTATTATTCGAATTTTAATTCCTGGCTACACCGTTTTTTCTACAAATTCTTAAAATGTTCGAACACTTGTGGGAAGTTTTCTTTGTATATATATAATGCAGTTTCTTTCTGCCTGTTTACAGACATTTTCTAGTAAGTATCCATCAATATTATGATGGGTTATGACCCGGAATCAAATCCTTTTCTCATTTTAGATTTAAAATTGCTTGAAGCAGATACTATTTCTGAAGAAATCAAAAGACGAGAAGGCTTTCGAAAAAGCTCAGACGATAGCAAAATACGAGTAAGTTAAAGGCATATTTTCTTGAAGTAAGTAAAGCTTAGATGTATTCATCTGTTTTGGAAGATTTGCTTTCAGCCTGATAGTATATCAGATAATTTCACTATAGCTTTCGAATTATAACTAATAGCAATAGAAATAAATTTTAAGAGGAGAAAATAGTTTTTAGGATGATAACAGCGTGTATTTCGTAATTTCGATTTTGAATTTAATATATTTTTCAATGGTTTCCCTGATGCTTTTCAACAACCAGTTTGGTTTTTCAAGATTTGACTTAGGCAGGGGTTCTCAACCTGTGGTATGCGTACCACTGGTGGCACTCAAGAGAAAAATATGTGGTATGAAAAGTAACAAAGTATTTTTAACTATTAAATTCAAAAACTAAAACCCTCAACATCCTGCTTGAGGTTTTTCTCTGACGCTCGTAAATTTATGCGATCTGAGCTTTGTTAGGAGTGAAGGCGGTAGTAGTACTTTGTAGTGGTGGTACTAAACGCGTTAATCAAAAGGTTGAGAACCGCTGACTTAGACCATTTTGTAATAATATTAATTTAAATTTAAATCATGTTAAAAAGAAGTAATAAAGTTCACAGTCCGAAAGACTGCCTTTTAATTAAAATCATTAGAAACAAAGTGTTTTCAATAAAATGTTCTTATGTAATGTTTTTATGCACTAAATCAAAGAATCTCAAAATAATCTGCAAATTAATAAAATATGTATTTTTTAAAATCATAAATACTAATTTAATGAATAATACAGTTAAATGATAAAAGCAAAAATAATAATAAAAGTTACACACCCTATATTAAAAGTTAATAATGTAATTAAAATGGTCTTTTATTATTTTCATTCTTGCTAGAATACCGCATTTTCAATTGATTTTACTTATTTGATTATTACAAAACGCACAAGGGCTATCTGCCTAAGTAGAGGGATGCCTTCGTGAATGATTTTCCAAGAGAAACTGACTCGTATTAACGTTACGCATGGGGAAAGCCACGAAAACGCCTATGTAGCCAGCCTGTTTATTTACAATCGAACCAAGGTCGAACAACTAGGATTCAGAGACTTAAAGTGTTAGATCTGGGTTCCAATTTCGGTCATTTTTAAGTGTACAAGTTCTATTTTTAATGTCATATTTTTGTTATAGGAGCCAATTTTGTCATAACTTCTCGATAATTTTTAATTAACTACTTAGTTTTTACCTATTTAAGCTTCATTCATGGCAATATTTATAATATTTTTGGAACAAATAGAAGTCTTGGAACAACAGTTCATATAAAAATTAAATAATTAAATGAAAATGTTTATTAGCGCTTGAGTTTTGGCACTAAAGTACTTTTTAAAATAAATCGTAGGGTGATAATTCAGCAAATATATATTTTATAATATTCTTTATAGGCATGCGAACGATACTATCATGCTCGAAATTATCAATAGCTAAATTATGCATAGCCGGACATCAAGCAGTCTATTGGTCAAAAATAAAGCGAATAATCTCTACAAAATGTTTCTTTCCTCGCCTTATAAGAGTTATAGAGTGACACATAAATTCTGAAGAATTATTCAAAATAGTTATAAAAGTATGTATTAAACTATTTAGCTTGAGGAAAGCAGACGGTCAGTAGAACACAGCGAATCATAATAAAAGAAAAAAAAAAAAAAAAAAAAAAGAGTAAAATCAAAGTTGAGAACTTGATTCTTCTTAAGACCGATGGATTTCATTTCCATCGAAAAACCATTCCTCATTCCAAGCAGGTGGGAAATTCTTTTTTATATTACCAGCGGGCTGTGGAACATTCATATTGAAGACTAATCCCGTTGCTCAGGGTTTATTCATTGTTCCAAATAGCCAGACGCTTGTAAAATAAAGCATTCTTCCGAAACTTTCAGTTAGACGACAACAACTTGCAGTTTTTTTACTTGGCTACAACATTTTTCTTTTTTTTTGTAAATATTTTCGTAACAACGAAACAAATTGTTAGAACATCACAACTTTTACAATCTGCATAAATTATCTCTATTTTGATATAATGATGTATTTATTTTTATTATTATTGTGGCATTGAACTCCAACATCGCAACTGAAACATGCCTTTCTAATTAAAAAAGGTTGCCGACCTCTGCCTTAAGCGATTTCTCAGGTGTATTGGCTTAACCCTTTGCGGCGCAGTGTGTCTGGTCTGGACACACCTAAAAATTTCCTTCTGTACGCACAGAAAAACTGAATGAAAAAGGATTTATAGGTTACTATAGGTTACCCTGAGCCTTCTTTATTTATAGTAGATGGCAGCTCAACCCAAACCAGTCCATATATTTTAGCCATGTTTAGTTTTTTAAGACTCTTATTTTTAAAGAAATCTTCCAGATTTTATTTTAGGATGTAAAAGGAATTGTTTGGAAAGAAATTTCTATGTTGTTTTCTGGCTGTATGCTAATCTCCTTATTCTATATTAGTTTTAAATTTTTACCTTGAAATCTTGCCTAAAATCAAACGGCGAACCCTAGGTGTGCCCAGACCGGGCTCACAAATAATCTAGGGCAACTGAGAGTCTGTATTCTTTGTTTTTCCGCATCTCATCGGTCAGTTCATTGACAACAATGCTCGTTTCAGCACTCGTTTCGAAGCTCTATTCAATCTGTGTGCCACTTTGGACACACGCACATACTGTAAAGGCCCTTATTTTTGCGAGCCGTAATTTTCGCGAAAATGAATATATCGGTGATTTCGCGAGCTGAAAATTCGCGAATTTTATATGAACAGAACAGAAAGTTGAAAAATTTCAAAAGTACCTAAGTAAAGTTGAGAAAGTTGAAAAATTCCAAAAGTACATCTTTTGCATAAAACATTTTAAGAAACTTACTTTTGTCCGAAAAGTTTGTCCCCCCCTCCCCCCGCGTTACCGTCTAAATGGCGAGTTCAAGCGTTTTGCTCAAGAATGAGTTTATTGAATGGTATTCTAATGAGCTTCAATTTCTAGAGGAAAAAGAATCTGTAGACTTGCGAATATTACGACTAAAACCGATTCACGCTTCTTGGCTTGTGCGCGTATATTTAACGGCATTGAAGCCACACATGAGATAATTTTGAATGGCTTCAAAGAAGCTGGTATAAATAGTATTCTAAGTGAATGAGCTGCCTTCTATTAATTTTATTGTTTTACATTCGAGAAATATAGTTTTATATTATTCAAAAAATAGTTATAAGAAAGAAAGTTTTCAAGAAAAAGCTTATAACTGTGCAATAAATCATTAAATTTTGGGTAAGTGAAAAATTTCTGATTTTTTATTATTATTTGAGGCGGAAAGAAAAAAGTATTTCGCGAGGCTTAAATTTTCGCGATTACGACGGGCTCGCGAAAATTAAAGCCTCGCGAAAATAAGGGCCTTTACAGTAATTAAAAGGATAAGTGCTATCTTCACGAAATTTTACTTGTGTACTCCTCTAGGCCTAATTAGACTGCCTACCTTTTTTTTTAAATTTTTTTATTATTATTATTATTATTATTATTATCAAAACTTCGACTTTAAAATGCAGCATGGCGGAAAGGACTAAATAAGGAAACCCATCCCAGATACTCAATACATTTATTTACTATTGAGCTACGTAAATTTAATTTAGTTTGAAAGTAAAAACATTTTAATTGAGTAGAAAATAGAAGTAGAAACATGCATATTTTCTTTTTATATACTATTCCAGAGTATTAATAACGGGACATAGTACATTTTCAAATTACATTTCATTTTAAATAATTTACGTGCTTTTATTTTTCGAAATAATTTTAAACTGCGCGAGGAAATTTTCACGAGTTTTCATTAGTTACATTGGAAAGAAGTTTCCAGATAATTCGATTTTATTTGATTAACAATTTAAAAGTTAAGATCAAGGTTTCTTTTATTATTAATGTTAAAATCACGCATTATTTTTTTTATAAACACAGAAATTTCTTTTGAAATATGTACTAAAATAAAATATAACAGGCTTTTTAATTTTTCCAAGATAACTAACCAAAAATCATATTCGAAACAATGATGAATTGTTTAAAAATTTATTTCATATTAAACTAGTTTTTAATTTAATTCATTAATGCTTTTACTTCAAAATTCTGAGATGGGGAGTAGTTTTAAAAAAAGGATTTATTAATATTTTTAAGACATGCAACTAAATTATTTTAAAAGGTAAATTTGAATAATGATATAATTTTCGCCACATTTAAAACGTTTTTTGGCTTTGTTTATTGAACTGAATACTGCGAAGCACATGATGGTTACCTGTCTAAAGGAAAGGAATGATGTCTTCGAAGAGGAATTTTTAGGGGAAGTTTCATCTTATTTATGTTATGCATGAAGGGAATTCGAAAATAGCCATGGGCACAGCCTTGTTCGCTAGGGTCTGAACTACCTGTACTCAGTGGTTTTATTTAATCCGCCTTGGTGGGTTTTAAAAGTTTGTTAACTATAATAAAATAACTCGTTTAAATGAGTAATTATTAAAGTAACCCATTTAAATGAGGTAATGACAAAATTATAATTTAAAATACTCGGAAGAGTTTTCGCAAAGTTTAAAGTTACAAATTTTCAATTAAATTGACTGAAACAGAGTACACTTTTTTGTTATTTCAATCTAAAAAATCTTAACTATTTTATTCCTACGTTTAGAAAGGTCACAGAAAATGCTTATTTGTCAGTTCTGTATGAAACATAAAAATTGCTATCTAATCAGTCTCTAAGGAACATCCATCGGAACAAAAATTTTTGCCCACTCATTTCGAAAATGTCCCTCTTTTCGAAAAAAATGCTTCTTTTTTTAGCTTTTATCATAGACCGATTGTTGTGTAGTTTTGGCTTGAACTGTCTGGAAACATTGACCCTGTAGAATCATCTCGAAGATAGATGTCACGTTATATATACAAGTATCTTTTACAGAAAGTAATGTTCTCTGACACCCAAATTCCAATACTGCACTTGCCAAGTATTCCGCGAGTTTTTTGGAAAAAGAAATATGATTATGTGTTTAATAGAGCAACCAGGATATAAAATCGGAACTTTTTCTCTTTTGCTCTAGCATTCTCAGTATTTATCAGACTTGGATCCTCTTGGAGCAAAGCTGTCCATTTCTTGCCCAATGCTGAAAGACTTGGAGAAGGATGATGTGCATCCCAAACTAAAACACTGGCATCCGTTATCACGAAAGAAAATTTTATCACCCGCTCGAAGAATTATGGAAAAAGTAACGAAACATCGAAAGACTTAGAAAAATAAAACAATTTACCCATAGAAAAAAATTTAACATTCCAATTTTCACTGCAATTCCAATTGTCATTTGTATTCACTTGAAAACTTTTAAATGTTACTTTTGGCAGGTTTTTTAGAATGATGTTTTAATGGGATTGCATCAAAATAAATTTAAAAATTGATTGCACTTTTTACTTTTTGGACCATGCTCAAGACAATAGAATTGCAGTATTATTTAGAAATGAATTTCACAGTTTCATCGAATTTTATTTTCAAATCGAAATGCGGCACTATCTTTATTCTTGCATGCTAATTAAATTGCGTTCCATACTAAAGTAAATACTCCGTTTAAGCAAGTGGGAACAGGAGGAATTAAAATAACCAGTTTTCATTTTTGGGAAGTGAAGATGGATTTCTCTGATAAAAAGCAATTATTTTTGACAGAATTACACGTATAACTTATACGTATTCTGCATAATCTAAATTTCGTTTACTCCGAAACTGGCTCTAAAAACGCTGTATAACGCTACATTTTTTAGAAATTAGAATTTTCATAACAAAATGACACAAGCTGAAGAAAGGGGGGGAGCAAATTCAAGAAGTTTTTTTTAATCGTATGTTAATTACAAACCTATTACTATAATTAACAATAAAATACAATATCTACCTACGGTAAATTAAAAAAAAAAATTGGGTTGACGGTAAAGCATATGAATGCTGTTTGTCTTAGGAGGAATATTTTTGCAGAGGATTTCTTTAGAGAAATTAATTTGCATACAAGGTGCATATTGGAAAATCCATGAAAAATTTATGACTTTTAAAGTCTGATGATGACTTTTAAAAGTCAGTACATTCGTCGAGATCTGAGCTATGAGTTTTCAGCCTTCTTATTCGACTCGGACACTGATAGGTGCATAAACCTTAGTAACTGTGAACAAAACATTTTTTTTATAAATGTTAAACATTAGTGCTTAAGCCATTTCACAGGCTTTTCAATACTTTTCAACAGTGCCCTCATACCAAAGTGCAATACAATTATTTGAAAGTTCAAAAAACATAAACTGATTGGAGCCACACAAAATACAGTTTGGGAAATCCAGCACTCCAATTCTGTAGAGGTAGTCTCGCAAACAGTAATGTCCAATCCAGACGTCTAAATAAAGCCACAGCTATCTTTCTTGGAAGACTGGGAATTGTTATTTCTCCTCCCAAAATCCTCCGAATTGTTATTTCTCCTCCCAGAATCGTCCATCCTTGAATCCGTGAAGCGTATTTTTGGAATCTAAGAATATGACTGCCTTTACAAAAGATTGGCTACGAATCGACAGTTGTTGAATGGCCACCACAGCAATGGCTCCGATTTTCCCTATGAAAGGTAGGAAGACGGCCATTAGTAAGTAGAAACTAAAAAGCTCACTATACCTGCCATCCCCTCCAGGCTCTCTCTAACATAGAACCGTCAATCAAGCATCCACTCATTTTGAGAATATTTTTTTTTCCCAATGGCAAACACTTGCCTATAACGGCATTTGCCCATTCCTAAGGCCAGAAGTGGTAGCCAGTTTATTGTGGAGGCACTTAACATGTATGTATGTGAAGAACAAAATGTAATCGTTACATAACGATGGCCGTTACATTGATTATTTCATAGGAGGTTAAATAATCGATTTTCATTTTCGGGAAGTAAAGACGGATTTTTCTGATATAAAGCAATTATTTTTGACAGAATTACATGGCCATCGTTACCTCCTATGAAGGGACAGACAATTTTACATGCCTGCCTTCTCCGAGATTCGAACCCGAGCCCTTTGGTATAGTTAGCCAGACTTCCCTAACCATTATACCGCCAGGGCCGCATTTTGAAGATATCGAGCCCCAATAGTCTCCATTGCAATAAATCTTGATTATGAATCGCTCATTCCGTTTTTAACCACTCTTTGTACAAGATCAAGATTTATATTCAAATTAAAAAAAAAAGCCCAGGGACAAGGGGGAGGAGTTAAAGTTACATAATCTCGGCTCAATTCCAAGGTAAATTAACAGGGCGCAGCCCTCAGCCCACCCAACCAAGAAAACTTGGTCATATGACTTATCACAAGGGCCGGCCCATCTAACAACAAACGAGGGGCCAGAGACCCAGCCGTGCTCAAAAACTAACAAAGAGAAACAAACAAATAAAATATTAATCTATTAATCCCGGGAAACCAAAAGCCCCAGGAACCGAGTAACAAAAAAGTTAGAAAAAGGAAAACTAAACAAAATCATAAATACGACCAGTGAATTTCATGTCATCACTGGACCTTAAACATTCACACAAACGAACAAAATAAAATAATAAAGAACTGTTAGAAAATAAAAAATAAGACAACACATAACCAAGCAAATACAATACAAAAACACCATTCACACATAGATTCCTATGGCTTCTCTTGAGCTATTCACAATCTTCATAATTTGTCTAGAATATTCCACAAAGTTCTTATAATTTTTCTTGAAATCACTTCTATAATATTTTTGATATCTATCCCTTGCACTCCCGGTAATAATACAGTTCTCAAAGAATTGTCCTGCAATCCAAAACGTTTCAAATATGCAGGAAAGCGTCCATGTCCCGTAAGCATTTGATTAACATCTATATCTTTGTATAACTTCATTTTCTTTTCAATATTTATATTTTTCAGTAAACCACAATTTCTATTAGATTGTTCCCAATTATTTTTCCATTCGCTCAATATGTAATTATATAGTGTAGAGGTGGCCCTTCTTCTAGAGGGCCACATCTACTCCAAGGTATCAGATTCTCCCTAAGCACCCTGGATAAAGCCAATTTTAAGTTTCAAAATTTCTAGAAATTTCATAGTTCCTCCAAAACGATTTGTCGGACAAGCGCACAAGCTTCTGGCATATTGCACGAAAATATAATGATCTTAGTATTAAAAGTGCCATCTTAACATGTGGACTACGTTTTAATAATTTTTTTATTATTCAAAGAGAGAGCTGGTGTAGGTAACGGACTCCAGAAAACTACAAGAAATCATAGCTAAAGCGGCTTCTCGGTCAAATAGTGACCTTCGAAGGTCACTGTCAAATAAAGACGCCCAAATTAAGGCATCACATAGCTAAGGAACACCTTAGCTATGTGACTTACCTTTGCTTTAATGGATAAAGAAGGAAGTCATCCGAAATAATATTAAAGGTAGTTTTACTTTTTAAGGTGTACGTAGTTTCGGTTATTCGTGTGTTTATGTTGTACACTTGAAACAAACTTCTGAAAATATTTAAATATTACTTTAAATCTATACTACGGACTTCCTCTGTTATACATTTTGCTTGACAGCTGTAATCATAACACTAGTATGAAATAAAACCTTTCAAAAAATAATTGTGGTCAGAAATTGTTGAATTCTTTTCTGTTTGATTTCATACTATATTTCTATCTAAAAAAATATTCTTTTATGCTTAACAATGAAAACTTCGAAAATAGTTAAACTTAATGTTAAAAAAAACAGAGAACAATACTAATGCAGTTTGATAAAATTTATTATTAAATAATGTTAATTTTATAACATTTTATAATTATAGTACAAAGTCCGAAATTCAGACGTCCAACATCCGGAATCCACTGGATCACCAGCAACCTTTTTTCTTTTATACGCTTGTTTGTTTGATACTTTTTCATAATAAAACATGCGTAGATCGGGTTCCGATTCTTAATTTCATTTCGGAAATGACGTCAAACTGGCGAATCATTTATTATTTTGTGCTTGCATCACGGCGTGATTATCAACACAATCCAGCTTGAGAAATGACTCGTGAAGCAATATCTAAACAAATTAAAAAAAAAAAAAAAAAAAAAAAAAAAAAAAAATTCAATTCTTGAATCCCAAAGAACATGGTAACCTTTTACTATGATACATTACGCTTGGCAATGATTGCAGACTTCAGCTAACTCCGCTATGAAATTATTGAATGTGTTGACAAAAAAAAAAAAAAAAAAAAAAAAAAAAAAAAAATTATTGCTGTTTGATTTGAGAATAACTGATTTGTTATTCAAATAAATCCAGGATCAGTGTCAGAGCTGGTGTGGCCGCACAGGGTGGCAGAATTTAGGGGAGACAAAATTTTTAAAATTTAGATAAGCGCGAAGCAACAAAACTAAGAAATGGCAAAATCTTTAGATTTGGATGATGCACTGGGATGCAAAATGTTTAGCATTTAGGGAGGTGATCGGCAGCAGAATATCATGAGAGACTGCACCATGCAGCAAAATGCCTAGCAAATAGGCCTTATATGTAGGAATTTAATTATTCGGCGCTCAGATAAGCCTTAAGCATGTGCAGGAACCAGGCGCAAGTATAATTCGAGCTAAACTTTGTGCGATAGCAGCAAAACAAAATTTAACGGAAGATGTCTTCAGTCGCCAATTTCACGATACATCGCCAATAGTGTAAAGCGGACATTAATTAAGCTTTATGATGAAAGCTGCGAATTTGAAGGTGTATAAAAAGCAAAGTTTTCCAATTAATGGAATTTTATACCAAAATGAGTCTTATAGCTTGTTCGGAAAATTTTCGGAGAAAGCAGTGGAAAACTAAGTTACCTGATTTCGTTAGTGTTAATACCCCTATTACGTATTTAAATGCTGCCAAAAGCATTCTTGTTAATGAACTGTACCAAAGTGGCAGTCTTACTGCAAAGCTATTCTGGTAATAGTACTATCTGGTAAACATTTACAAATGACTGCTGCCTATTAGCAATAGTTAGTCGAAGTTTAGCAACAAGGACTCTTGCGCTGTTTAAAATAACGGGTCCTAACAATAAACAAGTACATTTTCTACTTTTGATCTTAAAAGTCCTTCTCTTGACACATTTATCTGGCTTTCACCACACAAAACTTAATACTGATCTTAACATATGTCAATGTCTGTAAAAAAGGAATTTCTTTGTTAATAAAGGTATTAAAATTAATAATTTATGATTAATCTTATATATCTGAATGCACAATATTCTAATTTCATGAAGTTTTCTGAATTTGGTCTCACTGTTGAAATTACTGAAGATGAGAAATTCTTTTGCACGTTCTATATACATGCAGTTTTTTTGTAAAGAAATAATTTTAAACCTGAAAATTCAGGGCTGAAAGAAAATTTATGGAGGAAGAAACTGATTACATAAAGGAAAAGGAGATATTTTTGCAAGAATATTGTTATGAAATGCCCAGCTGCGCTGACAGCTTCCCTGCAAAGCGGGATTAGGATTGCCAGAAAGTGCCAGCAATTGATTTATACTTTATTAGGATTCGAAACCAGTTGCACAAAATAAAGTAGGAAAAAAAGGAATTGTCTAATGGTAACACACAATGAAACAGAAACAAAATTTCATTTCAAATTTTTATTTCAATTGCTTAGTTTATCTTATGTGTATTTAACAGTGACCAACTATTTACACTTGTAACTGCTTTTCCATCACATACAAGCAGCCAGCAATAAGAATACAGCATGTTTCTCCAGACTAATGCAACAGAAACCCAGAATCAAAATTTTACTAAACAATGCATACAGTAATTTTCAAAAAATACACTTTCCTAAAATTATTGATTTTTAAAATCAGATCTATTTTAGAAGGACTACTGTTATGAAACTCTCCCCCCCCCAAAAAAAAGGACAAAAAGGGAAAGGACATGTTGAATTTTTATAATCACCTAATATAAATTTTACATCAATCTAGTCTGTCTTAAATTCTGCAGCAGATTTGTTATTCTAATCATGAATATCAGAAATAGACAATTTTGAAGTTTTTTTATCAGTAATAGATAATTTCAATTAAAATTTTTTTTTCCAAATTCAATTAAAATCTATTAATTTAATTATGATTTTAATTCTAATCGTGTTTTTCTGAAAGCATTTAAAGCCTTATTTTATATTTTCCCCTTTCATTTACATTTTGTTCTTTACATACTGTAAATGCATCTAGTTACAGTATCCACAGAGTTACAGTTCTGCTTTAATACTTTGTAAACATTTACAGATTTGGTAAATTTGTCAAATTTGCTGCTGAAATATCTCTTTCTGCAATGTTAATGATTAAAACAATTTCTAGATTATTACATACACAAAGATATATTTATTATTTACAAATGAAAATTTACTTAGATATAAGCTGTGAAAATATGAAAAATACATAAAAGAATATAAAAACAAACTGAAAAAACACTTTTCGAATTAAAAAAAAAAAAAAAAATAGTCTTGACCGTTAATTTTGTTCAATAGTGGCAGCATTAACAATGGACATAGATGTTTGTAAAGAGAAATAATTGTTTTCTGGCATCATCTACTCTTTCAGTACTAAAAGGCTGATAGTAGTTAGTGTTATCAACTTGATGTATTGTGAGTGGTATCTTAGAAACATGTCCAGAGCAGTTTGTATGATCACATGCTATCATGGATGATCATGAAGCTAGACATATTGGAACGGATGCTAACATTCTCAAATTGAGTGGGTTATGATCAATCAACTCTAATTTAACTAACATCATGCCTATCAAGTTAAAAGTTTTAATTAGTCCCTTTATTGTAAATCTCTTCTGCATTTTGAATCCATTTTAAATGTAAATAAACAACAAATGCTAAAAATGATAAACAGAATAAATATTGTTTGAATACAAAGAAATAGATAAGAAAAGGAGGCATTGTTTATGGTGCTATTTATAATTAGTAAGTTTCAATTCGAATGTTATGGCCTTTTCGTTGATGAATGTAAGGTATTTCATTATTTAATACATGCTTTTATGGCAAAATAGCAAAGAATACTTTTATGTTCTTTTTCAGTTTTGGTTAATATATACCAGTTGTTAGAATTTTCTTTCTTTTATTTAAGACATGAAGTTTGGCAGAACATGGCAGAATAATTTTGTTAACAGAACTAGACATGTTCTGAATTTTCTTAAAATTTGGAGTGTTGTTTGAGTATAATGTTAGCCATACCCCCCCCCCCAAAGCAAAACAGGGCTAAAACCAGCATGCAGCTTATACATGTGAATGGAAAAAATATAAGAAAGGCTACAGTACTAAATTACTTCAATATATTATGAACTGCTATCAACATCATAGAACGAAGTCATTAAAGGTACATTTTTGGGAGCATTTAATGCGAATGCAAAAATATTTACACAAGAAAGAACTTATAACTGAGAAAACAGCATGGTTTATAACAATAAAATCATATCTTATATGGAAAAATTTAATATATGCATACTCAAAAACATGATTCATATTTAACCTTGCTCACTGCTTAGTTCTAAAAATAAAGGATTTCTGGTACAAGAATGAGCTGTGATGCTCATTTTAAACATGACATGCTGAAGAAAAATGCCATGACAGCAGCAGAACAATATTTTGGTGTAAGTGACATATATTTATCATATAAGAAAACAGACGGAAAAACTTGCTAAAAAATGGCAAAAGAAAGGTCTTTTGGGAGAAAACAGCTAAATATCCGCAACTGGAAATGGAATTTGGTCCTTTGTAAATGTTAAATGTAACGGCTATTTTGTAACCATACAGGAGACATTTATGCAGAAGCATCAAGAACAAAGACAAGCTGTGAAGCCTCTTGAGCTAGTCACACATTTTATGCATAGGAATAATTCTTCATGCCACATGACAAAGGCTGCACATCTGTCTGATTTTAACGATAGAAATAATAAAACTAGATGCAATGGTGAAAAAAAAAATTAACATGGAATATGTAATGCCTAGAAAGTACTCAGATTAACACAAAAGAATAATGAATCTGATGCCATGATAACTACAGTTCTTGTGAATATAAGAGCATACTCTAAATGCAGGTTGTAAAACTATAAATTGTCCCACTGATATCAGTTACTCTAAACTGTATATTACTTAATAATTTTGAGATACTATATAATACTTAGCAATTTTTAGATGTAATTAATGCAAATATTAAAATTATTTCAGCAATTTTATGGACATAGTCTTATTTTCACGTATGTGTAGAAATAATGAGCTCATACGAGAAATGCACAAAATCTCTTTCAAAAACTTTTTGCTGCTTTCATCTAGGTAGAATAAAAATAATAATAATAATAAAAAAAAAAAACTTAATTGGGAGGGGGAATCAATAACACCACTTGTACAGGAGAATACTCATACCCTTTAAAACTACACAAAAATAAAGGCTAATACATGTAAGAATAGAATACTGCAGTCCAAGCTCTGAGATATACTAACCTAGCATGATAAACATTCATAACATCAAAAGGAATTTTCTAAGATGAAAGATAATGATTGCTTTAATGTTCTGATACAATTAACAGCTAGTTAATTATTTGGTTTTACAATATTAAAAAAATTGTAATCCTTAAACTTTGGTACTCAACAGTACATATAAGTATAAAGCAAACTCCTAATATTTCCTTATACATTATTTTGGGTTTCCATTGCATTTATTTATCCAGCAACTGGAGTTAAATACAGTAAAAGAAAATCACATTACTCTTTTTAAACTCTTGGCATACAAATATTTGGAAGCAACAAATACTTCATTAGAATATGAATGTTAAGCAGTAGTATTTGAGCACTTTGAAGGTGAACATTTTATAGACATCTTTGTTCAATTGTATTACTAGAAATTCAAAGAACTTAGTATTCTATAAATCAACTCTGCAGACAGTTTTACACAATAGCATTCTCTTTAAAATTCGGATACTTGTGTATTTAGTTCATTCATAAATTAAATATATAAAATTCATAATTAAAATATTTTAAATTAAAAATGACTTCAAATAAAATTATAAAAATGCACTGTAAATACAAATTTAAAACAGAAAAGTAAATTTAAATATACAAGATAATATATATTTATATATATATATCTCAATCAAAATTAATAAATACAATATACATATAGATATTTATATATTTACGAACATAAACAAAGCAACAAGAGCTTATCAACTGAACAGCAATGAAAAGAATTTCTTTCATCTGTTAAAAAAAATGATAAGAAATTCAAAGAACTTATGAAAAAAATGAAAGTGTACAGAAGATTGATGACGAATATATAATAATGTACAAAGCTACAAGTGCAATAATATAGAGCACAGTGACTAGTACCTTTGGTATTTCCAGTTACACTTTTTGGTCATGTATACTGTAGCATACAGTGGTTTTATCTTTCTAAATAATAAAAACAATTGTTCAGAAATGGTAACATTTCAAGATCTTAATTTATAATTTATATACACTTTATAATTAAACACAAAATAATTATATACAATTCTAAAATAATATATATGTGTGTGTGTGTGAATATATATGAATATTTTTACTTTAATCATACTTCAAATACCTAAAAAAAAAAAAAAAAACACACTTCTCAAAAGATCTATGAAAATGTCAGAACTCAAAAAAAAGTATTTTTGTGTTGTGGAGAACAGAATCATCAGTCTTACAAAGAAATATACAAAATTACATCAACAAATGCACTTTTGTTTAACACAACATTCAGGGATGATGGGGGAGGGAAAAAAACAAACACAAATATTTCTGTTGTTCTCCCAGAAGCATTTTCCTAGCCTGGTCATTTTTTTCTTAAACTGACATACAATTAATTTCAATTTTTTTTTTTTTTTTTTTTTTGCTTCAATGAAAATGATATATCAGCATTATAAACATTATTTTAGTAAATGCAAGGACATATAATTTATTAAGCATCAAAGAAGAGCAAGTAAAACAATATTTTGCTTTCCCCCCATTCTGGAAATGATAAACAAATGATATAAAACTAAAGCACTGCACTATATGCATAAAAATCAAATGTTTAAATGTATGGATACAATTTTTTTATAAATGCTAATACACTAAATTTTGAAACGTACTATTAAGATAAATAAGATATTTGATTTACACCTCAAAATGAATTGTTAAAGAATCTTTACTTTTGGAATCTTTTTAAGGAGAAAGACTTCAAATTCTGAATGAATGAAAGAATTTGAATTAAAATACTTTATGATATGAAAAAAATTTCAATTAAAATATTTTATGTAATAATTTCGGAATTTTAACATTCAAATTTTGATAATACCATACTTTCATTTTGAAGAGAAATATATATATATATATAAATCTCTTAAGATATATTTTGATAAATGATGTTAAAAAACAGGCATACAAAGTCATGAAATACCACTCAGAAATTAAAAATCTTTTAAGCAATAATATTTTCAATTATTGCTTAAAAGTACAATAATATTTTCTGCCATATGCTATTAAATTTCACATTAGGAAATTTAACAATTTTTATCTACCATGTATATGTATGTGGTATTATAATATTCTGAAACTGAATGTAGTTTGGAAGCTAGTTGTAAACATAGTTTTTTTTTTTCCCTTTTCCTTTCTCTATTTTTTTTTTTAAGTGGCCTATTTATAATCAAAAAATTTCACTGTGACAAAAGATTAACAGATGTGCACATATGTATACAATATAAAGTCATAAAATAAAACGGCTAAAGCATTTTTTTTGATTATAAAAATATTGACCAAACAGAATTATTTTCAAACAAACTTTTCAAATAATAAGTTGTTAAAGCTATATCATAAATTTGCTTTGAAATACTTTTAATTACTGCTTCTTTTCTCTACAATTTTATCTTCTTTGTTTTATAGAATTCAAAAAATTTAAATCATTACCACAGGTACTTATTTTGTCATTTATAAATTATTTTTAAGAACAGTAAAGTAAGATAATAACAAACAACATATATCTCAGATTTTGGGATACAGCAACTTCAAAAAGCATCTGGAACACACTATAACTGATTACAACTGTTATATTTCTCAGTTAAGGTGATTATGGAAAAGCAAAGAATATTTATTAAGCACATTATTATAATTTATTTTTTACTTATTGTTATTTATTATGCACATTATTTATTTTTTACTAGGGAAAAAATAGACGTGTCTAATCATTTACTTAATCACATGCATTTATGCTGCATCTTTACTAGAGATATTCTTTAGGAATCAAATTAAAGACATAACATATTTGAAAGAGAATCACTTTTTAAAAAGGCAAAATATTCCTGTATTTAAATTACTAAGTATAATAACAATTACACAATAACATTATTTATTCACTAGGGTTCATTCTAAGACATTTCTGTTTCCCAAAATACATTGCTCTTTTTGTTTAAAATGGAATATTGTAAAAGGGTACTCAAAATTTAAGACGTTTCCTTACTTTATAAGAGGATATTTTTGTTATAGTATCAAGTGAAGAGAATTCATGTAGAAATTAGCAAAATATGTAAAATGTTCTTAATACATTTTCCCTTTTATTTATTCAGGAATATCTGCAGGATACAAATACAGCCAATGAAACATAGTCCTCATATCTTTTGCTTATGAGCCAAAAGAATGCTGAAAATTTAAAATGCAAATTAATAAGAGATAAAACCCACACCAAGAGAGAATAGGTTAATATGGTTAAACAGAATAGTGAAAGCATCTGATATTGTCTTCCACAATAATCCAACTATAAGTACAATATGATGCACATGCATGATTTGTACCAAGGTTCAGTGCTCATGCTTTGATCAAAAGTACAATACTGATCCCCCTTTTTTTTTCATAAAAACAGTACAGTATTTCTTCATTGCTCAATTCCCTTTCAGTATTAGACTAAATATTGGAATCTTCATATACATATATAATGACAAACAGAGAAAGGAAAGAATACACAGTAAATACAATGCAGCATGTAGTGCATTTATTCTATGCTGGCAATGTTATACTGTATGTAATTTGTTAATTTAATTTTACAGCATTTATTTAAGTTATATCACTATCACATATATTTGTTCACAATCATCTGCCATTTTACTTGTATGTAGTAGCAATTTAAACATACTACTTGCAAATGCCAATGCATACTGAATGATTACATTTTATTTCATTAAATATAGCCTTCTACCTAAGATACTCTTTGCTAATCAACACTACATTTGCATTCACTAATGCAATAAATCTTGAACAAATAAAAAGTCAATTTTAGGATTTATTTGAAAACGAGTGCATAATCAAGTATTGCACTCAAAAATTAACTGAATATCAGGATATACTTATGTAATCACATGCACTCTATTTGTTTTATTCTTAGCTTTAATAATTAAATTTGACTTAAATTTTTACAGGTTTTAATTTAATTAAGTAAGATTTTGGTTTATATAAAAGTAAGTTACATTTTGGCTAATTACATAATATTTAAGCCCTAGACTTTGGATAAAAATATGCATTTTACTTAACTAAAAATTCTGATAGGAATATATTTTGAAAACTGGAAAACCTAATAAAAATTACTGTGCAAATTTAATTTTAATTTTATAATAATCCTAACAAACTTGAAACAGCAATTTTAGAATGAACCCAGCATTCATACAACCTTTTCCAAAGCTCTAAGAATCATACCTTCCACTTGCTATACATTATTTAACATTTAAAATTAAAACTGAGTTTGCAGAAATCATCAGGTTACTTTATGTTAACTTCAAATACTAGGCATTTTGTAAGTAATAAAAGGAATATCTAAAAATCCAGGTATCTTCATATCTCAAGATAAAAATCTTACATGTATCATATCACTGTTTACTGATAACATCGTAATATCTTCTTGTTTTCCCTCATTATATATTTAAAAACAAGCAATCTGGAACTGATTAAAAAAGAAGGTATTATTGAGTTTCACATGAGAAAATATTTCTTTTCTTCTTCACCAATATTTAAAGAGGTTATTTATGGCAGAAGATAGACAAATTATTTGACCAAGTCTCAATCGCAATGTTAAGACATCCTTTTGGATAACCATCATACCTTTCAGTAAGACAACAAGATACAAATATATGCTTGATTATCATCTCTATAATCAACTATCAATTTGTTGTCTTACAAATAATAAATAAAGCTACTATTTAATATATTTACAAAACCATAATTTGGTTAAACTACTGAAGTCGTTCATGCAAAAAAAGTAATAGCTCTTAAAATAATCTGATAAAGAGAAAAGACATTCATTATATTTGCTTGGCAATAATTCAACTTTTTAAAATTATACTCCATAGTTTTCTCACCAAAACAGTTTATTTACAATCATTCTTAGACTATTGCCGAAATGGGCAAAGTTACAGAAGCTTTACAAATCATTCAGATCACTGTGATTCAATACAGTTAAAACATTCTAAAATTGCTTTCAAGCAATGGATATTTTACTTTCTTGTCAAAGCAATAAATTTAATTTTCAGAACCAGTAACTGAGAACATATGCAAAAGTACATACAAATTATTGCAGAAATCATTTCAAAAGCTATTAGATGCCATATGCAGAATATATTATTTTAAAAATTCATTTTTATTAAGATGAACTGAAATAACTATGAGAGAAACATTTATATTTTATAAGCCACATATTTTTATAATAGTAATTATCAAAATTGAAAATACTTGTTACGCATTTATATTAAGAATATACAATAGATAAAAGGATAATTTTGCAAAGCTTCAAATCTCAACAATATTTGAAATTTACTTTATCTTTCTAAAATTAGATTTACATTGGCATTAAGAAAACATTATTTTTAATAGAAGAATTTTATCTTCATCGAATAATATAAGAATACTGCAGTAATGTTTAGCAAGATATATTGGTAAATTACAAGGGGAAAAAAAACTTCACACCAGAGAAAAATAAAATTGTTACATGAATTTAATTTTTCTTATTCCAAACAACTCTTTTCCCCTGTGACATGAAAGACGATATGAAAAGAATAACCTGAGTACTGATGGTAATTATGCCTTTTCCTTAATTTTTATCATAATTTTTCAAAATTTAGATTATAGAATGACAGAAAAATTCTGTTTAAAAACTCTGTTGAAATTAAACTTTTCAAAACTACATTCATGCAAAATTAACTGAAAGTAGAGATATACCTGATACATGGGAGATTCAGTTTATGCAAACGGAAGCAGTAAAGCTTGAATTTTTACTGAAATAAAAAAATTCCTTTCTGGTAAAAAGAAGATTTAAAATTATATTCTTATTGTTAACGCCTTTTGAGATATTTTAATAATTTCTGAACTGTGACTTAATAACACTTTTGTAACAAAGCTTAAAAAGCAAAAGTATGTGAAGTGATCATCCTTTCACTGAAATTCAGGATTTAGAATTTACAATGAATATAATAAGTAAAAATACAGTTTTAAATATATAATAATAGATGGTTACTTAGTTTAGCAAAACTGCAAAATTTCTATAAAAATGGTGATGAAGAAAATTCCTGGTAAAAACAAAATAGACTCAATTTCCATTGTAAATGAAAATAATAATAATAATGGGTAGCTATGCTATTTTTCTCTCTGTAAAGTTCTTCATGCAGAAGTATGCTTCAAAATGCGTAATTACAATACAATAGCTCAAAATATGATTTCTGCAGAGTGCTTTAGAGCATGGGATCCAATTTTTGTTTAAAACTGAGCACGACTTTTGCATAAATACTCTCTTGCTATACAACAGTACATTCTTGCAAAAGTAGCCTGGGAAGAAAAATTAGTTTAAAAATGAGTATAAGTTTAAAATCAATAACAAAATGAGAAAATTAAAAATGTGTTCATTAAATATTTAAATTAATAGTGAATACTGAAATCATATTACAGTTATATAACAATTATGAAATTGTTGGCTTACATATAAAATATATCACTTTTTCTTTACATACGAGATCACAAGATAAAGAGCTATTGAGCATATTCCACAAGGAATGTTTGTAATTTTTTTAAGTTTATTACTCAGCCTAGAACATTAATTTTAAATACTGCTCATAAACATCTTCATAGAAGACTGAAGCCCAAAAGGACAATAGCCAATGATTGCAACATCACAAAAATTAACATAATACTCATTCACCATTCAAGTATGTACAAATGCACACACAGTAATATAACAGAAATTTGTTACATGAATTTCTAAGCAAGAATGTTTTGAGGGATGTTAGAAAACTGACTCAGCAGATCGTGACAAATGAATGGGATGCGACGGACTCCTTGCCAGCCGTTTCTTTGGAAGCTTAGGAAGGCATGAAAGCATCATGAGGATCTTGCTAAACTCAGGACGTTCAGTATCTTTGTAAGCCCAGCATGTCATTAAGATATCCTTTAAATAAGAAATGCTATAAATACAACATGAAGTTTCATAGTATAACTACCGATCTAGGACTCAAAACTAACGTCTCATCAAATATTAAAAATGCAAATTTCATCTATGAAAAATATAAAAATAAAAAAGTAAGCTTGTTATAAGAATAATAATATTTCTCTTCAAATGATATAGAAAAATAATATAATAGTAAGTACCAGGCTTTAATAAAAACCATACTAACGTCTGTTACTTTTCAAAATTTTCATTTATGACTAAAAACCATTAATTTAACCAAAATGACAAAATCCATTTTTCTAATTTACTAGGTATAAAAAGTTAAAAAAGTTACCTCTCAAACATTCAGTAATGCATGGTGCATCACGCTTTTTTTGGGAGAGGGGGGAGTAGAAAACCAACAATTGGTTAACTTTAAAAATGACTAGTTCACAATAAACAATTTTGTTCTGCTCCTCTCTCTCTTAAAAAGAAAACCACGGCTTCCTCATATGACCTATTAAATTATGGACACTTTTTGCAGCACTTCATTTAAACTTATTTCCTCAAATTATTCTTGAAAATGACATTAAAAATTGAAAATTTTGAAATTATATACTCCAGTCAATTTATGTCATAGGGAAATCAAACTTCTCGAATTTTTAATTTTTCATAATGAGTATAAATCTTTCCCCAAAAAAGTGTAGAAATTGGGAGCCCACAAAGTTAAAATTTTGTTATTTGTCCAACATTATTATTATTTTTTTTAAATCTGACATTGCCAAAACATTAATACTTTTGTTATTTAAAACACTTCTGTGGAAGTGTATGACTATGACCAAGGATTATGAAAATAAAGACTGAATAAGACTGAATAGGCCAGGAAAGGTGGTTGGGTGTATATCTATACAGTGTCGACAAACTTTCAGGAGAGATGAGTACACCTAGATGATGAGAAATCACATAGGAATGCATGGCCGGAAATGCTTCAGTGGTGCCGTAGTGACGACACAAGAGTCAAGAAAGAAAGGACGCGAACGGGGTGAAAAAACATGTTTATTATTCGAGTTAAAAAAAAAAAAAAAGGACAACAATCATCATCAAAGAATGCATTTGAAATGACGACCCGGACTATGATGCAGGAAACGCGTGTCATACATCTTCCATTCATGATGCAGATATGTGAGGCCTGCATCATGGTTCGGAGTCGTAATTTCGAACACCTTCTTTAATGATGATCGTTGTTTGTTATTGTTATTACCTGTAGGTTTCTGCTGTACTAAACATAATAAAACATGTTTTGTCTCACTGCTTGAGTCCTTCCTTTTTTGCTTTTTGTGTCATCACTATCGTACCGGAAAGTGTTTCTGACCATGCATTGTTATGTGATTTCCTATTGTCTAGTGATACTCTATCTCTTCTGAACTTTGTCAATGCTGTATTGATACACTCTTTATATAAAATTTAGTATTGCTGATTGCAATAAAAATGGGAGGTGTATAACTAGATATTATAGCAGTCCCATATCCAAAATTTCAATGTTCTACAACTAATTGTTTTAGAGTTATGCGAGATATATACATACGTTTGTACGAAAATACATACTGATATCGTGCAAAAATATCTTTTCAATCCATTTTACAATTTGTCTTGGAAAAAAAGAGTAATTTATTCTGTCTATACATACAGACGTCACATAACAAAATAGTCAAAATGGATATTTCCATCGACATATGGTACCTTAAATTTTTCGTGATTACAACACTTCCTTTATTTCATACAAAGAAAATAAAAATGACCACTATTTAAAAACTGATCAAGGCTCTTTAGTGATTCTTCCTCAGATTTACTGTTTTACCCTACCCTTCCCGAAGAAGACACTGATCTTTTTCCTGCTTTCTTAGCAACCAGTTCTGCCACTCAACTCCACAGCAAATTTGTACATGGTTTGTGCCTGCTATGTCACCATCTATCATTAGCACTAACCTTTTTAATTCTAATTATTCTGACAAATTTTGTACCCTGCTTTCCTTCAGTCAACCATTAAGGCCCGTTTCCACTACTGCATATGGCGTTTCTCGCATCAATAAGCGAATTCACTTTGATTGACATCTGCAATATGGTTGATTTGCAGTGACAGATGGAAGTTGAACATAGTTCAACTTCTATCCATATCTCTGTGGATGCATTGGGGTAACGTGGTAAAAAAGGAGCAATCAGGTGTCATCAAAAACTAATAGCGGCAGAAATAGCGATGAATGCTGGCTCAGGAAAAGTTTGCTAAAAAATACTCATTTTTGAATTAACATTATAGTGAAAATTCTGAGTACTGTAAAAGAGAGCAATCAGCTAATCATAATGAATTCCATTATGGCTGTTTTAGTTGATTTTATAACATTTGATAACAAATCTTATTAAAAAAACAATATTTTATTGGCGGATAGTAAAGAGTGTAAAGAAAAGAAAATTTCATTTATTCACACTTCCTAAAATTATTACAATACGGCAAAAAAATTCCTTACCCCCTCCAAAAAAAAAAAAAAAAAAAAAAAAAAAAAAGCTGAATTTGGAGACAATTTGAAACATAGACATAAGAATTCACAGTACTGAGAATGCATTCTTCAGCAAAAAAGCTAATAAGTTTTTATAGAGGTCAGAATTATTAAGATTCAATGGTATTTTAAAATTTAAAAACAAATTACCTTGACATCCCGAGAAGCTTGTATATTTGCTAAGGTTTGTTTCACTCCTTTGCCCACCTGCCAAATAATGGCTTCTGGAGGTTGACCATGGAAGGGCCATTCACCACACAAAAGTTCATACCATACAGTACTGTAAAACAAGCATAAAAATATACATCAAAATTTGTTTCACATATTTCACTCAAATGAAATAATTATACATAGCTTTTAAATACATATTATTCTAAATACTCAGGGTATGTTATTTGGATTACAATCAAGCCTCATTTAGCAAGGATCTCTCATAATGAAAGATTCACATAATACATGATGTTGAGACATTTTGATGTCACATTCTGCCTGCATCATAGCTGCCAGTTTGCGTTTAGCACTTGCTCAGTATGCATCTTACTGTCGCTTGTAGAAGTTGCATTCAGACACATTATGTATTTTTTTAGTACAAAATTAAAGCATGCTTACACATTTATCTAAAAAAAAAAAAAAAAAAAATGCTGCAAGAAGGAGATGAGACTGCTGCTTCAAAGGGTGTCACAAGTATTTTTAAGCAATGCTCATATGTTTTCGATGATGTTGAGTGACTGCATCTCACATGGATCCACAAGAGGAAAATGCAAGGTGATGGTATTAATAAAAACATCATTTTACAGAAGGCAAAACTAATTTTTGCCAAACTCATTAAGAAGACACTTGGATCATCAACAGATGATTGGTTGATGTAAATGTGGCAGAGCCTCGAGGGCTATCTGCCCAAAGGGAGGGATGCCCTCATGGAGGATTTTCTAAGGGAAATCGGCTTGTATACACAGGGAAAACCACGATAATGCCAATGCAGTCAGCCTGTTCATAAGATTAGAACCTCAAGCTGAACTACCAGTGTTCATAGACTTTACCACTCGGCCGATGGTGGGCCCCATCAACAGTTGACGAATAAGTATTCAAGGCAAACCATGGGTGGTTTGAAAAGTTTAAGAGAAGAACAAGCATCCATAGCATTGGTGAGACAAGCGCAGACATAAAAGCAACTGAAAACTTCACTGGCATATTCAGGGAGATTGTGAATTTTGAGCTGCAGTAGGTTTTTAACTCTGATGAGAAATGGCCTTCCTGAAGTCAGAAGGCCAAAACTGTCATCAAGCAGCTTAGAGATGAGTCATCCTCTTTGTCATCATTTTGTTTTACCATTAGTCTTGTCACTAGGATAAGATGTGTAGACATTTTTTTAATAACCAAATATTTAGTGCTAACTTTGTCAGTATGTTTTTTTTTTTTTTGTTTAGTCTTGAAAAGGAATACTTATAGCTAACCCAAAATTCTCTGTGTTAAAATCAATGTCAGATGAACATTTTTATTTTCTGGAGAACTTGTGGCTAGAAGCACAGCAGAATATAAATTTACAATCACACCTGTATATGCTCAAGTGAGACGAGACATTTTTTGCTTTAATACACACTATAAAATGCATTATACCTATAAGTAAGCAACTTTCATCAAATGAAACACAGTGTGTACTGACAAGTAAAGTTCAAATCGATTGTTTAGAATCTTGATTTAGTTTACATTGTCAGATGTCAGGTAGTGAGCACTGACTGCATAGGACATTTTAGAGAGGTGAAGTGTACAACATTACATTCTTGAAATGTAAGTGAAAGCTTGAGTGAAGTGTACAACATTACATTCAAACATACTGTAGAATGTCCCAATGAAATGCTTTTTTACAAAATAGCATGTGTATCAAATTTAGTGACATACAATTTTTCTGTATTTGATGAAATTCAAACTGATGTGGACTTAAATGTATCAATGAATGAACAATTACATACATTTTAATACACAGAGTTTGTGACCGAGTACATGAAACTCCTATGTATAACCTACACAGAAAAATTATGAAGTCTGGATAATTTATTGAGTAAGAGATTATGATAACCATCTATTACCCAAACCGCAGAAACCAATGCTAAATGCCAATATTTAGATATGATAAAAAGTGGTCTTAACCTCTTAAGATTTAAATTGCAAATGTGCATGCCATAAACACCAACAAGGTCAGTCACAAGTTGAGCAATTTCATGGTTTGGCTAAGCATTTTATGTGGAAACAACTCCAACATCACTTACGTCCAAATATTTGCACATTTTTATGAAAGATTTATGATAACAGGCTATATTACAGAACTGTCAAATATTAAAGCTATGTTGCCGAACTGCCTGTTATATTACTAAATTACCAAATTGAAAGAACCAATTGCTATTTCAACCAAAGTAATCAAATACACAATTCTATTTACTATTAATGTCTTTGCCTTCATTTGTGAGCTAAGCATGTTAGGAAGTTTCTTTGATCAAGTAAGAAAATATTTCAATAGTAGTTTTAAATGTACTTTTTGACCATCTGAAAACTGAAACAGACAAATTGTGCACTTATCTTTTGATATGTAAATGCATGTATAAGGTAAAACTAATTTTATTTTGCAAGATGTTTGATTAAAAATTATACTAATTGATAACTGAATAAAAAATATTTATTTTCTTGAAGTGAATAATAAATAAACAAAATTTTTGGCACTACCTTAACAATCTGCTTCCCTTCCTGACTAACAAAAATAACAGCAAATTTAAGCAGTGACATGAAGGCGGATGGAATGTTACATGACATATACATGAAGGAGGGTGGAATGTTACAGTGCTACATTTTTTATTACAATTTCTAAATTGTATATTTTAAATTATTCAGATTTTGATAAAATTTACCAATATTTAATAATTTTCAACTATGTAGTTAGTATCTTTCGAAGCATATTGGTACATGTAACGCAACTTAACATGTTTTGCACCCCCAAGTTGTTTCACTATGTTTTTTTGTTTCCTGCAAACCTTACAGGCTTTTGCTTTTGTTTTGTTTTAATTTCAATGGTGTCAGGTTATAAGGTATTTCTCTCACCCTTTTGGCATGCCTTCGTGGTTTGGTGGTCTGCACAGTGGGCCAGTATGCCGAGGTTCGCAGTTCGATTCCATTGCATATTTTTCTTCTTTCCTGCTTCTGAAATAAACCTGATGAATGTACAAGATCTATATGCTTGGGAAAATGACCAACATATTAAACATACATTTTTTCTGGTATTTTTTTTTTTTTTTTTTTTTTTTCTTTACAGGTAGAACAAAGCTTTACTGATCACACCTATATTCCATTGGAAAGTTGCCCTTTTCATTTACACTCTGGTAATGGTATATTTTCCTGTAATGATTTGGTTATTAAAATTCTAAATTCAGTTTGTCTTTTGCTAGAATTTTAGTTTTCTGAATCAAATGTATGAGTTAAACACAGCAATATTGAACAGGTCAAATTAAAATTTTCAGTATCTTTTCGCACACTTCCTCACCACAGAGGAGCACACTAGCATTTGGTCTTGCCGATCAATTCTAACCATTCCTTTACTGTATTCAGTGATATATTTTCATTTTCAAGTATGATTGTAATGACTTTCATTGAAATGGTCCAGTCATTTATGCTATTTTCTGTTTCGAAGAAAGTATATAATAGTCATTTATCTTTTCATTTTAATACCAGTACTTCTCATTCAACATTCACCTTTTATAAAAATCTTTTGGCATATTTTTTCTGTTCATGCACACTGTTCCAACCACATCAGATTAACTGTTAAAGTTTTAAACAGTTTGGGTAACAGTATCAGTTATTCAAATATAAAGTATGCAATACTCACTGTAACAGCTCTTTCACAACACTGTCATTACAATTTCTTTATCACTACCTGTGCATATTTTAAAGCCATACCAGTAATCTAATTTTGATGCACATATTTATAAAATTTAATCCCGAATATCGCCTTTTTTGATGATTTATATTGTTTGGAAGACAGTTGCCCCTTATACTTCGTCAACAATTTATCGATAGCAGTGTTCTCTTCCACTGTATATACTTACTTCTGTATTCATCAAAGGTTTTATTTTGCATATTTATCTGTATTATTAGCCAAATTACTATTTGCAAAATGCAAACATTTACTTATTTGCAAAATCTCTTTAATGACATCATTTTTCCAAACATCGAAGTTCTATACTTACCCTCTTAATTCATTTGAATTGTTGGTTTCTAACATCGGCCATTATTATACACAGTGCAAAATACACTTTCATTTGATCATAGTCTACAACAGATATGTTAAACTCAGTACCTTAAGAGGCTAAATACTCATGATTTTATCTTAGTGTGGGCTTCAAAAGAGAGTAAAAGCATTTCTATGCTTAAATGATATATTAAAAAGTGAGTAAATACATAAAATCTTATCTAATGCTGTAGTTCTCTTCATAAAACAGAAGGAAGGAACTCAGATTGGACCAATGAAGTGCGTGGTCAATCTGTTAAAAAAATAAATAAATAAATAAATAAATTAAAAAAAAAAAATCTGAAATGTTTCAGATTTTAAATTACGTCCAAAGGGGCGTTTTTTAACATTTTGTGTGTTACCTTTCTTTATTAAATATCATGTTCCTCGCACTTAAACCATAAGATCCAGTGCAACAGCAATATCACAAAATAGTTTTAAAACGAGCATATCTTTAGAATTTCTGATACACAGACTCACGCGCTGGAGATAAAAATGTTTTTTCTGCACAACGTTGCCATTGCTCGCTTTGAAATCCTTGAGTTTGTTAATCAAAAATTCGTCAAAGTTTTAAAAAATAGGAAATCGATCATAAAACAAATTTCAAATTTGGTCTTCCACATGCTCATATTCGTTGGAGGATTACGTTATTCAAAATTCGATGACTCTATGTACCGTTGTTTTATCACAATACGAGAAATAGACATACATTTATGCAGATTTTTCATTATTTAATTTCTTCAAATATAATGCAGGACTCTAACATTTTGTGGCAACAGTTTGAAAAGTGAACCGACATTTATGAGTCCGACGCAAAATGCTAAAACGAAACTAATAGTCCTTCGGGATTCAAATCCCTTTGGACTAAAAATTCTTGAAATAAATTTCCACATCCTACAAGACGATCTTTTGAAGAATTAAATTCACCAAGATTCATGCACATATTCTTTAACAAAGAAAATTTTCATTTTTAAGCAAGAAGATCGCAAAAACTTTTATTTAAAGAAAACTTCGATCAGTTGTTCAAAGATACAGAAAACCTACCACTTTGATAAAATAATCAAAACAATCTACAGTAATAAAAGAGACAATATGTCAGTTAATGTATCAAAAGCACTCACACACAGACAGGCCCAGAACTAAGATATTTGGTACATGAATTACCCATATGGAGTCCATGAGAACTTTACAGTGATTTATTTAAAATTTGATTTAGGATCTGTTTGGTATGTAACATTAATACTTCCTTTTTCATTACCATGCAGAATGTTTTTTATGCACTTCCATTTAGTTCGGTTTCCTAATTTGCTTACTTTTAGTGTTAAATTTTGAAATTAATTTTTGGGTCCCTTTAACACAGTCAATTTTCTAGGAATTTGGTACATGCATATATTATAAATTCAACACTACACAAAGAATTTCCTTGCCTTTACCTCTTCTAAATGGTTTAATATCAAATTTTAAATTACAAGTCATTCTTAATTTATCATCTGTAGCATTAAAAATGCATTTAAGAATGTTAATAAGCATACATGGATGCTATAACCAGTACAGCCAGATCACGCAATTTTTTACAAATTACAAAATCTATGTATGTAGTTTTGCGAATTTTCAGTTAGTACATCATTTTCTTGTGCTTATTTCTTGCTACATTAAAAATTGTTACTATATCCTAAAAAGCATATATGTTCAAATAATGTATATATGGAAATTAATTTATAATAAAAAGTAATAATTTGTTTGATCTTAAAAGAACAATTGGCAACTAGTAATATTGTGATATTAGAACATGAGCACACCTTATACTTAGTTTTCAACACTAGCTGCTGAAAAATACAAGGCAAAGGTACTGCAAACTGTGCAAATATGAACTGAAGAGATATAAAACTGATTTAATGAAGCACAATACTACTTAAAGCACAAGAAAAATTCTAAACAAATCCTGTCTCGCAATAGCTTAAAAAATACAACTGAAAGAGTGACTAGCATGAATCAATGTGCTTTGAAACTTTGTATTGTTATTTTGCCATGCTCCACACAATTCATCCACCATTTGAGAGAAATTTTTAGGAAAGAAATGCCATTAAATTCATCACCAGAGATTTTACATTTACACAATCTAAAATGCACGGCATTTATAAAAAAATTCGTATGTCATTATTATAAGATTTATTTAGAGTAAGCAATGAGATCATTAAAATGACCTGTTAATCTGCACATAAAAATGAAAATGCGTACACTAAAAGAAGGAAAAAAAAAAAAAAAAGAGAAATCCTGCAAACTGAAATTATTCCTGTTTTAAGAGAAGACAGAGAGTTGGTTTCATAATAATCTTAAGATTTTTATAACATAATTATAAAAATTCTGAGATGTTGGACATAATTTTCAGTGTAGAAAGTTAAAATTATTAAAAAGCTAGAAATTTCTTTTCTTATTCAAAATTATTATTAATCAAAATTATAATTAAAATTATTATTAAAAAAATCCATTTTGTAAAAGTTGCTAAAACTTCTTTAGAATGTTTATGAGCTATCAAACTTGCATGGTCAATCTGTTTAAAAAAAAAAAAAAAAAAAAAAAAAAAAAAAAATTGAAATAAATTTCCACATCCTACAAGATAATCTCTTCTTTAGAATGTTTATGAGCTATCAAATGAGCTAATGATTAGTTTGATTACTATGCAAAGACATGCATATATAAAAAAATCTCAACAATGAATAAAAATATCTAAATTGAAAGGGAAAAATATCACTTTAAGATGCATAAAATCATCTTTTCAGAACCTATGATATATTTCATAGCTCGGGTATGTCTGTGATCTGTGATACATATGAAAGAAATGCTTTTAATCGTTACAGATATTTTCTCTCCATAATCGAGGAATTAATATTTCAGAAATATTCATGCTTCTATAACTAGGTATGACAGTTAAAACAACTCCCAAGTATACAATTATATTCCAAATTTTACACCTGAATATTTTAGGAACATTTAATGGAGATTAATTTATATAACTCAATTAAGTGACTACTGAATATTAGAATACAAAGCGAGAGAGAGAGAAATAAAAAAATCTTACCCAAAGGCATATATATCTGAGGCTCTAGAAAAAGGCAAGTTGTTTTCTTGTTGGCTTCCTGCCCTTAGACTACGAATTACTTCAGGAGCTAGATAACATAACCAGCCTTTTGGTATTGTTAACCAATCCCCCTTCCTAAATAAATTAATTAAAAAAGTTATAAAAATGTAAAATATGGAAAGTTAAACAACATGGTAGAATAATAAATGAAATGCTTTAACCCTCTGACTGCTCAATTTGTGGACAGAAATCGCTTCCAAAATTGTGTATTTTTTTCCCTTGCATATTTTAAATATATATATTGGATAATTGAAAAATTCACTTTTTCTTTCTAGAAAACATTTTTTATATAGATTCTTATCATGATAAACTAAGTTGCCAGAAAAATCAGTTTCAGATGTTATCACACACACACAAAAAAAAAAAAAAAACCCCTTTAAAAAATAAATTTTAGTCGAATTACAGTTAATTTCTATTTATTGCACAATATAAAAAAGTAAAATGTATAAAATTTAAGAAAATATAAAGCGCTGAGGGAAGAATACCTTAGAAATGCAGTTTAGTATGACAGAGTTCAAAACAGGGTTCAAGGCAAAGTCCAATTTCACAATCTTTGCACCAGATTCAATAAATCTAATTAATAATTCAATTAAATAATCAAGATAATCGCTGAATGTTTTCTAGCAGCCATTTCTGTAAGGAAAAAGCGGCAAAAAGTGAAGTTTGAGCGCTAATAAAACGTGCCTTCAAATGCTGCAATTTAGTGGACAACTAACGATATCTTTTGGCCGAAACGTAAACTAAATGCCTAATACTATACATAATTTATTTCAATGGTTAAACGGGGGAAAAACGGGATCTGCTCCTCAATAAAGGAAGAAAAACATATGTCAATCGCGGGATGAGCAAATTTTGCTACATTTTAGTTGCCGATGGAAATCGCGGGATGATCAATCTGGTACAGTCAAAAGTCATTAATTCGGACACCCGTAATCTGGAATGATCTATAATCCGGCCCTCAAAGCTACAAACTTTCTGCACATGCGTTGCGTTGACGCATGAGCATAGGCGTTTACGCATGCACGTAAGACCTTTACGGCTGCGAATATGCGTGTGCACATAATACGTTTACGCATGCGCATTTAACGTATAATGGACGGTATAAGCTAAGCTAAAATTATCTAATTCAGTTAATGTTGCAGATTGCGTTGTTCCTTAATCTTTGAATTAGATCCGGCTTATTTTTTGCAGACTGTTAGAGCAATTTTATAAAATTAGGCTTGAACTTTCGATTATGTCAAATAGAATTTCCGATATATATTTACTAATATGTAAAGGATCTACAAAGTGAAAGTATGTTTCGAAGTCCGTTAAACAAAAAGTGGAATTGCTGCAAAAAATGGATAAAGGCATATCCTTTATTTCTCTAACCATTCCGAAATCTGTTTATGAAGTTGATCTGTCAGCACTATCCTTATTAGACTTCAGGGCAGATGTTTTTATTTTATTTTGCTTATATTATTATTATTCCACTTCAGGGCAGATGTTTTTATTTTATTTTGCTTATAATTCTTTACTAAATGTAGTATTTCATCTCGATGTACTCCATCTTTGATATGATTTAAATCAAATTCCACATCATTATAATTCGCTTCCGATAGTGAAGAAAGTGACACAGAGGTTATTGAAAACGAAAAAATTTCGATTGACAAATTAGTCGGTATTCTCGACACAGCAATTATAGGACTTGAACAGCGGAACTTTGTAACTGAAGAAGAATTATGTCTGTTTATAGGATTAAAGAGAAAGTATTATCACATAAAATGAAGCAACTTAAATAACTTACATTGAAAGAAATGTTTAATAAAGTAAACAAATAACTATTAAGCTTTTTTTTTTTTGTAAATTTTGATACCCTTTAGATCATAATTGTTCTTTATTTCATAAATTACGGTTTCATATTTTTAATTTTACAATTTCTGCATGCCATCTTACCAGATTTAAACTGATGATCTATAATCCGGAAAAATCGATAATCCGGAATCGCCGAAGTCCCAACGAGTCCGGATTAACGACTTTTGACTGTATATACAAATCTCGGAATCCATAAAGATATATTTAAAATAAAATTATGTATATTTTCTGCAGTGAGAATGCAGAACAATAATGATACACTGATGCAAAATAATTTTTATTTCTTATCTAAAAATTTCTTAATGTTATCCTCCCATTTAATTCTCGCAAGAAAGTTGCAGACAAAAGAAAACTAGGTTTTAACTTGGCTGTTAATTATTGCCCATAGTATTTTTGTATGCATGGAAGTATAATAAAAAACAAATACAGGATTAATTTATTTGTTTATGCATGGCTTTAATTTTGAAATCTATCTACAAACATACAATGATAAGAATTTAAAAAAAAGGGGGGGGGAAGTAAGTCTTAATTAAAAAGTATTCTATATAATTTCCTTTAATGAAACAGCAAAAATCAAGATTACTCAAATTCTGATAAGCGAGAATTTTTAAAAAGTCAAACCTAAAACGTCAAAAGTACATTTTAAAATTAATTCTGGCATTTTAGATTTACTGAATTTTGAATAATTGAAAATCATATTTTCCTTCAAAAGTAATAATGTGATATCTGATATTACATATGTTTAGTGATGTAAACTGCAAGAATGTATTTTTATTGTAATTAAAAAAAAAAAAAAAAAAAAAAAAAAGAGACCAAAGTGCAAAATTTAGTAATTTAGAAAACCAACTCACTGAGTCAAATACACTGTACTCCAATACACAGATTGAATGAAGAAACAATCTGCTATGAAAATATATTAAAACCTTTTAGTGACACTCAGTAGTTCCTATTATCTGATGCATGCCCTTTTAATGCATCGTTAACAGGCATGAAGTTACATTAATTCACAACTAAGTCTATCATTTCAAATACCCTACATTCATTTTTACATACGAATACAAATTGTTCAGAGACAGAATCTCTACATATAATAAAAGAAAGAGTCTGTGTGTGTGTCTTTCGTTCGCGCTGCGCGCAAGCTAATAGACTCACGGCTCCAAAATTTGGTACATAGGTGCATCTAGACAAGAGCCAGTGCACCTCGCAGCGATTTTTTTGAAATTCGAATTTGTTTTATTTTATGTTTTGTGACGAAATCGTGTCATTTTGAGACATAATGGGCTATAGGAAAGCGAGATTTTACTCTACACACTCCATTTCACATCACCATGAAACGTAGGCACTTAGCTATTTTATGAACTTAAAATAAATTTTGAGTTTCAATAAATCGATTAAATACGAATTTACTTAACAAAAGGAGCTTAACACCTTTTCAACAGGATATTTTTAAGAATGTACAGTTTATTTTTCTTTGATTTTTGGACACGTTAAACTTTTATCCTTGCGATTGCTTTTACAAAAAGAATTCTGGAAAAATGATAATATTTTGTATTTAAAAAATTTTTTTTTAAATGAAGCTTACACACTTCTCAAATCTCACATTTTTAAAAATGTGATTTTGGCAACAATTTTTCTGTCTTATTGTTGTTGATAGATTTTTGATGAAATCGCATCATTTTGAATAGTTACATTCTTTTAGAAATATGGGTTTGGCAACAATTTTTCCTCGTATTTCTTATGTCACTATTTTTAAGAGATTGGCATTATAATTTTCACTTTTATATACACTGGTGGCCAAAATTGTGGACACTTTTGGAAATTTTTATGTTTTTGAACTTTGTATGCTTATAGAAAACGTTACGTTTCACAAAATGCAAACTTGTATATATCATTTTAAAGAGAATTTATTACTGAATTCAACACAAAACACAAAATCCAATTATTTGCAATACAAAAAAAGTTAAACAATAATAGTTATCGATATACATTAGATAGTGATGATTGCAGTGAGTTATCAGTACTTAGTAGGGTACCCTTTATTTTTGATTACAGCTTCACATCGGCGTTTCATTGAGCTGACAAGAGTTTTAAGTACTTCTTTCGTTATTACATGATGCCAGGAAACAATTATAGCCTCAATTAGTTCCTTTTTATTTGATGGGCGCCTCATTTGGACAAGAGTTTTCAAACGGTGCCACAAATTTTCGATAGAATTGAGGTCAGGACTGTTTCCGGGCCATGACAACAATTTAATGCTCTTTGTACGAAACCATTCTTTCGATATTTTGGCCGTGTGGCAAAAAGCAGAATCCTGCTGAAAAATAAACGAAGCATTGCTGGTAAAGAGATCTCTGACGGAAGGTAGAAGTTTTGGTTCTAGAATAGTGACAATGTATTTTCTGGCATTCAGTGTCCTATCAATAACACGAAGGCGACCAATACCATCTGCTGACATGCATGACCAAATCATAAGACTAACTGGGTTCTTCACAGTTGCTTGAATGCAGTCAGGATGTAGCTCTTCTCCTATTCTACATCTTACATATTTTCGCCCATCGCTATTGAATAACGATATCTTAGTTTCATAACTCCATGTAACTTGTGACCACTGATCATCTGTCCAAATAATGTGTTCCTTTGCCCACTGTACTCTTTTTTTGTTGTTGAAAATTAAGATTAGGCTTTTTTTTGTATAATTCTACCTCTCAGTCCAACATCTGTTAATCTTCTCCTGATTGTTTTTGAACTGACAGAAACACCAGCATCATTCAGATCACTTCTGATGGCCGCTGATGACATTTTTCTATCTTGGAGACATAGTCTTTTTATTCTTCTCTCATCAATGGATGTGGTGCACCTTTTTTGGCCTTTTCCTTCTTTGTTTTTATTGAATTTGTCTCCCGATATCGTAAACAAAGACTCCAGATGTAGTCACTGAACCACCCACCTGTCTTGCAATTTCAGCATAGGAAAGACCACTTTCTCGTAACATAATAATATTACTACTCTTTTATTTGATGTCATTGCTTCTTGACTAAATATTAAAAATTTTTACAAAAATTCCTACTTGTAATTGCAGTGCATAGGAAAGAGGTCCTCCTTCTACAGAGCAAAGCAAAATAATGAATTGTTTCAAGTGTAAACTTGATGTCAGCTTCTACTGGCAGTTACTAACATTTGATTGGTTCTCAGAACAAGAACAGTGATTGGCCAGGAAAACTAGACATTACAAACCACTTCATAATTGTGGTTTTTATTTATATTAAAGTAAATTAAAGTTCGAGACTGGCTCAACGCACCAAGAGCCAAAAATATTTGTAAATTAACTACTCCTGCTGAAGTTTCTGATATTATAAGAAAATTACATCCAAAGAAAGCACCGGGAATCGATTGTATCCCTAACATTACCTTAAAACATCTCCCGAGTAACTTTATCACCAAAGTTACTAGTATTTTCAATGCCTGCATTTCAAACTCTTACTACCCCAACCCCTGGAAAGTTGCAAAGATCATCATGATACCCAAACCGGGAAAAAATTAACTTCAACCAGACGGATTTTGTCCAATAAGTCTCCTCTTGAGCCTAAGCAAAGTCTTTGAAAGAATTCTACTGGAAAAAATGAAGCCTTATCTCACCTTACTGCCCCCTGAACAATTTGGGTTCAGAACTCACCTTTCAACTTCCAAACAACTAGTAAGATTGACTGAGTTTATAGGCTCAGCTCATCACCTTAATCAAAATGTTGCTATCCTCATGCTGGATGTGGCGAAAGCTTTCAACTGCGTCTGGCATGAGGGTCTCATAGCGAAACTTATTGATTTCAACTTTGAACGTGAGCTCCTGCTAATTATTTTCTCTTTTATCACCAGCAGAAAATTCATAATTTCTGTTCACGGTGCCTTCTCTTCAGAATGGAATTCCTCAAGGGAGTGTTTTAGGTCCAATTTTCTATCTCTTCTATGCTGCAGACTCCCCTTCTGTACTCTACAACAATAACTCAATTTTAGCTTGTCACGCAGACGACACTGCTTTGGCGGTGAAATCCGCAAATGTGAATCATGCAGTTAAAAAACTCCAAGATTACATCCCTTTCATAGAAGACTGGTGCAAAAAGTGTAAAGTACAAATTAATGCATCCAAGTCTCAACTACTCATCATCAGAAAAAAGAAAAAGAAAAAGAACCTCAAGAGGCAACTCCTATTGTTTAATGAACTCATACCTGTTGTGAAACATGCTAAGTACTTAGGAGTTACCCTGAATAGTAAAATGACATGGACTAACCACATTAATAATGTGAGAAATAAAGCCATCTATGTAATGAAATGCTTGTATCCTACGTTACCTTTTCAAAACTTGATCTCACCAAAAAGGGATTAATCTATCTCTCAACTATTCATCCTATCATGACGTATGCCTCACCAGCCTGGACTACTGTGACTAAAACTGACTTAAACAAGCTTCAGGTTGTGCAAAATCATTTTCTAAGACTGATAACCAGTGCTCATTACTTTGTGCGGAACGAAGTACTCCACAGGGACTTAAAAATCGAGACACTAGATACTTTCTTATGCAAAACAAATGACAAGTTCTTCAGGAAAGCTAAAGACTGTGAACATCTGAATTTATTTAATCTATTTCACTACGAAATCTTAGCCGAAGACAGACATCTCCGTCCTTTTGCTGCTTTTATCCTGAATAGCAATCAGAACTTTCCTACGTAATTGCTATCTATTTCATTTAGCGACTATTGGAACTCTACGTCCAAAACGAAGCAGCATTCATCAGAGCCAGCACTTGGGATGGTAGCGTTCCACGTGACCTGTGCACACCGCTATTCCGATGTATTTTTCATGCAATCAAGCCTTCCTGATACTATGTACATATGTATATAATCTATATTTAACCTAGCATATTGTTTTTCAACTATTTATTCTGCACTTTATTTTACATTTTTCTTGTATTCTATATATGTTACTTTTTGACAAATACTTCAACACCAATCACATGTCATCTCAGAGCTCACGTGACTTTGGTCACACCCCTTTCTACATCTCAGCTTCCTGCACCGTCCAGCTCATGCATTTCCCCACCTGCAGTGCTCTTAGTAGCATCTAAATCAAGACATCCGGAACACAGCACGTAATTACTGCGTGCTAATTGCGGCTTAAAGAGGAACTTGGAATATTAAAGTACATATGACTTTTTTTGTATTGCAAATAATTGAATTTTGTGTTTTGTATTGAATTCAGTAATAAATTCTCTTTAAAATGATATATACAAGTTTGCATTTTGCGAAACGTAACATTTTCTCTATAAGCATACAAAGTTCAAAAACATAAAAATTTCCAAAAGTGTCTGCAATTTTGGCCACCACTGTATATATAATACATTTTTATTGATTTTTTTTGGTAAAGTTGTTCTGTAGAGTAAAATTCAGTGTGGAATTTTGTTTTTTTGAGTTGCCTTCATGTTATTTTTTGCTTATTTCTCTGTTTGTAAGATATTGAAAAGTTTTGCATGATTTGTTTTCTTCAATGGAAAGTTGGTTAATTTTTTTATTAGGATAATTAATATTTGTATTAAGGGATATTGCTTATTTCATTGTAATTTTGTTATATGTAATAACTTTTTTTTAGCTTATTTCATTGTAATTTTTTTCTCATGAAAATATAAGGTAAAATATCATTAATTATACTTTGCTTTTCAGAATTTTTTGTTTTTGTATTCTTTTATGTTATTTATTGCTCATTTCACTGTTTTTAAGATATTGAAAAGTTTTGAGTGATTTTTTTAGGAAACAAAGTTCTTAACCTCCTTTATATTTTTCATTTGAGTTCTTAAGATTTTGCAAAGGGAAGTTTGTTAATTTATTTATTAGGATAATTAATATTTGTATTAATGGATATTGCTTATTTCTTGCAATTTTGTTATACGTAATAACTTATTTTTTATGAAGTTGTTCTGCAAGTAAAATTCTACACAGTTTTTAAATTTAACATTTGGTGTTCCCTTCAGCCTTTTCCCCTGTACATTTAAAAGCCAGACAAAGGCTGGCAGCAAAGCTGCTAGTTACTTTTTATGTGGAATAATAAAATGCTCAAAGAATATGTGAAAGCTTTACAGAATAACAAATATTAAATTGAAATATTATCCAAAACCAGTAAGCTTAAATAGATATTATAAATTTGATCAGAATTTAAAAATACAGTTTTAATTAGAGGAAACTGAAGCAAAATACTTACCTATTACCGTGACATAATTTTGTAACCGAAAATAAACCAAAATCAGTAATTACTACTTTGCCATTTTCAAAAAAAATGTTTTTTGTTTTCAGATCTTTATGAATAATATCCCTGGCATGAAGATATCCCATACCCTGAAGTAGGAAAAAAAAAAAAAAAAAAGCATATATATATATATTATATATTTAATTATAGACAAAAGCGTAATAAATTTAGAACCATATATATGCTATATATATACACACACACATACATATTTTTTTAATTTAAAAACAAAATTATTTTATTCCAATTATTTCCATGCAAAAGTTATCAGTACAGACAAAGAGGAAGAAATTTAGAACTTATTTTCACAAAGACCCAAAAAGAAGTAGTGAAATTCAACATCAACAAATTTTAAAAAATACTATAAATATGTAAGAATTAAAGAAATACACAAAACTAAAACCTAAAGATTACAAAAAATAGAAAAAAATTCTAATTTTTCTGGTTTTTGTAATTTTTAGGTTTTAGTTCAGAGCTGTTTGTAATCTAATTAACAAGGGACTTGGCATTAACAGTGCTGAATGAACAGTGCCAGTGCTTTTATAAAGGCTTTATACAGAGAAGCATAAAATTTCACAATGGTATATAATAAAAAGGGGAAAAAAGGCAGTAGCTTAACTTAAAAGCAGAAATCTTCATACATAGGTTGGTATTATTATACAAGTAGTTTTAAACTATGCAGATCAGTTTATTAAATGGAAGGATAAAATAAAATTCTGGTACTTTCATGCCACACTGGTTCATATGAATAATGATAGCAGCACTTTTACGTAAATGCTGAACTTTTGGAACATTACAAGCATAATTAAGCAAGAGCCCTGCCTCTACATAATAGTACATGCATATTTATTCTTGAGTTTCTGTTGCAAATGGTCCAATAGAAGCTTCTAAAGTTTATGGCAAATATTTGTTTTGAAGTTGCAATAATTTCATTGCAAGATTCTTCTTGATAATACTTCTTTATTAAGACTTGAGTCGACACACAAGTTTTTGAGAAATTAGTGCAAGAAAATTCATCCTGAATTTGTAACATCAAATTTCATTATAAAGTTTGTGTTAATATTTTTTTAAAACCTTTTTGTTTCACAAAGCGCTTTTACACAGTAAGCAATAATGGGATGTATATTTGACGAACACAAAACACAAATTTATTCAAACAAGAACTTTAACAACATACATATGCATAAAATTACCTGAGATATCTGCTGAGCTATTGTGATTGTCCGGTTAAGATTAAATTTATCTTTCCGTAGATGAATGTGTGTAAATAAAGTCATTCCTTTACACAAACTAAACAGAGAAAGAAAATGTAATTTTTATATTGCAGAATTTGAACATAAAGACTGCTCTTCATAACAATAATAAAAATTAACTATTTACAAAGACAAATTTTAAAACTAATGTAAAATTTCAAAATTATATGCTTAAAATGTTATTAACTGAGCTTACAAAATAAATTAATGCAGTTTAAATTTATATCTAAAATTTTATACACAGGATATAAAATTTTGATTGATTTCATCATCACCTAGTAACAATAGCCAATTTTGGAGGTTTCATGCAAGCTCCCATAAAAAGTACCAAGTTCTCATGACGGGTTTTTCGAAAAGTTGCAACCTACAACAAGAACATTTTCAGAAATGCTGTAACCGTTAAAACTTAAGATTAACAGTTATAAAAGATTTAATGCACTTGAATATAGTTACCTCTTGCTTAAATGTCTCTAAAGTTTTTTTATCATCTACATGATCCATATCTAACATTTTGATAGCCACACTTCCATGCCAGTTCCCTCTTAAAAAGAATAAAAACAAGCATTGAACAAAACACAGCATGTGAGCACTTTTCATCTAATAACAAAGAATAAGAAAGATATGTAACAGGTACAGGTTAACATTAAAAAGCTTGGACATTGAAATCATATTTTAACACTGTAAACTGGCTTCTTTTTCTATATGAAAAATTTTATCACATTAGTAACAAAGCTTCCTATTTTTGAATTATGCTGAAAAGGTTAAGCCAATTTTAACTTTTTAAATCAAAACTGTGGTGATGGCGATAAGGAGCGCGCCTTGCGCCCTCCGATAAGTGTGGCAACCCTAGAGGAGAAATTTCTTACGAGTAGCGAGCAGAGCGAAAACAGGCAGGCTGTCGGGCAGTGTGCGCGAAGTTCCGAAATAAAGCTTAATTTTTATTATGCACTGTCTTGTTAATATTTATATTAATGCAGTAAGAACATAACAAATGTATTTTAGATTTTCCTCAACCTACCACTCTCACTCAGCTTCGCCGATTTTTAGGCATGTTTAACTTTTATAGATGTTTCATACCTAAAGCAGCACATATTCTTTCTCCTTTAATAAAATTGTTAGAAGGCTATATTAATAAAAAGAAATCTCGTTCTCGTGTTCAGGATTCATCCCCACAATTAAATTGGAACAAGAATGCTGAACAAGCCTTTATTGCTGCCAAAAATGCCATTGCTCAGGCTACCCTTTTGAGACACCCTATTCCCGGAGCCCAGCTAAGCATCTGGGTAGATGCCTCAGACGTTGCAATCGGCGGCACACTTATGCAGTTGTCTCAACAAACATGGGAACCTATAGCATTTTTCTCTATGAAACTCAGTAAAAGTCAACAGAAATGGTCCGCGTACGATAGGGAATTATTTTCTATTTATTCTGCAATTAAGAAATTCCGACACATGTTAGAGGGCAGAAATTTTATAATTTATACGGATCAAAAACCGTTAATATACGCTTTTAAACAGAACCCTCATAAATGTTCACCTCGACAATTGCGCCATTTAGATTTTATTTCTCAGTACTCTACTGATATTAGGCATGTGCAAGGTTCAAAAAACGTCGTTGCTGACGCTCTTTCAAGAATCGAAATTGATTCCATAACAAAATCTCCATTTTTGGATTTTAAAAAATTTTCGGGAGCTCAACGGCATGATCCGGAGGTACAAGACCTTCTCAAAAACAACACATAATCTTTGAAACTGGAATTTAAACCGTGCCAATATTCTGATGGTAATATTCTTTGTGACATATCAACGGACATTCCTCGTCCATTTGTTCCGAATTCCTTTCGCAGACTCATCTTTAATCATCTGCATAATCTGTCACATCCAGGAATTGCAGCTACTATGAAGCTTATTTGTTTTCGTTATGTATGGCCCTATATGAAACGTCATATCAAAAATTGGGTGAAATCCTGTGAATCTTGCCAAAAATCGAAAATTACTAGGCATACTAAAGCACCACTGGGCACATTCTCTCTTCCTGATGCACGTTTTTCAGAAATCCATATGGATATCGTCGGACCGTTACCTCCATCAGAAGGCAACGTGTACCTTTTGACTCTAATAGATAGATTCTCCAGATGGCCTGAAGCCATTCCCATCCCGGATATGAAAACGGAAACCATTTGCAGAGCCATCTTCCACTGCTGGATATCTCGTTTTGGCTGCCCATCGATCATAACAACAGACCAAGGTTCTCAAATGAGATCCGCACTTTTTGCAGAATTCATGCGCATTTTGGGTACGAACAGAATCACAACAACAGCCTATCATCCAATGTCCAACGGCATTGTTGAACGATTTCATCGACATTTAAAATCTTCTCTCAAGGCTCACGAGACCAATAACTGGACTGAAACACTACCAGTTGTTATGCTTGGTATTCGGACAGCCGTAAAGGAAGATCTACAGTCATCTTGTGCTGAACTGGTGTACGGCACAACTCTCAAGCTGCCTAGTGATATGATAACGTCATCTAAGATATCTTCGTATGACACACAATTTATCACGAATCTCCGGCATAGAATGCAACAATTGAATCCAATAGCAACATCTGCACATTGCCAAGAAAAATGTTACGTAAGTGCTACCTTAAAGTCGTGTACGCATGTATACTTACGTGTCGATCGAGTAAAGCCACCTCTGTGCCAACCATATACAGGTCCGCGTAAAGTCCTTTCTAGAACGGACAAAACTTTCACAATTGATGTTAACGGTCTGAAATCTACTGTGTCTATAGACCGTGTGAAACCAGCCTATTTGCTTTCGGACTCTAATTTGCCTGAACCGAAAACAAATAAAGACTTAAAGACAGTTCAGCAGAATAAATCTGCAAACGAACTCTCTAAGACACAAACTGTCACCAGATCGGGAAGACATGTTCACTTCCCTAAGAAACTTGCTTCTTACATAACAATTTAAAACATTTTTTTTAAATTCATATCTTAACATATTTCTTGTTATTTCATGTTTATTATATGTGTCAATACCTTGTTATATATTGAATTTCATTTTGATCTTTTCTAATTTTATATTCTAATTTTGTAATCATGTAAAAATACCCGACAGTTCGGATACTCTGAGATAATTTCATAACCTATGTCGTTCCTTTGAATAGCCATTAAAGGAACTGGGGGGAAACTCTGTGGTGATGGCGATAAGGAGCGCGCCTTGCGCCCTCCGATAAGTGTGGCAACCATAGAGGAGAAATTTCTTACGAGTAGCGAGCAGAGCGAAAACAGGCAGGCTGTCGGGCAGTGTGCGCGAAGTTCCGAAATAAAGCTTAATTTTTATTATGTACTATGTCTTGTTAATATTTATATTAATGCAGTAAGAACATAATCTGTGATATGGAATTTGAGGATTGGTGGTAAAAACATAACCGGAAATCTCCATAAAACGCACTAAAACATTGAATGTTGAAGTTATGCCAAACACAGTTTAAATTTTATTATTTACTACAAGTATGATTCTGAAGATTAATGCTTATGATTTACTGGCTGATTATCTTTAAGCCAAAAGTAACTGAAAAAGAAAAATTGTCTTATGAATGCATATTTTCATAATTTGAAAATTATAAATTGTTTTAAGTCAAAAATAAATTCAAATTTGGACTTAAATAAATAGTCAGCCTTATCCTTTATATACGAATTTTTTTTTTCCTTACATGGAATTTTTAAACATTTGTTTTGTATGGTTTGTTATTTACATTGAAATAATAATAATAAAACTGCATAATATTTTACATGAATGTGTGAAAATAATGTCGGTAAATAATAAATGTATAGTTTTTTCCATTTCTCAATAAAACAGCAAACATCTAAAAAGAATTCCATCACAAAAAAAAAAAAAAAAAAAAAAAAAAAAAAAAAAAAAACCAATAAATATTTTTAGCACCTAAATACTAAATAAACATTAAGAAAACTATAAACATAAAAGCAGTACATCCCAAAAATAAACTTCATGCATATATTGCAAAATCACATTCCCTCTCTTTCTTTCATAAGTAAATATTTTTGGATAACTGCATTCATTTGATTCAATAACATTTCTTTTTAATCATTTTTACTAATCACTGCTTATGTTGAAGTGAATTTTTCAACCTAAGCAGTTACATCTCTCCTGCTCTGCATATATACAATTTAAATACTGTTACAGAATCGAACTCATTTTAACAGATCTTTCTTTTTGAAAAGGACTAGAATACAAGATCGCTTACACTGTGGAATAATAATTAAAAAAAAGTTAGTTGATATTATACATATTAATTTCTGTTGCATAGCTGTTTATTTATTTAAAACAAAGGACAATCAAAATTACTTATAAACTGTTCCAAATCGCCCAGTGCCAACTTCTTCATTAATATCAAGCTCATCATATGGTATATCCCACTCTCTTAGTGACAGCTAGAGAAAAAAAAGGAAATAATTGTATTAGACTGATTTAACATATATTAATATTATAAGCAAAACACGTACTTGCTTTGGCCAAACTTCTAATAAAGCAGGTATAAATTGAAGTTCCAGAACTATTCACTGTAGCACTTTTTATAGATAAAAACGCCAAGTACCTTTCATCACATTTAAGCATCGAAAAAAATAGACTTGAGGGAAAATAACATGAATAGAAAAATATGTTTGCAATTTAATTATTATTTAGAATTTATAAAGCCATGCAATAAACAAGGAGTTCATTGAATGTTATAAAATGAAAGGGAATGGGAAAAACAGGCTCGTAAGATAAGATAATCAGTGAAAATTGAGCACTGATACCTTAGGAATTCTTATGTAGCAAAAATAGGAAACAAGGGCAATACAATAAAATTCATTCACTCTGTTTTTTTTTTTTTTTTTTTTAAAAGATCTAGATCCACAAGTTTTTAACAAATGTAGATACTGAAGTATATATATTATACAAAAATTGGTAACCATATTTTCTAGGAAAGTGGTACTCAGTGCAGCATGCTGTTTCAACTAAGTTTAAAAAAGAAACTTTGCTGATATAGGCAATCACTCAATGTCTAAAATACTTTTAGACAACTAATTATATATATATATATATATATAGCAAAGTCTTTATATCTGCAATATTATGCTCCAAGATTTTATAGCATAGATTTTATAGACTTTTATTGTTGAATAAATTGAGATATTCTGTTTGCTTCTTTTGAGGATATGAAGAAAGGTAGGCTGGCCGCTGGCTTACGTTCCTTTCTATTGTTGCAAAACGTTAGGAGACTTGCCTGAAGTTTTCTGATTGCATCTTATTGCAAATTAAATTCACACCAGTTCATTGTGGGTATCGTTCCTCAATTAACATCCAGGCATATAAGTGTCATCATATTTTTGGGAACTTTTGATATTCTGTGAAGAGAAAATGTTGTTCGAAAAGAAAAACTATCATGACAGTAGAAATGAAACTAGATGCTTTAAAGAGACTGGACAAAGGTAAAGTGTAAACACAATTACCATGGGTTTAGGTGTTGAACGAACTACTTTGATAGGGTGGAAACAGAAGAGGTTCGAAATCGCGTCTTGGCGTGTGAAAAGAGCTTGTACGGATAGGTTAAAGGAAGGAAAAGTATGAAAGGTGAGAGATTTGAAAAAGTGAGGAAGTTGCTTTATTTGTGGTTCAGATAGAAACGGAACAGGGACACCTATTTCAGGGCCAATTTTACATGAGAAAGTCTAAAAATTTTGTGATATTTCATCAAGGAGAGCCTGGATTTACTGCTAGTGATGGCTGGCTACACAGATGGAAAAAGCGGTATGGCATCAAGCAGTTCAACGTTCGTGGGGGAAAAGCTATCTGCTAACTTGAAAAATGCTGCGATCTTCAAGGATAATTTTTACAAACTAATTGAAAAGGAGAGTTTAGCTGGAAATCAAATTTATAATTATGATGAGATTGGTCTGAATTTTTCAATACTACCTTCGAAAACGGTTGCATGCAGGGAAGAAAAATCGGCATCTGGGTACAAAAGAAGCAAGAAGAGAGTCAGTTTTGGCATGCAGCAATGCTCAAATTAGCACTTATAGGCAAATAATAATTAAAAATCGCAGGGCATTGAATAATGTAAAAAAGACTCTGATGAGACCAAAACCAGCTATGATCTTCCTGCTTGATACCTGAATCAGTCAAACGCATGGATGAATGGAGCAATATTTAATGATTAGTTTCATCAGCAGTTCGTTTCATTGATGGAAAGTTTTTACAATAAAAAAATCTACGAAGAAAGGCAATTCTCATTTTAGACAATGCCTCATCTCATCCTGATGCAGAACAGTTATAAGCTGAAGATATAACAGCCATGCTTCTTCCTCCTAACATAACTTCAGTGTGTCAGTCAATGGACCAGGGCATTTTGGAGGCACTGAAGAAAAAAATACAGATGATAACTTCTTTCATCTTTTGTGCTAGCCATGAAGGACCTCAAGAAATAGATATGTTGGATAGATAACTCATTCCTGGAGTGAAATTGAGCAGATAAGCCTCGTTCGTTCCTGGAGAAAGTTGCTAGACCATTTAGGAAATGAATTCACAAAAGCAGAGAAGAGACAAAATTGTGAAATAGTTGATTTATTTAAAAAAATTCCAAGTTGAGAAGAAGTTACTGATGGTGTGATGTTGAAGAATGGATGAGACACGATGAATGTTGTGAAATTTTAGGGCATGCAGACAAAATTGCACTGGTGAAATACAATACGTATAAAAAAGAAGATGAATCAGAAAACGAAGAGTTTGAAGACAACGGAAAAACTAAAATGATGACCCACAGCAAAGGACTGAAGGAATGCTCTGTTACATAGAGAAGCAAGGTGCATTTGGTATGGATATTTTGTTTCCTATGTGATGAAGCTGCACGATGACGGAATGTGTGTGAGAGACAATCTACCATCACATGATATTTTTCTACCAAGAACTACTAATTTTCTTCATTTTTGCATGTAAGTTTTTTTTTTTTCTCAATTATCTTAGGGTATTTGTTCTTTTTATGACTCCTATTGTGCTAGAACTTGATATAAAAAAATCAGCAATATTTTCATTGTATGCTGTGCTTTTCCGTGTCCAATATTGTGCTACAAATGTCTAGAGTAATTTACAGTTAAATACTAAAAAAAAAAAAAAAAAAAAAAACACACCACTCCTTATTCCATAAAACTTTTCAGAAATTTGAAAGTCTCCAAGTCCGAATTACGTTGCGTATGCGAGAAAATGTACTAATATTACATGTAGTTTTAAGGAGTAACAGAATGGGAAGCATCATGATTTTCCATAATTTCTCCATATAATAATAATGAAATATCAGCACAATTTGCTCGGGCTTGTGACGCTTAGCCGACAGCCTGTTTAGCTGATGTGTACAAGTACACAAAAACCTCTAACCATGCTTTAGCAAATATTATTAAATTTTAGTAATATTTACTAAAACTATTTAATCTTGCTATCAATTTTGTAATTGATAGAAACATTAAATATCAGACAAATATTAGTAAATTTTAGTATTATTTACCCACAACTATTTAATCTTTCTACCAATTATACAATTGCGTAAGTTCAATTTTCAAGCCATTTCTTGCCTATATTCATTTTTCAGTTCTTAAAAATCCCATTCTCCAATTTCAGTTCTCAAATTTTAGCATTTTATGTCAATGCGGTTTGATATATAATGGCCAAACAGAAAAAAGCATTGAAATTCCTTGTCAAGGAACACGAAAAGGAGAAATATACGCAATTTTGATGGCTAAAGCAAAAAGGGTTAGGATATGCAAAAATTATCCATAAAGCTTCTTCTAAAATGTCAGCGATTGGATTTACACATGCATATTTGTGCTCATGGTTAAGATGAATGATGGACAGGGTACATTTTGCTGCACTAGTTCTTCATGGTACCCAGAACACGAAATATACAGTTTCAATATTTTTTTTTTTTTTTTTAAATGCAAAGCAAAATATTACACACTTTTTTTATTAAGATCTAAAAAGTTTATTGCAGGAACTTACAAATCTTCCCTATATGCACAGTAAGTGAGATTTCATATACATATATTCCAGTTCCTACAAAGTCCGACTTAAAGAACCTCAGTCAAATGCTGTAATAATTGCAATTTGTATTGAAGGCACAGCTTTTGCAAAATGTTCCGAACTCTGTGGGATAGAATTTGAAGTTCAAGATGCCTTCATTGTTGATTTTCTTAGCATACTTAACAGCATTTTATACTCAAAAATAGGAGACTTTTTATAGAAATTCAGAGAATTTTCTCAATGATAATTTTTTTTTAAAATGTTAAAAATATATAGAAAGAAAAATATTTTAAATAATAAATGATCTTTAAATAGTATCTAATTAATAGCTGAGAGTTTAATTACATTTTCTTAAATGAAAACAGGGCAAAAATACTGTTGTGTGCATACATAATAGATTGAATGCACACAGGTCCGATTATAAATTAATAAATTTTATTTTTATCTAAAGAAATACTTCAGAGCTCTGGAATTTTTTCATAGAAATATTTGTATAAGTGTTCACAGTATCATCAGTACAATCAGTAGTTATTTACACTTCAAACTACTAAGAACATTAAACATAACACAATGCAAAGTGCATCTAAAGAGAAAGCTAACTCAGATATATCTCAGTTTACATGGAACTAATAACTTGCAAAAACAATAACTAAGCAACTGAGAGCAGATGCTCTCGCGGTCGCCGAGATGTTTCTAGTACTTTCTGCTTCTCGAAATTACAGGAAAGCAATATGCAAATTACAGCTACAGCTAATACAGTGGTCAATTACATTTATTCAATTTCAATACATATTACAGTGATACAGGGACTGGACCAAAATGTCGCCAAATTTGGAGACTTGGTAGATTTCTCCCCATATTACTCAGATATTCATTTACTCAATGTTAAATGCACTTGCTCTGGTATTCTTACTTTTCCGGCATAGCTTCTCTTTAGATTTTTCATGTTACAAAAGAAATACAACAACTTTACTTTCTACTAAAATTATTTAAGTACAAAATTCGTAACAATACTTACATGTAAACAAACATTTTTTATTATTTGTATCTTTTAATAGAATAACACTTTAATCAGTTTTCCTAAGAAAAGTGGCAGATTTTGCTTTCATTAAGAAAGAAACTTTGCAGTTTTGCTCATAGCAATTGCCACACAGACCTGCTTTTGCTAATAAAAGTTTTTATAATGCTACAGGAAATCGTCAGGATGACCAATAAAATTCTAGACAGTTCATTATACCTTCAAACTCCATCAGCACCTTTAGTTTTTTCAATTAAGCTCTATCGTGTGTCAATCTTAGCTAGTTTTATAACTTTATCAAAGTTTTCTGATTCTAAACTGCAAAAATGTGACTACAGTTTATCAGTTGCAACATCAGTATCATCATATTTCAAAAAATTAAGTGCAACTGAAAACCTATTAAAAAAATGTCTTATATCAGGTACACTTTCTAGAGCAGAAACATCTGCAACTCAAGCACATAAAATAAATTGTTGACTGGGAATTTAAAGCAGTATGTAATCACATAAGTAGGCAAAAGTAGCTTCTAAATGAAACTTGTCTTCCTCTGAAAATTCTTCCACTATGTCAGTTGCAGCTCCTAATACAGTCAAAAGTCGTTAATTCGGACACCCATAATCCGGACCTCAAAGGTAAAAACTTTCTGCGCATGCGCCGCGTTGACACATGCGCATAGGCGTTTACGCGTGTGCGTAAGATTTTTACAACTGCGCATATGCGTGTGCGCAAGCGCAGAATACGTTTTTGCGTGTGCGTTTAATGTATAACGGACGGTATAAGCTAAAATTATCTAATTATCTATTTCAGTTAATGTTGATAATTGCGTTGTTCCTTAATCTTCGAATTGGATCCGACTTATTATTTTTTGCAGACTGTAAGAGCAATTTTATAAAAGTAAACTTGAACTTTCGATTATGTCAAATAGAATTTCCGATGCTAGAGTTCCCAAAGGATCTACAGAACAAAAGTATGTTTCGATGTTCATCAAACAAAAAATGGAATTGCTGCAAAAAATGGATAAAGACATGAAGAAGGTGACAGAGAGGTTAGTGAAAACGAAAAAATTTCGATTGACATTTCGATAGTCGGTATTCTCGGCACAGCAATTATGGGACTTGAACAGCGGAACTTTGTAACTGAACAAGAAATTATGTCTGTTTAATAGAATTAAAGAGAAAGTATTATCACATAAAACGAAGCAACTTAAACAACTTACATTGAAAGAAATGTTTAATAAAGTAAACAAATAAATATTAAGCCTTTTTTTTTTTTTTTTTTTTTTTTGTAAATTTTGATACCCTTTAGATCATAATTGTTCTTTATTTCATAAATTACGGTTTCATATTTTTAATTTTAGAATTTCTGCATGCCTTCTTACCAGATTGAAACTGATGATCTATAATCCGGAAAAATCGATAATCCGGAATCGCCGAAGTCCCGACGAGTCTGGATTAACGACTTTTGGCCGTATCAAACCTTCTTTCTGATTTTCAATTTTACCATAAATCACATGATATATAGAATTAGAATATAAAACAAAGGTTGGTTTTACAAATTTTGATAAAATGTCATTATAAAAACGCGAATCATTGATTGCAAAACAAGAATTAACGCAATTCTGCACTGTAGAATTGTGCTGAAAACATCGAATGTTGGCAAAAATGAAGCATACAAAAAACGAAAAAGCTTTGTTAAGGTTCGAAGACAAAAACATAAATATTTGTTTTTCACAAGCTAAATTTACAGTAATTGGAAAAAGTTTCTTTCCTTCAGCAATTTTTTAATTATATCTCCATTCACTTTAAGTATTTTATAATTTTCAATACAGCCTTTTACCTTAACTCTAGAAGCATTCACCTCTTCCTTTAAGAATTTAAGAAGCAGGTTCCATTGGTGAGGTTTCTAGATTAATGTTTCTCTAAAGATAACCAGGGTGTGATTTATATGTTAGGATTTGTCGTACGAGTAATCATGACTGTCAGATTTTTTCTGTAGACTTTCATCCTTGCTTTTTTTTAATAGCCCAAAGGAGTGTTAAGCTTAGCCTAGAAGGGCTATTAGTCTCAAAACGGTATTTTGCATGAGCCCACTATAAATGGCATTTCACTTTTTAAATTGTTGCCACCAAATATTATTCCCTGTATTATAAAGAAATTAAATAATGAAGAATCTGTATGAATGTATGCATGTTTCTTGAAATGTGAAAAAATCATGGAAAAAGCCATTAAATTTTGAATAATGTAACCTCCATCCGAATATGAGCACATGGAAGCCCAAATTTGGAATTTTGAAATTGTTTTATTATTTACTTCATATTTTGCAAAACTTTAATGAATTTTTTTAAATAAACTCTACTATTTCAAAGAGAGCAATGGCAACACTGTACGAAAAAACACTTATCTCCAACATTTGTGACACTGTCTATCGGAAATTTGAAAGATATGCTGTTTTCAAACATATTTGACACTGCTGTTGATTGAATTTTATGTGGTTTAATTGCAAAGAACATGATATTTAATAAATGAAGGTAACACACAAAACGTTTTTAAAAAAGAAAAAAAAAAAAAAAAAAAAAAAAAAAAGAAGCTCCTTCAATTGTAATATAAAATCTGAATGATTTCAGACTTTTTTTAAATGGACTACACTGCTTGACAACTTATGTATGTGTTTGAGGTCTGTGACGAGTTTTCTTTAACAGTTCTATTATACTTTAATTTTTTAGGCTTGCTTCGCACGAGTACTGCTTTAATTGATTGGCTTTGGAACCTTTTGCTAACAGTAATTTTGAGTTTGCTGTGTCTCCCTTTTTTTCTGGTGTAACTTTACTGAAATAACATACAAAATTTCCTCCAAATTTACTATCACCGTATTAAATTTCTTTAAGTTAAAATATACAACTAAAAATACACATAGAACATGCAAGACTTCAATACATATAGCAGTAAAAAATCTATTTACATACAATAATTATAAATGCATAAAAAATTCCACTGCACAAACAGAAATGACTTAATTCTTACGCTATTTTGTCTCGGCCAAGACCTTTCATTTGGATCTTCACAAGATATCTGACTATCCTGAGAATCTACACGACCAGCTAATGTTTTATCTGAATCCGTCTAAAAAGAAATTTATACAAAATACATATGAGACAGATATTAAACAAAATCATTTAAATGTTGAGAAACATTTAAATGATCATTTAATGTTGAGATTTAATTGAGAAACATTTCTTGGACTTTATTCAATCACACAGTTTTACTAACACTGAAAGATCATTCAGATATAAAATACTGTTTAAACTTCATAACTATAAGTAATGGTTCTAATTTATATAGAATATATCATATTATAAACATATGAAAAATGAAAAATATGCAATAAGCTGAGGATGAATCTAATGTTGACAAAAATATTAGTACTTACATTAAATTTTAGTAAATGATTAAACATTGATAGATAAAATTACAATTTTATCATTAAATAAGAAGTGCATTTTAAATATTATAATTAACAATAAAAACTGCTTACACTTCCAGAACCAAATGTTTTATCACTGTCATTAGATTTCTGAGTTTCTACTAGTTCATTATCAACCAATGGTTTTGTTTCCAAAGTTACTCCTTTACTTGTATTATCTACATCTGTAACATATACATAAACTTAAATATCATTATAAAGCAAAATGTAATATATATTAATGAAAGTATAACAGAGACATAGTGACTACTAAGAAATTTAACAAGCACAAAGTATCTTTTTCAACATTTCACAAAATTTTACTGATGTTTTTTAAACATAAAATTTGTTATATATATGCACACTTCGAATTAATACAAAATCATGAAAATTTTATTATATAAAAAATCAAAGATTAATTTATAAGCAGAATACCATACATTTTATCTTATGTTTGCATTATGCTAGTTAATTGCAATAACTGTAAAACTTTTAACAGGATTACTTCTTTTTTCTCAAAGTGATATACATAACCCCAGCCCATCAGTAGCTGAATGATAATTATAGCAATTATTTGGGTGACTTAGCAGCTAAATGGATGTTTTCATTATTTTAGCACTGTTTAACAATAACAGAAAAAGTGTCTCTAAAAACAAATCACTATGGGATTACCATATAAATGGTAAACTTCTCTGTTATGAACACATAGATCAACAAAGAACTTCCATTCAAGTTCTATAGTTAGCTAACTGGGTGAAAATGCAGTCTACATTTCTTTGCGGAAGGAAGGAAAAAATTCATGTATCTTTCTTGCAATAATAACACAGGTTGTAAAACTGTTTGAAACAGCTATTCATCTGAAACAGAAAGATGTGTTATAGTGCCCTTAGAATAGAATAGGTCAGATTGGCAAAAAATATTTTTTCTTAAATGAAGTTTCATAAGTATGACTTGAATTGGACTGGTCTGATTAGGGTAGCACATATTATTAGCTATATGCTTAAGGAAAGGACTGTAATAAAATTTCCCACATTTATACTACAGAGGCTGCTTACAGGTTTTAGACGATTTTCACTGTATTTAAACAAGGAAGGTTTATGTTAATGTTTGGACAATCTGCTTTTTAAAAGTCCAAAAATTCATGGGTGATATATCAGGAGATTTTGTAGGGATATAAATAAAGGGTATGGCCTAGATATCCATTTCTTGTTCCATTTTTTCCAGGAAATTAACAGTGGATTTTCACGTGTGGGTGCTTGCTTTGTCTTGATGCAGTTCTACTGACTGATGCCACTATGGGTAAACAGAGGGTATTTCATATTCAAAAATTGGGTGTAAAATATATTTTGATATTATGTGAAATTGATCTTAACACTCTCCAGGGGTGTTTGTGGGACCCCAAAAAATCCCCTGAAACTTTTACGGACTTACTACCGACATTTTGGAGTTTCGAGAAGGGGGGGGGAGAAACGAAAAATTACAATTATGAAGTATTGAATGACCTAATTATAAAAGTTCAATGAATTACTTTTTTTGCAAAATTAATAACCATAAATTTTCAAAAATATAAACTACTACATTTTATGTAAATATTTTAAATTACCTGAATTAATTCTTTAAAAAAAATAATCTAATTTCTGCTGCTTTTTTTTATTTTCTGATGTTTGTGGGCTTGTCTTTCTTTTGTGGTGAACTTCATAATTGCAGGAAGGTTGACTTTTATTTTCCTCATTTACAGTTGAAGAAATTTTCTCGAGAACTGCACATGCAGAGGTAGAAGCAGTTTGCTTTTCTGCTAATGTAGAAGGTTTTTTTCATAGACTTTTATAGGTGACTCATCTGAAATACATGTTTTTAAGTCCTCTTGATATGTTTTCCAACTTCTGTTCATATTTAGTAAGAGATCTTTGTGAATTGGATCAGTCATTGGATTTTTTGAGCCATATTTTTCACGAGGTTTCTTTAGAAGCCATTAAATCATATTTAATAGTCTGCACTGCATCCAGGGAATCAATCTTAAGAGAGGTTCTATAGTCAGTGACAAGTGTATCCATTAAGTTGAATGCACTTTCCACTAACGGGCCATGGAAGCAGCTAAGGCAGGCTTTGACCAATTTAGCCAATGTAGGATACTTATAAATCATTTGTGAAATCATCTTTTAAATTAAAAACTTTAGACCAATATTTATGAATTGTACACTTGACTTGATTTCCACTTTCATCAGATGTGTAGAGCATTTCTTTGGTGATATCAATATCACTCTGGTATAACCTTATTTCAGCTTCTACTTTTGACTTTTCATTATCATTACAAATACGGGACATAAAAGATGATAATTTTTCAAAAGCTAATATTGTACTGGTTTTACCTCTTAGCTCTGGATCTAATGCTGTAAAACTAATTAGATATGAATTTTTAAGGGGTAATTTCTGTTTCATATGCTGTGCTGTATTAGTATAAGCTTTCATCAGAGAAATTTGGAATTCTTTTGCTATTGGATGATTTTTTGATAATTTCTTCAGGAGAGTGGAAGCTTCTGCACCAGTAAATATTACTTTGCTAGGTAGATGGAATTCTGGATTTGTGACATCAACCTTTAATAAATCATTATAAGATGTGCACTCTATATTTTCTGGCTTCATAAAAAAAGAGAAAAATTTTGCCATCAATTTATAAATACTGGAATGTATTAAATGAAGCATTGGTTTTTTTTGTTTCAAATAATTTAATATATGTGTTGAACTCTGGTAATACTGCTGAATATAATGCCATATGCAATAAAGTTTTATTTTGCATAACAAATAACCCATTTAGTATTCTTTTTTTCCGAGCTAAAGCATCCTTTGTGAGTTGTTGGGAATGCAAGCAAAAATCCACCCCTTCAACAATTTTTTTCTGAGCTGCAGAAATATTTCTTTTATTGTATACAGTTTCAACATAAGAAAAATAATCCCCTTTATCAGTTTTATCCAAGTAGTGAAAATAAAATGCAATAAGAGCATCCCACAGATCTTTGATTCTTTCTAAAACACATAAAATGTACACCCACCTATGGTCTGGTCTCTTCAAGGGCTTAAGTTTTTTAATGGCAAGGGATTCACAGATTTTGAAAAAATTTTCTCTTTTACAGCAGCTTTTCATATCAAAATAGATGTCATCAAACAAATCTTCTAAGTATCTATCAAAACATGAAGCAAATTTTTTTTTTTGCACAGTTATTAGCTGTGTGACATGTGTCACCATCAATATCTAATAAGTGGGGTGCTTTGTTTGATCGTAGTCTGGTTTCAACACCCTTTTTTTTTCCACGCATGATGTTACACAAGTCCATTAATACACTAATTAAGTTTGCCCATGGAATATTATTATCTTCAATAGTATTAACAACTGCTTTAAAGACAGCTTCTGAATTGCAAGATTCCATCTTTAGAGATGCAAAATGATGAACTACAACTTCATTTTGATTGTTGTCATAAAACTGCACCAATATTGCCAGTATACTTTCTTGAGCATTGCTAGTACTTTCATCCAAATTTAGAGAAAATGGAGTCTCCTTTAACGTTTTAATGATATTTTCCTTAATAGTTTTTACGAGCCCATATTTCATCTTATAACATGCAGTAGTCCTGGACATTCCCAACGAGTTTAGTGCCGTCTGATCGCGGCTCAACTGTTTGCAGAGTTCAATTAAATTGGGAGCTACATTGAAAGAAAGAATTCTCGGCGATAAACAAAGTTATTAATACCTCTTGGCGTGCTTTTCTTGTCACTATATCCAATGGCCGAGCATCAGTCTCCAGTAAGTCATCAGTATTTTTTGAATTAGCATAATTACTTAAAGTCATTGAATGTCTAATGCACTTTGAATATTTTATGTGTGTCACAGTTTTAGAATGATTTGTGAAAGCCTTGAATCCTTCCCCACCATACTTCAGCAGTGAGTTACAAAAAATTCAATATGCTTGTCCAGCAACATTTATTTTCTTGCACCATGTGCCGATAGTATCCCCATTACCATCTCTCCGTTCAATTCCACCTAAATGCATTCCGGACACCTTCTTCTAATTGTATAATATCACTACTTATATTGAGAAATTTCATAGTGAAATTCTCTTGCGTATATAAATAAAAAAATATTTCAATAAACGAAACGAAAAATTTACACGTGCATCAATAAATGAAACAAAAATTTTACACAGTGGAGAAAAAAAAGTTGAGAAGCGATCAATGACAAATAGCTAATACGGCGAAAAATCCCCCTTCTCTACTTACTGCCGCTACGCCAGGAGAGATAAGACCTTTGAACCCAGAGGTCACGTGATCGCACATCTGGTCGAACGAAGTCTCTCCCTTTTTTTTTCTGCCGCGCCTACTTGCCGAAAAGAATCCAGAAGAGAATGTCCGAGAACCAGGGGAATGAGTAGTAACTCGCAATAAGGAAAGAGCAAAAAAGAAGTTTTTTCCCCCTTTTCACGCATTATCACTGCCTTTGGAGAAAGAAAGGAAAAGTTTTCTGCTTTCAAAGCAAACAAAATTACCCAGATCAAAATAAATAATTCATTATTATTCCTACTTCCTTTTGAACGACGATCTCCGGAATTTCCGGGTATCGAAGTTCAAAATCCCCGGAATTCCGGGGTTCCCCCGGAGCACAAACACCCCTGACGTTCTCCACTCTATTTTTCATTTGCCATTATATGAAAACTCCTTTTTCTTGTTATCTACACAATGAAACTTGATGAAAGTGGAATGTTAGAAAGATATTTTCTTTGGTTATTACAAATATTAATTATGCTTTATTAAAAACGCCTTCCTGTTTAATAATTAAAGACAAAAATTAAATATAATAGCTCCAATTTTCAAAATACATCCACTTTGTTTTTATTGAAGATATTGGCAGCATAAGATAACTGGAATCATATTAAATTATGATGTTTGCACAGGAGAAATATTATGAACACATTATTTATAATTCTGTTTAACCTTCTAAAACCGGGCCGAAATTCTCATAATATAGCATTCAGACCGGCGCGATCCAAAACAGTTTTGCCCCCTCTTTGACATTTTCCTAATGAGAAAAATCGTTAGTCCCCCTCCATGGATGAAGTAAAATTTACAAGTTTGTCGGACGCTTACGTCCCATAGTAGAGGGGTTGCTAGATTTGCAATTTTTTCGATGATTATATTGCTTTCATTTAAATGAAGTTCTAAAAAAATAATGCATAAATAAATATACAGTACTGGATGCATATCCAGTGCACAATTTATTTAGAACAAAATGTATGCAATGTTTATATTTTACTCACTATTTCTAATCAATCTTGTAAATAATTTGTGAATATTTTAATCAATCTTGTTTTCTAATCAATCTTGTTTTTACTCTTCATTTATATTCGCGTATTCTCGTATTAGAAATTAGAAAGTGAGAACAAAATTTAACAAAATATAGTAAATATGGACTAGATTTGTAAGTCTGCAAGCTGGAATGCGATTTTTAATAACATATTTTCATTAATAAAATAATGGTAATGATTAATTTAATGAAATAATAATAATATTTATTGCCATTAGATGATTAGAATGAGATTCAATACAATTAGATTTTGAGATGAACTTACAGCAATAATAAAGCTTTAGATAACAATAACAGAGATTTAAATCTGCTTTTTTGATAATTTTGTTATTATAATATAAAAATCAAAATCCGAGATACATTGGTTGTGTTTAATCATTTAACTTTAACAAATATTACATTGGACTATCAGGCAAAGAAGGTATATCTTTAACGAGAATTTTTCTTTGTAAAATCGGCTTTTGTTTATGTTAGCAGAGAAAAAAAACCCATGACCTATACATGCAATCATCAAAAGAATTTTGAGAACAGTTTTAAATGTTCATGAAGAATTAATTATACATCAATTTCTTTTCATAGGTAGAAATTTCGTCTAAAACCATCGTTATATCCAAAGGTTGAAGTCTATTTCATTTTCAACGAATATTCTATTTGCACATAATATATTTTCTTATTTTAGAAAGAGTAATCTTTCACGTTTTCAAAAGAATAAGGAAATACTGGGTGTTGATGCAACGTAGTAAATCTGTTTTTCATATTTCTTCCAGTAATGAAAACGATTACCCTGGAATATTTTCAAAGCAAAATTAAGAAAACCATTTAAGCCAAATTTTGCATAAAGTATCTTCTCGTGTATTTTTTTATTTAAAGTGTGGAATTTTCTCTTTGAAAATATCAAAAATCATGAACGGAGCAAAATTAATTCATGAGAAATAACTTTGAAATGCAATAATTCCATCGTAATATTAAGCGGTAAAGGTGGCTGAACACTTGTAGCTCGCTTGGGTTTGAATCCCGGCTAAATAGTTGGATTCACGGTTTTTGTGTTACGTAAATGCAAGCCAGCTTCTCTTAGAAAGTCCTCCGCGAAGGCATAACTCCCCTTATACAGGTAATTGTTGTGTGCTTTGATGTAATTCATTAAGCGAACAAAATTAATCCAATCAAACCCGAAGAACGGGTTGATTACATGTGGAGTTTTCCCACCAGGAACGTAAATGCGAGCAATTTTCTCTTAAAAAGGTTTACACGAAAGCATCCCTCCCCTTAAGCAGATAGCGTTCGCATGCTTTTCCGTAATCCAATCCTAATTTTCATACATTTAATAATAAGCTGACATACACCTTATTACAGACAAAACAACAAACTTTTTTAAAGATATTTTTTTATTAACTTGTCTGAATTCTCTTTATCTCTTGAGGAGAATAAGAATTTCAGCAAATAAAACTGGCCGAAATTTTATACAATGTAACTGATGTTTTGATTCAATTTAGAAGTAACGTGAGCTTTACTGATATTTAAATACTTTTTGGCAGATCTCATCCTAAAAGAAAGTCTAAAGATAAATTGATTTTATTTAATTTACAATCATTGAAAATCATTGAAAGCAATCACTGAATGAATGAAAAATCACAAAAACTATTATGCATACAATTGTCTCTTATTTATCTCCTGATAAATCAGACAAAATTGCCTACATAATAGAAGCACTTTGAAAGAGTTAACAGTTCTTAAGGGTTTTATGCACTCCACAAAAAAATGTCAAAATAAAATCTTATTATTCATAAGTATGAAAAGGAAGTAAACGATAAAAGCGGTTTTACCTATTTTCTAGAAGGGCATTAAATCTAAAATATTAATCTATTCTTATTTGTTATGATTAAAAAACATTAAATATGGTAAGTTTAAAAAGCGTGCAAAATCGCTGACGTTTTAATCATAGCAAAAGTCAGTACTAAAAAAATTAGCATTAAAATTATGAGACAGATTGAGAAAGAGATGGCCTCTATTTGATTTTCAAGTATATTGGTGTGAGACGAAACCTGCGGTTTTTGCCAAAATGTAGCCAAACTGATAAGAAGAGGGAAATAATGCATAGCCAGTGGCTACTCTGAGCAGCGACAATGGACCACCCAGAGATCTACAGATAGGCGATTCTCTAAAATGGGGAGGGCATGGATGGTACGACAGTTGTACCAATGCCGGTGTCTGAGAAAGTCATTCTCCTGGTACAACTGCTGTACCAGCCGGCTTCAGAAAGTTAAGGTAACAGCATTTCAATTATTTCCAAAACAATATTTTTCCTGACATAAAAAACTGCAAATTTTGAAATTATATATCCTGGCCAATATTTGTCCAATGGGGAGTCAAATTTCTTGTATTTTTATTTTCTCATAACATGTATAAAACTTTCCCAAATGTAAGTATAGGAACTGGAAGATCACATTAAAAATTAAGTTTTGTTATTTGCCCAATATTAATTTAAAAATTTTACAATGCCAAAACATGAATATTTTAATCATTTAAGCATTCAAAACATTTCTTTAACTGGAAGTATATGACTATGACCAAAGATTGCAAAAATAAAGGCCAGGTAAGGGAGGTATATATATATTGACAAAATGTAAGAAATTTAGAACCAATTCCATAAAGACCTAAAAGTGAAATTCAATTCAAGAAATGTGAAATACAAAAACCTCAAAAACTTAACCTTAACTTGAGATAATTTTATTTTTAAATAATTTGTGATATATATATATGTGTATATTATATACATCACAGAAATGTCCATTTTAAACATTCTGGGAAAGAAAAAAACAAGTCAACATGAATATACACCTGGAAATTGGAACTGATACATAGGGGCTGGTGGTGATGACTGCTGTGCTGCAGTGATCAATGCGGGAGAAGACGGAGTAGATGAGTTACAAGAGGATGTATTCGATGAAGAATCATGAGCAGGAAAAGCAGAAAGGCTAATTAACTGCTGCTGCTGCTGACGGACCATATTGGCTGGACTTGCTACATGAGTTCTTGAGACCATAGGAGAGCGATTTTCTACAACAGAAAAGAAATACCTTAAATAGTGAGTGCTACTTAAAAGGATAAAACTATTCATAAGAATCAAAATAGGAACGAAAAATAATAATTTCTTTTAGGTGCTAACTTTTCCACATTAAAAAATTAAGTTGAATTTTTTTTTTTTTTTTTTTTTTTTTGTTTTTGTTTTGAATGAAATAAATTATTCTTTTATTTCAAGAAAGCAGTCCTTTATCCAAACACACAATAAAAGTGCTGCCTGACTGACTGTAAGAAATTATGGATAAAATTTTAGGGGGTATGTATAGCAAGTAAAACAGCAAGCATGTAGGGGGGATGTAGATGATCAGTCAACTGAGAATTAGCTTTTGGAATGCTTATACATTTGGAACTTAATCATGCTCCTTGCTAAATTAGTAGAACATTTACATGCTTGCTTCCTAAATGAAATAAGGAACTAATAATAATAAATAAATAAATTTTGAATTACTCCTCCAGTAGTGAAGCTCACAAGCATAAAATTTTGCAATTGCATTACTTCCCAGTATGAGAGTGTTTATACAATCTCTTGATAAAAGGATGATAAAGACTTTTAAAACTCTCTAACTGATTTATAGCAAGAGTTATAAAATAATGAATAAAGGAAAAGGATATGCATCAAATAATAAACAAAAATTTTTAATTTGCTTAACGCTTCACATCTGATTGCAAAGTGGAACTAAAATACAGATATCTAAATTTTTTTAACTGCTTTTAAAAAGTAGAAACTTTTAATCTAATAACATAAATGGAAAAAGAAAATTATACTGATAATTTATTAAATGAATGACTGAAATTGATATCCAAATTTCAAAGAAAAAAAAAAGAAAAAAACTATAAAAATAAAATACGTTGCAAAGAAACTAAAATAATCATGAATCTCCTGAAAAAGCACCATAAAAAAATAAATAAACAGAAAAATAAATAAAATAATAATAATCAAAAGGAGCATTAGATACTCTGAGAAAAATTTCTGAATGCACAGCAGCATTTCAAAGTCTTACTATATATTTTATGACATAAGAAGGCATAGACACCTTGCATCACATAGATTTAGAAAATTCTCTCACTCTGCATTTAAGAGAAATTTTCAATGTATAATTATGTAAAATAATTTTAATACATCATTTGTTTTAATAAATGAAATTATACCTCTAGCATGTCAAGAGTAGCATGTAGCTATTTCTTCTAGTTATATCAATAAAAATATTACAATAAGCTAGTGCAACTTTGCTATTTCTCCTATGGAGTATACCAGTGGTTTCAAACTTGCAGGCCCCCAGAGCAATTTTATGCGGATCATGAATACATTTCAGTATGAATTTGTTGCAATGATTTCAACTATTTGAAGTCTGAGTTTATATTACTTTCATTAACACTAAAAATGAACGTGAATAAAGCATCAGGAAATCTACAAATGGAACTAATTAGTTTAGAGCGAAATATAAATCTTATTCAAAGACCTTGAGGACATAGATTTTGATTAATTTTTATTTATTCTCGTGAAAAGATAAAATTAGCATTTTGGCATTACATTAGATCCCTAATTATTCTCTTTTGGGCAGCCAAAAGAAAATGATTACTACTACAAAACACAGCTAGCTTGCTTGAGGTTCTGTTACCAGGGACTGACCAGATTCTAGAATGCAATATAAATTAATGCGAGTTATCAAATGGAAGAGAAACATAATAATGTGAAATTTAAAACTGCTTCCTCTCTTCTCCCAAAAACAGCAATCTTTGTTTGGCATAGATTTTTGATAAAACTCTATTCGAAAACAATCGGACATTGGTCCCTCTTCATCAGAAGCAAAAAACCTGAAGGTTTTTAAATTTTTGTTACTTAGTGCTTTGAAAACACTATATTTAAAATTATATTACTAGATCTTGAATTTTACCTATACTACTATATCTTGACATAATGTTTTGATTTAACTACACTAGAATTTAAATGAATTAATTATAAAAAGTATTTTATGATATTGTGAACATACCATCATTCCTTATCGTTTGAACAAATACATCAACTAATTCATTGGGCAATCCACAAGATGGAGGCACTTTACTAACACACTGTTTATGAGCTCGATACCTAGTTTAAAAAAAAAAAAAAAAAAAAAAAAAAAAACTCTTTTTTAAAAAATAGAAGATAAGATAGAATTAAAGATAGAGCTTTTTTATTTTTACCCGATACTTGCATAGCATAAGAATCAAAAGTAACACTTAAAAGTTTATAACATACATTTGCAAATTAAAAATATAAGTACAGATATTTAATCTTACAGCAAAAAATAATGTCAAATTATATTAAATAGATTCAAATGCAATGAATTCAAGGTTTACTTTATAATAATTTAAATGTTGATGATTCTCAAATAATAATTTTTAGAATAAACTGAGAATTAAATTTTTTAGTAAAATATGTTAGAGGTTAGTTAATTATCATCTCAGAAAATAAATAAAATAATGTTTTAAATAATATATATATATTCCTACAACACGTGAATATTAAATAATAATAAAACAGCAACTATAGCATATTTAAACCCTAACATTTATAAATAATACGCTTTCAACACTTCCCACATCATTCATCCTCTAATAGTACAAAAATTCATTTTTTTTTTTTTTTTTTTTTTTTTTTATGTTCTCACAGAATTTAAAACTTATTTATCCAAAACGTGTGATTTTTTAGATACATGCATACATATATAGTCCCATTTCAAGTAATCCAATGGATTTATAAAGTAATTAGAAATGTTTTATAAAATTAATGAAAATTTTTTAAGCCAAAATTTTGTTATGGCTGAAGGTCAAAAATAAGCATATCAGTATGATTTAATGCATCTGAAAATAAGTATGAAATTAATAAATGCATTATTTTGTTTTTGTATACTGAATACAATTCCTACAGAATTCTCTTTTTATAAAAAAGAATTATCTTCTTTTTCTTTGCTTTGGGGGAAGGGTCAGAATTTTCGAGTGAACTATTATAATTAAAATACACTGAAATAGTTCATCAGCTAAGTCTGGATACAGAAAAGCAGGGATTGTTGTAGAAGAGAGAATTCAATTGATTTCAATATTTATTCCTCCCCCTTGATGAAGTAAGATTGAAGTTGATTGAGTTCCTCTTCTGTTTTTGTTCATTTTCTTTAAATGTTCATTAATTTTTTTAAATGGGGTTTTGCTTGTTTAATTCTTTGTTGCAAATATTTGGAATGTATTAATTATGAATTTCAATTTTTGATCTTTGTCAAATATTAGTTCTAAATTTCCTACTTTATGTCTTTAATGACAATTTTTTCTGCCAGCTTAATGCGTGAAAATACTAGGCATATTTATATTTGGTTAAAAAAAAAAAAAAAAAGTTTTGTAATTATATATATATATATATAAGATAAAAAAATATGAAAGCAAACTTCTAATTTTAATTGGCTATACCTTTTTTTATTTAATTTGGAGACTTACTTTTTCTATCTTAAAAATAGCGCTTTAAGTCTAAACTGTCATTCAAATTAATCATGCAATCCTATGTAACGCTTAATGAAGATACCTCTTGCCCAATCAAATAACTGTAAACCAAAACCTTTTTGCTTGGAATTGAAACTTTTTGACTCCCTTCTTGTTTTGAATTGCTATGCCTTTTATCACTTACGCTTTCCTCCTGGCAAGAAGCTCCTCATTCATGCTGCTGCTTACTTGTCTAAGATGATGTTGTACTTTAAAACCCATGTCCATGGAAATTATTATATTCAAATATGATTTAAAAATAGCTTATCTACAGAAAGATGATCTGATGTGAATTATCCTGCAATAAAATTATTTTTCAAAACAGCCATATCCGGAAGTTTTTAGTTTATGCATTCATCCTTCCAACAACATCTTTCCAACAACCATTCTATTCATCCTTCCAACAATTTCCAACTAGTGTCTTCGGAGGCCAGAAATTAAAGTACCGGATTCCTTCATCTATGCATTAAAACATGACATATACACTGAAGTGACAAAAGTCATGGGATACCTCCTAGTATTTTGTCGGTCCTCCTTTTGCCTAGCGAAGTGCAGCAACTCGATGTGGCATGGACTCAACAAGTCGTTGGAAGTCCCCTGCAGGAATATTGAGCCATGCTGCCTCTATAGACGTCCATAATTGTGAAAGTGTTGACGGTTCAGGGTTTTGGGCACGAACTGACCTCTCGATGATGCCCCATGAATGTTCGATGGGATTCATGTTGGGCGATCTAGGTGGCCAGATCATTCGCTGGAATTGTCCAGAATGTTCTTCTAACCAATCGCAAACAATTGTGGCCTGGTGACATGGCGCATTGTCATCCATAAAAATCCCATCATTGTTTGAGTATGTGAAGTCCATGAATGGCTGTAAGTGATCTCCAAGTAGCTGAAGGTATACATTTCCAGTCAATGATGGGTTCAGTTGCACCAGAGGACCGAGTTCATGCCATGTAAAAACAGCCCAGACCATTATGGAATCACCACCAGCTTGAACAGTGCCTTGTTGACAACTTGGGTCCATGGCTTTGTGGGGTCTGCACCACACTCGAACCCTACCATCAGCTTTTACCAACTGAAATCACGACTCATCTGGCCAAGACACGGCTTTCCATTCGTTTAGGGACCAACCGATATGCCCACGAGAGTCGCTGCAGGCGATGTCGTGCTGTCAGTAAAGGTACTCGAATCGGTCTTCTGCTGGCATAGCCCAAGGAAGACAAATTTCGCCGCACTGTCCTATTGGACACGTTCCTCGTACGTCCCACATTGATTTATGTGGTTATTTGATGCAGTGTTCTTGTCTGTGAACATTGACAACTCCACGCAGACGTTGCTGGCCTCGTTCGTAAAGTGCAGGTGGTCGGCCACTGCGCTGTCCATGGTGGGATGTTATGCCTGAAATTAGATACTCTCGGCACACTCTTGACACTGTGGATCTCGGAATGTTGAATTCCCTAACGATATCCGAAATTGAATGACTCATGCGTCTAGCTCCTACCATTCTGCGTTCAAAGTTTGTTAATTCTCGTCGTGCGGCCATAATCACGTCAAAGCCTCTTCACATGAATAACTTGAACACAAATAAGCCCTGCCAAAGCACTTCGCATTTATACATTTTCCATGTGATACTACTGCTATCTGTATATTTGCATATTGCTATCCCATGATTTTTGTCACTTCAGTGTGTATATATATATATATATATATAAAGCATCTGAAGTTAAAAGTAAATTGGAGTCAAAGCAAGGCAATTCCTCAGCAATATTAATAATTGCAACCGAGTATAAGAGGTTTAACACAATATCTAAAACAAATCAAAATTAAAATAAGAATTCATAGTAGTACAAACTCTAAAAATAAAAAATGCAAAAAGAGATATAAAAGATAATAAAAATATAAAAATTAATCTCCTTTATTTGAAACTCCAATTCAGAACTATAAGGGGAAAATAAATTAAAGCTTCATAAAACAAGATTACCGTAATTTTCAGAAGAAAGGCCGCATCAGCGTAAACGCCGCACTTGAGAAAAATGTCGGGAAAAAAATTAAAATTACACAGAAACGCCGCAATAGATTAAATTGCGCGAGACATCGTCGTGTGCCGTATGGATGCAAAAACTCAACCTAAGTCCTGATATATGACATACCAGTTAAGAAAAATGCATGCTTAAAAACTATCCAACAAGTACTTGTACCCAAACTGATGGGATCTGTATCAGGCAGGTGGAGTCGCGTCCGCCTTTGAAAAAAATTGCAGAAAAGGCAGGGGTGGAGAGAGGATAGAAGATTCATTGAATGGCAGAGGAGAAAGACTATTCAAACTGATGAGAATGTTGATTTGAAAGGGGGAAGAATGTTATTGTTCTGAGATCTCGTTTAGGGTGAATAAGACAAGTAGGTCCATTCAAGGGAAAGAATGTAAACAAAATAATGTTCACAAAAAGCAAATGAGTGGTCTTTTGTGTGGGAACAGCACCAGTCTATGCACAATGACAAGCCATCCAAACTATGTACAATGACCATCATAGGAAATATTTTATTTTTAATGCACCTAAACGCCGCATGGGTAGAAACCCTGCACCCGCTGAAAATTTAAGTTTTAAACACGTAAACGCTGCGGCGTTTCTTCCGGAAATTACGGTAATATGTTTCGTTCTCCTGGTTCATTTGAGATCAAAAGCCAAAAATAGAATGTATAAAATTTAGTCTATAAAATATGGACAAAAACTCTTCTTTCTTTTCCCTTAAAATTATTATTTATACTATCTTTCTACTATTTTGTAAATTTAATAACTGGCAAATTTTCTAGCTCTTACTAAAAAAATGGGGCTTTTAGTTTTAAAGACATATTGTACTCTGATTACGAGAAGACTTTTATCTTTTATAACATATATTTTTTCCCTTTCCCTAAACTTTGAGCCAGTACTGCTTTCGTGTTTTAAGATTTTACAGAAGACGGCATCTTTTTTAGAAGTTTCTTACGTCGCCATTTTGGAGTCGACGATCAACCTTCTTTTAGGTAAGACTTTTTACACACTGCACCCAGCGTTTGCCACTCCTGCACACAAAGTTTTAACAGGAAAGAACAATTTGAACACATGTTTTGAATTCAACAACTTTGAATTCTCCAAGGAAAACATTTTGGTTACCTGAAGAATTAAGCATATTTTCGTTTATAAAGCCATTCTAAGATTTCAGCAAGTTTGCATTTTTTTCAATTTTTGTTTCTAATTGGTTTTCAGTTTTTAGCTGATAAAGGTTTAGATTTGATTTTATTATTTAAAGAATCTTTATGAAAAGTTTTTCGTTTTCTTGGAATTAAAAGTTTAGTGTAGCATAATCGGGGACCACCCAATTTTTGAGTGTTGTTTAAATGACAATTTGTTTTAAAGTATACTTCTTTTGCTCTTTATATTTATTTGCTTTTGAAATTCAGATTTGCATATAGTGGTTTTAGGCCAATTTAATTTTTTTTTAATGGTCTTTTTACATAATATAAATTTTTTTTTTGAGTAATTATGTTTATTCTTTTTTCGAAGGCATATAGGGAAAATCCTAGTATATTTGACATTTGATTTTATATGAATTTTTATGTCTTAAATGGAAATTTATATAAATTCTATTTTCGGATTTTGATTTCAAATGAGCCAGGAGAACGAAACATATTAATCAACTAGCCTTCTTTGGATACATATACATGAAGTATTTAGCTGGAATTGGCTTCTGAAATTGCATTTCAAAAACAAGTTCAATTTTATTATGTTATCCTCACATAAAAATATTAAAATTTTGTATTCATGCTGTATGAAATTTTTTTTAATATATTGTAAAAATAATTGCATTTATTGTTTGCATTGTGGTGGATCTATAAAGCTGCTCTAAATGTGCATTTGTGTTTTCTGAAATAGTTTACGTACCAAAAATATGCTTTTAAATTTGCTCAGTTAATGTGTATAAGTGAAAGTTTATAATTGTAATAATAAACATTTATAATTGTAATTTAATTCTTGAGCGAGAGGTTTTTCTGAAGTTATGGTTGCAGACTGGTGTAGTCTATTCAAAATAGTTTGCATTCTGTTTCTTAATCATGTCTGTATTTTTGAAATCATACATTTGTAAAGGTACATTTCTGTTTTGTTCATGGCAATAATTAATTTTCCCCTGATGAGATCTGAATTGAAGTTTCAGTAAAAAGAGATTAATTTTTATTATCTTGTACATATTTTTTTCCTTTTGCATTTTTATTTTGAGTTCGTATTACTATGAATTCTTACTTTAATTTTAATTTGTTTTAGATATTGTATTAAACCTCTTATACAAGACTGCAATTATTAACTTTGTAAAGGAATTGCCTTGCTTTGACTCCAATTTACTTTCAACTTTAGATGCTTTACTTTACTTCAACCCTGCAGCTATAAGCGCAGGACAGGTACAAAAATTTTGCTTTTAATTTTTAAGCCTCTTATTATGTGTCTTTATGTATTTATATATATAAGAATAAATAGTAAAGTTAAATTATTTATTTATGTGTGTGTGTGTATATATATATATATATATATATATATATATAGATAGATAGATAGATATAAGATAGTTATTAAAAGTAGTGAAACATGCATCTACCTCAAACATTACTTTGAAATAATTAATTTGAAATTTGCCTTTTATATGTGCCTTTTTTATTATTCATGGTCATGTTTAAATCTAAATAATTCTTATTGTTCTTCTCTACTGTTCACAAAATTATGTTCCTAGATTTAACAAATTTGATTTCCAGCTAGAAAATCAAGCATTTTCTTTGTTCCCTTCCCTCCTGTTAATTTACATTTGATTTATTTTACTGAGAGTAAGCTGAAATCAAAAGAAGAAATAATGCTCTTTGTATACAAAAGAAGAAATAGTGGTCTTTGTATATATAAAAGAAAAAGAAATAAAGTTCCTTGCACGTAAAAAGATTTAATATGAGTAAAAAATAAATCAATAATTTATAAGATAGAAAAAGAGATTTTTTGTTAACTAACATACTTCTCTGAAAAGAATAAAATACGTAATATGGGATTGAATGCACAACAGATAAAATTCAATTTAAGAATGTTAATTTATTTTAAAATAAAATGCCAAATTTTCAGGCTTCTGCATTAAAAATAACAATTTAGTTTTCCCACACAATGACTAACTGACATATCAAGACTATCCTCAACTATGTAAATTAATTCATGACATATGAAATGGATCATCAGTTACATTTTGTTTTTCTATGGATGGAATATTCAAAACCTCAGATCTTCCTCTCAGATATAAAATTCCAAAACTCTGGTCAATGAATTTTTTAATATTCAAATCCTGTTTTAAGAAATTGTTACCCATTTTAACTTCAATACTTTGGAAAGATCAGTTAGTTTTATGACATCCAGAGAAAGGCAATTAACAAAGAACACTTAAAAAGAAACATTTATAGTAAGTTTGAAAATTTACACAATACTTCTACTCACTTGCATTCCTTACATTTGAAACCAAAAAGAACTTTTTTTTCACAAAAATCACAAGTTGTTGGTTTTACTACATGGGTAAATCTGGAAAAAAAAAAAAAAAAAAAAAAAAAGAGGGAAAATCTTATCATACAGAGATAAAATTACATATCTTATTGCCAAATATAGTAAAATATTTAATAGGTACCCAAAAAAACTGAAAACGAGAATGCACATTTTCCTACCTATGGTGGATAACATGCACCATTCCATGTGTTCTAGGAGATCTTGGAACTGACAAGGCAGTGACTAATTTAAGATAAAAAATTATATTAAAAAAGCATTATTAGTGATTGAAAGAGATCATGTTCATTTTTTAAAGTATAGAAGCATTTTTGAGCATGCATGCTTAGAAATTTAATATGACTCATGTGAACACATTCCAACACATTTTTAACACAATTTTCTTCCTTTTTATTAGATGTGTGCTTTTTTTATTTCAAAGCAATACAATAAAATTGCATTAATATATTATATAATCACTTCTGAGCTTTATCATGGCTAAAAATTAATTACAAAAATGGCAGGATATCAGATTTCATAAAATGGACATCATCAAGCCTTCCTAATAAAAAACACACAAGCTTCATATGAATACACTTTTAATTCAAAATTGTTTTCTGATGTCAGAAGTATTTTTACCTTCCCACATGCCTCACACATTACCAGTTATCAGAGTGCTGCGATTTGGCAAAATGGGCAGTCTTTAACACTCTGAGCGGCACGATTGGCTTTACCCAGTCATGAGAAGTTTTGGCAATTTGCACATATTAGCTTATAATTTAGGATACTTTTTCCTTCCTTTAATCATATAAATGTCATCTTAATGAATGCAAGTTCATGAAAAAAGACTAAAATAAGTAATTATACAAAAGTAGCTAATAAATGCAGGTCTTAATGACAGATCCAAGAACCCACACTGCTCACAAGGTGAATTTATCATTCAAATTTAATAAATCTGTAATTGCTTAATAAACTTAGTGATTTAAAATTAATAAATGCATTTCTTAATACAGGGTCCATAACCATTTCTGTACATGGAAATAAAGAACTTTATGGCCAATCAATGAAAAAAATTAAGAACCTACCAGAAAACTATAAATGAATAAATTGAAGCAATTACTGATTAAATAAACTTCACTTGTGTAATACCATCCTAATTAGAAAATCAGTACATGGAATGCATTATTATTAAACACAAGCTAATATTTAACAAAATTACAAAACAAATTTGACAACAAAATTAGTTCTATATCCATTTTCTTCTGGCTACTTTTTCTCATTTCCTTTAGTAAACAAATCATTGTTCTTGATAACCTCTGCTTTGTCTCTTAAAAAAACTGCTAATTTATTAGTATTTTCAACAACCCTTTGAAGAAAATTTTCATTTGGCTTATATAATCAATCTTTCTCTTCAACTGTAAAGTTTCATATTTAATTAAGGATTACTGTAGTTCTAAAAAACTGCCTGTACTTAAAATAAGCAAAAAGCTATTCCATTTTAGAAATATTAATATTGATAGCAACTTTAGAAAGCTGTATAAAATGATACATGATGCAGTGAGAAATAGAAGAAAACTTTTAGATTGTTAATTTTCAATATCTATATAATGTATAATAACACTGCTGGCCATTAAAATTGCAACACCAGGAAGGAATGATCTGACGAACGTCAAAATTATATGAAAGGAAGAAGCTGGGATATGCAAATGATTAATACTTCAGTGCATTTAGACGACGCAGGAGGGAGAAACATCTGAAGCACTGAAAAAAAAAAAAAAGTTGGGCAGTGGAGTTCTCATTCCAAAAGTGCTTTATATGGTTGAAGTTTGCTCAGAATATTGTGTTATGCCTTGAATAAAAAGAAGAAATATCAACAAGTTTTGAAATTCGATACAGGCAGGATCGTTGCCTATCGAAAGTGTAGATTATCGTTCCGTGATACCGCCCATCGCACTGGTCTACATTCAATCGCTGTCATGCGAATATGGAATCAATGGATTGCTGAGGATCATACTAAATGGCATGCAGGATCTCAACACCCTTCCACGACTAATGCCAGAGAGGACAGACATATTGTGAGGTCAGCCCTGCAAAACCCTACGACCACATCACGGACCATTAGCAAGAAAATGGGCATGTTTGCAGCATGCCCAGCATAAGCTCATAAGGTGCGTTGATGTTACCAGCAGCATGCACTATCAGCAGGGTGACCATTACTACAGCTTCCCTTGACAATTCTGTATAGAGAAAGATGGCGACTTTGGTGCACCAAACAACAAAGCTAGGTACAGGATTGTACAATATCACCTTTTCAAACAAGTCTCAATTCTAAGTCAATTATTCTGATGGCCGTATACGTGTCTGGAGTGTCCAAGGAGACCGCACATAGCCTGCTTGCATTTGATATTGGCATAGTGGCTCTGCACCTGGTGTGATGGCTTGGGTGGCCATAGGGTACATGACATGCACATGTCTAGTTTAGATTGACAGTAATTTTAACACAGATGGGTACATTTCTGACATCTTACGTAAAGTGGTTGTGCCCTATCTTCGAAGCCTACAAACATCATGTTCCAACAAGATAATGCAAGACCACATATTTAATGTCATGTTCTGACCGTTCTCGATACACAGGGTATTTGATTGCTGCCCTGGCCTACATGGTCTCCAGATCAGTCACCCACTGAAAACATCTGGTCATAGGTTGCTGAGAGATTGGCCCACCAGCTAATACTGATGATGAAGTGTTACATAGACTTGAAGCAGCATGAGTTGCCCATTTCTGTCATCCAAGCCTAATGGAGTAAGGGCAGTTTTAACTTTACAAGTAATCCACATGACAAAATAAAACCTTCAAGAATAGTACCCTTCAAGAATAGATAGCTTTAACATTTTATTTAATCTGCATTTGATTAAAAACTGATAAAATTAAGGATATTATCGTTATAAGAACTGTAATGTGTTTTCTATTTTAAGCAGGAAATTGTTCTTAACTCACATTGTGAGGATGTATCATCGACAAAACAGCCATCTGTCTGTTGGTCAGGACTAACAAAAGGAGGAGACCTGTTTGGCGATGACATAAGAGGAGACATCTGGCCTAATCCTGAAGATTCCAACCCTGGTTCTGTAGCTAGCCTACGACGAGGAACATTATCATTTTGACTGAAAAAAAAAAAAAAAAAAAAAAGATTAACAATTTTTAAGACACATACATATTTTGATACATCAACAATTAAAGTGCAAGGGAATTAATGAATTATGTCAATTATAAGAGACAAAACTGTCCCATAATTATCAGTTATGAAAGTCCAATGTTTTTCGTAATGGCATTCCATTCTTAAATTAGACAGTAATACTTACTGTAAAATGGAACTATGTTACAGAATACTGATACTTCTATCAAACATATTTTTTACTCTAATAAAATTAATTCATTTCTGTTTCGATATTTAATAAAAGGGAAAATTCAACAATACCAATTTCAAATGGTAAGATTTATGCTTTTCAAGGTGTAAATAAAGAAAGAATATGAATGAAAATTGTCATCATTTTCAGAGCTTCTTTTTAAAGAAGCTAGAGAAAAGAGTAGATATTTATCTTTGGTAAATGATGAAGAATACTTCCTCACATTACTCATATCACTCTTCCTTTGCAACATCTTTTCTACTTAACATTTCTTAGACCTCCTACTTTTATTTCAGTGATAAGATTTAACTGGCTTTTCCTGGTTCAGCAGAAATAATTCCTAATATATTTTTTTGTTCAGCAAATCAGTTGTTAAAACTGAATAACAATATTTTTTAAACAATAATCACTTAAGTAAATCATTTTATTACTTGATTAAATTTTTTCATCTTACCACCACTTAATTCCATGGAATCAATATGTCTTTAGTCTAAAAATAGCCAACAAGCAATCTCTAAAAAAGTCTTAAGCATTTCTCCGCTCACTATTGGGATTCACAGTTATAAGAGTAAACATATCCTGTTTCTAGCAAGTGGCGATTCTTTTGAGAATCTATCGTTTTGTTACCACTCTGATTTTGCAACTTTCAGAGTATTTAAAATTTCTTAAAATTCCTATTTTTACACTACTGAATTTCACATTTTGTCATTGGGACAAATGCATCCTACAAGAGACTTTTTTAATCTTTCTTCATAATATTTAGTCTAACTATCTGATCTTTAAGAAATATTTTAGCTTTGCATTTTACCCTGTCTGCAGCTGGGAGTATACATTACTGAAAATATGTTAATGTCCTATTTCATGAATCTGGGCATTCAGGAACTGTCCATTAAAGGCAAATATCCCTTAAAGTAGATGAAGATTCAACACTATATACATATGAGAACAAATACATCTTGAACTTAAAAAGCAGAAAAAATTATCTTTAATTAGATTGTCATTACATAAAGGTTCAATGCATTTCAAGAGAGTCTGATGTAGAACTCTATTTTTCAAAGAATTAAAGTACAGCCATTCTGTCAAGCTTAACTTCTCAAAATAAAGTCAATAAAATAAAAATAAATAAGCCAAGTTTCACTGCTCAATAACTAACTACAGTAAAAAGGACTTGTTATGCCAAGTTTCACTGCTCAATAACTAACTACAGTAACAAAGGCTTGTTAGGGTGCCATCTAATAAGAAAAATTTAATACAAAGGGGGATAGCATAAAAAAATAGGAAAAAAAAAGCTTTTAAATGCTTTTGAAAAGATATGATTATACTTAAAATAATTACATTAACATACTTTCATGAATAAAGGAAATCTTATTCACAAACTAAAGAATTCTTTTATTTACAATTTCAATAAAACATTAAAAAATTATGAAGGTATTAGAAATGTAAATTTCATTCCTCCTTTTCTGATACAACATGCATGTTCAAATAGGAGGAGAAACAAGCAGGGCTGTGGAGTCGTTACGGAAAATAAACGACTCTTCACTCCTGGAATTTTAAACACTCTGACTCCCTCATATATATGTAAACATATAGACATGGTTACAGCTTATTTGTTTTTTAATATAAAAGAAGTAATAGATGCTACAGAAAAAAACTGATGCATAGCAAATTTTTTACATTAATTAGCATTTATTATGAAATGGAAAACTGGCATTAGTAATTTCTAAGAAACAGTATAACTTCGGCAAAATCTTCTTTCTTAAAAGACCAAAGATCTGATTTGATAAACTTCAGAACTGAGAAGAGTCTTTCCACACAGACTTGAGTAGGAGGGAAAACTGTTACTGTTAAGGCTACTTCCTTTAACTTTTCAGGATAGATTTTTATAAGTTCTAAAAGAGCTGTCTTGCAATATTTCTCTATTTCTTCAAAGATCTTGTATAAATCTTGTTTGTATTTTTTCATTTTTATATCTAAAGGCTCTTGGTTCTTTATTTTCATTCGCTTTGCCTTAGCATTTTCAATATTATGCAAATATTTCTCAAAATCTAATTCATCAGTGGAAGAGGATGATAGAGACTCAGTTGCAATGGCTGCAGTTTGACTGTCCTGATTTGAATACTCCAGTTGTTATAAGAATAATTTCATTCTTAATGAAAGTTCACAGATGGCTTTCTTTACCTTTTTTAATTTGTTCGTCATCCAACAAAATTCGGCGTTTTGGATCTACATATATTGAACCTATCAAGATCTTATTGTCTAGCAAACTAGTTTCTCTTTTCTTCACTAAGAAATGATTTCTTCTGCAATAAACCCTCCATTTCAGAAAGAACAAACATCACATTCTTCCATCCTCACCTCCTGTTAATTCTTCCGATTGTAGCTTTTTTTTGTAGCTATATACAGTGTAGAAAGAAGAGTTTCCGATTCTGAAAGATCATTCCACAATCTTTCTGTTAGTGAAACATTAGGGTTAGCTACATCTTCTGAAAAAGTTTCTAATCCTAACAACCACCATATCATCAAATATGTACTTCTGCATTGTGTTGTTCGATCAATAATAGCTTTTTTTCCTGCTCGCTTCCTAAGAATGGCCTCAATTTTGGGAGTTTTTGCTGCTATTGTTGCTTACATAAATTTACCAATGAGATTTGTAACTAAATGAATCAGTTTAATCAATAATGGCAAATATCATGTCCATCCTGCCTCCTTACATTTATTTATTAATATGTCAATAAAATAGAAAATAACTATTTATTAATGTTAAATAAAAATATTAACTCAGTTTGTCATTAATTTTTTTTTTTCAATTCACTTTAATTTCATTTCAAATTCAAACTGTCCAACAAACACTGGAGTCGGAGTCAACGTAATTTTAGCAACTTCAACTACTTTTACCCCAAAATCTACCCAACTCTGATTTCGACTCCACAGCCCAGGAAACAAGCCTATGTAAAACTTAATCAACCTTAAACGAAAGTCGAAGTCTATCTATTTTGAAGGTGGTTATTTTAAGGCAGAATATTTTTGCTTTTGAAGAAGAAGGACACAATCTAATCACAAGCCAAAATAAGGCTGCTATTTTACCTAATTTTAAGTAAAAATATGTATGTTCTTTGATATAATTCCTAAACTCTCTTAACTTGAGCAATATGTGCCACTTGTGATATCATTAACCACAAAATATAGTTTCATGAAAAACTTATGGCAACTCAAGTTACAAAGCAAAGGAATGCAACAGCTTATGTTCCATGTTTCTTATTGATGCTTATTTCAAAAATTATAAAATCTTTCTGGAAGATAAACAAATTTTAAGCATATGTAACAGTTAATTGATATAATTTAATCACTAAAATAATACTGTTATGAAATGTACAGGCACTGTAAGATGGCTTCCTCGCAAAGCAGCTTTAGGGTTGCCATAAAAGCAAGGAATGCAGGGTTGCCACATTTGGCAAGAAATCGTTCATTTGGTGACAAAATTGGCAATATGCCATGGTAGGATGGAGAACCTTCTAGTACGAATTCTTACTGGTTTAGCCCAGAGAATGTTCTCGAACACAAGCCAAAAGCTATATATACCCTGCTGGTCTGCAGACAGTTAGTTGGTGCCTCTTCTAGCGAGTCAGTCCATGCGGAGTCGATCGAGTTGACAGTTGGTCAGCGAGTGCCGAGTGGGTCGGAGAGTGCATCGAAAGAATCTCTTTGTGTATAGCGTTTAGTGCATCGTCGAGAGAGCATGTTGGACTCCGGGAACGACTGAACCAAAGAGTCGGGAGCTGTGCTCTGTGTGTTGTAGCGTGGAGTCTCGAGAGTACGTGGAGTTATGAGAATGACCGAGCAGAGTCGGGAACTATACTCTGGTGCTTTGCAGCAAAGCTGTCTCGACTGTTGTAGCCTGATAGGGTGTAAGGCTGTATCGCTGATTGTTCCAGCGAGTGTATAGTAGATCTTCGACGACTGTAAAACGTGACTTTGGAGCTGTTCTGAGTAATATTGGCTAAATGTGTTTCGATATTTCATCAAGTAGCGTCATCGTTATTCACTCCAAATCTACGAACCAGGTACAAACGTGAAGGAAGAAAAAAACGTAACAACTGGAGTCAGAAAAGAATAACGCAACTATACTAAAATTTAGTAAAAATTCATCTTCTCCCCCACAAAAGCACTTTAACAAAAAATGAACAGTTACATTATATAAATTTTAACACATGATCCAACAAAACAACTGAGAAATTTTGTGCAAAATAATTCATTAACTGACTTTTGGAAAAACCAACTAAAATAATGTAGAGGAGCTGCTATTTTTGCAGTTTGTGCTATGATATTTTGAATTAAAAGAACAATTTGAAATACCTTTGGGACACAGTATCAGTCTGCTCTATCCTATTGGCTAGGTGCTCTTCATGAGATTTGCTCTTAGTGAGAGGATAAATTTCTGGCAGGAGATTCGTCTGATGTTTTTTGCTGGGAGGCGGTGTGGTCGGAAATTTTTTATTATCACTCTTTTTTCCAGATATGGGAGGAGTGGGAGGTGGAGTATATCTCCGTTCTCTCGAGGAAGGCATACTAGGAGACAGTACAGTTGAATTGAGGGTTGGTGACCATGGCCCATGGTGTGCAGAGGAGATAACAGAGGACGAAGAGGAAATAGATATGTGGCCAATGTGGTGTCCCGCATGAAGGCTAGAACTCATGCTTGTCGGAGGAGACTGGGGGCTATGAGTTGGTGTGCTTTTCAATAGTTCCTCAGATGGGACAGAAGATCTGGCAACCCTTCGCTGATGATGAGTTCTTGGGGAAGAACTTATCGTAGAGTTTCTGTCCCATGAATCCCAATGAAGATCTAAATCTGCTGCTGTAGTAATTTCACCTCGAATCTGACGTTCTGCAAAATGAAATTATTGGTTACTTTTATAAATACTATAAATAAATAAGCATAAATGTAATAAGTCATCACTCTTTAGAGGTATAATCAATATGTTAAAATGAAAAATATGGTCATATGACTGCAACTGTTAAATTGTAAAATTAGCTACAGAAAACAGTTCTGTAAAATTAGCTTCAGTATAACAGTTCTATTATTTAAAGAGTGTCTTGAAAAGACTATCATCATAAACTCCTTAATTGTGACCAAATACGTGAAAACTACACTAATAAGCCAAAACATTATGACTACCCCTACATTTTTTAATAAACACGTCTGGATGACATGGAGGGCACATGATTAAGTGGGAATAATATTTAACTGCTGCTGGAGAAGGTAATGAATCATTCTTGCACTTAATTTTGCAAGTTATAGGCTGCTGATCTAAGCAAATTTGTCAGGGGCATATAGTAATGTTCCGAAGACTCGGAATGAGTACCTTCGGAACTGCACAAATGGTACATTCTTCATGATCTGCTGCTGTTAGTATTTATGCAAAGTGATTGTAAAACCAGCAGAAGACACCAACGTATTGGATGTCCATGCATCATTAAAGAAAAAGGATGTCGGAGACTGTCTCGCTTAGTACAGCAAAATTAGTGCCAGATAGTGGCTCAGCTGACAGCCCAATACAATGAAGTCCAAGTGCAAGTATTTCGAAACACACATGTTCAGCGGACACTGTTGGATATGGGATTGTGCAGCAGACATCCCAGCTGTGTGCCTTTGTTGACCATGTATCATTGCCAACTATGTCTACATTGGGCCTGAGAATGTGCAGACTGGACCATGCATAAGTGAAAGACAGTTGCCTGGTTGGATGAATCCCGATTTCTCATTTATCATGTCAATAATCGTGTCAGAGTATGCCGTCTTCCAGGTGAACAGTTGCTCGTCCCCCTGCACAGCAGCTCATGCTGCTGCTGGTGGTGGTATGCATTGGGGGACGTTATCATGGATGGCTCTGAGACCCTTAGTTAGGCCATATGAACGCTGTGGACTTTCTGAACATAACTGTGGATCAGTTGAACCCCTACATGGCATCTGTCTTCCCAACTAGAAATGGAATCTTCCAGCAAGACAACGCTCCATGTCACAAGGCATAAATTGTGTTGGAGGGATTCAAGGTACATAAGGATGAGTTTTAATTAATTTCCTGACCATCTAACTCGCTGGAACTTAACACGATGGAGCCCATTTGGGATGTAATGCAGTGGCAGTTCAGAATGCAAGCACCATCATATCTCAATATCTTGAATTTGCGTGACCGCTGCTTACACATGTGATACAACTTGTCTCCAGTCATCTAACCAAAAACTTGTAGCATCCATGCTAAGGTGAGATGTAGCTCTTTTGCCGGCCAAAGATCACACAACATGTTATTGAAGAGGTGGTCACAACGTTTTGGCTTTTCAGTGTATCTGCAAATGGAGGTTATCTCTACAAAAGAACTTCTCAAGCAAACTGTATGTAATTACATTATGTATGAGAACAATTATAAAACTTTGTCCAGTTCAATAGTCAGGAAGGATCATGAACACACAAAAATTTCCTCTTTCTGTCATTGATAATAGTGCACAATAAAAAAATGTTTCAAGGAAAATTGAAATTTATAAAGAAGATCCTTTACTTGGAAATGCAAGACAATAATGTACCATTAAATATAATAAGTAAAAAGAATGACTTGAGAGAAATATTTTTAGAATGATGTAAGCAAAAGTGAAATGAGTACCTCTGGAGTTCTTGGGGAAGAACTTATCGTAGAGTTTAATCACAGAAAATCAAAACATCAGTTTTCAAGACTTTTAAATGCAAGATATCAAATTCTCACTTTACAGTTTGCATATTATGATGGAAATAAAATTATTACATATAACCATACAAGAAACAAATACAATAGTAAATATTAAAACAGATATTTTGAGTTTCAAAACTGACAAAAAATGGGATAATCATGTAATATGCAATCTACTGCTTTAGTTATTTATTTCTTACATGACACCACTAAAACACTATTTTTTAGTCTGAATGTACGATAAAATGGCAGAAAAGCAATGATTAAAATAACCAATTTTAGTGCCACCATTTGAAAAATAACTAACTAAATGCAAATCCCACACAACATAATTATTGAAATTGAAAATTTACTATCTGATAACTTCAAATTTTCAAGTGATGCTTTCACAATGTTTTATTCAAATAGTTTACAAAATGAAGAAAACGAAGGGAAAGTCACAGTAATAAACGACAAAAAAATGATTCATGTATTTGTTGATAAAACAATAAAAGATTTTCTTATGCTTTGTGAATTAAAGTAAAAAATGTACACCTGGTGAATCCCTTTTGGAATATTTAATTGCCATGCATGAAATAGCCAGTCGTGGTTCTGTTAATGATTCATCAATTCTTGATTATGTAATCAATGGGATACCAGATCAGAATAGTAACTAAATTATTTTGTATGGGTGTAAAACTATTTCTGAATTCAAAGAAATTAAAAATTTATGAGAAAATCTGCATTCAAGATACGAAGAATAAGGGTTATTCAAACACACAAAATAAAGCAATAAATAATAATAACACAAGATAAAGCTAATAAGAGTACAGAACCAAGGTGTTATGACTGTGGAAGTATAGGGCGCGTAATGTATGCACATTCTTAACGTGTATGCATAAAGCATACAAAAAAAAAAAGTTTGTGGCTTTGAGGTCCAGATTATAGATCATTCCGGATAATGGACGTCCGGATTACGGACTTTGTACTGCATAAATACTACAGTGAATATTTTGTTAACATACTTGTTCATAATGTCAATTGCCATAAGCAGTTCTCATGAGATACCTGCTTATATAAAAAAGACATCTGTATATAAATTACAAGTAAAATTTGGTATTTATTGGTCGTAGTGAGAAATAGGAATTAGCAAGTTTTAGCTGTGGTGAGAAACAAAGTTGCCAGTATACTCGCAATTATTATACCAAAGGTCAATATTTTCAAAATGGCAGCTTGCTAGCAGTATTATGAAAGAAAACAGATGAATAAAATTCCAAATTCAAGAAAACAGCAATTATTAATGGGGCAAATATAAACAGAAGTTACATTCATTTGCTTCTTCATCTGTAGATCATAGCCTGTCAACAATTTTAATGCAATGTGAAAATGCAGGGTGAAAGATCTCAGTATTAGCTCTATATACATGTGCCACATAAATCCACCAAAAGAGGAGCCAAATAAATCTGAAATGTGTTGATGGTATTTATGCTCCACAAATTGTCTGTCAGTCTTATCAACTAAGATTCATACTCTGAAGAAATTTACCCTTTATTCCTGTATCATTCAGGGATACTTCCCATAATTTTAATTTTTCAAATCACAAAAAATTTTAAATCCAGTCAATGACTCAGATTGAATTTCTAAATGCTAATGCAACTGAATATCAGGATAAAGAGGAAGACTTCACTTCTAGGATGTATACAAACACATGTGAAAATTTACTTCTCTACACACCTTCTCCTGCTTTCGTATATTTATACAGCTTTGTCACTTCTCTTAGTTTTGTGACTACAGTATGAATAATAAGCGTAGAGTGTTGTCACTTTGTGCAAGCATGTGCCTCTAGCTTAAAATAAGTTTCGGAAATTGTATATATCAAAACATCTAAAAAGAGAGAGAGAGAGAGAGAGAGAGAGAGAGAAAGAGGAAAAAAAAAAAAAAAACACTCATGACTATTCAGTGGAACATCTGAGGATGGGTTTAATTGAATCTGTTGCAAATACACAATTTCCAGTGTGCTTATTATGCCATAAAACATCATCAAATGAAGCTAAGAAATAAAATTGATTGCAAGCACAATTGATCACAAAGCATCAAAAGTCACAATTCACAAAACTGACAGAAAAGCTGCATCATTTAAGAAACAATATGCTGATAATGAAGATGGATTAACAGCTTCTTATTGCATATTGCACTTAACTGCAAAATGTGGTAAAAGTTTTAATTAGAAAAACATAAATAATACCCTCTGTAAAAGAATTTATCTCAATAATGCATCAGGATATATCCATATATAAAAACATTGCGTTTAAGTGATAGCACAGAAAAGCAAGGTTGAAGAATTTGTAATTAACACTGAAATTGAACTTACAAGTGTTCCCCAAAACTTTTCATTTTCTATACAGTTATACAAGTCAACTACTATAGACAATAATGTTTTATTGATGACATATATACATTATTTTTATAAAAACAATACACTACAAGAAGAAATGCTACTCACAATAAATCTTAACACTAGTATGCAAAACTTAAGCAACAAACTCACTTTTCAACATATAATCATAAAGTGTAGAAAAAAAGATTTTTGTGATGAGTACAATGAAAAGCCAACTCAGTATAAAGGTCATGCATATGCAAGTATCAGCACCATGATGTGAAGGGGTAAATCAGGGCATGCAAAATGCAATGAGTCAGCATGCACAGTGAAAGGCAATTTAAAAAGAAAAAGAAAGAATGATGATGCAGATCATTCTTTCGCTTGCAGATGAATATATTTCAATGCATTCATCTGCAAGCGAAAGTGAGATTGAACATACAGGTATGGCTACAAGAAAACATCAGGATGCCTTTACATGTGGTAGAATGATTGATTGGCAAGTTTGATAAGGGATAGAGTTTGACATCTGTGATTTAAGAGTTTAGATTTGATAAAAGTGTTGTTTCATGAGCTTAAGCCTTTAAAATAACAAATCCAACAGTAAGAAAGGTTGATAGTAGTCGGCCAAACCGATATATCAACCTGTAGGCAAAAAGAGATTGAAACCAGACAGTGGGCAACACTGCTCAGTAGTTGTGTATGGCAACAGGACGACAAATGCCCCAGTTGACTTCATATAGGCAGCCTATTTGCCCATTGTCCTGAATGCTACATACCACTGGCTGCAGCCCATTGGTGGCACCATTTACAGTGGTACATAGAACACAAAGACTGAATACCTCATTAATGAAGTGATGCCCTTTTTACCAATGAGAGCTGTTTCAGTCTGACAAGTGATTCTTAGCATGAGTTGATAGAGAAGTGCTTTCCTCCCACTAACATCAGGGAAAGAGACAGTTGCGGTGGTTCTGGTGTGCTTGTATGGCAAAGCATTATGATAGACAGACAGATGGAACACCACATTGTCGACACAGATTTCTTAACACGAGGTCATTACTGTGATGAAATTATTCTGACACACCTGTTTCTTTTCCAGCATGCTACTAGTTCCAACTCTGTTTTTATGAATGATAATGCAAGACAATACAGAACTCATGTTGTTAAGTGCAGATATTCACAGAATGGATTAGTCAGTGTGCTCCCCTGATTAAAATCCCACTGAACATGTGTGCAATATTTTAGGGAAATGCTTGTTTGCATAATCTTGTCCTTCAGAGAACACCAGACAACTGCAATAAATGTTCCTTGAAGAATTGGAACTCTTTTCTTAAGAGCTGTTAGATAATCTGATGTTGAATACTGATAGACAATGCAACACAACCATTACAGTTAGAGGAGGTCATATCCCTTACTAAGGCTCTCTGATTTGCTGTTCTTCCTCTTGGCCTGACAGATTTTTGTAACAACACTATTTTGTCAATAAAGCCTTTTCTTTTTGTTCCATGGTTCAATGCTGCATGTGTTCTATCTTTTTTTTACTTACTAAAGTACTATATCAGTATGAGTAACATATTAACAACTGGGTCATTATGGATGCTATTCCATCTATCACTGTCACTGGTTTACATTGTCTTTCTTTTCAATTTGACTTCAATTTATTATTTACTTTACCAGATTTCAAATCAACTGCTTTTTCTCAGTGGGTGGGTAATATAATTTTAAATTTACCATACGTGTTAAGAATAAAAGATCACCAGCAGAAAATGGAATATCACAACTGCAAAAGAAATTTACTACAGCAGTAAGAAAAATATGTCTGTTCATTAGAGTTGTTTTAATGACACTTTACAAGCAAATTTTTCACACTTGCTCACAGATTTGGCTTCGTTAACACTTTTCTCCTTTCCATTTTGGGTTTTGAAAGTATAAATAAATTATTAATGACCAGCTTTTTCCACGCTAAAAAGTTAAAACCACTTGCTATTTATTGATGTAACTATTGCATTTTATCTGGTGCTCTTTCAATCTTTGGCATTGGTAACTTGCAGCTATCACATTTTATTACATAATTTTATTGACAGCTTTTTTGGATATAAAAACTACAAACTACATCTATTAGCATAACACCTCTGGAAGGATTAGAAAATATCACCAAAACACATTTAAACTTCCTTCTTAACAAAATAGAAATAAATAAAAAATAAAATATCTTAATCAAGGACATAACACAAGTTATGACTGGCAAGATAGCCAGGTCCACTGTTTTCAATTATCTTTCTGATATACTTAAGAGTTAGTCATAAATCAGTACAGGGATTTACGTTTTTATTCCTTTGTATGAAGTAAAAGAAGTATTATAGTAAAAAAAAATTGGTTTCAGATTTCAACAGATATATCCATTTTTATTATTTTTTGCACGCCATCTGTCAGAATAAAGGATAACTTGAAAGCGATTAACCATAGAATGTTGAAGTTTTGTATATGGGATGGTTATAGCGTCTAGTTATGTATGTCCTATTCCTTCACCCAGCCTTTATTTTCACAATCATTAGTCACAGATATATACTTTCAGCTACAGAAGTATTTTTAATCACGAAAATACTCATGTTTTGGCCCAATTTCAAATTAAAAAAAAAAAAAAAAAAAAAAAAAAAAAAAAAACTTTATTTTGGACAAATAACGAATTTAAACTTTTAATGAGCTCTCCCGGTTCCTATACTTACATTTGGGGAAGTTTTATACTCATTATGGGAAAAAAAAAAAGTTTGACTTATGCATGACAAATTTGACTGGGATATTTGATTCAAAATTTGCAATTTTTGATGTCATTTTCAACTTGCCTCAAGGGACTGGACAATGAAGTTAGAATAAGTTGAGAAAATAACTTAAAATGAAGTGCAGCAAAAAATGCATGTAACTTTATAGGACATACAAGGAAGTCCAGTGGTGTCCACATCAGATATTTTAATTAGTAAAATTAAAATACTGAAAGGAAAACACATTTTTTTAAATATTACAAGTTAAAATACACATTTTTGTAGACATAAGATGATATGAACAAAAATTGAATAAATTTTTCCTTTTCCCATTACTAAAACTGCATACCTATTAAAAGTAATAATTCATTTTTCTTTAGTTTTAATGCATATTTATAATTAATATACATATATAATTTGTTATTTATTTTAAATAATTTAATAAATTTGTAAGTACTACTAATTAATACAATATTTTAAATCTTTAATTCACATCAGTTTCAAAAGGCTATATCCAATAACTATATCCAGTAACTGTCACTGACATGATAAAAAAAACATTTTCTGCAAGAAGGCAGCACTACAAATAATAAATATTTTACCTCAATTAGACAGTTTAAAAATCAGTTAACCTGGGCTTATTTTAAACTTGTATTTGAAAATCAGCTAATACATCATGCAAAATAAACAAATAATTAGAAACTTATTTTCTAATCACTACAAATATGATTATATATATAAGCATGAAATGGAAATACAGTATGAAGTCCAAAATATCCAGAACGATGTTATATCTAGGTCTTAAAACTGCCAACTTTTATTTTTTAAGCAAAGCCTAGAAGTACCAAATATAATAAAACTTCAAAAAAAAAAAAAAAAAAAAAAGTTTGCTATAAAAGCGATTTTTCTTCCGACTGAAATTCCAGGAAGTCGTTTTCAGACACCTGCTGGCTATGAGATTGTACGATATTCAATGTTGTCACATCGACAACATGTTTCAAAATTAGATAAAACAGCAGCGTCATTTTGACATAGATTTTGAGCATTATAGAAGGCAAAATTTTTTAATTAATGAAGTTTGGAAGAAATATGGAGATATAACAAATGAAGATGATACAGCTTAAATTTTCCATTGCAATGGCAATGTTCCATTCATAAATCAACTAATGGATGGTGAAATCTTTAGTATGTTTTAAATCCAGATAATATCACTACTGATTATGAAGTAAGTGACAAAGCATTTATTGAAAATGAAGAGATTTCACATGTCAGTCTAGTGGAAATTCTTGAAAGAAATTGTCTATCTATAAAATTAAGAGAAAGTATTAGCATAAACAAAAGAAACAGCTTAAAAAAATAAATATTGACTCCCCTGGGGTTATAAATGCTTCATTATTGCATAAACTGCTATTTCATATTTTTAATTTTTATATGTTGTTATCTTACTAGATTTAAATTGATGATTTAAAACTTGGCAATTTCTGAAATCCAGAATTGCCAAAGTCCCAATGATTTCAGATCTTGGACTTTATACTGTACATACATAGCATATACAAAAGTTATCTTAAATATTGTTACATAAAATTATTACCAGTGTAAGCTTTTAAATTCCTTAGAGCTATTAATAATCTTCTTTTCTCTTCATCTTTAGCTTCTGATATATGCATAACATTTTTAACTTCTTGCTCAGGTAATTTCAACAGCAGTTCCATAGTGGAAATTTTTGTACTGATGTTCTGCACAAAAAATAAAAGAACATATAAATTCAAAGAAAATATGTTTTAAAATAACATTTTTAAATGCTATTTATTGTACATAATAACACAGAAAATGAATAACACTGCCTCTTTTATTCCATTACAGGCTTAAATAATATTTGAGGTTTAAACACTTGACAATTTAATCATACTAAATTAGAGCTATCTAGTATACATAAGACAACCTGGAAAAACTGCAGTTTCCTTCTGTGGAAGATATACAGCAATACATTATAAAATTTGACTTGTTAAGAAAATTCCAAAATGAACTGAATTTTAATTAAATGCAATAAGAATTCTAAAAATTATCTTCAGTGAAAATGGTTACAGATGATGATGGCATAGAAATTAAGTAGAGAAAACTCCTGTGTTAGGAAATGTGTGTTGAAGGAAAGACAAAGAACTACTTCATAGTACAAACTGGTGAAATTCTGTTGCAGAAAACAAGATTCAGGGACTCTCTCTTTATATATGCAGTCAATTTCAGTTAATCAGACCACATCGGGAAGCGATCGTTTTGGTCCTAATAAACGGCTGGTCCGATTACACGAACATGTCCTATGTTGCAAGACAGGACGTGCTACATGTAGCAAACAGTAAATGTACACGTAAATCATGTACTAAAATGTAATTATGAACTTTATGGTGCAGTACACACGTATGGCGAGCATTTTCCAGTTAACATTTGAAGAACTTATCCAATGTGATCTGACGCGTTTTCTTGACAGATTGCACATGAACGAAATCACCACTAAATATAACGGGACTGCCTTCATTTCCCTCCTGCATGAAATACCGATGCAAAGTTTCAATGCATTTCGTCGCATCCTGTGTTGTCACTTGCACCAAACTTATTTAGCGGTATCATCATCTTCACTTTCTTGGTCTTCTGATGCTGTTGTGCATTTTGCTGCAACTCGAGCAATGATTATAGCGTCGTAATCTTCATTTTTATCGTAGCATTGAAGCTTGTTGTCAATGGATAAAAATTCTTTGCAATTTTGTACCTGTTGAAGTTCCACGTGTAAATCATCATTTTCACTTTCAATGAGCATGTCCACATCCATCTCCAAAACCAAGTGCTTAAAGACAAGTGAGAGAAACAGTTCTGAATTGTCTCACTGCTCACTTTTCACCAGCTGTCAGCCACAAATGTAACTGCTTGTAAGATGTTGACCTTTGCACTGACTTCGCTTGCTTTTGACGATGAGGTCTGCAAGCTTTCTTCTTTCTGCCCGTTCCTGACATGTTTGAGCAGCACAAAACAGATACGTGATCCATCGCTCTTTTTGTAGCCAGATAGTGCAACATAATTATAACTTAATGAGCCATCCGGTGTAGCACGATAATACAGCTCAGTCTCATCAGCATTGTAGATGTCATCATCTGAAAAATTTTCAAGAAGCTCGGGCAGTATTGTTGATTTCCATTCTTCAGCATTTGCATTATCAGCTTCTTTCTTTCTCGCCATATGCTTTCTTGAATTTTATGTCATGTCTAGATTTCCATCGAGACAACCAACCGTCCGTAGCTTTAAAGTCATTGTGGGCCAGCTTTTTAGCGAGTTCTTGTGCTTTGCATTTTAACACTGGGCCGCTTACTCGCTCATCCAGTAACAATGACAAACAATTTATTAAGGGCCTCATTGACATCTGGGTTCTTACTTTCATGCTTCCGATTTTTGGAAGTTCCTTCTCGTCCTTCACACTGTGCCCATTCTTCTCGCAGCTCATTCTCTTGTTTTATCAAGTGTAAAATTGTAGTCTTTGCCAATCCGGTTATTTCCACCAACCGACACTGACTAGTGTTTCGTGGTTGTTGCTTGATCTTATCCAGGAAACCAATTTTTTCAGCTAACGTCAAGTCCCGTCATGGCATTTTGGCAGGGGAGACAAGACACGCGCTCAGTTCACTGACTTAAGTGGTCTGAAGAAACCTTGGTGTTTCGGGTTCAAGATGTTGAGGTCAAGAGGGAGATAAAATGCTCGCCATTCAAAGCTTTGGTGCTAAAATCATCCCAAAAAGGTGATGAAATGATAGCTTTTTCATGTAAAATTTAATCATGATTGACAGGCAGGAATTCCTTTCAGGGGGAGCTGGACACTCTATTGTTAATTTCCTCAAAACTCGGAGGCGCAGGTCAAAGAAAATGGTCGCGTGTTCACCTCCCACCGGTTTTGCTTTTGCCATGCACTTTAAGGAATTCCTGACCTTTGATAAAGTATTTCCCTTGGGAGCCGCAACTACAGATCCTCCCATATGTCACAGACCATCTGTACATCTACTGTATGTGGCCGACTTGTGGCTTCTGTTTCTTATTCGCGCTCACATTTTTTGGTCCGATTAAATGGAATTTTGTTCCAAATAAGCGAATAATATTAAGCTTATGTACATAGGATTTGTTTTGGTTCTGTCGGATTTGGTCCGATAAAGCAGCTGGTCCGATTATCCGGTGGTCCAATTAACTATATATATTTGACTATATATATATATATATATATGCATTGTAGTGAAGTGTGGTATATTGATGACAAACTGTTCGAGTTGGATGTTAAAACTTTGCAAGTACAGATCATCGGTGAACTTATACAGAACTCTAAAGCAGTGTGGAAAGCCAAGCAATTTAAGTGCAATAAATTTTATTTCTGAATTTTCTTGTCTATTTTGGAATAGTGCACATGCCATTCACATTAACACTTGGCATGCGGGCATACTTCGCGCAAACTTACGCGTGCAGCGGGCGTTTTTTCGTGAATCGCGTGGAAGTATGCTTATTCAGGAAAATTGGAGTAAATCGAAAACTACTTCGTTTTTATGAACAAAACTTTTTTTATTTTATACTTAAATATATACTGTATGATTATTTTTTTTTTAAAAAAGAAGATATTTTTAAGAAATCACAAAAATAAACAATTTTTAAAATTTTACAATGTATTAAAAAATATTTTTTCATAACAAGTACAAATAGAACTGATAACACGTTAATAGTTCTTTAAAGTATGGTACCGTTCAAAGCATTTTCCTCTATGAAGAGGAACACGGCAGAAGCTACATATGAAACACGTTTCACTCCGCACTTTTTTGACTGCACACACGCAACATTGTCTTTGTGGATTTTTCTTCTTCCTGGCACCAACAATTTTCTCCAATACATGTTTGCGCATATCCATGGACAATCTTCCAGGAGGGTCGCGTTTTGATATAATTTACTCTGGTTCTTCAGTGCTGATTTCAGGTAGTTCACCCAATAGCGTGCAAAAATTTCTTGTATTTTATTTTTTGCGTCTTTGTCGAATTGTATACTACATATGCATTGAAAAATGCACAATTCATCATATACATAGCTAAGCACTTTGTCCACGTCACTTTTTTACGCAAAATACTATAGTAGGACAAATATTGACCGGCCCAGTCTACTCCTTTCATGTACTTGTTGCAGTCGATCAAAGCATTTGGCTTTATAATTTTTTGTCTCTTGATACGATCAACATTACTACTTTCTTTCATTTCTGCGGAATGGATTGAAGAGATGAGACTGACTTCTTTCTTGGATTGCCAAACTTGTACCAATATATCATTTTTTTTTCGAAACATTGTTTCTCCTTTTTTCAAATTAGATTTTTTCAGGCACTCTGGTAGATCTCTATTCTTCCTAATTGCTCCGCATAATCGTATTTTTTTTTTTTTTTGTAAAAGGGCTTCCATGTTATCGACACTGTTGTAGTAACTGTGCGTATACAAATGGTGTCAGACATCAGTATATGGTGAAACTACTGTATCGTTTCGATCAAACATAATCCTTCAGCAGCATAAACTTCAAAATTGCAAATATAACCAGTGTCACTTTCAGACAATATTCGTATGAGTATGCTGCATTTTATAATTTTTCCAGTGTTGTTAACTCTAAAAACCAATCATCCTCTCCAAGGTATTATGCTCTCATCTAACGATACTTGTTGTTTCAGTTTGTAAATGTTATTGAATTTTTCAACAAAATAATTTAGTATAGGCCTGACTTTGAATAATTGATCAGAATCGTCCGTGATGTCTTCATTGTTATTGAAATGCCAAGCCTTCCATATTTGGCAAAATCTATCCCTTGACATAGTTTTTGAAAAAAAAAAAAAAAAAAAACTGTGTACTTGTGCAGACATTAGTTGACCAATAATCGTCTTGGGCGTCTTTACGAACTTGTCCATGAAAATAGCAAGCCCCAAAAATTTCTTCATCTCCGGAATCGTAATATCTCTCCATTTCATGCTTTTGGGGGCTATTTTGAACTGATTCATATTTTGATAATAATACCTGTTTGATTCCGTGACTAAATATGCAAATAAGTTATCGCCTATAAATAACTTTACTGCATCAGCTGTGGATTCAGGAACATTAGCCATGTTAGTTATCTCAGGATGACCCAAAAACTTTTCAAGGTCTGGAGGATTGTTAACCGATGACCATTCATCTGCTTCTTCACCAGAAGTTGTTTCAGAATTACTAGAAATTCTTCTTCAGACGAACACTTGAGAATGTGGAATAATGTCATCATCGTCACTTTCTTCGATATCTTGACTTTCAGAATCACTATCATACAAAAAGTCCAATAATCTGTCAGAGCATATTTCTTCATCACTATCTTTCTCACAACAGTTCATTTTATCAATTTATTTAAGAAATAATAAAAAACCAAGCTTCAAATTGACAAAGCACAACTTGTATGTTCTGGTGCTAAGAATTCGATTGAAGACGAAATAACTCAACAAAAGACCAAGTAACTCAACAATCATAACTTGTTGAAAGAAAAAATGCACAGCGTTGCCTAGCAACGCAAACAACACCCATATAATGTCACACATACATATAATTATACGTATAGATTTGCGGTGGTTAACGGGTATCCACCACAAATCTACTAAATACGTATTTTTACATGACCCGCGTTCCAGTGACAGACTGCGAAAAACATAAAAATACGTTGCCCACATTCCATACGTATTTTTACGTGACCCGCGCTCCAGTGACAGACTGCAAAAAACATAAAAAAACGTTGCCCACATGTTAAGTGTTAAGAAGTAAAATGAGGAACAGTGGAAGGAATAGTTGTGGAAACACAGAGAATTAAGAAAATGGTCTTCAGAGCTTATAAATAAAGATTAAGCTTAAAGAAATAGAGATAAAAATTCACAATAATGTTAGGGAACCAACTATGCATTATTTCCTCCTCCTTATCTCTAGCAGTGAGGATAAAAAGTTAAACTGATTATGTAGTGATGGGCAATAATTAGTTCTGCTAGTACCTGAGATATCTGCCCCTTTGTTTTCAAAACATAGAGGATGTTTTTAATTCATCAAAAATGTAGCCAGAAAAATTGAAATGAGCTCAGTTGATACCACTGTTAGGGGACTGGTGCAGCTTTTATTTAAAAAAATTAACCACAAAGCAGCAGATTCTGAAGCAATCAAAAGTCATATGTTGCAATCATTTAAACCCAGCAGAATCTCATACACACATCAAAAGAGTCAAATGGTGACAGGCCAATCTATATTTAATTCTTGCTGAAAGGTATGGATATTCCGTTTCTAGTAAGAAGTCGCAAAACATTATTTTAGTGTTAGACCAATTAAAGAAAAAGTTACTTCTAGGTATTAAAAATTAATTTGCTTGCAGACAGAAGAAAACGCACAAAAGTTTAGCAAAGTCCGAAACATGGCAGAAACCCATGAAGCAGCAAGAAATTGTGATTGCAGTCCAGAAAACATATACTCAGCATTAAATGTCAAATATTGCCCATTCATTTAAGAAGTAGTTTTTAACTTAAAACAAAGGATTCAGGAAAGAAAATACAAGAGAGAAAGTTGCATTTTGTGAATTTGAAATCAGAAAATAAACAGAATAGAAGCACCAAATCAAACAACCTATAATAAGCAGTAATGGTTAGAATTAGAAGCTCAAATTTTAGAAAGAAAAAAAAAAAAAACCTAGAGTTAAGACTATTTAACACATCTTGCATGGTATTTTACCACAAACCTCTCACTAGGTAGACGGGGATTTTTTGCAATTAATGTGCAAAATTACTACTGCACAAAAACGCTTGCCAGGCCTTCCTATGAAATATGTCTCTTGTCATTATTTTCAGAAAAACCGGCATTTCTATACACAGAACCATACTGCAATAATTTGAAAATTTTTTTTAGCATCACGACCTCTATCTGTTATTGTTATTTTGCTTTTGAAATTTTACTTCATAATTCCATGATTTGCCACTTCTTTTATAATGGAATCTTAGTCTTTCTTCTGACAGACCAAACTAGTGGAGAAAGAACAACTAACGTTGAATACTGGGAGTTCAACCCGAGTTCAATCCCAGGCGAAAGTGCATGGCTGGTTTACATGGTTTCTCCCATGCATAATTCAATACCCTTAGGAAATCCTCCATGAAGATATCTCTTCTCTTTGGCAGATCATGTCATATCTTCTTAACCTTTCTTCAGATAACTTAGTATCATTTTCTATAATTTTTCCATTCTAATCACAGAGTCAGAATTTCTGCACAATTTCTTGAGCTGGTTTTCTTCTTTAGTTATAAGAGACTCAATTTTGGAACTAGTGTCATGATTATTCTAAGTTACTTCCAGGTATCTAGACAGAAAAACTTTGAGATTAAGGGTACTATAATTTAAATCTTTTTACTCAGTATCATTTTCTATAATTTTTCCATTCTAATCACAGAGTCAGAATTTCTGCACAATTTCTTGAGCTGGTTTTCTTCTTTAGCTATATGAGACTCAATTTTGGAACTACTGTCATGAATATTCTAAGTTATTTCCAGGTATCTAGACAGAAAAACTTTGAGATTAAGGGTACTATAATTTAAATCTTTTTACAGCATTTAAAAAATACGCTTACATAACTTACAGTAATTACGGATTAATTAATCAGTAATTAAAACAAAAATCAGACTTACATAAGGGTGCTGACAATTGATTTCAAGCCAGAAACCAATCTTCAGTTTTTGCGCACTCCCTTATGCCGTGGCGTCATTATGAAGATTTCTGTCTTCATAATGATGCCTTGGCTATATAAGTTGGTTGCTGTGCGCAGCACCCTTATGAAGCAGTCTTGTTAAAACATCCCTTTCTTGAAAGAATTCAAATGCATCACTTTTGTTCGAGGAAAAATTTGTCATTATTTTGAATCCGGGGAAAAATAATTTCTACTAACGAAGTATATATTCCTCAATTTTTGTTTTCTGCTTTTGGGTTTGCTTTTAAGCACCAATGATGCATAGGTGCTTTTCAACTATAAAACACATAAACTGAAAAAAAAAAAAAATTCCTTATTGGTTTTGCAATATCATTTGACAACAAACACTGTCAAACTTGGCATTTAATCACCAGGAAATCAAAATGTACTCTCAATTTTTAATTTAAAATTAAGAAATGATCTTAGATTATATTTACTTAAAAACTGACCTAGTTTGCTATTATAGAATACCATACGTTTCATCAGTATTTCTTTCTAAAAAAAAGTATGTCCTAAAAAAAGTAATTTTGCACTTAATTTTTTATTCTCATCTTTATTTAACTTAGAACATTTTATAACATTTCAAAATTTTAATTATAAGAAATTAAAGGTAATCAATCCAAAATCCAATCCAAGTAATGTTGTAAATATTACATACGAAAACTAAATGGAGAGTATTGAGTTCAATTCCCAATAAAAGCATAGTTTTTATGTTTAACATTTTGAACTAAAAAAAAAAAAGTTTCACATTTTTCATTCACAAACAAACAAACAAACAAACAAACAAAAAAAAAAAAAAAAAAAAAAACTTTAAATGGCAGTGCACCTATTTATGCAAATTATATGTTTCCTTTTCAAGCTCAAAATTATAGTTCATTTCTGATTATGGCTCAAAATGGCAGTAAAATGCAATAAGAATAATTTTGAATGTTTTTAGTAGATTGTTTCATTTATTTACTACAACAATTCTTTGATTCTGAGGCATGTATTTTTCAAAAATAAATGCAGTCAAAAATAGGACATTTTAAAATTGAAGATTTTTCTGAAACTAAATACTATTGCTGTTAATAGAGTGAAAACAATTATTATAAAAAAAATGACATTTTTCTCTTAGTAGGACCAGATTTAGAAATGTACATACGTATACATAAATGGCTGTTGTGATAAGGTTAATCTAAAGTTTCTGTATGATTTGGAATGAATAGGAAGAGAACATTAATTGACTGGTGTGTAAATGAAGGTTTACGCAGTAATCATTATAAGTGTCCTGCTTGTACGAAGGAAGTGCGTATGATTGAACGTAAAAATTGTTTAGATGGCTATGAATGGGTTTGTCGCAAAAAGGTTCAAATGCTCACTAAGTGCTCAATTAGAAAGAGATCATGGTTTGAGGAGTGTCATTTGATTATTACCGAAATTTTGATTTTTACGTGGATGTGTGAAGCTAATACTAAAATGATTAAGAGTGAATAAATTCGATTTTTGCTTTTGCAAATTTATGTGGCGATGGCAATACACAGATTCTAGTTCGGATAATTTAAGACAGTTTTCGGATGCTGTTAAGAAATTCTGTGTCGCATATTGAAGATACAGAAATTTTTAAATACAGTAATTAGATATTTCTTTTATTTACTGCATAGATTGCTAACATGTATTTCAATTTTTATGTTATTTTCTTGTTTGATTTAAAATGCATTTTATCGAAATGTGTGTGTGATTATGGCAAAGCCTCGAGGGCTATCTGCCTAAGGGGAGGGATGCCTTTGTGGAGGACTTTCTAAGGGGAACTGGCTCGTATACACGTTACACAAGGGGAAAAACCATGAAAACGCCCATGCAGCCAGCCTGTTCACGGGATTCGAACCTCGGACGAACTACCAGTGTTCAGCGTCTTTACCACTTGGCCGCTGGTGAGCAGTTTATCGAAATTATATATTTTTTGTTTTAATTATATTTTATTGCAATATGTTTTAGATACAATTTTATTGGGGAGGGCACTAGACATAAACATGCATGGCACCAAAACATTGTCAATTTTCACCAAGGGATAATATGAAATATATTAACAGCACATTTCCTAATTAACATATTTTGAATTTCTCTTTCATTTGCAAAATCCTTTAATAGCATATGTATAAATTTTATATACAGATTTCCAAGCAGACCGATTATGCATCATAGCATATTGATCACTATGGTGAAACCTCTTGGGAGAATCCCACTTGAAATTCCCTTAGAAATCTGCAATTTTAAATACGTTAATTTCATGCTGTTTTGCATGTTGGCATTGTTTTGCATAATGGATTGTTTGCATGTTAGTTTCACCACAATAATGTTGAAATTTTAGCTTATTTTATTTAGCATAAATGAAATTCATTTTATCAGTTGAATTCCATATATGTATGCATACAAAAATACATGCTTATGATGCTGATCTTATTGTCAATTTCTCCAATATAAAAATAAGAGAGAACAAAATAATAAGAAACAAAACTTTTAATTATAATCCAACAGATCTACACATATATTATTGAATAACATAACTATTTACAGTAAAACATTCAAGAATATTATTTAAATGGGTGCTTGTGTAAATTTAATTTGTGTAAATTTGCAAAAGTTTACTTGGGTTTAGCTGGTCACCAGTGGAAACAAGCATGGAAGAGTCAGTTTAAAACTAAAACACTACCATAATTTAGAAGTCATTGGTAGCTGAGGATGATGGTTTGGTAAACCATTGACACTAGTCCTATGAAAATTTGCAAATATAATGCTGATTTTTGTTGTTTGACTTCTAAATTGATACTTGTTCAGTATGTTATTTTATCTTAACACCACCATAGTTAATGACTCTTAATTACCTGAATGGTAATAGACTAGTATTTTAACAAATGGAATAACCACAACTAAACAGCAAATAAATTTACATTTGTACTGTTGTATATGTCAACATATAAATCCATTATTAATTCTGACTTACTTTTACAATTAATACACACAGCTATTTTAAGAATGTTACAAGTTGCTACAAAAGGGAGGTACAATACCAAGCAATATGTAATAGAAATATTAGATGATCATATGAGTGAAATTACAGTAATCATACTATGAGTGAAATTACAGTAATCATACAACACAGAAAACTAATTGTAACTCCACTACATCATGAAATTCATAAACGAGCATATACAAAAAATGCGGAAGGTTCATAAAATTAGAAAGGTTAATCAAGTGAAAACTTTTTCACGCAAGAAATGAGTACTTTTCTGCTATCGGGGCCGGACTCAGAAATGTAATGTAATGTATGTATGTAACTACATATATACATATACATGTTAAGTATGTACATATGCATGTCTGATGCATATTTGCATATGTGCATTTCTGAATCCGTTCCCGATAACAGAAAAGTACGAAGAAATTCCATTAAAATTTTGACTTACCTCCATGGATTTTTGACAGAGGCCAACAACTTGAAGCCACTTCTGCAAACGAGGATATTGAACCAATTCCGGAAGTGTTGCGCTTTCTGGACATTTTAGTTTAGCAACTAACTGACGACTAAATAATTTTATAAGTTTACTCTGAAAAATAGCGAAACAAAAATTTTTAGTTTAATCATACATGGTAATAATTGCTTGAACGTGCAGAAATACAAGTAATATTTATTCAGAAACTCAGAATTAGAAGCTGCTAAGTTTAGAAAGAACACGAGAAATTTTAAAAATCACAAATATTAAATAATTAAATAGCAGTGAATAATTTTAGATAGAAAATTATCATTATGTAAATAACATTAAGAGCTAAATTGAATTTGTCATATACAGTCAAATTTTTTAGCCTATATTTTTCGATACACTTACTTCAAGTGTTCTAATTTCATGTTGTGTTAGTTCAGCACTAGTAGCACACTGTGTTCGCAATCCGTCAAGATGTTCCGCATTAATATCTATCATAGCTTGAGCGGTGTTGCATGCTTCTATGGCTTTGTTAATGTTGTCCTCTGTTTCACTGTCAGCCATGTTTCTAGTCTCGAGTTTCTATTGTTGACAGACATCCGTGCATGATGACTGTAAACTGCAATTTGAAACAAATTACACACTAATAAAATAATATTTATTTCCATCCTCCTGACTGCTACAAACAGCCAGCCATGATGGAATACTTATTACGATTAGAGCTGGAGCAAACCGCATGTATTCGTTACCGAGTAACGGGTACATCGGTTGACTCGAAGTACCGATTCGGTACTCACAAATCAATTTCGTTACTCGCATCCATTTCGTTACTCATACGATGCGAGTAGGAATGATGCGGTTTCTACTCGAATACGAATGCGGTTGCTGTTCGAATACGAATGATGAGGTTGCTAACAATACCTGTGCGTCACAATGCGCGCATATTTTTTTTATTGATAATTTCGTACTTTTTTGTGTAATTCATCGGGTAAACTCTTATTTATATTATGTGTTTGTATTTTAGTTGAAATATTATTTAGTTGATGATATTTAATGAGCCATTTTGACAGCGTGAAGCGTTATTTTGTACTCGCTTTGGTTTACATTAAGATTTATAGTGCATATTATGTTTGTAATTTGAAAATTTGGATAATTTAAATAATTATTGATTTTCTCTTGAGGGTGCCATTGGGATATTTTTATTGATTTGAAATATTTATATACTGCACTTAGGTATTGTTTATATAAGAATATGTAGGTCAATATACGTTCTTTACTTACTTGTACGAAGTAAAAAGGAAGTAAGTACTGTAATCGCGAAAAATATTGGGCATCATATTTCTACGGAAACATCCATTTTTGACCATTACAGAATCCATGTGGATAATGTTTTTGGGTGACGTATGTACGTACGGACACAATGAAGGACTCTTTCTTCCCAAAACGGATTGCTAAGTAGGATTAAAGGGATATGATTCTAAGCTGATACTTAAAAGGGATTTTTTTCATGACGTGTACGTATGTATGTATACATTTCTCATAACTCCAAAATGATTACTTGTAGAACGTTGAAAATTTGTATATGGGACCGCTGTAACATCTAGATGTGCACCACCCATTTTTATTGCAATCGCCGATACTATCAAACGTAAATATATATATTAAATAAATTATAATTAAATGCAAAAGTATATATATATATATATATAGGAATATAGGAATAGAGTCTATATATCATATATAATATTATATCCATCTTCCTTATATGGCTTTTATTTTCGCAATCGTTGGCTGCAGTCAGGGTTAATTTTTAAAATTAGAAATGATGGAGCCTACGGAAGGCTATCAGGAAAGATGAAAATAAATAAAAAAGTTAAATAAAAAAATCTGAAAGGTTTTAGATTTTAAATTATTTCCAAAGAGGCCTTTTTTTAACGTTTTGCGTGCTACCTTTGTTTATTAAATATCATGTTCTACGTACTCAAACCATAAAATTCAGTTCAACAGCAATATCGCAAAATAATTTTAAAATGAACATATCTTTAGAATTTCCGATACACAGTCTCGCGCGCTGGAGATAAAAATATTTTTTTTTCGTACATTGTTGCCACTCTTCACTTTGAAATCTCTAAGTTTGTTAATCAAAAATTCAGTGAAGTGTTACAAAATATGAAATCGATAATAAAACAAATTGCAAATTCAAATTAGGACTTATACATACCCATATTCTATGGAAGATTACGTTATTCGAATTTCGATGGCTCTAGGTGCCGCTGTTTTATCACAATGCGAGAAAAATACTTACGTTCATACAGATTCTTCATTATTTAATTTCTTTAAATATAATACAGGGAGATAATATTTGGTGGCGAAAATTTGAAAATTGAAACAACGCTTATCGTGAAGGGGTGCAAAATGTCAAAACGAAATTAATAGTTCTTCTGGGTAAATTGATCCTTTGGACGAAAAAAATCTGAAAGATTTCAGATTTTAAATTACTTTCACAAGGGCGTCGTTTTAACATTTTGTGTGTTACCTTTACCAAGTTCTTCGCACTTAAACCATAAAATTCAGTTCAAGAGCTATTTTGCAAAATAACTTTAAATTGAGTATATTTTTAGAATTTCCGATACATATTTTCGTACACTGGAGATAATTTTTTTTTTTCTGTACAGCGTTGCCATTGCTCGCTTTGAAATCCTTGAGTTTGTTAATAAAAAATTCGTTAAAGTTTTACCAAAATATGAAATCGATAATAAAACAAATTCCAAATTTGCACTTCTAGATGCCCATATTCTCAGGAGGATTACGTTATTCAAAATTTGATGTCTTTAGGTACCTATGTTTTATTATTATGCAAGAAACTTACATGCACATTCTTCATTATTTAATTTCTTTAAATATAATACAGGGTGATAATACTTGTGTTTGGTGACAACAATTTTAAAAGTGAAACAACGCATGTGAATTAACGCAAAATACAAAACGAAATGAATAGTCCTTCTGGGAAAATTGCCTCTTTGAACTAATAAATAATAATTAAAAAAATCTGAAAAGTTTCAGATTTATATTACGTCCAAAGAGGCGTTTTTTGAACATTTTGGGTCAACAATATCGCAAAATAATTTTAAAATGAGCATATCTTTATAAGGTATTTCTCCCGCTTTCTTGGCATGCCTTCGTAATGCAGTGGTCCGCACTCTCGGCGTGTATTCGAGAGGTCCGTAGTTACGAGTCCCGGCGAAGGCATTGCTCATTTTTCATCTCGTTTCGAAACAACCTGATGTCTATACAATGGTGCCCGAACTAAAAAAGATGGTAGATGATGATTGTTGCGTTGAATCTACCTGAATATTGTTTCATTCAGTCGTTTTTGCCTTTAAATTAAATTTGACTCCATTCTATAACACGTGAGAAGAAATATTTTAAATAAACAATTACGTTTTCTTGCTTAAGAAAGCCAAACTTTATTTTCTTACACACTTAAGGAAATCAAAACATTATTCCAAGCTTTCTTACTGTTGCCAAACTGAAAAAAAAATATCTGTCTAAAATGGAACACAACGGCTGATGAATGTCGTTACCAAATATAAATCATGGAGCTCACAACAATGATTCTCCACCACCATGATTTGGCAACTGGGTCGCCTAATCCCCAGTCGCCCTTTAAAAGGGTGAGAATATAAGTTATTTCTCCCTCCTTCTTAGCAGGCCTTCGTAGTATAGTGGTCAGGATGCTCGGCGCGTATTCGAGAGGTGGGTAATACGATTTCCGGCGAGGATATTGCTTATTTTTCACATCTCTTACATCGAAGTAACCTAATGTTTCTACATGTTTAGAATTTTCGATACAAAGTCTCGCGCGCTGGAGATTTTTTTTTTTTTTTTTTTTTACCCGTACAGTATTTGCCGTTGCTCACTTTGAAATCGTTTAGTTTGTTAATAAAAAATTCTTTGAAGTGTTACAAAATACGAATTGGATAATAAAACGAATTTCGAATTCAAACTAGGAGCTTCCAAATGCCTATATTCTATGGAAAATTATATTATCCAAATTTTGATGGCGCTAGGTACCGTTGTTTTATCACAATGCGAGGAACATACACGCATTCATGTAGATTCTTCATTATATAATTTCTTTAAATATAAGACAGAGCGATAATATATGGTGGCAACGATTTGAAAAGTGATGCACCCTTTTAACGTTTCCAACGCAAAATCCAAAACGAAATTAATAGTCTTTCAGAGCAAACTGTCCCTTTGGATCTTAAAAAAAATTTAAAATCTGAAAGGTTTCAAATATTAAATTACGTCCAAAGGGGCCTTTTTTTTTTAAGTTTTGTGTGTTGTCATCTTTTATTAAATATCATGTTCTTCGCACTTAAACCATAAAATTCAGTTCTACAGTAATATCGCAAAATAATTTTAAAATGAGAATATCTTTAGAATTTCTGATACACAGTTTCGCGCGCTGGTGATAAAAAGGTCCCCCCCCCGTAGAATATTGCCATTGCTCGCTTTTTAAATCTTTGAGTTTGTTAATCAAAAATTCGTTAAATTTTTTACAAAATATGAAATAGAAAATAAAAGAACTTCCAAATTCCAAATTTGGGGCCCACCAGCGGCTGAGCGGTAAAGACGCTGAACACTGGTAGTTCGGTCTGAGGTTCGGATCCTGCGAATGGGCTGGCTGCATGCATGTTTTCGTGGTTTTCCCCCATGTGTAACGTGTATACGAGCCAGTTTCCCTTAGAAAGCCCTAAACGAAGGCATCGCTCCCTTTAGGCAGATACCCTCGTGTGCTTTGCCATAATTAAATAATCCAATCCAAATTTGGGCTTCCAGATGCCCATATTCGGGTGGAGACGTACCTTATTCAAAATCGGATGGCTCTAGGTACCGTTGTTTTAACACAATGCGAGAAACATACATATATGTGTACATGTGTGCAAAATGATTTCGAAAAAGAGAATTTTGATTTTGAATTTTTTTCAAAAAGAGACATCATATTCATTTCCAAAATAATTTAAATCTGCTGTGGTGAAATAAAAATGTAATAGAGAATATTCTTTGGATTTTTTTATTGTAAATATAGGATTTATTATTATTACGTGTGTGTGTGTGCCTGTCTCAAAGTAAATATTTCAGTTATGTACAATAAATGGTATAAGAAAACAATTAAGCTTACATAACAGTTAATTGCGAAAGAAATATTAGAGCCATAAATCTGTCTTAATATAAAGGTACACTTTTTTAATTGACATTAAATTACATTCATTCCATTATCTTGTAGAGACATTAGGATTTTTTGAAAGCAAGAGAGATTGAAAAATTAGAAACCGCTTTCGCTGGGAATGGAACCACGGACCTATGGAATACCGGTTCAGCGTGCAGAACCACTACACCACGAATACATGCTAGGAAGGCGGGAGAAATACCTTATAATCTATTAGAAAATATTTATTAAAATATCTATTAACGTGTGGTAGTGGTGTATTTAATTATGGGAAAGCACACCAGGGCTATCTGCCTAAGAGGAGGGATGCCTTTCGTGAAGGACTTTCTAAGGGAAATTGGCTCGTATACACGTTACACATGGGGAAAACCACGAAAACACCCATGCAGCCAGCCCGTTCGCGGGATTCGAACCTCGGACCGAACTACCAGTGTTCAGCGACTTTACCGCTCGGCCGCTGGTGGGCTATCTATTAACGACATCAAGAGAAGAGGACATCTATTAACGACATCAGAGACATCAAGATAACGAAGAGGTCACTTTCTAAAAGAGATCTGCATTTTTGAGAACATAAACATACATTGGTAGTGAACATCACCTTTTTTAAGATCATCACATGAATTTCTTAAAAAGCATGAAGAGTTGCATTTAAAGACAACCCATTACTTTTAATAAAGAATGTAACATGAATCTTAATTGCACATTTTTGTGTGTGTGTGTGTGTATGTGTGCGTGCATGTCAAAATAGTGATACCGTGGTTCTGCTGCTTTAGAAATGCGTGAAATTAAAAAAAATGGATACTATATATAAAAAATGTTATTATATTCACATACACACCTTTTGAACACGTCTGAAATTCATTATTCTGCTCAGCATAATTTGTTTGCGTAAAATATTAAATAGTATTAGAAATGAAAAGCTAAGTCAAAGTAGAAACAGTTATCTCCTGGAAACCATTTTAATTAAAGTAAACAGGCGTTCGCCTTATTGTAAAGTGAACACCTGTTTTTCGAACAGCCGATGGATTGAATTGGATTATTTAATTATGGCAAAGCACACGAGGGCTATCTGCCTAAATGGAGGGATACCTTCCTGGAGGACGGAAAGAGGGAATTGGGGAGAAAGCAGTGGACAAAAAGACACTTTTTCGAGCTGGGGATGAAACCATACAGGACGAAATGTTATTAAGCCAGTAAGATGAGATCTGGTATTTTAGTTTATTATTTAACTATTCATTATAAATTTAAGAATTAATTAATTTTTTATTATTTTAATTATTACGTATTTTAATAACTACTTTTTATCATTTTATTTAATAATTATGTTATTATTGTATTATTTATTTTATTTCCTTCTTTATTTTTTTCTGCATTCCTAACGTCATTCCGTAGCTTTCCGAACAACTGATTTTAAAAATTAAGCCCTGACACCAATAGAAAATTAAATATTTAATGATATGAGTGTACCACAAAATAATAGCCAAAAGAAAGTGAATTATTTCTACCCAAAAATGCGATGCAAAAAACTCCTGCGGGATTCAGCCGTTCACGTGATTCAATGCGATGCGACGCTTTATACCTACTATAGTCGATTCTACCGAAAGTAACGAGTAACGATACGAAAGTAACGAGTACTGATTCATTGAGTAACGAATACATACGGGTACTCAATTTCTCGTTACTTTTACAGCACTAATTACGATTACGAACCATAGAAAACGCAGTTGCCACACTACGCAAACAAACAGCTGTTTTAAACGTAACAGATAACGGATGTCAGATTGTGCTACAAGTATATCGTGATAATACCTAATGGATAATGCATACTCTGCCATTATTTTTTTAATTCCTTTCCTTCCAAATATGTGAATTTTTTTATATTATAATAAGAGTTCACTCAAAATAGTAAATGATTCTAAAGGTAGAGGCCAACTTGGCGATAATTTTATGTTTTTGACAGCTCGGTATGGTGTTTAAACATAAGGAGGTTTGAATAAGCTAGTGAGTTAATCTTCCACGTACGTCCCATACTTGCAATGAAAATAAAGCCGTGAAACGTCACGGTATTATATTACGACTTATCCCGAGTGACGTCTTGCCATAACCGGACTTCCGGCCTCTATTCTAATCGGCGCTATCTACATGTTAGCTATTCGTTCATCGAACATTTATAAGTCTCTTGTTCCAATTATAATACTTAAAAGATTTTCCCCTTAATGTATAGGAAAATCATAAGGATTGTAAATAATTCTTTCAAATTTAATAAAATCTAGCAACATGAAAACGTATTAATGGTACTGTATATATACATCCTAAAATCTGGAAGATCAGTTGAAGTTTTAATGATATTTTACGTAAATTATCCTTAAAGACATTTTTTAAATGTCTAAATTTCTCTAAATTTACGCCAAGTTTGGGATAAGCGTCGACCAATCATAGCGAAGCTAAAACGAAGCGGCGATCTACAGAATATTTCGCTGTCACAAAACAAGCAGAGGGAACGTGGGAAATCAATCGAGCAGAACAGCGCGGGAAAGTTGTAGACACATCCTCGCATGCGCAAATTTAGCTTCTCTCATTGGCCACGGCTCACACCTCGTTCTCGCAAGTGTGAACGGAATTCCCGTATTTTAGGCCCTTATGACTACGCCTCTATGCCCTTTACGCCGCCTTGAAGAATCAAGTTTTCCATCCAAGAACCCTCTTTAATCAGGAATTGGTTTTTCAAGTCCTGTACCAGACTGTGAAAGCTTTGTTTCCTTCTCCTGTCCCTATTTCTGAGAAATGCACTTGGAATGGAAGTGCGAAACATAAAACCAATGCAGCAAGTCAAACAAAAGTGACGCATAAGCAAAGTTATGCAATGTGTAACAGAAATGTTTACTGTTCAAATAAACAGGACTATCGGAGACTCATGCGTCTCTCCCTTTAGTTTCCTTTTATTCTTATCCCCTCGAGAGAGCTCCGTTTGGATATTGCTATATGATACTTAGTGAATAATACGGATATGTTCTTTGTTCAGCAATATCTTTATCAGTATGTCCATAACTAGACATGAGTTACACAAAAGCCGTTACTGGAAACCAGCTGGCATTTACCGATAAGATTCTTTGTGCTTTCAAAGCCATTTGGTTGCACAGCCTTTGGTATGTGGCACGAATTGCTGAAATGATGTAGGCAAAAACGTTAAAAAATAACTCTAGTTACATTTTTAGCTTTTCAATTCAGTTTCACACAATCAAGGTCAAGAACACGTTCTATATGAGTGAGAACTTGATAAAATTTAAATAAATAAATGTTATATATACAAAAATACAGAAACATTTATTAGCATTTCGCTAACAAGAACACGTTTTTAAGTTCGATTGCCACCGAAATCGATAGAAATTTATTCAAAACCTATGTCAATCTAATGTTGATTTTTAGCCTAACTTATTTTTTTGTATTATTAACTATATTTTTTATCATTAACTAAATATAGGTGTAAATTGACTCATATGTTTTAAACTTTCGTACAAATACACATGTAAAAAGACGTTACGGCAGAAGAAGCAGGGCAATGACAAAAAGAATGCAGGTGAATTCACCTTCTCTAAATTGAAGAATAAAGAACTTGGTAACTGTAGGTCCACGAAAGCAAGCTTCAAGAAACAAAACATGTTATGCATATCGACGTTTATTAAAATTATAAACTGAGAGTGCAACAATATAAATGCTCGAAAAATTTATAGAATTAAAATGCATTTCTCTAAAAATATGCCAGCTATTCATATTTTATGCCTAAAAGAGAAATATAATGAATTATTAGAATTATTAAATGAAAAGAATCCCCTCATCCTTATTACCTTAAGATGATGACCATCTCTGGAAGTGGCCAGTATTTCTGAGAACATGAGTAAGCATCAGAATCCAGTGTAGTCAATATTCACTAGTGAATAGCACTATCTCCACAAAAAAACAAAAATGCTCCGAAACCACGTATTTATATTTTAGAAAAGATTAATTTTTTATTATCCATTGCAAAGTAATGCGTATTTAATAAAATATAATTAGCAGTGATTTTATTGTTTATGTATACTAGAAAGAATACTAGAAAGATTATATATTATATGCTAGAAAGATTGCATATACTGAGTTTATATACTCCTGAATTTCATATTAGCTAGCTGTATACTTTACTATAAAATGCAATCAATTTTCGCGTGATTGCCAGCTCTCAAAGTGACCTGTATTTCCGAAAACATAAATATCTGTATTAAGAATAAAGAATTTGGTTTGGGAGAAGAAGTAAAACTTCAACGACACAGCAACGCCTCGGAGTCTAAATTGAGCCGAAAATGCCTAAGGCATTGACAAACTTTACAGGCGTAAAGACAGGCTTTGAAACTGATTTAGGACATATGATTCAAAAACAGCAGTACTCCCGAGGACCTGTGAGAGCGCTACATTGAATGCATTAAAAACACGACGTCTTTAAAGTAAACTTTTAATTCTTAATTATTTCATGTTAAGAAATATCCATAAGTTGCTTTAATTTCGTTCAAAATCCTTTTCATGACATGAAAAGGTAATAAACAATCGCATGTAATGAACGATTGGATGGAAACTGTGATTGGAACATTTTATTTTAAAATTACAGACCAGACTATTAAAGAAATCAAAAACATTTGGAAGAACCTCAGTATGAAGTTTTCTTATGCAGTATAGACTCCGTGTTTTACTTTTTAGAACCAATTGCTGCCCAAAATTTGTTAAAGTCAAACTCATCAAATCCATTAGTTTTCAAACATAATAAAGCCAGCCACAAAATAGACAATCTTAAAAACATCCTCCTGACAAGAACAAAATAGCGTTTTTTTTAAATGCGTATTTAATAAAAATATAATTAGCAATGATTTTATTGTTTATATATGCTAGAAAGGAACAGTGTTTAATTGTATATACTGAGTTTATATACTCCTGAATTTTATTTATACATCTGAATTATAGATGATATTATTCAAATTTTTAACTATTTTTTTTTAAATTTCTCTCTATCTTCCTTTAAAAAAAAAAAAAAAAATAAGGGTAAATTTTTACCTTCGGCGTTTTATCGTCTGCTACTTTACTTCGTTTAAATCGAATTGTCTAAAACTGAGAATTTTCGTTTGATATTTATTTCAATTTTATGACATTAACTGCATAATTTATTTCTAAACAAACTGTTGCTTTTGAAGTGGCTGAAAGAGCGGCTGATACTATCATCCACATTTTTAAAGCACAGTATATTTTTATAGAAACATAATATTTAGAATAATCATTTTTATAAAAGTCAAATTATGATATAAACATACAGCCCTCTAGAGACTGAATTAATGGAAGTTCAATGGTTATGTAGAAATGATCTGCAGCTACTTAATGGCTGGATAAGTCAGCAGGTTCTGTGGACAAGTAAGAATACTTATATAAACGACACCAAACATTCTGGATTCAATTAACAACGAGGATACGATGTTTATTAAATGAATTTAAGAAGTTTTAAAACATAAAAAATCAACTCATTTTTTATCCTAAAATGTATTTTTGTGCGTAGCGTATTTTCATTATATCCTTAAAATTCTAATTTAGAATGTAATTGTCAAGAACTGAATCCTAATCATCAGTAATATAATAAGTAATTATTACGGTTATTAATAAATACTTCTTATAAAGTAATTGCAAATATTTCAAAAAACTTTCTGTCTGAATGAAAATATTTTTCTATGCAAATAATTTTAATTTTATATTAATCAAGACTGCACACGATATTATTTATTTGCACTTCAATTCTTACCGTCAGTTCTAGTACTGCCTAAAGGGAGGGATGCCTTCGTGGAGGACTTTCTAAGGTAAACTGGCTCGTATACACGTTATACATGGGGAAAACCACGGAAACGCCGATGCGGCCAGCCCGTTCGCGAGATTCGAACCTCGGACCGAACTACCAATGATCAGCGTCTTTACCGCTCGGCCGTTGGTGGGCTATTTAATTAAGGAATGACCATCTAAGTTTAGAAACAGCGTACCGTAACAGCAATTCAATTATTGGCGCCGTATCTTTCATGTTACTCCCGATTGGCAAGCTACATGATTTTTAATGAGTATTCGGGTTTTGCTAGTAACTTCCCTTGGAATGAAACTAGGTTAGTTGGTTATTTGAACATAGAAAGAACATGGGAGCTATTTGATTAAGGTGCTTTCATAGAGAACCTTTGTAAAGAGAACCTAGAAAACTACGAAAACCAACCATGCAGCCTGGATTAGACTTCGCAACAAACAATTAGTATTTAACAATCTTCAAATGCTAGGCAACTGGTGAGGCTCCAATTAAATCTCCAATTTAATATTTTATTTGTAAATATTTAAAATATTGTTGTATTCTTAGACACAAAAAGCAGAATTTAAGTTTTGTTAACTCGTTAGTAAACTACCAAGCCGTAGTGCAAATGAATATTCAATTTCTTTTGCAATAATTGTATTCATTTAATATTCTTGGAATATGAGCTAAAGAAGGAACGTTCTCGGAAGATTAAAGAAGTGTTTAAATCCAGTGATATTAGGTTTGTCTTACAAGCTCAGGATCAAAACGATTCTGCAATTGCCCGAGTAGTTGACTTGTAAATGGCTGTGAATTAAGCAGATGACTTTTAATCTTACGTTTTCAGTCAGAAAACGTATTCCAAATGTTTTGTATTGCATGACAATGCATCTTTTCATTATTCAATTTTGTATTATTCAATTTAATTATTCAATTTTGTCAAAATGTTTTGTATTGCATGACAATGCATCTTTTCATTATTTTCATAACCAGTCGGAGAACCGCTTGTGTTCTGAAAATAAGTATGTGTACTCAATCGTCCTGCATGTTCTTCAAATTTGTCTTGTGATTTTTTTTCTTTCCCCAAAACTAAAGTTGCCTCTCAAAGGAAAGTTTTTTGACATTGAAGAGACAAAAGGAGTATGACATCTACTTTTAGAGGCATGTCAAAAACAGATCTTTACAAGCCTTCTCTTCCATTACATGTTGTGCAGTCAGACAAAAGGTTGCATCAGCGTAAATTCTATAATCTATTTTTATTACACTCTGATTACTTTATTAACATACAGTGAATATATACTAAATCTTTTATTCAGCTTCAGTAATTCGGAATTTTTGACGGAATTGTTGTCGGAACTAGGACTTAGAAGATAAGTCAAATTGAATATTTCGATAACCAAATAAATTCAAGGTCGAAGTTTCAATATTTTATTTTCGGAGGGAGGGGAAATTTTTTCAGTTTTGGTCCATTATCCTAAGTATATTTGCTTCGATTCTTTATTTTTCCATAAAAGCGAAAAATTTACGCATGGTCTACATATAACGCATAGCTTCAAATTTAATAATATACAGAGTGATTATAATTAAAGTTCCACATTGAAACGGTCATAAAAGGAAAACTACTGGATCAAGTGTTATCAAACTTGGTAATCCTGTAAAGGAGGTCATAGGAATTTATTTTCCGGGAAAAAAAGGATGTTCGAAACCTCACCACCAGGGGGGGAATGGCGCTGTATGCAATATTGTTAAACGAAATATGGGTCGGAATCTAACTTAACCTTTTGTTACACGGGTTTAATATGTTGTATACCCTTAAGAAACTTTGAAGTAAGCAAATTATCATTTAAAGGCGTTAAATTCGATAAAAGTCGAGTGCGCCATTCGTGTAAGTAAGAAATTCGTCCGTGAAAACCACGAATTAGCGATTAGAAAATGTGAGATCGCAAATCACTTGCACAAGTGCGTACAATCTGGAAATCGTTTTCTTACAGATCACTAATTTGTAATTTTTTAGGCCTGAATTCGGCACTAAAACATGGAGATACTGATTCAAAACGCTTTTAATGGATCTGGGCCAAAGAAATCCCTCATGTTATCTATCTAGTTCCATTGCATTCTCCTACGGTATTCGATTCCATAGCAGTCATTCCACACCGTTTAGTGTTGAATGACAGCTAGTTTTATAACTGAACCATTTTTCTCTGAAAAGCAGTCGACAGCTGGACCACTGTGATTGCAGCTCACTTAGAGTCAATGTTAAAATGTTTCGTGATACATGAACTGCAGTAACGTGGCATTTTAGATACTACGATTTTTATGCAGGGCTGGGCCCCGCCTCACGTGTGTCTCACAGTTACTTAGGCAACATTTCACGAATGAACGTATTATAGGCCAACACTTCCCCTCTTTCCACCAGACCTCAACCTCTGTGACTTTTGGCTATGGGGTTATCTCAAAAGCACTGTTTATGGTGATAATCTAAACAATTTGGCAGAAATGAAAAGTGATACACTGACATGTCCGCAACATTCCTCCTGATATGCTAAGAGCTGCTGTTGAGAATGCAGTAACAGGATTTAACTTGCTTTCGGAAAATGCTGGACGCTACATTGAACATGCTTTGTAACACATTTCGGAAAATATTAAACACATTTTAAACAGATGTTTTCGTGTCTTATTTCATTTAACAATATTCTATACAGCGCCATTTCCCTCCTGGTGGTGAGTTATTGAACTCCTTTTTTTTCCCGCGGAAAATAAATTCCCGTAGCCTCCTTTACACGATTCCCAAGTTTGATAACATTTGGTCTGGTGGTTTTCCTTTTATGACCATTTCAAATTGGAATTTTAATTATAACCACCATGTAAATTAAATTTTAAAAGTTTGACAGTTTGGTTCAAGTCCCAGCTTTAAAAATATATATATAAATATAATCTTTTATATTAATCCTCTTAGAAAGAATGTTTTAAGAAGCTAAATTTTCTCTCGCGTTATAGGTTGTATAAAAAAACATGATCTTTAATATGATTTAGATTGTTTCAGCCGATATAAGAATCGGGTTACTCGGTGGTACAGAATAAACCCTGCTGGACTCTTTTATTTCTTTGTCATTTAGCAAAAGCCTTTTAATTAAAATATTTATCCTTTGGACTTCGCTTTAAACTTTATTTATAGCTAAAATGACTAGAAAATGAAAAGCTGTCTTCAGCTGAAACGCAATTCATGTAATTGATATTTAAAAACATTTACAAGAATGCAAAATTTATGGAAGTCTAGCAATCGGAAACTCTTAATTTTCTTGTGTGAGCATTGAAAATAACTGTAGAAGGAAAGAAGAAAATTAGGGAGAAAAGTAAGCAAAAATTTGCAGGGAAATTTGGCTGTCAGACATACCAAGATGTTTCAAAAAGTTGGACGCTTTTGAATATGCTTTCAGAATACTTCAAAGAATTTAGGTGTTCAAAGAGAAAACACTTGGACGTGCACACCAGCAAATACCATCAATTGAGCTTGTGTTAACAGATAAGACAAAAACAATATCATTGCAGATTAAAGTGAAGAGTGACTGGTTTTAGACTATATGGTTGTATAAATTTAAATTACGTTAAAGAACATCATATCGTATCATAAATCGAGAATCCCATGATTTTCTCGGTCGAATTATTTGAAGAATCAGGAGTTTAAGTTTATCCAGTGATGCATGTGGATGTCATAAAGATGTTTTTTGTTTCCTCCTGATGAAACAGCGGCCGAGCGGTAAAGTCGCTGAACACTGGTAGTTCGGTCCGAGGTTGAAATCCCGCGAACGGGCTGGCTGCATGGGCGTTTTCGTGGTTTTCCCCATGTGTAACGTGTATGCGAGCCAGTTTCCCTTAGAAAGTCCTCCACGAAGGCATCCCTCCCCTTAGGCAGATAGCCCTAGTGTTCTTTGTCATAATTAAATAAACCAAAACCTCTTGAGGAAACCAATCTTTCCTTTCATCCCATACCTTCAAAATGTTTAGCTTCTAAAGACTGATAAAGGCTTTGACCAAATACTTCGTGAAGAACTTTCTAAGGGAAACCAGTTGGCATACACGGTACATATGAGAAAATCCACGAAAACGCCCATGCAACCAGCCCGTTTACTGGGATTCGAACCCCCGAGTGAACTACCAGTGTTCAGCGACTTTACCGTTCGGCCGTTTGTGGGCCTTTATGAAATGGAAGGCGATAACTTTATTTAAAATGATTGTCAGAAATACCAAGATATTTCGAAAAATTGGATGCTTTTTAATATACTTGCAAAATGCCTAAAGAAAAAGAGCAAGAATAAAGTAGAATGCCTGAAAAAAAAGAGAAGAAAAAATAAATTTCTGCGTAATTTCAAAAATAAAATATTTGACTAAAATATGAATAACATTTTAAGAAACTAAATGTAGGATAAAATTGTGTAAAGCAATGGGCACAATGATAAAACTTTTTAAAGCAGTGTACGCAAGTCATCCTAACTTAAAATGTTGGTTATACATCTCTCTTATTTATATATATCTTTTCTGAACGGAACATTGAAAGGCGTGTTAACTGTGCTTTACTCTATTTTCTGTTTTAATATATGCAGTTTTCAAACGCATCGTAGTCTGGGTTGCAAAGTATTCTTTCGAAAGAAACGCAATTCAAATAAATAAAATCAAATTCTGGAAAATTTATATTAATAAATATATTTAAAATGCTCAGTTCGAAGGAATAAATAGAAAATTTTAGAACAAATATCTGAAGAGACAATTCAACACAAACAATTAAAATAAAAGTATAAAAATTAAAAAATTACCTAAAATAATAACTATAACAAAAAAATATATATAAAGAAAATTATTTGAAAAAAACAAACGCTGCATCTCTATTTATGCAGTTCGAATAGGTAAATAGAAAATTTTAAAACAGTTATTCGAAAAAACCATGCAACTTCAACAATTAAAATGAAATTCGAAAAAGAAAAAAATTACCTAAAATAATAACAGTTATAATTAAAAATATAATATAAAGAATATTATTTGGAAAAAAGGAACGACGGAGGCTTTTTTCCCTCTTACGGGAAAGGAAACTAGGGTGCCATATATTAAGAAGTTCGCCAAGTGAACTATTCTTGGCGCAACCTGAAAAAAAAAGGGCCAACATAAATTTGTGAATTTCTCCGTAAATTTCGCTCCAAATTTCACAAAATATCATATTTAGGCGTAATTTGAGTTGTAGAATTGAAATATGTAAAAAAACCGGTATGTTATTTCAGAAAAAGTCCGATTATGTGTCAAAATACCTATGTTAGAATAGTGCTATATATAAATCTAATATATATCCTAAGTCGCGCTTTCAAGACAGGAAGAACGCAATTTGAATTTTGTCAATCGGCCCAGTTGAACGGGAGATGTAGAACTGTCCCATTTTTTTTTTTTTTTTTCTTTGAGGAGTGTACATCTAATGAACTCCTTAAGCTATTTGAAAGGGTGAATACTCTAGGGAAAGCTGATAGCGTGAAAAGGGAAGAAAGTTGTATTGTTAGGAACCAACAGACAAAGGTAATAATAGCAGATAAAACAGCTTCAAAGTCAGCAGACAAAGATAAAACTAACCTTGCTCTTTATCCAGACAAATTCAGAGATTTGAAATCTGTCCAAGGAAACTGATGACCTTGGTCATTCCTTTTATTTGCAGTTCAGAGAATTTTTTCCATCGGCCCAAGGCCCAAGGCGATATTTTCCGGAGTACCTTTGCAACTTAATGCAATTACCTTCACAACTTCGTTAAGGAGAAAACTGAGGTGATTAAGACAAAGCACTGGCTGAAGGGTAATGAAGGAGACCATTATGGGCTTACGGGGAAGGAAGTGATTAAGGAGTCCATTCTATGGACGATAAATTCCTTCTGCTTTCAACCTGTTTTACTAGGTTGAAAGAGAGAGAGGTGACGGATAAGGGCAGATTCCTGGATGCATTGCATTAATGGAATCGCAAAGATTGAAAGACAATTAGCCGGGAATCATAATTTTCCAGGGCTCGGGAAAGGTATATTAGGTAATACGGAAAACCGCAGTAATCGCTAATGCCTTGGGGATGGGCTGGGGGGGAGAGAGTCTTACGACTGAAGCAGAGCAGGGGAAGGTGGAACGAAAAGAAGGGGGGAAAGGATTCAAGAGTAGAAAAAGTTCTCCTACCGCCCGTGGCGAGAGTACAATAGGAGCAACTTTTGGAGCGGAAAGAACCGTGAGAGAAAGTTAACTGTGGAAAAGACGGAGAAGTTTTAGGATAGTTAAAGGGAAGGGAATTAAAGAAAAACGTTAAAAGTTGGAGAGGAGAGGTGGATTAAAAAGTGGAAAGAAATAAAAAATGGGGACAGAATTGACCAAAAATACCTGATTTTTTCCATCGGGGACATTCACGGAAGAGCTGAATAGCCACTTGCCAACGCTACGTCGCAAAGTCCGAGTATAATAATTTTGGTTAAATCCTTGAAACTTTCAACGTCATGTTGTTTGGTATAGGAACCGACCAATAACAGTGAAGCAAACACGAAATGACATTCATTAAGTTATTTCGCTCATGCAAGCTGTCCATTCACGCATGCTCAACTTTACCTCCTCTGTTTGACTATTGCTTAAATCCAGTTCCAAAGAAGTTAAGGATTACTTTCAAGAAATCAAGGAAGGACTAGTTTTATGTGTGTTCCGAGAGTGTTAAAAATTCCTTACATCGAATTAAGTCTTAGTTGTTGTTCCTGTGCCTTAAGGCAGTAAAACGAATTTTCTATAACTGATTAAAAGGTCTTATATTAAAATATTGGTTGTTTCTCTTCGGACACTTAAAAAATGACGCACTGCTGGTTTGCTGATGCGAGTGCAGTCGAATTCTTAGATCTGGATTCTTGCGAATTTCATACAAAGGAAAATGCTACGCTTATTTCTGCTCTGGATTTGTGTGCTGAACCCCGAACATATAGAATACGTCCCGGAATTTTTCCAATGCCAAGGATAAATCGATGGTTTAGAATAGTTGGATATTCGGATATTTCCACAGAAAGTCATCTGAATATTCAAAATGTTCCTAATGTACCGTTAATTGAAGTGTTTAGGGAAACGACGAGGATTGCAAATTATCATTTCCCTAATGTGCAATATCTTGAGTTTCTCGACGATGAACCGCAGCGAGCTGCCCTTGCAAAAACCGCATGGTTAGCTTCTTTTTTTTTTTTTTTTTTTTTTTTTTTTTTGTGTGTGTGTGTGTGATTTTAGCATGAACATATTTGAAAGGATAGCAAAGAAGTTTGAAACAGAAACAATAAGAAACTATTTAAAGCATCTGAAAATATACAGTAGTTACATTGAAAACTCGTTATTTTTTATTGGCATGGATCAAGAAGATGTGGATAGTACTATATCACTCGCGCCAATCCGTACTCACAGCAGTATTTTCAGGTCGTTCGTTGTGAAATTAATAATGAAGGCAACAACTCCGAAATTGGTAAAATTTCTGTTTGACAATGTTGTTAAAGATTCCAGACTTATCGCTGAAATTTTTTACATGGTGCGCATCGACTCCAGACTTCAAGCAGTGCTTCTCCTTAAATGTGAATCTGAATTAACAGAATATATTTTGCATCATCTGAAAAAATCAAAATATAACATAAATCACATTTGGAAGTTATTTTTCAAAAATGAATGCGCAGTACATTATGTCTTTGCGAGCAGTCCTAAACACATTCTGATGCACTTGAATTACGGAGTCAAGAACATGTATGCATTATTGGAAACCAGCATTAACGAGTTTGAAATGCGGGTTGTAACAGCTCAACTCACTGACAACATTTATCTCAATTTCCATTCTTGCATAATCTTTTGTCTGAAAGTTAATTAATTATTGAACAAATAACCATTCAAGCAGTATTTTTAGGTTTTAATGGATAGTTATTTTATTATAAAATGTTCCCATTCAGTACTACTACTACTACTAAAAAAAAAAAAAAAAAAAAAAAAAAAGCCTATGCTTCCCGTTTTTTATTTAAACACCTGTGTAAGAAACGGATATAAATCAAAATTCTGTATACAGAAATTATTTATGAGAAGTATAAATAAATACAGTAATAGTTTTTTATGAATATGGACAAAAAATCTTCAGTATGGCTAATTTTCACATTTTCCGCTCCTTCGTCATCCTTACTGCAGCTGATCAGCAACAGTTTTATATCTGCCATTTTGGTTAATCTTTGGATTATGGTAACTCTGCGAAAATTTGGCGATTAATCCTGCTACAGCAACCTGCTAGTTTTTGTTTGGACGCCATTTTGTTTTCACGAAGTAAAGGCATGTTTTTTTTTCCCCCTCAACATTTTTTTCCAACAATCTGCTAGCCGAATTACGCTTATGCTAGAACTTTTATGGAACAAAAGTGCTTAAATCATGACGAAGATTAGATGCGAAATTGGGACAAAGTGCAGAATCGCCCACTGCTTGCCGCGTTTTAAAGAATTGGTAAGGCGATAAAGGTTACTAGGGTTACTAGCTAGGACTTTAGAAGTGTACATGGATAAAGTCAAGAGTGTGCGCAATGCCATTTTTGTGCAATTCTGGGATGTTTTTTTAAGTGAAAATAGGTCGACGTGTACATGGATGATACCGTGTTTGTGCAATTCTTAAAAACGCGGCAGGCAGTTTGCGATTCTGCACTTTCTTCCAATTTCGCACCTAATGTTCGTCGTGATTAAGCATTTTTGTTCCATAAAAGTTCTAGTATAAGCGTAATTCGGCTAGCAGATTGTTGGAAAAAATGTTGAGTAAAAAAAAAAAAAAAAAAAAAAAAAAAAAAAAAACCTTTACTTCGTGAAAACAAAATGGAGTCCAAAACAAAACTAGCAGGTTGCTGTAGTAGGTTGGTCGCCAAAGTTTCGCCCAAAAATCGCCAAGTTACCATAATCCAAAGATTAACCCAGTTTTGCAAAAATTATGGTATTTATGTTTTATACGATATCCTAAAATTATACTTAATAAAATTTATGCTAATTATAAAAATAAAATACAAAAAGGTTGAAACGTTCGTGAAATACAACTCACCGAGATATTGGATTTTTAAATTTTCAATTATTGTCATCTTCGATCCAACTTTAGTGGTGGGTTGCGAAAAAGTAATTTGAGGAAGATTTCTTCAAATGCATTTCAGTGATAATTTTTTGCGATTTACTCCTTAACACAGTTAAATTAATTTATTTTTATTAAATGCGGAAATATATTTCTCAACATTTATGCACATCTTTTGGAATTTTAAATGGTTTTTATATTGTTATGCATCATTATTCTTATAATGATACAAAAGCGTTTGTTGAACTAGAAAAATTTTGTTTTAATTTACGAATGCAAAAAATGTTACTAATTGTGTGTGTGTTTTAATATCAAAGTTCTCCACTGTTTTCTTAAAGACGAATTCTGTAAGATATAACTAAAAAACACTGATCAAGAGTTTTCCACCTCATTTTGTATTGCTGCTGGTTACTCATTGAGGTAGTCTAAAATTCCCGGCCAACGTATAGATTTCGGTCCATATTCGTTGGAAATACGATGTTGCAGTTTCAAGCTTTAGCTATTTGAAAGCCTAGTTGACAATATTTTCTTTTTCATTAAAAAACCTACAAATTGAGAAAAACCTATAAATAGAAGTAATTATTTTATTATGTGACATAAGTCACATTAAAAGATTTTGAAGATACAGATTTTATTAACTTTATTTCATACTTGCCAAAAAATAAATACACTTGGTCACGAGTTCTTTTACACTAAGAAAACTTGGTTCTCTGTTTCCTTCCTTTTTATAGCATGCTGGTGGTTGAACGTGAAGAAGTGAAACTCATTCTTTGCAGATTTTCCATCCTGTTTTGAATCCTAATGATCTCACATGCCACGATAGGAAGCCATCAAAAATCCACCATGCTTGAGAAAGGCCAAAAGGTGACTGAGCGCAGAATTCGTGTGTGTGTGTGTATTTAATTATGGCAAAGCACACTAGGGGTATCTGCCTAATGGAAGGGATGCCTTCGTGGAGGACTTTCTAAGGGAAACTGGCTCGTATACACGTTACACATGGGGAAAACCACGAAAACACCCATGCAGCCAGCCTGTTCGCGGGATTCGAACCTCGGACCGAACTACCAGTGTTCAGCGACTTTACCGCTCGGCCGCTGGTGGGCTCCGCAGAATTCGTGAAATTAATATTTATAGATTTTCATGGTACCTTTTGTAAAGTCACTACAATTTCCCAGTTACTTTTTTTAAAATTTATTGGATCACTCCAAAGTGACGAAATCACTTTACTTGGGAATATGTTTGTATGCGAACAGATATTTTTCGGAAATGAAAATAAATAACAAAAACAACAGTAAACCTTATTCTTTTATCTCGTTATAATCCAGAATGACGATAATTTCTAGTAATTTTTCTTGATTTTATCACATCGAAACACCTTTAGATGTCAATCTGTAGTAAGAAATAAGAAGTTTATAATTATTTATGCACAAACTTACGTATCTTCACATATGCCTTGAAGAAAATTTAATAAATGTGAGATGGAGGCTAAATTATCGTTTTTTACGCTCATGTTTGTATCCTGCTTGGAAAGTTTATTCTGAAAACTTAGAAAATTTCAATAATTTGTTTGTATATTTAATTGAAATTAAGTTATTTAATAAACATGTTAGAATTATCTGAAATAAATGCCTAGCTGTCTAATATATTTGCAATACAAAGTGTAATCAGCAAAAAGGTTATGCAAATGCCAAAATTAAGATTTCAAATAGAAAATAACATAAATACGAATTTTTACTCTTGGAAAAGGGTTATGCAAATTATTGTTGTTTATTGTTATTATGTTGTTTTCAACAATAATTGTTGTTAATAAACAACTATTATTGTTGTTTGTTGTTATAAATTGCGATATTATTATTGTTGTTTTTATGCATGTTTTCATAAATGTTCAGTGTGAGAAATTTAAAATTTATATAAAATATTTTTTATATTTTTAATCATTCTGTCTTGCCCCCCTCCACGAGGTGCTCTCCATGAAAATTGGGGGCGGAAATAAGCGAAGTTGTACTCGTATGGTGCCCAAGGCACTTGCCAACGACAAGCCCAATGCTAGTCTTCTTCCCACGATCAATTTCGTGGGCTTGTTTTGATGTTACTGTCAGACAAGTGAGATAAATCACAACAACTTCATTTAGGTTCATTTTAACACCCTTGTGAGGCATTTAATTTTTAAATTTTTGAAAACGTTCCTTTTAATAAAAAGTTTCGCAATAGTTTTATGTGTAGTGGTAGTACTAATTATGCATAATGATTATTAATGGACATTGAGGAATTGTAGTCTGATTTTATTTTTCATTTTTGTAAGTCCTAATTATTTATTGCTTCTAAGTCATAGAATATATACAATCGCTGGACAGTAGATATTGAAATCCACAATTATTATGTACAGACTTTTCTGTAAGGAATATAAATTATTTAAGAGTAGTGATTAATTACAAGGTGCAATGCAGTGGCAACACGTCGATAATTCTGAAAATACTTTCTTGCCGTTCGTCTGCTATGTCTACTGTCTTCTGCCAAATCACTAAGAAGGCGATCGGTTTCGCTGATGTTCCGTAGTGACCATAGATAACCTCCTTTCTACTGTAGTGGATCTACCATAATGTTGTATTGGATACCTCGCAGTGACTCTTTCATTTTGACGAAACGACCATCTTACTCTCTGAAGAATCTTTCCCAATGTTGACAAAAAATCTGCGTCCTTTAAGAAACGGGTGTAGAATGAGTATTAGCTCTCTACTGAAGTTTAAGCTGATAAGCTTGAAAATTAGCCCCTCATGCCAATCGCGGTCGAAGGCTTTCGCCACGTCTGAGTAAGACAACATTCTGTTGATTGAGAAGGGCATCACCAATAAACTCGTTTAATCTGACTAAGTGCTTGGTAGTGGAAAGTGACTTACGGAACCCAAATTTTTCCACTGGAAGTTTATTCATGTGAGGTTGTATTATTCTTTCTAGAATCTTCCCCAAACCGGAGAGCAAGCTGATCGACCTATATCCCTTAGGTTTCTTCAGATCCTTGCCTGGCTTAGGTAAGACGATCATTTTTGCGACCTTCCATTGTCTCGGAAAATAAGTGTTATACAGGCATGCGTTAATAATTCCAGTGAGTCTTGAAATTATTCCAGGAGATAATAATTTTAATAGCAACATTGTTGATTTCATCAAAGCCAGGGGCCTTTCTCTTACGTAACTGTTTAATGATATCATTCACTTAGTTGAGTGAAGTGAGCTCTATACTAGCATCTATTTTAGGAGTATCAAGCCATTCTTTTACACAATATCTGACATCATAGACGAAGTCAAAGTCACAGGGACTTGTGTTAGGTTTAAGTTGAGCTTCAAAGTGCTCAGCAAGGACGGAAGCTTTATCCAGATTCGTTTAAGGAGTTTTGTTATTGACACAAATAGGTTTATTCACAGTAGGTTTATTCTTGAGTCGTTTAATAAAAGACCAAAAGTCATTGTTCGGCTCATTGAAACTAGTTATTTTGTCATCCCAAAGCTCTTTTCGGTGAGTGAAAATCATTTTCTTAATGCATCCATTGAGCTGATTTAGTCTTTTCTTAGTGTTTGGGTCCCAGGTTAAGTGGAAACGTTTTCTAAGTTTGTTGCGCTGTTTGATTTGCTGCCGGATATGTGTCGGCAGCTTATCAGCAAAGTGTTCAATGGATATTTTTCTATTCGCCTTATTGTATGCTTCTTAAATTTTCAGTTCTTAAATAGGGAGTTGGTAAACAGCACCATCAATGTCCTGAGTCGTCCTAAGACTATTGAACTCAGGCGGGGATTCACTAAGAAACTGATTGAAAAGTTTCCAGTCAGTAATTCTGTGAAAATCATTTTCTAAGTTCCTAGTCTTGCTCAGGGTGGCGATGACAGGGCAGTGGTCCGAGTCTTATTCACTTTGCCTTACCGATTTTCGCCCTGGCGAAAATCGCGATATTGGGCTAAAGAGGGAATTTTCGGAAAACACCTTTTGATGCCATTCAGTAACGAGCAAAATGTCTGGGTTCGCTGGTGTACTTGAAACCTGTAGAACGTGTTACTGATCGCTCCGCAAGCCTCGTGATTTTTGTGCGCCATTTTCGACGCCATCTTGATACGTATATGATTTTTACTAAATTTCAGGATTTCTTCCATACTATCTTGGATATACATCGTGTGGATTTTATGTTTTTAACCGAATATAGTGAAGTGTGATTGCTGTTACTCCTGATTTTTACTTTGAGAGGTATACTTGGAGTAGCTCATCTGGGCAAGTTCGTGAGATATTTTTGATTTCTACGCTTTCATTATGGACATAGTCTTGTACATCGATAGGATAGCTTGATTAGGTAAATATAGATGAGATAAATGATTTAGCAGTCCTTAATAAGCGCGGTATTGTTGAGAATATTCTTAAACATGGCACGATTGAGGATTAAGGCAGATTATGGCTGAGTTTAACTTAGCGTTTAACATGCTTAGAATACTGAAAATCACCCCAGAAATGGAGCAATGGCTCCAAAAAAACCTATGCAGAGCTTGAGAAGTGTGTAGCGATTAAACAAGCTGCAGGAGATTGAGTGCAAAATATCTGCGGTAGCATCCCGTTAGTTAATGCTAGCAATGCTTCGACATCTAATCAAACTCCAAAGCAGCACAAACCAGTTTCAAATGTTATTCAGGAAATAAGCAAAATAAATAATTATAATGAAAAATGGATCACTCCCCAAAAATACCACAAATACACACTTAGTGAAAGCAGCAACGCTTCAATGACGTCAGTCAAAAATAAATACGCCTTACTAAAATAGATGATAAAATGTACACTACAAAATTAGATGATAAAATGGACAATACAAATGTTAGTTCGCAAAACTCACAAGAAGACAGTACTAATAATGAAGGTGATTTCATTACGCCCAACAAAAAGGCTAACAAAATTCCGCCAATTATCATTTCAGATGTCACGGATGGAAAGCCCTCGGAGATAATATTAAGCAATTTACCATATCCATGGAATGTGTACAGAAAGGTGGTGATATCTACATTAAAGTCAAATCGGACACTGAGTATTGTAAAGTCACGAGATACCTAGACGAAAAAGAAATTCCTTACCATACCTTCCCTCTCCCTCAGGATAAAGCGATAAGAGTTATAATCAAAAAATTATCTCTTCACGCCAAACCTGAGGACATTACGGAAGAACTAATAGATAATAACATCACAGTTAGAACAGTAAGACAAGTTACGAAGAAAATAGACAATGAAATTGTAAACTCCCCACTTTCATGGTTGAAGTCAAACGCAGCATAGAAGGCAAGAAAATATATAAGATAACGCATATTCTAGATTTGGCTGTTAAAATTACTCCCTTCAGACTCACTCCAGGACACAAATAGTGTCACCACTGTCAGAGGTATGGCCACAGTCGTGCTCACTGTAAGCACAAGCCCAGGTGTTTAAAATGCGGGCAAAACTATATTACTACTACATGCACAAAAGACAGAAACTTACAGGCAAATGTTGCCTCTGAGGAGGCCCCCACATTAGTTCGTACCGTGGTTGTGAAATGCCCTCGGATAACATGACAAGAAAAATTGCAGAAAAAGAATTGAAAAAAGAAGCGAGAAAAACTTCAAAAAATAATCCCACTAATATCAACTTAGAAAATTTCCCACCTCTACCAAGAAGAAACATAACCCAAAATAGCAGTGAAAATGTTAATGAACAGAATGCTCCGTCCATCAATCAGGACGCAGCTGTCGAAAGTGAGAACTTAGGCTCCGCCTCCGAATTCCTAATTTGGCTGAAGAAATTATTCCTGCAAGGAAAAACTCTCTTCGAGCGGTTCTTAAAATCTAAATCAATTTTGGAAAAAATCCAAGTCGGCTGGGAAGCCTTTGAACTTTTATCAAGCATCAATTATGAATTTTAACCACATTAACAGTAATTCAAGAACTCACCTCACTGCCCCCAGCAGTTTAAACCTCGCATTTGTTAACGCCAACGGTATTCGCCACAAGAACATTGAAGTTGCAAACTTCTTTAATCACCATAATATTGATGTGTTTCTAGTGAATGAAACTTGGCTCAGACCTAATGATAAGTTCAAGATCAATGGTTATAACGCATTCAGGACGGACAGAGACCATAACAGGGGCGGCGGTACTATGATATTAATTAAAAGGCAGCAGCATTGAAACCACTGCGATAGCATTGAAACCACTGCGATCGTTGTGCATTCGCACACAAATGATCCGATTGTCATCATCTCGGCTTATAATCTTCCCAGAAACATTTTCACCAACAATGACTTGCAAATTTTTAACAATATCACTCACCCTGTTATTATAGCAGGGGACCTGAACTCTAAACATCATAGCTGGAATTCTCAAAAAAATAACACAAATGGTAACAAACTTTATACCTATGCTCTTACGAATGACCTACGAATTTTTGGACCAACGAACCTACCAGGTATCATCATACAGGCAGCTCGGATGTTCTCGACATTGTTATTACAAAAAATATCCAGCAAATCCCTTTCCTACAGGTGATTAATCAATTAACCTCTGACCATCTCCCTGTTAAATTTACTTACCATGGCTTTGAGAAGACCTTGCCTCTAAAGAAAATTATAAACTGGCAGAAATTCTATAACTCTCTGAAAAAATTACCTGCACACCCGGCTCTTGCCAATATTGTAGACATTGAGTACAATATCACTAAGATCAATAGTAAAATTAAGAAAGCCCTTGATGATTTCACCAAATTCAAAGATTATAAGAAAGACAAGCTCCCCGACTACATCATTGAGAAAATAAAAGACAAAAACCGCACAGCAAAAATCTGGCGAAGAACAGGCGATCCCACTGTTAAAAGAAATCTGAACAGAAAAATTAGGAACATCAAGACCCTCCTCCTAGAATACAGATCAAATTGTTGGGACGATTTCTTAGACTCCATGGATTTATCTCCGAATACAGTCTGGCGTATTGGAAATTCCTTAAGGAATACTAATAACAGAAATATTGGCCATCTCCACACCAGTAGTGGAATTGCTTATTCTGAACATTCTGAACATGAAGCCCTTGCGCAGCACTTAGAAAAGACTTTCACCAATCATGCCTCTAATAATGATGAGACAGATGAAGAAGTCGATAATTTCATTAACCACCTAGCTGACAGAAATTGTGATAATCACTTCAACCCAACTTCTCCAGCAGAAATAAGTAATATAATTAGTAACTTAAAGTCTAGGAAAGCTCCCGGCTACGATAGCATCACCAATACGGCTCTCAAAGCTTTCCCAAGAACCTACATAGTCCTCATTACAAACATAGTCAATGCTTGTATGAGACTCAATTACTTCCCGCAACAGTGGAAGCACGCGCAGATAATTACGTTTGTCAAGCCGGGGAAAAACCCAAAGGACTTAAACTCCTACCGTCCGATCAGCCTTCTCCCCAGTTTGGGAAAGGTATTTGAGCGTGTGCTCCGAAAGAGATTAACATCTAGAGGATAAGAAAATTATATGTAAAGATCAGTTTGGTTTTAGAGCCGGTCCTAGTAACGTGCACCAACTACTGAACGTTACAGAATTCATTGCAGACTCCTTCGCAAAAAAGAACACAATCGCCAGCTGTTTTCTAGATCTAGAAAAAGCACTTGACAAGGTGTGGCATGAGGGTCTCCTCTACAAGCTGCACCATGTTCATCTACCCATCAGTTTTATTGAGCTCATGAAAAGATATCTTAAAACAGGACTTTTCAGGTAAAAATTAATGACTCTCTCTCTTCAAGAAAAAACATTAAAAGCGGAGTGGCTCAAGGAAGTGTTCTGGGACCTCTTCTGTTCAATATCTACACGAATGATATGCCGGTTCCTTTGAATGAAAAGTAGTGAAATATGCGGACGACACAGCAATTTTAGCCAAGTCGCTAAAACCTCAGCTCGCTGTAGATAAACTTGAAAGTGCAGTAAATATCATAGCACACTATTATGATTCATGGAAATTAAAAGTAAATCCCTCAAAGAGCCAAATTCTCCTTTTCAGACGTCATCGGAAGTTCACTCCTGTGAATGTAAATATAAAAATTAATGATCAACCCCTAGCAATTGTTTCAAGTACCAAGTATCTAGGAGTGGTCTTCGACTCACAGCTCTTATTCAAAGAACACACGGAGTATGCCTTGCGCAAAGCGACCGCTACTAAAATGTCTCTTTATCCTTTAATAAGAAGAAATGCTAAATTAAATATCAGTCTCAAGAAGAAGATCTATACCAGCTTAATAAGACCCATCCTACTTTATGCAGTGCCTATCTGGGCCACTGTGTGCAAGACTTATAGACACAAACTACAGGTCTTTCAGAACAAAATACTCAGGCAAATTGTTGACTCCCCATGGTTCGTACGTAACCTGCAGATACATAAAGAACTAAAAACAAGACCCATAGCTGATCAAATTCCCACCACGAGCCACAATTTCTATGCTAAGATAGAACTTTCTCAATACGAACATATCCGTGATCTGATAAATTATGATCCTACAATAGAAAATGCAGCAAAGCGCCCAAGAGGCATCTTCCATAACAGCAAATGGTAAAATGTGTATATATTGTACATACTTCTACTATTATCTTTATTTAATCTTCATTGTGTCATTTTACCTGTGTCTTTGAAATTTTATAGACTGATGGACATGATCCGTGTACCTGGATCTTCAAAGCACTGATCTTATATTTGTCATTTTCGTAATTCACTCAAATACCGCCGTCCCTATATGTACATAGTGTATAGTTTCAGTAACTTATGTGCCTCAGTGTTGTACAACAGCTTAAATGTTTTTAATTTCTCAGACCAAGACTTCACTGAATTCTGATATCTACTATTTCAAGATGCATTGGCTGTGGACTGTTCACGTGAGGGTGACTCCCATGTGACTACCACCGTTTAATCTGTGTTTTACAGCAAGGATGAATTTGAATATTTTGTTTAGCTAATCTGTTGCACTCAGTTGTGCCATTTGTCTTCATTTAGATCGCGATATTAGTTTCATTATTCCAAACTGGATAACCTGTTTCAAAACTTGATAATTATTAATATATCCAATATTTTTCATTGCACGCGTAAGCTGCTTTGTTCGGAGTCTGAACTTGGGTGGGTGACCACCCACCTGACAGGCTCCAGCCAATCATCTCCTTCTGCCTAGCGAATACTGTCACGGCTCGAACGGCAATTGCAGATGCTACTCCACGTACATTTCACAAAATTTGACAAGTTTTGCCTAGTTGGCGCGGCGTAAATCGCCTTAATTAAAAACTTAAATACCAACGCCTTAGGGCAATTTACCAACAGAGACGGTTAAAGTAGTGGTTGGCTACTAATTGCCGCCTAGCCATTGACTCGATTTCGATTGATGCCATTTTTTTTTCCCTCTTGGCGTCAAAAAATTTCTCTCGAAGATATGGCAATTTTTCGCGATTCAAAATGGCGAAAAAATTTGCACAAAGTGCCGCTTATCTGAGTTTTCCCGAATGCATATTTTAACAAGAAAAATTTTTGAATATGTTTTTAAACAGTAAAACTGAAAATAAATATATGGAGGCAGATTTTTACTGAAAATACAAATTTTAAGCTGTAAAATTGAAAATAGGAGCTCAGAATATATGTTTAAATTAAAAATATGAAAATAGGAGTTAAGAATACATGCTTAAATTAAAAATAAAGAAAAGTTTGAAAATACACAAATACATGGAGGCATATTTTAAGCAGTAATATTGAAAATGCAAGTTTTAAGTTGTAAAACTGAAACCTGGAGTTAAGAATATATGTTTAAGTTAAAAATAAAGAAAAGAAATGCTGGAAATTTAGTAAAGTTTAAAAATCATGGTAAATTTACAAAGAAATCCTATACTCTGCCCAGTTTATGTCCCTTACAATTTCTAGAAATTTGTTGAATACATCAATATTTTGCTCCTTACAAGATTTAGTGAAAATATGAAAAGCCAAATAAAATTTAAAATCTGTTTGCCGATTATGTGTTGGCAAGGAGCTTTGTACATGCCTCCGTGTACTTTCTATTGTCTTTGTATGGCCCCCCGTTTCTGAATCAACAAAATGCAAACTATGATTTACTTTCAAAACCCTCCCTACTTAAACAGTCATACCTTTCCAACTATCAGAATAAATTGTGTCCCCGGCTTAATCCACTCCTTAATAATGCCAATAATGTTCTCTTACTTCTATCGTGGACAGCTACCAAAAATAGTTTGCAGATTCTCTCTCAACCCCTCCAAAACCCACTGCTCCTCAACTCCTGCATGCCCTTTATTTCCGTTTTCCAAATTTGCTTTCATCTATTTCTACTATCTTCCCAAAACTACCTATTTTTTTCGATGATAGTTCTATATAATCTAAAATACTCGTACTTTCGTTTATAAATTGCCTCCAGTCTGCCAATGTATTAGAAGCCAAAAAGTACTCCTCTTGCATAGCTCCAATTTTAGTCTCTCTAAGCATTTCCGTATGTTAAGAAAAATATTTCATCCATCCTCAACTTACTGTTTCAAAACCATGACCCATATCTAATTGACTTCTGAGATCCACATTCCTTCCCTGCCGTAACTTTCCTACGCACCCACATAAAACCATCTGACTTTGACTTTTTAACCTTAAATTTCATTTCAGAATTACATTTCTCACAATTCCCCCTTTATCTAGCCTGCTTCCTTTAAAAAATCTAAGAATAATTGCTGATGTTGACATAAATGAAAAAGGAATAGTCTATTGGCTACACCAGGCTTTCCTAAGGTCATCCTTCCATTTGAAAAACTGAAATTTTAAATTCCCCGTTAATACTCCCTGAAACTTCTCAACAATGCTTAAAACAGATGGCATCTTAATCTAAAAAAATCTGATGTGTACACCACATGACTTCCTTGTACGGAATATTAAATTACGCATTTTTTTTCTTGAATTTCATTTAAATTGATTGGATTGAATTAAATCTACTTCGTCGACAGCGCATAAACCACAATAGAATAAATGCACTCTTTAAAATTCACTATATTTGTTTACTATAACGACACTCTGAATGCACAAAATTTATATCATTTGAAGAATTATCGTTGCCACATGTTCTATTCAAATACTATAATAAAGCTAAAACGATGTATGAAAGAAATTAAGCATACAAAACAGAAAAGAACAGTTTTTCACAGACGATGTAGTATTTCTCATTCAATTAATTCAGTTTTCACTTCGCGACAAGGCAAAAATACATAAAAACTCAAAATATCTGCATTAAAAATTACGAAGTAAATCTTAAACACTTATTTCCTCGAAAAAATTCCAGAAAGGATTAAGCATGATTTAAATCGCAATAAATTTTAAGGCATTATTTTTGTGTTGCGAAGCTTAGTCTCTCTAGATTGGCAACAAATTTACAATTCTGCTGTTTCAAATGTAAACCAATATGTCCGCCATGTTATTTAAAAGTTAACCGCATTTAAACAACTTTTAAATTGTTGATAATTTTACAAATATTGCTTCCAGAATTACGAAAGGCATAAAAACCTTAACCGGAAGATAAAAACAACATAATTCAATCATTTTGCCGGTTGGTCACTTCTTCCTTTCTTACCTTCATGTGCTTTCCAGTTTAAAACATGCAGGAATGCGACAGGGTTGCCGAAATGGAGTATTCTAGAATTTGCTGGGTTACCAGAAAGACACTCACCCAAAAAGTGCGCCAAGCCGAAAATCGCCAATGGGATACCGTTTTTAATCATCCCCCCCGGAAGTACTCTTCATCAAAACTGGGGACGAAAATGAGCAAAGTTGTATCGTCACCTGTATCTTGCTCAAGCCTCTTGACAACGACCGGCGCAATGTTGCTCTCCTTACCACGATGAATTTCTTCGGCTTGTTTTGATGACAAGTGAGATATTTTACAACAACTTCATTTAGGTTCATTTTATCGAACTTGTGTGACGTTTAAAAATGTTTTGATAACTTTTCGTATTAGTTTAATGTGTACTGGTAGTACTAATTATGCATAATAATTATTTATGCACACTGAGGAATTATATTTTGATTTTATTTTACATTTTTGTAAGTGCTAAATGTTCAGTGCTACCAGTCACGGAATATATATAGAATAGCTGAACACTACATATTGAAATCTTTAAGTCTCATGTATAAATTTTTTTGTAATGAACATCTATTATTTAAGGAACCTAAATTATTGGAAGGAGTATTATACATCAGTCAGCACGTTCCGTTTCGTTGATGGTCAGCAGCGGCCACCCTGAGCCACAGATAATCTCCTTTCTACTGCAGTGAACATAGCATCATGCTGTAATGGATACCTCGCATTGATTTCTTCCCATTCACGAAGCGACCATAATCACACGCGTTCATATAATTTGCGGCTGACGGGGAATTCCAGTAAAAAATCCTTGACGATACTTCCGTTGCATCATGGGATTTCTCCCTGACGTATTGTCTGAAAAAGAGCGAGGACACTTGTTTGTGACGAACCCAATTCTTCCTCCATGACAACGTGCGGTATCAAGAAGCGAAGGTACAATGACAACGGGAGACTAACCAAACCAGGGAATAACAATTAATGTGAGCATGGCTCTCATCCCTAAAGTGTAGAAACCATTGCGAAGGGTTGATTAAAACAGTGGAGACTAGATTACTCTTGCCTGCATCTGCTGTGAAGCATCACGATAAGTGAACGTGCTGATAGTGTAAGTTGTCTTGAAGTAAATTTATTAGAATGGGGTAGATATTGAGGTATAAGAACGAGGCATTTGTACCTATGCTAATAAAGATTTTTTCAAGCTGTAATATTCCAAATGTGTTTTCGGATTCGGGCACTTAAGTTCTAGTTAAAGTGCTTTAAGCAAAATCGCAAGAGAGTTAATCAATAGTTGTTTCATTTCAGGTTCATCGCAGCACGACGATATGAGGAGTCGGACTGTAGCAAATGCTGCACGCTAAGAAACGCTGTAATTGAGGAAAAGTTCAATTTCTACACACGAGGGAGATTTGTAAGTTTTACGACTTATTTGGAGAAACTGCGCATCATCTGGAGATCTATTCCGGATCCCTATCTTTCATATGAGGAGATGAGAGAGGTGTGGGAACGTAGCTTCTCACATATCCTGGATGTGGAGAGTATATGCGATGAATTCGAAAAACATGCGTTTGATGGTTGGTTTCGAGACTGTCCCTCAACCGAGGAGCCTGTCGCATTATTCCCGATGCGTTATTAGAGATGTACCTAATTTGCAATTCTCAGATGCCAGAAGGGATTGGACTGTTAGGTTTGCCCGCTGGTTTGCAATCGTTCCTGAGACTCGAAATTTAATTCGATGCATATGTATTACCACCACTGTGCTTAATAAATAAATTTACTTCAAAAAGGGTATTATTTTTCACTTAAAATTCGTTCAATGGTATTCCTTTGTGGTTTACTAATATATAACATTGTTCAATTCATAATTTTATTCCATTTGGTACCCTAAGAAAACTTTAAATGCAAGTAAATTTAGTTAAAATCTTCTAATTCTAAAACTACCTTATTAATATTCTCACGAAGTTTTTTAGAATAATCTCATAATTATACAAGAAATTTATTAAACTAGAAATAGTTTTACGAGTTGTCTATGTTACAATAAGAAGCCTTATCGGCGCTTTCTAGAACACGAATCCTATAAGATCTTCCTGTTAAAACTTATATTGATCAAAATGTTTTACGGCAATCTATAGAGAAATGTTAGCTGCTTAATATTTTAGCATTTATATAACTTTATAGAATAAATTTTAAATTAATTTCATTTTTATATTTTTCGTGATATGTGTTTTCCCGTGTAATTGTGTCAGAGTATTTAAATGTGTATCAATTTTTTCTCGGGAAATCATTCTACAATTTTCTTTTCCGAATATTTTTTTTTCTAAATATCTTCCGGCTTTTTGCTCTTACAGAATTAGTAGGAATTTTATACCTTGCACTTCGGAAAGTTTAGATGGATTTAAAAGTAAGATTTAATAAACCTTTATAGAAAAATGTGAGGAAACAATCTATCACCCCTGGGGCTTCAGTGGCTTTTTGGAACTTTATATTAAATACCATATATTAACTGGGTTACCGCATCTGCAAATTTACACGAAACTACAATACTAACTGGGTCATACAAAGAGCAGCTAATTTTAAACCTTTGGCAACCGTATCAGCGGCAAGCATTGACGTCTGTTCCATCAGTGGCAAGTAGTTGCGGTAGCAACAACCAAGCTTCTGTTATGAGTCATGCAGATTATTATTTTACTTCTCAATTCAGCTTATGCAGGACATGAAATTTGCATAAACCTTTGGAACAAAGAAGCCTAAAAGAAAGAATCAGTAGAAAACTAACAGCCAGTAAAATTTAAATAAAAGTCACGAGTCTTCTTTAAAATATGTGAGACTGTTATTCGTATAAAATATAATTATGATTTCAAGTTTTTTACTTAAAAATTTACAAAGTTAATTTTATTCTTGAATTTATTTAAATATTGCACTATATTTAAAATAATGCATCTACTTGCAGATTTATTTAAATCTTAGAAATTACAGAAAGGGAAGGTTCGGGTGCCGATAATTGCTTTAGTTTATTCAGTTCCTTTTTGCAAATAGATTTTTAATTTTTCATTGATGGTTCTTAAAGGCCTTGAAAGTACTTAATTTCCACGCGCAGAAATGTGTGCGAACCCTGCATGAAGCCGTGTGAAAAAAGAATAAAACTTTTTAAGGGCGTGATATAATTTTTTATTTTATTTTCGAAAAAGGCTCCTCAACCAGGTATTATTTCCAGATGTGATCCTTAAAAATATGAAAATACAAATCACGTGAAATCTAAGTGAATAGAATGATAAAATTGACTTGAAATTCATACTTGTCTTTATACCCCCAAAAATTATTTTTGTAAACACCAAGCATCACTATCACCAAGTGATAGGCATTTTAGTTAAGTTTTAAAATTTTCACTATATCACAAGCTGTGTCTAATACTTATTTTGTATAACTTCAGTAGGTAATAGCAGTACACCTAGGGCATGTTTTTGAACCAACACGCAACAAAAACATACATAAAATATCTAATGTGTACACCACACGACTTCCTTGTACAGAATGTTAAAATTATATTAATTTTTTCTGCATTTCATTTAAATTTACTGAATTGAATTAAATTTACTTTGTCGATAGCGCATAACCACAATAAAATAAATGCACTCTTTAAAATTCACTATATTTATTTACCGTAGCGACACTCTGGCGCTAGCCTCACTTAACACCGTTACATCCCATTCATTTTATAACTCAGAATGCATAAAAATTATATCATCCAAAGAATTATCTAATCGTTGCCACATCTTCTGTTCAAATACTATAATGAATCTGAAACGATAAAGATTATAATAAATCTAAAACGATGCATAAAAGAAATGAAACAAATAAAAGGAAACAGTTTTTTACAGACCATCCAGCGCCACTTACCTAATGCGCATGCGCTACTCGTAAACATTCTCCTCTGTCCGAGACAGACTGGGGCCATTATGTGCTGCTAATACGAAACATTTATTTCCTCGAATTTCATTAGAGATATATTTCTCATTCATTTAACTCAGTTTGGCATAAGGTAAAAATACATAAAACCTCATAATATCTTAATTAAAAACTGAAAAATATAGAAAAAATCAAACGCCAAATACAGTTAAAACAATTAAAAAAATATATAAAAATCTGAAAGCTTTCAGAATTTGCATTACGCCCAAAGGGACGTTTTTTTAACGTTTTGTGCGTTACCTTTATTTATTAAATATCATGTTTTTTTTGCACTAAAGACCTTAAAATTCAGTTCAACAGCAATATCGCCAAATAATTTCAAAATGAGCATATTTTAGAATTTCCGCCCGCTGGAGATAATTTTTTTTTGTAGTGTTGCCATTGCTTGTTTTGAAATCGTTGAATTACTCAAAAATTAGTTTAGATTTTTAGTTTTACAAAAATGAAATTTTTACAAAATATGAAATAGGTAATAAAACAAATCCCGAATATATGCTTCCAGAGGCCCATATTCGGATGGAAATGTACAGGGCTCTAACATTTGGTGGCAACAATTTAAAAAGTAATACGCCGTTTATAGTGATTCAACGCAAAATGCCAAAACGAAATTAATAGTCTTTTCGGCCAAATTGCTTCTCTGGAAATTTAAAAAAGAAACCAATTTTTATATTAAAAAATTAGAGTTTCTACGAAAAAACAAGCAATTCAACCAGCAGACAACAAGGCAGATTTTTCGGTGCACAAAAATGAAAGTATAATTTCGGTCCCACTGGGCGAAAAGACATTGAAGATGCAGAAACTAAATTCATTATTTTGCTAAGTTTCAAATGTAAACAAATGTAGCTGCTATGGTAAAGAAAAATGAGGCTTAGCTGCACTTAAACAACTTTTATATTATTGATAATTCTACAACTATTGCATGCAGATTAACTAAAGGCATAAAAGCCTTAACCGGAAGATTACAGCAACATAATTTAATCATTTTTGAAGTCAAAAATGCGCAGTTTACAAACTTATAAGGATAAAAAAAAAACGGAGCTCACGAAGCCGAGTAACTTAATGGGTACATACACTGAAGTGACAAAAGTCATGGGATAGCAATATGCAAATATACAGATGGCAGTAGTATAGCATAGAAAATGTATAAATGCGAAGTGCTTTGGCAGGGCTTTCATTGTGTTCAAGTTATTCATGTGAAGAGGCTTTGACGTGATTATGGCCGCACGACGAGAATTAACACAGACTTTGAACGCGGAATGGTAGTTGAGGATAGACGCATGGGTCATTCCATTTCGGATATCGTTAGGGAATTCAACAATCCGAGATCTACAGTGTCAAGAGTGTGCCGAGAGTATCTAATTTCAGGCATAACATCCCACCATGGACAGCGCAGTGGCCGACCACGTGCACTTAACGACCGAGACCAGTGACGTCTGCGTAGAGTTGTCAATGTTCACAGACAAACAACACTGCGTCAGATAACCGCAGAAATCAATGTGGGATGTACGAGGGACGTGTCTGATAGGACAGTGCGGCGAAATTTGTCTTCCTTGGGCTATGCCAGCAGAAGACCGACTCGAGTGCCTTTACTGACAGCACAACATCGCCTGCAGCGACTCTCGTGGGCTCGTGAGCATATCGATTGGTCCCTAAACGAATGGAAAACCGTGGCTTGGTCAGATGAGTCACGATTTCAGTTGGTAAGAGCTGATGGTAGGGTTCGAGTGTGGCGCAGACCCCACGAAGCCATGGACCCAAGTTGTCAACAAGGCACTGCACTGTTCAAGCTCGTGGTGGTTCCATAATGGTCTAGGCTGTTTTTACATGGCATGGACTCGGTCCTCTGGTGCAACTGAACCGATCATTGACTGGAAATGGATACCTTCAGCTACTTGGAGATCACTTACAGCCATTCATGGACTTCACGTACTCAAACAACGATGGGATTTTTATGGATGACAATGCGCTATGTCACCGGGCCACAATTGTTCGCGATTGGTTAGAAGAACATTCTGGACAATTCCAGCGAATGATCTGGCCACCTAGATCGCCCGACATGAATCCCATCGAACATTCATGGACATCATCGAGAGGTCAGTTCGTACCCCAAACCCTGCACCGTCAACACTTTCACAATTATGGACGTCTGTAGAGACAGCATGGCTCAATATTACTGCAGGGGACTTCCAACGACTTGTTGAGTCCATGCCACGTCGAGTTGCTGCACTTCACCGGGCAAAAGGAGGACCGACAAAATATTAGGAGGTATCCCATGACTTTTGTCACTTCAGTGTATATACAGTGTCTCACAAAAGTGATGGGAAAGTTGTGCTTTACAAAAGGAAACTGTAATAAAATAAATTAAAAAAACATGTAAAAATTTTTTGTGGGTGTGTTTCATACTTTAAATTTAGTAACAATTATTACATAACTTACATTATCTTAAAATATTAAAATATTAATTTAATAAAAATACAATTGTTTAAAAGAGAAAAAAAATGGTTCACATAAGTGATGTGACACCATTAGATACTACTGCGTACTACAATAAAAATATTTTTTGGGGTTTTTATTTTTACTCAAAAGCAATTGGCAATAATTTATAAAATCGTCTGTATTTCCCTCCAGTTTGTTTTGGAATTTTTGTGTTTTTTAGCTCTGTGCAGCCATGGATGCTAAACGAAAAGAAACTTTGCCTGAAATTCGAAAATTAGTTATTAATTTGCATATTGAACGTGGAAAATCTATTAGAGAAACTGCTGAAACAGTTAACTTGAGTCATTTAACAGTTTTCAATATCATTAAACGATATAAAAAGAATCATATGATTCAGGATAAAAGAAGACCTGGCCGACCAACAAAAGCTATCCAATGAAATAAAGCGAATTATCGTTCGAAATATTAAAAAAAAATCCAAGAATGTGTGCTCCTAAAGTTGCTGCTTATTTACAAGCATTATATGGAGTAATTGTTAATCTTGAGACTGTTAGAAGAGTAATTCGATGTCCTAGATATCACGGTAGAGCAGCCAGGAAAAAATTCTTCGCAAGTGAAAAGAATAGAAAACTCAGACTAGCTTTTGCAAAATCCAGCATAAATAAGAATTCCGATTATATTTGCTGATGAGAGTAATTTTAATTTAAAGAATTTAAAGAGTAAGAATTTGGTTCTGATGGTAGAATATTGGTATGGAGAAAACCCAGGGAAGAATTTTGCAAACAGAACTTGGTGCCAACAGTAAAACATGATGGAGGAGGAGTTATGGTATGGGGTGTATGTCGTCCGCTAAAGTTGGTAATCTTGTTTTGATTGACAGTATAATGGATCAGTACAAGTATATTGACATTTTAAATCAAAATTTGAAATCTTCAGCACGAACATTGAACCTTCATAACGATTTTAAATTCTACTAGGACAATGACCCCAAGCACACTGCTTTGAACGTTAGACTCTGGCTGCTGTATAACTGTCCTGAAATAATAAAAACACCAGCACAATCTCCAAACATAAATCCCATAGAGAATATTTAGCAAGAATTGGAATCAAGAATTCGCAAACACACCATTTCTTCAAAACAACAATTAAAATCGGTGCTTCAAGAAGAATGGGGTAAAAGCACTCCAGAAATCACAAAAAAAAAAAAAAAAAAAAAAAAAAAAAAAAGAGATTCTTCTGTCAAATAACAAATCGAAGAGAGAGTTTTTGCCGTCGCCAAAGAAGTAGACGCATTAGAGAAATGCATAGCGACAGCAGGAAGCAATTTTGATTTTCATCAACGAAGAAAGCGACGTTATTGAGCTTCCGGCAAATTTATTGCCCTCTCGTATCTTCCTGGTCAGAAAGACAGACGTTTCAATTAGATTTTGCGATTTTCAACCAGATAGATTAGAAATTGACTTTACGTTTGTTCTCATGCTATTATCGGATCAGATTTGGGCGAAATTTGTTCCCCTAATCGCATTATAGTTGACAGCTAGAATTATATTGTTACGAATTTGGTATTTAAAAAGCTAATGTTACTTTAATTATAAATTAAATGGTTTTATTTCTCGCGCAGTGCAGCGCGTGACGAATATTAAAAGAAAGCTAAGCCGGAAAATTGAAAATACAAGAGCGCGTGCATTAAATAAATAAATATCTCTTTTTGATTTCGAGAAAGTACTGGAAAATTCTAGCGCGTGATTTTAAAATCTTATAAAAGGAGGAAAACATCTCAGTTTGGAGGAGTTGTTTAGTTTGTTGTTGTTTAGAAAACTACTGTTGTTGATTGTAGCGAATTAGCGGATTAGCGTTCTTTAGCTGTTTTGAATTACGTTCTATTGGACATTTGAGTAGTTAAAAGATAACTATTGTGAGATATTGTAATACTGCATAATAATTTGAGAAAATTTAAGCATTTTTGTTGTGATAATAATAAATTTTTGTTCATTTTTCATCGGACTTGTGCATTCATTTCATAACGAACCCGTACGCACGCAACAATTTTTGATGTCAGGAGTGGGGTTTGAATGCCAATAACAAGAGCGATGGAAGAACAATTCAGGCAAATGATGACTGCATTTGCTGCTTTCCAAGAAAAGATGGAAGGAGCCGTCAACTCCGTTAAGGAAGATATAAAAGCTGTACAAGAGAAAATGGATGCTGGTCAAATATCCGTTAAGGAAGAAATGAAATTGGGCCAGGAATGCGTTAAGGAAGAGATGAAAGCAGGTCAGGACGAAATGAAAAGAGAAATTACCTGCGTAATAGAAAATAAATTTGAGGCTATGGAAGGCAGAATAGACGCGGTTGAAACTAAAGTTGGACAAATAGAAGAAAGAGTTTCTTCGGTAAAAGAACAAGTAGAAGAAAGAATTTCTTCTGTAAAAGAACATATAGAAGAGAGAGTTTCTGCCGTCGAACAACAAATTGATGATAGGGTTTCTGCTGCCGTCGCTAAAGAAGTTGACAGCCTAAAGAAGTGCATAGCGACGGTAGGAAACAATTCTGAAGGTTTTAAATTTTTATCGATGCCTGCTCGTTCCGTTCTGAAACTATCTACATATGATGGGAAGACCTCCTGGCAGGTGTATAAGACACAATTTTCTATCGTGGCGGATGCGAATGGATGGGATTCCCAAGCTAAGGCCTGTCATCTCGCCGCTTCTCTAAGAGCCGACGCAGCGGATATCCTTCAGACTTTTCCCGAAAACAAAAGGTTAGATTTCGAAGCTCTGTCCGGCGCCTTGGAGTTGCGCTTTGGGGAGAAGTGTTTAAAAGACTACAGCAGGCTCCAATTAAAATCTCGTCAACAGAAGCCTACCGAAACACTTCAGGAGCTCGCCGCGGATGTTGAAAGGCTGTCCCATCTCGCCTTTTCGGAATGCCCGACAGAAACAAGGGAAATCCTGTCCTTGCAATACTTTATCGACGGCATCCGAGATACTGAAATACAGAAAGCTCTACGAATGGCGGATGTAAAAGATTTAAAAAGTGCTCTAGTGTACACCATGAAATTTGAGGCAGCCCAGCAAGCCACTCGTCGAGACCGCTACCCAGTCAGAGCTGTGCGAGTCCACGACCCAGGGGACCAATTGATGGCTCGTTTAGATGATTTATCCAGACAAGTCGATGCTTTGATACGGAGTAGCAGTGAGAACAAAGTGGCTGTAAGATGTTGGAGATGTGGTAGTGAAGGTCACCTAAGACGGAATTGCAGAACACCCCAGGGTACGGAATATAAAGCAGATGATTTTACCAGACAAGTCAGTGGCTTGAGACGAAACATAAGTGAAAAGAAACTAATTCTAAAATGCTGGAACTGCGGAGTTGAAGGCCACATACGAAGAAATTGCAGAACATCCCGAGGTACGGAAAATAAGACCATTTCCCAGCAACGATGCAGTAAACAAATTAGTGACCATATCGAGGAACGGAGGTTGTCAGATAATGAAAAACCTTGCTTTAAAGCGCTTAAAATTTATACAGTGAGTGGCAACAGTAACGGAATGTCCATTAATGGGAATATCGATGGAGTTCCTTGCGATATGATCATTGACACAGAAGCTAATGTTACCATCATTAGGAAAGATTTAGCTGAACAGTTTAAAGATAAACTTATTTGGACGCCATCCTGTGTTACCCTTCAGACTGCGTCTGGTGATAAGATCGACATAACTGGGAAGTTAAACGTGAACATCACGTTTGGAAGTGCCGTCTATCATCACACGTCATATGTGGCGGATATTACAGATCCATGCATACTCGGATTGGACTTTTTAAGGAAATACAATTTTTCCTTAGATTTCAAAAACAATAAGCTGCTTTCAGCATCTGATGGCATGACTATCCATCCTCAAAAGGGATCCTCGCCTGGAAATGTCGACGTCTTGTCCGAAAGATCGAGCTTGGAAAGCTGCCGAAATCATACCAGGGTCGAAAAGAAACGCAAGACTACCAGCTATTCTCCATCCCAGAAGCTCTTCGGTCGAGACCTTCGTCTGCCTTGTGATCGCCTGTTTAGTCGCCCTACGGATGCGCCTTCATCGCCTGAGGAACACATCCAAGATGCCCAGGCCCGATTTGAGGGGATGCACCGTTCTGCACGAAAGCGAGTCAACTTGGCGACGGAGAAAATGAAGACCAGATGCGACACAAGAGCTACTAGACATAGATCCAACAAAGGAGACAAGGTGTGGTTGTGGAACCTGATTCAACGAAAAGGACTGAGTCCTAAATTACAGTCACCTTCGGATGGTCCATATACAGTGCTGAACACGAATGACGTCGTGGTTCGGATCCGTGAGTCTTCGAACTCTTACGACAGGTTAGCTTATTACTATGGCCATAGTACGTAATGTAAATAATTGTAAATAGTATCAGACCATGGTCCTTTTTGTTTATAAATGTGTATTTGATTTGTATTTAGTATTTGTTTTGTAATTAGTATTTGATAGCATTTGATTTGTTTAAGTTAGTTATTGCATTTATTGTTTATATTGTTTGATATTGTAATGTAATGTTTATGCCTCAGTTGCATTTATACCACAGTTGTAAGTTTAGCTTCCTGTCCAGGAATTGTACTGCCCGGGACGTGCAGTCCTTGGGAAGGGGGCAGTGTTACGAATTTGGTATTTAAAAAGCTAATGTTACTTTAATTATAAATTAAATGGTTTTATTTCTCGCGCAGTGCAGCGCGTGACGAATATTAAAAGAAAGCTAAGCCGGAAAATTGAAAATACAAGAGCGCGTGCATTAAATAAATAAATATCTCTTTTTGATTTCGAGAAAGTACTGGAAAATTCTAGCGCGTGATTTTAAAATCTTATAAAAGGAGGAAAACATCTCAGTTTGGAGGAGTTGTTTAGTTTGTTGTTGTTTAGAAAACTACTGTTGTTGATTGTAGCGAATTAGCGGATTAGCGTTCTTTAGCTGTTTTGAATTACGTTCTATTGGACATTTGAGTAGTTAAAAGATAACTACTGTGAGATATTGTAATACTGCATAATAATTTGAGAAAATTTAAGCATTTTTGTTGTGATAATAATAAATTTTTGTTCATTTTTCATCGGACTTGTGCATTCATTTCATAACGAACCCGTACGCACGCAACAATATTTTAAGGGAATCTCGGTCAAAAAGCGTTGGACTCTTTGTTTTCAAAGCAAAAAATTTCTTTCAATACTCTCATATTTCTAGCTTCCTCTCTATTCTCATTAGCGACGCGTTAAGAATTTTACTTTTTTCCATTGATGATGCTGGAAAAAGAATGGTTTTTGTTTCTCTGTTACTTGAAATACAGTGGTGGCCAAAATTGTGGACACTTTAGGAAATTTTTATGTTTTTGAACTTTGTATGCTTATAGAAAATGTTACGTTTCGTAAAATTCAAATTTGTATACATCATTTTAAAGAGAATTTATTACTTAATTCAATACAAAACACAAAATTCAATTATTTGTAATACAAAAAAAGTTATATGTACTCTAATATAAATAAAAAACACAGTTATGAAGAGGTTTGTAATGTCTAGCTTTCCCGGCCAATCACTGTTCTTGTTCTGAGAACCAATCAAATTTTAGTAACTTCCAGTAAAAGCTTACATCATGTTTACACTTGAAACAATTCATTATTTTGCTTTGTTCTGTAGAAGGAGGACCTGTTTCTTATACACTGCAATTACAAGTAGGAATTTTTGTAAAAAATTTTAATATTTAGTCAAGAAGCAATGACATCAATTAAAAGAGTAGATTGGACACCTAGAAAAAGATGTTTATTGTGTTACGAGAAAGTGATCTTTTCTATGCTGAAATTGCAAGACAGGTGAGTGGTTCAGTGACTACATCTGGAGTCCGAAAGTTTTGTTTACGATATCAGGAGACAAATTCAATAAAAAACAAAGAACGAAAAGGGGAATCACATCTATTGATGACAGAAGAATAAAAAGACTATGTCTCCAAGGTACAAAAATTTCATCAGCGGACATCAGAAGTGATCTGAGTGATGCTGGTGTTTCTGTCAGTTCAATAACAATCAGGAGATAATTAACAGATGTTGGACTGAGAGGTAGAATTCCACGAAAAAAGCCTTATCTTAATTTTTAGCAACGAAAAAAAAAAAAAAAAAAAAAAAAAAAAAAAAAAAAAAAAAAAAGAGACTACCGTGGGCAAAGGAACACATTAATTGGACAGATGATCAGTGGTCACAAGTTATATGGAGTGATGAAACTAAGATATCGTTATTCGGTAGTGATCGGCGAAAATATGTAAGACGTAGAATAGGAGAAGAGCTACATCCTGACTGCATTCAAGCAACTGTGAAGAACCCAGTTAGTGTTATGATTTGGTCCTGCATGTCAGCAGATGGTATTGGTCGCCTTCATGTCATTGATGGGACACTGAATGCCAGAAAATAGATTGACACTATTCTAGAACCAAAACTTCTACCTTCCATCAGATATCTCTTTCCCAACAATGCTTCGTTTATTTTTCAGCAGGATTCTGCTCCTTGCCACACGGCCGAAATATCGAAAGAGTGGTTTCGAGCAAAGAGCATTAAATTGTTGTCACGGCCAGGAAACAGTCCTGTCCTCAATCCTATCGAAAATTTGTGGCACCGTTTGAAAACTCTTGCCCGAATGAGGCGCCCATCAAATAAAAGGGAACTAATTGGGGTTATAATTGTTTCCTGGCATCATGTAACAACGAAAGAAGAGCTTAAAACTATTGTCAGCTCAATGAAACGTCGATGTGAAGCTGTAATCAAAAATAAAGGGTACCCTACTAAGTACTGATAACTCACTGCAATCATCACTATCTAATGTATATCGATAACTATTATCGTTAACTTTTTTGTATTGCAAATAATTGAATTTTGTGTTTTGTATTGGATTCCGTAATAAATTCTCTTTAAAATGATATATACAAGTTTGCGTTTTGTGAAACGTAACGTTTTCTATAAGCATTCAAAGTTCAAAAACATAAAAATTTCCAAAAGTGTCCACAATTTTGGCCACCACTGTACTAAGTTGTAGGTAAAGTCAGGAGTTAAATTTATCCGTAAATCGGCTAAGATATTTCGTACATTTTGAATGAAATTGTAAGTCCAATCAGACGTCCAAATAAGACGGGGTTCGTTATTCGACATTTTTGATTTTAGAAATGAAGCTTTGGTTCCAACGGTAGTTTGATTCTGGAAATACATATTGCACATACTGAAACTTTCTTCGCGGCTATATTCTTCCTGTTGATAACCCTTCACATGATTTCGTATGTTCGTGATTAGGTTTCAAATGTGTCTACTGTACGTGTCTGAAAAATTCGAAACGTGCAGCAAATTGAGCATCGCAATGAAATATGATTATTTGCGGTGCTGTTATTTTTCAACGGATTTGGCATAATACTACAAGTCTTAAATAATAGTAATAAATTATTTATGAAGGACCTTCAGTTATACAATTGAATTAAATCTAAAAAAAATGAAAACGTCATAATGATAAAGATTATTCAAATTATATTGGAGTTATATATGCAAAAGTGTTATAAATACTGATGTAATACGCATTATACTTTTGATGATTGTGAATGGTAATGTTAGGCTAGGTTATTTGAATACAGCGAAGCATATGGTATATCTGCTTAAGCGGAATTGTGCCTCCGTGGAAGACATTCTGAGAGAAAGTCGTTGGTAATTACATTACGCATGACGAAAATTACAAAAAATCAATCAGCCCGTAGACCGGGATCGAACACAGGTCCAGCTCCAGGCATTAAGCGGCGTTAACCACTCGGTCACCGGTGAAGTCCGGATAATGATGATTTGTCAGCGTAATGTCCGGATAATGATGATTTGTCAGCGCAATGTTAAGAGTAAAATAAGCAGAAAATTCGCTGGAAAAATTAGCAAAAGTAAATAAATAAATAAGTAAAATTCTTTGGAAACATCAGTCCAGTTTAGAAAGTAAAGAGTCATTAAATGAAGATGAATAGAATAAAATGTTTTGAAATTTAATGAGAGAAGGAAAAAATCGCTTACTGTCCATAAATATCGCAAAAACCAACTATTAAATAATTTTTAAATGCAGTCAACTGTTGAATTGTTGAAGTCTCATTTTGGCAACTCTTTTACAGATTTGGCCAATTTCCTGCGGAACTAGAGTTAGTGATATTTTCTTTCTTTTTGTCTTCAATTTTAAGTTACACTAAACTCTTATAACTTGAGACTGGCGTTACCTTTCCTCTAGACCTAAACTACCAAGAATTTTTCATCTCATTCATTCATTTAAACATTGTGTTGTCTTCAATTTTGCGAACACTTTCAGCTTTAGCATTACTTCCGCTTTACAGACAGAACAGCTAGTCTACTTAGGATTAGTGCCTGTTAGTTCTTTTTAAGCCCTGGAATGCCATACCACTGATTCTAAATTCATTTACAAGTTCAAAGGTAAGTCTCCTAGGAGCTGTCTCTGTAGGAAAGGGCAAATGCAATGAGGTCAGCTACGCGACTGAAGCAATCTGCTGTGAATGCAGCTTCTGTATCTCTTCTTTTACGGTTTCCGCACTCAAAATATTTTCTTTGTAGTAGTCCCATTATGTTCATTTGGTATAAAAATAAATTATATGTAAGCGTTTAGGAAGCTGCTGAACATTAACAGTTCTTGGCATTAACAGTCTTTAAATGGAAAGGAGAGAAAAACTGTAAGCTGAAGAAAAAGCAAAGAAACATTAGTCTTGCTTCTAACTACGAAGTGGCAGATCGACCAAATAGACAAAGGGGTAATTTTTGTCCTGATTAAATACACAAGTTCTAAAATTAGGATAAATCACTGGAAAGAACATTAATTTATTGCGGGCTTAACTAGTAACATGACGAAAATGACAGCGAAAACGACTGTGAAAGTAAAGGATATGTTGTTAAAAGGTTTTTATTTCCTTTATAATTAAAAACAGAAAAACTACATTTAAACTAGAAATTTTCCAAACAGCATTGTGGAATTTACTACCGTCTTTTTCTGAAAATAAGACATCCTCCGAAAATAAGCCGTATTGTGATTTTCGGAACATTTTGTAAAATAAGACACCTCCCGAAAATAATCCCTAGTTAAAATAATGTGACAAAAAGAATTCGTTAAAAAATGCTGTTGATTTATTAAGTATAAGTAATGTTTAGTTTTCCTAATACTCGTATTTCAGAGAAATGTTTGAAACAAAATATTCCGAGAAATTAATTGTTTACCTCTACAGTTCGTTTCAAATTAATTCTTGGAATTTATCTTAACCAGTTCATCATTTGCCCCGAGCGAGATACGTTCACAGTAAAGGCATCGTCATCCGTTAGCGTCGGCAGACTCTCGTCGATTTGGGCTTAACCGTAACCCCCGAGACACATACGACGAAGCGACCTTTTTCCATCCCCCACAGAATGAGTCGAAAATCAAAAGGGGTGATTGATGGGTAAAAAATTCATGGGACAAAATAACTGATAGTGATGTTTCCAATGCACTACGAACAGGCTACTCAAACAAGAAGTATTCATTTAACAATAGCTATATAGCAAGACACGAGAGATTCGAACCAATGATTCAACAGGAAATGGATTTAGAAGAAAATCAGAATTCAGAATTTTATTTATGATGCTGTTCCAGAAGAAGATGACATGACTGTAATTGAATAAATTTAAATTTCTGTATTCTGTGTAAAATAAATATTAAATAAAAATATATAAATATACTTTTATTTTTGCTCTTCCCCGAAAATAAGCCCTAGCGCGAATTTCGGACCCCCCCAAAAAAGTAAGACAGTGTCTTATTTTCGGAAAAAGACGGTAACAAGAAATAATAAGTAACAAAATGCAAATGTCTCAAGAACAGGCAAAAAAGATAAACGAGATAAGATAAAATTGCACTTTTGAATGATCTCTAGTCATAAAACTAAAGTGTGTTTTTATTTCCAGAGTTTTTTACTAATTCACTATATGCTAGGAGATAATTTTGTGTGAACTGATCGGATGAATCGCAGGATGAAAAAAGTCCTCTAAAAATAGTAATGCCGCTTTTTTGCAAATACATCTTACAAGATACAGCCTTTCAAAAATGGTATTATAAAAGCTTCAAATAACACAAAAGATGTTCAGAAAATGACGAATAGAGTTGAATTTTGTAAAAATGTCAGCACTTCGTAGCAGATAAGCAAGTGAATATCTTTGCCATAGCCAGTGCATATTACAGTCCTATTAAAACCAGCTACAAACCATTTACGAAAGTGTGGCTTTGATTAGAAGTGTCAAAAGAACTGCAAGCTTAACTAATGTTTAAGACATCAGTGAGGGATGTTATGAATATTCATTTTTATGATATATATCCGTTTGTAAAAATATTGAGACGTCGTGTATAAAAACTGACTGAAAGTGTTAAAATAACTGCAAAATCTGCCAGCGAAAGTGATACAGAAAAAAAGTGTTATGCCAATATTAATCGAATTTAAGAATACATTTTAAGTCAAGTCTTACGATTCAGGGTTTACTTGAATACTCAAAAGGACACTAGGGGTGTCTGTCTAAGGGGAGGGATTACTTCGGGCATGACTTTCTAAGGATAATGGCTCGTATACACGTTACACACGAGAAAAATTATCAAAACATCTATGCAGACAGCCTCTTTGCTTGGTACGGAACCCAAGTCGGATCTACCGGTGGTTAGCGATTTTACCCAGCGGTAGCCGGTGGGACCATAAAATTAACCTTTCGAAGTGAAAGGTGCTATAAAAAAGTATAAGAGCAGTTTTACAAATATGAGGATACACTTGAATACTGGAGTTGAACAATATGGAACAAACACGGAATATCTGCTTCTAAGAAGTAAAGTTTCACCCACGACGTAAAAATATTTTTATAAAAAAAGAATTTCAAAATTGCGTAAGTTGTTTCATTGTAGCCTAAATGTTTAATTATTATATTCAGATTTATTAACGAATTAGTTGTACACTTTTATATTTCATTGAACTTTAATTTTAATTTAATTACTTAATTATTTTAATCAGTAGTTAATTATTAGTCCAAAGGGGCTTTCTCTGTGAAGGACTATTGTTTTAGTTTTGCGACTTTGCGTCGAATCACTCACTATAAGCGGCGTATCACTTTTAAAACTGTTGCCACCACATGTTAGAGTCCTGCATTATATTTGAAGAAATAAAATAATGAAGAATCTGCATAAATGTAAGTATGTTTCTCGCATTGTGATCAAACAACGGTACCTAGAGCTATCCAAATTTGAATGACGTAATCCTACTGCGAATATGTGCATCTGAGAGCCCAAAATTGAAATTTGGAATTTGTTTTATGATCGATTTCATATTTTGTAAAACTTCAACGAATTTTTGATTAACAAACTCAACGATTTAAAAGCGAGCAATGGCAACACTCTACACGGGAAAAAAACTTTTTATCTCTAGCGCGCGAAGCTATGTATCGGAAATTCTAAAGATATGCTCATTTTAAAATTATTTTGCAGCATTGCAGTTGAATAAATAAAGGTAACACACAAAACGTTAAAAAACGCACCTTTTGACGTAATTTAAAATATGAAACCTTTCAGACTGTTTTTAATTAGTTATATTTATTAATTTTTTTTTCTTCTCCCTGACGGCCTACCGTAGCACTCCGGCATATTTGATTTAAGAAATTAAACCTTGGTTTCAACAGTAGTTTACATCCAGTACTTCATATTGCACATACTAAAATTTTCTTCGCAGACATATTGTTCCTACTGCTAGCAAAACATATAGTTTCGTATATTCGTAAGTTGGTTTCAAAGCGTCTTCTGCACTTGCCTGAAAAATTCGAAAAGTTCAGAAAACTGAGTACCGCACTGAAATACGATTATTCACGGGGCTCTTATTTTTTAACGGATTTAGTATAATACTATAAGCCTCAAATAATGGTGATAAATTATTTAGGAAGGACATTCAGTTATATACTAATTGAATTAGACCTACAAATGAAATAGTAATAATGATAAAGATTGTGCAAATGGTATTAGATACGCAACGACACAAATACGCCACAATGTTATGAATACTGATGTAATATGTATTACACGTTTGGCGACTATGATGTTAATGTTATGTTACTTGAACATAGCAAAACACATGAGGTATATCTGCTTAACGGGATGGGTGCTTTCTTGGAGGACTTTTTAAGAGAAAGTGGTTGCTATTCATATTACACATGAGAAAAACTACAAAAATCAACCATGCGTCGAACCCAGGTCGTTATTACTTTTCTTGGCAAGTCTAACACTAATGCTATGGTTTGCAATGGTAAAATCGACGTCTAATTAACTCAGCAGCTTAATAAACTCAAATATATTTGGAACAGGGAGGATTTTAATAAGCTGTGAGTACAGTATATAGTGGTACAATTTCACACGATTCATCAAATAAATAGTGTTTTAAAAATTTGTGCACTTCTACAGTATCGGTACATTGACAAACCATTACAAATCCATACAGTAAAATGTCTGTTTACCGAATCCCTTCTAAACAAACAAACAAACAAAAAAAAAATCTGAAATGTTTCAAATTTTAAATTACGTCCAAAGAGGCTTTTTTTTAACATTTTGTGTGTTACCTTTCTTCATTAAATATCATGTTCCTCGCACTTAAACCATAAGATCCAGTGCAACAGCAATATCGCAAAATAGTTTTAAAACGAGCATATCTTTAGAATTTCCGATACAGAGACTCACGCGCTGGAGATAAAAATGTTTTTTCTGCACAACGTTGCCATTGCTCGCTTTGAAATCCTTGAGTTTGTTAATCAAAAATTCGTCAAAGTTTTAAAAAATAGGAAATCGATCATAAAACAAATTTCAAATTTAAAATTTGGTCTTCCACATGCTCATATTCGTTGGAGGATTACGTTATTCAAAATTCGATGACTCTATGTACCGTTATTTTATGACAATGGGAGAAATATACATACATTTACGCAGAATTTCATTATTTAATTTCTTCAAATATAATGCAGGACTCTAACATTTTATGGCAACAGTTTGAAGCCGTTTTCGAATCCCGTTGAAGGCATGGATGTTTGTAAATGTATCGTGTCTGTGTGGCATGGGGGCACTGTAAATGTGCGGCGAGCCGAACGTCTCCCCAGATGTTAATACTAAGCGAAGAGGAGTGAGAGACCCTCGGACTCGTCTCCCTGGGGGGCTGTTGATCAAAATTCGGGGCGGAACTGAGCAAGTTCGTACTGTCACCTGTATGGTGCTCAAGGCTCTGGACAATGACAGGCGGGATCTTGCATTCCTTTCTCGGATGAATTTCGTGGGCTTGTTCTGATAATACTGTCAGACAAGTGAGGTGAGTCACATGACTCGCTATTAGGGTCACGCTCGGTCTCCCACACGAAAAAGTCCTTCTTTCATAGTGCAGAGAATATCAGCCTTGGATCGAATTTCAGTGGGCCTCAGTTCCGTTCAGTGCCGATTGAATACCGATACGATTTGACTTAGATACTGCTTCTGGACGTACTTTCACATCAAAGAATTATGTAACTTGGTACCAGTCCTCCAATGTCAGGGGAAGAAATTATTATGGTAGTGGCGTTGTCATGGTCGGACAAGCACGTTGGGTATCCTCACATACCACGGCTAACTGGAAAACAAATTCCTTAAGCTCGCGGTTTAAGGGGACTCATACACCTTAAAACCCATAAGATGTTCGAATAGGTGCCTGTTGCAAGAATTGGGATAACTTATTTATTTTAAAAGCAATTAATACCAACTTTTTACAACTGACTACATAATATAGCTGCTTTCTGAAATAGTTATCAGAAAGTTTGTGTTGCCACAAATATTTTTATAATTTAATCCCCTTCGTGACAACATTTTTCGTCATGTTTCATACTTGCGCGCACAGTTTAAAACATTCCGTTTCATAATTTATTTCCATATTTAATATATAGCTTTTATAACATTTGGAAACTACTGTGAACCTAAAATTCTAAAAATTTCATGTTAAATTTTTATTTTATTTTGTGTTCAGTTTATAAAATGTATTTTATTAAAAAAATTTTTAATGTTTTCGTCCATAAAATTCTTCAATATTAAAATATTCATTAGATTGTTGGTTCATTTAGAAAGTAGTGCCCGTATGAAGAATTCCGTCCAATTTCAAGTGTGTACCATTAGCCATTTTTAAAATATCATGCGCGCAAGGTGGAAACATGGCGAAACATTTTGTCACAAAGAGGATTAAATTACAAAAATATTTGTGGCAACACAAACTTTCTGGTTACTAGTTTCCAAAGCAGCTATATTATGTAGTCAGATGTAAAAAGTTGGAAGTAATTGCTTTTAAAATAAATAAAATATCCCAATTCTTGCAACAGTCACATATTCGAAGATCATAAGGGGTTTAAGGTGTATGAGTCCCCTTAACACAGGTTCCTAAAAAGTACACAGCGACGACGTTAGAGAGCTATGTACGAATTTTCAGAAACTCCGCTGGCTCTCATTTTTTTTTAAATGGATAATATTCGCCCACATACGGTTGAAGTGGAGAATATTTAACGAATGGACTGTCAGCAATCAACAAACCTGAAAACGTTTGAACATATTTTGAGTGCATTTGGGATTGCAACTGCGATTCACCAATTGCCTGCGAGAACCATCTAGGAGTTAAGACTTATTTTGGTGTGTTAGTGGGTATGGAAGTCACAGGGACTCATAAACCTTCTCCGTACGAGTAGAACTCACTCTATGATCTGTGTGACGGTTAACCTTTTAACTGTCATGCCCGAGATAATCTCGGGCACAGCACTAGTGTTCGAAAATGTCACGCCCGAGTATTACTCGGGATAATTTTTTTTTTGAGTGCATCGTATTGTTATACCCGAATATATATCGGGAGACGTTTATTTCGGCTTTATCTCTTTGTCAAATTCGACTGTATCTCGGGAAAAGTTAATGTGCGTTCAGTTCAATAGATGACAGCACTTTACTGAAGATTTCAAAGGTTAGAGGTTATTTGGTTCAAGATGCATGGGATCTTTTTGTTGTAAAATAGCGTCCAGTTCTTTGAAACGTTATATAGATGATTTAGATTCTTCAACCGAAGATGAAGGATGTGTGTTTGATGAGCAGTATTCATGATACTTCCATGGTCAGCCTCAAAAATAAAAAATGGAGATATACTCAAGCCGAAGATTGTTTCTAATTACGATCTAACTATGGGTGGTGTAGATCGCTGTGATCAGGAAATATCCTTTCATCCAACAATCCGAAAACGTCAGATAAAATATTATAAAAAGATACTTTTACATTTACTAGACAAGGTACTCTGGAACTCATATTTGCTCTATAAAAATGTAGTTGGGAAACACTACATTTTTAGAATTTCGAATCCAAGTTGTAGAAGAGCTTTTACATAAATATGATGATGCAGCTTCTGGACAAAAGAATGTTGGCAGACCACCTACAATAGATAACCCTGCCCGTCTTACTGAACGACATTTTATATCCCATTTTCCTCCTATTCCTGCGAAACGTGAGCCTACAAGATAGTGCAAAGTGTGTTGTTCGAAAAAGGATAAAAATGGGGAAAAGATAAGGAAGGAATAACGATTCTGGTGTAGTGATTGTGGAGTTGGTTTGTGCTTGGAAAAGTGTTTCCAGTTACTGAAGTTCCACATAAGACTGAATTACTGAACTACTAATAGGTATTCACTTATATTTATTTATGTTTTAGAAAATAGTTAATTTTTTTCATTTTTAGTTGAGTGACAGCTGCCTCAAAGAAAATATGCAGTGGCTACAAAACTTTAAAAATTTTACCCATGTACGTCAAAATATAAATTTTTAACTATTTAAGTATATTTTATTTTGTACTAAACATTTGGTTTTTGCAATAAAAAAATTTGACAATTTGTGTACCCAAATCATCAAAATAACTTAACAGTTAAAGGGTTAAAGATGACCATTGCGATCTATAGCTTCATTTTAGGCGCCATTGTCTGCTCTCATCAGCCTTATGGTGGTGTGGTGTGGTGTATTTAATTACGGCAAAGCACACTAGGGCTATCTGCCTAAGGGGAGGGATGCCTTCGTGGAGGACTTTCTAAGGGAAACTGGCTCGTATACACGTTACACATGGGGAAAACCACGAAAACGCCCATGCAGCCAGCCCGTTCGCGGGATTCGAACCTCGGACCGAACTACCAGTGTTCAGCGACTTTACCGCTCGGCCGCTGGTGGGCCCATCAGCCTTATGATACAGTACTCTGTGCGTCTCGTATTTTTAGAGGAATTCGAACGAGCATGTTTATTCTCTCAATTTTGAACAGAGCTGTTCATAAGTTAACCGATCCATTAAAATAGGTGAGGTTTCATGGAAAAATTTTCCAAGGACAGTTCTTCATACATATAGTGCATAGGAGGAAAATCATTAAGTATCTCCTGCAGGCAGCCATTGGTCAGGATTGAAACTAATGACTCATGGCCTTATTCAGTCGGATACGGATAATACAAAGAATTTCAGAATGTAATCATGGAAATCGTTTTAGAAATATTTCCGTATTTCTTGCACACGTGTTAAACTAAAGAACGCAATAAATTACTTTTAAGGCCAAAATGTTCTGTTTTTTTTTTTTTTAAGAATCGACAGACACGTTTAGTAAATTAAATGTTTTATATTTAGCTTCATGCGTGTAAGAACTTGTTCTGTAGAAATGTTTTCTACTATAAACATTTTGAGTAGAAATTTAGAATTAAATCTGATTTGGGTTTATTTGAATAAGCAAAGAAAATCAAAGCTTTCTGTCCATGAGAAAATATAGGCCCTTCAGTATCACAGTTGTAAAGATAGTTGGTAAACAGTATGGCTGAATTGTGTTCAGGTTTTAGCGAATGGACTGGGCACACTGACTTTTCATAATTCTAAAATTCTTCTTAAATAATAGCTAATTAACTTTAGAAAATCCTCCAAGTAATCACACCTTCCATTTATTTTGCCTTGATTATTTAAGCACGCAAGAAAGCAAGCCTTCGCGGATGATTTCAAGCTAAACTGTACCATATTTGATATTGCCCTCGAAGTAATGTAAAATATGATATGGCTCGATTTTATATTACGAAAACTTCACATAACAAGTCCAATGCACTGCCGGATGAGAACCAGGGGCGAATTATCAATACTTCCTAGCTGAGGTTTCTTGATTAATTATCAGTTCAAATTTAGGCTGTTATTGTAAAATACTCAATGAAAATTCTCGTAAATTTACTTTATAAATCAAAAACATCGATGCTTCTAACGATATTGATGACGAATATGCATTACAAACAACATGAATATTAAAATGTGATAAAAGCAATTCTTATAACGTATACACTTTGGCGATTAATTTATGTAACCTCATCATTCCACATGGCTTCAACTGATGAAAAAAAGGTTTCTCAAAAGAAAATTGTGTACTAAAACTGCTTTGTTCAATAAAGTCTCATTTAAAGAAGTAAAATTTTCAGCGAATTCCTCTTTTTAGCCAAAAAGGCGTTAGGCTAGAAATTAATTTCCTATTTATTTCGTTTTGGCATTTTGCTTTGGTTCACTATAAACGGCGTTTTACTTTTCAAATTGTTGCCACCAGATATTACAGCCCTGCATTATATTTAAAGAAATTAATTACTGAAGAATCTGCATGAATGTATGTTTTTCTATCAGAAAAGAACGATAACTAGAAACATCGAATTTTGAATAATATATCTCTCGAATATCGGCATCTGGAAGTCCAAATTTGAAATGTGGAGTTAGTTTTATTATCTATTTCATATTTTATAAAAATACACAATTTCTCGACTATTTCAAAGCGAGCAATGGCAACACTCTACCCAAAAAAGAAACATTTTTATCTCCAGCGCGCGACACTGTATCATAAAGATGGGCTCATTTTAAAATTATTTTGCGATATTGCTGTTAAAAAGAATTTTATGGTTGCGAAGAACGTGATATCTAATAAATAAAGGCAACACACAGGACGTTAGAAAACGACTCTTTCAGCATAATATAAAATCTGAAAGCTTACAAAAAATTTTTTTTGTGTTAAATATATCGTCGGAAACTGTACAGATAATAAAAATTTTATCAGGAATCAATAGTCACAAATTTGGTTAAAATATACATAAAATTAAGTGTAGATAATATCAGCAAAGTACTTTCATTGAGAGTAAATACTATATAATACTTAAAAGTGTCCGGAAAGTAAATATAAGCAAAGCGTAGAATTATATAACCAAAGTGTACAAGGAGGAATTGATAGTTCAGTTTGACGTAATAATAAAAGAACATTTATTGTATTTGAAATGAAAATATATATTGACGTTGCCACTTACTTAACCTTTTTTTAAAGTAATAAAAAGAATAAACTAATTACTAACCTTCAGTTACTTGAGAGCTAAAATATTGACTGCATTCGAGTTTGCTGAATTTAATCATCTGGTAGAGGAAATTAGGTCAAATACTAGAAATGAACTACAATGAATTAGGATTATGCGGGTTTAGCTTCAGTTCTGAAGGTTTTAATCAATTTATTCCTTAGCTTTTGCAATCTACTAACAAGTGGTAAAATGTCGATGCATTGGTGCAATAGTTGGAAAATAATGGTCATTTTTAATTTTGATACAATCAATCATTTTACATTCATGCTTAACATGGATAGATAAGAGAAAGTTTCGCTCAGATCTCGCGTGCTTTAAAGGGTAAGTGAATAAAACCTAGAACTGAAATCTAGAATTGTTTGTCGAAATCTAGAATTAGTTTGTTTAAATTGCAATTTCTGGCGCGAAACCTTACAAAGTTATCTGCGTCAAACTAAAGGTTGAAGCGAAGATTTAAAATGTATGTTAAAAAGTTGGGAGCGTGAAGTTTATAATAGAGTTTAGGCTGGAGAGATATGAGAATAAAATCAGATTGCAGTTTACGGTAAAAGTCAATATCTTTTAAAAACTAGAACAATTTATGATGAGGTTTTCCCGTTACGTTTTCCAATCCAGCTTGAAACAATTAAAATGCTTTAAAAGAAAATGTTACGAATTTTGTATTTAGATAAGTCATTTTAGTAGAATTATAATTAAAATTATTGTACTTTTTTGCGTAAAGTAGCGCGAGACAAATTTTTAAGAGAACGCTATGCCGGAAAAGTAAGAATACAGGGGTACGTGCACTTGACACTAAGTAAATGGACATCTCGGCAATTTATATTGAAGCTGGACTACTGTAATTGACCCCTATGTTAACTGTAGCCCTAATTCCACCATCGTATTGTCTTCCAGTAATTTAGAGAAGCAGAAAGTACTAGAGAAATATCTAGTGGTCGCTTTAAAACTATTTCAGGCCGATCAGATAGCATCTTCTCTCACTTGCTTAGTTATTGTTTTTGCGAGTTTAGTTCCACGTGAGCTGAGATATCCGAGTTAGCCTTCTTTTTAGATATGCTTTGCATTGCGTAGTGTTTAACTTTGTAAGTAGTTTGAAGTGCAACTATTGATTATACTGCGCTATACTGTGAACACTTATACGAATATTTCTGGTGGAAAATTCTAGATTTCTGAAGTATTTCTTTTGATAAAAATAAATTTTTATTAATCTATTATCCTAGTTGGGCATTCAATCCATTACGAACCCCTACTTACGCAACAATATTTCACACTATTGGCAATCCAGTAAAATATGACGAGCTTCCAGAATTGCATCACACTTTACGCCAAGTGGATTCTTCTCGCCTTTCAGCAGATGATCTTGACTCAGGCCACAGTCAAAGAATATGTATTGTTAAGAAGGAAAACTTCGTAGCAGCAGAAGTGGCTCAATGAAAGGGAAACAGCTACGCATGCGTGAAATATCTGTCGCCAAAAAGCGCCAATGTTAGAAGCTGACGTCGAGGTTCGACGGTTAAGTTTATCAAGAGTTTAAAGCTGTGCGACTTCCTTTTTTCCCCTCCATATTGACGGATATAAAATAAGACATCAAACTGCGATATGGATAATGCAAGTTCAACAGCCAGTGAAAGTGAAACTTCATTCAATTTTCTTGTTTATCTTAACTCGTGTTCCTCAATTTCCTGTACACGTCGCGGAGGAGGAGGAAAATCTCGGCCAGGTCCGGTACATCACAAAGGGGAAATTCTCGCCAACAGGTTCCGTCGCCAAATCCCTTGGCGAATTCTCCTTTTTCCATTTTGTCTCTAGAAGAGAAACTGGTTTACATTGCGTCTATGCAGCCTTTCCTTCTTTACATAGACGTTCTTTGCCACAGGGTTGGATTGGATTATTGTAATTTGGCACGAAACCTGTCAAGGTTATCTGCACCAGACAAATGGTAACAATGCAATTAGTTATTTGTAAAAACTTCCAGCTTAGGTAAAAAGACACAGATTACAATCTATGATAAAAGCTGATATCTTTTAAAACAGGTTAAAGTCTATTATAAAAGCCAATATCTTTTAAAAATAGAAACAAATTACGATGATGTGTTTTTCCAATTAAATTTCCTAAGTCCAGTTCTGAACAATTAAAATATTTTTGGCGAAAATAATTAAAACTCTGGCATTCCACCAAGATGTGATGGACTGTCAGATCTGCATTGCAGTTTGGGCAGCTGGGATTCTCTTCTCCCTTCAGAAGATACTCATGGGTCAGGCGACAATGGCCAATTCTCAGTCGAGTCAAGAGGACATCCTCCCTTCTATTAGCCATACATGGCCAGTATCCAATGGTGGGTTTTACATTTCTCAGCTTGTTATATACTTTGTCATCCCATTGCTTCTGCCATTTGCTGAGACTTTGCCACAGAGACCAGTTCTCAACTTTCCCCCTTTAACTTAAAATAGACGGCCATTAGTCAATAGTGGTTTTAACATTTCTCAGTTCATTATTTGCCTGATTATAAAAATTAATTGGCCATTTATTGAGAATTTTACGTTTGATCAACGCCCTGATATCCGCGAGTAGAATGTGATGAGAATTGAAATGAAAATAGAACTAAAAGCATAATATTCGAGTTAAGGACATACTTCTAAGGGTGTAGTTTTTGGGTAACATGGTATACCTGAATTTTGTCTCAGAAATCTATGTGCGCTAGAAAGAAATGAGTTATCTGTTTTCTTTAGAGAGATTTGGAATAAAATCTATAATTAATAAAAATACTACCCGTGCTTCTGAATTAAATATAAACTATAAATTTACCTATTTCACAGTCAGAAAAAGTGCTTTTTTAAAGAAAATTTTACTTTACTGAGAATTCAGAACAGGATAATCGAATACTCACAAAGTTGTCAATGAAGTGAGATCAGCAGAACAATGAGTTAACCAGCAGCTTGTTACTTAATCAGAAATGGTGCAAGTTAGAATAAACATAATTCGTTTCTATACTAATACGATAACATGCACTCTAATTTATGATCTCAATTCGTGCTAAACTGAAGTCTTAGATACCTTGAGTAACAATCACGGATGGAGCTGGGAAAGGATTAAACTGAAATTCTGTCACATAGGATTTTCTGTTGCTTTTACAATAATTTTACAAATTATATCAAGTGAAGACTTATTTCTGAAATTCCTAAGAAGTATACATCAATTTATGTTTCCTCAAACATATTGAAGATTGTTTCTTAATCTATATATTTTGCCTTTATTTTAAAGAAACATTCAAAAACAAAATAAAACGCAATTCACTTTATTAAAATATAGTAACAGATAACAGATTTAAACAAGATTTAATCTAACAATTGCCAAGTGATAACAAGTTAGTATAACAGAAAAAGAAGCGACAGCTTCATGAATTGTCCTTAAAACAAATGGAAATTTATTTTCGTGAGTTTAAAAATGATGCAGCCGTTGATAATATCAGACACACGTTAGATTACGTGGTGAATATAAGGAACCTGAAATATAAAATAACTTATTTAAGTATAAATTCAGAAATAAATTTATTCACATTATCAAACACAATAATTAATCTGAAATAAGAATATCTGAAGTCTCCAGAGGCAGATTTAAGGGTAGGTATGTCGTCCCCCAAATTATTTTGCAAATTCAAAGAAAAATATTGTAAAAAATCTATATTACACATGCACTGTCTTATGGTTACGGGGCCCACCAGCGGCCGAGTGGTAAAGTCGCTGAACACTGGTTGTTCGGTCCGAGGTTCGAATCCCTCGAACGGGCTGGCTGCACGGGCGTCTTCGTGGTTTTGCCCGTGTGTAACGTGTATACGAGCCAGTTTCCCTTAGAAAGTCCTCCACGAAGGCATTCCTCCTCTTAGCCAGATAGCCCTCGAGGCTTTGCCATAATCTCTCTCTCTCACACACACACTCATGGTTAGGGAACTTCCAAAGTTCAGGAGAGGTGGCGTCTCGCATCACAAATCACCCACTATCAATATTTCAAGACTTTCATCTTAATTTATAATTTTAATGTAAATAGTATTTCTAGTTTTCGGGATTAAATTCTAATTTAATTCCGTGTACTCCAAATTTTCTGTGAAAGCTCTTCAATCAGGACAAAATCCAAGAATCACGTGAATAATGTGTGAATGGTTGGTTATTTGATTCAGGCAAGGCAGGGTACGGTATTTGTCTAAGTGAAAAGTTGATATTGCAGAAGCCGTTTTAAAAGGAAAGTGGCTCGTATTTGCGTTATTATGCGGCTAAAATCACTAGCTAGTCCGCATGCTAGTCTGTTCTCCATGCAGCTAGTCTATTTGCCCGGATTTAAAGCCTAAGTAGGATTGTTTAATGGTTTTATACATTAGTCTTCTGGTGCGCCGCGAATGCTTTGAGAAAAGTAAGTACTAGGTTAAAATTTCAGATTTGACTAGTTAGACAAACTACGAAACTTCGAATTGGTTAAGTTTCTGCTTTGGGACAAAATGCGTTTATGATTTAGTGTAACAGTTTCATTTAATATTAATTTTATCTATTCAATGCATTAAAATACGATTCTTATACGCGAAACGGTCGACCAGCGGCAGTGCGATAAGCGTCACCGAACACTGGCAGTTCGGTCTGGGATTCGAATACCAGCGAACGGGCTGGCTGCATGTGCGTTTTCGTGGTTTTCCTCATGTGCAACGTATATACGGAGCCAGTTTTCCTTAGAAATTCCTCCACGAAAGCATCCCTCACATTAGGCAGATAGCCTTTGAGTGCTTTGCCATAATTAAATATATCGTATCCTGCATATATATATATGCAACTGATGATCTGCATCCCCACTAACTGCAGCAAACTTTGAAATCTTCTTTGAAGTCTATAAAAACACTTTATGACAAATGATACAAGCAATGAATTACTTGAAAATTCCAAGTCATTTTAGGAGCATATCAAGAATGTATATTTTATACAAAAGTTAAGAACATATATATGCTGGTAAATGGAGTATTATGAAAAGCGTAGATCACTAACTGCAAACTTTCATATAGATTTCAGATCCAGCCTCTTGAAATAAGCTGGCTTAAAAGTTAATATGTCTACCAACAAATCACTTATCTAAGTTTCAGTGAAAACGTCTTTCCAGTTCAGCGATGAAAAAATGCGGCAGTGTCTTAGTATAAGGTCTGGATTTTGTAGATCAGACAAATTTTTCAAACTAGTGCTGATAACTTCCGGTGGATCGCTTGAACTATATTTGGCCTTGTGCCGTCTTCAATTCCTTGCGCTATCTAGGACACCATAATTATTTTTTGCTTGAAAACATACAGACTCCCCATGCACACTCACATTTATATTCTTTATATGGTATTCATTGTACGCTCGTTCAAGATTCTTGGCATTACTACAAACTCTTCGCGAGACAAGATTCGATGGTTCGGGTTAAGTGCTTCTGTTCTGATTTGAAGGTCTATCATTTGTCCCGGAATTCAACTAATTATTCGGTCCCTGCCGAAAGAACTCTCTTATTTGGTCATATAACCACCATTTATGAGTGTTTATTGGCAAAATATTCACCTAGGCACAAATTCCTGCACAATTTCTGGGATTGCTGAAGCAATGCATAAAAATCACCTTGACAATCTGTAGAACAATATCTTCTGTGATCGACATTGGTCTCATTACTTGCCTATTAGCATCATTCAAGCAGCAGTGCTCAAATTGTTGAAACTATGGGTTGCTGGAACTATGGACTTGGCTGGATGTGAGAACATTACACAGTCATCTCCATAATTTCATAATAATTCCATCAGTGATCGATTGGTAACATCGGTAACATTGTTAGTTGACTAGGGCTCAAAATCCTGGTGAATGGTCCTACTGCACTGAAATTTATGATTTTTCCCTATGTGAAACAATCATGTGATAGTTTCCCTTAAAACATCCTCCATGAAGGAGTTTTAGAAGGATAGTTCTTGTTTGGGTTTGATTCTTGATTTCTTGAAAGCTTATCCTTTGGTTTGGAAGGATAGCTCTCGTTTGGTTAGATCATTTGGCCAAGAACACAAGAGCTAACTACCTAAGGGGAGTTTTTCTAAGGGAAACTGGCTCGTATTTAAGTTACGCATGGGAAAAACCAACCATTTGACAAAGCTCTCATCTCGGTTCAAGCTCAAGGTGAGCTACCACCGTTCAGTAGTTTTAACCTTTCGGCCACTGTTGGGACCAGTTAGCCCTTCAGTACTTCGCTGTAATCCAAATAATTCATTGTAATGAATTTCGGCACAGTTAAGATGCTTATACCTTCAAAAAAATTTAGAAAGTAGAAAGCAAGTAGTACCCCTAAAACTTATGTTTTATTTAAAACATATCAATCATTACAAAAGATACATGAAAGTAAAGCATATTTTCATGATAATGTAAAATGTTAACATAAACGCGAAAATAGTACTTCAAAACGGTTTCTGATACGCTAGTGGATTATAGGCGATGTCCTCACCAAGGGAATATTCGAAAAAAAGCTTCACTAACAATTACAATTAATTCTAAAATTTTAAATTCTCTAAAATGTTAGACACACAAAAATCTTGATTCTCCGAACTCCGGTGGTCTTCGAGATCTAAGTTTGATCCAAAATAAACTCACCACTGAGAACTCATGTCCGACGTATTGGTAGTCATTAGGAAGTTATATACAATTTGAAGAAATTTCAAAATCTTTCGCTTGCTGACAATGTCAATTTTTTATGGCTTAATTTAAAAATTTATTTTGAATACTTAGTTTTTCAAGGAAGACTTCGATTTTAGTGTTTATAAACACTATTCACCGAATTCCGAAGAAATTGGACTAAGATTGTTTAAGAATCAAAAGCATGAATTTCTAGAAATTCAGCAACATCTGTTTTATTCTTATGCATTCAAGTTCCATGATCCTCACTGTAAATGTAATTTAAGGTTTTATTTTTTAAATTTAATATTCTTTCCAGATCAGAGTCCAAATATAATGTTTCTACGCATTATCAAAACAATAATTGCGGAATATTATGAATAAATAGCATGCATGGTGAAAGCAATTTTTAAACTCAGTTCTGCAATTTTTGATTTGCTGGATCGTTCTACAAACTTTGGTAATGGTGCAGTAACGACATAAATGAATATTTTCACAACAATTTCATTAGCAAGTTTTATTGCTTGTAATGCCAATTTTATATTGAATAATAATAATATACTTTAATGACACATTAACACAATTTTTAATACTAAAATATTATAAAATAGCCAGCAAAATAATCCCTGCTAGCTTCAGAATCCCAAACCAACAAAAATTCTGTACATATTTTTTCTTCTACACCTTTTTGTAGTATGTATTAGTTTCATTTATAAATCTCGGAATAATTTTGACAACTTTTCATAGTTTTAGGATAAGAGAACTCCACTTATAAAGTACTTATCTTCACGAAATAAAAAAACCGCGTTTTACAAATGGATTTTCCTCGCATGATTAGAAATATACAAAAATGCGTTCGATCAGTGTATGGAAAGTAAAAGAAATATTAGACTAGCTATAAAATTAAAACTGAAGTGCTTTAAAATAAACAACCATTTTCTATTTGTTGAAGAATAAATATATAGAGAGCTAAAAATAATAAGTTTGAAATTTCCCAGCAAATGAAAGGAGTTTCAAATTTCTCTTACAAGGAAACTTGAACTTGTTTATATTGCTTTTCGGTACTTCCCTTTTATAGGGGCCCTTGACCTCACCCAGCTACGATGTCTCCAAATTCGTGAAGCACGATTGTGAAAACAAAACGACATTATATATATTAAAAACAATCATAGTCTTAAGCTGTTTGCTAAGAATATTTTTAATAATCTTTAAAAAATTAGCTTGTTAAAGCTGCTCCGTTTTCATATCCACTCGAGTAACTTGAACAGATCGTTGTTCCATCTTGCACATATTGAGTAATTTTCTACTTTAGCGTACTGGCATCTGTATTCGGACTTGAACGACAAAACATTTCTTCTTCCCGTCATATTCCTCCAAAAATGGAATATTCTGTCACTGATGTTCTTAGGCCTGATGTAAAAATTGTCATAGATTTCAAATATTTTATTGCGACTGCCTATTTTCCCACTGAATCTTGCATTAGCTGTAGGGAACACACTTCCAGAATGTAATTGTTCCAATCAGTTGCAGAATTTTAACATGTATTTAAATGACTGTCACACCATTTGATGGATGTCAGCTCTTCTGCCCAAGCATACATAATCTAATGGCAGTAACCAACGATATTCTGAAATCACTGATTTCCAGCACCGAAGTCCTTTTCATGATTTTTCACACTGCAACTCCAAATGGCTTGGTCGTTGTCATAGTTTACTGTTAGGGCTATTTTCGCATACTCGTTTGCGAAGTAAAAGAGTTCCATCTTGGGAAAAAAGATCTAGCATCTACCTCTTTATCTGGTAATTTAAAAAATGTTAACATAGATTCACAGAAAAGCAAGGAATATTTCCAGAAAACCAATGCAAATTCGAAAATCTTAACGAATATGAAGCACGATGCTAATATAAGCACACGTGAAGACATATCTAGGTTTATTACAGATTTGATTTCATGGGCCGCTATAATAACGGGTAGGCTGCTTTTCTTATAGGCATAAATAGGCAAAAAGGCGCCTTAGTGGTAAAAATATCGTTATCTTCTGTGTATCCATTACTCTCCGAATATTGTGGAGTTTTCAATATATCCGGCAATTTAAACTTTTCCCTAAAGGCACTTCACATAACAATACATCAAATGGAATTTCCAGAAGGAAAAATTAGTAATGGAAAAGGGAGAACATCATTTTCTCCTAAGTTTGGAAAATGAAACTGAAGTCCTAATGGAATATGTAATGAATGTCATAATACAAAAACAGAATAATACGCTAAATACAAATATGAAATTCAAATAGGGACGGAAAATAATTGTATAGAATATGTGCAATTACATACGAGATAACGTTGGAAAATTTACATCTCTTAAGATGTGAGTGATATTAACACGCAATTCTTTGCTTTCATGTAGAGTAATCATAAGCTAACAAGTTGGAATTAATGAAATGTTTGTAAATCGTAGTTTTCTTGTAAAATTTTCTATTAATTTATGAAACTTTTCAATTCAATATTGCGGTTCTAATACAATTTTTCATTGCGCACATAGAAGTGTGCATTGGTAAGAATATTCAGATTTGCAATTTTCTAATTTTTTATTCCTACTTCTTGAAATTTGGAAGCAGGCAATTTTTGGTAAGAGTATAGTCCAAACCGATGATGCATAATATTTCTTAAATCTAATTTAGAACATTTTCCAATAATTAGAAAAATAAAAAGACTTAAGAATATATATTGATATGTTATTTATAGAATTAGGGGTGGAAAATAACGAATAGCTGATGAAAATCTTGACTATTTTTAAAGATTTACCGGTCAGTCTATATACTGACGATTCCTTTTGTTCACCCGTCATTCTTCTTATTCGCGTTGTACAGTCATTAGGTTATGTCGATGAAGGAAAGTGAAAAATGTACAGTGCCTCGCCGGAATTCGAACTCGCGACCTCCCGAGCACGCGTTTAACATGCTTCCGGTTACACTATGAAGGCATGCAAAAAAGGAGAAAATACTTTACGTACTCCTCCTTTTAAAAGGTGACCGAGGATTAGGGGATCCAATCGCCAAATTCTGGTGGTGAAGAATTATCGTTCACCATCTTTAGTTCGGGCAATACATGTAGAATATTTCAGAATTCTTTTATGTGAGAAAGTTCGCAATGCAATCATTCGAGCTGGCGGCCTCCCGAATGCGTATCGATCATGCTCGGTTTCGAATCCCGGAGAAGGCGTGGTTGTAATTTGGCCCTTCACAGGAGGCGACGGTGGTCCACCTATTAGATGGCTCTATAATAAAGAGACCACCGCAACCGGCCTTAATAGTGGACAAAGCCTACACAGAGCTGTGTGGCCTTAATACTGGACAAAGCCTACACGGATAGAGCCGTGTGGCCTTAATAGTGGACAAAGCCTACACGGTTAGAGCCGTGTAGCAAACACGGCTCTAACCGTGTAGCCACAAAGCCTATACGGTTACAAGGGGGGAAAAAGGTTTCTTTTACCTTGTGTTAATCCTCTGTAAAGCACTGCATGAACCTGATTATTAGCCTGCAGATTCTGCTGTCCAGCAACCAAGTAAACATTTTGGTCAATCAGCAATGACTTGACATCCTTTATGCAATTACCATGCAAAGTAACGCTAGCTTTAAATCCAGATTCTCCTCTTAGGTTAAATATCTGAATTATAGTCTCATTCCAGGTGGCCAAGAAAAGATCCGATAAACTTCCAAATTCGAAGATTTCCAGACCTTGTGCATCGTCGAAAGGAATTTTCTCAAACAAACTGAAAAGCATTTCATTGGTTCCCGAATTACGATAAACCTGTTAAAGAGAGTAAATTACAAAATACTCATGAAAGACCTGTAACACAAATTACAATCACTGAATCTGCTATATATTTGCAATCACTGGAAAATATTTACACAGAATTACCACAGAATTTATTGTCGTGGTATTTTATTAGCATGTTAATCTAAACAGAAATTCTGCGATTTATTGGTGTAGATGCTTATATTTCACAATCTGCACTCAGAACATAATGTAGATCCATAAATTAGGTATGGCTTTCTAATTAGAAAATTGCGGCAGATTATAAATTATGAGTTTTAACTTCATGTTCACCCCAGTGCCTCAGCTATTGTTTAAAAAAGTAGTTAAAACTTGACTGCATTGTATAAACCAATAAGAGCAGAATACCACCAGTATAATAGCCTAAATCTAGTTAAATTGTTACTGTTCCATTTACCAATATATATATTTCGAAATTGTACAATTGCAGTTTTGTTAATTTTAAATGTACACCGTATCCAGAGCAGAATTTTCTTTTTGAAACCGTTGGTCGTAGACAAACTTCATTATAAAAATGTTTAAATTCATGTAACCATTCATGTTTCGGAATTTTTAAATTTAAAGAAATCAGTTCCGTAAATTTGCCAAATCTAGCTTTATATACATTTCTTCAGAGTCCATACACAAACTAAAAAATGAAGTGTTTACACTTGCATGTAATTAAAAATAAAATTCAGTTTGAGAAAAGGGTTTCTGTTGTTAAAGAGATTACAAGACGACCATTTCTATTCATATTATTGTGAAAATGTGGATCAACAAACTTTTTCCTACTGGAGATCTTATTCACAGAAGTTTATAGAATTCGTGTTTCAGAAGACAGTGGCAGTCAACTCGTAATTAAAAATGCATTAAAATTAATTCGCATTAATTAAAAATGAAATCTATATTTTGGAAAATTTCATGAGGATGTCAAGGCATTTTCAGACTTTAAAAAATTTAAAAATTATTTGCATGAACAATCTTTCAGTATACCCCAAATATAAGAAAATTACAAATTAAAGACACTAGTGAATCAGAAAAGAATATAATCCAATAGCATTTAAGGGGGAGAAAAATATTTTTAAAAATATTCCAATTTGTTCATTAAGGGACCCAATGCAAACTGAATATTCAAAATTGTAAATTTTGAAATTAGATGTATCTGTCAATTTTTGTCGAAGAGTCAAATCTTTTACGTTCTGCTTTTTATAATGAATATAATATTCTCCTAAACAAAATTATAGAGACTAGAAGAATGTATAAATAGATTTCTTTAAATTAAAAAATGCCAAAAATGAATATTCGTGTCATTTAAAACATTTTTTGTGATTGGAAGTATATGTCTACGTCACATGGTTGCTGAAATCACGTGCAGAGTAAGAATATCTGTAGGTATTGTGTATATTTTAAGGTCATGTAACTTTTTTCATAATTTTCAATGAATCCCTCCAACTAAATAAACTTTTAGCAAGATGCTTTAACATGCAACAAAAATTAATTTTTAGCAAGTCTTAGCTTTTAGCAAGCCGGCATTTTACACAGGTGACAACAAGGCCGGACACCCGGACGGCTTTCAAAGACTAATCGAGTATAGTCCGGGACCCGCTCCATCTAGAGCATAACATGTTTACAACATAAAATACCTAGCGTTGCATTACCTACACGACAGGTGGACATTGCATGGCGAAATAACATAGCTCAGCATAGACATTACATAGCATTTCGACGTGAAATAGTATAGGATATAGTCATTGCATAGCGACATAAGACATAACATATTTACAACATTAAATGCACAACGTAATGTAACTTACACGACAGGTGGACATAGTATGGCGACATAACATAGTTAAGGATAGATAAGACATAGCGACATAACATCGGTGTTCACAGTATCAGAGCACAACCAGTAGTTAAACTTACCTAATAAGAACGTTAAACACAACTCAATGCAAAACGCATCTAAAGAGAAAACTAACTCAGAGATATCTTAGTACTCCGAACTCACGCTGAACTAACAACTCTCAACAACAACTGAGGGCAGATGCTTTCTTCGGTCTTTTATAGTTTTCGCCTGGCCGCCGAAACATTTCTAGTACTTTTTGCTTCTCGAAAATAGTGGAAGACATACGAGGGCCGAATTACTGTTACAGCCAAGATAGTGATCAATTACATTTATTCAATTACAATACATATCACAGTGATACAGGAACCGGACCAAAATATCACCAAATGGTAGCCAAACTTGGCGACTTTTGGCGATGTCTCTTCGAATTTGAAAGATAGACAATTTACTCAATGTTAAGTAGGCTTGTCCATGTATTCATACTTTTCTGGCATAGCTTGTCTCTCAAGTTTTTTTATGTTGCATTTCAGAGAAAAATGCAACAATTTTAAATATAATTGCACTAACATAATCTGTGTACAATGTTTGTAACATAGGAATGAAAACCTAATTTATTTCTTATGAAGTGACTTTAAGATTACTGTTAATGTTTCCAAAAGAAATGTGCAATTTTTTCTTGAATGCAGCAAGCAGTATTATTTTATGCTGTACTAGGAAAACGGCATTATTCAGTTAATGCGACTTTAATTATCAACCTAGCAACGTTAATCACTGAAATTAAATCACATTATTCATAATAACTACAGAGATGTAATTTTCTTTACCTGTACAGATTTGGATTCCCTTGTTTCATAAACAGAAGCAATATTTGTGAATGCTAAGTAATGGAAATTTCTGTGCAGAAAGTGCTTCACGTGAGTACTGGCAGCAATAGCTATGTTTTGAATTCGACGCCACTCCCCTTCCTCCTTGCCATAGATTTTCGAAAATCCTTTTGTATACGGAGGTGAAAATAAATTCGAGATTGCCAAGTACAAGGAATTTGCAATCTCAAATATTTCAACTGAAGTTGCCTCTAGAAAAATAAAAGCGATTTAGTTAATCTTACGAAGATATTATGGGGAACTGAATAACCTGAAAGAGATCTTAAATTTGAAAGATATGCATTTGAAAATAAAACTTTTAGAAATATTTAAAATTTATAAAATCGAGGGGAAGTCAAATTCACGGATGGCTAATTTAAGATACAACAGGAGGAAGTGAAAAAGATATCCGTGTAGGAAACATGTATTTCTGAAAGTAATCAAAGTCTGCCCAAAACTACACATGTGCCTCCATTTTAAATAATGAGCTATACCAGCCTTTTAAAATGATTTGTAGAATTAAATCTAAAAGCTGAATTACGTAAAATAATAGTGATGAAAACGCGAAAATACTTATTTAATTTAGGCAGAGCTCATGAGAGCTACCCGTTTTAGTACCATCTCAGAGAATTGTAAGGAAATGAGATATATTCGCCAGATTTACTGTCAGAAGTTAAGGCTGTAATATTAAAAAAGTAACTACATTTAAATACCAAATGAAAAATGGTTAAGGAATAAAACGTAGTCGTGTAACTAAATTTTAAATTCCACTGAAATACATGAAGGTTTCAACACTAAGCTCCAGTTTAAAATTTGCAGAAGCAAAGAAATTAAAGATTCAGTTATTTAAATTTTGGCAACGCATACAAGGGATATTTGCTTAAATGGAGAATCTTTTAAGGGAAACTGGCTCGTATTTACGTCACACAAGGAGAAAAATCACGGAAACCAAACATTCAGCAAGCCTGGATTCGAACCCAGATCTAACTACCAATATTCAATGACTTTATAACCACTCGGGCAAAGGCATTAAAGCGACTAAAATAAGCAGTTGCTAAAGACTGCAATTAAATTATCGTAGTTAAAAGCCATAAACATAAATAAAAGTTAACTCTAAATATTGCTCAAACTATGACCTAAATTTCACACTAGTTGTTAAATCTTATTCAAAGACAGTCCATACACAAGCTAGCTATAGAAATGAATGTTAAATTATGTTATTAAGCTAGTATTTGCTACAAAAAAGCAAATAAAGGCTTTTATTAAATTAGAATAAAGTGAAATGGCGATGAATATCACTAAAAAAGCCAAAAGCATGCCAGAGTTTTAAACTTGAAATCTCAAACTAAATAGTACAATACTGATAATAAATTCCTTGAGAGTTAAATTTTGGAATGTATCGTTAGCACGAGCAGTTAACGAAAGTTAAGAGGCTTTCATAAAAAGTAGGATCATTCAGATTTCTCAAGCAATTTCTTACCTTTTCCAACTGATACTGAACCATAAGGCATTACAACAAATTTTGCTGAAGATGGTAGAACTTTGTAGACTTCACACATAGCTTTCTTGGGAAAAAGAACAGCAATCATTGCTTCAGTGCTTCGCCATTTTGAAACAGATGCATCTTTGAAGCCAGTTGGAAGTTCATTAGAAAGACCATTAATTAGCACTCTGGAATCTGTAACAAAAATTAAGTAGCATATGAAACAATTCTGAATGAATTCTGAATTTTGAATTCATTAACAGATAATCATGCGCAATGAAGAAGTTTAGAAGTGCTTGATTGTGGAGTCGCTAGTCAACCCAATATTAGAAGTAAGTACACTTCAGAAGAAATGCATTTTGTAAGGAATTGTAATACTAAAGGAGCATGTCGGTCTTCGGGGCTCAGGATATAAAAGGTTTAAACAACTCGTTCATAATTGGTTAGGTAAAGGGTCCGGGCTTTACCACGCCTTCAGACTCACCTAATTTGTCACTGTGACGGTACAATTTTGAAATAGACATTCCCTTTAATTAATAAAAGGCTTTGATCTCATTTGCTTAATTTTCATATTATTGATTTGTTCATAAACCGAGATTAATTTCTGCAATAGTCTATCTACATCTCGTAAACCATCTACAAACTAATCTTTTCTTTTATAAGTCGGGTAGTTCTGAGTAATTCCGGGATCCTTTTTTTCTTTAATAATTAGTTTATAATCATCATTGTTTACAATTAGTAATTACCGTTCTAAAATGCTTATTAAAAATGGCAAGTCCAATTTATTAACAAATCAGCTGTTTTGGTTTGTTTAATCCATTACAGTACAGCACTCGGTGCACAATCTGCCAAAACGGACGGATGATTTGGTGAATGTAATACCTGGATTTGTAATACCTGGCGAATGATTAGCCGAGATTTGACTTCGAATTATAATGAAGGTTAAGTTTACGAAATCGGGAGACTTACGAAGGTTAACTACCAAATTGTAGAACCCAAAATAATTTCATTAGGCAAGCTATATATATCACTCAAAACGCGCTATAACTTTATAGATTGATTAGAATTCGGTTATGCGTTTTATTTCCTATAACTACGAAAACGGATATAACAAATGGGAAATAAAAATATATTGAACTACTGTGAGATAATACTCATTGAGAAACCAAAGAAATTTAGTTTAAAGCAAGTGTAAATAATCTTGCGTGCACTTCAAGAACTATCGACACAAGTGATGGTAGTAATAGTATCGAAACTGCAAATATATTAAATTTAAAAGATGTTACCAAGTTAAATATTAGTAAGAAAAAATTATTCTTGATGCAGTTTTAAATTTACCAAATGAAACTGAATTCATAATACTATTTTGCAAATACTTAGAATAAGAAAAGAGTATAGTGAGCAATAAAAATATTTTAGACAGCGTTCTTAAGTAGCGAACTAAACAGGGAATGGTTTTCTAAGAGCAAAAGGAATTATGAAATATTTCAATTGAAACAATTTTTCATTTTTTAACTGATACAGTGGCTGTAAAAATAAAAATATTCAAATTGCAAGTTTTCGGTAAATATTTAAGTTTAATATTGATATAAAAATATAAAGCAAAGAATTAGAAAAGCTGTGAAATGGTAAATTTCACACAGTACCGATCCTAGACTGCCAGCAGTCACGTGCAAATCAAAATTGGCCGCCTTTTTTTTTACAGAAATATAATTTATGGTACAAAGATAAAAGTTTAAATGAAGAAATTTACATTTTTAAAATACTCGAAGACTCGTTTTGAGCGAAAATGACATTTATGACTAGGATAATAATGAACCAATACATAGTGAAATATAGTTACAATGATTAAAGAAAACTTACTGTTTATTAGCCTGTAAAAACTGAAGAATACTCGTAATTGGTAAATTAAAGTAATTAATTAAAATTGGTAAATTAAAGATAATTTAAATTTCCTTTACTTAATATGAATACTGTGTGCATAAAAATTTAACATTATGTGCAGAAAGACTAAATTCACTAATTATATTAAGTACTCGGATAAATTACATTGCTATGTATCAAACTGCACCTCTATCAGATGCGATGGCCTGAATCCAATTTTTGTATCAAGTTGTATTCAAAATTTCAGAAGTAAACATGGGAATTCATTTTGACTTAGCAGCGTTACATTTCATTTATTTTTTAACTCAGAATGCACAAAATTTATATCATCTTAAGAATTATCTAATCGTTGCCACATGTTATATTTAAATACTATAATAAATCTAAAACGATGTATAAAAGAAATTAAGCAAAGAACAATAACAACGAAACAGTTTTTTTACAGACGATTCATTATTTCTCATTCAATTAATTCAGATCTCACTTTGCGACAAGGCAAAAATACATAAAAACTCAAAATTTCTATATTGAAAATTATGAAGTAAATCTTAAATTATTTCCTCGAAAAAATTCCAGAAAGGATTAAGCATGATTTAATTCACAATAATAAAAGAAGGCGTTATCTTTGCTATTGAGAAGCTTACTCTCTCTAGATTGGCATCAAATCTACTATTCTGCTGTTTCAAATGTAAACAAGCAATGGCCGCCATGGCAAAATTATTAGGCTTAGCCGCACTTAAACAACTTTTAAATTGTTGATAATTCTAAAAATATTACATATAGATTTACTGAGGGCATGAAAACCTTAAGTGGAAGATAAAAACAACACAATTCAATCATTTTAAAGCAAAAAAATGAACAATTTACAAACATAAAAGAATAAAACTGAGATTACTGAGAAAAGTTACAGAGTGGATATATATATATATACATTTTGGTGCGGCTGACTGCAACCAAAATACCAGGTGCACATCTCTATGTTATAGCAGTCCTATATACAAAATTGCAACGTTCTGAGGCTATTCGGTTTTCAATTATGTGAGATACATACGTACGTACGCACAGACGCCACGAAAAATTCTCTTCAGAATTTCTTTTAAATTTGTTTTACAATTTTTTTGGTGGAAACGAGTCCGTTATTTGCGGTGAAAATGGATATTTGAGTTGAAATACCATACCTGAAACTTTTCGCGATTACAATACTTCCTTTTTACTTCGTACAAGGAAGTAAAATTGCAAGGACATAAATTTGATGGAATTAATCAAATTTGATAAGAATCATCAATAAATCAGAGGTTTAAAAAATACTTGCCGTCATCTAAAACTCCAATCTGTATTTCTATTTCCAGATTTCCTATTTTATAGGTAGAACTCTTTGCTATGGAGGTAGAAACTGGAACATCTGTTGTGACGAAACTCTCTAGAGAAGAATCCCAGAAAGCGTGAATCATGGAAGCATTACCTGCTAATTCATTCAGATACACTAAACGGATTTCCTCAGTGTCCTTCACATAGACGTAGGTCGCTGGAACAGTAAACTCTTGATGGATGGAGAAACTATCCAAAGCATAGTAGGATTCTATAAAGTAGACGCTATTAGTTTACAGACGATGTAGTTCTGATAAGTCTTTAAATTATCTCTTACAGAATTTAAAAAGAACCAAGCCAATTGGTTTTGCTAAGTAACTAAGTTAACAACTTTTAAGTAATATCTTTGGTATGAATAACTGACAGATTAACCATGAAGAGATCCCTTTTCAGAAGTAATGAAGTATTAATTGCATTTAATATTTTTAAATAGAAATTTGATTTACTATTTTAATGGACACGATGATTTTTACATCAAAGAAATGTAGCAAAGATATCTGCTAACAGCAAGTGAAACACTTCCTTTCTCCCACATCTAAAGTTCCTTAAAACACTTCTGCTAAATTTAAACTCTTTGAACTCGGATCATTTTTTTTATTAAATAAACGAAAAGAGTTTAAAACTAAGAAAAATCAGCAATTCTAAAAGAAATATGCACCATTTATAATGGCGACAATGTAATCATGAATTTTTTCAATTTCTTTGAATGACCGTAAAATAAATTCCTATCATGTCTAATATAGGATCAATACTTTAAAAACTCATTTGAGCTAGTAAAAAAAGCAGCATTAGACATTTCTTTATTAACTGCGTATTTTTACAGAATACACCGTTCTCTAATATCAGTATGACGATAATTTCGAAATCACCTTCATAAGAAGAGAACATGTTGCAAAGTCAATTATGCATTAAGCATCACATGAGATAATATATATCTTATGTTAAAATTACACCAATTAGATATCAATTAAATGTTTGCGTATTGCTCAACTTATTAAGAAAAATACTGTTTTAATTTGAAAAGCAAATAACACTGATTAACTAAAAGAATTTACTCTGAAAAGCATAGCAACATGTTTAAGAATTATCATGCATTGATTTGGCAAATTATCAAAGTCTCTAGGCCAGTATGGAATGACAGTATTAGTCAGGAATATTGCAGTGAAAGTGTTATCGATGTGATAGAAAAAGTAATGACACAAGAAAAATGGAAAGACATTGACTTTCCTAATGTCAAAATGATGGAGAACTACTAAATGATTATACACTGACTATCAATAAGTATTTGGACACCTGTGATAGAAAAGAAAAACTAACTTTATTCAAAATCAATAGTTGGTAGAGCCTCCACGAGAGGTAATTACAGCGTGGAACCTCCGGGGCATACTTTCCACAAGTCTTTGTATAACAGCTAGTGGTATTTTTTTCCACTCGGCTTGGAGAAGACATAGAAGTTCGTTCACCGATTTTGCACGAGTAGTGCACCCCTGAATTCGGCGATGCAACTTGTCCCAGAGGTTCTCGATAAGGTTCAGGTCTGGGCCCTAGGCAGGCCAGTCCATTCGATGAACTCCACTGACACCATACCGAGACTTGGTTAACGTCGAAACATGACAACTGGCATTGTCATCCTGAAAGTAACAGGGGTGCAACTCGTAAAACTGCCACAACGTAGGAAGCACATTGTCATCCAAAATAGTGCAGTAGGCATCGGAGTTGAGCTTACCATGAATGGGTACCAAGGGTTCCAGCCCATACCAGGAGAAACACCCCCAGACCATAATTCCACCTCCGCCGAACTTGACCGTTGGCACAATGCATTCTGGCAGGAGACATTCTCCAGGTAGACGCCAGACCCTGCCATCCGATCAGTAGAGGGTTAAGCTTGATTCGTCACTCCAAAGAACCAGTTTCCACTAATATACGGTCCAATTTCGATGTGCTTTGCACCACATTAACCGAGCAGCGCGGTTGGACTTTGTGATCAAAGGCTTATGGGCAGCAGAACGACCATGAAAACCAAACAGATGTGCTTCCTGACGGATGGTATTCATTGAAACAATACTTCCGGATGCCTGATTTACAATTCCGCTGAACTGTAGGCAATTATGAACAGCGATAAATTCACAGTTTCACTTTAGGTTTTCCTTTTATATTCATTAATGAATAACACATTTTCACTGCTTTGAAAAATATTTCTAGTTTGAAAGAGGAGAAAGCTGGAGTTATCTTGCCTGATTTATTTCCAAGACAGACTTCACTACAGTGCTCTCTCCGAGTGTTTACTGAATGGAAAGATAACAAGAGTGCCCTTTAACAGAATAACTATGGTGGAAGTGATAAAAATAGTACCAGAAAGTTATTTAAAAGTATATTTAAATGGTGAAGTTTTTATAGAAGGGGAACTCGGTAACATATTATCTGAACTTACCTAGACAGAAGCCGTCAGCTAATTCAAATAAATTACATAACTCGGTAAGATGAAATTTTAACATTATGAATAAAAGACTATAAAAATTCAGAATTTTAACGAGGATCTAATATCTTTATATTCATAAATGTAGACCTTGGTTTTGAATATTTCATAAAATTGCAGAAGATAAAAAAAAAAGCAGAGCAAATACAAAATCTGACTGCTTACATCAACTAGACATGGAAAAGAAATTTTTTATGCTTTCAAATACCTAAAATTTACTTTCTTTGATAATTTATCTCGTTTGGTTTATTTGATTATGGCACAACACTCAAGATATATCTGTCTCAGGAGAGGGATGCCATCGTGGAGGACTTTCTAAGAGAAACTGATTAGTATACACGTTAGACATGGAAAAAACCACGAATGTGCCCATGCTGCCGGTTACAGCCGAAAACATCGCGGCAAAAACATCGCGGACGAAAACGTCGCAGAGAAAACAACGCAAGGCGAAAACTCGTGCTACAAAACATCGTGGGAGAAAACATCGCAGTTTCTAAAACATCGTGGTACAAAACATCGTCGTCGAAAATATCGTGGTAAAAAATAAAGTATCTACAAATCATCGCATGACGATAACATCGCAGACATGCTTTTTTTTTCAGGCTTTAATAACCGTAAATAGATATTCCCATAATAATTTGTGAGCTTAAGATGTAAAGAAGGATAATTTTTACTTTCACATTTTTTTATTAACTAATAAATTTTTGCTGAAAAAGTAAGAAGGAACTTAAGCATAGAAAATTAAATGCAACTTACAGATTATACTTTTTACGAAAGACTACCAGTAAAAACTTTATAAAAATGATTTGTTAATGGCCTTTGTTAGTTAACTATGTCGGTTTAAAATTCTATTAAGTGCTATAAGATGCATTAATTTTCTATGCTTAAGTTTCCTTCTTATTTTCTCAACAAAAATTTATTAGTTAATATAAAATATGAAAAACAAATTATCCTTCTTTCCATCTTGCGCCCACAAATTATTATGGGAATATCTATTTACAGTTATTAAAGTCTAAAAAAAGCATGTCTGCGATGTTATAGTCACGGGATGATTTGTAAATACTTTATTTTTTACCACGATATTTTCGTCGACGATGTTTCTAAACTGCGAAGTTTTTGAACCGCTTTATTTTCGACGAGGATGTTTTGCACCACGATGTTTTAGAACTGCGATGTTTTCTCCCACGAGGTTTTCTCTGCGACGTTTTCGCCTTGCGTTGTTTTCTCTGCGACGTTTTCGCCTTGCGTTGTTTTCTCTGCGACGTTTTCGCCTTGCGTTGTTTTCTCTGCGACGTTTTCGCCTTGCGTTGTTTTCTCTGCGACGTTTTCGACCGCGATGTTATCGGCGGACACCCATGCTGCCAGCCCGTTCGCCGGGATTCGAACTCCAGTCTGAACTACCAGTATTCAGCGACTTACCGCTCGGCCGCTAACGAATCCTGATAATTTCTTTGAAATGGTGCATCATTAAAAAATTTAATTTGAAACACACCCTGGAATCTTTAGTCTCAGTACCTTGGAGATTTCTTAAAAGAAATTAACTGGCATTTAAGGTTGAACATTGATTAATAAGTTGGATATAATACAGATGGAAAACATTTATATTTAGGATTCTTTTACAAAAATTTTAGTTTTCCAAAAAGTTGGAACTGAAACTTTCCTAACTCATTTTATAATATAGGCACTTTATAACATTGTTAAATGGTGCATAGTTTAAGTTTAATGGCATTTAATGCAGTTTAAAGTTCACATTTAATTTAGATGTACAAAACGTCTTTTCTGCATTGTGATGTTTCTCTGTATATTATAAAATTCAAAATTTAATTCTTACCACCAGTCTCCTACACTGCAATATAGAGAAACTGTTATGTTACCCCAAATGCAATGGTTCAGAATAAGTTTTACCCACTTTCACAGGAAAATCAAGAAAGCATGTAAATTCGTAAATTTCAATAATCCTAATATCAATGGACAAAAGCAATATTTAAACGTTTCGGTCGAAAGGATTGAGTATTGATAAATATTGGCTAAAGCTGATAAGATTTTTTTCCCTGCTATGTTTGCTAAACTTACGTCAACTGATGTAAACTGTAAATAATTTTCATTCGTTGCATTATATTTATTGCTTCAAGTACGCAGAGACTGGATTTTATAATTACAAAACACAGTGAAACATTTTACTAACTAAATTTATTCCTGGAGATAGCTCATCCCCCCTCCCAAATATTCAACAGTTTTTTCCATAATGTAAAATGAATTAAATTGTTTCCAAATTCCTAATACATGCTCAAAAAAGAATACTTTCAATGCAAGTTGGTAATGCAAGCCTGGGGGAGTTCATTTAATATAAAGCCTATGCAATATTAACATGCACACAATAGTTAAGACAATATGAATATAAGAAATAGGAAGACGTGAATTAAATTTTACAATATCTCTGCGAAGGAAAGTTGATGACGTCAGTGGAAAATGGTGCAGAAGTGAAAGATGCAAAATGTTATTGTTTGGAAAGGTAATCATATTACTTAAAAATATCGTATTATGTTCTATGAAAGTTTACTCTGATTATGTTCTTTGAAAGTTTGCACCTCACTACTTTTCGCGATTAAATAACTGAGCACATCATGATCTTTTTATGATTTTTTTCTCCACAGCATTAATTATTTTTTGCCAACTTGTTCGTATCCAGAGACATCATTAGTCATCGAAGAAATTTTTCGTTTAGAAAATTTGCCTTTAACCAATTTGATTATCGTACAACTCTACAGCTTCAAATAATGTATTTTTGTTTGGCGCGATTGTGCCTGTATTTTGTAATTACTGATGAGTTGGTGAACCTTATTCCGTTTTGTTCGAACATAACCCGAACTAACTCGCAAAATGCATTCCTTTAATTTCAGTGCCTGCCCTGGTATGACATGGAAAAGAGGTTGGAAACATGGCAGATTTTTATTCGTGTCACATTTTTACAAAAATGACACAAAAGAGTATACATCAGGAATTTTGTTTAAGGAAGCCATCAGCTTCTTTTATCTAGGGTTTAATCTTCAAAATATTAATTTTCCACAGCTGGTTATTAAAATTTAGCTGCCGAGTTTTAAAGGAAACCTCCTCAAGCACTTAACCATGCCTACTTTTCTCACCAGTGAGCTATTTACTGAAAATATTTATTCTACCAACGTAAATAAGTTCCGAACTTATTTACGTGACCAATGTAAATAAGGTCGGAACTTTGCGACTATGTTTCTCAGTGTGATTAGGTAAGGCTTCTAAGTCTGAAACCGCAGGCATAGATTTGACTTCGACGTAAGGCTTGGTTGGCTTACTGCCTTTTCTTACTCTTATGATGACAGTATCTATGCAATATTAATCATGTTATGGGCAAGATGCTCTGTGATTAGACGACTCAATGGCTGACGAGTTCAGTTGCAACTCCCAACAGACGCCTTATGGGCAAGCTATTGATTAAAACTACACTTTCAGATACCCTCCAAGTTAATTCGCGTATCAGTTTTCGAGAAAGATATTCAAGCAGTATTTAAGAATTATATTAAAAATCAGAAGGTTTTTGAATCAAGCGGGTTTCATTAACAAACGAAACTATCATAACAGAAAATTCAAATTTTCATAAAGAACTTACTCGATAGAGCTTCTTGCAGATGATTAGCGAGTTCACAATTGTCCTTAGTATGGCTTTGTATTACTTCTAACGATGTGCTCACTTCCTTCCAGAATTCAGTTACATTTTGATCAAAAGCAATTAAATCTATATCATTAACAGTACCCCTGACATCTACATCGGAATGGACAACAGCTCTTTCAAGATGGTAAGAGCCTTCAATTGTTTGCTCAGTCTCTAGATACACAGCATCAAGCGCTAATTCGGTTAAGTTGACTCCGTTTACTAAACCTAAAAGAAAACATTCAAGAGAGTGTAATGGTAAACCATCAAAATTTGTATTTATAAATCTTCGAAAATAAAACAAATTTTTATTCATTTTGCGAAATAAATCCCTATTGGGCTTTGGACGAATATAACGTTAACTGGTTTGGTATCCTTTCAAGCTCTGCAATTGGTCTGATCACGAAAGCTAATGAAATGCAGTCACTTCGCATATTTTTTTGACAATTTTTCTTTGCCGTAAAAAAATTCTTCCGCTGGGGAAAAAAATTAATGCATCTGTATTTTTGAAAGCGTATATTATCGTCTGCTAATTTGTAGTTTTGTTTTCACGCAAAATGTTGCTTTAAAGATGGAAGGCTATATTTATGTTCTTTCCGAAGAAACGTATTCGTATCTAGTTATTAAATGTTGTGAAAGCTATAATTTTTCAGTATCTAAAGCTACGATAGATAATGTTGTCAACAACAAAGGAAAAACGTCAAAATTTAGTTCCAAGCGAAAAATTAATCCAAATGCGTATCCAAGGAGAAAACTGTGTTTGGAATGTTGCAAAAGTAAGGCATTTAATGTTAAAAGAACATCCTCCAAGTGAAAGGACAGTCGCAGAATCATTAAAATGCTCAGTGGCATTTGTAAATAAAATTATTAATGGTGATTTGAATCTTGGAAAGGGCGAAAGAAAATGTGCATCGCCTTTTTCCCTGACATATCTCGGTATGTAGAACGCGCTGCAGAATTCTTTACGAAAAATATTTTCCGGACAAAAATGGAAAAATGTTTCCACAATAGATTAATCTTTGGTGCTCTTAAATGACTGCAATAAAAAGATGCATTTATTATCCTCAAAGAAGGGAAAAAATCTTAAAACATGGTTCAAGGAATCTAAAGATAGGTTTTCTAAGACACGATTGTTGCTGGGCTTTAATATAACGGCAAATTAAAAATAAAGAGAGTGAAGAAGTGGTGTTAAGATCAACTCCACACAATATCAAAAACATATTTTAAATCCCAATTTCCAATGCGAAGTACTTTCTCTTTATACACACAGTGATTAATGAGTAGAACTTCAAATGACAAAGGAAGCAGCGACACGTCAAAATCTACTGTTAATTTCATGGAAAAAAATGGAACAAGAAACGCGTATCAAGGCCATACCTTTCACTCAGATCCCTAGTATATCTTCTGATTTGTCACCAATGCACTTTCAGACATTTACAAAGCGAGTTGTCCAAACATCGACCTACAACCTTCCAAGACTTTGGAAAGCTGTTCGTGAGTAATGGGTTAAAATACCTCTTTCGATACTACAAAAAGCTTTATTGGCTTTGAAATAACGGCGTAGAATAGCGAAGAATAAGGGTTATAAAAAGGAATATTTAAAACATAAGAATTATAGGTAAAATATTTCTGTAATTTGAATGAAAATAGTCTAAAAAATGTGAGAACAGCCTGTGTAAGAATTTCAAAGAATGGATTCTGCATTTTATGAACACCTTTGTCTTTAAAAAATTTCAAACTCTGCACTTGTTAAATGCCAGGTTCCATAGCTTTATAATAACAGCGAACTTTGTAATAAACTGTAGTTAGAGAAGACTAAGCATTACAGCAAAAATGCTAGAAACTTTTCTACACCAAGTGTTCGCTGGAAAAGCTGAATAACACCTTGCAGTAGGGATAGTAATCCGATAAAAGAATACATGGATTTAACTGTTAACTGAAGATTTAGCATAAAATGTTTAATTCTTTTACCGAAAACTCGGCAAACATGTTCTAACATGATACGTATGTACATTCTTTCCTCTGCCGCCAATGCAAGCTATATGAACGTAAGACGCAAATTCATAATGATTTCCATTCAATAAATCTGGAAGATTCTTATTTCAATCAGAGTAGCTTATAGCTGTAATACAATTTAATACATTACTACTTAATGCTTACGTTATAATTTTCAGTACACTAAATATACCTTCCGCTATAAATAAAATTCTGTTCTAAAACATCTATGCCAACTATATTTGAACTCTAACATTAAAAAGAAAATAGATTCGAAATTCAAGTACGATACAATACTGAAGTAAGATAAAAATTTTACAAACAATAAATTCATATTTCTATCTGGTATATTAGCCTTAAAACCAATAAAACTTCCTGTTGAAATACTTTCAACAGGAACGCATAAATTTATATGCCTTTGACATTTAATCGAAATTCATATTTTATGAATTACTGAGGAACTTAAAAACCACTTTAAGTAATGACGCATTAAATGTTTTAAGCAATGGCATGTTACCTTTTATCGATACTTTGAAGAAAATGTTTACTTTTTTAGTTGAATTAGCTTTTTTAAGATAACAAAATATTTTCGACTTCAATTTTCTGCTTCCATAGGTAAACCTTAGGTAAGAATTTATTTCATTAGATACTAAATCGTCAAGTTCTCGACATCCCGATGCACTTACGCATATAAAAATAGAAGTATCTTTTCAAATAGAAGTGTCGTTCAAGATTCTGAAAGCGCTCTTTCAATCTAGAAAACTTTCCCATCATTTCTACAGATTCCTCTGTTTTTCCTATTTGCGTTTGAAATATTTAAAATATGCATTATATTTATCTGCATATTTTAAATATTTCAAACGCAAATATAATGAATTATTTAAAATATTCAGATAAATATAACGTTTTTTATTACTAAAACAGTAGGAAGTTTACTTTCCGTTTCATCTTGCTGGAAATACAGTTTATTTCCAAGTTCGAAGATACCCTATCTAACACACTAAGATAATATGCTACCTGTACGTAAACACAAAATTTGTAAACTGAATTTATTTCCCCTTAGATATTAATCTTACAGTTCATTCAAGTTCACCAGTTCTTTCAGATATTAAACAGGGAGCTGCAGAAGCCTTCCTTTAAAGAAACTTCACTGTCCTGCCTTTAAAGAAATGGATTGCGATGAGTTTAGTGTTTGTTTGACATCAGATTATCTTGAGATGGTCATACTTCCGGACATGAAAGACATACATAAGAAAACGCTAACATTTACTAGCAGGAAAAGATTCATTAGCACATTTCTGGTCAAGCTGATTGAAGAGTAACTTTAACAGTATTGAAGTCAGCAAATTCAATTTATACATATTTCAAATCGCCTTATCCGTGTGATAAGACGTCATTTTTTTTCTATCCCCAATGCTAGTTAGCTTATTGTAAAACCCAAGTCGTACACTTTGATTAAGCTTATTTGCAAATTTATATTTAAAATTTTTGGTCGATGAAGTTAATATAAGGCAAGCTGACTTAGCGATTATATAAAATACTTGTAAAAGAAATATAATCAATTCTTTAAAGATATTCGACATTTATTTCATGCATATATTAATGATTGATACCTGTTGGAACGAAAGTGCTTTTGTATGAGGTTAATTGTTTGGTATGAACAATTTTCAAAGCTATGACATTCTGGTTCTTGCAGTATATTTACTTAAAAGATATTAACAGAAAAACTGGAACATTTAGCTATTGTATTCAGTCTGCGCACCGGAAGTGGTTCCCGGAACCTTTCCTTGTAGTCCTCCTCGACTTAAAAAAAAATCAAAATGGACTATATGTCTCACGACAAATGAAAGTCTCAGAGTTTGGTGACTGCACATGAATATACATAATCTCATCTAGTACTTTTTCTACCAAGAATGACATTTCATACAATTTATTTCCGGTTACCTAACCTACAAACTTTCCACTCTAGTTTTCAAACAAAAAGGGAATTCAAGCACAGTGTTTATGGTATGCTTCTTGCAATCATTTCGCTGGGCTCTTTAACAACGAAAGTGGAACATGGTGAACTTTACACATTTGAGTTTTGACAATTAGGCTTCTACGTATATGTTAAAGACAGAGTTTTCACCACTAAGTCAGACATTAAATAAAAATAAAGTACTAAAATCGACCTAATATATGTACCGATCTAATACTTAAAGTTTACTAGCATGCATCCACCCATAGAACAGTTGCGCAAGAAGTGGCGTGTTCATCTATATGTACATAATGTGAATACCAACATTTATTTAATTTTTAATTAATATGTTAAATAATAACCAAACTCATAACATCTTTAAATTATAAACACAAATTAATTTCTTCTACTAACGCAATTACTTAAAATCGACTGCAAAATTAAATTTTAATTACTTGCGTTTTAAAAACATAAGTTTTCTGGTAGTAACATACGCTACAAAAATCCTTTCATAGAGGATAAGAATTATGTGGTCCGCAGAACATTCTAATTTATAAACGTGGTCTCCACTCGAAAAACGCTGCATTGGTATATTTTGGACTACAAATGGGAGTTCATATGATGCAGATGCATGATACGGACATTTCAAAGGCCATTTCTAAATGATTTGATGTAATTAAAGTGGGTGATATAATTAAAAGAAATTTATAAATGCCAGTAAAATGCATTTAAAAATGTCAAGTACGTATATTTACAAATATTTTCACAGTGACTAAACAAATATGATGCACTTTTGCAGAAAAGATTTAATTAACATTTTTACACTTTCTTATACTTTTGTTCATAACACTTTTTAAAAATTTAATTACAATTTATTAGGCATCTGTCCAAATTTATGCGAAATCTATTTTTTGCATCTGAAATCTTCACACTAATTTCCGAATAATCTAGATGAAATTATTGGCTTGTACAGGGCTTAATTTCTAAGATTAGAAGTGCCGGAGCCCTATGGAAGACCGTCAGCAAAAAAGAGGAACAAGAGTAAATAAATAAATAAATAAAATGACTATTAAACTCATTAATAATTCTAAAATTGAATAGTTAATTAATAGCTATTTAATTAATGTTTATAAATTCTTATTTAATCAATAATTATTATATAATTAATTCATTATAATTTAATTGATAATTATTAGTTAATTAATTATTCTTTATTGAATTAATTATAGATTGAAGTAATTAACTAATTAAAATTAAATAAAATGTTTATAAAAAGAAGTACCGGAGCTCATCTGATTTAGGGCTCCGCTGCGCTCTGGCTAAAATTGTAATTTATCTTAAAATTTGAGAAGCACTGGAGCCGGGCTTCGGTGGGCTCCCGGCGCAATTTAAGCACTGGGCTTGTAAGAAAACTAACATTTACTAGCAGGGAAATTCCAATTTATACTTTAACTTGTACATAAAAATCTATGGGGATTCTTTCTCAGTAAGTTCTTAGTATCTTAGAAGCGTCTTTCGACAGACTCATGATTCTAGCAATAAATCCATTTCTAATTCAATTAATGTAATGCGATTCAATAATTCAGTGAAGGTATTTGAGGGTTATGTAGAGCAGCGGTTTGCACAAAGTGGCTTATTTCCATCACTATATTCTCCAACGATCAAACCAACACTAGCAACTGATTTAAATCGAAAATTCAAATATCTTAAACCATAAAGCGAGTAACTACTCCATTTTTCCAATAATAAAATTTCAATTAATAAAACGCTAATTGACTTGCTCAGTGAATATTGATGAAAAAAAATAAATAATCTGGATGGGTGGGTGGATGGAATATTAAATATGATCCAATCGAATTAAACAAGAATTTAACATCACAGGTTCATTAATGAATTTTCTTGCTTTGTAAAATTATCAGGAATTCAGACTCATCAGAAATATTGGAACACTAACTTTGGTTTGGCTTATTTGATTATGGCAAAGTACTCGAGGTCTATCTGCCTAAAGAAGAGATGCCTTCGTGGAGAGCTTTCTAAGGGAAATTGGCTCATACATGGGCCACATGGCGAAAACCGCTAAGAAGCCCATGTAACCAGCCTGTTCGCAGGATTAGAAACCTCAGACCGAACTACCAGTGTTCAATGGCCGTTCGTGGGCATGATTACCAAATGAACCATAGATTAACTTGAAATGGAGTCATTGCTGAAATTCATCGAGACAAGGACTTAAAAATAGCACCAAGTTGCTATAAAGCCTTCTTCTCCATTTTGTTTTAATTAAAGAAACACAATAAGTTCCCAATGTACCACATAGTATCACATGGGGCTTACAGAAGTAAGTAAGAAACACAATACAAAATAAACAGAAAAAAAAACTGAAATAAAATTAAGGATGATTACAAAGTTTCACAATAAATTGACAAAAGTGTTAAAAGCACTTCTCTCGGAAATAAATTGATAAAATTCTGGAGGCCAGTTAACATTAAAGTTTTTCAGTTCCAGTTTCAATACTTTTCTTTCGTTCTTATATTTAGGACATAGAAGAAGCACATGTTCAACATTCTCCTCTCCAACGAGGCTAAAATCACAAACAGACTCGGAGCTCAACTTAAATTTATACAAATAACTTTTGTAAAGTAAATTAGGAATGATATGAAAAAAAAGGTAGTTCTTTTTTCTTTTTTGAGAAAAAAATTTAATTTCGGACAGATATTTTAAATTATAGCATAGAAGTGACTTATTAAATGCATAAAAAGTTTTCAAAAATATTACAGATACTTACCAGCTACGTGCACATCCTTTTCGACAAATACATCACTATTGAAAGTTAAAGGACCCGAAATTTCTTGATCTGTGTGTAAGGTTACTAAATCTCTTTCCAACATCAGACCATTTACAGTGTCCGGATAGAAGTCTTTCTTGAAAATAACTTCACTCTGGAAAGATATCGACCAAAAATTCCATATAAAGCAGGAATTTAATTTTTTGCACTATGCTGAACATTAAAATCTTACCGATTTTCTGAGAGCAAATAAAGCCTTAACATGAAGCTTAGGAGATTAATTACAATGATTAATTGTTTTCTTTGGTATAAAAAATCCAAGACTATCGCGTACCTAGGAAGCTTGTTTTAATGATACGGAATTATTTAATTAAGAGTTAAATGGAAACAGCTGTTCGCAGCTAAATTCTCTAAATCAAACCTCAAGTAAAAATGATGTCAAATTGGTCGACTTGGCCTTGGGATCATAACATATAAATATTTAATGCTTAGTTTAGAAATTATATTTCGTACAAATGTCATTTTGAAAATCTAAAATCTGATTTTATGAAGAGATGATTAACTTGACAAATAGGAGTGTTATTTTTTTGTGCAGAACATCTCGTTGGAAGATTGGATTATTGTTATGCAATACAAAAAGAGCTAGTTATACAAGATCCATGCCAATTATGAATGACAGCATCCAGGAAAACTGAATTATAAAAGGATTTTATACTCCCTCCCCCCATAACCAATAATCTCTTTAGGCGACATTTCGATTGATACATCTATTTGCCTTCAATTTCCCCAAAGATGCTACAGACAAGGGTTTCCAAACGGAGTCGGTATAGACCTCCTGCCGATCGATGAAATTCTAAAGGAGATAATGATACTTCAAGAGGTCAATAGCAGCATATTCACTTGCAATTGATAGGCATGATCAGGATTCCATTGATTGCAAAACAATGTATTAATAAACTGATAATTGTTTAGTAATATAAAATTATACTAAGCGATTCAAAACCATGTGTATGCTAAATTTTGGAATATAAAAGTCCTCCGATAAGCTGTCACCGAACCAACAATGTAGACTTTTAGCTTTTCTTACGTTGTGAAAAGCAGGCTTTACTTCGTCGATAATTTATTATTATTTAAGTGTTGTTTCGCCCTAAGGCATTACACGAAAGGAAGGAATGCCTTCGTAGAGGACTTGCCAAGGAAAATTGGCTGATATTAAGACGTTACACATGGGGAAAATCCCGAAAGCGCCCATGCAGCTTGCTCGTTCGCGGGATTCGAACCTCGGACCGAACTACCATTGTTCAGGCACTTTATTGCTCGGCCGTTGGTGGGCCTTGGTCAATAATTTAGTAAGGTATTTTCCTCCTCCTTACCAAGTGTCTTCGTGGTATACTTGGAATCACGCCCGGCTAGCAATCAGGATGTTCAGAGTTCGATTCCTGGCTAAATTATTGCACATTTGTTACATTTCCTTCTTGGGCAAATCTAACGACTCCAAAAATTTGTTACGGGAAACTGGTCGAATATTCTTGAAAGCGATGGTCTAGAAATTAAATTAAGCGGTTTTATGCTAAATATTACAAAAAAAAAAAAATCTGAAATGTTTTAGATTTTAAATTACGTCCAAAGGGGCGTTTTTTAACATTTTGTGTGTTACCTTTCTTTATTAAATATCATGTTCCTCGCACTTAAACCATAAGATCCAGTGCAACAGCAATATCGCAAAATAGTTTTAAAACGAGCATATCTTTAGAATTTCCGATACAGAGACTCACGCGCTGGAGATAAAAATGCTTTTTCTGCACAACGTTGTCATTGCTCGCTTTGAAATCCTTGAGTTTGTTAGTCAAAAATTCGTCAAAGTTTTAAAAAATAGGAAATCGATCATAAAACAAATTTCAAATTTCAAATTTGGTCTTCCACATGCTCATATTCGTTGGAGGATTACGTTATTCAAAATTCGATGACTATGTACCGTTATTTTTATGACAATGTGAGAAATATACATACATTTACGCAGATTTTCATTATTTAATTTCTTCAAATATAATGCAGGACTCTAACATTTTATGGCAACAGTTTGAAAAGTGAACCGACATTTATCCGTCCGACGCAAAATGCCAAAACGAAACTAATAGTCCTTCGGGATTCAAATCCCTTTGGACTAAAAATTGCATCGCCGCATCAAATCGCAACCATAACATACAACAAAACAGAAGTTCTGTGCAATTAGAACCTGCAATTTTGCTTCTGAAAACTTGTTTGTAAACTAGTAAATATCATAAAAGACTTTTCATATATTTTGCTCATACTCTGAACTTGATTTTTATTTTTAGGCTATTCATATGCAATGATTTCTATTATGATTATATTGTATATCGCATGTTAGAGGCTAAGAAGTCGATGAAGGAAAAAGATTGGGAATCTTTGATATACACATTCATGAATCTTGAAGATTTCTTTTGCATTCGAATCGGATCTTATGACGGAGCAGTCAAATTTCACATCCGGTGCACGTGCGAAATTGCTGAATGCTCATTTACTCAAGGGTAAATTTACAAGAATCCATTCAAGTTTATTTACGAGAATCGTTTAATAACCTCTCATCTTAGACAACTGATATAATGTGATCATTTTAGTAAAGTTGTTTTATAGAAGGCAATTTTGAGCAATCCTCATTAAAATTTCCGTGCTTCTTCAGATAAAAATTAAACTCAAGAAGCAGTTACTTGCATCGTGTTGATTAGCTCCGCCTATTTTTATCGGAAACTAAATGATTTGCAATTCATTTAAAACTTATTTCCTCGAATTATTTTCTTTATGTTCTATATTTTGCGCGTATACACTCGTTTGGTAATGCCGACTGCATTAAAAATGGGAAGTGTGCAACGAGGTGTTGTAGCAGTACCACATAGAGAGCTTCAACGATCTACGGCTAATCGTTTTGAAGTTATATGAGATACGTACTTATACAGACGTCTCGAAAAAAACCCATTTTACCAACTCTTTAAAAAAAAAAAAAAAAAAAATTCCTCCGTTTGTACGTACAGACATCAAGCAAAAGATATCGTCGAAATGGATTATGGAACGGTCAAAATATTTCCACTGAAAAATGATACCACAAAATTTTCGCGATTACACCGTAAAACACCGATTGCTTGACTGCTTTTATTACCAATATGAAATTAAGATACATTTGGGAATGCCAAAAACTTTTTGAAGAAGCAACGAATACCAAATCTTTTAAGATATCCTGTGGATTTTAATAATTGGTAAAATTTGAGTCCAAGTATTTTAATTTTAATCAAAAAGCTCAGTATTGTTCGTAAGGCGGCATGAGTTGAAGAGCCTTTAAAAATTTAGACGATTTACTTCATATTCTGTAAAATTTACAAATTACATCAAAGCTATCTAAATACGTTTACAGAATTACATACTTGTAATGTTTTAGCTCCTGAAACTGTCTGATTTCCATCGATAAATAAGGTATCGTCATATAGTTCTTTTAACTTGTAGGTGTTAACAGTTTCATCGACGTAGATATCACCAAAAGCAGTCACATTTGCAAATGTTTTCTGTCCTGTGATCACTTGAGGACCTAAAAGTAATGCATATTAAATTAATACAAATATGTTGAGGTTATTCAGTTACAACAACCGCTATTTAAGACATCTGAGAATGATACGATCCACACTTTTAAGTGATGATAATATACAAGGGTGATCAAATGAAAAGGTACGAAACGACACGGTGGGTCCAAATGTATACTTTATTCAAAATATACACCATAGGCCTGAGCACAATGATCCCACTGATGAACAAGCCTCAAGATTCCTTGTTCCCAGAATTCCTGTGGCCGTGACAAGACCCAGTCCTTCACAGCGTCCTTGAGTACGTCGTCCGAGTTGAAGCGCTTCCCTTTCAGGTGTTCCTTCAGTGGACCAAACATATGGAAATCGGAAAGAGACATATCCGGACTGTAGAGCGGATGATCCAACGTCTCCCACAACGTCCACCACACCCTCTGTGAGCAGCCCTGGTCTTTTGTTCTTGATGGACCTGCGTCGGCGTCAGAGTGTCTCACAGTACACATCGGAGTTAATGGTTTTTATGTGCTCGAAGAATTCCACAAGTAGCGGACCTTGAACGTTGAAAAAGACTGCGAGCAACACATTGCCTGCTGATGGCTCGGCTTTGAACTTTTCAGGGGGAGGTGACGACGCATGCTTCCATTGCATGCTGTCCCGCTTCGTCTCTGGCTTGTAGTGATGGCACCATGTCTCATCACCTGTGACCATCCGCTTCATGAAAGCGAGGTCTTCCTGATACCGAAACAGATATTGCAGTGCTAGCCCCATACGCAGTTCCTTTTGCTGGTCGGAGAGCTGCTTCGGAACCCAAGCGGCACACACCTTCCCATATCGCAACCTGTCGTGAACAATTGCCTACGCGGTTCCATAGCTGACATCCACCTTCACCGCCAACATTCACAATGTGACTAGCCGATCACTTCTCACTAGGTCATCAACCTTGTCGATGAGATCCCTCGTGATGACAGTGTTTGCCTGGCCTGGTTTCGGGTCATCACCCACACTCTCACGGTCTGCACGAAAACGGGCACTCCATTTTCTGACAGATGTGTCAGAGACACATTTCTCACCGTAAACCGTCACCATTCGGCGATGAATAGCTGCCGGTTTCTCACCTTCCGCTATCAGAAATCGGATAACACCTCGCTGCTCCTCAGTCAGAAATTTGCAACGCGAACGCCATCCTGACCTCATGCGGACTGCCGCGTCATTTGGACGCGGCTTTTGATAAGATCCTCTGCTCTCTCCTGCGCATGCTCCGATCCCAGTCAGAGACTCCAATCGCATCCCGAGATGTCTCGCTAAGTTCTCCCATGGCGGAATATGCGAATATTTAACTGTTACGTTTTTAAGTCGTTTCGTACCTTTTCATTTGATCACCCCTTGTATTTTATTCAACGGAAATCACTAAATATTTGAAATTTAAAGGCATTTAATGAAGTTTGAATGGGAATTAGTATACCAAGCTTCTGGTTCGTAAATGGCGAATAAAATTTTGCAAATGAAAAGTACCAAATTTTATTAAGAATTTCCAAATAAACCATTTTCAGAACTAAAATTCTGTGTGGCGGTAAAAAAAACTGATCTATATTTTAAAGTAGGAGGGAAATTTAAATCCTTAAATTTTAACATAAATACATTTGGAAAATTCATCCTCCTTTACTAAGCATTTAGAAAACACATTCTTCTTTTCTAAGTTCTTTCTTCTAAGCTATAACTTAAGAAGTGTCAGTGTCATGTTACCGCACATTCATGAGTAACTGTTTCATTTTGGAAACAGTTCTTCAAAGCGTTCATATTAAAATGAAATCGAGAGCTTTAAGACATAAGCAAAGAAGCTTTTGAATTTCCATATGATTTATACAGAAGGAAACGCTAAATGAGAATTGTCGTGTTATTGTCGAGACTTTCTTTATGAGCCAACTATGAGAAATCTACGGTTTAATCTACGATATGTGACGGTTGATTTACAGTTGATTTTTAAATCTCTTCGAATCTTTATTACTTTGAATTTGCTCATGATACGTCAAGCGTTTTGATAGAATCTGACAAAAGAATCCTTTCTAAACTAATGCTTAAAATTTTAATATTTAGTTTCGGATTTGGCTTTTGGATTTTAATTAAAAGGTTTAATGACTTTCGGTCTGAAATAAGTTTTCAACGCTTAGCCACTTATAAAATTTCGGCAGAAAACCCTTTGATAAGACTACAAATTAAGTTTTTTTAACATCTCATTAAAAAAGAACTTGCATACGGATTATTTAACGGATTAAAAAATTCCAGTTCTAGTTGAAATGCACAGGTACGACTGTAGAAGAAATACATGGCAAAGACATTTGGTACATGGCTGATGTAAGAAGACGCTTTGTGCGAAACTAGAGCGGCTCACATTTGTTTTTCGGTCACCTGTGTTTTCCAGTTTTACAAATATCAATTACCAAACGCTTATGAAAAAACTCTCTTTTAACACATACTATTTGTCACCTTTTTTTAAAATTTGTTTCTTTTGGGAAAAAGTTATTTAAACCGCTTTTGGCAAAAAATAATTTATTAAGAAGGTTCTGAAAGCAAACTCGCATAAGTATTCGCACACTTTGAACAAACAATTTATGTTTATTAAAAACATTAAGATAAACGAAACATTCAATCATTTGTTCGGTAGCCGTTAACGAAAATTACACTTTGGCAAAGATTCAATCAATTATTTTCGTGTGTTCTTTCGTGTTCCATTTTGTGCTTTTCCTTTATAAAAACTGCTTTAAGTAGAGCTTCCGAATAAATGTCATGTTTCCCTATTCTTTTACTGACTCGTTCCATACAAGTTCGATAGGATTGAAGTACGGAGCAAAATGCGGAGCCCTTTACGACTTCAAAAATACGTACATTATCTCGCCTTCAGGACAGTTGTGTAATCACCATAAGCAAATAATATTTGGGGCTGTGTTTTTATGGCCTTTATCATGATAGAACTTAAATGTATTTTTCATTCAAAGTTTTCTTAAATCATCAAGAATATTCATATATCAATACTCATTTATATTTTCTATAAAATGAATAAATATTTCCCATCCCAGAGGGCGGCGAGACATCCCTCAGTCTCCACCCTCATTCTTAATAATAGACAATAAGTGTTTAGGATCTAATTCTTCATCCGACTTTCACCATGCAGAAATTCGTCCAGTGGACCTAAATCTATTAAACTGTTACTGGCCTGGGAAATATCATTGTTTTAGTATAATAAATCTTTGCTTATCACAGATTTTGGCATATTTTCCTTGTTGACAGAATTTCCTTCTTGCTGATTGCCCATTGTTTCCGTGTAGTCTAATGATTCTTCTACAAGTTTAAAGGTTAACTTATAAGGTACTTCTCTCGCCTTCTTAGCGTGTCTTCGTGGTGTAGTGGTCTGCACGCTCGGCGCGTATTCGAGAGCCCCGTGGTTCGAGTCCCCGCGAAGGCAATGCTCATTTTTCATCTCTCCTGCTTCAGAAATACCTAATGTCTCTGCAAACGTTTGTGCAAACCATTCTTCTTCTAAATCTGCATTAAAGTTCACAGTATTAATATATGGGATCTGTTTGATTTTTAGATCTTCCAACTCCTTTGTATTAGCTTGAAATGGGGTCCAAACTTCAAAGCATTTTAACAGTGCCCTGCAATTTCACAGTTTTATAACATCAGAAACAGTTGAAAGTTTATATCAAGGATTTTGGGGATATTTCGAATATTTTTACTAATTTTAAAAAGATGACCAATTAAATTTCTAATACACAACTTGCTGTTAGTTTGTAGAATCATGCAAAGGTCACTTCAGATAAGAAACTTAATATATTTTGCTAAACAAAATATAATTGCCAAATGCAGCCGATAATTCCTGTGATATATTTTCATTTAAAACGAAACTTTATGACAAGGAATTTCTCCTGTTAAAATCTCAACAGAAGTTTTGAGCGTATTACTTTCGGACTAATACGTTTCGAATGAATTATTTTATTACAAGGAATATTTTAATGATATCTATCTTGTAACAAACAATGCTTGGAACAGAAAAAATATTGATTAGAAAAAAAGAAAATGGAGTCTATGTTTCAATATTTGCTACCAGATCTATGCAAATAAGTCGAGAAATACAAGTGTTCGAAAACAAATGTGCCGCACTGTAATTATGAATATCATTTGGAGCAAGTCTAAAGTTTATATTCGATCTGAAAATTTCGAAGATATTTTAACGGATACAAGCACAGGTATTAAATTTTCATTAAAATTTAAAAATTAAGTTTTTCTATAGCCTATAATCCAAAGTGAATTTTAAATTGATTAGAAAAATTAAATATAAAATTTAGCAATTCAAGGTATTTTTATTGAAATTAAAAATTCTGATAATGAAGAGATGAATTAACGTTTTGAAAACCAATATAGTTTGATATCAATTTCAGCTTTAAACCTGAGCAAAAACCAACCATAGATTAAGTCTGGCTTTTTAGAAAGCTGAATATTTTTAGGGGATACGTAATGTCCACTTACATAGGAAATTTTACAAAATTAAGTTAAATTAACAGCACATTCTATTTAATAGTTTACAAGCTTCAAAATAATTCAACATAACTATTTTATGAAAGTTTTAAATTTAGTTAAAACTAATTACCATCTCCAGTGCACCTAAGTGTTATAACATCAGTTTTCAGTCTTAGGCCATTGATTAAGTCAGCATCCATATCTCCAGTCACTTCCACATCACTTTTGAAAATTTTTAAACCTATAAATTATTCTAATAATTAAAATCACGTGCTAATATTTATACAGTTATGCACCATTTTGAAATACATTTTAGTAAGTGAGATACAAAATATTACTCGGTTTTAAGCATAAATTTTATTATTTCTCTTATTTCAAATCTAATAGTAAGCCAACATTTTATGTCGAGTCACTAAAAATAATTATGAACTTAAAGCAGGTGTTTGGCTAACAAAAATTTGCTGTTCCGAATGTATCGAAAAAGGTCTAGGTTTAAATCAGAGTTCTAGATCACATTATTAGTACTTCACTATCTCATAATGGAACAGAATTCTCCGTTAGAGAACAAGCCTTGAAATAGAAAACGATTAATAGAACATCTGTGTGAGGGCAGTCGCTTTTTACTGTCATTACAATTGACCGTATTCTATCCAATTCCGAAGAGAAAATGAATGAGAGTAAAAGACACGTACATTATCCGTCTGACTGAAAAACGCTTACGTTAATCCATCATAAAAATCTCAAAGTTCCAGTCTTAAACAGGAAATCATTGCCAGCTTCTGTAAGTTTTGAAAGAAAGAGCAACTTGTGCACGCAGACGATTTTGGGCTTGAACTCCAACCGAAGCTGAAATCTTTAGTGTTAAAATGTCCTATAATATTGACAGCAAAACATACAGTTAATAGATCTTTACTACAAAATGGTACAGGTTGAAATTTAACCAAGCTACAGTTGTTACCACAGTTGCTCTTTTAACTGATGCACTAAAATCAGTGCTGTGAAAACAGTAATGTAATTAACTGATACTTAATCGATATTTAAAGGACTAAATATAAAGATTTTTTAAAAGAGCCCAATTTTTTTGGGCTTAAAACCAGCCTTTTTAGACAATTAAATTTAGTATGGCAAAACATTCCTTGTCTTTGCGCCTTTCTAAAAATACAAAGCGATAAGAATTAGTTAATGCTGCAGTTCTGTAGCTAAAAATGTAAAACTATATAAATTATAACTACATATGGCTAAGCAACTCTATTTGGCGATTTCCCAGGATTTCAAAATTCTGTTTCCCAGGTTTCCAAGATACATTCTTCGAACAAAAATGAAAACAAGCCTTACATGCATTTAATTCATGCACGAGTTTTATTTATATATTGCTAGTTATTAGCAACATTTCTTTTCTGTCGGAATTTGGTCACAGTTCCACAACACTTCCTGCAAGATATATCTACTCCCCCCCCCTCCAACAAGAACTTGATACTAAAAAGGAAGGAACGAATTTAAGGTTTGGAAAATTATTTTCAGAGCTTTGTTGAATACTGATACATCGGTTTATTGCAGCTTCGCACTATACAAGCGATATACTCTATCTGATGGTCAATAACACCGGCGTTTAGTGATTAAAAGCATAGTACAAATGAGCAATTTAAGAAATGGGAAGTTTATTTCACGTATTGCGCACAGGCCGGCTTAAGCGTTTTTTTTATACACCCTAGGTTTATTACAGTTGTACCCCAGTATAACTATTACGATATACTTGTGAGTGTCTCCCCAATGGATAGTACTACAGGGAGAACCCAATTGATTCATTACATGTCGGAGAGTAGTCGAGAAACTTTATTCTAATAAAAGTATCACTCGATTACTTTTGAACCAAAAATTCGATTACTCATTTGAAACTTTCGACTGTTCAGCTAGAATTCGTCCTTCTATAAATCAAGAAAGTGCTAAATAGTTTTCTTTTATTTAAAATTTCTCCCCTTCCGGAGCAAAAGTTTTCACCAAGTGAAATTTTTTGGGAGAGGGAGAGAGAAAGAGAGAGGGAGACAGGTCTGTTTTCCTTTGTCTACTTATTTGATTCCATTTTTGTTTCTTTCAGACAAGATTTCTTTTTATTGTCAATAAATAGGCTTATTTTAGCTTCTACTTCCTTGAATTTTTGCTTTAATCATTACGTACTTTGCCTATAATGGATACAATATATTAACATCAATAATTCCAAAACTCAAATGAAATTACGCGCAGGCGTGACGTATTAAATGATTTTTTTAACCTCCTGAGTTTCAGTTCCATTCACCAACAGATCCTTGCAAGAATAGGCATTTAAAGTAATTTAAATAATACGTAATAGTAACATTTTAAAATAAAATTCGATGCTCAGATGTATTATTTTAAAGGATATGAAATTTCAATTTTTGAATAAAATTAAATTTATCTAAAGACTTGGTCACATTGAATTCCATGTTTGTTACTAGAAATAAAAAGATTTTACATCCTGCAAATGAAAGTTTCAGACGCTAAGTAAAGTAAATAAATTTCCATAGCAAAATTTTAACAAGATATGTGAGCACGTACCTGTAATGTTGGCAGGAGTATCGATGAAAACTGCGTTTTCCAAGAACTTCCTAAGATCTCGTCCATTGATCAAACCAGCTTCAGCGAGGCCATTAACAAAGACATCCCCTATTACCGCCACATCGGATTTGAAAGTTTTTGGAGCTTTTATCGTCTAAAGTGAGAAAAGTGAATTAGTGCTCCCAAAAGGTTAAATTAGTCTATATTGTGCTAAATACATAACTAATGTTAATATTCTCTTCTTAAAATACATTCTTTTATAATCAAAAGGAATACTTAATCCTCTACACAGCTTATTAAACGTATTAGAGGTTCTGCAGAACAGAGTAGTTGGACTGTAACTGACGAAAACACTACAATCTTAGTCTCCTGTTCTGAGATGAAATGCCCAATGGTTTATACAAAAATGCTTATAAAAATTATCTGAATTATGTTTCTTATATAACGTTGACGACATAACGCAAAAGGACTTCCAACAGACACATAACGCAAAAAGACTTCCAACAGACACATAACGCAAAAAGACTTCCAACAGACACATAACGCAAAAAGACTTCCAACAGACACATAACGCAAAAAGACTTCCAACACACACTAAAATTTGATAACCAAAACCTTAATCTTAAAGAAAAACGGAACCATAACTGTTCTTAATACACCATTTTTTGCAGTTTACGACTTTCTCTTCCTTGCCTCTGAATGTCTGCTGTTAACGTCACGTTCACTGCATGGCTTCTTATCGTCAAATACAAGAATACGTAGGAATCTATTAAATCTGTGCATGTGTACTTCGTGATATTTATGGAAACTTTAAATAGAAATGGTCTGCGAAATTCTGCGAAATCTTGATTTATCTAGATCTTCAGTATCTTCTACATCAAAATTTTTATTTCATACACATTGCAATATTGCCTAAATTAAGCCAAAGGGACACTTTGTGGTCAAGGTGAGCTACTCTCCACAAACATACACACTAACTTTCTCAAAATAACTTTTGTAGATTTCAAGCATTTAAAATAAATTTAAAATAAAGGCATAGCTGCCTCCGAGATTTTGGAAGTTTAGAATTAAATTACTCAAACGCAGGGGTTCTCAACCGGTGGTACGCAAAGATGCAAAGTATTTGTAACTATTAAATTCAAAAATTAAAAGTCCAACATCTTGATTGAGTTTTTTTCCAACAATTGTAAATTTATGCGATCTGAGCATTGAAGAGTGGTGGTGATAGTAATATTTTGTAGTGGTGGTACTAAAGGTTTTCAATATTTTTTTTAGATGGTACGCTTTAGTTAAAAGGTTGAGAACCGTTGCTCCAATGTATACAGAAAAAATTGTATATGTTTTCATGAAGAATTATTTGAAGCTTATATTCGAAACAGGCCAAAAACCCGTAACTAATTTTATCTGCCATGTCTAATTTTTCTTCTTGGAGCAAACTTTTATAAATGAGTGTACCTACACATGTTATATCAATGGCTAACACTGGAATTAAAGGTAACTGAAGATGGTGACAAGCACTTTGCAGTTAGTTTTGATAATTAGGCAGATATAGTTTTATGCTTCTCGTTGAAGTTTCACAAGAATGCAAAAGGGTAAAAATGATGAGATTTTTATGGAATACATATTGCTGTGGGAGAGTAAGGTGTAACTGCGTAAAGGTGGAATTGATGTCCACAAGGATTCAGGCCCCAGAATGTTTAGGATTGCCTTGTTCTTTCTGAAGAGGAATTTTTGTTTGATGACAGATATTTGGTACAGAATTTCGTCATTTGTGTTTTCCAAAAGTAAGCTGAACAGGCTATAGAGCAACTGCAATAATATTTAGAAATTTTCGTCCGTATCACTTAGGCAGTGGTAATTAAAACAGACAGGGAATGGGCCATGACCAGTCACGAAATACTATGTTAGCTATGATGTGGAAGTACACCTTTGTTACTGACTTTGGGAAAGAATAAATTGATTCTATAGCCTTGCGGTGAGCTGTCTCATTCGTTTTGCATTTTGCTTTAGCCAAGGTGTTGATAACTGGTTTGAGGTTGGAGTACGGAACGGGAATATATTGAGAATGTGACTATGTTTGCGAGTTGCTTCCTTTACCACAAGATCTTACTCATATCCTCTATTTTCTGCATGTGCCTTTATTTAATAGAGATGAACATTAAAATATTTAGAGTGTCATAGGTCAATATGAATATTATTGATGACGCTGGAATTGTGAGGATTTAGGACGGCGTATAGCTCGATTGTTAGGAAGTTGTGCTTTCCATGTGGGACATTTTTGTTCACTGCAGTATTGTACAAAGGCACAGCCAGTTTCATTATCTAGACTGATCCATCTGTGAGGTAATGATACTTCTTACTGGGTGTAGTGACTGTTGCTTCAGATTTATACCTCTATTGTAGGCTCCTATTGTGGGCTGAATAGGTTGCTCGATGCTTCATACGCATGTGGGTGAAACTATGAGTTGTGGAATTGTGTTTCCATAATTGATAACAAATTACAGTGCAGGTGTTAATTCTATCTGTACATGCAACAGTATTTGCTGCATCTGTAAAAGGTTTAGCGTAGGCACGTGCAATAAAACGGTCTTTGAATGCTTCGTAGGAGTTTTACTTTCCTACCTTGTACTGCTGCTGAGGAGTATGATGCATTCAATTACTAATATCGATCTTGGCATGTTAGGAAACAGAAGCAGGAATTTCGAATTGAAGTCTGTCGGGGTATGAATGATACATCTATTGATGACTTCTAAGGCATATACCAACAACCATTAGAAAATTATATACCAATATGCCCTATTTTACTGTTATTGTTATAGGTAATGTACTAGGAACGCGGAAAGGAAATTCAGAATCAGCTCATATTTTTCATTTAGGTATTAACCATATTCTTCTAGCAGTTTATTAAATTAGAATTGCATTCAATTTATAATTAACTAATGGTAGAGTTACGTCAAGTGAAAGAAAGGATATCACTTTTTTTATTTTAAATTTAAAGCTATAAAAGATTGATCGTACAGAAAAAGACATGCTCCTCGAATGTCGATGCAAGACGAAATTAGATCTCTTGCGATAAATATTTATCTGAAATGCGAATACAAAGAAAAATGCACGAGAGAAATTAAAAACGGATCCTCGGCACGTGTATAAAAAGCTAAAGAATCTGTGGCATCAGATAATATATGAAATATAAAACGTAAAGTTATATGCTTTGAAAAACGGAAAAAACGCCTGGGCTTATTTTATTACTAGAGTCAATTAACGGTGGATTGGTTAGTTTATCAATTTCTAGTTAGCTTATCAGTTTGGTTATAAGTTACAATTAAGCAAGGTTTTTTAATCGTTCTTCAGATGGATTAAACTGATTTTCAAATAAGATTTCTTAAATACATTTCTAGTAGTATATCAAATCTGCACAGCCCAAATTTTTACTAATTTAACTGTAGAAAGTTTGGTTTGATTTAGTTTGGTGTTTATGTGATTACTGCAAAGCATCGAGGGCTATTTGCCTAAGGCAAGGATGCCTTTGTGGAGGACTTTAAGGAAGCTGGCTCATATACATGTTACGCAAGGGAAAAACCGTGAAAACACCCATGCAGCCAGCCCGTTCGTGGGATTCGAACCTCGGACCGAACTACAAGTGCTCAACGACTTTACCGCTCCGGGTGGGTAGAAAGAAAGGTATGTGTGTGTATTTAATTATGGCAAAGCACACTAGGGCTATCTGCCTAAGGGGAGGGATGCCTTCGTGGAGGACGTTCTAAGGGAAACTGGCTCGTATACACGTTACACATGGGGAAAACCACGAAAACACCCATGCAGCCAGCCCGTTCTCGGGATTCGAACCTCGAACCGAACTACCAGTGTTCAGCGACTTTACCGCTCGGCCGAAAGAAAGGTATGTAATTTGGAATTGCATGAATCCTCATTAGCAAGAAACGTACACCTGAACAGGTAACAGCTGTAGAAGGACAGCAAATTTTAACATAGCTGTGGAGGGCTTCTATCGTGAGAACGGTATTTTCCTGGCAAAATTCTTTTACCTATGCGTAACATAAATACAATTAGTTTTAGTTAGCAAGTCCTCTACGAAATCCTCCTTTATCTTAAACAGGTAATCTTCACGTGTTGTCCGATAACCTAAACTATCGCTGGTTGAGGATGCGAAAATTGGTAATTAGTATACTGGCCATTGTAGCAACACTTTACTGTAGGGATTTCCTAACGCATAAATAAAATTCTACATTGTTGCTTGGTTTGAAGTTCAGTGTCAAAGAAAATGGGAGATTCAAAAGTTAAAATAAACGATACAGTAAGGATATAATTACAATTATTTATACGGTATATGCAATTTATAAGTTTGCAAAAATTCTGTGGGGGCAAACATATACGAAAGTTAAAAACTATGCATAATGAAAATTTCTGTTGTAACATAATGAAACTTGTTCATGTATAAAATCAATTAAGAAGCATTATAACCAATTTTGTAATTTATGAATAATTATCTTATGAATAATTGTGACGAGAGAAGTTGTATTTCAGAAATACGTAAAACAGAATGACTTGAGTCAAAGTTACTCTTCCTTTGAAGTAAGAATTTAGTACACAGTATTTACAGACTTTGTTATCTCATTCCTGTTAGCATAGCATAATACGTTGCCAGGAAGCACATTTATTATAAAATTTCAAGAACAATAAAGGATAACATATGTTTAAATATACTAATGGCCATACCTGAAAATATGAGATGATAATTCTAAAAATTTCTGAATAAAATAATAAGAGGCATAATCCCAAGAATAAAATATTTCTTTTACTTACGGGTCGGATTTAAATTCATGTCTAAAACACTTTGAAACGACTAGTACACGTAAACAAATCATTTAATGTTAATAGTTTATCTGGGAAAAAATTTCTCTCCTTCTGAAAATTTAACTACGAGAATCTTCCTCGAAATCTATCAAGGTTTATGGAAAATCTGCATCAATCTAGGATGAACTTTTGCTTAATTTTAAAGAATATCCGAATTTTATGAATCTATTTAAAAAATATTCGATGTAATTAAAACAATTTATGTATTTTCTCTTCCCAAGTGCAGATGGCAGCACAGTGAAAACGTTTTTCAGATGGGAAAAGAGTTTTTCTTTTTTGTCAACTCTAATTCCACGTCCTCATGTTCCAAAAAGTATACCACGAAGCTTGCATAAGTAATAGCACTAATGAAACAAATAAATAAAAGTATAACAGCACTATAAAGGGAAAAATGGGGAAAATAAAAAATAAATTTATGTAAAATGGATTTCAAAGATTAAAATCTTTTAATTTGCGTTACTTATTAACTTGCATTTTCTGCGCACGAATCAAAGAAATGCTTTAAAAACTGCATAGAGCATTGCTTTTTGCTATATCACATACTAATTCTGCAGTAAATAAAAATCGCTCATCTATATAATAGAAAATATAAGTGATGAAGTTTTGCCTATTTTAGAATAGTAGCAGGATGTCAAGTCTGGTATGTTTGGTGTTCATATCTACAGAAGCAAAGTGGCAGGTAATTCCTGCTAATAGGAAAACTGATTAATTCAGATTCTGTTTTAGCATTTCTCGACTCCTGTTTTGAACCTTTGTAAATTTGCTTCCAAAATTTGTATTCACATTATATATAAGTGAATATTAATATTCGATTTCTTTAAATCAGTAATTTTGTATTTTATTTCTGCGTTTCCGTTGGCCAAGATTAAAAAATCAAATACTTTATTAAAGGAAAAGACATTAGAAATTTGATGCCCTAATCAGTGAGTAAGCTAAAATTTAATAGTTATTTTGTGGCACTAACAAAGCATTTTCACTTCAGTGATGGGAGATCACTCAAGAAAAAAGAATCATGCATGTGAAACTCATAACATATTCACCGAAGTCATTGATACAACGGAGATAAAACTTATGTCATCAGAGCTATAAAAAATCAGAGTTCACGTTTTCCATAGATGTTTTCAAGAATTATAAAATTCCTTTGTCCTTTCAGACCTTTTCACTTAAATTGAAATCTCTTGTAAAACTTAATTTATCAAAAAATATATAGGTTAGCAAGTTTTTCAGCTCAAAGAGCGAAACATATCAAAAGAAAATTAGTCTGCACGTCACTGCTCATCTGTAAATTCCCATTTTTACTTACTAAAAAAAAATCTGAAAGGTTTCGGATTTTAAATTACGTACAAAGGATGTTTTTTCAACGTTTTTTGCGTTACCTTTATTTATTAAATATGTTCTACGTACTCAAACTATAAAATTCAGTTCAACAGCAATATCGCAAATTAATTTTAAAATGAGCATACCTTTAGAATTTCCGATACAGAGTCTGGCGCACTGGAGATAATTTTTTTTTCGTACAGTTTTGCCATTGCTCGCTTTGAACTCGTTTAGTTTTTTTTTAATCAAAAATTCGTTGAAGTGTTACAAAATCTAAAATCGATAATAAAAAATTTCAAATTCAAATTAGGGCTTCCACGTGCCCACATTCTATGGAAGATTAAGTTATTAAAATTTTCATGGCTGCAGGTACCGTTGTTTTATCACAGTGCCAGAAACATACATAGATTTATTTATGCACATTCTTCATTATTTAATTTCCTCAAATATAATACAGAGCGATAGTCTTTGGTGGAAACGATTTGAAAAGTGATACAGCCTTTTAAAGTTTTCAACGCAAAATCGGAAAAAGGAAACAATAGTCCTTCAGGGACAAAGCCCCTTTGGACTAAAAATTCTCAAGTTATACTAAAGACCAATTTGCCACCGCACCTTGGTGAAGAGAGATTAATGCTATTCACACTTATTTGAATCACGATTGCAAATAATCTATACCTGAATTCATTTTTTCTATAAGTTACTGTTTTCTCTGCTTATATCTATAACATATTTGAAAATTTCTCGACAGATACAGCCTCACTGTTATTGTGGCCGAATTTTGACTGAGCCGAGTTCTGATACAGCAAACTACATTTGCAGACAATGCTTGCTCATTTGTCAACGCAGATGTTGGGAAGCTACGAAGTGTTATTAAGTAAATCCTTTGCCACAGTTTAACTAGGAAATAGTTTAAAAAATATCTTCTGCAATTACCAAAGTCACCAAACAAATGTTCGCCATGTACTAAATTTGATATATCTGCAATCAATATTCTTTCAGTCAAAGTATTTTTTGGATTTCAGTTTTCTGACGAGATGTGCAGATTACGATGTTCATATTCGAGATCCTGCGATAGACATTTTTAGAGAAAAATAAAAACAAGTATCCCTATGCGTATATGCGCCATAATTTAAAATTTGGCTTGGTTTATTTGATTACGGCAAAACACTCGAGGGCTATTTGCTCAAGAAGGATGCCTTCGTGCAGGACTAAGGAAAACTGGCTTGTATGCACGTTACACATAGGGAAACCACCTAAGACGCCCACGCAGCGTACCCGTTTGCGGGATTCGAACTACCAGTGTTAGGCGGCTGCTTAACACTGGTAGTTCGACAGCTGGAGACCGCTTAACACTGGTACTTCGACCGTTACACCTCGGCCGCTGGCGAGTCCAAATTTAAGTAAGAGTTGAAGTCTCGGTATTAAAAGTAAATTTAGATTTTCCGAAATTTTCAAATTATTGTTTCAGTCATGAAGTTGTGTTTAAATATTATAACTTATGCGTTTCTTATAATTTTACCGCCGGATAACAGGTAATACCTTCCGCATGAATGAGAGATGTTTTTTATGGGACAAAATGTTTGTTCTGGTTACAAAGAAATGTTACAAATTTACAAAAGGCGTTTAATTGGTATATATTTTCAATTTAGTTTTGAAAATTATAAGCAGAGTTTTGAAAGAGAAAGATATAGTGGAAGTACCCTCCTGACTGTAAAAGATACAAACTAATCTTCCTGAAATTTTAGTCTTCGTTTCATAGTATGATGCATACACAAATGGTTAAAGTCCCAATTCCAACTTTTGGATATTACAGTTAATAGCGCATGGTTTCATACAAGTAAAATTTCACAATTAAATTTATTGGAAAATTTTTAAAACTTCATAAAAAATGCCTGAAAATATCAGAAGTTTTTCTTATCGGCAAAATATCTTGACCTTTAATACACATACTACTAATTTTAATGATTTATAATAAATGTTGCTGGTGCGAAAGCCTGTTGCAAAATTAACGGATCCGATTCATTGCTTTAATTAATCATGGCGAAACACGAGACTTTTTAATTTTAGAAGGAAGAGAAGAGAACATAAAGTCAGATTACGCTCCATGCAAGAATATGCCTTCATTAAATTGCTGACACTTTTTCCAGAAGCTAAAGCATATGAAAAAAGTTCTCAAAGAAAAGTTAATTTTTAGATAACATTTTACCTGCGGGATATTTGTTCTGACAATATCGTCCAAGAATTTCTTCCACTCAATTCCATTTACAAACCCAAGATCCATGTCTCCAGAGATCGTCACATTGCCACGGATCACTTTGGGTCCTTCAATCACCTGATCGCCTGTTTTGAGAAGAACTTCCTTGTAGATTTGTTCAAGGTCGATTCCATTAACTAGACCTTTGACATCCAAGTTCTGGAAAACTCGAATTGGGCCGACGAATGTTATATTTGATTCGATGACTGTCTCTTGATCAGTTCTGGCTAAATTTGGAGCAACCTCTGAAAGATCTAAGCCATTGATGACTCCACTTACTATTAAGTCGCCAGCTATGCCAACACTGCCTACAGTATACATTCCTGGAACGAAACCAAAAATTATATGCTAGCTAAAAATAAGATATGTAAATTAAAAATTCTTGATATTTCCTTAACTACTGCGTTTGAACTTGGCCTCAAACTTTAGGACAGCAGATTTTAGAGTATTTAATTTTTTTTTTCAGTATGAAAAAATGCTCTAAATATAAGGAAAGTATTTCACGTTGTGGGTGCTAGGCCACTGTATATAAAAATTTGGAAGGTACGTATTAACTCAACAGTCTTAGCATAAGTCGTCAAATTTTCAGAATGTGCCAAGTTCTGGCAATTGTGCCGCACAAACATTATTCCGGCAACCATGCTTATAACAAGCCTTCAGTCAAGTAAAGTCTCCATTTCCATATACGTTGTTTTCTGTTCCATGTTAAGTTAACCGTTTTTGTAAGCAAATCATGATATTTTTTGCCTTAAACTTAGTTGTAAAACACAAGCTTATGGAAGGAACTACGGTAAAATGCCTGCAAGAAGACAATTTTTCTGAAACTTTTGTAAAAGGTACATTGAGGAAATGTTCTTATATAGCCACCGTTGCCGAGGATTGTACGCAGCCGAGACTCTGCAATTCCCCGTTTTTTTAAGCGAAAAGGGATAGCTGTGAACTTGAGAAGAATAGAGCAAACAAAAAATTTGAAGAATTTAAGTACTTTTAATATATCATGTAATTCTTATTTACTAATTCAAATTTGTATTTAAAATTTTTAAAGTAGGTTTTCTTTCCATGAGTACGTACGTACCATTTGGAATACCACTTAAAAGTTTCCAAGCGTTTAGATGGTCAAAACGGAATGTTCAATAGCAGAAAAGTCTGCATAAAATTCACAATATTTCTAGCAAAGAAACTTAAAAATGCTTCAATTCGAATAGGGTAAAAAGCTTCTGGGAAATTGCTTAAAACTGTCGAATAAATGTGAAAGTGATTGAAAATTTTTATTCGATAGAAAGAACACGCATCAGAAATTTGAGCTTGAAATTATCTCCGTTTGGTGACGGTATATTTAATCTTCGGAAACGAATTCTCTTTGCTGGCAAACTCTAAATACACTAAGGGAAATTCAACGTGATTTGTTTTTAATATCTTATAATAATAATAAAATGAGGATAAGTAAAACGCCTTCTAGTCACAATATAAAGAGCAACGAATAGTTCGAAAATGCCTTAATAAAAATGAAACTTTATAAAATTTCGGATTTTTACAGAATTTCCAACATACACCCTATTGAAGTCACATTTGACCATTTTCTTTACTGCCTACGAACTAGTTTCCACATTAATATCCATCATAATAGGATGTACTTGCAGTAAATTGACGAGACCTAATCTTAACTTCCGCTGCAGGAAGTGTCTATAGTTAATTCTGCAGTGAAATTAAAAGCAGCCATTTTATCAAAAACAGAAATTTTATTTTAGATTTTTATTAGTCTCGTTCGATTTAATGCTATTGTATAAAGTCTTTAATAAAAAAATAGCCGAACGGAAGGAGGGATTGTAAAATTCTTTCTCTATCAGAACATTTATGTAACCGTTAGAATATTATAAAGAACTACAAAATGTTAAATTAAAATTAATAAACTTACAAAGATGAATAGAAATTTTCAACCCATGAAAATGAAAGGCAAAAACAAAGCATAGTCTTGAGTTTTAAGTGATATTAGGTTATAATATTTACATGCGTTATTCTGAACATACCAACCAAAGTGATATAAGACAGACAACAGCTATTTAATCAAAATCGTAAAAACAACATTGTATTTAGCATAAGTATATTGAAACACTCAATCTATTTCGAGAGCAGCTAAAGGTCCCTCCTCATCAGGAGAAAGAAATACCAAGAAAGAAGAAAATAAAGGAGAAGGAGTCTCGGAAACACGTGGTCCTTATCATTACTGCACGTGGTTATAACTGGATTTTTAATCAGAGAGTTTCACTGGCCGCCTACTTTTACTGAGCCAGGCTATCTGATCAAACACATAACACAGAGGACAAGAAAAATGGCGAAGTTAAAAATAGGGAGCGAGGGGCAACTGCACCTTCACGCTCAAAATCTGAACTTTGAATAATGTTTACTTGAAGAACAGCTATTTACTTGAAGGAGCGCTGAAAGCTCGACCATTCCAGCTTAATGCGTTGAAATTTTGAAATGGCTAGTACGTGTGCGGAAACTGCGATTGAAGAAAGAAAAATTAATCATCCATTTAGGTAATCCGAATAAATCACTGAAAACATTGGCGAAATACTGAATAGCAGTCGACATACAGCAAGAAGCTTGATACACAATTTCAAATTGTGTGGTAGTGTGCTAAATGCATCAGGAAAGTGGACTCGTCAAAAAGGTTTACTCGTAGAAAAGAGAAAAATTAAAGCCGATGTTGTAAAAGTGAATCCAAAATTTCTTCAACTAATATCGTAAGAACACTCAAGAATGACTAACAAAATTCGTCTAAACACTGTCCAAAGAATTCTTCGCTGGGCTGGTTACGAATGTAGAGTAGCCAGAAGAAAATCATATCAGTAAAACTAATCTAAAAAAAAAAGGAATATTCCGTTTTCAAGGGAGTACGAGAATAAAAAATAATAAACTTTTGTCGAATGTATTATTTTTTGATGTTATTAAATTCTTAATAACTCGTTACAATGGAAGAAATTTAGTTTGGAGATAACCGAAAACAGCTTCGAGAAAAGCATGTTCAGGCGACAGCAAAACACAGACACACAGTGCGATGATATGGAGCTGCAGCATGTTGAGTGCAAGTGCTGGGCAACTTGAATTCATTGATGGCACAATCGACCGGCATATCTATTTAAATATCCTTAAACATAATATTGAACAAAGCGCCCTTAAGTTTCATTTATGCAATTTTAACTTCCAAACAATGGTCAAATATTCGTCACATTGTCCGTATGTGGATAGATATCTATGCGCCTTAAACTCTATCATCCCTAATTTAAATCCCATTGAACTTTTATAGAAAGAACTTGACAACAGGGTGAGGAAAAATGATATATCGAATGTGAACTCTATGAAAAGGCTTCTCCTAGAAGAATGAGCCAAAGTTTCCTTGGAAACAGTGAAACACATTGGGGAATTCCATGGCAAATAAAGCTCAAGGTTATCAAAAACGGAGGATTCAGCACAAAATTATCACCTTTTTATTCTGATATTTTCATAACTGCGCTTGCACTTTTGTCCTTCGTTTTGAAGGGTTGAAATGTTCTATTTACTTTTGAAAGGTTATAAATTTTAACATTTTGTATAATACTATACATAAGGTTATCTTTATATTATTCTGAAGATTATATTAATGATATACGTTTCGGTAAAAATTAAGAATTTTACAATTTTTTCCGATTTTTTGAGAAAATGGTAAAATTGTGCCTCCATTTATGTCCATCACTGTATATTCTTACCTGTTCCTTCAGAACTTAGAAGCTGTGAGAAACAAACAAAAGAAAAGATTCTATAAATGTACTTAGATCATAGAAAGGACATAACATGGTAAATGGAACCCTAAAATGATGGGTGAATATTGCCATTTTCTAACAAAGTGCCATCCACTGCAGGAGACTGTTACAACTGTGATGAAAAGGTCTCATTTTTAGAGACCTATATACATGTTTCACCTAGGCAATAATGCATTTTACACCATTATTATGGGGCTATTTTGAAGTTTAGATCAACATCTGTTATTTAATATAATAAAGCTTTAATACCTGATAAATTAAGACTTATAAATACAACACTGTCGTTAAAAATAAGCTTCTCAGTGTTAAAACCAGTCTACTGTATTCTGTTCTATCTTGTGTGCCAGGTAAAAGTACACTGCATACTTACAATCTGATTAGATTTCATAGTAACATAAGAATAGTAATGTCTGAGCTAGAACTGCATTCCTTTTCTTCGAAAAATTTCATTCCTGTCACACGAACGCGACTTGTTATAAAGTTTTAATTGGTCCTTTTGGTCTTCACGAGATGATTTTAATAGCCTATTTTGTTAATATGGTAGACAAAACCAGTAATTTTTGACTGAAATTTTGTTCCTTGAGATTTTGATAATAAAAGTCTGTACTTTTAAACCAATTTAGTTCAAAGTTTATTTTTGGAAACTTTAAAGCCTTGAAATATCCTCGATTCAAATTATTCACAGATTTTGATAAACATTCCTTTTACCTGCTAATTTCTAACCGCATGTCTATTCGTCAAATTATAAGAGAAGTATGTTACCCAACGTTGAAAGTATTGTGTCATAGAATGAATTTGTGAGGAAAGTGCAGAATCGTCCACTGCTTGGCGCGTTTTTAAGAATTGCACATACTCGGTATCCATGTACACATCGACCTATTTTCATTTAAAAAAAAAATCCCAGAATTGCACAAAAATGGCATTGTGCACTTCCTTGGCTTTATCCATGTACACATCGACCTGTTTTCACTTAAAAAGTCAAAGAAAATTGACAAAAATCCAATTCTGTTTACTCTTGTAAAAAGCGCCAAACATACGCCAATCGAATGAGTGGGCGATTCTGCACTTTAGCTGAACTTGCTTTACATAAACACCTACAGATGGTGTTCACACATTTTTATAACGATTTTGCAAAGATTTTATATATAAACGAACCTTAGAATTTTATTTTCTAATATGTTCAATCTGATAGCCCTTTTATTGAGCAATCACACTATATCTTTGTTTCCAAGATGAAAATTCTTTCCTTAAAACATCAAGCTCCATTTTATTTCACTCCTTCTCTTTCAGTGTCCCTCATCATGTCGTTAATAAAGAGCTTGCTTTAAAAGTCCAGATGCATGGTAATCCATAGGAGACACATGGGGGTCTTGGATGAAACGCATTTAAAGGGAATCGCTTCAACTTCAGTTTAATTTCTCATTTTTTTTTTTTTTAAATAGAGCAGTCGGTTTAGAGGTATGGCTTGGAGCCTTATCCAGATGGAACTTAACACAATGAAGCTTGTTTGGATAAACAAAGAGAATTTTTTCTTTAAAAATAGGTGCTAAAACGTATTTCTGATAGCAATCTGAATTAATTTTGACTTTTTTTCCCTCTACTTTCCTTATTTTAAGTTTTCCGCTGCAAGAAAATCCAGTAGTAACCATAAAACTTATAGAAAAACTCTTGGTTTCTCCGATTCAACATTAAATCTCTCCTCTTTTTCGGTAGTAAAGCGATATTTTCTACTTTAATCAGATAAGTATATCCAAGTATTGTCAATTGTAACCATATATTTTCATTTTTCACCCGCCAAATAATTTGCATACGGCAATCTGCACATAGTCTTACGTTGAGAAACATGTTTCGGGGCTAGGCGATGAACCTCATGTTTTCTTTTAATTAGCTTTAAATCAAAATTTATAATTTTGTTCTCAATTCCTACAGAGATAAAGATTTTGCAATAGATCTTTGGAGAGCTGGATTTTCCTTCAAAACACGAGATGCGACTTAGATTTAATAAGAGCTGTACGTACCTTCGTCGGATATGCATTTTTTTGTCTTTTTCCAATCGGGTATAAACTTTGACGCTTGCTTCCTTTCATATTGTTGCGTGCGTACGGGTTCGTTTGAATTGAATGCACAAGTCCGATGAAAAAATGAAAAATATTTATTATTATCACAACTTAAATTTCCTCAGATATTCGTGCAGTATTACAGTATCTCATAGTAGTTATCTTTTAACTACTCAAACGTTCAAAAGAACTTAATTCAAAACAGCTAGAGAAAACTAATTCGCGAATTCGCTAGTCAACAAGAGCAGTTTTCTAAGCAAACTCTTAAAACAACGACTAACTGACTAACAAATTGAGATGTCTTATGTTTATGTCTTATCACTTAGTAAGAGGCAATCGACCATTAACGGCCTTTACCAATATATTATACTTGACTTTTAAATGCTTGAGAAATAGAGTAAGTTGTATCCAATAATATGGAAGTAATTGTGCACATACTCTGCTAGAACTCTGAGATTAATAGCGACGGAGGCTCCTGTGCCGCCGTCCATAGAATAAGTAAACTTTGAACAAATGAGGCGTCGTGTGGCGCCATCTATTAGTAGGAATGAAAAGCATTTTCATACTGGAGCTCTAGTTGCGCCATCTCTTGCAGAATGTATTGTAAGGCATTTTTAAAATTTCATAAAAATTATTCTTCTGATAGGCAATAATTGGAAAGTGAAATGATGAAAAACACAATTTGCTGTACATTGAAACGTTTCACAAGCGTAAAAACTATTTACATACAAAGTTTACTTGCTTTGGCAGGAACAAAGTCCATAGCGCATTGTAATTTGATAAGTAAATCTATACGTAAAGAAAATAAAGTAAAATCTTGGCTAAATAAGAAGAAAACGAAAACATATACATTACCACCGACTATTATGGTGAATAGTGCGGGGTCTCTTGTGGCGTTGTTCAATTGTGAAATCATAATTTCCTAATTTTTCGATGATATTCTTAGGATGACAGTCATATTTCATTAAAAAGTTATGAGAAGCTTTTAGAATTTCAGAATCCGTGGGTTTAATTTTAAAGTCATTGTGCTGTTTCGTACGAACCAAGGCGCATTTGTAATTATTCGGATGGCCTTGTTTTGAATTCTTTGTATTTTTTCGCGATGAGTTCTTGCAGTAGCACCCCACGCTGGGGAAGCATACAGTAAAATCCGGCGGATAGCTTGTAGATAAATAACTCTTTTTGTAGCGAGACTAAGTTTAGAATTTCTTCCTACGAGTGCATAGATACTGCCTATTGCTTGGTTGTCTTTTTTACAGATATATTCGATGTGGTTTTTGAAAGTTAGTTTTCGATCGAGATAAACGCCTAAATATTTAACACATTTTTCATTTGGGAGGGAGATATTATTAATTGTGATATTGTTGAGATGTCTTCTGGAAGGGTTCTTTTGGAAATAAATTGCAGTGTTTTCATTGATTTTAATTTTCCAAACGTTAAACAATGGGAAGATAGTCTAATGCATTTTTGGAGGGCTCTTTAGAGATTGATGGATTCGCTGAGAATTGCAGTATCGTCTGCTAATGGCATCTTTGTGGCTGGGAAGATCATTTATGTAGATGTTAAAAAGAAAAGGTGAAAAATTCGAGCCCTTAGGGACACCTTCTTTCATTACACCGATATTAGATAGCTGGTTCTTAATACGAACTTGAAAAGTTCTCTTTTCCAAAAAACTTAAAATTAGCAAGATTAATCCAGGTGGAAATTTGTTTCCGATAAGTCTGATATTGAGGCCAACAAATTGAGAGGTTTTCATGCCGCTTATATAAGATTTTAATAAATGCACGAGAATTTTCTGAAACTTTCTCGAAATTAAAAAGACATTAATTAAATGTTAAATGCATGTGCTCTTGTATTTTTAATTTTTACAGCTTAGCTTTCTCATAGTATTCGTCACGCACTGCATTGCAGGGGGAATAAAACAATTTAATTTATAATTCAACTAACATTAGCTATTTAATACCATATCCATAATATTAAATTATGAGACTTTATTTTACATGTGGAAATATTCAAACTGTGCTTTTCACATCTTTTTACTTCCTTGTACGAAGTAAAAAGGAAGTATTGTAATCGCGAAAAGCTTCAGGCAGCATATTTCAACGAAAATATCTATTTTCACCGTTATCGAATGAAATTTAACGATGTTTTTGAGTGATATCTGTACGTAAGGACAGAATAAAAGACTCGTTTCCTCCAAAAAAATTATAAACTGCTTTAAAATTAATTCTGAAGAGAATTTTTCGTGGCGTCTGTACGAACGTGCATACGTACGTACCTCGCATAACTCAAAAACGAGTAGCTTCAGAACGTTGAAATTTTGTATATAGGACTGCTATAACATGTAGATGTGCACCTCGTATTTTGGTTGCAATCGGCCGCACCAAATGTATATGAATATATTTATATATATATCCACTCTGTTACCCGGCTCAGTGATGTCAGTTTCTTTACTCTTATATGTTGGTAAATTGTACATTTTTTGCTTTGAAAATGATTGAATTATGTTGTTTTTACCTTCCGTTAAGTTTTGTTAAGGGTTTTATGCCTTTAGTAAATCTGTATGCAATATTTTTAGATTTGTCAACAATTTTAAAGTTGTTCAAGTGCCGCTAAGCCTAATAATTTTTTTGATGGCGACCATTGCTTGTTTACATTTGAAACAGCAGGATAGTGGATTTGTTACCAATCTAGAGAAACTTAGCTTCGCAAAAACAGAGATAACGGCTTCATTTATTATTGCCAATTAAATCATGCTTAATTCTTTCTGGAATTTTTCCGAGGAAATCAGCGTTTGAAATTTACTTCGTAATTTTTAATATAGATATTTTGAGTTTTTATGTATTTTTGCCTTCTCGTAAATTGAGAACTGAATTAATTGAATGAGAAATACTCAATCGTCTGTGAAAAACTTTCTTTGTTTTGTTTGCTTAATTTCTTTTATACATCATTCTAGCTTTATTATAGTATTTGAATAGAACATGTGGCAACAATTAGATAATTCTATTCTTTAAATGATATAAATTTTGTGCATTATGAGTTATAATAGGAACAAATATAATACTGTTAAGTGAATCTAGCGCCAGAGTGTCGCTATGGTAAACAAATACTAGAGCAAATTTTAAAGAATGCATTTATTCTATTGTAGTTTATGCGCTGTCGGCAAAGTAGATTTAATTCAATCCAATAACTTTAAATGAAATGCAAGAAAAAATGCGTATAATTTAATATTCCGTACAAGGAAGTCATGTGGTGTACACATCAGATTTTTTAATAACGGAATAAGTATTTCTTTCGGACAGCTCAAAAATATAGCCTTCGGTCCATTTAGTTTTCAGCAGCATTTTAAAGAAAAGAATAATTTTAATGCTGCAGACGATAATTAAACCTTATTCCAACTGGATGCCAGTCACGTTTGTATTTTAAAATTAATATTCAAATACATGGATAAAAAATCGTTACAAAAATGTGTGAACACCCTGTGTATTTACATGACTTATAGCATATCATTTTCAACTTCTAGAATGTGCAGTTTGGAAACTTAAGATTTATTTGAACAGTAAATATATCAACATAAAAATCTTTTAAATAAATATTTTTCAACGTACCTGTTATGGTTTGAGGAGGAGTCTTCAAAAGCAAATCTCTTCCGATAATGATGCCATTAACAGTATCGGCGTTGATATCACCTTCAACGTGAAATCCCGATTTGAAGATATTCACTCCGGTTACGTGCTGAAGCCCACTTTTTTTAAGACTGTCTTGATCTAAGCGAGTCAGATTAATTCCGTTGATCTTTCCAGATACCCACATATTACCAACAGTCACGTCACCGAATTCTAATGGAGCAGTTATGATATTGTCGCCAAAAATGCTGACAGCCCTTTCATCCAATTCTTTTAGATTTACACCGTTTATTCCTTCTTTAGTAGTGATGGGACCGTAAACGATTGTTTGACCTGAAATTTCATGAAAAAATAGTTTGAATTACTTCAGGCAAAAAAGTTCGGCAATTTTTAATTACCATCAGCAATTATGATCGAAGCAAAAAGCATTGAACTGGCTTACAAGATCTGTTACGAATTTGAATTCCTAAAAGTGAAATACAGTAGTTACGTAAGAAGTTCTGTTTCCAAAAGCCCATCTAAACGTTTTTACCAAAACTAACTTTTTAACATCTAAATTCATTGTTAACGTAATGTTCAAGGTCTACATAAACGTTTTCCTCGAAATTTTTAAGTGATCGAGAAATTTTTTCGTAAATGAAATGTCAGAATTAAAATTTCTGAAATATTTCAAGTTCGCTAATGATCTGTGTTTACATTAAATAAGACCTAGCACACGAAGAGAGCTATGAAATAAGACTTGTGTGTGTGATTATGGCAAAGCCTCGAGGGTTATCTGCCTAAGGGGAGGATGCCTTCGTGGAGGACTTTCTAAGGAAAACTGCCTCGTTTACACGTTACACGTGGAGAAAACCACGAAAACGCCCATGCAGCCTGCCCGTTCCCGGGATTCGAATCTCGGACCGAACTACCAGTGTTCTGCGACTTTACCGCTCGGCCGCTGGTGAGCGACTTAAGACTATTTAAAAAGTTACATAGGTTTAGTTTGGTTTAATTATTGGAAAGCACACGAAGGCTATCTCTCTAAGGCGAAGGTTTTTGGTTTATGTGATTACAGCAAATCCTTGATGGCTGTCTGCCTAAGGGAAGGGATGCCTTCGTGGAGGACTTTCTAAGCGAAGCTGGCTCTCATACACGTTACAGATGGGGAAAACCACGAAAACTCTCATTCAGCCAGCCCGTTTGTGGGATTGGAACCTCTCTAAGGCGAGGGATGCTTTCGTGTAGGACTTAAGTGAACCAGCTTCATATTTGTGTTACAAATTCGGTTCGAATCCTGGCGAACGGGCGTATTCGTAGTTTCACAACTACAGAAACACCCGTTCGTCGGGATTCGAACTACGGACCGAACTGCCAATATTCAGCGACTTTACCGCTCGGCCGCTAGTGGATAGCGCTACACAGGAAAGAGTATTTGTGGAACATACTACAAAGATTTAACTGACTTTGTATGTTTAAAATCTTAAAGATGTTTACCAAGACTGAAAAAAATTCAAGTAGAGATTGCACGTTATTTACATATGATTAGAGATTGGCCTATTCATATTTCATCTATTTCGTTATATAAATCATGTAGACGATGCTTAAATTAATTTTCTTTGCTATCTACACCTTACATTGCCAAAATTGGCTTTTTAATTTGTTGGCTTTTTAATTTTTATAAATTAACGTTTTGCTATCGGGTATCTGTTCTACACTATTTTAATAGATTTAGCATTTCTAATCGCAGCCATAGAAAACTATTAGCGGTTTAGATACTCACTCGGATCTTCCTAACCCGTCAGACAGAAGCGCCGAGTAGATTGTACCTTAGTCATTATTTTAATAGTTAATAAGATTTTCCAGATAAATATAATTCTAAGAAATCTAACATTACTTAAACATGTTTAACAGAAACTGGCTCGTATACACGGTACACATGCGGAAAACCATGAAACGCCCATGCAGCGAGCCCATTCGCCGGGATTGGATTGGATTGGATTGGATTGGATTATTGTAATTTGGCACAAAACCTGTCAACGCCGGGATTCGAATCCGAACCCAATTACCAGTATACAGCAACTTTTACCGCTCAGCTGCTAATAAGCTTAGTTATTCAGCAGAAAATAATTTAAATTAAAAATAATTTTACCTTTTTAATTACCTGTGCCAAACAGGACTAAGATTATTTACATTTATCAATATGTAAATATTCTATAAATATATTTCGCTACTAGGATTGTAAATTAACATTTTTGTTTTAAGCTTCAAAAACACAAATGTAATTTTTTTACCTGAAAACTCCTTGGAAGCTGTTATTATCTGGTCCTTGGTTTTGGACATTACATTTCTGGCGAATTCTTGTATATTTATTCCATTTATCAATCCAGAAATCTCCAAGTTTTCTACCGTACTGTTAATGATAGAAATATCGCCTTCAATTTCCTGGTCTCCAGATAATGTTAACCTTTCATTGTAGAATTGTGTCAAATTGATTCCACCGAAGAGTCCAGATACCTCTGCGTCTCCCTGTATGATCAGATTATCCACAGTCACAGTACCAAGGAAATGTTTGTTGGATATCGGCTGAAAAGAATTCATTAGGACTACATCTTCAGGAATGCTAAGACCATTGATCGTTCCAGCTACTGTTAAATCTCCTGTAACTATTATATGGTCAGAAAATTCTATGTCATCAACAATTTGGTCTTCGATAATTAACGTCAGACGATTTTGATAGAGATCCGAGAGACGAAAATCGTTTATCATGCCATTTGCTGAAATAGATAATGGAAATGCATTTAAGAAACATAACTACTTAAAATACTTAGTTATATCAAAACATATTAAAATTATGTCTACCATTGACATGCTTTTGGTTTTTCAAAAAATCAAATGTTAAACACAGAAAATAAGTTTTTACAGTCATTTCAGATACGGAAATATACGTGAATTTAAGCGTCACTATTCGTAAAAAGATTGGTCCGATTTGAAAGAATTATTACTTTTTTGCTACGAGCAGCTAAATGATACAAAGCAAAAAATCTGATGTGTACAACACATGACTTCCTCGTATGGAATATCAAATTATACGAATTTTTTCCTCCATTTTACTTAAACTTATTTCCTCGAATTTCATTAGAGATATATTTGCCAATCAATTAATTCAGTTCTCTCTTCGCGGCAACGCAAATACATAAACACTCAAAATATCTTAATTAAAAATTTAAAGATATAGAAAAACATAAAACGCCAAATACAGTTAAAACAAATTTATACAATTAAAATTAATTTCTAAGTAAAAACAAGCAATTCGGCCAGCGGGGAAGAAAGCGGAGTCTTCGGTACACAAAACTAAAAGTTTCCTTTCGGTCCCAATCGGCAAAAAGAGAATGAAGGTGCAGAAACTGACTTAATTCACTATTCTGCTACGTGCCAAGCGTAAACAAATATGTTTGCTATGTTAAAAAAAATTAGGCTAAGCCGCACTTAACTTTCAAATTTTTTATAATTCTACAACTATTGCATGCAGATTAACTAAAGGTATGAAAACTTTAACCAGAAGGTAAGAAACAGTATAATTAAATCACTTTGAAATAAAAAATATACAAGTTACCAACATGTAAGAATAAAAAGGTGAGCTCCAGCCGAGTTACAGAGTGGGTATATATATTTATATACGTTTGGTGCGGCCGATTGTAACCAAAAAGGGAAATGCGCAACCAAATGTTATAGCAGTCCTGTGTACAAAATTTGAACGTCCAGAGGCTACTCGCTGTTAGATTGTGCGAGATACATACGCACAGACGGGAGGAAAAAATTCTATTCTGAATCCATTTTAAATCAGTGTCATATTTTCGTTTGGGAAAAAAGTCCTTTACTCTGTCCTTACGAACAGATGTCGCGCAAAAGCATCGTTAAATTGCATTCGAGAGCACTCAAAATGGATATTTTCGTTGAAATAAGATACCTGAAATTTTTTTGTGATTACAATACGAGTACTTTCTTTACTTCGTACAAGGAAGTAAAAAGTATAGAAATTCTTTGAAAAACTTACTCAGATTCAAGAAATTTTCCAATTAACAAAAAACTAAAAATGACTCAAGCTGAAACAGCACGTTAAAACTGAATTTTAAATTATACAGTTTAAACTGGAAATAATGAAATACCAGAGCAGAGTTATAAAACATGAAACTATGCGGTTTTATCATTATATAAAAATGTAGTCCTAATAAACAATTAAACACAACTTCAAATCTTTAGAACAACCATTTTCCTATTTATTTTTTAACAATAACATCGGTAAAGAAAAAAACTCTTAAGATAACACTTTGCGACTGCGCAGATAGTCTTGCAGACGATTTTCACAAACGATGTTAAACAGTCATAAAAAGAAAGGATAAAGTTTCCGTAAACTAAAATTACGAACAACTAACAATTTAAGTAAAGGAATAATTAAACAGATATTTGCAGTCTAAATAATTATATTATTACCGAAATTTAATATTCACGAAGCACGAAATTGAAGTTAATTGAAAATTAATTCATCTTAGTAGGAAGAATGACAGTTTACATTTAATTATGGCATTTAATTATGGTTTTTGTGCCACTGCGTTCTTAAGAAGAGAAGTACCATTCTGAAGGACTATTGCAGTTTAGAAATGCTTTTAATTTAGCTAATTTAACCAAAATTAATAATGAAAATTTCATAAACTGCTAATTGGTTGTTGGTAAAGAATTCCTATTCATGTAGATGACTTTTGTGAAGTCAAATGAAGCATTTGGTTAGTTTCTTTTCTTGCAATACGAGTAAGAATTTGAAAAAAAGCACCTTGTATACTTAAGCATTTAATGCCCGCGTGTGCTAGATTAAATTGAAATATTAAGAAAACTTTAGTATGTTGACCATGAATTAGAGATGAATTTTAAGATTTAATGTAGATTGTATATGTTTTCTAAAATATCATAATTTTTATATAAATTAAACGTTAGTTTTCTTAAGATAATTTATGTTTTCAGGTTAAAATTTAAAAAATATGCTTAAAATTAGGGTATAATATAAAACACACAAGAAATATCGTCATGTGTTTCCTACTTAAATACGTGTGTATGCTTTAAGCAGCGATTAATAGCAATAAAAGTTGCTCCTTATTACACTGGATTTTGCGTAAAAACATCTGTAGCCTCATACTGTATCTATGATTTTAGGAAGAGAGCTCTGCTATTTTTCGAGTTAAAAAAATTAAACAATTTCTTACGTGGAATTTTCAGTTTGCATTTTTTCTTCGAATAAAGAAATATGTGGTATGTGTTAAAATGTTTAACGAGCTGCAGTTCACCCATTCGAGGTGTAGCAAACTTACATATCCATGTTCTAGAATGGATTTCATTTGAAACAACTACAAGATACGACGTTTTTAAAAAGGGAGCTATTTAGAAGGAACAGCGCACATGTAGTGCGTAGATGAATGAAAGACTCGTATACCTTTAATTACAGTGTCACAAAAAAGTGATGGGACACTTGTGCTTTACAAAAGTAAACTGTAATAAAATAAAATAAAAAACATTAAAATTTTTTTGTGGGTGTGGTTTATACTTAAATTTAGTAACAATTATTACATAACATACGTTTTCTCAAAATATTAAAATATTAATTTAATAAAAATACAATTGTTTAGAACGGAGCAAAAAAATGGCTCACATAAGTGATGAGACACTATTAGATACTACTACGTACTACAATAAAAATATTTTTGGGGGTTTTTATTTTTACTCAAAAGCAATTGGCAATAATTTATAAAATCGTCTGCAGTATTTCTCGCCAGTTTGTTTTGGAATTTTTGTGTTTTTTAGCTCTGTGCAGCCATGGATGCTAAACGAAAAGAAACTTTGCCTGAAATTCGAAAATTAGTTATTAATTTGCATATTGAACGTGGAAAATCTATTAGAGAAACTGATGAAACAGTTAACTTGAGTCATTCAACAGTTTTCAATATCATTAAACGATATAAAAAGAATCATATGATTCAGGATAAAAGACCTGGCCGACCATCAAAAGCTATCCAATGAAATAAAGCGAATTATCGTTCGAAATATTAAAAAAAAATCCAAGAATGTGTGCTCCTAAAGTTTCTGCTTATTTACAAGCATTATATGGAGTAATTGTTAATCTTGAGACTGTTAGAAGAGTAATTCGATGTCCTAGATATCACGGTAGAGCAGCCAGGAAAAAATTCTTCGCAAGTGAAAAGAATAGAAAACTCAAACTAGCTTTTGCAAAATCCAGCATAAATAAGAATTCCGATTATATTTGCTGATGAGAGTAAATATAATATATTTGGTTCTGACGGTAGAATCTTGGTGTGGAGAAAACCCAGGGAAGAATTTTGCAAACAGAACTTGGTGCCAACAGTAAAACATGGTGGAGGAGGAGTTATGGTATGGGGTGTATGTCGTCCGCTGGAGTTGGTAATCTTGTTTTTATTGACAGTATAATGGATCAGTACAAGTATATTGACATTTTAAATCAAAATTTGAAATCTTCAGCACGAAAATTGAAACTTCATAACGATTTTAAATTCTACTAGGACAATGACCCCAAGCACACTGCTTTGAACGTTAGACTCTGGCTGCTGTATAACTGTCCTGAAATAATAAAAACACCAGCACAATCTCCAAACATAAATCCCATAGAGAATATTTGGCAAGAATTGGAATCAAGAATTCGCAAACACACCATTTCTTCAAAACAACAATTAAAATCGGTGCTTCAAGAAGAATGGGGTAAAAGCACTCCAGAAATCACAAAAAAATTAGTCAAATCTATCCCAAAAAGATTAAACATGTTTTAAAAGTAAAAGGAAATCCAACAAAATATTAAAACCTTTTAAAAAGTAAAATTTTTGGATAAATATTTGATGGAAAATTAACTGTCCCATCACTTATGTGAGCCATTTTTTGCTCCGTTCTAAAAATTGTATTTTTATTAAATTAATATTTTAATATTTTGAGAAAATGTATGTTATGTAATAATTGTTACTAAATTTAAGTATGAAAAACACCCACAAAAAATTTTTACATGTTTTTTTAATTTATTTTACTACAGTTTCCTTTTGTAAAGTACAAGTGTGCAATCACTTTTGTGAGACACTGTATATACAATTATCTTCCGAAAGGATTAGCCAGACGATTCTTAAAAATTATGCTTTGAAGGTTATCCTCAAAGCAACTATAAATTTTTAAAGCAGTATAATCCAGTCTTGATACTACAATTTTAATTTATTCCGCTTTTTTCTCAATTACTCTAACAATTTCACTACCGCTATTTTAATAGAAAGCAAAGATAGCGATTAAAAAGGATTACCTGATTTCAGATCTGGATCCAGTATTTCAAAGATTACCTTATATATCAAAAATCAACTTCTGTTTAATAAATAGGTTGGAAGAGAAATAAGTCATTGTAAAATTTGGAAAAATAGCAACCTAATTGAGATACAAGTTTGAGTAAAACTACCAATTTCGAAGACGATCAGAAATATGTCTCTTCTTAAAAAGCAAAACAATTTAGGAAGCAGATTTTTTTTTCTGTGAAGTGGAAATTATTGCCCTCAAAATCGATAATTTTATTAAAATTCTATGCCAAAAATAAAGTTGCTATTTTGCCGACTTTTAAGTTCTATTCAATAGTAAAAGAATTATATTTTAATTTGCATTATATTTAAATTTAGCTTTTATTATATTAAATTTTAAACATTTTAAATAAAAAAATTCAAACATTTCAAATTTCATGCAAATTGATTAAATTCATACAAAATACCGAAATGAGAAGTTGTGCTTATGTAGGGACTTTATGTTTATTTCTACTATTGAAGACTTAACTCGCTCGACTTTTAGAAACTCTCTGCAATCAATTGCTTATTAAAAATTTGTAAATAATGGCTAGCATATAGTTATCACAGAACAGTTTTTGCATACATTATTCGATACTTTCAACACAATGAGAAATAAATAATATACTTTGTTCTTTCTTTTTCAATAAAATGGTACAATTAGCAAAAGCGAATCTATAAAACTAAATCATTTTTAGCTCCTTTGCCACCTGTTGGTAGGTTAAGTCCTTGCAACTTATTCTCTCACTATTCACACCGTTTTATTCTATTCTGTTACACCCATTCTTATTTACTAAAAAAAGTCAGGTAAAATGAACTTACCAATAGATATAGAGTTAAAGGTGACAGGCTGTTTAAAAATTGTTGTACCTGCAAAAATGAGGAAAAAATTCAGTGAGTACTATTAATAAAATTAAGTTCAGATTAACATATTAACATAACTTGAGAGATACTTATTTTAAAAGATAAGTCATTTCTTGCTGTTTTATTTCAAAATACAGGTTTCCTTCTTCCTGGAGACAATTTCATTACAAAACTATAGGAAATTTCCAAAACGTTTAAAGAATTCTTATAAGAACTTTATTTTAGTTACAGTTTATCAACGAAGATAAAGAAACTGGGTATGCGAGTAAAGTTTAATGAAATCTGTTCAGTAATATGCGAATAAAAATACGTATATTCAACTATTGCATTACTTGGAATTATAATAAGTTCTACGCGTTTAAATTTCGCGGTCTTATTTTAGACACTTAAAAATTGTTTTTCTTCTTGCAAATGAAGTTTTCAGGTACCCCTATTTCGTACTTAATAAAATTGAGTTCAGGGTTTAAAAAAGAGTCTTCAAAAATCACTTCAAACGATTCTTGCTAAGACGTTTAGTTACAGAATCAATGGATACATTTCATGGTAAATTTGGAATTCTAAAATTAAGAGTTTTCACCAAAGATGAAACTTCTGTACAATAGGTAGTCAACAAAGTAACGCTTACTTAATCAAGGTAACTGTAGCAAGACAAATTTATGTTACTGACAAAGAGAAGATAGAATCTCATTCCAGTGAAAAGATAAAAATTGAAGATTTTGGTCTAAAGTTTTGCACTTTTAGAAGGGTGTCGGAATCGGGCATCTCCTTTATGTACAAAAAAATTGGAACGAATATTGTAAACAAGTATCTGCATATACTTTCAACCGACAGCTATAAATGTATTACAGAAATTCCTTCCAACAGCTTTAAATCTAGTACTGCAAGAATCCCTCCATGAGTTTTTCATATGTACTACATAACATCAGGCATCATTAACAGCCGCTCTAAAGAGTGAGTGAGTGCACCGCTATGATGGCTTCCGACCACGGACATGAACCAAACGGAATTATATACCATCACGGCGGGGAAGACTCCAGAGTAACAAGGTTGAATATTATAAACTAATAACAGTTTTTACATATTGTTAACTGCAAGGCACTAAGCGTTATTCTGGTTATCTGCTTTAAGTTCTGAACTTTTGAAACATTATAATATTATCCACGGTTGTTTCTGCTTAGGCAGTGTTCTGAGATTTTCTCTATTTTATCAAGGGCTATTCTGTTTTTGAGTGTGTTAGTCGTCCACATTGCCCAGGCACAGTCCGCTGGTTTCTTCAAGTGCCAGGTTCTTGTATGTACACAATGGAAGTAATAATGGTCCGTGTCGCCTTCCTCTCCGCATTCGCAGAAAGGAGTATCCTTAAGTCTGAATCTGTTCAGGTATACTGGGAATGGTCCATGACCTGTCAAGAACTGTGTTAGGCTAGCACAGTGGGTCTTTATTTCCATGTTAACTTTTGGCAGTAAGCGAAATGTCCTTCGTCCTACCTCTGCCCATCTACTTTGCCAATTTTGTAGCAGACTTGTCAAAGTTGTTCACTTAATATGAGACCAAGGAAGTTTAGTTGGTCTTTCTAATATATCCGTACAGTTGGCTGCCTGCTTGGCCAGTAGGTCAGCGGCTTCATTGCCTTGAATCCCTGTGTGAGCGGGAACCCATTTTAAAGTGGGTCTTTGCGAAATAGGCATTGTCAGAAGCTGTTTCTGAATTCTGTATACCAATGGACTCCGGCTGTTTTGACTTGCGATAGCCGTCAGACTTGATGCAGAATCACTGAGTATGGAGAATTTCTCCTGTTGACATTTGTTCGCATATCTAATTGCAGCACTGATAACTAGAAGCTCTGCTTGGTATACCGAGTTGTTCAAGCCTAATTTCCTTTTCCACTCGAATGTTACAACTCCATTTTCTAGTCTACAGAAGGCGCTGCCCGAGCCGTTCTCAGTTTTGGAGCCATCTGTGAAAAGGTTATTACTGTACCTCTGAATTGGTTGGTCGTTTATACTGATACCATCAGAGAGATTAAAAGCTGCTGGATGAAAGTTATTGCAGTTGTTTTGCTCCTCGTAGTCCGAGTGGTGATAACTATGACCCCAGAGTGTTGAAGTTTGACCCAGCCTGGTAACCCTTACGATAGCTGCCTCCCTTTCTACTATCAAATCTAGGGGAAGAATTCCTGCTAGTTGTTGTAGGGCTAGTGTTGACGTGGTACGGTAGGCCCTGCATACTTGAAAGCCGCTCTAAAGAATTTCCTAAGGAAATGCAAAGAGTTTGCGCTGCTCTGGAAAAAGTAAGCTGGGATGAAAGTACAATGAAACATTTTATCTTATTCGTCACTGAGAGATTATAATACAAGACGACAAATTTCAGAAAATGATCAAATTGTTTTCTTAAATAGAAATATTTGTCCACATTATTTCAATAAAAGTTATTTTCTTAATAAATTTTATCATAAATTAATAGAACATTAAACTTTTATTTAAAGTGCATAAACGAAATAATTTGCGTGTGTATGTCCAAGTGCTACATTAATGTAACAAGACTCAGAGGGCACACTGCGCCCGTCATCTAGGATGACAGAAAAATAGTAACAATTCACTCAAAAATGCATGGCCAAATTTGTGCTTAGTTTTTAACTTAAAACATACAATATGTATTTGTATATGGGAAGGGATTCCTTCAGGAAGAAACTCGTTCATATTCACATTACATAAGGGAAATACCACGAAAACGTCCATGCAGTTGGTCCTTTTGTAAAGTTTTGAATATGGTTCGAATCATTGTCAATAGAAATACAAGATTCGAATATTGAAGTCAATAGAAATACAAGGTGATGCTTTTCCCAACACTCAAATTCTTGGATAGGTCTGCTCCGAGCTTTGCAGCAGTCTGTGTCAGTGACGTCACATGCTGAAATATGTCTAATCGAGAAGAGCAGCTTTTATAGTACACTAATCTTGGTTCGATTTGATCATACACTCCATTACCAATGGGTACTGCAAGTGTTTCTGATAATTTGATGGCCTAACAATTTCTTACTTTCATTTACTTCCAGAGACATGTTTCGATGTAGAGAATTAAAAGACATAATTCTTCAAAGAATGTCAACGAATTTAAAGTTTATCCTCAAAACAGATTACAGTGCCCTCATTTTGCATGCAAACAGGATTACATTTTACATTATAAAAAGTTCGATTTTGAATAAATAATTGAAAGTTACTTAAATAAATAGCAAATTTAATTAGAAATTAAGACCATGCTTCACTTTGTTTTAAAACATACCATCAGTTAAACTGGGTTTCGATCAAGCGATATTTTTCACGTAATGTTTTTCTGAATAGATATTCAGATGATATTGTTTTGCAGAATTAAGAGGTTTCTAAACTGGTAAGTGCGTTTTTATTAGTTAATCATTTTAAAAATTGCTGCCTGAGGAACTAGTGAAATTTTCCGACTGAATAAATTTTCGACAAAATTATCCAGCTATAAAACTTATCTGGTCACATGTGCCTGAGTCAATATCAAACAGAATTTACATTTTCCAGCTACTATGGGAGAAAGAAAACATGTTTCAAAAACTAAAACTTAAGAATTAACCCTTAGCGCTCTGTTGGCTCCGCTACGAATACCACGAAAACGGATCCCAATGTTTTTAGCATGATTAGGCTTAAGATGTTACGGAATCGTCTGTGTTGGCAATTGTTATCTGTAGTTAAAACGTGCTCAGTCTCGCTACTGTTAGGATTGAAACATCATTTGACCCATTTTATGGTTAGCAACATGGAGAAAAATAATTATTGTGATGAGAATATACAGTTGAGTGATAGTGAAGATGTGTTTGATTTTTCATTGTTAGAAGATATTTTAGAAGACAATGTTGATTATAATTCTGTCACTTCAAGTATTGGTTCAGAAATTATACTAGCAAAGAGACGATGAATGGTAGTTATTGAAAGTGAAAACTAAGAGTCGGCGAAAGACTTAGACGAATGGCGCGATGTCACGGAAGAATTAGATATTCCGGATAGAATACATTTTAGTGTATCGCCAAAGATCACTGGACCACAAATTTCTACAAATATTGTACAGCCGATACAATATTTCAAATTATTTTTCACAAACAAACTGGTAAATGAAATTATAAAAGAAACCAACAATTACGCAGAAAATGTTCTAAAGAGTAAAGAAATATCTAGTAATTCTATTTGGGAAACGTGGCGTGCGGTGGAAGAGGATGAGTTTTGGGCTTTTATTGGAGTTATTATCAATATGGGTACGATACCCCTGGCGAATATGCAAGATTATTGGTCAGTTAAGGAGAATAGTCACATCCCTTTCTTTGGTAAAATATTTACAAGAAAGAGATTTATGCAGATATTCTGGATGCTGCATTCCGTTGCGAAAATGTGCCGGAGTTGCTGGTAGGCAGTGGTACAAAAACATGCGGAGCGCTAAGGGTTAACGGTCAATCACGAAACTTAAATAAGCGGAACTATTACAAGTAAAACAGATATTAGTAGTTTATGTAGTATATTATTCATGTAGTAATAGTCTGTATAATTCCATAATTAGCTTTTAGATGTCGCATATTATTATGTTTCAGATAAATTTTAAGCATTCTGTTAAGTTAAACTCTTAAATGATTAGTAAAATCAATTTTGCTGAACTGTCTGAATGTACATATGCAACCCTAGCGAAAGTAAAACTGCTTACAGGGTGTTCTAGATAAATTTGACATATTTATAACTGATTATATTTTTCCGTAGGTTGGAGGTATTGATACACACTACTCGTCATTTAAAAGTTTGGACCCTTCTTCATTCATATACAAGATGTCAGAAAGGATGGATGACTGGAACCCACCTGAATCATGGAAGAGAATAACTTGCATCATGATGATTCGTGCCGGCCATCAAAATAAGGATATTATGACTGCTGCCCAATGCTCCCTGAACACAGTAAAAACAATTAGGCATGAACTAGAGACTTGCAATGGTGACTACGAAGATGTAGCAAGAAGAAAGATCCCTAGCAGACGATCTGATTGCGTTCGTACAGCAGAATTCCTCGCAAATCTGCAGGAACAGGTGTTGAAGAACCCTGGCATTGGAATTCGGGCTTTGTCACGTGAAATGAAAGTTGCAGCCTCTGCTATGAAGCTTGCACTCAATGAAGACCTTCGCTACTACTCATACAAGCGGATTTTCTTTTTCCTTACGAAACTGTCAAATTTATCCCGAACACCATGTATATAAAACTTTAATTTTGTAATTTTATTCAGAATGTGTTGAAGGGAACAAGGTAAGTATTTGATAAAAGAACCGATATAAAGTTTCAAAGAAATGTACATGTCAACATTCAACGTGAGAATAGAAATTATTTACCGTTAATAGTCTGTTCACCACGAACTCTCATAAAATCCACCGTGATATTGAACCCATTGATCATACCCTCCAAGTTCACTTTATTAGCATGCACTTTTTTAAAGTGTTTAGGAGCATTAATGACAATAGGTAAATCTTCCTTAAACACTATGTCTTTCACCAGCTCTTTTAGATTTACATTGTTTACCGTACCACCAACTTTTACATCTCCGGTGACTGTGACAGGGCCATGGAAAATTGCGTTTTCGAACGTGCTAGTTTCGTTTAGCTTTAGCGCCATTTTGGCGAGTTCAGATATGTCAACGTCGTCTACCAAGCCTTCCACGATAATATCTCTTTTTACATGGATACCTTTTTCGAAGAACACTGTTCCATATATCTCTTCATCCTTAGATAATGTGACAATATCATCAGGAATTTTAAGTCCATCGACTGTGCCTGTAACTGACACATCATATGCTGTCACCGTACCACGGAATTCCTTGGTTCCTTGTACGTCTTGTTCGATATCTGTAAGAAAAAGATCTTCAGGTATTTTCAGACCGTTGACCGTACCATGCACTGTTAGAGCACCAAGAATAGTTACATCATCCAAGAACGTTTTATGCCCTGAAAGAGTAGAAACATGAAATTATTTCAAGAGATTTGCGCTTCAAACACATTTACAAAATTTAAAAAAACATTTTTAACACTGCATTGCGTAGCTTTATTCAATTGCTATATTTAGCTTTTAACAAAATATGAAAGAACTGTAAACGTAGATTGTTTTTATTGGTTACATATGTGTTTTTATTTTAAAGTTCTAAAATGTTTAGCCATAGTTAAACACAAGTATTTAGCAAAACCTATAAACCATTAAATTATTCAATTAGAATTACGTAAAATTTTTTATGAATTATTTTGATAAGATTTCAAAAGTGCAAAAGCATGGAAATAGTGGATGCAGAAATTACCTGTTGAACGGAAAGTATAGAATTCTTTCACCCGATTTTCATGCAAATATTCAAAATATGGTATGCAAATAAGAAGAGAAAGAATTTCAAGTCATACATTATTGTAAAGGTTAGATGTTTAACCGATCCATATCTTCAGGGGAGCAGAAGTTAGTTATTTATTAACTGATCCTTATCTTTTGGTTTATATGAAAATGGCGCAAAAGGAAAAATGCCCAAAATATTCAGTAGGGGAAAATGACTGTGTGGAATAAGGGCTGTGGTTGCCAAAGCGTGCAGGGTGGGGATTATAATTAGAGTAAAGCACTTCACCTCCATCTGTATAAGAGAATATACTTTCATGCAGGTTATAAAACAAGAGAAGTTGTAAACAAAAAAGTTAAATGTGGGAAAACCACGAAAACCTCTTTTGCTCGATCAGTTGCCAATAACAGAAACCAGATGCCACAAGCGAAACCGAAAAAGTATGAAAACATATATTAAAACTCATTTTAAAAGAATTACTTCCAAACATATTATATTGCACTTATCTTAATGAAGGAAATCTGGTCCCAGAATAGTTAACATCTAGAAATAAATTCTAGATGTTTAAAAATATTTAATTATTTTGAGATTTCATTAAATTTGATATTCATTCATGAAAAGTGAGAAAAGCCAAAAATATTCTAACATTGGTAACTTAAAACTTATTTTTTGCTTCATGTGTAATACCTGTAATGATTGCTGGCTTGTCTATCCTCACAATGCTCTCTGCCAATTCAGAAACATTGTAACCATTGAGGAAACCATGGAGTATTATATTGTTAGTCTGCAGGCCTCCATTAAACGTCATTGTTCCTGGAACTGTTTGTTTTCCACTCTTAGTGAAAGCCCGGTTATACAGATCGTCGATATCAACACCATCCAATACCTTTGTTTCAACATTATCTGCAATTATTCCGTTGAGGAATGTCTTCTTTCCAGTTATTTCATGATTTCCGGCCAAAGTCACTACTTCGTTACCGAAGTCGATGTCATTTATTTTTCCGGTTACATCAAGGTTTCCTCTGACGATCAGTTTATTTTCAAAGACCATGGTAGCTAGAGTACAAAAAGGGAATTCATATTAGAATAAAATCATATGAGAAAGTACCTTAATTTTTTCAAATTTAAATCCAATATATTACGTTAAGAATTCAAGGAAGTCATCAATTATAAAACATTTAACAATATGAAAATATAACAATATAAACAATATGAAATATATATGCCATCTACTAAAACTAAATGATTCCAATATTTCGTCTTCAATTATTTTCAACCAATAAGTAGAGAGAGTTGTAAATTTCAGATAACTTATGATTCGGTTTGGTTAATTTGATTATAGCAAAGCACTAAGGGAAAGGATGCCTTCGGGGACGATTTTCTAAGAGAAACTGGCTCTCAAAATTTTATTTCAGATTTTGTTTATCTGATAATGGCAAAACTAAAACTAAGGTTGTTTACCTAAGGGATAGATGCCTCCTAAGGGAATGAATGCCTTAATGGAGGGATTTTAAGGAAAACTGGCTCACATCTACGTTATACATGAAAAAACACGAAAACTTCCGTGCAACTGGCCCCATTCGCGTATAATCGAACCCAGGTTGAAATACCAGTGTTCAACGACTTTACAGCTCGGCCGATGGGGGAAAAGCTGCTGTAAAAGTAACGGACAGTTAAATATTTCAGAACAGTTAATATTTTGAAAAAGTTTTAAACATAAACTTCTGCTACAAAGTGAGGTAATGTCTTAAAAAGGGAGGGGCGGCAACTGCTCCTTAAAATCGTTTCGTGAGCAAAACTTCCATCTGTAACAAGTATTTAACTGTTACACAGTTGAGTTTAAACCTCAGAGCTACCGCTGGAACTTTTGAAGATTCAAATATTGCAGAAGCTTTATGAACTGATATGATGGTGATATAGTTAACGGTTAGATAACCTGCGGCCCACAGTGTAACATTTTGTGACCCGAGGTGGATCAACTTACGTCTTATTTATAAAAAAATTCAGTGCTTAGCATAAATTCGTAAGACTGCTAGAAATCCAGTGATAAGGATTTATCAAAAGCCTTCGTGAATTAACGCAGCTGGAATCCATAAAAACTGTCTACGGTCTCTTTTATAACAAATCGAAATTACATTTAATATTCGATCTTGTGTATATACCACCCGTCGAGAGGTAAAATTGCTAAGCGTTGGTAGTTCGACACGGTTTCAAAATCCTGGCAAACGGGCTAACTGTATAGACGTTTTCATGATTTTTTCCATCCATGTGCAATGTGAATACGAGCTAGTTTTTCTTAGAAAATACTCTTTGAAGGCATTCCTTCGCATACACAGATAGCCCTTACGTGCTTTGCCACAATCAAATAAACCAAACCTGAAATGATCCAGGAATATAAAGTTTGTTGTTTTTGACTAATGCGCACTTGTCTGACCCTATCGTCAGCCAAAGCTCACGAAATTCCTCGTGGCAAGGTTGGTTTTTTAAATGGCACAAAACCTCAAGGGTTATTATGCGCCAGACAAATGGTGAGTAAAATTCAAGATGCTTAAACAAGTATCAAGTGAATTGATGAAATGAACGTGAAATACTGATGAAGGCATGGAGAAATGACTTTAAAATGTCCAGGCAGAAATGACTGAAAAATGCTCTAACAACAGGTAGAGTAGGATAAAATGTAGTTGACATCATATGATAAAAGGAGATGTCTTAAAAAAACTTATGAGGTTGATGTGAGGGTTTCTTCCAATGAGATCTGTTAAGTTAATATTCGTAGAGTTAAAATAAAATTCACGTTTCTGACTAAAAGCAGGACAGCAGGTTAAAATATCATTGACTGAAACGGGAACGTTGCAAGTGCCACAAATAGGCTCAATATCTCCTTTCAAGAGGTACTGATGTGTCTGACCAATTCGTAAGCGAGTCAGTAGTACATCCTCCTTCCGATTCCCTCTCGACTCCCAGTACTCCAAATTGGGTTTTACCTGCCTTCATTTGTACACACTTTGGCATTCCCAGAATTCTTGCCACCTGAACAAGACCTTTGTTCTAATGTAATTCCGCATGTGTGTAAAAGGGACATCGTTTTCTGAGGTAATATCGGCAGATTTTGCTGCAATATCGGCAAGTTCATTGCCTTTAATGCCAGCGTGTCCAGGCACCCAGCAGTACGCGATATAATAACCTACATTTCTCAAACGGAGGTGTGCCTTTAAAATTTCTAAGACCAATCCTCGTGGCAAGGAGAGTCGTTGGGCAACAGCCTTAATCACCTTACAGGTAACTGTGCGATTTAGCTCAGCCCCGCCCCCCAATTTTGATGGAGAGCAATCCGAGTCTCCCAACCCTCTTCCCCTACCACCGACCTCACGAGAGGACTTTCGGTTCCCCGCATATTTAGAGTGCTCCATGCCGGACGGACATTATTACATTTACAAACATCCATGCCATCTCCAGGATTCGAACCCGGGATCTTCGCACGGCAGTCAACGACGCTAACCACTATATCAGTTGGACGCCTGGAATATAAAGTATTCCTATCAATATTACAAAATATCACTGTTAAGAATGAAGATAATTAGTTTTGGTTTGGTTTAGTCAAGGCGAAGCCTTGAGAGCTATCTGCCTTCGTAGAGGGTTTACAAAGGGAAACTGGCTTGTACACACGTTACACATGAGGAAAACGGCCATGCAGCCAGCCCGTTCGTGGCATTCAAGCCTCAGACCAAAGTACCAGTGTTCAGCGACTTTACCGCTCAGCAGCTGGTAGGCCAAGATAAGAAAGAGATAAGTTTGATCAAAGGAAATACTTATTCACACACTATTCGGGAAAAGATCTGCATCTACTGAGATATCGGGAAGAAATCTTACGCAAGACGTTTCTGAGATGCATTTGGATTCAACTGATGATAATGTACACTTGAATTTCTTAAATCTGCCAATTAGTCCCAACCAGCTGATTCAATGGCTAAAAATTAATCTGGTGATAAGACAGTTGTTAGCTGAAAACCAAAAGCAATGAGCAGAGCTACATACCATGAGAAGTTTGCACCGTGTTCGTGGTCATGATATCTTCACTAAAATCAAGGCCATTCACTTTTCCTTCAACGATCAAATCACCAGTTACGACTAAAGGTTTGGGAAAGACCAGAATACCTTCAATCATTTGAGGTTTGTCCAATCTGAGGGAGAGAAAACCTTCATTGTTGACAAAGCATATTATTAAAAACAGAAAATACAACAAGTATGGAGAGACCACACTTGAACTACCTTTAGTCAACAGGACAAGCCTGAACTGACTGAAGGTAGTAAGGGATTAATGTATTGAAATACACAAAACTAAAGATCTTGCTTCTACATTCCTCGACATATATGCTGGAATTGTTACTTTTCCAGATATGACAGTAATATATGAAATATTAGCCATCTAGCAACAACATTTTTCTTTCTCTAAAGTTAGAATTCTATCGTTTTCAGTAGTGCATTTTATAAAATTAATATAATAATGGATAACTGTTGTCTGTAACATCTTACATTCATCATCATCATCATCATCATGTAATCTATTAGTCCACCGAAGCCAAATAAATGTGTAGTTGGTATACTTCCCTTGCTAAAAAGTGCAGTAAAATAAATTACTTATTTTCAAATAGGAAGTATTAGATTCAGTTAAATAGGATATATGGATTTTGAAGTTTCTGGAAGCAGCTTTTCTACTCCGTTGCATAAAATTAATTCAAGAGTGAGTTATCTGAAAGATATTTATTTTTTCTTTCTGCGAAATGCAAAAAAAGTACAGTTAATTTTTTTTACTGATGATTTCGGTCTTTAAATAGATATGTAATGTTCTATTTATTCCTTATCAATCAAAGACCGTTGTATATTTTCCCGAGGGTTTATATCGTAGAATTTGTATTTTTATACAGATTCGTTTTTAAAGCATGTCCCCGAATAGAAAATATTAATAAAAGCACATGAGACAATTTCCGTAATATATTAATTCCAGACGCAAACAAACAAAACCTAGGAATTAATGTAAATCAAATACAACATCAACGTTTTTTATATTTCACATTCTGAAGTTTTTTTACCGATAACTTAAAAGGCAGTGATTTTTTAAATTTATTAAATAAATATATAATTTCTACATTCTCGAATTATTCCTTCTGTTTCATTTTCAGTATTTCATTACAGCCACCTTCTACGTTATATAAAGAAGAAAGCGTGTTTGTAACAAGCTACTTATACGTTTACATTCGAAACTATTTTCTAATGAATAAAATTTTGTTTTATTTAAATGGAGTAGAACACCTTTTGTAGCAAGGAATTTAACATTGATATCATACCTGTAAAGGCTTTTCTGAAGCCTCGGTAAGTCAATTCCATTGACTGTGTCTAGATTCAAAGAAACAGCGGCGATCGATGTACCAGAAACATCTCCAGTGAAGACCTTCGTGCCACTAATAACGCTATCTTCGTCTATTCGTACAACATCTAAAAGAAACATAACTAGCTTAGTATGGCTTTACATTTTTACTTCCTTGTACGAAGTAAAGGGAGTATTGTAAACGCGAAAATTTTCGGGTATCATATTTCAACGAAAATATCCATTTTGACCGCTATAAGATGCATTTTAACAACGTTTTTTCTGGACATCTGTGCATAAGGACAGAATAAACGACCATCTCCCAAAAACAGCTGCGAAAAGGATTTAAAATGGATTCTGAAGAGATTTTTTCCGTGGCGTCTGTACGTATGTACTTATGCATGTCGCATAACTTAAAAACGAGTATGCTTCAAGAACGTTTAAATTTTGAATATAGGACTGCTATAACATGTAGTTGTGCGCCTCCCCCTTTTGGTTGCAATTTGGCCGCACCAAAAGTGTATATATATATATATACCTACTTTGTTACTCGGTTCTTTGAGCTCATTTTTTTATTCTGATATGTTGGAAAAATTGTACATTTTTTGTTTGAAAATGATTGAATTGTGTTCTTATCTTCCAATTAAGTTTTTTTATGCCTTTAGTGATTCTGCATGCAATAGTTGTAGAATTACCAACAAGTTAAAAGTCGTTTAAGTGTGGCTAAGCCTAATTTTTTTTACCATAGCAGACATATTTGTTTACATTTAAAATTTAGCAGAATAGTGAATTAAGTCAGTTTCTGCAACTTCAGTGCCTCTTTTCCAAGTGGCACCAAAAATAAACTTTTAGTTTCGTGCACTGAAAAATCTTCCTTGCCCGGTGGCCGAATTGCTTGTTTTTGCTTAGAAACTAATTTTAATTGTAAAAATTAGTTGTTCTGTCTTAACTGTATTTAGCGTTTTATATTTTCTATATTTTTCAATTTTTAATAAAGATATTTTGAGGTTTTATGTAGTTTTTCCTTGCGCGAAGTGAGAACTGAATTAATTGAATGAGAACTATATCTCTAATCGAATTCGAGGGAATAAGTTTAAATGAAATGCAGGGGAAAATTAATTTAGAATCATTACAATATCGAACACATGTTTATGAACGAAGATATAGCGCACAAAATGATTTAGTGTCCAAAGATATCAACATTTATATAATTTGTTAAATTTATAATATTTAAAAGAATATTTCAGCTGTCCAGGAGTATCCAAGTGAAATTTTAACTCGGCTGTACATGTCAATATACACTGACGGTTAATGACAGTAACGCCTTCGTTGAGGACTCCTAAGCAATACGGCTATCACTTACGCCAATGGTCTCAAACTCACCGCCCACATGCGGGATTAAAGTGATTTTATGAGACTTGTGAAGACAAGATTATTGTTACTTGAAGTCCGAGTTTATATTATTTTCATATCCATTGAAACCACATTAATTACTCACCATAAAATCTATAAATGAAGCTAATTTAGAAGGCGATATTAATCTTATTACAAGACATGGTTTGAAAATATACATTTTATTAATTATTCGCTTTTTCAAAAAATAAATAAGCTCCAGTGACGAATTTTTTACACTAAGAAGAATCGGTTGGTTTTGGAATTGCATTTCTATGTGAACAGCTTCTCATAGAAATGTGAACAGCTGTTGTAAACCATTGAAATTTAATTACAAAAGATCCCGATTGATCGATGAACATCTATGAAGATGTTAATTTTTTTTACATAGCCATGAACTGTATCAGAATTGACACGCCCTCTCGTATCAGATTGTAGTAAGAAATAAAGCAGTTTATAATTATTTGCATTCAGACATGTGTATTTTTTTTAAACGTCAACGAAAAACTTATGGAATAAGAGACTATATTATCCTTTATCCAATTTTATTTCACGTGGTAAATTTTATCTAAAAATTCAGAAATTTTTCATAATTTGTTTAATTTTAGTTTAAATTAGTTATTTAATGATTAATTAAATACGTTAGAATTATTTGAAATAAATATTCTAAGAACATAATACTTACATGTCATATTTGAATTGCAAAGTGTAACCGACAGAAATGGCTCACACGTACCAAACTTTATATTCAGAGAGAAAAATATAAATTCAGATTTTTCCTTTGCGATATTATTAGCGCAAAGGAGCAATTTACCCAGAAGGGTTATTAATTTCGTTTGGGCATTTTGTGTTGGTCGACTATAAACGGCGTTCCACTTTTCAAATTGTTGCCAGTCCTCAGTGATATCTAACCCTCTAAGCGTATATATACGGCTAAATATACTATGCCGTATATATACGGCCTAGAATATTTTTTGTGATATTTGTAAGAACGTATATATACGTGCATATTAAAATATGTCAAAGAAATTAAGGCAATATATCAAAAGAAAACAAACCCAGGTACGAAATACCAGGAGAATTTTTACATTAAAAAAATTTGTTCTCATAGTAGTTTTGGAAATTTGTGCTTTCTTAGCGAAAACCCTGCCCGCTATTTAATATTTTGTGATATTGCTGTTGAAGTGAATTTTATGGTTTAAGTGCGAAGAACATATTTAAAAAATAAATAAAAGCAACACAAAATGTTAAATGCCCCTCTGGGCATATATAAAATTTGAAAGCTTTCAGATTTTTTTTAATTTTATGTACTACGTGCTCTACGAATAGGTAACTACACGGAAAGGGAAGGATGTTTCGTGGAGTGACTTAAAAGAAACTCTAGTTTCTACGTTACATATGGGGAAAACCACGAAAATATCCATGCAGCCAGCCCGTTCGCCGGGACTCGAAGTCCTGAACGAACTACCAGTGTTCAGCAGCTTTTACCGCTCGGCCGGTGTGAGCTTTTGGTAGTAGCTTGGCTCAGAATACCCTGTAAAGGTAGAAGATGGAGTGTCAATGGTTTTATTAAGCTTTTCTCTTTCCATCAACATTGGTTGACTTTCCGTTTAAGCATGACAGGAAAATAATTTTTACTTTAATCATAAAATTAACGTGAACTATTCAGTAAATGAGTGATTCAACTCGTAAAAACTTAATATATCCAAAAATTTACCGACAGTGAGTACGTGAACTGCATGAAATTGTGGTTAGCTTCTTATTTAACATAATTATGATTTTACGCCCTTAGAAAATTCTTCCGAAGGCACTTCTACATAAGTCGTGCATTTAGTCTTTCAGAGATGGCCCAAGCCATTAAGTGAAAACAAATACTGAAGAAATTAAGCTGTATGAGGTAAATACAGTGAAATGCGTTAAATGCGGAAACGCTTCAGACGAAATATCGGGTTATGAGTTATTCAATTACGACAAAGCACACGAGGGCTATCTGCCTAAAGGGAGGGATGCCTTGTGGAGAACTTTCTAAGGGAAACTGGCTCGTATACACGTTACACATGGAGAAAACCACGAAAACGTCCATACAGTCATCCCGTTCGCGGGATTCGAACCTCGGACCGAACTACTAGTGTTCAGCGTCTTTACCGCTCGGCCGCTGGGGAGCCGAAATATCGGATAAAACGAAATAATACAATGGTCCCGATGAACTATGTATTTTCATGCATTTTGTTTCTTTTAACACGAAACGATTCTCCCTTCTGGGAATGAACAAAATACGGAAAACACCAGCCTCGCGAGCTGGTGTTTTCCATATTTTGTTATTAAAGTTACATTAACATCCTCATTTCTTTCTGTCGATGGTCGTCTATTAAAGTTTTCGCTGTTCCAGGATAGATAGTGTTTAAATAAAATTGCATTCATGAATGATTTCCATAACTGAAATGCAGTGCTGTAAATATAAATGGATAACACCTCGAATCCCATACCACCTACCAAATATCAATTGAGTGTTGAAAGATGTGTATACTTGTTAACTCTTTGAAGGGCACTGGTTACCTAAAGTAACCACCTCTTCTATTGAAAGTCTTACTCACTCGGGTGTTGACAAATACTATATGGCTAGAATTTCAAAATTTGGTGGTTCAAGAGTGAAAAAACCAGTTATTCCAATCAAGAGACATAAGCTAGTAGTCGATGCAGCAATTCGTCTTCAAGAAAATAAGCATCAGCCATCGAAGACAACAACACTATGCTGCACCACCAAGAAAGCCTGTAAGAACAGTGTGCGAATGCAGCACATGCAAAGTTGCACTCTGTTTGAAAAAGAAAACTGTTTCCACGAGTCCCATAGAGACTGATTTGTAGGGATGTGTTCTGGGAGCGGTGGCCACCGACACTAACGACCAGAAGTGGTCATTTTTTTCACGTGTCTTGGACAAATATGTGCGATTGTCGCAAACAATTTCATTAAAACACCTGATGTAGTAAATAAAACGAGTTTTGCTAAAAAAGTTAATTGCCTTTTCCTGTCCCTTAAAGAGTTAGCAGGACCAAAAATGTTTACACAAAATATTTTATAATGTACTAAAATTATCTTCCATATTCTTTTCAGACGGGTTCAATTTTAAATTCAGATTAAAATTATTCACAAACCTGGTATTATTTGATCCATTTCTTCTACCCATTTCTCTAGTTCTTCGACAGCTTTCTCCAGTTCCATAGTGCCTCGCTTGTATTCTTCTAAAGTCAGATCCGAATTTTCCCATTCGATTTTTACGTTAGCTAACACATTTTTAACCACAGTACCACCAGTAACAGACAAGTCCTCAAAGGTTTGGTAGGCTGTAATTGTCTGATCCCCTTCAGATCGAACTGCGTTTTTCAGAACCTTCTGTATATTTTGAATTTGAGAAGCCTGATCTTTCAAAGTTTTCTGTCAAAAAAGTCAACAGATTAGTGTTTTTTGTTAAAGGCAAATATATCACGTGCTAGATTTAAAAGTAAAATAGGTCATTGCGATTTTCCAGAATTTTTAAATTCTACTCGTACATCTCATGTCCAGGTAGGATAGTTTCTCAAAATAAAAACGCGAAGTGTCTCGTGATTATGGGTGTATTTTAAAATCGTAAAATCGAAAAGTTAGTGTACTACAGTGCGGTTTGCACCTAATAACTTATTACGAAGCTAAATGTTTTAAGACATAAGGTTCACTTTAAATCAAATTTTGCCAGCAGATAAGCTCCATCAGTAATATCACAAAATTGTGTAAACTTAAATTCTTTAAAATAAGATTGCACCGTAGAGCTTACTGCCTATTACACAGTTAGTAGTTTTATACTATGCTACCAAATACAGACGAATAAATGTCATGTACAATAAATATGAATTTTTTCTCTATTCTTATACAGAGCAATACTTTTGAATTAAACTGTACCCTCACGTCCCCAAATTCCATTTCTATAACAAATATTGAAAGGCAAACCCCAGGCTTGTATGCTTCGTTTGTTAATTTGTACGATTTTTAAATGTATTAAAAGTTATGGGACATCCTTTAAAATAATATAGGAGCACATAGAATGTAGAATCGTAAACTGCATAAATTTCATTACTTTTACTTATTAGTTACGATTGGCAACAGTAATTTCCAATAAATGTTTATATTTCAGCTTCCACGAAAATTCTAACTGAATTAGAGTTAAAAATTAAGATGAAATTTAATGTAGCGGAACCAAGAAGTAGTCAAAAGTGAAGTAAGAAGAATTCCGTAAAATTCTGAAACTCAGCTTCTTGTAAAATGGTTTATTCTGTAAGTTCGCTCTAAAAAACGTTATGTGTTTCATGTAACAATTAGTATGCTGATTATGGCTTAATAGTCTTGTAAAACGTGGTACAATGAAGAAAGGGCCAATGTAATATTTTTTACAATAGTTCTACATACCGAATCGAATAAAAGTACTAGTCTGACAACTGAAAAATCTAAGCGAAATCAAATCAACTATAGCAATATTTTGTTTTACATGAGTAACTAAAATAATCACTAACTTGGGAAAAGCGTGAAGATTTTGATGAATAAGATATATCTAAACTGTAGATTACAAATCTGAATTTCAGATTTATTTGGATTGTGACAAAGCAGACTAAGGCTAAAAAAGAAATTGCTTTTGCGAAGAACGAAATCTGTAACTGGAAAACTGTCTTATATTTACGTTATGTTTTCGAAGAAACCGCAAAATTGCCTCTTCAATCAGCCCCTACGGTATTCGATGGGATTTGAAACCAGATCGAACTACTAGGATTCGGCGGACCACGGATAGGACTGAAAATATGGTGAAATACAAAAAGCGATTTCAATAAAATAACGTAATTATTTGCATCAGTTAGAATACTGGATCAATACGTAAGCAATAGAGAGAACGATACAAATGGTTCTGTTTATTTCTAGATGTACAAATTATTAAATATATTAGTTGATGATGATGTCGTGTCTATGACAAAGGGCAATTATATAGCTTCGAAGCTGTCAAAGACAGCTTTTGCAACCTCGGCAGCTCTATCAGTATAAAGTAGGTCCACTGGGTCTTCAATGCCGATGTTAAACAGTCTGGCCTGGATTGCTGGGCAGCTGAAGATGTGATGGCGAGACAGTGGGATGTCATCTGGGCAATGAGGACAAATGTGGTGTGACTACTTTGTCCGTCTGCAGAAATCCTCATACCTTTTAAGTGATTTGTCATAGTCGATATGGCTTTGTCAAAGTTCAATTCCGGGATGGAGTTTCCTTTAACTTGACCGATTAGTCTTTGGCTGGCAACTGCATCTACATTGGCATCAACGAAAAATGTTGACTAGTAGATATTGCACAATTCATAGAAAAAGAAGCTGCCAGAGCCTCGAAGAGGTTGGACTTCTGCCTGTTGATCCGCGGGAAGTGTTTTATTTCCCTCCTACCACCCAAGGATAAACCTATGGAGGTGTTCCCCGATCCACCACCTGGGGACGCGCTCTCTAGGAGTTAATATAATAGTTACAAAATCAATATAAACTGACAGGTAAGATTAGGTTTTGTAATTCGAATATGGCAAATAACAGGAGGCTTATCTTGACTACTGGAGGTATTCCTTCGTAGAAGGTCATCTAAGAGAAACTGGCTTGAATCCACGTTACACATGGGGAAACCAACTATGCAGCCAACCTTTTTGCTTAGTATAGAATCCAGGTCAAACTCGCAGTATTCAATGGTCCTAACCTCTCGGCCACTGACAGACACGTAAATGAACATATGTAAATGTTACATTTTACTACACGCGACTGTTCTGAGGTTTTCCGAAGTAAAATAAGATATGGATTTTACAGATGAATGATAACATTGAAAATCGGTTATGCATGAAGATGCGAAGAAAATAAAAAGGTCTTATATTTCGTCCAGTGTTGCAACATAAAGACACGGGGACGACAAATGCTGCTGCTAGATTCTTTCTAGAATTTAAAGGCATGATCATGTCTGCGGATTTCATTTGCTAATGACGAGCTTTTGCATGCTAATCAAAATTTCACCCGATTTGAGAAATAATAAAATAACTACAATCTTTAAAGTTGTAGAAATTCGTAATGGTAGTTAGCATTTCATGGTAATGAGTATAAATCACATACTAATAAAAGCAAAAATGGCAAAAATTCAGCTTCAAATTAACCCTCGACTTGTAGGAAATAATGGATTTTGAGGTCATCTATAATTGACAATGCATCTTCGCTTGTTGGGCAGAGAACTCTTTGAGGCCTTAATCGAGAAGTTTCTATAAAACCGATAGGAATCAAAAGGTTGATGTTTTGCTTTATCTTACAAGGAGAAATGTGTACCAATCTATTCCAAGAGATTAGCGTGTGATGAGATGAATATTTAATCTATGTTGGATGAAAGCAAAATTACAAAATACCTGTATAGCCTTCATCTGCCGAGAAACCTTGTCTCCCGCTGCTAGATATGGATCCCGAATAGATTCCAAGCTGGTTTCAATGGCGAAAACTTGAAGCAATCCTCCAGAGTTCCGGAACAAAACTATAATTTTGTGTTTGTAGGCAAAAGATGTGACAGACCCGGCCATGATGTTGAAGGTCGATGGTATGACTAAAGAGAAAACAACTATTTACTGCGGGAAATTCAAATATATATAAATACATTTATAGGCAACTCGCAGTCCAAAGGGGCTTTGTCCCTGAAGGTTTATTGTTTTCGTTTTGCGATTTTGAATCACTCTAAATGTCCGTTTCACTTTTCAAACTGTTGCCACCAAACGTTAGAGTCTTGCATTATATTTGAAGAAATTAAGTAATGAAAAATCTGCATAAATGTATATATATTTCTCGCATTGTGATAAAACAACAGTACATAGAGCCATCGAATTTTGAATGAAGTAGTCCTCCTACGAATACGGGCATGTGGAAGACAAAATTTGGAATTTGTTTTATGATTGTTTTCATATTTTGTAAAACTTTAACGAATTTTTGATTAACAAACTGAAAGATTTCAAAGCGAGCAATGGCAACACTCTACGGAGGTAAAAAAAAAAAAAAAAAAAACTTATATTTCCAGGGCGCGAAACTATGTATCGGAAATTCTAAAGATAGGCTCATTTTAAAATTATTTTGCGACATTGCTATTGAACTGAATTTTATGGTTTAAGTGCAAAGAACATGATATTTAAAAAATAAAGGTAAAACACAAAACCTTAAAAAAGCCCCTTTGGACGTAATTTAAAATCTGAAACCTGCAGATTTTTTGTATTTTTAAATATATAAAGTGTGTTTTTTGCTTGAAGAAGCAGTAGGGCTATCATTTGAAACTAACCAGTTATTATTTAGATATTTACTATAACGTCTCCTTTGCGTTTCCTCACCAAAAAGTAAATGCGTTAGAGAGTACTTTATCAGAGGTTTTTGGATTGTAGACAGACCTTTCTTTCTTTCCACCGACAGCGAGGCAGCCGGTCCACTGGGTAGTTAGCATATCGGCCAGGTAGCCCCGCTGACGGAAATAACTTGAACAAAAGACACACTTATAAATACATATTGTGCTCAAGACGACTGCTGGGGGCAGTGCAAACAAATGCTGGACGAAGACGATAGTGCATGATGGAAGAAGGGTACATTGCGGGCGTGAAGAACAATTCCAGTTACATATTTACAGAGTAATGGATAGGTGGTTACAAATACTAAAAGTAATAAGAAGTAAAAAACTAGAAAGTAAAACAATGCATAAAATAAAAAAAAGGCAAAACAGTGTAAACAATACATAAAATAAGGCAAAATACATAGTTCAAGGTTCATAATTCAAGGTTTACAGTTCAAGAAGATAAATATATACAGGGAATAAGAAAAGCCGAATAAGCTAACTTAAGATAAAATTAGTTCGCTACAGGTACAGAGCATACAGGGGCTGTGCTGGTGACGAGGATGGTGGCTGAGAATTACTCCAGCCTGTCTGAGATTATGCGTGCAATGTTTATGCAATCGCATATGCGTTTCAATGCATTGCGATTTTTTGAAGTAGCTTCGGCCCATGCATGGATGTGGTTTGCTACTGGTTGCCTAAGATGATATTTAGCGGTCTCTCTGCAAGCGAACAGATAGTGGTCCGGATCTCCTACCATCCCGCATGAGCAATGCTCGTTTACGCGTCGTCTGAAGCGATGCAGGTAAGTCATGAAGGGACCATGTCCTGTTAGATACTGAGTGAAGTGAGACGAGCCAGATTTTAGAAGCCGGCAGACTTTTGGAAAAAATCTGTAAACTCTTCTGCCGGTGGTTTCTGTCTCCCACAGATGTTGCCAACGTTTAAGTAATTCTCTCTCGTTTTTGTAACTCGTGGCCACATTGCGTAGTTCTTGCGATCTCTGATAAGTTTGTAACTATTCGGCTTTGAATTATTTGCCGCCGACGTTTTAATTGTTACGCCGGTCACAGTTTTGAGCTAACTTCGATTTAAATTTAATTGCGTAGTTCTTGACTATTAGTACAAGTTTTAAATTTGAATGTTACACTTTTAGTTTCATGGCCACAAGAAGTGGTCGATTTTTATAAGCACAAGAAGCGAGTTTATATTAAAGTTCTTTTTCAATAAAAGGGTTTATTTAAAACTCCTCAAGCCTCTTATTACCTCAGATACAGCGATTATTCGCTGTAAGAGTGTTCAGAATTTGTATCTAGTTTATATTTCTAAAGCAAATTCTTTAAAGCTTTAGGAATGAAGAACTATGCGCATTCCAAACATTAAAAAGCGTCAAATTAACAATTTTAAAGAGAACGCAAAATGTTACTTTGCCATCTGAAAATTTTATGCTATACTTTAATAGATTTTTCTCGTGCATGATTTTAAATTTATTTAGTAAATATTCCCCTGTCGTATCTGACTTTATAAATTTAGCCGTCTCCCTTGTTGTTATACGGAGTGATTCACTATTCAAACAATGCAACACATGTAGCAATTTAATTACGCGTAGTTAATGATATAATGTTAATATTTAATTTAAGGGACATATGACAAAAATTTTCAATTTTGGGCTAGAAACTAAAGTAGCCCAAGACGATGCCAAAAATATATAACTTAATTTTCGAAATTTTAAACGACCGAAATCTTTCATTATAAAATGTAAACAAGCACTAGCCAGCCCACCAGTTTAGAAGTGACAGATGTCTGGTGTGGCAACAATAAAGCCATATGGTAAAAAATATGTCCATAAACATTCTTTACCAAAACCTGTTTTATTAGCTGTTTTAAAAGTGTATTTAGAAGTCTAACAAAACAAAAAAAACTACTGTCAAATTGCATTCAAGAAAAAACTCAAAACAAAATGAAATATTTAATAATTGCATCTGGACATGCATACCAAAAACTTTATATGAGTGGCATCAGATTAAAATTAGGTTTATTAGATGCCATAGTATGTTTTAATGATGTTTATACGTTTTAATGATAGAGTACAAAGCCGCAATAAGGTAATGGAATTATTAGAAATACAACCAGGATTTTATATGGTACTTTGCGAAAATAAATTGTGATAGAATTCGTGGGGCTCATCTCATTTATCAAAAGCTTTCTAAAATGACCGGAAAGAATTTGATCAAAAGCTTTCTAAAATGACCGGAAAGAAACAAGTTAATAAAACAACTAGATGCAGAAACGTCAATTCAAGGAGATTATGGTGTAGGAAAATATTAAAATGGTTTTCTATAAATTATTAGCGTTTAAATGATTTTTTTCCAGTTTTTCTCAAAAAATGATATCTTTTTAACTTTCGGTACATTTTTCTTGAAAACTGTTCAGCCTGGAAGGTTTAAATTTTCCACAGTTGTTTACCTTAATTATTTCTTTGAAACTATACAGGACATAAAATTTATGATCATAAGTTTTAGATAGATTAAATATTTTTTTTCTATAATTTTCAAACCATTTTAGTATTTTTTCTTTTTAAGTAAAATGCAAAGTACTGCTTATTATTAAATGATATGGTTTTAACAATCATGCAACATTTAAAAGAGTTTTGTGCAGTATGTTTTAAGAAAGGTGTACCAAAAGCACACCGTCACAAAAGATTCGTCAAAGGTAAGAGAAATTAAACAACTGGTTTTTAAAACATTAGGCTTTTATAATCTATATTTTATGTGTTTTATATAATCTGCAATCTTTATTTTAAATGAAAAAAGGATTCTAGAATCTAAGTTTATTTTGAGAGATGTTATCCCCTAATAACGTATGTGCAATTTGTTGCATTTCGCCAATCGATATGTCACCTATCTTCAGTTAGAAAAATTGCAGACCTGTATGACTTTAGACTACACCAACATTAACTGACTATATTAGAATTTGTGAATACATGCATTACTGAAGTTTGGTTTATTAGATTATGGCAAAGCACTCGAGGGCTATCTGCCTTAAGGGAGGGATGCCTTCGTGGAGGACTTTTTAAGGGAAACTGGTTCGTATACACGTTACACATGGGGAAAACCACGAAAACGCCCATGCAGCCAGCCCGTTCGCGGGATTCGAACCTCGGACCAAACTACCAGTGTTCAGCGACGTTACCGCTCGGCCGCTGGTGGGCCCCTGCATTATTGAAGACTTACAAAATATAATTTGAATTGATGAATAAAATACTTCCGCCTGATTATAAAAATAGACACATAATTCGATGCAATACAATGGATTAGAGGTAAAAATTAAAATCAGGTAAATTATGCATCCAAACACTGTTGAAATTGCTGAATGAACAATTGTGTACGAACTTCTCTAACATCACTCTGCGTCAGGTAGGAAGTTTTGTACTTCATAAATCATGAAGAAGATAATGCTGTGTTACGAAGCATCTTAATTAGGGAGTCCGGTCATTCACTTAAAACTATGCAGGACGTAAATTTTAAATTGCTTCGTCTATTTAATTTCAGTAAATTACATGATATTTATTTGCCTGGGGAATACGGCCTTGATCGTGGGTTTTAAAAAGGCAAACTTTCATGTTTACAAGGTAACAGCGAAACCACCAAGTGGCTAGCTGAGTACAGCTACTGTGAAACGGAATCTAGAAATAATGTTCTTAAGGTTTATATCTTTGGCGATTCAGAACCTCATACAGACGATTAACATACATTTGTTTTTATCAAAAGAAAAAAAGGCCTAGCAAGCTTTTCTCTCTTTGGTAATTCTAGCATTAGGTTTCATTTATCGAATAATTCACATCTTTAATCAAGACTCGCCTGGATATAAATTCACACATAGTACAAGCTAAATATGTTTCATGCTACTATAGAAATAAATGAAACCATAACTATAAAATTAGGCAATCAAATTGTAAAAGAAGCTTAGATAAGCAAAAATACGAATGCTGTCTGCTAGGATGGGATGCCTTCCGTGCAGAACTTAAGGAAAACTGGCCTGTATTCAAGTTACAGTGGGAGAAAATGCCAAAACAGTCCGATTTTTTTAACCCAGACTGTTTTGGCTTAATCTGGGTTCTATCTCAAACCAGACTGATCTATAGTATACTCAGCGGCATTAACCACTCGGGCACTAACGATACTTTAGAAGAAGGTTAGCTTAAAAGTCTACCTACATCTAAGGCATCAAAGTATGGTTTGTTTTGAATCTTTGAACTCTTAATCATATAGCTGAAGAATTTGCATACACAGGGCTGATTATCCCCTAGACTGTAGGTTTTAGAGACTTCAAATTCATAGTATAATCTATCATAATGTCGTGCTTCTACCTTCGCGAAAACAGGAAAAGTGAATATTGATTGATCCGCGAAAGATATGCTATGTCTGAAGCGGAATGTCCTATTTTCACTTAAAAAGCTTCCAAGACTGAGAACAAAGATTGTGCCATTTCAGACTTTTCATATCCTGCTATAGGGTGAAAATATAAAAACTCGTGCCATTTCAGCTTTTTTTTTCATATTTCCCTCCTTTACAAAATTTTGATGGGAAGTGGGTATTCAAAGAACACAGCTAGACTAAATGATAGTACATACTTCTTAAATGTTCTATTTCTGAAATTATTTTTAAGCATCAATTCAAGCGAATTTAATGCTGCATGTAAATAGTGTTAAAGGATTGAGCGTCCTTTCGATGTCAGTTCATACGTACTACTGTCCTAGGTCCATCGTGTTTTCGCTTCGAGTCCATGCTGACTAGAAAGTCCGAAATGGGAAATCCCATAATGAGACACTCAAATGAAACAGTTTTCAAACTTGCTTCCTCTAAGAAAGCCTGAAATAGGACATAACCGTGTCTGTCTCCAAACTGCCTTAATCGGTCCCTGATTGTGAAAGTTAAAAATTCAGATATCAAGAATTTAATTATTCCACATAGATTCAGTAGATATCTCTTCAATATTTAATTAAACGATTTAAATTTAAAGTATATCGTACCTGCATTAGGTTTAACAAAGCTTTCGCTCTTGCCGCTGAATACCAGGATCTCTGCGACAGAGTTTGTAACCACAAATAATACGACATCATCTCGACAGGTAGGCAAGATAGCTGCATAGAGTTGCTGAGCACTAGGAACATTAAATTCCTGCTTCAGGGAGAACTCTGCACTCTTCCAAATATACAGGTATTGCTTTTCTGTTCCTACTAATGCTAGATAATGATTGAATCCTAGCCGGAAGTATTCTACGTCCAACAGAGGATTAGTGGAGACCGATACCAATCTGAAATAAAAATAACATTCGCTAAGAATATTAATACTAAAGAAACAGTTAATCAAGTTCAGTTACTATTCCAGTACCCAGGCAAAAAATGTAGCATTCTTTACTTGACTTAAAATGGGTTGGCTATGAACGAAAAATGGACTTTGTTAAGGGTTGATTTCTGAGAAATTTTACAAAAGAATAAAAATGTTTGCATAGACTTAATAAAATCGAATAAATTTTGAAAAAAAAATTTAAAGGTTTCAGATTGTAAATTACGTCTAAAGGGGCGTTTTTTTTAACATTTTGTGTGTTATATTTATTTATTAAATATGATGTGATTTGCACTTAAACCATAAAATTCAGTTCATTAGCAATGTTGCAAACTAATTTTAAAATGAGCCTATCTTTAGAATTTCCGATACGCAGTTCCGCGAGCTGGAGATAAAAAGTTTTTTTTTCTCCCCCGTAGAGTGTTGCCATTGGTCGCTTTTAAATCGTCGAGTTTGTTACTCAAAAATCCGTTAAAAGTTTTACAAAATATGAAATCGATAATAAAACAAATTCCAAATTTGGTCTTTTACATGCCCATATTCGTAGGAGGATTAAGTCATTCGATGGTTCTATGTATCATTGTTTTATCACAATGCGAGAAACATACATTTATGCGGATTTTTCATTATTTAATTTCTTCAAATATAATGCAATACTAACATTTGGTGGCAACAGTTTGAAAAGTGATTCTCCGTTTATAGCGATTCAACGCTAAATCAAAAATCGTAAAACGAAAACAATAGTCCTTCAGGGACAAGCCCCTTTGGACTAATACTAATTTTAAAAAGAGTAACAATTTAATAAAATAAGTATTAATATGTAAATATTAAGGAAATTTCGGATGTCCGAAATGGACAAAGGCTGGACTGCTTAATCGAAGTCCAAATGCCTAAATTTATTTAGATGTTCATTTAATCTTTGCACATTTACTTCAGAAACTGAAGTGAAAATTACGAATCTTTAGAATGTTAGGCATTTATTGCTTAACTGAGGGTTATGCAGATTTGGATAGGGGTTTTATATCTCTTACGGCGTATTTTTGAACGAGTCATATCTATTAAATTCCAATAAATATCTGCAATAATACAAGAAAATATAACTTTTATTTAATTTACTTGTTATTTGGTAGGGATTTCCAGAAATAATTTCAATTTAGATTCAAGTATACAAATTTATATTTTAATGAAATAACACTTTTCTGATAAACCAAATATTTAGTTTAAGTCCCTACGTTTCATTGTAAACTCTTATTCCATAATAATTTACTAAATTAATAATTTAAAACTAAAAAAAAATTACTTAAAACTGTTAGTTCAAGGAATGACTGAATTTAGTTTTTGAATACAGTGTATTCATTTTAAAACAGGTGCGGAGCAAAATTATAACAAAACTTACATTTTTGTCCATTCTCAGTAGTTGAGAGTTAAGACAACGATAATAACAGGCAGAACAAGACTCAATTTTGTTTCATACCTGTTTTAAAATGAAAGCACCGCATGAAACTAAAAATCCAGTTGTCAAATCTTTCATGAAATTAAAATATCAGAGGCCTAAATATTTCACACAAAAGGCAGATGGGATAATTGCTAAAATAAGGGACAACCCAGCAAAATTTGTACACTTATATTGCAATCATGTTTTAGTCTCAAGAACGAAGGCCGTTACTAGGCAATTTGCCAGCTGCTACAATATCTGCGGGGTCTCAATTCTGCCATACGGTGCCTCCCTAAATTTTGGGGAAATCACAAATTTTGGTGGAAAATTTACTGCTCTGGTTGCACCAGTACTTTCGCAGCGCGATGCTTTCTAAATGCTTTCAGCTAGCAGCATCCTTGGTATATCAGAATTTTTAAAAAACAGAATATTAACCTTCTTGACAAGCAAAGGGACCGATTGATGCAATTAGGTCGATTGACGTTAAGTATATGAAACTTCATTTCGAGACAATTTGCTACATAAGTTTATCTTTTGAATAATCATGCCATTGAATGAATCGGGATTGATGGAAAGGGTCAGCATTTTGTCAATGATGATTTTCAAATAGTTTTAAATTAAACTGGACGTAACTGCTCGATTTCCAACTCCAACAATATCTCTCACTTTCGATCACGAAGGCTGTAAAAAATTAAATTTTGCTCAAACATTGCATTTTATATTGATTATTAGTCTTTTAAAAAATGACCAAAAGTTTCTTCGCTTGCGTTGAATTATCTTTTATGTTTTGTCACAAAACAATAAAATATCCTTCTGAGAAGTAAAAGATGATCTGCTCTGAAAAGGTTTTGAATTCATGCGAAGTTGTTCATAATTATTTCCTTGAAAATAATTTCGAATCAGGTACGAGTTCTTTTCAAAAACAATGCTTTATATAACGAATGGTTTACGATTTTAATACTATAGCACAAACTCAACGATGGTCCGTTTCTAAATTCACATGAAAGAAGATTTATTTAAATGAAACTACAATATTTTGCGGCTCTCCTGAAACCTATCTGAGGTGCTGTGTCATATGATTTGACAAGCGTTAATGCAATCTTGTGCGCACGTAATGGTTTATTTGATTTTATGAATGTTGCTAAGTTTGACGTTTTTGTAGTATGTTAGGAGATCACAGAAAAGGAATCTGAATTTAAGAGATCAGGATATAGTACTTCGAAATGCATGGACGCCGAGATTCACATGCCATTAAATTAAACATTACTGAAGGAAATCTTTCTTGAAAGTGAAATTTCTGAGAACAAAAGATAAGGATAACAGTAGGATACCGACTCGAAGATAGCCGAATTTCGCATACTAACCCTGCACGGTTTGCTTGTAGTTGGTATGAGGTGCTGATCTAAAGGAAATTTCGCAAAGAACTGCATTAAATTACAGTTACTACCTCCCATAGGTTTGCATAACAAATAGAAGCAGAACAGAAGAAAGTTTAAAAAATACCATTCAAAATAAACATGACAGCTTGTTTGAGAAGAGTAAAAACAATCTTCTGTTACGCATAACAGAAAAGGTTAGGTTAAGTTAGTTGAATATGACAAATCCACGAAGTTTATCTGCCTAGGAGGAGGAGGAGGAGGAATCCTTCGAGGAGGACTTCGAGTGAAACTGGCTCGTATTTACGTTACACACGGGGAAAACCAGGATACCCAACCATGCAGCCAGCCCATTTGCCGGGGTTTGAACCCAAGCCAGGTGTAGCTACCAGTATTCAGCGCTCTTAATCCCTTGACTACTGGTAGGCATGTACTGCAGAAAAACAAAAGACGTTTTCTGTTACTATATCCAATACAGCAAAAGTAAAACACAGCAATTAACGAAAATTGTAAAGAATAATCTTTACTTGGATTGCTGGATAGTGCCATCATTGTTTCTTCCAAAGAAAAGAAATGATTTATACAAATCGTTGCCAAAATTACATTGGCACTAGCGCATCTTTGACTGCCAGATTACACACAGGTATATTTTCCAGATAGTCTGCCGGAATGAACAACCTTGATTGTCAAAATGTAATAAATATTTGTAAATTCATTATTAAAATAAGAGCAATTTTATGTCCTAGGTACATCATATACTGTGGACAAAAATGTTTGTCATACTAATGTTATATAAATTATGTCGGATAAAATAGGAAATAAAATAAAGATTTAATAATTTTATGCATATTACTTATTTCGTTGCAAGTAACAATATTCTGTTAATTTCGTTAGCAGCATTCCGAAACTAAAACATTTTGTTTCGAGAGTTTTAACATACATTTCGCTGAGAAAACTCGAGTCAACTCAGCATTTCTCATACATTTTTCAAGAATGGATTACTTTTATAAATGAGTGTTCTTCGGACCACCTTATTCTTGTCCCTTTGAAACATTTCTTTAGCATACGTCACTGTACTGACGTTTTAAAAATAAAATTACAATTCATTTGATTTTGTAAAGTTATTGAAAGCAATTATATTAGTAGAAGAATTTTTTTTTAATAAATTAAAGGCTATTGGAGTTGGCATAATCTAACTTATCAACTATAAATTAAATATCAGTATCCACATTAATGAGATGGACGAAATCGCCCATTTTTAAGGAGCAGTTTTATGTTTGATACATATGCTGGTTTGCTTAAGTCTGAGATCAGCACATACATTGAATCGATTTCGGTACTTTGCTTTTCTTTGATTAAAGGGAAGAAACCTTTTACATACATTCGTAGAAAGAAGCTAAATTGCAATTTTTAAGTCACTATTCTGTAGTTCACAATTATACGTTTTCACTGATAAGGGGGTCTGGAAATGAACCATAATCGTCTGCTAGGAATTTCATTTTAAGTCTCGTGTCATTCAAGAGTTCCGTAAAGTGTTCTCTTTCATTCAATGACAATTCTATTGTTACCAGAGCTTGTCAATCAAATAATTTGAATTTTAGGTTTTGTCGTTTTTGGAAATGGTAGAGAACCACAAGGGCAAGCTTTGAGGGCCATAGATTGAGAAACTTATATAACAATTATTTCAAATATATCTCACATAACGAAGACTGTAATCTATAAACTCTGCTGTTAATATAAACTATGGTGAACTCCCTCTAGCAATCAAGGTGCCCTCTGGTGAGTAGCCAGAGAAAGACTTCAATAAAAGCCAGGTAATAAACATGTTAGGTTGTATCAGAATCCTCGTCTGTATAATTTTTAAAATTATATATTATGTCTCTGTAACTTAACCATTGCAATAAAATGTTACACTGTAAAATACTTTTATTACACCATCCAACACGACCTTCCACAGGACTTATTATAGCCGACTGTAAAATATTTAAGACCAACTTGGAAAATGCAGTTAAAATAAATAGTAAATGGTTAATCTTTGGATTATGGTAACTTAACGATTTTTTTGGCGAAAATTTGGCGACCAACCCTGCTACAGTAACCTGCTAGTTTTTGTTTGGACGCCATTTTGTTTTCACGAAGTAAAGGTTTTTTAACTCATTTTTTTTCCCCAACAATCCGCTAGCCGAATTACGCTTATGCTAGAACTTATATGGAACAAAAGTGCTTAGTCATGACGAAGATTAGGTACGAAATTCGGAGAAAGTGCAGAAACGAAAACTGCTTGCCGTGTTTTTAAGAATTTCACATACACGGTAACCATGTACACATCGACCTATTTTTCACTTAAAAAACATCCCAGAATTGCACAAAAATGGCACTGCACACACTCTGGACTTTATCCATGTACACTGCTAAGTCCTAGCTAGTAACCTTCATCGCCTTACCAAAATGTCGCCAAACTATCTGTTACCATATTCGAAAGATTAGCCTAGTAAATGTAGTTGTTTTGTAATTTTAAGAAGATTTAAAAGATCATTTAAAACACTTCTGCTATAAGAATTAGCCGACGCGTCTCAGGAATTTTAAAATTGTTTGAATTATTAATGCACTGTGGTGTTAAATATGGGAAGACAAATGCTAATATATACGTGTTGACGTTTCTTACTTCAAAACGGATAGTGCTTTTGACAATCAAAAAAGCAGCTAAAAGTAACTGCTATATTAAATGTTTTCTGAAACTAAGAATCAAATTTAAAAAAATAAAAATTTTTACATAACCGAGAGGGTATTTGTTTTAATTATTATAATATCAGCATTCATTAAATTCGCGTAAAACAAGAAGCTAAGAAAAAGTTTGGTAATTGCCTTACCTGTCGAAAAGCATATGGCTTTTAACAAATCTATCCAATTTGAATATTTCGCAGGTTGTGTAATTTGTAACAGCGACATAACCATGACCGTGAACTGTGAATGTGACGAGATCTATTGCAGATGGATAATAAACTTCGATGTAGTGATTCATACCACTCCTGCCTGAAAGACAAAGATTTCACATAAAACTGAATACTGAATTTTAAGACATTTTTATAAAATAGGCATGTTTTAAATTATGTATTAAATATCTTGAACCTATGACAATATCAGCTGATTCTAAGAGATAGCGTGTAGGGTATATTTGACCGCACCATTTAATACAGTAAATCCTTGCTGAAAGCGCGGGGATTGAGACATTAACACATTACGCGTACGGTAAAATCTTATTTCCCAAAGTTAACTTTCTATAGGAAAAACGGGTTAGGTATAGTTTATATTAAAAAGGATATGTATAATTTATACAAACGTAAATTGTAATTAAAGTGGAAAACGAAACAAATGTTAAATGAAAGGACTTATACTATTGCTTAATAATTAGGTACATGATACAATTACTTTTTTAAATAGCTGGCGATTTTTGTTTGGGACAACGTCTGAGGCAATTCATTAACCCTTTTGTCCCAAACGGTAGATATTTAACATTATAACTAAACGAAACGTGCACTACTACTGTATTTTAAGTAACACGACATCACCCCAGTGTATAACACCATGCGGATTTCACTAAATGTAAGGTAATGATTGTCAATAAACCAGTGAGCGCCTGTGTTATACATTTTACAGTAAATTTGCGCAAGAATAAATTTTATGCATAATTTTGTCATACGTATAATACGTTTAGAAAAGAAATAGAATATTAGGTATGCACAAATTACTTAGAGTTTAGAAATTATTTATCTTTTTGTTTATTTGGTATATATATATGTACCACCGGTATTATTGCCGATACATATGTGTGCCATTAGGGTTGTAATTAAGATTTTTATTTTAGCTTTAAAATGGCTCGCCCATTGATGCAAAAACCACTAGAAGCTTAAAAGCTAGGTGAATCAGAACCGGAAGAATCATTTTCATCGAGTTCTAGTAACAACCATTTCAGCCTGACAGTGATGATTCAGGATACATATGCGATATAAATTGCACGTGCTGGTAAAAGTACTACATCTGTTTATGATAAGTTGCTCACTCTTGTTGAAAAAGTCGACAAATTACTCGCTTCCACCATCAAAGCTAAAGACTTAGTACTATGCTTTTATAGATATTTTTTACCAGCGTACATTTGTTACAGACAATAAACTATGGGGCTTTGGGTACATACACGGCCAAGCGCAAAAACGTACCAGCAATTGGAGGCAAGTTGCAACATGGACAATCAGTTTCGATGCAAGTCCACAGGTTTACTTGGCATGATACCAAAGTAGTATTAGTAATGTCAAATTGTCAGAAGGCCAATTTGACAACTGTAACGAAAAGACAAACTAAACAACAGAAACTGATTTGTCCACAGTGATAGCATTTTATCGACAGATAATGGGAGGAGTTGACAAAGCAGATCAGTTTATAGGTCTATGAATACAATAGAAAATCAACTAAACAAAAACGATGAAAAATAACAAAACTACAATGAGTAACCTTATAATAACAAATTGCTTTTGTTTGAAAATCTATTATTCATATTCAGGGTCGAAAGGATTAAAGTTTCGCAGTAAGAAGTGCAAAGGATTTCAATACTTCTTATAAAGCGTCTCTTATAAAGTGCCCTTTTATCATCTTGGGTCAATCTTTGTTACAAAATCAAACAGTTCCCGCGCCTTTGTTTTGAACAGCTGGCTTAAATACTTATACGTTTAAGTCTCTCCATGCTCTTCACTATCGCTGCTTCAACTGGTAATAAGATCATCCAGTTTTTCATCTGTAATTTCATGATCGTCATTCTCGACTAATGAGATACATTCCGCAAGAGAAGAAGAGGAAGAATGACCTTGCTTGTTTGCATTAGCTGTACATAAGTCACGTGATCTCTGAGGTCATCTGCATTGTTTGTTTACAAAAGGTATACATAAATCACGTGATCTATGACGTCAGCGGAATGTATCTCATTCTTTGGAATTCTTCTTCTATAATATTTGAAAAACTTTCATCGTCTATCGCTTTTGAAATTTGTGCGATTTTCATTCGATAGAAATCCTTTAAAAACGTTAACATTTAGCCTCAGCTGATGCCAGCGCGCATTCCTTGTTGATAAATTCAATCATTCCATGCTAGTTTAATCATTTTTATGAAATGCCTTACTTTGAATTGCTTCCAAAATGCCACTAGTGTGCCGTACTTTTTTAGTCTAGCGCTTCATTTGTAAAGAAGTAAACATGGCTAACATAGAATGTTTGAATGTTTTTACGATTTCGTGACCCATTGGCTGATATATTCAGTGTATTTACATTTGTATTCAGTATTGTGAGGGCTTCAGTATAGCATCCTGGAGTATTATTGAGAATTAGGGGATTGGTTTGGTTTATTTATATTTGGACGCTGGTAGGCTCGAGAATTAGAACTTGCAAACTCCGGTTTGTTGTTCTAAGTAATGTTTACTTTTTTATATGAAGTTATTGAACAAGACTATCGCAATGCGTTGGGCGCTCTGCAGCGTACGGCGTATAATTCACGTTCTCACGTAAATCACGTACGGCGTTCGTTCTAAATCACGTACGGCGATGCAAATAAAATGGGACAAATAAAATGGAGACAAGAGAACGCACGTACGCGAAAGTGCGTTCCGCAAGCTCGCGTTCGGAAGGTAGCTGTAGCCTGATATATATTTTATAGAGTAAATCTGCATGAAATCTATCACTTTGCATTCCGTAAAAATGCAAAATAAAATACAATATTTTTATTATTTTCATTATTATTTTTTATATTTTTATTATTAGAATATAATCAAATATTTTCATCGACATTAGTGTAAAATTCTGTAAAACTTAATAGCACAAAAATTAAGATAAATTCACAAACTAATCAATATATTATAAAAATTCGTTCAAATAATATAAAATGTTGCCAAATATTGCTTTTTTTAAATAAACTAACATTTTCAACAAATTTCCAATTCAAAAACTACCACGTTTCGTTTTTTAGAAAGCAAAGGTAATAAAGGTTTTAGTAACTTTCTATTTTATTTCATGTGTTTTCTGTAGACCTGTAATATCGATGCAATGCTTCTACCAGCACAAAAAAATCGGAATGCTTTCAGAACATATATTACGCCCAAAGGGGCGTTTTTGTAACTTTTCGTGCTTTACCTTCATTAAGGGATGTTGGAACGGCAAAATCTTCAAAAAATTGTGATTTCATATTTTTGCATTTTCAAATTCTCTACACCTCTGTCTTTCTAAAAACACAATTCTTTAATCTCTACGAAAACTAGAACTGTAAAAAATCTAGTTTTAATTTGTTACCGATTTACTTTGATCTATGAGGATTTTTACATCAAAACTAATTTTTCTCCAAACGTGATTTTTTTTTTTACACTCGATGTACCTTTTCTCAGGAACTACTGCTCACAGGCATCTAAAATTTTTATGGCTTATTTATTAGGTTTCCTAATATTTACTGAGCTTTTTGTGATAAATTTAGAGAAAAAAATTTAAACTTTTTTGTGCGAGAAAAGTGCTAAATTTTACTATGCCCAACAAAATATTCTATAAATTACTCTAAAATTCAAGATGTTTCAGAAACTCATTTCAGTATAATCAGATAAGTATACTTTAATTACACAAAAAATTTCAAGCGTGTATCTACAGCAGATTTTTGAGAAAAGGTACATCGAAAACCGCCAATTTAGCATTGTCGGTATAGGGCTTGCTTAAACCCTTAAAATACCATGTTCTACGCACTTAAACCGTAATACTCAATTCACCAACAATATCACAAAATATTTAAAAAGAACATGTCTTTATTAGAATCTCCGCTACACAGTCTCGCGAGCTGGGGATAATTTTTTTCCCGTACAGTGTTGCCATTGCTCGCTTTGAAATCGTTGATTTTGTCAATGAAAAATTCGTTAAAGTTTTACAAAATATGAAATAGATCATAAAACAAATTCAGGGTTCCAGATGCCCATATTCGAGTGGAGGACTACGTTATTCATTTTCTACGTTATTCAAAATTTGATGGCTCTCGGTATCGTTGCTTTTTCACAGCGTGAAAAACATGCATACATTCACGCAGATTCTTCATTATTTAATTTCTTTAAATATAATGCAATGTCTAATATTTGGCCGTACGCTGTAAAAAGCGAAACGCCGTTTTAGAGTGGACGACACAAAATGCCAAACGAAATAATAGCCCTTCTCGGCAAACTGGCCTTTTTGGTTAAAAATCCAGTAAAAAATTCTGCACGCGAATTTAAGAAATTTCAATTTACACGAAGATGCACGTGGGGGTAAATACGAGCCCAAAACAGTACTTAAAGTAACTACTTAGCAAGTAATGAAGCTGCAAATTTGAGACGTAATCTAAAATAAAGGCCATAAACCTTGACAGTTGCAAAGGAAATGAATAATGAATTATGGTTTAAGAGGAGCATTAAGTTTTATGGTTGTGGGCTCAAACAGACCCCACGTGTGTGTTCGCTAGTCAAAAACCTAAAACTTCTTTTTCATGAGATTTTTCTGTTAAAATTACTACTAGATTTTAAAGAATGAAATTAGTTTTCTGTAATTAAAGTTTGCGAGGAGAAAGTCTACTTGTTAAATTATCTGCAAGCCACCACAAAAGGCGAAAATAAAAACGGTATTCTCAATGATAAACTTTCCATTTGAAACTATTTTCTTAGGATTGATACTATATTTTTTAATTTGTATAGAAAATTGCAGAGAAGAATTAGAAATTCAAATTTAATTTATCCTTACCTCTCTGTTGATATACCCACTTTGAGACATCAGGAGTGCTGATAAGTACCAACAAAGAACCACTAGAATCAGACTGAACAAATGCCAGCTTTCTGGCGCTGTATTCGCTGACTGCTGGACCGATACCCAAAGGAAAGAGACTGACCTGCAGAAAAACACTTTCAGTGTGGTGGTTGAAACTAAAGAAATCGGTAGGATACAAAGCATAGAATATAAACCTAATATAAAGAAGTGTCCTTTTGATTAGTAACGGAAAACTGCATAAATAGTTTGTTTATTTTTTTATAACTTTTAGGACTTGCAATCCCTCTCTCTTCATACTGAAATGAAGAAATTCGCTACTTACCCGGAAGCTGCTGTCCCCCATGACTTCATAAACGTAGACGAAACTAGTCTGTGTATTTTGAGTCAGGATCGCCACATAAAGAACTTCTAAATTATTTTCCATACGAATGTATATTGCAACATCTATTACAATACCTGAAAAAAAAGTTAAGACTTGGAGAATCATACAGATGTTTTGGAAAATGTACATAACGAGTTCTTTTCAATGTACGCATATCACGCATTACTATACAAGTTCTTCGCCGCCCAAAAGGTATAGTGGTTAGAGTCGCTGACTATCACGCAGAAGAAGCCCGCGTTCAACGGAGAAGGCATGGATGTTTGTAAATGTACAGTGTCGGTACGTTATGGCGGCACTGTAAACATGCAACTAGACGGGGAAAGTCTTCTACGTTATGGCGGCACTGTAAACATGCAACTAGACGGGGAAAGTCTTCTACGTTATGGCGGCACTGTAAACATGCAACTAGACGGGGAAAGTCCTCTCCTACGTTACGGCGGCACTGTAAACATGCAACTAGACGGGTAAAGTCCTTTCCTACGTTATGGCGGCACTGTAAACATGCAACTAGACGGGGAAAGTCCTTTCCTACGTTATGGCGGCACTGTAAACATGCAACTAGACGGGGAAAGTCCTTTCACGGGGGAAAGACGGGGAAAGATGGCAAAGCACTCGAGGGCTATTTGTCCAAGAAGAGGGATGCCTTCGTGGAGGAGTTTCTAAGGAAAATTGGCTCGTATACACGTTACACATGGGGAAAACCAAGAAACCGTCCATGCAGCCAGCCCGTTCGCAGAATTCGAACTTCGCACCAAACTACTAATGTTCAGCAATTTTCCCGCTTGGGGGCCTGAAAAAGAATATGATTCGTAAAAATGATTACTTTTCTATGAAGTAACTCAACAGGAGGAATTTTGGCAATTAATTTTCTTTCCTCTAAATCTGGATCATTTCCAACACTTTCACTGTCAAATCTCTATGGAATTCTTTGCATTACACTAAAACGAGCTATCAGTGGTAATCAATCAAGTATATCATTTATGCGTAGCTGGGAGATCTATGTCCCATCCATTGACTACATTAAATAAGTCTCAAGGAATTTAAGACCACCTTAGAGACTTAAAAATTGCTAAATAATGTGGAATGGAATGCAGAAAAACCTATCACATAGTTTTACTTTACTTGCCTTTACCTGAATACTTATTTAAATGGCAAATTAGTGTCTGTAGCCCACGGGTAAAGGTTTTAAAAGGGCTGGAGTTTCTAGACCTAGCTTCGCAGAAACAGCTGGCAAAATTTTGCAACATTTTCTTCCGAAACTGACGACTCTCCAGGACAAGGTCCTTTTTGACAGGGACGAGTACGCACTACTTGGAAACTATAGAAGTCTAGGCAAAGAAAGTTTATATTCTCTGTATATTATTTGAATATGACAAAGCACATGGAGGGTTAATTGCCTAAGGAAACAGATGAACTCGTGGTAGGTTAAGCAAAACTGGTTGACGTTTCGCATGGGGAAAATACCTATACAGCCAATCTGTTTACATAGGTTACAAATCAGGGTTGAATTACCAACACTGTGATATTAAGCCACTGCTGGAACCTTAACATGGTACCCGACGAAAAATAAAATTTAACAGATGCAGTCGGACTGAGTAGTGAAAAACTGACGAAAGCCAGCTAATCAAAATGTTGACAGCATTCGAAACACCCTACATGTTCGACAAGGGGTAGGGTCCTTGACCCTGCTGCTACACCGCTTTCCTGTGCGACTAATCAAAATGCAAGGATGCCCATGTGCAGGTTCTTTTGAAGTAAGCTGGTTCACATTAACGCTACACATGAATTGCGAAAGGAGTCTTTAAAAGTTAATTTTTATTGATAAAATGAGAGATTTTTTTTAAGCTTTAAAACATATTAGATTCTTTGTGAGGAAACATTCCATTAGCATTTACGTTTTACAGTTTAGAAGTTTTCGTTCAGGATTACTGAACGTGGTACGGAATCTTTCGCTTAAGTGTTATGGCTCCGAAAACAATTGCATAGCCGATCCGCGTGGCATAGAAACGAAACTCATAGTTGCCAAATCATTTAGACATCAAGCTTTATAATATTTTCCACATAAAAAAAAGTATTAAAAAGGTACTCACTCCAATGGTCTGCGACAAAATTTAGAACAGCTTTGTCTTTTGACAACACGAAATAATTTTCGATGCTCGAATCAATTTGACTGAGTAAAACAGTCTTTTGTGAGACAGCCAGGATGTAGTCGGTGTTATTGAATCTCTTGTAGCGCCACTGGGTAGAAGTCATATCGTCAAACACTGGTAGTGGTTTAATGCTTTCGATAATGAGTTCTGAAACAAAACAAAAAACGTTTTAGTTACTGAAAATACAGTACAATGGTACAACAATAAACTATACTACAATTCATGCGATATTTGTTACTTTTTACTGACACCAGTTGTTACGTTATTTTTTTCCTTCACGTTCGTACGGGGTTCATGTGGATTTTGAGTGAAAGTCAACGACACTTGATGAAGTATCGAAACACACTTTATTGGCCCGTATTAATCAAGGCAGCTCCAAAATCACGTTTTACAGTCATCGAAGATCTACTATAAACGTGCTGGAACAATCAGCGACACAGCCTGCACACTATCAGGCAATAATGGTGGAGACAGCTTCACTGCAAAGCACCAGCGTACAGCTCCCGACTCTGCTCGGTCGTTCTCGGAACTCCACGTACTCTCGAGGCTCTCCACGCTACAACTCGCGATGCATTCGACGACACACAAAAGCACAGCTCCCGACTCTTCTATTCAGTCGTTCCCAGACCTTAACACACTCTCTCGACGATGCACTAACCGCGATACACTAAGAAACTCTTCGATGCACTCAACGAGCCACTCGGCACTCGCTGCCCGGCTGTCAACTCTATCGTCTCTCGCACGGACTGACCCGCTAGACAAGACACCAACCATCTCGCACTCTAGACGAGGCACTCTTACTCTGACTGCGGACCAGCAGGGTTTGTATAGCTTTCGGCTTGTGTTCGAGAACATTCTGGGCTAAACCGGTAAGAATTCGTTCCAGAAGGTTCTCCATCCGCCCATGGCATATTGCCAATTTCGTCGCCAAATGGGCGATTTCTCGCCAAATATGGCAAACCTGCCTTCCTTTGCCATGTTATGTCAACCCTAAAACTGCTTGGCAGGGAAGCCCTCTTACCGCGTCTGTACATTTCGTAACAATATTATAGATAATCATTTTGAATATTTTACAATCTAATTTTATGATTGTGGATCGTCTGCATGGAAACTGGTACGGTATTGAAGGTGAATATAACATCTTTTCGATTATGAAAACTAACAGAGCCGAAACTAATCCAGTTAGACATAGGTGGTTTTGTGAAAATGGGTAATTTCCGTAATTGAGTTTAATGAAAAGTACCATACTAATGCATCTTTTGTAGCTTTGAAAATGCCGGTATTTTAGTTCTCACCAGCTATTCTTTTGATGTTCTTTAAATGAGGTCAGCTCGCATTCCGATTACGCACTGTAGTGGCGTAATGAGTAAATATTTTGATGGTCATCAGCGAGCTCAGCCCACATTCCAGTTATGCACTGCAGCAGCGCAAATAAACTCAGCTCGCTTTACAAATTTAACAACAGATATCGCGAGTATTTGGGAAGAAGGAATTGCTTGAGTTAATTTCGCAACCACCGAAGGGTTAACACTTCATATAGCATTTATTTTTCTGGTTTCCAAAGTATCAGCATCACGAAGAGGGGTGACAAAGACACTATCTCACAAATGTCATCAACAGTCCCGTCACTCACCAGCGCCTATTTCTTAGGTCACAAACGCTAAGTTTGTTTCGAACATTCTGTATCAATTCCTGATGTTTTTAACATCTAGAAGGATGCATCCATATAAACTTCTGAATTGCCGTTGATGGAGGAATTTTTTCATAGAAACCCAAAAGACAAACTAGCCTTCATTTTCGTCAACGACATTCCGTTTCCAAGTAATCCTTTAGGACAACCATTGTGGTATAATCTACTGCACGGGGAAAAAACATACGACAGGTGACAGCAGGGCCGGACACCCGTACGGCTTACTAGGACTTTTCGGGTAATGTCCGGATTCTGCAACTATCTAGAGCTTGGCCCCAGAAGGCCCACGCAAGGGGCTCACAGCAGACACCCAGACCCAGCGTCCGGTTCCTCTTCACTGCAGTTGCTGCCAACCAAAACGGAAATACCACCCGTGGCACCAGCATCCAACTGCCCAAGCCGCAGTATTTATTGGACCTAAAAGAAATATACATGGCCATACAGGAGCCTTGAAGAAAAGATACATGCCTGGCTTTGTTGTTATTTGAGCAGTTTTAAGAATAAGAATTATACAAATAATTATAAATCCACAGTTTGAATAAAGAATACAGATATTAAAGCAAAAATAGTCAGATATGAATACGTGTACAAATTCCTGGACATATGTGGGCCTTGTAGAGGATATACAGGCTTGGCATTTGTTGTTAGGCAATGTTCATTGCTATTTATGCACTTTTTGCTTTATTTTTGATACTTACATATCTAATCTGAGCTTTTAATATGCTCTTTGGATTACACATGGATGTAATGCGTTTTCTTAACCTGTTATCGCTTGGATGCACCTTTTATTTTCCAAGGCTATGCTTAGAAGTTGCAGATAGTACGTATAGCAATGCTTAATTTTTGCGCATTTTAATGACTTATTTTTTACACATATTCATTGCACTTACTTAGCACTTGTACATTAAACATGACAGTACTTATTATTTACATATTCTTATGACTCACTTTACATGATCGAGATATCGTTATGCATTACGTGTTGTTTTACAAGTTGCATACTTAGTACTTTCAGTTTACTTTGTTGGATACACTTTGATTCTCTTGGATACACTTATATATTACTTAGACACAATATTTCTTTGGCATTGCTTATATTCATGTTACTTGGATACACTTTAAATTTTGCAAAATAGTAAATTGATATCAATGTGCATTATGTATTTCGTTACAAGTTGCATATGTAATGCTTTCGGTTTTCACTTGGGGACATTTAGGTTTTACTTACATATACTTAGATATAACTTAGTTGCATTTATTCTTTGGTATTACTTTGGTACTCATATTACTTTCATACACTTATTACTCTGATATTACTTACACTTGGATACACTTTGATATTGCTTAGACAACAATATTTTGTTAGACAATTATACTTTACAATAATACATCACAATAATACTTTACAATGATATTACATTAATAAACAAAGTATAGTACTACTTTATTAGTTGCATACATAGTACTTTCAGTTTGCACTGGAATACTCTTATTACTTTGGTTTTACTTAGCTACTCTTACATACACCTGACATAACTTAGTACCAAAACATATGACAATAGGTCTGCGGTCGAGCGGTAAAGTCCCTGAACACTGGTAGTTCGGTTCGAGGTTCGAATCCCGCCAACGGGTTAGCTGCATGGGCGTTTTCGTGAATTTCGCTATGTGTAACGTGTTAATACTAGACAGTTTCCCTTAGAAAGTGCTCCACGAAGGCACCTCCCCTTCCGTGTAGTGACTTAGCTCGGAACACATAAATAATAACATATACAAACAGGACTATGAAATGATAAAAATCTCACATTTCTATCTTCGATGACCGATTTCGGTAAATTTTTAATAATCAAAGAAGGAGCATCTTTGCTTTACATTAACATTGCGAACTACCACCATGTAATGAACTCTATGTAATTGTGGTTCATATAAAGCATAGAACTTTTCCCAAGGTCACTCATTGCTGAAATTTGACAAATTTTCTTATATTACATGAATTTATTTAACACGATTAGGAATACACTTTATGTCGGGTGAATTCTTTCACAATAGACATTGCCCTGTATTAGACCTGTATTCTTACATAATAGACATTAAGTAAAACTTTAAATTTGTTAGCTTAAGCTTTTATATGTTAAGATTCGTGCCTGAACAGTTCCTATACACATAAGAAAATTTCAGGATAAAATTTAAATAATATTGTAGTTTAAGCTTATACGAGAGAGTAACTATATTAATTGCATTTGTCACGTATCAATGAATAAAGTCGGCTAAGATGATAATGTTCTGAAACAACGTTACGGTTCCTGTCGAAAACTATTCAACATATTTCAGTACTCGATTTCAAATGAGTAGTATTAAAAAGATACTAAACATTACTTGATCTATTTATAAACGCTAATTTATGCCAATTTATGCTAAATTTACGCTTATTTAATTAAGGAAACTAATTAGCATATAAATGGAAGTTATTTTATTTAACTAGCGTATAAATAAATAGAAACCAGTTTTATTCTTGTGAATTGTTTCCACTTGTATGGATGGCTTGAGAAGAGAATATCATGACCTTCCAGCAGCACAAAATTTGAGCAAGATTTTGTGAGAAATAAAATGTAACTAAAATAATTCTTAATAGCGCCTCTCACTCGCAGTTAGTTTTTTTTATGGTGCCCAAGGCGAATAAGAAGCAGCAGAAAGTTTAAGCAGAAAAATGACCTTTTCAGAAGTACACTGTATTTAAAAATGCTATCCTCGAGCTATTCTAGCTTGTTACCTGGAGTTTCACGAGACCGATTACATACTAATTTAGGTTTGGTTTGTTTTATGTAATTACGGTAAAGCTTCGAGGGTTTTTTGCGTAAGCGGAGGTATGCTTTCGTGGAGGACTTTCTAAGGAAAAATTGGCTCGCATATACATAACACGTGCGGAAAAACTGAAAACTCCCATGCAACCATTCCTTTCGTGGGATTAAAAACCTCCGGCCGAACTACCAGCGTTCAGCGACTTTACCGCTCAGCGGCTAGTGGGCCCGCATACTAGTTTATACCCGAGATGCCCGAACTTTAAAGAGCGCAACCTCAATGAAGAATTATTTTGGAAACTTAAGCGGCAGGTAAATAAAACAAGTGAAAATAACTATGCACTTTTAAATAGGCGTTTTATATTCATCAATATTTTCTAAAATTTAGATAAATGCTTAAAATCTGGTCTAAGTCAAGTTTCTAGGATGTGTTGAGACAAAATAAAAAAATTTCACAACGCATTAACAAAAACTGACATAGAGCAATGCTTCTGCGGGAAATGTGATCTTTACAAATACAGAAACTACGAAGAAACATTAAAGAGCTACGGTGCTTTTTTTCTTTGATTATCCGGATGTGGATTATCCAAGCAAGCACGCTTATTAAACAAACACAAGCCAAAAAATTGCTGAATAGCATCATTAGGATTAGTTTCAATGATTAGCTCGTGCAACTCGTTCTGCATATACACAGTCGAAGGCATCTTTTATTTTCGATTGATTACTGGGATTTTTTTTTTATTTCGTACGCATTTTCGGGCATATATTGCTTTATTCATTTAAAAATCGATTCAGAATTTTAGATTGAAAAAAGGAACACGTTATAAATAATAAAAACAAGAAAGTTGTTTTAAACATTAAAGCAAAAACTTGCATTATTCAAAAAATTTTAAACGTGGCGAATCAACAATAAAACTTACTGAGGAATATAGAATTATCGCACAAACTATTCGTGAAAAAATAAATTCTGAAAGCTTTTAGATTTTATATTACGCCCAAAGCGGCGTTTTGTGTTGTCTTTATTTATTAAGTACCATGTTCTTTGAACTTAAACCATAAAATTAAATTCAAGAGCAATAACAAAATTTATATATTTAGAATTTATATATTAGAGCATGTATTTAGAATTTCCGATGCACAGTCTCGAGCGCTGTAGATAAAAATGTTTTTTTTTTCGTACGGTGTTGCCATTGCTAATTTTGTATTCGTCGAGTGTGTTAATTAAAAATTCGTTAAAGTTTTAAAAAATAAATAGATAAAACTAGTTCCATATTTGGGCTTCCAGATGCTCAGATATTCCATACATTAGAGTGGAAGATAACATTCAAAATTGGATAACTCTAGGTACCGTTGTTTTTTCACAATGCGAGAAACATACATACATTCATACAGATTCTTCGTTATTTGATTTCTTTAAATATAATGCAGAGCTGTAATATTTGGTGGCAACAATCTGGAAAGTGAAACGCCTTTTATAGTCAACCACAGCAAAATGCAAAAACGAAATGGCAAATTGCCCCTTCGGGCTAAAAAACACTTAGATACCTTCACGTGTTATTGTGACAGTGCGACAGATTTTTATAACCGAAAGAACATGAAACTCGGCATACGAAAATTTAATTTAGCTTTGCTGATATAGTTTCCCAGAAATGAGCAGAAGTTCTGCTGATTCTTTGATCAGCGGTCAAAGGTGCATGGTGAAATATCCAAGTTTTCCATGAAAAGTAGGGATTAGAAATCAACTTTAAGGCCTCTTCAGGATAGCTTATAAAATATAAGCAAGAATAAGGTAGCTGAGAACTCCCCATATAAATAGAACACGCGATTTGCATGAATTATTTATTATAAGTTCGAATTATTCATGTTTTTCAGTTATCCTTGACCTGCTTCCCCAATTCCCGTTACTAATTAAAATTTACCATTGCCGTTAAACTTGTTGGAGTCGGTTACATTACGGAGTTCAGTAAATTTTTGTACGACTTCATAACTTGAACATTTTTTGCTCCATAGATTTTTTGCGATAGAAGTTTTATGAAGCCATGTTATTTGTAAAATTTGAATTTAAACTACCTTTACGTATCCTAGACATTTGTGGAAAGTTAAACATTTTCGTATGAAAAGATTGATTAAAAATGCTTACCTTCTCTATTTCCGATACCACTGCCTGGGAGAAAAGAGCGCATAAAGTCTGATGGCATGGAAAATTCTGGAGGCTGGAAAATATGAGACATTTCGTCCATGTGTTGAGAATAGACATCCAGTACTGCGTCTTGCAATATAGCTTCAAAGCCTTTCGTGTTAACTGCATCCTAAAAGGATAACGATTTCAATTCAGGTGTAGGTAATAAAAATACCAGAAATAAATGTACCAGAAAGTACGAAATTAAAATACATTCAAACCTGTTTTTGTGCAGTGGATAGGGACCACATAAAAGAGGCTTAAAGAAATCTCACAAAACTTCACGAGAAGCTATTAAAATCAATGTTTGCAACACAATTAAAATTTTTTAAGCGGTGACTAGGAACCGCATAAAAAAGTCATGTAGAAAATAACTCAAAATCTTAGGAAATAACTAGGAAATGCTTTTTCAAACGAAGTCAAGACACGAGGCTTGGCAGCTACTTAGAACCTCGCCAAACCTTTTAATCTGATTTACAAAATACGCATGCGTACATTTTTAAATATTTTATTTATATACAAAATTTTTCAAAACGTCTAACCCTTATCCTTCGTGGTCTAACAATACGCAAAATTTCGTATGGTAAACTGTTTCAAAATGGCTTTCGTCACTTGAAGTATTATCTCGCACTCGTTGACTTTATTTCAGTTACCATGTAGTCGGTGATCAGTTTTTGGGCCGACTTGTTTCACTAGACGCTTGTATTGTCTCGGTAGCCAGATATATAATAATGAAGCTCTTTTTGGAATTTTGAAGTTTTTCCAGAATTGGCATCGATTACAAGAATAATGACATTTTTAACCCTTTGCGCTCGAGGCGCTTTTCTGTGCACAGTGTCCATTCTGAAGGTTCAGTCTCTTCTGTACAATCACTTTGGCTTGCAGATTCACTATCGATTATTCGGATTTTTCGTCTTCTTGCTCCTCTAACGTCGTCACTATCTTTATCACTTCCGTTTTCATTCTCATGTGCAAGCTGTCTATGTAGTGATGTAATTTCGTTCGTTATTGCCGGAACATTAAACTCATCTTCGCTAGGAGTAACTTCTTCGTCGTGTTCCGTACTTATTGGGCTCAATAACTTTGAAAGAAATACTGCGATCGGCAAGAAGGTTGAGTTCGAACTGATGTCGAAGACAGTTTTTTCCGCGGTCGCAAGTATTTTTGAGATAAGACATTTAATCGCATAAGCATTGCAAAGACAACCTTTATTTTATTGCAAAGACATCCTTATAGCTATTCAGACACCTCGTAATATGATCTACAAAAGGCCAAGTAGATCTCTCAAGCGATATTCCTTAGGTCAAAAACAAATAAACACATCGATTCGGATGTTGCCTCTCAGGCACCGCTCGAGTTATCGCATCACATGCAGTGGTGCCTGAGAGGCACCGCTGGAGTGCAAAGGGTTAATAACTTTTTCAATTATGTTCCAGTTTGAAATTTTCATATGCCGCACAAAAAATTCCACAAAAAAAGACCGCACAAAAACAGGTTTGAGTATATACCTTCCTACAAAATTTCGAAAAAGATATGCTTTTTTCCTCAAACAGCAATTTTGGCCTTGTATTATTTCAGCTTTAAAGTTTCTTTTAGGTAAAGAAATTTATGAAAGTAATATCAAAACCAGGCCATTAAAAGGCTCTGCATGAATAGTATCCAACTGTTTTTGTAGACACCAACAAGCTAAACGTTCATTTAATAAAATATTTGGTGAGCTTTATCTAGAAACGAAGTTTATACTGGATTATTTGCTTATGATAAAAGCGTTAATTAGAACAGCTGCCTGAGAATGACGAGGGATGATTTCATTGAGTACTACATATAGAGAAATCTGCCCGTACTTAAAATGAATATGGGTCATTAAAAAAACCATGAAACTACAGAGAGAAAACCGCTCATACTTAAAATGATTTTGCGCTATTAAGAAAGCCATGAAACTATGTATAGATAAAACTGCCGGTATTTAAAATGAATATGGGCTATTAAGAAAGCCATGAAACTACATAGAGAAAACCGCTCATACTTAAAATGATTATGTGCCATTAAGAAAGCCATGAAACTACATAGAGAAAACCGCTCATACTTAAAATGATTATGTGCCATTAAGAAAGCCATGAAACCACATAGAGAAAACCGCTCATACTTAAAATGATTATGTGCCATTAAGAAAGCCATGAAACTATGTATAGATAAAACTTCCGGTATTTAAAATGAATAAGGGCCATTAAGAAAGCCATGAAACTACATAGAGAAAACCGCTCATACTTAAAATGATTATGTGCCATTAAGAAAGCCATGAAACTATGTATAGATAAAACTGCCGGTATTTAAAATGAATATGGGCCATTAAGAAAGCCAAGAAACTACATAGAGAAAACCGCTCATACTTAAAATGATTATGCGCCATTAAGAAAGCCATGAAACTATGTATAGATAAAACTGCTGGTATTTGAAATGAATATGGGCCATCAAAAAAGCGATGGAATTCAGCCACAGCATTCAACTATTCGCAGGAGGTTAATTTGGTTTAGTTTATTATGACAAAGCGCGCTAGGGCTATATGCCTAAGAGGAAGGATGTCTTCGTGGAGAACGTTCTAAGGTAAATTAGCTCGTATACACGTTACACATTAAGAAAACCCAGAAAGCGCCCATGCAGCCAACCCGTTCGCCTGGATTCGAATCCAAGCCGGAACTGCCAGTGTTCAGAGACACCGCTAGTGGGCCGTAGGAGGTTGAATGACCTGGTTAAAGTGAGCTACCGATATTTTGAAACTTTAGCTAATTGACTGTTATTCTCTTGAATTCACTGAAATCAAATAAAAATTGTCATGAAAAAATAACACGGATCTGAAATTTCTTTTACTGTTTTTGCCAATATTGCCGATAAAAATATCGAATTTTATATACCGACGTCATTAAAATGCAATGAATACCTTGAAAATTGGATGTTTTATTTCATACTGACCGTGGCAAAAATTTATCTGCATAAATCTTCCATCCTCAGTTTAACTTTATAAGAATTTCTAATGTTTAGAAAATTTTGGAATGAAAGTACGGTTTTAGGAGTGTTTAGAGAAATAAAGTTATAGCCATATATTTAGAGCAATTTATATGACATTTCTGTTTTTTACATATGAAACATTTACTGAATTATGCATTTTTTACAACATCTAAAATGTGTTCGATATGGGTAATGCAATTCTGGTAACATTAACCGTGTTTCTTGAGCAAGTTCTGAGTGGTGCCCGAAATATTTTATGAAAGTGATAAAAGTCTATCGAATGGAAAGACAAAAAGATTTGGTTAAGCAATTTATATATTTTTTTAAAATTTATATCCTACGCAAAGTAAAGCTAATTTCAGGAAATTGCATTCTGGAGTCATAAGCTGAAGTTAGCTTATCTTTTGCATATTTCCCCCTTCATTATCATCTCGTTTTGTAATAATCCTTCACCCCATTCAGGCAAGGTAAAATGTTCTTCCAAAAATTTAAAATTTTGGCGTTTTCCCTGCTTGTTATTATTAATTCCTACAGACTTGCACCTTTTCGCAAGAGCAGTAAATCTTGTCCCCCTATGGAAACAATTATTGTACGTTATTGTCAAAATTTAAGTACTCCAAAATTCTCTCAAAAACTATAATAATAATTTAATCCCAATAAAATACTCAGAGCGGTAGCTCTACATTTTACTTTGCATTTGTCAGCGCTGGAAATCATTTCAAGGGTTACCCAACAAGCAAAAATTATCATTACAATAATTACTGTAATATTTTGTCTGCTATATCAAAGCTCATTTTGGCTAATTTTTGGAATATGGTAACAGGTAGTTTGGCGACATTTTGGTAAGGCGATAAAGGTTACTAGCTAGGACTTTAGCAGTGTACATGGATAAAGTCAAGAGTGTGCGGAATGCCATTTTTGTGCAATTCTGAGATATTTTTCTTTTTAAGTGAAAATAAGTCGACTTGTACATGGATACCTTGTATGTGAAATTCTTAAAAACGCGGCAAGCAGTTTGCGATTCTGTACTTTCTCCCAATTTCGCACCTAATCTTCGTCATGATTAAGCACTTTTGTTCCATAAAAGTTCTAGCATAAGCGTAATTTGGCTAGCAGATTGTTGGAAAAAAAATGGCGAGTAAAAAAAAAAAAAAATGCCTTCACTTCGTGAAAACAAAACGGCGTCCAAACAAAAACTAGCAGGTTGCTGTAGCAGGGTTGGTCGCCAAATTTTCACCAAGTTACCATAATCCAAAGATTAACCCTGATTTTCTGTACTTATCTACAATAATGATGTGCAGTTAAATATAATTCAAATGTGCACATAAAACATTTTATAAGGAAAATGAGGGTTATCGAAAGCATGATTGTGATTTATAAACAAATGGGATCCATTTTTTTTTAAGGAAATTAAATTTTACACACACAAAATGTAGAAGCTGAAATATTTGAGTATTTTCCCATCGCTTATGATGCGAATTTAAGCCAAAGGAAACATTCATCACAAAGCCTCTTGATTCAAATGAGAAATCTGTAGAAAAGCCGCAAATGAAATCATAACATCAATATCTAATTCTAATGGTCTGATGATGCCGCTAAGATATTATATGGCTTTGGCACTGTAAATTAATAGTCCTAGTTCCTGTCCTTATACTTGCTGTTGTTGTTACTTATGTTCACTTCTCTGACCGTAGCATCAGCCCAAACCCACAAAATGCATCGTGGCAAGTAGCGCTAGCCCCTTCGAGCCGGGTAGCGAAAACGCGCGCTTATCGCTGAGGCCGGCATTGTCTTACGCGAGCGTCTCTCCAGGGCCGGGGGCTTTTTTGCTACTAAGCCTAAATCCATGAAATTTCCGAAGTATCAACGCATTGTTTAATAATGCTCTATAGAGTATTTAAACGGCTTATGCTTTATAAATATTTTTATACATATATACTTTAATTACCTTATTTCTTGTTTAAATGCATATTTTACACATTTTATTTTAATTACTCACCATTTTATGAATTTTAACATTATACATCTGAAAACTAAATATATTACTTAAAATTCTCTTTTCGTATGAAAAATTTGAAAACAGGGATCTACACACAGTCCTACGTTACATTCCTTGCACTCGTAATAACTCATTTGCCGTTTTGGAGGATTTTTCGATAATGTGAACAAACGAAGCATCGTCGTCTCATTTTCTTATCAGTCTCTTCTGAACAAAGTTTTGGAAAATGTCTTTCAGTTAATCTTTCAGAATCAATATCTGAAATATTTTGCATCATTTCTGCTATTTCATGCTCTGTTAAACATTTTCGACGCTTCGACATTGAAACGGTAAAAACAGAAAGAATTCACGTCTAACAAGATCTAATTATTTTCTAAAAACTGAACTGTAAACGGAAATACTCAACGCTTTATCGCACATAAAACTTCTACTTACAATAAACAACTACCACATGCGAATAAAGTGCGATTTAAAGAGACGTCATAAATCACGCCATTCGGAAACATTTATTTCCCAGTTTGTTTATATAATCAAAAACACGTGTATGTGAGTCATGCTTCTCTCATTTCGAGTAGAAGGTCTAATTTACATGTATCTGAAACCATATGGACATACAGTGCCATCTTGTGGCAGAATTTATAGTTTGAAAATCGTTCCAAAGTACTGCCACAAATACGTGACAGTCGGTAGAGAACGCAACAATCCTCTGGCACGCCTGCGTGTCGGCCGGTAGATAAGTGCGTTCGTTGCTGGCACGTATACGTGACAGTCGGCGCGAAGGGGCTAGTTTAGCCTTGTCGTTGGCTACAACCTTGAGCACCTTAGAGGTGATAGTGCAATTTTGCTCACTTTCGTCCAAATTTTGATGAGGATCCCTCCTCCGGCGGGGGGGGGAGGACCCGAGGGTATTCCATTCCAAACCCTTCCAGCAAATCAAACGAGAGGACTTTCGGCTCATCGCATATTTAGAGTGCCGCCATGCCGCACCTAAGCTATACATTTAACAAACATGAATGCCTTCTCCGGGATTCGAACCCGGGCCGTTCGACACGACATTCAGCGGCGCTAACCACTATACGGGTTGAGCGGCTAATATAGTTGTGTATAATACATTAGCTAATATATTCGTATGTCCAAAATGTACCATGATGATGGTGAAAAGTTTCCCTTCAGTCCCCGCCATTCATATTCTTTCCATGTTCTAGACGACCTTTCAATGTTCCTCACTTACAGTGGTCAATTCCCGGAGAACACAGCATTAAGCTTACAATTCCCGGAGTACTAATTTTTTTTTTTTTTAATTTACTTTCTGTTGCTGTTACTTATGCTCATCGACGAAATCGAACAGGCTGAAGAGCCCCTAACCCAGTGAGCCAGCTGTTCTGTCCGATGGCGGAAAGAAACTCCTACTTACTATTCTGGAAAAAAAAAATGTTTCAAAATTCGGAAAGGTACCTTTGGGTGATAATTACCCAGCTTATCTTAAGTTCTCGATAGAATGTTTCGTTTCACAGTTTTCTGAAAAATATTTTAATGTAGTTAAGTTTAGGGCACAGTTCTTCACATCTGCAAAAATTAGTAATAATTTTAATCTCGCTCTTTTTTTGAGATCACAGGACGAAAACAATGTGCCCTTTTTTAAAACTGAAAACCAAGTTTTAAATATACTCGGCGAACACTGCAGATACCAAGATTTTTGAAGAATTTAACATGGAAATTTTTTCGATTCAACTGGCCCTTTGATTTCGATTTCAAGTGAACAATTTCATATTATTTAAATATTAACTTTCACAAATTACATACATACCGTAAACAGTTTAAAGGTATACTGTAAAGAAAAATTATATGTTATTAGAATTATGCATTGTACACGATATGCCAGATCATGTACAATACAATTCCTTTTGTCGCTTAGCCCTTAGACTACGAATTAATTTTTTTTACCCCATTTCCTATCCAAGTGAACAAAACATGTCATAAATAAGGTAAATTTACCATTTGGGATTTTTTTTCACAAACTGCTTTCAAGCCAAAGGCTGGGACAAATATGTCCCAGCAGTAGTTAATGATGAGATACATATGTCTTACACGTAGCAATTGACTAACTATAAGCACACCTATTATATGGAATAGATTTACATCGTATGGTACAGGGTAAAGCATTTTTTGCATAAACATTAGCAACTCACATTTGTTCTCTCTATGTTCATTTGTGTACAACGAGCATAGCAGTGCCTTGATTTTCCAACTATTGGGAGAAGATCCTCAAATATGCAGGAGATTCTAATTATTCTTAACCCAGTAAAAATTTTTTAACCTTTAGTGGAACATATATGCCCCGTTAGTAGTCAAAGGGTTAAGTTACATTTACTAAACAAACTTAACGAGATAGTTTACAGAGTGCTTTAACCCTTTTATTGCCGAACGACGATTATAGTCTTTCGCAACAGTTTCGAAAAGTAAATTTTTGTATCAGATAACGCCTTATTATTCGCATTTCGAGAAAATTTCATCTCAAAATAAATTTACAGAACGTTATGACTGGTTCAATTTCATTGCAAAAGAATTAAGAGAACTATTTTTGGAGTATTTATGTGGTGTTACATTGATATTATTCGTAGGATTTTCAATATTGAAATACAACTGACATTAATCTTTATTTCATAATATGCTGCTTTTTGAATTTTGTAAATATTTTTAGTTTTGCTTTTATTAGCTTTTCCCCAAATCTTAGCAAATTGGTCAGATTTTCTTCGCACAGGTACGATATTTTCACTGGGCACTAAAAGGGTTAAGGAGCCCAATAAGACGAGTTTTGAAAGCAGATATGCTTTGATTTGTTCCAGCTGATGTAAAAAGACGTTACAGTGTTTTAAAATCAAAATTATGAGGAGAATGATCTGGCATTGATTTTGTTTTGTTAATTTCTCTTTAAATTCTTGCTAACCGATTTTTAAATAAATTCTCCAAAAACTTTTCCTTACATTCTTTTCTCCCCAAAATATTCGTAAATTATAAAAGGAATTATAAACTGTTTGAGGTAAAGAAAAAATAATTCTAATAAGAATCTATTTCTTTATAAGAAAAAAGGGCTAAAGTGCAGAATCGCCCACTTATTTGTTTGGCGCTTTTTACAAGGGTAAGAACAACTGGATTTTTGTCAATTTTCTTTCACTTTTTAAGTGAAAATAGGTCGATGTGTACATAGATAAAGTAAAGGGAGTGCGCAGTGCCATTTTTGTGCAATTCTGAGATTTTTTCAAGTGAAAATAGGTCGATTTGTACATGGTTACCGAGTATGTGCAATTCTTAAAAACGAGCCAAGCATTCATGGGCGATTCTGCACTTTCCCCAAAAAAGATTCTAAGCAAAAAATTGCTAAGCAAACAAAATAGATATTTACCTCTTGTGATGCTGTCCTCCAGGCTTTCAAAGTCCAAATTAAACAAAGTATCAACAACATCTAAGAGGAAACAAATGGTGAAATTTAATTACACCGATTTAAAATGTTTCTAAAATTGTCTACGCAATGTACAAAAAGTTTTAAATTCTAGGGACTTTTACAGAATTAGAATGCCATCTACGTCGCAGGTATATAAAATAAATATTTTGTTTAACTCATTGTCACCTCCAATATGTGCGCGACCATCGCCAAATGGTTGGTCAAGTCTTCCCCCCTCCCATGTATAAATTTTGGAAAACTTATCTGCATTCCCCACCGAAAAGTCGCGCGTTAATCTTTCCCCGTGCTAATGCATGAAAGGCAAATCATTTTCTAACCACAGGAGAGCTAAATTCCATGCAATAGCAATCCCTCAATAAAAGGCAAAAAACATCGGTAATAAAATACTTAGTTTTTCAGAAATACTTTTAGTTTACGCCGTTTTCCAATATGCACAGTAATCCTTCTTCGCTTAAAAATCAGACTCACAGGAGCTCGGCTCTGTAAAATTTGCTCTTTGAGAACCTGTTAAAACAGACATGTACTACTTGTATTCCCGGCTTTGCCACATAAATAGTTTCTGGCTACTTGGATGAATTGCCGCAGAACTATTTTGTCGAAATATGGCTTTGCTTCATTAACAAATTTTCGCGACTTCTCAGTGGGAGTGCCGAGAGGATAATCAGAAAGTACCCAAATTTCTTTTATAAAACTATTTTAGTGCGATATGTAGTCTAATAATAAAACGTTGTAAAAATGTGGCTCCAATCGAAGTAGCTCGCGTTAATAGCATTTAATTATTTTCTGTTGCCAGAAATCAACTATCCCAACTACAAGTCGCAGTTGAACTATTACTTTTAAGGCCACTTAATAAATATTAATACATATGATATTAAGTTAATGAAAACAAGAAATATTTATCATAAGAAACATACGATAAAAGAGTTCATTATAGTGTTTGCTCTACAACTGATTACAATGATTTATTGAACAGCAACAATAACGTATTGAATGGTATTTGAAAATATTATCCACCTAGTATTGGTTTATCTCCACAAACTTAATACCCCTTCTTTCTGCTGTAAAGCGACGACAAACTTTTCTTTTTATCCTTTATTCCGGGTTATTTCATTTACATGAGAAATACAATATTTTAAATTCCAAAGATGTATACTAGCTAAATCAAGGCTTTATATGTTCTACCGCCGTTCCCGTCATAGGAATAGGATTACCTAAGTTAGAATTCTACTGAAGAATCCTACCTCAAAATTAAAATAGATCTTTCCTTTTCTCGCGCTTGTAAATCGGTTGACCATTGTGATTTACGAGGATCCCGTTTTACTGCGATCAACTGCTGAAGAACCTATGGGTTTGGGTCATTCTCGACGAATCCGCAACAAAGTGCCCGTCTATTAGAAAAGGTTTGACGCATTAACAAAAAATTAGTTATTACTGCAACTATAAACCTCAATCACACAATATCGAAATTACTTTGATTATCCCATCCCCACAAAAGGTCGTCAACTCATTGAGGACTTTATGAATCAGTAAAAATGTTTGTTTACCGGCTCATAGGTGCTGTACTATTCATAAAGTAAAACTTTAACAAGAAACAAAACTTTCTGTCGGAAAAAATAAACATCTATATGGGCGATATTTGTATTTTTACAGCGGTGGGCATTCAGAGAAATGACGTTTAAAAGTGCGAAATCTGCTCGAACATGAGTGTGGTACTCGAAAGCGAGGTTGGCTATTGCCGCATGTATATTCGAAAACACGCCAGGAACATGACAATTCTACATAATTTTGAAATTAACGGTGCTTATAATCAGAAAGGGTAAAATCCTAGGAGAGCCCATACACTTGGCGACAAACTGGGAAAGGGAAGAATCATCCACTGCTTCGCGAGTTTCTGAAAATCGCCAACTGAAAATAAGTCAAAAAATTGCACAAACTTGGTATCCATGTACACATCGACCTATTTTCACTTAAAAAAAATCCCAGAATTGCACAAACTTGGCATTGCACACTCCTTTCACTTTGTCCATCTACACATCGATACGCGCCATATAAATGGGCCGCATCAAACCATAAGTTGGGTTCTGCTAGGATCCAACTTCAGAAAGTTCCACCGTATATATCTAAATGCTACGCCAAAACGAAAAATATTTAACTCTTCACTGTTTCTAACGTGCTAGAAATACTGGCGAAGCAAAGAATGTTACTTAACTTTCTAATGTACTTTTTAGTACACGAAAGATTCCTGTTCCAAAAGGTTTAGTTGATTATAGTAAAACACAGGAGGGCTATCTCATCTAGGAGGAGGGATGCCTTCGTGGACGGCTTTCTAAGGTAAACTGGCTTGTGTACATGTTATACTGGAGGGAAAAGCCACGAAACGCCCAGGCAGACTCCCATCTCTAGGAATTCGAACATAGGAACGGAACTAATAGTGTTCAGCAACTGGTCTCCCGCATCCAAAAGGAGTGTTGGAATAATTTTATAATGTTGCGTGACTCCAATAGAAGCTGGGGGGCAACAAACATGTTAAAATTAAGTGTATTGATTTGTTTTAATGAATGCTGGATTATAACCATTCCTTTACTGAACGTAATTTTATTTCTTATCAGGCTACGAGAACAAATGTCTCCGAAGTTTAGGCTAGTAACTGAAGGGTTCAAAGCAGTTCAACACTTGCAGTTTTCCCGAGTTTTATTCCAAGTGGTTGAAAACGCTAGATTCATGAAACTTGTTTCTAAACATGAGCTTAAATGGTAACGTGTTTCAGTTAATCGCGCATCAAATTACAGCAAAGCTCAAAGATTTGACTCGAGAGACAAATTTTTTTCTGATGATCTTACAAGCGCGTGTAATAATATCAGTTATTCGACAAATATGTCACGAAGTTTTATATATCACAAATATATCCGAAAGGTTATTTTAAATATACAATTCGTAGGAAATTAAAAATAGAATGCCGTACCTAAAAGGTTACTCTGATTAAAATGCTTCTTACCGACACAGCTTGGAAGGTTTACTTTTAAGTAAATATTACAAAGCTTATATTAAACATAATGTTTGTATTAGGATTTCACAGCTTTAAATATATTTTGGCAAGAACTCCGATAGGTTTTGGAAACCGCTTATACATTCTTCTATATCTGTTAGGAAAGTCCTTCCTATATCTGCTATAACGCCCGTAAGGGAAATGTATTAAAAGCTTAAGAAGTTGAATTAATAGTACGGTAATAAAGTAGAAGACAATGTCATAATTTGGAAACGTGAAATAAATCCTTATGCCGCATTTGCTACAAATTACCTTTATGGAACAGCTTTAATCAATTGTTTAATAAATAGAAATTATGAAACATTCGTTAAAAACTTCACATCCGGAAACACTACAAACTGTTTAGGAATTTTTCAATATTAAAAAAATTACATTGAAATAAATCATGAGAAATTATCTGACCAAATTTTATATTCATCTTAAAGTAATTTTACCTTTAAAAATTATATTCATGGCAATTTTAAATAAAAGAAAATCTATCACAAATTTTGACATGTTAAATGCGAATTATGTTAGCAAAATACATTTGCTATTTGAAATGCAGTATATAAAGTCTTAACCAATTCATTTCGTTAAAATTTGAAACAATTACTTTAAAAATAACCTAATAACCTTCGATCATTAATCAAGATACTTCCTAAATTAAATGTTGTATATCCGTAACAGTGATTGCTACTATATTCAAAATTAATATTTCATAATAAATACAATTTCTGTACCTTATTTTTATTCTATATTAAAAAGTCATTACTACTACAATTATAAGTATTCTCACAAAAGTAATAATGAATTTCAAGAGATAAAAAATGATTTCACTTACGTCTGAAGTAACAAGGCTGTATGGTTTTTCATCTGCGCCGACACATCACCAGATTCTGTTTTATACAGAGCACAATGTTTTCCTAGGCGGCGCAGCAAATTAAAAAGTTGCAGTTACAGATAACATTTCTTAGTGATGATAGCCTGATAAGCTTTGTAATATTTGATGATAATGATAATAAATGATGTAGAACTCATAGATATAAGAAATACTTGCTTTATACTAGAATAAAAAAAATTCAAATTTTATTTAATATCCTAGATCTGTGTATCTACTGTCTATAAAAGGAGAAATTACGTTAAAATGCAAATTTTTATTCAACTTTTTTTCGTAATTGCTGTAACTGTAAAAACAAAAATACTATGACAGTTTGTAAAACTGTTCTTTTTTATAATGTCTTCTGAATTGGTAAAATATTTATACATAATTGGTACAATTGTACCAAACTACGTAGCCATAAATAAAATTACGCTTTTCGAAAATTATTACCGATTACATAATTTAAAATTCATAAAAGCTGCGATTTTAGTTAAATAAAATGTACTCAATATTTTTGCTCAAAATATTGAAGATGCAGATTCATATTTTATAATCTTTGTTAATGAACATTCCATTTTAACAAACATTCGCCATTAACGGATAATTGTAAGTACCTTTAACGGATAATTGTAAATACCATTAATGGATAATTGTAAATATCAGGATTCTTGAAGTAGAAGGCTATTGCACTCCGGCTTAATGGACACTCCTAATAGTAGATAAAAACCGTGTTTCCTGTGATAATCTGCTGATGGGAGGTTCGACTGATGTTACTTAAGTAAACAAAGCAAAATAAAACAACAACAACAGCAAAAAAAGCTAATAAAAATCTGAAAGATTTCAAATTTTAATGGTCGCCCAAAAGGGTTTGTTAAGGTATTGTACGCTCTTTATGAGCTCGCAGTCTACCAGTCTGCAGTTACACTCACTCCTAGTAACCCATTTGTTTTTGTCTTTTTAGTTTTATTATCAAACATCATTTTCTTCTCACTTATTTATACGTTTAGATTACCTTACGCAGCGTTAAGAGTTGGCATACATTTTTTTTTGCATTTTTCAGTCTTTTCATCATATCAGTATTCCGTTTTCTTGGTACAAAACTACTTTTTTTTATTATTAACCTTTTGCGCGTTTACTTTATTTATCAAATATCACATTCTTGGAGCTTACGTCACATAAAATTCTATTCAACAACAAAATCCCAAAACATTTAAAAACAACATATCTTTAGATTTTTTTTTAAATTTCCGATACTCTCGCGAGTTGGAGATAATGTTTTTTTTTCTCGTATAGTGTTGCCCTTGCTCGGTTTGAAATCGTTTGAGTTTGTTAATGGAAAATTCGTTAAATTTTAAGAAAATATTAAATATACAATAAAACAAATTTGAAATTCAAAATTCGATCTTCCACATGCCCATGTTCGGGTGGAGAACTACGTTATTCAGTATTTGATGGATTTAGGTACCGTTGTTTTTTCACAATGCAAGAAACATGCATACAATCATGCAGATTCTTCATTATTTAATTTCTTTAAATATAATACAGGACGGTAATATTTGGTGGCAACAATTCGAAAGTGATACGCCGTTTATAGTGATTCAAAGCAAAATGCGGTGTGGAGGCTAATACAGAACAAAGTCCATAATCCGGACTCGTCGGGACTTCGGTGATTCCGGATTATAGATCATCAATTAAAATATGGTAAAATGGCATGCAGAAATTATACAACTAAAAATATGAAACCGTAATTTATGAAATAAAGAGTAATTATGATCAAAGGGTATCAAAATTTACAAAAAAAAAAAAAAAAAAAAAGCTTAATATTTATTTGTTTACTTTATTAAACATTTCTTTCAATGTAAGTTGTATAAGTTGCTTCGTTTTGTGTGCTAAACGCGCATGCGTAAAGCATGCAAAAAAGTTTGTGGCTTTGAGGTCCGGATTATAGATCATTCCGGATAACGGACGCCCGGATTACGGACTTTGTACTGTATCCCATTTAAGACTTACTTCCCTTTAGGACTGAAAAAGAGTGTAAAAATTGAAAATTGTTCTTGGAATGAAATCATATCAATAAAAGTTGATTTCTAGTAGAATGGTCATGCAGTAAAAATGAGAAAAAATATAATACTAAAAAACTCCAGGAAAGTAAGTTTGACTTTGTATTCTACGTTTTTGCACCTTTTATTCAATCACATTTTTATGAAATTATTATCCTCATTACACTTATCATTTTGCCGTTAATAGTAAAAGTATCGAAATAGCAATATTTCAAGTTTACAGAAAAATGGGTACTTTTTCATTTCGCCGGCGAAAATTTCGCTAAGAAGACTTTTTTTGAAGACGCTTCACAGTATATACATGAAAAAATGTTAACAACTGTATAGTTCTACGAATTTTTTACTTTAGAGACATAAACATTTTAATAGTGTTTAGAATTTTTTCAATTGGGTCTTTCGTTTCCCTTCTCCACCTAAATTCCGCGAGATAACTTCTCAGATGATGATGTGCCGTTCCTCTGTGTTTTTCATTTCGCCATTTGGCGCTACCTTGTAGCCTTTCTATTTTTTTTTTTTTTTTTTTTTTTTTTGTGTGTATGCGTTCCAGTTTCCTGATCGACAAAATTGTATTTATAGTTCACTTTGAAATGTTCGAACCTTTCCTCTCCCTGTTTTTCATTGCAGTAGGATTTCCACGAAACCAAATATATTAAAGTTCTTTTTTCGATATTTTCAATGCTCATGTATCGGTCTGGCAGCTTTAGAAGAAAACTTTCGTTTATTTTACGGCAAGCTAAACCATGAAATGTTCGAAACTTTCCTGGCCCAGTTTTTCAGTGCAGTATGATTTGAACGAAACCGAATATATTAAAGTTCCTTTTTCGATATTTTCATTGCTTCTAATGTAATGCTCATGTATCGGTTTGGCAGCTTCAGAAGGAAACTACCGTTTGTTTCACGGCAAGTTCCACTAAAGATCCACTGTTGTGGTAGAATCCGTTTCGCATTGTTTTTTAGGCTTCGTGAACATACTTTTATACACTTCGTCCATCACACGAAGTCCTACTATTTTCTGTTGTTGACGTTTAAGCAAAGAATGAACACAAACCTTGCGCATGCTGTTATTCTATTCCACAACTGTTCCGTGACCGATTTCCAACTGACTGATTTTCACTCCATTTAATTGAAGTTAATTCTTCGTTCCAACCAAAAATAAATCTCACACACTTCAAGAAATTCAATTTTGATGATTCAAACCATGTGCCTTATCGGATATTTCTTTTACTGCGACAAATTGAAAGGTTGCAGCGCTAGTGAATTTCGTCTCCGAAATACAATTTCAGTTCATGATTATTATCACCTAGTAGCAATTAAATTGCTAATTAAATTTCAATCAATAATTTATGATGTGTTTAAAGACATTTTATCAAAGTTTGTAAAATCAGTCTGTGTTTTGTCTTGTAAAATCAGTCCGTGTCTCTTTATTTCATAAATTACGGTTTCATATTTTTAGTTGTATAATTTCTGCATGCCATCTTACCATATTTTAATTGATGATCTATAATCCGGAAAAAACCCTAATATATATAGAATTACAAGATTTATGGTGAAATAGAAAATAAGAATAAAGATGAAGATTTGGTAATAGGAGCTGCAACTACAAAAGTAGTGGAAGAACTTTCAGAAGAAGACAAAAAGTTTTATCTTCATGTTAGAAGTAGTCATGAAAGATGATGATATTAATGTTGGCACTGATATACTGCAGTCGCAATTTTGGTGTTTACAATTAGAAAACTTGGATGAAGTTATAAAATCAGCTAGGATTGACACCCAGTGGAGTTTAATTGGAAAACTGAAAGGTGCTGATGGAATTTTAAAATATAGTGAACTGTCTAGAATTATGTTGGCCATCTTGACAGTTATCCATAGTAATGCGGAGTGTGAGAGGATTTTCAATGTTGTTGCGAAAACGAGGACTAAATTTAGATCTAATATTAGTGATGACACATTAGAAAAATTTTTATTAGCGAAAGCAGGCCTACGTGGCAATTGCTATGAACAAAATTATGAAGTTTCTTTCTTAACGAAAGCAAAATCTGCCACTGTTCATAACATTTGTACGAAAACTGATTAAAGTGTCTTTTCTTTTTACTTCCTTGTACGAAGTAAAAAGGAAGTATTGTAATCGCGAAAAGTTTCAGGCAGCATATTTCAACGAAAATATCCATTTGACCGCTATCGATTGCAATTTAATGATGTTTTTGCGTCATATCTGTACGTAAGGACAGAATCAAATACTCTTTTCCTTCAAAAAAATTATAAAACTGCTTTAAAATTAATTCCGAAGAGAATTTTTTGTGGCGTCTGTACGAACGTATGTACGTACATATCTCGCATAACTCAAAAACCAGTAGCCTCAGAACGTTGAAATAGGACGTTGAAAGTTGTATAGGACTGCTATAACATGTAGATGTGCACCTCGTATTTTGGTTGCAATCGGCAGCACCAAACGTATATAAATATATTTATATATATATCCACTCTATTACCCGGCTCAGTGATCTCAGTTTCTGTACTCTTATATGTTTGTAAGTTGTATATTTTTTGCTTTAAAAATGATTGAATTATGTTGTTTTATCTTCCGGTTAAGGATTTTATGCCTTTAGTAAATCTGTGTGCAATATTTTTAGAATTATCAGCAATTTTAAAGTTGTTTAATTGCCGCTAAGCCTGTTTTTAATGGCGGCCATTGATGTTTACATTTGAAACAGGAGACTAGTGGATTTGTTGCCAATCTAGAGAAACTTAGCTTCGCAACAACAAAGATAACGCATTCATTTATTATTGCCAATTAAATCATGCTTAATTCTTTCTGGAATTTTTTCGAGGAAATAAGCGTTTGAGATTTACTTTGTAATTTTTAATATAGATATTTTGAGTTTTTATGTATTTTTGCCTTCTCGCGAAGTGAGAACTGAATTAATTAAATGAGAAATACTCAATCGTCTGTGAAAAACTGTTTCTGTTTTGTTTTGTTTGCTTAATTTCTTTTATACATAGTTCTAGTTTTATTATAGTATTTGAATAGAACATTGGCAACGATTAGATAATTCTTTAAATGATATACATTTTGTCCATTCTGAGTTGTAATATGAACGAAATATAATACTGTTTAGTGAACCTAGCGCTAGAGTGTCGCTATGGTAAACAAATAAAGTGAATTTTAAAGAATGAATTTATTCTGTTGTGGTTTATGCGCTGTCGGCGAAGTAGGTTTAATTCAATCCAATAAGTTTAAACGAAATGCAAGAAAAAATGCGTATAATTTAATATTCATTACAAGGAAGTCATGTGGTGTACACATCAGATTATTTTTTTAAACGATGCAAGAAATAAAAATGTTTTTTATGTGTAAGGTATTTTTGTGTTGCTTGCATTTAAGACTTAGTAACTATTTAAAGTTAATTCATTATTAAAAACTATATTTTTATCATTTAAAAAGTCTTTTTAACATTGTGAAAAATCTCCTGATTTCTTAAAATAATCTCCTGATTTTTTAGTGTCATAGGTTGGCAAGTATGCAATTTAAACAAAACGCCTTTCGCTTGAAATGAATTTGATAGATTCTTCTTCTCTTCTAGAAAAATCCCAAATTTTCATTGGTTTATCATCCATTTTTGATATATTAAGAAAACCACGTGACTGATAAAAAATGGCCGCGACTTATTTTGAAAATATCTTGACTACAGAAAATGATTGCTTTGCCACCCACCTGCACCACATAGGCATTTCAAGCGATCCTATTGGCTCTAGGACTTTTCGCCGTAGGGACATTTCGCCGTCAAGAAATATTTTTCTTTACATGACTGTACTTTATCTTGCCGTATTATACTCGTATTAAATTTATTATTTTAATAATTCTGTTTACCTTTTGTATACTTAATAAAGGTTGCCTTTAATATATATAGTTATTTACAAGTATGAGATATAAAGAAATTACACATAGTTAGTTGAAATATAAAGGGGACTCATACACCTTAAAACCCATAAGATGTTCGAATAGGTGACCGTTGCAAGAATTGGGACAACATATTTATTTTAAAAGCAATTACTACCAACGTTTTATAGATGACTACATAATATAGCTGCTGTCTGAAATAGTAATCAAAAAGTTTGTGTTGCCACAAATATTTTTATAATTTAATCCATATTGTGACAACATTTTTCGTCATGTTTCCAACTTGCGCGCACAGTTTAAAACATTCTATTTCATAATTTAATTCCATATTTAATATATAGCTTTTATAACGTCTGGAAACTACTGTGAACCTAATATTCTAAAAATTTCATGTTAAATATTTATTTTATTTTGAGTTGAGTTTATAAAATGTATTTTATTAAAAAAAAATGTAATGTTTTCGTCCATAAAATTTTTCAATAATAAAATATTCATCAGATTGTTGATTCGGTTAGAAAATAGTGCCCATATAAAGAATTCCATCCAATTTCAAGTATGTACCATTAGCCATTTTTAAAATATCATGCGTGCAAGGTGGAAATATGGCGAAATATTTTGTCACAAAGAGGATTAAATTACAAAAATATTTGTGGCAACACAAACTTTCTGGTTACTAGTTTCAAAAGCAGCTATATCATGAAGTCAGCTGTAAAAAGTTGGAAGTAATTGCTTTTAAAATAAATAAAATATCCCAATTCTTACAATAGTCACATATTCGAAGATCATGAGGGGTTTAAGGTGTATAATGAGTCCCCTTTTAAGTCAGTATCAAAGAGAACCTCTGTTCTCTTTGATACTGACTTAGAATATGTTATATTAGGATATATGTTATATTAGGATGTTATATTAGGAGTTAAACTTCTAATATAACAGAAGTTATATTATCGATTTTAAGTCAGTATCAAAGAGAACTGGAGTTAAACTTCTAATATAACAGAAGTTATATTATCGATTTTAAAATTATGCGGGTACACGCATAATTTTAAAATCGATTAATCGATAATTTTAAAATATCGATAATTTTAAAATCGATTTTTAAAACATTAATATTTATTTAAAATTTTAAAATTATTTTTTAATTTTAAAATCGATTTGATTTTAAATCGATAATTTTGAAATTATCGATTATCGATAATTTTAAAATGATTTGTCAAAATTTCTTGAAATTTTACTCTCCTAGTTCAGAGGAATCACTCATACAAGCAGGAAATTCACATTTTTATGAAATCTGAATGGAAAACGGAATTACTTTAGAATCTTGTCAGCACCTTATTCTCTTAAAATTAATATATGATGTGTAATGGTGTATTTGTATAAAACTGTATACAAAAACATTTTATATATTATTTTAGATAAAATGTTTATTAAATTAAATTAAATTATTAAATTAAGCAGAGTTATTAATTTAAACCAATGTATAATGTAATACGGCAAGTATAATGTAGTCATGTAAAGCAAAATGTGTCTTGACGGCGAAAAGTCCCGACGGAGAAATGGTCACTGCGAAATGGCCACGGCGAATAGTCCTGTTCCTATCTTATTTGCCCACTTTGTAATTCTGGGGGAGAAATGGACAGGGACCACCTGCTTTGATGTGAGGCTCTTCGTGGTCTTACGGAGGAGTTGAGACACTAGGAGGCAAGAGTGCTCCTTAAGAATTGGCTTCAGTCTTTTTATTCTTAGTTCTATCGTTTGTAACCTCTGTTTGTAAGATTTTAGTTCTTCGTAACTTTTTGTCTAGCCATTGGATATACATAAAAAAGAAATATTTAAAATGTGGCGATAAAGGGTTACCAGCCGGGATATACCGTTAGGCATCGGTTGTATCAGTTTTGGAGACTTGACATCGACGAAGTGGAAAATTACCGAAAGATGTCATGAATTCACATGTTTATCATATTGTTGTAAATTTTTATCGAAATATTTATGTTCATAATTGTATTTTCGTTTCCGTATATCGTTATAATGCTACGTATTGTTTCTATTTGTTATTTGTTTCATTTTATGGACTAATTTTAGCGGGTATTTTCATTTAATCTTGTCTGTGACATACTGTATTTGTAAGTATTCGTTTCTTTCATAAAGCTCTAGATTCTGAAATTTTGAATTGATGAAAGTTTAAAATATGAAATTTGTAGAAGCCGAGATGTTCATTCAGCAACGTTCTTGACGGGCCTTGGCGACAATTTGTGGCGCCAAACTGGTAACATTTGGCAATCTCCCTACATAGCACAAAAACATCCTCTAGATATCCTGAGAAATATACGAGTATATCCCCCTAACCTCCTAAACAACATTAGTGCTTAATGTCACATCCCAGTATATCCTCAGGACATTCTACCACCAGGTCTCATCGACAGCGTATGGGATGTTGTTAGGATTTAAAATCCTACTTACCACATTCTCAGAACATCCCGAAATATGTTAGTAGTTTCCTTTTAAACACGTCCTCAAGCTCTTAATTATCCCAATATATCCTCAGTATTTACAAACAACTCTTAGCAAAATACACATGAATATTATAGAATGTGCATGCTTTCAAATGTACAAATTCCGAAAACCAAATTTGTAGAATTGAAAACAAATATCCTCAGATTGTTTGACAACGAAAAATGCAGTATGAATATCCTCAGGATGTGAAACTTGCAAAGTCATCATGACGTCTGAAAATCAACATTGTCGGGACATCTTCGCATATCCTGAGACATAGCTACTTAAGTGAGACATTCTCAGGACGTTAAATTACGATTGAGTATTTTACATTCCTGAGTATTTACATTTGAGTTACAATATCCTGAGTATGCTGATTCTCCGAACATCTCAGATAATTTAATATTAATTGTACTTCTGTATTCAAAACTTTTGGAGAAAATTATCATAGCTGTTATTAAAATAATCACCTTCAAACTACCCATCGGAACAAGCATGGCTTCAGCGCTCCTGAAGTTTCTGGAAGAGCTACCAGAATACCACCTTTTGTATCTACCTTTGGCTAGCTGTTGGGAAACTTTAGATAATTGAATATTTTTTAAAATTTGTCCTGTAAGACCTTGTATCCCTAACCCGATGCGATATTTCCAGTGCAAGTATTTTGACCACTAAGTATGTCATTCGGAGGAAACCTTGTGCGCGTTGCTCTGTCGAGGATTATAAGAGTGAGACTTGAAAGGCTTGCGCAACTGTGCATAAATTGCAAAAGGAAAGCTTTCTCTCGTTTCTACCCCAAATGGGAAACCGAGAAAGAAGTGTAGACTGTAAAAGTAAGAAGGAATGTTACATATGAAAGCAAGAAGATTGGTTTCCGATGCTCAATCGAGCTCTGATAATATTGTAATATCTGTCAAAACTGTCGTCACTCAAACCCTAGTTTGCAATCAGGGAAAAAAGATCCTCCATTACCAATCCAAAAATCATTGCAATTATAGTTTGGCATTATACGTTAATTATACTGCATTGCAGTACTGTATCGCAACTACTGTAAACAGCTAGCAAAGCAAAATATTCTTCCTGCAGGCCAAAAAAAATATGTAACCATATGAAAAAAGTGCCAGGAAATAAAAAAAAAAGATAAACTAAAGAAACCAAAGTCTGGTCAGATAAACCAAAAAGAGTATGTGCTCAGATGACATCGATACATAAATGGAAACAAAACGGGGAAGGAATATCCTTAAACAAGTTCTATCCCGAAAGCAAAAAAGCAGTGCCGACAAGACAGACCTTCATAATAACTACGCTGCTGTGATAAAATTGACGTGAATCAACAACAATTTTTGTCATATAAAAAGGCTTAATTGAAAAACATCATCCTGTCTGCTTTTGTAAAACAAGAAATGCTTTTGAAACCTTTATTTCATTACTTGAAAGAGACAGTCTTCATTATTTACTTTGATCTGATTTTGAAGTGGTTACTTGATGTTTTAGTAATATAAAACTTACTAAAACGTTTAGCGGACCGGTGGTTTGGCTCTACTCTTATATGCGCCCTAAGATCACCAAATGTGGGGATATGTGTTCTGCGGTTCTGTGTTTTTGGCTGGATTCCGTGTTGTGGGACGGTTTGCTAGACGATGCTGTGTGTATTGCAACCCTTTTAACGTTGAAACTTAGAGACGTGGTGGCAAGATTTCAGTCGCGTATTTTAGATTGTGTAGAAAGTAAATTTAGTATTAAAAGGTACGATGTTGGAGATGTTAACGAGTCTTTTGTTCACGACTGTGTTTATGAGGATCGAAGTGTATTTTTGGAAGTTCTGTGGGACTTTTAAAATGGAGTTCGAAATGCGGAGCTGTTATGAGAACTCAGACGAAGAAGGGCGTTTCTGATAGTTCTTGTGTGGATTTGCAGTTAAATGCTTGCAGGTAAAGTACTGTCTGTCAAAGTAAAGCTCTCACCAGTTAGTCTGCAGTTGTCTGTTGCCGTAGAAACGAGACTTGACCCATTTTCCGTAGGGGTGTCTTGAAGTCTTTTTTCCCCTCAGCTAACAGTCGCCAAAAACGAAATAACAATAAAGCAACCCTTGGTTCGCTCCTGTTTGAAATAGACTAATCCTGTTGCTATAGCAACCGCCACCCGCCAGACACTGTGGCGGGGCTGTTCTTCTCGTAGACAGACAGTATGTGGCTGTCAGCGGAGTTTAAGATTTGGATTGTGGTTTTCGGGTAGTAAGTTAACTTTGGAGGAAGTTTTTATCGTTGCTTTCGAAATTTTGAAACACAGAAAGATAAATATAAAATATAGAAAAATCGTGGCACTTTTGTTGACAGACGTTGTGTGACTGGCGAAATTTTATTCACGCATGTATTATGGTAGGTGCATTTTATTTATTTTTTTATTTTGTAGAATGTTCATTGTTTTTTTACTATGAATTTCTGTTGTTATTTGAATTGTTTGTAATTTAGTTTATTTTGTCGATTTGTGCGCGATGCCTAGATTGTGCAATTCGTAGATTTTTTTTTAAAGTTTAAACAGAATGTTGTGTACATGGTATTCTTTGAAATTTATGGTTGTTATGTTAATTTATTAAAACGAGGTGTGCGTAGTTCGTAGAGTCTTTCGCTGCCTAGATTGTGCAGTTCGTAGATTTTTTTTAAGTTAAAACATATCGCTGTGCACATGGATTCTTGTCAAATATTTTTGGTGAGAAACTTTACGTTTTTGCTACCTAAATTTTTTTTTTTTTTTTTTTTTTTTTTTTTGTTTCGGATTTTTAGCTTAAAGTGTGTGTTTAAAACGTGGTTTTTGCATGTGCGAAAACCGCGTTTTTGGAGACATTTTAGGCTTAAAGTTCGAAATGTAGACAAAAAATTTAGATAGTAATATGGCAGCTTGGACGAGAAATTTGGCGACCTGAGGGCGCATATAAGAGTAGTTCCGGTGGTTTTCCCCCCTCTTCCCACCAAAACATTTACAAGGTATTCAAGAATTACTACATAAGTTAATTGTAATATTCTTATTACCATTTGCCTACAATCATATTTAAATATAAAGATAAGTAAATATTGTAATTATTACAAATGAGTATAATTATCATATATAAGTAAATAAAACTTTGAGAAAAATTACACAATATTACAAAAAAATAATCACAAAAACACTTGCATATAAAAACGGATCGGTGTCGATCCCTGGGCAAACGAATGAGGATCCCTATCTACCATACCCGAAGCGCCACTTGTCAACCTTTTCTCGTAATAATGCTTCTGTTGGAAAGAACATCTCTACAAACAACACGTTCAGGTTTTGGACCATTTGCTTCTGATTGTGGCCAAAGGACAAAACCATATTTCAAATAATCTGCGATATAGTGCCTTGCAAAGCGTTTTCTTTTTTTGGCAGATTGTGGATTATATTCACCTTCATCTGTATTCGAAGGGGCGGGCGACGTACTTGGTTTTGGAAAATCCTTTCTTTACACGAAATTTAGTAATGTGCCTTTCGTTTCCTTCTTACTCGTCCTGGTTACTGATTTTTAATCTGCCTAAAGTTACAGAAATAGTAGTTATAGCACAGTATTAAATTCAGAAGTTATTAAAAACAGTTATTAAAAGCGTCCAGAAGAATGTAAGCAAGAAAGCGAAACCTAAGACGCCTTAAACACTACGATAGATATTCAGCGTTCAAGTAATCAGCAATATTCAAGGCAGACCAGGGGCACACAAACTGGTGTACTAAGTATACACGTATAGTAAGTAAGCACGGCAATTTATGAAAGGCGATTAGGTACATGGTTGCCAGTTTGTTATATTTTTCATCATCGATCATATTATTTTCTGAACTAGTAAACTATTGCTATTGTAATGCAGGTGCTGTTGTAATATCGGTTGTCGGACAATGACACTTTGTATGTTGGACAGATAGCTGGATATTTCGCGGACCGGCAAATATTTCTTGCGGACCGGTGTTTTAGAAACACTGGTTTAAAGTATATCCTGTTTTTTGATTTTATTCTTGTTTCACATCTGAAATCATCTGAACTGTATACATATTTCATCTCAGAATTTATAATATTTTTACGTCATTTGATTTTATAAGTCTGTTGTGGTTTTAAATTTGTGCTTGGAAAGATTTAACATGTGCCTGGCGCATATTAACTTCCTTTCAGGTTTTTTTTATGAGTCATAAATCCACTATCACCAACACCATTTTTGCCTTAGTGAAGGTCATGCATTAACTACAGAAAAGAAGCTTAATCTTCGAAGCTCAAAACTGTTGCTTAATCTCTTTCGCATATTCTCTTAAATATTTATTTCAAGATAAATTCACAGTGATTTTTCATCTGAGTAGACAAAATTCAGATTTAAAGTCCTGGTTGTCCAACTACTCTACAGTATCGTTTGCGTCGTTTAATTGGGATCCTATTGTACATTTTAATCTTAAAGCCACAATTTATAAAAAGAATTCTGAAATAACCAGCACCTGATTTCACCTATTATTTTATTAATGCTCTCGTATAATTTATTCTAAATTTTATGATCTTAATATTCATTTGAGTAAATTAAATGGCGCTTGAAGTTTTATAATATAATAACAAGTATATTCTTTATAACAAGTACAAGATAAATGACATTCTGAAAAACGTTTGAGTTGCATTTGTTTTTCAACATCCGCTGGATTAATGGCTAACGTAAACAATTACTACATACTCGATGGACAATTACAAGCATATACAGCCACCATGTTTATTAATCTAGATTTGGATTACTGTGTAAGGTTGGACGTTTGGGATTGTTTTATAAGCCAATGTTATTAATATAGCAAAATAAAGTAAATAAGCAATGAAAAAGGAGCAACAATTGTAGGATTAGAAAAATAAAGGCCTGGTTAATCTTTGGATTATGGTAACTTGGCGATTTTTTGGCGAAAATTTGGCGACCAACATTGCTACAGCAACCTGCTAGTTTTTGTTTGAACGCCATTTTGTTTTCACGAAATAAAGGCATGTTTTTTATTTTTTTTACTCAAAATTTTTTTTCCCAACAATCTGCTATCCGAATTACGCCTATGCTAGAACTGTTATGGAACAAAAGTGCTTAATCATGACGAAGATTAGGTGCGAAATTGGGAGAAAGTGCAGAATCGTAAACTGCTTGCCGCGTTCATAAGAATTGCACATGCACGGTAACCATGTACACGTCGACCTATTTTCACTTAAAAAAACATCCCAGAATTGCACAAAAATGGCATTGCGCACACTCTTGACTTTATCCATGACCACTGCTAAAGTCCTACCTAGTAACCTTTATCGCTTTACCAAACTGTCGCCAAACTACCTGTTACCATATTCCAAAGGTTAGCCAAAGACCTTTTTTTTTTTTTTTTTTTTTTTTTTGTAACTTTTTCCCTAATAACTGTTATGGAAACATAAATAATTAGATTAATTAATAAATAATATGTTTATTAAAATATTAAAAGTACATGCATTACACATAGATTTTTAAACCATAAAAGGATGACTGTTTTGAAATAAAAAAGGTATATAAAACTCTCTTTTCTGGAGCAATTCGGAAAAAATTTGCATAAATGTTTCAGAAATAAGAAATTATGTTAAAAAATAATAAATTTACCAATACTTTTTACCTTTGTTATTATTCTTTTGAAAAGCATGCTTTGTGAATATATTTAAAAATTAGTGTTATGATGTTTATAAATTTGGATTGAAGTAAAAGCACTTTAAACCAAACTTACCTAGATTTGTTTTTCTAATAAATACTGAACATTTTATTACATGAAGCTTCTCACATTTTTTTTGGCATTTCTGAGAAAATGCTATTTAATATACGATACAAATTAGGCGCGATAAAAATTTCTTTGTATATTTTAGAGTATGAACGACATTTTGCGTGATAGTGTATTTATAATTTAAAATGTCACAATTTTTATATAGCTTAAATTCATATTTTATCTTAAACTTTTTCGCCTTTTTTTAAACATTATTTATTCATTTATTTGTTTTCCATAAATCTAATTTATAAGTTATATAAATCATTTTGATAAAAATAGTCTAAGTTTTGGTCACTCTTAATTAGATAACATTTACTTCAAAAAACATAAATAAATTAAATCAGAATGCATAACGATATTTAATGAATTTAATCTTAAATTCTTAATATTTTTTATGAATTCCGTTATTAAAATGGGGATTCTCTAATATAGAAATATAGCACAATGCAATTTCTGACATACAAGCCTTCAGTGTAATAAATTTGGAATAACTAACTACTTCCTGCATTCATAAATTCTTGAGTCTACTTCCTGTATTCATTCTTGCCGAATGTTTTCAGCTGATGTTTTCTTTCTATGACTGTGAGTAGCTCCACTGACTTGAAAGCTTTTTTGATTCTGAGTGTAAAAGGAGATTAAACAAGAATTTTGACTTTTCTTTTGGGTATATTGTATTTTCTTTCGTATTTTTTAATTGTTGCCTCCTGTATCTTTAAACGAACTTTGTCCGATATTGTTAAAAAACACAGATTTATATATTGCCATTTAGTCATTTTTACTCTCATGCATTTTCGAGTTAGGTTGACATATTTCTCTTTTGCAGTTGTCTAATACTTACATTACGAACAACTTTTACTTCTGACAAATAGGTATTCGGAAGCTTTTTATCCTAATTTAATTAATTTCTTTCTCAGAATTATTTATGAATTCTATTCCCGAAGTTAATTTCAGGACTTTCAACGTCTTCTCCTAATGGTAGCATTCCAAGTTCAAACTCTCTGCTCATTTTCCTAGCAATAATTAGCCAATCTATGCTTTTTTCCATTATTGTTTACTGTTGGGTATTAAACATTTGTTTCTTTCTTATCCGTTTCCGCTTCGTGAGGTAGCGGATTTTTATATTTATCCAAACATTTGAATAGTTGAATGTAATTTGTCAGGGCGAAAGGCTGATATATCTGCAATAAAAATTATAATTTAGTCTCATTAGTCATTGATTTAATGATTGTTTAGATTGAACAATTGTTTTTCATTAATTTATTTTATGATACAATGCAGACTTAAAATTATATAATATTTCTACTTTGTGCTAAAGAACGTCAAGTATATTATTATTCGCAGTCACAAATTGTATGTTATTTGATCGATATATAACATTATAATACATAAATGGTTTTATGAATTACCGTAGCTGTTTATAATGGTGAGAATGTAGGCGAAGCCCCCATAGCCCCCCCCTGGCCCGTCTAACCAATAAATAACGAGCCAGCGGTCCGACCGTGTTCAAAGTTTAAATGGTCCGCTAAAGAACCATTTAAACTTTGAACACGATTTATAATTTAAACTAAGTCATACGAGAAACCAGACCTGAGTTCCAAGTAACAAAAAAGTTAGAAAAATGTAAAACCAAATAAACAAGTATGATGGTTACAAGCTGCCCAGACAATCACACACGCACACACACACACAGACACACACACACACACACACACACACAAAAAAAAAAAAAAAAAAAAAAAAAAAAACGAACAAAAGAAAAATTAAAAATAACTGGTTATTAAGGAAAACCTACATAATAAGACATATAACATAAAAGCTGTGATCCGTTGTATATTCATATTCCATATCCTGGACATTTTGAAAATCCCAAATTCTTAAGAACTCTTGAGTTAAGGAATAATTCTTCAATTCATTATTCCAATAGATTCTTTGTTTTTATTAACAATCATCATTATTTCTTTAGCTATTTTATCCAAAGTTCTTTGTTTGTTATATAGATTTAGAATATTGATCCTTGGATATTTAACCCTTACACCCTCCTTCAGGACACATTCTTCTGCAAAATGTTTTGCGTCACCATGTCTTCTGCAAGCTATGCATAAATCGCTACCCTGGAGGTTAAGTCTCTTGAGACAGGCAGGGAATCTTCCGTGATTTGTAGTAATCCCATTAATATCGATGTTATTCATAAAACTAATTTTTTATCAATTTTTAATATTCTTAGATAATTTGAATTTCTTTCGGAAGATTCGCATTGCCTTTTCTATGTATTCCATATGTCATCCTTCATGTGTCTCAATACAACTTTCCTTGAATCTAGTACATTCTCTGTTGAATGACTATTCCCCAGGGCAGCTGGTACTTGGTATTTATAATGGTAACACATTGTAATACATTGGGGGTACACTCAGACCCACCTGGCCATGAAGTGGCCTCATGGTCAAGAAAAAAAAAAAAGAGTGACCCCAAAAGAACATCAGATACAAAATAAATAATACATAATAAAAAATATAAATAAAATAAAAATAATACTCAAATATAAAATAAAAATAGGAAGAAACATATAACAAGCACTCACGAACATACAAACGAAAATTAACACAAAGGACAACATCAGATCAGAATTCCAATTACGCGTCGATTTGCATTAATAAATTCAAGGACATCTTGTGCAAGAGCTATAAAAGCCCTGATATTAAAATTATCATTATATATAGCATTATCAATTTTGTAAAGCTTTCTCTGATCGGCGAAAATAGGACAGTCCTCCACAAAATGTTTTGCGTCTCCAATTGCATTACAAGAAGCACAAAGTTCATTATTTTGTAAGTTGAATCTCTTAAAATAATAGGGAAATCTCTCATGACCAGTAAAGATTTGGTTTAAATCAGTATTGTTAAAAATAGCCATTTTGTTAGAGAAATTCTGATAATTTTCATGTATCCTTTATTTTTTGTTGAATTTTTCCATAGGATTTTCCATTTGTCAATGTAAAATTTCTTCATGTGTGTGAGGGGCATCTGTTTAGATCCTGCAATTTCAATAAAGGGGATATCCATATCGGAGGCTGCCTCCTTGGCCAGACAGTCGGCCCTCTTGTTTCCAATATGCCCCACATGAGCTTTGATCCAGTGAAGTTTTACATATAAATACCCGTTCAAAGTTTGTAAATAGTTTTTAATTTTCAAGATGATGGGATTGGCATTGTCTGGGCGGGATAGAGACTGAAGCAACGATAAACAATCTGTATATTTATCGCATTTTGAAAGGCAACGCATCTGTTAATCCAAATTAAGGCTTGATATAGAGCCTCGCACTCTACCTGAATGACATAGTTATGGTTATTTAATATAAATTTCATATAGTCGATTTCGACACCAAAATAATATACAACAAATGCTGCTCCAATTCTCCCCTCAATCCCAGACCCTTCTGTATATAACGGGTGACCATAATTAAACTGACAGTGCTCACAGTGTTCTGTAGAGCGATCTATTTGCGAGAATGACGCCAAATTTTGTAGGAAAATAAAACAAGACAGGGGACGAAGGATTCCAAGAAAAAAAATTAGTTCCAAAAGTCACCGCTAGGGGATTATTTGGCGCTGTGTAATAGAAAATAGAGTGTTAACAAATGCAAATCAATACGGAAATTACCTTTTATTTTGCATTCAAATGAGGTTCAAGATGGCTGCCGTTGTTAAGGACCACATATTGCAACGTGTGGAGAGGCTTCATCTTGCATGAAAATGATTTCCCCCAGACATTGTCTTTGCTGAAGTGCCGGAATGACAAAGCTGTTCAACATGTGGCGATATTTCTCTCCGGTAACAGAACAGGTTTCCGGTCCTGTCGGGGTAATGTTCTCATAGAAGAATGGACCTACGATAAATTCCGCTGTGAACCCACACCAAACAGTTACCTTTGATGAATGTAAGGGAATTGCTGTGACTGCATGTGGTGATTTGTCATCCCAAATTCTGCAGTTCTGGGTATTCACAGTTCCATTCAGGTAAAAGTGGGCCTCGTCTCCCCATTCGATTTTCCACGGCCAAGTATCATCCACCTCCATTCTGGCAAGAAAGGTGAGAGCAAAAGTCAATCGCTTATCATGGTCGGGGTACAGTAACTCCTGTACACGGCTGATCTTGAACGGATAGAAGTTGATAAACTTTCGTAAGATTTTCCAAACCGTACTGTAAGGCATATCCATAATAAAAGGTAATTTTATTCCATATTAATTTGCATTTGTTAACACTCTATTTTCTATTACACAGCGCCAAATATTCCCCTAGCGGTGACTTTTGGAACTAATTTTTTTCCCGGATTCCTTCGTTCCCCGTCTTGTTTAATCTTCTTACAAAATGTGGCGTCATTCTCGCAAATAGATCGCGCTACAGAACACTGTGAGCACTGTCAGTTTAATTATGGCCACCCGGTATATCGTATGCACTAGAATCAACAATTTCTTTGTCATAAGAAAAGCCAATTCTTTTAGAGGGGTGCAAAAGTTGAATATTATAACGCTCAAAAACATACTTTGTCACAATATAATCATTATATATTTTAAAATCAGTTCGGTTGGTACGTAATAAGAATTTGTCCAGAAAGAATTCGTAGAGAATTTAAAGGGCCGGCCATCCGGCCAAGACAAACACAGCCTCGGTAGGGACTGTCCTAAAGCATCTTGTGACCGCTAAAGCCCACGCTCTCTGTATGCTATCAAGCTTAAGTCTCAACCTGACAAGCTTCCCTGCTCTAAGTCCCCAAGCGCCTATGCCGTACATGATCATTGGCAAAATAACATTCTGGTAGATTAACCCCAGGGTGGAGGATTTCGTTGCTAAGACGTCAGCTGAAAAAGTCCTTTTATAGTACAATAAAATCTGATCTATTCGCCTTTGCAGTTCTTTAAAATGTTTGACGGAATTCAATTTATTGTCAATGATAACACCCAAAAATTTTATATCTTCTATATAGGTTATTTATAATGGTATTTGATCAATAAAATTGAAATATTTACGAACATTTCCAAATTCCAAATTCGCTGTAATTACTTTTAATGAATGTATTTCAAAATGCCGTTAAAGAATTTGAAATATCAGTGTTGTCATTTGAATTTCTGGGTATACGTCTGTATTTCCCATACATCAAAAACTTTAGGACTAATAAGATGAAGAATAATCAGATCTTTCGTTAAATACCACAGTTGCAATATTTACTCTTCTAAGCGTACATTGTCAAATAATTAATGCAGTATATTATGAATACGAAATTTTAAATTTCAACATTACTGGTTGCTTTAACCAAAATTAAAAACAATAAATAACAAAGAAAAGCTATTTTTACCTCTTCTTTACAGAGATCTTTATGCTCAAAAAATGACATTTTGTAAAATTTTCTCGCCTATAAAGAACATAATTTTATAAACTTAACAAGAAGCTAATGTGGTTATGCCTTTTAATATAGATAATAGCATGCGAAAGTGATAACAGAATCGGTGAGAATGGATAAAAATTATGATTAAAATGTGGCAATATTTGGAGGTAAGTCTTTAAAAATAGAATGAAGTCTGTAATTACAGTATAGCCATAGGTTGCATTTCTTAAGATACGTTCGCACGCAAGGGTTCTTTCATCAGTCATCTCCTTATTTATATTATACATGGAAGAAACCACAGAAACATCTGAGTTCTTTAGGAATCGAACCATGAATTAAGTTACCAGTGTTGAATGTTTTCAAAACGCTTGTTGAAATACGAGGGTTGCTATTTTTATTTCTAGCCTAATATTGAAAAACAGATGTTTATGATCGTAATTGGTTTTATTGTTTTTCAAAATAGTTTTCATGAAGATCAATACACTTTTACATGCGTCTGAACCAATTTTCGGGGCACTTTTCCCACTCCGATAGAGGTAACTCCAAAACATGCTTTTGAATGCATCAGCCGCTTCTTCGGGCGTCGCAGATCGCTGACCGCGTAATTTATTTTTGATTTTCCGGAATAAAAAAGTCACTGTGTTCCAAATCAGGGCTGTACGGCGGGTGCCCCATCAATTCGATGTTTCGGACAGTCAAAAATTTCCTTGTTTGAGCCGATGTGTGAAAGCTCACACTGTCATAATGAATGATTGGCTTCTTTTTCTGCTTTTTTCTAATTTCTCTGACGCCTTTTGGCAACCAAATGGTCATGTACCATTCGAAGTTGACAGCTCTGCGTTTGCTCTGAGGCCATTACCACCAAATGAGCGGTAATGTCGAAGAAACAGGCAACCGTTTGCTTCGAAGTGCTTCTTGCGCGAACAACTTTGGGTTCGTCTTGGAAGACCCATACAGTCGACTGCTGTTTTGTTTCCCCTTATAAATAAATATTTTAATCATACTATCTTTTTTTGAATTTAATAATGAAAAATTAGTAAATTTTTAATCCTAATTTTCCTGTTAAATAACCCTTAATTTAATTTATTTAAATTTAAAAACTTAGCAAAAACTTAAATAAATGTTTACCAAAAACATTTCTTATAGAAATAATTATAAGCAAAATCTGCTCAATGGGTCCTCAATAGCTGCAGGCCTCCCTGTGCTAAGATAGCATAATCATTTCCCTTTTAAGGCTTGTATGAAAGATTTAACATCTTAATTTCTTTCTTTAATTTATCTATTTAAATATAAAAAGATATTTATTTAGAAAGACGACAAGACCCTATTGAATTTTACTTTAGTTTAGCTGGGGCAGCTAATTAATTATTATTTTAAGCTTATTTATTTCATAAAAAAACCCAATCTAATTGATTTCATAACCAAGTTACCATAGGGATAACAGCACAATATTTTACTTAAGCTCTTATTTAATAAAAAGCTTGTGACCTCAATGTTGAATTAATATTCCTTTTGGTGCAACCACTCTAATAGAAAGTCTGTTCGACTTTTAAATAATAACATGATTTGAGTTCAAACCGGTGTAAGCCGGGTTGGTTTCCGTCACCTGTGTAGATGTTATACACAACCTTTGATGCATCTTGAACGTATTTTGCCAACATTTCCTTGCACCAATCGACACGAGCCTACTTTTCAGTGTTTGTCAGATTATGTGGGATCCAATACAAACAAATCTTTTTTACGGCCAAATGCCCAAGTAATATCTCATTGATGCTTGTCATACAAATACCCAAAGAGGTCTCAATCTCACAGTATGTCACATGACGATCTTGCTTTATCAGTTCACGCAGAGTATCGATATTTTCTGGCACAACAATCGATTTTGGACGACTTTCACGGAATTCGTTCTGGAGCGAACGTCGACCACGATTGAATTCGTTATACCAGTTTTTTTACAATGCTATATCACTGTATAAAGAATTACGTTCTTCGAAGCATTCTTACTTGGTAATCCACGTCGAAAGTTATGAAACATAATCGCACGAAAATGTTCAAGCGTCAATTCCAATTTTTGCCCGAGATGAAGTATCAGTTTACTGTAAACGACACAAATCACGCTAAAATGTCAAAATATTCTGAAGAAGTTGTGGTTAAAAATATCAAACTAGCGATTGGAATCATCTGTGGTCTCGTTGCAAGACTTAACTGTTGCCAAGGCCAGAAATATAAATAGCAACATTCGTATAAGATGACAAGTTACGGGTAAATTTCTCATTGAAAATCTTTAGTAAAAAAGGATTAATAGAAAACAACATTTTTAAAATTGCTTTGATTTAAACCTTTATTGCGTAGTTTTTAAATTTCGACATCAAAACTATTTTTGGCAAGATTATTTTGTATGTAATATCGGAAAATTATGCAAAAGGAATCAAACGTTTAAAATATCATAATGCGTTCTTTCTATATCCTAAGTCGCGCTTTCGAGACATGAAAAATGCAATTTGAATTTCGTCAGTCGGTCCAGTAGAACGGAAGATATAGAACTGCCGAATTTACGGAGAAATTAAAAAAAAATTATCTTGGCGGACTTTTTTTCAGTTTGAGCCAGGAATAATTTACTTGGCAAACTTCTTAATTTATAGCAAATTATTTTCTATTCCTCTCTTTCATTGCAGACGAGTGGAGAAGAAAAGGTCATCGTTTATACTTTCAATTAATATTAACAAAGTGCGTAAACCGCATTTGGCGTTATGCTAAAAACAAAAAAAAAAACAAAAAAAAAAAAAAAAAAAAAAAGATGTGAAATTTCAAAACGCTTCAATATGTAAATTCGTGTATATCTTAGAAAATTTTGAATAAAGAACTCTAATTTTTGCAGGTGTGCCTAGAAATGCATCTACTTTAAAATTATGTTAAAAATTTTATACGTTTATAATACAACACCGTTTTCGAAAAATTTATAAAAAATATTTTAAAATACAAAAATTAAAAAATAAATCCTAAAAAATGTGCGAATTGTATTTGGATTAAGCTTCAATTTCGAATTCTGGAACAAGGAATCAAGTAAGTTTAATAAAAAAAGAAATATTAATAAATATATATTAAATTCAATTAACATTAAAGAGCTAAAATTCTGAGAGCGAATTTTTCAAAAATTACGTCTGCGAGTTTTACAAAACTTGGCACTTCGGCATTATTTGAGTCGTAGAATCGAAATATGGAAAAAAAACTGGCAGGTCATTTCGGAAAATGTCCGATTTTGTGTCAAAAAATACCTATATTAGAACAGTGTCAAAAAATACCTATATTAGAACAGTGTCAAAAATACCTATATTAGAACAGTGTCAAAAAATACCTATATTGGAACAGTGTCAAAAAATACCTGTATTAGAACAGTGTCAAAAAATACCTATATTAGAGTAGTGTCAAAAATACCTATATTAGAACAGTGTCAAAAATACCTATATTAGAACAGTGTCAAAAATACCTATATTAGAACAGTGTCAAAAAATACCTATATTGGAACAGTGTCAAAAAATACCTATATTAGAACAGTGTCAAAAAATACCTATATTAGAGTAGTGTCAAAAATACCTATATTAGAACAGTGTCAAAAATACCTATATTAGAACAGTGTCAAAAAATACCTATATTAGAACAGTGTCAAAAAATACCTATATTAGAACAGTGTCAAAAATACCTATATTGGAACAGTGTCAAAAAATACCTGTATTAGAACAGTGTCAAAAAATACCTATATTAGAACAGTGTCAAAAATACCTATATTAGAGTAGTGTCAAAAATACCTATATTAGAACAGTGTCAAAAATACCTATATTAGAACAGTGTCAAAAATACCTATATCAGAACAGTGTCAAAAATACCTATATTAGAACAGTGTCAAAAAATACCTATATTAGAACAGTGTCAAAAATACCTATATCAGAACAGTGTCAAAAATACCTATATTAGAACAGTGTCAAAAATACCTATATTAGAACAGTGTCAAAAAATACCTATATTAGAACAGTGTCAAAAAATACCTATATTAGAACAATATTATATGCAAATTTAATACATAGCCTAAGTCGCACTTTCGAGACATGAAAAATTTAAGTTTGTTATTCGGCTCAGCAGTGACCTAAAGTCGACGTAACAAGCCTAGTGGCGAAAATAACGCAACGTCACAGAATCACATTAGCACCATGAGCTTCGGCAAGCAGAATACACTCTAATTATACTCTTTAAAACCTTCCTTTAAATGTTTTTCCCCCTTACCTCATTTGAATACCACGCGAGGTAGAAATTTACATTCTGGCAGGAAAGTGGAAATGTGGGTGATAGGAAAGAACATAAAATAACTGTTTAAAACACTGAAACGAGACCTTATAATCTTTTTATTTATGAATATATAACTACACTGTATTTAAAAATATACTTAAAAAAAACCTTACTAAATTTTTAACTTGAAGTACTTGATTGTGATTAAAAATTCATAATATATTTAAAGAATAATTATAAATGAGAAATAACTTAAACTCCAATATAGTGGAAATCTGTGCCGAAACTGTGGAATTTTATAAAACAGATTCTTTCTTTCTATGTTTTAAAATGCTGTTCGAAATTCTGTATTAGAAGAAAACTGAAAGAGGAGATTTATTCAACTCTGAATTCGAAGATATAATAAAAAATAGTTGTTATCAGTTGATGCTTTTCTCAAAAAAAAAAAAAAAAAAAAAGTTTCTTAATAATAGGGAAAAAATGCTAATAATTACTTACATGTACATGTGGCAACATGAAACGTCGAGGAAGGAGTTTCCATTCGAGAGGATTAATGCCTATGAGACAAATGAATATAAAAAGCCACATAATAGTGCTGCTAACGGATGTAAGTGGTCTCCAGTCTACAAATAAAGAAAGCAAATACGAAGAATTAGCTGTTTGAAAAGTCTTATTTCCTTATTGAACACTTTAAAAAGAAGAAAGTAGATCTTTAAATGTCCTAATTAATTACGTCGTCCGTAATATACATTTCTCCCCCCTTTCCATATAGACTCAATGGGCAGAATATTGGAGATATAGTCTGGTTCTATCGATAGTTTTTAACATTATCATGCTCGCAAAAGAACTTGTACGGCAATAAAAATTTTTAAATGATTTTTCTTTATGATCCGGCCGCCAAGACAGGAAAGTGGTTAGCGATTCTGATTGATTTCCGTGCAAAAGGACCTGGGTTCGAGTCCCGGAGAAAGCATGGATGTAATTCGTCCGTACCTTCGTAAGAGGTAACGGGGTCTGTATAATAAAGAGACTGCCGCTTCTGGCCTTAGCACTGGTAACACCTATGAAAATATACTAGAACTCACCATTAGAAAAAAAAAAAAAGAAACTTTTTGCCTATGAAATATAAATTAAAATACTGGCAAAGGAATCTCGCAAATAAATTAGGGCCTTTCATAAAAGGGCTTTTACTGTGGTAATGGTTTTTCTCTCTTTTTTTATACCTTCTCTTATTTTAGCTCAAAATGGTGTTTACTGGACAGGACAGGACAGGAACAAGTACAGGGGGCACCACGCAATCGCCATTTACAAAAATGGTATAGCCCCCATGCACTACCTCTTTAGCGTGCCGCCCCTTCCACAGGGGACCTGATTACGGTATACATAGGACATAGTATTAACAACAAATAAGACATTGAACATCATAATGTTACAACATACTTCGACACATAGGACATAGTATTAACAACAAATAAGACATTGAACATCATAATGTTACAACATACTTCGACACATAGGACATAGCATTAATATATGGTTACAGATTATTTACAGTGCAAGAAGTTATGTTCATTACAGAGCTTGTTGGTTTTGGCACAGCCCATTTCCACAGGGGACCTGATTACAGTAAACATAGGACATAGCACTAACAACGTATAGGACATAGCCCAACATACTGTTACAACATACTTCACATAGGACATAGCATTATCATACTATTACAGATTATTTACAATGCAAAAAGTTATGTTCATACGACATAACATTATCATACTATTACAGATTATTTACAATGCAAGAGGTTATGTTCATAATAGAGCTTGTTGGTTTTGGCATAGCATATGCTTTATGATACCTAGGGTGTTACATTTGAGTTATGTATTGAATGTTGTACTGCGGTAATTAGATAGGTAGTGTTCCATTTGGTCCAAGTTCAATGTTCAGATTTTAGCTGTTCATGGGTGCGCTACTTTAGCATGTACTTTGATGAATTATTGCATTTGATGCACTGATCAGCTGTTCAGTACACATGTGAAATTGGTACGTTCTACCTGGTGTAGATTCTGTTACCTGTTTAAGGTGGTGTTTGACGGGTGTTTACTGGAATGAACTATAATCTCGAAACGGGATTTTGCATCGTCCACTATAAAGTGCGAACCACTTTTCAAATTGCTGCCACCAAGTAGTATCGCCTTTCATTATTTTTGAATTAAATTAAATAATGAAGAATCTTCATGTATGTATGTATGTTCTTTGCACTGTAAAAACATGACGATACGTAAGACCAACAAATTTTGAATAACATGGTCCTCCACTCGAACATGAGCACCTGAGAGTCCAAATTTTGAATTTCTAATCTTAATAATTCATATTTTGTAAAACTTCATTACACAAAACGCAACAGTTTGAAAGCGAACAGTGGCAACGTTGATATGCAGCGCGCGAGACTGTCCATCGAAAATTCTAAAGATATACTGTTTTGAAATATTTTATGGCTATCCGACTGAATTTTACGTGGCGTAAGCGCAAGGAACATGATATTTAATTAATAAATTTGACACATGAAACATTAATAATAATAAGACAAAAAAAGTTTTGGAAGCCATCTTAGTAAGAAAACTGTACACTGATATGATAAGAGAAAATACTTATTTGGTTTACTTAATTATGGCAAAGCGCACTAGGGGCTATCTGCCTAAGGGGAAGAATGCCTTTCGTGGAGGACTTTCTAAGGGAAACTGGCTCGTATACACGTTACACATTGGGAAAACCACGAAAACGCCCATGCAGCCAGCCCGTTCGCGGGATTCGAACCTCGGACCGAACTACTAGTGTTCAGCGACTTTACCGCTCGGCCGCTGGTGGGCCGAGAAAATACTGAATAAAATTAAAAAAATGTATTCTAACATTTAACATTGCATTGGGAATTTTAACATACGTTGCTTTTAAAATTTTTGTAATTTTTCTGCGAAGAAAATTATTATAAAGCTAATTATAAAGCTAAGATGATAAAAAGAATTTGTTAGCAGAAGTGAGTGCAACAGCAAACTGAGAAACTGCGAATCCAGCGCGAGCGTAGAAAAACCTTAACAAACACTTTTGGGCGACCGTTAAAATTTGAACCCTTGCAGAATTTCTTTATATTCCTTTTCTTTTTCTTTTTAGTCCAAAGGGGCAATTTGCCGGGAATGGCTATTAATTTCGTTTTCGCATTTTGCGTCGATTCACTATAAGCGTTGTTTCACTTTTCAAATTGTTGCCACCGAATATTATCGCCCTGTATTATATTTAAAGAAATTAAATAATGAAGAATCTGAATAAATGCATGTATGTTTCTCGCACTGTGATAAAACAACGGTGCTACATCCAATTTTGGATAACGTACGTCCCCACCGCAATATAGGCATCTGAAAGCCCAAATTTGGAATTTCGAATTTGTTTAATTATCCATTTCATATTTTTAAAGCATTTATGAGTTTTAGATTAAGAAACTCAACGATCGAGCAATGGCAACACTGTACGAAAAAAAAATAGTTTTATCTCCAGCGCACGAGAAATTCTAAAGATATGCTCTTTTAATTTTTTGTGATGTTGCTGTTGAACTGAATTTTATGGTATAAGTGTGAAGAATATGATATTTAATAAATAAAGGTAACACACAAATCGTTAAAAAAACGCCTCCTTGGGTAATTTTTTTTTTAAAATTTATTTGGAGATGCACGAATAATCCATTGGTTCGAATACCGCAAAAATCGGCGTAAACAAGCCTAATTTCAAGAAGTGCTCAATTTCACAGAAGTCTTAACCTTTAGTAAATCAAATATGGCAACGTGACCTTCAGACAGTCAGATTGTAAATCAATCTTATAACTTAAATTAAAATTCACAGATGGCACCAACTCGTGCTTACAGAAGTCAACACTTTTGGCTTAAATCAAAAAGACAATAATGAGTAACGTAAAACAAAGGGAGTAAGTTTTGTCAACGGCTTCACGGATTGCTTAACGTGCAGCCTAGCTCTGACACCTAAAAATCGGTGTAAATGAGTCTAATTTCAAGAAGCGCATAATGTTACAGAAGTCTAATCGACAGCAAATCTAATATGGCAAAGTGGCATTCGGACAAGCAGAACAAGTTCTAAATTCACCTTCCAAAAACCTTCCCTTAAATACTAACTTCTTTCTATCTGATTTGAATGCATGCGCGCTAACTCATTTGCATCCTGGCAAGAAAACATGAGTTGAAAGCAAAAACGATGGGAAAGGTTGCTTCAAAATAAAATCAACCGTTAAGTAAACTAAATAAATCCCCAAAATCTGTTTTGATATTTGGAATGAATCTGTAGGTTCTTCTACCTTGTTAGTTATGTTTTAACCCGTCGTCCCGTTTTTTAAGCATAGTTTGCTTTAGTGACTTTTTTAATGTGAGACTTAATAAGCTGAATATAAGTTGTTATTGCATCTTGATTGCTAGCCGCTTCTTCTTCATTTCCAAGTGTTTCGGAGTACTCTTTAAGCCATTCACTTATTATTTTACGAATAATCCGCAAGAGAATAATTGGGAGTGCAAAAAGGTATGCTGCAGTCAATAATCCATGAAAGAATCCTTATTTTGAAAGCTTTACCAGTGACTGACTCATTAAGAATCCTGCAAATGGGAAATTCAGCTTCAGCGGAATGAAGAAATATATGTAAATATATTTCTCAATGGAATGAAGAAATATATGTAAATATGTTTCTCAATGGAATGAAGAAATATATGTAAATATATTTCTCAATGGAATGAAGAAATATATGTAAATATAGTTAGTTCTCAATAGAATGAAGAAATATATGTAAATATAGTTCTCAATAGAATGAAGAAATATATGGAATGAAGAAATATATGTAAAATATAAAACGAAAAAAGAAAATAAAAATATAACAAATAACCAGATGAATGTCCATTCATTAATTGCATAAATATTAATGAGTAATATCAGTTTCTGAATCATCACATTATTTCACATTCAGGTCTAAATAAATAAAGGTAATCCTTGAGTTACGATGACTCCCTTTTGTGACAGCCGAAACTAAGATTAAAAAATATGAGACGCAGCCAAATATTACTGATAAATGTGTGAAGGAACAATTAGGTAATATTAATTTTCTGATTAAAGAAATTACTCACGGTTCTGAATCATCCAAATGAGTAATAATTACTAATCTTTACGTTAATTGAAAGACTTCGATTAGGCGTTTCTAATTTGTTATGCATGCTAACTAAATTAAACGGAAAGTATGTGTTAATTTTACAAAATATGTGCAAGGAATTTCACTACGTTCTCTCTCACTGTAACTGGTAGCAAGCCAGGCTAGAAATTCAAACAGCCGGATCTCGGATCCTGCAAGAAGGCAGCTGATTTTCCATACTCCTAGTTTTAAAAAATTCTAATGCATCTCACATATATTTAGACATTCTTCAATCCATTTTATTCCGAATATAAGTACAGTTTATAAAAATATTATCAACTATATCAAGAAAAAATAATTCCTGACTTACGTCGATTGGTTTGTTTTATGTGATTGTGGCAAAGCTTTGAGTGCTATCTGCTTAAGGGGAGGGATGCCTACGTGAAGGAGTTTCTAAGGAAAACTGGCTCGTATACACGTTACACGTACGAAAAGACACGAAAACGGCCATGCATCCAGTCCGTTCGCGGGATTTTCAACCTCTGACTGAACTACCAGTATTCAGCAACACTGGTCCGACGCTGGGCCGCTGGTAAACTCGGCTTACGTAAGAATCGATTTACAATGGGACCGCTAATTGTCTTAAGTGAAGGTCTACTTGTATTACTGAAAGTTTATATGGGAGAAAGTCCCATTAATATAAAGTGGAAAATCAAATTCTCCTCCTGCAAAAAATGTTATATTAATGTAGATTTGAATAAAACTCCATGATTTTATTCGATATTTACACGCAAAATCTGAGTTGTTTTCAGAAGAAAGAGGGCTAATTTTATATTAAGGAAATTTACTTACGTATAAACGAATATATCGCTTTCGGCTATTTGTGCTTTGTATAATAATATATCTCTGTAATTTTTCATTCAAAAGCTTATTCTACTTGAAAAAAATTCTAAGAAAGAATACATACCTCCCCTTATGCTAAGTAGAATATGCAGACTTGCATTCATCAGTATTAGAGCAAACAGAGCTAATTTCACAGCCAGACCGTGTACAGTGTAGCTGACTCGAGAAGGAGAGCACACAAAGAATATATTGTAGCGATCCACGATATATTTCACAATAAAGTACATCAAACCTGTGCAGAAATTAATTTGTCAAAATATTATTCTTGTGGCAAAGGAAACTATAAGACTTTCCGACGACAATCGGCCACGGAATTTTCATTTGTGATCAAAGGCACATCGCGATCGCCTTCAACCTTCAGAACAGGCCTTAAAAATGTGTCCGCTATATTTGCAGTTGTATATTGCACGCATATTTATGAGGTTTCAGGCATTCTACCATCAATTAGTCCCATGTGTCCCATGTTACACGCTTTCGAGTACACTGTAAAAAAAAACCTCGAAGTTTACAGACAAAAGTCTTGTATAGTTACAGAAATGCGAACAATTACGAAGGAAATACCTGTAACGAACACAGAACCAAACGAAACTGTAAACTCTACAGGAGTTTTTCAAGAAGTTTTGCTTGGATTTTGTCCGTAGCGTGTGATCACGTGGCTTAAAACGGCTGAGAGAGAAGAACCAATCAGGAAGAAGGTGGAAAAACAGCGTCTTAGCGAGAGAGTTCAACGATAGTCGCCATGTTAGCCATTATTTTTGCTATGGTCGAGGTAAGTTCGAAATAGTGTTTGACGTGTATTTTACTAATTTTATGTAATGTATTTGTTATGTTCTTTACACTATCTATAATTAAATTCTTTTAATGTTTAGCTTATAATTCTAATGCTCCTAAATAAACCTGTGTTGAATTATTGTTAAGAGTTCAAATCACAGAGCTTGTGTTCCATTTAGTAAAATAACAACTTTTATTCGTTACATCTGCAGGTGTCTGCAGTTAAACTGCTCATATTTATAAACAGAAACAAATTTGTTAATATGTTAGTATAAAAACAAATAAGCTTAATATTAATGTTCTATCTATAGTCTAATAATTTCTCATGTTAAATATTTATGTATCTTTTAAAACATATCGCGTTAGAATATTCATATTTTTCATTTTGTTGACAGATGTAACATTATTATTCCATACATGTTATCATTAATCCCAGCGTGAACTGCTTTAGAATATTTTTCAGAGCATTATTACACTATGTATGTTATTATTAATCTCAACGAAAAAGAAAAAATAAATGTAATATATTTAAAAAATTCGACAAAATAACTTAACATACATTAAAAATGGAATATCATTTCATTAATACATGCGATAAGTTCGCCTTAAAAGATTATATAGTCGGATAGCAATTACATATTTGTAAAAGTATTCAATGTATATTATTTTTTGTGTTAAAGGTAGTTTTAATCCAGGACAGTCTTTACCAACTTATAAAGCATCTATTAAGTTACATTATAACCAACATTTACAAAAGGCAATCGAAATGCCGTGACTTTGACATATTTTTAACTATGATGTAACATACTAGGAACATTAAAGAAAAAAAATTCTATTTTTTCCTTTATGCTTGTTGAAAAGTAAAATATTAATAAAATGGTACAATATTCATTCTAGTACTTACAATGTAAATTTACATATAAATTTACTATAAATTTTGGTGCAAAGTTCATTATAAAATGCATTTGCTAATATTTAATAGTTATAGCATTCAATATCAAATCATGGAAATATTAGTAATGATACGTCAGTTGCATATATTAATTTCAATACTCAGCTCAATGCCAAATTTCTTCTATATCTGAGATAACATGTATTTTTTGAAAATAATTAATTTGTGTCATCTTTTCATTTAAAAATCTCTTTCAGATATATTTTAATGTGAATTATTTTCAAAATTATCCTCATTAGAATGAATGTTGTTCTCTTTATTATGTTTGAAACTGCCATTACGCTAAAAAATATATTCAGAAAACTATTTATTGCTGAATGTTTAAAATAAGTTCTACTGCTCCTTTTTGACAAAGAGTATCCATTTGAATTGCAGTTGGTTTTAATTAATCGTTGGTTGTATTTTTAAGAACTACTTGATAAAATTCAACAAATTAGTTCAATCTATGAGTTCATCTGAAAAACCTAAAATTTTTATTCCAATTCTGTCATGTGTATATATTTCAAGAATGAAAAAGAATTACAAATTCACTATCCAACAATACTGAGTAATATGTTGTTGATATAGCCAAACTTAAAATGACCCATTTTAAAACCAGATTAAATAAATCATCGCGTATTTTCGGTCATCGAATTTCTTTGGCGTTAAAAGTGTCATAGATTTAGTAAATCCAAGGGTCAAGGTAAGCTCAAATATTTTTTTCCATAGTTCATATTTGCTAAGTTATAAATTTTGCTGATGCAAAAGTTATGTAACTTATGCAAACATATGCTTAGAGTATTTGAACTAGTGTTGAAAAATCACTGGAATTTAAAATGTAAATGACAGTATGCCTTAAAGCTTGTTTTGGTAAAAGCATATTTATGGGTGCCCCTTGGCAAAATTTGGCGATTTTTGGCAGTACATGGATACCGAGTTTGTGCAATTCTTTGACCATGTTATTTTGGCTTGTGTAGCGACGATTTGTGTGCCAAAAACCGCCGCTACACGAAGACAGATTGCACATACTCGGTATCCATGTACACATCGACCTATTTTCACTTAAAAAAAATCTGTGAATTGTACAAACTTGGCATCGTGCACTCCCTTGACTTTATCCATGTACACATCGACCTATTTTCACTTAAGAAAACATCAGAGAATTGCACAAACTTGCGCTCCCTTGATAATACAGGGAGCACCCTTCAATATACTCTAACTGCTGTTTTTCATATATTAAAACATTTTAGGCATTTAAGATATCTTCCTGTAAGTTACAACTAAATGAATGACTCTTAAGCATAACAATTTCAAATTTTTATGCTTAAGAGTAGAAGGAGTTATACACTTTTTAAATAACAGTGTCAGAAATATATACTTTTTAAAATATGTAAACCATTGTTTGAAGTATAGAAAAACCTACCTTAGCAACTATACCTCTTTAAGTGATTATGTCAAGTATTCTGGTGATACAAACATTGATATTAATTATCACTGAGAATCATGCTTTGTGAAGTAACCACCTCCATTAAATATCAAAATTGTACAAAATTATGGAAAAGTTATAGAGTGGTTTTACTGTATACTTAAAGTATATCATATCACTGTTAGATATTGATGATGTAAAAGATATTATCTAATCATAAATATTTCAAGCATTAAATAGCTTAGTGTAAGTCAATAAGTTTTCAGATTCTGACTTTGTACCCTGTCTTTCACTATGTAATATTTTTCTAGCAACTGTGTTAAGTACCAGTAAGTAAGTTTGTCTTAAATACCACTTAATGTAATCAGGTATCATCTGTTCTGTCTGTAAAACTTAATCGTAATAAGTGAACAAATGAATATCTGTAAAACTAAAGATGACACTCTATGTAAAAAATACAAGTATTAAAATGTCTATGAGAGGAACATTTAAAATATTAAATCCACGATCAATTTTTGCGACATCTAAGATAGAAATTACCCAAACTGACTAGTTAATTCAGAGGATGAATGCATGTAACATCATTGTTCATGTGTTTGTTAATTGTGTAAGTATTGAAGTTCATGCATTAATTGTTGATAACTATATTATTGGCCTTATATATATATACTTGCATTTCAAAATTTTGTATATTTTGCCAGTGAGCTAAGTATTAAATGCTGTTACGTATAAGTTCATATTATGTGGAAAAGTAGTTTTTGATCTAACACTTTCTGAGAATTTTTTAATGTTGATCATCAAGCTTAAAGCATATGGCTGAAAGGTACTTTTCCGTTTCGCCGGCGCAAATCTCGCCAAGCAGACTTTGTTGGCGACAACATACAGTATACACATAAAAAATGTTAATTCTAAGAATTTTTTTTTATTTTGAAGGCATAAACATTTTAATATGGTTTAAAATTTTGTAAAAAGACAATAAATTTGTAAAAAGACATTAATTTAAGAATTTACTATGATTTCATGGTTCAATATCCTGATTCGCCGGTTCGTATCACGTGACCCCAAGTGATCTCATCTCACGTAAACTACGCTACTAAAATCTAATTCGCTCAGTAATTATCTACATTAATTTCAAGTTAAATCTTAATTTGGAATACAAGTTTAAATGCAAGAATTATTTCAATTCGTACGAATAGCTTACTCAGAAATTATGTAAAACCGCAGTGCTTTACTTCGCTAGTGCATTCTCATTAGAATTGATGAATTTAACACTTGATTTCGCCTTCGGATGAGCGGTGTAATTGCGTTCTAATTGACTTAGAACCTAATTGACTTAGAACTAATTGACTTATTACCGTGAATTGTCTTAGGGGATAAAATTTAAATATCGTGTAAAAATTCTATATTATTGTATGCCAGTATTGAATGAAACAATCTGATAAGAAATGGCTTCAACTTGTTTTGAAACTGAGGCGTAAAAGGTTACCAACAAAGATATTCCGTCTGGCATCAGTTAAACCATTATTGGCGACTTTATCGTTTGCGCCGTCAAAACGGAAAAGTACCGGCTGAAATTACCAGTATTAACCATAATTTAATTATTCTCCTGTTTCAGCGTTTCTCATACTTTTTTCGAATAGAGATTATGTGAATTATCATAATTTGTGAATCACCTTGCTGCTGTTCCCTTTGAAAGCAATTTTTTAGCATATATTACTACTAGTACACTTATATTTTAATATATGATTAAAATCCATTATATTTCATAATTAAGTCCATTGAAGAAAAGTTATATTTCTAATATTTCAAGATTATTAATGAGAAGGATGATTTGTAATTCTTGCAAGGCTCTTTTATATTTGGATATATGATGGTAAGACCACAGTCTTAGTGGATATATGATAGTATATTTGGATATATGGTGGTAAGTACCACAGTTATAGTGCTTTAAATCCATCTTTTACTGCTAAGACTGAGTGGGAAGTCCCTAAGTAGGGTAACCAATAATAAATTTCATAAAATGTCTATCTTACGAGAAAAGGTGATAGATGATTGTCATATGTAACTTTTTAAACTCTGAGATTTTTCAACTAAATTTTTTTGTCTCCTTTGGAAACTTCGGAGGACCATGAGGGCAAGCTGTATGATCCACAGATTGAGAAGTGCTACCTTAATACATTTCAATTTCTAGAGAAATTAATCTTAAAAAAAATCTGATCATTATTAAAACTACTTTACAGATTTATTTTATATTACAAATAAATATAGTAAATATCTAATAAACCTCAAATTATTTTCTGCAAAATGAATTAATTAAATTTGTACTGTTTTTGCTTCAAAAATGGATGATACAAGCAATTTATGATTTCATGAAAGGACCAAAAGGAATCTTGTTTGCAATTTAATTATTTAATTTAAAAAAAGATTTAAATCATTTGGAATATGTACAAGTGCATGCAATTATTATGAAGAGATTCTAAATTAAAATGTCACATAACAAATTTAGAATATGTTATGTACTTCTAACGAATGTGATTTTTTCTTTATTTAGGAGCCGTGCTTTGAATCCTAAGAAGAAGAGGACTGCACCTTCACAACTAGTTAATTAAAAATAACAATAATATAAATTTTACCTATTTTTTATTTTATTTTCCTTTTGGATAGTTTTCAAATAAAAATAAACCTATTTTTGTTTCTATATTCTGTGTATTGGAATAAAGAGTCGAAATCCATTGCAATATCCAATATTTTCAAAATATGATATTTTTTGAAATAAAATATATGATTATGGAATATTACGTTAAAATGAAATGGTTCCTTATGTAACCTGTATGTTACACTAAAAGACTTCATCGAATACTTGTAAAGTAATGAGCAAATACTAAGTTAATATCTTGTGTGAATGAATATTATCTTACAGAATTTTTTATTCCATAAAAATCTATCTAAAAATATAATTTTGTTGAATGAAGATTTAAACATTTTTCCCGAAGATTTAAAAAGTCGTTTGAAATAATGATAACAAAAACATTAATCTGAACCATTTAATAAATGAATAGAAAATTTTGAGAACAATTAAATCATCCACAGGAATTTTGAAATAATGATCGTATTTTTGACATCAGTTAAAGAAAGAAAATCTGAGTCATTTTGATTATAGTGATAAATTAGTTCCATTAATAGTAGGATAGAAAATTAAAATTTTAAAGAGCCATTATGCATTATCAATTTTTCATTAAAAAATTTTTAGTTTATTACTACTATCATATCAATTATTAATGCTGAATTCTTTATCTTCAGTTTTTACATTCTTTTCTTAATTTTATAGGCATAGCAGAAAAAAATATAATTATAGGATCAAGGCATTTCCAAATACATTATATTTTCTTCCTTAAATTTTTAAGATCAGTCTATATTCATCATGTATTATAGACACAGTATCAGGGGATTCTGTTCAATTTTTCAGTTAGAATTTGGGACGAAGTTGTGAAGTCATACCTACATTAAATGCTTGAATTGATTATTTGAAATATGACAAAGCAAGAGAGGGCCATCTGTCCAAGAAAAGGAATATTTTAAGGAAAACTTCATGTTACACAAACATTTACACAGGCAGCCCATTCTCTAGGATTTAAATCTAGAGCCAAATGCTAGTGTTCAGCTTACTGTCTGGCTGCCTGTAGGCAATAAATGTTTTAGTAGAAGGAATACTTGAAAAATTAAATTTAGGACTAACTAATTCTTCAATTTTGTATTCAATGAGAAGAATGTAATTTATTAATAAAGTTTTAAATCTGGGAAAATACCTGTACAACTGTCCGATTAATTAATCTATTATTTCAATTAATGGTCAGTAGCAGAAGAGATTAAAAAGCATTTATGTCTAAAAGAATTATATGTTGTAATTAAAATGAATAATGCAATTAAGCATGAAAATAATTTTGGATAACTTGTGATAACTGAATTTAAGTTCATTGTTGAGTTACATAAATAATTTTTTTTTAGAATTTGAAAAAATATTTAGAATTGTTTATTGAAACAATTTCATTAAAATATTTTTTTACTGTAATCATATCCAATTGCAGTCTCTTTAGATTACACTGTTGGGTATAAGGAGAATGATTTGGTTTAGTTTACTTAAGTATGGCAAAGCACACTAGGACTATCTGCCTAAGTGGAGAAATGCCTTTGTGGAGGACTTTCGAAGGGAAACTGACTTATATAATGTTACACATGGAGAAAACCATGAAAATACCCATACAACCAGCCCATTCGCGGGATTTGAACCTCGGACCGAACTACCAGTGTTCAGCGGGGGGAATTCTAGAACATTACTAATTTATTGCCAAAAAACCATTAAGTCTAATACACAAGTTTTTTTTTCCAGCTATTTCGTGATGCATATGTAACTTTGAGATGTCTTAAAATTCAATAAAGGAAAGTAATGCAGATGTAAGAAAAACATAAAATTTGAGCTTCTTTTTAACATTGGGAATATTTTGAAAGAAAATGTTGTATATCTTTTAGAAAATCTAAGATATTTTTCCTTAAAAAAAAAAAAAAACTTAATATTTAAAGTTACATAACTTCCCTTTCCCCACAAATAAATAAATGCAGCATATTTTGTTACAAGCAGTAGCTGTAGACATTTCACATAAAACATATGTTCTACATGTGTACTTATTTATAGTAATATTACAATCAAAATATTTAATATTTAGGAATACATCATTTTTGTATAAGACAAATATGTTCTATATGCATAATTATTTGGAAGAACTTTTAAGTAAATTATCTGCAACTTTTACATATATATATCCTTTAAAATTTCACATGAAAATACATGTTCTTACATAATCACTTGCAATAAACTTACAAGCAGAACACTAGTAATCTACAAATATTCCCTTTAGTAATTCACATTCAAAAATTACGATCTACTTACACTATTATTTCCTGTAAGCTTTACAGATGTTTACATTGGTAAATCACATATGAAAAACATGTTATACTTACACGATAATTTCCTGTAACATTACAGATCAAAGATCTGTAACCTTTACAGGCATATGCTTCGGTAATCTAATCAACATACAAAAACTTTGTTATGCCTACAGAATAACTTCCTGTAACATTACATGTCAAACATCTGTAACCATTACAGGTATAATCTCTGTAAAGTTACTAAGAAAATTCCTGTTTTGATTACTCAAATAATCCATGGCATCCCAGTTTCCACGACTTTTCTTAGTAACTTTACAGATTTTTTTTTACAGTGTATTTGATGTTTATATTTTCAAGGTATACCTGTCACTTTGAGAAAACATTCTACCACCTGTCATAAGAATTATAATTCTGCCGCGCACTTTATTCGGTGATGTCCTATATTTTGGGGCAATTGCTGCTGACTGTCTTTGGTGTTCAGAGGGATAAACAAAAAAGTACCTGTACAAAGCAGTTATATGTTTCTAAGTATGCGTGTTTACTCAATCATGTTTATGAACTAATTTCATTACACCAATTAGTGTAACGTCTGGATGTACTATATACTTAATGTATAATGCGTTTCCAACATGCACTTAATGTATGCATATTTATTTATCCCTGTATCAATATTTCTTTAGTTATCTGTGCATGTGTAATGTTAGTGTAGTCCAAGTGATAGGAGATTTTATATGTCCAAGACAAATCACGATGATCTTAACATTTTGCGACGTGTACTGTATTCTCTACTATGTGTTAATGTATCCTGAACCGCATAATGTTGTATATTTACCCTGTATTATATTAAGTAGCTACTGCTTATATATGTGATGTATATAATCAGTGTTATATTACGCGTATCCCAATATACAGTGCTCATACTTCTGTGCATATTTTAAACATACTTCAAGGTATATTTTAAGCTAGTCATGTATTGTCAAAGTATTATTCAATGTAACAATATGTGTAACTATAATTTGTGCGGGTAATTATAATTGTTATCAAAGTCACCATAGGAAATCTTGTAATATGCATCTTGAACGACGTATAAGACACTGTATTTATAAATATAATCAATGCACATTAAATCGGCGAGGCGCCAGTGTGCCCCCCTCTTGACATCTGGGGCTGTTCTAGTTAATGGTGGACGTGGTGCTGTACTGATTGACCAGTATGGTAGAGGCACAGTGCCCACGTCCCCCGTCACTTGTAACAAAGCAGTTGTCATTGTTCGTTGAAACCATGTCTCCATTAGCTCAACGTCCATGTCTACGTTAACTTTTTCATTGATGTTTGTACTGAAGCATGAGGATTACAAGCTTTTTGGCTAATTGTATAGCTTATTATTATTACCCCAAAACACTACTCATGAGGAGTCGAACATATATATGCTCTGTGTCAGTTCTCAAGCAGTAGTTATTGTCGCTAGAGTACGCATATCTCATGGCGGAAATGCGTCTTATCACACTATATGTTGTAACTCACATTACATTGATACATTGCATTTCCCAATCTACGGCTGCAAATAATTGCAGGGATGCGTGTCACGTTAAATGCCCTGCTCCGAAGATTGCGAGGGCTGTTAAATACCCCACTTTGCAACTTTTGGTTTGTTAACGAGTTTGAAGACCCCCCTTGGAAGTTTCGTGATAATTGTCGTCGGAAAGAATGATAGGTTTGCCTGTGAACATCAGTAAACAAGTGACAGTAAGTGAGTCAACCTTTTTACTATTACGCAGTGATCAGTACATCACAAGCTCGAATCTATGTTATTATTACCTCATCAACTGCGAGTTTCTTGAGTATCTCAATGGTTATATCATCTCCGGATATATGTCCAATGTTTGCTTTCAATACACTGCAGTTTTTTTTTTTCGAAAATTTGCCTTTTACTGTTTCTCTATAGCCCTCAGTACCATTATCCAGTTTAATTTAACCCTTCCGTCATCCTCTCCTGTCCGCGAAAATTCCCCCCACCCCCAGCGGGCCGTCTATTTTTCGTAGCGTGTAATGTTGTTTTCTCTGTACATCACAACTTCCCATACATAACTTTCATAGTGGATAAATGTCAAAGAATATTAAGCAAAATTGTAAGGAAATAAAGCATAATGGAAAAATAATAATATCTCTGCTTATGTCTAACAGCAGGATAATTTGATAACATCTGATCCAGGCGGTCTACTCCTCCCATTTTGTTGTTGTAATCTTTTACAATTATTGGTTTTTTTAAAGTTATTTTCCGTGTTCTAACATCAATCATTGAATTATTATGGACTGTACTCATCAAACGTACAGTGGTGGCCAAAATTGTGGACACTTTTGGAAATTTTTATGTTTTTGAACTTTGTATGCTTATAGAAAATGTTACGTTTCGCAAAATGCAAACTTGTATATATCATTTTAAAGATAATTTATTACTGAATTCAATGCAAAACACAAAATTCATTTTTTTGCAATACGAAAAAAGTTATATGTACTTTAATATAAATAAAAAACACAGTTATAAAGTGTTTTGTAATGTCTAGCTTTCCTGGCCAATCACTGTTCTTCTTCTGAGAACCAATAAAATGTTAGTAACTGCCAGTAGAAACTGACATCATGTTTACACTTGAAACAGTTCATTATTTTGCTTTGTTCTGTAGAAGGAGGACCTGTTTCTTATACACTGCAATTACAAGTAGGAATTTTTGTAAAACTTCAATCAGTAGTCAAGAAGCAATGACATCAAATGAAAGAGTAGATTGGACACCTGGAAAGCGATGTAATATTATTGTGTTACGAGAAAGTGGTCTTTCCTATGCTGAAATTGCAAGACGGGTGGGTGGTTCAGTGACTACATCTGGAGTCCGAAAGTTTTGTTTACGATATCAGGAGACAAATTCAATAAAAAACAAAGAAGGAAAAGGCCGAAAAAGGTGCACCACATCTATTGATGACAGAAGAATAAAAAGACTATGTCTCCAAGTTAGGAAAATGTCATCAGCCGCCATCAGAAGTGATCTGAATGATGCTGGTGTTTCTGTCAGTTCAAGAACAATCAGGAGAAGATTAACAGATGTTGGACTGAGAGGTAGAATTCCACGAAAAAAGCCTTATCTTAATTTTCAGCAACGAAAAAAAAAAGACTATGGTGGGCAAATGAATACATTAATTGGACAGATGATCAGTGGTCACAAGTTACATGGAGTGATGAAACTAAGATATCGTTATTCGGTAGTGATGTGCGAAAATATGTAAGACGTAGAATAGGAGAAGAGCTACATCCTGACTGCATTCAAGCAACTGTGAAGAACCCAGTTAGTGTTATGATTTAGTCATGCATGTCAGCAGATGGTATTGATCGCCTTCATGTCATCGATGGGACACTGAATGCCAGAAAATACATTGACACTATTCTAGAACCAAAACTTCTACCTTCCATCAGAGATCTCTTTCCCAACAATGCTTCGTTTATTTTTCAGTAGGATTCTGCTCCTTGCCACACGACCAAAATATCGAAGAAGTGGTTTCGTACAAAGAGCATTAAATTGTTGTCATGGCCAGGAAACAGTCCTGACCTCAATTCTATCGAAAATTTGTGGCACCGTTTGAAAACTCTTGTCCGGATGAAGCGCCCATCAAATAAAAGGGAACTAATTGAGGCTATAATTGTTTCCTGGCATCGTGTAATAAGGAAAGAAGAGCTTAAAACTCTTGTCAGCTCAATGAAACGTCGATGTGAAGCAGTAATCAAAAATAAAGAGTACCCTACTAAGTACTGATAACTCACTGCAATCATCACTATCTAATGTATATCGATAACTATTATCGTTTAACTTTTTTTGTATTGCAAATAATTGAATTTTGTGTTTTGTATTGAATTCAGTAATAAATTCTCTTTAAAATGGTATATACAAGTTTGTATTTTGTGAAACGTAACGTTTTCTATAAGCATACAAAGTTCAAAAACATAAAAATTTCCAAAAGTGTCCACAATTTTGGCCACCACTATATATCCTTCTTGTCTTTCCAATTCACAACCTCATTTTTTTCTCTTTTTCTGCTGAGTAGACGTTGAAGCCATCTCTCACTGTCTTGTATCTTATGAAAAATGGCGCGAATATTCATAAAACCCGGGACAACTTCAATTAGAAATAGAATGCCTGATTAGTGCTACCCTCTAAGAGGTATAATGTAGAAGAACGCTTGAGGCGCGTTACGGCCACCCTGCGGAAGTTCTACTTGAACGCACTAGACGCGTTACGAACGACGAAGAGGTTAAAGAGTGCTAATATTTAACAGCAAGAGAATGAGCGTACGCAAAGGAAGAGGGTAATTCTCTCCGTCTCTGGAATGAAAAATTTGATTATGCATTGATGCATGTACAATGTACAGTATAATATATGTGTTTTTGTACTGATTCAATACTATATCTTACCTTCTTTATTTCTGAGCGTATTTGAACTGAAAGTATATCTTTTTACTTCCTTGTACGAAATAAAGGAAGTATTGAAGTTGAGAAAAATTCCGGGTATCTATTTCAACGAAAATATCCATTTTGACTCCGCTTTCGAATTCACTTGACAGTGTTTTTGAATGACATCTGTACGTACTGGGAGAATAAAGGACTGTTTTTTTTCCCATAACGGACAGTAAAATCGATTTAAAATGAATTAAGGAAACACTTTTCTGGTGACGTGCGTAAGTGTGTATCTCTCATAACTCAAAACGAGTAGCCTTAGAATTGCAATTTTGTATACGGGACTGCTATAGCATGTAATCGTGCACCTCTCTTTTGAGTTACAATCGGCTGCACCAAACGTATATACATGTACGTAAGATATAAAAAATATGATAGCTGTTTAAAAAAAATAATAATTGGCGACCTCAAAATTAACATTCTAAATTTAGTGATCTGCCCCTAAATTCATCTCTTCTCACAGGTTCCAGATTTTTCTATCTTAAGTAACGTTTTAATGCAGATGCCTCTTGTCCAATCAAATTAATTGTAAACCAAAACTCTGAACTGAAACTTTTCCGACTCCCAACCTTCTTTCTCTGAAAGTACCTTATCATTTTTTCCTTTACCGCATAAGCTCTCCTGTCGGCAAAATGCTTTTTATGTATGCTGCTGCCGCTTATTTACTTAAGATGACGTTCTAATTCAAAATGCAATTTATGCACTTAAGAAAAATAATATGTAAAAGATTAAATTAGCAGCGTAAATTAATTTCCCTTCTCTATTCTAAAAATAGTAACATTTACTTGCACTGCGTCATTTCGAGAAAAATCTATGTCATATGACTCTAACGTAATTCTAGTGGTGTAAATTGGACTAAAACTCAAGCAGCCAATAACAATTTTACAGCAATATTAACTATCCAATCAAAATACTTTGAAAACCAAAACTAACTCAGTTTGAAGAAGATTTCACCTTGAAAAATACGCACTTGCTTTCCACGCTTTGGCCTAGTTACGCTGCTGTCTGTCTGCTCTGCTTTCTTGCTACAAAATTATCAAAAATGTCAAAAATGTAAGCCTTTTGGAACGGGCACATATGGTGTGCCGAATTGTGTGTGTCCGCGGCATGTTGCCGAAAATAAAAATGAAGATTTAATCTGTCTTCGACTCCAATTTCCTAGTCATTATGGATCAGCACTTCTACGCCATCCAAATTCCTGTTCCTGAATATATTACCGTGTATATATATTTCTGCTTTGTTACTCGGCTCAGTGAGCTCCAGTTTTATTCTTATATGTTGGTAAATTGTGCATTTTTTCCTTTAAAAGTTATTGAATTATGTTGTTATGTTCTCGCTAAGTTTTTTATGCCTTCAGTTAATCTGCGTGCATTATCTGTACAATTATCAGCAATTTAAACGTTTAAGTGGAGCTAAACCTAACAAGGCCACCCTTGGTTTACGTATGAAACTCATAGAGGAATAGTGAATTAAATCAGTTGGTACAGACTTCAGTGTCTTTTTGCCCAGTGGAACTAAATGTTAACTTTCAGTTTTGTGCACATAAAATTTTATCTTTCTGCCCGGTGACCGAATTGTTTGTTTTTGCGTAGAAACTCTGATTTTAAGCGTAAAAATTGTTTTTCTTAACTTTTTTAACTGCATTTGATGTTAGAGGTTTTTCTATATTTTGCAAATTTTAATGAAGATGCTTTGAGTTTTTATGCATTTTTGCCTAGAAGTGAGAACTGAATTAATTGAATGAGATATATATCTCTAATAAAACTCGAGTAAATAAGAGTTTAAATGAAGTGCAGCAAAAAATGTGTATAATTTATTCTGTACGAGGAAATCATGTGGTATACACATCGATATTTTAAGGGGGCTCATACACCTTAAACCCCTTATGATCTTCGAACATGTGACTGTTGCAAGAATTGAGATAACTTATTTATTACTTAGTAAGCAATTACTTCCAACTTTTTATTGCTCACTACATAATATAGCTACTTTCTGAAATCGTAATCAGAAAGTTTGTTTTGCCACAAATATTTTTATAACTTAATCCGCTTTGTGACAAAATGTTTCGTCATGTTTCCACCTTGCGCGCACAGTTTAAAATTATCTGTTGCATTATTTAATTCCATAGTTTATATATAGCTTTTATAACATTTGGAAACTACTGTAAACCAAAAAAACTGAGAATTTCATGTTAATTTTTTATTTTATTTGGAGTCGAGTTTATAAAATGTATTTTATTAAAAATATCTGTAATATTTTCGTGCATAAAATTTTTCAATCGTAAAATATTCATCAGATTGTTGGTTCAGTTAGAAAATAGTGCCCATATAAAGAATTCCATCCAATTTCAAGTATGTACCATTAGCCATTTTTAAAATATCATGCGCGCAATGTGGAAAAATGACGAAAAATTTTGTCACAAATTCGATTAAATTACAAAAACATTTGTGGCAACACAAACTTTCTGGTTACTAGTTTCCAAAGCAGCTATATTATGTAGTCAGCTGTAAAAAGTTGGAGGTTATTACTTCCAAAAATAAATAAAATATCACAATTCTTGCAACAGTCACATAATTCGAAGCTCATAAGGGGTTTAAGGTGTATGAGCCCCCTTAAAAGAGCAGAGAACAGGAAATATCTCTGTTCTTTCCTGAAATCCTTGTTTTCCCTTCAAATTTCAAAAGGAAAAATGTCTGAATATATACTTACCGAAAGGTGTTATCACTGGACATGAGAAGCTAAAGAATGAAACTAAAGTGAAAATGAGCAGTATTCTCGAATACTGGATCCCGTAGGCGAATTCTATTATCAAATCCTAAAAATTAAAATAGCATAGTATTAAACTGGAAGCAGCCTATAATATGAAAGTATTTAAAGTGCATTATGTAAAATATATGTTAAATATATAATACTCGCAAACAAAGGCTAGAATAATTTTTTGCATAATAATTGAAGAAAATCGAAAAATTGTTTTGAAGAAGATATAAGTAACAAAATTCATCTTCCGTTTAGTGAAAATTTTTATTGAGAAAACTCAGCCCATTTTAAGAAAAAAAGTGGCTAGTCTTTTTAATATCATGAATCCTTCACTTTAGTTCACAGCTAAATGAAATTGGCATTTGCCAAAGTACTTATAGTGATATATTACTTTCATAATTAAGATCCATTTTAGTTAAGTGTTATTAAAAGCGTTTTCGTTTTTCAAATTATCTAGTTCTTAAGGGGATTAGAATGGCATGTTTTACTTAAATTATAATTTGTGAATTAACGTATATGCATTAGTTTGTGGGGAAAATGCTCTTATAGACAGATCTAAAATCCTTAAGAATCAGGGCTGTGTTTCAGTGCATTCTAAAAATGGGTAATTTTGTATGATTCGCTAAAAGGCCTCATTTTAAATTTTCTCGTCACATCCATTCTCATACATATTAGGTATTTTCCGCAGACGATAAACGAGATGTGTAAATAAGATATAGATAAAAGAACATGGAATTAATGTGATTGGTTCATTTTTGTTGGAATGAGGACATATTTTAAAGACCAAAATTTTCTTGCTTACCGAATTACAAGATTTGTTTACAAAAACTCTTACAATGGCTTCAGTCAGTGTTGATGGACCAAGATGTTTTAGAGTCGTACAAGGTAAGCTGCAGTTAAATTTTAATTGTAGATATTTTACATTAAGTGAAAGAAAAACCGTTAATCATCTACACTCATGTCCATAAATTAAGGATAATGCAAAATCAAACAAAGGAAGAGTTAAAAGCAAAACAAATTTGACTTATTTGTAAAGCTTATTTATTAAACAAAAGGTAAAGAGCAAAACAAAGATGCTATATGTTTGATATTATTAAAAAAATTAGCGATTTTTTCTCCCTGGAGGAAATTACAAAAAAAAAAAACCTGTTTACAAAAAACCAATATTACATGGTTGGTATGATTGTTAATACATCTCCCAGACGATGCAATACAGTCCGTACAACGCCTAGGCATGCTTAGTATCAAATTATAGATTTGATCTTGGGGGATATTACACCACTCAAAAAGCAATGCTCTCCGAAGTTCCGGTAGACATGTAGGAGGAGGTTGACGGGCTGCAACTCATCGGCCAAGCATGTCCCACACGTGCTCTGCTGGATTCAAGTCCGGTGAGAATGCTGGCCAGTCCATACGGGTGATATCCTCCGATTGAAGGCATTCGCTTAAGATGTTTGCACGGTGAAGACGGGCGTTGTCATCCATAAACACAAATTGTGCGCCCATGGCGCCCCGAAACAAACGTACATGTTGTTCCAGAATGACGTTCTGATAGATTTGGTTTGTCATGGTTCCAATTTGAACATGCAGGTCAGTTCTGGAACACAGAATCATTCCACCCCAAACGAGCACTCCTGCACCACCGTAACGGTGTCGTTCAATGATGTTTTCTTGGTGGTAACGGGTACCTGGAGCTCTCCATATGAAAGTCTGGAGAGAATCAGACTGCAAGCTAAACCTGGACTCGTCGGAAAACATCACACAAGCCCACTGTTGCGGTGTCCACAATGCATGCTCTCTACTCCAGGCTAACCGCAGGCGACAGTGAGTTGCAGTAAGTGGAACGCATCTGACAGGTCTAGTAATATATAGACCAATCTGCCCTAAGCGTTTGTACACGGTCTGCCTTGAAATTGTCGTACCAGTGGCTGAAGAGAGCTGACGAGACAGGTCTGAGACTGTGCTCTGCCTGTTTCTTTTGGTAGTAACTGCCAAATACCGGTCCTCATTCGGCGTTGTACCTCTGTGGCGACCTGTGCTGTAACGTCTACTCACATTACCATCATCTTGGCATCGTTGCCAAAGCCTGGAGATGACACTCTGGGCAATTCCAAGTTCGTCTGATACTTCCAGTTGGGTACGCCCACATTCCGGACGGCCGATAATTCTACCACGTAAAAAATCATCCAAATGCGTCCTTTGTGTCATAACTATTCGGTTATTGCACTGAAATGCTTATAAAGCGCCTGCGAACAATTTTGCTGCTTTGCCTGTATTCCTCATATATCACTCTCTCTTTCACTCTCGTCATTGTGACGTATCATCGGTGTCATCTGGTTATTTCCTGAAATTTGCATATGATTCTTGAAGATGTGTGTAGTGATTTTACAGGTGATATATTTATTTTAGAGTTCGATTTTCGCGTGACTCCGAATTATCCTTAATTTATGGAAATGAGTGTAGTATTTAAATAATTTGCCATTACATAGAACTTTTAAAGACGTACTGAAATTTCTTTTTGAACTTTTTATATTTTAATTGAATTAGAATTCTTTTCTTCGTCTCTTTCAAATCAATCATAATCGAGGTGGAATTCATAATAAAAATTGCTAAAGGAATTTAAATAAACTCAGGTCCTTTCTAAGAAAAAGTTCCAAATTGACGTATATTAAGTCTTAATAATAATCGCTCAAACTAATGGTAAATGGAAAAATTAATTTTGAATCGAATTAAAAGTCACTTTTCATTTAGGTTACAATATACTGTGATGTTAATTTGGGGAATTTAATCAACTACATGCATTGCCTCTTATTTCCATCATTTATGCATGTTGAACATTTTGAGAACACAATTATTTCAGTTCGAATTTATTCTAGAAAGTTTACTCACAAAATTTCATAGATAGCTATTATAATGGATAAATAAAATAATATATACGTATAAATAATGATAATTATGTTAGCATAAGAAAATTTAAAGTAAATTTTAGAATTTGCGATTTTTGTTTTTGCAAAGAAAATTTCTGTTACTTATTTAAATTAAATAGTTCTTATTACATCAAAAGTTTTTCTTTCTTTTGAATGTAAAACTTTTTATATTTACTTATTATTAGTCCAAAGGGGCAATTTTTTCAGATGGACTTTTAATTTCGTTTTGGCGCTTTTCGTCGATTCACGATAAGCGTTGTTTGACTTTTCAAACTGTTGCCACCAACATGTATTAAACTCATGAGATGTGTAATCAGAAATATTCAATATTTTTATGAAATTAAACTAGCTTTGCTCGTTAAAATCGTTATATACTTTTCTATTTTTATGATAACTATTTAGGCGGTTGACAGAGCGAGCGGCGATTTTTTAGTGAAATAATATAGTGAATATCAAAGCATGTATGCAACCTCTAACATTCTATGGAGAATTCTAAAGATGTACTGTTTTTAAATATTTTGTGATTTTGCTGCTGAAAGGAATTTTATGTGACATAAATGCAAAGAAATTAATATTTAGTAAATAAAATCAACACATAAGAAGTTAACAATAAAAAGACAAGAATTTGTTTCTTAGTCATCTTACTAAGAAAATTGACTATTGTTATTGTGAACTGAGAAAAGACTGAAAAAAATATTAAACTTTATGCCAACACTTGACATTGCATCGGGAATGATAAGCATATACTACTATGCAGCTTTTAAAAATTTTGTGATTTAGTTATTGAATTGTATGTGGCGTAAATGTGAAACAAACGCTGCTAAATAAAGCTAAAAAGAAAATAAGGCTAAAAAGAAAAAAAATGGTAGATGCAGTGAGTACAAGAACAGACTGTTAGCGAGAGCGTAAAAAACGTTAACAAACCCATTTGGGCAAACATTAAAATGTGGAACATTTAAGATTTTTTTTTTTTTTTTAAATTTCTTCCCCGGAATAATTCATTATAACAGAATTAAAGTTCTTATCATAAATAACTAATTAAATACTTGAAACTATATTAGAATAAAGCCTTTTAAGGAAATTAAGAGTGTTTTGTTGTAAAATTTTATTGAATTCAATCGAAGGTTTCCTATGATTTTAGAGAATAAATTTTCCTGTTCCAAGAAATGTAACGAAGAGTCATCTCCTCGAAGAAACAAAATAAATTTGTAATTTTGTCAAATTTTAGAAATGAAATTAAGTTTGGTTTCATTTATGTGACTATGGCAATAGCCTCGAGGGCTATGTGCCTAAAGGAAGGGATGCCTTCGTGGAAGACTTCCTAAGAGAAACTGGCTCGTATACACGTTACATATGGGGGAAACCACGAAATCGCACATGCATTCATCCCGTTCGCGGGATTCGAACCTCCGACCGAACTACCAGTGTTCATCGACTTTACCGCTCAGCCACTGGTGAGCCAGTCAATGAAATTTAGTACAACGATTCAGTAAAATTTGCAGTTTGAAGAGCAAATTCTTGAATCAAATTTTCGCAGGCTGTGAAAGAGAACTCTTCTTAAACTTCAAGGCTTTGAAGATATTAAGCATTCTAAAAATGGATTCATAAGAAATTCGTTCTTAATACGTGAAAATACTTACTTTTCTAAGAGTCACATTTTCAGCTTCTGACTTGGAAACGAATGACTGATAAATTAAGAAAAGAGCATCTGGTATTCGTATCAATTCAAAGACACAACCAATAAATAAGGCGGTTATGACATAACCCACGAAGAAAGCTCCATTGTCCGGCAAAAATACGCAACTAGAAATAAGTTATTTTACATGTATTTATTATTTCTAAAACTGAAGATAGTATTGCTTTAATTTTATCAACTATGATTTAATAATTAACTAGCATGGATAGTGTCAAACAGGGAATTCAACTTGCTACATAAAAAGATTTAACTTCATGATCCATAAATATAAATGCAGGGATACACAACTATTTCTTTTTTTTTTTTAACAATTTTCTTTCCTCTAAATTTTTAGACTTTTATTATTAAGACAAAAAGTGCCCCGGATGGAATTTATTGCTGATGGGTCTTATCGTACTTCTCTGACCTAATTAGAACTAGTTCAAGAATTTCACCGTGGCAAAGAGCATAAGAGTGCGTTAGCATGGACCTTGAGTCCCATGTTCTTTGGCGAAAATATGACATTGTCCAGCTTGGCCCCAGTTTTGATGGAATTTTGTCTCTCAGACCATCCCGCGGGAGACGGTCCAAGAGTCTCTATCTGTCTGCTCTTAGTCAGACCACTCGGAGGATTCTTTTTGGCTTTCCATGCATTCTGACTGCTGCCATGTCGCACAGACGTTTAAAAACATCCACGCATTCTCCGGGAATCGAATCCAAACTCAGTAATTATTATACTGAGAAAGGTGGGAAACTTATCGTAAAGTCTACAAATGCACGTTACCTTGGCGCTCTTTGACTCTGCGTAATTCAGTGATCAAAATGTAATTATACCATAGCTGTTAAAAGTAAAATTTAAATAGCGTAATACAGTAAATTACTGAAAAATGTATGCATATTTATCAGGAATTTCCGAGTTCTTTCCTGAGCATTCTTGTTGTGTAAATAGCTAGCATTGAAACATGAGTAATACAGTAAATTACTAAAAAACATCTATTATATTTTTTAGGTGTTACTAAAGTCTCTCGTGCGTATTCTTACGATGTGAGTGGCTAGCATGTCCAACTAGCATTCAAACATCCGTAATACAATAAATTACTAAAACATCTATGTATATTATCAGTACATTTATTTGTGTATATTTATCAGTATATATATTATGTATATTTACTAAATCAGCTGTGTATATTTAGTAAATTCTCTTGTGCATTCTTGTGAAATGAATGGCCAGCATGTCCAGCTAGCACTGAAACACTCGTAATACAGTAAATTACTAAAACATATATATATATATATATATATATATCAGGAATCACTGCATTCTCTCCTGTGTACTCTTGTGTCTGCAGTGGCGTAGCTAGGGTGGGGCAAGGGGGGCATCTGTCCCCGGGCGCAGCATCCAAGGGGCGCCAAATTGATGCTACGAAATTTTTAATTCATTAAAAATTTCGTAGCTTCCATTTCTTATATTTTCTTATAATTAATATATTTAATTTCTTATAATTATTTCCATTTCTTATATTTCTTATATATTATTTCTTAAATTTCGTAGCTTCCATTCCAAATATCCATGGAACGAATCCATCCAGATTTGATTTGGTCACGGTTGAGATTTAATGTTTCCTGGTCCGAAATCACACACATTTTGTACGCCTACATTTAATCTAACACATTTAATGAACATCATATTAAATTGATAAATGATTGTTATCAGCAAGGTATGAAAACAAAATAGCAATATGGAACATGATAAATACTGATATAAAATCTTCCACTGTACTTATTCGATATTATACTATGCAGCTAGATTTAATTGACGTTTTTGTGATACTTTCCTACTTTTTAGATTAAAACACGTAACAGGGGACATGCGGTCTGACGGACCGCGCCACATGTTCCTCCCATCAGCCCTATTGCATGCTTTGTCCAAGTGAATGGATTCTTCCCCTAGCTTCACGTTTCGTGACCTTCTTTCTGGCCCCTTTTTATCGGAATGCTTTGGCAAGTGTATCTGTTGAAATTCTTCTAGAGCGGTCTGTGAGACCTCACCTCCCTCTCAGTGTTACAATTTTCGGCGTAGTGAACACATGGCTCTGAAGTTAGGTCCGCGGAGATTCACTTATCCTTCTGATCCCCGTTATGCAGAAGAACTGAAAAAAATTCTAGACGAAGTTGGAAGTGATTTTAGTGAAGAAGATGACTGTGAAGAAAATTTCTGCGAAAAAAGGCGAGCAGTGGTTTTGATGTCATCATTGCATCATTCGATAGAAACAGACTCGGAAACACAGAAACCTGAAATAATTGCTTTTTATAACAGAATCAAAGGTGGTGTTGATGCTTTAGATGAAAAATGTTCTGTCCATTCCTGTAGTAGGAGAACAACGCGTTGGCCTATGGCTCTTTTCTACCGGTTAGTAGATATGAGTACAGTAAACGCATACATTTTGCACCAAGGTTATAATCAAAACCCTGTTATGACCAGAATGGTGTTTTCGAAAGAATTAGCGAGAGAATTAGTCCAACCACTACTACACACGAGAGGGAAAAATCCAAGAATAAATCGAGAATTGCGCCTGACGATAAAGCGGATTTTAGGAAAAGAAGCTGAGTCTAAGGATGTGGAGCAGTAAAACAAAAGAAGCAAAATTAAAATCAAGGAAAACATGTCGTCTGTGCCCCCCAAGCAGGAAAAGAAAGACAGTATATTTATGTTTATCTTGCCAAGACCCTGTTTGTTTGGAATGCACGCAAAAGTTATGCAATGAATATGCTAAAGAAGACGAAAACTAAATTGTTTACTATCAGAAAATCAGTGAGATACTGATATTTTAGGTACTGTCAAAATTTTTTTGTATTGGGCTATATACAATTAATTTTCTGATGTTAAAATTTGCTTTGAATATTAACTAATATAGATAAAATAGTTAATTCAAAATAGATGCATTCTTATTTTTAGTTTTATAGAATTTAGTGCAGCATATGATTTTCATCGAAAAATTTGAGGCTATGGGGAAATTTTCTGGGAAAACTTTAATTTCACTTTAAAGTGTAAAAACATATTTTCTTTTCAGAGTAAAATGTTTAAAGAACATCTAAGTGAACTATCATGATGATATTTTAATTAGACGATTTTTAAAAAAATTATTATAATGCGCGGTCTCTGAGACCGCACGTCCCCTGCTATGTTCAACTTTTTCACCTCCCCTGTTACGGGTTAAAATACATCTCACCTCAAAGCTGTATCATCATCAACTGTGAATAAAATGTAATGTCATTAAAAAGAACTAAACTTACCCCCAACTGTATTTCGTATTATCTTCAGATACAGTCCATAAGATGAAAGCACTTAGACTGCGGGACGAAACCAAATAAATCAATAAATAAAAATTAGTATCTGAAAGCTTCAAACTGCACTATAATTTCTCAAAGAAGTAGTCATCAGCAAAAATTTTAAATTATGATATATATAAGGAAGTTCAAAATTTATATGTCCATTTTCTTTATAAAAATGCTAGCTATAGTCTTCAGCTCAAACAGCTAAATCTTTTCTGTTGAATAATATTAACACACACTTAAATAGTACTTCTATTTTAATAACACTCAACAATTATTTCAAAAAAAAAAAAAAAAAAGAAATTTTAACTTAAAATAGTAAAAAGTGAAATTACGGTTTGAACAAAATTAAAAGCAAGAAATATTAAAAAGGACTTTTCATTCTGAATGTTTCTACACATACTGGCCAATAAATTAGAAACCCAAGATTTTGTTGGACCACCTTTTCGCAAGAATAACTGCTCTGATTCATTGGGCCATCGAGTCCGCATGGTTCGGGAGTGCATTTACTTCCAGAGAATTCCATGCATCGGCTATGCAGCTTTTTAGATCTTGTAAGTCTATGAAACATCCGTCACCATCAGCGTAAAAAGGCAACATCGTAGAGTGCACTTGATCTGCCAGTATATCTAGATATCCCATGGCTGTTTGTTTATTCTCGAAGAACACCAGAACACCACTTGCACGCCGGCAGAACATGCCCCATATCACGATACTCCCACCAGATTCTTGCACAGTGCGAGTAAGGCAAGACGAGTTCATGGATTCATGAGATTCTCGCCAAATTCAACGTCTTCCATCAGTGCAAAATAAGGTGTAGCGTGATTCATACGGGTTACAGCCGAAAACATCGCGGACGAAAACGTCGCAGAGAAAACAACGCAAGGCGAAAACGTCGTGCTAGAAAGCATCGTGGGAGAAAACATCGCAAAGAGAAAACATGGCAGTTCTAAAACATCGTGGTACAAAACATCGTCGTCCAAAATATCGTGGTAAAAATAAAGAATCTACAAGTCATCGCATGACGATAACATCGAAGACATGCTTTTTTCAGGCTTTAATAACTGTAAATGGATATTCCCATAATGATTTGTGAGCGCAAGATGGAAAGAAGGATAATTTTTACTTTCATATTTTTTATTAACTAATAAATTTTGCTGAACAAGTAAAAAGGAAACTTAAACATAGAAAATTAATGCAACTTATAGCACTTAATAGAATTTTAAACCGACATAGTTAGCTAACGAAGGTCAATAATAAATCATTTTTTATGAAATTTTTACTGGTAATTTTTCATGAAAAGTATAATCTATAAGTTACATTTAATTTTCTATGCTTAAGTTTCCTTCTTACATTTTCAGCAAAAATTTATTAGTTAATAAAAATATGTGAAAGTAAAAATTATCCTTTGTTCCATCTTGCGCTCGCAAATCATTATGGGAATATTTATTTACAATTATTAAAATCTAAAAAAAGCTTGTCTGCGATATTATCGTCATGCGATGATTTGTAGATACTTTATCTTTTACCACGATATTTTCGACAACGATGTTTTTAAACTGCGAAGTTTTTGAACCGCTTTATTTTCGACGTCGATGTTTTGTACTATGATGTTTTGTATCACGACATTTTCGCCCTGCGTTGTTTTCTCCGCGAGGTTTTCGTCCGCGATGTTTTTGCAGCGATGTTATCGGCGGACACCATTCATACGACCACATTACCCGTTTCCAATCCTCAGATGTCCAGAATCTTCTTTCCCGACATCATTGCAAACGAATTTTTGCATATCGGGTAGAAATGAGTGGTTTTTTTCACAGGCACCCGACTATGCATTTCTATCCTCTGCGCATGGTTCGAGTTGAAATCTGTTGGGAAGAGCCTTGGTTGATGATCTGTGAAGATCTCTGTAGGTTCTGATTCCAACATTTGGAAACCTTTGATATGGCTGCTTTTGAGAACCCAGTGAGATTTGCTGTCTTCGAAATCGAGGCCACTGATAAACTGCACCAACAATAAGCCGTTTTTCAAATGATTGAAAGATCTGCCGTTTTTCTCCTTATGCTTTATTCATCGTGAAAATCACTCTTACATATTACTGATCCTAGCATTCTAACTGCGTGTAAAAACGTCATAAAAACAACTTGCATAAAAACACGTCATAAAACGTCATAAAAACCACGTCATAAAAACAACTTGCATACTTCATCCCTAGCGCTCATTCAAATGAAAATCTCAAAGGTTTTTTTAATTCATTGGCCAGTGTGTGTATATCCCAACTATTATATTTAATTTTTAATGCAGATGCTAGTGCACACAAGAAGCAGAATTAGAAAATTTTGTATTTTCATTTCCTATTTATTTACATATCTTTATTATTATACACACACACGACTCTTTATATAATATGTGATTAAGGCATTCGAAGTTGCGAGTTCGTTTTTGCGAAAATGCTGTTAATGTTACTTCTCACTTTAGAAATGGTTTAAAACATAGGTAACAACAAATCACATTGAACACGTCTTGAATGAAACAGAAGGGCCCGTGAATCTGAAGCAAAGTCGAGTGACACTTAGAGACAAGGAAAAGATAAAAGAAGATGATTCTTAAAGACAGCTATCTGATACTTTTATGGAAAGTAATTTAGTATCCAAATAACAGCATCTTCCTGAATCGAGCAGAACCCAAATATCGGGAGTCCAAGATGTCTTGTGTAATTTTCAGTTGCTGTCTGTGATACATGTAACCTTTTTGCAATCTCTTGCACAGTTACATGACGCGTAAGTTCAATTATGGCTTTAATTTTGTCGTCATCAACTTCAGAAGATCAGCCATAACGTTGGTCCTCTTCAAGTGAAAAAGCTCTTGAGTAAAATTTTTTAAACCAATTCTGGCATATGCGTTTTGTTAAGCAATCAATACCATAAACTCCGCATGTCTAATTCTGAGCCTCAGAAGCTTTGTTGCCTTTAGGAAAATAAAAATTCTGACGTGGATACCACATGACTTCTTTATACCATCTGTTAAATTATACACATTTTTTGCTGCATTTCCTTTAAACTTATTTCCTCGAATTTAATTGGAGATATATTTCTCATTTAATTATTATCACTTCTCACTTCACGGCAAGACAAAAATATATGAAAACTCAAAATATCTTCGTTAAATATTAACAAATATGACGTACACACACGTTACGTACGTACGTACACACGTCACGAAAAAAATTTCTTCTGAATCCATTTTACAATCCGTTTTGGAAAAAAGAGTCCTTTATTCTCCTTTACGTACAGTTCTTTACGTGCAGATGTAAGATTAAGATTGACAGTAAACTAACATTCGCAAGGAAAAATACACAAAATTTTTTTCTATAGCAACATAAAAGTATCAGCTGCAAAATCTCAAAAGAAAGAAAAATTATAAGATTGATAGAAGAATAACAAATCAAAGTCCATCTATTTGTGCAAACCGAAATTACTTTCTTGCCAAATCAATAGGTACTTACTTACCAGAAACCCTGTATTTCTAAGTTTTGAACTTAGTAACACATCTTACTTCAAAATATGTTATTGTTAAACCAGCTGAGCGTGCAGATAACGCGCTAGGTTCACAATCAAAATATTCGATTTATTTAAAATTTTAATTATATGTTTAATTAATTATATTAATTACATAATTAATTAATTATATGTTTTGGAATTTCGCAAGCATTTTATTTTCAGTTATTATTGTTGTAATACTTTACCTGGTTAACCCAAGAGAGGGAAGAACTACGACAGTCAGTACCAAAAAGGAAAATGTTTTCTTCATTATCGATCTGCACATGGCGGATCTGTTAAACAAAATAATAAAAATAAATAAAAAATAAATAAAAAAAAAATCTGAAATGTTTCAGATTTTAAATTACGTCCAAAGGGGCGTTTTTTAACATTTTGTGTGTTACTTTTCTTTATTAAATATCATGTTCCTCGCACTTAAACCATAAGATCCAGTGCAACAGCAATATCGCAAAATAGTTTTAAAACGAGCATATCTTTAGAATTTCCGATACAGAGACTCACGCGCTGGAGATAAAAATGTTTTTTCTACACAACGTTGCCATTGCTCGCTTTGAAATCCTTGAGTTTGTTAATCAAAAATTCGTCAAAGTTTTAAAAAATAGGAAATCGATCATAAAACAAATTTCAAATTTCAAATTTGGTCTTCCACATGCTCATATTCGTTGGAGGATTACGTTATTCAAAATTCGATGACTCTATGTACCGTTGTTTTATCACAATACGAGAAATATATATACATTTATGCAGATTTTTCATTATTTAATTTCTTCAAATATAATGCAGGACTCTAACATTTTGTGGCAACAGTTTGAAAAGTGAACCGACATTTATGAGTCCGACGCAAAATGCCAAAACGAAACTAATAGTCCTTCGGGATTCAAATCCCTTTGGACTAAAAAGTTACAAGCAGCATATATTTATTTAAAATGTTGACATTAACGAAAACGTTTCCACATATAATGATGCCACATGCAGTCGCTTGTTTTCTTACCAGACTTATTTTCTTCAACGTCAGAATATGACCTTACATAATAATAATAATTTTAAAGTTTGTCAATGCTATTTTTATTTCATACTAGCCGTCGTCTGGCTTTTAAATGTACAGAAAAACAAACGTTCCCTCTACAAACGTAATATCCAAGTACCTCTCGACAAACGTCCAGTATTCAAGGGAAACATTAAATTCAAAAACTGCAGAGAATTATCGCCCTCATTTTTCGAGTGGCAGCAATGCTGATATCAGCAAAAACGGCAACAGCGATATATCAGCAACAATGGCTGCGTGTTATTATTGCTGATATAATGAGAGAGAATTATCGATTGGTTGCGATTTCATCAAAAAACATAAAGTATAAAAAAAATCTTATTCAAATTTTGAAAAAAATCGCTTCGAGGTGCATTGGCTCTTGTCTAGATGCACCCCTATGCAAATTCTATTAGCTTACGCGCAGCATGAACGAAAGACACCCAGACAGACTCCTCCTTTTATTATAGGTAGAGATTTTGTATAACAAATTTTTATTAACAAACTACGATTTGAAAGCGAACAGTGGCAACACTTTTCGAAATAAAGCAGATTTTTTATATATCTCGGCTGATTAAATTCGTACGAAGATGAGAATGATCGATATGGCTTTCCACGAATTTTTGGAATCCGGGTGGTACTTCTGTCGAAACTCCAAACAAACAAACGAATAGACGTGCACATATTTTAATAGTATAAATTGTTTTTCAGTTTCACCATACGTTTATAATTTTATATAAAACATTACCTAGCATAAAACTCATGATTTTGATATATCCCTGGAATTACACACTTCCACCTAAGATGCACATTTACGATTATCAATAATCATCAGCTTTGAAAGGAGCTCTGTCTGACGCTCTGTCAAAAAACAGATTCAAGTCCTTTGTCTCAATGGATCAAATGGTTCTTTCGCTCAGTGTACAGCATGGTAAGAGCCTTAAAGGTATACTTATTGGGTGCACTGGTTTCAAAGAGTTGCGAGATTTATCTGCATCCCATAAGCCTTTTATAATAATAGAGAGAAGGGTGAGGGAGATGATAAAAGAACTATAACTTTAAGGTGGGTATAGTTATTTTAATATCGTAAATACGATTTAATGAAAAGTTAGTGTTTTTTAAATTGAAAAGAGCAGAAATTCTGAAAAAGTGCTTGAAAGATTAAAAAACCTTTTATATTCAAGACATCCACAAAGTTTTTAATTTCCGATTTTTATAAATTTGGGAGTTCGTTCCATACGTATAAAATCTAGCTGTATATCTAAAATATCCGAGCCGTATAAAAATAACTTAAGTTTATAGGAAATTGAACGCGGCCAAACGGTTCCTTCGTTACACACAGGGTTCGTTATAAAGCGGATTCGTTGTAGCGGGGTTTGACTGTAGTATTTTTTTTCTTTTCACAAATTTCTTTCCTCTGAAATTTCTTTTCTTTCCTGATTAGATAAATATCACGAGAAAGGTTGATTATTATTATAGTGGAAAATTAAATGAATTTATCGTTATGAAAAATGATGCAGCTGAAACTTACAAAGGTAATTTAAGTAGTTATCAGTTATCATAGTACTAAAATGTTCTTGTTTATGATTTTATGCCTATTAACTATATTGTCTTATTATTTTGACAGTACTATCACTTGTACTTTCGTCGGCTCCCACCAGGATGAAAATTAATTAATGTGTTCAGTTCGTGTCTAAGTCCGTGCCGTTCATCACTGGGTTGCCGTTTTTACCATGCTATGATTTTATTAGTGTAAATACACTACAATACACAATAATACGACACGCATAGGCTACTTCATAAATGAATGATACCTCACGTATTCACCAAGGTAATCACCATTTTTGTCAATACACCATTTCTGCCAGCGTTCAGATAGGAGTTCAGTGCCTGTTCTGCAGAAATGTTATGGCTTCGAGTTGTAGAAATCTGTTAGTCAGTTTGATAAGAGAAGCTTGCTCATGAAACTCTTGTTCCTGAATGTTGTTGGAAAGAGACCGGAAAAGATGGTAATCAGAAGGATTACCATCATTTTCTCTGCTTGACACTGTGTACTGATTAGCCTTGTAAATGGCCAAAGGGACCCGTTAAAGACTTACAAGCTGTTGGCAACAAACTCCAAACTGAAGAGAAAAAAAAATTAACAACGAAAAACGAAGGCTTAACAATGTAGTGTCGCCAATCCAGTAAACTTACTTATGCACCAGTCTATAATTCTTGACGTCTTTTGTGTTTCTTCATATGTAAGTAAACAAGCTCTAAAATTCATGCTTTGTTCTGGTTCTTTGAAGATATTTCAGATTTCAAAACGAGAAGTTGACTTTACCAAACACGTTTATTGTTTCAGTCTTTTAAAATACGTATATATCTGCAGTGAGGAAGGTATCTCGCTCGCAATTTTCTATTATTTGTTAAATATAATGTTGTTCACACTTAAACCCATAAAATTCAATCCAGCAGCAATATCTCAAAATATTTAAAAGAGCATATTTTTAGAATTCCATTTACATAGTCTTACGCGTTGAAGACAGAAAATGCTTTTTCCCGTTTTTGCCATCAATGGTTTTGAAATCGTTGAGTCTCTTAATCAAAAACTCATAAATGCTTTACAAAATATGAAATAGTTAGTAAAATAAATTCCAAATTCGGGCTTCAATGTCGGTATTCAGGTGAAGACGCACGTTAATCGAAATTTGATTGCTCTAGGTACCGGTGTTTTATCAAATGCGAGAAACATACATATGTTACGGTGAAACACCGAAATCTGGAGAATGTCGACTTTCACCGGTGAATGTCAACATTCACATAGTCTCTTGGTGTATGTTCGAAATATTTTCCAAATACTCTTATTTCTGACTTACACCGGTCAATGTCGACATTCACCATGTACTAATGGTGAATGTTGAACATATAACAATATTATATTTTCTTCTCCGTAATTCAGTCGCAAATAAACGCACTTGAGACTTGAAATAAGAACTTAAGAACATGAGAACCTAAAACACACAATATATTCAAAATGAGAAAGGAAAATAATAGAAGTTAAAAACTTACTTAATTATACAGTACGTTCTAAATGAGAAAATAAAATAACAGTAATAAAAAAACTTACTAAATTATGTGTTTCAATCTTATTTATTGCAACAACTTAAACTATTATGGCCCTTTATGACCTGTCTTTTCAACTTTCACCGGAACATATCTGTGATTGTCGACATACACCGGTGAGAGTCCGAATATACAAGAATGTAGTGAAATATTCGGTCTTTCACCGACGTATTTGGTGAATGTTGATATTTTCCGGTGAAAGTCGACATTCTCGAATTTCGGTCTTTCACGGTAACATATACATTTATGAAGACTCTTCATTATTTAATTTTTTTAAATAAACTAATGGGCAATAATATTTGGTGGCGACAAATTCAAAAGTGATTCGCCTTTTTTAGTGAATCGACGCAAAATGCCAAAATTTAAACAATACCCTTTCTGAGCTAACACGCTTCTGAGCTAATAACGCTACAACTTCCTCCAATGTCGCTTTTTGTTAGTGTACTCCATTTAGAAGCATTAAAACATGCATGAAAAGAAAAACATAGTGTAATGGTGTCTATTTTGGGGCAGATTCAATTAGTAACAATCACAGACTTGATTGATGACGCCACGCGGTGGATATAGGTTGCTTGTTTTCCTCTTAAAGTTCGGCCATTTAATTGCCAAACGATCGTGATTTGAACGTTGAAACTTGTATCGATAGTTGCAGAACGTCATCGGGAATACAATGATATTAATTTTTTGCAATTTTATGACATTTCACATGCCGCCCAGATGGTATGGTGGTTAGAGGAGGCAGCTGCGATACCAAAGGGCAAGGGGTGGAATCCCGGGGAAGCCATAGTCAGTCCCTTCATAGGAGGCAAAGTGGCCGGGCTACCTACTAGGTGCCTTCATGATAAAGTGAGGACCACATTTGGTCTTAGTAGTGGCCAAGCCAAAGTCGGCTGAGGGTCCTTGGTAAAAAAAAAAAAAAAAAAAAAAAAAAAAAATAATATTTTACATATTTCATAAATTGTTGGTAAATAATTTTTGTTTACACACGTATTGCAACACGAATATAACATCAGGAAATTTCTCTCTCTCTCTTAGAAGACAAGAACGTTGCAAAGACCGCTTGTTAAACATGTTGTCTATTTATTGTAGGCGTAAAATGACTTGCAGAGGCAGTATAATACTGCATTAGCACGGACTAAACAATAAGAGCGAAAGACATGGAGTGAAGAATAAAGCACAGATTAAAGAATAAGGACTCTATATATTTTATAAATGATAAACAACTGAGTGTATTTTAATCATGTAATTGTAAATTATTATATAGCCAATATATTTAGTTAATAAAAGACCTAATACTAAAATAGTATTAGTTATTTTATTTACTATTATAATTTAATCTGCTTATTTCCTTGAGTCGCAGCGTATAGTGTTATTAAGTATTAGCACGCCGTTCAACCGATGTAGTGGTTAGCAACTGCCGTATCGAAGGGCCTGGATTTGAATCCCGAAGAATGCATGGATTTTTGTAAATATATAGTATCCGTGCGGGATGGGGACACTAAATACGCAGCGAGCCGAATGTCTTCTCGAGAGGTCGATAGTAGGGAAAGAGAAGTGGGAGACTCTCTCACTTGTCCCCCCCCCCGGAGTACTCTCCATTAAGATTGTGGGCGGAACTGAGTAAAGTCGCTCTATCGCCTGTATGGTGGTCAAGGCTGTTGCCAACGACAGGGGTCATCCTGTGCTCCTTGTCTGACTATACAAGTGAGCATGAGTAAGCAACAACAACAAGTATTAGCATCATTATTACTGATGTATAATACGATACGATATGCATATCTTTACGATATACTCACCATAAGTTTGGCCTCAGGTATAGTTTTAAGACTGGTGGGATAAAAGGGCTATAGAAGATTTTTACACATATTTAGAACAATTTCGATAATGAATTTTAAAAAATCAAATGTTTCGATACAAAAGTTTCTGGCAACAGCTTATTATATGAAATTAGAAATATCGCATGTTGCTATTAAATTTATTCTTCTTTCAAAATATCTCACTTAAACAAGCTGTAGATTGGAGGATATGTTTTTGGCTTTCTGAAGAGACATATTCCTATTCCATAATTCAAAAACTTTGTGAAATACATTGTATTAAAATTTCTAAGTAAAAAATAATCAGTATTATTAATAGGAAAGGGGAAAATTACTACACCTGGAAATTTTACGAAAAGCCGTTCTATCACGGAAATCACAATGCAGACATATAGCCCAGAAAAAAATGCTATCAGATCAAACATTTAAAAACATACTCTTTACATTTTAAACATTAATTAAACGTCCACGATTTTTTTCTCAAAATGTGTAAGCACCCTCTGTATATCTGCTTATCTGGTAGTAAAGACATGGTAATCCCCATGATTAACCCTGTCCTGTCCTGTACTGCTGAATGCTTATATTGTAATCACTTTCATCACAAGAATTTTAGTAGAATACATTTAAATTATTTGATACGTGTGATCACTGCTTAATCATTTGCAGTATTTGAAACGGCGTGCATTTTAACCAGCCATCTAAGAAATATTTGTCTAGATGGGAAAGTTTTAAAATTGAAAACTTTATATTACAGTTTTTATCCAGTTTTTTTATTTTTATTTTTATCCAGTTTTTTATTATTATCCATTTTTATTACTACTCATAAATAGTCTACATGTATAATTTATCACGCTTTTAATGTTTTCATGTTACCGGTTTTATTCCTTTGTGTTTCTGTTGCTTAATAGTAATTTTACTGTAGAAAATAATTAGTACATATTTATCTTTTAATTAGGCTTCCTAAATTACTTACTTTGTACCAAAATGGAGATATTGTGAGGAGTTTGACACCAAAAAATATATACTCATAGAAAGGCTCCAGGCAAGGATCGTTGGTAAGACTTTAGAAAAAATTATACTCTGCATGAAAGAAAAAAAAGGTAGCTTACATTTTTTACTTGCTATCATAGTTTACTATATTATTAATTAATTGCATAAATGCTTTAATAATTAGATGTTAGTGAGCGTGGGTGTTTCTAATGATATTTTTCGTCTTTCGAAATGTCGATTCTTTATCTCTTCAGATGATTTGGAATCAATCACTTATTCATAACATAACAAAATTGTGACATTCTGTGTTAGACTGAAAATTTTATACAAAGACCAGAGAATGTACAAAAGAGAATTATTTTGTAAAAAATTTATTAAAAGAATAATTTTCAAAATAACTAAACTTTTCCAGCAACCGAAATGGAATTTCCCTGCTACTGAAACTAAACCTCGATAATAGTATTAAAAATAGGCACTTAATTATTCTTTCGATTTTGTAATAAAGAGTTTACTTCGTTTGATTTCGCCATCAGAGCCAAGTTATTTTCGAATGAAAATGGCTTATGTCGGAAGTCCTGTTTGGACAATATTCTTTCCTTTCAATGCACCATGAAATGATTATCCGTTACTAGATGTAAATTTATAGTAGACAGAAACACTGAACTGTTGCAGCTGAAATAGTTTGGTTCAATTGTGACAGACAAACCATTCCTACTTAATAAAAAAACAGCCGTTATCGTAACATAAATACATTTATTTTTTCCTAATGATTTACAAATTTACTCCTGCTTACTTACAAATATGCTGTTTTTGTCGAGAATTCATCCTTCAATCAGCTCAATTCAGTCTAATAAGTCAATGTTTTCTGTGATATAGGAAAGAAAACTTTCATACCGAAAATATAACGGTTTATTTTGAAAAGATCCGAATAGAGTAAGCAGGGTGTAATTCTGTCCTATTCTCCTGATTCCTAAATCATTGAAGACCACTGAACAGTAGAAGTTCGATCCTGTTCAATCCCAGGCAAATGGGCTGGCTTTATCGTTGATTTCCGTGATTTTCCCTTGAGCAAAGTTAATACAAACCAGTTTCCACGAAGGCATCTCACTCCTTAGGCAGACAATTCTCTGTACTTTGCCATGTTCAAATAATCTAATCTACCTAAATTAAATGATTAAAGTTCTGCACGATTTATCTTGTACGTAGCCAAACAATTTTTAAACTTATTTATTCTACAGAAGAGCGTTTCTTATAGAATACTAGCTACTTCATACTACTTATTCATATATTCTCTGCTATATCATCTGTATATGAACAGTTCCTTTCTGTTGTTATTGTCTGACTATATGAACGAAACTGCCAGATGTCCATTTCGAACTGATTCTCCCTCTAATTTAATGTAATGCGCTTGTGCATGTACACGACTGTTCAAAATTGAGACAATTTGTACATTTGGTTGATTATCTCTAGAACTAATGGATATATTTGAATGAATTTGTAGGGGCATAGATTGATATAGAACGCAAAATATACCATACAACATCTTTGGTACATACATACAATCTTAAGTAAGGGTCATCGACGCAGAAACATAATTTCATATTGTAACTGAGGCAGTTTATGAGTACTGTGGCAGCCAATCCTACTGCTGCTTCAAAGATGATTTCAAATCCTGAAGGCCTGTGGGAAGACGAAAGCAAATGGCGACTGCTCTCTCAAGATCCTCCTAGACATGTTCTGTAAGAAGTAAGTCTGATGAACTGATGAAATAAACCACACAGATAAAATTCTCACTTTTGAAAAAATCTTCAAAAGCGAATTGGTAGTCAAATATACTCCTGTAAAGAATTAACGTAAGGCTGTAACATCTCTTCCCTGTATATCGCACCAATTATCTGACATGAAGGTCTGTGCGCCCGTCCAACATGATATCTGGATAGATGATCAGATCTCCGCTGCTGTACTCCTTCCTTTGTGGTTGAAGTACAGGCAACAGGTTCCTGGCTCTTGCCAGACGAAGGTAAGTCAAGAATCAGTGACAAAGTTAAATCAAAACTCATCTGTGAAGAGAAACGTCCGCTGCTGATGCTTGCCCCCAAATGGATGCTATCAGCACCATGCTAAATGGCTTCTCTTATGTGCCTCAGTATGTAGGTGCGTCTTCTTGCAAGCAGGACTTCTTGCTAACAGACGAGATCAAAGAGACTTACGGTGACTTTTTCAAGGGTGTAATTGGCCCTCAGTTCATTTTCAGATACTACAACGTTGGTTCATCTAGGCATAATCTGGTGAATGAATTTCTGGAAATTGAGTATATTAACCAAATATGGATTGAGCAGTCATATCCCCATACCTAAACACTACAGGGCAAATCTAGGGTGCTCTTGGGAGGACAACTGAAAATGACGTTCTCCAATGCAAAACCTAAAACTTGTGTTCCTGCAAGAGAGAGCGAGCGCAACTACTACAGGAATTCATTAACTGTCTCATTTCTGGTATGAAGTTATACAGGGTGATTCAGAATTCATCATCAATATTTGGTGGAGAGGTAGGGAATAGGAAAAGAAGGAGATTTCACATAGGAATGCATGGGCACATATGCCATGTGGTTGAGTAAAATGACCCCAGTTCAGTAATGGAACGAACACATTAAAACGAAGTAATAAGGAAAAAAATATTTATTATCTTACATGTAACATTTCTTTGCATCGGTTTTACAGACTTACAAGAGGTGCTCGAACTGCTGACCATGTGCTAGACTCACAACGGTGTTGCATGGGCAACCGGACCTTCTGGAATATGCCTGGCATTTAAATGCATATCTGCAAATTCATTCTACGCATACCGGTTCATGTTACTTCTGCAAAGTCAACTAGCCGAATGACTACTAGCTGCATACGTCAAACATCTGTGCTTATGTGTGGAAGTTGTGTACACCCAGCGCCCTCTACACACCATGCGTTCGTCTGCTCCCATACTTTCCTACCTATGTCGATGAATATTATCCACCATTCCACCTGTACAATGATTGTCGTAAGGTATAAGTTACTTATTATATCAACCTATGTCCGCTCCAGGTGTCATTAAAATCTGTCTTTCTTTTCTGGAGATAGATGACCCAATATAAAAGGTCTCTTAATTTGAACAGCAGTGTATTTTATCTTTTGGATAATATAGTTAGTTTTATTGTGCTTGAATATAATGCAGGTGAATAACGGATTTTAATCTCTTGTGCAACTTAGTTTACCTTCTGTAGAGATGCAGATTCATGCGCTTCAATTCAATCAATTTTAATGAAAGATAAATAAAAGAATTCACTTTAAAGGTTAAAATCGCCTGTCTTAAAGTTTATCAAAAGACGGCAAAAGCTCTTTTCAAACTGTTATTTCACTTACGCTGTGCTCCGTCAGATGTAAGCTTTCTGTCTCGAAAGGTAGGTTTAAACATTTTAAGCCTATATAGAAGAATCTGCACAGCTAATTTTATTCTCTTAACTATTTCAGTTTTGAGCTGTTCTCTGCTGGCAGTAACAGAAGACAACTAACCACACTATTATATTACCAATGGTCTATGTTTCATACGAAAGCTTAACATTTTACTATATTGTATGTATAATGTAACTTCAATGAAACATTTCAAAACTAGCAGTGCTCTGTAGCTCAATCTTTCAAATGCAACGAATCAAAATAACATTTTTTATTCGATTTTGAAAGAACAGATTATTTAACAAAGTATTTATGAAATTTAATTTAGAAGTCAAACAACAAAAATCAGCGTTAAATTTTCAAATTTCACAGGACTAGTTTCGATGGTTTTACGGAACCATCATCCTCAGCTGCAAAACCGCAAATGAACGAGATAAGAAATAATGATAAGAAAGCCTGGACAGGAGATAAGCTACTGGTGGCATCTGTTGATGAAACCATAACTAAAATATAATTTCTTTAAAGGAAACCAGAAATAAAAGTAAAGAATAAACATAATTTCTTTTCTTTTAGTTCTGGTTTCATCAACAGATGGCGCCAGTAGCTTATCTCTTGTCCAGGTTTTCTTATCATTATATCGTATCTCGTTCATTTGCGCTTTTGCAGCTGAGAATGATCGAAACTACTCCTGTAAAATTTGAAAATATAACGCTGATTTTTGTTGTTTGACTTCTAAATTAATATTTGTTCGGCGTCTTATTGTATCTTTATTTATGAAGGATCAGATTAAAATTCGTACCCCATACACGGAGTTTCCCGAAAGATTTGACAATTGATCCAAGTCCAAGCTGGCAATAATAACCGCAGGAGTTGTTAAGAACAGCGCTACGAGTAATACTACGGTGTTTATCGTCATTGTCCTAATATCCCACAATCTCTCCGAATGTTTCATATTTTCCCTGAAATGAAATAATATTTTGATTAAATAAATGATAATGCTATCCAAGAAGATTATGCATTTTTTAGAAAATAGGAATTTAAGAAAACATTTTAAGAAGCCTTTAATACGGTTTAAAAGAACGTGAACAATGTGCAGTTTGGTTAATAATATTGTGCGATGCATAGTAAAACGCATGACCGTTCGTGATCGTTTTCTTTAAAATTATAATTTTATTAGAACGGCTAGCGCAAAATTAAATGCTGTAATGTTATGTTCCTAATTTTATTATTTTAGGTAAATAAAAATATATTAACATAGTTTAATTTTCTTTAAACAGACATTGGTAATGAGTTTTGTTTTACGCAAACTAAAAACAACATCTTTGTTTTAACTTATTTGAAATTTAAATTAATGAATTTTATTTTTAGTTAAATAAGCCAAACTTGAATTGCTTTTTAAATTCTGTCAAAATATTTTATTCCATAGAATAAAAATTATATATTTTATTCCATAAAATTAAAAATTATATATTTTATTCCATAAAATTAAAAATACGAATATTTTGCCTTTTAAACTGCATTATCTTTATTCAAATAAAATACAATAAACACAAAAAGAAATTCTCTCATTTGCATTACATTAAGTAAGCAACTGGCTTACAAAAGAAAAGAAATAAGTTATCTGAATGATTCAAACATCGGGAAGAACTGTGGTTTCAGTTACTTAGAGTCTTATCGTAAACTGTTTGATATTATATTCAGAAATCAAAAGCCATTCTTGATACATCACATATTAATTATTCCAAATGTTTTATCTCATGCCTTAATAATGAAAGCTTGAAGTTTAAAATTATATTTAAAATTAATTTCACATTTATAATAGTCTAGCTAAACTAGAGATGTTTGGAAGCTAGAATACTGAAGAACTGTGTAGCGACTATTCGTTGAGTTCTTGTAGTGTAAGTGACAACACCAGAAGAGGGATAAATTACCCTTTTACTCAAAATGAATTAAAAGATAGCCCTTCTTGGGCGTACAATAAGCCTCTACTTGGGCTTTAACTTAAAATGGAAAATATGAAACTAAACTACTTTCACAAAATAAAAATTTAACCAATCGAAGCTACACAGAAGTAGCACCAATCGAAGCTACAAGAAGCACTTTAAATAAGGGCCAACTAGAGGAGTTGGCCCTTATTTAAAGCTCACCGGCATATACTAACAGGCACGTATTAGGTACGCTCGTAGAATATCAAGCTTAAACTAATAGCAAAAACGTGGCCGAAAGGCAGACCACGCTCTCTAACTGAGGTGACCCAGATTTCAGCTTAAATACTCGTTTCTACCTCATTTGCATCCTAATCTGGAAAACTCATTCTGACAGGGAAACATAGGTGTAGAATTAGAATGTATAGGAAAGGCTTGCTTCCTCCCCCCCCAAAAAAAAAATCTGAAATGTTTCAGATTTTAAATTACGTCCAAAGGGGCGTTTTTTAACATTTTGTGTGTTACTTTTCTTTATTAAATATCATGTTCCTCGCACTTAAACCATAAGATCCAGTGCAACAGCAATATCGCAAAATAGTTTTAAAACGAGCATATCTTTAGAATTTCCGATACAGAGACTCACGCGCTGGAGATAAAAATGTTTTTTCTGCACAACGTTGCCATTGCTCGTTTTGAAATCCTTGAGTTTGTTAATCAAAAATTCGTCAAAGTTTTAAAAAATAGGAAATCGATCATAAAACAAATTTCAAATTTCAAATTTGGTCTTCCACATGCTCATATTCGTTGGAGGATTACGTTATTCAAAATTCGATGACTTTATGTACCGTTATTTTATGACAATGTGAGAAATATACATACATTTACGCAGATTTTCATTATTTAATTTCTTCAAATATAATGCAGGACTCTAACATTTTATGGCAACAGTTTGAAAAGTGAACCGACATTTATCCGTCCGACGCAAAATGCCAAAACGAAAGTAATAGTCCTTCGGGACTCAAGTCCCTTTGGACTAAAAAAAAACTATTAGCCAGTTAACTGTGGCGCCCTCGTTTAAGAGCGGTTGCGGACACATAGCCGACGGGACACCTAACCGACACCAGTTAGCCGACAGGAACACTTAGCCGACATGGACAATTAGCCGACAGGTCATTTAGCTGACTCGGACTCTTAGCCGACAGGACGTTTAGCCGACCAGGACAGTTAGCCGATAGGACATTTAGCCGACACGGACACTTCGCCGACATGACATTAAACCGACAATGAGTCTCGCTCTTCCCAATGGTTTTAAATTTCTAATACTTTCACATTTCATTACTACTTTGCTCAACACTACATTCATTCCCGTATAAAATCGTTTCGCTCTTCCCACTAATGAAATTTCCTTTCCCTGTCAGGAAGTAGAGTGATTCGCCCTACTCCTTGCCACACTGGAACTATTTTTTTTTTTTAATCTAAAATGCTATTTATACCCTCCAGAATGCTATTTACAGGTTAAGCATCGCATATGTATTAATCTGGGATAGGGCTTCGGCACGGGAATTCGTACCTTGTGGCCTGCGGCCACCTAACAGAAGTAGGTTTGGTTTATGTAATTACGGCAAAGTCAGAGGGCTATCTGCCTAACGGGAGGGAAACCTTCGTGGAGGACTTTCTAAGGAAAACTGGCTCGTATACATTTACACATGGGAGAGACCACGAATACACCCATGCAGCCTGTCTGTTCGCGGGATTCGAAATTCCCACCGAACTGCCAGTATTCAGTGACTTTACCGCTCGGCCGCTGCTGGGCCTAACAGAAATACAGTAACCGTTTTACTTGATATATAATCAGTCTCTTCTAATAGAAACTGCCTTTTCATCAGGCTAGAACTTTATAAATGCATTCAGGAAAATGGGCACCAAAAATTTCCCTAATACCACGTAGCTAAAACAAAAACGAGAAAGAGAGGGGGGAATGAAAGAGTAAAAAAAAAAAAAAAAAAAAAAAAAAAAAAAAAAAAAATGAAAATTAATGAAAAGTGAAATGAAAATTTATACATTTTTAACAGATATTGAGAAAGTTACATTTTATGAAAAAGACCTCAAACAATATAACATATTATATTGAAAATTACACATCGCTACTTTCAAAACAGAATACATTATAATATTATCTAGTTACATCTAGTTAACATCTAGTTAAAATCTGGCATCGATAGATGAGACATCTATCGATCGATAGATTCTAGCCAAGCAGGGCGGAGCAAAGCGAGACATCCTTTGGTGCCCCTCCTTCTGCAGATTCCTCCGATTTCTCTTCGGAGATTTTTAAACGTCCGGAATTTCATATCAGGAACGTTTTCAATATATGAATAGTGAAAAATGTAGTTTTTGCAGAAATGTATTCAGTTATGAATGAAATAAAACCTTAAAGAATATTTTACGTCTAAATTAAACATAATGCACCAGTTTAGTGCTATAAACATTAACCTAAGTAAGTATTTTCAGCGAGAGGCGTGGTCAATAAAATGTTACAGAATTTTTAGTTCAATTATGGTGGCATGAACAGCCCATTATAGAGGTCAATAATTTATACCTTTGCTTGTCTTAAAAATTTTTTCCAATAACAAAATAATATATATTTCGAAACTAACCCTTCACGACCATATGTTTCTATAAAAACTATAATTCAAGAATAACAATAATTTTTATTGCATTATTCAGATTTTCCATAACAGGGAAAGAAAATTTCATTAGTGGGAGGAGCGAAACGATTTTTTAAGAGAATGTAACATGATGTATTGAGTAAAATAGTAATCAAACGTAAAGGTATTAGAAATTTGAAAAAAATTTGAAAGAGCGAGATTGGAAAATTAATATTATTACGTAAACAAGAAAAATTATTAAAGATGTGAAAGTATTCAAAGTAACCCAGTTGATTAAATGAAGAAGCTTTACGGATAACTTTTGAAGATCCCAAATGTAATTAAGTGACCGCCGTACTTAGCTAAAAAAAAATTCTTTTTTCCTTACGAAATTTAATTCATATTTCCTGATGAGAAATTTCAGCGCTTTTTCAATTTGGTCAATATACACCAAACACCACGATACATCAAACAATGCTAAATTTTTCCAATGATTAGAAGCACATATGCTATTTTTAAAAATCGAAAAATGAATTTTACTCATAGGTGAAAAATTAATTTAAATATTGAACTTATGGATAAGTCGAGAAATTTTGTAATTCATAGTAAGTTTAAATAATTATTGGGTACGTGTCAGCTAAACGTCATTGTCGGTTTAGTTAGGCAACAAAGTTCTTAACTTTTATGCCATTCAAATTCTTAAGATTTTGCTAAGGGAAGTTGATTAATTTATTTATTAGTATAATTAATATTTCCGTTAAGGGATATTGCTTATTTCATTGTAATTTTTTATATATAATACATTTTTATTGAAACTTCTGTTTTTTCTTTTTTTGATAAATTTCTTCTGCTGACTAAAATTCTGTGCAGTTTTTAAATTTAATGTTTGGTGTTTCCTTTAGGCATTTTTCTGGTACATTTAAAAGCCAGACGAAAGCTGGTCGCCTAGCGGCTAGTATATCATATTTTATTTCGCTAACATAAAGATAAACTTATTGAGAATCTTTTCAAATATTGCACACTTAATGTATGCACCTTTCAGAAAACGGCAGACATATTTATGTGGAAGACGAATTTGGATGTACTGCAAGCCTAGCTAATAACACAAGTTTATGGAAATAATTATGATTACCTTTTCATTTCTAAATCCCTACCGTACAAAGTGCAGTTGTCCGAATAACTACCATACAAACCGTTATTGAAACCATTTTCAAGACTAACTCAAAGAAATTTTGCTATGGAGAAACACTTTTTAAACAGTATTGCAATCAAAATTTGTCATAAAGGAAGATGCGACGTCATGACACGTTCAACGAAGACGATATGACACGTTCATGCGGTGGCCACCTAAATATTCGAATTTAATGTCACGTTATATTTTATGTAAGAAATTCTTCAAGACAATGTCTATGCGACTTAATTGTTTGCTTATGTTTGGGAACTTTGCAACTATATTACCGCTGTTGAGGCTGCGTTAGGCCTCTATATATAGTCACGCGAGTGGGATAAAACATATAATCGAGTAGATGCCCATTATATCGGCAAAAGGAAGCATTTGTGAAATTTGGAAAACCAAATGAAGTCAAACATTTTCCTGTAATAAAATTTGGTATCGATTGCGTTATTCATTTTTTATTAATTTTTAAAATCGAAACTTTCTTCGAAAGTTTTTACGATTTGAAAAATGAAGAAAAATGCATGGCGGCCAGTGATGGGAGAAATTTTTTTATTTGTGAAAATTACGTATTATTCTAAAGAAAACTGACATTCTTGTAACGAAACCATAATTTTTATTTCATAGAGTATTTAATTATGCATTTGATAATAACACTGATGATGTCATGTTTTTGCTAGATGGTACAACATGCTATAAATGAATAGTTTCACTGCAATGGATTCGCAATAACAACAATAATGTATTAGAAGCCGTCATAACGCTTTAATCTAGACCTAATAGAATATTTGGCTACTCTTTGGAATATGGTAACAGGTATTTTGGCGACATTTTGGTAATGCGATAAAGGTTACTAGCTAGGACTTTAGCAATAATCTGAGAAGTACACAGTTCGAATCACAGATTATTTTGTCTCAGAGAAATGAGAGATCAAGAGACATGTCATGTGACATTTTCCGGAAAATTCCAATCGGGATTTTAGCTAATAAGCACTTAGAAACAATTTCGCTGCTAAAGTGCAGAATCGCCCACTTATTTGTTTGGCGCTTTTTACAAGAGTTAGAAGAATTGGATATTTGTCAATTTTCTTTGACTTTTTAAGTGAAAATATTTCGATGTGTACATGGATAAAGTCAAGAGTGTGCGCAATGCCATTTTTGTGCAATTCTAGGATGTTTTTTTAAGTGAAAATAGGTCGACGTGTACATGGATACCGAGTATGTGCAATTCTTAAAAACGCGGCAAGCAGTGGACGATTCTACACTTTCTCCCAATTTCGCACCTAATCTTCGTCATGATTAAGCACTTTTATTCCATAAAAGTTCGCATAAGCGTAATTCGGCTAGTAGATTGTTGGAAAAAATGTTGAGTAAAAAAAATAAATAAATAAAATTTAAAAAAATAATAATAAAAAAAAAATCATGCCTTTACTTCGTGAAAACAAAATGGCGTTCAAAACAAAAACCAGCAGGTTGCTGTAACAGGGTTGGTCGCCAAAGTTTCGCCAAAAAATTGCCAAGTTACCATAATCGGAAGATTCACCGAATATTTTTGGGATAATTTTAATCACACCTGAGTAAATTTCAGAAAAAATTTCAAAAGTTCTATGATATTTTTATTTTAGAAACTGGAAGGAAACTATACTTTTAGAAAAGTTATAGTACATGGAAAATTATTTTTTGGCCAAAAATTAGTAGTCAAACTTTTATTTAACAAAGTCGCAGAATCTCGCTAAAAACTTTGCTGAATGCAGGAATTCCCAGAATATAAATTACGATAAAGCACACTTTAAGACAAGAAATATTTTTAATTTTAAATGCAAAATAGTAGTAAAATGAAATATTAAATGCAAAATTATATATGTTAGTGTATCCACTTCATCTAAGTTACGCATGAAAATTGCATAAATTCATTTAGAAAAATATTCATTTACTTTAGTTTGTTTTATGGTCGGGAGCAATACTTCGTTTTAAGTCTCACCTCTTTGCTATTCACGGTCTTCTGCTATAGCGCGTCGTAACCCCCTCTGCTATAACGCGCTTTATGGCATATGGTTTTTGCAGCTATTCCAAGTCCTTTTTGATTTCACAGCCATTCGTTGCTCGCATGAAATTTACTTTGTCCTAAAGCTTTGACAGACTCCGTAGCGTTTTCCAGTAAAAGTAGGTGTGATTTCACTGTGAGCAGCCATTTTAACACTGTTTCATCAACGTCTTCATAAACGTACTTCTTACGTTTGGCATTTGGACCAGTGAATTTAAAGCTTCCCGAAATTTTATCTGGGTTTTGCAGGATTTTCGATAAACTATTTTGCAAAACACCAGATTTTATTGGAATGTTTTTGCTCTTTACACTTTTGTCCACTTCATCAAAAATCAAAATGTTAGACAGTTTCGTTTCGACATTTTTATTATTTAATACACAACTAACTTTGAAAAGGATTTGCAGTATAAAACCACCACGAAAATATAAATAAAAATATCGTACAGCTACTAGTCTGTGAAACGGGATTGGTTGGAGAATTTTTAACAATGTAGTATATAATGCTTCTTTATTGGAAAATCTTCTTCTCTCCACTTCATCCTTCATATAGAACTGAATGTGATAACAGATAACGATCCACATTCTTTTCTTTAAGACCACAGCTGCATACATGTCATTGCAAGTGAATAAATAAATTTAAAAGTGTCCCAGAGAAGAAATAAAGAGCTGGAAAAATAATCAATTTAGAAACTTTGTTAAATAAAGAGTGTAATTCATTATTTTGGAGGTTTTGTACAATAAAATTCACTTTTCATGCAGAATCTCGCAAAAGCTTCGCTAAATAGAATTATTCGTAAAATAGAATGTTCGCTAAATAGGACTTTGATTGTGTAAACCGGAAATATTTAAAAATTAGCTTCCCTTAAGTAATGCTGTCTTTTTTAAACAAACGCTAATATTGAAAAGTAAACTTATTTTATATACTAGATTGACATATCGAAAGTATTGCCACATCTTGAAACCTCAAAATTCTAGCTAATTCAGTAGGATGTGTTTTAAAAATAAGACACAATAATTCTAATTATTTTCAACCCTTTTCAGTATTATTAATGCAAAATCACACAAATTCCACTTGGAAATGGTTTGCCTTAATAAAGACATCCACGAAAGCTTGAGTCCACAAATGTTTCTTCCTTTTAGACAGATAACCTTAGTGTGCTCTCCAATCATAATGCTTCTAAACATTTCAAAATAATTGTATTATTGCAAGACGCTGAATACATTTGATTAATATACAATACTTCTGATATTCTTTTGATTACTATATAATACTACTCATATAATACTTAAACTTTACTATTATTAAAAGGGAACGGATTAATGCTGTGGAGAAAGAACTGAATGTTATGTTTCACGACCACTGCTAGATATGATTCTTACCATAAAATGTTATTAGGATTGGGCGCTGGATGAATAAGGCATGGTCGCATAGGATCGGTAGGTTCCAGTCTCTTCTGCCGCTCTTTTGCTCTAGATATGTATAAACAAAAATACAGATGCATACAAAACAGATCAAATTTTAAATGACATATCTTGAAATAAAACTATGTAAAATTTAAGCGGCCTTGTTTGATATTTTGTTGCATAATATAGTAGAACATAGCAAAAGGAATTTTTCTTGTTCCTGACAATTGATTTTTTTTAAGTTGGAGATTATCAAGAATAAAAACTTATTAAAAACAATAGGATAGTAATTAGCATCACTGACACAATAACACGCCGAATAAATACTAATTCAGAAGTCAAACAACAAAAATCAGCGTTATATTTTCACAATTTTCACTGGACTAGTTTCGATGGTTATACCGAACCACCATCCTCAGCTGCAAAACCGCAAATGAACAAGATAGGAAATAATGATTAGATAAGATAAGAAAGCCTGGACAAGAATAAGCAAGTGGCGCCATCTGTTGGTGAAACCAGAACTAAAACATAATTTCTTCAAAGCCCGAAGGCAACGATGGATTTTAATTAGGATCGTTAACTAGAACAGAAAGATTTGACTTCTGAATTAGTATTACTGGTGTTAAAATTTTCCTATGCCTTAAAACTAGCAATAAATACTTCGTGCCAATTGATGGTTGCAATAAGTGAATACTAAAAACGTACTTCACAAAAGCAGACCTTTTTCTTTTCACGATGATCTATAATTGTTTTATTAAATAAGTCTTTTTAAATAGCTAACTCATTGTGAAAAGTATCCTCTTTAACGTAGCGCTAATAACTTACCTCTGTTGCAGCAATCTTCTATGTTATATGATTCAGTAGTCAACATTAATGCACATTGTAGTATGTACCAATTTTATTTTCATGGGCAAATTAGCTGATATATTAGGCCCATTACTGCATAAGAGATATTAGCTATTACCAGTTAAAAATTCCATGTAACTTTGCGAAACTTGCGTCTTCTTGTGGCGCCTAGGTTGGTGGAATTGTGATTTTTATTGATTTGTTTTAGTTAGACCAAAAGCATTTGATGAGGCGATTGACAATCTTTTATCATCGAAGGCTACAAAATTTTGGAAATGAAATTTTTTGCCATAATTTACAACACAGAATTTAATTAGCTTTATTCATACTTTTCTTAAATTTCGCTTATTCACAAAATTTAATAAGCTTTATTCACATATTTCCACCTATTCTTGTTATCATGGGCATGAAATTCGAAAGCATGAATTATATATCTAGGAAAACTTAGTCTACACCACATTATGAGATTTATTTCGTAACTTTAAAAATAAAACCTCTTAAAGGAACTTCTTAAAGAAAGAAAAACAACTTACTCGGGAATTTTTTACACGGTTCTATTGCAAAACCGGTTATTACTAAGGAAATGCACATTGACAATGATAACATTTCAAATATAAGCATTGAAATATTCTGTGCAAATTTTCGAGTTTTGAAATTTTCCTGAAACGAAACTTTTATACAATCCATTTGTGAAACGTTTTTTAAATTAGAGTAATACTTCGATTCTGTAATGTTTTATCTAACACAAAAGAGGTAGAGTTATTTTCATCTCAGTTACAGTCGCTGCTTCATATTGTTACGAAATGTCAAGGCGTGGTGAGATGGCTTCCCCACAAAGCAGTTTTAGGGTTGCCATAAAATGTCAAGGTAAGGCAGGTTTGCCACATTTGGTGAGAAATCGCCCATTTGGCGTCAAAATTGGCGATATGCCATGGACTGATGGAGCACCTTCTGGAACGAATTTTTACCGGTTTAGCCCAGAATGTTCTCCAACACAAACCAAAAGCTATATAAACCCTGCTGGTCCGCAGCCAGTTTGTATCGAGAGTGTGTGCTTCATCGAGAGGGCGAGTGTGTGTGCCTCGTCTAGAGTGCGAGTTAGTTAGTATCGAGTCGGTATCTCGTCTAGCGAATCAATCCCTGGAGTCGATCGAGTTGACAGCCGGGCAGCGAGTGCCGAGTGGGTCGTCGAGTGCACCGAAGGAGTGTATCGTCGAGAGAGCATGTTGATCTCCGGGAACAACTGAACCAAAGAGTCGGGAGCTGTGCTCGTGTGTCGTCGAGTGCATCGCGAGTTGTAGCGTGGAGAGTCTCGAGAGTCGCTGATTGTTCCAGCGAGTGTTTATAGTAGATCTACGATGACTGTAAACGTGACTTTGGAGCTGTCCTGATCAGTATTGGCTAAATAAAGTGTGTTTCGATACTTCATCAAGTGTCGTCGTTACTCACTCCAAATCTACAAACCCCGTACGAACGTGAGGGAAGAAAATAACGCAACAACTGGTGTCAGAAGAAACGGAAAAACGTAACAATATGAAGTCTATTGCTTTATAAACAATTGATTCCTATGCTGTTTATTGTTTAGGAATTTCTTTAGATTTGTTTAATAATCAGAAGAAGCAAATAATTTAGATGTCTTTTAACATCTGTGTCTTTTACCGAAGAGTGAATATTAGTACAAGTATTCTGATAATAGCCTAGTAATATATTTTTAAGTCACTTATGTTTATGTAATAAAATTTTAGTTAAGAAATTTTTTCAGTGTCCAGCAATACATTATTTTATGACTGCTTAAGTTACCATGTTTAAATTTTTATAAATATTTGTTTAAGTTTGTTATATATTTATTTTAATTAAGAATTCATTTTTAACTAGAAATTCATTAACAATTAATTTAGAATTAATATTTACAATTAATTTAGTCATAAATTAATTGTTAATGATTATATAAGATATTTATTAGTATTATTTAAATTTGTTTTTAATTAATACCTAAATAATAACTGAATTAAATATCAAAAACATACATGGTGAAATTGTTTGGTAAAATGCAAATAACGAAAAGCAAGAAAGAGGTTGAGCTGTATAAATAAAGATTGTAAAATTGAGAGTGTTTGCAGATGTAAGCATAATGAACAAAATTTTGATGTTTAATTACAGAAATGAAAATTTAAACGCTTAAAATGAGGAAAATAAATCGTAAAAAAAATTATTTTAAAATTTTAAAGGTTTTTTTTTTTTTAGTTTGTAAGTTAGAAAAAATTTGAAAGTTTTTCAAATTATTTATATAAACAAAATAAAATTATTTAAATTTAAATAAGTATATCAAATGTGTGTAAAAAGATTTTAAGTGTTTGTGAAAATTAATAAATTTATTCGTGTGTAAAAAAGGAATTCTAATAATAATAATATATATATATACATAATGGGAAATAAAAAAATTCTGAAAAGAAAAAAAGTGAGTAATAGTAAAAGCTTCACCAATTTTGTGTATAGTACGACTGGAATACAAATGACCATTTGTTAGTAACAGAAATAGAGGGATTATATATGTGAATTTAAATTGTCCTCACATATTTCCACTATTATGTGTTAAATTCTTGTCTATAGGGAGAGTTCTGTTTAAACCTGTCACTTTTCAAAATGAAGAGTCTAAATTTTATCAAGCTGAGGAAACTTATAATAACCTACTTTCCAGTTAAATGCTCCTGGCTGAAAGAGACAAATGCCATGGGTAGAATTTTCTTAGGCAATGCATTCAATTCCTTTGCAATAGACTTTCTGTACAAGTTCATTTGGGCTGTGTAATATTGAATACCGTTAACCTGTAAAGCGAATGAACACAACAAAATTTTAAACCTACATAAATACTGCGTTTAATATGCATATTATTAACAATGTTTTTAATGAAAACTTACATTCTCAGAAACATTTATGGTAAGCTATCACTATATCTTTGTTTCCTGAAATACCGGTGGCGATCCAACAATAAACCGTAAAATAATTAGGTAATTTTTTTTTTTTTTTTTTTTTTTTTTTTTTTTTTATGATCGCGAAATGACCCTTTCCGAGCATGCGAAATGGCCATTTTTTAGAGCGAAGTGATCTTTTAGCTATTGTTTATTCACATATATATCCATTTGTAATTAATTAATTTATAATTATAAATTAATTCATTATTAGCCCGAAGGGTGTTAGCCCTGAAACTAACTATTAACTTGTTTTGGTATTTTGCGTCGCTTCACTATAAATGTCGGTTCACTTTTCAAATTGTTGCCACTAAATATCAGAGCCTCGCATTATATTTAAAGAAATTAAATAATAAAGAATCTGCATGAAAGCATGTATATTTCTCGCACTGCGAAAACACAACAGTACCTAGGGACGTCAAATTTTCAATAAGTTGTCCTCGACTAGAATATGGCGATCTGGAAACCCGAACATGGAATTTGTTTCATTATGTATTTCATGTTTTGTAAAACTTTAGCAAATGTTTGATTAAGAAACTCAACGATTTCAAAGCAAGCAATGGCAAAACTGTACGAAAAAAAGAGCATTTTTATCTCCAAGGCGCGAGACTGTGTATCGGAAATTCTACAGATATGCTCTTTTTAAATTATTTTACGATATTGCTGTTGAATTGAATTTTATGGTTTAAATGCGAAGAACGTGATATTTCATAAATAAAGTTAACGCACAAAACTTTAAAAAAAATAAATAAATAAAACCCTTTTGGCGTAATATAAAATCTGAAAACTTTCAGATTTTTTTTCTTTCATTATTATGTTATTCTTTTCTAGAAATTTCCGTCACATCCGTCTTTTTATTTTGTGGGTCATAGTAACTCGTATCCACGTGTATGGGAATCTTAATGTTTAAAATGTTTAAACGTCTAGGAAACACTGCTATAGATTATCCGGAAGTTATCATAGTATACATTAATCATGACGTATACATTAAACATATAGCCAAATACATTAATCATGACGAGAACATAAAGGTCGTTTTTCTCAGAAAAAATTGTTCTCTTGGTTTAAAAAATCGGTAGAATTCAGCTTTTAATTTGGTGTTGATTTCGAGCTAAGGCGTCGTATGTATTTAGAGAAATGAAAAAGTGATCTCATATCACGTGAACAACTTTCTTTCGCCATTCTTTCAAACGAGAAAGCTCAGTGCATTTTGAAAGCTGATTTGATGTGGTGCCTTTATAGCCACAGAATCTTTTTATATAAAATTAATTCCATATTACGACTGAAAATTTTCCCATTTTCTTTAATTTCGCTTGATGTGTCTTGAAAACTTTTTGTGATTTAACATCTAAAAGAGAGACCAGTAACAGCCAGAAACGGAGATTCTTTATCAACTGAAACCCAAATTCCTGAGATCTATATTATACTCACATTTGCATTTAACTCTTTCGCATCGAAGTCGCCCCAAACGCCCAAACATTCAGACATCGGCTGGACGCCCGAAACGCCTGAATAATTTCCTACTCAGTGCTTTCCCCCATCACGTTACTGCATTACTCATTGCTTTCAGGTGTTGTTAAATCACATGTCAATCATTCTTTTGAAGCTACTTTTAGTAGCTTCCTTGTTTCCTTTGTTCTTTCCTTTCCTTTGTTTACTGTCAGTGTTTAGCTTTTGATGTCCGAAGTTGCAATCCCGTCCCAAGGGGGAACTTCATACAGTGTCAAAGCGTCTAAAAAAGAAGTTCTCGCTTTACTTAAGTAAGGCTATTGTTAGCGCTGTAGTATTCAACTTGTCATGGGGGAAAGAAAAGCATTCCAGGAGAAATTCTTAGATACAGGCGTTTTCAATGTTTGGGGAATTGAGATTTTGCCCTCTCTCGATGCGAAAGAGTTAACGTGCCTCCTGACAAGGCATTTAAATCATTGTCTACATGGAAGAATTTGGCCAGAAAGACTGTGCCGTTTCTTTTGAAGGAGGTGGGGCTCACTTATATCATTACATTTCTGAATGGCCCCACAAGCAGCAATGCTCGCAATAACTTTAATCCATACATTTCAGAATACTATATTTACTTTGATGGGCTCTTATGACATCATATTTACTGCTACATTCTTATAATCAAAGAACTCTGTTTTATAAGTATGCATATTTTTGCCTTTTTGTGTACTTTAACTATTTCATTTTCCCTTTTTTTTTCTTCTTGAATAGTTTTTCCAGTTATCTTCTTATAAAATGAACATTACTGAGCTATTTTACTAATTCTTCAGAAAATTATTAACAAACTGCAATTTTTACCTCTAACATACTATATTGACTGTGCTGAAAACACTGGATAACTAGTATCTATCAATGTTATTTACAGTAATTATAACTGTGTAAGAGTTAAAACAAATGCCTGAAAATGCAAATTCTGTATTTTTCTCAAACTGATTACCTGTTCACAGTTACAGTGAATTTTGAAGTAATAAAGACAACACCAACACTGCCTTTTCACCATAACTTCTCGGAACTCTGTATTTCTGATCTGATTGCAAACCTCTAAAACTTCTTCTAAATGGCTCCTGGTTAAAGTATAAATTATGGAATGAGTAAAAGACAAAAATGAAAACACAACTATTATTATGCAAAGTTTTATAGCGAAAACAAAATAAAAAATGGAAGCAAAAAGCATTATTTCTTCATTAAAACAGAAAAGAAAGAAACACGTGCAATTACTAATATGAAACATAATATACGTATAATAACTCAACACTATTAGCAAAAACTAATCATTTACCACTCTGCAGTTCTTCTAAAAAAGAAAGCGTAATCAAATTATTTGCTTAAAAATATTTTTCCTTTACGAAAAATATTTTTTTTTTTTTTTACTTCTACAAGCTTTAGACAGAGGAGATTGTACAGATAAAACTAATTAACACAAAGGTTTTTGTCCTAAATACTGTTCATAATGACTTACTGAATGAAGTGGTTTTTACTTCCTTGTACGAAGTAAAAAGGAAGTATTGTAATCGCGAAAAGCTTCAGGCAGCATATTTCAACGAAAATATCCGCTTTGATCGCTTTCGAATGCAAGTTAACGATATTTTTGCGTGATATCTGTACGTAAGGACAGAATAAAAGACTATTTTCCTCCAAAAAAACTAAAAAACTGCTTTAAAATGAATTCTGAAGAGAATTTTTCGTGGCGTCCGTACGAACGTAAGTACGTACGTATCTCGCATAACTCAAAAACGAGTAGCCTCAGAACGTTGGAATTTTGTATATAGGACTACTATAACATGTAGATGTGCACCTCGTATTTTGGTTTCAATCGGCTTCGCCAAACGTATATAAATATATTTATAAATATATCCACTCTGTTACCCGGCTCAGTGATCTCAGTTTCTTTATTCTTATATGTTTGTAAATTGTACTTTTTTTTTTCTTTAAAAATGATTGAATTATGTTTTTTTTTATCTTCCGGTTAAGGTTTTTATGCCTTTAGTAAATCTGTATGCAATATTTTTAAAATTATCAACAAGTTGTTTAAGTGCCGCTAAGCCTATTTTGATGGCGGCCATTGCTTGTTTAGATTTGAAACAGCTGGGTAGTGAAGTTGTTGCCAATCTAGAGAAATGTAGATTTGCAACAACAAAGATAAACGCCTTCATTTATTATTGCGATTTAAATCATGCTTAATTCTTTCTGGAATTTTTTCGAGGAAATAAGTGTTTAAGATTTACTTAATTTTTAATAATTAGTAATTTTTAGTGAAATATTCAATCGTCTGTGAAAAACTGTTTCTTTTTTGTTTTGTTTGCTTAATTTCTTTTATACATCGTTCTAGCTTTATTATAGTACTTGAATAGAACATACGGCAACGATTAGATAATTCTTTAAATGATACAAATTTTGTGCATTCTGAGTTATAATATGAACGAAATATAATACTGTTAAGTGAACCTAGCGTCAGTGTCGCTATGGTAAAAAAATACAGTGAATTTTAAAGAATGCACTTATTCTATTGTGGTTTATGCGCTGTCGGCGAAGTAGATATAATTAAATCCAATAAGTTTAAACAAAATGCAAGAAAAAATGCGTATAATTTAATATTCCGTACAAGGAAGTCATGTGGCGTGCACATCAAATTTTTTATTACCTATTTTAGAAATAATACGCTAAATCAAAAGTTTTGCAACACAGCGTGTTCAACGGTAGCTGAATCACATGTTTCACCTTTTCAGTCTGTGGAAAGCATTTAGAGTTAGGGTAATGCAATGATTGTTTGCCTGCTGAAAATAGTTATTAATTTCGTCATTCTGTCTGTGGCTTAAACACCTAAAACTAAACAGCCAACATCGGTTAATTAGAAAACTTTCCTTAGACGTTTGTAAATTGGTTCATGAAATAATTTCAGAAACTACAAGAAACATTGCTCCTGAAAAAGGGAAACATTCTTCGTAACACAATAACACAAACAATTAGTTCAGAAAAATTCACTTATATAACAGGTACTTTGACGAAGAGCGGAGGTCTGGTAGGTCATGAATCATGTATTCGCACATTCGCACCGCGTACATCAAGCCTTTAGTAGCAAATTTAACAATTATAATCAGAAATTAATTATCAAGTGATCTAAGTATAATACAGAGTACCGTGTTACATTATCTACATAACTTCTAGAATGTCGATGCGAGCTCTTGCAGTGTACCCGATTAAATAAAGTCGGATTACTCAAAAGACTATCTATAAGTTTTTACGAAACTCCCAGAAATACTACGTTTGTTGACGCGCTCATCAGGACAGAAACCACGTTTCATCGAAACAATTGTTACAAGAAAAACGAAACTGTGTTTCATCAAGAAAGGTGAAGTGAAATGTTACATATAAGTTATTTCAGCATTTCAATAACCATAGCCCACAAAAGCAGTGATTTTACTTCCTGAACCTATGGCTAAATGTGGGTGCTTCGACTACAAGGGTATGCTGTTTTACCTATTGGTATTTGGAGAAAGACGTCCACGAATTCATTTCAATAACCATAGCCCACAAAAGCAGTGATTTTACTTCCTGAACCTATGGCTAAATGTGGGTGCTTCGACTACAAGGGTATGCTGTTTTACCTAATGGTATTTGGAGAAAGAAGTCCACGAATTCATTTCAAACAATCGTACGGTCAATGCCAACCTCTACTATCAACAAAGTTGGTAGGTTTGAAGCAGAAGATACAACACTCATAAACAGTGGCTCGCGCTCTCCGACGCCAATGGGGCTAAGTATCATACTACCCATACATTCCCCCTTTTTTTCAGATACTTGAAAGAATCGAGCTGATGTTACATCCAATGCCTAGGACAAATGTTGTACTTTCGATTATTACCTATTCTATTCCATGACCTACTTCCTTCACGGCTGATATTTCAATAACTTGGAGGAAACAGAAGCTGAGGTAAAATAGCTCGTCGCCTTCAAATTCCAGAACTGTGGTATCGAAGATTTTCCAGAATAATGCTTGATTACACAGATGGCACAATGATTTTTTACGATGGCCCAGCTTAAATCTTTGGATACCAGTCAGCTTTAGTTGTAAATTTATGCAATGAAAAATGAAAAGAAATAAATTTCTAATCGAACTCCTTTCTCTCTCCTTCCGGCTTGCCTTCGTTGTGTAATGGTTGACACACTCCGCGCGTATTCGAGAGGTCCAGGCTCCAGTTCCGGCAAGGGCATTGCTCATTCTTCCCGTCTCCAGCATCTAAATAACCTAATGACTCTACCGCTTAATTAATATTTTGTCAATCTGAGTTTTTAAGTTCGAATTAGAGACATTCATGTGTATATTTATTTTATTGAAGCTTGTTTTACTTAACTGACTAACATTTAATGTTACATTACATTAACTAACTAACATAACTAACTAGCACTAACATTAGTGAAATTCAAACTTTATGACTGACAGGTTAATTGTAAAGTATAACTTCTAAATCTTCTGAAAGACTGGGGAATCTTTATCCGAGAAGCAGTGAAAGCATCTAAAGTAAAGCAGTCATCAAAAGCTCGCTAAATGATAAAGTGAAAATTGCCTCTGAGGATCAGCATCATTGTATGCCAATTTTTAAGACTTACTTCTAGAGTAACAGCATCTAATTTTAATAATATTCTTACAAAATCTATAATTTTTAAATTAGTTAACATTCTAGATTGGAAGACCTTCCTTGACAAATACTTCTTAAATTGAATGATTCAAAGTTATTAAAATACACTGCTGGTCATTAAACGTGCAGCACTACGAAAGACAAAACCGTCAGAGTATATTTTGTACACATGTAACTTATAATCGAAAGTGAAAATATTACAATTCCAGATTTTTTTCAACTATCAGGAGGTTGAAAAAAATCTCATTTCATTTAGCTCCATGGGCAGTAAGTACTACTGCTACACGGCCTAAAATAAAGAGGAAAAGGTACTGGATGTGCTTGCAGTATGTCATCCTTAATTGTTTTAAGGTACTGCCAAAGTTCAAATACTGCAGTCTTTGCTGTGCCTTTTATTTTATCATTAATTGTGCGTCAGACGTGTTCAACAGGCGGCAGAGCCTGTGCATACGTTGTCCTCGAAAGAAGGGGAATATAAATGCCATTTAAGAACTATTGACGATGAGTCCCATATGTAGGCTGACGTATTATCCTATTTGCTGTTATCACAGACACATCCTGAAAATAAGGGACAGTTTTTTACACCTCAGAACTTAAGCATTGACTTTCCATGTACCGAAATTGCGCGCTAAGCATGAGTAAGACTAAAATTTAATGGCACCCTGTACTGTAACGCCAAATGCTGGATCAATATGAAGGTGCAGTACTTACTAAATCTATCGCCGTAATACATCGTACGATCCAGGCACTATCATAATGATGCTGCATACAGAAACTGAATTCGCCTGAAAGACGATGTTATGTCATTCTGTCTTCCATTTGTGAGGTTTTGCACACATTTCCAGCCGCAGTACCTGTCCGACATAGTCAGAAGTAGCAAAATAAATGAACGCCTTACTAAAATTTAATGATGCTGCAGAAACATGCGAAGACAGATTGCTTGCACCACAACTTAGTTCTTGAACTGCAGTTTGAGATTTGAGTAAACGATCTGCAGCAGGCGTATACACGCACAAGAAAGCTGTCTGTTATTTGGAAGTTTGACAATAACGTTGAGATCCTAAGAACAGTAAGCTCACTCCCCCTCGATCCATCTATTCCATACTCACGTCGCTATGCCCACATTCGGGCTAACATGAGCGCCAGTATTTTTTAAAACATAATACATAATATTGAAATGCCGTCTTTATTCCGTAATCAAAATTGGAAACCTGATGCTATGATTGCCATATTCTTCAGTAAGACATAATATAATTTAGGCAAAAACAATTGGAACTGAAGTAACGTAAATAAAAGTGCAATACTATATTTTCGGTGGACTGTTAGAACTTTCTTCACTTCGACGTGTCAGAAATGAGATGAAAAAAAAAAACGTATACTTCACAGTAAAACATAAAAGACGGTTCGAGATTATTCTGACGGAATATTAAAAATTAAAACCTCTAACCACATCTACTGAAGAGGAAGAAATTAACAATCAAGTTCTTGAAGGGAAACGGTAAAGAGGAATTAGAGTTTCCATCATTTATCAAAACAAAAAAGATTTTAAGGGCACGAAAATATTCAGTTCATTTGCTGTTTTCTTTTACAACATAACGTAAGGTATTTTTGAAAAAAAACCGACGATCAAATATTTACAATATCAATACTTGATTGTGTTTCTTTTTTCTTCTCTTATACAATTTCCAAGGGACATTACTGGTTATCTGCGTATGCGCTACCTTGTTAATTATTTGCGTATTTTCCCATGATCTGCAAAAGAGTATCGAAACGACTGGATGCCTTCTTCCCGTTGCCGCGATTTTAACTATGAATAGTGAATAACTGTGCGTAGTGTATAAGAATTTTATTGTGCATAAGAATGCAGTTAAAATAAAATATCATACTTACAATTTTCTATTCAAGGTAATTATTGGTCGGTACTGGTAAAAAAGTTTTACGTCTTCAACTGCGTCCTTTTGTAGAGATTTGCTGCCAAATTAAATGACATAATAAAGTTAATGAAAAAGAATTATGCCAACATATGCTTTAAAATTAATTACCTTTGAATTATACGTGTTAATATATTCTCTAAAGCAGTAATCTCAAACTAGCGGTCTGCGAATACATTTTCTATAAGTTAGTAAGTATTATTATGATATTAATCCTTGTGGTAGGAATCTAAAGAAATGCTTAAGGTTTTAAAGCCAGTTTTGCATTATTTCCACTGCTATTAAAATTAAACGTTGGTAATGCCCTAAAAAAGCTATAATTGAAGTAATAAAGTTTCACTGTTATGTAAATCTTATTCAAAGATTTGAAGATACAGATTTTATTAAAATCTTTTTTGCACTTGTCAAAATATAAATACCCTCAATCACGGGCTTTTTCAATAAGAAATAATTGCTTTGTTTTTAAGTACATAAGCATGTGAACAGTTTTATTTCTTCGAAGTTGAAAATTAATAAATCTATGAAAAGAGCCATACTGGCCGATGAGCATCTATGTTCCTGATGCTCCTGATGAAGATAGTTTCTGATAATTTTTCTCCAAAGTTACAAACTTTAGCAAACTCTAAACGACATTAGGAGTTATAGCTGAGATTTGTAGTAAAAAATAAAGAAGGTTTTAATAATTTGCACACAAATATATGTACTTTTTCTATATGCATCAAATGAAAATTTAATAAGTGAAAGAAATATAATGTAGGTAGTCATTATTTATTCTTAAATTTAAACCCTTTTGAAAAATATTCGTAATTTGTTTATTCTTAATTATTTAATGGTTAATTTAGCATATTAAAATTATTTTAAATAAATTTCAGTCTGAAAATTTAATATTTAAGTACCAATACATTTGAATTCCAAAGCGTAACCAATAGAGATTTAAAAATATCAACATTAATATTTCTGACAGGAAATAAATATAAATTTAAATCATTTCCATTGTTTCATTATTGTTATTACTTAATAAATATTTAGTAATTGAAATTTAAGTGTTAGATAAAAAAAATTGTTTCGATCTAGAAAAAAAATTAGGCCCATGAGCTGTTTTCTAGATCGTGTTGGCCCGCATGGAATTTGAGTTTGAGACCACTGTTCTAAGGGATAGAATAAAATTATAATCTATTCTATTAAAAAGAAATTATTTGAGGATGTTAATTCTGATGATTTAAAATATTAGTCTATCTTAAATAAGGTTTAGCCAGTTATGTCTGCAGAATCTTGAAGCAGATGCTGCATAAATACTGTGCTTTTTATTAGTGGCATAAAGAAAACTTTCAAATGCTGAAGTTGCCAGTTAATTTTATTTTCTTATTGTTTTATAAACGTTTCAGTCCTAGTACTACAACCACTTTTAGATTTAAAATTCTTAAACGACTTAAGAATACATTTTTCAAAATAATGGCAACATGAAAGTTTTACTCCAAAATACTTCTTTTTTTAAGCTCTCATAATAAAGAATACTGTATTTTTCAAACTTAACACAATGGTTTTCCACTTAAAATGTCCTTCTGAAAGCCATATCCGTCTGTAAAGACACTTAAAATCTTGGGAATGTTTTGGGATACTAATGAAGACAGTCTGAGTATAGACACAGACAGTTTGATGGAATTTCTTAAGAATAAGCTAATACAAAACACCATCTTTTATGTACAGTCTAATGAATGGTATGAATAAGTTCTTGATATGTCAGAAAGTCTTTCTGAAGAAGTCTTCAGATTGCAGTGTTAATGTATTGGAGATGTTCTGTTTGTAGCTCTCTCTTTAATATTTTCACGGCGAAGCCCACACGTTCATCTACACTGCTCAAAACAAATCAAAACATCAGTCACTATTTTGAAAAAAAATGTAGATGATGCAATCATTTTTTTTTTTTTTTTTTTTTTTTTTTTTTTTAGAAAAATTGCAATGCATATATTTCTATAATTCTATAATTCTACAAATTTATGCCTTAAAATTTTGGCTTATAAACTATTTTATTCAGTTTATAAGGTTATACGTGGCCTGTTGTTGGAACTTTAGCCCTATAACCCTAATAAATAAGTAGTGACTTATCTCTGTGTCTAAAATAGTACGACAGTGACTTAAGAAGGTTTTAAACAATTTTTTATTAAACTAAATTTTTAAAACACCAGGGTATGCTCGTGCTACACATAGCCACTACTTATGGCAATGCAAATTAAAATAAGAATAGGTAAATCAATTTAAACGTTGATCAGTAATCTACGACTAAACAGTTGAATACTAAGCGACAAGCTGGCTGAAATAATCTACGGGTGAGTAGATTAGAATATCGGCAATTAGAGAATACATTGCCCAGATAACTGCATTTAGCTAGAGCTGGCAGAAATTTAACCACTCATCGCGAATGCTCGAAGCTCGCTCTTTCTCTCTAGATCCAAAAACTTCAGCTCAAATACAGTATAAACTAATTTGTATTTTAGTGAGAAATATGGAAAGAAGAAATTTAGTAAAGATCAAAATCAGTCTAAAATAAGAAACTTACAAGTTTAAGAGGAAACATTGTTTTTCAAGCAATTGTTGAACTTTCAAATGTTTCAGTATCCAGAAGTTAAAAAATTAAAATCATTCTTTAAGATTGTATGCTATATTAATAGGGTCTGTGGCCTTTCCGAATTGGTAAAGCAGTTAATCATTTGCTTGGAATAGAATTTATAAAGTGATGCAGAACACTCTGATGAAATTGTTTCCACCGCTCTACGAGGGCAATCTATAGTTGTTGAAGAAACAAAGAAAGCCTTGGCCAATCAGAAACGCGTTGTCCTAGAGCATCCCGTGCATATTCTGTCGGATTCAGATCGAGTCAGAAAGCCGGCCGCTGCCATAGGCTTGGTTTCCTGCTCCAAAACCTAGTCTTAATCAAGAATATCTGTGACTTCTTGTGTTGTTGGTCATTAAACAAAGCACGTTGCCAATACCTTCAGCACGCGGCAAAGATCAAAGGCCCAAGGATTTTTATCTTCTACTCATCAAACTGTTATTTTGGATGGCGTATGAATCCGCTTATCTATAACGAAATCAGCAATCCTCGGCTTCGATTTTGTGACCTTTCTTTCCCCCCAAATTGGGATTAGTTCTTGTGTTACTTCCTTTCATAAAGATTTTAGAGGGAAACGGTCATCTGTCTCCATCCAAAATCTTGATTAGTGTATGAAAAAAACCTCGACATTGTACAGGCCCAACTGCAATGTTCTTTCGTTCAATTTCTACGGTGAAGAGCATACGAACTACAGGTCCAAAAGGGTATAAATCATTCTGATGAAGGCGATTCAAGAAACAAAAAAAGAACCCGACACTGTACAGACCCAACAGGCAATATTTTTCCGCTCAATTTCTACGGCGAAGAGAATACGAACTACAGGTCCACATGGATATAAATCATTCTGATGAAGGAGATTTCAAGTATTTTTAGGCTAACATGTTTCGTCCTACAGCTCAGAAAATCTTTTGCAGGTAACTGACATTTCTTATTATAATTCCAAAGATAGAATATTATCGTTCGTTTCTGTTATTGCGCCCAAATGATGTTAACTATGTTTTCTACTAACAGCCCTAGAAATTTGGCATCGATTCCAAACTTGACAAATCACACTTTGCAACACACCATTAAAATTCACTGCTTGTGCCTTTGTGATCCATCAGTTTTCAGGTGAGCAACTATCGCCAAGCCATTCACTCTCTTAAAGTCATAACGTTGAGACATTGATTGAAGTCTCTATGTAAAACGAACGCTATAAAAGTTAATATTAAGCAAGGCAAACAGCATAATATGAGATTCACAATCAAGTGTCGTATTTTTGAATTCTGACAATTACATATTTTATCTAATTTGTTTTGCTTCAGAAATCTCCTTTTTTATATCTTTGGAGCACTAGATTCCTTCTGAAGCAATTTTAATTAGATTTTATGTTTTAGTTGAGAATAATATTGCTGAGGCATAGTCGTCCTTTGATTTTCTTGAATTGTGTGTAATAATATATAACGTTTTACGTTTTTGGCAGCAGAAACTAAGTCCAAACTCCTAACATACTTGGAGCGAATTATCGCTTCGTCTGACAGAGCTGCAAAGTCTTGCGATGGTTTAACAAACCGGTTTATTAAATCAGAACTGTAACATAAATGCAAGGCAATTTAAACTTAGTAGCCAAAGGTTATACAAATGATGAAACGCGAAGTTGGCTCAAAACTTTCTACCGGCGTAACAGTTAAAATATCGGCAACTATAGACCAAGCTATACACTGACTACCAATAAGTATTTGGACACCTATGCAAATGACGATATCTGCGGTCCTAAGGTACGTCACAGATTCCGCCGGTATATATTGTGTAGGAAACAGCATCGGCTTTTGTCGCATGCAAGATGCCTCGCAGTTTGCAGCTCTCTGATTTCGAGAAAGGTATAATTATCGGGTATCCCAAATGTGGCCGATGCATAAGAGACATATCTAGCGATCTGAAGTACCCAAAATCGACAGTGGCCTATGTGATAAAGTGGAAGGTGAGCGGTGACTGTCGGAATGTGCCCCGAGTCGTCAGACCAACGAAACTGTGATATAGAGACCGACGATAGCTGTCGAGAGAAATTCGGAAGAACCACACCGAACCGATGGCCCTCATCCGCGAGGAGTTTCAACAGGCACCCGGGAGTATTGTTTCAATGAATATCATCCGTAAGGAAGCACATCTGCTTGGTTTTCATGGTCGTGCTGCTGCCCATAAGCCTTTGATCACAAAGTCCAACCGCGCTGCTCGGTTAATGTGATGCAAAGCACATCGAAATTGGACCGTAGATCAGTGGAAACGGGTTCTTTGGAGTGACGAATCAAGGTTCACATTTACCGTTCGGATGGAAGGCTCTGGGTCTGGCGTCTACCTGGAGAACGTCTCCTGCCAGAATGCATTGGGCCAACAGTCAAGTTCGGCGGAGGTGGAATTATGGTCTGCGGGTGTTTCTCCTGGTATGGGCTGGAACCCTTGGTACCCATTCATGGTAAACTCAACTCCGATGCCTACTGCACTATTTTGGATGACAATGTGTTTCCTACGTTGTGGCAGTTTTACGGGTTGGACCCCTGTTAGTTTCAGGACGACAATGCCAGTTGTCATGTTTCGACGTTAACCAAGGCTTGGTATGGTGCCAATGGAGTTCATCGAATGGACTGGCCTGCCGAGAGTCCAGACCTGAACCCTATCGAGAACCTCTGGGACGAGCTGCATCGCCGAATTCAGGGGTGCACTACCCGTGCAAAATCGGTGAAGGAACTTCTATGTCTTCTCCACGCCGAGTGGAAGAAAATACCACTAGCTGTCATACAAAGACCTGTGGAAAGTATGCCCCAGAGGGTCCCCGCTGTAATTACCTCTCATGGAGGCTCTACCAACTATTGATTTTGAATAAAGTTAGTTTTTCTTTTCTATCACAGGTGTCCAAATACTTATTGGTAGTCAATGTAGTTGCCGATTATTTTGTTCTTCAGCTATAAAGCAAGCTGAAGAAAGAAATCTCAGCTAGCTAACCTAGTAACTTGGCCTCGAGAGGCAGAAATACGTTTTGTCTTGCAATCCCAAAACTCCCCCTATATACTCCCCAACTAATTAACATTCTGGTGGGGAAGCGGAAGACAGAAGTTATAGTTTAGATCTAAATCATAAAATGATTGGTTATTTAAAATGATAGGAACCTTACAAATATTAACTTTCCAATAAACGTGGTAATTTTTCCAGTTCTTTAATGTCGTGATAGAAGCACTCTCCTTTCTTCCCAATTATCGAAGCAAGATCTTCTGGAAAGTCTGCAGAGATGCAATCAAAAAATAATATTTTTCCTCACTGAGCACTTTCAAGATTTGAAATTTTACGGCATATCTTCCATTATGCCACTGTCTTTGTCTCAAAACTTAGTAGTGACATTCTTTAAGCCATCCAAACATTGTTTTGAGCTTTTATTCATAACTAATTCATTTAGGCCTGCAATACATTTAGTCAGTTTCACTTCTGATAACAGAAGAAACACTTTGAAAAAGATATTTAAATTAATTATAGATTTGTATCTGTGACTTAGCAAACAATTTTGTGATACTCAGTCTTATGAGAAATGGTGTGAAAGAATTTTCTATTTGCGGACAAGAACTCGACATAAAATGTTTTTGATTCAAAACTGAATTTTGATTGCTAATACTTTTGTCATTATAAACATTAACCGCAAAGTTTTTCTGTAGTTTATGCGGTTTATGGTGTGTGTAGTTAATATGGTTTCTGTAGTTTATGTTTTCGGATATGTAACTAAAGTTTGTAATAAAACTGCATATTAAACTATAGATATTTAATCTATGGGATAAGTATTGGTATTGAGAGACACAAGATCTTTAATTCATGCATGTTGCGAGGAGAAGATTTGATAATTCAGAATTCGATATAATTGATTATTATATTTCAAATTATAACTAATTGCTTTATAATCTGAAGTGCTGAAAAATAATAAATTTTCACTAATATTATTTTACATTCTTTAAATTTTTTAAGTTTATCTTTTGAAAATTTAAATTTAAATATTTGAAAATTTAAATTTAAATTTATAATTTAAATGAAAATTATAATTTTCAGTTAAATTTTAGATTTAAATAAAAAAATAATTTTAATTTAATTTAATGTTCTTTGAATGGTTAAAATATACTGTGAAATTTTCAGATTGAAATTTAAATTTAAAAAAACTTTTACTTATAAAGATCCATGCAAGTTTTGTTAATTACGTGAAAAGGTCTAGTCTATCATTCTATAACAGAAAAAAACTTATAATATGCAAAACACTATGCACAAATTATAAAATATAAGTATTCAATTAAAAAATGGGAAAATGCTCTTAGTTAAAGAGTTCAAAGATTTGTTTTTAAATACTAACTTGAAATATTCAGTTATTTTCTCTGAAGAACAAATTCCTTCCTGTAGTCGTTTGATAATAATAGTTCTATCTGCCTATAAAAGAAATTTAAAATATATGTAACTAATCTTATTAATCACATACACAAATATTAGAAAACAGCTTTCAGAAAACGATATGTGTGTTCAGGTTTTAAAGGGGTTATCCCACTATTCGTATTCTCTTTTGTTTGTTTAGTTATATTACGAGGTGTGACGACAAAAAAAAAAAAAAAAAGAAAAAAAAAAAAAAAAAAGAAACTAAGTCTATAGCTTGGGGAAAAAAAAAAAAAAAAAAAAAGTAGTTGGCAAGAACTGTTTTGGTGACGTCATTCCACACACCTCCTCTATCCGTGGGGCCGGTTTCGATTTAACCAATCACACGAGTTGGGAGTACTGCGTCATTGAGTGAACATGTGCAACTGCATTCTGCCGGAAAAAATGTCTAATGCAAAAACAAAACAGTGAATCAACCTCAAGTTTATTGTTAAACTTAAGAAATCAGCTACGGAAACATTTCAAATGTTAACTGAGGCTTATGTAGATGAAACTTTGTCTCGTGCACTTGTGTTTGAACGGCATAAGCAGTTTTCAGGGGGAAAGGACAAAGCAGGCATGTCAAAATCAAAATTCAAGGCAATGGTTAACTGCCTTCTTCAACATTAATGGAATTGTAATGATTGAGTGGGTTCCCAGTGTTCAGACTGTTATTCAACACCACTACACTGAAGTGCTAAAAAGAATTCGTGAAAAAATTAGGGAAAAAGGGCCACAGTTGTGCAGAACTGTTGCATCAGAACAGTGCACCCGCTCACACTACCTTATCTATCAAGCAGTTTCTGACCAGCAAAAACATTACTGTGATGGAGCATCCTCCTTATTCACCTGATTTGGCTCCAGGCGACTTTTTTCATTTCCTAAAGTTGAAACTTGCTTGAAGGGAAGCCATTTTACCTCAGTTGAAGAGGTTCAGACCATAACGGAGAATATCCTGAAGGGCCTTCCAAAAACCTCGTTTCAGAACTGTTACCAGTAATGGCAGCACCAATTGCAAAAGTGTGTGAATGCTGAAGGGAATTACTTTGAAGGTGATAATGTCACGGAGAAAGTACGAGTACAATGATTTATTGGACCAGTCTCCTTTTTTTGTGTCTCACACCTCGTATGTTAACTTTTCTCTGTTACTGGTTTCTTGCGGGCTGGTTTCCCTGAATATTTAAGTTATTAACTTAAGTATGGGATATTTTATATCCTTGGAGAATTCTGTGATGGGAAGACTGAATATACAGCAGATTCTCTCGCTTGTTTTTCCATGGCTGTCCTTAATGTAATCTTATGGTTAAATATTAATTTGGCTATGTGTACTGAGCCCTTAATCTTCAGAGAATCAGTTTCCATGCAGATATTGCACTGATTTAAATTATTCTGTTTCAGCATGTTAATTTCGCATGTTCATATTTAAAATCCATAGGTACATTGAACGTAAAAGTATATGCTTTTCCTACTGGAATTTCATGCAAAAACCGATAAAAGTGACGTTAGTGTAGTTGAGTAGAAAATAGTTTTAAATACAAGGAATAATATATAAATACAGCACTGCATTTGTTATACAATATATAAAGAATGCGAAATGACGGAATTCGTAATATATGCTATTGAATAATTCATTATAAATAGGGGCCCGACAACAGCCGAGCGGTAAAAGCCGCTGAACACTGATGGTTCGGTCCGGGACTCGAATCCTTGCGAGCGGGTTAGCTGCATGCGCGTTTTCGTGGTTTTTTCCATGCGCAACGTATATGTACGAGCCAGTTTCCCTTAGAAAGTCCTCCACGAAGGCATTCCTCTTCCTAAGCAGATAGCCATCGAGTGCTTTGCCATAATCAGCCCCCCCCGGGGGTCGACGTAGAGTACTCTGCGCAGTACTGGCTAGGATCTGTACCTAGGCAGTCTCGGCCACGGCGGCATAAAATTTATGAACTTGGCGGTTCCTGATGGTCCATGGGGTAAGTCTATACTTGCTCTTCATGGGCCGGGAGGTGTAAGTCCTTTCCACCAGGGTATTGGTAGCCAAATAGCAAACTGGACCATTGAGCGTCTGGTCACCGCTGTCCTTGTAAAGCCTAAGGAGAGGGGCATCCCGTGTAGTGCTGGCAGGTAGCCCAAATTAACGGCCGGTCATCGACCCTAAGTTTCCATCGCCCACCCCACCGTGGTCTCGGTCCGGCCGGGACGGTGGTCTTGACCGGTCCGTGTTTAGCGGTGGGCTTTTTGATCGTTGAGCGATCAATAGAAGATACCATAAAATTGTTGGTGTCTCGGGGGTGTGGGACCCTGGGCCCAGAAGGAGTGTTTCAATGTCATCGGTGGGTGACGCTTTCGGGATTTATCCCATTCCCAGAATGTGATTGAGTTCACGAACTGCGGTATAAATCTTAGTTAGTTAGTTAGTTGCCATGATCAAGTAAACCCATAATTCATTATGAATATCTAATAAAAATGTAAATACAAATAAAGAGAATTCAAAATTATACGCAAAATATATATCGGTATTATACAAAAGGAATATCCATCAACGTATTTTTTACGTTTTTGAAATCATTTATATGAGTGGTTTGAGAAATGACATATGATAAATGGAAACTATTGCAAAATTAACTCCCTGATGGCCCTTGAAAAATATCTCTCCATATCTTAAAGCACAGGATTTTTGTTATCTATATTGCTGCATTTTGTCTTCAATATATGTGTTTACAATTATTTTCGCAAAAAAAATGGTTCACCGTTTTTTCTAAAAATAGTGTGAAAATAACGATTAGTATATTTATTATAAAATTATTTTCTGCTTTAAAAAGAATGATTTCGTAGATCTTTTAAGAAGCTTATCTTATTTATATCCCATATGGGAGGAAGACTTACGTACAATACTTCATTGAAGCTACCCCAAACCAGATTCAAGACGACTAACAATACACGATAGTCTTTCTAATTCGCAACTCCTGGCGAATCTTTGACCCGTGTAGAAATGCAGGGTGGTTATTAAAAAACTTCCCAGATGTATGAACTCCTAGTGACCTTTCTTCTCAACCAATCGAAACGAAATTTCAGATACTGTCATTTGAAGGTATGCACCTGGGATTGTGATGATTTAAAACATAAGAGCTCTCGTGGTTACGGTTACAGTGAAAACATTTTGAAATTTTTGAATGGCAACACCCACTTTTTTTCCTGCGCATACTGATCATCGCATTGAGAAACCATAAATGGTGTTGGAACAATGCACATATGACAAAAACTGCCGGCGTGAAATGTTTGCAAAACAGAGCATAGTAAAGGCCCAATGATAACATAAGGGAGTATAGGGGGAATAATTTTCACTGGAATTATAAATTTTCGAATGAGTAATTTCAATGAAAGTTTTTTTTTTTTTTTTTTTAATTATTGCAACGTTTTAAGACAGAGCCATCTCCCGTAACTTTGCAATTTCGTGACACCGTAATCTCCCGACGTCATTCCAATGGATTTCCAATTCTGGCGTTATTTGAAATCTAAGGTGTACACATTAAATCCCTGAGATTTGTCAGAATTGAAAGATGGCATGAAACGTGAAGTTATACAGATTCCTCCTTCGATGTTACATTCATCATTGCACGGTGAAAACTTGTAATTCTAATTGTAGAGTAGAGACAGACACTCCAGACGAAAGATCTTCGACCCAGGTCCATATTCTAAAGGACCCATACAGAATTTAGGTATCCATCGTCCGTGGGACCTCATCCTAGCGGACGCAACCCCGCAGTCCCCGCCCGGCATTTACAAAGCATAGGGCAGAACGATACGTTGCTATGTTAAAAACTCTGTCACCTTGCCTTAGGGCACCACTCCATCGGCAAAAATTACATTGTTATGGGTGCTCTGTCCACTCTGTCAGTCCCCGCCACGAGAACTGAATGGGGTCAAACCCCTGGGGACTCGGTCGACGATCTCCAATCTAGCTCCACCACAGCCGAAGGAACAGACACGACAGTACCAATACGGTACCTGCCAAGCCTGAACCAACCTGAGTACAATACTCGGGTTCTAGTCCTTTGAAGCCAAATTATGTACCCCCCGTGGTTGAGACTGCCTAGGTACAGATTCTAACCAGTACTTCCCAGGCGTTCGCCTGAGTCAACCCCCGGGGGGGCTGTAGAGACAGGTTATTTCGAGGCCAGAGAGATGAAAAATAACAACGTCTTCGCCGGAAATCAAACCACGGACCTCTGGAATATGCACCCAGCGTGCAGACCACCACACCACGAAGGCATGCCAAGAGGGCGGGAGAAATACCTTACAGAGTCATTAGGATTTTTTTAAAGCAGGAGACATTAAAGATGTGCACTGCCCTCACCTGGACCTCTCGAACAAGCATCGAGTAGGCTTCCAATTACACCCCGAAGGCATGCGTAAAAGAGGGAGAAAATGTTTTATATAATGCAAATTTTTTCTCTCTCCTCTCTTATGTTGGCAATCCTTTACAATGCTCTTCTTTGCAAATGTTCTACGCAGGCAATTTTCGTTATATGTGTATCCTCCCAACGCCATTTATGGTTTTTCAATGCGTTGATCAATTTGCGCAGGAAAAAAGTGAGTTTGCCATTCCAAAATTTTGAAATTCTTTCAGTGTAACCGTAACCGTGAGAGCTCTATTGTTTTAAGTCATCACAGTCTCCAAAGCGTATTTCAAATAACAATACCTGAAATTTCATTTCGATTGGTTTAGCGGATAGGCCGTTAGGGGCTCATATATATCCTGGAAATCTTTTTTATGACCACCCTATACTTTTATAAAGCCATTTTTAGAGAGAAGAGTAAATATATAGTTATCAGTCAGTTAAGATTCAGAATGTCCGTCTTTCTTTAATTATCCTAAGGATTTCTTAGCAATAAAACGAATAGAGGAATGTGAAATAATCTTACGTATTTACTCTTGGAGCAAACATTTAGAATCCGAGAATAATTCCGAATTAACGTGTAACACACTATGGAAAGGAAAGCAGATGAGATCACATGGATCCATAGAAGAGGAGATCTATATTTAGAGAACAAAATATTTGGTTTATTTTCGAAATTAACGCAGCTCTACTTCACAGAATTAATAGAAGTAAAATTAGATAATGATATTCAATGTATGTGCAATACAATCAAATACCTCTGTATTATTATTACATCTTATTAAGTAATAAAGGTAAAAATCAATCGCAGAACATATGATACATTTACATATTTATTCCGATTACTCGCAAAAGTTACGCAAGTCCAAATAAATGCCCGATCATTATACGTTTCTACTCGTCTAGGAGGAACTTCGTAATTCAGACAGATTGAAATTGAAAATGTTAAAATTCATAATAACTTGAACTAGGAAGACTGTTAGATTTTTTAAAATCCAAATATGAATTTTAGAAGATTCTCGGAGCTTTTAAATCCTCCATGTTAGAGTAATAAAAAGGGAAAGAAAATACGTAATATTACTGCGAAACGCCCAGCTGCGGAAGAGAGCTTCCCCTCAAAGCAGGATTAGGTTTGCAAGGAAGTGGCATGGAAAGACAGGGTTGCCAGATTTTGAGCGAAATCGACTTTTTGGCGACAAACTTGACGATATGCCATAGATGGAGCGACAGCATTCTAGAACGCATTCTTAGCGGGTTCCCTCGGCAATGTACTCGGAGGTAGGTTAAGGCTATATATATACCTTGCCTGTACGCGAAGAGAGTAGTAGTAGTCATCACTATGTTTAGTTCAGTAGTAATGTTTTGAGTTCAAAGGTTAGCTGGAGAGCGACCGAACCGAGTCGGGAGCTGTACTTTAGCGCTTTGCCATGAAGCTGTCTTCACCGTTGTAGCCTGGAAGCTGTGTTGTTAATTGTTTCAGCGGGTTTCTCGTGGTGTTTCGACGACTGTAAACGTGTTTTTTGAACTCTCCTGTGTAATACTGGCGAATAAATTCTGTTTTGATGCTTCATCAAGTGTTATCGTCAACTTCTCCAAATCCAAGAACCCGTAGAACGCAATAATATTAGAAACTCTTCTTAATGTTATAAGTTTTTAACTAAAGCGAAACATGAAATCTGTGTTTAAGATGGATAAATCTAAAAGCGCAGTTATTAAAAATATATCTACATTTGAAGACGCTAATGACATGTAGTAAAAGAATCTTGACGTTCATTTTCTCGATGTAAACTGACACAATGTATTGAATAACAGTTTATATGCTTTACATAGCCATTAATCTTTCGAAATAAAAAAGTTTGATGTAAACACATGATGTATGGCGTATTAAATTATAAAAAAGTTTGGTGCACTTCATTTAAACTTGTATTTTCCTCGAATTATTCCAACTTGATTAACCAATCCCCCAAGGCAAATTGAAAATGACATCAAACACAGCAAATTTTGAAATTAAATATCCAGGCCAGTTTTTGTAGTTTGCGGTAGCCAAAAGTTTTGTATTTTTATTTTTTCATAATGTATTAAATCTGAAAGTCTACCTTTCTTGTTAGTGCAACGGGTTTCAAAGACGCAGTGTAGAAACTGATTAATAGTATACATCAGTAATATTCAACCGATGTATTACTATTACATTTAATTTTTATCTTATCTTTCAAGAATGTATAAAAAGAACTAAATAATTATCAAATATCTTTGCATCCACTTTTATAATTCCTTCTTCGAAGTGATTTTTGCTTGACGTCTGTACGTACGAAAGGAATGCAGAATTCTTTTTCCCCAAAACGGATTACAAAATGGATTTAAAGTGGGTTCAGAAGGGTTTTTTTTTTTTTTTTTTTTTCATAATATCTGTACATAGATACGTAGATACGTATGAATGCATTTTGCGTAACCCAAAAAGACGTTGAAATTTTGTTTATGGGACTGTTGTAACATCTAGTTGTGTATCTCTTTATTGCAATCGACAATACCAAACATGTATATACATATTATAGAGAGAGAGTTATGCCCCCATAACACAGAACATCCTCAGAATGTCCTATTTAAGTAGCGATATCCCGGGATATACTTAGGATGTCCTGAGTATGTTGATTCTCGGATGTCCTGAGGACATCGTAATTTAACATCCTCAGGATGTCTTATTTAAGTCGCTATGTCCCAGGATATGAGAGGATGTCCTGAAGATGTTGATTCTCAGATGTCCTGAGGACTTCACCAATTGCACATCCTGAGATACTCATACTGCATTGTCCAGAGGACTTCGGTTGTCAAACATTCTGAGGATATTTGTTCTTAAATTTACCAGTTTTAGTTTTTTGACATTGCACATTAGTTAATTTTCATATGTATTTTACTAAGTTATTTCTAGATGCTGTACATTAAAATAATAATATGATTGAGGATTTATTTTCTAGAATATTTGCTAAATTATATATACGAGTATATTGTTTCAAAAGAATATAGTAAAGTTAAATTAAATTTTAATAATTCTCTTGCGCCATTACGGGAAGGAATGAAATTTGACTTTAACAAACATTCTCTATTCGCAAAAAGCAAATTTAAAGTTAATTAAATTTAAAATGAAATTGAATTACAAATAAATGATTAATTATTGCTGCGAACTAATCTACAATATCATTTAAATTCTGAGAGCATATGTAAACCAAGTGCAAGAATCAAAATCTATGAATATAATAAATGTAAAATATGTAATTCCAATAATTTTTTTAATCCTAAAAATTTATAAAAATGCATAAGTGAGTAATTGTTGAGCAAGCAGGAGACAGACTTATCAAGGGGAAGTTGCTTCCAAACCTAACTCTTCAATTATTCTATTCGTGTTTCTTCATCCATGTAAGCAAGGGTAAAAGGAAAATCAAAACCAAAAGTAAAACCAAATGTTGTGAATTACTAAAAAAAAATTTTAACAAGTGGGATTTAGAGAAAATAGCAAGTAAAGATTAGAATAATTAAAGTCAATTAAGAGTAGAAAACCAAATTTTTTAGAAAGCCAAAGTAATTTAGAAACTCTTGCCTCTATATATGTGTGTAATAAAACAAATTTAGAATTACTGATGAAGGATCACTGAGACGTAGAAGCGTAGTAATGTTGTTTGGCGTAGAACGTAGATTCGTACTAAGGAGGAAGAATTCTGATTGCGTAGAATCTTAAAATGTTAAATCCGTAATGGCTAGGAAATTTGACAGTCGAAGCGGATTAAATTCCATTTTTATTTGAATTGATATTTGTGGCCACCATTCACTTGGCTCTCTAATCGTGCCTATTTCCAGAACATTTACATTTTTAATTGATAAATTTGAGTTCAATTGATAAACCGAATAATTAAAATATCAATTGAATTGATATTTGTGGCCACCATTAACTTGGCTATCTAATCGTGCCTATTTCCAGAACATTTACATTTTTAATTGATAAATTTGAGTTCAATTGATAAATTGAATAATTGCTACGTCATCAACTTTACGCAAGCCATGCGATATATATTTACCGATAAATGACGCAAACCAGAAATGGAGTTAATCATTTAAGAATAAAGAGGAAATAACCAAATTAAAAAATAGGAATTAAAAAGCTATTAATAAATTAAATTATAAAGCTTATTTACATATTTTTTATATTGCACACACACACATATATATATATACTCGTATATGTAATAATAAAATTCCATAGTCAAAAATACACTTAAAATTCTAACTGTATGTTCTTTTCATTTTTAATGGCGACGGTCTCTTATTTGAAAGTACGTGGAATTAAATCCACAGCCCCGTAGTCAAGTTGTTTTTCCCGCTTTTTCTACACGCACAGTTATAGAATGTTCTAGAGATATTTAAAGTGAACTGGAATGGCTGACGAGGCTGACGTCATTTCTTGGAAGCTCCGCCTTTCCAGAGGCTATAAAAGGACTCGCAAAGGAATATCGGGGTCTTTTCTTTAATGTAACGATGCAGTAAACTTCATACAAAAAGTTATTAGTAATTCTTTTTTATTTACTCCGGAAATATGATTTTTGTAACTGCTATTTCTCCTTACCAATAATAAATGGATCCTGTTTTTTAAACTTATCGTCTGATAATTTAAGCTTCGACTACATCTATGATTCTTTACCAATCTATTTATTCCATACAAAAGCTGGTACATCACATATATATATATAAAATATATATATCCAACTCCTTACCTGGTCTTTTAGTTTCGCAATCGTCTGTCGTGGTCATATACTTCCTATTACAGAAGTATATAAAATGACGAAAATATTTATGTTTTGTCTATGTCAAATTTAAAAAACAACAATTAAATTTTGGACAAATAACGAAATCCAAGTTTTAATGCTACCTCCCAGTTTCTATATTTATATTTAGGTAAGTTTTATACTCGTTATGAAAAAATAAAAATGCAGGAAGTTTGACTCCCGTACGACGAAAATTGGAGTATTTAATTCCAAAATTTGCAGCTCTTGATGTCAGTTTCAACTTGCCTTGAGGGATCGGAAAAAAATTAGAGCTATTCGAGGAAATAACTTCAAATGAAACGGCAAAAAAGTGTGTATAATTTAATTGGCCGTACAAGGGAGTCATGCAATGTCACATCAGATTTTACTTTATCAAAAAAAAAAAACATTCTTTACAGTCACAAATGGCACTACCAAGGCGGCCATACCATCAAATAGCGTATACGTGAAAAGTCTCCAAATGTAAAAAGAAGACTGTTATTATAATCCAAGGCTCAAAATCTTTAATATATAAATGTAAGATTAATTTAAAAATACATGTATTCAGTTTATGGAAACTAAAATAATAATACATTTAACATTTGTGAAATGCACTAATTATAGCCATAAAAATGTATCAATTTAAGAAAGGAACATAAATGTAAATAAATGCAATAAAAATGAGAATAAATGTATGCGTAATACTCACTCAGGATCTAAATTACCAACTGTAGTACACCCAAAGAGGCTTTTAGCTAAGAAAAAAACACATTGAAACATTTATTTTATATTTATTGATTATTATGATTGTATAAGAAAGTACAAACATTTTTTAATATTAGAAGTTTTTAATCTACTTTTTTTTAAAAACACTGAACATTTCCTTTCTACCTTTTTTAAACATTGTGCATAGTAAATTCAACAAACTTACCCAAAAAACAGATTCAAACAATTAAATTTTAGGTGAAGTCTGAATTTAATAATGCAAAACTTGAAACCCTCATTGGAATCATTGAGACTATTTGCACATTAAAAAGAACAAATGTAAGTAACATTAAGGGCTTTGTAACATTATTTCACATTAAATTTCTATCCCTACTTCTTAAATTGCAAAATACAGAAATGAACTCCTATTATCAGAGAATTTAGGGCGTTATTTTTTTATCAAATTATGCATCCTATCATTTTTTGTTTGAAGTGTTTTGAGCTATACAGGGTGATTCTAAATTACGTTTACAAATCAAGAGGCGTGATAGTACTCATCCAGATGAGCAATAATTATCATAGAATATACCGTCGCATTCCACTCTGAGAGGCAGAAAAGAAGAATACTAGAATTCCAATCTGAACTTACAACAGTGTTGGGAGAGCGAGACCAAATGTTGCACAATCAGTTTAGTGACAAACTCACAGAGAGTGCACAAAACGGATAAAACCGGAAAACTTGTCGTTCGAGTGTCAATTCGAGCTCAGACTTTGATGGCAAACACTCAAATGCACATCTTTGGATAGCAAGGTCTCAACTTCGCAAATGATTGCAACAACTTATTTATGTAATCAAGGGCTGAATATTATCAACTAACTCCAACGTTTGCTGCATGCCGAGGTTATCATGAAAAGCTCATGCTGCGTTCCGTCTGTCAGAACTTCGTGTCCCAGGCGCTTCGAGTAGAATGAGCGCAGCACAGTAAGTCCATGAAGACAGGATAGAAGATGGCTAAGAAAAAACAACTGTTGCCTTGATACTTGATTTCAAGATAGTTTTTCACCCTAATAGATAATTTACCCTTAATAATTTAGATAATTAGATAACAATCTTAGCGGACACAAGCATAAAATTCTGAAGTCAAACAACATAAACAGTTGTGTATAACGTCAACATTAAGACCTAATTTGCAAAAGCATTGTTGCGAGAAAAACGCACTGAAGTGTTGCGAAAAAACACACTTAATTTTGAACGTTACGACTAGTATATATACTAAACATGTATTTATGACTAGTATATATACTAAACTGAATATGCCCCACCCCCTTGTTTTTACTAGTTTGGTACTTAAAAATCGATCCCGCAAAGTTACGTGTTATGTAGTGTTTCTGAGGTAAAGAGGGCCCACCAGCGGCCGAGCGGTAAAGTCGCTGAACACTGGTAGTTCGGTTCGAGGTTCGAATCCCGCGAACGGGCTGGCTGCATGGGTGTTTTCGTGGTTTTCCCCATGTGTAACGTGTATACGAGCCAGTTTCCCTTAGAAAGTCCTCCACGAAGGCATCCCTCCCCTTAGGCAAATAGCCCTCGAGGCTTCTCCGTAATTAAATAACCTAACCTGAGGTAAAGATTTAAAGGGAGAATATAACACATAGAAAAGAGATATGTTAACACTGTTAGCATTCTACGGGGTGAATCTGAAAAAGGGACAAAACTTTACGGGGTGATAGAACGCAGCTATACGAGCAATATTCGTCATAGAAAGTTTGGGAGGAAAGGAAAAGGCAAGCCACCAGGTGGCATTGTAAATGATACAAAAAGGATCGGTTCTCGTACTCAACGGCATTTTCTACCGTTTATTGCCAAGATGTCTGGTTATACGAACCACGAAATTTCTAGGACAGTGGATTGGTCGATCTGGTCCCATAGCTTGGCCACAAAGATCACCGGATCTCTCATGTGTGGACATTTTTCCTGTGTGATCATACGGAAGGCCTAGCCTACGAGTGCCCAGTTGAAACAAGTAGGAATCTAGTCGGCAGGATCACCGCTGTTGCCATTGCCATGTAGCCTTCATTTACGATGAAATATTATTAAAGCTTTTTATTTCTGTTCTTGGTTTTTGCCATTTTGGAAAGTTCATTTTAAATATAAGAATTTAAGTTATATTATTAATTTCTGACAGTCTAACTCAAAATAATAAGCCTATCGTTAACTAATCAACTACTAACCGTTAACTAACAAATGTAAGAATTCATACTAGTTTAAGTTGAATAATTCTTTAATTTGTAATATTTATTTTATATAACGAGTTTTTTTTTAAGTTTACGCATCTTCACTGTCACTTCTTCCTTTCCTTTTTCCTGCCAGAATGCAACATTTAGTTCGTGCGTATTTAAGTGAGGGTTTGATATTTGTTTAGTTAGTGCGTGTTCCGCCTGCTGGTATTCTACGATAACATTTCGTTTACGGTGTTGATTTAATTTTGCTAATAGTGCTGTCACGGGGTTTTAGGTTTGAGCCAAAATTGCACGTTAAACATTTCTTCGTAACCGCTGGCTTTCTTCTTAACTTAGATTTAATTTAAATTTGAATTCCTTACTTTTTGAGTTTAATAATATAAATATAAGGTTTTGTAAGCACCAGGAGTACTTTCTGTTCAACTATTTGAGTTCTTAATAAAAGGGTCTTTTACATCCTTCATTTGCATTCTAGACACAGCGATAAGTCTTTTAGTTCAATTAGAGTCTTAACTTAGTGTATGTTACCAAAAAAGGTGAGACTCTACAATCTTCTTTATAATCTTCTTTATAATCAGAATCTTTATAATCTTCATATTAATTTATATTTCATACACTCGTAAGAACGAATACTTCTCAATTTAAAGTATTACCTTCTTTATTGGATCGAAAGTTTCGTACTCTTAGAAGTGCATGGTTTTTAATTGGAACCTTTAAAACGATGAAACAAAAATTGTTATTTTTAAATCAAACGGGCGTTAGACCCAAAGGGCTCTTTGTCTCAAAACGGCATTTGGCGTCGTTTCTCTTTCTGCGTTGATTCACTTTTCAAGCCGTTGCCAACAAATATTATCATATATTTAAAGAAACTGAATAATGAAGACTCTGCATGGATGTTTCTTGCATTGTGAAAAAACAAAGGTACCTGAAGCCATCGAATGTTGAATAACGTAGTTCTCCAACCGAACATGGGCACTTGGAAGCCCGAATTTTGAATTTCGAATTTGTTTTATTTTCTATTTCAAATTCTGTAAAACTTTAAAGAATTTTGGATTAACAAACTCAACGATTTCAAAGCGAACAATGGCAACACTAAGGAAAAAAACATTTTTATCTCCAGCGCGCGAGTCTGTGTATCAGAAATTCTAAAGATATGCTGTGTTTCTAAATATTTTGTTTTATTGCTATTGAATTCAATTTTATGTGGTTCAAGTGCGAAGAACATGATATTTAATAAATAAATGTAACAAACAAAACGTTAAAAATATATGGGCGTAATATATAAAATCTGACAGCTTTCAGATTTTTTTTTTCTCTAAAATTCGCAGACGTAAGGATTAGTTTCAGCATTCTTATGCATGACAAATTTAGTAAATAAGCGACAGAAAAATGTATTGTGCAACATGTTTTGCAAATTTCTTATTACATCCAAATTGCTGAAATATTTAACTATACTTTTTAAGAATATCGAACAAAAAAAATTTTTTTAATTGCTTATACTTACTCATATCTCCTTGCAAATTGGCTGGCAAAACACATGTTAAACAAATGACTGTATTAACTATATTATATGCTATTAAGTGTTTCAGAAAAGATAAATATTGAATAGCATCGATTCCACATCTTTTCATTAGGTCACTTTGCCTGCAAAAAAAAAAAAAAAAAAAAAAAAAAAAGTGTTTAATAATAGAATTAAAAAGTTTTTTTTCCTTGAACTTTTTATTACTTATGTAAAAGAGGATCATCGCTTAAAATTTACGTTTTTATCAAAATTCACGTTTGAATATTTTAAATGTTATTTAAAAAACCTTTTACGCTAATGATATCTTTAAATTTTTTAAATAAAACATAATAAGATTTTCGAAATGTGTATTTTTGACTATGGAGACTATGCATTTACTATACATGCACTATACATGCATTGAAGAGTTTCCCCAACTTTTACTTCCTTGCATAAAGGAAGTATTGTAATCGAGAAAAATTTCGAGAAGCATACTTCAATGAAAATATCCATTTAATCCGCTCTCGGATGCATTTGAAAGAATTTTTTGCATGACATCTATACGTACGGACAGAATAAAAGACTCTTTTTTTTTTTTCAAAACAGATTGTAAAATAGATTTTAAATGGATTCAAAAGAGAATTTTTTTGTGACGTATATAAGTACGTATCTCTCATAACTCAAAAACAATTCGCAGTAGAAACTTTGAAATTTTCTCTATGGAAATTCTATAACATTTAGTTGTGCACCTCCCTTTTTCGTCACAACTGAGGGCACCAAACGTATATAATTATTCATGCACGTATATATTCCCATCTTTTTACCCGGCTCGGTGAGCTCAGTTGTTTCCCCTTATACCTTGATAAATTATGCATTTGTTTGCTTTAAAAGTGATTAAACTTTGCTGTTCTTAGGTTCCGGTTAAGATTTTTATGTCTTTAATTAATCTGCATTCAATAGTTATAGAATTATAAACAATTTTAAAGTTTAAATAGCTAATGAGGCCAACATTTGTTTATACTTTAAACTCTTGGTAAAAAACGGAATTAAGTCAGTTGATGCTCCAACTTGGTTCACCTCGTGCCAAGGAGCACTAGAATACGTTTGCCGCTGGCAACAGCCTTGAGCGCCATTCAGGTGACAGTGCAATTTAGATCAGTTCCGCCCCCTACTTTGATGGAGAGCATTGCGGGGGAACGGGTCAGAAGGTCCCCCACCCTTCTCTCCAAACCACACGAGAGAACTTTCAGCTCGTCGCATATTTAGAGTGTCGCCATGCCGTGTAGAAACTGTATTGCACCAGATGGCGTTGCGTGCGCTTGAATTCTTCGGACTAGTGCAGAACCTTGATGATTGCGAGAGATGTAACACCAACGCGAAACATTAACCAAAGTTTATATGTGCTTCTCTTTGTTGTAAATGTATTAATTGTGTCGTCAATAAAATATAGAGAAAATGATAAAAGGCGAGAATGCGTCTAACAGCTAAGTGAGATTTCTTTATATTTTGATTTGAACTGAGTTTCGGCGACAAAGAATGTGTATGCGTATTTACATGCCGCACCGACACTATACATTTACAAACAGAACATTTCAAAATTCAACTGTTTTAGGGTTTTTCTGCGTTATAATATAAATCTGTAGACTCATAGTATTACAAGTAATTACTGCTTCTTAAACTAAAATACTTCTTCCTCTACAGCTTTTGAGATACATTCGATGTTTTAAAACTCTTTCAGGAGTAAGCAATATGCATGAGATCCAATTTAGCTTAATCATTAAGGACAATCCTGACTGAAGAATTTAACAAAGCAAATTAACAACCTGATTTTGAATTCTGCTGCAAGATAAGTCTAAAATATCTTTTGCAAACAGATAAAAGTAATCTTTGCACTGGTAGGACTTCATTTGCCGTGCATCCCATTTGATTATTTGGCCCAGAACTGCTTTACAGCTATAACTGGCACTGAAGTGCTTTACAACTAATGCTGGTTATACAGGCATGGTATGAACACGGGGTTCTGCATTTAAACATAAACACCAGTAAAAACGCGTCGTCTCTTCGGGCTATTAGTTCCCTAGAAAAGTTGCTGATATACAGAAAAAGAGCCTTGCAAATCATTATTATTCATAAATCATACAATAACCGAATAGTCCTATTATGAACTACATAACAAAACGCGCCATTTTTCATTAGTTTTCAAGATTCTGCTTTATGAGGAATTTTCTAGTTCTCTTTAAGTATCTCTTAAAGTCTTCCACCAGGCTTGGGGTACATAGTAAGCAAAGACCATTAAGACTGGTAATTAAAAATAGTTATGATATACCGTTTCAATACCAAGAAATATATGAGGAAATATTTTCTACTAGTGGAAGTACCCGATGCCAGTTAAGTTAAATTGAGAGTAATGTATGTAACAACACAGAGAACGATACCGCTGTAATCCTTCTCTATTAAAGATACAAAAAATACGATTTATAAACATATATTTTTCAGTCCGATGCGATATGGAATCCACATAAACATTTCGATAGGAAAATAAACTAATTCTCAGTCATTTATATCGGCAGCAATGGCACGCAGTGTTTAATGATTTTCGTCTTTCTAAACAAATGGTCGTAAACGTTCAAGTTCCATCCAATATTTCACCTATATTCAATTTTAGTCGATTAAATGTGGCAAAAAATTGATCATAATTGATCAGAAATCAATAACGCGAACAAACACACAAACAGGCGTTCTTCTTTATATATATATAGATAGAGAGAGAGAGAGAGAGAGACAGATTTTGTAAAAATTACAAATTTTTATTAACAAACTCTACGATTTGAAAGCGAACAGCAGCAATACTTCTCGAAATGAAGCATTTTTATCTCCAACACACGAGACTGTTGCCATTCGGAAAAATGAGTGCGAAAATTAGTGTTTTTAGAGTCTTTAATTAATATTTCGGCTGATTAAAGTCGTACGAAGATGGAAACAGTCGAGATAGCTTCCGAAGAATTTTTGGAATCGGGAGTATGTATTTAACATTTAACATTGCTATCTTTATTTCATTGTAGAACTCAGAAATATTTTATTAACGAACTCTACGATTTGAAAACGAGCAGTGGCAACACTTCTCGAAACAAAGCAAATGCTCCAGCGTGCGAGACTGATGTCACTCAAAAAAAATGAGGGCGAAAATTAGCGTTTTCTGAGTTTTAATTAATATCTCTGATTTTAGCAATTTTCTTTTTGGTGAAAAAGGGGACGTCGACATGTTTTAGGACCCAGAAAAGAATGGTAGAAAGATTGGTGACGATAGCTATAGTAGTAACTGAGTTAATAGCGAAAAAACACACAGACATTCTTCTGTATATAGAGAGATGATGTAAATGATAATCGCAACTACGGATGTTTCTTACAGCTCTGATTCGTTATTCTGATTTATTAAAACCTTGATCCGTGGAGTTTAACTGGTACCACGTCCAGTATGCAATGGGAAGATCCAAAGTTCGAATCCCGCAGAAGGCACAGTTGCTTTTTCACGATTCTCTCTCCCCCAAAACACTAAAAAAAAACGCCCCTTTGGACTTCATTTAAAATCTAAAACCTTTCGGGTTTCTTTTTTTTTTTTTTTTTTTTAATTTTATAATTTTTTAATTTCTAATTTAATTTAATTTTATGACCCTTTAAGGCAGTTAGACTGTAATTTGAAGTTTTTAGATTCCTACTTATTTTTTTAACCTCTAGCTGTAGCGTAAGCTAAGAAAAAGTAGAGTGATATTTCATTATTTAATATTTTCAGATTTCATCAAAAATCTTTGCGGGTATTTTCATTAGTTTTTATATATAGAAACCTAGAACCTTAATCAGAGATTATCATCTGATTATCCGTGATTTAACGTGTTTGTTAATTCATTCGAACATTACATTAACGATACAGTCTCCAATGAAAATCTCTGTCTACAGGATGCCAAAAAACTATTTTTAAAAACTTATATCATTATCTAAAATAAAATGTGATCTTAAATATTTGTTCATATACACTCATGTCCATAAATTAAGCATAATCTGGAGTCACGCGGAAATCGAACTCTAAAATAAATATATCACCTGTAAAATCACTACACACATCTTCAAGAATCATATGCAAATTTCAGGAAGTAACCAGATGACACCGATGGTACGTCACAATGACGAGAATGTAAGAGAGTGATATATAAGGAATTAAGGCAAAGAAGTAAAATTGTTCGCAGGCGCTTTCAGTGCAATAACCGAATAGTTATGACACAAAGGACGCATTTGGATGATTTTTTATGTGGTAGAATTATCGGCCGTCTGGAATATGGGCGTACCCAATTGGAAGTATCCGACGAACTTGGAATTGCCCAGAGTGTCATCTCCAGGCTTTGGCAACGATTCCAAGATGATGGTAATGTGAGTAGACGTTACAGCACAGGTCACCCCAGAGTTACAACGCCGAATGAGGACCGGTATTTGGCAGTTACTGCCAAACGAAACAGGCGGAGCACAGCCTCAGATCTGTCTCGTCAGCTGTCTCCAGCCACTGGTACGACAATTTCAAGGCAGACCGTGTACAGACGCTTAGGGCAGATTGGTCTATATGCTCGTAGACCTGTCAGATGTGTTCCACTTACTGCAACTCACTGTCGCGTGTGGTTAGCCTGGAGTAGAGAGCATGCATTGTGGACACCGCAACAGTGGGCTTGTGTGCTGTTTTCCTACGAGTCCAGGTTTAGCTTGCAGTCTGATTCTCGCCGGACTTTCATATGGAGAGCTCCAGGTACACGTTACCTCCAAGAAAACATCATTGAACGACACCGTTACGGTGGTGCAGGAGTACTCGTTTGGGGTGGAATTATTCTGTGTTCCAGAACTGACCTGCATGCTCAAATTGGAACCATGACAAGCCAAATCTATCGGGACATCATTCTGGAACAACATGTACGTTTGTTTTGGGGCGCAATGGTTGCACAATTTGTGTTTATGGATGACAACGCCCGTCCTCACCGTGCAAACATCGTAAGCGAATGCCTTCAATCGGAGGATATCACCCGTATGGACTGGCCAGCATTCGCACCGGACTTGAATCCAGTAGAGCACGTGTGGAACATGCTTGGCCGACGAGTTGCAGCCCGTCAACCTCCTCCTACATGTCTACCGGAACTTCGGAGAGCATTGCTTTATGAGTGGTGTAATATCCCCCAAGATCAGATCGATAATTTAATATTCAGCAAGCCTAGGCATTGTAGGGACTGTATTGCATCGTCTGGGAGACATAGAATGTATTAACAATCATACCAACCATGTAATATTGGTTTTTTGTAAATAGGTGTTTTTTGTAATTTGCTCTAGGGAGAAAAAATCGCTAATTTTTTTTAATAATATCAAACATATAGCATCTTTTTTTGCTCTTTACTTTTGTTTAATAAATAAGCTTTACAAATAAGTCAAATTTGTTTTGCTTCTAACTTTTCCTTTGCCTGATTTGCATTATCCTTAATTTATGGATATGAGTGTATTTAACATCTAACGTTTAAAGAATGGTAAGATTTTTTTTAATACTTACTTTAAACCAAAGAAGCTGTATCGAAGCATTTCTGCATACGTCATAGTCTAAAAACAAAATAAAAGATCACGGTATTAAAATTTACATGTAATCAAAGAAAAGAAAGCTGTTATAACATATTAGTAATCTTTTGCCTCTTATAACAAAGCTTTGATCTGCTGTTTAGAGATATTTCAATTGCTTAAATTTAATTCAGTGTTTTTACCATAAAAAGTCATTGCGGTTCTGAAAATATAGAACTGATTTTGCGGAAACGACAACATGAACTTAATTTTGGGGAATTTTCAGTCCATTAAAGTTTTCAACAACAAATTATCTTGAAATATATTAATATAGTAACTTACTGTATTATTAACACTTTTTCTATAATGCAGGCGAGCTTTTGAGAAAGTATGTAGCTAAGAACGCATTCCAAACTCGATTTCTAATAGCAGAAGGATCTATTAAAATTGAAATTTTTCTCGTCCGTAATGCAAATACAAACAAGTTACAAACAAGTTCAATAAATTTTTCACGAGTAATAATAATAAATAAATAAAAAAAATCTGAAAGCTTTCAGATTTTATATTACGTCCAAAGGGGCGTTTTTTTAACGTTTTTTGTGCTACCTTTATTTATTAAATATCATGTTCTTAGCACTTAAACCATAAAATTCTATACAACAGCAATATCGCAAAATAATTTTAAAAGAGCATATCTTTAGAATTTCCGATACACATTCTCCCGCGCTGGAAATAAAAAAATGTTTTTTTTTTTTTTTTTTTTCCTTTCCCACACAGTGTTGCCATTACTCGCTTTGAAATCGTTGAGTTTGTTAATCAAAAATTCGTTAAAGTTTTACAAAATATGAAATAGATAATAAAACAAATTCCAAATTCCATATTTGGGCTTCCACATGCACATATTCGGATGGAAACTACGTTATTCAAAATTTGATGGCTTTAGGTACCGTCGTTTTATCATAATGCGATAAACATACATACATTTATGCAGATGCTTCATTATTTAATTTTTTTAAATATAACGCAGGGCTCTAATATTTGGTGGCAACTATTTAAAAAATGATTCGCCGTTTATAGTGGATCGACGCAAAATGCGAAAACGAAATTAATAGCCCTTCTGGGCTAATTTTCCTTTTGGGCTAATAAACACACTCAGAAAGCTTTAAAAGTAATTAAATTCTCTGAGATTTTATATAAATAAAGCAAAGCAATTTTTCCGGAAACATTTAAATATTTTAGTTACAATTTAAATATTTTATGCAATATGTACGATATTTCCAGAATTTTCTCACATTTGTATTTTGTATAATTTTTTCTAAGTATTTTCAATTACAGAGATACCACAAAAATTCAGTTCTCTTTGGGTTATTTAATAATAACGCATAAAACCATACTGTAAAAATAGTGTGTATGATTAATGAAAGAATAACTGTTTACTTAAATGATACGAAGTGCATTACGGGTAACTAAAGAATTAAACTTATTTAAATTAAACTTGCTTATAAAATGGAGGCATTTTATACGCATTTACAAATATTTTCGAAGTACGAGTACTGCTCTTTAAAAGTCCGAGCTCTTTCGAGTCCGAGCTCTTTAAAAATAAGAATGATTAAAAAGATATTCATTAAGCGATTTTCTAGATTTTTTTAAAACATGTGTTGGCATTTTGAAGCCAGGGGAAAAGGGTTGAGATATACCTCATATAAATATTCTTAGATATACTATACGTAAATATAGTATCTGCAAAATATTTTCAACTAAATTTCTTAAGTAATCCCTATTCAGACACCAGATAATAAATAGGAGCAATAACTACCAGCAATTATTGTATGGCATAATATCTGCGTATGGGACGAAACCGAAACAGAACTTTTTTGTGTTTGATTTTAAGTAGCTGGAGTTTGCTGTTATGAATATGGAAACGAATTGAGTAAAACAGTGCATTAAAGTTGGTAAACCTGCACCAGTAGTTTGTGAAATATTAAGTACGACCAATTGGATTTCAAGCATTTACTTGGACTAATGCAACGGCTAGCTTCCGTACGAACGCTGTTGTGGTCAAGATGACAATATTGGAAAGGCACGAAGTCGCTTTAGAAAAACTATTACCTTGTGCTTCGATCGATAAAGATAATGTCTTAAAACGTTCATTTGAAAATACAGAAAACATTCTCTTTCAATAAGTGCTACGTGCTTCGACCACGAAACATTAAGTTTGTTATTCTATGTACTATGTTAAGCGAGTGTTAGATTTAACGAATATTTCTACTTGAGCAAATCCCCAGGAACCAACTTGTTCATAATAAAAGAGATTCTTCACGTTATTATTGTTAACATGTTGTACGATATCACGTCCTGTAAAATTCTTATGATGTTGATCCGTGATGGCATTCCTATGTGGCATTTTCATGATGTAAACACAATAGCAAATCATAAACAACTGTAATATATACTACTTGTTTCGTGCCACTTCAGTTGCAAGGATTCTTTTAATAATTATTCACATCTCTGGAGCTAACCTCACATTTTTCAATGAATCTCAGTTTTTCCGTATTGTAATTTATAATACTGTTACTTTTTTTTTTTTCTGAGACCAGTTACGTTATTTTCTTCCTTCACGTTCGTACGGGATTCGTATGGATTTGGAGTGAATAATGACGACACTTGATGATGAAGTATCGAAACACACTTTATTTAGCCAATATCAATCAGGACAGCTCCAAAGTCACTTTTTACAGTCGCTCAAGATCTACTTTAAACACGCTGGAACAATCAGCAACACAGCCTTCACACTGTCAGGAAATAACGGTGGAGATAGCTTCACTGCAGAGCACCAGAGTACAGCTCCCGACTCTGCTCGGTCGTTCTCGGAACTCCACGTTCTCTCGGGACACTCCACGCTACAACTCGCGATGCACTCGACGACACACGGAGCACAGCTCCCGAATCTTCGGTTCAGTCGTTCCCGGAGCTCAACACGCTCTCTCGACGATGCACTCACCGCGATACACTAACAGACTCCCTCGGTGCACTCGACGACCCACTCGGCACTCGCTGCCCGGCTGTCAACTCGATCGACTCCGCACGGACTAACTCGAGACACACTATCTTGCACTCTAGACAAAGCACACACTAACTGACTGCGGACCAGCAGGGTTTATATAGCTTTCGACTTGTGTTCGAGAACATTCTGGGCTAAACCGTTAAGAATTCGTTACAGAAGGTTCTCCATCCGTCCATGGCATATCGCCAATTTTGTCGCCAAATGTCGCCAAATGGGTGGTTTCACGCCAAATGTGGCAACCCTGTTTTCCCTTGCCATTTTAAAGCACCCCTAAAACTGCTTTGCGGGGAAGCTATCTTACCGCGCCTATACATTTCGTAACGATATTAATGAGCCCACCAGCGCCCGAGCGATAAAAGTCGTTGAACACTGGCAGTTCGGTCCAAGGTTCGAATCACGGTGAACGGGCTGTGGGCATTTTCGTGGTTTGCTCCGTGTGTGACATGTATTCGAACCAGTTCCCTTAGAAATTCCTCCACTAAGGCATCCCTCCTTTTAGGCAGATAGCCCTGGTGTGCTTTGCATTAACTTAATAAACCAAAACAAATCATAATATTAATGAAGACTAACATAGTATTATTTACTGTATATAAATCAAATTCATAATCATCTATCCTCCGATTAACCTCATGGACCGAAGGAAAGAATTTTGCCTCAAAATAGAGATTTTGAGATTACACCAAGTTAGTTTTATAGGATAAAAGAAATTTTGAAAAATGTGCTAAACTTTAGGTAATATATAATAAAACAAAGGATATCTTAAAAGAATTTTATATTAATTAACTTATTATAATGAATTCAACCTTTAGTATAACTGAGATTATACTAATGGTTGCCGTAATTTTTGCGTATTTCTCGTCAAAATGCAAAACTGTTGTTAGAGTATTTCAGCCGAGGTTTTCAATGCTTTAGTGTTAGAGTTTTCGGCAGCCTCGCTTGCAGTATGCCAGTTCTGCTAAAGTTTATTCCGGCTTTAACCATTTTGCTAGCCGACGTTAAAAATGAGCTATTAAACATTTTAGCCTGCTGCAGTAGCTCAATTAGTGTAGTCTCCGACTATGTTACCTGAAGTTAACTCATTATTTTAAATATTCGTAAGTTGCGGAATTTTGTTTTGCAAACACAAGTAATGGTTTTTCTTAAATTTAAAGAGTTTATAAAAGTGTTATCTTAAGCTTCGCAGGACTTTCTCATTTTGATTCAGATTGGAGTGACAACTCGCTTGTCAAACTCATAGGGTTTGAAGAACATTGATTTAAGCTTCTGTACAAGTAAAAACCTGCATCTTTAGTATATTCACATAGCATTCTTACGAATTTAATGTAATGTAACATGAACAGCTTTGAGAAATGCAATGCCTTACCGAAAAAATAAGGTTATGGGCAAGTCCATTTAACACTGAGGTCCATTTAACATTATGTCGCCAAATTTGTGAGATGGCTCCAAGCTGGCGATGGGTTTGGCGACATTTTGGTCCAGTGTCTGTATAATTGTCATTCGTAGTGCAACTGAATAACTGTAATTGATACCTATATGTAATTGTATCCGTATCCGACCCTTATACGTAGCTTTAACCATATATGCTTGCAAGTTATTTCGAAAAATGGAAAGTACTGGAAATTTCTAGGCTGCCGGGGGGAGAACTGTACGAGACCGGAGAAAGCATCAGTTTTTAGTTCAGCGTCGACTTCGAAGTATTGAGAGATCTCCGTGCGAGCTTTGCTCTTTAGATGCGTTTTGCATTGCGTGGTGTTTAACGTTCTTAATAGTTTGAAATAGTAACTAATGATTGTGTTTTGTCCACTAAGAAGAGCTGTGCGAGTCTTTTCGTGAAAAATTTCAGAATTGTAAAGTGTTCCTTTTGGGAAAATAAATTTTATGAAATTTAAGAAAAACCATTACTTTTGTTTGCAAAACAAAATTCCGCAGTTGCGAATATTTAAAATAATGAGTTAACTTCAGGTAGCATTGTCGGAGACTACACTAATTGAGCTGCTTAAGCAGGCTCAAGTATTTAATAGCTCGTTTTTAACGTCGGCTAGCAAAATGGTTAAAACCGGAATAAACTTTAGCAGAGCTGGAAAACTGCAATAATTGAATGCGCACGTACCATCATCGGTTACATGCGCATTAAATTCATTACGAACCCCTACGCACGCAACAGTGTTAATAAGGATTAGTTACTTGTGGGCTTGGAAAGTATAAACAGTGAAGGATTCTTGAAATATATCAGAGTTCTTCTTCTTCCCTTTAGGAACTAAAACAGTAAGGATGACAAAATTGACTTTGCTACATCTTGCACAATGTATAGTTAGCTAACGGACATAATTGTCTTCAACGGCGGACGTCTAATGAAGTTGGATGAGCATAACAGGAAACACCACGCGGGAAACGAAGACATTCAAACACTTAATCCAAGGTATCTAGAGCTGGAACACGAAGCACTTTTGCTTACTGCTGCTCCCGCTTAAATAGTAAAACTTTATGATGTAATTTTTCAGCGGTACAACTTCCAACAGTTTCAATTGAAAACTTTAACGATTTCGAAATGGTATATACGGTAAATAAAGAAAACGAAACTTTAAAATGCAAGGGGTAAAGATAACAATTTGAAAGACAAGATTATATCTATTATTAAATCAAATATTTCATGATTTCGGAATACTGTAAACAGTAAATAACGTAACGAAACTTTGAAATGCAAAGGGTTAAGATAACATTTGAAAGACAAACTGCAAATTACTTTAGCTCTGTTAAGAAGAAATTTATTAATATTCGTAGCGATTGCATCAGATATCGTTACTTTAATAAATTACACTGCTGGCCACCCAAATTGCAACACCAAGAAAGACAGGAGATATCACAACAAAATTTATTTAGTAGATAACGTGTTGACCAAGTATCAAATGATTAAATTTATAGACTTCTGGGAAGTGTTATTCCTTCCAGAATCAATAGCCTGAGTAGCCTCCATTGTTGGAGATCACCGCTGCCACACGCCTCGCATTGATTCAAAGAGACTTTGGGTGTGTTCTTGGGATACAGCAGACCAAGCAACTTTCCCACGTTGCCAAAGTTGATCTGGTGTGGCAGCTTGGGATGTAATCTGGGTTAATCGTTCAGCAACCATGGACCACATGTTTTCTATCGGCGAAAGATCTGGAAAGCGAGCCAGACAGGGAAGCAATTCAATCTGGCGATTGATGAAGAACCCCTGGACAATGGGTGCCACGTGTGATCGTACATTATCCTGTTGAAATAAGGCTGTGGTCAAGCCCTGATGACAACTGGCTCCAACACCTCGGAGATGTAGCGCTGGCTGTTTAAAGTACCGGCAATGCGTATTAGAGGAGTGCGAGAGTGATATCCAATACTGCCCCATACCATAATACCCGGTGCCGGACCAGTGGGGCGGCGCATAATGCAGCTGTTCAGCATCCTCTCTCCACGGTGTCTCCAGACTCGAATCCGACCATCGTGGTGTTGCAGACAGAAGCGTGACTCGTCAGTAAAGACAATTTCATTCCATTCTGCCGTCCACATCCTTCTTTCATCGCATTATTGGCGGTGGAGACGTCTGTGGTTCTGCGTCAAGGGAAGACGAAACAATGGACGTCTTGCGGGCAGACCACTCTGCTGTAAACGGCGTCGAATGGTACGCGCAGACACTGGATGATGCGTGCTGTGGTATGGTTCGTGATGTGACTGAGCGATCCGTCACTGCCATGCGCACATTGTTCCTGTTATCACATGAAGTGGTGCACTGAGGTGGATGCTATCGAACACGTCGGTCCGTTGTACCCTCCTGCATCTAACGGTCACATATCCGCATTACAGTTGTTTGGTTTCGTCCAACACGACAACCAATTTCCCTAAAAGATAATCCACACTCTCGGTAGGCCACTATCCTTCCTCTGTCGAACTCGGACACTTGATCAAACGATGATCGCTGTTTACTACGAGGCATAATTGATCGTTTTTTAAAAAAAGAACCACAAGAAAAACACAATTGCCGAACTTGAAACGTCGAAAACTCCAAGCTTTAAATAGCCCTTTGAAGCGGCGTCACAAGCGCGTCTGCGCTGAAATTCTACTCATTTGCATATATCACCTCCGCTAATGCATATTGTAAATTTCATGTTATTTGCATGTTTCCTTCAGGGTGTTGCATTTACGGTGGCCAGCAGTGTAATAAACAATCAATTCATTTTATAAACACTTATGTCAAGAGAAAAGCAATTTTCCTGATGTTTGCTTTCTCTCAATATCTCTCTACGACATATAAAAAAAGATTAATAGATTAGTGATGTCTTTATTTAAGCTCAAATGGATGGATAAGCTGAAATGGAAAAAAATTCACCTGATCAATGGGTTTATAGGAGCATCCAATTTCTTCCAATATCTCCGGATTTATAAACTCACACATGTCTGTATACATAAATTCAAACCATCTAAAAAAAACAAAGAAAATATAAAATACTGCTATTCTTAAGTCAGACACATTTCATGTTAAATAAATTTAACTATGAACTCTGACCGATTTAACTAGTACGTCTTTTAAGTGCCCATTGTCTCACTTTCGCACTGCCCACTGCTTCACTATGATCGAACGAGCTCTTTAACTAAGAGAAGTTTTCAAAAACTGAATTTTGGGAAACAGATAACCAAAGGAAAACTACTATTTGTAAGCCAAATAAAAATAATAAAGACTTGCGATAGTAATAAGGCGATGCTCTTGTTTTAACATAATGAATCTTTAGAATAATATCTGTTATCATTTGGCTTTTTATATATTTTTATAATTTCGTAGACCTGTTTTTATTTATTTAGCGTATTTTTCATGATAAAGACGTGTTTATTTGTTGTGTATGTTGATATTTAATTTGTGCTAACTTATTCACATTTGTATCATGCATTGTATTGTAGATCTTTTCATTTTTAGTCGATTGGCACTGAAACTGTGAAACTAGTTTAAGGAGAACCGAAAAAATAGGCTGAAGGAAAAAGCTTTGGTATTTCTTTATTATAACGGTCCCCGACCTTACGCAGCTATGATTTCGCCAAACTGGTGAGGGACGAAAGTATAAATAAAAAAAAAACACATATAATAATAAGGATAATACCCAAATGTTGTTTGCTCTGAATATTTTTATTAATCGTAAAAGTGACTGTAATCAGCTTCGTCAAGTTGCTCCGTTTTATATTCCTTCGAGCAGTCTAAATAGATCATCCAAATATTTTTAATAATCGTAAAAGTGACTGTAATCAGCTTCGTCAAGTTGCTCCGTTTTATATTCCTTCGAGCATTCTAAATAGATCATCCGAATATTTGTAATAATCGTAAAAGTGACTGTAATCAGCTTCGTCAAGTTGCTCCGTTTTATATTCCTTCGAGCAGTATGAATAGATCATCCAAATATTTTTAATAATTGTAAAAGTGACCGTAATTAGCTTCGTCAAGTTGCTCCGTTTTATATTCCTTCGAGGTCTGAATAGATCCTCCGAATATTTTTAATAATCGTAAAAGTGACTGTAATCAGCTTCGTCAAGTTGCTCCGTTTTATATTCCTTTGAGCAGACTGAATAGATCATCCAAATATTTTTAATAATCGTAAAAGTGACTGTAATTAACTTCGTCATGTAGCTTCGTCAAGTTTTAATAATCGTAAAAGTGACTGTAATTAGCTTCGTCAAGTTGCTCCGTTTTATATTCCTTCGAGGTCTGAATAGATCCTCCGAATATTTTTAATAATCGTAAAAGTGACTGTAATCAGCTTCGTCAAGTTGCTCCGTTTTATATTCCTTCGAGCAGGCTGAATAGATCATCCAAATATTTTTAATAATCGTAAAAGTGACTGTAATTAGCTTCGTCCAGTTTTAATAATCGTAAAAGTGACTGTAATCAGCTTCGTCAAGTTGCTCCGTTTTATATTCCTTCGAGCAGTCTGAATAGATCATCCAAATATTTTTAATAATCGTAAAAGTGACTGTAATCAGCTTCGTCAAGTTGCTCCGTTTTATATTCCTTCGAGCAGTATGAATAGATCATCCAAATATTTTTAATGATCGTAAAAGTGACTGTAATTAGCTTCGTCCAGTTTTAATAATCGTAAAAGTGACTGTAATCAGCTTCGTCAAGTTGCTCCGTTTTATATTCCTTCGAGCAGTCTGAATAGATCATCCAAATATTTTTAATAATCGTAAAAGTGACTGTAATCAGCTTCGTCAAGTTGCTCCGTTTTATATTCCTTCGAGCAGTATGAATAGATCATCCAAATATTTTTAATGATCGTAAAAGTGACTGTAATTAGCTTCGTCAAGTTGCTTCGTTTTATATTCCTTCGAGCAGTCTGAATAGATTATCCATCCATCTTCCACATGTACTAGCATTTAGCACTCCCACCTTCCCACACATTCCTCCAAAAATAAACTGTTGTAGAAAGACTTTGCCTGTCATGTTGTTACGTTGGGACTTCTCACGTGTCTGACAGTAAAGGCAGAACAAGCCCACGAAATTTCGTCGTTAGCAAGAGCCTTGAGCACCATACAGATGGCAATATAACTTTGCTCAGTTTCGCCCCAAATTTGGTAGAGAGCCCCCCAGGGAGGAACAGATCTGAGGGTCTCCCACTCCTCTCCTCCTACCACACACGTTTCAAGAGGACTTTCGTCTCATAGCATATTTAGAGTGCCCAAATGCCGCGCAGACACTATACATTTGCAAACATCCATGCCTTCTCCATTATTCGAACTCGGGTGCTTCGGTACACCAGTCCGCGTCACTAATCAATATCCTGGTTGGGTGGCGAATAAACTGTCATCGATTTCAACTATATTATTAGGACTGCCTATTCGCCCATTGAATCTTTGCATCACATGTTAGGAACGCATTCCCCTCATGAAATTGTTCCAATCAATTGCAGCATTTCCATGCATATTAAGCTGTTTGTCACACCATTTGATGACGTCAGCTCCTCTGTCAAAGAATGCATAAATATAATAGCAGTGACAACGACATTCTGGAACCATTAAACCCCTTTCCAACATGGAGGCCCTTCTGTTTACGATTTTTAACATTCACCTAAAAATGGTTTCGTCATTAGATATAGTTTTCTGTTATGGCTAATCTCATATACACGTTTATCAGTTAAAAGATATGTTTCTTGTGAAAATGATAAGGCCTCCATCTCTTTATTATCTTCGTAAATTTAGGATTGTTAACCTCATGTTCACAAAAAAAGCAAGGCATATTTTAAAAAATCCTAATGCGAATTCGATAATCTTAGCAAAAATGAAACACGATATTAATAAAATGGGTCAAGGTATCTCGGTTTATTAGCGATTCAGTCTTCGGGGGCCGCTATAATGAGGAAATTCTCAAACTTCTTTAGCTGGTCTTTACAGATAATTTTTAACCAACCTGGCAAATATTTTATCAATTTCTTGCCATCTCGGCCACAGTCTGAAAGTTTCCAGAAAATATGTTTTTCAAGACTGTAGGATTTTTAGTATTTTTCAGTAGTGCTTCCTATCTTCCTTCGATCAGAGCTTCAAACATGTTAGCAATTAATTAGTTCCTTTATTAAAAACACATTCCGTCAACATTAATTGTTAAATACTTGCTTTATTCAGAAACATTACCGTCAACATTACTGCTCAAAAAAACATTACAGTTCAAATTATTATCGTTCTGAAAAAAACTTTTGTTGCCAATCGGGAAAATACATTTTAAATAAATTAATACGTTGCGTTTACATTCGGACATCCTGACTTAGTAACGACCTCTGAACATTAAGAACTTATATTTAAAAAAATTAAATCTGTAATATTAATGTTTATAGTTCGAAAGTCTTTAGCTGTCATATAGATTCACCATCGTTATCTATTCTTTTTCCGTGTCCTAGTTTTAGTAATATGCGGCGTGTTGTTATCGTTATCCCCAGTAACACTAATGTCATCACCATCATCATCGTCTTCTTCTGATTCAGCTTGACACTGTCATGACTTTAATTGGCTCACATGAGCTGTCGTACTAAAGAAATGTCCTTTCACCTTCTCTTCTAATTGAGTCAATCTATACGTATCACTTGGTAAAACTTCTGTAACTACCAAAGGTCCTCGATACTTTTGTTGTGTTTTGGTTGATTCTCCAGTTGATTTAGGTACTCTTCTCATAACTACTATTTCTCCTCTTTCGAATGTTAAAGAATTGCTTTTCTTCTTGTCATAATTTGCTTTCATTTTCATCTGCATATCTTCAATTCTCTTTCTAGCTTCATTCTGTAAGATTACTGGATTCTCCCATTCATTTGCGTCTTCATCTGTAATCATCCTCATGAATCCGTCGTTAAATTTTGGTGAATAACCGTGAAGCATTTCGAAAGGAGTTTTATTTGTAGTTTTATTTATCATATTGTTTAGATTTCTTTCGCATTCCTTAATCTTTTTGTCCCAGTCTCTCTGATTCGGATTTTCCATACTCGTTTTAATCGTAGCCAAAATTCTTCGATTCGCTCTTTCCACCATTCCATTACCACTTGGATGTTGAGTTGAATTGAGTGTATGACTGATTCCATTATTTTGACAGTACTTTCGAAATTCCTTCGCTGTGAAACATGTTCCTCTATCACTGATAATTTTTTCTGGTAACCCAAAATCATCTACAAAACTTTTCAATGCAACTAACACATACTTGGTTGCAGTACTTTCCATAGGATATAAGCGTGTAAATCTCGTAAAATTATCAATTATTACAAATAATTCTGTATTTCCTCTTGAACTTTTTACGAATGGTCCTAAATGATCTATATGTATAATTGCAAAAGGTCTTCTACCAGGTCTAATTGGATGCAGTACTCCTTGTTTCTTACCAATATGCATTTTATTTACTAGGCATTCGAAACATATCGAAATGTGACGCATAACATATCGTTTCATTCCTTTAAACCAGTATGATTCCTTGATTTTGGCAACAGTTCTGTCTGCTGAAAAATGTCCCAAAAGATCGTGAAATTTTACTACAATACCTTTTCTCATCGATTTAGGTATGACATATAACAATTTCTCCTTTTCCTGATCTTTCACTTTACGAAATAATCGATTATTCTTCAAGACGTAATTTTCAGTTACATATTTCTCTGCATTCGTTCTATCATTTATCTTTTTCTTTAAAATGTCTATTAATTTGCGTAATTCTGGATCTGAATGCTGAATCATAAGAATTTGTTCATCTATCGTTAGCGTTAAACAAACTTCCAAGTTGTTTTCAATTATGGAGTCTAAAGTTTCTTCTGGCTGATCAACTGGCGATCGGCTCAATGCATCTATGTGACTCATTTTTTTACCTTGTCTGTGCTTTATTTCAAGATTGTATTCCTGGATCAGATTACTCCACCTTGCTATCTGAGGATTTGAAGTTTTCTTCGCGTTTAAATAAACTAAAGCTTGGCAGTCTGTAATTACCGTAAATCGGATCCCAATTAAAAATTGTCGAAGTCGTGTCAAAGTCCAAACTATAGCCATTAATTCTAATTTGCTTGAATGATAATTCTTTTCTGTTTCTGTTGTTCCTTTACTTACACAATAAACTAAATGCCACTTTCTATCTTCACCTTTTTGCAACAGCATTCCTGCCAGCCCTTTGTTGCTCGCGTCTGTGCGCACTTCAGTCTCTGCTTCGGGATTATATAATGCTAGTATTGGTTCATTAGTTAAATGATCCTTTAAAGTACTGAATGCTTCTTGCTGATCTTCGTTCCAACGAAATGTTTCATCCTTCCTCGTCAGTCTCGTTAGCGGCTCAGCTTTCTTTGCGTATTTTGGTACAAACCTTCTAAAGAAACTTGTAAGACCTAAAAATTGTTTAACTTCATGTTCATTGGTTGGTTTAGGAAAGTTTAATATGGCTCGTACTTTTCTTGGTCATTTGATTGCGAAATGGTTGCATACCATTTGATTTTATTAGAAATCCCAAATGCTCAACTTCATCTTTTCCAAATTCGCATTTTGTCAGTTTCAATGTCAGCATTGCTTCTCTCAATCTATCAAACACTTTCCTAAGTTTTTTCATCATTTCTTCCCAAGATTTAGCCGTAATTAATATGTCGTCCAAATAGCACAATACTTCTTTATTAAGCAATGGACCTAAAACTTGATTCATAAGTCTCTGAAATTCTGCAGGTGCATTAGCTAACCCAAAGATCATACGTTCAAATTGACCAGTATCATCTGGAGTGATGAAAGCTGTTTTCAGTTTCGCTTCTTCAGTTAAAGGAATCTGCAAATATCCATGAGCTAAGTCCAATGTAGTGAAAACTTTACACTCACTAAGACATTCAAGAAGATCATCTATCCTAGGGAGTGGAAATTTATCTTTAACAGTTTGCGAATTCAACTTTCTATAATCTATCACTAATCGTAATTCACCTGTTTTTTTCTTTACGAGTAAAACTGGACTAGCATACGGAGATCTTGTTTCAGTAACAATTCCATATTTCTTCCATTCATTTATTATCTTCTTTATAGAAGCACGCTCTTCGGCATTGGTTTTATACGACTTCATGCAAATAGGCTTACTCCCTTCAATTTTTTTAATATCCATTTTTGTTAAGTTTGTACATCCTAATTCCTCCATATTTAATGCAAAACAATCTCGATACTAATTTATCAAATGTAAAACTTCCTGTTTTCTCTCTGGCGTAATATTGTTATTAACTTTAATTTCTTCTAAAGTAATCGGTCTCTTAAACTTCTTAATTTCATTTATTATCAGTATTTCCTTTTGACTTGAATTTTCAGTTTTCTGATCTGAACTTGGTTCAACTAATTCTGCTACTTCCGCTCTACCGATACATTGATTCTCTTTCAAAATTAGTTTTCGATCGCTGTAGTTAGTGACTGGTATCACTGTTTCTCCCTGTATTACTTCCAATAATGAGCCTAACTCATCTTCCGATCCACTTATTAAAACATAACCGTTATTTATTTCATCAGTTTTAACTTTCACGAAATTAACCGTATTACTTTCGATATGAGTTTCTTGGGAAGCCTTCAGTTTAATTCGCGGAGTGTTGCTATCATTTTGCAACTGTGAAAATGGGCAGTCATTAGCATAGCGTATGTGCAAGGTATTACCTATCTTGGCGTATGCAATATGTGGTAAATCAATCCATGTTCGACCAACTAATAAGTCGCATGGTTGCGTTTCATCCCCTACAATGAGAATTGTAATGTCCTTTCCTTCCACATCATCAATCTCTAAGTTAACAGTTACTTTTCCCAAAGTTCTAGCGGCTGGTTTATTCTGGTTCCCAAAGCCAAACAATTCCTCCACATCAGGTTTTATTTTAAGATTCAGTCTCTTAGCCGCAGACTGTTTCAATAAACACGAACTGAAACCCGTATCTATGATTGCAGTAATTTCTTCTTCATTATTGATGCGAGCATACTTTAAATATACAGCTGGTGAAACACCTGAATTCTGGTCCACGGATAAATTATTTTTAACATTTGTCAAGTCTGGATTCTTAGACGTACACTTTTTTAAAGTACGACCCTTTTCATTACATTTCCTGCAAATAATTTCTTTTTTAGGTTGAGGACAATCCGTCGCTATATGTCCATAATCATTACAATTGAAGCATTTCGGCTCACTCTTTTCATTGCGGATGCCAGAATTATATTCCCTTTTCCTTTCGTCTGTTTTATAAAACTTATCTCTCAGATTGTATTTATTATCAAAACTGTTTTTAAAACCCACTTTGAAATTACCATCTGTCTGCATGGAATCGTTAACATTTCTTTGTCTTGAATACTGATTATAGGATCCTTCATAAAATTTAGAACCAGATTTGGGCTTAGAATTATGCTTAAAAGTTTTATTTTCTACTTGAAGTACTTTTATCCCTGCCCGAATATTTTCATATTCATCTAGTTTTTCAGCCAACTCTTCAGGATTAATGAATTTAGACCAATCATCAATGAAATGGTCTCGGATAGCAGCGGGGACCCTCTTCTTTAATAGATCAGTAATAATAAGTTGTTTTAAAGAGTCAAACTCTGTTACATTTAATCCAGCAAGCCACTCTTCAAAGTAATTTTTTAATTCAAACGTGAAGTCCTTCCACGTATTACGCAACGTTTTAATATGATCAACAAACTTTTGCCGAAACTGTTCAGGGCTTAACTTAAATTTTCTCAGTAGCAGTTGTTTAACGTGCTTATAGTCGTTAGCTTTCTCCTCTGATTCACGGGCAATTAATTGAGTTATTTCATAAGGCAATAGACACAACAGCTGAGAAACCCAGTTTTGTTCTTCTAACCCAATACGTCGTGCCTGTCTCTCAAATAAAACTAAATAAAAACTTATATCACCTTCATTCAAATCCTACTTATGCATTAATTTATTCATATCACAAATATTACTTCTACTAACATTAGAAGGAACAGAATCATTTACATTACTACTTCTGATTTCCGCTTCTATTTTCAATTTTTCAAGTTCAAGTGTTCTTTGCTTATCTCTTTCTATAATTTCCATTTCAAATGCTCTTTGCTTATCTTTTTCTTCCATTTCAAATGCTCTTTGCTTATCTTTTCTAAAATTTCTAACTTTTCCCTGTCTAAACGATCATTTATAATTCTATCTAGCATTTGTTTAGTAAAGTCTTCATTATAATTCTTACTATTCAAAATCATATCTCTTAAGCCTACAATTTTAATATCAGAAGGGACATCTACATCAAGTTCCAAAGCAAGTTCTTTTAAGTCACATTTCTTGCCTCTTGCCAAATAAGCCATCTTAGACTTCAATTTTCAAATAATAATACAATAATTATACTTAAGTTCTTTCCGTTTAATACTTAGACATAACATAAACAGTTTATAAATTCACGTACCTTTCTACTTTCAGTTTTGGCGAGCTTCCACATTCAGTTTAGGCTTAGCGTACGTTAAGGCAATACGTTGTTAAATCTAGATAATAATTCTAGTTTATCCCACTTCTGAAATGTTAGCAATTAATTAGTTCCTTTATTAAAAACACATTCCGTCAACATTAATTGTTAAATACTTGCTTTATTCAGAAACATTACCGTCAACATTACTGCTCAAAAAAACATTACAGTTCAAATTATTATCGTTCTGAAAAAAACTGTTGTTGCCAATCGGGAAAATACATTTTAAATAAAATTAATACGTTGCGTTTACAAACAAGAAGCTACCAGGAACTGCCAGTGCACATTTGGAACACTTAGTCTGTCGCAGACTTGCTGTGGTCTTAAAGTTACTGCTCTGTTATTATTGCTTTAACACGTTCACGCTGGCGCACGGGCCACCAGTGGCCCGCATTAGTCTGTCTCATCGGGCGGTGCGTACCGCCGCTGGCCCGCACTAGTCTGTCTTATCGGGCGGCGCGTACCACCGGTGGCCCGCACTAGTCTGTCTTATCGGGCGGTGGGTGCCACCGATGGTACGCATTCGATTGTGTTATTAGACGCTGAAAATTAAAATAATGAAAAATTTACTTTTATTTATTATAAAATCTTTTTAATAGCAATTATAATTAATAACTATTAGCAAACATACAACTCGTATACAGGTCTGAACAAGTAATAATCGCGCGCCGCCAGATGAAACGCGGCAAAAATTCGAGCTCCGTCTCACGGCGAAGAACATAAAAATTGGCCCCGGCATGAACATGTTAAACTTAACTTAGTGAGCGAACTTAACTAAACTTAACTTCGTAATCTGCGAAGTGTATTAAAGGGAATTTAGAATTAACTCTGTGTTGTCTCTGAGTTATCTTACCTGCAAAAACTCTTATTTGATTTGCATAAAGTTGGAATAAAGTTTCAAGTTTTACTGTTCACCTAGCTCGGTTATTTAAGGAAATTGGATTATTTAATGATCCTATAACATGCAAATAATGAAAATAAAATCTTACTTCACGTGATAGATGTTGTGGTCACTTTCAGTTTTCGCCTCCCACGCCATGTGTTTGAAAGTGAGAAAAATAGCAAAAAGAACCTACAACATAAGTTATATTATTTTCAACTGCATGCATTTCAAGTTCTTAAACTTTAATATTTTCATTGTAAAATGCTCTTCGGTGCCGTGCAAAAGAACTAAATTCTTTTTAAAAAGTTATACCATTTTCAAATGTATGCATTGCAAGTTTTTAAATTATATTTTCATTGTGAAAGGCTTAGTAATGCCGTGCAAAAGAACTAAATTCTTTCAATGCTATTCTTTTGCATAAAAATAATTATATGCTTGAAATTAGACAAGGCAAAATTTATATTAGCACAGATTTTAAATAATGCTCACGCATTTAAAGATCAGAGGTCTATAAAAAGAAAGAGCAGTGTTAGATCAACTCTAACACTGTTCCTTCTTTTTCCTAGGCAAGCTTTTGATATTAAAGCAGCCCATCATATTTCACTAGTTACCATTTTTACATTTCTTTTAAATAAATAGTTCGATAAAAGTTGACCACACTGATTAACTGAAACACAATACAATAATATATTAATAGCTTTAGAAAATAATTACGAAACTACTTAGAAATTAAACAACGTACCAGAAAACAAACGGTAGCAATTAACAGGTTTTCGGGTATTCCTCTGAAATCTGTTTCAGGCACAAAAGTAGTTTCATTGATTAAACTGAGTAATTCACAGGAATCATTATTTCGTGCCATAGACTTCGGTAGTAAACCAACTTCTTGAAAATAACGCACAATACTTGACATTTTCCGGTTATTATTTTCTTGCACAGATTAAGTTTATGACATAAAATTATATGAAAATTACAAAACGTATCTGAGCTGTGTAAAATAAAAAAAGAGAATGTTATAATAAAATACGTTATTTTTCATATTTAATCGTGCCTTAAATTTTATGTCACGTGACAGAATTAAAATATCATTGACTCCTAACGAGATAATTATTATAAGTCCAAAACTCAAATCAGTTGTTTGTTAAACATAAAATATAAATAATTCTTCGTTTAAAAAAAAAAAAAAAAAAAAAAAAATTGAAAGCTTTCAGATTTTACATTACGCCCAAAGGGACTTTTTTATCTTTTGTGTGTTATCCTTATTTATTAAATGTCATGTTTTTACTCTATAAGTAAATCGTCATGTTACCTTTATTTATTAAATGTCATGTTCTTACTTTAGTTTTATGACTTAGACCAAAAAATTCAATTCAACAGCAATATCACAAAATATTTAAAAGAGCATATATTTAGAATTTTTTCCGATACACAGTCTCGCGCGCTGGAGATAAAAATGTTTTTTCCGTACAGTGCTGCCACTGCTCGTTTTGAAATTGTTCAGGTTCTTAATCAAAAATTCATAAAATCTTTACAAAATCTGAAATAGATAATAAGACAAATTCCAAATTTGGACTTCCACATGCCCATATTCGGATGGAGACGTACGTTATTCAAAATTTGATGGCTCTAGGTACCGTTGATTTTTCACAATGCGAGAAACATACATATATTTATGCAGATTCTTCATTATTTAATTTCTTTAAATATAATACAGGGCTGTAATATTTGGCGACAAAAATTTAAAAAGTGATTCGCTGTTTATATTGAATCAACGCAGATTGCCAAAACGAAATTAAGAGCCCTTGTGGGCAAATTACCGCTTTGGGCTGAAAAATGTTTAACAAATAATTAATGAAATTTCAAAGATACAATTTGAAGAAAATAACCGAGTTTTCCGATATTAACTATCTACCTTTCAGCCCTAGACTAGATAAAGACTTTTTAAAGAAAAAAATCTGATTCTATTCGGCAAGTGGAGGGAATTCCGCATTCTAATACATGACTTTTTTTAAGTATGTTCTTTTGTAGAACAACAATAAACTGAAATTAAATACTGTTGTCACGTACAAATTGTATTAATAATATATTGCTAGCATTTATAATATTTATGTAAAGCTAACGTGTTTATATTAAAATAAAAAAAAAACTTAAAAAGCAGAGATAATCAGAAAATTGTACATTAGGTTTTTACATGATGTTGAATACAAATACACAATATGTGGCAACACATATTTAAAAAAAAATGCAAAAATTTGAATAGCACGTAGGATAAATATCCTTAAGTATACCTTTTACAAAATCCAGTTTTTTTTTATTACATGTTCCATTAGGCACTGCGTGGAAAGGGAAATCATTGTAAACTTGTATAATTCAAAAACTTTACAATTCTATGAGAAAAGATCATGATCTATGATAGGACATAGTTAAAGCTTGTAAGCTATGTTCTGTATGTTTCTTCATGTCTTTCCTTACACTTCTTGCTTCACTAATCTACTAATGCTTTACTCACCCGGCCTCTTGTTTTGAGGGGGGGGGAGATGTAAAATATGAAAAAATACGATGGCTTGGTTTTGTTTACGATATCAGGTGGCAAATTCAATAAAAAATAAAGAAGGAAAAGGCCGAAAACGGTGCACCACATCTATTGATGACAGAAGAATAAAAAGACTACGTCTCCAAGATATAAAAATGTCATCAGCGGCCATCAGAAGTGATCTGAAGGATGCTGGTGTTTCTGTAAGTTCAAGAACAATCAGAAGATTAACAGATGTTGGACTGAGAGGTAGAATTCCACGAAAAAAGCCTTATCTTAATTTTCAGCAACGAAAAAAAAGACTTCAGTGGGCAAAGGAACACATTAATTGGACACATGATTGGTCGCCTTCATGTCATCGATGGGACACTGAATGCCACAAAATACATTGACACTATTCTAGAACCAAATCTTCTACCTTCCATCAGAGATATCTTTTCCAACAATGGTTCGTTTATTTTTCAGCAGGATTCTGCTCCTTGCCACACGGCCAAAATATCGGAAGAGTGGTTTCGTACAAAGAGCATTAAATTGTTGTCATGGCCAGGAAACAGTCCTGACCTCAATCCTATCGAAAATTTGTGTCACCGTTTGAAAACTCTTGTCCGAATGAGGCGCTCATCAAATAAAAGGGAACTAATTGAGGCTATAATTGTTTCCTGGCATCATGTAATAACGAAAGAAGAACTCAATGAAACGTCGATGTGAAGCTGTAATAAAAAGTAAAGGGTACCCTATTAAGTACTGATAACTCACTGCAATCATCACTATCTAATGTATATCGATAACTATTATCGTTTAACTTTTTTGTATTGCGAATAATTGAATTTTGTGTTTTGTATTGAATTCAGTAATAAATTCTCTTTAAAATGATATATACAAGTTTGCATTTTGTAAAACGTAACGTTTTCTATAAGCATACAAAGTTCAAAAACATAAAAATTTCCAAAAGTGTCCACAATTTAAGCCACCACTGTACATATATAGTAAGAAATTTAGAACCAGTGTTACACAAATACCAAAAATTGAAATTCATAAGCAATAAATTTTCAAAAATCCATACATACCAACTCCTTTACTTGGCTTAGAAGTTCCTACCGGGTCTTTTATTTTCGCAATCGTTGGTCGTAGTCATATACTTCCAAATACAAGAAGGGTTTTAATTGACGAAAATATTCATGTTTGGACAATTTCAAATTTTGAAAAAGTTATTTTTTCGATAAATAACGAAACCTATCTTTTAATTCCATCGCTTTGTTCTTATACTTATATCTGGGGAAGTTTTATATTCGTTACGAAAAATAAAATTATAAGAAGTTCCGCTCCCGTACGACAAAAATTGACTGAGGTATTTAATTCCAAAATTTGTAATTTTTGATGTCATTTTCAACTTGAGGAATCGGTTAATTAAATAAGTTAAAATAATTCGAGGAAATAAGTTTTAAGTGAAGTTCAACAAAAAATATCTATATTGTAATAGGCCATGCAAGGACGTCGTGTAGTGTCTACTTGATATTTTTTAATTTTGTTTACATTGCATTTTAGAATATTATTGCGTTTAACTTGTTAATAACTTATTCCCCCATTATTTTTTTTAGTATTTAAGCCTGTTCCTTTTCTATGTAGAATACTTACAGCATCTGAATAAAGAGGTATATTTTTCTGTACTTTTTGCTCCCGGAGGGGGAGGGTTCTTTTAGTCCATTGCTGAAACGGAGGGAAATTCACGTTACGTTTTGGCATCCAACCGAAACCAAAATGCTTCAAAATTCTTACTTGAAATAAATAAAAAAAAAAAAAAAATAGCAATAAAAAAATTCGAAAGCTTTCAGATTTTATACTACGCTCTAAGAGGTGTTTGTTTAATGTTTTGGTGTTACTTTTATTTATTAAATATCATGTTCTTCGCATTTACACCATAAAATTCAATTCAACAGCGATATTACAAAATATTTAAAAAGAGCACATCTTTAAAATTTCCCATTCACAGTCTCCCGCGCTAGAGACAATTTGTTTTTCATACAGTGTTGCCACGGCTCGCTTTGAAATCGTTGAGTTCGTTAATCAAAAATTCGTTAAAGTTTTACAAAATACGAAATAGATAATAAAACAAATCCTATATTCAAAATTGGGGCTTCCAGATTCCCATATTCGAATGGAAAACTACATTATTTAAAATATGATGTCCCTAGGTATCGTTGTGTTTTTAAAGTAAGAGAAATATATATATATTCATGTAGATTCTTCATTACTTAATTTCTTTAAATATAATGCAGGGTTGTAATATTTGATGAAAACAAATTGAAAAGTGAAACACCGTTTTATAGTGGACGATGCAAAATGCCCAAAGGAAATTAATAGCCCTTCTAGGCAAATTGACCCTTTGAGCTAATTGTAATATTTTTTCACTAAATTAATTATTTTAGTATGCAGTGTGCTACAAAAGTAGTAAACAGTAATGAAGTAGTTACTAACAAAATGTTTAAAAATGTAAAGGAAAGGAAAAGAAAAAAGGTGTATGCTTTTCAATTGACTGCAGTGGTAGATAAATGGTACTCGGAGTCCGTGACGTAAAACTTTATAATGCTGACGCCTTCTTTAACAGGATAAATGAGTTTACTTTTGTTTTTCACAATCGTCACAACATAGCGATTCATCAGCCTCTGTGCTCCTTCTCAGTCTTCATTTTGGCATTTTTTGCATCATTTATTAATTTCTGGTAAGTAGTTTCGGTTAAGAAAAAACTGTTTCTTTCAGCATTAACTCGAATTTTGGACAGTTCGTCGTCAAATCGTTGTTTCATGCCTACAGACCAACACTACAGCTCCAACACTACAGCTTGCTCCTCAACACTACAGCTTGCTCCAACACTACAGCTTTCTCCAACACTACAGCTTGCTCCTCCATTTGCATGCAACACAGTAAAACGTTGATTTCTTGCTCAACAAATTTAAGTAAAATTGCTTATTTTGATGCTCCCGAACAAAAAGCAAAGGGCAACTGACAAATTCTGAGCATGGTGTGCGCGCTGAATGTCACGTGCCTTGCCACGTGATATTCCAATCGAATCGAAGATGTATTTCATACTTCGCCGGTTTCTCATTTGACATTCTGTAGAATGCCTAGGAAATGTGGGAAATATGAATCGTTTTATACATTGCCGGCTAGTTTCAGGCATGCAATGCGTAGGCATTCTATAGAATGCCGTGTTTCAAACTTTGTCGGTAACATTGACATTCGAATATTGTTATTGAATAATCGAATCCCCTTCCTTTTGTATACTAAAGCATGGAAATACATTCCTTATTGTGATCAGCAATTAGCTTAGTGTTAACAAAATATTATAGAATGAATTTTTTTAATGAAATAATGCGCAAATGAAAGGTAAAATTTCTAAATAAGATCTAAATATGGTGTAGATATAGTATAGAAATCGAAAATGTCGCTGAGTAAGGAATGTAATGTCCCAGAATGTTGGCTTGGTTTGAGGCAACATTTAAGAGTTGCAAACGCATCTCAGAAAAAATAATTGAGAACTTCTTAAACATGCCAGCCTCTTAATAAATGATGAAATAAAAGAAACTGAATAACTAAAAATGTCGCCAACTAACATGATTTAGGAGGAATAGAGAACACACATAACCATGTAAATTATTCATTGAAGTACAGAAAATGCCCGACTTATTTATGAGATTCCCTTGCAATACCAAAAACCTGGTGTATGGTGTGCTGTAACTGCAAAGAGAGTAATAGGGCCCATATTTTTTCAGAATAGTCTAAATTCGAAGAGATATCGCACGGAATACTTGCACCATTTTTTAAACAACTGCCCGATACTGAGAGGTAATATGCATACTTCCAACAAATTCTGTCCCACCCCCATTGCTAATAATTCTTTGCATGCTGTAAGACAATAGAATCATTTCTAAAGGTTTATGGTCGCACGTTCTCCTGATCTGAGCGTGTGTGATTATTTTTGGTGGGGAACCCTAAAGAATAGAGTCTATCGAAACAACCCTCACACTATTGATGAACTCAAAGACAAGATTCGAACAGAAATTCAAAACAGTTCGGAAAAAGTGGCTTTTGCATGTGAATGCAATGAGTTTTTTGTGTTATCACTTCCGTGTTAGTCATTTCTTACATCTATTTGTGTTATCACTTTGCTCTTAATCGTTTCTTAAAATTCTATTAATATCTGAACATGTTTTATGAGCACCCTGTAATTTTATTTTTAGTTACATAAAAAAAGAATGTTTTAATAGATAAAAAGAAATTTTTTTTACTTGTTCAGGTCATTTCACTATAATTGTCCAGCTTAAAATGTTTTGTGCAAATTTTATTCTAGCCTTTTTAATCCACAGAAAGCAGAAAATTAATTGACGAAAAAATCGCAGCCTCTGATGACGGAAAAATTATTCGTCCTAGCGACGATGACGATACTTTTCTTTCAGAGTTAACGTTTCCATGATACGACAAATGACCTTCGAGAGAGGGAAAAGAAAAGAAAAACTTCAAAGCTGAAATCACGTGGTATATATTTGAAAAAGGGTAAAATCACCTAATAAATAGATTTCGATCACTTTTCTTTTAAAAGAGAGAGAAAATTTGGTTTTACAATCATTTAAAATTTTAAAACTCTATAAACGAAAGATTTTTATGATATAGGAATTTAATCGGATTACATGGTTAAAACAAAATTACTGTTATTGAGAAAATCCCCCAAAATCGTTAAATTATATCAAATGTTTGACTCTGTAGGCGACACATGTCGAATGTGTAGGTCACTTGGCCGTATTTTGATGTTACCAGGGTGCACCGTTAAGAGGTGGATCTACATTGACTCACATCTTTTGAATCACCAATGTCTGCTGATGTTTTAAAATATCAGCAACCACTAATCAACTTAGCTCAGAATGGCGAATAAATTGCCATGGATTGGATACCATCGCACTGAGGCCTTCATGGAAATGAAACGGTAGATTTCTTGGCAAACAAAGGAGTCAATATTTCCCAAATAACTGCGCACCTTTTTTACTTCCTTGTACGATGTAAAAAAGGAAGTATTGTAATCGCGAAAAGTTTCAGGCAGCATATTTCAACGAAAATATCCATTTTGACCGCTTTCGAATTCAATTTCGCATAACTCACTGTTACCCGGCTCAGTGATCTCAGTTTCTTTACTCTTGTATGTTTGTAAATTGTATATTTTTTGCTTTAAAAATGATTGAATTATGTTGTTCTTATCTTCCGGTTGAGGTTTTTATGCCATTAGTAAATCTGTATGCAATATTTTTAGAATTATAAACAATTTTAAAGTTATTTAAGTGCTGCTAAGCCTAATAATTTTCTTTATGGCGGCCATCGCTTGTTTACATTTGAAACAGCAGCGTAGTGGATTTGTTGCCAATCTAGAGAAACGTAGCTTCGCAACAACAAAGATAACGCCTTCATTTATTATTCCGAATTAAATCATGCTTAATCCTTTCTGGAATTTTTTCGAGGAAGTAAGTGTTTAAGATTTACTTCGTAATTTTTAATACAGATATTTTGAGTTTTTATGTATTTTTGCCTTTTCGCGAAGTGAGAACTGAATTAATTGAATGAGAAATACTGAATCGTCTGTGAAAAACTGTTTCTTTTTTGTTTTCTTTGCTTAATTTCTTTTATACGTCGTTCTAGCTTTATTATAGTATTTGAATAGAACATGTGGCAACGATTAGATAATTCTTTAAATGATATAAATTTTGTGTATTCTGAGTTGTAATATGAACGAAATATAATACTGTTTAGTGAACCTAGCGCTAGAGTGTCGCTATGGTAAACAAATAAAGTGAATTTTAAAGAATGCACTTATTCTATTGTGGTTTATGCGCTGTCGGCGAAGTAGGTTTAATTCAATCCAATAAGTTTAAACGAAATGCAAGAAAAAATGCGTATAATTTAATATTCATTACAAGGAAGTCATGTGGTGTACACATCAGATTTTTTACACTACCAAAAGAGTAATCTAAACTTACTATAGAGAAGTTTTTCGGAAAGACGTTACTAAAAGGAACAGTCATTAAAGATAGATTCACGGAATTTTCGACATTTCCTTTATGGTCCAGGTAGAAATCTCTTCCTGTCTTTCGTCTTGTCACTGGCCATGTTTGTCTCTTAAAACATCTGTATCCAATGAAGATTGTCCCAAGCCCAATTTGTAGTGTACAATCTTCATGAAGAAATGGATGTCTCACATCTGAGTTGTCGCCCTGTAATTAATACTGGATCACATGGGAGAGATACTGGAAGGCGAGATACAGAATGGATTATACTGTGGAGTGCTTTTAATTTTATTGTTCTCTTTCATATTTGCTTGTACTGTCTATGGTTGTCTTTGTGATCTGCCACTAAATAAAAAATATAAGTTTCAAATAAATTTTATTTATCCAAGTTTTCCGATAGTGCAAAGATCAAAATTCCGTGATGACTAGTTTAGATCATTAAGAGAGAACATTAAGAGAATAAAACTGTACGTAAACAAATCTCTTAAAAAAACTCTGGAATGAATTTCGAGGAAGTTGTCGTGGAACATGCTAATGTTATCACAAATGTGTATGCGTGCAAAAATTTTAAAAATTCTGCCAACTGCAGAATAACAAATTTCAGAGATTAATGTTGATGCCATCTGCTATTCTAAATTTTTTTTATCTTTTTTTTTCACTTGCAATACATTGATTGCCAGAACAAGCAATATTGACTTCATATCAATATCATTTCATATCAAATTTTCACTTCCATGAATTGCTCTTAAATTGGAATCACAGCTTTGGTAACATTTCACATAATATTAATTACCCAAATTCAAGCATTACTGAAACATTGAACAGTTTCTAGAACTAGTCAAATCCAAAAATCATTATAAAAAGAAAGGAATGGAAAAACCTTTAAATCCGCATAAGTTTAATTAATAATTCGAAACTAAATAAAAGTAATGAGCGCACAGGAAAGAAGGCACTGAAAATCCAAAAAAGAGAATGAAGTGTTGAATTAAGATTATGCACTTTCAAACACTTAAAATTCTCATGAATTTAAGGAACCTCGTCAGCGAATGCCGAATAACTCTGAAGATATGTGATTATTTCTTTTGGAGGGTATATGAAAGTAAGTGAATAAAGCAAAAAAAAAGTGATGGACTATTTTTTAAAATATTAAAGACAAGAAAAGAGGAGAAGAAATTTTAAAATGAAGGTATTGAAGAAGAGATTAAAAAAACAAATTCTACGGAATTCTATTATGTGCTTTAAAATTCTTAGCAAAACTGATGTAGGCTGATGTACTATAACAAGGGCAGTCATGTTAATAAATATCTCTAAATTTGTTTTCTAAATTTAATGGGTTATGAAGCATAAAATATAATCCCCCAAAGAAAAGAGGAGAAGAAATTTTAAAATGAAGGTATTGAAGAAGAGATTAAAAAAACAAATTCTACGGAATTCTATTATGTGCTTTAAAATTCTTAGCAAAACTGATGTAGGCTGATGTACTATAACAAGGGCAGTCGTGTTAATAAATATCTCTAAATTTGTTTTCTAAATTTAATGGGTTATGAAGCATAAAATATAATCCCCCAAAATTTTAGTTACTGTACATAAATAGGCTGAGAAACCAATCTAAATAAAAATTGTGTAAAGGCATAAAACTTGGTTAAATGTTAAAAATACTACAGCAACAAGAATTAGTGAAAGTTTTATAAATTTGCAGGACTATTTTCGAAGTTAAATAGAACCTTCAGTTGCAGGAATGAAACTTGCGAAGGGGAAGCATGGTTTACGGGATACCAGCAGACAAAAAATTCGAAAAGGTGCCAGTTAAGAAAAGGAAAAAGATTCTAGAATTTCTTTTTCGGAACAAAATAAGATTTAGCTATAACTTTTTCGATTTAAAATAATCGATAATTCTCTGAAATATGATACCCGAAACTTTTCACAATTACAATACTTCCTTTACTTCCTACAATGAAGTAATAGTTTATAATCCACATAAACTGGTAGTGTAAATGATATTTTAATCAAGATGGTATGTTAAAAGTAAATAATTCCCTGAAATATGATGCTCGAAATTTTTCGCAATTACAATACTTCCTTTAGTCTAAAAGCTGCACAAACTGATAGTGTAAATGATATTTTAATCAAGGTGGTATACGTTAAAGTTGAGATATTAACTATTATTCAGGTTATTCTGCTTATTAATGAAACGATAAAAAATCTATACTATCACTTTTAACAATAATAAGGTTTTTTACTTCCTCGTACGAAGTAAAAAGGAAGTATTGTAATCGCGAAAAGGTTCAGGCAGCATATTTCAACGAAAATATCCATTTTGACCGCTATCGAATGCAATTTAACGATGTTTTTGCGTGATATCTGTACCTAAGGACAGAATAAAAGACTAGTTTCCTCCAAAAAAATTATAAAACTGCTTTTAAAATTAATTCTCAAAGGAATTTTTCGTGGCGTCTGTACGAACGTATGTACGTACGTACGTACGAATGTACGTACGTATCTCGCATAACTCAAAACGAGTAGCCTCAGAACTGCTATAACATGTAGATGTGCACCTCGTATTTTGGTTGCAATCGGCCGCACCGAACGTATATAAATACTATATTCCTTGCAGCAATGGCGCAAAGAATATTTAATTAAATATGTATTTAAATTTATTTTTTTAATTAAATTTATTCTTATAAATACTATATTTATATATATATCCACTCTGTTACTCGGCACAGTGATCTCAGTTTCTTTACTCTTATATGTTTGTAAATTGTACATTTTTTGCTTTAAAAATGATTGAATTATGTTGTTCTTATCTTCCGGTTAAGGTTTTTATGCCTTTCGTAATTCTGGAAGCAATATTTGTACAATTATCAACAATTTAAAAGCTGTTTAAGTGCGGTTAAGTTTTAAATAACATGGCGGACATATTTGTTTACATTTCAAACAGCAGAATTGTAGATTTGTTGCCAATCTAGAGAGACTAAGCTTCGCAACAACAAAAATAACGCCTTCATTTATTATTTCGAATTAAATCATGCTTAATCCTTTCTGGAATTTTTTCGAGGAAATAAGTGTTTAAGATTTACATAATTTTTAATAATTAGTAATTTAATTTTTAATAATTAGTAATTTTTAATACAGATATTTTGAGCTTTTATGTATTTTTGTCTTGTTGCGAAGTGAAAACTGAATTAATTGAATGAGAAATACTCAATCGTCTGTGAAAAACTGTTTCTTTTTTATTTTGTTTGCTTAATTTCTTTTTTACATCGTTCCAGCTTTATTATAGTATTTGAAAAGAACATGTGGCAACGATTAGATAATTCTTTAAATCATATACATTTTGTGCATTCTGAGTTATAATATGAATGAAATATAATACTGTTAAGTGAACCTAGTGCCAGAGTGTCGCTATGTTAATCAAATAGAGTGAATTTTAAAGAATGCCTTTATTCTGTTGTGGTTTATGCGCTGTCGGCGAAGTAGATTTAATTAAATCCAATAAGTTTAAAAGAAATGCAAGAAACAAATGCGTATAATTTAATATTCTGTACAAGGAAGTCATGTGGTGTACACATCAGTTTTTTTCAGTTTGAATTAAAAGCAAACAATTTTTTTTTTTGAGAAAATTTCTTCAAATTTCAATAAAAAAATCGTTTTATATATTAACAATAATCTATTTATTAATTTTTTGCATGCCGAAGGTTTGAAATTTGTTATTCTTAAAGTGTTCTATTTGCTGTTTATGAAACAAGTCATTTCTTAAAAGTACAATTTACATTTAATATCTTTCATTATTTTTAGATGCCAAATAGTGGATATTGAAATTTTATTTGATGGCTTTGAGATTTCTATTTTGTCATACAATCCAAAGTTTGAAGTAAGTGTTAAAACTTACATTAAGTTCACTTTTCATGAAGTTACACTTAATAGAAGAGAATTGACAGTTTTTGTTAAAATATCTTGACAAATTTACATCCTTGCTCAGTAGTTTTAAATTTTGTAATGAACTAAATCTTGCAAAAGTAAAAGTATAATTAATAATAGTAATTCTTAATATCTGACATTCGAAACTCCTCATTTTTCATTATTTTAATATAACTAATGCCAATATCAATGTATAATTTTTAAACAAAGATGTAAAAAAATCGTTTTCTATCAATTTGTTCTTTACTGTTCCTTAGAGACATAGTATATGATTTCATTTCCACAATATCTGCAAACTATCTCCATTAATCATATTTGTCTAATTAGTAAAGTTAGTAGTTAGTTTCCAAGATAATAGTGTTTAATAGTTATCCATTTTAATGCCATATATAGCAAGCGATAGAAAATAAAGCTATAATACAAAGGCAGTAACCATTTATTAAAAGTGATAGATTCTGAACGAAGGAAAGTTGAAAAATGTTCGTTATAATAAAACCTTTTCGCTGAAATTAAATTGATCAAATGACCAAGTGTCTAATAATAATTATCCACAACAGTTTCTCAGAATCTAGAAATATTTAAAATATTTCTCACATTTCTTGTCCTTCTATCTGTTTTAAAAAACCTATGATTTTAAATTTATGTTGTATTTGAGAAGAATACACAATGCACTTTTTTATGGAGAAGGGGAACCATTCATTTTTCTTGGAATATATTCGATATTTTCTTTAAAAAAATCAAAAGAAAATATAATCTTAAATTTACCAACAGTTAATTAAAACGAAAGTTCTTTCTCTTTCACATGCAAACAAATTTTCATTTTTTATTCCCCTTTGTTCAAAAGAAAGTAATTTGGTACTATTCGGTTTCGAGGGCCATAAAAAAAATCGCCAAACTATTGTTGATGCCAATGCTGCCAAAAATAGTTGCGGCAACCCAATTGCGACAAGAAAGGAAGTATAATAGTAAATAACTAAGTTTGAAGTTTTAATTTAGATGAAAGGTTAATTTCATATAATACTTTTTTATTATTATAATTTATTTGAAAAAGGCTAAACATGACCGAATGGAAGCATAAGAGTAAATAACTATTTCACATCATTATTATAATTTATATAAAAATTGCTAAACATAACTGAATGGATGCCTGCATCGCTATATCGCTACCGACTTATCGCTAAAGCATAATTTCATCTCGTTGGTTGTTCAAACGTAATTTTCTATAATGAATGATGCCTTTTCTTTGAAAATATTCTCGGTAAAGTGCAGAATCGCTTACTAATTTGTTTGCCGCTTTTTACAAGGATAAAAACAATTGGATTTTTGTCAATTTTCTTTTAATTTTTAAGTGAAAAATAGGTCGATGTGTACATAGATAAAAACAAGAGTGTGCGCAGTGCCATTTTTGTGCAATTCTAGGATTTTTTTTTAAGTGAAAATAGGTCGATGTGCGCATGGATACCGAGTATGTGCAATTCTTAAAAACGCGTCAAGCAGTGGGTGATTCTGCACTTTACCCAAAATTCTTTTTTCATTCAAAAGCCGACTTTTCGTCATGGGCAATTCCCAATTGTTAAATCCATAGGATATCCAAAAAGGATTTAAAATTTAAACTAGTTTTTCAATGGCGTCTTAAGAAATATAGTTCTAATCCAAGTTCACAAACACTTGTTTGCTCATGTTATATAAACTTAACGCAATCTGAAATCGGAGCGTACACTAGATTTGGCGCGCTGTTAAATGGGCGCGTTTGCTAGATTTGGCGCTTTTGCGCGTTCATTTTCGCTGCAATTTTTTTACGGCCCTCGAAACTGAATAGTACTAGTAATTTTTCATCCATGCAAAACACGCTATAGGTAAGCCACTTTGATGCAGTTTCGTAACTTTACAACTAATACTTCAATAACGTCTTAACTGCGATTAAAGGAAATATTTATATCCATTTTCTATAACAATAATATTACTTTCAAGTTTCTTCACCTCACGCTGAGAAAAGAATAACTTTTACTTATGTCATGATGACTCCCTGCCCAGTCTATATCATATTCCCTACTACTTATCTCTTTAGTAATTGTTTTTCATATCTGTTTCAGAGTTTGGAATTGTTCAGCGCCATTGGTGGTTACATGGGAATCTATCTTGGAATTTCTTTTGTCGCAATGTACGACTTCGCAGAGTTTGCAGTTGTATGGATGTATCAAATCTGGAAGAACCGTGCTGAAATAAAACGAAAATTAGGAACTCGACAGAGGCGAGTTTTCTCACAACAAAATTCTCAACTTAAGTCTTTCCCAAGACATTTTCGTAGAACTAAAATAAAGCCATTTAGAGAAGTATATTGAGAGGATGAAGTCGTTTGCATTGTATACTCGTGTATGCTATTGCACAATAACAATTAGTATTGCTAAAAATTTATTTCTGGAATCAGAATTGCATATTCTTTCTTATCAATGTCTGTAAACTAAAAATCAATAGTGGTAACCGTTTTTAAACTAGAAAACTAAGGAACTAATTTTTCCTTTAGATTTTATACCACTTGATTATCATATTAACTAAAATAAATATCTGCATTTTGCTTCGAATATGAATCAATAGAAAACTATTTAATTGCAGTAATTTCAGATAATTATACGGAGCTTTCGAAATCTTCTTAATTTATAAAAAAAATTCTATTGGGAGTCTTCTGATACTCGAAGCTATCGAAAAACAAGAATGAGTCATATGGACACATATGCATACCTTCATCTTTCTTTCTGTTTCAAATTCTTCTTTTCAATTAAAATTTTCCCGGTCACCGTCCCCCCTTTTGGTTTTGGTAACAGCCTAGCAGGAGCCAGTTATACCTACCACACCCTCTCCAACGGCCTTGACAATATCTCACATAGAGATAATGCATAATCTAGTGCCTTCTTACAGTTTAACATAAGATAAAATGTATTGCACAGCACTGTACACTTAAATGTAGAGAGAACAGTATAATCTGTACTGTCTTGCAACTGAAATGAATAGTATGCTTCCCGCAAATTTAATCTACCTGCTTTAAGACCACTGACTCAGACAAGAGTTGCAATCGCATATTCCAGTGTTGAGTATTGCTAGCTGCATGTTACTGTTCTGAATATGAATTTTGTATTATATTTGTCTTTGTACTCTAAGCTATGGTAACAGTAAAATGTGCTACACACTAACGTGTCATCAGTGTCTACCGATGTGTTTTCCTGTATGCATGTAGGCTTTGCACACGAATATCTTTCATACAATGCATTTAATCAATTAGCACTTGATCCATATTTGTGTTGTGTATAACTTTTAATATAGCATGTGATCTTTCCTTAATTTCATATTTAATTGCATTAAAATAGCACATAAATGCATATTAACGTGAGATGAAAATATACTTTCTTATGAACTATTATGAATGGAACTCTTTATTATGTATGCAACTATTTTATTTTTCCGAATTTGCAACATGTGATAATAATGGGTCAACACGCAATAATCCGCACATATATAGATAATATGCATATATCTATGTCTGTGTTTGTGAACTTGGATTAGAATTATATCAGTCTTATTCATATTATGTACATAATTTTTCTCCTTACTTTTATATTCAATTGCATTTACATCTAGTTGCATACTATTGTCTACAACACACTCTAGCTTCATTTCTTTATTAACTTTAATACGTGTATTTTTAATCTATAAGTACATCTGGAACTTAATATTATGCATTTATATTATATTGCAAGTAATTTGTATCCACCTTATGTAATGCAATACTCTTCATTTGCAAAACAACACAGTAATGGTATCTCTACTCTCTTCAAGAGCCTTGTTTGCTCATGTTATTATTTTCTATAGAAACATAATAATTCTGTCTGTTCTGTCATCCCAGTCCTTGGCTGGGGTTTAACCGCAGGAATATTCACTCCGACGAGTCTGTTATAATTCCGTATAGTGAATACTCTGGCTGAGAGCCTGTTTTAGTGGTGAGTAGTAGTAGTAGAGAAAATATTTTAGGAGACTTTTCATTACGTTGGAAGTCTTTAAACAGATCATAACATTAAACTGCACATTAATTAAAAAATTATTTTGTTAACAACATCTCTATTTCATACCTGAAAATATACTTTTGGACTTAAATCTTAGTACAGTTATCTGATATTATAGAAAAATTCTCATCCCACAACTATTCATAAATGCAAATCGTAATACATTTATCTCATATTATCCAAAAATTCTCATCCGACAACTATTCATAAATGCAAATCGTAATACATTTATCTGATATTATCCCAAAATTATCATCCGACAACTATTCATAAATGCAAATAGTAATACATTTATATGATATTATCCAAAAATTCTCATCCGACAACTATTCATAAATGCAAATTGTAATACATTTATCTGATATTATCCAAAAATTCTCATCCGACAACTATTCATAAATGCAAATCGCTTTATATAAAGCTATAAAATAAAAAAGGTGTGGCTGTTAAAGCTTTTACCATGCAAGTAAAATATTCAAACTGCAACTAATTTCTATTGAAACCGCTTCATATTGCAACTAATTTGCCAGATTACCTCTTGATGTAAAAACTTTCAACAATATGCAAAGGTACTATTTTATTAACAATTCGATTAACAAGGTCTTGGCATATTTTTTTCGGCATATCGTTTCAGAAATCATCCTAATTGAAATCATTTCTGAGAGCTGATTATTTGGAAAACTAAATAATAACAACTTTTCCGCACAAATGATTGAACCACTAAAGCCACAAAATATTAATAATTCACTCTGTGTTCGTTTTCCAGCTGTTGACTTGCCAGTTACAAAGAGGTTTTGTTACCTTCCTGATGTATATGTTACCGGAAATGTATGAAACACCAGCATTCTATAAAATACCTAGGCATTTTATAGTATGGCCTGGCGTTGTTAGGCAAAATATGAAATATCAGAATTATTATATGCTTTATCTAGGCATTGTATGTAATACCGATGAATTCTACAGAATGATAAATACTTTCTAGACAAAGTATGAAAAAGAAAATTATGATAATTAATTACTATTATTAAAAAGGCATTCATTCTTCGAAAATTCAAATGTTGTTTTGAAAAAATAATGAATGATTGCCATTAAAAAACTTTTATTCAAAGTACACATAAAACAAATTAGTGAGATGATCTTGATACACCATAAAAAATTTATATTTTATATGTGGCTGAAACTGGAAATCAAAAGATCTACCTGTCTAAGGGAATTAAATTAAATTTAGAAAAATTATAGGTTTCACAACAATGCCCTTTTTAATACATTTTTGCTTTTTCTGGCACAGCTCACCAAGGTTGCAGTTCAGTATCATCATGTGTAACGTTTCTGTATTTGATTGAAAATTATTTCAACATTCTATCACGTCTTCTGTGCCCAACAGCATGTGTTTCATGAAGTAGTGAAATAACTCATTGTTCATAACGTAACGCTTATTGTATTTATACCAACTCTAACAGGATAAATGAATTTACTTTTGTTTTCCATAAAATCACATCTTAGTGTTTCAGCAACCCATAATCTGTAATTCCTTCTTAGTAGTTATTTTGGCTTTTTTTCTTACATCATTTGTTAACTTCTGGTAAGTAGTTTCGATATTCGAAACGAATCGGAGTTTGTTCTTCGCAAGTTTACTTCTCAAGTTTGTCATTTGGCATTCTATAAGAATGACTCGGCAGTGTGTGAAATGTTTAATCCTTTCATTCATCACCGGCAGTTTTTGGCGTTCTATGAAATGCCTAGGTATTCTACAGAATGCTGGATTCCATACTTTGCCGGTAATAGGCAAATAATTAAATGATGTGAAAAATTTATTTTAGAAAGTTCTCGCAAATGTATCCCTTCCGTTAGACATATATAAACCTCCCATGTTTTATCACAGTTAACCTAATGACGCATTTGGAAGCGAAAGAAAGCAGACGAGCTTATTTCTTGACAAAGGCACAGTTGCAAGATATTATTATTAATAAATATGAGAGTGTTACAGGTTAAGTTAAGCCATAAAATTCAGTTCAACAGCAATAGCACAAATCAATTTAAAAATATCGTATTTTTAGAATTTACGATTTAAACTCTCGCACTCTGGAGATAAAAAAAAAATTTTTTTTCGTACAGTGTTGCCATTGCTCGCTTTGAAATCGTTGAGTTTGTTAATCAAAAATTCGTTAAATGTTTACAAAATATCAAATAGATAATAAAACTAATTCCAAATTTGGGCTTCGAGATGCCCATATACGTTATTCAAAATTTGAAGTCTCTGGGTATCGTTGTTTTTTCACAGCGCGAGAAACATAAATGCATTCATACAGATTCTTCATTACTTAAATTCTTTAAATATAATGCAATATTTGGTGGCAACAATTTGAAAACTGAACCAAAGCAAAATGCCAAAACGAAATTAATAACCCTTCTGGGTAAATTGCCCCTTTGATCTAATAGAATGCCTCAGTTGTTTTACAGCAAATGCACATTTGCCGTAAGGCAAAAAAAGACAATCAAATTATCTAGATAATTTGAATATCTAGATGTGCTGTAATCTATGTCAGTTAGAATAATAGGAATTTCACTCCAGTTTCCTTGTATGATATAACTAATAAATAATTTTTCAATGCTAATAGAATGGATCAAAATTAAATTTTGATCCATTCTATTAGCATTGAAAAATTATTTAATTAAATTAAATTAAATTTTGATTTAACATGTTCTACACTAAGTATTCTTAATTTTTTTAAATCACGTATTGTAATGTTTATTAATAAAAATTAAAGATTTCCATTTTCCTCCAGACTATTGTCTCAAACCAACCAAATTTTCGAACGTCTTATATAGAATGGCATAATTAATTACAAAATTAATTTCAGTATTCTGTATTTTCTTGGTGGTTTCAGAGTTTGCACACTTTCTGAAGATGGCGATGTCTCTGGATTTAAGTTTTGCTGTTGCTGTCCCATAGTAGGCGAGCTTCTGTCATTTGAAAGTGCACTTGACTGGTCGATTTGAATTGGCGTTGCAGAGTGCACGAGCGTAGGTTGTAGTTCATCCTCGGATATGTTTTCCATTTTAGGTTTAAATGTTTGTTGGACATTGCATGGTTGATATCCTGTAATTAAACAGACATACTTTCAAAATTTGCACTTCTAAAACATTTCGAAAGAAATTAAGCAGATTGCAGATTCACGTAATTCAACTAATTTTTTTTTATTTGCATTAGGTATGTACTACATTTTACTGGTGTAATTCCAGATCATGTTACCTCTTGAGTTAAAACACCAAAATAATGATAAATTGTTAGATGGGGCTAGTTTTTTTTTTTTTTCGATTACATCTTTATGGTTGTAGAGACATTATGTATTTTTTGGGGGGGAAGCAGGAGAAGTGAAAAATGAGCAACGTCTTCGCCGGGAGTCGAACCACGGACCTCTGGAATACGCGCCCAACATGCAGACCACTACACCACGAAAGCATACCAAGAATGCGGGAGGAATATCTTATGTGGTTATCAAATAGATGAGATCCTATTTACGTTGAATTCAAAATTTCTCATGCTACATTTTCTAATAATGTTAATTTGCATAAGCAGGCCATACCCTATAAAATAAATTCGAAATTTTTTCTAGTTTATATGTCTTGACTTGTTCAGCAAGTATATATCTTAGTGGGTAAAATCATCTATTTCTTTTGCCACTAGGTGAAAGAAACGCAGATGGATTTTTGAATATTCTTTCCAGTTTTGTTTCTTAACAGAAAGAAGGATAGTATGGATCTTTCATAGTGAAAAATCGTTCACTTCATAACATTTAGTTACACTGTTATTTGAAATTTTTTTCAGTCACTTGAAAATTATGTTATTATCTATGAATAACATAAGAATGAATTAATTGCTTCAGAATGAATAATTTCCCAACTATTCCCTTTACAAAAAAATGAACTAGTCGCGATACAGCTCACGGTTTCGTGCGGTGTGCTGTGAAAAACTTTCAGCAGACAAAGATGCAGATAGTCAATCCCAAATTACTTAATCCTGATCATTTTAGGCCTGAATAAGGGTAGAATGTTGACAACACTGCCTTGTTTTGGAATTGTACGCCAAAACAACAAAAAACAAAACAAAAAAAAAAAAAAAGAAAAAAAAAAAAAAGAAAAGAAAACTTTGATAACTGAAGGTACAGAATCATCGTGTTTCAATCTTTGAAAGATCGTGTCTTGGTATATGCTGTTCTAATGCTGCATGTGTTAATGTAATATAGATATAAGTTGCTTGTAATCAGAAAAAGTTTACATCAGAAGGCCATGAAGGCGATGAAGCAACGGCCAGCACAGTTTCTTGGCCGTTACCGTGCGAATAAGAAAGGGTGGGTTGCCAATGGTATTACATTGGATTGGTTTAGAAATGTATTGCTCTTGATGCTATGGTACACCGTAACTGCATTGGGCTAGACCTTTAATTTAAATACTTCTTATTCTAGATAATTGCTCAGCACAACCAAAATCTGATGTAGTGAAAGATAATGTTTTTGTTGTCTGTCTGCCACCAAAATGCACATTCAATCACCCGAGAGTGGTATTAAACGTTCTATTAAATGTAAGTATAGGCCCCTGTTAATGAGGTATCTAGTGAGTTCAGTTAATTTAAGCATTCCAGCATAATAACTTCATAAAAGAATTCAGCGTTAAGGATTCCGGTGTACTATGTTGCCGATGTATGGAAGTCTGTGAAAACGTCAACACTGAAAAATGGATCGCATAAATTGTGGTAAAGTTTAATGTTTACTTCTCATTCTAACGAAGACACTGAAAATAACTTTACTGAAGTTAGAGTTTCCAAAAAAAGTAGCTTACACAAAACGTCCAGCTTATGTTAAAGCCGTAATTAATCCTGATACCGTCAAAGGGCAAATGAAGATGTTTTAACTGAACGAACATTATGTTGATGATAAGGTGTCCACAGGTTAATCATTATACTTCTGAAATTGAAAATGTGGTTAAAAAGTCCAAAGAGAAATGCCTGTACAGGTAGTGATGAAGACGAAAGCATCGAAGAAAATGAGGAAAATATGTCAGAAACAATCAGATAATTGATAGGTTAATTACATTGACAACTGAACTGCTGGCTGGGCTAAAGCACCGAAATTTTGTAAGGAATATGGAATCGTCAGTATTTACTTGCTAAAAGTTAAATTTATTAGAGAAAGATCGGGAGGCTCTGCTAGCGCAAGTCAAGAAAGATATCACTAAAATCACTTGCGTCAGTGGCAGTTGTTTTTGACGCGATCGGTATCAAGCTACGGCTTCAAGATCCACGAGTTTTGTCCTCGGCCAAGAGACATGAGTCCAAAAGGAGATTTTCATAGGCGTCCTCTATTGGCAAAGCATCGCCGTTAATACCTAATTGAAAGGCCATGGAGCAAGTGTTTCACAATACCAAAATGGCGCCACGAAATCGTCAAGGTCCTTAAAACAGCTTGCGGCGACAACAGACTAGCAAATCAACGGCTGCAAACCCAAGTATATGAACAAACACTGCACAATATATCCAAGAAAATAGCTAGGAAAATTCAGGAGCGGTGTCTAGACTTGGCAGTCCTCTGCCATCAACTTTGCAAGTCAGCTAGGTGTGTTACCATAGCTAGGTAGCACCATAATCAAGATTTCTTTCCTAATCTGAAACGGTTCTTGTTGCTGAGGATGGTCATGAAGATGATAATGTCAATTACGAAGATGATAATCTTGACAGTCCATTTGCTAACATTTTTTCAAGGGTACAGTTATAAGGTATTTTCTTCCTCCGTGCTTATGTGGTATAAGTTCATCCGGGTAGCAATCGGGAGGTCTGGAAATCGAATCCCGGCTAGGGCATAGCTAATGTTTCATATTTACTGCTTCGGAAAACTATTGACTGCACACAGTAAAAACCAAAATTCTAAGAATCTATTTTTAATTAAAATTCAGGGGAACTGTTTAGCCAAATTAAAATTCTTCTACAATTATTTTATTCGGTTGAAATGAAATTCTGTAGAATTCTTTCATTTAGCTAGTGAACACTGATATTTCATTTACTTTGCATTTGTTGTTGAATATGCAAGTCTATGCAGGTAGTCATTTTCTACTGCATATATAACTATAAAAAATTCGGCACTTCTCAAGTCCGATTGCTGTCGGATTTCTGAACATCCATCTAGATAATCTATAGGTGCAATAGGCTATAGAACCGAAACTGTAAGTGTAGTTTTAAAGTTATTGCTAACTTTCTACGTTGATATCCTTTTAATCTTTCCAACAGACCTTGATCAAGAATAAAGCAATATATCAAACAAAAAGTATATAACTGTGTTTTAAAAGTCTGTACATAATCGCTAGAGCAGAGATTCTATACCAGGGCGAGAATTACCTCCTGTGGGAATTTCACAGTTTCGGGGGTAAATGCGATCAACATTTTATTTAGCCGTTAAGTATTTAGATTTATTTTACGAATATAAAAAATGACTTTTATTCAAATTCTGGTATTTATTAACATTTTCTACATTTTTTGTGATTTATTTTATAAAACACATTAAAAAATCATCTACATTTAAATGTATACATTTATTTTTCGAGTTTTGGGAAAGGAAAGGGGATGATATTCTAGCAATAGTGAAAAGAGTGCGTGAGACCAAAAAGGTTGAGAATAGGAGACCAAAAAGACTCTAGAGATATAATACTGTATATTAGAGGTAATACTGTATACCATGATGTCAAACTCGCGGCCCACAACAAATATTTTTGCGGCCCGGCAATATATCGGCAAATAATAATATATAATAATAAAATAACATATCGACGAAAAAAAAAATGAAATGTTTACTTCTAAGTAATTAACGATAATTTATGCAGTGTTGTTAGATTACTCACAGCGAGCTGACACACACACTACTTAAATTACAAATGCGTGTGAGTAGCTTGCGTTCAGCTACCTTCGGCTTTTGGGGGACACGTGCACTCTTTCTATTTCTATTATCTTTTCGAAATAAATCTACGTTTCTATGAATATTGATCTTTTTTTCGGCCCGCCTAAAGTTAAACCTTGTTTGTTTGGCCCAAGTGTACTTATGAGTTTGACATCCCTGCTGTATACTTTATATAATACTGTACATTAGATATAATAATAAGTATATATACAGTATTGTATATAATACTACAGCATTAAAAATAATACTGTACATTATATATACAGTATTGTATATAATACTACAATATTAGAAATAATACTGCATATTAGATATAGCCAGAGCAAAGTGCAGGAAACAACCGCTGAAAGGGGATAGATATTAATGCCTCAGACTACCGTACCGAAGGGCCTAGGTTCGAATCCCGGAGAAGGCATCGATGCTTGTAACTGTATATTGTCTTTGCTGCATGGTGGCACACAAAATGTATGGGGATTCAAAAATCCTCCCGAGAGGTTGGTGGTAGAGGAAGACGGGTCCTCTCCATCAAAACTGGGTATACGTTAGCAGAATCGTAATTTCACCCTATATGGTGCCCAAGGCTTTTGCCAACGACAGATGTAATCATGTATTACTCGCCGCGATAAAATTTCCTGGTCTTGTTCTGCTGAGGCCAAACAAGTGAGATTAGTCACAACAACAACAGAGACAAAAAATATTAGTACTCACAAGCATAGTTATTAATGTATAAAATAACATTATAAAGATAACTATATAGAATGTCCATGTTAAATTAGATTATCCAGGATTCAAATGTTAAGACGTTTTTCCTAATGAAAATGAAGAAAGGTTTATCGTAATTGCGGGAACTGAAATTGAATTTTTCTTTCTGCAGTTATGTTAAATGCAGTTTTTAAAAGTCAGTTGCATGATTAAGGATTAGAATAATAATATAAGTTGCGTTTATATCTCTAAAATTCTAGCTGCATGATTAAGGGTTAGAATAATAATATACGTTTTCTTATATAAAGGAAAAAACTGAAAAGAGACTTCCGATTTTGAAACCCCTGGTGGGCTGCCGATGGGGGTGTAGCAGAGAAACTTTGATAAATGTTCATTTAAGCAATTATGTTATTACAGTAATGAAGTTTCGGAGACTGCTTCAATCAGTACGTCGAAGGTTTTGTACGCTGATAATACGTCGACGTCTGTCGACGCCTAATAACAAGTGCAGTTGAATCCACCCCCATAGCGGCTATGGAAGCGTTAACCAATATTTTACCTTTCATTCCTGACATTAGTAAAAATGCTGCAATGTGTTTCAAAAACTTTTCGGGCTCCCAAATAATAAATATTGGAGGAATTACAATGTTAATAATGATAGAAAATTAAAGACACAAGTGGGTTTCAATCAAATTGGTTATCAATTATCAGAAGGTTTACACCTTCTTCGAGAAATCAATGTAATGACTGTGGCTTTGTGTCCTCTTGAATACGGTGACTTCCGTGTTTGTCTTGAAATTCACGAGAAAATTGATAAGAATGAGATGTCTACTTCCCAGATCAGAGCCGTCGCTTATGAAACTACTAAAAAAAGCTATCCCAGCATCCTCTGGACCCATGTTCACACCGATGGATCCATGATTGAGCGAGGTACTGGAGCTGGTGCAGGAATTTATTGTAACCATTTTGCATTATATAAGGCAGTGGGAAGAGATACTTCACTTTTGATGGTGAAGCTATATTTATAGCACTGAATCAATTAAGCGCTCGAAAGAGTAATTTTCCGGGCCATTATTTTGTCCTGTAGAGACATTAGGATTTTTTGGAAGCCGGAGAGATGAAAAATTAGCAAATGCCTTCGCCGGGAATCGAACCACGGACTTCTGGAATACCGGCCCAGCGTGCAGAACCACTACACCACGAAGGCACGCTAGGAAGGCGGGAGAAATACCTTATGGTCCAATAGCAAAGCCGCTTTGCAGGCTATCTCCAACAATAAAATTTGCATTTCCAAACGAATTTATGAATGTAGGAAGATTCTCAACCCTCTGGCTGACTCTTGCAGTGGATTCCTGCTTGTTGTGGCATCGAGAGAAATTTCAGAGAGCCCATTTCCTAGCAAAGAAAGGAACGACTCATTCTACAAACCACTAATAACCATATGACTTTTAATTCTCTTAATTAAATTAGAATTTAAAAGGAGGTTTGCCTCCTACGTATCAAATGAAGCTAAGGGAAAGGCCTGAGAGTGTTTCACTATTTCAAAGCCAGCTGTTCCAAATCTTTTCTCGTCCTGTAGCCGTCTTTTGACTGAGCACGATTTTTTGAATGCCTATATTTTTAAATTCGACTTAAAGACTCTTCAGTCTGTACTCTTCGTAACTCTGGACAGTCCATGGATAAGAAGCATAGTGATATTCGTCAATATGCACTGCGTTATTATCTTTTAATTCTATTCTTCTGCGAAGCAAGCTCAAGACTGGCTTACTGGCCAAATGTCTGGCATTTGCTTGAATAAAAAATATATGTTGTGTTATAAGGTATTTCTACCACCTTCTTGGCGAGCCTTCGTGGTGTAGTGGTTTGCACACTGGGCCGGTATTCCAGAGGTCTGCGGTTCGAGTACCGACCAAGGAGTTGTTAATTTTTCATCTCTCCTGCTTCCAAAATACCTAATGTCTCTACAGTGTTAGCACATGATAATTTATAAGGAATTATTGCAAGGAAAGTAGATAGCTAATTAGATTTGACCTTACGTATTACGTCATCCGTTAACAAAGCCTGTAAAATCAGAAATAATAATCACAAAGCATTTTAAACATAATACTTACTACTTTGCAATTGAAAATTTTGAAACGCTGCATTAGGTTCTTCATCCGAAGTAGTTGCTGAACTATCTCGAATGTAGAAGTACAGTCTGATACTGCTGTAGATTATAAATACCTAGAAAAATGAATTATACATTACAGCAATTAAAATCACAAATGCAAAATGTTTATTAAGCAATACAAAAATAAAGTAATACAGAAATTCATAATATTGAAGATTTGGCAGGTTAAAACCATCAAGTGTTCTCATTTTATATCAATATATCTGACTTTAAAGCCCATTCTGATTCCCTTCCCTCATCCAGTACTGGCCATCCTTCTTAAGTGCATATCCATTGTCTTATGCTGCATTCAAGCCATACTCGGCCACTGGTATGCTTGTTGTGTGCCTACCAGTTGCCGAGTAGAAAAGTCGCTGAACGCTTCTAGTTAGGTTCCAGGTTCAAATCCCGCGAACGGGTTGGCTGAATTGGTGTTTTCGTAGTTTTTTCCATGTCTAAGGTATATGCGAGCCAGTTTCCCTCAGAAAGTCCTCCTCGAAGGCATCCCTCTCCTTAAGCAGGTAGCCCACAAGTGCTTTACCGTAATCGAATATGCCAAACCAAACCAACAACTGTTAAAATTTATTATTATTATTTTTAATTCAATGAAAAGGGACATATGCATTTCGACAGACATTGCATATTGAATTTTCTGAATTGAAACTGCCATTAAACGAATAAGGAAATTTCTTGATCTTCACTGCGTGCCTTCGTTTTGTAAGTAGTATCACATTCGGCTGACAACTGGAAGATCCGGATTTCGGATCTCGAAAACGGCATGGCTGATTTTCTCACGTTTCACGATCCAAATTTTTTTTTAAACTATTTATTTATTTATCACCTACTTTTTATTTATCTAAAAACTGTAATGGCGCCCATTAAAAATGCGATGGACATTAACTCATCACCTTGCGAACTTGCCCAGTTAAGTCTCGTTCTCCTTTTTCGCTGTCGCTGTTCGTTTAAGTGGAAGGCGGCGGGAAGAAACTTTCGCCTTTTCCATTGGGTTTCTTCGTAGTGTAAGTGGTCGGTAACATATCCGACTGGAATACGTAAGTACTCATTGTTTCATACAGAATAGCTATCGAGATCGCCCACCTTAAATACGTTATGGAACATGTTTGCAAGACGCATAAGTTTCCATGATTACTCCCTGAACTTTCATAAACTATGTATACGTATGTTACACGAGTAAGCGCAGCTAACCAAGCACCATAAATAATCTTAGTCTTGACATGAACTGATGCTTTGGTGTATCTGTTTCGTGAAAAGATTACCACATTGTATATTGACACAACACTACCAAAAAACTTTCCTGCCATATTTTTGAAGACTTATGGTTTTCACCACTATTATTTATTTACCAGACATTCTCTTTGCAATTCCGTGGGCTAGCGTCTTTTGTTTTTATCCCATGAACTTTGAAAGTTTCAATCAATTTGAAAAAATACCTTTTTCTGTCTGTTTTTATTATTATTATTATTATTATTATTATTATTTTTTATCATTACATAATCTTTGATCATGAGTAAATTTATTTTATTTTATTTTATATTTTTGAAATTACCTGAAATCTAGAAAAAGTTTCCACTATATTTATCGGTTGAAAACAAAGATTTTCTATATGTTGACCCACGCCATTCCAACCTAATTTCTTTAAAATCTTTCTTTAAATTTAAATATTATGAAATTGAAAATTGGACTATTATTTTTATATAAATTAAAAGAATATTTTTCAAGGTTTTTATTTCTGAGTGAGGGGGGAGAAATTAAAAAATTTTTCGCTTTATTATCATTCCAAACGATATGTGTTACACCATTTTCAACAGGCATCATTATTAAACATTCTTATTACAATAACAACAAGGAAACAAACTCAGTTTCAAAAGCTATATTCTGCGTTCGAATATTTCATTTTTTTAATTTTTTTTTTTTTTTCTATGATAAGCAGTGTTGTGAGCCCACAAGGTCAAATAGTCTCAAAATGGGATTTTATGTCGAATCGCTATGAATGCATCGGTTCCCTTTTCATTTCAGTCGGTTGCCATTTGTCAAAAGTTAAGATATTTATATTCCAGATGGAATCTGTCTGTTGTGCACTGACAAACTAAGCTTTTTGAAAGCATACAGTTCTTTGAAACATTCCTTTCTTACTTTTGAATCGGATTGATTTAAATAGTAAAAATGCATTTAATTCATGATCTATCTAATTAAAAATATTACTTTTTTTCATATAATGACGTTATATATTCTGTGTTATTTCATATTTTGTAAAACTTTAACGAATTTTTGATTAACAGACTCAACAGCTTGAAAGCGAGCACTGACAGCACTGGATAAAATATTTTTTACCGCTCGAGGAATAAAACATTTTTTACCTCGAGCGCACCAGACTGTGTATCAGAAATTCTAAAAATATCCTATTTTAAAATATTTTGTGATTTTGATTTTGCAATTGAATTGGATGCGATGAACGTGATATTTAATAAAAACAAGTTAACACACAAAACGGTAATAACAAAAAGACAAAAAAAAAAAAAAAATTATAACCCATCTTTACTAAGAAAAATCAAGAATTCTAAACGTACACTGGTTTGCTGTTTACAAAATTTTTGTGATTTTTTTATTGAATTGCATACAGCGTAAGTTTGAGAAAACGATGCTTAATAATAAAACTAGGGACCCATCAGCGGCCTAGCGGTAAAGTCCCTGCACACTGGTAGTTCGGTCCGAGGTTCGAATCCCACGAACGGGCTGGCTACATGGAAGTTTTCGTTGTTTTTCCTATGCCCCACGTGCTATTACGAGCCAGTTCTCCTTAGAAAGTCCTCCACGAAGGCATCCCTCCCTTCCGTGTAGTGCCTTGGGGCGAAACACGTAAATAATAATAATAATAAAGCTAAAAACACAAGAAAAGGGTAGCAGGAGTGAGTGGTAGCAGCAGACTAGTGGACAGCGAGCTCAGCATGTCAGACAGCGAGTCATTAGGATTTTTTTGGAAGCTAGAGAGATGAAAAATTAGCAACCGCCTTCGCCGGGAATGGAACCACGGACCTCTGGAATACCGGCCCAGCGTGCTACCGTTACAACACGAAGGCACGCTAGGGAAGTGGGAGAAATACCTTATAAGCAAAAGCGCAAAAAACCTTAACAAAACCTTTCAGTCGACCGTTAAACCTTTGCGACACAGTGTATCCAGTCTGGACACACCTAAAAATTTCCTTCTGTACACACAGAAAAATTGAATGAAAAAGGATTTATAGGTTACTCTGAACCTTCTTTGTTTATAGTAAATGGCAGATCAACACATACCAGTTCGCATATTTTAGCCATGTTTAGTTTTTTAAGACCCTCATTTTTCACAGAAATCGTCCAGATTTTTTTTAGGGTATAAAAGGAATTGTTTGAAAAGAAATTTATATGTTATTTTTTTGGCTGTATGCTAATCTCCTTATTCTATATTAGTTTTAAATTTTTACCTTGAAATCTTGCCTAAAATCAAACGGCGAACCCTAGGTGTGCCCAGACCGGGCTCACCGATAATCTAGTACAACTGAGGGTCTGTATTCTTTGTTTCTCCGCATCTCATCGGTCAGTTCATTGATAACAATGCTTGTTTCAGCACTCTTTTCGTAGCTCTATTCAATCCGTGTGCCCACTTTGGGCGCACCCACAGAATTAAAACGATAAGTGCTATCTTCACAAAATTTTACTTGTGTACTCCTGTAGGCCTAATTAGACTGCCTACCTTTTTTTTTTTTTTTTTTTATATCAAAACTCCAACTTTAAAAGGTAGTGCGCCAGAAAGGGTTAAGGATATTTTATACCAACTGTGTTTCAGATGTGTGATGTTTTCTCTCATGATGTTTTCTACTACGATGTTTTCTCCTTGCGTTATTTTCTCTACGATGGTTTCCGTCGCGAAAATCTTAAACCTTTCAGGTTTTGTTTTGTTGTTAACATTATTCTTTCTCATTGCTTATACCCGAAACAATAAAACTCAGTGTCCGTCGATGTTATTTCCCATCATCAATTAATAAGTATACTCAAGTTACACAGTCATTTGCATGGCCATGTTTCTATTTGTTTTACAATTTTCCAATAAATACTTTCGTTAGAAATTTTACTAGCACGTCGTATGTACTGCCTTTGGGTGAAATTTGAAACATTGTAAGAATGAATTTCAAAGAAAATTTGGGAATGGCTTTAAATATTTCATATGCTTAATTTAACTCTGAGTTAAATTAAGCTTGCCCTATTGTGCTACGTTAAAGATGGATTTCTATGACATAAGTAAAGCGGAACTTAGATCTATCTTTCTTTTAAGTGAGGTGAAGGAAAAAAGGAGAGAAATGAATTTAGCTAAGAAACTAATACACATTATAAATAAAAAACATTCGGTTACTATCAACAAAACTAAACCTGATGTTAAAAAAAAATTAATGAGCAAATTTCTAATCATCCTTTGGTTTTCGGTCGAATTTTGCATCATTTGAAAATATGACATTTTTAGAACGTTTTCCATGGTTCCTGTCACTTCCACACAGAGCAATTGTCTACTGAAAATCATTATATAAACCATTATATTTGATATTACTTATGTAGAGCTTTATTTGGAACCCAAATTCTGAATGATAATGCGGAGAAAAGAACGACAAATGTTTTCCAAAAAAAGAAATGCAGGGATGAACAATGTTATGCTGTTACAGAAAACAGGAATTAATAAAATTTATTTTTTAATTGCTTTTAATGGTAAAACATGGAAATTACCTTAATATAATTTTCAAACTTTAGGCTTTGCATATAGTACAAATATGGTTTAATGAAAAAAAAAATAGTCTTCTGTGTACATTAATACGATACTTAATTTACTATATTTAATGAGACTATAATTTATAATAGCAAGGTCACTAATGTTTTGCTGATGATTCATGAGTTATAGTCATTAAGTCGTGATTTTTGTAGTTCACTGCGTAGTAAAATTAAATATCACTGGTGTATGGTTGGTGTATTTAATTATGGCAAAGCACACGAGGGCTATCTGCCTAAGTTGAGGGATGCCTTTCGTGGAGGACTTTCTGAGGGAAACTGGCTCGTATACACGTTACACATCGGGAAAACCACGAAAACGCCCATGCAGCCAGCCCGTTCGCGGGATTCGAACCTCGGACCGAACGACCAGTGTTCAGCGTCTTTACCGCTCGGCCGCTGGTGGGCTAAATATCACTGTATAACGCACTGAATGTTTCACAATGAATAAATTTCTTGAACGAAAAACAGTTTTTAACAAATATTACCAGTTTATGATATTCCACACTCAGTCTTATAATTAGATTAATAATTTTAAAATGAGAACATTTTGACATTTACACAATTGTTTTTAAACTTCCTAGATTAGTTGGACCTCAGTATTTTTAAATAGGGCGGTGCTAGACATTTTTTTGCCCTTTGCAATCTCTGCTGATCCTAAATTTTGTTGCTCAGCACCTCCCTAATTCCTAAAAATTTTGCCCACCCCTTAAGTTCCGATGCTTAGCGCCTCGCCTAAATTTTGTTGCTTATTACTTCTTCAGTCTAAAATGCCGCCCAGTACAACTGTATCTGTTGCACCGGCTACCCTGCTTCTGAAGAGAATTCGCATTCTTCAAAAACAAACAATGCTTAGCACATTTGAGTGTGATCTAAAACTTGCTGAAGCAGAATGCACTCGGTCTTCGGTGCAAAACGAATTAAAATACTGATTAGAATATTTACGTATCGTCCATGTAAATTCATAGTCCTTGATATCAGTAATTCTAAATGGGATCTAAAATAAGAATTAAAATATTTACTTACAATGCAGAAGACGCGAAAAATCGACAAACACATCTCTCTATTCATCATCGAAAAACAAAGAGACTCGAAGAAGCCCTACATTTCTCAGGGAATCTGTAACATGATTAGGATTAAAGAAGCTACTTCTGTTGCTCTTATGCTACAAAACGAGCTTCGATCTGACCTTCATTGTAAAGTTTGCTTCTGAAAGTAAATTCGTAAGCCTAATTCTCATTATTTATTTCTTTCATAATTAAAAAAAAATAGTTATAACTATGTTAGTAATTTTAGTTACTATTTATACCATCTTGAATGAAATTCTATGAAGCACTTTTCCCTCCATATAGCTGTCGCTAAAAATGGGATGCCCTAAAGATTCAGATTTTTCAGTTATTTAACATTCTTAATTAATTATTTTTTTCCAATTAGTAATTCAAATAAATATATTCTTATATTTAACAAAATGAAAGCAAATTATTAAAAAAATATTTGCTGTATGGATTTTAACACTTAATTAGCCCAAAGTGGCATTAGACACAAAGAGTTAGTCTCAAAGCGGCATTTTGTGCTGATTCACTTTTCAAACTGTTGCCACCAAATATTATCGCCCTGTATTATATTTAAAGAAACTAAATAATGAATAATCTGAATGAATGCATAAATTTTTCTCGCATTATGAAAAAACAACGGTAACTAGAGCCATCAAATTCTGAATAACGTAATTCTCCAACCGAGCATGGGTACCTGGAAACCCGAATTTTGAATTTCGAATTTGTTTTATGATCAATTTCAAATTTTGTAAACCTTTAACGAAGTTTTGATTAACGAACTCAACGATTTCAAAGCGAGAAATGGCAACACTGTGCACAAAAAAAACTTTTTTATCTCCAGCTCGAGACTGTATATCTGAAATTCTAAAGATATGCTATTTTGCTGTTTTTAAATATTTTGCGATTTTGCTGTTGAATTAAATTTTATGTGGTTTAAGTGTGAAGAACATAATATTTAATAAATAAAGGTAATACACAAAACGTTACAAAAACGCCCCTAAATTTCTGTAATTGCTTTGCACCAGGGATTTTAATAGCGGTTTGCTGGTAAATGGCGAAAAAGGGCATAGGATTTTTGCAGCTAATTTGACACATTTCCATCAATAATTCCCTAAGTAACATATATAAGCAGGACACATAAATGCTTTTTTTTTTTTTTTCATCACTGGGACGCGGTATAGGCTGCATTTTATAAAAGAAACTTAATTTAGAACAAATTTGCGTACTTTTTTACAAAATAGAAATCTAGAAATGTTTTTAACAGTTGGCAAATTTCAATCATAGAAATTCAAGTTGCATTACATGCAAGTAGAAGTGTTTGAGTTCAGACTTGAGATTCAATCAGCATCGAAACTGATTGACTATTACGAAATATTGTATGGTTCGAATAATCGCTGGTGATAAGAAGTTGCTGAAATATATTAAATATATTAAGATATATTTTTGCCGAACAGAGTTTTTGTTTGGCAAATTGGTATTTCACAAGTAAGAAAATAAGATACATGATAATTTAACAGCATGAAATTATCTTGTCTTTCCGCTTTTGCAGGATTTCACGAAAGTTTCTATATTACTCACCTTTGACCTTTCTATTTCCTGGTTCTCAAGGCACCATCTAAAAAGGAAGCTGCTAATTACATCTTTCCTGTTGAGGTTTATATAATGTATAAATTGATAATTATATCTTTCCTGCTGTTCCGTTTGGGCTCTCAAAGAATCATAACCTGTCGAGTATTCAAAAATTTGTCTTTGTACCTCAGACTTTGAAAGACAAATTCTTACCCTGATCTCCTCGCAAGTATGTTTGAGTCCAGAGTCAAAATGTTTTTATTAATTTTATTAAGTTCTTTGTCAGAAGTGCGATTATTTGCATTTGGTTTCCTTAAAGACGAAATAGGAGGAAGACAAATTTTCTAAATTTGGATATAATTCTAAATCTAAGAGAGGAGAATGTAGTTTATCAGTTATATACGAGCAAGCCATTGAAAGAGCAGAGCTAAGTGGCATTCGTTTGTCCTAAAACAAAGCACTTCTGAGGTAAATAATTCCAATAAAACGAAAAGAGAAGTGATAATTATATTCAGCAGTTCTGTATTCAGTATGCTTATATCATAAATTGTAAATTTTATGATATAAGCATTAATGGGCAGTCTTAAGAATTCATTGTACAAATAACCAAAAGCAAACAAAATGTAAAATTTTAGATAAAACACGCAAAATTTGTCATTGAAATCTATTTCAAAATATTAGCCGGAAAAATTAGAGAGTATTAAGATTGCACGCATGTATTGCAAAACATATACTGCGTCTAAGTTTTATATGGATACTTTTCTAACTATTTAAAAACAATTATCTCTGACAAAGAAATTACTAATAAAATACAGTGGGACTTGCAAAGTGTAGCTTTCCCAAGGGAAAATATTATGGCTGTATATTCGCTCTATGAAACCAAAAAATAAAAAACTCGACAAACATTTTTCTCTAGTTGTTGATTATTCAAATGAGGTTTGAAGCATAAATCTCTAACAGCTTTGCTTTGTTGCTGTGATGATTTGACACAATATGTAGATTAGTTTTTAAATTTAGTTTTCCTAGTTTTTAGATTTATTTATTTTTTTTTTTTTTTAGTCTAAAGGGGCTTTGTTCTTGAAGGACTATTGTTTTCGTTTTGCAATTTTGCGTCGAATCACTATCAACAACGTATCACTTTTCAAATTGTTGCCACCAAATGTTAGAGTCCTGCATTATATTTGAAGAAATTAAATAATGAAGAATCTGCATAAATGTATGTATGTTCCTCGCATTATGATAAAAGAACGGTACCTAGAGCCATCCAATTTTGAATGACGTAATCCTACTGCGAGTATGAGCATCTAAAAGCCCAAATTTGAAATTTGGAATTTGTTTTAAGATCGATTTCATATTTTGTAAAACTTTAACGAATTTTTGATTAACAAACTCGACTATTTAAAAGCGAGCAATGGCAACACTCTGCGGGGTAGACCTTTTTATCTCCAGCACGAGGAACTGTGTATCGGAAATTGTAAAGATATGCTCATTTTAAAATTATTTTGCGATACTGCTGTTGAACTGAATTTTGTGGTTTAAGTGCAAAGAATTTGATATTTAATAAATAAAGATCACACACAACGTTAAAAAACGCCCCTTTGGACGTAATATAAAATCTGAAACCTTTCAGATTTCCCCCCCCCCTCACGGACCCAACTTTTTTTTTTGGGGGGGGGAAGGAAGAATACAAAAATAAACTATGTTTTCATAGGAAAACGCATTGACTGAGAACTTTTCCCTATTATGCTTACGTATATGAAAAGAAAAAAATCTGATGTGTACACCACATGACTTCCTTGTACGGAACGGAATATTAAATTATACGATTTTTTCTTACAAAATAAAAATTTAAATAAAAATTTAAACTTATTTGATTGAATTAAACCTACTTCGCCGACAGCGCATAAACCACAATAGAATAAATGCATTCTTTAAAATTCACTTTGTTTACCATAGCGACACTCTGGCGCTAGGTTTATTTAACAGTATTATATTTCGTTCATATTATAACTCAGAATGCACAAAATTTATATCATTTAAAGAATTATCTAATCGTTGCCACATGTTCTATTCAAATACTATAATAAAGCTAGAACGATGTATAAAAGAAATTAAGCAAACAAAACAAAAAAGAAACAGTCTTTCACAGACGATTGAGTATTTCAATTTTTGAAAGGCAAGAATACATAAAAACTCAAAATATCTGTATTAAAAATTACGAAGTAAATCTTAAACGCTTATTTCCTCGAAAAAATTCCAGAAAGGATTAAGCATGATTTAAATAATAAATGAAGGCGTTATCCTTGTTGTTGCGAAGCTAAGTTTCTCTAGAGTGGCAACAAATCCACTAGTCCGCTGTTTCAAATGTAAACAATGAATGGCTGCCATAAAAAAAGGCTTAGTGGCACTTAGACAACTTTAAAATTGTTGATAATTCTAAAAATATTGCATACAGATTTACTAAAGGCATAAAACTCTTAACGGGAAGATAAAAGCAACATAATTCAATCATTTTTAAAGCAAAAAATGTACAATTTACAAACATATAAGAGTAAAGAAACTGAGATCACTGAGCCGGGTAACATACGTTCGTACAGACGCCACGAAAAATACTCTTCAGAATTCATTTTAAAGCAGTTTTTTAGTTTTTTGGAGGAAAAGAGTCTTTTATTCTCTCCTTACGTACAGATATCACGCAAAAACATCGTTAAATTGCATTCGATAGCGGTCAAAATGGATATTTTCGTTGAAATATGCTGCCTGAAACTTTTCGCGATTACAATACTTCCTTTTTACTTCGTACAAGGAAGCAAAAAGATCGGAAGCCTGGGAATAGGCGTACTTATTAAATGCGCGTATCTGCGAAGAAAACTCGCCGGCATTTGGTGATGAGTTAATTCCCGATGGCCCAGAGAAATCAGCAATAATTTAATAGTAGAATTATTGTACGTATGTGGGAAAGAAATATTGATCTTAGTAAGCTAACTCAGGTAACATCTCATAGACGCATCACGTAAATAAATAGCAATTAGTTGAAGTCCCTTAGCGGAACAAATTGGAGACAAGTAGAAAGAAGGTAACCATTGCCTCATCAACCATGCAACTATCAAAGTACTTAAGCGAAATCAGAGAGCACTCTTCTCGGGAAAACCAGAGATTAACTCAGAACTAGGTAACGAAATTATCTCTAAGAAACCATGCCCTGCAAACTGGCCTTGAGACAATGTATGGCTTTAGTAAAAAATTTCCTACTGCACTTCTTTAGGTACTCAACTACTTAGTTCTATTAAATGATTGTGCAACAGCCTATTTCTGATGTAGTAATGCACCCCAATAATTGTCCTAAGGATCTTGTAAGAAAGCAGCACGTCTTAACTCCCGCTGTTTTTAACTGTGCTGAGCACAAGGAGTTCGTAAATGCTAAATGTTATATCCACGCCTTATCACATCTTTGCCATTTTATATGATCCGAAAGCTCCGGAAAGTTGGATACCCATAATTTGGCGGATGGTAACAAAACTAAAGAGCGAAGAAGAAAAGGTATTTTTAACCGTGTTCCAACAAGCCATCATTTGAGTGATTGAAACAGCGAAGCATATATGCACTTTCGGCCAGAATTTAACTTCCATCATTCGAAAAGGACACCGTTCCATAGACTTTTTCCACTTTTTATAATAAATAACGAAATGCGATTCAGATTTTAAGCGAAAATAATCTGAAAAGGTACCAAATCTCTTTCAAGCGGCTTGCGACGGTAACAGATTGCTAATAAGCCTGCATGTGATTCCGAACAACTTCGCTGCATACTTCGCCTTGCGTATCCTTAACAATATTTTTGAGCAAAATTTTTATTCTCAGACTTCAAAATCAGTCAGCTGAAGCTCAGACATCACAGTAATTCAATTGTCTGCCATTGCTAGCTAAGCATTACGATGCTAGGGATGTTTTTCTGAATATTTATTCTGAAAGCAATCCTTGAGGGGAAATAGAAACATTCAAATAAACCAGTTTATAATTCTTATTTCCAATAAAAATGTTACTATCTGCCAACTTTTCTATCAAGCAGATATCAAACATTGAGTGCTAAAGCGCCAAAACGCCTTGGTCATTTTCAGTGCTAGTGTACCATTGCCTTTAAAAAATCCTTCTCGTAAGAGTTCTTCAAAAGCAAATTACCTTAAGTAAAGTTAATTCAATCCATCAAGGAATGTAAAGCATCAGATTTTAAATAGGTTGTTGAGGTTTTTAACTATTTACTTTTAACTAATAGTTAATTTTTAGTGCTGTTCTGTCACTCATTTTTTTCACCCATGCTTTTCATGCCAGAATCTAAATGAGAAAGCGAGCGTTTATTCAGATTGAAGGAGAAAGAAGTGCTGTTTAAGAGTTACGCAAGTTATTTTTAGAGAGTGTTTTGCCAACTTCGGCCCACGTGGTACCGTGACTATTAGCGGTTTGTTTCTGTGACGTTGAGTGCTTCTAGTTATTTAGCTTGTCTCGCCGCTTTTCTACAAACCAGAGACTTTCCTGCGCGTTTAAATTATCCTGTGAACAGTTAGGCTAATCTAGTACATTTGATTTAGTTCAACATTACGTATTTCATTTAAACCAGAGTGTTTGGCTTCTGTAAACCCAAGCTCATTGTCATTTCTTCATGTTTAATGAAAGGGCTATTTACGCCCTTCTTCTGGCTTTGTTTACAGTTTAACACGTTGAGCGCGGCGCCGGTTCCTCGGGACCGGCAGTGACCTTTCCGTGTGGCCGCCGTCGGTCCCTGAGGACCGGCAGTGAAGTTTCCGTTTGGCCGCCGTCGGTCCCTGAGGACCGGCACTGGAATTTTCGTTTGGCTGGCGTCGGTCCTCCGGACCGACAGTATTAAAGTTAAAAAATAAATATAGTCTCACTGAAATGTGATCAAATTTAGTTTTAATGAAATGTATTGAAACATTCTAAACAAAAACACTGCTTAGCTCGCTGCCGGCTGAACGGAAAGGACAGCAGATTCGGCGCCGCGCTCAACGTGTTAAGACAAGAGGATCGTTCCTTTGCAGTCTTTCTAAAGCTCACTAGTTTATTATGCTACCAAAGAATGCGAGACTCTAAGATTACGTGTTGGTAAATAAGTACATTACTCATCGTTATTAATCATACATCCTCAAACATTTCATTAGTTTTGCCTTCCAAATATTAAAATAACGTATTGTAAACGTGAAACTACACTCATGTCCATAAATTAAGGATAATGCGAAATCAACAAAGGAAGAGTTAGAAGCAAAACATATTTGACTTATTTGTAAAGCTTATTTATTAAACAAAAGGTAAAGAGCAAAAAAAGATGCTATATGTTTGATATTATTAAAAAAATTAGAGATTCTTACTCCCTGGAGCAAATTACAAAAAACCAATATTACATGGTTAGTCTGATTGTTTATACATTGTATGTCTCACAGACCATGCAATACAGTCCGTACAACGCCCAGGCGTGCTGAGTATCAAATTATCGATCTGATCTTGGGGGATATTACACCACTCAAAACGCAATGCTCTCCGAAGTTCCGGTAGACATGTAGGAGGAGGTTAACGGGCTGCAACTCGTCGGACAAGCATGTCCCACACGTGCTCTACTGGATTCAAGTCCGGTGAGAATGATGGCCAGTCCATATGGGTGATATGCTCCGATTGAAGGCATTCGCTTACGATGTTTGCACGGTGAGGACGGGCGTTGTCATCTATAAACACAAATTGTACGCCCATGGCGCCCCGAAACAAACGTACATGTTGTTCCAGAATGACGCTCCGATAGATTTGGCTTGTCATGCTTCAAATTTGAACATGCAGGTCAGTTCTGGAACACAGAATAATTCCATCCCAAACGAGCACTCCTACACCACCGTAACGGTGTCGTTCAATGATGTTTTCTTGGTAGTAACGGGTACCTGGAGCTCTCCATATGAACGTCCGGTGAGAATCAGACTGCAAGCTAAACCTGAACTCGTCGGAAAACATCACACAAGCCCATTGTTGCGGTGTCCACAATGCATGCTCTCTACTCCAGGCTAACCGCAGGGACAATGAGTTGCAGTAAGTGGAACGCATCTGACAGGTCTACGAGCATATAGACCAATCTGCCCTAAGCGTCTGTACACGGTCTGCCTTGAAATTGTCGTACCAGTGGCTGAAGAGAGCTGACGAGACAGGTCTGAGGCTGTGCTCCGCCTGTTTCTTTTGGCAGTAACTGCCAAATACCGGTCCTTATTCGGCGTTGTAACTCTGGAGCAATCTGTGCTGTAACGTCTACTCACATTACCATCATCTTGGAATCGTTGCCAAATCCTGGAGATGACACTCTGGGCAATTCCAAGTTCGTCTGATACATCCAGTTGGGTACGCCCACATTCCAGACGGCCGATAATTCTACCACGTAAAAAAATCCTCCAAATGCGTCCTTTGTGTCATAACTATTCGGTTATTGCACTGAAATGCTTATAAGGCGGCTGCGAACAATTTTACTTCTTTGCCTGTATTCCTTATATATCACTCTCTTACCCTCTTGTCATTGTGACGTACCATCGGTGTCATCTGGTTACTTCCTGAAATTTGCATATGATTCTTGAAGATGTGTGTAGTGATTTTACAAGTGATATATTTATTTTAGAGTTCGATATCCTCGTGACTCCGAATTATCCTTAATTTATGGACATGAGTGTATGTGCGCATTCAGTACTGTCTCGTTTTTTATCAAACAAAATATTTTCACGCTGATGGGCTAAAACATTTTGTAAATTTTAATAAATTGAAATATTCATACTGAAAAAAATAGCACTGGTTTTTAATTTATATTTATTAGTCATATGAAATCAACGAATTTTTTACTTCTATGATTTTCGGATGCACACATCATTTAAACCCATATCTAAGACTGCCTCAAAGAAAGAGAATGCAATATTCGTACTGTAAATGGTCTCAGTATTTCGTGCGTAGGGGTTTGTAATGGATTCAATGCACTCAGAATCGACGATACCTTGATAGGTTTTATTTTAACAAAAAAAAAAACTTAACAGTTCTAGAAATTTCCACAAAAGTATTTGTACAGTTCTTCTCAGTATCACAGATTACTATCAGTAGTTATACTTCAGACTACTAAGAACCTTCATGACGCAATACAAAGCGCATCCAAAAGGCGAAGCTCACACGGAGATACCTCACTCTGAATTGAAAGAGAACTCTGAATTGAAAGGCTGAGAACTTATGCTCTTTAATGCCTTGCATAGTTTTCCCACGGCTGCCAGGAAATCTCTGGTACCTTCCCTTTCTCGAAGTTATTGGAAAGCATAAAGTTACATCTAAGGTCCGGATACGGCTACATATAGAAATCAATTACAGTTATTCAATTACAATACCAATTAGATATACAGGGACCGGACCAAAATGTCGCCACGTTGGCGACGTTCGGCAATTTCTCGCCGACAATTATGGAGGGGGAATAATTCACCAAAACCATCGCCAATTTAGCGAGATAGCCAAATTTATCTCAATGTTAAATAAATAGACTTTCCCCTGCAATCTTATTTTTCCGACACAACTTCGTCTCTTCATACTTTTCATGTTGCATTATATAAAAATACTACAATTTCACTAAAATTGTGTACATATATATAAAATTCGTGCTAAATCGTGCTTGTCAAAATGGCGGCACTTGGGTATGGGACCGATAATTTTGATATCCAATGTTCAAGATAAAAGTCCATTGTTTTGAATGTAAAACGATTTATACAAAATGGAAGTTTTGCTGAGAGTCGTCCAATAAGAAAAAAAGAGTTCATGAAAAATATAAAGTTAAACAAGATGAATATTATAAATAATGTTGATATAAATTTGGTATTGACTAATCATTGGCGTTTCCCGGCTTATTTGAACGAGTTCCATCTACAGAATAATGATAAATGTTTAACATGTGATAAGTTTGGGGACGCCAGACACTTCGTCGACGAATGTACACTTACCCGGAGTGCAAGAGAGAAATATAGAAAGAAATTTAATTTTTAAAAGGAACTATTCAAATTTGAAAGATTTTGTAGAGACAATAATGAAGATATAAATACGAATATAGATAGAATTGGAATTCGGCACCGAGACTCAGATTTTGTACTTTGTTTTCTCTTATATTTGTTTTTTCTAGCCAGTCCCGTTTTTAATCATACGGCCGGCTTATGCCCTTATAATACAAAATTCGTAACAATATATTTTCAGTGCAGATATTTTCGCAACGTATGAAAAAGGAACTTCAAATTTCTAACTTTGAATTCTTACTTGACTCTTACATTTAACGTACACAACAAGTTGCTGAATAAAGCTGTAAATTCTCAATCCTGCTGCTCTGAGTGTTCAAGATTCATGAGCTCAAGTGAAATGCCGAAAGCTGAAACTAGTATTCTGCATTTAAGAACCGATATTTATTTGCATCCATTAACTGAAAATTTCATTTGTTAACGTTGCATTTAATTCATTTTACCCCTTTACTATACCTTCCATAACATCTCAAATTACAAGATTTTAGCTTAGACTACAAATACTGGTTTTATTCCGCATTACCTTTGATAAAACAATTTAAAACGATTTCAAAACAAATTTTAAACGTTTTGGCGGGAAAAATTTACTTTATTCTTTTGCAGTATGTCCACTTCAGTGTAATAAGACTTCTAGCAATTTGCTTAAATTTTATGAAATTGCTCTTTACTTAGTATTTTCCTTGCCAGAATTCCAGCTAAGCAATATACAGTGAGCGACTGACTAAAAAAACGAGGAAAAAATTGTTCTTACTTCAGTAATGGCAAATTCATCCAATCTTTATTAAAAATATTAATCGCAACCGATTATGTTCTACATCACTATTCTGAAACTGAGTTGTAATGAAAACAATAAACGATTCTCGAAGCCAAATTTACAGAAATGGCGTTGATGTCACAAAATTACTTCAGTTTAAGCCTGAAGCAAAACTTCTTACAAATGGTGAAAAGCTTAATACCATAAATTATTGATTTCTATTTAAAAGTGATTCGCATTTTAAAACATTTGGTTAAAGATTTTAAAACATTAGCATCCCAAACGGCACTACGCTTACATATATATACTGCTGGTAGCAGATAAAGAAAAGAATTCTTGATTTTAGCTGTTTTTTAAAAGTGAATTCGTTGCTATCGATGAGGGGCTGACCTATATAACGTCTTTTTTAGACCCTAAAGCCGATAGCCTTAGCGCAATCCAACATCTGTCAAAGTGGTGCAATGTTGGTGACAAAACTGGAACATAAGCTCTCACTAAATTAAAACAAGTCCCTTTGTGATGTGGACATTTTGGGAAATGAAGAGGCGAATGTCCCGACGAAGAAGGGTACGGAAGAGGCTCTGGCTACTTCTACTTGTCCGACTTACCTCGAGCTGTATTCTGCCAGAAAACATACTGAAAATATACTTGTCCCTCCTCCACATTCTTGGTACAGTGTTCAATCCACTGGTGAATCCCTCGCTATGAACTGTGACAGATTCACACAGACGGCACTCTCCCGCTTTCTTAGTGGCCATCTAAAGAAGCCTTGCCTTCCAAAGAAGTAAAAAAAAAACCACCAGATTTGTCAGAAATGTAACATTGAGCAGGCTTCTCCGGTACATATTCATAGGTGTTTGGGTTTGTCCTATGACGACCTATTAAAGTTTCCTGAGCTAATCTATGACATTTTGAAATGCAATAAAATCGTGGATCTCGTCTAGCAGAGGCTGGACTGGACTGGAGGATTTAGCAGCAACAACAAACATTTGGTTTGCGTTCATTGGAAATGAAAAGCAAGATCTCTTCTATCTAAAAAGACTACGCAGAGCCGAAGTTGGTGAATAGTTCCGATACACAGTGTACTATATTAAATATGCAAATGTGTATTACAGTAAATGAAAATTAATTGTTCATTTAATATTGCTATTTCACTACAAAATGTATTAAGCCTTTGACTACGAATTTTAAAAAAATTTACCCGTTTTCTATTCAAGTGAACAAAATATGTCATAAATAAGGTAAATTTAGCATTTAAGATTTCCTTGACAAAGCCTTTGGCTTTAAAACCCTATGTTCCAGCCGTAGTTAATGGTGGAATACAAATGTCCCACACATAGCGATAGACTTATTATAAAGCACACCTATTATTCTGGAAAACTTTATTATATGAAAATAGATTTTACATCGTATGGTGCAGGGTAAAGCATTCTTTACATAGCCCAACATTACACATTGGGAACTCGTATTTCCTCTTTTCTCTATAATCATTTGTGTACAACCAGCACAGCAATGTCTTGATTTTCCAACTATTAGAAGATGATCCCCAACAATCAGAAGATTCCAAGTACTTTTTAACCCAGCAGTAATTTTTAAAATTTTAGTGGAACATATGTCCCTATAGTAATCAAAGGGCTAAAACTGTTTTGGACTACAGAATTTACAATTTTTTTAACTTATTCAATTCTATTTAATTTTCACATCCGATTGGATTCTTTCGCTTTCTACAGATAAATATAATCACTACAAAAAAACTATATTTATCCAATGCAAAAGTACAAATAATTATATAAAACATTTGAAATTAATAGTTTATTCAATCTAGTTTCAAATCGAAGACAAAGTTCCGATTGAGAAAAAGGCATGACAGCTAGCACATATGTCAATCATTTTGCGAACATGATTAACAGCTGCAGATGGCAATGAAGGGTTTAATATGCCGAATCTGCAATTGTTCAACTGATAACTTAAACTTGATCTAAAATCGATGACAGACAAAATATTCTGAAAGGAACAGCAGTACCAAAGAAGTAACAACAATACATTGCAAGATTCCAAGATAATTACACAAATGTCTACATTAAGAAAAATCTGTATATATTTCAGATTAAAATGTTTCCACTTTAAAATTTTAATCTTTTAAAATACTTTCAAGTATCATTTTAAAAAATAAGCCAAATTTTGTTTTCTTGGCGTAGTTGGCAGGCTTTATCAGGATTCTGCTAATAAATTTCAAAACAAAGTCCACTGCTGTTATACAGGATTGTTCGGTTCTTTGTTTTCATTTGTTGCTCCAGCTGCGTTTTCAGTTTTTGCAGATGCTTCAGCTATTGGTGCTGCTTCATTATATGTTGGTGGTAGTTCATGCTGTTCCTGTTGCTCAGGGGGCAAGCTTATATATTCGGGAGGGTTTGTAAATTCAGGTCCCCCTCCAACACACTGAGATGGCGCAGGATTTGGAGCATACACAGGTTGAGACTGGTGAGCTATGTATTCCATTTGTGGATGGTACATAGGTGGTGAGATTACATAGTTTGCATCTGCTTGAGGTGCTGCAACTAAAATAGGTAGGCGTCATACAAAAAATTCAGTATACATAATGAAGCTCATACAAATTTTAAAATATGACAAAATAACATTCCGTGTATAATAGTTAATTTTCTCATTAAGCGATAAAATTTTATTATACTTAGGAGACCAGACAATTCTTAATGGTCTGAGAATTTAAATATTTTTATAATTCAAAACTATTAATCTTCCAATCTCATCAGATTAAAATGACTATTTTACGTGCATACCTTATTCCAAGTCATACCTCATTCCAGATCGTTGCCTGTATATTTCTTCATCTAAAGCAAAGAATGCGAATCCAAATATACAGCTTAATTAATGGTAGCTATAGCACAATTTTAAATACATTAAGGATAGTTACTTTAAATTATAATAATTGTATTCTTTAAGCATCTTCAAAATTCCGATATAATTGAGTTATATCGAAATTTGGAAATATTTGGAAGTATTTCGAAATTTGAAAGTATTCATAAATTATCTTAGAAATACTTAAATTTGTAGCTGCTTTACCATACAGAAATGATTTTAATACTATAAATTGCTGATGATATTTGCAGCATTTGTATCACCCAATATTTAAGCAATAACTAGTTATAGACCAATTCCTTTAAATTACCTAATGAATGAATTGTCAAGAATTTAATTTTACATTGACATTAATAAAAATTTTTAATTTAAATCTGATGTTTTAAAACAGCGATTCTTGATGCTTTTCAAGGTTGAAAGTTAACAACTGTAAAAGATTTTTTTTTTTTTTCTAATTAGCTACTCGTAGCCAAAATGGCGCTCCTAGTTATTCATTCAAACTGTTCACATGTGGTTGGTTCACTCGCAAATGTTCGCACTTGTCTCTGCTATGCCTCTTTCGCTTATTTTATCGTAAAACTTTTCTGGCAGATTAAATCGGTAGAAAAAGTAAACTTCTCACTGCCTGCATTCCTAATTTGTTACGGTGCGCAATTCTCACTTTTGTTGTCCTGTGCAATATGGCCAATTTGGAAAGGAGACCAATGCTAGGTGAAAGTCAATTAAAATAATATACTATCAAGCCTGATTTAAGGGACTTTCTATAGTACCTATAAGCTCTTCTACTCGATCGCAATGTGCTATATCAATTGATTTCTACGGAACAATTAAAACAATATGCGATTTGGGAGTCAAAAGAGCATTGTGAAGAAACTAGCCACTTTTGGATACTCAGAAATCAACGTGACAATCATTTCAAATATTCAAGCAAAATTGCAGTAGTAACAATTATTTCGCTTCGCATGAATTCCTTATACATTATTCTTTGTTGTTGCGCTAAAGATGACTAGCATTGTTTCCATTTCAAACACTGTACAATTTTAACAGAACTTTTCATTTCTACTCTGGACTTCGGTGATCGATTTATGTTCAGATTGTAATATCTAACATCTCATTGGTTATAAAAGTATCATTCAGAAAATATGGATTTCTTTCAAAATCCGAAGTCATGTCATTTAATTTAGAAGTCAAACAGCAAAAATCTGTTATATTTCCAAATTTTCATAGGACTAGTTTCGATGGTTTTACTGAACCATCACCCTCAGCTGCAAAAGCGCAAATGAACGAGATAAGATATAATGATTAAATAAGATAAAGTCTAGACAGGAGATAAGCCACTGGCGCCATCTGTCGATGAAACCAGAACTAAAACACAATTTCTTTAAAGGCCGAAGGCAAAGATGGATTAGAATGCAGGTCGTTAACTAGAACAGAAAAATTTTTTTTGAATGTGAAATGCCTCTAGAAAATCCAGTTCACCAATGGAAGATGTTTTTTGAATAATTTTGGCAGCAGAAAAATTGAAAGTGTGATTTTCGGACCAACAATGTTGGGCAACAGAAGATTTAACGCTTAAGGCTCTCTTAGTTTGACCAATGTAAATTAAGCCACACTGGCAAGGAATCCTGTAAATACCCCAGAAATTCATATCCGGAATGGGGTCCTTGAGTATGGAACTCTGAATTTTATTTATGGAAGAATGAACGATCCTAAAGTTAAATTTCTGCAAAATATGTGCAACTTTATAGCTACTTGAAGGAAAGAAGGGAATGATAACAGAATTTTTATAATCTTCTAAAACAAAAGTGTGTCTTTTGGTGTGTTGAGATTAGAATTTTTTTTAACTGCTTTATTATTAATATTGGGTGAAAAGCCCCTGTCAATAGCTATTGCTTTTAAATAATTTAGTTCTTCATTAAGGGATAGTTTGCAGGAGCAAACTTGAAGAGCACGGAAAACATAGGAATAAAATGAAGGTAACTTTTGTTTAGTCGAATGACATGATTTTAAGTGTGGTAGAAGGCAAACCGATGAAGGTTTACGGTAAACCGTAGTACTGATGTTGGATGTGTTACGTGGGACCAGAATGTCGAGAAACGGAAGAGAATTGCAAGTCTCAAGTCCAAAAGTGTACTGAATAGAAGGATCCATGGATCATGTCATTTGATAAAATAACTTTACGCTGAGAGATACTTTGATAGCTCTTACGACAAAATACACCTTTTCAAATAATTGAATTAAAAGCTTCAGCAATTTTTTTAATATCACTCTGCCTTACTGTATTTTATAAAGAAGTGAGTCACATTCACTCTAGTACCCCACAATGTTGAAAAACCGAAGGACGACTACAAGATTAGATATATGAACGGCATTAATGACATATCTGAGTACGAAAATAAGCCTAACAGCAGAATTAAGATATAGAAGTACTAATGCATTTCATAGAAGAAATATTTTCTTACCATTTTGCATTTGAACATTTTGAACCACTATGCTGGGACCAGAGACAGCAGTAGTTTTAGGCTTGTCTCGAATGTGGAAATACAATCTGATGGCGCTGTAGATCATCAGTGCCTAGAATATTCATACATTACATTTAACTTCAAGAACACCGACTCTGCAATAATTTTAAGTATATATAAATATTTGTTAGGAATGTTCTCCCGTTCAACAAAATTCAAACATTGTGGCAGTTAATTCTAATTCTACATTGGCTTGAAATCCATGATGTCTCATTGCCATTTGATGAATTTATCGAAGTTTATCGTAAGCTAAATTTTTCTAGGATATAATTAATAATTATCGTTAGAAATCTCACGCACTAGGAGCTCATTAGGGTTTACAAAAAATAAAAACTTCATATATATATATCAAAGCTTCGTTTGAAAAGAGTTCAACTAAACTTGATTACATTTATTTCTCCAAGTTATGCTGTCAATTAATTCAATTTAAAATGGGATCGGTTAATTGATTAACGCAACCAAGGTTATCTGCCTAAAGAGGAATGAATCTTGAGGAAAACTCCTTAGGAAAATGAGCTCGTATTCAATTTACACATGGGGAAAAGTCTATGGAACCAACTCACGCTGTGGTGTCAATCCTGGACTATCTACCTGTATTCAGTTATTTATAGAAATCAGAGGAAAAACTTAGTTTTTTAACTTGGCATTAATATAATGCTGAGATATGATCCTGCAATAAGATGTTGTGTTCAAAAGAATATAAACATTTTAGATTATCAAACGAAAGTCAAATCAAAAAAGGTTTCAGATTTAAACTATAGCCCAGGAGGGCTCTTTTAAAGTTTAATATGGTTTATCAATAGAGATCATAAATAGATAGGGCAAAGGTGAAACAAACATTTTATATGATATTAGATGAATATGCATTTAGATTAATAAAGGAATGATTATATGTATATATATATATATATCTTTTGTATATTTAAAAAATAAAAATGCAATGCAATTTTATAAATAACTAATGTTTTTAATTAGATATATCAAATTAAATGCATTTTTATTTAAATCAGATTAAAAAGTAAAAAATATATTTTATGAAAGGCATCCATTGCTTTTAAACAGTTTGTTAATAACAGACAGGTTAGGTATGAAAGAAGAATATTTTAAGTTTTTTCGAATGGCAGCAGACTCGAATGAATGCAAAACAACTCAAATCCACTTTTCGGGACTAATAGCTCTTTCGAGCTAAAAACTGAATAATGCTAAAGTAACAATTCATGTAATTATAATTCTTATTTATAATCTGAAAATTTAAAATTAAAAATTATGCGAACTCTTCCTCGATAAAAAGATAAATACTTTCAAGTACCATTCATTCTAAGGCTCCATAAGGAAATCTAATTGTTCTGGGAGACGCTGCTTAGGCAGTAGAGTCCCAGAATAGCATTGCAGTATCGTAGGCGTCAACGTTTAAAAACGCATTTAGCCGAGCTTTTTTTTCCGAGGGGGGTTGCTTTGGATTTTATAATTCGATCATGGGTCACGGGATCTAACAAACAATAAAAGGTTATGCTAGGTGATGCTATTTGTTCATTACAAGAGCTGATGCCGATGAACCATCAATATTCCAATTTGCACGAAAGGAAATTTATTCGAGTCAATCAAAGAAGGCATGGCGATGTTCGAAAGAGATAGAATCTGTGGGAATGCAAGTCGATATCTAGTTTGCAGCAAATAGATTACGATTTGTTACTACTTCCAGACTCATACTACTAGTCTAAAGATATGCCATCAATAAAATTTTGCATTGAATAATTCAACACGGCTGATATGACTTGATTTGATTTTGATTTTGATTTATGTGATTACGGCAAAGACTCGAGGGCTATCTGCCTAAAGGAAAGGGATGCCATCGTAGAGGTCTTTCTAAGGGAATTGGTTTGTATATACCTTACACATGGGGAAAACCACGAAACCGCCCATGCAGCCAGACCGTTTGGAAAATTCGAACCTCGGATCGAGCTACCAGCGTTCAGTGACTTTATCACTTGGTCGCTGTTAGGCCCACGGATAATACGATTGTTATAAACTGGAACAATTATTTGAGAGAAATGAGGGTGTACGAATCCTGAGAATAATAAAAAAAAACAGGTGGTGAAGGCTTAATCGTAGAGATTAATGAAAAGTTCGTTTCTCGAAGAAATAAAAACGTTTGCCTCGTCTTCCACATCAGCGGATTGAGTTTCAGTGGTATTTGCCACGAAACTAAAACCTTTCTTATTCTCACCGCCGAAACTCTGCGTACGAGCGATCATCTTACATGTTCATGCTAAAATTACTGTGCCAGTCTTGCTTGGGAAAATCAACACCCTTCTTACTAATTCTTTAAGTTTACCCGATTCAAACGATACACACAAAAAAAACCACCTTAACGTGAAAAAACAATGATCGCCAAACAATCTCCTATTATTCCCGCCAAAAGTCAGCGTACACTTCTAAAAGAGCTTTTAAAGACCTTTTATTGTCAGACAGTAATTACATCGAATCGTGTTTTTTGAAGTAATTATAAGCTTCTGTGATTTATTTAAGATTTGAGATTTTGAATGCTTGGTGGCAGATAATAGAAAAGTGATCGATGCTACTGAAATAAAGATCATTATAGGTCTTTGAAAAGGAGGCAAATCTCTTACAGCAGCCATTCTTAACTGGTGGTACGCAAAGAAATAGAGTATATTTAACTATCAAGCTCAAAAATCTCGTGAAGAAAAAGAACAATTGAAAGAAATTTTCTGTGATCTAACTCGAAATGAAGATTTCAAAAATAACACAGTTGCTAACTTTTGGCTGAACGGGGAAAAAGACTTTAAAGGCATCTCAAAAAAACTATCAAATTTTTATTGCCTTTTTGCACAACCTATTTGTGTGAACAAGGATTGTGTTATATTTGAAAAATAAATACAGAACAAAATTAAAAGTGGATCCTAATTTACGGTTAAAGCCAAGTAAAATAAGGCCAGACATAAAGTAATTGATCTCTCATAAACAGACCCAAATTTCACACCAAATTTTAGAATTTAGGTATTATAACTTAAATTTTGATAATTAAAATGAAAAACAATTTTAATCTAAAATTTTTTTGTGTGCATATTTAATACAAGTAACCAATAGGTAGTGCAAATGGCAAAATATATGTTTTTTAAATAATTTCTATTGAGAATTTGAAAAATAATCATTGTAAAATGTAGCGGTGGTACTGAAGTTTTTTAATTTTTGTTTAGATGGTACGCATTGGTCAAAAGTTTGAGAACCGCTGTCTTAGAGCAATTTCTGAAACTTAACAGGACATATTCATAGATTCAAAAAGTGATCCTGAACTACAAATCAACCGGACTTTTATCGTCCAAGACAAGATCCGTCTGCACAGTCACCTCGAGAATCCAGCTTAGTAATATGCTCTGTTAAAATAGCTTCACAAACAGCTAAACACTGTTGCTGAGAGATTCCAAAAAAGTGTTAGTTTAACCACAATTCGAAGAGAACTGATTGAAGAGAAACTCATGACTATCGATTGCCGAGTTGCAAAGAAACCATTCTTCGCTCGAATGTACAGAGCTAAGAGAATGGCCTTTGCCAAAAAACACCTAAATAAGTTATATGAATTTTGGAAAAAGATAATGTATTCATATGAAAGTAAATTTTGTATTTTCGGTATGAAGAGACGAAAACATATCTGGATGAAACCCTGTACAGAAAAGAATCTTTTAAAGCATGGAGGAGAAGGCGTTATGGTTTGGGAGTGAATGGGAAGCAGTGGGGTTGCTAATTTGGAATTCATCGAATCAACAATTAACAAAATTGATTACTAGAACATACTGAAGGGAAATCTCAAGGCAAGTGACGAGAAGCTAGGGGTCTGACGTTTTTCATTTTCAGAAGAACAACGATGCAAAGCACAAGACGTACGTTATGAGGGTAGGAGAATTTGGAAGAACGAATTACCATGCAAAGAAATGCTCAAATCAGTCATGGTAGAAGAGTGGAACAAAATAACCATATATGACACGTCTAAGCTAGTTGAATCCATTCCAAACAGATTCAGAGATGTTATAAAAAGAAGGGGATACTAATACAAGGAATAACCTTTTATATACAATCCATTTCCGTACAGGCTTTTTCCGATATACGCAGACTTTTGATGCACACGATTTGTGTCGTTCTTAAGTTATGAATATTTGTTTTCATAACGTTTAGGTGATTGTTATTTGTACTATTTCAATTTAAGACGTTAGAGGAATCAATAGAAGTTGCATTGATTTACACTCATGTCCATAAATTAAGGATAATGCAAAATCAGGCAAATGAAGAGTTAGAAGCAAAACAAATTTGACTTATTTGTAAATCTTATTTATTAAACAAAAGGTAAAGAGCAAAAAAGATGCTATATGTTTGATATTAAAAAAATTAGCGATTTTTTCTCCCTGAAGCAAATTACAAAAAACCAATATTACATGGTTAGTCTGATTGTTTATACATTGTATGTCTCACAGACCATGCAATACAGTCCGTACAACGCCCAGGCGTGCTGAGTATCAAATTATCGATCTGATCTTGGGGGATATTACACCACTCAAAACGCAATGCTCTCCGAAGTTCCGGTAGACATGTAGGAGGAGGTTAACGGGCTGCAACTCGTCGGACAAGCATGTCCCACACGTGCTCCACTGGATTTAAGTCCGGTGAGAATGCTGGCTAGTCCCTACGGGTGATATCCTCCGATTGAAGGCATTCGCTTACGATGTTTTCACAGTGAGGACGGGCGTTGTCATCTATAAACACAAATTGTGCGCCCATGGCGCCCCAAAACAAACGTACATGTTGTTCCAAAATGACGTCCCGATAGATTTGGCTTGTCATGGTTCCAATTTGAACATGCAGGTCACTTCTGGAACACAGAATAATTCCACCCCAAACGAGCACTCCTGCACCGCCGTAACGGTGTCGTTCAATGATGTTTTCTTGGTAGTAACGGGTACCTGGAGCTCTCCATATGAAAGTCCGTCGAGAATCAGACTGCAAGCTAAACCTGGACTCGTCGGAAAACATCACACAAGCCCACTGTTGCGGTGTCCACAATGCATGCTCTCTACTCCAGGCTAACCACACGCGACAGTGAGTTGCAGTAAGTGGAACGCATCTGACAGGTCTACGAGCATATAGACCAATCTGCCCTAAGCGTCTGTTCACGGTCTGCCTTGAAATTGTCGTACCAGTGGCTGAAGAGAGCTGACGAAACAGGTCTGAGGCTGTGCTCCGCCTGTTTCTTTTGGCAGTAACTGCCAAATACCGGTCCTCATTCGGCGTTGTAACTCTGGAGCGACCTGTGCTGTAACGTCTACTCATATTACCATCATCTTGGAATCGTTGCCAAAGCCTGGAGATGACACTCTGAGCAATTCCAAGTTCGTCTGATACTTCCAGTTGGGTACGCCCACATTCCAGACGGCCGATAATTCTACCACGTAAAAAATTATCCAAATGCGTCCTTTGTGTCATAACTATTCGGTTATTGCACTGAAATGCTTATAAGGCGCCTGCGAACAATTTTACTTCTTTGCCTGTATTCCTTATATATCACTCTCTTACACTCTCGTCATTGTGACGTATCATCGGTGTCATCTGGTTACTTTCTGAAATTTGCATATGATTCTTGAAGATGTGCGTAGTGATTTTACAGGTGATATATTTATTTTAGAGTTCGATTTCAGCGTGACTCCGAATTATCCTTAATTTATGGACATGAGTGTAGAAAGCCTCCATTTACTTAATCATTGCATGAAAGTGGAAGATTATCGTCTGTACCCAGACATTCGGCGGTAAATGTATTAAAGTCACGACTTCGTTAAATTCGGTAAAAGAATATATCAAACACAAAACGACCATTCATTCAGACTCCTGGGCCGCCTATGAAACAGAAGAATTTCAGACATCGGTTTTGAGCTTTTCGAGGTGAATCACAAATTTAACTTTGTGGATCCATTTTTCAGAGCTTATAAATCAAAACATCGAGTATGCATGGAGTTCTTTAAAATGATGGAACGAAAAATAAGGGTGCAGCAAGACACTACCGAATTCGTATAAAGCGGAGTTCTTGTGGCGACAAAGTTGCAGCTTATGGTAAAAAAACCTTCGAAGCTGTTTTAGTAGCGACTGCCAAACAACTTCCACCCAAAATAAAAAAACTAATTGTATCAAATTACCGCGAAACTTAGCCAATCCTTCTCCGTTAACAGATAAATACCAAAAGTTTTGCAGGAATACAGTATATTGCAGCAAAACAGTTAAAGGGGGCAACTTCTTTGAATCTCTTCTTAAAGCCATATTAACCATCTAAATTTGTATCCAAACAATAGAAAAAACAGGCTTAGGTTCACCGGTTTCCACGATAATGCAGTATGAAAACGCAAATTGGGGATGTAGTATGTATTGCTTTTTGCACTTAAACCATCAGTTATACCTTTTTTTAAATCGGCAAATTATGCCAAAGAGTTTGAGCTAATACACAATACTATATCGTTTTTATTATTAAAATCTTTTACTAAAATACAATAAAACTATTTGCAATCGCAAGCGCATACACTGTACAGAACTAGTATACATACACTATACAATACTTTATAGTAGATGCAAAAGAATTGCTAGGCGACACTGCGCCTGGGAAGGACATGTTAAAAATTATTGCATTAAATCTTTCTTCAGGAATTTTGTTTTGATGTTTTCACATATCACTCTTACATCTATAAAAAATATAAAATACTCACCTCAAGTATAATTATTGTCATCATCAGGCCAGCTGACGGTAACGCATAATCCAAAACCATAGCATCTAGAGTTGTAGCACAAAACTAAAAATATATACAATAGCTTGTTTAAAATTTCATTCACTTTTTCTCTACAGTTAAAATAGTATTTTTGGTCGATTCCCAACAGAAGACATTGACTAATCTTTGGAATATGGTAACAGGTAGTTTGACGACATTTTGGTAAGGCGATAAAGGTTACTAGCTAGGACTTTAGCAGTGTACATGGATAAAGTCGAGTGTGCGCAATGCCATTTTTGTGCAATTCTGAGATGTTTTTTTAAGTGAAAATAGGTCGACGTGTACATGGATGATACCGTGTATGAGCAATTCTTAAAAACGCGGCAAGCAGTTGGCGATTCTTCACTTTCTCCCAATTTCGCACCTAATCTTCGTCATGATTAAGCATTTTTGTTCCATAAAAGTTCTAGTATAAGCGTAATTCGGCTAGCAGATTGTCGGAAAAAATGTTGAGTAAAAAAAACATGCCTTTACTTAGTGAAAACAAAATGGCGTCCAAAATAAAACTGACAGTTTGCTGTAGCAGGGTTGGTCGCCAAATTTTCGCCAAAAAATCGCCAAGTTAACATAATCCAAAGATTAACGAAGACATTTTCTATTTAATTAAGCATTTCAAACATAACCTTGGCATTACAGAGTTCCCCAAATTCCATGAAGGAATGTCCACAAACGCTTTCAGTAAGTGAATCTTCTTACATTAGATAAAACTTATTTTATAATGCATCATTCATAAAATAATGAATGTCAGATTTATAAAAATTCCCAAAAGTATTTACCAAAAATTCAGTTTATCATGGTTGTTTTAGATGGGAGACTACATCATGTTAAAAAATCAGTTATGTTAGTAATAACCGTGACTTGATCACTATCTTAAGGTTTTTATTAACTGAAGGTAAGGGCTAAGTGAAACTGGGCTGTATCTACGTTATAATAGTCCATTCGTCGGTATTCTAACCCGGGGGGAGGAGCTATTTGTGTTCAGGCGGTGTTATCTGCTCGGTTATTGTTCAATTAGTTTTCTGTTAGCTTAGATGTAAAATAGCCATGATAGTCAATAATTAATGAGATAAATAAACAAAAAAATTAATATTATCAAATACCAATATCAAAATTAAGATAAATACTATCTTAAATTTCATTTTATCTCGCATAATCAATAACATAAAATTTTGGGTTAAAATGCTCGAAATATTACTTACACTACTGCAATCCGATTTTTCAACAGTAGATTGAATCTGAAAAGAAAGAACAGACATAAATACTTTTACATAAATCAACGTAAGTCCCAAATTAGTATTTTTGCTATAAATTATGCTTTCTAATGCTTGAAACATTTGCTGAAATAAAGCTTACTCAACACCTTAATGGTCATGAGCAATATCGGCAATTGTCCACTTTAACAAGAAAAAGGTAGAAATCATGACAGTCAAAAGATAACTGAAATGCATTAGAAAATTCCACTTTTTCGCAAAAAGCAACCCTAATTAAGCAACATATTTATAAAATTATGAAAGAAGGATCGTAGACAATTACCACATTTTGAACAGCTTTTCAAAACGTTTTGCCAGAATTCTAAAAAACTGGAAGCTGAATTTAGGTACTTCTTTTTTATAGCGGCCCCTAACCAATAATTTGCTTTAAGAATAGCTTTAAAGCAAATTATTACTTTAATTATTTGATTGCAAAATATTGTATTCCTGTTGGAATTTTATAGCAGTTCTTGCAGGCAAATTCCACAAGCGCATACTTTAAAATTGAGTTTAAAGAACAAAGTATCATAATTTATCTGTAAAAATCTCTAGAACTTTAAATAAAACAAAAAAAACACTAATTAAATGACAACATAGCTTGTTAAAAGTGAAGAGTTATCTGTATAGTGTTCAGACTTTGGCGCACCTTGAAACTTCAGAGACTTCTAAGGGGATAGCGTTAATACCGTAAGTACCTTTATTGATTTATTTCCTTTTTCTTTAATTCTACCTACTTAACCTTAATTTTAAACAACCTTAATTCTCAATTTATTATGGTAATGCCATAGTTTACTTCTGCAAACCTTGTAGCACATTTTGTGGAATATAGATTGGATTATTGTAATTTGGCACAAAACCTGTCAAGGTTAGCTGCGCCAGACAAATGGTAACAATGCAATTAGTTATTTGTAAAAACTTCTATCTTAGGTAAAAAGAGACAGATTACAATCTATGATAAAAGCTGATATCTTTTAAAAACAGGTTAAAGTCTATTATAAAAGCCAATATCTTTTAAAAACAGAAACAAATTACGATGATGTGTTTTTCCAATTAAATTTCCTAAGTCCAGTTCTAAACAATTAAAGTGTTTTTGGCGAAAATAATTAAAACTCTGGCATTCCACCAAGATGTGATGGACTGTCAGATCTGCATTGCAGTTTGGGCAGCTGGGATTCTCTTCTCCCTTCAGAAGATACTCATGGGTCAGGAGACAATGGCCAATTCTCAGTCGAGTCAAGAGGCCTCCCTTCTATTAGCCATACATGGCCAGTATCCAATGGTGGGTTTAACATTTCTCAGCTTGTTATATACTTTGTCATCCCATTGCTTCTGCCATCTGCTGAGAATTTTGCTTTTGACAAACCCTTTGATGTCTGCTAGTGGAATCTGAAGATTGTACATTGTGGTTGCAGTTTTAGCTGCAATATCCGCCAATTCATTCCCCTTAATGGCAACGTGTCCAGGGATCCACGAATAAAGAGTCTGGTATCCCCGAATTTTTAAAGAATGATTCAACTTCAGGATTCTGGTTGCAACTGGGTGAGTACATTGAGCTTAATTTTCCAATGACATTAAGGCACTCATGGAATCTGTGTAGATAATAAACTTTATGTACTTTTGTTTTGAAAGGTAAGTCAAAGCCAGATGGATTGCAGTAAGCTCAGAGCAAACTGTATGTAATCGAACCCCCACTATTGTTTTCTCTGTGACGAAAGCGGCACCAACATGATCCTGGGATTTTTGTGGAATATAAAGTTACCGCAGAACTTCGATAACAAACTAAATTTCGAAATTTATGTTATATGAAGGTAATTTTTGGCAATTACATTAAGAAATGGGTTTTCAATAACTACAAATTTTTTCCACTCTTTTTCAATCTAAGGTTTATTAAGTTTTGACTCAGGGATGAAAGAATCCTAAAATTATATTGGAAATTTTTTTATTCCCCATTCCTCGATAGGATATTGATATCATTTACAAAACAGCTGTATTAAAACTATACACTTATTCAGTACAGTAATTCCATAACAGTAACGCGGCTCAAACTGAAAATATTCAAAGGCCTTACACTTTGACTTTTTAAAGAAATAATTATTTTGAGGATTCATGGTTCTACGAACATAACTGGAATGTTTTTCAAGAATACTTTTCGAATACGTAAATCAGCTGTCTATAAGTTGAATAGTTTTATTAAGATAAAATATGCTTAAAGTTTTCATTGAATGTGGAAAATTCAAGATACACAAAATATTCCAAAGTTAAAAAAATTGAAAATAATCGGATTGCTCATACATTTTACAGTTAGGCTGAAATGTGCTAGATAAAATATTTTGAGATCCAGGGTACAACATTGGTATTATTTACAACTCGATGCAATGTGGTTGGGTGTTTAGTATGTTATATTGCATTTTATTTATTCCTACGCAATGTAAAGTACTGTGCGACCGATTTTGAAATCAAACATATTCAGTATTTACTTCATTAACAAGCCTTAACTCTTTGAAGGGCGGTAGTTACCTACAGTAATCACCTTTTCTATTGAACGTCTTACTCACTCGTGTGTGGGGTTTTCAAGACTGACCGTTTCTGAAGTTCCCTTGTAGGTAACTAGATGCAAATCAAAAAAGCTAGCCAGTAGTTGATGCAGCAATTCGTCTTCAAAATAAGCATCAGCCATCGAAGACAACATCACGACGATGTGCACTCTGCAGCACCAACAAAAAGTCTGTAAGAACAGTGTGGGAATGCAATGTGCACTCTGCAGCACCAAGAAAAAGCCTGTAAGAACAGTGTGGCAATGCAATGTGCACTCTCTGCAGCACTAAGAAAAAGCCTGTAAGAACAGTGTGGGAATGCAATGTGCACTCTGCAGCACCAAGAAAAGCCTGTAAGAACAGTGTGGGAATGCAGCACATGCGAAGTTGCACTCTGCTTGAAAAAGAAAAACTGTTTCTATGAGTACTATAGAGACTAATTTGTAGGGATGTGTTCTGTGGGCGGTGGTTACTCACACTAACCACCAGAAGTGGTCATTTTTTTTCAAGCATCTTAAACAAAATATGTGTAATTGTTGCAAATAATTTCATCGCAACACCTGCTATAGTAAATAAAACAAGAGTTTTGCTGAAAACGTTAACTGCCTTTTCCTGCCCGTCAAAGAGTTAAAGAATAGCGTTTTAAACTGTAAGAATCAATTTTTAAAAAGCAGATATTTAAAAAATATACAACATATGTATAAAATTCGCCGTATGCTCAAGGCGAGGAAGACAAACACAATGAATTAAAAATTTCTTACCGTATTTTTAACAAACATCAGAGTGACTCCAAGGCTAAATTCCATAATTACGATCACTCCAAGAGAAGCCAAGTGCTAAAAGGCCAGTAAAAACAATAACTGAGATAAAACTGAAAAAATATACAAATCTAGTATGTAACAATATGCATCAGTAAAAAAGTAATCTTCCAATTCTAGTAATCCGAGAAAAACTGATCAACAGTTTACAGTGAAACATTAGCAACTGAAAAACCAAAACTAGAATAAAAAGAGAACCAAAACTGACCACTATTAGTAGCCACATGCATTCGTAGCACGCTCCGGAAATTCCTGTTAGACCTGCAAGGGAAATAAAGAAGCCTGTGGCAATAACAGCTTCTATCGCTTTGGCAATAATTGGTATACTGGTCAGGAAAAGCAAGGACAGTGCCCATTTCATCTTCAAGCCAAGAATGAGAACAGATCCGCCCACAAACTAAAAAAAAATGACATTTTAGTAATTTTGGTAGTAAAATTATCATGGCAAAATTTTTTCCATAGCTTAAATTCGTGTTACAGAGCTGGAAAACATAGCAGAATTTCCTTCAGTAATCTTATGCATAGATTTTTCTCGGTTTCATAAGAAAAATAGATCGTTAGGTTTAATCCTAGTATCCGGTGCACACAGGATTTGGCTACTTTTGGCGACTTTGTGATGAGCAGTAAAAGCGGGACATATACGATGAGTAGTTAACCGGTCATTCAAAGAAAATATACAGTTAAACATAGTATATACTATGTATATAGTATATGTACTATGTGTGTATATACATATACTATGTGTGTATAGTATATATATATATAGATGTTCTTTGGATCATTTTTGGTGTTGGCGATAATTTTCAAAGTCACGCCAAGGCTGCACCGCATACTAGGATTTTACCGATTGTTAATAAGATTAATAGGAAAATAACGCTTCGAAATAAACTGCTCCATCGAATTGCATAATTTCTTGATTAAATTCCGTTTACTAGAGTTTTCAGTACTCAATGTCACAATAATATTTACTTTATAATTTTTATTTTTATTTATTACTTATTTTATTTTCGCAAGCATGTGAGCGTCTTTCAGTAGTTTTCCTCTAAAGTGCATTATCTTTTAAAACAATTTATTTCTTCCATGAACATTTGTGTCTTGATGAACTTAATATTTACGTGGAAAGCATTCGTTCTTTCCACCTAAATGTAAAGTTACGTAACCTTTGCACACACGTATTTTATATATATGTGTATGTGTTTTGTTACTTATGCTCATTTGTCTGACAGCAACATCAGCCCAAGCCCACAAAAATTGTCGTGGCAAGGAGCGCAAGTTACGCCTGTCGTTGGCAACAGCCTTAAACACCTTCAGGGGCGTAGCTAGAGTTTCCAGCGCCCGAGGACAACTGAAGAATTTGCGCCCCTTTCTGTGTGCCAGAAGTAGAAAACATTTCATTAAAAAACTTTGTAGCATGAATTTGGCGCCCTTTGGATGCTTCGCCCGGGGACAGATGTCCTCCCTTGCCCCACCCTAGCTACGCCACTGAACACCTTACAGGTGACAATGCGATTTAGCTCAGTTCCTCCCCCAATTTTGATGGAGAGCACCCCGAAGGATCGGTTTCCTAGGGTCTCCCACCGCTCTCCCGTTCCACTAAACCATACGAGAGAACTTTCGGCCCGCCGCATATTTAAAGTGACGCTATGCCGCCCCGATAATACTACACATTTGCAAACATTCATGCCATCTCCGGGATTCGAACCGAGGCCTTATAATTTGTTATAGACAAAAAGTAAGAAATTTAGAACCATATCCATGAAGATCGAAAAGAAATAAAATTCAAAACCAGTAAATTTCAAAATTCCCTACAAATGTGTAAATAATCAACCAAAAGTCACAAGAATTAAAGAAATTTGAAAAACAGCAAAAAATACTCAGGAAAAGGAATGCAATCAAATATGGTTCAATGTTATCAAGAGGAGGTAAATCAGACTCAACTGAACCCCCTTTCCCTGTAAAACAGCCGAGTTTGTTTATCCAAAACAAAATGAGCTGACGAACCATTCTAAATTATTTAATTACTATAACACTTCAATCGAAAATTTGAACTCCTCCTCGACGTAGATGCAGTCCATTAAAGAAATGTACAAAAAGAAAACTACGTGTAAAAAAATTCCAGTGCCATCAAGTAAAAGAAATATACTGTGATATGAAAATATTTTCTAATAAAAGCTTCTATTAGCTTATATATCGTGTCCACCAGCAGCCAAGCGGTAAAAACCACTGAAAACTGATAGTTCGCTCAGGAGTTCGAAAGGGCTGGCTGCATGAGCGTTTTCGTGGTTTTCCCCGTATGTAGCATGGATATGAGCTACTTTACCTTAAAATATCCCCAATGGAAAATCCCTCCCTTTCTGTGTAGTGCCTAATGGCGAAGCAGGTGATAAATAATAGCTTGTATATCATCACTAGAGATAATGAATCTCTTGCACATAAATTACATTGCATAGCAACAAAAACGTCCTCCCTGAAAAGTAATAACATGGGACTTAAATAAATTACTCCGATTTATGTTATATTTCTTTAATTTTGCTAAATCAATTATCAAAATTAAAGCAACAGATATACCAAGTACTTTACTAGCATATTTGATTACAGAAATAAATTTTGGAAATAAACTTATTTAAGACAAGAAAAACACGCCGACGTTAAACAGAAATAGTTAGAAAATAAAACAGGCAAATCGACAACCTTGTATTCGGAGTAGATTTTTTTTTTTTAATCCCGATCAATTTCGAGCGCAAAACGGGTCCCCCCTCCTTCATCAGGAGCAGATGATAATAGCAGAATTTTTTGCTCCTGTTGAAGGGGAACCCGTTTTGCCCTCGAAATCGATTGGGATTTTGCAAAATCTACGCCGAATACAAGGTTGTCGATTTACCTGTTTCATAAACTTCTTTGTGAAAAATAACAAAGAAAAACTTTAAAAATTACATATTACGAAATTTTAACTTTCAGAAAAGAAATAGTGAAACCCCCTAGCAGAATATGAAAGACTAAAAGTGAGTATCCTAAGTAAAACACATTGTAAAAAGTGACGAGTATCCCAAGTAATGGAAGATTGTAAAAGTGAGTATCCTAAAAAGAGATTGAAAGAAAGGAAATAATTTTGTTTTGCTGCATGACTTAAAAATAACAATCAAGTGAATATGAAAATCGTAACTGGTAATTTTTTTTCATTGTTGTACGCCCTAGTTAATTTATAATTTGATTGCAAAAACAAATACGCAAGTGAAACTATAATGAGTTTTTACAAAATGTAATTAATCTCATTAAGCCAGCCCATTGGTCTGTCAGACTGGACGAGTTTATTAGAGCAAAACATACAAGGGCTAATTGACAAGAAAAGGATATGCTTTTTAAGGGAAATTGGCTCACAGTCACATTACATAAAAGAAAATACACAAACACGCCTATACAGCCAGCTCGTTCACCACCATTCGAACCCGGACCGAAAACTAGTGTTCAGCTGTCTTATTGATGTTGCCATTTGATCTGCCCGGAATTGGTTAGTTTACTGTATTTAAATACGGCTAATTTTACAATCATTATCCAGGAACTGAATCCGATCCGAAATCAAACTACCAGTGTTCTGCTACTCCAGCCCCTCGGCCAGTTATAACCTAATTAATTTGTTTTAAGAGTCAGTTATAGTAAATTATCCAAGTGTTAATTAGCAATTTATTCTTTTCATATTCATTGTTTTATCTCGTTTTTGATGTTTCAAAATCTGTTTCGAATTACTTTTCCTTTTCCGTATACAATCGTCAATCAAAAGCTAAATTACATGAAGACTACACAAATTAAAATATGAAGCACATATGCCAAACTAAGTCAAAATGTAAATTTAATGTAAAGGGTCACTAGGTTTGTGTAAAAGAAATCATGATGTTGCAATATTTCGGTAATTGTTTAATGTATAGCTCAGCTGACGGTTTTATCATCGGCAAAAAATTGAGTTCTTTTGAACAAGAAAAACTGATAAAAGAGCAAACAGTTTCAGTTATGTACAAAATCTGGCATATTTTATGTCTCTATAAATACTTATGCGCTGCAGATGAAAAACTCACCAAAAGAATTTCAAGTCGCCATTGTGTAGTAGAAAAAATAACCTCACATCAAATCAATCTTTTCAAAACAGTAAGAATAATTATCAGTAAGAGAAGGAGACTGGAGATTTGAAAGGGTCTACGTTTTCTCGAAAAGACACCAGCAAAAGCAAAAATGTTCTGATGTACTCTTGCAAAAGGAAACGACAGACACAAATTCATTTGAAAGGAAGAATTTTGCATTGTTTATCTCCCAAACATGTTTAGTAATTGGTAAGGACTTAATCCATGTAGATTTAGATATCGAAATATAATACAGAAGAGAAATCATTCATGTAGTTTCTGCACGAAATTCCCAAACAATACAGAGATAAATAAATAAGAGAAATTCCTCAGTTTAAATTCTAATAGCGTTCAATGAATGGACATCTAAAGAATCGCTGTTGGTAAGCACTTTAAAACAGTTCTGAATTTCTTACATCAAAAATTGTTTGCTTTGCCGTCTTATTACTAAAGAGATTTATTAGGTATTCATTTACCAAGTTCAAAAAACATATCACTACATTGCATTTAAAGCCAAAATACCTATAATTAGCCGTTAAAAAGAGGACATTTAAAATATGGCGTTTAAGGTAAAAATGGATATTACGGTCCAGTTTGGCGCGTTTTCAAAAAAATTGCCAAGTCGCCAAATCGGTTGTTTTCTCGCGTTTTAGAAAATCGCTAACTCATCATATCGCCATGTTAGATGGTTGCGAATTTGAATTAATTCTATAAATATGCAAAAATAGATAATGTAACCATGCAAAAATATCTGAAACAGGACTTCCAAGAAAAACATCGAAAAAGGGGGAAGTGCAGAATCACCCACTGCTTGGCGCGTTTTTAAGAATTGCACATACTCGGTACCCATGTACACATCGACCGATTTTCATTTAAAAAAATCCCAGAATTGCACAAAAATGGCAATGTGCACTCCCTTGCCTTTATCCATGTACACATCGACCTATTTTCATTTAAAAAGTCAAAGAAAATTGACAAAAATCCTATTCTTACTCTTGCAAACGCTAAACAAATAAGTGGGCGATTCTGCACTTTACCTAAGGTATTTGAAAGTTAACAACTATGTATTTTATAGGATCAACAATATTAAAAGTTTATATAATATCATATACCATTTTTAAGACGGTAACAAAACGGAGTAAAGCGTTTTATCACGAAATTTAAAAAATTGTAATAATGAGCAATAAATGATCTGAAAGCATTGATTCGTATTTAAGAGAAGAGGTTACCAGATTTGGCGCCATTTCGCTTCACTTGGCGACTGGACTGTAATCTCCAATCTAGCCAGCGTGTATAATGAAATCTAAGGTAACTTCAGTAATTATTTAATGTATGACAACAGACGACTTTATCATCGGCAAAAAGCAGAGTTTTTTTTAACAAGAAAAGCAACACTATGCAGTTTAAGTATAAAATCTGGCATATTTTATTTTTCCATAAATATTTACGCGCTACGGATGAAAAACTCACCAAAAGAATTTCAAGTCGGCATTGTGTAGCAAGAAAAATAACCTCACATCAAATCAATCTTTTCAAAACAGTAAGAATAATTGTAAGAGAAGGAGAGACTGGAGATTATAATGAAATCTAATATGAATCTAGCATAATCTTATAATGAAATCTAACGCAAACATTTTTAAGATTACTTTTCGTATTTTAGTCCAGTTTCCTATGAACGCAATATTGAAGCCGAATTTATTACATTCGGAATCAAATACAGACCAGAAATATCACACTTCTAATAAAATCATTTTTTTCATCAAAAACAAATCGTTCAGAATTTTGTTGTTAAAGCTGCAAATCATACGTTTTAATAGTTTTTCCAATCCCATAGCGACGATATTCTTATCTTCGATTTTTTTCCGTTAATAAATGGATTTTTTCCTCTAGCAGTAACACATTAAATTCAATACAGCATTCATAAAATTAAAAAAATAAATCGAAATTTACACAAATATTTCTTAAACAAAGAAAATTTTTATTCTACTGTTACATATACTAGCTAGTGGTATATTATTTCCACGTTTAAGAAGTTAGGAGAAAGCGAAATTTTAACAATAAGAGCTACAATAAATTTTGAAAGTCCTAATTTTTTTTTTAGCTAAGAATAACTTATCAAATTAAGTTTCGGAGTAATTTATCAAAGATTAAAATATTATATCGAAATTAAAACCGAGTTTTACACTAAAAGACAAGATATCTAATCAATGCACTGAGAAATAAATTACTCATAAAAATGAGGAATCCATATTTATCCTATCACGCCATATCTTCACCGTTTTCGTTATAAAACAAGATTTGTATTGAATAGTCTACTAGCATCACTCATTTCTGTAACATAGGAATTACAATATACAAAAATATTTTGATTAACAAAAATATTAAAATTACCAATAATGCGAAATTGCAGCAAATGAGAAATGTTCTATATCCTGTAGCGGTACACCCCATATTTGGACTTTAAATCACTTATTACAACACAAGAATAAGTGGCAAACTGACGAAGATAGAAAGCTATAAACTATACCACCATTACTAAAAGATTTGGAGTACATTTGATACGTATACGTTAGAAAACAGCGCCATTTTGAAAGTGAAGTTTAAATAGAAGTTTTCAGGAAAGCTTCAACCGATAAATTAATTTTGAACCCCTGAACGGCACTATGAATTAAGCCAGTGATCTTAAACTCAAGTTAGGCCAAATCCCTATCTAAAAGAAGAAATCCAGATTTTTTTTTATGTGTGTATATAATATATATGTGTGTATATAAATTTTATATATAATGAACATTTTATTAACAAAATACTTTACATAAATTTTAAGTTTCATTTATTAAACATTTCTTAAACTATACGTAAGTAATAAAACAAAGTAAAAAATCTCAAATTTATATTTATTTTCTACTCGAAATCTAAAGTTTGTTACCTGTAAGATCTCCATCACTGATCGTAAATGATCATCGTTCAATCGAATTGTTCTCTGATTAATTTTCAAAGGTAAATAAAAAAAAACTATTCACATATAAATGTAGGCGATAGTGAGATTATTCTTAGAGCAAAAATTCGTAACTGAGTTTATTCATTTTTTTCATTTTTGACAAGTAATCTGTATCTTCAGAATCTGTAAAGTAATAAAATCTTCATATCTTTGAATGAGGTTTATATCCCAGTGTAAATAAATCAGATCCATTTACTAATTTTCTGATGCGTTATTTATGTTCGATTTCAACGAAAATCTAATACATCAAAAATTCTGAAATATTTGCAACAAATATATAATTAAAATGTATTCGCGAAAAGCATAAAATTACTTCGAATGCCACCAGTTTTAGATCTCTGATTAAAATATTCCATTCATTTATTTCCGAAATTTAGCGATCAGTAGAAGTTTATTGCAAATGACAATTAGAATGTTTACTTTTTTTAAACCATTGCAGCATTTAATTTTATTTCCAAAGATTCCTGCCCCCCTGTACACATGAATGTACATTTGCTCATTAAGCATTGGTGGGGCATGGCCGAAACCACCAGTCATACTACCATCTCATTGCCAAAAGCACTGTCTAGGATATAAAACAAAATTAAACCAAGAAGAGGGAATAAATAATTAACCCATCCCTTCGTGTCTAGAAACTGAGTCAAACGAAACAGCAGACGATATTGTTAACATCATATGTACAGAGCAGTTTAATTTCCAAAAATACAGTAGATGATATTAATATCAACATTGGTGCATCACCAATGAAATCAATCTCCTCATGAAATTAATTAAAAACGGGATTACTGCTGAATTGAATGATGAACGAATTGTATTAGTCCAAAGGGGCTCTGTCCCTGAGGGACTAATGTTTTCGTTTTGGGAATTTGCATCGAATCACTCTGAATGTCGTTTCACTTTTCAAACTGTTGCCACCAAAAATTATCGCCCTGTATTATATTTGAAGAAGTTAAATAATGAAGAATCTACATAAATGTATGTATATTTCTCACATTGTGATAAAACAACGGAACATAAAGCCAACGAATTTTGAATGACGTAATCCTACTCCGAATATGGTCATCTGGAAGCCCAAATTTGGAATTTGTTTTATTATCGATTTCATATTTTGTAAAACTTTAACGAATTTCTGATTAACAAACTCAAGGTTTTCAAAGTGAGCAGTGGCAAAGTTGTACCGAAAAAACATTTTTATCTCCAGCGCGTGAGACTGTGTATCGGAAATTCTAATGATATACTCAATTTAAAATTATTTTACGATATTGCTTTTGAACTGAATTTTATGGTTTAAGTGCGAAGAACGTGATATTTAATAAAAAAAAATCTGATGTGTACACCACATGACTTCCTTGTACGGAATATTAAATTATACGCATTTTCTCTTGCATTTCATTTAAACTTATTGGATTGAATTAAATCTACTTCGCCGACAGTGCATAAACCACAGTAGAATAAATGCATTCTTTAAAATTCACTCTAGTATTTGTTTACCATAGCGACAGTCTGGCGCTAGATTCACTTAACAGTATTATATTTCGTTCATATTATAACACATAATGCTCAAAATTTATATCATTTAAAGAATAGAATTATCTAATCGTTGCCACATGTTCTATTCAAATGCTATACTAAAGCTAGAATGATGTATAAAAGAAATTAAGCAAACAAAACAAAAAAGAAACAGTTTTTCACAGACGATTGAATATTTCTCATTCAATTAATTCAGTTCTCACTTTGCGAGAAGGCAAAAATACATAAAAACTCAAAATATCTCTATTAAAAATTACGAAGTAAATCTTAAACACTTATTTCCTCGAAAAAATTCCAGAAAGGATTAAGCATGATTTAATTGCCAATAATAGATGAAGGCGTTATCTTTGTTGTTGCGAAGCTAAGTTTCTCTAGATTGGCAACAAATCCACTAGTCTCCTGTTTCAAATGTAAACATCAATGGCCGTCATAAAAAAAAGGCTTGGCGGCACTTAGACAACTTTAAAATTGTTTATAATTCTAAACATATCGCATACAGATTTACTAAAGGCATAAAAACCTTAACCGGAAGATAAAAACAACATAATACAATCATTTTTAAAGCAAAAAATGTACAATTTACAAACATATAAGAGTAAAGAAATTGAGATCACTGAGCCGGGTAACAGAGTGGTTATATATATAAATATATTTATATACGTTTGGTGCGGCCGATTGCAACCAAAATACGAGGTGCACATCTACATGTTATAGCAGTCCTATATATAAAATTTTACGTTCTGAGGCTACTCGTTTTTGAGTTATGCGAGGTACGTACGCACGTACGTACATACGTTCGTACAGACGCCACGAAAAATTCTCTTCAGAATTAATTTAAAACAGTTTTATAATTTTTTTGGAGGAAACGAGTCTTTTATTCTGTCCTTACGTACAGATATTACGCAAAAAAATCGTTAAATTGCATTCGATAGCGGTCAAAATGCATATTTTCGTTGAAATATGCTGCCTGAAACTTTTCATGATTACAATACTTCCTTTTTACTTCGAACAAGGAAGTAAAAAGGTAACACACAAAATGTTAGAAAAACTTTCCTTTGGACGTAATTTAAAATCTGGAACCCTTCATTTTTTTTTTTTTTTTTTTTTTTTTTTTTTTTTTACACAAATTATTTTCAGAGGCTTTTGCCGTAGTAAATACAATACTAAAGTATTTCGGTAGATTTACCACCAGTTTATGTCAAAAATGCCACCTAGACAGGAAAGTGGTTAGTGACTTTGACTGCCGCACCAAAAAGCCCGCGTTCGAATCCCGGAGATGGGGCATGGACGAAAATTGTAGAAGGCAACGGTGGCTCCCTATTAGGTTTCTCCATAATAAAGTGATCACCGTTTGCATATTTCACAAATGCACATCTGTGTAGCCACCGAGGAAGTGGCTTCTAGGCTGGACCAATGGGCCTACAGTAATATTTCTGTCACGTCACATGACCTTTCGCGTGCTTTAAGATTTAAGCAAGAGGGTTGAAAATACTTTGCCACGCAATTTTATGTACAAAATAATTAAAGCAACGTCGATTTCTTCTGAAAGTCTTCATTGCGAATTTAGATCAAATATAAACAATTGTGAAGATTTCACTATCTGGTTGAAAAAATTTGAAATAAATACAAACACATATTGGACACTCCAAAAATATCCATCTGAAATATTACTTAATAAAAGGTAAATAAGATGAAGAAAGAAATATGTGATGAACATCTGATCCCAAACGCTATCTTTACATAAAACTATGCACATGAGAAAAATATTTACACCAATTATATATGTAAATAGAAGTCAGCATCTTTTTATTGCAATCTACATGAAAAAGATGTTCTATAGTAGTAGCCAATGCAGAATTTTATTCAAAGTGAACTTCACTAATTTGCATTTGTATTTATTTAGTGTGTTAAATTTCACATTTAAAAACTGCTCACTCTTAAATATACTGTCTACACAAGAAATACTCAGCAAACACTTTCAGTCCTTCTTAGCTCAATTAAAAAAAAAAACTAATCACTTGAATTCTGTTAAACCACAGGTGTTAGTAAATGCGTAATATTCGAGGCTAATTGTAGCGTGAGTCTGAGTCATTTTCTTCATGTAAAGAGCCATAATATGCCGTGACCATCAATCCAAATAATAATGCGTGATAAAAATCGCGAAAGTGAAATGTCAGCAATTAATTAAACACTTAAAACGAAAGTACTACGAGATTTTCTACTATTACGCCGTACATTTATAACTGGGAAACAAATGCAAAATTAAAACATAAACAACATATGCTCACATGCACGAAGATTTAGCGTCCTAAGAGCAATAGAAGCCCATTGGTCCATTTTTCGAAACCCCTCCCTGAGTGGCTACGCTGATGTGCACTTGTGAAATATGCTCACCGTTTCTCGTCTTAGTAGTGGCCAAAGCCTAAAATAACTAATGCCATTTAAAAAAAAAAAAAAAAAAAATGTCGAAAATTTGCTGGCTAGAAGATTCTGGGTTTCCTTCCGATTCTTTGACTCGTAATCTCCGGTTGTTTCGAAATGGTTTAGAAAGCTTGGAAATTTTCTTAAATTATGTACTTATTAAAACAGCTTTAAAAAAAGCTACATATAATAAAAAAAAATCTGAAAGGTTTCAGATTTTAAATTACGTCCAAACGAGCGTTTTCTTAACGTTTTGTGTGTTACCTTAATTTATTAAATATCATGTTCTTTGCACTTAAACCACAAAATTCAGTTCAACAGCAATGTTTCAAAATAATTTTAAAAATGAGCATACCTTTACAATTTCCGATACACAGTCTTCCGCGTGCTGGAGATAAAAAGAGGGGTTGGTTTTTTTTTTTTTTTTTTTTTTTTTTTTTTTTCCCGTAGAGTGTTGCCGTTGCTCGCTTTGAAATCGCTGAGTTTGTTACTCAAAAATTCGTTAAAGTTTTACAAAATATGAAATCGATTATAAAACAAATTCCTAATTTCAAATTTGGTCTTCCACATGCCCATATTCGTAGGAGGATTACGTCATTCAAAATTCGATGGCTCTATATACCGTTGTTTCATTACAATGCGAGAAATATACATAGATTTATGCAGATTTTTTATTATTTAATTTCTACAAATATAATGCAGGACTCTTAACATTTGGTGGCAACAGTTTGAAAAGTGAGATGGATATTTATAGTGATTCAACGCAAAATCGCAAAACGAAAATAGTCTTTCAGGGACAAAGCCCCTTTGGACTAAAAATTGCTTTTAATAATGATAGCTGACAGTTTTAGTAATGTTTTTAATAATTTTGGATATATTTCATTGGAAAAATAACAAATTTTTATCACAAATAATATATAAAATCTAAGCGTTTCTGCCACAGTACCTTTCTTAAAACAGTTAGTATAAGATTAAAAATCTTTTTTTCCTCAAAAGAAGAGTGTAAATTGTTTAGTCATGCTGCACAAATAACGGAGACATATGCCCAATGCTTTTCCCCTAAGTCCTGTGATCCTTTTCAAATTAGGAGCCCACCAGCGGCCGAGCGGTGAAGTCCCTGAACACTGGTAGTTCGGTCCGAGGTTCGAATCCCGCGAACGGGCTGGCTGCATGGGTGTTTTCGTGGTTTTCCCCATGTGTAACGTGTATACGAGCCAGTTTCCCTTAGAAAGTCCTCCACGAAGGCATCCCTCCCCTTAGGCAGATAGCCTTAGTGTGCTTTGCCATAATTAAACACACACACCTTTTCAAATTAGGAGCAAATAAGAGTAACATTATCCTAAGCACAAGACACCTTCAGTCTTTTTGTAATACGAAGTGCTCCTTGGTCGCCTTTGTACTGCATGTTCGATTACGAAGTCTTCCCTTTCGTAAGCGTTGATCTTAGTCGTGATTATCCTATTACAAAGAAGCAAAATGTTTAAAATGATGCAAATATTTGTGCAATATGCACTTTTAAATTTAAATGGGCATTTTTAAATTTAAACAAAAATTGTAAAAATTACGAATCAAAATTTATATGGCCCCGCGGCCTATACTGTTATAGTCAAAGTTTATACTGGTTTGAAAAAATAAAACACAAAAATTTTCAAATTTTGGGATATTTCAGACTTTTCACAGTTAGTTTCGCTTTCCTTGAGAAACTAGTTAAAAAAAAAAGGTGTTAGAATAAAAGTTGATTTTTTTTTCTGTTTTAGTGTAATTCAGTAATATTAGTGTAAAATATTTTTTTTTAATTTGTTACATTTGGCCTTGAGAAACCGGTTTAAAAAAATTAGAATTAATCAAGGCTTATTTTTATTCTTTTTTAATGTAACTCAGTGATATTAGTATATAACATGTAATTTTGTTATATTTGATATGCAGGAAGCTCTCATAAGTTTGGAATAAAGTAATTTATAAGTTTTCAAATGCTAAAAATATGCTAATATTATTCACATGCAGTTTTATTACTTTAAGGTAATAATATACAAATCTCACCATACAAAGAAAAAATCAGTTGCACTAAAACAGTTTTCATCTTATGTACACAACATTACGAATTGGTTATGTGCTAGTACTGAAGATTTCCGCGTTTTCAGAACACGAATCTTATTAGATTTCGTGTGTAAGATTTCCTTTTTGAAGGAAAAAAAAAAAAATCCGAAAGTTTTCAGATTTTAAATTACGTCCCCTCTTTTTTTCCCCTCGTTTTTTTTACGTTGCCATTGCTCGCTTTGAAATCGTTTAGTTTTTTTAATCAAAATTCGTTGAAGTGTTATCAAATATGAAATCGATAATAAAATAAATTTGAAATTCAAATTAGGGCTTCCGCGTCCGCATATTTTATGGAAGATTACGTTATTCAAATTTTGATGGCTCTAGGTACCATTGTTTTATCACAATGCGGGAAACATACATACATTCACGAAGATTCTTCATTATTTAATTTCTTTAAATATAATACAGGGCGATAATATTTGGTGGCAACAATCTGAAAGTGTGATTCGCCGTTTATAGTTTTCAACACAAAATGCCAAAACGAAATTAATAGTCCTGCAGGGCAAATTTGCCATAATTAAATAAATTAAACCACTCTATACGAAAAGAGTTAAAAGAAGCAACGCTGTACAGAAAAAAAAGAACATTTTTATCTCCAGCCCGCGAGACTCTGTATCGGAAATTCTAAAGATATGCTCATTTTAAAATTAATTTGTGATATTGCTGTTGAACTGAATTTTATAGTTTGAGTACGTAGAACATGATATTTAATAAATAAAGGTAAGACACAAAACGTTAAAAAAACGCCCCTTTGGACGTAATTTAAAATCCGAAACCTTTCAGATTTTTTATTGTTTTTCTTTTTTAAATATAATTTTTTTTATTCATCTTTTCTTTGTCAGCCAGTAATATGTGATTTCGTCTTTGGCTTCCTCCCTTCTCCAGATTTATTATTTAACGAAACAGCTGTGAATTTATTTTCTGTATTGATGAACATTTTGTATTACTTCATTCGTCATCCATGATTTTCTTTGGACTTTTAAATTTCAGAAATCAAAATTTTCGGTTAAATACCTTCTTCTGTAAAGATTGTTAATTTCAAATGCCTGGCTGTATAATTTTAAACAATGTCCAAATAACATTGAATGAATTTATAACTTCGAATAATAACATAGTTTAGGATTGAAATTTAAATTCGATGATTCTAAAGACTTTTATTATTCACATTTAATATGATTTAGACTTTCATTCAAAGAATAGACAGCAATGTTCGCAAGGTAAATATTTTCTTCATCCAAGGCTATCGAACAAAATGAATTCTTAAAGCTGAGCAATATATCTACAAGAAGTTTGCTTTTTGGTAAGTAAAACATTTCATTTGTTTTATTTCATACCCAGGAATTTAGTTTTTAACATTAAACTGATAGTTTTCTTACTGAAGGCACGGAATCCGTTGTATTCTTCCCAAACCGGCTTAAAGTAAACGGAGATTACAGTTTTACTGAAAAATTAAGGAAGCGGTTTCGGTAAAAACAATTATAATTTTGGGGAATAAAGCAATACGCAAAATAGTAACAAATACCTTTTCTCATTTAGAAGTAAATAATATTAAAATATTTAACTGCTAATTCATTGTAAATGGGAATTTTAAGATACACAAGTCTAACTAACTAAACTTGGCAATGCAGTGCTGTTTTGGATATTTCATTAAATGTTAAATTTTCGTCTGAGAATTCGCTATTTGGGATTTAATTCGCCAGAAAATTTCATGCTTGGCAATTTATTTTAGATTTCTTACAGAATATTAGCAGCTAATTCTTTTATTACTATGTATTCCTTGGTAAGCAGTCACAGGTACTATTCGGTTTCGAGGACCGTAAAAAATCGCCAAATTATCGTTGATGCCAATGCTGCCAAAAAGAATTTCGGCAACCCTAATAATTGCGGCAAGAAAGGAAGTATAATAGTAAATAACTATCTAACATTGATGTTTTAATTTAGATGAAAGGTTAATTTCATATAATACTTTTTTTATTATTATAATTTATATGAAAAAGGCTAAACATGACTGAATGGAAGCGTAAGAGTAAATAACTATTTCAGCTTGTGATCTAGCTGGTCATTTCACGGTTTCAACATTGTTGACTTGAAACCAATTTTTTGTGCTGTTACTCGAATGGATCGCTGCATTGTCTTGCTGATATTTCCAATTTTCTCCAGCAAGCCATTCAGCATTTGGGAAAAGATGATTTGTTAGGACATTCTGGTATCCTTGTGAATTCATTCTACCTGAAACGAATGCAATTGGTGTTGGTGTTGGTGTATTTAGTTATGGCAAAGCACTCGAGGACTATCTGCCTAAGGGAAGGGATGCCTTCGTGGAGGACTTTCTAAGGGAAACTGGCTCGTATACACGTTACACATGGGGAAAACCACGAAAACGCCCATGCAGCCAGCCCGTTCGCGGGATTCGAACCTCGGACCGAACTACCAGTGTTCAGCGACTTTACTGGTGGGCCGAATACAATTGAGCCCACACCATTGTAAGCAAAGCAGCCCCAAGTCATCACAGATCCTCCACCTAATTGGCGCTTGAAGAATATTTCTTTTTCATGTCTTATACACTGACTACCAATAAGTATTTGGACACCTAAGATAGAAAAGAAAAACTAACTTTATTCAAAATCAAAAGTTGGTAAAGCCTCCACGAGAGGTAATTACAGCGTAAGCCCTCCGGGGCATACTTTCCACGAGTCTTTGTATGACAGCTAGTGGTATTTTCTTCCACTCGGCTTGGAGAAGACATAGAAGTTCCTTCACCGATTCTGAACGGGTAGTGCACCCCTGAATTCGGCGATGCAAGTCGTCCCAGAGGTTCTCGATAGGGTTCAAGTCTGGACTCTGGGCAGGCCAGTCCATTCGATGAACTCCATTGGCACCATACCAAGCCTTGGTTAACGTCGAAACATGACAACTGGCATTGTCGTCCTGAAAGTAACAGGGGTCCAACCCGTAATACTGCCACAACGTAGGAAGCACATTGTCATCCAAAATAGTGCAGTAGGCATCGGAGTTGAGATTACCAAGAATGGGGACCAAGGGTCCCAGCCTATACCAGGAGAAACACCCCCACACCATAATTTCATCTCCGCCGAACTTGACTGTTGGCACAATGCATTCTGACAAGAGACATTCTCCAGGTAGACGCCAGACCCAGACCCAGACCCTGCCATCCGAACTGTAAAGGGTGAACCTTGATTCGTCACTCCAAAGAACTCGTTTCCACTGATTTACGGTCCAATTTCGGTGTGCTTTGCACCACATTAACCGAGCAGCGCGGTTGGACTTTATGATCAAAGGCTTATGGGCAACAGCACGACCATGAAAACCAAGTAGATGTGCTTCCTTACGGATGGTATTCATTGAAACAATACTCCCGGATGCCTGTTGAAACTCCTCGCGGATGAGGGCCATCGGTTGGTTGCGGTTCTTCCGAATTTCTCTGGACAGCACTCGTCGGTCTGTCTCCCAGTTTCGTTGATCTGCCGACTCGGCGCACATTCCGACAATCACCGCTCACCTTCCACTTCTTAATCACATAGGCCACTTCAGATCGCTAGATATGTCCCTTAAGGATCAGCCACATTTACTTGACCACATGACTTTCTGGCCAAAGTTCAAACGCTCTATTTTTGTGTCTCTGCAGTAACTGAGGCTTAGTCAATTTTGCTGTATAAGTGAACCTTCCAGACCTTCTAATTGTGTTATAAATTGTTTTTTGACAATATTTTAAACATGTCGTCGGAATCAGTTTCCTGCTCGAGTACTTTCCAGTAGATACAAGTTGGCAAACTCTTCTTTCATCACGCGAGGACAAAGCTTTAGGTCTTCCCCCAATATTCTTTTTACCATAATTGTCTTTCAATTTTAAAAAATTGTTGACTACAGTCCTTCACCTTCCTATCTTTATCGCAATAGCACGACTACTCATTCTTGTTGAAGACAAAGCTTCAATGTCTCCTCTTTCACGATCAGTTAACTTCTTACCCTTAGCCATCTTCGCAAAGATCACCAATACTTCGAAGAAACGTATGACAAATATAAAAATTGCAGCGTTGTCACAAGCTAGTAGTTGCAATGTTAATTACACGATTATATTATATTTATTTATAAAAAATGACTGGTGGTCTTAAAGTTTTTACTCAAGCAGAAATACTAACTTTGTAAATAACCACATGTTCCTCATAATTATGTATTTACAAATTATGTTTATAGCATTTATTTCTTATCAATGAACTTTAATAATTAATATTATTTGAATACCTTTTATTTAATTTCACATTTTCTCAAAACTTTTTACTGGCCTTAAAGTTTTTACTCAGGCTGTATAAAATCTATATATAGCATTGTCCTAATATAGGTATTTTGGCACAAAATCGGACTTTTTCTAAAATAACATGCCAGTTTTTTTTTTTTTTTTTTTTTTTTTTCCCTGTAAAAATCGCACGAGCAGTTTTTTAAAAATTAGCTCTTAAAATTTTAGCTCCTCCATGTTAACTGAATTTGGCATATATTTGTTAATATCTCTTTTTTATTAAACTTATTTTATTCTTCCTTTCACATTTCAAAATTTCGGTTCATTCCGAATAAAATTCGCCCATTGTTTATGATTTATTTTTAAAATTTGTATTTTTAAATCATTTTTATAAATTTTTCGGAAAAAATTTTGAATTATAACCTATAAAATTTGTATCATCATCTTAATGCAGATGTATTTTTAAGCATAGGTGAAAAAAAATTAGAATTTTTTATTCAAAATTTCCTAAGATATGCATGAATTTACATATTGGCGCGTTTTGAAATTTGGCAGACTTGCTGAAAGCGATAAAACATCAAATGTGGTTTAGACACTTTTCTAAAATTATTTGGAAGTAGAAACGACGTGACGTTTTTTCTGCTCATGCACAATGTATTTTTTTATATAAAGGTAGGAACGGAGTGCCGTTTTTCCCGCTCCGGCATAATAGAAGGGAAAGGATAATTGGTTGTCGCATATTAAGAAGTTCGCCAAGTGAATTATTCTTGGCGAAAGCTGAAAAAATTGTGCCAAGATAAATTTTTGAATTTCTCCTTAAATTTCACACCAAATTTTGCAAAATCTAGGCATAATTTAAGTCGTTGAATGGAATTATGGGAAAAAATTTATATGTTATTTCAGAAAAAGTCCGATTTTGTGTCTAAATATTTATGTTAGAACAATGCTATATATAAATATAATATATATCTTAAGTCGCGCTTTCCAGACTTAAATTGTTCTCTTTATAGATGAGACCAAGTTTTGCTTCCAAAGCGACAGTAGGGGTTATTTGATTTGAAGAGAACCTGGAATCTGTTATCATCCATCAAACACCCGTGAAAGAAGTGCATAACGAGGAGGCAGTGTCTGTGTTTGGGGTAGTATCTCTTTGGGTAGACGCACAGCCCTCCATGTCTTTCCACGTGTAACCATGGATGCTCATCAAACAATTCAGCGCATGGAGTGGGCAGCTCGATCGCCGAACCTGAATCCTATCAAGCATATTTGGGATGCTCTAGGAAGACGTATAGCTGCTCCCGGTCCTCTTCAGACCCTTGCAACTGCTTTGCAAGAGCAATGACTCGTACTTCCTATTGAACTCATAGACTACATAACTAACAGCATCGCACATCGCTGTATGTGTTGTACTGCTTCTAATGATAATAGTCCATATTGAAGGTAATTTTTCTATACCAAACTGACACATACGGTTTGTTCATTTTATATATATGCTAATTTCTATTGGATTGGAACATAAGTAATGACAGTTTGTGTTTAAAATTACGCGGTAAAAGTAAAATGTATTGGCATGTTTTGTTTTTTTTTATTCGAAAGAGAACCTTTCCCTCTACAAGATGGCGTATTTGATTTTTTTGTCAGCTAAATTGTTATTTTTCAGATCATTAAAATGGAGTGTCAAGTTGACAATGATAAGCATTTTCGACACCTTCTTTTTCTGTTTATTCGAAGCAAAAGGGCCCATTACTTATGTTTCAACCCGATATAACACCGTAATTGTCTGGCAATTTCTTTTCATATTATTTTATACTTTACTATGTATTGTATACTGTAGGTCAGTTTCACTAAATTCTACGTGCGTCATTTTTGTAATTGTTCCTTAATTAACGATAACCAGTGTAATATTTTTCTCAGAAACAATTTCTTAGATTTTACGAAAAAATTTTTAAAGAAATTTTGCCTAAAGGCATATTAAAGTAAACAAAATTCAGACTTTCTTGGAGTTATTCAACTGTAATTATTGGTCTTATTGGTATTTGCTCCTAGATTCACTTTTTGGTATCTTTTTTTTCAAAAAAAAAATTGTACGATAAGAAATCTAATTTTTTGTACTTTCCTCCCCGGTCTATATAATTATATTTAAGAAAACTTTGAACTCGTTATTAAAAAAAACTTTTAATTGCTGTAAGAAAAAAAAGATTGGCCCAGATATTTGGTATAGTATCATAATTAGGTGCTGTACACAAATTGAAGAGTGAAATGTTTGCATGCGTACATAGCTTTAAAGTAAAATATCAGTTTAGTAAAAGGTTTTTGATGTTGAGATTAAGTGACAAGAATTTCTATGCAAATTATTGCTAACAGTGTTGATTCGTTTCAAGACAGACACACACACAGGAAACTGAGAATTCACAGAATCGCATAGAATTTCAGATTCTAGAAAACACTAGCAGGAATCAGTATTAGTACATAGCCAACTTGTTATATTTTTTGCTTTAAAAATATTCGAAGTTAAAAGGTTTTTTGTGCAATTACCAAATTGACATTCTAAAGCATTAAAAATTCATCAGAATACAGTACAACTGGCTTATAACGAGCCCTGATTTAACAAGGAAATCAGAAATACTTAGTCGGTGGGACTATGGGAGCTTAACTCGCTTTTAACGAGCAAACCCTGGTTGTAGCGAGCAATATTTATGTGATTCAGCTCTCAAATCGATTGACAGCTTTAGTGTATTCAAATATGTCTGGCACTGACAAGAAACTGTTGGTTATTGGAAAGTTCAAAAACACTAGATTCCTGTTGATTGTGACCACAGCAAGGAAGCTTGCATGACTTCGGACACAGAATTCATTTCAAAATTGGAGAGGCAATGAGGAAAGAGAGGCATAAAATTCTTCTTTTAATTGATATTTGCAAAGCGCATTACGGAATCATAGAAATTACAAACATCAGGATTGAGTTTTTACCACCAAATTCTAGAAGGATTTTCCAGCCTACGGACCAAGGAAAGTCAAGTTTTAAATCAAACTTTCGTAAACACATGATTTTGATGCTTCTCCACAGAAGAGAAAAAATAAAATAGGAACAATATCAAATGCTAATGTAAATAAATGTACTCGAAGAGATGAATGGGAAAACGTTACATAAGCATACTTTACCAATGCTGAATTGGAATTTTCTCAAGAGGGGCAAATCACTGAGGAGGAAGTAGATGACTTGGAAAATTTGAAAATGAGTAGAAAACAATTTGAAAATTATGTATCTGTTGATGCCAATGTTATCCCTTTTAAGATAAAGGGTGACAATTATTGAACTATATGAAATAAAACACTAATTATTTAAAAATTAATGAACCCACAAACTTTAATCAACATGTAAACATCACTACAGATATTCGGAATTAGGTTGACATGTTCGATATGCCTGCCATCTTTGGCTATGACGTGGTGCAGAATGCTGCAGAGTCAAAACATCGATGCTGTCGATAACCTCCTGAATGGCAGTTTTCAGCTCAGTAATGGATTTTGGGGTTATTTCTGTACACATTGTCTTTAATATAACCCCACAAAAATGAGTCACATGTGTTTAGATCCAGAGAATATGGTGGCCAAACAAGTCCCATTCCAGTGGCCTCAGTACCCCAAAGCCATAATGCGGTGCCCAAAGTGTTCCTACAGGACACGAAACACTCTTTAGTACGATTGGGTCCAGTTCCGTCTTGTCGAAATCAGGGGCACTTTGGATAATGGGGATGAAATCAATTTCCAAAACTTCCCCGTGCCATCAACAAACAAATATTGCACCAATTATTCCGTTACTGGACATTGCAGACCTTTTTGATCGTGCTACATGCTCAGGCACGCTGTACATTGTCACTTGAAAATGGCCAACAATAGAAAGTTGCGTGCTTATGCGCATACTAGTTCCCATCATGCCCTGCAGCCAACCATGAAGTTTGAACTTCATCACACAAACCATTCAGAAGTTACGACAGTTTTATTTAATATAGTTCAATAATTATTACCCTGCACCTACTACTGAGAATTTGTAGCCGAAATTCAAGCTAAAGCAAATGTAAAAAGTAATGAAAGCAACAATGATAACGATGAATGTGAAGAATTTCAAGCTGAACCGCCCTCAACACACTCAAGACTGAGCATCCAGAACTTCAAACATTTTCCAAGCCAGGGGTGCAAATGATTTTTGAGCCATGTTCTCCGAAGAACAATAATAACACAGGAGTGCCATGAGTTGGCCATATGTTGTGGGGCTCAGACATATCCCGAATTACTTTCAAGCAACTTTAGTAGCTTCATTAATAAAAAAATCTACATATAAGTACTTACCATTTACTGTAACTCATTTTTAACACACGAAAATAAATTAAAAATTTTTTGCTAATTTTTACATTCATATCTTTATTTAACTGTATAAAACTAAATGCTCATGTCCTGTACCTTGTAATGTAATAACAGAACTTAATATTCAAAACTATGTAATAGCAATGTTTAGGTATAAGTAAGTAATACACATCTTGTATTTTTACATTAACAGATAAAAAGGCTATATTGAAAACATTTTAACTATTTAAATTTATCTAGTTTATATAACAGACAAATGAAGCACCTGCTGTTTTAATCTGGTATTACTTACATACTTCATCCAAAACTTGAAATATTTTTCTAGAATTTTAAGAGGCAGAGGAAGCAATCCATACCTATTAGATTTTAATTTAAAAAACAATATTCAGAAACAAAAGCTGCTCAGCAGTATTACAGCAAAACCATGTAACTGAATAGAGAATATTATAAAAGATAAGGATGCTTTTCAAATTAAGGAATACATTAGTCTTAATGAAAGAAGGAAATAAAATATAAATTATTGCTCATGTTATTAGATTACACTTTATAATTTTGTTATATTCCTGTAAATATTAGTCCTTTTCCATACCAAAATGATTTTAAAATGTTATTAAACCTTATTATTTTAGAATGCTGAAAAATCCAAAAGAATTACATTATCACAATATCCTGGCTTGCACTGTCATCTTGAAATAATTTCCTTAACAGTGTACACTTTTTATTGGTATTAACTATTTTGCCCAACTTTCGTTAAAATAATCACTTGCACGGATTTACAAAATAAGGCGAATTTTTTTATAAAAAGAAATAATTTGCAATTATATTACATTTTGATAATTTATCTATGTACATATTGTATATTTTCATCAACTGTAACATAATCCTATTTGTTCTTTGGAATATTATTCAGCCATTTTTCAAAAAAAAAAAGTGTCATTAAACATAATCATTAAAAGTGAATAAAAGCTTGCGTTATTTCTTGCGCCTAGCTCATGAACAAATGTTTCATCATTTAACCCTACATGATACACTCAACTGCAAATTTCATATGTGGAAACTACGATTTATATATAAAGCACATTCAGCAAATATTGAATTAGGACTTATTAGCCAGTTCAAGAAGATAAAACAATTTAGGCTAACCTTTAACTATTGGACTTATCTACAAGTATTAACCCCAAATGCTTAACTTGGGATGAATAAATAACAGTGATAATTTCATCCAGTTGAGAGGTTCTTTGGAGCATATATTGGATTATATTTTGCTTTCTTTACTGATGTAAATACCATTTACATGAATGGAAATTTATGAAAAGACTATAATACGCAATCATACAAAATTTAACTTCTAAAGCTGATTTATGGGTCAATATATTGAAAGATACATTAGACTAAGGTTTTGCAATATTTCAACTTAATGGATTTCAATAAAAAGTAAAGAAACAGTGCACAATATTATTTTACGCCATCTTTATTTGCAGGCATTTATAGAAAAAAAACGAAGAAAGAAAAGATGACAAAGACATTGCCATAAGTTTTTTTATTTTACATTATTTTACTGCTGCTTTTTTCTAAACGAGCAGCCTTCTGTTAATCGTGCCCTACCTCCTGTAGGTTGACATAAAACAGTAGAGCACCCAACACACAATACAACGGTTTGTGCATGGCTGAAAACTGTGGTGATCTTGTAGCACCCAGGGCATTTCACATCCATAAAAAATGAGTTAGGATGCTGTACCAATCGTTTTAGCTTACATTTCCTTCTCTCCTCTTCTGGACTGGGATGAAGCAAATCCTTCGCTAATGGCATTCTTCAAACTAAAGCCAATGTATCTGAAAATAAAAAATGCATTCTAATTACAATATAATAAATATTTTATATAATCACTTTTATCATATAATTTCAAACAAACTAATGATACCATTAATATAGTTGATATAGAATTAATTTTGATAATTTCCACTCAGTGCTACATTACAGAACATAAAAATAAGATAATATGAATAATACAGTGAATTTTTAACTGGAGCTAAAATATTGATACTATTCGGTTTTGAGGGCCGTAAAAAAATTGCAGCAAAAATGTACGCGCAAAAGCGTCAAATCTAGGAAGCGTATGTGTTGATTTAAGATTGTGTAAGTTTATATAGTTCTATATTTCTTAAGACGCCATTGACATACTAGTTTAATTTTTAAATCCTTTTTTGATATCCTATGGATTTAACAATTTGGGAATTGCCCATGACGAAAAGTCAGCAATAGAATTTTGGGTAAAGTGCAGAATCACATACTGCTTGAAGTGTTTTTAAGAATTGCACATACTCGGTATCCATGTGCACATCGACCTATTTCCAGTTAAAAAAAATCCTAGAATTGCACAAAAATGGCACTGCGCACACCCTTGACTTTATCTATGTACACATCGACCTATTTTTACTTAAAAAGTAAAAGAAAATTGACAAAAATTTAATTGTTTTTATCCTTGTAAAAAGCGACAAACAAATAAGTGAGCGATTCTGCACTTTACCTAGAATATTTTCAAAGAAAAGGCATCATTCAAAGGCAAATTCATCTGTGAAAAGGCATCATTAGAAAATTATGCTTGAACAACCAGTGAGATGAAATTATGCGTTAGCGATAAGTCGGTAGCAAAATAGCGATGCAGGCATCCATTCAGTTATGTTCAGCAATTTTTATATAAATTATAATAAAATAAAAAAGTATTATATGAAATTAACCTTTCATCTAAATTAAAACATCAATCTTAGACAGTTATTTACTATTATACTTCTTTTCTTGCAGCAATTATTTTTGGCAGCATTAGCACCAACAACAGTTCGGCGATTTTTTACGGCCCTCGAAACTGAATAGCACCAAAATATCAATCATAACATTTTACAAAAGACTGGCAATTTCACCAACACAGCTTGCAGGTATAAAAATTTTAACTCAGGCTGCTCCAAAACATATTCATGTAACACAGGGAAGAAAAAGTAAAACATAAAACATCCAAAAATATTGCTATGAATATTGTCACAAAAACAAAACTGTTCAATCATAAAACAGCCAGAAATAAGAAAAGTAGCTTTTTACAATACACATAAAACCAAAAATCTATGTTTAATGTTTTTTCAGTAAACTATATTCAAAACATGTAAACCTACTTCTTATAGCTACTTCCTTCTTAAATCAGGCACTGCATTTAGTTGTCAAAAGTGGCAATCAGTCTCCTAATATATCGTGAAAATTTTTAATTTTGCCAAAAATCTTATGCTAGGACCACTTTAATTATGAAGCAATTATAATATCCATTTTTTAAAACTGAACTAAATTTACACAAGTTTTTGCAGGTAAATTAAAACTGCACCACAGCTATCAAGGTTGGAATATGAAAAACTGGAGTTTCCGAGCAGTTTTTGCCCTGCATAATGGCACCATCTCAAAAGGACTCCAAATTGACTTAAATTCATTTTATAATGTGACCTAAGTTATTCAACTACTTATATCAGGGTTCTTAAACTGTGGGTCGCAACCCCCTGACCAGCAGAAGGGGGCGGTCGCCAAAAATTTTAGCAGTTCATATTTCTTTAACTTATTATAATTTTACAATTACCAAATATTTCTGTATTGTAAATATAATTGTGCACACAGTATTACGTGATTATTTCTTCTTAAATGCCAGTTGATAATATGGGATGGAAATTCAATGTACACATCCCACTCAAACACAGTTCACATTTTAAACCTTTCTGCTGGATCAAAATTAGCCCATGTTCTGATGAATCAACTTGCACTTCTTTTATAATCTGTACCTAAATTCACATGCAGAAAGAAGCCAACTTAAGCCTTGGAACTAGATAACCTTTGCAATAGCAAAAGTTAAATCATGGTTCGAACAGCCATAATATTCTGCTAACTTCTATTTAAATTTGCAGTTACAATCGATGACTATATAATCAATGGCTACAGATGGCAGAAATACTTTATATCTGTTACTGCTTGGGAAGACAAAATCAGGTCAAAGGGCAGTTGCATTAAATATCTTTCACACTCTGACCAGCAAGGCCATATACACTTACACACACACACCAAAAAAAAGGACACAATGAGAAGACATAAAGCAAATTGGACACAAATTGATATGCATACAGGTTTAGACAAAAAATGCTAAATTTTACATTTTGGCTGCCAAAGAATAAACGGTTGTTGCTACAGCGCATCTGATCTGCACAACTGGCAGGATGTTTAAGAGGAGAAATTCTGATTCCAAGTCATACGAGGGGTGTAAATTAAGTAATGGCAACATAGGTATAAATCAATTTTTAATGAACTTACAAGTACAATTGCATTACATTCCTTCTATGTAATCACCAGCAAAGCTTATAACTTTTTACCAAATGTCGGGAAGCCATTATAGATCAGTGGCAAGATGCTGATTGTTGATGTGAGCAACTGAGAGCCCTACTGCGTCGAGTACAGATGAAATGTCATGAAATCAGTGACCTCGGAGGGGTTCTTTCAACTTCGGAAACAGATCGAAGTCACAAGGACTTATGTCGGGTAAGTAGGGAGGGTGTTCCAGGATTTCCCACTGCCACCGTCGCAAAAGGACAGCAACATTGTTTGCGACATGGCAACAAGCATTGTCATGCAATACGATAGGGAGATTGTTGTGCAATAAACATGGACGTTTGTGCCGCATAGCCGGACACGGATGCTGCTGTAGAATTCGGCAACAGTAATCTGTGTTGACAGTTTGCCCTTCAGGTACAGCATGTGTAAGAATCACACCGTCCCTGTTGTATGCCATAATCAGCATAACCTTCAACCGACTGGGTTCCTGTCGAAATTTCTGCGGACACCGCGAACCTTGGTGATGCCATTCATTTGACTGACACTTTAATTCCGGCTCATAGGCTCGTGCCCATACACTGCAGAAATGCAGTGTATGGGCACGAGCCATGGCCACCGATTCCATGGCAACAATACACTGCAGAAATGTGTCTCCTTCATTGCGGTATCTCTTCAAGTGGGCGCCAGCCAGTGCATACTGGTCTGTCCACAGGGCTCTTGTCTAAGTGCAGACCTGTGAACATCACTTTCAATATCACCTCCTACAAGTGGCCGGACCATAAAAAGCCGGTAACGGAAGTCGTTTGGTGCGAGATCAGGACTGTATGGCGAATGGTGTAGGCACTCCCAACCAAGAGTTGCAATATGGTTTTGCATTGCCGTCGCCGAATGTGGTCTGGCATTGTCATCCAACAGCAGAACGCCAGATGTGAGAAGGCCAGGCCGCTTTTTCCGAATCGCCTCTTTCAATTTCGACAGGGTGTCACAGTAGCGCGTAGCATTGATGGTTCCAACCTCCAAAAAGTCCAGCAACAAAACTCCTTGGGCGTCCCAGAAAACTGTGAGGAGCACTTTACCTGGCAGAGGGAGTTGTCTTGAACTTCTTTCAGACAGGTGATGACGGATGTTTCCACTTCATAGATGCGGCCTTCGATTCTGGAGTGAAATGGTGGACTCACGTTTCATCCCCCGTCACAATTCGAAACAGAAAGTCATTGCCATCTTCATGGTAACGCATGAGATGTTCCAGGCTGACCCCCATGCGTTGTTCCTTGTGTTCCTTCCATAGCCGTTCAACGCTTTTTCCATTTGCAAAGCGTGAATTTTTCTTGGAGGACTTTTTGAAGCTTATCAAGCGATATGACAAATGTCTCAACGTACTCGTACGAGAATAAAATAAAGGTATGTCATATCTTTAATGTCTCATTCTATTTTTTGACTTTCATACACAACTCTGACCACAGTCGACAGGGGAATCTTATTTTTCAACTTACCTACGTAATTACAATATGAAATGAAAAAGCAACTCAAACAGTTTTGTTTCTAGGTATGCACATGTGCCAGAAAGTGCTAGTAGCAAAAATGCGACTACTGAACAGAAAGCTTTTTCTGTTCTGCAGTTTGCAAAGGCCGAATCTGTAGTTACTGTGTAATGTGTGTTCCAGATTAAGTTCAGATGTGCTCCCCCAAATGATAGTACCATCCCATAGATGGTATCATCATTCTGAAAATACCTACTGCCTTTGAAAAGGGAAAAGTACAGGATAACCAAGGTTAGTCAAGAGTGTTGAGCGAGTTGAGAGACTGACATGATTTCTACCTGTGGTCGTTCATAAAGAATCGTGAGTATGTGCCTCTACTACAAGCTGACCTACTCAACCTAAGAAACAGGATTTAGGCAGCTGTTGCAACAAATACACCACAAACACTAATCAATGTTTGGGAAGAAGTCGGCTATCGACTTGATGTGCAGGGCTGTGGAGTCGGAATCGGAGGCGGGCAGATTTTGGGATAAAAAGAGTCAAAACAGGTCAACTCAGACTCCAGTTTTAGTAGGACAGTTTGAATTTGAAATGAAATTAAAATGAATTGAAAAATTATTGCCGAGTTATTACTTTTATTTATGGACTGTATACATAAATAAATAGTTATTTTCTATTTTACTGACCTACTACATTTTGGTAAGGCGATAAAAGTTACTAGCTAGGACTTTAGCAATAATCTGAGAAGTACACAGTTCGAATCACAGATTATTTTGTCTCAAGAGAAATGAGAGATCACGAGACATGTAATGTGACATTTTCCAGAAAATTCTGATCATGATTTTAGCTAATAAGCACTTGGAAACAATTTCGCTGCTTAAGTGCAGAATTGCCCACTTATTTTTTGGCGCTTTTTACAAGAGTAAGAAGAATTGGATTTTTGTCAATTTTCTTTGACCATTTTAAGTGAAATAGGTCAATGTGTACATGGATAAAGTCAAGAGTGTATGCAATGCCATTTTTGTGCAATTGTGGGATGTTTTCTTAAGTGAAAATAGGCTGACGTGTGCATGGATACCGTGTATGTGCAATCCTCTAAAACGTGGCAAGCAGTGGGCGATTCTGCACTTTCTCCGAATTTCGCACCTAATCTTCGTCATGGTTAAGCACTTTTGTTCCATAAAAGTTCTAGCATAAACGTAATTCGGCTGGAAAAAATGTTTAGTTAAAAAAAGAAAACATGTCTTTACTTTATGAAAACAAAATGGCGTCAAAAAAAAAAAACTAGCAGGTTGCTGTAGCAGAGTTGGTCGCCAAATTACCATAATCCGAAGATTCACCAAAAGGGGTTAGGCTCACTTTGTTAAATAAATTCGTATTTAATCGATTTATTGAAACACGAAATTCATTTTAAGTTCATAAAATAGCTAAGCGCCTACGTTTCATGACGATGTGAAAATGGAGTGTGTAGATTAAAATCTCATTTTCCTTTAGCCCATTATGTCTCAAAATGACGGGATTTCGTTACAAAACAAAAAATTCTGATTTGAATTTCAAAAAATACCGCTTCAAGGTGCATTGGCCCTTGTCTAGATGCACTTATGTACCAAATTTCGTAGCCGTGGGTCTATTAGCTTACACGCAGCGCGAACGAAAGACACACACACAGACTCATTCTTTTATTATATGTAGAGATTAATAAATATAAGGGAGGAGGATGGATGTGATATTTGCCATTAGTGATTAAAGTGATTCATTTAGTTACAAATCTTGCATAAATTTAGGTAAGCAAGAACTCTCAAAATTGATGCCATTATTAGGAAGCGAGCAGGAAATGGAGCAATTATTGATCAAGCAACACAATAAGGAAGTACATATTTGATTATAAAGAGGTTTTTAGAATTGAAGAACTTTTTTAGGAGAAGTAGATAACCTTAATGTTTCACTAACAGAAAGACTGCAGAATGACCTTGCAAAACTAGGAACTCTTCTTTCTATACCGTATATAACCACAAAAAAGCTGCAATATGAAGAATTGACAGGAGATGAGAATGGGATGTTTGTTCTTTCTGAAATGGAGAGTTTATTGCAGAAGGAATCGGAAGCACTTCCACAAAGAATCCGGTAAATGTAAACGTCACCAAAAATGGCGATAAAAGTTCAAAGCTGGTAACCCAGCGAATTGGTTTGTCGGAGGTAGCAACTTGGTTCACTCTTAGAGAATATTTCTCGTCTGTTCAGGGCTTCGTTTTCCCGCTGGCTAGCGGTACGTCACTACCGAGTGAGGTGGTGAATATAACACAGCTTTTTAGAATAGTATGGCTGTGTTCTTACATAATTTTTAAGTCTTTAACCCCTTAAGCAGTTTGCCCGTACGGTGTACGTGCTACCCGAAATTGGCCTCAACCGGTTTGCCCGTACGGCGGACGGGCATAGATATTTTCTCCTTTTCTGGTTTGCCCGTATTTTTCAACATTGTAAAGATACTGTTTAGTACTAATATTTTTCGACAGATGGCGTGACTTGTCCATGTAACTGAAATGCTTTTCATCCGGGTTTTTCTTTGTAGCGGGAAAGGGGGGGATTTTTCTTTGAAATTTTTGTTCTACTGTATTCAACGCTTGTGGATTTAAAACCTTATCTTTTCTTATGGAAGTTATGGATGGAATAAACGATGAAAATACTTTCTTGTTAGATGATGAACTACATTCTGATACAGATACAGATATTTCATCTAATTATTTGGATTATTCCTCAGATGAATCATGCAGTGAGTTCGGCTCTGATGAAGATTTGTGTTCTGCAAGGATTTTTACCGAGGTTGATGTAAAAAATCCACCTGTTCCGTGTCCTCGAATTAAATTTACTGGTATTCCTTCTGTGCACGCACAATTTGACGACACTTCTGATGTTTTAGAATTTTATGAAACATTCATTGATTCTTCACTCATGAATAAAATTGTGGAAGAGACAAATAAATATGCTAAACAGTGCATCCAATCGAGTGTTGCAAAACAATTCTCAAAGAGTAAATTTTGGGAAGAGACAACTGTGAACGAGTTGCATGTATTTTTCGCTCTGAATATACTTCAAGGAATTGTAAAGAAACCTGGAATTGATCATTATTAGAGCAAAAGATATTCGACTAATACACCTTTTTTCTCTAACATAATGTCTAATCGTCGATTCTGTCTTTTGCAACGTTACTTGCATTTTTCTGATAATGCAGCATTTGACAAAGAAAATCACGAATGCCCAAAATTAGTTAAAGTTTGGCCAGTTGTAAAACATCTCAATAAGATATTTAGTGAAACGGTAACACCAGAGCGAGATGTAACAATAGATGAGAGCCTTATGCTATTCAAAGGACGACTAGGATGGAAACAATTTATTCCACTCAAAAGAGCTAGATTTGGAGTAAAATGTTTTATGTTGTGCGAATCCAATTCTGGTTATGTCTGGTCAATAATAATATATACAGGTAAAGACACAATTCTGAAACCTGAATATTCTAAACTTTGCTTTTCACCACAAATTGTCCTGACAATGATGAAGCCTTTGCTTCATAAAGGATACTATCTTACAAAAGACAATTATTATTCTTCGCCAGAATTAGCAAACAAACTAGTTTCATGTCGAACGGACACATACGGCACACTAAACCTCAAGAGAAAAGAAGTCCCAAAAGAAATGCAGAAAAGAAAATTGAAAAAAGGAGAGATTATAGGTTTTCAGAGAGGAAAAGTTACTGTGATGAAGTAGATGGATAAAAAAAAGTTTCATTACTTTCCACAATTCACAATACTGAAATGGAACAAATTCAAGTCCGCTCTGATATGAAAGAAAAACCGAAAATTGTTATGGACTATAATACTATGGGAGGAGTAGACCGCATGGACCAAAATTTGAAGTTTTGAAATTATCAAGAAGAGGGGTAAAAAATGTTACAGAAAGATTTTTTTCCACATTTTTGATATTGCTGTATGGAACTCATATGTTGTCTACCGTAAAAATGGAGGAAAACGTACGCAACTGGAATTTAGACTTGATCTCGTTGACCGTATAATTGAAACATATCATTTGGGACAAAATTTCCGACATGGACGACCAGGTTCGGAGCCTAATCCTCTAAGATTGACAGAGAGACATTTTTTGGAAATAATTGCTCCCACAGATAAGAAAATGAGACCTGCAAAACAATGCGCAGTGTGCTGTTCTAAAAGAAATGAGAATGGAAAAAGAATACAAAAAGAAACAAGGTATTTCTGCCCTGATTGCGACGTAGGACTCTGCATTACACCATGCTTCAAATTATACCACACACAAAAAGACTTCTGAACTGTTTGGAAAAATATAAACTTCAAAATTCAAAGTAAGTATGAGAGAAATTTTTATAGAAATTGTAAACCATTCTTCACTGCATGCAAAATGTACTTGAAAAAAGCAAACATTTAGGGATTTTTGTTTTCCAAAATTGTAAAATAAAAAATGTTGTAAAACCATTAAAAGTGAAAAAAAACATTAAAAACTCTTATTATTCTTATTCTATTAAGTACATAGACTCCAACCTTCAGCAAACCTTGTCAGTAGTCAACGCGCGAACGACATTTTTACAACTTTGAAAATGTGCGCGTAGCGTATGTTGTAATTAACCATTCATTAATTTTAAATTAATAATTAATTGTAATCAATTTTATTACATTTAAAACTGAATAATTAAAAATATACCTTGTAAATTATATGCACATTTAATTAGAAATTTTCTTTTAACTCCTCAAGCATTCACTAATAAAAAGTACTTCAAATCACTACTAATCATAGAAAAAATCAGAAGCTATAAATCATATCTTTATTCTGGATATGATTTCTACAGGGAAATAAAATTTAAATAACCAAGAATGATACATATAAGTATTAAACAAAATACGCATAATTTATGAATGCAAAAATTTATATGTAGCATGCTTAGCAAGCTTAAGTTCTGATTTTGAGAATGTTTTTTTATAACACAGTTCTTCATTTGCCTGCATATTTATTTTTTCAATCAAAACTGCTTCAAGAGTTTTAAGACCTAAATTTCGTCGAAATTCCGTCTGATTTTTTTTAACAATAGAAAAAATTCTTTCGCAAGCTGCATTTGAATGAGGTATTATTAAGACAGCAAGCATTACAGAAGGCAATACTTTGTATTTAATACACCCATTCATATTTTTTAATTTGGCAATTTCTCCCCATGCTATATCAATACGCAAATCTACAATTTCTTTCAAATCTACTTGATACATGGAAAATTCAATTTCTACTTGATTAAGACATTTTTCATCAATAATGGATGGAAAAGTATTCATCAAGTAAAGAACAGATGAAAATGAGACTTCAGTTCTCAAGTTGATGTCAGCAACTTCAGCATGTTTTAGAAATGGATCACTCAGTGGAAATTTATCAATTATATATGAACATGCAGTTACAAAAAAAGCTCGCACAGAATTGAAAAATGATTTCACTTCACTTTCATTCAACTTGGCATTTTTTAAATATAGTCTTGTTTCCGCACCAATCACTAAATTTTCATTTTCTTTTTGTTTACTATACTTCTGAAATGGAATAGACATTAGAGTAACATCTTCATTTTCTTTAGAAATTACTGATGGTTTTACGAATCTAACAAATAAATTCATTAAAAGTTCAAAAAGTTCTCTTCTCAATTTATGTATATAAGGAGCTTGTTGTTGCAAATTAATATTTACTGTTATAAACAAAGGCAAAGTATTTTTCAAAAATAACAAGTACAATTTGGTGGTCGGTGACTGTAAAATTTTTTTAATGTTTTGCAATCTCTTTCCTTCATTCTCACTGTTATCTGGTTTATCTCCAAAAAAATTTATCACAGCATCCCACTGTTCCAAAATCCTTGTTATAGATTCTAAAAGAGACAACCATCTCGTACTGCAATATTTCAAAATTTTATGAGATTTTGCATTCTGTCCCAAAATTTGTTGAGCAACTTTGAAGCTATGCTTCCATTTTGAACTTTTCTCCAAGTAAAAATATATATCTATTATCAACATTTCAATTTCTGAGCCAATTAATTTTTTAGTAGCTTTTTTTGCAGCTATATGCAAGAGGTGGCACGGACAACCTCGGGTGATTATACTTGGTTGATGCATTTTGATAAATGATGCTACACCTTTAAACTTTCCAATCATATTACTAGCATTATCTGAAGAAAATGATAAGCAATTTTTCCATTCTAAACCTTTGTTTTTAAAGTTTTCATTTATACAATTAAAAATACCTTCTCCTGTATTATTCGTGCATTCTAAAATAGAAATCAATGAAGTAATTATTACTCCCTTTTCTTTACTGTAGTATGTTATAACCAATGGGTACAGTTTGTTATCATTGTTATCATTACTTCCATCAGTACTTAGAGAAAATGATGTACTGCACACTGATTTTATAATATCAGCAACAGTATTTTCTGCAAGCGTTTTCACAATAGCAGCAGTTTTGGTATGACCGCAGCTAAATTTTTTTGCTATGGCAGAATCCGGAAACATTGCTTTGAAAAGCTCTTTGGAATGATCCGAAACAGAAAGCGGTAGATTATGTTCAATTAAAAAACGAACAAAATAGCATTCGGCTTTTATACGATCTGTTTCATCATCTTTTATTAAGAAATTTGTTATTTCTTTAGATTTTACGGTGCCAAGTTCTATATGCTTTTGAGAAAACACATGCCGTTTACAGTCATCTTTTCCGCCATGAGCAACTGAGAAGTCTTTGTTGCATACACTGCAGTGTGCGTGATTCACAGAAATTTCGGACGCTTTAATGCATGGAAATTCTGAAGAATATGAATCTTTAAACTTCTGCTTTGATAATTTTGGCTTCTTCGTTCGAGGCAGCATTATGATTAAAAATCTTTCACCTGATTCACAGTTCACAAGACACACGCTAAAGCTCTCGCCGTAAACTACACAATGCAGCCGAATGCAGCCTAAACACGCATCAGCAAGGAACCTGGGAGACAGACAATTGGGTGGAACTATTGATAAGTCATTAACGGTTGGAGTTACTGATCTACGATTGGCTAATTCTTCAAAACTAGGAACGCACTCAACACGTGATATATGATAAAACGAGTATTCAGCGAATCATCGGATGAATTAGTTGGTTCCGTTTTGCGTACTGGTTCTCCTGCTCTTGTTTCTGTAAAATCCGTAGTTTTTTCCATACTTTTTGTAGCTCGTAGTTTTTCATGAATTTCCGTAGAAACTACGGAGAATCCGTAGTAGTTGGAGTCTATGTAAGTATGGTACTTAATTATATGCAATAAAAAATATGCTTTTTTGGGAGCAATTCTGGTAAAAAAATTGACCGCTTAAAGGGTTAAACATGCAGAACCACAGGGCTCTAAAATATTACATGCCTGCCAACCTCTAAAGATAAAAATTCAGAAGATTTCTCCAAAATTCAGAAGAACACGAAGAATTAATATCATGCTTTGATATTAAAAAAATAACAAGTTATACAAATAAAAAAAAGAAAATGGTACTTACATTAGTAAATCTCAATTAAGTAGTAACTAAAAAATTTATTAGGAAACATAAAATAAGAACTTAATGTTACACAAAAAAATTATTGCAATGAATTTAGAGTGCATTTTTTGGCTTTAGCCAAAAATTCTTTGGAAAATTTCCCGTCACAACAATTAGTTTCCTTATAACATTTAGCAATTAAAATGTTTTCTAGAGTTTTTAGTGATATTGAAGAACAAAACAGTTTTGTTTTTCTTCACAACACTGAAGACTCTCTCGCACTCAGCATTACTGTGTGGAATTACGAGAATAGCACATAAAACTCTTGCTAGTCTATTATATTTTGGTGTTCCATCAGCTCTTTTTATTCTTTCTAAGGTACCAACGACATCAAGTCTATCTTGAACTGGCAAAGTCTTCAAACTGTGCAGCAGAAAATTGGTTCTGTAGTTCATCTAAAGCATCATTATGGCATTCATTTTCTTTAATTCTTAACAAAAATGGAAATTTATCAATCAAAAAACGAATCTTTTCAAAAGATGAATTTTCAATTTGTTTCAAATTTGCCACTTCAGCATTTAAAAGAACTTTATTTTGCAAAGGAAACTTCCTTACAATGTAATCACAGGCTGGGGAAAAGTACTTTCTAACACATTGAAAAAATTCTTTTTTCTCATGATCTTTCAAAGAATTTACAAGTTCCCTGGTTTGATTTCCAATTATAAGATCATTGTCATCCTTTTGATTTGCCAAACTATAATAGGCAACACAAATCAACACACTGTTTTTCACAACGGACGGTTTTACAAACTTAGTATAAAGTTCTTTCAAAAGATCATTAAGAATTTGGATAAGCAGGGGAGATTTTGGCGAAGCTGATTGTAGAAGGGTATTTACACTTTCAAAAATCTTAATGATACTTAACACAAAACTACAATATGCTTTGTTCAAATCCGAAGAAAGAAGATAGAAAATCCTTTCCTCCCGGCTAATAAAAGACTGTTTCTTCTTCCCTTCAACTTCTTTAACAAAGTTGACCTTTGAGGAGTCTTCTAAGCATTTTCTTTTTAAAGGGTTTGATTTTGAAAGTTGGTTTTCAGAATCTTATATGCCGACAAATTTGATGGGATCTGTGATTTCGTTTTGGTCTCTTCGTGGAAATATTTTAGCAATGCATCTCACTGTTCAATAAACCTTCCTAGCGCTCTGCCTAAGGATAACCATCTCATGCATACGTGTTTCAGAATTTTTCTCGTTTCACCAGAGCACAGTTCTTGGAAATTCTTTAGGTTTTCTTTTCTTTTTTACACTTTTTTCCAGATAGAAAAACACATGAATCAGAAGCTGGTCAATATTTATTGGTAAAGCAGCTGCAGCTTTTTCTGCTGCCAAATTAATTAAGGGGCATGGGCATCCAATAACAATTAATTCATTTTGTTCTTTTTTGAGGAAAGAGGCTACACCCTTTTTGTCACCCCCCATGACATGAACATTATTTGCGCCAAATGAAATGCAGTTTGATATTGGGATGTTAAGTTGTTTCAACTCACTAATTACCAAGGAGGCAATATTTTCACCCGTAGCATTTCCATTTAACAATGGAAGACGCAAAAAATGAGTTTTCATTTCATTAGAAACATCACAGAAATATGTGACAACGATGGGGTAAAGCTTCCAATCGCTGTCGTTGCTGCCATCGATTGACAGCGAAAATGCTGAATTCTGGAGTGCAGCTATTGTTTTACTTTGTGCATGGCAAGCAATTTCGTTCACAATAGAAGATGTTTTCGTGCGAGCACAAGCATATTTCCGAGCAATCTCGGAGTCGAGAAACATCCGTCTGAAAATTTGACTGGCATGATTGGCAGCGCTTAGCGGCACGTTGTGTTCGATGAGGAATGCAGTAAACAAACACTCTGCCAAAATGACATCGGCATCCGAATTCGTAGCCGAATTTGAAAAAAAAATCATCCACTTTCTTTGACGTTGTCGAAGCCGAAGCATTAACTTCATTTTTAGACTTAATATGCTTCACAATGTCGCTTCTTCCACCATGACTTATTATGAAGTCATACACGCACACGTTGCAAAATGCATAGTTATTTCCTTTGAAGGATTCTTTAATTGTTGGAAATTCGGCTTTGTAGGCAGGCCGAAAATATTGAGAATATGGTTTTTTTTAACTCATTTCGTAACAACAACGTATTAAGAAAATTCGTAGCATGTGCAAACAAACAAAGAAACAAACAAAACAAAAAAAAAAAGAACGCGACAAACCACACTCGCTGAGTCCGAGCTGAGTAATTCCTTTGCTGCTGAAGCGAATGCAGAAAAAATAATCTGGCGCCCACAAAGAAAAGAGTGGGAGAAACAAGTTCAGCGCATTGGATTGGCTGGTTAAGCGGCAAGTTGGGAGAAACCGCAAGTTACTGGATTCGAAGTAGTCGGTAAAACACGATGCAATTGGCGAAAATCGCTGAATTGGCGAAAAATTCTAAAATTTCAACAAAAATCACTAAAAACACTTGAAAAAGGAAAAAAATCGTAAAAAATGGATTATGATCGTAAAATCGTAAAGACAAACGCATTTTCGTAAAAATTACGAAAAATTCGTAAAAGTTGGCAGGTATGATATGATTAACATGGGCTGCAATAATATACGTTTTAAATAATTATTTTTTTTTATTTTTATTACTGTTATTTTTACCTAAAATAATAAGAATTAAATCAGTTTTCGTGCTTAAAAATTTGATATATTTCTTAATGCATTTTTAAAAATTACTTTTCAGAGGATACAACAGATGATTAGAATAAAAAAAAAATTATTATTGGTTCTCTGATATGACAAAATACTTTTATGTATTCCCAGGGTCATCAAATTTAGTAAACCACAGCTTTGAGTAATTAATCAAAGTTTGAATGAATCTTGAAAGATAACAAGATGCATAATGTTTATTCTAGTTTTATTTACAATGCTACTTTAAAGGATTTGAATATTATTGAAGATACTTGGCATTATCAAATTTATTATGAAAAAGACAATTGTTTCAAAATAAAATATTTTAAGCTATCACCAAGTAAATTCAAAAAACAACTTTGAAAATTTACTTGTGTAAAATGAATGTTTTAAATGTATTATTTAGTAATGAATCCATTAATCTGTTAAATGTACAGTAGCACTAATTATTAAACATAATTTTGAGAATATCGACAAGCAAAGCACTTATGAAAAAGACCCTTTTTACTAAAAATATTAGTATTCTGTATGAATGACAGAGAATATATGTAATGAATACCATGGCCAAATACCTATATAAAGAAAAAGAAACAAACAAAAAAAAGTAGTATTTCCTACCTCGAAACTTGCGAAAGTAATCCTGCTATGCAACACATAGTTAATTTCTGATTACGTGATATTGCAAGCATTTTCTTCAGATTTTTCCTACAACTGATATTGAATACTGGTAGTTTGATCTGGTTTTCATATCATGGTTTAAGGGCTGGTTGCATGGTTGATTTTTCTAGTTTTACTCATATGTAATGCAAATACAAAGCAGTTTCCCTTAGAAAGTTGCTCAAGACGGCATTTTTCTTCAGGTCCATAGCCGGTATTCTTTGCCATATTCAAATAACCTTATCTTTTCTTCAGATTCTACATTGACATGATGTATCTGTTGTAAGCAAGACAAGGATCATTCCGCCTCTATCCATGCAACAGGAGTGTATTTAAAACATGTCAGAATCATGGAATTCATAACAAAATCGACCATGTTTTAATCTTTATAAATTTTCTCGATTTTCTTACATCATGGGTTTCACTAACAAGATATTCATACTTTTGTTTAAGTTCACAAGCAGTTGAGCAATACAATTGCTGAATACTGGTAGTTTGACCCAAGTTTGAATCTTCAGTATTCAGTTATCTTGGGCCATCACACTGTCAAGCCCTCTAAAATTCTGCTTGGCATAATAACAATCTCACTTGACCATGTTACCCACTTTGTCAAAACTAATATATCAGCTGCAGTCTCTCCAGACACTCACTATAACATAGATTTAAAAATATCTTTCTTAGAATAAAAATAGGTTTGTCAACGTCTGGCAACAATTCATGAACTTTTCACGCAAAGCATTTACAACTCATTTCAGATACATTTTGAGAAGTGTTTCATCTGCCTTTTTCATACGTATGGCTGCATCATTCAGAAGAAAATTATGTTGTCATGTTTAATTTCATCAGGGTTTTTCCCACATATGTTAATAGGAGAAATAATTTCAATGATATCCTGGAACTGGAATTATCCTAGGGTACACATTAATTTGTCAACAGCATTGGTTATTTCATAAATGGAAATGAGAATATTGCTTTTTCATATTCTAAATTGCACTAATGTATATAGCATTGAATTAGGTCCATTTTAAGATAAATCTGCAGAACATCATTTCTTATAAGTTTCCAAACATCTTTTCAGAGTTGGACTCTCTTACAAGATTCAGATAATGAAGATATTGTAATATTTTGTTATTTAACAAATAAATATATATTTATTATTGAAGTGGCAATGCCATATTTGTATGATGTAGCCATTGCTCAGCAACGTAAGAAATTGTTTCAAATGAGAATTCTGAAGTTTTACCAGCTAGTAGTTGTACGAAAATTTTACCACTAAAGAATTGTATTCAAATTATCTATCTCCCTAAACTAAAAATAAAACTTATGTTTAATTAAGATCATCTGTTATTTTGTCAATTACTGCAAAATATTTAGTGATCATCAGTCTGAAAGAGTGCGACTCTACAGAAGACATTCCTTGTGATCAAACTGACTATTTTGTAGGAAAAGATAAAACAACAAAATGGAAGAAAGAACACTTTTGAATTCAAAGATTCCCATAATATCATAAAAAAATTGCCTGGCAATACACATATATCTAAAGACGTGACTTCACCCATCAATGCATGGAAGCTAATATTGATGACATAACGATTGAAATGATTGTGAGATGCTCTATTATTTATGTAAAAAATATTTCGGGAAATTTTAAGAGACGCAAAACCTATGGAGAAAGAAGAGTTTCTTGCTTTTTTAGGACTCGTACATAGGTGGATTGCACAAATCCTCCCGTGTAAATGCTAGAGATTTATGGGCGACTGATGGAACAAGATTGGATATTTTTCATAAAACAAATGAACTATATATTTTCTTTTCATTCTTCGTGCCTTACGATTCGATAATGTCGGAACACGGGATGACAGAAGAAAGAGTGATAAATTAGCTCCAATAAGAGATTTGTTTGAAAATTTTGTCGAGAATTGTCAGAAACTATATCATATAGGGGAATACATGACTTTGGATGAAAAGCTAGAACCTTTTCGAGGACGATGCTCCTTTTGGCAGTATATGCCTAAGAAACCTGCAAGATATGGTATAAAGATATTTACTGTGGTTGATTTTAGAACCTTCTTTACTTTGAACATGGGAAAAATATGCAAGGATAAGATTATCCCACCTGAATTTGTGTCGAATAAGAATAGAGAACAGCATTCAACTCTCTTGGGGTTTCAAAAGGACATAATGCTACTTTCTTACATGGCTGAAAAGAAAAAATGTGTTAACCTTTTGTCAACTATGCACAATGATGACCATATTGATGAAAGCATGGGAGATTTGAAAAAATCTGAAGAAATTACATTTTATAACATGACAAAAGGAACAGTTGATATAGTCGACAAAATGGGTGGCCCTTACTCTGTGACCAGATTATCAAACTGATGGGCATATTATTTGTGCTGTTAAATATTGCCAGCATAAAAATCAAGGATCTTGCTTTTTTTCCACTAAAACTCCACCAAAGAAGTTCAGGAATAGGAGGCACTTCTGATTTGGCTTTTGCACTTTTAGATCCTCATTTGAAATCATAACAGTAACAGTAGGAATACAACGAAGATTCTCTTGAAGATTCGCAAACACAAAAAAGAAAATTAGGTACTATTCGGTTTCGAGGGCCGTAAAAAAATCGCCAAACTATTGTTGATGCCAATGCTGCCAAAAATAATTGCGGAAACCCTAATAATTGCGGCAAGAAAAGAAGTATAATAGTCGATAACTATTTAAGATTGATGTTTTAATTTAGATGAAAGGTTAATTTCATATAATACTTTTTTAATATTATAATTTATATGAAAAATACTAAACATGACTGAATGGAAGCATAAGAGTAAATAACTATTTCAGATCATTATTATAATTTATATAAAAATTGCTAAACATAACTGAATGGATGCATGCATCGCTATTTCGCTATCGACTTATCGCTACAGCATAATTTCAACTCGTTGGTTATTCAAACGTAATTTTCTATAATGAATGATGCCTTTTCTTTGAAAATGTTCTCGGTAAAGTGCAGAATCACTCACTTCTTTGTTTGCCGCTTTGTACAAAGGTAAAAACAACTGGATTTTTGTCAATTTTTTTTTACTTTTTAAGTGAAAATAGGTCGATGTGTACATAGATAAAGCCAAGAGTGTGCGCAGTGCCATTTTTGTGCAATTCTGGGATTTTTTTTAAAGTGAAAATAGGTCAATGTACACAAGGATACCGAGTATGTGCAATTCTTAAAAACACATCAAACAATGGGGGATTCTGCACTTTACCCAAAATTCTATTGCCGACTTTTCGTCATGGGCAATTCCCAAATTGTTAAATCCATAGGATATTAAAAAAGGATTTAAAAATTAAACTAGTATTTCAATGGCATCTTAAGAAATATAGAACTATATAAACTTACGCAATCTGAAATCAGCGTGTACGCTAGATTTGACGCTCTGTTGAATGGGCGCGTATGCTAGATTTGGCGCTTTTGCGCATACATTTTCGCTGCAAATTTTTACGGTCCTAAAAACAGAATAGTACCGAAAATTATGTTACCGGAGATGTTATATGTGCTCAAGAAAAAAAGACAAAAAATCAAAAATTGTATGTGTGAAGTGTAAAAAAAAAATATATCAAGAACACTGTGAAATAGAAGCTTCATGTATAAACTACAAAATATCTAATTTTTCTTGAGCCTAATTGAGTGGAAAATTAATTATATAACTCATTGTCCATGTAATAATTCTGAATAATTTGGATGATAATTGCATTCAAAAATTTAAAAAAAAAAAAATTTCTCATAGAAATCAACGATTCCTAGTCATCTGAAGAAAATGTAAGTACTTTTATTTGTTATTAATTTTCAAATTAACATTATTTTATTTATTTTATATAATAAATGTTGCATTTAATACAGAATGCATTATTTTACTGAATTGTAATATGTTTCATTTGTATGTCATTTAATTGCGACGAACGTTCTTGTGTTAAATAATAATACATCGCACGTTCTTCCGGGTTAACTATACACCGCTAAATGTAATTATCAACCTATTTATTTTACTTCTATATGCTAAATATCTTATAACTTGACTTGCACACCGCTAAAATCACGGCTTCCATATGATAAATATCTTGCAACTTAAATATACCAAAGAATATCTAACAATACATATTCTTTGACTATACACTAATAAAATCATGGCCAATTAGCCGTTGATGAGTTTGGCAAATAAATACGCATCGGCGCCAGCGGATCCTTTGCGGAAGAAAACCCAAGGAATCATTTCTTTAATGAAGAAAAGAGAAACTAGTTTGCTAGACAATGAGATCTTGCTGGGTTCATCCTTTTCCATTGATGAGAGGGCTGTTATAATTAGCATATCAGAATTCATGTCAACTTTATGTGAATTGTCTGCTAATTACCAAGATAAATCTTTACAAAAATTCTTAAGCATAAAAGTGTTCTTACTTATATTCAGCATAAAAGTGTCTTTACAAAGACTAGTTCTAAAACAGAAGCTTATCTTGAGATTTATATGCTATAGCCAAAATACGCCAAACAGCATTTCCAAGAGATAAGAGTCCCAAAATAAACCTTACCTACACAGTAATGTTTCAAAATATAACTGCCTATACATATGAACAGTTGCTTTTTTCAAGTTAAACTGATTTGGGCACTGTTGTGCAACATCCCAATAAGTAAAATTAGAAACAGTTTCTAAACCTAATGTGACTCATATTAGTACCATGATAGATTTATTCCTGTATTTTTAAATTTTGCATAATTTCTGCAACTATCAGCGATTACAATTATTAAGTGAAACAGTATTTTTTAAAGAAAAATGACATTTGCACAATGTTCCCTCTTTGAAGCTCATAAATAATTTGCTCCTTGCATAGAACAATGCAAACAGTTGAAATGCATACAGGGTCTCATTTAAACATATTGACAAGCTAAAATTTTAATGAAACCATAAACTGATACACAACATATGAAATTTCTCATTACCTTCAAAATGAAATTCAGTTACAACAAAAAGTTTTAAGACTTTGATGCTTAAATTAAAAGCCCCCCCAAAAAAACCTTTTACAACTTTATATGCTTAAAAATACATTAGATTGCAGTCTGATAAAACCTGCCCCTAAAAATCATTAAATATTTAGTCCCAAACTGACAGCTAACAAGAATCAGACCCTACTGCAGGCAGTATCTTCATACTACACAGTTTCACATAATGTTCATGAAATATATTAAAAGGAACCAAGATTTTTAAAATTTCAGAATGCATATCATCAGATAATTAAACCTGCACTTTACCTAATCAAAAATACAAAACAAAATCTAAATCATAAAAATGTAATAGAATTGTAATACATCAGATACAGTCAAAACGAACAGGAAATTATTTAAATCACCTTTCATAACAAAAAACTTTTCAACGTTTCGTTGTTTGAAATATTTCGCAATGGTAAAAAAACAGTTTCACTGCGAATTTACTCTCTTTTGTGTAAATCATTTCCAACTCTTTCAAATCGCATATAACAATAACATTTAATTGGTAAGACGAAAGAAATGGCTATTACAGAAACAGATTGCATGCACGCACATGCTTAGGCCTAACAATGAAACTCAATTATCATTCAACATTATTACAAGTTTTCTAGATAAAATTTTCAGTTTACATATATAACGATATCTATATACAAATCTTTAGATATAATATTTATGGTTCTAAATGAAACAACAACCACCTTTTAATGAAAGCAATCGCATATCACACGATACTACGATCAATTATAATAAAAACATTTCATCATAAATCAATATTGAAATACAAAACACGTATAGTCTATAATTTAACATATTCATTACTTACCCAAAAAAGTAATGTACCCAAATTTTTAATTATAATAAAACTTCAATTCGGCAAGTTTGATGCCACGTGAAAGCGCCGTTCAAAGAAATAGGAATTTCGCAGATGTAATCGATGTTGCCATTCGAGATAAAACGCCAAGGTATTTTGTTGTAAAGGCCCGAAGCGCTCTTCATCAAAGAGGTTGACCTAATTGTAAATATACTTAATTCTGAAAAAAATCTGGTCTATGTGAATCACTCCCAACACTTTTATACGCACAAAAAAAAAAATCTTAAATGTTTTAGATTTTAAATTACGTCCAAAGGGGCGTTTTTTAACATTTTGTGTGTTACCTTTTTATTAAATATCATGTTCCTCGCACTTAAACCATAAGATCCAGTGCAACAGCAATATCGCAAAATAGTTTTAAAACGAGCATATCTTTAGAATTTCCGATAGAGACTCACGCGTGAAATCCTTGAGTTTGTTAATCAAAAATTCGTCAAAGTTTTAAAAAATAGGAAATCGATCATAAAACAAATTTCAAATTTGGTCTTCCACATGCTCATATTCGTTGGAGGATTACGTTATTCAAAATTCGATGACTCTATGTACCTTTGTTTTATCACAATACGAGAAATATACATACATTTATGCAGATTTTTCATTATTTAATTTCTTCAAATATAATGCAGGACTCTAACATTTTGTGGCAACAGTTTGAAAAGTGAACCGACATTTATGAGTCCGACGCAAAATGCCAAAACGAAACTAATAGTCCTTCGGGATTCAAATCCCTTTGGACTAAAAAAAAACAGGGTCCAGATCTCATTTCCAACAGAAGTGTGATTGATGGCAGGTGTTCTGTCTACAAGATATAAATATTTTATACTTATATTTTTAAGAAGATATGGTTCTCAATAAAAGTAGATTTGAATATTATTTCGTATGCCGTTGTGTGTTATCCGCTTTGGCGGTAATTCCAAGATTAATATTATGTACACGTGGAACAGCCTTGGTTGCGCCAACTTGGCTCCTTTAACTTGGCTCCTTTTCAATAGCAGAATATTTCCCAAAGCTCAAATGATTGAAAATGCAGAAACAAACGAAAAAACGCAATACGGAAGACTTGATCTGTTGTCTATAAATAAATACGAATTACCAATTTAGGGACGAATTCAAGTGCGACGCTTTGCTAATCGCAGTTTCTTCATCGCAGTAGGGCGTTCCTAACAGAGCCTAACAAAGCGAATTCAGATGCGACGCTTTTGCCCTCTCTCAACCGATGACGTCAAAATAGCAGTTGGAAACCAGCTATCTCTCCAGCTAGGAGAGCATAACCGATGAACAGAAGCTGTTATCCAATGAAATTGTGTATCCCTGTAAACAAACTCACGTTGTTCGATAAGCGAAGAGAACTTGAACATTAGCGTCTCGTTTTCGGTTAAAATCATGCAAAGATCAAGTAATTTCTCTATGCGAGAATTGGAAGTTCTTGTAAATTCTCTTGAGAGTTACAAAGAACTTGTTAGTGGAGAATTAGGAAAATCATACGCTAATTTAAATGAACAAAAAGAAGCATGGAGTGAAATTGCGGAGATTCTGAACTCTGTTGGGTTAGGAGTCAAAAGGACCGGACAATAAGTAAAAAACAGGTGGATTGATTTGAAAAGCCGCACAAAAAAGAAGGCAGCGAAAATAAAAAATAATCATTTCGGTACAGGAGGAGGGCCAAGTACGAATATGAAACTTTCATATGTTGAAGAAAAAGTCCTTGCCCTGATAGGGAAGACTTGCGTTGAAGGCATCACCTCATTAGAATTTGATACTAGTGCACAATATATAATAAATGTAAGCATCTTTTGAATTTTATAATGTGTTAATTTCAGATATATAAATAAGATTTTTTTCATGTGTTTGATGTTCAAGATATTACTGATATTCCGGGTGTTTTAAATCTTATTAATGTCATTAATAAATGTGAAAAGCGAGTATGATATTTATAAATAACTGAATTTTCTGGTAAACATTTGATAAAATAGTTATAAGTACTTTTTTCTAGTTTTGAGTGCTTGGATTTAAATTTAACAAATCTGTTATTATTTATTTGAATTAAGTATATAGTTATAAAACTGCAGGTTTTAGTCCCATTTATAATTCAAGTAATATATCCAACATGGGAGAAACTGTAATTTCTTGTATAATTCAAACAGGCAAAAACTGTAGAAAATCCTCAAACTATTTCCATCTTTCACCTGCAGAAGAATTATATACATGTGTGTAATTTATAAGAATATTTGTGATCCTGCATGAAAGCTCTCCTTTCCTTAAACAGATAGCATTCTTTATGTTTGTCATAATTCAAACCTATTCTGGTGGTTTGTGAATTTCATGACATCTTTTTAACAAGTGTAATAATGTTATTGCCTTATCAAAAATGTAAAGATAATGTATTAAAATTATGACTTTTAGAAAAATAACATTAAAATGTTTTTAATTCCCTGTGTCATGTATTAAAATATCTTTTATTCTAGCAGTTTTTGAATACCTTGATACTGAAATTGAAATAATAATATGTTATAAAACATAATTTTTGATTTGTTTTTCAATGAAAGGAAAAAATTACTTAAACTACAATAAAATTTCATTTCTAGTTTTCCATTTCTGATAATAAATGTGTATGTATGTCTAACTATTTCAAAATATGCCAGTTTCAGATTCACTTTACACTTTATCCTAAACATTTACTTTAACGAGTTTGGTAGGTATTACTGTTGGCTAAATCTCAGTATTTACACCATTTATTACCTTATTTCATTATTTTATTTATTATTATTGATAATACAAATTGCAAACTTAAAGAAATGTGTAAGCTGGTTTGCATTAGCAGATTTCCAGTTTCCTGCAGAAAACCTTAATTCTTTAAATTTCAAATAATTTTTAAGTAAAAGTTTTCTAAAGTTTCAATTACTGTATAGGTAAAATTTAATTAAGTAATATATACTATTGTATTTATCTTCAGGAACAAAGAAAACTGGAAGGAAATAGTAAGTTGTTACAAAATTAATTTTGAAATTTAAAACTCATTTTAAAAGTATATTTTTTAAATTTTTATTTTGAAATCATTTGCTGTAAAATTTTTTGTCTTATGTAATATTTTATTTTTTGGAAGCTTCAGAAAATTCTGCGATACATACTCCAAGCCAACAGGTAGGTGCTAGTGCCATTATTTTCAAATAATCATGAATATGTTTGTAATTTTTTATATAATAATTTCTTAACATAAATATTTATCATAAATATTTCTTAATAACTTTACATATGTATTTGTTTTTTTCATTTTTTTAGAATACAGCATTAGTTTTCACGCCACGTTCCTTGAATAGTAAGTGTTTGAATACGTTAGTAAAAAAATTCAGACTTTTCCAAACCACAGCTTACTTGTATGCAAGTACATAATGTAATGCATTTAACCATTCTTAAAAATAAAAATACACTGTTAAGGAATTGTGATAGAATTCTGAAAGAATGGAATTTTCAGATTTTTAATATATATATTGCTATCTAGATTTGATATGAATATATAAAAATATTAATTACATTTTTATGTAGTTCAAATAATTTCCACAGGGTACAGATATATGTATCTGTTTGCATGAGTTAGGTATCATTATATTTGTGCATTTCAAAAGTTTAAAAATTTTTAGGAAATGTAAATCATCACTGAAATATGCTTGTTAACTATGCTTACTTTTAATATTGCAGTATGTTTCTATCAATGCATATTATGATAAATGATGTTGCCCTACATTAGTAATTTTAGAAGTTTTCTCTGCTATTCTTCAAATAGTTGTGTGTCGATGAATGTTCTACTAAGTATTTTTTTTCCTTTCCTACATGACAACTGCAGACCACAATATCATCAACAAAATTTGGTTAGTATTTCAAAATTTTAATCATTTTTATAAATCTTTTTAAAACGCAAAAATTGATGAATTGCAATTATTACGATTTCATGTTTGCATTTGAATAAACATTTTATAGACAAAAAAATTATCATTTCTTTAATTTTTGTCTTGTTTTATATGGATCTCTTGTGGGTAAAATTGATACACATGTCACTCTGTCTCTTCTGCAATGTTTTTAAAAATTTTTATGGGAGATAAAATATCTCTTTTGTTGATTTACTCACTTTGTTGTTTTCAAGCAGTCAAAGAGCAAAGCAGCAAAGTATAACAGTTTTTATTCTGTCAACTTTCTGAAAGTTATTAGCTTCACTATCCATCTTATCACTTGAATTTTCTCTTGGAACAGATGTATCAAAGCTCCCAAAACATGTTAAACTGATACTAATCTGTTACTGCATTATACAATAGGTATGTCTGTTTCTGTAAACATTTATTATATTTCAGGGATCATCTTCAGTAAACACTTACAGAATATCTGATGGAAGCAATGAAAATTTTGCAGTTATAGAGAATGATGAAATGCCTACTGGTATTAAATGCTATCTTTTAATTATGATTATGCAAAATAAAAAATTATCTCTGATTGTATAAATATGTCAGAACAAATTCTTGAGTAAATCATACTTATTTTCATACGATTTCTTCTCATTCCCCCCCCCCTAAATTTACTTTACGAAACTCTACATCACAATGGCATTCTGCAGCTGAAACACCACAATGGTATTTAGGGAAACGAAAAAGTTTGTATTCTAGTTATATAAAATTACAGTATATATGCTTTTAAAAGCCTTATATGTTTTTGTCTTATTTATATGTGTCTAAATAAGCAAGGAAAACCACATAGTATAAAATTATAAGATGTAAATGAAAACAATGAATTGTATAACTTTTTATTTTTGTTGTAAATAAATTGCCCTTATGGAATTCACTAATAACATTCAGGAGGGGGGGGGGGAATAAATGTGAAATGTTCTAAATTAAATGCTCTGGTAATCCATTTTTTAAATAATTATTACTTGTGTAATTGATATTAAGGTAAGAAGTTCTGTTGTACACAAGATATGGCTATCTTCAAACCAATTTCTGGCTCGCATTCTTAAAAATTTTCATCTAACATGTAAGTAAAATTCTACCATTTAAGAAGTACAGTATATATAGTATTCAAATTAGTGTAGTATGCAAATTCGAAAAAAAAATATGACACTTTCTTTTTCATCAGCCAGCAAACTCAACAATCCTCTTACAATTCATTGTGAGAAAAAAAGTGTACTTTATACAAAAACATTAATAAAAAAATGACTGTTGAATCCATAAGATGGAAATATGCATGAACTGAAATGAACAACTGCTGCCTGCATGTTGCACATAAACAAATTTTGGCAACATTTTAGTTTGTCGCATACATAATTCTGTGCATGAATACTTTTTGGAGGGTAGGTGGATAATCAGAAAGAACCAATAAAATAGATATTAATCATTAAGAAATGTTTCTATTGCTTTTAAATTATTCATTTTTAAATGATAATTTAAAAATTTTTATTTTTAGATACAGGTTCTACAATCAGAAATATAAGAATGAGAGAGAAAAGGAAAAGAATAGAAATGGAGAAAATTGAAGATGAAGAAAAGGACATCAATCAGACTCAAAAAAATATCTGCAATTTATTAGCTCAGATGCACAATTTATTTGAGAAATCTGTAGAAAATCATAGAAAAATTATTGAAAACCAACATACAATCATAAATATCTTGAGAAAATGAATAAAAAAAATTTAATATAACATTATTTTCTATTCTAATATATTTTTTAAAAACATAGTTTCGAACTCGATACTGAATCATAAAAAAAAAACTGATTTCTTTGCTTAAAATTTAGAAATCCACATATTTCTTGATTAGTTTTGGCATTATCAGATCTTTAATGATTATTGCAAATTCACTTTTGACCAACTTCATGTAATTTTATTCTCATTGAAACATGTCAGAGTGCTCAATGTCATGAGCTTACTTGACCATTGCACATATTTCAAATCATCATTGCACATCTGTACCCACTTTTTCCTGATAAAATACTATTTCCATATACCCATACATCTCGCACAGCATGTTATAACACTCCCTTAATGTTTTTCCAAGTTTGAAACAAAATTTTACATTGCTGCATTTCACCTGTAGCAGCATTGTGGTGCTGTTCACATTATTTGGATAATGTGTACACAAAAACTGCATATCAGGACATCTATCAAGCTATATCTAAAACGGGTAACACATTATTACAATACGCAATTTAGTTTTGAATTTAATATCAAATTATAATAAAAATTATTCAATAATTAAAAATCTACACATTCTCCAATTAGTTTTCATATTACATTTAATTCATTGCAGTCCACTTGTGGATTTTGTATAATATTCCAGCTTCAAAATCTATAAGCTAATTCATAAAATGTATATATAAAATTCTTTCTGCAAATCCGTGTTTGGCAATTATGGTATAGAACATTCAAAATAAAATTTAGAAAAAAGGAATAAAGCAGAAATAAGTTCAGTTTAGGGAAGAAAATCAAGGCACTGCTTTTGTGTTAGAAAGAAAGATTTGAATGGTAAAGTCATTCCATTCATGTACAGAGAAATATTCGGTTAAAAAAGACAACTATATAGCAGTTGAAATCCACTAGTGGTCAGATGGATAAAAAAATTAAATCCCAGTATTTTGTAAATCCAGTAAAGGCATAAATATTGTTACGAATTTGGTATTTAAAAAGCTAATGTTAGTTCAATTATAAATTAAATGGTTTTATTTCTCGAGCAGTGCAGCGCGTGACGAATATTAAAAGAAAGCTAAGCCGGAAAATTGAACATACAAGAGCGCGTGCATTAAATAAATAAATATCTCTTTTTGATTTCGAGAAAGTACTGGAAAATTCTAGCGCGTGATTTTAAAATCTTATAAAAGGAGGAAAACATCTCAGTTTGTAGTAGTTGCTTAGTTTGTTGTTGTTTAGAAAACTACTGTTGTTGATTGTAGCGAATTCGCGGATAAGCGTTCTTTAGCTGTTTTGAATTACGTTCTATTGGACATTTGAGTAGTTAAAAGATAAGTACTGTGAGATATTGTAATACTGCATGATAATTTGAGAAAATTTAAGCATTTTTGTTGTGATAATAATAAATTTTTGTTCATTTTTCATCGGACTTGTGCATTCATTTCATAACGAACCCGTACGCACGCAACAATTTTTGGTGTCAGAAGTGGGATTTGAATGCCAATAACAAGAGCGATGGAAGAACAATTGAGACAGCTCATTAGTGCTTTTGCTGCATTCCAAGAAAAGATGGAAGCTGGCCAAGCATCATTTAAGGAAGAAATGAAATTGGGCCAGGAATCCGTTAAGGAAGAAATGAAATTGGGCCAGGAATCCGTTAAGGACGAAATGAAAGCCGTTCAAGCTGGTCAAGAAGAAATGAAAAGAGAAATTACTTGCATAATAGAAAATAAATTTGAAGCTATGGAAGGCAGAATTGACGCAGTTGAGAATAAAGTGGGACAAATTGAGGAAAATGTTTCTTCTGTTAAAGAAGAAATAGAAGAAAGAGTTTGTTCCGTTCAGAAACAAATCGAACAACAAATTGATGACCGGGTTTCTGCGGTTGCCAAAGAACTGGAAACTTTAAAGAAATTCGTAGCGACGGCTGGGAGTAAGAGTGATGATTTTAAATTCTTACCGATGCCTGCTCGTCCATCTCTGAAGCTATCCACATATGATGGGAAGACATCCTGGCAAGTGTATAAGACCCAATTTTCTATCGTGGCGGATGCGAATGGATGGGATTCCCAAGCTAAGGCCTGTCATCTCGCCGCTTCTCTGAGAGCAGACGCAGCGGATATCCTGCAGACGCTTCCCGAAAATCAAAGGCTAGATTTCGAAGCTCTATCCGGCGCTTTGGAGCTGCGCTTCGGCGAGAAATGTTTAAAAGACTACAGCAGGCTCCAATTAAAATCTCGTCAACAGAAGCCTACCGAAACACTTCAGGAGCTCGCCGCGGATGTTGAAAGGCTGTCCCATCTCGCCTTTTCGGAATGCCCGACAGAAACAAGGGAAATCCTGTCCTTACAATACTTTATCGACGGCATCCGAGATACTGAAATACAGAAAGCTCTTCGATGGCAGATGTAAAGGACATAAAAAGCGCTCTGTTGTACGCCATGAAGTTCGAGGCAGCCCAGCAAGCAACTAGTAGAGATCGCTACCCAGTTAGAGCTGTGCGAGTCCATGAGCCAGTGGATCAACTGATGGCTCGTTTAGATGATATAGGCAGACAAGTCGAAGATTTGATACGGAGTAGGAGCGAGAAGAAAGTGGCTCTAAGGTGTTGGAGATGTGGTAGTGAAGGTCACCTAAGACGGAATTGCAGAACACCCCAGGGTACGGAATATAAAGCAGATGATTTTACCAGACAAGTCAGTGGCTTGAGACGGAACAGAAGTGAAAAGAAACTAATTCTAAAGTGCTGGAACTGCGGAGTTGAAGGCCACATACGAAGAAACTGCAGAACACCCCGAGGTACGGAAAATAAGACCATTTCCCAGCAACAACGCAGTAAACAAATTAGTGACCATATCGAGGAACGGAGGTTGCCAGATAGTGAAAAACCTTGTTTTAAAGCTCTTAAAATTTATACAGTGAGTGGCAACAATAACGGACTGTCCATCAATGGGAATATCGATGGAGTTCCTTGCAGTATGATCATTGACACAGGAGCTAATGTTACCATTATTAGGAAAGATTTAGCTGAACAGTTTAAAGATAAACTTATTTGGACGCCATCCTGTGTTACCCTTCAGACTGCGTCTGGTGACAAGATCGACATAACTGGGAAGTTAAACGTAAACATCACGTTTGGAAGTGCCGCCTACCATCACACGGCATATGTGGCGGATATCACAGATCCATGCATACTCGGATTGGACTTTTTAAGGAAATACAATTTTTCCTTAGACTTAAAAAACAACAAACTGCTTTCAGGATCTAAAGACATGACTATCCATCCTAAGAAGGGATCCTCACCTGGAAATGCCGACGCTTTGTCCGAAAGAACCAGCTCGAGAAACAGCCGAAATCATGCTAGGGTCGAAAAGAAACACCAGACTACCAGCTATTCTCCATCTCAGATGCTCTTCGGTCGAGACCTTCGTCTGCCTTGTGACCGCCTGTTTCATCGCCGTACGGATGCGCCTTCATCGCCTGAGGAACACATCCAAGATGTCAAGGCCCGTTTTGAAGTGATGCACCGTTCCGCACGAAAGCGAGTGAACTTGGCGACGGAGAAAGTGAAGACCAGATACAACACGAGAGCTGCTGGACATAGATCCAACGAAGGAGACAAGGTGTGGTTGTGGAACCCGATTCGACGAAAAGGAGTCAGGCCTGATTTACAGTCACCTTGGGATGGTTCGCACACAATCCTAAACAGGCTAAATGACGTCATGGTTCGGATCCGTGAGTCTTCGAACTCTTACGACAGGTTAGCTCATTACTATGGCCATAGTACGTAATGTAAATAATTGTAAATAGTATCAGACCATGGTCCTTTTCGTTTATAAATGTGTATTTAGTATTTGATTTGTATTTAGTATTTGATTTGCATTTAGTATTTGGTTTGTATTTAGTATTTGTTTTGTATTTAGTATTTGATAGCATTTGATTTGTTTTATGTATTGCATTTATTGTTCATGTTGTTTATTATAGTAATGTAATGCTTATTAATGCATTTATGCCACAGTTGTAAGTTTAGCTTCCTGTTCAGGGATTATACTGCCCGGGACGTGCAGTCCTTGGGAAGGGGGCAGTGTTACGAATTTGGTATTTAAAAAGCTAATGTTAGTTCAATTATAAATTAAATGGTTTTATTTCTCGAGCAGTGCAGCGCGTGACGAATATTAAAAGAAAGCTAAGCCGGAAAATTGAACATACAAGAGCGCGTGCATTAAATAAATATCTCTTTTTGATTTCGAGAAAGTACTGGAAAATTCTAGCGCGTGATTTTAAAATCTTATAAAAGGAGGAAAACATCTCAGTTTGTAGTAGTTGCTTAGTTTGTTGTTGTTTAGAAAACTACTGTTGTTGATTGTAGCGAATTCGCGGATTAGCGTTCTTTAGCTGTTTTGAATTACGTTCTATTGGACATTTGAGTAGTTAAAAGATAAGTACTGTGAGATATTGTAATACTGCATGGTAATTTGAGAAAATTTAAGCATTTTTGTTGTGATAATAATAAATTTTTGTTCATTTTTCATCGGACTTGTGCATTCATTTCATAACGAACCCGTACGCACGCAACAATATGTTACTAATAAGTACACATTGTGACCAATGTATAATGATACTGATCATTACACTTTAAAAATACTTTTATTTCACATAATAATCAAGAGATAATGAAATAACACTGAAGAAAAAACTGTATAGATGATCTTGCCATCTTCGAGAGGTAACACATTGGTCATAGAACTTTTTGGATGTTCTAATTTTCGTCAAAGAAAATCTGGAAGTATCCTAAAAGCACTTATTTTCTGAAAGCTAACCAAGCATACTATATAGACAGTCACAAAAACAAGTGCCATTGGGACTCCATACAGTACAGGCCGATACTATATTAAAATATACGAATGTCAATATACACTCATAATATTTTTGCACAGACATAAAACCATCATTTAACTGCATAACTCAAATTTAAACTTTTGTTTTAATAATAAAATATACAAATTATTCCTAAGAAAATTTCAGCCATTAATTAATGAGATAAGGGAATTGAATATAATAAAATTCCTTAGACAACAAAAATTAAAAATAATTTTATAAACCTGCTTGAAACTGAAAACATTAAACATTAGAAAAATTCAGATTTGACTATGGTTACAGACACACGATTAAATGTAAAATATTTCTATCAAAAATATTTAAAAGATTTAATACCAGAGATTTTCTTCTTATTATAAAAATACACAGGTTTTATGCCAAAGTACGTAGAAAAATAGTTGTCCATAAAAGCTGCTTCACAGGTCTTTCAAAATCTGAGCAAATGGAAAAAATGAGCTTTATAATTCTGCACATTCAAAGACAAATATTCTTTAATCTATTTTGTCAGAATCTCTGGTTATAAGTATTTTACATCTCTTTTTAGAAAGCTTAACTCTAAGCACTAGAACATAATTATAATTAATATAATATTAGTTTGTATATAAAACAATTTAAATAACACAGCATGCAGTGTAAAGCAGCAGAAAATGACTAAAATAATTTAAAAATAAAGTCAAATAACAACACCTATAACCACAGCAAATTCTGGAAATCAAATGGCAGACAATGATCTGTATGTCTACTATTGGCATAAAAATGCAACTAAGGCAACCTTTCAACCAATATCGCCAGGTATACTTTCCGTGTTTGTCTGTACATAATTGTGCAAATTGTGTAATCATCATTCTGAAAACTTCCATGTGGAAAAAACATAAAATACATTCAGAACCTTAAATATATATTCTTAAACAGTAATTAATTATATATATATATATATATGAAAATTTAATAAAGTATTTTTAAATAGTACAGACATAAATAATGTTATGCATGATTACATAAATAAAGTATCTAATATTACATACAAAGAGGCCTGGCACTGGGGGGTCAAATTTAGAGGCATCGGCTGACAAAATTTTAAGAGCAGCAAAGATTATGCAAGGTGAACATTACGCATTGACTCAAAATTCTCTGAATTATGAATCATATTGAAGCTTCATATGCAATATGATTTCTACTCAAAGCTTTCCCGTTAACAATTATATAAAATGAGACGGCAACTTTCCAAAATCTCATTTTCGTTAACTATGTTATTTACTTTCAAGTATAATCATATAATTTACTTACGACCATTATTATATGTCGGTCAAACTTTCAAATCGATGGGAAAAAAGAAGTTCTCAGAATTGTCAAATTAAAAAGATTTTTGTTAAACTGCTCTTGAAAAATAACTATGATTCAACGTTGATGCAAATATTTACAAAATACAATAAATAACTGCATATATTAATGGCAAAAACAACTATGATAGGGGAACATTAAAGCATGATTAAAATGAAAAAAAATCCATTTCTCAGCTAATCACTAGCTTTATAACATTATATGACATCTGTTTGAAAGAAAACAATTCTGATTTTGCAAATATTCTCTTCTAATGAAACACATTATATTAGAAATAAAAAAATTCTGAGATAATTTCAGATGGATTTTAACTAATAGCTAATGCATTAATGTGATAATATAAATACATACATGTATGATAATTCTTATCACCAGTAGTGAAAATCAGGCATTATACTGCAGTTAACAGCAATGCAAAAAGCATTTCAGTAATATGAATGAAATCTTTTCAACAGCACATAATAGCAGCATTAACATTTAATACAAAAAGATAGATAAAAGTCAGAAGACAGTTGGATTACAGAAAATATACGAAATTAAGCTGAACTTTTTTATTTCCAATGCTGATTTTTCTTTAGATAGTCTCTGGTTATTTCAACTAAGGAACTATTTCATGATAATGATAAAAGTACAAATATTTACAAGCTTTCGATAGTATAAAATTATTACTATTAGAAAAATAAACGTTTTATTTGTATGCATATAGAATACTAAATTTAGAAATGAAATTAGAAAATGCTTATACGTAAAAAACTTATGCTGGAAAGTAATACATGCCTGTTAATAAGTAAGCAATAATTCCCAAAATATTTCGGCTTTTCTTACAGCATCTATCACATACACACATGAATTTCCATAGAATATCCAGCAACATTTAAATAAAGCCTCATTTCCTAGCATTAATTCTTACAGCCAAGCGAATCATACCATTACCGATAATTCGACAGAATTGTACTGATCTTACAAACGCCAGAAATTAATCATGATTGTGATTTTGCTGGTCATCAAAATAATATAACTTCAGCCATCTTGTTTACAAAAATGCTGTTAAGAGAGTTTGCGGGCACTCCGATCTGGTCGCAAAATTTGCTATAATCGTGACGTCATTTTGAGAGGCGTGTCTTCAAAGCGTCGCACTTGAATTCGGTTTACCTAAGGCTGAGCCTTAGGTTTACCAGCTAACAGGCAGTTGCGACTGGTAACGTCGCACTTGAATTCGCCCCTTAAACTAAACTAAGGGGCGAATTCAAGTGCAACGCTCTGATAAATTGCAAATGTTAGCTCGCAAGAGGCGTTCCTGCTGTCGTCTGCTAAAGTCGAATTCAAGTGCAACGCTTTACCGCTCTGGTAACTGATGACGTCAAAATTGCAATGGGGAGCTGGTTTGCTCTCGTGCCAGGAGAGCTTGTCCGATAAACTACATCAATATCCAATGAGACTGCGTGTCGATGTAAACAAAAAACATCAGTTCCCATGATTTATCTGAGCTTACGGTCAAGTGTTTACTGCGTTGTAGTGTGGTGTAACGAATTGTTCCAGTCCTGAGAACGAAAGAAATATACAGACATGTATATTTCTTTTAATGTGTACAACATGTATTTAATGTGTACAACTTTATTTACTTTATCCTATAGAAAATTCCCTCCAAAGTAATCTAGAGCAACAGGTGTGTGTAAAATATATTTTACTTTTCAGACAAAAATCCTTGCTTTTTCAAATATAAACCACATTTTTTTCCCATTTTCAAATTACAGCATTTGGTTTTAATTCTTCTAATAGTAAGTTTAATTTAAAATTCAAATTTTTGTTATATTTTTACTGTTTAATGCAAATGCATGATTCTTCAGTGACAGTAGGCATGTTTACCATATGAAAATTAACTAGTTCTTGAATTATATAGTAATTAATAAGCCCATCTATCTACAAGCAGATAAGCCTGCTGAACACCGCTATCCCAGTCTCTTTTTAAATCCAGGTGAAAAAGCTGGCTGCATGAGTGTTTTCTTCATTTTTTCAATGTATTATGCTTTGTGTTCTGCTCATTATATTGTGCATTTACAGTACACTTTCTGCTTCTTAAGTGAAAGTTTGGACCCATTCTCATTTGATATCAGTTATATTCAGATTTATTTATTTCATAAAATATCAAAAAACAATTTTTGGCTATTAAAAGCTACAAGTGCAGAAACAAAAGCTTAATTTCTTTACTGTAACTGTGTCATGCTTCTCTGCTGATAATGAAAGTCTTCTTTTAATAAGATTTCTTTCATTGCATATATTAATTATATCTTTTACCATACTGGTTGCCATCTTTGATTGTGCATTCTTCAATATTTTTTGGTACTTACGTATTAACACAAACACCTGGATCAGTTTGGTGGTCTTTATAAATGAAAAGAGAAAAATACTTATCAGGAGAAGTACGTTGTTTTTCCAGCTTGCTTTTAGCATAACCAAATTATCAATATTTATCTAAGTTGGCAAAATGTTATCAACATATCAAAGGAAAAAACATTTAACAAATTTTAAAATACTAATTTGAATTATTAAATAAAAATTATATGATAGTTTAAAAAAAACATTTTCCACAAATTTTTTGTCTAATTTTTTAGCACTTGTGCCAAGTGATCTGTTTTCACTTGAAAAAAAAATCAGAGAATTACATAAACTTGATACTGCATGCCTTGTCTATGTACCAAATTCATCTCATAGTTGTTTCCATTAGAAATTTTTGTACTAAAATGTTCTATTCCTGCAGAACTTTTAACACAGCTTCGTCTTTTGATGGTAAGCTCCACAAGCAGTAATTTAAATCTGAAATTAATCTAAAACAACTATTCGTATCTAAAATCCATTGGAACTTGAAATACAACATAAGAAACACGTATGAAAATGGTGACATTGCTTGAATGAAAAATTGTCATGAGCATGTTACCTGAAAAATTTTGATACATAATCGTTGCCAGAGTTTGGCACATTTTTGAAAATTAGGTAACTTTTATTAAGGTGGTTTCAATAATATGCAAATATCTTTTATTCTTACGATTGCTTCATTGTATACTTTTTCCCTTTCCCTAGAGTGCAGCACAATACCACAAGTTTTCCAGCCAAATGCGGTATGCATTTCAAGTTTCTATACATTTATATAAATTTTAAGAGAGTAAAATATTGACAAAAACTGCATTAAGTTTTCAACTCTTGTTTTGTTTTTCATTAAAAATTTGCTACCATTATGAATAATTCATTTTTTTAATGTAAATGCTTTTAAGTATTTGTAGGATAATGGCAAATTACATTTATTCATTCTTTCTTTGATATAATACATGTAGCTCTTTACCTGAAATCAATGTTTGTCAAATTATTATGCATAAATTAGAAGTATGCATGTTTCTCTTAAGTCAGTTATGTTTCAGGAACTATCTTTAATGAATTGTATAGAAGATTGTGGACGAGGTGTTAGGTGTACAGTCGGTCACAAAAGTATTCGAACACCGGCACCCATTCAGAAAATTTACTTTTCCGTTGAGAAACAAAATTGTCTCCAGAGTCTATCTTGGTTCGATAGAAAAAAAAAACAAAAGGATGGCTCATGTCCAAAATTGGCTAGGTGCATGAAACAAAATACAACATGACCTATCTGGGTGAGATGGGAAACAAAATGGCTGCTCACGTGATCCATTATTGCGCTCATAGAAAACGCAAAGTGTGGCTGCGGCTCGTCTCGGTTCGCGAAGAGTGAAAACCCAAAACGGTCTGCAGTGTCTATCTTTGTTGGATGAGAAAACAAAAGGATGGCTCATGTCCAATTTATTTAGGTGTGGGAAAAAATATAACGTGACCTATCTGGATGAGATGTCTCCAGCGATCCAGTATAGACGTTTTCCCCATCTGCAATAGGTGACATCTATAAACAATTTCATTGAAATCTCCTCGAAATATAAGAAACAGCTAGCTCGTGAAATTGTAAGGTATTCTCCAAATATTCCACTTCTTGAAGAAGGAAAAACATCCTAGCTGAAGATGAGGTAGAGAGAGAGAAAAAGCATGTTGCACCATGGAGAACCCGCACGGTTCTGAACAGAAAACGTGGAATGCTTTTATAGAAAAGAGTTGAAAGTGAAAGTAAAATCCGATTGGAAATTTTTCACTTGGTTGCCGACTGGGAAAAAATTTTCAGAGCTCAGAAAAAAAATTCTGAGACGTAAAAAAAAAAAAAAAAAAAAAACTTTTTGTTAATTTTTATCATGTCTTCTAGACATGATAAAAATTAACCCTACCCCCCTTTTGTGTGGGAATGTTGTCTCACTGTTTCTAAAAATAGACCATGACTCATTCCAGGAATTATATGTTTTAGAAAGGATGAGAGTCATAGTCTTTGGGTTTCTCCATTCCAAAGTAAACAAAGTGAAGACATCAAATTAATAGAAAAAAAAGGAAGAGTCTTTTTTTTTTTTTTTATAGCTCTGGAAATATTTTTCCCATTCAACAGCCAAGAAATATTTCCAGCCAATAAAATTTCATTTTTACTTTCACTTTCAATTCATTTCTTATATCTATAAGAACATTTCATGTTTCTGTTCAGATCAGTGTGGGTTGTTCAAGATGCAGGAACTCTACTCCATCCCACAACCAGGAAAAAAAGATGTTCTTTCATGAGATGTTCTTTTGGCTTTCGAAAACAATGATGACATGATGATTGTAATACATTTCGGTTCTCATGTCCCATGCTTGAACTCAGAATTATTTCCAGAACTCTGAAAATTTTTCCTAGTCAGCTCGATGAACCAAATTTCGTATATTTATTTTTTAAGCCACTCGAGTTTCGACTTCCCATCCGTGTGTGCTGTGCATTCAACCTGGAGACACATTCCCTGAGCTCTAAGAAAATGTTTCGCAGCCCACTCAATCGCTGAAATGGATTAAAAATAAATTCTTTCATACATTTTTAAACCTCAAGAGTGTTAGCTGTCATGGAAAGAGCCTTTTTTTCCCTGAGCTCTAAGAAAATGTTTCCCAGTAGACTCAATCGCTGAAATGGATTAAAAATAAATTCTTTCATACATTTTTAAACCTCAAGAGTGTTAGCTGTCATGGAAAGAACCTTTTTTTCCCTGAGCTCTAAGAAAATGTTTCCCAGTAGACTCAATCGCTGAAATGGATTAAAAATAAATTCTTTCATACATTTTTAAACCTCAAGAGCGTTAGCTGTCATGGAAAGAGCCTTTTTTCCCCTGAGCTCTGAGAAAATGTTTCCCAGCAGACTCAAGCGCTGAAATGGATTAAAAACAAATTCTTTCATACATTTTTAAAGCTCAAGCGTGTTAGCTGTCATGGAAAGGGCCTTTTTTTCCCCAGCCCACTCAATCGCTGAAATGGATTAAAAATAACTTCTTTCATACATTTTTAAAGCTCAAGCGTGTTAGCTGTCATAGAGCTGCAGATGAGGTAGAGAGAGAAAAAGCATGTTGCACCATGGAGAGCCCGCACGGTTCTGAACAGAAAACGTGGAATGCTTTTATAGAAAAGAGTTGAAAGTGAAAGTAAAAGCCGATTGGAAATTTTTCACTTGGTTGCCGACTGGGAAAAAATTTTCAGAGCTCAGAAAAAAAATTATGAGATGTAAAAAAAAAAAAAAAAAAAACCGTTTTGTTAATTTTTATCATGTCTTCTAAACTTGATAAAAATTAACCCTACCCCCCTTTTGTGTGGGAATGTTGTCTCACTGTTTCTAAAAATAGACCATGACTCATTCTAGGAATTATATGTTTTAGAAAGGATGAGTCATGGTTTTGGGTTTCTCCATTCCATAGTAAACAAAGTGAAGACATCAAATTAATAGGAAAAAAGGAAGAGTTTTTTTTTTTTTTTTTTTCAGCCCTGGAAATATTTTTCCCATTCAACAGCCAAGAAATATTTCCAGCCAATACAATTTCATTTTTACTTTCACTTTCAATTCATTTCTTATATCTATAAGAACATTTCATGTTTCTGTTCAGATCAGTGTGGTTTGTTCAAGATGCAGCAACTCTACTCCATCCCACAACGAGGAAAAAAGATGTTCTTTCATGATGAATTCTTTTGGCTTTCGAAAACAATGATGACATGATGATTGTAATACATTTCTGTTCTCATGTTCCATGATTGAACTCAGAATTATTTCCAGAACTCTGAGAATTTTTCCTAGTCAGCTCGATGAACCAAATTTCGTATATTTATTTTTTAAGCCACTCGAGTTTCGACTTCCCATCCGTGTGTGCTGTGCATTCAACCTAGACACACATTCCCTGAGCTCTAAGAAAATGTTTCGCAGCCCACTCAATCGCTGAAATGGATTAAAAATAAATTCGTTCCTATATTTTTAAAGCTCAAGCATGTTAGCTCTCATGAAAAGGGCCTTTTTTTTCCTGAGCTCTAAGAAAATGTTTCCCAGCCCACTCAATCGCTGAAATGGATTAAAACTGAATTCGTTCCTATATTTTTAAAGCTCAAGCATGTTAGCTCTCATGAAAAGGGCCTTTTTTTCCCCAGCCCACTCAATAGCTGAAATGAATTAAAAACAAATTCTTTCATACATTTTTAAACCTCAAGAGTGTTAGTTCTCATGGAAAGAGCCTTTTTTTCCCCTGAGCTCTAAGAAAATGTTTCCCAGTCCACTCAATCGCTGAAATGGATTAAAAACAAATTCTTTCATATATTTTTAAAGCTCAAGCGTGTTAGCTGTCATGGAAAGGGCCTTTTTTTACCCCAGCCCACTCAATCGCTGAAATGGATAAAAAATAACTTCTTTCATACATTTTTAAAGCTCAAGCGTGTTAGCTGTCATAGAAACTGAAATTTATGTCATGGTTTGTGTCTCACACGTCGTCAACGGTATGGTTTGAGGTGTCTTTCAATATCATGACATCTCCTTTCAAATAGGATTTTTCTTAAACTATGTTGAAATCTTTTTGCATCGAAACCACCGATGGGATATTCTGATTCATGGATGGATCATCCAATTTCGCTAGAACCTGATAAACGGTTGCTGATGAAATCCAAACGAGGGGTCCTAGCTTTTCAAAAGGGAAACATTTTTCCCTAAACAGAAGAATTATTTCTATTCTGTGAGACATTAAAAAGTGGAAAGTAACTTGTGTTCACAGAAGCTCTTTCTAGAAGAATGTTCCTGGGTCCATATGAGATAGAGAAAGAGAAAAAGCATGCTGCCCCTTGGATAGCCCGCACGGTTCTGAATAGAAAACGTGGAATACTTTCATAGAAAGGCGATGAAAGTGAAAGTAAAAGCCAAATCGTCTTGGCTGGAAAATTTTCACTTGGTTGCCGACTGGGAAAAAATTTTCAGAGCTCAGAAAAAAAAATCTGAAATGTAAAAAAAAAAAAAAAACTTTTTGTTAATTTTTATCATGTTTTCTAGACATGATAAAAATTAACCCTACCCCCCTTTTGTGTGAGAATGTTGTCTCCCTGTTTTAAAAATAGACCATGACTCATTCTAGGAATTATATGTTTTAGAAAGGATGAGTCATAGTCTTTGGGTTTCTCCATTCCAAAGTAAACAAAGTGAAGACATCAAATTAATAGAAAAAAAAGGAAGAGTTTTTTTTTTTTTTTTTTTTTTTTTTTTTTTTTTTCAGCTCTGGAAATATTTTTCCCATTCAACAGCCAACAAATATTTCCAGTCAATACAATTTCATTTTTACTTTCACTTTCAGTTCGTTTCTTATATCTATAAAAACATTTCATATTTCTCTTCAGATCAGTGTCGGTTGTTCAAGATGCAGCAACTCTACTCCATCCCACAACCAGGAAAAAAAAGATGTTCTTTCATGAGGAATTCTTTTGGCTTTCATGCATTCAACCTGGAGACACATTCCCTGAGCTCTAAGAAAATTTTCCGAGCCTACTCAATCGCTGAAATGGATTAAAAATAAATTCTTTCATACATTTTTAAAGCTCAAGCGTGTTAGGTGTCATGGAAAGAGCCTTTTTTCCCCTGAGCTCTAAGAAAATGTTTCCCAGCCCCCTCAATCGCTGAAATGGATTAAAAATAAATTCTTTCATACATTTTTAAAGCTCAAACGTGTTAGGTATCATGGAAAGAGCCTTTTTTTCCCCCTGAGCTCTAAGAAAATGTTTCCCAGCCCCCTCAATCGCTGAAATGGATTAAAAATAAATTCTTTCATACATTTTTAAAGCTCAAGCGTGTTAGCTGTCATGGAAAGAGCCTTTTTTATCCCAGCCCACTCAATCGCTGAAACGGATCAAAAATAAATTCTTTCATACATTTGTTTAAACCTCAAGACTGTTAGCTGTCATGGAAACTGAAATTTATGTCACGGTTTGTGTGTCACACGTCGTCAACGGTATGATTTGAGGTGAAAATTGAAAATCCGGTATGAAAAATCTCTTTAACTTCACTTTAGAAGAAGATGTGGGATAGAGAGATTTCGTCATGGGAAAATGTCTTTCAATGTCCGTCTTGGGAAAATGTCTTTCAATATCATGTCATCTCCTTTCAAATAGGATTGAAGGATTTTTCTTAAACTATGTTGACATCTTGATGCATAAAACCCACGGATGGGAAATTCTGATCCATGGATGGATCATCCAATTTCGCTAGACCCTGATAAACGGTTGCTGATGAGATCCAAACGAGGGGTCCTAGCTTTTCAAATGGGAAACATTTTCCCCTAAACGGAGGAATGATTTCTATTCTGTGAGACGTCAAAAATTGGAAAAAAGCTTGTGTTCACAGAAGCTCTTTCTAGAAGAGTGGTCCTGGGTCCAGATGAGGTAGAGAGAGAAAAAGCATGCTGCACCTTGGACAGCCCGCACAGTTCTGAACAGAAAACGTAGAATACTTTTATAGAAAGTGTTGAAAGTGAAAGTAAAAGGCCAATCGTCTTGGCTGGAGAATTTTCACTTGGTTGCCGGCTGGGAATAAATTTTCAGAGCTCAGAAAAAAATTCTGAGATGTAAAAAAAAAAAAAAAAAAAAAAAAAAAAAAAAAAAAAAAAATTTGTTAATTTTTATCATGTCTTCTAGACATGATAAAAATTAACTCTACCCCCTTTTGTCTGGGAATGTTGTCTCACCCTTTCTAAAAATAGACCATGTATACCAATATACTACAAACGGACTTGAACGTCTGTTCTCAGTATGTAGCTATACAAATTTGAAGGTAAAATTTAAAAAAAGACATCTTTTTGGGGAAAAGGGAGTAAATTTGTATAGGAATATACTACAAACGGAATTTAAGGCCTGTTTTCAGTATATAGCTATACAAATTGGAAGGTAAAAGAAAAATAAAAAAAGACATCTTTTTTTTTCGGGGGAGGGAAGGCAGTGAATTTGTATAGGAATATACTACAAATGGACTTTAAAGCCTGTTTTCAGCATATAGCTATACAAATTGGAAGGTAAAAAAAATAAAAAAAAAGACATCTTTTTTTTTCGGATGGGAAGGCAGTGAATTTGTATAGGAATATACTACAAACGGACTTTAAAGCCTGTTTTCAGCATATAGCTATACAAATTGGAAGGTAAAAAAATAAAAAAGACATCTTTTTGCTGGGAAATTAAGTGAATTTGTATAGGAATATACTACAAACTGACTTTAATGCCTGTTTTCAGTATATAGCTATACAAATTGGAAGGTAAAAAAAAATTAAAAAAAAGATATCTTTTTTGGGGAAAAGGAGTGAATTTGTATAGGAATATACTACAAGAACATCAAGAAAAGAACATCATGGGTCCAAGAATTGAAACTGAAAGTCCAAAAACGAAATGTTAACGATTGGGAAGAAAATTTTCAAAGCTGAAAAAAGATTTAAAAAAAAAATATACTTCCTTTTTCTTTCTTAATTTGATGTCTTCATTCTTTTGACCGTGTAGAAATAAAAAAAGTGAAGACATCAAATTAAGAAAGAAAATGAAAGGTTTTTTTTTTTTTTTTTTTTTAATGTGTGAAAATTTTTCCAGAGCTCTGAGAATTTTTCCCAGTCGGTTTCTAGAAGCAACTCGTTAATGTATTTAAAGCACTCGCGTTTCAGTTTCAGATCAGTCTGTGCTGTGCACTCAACGTGGATACACGCTTCTCACTCTCCTGGGAAGAGCTTCTGTGAAGGTATGTGAACATTTTTTTCTTACTCTTTTGTATTTCATAGACTACAAATATTTATTGAGTCACCCATTTTATAGAAATGTATTCTTATTTCCTTTCAATACTTTGAGGTAGGGTAATATTTTTCCCCCTGCTACTGTTTTTGTTTTTCAAGGCTAGAAATGTTTTACTCAATAGCTGTTTTTATAGAAAACATGCTATTATTTCATATACTGATATATTTTGTGAAACTTTAACAAATTCCTTTCAAGAAGCAGGATCTCGTGATCCACAGCTGGCTAGACCCGTCAGTGTAATAGGATCACGATTGTTCCATCCTATACTGATATATTTTGTGAAACTTTAACAAATTCCTTTCAAGAAGCCAAGATCTCGTGATCCACAGCTGGCTAGACCCGTCAGTGTAATCGGATCACGATTGTTCCATCCTATACTGATATATTTTGTGAAACTTTAACAAATTCCTTTCAAGAAGCCAAGATCTCGTGATCCACAGCTGGCTAGACCCGTCAGTGTAATCGGATCACGATTGTTCCATCCTATACTAATATATTTTGTGAAACTTTAACAAATTCCTTTCAAGAAGCCAAGATCTCGTGATCCACAGCTGACTCCATTAGTCAGGAAAAACGGATCACGATTTTATCAATCGTATACTGATATATTTTGTGAAACTTTAACAAATCCCTTTCAACAGGGCAAGATCTCGTGATCCATAGCTGGCTAGAGCAGTCAGCATCAATGGATCACGATGGTTCCATCGTGATATATTTTGTGAAACTTTAACAAGGCAAGATCTCGTGATCCACAGCTGGCTAGACTAGTCAGGATTAACGGATCACGATTTTATCAATCGTATACTGATATATTTTGTGAAACTTCTTTAACAAATCCTTTTCAAGAAGGCAAGATCTCGTGATCCACAGCTGGCTAGAGCAGTCAGTATAATCGGATCACGACTGTTCTCTCGTATACTAATATATTTTGTGAAATTTTAACAAATGACTTTCAAGAAGGCAAGATCTCGTGATCCAGAGCTGACTCAATCAGTCAGGATTAACGGATCACGATTATTCCATTCTATACTGATATATTTTGTGAAACTTCTTTAACAAATGACTTTCAAGAAGGCAAGATTTCGTGATCCACAGCTGACTAGACTTGTCAGAATTAACGGATCACGATAGTTCCATTGTATACTGATATATTTTGTGGAATTTTAACAAATTGTTTTCAACAAGGCAAGATCCTGTGATCCACAGCTGACTCCATCAGTCAGGATAACGGATCATGATTTTTTTCAATCGTATACTGATATATATTTTGTATATTTTGTGAAACTTTAACAAATCCTTTTCAAAAAAGGCAAGGTCTTGTGATCCACAGCTGACTCCATCAGTCAGGATAACGGATCATGATGGTTCCATCATATACTGATATATATTTTGTGAAACGTTAACAAATGACTTTCAAGAAGGCAAAATCATGTGATTCAATAGAATTGTTCAATCTTATATTGGTATATTCTGATAAAACAACAGAATGATCCAATTTTGAATACGATCCCAATATGATTTTATAAAATCCATTTCATATTTTGTAAAACGTGAACGACTGACTTTCAAGCTGGCTGCATGGGTGTTTTTTTTTTCGTGGTTTTTCCACGGTCCATGGGTTTGGGTATCGATTCGGAAAAGGAATCTCCAAAGGGGTGGGAAAAAAACTTTCCCTTTTCCGAAGAAACATTTTAGGGAGGGAAACAGGCATGGTGTGCCTTTTCGTGACACCCATGTGGCTGAACAACCTATCGGTCACCGGGGATATCTCTGGAAGGACCGAAAAAATCTATCCACTGTCGTTGGAACTGTGTTCACTGGAGGGTATTTCTTTTTCGCGATCTCCCTTTCAATTTTCTCTGAGATCCTTTAGGAATGGGTGAGGATGGGTAGCGTGAAGCGCGGGAAACCTGAATCAGCAGAACGAAAATCCCTTTGAACAACTATTTAAAAAGGAAATGTAAAAGAGGACCTAACTTTCGTTGAAAGCATTTCTGTGTAGACGAAAGTAGGAAGAGATTTCGAAAAATATTCTATCCTAGAACGATGAAGTCAGTCCATTGAAATCTTCTTCTTTGATCCATCAATAGCTTCGAAATACGAAAAAGAAACATTCAGCTTGTCTAAGATTCAGGAATCGTAAGAGATTCTTAAAGAATTCTTCTTAAGATCATCATGGGTTCCAGATTTGGGTAAAGAGAGAGGGAGACATGTTACCTTTTCAACAGCCCACACTGTTCTGAACAAAAACGTGGAATACTTTTATAGAAAAGAGAAGAATTGAAAGTGAAAGTCAAAAACCGAAATGGGATCGGCTGGGAAAAAATTTTTCAGAGCTCAGGAAAAATTCTGAGATTAAAAAAAAAATAAAAAAAAAAAAAATAAAAAATAAAAAAAAAAACCTCTTCCTTTTTCTTTATTGATTTGATGTCTTCACTCTTTTGACCTTGTAGAATGTCAAAAAGTGAAGACATCAAATTAAAAAAGAAAAAAGGAAAAGTTATTATTATTATTATTATAATTTTTTTTTTGACTCAGAATTTTTTCTCGGCTCAGAAATTTTCCCAGCCGATCTGATTTCGTTTTTTTACTTTCATTTTCAATTCTTCTCTTATCTATAAAAGCATTCTACGTTTCAGTTCAGAACAGTGTGGGCTGTTGGAAAGGCAACACGTCATAGAAATATTTTTCCCCTCGACTCGATGAGTCAAATGAGACCTATCTAAAGGGTTATTAGAACGAATTCATACTTGTGTATTGAAAGCACTCGAGTTTCGACTTAACATCAGTCTGTGCTGTGTATTCTGCTTGGATACATACTTTTCCCTCCTAGAAAGAGCTTTTGTGAAGGTAGGCCATCCATTCTTCACAGCTCTTAGACATTTATTTCCAGCTGATTTGATCGACGAGACATCACCTTATTTTTAAGCATCCACTCTCTGGGATCTATGAAAGGTTTTATGGTTTTGTTTCTGTTGAGTCTGTGCTGTAGAGCCCCCAAATGTCTACAAGGGTTCTCATTCTAGGACGTGTGCACTATTTTGACATTTCATTTCATAGCTGGGGTGATGGGTGGGTCACCTTCCTTTCAAACTGCAGCGTGGAGGTAGAGATGTTAGAAAGTTTCGAGCCTACGTGTTTAATTCATGGGTGAACCACGCTTCGTGAACAAAACAGGACCCTTTCGTGGATCGTCCCTAGGAAAAAGCACAGAACGGAAACGGCTACTCGTGTTTAGTCTATTCGACATTATTCAAAAGGATCTCTACTCTCTTTTTGGTTCGAAGTATGTCTCTACCTGTTGTCTTAGGTGTCTAAAGAAATTAGCTTTTCAGGAAAGGAGTTGTCTTAGGTTTCTAAAGAAATTAGCTTTTCAGGAAAGGAATGTTACTTGAGAAACAGGACGAGATAGGTTGAGAGAGGTTTCAAAGAAAAATGAGAGATGTCGTTCATTTTTATCATGTCTGAAGACATGATAAAAATGAACAAAAAGTATTTATAATATATATTATATAATATATATATTATATAATATATTTATTTTTAATCCATTTCAGCGATTGAGGGGGCTGGGAAACATTTTCTTAGAGCTCAGGGGATAAAAGGCTCTTTCCATGACACCTAACACGCTTGAGCTTTAAAAATGTATGAAAGAATTTATTTTTAATCCATTTCAGCGATTGAGGGGGCTCGGAAAATTTTCTCAGAGCTCAGGGAATGTGTCTCCAGGTTGAATGCATGAAAGCCAAAAGAATTCCTCATGAAAGAACATCTTTTTTTTCCTGGTTGTGGGATGGAGTAGAGTTGCTGCATCTTGAACAACCCACACTGATCTGAAGAGAAATATGAAATGTTTTTATAGATATAAGAAATGAACTGAAAGTGAAAGTAAAAATGAAATTGTATTGGCTGGAAATATTTCTTGGCTGTTGAATGGGAAAAATATTTCCAGAGCTGAAAAAAAAAAACTCTTCCTTTTTTTCTATTAATTTGATGTCTTCACTTTGTTTACTTGGGAATGGAGAAACCCAAAGACTATGACTCATCCTTTCTAAAACATATAATTCCTAGAATGAGTCATGGTCTATTTTTAGAAACAGGGAGACAACATTCTCACACAAAAGGGGGGTAGGGTTAATTTTCATCATGTCTAGAAAACATGATAAAAATTAACAAAAAGTTTTTTTTTTTTTCATCTCAGATTTTTTTTTCTGAGCTCTGAAAATTATTTCCCAGTCGGCAACCAAGTGAAAATTTTCCAGCCAAGACGATTTGGCTTTTACTTTCACTTTCATCGCTTTTCTATAAAAGTATTCCACGTTTCCTATTCAGAACCGTGCGGGCTATCCAAGGGGCAGCATGCTTTTTCTCTTTCTCTATCTCATCTGGACCCAGGAACATTCTTCTAGAAAGAGCTTCTGTGAACACAAGTTTCTTTCCACTTTTTAATGTCTCACAGAATAGAAATCATTCTTCTGTTTAGGGAAAAATGTCTCCCTTTTGAAAAGCTAGGATCCCTCGTTTGGATTTCATCAGCAACCGTTTATCAGGTTCTATCGAAATTGGATGATCCATCCATGAATCAGAATTTCCCATCCGTGGTTTGGATGCAAAAAGATTTCAACATAGTTTAAGAAAAGTCCTATTTGAAAGGAGATGTCATGATATTGAAAGACACCTCAAACCCTACCGTTGACGACGTGTGAGACACAAACCATGACATAAATTTCAGTTTCTATGACAGCTAACACGCTTGAGCTTTAAAAATGTATGAAAGAATTTGTTTTTAATTCATTTCAGCTATTGAGTGGGCTGGGGGAAAAAAGGCCCTTTTCATGAGAGCTAACATGCTTGAGCTTTAAAAATATAGGAACGAATTTATTTTTAATCCATTTCAGCTATTGAGTGGGCTGGGAAACATTTTCTTAGAGCTCAGGGAATGTGTGTCTAGGTTGAATGGGAAGTCGGATGGGATGTCGAAACTCGAGTGGCTTAAAAAATAAATATACGAAATTTGGTTCATCGAGCTGACTAGGAAAATTTCTGAGAGTTCTGGAAATAATTCTGAGTTCAATCATGGGACATGAGAACAGAAATGTATTACAATCATCATGTCATCATTGTTTTCGAAAGCCAAAAGAATTCATCATCAAAGAACATTTTTTTCCTGGTTGTGGGATGGAGTAGAGTTGCTGCATCTTGAACAACCCACACTGATCTGAACAGAAACATGAAATGTTCTTATAGATATAAGAAATGAATTGAAAGTGAAAGTAAAAATGAATTTGTATTGGCTGGAAATATTTATATAATATATATATTATATAATATATTATATAATATATATGCATCAATTTATGCATCAAGATTTCAACATAGTTTAAGAAAAATCCTTCAATCCTATTTGAAAGGAGATGACATGATATTGAAAGACATTTTCCCATGACGAAATCTCTCTATCCCACATCTTCTTCTAAAGTGAAGTTAAAGAGATTTTTCATACCAGGTTTTCAATTTTCACCTCAAATCATACCGTTGACGACGTGTGACACACAAACCGTGACATAAATTTCAGTTTCCATGACAGCTAACAGTCTTGAGGTTTAAACAAATGTATGAAAGAATTTATTTTTGATCCGTTTCAGCGATTGAGTGGGCTGGGATAAAAAAGGCTCTTTCCATGACAGCTAACACGCTTGAGCTTTAAACATGTATGAAAGAATTTATTTTTAATCCATTTCAGCGATTGAGTGGGCTGTGAAAAGAAAAAGCTCTTTCCATGATACCTAACACTCTTGAGCTTTAAAAATGTATGAAAGAATTTATTTTTAATCCATTTCAGCGATTGAGTCTGCTGGGAAACATGTTCTCAGAGCTCAGGGAAAAAAAAGGCTCTTTCCATGACAGCTAACACTCTTGAGGTTTAAAAATGTATGAAAGAATTTATTTTTAATCCATTTCAGCGATTGAGGGGGCTGGGAAACATTTTCTTAGAGCTCAGGGAATGTGTGTCTAGGTTGAATGGGAAGTCGGATGGGAAGTCGAAACTCGACTGGCTTAAGAAATAAATATACGAAATTTGGTTCATCGAGCTGACTAGGAAAATTTCTGAGAGTTCTGGAAATAATTCTGAGTTCAATCATGGGACATGAGAACAGAAATGTATTACAATCATCATGTCATCATTGTTTTCGAAAGCCAAAAGAATTCATCATCAAAGAACATTTTTTTCCTGGTTGTGGGATGGAGTAGAGCTGCTGCATCTTGAACAACCCACACTGATCTGAACAGAAACATGAAATGTTCTTATAGATATAAGAAATGAATTGAAAGTGAAAGTAAAAATGAAATTGTATTGGCTGGAAATATTTCTTGGCTGTTGAATGGGAAAAATATTTCCAGGGCTGAAAAAAAAAAAAAAAAAAAAACTCTTTCTTTTTTTCTATTAATTTGATGTCTTCACTTTGTTTACTTTGGAATGGAGAAGCCCAAAGACTATGACTCATCCTTTCTAAAACATATAATTCCTAGAATGAGTCATGGTCTATTTTTAGAAACAGTGAGACAACATTCCCACACAAAAGGGGGGTAGGGTTAATTTTTATCATGTCTAGAAGAGATGATAAAAATTAACAAAAAGTTTTTTTTTTTTTTTTTTTTTTTTTTTTTTTTTTTTTTTTTTTACGTCTCAGAATTTTTTTTCTGAGCTCTGAAAATTTTTTCCCAGTCGGCAACCAAGTGAAAAATTTCCAATCGGCTTTTACTTTCACTTTCAACTCTTTTCTATAAAAGCATTCCACGTTTTCTGTTCAGAACCGTGCGGGTTCTCCATGGTGCAACATGCTTTTTCCCTCTCTCTACCTCATCTGCAGCTAGGATGTTTTTCCTTCTTCAAGAAGTGGAATTTTTGGAGAATACCTTACAATTTCACGAGCTAGCTGTTTCTTATATTTCGAGGAGATTTCAATGAAATTGTTTATAGATGTCACCTATTGCAGATGGGGAAAAAGTCTATACTGGATCGCTGGAGACATCTCATCCAGATAGGTCACGTTATATTTTTTCCCACACCTAAATAAATTGGACATGAGCCATCCTTTTGTTTTCTCATCCAACAAAGATAGACACTGCAGACCGTTTTGGGTTTTCACTCTTCGCGAACCGAGACGAGCCGCAGCCACACTTTGCGTTTTCTATGAGCGCAATAATGGATCACGTGAGCAGCCATTTTGTTTCCCATCTCACCCAGATAGGTCATGTTGTATTTTGTTTCATGCACCTAGCCAATTTTGGACATGAGCCATTCTTTTGTTTTTTTTTTCTATCGAACCAAGATAGACTCTGGAGACAATTTTGTTTCTCAACGGAAAAGTAAATTTTCTGAATGGGTGCCGGTGTTCGAATACTTTTGTGACCAACTGTGTGATTATACTGTTACAACCACGAACCTCGAAATGTATGGGTTTTACAGTTGACTACGGTAAGACGCAGGGAGACCTGTCATCCCTAGCTCCTCCTAGGAATTCTGAAGATACTATTACAACCCCAAAATCTCAAAAATGATAGGATTTACAATTGACATCGAGTCCCGAAACCAATCGAGCTGACCCTAGAGAGATTGGAAAGGAAGATGGATTCAATGGGAGGGAGATTATTCTTCTTTCGGGATGGAAACAATATTCGTACTATTTTTCTTTCAAGAGGGAAAGGGGCATCAAATCCCACAACCTGTCGAGTGGACTCTAGAGAGGTTGAAAAGGCAGACAGATTCGACTGGGGTCGGTTTCGGGTTAAAAAGAAGAGCCGTTCCGCTTTTCTTCCAACATGGAAAAGGGTATCTAGTCTCACAACCTACAAACGCATCTTCTTTCAAAAAGTTAGAAAGGATTTTAAAATAGGTTGGAAACTATTTTCTTCTTCAAAATTCGGGAAAACAACAACATACGCTTGGGTTCCAAAAAACAGTTAAAGAAGGCTAAATGAACAGCCCGTCTAAAGTGAAATTCCGAAGAGAATAAATGGGTAAGGACTCATCCATCGAGTCGGCTGGGCAATGGTTTTCTTAGAAATTGAAACGGTCCACAAATAAACAACGTGGTAAACAATATCAACAAAATGGTAAAGCAAATCTATTGAGCTGGTCTCTCAAATCTCACCCCGCAAAATATTTTAAACGTAAACAAGTCAACAACATAGTAAATACCATCAATAGAATAGGATAATAACATCGGCTAGAAGGGGAAAAACCTGTCAGAGAAGCAAAAACACAAAAGAGTGGAAGAAAAAATGTTAACATACCTTCACAGAAGCTTTTTCCAGGAGAGATAGAAGCGTGTATCCACGTTGAGTGCCCCGCACAGAGTGATTGGAAGCTGAAACACGAGTGGTTTAAATAGCTAAGTGAGAGTTCTTTCTAGAAACAATTTAGAAGTCTTATTTTGATCATTGAGTCGACTGGGAAAAAATTCTCAGAGCTCAGAAAAAAATTCTGATGAAAAAAAAAAAAAACTTTTTGTTAATTTTTATCATGTCTTCTAGACATGATAAAAATTAACTACCCCCTTTTGTCTGGGAATGTTGTCTCCCACTTTCTAAAAATAGACCATGACTCATCCTTTCTTAAGAATACAATTCCAAGAAAAGAATGGGTTGGAATCTCTTTTTAGAAACGGTGAGACAACATTCCCAGACAAAAAAGGGGGGTAGTTAATTTTTATCATGTCTAGAAGACATGATAAAAATTAACAAAAAGTTTTTTTTTTTTTTCCATCTCAGAATTTTTTTTTTCTCAGCTCTGAGAATTTTTTCACAGTCCACTTGATGATCAAAACAAGACTTCCAAATTGTTTCTAGAAAGAACTCTCACTTAGCTATTTAAACCACTCCAGTTTCAGCTTCAGATCAGTCTGTGCTGGGCAGTCCACCTGGATATAGGCTTTTGGATACAAGAATGGTTTTTCTCAACTCGCAGAAATTTGTTTCCAGCCGACTCGTTTTCACTTTCCCATTCAACTCGTCTCTTATCTATAAAAACATTCCGAGTTTCAATTCAGTTCGGAACGGGCTGTTGGAGATGCAACACAAGATCCTTGTTATTGATAACAATATTCAGATTTCCAATCTATGCGTGCTGTTCAAGGTGGAACATAACGGTTTGAATCTCTTCAACTTAAAGAAGATGACGTATTCCATCCTTTTCAAATCTTTGATTACAAGTGGGGTAAGTTTATGCCTTTCCTTCATACTGTCCAGCTTTACTATTTATTTGTCATTACATAAGTGATTTGCTTGACCATTTACATGATTTATTATTAAACATAGCAAGCTAGCCATTATAAAACTATGCCCCCCTTCATGGTATTTATCTTTCAGACATATATATTATTGATTAAGTTATTTCTTTATCAATATCTCCTGATCCTGGCACCCATTCAAAAAATCATTAATAATAATTTAATATCATTAATACAATTTTGAAACCTTCTAGTATAAACCTTTTTTATCAATTTTTAGTAAAATAAAAAAGATCCTAAATTCCTTACCTTTTAAATCTAGTGTGTCTCATAATACAAACCGGTTTGTCCTATGAGACACACTAGATTTAAAAGGTAAGGAGTTTAGGATTTCTTTTATTTTACGGTCCAGGAAATTTTAAAAGTTTTATGGAATTCTTATATTTTTTTAATCAATTTAATTTTTAGGTACCAAAATAGGATTAGATTAAAAAATATAAGACGAAGTGAAAAATAATAGATAATTATTAATAATGAAGGGTAGGAATCAAGATGAATACTGAGGAATCTACAACATTATCTGAAAGGAAAAGAAAAAGAAAAGTATATTTGAAACATTATTGGTCACTGTAACGAGTAAAAGAAGCAAATCGATGGAGAAAACGAGAAAGGCGAAAAGATCCAAACGTCCGATTCAAAGAAAATGAATACCAACGAATGAGACGATGGAAATGTTGGGATAATGGTCTTCCTAAACATAGACATAAGCCTGACAACACACTATTCAAACAATGTCCGACAATGGAGGAATGTCAAAACATTATTAAACGTATGAATGTTTCGGAACGAACACGAGCTAAGTATGAATTTTATTTTAATGAATCTATGAATGGTATCGAAACCATGGTGACGGTATAAAGTATTATTATAAAACAGCATTAGACCAATATGAAAAGTATCTGACTGAGGAAAAGAGGAAATCGTATAATAAAATAAAAAATAAAATCGTGTTTTTGTATCGTTTGCTCGGTGAAAAAAGGGAGCGCCCGAAACAAATTCATATTAAAAGGTGTCAAGGTCCTCTTCTTACATTAAATGACCTAAAAAAACTTAGAAAAATAGTTATAGATCGTTATGAATATGAAGAGATGCCTTTATTTATTCTTGTCATTCTTGAAACTGACTTAATAGCAAACGAAATTTTAAAACTTCTGAACGAAACAGATCTTCGACGACACTATGCAGAAAAGAAAATGGCATCGTCCAATATATGGGATCAACGTAATCGGTATTTGTATGAATTTTTGGCTTGGGTTATTGCCGGCCCACTTTTCCCTCGATCATTAGATAGTTGCTCAAGAAAGTTAAAACGATTCTTCCGAAAGTATTTCCCGTATCGACTCTTTAATCCTTCCTATACCATCATTAAACGTTCTATGAAAATTGCAAAGTACGGAAACACATGCGAGAAGAAGCTAAAAAGGAGATGGAATCAATAATAACGTAACAGCTTATTCTTTTACGTATCTTTATCTTCCTAATAGGTAAGTATTTCTCAGGTTTGGACGAGAATGATCTTGTGTTGCATCTCCAACAGCCCGTTCCGAACTGAATTGAAACTCGGAATGTTTTTATAGATAAGAGACGAGTTGAATGGGAAAGTGAAAACGAGTCGGCTGGAAACAAATTTCTGCGAGTTGAGAAAAACCATTCTTGTATCCAAAAGCCTATATCCAGGTGGACTGACCAGCACAGACTGATCTGAAGCTGAAACTGGAGTGGTTTAAATAGCTAAGTGAGAGTTCTTTCTAGAAACAATTTGGAAGTCTTGTTTTGATCATCGAGTGGACTGGGAAAAAATTCTCAGAGCTGAGAAAAAAAAATTCTGAGATGAAAAAAAAAAAAAAAAAAAAAAAAAAACTTTTTGTTAATTTTTATCATGTCTTCTAGACATGATAAAAATTAACTACCCCCCTTTTTTGTCTGGGAATGTTGTCTCACCGTTTCTAAAAATAGATTCCAACCCATTCTTTTCTTGGAATTGTATTCTTAAGAAAGGATGAGTCATGGTCTATTTTTAGAAAGTGGGAGACAACATTCCCAGACAAAAGGGGGTAGTTAATTTTTATCATGTCTAGAAAACATGATAAAAATTAACAAAAAGTTTTTTTTTTTTTTTTTTTTTTTTCATCTCAGAATTTTTTTCTGAGCTCTGAGAATTTTTTCCCAGTCGACTCAATGATCAAAATAAGACTTCCAAATTGTTTCTAGAAAGAACTCTCACTTAGCTATTTAAACCACTCGTGTTTCAGCTTCCAATCACTCTGTGCGGGGCACTCAACGTGGATACACGCTTCTATCTCTCCTGGAAAAAGCTTCTGTGAAGGTATGTTAACATTTTTTCTTCCACTCTTTTGTGTTTTTGCTTCTCTGACAGGTTTTTCCCTTCTAGCCGATGTTATTATCCTATTCTATTGATGGTATTTACTATGTTGTTGACTTGTTTACGTTTAAAATATTTTGCGGGGTGAGATTTGAGAGACCAGCTCAATAGATTTGCTTTACCATTTTGTTGATATTGTTTACCACGTTGTTTATTTGTGGACCGTTTCAATTTCTAAGAAAACCATTGCCCAGCCGACTCGATGGATGAGTCCTTACCCATTTATTCTCTTCGGAATTTCACTTTAGACGGGCTGTTCATTTAGCCTTCTTTAACTGTTTTTTGGAACCCAAGCGTATGTTGTTGTTTTCCCGAATTTTGAAGAAGAAAATAGTTTCCAACCTATTTTAAAATCCTTTCTAACTTTTTGAAAGAAGATGCGTTTGTAGGTTGTGAGACTAGATACCCTTTTCCATGTTGGAAGAAAAGCGGAACGGCTCTTCTTTTTAACCCGAAACCGACCCCAGTCGAATCTGTCTGCCTTTTCAACCTCTCTAGAGTCCACTCGACAGGTTGTGGGATTTGATGCCCCTTTCCCTCTTGAAAGAAAAATAGTACGAATATTGTTTCCATCCCGAAAGAAGAATAATCTCCCTCCCATTGAATCCATCTTCCTTTCCAATCTCTCTAGGGTCAGCTCGATTGGTTTCGGGACTCGATGTCAATTGTAAATCCTATCATTTTTGAGATTTTGGGGTTGTAATAGTATCTTCAGAATTCCTAGGAGGAGCTAGGGATGACAGGTCTCCCTGCGTCTTACCGTAGTCAACTGTAAAACCCATACATTTCGAGGTTCGTGGTTGTAACAGTATAATCACACAGTTGGTCACAAAAGTATTCGAACACCGGCACCCATTCAGAAAATTTACTTTTCCGTTGAGAAACAAAATTGTCTCCAGAGTCTATCTTGGTTCGATAGAAAAAAAAAAACAAAAGGATGGCTCATGTCCAAAATTGGCTAGGTGCATGAAACAAAATACAACATGACCTATCTGGGTGAGATGGGAAACAAAATGGCTGCTCACGTGATCCATTATTGCGCTCATAGAAAACGCAAAGTGTGGCTGCGGCTCGTCTCGGTTCGCGAAGAGTGAAAACCCAAAACGGTCTGCAGTGTCTATCTTTGTTGGATGAGAAAACAAAAGGATGGCTCATGTCCAATTTATTTAGGTTTGGGAAAAAATATAACGTGACCTATCTGGATGAGATGTCTCCAGCGATCCAGTATAGACTTTTTCCCCATCTGCAATAGGTGACATCTATAAACAATTTCATTGAAATCTCCTCGAAATATAAGAAACAGCTAGCTCGTGAAATTGTAAGGTATTCCCAAAATATTCCACTTCTTGAAGAAGGAAAAACATCCTAGACATGATAAAAATTAACCCTACCACCCTTTTGTGTGGGAATGTTGTCTCACTGTTTCTAAAAATAGACCATGACTCATTCTAGGAATTATATGTTTTAGAAAGGATGAGAGTCATAGTCTTTGGGTTTCTCCATTCCAAAGTAAACAAAGTGAAGACATCAAATTAATAGAAAAAAAAGGAAGAGTTTTTTTTTTTTTTTTTTTTTTTTTTTTTTTTTTTTTTTTTATAGCTCTGGAAATATTTTTCCCATTCAACAGCCAAGAAATATTTCCAGCCAATACAATTTCATTTTTACTTTCACTTTCAATTCATTTCTTATATCTATAAGAACATTTCATGTTTCTGTTCAGATCAGTGTGGGTTGTTCAAGATGCAGCAACTCTACTCCATCCCACAACCAGGAAAAAAAGATGTTCTTTCATGAGATGTTCTTTTGGCTTTCGAAAACAATGATGACATGATGATTGTAATACATTTCGGTTCTCATGTCCCATGCTTGAACTCAGAATTATTTCCAGAACTCTGAAAATTTTTCCTAGTCAGCTCGATGACCCAACTTTCGTATATTTATTTTTTAAGCCACTCGAGTTTCGACTTCCCATCCGTGTGTGCTGTGCATTCAAACTGGAGACACATTCCCTGAGCTCTAAAAAAATGTTTCCCAGCCCACTCAATCGCTGAAATGGATTAAAAATAAATTCTTTCATACATTTTTAAACCTCAAGAGTGTTAGCTGTCATGGAAAGAGCCTTTTTTCCCCTGAGCTCTAAGAAAATGTTTCCCAGCAGACTCAATCGCTGAAATGGATTAAAAATAAATTCTTTCATACATTTTTAAACCTCAAGAGTGTTAGCTGTCATGGAAAGAGCCTTTTTTCCCTGAGCTCTAAGAAAATGTTTCCCAGCCCACTCAATCGCAGAAATGGATTAAAAATAAATTCTTTCATGCATTTTTAAACCTCAAGAGTGTTAGCTGTCATGGAAAGAGCCTTTTTTCAGCTGAGCTCTGAGAAAATGTTTCTCAGCAGACTTAATCGCTGAAATGGATTAAAAATAAATTCTTTCATACATTTTTAAACCTCAAGAGTGTTAGCTGTCATGGAAAGAGCCTTTTTTTCCCTGAGCTCTGAGAAAATGTTTCCCAGCCCACTCAATCGCTGAAATGGATTAAAAATAAATTCTTTCATACCTTTTTAAACCTCAAGAGTGTTAGCTGTCATGGAAAGAGCGTTTTTCCCCTGAGCTCTGAGAAAATGTTTCCCAGCAGACTCAATCGCTGAAACGGATTAAAAATAAATTCTTTCATACATTTTTAAACCTCAAGAGTGTTAGCTGTCATGGAAAGAGCCTTTTTTCCCTTAGTTCTAAGAAAATGTTTCCCAGCCCACTCAATCGCTGAAATGTATTAAAAATAAATTTTTTCATACATTTTTAAGCCTCAAGAGTGTTAGCTGTCATGGAAAGAGCCTTTTTTTCCCTGAGCTCTAAGAAAATGTTTCCCAGCCCACTCTATCGCTGAAATGGATTAAAAATAAATTGTCATCTCCTTTCAAATAGGATTGAAGGATTTTTCTTAAACTATGTTGAAATCTTTTTGCATCCAAACCACGGATGGGAAACTCTGATTCATGGATGTATCATCCAATTTCGCTAGAACCTGATAAACGGTTGCTGATGAAATCCAAACGAGGGGTCCTAGCTTTTCAAAAGGGAAACATTTTTCCCTAAACAGAAGAATGATTTCTATTCTGTGAGACATGAAAAAGTGGAAAGAAACTTGTGTTCACAGAAGCTCTTTCTAGAAGAATGTTCCTGGGTCCAGATGACATAGAGAAAGACAAAAAGCATGCTGCTGCTTGGATAGCCCGCACGGTTCTGAACAGAAAACGTAGAATACTTTTATAGAAAAGTGTTGAAAGTGAAAGTAAAAGGCCAATCGTCTTGGCTGGAGAATTTTCACTTGGTTGCCGACTGGGAAAAAGTTTTCAGAGCTCAGAAAAAAAAATCTGAGATGTAAAAAAAAAAAAAAAAAAACTTTTTGTTAATTTTTATCATGTTTTCTAGACATGATAAAAATTAACCCTACCCCCCTTTTGTGTGAGAATGTTGTCTCCCTGTTTCTAAAAATAGACCATGACTCATTCTAGGAATTATATGTTTTAGAAAGGATGAGTCATAGTCTTTGGGTTTCTCCATTCCAAAGTAAACAAACTGAAGACATCAAATTAATAGAAAAAAAGGAAGAGTTTTTTTTTTTTTCAGCTCTGGAAATATTTTTCCCATTCAACAGCCAAGAAATATTTCCAGCCAATACAATTTCATTTTTACTTTCACTTTCAGTTCATTTCTTATATCTATAAAAACATTTCATATTTCTCTTCAGATCAGTGTGGGTTGTTCAAGATGCAGCAACTCTACTCCATCCCACAACCAGGAAAAAAAAGATGTTCTTTCATGAGGAATTCTTTTGGCTTTAATGCATTCAACCTAGAGACACATTCCCTGAGCTCTAAGAAAATTTTCCGAGCCCCCTCAATCGCTGAAATGGATTAAAAGTAAATTGTTTCATACATTTTGAAAGCTCAAGCGTGTTAGGTGTCATGGAAGGAGCCTTTTTTCCCCTGAGCTCTGAGAAAATGTTTCCCAGCAGACTCAATCGCTGAAATGGATTAAAAATAAATTCTTTCATACATTTTTAAACCTCAAGAGTGTTAGCTGTCATGGAAAGAGCCTTTTTTTCCCTGAGCTCTGAGAAAATGTTTCCCAGCCCACTCTATCGCTGAAATGGATTAAAAATAAATTCTTTCATACATTTTTAAACCTCAAGAGTGTTAGCTGTTATGGAAAGAGCCTTTTTTCCCCTGAGCTCTGAGAAAATGTTTCCCAGCAGACTCAATCGCTGAAACGGATTAAAAATAAATTCTTTCATACATTTTTAAACCTCAAGAGTGTTAGCTTTCATGGAAAGAGCCTTTTTCCCTGAGCTCTAAGAAAATGTTTCCCAGCCCACTCAATCGCTGAAATGGATTAAAAATAAATTCTTTCATACATTTTTAAACCTCAAGAGTGTTAGCTGTCATGGAAAGAGCCTTTTTTCCCCTGAGCTCTAAGAAAATGTTTCCCAGCCCACTCAATCGCTGAAATGGATTAAAAATAAATTCTTTCATACATTTTTAAACCTCAAGCATGTTAGCTCTCTTGAAAAGGGCCTTTTTTTCCCTGAGCTCTAAGAAAATGTTTCCCAGCCCAGTCAATCGCTGAAATGGATTAAAAATAAATTCTTTCATACATTTTTAAACCTCAAGCATGTTAGCTCTCATGAAAAGGGCCTTTTTTTCCCTGAGCTCTAAGAAAATGTTTCCCAGCCCACTCAATCGCTGAAATGGATTAAAAACAAATACTTTCATACATTTTTAAAGCTCAAGCGTGTTAGCTGTCATGGAAAGGGCCTTTTTTTCCCCAGCCCACTCAATCGCTGAAATGGATTAAAAATAACTTCTTTCATACATTTTTAAAGCTCAAGCGTGTTAGCTGTCATAGAAACTGAAATTTATGTCATGGTTTGTGTCTCACACGTCGTCAACGGTATGGTTTGAGGTGTCTTTCAATATCATGACATCTCCTTTCAAATAGGATTTTTCTTAAACTATGTTGAAATCTTTTTGCATCCAAACCACGGATGGGAAATTCTGATTCATGGATGTATCATCCAATTTCGCTAGAACCTGATAAACGGTTGCTGATGAAATCCAAACGAGGGGTCCTAGCTTTTCAAAAGGGAAACATTTTTCCCTAAACAGAAGAATGATTTCTATTCTGTGAGACATTAAAAAGTGGAAAGAAACTTGTGTTCACAGAAACTCTTTCTAGAAGAATGTTCCTGGGTCCAGATGAGATAGAGAAAGAGAAAAAGCATGCTGCTCCTTGGATAGCCCGCACGGTTCTGAATAGAAAACGTGGAATACTTTTATAGAAAAGCGATGAAAGTGAAAGTAAAAGCCAAATCGTCTTGGCTGGAAAATTTTCACTTGGTTGCCGACTGGGAAAAAATTTTCAGAGCTCAGAAAAAAAAAATCTGAGATGTAAAAAAAAAAAAAAAACTTTTTGTTAATTTTTATCATGTTTTCTAGACATAATAAAAATTAACCCTACCCCCCTTTTGTGTGAGAATGTTGTCTCCCTGTTTCTAAAAATAGACCATGACTCATTCTAGGAATTATATGTTTTAGAAAGGATGAGTCATAGTCTCTGGGTTTCTCCATTCCAAAGTAAACAAAGTGAAGACATCAAATTAATAGAAAAAAAGGAAGAGTTTTTTTTTTTTTTCAGCTCTGGAAATATTTTTCCCATTCAACAGCCAAGAAATATTTCCAGCCAATACAATTTCATTTTTACTTTCACTTTCAGTTCATTTCTTATATCTATAAAAACATTTCATATTTCTCTTCAGATCAGTGTGGGTTGTTCAAGATGCAGCAACTCTACTCCATCCCACAACCAGGAAAAAAAAGATGTTCTTTCATGAGGAATTCTTTTGGCTTTAATGCATTCAACCTGGAGACACATTCCCTGAGCTCTAAGAAAATTTTCCGAGCCCCCTCAATCGCTGAAATGGATTAAAAATAAATTCTTTCATACATTTTTAAAGCTCAAGCGTGTTAGGTGTCATGGAAAGAGCCTTTTTTCCCCTGAGCTCTAAGAAAATGTTTCCCAGCCCCCTCAATCGCTGAAATGGATTAAAAATAAATTCTTTCATACATTTTTAAAGCTCAAACGTGTTAGGTATCATGGAAAGAGCCCTTTTTTTCCCCTGAGCTCTAAGAAAATGTTTCCCAGCCCCCTCAATCGCTGAAATGGATTAAAAATAAATTCTTTCATACATTTTTAAAACTCAAGAGTGTTAGGTATCATGGAAAGAGCTTTTTCTTTTCACAGCCCACTCAATCGCTGAAATGGATTAAAAATAAATTCTTTCATACATGTTTAAAGCTCAAGCGTGTTAGCTGTCATGGAAAGAGCCTTTTTTATCCCAGCCCACTCAATCGCTGAAACGGATCAAAAATAAATTCTTTCATACATTTGTTTAAACCTCAAGACTGTTAGCTGTCATGGAAACTGAAATTTATGTCACGGTTTGTGTGTCACACGTCGTCAACGGTATGATTTGAGGTGAAAATTGAAAACCCGGTATGAAAAATCTCTTTAACTTCACTTTAGAAGAAGATGTGGGATAGAGAGATTTCGTCATGGGAAAATGTCTTTCAATGTCCGTCATGGGAAAATGTCTTTCAATATCATGTCATCTCCTTTCAAATAGGATTGAAGGATTTTTCTTAAACTATGTTGAAATCTTGATGCATAAAAACCACGGATGGGAAATTCTGATCCATGGATGGATCATCCAATTTCGCTAGACCCTGATAAACGGTTGCTGATGAAATCCAAACGAGGGGTCCTAGCTCTTCAAATGGGAAACACTTTCCCCTAAACGGAGGAATGATTTCTATTCTGTGAGACGTCAAAAATTGGAAAAAAGCTTGTGTTCACAGAAGCTCTTTCTAGAAGAGTGGTCCTGGGTCCAGATGAGGTATAGAGAGAAAAAGCATGCTGCACCTTGGACAGCCCGCACAGTTCTGAACAGAAAACGTAGAATACTTTTATAGAAAAGTGTTGAAAGTGAAAGTAAAAGGCCAATCGTCTTGGCTGGAGAATTTTCACTTGGTTGCCGGCTGGGAATAAATTTTCAGGGCTCAGAAAAAAATTCTGAGATGTAAAAAAAAAAAAAAAACTTTTTGTTAATTTTTATCATGTCTAGAAGACATGATAAAAATTAACTCTACCCCCTTTTGTCTGGGAATGTTGTCTCACCCTTTCTAAAAATAGACCATGTATACCAATATACTACAAACGGACTTGAACGCCTGTTCTCAGTATGTAGCTATACAAATTTCAAGGTAAAATTAAAAAAAAGACATCTTTTTGGGGAAAAGGGAGTAAATTTGTATAGGAATATAGTACAAACGGAATTTAAGGCCTGTTTTCAGTATATAGCTATACAAATTGGAAGGTAAAAAAAAATAAAAAAAAACACCTTTTTTTTTTTCGGGGGAGGGAAGGGAGTGAATTTGCATAGGAATATACTACAAACGGACTTTAAAGCCTGTTTTCAGCATATAGCTATACAAATTGGAAGGTAAAAAAAATAAAAAAAAAGACATCTTTTTTTTTTCGGGGGGGAAGGCAGTGAATTTGTATAGGAATATACTACAAACTGACTTTAATGCCTGTTTTCAGTATATAGCTATACAAATTGGAAGGTAAAAAAAAATAAAAAAAAAGATATCTTTTTGGGGAAAAGGAGTGAATTTGTATAGGAATATACTACAAGAACATCAAGAAAAGAACATCATGGGTCCAAGAATTGAAACTGAAAGTCCAAAAACGAAATGTTAACGACTGGGAAGAAAATTTTCAAAGCTGAAAAAAGATTTTAAAAAAAAATATACTTCCTTTTTCTTTCTTAATTTGATGTTTTCATTCTTTTGACCTTGTAGAAATAAAAAAAGTGAAGACATCAAATTAAGAAGCAAAAAAGGAAGGTTTTTTTTTTTTTTTTTTTTTTTTTAATGTGTGAAAATTTTTCCAGAGCTCTGAGAATTTTTCCCAGTCGGTTTCTAGAAGCAACTCGTTAATGTATTTAAACCACTCGCGTTTCAGTTTCAGATCAGTCTGTGCTGTGCACTCAACGTGGATACACGCTTCTCACTCTCCTGGGAAGAGCTTCTGTGAAGGTATGTGAACATTTTTTTCTTACTCTTTTGTATTTCATAGACTACAAATATTTATTGAGGCACCCATTTTATAGAAATGTATTCTTATTTTCTTTCAATACTTTGAAGTAGGGTGATATTTTTCCCCCTGCTACTGTTTTTGTTTTTCAAGGCTAGAAATGTTTTACTCAATAGCTGTTTTTATAGAAAACAGGCTATTATTTCATATACTGATATATTTTGTGAAACTTTAACAAATTCCTTTCAAGAAGCCAAGATCATGTGATCCACAGCTGGCTAGACACGTCAGTGTAATCGGATCACGATTGTTCCATCCTATACTGATATATTTTGTGAAACTTTAACAAATTCCTTTCAAGAAGCCAAGATCTCGTGATCCACAGCTGGCTAGACCCGTCAGTGTAATCGGATCACGATTGTTCCATCCTATACTTATATATTTTGTGAAACTTTAACAAATTCCTTTCAAGAAGCCAAGATCTCGTGATCCACAGCTGGCTAGACCCGTCAGTGTAATCGGATCACGATTGTTCCATCCTATACTGATATATTTTGTGAAACTTTAACAAATTCCTTTCAACAGGACAAGATCTCGTGATCCATAGCTGGCTAGAGCAGTCAGGATCAATGGATCACTATGGTTCCATCGTATACTGATATATTTTGTGAAACTTTAACAAGGCAAGATCTCGTGATCCACAGCTGGCTAGACTAGTCAGGATTAACGGATCACGATTTTATCAATCGTATACTGATATATTTTGTGAAACTTCGTTAACAAATCCTTTTCAAGAAGGCAAGATCTTGTGATCCACAGCTGGCTAGAGCAGTCAGTATAATCGGATCACGATTATTCCATTGTATACTGATATATTTTGTGAAACTTCTTTAACAAATGACTTTCAAGAAGGCAAGATTTCGTGATCCACAGCTGACTAGACTTGTCAGAATTAACGGATCACGATAGTTCCATTGTATACTGGCATATTTTGTGGAACTTTAACAAATTGTTTTCAACAAGGCAAGATCCTGTGATCCACAGCTGACTCCATCAGTCAGGATAACGGATCATGATTTTTTTCAATCGTATACTGATATATATATTGTATATTTTGTGAAACTTTAACAAATCCTTTTCAAAAAAGGCAAAGTCTTGTGATCCACAGCTGACTCCATCAGTCAGGATAACGGATCATGATGGTTCCATCATATACTGATATATATTTTGTGAAATGTTAACAAATGACTTTCAAGGAGGCAAAACATGTGATTCAATAGAATTGTTCAATCTTATACTGGTATATTCTGATAAAACAACAGAATGATCCAATTTTGAATACGATCCCAATATGTTTTTATAAAATCCATTTCATATTTTGTAAAACGTGAACGACTGACTTTCAAGCTGGCTGCATGGGTGTTCTTTTTCGTGGTTTTTCCCCATGTGTAACGTGAATACGAGCCAGTTTCCCTTCCAAAGTCCTCCACGAAGGCATTTCTTAAGGCAAATATCCCTCAAATGCTTTACCGTCATCCGAATCGACTTGACCTCTCTCCAACTTCCACGGTGTCATTTGAACCATCGAGTCGGCTGTTGGAAAAAAATGTCTGACAGCTGAAAACAGTATCTCCACACACCTTCACAAAACCTCTTTCCAGGAGGAAGAAGCGTGTATTCAGCTCCAGTGCACAGCACAGACTGATTTAAAGCTGAAACGCGAGTGGTTTAAATAGATGAGAACCGTCTATTGAAATAATTTGAATATATCTGGTTTTGTGAATCAAGCCGACTGGGAAAAAATTCTCAGAGCTCAGAAAAAAATTCTGAGATGTAAAAAAAAAAATCTTTTTGTTAATTTTTATCATGTCTTATAGACATGATAAAAATTAACTCCCTTCTCTTTTTGTCTGGGAATGTTGTCTCACTCTTTCTAAAAATAGACTATGACTCATTCTTGTGGAATTCTGTTGGGATTTTACTTTCGATTGGCTTTTGACTTTGTTTCAATTCCCCAGTTATCTATAAAAGCATTCCGCGTTTCACTTCAGATCCGTGTGGGCTGTGGAAGAGGCAACACGTCTCTCTCTTTACCCAATCTCCTGATATTCTTTAAGAATTTCTTAGCCATTTGTCAAAGAAGGGGACTGTAATTGAAGAATTTATGAATTTGGGAACATGTAACCCATGGCAAATCTAAAATATTGGAAGTGGATACTGGAAAGCCCGGCTCTGATTATAATTCTGAGTTCTAGCATGGGACATTTTTTAAATCAATAAGCTAAACTATTTTTCTAGTCTCATATTCTCTCGTGACTAGGGTTCCAGATTTGGGTAGAGACAGACATGTTGCCTCTTCAACAGCCCGCACTGTTCTGAACAGAAACGTGGAATGCTTTTATAGAAAAGTGGAGTTGAAAGTGAAAGTCGAAAAACGAAATGGGATCGGCTAGGAAAAATTTCTCAGAGCTCAGAAAAAAATTCTGAGATGTAAAAAAAAAAAAAAAAAAAAAAAAAAAAAATTAGCATGTTTTCTATAAAAACAGCTATTGAGTAAAACATTTCTAGCCTTGAAAAACAAAAACAGTAGCAGGGGGAAAAATATTACCCTACCTCAAAGTATTGAAAGGAAATAAGAATACATTTCTATAAAATGGGTGACTCAGTAAATATTTGTAGTCTATGAAATACAAAAGAGTAAGAAAAAAATGTTCACATACCTTCACAGAAGCTCTTCCCAGGAGAGTGAGAAGCGTGTATCCACGTTGAGTGCACAGCACAGACTGATCTGAAACTGAAACGCGAGTGGTTTAAATACATTAACGAGTTGCTTCTAGAAACCGACTGGGAAAAATTCTCAGAGCTCTGGAAAAATTTTCACACATTAAAAAAAAAAAAAAAAAAAAAAAAAACCTTCCTTTTTTCTTTCTTAATTTGATGTCTTCACTTTTTTTATTTCTACAAGGTCAAAAGAATGAAGACATCAAATTAAGAAAGAAAAAGGAAGTATATTTTTATTTTAATCTTTTTTTCAGCTTTGAAAATTTTCTTCCCAGTCGTTAACATTTCGTTTTTGGACTTTCAGTTTCAATTCTTGGACCCATGATGTTCTTTTCTTGATGTTCTTGTAGTATATTCCTATACAAATTCACTCCTTTTCCCCCAAAAAGATATCTTTTTTTTTTAATTTTTTTTACCTTCCAATTTGTATAGCTATATACTGAAAACAGGCATTAAAGTCAGTTTGTAGTATATTCCTATACAAATTCACTTAATTTCCCAGCAAAAAGATGTCTTTTTTATTTTCTTACCTTCCAATTTGTATAGCTATATGCTGAAAACAGGCTTTAAAGTCCGTTTGTAGTATATTCCTATACAAATTCACTGCCTTCCCCCCCGAAAAAAAAGATGTCTTTTTTTTATTATTTTTTTTACCTTCCAATTTGTATAGCTATATGCTGAAAACAGGTTTTAAAGTCCGTTTGTAGTATATTCCTATACAAATTCACTGCCTTCCCCCCCGAAAAAAAAAGATGTCTTTTTTTTTATTTCTTTTACCTTCCAATTTGTATAGCTATATGCTGAAAACAGGCTTTAAAGTCCGTTTGTAGTATATTCCTATACAAATTCACTGCCTTCAACCCGAAAAAAAAAGATGTCTTTTTTTTTATTTTTTTACCTTCCGATTTGTATAGCTATATGCTGAAAACAGGCTTTAAAGTCCGTTTGTAGTATATTCCTATACAAATTCACTGCCTTCCCTCCCCCGAAAAAAAAAGATGTCTTTTTTTATTTTTTTTACCTTCCAATTTGTATAGCTATATACTGAAAACAGGCCTTAAATTCCGTTTGTACTATATTCCTATACAAATTTACTCCCTTTTCCCCAAAAAGATGTCTTTTTTTTTAATTTTACCTTCAAATTTGTATAGCTACATACTGAGAACAGGCGTTCAAGTCCGTTTGTAGTATATTGGTATACATGGTCTATTTTTAGAAAGGGTGAGACAACATTCCCAGACAAAAGGGGGTAGAGTTAATTTTTATCATGTCTAGAAGACATGATAAAAATTAACAAAAAGTTTTTTTTTTTTTTTTTTTTTTTTTTTTTATATATCTCAGAATTTTTTTCTGAGCTCTGAAAATTTATTCCCAGCCGGCAACCAAGTGAAAATTCTCCAGCCAAGACGATTGGCCTTTTACTTTCACTTTCAACACTTTTCTATAAAAGTATTCTACGTTTTCTGTTCAGAACTGTGCGGGCTGTCCAAGGTGCAGCATGCTTTTTCTCTCTGTACCTCGTCTGGACCCAGGACCACTCTTCTAGAAAGAGCTTCTGTGAACACAAGCTTTTTTCCAATTTTTGACGTCTCACAGAATAGAAATCATTCCTCCGTTTAGGGGAAAATGTTTCCCATTTGAAAAGCTAGGACCCCTCGTTTGGATTTCATCAGCAACCGTTTATCAGGGTCTAGCGAAATTGGATGATCCATCCATGGATCAGAATTTCCCATCCGTGGATTTTATGCATCAAGATGTCAACATAGTTTAAGAAAAATCCTTCAATCCTATTTGAAAGGAGATGACATGATATTGAAAGACATTTTCCCATGACGGACATTGAAAGACATTTTCCCATGACGAAATCTCTCTATCCCACATCTTCTTCTAAAGTGAAGTTAAAGAGATTTTTCATACCGGGTTTTCAATTCTCACCTCAAATCATACCGTTGACGACGTGTGACACACAAACCGTGACATAAATTTCAGTTTCCATGACAGCTAACAGTCTTGAGGTTTAAACAAATGTATGAAAGAATTTATTTTTAATCCATTTCAGCGATTGAGTGGGCTGTGAAAAGAAAAAGCTCTTTCCATGATACCTAACACTCTTGAGCTTTAAAAATGTATGAAAGAATTTATTTTTAATCCATTTCAGCGATTGAGGGGGCTGGGAAACATTTTCTTAGAGCTCAGGGGAAAAAAGGCTCTTTCCATGATACCTAACACGTTTGAGCTTTAAAAATGTATGAAAGAATTTATTTTTAATCCATTTCAGCGATTGAGGGGGCTGGGAAACATTTTCTTAGAGCTCAGGGAAAAAAAGGCTCTTTCCATGACACCTAACACGCTTGAGCTTTAAAAATGTATGAAACAATTTATTTTTAATCCATTTCAGCGATTGAGGGGGCTCGGAAAATTTTCTTAGAGCTCAGGGAATGTGTCTCCAGGTTGAATGCATTAAAGCCAAAAGAATTCCTCATGAAAGAACATCTTTTTTTCCTGGTTGTGGGATGGAGTAGAGTTGCTGCATCTTGAACAACCCACACTGATCTGAAGAGAAATATGAAATGTTTTTATAGATATAAGAAATGAACTGAAAGTGAAAGTAAAAATGAAATTGTATTGGCTGGAAATATTTCTTGGCTGTTGAATGGGAAAAATATTTCCAGAGCTGAAAAAAAAAAAAAAACTCTTCCTTTTTTTCTATTAATTTGATGTCTTCAGTTTGTTTACTTTGGAATGGAGAAACCCAAAGACTATGACTCATCCTTTCTAAAACATATAATTCCTAGAATGAGTCATGGTCTATTTTTAGAAACAGGGAGACAACATTCTCACACAAAAGGGGGGTAGGGTTAATTTTTATCATGTCTAGAAGACATGATAAAAATTAACAAAAAGTGTTTTTTTTTTTTTTTTTTTTTTTTTTTTTACATCTCAAAATTTTTTTTTCTGAGCTCTGAAAATATTTTCCCAGACGATCTCATTTCGTTTTTCGACTTTCACTTTCAACTCTTCTCTTTTCTATAAAAGCATTCCACGTTTCTGTTCAGAACACTGTGGGCTGTTGAAAAGGCAACACGCCTCCCTCTCTACATTAATCGGGAATCCAAGATGTTCTTAAGAAGAATTCTTTGAGAATCTCTTAACCTTTCTGAACTTTAAACGAGCTAGCTGGATATTTCTTCATTTCTTTTTCAAGTATGGGTTCAAAGGATTATTTTAAATAGTTGCAAGTAAGACGTTGTATTATTTTCTGTTGATCATGAATCTATTAAAAATTTCAATGCCTGGTTTTAGGTCTACCTATACCCAACATGATTCATATGTTTTACTCTACGTTTTAGATGAGACCCTCTCTTAAAAACATGATTTTCCTATTCAAAGTTGAAATGAGTTTCCAAAAGCATGATCCTTTTAAAAAAAACATGTGCGTTTGTGTAGGTCTGGTGGGACGGTTAGCTTTCTTTCTTACGAGATAGTCATCTCCACGAGATGTGTTTTGGATATCTTCTCCACCCTCTCGTGGTCGCTGAAATCTCGTGATGGCTCAAATGAAAAGGGTTCGTTTATTTTGACTCACAATTACGTTATATTTTTTTTAATATCTCCTCCAACGACTCGTGGAACTCTTTTCCCTGAAATGAGGTATGTTTGGCAGGGCACGCCCTCTGAAGTGAAGCTCGGAATACTTTGACAAATCCTGTCGAGTGGATTCTGAAACCATTTTTAAAGGATCTCAGAGAAACACCCATGAAGACAATAGCAACGTGTCGTTTTTTCGGAAAGGATGAAGGAGGCTCATGGTGAGAGATGTTGCTGTAAATTTTTTTTTTCTTAGAAATTTGAAAAAAAAATATAGAGTAGTAAGACACAGTCTCTTTTTTCGAAACTGAGTAGGAGGGTCATTTTGAGATGAGCTGGAAAATATTTTCTGAGAGATTTGAAAAAAATTTTTAAAAATAAAAAATATATATATTATATAATATATATATTATATAATATATATTATAAATACTTTTTGTTCATTTTTATCATGTCTTCAGGCATGATAAAAATGAACGACATCTCTCATTTTTCTTTGAAACCTCTCTCAACCTATCTCGTCCTGTTTCTCAAGTAACATTCCTTTCCTGGAAAGCTAAATTCTTTAGAAACCTAAGACAACTCCTTTCCTGAAAAGCTAATTTCTTTAGACACCTAAGACAACAGGTAGAGACATACTTCGAACCAAAAAGAGAGTAGAGATCCTTTTGAATAATGTCGAATAGACAAAACACGAGTAGCCATTTCCGTTCTGTGCTTTTTCCTAGGGACGATCCATGAAAGGGTCCTGTTTTGTTCACGAAGCGTGGTTCACCCATGAATTAAACACGTAGGCTCGAAACTTTCTAACATCTCTACCTCCACGGTGCAGTTTGAAGGGAAGGTGACCCACCCATCACCCCAGCTATGAAATGAAATGTCAAAACAGTGCACACGTCCTAGAATGAGAACCCTTGTAGACATTTGGGGACTCTACAGCACAGACTCAACAGAAACAAAACCATAAAACCTTTCATAGATCCCAGAGAGTGGATGCTTAAAAATAAGGTGATGTCTCGTCGATCAAATCAGCTGGAAATAAATGTCTAAGAGCTGTGAAGAATGGATGGCCTACCTTCACAAAAGCTCTTTCTAGGAGGGAAAAGTATGTATCCAAGCAGAATACACAGCACAGACTGATGTTAAGTCGAAACTCGAGTGCTTTCAATACACAAGTATGAATTCGTTCTAATAACCCTTTAGATAGGTCTCATTTGACTCATCGAGTCGAGGGGAAAAATATTTCTATGACGTGTTGCCTTTCCAACAGCCCACACTGTTCTGAACTGAAACGTAGAATGCTTTTATAGATAAGAGAAGAATTGAAAATGAAAGTAAAAAAACGAAATCAGATCGGCTGGGAAAATTTCTGAGCCGAGAAAAAATTCTGAGTCAAAAAAAAAATTATAATAATAATAATAACTTTTCCTTTTTTCTTTTTTAATTTGATGTCTTCACTTTTTGACATTCTACAAGGTCAAAAGAGTGAAGACATCAAATTAATAAAGAAAAAGGAAGAGGTTTTTTTTTTTTTTTTTTTTTTTTTTTTTTTTTTAATCTCAGAATTTTTCCTGAGCTCTGAAAAATTTTTTCCCAGCCGATCCCATTTCGTTTTTTGACTTTCACTTTCAATTCTTCTCTTTTCTATAAAAGTATTCCACGTTTTTGTTCAGAACAGTGTGGGCTGTTGAAAAGGTAACATGTCTCCCTCTCTCTTTACCCAAATCTGGAACCCATGATGATCTTAAGAAGAATTCTTTAAGAATCTCTTACGATTCCTGAATCTTAGACAAGCTGAATGTTTCTTTTTCGTATTTCGAAGCTATTAATGGATCAAAGAAGAAGATTTCAATGGACTGACTTCATCGTTCTAGGATAGAATATTTTTCGAAATCTCTTCCTACTTTCGTCTACACAGAAATGCTTTCAACGAAAGTTAGGTCCTCTTTTACATTTCCTTTTTAAATAGTTGTTCAAAGGGATTTTCGTTCTGCTGATTCAGGTTTCCCGCGCTTCACGCTACCCATCCTCACCCATTCCTAAAGGATCTCAGAGAAAATTGAAAGGGAGATCGCGAAAAAGAAATACCCTCCAGTGAACACAGTTCCAACGACAGTGGATAGATTTTTCGGTCCTTCCAGAGATATCCCCGGTGACCGATAGGTTGTTCAGCCACATGGGTGTCACGAAAAGGCACACCATGCCTGTTTCCCTCCCTAAAATGTTTCTTCGGAAAAGGGAAAGTTTTTTCCCCACCCCTTTGGAGATTCCTTTTCCGAATCGATACCCAAACCCATCGGCCAGAAAAATAAATTTTTTTAAGAACCTTTCTACTCTTGAAACCCAATATAAGATACGTATTCATTGTAATATTTTTAATAAATTATGCATACATGTATTTTAAGAGGTTATTTATTGTTTCTTACAATGCTTCGTGAATCTTACGTAAAGTAGCTTGGAAGAACCGTATTATTATTTCTTTCTTCTAACCTCTTACAACTATATTGTTTAAAGTTTCTAAGGAATTTCTAATACATTGTGTATTTAGCTAAAGCCTGTGACAAGATGAGTTTAACTCACCAAAACAATTTATATATAGGCAGTTTGAGTTAGCTGGATCCGTGGAAATAATTAGATAATATTTATGTCACGTAAATATTTGCTAACACGTGTTTCGTTTCCTTCTTATCATGCTATTTCAACCATTTTGTTTAGCAATGATCCATCTCAAATAAAAAGGATTTGACAAGACACAAATAGTATTTAAAAGATTGATGAAATAACACTAAAGTCTCATGTTGTTGGAATCACTTAAGAAATTTAGAGTTTACAGACTAGTTCATCCAATTTGTTAACAATATTAGAATGAATACGTATATTTGTAATATATTTCAGAAACGGCAAGTTCTTAAAAAAATTTATTTTTCTGGCCGATGGGTTTGGGTATCGATTCGGAAAAGGAATCTCCAAAGGGGTGGGAAAAAAACTTTCCCTTTTCCGAAGAAACATTTTAGGGAGGGAAACAGGCATGGTGTGCCTTTTCGTGACACCCATGTGGCTGAACAACCTATCGGTCACCGGGGATATCTCTGGAAGGACCGAAAAAATCTATCCACTGTCGTTGGAACTGTGTTCACTGGAGGGTATTTCTTTTTCGCGATCTCCCTTTCAATTTTCTCTGAGATCCTTTAGGAATGGGTGAGGATGGGTAGCGTGAAGCGCGGGAAACCTGAATCAGCAGAACGAAAATCCCTTTGAACAACTATTTAAAAAGGAAATGTAAAAGAGGACCTAACTTTCGTTGAAAGCATTTCTGTGTAGACGAAAGTAGGAAGAGATTTCGAAAAATATTCTATCCTAGAACGATGAAGTCAGTCCATTGAAATCTTCTTCTTTGATCCATCAATAGCTTCGAAATACGAAAAAGAAACATTCAGCTTGTCTAAGATTCAGGAATCGTAAGAGATTCTTAAAGAATTCTTCTTAAGATCATCATGGGTTCCAGATTTGGGTAAAGAGAGAGGGAGACATGTTACCTTTTCAACAGCCCACACTGTTCTGAACAAAAACGTGGAATACTTTTATAGAAAAGAGAAGAATTGAAAGTGAAAGTCAAAAAACGAAATGGGATCGGCTGGGAAAAAATTTTTCAGAGCTCAGGAAAAATTCTGAGATTAAAAAAAAAAAAAAAAAAAAAAAAAAAAAAAAAAAAAAAAAAACCTCTTCCTTTTTCTTTATTAATTTGATGTCTTCACTCTTTTGACCTTGTAGAATGTCAAAAAGTGAAGACATCAAATTAAAAAAGAAAAAAGGAAAAGTTATTATTATTATTATTATAATTTTTTTTTTGACTCAGAATTTTTTCTCGGCTCAGAAATTTTCCCAGCCGATCTGATTTCGTTTTTTTACTTTCATTTTCAATTCTTCTCTTATCTATAAAAGCATTCTACGTTTCAGTTCAGAACAGTGTGGGCTGTTGGAAAGGCAACACGTCATAGAAATATTTTTCCCCTCGACTCGATGAGTCAAATGAGACCTATCTAAAGGGTTATTAGAACGAATTCATACTTGTGTATTGAAAGCACTCGAGTTTCGACTTAACATCAGTCTGTGCTGTGTATTCTGCTTGGATACATACTTTTCCCTCCTAGAAAGAGCTTTTGTGAAGGTAGGCCATCCATTCTTCACAGCTCTTAGACATTTATTTCCAGCTGATTTGATCGACGAGACATCACCTTATTTTTAAGCATCCACTCTCTGGGATCTATGAAAGGTTTTATGGTTTTGTTTCTGTTGAGTCTGTGCTGTAGAGCCCCCAAATGTCTACAAGGGTTCTCATTCTAGGACGTGTGCACTGTTTTGACATTTCATTTCATAGCTGGGGTGATGGGTGGGTCACCTTCCTTTCAAACTGCACCGTGGAGGTACAGATGTTAGAAAGATTCGAGCCTACGTGTTTAATTCATGGGTGAACCACGCTTCGTGAACAAAACAGGACCCTTTCGTGGATCGTCCCTAGGAAAAAGCACAGAACGGAAATGGCTACTCGTGTTTTGTCTATTCGACATTATTCAAAAGGATCTCTACTCTCTTTTTGGTTCGAAGTATGTCTCTACCTGTTGTCTTAGGTGTCTAAAGAAATTAGCTTTTCAGGAAAGGAGTTGTCTTAGGTTTCTAAAGAAATTAGCTTTTCAGGAAAGGAATGTTACTTGAGAAACAGGACGAGATAGGTTGAGAGAGGTTTCAAAGAAAAATGAGAGATGTCGTTCATTTTTATCATATCTGAAGACATGATAAAAATGAACAAAAAGTATTTATAATATATATTATATAATATATATATTTTTTATTTTTAAAAAATTTTTTCAAATCTCTCAGAAAATATTTTCCAGCTCATCTCAAAATGACCCTCCTACTCAGTTTCGAAAAAAGAGACTGTGTCTTACTACTCTATATTTTTTTTTCAAATTTCTAAGAAAAAAAAATTTTACAGCAACATCTCTCACCATGAGCCTGCTTCATCCTTTCCGAAAAAACGACACGTTGCTATTGTCTTCATGGGTGTTTCTCTGAGATCCTTTAAAAATGGTTTCAGAATCCACTCGACAGGATTTGTCAAAGTATTCCGAGCTTCACTTCAGAGGGCGTGCGCTGCTAAACATACCTCATTTCAGGGAAAAGAGTTCCACGAGTCGTTGGAGGAGATATTCAACAAAATATAACGTGGTTGTGAGTCAAAATAAACGAACCCTTTTCATTTGAGCCATCACGAGATTTCAGCGACCACGAGAGGGTGGAGAAGATATCCAAAACACATCTCGTGGAGATGACTATCTCGTAAGAAAGAAAGCTAACCGTCCCACCAGACCTACACAAACACACATGTTTTTTTTAAAGGATCATGCTTTTGGAAACTCATTTCAACTTTGAATAGGAAAATCATGTTTTTAAGAGAGGGCCTCATCTAAAACGTAGAGTAAAACATATGAATCATGTTGGGTATAGGTAGTCCTAAAACTAGACATTGAAATTTTTTAATAGATTCATGATCAACAGAAAATAATACAACGTCTTACTTGCAACTATTTAAAAGAATCCTTTGAACCCATACTTGAAAAAGAAATGAAGAAATATCCAGCTAGCTCGTTTAAAGTTCAGAAAGGTTTCTGAACTTTAAACGAGTTCTTTAAACGAGTTTTGTTTTAAACGAACTTTAAAATTTCTCAGAGCTCAGAAAAAAATTCTGAGATGTAAAAAAAAAAAACCCACTTTTTGTTAATTTTTATCATGTCTTCTAGACATGATAAAAATTAACCCTACCCCCCTTTTGTGTAAGAATGTTGTCTCCCTGTTTCTAAAAATAGACCAGAACCCAATCTTTTCTTGGAATTCTATTCTTTAGAAAGGATGAGTCATGGTCTATTTTTAGAGACAACATTCCCAGACAAAAAGAGAAGGGAGTTAATTTTTATCATGTCTAGAAGACATGATAAAAATGAACAAAAAGATTTTTTTTTTTAACATCTCAGAATTTTTTTCTGAGCTCTGAGAAATTTTTCCTAGCCGATCCCATTTCGTTTTTCGACTTTCACTTTCAACTCCACTTTTCTATAAAAGCATTCCACGTTTCTGTTCAGAACAGTGCGGGCTGTTGAAGAGGCAACATGTCTCTCTCTACCCAAATCTGGAACCCTAGTCACGAGAGAATATGAGACTAGAAAAATAGTTTAGCTTATTGATTTAAAAAATGTCCCATGCTAGAACTCAGAATTATAATCAGAGCGGGGCTTTCCAGTATCCACTTCCAAGATTTTAGATTTGCCATGGGTGACATGTTCCCAAATTCATAAATTCTTCAATTACAGTCCCCTTCTTTGACAAATGGCTAAGAAATTCTTAAAGAATATCAGGAGATTGGGTAAAGAGAGAGACGTGTTGCCTCTTCCACAGCTCACACGGATCTGAAGTGAAACGCGGAATGCTTTTATAGATAACTGGGGAATTGAAACAAAGTCAAAAGCCAATCGAAAGTAAAATCCCAACAGAATTCCACAAGAATGAGTCATAGTCTATTTTTAGAAAGAGTGAGACAACATTCCCAGACAAAAAGAGAAGGGAGTTAATTTTTATCATGTCTATAAGACATGATAAAAATTAACAAAAAGATTTTTTTTTTTACATCTCAGAATTTTTTTCTGAGCTCTGAGAATTTTTTCCCAGTCGGCTTGATTCACAAAACCAGATATATTCAAATTATTTCTATAGAGGGTTCTCATCTATTTAAACCACTCGCGTTTCAGCTTTAAATCAGTCTGTGCTGTGCACTGGAGCTGAATACACGCTTCTTCCTCCTGGAAAGAGGTTTTGTGAAGGTGTGTGGAGATATTGTTTTCAGCTGTCAGACATTTTTTTCCAACAGCCGACTCGATCGTTCAAATGACACCGTGAAAGTTGGAGAGAGGTCAAGTCGATTCGGATGACGGTAAAGCATTTGAGGGCTATTTGCCTTAAGAAATGCCTTCGTGGAGGACTTTGGAAGGGAAACTGGCTCGTATTCACGTTACACATGGGGAAAAACCACGAAAAAGAACACCCATGCAGCCAGCTTGAAAGTCAGTCGTTTACGTTTTACAAAATATGAAATGGATTTTATAAAAACATATTGGGATCGTATTCAAAATTGGATCATTCTGTTGTTTTATCAGAATATACCAGTATAAGATTGAACAATTCTATTGAATCACATGTTTTGCCTCCTTGAAAGTCATTTGTTAACGTTTCACAAAATATATATCAGTATATGATGGAATCTTCATGATCCGTTATCCTGACTGATGGAGTCAGCTGTGGATCACAAGACCTTGCCTTTTTTGAAAAGGATTCGTTAAAGTTTCACAAAATATACAAAATATATATCAGTATACGATTGAAAAAAATCATGATCCGTTATCCTGACTGATGGAGTCAGCTGTGGATCACAGGATCTTGCCTTGTTGAAAACAATTTGTTAAAGTTCCACAAAATATGCCAGTATACAATGGAACTATCGTGATCCGTTAATTCTGACAAGTCTAGTCAGCTGTGGATCACGAAATCGTGCCTTCTTGAAATTCATTTGTTAAAGAAGTTTCACAAAATATATCAGTATACAATGGAATAATCGTGATCCGTTAATCCTGACTGATTGAGTCAGCTCTGGATCACGAGATCTTGCCTTCTTGAAAGTCATTTGTTAAAATTTCACAAAATATATTAGTATACGAGGGAACAGTCGTGATCCGATTATACTGACTGCTCTAGCCAGCTGTGGATCACGAGATCTTGCCTTCTTGAAAAGGATTTGTTAAAGAAGTTTCACAAAATATATCAGTATACGATTGATAAAATCGTGATCCGTTAATCCTGACTAGTCTAGCCAGCTGTGGATCACGAGATCTTGCCTTGTTAAAGTTTCACAAAATATATCAGTATACGATGGAACCATCGTGATCCATTGATCCTGACTGCTCTAGCCAGCTAAGGATCACGAGATCTTGCCCTGTTGAAAGGGATTTGTTAAAGTTTCACAAAATATATCAGTATACGATTGATAAAATCGTGATCCGTTTTTCCTGACTAATGGAGTCAGCTGTGGATCACGAGATCTTGGCTTCTTGAAAGGAATTTGTTAAAGTTTCACAAAATATATTAGTATAGGATGGAACAATCGTGATCCGATTACACTGACGGGTCTAGCCAGCTGTGGATCACGAGATCTTGGCTTCTTGAAAGGAATTTGTTAAAGTTTCACAAAATATTTCAGTATAGGATGGAACAATCGTGATCCGATTACACTGACGGGTCTAGCGAGCTGTGGATCACGTGATCTTGGCTTCTTGAAAGGAATTTGTTAAAGTTTCACAAAATATATAAGTATAGGATGGAACAATCGTGATCCGATTACACTGACGGGTCTAGCCAGCTGTGGATCACGAGATCTTGGCTTCTTGAAAGGAATTTGTTAAAGTTTCACAAAATATATCAGTATAGGATGGAACAATCGTGATCCGATTACACTGACGTGTCTAGCCAGCTGTGGATCACATGATCTTGGCTTCTTGAAAGGAATTTGTTAAAGTTTCACAAAATATATCAGTATATGAAATAATAGCATGTTTTCTATAAAAACAGCTATTGAGTAAAACATTTCTAGCCTTGAAAAACAAAAACAGTAGCAGGGGGAAAAATATCACCCTACTTCAAAGTATTGAAAGGAAATAAGAATACATTTCTATAAAATGGGTGACTCAATAAATATTTGTAGTCTATGAAATAGAAAAGAGTAAGAAAAAAATGTTCACATACCTTCACAGAAGCTCTTCCCAGGAGAGTGAGAAGCGTGTATCCACGTTGAGTGCACAGCACAGACTGATATGAAACTGAAACCCGAGTGGTTTAAATACATTAACGAGTTGCTTCTAGAAACCGACTGGGAAAAATTCTCAGAGCTCTGGAAAAATTTTCACACATTAAAAAAAAAAAAAAAAAAAAAAAAAAAAAAAAAAAAAAAACCTTTCTTTTTTCTTTCTTAATTTGATGTCTACACTTTTTTTATTTCTACAAGGTCAAAAGAATGAAGGCATCAAATTAAGAAAGAAAGAGGAAGTATATTTTTTTTTTTAAATCTTTTTTCAGCTTTGAAAATTTTCTTCCCAGTCGTTAACATTTCGTTTTTGGACTTTCAGTTTCAATTCTTGGACCCATGATGTTCTTTTCTTGATGTTCTTGTAGTATATTCCTATACAAATTCACTCCTTTTCCCCAAAAAAGATATCTTTTTTTTTATTTTTTTTACCTTCCAATTTGTATAGCTATATACTGAAAACAGGCATTAAAGTCAGTTTGTAGTATATTCCTATACAAATTCACTTAATTTCCCAGCAAAAAGATGTCTTTTTTATTTTTTTACCTTCCAATTTGTATAGCTATATGCTGAAAACAGGCTTTAAAGTCCGTTTGTAGTATATTCCTATACATATTCACTGCCTTCCCCCCCCCCGAAAAAAAAAGATGTCTTTTTTTTTATTTTTTTTACCTTCCAATTTGTATAGCTATATGCTGAAAACAGGCTTTAAAGTCCGTTTGTAGTATATTCCTATACAAATTCACTGCCTTCCCCCCGAAAAAAAAAAGATGTCTTTTTTTTTATTTTTTTTACCTTCCAATTTGTATAGCTATATGCTGAAAACAGGCTTTAAAGTCCGTTTGTAGTATATTCCTATACAAATTCACTGCCTTCCCTCCCCCGAAAAAAAAAAGATGTTTTTTTTTATTTTTTTTTACCTTCCAATTTGTATAGCTATATACTGAAAACAGGCCTTAAATTCCGTTTGTACTATATTCCTATACAAATTTACTCCCTTTTCCCCAAAAAGATGTCTTTTTTTTTAATTTTACCTTCAAATTTGTATAGCTACATACTGAGAACAGGCGTTCAAGTCCGTTTGTAGTATATTGGTATACATGGTCTATTTTTAGAAAGGGTGAGACAACATTCCCAGACAAAAGGGGGTAGAGTTAATTTTTATCATGTCTAGAAGACATGATAAAAATTAACAAAAAGTTTTTTTTTTTTTTTTTTTTTTATATATCTCAGAATTTTTTTCTGAGCTCTGAAAATTTATTCCCAGCCGGCAACCAAGTGAAAATTCTCCAGCCAAGACGATTGGCCTTTTACTTTCACTTTCAACACTTTTCTATAAAAGTATTCTACGTTTTCTGTTCAGAACTGTGCGGGCTGTCCAAGGTGCAGCATGCTTTTTCTCTCTGTACCTCGTCTGGACCCAGGACCACTCTTCTAGAAAGAGCTTCTGTGAACACAAGCTTTTTTCCAATTTTTGACGTCTCACAGAATAGAAATCATTCCTCCGTTTAGGGGAAAATTTTTCCCATTTGAGAAGCTAGGACCCCTCGTTTGGATTTCATCAGCAACCGTTTATCAGGGTCTAGCGATTTTGGATGATCCATCCATGGATCAGAATTTCCCATCCGTGGTTTTTATGCATCAAGATTTCAACATAGTTTAAGAAAAATCCTTCAATCCTATTTGAAAGGAGATGACATGATATTGAAAGACATTTTCCCATGACGGACATTGAAAGACATTTTCCCATGACGAAATCTCTCTATCCCACATCTTCTTCTAAAGTGAAGTTAAAGAGATTTTTCATACCGGGTTTTCAATTTTCACCTCTAATCATACCGTTGACGACGTGTGACACACAAACCGTGACATAAATTTCAGTTTCCATGACAGCTAACAGTCTTGAAGTTTAAACAAATGTATGAAAGAATTTATTTTTGATCCGTTTCAGCGATTGAGTGGGCTGGGATAAAAAAGGTTCTTTCCATGACAGCTAACGCGCTTGAGCTTTAAACATGTATGAAAGAATTTATTTTTAATCCATTTCAGCGATTGAGTGGGCTGTGAACAGAAAAAGCTCTTTCCATGATACCTAACACTCTTGAGCTTTAAAAATGTATGAAAGAATTTATTTTTAATCCATTTCAGCGATTGAGGGGCCTGGGAAACATTTTCTTAGAGCTCAGGGAAAAAAGGCTCTTTCCATGACACCTAACACGCTTGAGCTTTAAAAATGTATGAAACAATTTATTTTTAATCCATTTCAGCGATTGAGTGGGCTGTGAAAAGAAAAAGCTCTTTCCATGATACCTTACACGTTTGAGCTTTAAAAATGTATGAAAGAATTTATTTTTAATCCATTTCAGCGATTGAGGGGGCTGGGAAACATTTTCTTAGAGCTCAGGGGAAAAAAGGCTCTTTCCATGACAGCTAACACTCTTGAGGTTTAAAAATGTATGAAAGAATTTATTTTTAATCCATTTCAGCGATTGAGTGGCCTGGCAAACATTTTCTTTGAGCTCAGGGAAAAAAGGCTCTTTCCATGACAGCTAACACTCTTGAGGTTTAAAAATGTATGAAAGAATTTATTTTTAATCCATTTCAGCTATTGAGTCTGCTGGGAAACATTTTCTTAGAGCTCAGGGGAAAAAAGGTTCTTTCCATGACAGCTAACACTCTTGAGGTTTAAAAATGTATGAAAGAATTTATTTTTAATCCATTTCAGCGATTGAGTGGGCTGGGAAACATTTTCTTAGAGCTCAGGGAATGTGTCTCCAGGTTGAATGCACAGCACACACGGATGGGAAGTCGAAACTCGAGTGGCTTAAAAAATAAATATACGAAAGTTGGGTCATCCAGCTGACTAGGAAAAATTTTCAGAGTTCTGGAAATAATTCTGCGTTCAAGCATGGGACATGAGAACCGAAATGTATTACAATCATCATGTCATCATTGTTTTCGAAAGCCAAAAGAACATCTCATGAAAGAACATCTTTTTTTCCTGGTTGTGGGATGGAGTAGAGTTGCTGCATCTTGAACAACCCACACTGATCTGAACAGAAACATGAAATGTTCTTATAGATATAAGAAATGAATTGAAAGTGAAAGTAAAAATGAAATTGTATTGGCTGGAAATATTTCTTGGCTGTTGAATGGGAAAAATATTTCCAGAGCTATAAAAAAAAAAAAAAAAAAAAAAAAAACCTCTTCCTTTTTTTTTTGTTAATTTGATGTCTTCACTTTGTTTACTTTGGAATGGAGAAACCGAAAGACTATGACTCATCCTTTCTAAAACATATAATTCCTAGAATGAGTCATGGTCTATTTTTAGAAACAGTGAGACAACATTCCCACACAAAAGGGGGGTAGGGTTAATTTTTATCATGTCTAGAAGACATGATAAAAATTAACAAAAAGTTTTTTTTTTTTTTACATCTCAGAATTTTTTTTCTGAGCTCTGAAAATTTTTTCCCAGTCGGCAACCAAGTGAAAAATTTCCAATCGGATTTTACTTTCACTTTCAACTCTTTTCTATAAAAGCATTCCACGTTTTCTGTTCAGAACCGTGCGGGTTCTCCATGGTGCAACATGCTTTTTCTCTCTCTCTACCTCATCTGCAGCTAGGATGTTTTTCCTTCTTCAAGAAGTGGAATTTTTTGGGAATACCTTACAATTTCACGAGCTAGCTGTTTCTTATATTTCGAGGAGATTTCAATGAAATTGTTTATAGATGTCACCTATTGCAGATGGGGAAAAAGTCTATACTGGATCGCTGGAGACATCTCATCCAGATAGGTCACGTTATATTTTTTCCCACACCTAAATAAATTGGACATGAGCCATCCTTTTGTTTTCTCATCCAACAAAGATAGACACTGCAGACCGTTTTGGGTTTTCACTCTTCGCGAACCGAGACGAGCCGCAGCCATACTTTGCGTTTTCTATGAGCGCAATAATGGATCACGTGAGCAGCCATTTTGTTTCCCATCTCACCCAGATAGGTCATGTTGTATTTTGTTTCATGCACCTAGCCAATTTTGGACATGAGCCATCCTTTTGTTTTTTTTTTCTATCGAACCAAGATAGACTCTGGAGACAATTTTGTTTCTCAACGGAAAAGTAAATTTTCTGAATGGGTGCCGGTGTTCGAATACTTTTGTGACCGACTGTACAGGAACGTGGTATATTATAAACATGTATAGTATCTCATAGTATATAAACTCATAACTTTGATTATGTAGTATGCTTTGTATATTATTTATGAAAGCATGTATATTTCAATCAAGATTGTTGAGTAAACTTTTCTTGCTTTATGCTATCTCTGAAAGCATGTATATTTCAGTCAAGATTGTTGAGTAAATTGTGCTTATTTTATGCTTTTTTCTTTTTTACATTAGAAAATTCCACACCTTTATCATGAGGAAATCTGCAATGGCATTTAGGAATGACAAGTTTGTATCTATTACATAAAATCTAATGTTTTCTGGATTCTTCTTTTCCTTTTCCTCCCAACAGAAAAACTTTAATGGTATAAATCAGCGGTTTTCAACCTTTTGACTGTAGTGTTCCATCTAAGCAAAAACTGAAAAACATTAATACTACCACTAATTTTACAATGATTATTTTTCAATTCCTCAATAGAAATATTAAAAACATATATATATATATATATATATATATATATATATTGCCATTTGCACACTCTTTGTATTAAATATGTACACATAAAAACTATTAGATTAAAAACTGATGATTACTTATTAAAATTAAATTTAATTAAATTAATTATTCACTTGATTATCAAAATTTCAGTTATAATACTTTAATAATTAATTTTTTTATGTCTGCTCTTATTTCATTTAATGGTAAATTAGGATCCACTTTTTATTTTGGTGAGTATTTATATTTCAAATTTAACATGGAAAAAATCATTTTTCACACAAACAGGTTTTGCGAAAAGACAATACAAATTTGATAGCTTTATTTGAAATGCCTTTAAATTCTTTTTTTCGGTTCATCCAAAAGTTAACAAGTGTGTCATTTTCCAAATCTTCAAGTCAATTTTGATCAAAGGAAATTTCTATTAACTATTCTTTTCTTTATGAGATTTTTGAATTTCATAGTTAAAAATATTTTGTTTCTTTGGATACCACCGGCTGAGAACCGCTGGTATAAATTAATTATAACAAATGTAAATTAATATTTCTCATACAAAAGAGTTATTTCAATTCTTTATTGCGAACATTTTATACAGAGTATGTCTTTTATTAACAACAAGATTTTAAGAATTTAAAATAATTATCATTAAATCCTCTTGATCTATAAACAGTCTTAAAAATTATAAAGGGAAAAAATTGAAAGTTAAAGAAATCAATATTATGAATTGTTCCTTTTTAGAGAAGTTTCATTGTTTAATTAATTATAAAAAGTGTTTTACATTATGAAATATAAAGTTAAGAATATTTGAATTTGAATGAATATTTTAAAATTTTCTCTCAGATAGAAGCTCAACTATTCGAAGCAGGAGACCGAAGAGAAAAAAGGAAGAGAGATGATATTACAGCTGCAGAAAAGGAAATAATTGAAACGCAGAAGAATATATTAATGTACTGTGTGAAATATGTGACTTGTATAAGCAATCAGTTGCAAATCAGTCTGCTGTCATAGAAAATCAAAATATAATTATTAATTTATTAAAAAAATAAATCATGCATTTCAAATATTACAGTATTTTCATTCTTTTATGTATTTCTGCAGTGTGGGATTCATATTTTAATTGTAAAATTTACTACTTTCTTAATTTTATAAAATTTTGTGATTATAAAAATTATTTAAAAGAAATTCACAGATCCATTATATGACATAAACATTATAATAATTCTAATACCACTATTATAAGTCTCGTGAAAATATTTATGCATTTTACACAGCAATTATCTTTTTCCTGGAGGAAAATGGGAATAAGACCTGTAAGAATCTTTAGTCAATGTATTACAAATTTTAATTTTCAGATATAACACGAAATGAATTAAATTGTTTTTCAATTATGTTAATAAGGTATATGAATGAGATGTGGTATTAAAAATTTCATTTCTTTTTATCATTGAAGAAATAACATTCGATATCCTACAGCTCCATAACAATGGCAGATAAAATTGACATTCTAATTTCGAAGTTCTAAAAATACAGAGATGACAACTATTAAAGTATGGCTAATGTCTAGTTTACAATAACAATGTTGAGTCGCGTACTAAAAATTAAGTGAATCAAACTGTATTTATTTTCCCCCTTCTCTTTTTTTGGCTGAAAAACAATTTATTATACTCTCATGATTTTACTTAAATGTATTTCTTTTAATGGCAAACCCACTGAGGTAAGTATGCAGTAAGTTATTATAGTGAATGCGTAATGATGATATAAATCTAAATTCAGCAAACAATCTTTCCCTTACTTTAATGTTTTAAAATCTAGAATTAAAAGAAAAATGTATGTTCTTTAAATAATACAAGAGGATATGGAGGCATAAATCATAGGCTGTTTATTCTTTACATATTATGCTAATCAGGAATTGGAGCAAAACCCTGCTTAATCGAAGAATACGCTCACAGGAATGGTGGAGGAAAATTGAACTGTCCAATATTTGTTTTGCCCACCCCCAAGAAGACATAAACAGTATAGAGTAAACATAATACATAAACAGTATAGAGTGAAATAATTGTTTTAATTTATACTATAATAAATAAGCATGAAGTTCTTATGCTATTAAATGTGTATTGTCACATGGAAATTTTCTATCTTGTCCCATGGAAGGGGACGAAAGGGAAACATTTGACTTTTTGGAAGAAACTGAATTTCGGTGTAGTAAATCTTGTTGCTAAGTTTAAGATAAATTAAGTGCAATGCTAATTTATAGTGACTTACTATTGTAAATCATGACTGGCATACCAACACTAAAATATATATATATCAAGCCTATTAAGTTATTTCTGGTAGTCAAGAGTTTTTAAACATAAATGATGGAAACAAGAAATTCAGAGGGAAGAACAATAATGATAAAAGTTGTCAGTATGCATTTGAAACCAGGACTAATAAAATTATTTAGGATTATTATTATCAATTAAAATCATTTAGGGTTGTGCATTTAGTTACAGGTTTAAATATAAACCATGGCTTGTGGGTCCCCAAGAATATATTATGAAAGTAATTTTTTTCATAATATATTCTTTATTATCCATGAAGGGGGTTTCACCTTTGCCAGAGGTTCATTGTTGCCCACTTTGGGTTTTTATTATCAAATTTCAAAATTTAAAGATAATTCATTGTGCAATGCACTGACTGAAAACTTTCTGAAGGTACCAACTCATCATCTTCAAACACATCGATCTCAGGATTTTCAACACAATACCTTAAGCATATATTATGTAAAATGGCCACCAGATATGACCATTTTACATATTTTGCTTTGTGAATACAATAGTGTTCCACCAGTATCGTGCAGTAGCCTAAATCTTGATTTGATCTCTATAGCTGCACGAACTTTTCTGTGCTTCTCATTATAGAGATATTCCCGTGATAAAATGGGAATATAATCCACTATCTCCCAAAGATATGCACGATGCGACAAAATACTATCTAGATTTTGTTTCAGTCCATTCCATATAAATGCATCATGAGTATTGCCTGGCCATTGTCCTATAGCATAAAGAACCCTCAGACCAGCATTCCATACCTAGAAAAACATAAATCCTCAGTCAAAAGAAAGTTTCATCTGAAATTTTAATACACAGATTTTTAACATTAAATATAGTTGATATATTAATAAATCAGTCTTTTTAAGGAGTTTACTTTCCATTTTTAACAAAAATATGTCACTGTTTTTTCATTATTAAAAAATATGCAAAAAACGTTAAAACAAACACACACACACAAAAAAAAAAAAAAAAAAACTATTACAGCTACCTTTTTTTCATTAAATTGTAGTAATTATAGTAAATAGGTGATTCTAAAGTTTATTCAATATTTTGTATTATTTAATATCTATACTTCACTATAATTATAGTATAAATAGCTTTTTGTTATTATTATTTGAATAATAATGAAACATTCTTGCAGTAATTTGAAATGACTATAATATTATACTTATTATCATATATTTCTTACCTTTTCACCATTAATGGAAAATTTATTTTTCCGGTTAATGAAGACAAAACAAAAATTAATATCACCACACTCGCAACATCTGCGGTTTCATTTGTATGTAACCCAAAATAATTCTTGGTAAGCTTGGTAGAATCACATTTGTGATTGCACTCCAGTTCTTTTACAGCTGGTCGAAAGAATTAACATCTACTGTGTATGGAAATAGCGAACAAAACAGTAAGAAATTGGAACAATTACCTGTGGACAACTTGTATTCATAGCATTCTAAAATGAGCTTTTGGTAAAATTTGATCGCAAATAAAACAGTAGTAATGAACGAATGTTTTTTCACGAAGTGGGTCCAATACTTTCACAGCAGGGTTATTTCATGTATTCTGCAAAGAGACTGATGTATGGTTTGTTGTAACTGCTGTATACAAATGTCTGGCTCAGAATTCCACAGCAGTAATTAGCACAACTTTCATGGTTGATGGTATAATATGGAGGTACCAAAAATTAGTATTATCACAGTAACTGCAAGATGGCTTATATTTCTAAAACTCAGTTAACACATTTCATGCAGAAAGAAAATATTATCCAGTTTCATACTTAAATCAAGGTCACTGAAATGTGGTAAAAGCAATCTGCTTAAGAAAACAGATGCCCCTGTAGAGGACTTTCTATGGAAAACTGGCTTTCATTCCCATTATACATGGGCAAAACCAATGTCATGTAATATAATAATCTATTAGTACAGTAAATACATTTAATTTCTTTGTATTTATTTATGTCATGCTGCTTTTCGTGTAATTTAGTATGATAACCTTATAAGTTTATTTAATTCTGATCATGGTCTACGGAAGTAAGGTAAGTCACCTGTTATCGAGAATATCAAGTTATTAATAGTTATGTGAAAGTCTGCAATAACTTTTCATATCATAAGAGATTTACGAATGTGTATATAACTTACATGTGTAGTTATTATGCAAGATCTATAGAAAGTATCCAAAATTACCATGACATTAATCACACTGTATGAACAGGCAAGACATTATACATTAGGAGAAAATTAACTAATATTTTGGGGGATGAAATACTATTTTACACATGCGAACTGTTTAAACAGCTGAGAAAAATTCATGCTTTTCCCCCCTACAGTTACAGAATATATATATATTGTTTCATAAGAATAAAAAGTAAAGTTAAATTTAAATAATTCTCATGCACCATTGCTGCAAAGAATGAAATTTGAATTTAACAAATATTCTCTATTCATATAAAGTTAATTTAAATTATGAAATTTTAATTGCATACATATCAAAGATTAATTATTGCTGCAAACTAATTTACTATATCACTGAAATTCTGAGAGCATATGTAAATTAAATGCACGTATCTAAAACCATGAAAAAATATATAATATTCCAAAAAACTAATCCCAAATATATACATATATATATCTCAAACACAGGCATATGCATAATTTCTGTTAGAAAAACAATTTCTCCGAGATTACGTTTTAGAGTAATTAAAATAATAAATTAATAGTGATATTATTACTGCATTCCAAAATTCGCAGTAATTAACGATTTCGATCATTACTACGAAAAAAAAACGGGATGAAAAAGAAAGAATCCTGATACAATAACATTAAAAATTTGTGTGTTTACGTATAAAAATATATAATATTCTCAAATAGGTCATTTAAGCATAGTCTTTGATTCGGAAACATTTCCAGAAGTATTTCAGTTTTCATAATCTGAAGTAAAAACAAACCTGCTTTTGCAGAGAATATCCATTGGCAGTTGCCTTTAGAAAAGGTTTCAATTCATTGAAGCAAACCGATTTAATCTGAATCAACTGATGAACTCACGCTCCGACATTTCAAAAGCATTACGACTGTCTCTTAAATGCCAAGGAATTCGATCAGCATTTCTCCGATTTCTTAAACGTCTGAGCAAAATCACTTCAGCCATCTTGTTTACAGTCACTGTTAAGAGTTTGCGGCAGGTCAGGAGTAGCCGCAAAATTCCTCTGTGGTAGTGACGTATTTTCAGTAGGCGTGTCCGAAAAGCGTTGCACTTGAATTCGGTTTTGCATTGCAAGTGCGATTACCATGACAAGCGTTGCACTTGAATTCGCCCCTAACTGGGAAAATTAACAGCCACTGCATTGTGCCGGCGGCCGCTCAACTAAACTCCAAATTTGATTTCTGTCGTTTACAAGAAAAAACCGCGACCGTTACAGTTTCTTGCATATCTGCGCCATTTTCTATTGTAGTTTGTGCAGCGTGGAAAGGTAAACATTTGTATTTAATCTTTGCGATAAATTGAAATGTTTTTCATATTTTTACTTTTTAATTATCATGTAAGTGTATACTCATGGATGTATTAATTATTAGTTCTTTAAATTCTTAATTTAGTAGTTTGAAACTTTTGATAGCAGGACCAAGGACAAGAACGATGTCCCGGTATCGCAATTCTGGCCCTTTGGATTGTAAAGTATATGTTGGTGAACTTGGAAATAGTGGAACTCGACATGAATTAGAAGATGCCTTTAGTTATTATGGTCCTTTAAGAAATGTATGGGTAGCTAGAAACCCACCTGGTTTTGCATTTGTTGAATTTGAAGACTCAAGAGATGCTAGAGACGCAGTGAGAGCTTTAGATGGAAAGTAAGTATTGGTGTGAGTTTTTGTTTCGAGAATTCGTATATGTGTCATGTTGTGACTAGTTTTCGTGTTGTGTTAGAAATTTATATAGAATTTTGACGAATTTCGTTGATAATTGATTGGTAATTATTTACTTTAAGCGGTATTCTATTAAGTTTAATCATTTGGTTTTATTGCCAATTTTATATATAAGCAACATGTTTTTCCCAGAACAGACCCTGCTTCTTGAAAATTTCAAATTTTTTATGATTAAATAATGCATTTATGTAATGTTTACTTTGTTATATCCTTCAACCCTCTCCTTTTTTTCACCTTACATGGAAAATTATTGTTCTGATAGTATTAAATAGAAAATGTTCAAACTTTGATAAATTTTTGCTCTGGCTATTGTTTTATAGAACAAACTTTGAGTTTCTGTTAACAAAAAAAAAGTTCCATTTGCTTTAGCTTTGTGTTAAATGCATTGCAGATGTTTTGACTTGATGACTTAGTTATTTTCCTATGCTTTTGCAGCTCTAGAATGCTTCATCTAAAAGTTCAAAAGGATGCATAATGATTAGAGTAAAATACTATCTGTCATCAGAATGAATAGTTTGGACCAATGCATAGGAAGTGTTTAGATAGCACCAGATACTGTACTACAGTTATTTTTAAGCAAATCAATATATATATATATATATATATATATATGTGTGTGTGTGTATAAGATTGAAGTAAACAAGATGATAAGTAATAAATTTCTTAATACTTGCACTAAAGCTCCAGTCATGTAATAAGTGGAGAATGTGATGAATCGCCCACTGCTTTGCATATTTTTCAAAATTGCTAATTATTGTGTCATCTCCTGGAATTGCAATCCCTCTAGAAAATACTGCTCAAGGCGTGACATTACAATGCTGAAGGGGTTGAGTAGACTTTAAGGTACCCCTTGTATTATGGCGAAGATGTTCTTTGATTTATCGCCAAGTTGTTTCATTTATGGTAGCCTGAGTACTTTAATGTTATGGAAACCCTATTGTGATGTAATCGGGTGTATAATTCTAAGAAATTTTGAATCATGGGATGATTTGTAAGCGTTTTTCCGGTGTGTGTTGGTTTCTTTAGATAGAAGAATGGCCGAATGTAGTAAGATTAATTTGAAGTTTGTGTGCGATTTGGAGCAAAAGGGAAAATAATATTGCTTTAATTGACTGGTATGTAAATGAATGTTTACTTAGTAGCCATTATAAGTGTCATGTATGTAGGAAGGATATGTGTCTAGTCGAACGTAAGAACTGTTTAGATGGGTTAGTAGGGAGAAGGTTCAGATGGTCACTATGTGAAGCGTTCGATCAGAAAGAGCACCTGGTTTTAAAGAAGTCATTTCAGTATGATTCATATTTAGATTTTTAAATGGCTCTGGGTGTACGAAGCGAACTTGAAAATTATGGTAAGTGAATATTTGCTTTTGGAAAATTATGAATTATGAAGTTCACCACAAAAGAAAGACAAGCCCACAAACATCAGAAAATAAAAAAAAAAGCAGCAGAAATTAGATAATTTTTTTTTAAAGAATTAATTCAGGTAATTTAAAATATTTACGTAAAATGTAGTAGTTTATATGTTTAAAAATTTATGGTTATTAATTTTGCAAAAAAAGTAATTCTTCTCGAAACTCCAAAATGTCGGTAGTAAGTCCGTAAAAGTTTCAGGGGATTTTTGGGGGTCCCACAAACACCCCTGCATATGTCAGACTGGGATTTACCTATAAATGCCGAAGTCCTTCGTCTGGAAGACAAAGGCCCAACAGTCAGAAATGATTTTCGTGCCAGGCAATACCCATTCAACTAATTACATCGAGCAGGCAGCCACTTGTTCGATTCAGAACCATTCTTAAAAAACGTGTGTGTATCTCTTTCACTTCCTCAAAACACCCATCTTCTTTTTATGGTCCTGCTCTTCCATACTTTCATCAACCTTAACAATCTTTCCCACTTCTCCAATCTTGCAACTATCTGTCACCTCAACATAATACATATTTCCCTACAAATTTTGACTACTGTGTGATTAGAAACATTCAGGTCTTGAATTGCATGTTTCTGACAGCCAAATCACTTTTGCATCACTAACAAAACTGTAAACATATCCAAATTACTCAAGCCAAACCAAGCTTCTTCCCTGACATTCCTACATACATCATGCCTTTCCTTTTCACAATATACTGATTCCAACAAAACCATCATTTATTGACTTTTTCTCAATTTCATGCTTTTCCCCACTTTTCGGACATGCATACGATGATCGAATCAACCCCTCTTTCATACACCATTCTAACACAACTTTCTCTCCTAATGCAGGCAACATTGTAAAAAATATTTCAGAATATTCACCATACTTCAACATGCATTCATTCACATTTTCAACAATACTAAGATCGCTGGAAACCATTGTGAGTATCTGTAAAAATTTATGTAAAGAAAAATTAATTTCCCTGAAAAGCGGTAATCCACTCCACTAGGCTTAGTCGATGAATGAAAAGTAACAAATTCTTGAAAGATTATTTGAAGTAACTGCACCTCTACCATCTACACCAATCAGAAATTCTCAATTTAAAATACGCACTGAGCACATGTGAAAATGTGCAGAAATTTGCTCTAAAAAATAAGAATTCAATTTAAATTGCATAATTGAGCATGTGTGAAAGTGCTCTGCAATTCACACTCCTCCAGAATGGCAAAGTCGTCTTAGATATGACAATTGATGCGCTTATTAAGCTCGTAAAAAGTTTCAAATAATAAATAGTAGATTCTGCATCTGACTGAATACAACTAGCAAACTGAGTAATTATCGTCATCAACCAGAAATTGGTTGACTTTTCAAAAGCAACAAACTAACTTCCAATCAATGAACAATAATAAATAAAAGCAATCTGTTTCATCTTTTTCTCAAGTAAGAGAATTCTATTGAATTAAATTTGCTGATTAGCATATTTAAAAGAAATTATTAAAGTGGAATAGTTAAACTCGAAAATGCAACTAACAAATTAAGTAATTATCATTTTCGAGGGGAACAAACTAATTTCTGAACAATTGACAATAAGATGCAAAGGTGTTTCAAATTGCTACTTAAAAATCAATAAGAAATTGCTGGTTCTGTCAAACTTGAAACGCAATCTTCAAATCCGAATATATATAAATCTTTAAAACAGCGAGTTTTATTTTCTTGAGAGAATTGCTCCCCTACACTTCTGCCCTTGATCACATTAGAAAAATGCAAACTTTGTTAAAACATTTAAACAAGAACAAGTGTAGAAAAATATTCTCATAAAATTAGAATAAAACATTAAGAATGTATGAAAAAAGAAAATTTACATAATGTACTACATTAAAGGCCAGGAAATGGATTTAATTAACTTTCATGTTAGCCAGCTGTGAAACATATTCAATGTCCATTGCTGTCTTGTTACTCAGAATGGAATTTGGAATTCGAACTGCGATGGAGAACGGAGAGTATAAGCGGGAATGCTATTTATAGAATGTGGGGAAAAGAAGTACCATGTGTTACATCTGAAAGCTGGTTAGTGGAAGACTTTAAATTTGCTTTAAAATTAACCAAACAAAAGAAATTAAGTTCTGGCTAATTGTCTTTTTTGAAAAGGATTTAAAGCTAAAAGAAACCTTTACTACTCAAGAGCTACTCAGCAAACTTAGAAGTTTGAAATATACCCATATTGTTAGTAACACTAAGAAAGAAATGCCAGAAAATTTTTATGTACAATAACTACAGTAATACAATATTTAGAAATCCTTTAACTGTTAGTCATCAACATATTTCACCTTTTAAAGGTTTCGGACTAAATTGTCATATCCCTATCGCCCAAATGATTAGATTGAGTATTTAACACCTGCTATTCCTAAACCCTGAAAAGGCAGAATATGTTGGATAGGGTTAAAGAATTTGTAAATATTATAATTACTGTAGTTATTGTATATAATATAAAAATCGCTTTTTCTGCCAATTCTTTCTTGCAGTTAACAGTATGGGCCTGTTTCAAATTTCTAGGTCTGATTAGTAGTGAGCTCCTGAGTAGTGAAAATTTCTTTTCTTTTATTCTATTTCAAAAAAGACAATAAGCCACAAAAATTGTTTTTTTGGGGGGAGGTTAGTTTTAAAGCAAATTTTACCAGAAGACTTCTATTCACCAGCTTTCAAATACACACCACTCCTTTGTACCACATTTTATAAATAGAATCTGCCTATGCTCTCTCTTTTCCCTACAATTTCCATCGAGGTTTGAATTCCAAATCACATTTTGAGTAAGAAAACAGTAATGGACATTGAATCTGTTTCACTGCTAACAAACACGCAAGTTAATTAAATTCATTTTCTTTCCTTTAATGTATATTATGTAAATTTTCTTTTTTCATATATTCTTAATGTTTCATTTTAATCTTATGAGAATATTTTGTACACTTGTTCTTCCTTGTTTAATTTTTTTAACAAAGTTTGCATTCCTTTTATGTGACCAAAGGTGAAAGTGCAAGGGAGCAATTTTCTTAAGTAAGAAAATAAAACTCACTTTTATAATATCGAAATATATGACAGTTATATATATCGAATTGAAGATTGTGCCAATTTCTTACTGATTTTTAATTAGCTATTTGAATAACTTGGTCTCATTGCACAGCTTTTTTAGTCTTGATTCTTTCTTGAGAAAAATGCGAAACACTTTTGCATTTGTTAATTACTAGCAGCTTTGCTGCCAGCCTTTGTCTGGCTTTTAAATGTACTGGAAAAATAGCTGAACAGAACACCAAACGTTAAATTTCAAAACTGAGTAGAATTTTACTCTGCAAAACAACTTCATAAAAAAGTTATTCCGTATAGCAAAATTACAGTGAAATAAGCAATATCCCTTAATACAAATATTAATTATTCTAATAAATAAATTAACCAACTTCCCTTTGCAAAATCTTAAGAAAAATGGTATAAAGGAGGTTAAGAACTTTGTTTCCTAAAAAAAACACTCAGAACTTTTAAATATTTTAAAAACATTGAAATGAGCAATAAATAGCGTAAAAGAATACAAAAAAACAAACAATTATGAAAAGCAAAGTATAATTAGTGATATTTTATCTTATGTTTTCAATAGAAAAAAAGACAATGAAATAAGCTATATCCCTTAATACAGATATTAATTATCCTAATAAAAAAAAATTAACCAACTTTCCGCTGAAGGAAAAAAATCATGCAGAACTTTTCAATTTCGTACAAACAGTGAAATAAGCAAAAAGTAATATGAACGAAACTCAAAAAAACAAAAAATTCCGCGCAGAATTTTACTCTGTACAACAACTTTATAAAAAAAAATCAATAAAAATGTATTGTATATATAAAAAAATGACAATGAAATATGCCAATCTCTTAAAAACAGTGACATAAGAAATAAGATGAAAAATTGTTGCCAAACTAAAAGAATGAAACTATTCAAAATGATGCGATTTCATCAAAAATCTATCAACAACAATAAGAAAGGATAATTGTTGCCAAAATCACATTTTTAAATATGTGAAAAGTGTACTCGGAAGCTTCATTTAAAATTCTTTTTGTAAAAGCAGCCGCGAGGATGAAAGTTTAACGTGTCCAAAAATCAAAGAAAAATAAACTTTTTTAGAAAAAATCCCGTTGAAAAGGTGTTACGCTCACTTTGTTAAATAAATTCGTATTCAATCAATTTATTGAAACACAAAATTTAGTTTTAAGTTCGTAAAATAGCTGAGTGCCTACGTTTCATGACGATGTGAAAATGGAGTGTGTAGAGTAAAATCTTGCTTTCCTGTAGCCCATTATGTCTCAAAATGACGCGATTTTGTCACAAAACATAAAATTAAAAAAAATCGCTTTGAGGTGCACTGGCTCTATTCTAGATGCACCTACAGTGGATGGACAAAAATATGGAAACACCTTGTGAAATGCATGTTTGAAAAGAAAGATTAATTTTAATGAAATATGTAGGTGGCGCTGGCATTTTTGACTACTGACGCCACCTATACAACTTCGTAAATGTGCTCAACAGTTCAGTTGTTGTCGGAGTACTCTTATGTGACGTTGTCATTGCATTATGTCAGTTAACAGACTTCGAACGTGGGCAAATTGTTGGAGCACATATGGTAGTTGCTTCCGTAAGCTAGGTAGCCGAGGTGTTTAGTGTTTCAAGAGGTACTGTATCGAAGATTTATTCCGCATATTTGAAAAGCGGAAAAACATCTGCTAAATCACAGCGTGGACGAAAGTGTGTCCTGAGTGATCGTGACAGACGATCATTAAGGGCAATTGTGACGAAAAATAAGAAGACCAACAGCTGCAAAAGTTACTGCTGAAATGAATGTTGTGTTACCGAACCCTGTGAGTACCAAAACAATTAGAAGGGAGCTTCATAAACAGGGAATTGCTGGCCATGCTGCAATTGAGAAGCCACTCATCAGTGATGCTAATTCCCGTAACAGGAAAAGGTGGTGTTTAAGTCATAAAGCCTGGACTATAGAGCAGTGGAAGCGAGTAATATGGTCTGACGAGTCTTCTTTCACATTGTTTCCCACTTCTGGCCGAGTTTACGTCTGGAGAACGCCATCTCAAGTCTATAATACAGACTGCTTGTTGCCAAGAGTGAAACATGGCGGGGGTTCTATTATGGTTTGGGCAGCCATATCGTGGTTCTATACTAGCCCCATGATAACTGTGTCAGGGCACATGACTGCCAAGACTTATGTGAACATTTTGGCCGATCAAGTTCATCCCATGGTACAAACTTTGTTCCCCAATAGTGATGGTGTCTTCCAAGACGACAAAGCCCCTATTCACACAGCTCACATTGTCCAGGGCTGGTTTTCTGAGCACGAGGATGAGTTGCCCCATCTCCCCTGGCCACCACAGTCACCAGACCTGAATATTATCGAACCTTTGTGGTCTACATTGGAATGGAAAGTGCGTTCTCGTTATCCACCGCCAACATCGTTATCTGAACTTGCCACCGTTTTGCAGGAAGAATGGTATAATATTCCCTTGGCAAACATACAGGAACTGTATTTATCCATTCCGAGAAGACTGCAAGCTGTTTTGGATACCAACGGGTTTCCTACACCATATTAAGCAAAGAAACATGTTTTTTTAAAGGTGTTTCCATATTTTTGACCAACCCCTGTATGTACCAAATTTCGTAGCCGTCAGTCTATTGGCTTACGAGCAGCGCTAGCGAAAGTGACACACAGACAGATTCTTTCTTTTATTATATGTAGAGATTGTTAATTGATCGGGAAAAGTTGACTTCCCTTGAAGAGTCAACTACATTCTTGTCAGTGACGACAATTGCTTAGTTTGTTAGTTGCATTTTCCATTTTTAACTATTCCTTTTAAATATGCTACTAAATAAATTCAATTCAATAGAATTCTAACTACTTTTTTCAAAACAGAGATATATTTGAATAATTTATATTAATATGTATATTGACAGGTATCATTAATAATTTTATTAACACATGCATATCAAATAAATGAAGAAAAGTTTTTTTTATTGATATTCATTGATGTAATGAGAAATTTATTTTGAAATACTGATAAGAATGATTTCTCTCATTACCAAATATTAGCTACAGCAGTATTGTTTTAATGCATATTTTTTTACAGAATACTATGTGGACGGCGTGTTCGAGTTGAACTATCAAGTGGCAAGTCAAGATCATCATATCGCCCACCTCCGCGCTATAATCCAGATGAACGCTGCTACGAGTGTGGTGAACGCGGTCATTATGCCCGAGATTGCAAAGGACAAAGACGTCGATCAAGGTGATTGATTACGTTTGCCAGTTTAATGGTTATGTATTTCTTGAATATATTTAGTTATAGTAATTTTGAAATTATTTTAATATCCATATGAAATTTAATATGAATTTATTAAAATTAGATTTCATCTAGAATGTTAAATATTTCATTTGAAGTCAGGAGACATTTTTGAGTGCTGTCACATTATTTTTAAAAAGGTTTTAAACATTAACACATAAATAAATATGGATTAACCTATTTATGTTTACAATAAGCTCCAAACAAATATGTTTGTTGGTATATGACATTAAAATTATTTAACTTTTATAGGCTAAAGCAGCCTCACATGTGTATAAATCAACTTTATCGCTCAAGCTGCATTGTTGTGATCAGCATTCAGCAATGAGTTACCAGCTCACCATTTACTACATCTCAGCATATAAAACATCTTAATGTTGCATCCTCAACTCGTCACTGCTCAGGACGGCAGCACACTGCTTCTTGTCTTTCATCTACAAATCGACTCTTAAAGCGTTCTGCATCTAACGCATTTCGGCCATCTCTGCACTACATCGTCAAAAAAATCAGCAATGTGCTTGCTACTTATTGTTATCAACTCTAAGTTGTACAATATAATGAGAAGAGGTTTGTCTTTTCCTTTCTTTATATGTGTTTTAAACGCTTCTGAGTGATTCAACTAAGAAAGGTTTCATGTTAGTGGGAAATTATCGTAAGGATTTTAAAGACAATTGTTATATAAATTAGAACTTCAAAGAATTGTTTCAGATTTCATACAAAATATGCTTTGTTAACTATCTTAAAGCATTCTGATATTATGCATTTATCAGTAACAAATAAACCTGCAGAATTTTTAAAGTATTTGACAGAATTTATCATTATTCTGAATTAAGTAAAAATAATTTATAAATTTTTTAAAAGATTTGCCTTTCTTAAGTATTTAAAGTTTTTTAAAGACATCTAAATCTTAACATGAAAATAATTCGATGAATTTTTACACTAGGATTACTGCTTTGAATTCTCGAGGAAACTGGGATAATTTGGGTAAATTCTGAAGTTGATATTATAATTAAATAATGTGCCAAGCATATTAAAATATAACTTATTAAAACTTAAGTTAAATACTCTGGAATAGAAAGTACTTAATTTAAATGTTCAGCACTTTTTATGTATTTATAAAACTGTTTTGGCCAATTAATGTTATCACTCTGAAGTCTCTGAGCTGGTTCATTTGGCAGTAACATACAATAATATATCTTGTATGTTAATTTCTTATGCAAACAGGAAAGATGTGGGATGCTTAAATATTTTATATACTTCTCTTGAAGCTGAGGTAAGTTTATGGATCATAGAAGTATTTTCAAAAAAGTCTCATTGCTTACATATTTTGTTTCAGATCCCGCTCACGTTCTCCACGACGCAGATCCAGAAGTCGTTCTCGTAGCCGATCAGCAAGCCGCAGCCCCGTGAGAGGTCATGCTGCTGCCTCAAGAAGTCGATCAGGTTCCAGAAGCCGGTGAGTAAGTATCTCTTACTATAAATTTGTGTGTGTTGTTTTCTTATCTCCAAGTTATATCGGAAATTCTAAAGATATGCTGTTTTTGAAATTTTTAGCACAAATGCGAAATGTGTGTGTGTTTAAATGGGAGGGAAAAGCCCCCTTTGGGCATAATATAAAATCTTAAAGTTTTCGTGTTTTTTTCCCTCTTGTTAAGTGATTTGGATATTCATTGAAAACATAGATAATCCAAAATTGTCTCTGACCACAAATAGATTTTTTAGACATTTTAACAGAAATAAGGCATACTGCTTTAAGCTGAGTTTGAGAAAATATAGATTTTTGTACAGATCTGATTCATAACATAAAGCATCTAGAAGACTAAAATGGTATCACAAATACAATCAACGGTGTGTCAAAAGAAACTTTTTTATTTTCGGAATATTTGGTTGACTTCTGTAAAAATCAGTTCTTTGGAGAAGTTATATGAGAGACAGCACTTCATATGAACCATTTTTATGTCAGCTTTCAAAAAGGCCCATTTAGCTAGGAGGATATAGCTTTCAATGAAACACATAACATTTTGTCTAGAAACTCTTCAGTGACAGGTGTTGACAAGCTTGTTTTCAGAAAAGTTTCTTCTAGCCTTGTGTTTAGATGGAACCCCATTATCAAATAAGCATCTCCTTACTTAAGACTATTAGTCTGTGGAATGAGGAGAGGTTGATGTTGTGTATGAGAGTTTATACATCTTACAAAAGGAACAAGTGGTATTTAGATAATGAGCCCATATTTGTTCCAGATATGAATTTTATGACATCTTGGTGTAAAATATTCATTCTCTGCTACATTTGTGTTACAGTATAAATTGAAATTAAGTATGTGAAATAAATGAAATATTCATAAATTGTTTTACTGTGAAGGTACAATAATTCTGTTTAAACTTAAATTCTTGCAAACATGATATAAATACAAGTTCTGTGTTTTATTTCTCTTCTTTGCAATGTATGAAGGAAATTTCCTTGATTTAAAGCTGCAAATCTTTTACATATCTAAAATGGATTTTTAGATAATTCTACTGAATATTTTTTTTTCTTTCAGAAATGGACGTGCATCATCTGGAGATTAATCAGAATTCCTTTCACCAATCATTCTTGTTCAGTCACAACAAATAAACAGTTTTGTTGCATACAATATTTGTGTAGTTGTATACTTTTTATCCGTAATAAACCATTTTCCATTTGAGCACTGTATTCAGCTTTTTCATTCAACTCCTTAGTCATTTCATTTGTAATTTCATTATACAAACTATCATGAAAAAGATGTAATTCATTTGGCATTGTGTTATAAAAAAATCTAAAGAATTGATTTATTCATTACCTCAAGTGATACAATTTGTTTATGTAAAGTTTTTAGTTCCTTGATAATAAAATATTCAGAAGGCTTTTGTGTTTTTTAAGGGAAAGTCTTTAACCAAACATTCGTTATAGAGTTGTTCGGTTTTATTAATTTTTTATTGTTTCAAGAAGTTACAAGTAAAATATACAAAATTAGTATAAACGAATGGACACTTTTCAGCTATTCGATCCTGACGTCGGGCAAACAGATCGTCCCTTGTGCCCGTGCTGAACATCAATGTGCCTGAGCACATTTAAGCCTAACATGTGAAAGTAATTCCTATAAAATCAACATTTATCTAAATACTCAGGTTCTTGTATGTGTTATTTAAATACAATTTCTTATAATATCGACAGAAAATCAATATTTAAAATTAATAAGTTTCAGAGTCAGTTAAAGTGCAGTATTAGTAATAATGATTATGTTCCCAAGTTTAAATACTTTCAGTATTAGAAAATGAAGTAAACATGATGATTTTAATACAAGTGCTTTTGTTTCCACAGCATTTGAACATAATATATGCACATTTCAAAATTTGAAATACACTGTCCATTTCATTATATCAAGTATCATACACTGGGAATGAAGAGGTTAAAACAAAATTATTCATATAGTCAACTACTTTCAAAGTACTTGGTACTGTATAAGCCTGGTTATTTTTGCCATAATCAAAGAATTAGGAAAAGTAATAAGGCATGGAGAAAAATTGAGTCAAAAATGTGCAAGGCGGAAAGACAGCCCTTAAAGTTTCATCTGTGATTGCAATCCATAATTGCCAGCAGCACCTGAGATGCTATATTGAGTGGTTTGAAAATGTAAATTCTTTATATAAATACGTTAATGTTAGAAATATTTTTAAGTTGCCAGTCTTAATTTTGTTAAAAATCCATTTCATGGCATGGTAATAAAAAAATCGCAGGTAGTAATGATTAAATGGAAACTCCCATTGGACAATTTTTATTTTAAAACTAACCCCGCCTATTAAAGAAATCAGAAACATTTGAGAGTATCTTAGTATGAAGTTCTCAGTAAGAATACTTACTTTTAAGAACCTAACTATCAATTTTCAACATAATAATAAAGCTAGCTACAAAATGGACAATTATAAAAACTGGCAAGAATAAAATAACATCTTTACAAAGGCAGTTCCAAATTTACTATCTTAAAACAAATCTTATTCTGAAACAGTTGCAAACACTACCCCCAATAAAAATTATATTTTTTTGCACAATGAGGGAACATTAAATTATCCTAATTCATATTTCTTATTAGTAACAGCTTGCTGTAATTCTATCTGTCTTGGTTTGATCACATTCCTGACTACCTGCCAGCTGAGAAGTAAGAATCACCTCTTTCTCCATTCATCTAAAGCCAAGCAGTCAATATTTGGGAAGCACTGTGAAGGCCTACTAGGTGCTTTCACTTCTCGTTTCTCTCTACAGTGTATTTTATTTTTTAGCAGTGATAAATGCTATGAATTTATTTATGAAAATGTATTATGACAAACATTTAAAACTAAAGCATAATTTAACATTGAACATACTAATATAGTACTAACCACTTATATTTAAGTATGAAAATGATTCATTGTAAAATAAAAAAATTTTGTGTAAAACCAAACAAATATGCAAAGCACACTGCAGAATAAAAATTTCAAGTATAAATAACAGTAAAAACTACTCAAATAACAGATTTATCCTTTGTGCTTCAACGGCATTTCAAGTTGAATAAATTTCGCCAGCATCCTGTGCATTTGCTTCGCCACATAGTGGCTTCAATATGAAAGAAACCCGAGGTGAGCCACCCTGGTTTGTATTGTGTCTACAGAGCTTGCCTTCTCCCATTCATATTCTTTGCCATAATGGATAAGCATGATGTAACAGGAAGTTCATTTTGGTTTAATGTAAACTTATTCTTGATAAGCCAGTTTTTTTTTTTTTTTTTTTTTTTTGTGTGTGTGTGTGTGTGTGTGTTGTTTTGAAGAAAAGGATGCAGGCTTTCTTTTTGGCTGATCTTTAGATTATGGTAACTGGTAGTTTGGAGGCGATAAAGGTTACTACCTGGGACTTTGGTAATAATGTGAGCAGTACTCAGTTCCGATTACGCATTATTTTGTGTGAGGGAAATGAGAGATCATGTGATATTAATGGACGAATTATGCTTCTTTAATCGGGAAAAACTCTGGAAATTTTGTATTTGGCTTTGTTGTGTGAAACAGCGTTCGTTAATTTTTGGATCCCATGGCCTTAACTAAAGTGAATTCGTAATGGGTATTTAGTGGGATTGAAAGGGGTAGAAATAAGTGTTTCTTTAAGGTTGTGCGAGATAGAAGTAAAGATGTTTTATTAAGTTATTTATTTTACCTGGTACCTTGCTGTGAACTATAAGTATGATTTTAAAGATCCTTAAACAGAAATAAGAAAAGTTTATCGGACACGTAATCAAGATTCTGAAGAAGATTAGGTAAGTTAGTTAGAAATGTTCATATTTGGAAAAGGTATATACTTTTTCGTTATTAGGTAATTTCATATATGTTCTTTTTACCAGGTTTAAAGATTCAGAAAATTGTCATGTATTTTCGTGAAATTTTTCTAATTTATGAGAAAAAAGGAGTGTACATGGATATGGTGAAGAGTGTGCGCAATGCCATTTTTGTGCAATTCTGGGATTTTTTTTTTAAGTAAAAATAAGTCGACGTGTACATGGTTTAGTGATATTTTAATTAAATGATAGTTATTTTGTGAATTTTATGTTTGTAGGAATACACCCCTTCAACAATTTTTTTCTGAGCTGCAGAAATATTTCTTTTATTGTATACAGTTTCAACATTGGAAAAATAATTCCCTTTATCAGTTTTATCCAAGTAGTGAAAATAAAATGCAATAAGAGCATCCCACAGATCTTTGATTCTTTTTCTAAAACACATAAAATGTAAACCCACCTATGGTCTGGTCTCTTCAAGGGCTTAAGTTTTTTAATGGCAAGGGATTCACAGATTTTGAAAAAATTTTCTCTTTTACTGCAGCTTTTCATATCAAAATAGATGTCATCAAACAAATCTTCTAAGTATCTATCAAAACATGAAGCAAATTTTTTTGCACAGTTATTAGCTGTGTGACATGTGTCACCATCAATATCTAATAAGTGGGGTGCTTTGTTTAGTCTGGTTTCAACACCTTTTTTTTTTCCACGCACGGTGTTACATGAGTTCATTAATACACTAATTAAGTTTGCCCATGGAATATTATTATCTTCAATAGTATTAACAACTGCTTTAAAAACAGCTTCTGAATTGCAAGATTCCATCTTTAGAGATGCAAAATGATGAACTACAACTTCATTTTTATTGTTGTCATAAAACTGCACCAATATTGCCAGTATACTTTCTTGAGCATTGCTAGTACTTTCATCCAAATTTAGAGAAAATTGAGTCTCCTTTAAAGTTTTAATGATATTTTCCTTAATAGTTTTTGCGAGCCCATATTTCATCTTATAACATGCAGTAGTCCTGGACATTTCCAACGAGTTTAGTGCCGTCTGATCGCGGCTCAACTGTTTGCAGAGTTCAATTAAATTGGGAGCTACATTGAAAGAATGAGAATTCTCGGTGATAAACGAAGTTATTAATACCTCTTGGTGTGCTTTTCTTGTCACTATATCCAATGGCCGAGCATCAGTCTCCAGTAAGTCATCAGTATTTTTTGAATTAGCATAATTACTTAAAGTCATTGAATGTCTAATGCACTTTGAATATTTTATGTGCGTCACAGTTTTAGAATGATTTGTGAAAGCCTTGAATCCTTCCCCACCATACTTCAGCAGTGAGTTACAAAAAACACAATATGCTTGTCCAGCAACATTTATTTTCTTGCACATGTGCCGATGGTATCCCCATTACCATCTCTCCGTTCAATCCAATTCCACCTAAATGCATTCCGGACACCTTCTAATTGTATAATATCACTATTTATATCGAGAAATTTCATAGTGAAATTCTCTTGCGTACATAAATAAAAAAAATATTTCAATAAACGAAACGAAAAATTTACACGTGCATCAATAAATGAAACGAAAATTTTACACAGCGGAGAAAAAAAAGTTGAGAAGCGATCAATGACAAATAGCTAATACGGCAAAAAATCCCCCTTCTCTACTTATTGGCGCCACGCCAGGAGAGATAAGACCTTTGAACCCAGAGTCACGTGATCGCACATCTGGTCGAACGAAGTCTCTCCCTTTTTTTTTTTCTGCCGCGCCTACTTGCCGAAAAGAATCCAGAAGAGAATGTCCGAGAACCAAGGAAATGAGTCATAACTCGCAATAAGGAAAGAACAAAAAAGAAGTTTTTTCCCCCTTTTCACGCATTATCACTGCCTTTGGAGAAAGAAAGGAAAAGTTTTCACCACACACACTGACCTTGCGTTTTCTGCTTTCAAATCAAACAAAATTACCCAGATCAAAATAAATAATTCATTATTATTCCTACTTCCTTTTGAACGATGATCCCTGGAATTTCCGGGTATCAAAGTTCAAAATCCCCGGAGCACAAACACCCCTGTAGTAGAAAATTTATGCTACTCATAGAAAATTAATGCAACATATAGACCTTTATAAGTAAACTATGCAAGTTTAAAACTTCTATTAAGTTGCATTAATTTTCTACTCAATTTAATTTTTTAATGCTTAGGTTTCCTTCTCACTTTTTCAGCAAAAATGCATTAGTTAATTCAGAATTATGAATTACAAAAATCAACATATTTCTCTTTCTTGCTCTTGCAAATCATTATGCAAATATGCATTTATACAACTTATGCGATATTTTCGACTATGATGTTTTTAAACTAAGAAGTTACTGAGCGGCCTTTATTTTCGACGACAATATTTTGTATCACGTTTTCTCTTTGCTTCCTTTTCTTTCACGACGTTTTCGGCTGTAGCCACCTCAGTGATTCGCTCCTCTTGAGAAATGTGTTATAGAAGCAATTTGTAATGCATGTTGATTTAATGTTTTCCCATTGATTGTTCATTAAACGCATTGCTTAGAGTACGTTTACATTAGCATTTTTTCTTCTTCTGTCAAGAAGCCTCAAAATCAAGTGCTTATGAAATTTTGATTAAAACTTCTGATGACCCCTAGGTCAATAGGTTGGGTAACACTTGTAGAATTAGGTGATAAAATTTCAATCCTGATGTTTCTTAGTTCAGTGATTTCAAGATGCGCTTTACAGATCGCCAATGCTGTAATTTAGTGTATAAATAATTATCATATTCCCCTCGATAAAATTGTGTCGATTTCAGCAGATGGGACCAAAAGTATGACCGGCATAAGAAAAAGGGTTGTTGCTATTTTGAAAGAAAAAATTAATCACAAGATACTTGTTTACCATTGTATCATTCACCAAGAAGTGCTTTGTGTGCAAACATTTCCAGAAGGAATTTGTAAAGTTGTGGAATTAGTGATTACCATTATCAACTCCATTTTAGCTAAAGCTCTTAATCATCACCAATTCAAAGAATTTTTATTTGAAATAGAGAGTGAGTATGCTGATCTTCTGCTTCATAACAAGATATGTTGGTTATCAAGAGAGAATGTTTTAAAATGCTTCGCGTTCCTTTTTTAGAAATTAAAGCATTTCTCCTTGAAAAGGGCGCTCACTATCCAGAACTAACAGACGATCAGTGGATCCAAAACTTTTATTTTATGGTAGACGTTACGTCTCATCTAAATCAGCTTAATCGTAAACTACAAGGGAAAGGAAACTTAATTTTTTCGATGTTAGAAGAAGTAATAACATTTGAAAACAAATTATCCATTTTTGCACAAGATTTTGAAAGGGAAACATTGTTTCACTTTCTGAGCCTGTTGAAGCATCGCCAAGAAAATAATTCCTCTATTTATAAACACCATTTTAAAACAATTTTAAATATAAGGGAAGCATTTCTCAGCAGGTTTCAAGAATTTAAAAATAGCAGAGCAACTTTAACGTTTGTCAAAAATCCTCTTAATGCTACAATAACAGAGTTGAAATTTTCTCCTTTTGAAATTGGAATTGATAGCTTTGAAATACAATTGCTGGATAAAACAAGGAGATATGGCACTCTAAATTCGAACGTCCTTGTGTTGAATTGCAAATATGTGAAGAAAAAATGTGATCTTAGTTCACAACACAAGTGGTCTGCTTTGAATGACCTGGAGAAGGAAGGCATGATCATTTTCAATGCTTGGAATAGTATTCCTGACTCTTACGATCAGCTGAAAAGGCTCACGTTTGCTGTTCTTTCCCTTTTCGGTTATACATATATATGCGAGCAATCTTTTTGAAGCATGAACATTATCAATAGTAAACTGAGAAGTAGTCTTATTGATGAGAATTTGGAATCATGTCTAAAATTAAAAACAACAACATATAAACCTGACTTACTCAAACTTTCCAAGGAGATGCAAGCACATTGTTCTCATTAATAAATATTTATTAAGTATTAAATTTAGTTTTATTTGGTGTAATAAAAGTTTACTAAACAAGCAGATTTGGCTCCCAATTTTTTTTAAATTGTTGTAATGTTCATATTTGGCTCTTTGGCTAATAAGTTTGCCAACCACTGGTCTAGGGCAAGGGTTCCCAACCCCATACCCATGGGCACCATGGTGCCTGCCGATCATTTAATGTAGGGATGCACAGCTGTCGGCCACGAGCAGTCAACTTGTGGCCTGGCGAGAGCTTTTCAAACTTTTGTTGCGATTTGACATACCTGTTGTCTCTAGAAAAAGTTGTAAGCAAAAAAAAAAAAAAAAAAAAAAAAAAAATCACTCTTTCCTTCATTATTTTACTCTGTTCCCTCGAAGTGAGATTTGTCACTGAGCCAAGTTCCCAGTGTCACAGTGTCAACCAAAGCACATATCCGCTGCCTGAACACGAAAATTGCTCCTAGCCTGTAAGACCAACACCTGCAGTAGATTGAGAAAGAGTCTGTTGTATGATGTAGCACGAGTATGTTTACACGCATGTGTTAGTAAAGTGGAAGAGAAAAATATTTGCTCGGATCCAAAGTTGTGCATTCATTTGCTTTGAATCTTTGCACATTTGGCTTCGTGACTATACAATGTTTTATCACGTGTATGTTTATGTTTCTTTTTGAGATCATTAAGAAGTTTCATGTTTTGAATATTTCACTTTTTTTTTGTTTAAATATTATTTTGACAGTAGAACCAATGTAGAATTTTTGCAATTTTTGTTCCACATGGTTTTGATTGTTGCCATGATGAATGGATGCAAAACAAAAAGAAAATTAGTGGATGATGACAGGAAATTTTCAGAGGCCTGGACTTCGAAATACATTTTTGTTGAGCAAAACAATAGAACTACATGCTTGATATGTAATTTTATGATTAGTGTTTGCAAGGAGTATAACATTAAGCGATAGTACAACACGAAACACTCAACATTTTCAAAGCTGGAGGGAGAGGATCGAAATCGAATCTCTTCGTCGTTCTCTCATTGCTCAAAGGAATGTATTTACAAAAGCATCTTCACAGTTAGATAACTGTGTTTAAGTTAGTTTGGGAATTGCAGCCTTAATTGCTAAAAGTGGCTGCTTGTTTACCGATGGTGATTTTGCAAAGGGATGTATATTGTTTGCTTCTGAGAAAGTATGCCCTGATGCTATGCAGAAATTTGAAAATGTGAGTCTCAGCAGAATGACAATTCAAAGAAGAATTGAAAATTTATCTGATGATGTTACCGAACAATTACAGAATGCTGTCGCTAAATTTAAATACTTTTCTCTAGCAGCTGATGAGTCAACGGATATTACTTCAACAGCTCAGCTTCTTTTGTTTGTGAGAGGAATTTCTGAAAATTTTGAAGTAACTGAAAAACTTGTTGGAATGATTTCAATGAAGGGGCAAACAACTAGAACTAATATTTTATCCTCAGTTTTAAATTTGCATTCTGCACATAATTTTGATATTAACAAACTTGTTAGTATCACTACTGATGGAGCTCCAGCCATGATTGGAATTCAGAATGGCATGGTGAGTCTACTGAGAAACCCATTTGGATAACAGATGAAAAGATTTGCTTGGGTATCATTGTATCATACACCAAGAACAGCTATGAGCGAAAGAACTAGGATTTGATCGCCTAATAAAAATAGTGAGCGATACAATCAATTTTAATTTTATTCGCTCATATGGTACCAGAGGCAATTTAAGGAAATCCTAGAACACATAGATACACCACATAGTGATCTCATATGTAGCTCTGAAGTACGATGGTTGAGCCGTGGAGAGGCTTTGAAAAGGTTTTCTGATTTGATTGATGAAATAATACCATTACTTGAAGAAAATGGCAAGCAAACTAGGATCTTTCAAGTATGACTTAGCATTTTTAATTGATGTGACAGCCCATTGGAATGACCTAAACAAAAAAAAATTGATGGGAAAAAGCACTTCATCAATCACCTGACCAATGCAGTATCTGCTTTCAAACTAAAACTCCAGCTGTTCCCTAAGCAGCTTGGCTGTCAAAATTTTGTCAATTTTCCTTACTTGAAGAAACTCGTAGAACATTTTCCTGATAAACAACTGGATTATTCAGATCAAATAAAGAGGAGGATTTGCAGACAGTCTCAAAGACAATTTGCACACTTTGAGCAATCTGCAATCAGACAATTTGCAGACTTTGAGTTGCATGAGGTTAAGTTTAGACTGTTCTGGGATCCATTTTCTGTTGTAGTCAAAAAAGCTCTAGAAGATGTTCAAATAGAACGTATCAATTTACAAACTTCTGATTTAAGCAAATTCAGATTCCATGATTTAGATATTCTGGACTTTTATAGAACACATTTTCCATACCTGTCAAATTTTTGTGCTTAAAAAATAATGCAAGCAGGTGTGTTACAATATTTTGTAGTACTTATATATGCGAACCAACATTTTCTCTTAAGAATCTAAATAAGTCAAAATTAAGAAATAAAATGACAGGTCAACACTTACAATCCATCTTCAGAATACCAATAACTAACTTTCAATCAAATATATCCAAAATTTTTGATAAAATTCAGTCTCAACCATCACACTAATGTATTTAACTATGGCTAACTTGTACATATTTCTATTAAAATATTTGTATACAAGTATTAAATTATCATGCACAAGCATATAACTGGGTGTTTTGGCCCCAGAAGCACATGCAAGGGAAAGAGGAAACCCATCCCTCTTTGCTTACATAACATACATAATGGTCTCCAAATCAATTAAAATTTGATATGGTACGTGTCTGAATTGCAAATTAAGCGACTTATTGCATTGAATCCCCTTTTTTAAAAAATGTTTGAGTTTGCAATAAAATTCTATGTGAAAGTTTTCTCATTTTCAATGAAGTAGAAATTGTGTTCAACATAGATACCAGCACAAAGCAAAATGCGACTAATCTCTTTTTTTTTTATGTTGTGGGGCTGCACCCCCCCCTTCCATTTCGTCAGTGCCTCCAGTTCTCCTCATGCATGCGTGATAAGAATCTCATCTCTGCTCGACTGCAAAAAGAGAATTTTTGCCTTCTGTTTTTTTTAAGAGTTCGTGCACACACTGTATTCATTGCTGAGATTTATGTTATCGTAACGCCATGTATATATTTTGGTTTATTAACCTCTTCGTCGTCCGTAATGCGTCTAGCGCGTTCAAGTGAAACTTCTGCAGGGCAGCCGTAACGCGCTTCAAGCGTTCTTCTACATTTTAAAACTTTTAAACGTTTTCTAAATGTTTACTTGTTTGAGTTTTTATTTTTGTTTGCTCTAATATCTCCTAGAGGACAGTACTAATCAGGTATTCTATTTCTAATTGAATTCCCCCCCCCCCGGGTTTTATGAATATTCGCACCATTTTATATAAGATACAAAACAGTGAGAGATCTTCAACGTCTACTCAGCAGAAAAAGAGAAAAAATGAGGTTGTGAATTGGAAAGACAAGAAGGATATACGTTTGATGAGTACAGTCCATAATAACTCTATGATTGATGTTGAAACATGGAAAAGAACTGCAAAAAAACCAATAATTGTAAAAGATTACAACAACAAAATGGGAGGAGTGGACCGCCTGGATCAGACATTATCAAATTAATCCTGCTGTTAGAAACAAGCAGAGATATTATTATTTTTCCATTATGCTTTATTTCCTTATAATTTTACTTAATGTTCATTGACATTCATCCACAACGAAAGTCATGTATAGGAAGTTATGATGTACAGAGAAAACAACATTACACGTTACGAAAAACAGATGGCCGCTGGGGAGAAATTTTCGTGGACAGGAGAAGACAGCGAAAGGGTTAAAAGAGTTTATTTTTCTAAATGGGTATCTAGCAGTTAATAGACCCTCAAAATGTGCATGTATTATTAATACTATCCAAGTATAAATTCACCTTGAAAAAGTAAATGATGCTCACCATACAACAAATATTCTAGAATGTGCTCTTAGGGACAAAATGTTTGGGGGACTCCTGACATAGACAACAGATTCAGGACTGGAAACGAGTAGCATGCAGTGATGAGTCTCGATTCCAACTAATTAACCTCTTAACTGCCGCAGGAGTATATATACACCTTGTTCAGCCGATGCGTTAACTGCCCTGAGCGTGTATGTATATATATATACGCCCTTCCAAAATGCTATCATTTGCCTTGCGCTGCTACTGGTACAATTATTCGCAAAGCTTCAAAATGTAACACCACAATAACCCTGAGAGAGTACGCAAAGGAGGATACTATTTCAGAGAAGAGGGGGCTGTTTTTGAAGTGGTGAAAGTAATAACACCACGGTTTATTGGTTGTTTCTGTTTGGAGTACAACATATTTTTTTATTCTGTGTCTACCGTTTTCGTTTACTGTTTGTAGTAGGTGCTTTTTTTTTAACAAATATATATATATATATATGACAATGAAACAGATGATTACTTTTCGTCATCTTCAAGATCGGACACCTCAGAATATGATATTTACTGATATGAAAAAATTGCCTATTCCCCCTCCACATTTTCATTTAGGTATACTTTTTTTTCACAAGGTATGACACTGGAACCTGATATTATACTTTACTGGTCTAAAAATAAATTGATCAAAATGACATTTTGGGGGATCTTTTTCATTATACAAACATCATTTTTATTATATTTACATCTTTTGATTATACTTTTACTGGAAACATTAAATTTTGTTCATTTTTCCTTTCATTCTTTATTTTGTGAAAGTAAACAGTTTTTAACTTAATTTTAATTTTAGACAGCAAAACTTGCACCTATTTTCTCCCTAATACATTGCATAACTACGCGCTCCTGTGTAAAAATCGGTAGCATTGGGGAGTGAATCTTGTATGTTTCCTGCGGCAGTTAAAGGGTTAATACTGATGGAAAGCTGAGAATATGGTGTCAGGCTCATGAAGCCATGGACCCTGCATGCCAGGTTGGAATTGTACAAGGCCATGACAGCTCAGTCATAGTCTAGGGTGTTATCTCCTGACAGTGTTTGGGATCTTTGTTATGTGTACCAACCTCCCTCAATACGATTCAGTATGTAGAGTTGCTGGGGTATCACCTCCAAGTTGCTGGGCGATCATCTCCAACCATTTATGTTGTCCTATCATTCACGTGAAAATGGAGCATCCCAGCAAGATCCACCTGACAGGTGCCGGTTGACTACTGCCTGGTTGGATGAGCATTCCTCTGACTTCTCGGTCATAAATTGGTCACCAAGAAACTCTGACTTAAAATTCTACTGAGCACCTTTTGAATGTTTTGGAGAAAGATGTTCAGCAGGCACTCAACAAAATATCACACAACACTAGCAACCCTTCTTAAATTATAGACAGCTCTGCCCGATGTTTGGCAAGCCATTCCCGTAGAATGCTTCCGCAAACTTATTGGAGCATTGCATCTTCATGTGGCAGCTATTATCAAAGCCAAAGGAGGCCAACTCATTATTGACTAGATATCCATAATTCATCAGCACTTCAGTGTATTTTAAAATATGCACTTGAGGAATCTGCCTAACTAGAAAAAACATCAATAAAATTTCTATAGGAATACAGTACTTTTCTGCAAACTTTTTTGTGTGAACGATTGCTTTGAATCTATTTTTAAAGTGACTGCCATGAAATTTTCACCAGGAAAAAAAAAGCCACTTGTAAGTTTATTGATTGATTTTGGGAATAAATAGCCAATTAAAATCTAAAATATAAATGTAATAAATAATCATTTTGCAACTATTAAGCCATCTTTTTTTTTTTTTTTTTTTTTTTTCCCCCCCATTAAAGAAACATCAAACTGCACCATACTAGGTTTGAAATAAAATGTAAATATGCCCACAAGGGGCCAAGCGGAAAAAAGTCGTTGAACACTGATAGTTTGGTCCAGGGTTCGAGTCCCCCGTGAATGGGCTGGCTGCATGGGCGTTTCTGTGCTTTTCTCCATGTATAACACACAGATATGAGCCAGTTTTCCTTGAAAACACCTCCATGAGGCATCTCTTCCTTTCTGTGCAGTGACTAAGGGCACAGCATGTAATAAGTAAAAAACAAATATGTAAATATCAAAACCTGTAACATTTAGGAATGAATATTTTAAAAGAAATTGCATGAGCTTTTAGATAAGACCTTATATGGTGCAACATTTTAAATATTACACGTTATATTTTACAGATTATCTTAGTCATTAAAAATTGCTAAAATTATGCAGTACAAATTATTTTATTTTTATACTTCTGGTTGTAATTATGTAGAAAATAAAAGCAAATCAATACCTAATCAGTTATAACTGAAAGATACTTATAAGATTTATATTTGAGTTATGTTCATTAACCATGATGGCTACCAATTAACAGAAAGAATATCAAACATCATAAACTTTAGTTTACAATAAATACTCATAAATGACATGTTATACATGGATACAGCTTTCAATTCAAATTTCAAAATAATGGCAATTTTTCATTTAATAATTAAGTAACAATTACAAAGGCTGTATGTTTTAATTTAAATTTTTGTTATGCAAATGCAATTTTCCTTTTATATAGTTTTCCATAACAGAATAGTTGATATATAAAAACATGAAACAGAGAACTTTAATTAGAACAAAAACAAATTTGAAATAGAAAATTTTAATACCTGAATAATTTAGTATATACAAAAAAAATTTAGGTATAATTTTCTACTTTACATCTGATTTTTCTGTATTTAATGGAGACCAAATGAGATCTAATAATGTACCGCTGGCTTCTGTCAATGTCAAATCTTCTGTTGCACCAAGAAATCTAGCACATAGTTCCAATTCATTTATGCGAACTTTAACAGTGGCATTCCTGACATAAAGCCTGCAATATGAAAGACTTTTTTTAATGTGATGCATTCTTTATAAAGTCATTTTTAAACTGCTGAGCATTTATTAACATTATGAGCAAATATTACAATTCTTTCAATTTTTATAGCTTCAACTGTTTTTTCATTACTTATTTACATTCTGTTTATTAGCAGCCCCACTGAAAAGCAGTAATAAAATATTGATGGGCAACCCACCATGTTGCCAAAACACATTTGGACCATTTATTTTAAAAGTGGTACAAGCTCATTTTTTAAAAAAAATTGAAAAATCACACAATTTATTTATGATTCAGTGTTCACATTTTATTTATAAATAATTCACAGTTAGTATTTTAAAATATCCATATGCTTCGATCAATTTAAAATTCATCAATAAATAAAATTGCATAAGGATTGATTATGAAAGTGGTGCAAGTCCATTTTCTTTAGAATTATCAGGTCAGTCCATAAGTTCGTGCGCATTAAGAGTATATGTGGAATTCATTATGACGCATTTACTAAAACAATACAATTTTGAACCTGTTGAAACCTGTCATCGTTTGACTAATATATTATTCAGTTCATCACCAACTTTTGTAAATATCAAATGCATTTTAGTACCCATAGATGATGAATATAGATAATCAGTACAAACATGCTGTGCTACATTTTTTATTTTCGTGTGGTGAATCTGCCAGTTCTGCAGCAATACAAATTAATAGTGTACATGGTAAACACACTATTAGTGTAAGGACTGGCCAGAAATGGTTTAAAAAATTTTAAGTTGGAAAAAGCAGTGTTCATGATGAGCCCCATTCAGGACGTTAACTATTAGAACCAAATCAAACGATTAATTCAGAAGTTTATAGTTAACAACTTTGCCATCTAAACTCAGAATTGATCAAAAAAAAAAAAAAACCCACGATTGGTGAATATCAAGAAAGTGTTGTTTCATCATGATAATGCTAGACCGCTTACGGCTGGAACAACACTGCAAAAAATGAGTGCATTTAATTGGGAGCTTTTGCCACATCCTGCTTACTCCCCAGATATTGCCCCAAGTGATTTTCACTTATTTCGTGCCTTACAAAACTTTTTACTGGGAAAAAAATTCAATTCTAAACAGGATGTACACAATGAACTTTCAAGTTCTTTTGCATCAAATCCAGAGTCTTTCTACAGCAATGGCATAAAAAAGCTGCACGTAAGATGGTGAAACATTGTAGATAAAGGAGGAAAATATATAATTGATTAAAATGTTAAATTGTGTTTTTTTATATTATTTAAAAATTTACCAAAAAATGCACACGAATTTATGGACTGACCCAATACTAATTAAGAACTTATAAGAGAGGAGTAAAACATGAGAAAAGATGCGATATTAAATTTAAATCATACATGTACATATATTAACCTGAAATGTCAAAAGTGTAAATATATTAACCTGAAATGTCAAAAGTGTACGTTTCCTGGTATTTGTAAAAAAAATTTGGATACTTAAATTTATATAAAAGTTTAATTGGTACTTTTCCGTTCTGCCGGCGCAAGCCATAAAGTCGCCAGTAATAGTACAACCCATGCCAAACGAAATAGCCTCGCTGGTAATCTTTTACTTTAACTTTTACATTTTCAAAACAAGTTGCAGCCATTCTTATCAGATTGATCGTTTCTTTCAATACTGGCATACAATTACATAGAATTTTTACCAAATAGTTCAATTTTATGCCCTTAGGCCATTTGCGGGTGGTAATTAAGTCAATTAGGATGCAATCACACCTCTCACCCGATGGCAAAAATATAGAAAAGGCAAAATCAAGGATTAAATTCATCAATTCTAATGAGAATACATTAGCGAAGTAAATCACTGTGGTTTTAATTTCTGAGTAAGCTATTCGTATCAATTGAAATAATTCTTGCATTTAAACTTGTATTCCAAATTAAGATTTAACTTGAAATTAATGTAGATAATTACTGAGAGAATTAGATTTTTAGTGCAGTTTACACGAGATGAGATCACTTGGGGGTCACGTCATATCAACTGGCGAATCAGGATGTTGTATGATGAAAGCATAGTAAATTCTTAAATTAATGCCTTTTTACAAATTTATTGTCTTTATTTATTGGCCTTTCTTACAAAATTTTAAACAACATTAAAATGTTAATACCTTCAAAATAAAAAATCCTTAGAACTAACATTTGTCAACACTTTTTATGTGTATACTGTGTGTTTTCGCCAATAAAGTCTACTTGGTAAGATTTGCGCCGGCGAAACGGAAAAGTACCGTTTAATTTTTATGAAATGAAACATGAAAATTTCATTTCAACAAAATATCTAGAAAATGCAGTTCAGAAAAGGAATACTGAAAGAGAAAAAGTAAACTGGCTTAAAATATGTTGGATGGGGTTTTGTAAAAAGTGTAGAATACATTATGGTAAAAGTTTACAATTGGGTGCCCCTTGTTTTTTGGCGATTATTTTTTGACGCCAGGAAGACACAATTTCAAGATGGCCGCTACACAAAACCAAAATAAGAAATCTAAGAATTGCACAAACTCTGTGTCCATGTACACATTGATCTGTTTTCACTTTAAAAAAATCCCAGAATTGCATAAACTAGGCATTGCACACTGTTTTAAATTTGTGGCTAATCTTTGGAATATGGTAACAGGCAGTTTGGCGACATTTTGGTAGGCGATAAAGGTTACTACCTAGGACTTTGGCAATAATGTGAGAAGTTCCCAGTTCCAATTACACATTATTTTGTGTGACATAAAAGAGATCATGAGATATGTCATGTGACATTTATGGACGAATCACAGTTCTTTAATCGGAAAAGGGGGGAATTTGGAAAAATATCTGCAGTACTTTATAATATTTTGTATTTAGCTTCATTGTGTGTTTTGTGAAAGAGTGTTGCTTAATTTTTGGATCCCATGGCCCTATGTAAAGTGAATTCGAAATTTTTATTGCGTTTAGCATTTTGTATTTAGCTTCATTGTGTGTTGTGTGGGAATGAAATGAGATTGTATGAAAGGAAGGATATTACAGATAAATTTGAATGGCGGTGCAAGAAATCTGGTGAAAATGGACATTTTGTGATCCGCTATGCATTCAAGATTCTGTAGAAGATTAGGTAAGTTAGTATTTTTAATCATTTGGGGATATTATTTTTATGCATTGTTCTAAATATAAGGAATAAATAAATTAATATGCTATTATTGGAAAAATTTTATTAGCAATGAATTAGTTTAAAGTAATTAAGATTTTAAGTTAATTTTTATTAATTTAATGTATGTGTTTATTTATATTTTAGTGCTTTTTAATTTAATTATATTTTAATTAAATGACAGTTATTTTGTGAATTATATGTTTGTAGCATTTTGGAATATGTTTCAGTAGAAGTAAACGTGCATGGAAATAATTTAAATATTTGACACTAAGTATTTGCAACCATTTTTAATGTTTGCGTTATAAATTCGCAGGTGACGTTTATAATAGATAATTTAGAAGAAAAAGGTTTTAGATATTTTATTTATTTTATACGTGCAGATGTTCATCCTTGGAAAGGGTATATACTTTTTCGAGATCAATTTCATATATGTCCTTTTTACCGACTTTAAAGATTAACAAAATTTTCCTTCATTTTCGCACAAATTTTTCTAATTTATGAGAAAAAAGTAGTGTACATGGATAAAGTCAAGAGTGTGCGCAATGCCATTTTTGTGCAATTCTGGGATTTTTTTTAAGTAAAAATAGGTAGACGTGTACATGGTTTAATTACATTTTAATTAAATGATAGTTATTTTGTGAATTATATGTTTGTAGCATTTTGGAATACGTTTCAGTAGAAGTAAACATGCATGGAAATAATTTAAATATTTCACACTAAGTATTTGCAACCATTTTTAATGTTTGTGTTATAAATTCGCAGGTGACGTTTATAATAGATAATTTAGAGGAAAAAGTTTTTGGATATTTTATTTATTTTATACGTGCAAATGTTCATCCTTAGAAAGGGTATATACTTTTTCGCGATCAGGTAATTTCATATATGTCATTTTTACCGACTTTAAAGATTCACAAAATTTTCCAGCATTTTCGTGCAAATTTTTCTAATTTATGAGAAAAAAGCAGTGTACGTGGATAAAGTTAAGAGTGTGCACAATGCCATTTTTGTGCAATTCTGGGATTTTTTTTAAGTAAAAATAGGTCGACGTGCACAAGGTTACCATGTATATCTCATTCTGAAAAACGCAGCAAGGAGTTTGCGATTCTGCACTTTCTCCCAATTTTGCAGTTAATATTCGTCATGATTAAGCACTTTTGTTCCATAAAATTTCTAGCATAAGTGTAATTCGGCTAGCAGATTGTTGGAAAAAATGTTGAGTAAGAAAAAAGAAAAGAAACCTGTCTTTACTTCGTGAAGACAAAACGGCGGCAAAAAAAAAAAAAAAGTAGAAAGTTGCTGTAGCAGGGTTGGTTGCCAAATTTTCGCCAAGTTACCATATTCCAAACATTAACCAAATTTGTTCATGTACACATCAATCTATTTTCATTAAAAAAAAAATCAGAAAGCTAAAACAAAGTTAAAACTATCACATTTTACTGGTAACTAGAAATGAAATTTCATTGCCAAAATTTTAAAAAAAAATTGTCGCTAATCGAAGGGACACCTAATTCTACACTAGAGACTATATTATTTTATATAAACATTGATTTAGGACATGGAATTTAAGACTTAAAATTTATCACCAACCGGTTGAGGAAGACTGCTAAATTTGGAAGAATTACATTAATGCCTTTGTATAAAGACGTTCGTTCCATTACAAACAGAAAATATAAGGATATGATGAAGTTATTGCCTTATATACATCTTGTGCAACATGAATATTTCAAAAAACTTACACATAATAAACCTAAATGAAAAACAGTATCTAAGATTAAGCTCACAATAATGATAAATTTATCATTAAATAGTTTAACAATAAGCAAACCTTTTTAATGTTGAGAATAAAGGTACTGTTCTGTTATCAAGACCGGATTCAGAAGCGTATACAGTCAAAAGTCTTTAATCCGGACTCGTCGTGACTTCTGCGATTCCAGATTATCGATTTTTCCGGATTATAGATCATCAGTTTAAATCTAGTAAGATGGCATGCAGAAATTATAAAATTAAAAATATGAAACCGTAATTTATAAAATAATGAGCAATTATAATCTAAAGGGTATCAAAATTTACAAAAAAAGAAGCTTAATATTTATTTGTTTACTTTATTAAACATTTCTTTCAATGCGCACATGCGTAAAGCATACCTTACACATAGCCGAAATTAGAAAATTGCAACCAGAAAACTATTTGATTTGTATTTGTGATATTTATAATGATGAGGAATTTGATTTAAATCATATCAAAGACGGAGTACATCGAGATTAAATACTACATTTAGTAAGGAATTATAAGCCGAATAAAATAAAAACATCTGCCCTGAAGATAACGATAGTGCTGACAGGATCAACTCCCAGTTCATTGCGCACGGCGACGTCCTCCCCCCCCCCGCAGAGCAGCGTGAAATTGATAAACAGATTTCCGAACGGTTAGATAAACAAAGGATATGGCTTTATCCATTTTTTGTAGCAATTCGTTTATTGTTTGATGGACATCGAAACATACTTTCGTTTTCTAGATCCTTTGGGAGCTCCAGCATCGGAAATTCTATTTGACATAATCGAAAGTTCAAGCTTACTTTTATAAAATTGCTCTTACAGTCTGCAAAAAATAATAAGCTGGATCTAATTCGAAGATTAAGGAACAACGCAATCATCAACATTAACTGAAATAGATAATTAGAGCTTATATCGTCCGTTATACATTAAACGTGCACGCGAAAACATATTCTGCGCTTGCGCAAACGCATATGCGCAGTTGTAAATGTCTTGCACGCACACGTAAAACGCCTATGCGCATGCGCAGAAAGATTTTAGCTTTGAGGTCCGGATTATGGGTGTCAGAATTAACGACTTTTGACTGTATATGTAAGCACATGTCAGTATGTGCGTGCATGTATGTGTGTATACATATACATGTTCATTCTGTATACATGAAATACAAAACATCCATATGTACATACATTTCTGAACCCAGTTCTGATAACAAAACAGTATTAGAATAAAAAAGAATATTTTATTGTCTTATTATTTTTTAATATACAAAATAAGACTAAAACATATTATATTGCAAGTAAAATTAAATTTTGAATGATTGAAATTAAATGATTTTAATTAGTTTCGATGGTTTAACTACTGAACCATTTTCCTCAGCTGCCAAAGTGCAAAAAAAGTTTTTTACAGACATAGAATGGACATAAATGCCGACGGTTTGAGTATGTTTTGCTACCTTTGGAATAGGAAATATGGTTTGATAAAAGATAATATTCATTATTATAGATATATAAATATTCTTAATGAAAATCTGAAAGTATCTGCAAAAAACTGAAAATGCAAAATACATTCAAATTTATCATGATCCTAATCATACAGCTATAAATGTCTTCTTATGTTTATTATATGGAACAGCTTGAGTATAGGACCCCATTGGCGATTTTTTGGTTTGGCGACCAGAAATGTCGCCAAGCCATGGAAAAGCAGTTAAAATTGAAAACACAAGTTAGAAAACACGTTTTAACCAGAAACAATTTTAGAATATATGTTTAAACAGCAAATTTGAAGGTACAAAAGTAAGTAGGGCCATATTTTAAAATATATTGGCAAGTTAAATTGTAAATTTATTATATTTTATTGCATATTGTAAAAGCAGTTAAAATTTAAAATAGATGTTAGAATGCACATTTTAACAAGAAAAATTTTAAATACAAATTTAGAATATATATTTCAACAGTGAAACTGAAAATAAATAAATAAATGGAGGTATATTTTTAGCAGTCATACTGAAAATACAAATTACAAGCTGTAAAATTGAAAATAGGAGCTCAGAATACATGTTTAAATTAAAAATATGAAAACAGGAGTTAAGAATGTATGTTTAAATTAAAAGTAAAGGAAGTTTGAAAATACACAAGTACATGGAGGCATATTTTAGGCAGCAATATTGAAAATGCAAGTTTTAAGTTATAAAACTGAAAACAGGAGTTCAGAAAAAATGTTTAAATTAAAAATAAAAGAAATGCTGGAAATTTAGTAAAGTTTACAAAATCAAGGTAAATTTATAAAGAAATCCTATATTCTGCTCAATTTATGTCCCTTATAATTTCTAGAAATTTGTTGAATACATCAATATTTTGCTCCTTCGAAGAAAATGACACTTGCGACAGGGTTGCCGAAGTGGAGTGAGTATTCTAGAATTTACTGGGTTACCAGAAAAAGAACCGTCCAAAAAGTGCACCAAGCTTAAAATCGCCAATGGAGTCCTATACTCAAGCTGTACCTATTAGATACTTGTTCACTTGTGGTCCTGAAGTAATCAAAACTTTTCTATATTCTCCAGACTTAAAAACCCTAGGGTACATGTATGAAGTGATTTGGAGAAAAGATTAAGGAAACATGTTATTTCTTCAAAAAACATTCTTACATAGGAATAGATCATTCTTACACACACACACACACACACACACACACACAAAAAAAAAAAAAAAAAAAAGGGAAAAGTTTAATCCTAGTGCATGAAAAGTGTAATTTTAACTAAACGATATCCAACAAAATACTAATTATGCTGCTATTTTCTTGTTTTTATTAAATCTAAACTGTTTATTCAAAGTATCCAAATACTTACGTGCGCTCATTTTCAGAACATTTATTTATTTATTTTTAAACCAAAAACGCCTTTATTCAAACTTTCCAAACAAACACGTTTTAAAATAGATGATCAATAATATATATTAAAGTAAAATAATCCACCAAATTTATATTTTAATTCATTTCAAAATATGTTGTATATACTAAGAAATACAAATAGTCATAAAACATACTCAGAATTCCTTTTAGGTTTCCTACAGACGCAATAAAATTTTCCACCAAAGTCGATGTATAAGTCAGTGTTAACGACTTGAAATATCTTTCCAGTCACTATTTTACCGCAAGGATCACCCATCTGTACAAATTGTGAATGCCTAAGTAAGTGCAGAAAACTTTTCGGTTTTTCAGATGTTGTCTTTATATCTTTGCCTTCAGAATGCTCTAATTCACGAAATTTACCAAGTGCTTTAGCTAAACCGCCAATAGTAATTTCATTTTGTTTATTAGAATTTTCGGAGTTGAAAGTTCTGTTCTCATTTAATATTCTACATATATACGGAAAATTAGTCTTCGTGATAGCTGAATACAAAACTCTTCCTCTATTCGCCAAAAGTAACATCGTAATAAAAACTCAAGTCTTATCTTCTTTCGAAAATAAGAATATAAAACAATGTTTATTTAAATCTTAGAGGAGTTGAGAAGTTTGGTAGCCTTCTGATACATTAATATACTTTTTCAAATGCAAAAATCTGTAAATATTACCAAATTACGCATGAAAATCGCAAATAAAGCAAAACTTAATTCCTGAGATAAATGCAATAAACATTAAATTTTTTAGACATGCAAATATATCGAAGCGCTACTAACAGATAATGAGATACATTTCGGAAACCGCAAAGTGTCCCTACATTACAGGCGCGTAGCCAGAAATTCATTTGCAAGGCTACTGAGAAGTTTCGAGTCTTCTAGTAGAGTAGATTGCAACTTCTTTTACTCTTTTCTTCTTGCGCGTGACATCTTGTGCTGATGTCATGAATTTGCAGTTAGACCCAGCGCTTGTGCATACAACGAACATGGAGGATTCAGCACACTCGCATGAAACTTCTGATCATGACTACACGAAATCCTTAGCAGATCCTCAGTTTAGTCACATCCTCAGTCACAAGATAACTTTATCGAATAATGCTAACTTCACCAGGCAAGTTGTAATCGACACTGAAAATGCCTTAAGTCAACCAAATGTTGGATTTTCACCCGAAACAATCAAGGAACTACATCTGCTACTGCTACAACCAATTACGAGAACAAGAAAATGCTCAAGCTACTGCAACTATCAACGAACTCAAAAGTTCTAATGAACTTTTACAGAAACAAATAAATGACTTGAAACAATACTGCGATGCTCATCAAACAGGAGGTGAATTCCGTAAACAACGGAACTAAGAAAGTCTTCAGATTCTGAGAGCGAAAATGACGAACTAAATCTTAAAACTAATAATAAATTTCAACTTCTCCAAACCGATAATAACTCAATGAACTTAGATAATACTGAAGAAGACCACCAATCCACCTCTAGTCAAACATCTATACGTGCCACTATTCCAAAAACTACGAAAAAAGAAATTCTCTGGATATAAAACTATGGCTGTTGTTGATGGATGCCATTTTTGATTGCACGTTGAATGTTAACAAAATCTGACTCCGTAATATTAACATTTATATTTAATTCTAGGATGATATATATTTTAACATATATTCACTTATACACAATCACATTGCATGTAGTTACAAGATGAGCATTTTTCAGTTCGCAAGTCCGCATGAGTAAAAATCAAGAAAGTCATATTACAGCTACGATAACAGCACTGTTGTGAAATGAACTGAAGTAATAACCGGCGCGAGGCGCTGCTGTTTGTGACGTCAGCCTGCGTGCTGAGTGTTTTTTCGAATGTTTTGCTTGTGGACGAACGAAAGTTGATTTCGGAAGAGTGATACTGTTTTGATGGAAATAAAGAATGACTTATTAAGAACTTTTTTGTCTTTATTCATAATGCACCCAGCCTCGGGTAGAGGCAGGCCCGCAACTGAACGAACTGTTTTGAATATATTTGATTTATATATTTTCTGTGTTCTTCGTAGCATAGTGGTACCCTCGGTGGGACCGGGTGCTTTGCATTAGAATTTTCCGATTGAACTTTTGATATTGAATTTCGATTTTGAATATACTTTGAAGATGGATTTGATCGCTTTAAAGGCTCAAAGAAAAGGACTCAGAATTGCGTTTTCGCAAACCTCAAGGAAAACCGAAAGTGAATTAACTAAAGAAGTAAGAGATTTAAAAATACTTTCGATTTTGAAGTGTCAACTTTGTGATAAATTCCAGAGACTTGACATATGCCAGAGTGCTATATCGCAGCAAATTTTGTAGACTGAAGATGGAGAAAAATTATTTAGTGATGATTTTCAAGAAGCGGAAAATTATCGAGATACGTTTCTAGAACAGTGTGCTCAAATAGATGCGGAAATACAAGCCTCCTCTCTTTCAAATAATTCCGAATCTAGGAAATTTAAATTGCCTAAAATTGAGCTTAAAAAATTCAGTGGTGAAGCTAAAGATTACCTGACTTTTTGGAGTCAGTTCCAGAAAATCCACGATGACAAAAGTATCGCCTATGAAGATAAAATGCAGTATCTATTGCAGGCCATGGAACCCAAATCGAAAGCAGAGAGCCTAGTCCTTAGCTTCCAGGCAACGGCAGCTAATTATCCTAAAGCCATCGAACAACTAAGAGAGCGCTTTGGACGCGAAGATTTACTTGTGCAAATCTATGTGAGAGACTTGTTAAGCCTAGCGATGAAGAACGCTGTAACCGGAAGAGCAAAAACGGATCTACCCTCCCTGTATGATGAACTAGAAGGAAAATTGCGAGCGTTGGAAAGTTTGGGAAGAACCCAAGAAAAATATGGGGATTTTTTGACCCCCTTAGTGGAAAGTTGCTTACCAGAAGAAGTATTGATGGCATGGGAAAGAAGCAGAAATCACGACTCCATTGAAACTAAAGGGAATCGATCTTTGAAATATTTAATGAATTTCTTAAAACAGGAAGTTAAGGGGGAAGAGATGGTTCTCCTCGCAAGAACTGGTTTCGCTTCCCAACAGAACCATCGGAAGAAAGATTTTAACCACGAACAGGTAAAGTAAAATGATCCCGTAACAGCATCAGCTCTAGTAAGTCTTGAGAATTCAGGTAAGAGTGTTCCGAACTGTAATTTTTGTGAAAAGAAACATTTTAGTGAAAAATGTTACTCTGCAAAAAAAAAAAAAAAATGACTTTAGCTGAAAACAACAATTATTGTTGAAAAAAGGTGCTTGTTTTTCTTGTCTGAAAAGAGCGAGTCACATTAGTAAATTTTGTCCTTTGAAAGGTAAGTTAAGCTGTTCTATTTGCAAAAGTTGTAATCATTTTGATGTAATGTGTAATCAAAAGCTAAAAAATAATGATCAGATAAATGTTTCAAAAGAGAGTTCTCTTTCTACTTGTGGCAGAAGCGAAACTGTATTTTTGCAAACGCTTTGCGTTCGAATTCGGTGTCAAGGTCGCGAGAAAATTATTCGCTGCATAATTGATAGCGGAAGCCAAAGTAGCTACGTTAGTGAAAATATGATGAGTCAGGTTAAAGCATCTCCACTTCGGGAGGAGACAGTTATACATGCACTGTTTGGGGGGGATGAAACGAAATCTAAACAACATGAAGTGTTTTCTGTCGAGGTCAGCAATTTAAAAGGAACATTCGCATGTAGTTTTGAGGCATTATCGGAAAAAAAGATTTGCGGTTTTATTCCTAAGGTTAAAGATAAAGAGATTTTGAATGAATTAAAAGAAAAAGAAATCGAATTTTCTGATCCATTGCGAAAGGAAATTGAAATTAACCTTTTAATCGGAGCAGATGTTATAGGAAAATTATTGACGGGAAATTCTATTGAATTACAGTCCGGGGTAACGGCTGTCGAAACGAAACTTGGGTGGACGGTATTTGGAAAACGAAATTCGGGTGAAAAGGATAATATTTTGAAAACATTTTCAATGCATGTCAGGAGAATTCCTCTGAATGAGTTATGGGAACTTGAAAAATTAGGAATATGCGCTCCAAACGAAACTGTTAAAATGAATGAAGGTTTTAATTTATCTGAATTTGAGAACAAAATGAAAATTCTTCCAGATGGAAGATATGAAGTAGAACTTCCGTGGAAATGTGATACGACACATTTAACCGATAATAAAGAATTATCCTGGAAAAGGTATCAAAAGATGATCTATAAACTCAGATGTAGTAAATTTTTCGATGATTATCAAAATGTGTTCAAGGAATGGGAAAGGTTGAATATTATTGAACGCGTACCAGAAAACGAATTGAATAATGAATGTCATTATTTGCCGCATAGGCCTGTAATCAAATTAGGAACTGAAACCACGAAAATTCGTCCTGTTTTTGACGCTTCTGCATCTGAGAAAGGAAAACTCTCTTTGAACGAATGTTTGTGTAAAGGAATAAATCTTATTGAATTAATACCTGATATTATAGATCGTTTTAGAATGTATCCGATTGGTATTAGTGCCGATATTGAAAAGGCTTTTTTAATGTTATCCGTCGCATCTAAAGATAGAGATTTTCTCAGATTTTTTTTTCCCATGCAATGAAGAGCAATTAATTTATAGGCATTGCAGAGTTGTGTTTGGAGTTTCTTCGAGCCCCTATTTGTTGAACGCATCTATAATGCATCTATTAGAAAACTGTCCACGTCAATATAGTGAAGTTGCTCAAAAATTGAAATCGTCATTTTATGTGGATAATTGTTTATCTAGTGTTTTTAATACTGATGAACAGTTTACGTTTATTGAACATTCCAAATTAATCATGTCAAATGGATGTTTTAACTTGCGCGGTTTTGAAAGCAATGTGGCTGGTACAAATGTTGACAAACATTCAGGGGATACTTCCGTTTTGGGGGTAATTTGGAATTTGGATAATGATACGCTGAGGTGCTGCACAGACACAGATACATTGACCTGTGATACAAAAATCACAAAGAGGACAATTTTGGCAATTGTGCAGACGATTTTTGATCCTATTGGTTTATTAACGCCAACTACATTGCTTCCAAAACTGTTGTTGCAAAAATTGTGGAAAGTGAAAATTGCATGGGATGATGAATTGTCTCCGAATGATGTAAATATATTTTTGAACTGGTTTAAAGAACTTAATGTTTTGAAAGATGTTACTTTGCCTCGATACTTGTTTATCAATGACACGTCTGAACTACATGTATTTGTGGATGCTTGCAAGGGGGCGTATGCAGCGTGCGTCTTTGTTCGATCAGTATTTAATTCTGAAGTAAAAATAAATCTCGTACGGACGAAGTCTAGAGTATCGCCTTTGAAATCTTTAAGCATTCCTCGCTTAGAATTAATGGCCTGTTGTATAGGTTCTAGACTTGCAAATTCTATTATCAAAGCTCTCAGTTTGCCCGATTTAAAAGTTACCTTCTGGTCTGATTCAACCACTGCCCTTTGGTGGATAACAGAGCAAGGAAATTGGTCCGTTTTCGTCGAAAATAGGGTTAAAGAGATTCGAGAGTTGACGCGAGGTCATTCATGGAGACATATCCCAGGGAAACTAAATATTGCCGACTTGTTGTCGCGCGGATGTTTTGCGAAGCAAATGCTTCGGTCTAGATGGTGGGAAGGCCCCTTGTGGTTGCGAGAAGGCCCTGAAAACTGGCCCACTGGTGAGATTATTTATTTGCATGAAGAAGTAGAATTGGAGAGAAAAAAGATAAAAAGAGTGAATATTGATCTATCAAAAGACGCACCCTCTTGGCATCGAATCAGTGTATCCAATTATGATAAAATGATTAGAGTATTTGCATGGATATTTAGATTTGTAAATCATTGTAAAGGGGGTTCTGAAAAGAATGGAAACATTGAACTTTCACAGTATGAAATTGAAAATTCTGAGAAAATTTTAATTCGTTTGGTTCAAAATTATTATCTGACTAATAAGAAATATTATAATTTTATTGAAACGCTCATTGATGATGATGGTATTCTAAGAGTTAAAACGAGAATACTAAATAGAGATGACCATGAATCCTCTCTGTATCCAATACTGTTACCAGAAAAATGTGATTTCACTAAGTTATTAATCAGAAATGTGCATAATAAGAACTGTCATGCTGGTCTTCAGATGATGCAATGTATATTACGAGAAAGATTTTGGATAGTCAGAGCTAGAAAAGCCATTAAAAATATTCTCTTTAACTGTATCGTTTGTAAAAGATTTAAAACTAAGGCCCTGTCAAGCGAACCGACACCTCTGCCGCCAGACCGAGTTACGGATTGTGCGCCATTTGAAATCATAGGGATTGATTTGGCCGGACCGCTGTTTTTAAAAAATGGAGGAAAGGTGTGGATCGCGCTGTTCATCTGCGCTGTGTACCGTGCCATTCACCTTGAACTCGTAAATTCTCTTTCTACTGATGCGTTTCTCCTGGCGCTTCGACGATTTGTTGCTAGGCGCGGACGCCCTAGAATAATCTATAGTGATAACGGGACAAATTTTCGGGGTGCATCTAATGATTTATCAAAACTAAATTGGGCTAAAATATTAAAGGAAACAGGAACTGAAAGGATAATCTGGAAATTTATTCCACCTACTGCAGCTTGGTGGGGTGGCTGGTGGGAGAGGTTGGTTCGTACAGTAAAAGAATTGCTAAAATGTACTTTAGGTAAATCAGTGTTATCATATGAAGAACTTTATACTATTATTTGTGATTGTGAAACTATAATTAATTCTAGACCCTTAACTTATGTTTCTGAAGATCCGCAAGAATTAGTACCTCTGACACCCGCCATGTTTCTTATCGAGAACAGAAATTCCAATGTTGAAGATCTTGATGAATTAAATTCAAGTCTTAATAAGAGATTAAAGTATAGAACTAAATTGTTAAATGATCTGAGACAACGATTTAGAAAAGAATACCTTAGTCAACTGGTTCAAAAGCATAATGAAAAACGATCTCGGGAACCTGTAGTAGGAGAAATAGTACTGATGGGGGATAATAACAGAAAACGTTTATTTTGGCCTTTAGCCCGAATTACAGAATTGATCCCTGGACGTGATTCGTACGGTTAAACTTAAGACCCGGCACGGAATAGTTATACGACCAATACAACGCATCTTTCCTCTGGAGATACAGTCCAATGATAGAAACATAATTTCTGATAAGAAACTGGGTGCAGAGGAATCTAATTCTAGTGCTGGGTGTACGTTAAAAAAGGGAATTGCACCTAATAAAATGGTGATGCAACAATATTCCTCCTCTGGACGACTTGTAAAAGCTCCAAAAAGACTTGATCTTTTAAATAATGTTTTTATGAGTTTGAGACTCAACATGAGTCTCAAGGGGGGGAGGATGTTGTGAAATGAACTGAAGTAATAACCGGCGCGAGGCGCTGCTGTTTGTGACGTCAGCCTGCGTGCTGAGTGTTTTTTCGAATGTTTTGCTTGTGGACGAACGAAAGTTGATCTCGGAAGAGTGATACTGTTTTGATGGAAATAAAGAATGACTTATTAAGAACTTTTTTGTCTTTATTCATAATGCACCCAGCCTCGGGTAGAGGCAGGCCCGCAACTGAACGAACTGTTTTGAATATATTTGATTTATATATTTGTGTTCTTCGTAGCAAGCACGGAGGGAAAGAGAGGTGAGTGTGTGCTTCACCGACAGCAGCAAGGAACCGAGTAACCAGTTCGAATTTTCCTCCAGAGAGGAAGAGGGAGAAAGCTGTTAGCGCCCTCTCTCGGGGCAGCGGACAAATAATAATAATAAAGAGTTCTCCACAAAACCCAAAATATTGGAGTTCCACCCATAATAGTGGATAATGCTAAAGCTGACGAATTTCTTGCAAATTTAAGTAGTCAAACTGGAAGAAAGATAATGGGCACTCTTAAAGGGAATAGACTACAAATTGAACCCCCATATGCTGACTCTCACCGCTTTATTGGCAAAATCATAGAAGAAACACGTCTTAAAGCCCATACATTTCTTCTGCCTGAAGAAAAGTGATTAAAGTCGTAATCAGAGACCTACCAGTGACCATGAACCCCAATTATATTGTCCAAGAACTAACAAACCAAGGCTTTACCATAAATCATATCACTGTCATGAGAAACAGAAAAGAAAATAAGCCAATGCCGCTTTTCTGACTTCACCTCCCTAAGACTGAAGCATCAGGAAAGATTTATCACATCAAGCACATCGGATATATGAATGTCACTGCTGAGGCCTTAAAACGGAGGTCTGGCCTTCCACAATGTTATCGTTGCCAGCAATACTTCCACAGCTCACTTTTATGTACTCGTGACTGGGTTTGTGTACGTTGCGGTGGAAATCATGAGCCCAAAAACTGTCCAGTTGACAAAGATAAGCCTGCCACTTGCTGCCATTGTGGTGGTCCGCATCCAGCTAACTTCTCCAAGTGTCCAGCCAGACCGCAAACAAAGCAGAAGTTTACTCCCAGCAATCCACCAACCAAAAATCCTTGGAATTTACAAGATAACAGCTTTCCACCTCTCAACGAAGAAATAGATTCTTCGAAGCCTGAAAATAATAAGGAGTCCAACTTATCCGAAACTCGAAAACTTAACGAACTTACGAAACTTACGAAACTTAAACGAAAAGCTCCACCTTCTCAGAATTATTTAATTTGGGTTCATTAAAAACAATATGGACTGTCATTATAGAACACCTCAAAACTATGAAGAAGCAAACTTCGCCTATAGACAAAATAAGTGCAATTGTGGACATTCTTGACAAAATTAGTAATTGCCTTTAATATGCCACGCAGTTAATCTGAGAAACATCAAAATTCCTTCATGGAATGCTTTTTTTAACAAAAAAGATGAATTTGGCAATCTTCTTCTGGAATTGGAACCTGATGTAATCCTTATACAGGAAACGCATTTGAAACCTGCGCTAAAAGTGCTTCACGCAAATTCTTCTATTTACCGTACGGATCGAGAAACCGGACGCGCAGGTGGAATTATAACTTTTGTTAAAAGGAGCATCCAACATCAACTCAAACAAAATTTTTGTACCTCTTTTGAAAGTAATACTATTGAAATTCAAATTGAGCACGAAAAATTCATTATCTCTAATATCTATATACCTCTTAATAATAGTCCGATCATTTCCGAAATTGAACAGCTACTGGATTTTAACTCTCCTTTAATTGGAGGAGATTTTAACGCTAAGCATCAATACTGGAATCAAGGAGCTAGCAATAGAAAAGGACGAGAAATTTTTGGCATGATTCAAAATCAAAATTATACCATTCATGCCTCTGATGAACCTACGCATTACGGCTATAATAGGTTTTCTATTATTGACTTTTTTCTATCTAACAACCTCAGCTATAATTGCCAAATTTCTGTTATCCCATTTCTCTCTCATCTGACCATAATCCCATTCTTTTTGAAATCAGCATTAATAGTTACTCACCTTCACTGGGCAAGAGTATTGGCGTTACTGACTGGAAAAAATTCTCACAAATTATTTCAGATACCATTCCTGGAAATCCCAAAATTACAAATGAAGACGATATTGAGTCTGAAATCAGGAAATTTACCACCTTTATTCAACATGCTATCAATTTATCAACCAATAAATTCATCAGTTCCCATCCTTTTCTTCCTCTTCCAGCCAACATAAGACAAAAAATCAAATGCAAAAATCGTATTAGGAAAAACTGGCAAAATACAAGAGACCCAAGGCTAAAAACTCAACTGAAAGCTTTTCAACGTGAGATCACAAAGGACATTAGTAACTTCAAGACGCAGAGCTGGCGTAACTTCCTCAACTCTCTCGCAACTGAAGATAATTCTCTTTTTGACATTGTAAAGAAATTTAAGAAACCCTTCAAGCAAATTCCGCCACTTCATAGTACCAACAGAATGATTTTTATTCAGACAAAGATAAAGCTAAAACCTTTGCAGATATACTAGAAGAACCGTTTACTCCCAATACTACCCCCTACGACAACAATCATACTCCAAAGTTAATGATACTGTTAATACCTTCCTAAAAATCCCAGCTCCTTTGAACTTTACATTCCTTGCCACGCCTAAGCTGGTTGCCGATTATATTAGCTCCTTAAAACCCAGAAAAGCTCCTGGTGTTGATGGTATTTCTACTAAAGCGTTGAAACATCTTCCTATCAATGCAATCACTTGTCTTACTAAGATAATCAACTCTATCATCAAATTCTCTTACTTTCCTAATATATGGAAATATGCCATCATCGTCGTCTTCCCAAAACCGCATCAAAATTCAACGGTTCCCCAGAACTACCGCCTAATCAGCCTTCTCAGTCAACTTTCTAAAATAGTTGAAAAGGTTATTCTTTATCATCTTAATCAAATTATTCCACAGAGCTCCTACATTTCAGACAACCAGTTTGGCTTCCGTCATCTTCACAGTACTAATCACTAGCTGCTTCGTGTCATCAACTATATTACTGACGGTTTCAATTGTAAGTTGCCTACCGGAGCCATTTTCCTTGATATTGCGAAAGCTTTTGATAGGGTATGGCACCGGAGACTTATAAACAAACTTATTAAGTTAAACTTCCTCGATCATTGTATTAGACTTATTGCTTCCTATCTCCAAGACAGAATCTTTGCAGTGAAAACTGGCAGTTCTGTTTCTTCCACGAGAAAAATTTTCGCTGGTGTGCTTCAAGGATCTGCACTTTCTCCATATTTATGTAACATTTACATTTAAGATATTCCTAAAGACCCACAAATTACCATTGCTCTTTTCGCTGAAGATACTGCAATTATGACCCAAGCTTCTACTGTTACTGATGTCCAGCTCCTTCTTCAACATTACCTCAATCATCTAAAAAATTGGCTCACTCTTTGGAGGATTGCAGTTAATACCGAAAAATCAAAAGCAATAATTTTTCGCAAAGGTCAAACAAATTTCATTCCACCTAGACCTCTTCTGTTTGATGAAGAAATTGACTGGGTTGACGAAGTTAAATATCTAGAAGACATTCTTGATAAAAAAATTGACTTTTCAGAAACATCTCAGGGAAACTGTGAAAAAAATCAACGCTTGCAACTATGTGCCCACTTCTTGGCAGAAGAAGTCATATGTCCGTTTCTAATAAACTCATCTTATATAAATCTATACTTCGACCAGCATTACTCTATGCTAGTCCTGTCTGGGGCCACGGTCAACACACCTTCAACATATCCAAGTTCTTCAAAACAAAGCATTCAGAGAGATCATCAACGCGCCATGGTTCATTCCAAATTCTTATATCCACCGTGATCTCAAAGTAGATACAATTCAAGATTATTTTCAAAACCTTGCCAGAAATTTCTTCTATTCAATTCTCACTCATCCTAACAACTGCATCAACTCTCTTAGATGCTCTCCATTTCCCAGAAAAAAGCACAAATATCCATCTGACATTCTCCATCCTGAACATTTTTTACTTATACTAGATTCTTCAGTTCACTGATTTGGACCTTCAACCAGACACTCACCTTTTTCGTCGACTGATGGCGGCCACCTGACATTTACTTTGGTCTTTTTGTTTTACTGATGTTCTTCATGTGATACAGGGTAAAAGGAGGCGCTGCTTTCTGAAACTCAAATTCACTATATGTTCTTAGTAATAGTAGTAAGGGGGGTTCCCTGGGCGCCCGGGCACCCTCCCACTTCACCACTTCCTATACAGTCAAAAGTCGTTAATCCGGACTCGTCGGGACTTCGGCGATTCCGGATTATCGATTTTTCCGGATTATAGATCATCAGTTTAAATCTCGTAAGATGGCATGCACAAATTCTAAAATTAAAAATATGAAACCATATTTTAGAAATAAAGGACAATTATGATCTAAAGGGTATCAAAATTTACAAAAAAAGAAGCTTAATATTTATTTGTTTACTTTATTAAACATTTCTTTCAATGTAAGTTGTTTCGTTTTATGTGATAATACTTTCTCTTTAATTCTATAAACAGACATAATTTCTTGTTCAGTTAAAAAGTTCCGCTGTTTAAGTCCCGTAATTGCTGTGCCGAGAATACCGACTAACTTGTCAATCGAAATTTTTTCGTTTTCACTAACCTCTCTGTCACCTTCTTCATGTCTTTATCCATTTTTTGCAGCAATTCCACTTTTTGTTTGACTGACATCGAGACATACTTTCGTTTTGTAGGTCCTTTGGGAGCTCCAGAATCGGAAATTGACATAATCGAAAGTTCAAGTTTACTTTTATAAAATTGCTCTTACAGTCTGCAAAAAATAATAAGCTGCATCCAATTCGAAGATTAAGGAATAACGCAAGCATCAACATTAACTGAAATAGATAATTGTATAATTTTAGCTTATACCGTCCGTTATACGTTAAACGCGCTCGCGAAAACGTATTCTGCACTTGCGCACACGCATATGCGCGTGCGCGTAAATGTCTTAGGCGCACGCGTAAACGCCTACGCGCATGTGTCAACGCGGCGCATGCGCAGAAAGTTTTTAGCTTTGAGGTCCGGATTATAGATCATTCCGGATTATGGGTGTCCGAATTAACGACTTTTGACTGTATTTAAAAAAAGTGCTAATTAATTTTCAATAGATAAGACTTAAGTGTTTAAAATATTGCTTTCCAGCTTCCCAAAACATTAATGTGATTAACAAATAATGAACGGAAAGTCTACGATTTTCCATTTAGAAGTAAGATCAGAAAAAATCATCCTTCCTCAGCTAACAAGCGCCGGGAAAATACTTTGAAGGTTAGGGGACACTTTCAAGTCATAAAGCTTTCGCTCTTTTACAGCTTTGAGAACAGACCTCCGTATCCGGTCCCACTTTCCCTCTAGCTATCAAGCCTAATGTTACTAAAGAAGAAAAAGCCCTTTCGTTTCGGACCAAGCATTTAAAAGCTTAATATTTAATAGAAAAATAAGTTGGGGTATTTAATTTTGAGATTTGCTACTTATTATCTAAATATTGCACAAAAGAGGGAAGGAAACACAGTAAAATAATTTTGAGTAATTGTTTTTTACTTTAATTTCGAATTTCACTTACGTCAATAAACATAGCAAAAATATTAAGTTTTTTTTGGGGGGGGGGCGGAATAATGTAAAGAGCGTGCCAACTTCAATGCAATGAATTTTATTTTCTTAGTCATCTAGCAATTTAAATTATTGTTATTTAAAATGATTTAATAGGATTAGTCATCTAGCAATTTAAACTATTGTTATTTAAAATGATCTAATAGGGTAGTTGTAAAATATTCAGATAAAAAATTCTTTCACTGCCAAGTAATTTATTTTATTTTATTATTAGCCCAAACAGGCAAATTGCCCAGAAGGGCTATTAATTTCGTTTTGGCATTTTGCTTTGGCTCACTATAAACATCGTTTCACTTTTCGAATTGTTGCCACCAAATATTAGAACCCTGCATTATTTTAAAGAAATTAAATAATGAAGAATCTGCATGAATGTATGAATGTATTTTTAGCATTGTGATAAAACAAGTAGTCCTTCCCTCGAATATAGGCATCTGGAAGTCCAAATTTGGCGTTTAGAATTTGCTTTATCTATTTCATAATTTGCAAAACTTTAACGAATTTTTGATTAACAAACTCATCGATTTCAAAGCGAGCAATGGCAACACTGTACGAAAAAAACAACATTTTATCTCCAGCGCGTAAGACTGTGTCGGAAATTCTAAATATACCTCTTTTTAGTTTATTTTGTGGTATTGCTGTTGAATTGAATTTTATGGTTTAAGTGCGGATAACATGATATTTAGTAAACAAAAGTAACACTCAAAACGCTAAAAAACGCCCTTTTGGGCTTAATATAAAATTATTTATTTTGAGTGCGTCCGTGTTTGGAACAAATAATCAGATAATTACCGATTGAAAGGGAGTATAAATTAAGAGAATTTAAATGGAATGAAAAAAGCATATAGCCCATTAGTGGGCAGAATTTGTAAGATTGATGAACGGTGCTAGTTCGACATAGGTTAGAATATCAGGGAACTAGCTGAAGGAGTGTTTATGGTTTTCCTTGTGTGTAAGGTAAACAAACAAGTTTCCCTTTGAAAGTCCTCCACGAATGTAATGGCATCCCGTAGCAAGCATATATGAAATGCTAATTATAATGATAAAAATTTGATGTAATTGTAAGATTATATACCATGTAAGATCGACATCATGCCGAAACCACGAATCGACAACATCCCTTTCCGAGGGAAATAACTTTATTGAAATGGGCTTTCTTTTTCAAAAATCGATGTTCTATAGTTTTAACATGTTTATAAAAAAAATGCATCTTACTTTTTGATCATAATGCAAAACAGAAAATTTAAAACGAAATCAATATTAAGGGTATCATCGTTATCCTCAGCAGGGAATGAGAAAATATTGTTCATTTTTTCCCTGGTTCATTTACATTAGCGTTTCCTAAACTGTGTGTCTCTACCCCCCATGGGGGTAGCGGGACCTGCAGCAGGGGGTGGCTAAACAATTTAGCAACTTTGATATTTCTTTAACTTATTATAATAATTTTACAGTTACCAAATATTTTTACACAATGTATCTGAAAATAAATAAAGATGAAGACAATGCAAACAAAGAAAAAAAAAAAGAAAACGTTTCGACTCATTCTTTTTATAACAGAAATGTTCATTTTACTTGCTTTGCACATGACGCTGTCAGTTCGTCTGTTACTTATTTAAAACTGTCACATTGTTTTATGTCTTAAAATTAGAAATTAAAGTGAATGACCTAAAACTGCATTCGTATATTACAGTACAAGTGAAAAAAATTGACATTTTCACACACGCGTGTGTCGGATTTCCGGATAAGCGGAGTTGCTTATGGGGGGGGGTCCCACAAAATTTTCGTAAATACCATGGGGTCCTGGAGATCGCGAAGAAATCTCAGTGATGAAAAGGTGTCGCGACTGAAAAAAGTTTAAGAAACCCTGACTTACATCATGTAATAATTTAGATTCATGGCCTAAAATTTTAAAATGATATTTATTCATTTTTACTTCCTTGTACGAAGTAAAAAGGAAGTATTATAATCGCGAAAAGTTTCAGGCAGCATATTTCAACGAAAATATCCATTTTGACCGCTATCGAATGCAATTTAACGATGTTTTTGCGTGATATCTGTACGTAAGGACAGAAAGACTCGTTTCCTCCAAAAAAATCATAAAAGACTCGTTTCCTCCAAAAAAATTATAAAACTGCTTTAAAATGAGAATTTTTCGTGGCGTCTGTACGAACGTATCTACGTACGTGCGTACGTATCTCGCATAACTCAAAAACGAGTAGCCTCAGAACGTTGAAATTTTGTATATAGGACTGCTATAACATGTAGATGTGCACCTCGTATTTTGGTTGCAATCGGCCGCACCAAAATCTATAAATATATTTATATATATATCCACTCTGTTACCCGGCTCAGTGATCTCAGTTTCTTTACTCTTATATATTTGCAAATTGTACATTTTTTGCTTTAAAATGATTGAATTATGTTGTTTTTATCTTCCGGTTAAGGTTTTTATGCCTTTAGTAAATCTGTCTGCAATATTTTTAGAATTATCACCAATTTTAAAGTTGTTTAAGTGTCGCTTTTTTTTTATGGCGGCCATTGATTGTTTACATTTGAAACAGCAGACTAGTGGATTTGTTGCCAATCTAGAGAAACTTAGCTTCGCAACAACAAAGATAACGCCTTCATTTATTATTGCCAATAAAATCATGCTTAATCCTTTCTGGAATTTTTTCGAGGAAATAAGTGTTTAAGATTTACTTCGTAATTTTTAATATATATATTTTGAGTTTTTATGTATTTTTGCCTTGTCGTGAAGTGAGAACTGAATTAATTGAATGAGAAATACTCAATCGTCTGTGAAAAACTGTTTCGTTTTTGTTTTGTTTGCTTAATTTCTTTTATACTTCATTCTAGCTTTATTATAGTATTTGAACAGAACATTTGGCAACGATTAGATAATTCTATTCTTTAATGATATAAATTTATATTATTCTTTAATAATAATATTCTTTAATAATAATATTCTTTAATGATTATTCTTATTAATGATATAAATTTTGTGCATTATGAGTTATAATATGAACGAAATATAATACTGTTAAGTGAATCTAGCGCCAGAGTGTCGCTATGGTAAACAAATATTAGAGTGAATTTTAAAGAATGCATTTATTCTATTGTGGTTTAGGCGCTGTCGGCGAAGTAGATTTAATTCAATCCAATAAGTTTAAATGAAATGAAAAAAAAAAAAAAAAAGCGTATAATTTAATATTTCGCACAAGGAAGTCATGTGGTGTACACATAAGATTTTTTAATTCTATAGTGTAGAACATCGAGTTTTGCAAAATTCTTAAAGCTGCTTTTTTTTTTTTTTTTTTTTTTTTTTCCAGTTTTAAAGCTTCTGTTCCTTTTTAAGGAAAAAAGTAAACATCTAAAAATAACACAAAATGTGGGCAGATACTCTTTGCTCTCTTCATCTGTTTAAAAACAAAGGCGTATCGATGAATAGAACCGAGGCATTTTACTTAAGTGCGGGAATCACTATAGAAGTATTAATTAGCCCTTAGGGATAAACTATGAGGGATCAGGAAGTGTTAAGTTCTATTGCCTTGCTAATACTTGTTACAAGTAAATTCTAACAGATAGTGATGTTTTTAATTCAAAATGGAACAACTAAGATGAGGGGCAAACACTGTCTCATTTCAAAAAGTTGCCTTAAAAAATACTGTTCCTATTGAGAAAATATGTTACTTGAAGGCTTATTGGATGACAGATAGAATTATAGAACTGAGATTTATTTAAAACTGGACCTCATTAAAACTAGGCACTAGTGTGAAATATATGCAAAATACCTGACAAAAGTACAGAAGAGATTAAGAAATTAGCATATAAAGTATTGTAGAACAATGTTGTACTTTATATGATATTATTAAAATGCAGTATTTTTATTATATCGTAATTATTATAATACTTTATATGATTTCTCTTTTTATTTTAAAATTTGGTCACTTTTTAAATTTGTTATAACTCTTATATTTTATGGAATGTTATAAATTGTTTTTGTATTTGGTACACCTTACAAATTAGTTTCATGATATCATTAAACTGCACATTATCTAATAAAAAAATTTCAATGATTTATGCTAGGTTACTTTCTTTCCGGAATTCTCTCTGCTCTGCCAGAATGCGACACAATGTGAATCGAAATCTTTTATTTACTTGCATAATAAAATTCATGGCCATAATAGTCTTTATTCTTCTTTATTCATAGCCGAAATGCTGTTTACTCTGCTCAAAATTATTTATTTAAAAATTCACTTAAATCTTAGTATAGTCCCCTCCAGGTATAACTAATGTAAATAAACTGCACTTTGAGTTAAAATATAAATTAGTGTTACTATATCTATGGTGTTAAACTAATATGCAAGTACATAGCAGACTATGACGATTGAATCAAAACTTTTCCTTCCGTTTTTAAGTTATTCCAAGGAGCTTGTAAAACTTTCACTGTGTAAATCTCAGTTACTGTAGAAAGTGACGAGTCTTAAAAACTAGATAGCGAATAATTGCTGAAGTTCGGGTGACAAGAAACAACAAGATAGAAGGGTAACTAACCCTTTATGATTCCAATAAGATTTAACAAAACTCCACCTGGGAGTGTACAAACAAAGCCGACACTTGGGCTTGAACTTAAGAGATTAAGAATTGAACTAAAACTAAGATTAACTAAAGAAATATAGCCGAAGCTATCAAGATTCAAATCGAGTTGGCCCCTTAACTTATTTGACTACGAAGCTTAGCAAGGGCCTGAGTACGGCCGAGCGTGATAACAGCTTTGAGAGAGAGAGTGGCCAAAAGGGCAGACGCGCGTAAATCAGAAACTATGATTCTCTCTCACTCTGTAAGTAACTTCGTGGTTTAAATACCGCTCCTCCACATTAAATATTCAGCAAGATTCCAAAACTACGTTCTGGCCGGAAGTAGTTAAGTTGAAGTTAAGAATTTGACAGAAAAGGAACTTTAACTTAAAATTTAACTGTTAATAAAATTAACATAATCCTTACATAGCTTCCGACCAGACTTTAAATACTCGAAAAATAAGGTCTCAAAACAACCTTGTTTAAGACTTTAAAATCTGAAAAACTTACGTTAACTACACACCTCAAACTTTTAAATTAACTAAATGACTTTAAAGTTCCGTTTTTAGGGCCAACTTTACAACAATTTTAAAAGCTAGACTAAAGCTAGGAAAAATAAAATTTTACAATTCCTTTGTTCTGGACATATATCTTGACATACATCTTCATGAATGGACACTTTATTCTGCTACAACTATGTCAGGTCTTGATCCTTCAATGTCTGGAAGGAAATGTCATTAGTAAGGAATTTTACAAAGCTTTTCTTTAAATATTTCCTTATTTGGCTCTCATGCACTTTCATTCATACTACAGTTTTATTTCCCCATGCTCTCCAGCAAATGTACTGAAATGTACTTAGGATCATTTATGTTGTGTTACCGAGAACAAAACTACCGCTACACAACATCTAACTTTGTTAAATTTGACACACAACTTACAAGACTCCCTACACGAAACTTACAAGACTCCCTACACGACCTTACAAGACTACCTACACGAAAACTCTTTCCTAATGTAGTAAGCAAAAGCTTATATTTACTTTTAAACGTGTTAACTGGAGAGCCTAACATTAAACACACATATATATATACTAACATTCAGTTCTTCCACAATTCAAATACACAGAGGCCAAAATTTATCTTTTTTATAATTTTAACTTACGATATTTCAACGCAAAGATTAAACATTTCTACATGAACATGAACATTTAAATATCTGCACATCACTTTTAAATTCGCTTTACATCAAAGCTCATAGTTGCTTAGTTACAATTTACCAATTTTTACACGAAATCTTAACTTTAAGATAACAGATTTTAGTATTCTAAGAGTCTTCCGACTAAACATATTCACAATTTACTTCTCGCAACTTGCGAGTTCTTAACAAAAGTATTTAACGCTAGTAGCTTCTCGCCAAATTGCTAACATAAAAATCTATGATTACGAACATTTACAATCAATTTTTCGCTATCTGCGATTTAACTTTTCTAAACATCTTTAACAACTTAGAACAAGATGATATAATTTGAACTTCAAAGAAAAATAAGCAAAGAAATTTTCACTTATCTTTTCTGTATTCCTGCATTCTGATACTGCAGAATTGCTCGAATCTTCTTCTCAAACTTTGATGTTCCGCGCCGTTTACTTCCGATCTTTTCCTTTTTTGCCCCTTGTCTAAGAATATGGTACTCTTTCGAAAGGGTTGCGGGTTCTGGAATGTCAATTTCCTTTTTAGCTCCGGTGGGGATATCCGGCCTTCAGGGAACCTTCTCTTGGCCCTTCTAACTTGTTGGTCCGGCACGGTTGTCTCTGCAGGTCTTTTCAGGCTTTTCGGTCTCCTCCTTGGGCCTCCCTTGTAGTTGTTGCTGCTGGAAACTGTGGTTTACGTCTAGTTTTCATTCGTCGTTGAATTTTCTCCTTTACTGGAATCTTGTCAGCAGGCCTCCCTCTCCTAGTCGGTGGTACTTGAGATTTCACAGAATCCTCGGCTCTGACTCGTTGATCTGTCGGTGCTAACTTCCTCATTTTTTGTGCGCTTGTAGCATAACTGGAATGGATTCCCCTGGTCGAAGTTTGCTGGTTCTGCTTTCTTTTTTGTGTTGGGGGACCCTGAGCTGGCGGGCTTCTCTTCTCACTTCCAGGATCCTGTAATAAATCCTGCAATATTTTACAGTGCGGCTGTAATAAGATTTTAACTGATCGATATTTGCAACCAGTTGTTGGTCATTTTCGGCCTTTAAATAGAACGTGGCTTCTCTTATTCTTTCCACCATGTACGGCCCTTCATATCTGGGCTCAAACTTCGCAACTCTCTTTTCGGGTGCAGATGATAACGAATATTTCAACTTAAGAACTTTCTGTCCCACTTTATATTCCAATTCTCTTCTATTTCTATCATAATAGAGATTTTGCTTTTGTCTTACTATATCAGAGCTTTTAATTGCTTCATCGATAATTTTCTGAATGTCTTTTAACTTGAATTCTTCTGGTGTCTGTTGTACGAAGAACAGCTTATCCAAAGGCGTTATGATTTTTCTTCCTAAAAATAACTCCGCGGGGGGTCTTCTGTGTAGTATCGTGCTTTGCGGTTCTCAAGGCAAAGCCTAACTCATTGACACAGCTGTCCCAGCGGTCATGAAAATTTTTCACATATACCCTGATAATTTTTACAATATTCTTATTTACGCGTTCCGCTATATTCGACTGCGGTCTATATGGTACCATTTTTAGATAGCGTATGCCAAGTCCTGTGGACAAATTTTTAAATATACTGCTAACAAACTGTTTACCGTTATCTGATATTACTTTTAGTGGGGCCCCGTATTTTAAAATATATTTATTTAAGAACGAATCTGCTGAAGCTATTTTAGCTGAATCTCTTTTAAGAGGGACTGTTTCTATCCATTTTGAAAAATGGTCAACGATTGTTAAAAGATATCTGTTTTTATTTATTTTTGTCCTAGGGTAGGGTCCGAGAAAATCTATGCCAACCATTTCATATGGAAAAGTGGTCTTTATGTTTTTTTAAACCTGTAACCTTTTACCCGGCCGGGCTGTAATTAGCATCGTTTATTAACTGGCACATATGGCACGACTTGACACACGCCGTAACAACTTTCTGCAACTGCGGAAAATAAACCGCTTCGCGTACCCTCTCTAGTGTTTTTCGGATTCCGAAATATCCAGCAAATGGTAGATCGTGCAACTCCTCCAAGATACTTAAACGTAGACTCGCTGGGACCACTTGTCGGTATTCTTGATTACCTTTGTATAAAATAACGATTTGTCGATTATTTCGTTATGCTGTGCCCTATTGCGAATAGCCGTTAAATCTATATGTTCAAAGTTTTCAGGGTCTTCCAGGTATGCGTAAATATCTTTAAATTCCGGGTCCTTTTTCAATTCTTCGACTTAGAGAGAATTTTGTAATTTCACGGGACTCAATAATTCTTGAGGTGAGCATAGTACACTTGATTGTGTTTCCCTCTTCATCAATTTTTATTCGTGAAAGGGCATCGGCGATTACGTTGTCTTTTACTGGAGTGTGTCTTATGATTAAATTGAACTCTTTTAATTTTAAAGTCCACCGTATCAAGCGAGGCGCTAAATGTTTTCCTGAATACAAGCGACCCACTGACGCATGATCTGAGTAGACCGTTATCGGTGAACTTCCGAAGTAGACACGAAACTTCTGATCTGCTAATAACACAGCGAGCGTTTCTCTCTCAGTAGCGGAATAGTTCCTCTGAGTAGCATTCAAGATTTTCGAAAAAAAAGCTATAGGTTGCCCATTTTGGGAGAGCTCCGCTCCAACTGCATAATCGGATGCATCCGCTGAAATATCTAGACCTTGTTCGCCTTCTGTGAATTTAAGGACTGGGTCATTGATTAGGGCATTCTTTAGTTGTTCAAAAGCGGTGTTCGCCTCGGCTGTCCAAGAAAATCTATTTTTCTTTCTTTTTAGCACTAGAAGAGGCTCAACTATTTTCGCAAAGTCCTTTATAAACATTCTATAATAGGAACATAAGTCCAAAAATGAAGACAATTTCTCAGCCGTATTTGGGGGAGGATAACTTTTAATTGACTTTATTTTTGAATAATCAGTCTCTGTGACCTTATTAGAAATTTTGTACCAGAAGTATCGCAATTCCTTTATCACGAACTTGCATTTTCTTGCATTTAATTTGAAACCGGCCTCATTAAGTAAGGCAAAAGCTTCTTCCAAATGTTTCAAATGTTCCTCTAATGTTTCGCTGGTAACTATGATATCGTCAAGATAAATAATTGTACTTTTACCTAAAACTGGCTTCAAGACTATGTCCATAGTTTTTTGGAACGTAGCTGGCGCTCCGCTTAAACCAAAGAGCATACTTAAGAAGGCATAGACGCCTGATTTTGTAATGAACGCGGTCTTCTGCATGGACATCCTCCGGCTTAACGGCGATTTGAAAGTAACGGAAGTCAAATCTAGGGTTGTTATATACTTCGTCGAGCGAATTTTTCTAATGATTTCGTCAATCATTGGTATTTTGTTATACTGTTCAACTTACGATAATCAACTGCAAACCTATACGCGTCCGGGTGTTCAGGCGGTAGCCCGTCCTTTTTTCTACAAAGGACCACCGGACTTGCGTAAGGGCTCGTGCTTGGTACAATTACTTTATTCTTTAACATAGTTTTTATATGAGTTTCCAAAATTTGTTCTTTTACCTTATCGTACCTGTAAGGTTTTGACCGGACTGGAGGGGCAATCTATGGAATGATTAACTACTTGAAAAAAAACCTGGTTTGTCGTTAAACAAAGAATTAAATCTCAGTTACTGTAGAAAATGACGAGTCTTAAGAACTAAATAGCGAATAATCGCTCAAGTTCGGGTGACAAGAAACAACAAGATAGAAGGGTAACTACCCCTTTATTATTCCAATAAGATTTAACAAAACTCCGTCTTGGAGTGTACAATGAAAGCCGACACTTGGCTTGAACTTAAGAGACTAAGAATTAAACTAAAACTAAGATTACTAAAGAAATATAGCCGAAGCTATCAAGATTCAAATCGAGTTGGCCCCTTAACTTATTTGACTACGAAGCTTAGCAAGGGCCTGAGTACGGCCGAGCGTGATAACAGCTTTGAGAGAGAGAGTGGCCAAAAGGGCAGACGCGCGTAAATCAGAAACTATGATTCTCTCTCACTCTGTAAGTAACTTCGTGGTTTAAATACCGCTCCTCCTCATTAAATATTCAGCAAGATTCCAAAACTACGTTCTGGCCGGAAGTAGTTAAGTTGAAGTTAAGAATTTGACAGAAAAGGAACTTTAACTTAAAATTTAACTGTTAATAAAATTAACATAATCCTTACATAGCTTCCGACCAGACTTTAAATACTCGAAAAATAAGGTCTCAAAACAACCTTGTTTAAGACTTTAAAATCTGAAAAACTTACGTTAACTACACACCTCAAACTTTTAAATTAACTAAATGACTTTAAAGTTCCGTTTTTAGGGCCAACTTTACAACAATTTTAAAAGCTAGACTAAAGCTAGGAAAAATAAAATTTTACAATTCCTTTGTTCTGGACATATATCTTGACATACATCTTCATGAATGGACACTTTATTCTGCTACAACTATGTCAGGTCTTGATCCTTCAATGTCTGGAAGGAAATGTCATTAGTAAGGAATTTTACAAAGCTTTTCTTTAAATATTTCCTTATTTGGCTCTCATGCACTTTCATTCATACTACAGTTTTATTTCCCCATGCTCTCCAGCAAATGTACTGAAATGTACTTAGGATCATTTATGTTGTGTTACCGAGAACAAAACTACCGCTACACAACATCTAACTTTGTTAAATTTGACACACAACTTACAAGACTCCCTACACGAAACTTACAAGACTCCCTACACGACCTTACAAGACTACCTACACGAAAACTCTTTCCTAATGTAGTAAGCAAAAGCTTATATTTACTTTTAAACGTGTTAACTGGAGAGCCTAACATTAAACACACATATATATATACTAACATTCAGTTCTTCCACAATTCAAATACACAGAGGCCAAAATTTATCTTTTTTATAATTTTAACTTACGATATTTCAACGCAAAGATTAAACATTTCTACATGAACATGAACATTTAAATATCTGCACATCACTTTTAAATTCGCTTTACATCAAAGCTCATAGTTGCTTAGTTACAATTTACCAATTTTTACACGAAATCTTAACTTTAAGATAACAGATTTTAGTATTCTAAGAGTCTTCCGACTAAACATATTCACAATTTACTTCTCGCAACTTGCGAGTTCTTAACAAAAGTATTTAACGCTAGTAGCTTCTCGCCAAATTGCTAACATAAAAATCTATGATTACGAACATTTACAATCAATTTTTCGCTATCTGCGATTTAACTTTTCTAAACATCTTTAACAACTTAGAACAAGATGATATAATTTGAACTTCAAAGAAAAATAAGCAAAGAAATTTTCACTTATCTTTTCTGTATTCCTGCATTCTGATACTGCAGAATTGCTCGAATCTTCTTCTCAAACTTTGATGTTCCGCGCCGTTTACTTCCGATCTTTTCCTTTTTTGCCCCTTGTCTAAGAATATGGTACTCTTTCGAAAGGGTTGCGGGTTCTGGAATGTCAATTTCCTTTTTAGCTCCGGTGGGGATATCCGGCCTTCAGGGAACCTTCTCTTGGCCCTTCTAACTTGTTGGTCCGGCACGGTTGTCTCTGCAGGTCTTTTCAGGCTTTTCGGTCTCCTCCTTGGGCCTCCCTTGTAGTTGTTGCTGCTGGAAACTGTGGTTTACGTCTAGTTTTCATTCGTCGTTGAATTTTCTCCTTTACTGGAATCTTGTCAGCAGGCCTCCCTCTCCTAGTCGGTGGTACTTGAGATTTCACAGAATCCTCGGCTCTGACTCGTTGATCTGTCGGTGCTAACTTCCTCATTTTTTGTGCGCTTGTAGCATAACTGGAATGGATTCCCCTGGTCGAAGTTTGCTGGTTCTGCTTTCTTTTTTGTGTTGGGGGACCCTGAGCTGGCGGGCTTCTCTTCTCACTTCCAGGATCCTGTAATAAATCCTGCAATATTTTACAGTGCGGCTGTAATAAGATTTTAACTGATCGATATTTGCAACCAGTTGTTGGTCATTTTCGGCCTTTAAATAGAACGTGGCTTCTCTTATTCTTTCCACCATGTACGGCCCTTCATATCTGGGCTCAAACTTCGCAACTCTCTTTTCGGGTGCAGATGATAACGAATATTTCAACTTAAGAACTTTCTGTCCCACTTTATATTCCAATTCTCTTCTATTTCTATCATAATAGAGATTTTGCTTTTGTCTTACTATATCAGAGCTTTTAATTGCTTCATCGATAATTTTCTGAATGTCTTTTAACTTGAATTCTTCTGGTGTCTGTTGTACGAAGAACAGCTTATCCAAAGGCGTTATGATTTTTCTTCCTAAAAATAACTCCGCGGGGGGTCTTCTGTGTAGTATCGTGCTTTGCGGTTCTCAAGGCAAAGCCTAACTCATTGACACAGCTGTCCCAGCGGTCATGAAAATTTTTCACATATACCCTGATAATTTTTACAATATTCTTATTTACGCGTTCCGCTATATTCGACTGCGGTCTATATGGTACCATTTTTAGATAGCGTATGCCAAGTCCTGTGGACAAATTTTTAAATATACTGCTAACAAACTGTTTACCGTTATCTGATATTACTTTTAGTGGGGCCCCGTATTTTAAAATATATTTATTTAAGAACGAATCTGCTGAAGCTATTTTAGCTGAATCTCTTTTAAGAGGGACTGTTTCTATCCATTTTGAAAAATGGTCAACGATTGTTAAAAGATATCTGTTTTTATTTATTTTTGTCCTAGGGTAGGGTCCGAGAAAATCTATGCCAACCATTTCATATGGAAAAGTGGTCTTTATGTTTTTTTAAACCTGTAACCTTTTACCCGGCCGGGCTGTAATTAGCATCGTTTATTAACTGGCACATATGGCACGACTTGACACACGCCGTAACAACTTTCTGCAACTGCGGAAAATAAACCGCTTCGCGTACCCTCTCTAGTGTTTTTCGGATTCCGAAATATCCAGCAAATGGTAGATCGTGCAACTCCTCCAAGATACTTAAACGTAGACTCGCTGGGACCACTTGTCGGTATTCTTGATTACCTTTGTATAAAATAACGATTTGTCGATTATTTCGTTATGCTGTGCCCTATTGCGAATAGCCGTTAAATCTATATGTTCAAAGTTTTCAGGGTCTTCCAGGTATGCGTAAATATCTTTAAATTCCGGGTCCTTTTTCAATTCTTCGACTTAGAGAGAATTTTGTAATTTCACGGGACTCAATAATTCTTGAGGTGAGCATAGTACACTTGATTGTGTTTCCCTCTTCATCAATTTTTATTCGTGAAAGGGCATCGGCGATTACGTTGTCTTTTACTGGAGTGTGTCTTATGATTAAATTGAACTCTTTTAATTTTAAAGTCCACCGTATCAAGCGAGGCGCTAAATGTTTTCCTGAATACAAGCGACCCACTGACGCATGATCTGAGTAGACCGTTATCGGTGAACTTCCGAAGTAGACACGAAACTTCTGATCTGCTAATAACACAGCGAGCGTTTCTCTCTCAGTAGCGGAATAGTTCCTCTGAGTAGCATTCAAGATTTTCGAAAAAAAAGCTATAGGTTGCCCATTTTGGGAGAGCTCCGCTCCAACTGCATAATCGGATGCATCCGCTGAAATATCTAGACCTTGTTCGCCTTCTGTGAATTTAAGGACTGGGTCATTGATTAGGGCATTCTTTAGTTGTTCAAAAGCGGTGTTCGCCTCGGCTGTCCAAGAAAATCTATTTTTCTTTCTTTTTAGCACTAGAAGAGGCTCAACTATTTTCGCAAAGTCCTTTATAAACATTCTATAATAGGAACATAAGTCCAAAAATGAAGACAATTTCTCAGCCGTATTTGGGGGAGGATAACTTTTAATTGACTTTATTTTTGAATAATCAGTCTCTGTGACCTTATTAGAAATTTTGTACCAGAAGTATCGCAATTCCTTTATCACGAACTTGCATTTTCTTGCATTTAATTTGAAACCGGCCTCATTAAGTAAGGCAAAAGCTTCTTCCAAATGTTTCAAATGTTCCTCTAATGTTTCGCTGGTAACTATGATATCGTCAAGATAAATAATTGTACTTTTACCTAAAACTGGCTTCAAGACTATGTCCATAGTTTTTTGGAACGTAGCTGGCGCTCCGCTTAAACCAAAGAGCATACTTAAGAAGGCATAGACGCCTGATTTTGTAATGAACGCGGTCTTCTGCATGGACATCCTCCGGCTTAACGGCGATTTGAAAGTAACGGAAGTCAAATCTAGGGTTGTTATATACTTCGTCGAGCGAATTTTTCTAATGATTTCGTCAATTATTGGTATTTTGTTATACTGTTCAACTTACGATAATCAACTGCAAACCTATACGCGTCCGGGTGTTCAGGCGGTAGCCCGTCCTTTTTTCTACAAAGGACCACCGGACTTGCGTAAGGGCTCGTGCTTGGTACAATTACTTTATTCTTTAACATAGTTTTTATATGAGTTTCCAAAATTTGTTCTTTTACCTTATCGTACCTGTAAGGTTTTGACCGGACTGGAGGGGCAATCTATGGAATGATTAACTACTTGAAAAAAAACCTGGTTTGTCGTTAAACAAAGAATTAAATCTCAGTTACTGTAGAAAATGACGAGTCTTAAGAACTAAATAGCGAATAATCGCTCAAGTTCGGGTGACAAGAAACAACAAGATAGAAGGGTAACTACCCCTTTATTATTCCAATAAGATTTAACAAAACTCCGTCTTGGAGTGTACAATGAAAGCCGACACTTGGCTTGAACTTAAGAGACTAAGAATTAAACTAAAACTAAGATTACTAAAGAAATATAGCCGAAGCTATCAAGATTCAAATCGAGTTGGCCCCTTAACTTATTTGACTACGAAGCTTAGCAAGGGCCTGAGTACGGCCGAGCGTGATAACAGCTTTGAGAGAGAGAGTGGCCAAAAGGGCAGACGCGCGTAAATCAGAAACTATGATTCTCTCTCACTCTGTAAGTAACTTCGTGGTTTAAATACCGCTCCTCCTCATTAAATATTCAGCAAGATTCCAAAACTACGTTCTGGCCGGAAGTAGTTAAGTTGAAGTTAAGAATTTGACAGAAAAGGAACTTTAACTTAAAATTTAACTGTTAATAAAATTAACATAATCCTTACATAGCTTCCGACCAGACTTTAAATACTCGAAAAATAAGGTCTCAAAACAACCTTGTTTAAGACTTTAAAATCTGAAAAACTTACGTTAACTACACACCTCAAACTTTTAAATTAACTAAATGACTTTAAAGTTCCGTTTTTAGGGCCAACTTTACAACAATTTTAAAAGCTAGACTAAAGCTAGGAAAAATAAAATTTTACAATTCCTTTGTTCTGGACATATATCTTGACATACATCTTCATGAATGGACACTTTATTCTGCTACAACTATGTCAGGTCTTGATCCTTCAATGTCTGGAAGGAAATGTCATTAGTAAGGAATTTTACAAAGCTTTTCTTTAAATATTTCCTTATTTGGCTCTCATGCACTTTCATTCATACTACAGTTTTATTTCCCCATGCTCTCCAGCAAATGTACTGAAATGTACTTAGGATCATTTATGTTGTGTTACCGAGAACAAAACTACCGCTACACAACATCTAACTTTGTTAAATTTGACACACAACTTACAAGACTCCCTACACGAAACTTACAAGACTCCCTACACGACCTTACAAGACTACCTACACGAAAACTCTTTCCTAATGTAGTAAGCAAAAGCTTATATTTACTTTTAAACGTGTTAACTGGAGAGCCTAACATTAAACACACATATATATATACTAACATTCAGTTCTTCCACAATTCAAATACACAGAGGCCAAAATTTATCTTTTTTATAATTTTAACTTACGATATTTCAACGCAAAGATTAAACATTTCTACATGAACATGAACATTTAAATATCTGCACATCACTTTTAAATTCGCTTTACATCAAAGCTCATAGTTGCTTAGTTACAATTTACCAATTTTTACACGAAATCTTAACTTTAAGATAACAGATTTTAGTATTCTAAGAGTCTTCCGACTAAACATATTCACAATTTACTTCTCGCAACTTGCGAGTTCTTAACAAAAGTATTTAACGCTAGTAGCTTCTCGCCAAATTGCTAACATAAAAATCTATGATTACGAACATTTACAATCAATTTTTCGCTATCTGCGATTTAACTTTTCTAAACATCTTTAACAACTTAGAACAAGATGATATAATTTGAACTTCAAAGAAAAATAAGCAAAGAAATTTTCACTTATCTTTTCTGTATTCCTGCATTCTGATACTGCAGAATTGCTCGAATCTTCTTCTCAAACTTTGATGTTCCGCGCCGTTTACTTCCGATCTTTTCCTTTTTTGCCCCTTGTCTAAGAATATGGTACTCTTTCGGGAGGGTTGCGGGTTCTGGAATGTCAATTTCCTTTTTAGCTCCGGTGGGGATATCCGGCCTTCAGGGAACCTTCTCTTGGCCCTTCTAACTTGTTGGTCCGGCACGGTTGTCTCTGCAGGTCTTTTCAGGCTTTTCGGTCTCCTCCTTGGGCCTCCCTTGTAGTTGTTGCTGCTGGAAACTGTGGTTTACGTCTAGTTTTCATTCGTCGTTGAATTTTCTCCTTTACTGGAATCTTGTCAGCAGGCCTCCCTCTCCTAGTCGGTGGTACTTGAGATTTCACAGAATCCTCGGCTCTGACTCGTTGATCTGTCGGTGCTAACTTCCTCATTTTTTGTGCGCTTGTAGCATAACTGGAATGGATTCCCCTGGTCGAAGTTTGCTGGTTCTGCTTTCTTTTTTGTGTTGGGGGACCCTGAGCTGGCGGGCTTCTCTTCTCACTTCCAGGATCCTGTAATAAATCCTGCAATATTTTACAGTGCGGCTGTAATAAGATTTTAACTGATCGATATTTGCAACCAGTTGTTGGTCATTTTCGGCCTTTAAATAGAACGTGGCTTCTCTTATTCTTTCCACCATGTACGGCCCTTCATATCTGGGCTCAAACTTCGCAACTCTCTTTTCGGGTGCAGATGATAACGAATATTTCAACTTAAGAACTTTCTGTCCCACTTTATATTCCAATTCTCTTCTATTTCTATCATAATAGAGATTTTGCTTTTGTCTTACTATATCAGAGCTTTTAATTGCTTCATCGATAATTTTCTGAATGTCTTTTAACTTGAATTCTTCTGGTGTCTGTTGTACGAAGAACAGCTTATCCAAAGGCGTTATGATTTTTCTTCCTAAAAATAACTCCGCGGGGGGTCTTCTGTGTAGTATCGTGCTTTGCGGTTCTCAAGGCAAAGCCTAACTCATTGACACAGCTGTCCCAGCGGTCATGAAAATTTTTCACATATACCCTGATAATTTTTACAATATTCTTATTTACGCGTTCCGCTATATTCGACTGCGGTCTATATGGTACCATTTTTAGATAGCGTATGCCAAGTCCTGTGGACAAATTTTTAAATATACTGCTAACAAACTGTTTACCGTTATCTGATATTACTTTTAGTGGGGCCCCGTATTTTAAAATATATTTATTTAAGAACGAATCTGCTGAAGCTATTTTAGCTGAATCTCTTTTAAGAGGGACTGTTTCTATCCATTTTGAAAAATGGTCAACGATTGTTAAAAGATATCTGTTTTTATTTATTTTTGTCCTAGGGTAGGGTCCGAGAAAATCTATGCCAACCATTTCATATGGAAAAGTGGTCTTTATGTTTTTTTAAACCTGTAACCTTTTACCCGGCCGGGCTGTAATTAGCATCGTTTATTAACTGGCACATATGGCACGACTTGACACACGCCGTAACAACTTTCTGCAACTGCGGAAAATAAACCGCTTCGCGTACCCTCTCTAGTGTTTTTCGGATTCCGAAATATCCAGCAAATGGTAGATCGTGCAACTCCTCCAAGATACTTAAACGTAGACTCGCTGGGACCACTTGTCGGTATTCTTGATTACCTTTGTATAAAATAACGATTTGTCGATTATTTCGTTATGCTGTGCCCTATTGCGAATAGCCGTTAAATCTATATGTTCAAAGTTTTCAGGGTCTTCCAGGTATGCGTAAATATCTTTAAATTCCTGGTCCTTTTTCAATTCTTCGACTTAGAGAGAATTTTGTAATTTCACGGGACTCAATAATTCTTGAGGTGAGCATAGTACACTTGATTGTGTTTCCCTCTTCATCAATTTTTATTCGTGAAAGGGCATCGGCGATTACGTTGTCTTTTACTGGAGTGTGTCTTATGATTAAATTGAACTCTTTTAATTTTAAAGTCCACCGTATCAAGCGAGGCGCTAAATGTTTTCCTGAATACAAGCGACCCACTGACGCATGATCTGAGTAGACCGTTATCGGTGAACTTCCGAAGTAGACACGAAACTTCTGATCTGCTAATAACACAGCGAGCGTTTCTCTCTCAGTAGCGGAATAGTTCCTCTGAGTAGCATTCAAGATTTTCGAAAAAAAAGCTATAGGTTGCCCATTTTGGGAGAGCTCCGCTCCAACTGCATAATCGGATGCATCCGCTGAAATATCTAGACCTTGTTCGCCTTCTGTGAATTTAAGGACTGGGTCATTGATTAGGGCATTCTTTAGTTGTTCAAAAGCGGTGTTCGCCTCGGCTGTCCAAGAAAATCTATTTTTCTTTCTTTTTAGCACTAGAAGAGGCTCAACTATTTTCGCAAAGTCCTTTATAAACATTCTATAATAGGAACATAAGTCCAAAAATGAAGACAATTTCTCAGCCGTATTTGGGGGAGGATAACTTTTAATTGACTTTATTTTTGAATAATCAGTCTCTGTGACCTTATTAGAAATTTTGTACCAGAAGTATCGCAATTCCTTTATCACGAACTTGCATTTTCTTGCATTTAATTTGAAACCGGCCTCATTAAGTAAGGCAAAAGCTTCTTCCAAATGTTTCAAATGTTCCTCTAATGTTTCGCTGGTAACTATGATATCGTCAAGATAAATAATTGTACTTTTACCTAAAACTGGCTTCAAGACTATGTCCATAGTTTTTTGGAACGTAGCTGGCGCTCCGCTTAAACCAAAGAGCATACTTAAGAAGGCATAGACGCCTGATTTTGTAATGAACGCGGTCTTCTGCATGGACATCCTCCGGCTTAACGGCGATTTGAAAGTAACGGAAGTCAAATCTAGGGTTGTTATATACTTCGTCGAGCGAATTTTTCTAATGATTTCGTCAATTATTGGTATTTTGTTATACTGTTCAACTTACGATAATCAACTGCAAACCTATACGCGTCCGGGTGTTCAGGCGGTAGCCCGTCCTTTTTTCTACAAAGGACCACCGGACTTGCGTAAGGGCTCGTGCTTGGTACAATTACTTTATTCTTTAACATAGTTTTTATATGAGTTTCCAAAATTTGTTCTTTTACCTTATCGTACCTGTAAGGTTTTGACCGGACTGGAGGGGCAATCTATGGAATGATTAACTACTTGAAAAAAAACCTGGTTTGTCGTTAAACAAAGAATTAAATCTCAGTTACTGTAGAAAATGACGAGTCTTAAGAACTAAATAGCGAATAATCGCTCAAGTTCGGGTGACAAGAAACAACAAGATAGAAGGGTAACTACCCCTTTATTATTCCAATAAGATTTAACAAAACTCCGTCTTGGAGTGTACAATGAAAGCCGACACTTGGCTTGAACTTAAGAGACTAAGAATTAAACTAAAACTAAGATTACTAAAGAAATATAGCCGAAGCTATCAAGATTCAAATCGAGTTGGCCCCTTAACTTATTTGACTACGAAGCTTAGCAAGGGCCTGACTCTATGATTTGGAAGCGAACAATAGCAACACTTTTCGAAATAAAACATTTTTATCTCCAACACACGAGACTGTTGCCACTCGGGAAAATGAGTGCGAAAATTAGTGTTTTTAGAGTTTTTAATTAATAAATCGGCTGATTAAAGTCCTACGAACTTGGGAACAGTCGAAATGGCTTTTCATGAATGTTTGGGAATTGGGAATAATGTATTTAATGTTTGGCAATGCTATTTTTACTTCATCATAAACTTAGAAAATTTTTATTAACAAACTCTACAATTTGAAAGGGAGCAGTGGCAACACTTCTCAAAATAAAGCAGATTTTTATCTCCAGCGTGCGAGATTGTTGCCACTCGGAATAATGAGTGCGAAAATTAGCGTTTCAAATTAATACCTCTAATTTTAGCTTTTTTTTTTTTTTTTTTTTTTTTTTTTTTTTTTTTTTTTTTTAAGTGGATGTTGATGTTTTCCAGGGCCCAGAAAAGAATTTTAGAAAGTTGGTGACGATAGTTTAAAAGATAGTTCTCCCGCCTTCTTAGCATGGCTTCGTGGTGTGGTGGTCTGCATGCTGGGCGCGTATTCCAGAGGTCCGCATTTCGATTCCCGGCGAAGGCATTGTTAATTTTTCATATGTCTTGCTTCCAAAAAATACGTTTGAGTTAATCACAAACACACAGATAATCTTCTTTATATATATATAGCTAATACGCTCTTCGCACTTAAACCACCATAAAATTCAATTCAACAGCAATATCAGAAAATAATTTAAAAAGAGCATATCTTTAGAAATTTAAACAGCCTAGCACATTGGATATATATATATTACGTACAATATTGCCATTGGTCGCTTTGAAATCGTCAAGTTTGTTAATCAAAAATTCGTTAAAGTTTTACAAAAAATGAAATAGCTAATAAAAAAAATTCCAAATTTGAGCGTCCATATGCTCATATTCGAGTGAAGGACTACGTTATTCAAAATTTGATGCCTTTTGGTACCGTTGCTTTTTCACAGTGCGAGAAACATACGTACGTTCATGCAGATTATTCATTATTTAATTTCTTTAAATATAATGCAGGGCTCTGATATTTAGTGGCAACAATTTGAAAAGCGAAACGCCAGTTATTAGTGAACTAACGCAAAACGCCAAAACGAAATTAGCCCTTTGCCCATTTGAGCTAAAAATCTAATTTCTAAGGAAAATTTTAACCGATTAAATATTGTAAAAAATTATGTCGGCAAAAATATTCTTAGACCTTTCAGTCATGTTTTATCCCAATAGAGCAATCAGTGCTTACTAACCGCGTTGTAACGTCAGTATTGATGTATGTTCTGAACCACGCCTACTTCTCGTTGAGCAGATCGTCTGCTGCGCAAGAGGAGGGAAAGGGAAAAGAAAGAGAGACTAAGAGAAAAGAAGATTCGAAATCGAATGATGCCGAATCCAACTGAAATATTCGTTCCAACCCACACCATTACACGACAATAGGGACACGTCGAACTCTAACGTAGTGTTGAAGATAAATGTCCATAACTCAATTTGATTTCCTTTTAGGTCCTCGTTTGGGTGGGCGGGAAGGCCAATTTGTACGGCGGTTATGGAATTGTTCTATTCAGTTATGGCGGGAGTCATACACTAAAAGAAATTCGACAATGAAACACATTTGGGAGATTTTACATATCACATTTTTTTTCTTCTTAGCATCCTGCACTTGATTAGAAATTCTAGTAAAAAAGAAAAAAGAAAAATCTCGAATACATTTTCCCAGACAATATATGCTGCAGCTTAATTTCAGAAATACCATTCTCTAAATCTAAATTCTCATACTTGAAGAATCTAAGTGATTAGAAGTAGTCAGTTCCTGGAAACACAAAGCCCAGTTAAGATGTGTATTGGCCGTATAGTATTTTGTATTGTCAATACTTAGGAATACATTTAAGGTTTAGGAAACAGAATAATAAATATAGGTTATTTCGTGATAATTGGCAATGCATACTACATCAAACGATGTCACAGAAACAACAGTATCAGACCATTTTGAATATATAATTTCTCAAAACAGAACAAACAGTTCTTAACAGTTCTTAAATTCTAAAACCTAGAAATATATTACATGTTAACGCGACTTCCAATCTAGAGTTTTAAGCCCAGAAGGCATAGTAATTTAGCTTTGGCATTTTGCGTTGGTTTCACCATAAAAGTCTGAATTACTTTTCAAATTGTTGCCATCAAATATTAGAGCACTGCATTATATTTAAAGAAATTAAATAAATGAAGAATCTGCACGAATATATGTATGTTTCTCGAACTGTGAAAACAACAACGGTATCTAGAGCCATCAAATTTTGAATAACGTAATCTTCCACTCCTCCGTAATGTTCTGGAAGACTATTAATTTCGTTTTGGCATTTTGCATCGAAAACTTTAAAAGATTGTCGCTTTTCAAGTCGTTGCCACCATATATTATCGCCCTTTTTTATATTTAAAGAAATTAAATAAGGAAGAATCTGCATAAATGTATGTAAAATATGTATGTATGAATATGCATAAATGTTTCTCGTATATGAATATGCATAAATTGTGATAAAACAACGGTACCTAGAGCCATCAAAATTTGAATAACGTAATCTTCCATAGAATACGGCATGTGGAAGCCCTAATTTGAATTTGACATTTATTTTATTATCGTTTTCAGATTTTGTAACACTTCAACGAATTTTTGATTAAGAAACTAAACTATTTCAAAGCGAGCAATGGCAACAGTGTACGAAAAAAAAAAACATTTTTATCTCCTGAGCGCAAGAATCTGTATCGGAAAGTCTAAAGATATGCTCATTTTAGAATTAATTTGCGATATTGCTGTTGAATTGAATTTTATAGTTTGAGTACGTAGAACATGATATTTAATAAATAAAGGTTACACACAAAACGTTACCCTTTGGACGTAATTTAAAATTTGAAACCTTTCAGATTTTTTTCTTATTCTATTTCCTATTTTGTAAAGCTTTAAAGAATTTTTTATTAACAAACTCAACGATTTCAAAGCGTTCCATTAACATTAACAACGCGTGTATCTTCAAGCATGGCTATTTTATGCGCGAAGTTTCTTTAAGTTTCTTACTGGTATAATGTTGGTAGCGTAGCAACGCAAAGATATTATAATATCTAACGGTATTTTGCATCGAATGATTTTGATATCTTTATCACTTTTCATCCCGCGGGAAAAAAAATGCCTCTTTAGGCGGAATATAAAATTTTCAGATTTTAATTGCTTTTTTTATATATAACTAGCAGCTTCGCTGCTAGCCTTCGTCTGGCTTTTAAATGTACCGGAAAAATGGCTGAAGGGAACACCAAACGTTAAATTTAAAAACTGCTTAGAATTTTACTCTGCAGAACCACTTCATAAAAAAGTTATTACGTATAACAAAATTACAATGAAATAAGCAATATCCCTTAATACAAATATTAATTATCCTAATAAATACTAATAAATAAATTAGCCAACTTCCCTTTGCAAAATCTTAAGAACTCAAATGGTATAAAGGAAGTTAAGAACTTTGTTTCCTAAAAAAAGTACGCAAAACTTTTCAATATCTTAAAGACAGTGAAATGAGCAATAAATAACATAAAAGAATACAAAAAAAAAAAAAAAAAAAAAAAAAAAAAAAAAGAAAGAAAGAAAGAAATTCTGAAAAGCAATGTATAGTTAATGATATTTTATCTTATATTTTAAAGAGAAAAAATTACAATGAACTAAGCTACATCCTTAATACAAATATTAATTATCCTAATAAAAAAAGTAACCAACTTTCCGTTGAAGAAAAAAAATCATGCAAGACTTTTCAATATCTTACAAATAGTGAAATAAGCAAAAAAATAAAAAACCCCGCGCAGAATTTTATTCTGCAGAACAACTTTATCAAAAAACATCAATAAAAATGTATTATATATATACAAAATGACAATGAAATATGCCAATCTCTTAAAAACAGTGACATGAGAAATACGATGAAAAATTCTTGCCAAACCCATATATCTAAAAGAATAAAACTATTCAAAATGATGCGATTTCATCAAAAATCTATTAACAACAATAAGAAAGGAAAATTATTGCCAAAATCACATTTTTAAAGATGTGAGATGTGAGAAGTGTACTCGGAAACTTCATTTAAAATTTTTTTAAAAATACAAAATATTATCATTTTTCCAACATTCTTTTTGTAAAAGAAGTCGCAAGGATGAAAGTTGAACGTGCCCAAAAATCAAAGAAAAATAAACTGGACATTTTTTTAAACAATTTTTTTTAGAAAAAAATCTCGTTGAAAAGGTGTTAAGCTCACTTTGTTAAATAAATTCGCATTTAATCGATTTATTGAAACACGAAATTTATTTTAAGTTTGTAAAATAGCTAAGTGTCTACGTTTCATGACGATGTGAAAATGGAGTGTGTAGAGTAACAGCCCATTATGTCTTAAAATAATGCGATTTTGTCACAAAACATAAAATAAAAAAAAAAATTGGAATTCGAATTTCGAAAAAATCGGTTCGAGGTGCACTGGCTCTTGTCTAGATGCACCTATGTACCAAATTTAGTAGCCGTGGGTCTATTAGCTTACGCGCAGCGCCAACGAAAGACATACTGACACACTCTTTCTTTTATTATATGTAGAGATATTTTCAATTAATATTATGTAACTTACATATGAACCCGTGACTCCAAATAACTATCACCAGTGTTCTTTCTGTCGGAAATAAATCTGAGTGTATTTTCAATGGCATCCATCCCGAAAATCTGTCGTAAAGAAAACATAACATAGTCTAGATCGAAAAGGATTTTCAGATTATACAAGCAATGTGCTGGAAAGAGAGGATTCAGATTACATTTTTAAACTTCATTTAAAAAAAAAAGTGCAGAAACCACGTCTGTCATTTTCTTGTTATTCATTGCGTGGTTTGAAAAAATGAATAAGTCTACTTGGATCGATCTCATATCCACTTATAGTCTCCCAAATCCAGCTACTTCTTATTTAAAGCCTGATGCATCAATGAATCGCAAATTACGGAGTACAATATAACCACAAAACCTCTCAATGAATGACGGATGTCTCAATCGCCGATGTGATGGATTGGCTCATCCGTCTTTCGCTGTCGTTGCCACCCAGCATCAATGGAACTTTACGCAATCGGGACAATTCAGTGACGTAACGAAATGAACAGATGGAAGCTAGGGGGAACAGAAAGTGGAATTGTCGACCGCTCTTTTGGACTTTTTTTATTATCATTAAAAAAATTATATAAAAAAAAGAACAAGTATTCGAACATATTGTTATTACATAGGCGATGGTTGCGGTTATTCATATGATTTTCCGTGAAATCTACTGCTTCTGATCGTTAGGAAGCCAGAATTAATGGTTTTAAAAGTGACTACATATGAATGGCTCCATTAAATGCGCCTATCAAAATATTTGAAGGCTTTCAGAAAATAAGCTGAAAATTTATTATCGTTCAGGAAATTCTTTACTGAAGTAAAAAAAAATACAGCATTGTAATGAATCAAGATATTTGACGCATAAAAACAAAGATATCATGAAAGACACTTTTTAATGGTGGATTATTCTTATAAAAGCAATGGCTGTAACTTCATTTCACGGCGGAAAGAGTTAAAACATAAATCTGAGGTATACAAAGCGACAAGAAAATGACCAGTAACAAAATATGTAACAAGGAAAGACACATTTTTTTACCCGAAAAGGACTATTGGTCTCGAAACGGCATTTTGCATAGAATCACTCACTATAAGTGCCTGTTTCACTTTTCAAATTGTTGCCACCAAATATTAATGCCCTGCATAATATTTAGAGAAATTAAATAATGCGCAATATGTATGTATGTATGTTACTCGCTTTGTGAAAAAACAACAGTACCTAGAGCCATCAAATTTTAAACAATGTAGTCCTCCACCCGAACATGGGTCCCTGAAAGCCCGAATTTAGAATTTAGAATTTATTTTATTATCTCTTTCTTATTTCGTAAAAATTTAACGAATTTTTGATCAAAAAACTCAACAACTTCAAAGCGAGCAGTGGCAACACTGTATGGAATAAAATATTTTTAACTCCAGCAAGCGAGACTATTTATCGGAAATTCTAAACGTATGCTGTTTTTAAATATTTTGTGATTTTGCTGTTGAATCGAATTTTATGTGGTGTAAGTGCTAAGAATGCAATATTCAATAAATATAGTAAACATACAAAACGTTTATAATAACAAATACAGAAAAAGCCTTGTAAAGCCATCTTAGTAAGATAACGGAACTTTGATATGACGAACTGAGAAAAGACTGACAAAGTAACAGAAAATGTGTGGCAACACTTAACGTTGCATCGAGAATTCTAAACATATACTGCTATGCTACTTTTGCAAATTTTATAATTTTCCTGTTGAATTGTTTTATTATTTTATTGTCCAAAAATCGAGAAAGATAAAAAAAAAAAAATAGGCGAATAATTTTGTTTCCAAAAGACGCGGTTACAGCCAGAACATAACGAATGAAAAGGAGTCATGAAAAAACTACAGGTAACTATCACAATATTTCTTGAAAAGAACCGGACGTTCCAGTAAGAATAAATAGTAATAACTGCAATACTGTATCTAATAAGATATCTTCATCTCTACTTCCCCATAACCTGAATCTTGTTCATTCTGAGTGTTGTCCCTGCTACTCCTTAGACCTCAAATTGTCGATAAATAATTAAAAAGGGTGAATGGGCAGCTGACTCGGCGAAATCGTAGATTGAATATCAGTTCGTATTTGCTTCGCTGTGACTGGTCGGTTATTGTATTAGCTGGCATAAACTAGTACCGTTAGGAGGGCATAAACTAGTACCGTTCGACGTGACCTTTCCATGTAGTTTGCGACCGTTTGCCTTTGTTAAAAAGACGAAAACTATGTAAACGAATCCATTTGAAAATTTAGGGGAGCTCCTTCTCTGAGCGCATTGAAGAAGGCGTATTGCACGAATATTTTTAAACTTTGTAGCACCTGGAGTTAAATGCTTAGGGAAAACGCGAGAAAATACGGTATTTAGGCAATATGGTTAATTTTATCATACATGAATGAAAATACCTTTATAATGGTACCATTTTTTGTCAGGTTTTGTTGCTTAGATAATGAGAAAATAGGATTTGAAATACAGAAATAATTTAAACATTTGATAACAAGATTGAATCGAAACGTAATTTTGCGAAGTAACCAGAAATAATTTAAATCGATATAATCTTTAGCTCAAGGAATTTCATTTATTCTGTGTTTAAGTTATTTTAAGTTTTTCGTCTTTGTTTAAGGAATTTCATTTGTCTAATTTTTGGGAATGGCAACAGAGAACTTGCGTTTTTGCAGGCAAAATGGCTTCATGAAATGAAAAAGTAATGTGCGTTCTCTGGTTTGGGGAAACGAAATTTCCGAAAACAGTTCAGCGGTGATTCTGACATGAATTTAATAAACCTCCACCAACGGAACAATAAATTAAAAGATGGTTAGAAAAGTTTCGAGAGACCGGACATGTTTTGCGTAAATGAGGTGCTGGTAGATCAACAGTCAGTGATGAAAATGTTTCCGCCATTCGAGATGTGTTTGTGCACAGTCTCAATAAATCTAATCGCCGTGCCAGCTTGCAAATAGGAATTGCAGATCGACTGCACTTAAAATTGTTCTTGAAGGTTGAAACTGGCTGCGTATAAATTGCAGATTTGGCAACAAATCAAACCTAATAGTCGAGTCATTCGTAAGGAAATCTGTGTAGACATTCTTGATCATGTCAGTAATGATAATCAGTTCCTTCGGAAAATCGTATTCAGTGACGAATGTATTCATGTTTCAGGAGAGCAAAATTGACTTAATTTCAGGATTTGAGAATCAGAAAACCTGCACTGTGTAAAGGAAATTGAACGAGATAACCCTGAAAGTTAACATATCGTGTGCAGTAACTCATAACAAAGTGATTGGTTCCTTCTTTTTCTTCGAGTCATCAATTGATTCAGATGTTTATTTGCATGATAAGAATGTTTGCTGTACCACGATTAGAAGAAACCCAGCCAAGCTTTTTTACTTCCTTGCACAAAGTAAAAAGGAAGTATTGTAATCGTAAAAAATTTCGGGTATCACATTTCAAAGAAAATATCCATTTTTACCGCTAACGAATGCAATTTAAGGATGTTTTTGCCTGTCATCTGTACGTAAGGTCAGAATAAAGGACTCTTCCTCCCCCCCCAAAAAAAACATTATGAAACTGATTTAAAGTGAATTCTGAAGAGATTTCTTCGTGGCGTCTGCACGTACATACGTATGTATGTATGTATCTATGTATCTTGCATAACTCGAAAACGAGTAGCCTCAGAACGTTGAAATTTTGTATATAGGACTGCTATAACATATAGATGTGCACCTCCTATTTTGGTTGCAATCGACCGCACCAAAAGTATGTAAAATATATGTATGTATATATCCACTCTGTTACTTGGCTCAGTGAACTCAGTTTCTTTATTCTTATATGTTTGTAAATTGGGCATTTTTGTTTTAAAAATGATTAAATTATGTTGTTCTTATCTTCCGGCTAAGGTTTTTATGCCTTTACTTAATTTACATGCAATAACTGTGGAATTATCAACAAATTTAAAAGTTTTTAAGTGCGACTAAGCCTACTTTTTGATTAGCATGGCAGCCATATTTGTTTACATTTGAAACTTAGCAGAATAGTGGATTTGTTGCCAATATAGGGAAACTAAGCTTTGCAACAACAAAGTTATGTCTTCTTTTATTATTGCGAATTAAATTATGCTTAATTCCTTCTGGAATTATAATTTAAGTTATTAGCTTGTTTTTGCGTAGTAAAATTCTTTTTTTAATTGTACTTGGTGTTTTATGTTTTTCTATATCTTTCAATTTTTAATGATAATATTTTGAACATTTATGTATTTTTGCTTTGCCGCGAAGAGAGAGCTGAATTAATTAGCAGCGCATGCGCATGAGGTAAGCGGCACTGAATCGTCTGCGAAAAACTGTTTCTTTTTTATTAATTTCTTTTATACATCGTTTTAGATTTATTACATTATTTGAACAGAACATGTGGTAATTCTTCAGGTGATATAACTTTTCTGCACTCTTAGTTATAAAATGAAAGAGATGTAATGCTGTTAAGTGCACCTAGCGCCGAAATGTCGCTATGGTAAATAAATATCTTGAATGGAATTGAACTTAAGAATAGAGTTTATGCTGTAGAGATTCGCAGCATCGAAGAATGAAAAAATTGAATCAACACAGCAACAACTGTAGAAACATTAGGTATTATTTGGAAAAGCCGGTGAGATGAAAAATGAGCAACGCCTACGCCTGGAATCGAACCACGGACCTCTGGATACCGCTCCAGCGTGCAGAACCACTACACCACCAAGGCATGCGAAAAAGGTATGAGAAATACCTTTCACAACTACCGTGACTCCACAAATGCTTAATAATGTCTGAGGGAAAAACAATAAGAGACTTGACATTCCCCCAAACAACTAAGGGGACACATGTTGAAGTGTATTAATATGAAATTCCTTGTAGTGCTAAATAACATTCAGTCAGAATTTTTACTTCCTTGTACGAAGTAACAAGGAAGTATTGTAATCGCGAAAAGTTTCAGGCAGCAAATTTCAACGAAAATATCCATTTTGACCGCTATCGAATGCAATTTAACGATGTTTTTGCGTGATATCTGTACGTAAGGACAGAATAAAAGACTCGTTTCCTCCAAAAAAATTATAAAACTGCTTTAAAATGAATTCTGAAGAGAATTTTTCATGGCGTCTGTACGAACGTATGTACGTACGTATCTCGCATAACTCAAAAACAAGTAGCTTCAGAACGTTGAAATTTTGTATATAGGACTGCTATAACATGTAGATGTGCACCCCGTATTTTGGTTGCAATAGGCCGCACCAAACGTATATAAATATATTTATATATATATATATTTATATACGTTTTCTATCTATTACCCGGCTAATAATAAATGAAGGCTTTATCTATTACCCGGCTCAGTGATCTCAGTTTCTTTACTCTTATATGTTTGTAAATTGTACATTTTTTGCTTTAAAAATGATTGAATTATGTTGTTTCTATCTTCCGGTTAAAGTTTATATCCCTTTAGTAAATCTGTATGCAATATTTTTAGAATTATCAGCAATTTTAAATTTGTTTAAGTGCCGCTAAGCCTTTTTTTATGGCGGCCATTGATTGTTTACATTTAAAACAGCAGACTAGTGGATTTGTTGCCAATCTAGAGAAACTTAGCTTCGCAAAAACAAAGATAAAGCCTTCATTTATTATTGCCTATTAAATCATGCTTAATCCTTTCTGGAATTTTTTCGAGGAAATAAGTGTTTAAGATTTACTTCGTAGTTTTTAATATAGATATTTTGAGTTTTTATGTATTTTTGCCTTCTAGCGAAGTGAGAACTGAATTAATTGAATGAGAAATACTCAATCGTCTGTGAAAAACTGTTTATTTTTTGTTTTGTTTGCTTGATTTCTTTTATATATCATTCTAGATTAGATTCTAGATATATCATTCTAGATTTTATATATCATTCGATTAGATAATTCTATTCTTTAAATGATATAAATTTTGTGCATTATGATTTATAATATGAACGAAATATAATACTGTTAAGTGAATCTAGCGCCAGAGTGGCGCTATGGTAAACAAATACTAGAGTGAATTTTAAAGAGTGCATTTATTCTACTGTGGTTTATGCGCTATCGGCGAAGTAGATTTTATTCAATCCAATAAGTTTAAATGAAATGCAAGAAAAATGTATATAATTTAATATTCCGTACAAGGAAGTAATGTGGTGTACACATCAGAATTTTTTTTCTATATATTACTCTCTGCTATTAGCTGAAAAGAGTGCTAGCCCGAATGGGCTATTAGTTCAGGGACGGGATTTGGCGGCATATAATTTTAAATGTCCCAATCACTTTTCAAATTGCTGCCACGAAATATGATCTCCCTATATTACTTTAAAGAAATTAAATAGTGAAGAATCTGCATGAATGTATGTATGTGTATCTCACCGCGGAAAACCAACGGTACCTAGCACCATCAGTCCTGAATAATATAGTTCTCCAACCGAACATGTGCCGATGGAAACCCGAATTATGAACTTTGAATTTTGATTTCATACTTTGCAAAACTTTAATGAATTTTCAACAAACTCAATGGTTTGAAAGCGAGCAGTGGCAACACTGTATTGATTAAAAAATTGTTATCTCCAGCGCGCGAGACTGTATATGGGAAATTTTGTGATTTTGCTATTCAGTTGAATTTTATGTGACGTAAGGGCGAAAAACATGATATTTAAATATAAATTTAACACAGAAAGCGTTAATAATGCAAAGACAAAAAAAAAAACGTTTTGCAAGTCATTTTACTAAGGAAACTGTACATTGATATGATAAACTGTTAAAGAATTGAAAAACAAAATTTTATTCCAACACTTAACTTCATCGCGAATTCTAAAATACTTGCTGCTTTTGAAATTTTTGTAATTCTCCTGTTGAATTACGTAGAGTAATAAGAATTTTTGACGTACGAAAGCGATAAGCAACGGAGGACGTGGGCACTGTCCCTTTACCAAAAGGTTAATCGGTATAGCACCACGTCCACCTATATGTAGAGCCTAAAGAGGAATCATAAGACGCCACGCACCGGGCGCCCAAACCCAGAGCCAAATTCAAACCGGGGGCAGTCCAACAGACCAAATGCCCACGAAAGACAGTCCCAACAACCGCCCAGGCCCCACATTTATTAAATAAAATAACAAAAGCATACAGGGCCAAACAAGGGCGAGTTTTGACAATAAGCAAAAATTTTACAAAGGTGTAATACACACAAATATAGAATATACCTAGGCTAAAGTACAGTCTGATGTTGGGCAGCCCAATAATATACAATGAGTAAAATATAGACAGTAGAATTAGACTTAATGACAATACAACATAAAAACAGAGAACATAGTGACATAATGAATGTAAATGATTACAGCAATACACAGAGGATATACCAAAAGAAATAAAAATAAAAGAATACAATAGCCATCAGTGTGTGACTAGAAGTACTGATACATGGGAAATGCGTAAAGCATTTTGAATTCGACTTAACTCAGAAGACTAACAACTGCATCGGGATACATTGCATAGCCAAGTACATAATTTGATAAAGCAACATATTGAAAGTCAGTGTAATAAACTATATAGATATTCGCTATGACAAAGTCATGTTACAATACCGCAGGTAGTGATGTGATACAGAAGAAGTACGTAGCGTACAATATAATTTGATCTCGGTACGCATTCAATCCCTATAGTACAACAATAGTTAGGAAAAAGGAATATGTTATACAAAATATATTTAGCATGCAACTGTGTTTAAGATATACAAAGGTCGATACATTGGTTACTACCAATTATGGTACAGGACTCGTACCACAGTAACAGAATGCAATAGCGGTACAATACAATTGATCACGTGGTATTGTGGAAAAACATGCAATAAGGCTAATTATACGATTATGAGGAATAAAAATAACATACAAATACGTTGACGTACGAAAGACGAATAATGAGTAATGCCTTTGCAGGGACTCGAACCTGGATCTCTTGAGTACGCGCTGAGTGTGTTATCGTTATACCATGAAGGCGTACAGAAAGGAATGAGAAAATACCTTATATACTTCCCGTTTTAAAGGGCGATTGGGGATTAGGGGACCCAATTGCTAAATCCTGGTGGTCCTGGTGGTCCATCATCCACCTCCTTTTAGTTCGGGGCTCCACTGTAGAGATATTAAGGTTATTTTGAAGCAGGAGACATGAACAATGTGCAATGGTCTCGCCGAGACACGAACCCGGACCTCTCGAATACGCACCGAGTGTGCTAACCATTACACCACGAAGGCATACTGGAAGGAGGGAGAAAATACCTTATAATTGTACTAGAAAGCCCGGCGGTTATACGAAATAACCGCTGTTCTAGTTCTGTATTGTATATTGTAATTAAAATGATTTGTGCAAAGTTGTCTGCTAATTCAAACTGAACTACCCAGGGCAGGCGGCGAGGACGCCCCTTCGCTTATTGCTCCACGGGGTTCCCCCTTCTACTTGCTTAAAGTAGAGTGCAATAAAGGAAACCACTGGCGGTACATTTCTTAAGAGCCACCGCTAGCTCAATAAATACAGGTGATGTTAATAATAAAATGTTAATTCACATTTCAAAGATCTCTTTGTACACAACATTTCTTGTGTAGATCTTTCCATCATTTTTTAAGCTCGCCTTGCAGGGGACCATCCATTATTTTTAATTTTACGTCCGTTCTTTCACGAACTCTTGAACAGGCAACATAAAGTTGACCGTGTCGAAATGCAGGCTTAGGTAAAAAAATGCCAACACGCTTAAGCGTTTGGCCCTGAGACTTATTGATGGTCATAGCAAAGGCAAATTTTACAAGAAATTGCCTACGTCTCAAACGAAACGGCAACCCTGTGCCGTGGCAACTTCACCCCATTGACTAGTAGAGTTACGCAAGCAACCCATAAAATATCGGTGACAAACAGACACTTGAACCGCATGTAATAAAGATATTAAAGGTGATTTAAATAATAAAATGTTAATTCACATGTCAAAGATCTCTTTGTACACAACATTTCTTGTGTAGATCTTTCCATTATTTTTAAGCTCGCCTTGCAGCTCATTTTTAAGCTCGCCTTTTAAGCTTGCCTTGCCATTATTTTTAATTTTACGTCCGTTCTTTCACGAACTCTTGAACAGGCAACATAAAGTTGACCGTGTCGAAATGCAGGCTCAGGTAAAAAAATGCCAACATGCTTAAGCGTTTGGCTCTGAGACTTATTGATGGTTACAGCAAAGGCAAGTTTTAGAGGAAATCGTCTAAGTCTCAATTGAAACGGCAACCCTGTGCCGTGGCAACTTCACTCCATAGGCTAGTACAGTTACGCAAGCAACCAATAAACTATCGGCGACAAACAGACACTTAAGCACCATATATATATGGGGTAAAGTAACATCTTCTCCTCCGAAACGGCTGGCTCCCGGGCTTAGCGAAGCACACCGTTGGATTCTTCAGGTCCGTGGCACGCCATTTTGACCATTCGCTTCTTTTTGGGACTTTAATTAGCTGAGATATTAATTAAAAACTAATTTTCCCCTACGTTTTCCCTACATTTTCCACTTTCTTTCTAGGTTTTTCCCTATTAGAGAGATTTGGCTACGTGCCAAATTCTTTTTTCTCGAATATCTACGGAACGGCGCCGAGTTGAAATTCGAGACGCGTATCCTCGGATTCCAAAAAATTCTTCGAATCCATCGATACCGTTCTCATCTTCGTATGACTTTAATCGGCCGAGATATTAATTAAGAACTGCGGAAACGTTAATTTCCGCGCTCATTTTTCCGAGTGGCAACAATAAACTATCGGCGACGCACACTTTGGCCGCTTATATATATAAAGAAGATATGGCGTAAGTGCGAAGAAAATGGTGTTTAATAATAAAGCTAAAAAGACAAAAAGAAATGGGTTAGAAGGAGGAATGCAACAGCGGGCGCTAAGCGAGAGTGTATAAAAAACTTAGGAAACCCTTTAGGGAGACCGTTAAAATCGGAGCCCTTTCAGATTTTTCTTTTCTTTTTTAAACAGACCTTTATCAGCTGAATAAATTATGGATCACCTGTATAAAGATTTATTATAGATCCTGGTAAAAAGTAGTAAATAAACCAACACTCATATATTAGTTAAAATGTTTTAAAAATTTTCTTTCAGTTAACAGAGTAACCCCAAAATATTTCTCTTCCAATTCTCTGACGCAAATCAGAAAATAAATAAATGACTCAAAAAAGGAAAACAGGTTGCTTTGACGATCCATTTATTTTTAGGATATTTCGGGCATTTACTGTTATTTAAACAATCATAGAAATAATCTAACACGTGTCAGCTTTGCTATATAAAAATCGGACGCTGAAAGAGATAGGTGGAAGCATATAATATTTCATATTCGACAACCAATCACAAGCAATCAATCTCCTCGAGATCCAACTAATGGAAATCTTTGCTATGAGTGACGCAGACATAGGCCAGACAAATAAAGAGAGCGTCATTATAACCAAGCAACCTTCCCACTAATTTCCCCAATGCGGATATTTGGGGATTTTGTGTTTTCACGGAGTTGAGGGGTCATGTAAAAATTTTCCCTTTTTCTGTTTTATTTTGGAAAAAGTATGTTTCGAAGAACTGATTACTATTACTGATTACATCATTACTGATATGAATAATATTTTGTTTTTACAGTTGATAGGAAACAACGATAAATAAAAAATGTAGGCAACGATTATTTAATATGTTATAAATTTTAATTAAATTTTATTTATTCCAAAGCATTGTGGAAGTATAATTCTTAAATGTATGTATGCGTCATTTCTTAACTAATTTTCAGTTATTGCTCAATTAAAAATCTCTCACTTTTTGTAAACATTTAGGAACATGTAATTACTTCCGTTATAATTAAGTTTAAAAAAATAATTGAATTAATTTTGAATTTTTTCAGATTCAGAAATTCTTTCAGATTTTAAATTACGACTAAAGGGGCGTTTATTTAGTATTTTGTGTGTTACGTTTATTTACTAAATATCCTTTTCTTTGCACTTAAACCATAAAATTCAGTTCAAGAGCAATATCGCAAAATAATTTTAAAATGAGCATATCTTTAGAATTTCCGATACACAGTCTCGCGAGCTGAAGATAAAAAAATTTTTTTCTCTACAACGTTGCCATAGCTCGCTTTGAAATCCTTGAGTTTGTTAATCAAAAATTCGTTAAAGTTTTACAAAATATGAAAACGATAATAAAACAAATTCCAAACTTGGGCTTCCAGATGTTCATATTCGGAGTAGGATTACGTCATTCAAAATTCGATAGCTCTAGGTACCGTTGTTTTATATCAATGCGAGAAACATACATACAATTATACAGATTCTTTATTATTTAATTTCTTTAAATATAATACAAAGCGATAATGTTTGGTGGCAATAATTTGAAAAGCGAAACAACGCAAAATGAATGCAAGTGAATCAACGCAAAACGGCAAAATGAAATTAATAGTCCTTTGAAGCAAATTGTTCCTTCGGACTAAAAAGGTAAATTCGGATAAATTAGAATTTCTTTTAATTAGAAGTCTTCCCCAAATTTCATTACTTTTAAATGACCTTCAAAAATTTACTTCTTGTTGTTGGCCAGATTTACGTACATTCTTTGTAACTGGACGTGATTAAGAAAATCAAACATCAACTAAATGAAAACGATATTTTAAATACGCTACGTATTCTATACGTTCTAAATGACTTATAAAGTAAATTACGATGACAGAAGCGTATAAATATATTTTTATTTTTTGCATGGAGTCAACACACAAATAGTATGTTTTCCTATTTTTTTCTAAATGAAAATAAAATGTTCTGTATGATGAACTTTATGAAACTTGTATGAGTACTTTATTATCAAGAAGTAATACAAGTTTAAATTCTCAGTGAATAGCGTGATTATTTGCTTAAAGATTGCACAACAGAATATTTTCTGCCACCAACATCGATCATAAACTTATTCACAATACCTGTACTTCCTGTAAATGTTGTTTTCCAAAATAAGCATGATTGTGTGGGAGAAGCGTAAATTACAGGTAAATGAGATTTTAATGCATCATCAAAAATCTTTTACAAATTACATTTTTTATATGTCTTATAATTCGTATTGCTAAGCAGAAATGGAAAACAACGAATTTTATCGTGGCGAGTAGTGCAAGATCGCGCCTGTCGTTGGCATGAGCCTTGAGCATTATATAGGCGAGAGAACGGCTTCCCATCCCCCTTTCTCTACCACAAAACCATCCGGAAGTACGTTTGGCTTGCCGTGTATTTTGAGTGCTCCCATGCCGCACAGATACTATACATTTACAAACATCCCTGCCTTCTTCGGGATTACCCGTGTTATTCAGTCGGTATCACTAACTACTATCCCATCTGGGCGGCCGGAAAGCCTTTTATAGTTTATACAAAATTGAATATTATTAAATGTTTAATAGAATACTTAATAATATTGTTCCAAGCTTAAAGTTTCTTAATGGATCGAAAGCACACAGAACCGATGATAGCTTGATAAAATTTATTTTACAAAAAAAAAAAAATATACATTTCTGGAACTTTCCACAGTAGTACTCGTACAGCTGTTCTCAGTATAAGAGCACGATCAGTAGTTGCCACTTCAAACTATTAAGAACATTATAGACTACTCAATACAAAGCGCATCTAAAGAGCGAAGCTCGCACGGAGATCTCTAAATACTCCGAAGTATACTCTAAACTGAAAAACTGAAAGCTGAGGCTTTCTTCGCTCTTATTTTCCCCCGGCCGAAGAGAAATTTCAAGTAACTTCCATCTGTCGAAATTACTGGCAGGCATATGAGGTTATAGTTACATATAAGAGCTAGATACCGTTACAGTTGCATACAGGAATCAATGCAGTTATTTAATTACAGTACCAATTACAATTATACATTTATGTACAATTATACAATTACAGTATCAATTACAATTCAATTTATGTTAGAAACCAAAACATTTCAAACAAACTAAAACCGTTCTTCAATAACCATGAAATTTAAAGGAAAATGAACAAATTCGTGAACAAAAACAGAAGAGGAATTCAATCAATCTCAATCTCACTTCATCAGGAGGAAGGAACTTTGAAATTGATTGAAATCCTTCTTCCACAAAAATCATTGCTTTTCTGAGGGATTTCAATTAGTTTCAAAGTTCCGCCCCCCCTAATGAAGTGACATTGAGATTGATTAAATTCCTCTTCTGTTTTTGTTCATGTTTTTTTCGAGAATCTTAGATCTTGCATCGTGAAAAAAACAACGGTACCTACAGCCGGAAAATTTTGAATAACGTTGACTTTCACCCGAACATGGGGACCTGGAAGTCTGAATTTGTTTTATTATCTATTTTATATCATGTAAAACTTTAACGAATTTTTCATTAACAAACTCAACGATTTCCAAGCAATCAGTGGCAACACTGTGCGGAAAAAAAACATTTTTATCTCCAGCGAGCGAGACGGTCTATCGGAAATTCTAAAGATATGTTGTTTTTAAATATTTTGTGTATTTTTGTTGAACTGAATTTTATGTAGCATAAGTATAGAGATGTTAGGTTATTTTAAAGCAGGAAAGCGTGAAAATGTGAGACGCATGTGACTCGAACTTAGACCTCTCTAATACGCGCCGAATGTGCTAGCGTTACACTACGAAGGCATGCAGAAAGGAGGGGGAGAAATACCTTATATACTTGCCCTTTTAAGAACGACTGAGATTACGGGAACCCAATCACCAAATCCACCACCTTTTAGGTCGGGCGCCAATGTAAAAACATTAGGTTACTTTAAAGCAGGAAGACGTGAAAAATATGCAAAGCCTTGCCGGGACTCGAACCTGGACCTCTCGAATACGCGCCGAGTGTGCTACCGTTACACCAGGAGGGTATGCAGAAAGGAGGAAGAAAATACCTTATATATATGCCAAAAAGGTGATATGTAGTAAATACAGTACACACACAAAACGTTAATAATGAAAAGACAAAAAAAAAAAAAAAGTTTTGTAAAGACATCTTAGCAAGAAAACTGAACATTGATATGATGAACTGAGAAAACATCGAAAATAAACAGAAAATTGTATGCCAACGCTTAACGCTGAATCGAGAATTTTAACCTTATCCTGCTATTCTGCTTTTAAATTTTTTTAATTTTGTTGTTGAATTGTACATGACATAAGTGCGAAGAAAATGATGCTTAGTAATAAAGCTAAAAAGATTTTTAAAAAAAACGGGGAAGGTTAGTCAGAGTGAGTGTAAGAGCAGAGTGGTAAACCGCGAGCTTAGCGAATGCGTGAAAAACCTTAACAAAGCCTTTTGACCTACCATTAAAATCTGAAATCTTTGAGATTTTGTTTAAAGCATACTGAGTTCATGTTTTTTAGTAACATAAACTAAGACAAAACCTAAAACCTTGGAGCGAATAATCGCTGCGACTAGTGGTAACGGAAAAGACTTGAGAAGGTTACAAAATAACTTTTTCATTAAATCTGAACTGTAACATAAACGCACGACTCAGGCTTGAGGCGAGGTAACTTAAAGTAAAAATTTTAATTAAAATTAAGTTTACTAGCCAAAGACTAGACAGTAGATTTAACGCGAAGTTGGCTCAAACTTCTCTCCGGAGTAACAATTTAAATATCGGGAACTATAATGCAAAGCAGAAGAGTACGATCTCATATGAGCTATCTAAACCCAGTAACATGGGTTCGAGAGGCATAAACATGCTCTGTCTTACAACTAACCATAATCAACTAAACCAAACCAAACTAATCTAAAAATTCAGAAATTAAATATATCATCCATTATTAAAGCTTGGGAATCAAAAGGAATTTTCTTTATTTAAGAATTTTAAAGCTCAAGGATAATTTTTCCTATATTTAAATTTAAAACAAATCGCACGCAATTTTAGACTTAATTATACATCATTCTTAAGTGTCATTTATATGACACTTAAGAATGTCGTGATATCTTAGAATCGTAATTCAATTTATTGAAATTTAAGTATGTATAAAAGTGCGTTTCTAGATTAAATACTTCTTATTCCCCTTCCTTCTGTAACCTGTCAAATCGAGATATGTTTCGAAATAATAATCTAAGTAAACTTTTGGGGGTTTTAGTGAAAAATGATGATGATTTGAGAATCCTAGTTAGAGTAAATTATACGAAATTAGAAAGCTGGATGGGATTGGATTGGATTATTTAATTATGGCAAAGCACATGAGGGCTATCTACCTAAAAGGAGGGATGCCTTCGTGGAGGACTTTCTAAGTAGAAAGTTTCTTTTATATAAAAATGTATGGTTTATTAAGTAAAAAACTTTGAATTATTTGAAGTACAAAGCTTTTGATTTTCGTACTGATATAATCTTTATGAAGCTGACCTTCCCAGATTCACGTTGGAAAATCAAGTTACATATAAATTTAGAAATTTTAGAATATCATTTTCATTATGCAATGAAAAATTTATAGAGTCATTAGGATTTTTTTAAACAGGAGTTCATGAAAAATGAGCAATGCTCTCGCCGGAATTCGAACCACGGACCTCTCGAAGACGCGTCGAGTGTGCTGGCCATTACACCACGAAGGCATGCTAAAAAGGCGGGAGGAATACCTTAAAAATATTGCAATTAAAAATATTGATAATTTCGGAAGCTTGTTTCTAGTGATTTGGTATAGAAATATTAATTACAATGAAATACGTTTAACGCGAAAACGCTTAAGACGAAATATCGGTTAACAGGAACAGATATCCTCTCTGGGAATGAACAAAATACGGAAAACACCGGCCTCGCAGGCGAGATTTAAGCGGGGTGTGAAATGAAAGAGAGGTGGTTTCACATGTTTCGTAGAGAAGAGGCTTACTTGGCTTTGAAATACCTTCGGAATAGCCTGTGACACGAGCCAATTTTGTTTATCTAAGCTACTTTCACCTTTCACCCCTACAAACACTGCACAAACATCTCATCTCTCATCAGTTGCATTTGAAATTCGGTGACGAGTGCATCGCAGTGTGCCCAAAAATCAGTGAGTTTGGTTCGTATGTTGCATCTGCATGTCTCTGTCTCTTCACATGTTGCACTCTGCATGTTTCTGTCTCTTTACATGTTGCACTCTGCTTGGAATTGAGTGACTCCAAGGACGAATGAAAATTGTTTCCGGTCATGTACGATTCTCAAAAGTATCAGATTCTTTGGCGCCAAAATAAATGGAGAAGGAAGATATTGAAACTGAGCCGACACTTATTGAAATGTTTGAGAAAGTTTTATGTATTAATCGACTGTCCTACTATATTATCGGAAGAATTTCCTGCAGTAGTTGATGATAATGTGTGTACAGCCCCAATTATGGCAGACAAAGACATTTTGGAGTTTGTTCAAAGCTCAAAAACTATCATTGATGCAAATTCCGACGACGAAAATGAATTGAATAACGCAACTCCTGTTCCCACGTCATCCGAAATGAGGAACACCATAGAAAGTATGTGCAGTTATTTAGACTGAAAATGAATAACAAAATGGACGACGTTGAACAATTTGTTATAAATTTGATGCTAAAAAAGAAAAATATCAAATTATTTTCCCAAAACTCAATAAATGTTTTGTTTTTCAAAAAACTTTTAAAATTTTGTATTAAATTGTAGATGTTTTTGTTTCATTGATTTTTTATTAAATACAAGCATATATATATACACATATATATGTAAATAAAATGCACTCTAATAAACTTAATTTTGTTGAATATATGTTTTTTTTTCCCCCAAATATCCTTTAACACGAAAAAATATTTCAGTCCCTTCAGTTTCGTGTTAAACGATTTTCACAGTATATAACTGTTCCTCACTTTCGTTCACTAAGAAACAAGACAGAATTTATCAATAGTAAGAATATTAAATTCATAAAAATAAGTATAATCATTTTTCTTTTGAAACAGGTAACTTATAATGGCAGCAGTGCCATAGCTAGCGGAAAGCAAAAGGAGCATCTGTCCCCGGGAACAAAATTGATGTTACGAAGTTTTAGAATTAAAGGTTGTCCATTCTTGGCAGGCAGGAGGGCGCGCGAAATTTTCAGTTGTCCTCGGATGCTGAAATCCCTAAACACGCCCCTGAATGACTCCCCGAAATATAATAAATTGCGAAGTGGAGTTATATTTGTAAATAAGTTGCGAAGTGGAGTTATGTTTGTATTTAAATTTTTTTTATTGCAGAGAAAAGCTTTCATAATTTCCTTTTTAAAACTTTCTTATCACTTTATAAGATATTTTATTCCTCCTTCCAGCATACCTTCGTAATGTAACGGTAGCACGTTCGACGCGTATTCTAGAGGTCCAGTTTCGAGTCCCGCCTAGGGCATTACTCATTTTTCAAGTCTCCTGCTCCAAAATGAAATCACTGTGTCCAAAATGTCCACTTTACAACTTGAATGATAAATTTCAATTTCGAATGGCTCTTTTCTTGATAAATTTCAATTTCGAATGATAATTTGACATTTAACATTTCGAATGATAATTCGAATTTGACATTTGACATTTCGAATGATAATTTGACATTTAATAATGAATGTAACTTGAATGATAAATTTCAATTTCGAATGGCTCTTTTCTTGACTGCAGTGCGTTTTAATTTACAGGTCATCAAATGGCAACTGATAAAAACATTTAAATAAAAGAGGAAAAGTAACATAAACAAAGAACTGAAATTCTACCGATGAAATTTGTTTCAATAAGTCTTTGCACACGTATACCTTTTCCCAACCTTTAATAACAGGCCAGTGTCTAGTCATCACGGATTTGCAAATAGCTATTGTAAGAAGCTTGCTTCCCTTCTGTTTTTAGTGATCGCTAATTAACAAACGGAGATCTGATTTAGTGTGATTGGCATATAAAATTATTCTGCACTTTTAATTGAGAAGAATGTTAGTTATCAATACAACATGACCTTTTTAGTCAACTTTTCAGTTGTCATCGGTTTGTACATCCTGTGCGAAGACTAAAACATTCATAACATAACACCAATCGTTAAGTGTAAGACAAGTTCCCTCAAAGCAACAAATCACAATTTATGCATGCAAATGCAAAAACAGAAAGGTCCCCTCCCCTCATCTCCTTGTTCTATCTCTTTCCCCTACACAGTCCCTGTTCGGCGTCCACTTTTTCGCCGGACATTTCGCCCCATAATCGGATTAAATTGGCCCATCTAATAATGGCGACGGACAAGTGCCTGTAAGGCCACGTGCTGACAGTGGGCGCAGCCATTGTGAGCCACGTGACCGGACGGCGGGAAGTTTCCCGTTTCCCATTGGTCACCATTGTGTTGTGGAGCGTGCACAGCCATCTAAAGTTGCGTATCTCGAATGCGGGCTCTGTTCAGCTCCAGGCGAGATAGACATTCTTTTTTTAATTTATTTTTTTACCTTTGTTTCGAAAGCCAGAAAAGTGACGGTGAAGAGTAGACTGGTTAGAGGGAAAATAGCCGCCGATTTTTCCCTGCACTTGAGGGATTTCTGTGCTTGAGAAACAAGGATAAAAATTGAGATAATCAAATCAAAAATCTCAAACCAAAAAAATTATATTTTAAAATATATTTTTTTTTAATTTTCTAGTTATAAATTATTTGATCGTTTACCTATATAAAAATAGGATAAAAAAATTTTTGATAACTAACATTTCATCCGAAAATTTTACAAGTTTGTCTATATAATACATAATTCAGAAGTCAAACAACAAAAATCAGCGTTATATTTTTTAAATTCGAAAATATAACGCTGATTTTTGAATGACGTTGACTAACGTTGATTAACGTTGACTTCTGAATTAGTATTTGTTCGGCGTGTTATTGTGTTTTAATTATATAATACAGGTTTGCTTTCGTGGTGCAAAATGATTATATTCGTGATGTAATGTGATTAAATACTTGCTATTGTTCTTAAATTTGATTCAAATGACTTTTTCGAAAAAAAATTATTATTAGTCTCAATACTTTTTATTTATTTAGTAAAATTCAAAACAATATATTTTTAATTTTGTTATGTTATGCAAGAAGTAAATATTTTTAATCGAAATTTAAGAAACTTGAATTAAAAATCAAATACTACACATGAATTTGTTCTCGAAAATTGTGTTTCATGGCATTCCGTGTCCACTACAAAAGAATTTCCTTGCTGTTCATTGTTTCTCCTCCATGGAAGGAAACATGAACGTATTAATGTTATTTAAATATCCAAATTAAAGTACAGAGAATCAGATTTATCATTATTCAAGAATCTCTATCAGAATGATTCTTTCAGTGTATCTTTTACAGTTATTGTATCTGATATATAACCGAAAAATACACCTCAAAGAAGATAAATCTACACTTTTGGTAAAAATGGCAATCTACAAAGGGGGATAGAATAGTCTATAGCAATTAGTAAAATGAGAATATTCAATTTTTTTAGCTAACTGTATACAATCGGGAGAGAAAATCACATTTAAAATTATTCTCGTAAAAGTACTGTAAGTAATTTTTTCCTTCTGACTTACCTTCGTGATCTATTTGGAAGCACGTCCGTTTAGGAGTCTGTAGTGGAACATAATTTAATGTCTCTATATAATTATGAAGATTTCCTAAGTGGCAACATGATGTAATGTTTTGAATAGTTATTAAGATTCGCCGTTTTGGCAACAACGAGTCGAGCTAAAAAAGTCGTTACTTCTAGCGTTCGTTGATAAGCGTTGCGTAAGCTTTATTTCTTAAAACTTTGTTATATTTTTATGTAAGAATGAGTAACATGTTGCAAACAAGAATGGAAACTGTAAAAATAAATATGCTGTTTCTTTTAAGAGCAAAATAAGCATTTATTTCACTTATGAAATGCTCTGGCTGATTGGTTTCGATTTCACTTATTCATCAAATCCACAAGTCCGTGTTCAAGTTCGAATCCTAGCGAAAGCATCGCTGTACTTTCCTATTTCATATTCCGAAATAAAAACTTGATGACTACAAGATATGTTTATTTAACTCGAAATCTTTGTAATTGTATATATATATATGAAATGTAATTTCTCATACATTATTTGTTTTGTGCAGCCGGGGCAACAGGAATGAGACAAATTTTGGAATATAAAGTGGTAGGTTTATTTTAGCATCCATCTCGTAAGCGTTCTCCTCGTACCTTGAGCAGAAGCCCAATTTATACATATGTGTACGTCACGTGGCTCCTCCAATCAGCGATATTAATTGAAATCACGAGGTGACGCTATCTTCTCATCAGGAGTGTTCTTAAGTACTTTATGTAATATGACAGATTTATGAGTTTGGCGATTTGGCGGTCGCCAACAGGTTAATATATTTTATACTAAAGAAAGGATTTCGCCAAAATTTAGGAACAGGGATGCAATTTAGGTAGAGAATCGCCATCACATTATTAAGCAATATTATTAGAATTTAATTTAATCAATTAATTTAAAAATATCATTACACACATATATATATACATATATATTCATGGCCTTTTAAAATTTTTTCTGAGTTGTTCGTCCTTTATAACTCTTCGGAATAGGAAATTTAAAACTCACACGATTGGTGAAAATAATCGTGTGAAGTTGTTGTAGAAACTGATTGGTACGCATGGATTTCTGAATGGTAGAAATATTTTCATTTAACTCCTTCATTGGTTGATTTCTGATTGCATCAAAATATCTTGATGTAACTGACAAACTTTCCTTTTTAATTTAAAAATTTTAATTAATTTTTACCCCTGTATTTTCGTAATTGAATTAATTAAATAATTATTGCATTCATTTTGTCGCGTAGATACTGCGATCGGCTTCGCGCCATAAAATGAGCAAAACCAATTATAAAATAACTGCGACTATATAATAAGACTGCATCAAGCCTTATGGTACATTTCCCAAAATATCAGATTTAGGATATCTTTCATTACAGGACTACACGAGCTAAACAATTTTCTACAAAAGGAGAAACGCGCCAACATTGCCTGTTGATTAGAGTTATTTTAGTACGCTGCTATTATCTCTTATAAAAGTGCTCTGTTGGCAAGACTTACTAAAATGAGTGAGTAATATAGCTAACATTATAAGGTATTTCTCCCGCTTTCCTAGCGTGCCTTCGTGGTGTAGTAGTTCTGCACGCTGTGCCGGTATTCCAGAGGCCCGTGGTTCGATTCCCGGCGAAGGCGGTTGTTAATTTTTCATCTCTCCGGCTTTTCCAATTAATCTGATGTCTCTACAACATAAAGTAACAAAACGTTAAAGAATGCAACGGTTAAAAAATTGTGAAAAGACTATGCTAAAGACGTTTTTAATATCGAAGTAAAAAAAAAATATTAAGAAATACATTTTTTTTCGTTTAAATTTCTTAATTTATTAAAAGATTACGCACTAAATAAAATCAAAAATAAATTTTAGGTTTTATGCTTTCCAGCATACTCTAATTAATTGATGTAGTTCACGAACTACATCAAAAGAACTTACTCCGTAGGAATTAATATAAAATGAATTTCAGAGATTGCAAATAATTGCTTAGAAAAGAGTACTTCGTATGTAAGTTCCACCATAAAAACAATGGAATTTATTAAATTTAAAATATTCATAATACTTAACAGTACTAAATATTTTTTTACGGCAGGCACTAGGCATTTTAGGCTTTGGCCACTACTAAAACCAGAAGTGAAGGTCATTTCATTATGGAGGCACCTACCCACATAGTACAAAATCATCCTTGGGATATCCCACTACTTCCTAAACTCATCCCATTATATCCTCAGAACATCCTATCTAGGTCCCATAGACAGCGTATGGGATGTTATTAGGATTTAAAGTCCTACTTACTACATCCTCAGGACATCCCGTAATATCACAGTTTCCTCCTAAACTCATACATTCGAGTGCTTAATGTCACATCCCAGTATCTGTTTCTGCTAGACTTGGATAAATAGATTGCGCCATTGGAAATATTTCTGCTGCGGCTTACTACAGCTTTATGACGGTTATAATGTTTTATGAACCTCTGCATCTTACCAGATTTTGCATAAATTTTGCCGATTAAATAGCATTTCTTTTATGCTACGTCTTACTGTTTGGCGTATCATTTGCAGCTGGCTTACTTGTTCGTATCTAAAGTCACAGTAACTCAACCAATACATTGGCAAATCTGTTTGTAATCCAATAAGTTTGTGAAACACAGTTCCACAGAACTAGCTCCTTGGAAGATAAATTAAAGACCGTATGTTTTATATAGTGGCAACAAATGCTAAAGCGAGTAGGTAATATATGTGTGATGACGTAACGTCAAGTAACGAACGTAACAGTCCAAATACTTTGGAAAGATTCTACCAAATGGGCTTTTAAAATAAAACAATTTTACAAATTTACAAAACCAAACAATTTAGAATTCACGCTAAAAAAAAATATATTGTAAAAAGCAAAGTAATGTTTTTTAATGAGCACTTTTATCATATGTTAATATCGAATATGTCATTACCCAATTCCTTTTAACAAAAAATATGCAATTACTGGAAAATAAAAAAAATAGCATTGTAACTTTTAACCGCAATTAAAAGCACTTACTACAGCAATGCAAATCTGAATCGCAGAATAAAGAAAAGAGGGATAATTTTCTTCCCTCTCACTCGCAAAAATTTCCCCAATGAAGTTTATTAAAATTAAAGGTACAGTAAAAGAGAAGGAGGGAGGAGCAAAGCAGGCGGGTCTCAGATGACAAGCTGAGATTACGAGGGGAGACAAAATTAGTGCACAGGGGTCGGGATTTGCTTTCATTTTCGCCTTCATTTTATCGCCAACGCGTTCGTCCCCTTCTTTGAACTTGTCGGTCATTTTGCGGGATCTGGAAAGTAATTGCGCCCCCATTAGCGCGATTCCCGCGCGCAAGGGTGCATATTTCTCTACCATTAAGGTAAGATAACGAAACAAATTCAAATATTTCGTTTCCACGTCTATCAGACAAAAGTGATCAATAGGAGGTATGACACCTATAACTACTCGGTTGTACATGACACTAATGATTATGGAAGAAAAACAGGAATGGAAATATCAGGCATATGTATCGTGTTACTGTAATTCATCGTATCATTTACTGTTTTCTGATACATTAAATTATTTACCTTTTCCTCATTTTAAATAACACATCGGCCCTAGAAAAACATACGTTTCGGGTTGTTGCAAAGGAAATGAAGATGAATACAGAGGCTGTTCACACATTTTTTAGACGATGTATATTGTATTCACAAGACTAAATTACATAAAATTCTTGTGTTTTAAATGTTCTATTTGACATCCCTTATTCTGAACTATCTTTCGACACCGCAATTTCCAGGATAATAATGCCTTTTGAAGTAGCAGAAGAGATATTCTATCCCATTCCTCCCGAACAGCTTTCCAGAGTCCTGCTAGGGTTTTGGGACAACGTTTGGATAATGCAGTTTTTAAAAGTCCGAACGCACAAAAATCCATAGGTGACACATCGGGAGATTTAGTAGGGATATCAGTGAAGGGTATGGCCTTGATACCAGTTTTTTGTTCCATTTCTTTTAGGAAATTTACAGTGGATTTTCATGTGTGACTGCTAGCTTTGTTCTGATGGAGTCTCACAGATAGATGGTACTGTGGGTAAAGCGATGGTATTTCATTCAGAAAAATTGGTAATAAAATATATTCCTGATAGTATTTGGAGTTAATCTTGACATTTTTTTTGCACTCTGTTTATTTTTAACTTGCCATTATAAGAAAAACCAGCGACAATCATGAATCCCTTAGAAAAACTTTCTTTCAATTCTTTAAACCATGTACTTAATTTTTTTTTCTCCCCTTTTATGATAATAAATCGATCTTTTTTTTTTTTTTTTTTTGGTTACTATCTTTTAAATACACCCATGCTTCATCTATTATGACAATTGTTCTCCGTTTTTTCTTAGGATAAGTGTTTCTCATATAGAATTCTGAAGCGTGTCCTGCGTTGAGCGATATGCTCTGGAAGACACGATGCACATTGCGTTTTTTCGCTTTCTTAAGATTTAAATCAACGTTTATCATTTTGTTTACAGTGGACACCGAGCATTTTAATGATTTTGCAACTGTCCTCTGATTAGGGGGATTTTCTTTTAACATTAAACAACGTACCTTTGCAATAGTCGAAGATGTCCGTTTTTTCCTTGGATACTTGTTTGGAACTTTTGTCCCCCTTGAGGCTCCAATTTGACGTTTTTTTTTTTTTTTCCTTTCTTGTTGATGATATTACTTATCGACGCTTTAGATATCACAAAACCATGACTCTCGCATCGTTTTTTGATAACGGAGTATGCATATTTCTCTTCGGAAAGAGCGTAAATGTAGTCTTCGAACCACTGCTTTGTTAAATTCGCCATTTTGAATAAAAACAAAACTTTCAAGCCACAGACGATAATTTTGACTTTTAAAAACATAGTACAATTGCAATTACTTCTTTTGCAGCAAACGATCTTTTATTACCGCTTACCAAAATCGTTTAAAAAATGTGCGAACAGTCTCTGTATCTGTTTAATCAAAGTAATCTCTAATGGCATTAACACATTGTTGTCAAAGTGTGGCAAGGCCATTTATACCACGTTCGTAAACAGCGGTGTATTTGGTAATGAAGTCTTTCAGTGCCCCTTTGAATGAGGTGTCGTTGGTAAAACATTTCTTGGATTTAAAAAAAAAAAGGCTCAGGTGCCAGAAGAAACGATAATCTCTCGGGGAACTGTCAGGAAAGTATTTTGCGGATCAAGTAACTCTTCACTTCCATCTTCTTCTGAAGACATTTCTTCCATTCATTAGCTGTGTCCATTTATTAGCTGTGTCGTATCACTTTCTGCCGATTTGAGTGTGACATCTCATTTGTCTAACGGTAGCATCAGAACAAGTCTACGAAATTCATCACGGCAAGGCGTGCAAGATTGTGCACCTCTTTTGGCAAGAGTCTTGTGCTTTATACAGGTAACAATACGACTTTGCTCATTTCTGCCCCAATTTTGATGGAGAGCCCCCTGGGAGAGGACGAATCCGAGGGTCTCCCACCCCTTTTTCCCTACCAGCAAGCTCTCGAGAGGACTTTCGGCTTGCCGCATATTTCGAGTGTCCCCATGGCACACAGACACATATTTAGAGTGTTCCTATGACACACACATTTTCAAACATTCGTGCTTTCTCCGAGATTCGAACCCGGGCCCTTTGATACGACCATGGAGGTAGGAAGTAAGATGGAGTCGCCCTAAACAAGTTTCTCCGTACCCTGCTCTGAAGCACCGGCGATCCCTACGTGGTGACCAAAACATTGGGTCATTTACCATTGAGTTCTATGGGATTTGACGCGTTCGGGTGTAAATATTTTGTAATTACGTCGCAAATATACATATAAATGTATATATTTTCTTTTTCTACAACACTTCAGATTCCTAAGTATATGAAAACAACATATTTTTAAACATTTCATTCTGAACGGAATTAAATGCTATACTTTTCACAGGACAGTTTTCTCAGAATGGTTTAATTTGAATGAAATATTTTCACAAGTTTTCGTTAATTACATTAGAAAAAAAATTAAGGTAATTCGATTTGATTCGGTTAAGGTACAAAAATTAAGATCAAAGTTTATTGTATTATTAATATTAAAATTATGCATTATTTCTTTTCTATTTATAGAGCTTCTTTCTAAAATACTTTCTTAAATATGACATGGTTTTTTGGCTTCTTTTAAATCGAAAAATGTAAGTCAATTTATAATTAATGCTCTATTCGGTTCATTTTAAATTAGAGAATTATTAGGAATTTCGCTAATTCCTAATAATTAAATAGTATTTGACTTTCTCTGAACATTTCTGAAAGGGAATAAAATAAGTTGTTTTTTTTTTTTTTTTTTTAAGTATTATTTAAAACTTGTAACTGAGTTATTATAAAATGTAAAGGGAATAATTCTTTTAATTATACTTATCAGATTTTTTTTTACCCTTCATTTCAACAATACATATTCCAAAACTCTTTATTACGTTCTTAAGTGCGCATCTCATAGCATTTGCTTTACAATACCTTTTAACAGATTGCTTTCCAATACGAACAATTCTTGCTTAAATAGTTTTATAACGTATTTGTCAACAGGATTTCAATTTATGTTTAGAATTCAATATTAAGGTTATTATATATTTAGATAACATTTATAATCATTATAAATTAGATACATTTAATCATTAGATTTCTTCACAGTACTTTCACAGTTGTTTATAAGTGAATAAATTCTTCATTTCAAATACATTTATAAATAATTTAATGAATATTTAAGTATTTTGTCAAAGGCAGATACATGCTTTTTGCAAGCACATGCATAAATACCCATACATATTTCTTATTTATCATTTCCGGCATGTGCAAATCTTTAATTTCTGTGCATTCACTATATTTTTCGTGTAAAGTAATTTACACTAATTTAGCATACACCCGAAAGTTTTACATAAAAAATATATATGAATATAATTTGAATGAAAATTATAAGTATTATTTTTAATACCCACTCAAAGGTCAGTTTTTCTTCAAAATTCCTCCACGATGGCATCTCTCTCTTTAGGCAGGTAGCCCTTGCTTGCGTTACTCTATTTAATAAAAACTTAATCTGACCTATGTGCCTAATTACAAATATTTTAACATACATAATTTTATATTTACATTTAGCCATCAAGTTTCAAACTTTTCAAATCTTCTAGAAAATAAATTTTGGCAGATCTCTTTTAGCAATTTTCTTAAAATCTATATTTTTGTAGTGCAACAACTTAGAATTTTATAAAACAAATTCATAATCAAAATCGCTGTTGTTAGTTATCGAATAGTAACCAAGATGTGATTTTTGCGTAAATGTCAGTAAACTATACAAATTGCTATTATCCATCACACTATGAATGTTTCTTTCATGCGAGAGTGTCCCTTTTTCGATTTCTATGGAACTGTCGTGTGTCGAAATACTATCAGAATCTTGTCAAGCGAGCTTCTGAATGTAAACAAAGAACACCCCGTCTGGTGACCCAAGCTTCAAAGCAGTGCTTCACTTCTAGCGCGGAATGGTCCCTCCTCCCTTTCCTACCTCCATGGATACGACGTCGTTGTAAATCACTGTCGTTAACCGAATTTTAAATGGTTCTGCCGATTAAAAATGGACCATGAGAGACAATTTTATGTCTCAAATTTTTGTTTGGTTATACAGTCAACATTACTGCCGTATGTGAACGAGTGTTATCCTGTTATCGGGTGCAACTCTATATTTATTCATAAGTGCTGGTAGCTAAAGGTACAATCGATTTGCCATATAGCTATATAATATCGAGCTGCATTTATCAGTTCCCATCGCGCAAGGAATGCATAGAGAATAACACCAGCAGAAAATCAAACAATACCTTTTCTATATGCAAGGTAACTTTGAAGCCCTTGTCGGAGCGTCTTTCACTCCCCGCCGCTTACAACGATTGCAACGAAACATGTATGATTGTCGTATAATACACACGTAGCATTCACAGTCAGAATTGCAGTTCAAAACAGTTCTTCTTTGCTTAATAGAAAAAACACATATAGGATTCCAGCCTTGGATTAGCTCAGGAAACAGAAATGTAAACTCAAGAAGGGTTAATTACCCTTTATTGCTCAAAATAAGGATTAACAGATGGCCCTTTTCTCAGGAGGTACAGAAAAGTCTCCACTTAGGCTAGAACTCAAAAGTACTAAGAAAAGAAAAAAACTAAAAAAAGAAAGAAACAGTTTTTCACAGACGATTCAGTATTTCTCATTCAATTATTTCAATTCTCACTTTAACAAGACAAAAATACATGAAAACTCAAAATATCTATATTAAAAATTACTAAGTAAACCTTATTTCCTCGAATAAATTCCAGAATGGCTTAAACATGATTTAATTTCCAATAATAAAAGAACGCGTTATTTTTATTGTTGAGAAGGTTAGTTTCTCTAGACTGGCAACGGATTCTGTTAAGTGCCAAATGTAAACAATTATGGCCGCTATGGTAAAAATAAGTAAGCTTAGCCGCGTTTAAACAACTTTTAAATTGTTGATAATTCTACAAATATTGCACACAGATTTACTAAAGGCATAAAAATCTTAACCGGAAAATTAGAACAACATAATTTAATCATTTTTAAAGCAAAAAATGCACAATTTACAAACATATAAGAATAAAGAAACTGAGATCATTGTGCCGAGTAAACAGAGTGGATATATATACATATATACTTTCGGTGCGGCCGATTGCAACCAGAATGGGAGTACACATCTACATGTTATATAAGTCCTATGTACAAAATTTCAACGTTCTGAGGCTACTCGTTTTTGAGTTATGCAAGATTCATACATACGTACAGAGGGCCATGAAAAATTCTCCACAGAATTCATTTTAAATCATTTTTATAATTTTTGGGGAAAAAAGAGTCCTTTATTCTGTCGCTACGTACAGACGTCACGCAAAAACATCGTTAAATTGCATTCGATAGCGGTCAAAAAGGATATTTTCGTTGAAATATGATACCCGAAATTTTTCGCGATTACAATACTTTCTTTTTACTTCGTACAAGAAAGTAAAAAGATCCTTTTTGATTTTTTGAGGCATTTGAAAGTTTTTTTTTTCTCGTGGGTTTGACTCATTCCAACGTAAACCTGGAATCTAAAGAAATTCCTTTTCTTTGGGGGGGGGGGATCGCTTAGAACTTGGGAGAGAAGAAAAAACGATAAATCCCAAGAAGAGCAAAATGTTAACCCTTTTGAAAATGCCATTAGGTTATTCAGCAACAAGTAAGGTAACAAAATACAACCTGTCATCTATCCGACGGATGAAACTAGTGTCTAAAAGTGACGTCACGGCAAAAGAGTAGATAGAGAGGGGGAAAGAATCCATTAATGGCATCCATACGAACCCCTTCCATTTCTACGCGCTTGTCAACAGCGAGTCGCACGCGCTCGGCGCGTGTGGGAATCGTTGTCTTCTGCAGAAACCGTGGGAAGTTCCGCTTTGATCAAAACCTACGGGTTTACTCAGGTTTCTACTGTAAGGTAGAATAGACGGAGGGGTGTTCCACATATCACGATCAATGCGCAGTTAAAGGGGGGTTCATATTAGACGATGCCTATGCATATGTTTTTTTAATTATGCTTTTACATCTCTCATACAAGACTCATTATAAATGCTCGTAAAATGACACTTTTTCCCCTCATTACGAAAAATGTGTATCAAAATGCTATAGAACTCCATTATAACGAATTTCAAAGGACCAGATGTTTGGTTCCCTGTATCTGATCGACAAGAAAAATAGATTGTCTTAAAAACAAAGTGTTTTTATATTTGTATGTAAGCGAATAACATTTAAAAAATGATGAATTTACCTTTTACTTAAGATATGCATGATTCATTAACTCTTGTAATTCATGATGAAAAGAAGATTCGTTAACTCTTGTAATTCATGATGAAAAGAAGGTTCATTAACTCTTGTAATTCATGATGAAAAGAAGATTCATTAACTCTTGTAATTCATGATGAAAAGAAAATTCATTAACTCTTGTAATTCATGATGAAAAGAAGATTCATTAACGCTTGTAATTCATGATGAAAAGAAGATTCATTAACTCTTGTAATTCATGACGAAAAGAAGATTCATTTACTCTTGTAATCCATGACGAAAAGAAGATTCATTAACTCTTGTAATTCATGATGAAAAGAAGATTCATTAACTCTTGTAATTCATGATGAAAAGAAGATTCATTAACTCTTGTAAAGAATATCCTATGTCTTTTAAAAGACCTGAAGAATGCAAAACCCTTTTTCAGAGGACAGAATTAAGAAATAAATAAATAAACAAACAACAAAGAAAATCTGAAAAGTTTCAGATTTTAAAAATGAGCGTTTTTTTAACTTTTTGTGTGTTACCTTTATTTATTACATATCATGTTCTTCGCACGTAAACCATAAAATTCAGTTCAAGAGCAATATCGCAAAATAATTTCGAATTGAGCATACCTTTAGAATTTCCGATACACAGTTTCGCGCGCTGGAGATAAAAATGTTTTTTCTGTACAACATCGCTTTGAAATCCTTGAGTTTGTTAATCAATTTGTTCAAGTTTTACAGTATGTGAAATCGATAATAAAACAAATTCCAACTTTCAAATTTGGGCTTCCAGATGCCCATATTCGCAGTAGGATCACGCCATTCAAAACTGGATGGCTCTAGATACCGTTGTTTTATCACAATGCGAGAAACATACATACATTTATGTAGATTCTTCATTATTTAATTTCTTCAAATATAATACAGGGCGATAATATTTGGTGGTAACGATTTGAAAAGTGATACAGCCTTTTAAAGTTTTCAACGCAAAATGCCAAAACGAAATTAATAGTCCTTCAAGGCAAATTGCCCCTTTGGACTAATAATATAAAATTTGAAAGCTTTCAGACTTAACATTAACACACGAATGGGCCTTTCTTTTTCATTTACACACATATACGTTTCGAGAGCAATTGGACTAACGTCCTTTTGGGCTAAAAATATTTAAAAACAGCATATCTTTAGAACTTCCCATAAACACTCTCGTGCGCTGCAGATAAAAACATTTTATTTTGTAGAGTGTTGCCACTACTCGTTTTGAAATCGTTGAGTTTTTAAATCAAAAACTCGTTAAAGTTTTACAAAACATGAAATAGGTAATCAAACAAACTCGAAATTCATAATTCGGGCTTCCAGATGCTCATGTTCGGGTGGAGGACTACGTTATCCAAAATTCGATGGCTCTATTTATCACTGTTTATCTACAATGCGAGAAACATGCATATATTCATGTAGATTCTTCATTATTTAATTTCTTTAAATATAATACAGGGCGATAATATTTGGTATTAACAATTTGAAAAGTGTTTGGAAGCTTTCAATGATTCGAAGCAAAATGCCCTTTCGAGAATAATAGCTCTTCTGAGCTAACGCCCCTTTGTGATAATAAAAAAAATTTACTCTATAAAAAGATAAATCAACTATAAAACCTAAACTCATAAAGATTCAATACATCCTCTTTTGTTAAATAGCAAAAATTTCAAAATTCCCATTACTGCTTGACAACTCAATATAAAGAATTTGAATGGAATCAAAGAACGTAGTTACATTCCTTCATTTAATTAATGGTCACTTATATCATAAACAAAGAACGCGATATGGTGTCCTAAGATTTGCTTAAAGTGTTCTCATTCCTTTATACTGAGTGGCACATCTATTTCCCATTGACTTTGTTTATTAACGCACAGAAAAGTGACATGGAACATAAAAGCAATGTAAAGGTTGTACATTGCTTCTATGTTTGCTCTTATTCTTTATTGCTCTTATTTACAGCAATGTAAAGGTGTTTCCCTAGAGCTGGAATGGGGAATGTGGATCTTAACATATATGATCTAAACATGGATGATTTTAAGGCTTAGTAATTTTTTTCTTGTTAAAATTTGCAGAAATTCTAGAAAAAATATGAAAAATACAAAAAAATTTCAGTAGAAGTTATCCATATATCCGATATCTCCACTTTTGAAAATTCGCTATAGCAGTATAAAATAATATAATTAAGTGCACGGAAGAATGGACTGAGCCAAAAAGTTCGTTCGTTATATCCGAGGTTCGTTATAGCTTAGTTTGAATATATAACGAATAAATGCGAATCAAACTATTAAGGGATAAATTACTTAAACAAATATTCATTATTTATTTTAATTCAAAATTGTAAAATGAAATCAAATCTAGTATCTTGCGTTTAACAAAGAAATAAGAAATGAGGAATATGAAGAAGAACAACATATAAATTATGTGCAAGAAACAGGGGGTCAATGAACACACCCCAATGAGGAATGTGAGGTATTTTTGATAAATATATTATAAATATTCAGGGTCAAATGAGTATTAATTTCATTTTTCCAGCAGCAAAAATTAGACGGAAGACAAATCGCTTGAAAAGAATCTTGTTATCTCTACCTCGGAAATCGGATTAATACAACTTTTCGAAGCCTCCCGAAATAAACTTATTTTTACTACAATTTCTACTAAAATTGATCACAGTCCTTGTACTTACTGGTAAATTTATCATGTGCTATTGTTTTACACATCTTTTAGGAAGAATAATCATTCACTCACCGTACGACGGAAGCAAGAGAATACTAGAGCAGGAAATCAACAACAGAACTCCAAATGCTAATCTAATTCGCTACTAGAAACGTCTTTGTTTATTCATCAAAAATCAGAATTCGATAGCCAAGCATTTAACCAAAGCGTTGTTGCCGCATTTTCTCACGTATTTTCCCAAATAGGTTTTCAGCTCCAGGTTTTGAAAATTTTTAAAATATTCGCATACTTCCCCCCTTTTTTCTGTCGCAAATACTCTTCCCCCACAGAGGGTTAGTTTATTGGTAAATTGTACTCCCTGGATTATTTTTGTTTAGAGTACTTAATTTGTATTGGCATTTTGTTCATTTTATTTTCTCTTGCATTTATTGTTTGAAACATAATTTGTGCAGATTCTTCGTTAAGCTACCTGGACGTGGCAACTCTTCTCGCACTCAAAAAACTTTTGAAACATGTAATTCCACCTTACTTCTATTATTTACGTTGTAGTCCATTGTCTGTTATATTATGTTATGTAGAAGTGAAGGGGCCTCTTAATATTTACTCTAAGTAAGTAGGTATTAGCCCCCACACACTAACTTAAAAACAAACAACCTTTCGGCGTCCTCGGGTCGTGATGAAACTGTGACTCCAGCCAACACTGCAAGTTCTGTCACCGCCGGCGGCATCAACGGCTCTCCAACATTTCAGCATCGAATTAGTTCAAGTAAAATGCATTACATTACATGATATACAGAGCGATACATAGATGTACAGGTGCATATTTTATGACATTATCTATTGTAGTGAATACAGGCATCATGTTTTAGGACATTATATAGTGCAGTAGATACATGCGTGATGTTCCCACATTACAAATCATGTTTGCAAACATGATCTGTTTACATCATTGTTTACTATCAGAATTACGTTAGAACTATAAAATTGTTTACAGAGCTTACATTTAAGTATTGTTGTATAGTTGTGCTCATATTTCAGCAACTCAAATTTGACGATTCGTTATGTACTGTTACATATGTTTTTGCGATAACTGATTTGCAGAAATTACATTATATCTAGCCCTTCACTGTTATTTATATGTAAAGATAGATCATAATATTTCTAACTCACAATAGCCTTATTTACTGCTGAACTTTAGAAATCCGAGTCTTTTGATCGCCCTTTCTCCTTCGTTCCTCCGATGTTCCTCTTGAGAACTGTGGTCAAAACTCATTCATGCGAGGTGCCCCTGGGGCTTCGCAACGACAATATTATTATATATTCTTATTGGAATACAGGTTTCTTTAAAATAAATAATATTGTGATAATTACCAGTAGTTTATCCACGACCGCTTTTATTTTGTTATGTTCTAACTGTAACCGCGTTTTTCGGAAATTAAACTACTCATATAATTTTCCCTTTTCGGTTTTCGGGCAATAAAATTAGTTATGAAAAGGGGGAAATTATGGTATTTTAAAGTTACAAAGTTAGTTTTTTAAGTTTTCTTAGCAACATGTACTTGGATATAAACCCATCATTTTCTTATGAAAAGAAATTTTTTTATGCATCTAATATGGGTGTTAATGCAAAACGTAATGAAATTTTAACTTAATGAATGGACTATACAGAGTTCATTATTACATTTTCTCTAATGGATTACTTTACCCCTCCAATCGAATTCCTACAGTAATCCAGTAAAATCGGTTGACCAGCAACCGAATACCTTAAAAGTCACGAGCAGGGCCGTTGGAACAAAGAAACAAAAGGAAACACATGAAGTACAAAGTTATTGAAAAGTATACATGTATCAGTCAGCCATATCACAATATATCGGAAAACGCAATATCGATTAAGCGATTACGTCATGTATTACTTTACATTACTGAACATCACGAAATGTTTAACAAAGTCAAAAATTCCTGGTGCTATTGTCGAAGTTTAAGTGAATGCGAATGATAACAGAGCTTCTCTGTAGTGTTCAAAGCCTTCTAGTACAAAATGGATTTCACGTGACCCTATAAGAAGAAATCTATAGTTTATTCTGACGACTTGCAGATGAATACATATCACCAAGAATAAATGAGTGTCCATTCTTTCATCTAACCCGAAGTGACGTAATGGGAATTTGATGTCGTATATTTTGTAAACGAAGGAACTGTGGAATGTTGTCGTACTGTTCTGAGACACATGTGATAATTTAGAGGTTGGCAGACGTGGTACTTTGATAGATTTAGCTGACTAGAGAAAAATTCCTTTTTTGATCATTTCCGAGAAACTACTAAGTAGAATTGACTAACGAAAATCAAAACTGGCTTGATGGTTAAAACATCATTTTTATTTTGAACAGGAACAATTATCCAGAAATACACTTTTGCTTAAATTGGTACAACACTAGGGGGTGTTAAACATTCCTCAAAATACCTATATACACAGCTAACATTTTAAATAATAGAAAAAGTACCTTAGCGAAAAGGCGTGACTTTCCTTGGCAGAGCAACCAAGCGATAAAGTGACGCGAACTAACTGCAGTCGTATTTATGAGCACGGAAAAGTCTGTTTTCGTTTTAATCCTGAACAGCCGACTGGGCAAAAGACTTCGCAATGCAGAGAAACTGCAGGGAAAGAGTTAAGTAACATGCTGCAGAGTGACGTAAAATGGTGCAAAACGTATCTTGGAGAGGGGAGGTGTTTAATTTAAAATTATGAATTTATAGGTTTGGTGCCAGTTGGTTCCAACTAAGTTTTAATTAGTAATAAATTTTTCTTCCTACTTCGATAAACACGAGTAATTTCTCTTAGAATTTCTTTTCAACGTATGAATAATGGCATTTTGCATCCAAAAATTTGTTTTAACGCTGAACTATACCACAATAGAGCTTCGATTTAAAATACTTTGATTTTATATCATAATTCGAAATTATGTCATTTCTAGAGAACATGTTGTTATAAACCTAATACGTATTAAAATGCCGTAGAACACTTTGCTGTTTAAGCATGTACCATAAATAATTCTGTATTTCTTAATGCTTCATATTTATATAGTTCTGCTTAAAGTTTCTCCATCATTTTAAAGTATTAAAATTTCTTCTATATTTTAATAGCTTTCTATATATTAAGAAATAATTTGTTCTTTATTTAAATATTAAAACGAAGAAATGCTTTCTTCTCTTTGTAAACGTAATAAATATAACTCTCGCTTTTTTTTAACTGTAATTTTGAGGTATATCTAGCTTGCAATTTTCGATAAAAACAGTAAATATAAGCTTAAGTAAATATATGTTAACTTCTACTGCGATACAAGAGTTTTCTACCTTTGCTTAGCAATCCATTAGAGCGGCGGCAAAGTTAATTCCGCAGTCGTAAAACCTAATTTCAAATCCAGTTAGTTGCCTCTAAATAACGCGCAATGACTGAGGGACACTGAGTTGAGGGTCGCGGTTGACAAGCAAGCCAATCAGTGGACAAGTTAATGGCTCAAGGTCACGTGACGGAAATAGAATTGATGATGTCAGCCTGACAGAATCGTCTGAGGAACAGAATTCAAACGTTCATGCGCTGTTTTTAATTATACAGTGTCAGTTTCTGTTTTCCGAGTTCTGAGAAGGGAAAAATATTAAAACTAATAAGAATTGATCATGTGTAACAAGAATTTGTTTATTTATCCGTATTTACGTTCATTACCCTCAAATGCGTCAGTGATTTGTAAATTACATGAATGAATCCTACAGTCCTGATGATATTTTTGAGATATTAGTTTACAACTTGGAGTGTAACATATAACACGATTGTAATAACTGCCAAAGGTAAAGAATTAATGACACAATTTCGAACAAACTCGCTTTTGTTGATGTAGATTAACATTTAAGTTCTAATCAAAACCTTAAATTGGAATTTTTCAGATTATTTTTTTTTTTTTATACTTTTAAAGCACACTACAAAGAAAATCAAATATCATTGTTAAAAATGCATATCTATTTAACATGTATTAATTTTAAAAGATACACTTAAAATAACTTGCATGCAGCAATCGGCCCCCTGTATGATGCTTCAGCTATCGCCTACCAATTTTGCTGTCTGAAAAAGATTTAACTCAGTTGCCGAGTGTATTAACGAAGAATAGCAAAAAACTGCTCTTAGCTTGGTTTACCTTTATTTATTAAATATCATGTTCTTCGCACTTAAAACCATATAATTCAGTTCAACAGCAATATCGTAAAATAATTTTAAATTGAGCATATCTTTAGAATTTCCGATACACAGACTTCCGCGCTGGAGATAAAAATGTTTTTTTCTGTAACACGTTGCCATTGCTCGCTCTGAAATCCTTGAATTTGTTAATTAAAAATTCGTTAAGGTTTTACAAAATATGAAATCGATAATAAAACAGTTGCCCATATTCGCAGTAGGATTACGTCATTCGAAACTCGATGGCTCTAGGTACCGTTGTTTTATCACAATGCGAGAAATATATCTACATTTATGCAGATTGCTCATTATTTAATTTCTTCAAATATAATACAGGGCGATAATATTGGGTGGCAACAGTTTGAAAAGTGAAACGGACATTGAGTGATTCGACACAAAATCGCGAAACGAAAACAATAGTCCTTCAGGGACAAAGCCCCTTTGGACCAAAAGAAACACCTGAAAAAGAACTCTACTATTATAAACTATGCTACGAAAGAAAGGCGGCATTTTTTCGTATAGAAAATGGCCAGAAAATTGACTAAAGTTGCCACACAAGTTTTATCACATTTTGTGATACCGACGAAGAAAAACCGTTTTTAAATAAATTCATTAAAACAATTTTTTTTTTTTTTTTTTTTTTTTTTTTTTTAGTCCAAAGGGATTTGAATCCCGAAGGACTATTAGTTTCGTTTTGGCATTTTGCGTCGGACTCATAAATGTCGGTTCACTTTTCAAACTGTTGCCACAAAATGTTAGAGTCCTGCATTATATTTGAAGAAATTAATTAATGAAAAATCTGCATAAATGTATGTATATTTCTCGTATTGTGATAAAACAACGGTACATAGAGTCATCGAATTTTGAATAACGTAATCCTCCAACGAATATGAGCATGTGGAAGACCAAATTTGAAATTTGAAATTTGTTTTAGGATCGATTTCCTATTTTTTCAAACTTTGACGAATTTTTGACAAACAAACTCAAGGATTTCAAAGCGAGCAATGGCAACGTTGTGCAGAAAAAACATTTTTATCTCCAGCGCGTGAGTCTCTGTATCGGAAATTCTAAAGATATGCTCGTTTTAAAACTATTTTGCGATATTGCTGTTGCACTGGATCTTATGGTTTAAGTGCGAGGAACATGATATTTAATAAAGAAAGGTAACACACAAAATGTTAAAAAACGCCCCTTTGGACGTAATTTAAAATCTGAAACATTTCAGATTTTTTTTTTTTTTTTTTTAGCCCAAAGGGAGTTAGCCCAAAGGAGCTATTAATTTCGTTTTGGCATTTTGCGTTGATTCACTATAAACGGCGAATCACTTTTTAAATTGTAGCCACCAAGTATTATATCCCTGTATCATATTTAAAGAAATTAAATAATGAAGAATCTGCATAAATGTAGTTATGTTTCTCGCATTGGATAAAGCAACGGTAACTAGAGCCATTAAATTTTGAGTAACGTGAGTTTGTTTTATTATCTATTTCTTATTTTGTAAAGCATTTATGAGTTTTTGATTAAGAAACGCAATGATTTCAAAGCGAGCAATGGCAACAGTGTACGAAAAAAAAAAAAATACATTTTTATCTTCAGCGCGCGAGACTGTGTATCGGAAATTCTAAAGATATGCTCTTTTAAATATATTGTGATATTGCTGTTGAATTTACTTTCATGCCAAGAGTGCGAATAACATGATATTTAATGAATAAAGGTAACACACAAAATGTTAAATAAACGCTCCTTTGGGCGTAATATAAAATCTGAAAACTTTCAGATCTTTTTAAAAGTTTATTTAAATTTAATATTAATATAAGAATTTTTTTTTTTAATTTTTATTTTGTATCGTATTTATTATTGTCAATCATCGGTGACTCTCGTTGCCTGAATGGAAAGTTAAATGTCAGTCTCGGGTGCCTGACGTCGCACTCAACCCGTTAATAAGACAGAATACCGAAGTGCGAAACTAATAAGACAAGATAAGTCTAGCAAATAAGACTGAAGCATAGGAAGGATTTGTTTATGAACAAACTGACTCAAGCTTCGTTGCTCAAAATGTCACATGCTGCCTGAACACGCTCTTCTAAAGTATCAAGTTTAGAATTTGTGACTCAGTCAAAATCTAGAGATTTTAAATATAATTGTATAGTAATGTACTTAGTAATCTCCAAGACCAAGCACAGCTGTGTGTTTACATTCCAAGAACCGAAAAGACCTCACCAGCAGTAAAATCGCTGAAAACTGGTAATTCAAGCTGGGTTCGATTCTAGGTGAACGAGCTGCCTGCAAGCGCCTCTTCGTAGTTTTTCCCATATGTAACGTGGATACGAGCCAGTGTCCCTTAGAAAGTCCTCCACAAAAGCATCCGCCTCAGGCAGATAGCCCTCGCGTGTTTTGCTATAAACAAGTGAACCAGAACTTAATACCTGATGAAGTTGCACGAAATTACGAATGATATTGAACGCTAAAACATTGTCAGTATAAAACAAAAAAAAAAAAAAAAAAAAAGGTAATAAATTGTACTTACGGTACCTTCTTTCCTCGTGCCTTCGTGGTGTAATTGGAAGCATAGTCGAAGCGAATTGGCGAGGTCCAGGGTCAGGTCCCAGGGAGGGCACTGCACATTTTTCCCCTCTTCAAAAAAGCCTAATGACTCTACACCCTTATAATGGTGTAAGATTCTCACTAGTGTATTTCTCAGTTACTGTAGAAAGCGACGAATCTTAAGAACTAGTTAGCGAATAATCGCTTAAGTTCGTGTAACAAGAAACAACAAGATGGAAGAGTAACTAACCCTTTATTATTCCAATAAGATTTAACAAAACTCCGTCTTGGAGTGTACAATAAAAGCCGACACTTGGGCTTGCACTTAAGAAACTAAGAAATAAACTAAAACTAAGATTAACTAAAGAGATATAGCCGAAGCTAACAAGATTCTAATCGAGTTGGCCCCTTAACTCTATTTGACTACGAAGCTTAGCAAGGGCCTGAGTACGGCCGAGCGTAATAACAGCTTTGAGAGAGAGAGTAGCCAAAACGCAGACGCGCGCAAATCAGAAACTCTGATTCTCTCTAACTCTGCAAGTAGACTTCGCAGTTTAAATACCGCTGCTTCTCATTAAGTATTCAGAGTGATTCCAAAACTAAGTTCTGGCCGGAAGAAGTAAGTTGAAGTTAAGAATTTGACAGGAAAGGAACTTTAACTTAAAACTTAACTGTTAATAAAATTAACATAATTCTTACAATGGACTTTTTGTCTCAGTCACAGAAACTCGAACATCTGAAAGTAAGTAATTTTGACTCCTCAGTCTATGATACACAGAGTGCTTTTGAGGACCTCTTTGTTGAGTACAAAGCCATCTAAATATATTGCACATTGAAAAGTATTATTACCAAATTTTAAGGAATAGCATAATAATAAAAATCCTGTTCAGAATTATTATTATTTTTATTATTGAAACGCTACATAGGCATGCTTATGCAGTGTTTCATTGCAATGATATATTGTCGTATCATAAAGGGGTACATGTCCTATGATAAGGATTTCGGTAGAAAGAGAGTATTACTTGGCAATTGATGTAGTACAGTGGGTGGGAGAAGAAGGTTGAGGGGGACCCCTCCCGCCTCTCATAAGGGAGGCTTTTGAAGACCTTATGTTTTTAAGTGTATGTAGTATGTATCTATATGTAGAAATGTAAAAAAGGGCGAAGTTAAAAAAGTGGTCTGGCATTGAAAATGTTAAAGTTTATTGAGGAAATGGACTTCCAAGAATGAGCCCCGTAACATATATTTGACATCAGAGTCTTTTTTACAGTGTATGTTTCAGATGCTTCTTACGATAGAAGTTTTTCAAAGCTGAAGTTGATTAAAAGTTATCTTCGATGAAAAATCAACCAAATATATAACTTAACGGTTTGGAATTGCATTCTCTTGAAAATGCAGTAGCTAAGAACATTAATTTTGATGAAGCTATAAAAAAATTTCAGAAGATAAAGTTTTTAACAGCCTTTTTTATCGAAAGAAAAGTTAAAAACGTTTTTTATTGACAGAAAAAATTAAAAACATTTGTTATTGACAGAAAAGTTAAAAAAAAAATCAAGTCATCAAAAATGGCGGATTAATAAGCTTATTCAAATATATGCTTGCCTGCTAGATGTAAATTTTTCTTCCTTTAGTCTTAAGTTTTTTTAAATTCATTTTAACTGTTTAATTTTAATTAGATAAATGTTTATGATATATCTTAGTTGACATTTTATTTGGTGATCATTCCAAGAAGGGGGGCAGAGATTTCCGCCCCGAGCCTCGATAGCTATAGGTTGCCATAGGCATAGTCTTTCGTAGCAGTAGTCAGCGTTGAGCACATTAGGGCTGTTGAAGTTTCCCAATTACGGTCTGCTCTTTCTTAGAAAGATTTTTATAAAATATGAACTATTGATCCTTCTAATTTAAAAAATATATTGAGGCTGCGATAGAAGGATAATAAATTAATCAATTAGGTAGAATTAATGGATACAGCGACATATGGCTATATATGCAAAATAACATGAACACTCTGACTGAATAATAATTTCGTAGCCAAATTCTACTAATAACAAATTTTGTACAATTTGAATCCTTTACTTTATTTTAAATACTTTACATAATATAAGCTGTATTATATAACACTCGTGTTAAATAATACCGCAATGTTAACCTTGATATAAATATTCGTCAGTACCAATTGATTAACTAATTAGTAATCTGAATATATGAAATTGATTCGTATTTGATATTTGAATATCGGCTGTATTAATAATCAATATTCAAGTAATTAGAAATCTTTTCAATTAAATTAGATTTTTTTTTACTTAGAAATATTATTATTATTATTAATTATTATTAATGTTATTTTTATTTGCTTTCCTCGGAATTCTGAGATAACGAACGCTTGCTATACGTTTAATTTTGTTGTCAACAAATCATCACGTTTTCTCTGCGTGACTCTTATGAAGAACGGTCATCTTCCTATCCAAAATCTGAATTGCATTATCTTATTTGAAACGTACCACTACGGTGATGCCTTCCCACACTTCGCATGCAGATATTAACACTCCTTCCCACCTTCACCTACCTTTCCCCTCTTTTTGCCACTTTCCCGCGCATTATATGGTCGCGTGCGCACCGGAGGGGATGTGACGGGAGGCCCCTTGTGTGAAAGACTGTGATGCCGCGTTCCCAGGGCATAAAGCTGCTGACAAACACTAAAGAATATGTTTTCACCGTATGCCCGTGTAGGATGAGTTTGCTTAGAAGATATTTAGTCTTCGGTGAAAATTACGAGTCGTATACTACAGCCATCCCCTGTAAAGTAAGGAACCGTTTTACCTTAACAACGCTACGTGCGATCTACGTAATAACGCGTCGTTTTAAATCTTACGTTTAAAAGTTATCAAACATATTTTAGTGTTATTGTTAGTTTTCTTTACTAATTTATCCATAGCTTGAAGTATTTTGGGCTTATGCTAATAATATTTTTATTTATTTTCCTTTTACTTTCTCGTAGGAAGTACTGTAAATCATAAATACTTTCGTCGTCTGAAGCGCTACTGTAATTAGAAGTTGACCTACGATTGAGAAGGCCTGGAAGAACTTTTGAGACGACTAAGGCGGTGGGTGTATATATGCATAGTAGAACTCCAATTATACGGATCAACTGGGACAGGATCCCATTCGGATAATCAAAAATTCGGATATTCCCCCCCCCCAAGAAAGGGTCTACGTACACTTTTGAAAACGGGAGGAAAAAACTATTTTTAAAGAAAAAGAAGTTTGATTTAATTAAAATGAAAAGGCAACACTTTTACGTACATGTTATATAGCGTATTGTACAGTATTTACAAGTGCTGAAAGTCATTGCTTGCTGAACATCTAAGCTAAAGTACGTTGTTTGACTTATCCCTTTTCGGGCAACTAAGTTGGGTTGACAATGAGAAACTGCATGTGGTCACATTCGGAATGATGCTCCATTCCCTTCAAGGTAACACTTCTTTACAGAAGATAACACCCTCTTTTATTATTGCGAATTAAATCATGCTTAATCCATTCTGGAATTTATTCGAGGAAATAAGTGTTTGAGATTTACTTCGTAATTTTTAATCTAGATATTTTGAGTTTTTTGCTTTGTCGGGAAGTGAGAAATGAATTAATTGAATGAGAAATACTGAATTGTCTGCGAAAAACTGTTTCTTTTTTTTTTTTTGTTTTGTTTGCTTAATTTCTTTTACACATTGTTTTAGATTTATTATAATATTTGAATAGAACATGTGGCAACAATTAGATAATTCTTCAAATGATATAAATTTTGTGCATTCTGAGTTATAATATGAAAGAAATGTAACTCTGTTAAGTGAGCTAGCGCCAGAGTGTCGCTATGCTAAGAAATATAGTGAATTTTAAAGATTGCATTTATTCTATTGTCGTTTATGCGCTATCGAAGAAATAGATTTAATTCAACCCAATAAGTTTAAATGAAATGCAAGGAAAAAATGCGTATAATTTAATATTCCGTACAAGAAAGTCATGTGGTGTACACATCAGATTTCTTTTTAAGTTACATATTGAATAATTCAACAGTTTCTTTATTAAATAAGTACGAAAATTTCCAAGGGCCATTACTTTACGATGGAGTAACATTATAGTAAAATCTTGTTTTCCAACCATTAGCCTTTTTTATTTTTTTAAAAGCTTCTTTTAAATATATAATTTTTAAGTTCTTTATCGTCCATTTGCGGGATTTAATTCTGAAACTAGAAAAACGTATCATAAATATTTAGCTTAAAACATTTTCAAAGTTAAATTGGCAACTAATTATGAAAATGAGACCGCAGTTTTTTTATTATTATTATTATTATTATTATTATTATTATTATTGAATTTTTATTTATTTTATTTTTAACATTTAATTTTTTTTTAATATAATTTATTTATTTTTATTTTTAGAATATCAAAGGTCCGCTGTAAACATACAACTTTACCAGTTTTCCACAGCTTTTATAGAACATTTGGACAAACTGCACTTTTAAAAAAATGATAGCCAACAGCAAAGGAAACGCGACAGATTTTCCACTTCAACAGATCGCTCAGCTGGATACATTTGAACAAAGAATCACAAAAACATCCACGGCCCTAAAACATTTCTCGACTAACCGAACTACTCGAAACACCGTTCCTCGATCGAAGCGTAATAATACATCAAGTTCGTTCGAGTGGACTTATTACGGCAGACGAGATCTGCATCGGGACCAATTGGCTTTTGTTTCCTTTTTTTAAGAATTCTGTAATCGAAGCCAAGCGAGGTTCCACAAGTGGTTCTTTGCTCAATGGAGGGAAATGCTATTGTATTCCAATCCGCTCGTTTTTAAGTTTGGGTCAGGATTCAACTTTATGCATTCAAGCAAGTACGAATTTTACACTGGGGTGATATTTGAAAGGAAAATGTTATTTTAAAGACTTATAATACGATTTTTCAATTTAAATCTCCGGCAGATGCGGCTAAAATCCATGTTCTTTTAGCTGTGACTGCTTGAGATGGTGTCATAATGATTTAACTGGTAAAAATACGCTTTTCAGCTTATTAGAAAACGCGATAATAGGCCAAGAAGGGCCTAACTTTTGGGAGGCCTAAAATCATCCTTTAATGTCTCATAATCTAATTCTCTCTCATGAAAAGAAAGAAATTGGCCATTGGCGAGCCTTGAAACAATTCTGCGGTTAAAGTATCAGGCTGCCTTAATACAGCTTCTCTACTCAGCAAAAATGAATTGGCATAGTCATGTATCAGTTTATCTACGGATTGTTTCATATAAATTATTAAGAAAGATTCAAAGTATTCAAAATTATGTTAGATAGTTTTAAAAATTCTAATTTGAACATGTATAAAGGACAAAAATTACAAACCTACCAATTCCCGCAATGCAGAATTTTTTGGACAACTTTGAAAATTAGTTGTAAATAATAATAATAACAGCAATAAAAACGCAAGATTTAGATATAAATATTTATTTTTCTCGATGAAATTAAAAATCCCTTTTGGTGAATTTAAATCGCTGAAACCAAATCACTATTATATCGGTATGATTAGTGCATAGTATTAGGTTTTTCGAAGGAGGAAACGAAAAAAAAAATCGACTATCGCATAAAAAGTCGACTGAAGTATGGTGGATGTTATAAATTAATAGCTCGCGCCATTAGGTGGCGTTTCGATCGTCTTGCCTCTGTTGATATTCTAACTTTAGTTTGATGGAAGAACGAAGGTGTTAAGCCTAATAATGATGAAGGTATGTGCCTAATAATAATGATTGTAACCATTGTATTATATTGTAAATATATATGTATATTAATAACGAAGTGGATTATCACTTACCTCTGGAATTAATGCTCTCTGATGATAATGGAATTAGTTACTAAAATGGACGAGCTATCGTAACCATACTAGGAAGAGATATAGTTCGGGATCCACAGTAGTTTCCGTTTGGGTTTCACATTTAAATTCTTCAATGAAGAAAACGTGAAAATTCAACTATGACCCCGATCAGAGATCTTCTACCTGCTGAGTGAACTTCCTAACCACGAAAATCAGCACAGGAAAACGCGATAATTTCATAGCTCGAGGGAAAAAAATCAGTAAAGAACGCACACATTTAGTGCCAATTTATCTGTTTCTACATGAAAAATGTTTCCCTACAACAAAATATTGTTTTGTCAAGAAACAAAAGAATTGTCATGATTGTTTTACAAGCCGTGATTGCAAGTATCTGCATCTTCAACACCTAAGTTTTAATAGAAATTATGGTTACAAATTTTACGGGCTATCGAAAAAGTCAAAAAATAACAATTCTCTTAATGCAATGCGCGGTGGAATGTGAAATGGGAATTCGGAAACACATTAATAGTAAGAAATATTTGGAGAAAGAAAAGTCGTTTTAATCAAAGATAATATTTACATGAATTCTTCGACCAGCAACTGCAGTACGTACATATACATTACAACGAAGACAGATCTTGTTTATGGGATGCAGACTGACTCTTTGAAGACATTGTTGCTAGAATTAGTGCCGTTGTTGCAGAAGTATTTTGACATGACGGATATCTTCCAAAGTGTACGTGCCAATCATTTCGTCGTCGATGCGTTGAAGTTGGTAGCTGTTCAATTTAACAGTTCTTCTAAATATCAAATGTTATTTCTTATAAATACCCGCGATTAAAACGAATTTCGTTTTCCATGTTCTTCGCACTTACTGTGTTTCCACGCCCACATTTTACATTCCACTACATTCGGTATCAATGAAAATTGTTACTTTTGCCATGTTCTGTTATTTTAAAGTTATGGTCATCGTTTCTATTATATCTTATATTAACTCATTTATTGATAACCTAAGTTTCCAAAATGGAGAATGATCGAAACTAAAATTTATATTTAATAAGTACAAATGCCTGACTTTTGGAACAAATAGATGTCTTGCCTTCCAGTTTGCTGGGTTACAGAATTAAATCCGCTTAATGCAGATCGCATACTTAAATATTCTGTGTCCCTGTGTTGCCCAGAATGGAGAAAGGCACACATCGCAGAATTCTTCAGTCTAGTATAAAACAGAGAAGCATTAAGGCGATTATATCTAATTAAGGCCGCCCGACCGGAAGAGTTATTAGCGACGCTGACTGCCGTAACGAAGGGCCCAGGTTCGAGTCATGGATGTTTGTAAATGTATAGTATCTGTGCATCATAAGGACACTCTTAATATGCGGCCAGCCAAAAGTTATCTCGAGTGATTAGTGGAAGGGGAAGAAGATTCGGAAAACACTCCCCCCCCCCGGGGTGCTCTCCTTCAAAATCGGAGGTGGAAGTGAGCAAAGTCGTACTACCATCTGTAGGATGCCCATGATGGCTCTTGCCTTCTTGCTAGGATGAGTTCCTTGGGCTTGCTCAGATATCAGACACGCGAAATTAGTCACAATAACAACTACAATAACAATGTTCAATCAAGAGATGAAACAATGCAGCAGCTTGATTGTAATGCCTTGAAAAAGATCTAGAATAGTGTATCGCTATGAAACTGTATTAAGTTTGTAATGTCCCTCGCTACTTTGCCTATGATAAAATGTCGAAAAACCTAGTGAACTAAGTAGCGACTTGATAAGTTCACGTACTTACAACGTAGACTCGAGAAGGGTTAAAATACTCTTTTATTCAAGCAAAGAAATAATAACAATTGGCCCCTTCTCGGGCTTACAGAAAGGCCTCCAAATCCCGAGTGGAGGATAGAATCAGGATAAGAAAATAAGGCACTAATCTAATACTAACTAAAACAGACTTAGCCGACGCTAGACACAAATGTCTAACGCAGTTACCCCTTAACTTAAACTAGCCGGCGATTATCAACAGGTACGTACAATACGTACGTAATAGATTCAAGAAAGAAGTAGCCAGGAGGCAAACATGCGCCACTAAGGACTCTTAAGCACTCACTTTCGAAGTAAGTTAGGCTTCCTTTAAATACTACTTCTAACTCATTTGCATTCAACGCAATTCTGAAAACTCATTCTGGTAGGAGGTTGTAAGTGGGAAACAAGAATCTGAAAGGAAAGGGTTTTCAAAATTAAAAATAAGCGTAGTAAAACTAACATACACCTTACATAAATTCCTGGGGTATTTACAGGATTCCTTGCCAGTGTGGTTGAATTTACATTTGCCAAACTAAACCTTAAAATATCGCGTTAAGGAACATGAATTTACATTGAATTTGAATTTACATTGGCCAAACTAAACCTTAAAATATCGCGTTAAGGAACATTAGGCATATGTTAGAGAAAAGGAAACACAGAAGTCTTCTGTTGCCCAACATTGTTGGTCCGAAAATCATGCTTTCAATTTTTTTGCTGCCAAAATCATTCAAAAAAAACATCTTCCATTGGTGAACTTCTAGAGGCATTTCACATTCAAAAAAATCTTTCTGTTCTAGTTAATGACCCTAATTCTAATCCACCGTTGCCTTCAGCATTTAAAGAAATTATGTTTTAGTTCTGGTTTCATCAACAGATGGCGCCAGTAGCTTATCTCCTGTCCAGGCTTTCTTATCTTATCTCGTTCATTTGCGCTTTTGCAGCTGAGGATGATGGTTCGGTAAAATCATCGAAACTAGTCCTGTGAAAATTTGAAAATATAACGCTGATTTTTGTTGTTTATCTTATCTCGTTCATTTGCGCTTTTGCAGCTGAGGATGATGGTTCGGTAAAATCATCGAAACTAGTCCTGTGAAAATTTGAAAATATAACGCTGATTTTTGTTGTTTGACTTCTAAATTAATATTTGTTCGGCGTGTTATTGTATCTTAATACACCTTACAAGTTTACGCTTGACAAAGCACAAGATGGTTATCAGCCAAAGGGAAGGGAAGCTTTCGTTGAAAACTTGATGAGGGACTGGTATTCACGTTACACACGGGAAAAACCACAAAAACCAAGCATGCAGGCAACCCGTTCGCGTGGAATAGAAGCCGGGGAAGAAATCCTAGTATTCAAAAGGTCTTGACTAGTCCACAGGTGCAGCATTAAAGTTTACATTATAGAAGAAGATTTTACCATTTGCCATTCTGAAAGCATAATTCACGTCAATACGTATATTCATAGAACTGTTTTGCTTTACTGTTTTCAGTTTGCTACTCTCATTTTTTGGTCATAACCAGCAGATGAGTGAAGATTTTTATCATAATACTTACTCTCAAATTTTGCTAAATGATATCTGGAAGCTGAGCTGAAAGAGTAGAACTAGTGTTAAAGAATCAGATACAAATTTAAACATTACTAATGAATTATCTAAATGAAATTTAATACAAAAATGTTGGAAACATATCTTCGAATTATGAATCATTAGCAGATTTCTATATGAGCTCAGCTGTGTGGCCACGTTTCATTTTAACATCGGTTAGCTAGTTTTCTTATTAACGATTCCTTCTTCTATTATTTGTGATGAAGGAAAATAAGTATAGCAAGGTCAGGAGATCTGAAATGTCTTTTATTCATAGCTTACGAGTATATTTTGGAAATTGTTGACTAATTTACTGACCTTTCGATCATCAAGTGCATGAGTCACGGAATTTTGAAAGTAGATCAGAAAATTCCGAATTAATGCATTAATAAAGGCAGTACAAGGAAGGTAAATTTTTAATGCAAGAACAAATATCAGGTAACGTGAATCCGATTGACGCATTTGGAAAGGAAGTTCCGTAGCATAATCATACGTTTGCCATCTGTTTCCAAATCAGTGAAGCGATAAGTGGGATTATAATATTCGGTCTGCTATTAATTAATGTCGTCGGACACTCAGTTTATGAAAATAAATTTTGTTATTCATTTATACCTTTATAATGACTTCGCAAATAATACGATAGTGACACTCTTACCCAAACTCTGAGAACAATTCTCGAGTTTCACTTTAATATTTGCCATTAAATACTTCAGTATGTAAGGTGAATTGTAATTTTTAATAACTTTCCGGTTGATCTAAAAGAAAATAAATCTGATTTAGCTTCCTTTCACGGCCTATTAAATTATATACATTTTTTGGTGCACTTTATTTTAACTTATTTCCTCGTATTTCGTTAGTGATATATTTCTCATTCAATCAATTCAACTCAACTCAACAATCATTCTCGGAAATCAAAAATACATAAAATCTGCAAACATCTTCATTATAAATTGTAAAATACAGGAAAGCCTAAAACATCAAATACAGTTAAAAACAGTAAAATAAATATAAAATTAGAGTTTCTAGGTCAAAACAAGCAACGCGGACAACGGTCAGGAAGAAACAATTTGAAGTGCACAAAATTAAAAGTTAACTTTCAGTCTCTCTGGGCAAAAGGACATTGAAGTTGGTGCCCCAACGGCTAAGTTTCAAATGTAAACAAATAGCCGCCACATTAGGCTTAGCGCAATTTACGCTTTAACCCTTTGCGGCATAGTGTGTCCGGTTTGGACACACCTAAAAACTTCCTTCTGTATGCACAGAAAATTGAATGAAAAAGGATTTATAGGTTACAATATGTTACTCTGAACCTTCTTTATTTATAGTCGATGGCAGCTCAGCACAAACCAGTCCATATATTTTAGCCATGTTTAGTTTAAGACTCTCCTTTTTCAAAGAAATCTTGCAGATTTTTTTTAGGGTATAAAAGGAATTGTTTGAAAAGAAATTTCTATGTTATTTTTTTGGATGTATGCTATAATAATGCTAGGTGTGCCCAGACCGGGCTCACCGATAATCTATGACAACCGAGAGTCTGTATTCTTTGTTTCTCCGCATCTCATCGGTCAGTTCATTGACAACAATGCTTGTTTTAGCACTCTTTTCGAAGCTCTATTTAATCAGTGTGCCACTTTGGACACACCCACAGAATTAAAACGATAAGTGCTATCTTCACAAAATTTTACATGTGCGCTCTTTTAGGCCTAATTAGACTGCCTACCTTTTTTTTTTTTTTTTTTTTTTTTTTTTTTTTTTTTTTTTTTAAATTAGAACTTCGACTTTAAAAGGTAGCGTGCCGGAAAGGGTCAAATTTTGATAATTATACAACTATTGAATGCAGATTAACTAAAGGCTTAAAATCCTTAATCGGAACAAGGTCACAATGTAAATGAATGTTTGTATATGTAACAAAAAAGGGAGGGCCATAACTAGATATTATAACAGTCCCATATACAAAATTTTAACATGCTGCAATCTATTCTCGGAAAAAAAAAGAGTCTTTTATTCTATTCGTACATAGAGATGTCCCTCAAAAATTCGTTCAGATGGGCTCGAAAGATTTCAAAATAGATATTTTTGTCGAAATACGATACCCGAAAATTTTCACGATTACAATATTTCATTTACTTCGTACAAGAAAGTAAAAAATTAAAACTTTTAAAGCACTTTATAATTTATGATTAAATAACTACTTTTTGACGTTAGAAATGTCTAGTGTCTTTCTTTTCTTTTATCTCTCCCCCATCCAATATTGACTTTAAATACACTACCACGATTTCTTTTCACCTTACAGTAATAATCACCTACAGTGCGAGACCAACTATCAATTTTAGAAACTGTTTACAATTAACGTAGCATATACCTATTATCTGATCATCATTAAGAGACATACCTATCATTTTAAACAAAAACATACATCTGAAAAATTGAGATGGAAATGCCGAAAGTCAAATTGTTTAGAAAGTTTGCTACACAATGAAAACGATACCATATTGAAGAAGACTAAACATTTGGATGTCTTGGATATTGCTTAAGTGAACGTTCTAAAATGCGTTGATTTATGCAAGAAACATTCTCGAGCAGAATTCATTCCTGTATCGAAAATTTATAAGTCACTTTCATGATCTGTGGATTCCGGAGAAGAATTTGTAACAAAAATAACAGAATACGGATCTTTGAATTTATCTCCGTACAGAGAAAGACAGAAAGTTTTAGGGTTCTCTGCTATGTCACAAACTAGAGAAAGTCTTTTATCACAGAGTAGCCATATGAAAGATTTGCTTATTAATGACGAGAGACAGATCGACAGATTATTACTATTTGCAACCAATAACGCATTACAGTGTCTAGGAAAAAGCAATCATTGCTTTGGTTCTGGATCTTTTAAATCTTGTTGACTTTATAAGGTATTTCTCCCGCCTTCTTAGGATGCCTTCGTTGTGTAATGGTCAGCATAGTCGGCGCGTATACGAGACGTCCAAGGTTCGAGTCCCAGCAAGGGCATTACTCATTTTTCATGTCTCCTGTTTCGAAATAACCTAATGTCTTTACAATGGCGACCGAACTAAAAAAAGTGGTGGATGATGATTCTCCACCACCAGGATTTGGCGATTGGTCCCCTAATCCCCAGTCGCTCTTTAAAAGGGGGTATATAAGGTATTTTGTCCGCCTCCGTAGCATGCTTTCGTGGTGTAATGGTCAGCATACTCGGCGCGTATTCGAGAGGTCCAAGGTTCGAGTCCCGGGAAGAGCTTTGCTTATTTTTCATGTCTCCTGTTTCGAAACAACCTGATATTCCTACATCCTCAATTTAAATATGCATACAATATTCATATTGATTGTGGGACAACAGCAATGTATCCTTCTGTAAATGCTCATCTACCTAATAAAACTCAATAAGCATGTAAAAGCATATAAAAAAGTGTTTTGGGCTTTGGAGCTGAAAATACCTTTTTGAGTGTTGAACTACGGCAAATCACTAGAGGGTTATCTGCGTAAGAAAAGGGATGTCTTTGTAATGGACTTTCTAAGGGAAACTGGCTCGTACACACGTTACACATGGAGGAAACCACGAAAACGCTCATACAGCGAGCCTGTTCGTGGGATTCGAACATTGGACCGAACTACCAGTGTTCAGCGACTTTACCGCTTCGCCTATCTTTTTGGGAACTAGAACCTGAAAATTGACTTTGAAGTTGCCGTAATAAAAGTATTAAGAAATGTGTGGAATGTGTTAGTAACAGGGTGCTCAACTAGGAGAAAAGTCCATGTTCGGGGGGGAGAGTGCAGTCAAGTTTTATTTAGCTGTTAAGTATTTAGTTTTAATTTATGATTATAAAAAAAAAACCTGCTTTCATTCAAGTTTTTATATTTATCAATATTTCTTACACTTATTTTATTTAATTTATGAAACGCATTAAAATATAATCTTATCTTCACATGTCTGGGTAGTGAAGCAGACACTCATCGTAATGAAGCACACTTGAAAGCAATGATATTTTAGAAACATTGATAACGTAGGTACGTAGATCCATAATGAAGAGAAAACTTGGCAGTCGAGTCAGATTAAATACTCATCTTCATTTCAGTAAATATACTGCGGCCACAAACAACTTGGCACGCTAATCCGCGCCTATATCAAAACGTTTGCAATTTTTATAGCTTTGCAGTAAGAATGAGCAGCAAGCAGCAGTCCAGCTAGACCGAAGTTTAGAAAGCAAGTGACTTTTGTTCAAGATAAAATCTTAATTCAGATTCAGTTAGTTTCGGTTCTCAGTGCATTTGTTTGAGTACTTAATAATGCTGTAAAATTATAATTAACTGTATGAATTTAGTTCCATTTATATTACCAGCGTTATGTAAGACTCATTGAAATGACACAGCGTAGAAAGAGACTGCTAGTTTTAGAATAGAAAGGGGAAATATACAAATTAAATTTAAGCATTAGGGGGCTTTTGCTAATTTAAATTATAATTGACTTATTTTATATCTTTCTTACATGTACAAAGGCTGTTCACACATTTTTAGACGATGTATATTGTATTCACAAAACTAAATTACATAAAATTCTTGTGTTGTAAATGTTTTATTTGATATCCCTTATTCTGAACTATCTTTCGACACCGCAATTTTCAGGATAATAATGCCTTTTGAAGTGGCAGAAGAGGTATTCTATCCCATTCCTCCCGAACAGCTTTCCAGAGTCCTGCTAGTGTTTTGGGACAACGTTTGGATAATGCAGTTTTTAAAAGTCCGAACGCACAGAAATCCATAGGTGACACATCGGGAGATTTAGTAGGGATATCAGTGGAGGGTATGGCCTTGATACCGGTTTTTTGTTCAATTTCTTTTAGGAAATTTACAGTGGATTTTCATGTGTGACTGCTAGCTTTGTCCTGATGGAGTCTCACAGATGGATGGTACTGTGGGTAAAGCGATGGTATTTCATTCAGAAAAATTGGCAATAAAATATGTTCCTGATAGTATTTGGAGTTAATCTTGACATTTTTTTTGCACTCTCTTTATTTTTAACTTGCCATTATAAGAAAAACCAGCGACAATCATGAATCCCTTAGAAAAACTTTCTTTCGATTCTTTAAACCATGTACTTAATTTTTTTTCTCCCGTTTTATTATAACAAATGGCTCTTTTTTTGTCACAATCATTTAAATACACCCGTGCTTCATCTATTGTGACAATTGTTTTCCATTTTTCTTTGGATAAGTGTTTCTCATATGGAATTCTGCAGTGTGTCCTGCGTTGAGCAATATGCTTTGGAAGAAGACGATGCACATTGCGTTTTTTCGCTTTCTTAAGATTTAAATCAACGTTTATCATTTTGTTTACAGTGGACACCGAGCATTTTAATGATTTTGCAACTGTCCTCTGATTAGGGGGATTTTCTTTTAACATTAAACAACGTACCTTTGCAATAGTCGAAGATGTCCGTTTTTTCCTGGGATACTTGTTTGGAACTTTTGTCCCCCTTGAGGCTCCTATTTGACGTTTCTTTCCTTTCTTGTTGATGATATTACCTATCGACGCTTTAGATATCACAAAACCATGACTCTCACATCGTTTTTTGGATAACGGAGTATGCATATTTCTCTTCGGAAAGAGCGTAAATGTAGTCTTCGAACCATTGCTTTGTTAAATTCGCCATTTTGAATAAAAACAAAACTTTCAAGCCACAGACGATAATTTTGACTTTTAAAAAGATAGTACAATTGCAATTACTTCTTTTGCAGCAAACGATTTTTTATTACCGCTTACCAAAATCGTCTGAAAAATGTGCGAATAGCCTCTGTATTTTACTAGTTTTAAAAAGTAGGGGTGGAGATGATCTTCTAGCGATGGTGAGCGAATGAAGTAAAATCGGGTGAGAACTAGTGCTTTAGAAACTAAAATCATCCTGCTAAGTTAAAGAGAAGACGCCCATTATTACGATGCTCTGAGATGCGGAGCAGAGATAAAGAGATAAAACAATGGAAAGATATTCTCTTTTTCACAGGAAAAAGAGAATATCTTTTCATTCTCTTTTTCCTGGGAAAAAGAGAATGAAAAGATATATCATGTTAGATGAATCATTTGCTTCACGGCAAAGCAACTGATTCAATGTTCACAAATAAAGTCAACTCTATCAGTGATCTTAACAGTTACTGAAGCAACTGCTAAGATCACCGATACAGTTGACTTTATTTGTGAACACTTAACCATCTTATAGATTTATAACATCTAAATACTTTTCAATATAAATTTGTTTTAATTTGAAATATAATTCTATCCTTGCATTTTTTTATCCCTAAAAAGGCATTGGAACTGTATTCTTCCATAAACTCTGGCAAAAAGAATCAGCAATTAAATGCTAGATTAAATTATTTACTGAATAAATATTAGATTAAATTTAGTTTCATTTTATGTTTAAATAGTCACACACTTTAACCTATATTTGCATATGATCTTCTAGTGTTCTTTGCAGTCATCCAAAGTGTCCAAACGCTTAGTAAATGCTAAGCGTGTTATCACTAAGTAACAACTGAAACTTGAGAAGCGTGTAAAAGACCCTTTATTTAAACCTAAATAAGAACAGAAGACACTCTTGTTCTTATTTAGGTTTAAATTTAGGTTTTATCTCTTGGTGCTTACAATTTAGCCAACCATTTGTGGCGAGATAACTTCAAGCTAGAGTAAGTCAAATGTAAAATTTAAATTCAACTAAGCTAGTAGCCAGAAGCTACACAGGTCAGTTTAACGCGAAGTTGGCTCGAAACTTAACCGGCGTAGAAGTCAACTATCGGTAGTTATACAGCAAGGCTGAAACTACGTAGCTTATCTTATCTAGCAACATAGTAACGTGGCCGTGAGAGACAGAACACCCTCTGTCTTACAATCTAAAATTTCCCCTTAAATAAACGCGATCTAAATTATTATTCTGGAGGGGAAAAGGAAGGGAGAAGTGACAGTAAAGGTCCAAACACATAAAATAACTGGTTAATTAACATAAGTGAACCTTACGATCATCAGGATTTTTGAAATGAGTTATTGAGTTTGATATTATTATAGCTCTTTCGAAATGAATAAGTTAATAAAACATTGATAGTTTTGTAGTCACATAGATCAGCATAAATTTTAAATTTTAATGAAAGTGAATGTATTAATGTAAATTCAGATAAGCATAGCAAAGGAAAATGTTTAATGAAAATTACGCATAGTGCATTATGTAAATATAGATGAAAATCACAATTTAATAAGAGAACGATAATTTACCAAAAATTAAAACAGTTGCTAATCAGATAAAGCCACATATAGGAATTCAGGCTTATAAATGTAATCAAAAGAATTAAAAATTAAATGCTTATTAAAAGTAGAATAAATGCTAAATGATCTTCCTCAATCTTTAAAACGAAAGAAAAGTCATTTAGTAAGTTCGAATGAATATTTTTCATTGCTTTCAATTTTAATTTGTTCTGCATTGTTTAGACTATTAGTTAATGATGGAATAAAATGGATTCAGAAGCAAATAGCTTCAGTTATTATATAGAAATAATTTTCAGTATAATATCTAACTGAAATGCAGTATAATTGATTGCATAACTAAATGATGCAGCATAATGAAATGTATGTCAGAAATGAATATCTAATGTTCAGTTTAAACTTTGGTATAATGTATGTTTTCCCACTGCTGGCGAATAAATGAACATATAGTTAGGATGCTATAGCTGTAAAATAAAATTCATGCTGTTTAAATTATTCCAGAATAAATTGCGTGCGAGACAAGAAAAATGAAAAAAAGAAGCTTCTTAAGATGCATAAAGAGCATTTATTTTTTAGTTTGAGTACCATTCAATAACTGCATTACGCAGACGATCGTAAAAAAATATATGCTCCTACAGTATATTATTTAACATTCTTCTTCACGATGAAAGTTACATTTTCAAAATTCTGTAAAATAACAGATTTAATGCTAGCTAAATCAACAAAAGGTTTCAGTTTCCTATTTTAAGTATGGTTTTTAGCTTACGATGCTTCTATTTTAAAGATTTAGAATTCTGTTTCAAACACAATAGTAATATTCTAGCTACTACTCAGATTTTTACAGCATCTTATTTTCGATATTAAGTACAATCAGCAATGTCATTAATGGTTTATTAAAGCAGTGCCTAAAGCCTAAAGGGCAAAAAGTCATTGCGACATAATTTTATACATACTTTACAGTCGCACGACCTTCTATAGCGCTTTTGGATTTTGCATTGACCCTAAGTTAAAAGGCTGAAATGGGAAATGTTTTTACCCTAATCCGTCAGGAGAGGCTGAAATGGCACGATTTTCAAAAAGTCTCAGCTGGGAACTTCAAGTAGAACATAACCAGAACTTTGTAGACGCACTATACATATACAGTGTCTCAAAAAAGTGATGGGACACTTGTGCTTTACAAAAGGAAACTGCAATAAAATAAATTTAAAAAACATGTAACATTTTTTGTGGGTGTATTTCATACTTAAATTTATTAACAATTATTACATAACATACATTTTCTCAAAATATTAAAATATTAATTTAATAAAAATACAATTGTTTAGAACGGAGCAGAAAATGGCTCACTTAAGTGATGGGACACTTACTTTTCCATCAAATATTTATCAAAAATTTTACTTTTTAAAAGGTTTTAATATTTTGTTGGATTTCTTTTTACTTTTAAAACATGATTTAATCTTCTTGGGATGGATTCGACTAATTTTTTTGTGATTTCTGGAGTTATTTTACCCCATTCTTCTTGAAGCACCGATTTTAATTGTTGTTTTGAAGAAATGGTGTGTTTGGGAATTCTTGATTCCAATTCTTGCCAAATATTCTCTATGGGATTTAATTGTGGAGATCCTGGGGGTGTTTTTATTATTTCAGGACAGTTATACAGCAGCCAGAGTCTAACGTTCAAAGCACTGTGCTTGGGGTCATTGTCCTGGTAGAATTTAAAATCGTTATGAAGGTTCAGTTTTCGTGGTGAAGATTTCAAATTTTGATTTAAAATGTCAATATACTTGTACTGATCCATTATACTGTCAATAAAAACAAGATTACCAACTCCAGCGGACGACATACACCCCCATACCATAACTCCTCCTCCACTATGTTTTACTGTTGGCACCAAGTTCTGTTTGCGAAATTCTTCCCTGGGTTTTCTCCACACCAAGATTCTACCGTCAGAACCAAATATATTAAATTTACTCTCATCAGCAAATATAACTTCATTCCAGTAATCATAATTCTTATTTATGTTGGATTTTGCGAAAGCCAGTCTGAGTTTTCTATTCTTTTCACTTACGAAGAATTTTTTCTTGGCTGCTTTACCGTGATATCCAGTAGATCGAATTACTCTTCTAATAGTCTCAGAATTAACAATTACTCCATATAATGCTTGTAAATCAGCAGCAACTTTAGGAGCATTCATTCTTGGATTTTTTTTTAATATTTCGAACGATAATTCGCTTCATTCCATTGGATAGCTTTGATGGTCGGACAGGTCTTCTTTTATCCTGAATCATATGATTCTTTTTATATCGTTTAATGATATTGAAAACTGTTGAATGACTGACGTTAACTGTTTCAGTAGCTTCTATAATAGGTTTTCCACGTTCAATATGCCAATTAATAACTAATTTTAGAATTCCAGGCAAAGTTTCTTTTCGCTTAGCATTCATGGCTGCACAGATCTAAAAAACACAAAAATTCCAAAACAAACTGGAGAGAAAGACTGCAGACGATTTTATAAATTATTGGCAATTGCTTTTGAGTAAAAATAAATACCCCAAAAGATATTTTTATTGCTTACTTCAGACGATTTTTGTTGCATAGTACGTAGTGTCCCATCACTTAAGTGAGCCATTTTCTGCTCCGTTCTAAACAATTGTATTTTTATTAAATTAATATTTTAATATTTTGAGAAAATGTATGTTATGTAATAATTGTTACTAAATTTAAGTATGAAACACACCCACAAAAAATTTTACATGTTTTTTAAATTTATTTTATTGCAGTTTCCTTTTGTAAAGCACAAGTGTCCCATCACTTTTTTGAGACACTGTATATCAGCTGTCCACAAAATATTAAAAGCAGGCGAAAACACTTCGTTTTCATATCCCGGACAGTGGTTATTTGCTGCCTTACGAACTACTACGTGTTTCTGGTGAATCGGCATTGTGGTTTTCATAAAGACTGTGGAATGATTAAGTAAGAAGAAACTGGCACAATAAATTCTTCCAGCAAGAAGGTACAATGTGTCCCGAATTTCAAGGATCAACATCGAGAATCGATGACTTGACGCTGACTTTTACCTTCAAAACATTTGCACCTAACATGACTGCCCCAATATACTAGTTTAAACTCCTGTTATGTAGTTGTCTAGATCTAAAAGAAAAGGCTATTTGTATCAAACTACGGACATTCAAGACTCAGAAAAGAATATTACCTGTGAAATCAGAGATATTCTTGGGCAACATGAAGACTGTAACATAACATCCGCATCAACATATACCTCGATGAGGATGAATTTCATTTCTAACGCATGATCAGATGCATAGATTTGAAAATCCACATTAATTTCCCAAAATTTCTCGATAAGAGCATTTATTTGACTTGCATAAAAATTCCATGTCCAGTTCTATGCAAAACACCCTGTACTATTATCATACGACGAGGCCATTAAAATTAGGCAGTGTATATACGTAACCAATTTGATGGTCACATATACAAACTTCCTCAAAAAAAATTTAGAATTTTGATACGAATGGGAAAAAATGATGTAATAAAAAAATACCTCACCGTATCACAAAGAAATCTTATGCTGGTCTGCTAGGGAACACAAACATTTCGCACTTCAGCCGCCCTGCAGATAAGGTAAATTCCGTGCCTTATCTGCAACACTCCCTTTACAAGCGCTTGAGTTGTTTAAAAAGACCGTGAGAAAATTGAAGAAAAAAAATTATGCGAAAACAGAGCAGCACGTTTAAAGTAAAAAAGGAGGGGCGGGGGTCGCGGTTAAAGCAGACGATCCCACGCTCGGGATGCAGCCACCCGCACACATCTGGGCACAAGGCCAGCCAATCAGCGCACGCGACTGGCGCTAGATCCCGAAACTTTCTCACAGTCGTGGGGTTGCTTTAATATTTATTTTATCCTTTATTTGGCGTTTGTTTTCCATCCAGTTTTTCTAAATTAAAAATTTGTGCTTTAGACAATCAGTTACACAAAATATACCAATATATTTAGATATATCTACAAGTTCTCTTGACAAGCTTTCTCAAAGTTAAAAGTTACAGATTGGTATTCTGAATTTTAATATTCACAAGACAGTTTTCGAAATGTTTATTGCGATTATTCAATTAAAATAATAATAAACAGCTAGTATATTACGATTTCTATTTTTATTATCTTTTTAGGCTGTAATGTTATTAAAAAAATAAAACAGACGTAACTATAATGGTACAATTTTGAATGATTGTTCAGTGATAATTTAAAAACTGTTTCTAAAATTGTAAACAAACAAAATAAATGTGCATAACACAGCAAATTTTAAAAGAACATTTTAATCATAGCATGGCAAAACGTTAAGGGCATTGTCTACTGAGATATTTTTCAAAACGATAATAAGTTAATTAATTATTTGCCCAAAAGGGCGTTAGACCCAAAGGGCTACTAGTGTCAAAACGGCATTTTGCATTGTTTCACTCTCTGCGTCGGTTCACTTTCCAGACCGTTGCCACCAAATATAATCACCATGTAATATATTTAAAGAAATTAAATAATGAAGAATCTGAATGAATGCATGAATGATTCTCGCAATGTGAAAAAACAACGGCACCTAGAACCATCAAATTTTGAATAACGTTGTCCTCCAACCGAATATGGGCACTTGGAACCTCAAATTTTGAATTGTTTTATTATGTATTTCAAATTTTGTAACACTTTAACGAATTTTTGAGTAACAAATTCAACGATTTCAAAGCGGGCAATGGCAACACTGTACGAAAAAAACCTTTTTATCTCCAGCGCGCGAGAATGTGTATCGGAAATTCTAAAGATATGCTGTTTTAAGATATTTAGTAATATTGTTGTGGAATTTAACTTTATGTGGTTAAGTGCCAAGAACATGATATTTAATAAATGAAGGCAACACACAAAACGTTAAAAACACTCCCGTTTGGGCGTAATATAAAATCTTAAATCTTTCAGATTTTTTTTTTTAAACTTTTCTAATATTAATTTTGAATAAACAGAAACTATTTTTTTTTGAAGCCTAGAAATATCGAAAATAAATTTTCACTCTAATTTTAAGTTCAGTAACTTTAAAAAGAACGGGGTTTTCAAAATTTTAGATTCTAATTAATTTTTCAGCTTTTAAATAAAAAATTACAGCTTCTTTTTCCGAAAATAATGACACCATTCCTTCGCAGAAAAATTCTGTTGCAGGGAATTCTTACATGCATAATATAAACTCGAACGAACTTACATTGAAATTCCTTCACAGAACCCTATTTCCTCACTATAAAAACTTCCCAGACTATGTCTGTATAAATTACATTTGCATTACATGAATTCACCGAGATTATTTAATTTAGACCATTTAAAAAACTTTTAAATAATTATAATGTTCTACACAATAATTTTCTTTTCCCTTTCAAAGCTTTTAAATTTTCTCCTTTCAGCATTTATCTATTTATCATTTATTTATTCAAAATTCTCTCTCCATTTAAAACCGATAACCCGTATTTAATCTCAAACAATCATTTTAATACCAAAATAATTTCATAGAATTTTCATTTTCAATAATAAATTCAAATTTATTTTATTTCTACCGCTTTTCAACAATTTGAATATTCGTAACTTTCATAATATATTCATATATTCGTAGAATATTTGTAACTAACCAGATAGTTTGTGTTGCCAAAAATATTTTTGTAATTTAATCCGCTTTGTGACAAAATATTTCTTCATGTTTCCACCTTGCGCGCATGATAATTTAAAAATGGCTAATGATACGTACTTGAAATTTCATTAGAATTTTTTTATATGGGCAGTATTTTCTAACTGAACAAAAATTTTAATGAATATTTTAGTATTAAAAAAAATTATGCACGAAAACATTACAGATTTTTTTTTAATAAAATACATTTTATAAACTCAACTCCAAATAAAATAAAAATTTAACATGAAATTCTTAGAATTTTAGGTTCACAGTAGTTTCCAAATGTTATAAAAGCTATATATTAAATATGGAATTATGCAACAGAATGTTTTAAACTGTGCGCGCAAGGTGGAAACATGACGAAAACTTTTGTCACAAAGCGGATTAAATTATAAAAATATTTGTGGCAACACAAACTTTCTGATTACTATTTCAGAAAGCAGCTATAAATGTAGTCATCTGTAAAAAGCTGGAAGTAATTGCTTTTAAAATAAATAAGTTACCCCAATTCTTGCAACAGTCACATATTCGAAGATCTTATGGGGTTTAAGGTGTATGAATCCCCTTAAATATTCCCGTAGTTTTTCCCTTCCTCGATGCCTTCACAGAAAGAGCTTCCAAACGGATTCTTCCACGTATTGTTTTCTGCTTACTACCAAGGGCAAATTCTCACAAGATCTGCGAAGATCACGAGGAACCTTTCCCTTTGAACTGTTGAATTTTATGCCAGCCTAATACAAGAACAGGCCAGTCACAGCGAAGCAACACAAAATGGCATTCAACCTATCATTTCGCTGAGTCAGCGGCGCATTTACTTTCTCTAATTATTATAGATTTTTTGAGGCCTAAAGAGTAGCAGAGACAGCCATGAGAACGGGCGAGATTCATGTTACAGCGAAACAGAAACGAAGACATCTTATTAGATATTGGTAATGTTCATATTACTACGCATTCTCACTAAAATATAGGCTTTTTTTAAAGAAATCATACTGTGACCGTTACCTGTAATTTAACTATGTTCTTACTGTAACCATGTTCCCGGAAACTGAATTATTCGCTATAATTTTCCCCTCTGGATTTTTATTTTAGATGATGATATTAGTAAAAAAAAAAAAAAAAAAAAAAAAAAAAAAAAAAAAAAGAGGAAGAATGTGGTATATAAAATCCTAAAATAATCATAAAATAATGTTGCAAATATACGAAGACTTAGCGATCACACCGTTCAGAGAATGGGAATGAAACTCAAAGTATTTCGCAACGAAGTAAAGTTTGCAGTTAGTCATTTAGATGTTATCTAGACATAACACGATTTCCTCCACACAGAACAATTACAATTTCCTAATTAAGAAAATCAAAGCCATCAAATAATTTTGAATTAGTTCAATTCATTGTGTTTTCTTTATTCATGGAAACATTAGACTTCTTTACACTCTGTGTTTTATTGATTATTTTGCTTTTAAATACATAGTAACTGTAGTTGATTTCAAAATTTAATTTAATTTCAACGATTTTCATACTAGTTTTGAAAGCAAAAATTTAATAAAAAAACTAGAATGGATAATAGAAGTTTCTTCCCGCTAATTGGATTGTTTACATTACTACACTTCGTTGGCGATCGTTAAATTCTCGCCAACGGCACACGCGCTCGCCTAGCAACCCCGCCGGTCTCTTTCATTCATGTCCACGTTTCGAGCGCTTCCCTGCGCAGTATAGCACAATAGCTGAAGGAAGTACGAGTCGCGTGGCGTAAGTGCAGTTAGAACTCAGAAACTCGTGTGCCTTGACGAGTGCCAGTCGTGTGTACACCCTTTCGTCTGTCCGTCCCACCCCGAAAGATCATGAAGAGAAATATCAGCGACATGGATTCGGAATGTGATGATGTCTTTGGCGATGATTCGAAAGGGTAAGTGGAAGTTGTAGTCACTTAGCTTTCAACGTGCACTTTCTTTATTCCCAGTTCAGGCGGTAAATTTTTTTTGGATTAATGGTGTCATTACGTGGAAACTAAAATGTTACCCAGAAAAGGGAAATATGTTTTTCATTAAAATACTTACTACAAACGCAAAATATTGTATTATGGTTTTAACAGTGGTTTAGAATATTGTCGATAAATTTAAGTTCGAAAGAGTAACTGTGCTAAGAGACGTTTCATTCAAAATGGAATTGGTACTTTATTTTAAGAAATGCATTACTCTTTTCCAAGTGTTTTTATTTTGGATCCAATCACCGAATACAAGTTCTCTTTACCTAAATTATGCATTCTATATCAGCCGTTTATATTCTATAACGCTTGATATTTTAACACACCAAGGATATTTTAGTCATTAAAATGTAAGTATTAAATTATTTGAAGTGTTATAAAATCTTTTAATATTGATTTTATACCAGAATGTTCAGTAATTATTTAGTGAATGACAGCTAATTATAGAATTTGAAAAATGATATTTGTCTGATGCATTGAAGTGATATTCTGAATTGTTCGTTCGTGTACTTCCTAATTTAATTATCACATGATTTTTGATGTTAATAATGCACAATATTTTATTTCTCACAGAAAGATCTTAAAAATTAAATGCATGAACTTATTTCGATTATCTGTGAAATTATGCATTATGTAAACAGTGCAGAAAGATTTGTTTGTTTTGTCGAAGTCAGATAGGGAAAACGCGTAAGTGCTATCCTTTAAGGTAAGGAATGGCCTTCATGGAGGATTTTTCATGGGAAACTAGTTCGTGCTCATGTTATACACGAAGAAAACAGAAACAAGGTATTACAAAAGGTGCGCTCTTAATGCTGTTGATAATTTTGTATTTGCCCTTAAATTACGGTCAAGAATTTTTTTTTTTTTTTCCTACATTTTCACAAATCACATTTAACAATAATATCATTATTATCATTTATTCTTATATAGTACATACATATATACATCAGAATCCGAAAAAATGTTTCATGTAATTCTAATTAAGAAAAATCACATTTTTTTACTTAAATCTGATAAAAATTACAAGATAATCCAAAAAATTTTATTTTATTTTTGCCTTTTTAATAAATAGACCGATAATTCATTCTTTTTAGTTCAAAGGGGGCTTTGTCCCTGAGGGACTATTGTTTTCGTTTGGCGATTTTGCGTAGAATCATTCTGAATGTTCGTTTCACTTTTCAAACTGTTGCCACCAAATATTATCACCCTATATTATATTTGAAGAAATTAAATAATGAAGAATCTACATAAATGTATGTATGTTTCTCGCATAGTGATAAAACAATGGTACCTAGAGCCAACCAATTTTGAATCACGTAATCCTACTGCGAATATGGGCATCTGGAAGCCCTAATTTGAAATTTGGAATTAGTTTTATTATCGGTTTCATAGTTTGTAAAATTGTAACGAATTTTTGATTAACAAACTCAAGGATTTCAAAGCGAGCAATGGCAACCTTGTACAGAAAATAACATTATCTCCAACGCACGAGACTGTGTATCGGAAATTCTAAAGATATGTTCCATTTAAAATTATTTTGCGATATTGCTCTTGAACTGAATTTTATGGTTTAAGTGCGAAGGACATAATATTTAATAAATAAAGGTAACACATAAAATAATAAACAAACGCCCCTTTGGACGTAATTTAAAATCTGAAAACTTTCGGATTTTTTTAATTTATTTTCTTTAATACTATATTTCAACGCATGTTTCAAATTTTATATTACAAATAGAAAAATTGTTGAGTTTTATGTTTATGTGCATTACATAAATATATCCATGCACATGCATATTATTTACCTTCTATTCTGCTGTCCCAACGGTAAATGACATTAAAATCCCCCACTACAGTTAAACCCCAGTTAACTCGGTTGAGCGTAATTAAGAGATTAAATAACAAACTCTAATTACTATTTAATTAACATTTAAAACTGCAGTCTAAGTTTTAACAGCAATTAATATCGTTATTTGAATCATTTTTAGAAAAAAGTGATAATTCAATTCATTTTCATACTATTGTTAACAATCTCTTATTGTCATGTTAGTTGGATTTTATATTGTTAGACAGGAACTCGCTTCAACAAATATTCAATATTCCACATTACTATCAGTATTTTCTGCTTGGAAATGCTTTTGTTGTGTCTCAGATAGAGCTTATGTTGAGCGCATAGTTTGTTATTGTTAGCCCTAAGGCCAATGAGTCTCAAAACGGCACTTTGCTTCGTTTCACTTTATGCGTTGATTCAATTTTCAAACTGTTGCCACCAAATATTATCGCCATGTATTATATTTAAAGAATTATTGAATTTAAGAATGTATTATATTTTAAGAAGCTAAATAATAAAGAATCTGCATGAATGTTTCTCGCATTGTGAAAAAACAACGGTACCTAGAGTCATCAAATTTTGAGTAACGTAATCCTCCAACCGAACATGGGTACTTAAAAGCACGAATTTCGAGTATGGAATTTGTTTTATTATCTATTTCAAATTTTGTAAAACTTTAACGAATTTTTGATTAACAGACACAAGGATTTCAAAGCGAGCAATGGCAACGTTGTACAGAAAAAACATTTTTATCTCCAGCGCGCGAGACTGTGTATACGAGATTCTAAAGATATGTTGTTTTTAAATATTTGGTGATATTGCTATTGAGTTTAATTTTATGTGGTTTAAGTGCGAAGAACATGATATTTAATAAATAAAGGTAACACACAAAACGTTAAAAAAACATCCCTTGGGGCATAATATAAAATCTGAAAACTTTCATATTTTTTTACATAATATATATATTTTTAATGTATTATGACACTTTTGTTGTGGAAGAATGTTAAAAAGGAGTTACATATATGTTTTAGATATGGAACTGCTTTTAAAAATGATGAATATATTAATAATAATAGTGATAGTTAGCTTGTCATGTACATTGAGGAAAGAGGTGAGGATTCAGAAAATTCTAAAAATAACAAAGTACTGTGAGTAATATAATATATTATGTTCTATTAAATCTATCTATATTATGACTTAACGTCGAATGACATTAAAATCAGCTCTACAATTAACAAGTCCACGCATACTTCCATATTATGAAATTAGACTGAAGAAATAAATGAGTAATAAAATTCTGTTCTATATTTCCCGTAATATAACAACATTTTTGTACAGGAAGAGAAATATTTTGCTGAACTTAAGCTCTGTGTATTAGGTTTCTTTTTTTGCTAAATCCTTCACGTTAACTCTGATCTAGCCGATGTTCTTCTTTTAACCATCGGCACATCAACGAATGATGTTGATTTAATACATCAATGGGAATAGCCAGAGTTCTATTCCCGACTTAATAGTATGGTTGCATTAGAATGTTTGTACTTTTATTTGCCGTGTAAATCCGAGCAGCTTTCTTAGAAGACCGTTATGAAGAGATAATTAAAGTCTGCTGATAAAAATCTGCTGATTTTGTAAATTGAGTTTGCTGTCGAATAATTAAATAATCTAATTTGTTTTAGTCAAATCTTTTTTCCATCTCTTTTCTATAAAATATCATTCATCCATAGCGTCTTTCATTTTCCTCGTCGCCATAGTGATGCATTCTCTATGTTTCTTTTCATCAAAAAAAAAGTGAAAATTCCTTCATAAAATTTTAATTCAGTTTAAAATTTCTTCCTAAAGTTTATTTTATCTCTCCATTTAATCTTATGCTTTGAACTGTTGTAAAATCGGGAGGTGAGAATGATACAAAAATCGACAAGCGGAAAGTTAGAAAATCCTTAACATAATGTGATAAAACATTAAGCAGTGAAAAAGCAAGAAAATGCAAAAGAAAGTTGGATAAGGAATAAAGATAAAAATTGGTGGTAAAATTTTAAACTGTATTCCGCGGAACCCTAGGATTCCTTACAACTCTTTTCGGGGTTCCGTTAGTCGAAATCAAAATTCGAAAGAAATTTTGAATAATATGTGGACCGTAAAACTCATCATCTAAAATACTCATTAATTAAATAATAGTGTCTTATATTTTTATTATCTGAATATTATTATTGAATGTAATAATGATTTTCTTTTCATTTTTCACATTATGTGCATGCATTGTTGATACAATTTCAATGCGTGTTTAGTATTTACTTTCCTACAGACGGTAGGAATGCCAAAAAAATTATAATTCTGTCGGTTCTACGAATCAATTCCTCTCTATCTCTCTTTCATAAGCAGAAAAAATATGTAAATAAAAAAATAAAATCTGAAAGCATTCAGATTTTACATTACGCCCAAAGGGGCGTTTTTTGTTTTTAACGTTTTGTGTGCTACTTTTATTTATTAAATATTATACGCTACGCGGCCAGCCTTCGTCTGGCTTTTAAATGTATCGGGGGGGGGGAAATTCAATGCAAATGTACTAAATATAAAAGAAATTACAGTGAAATAAGCAATGTCCCTTAATACAAATATTAATTATCCTAATAAATAAATTAACCAACTTCCCGTTGCCTTCTCTCGACAAACGTCCAGTATCCAAGGAAAACATTAAATTAAAAAAACTGCACAGAATTATCGCCCTCATTTTTCCGAGTGGCAACAGTGATATATCAGCAACAATGGCCGCGTGCGATTGGTGCTCATATAATGAGAGATAATTATCGATTTGATGCGATTTCACCAAAAAATATAAAATAAAAAACACTCTTTCGAATTTTGGAAAAATCGCTTCGATATGCACTAGTTCTTGTCTAGATGCACCTATGTACAAAATTTCGTAGCCCTGGGTCTATTAGCTTATGCGCAAAGCACGAACGAAAGACACACACACAGACAGACTCTTCCTTTTATATATATAGAAGATCATGTACTTCGCACTTAAACCATAACATTCAATTCAACAGCAATATGGCATGAGCATATTTTTAGAATTTCCGATACACAGTCTCGCGCGCTGGAGATAAAATTCGTTGAAGTGTTACAAAATATGAAATCGATAATAAATCAAATTCCAAATTGGAGCTTCCAGATGCCCATATTCAGTGGAAGATTACGTTATTCAAAATTGGATGGCTCTAGGTACTGTTGTTTTATCACAGTGCGAGAAAGATACATATATTCATGCAGCTTCTTCATTATTTAATTTCTTTAAATGCAACACAGAGATCTAATATTTGGCGGCAACAATTTGAAAAGTGAACCAACGTAAAATGTCAAAACGAAATTAATAGCAGTTCTAGGCTAACGTCCTTTGGGCTAATAAATTATAATTTAAATTAGCAAGATCCTGTCTCTAAAAATTATTCCCATTTTATTAAATTTAAAAATTATTCCCATTTTATTACCCTCTCAATTCCAAAAATAGTATTCTTTTTCTGGACTGCGCCATTTCGAAACCAAACAATATCATAAGACTTATGATCTAAATGGAATTGAAATTCAAACAGCCAATAATAATTTTACAACGTTATTAATTACTCAATCAAATTCATGGAGATTTAAAACTAGCTCATTCTGAATTAAATAAAATTTCATCCTGAATACAACTGCACTTGCTTTCTACATTTCGGCCTAGCTTGACTGCTGCCTGCTGTTCTCTTCTTACTGCAAAACCATTAAAAATGCAAACATTTTTAAATAGGCACTAGTATTGTACCAAGTTGTTTGTGGCGCAACATGTTTACTAGAATAAGAATGAAGATTTAATCTGCCTTAGCTGCCAATTTACTTTTCAATATGGATCAACATTCTATGCAATCAAAATTCCCATTTTTGATTACTTCTAAGTTTGCTTTATTACGATGTCCAGCATTCTACACGCTTTGTGGTATCAATATTCCTACAACATTAAGTGCGTCTATGTCTATTTGCTTTATATATGTTTTAAGAAAGTTACCATTATTTTTTACTAACCAATTATTTTATTACTTTAGAAGACAAACAACAGAAATCAGCGTTATATTTATATAAATGATGTGATGTTTGTGGAAAAGCAAAAGTAAACTCATTTATCATGTTAAAGAAGGCGTCAGCTATTGAACATATTTCATGAAATTAATTAGGCTGTTGGGCACGAAGGTTGTGACAGAATGTTGAAGGAACTTTAAACCAAATACAAAAATGATGTACAATACGGAATGATATTGAATTGTACATCTACCTTTTTAAGCCTTGCCAGACAAAAAAGTGTATTAAAAAGGGCATTATTGTGAAACCTAATCATATTTCTTAATTTAATTCCCGCTGTCAGGTAGATCTTATTGATTTTTTTTACGTATATAGAATAATAAGTTTTTTAATGGCAGTCTTTCATTACTTTTTCAAAATAACATTTGTATTTTTAAGGAATGAAATAATAGCTTATTATGACCTTTATTTCTCACTTTGCCCAAATCGCATTTGTCATTCTATAAAATACCTAGGTATTATATACAATGCCTAGGGTAAGTATATAATAATTTTCATATTTTATACATTTCCTAAAAACGGCAGGCATTGTATATAGAATGCCGTCATTTCATACATTGCCAAAAACATATATAAGAGGGGCAAAATATAAATCTCAACGCAATCGTGAAATCTAAAGTTTAATTTTGAAGTGCATTATAGTTTATAGCAACAAGTTTAATTTTAAACTGCAATATAGAAAGAATTTTTCTTTTTTATTTACAGAACACCGACTCAAAGCAACGATAGCTGTCAAATGTTGAATAGAAAAAGAAGACGCGGAGTAAGTATTAATTATTTTATAAATATTTTCTTCTATTTGAACACCTTTGCGTTATATTATATTCAGCTACATAAGCATACGCAAATAATAATACAAATTAACGCGTCTTGAAATGAATAGAATAAAAGTGTTCCTTAGCTAACGCAGTATATGCAAAACGTTGTTGCTATTTCAAATGGCTAGACATTTGCAATTTAATACATTCGTCGAAAATGGCTATTAGCCATCGATCGCATTCAGCAATACGTAACATTAAACCTTTTCAAATGCTTAACAATATTTTTTCAGAAGCCTTAAAGTTTTTTAGGTGCTGGTAGCTCACATTTGATTTTTAGAGACCAACTGCGAAAAATCTCTTAATATTGTTAACTCGCGGGAACTTTGCATAGAATTATATCCTACATATATGACACGCAGAAGAAAAAGAAACATTATGTATATATTATATACCCCATTATAAATTTAGCCATTCCAGACTTTCAGGTAACAGCCCTGTAAAGTTATTGGCTCTCATACAAATTATTAGTTTTAACGTCTGAAATCGGTTGTTACTTCCTTATAAAGTAAAAAGGAAGTATTGTAATCGCGAAAAGTTTCAGGTAGCATATTTCAACGAAAATATCCATTTTGACCGCTATCGAATGCAATTTAACGATGTTTTTGCCTGACATCTGTACGTAAGGACAGAATAAAAGACTCGTCTCCTCCAAAAAAATTATAAAACTACTTTAAAATTAATTCTGAAGAGAATTTTTCGTGGCGTCTGTACGAACGTACGTACGTATCTCGCATAACTCAAAAACGAGTAGCCTCAGAACGTTAAAATTTTGTATATAGGACTGCTATAACATGTAGATGTGCAACTCGTATTTTGGTTGCAATCGGCCGCACCATACGTATATAAATATATTTATATATATATATATATATCCACTCTATTACCAGGCTCAGTGATCTCAGTTTCTTTACTCTTATATGTTTGTAAGTTGTACATTTTTTGCTTTAAAAATGGTTGAAATATGTTGTTCTTATCTTCCGGTAAAGGTTTTTACGTCTTTAGTAAATCTGTGTGCAATATTTTTAGAATTATCAACAATTTTAAAGTTGTTTAAGTGCCGCTAAGCTTAATAATTTTTTTGATGGCGGCCATTGCTTGTTTGCATTTGAAACAGTAATGGATTTGTTGCCAATCTAGAGAAACGTAGCTTCGCAACAACAAAGATAACGCCTTCATTTATTATTGCGAATTAAGTTATGCTTAATCCTTTCTGGAATTTTTTCGAGGAAATAAGTGTTTAAGATTTACTTCGTAATTTTTAATACAGATATTTTGAGTTTTTATGTATTTTTGCCTTCTCGAGAAGTGAGAACTGAATTAATTGAATGAGAAATACTCAATCGTCTGTGAAAAATTGTTTCTTTTTTTGTTTTGTTTGCTTAATTTCTTTTATACATCATTCTAGCTCTATTATAGTATTTGAATAGAACATGTGGCAACGATTAGATAATTCTATTCTTTAAATGATATAAATTTTGTGCATTATGAGTTATAATATGAACGAAATATAATACTGTTAAGTGAATCTAGCTCCAGAGTGTCGCTATGGTAAACAAATACTAGAGTGAATTTTAAAGAATGCATTTATTCTATTGTGGCTTATGCGCTCTCGGCGAAGTAGATTTAATTCAATCCAATAAGTTTAAATGAAATGCAAGAAAAAATGCGTATGATTTAATATTCCGTACAAGGAAGTCATGTGGTGTACACATCTAATTTTGTTTTCACTGTACTTTCGTATCCTAAAAAAACAAATGCAACTTCATTTGTAGGTAATATTTGCTGCAAGCAAGCCTGGATTAAAACACTATCGGGTCTCACATACAAACACACTTTCAAAAGAACCAAACAACTGTTTTCTTTGTTTTTATCACGGAATATCCATCCTGTTCGATACACTTGTGCGAAAACGATCTAGAAAACTTCTTTATTATATATATGCAAAGAATATGTTACGGCAATCTTTTCTTTATTGTATAACACTGCTCTTTTAAATACATGACTTTTATGTTTTGTATCTCGACTTTCTAGACATTCTTTCTTAAACAAATAGATCTACCTTTATTTTTTTTAGCCACAGAAATTAAAATTGTCTCAGATGTGAGCCTAAAAATTGAATACAGAGATTAAATTGCAACCCCTCCTTTTTTTTTTTGTGTGTAAATTCTATATTAAAAAAACACTTTCTTTTTAATTTTTAATTTAATTTTATTTGTGTATTTTTCATTTAGATAATAGAGAAACGCAGACGAGATCGAATTAACAGCTCTCTTTCCGAGCTCAGAAGACTAGTCCCTGCAGCTTTTGAGAAACAGGTAAAATGAATGTTTCTTCCTTAAAAAAATTCAACAAACTGCAGTTAAATAACCTGCTGAATTCTAATACGAACTAATGAAATCTGTTTCATAAATTTGTATTAGAAATCTTGAAAGTTCAGAAAATTTTGGTTGCATTTTTTTCCAAAATTTCCAAGGACGTTATAAAATTAATTCTTAAAAATATAATTAATTCTTAAAATATAGTTTTAAATTCATAACATTATTTTATTCATATTAAAGTATTCTTCATATTTTATTCATTAATTTTAGGGATCGGCGAAATTAGAAAAAGCAGAAATTCTACAACTTACAGTTGATCATTTGAAAATGTTACATGCTAAAGGTAATTATTTTATCTTTTATAGAATCATTTTGTATTTGAAGAAAATAATAATATTTTTGCAACTGCTCTTTCGAGATGCATCTCATTTGAATGAATCGAAACGAATTTAAATAAAATGCAAGCATTTTTCGTATTCTTAATTAATTAAATAATATAAAATCTGTATGTATGTATGTTTGTTCCTCGCGTTATGAAAAAAAGGCAACACCTAAAGCACGAACTTTTCGTGTTATTTGATAGATAGGTAAAGCCATGGAGCTATCGGCTCCTTTGATGTCTTCGTGAAGGATTTTCTGATGGAAACTACTCCGTATTCACGTTATGCATAGGGGGAAAAGCATGAAAACCAACCATGTAGCCAGGCCGTTCGCCGGGGTTCGAACCAAAAGCAGGTCGAACTACCAGTAAGCAGCGGTTTTAACCACTCGATCATAGTGTTTTTTCTGCTTTTAATGTTATTGTCTACAACATGAAATTTTTATTTTACCCTGTTACGCCATTTCTACACTTTAAATTTACGCGCTTTCATAATTTCTGACAAGATAGCTGTATTAGTTAACTTAATTCATTTTTAAAAACGATAGCTTACATTTTCAAGATGACGAAATAAGTTTCAAACTAGCATGGAATAACTTAGTGAAAGTAAATGCTATAACTTCGATTCTATTCAAATTGATATTTTATAACAACAGAATAGAGCATCCAGATGAGAAGCTGATTTTTGTATGATAAGACAAAAAATATCGAAACAAATTCAGTCCAAAAGCTTGAATACTTTTTTAACCCAATAGGCTAAAAGCACGAACTGTCGAAACACGATTTTGAGTTGTTTCACTTTTCAATTCGAGTTTTGTTGCCATTCGGAAAAACGTAAGAAACTATTCTTTCGTATTTAATCTGTCTGTTGTTACCATTTACCATAGTGAATTTTAAAGAGTGCATTTATTCTATTGTGGTTTATGCGCTATCGACGAAGTAGATTTAATGCAATCCAATAAATTAAAATAAAATGCAAGAAAAAATGCGTGTAATTTAATATTCCGTACAAGGAAGTCATGTGGTGTCCACATCAGATTTTTTACCTCCCGTAGAATACATGATCCTGAAGCCAGTTGTTTTGCTGTAAAAATTTGTAAACTCCTTCAAAAAGGCATTTTTGTTTTCAGTAAATGGAAAGGTAAGATAAAAGAAAGATGTAAAATATTAAAAGTATTTACTAGTTTGTAAATCACTCAGCTTGATAACAGTTATCGTTAAAATTACAAAACTGAACTAAAAGTCTTATATCTCACAAATAGCAATATTTCAACAAATGCTGTTTGCCAAATTGCTGGAAGACAGTCTTATGCAGGGTGATTTAAAAAAGGCACACATCAAACTTTCAGAATCTGCTCTAATTCCAGAATGCCTGTTAAACAGTGGGAAAAAAAATTAAATAGATTTCTACGGTTATTCTGAGAAAAGAAAGGTTTATTCAATACTTTGGAAGAGACAACTGATATTTTTTGCAATATATACCTACTCTCGTAATTCTATGAGATTCGAATTGCTAAAATATATCAGTCGTATGAAATTAATTTATTAAAATTTTAAGTAGTCATTTCAATGAGTTTTTCACACGTTCACACTTTTTTCTCTCCCTAGGTTTCGATGCCTTATCTTTTGATCCTCACAAATTTGCCATGGATTATCACAGCATAGGCTTCCGCGAATGTGCTTCGGAGGTGGCACGTTACCTTGTGGCAATTGAAGGAATGGACTTGCAAGATCCACTGAGGGTCAGACTCATGAGCCACCTTCAGTGCTATTCGGCCCAGAGAGAACTGTCTATGAAAACTTCCGTCCAGCATCCCTGGAACCCTTCTACATTTGGGTCTACTCTTCCCCCGGCTCCTACGCCTCAGTACCCAGGTCCTTCAGCCTCAATGGGACCACAAGTCACCGAGGCTCCTTTACAAAGTACTTATAACTGTTCCGAACCTCCTAGATTAGGACAACCAATGGATAATGCATTCGGCTCTGCAACTCACTATCCACGTGTCTCAAATCCGTCCACCGTCAATACCTCATCCACACCTTCAGCAAGTATGGCGCTAGTCCAGCATCCACCACCAGGACCTGCTATGGTACCCTCACTACCACAGATGGCTAGTTCTAACCAGTATCTTGGTGGACATGGGTTTTCAAGTGGGGGTTATGGTGCCGGTCCTTTTAACCAGCACGGTAGCTCTACAGGAAGACCTTACAGACCTTGGGGAGCGGAGCTTGCTTACTGACTATAGGCTAGCTATACTGACTATAGGAGCTTGCTTACTGACTATAGACTGACTATGAAAAACCTTGTTTGGAGTTCTTTGATGGTGGCATGAACTTGAATCAGTGAAACATATTTTACGAATATATAGCTAATTTTTCAAAGTAAAAAACAAAATACAATTACAAGAAGTATTTACAAAAATTTTATAAGTATAATGAAAGATAATGTAGATAAAAGTGATTTAGTATAAAAATAACCGTCCTAAAATTATTAATACGTTAAAGCTTGCAATTAACTTATACCCAGCTGAAATACTATCATATTTTGATTTGGCTTTTCTGTGAGTTCTTAAGATTTTTAAAAAGTATTCTTGAGCTCTCATATGAAACTCTTTCTCAAGTATAATTTCTGCAGGTATGAGAAAGGCAGCAGTTTAAGGTATGAGAAAGCAGATATGAGTAAGCAGGTATGAGAAAGTCTAAGCGTCCATTCAGGCATACCTTTTGTCTTTGTTTTAGAACCGTCCATTCTTTGGACGAATAAAACGAGAGTTTTGGAGCTATTGAAAATTCTACGGCCAGCAGCACATGAACATAAAACACAATTTCATACAATAAGTTTCTGATTATTATTTCAATAAGATGTAAGATTCCTATCTTTTAAGTTACAGCTAAAGTTGAGAAACCTTAAGAACTGGTAAGCGAATAATCGCTTTATTTCAGTAGACGGAGAACAGATACTCGAGAAGGGTTAAATACCCTTTATTATTCCAAATAAAGTTTAACAGTCGGCTCCTTCTTGGAGTTTACAATAAAGCTTCCACTCGGGCTTGAATTCAGGAAACTAAGGAATAAAGCTTAAGTAAACTTAAATAAAAAGATATAGCCGAAGCTATCAAAATTCTAACAGAGTTGGCCCCTTAACGCTAACTAACGGCGAAGCTATCAAGGGCCTAAAGTACGGCCGAGCGTACTAATAGCTTTAGAGAGAATACAGCCAAAAGGCTAATTCGTGCTGCATAGAATCTCTGGCTCTCTAACGAAGTCATCAAAACTTCACAGTTAAATACTCTTTCTCCTCATTTGCATTTGACCGCGATTCTGCAAATACGTTCTGGCCGGAAGTTGTAAGATGAAATTCAGAAAGAGCAGGAAAGTAACTTTAACTAAAAATTAAATATTAGAGAAATTAAAATAAACCTTACAAAGAAATAAGCGGCTAATCTTTGGAATATGGTAACAGGTAGTTTGGCGACATTTTGGTAAGACGATAAATGTTACTAGCTAGGACTTTAGCAGTGTACATGGATAAAGTCAAGAGTGTGCGCAATGCCATTTTTGTGCAATTCTGGGACTTTTTTTAAGTGAAAATAGGTCGACGTGTACATGGATGATACCGTGTATGTGCAGTTCTTAAAAACGCGGCAAGCAGTGGGCGATTCTGCACTTTCTCCCAATTTCGCACCTAATCTTCGTCATGATTAAGCACTTTTGTTCCATAAAAGTCGTAATTCGGCTAGCAGATTGTTGGAAAAAAATGTTGAGTAAAAAAAAAAAGCCTTTACTTCGTGAAAACAAAATGGCGTCCAAACAAAAACTAGCAGGTTGCTGTAACAGGGTTGGTCGCCAAATTTTCGCCAAAAAATCGCCAAGTTACCATAATCCAAAGATTAACCAAATAAGCTTTTCGAAAAATTATTATCAGCAAGATTTAACTATCAATAAGTAATTCTTAGTAATATTTTTCAAATAAATTCAAAATTACCTTATTTCAATTTTATATTGAAATCTAAGATTAATGTTAATAGATACATTTAATTTGAATTCTGACTATAAAAAGACATTTACTGAATTGCTCATATATAAATAAAACAAATTAGTGTCTTGGATGGACAAGAATTTATTTAATTCTTTAAATTTAGAGAAACTTAAATTTTCAAAAAAGTCGCCCTCCAAGGAAAAATGTGATACTTTATTAATTTTTATTTATGAAATAAGCGTCAAAGTAATGCCATCATATTGTGCCTTTGTAAATATATAGTAATAAATTCTGATTGTTACATTTACTCAAATATTTGATTTTTTGTAAATTCTGCACTATTTTATTTTCCAAAACGTTTAATACGAAAATGTACATTTGTTTTTTTGTAAATTTCCTTATTGATTATTATTTCTAGTCTAAAATTAAATTATATAAAGAAATATATTTCTTTCTAGTCTAAAATTAAATTCTTCAAAGAAATATATTTCTGGAAACAACTTCAGCATATTATTTTTAAATTTTTATTTTTCATTGTAAATTTTATGCTTTTTTTGTTTTGTTGTGTAAATTGAGCTGAAGCTATTTTTATACTGCCTTCAGAAAAAGAAATGTGATATTTTTTTACTTGTAATTTGCACTGTAGGTGAATGGAATAATTTTCCATTCGTGTTAATATGTATTTTTATAATGTTTCTAGTCTTTTAATAAACTGAATTTTATAAATTTGTAAATTTATTTGATTGCATATCATTCTCTTAGTTTCAGATGACAGATTTTTTTTTAATTTATTTTATTTTTAATTCGGAAATTTTACGATTCTTTTAACTAATGTGTATTGGGGAGAGCGAGAAAGTTAAGATACTTCGAAAATATACGTATTTTAAATGCATGCTTTTGGTGCAATTAAATTGTATCTTCTATTGTTTATATCATGTAAATATGGGAATTTAACGTCATTTTCAAAACATGTCTAATCCTGTCGTCACTAGTGCACAGAATGGCCAGGAAAGAAAAAATTCGTCTGAAAGAGGATTTACTAGTGAAGGAAAAGTCCTCGTGTTGTCGGTTGTTTCATATTCGCATTGATTTGCAATATTTCATTGTTGCTTCTCTAAAATAAGATTTTTTTTTTAAATGTAATAGCCAAAGTATAATAGCTTTTTGAACCAATTTTTTTTTCCAGTTCAAACGAGCGTTAGCCCAGAAGGCCTATTAGTCTCGAAATGGCATTTTGCGTCAAACCCCTAAAACCGTTGAATCACTTATCAAATTGTTGCTACCAAACATTATCGCCCTATATTATATTTAAAGAAATTAAATAATGAAAGATCTGCATGAATGTATGTATTTTTCTCGCATTGTGGAAAAAAAAAAAAAAAAAAAAAAACAGCGGTACCTAGAGCTATCAAATTTTGAATAGCGTACTCCTCCACCCGAATATGGAAACTTGGAACCCGTAGTTTGAATTTCGAATTTGTTTTATTACCTGTTTCCTATTTTGTAAAACTTTAACGATTTTTTTTATTTAAGAAAACTCAACGATTTCAAAGCAAGGAGTAGCAACACTGTACGGAAAAAAAAAAAAAAAAATTATCTCCAGAGCGTAAGACTGTCTATCGGAAATTCTAAATATATGCTGTTTCAAAATGATTTTAACCAAAGAAAAGTTAGCCCAAATACTCTCAAAGCGTGTATGTGTAAACGAAGGGAAAAAAAAAAAAAAAAAAAAAGCCCTTTTGCGCGTTGTATAAAATCTGAAAGCTTTCAGAATTTTTTTTGGCGGGTAGGGGAATTAAAAAAAGATCAAGAGATTCCTCCCCCCATCTCCCCCTGATTGTAGTTGATTTAACTTGAAATTTGCCAATATTGTGATTTTTTATATAAGAATTTTTTTGTTCTTTTTCTTAAATTTAATTCCCATCCTCGTAATCCAAATATGTATAATAATGCATATAGATTTTAGCATAAAGATAAAAAATATACTAATTACTTATCATAATATAATTATTAGAACTAATTAACTAACTATAATTACATTTAATTCTCGTATAATTTTTGTAACTAATTATTAAGAAATTCTTCAGCGTGTGTCAATGTACATATATTTTAGCTCAAAGATAAGAAAGGTATATAATTATTATTAGTTACACTTTAATTATAATGATTTATTCTTGTAAAATTTGTTATAATCAGTTGTAAGAATTATTTTATTATAAGTCATTGTAATGATGATATGATAATGAAAATCATGCAATAAAGTATAATAATTAAATAATTCTGATAACAACTGTTACACAATAAAAATTATTTATTACAATTTATCATGAAATTATGTATATACAGCAAAACTAAATTTGGAAACACTAATATTTTTACCAATAAATAAATGCACAAAATGATCAAAAAATTAATTATGAATGTTGATCACCATATTTTCAATCATTGAACGCATTGAAAATAAACAGGAGGAAAATAACGGAAACAATTCCCTCCGACATAATTAATGTTTCTTCCATCCTGTTTAGTGAATAAATCGGTCCGAATGGCACATGCGTATTTGCGCTAATGGTAGCGGTAATCGCGGTTAAACTATAAATACCTTACTTAACATATTTCATATCCTGTGACTTCACAGTTCTACGAGGTCAAAGTTTTGAGATAATTCGAGTTATCCCAAAAGATGAAATATACTGAAAGAGAAAATCTTCCAGTACTTCCAGAAATGGCAAAATAAGTTGAAGCAAGTTTATATATACTGATGGATATCAAATATACATACATATATATATATAAGAAAATGTTTTTGCAAAAAAGCTAAAAGCATTTCATAAGAAACTGCAAATTTCACAACCATCTAACTACAATAGATTAGAAAATCTATATGCTCTCCCAAAATTTCATAAATCACCACTCAAATTTAGATTTATTGCTAATGGTAGAAATAATTATAAAAAGAATATAGATTACTTATTTGCAATTAAACTTAAAAAAAATCTGTAATTTACGTAATTTAACAACTCGTTAACAAATAGCACAATTATAGTTGGATTATTCATAATAATGCTCCAGTTCTCAACAGATTTAAAAGTTTAAAAATCAAGAACATTAACTGCTATGACTTTGAAAACCTTAATACTTCTCTACCATTAGAAGAAATTTTTACTAGTTTAATGCAACTCCCACAACTTTTCCCTGACATACTTGACATCCTTTGTATTGAAAGATGGAATACTTATCTGAATTGTGCATTATTTAATAACTACATTAAATTCAATAATAAGATCTTTCAGCAAGTGAGAGGAATTCCTATGGGAGCAAACAGTTCTACACAAATTTGTAACCTATTTCTTTTTACTTATGAATATAAATTCCAACTAAGTTTAAATAAGAATGAATTAAAGCTATTTGCACATACATTTAGATACATAGATGATATTATAACTTTCAATAATAATTCTGCGTTTGAGCAATTCAAAATTTACCCAAATAGTTTACCACTTAATAAAACGAATACGAATCAAGATACTATTGAATACCTAGACCTTCTAATTATTAAACACAGCAAAATTAAATTATATGATAAAAGAAGGAATTTCCATTTTCATACTATTAAGCTAATTAATTGAAACTCTAATATCTCTAGAAAAGTAATAGAAAACACGTTTCGTAGCCAAATAATCAGAATAAAAAATATATGTACTGAAATAGAAGATTTAAAGGAAGAGATAATAAAGCTAATTAATGTTCAAGTTGATAACCAAGTACCAACAAAATTTATTAATTTATATATTAAAAAGGCAGGCATTAACTTTACATTATAATTTTTTGGCTCTCTTTTTGGTATGATAACATTACCTTAAACCTTAGCTGGAGGGTAATGGAGGATATAGAAGAGTAAAGGAATTATCTTGTAAATTTTTATTGTAAATAAATTTGTAAATATGTATATTTAATCAATACTGGATTCTTTCCCTTTACTAATAAAGGGCCAACTCTTTTCAAAAGTCTCAATTATAGCCCGAATTGAGTGAAGATTTTAATCTTCTTCTTCTAATTTCCCATACTTTAGCCAGTATTTAGTTAAGTTTTGATATACCAATTGAAATCAAGTTCATTAAACTTTCAATATTTTCTTTCATTAAATATAACTTTTAACTTAACTTTTTTAATTAATTTTTGGGAGATTTCTGGTAAATTTCTAGGAAATTTCTGGGAATTTTTTTAGAGGTTTTTTAAGGAATTCATTTCAAAAAAATTTTTAAGCATTTTTTAAAGACATTTTAAGACTTTTTAAATTTTAAATTTTACTTATTTAAAATATTTCAGTTTTACTTAATTATTTTTTAATTATTTGCAATTTTCACAAAAAAAAATTTTCACTTAATGTTATTATTTGCAATATTTACACAATTTTGCAACCGAACACACATTTAACATTACAAACAGTTTACATTTATTAATTCACAATAACCACTTAACTCTACTTTACTTCAATTAGTACTCTTTTTATGATATTTGCAAAGCAAACTTACATCTCTTGATTGGCTCAGCTACTTAACTCCCTACCATAAATAGTTGATCAGTTAAAATTAAAACTTGAATTACATACTTTTAGGATATTTAATTTTTTCTAGATTTATATTTAAATATTTTAATATTAAAGTTTGCAAAAAATTTTTAATAAAACAAAGATAGCAGCTTGGTACTCAACTTTACTTACATAAGCGCCATCTATATAATTTAAAGAACACACTTACATCACTTTAAAAACTTTTGCAGACCCCAGCGCTAATATAGTAGGTAAGTTAGAATTAAAACTTACTATTTACTTGCTTTAAGTATTTTTTAAATATTTTTATATAGTATTTAAGTATTTTCTAAATATGAACTTATTTTTTTAAGTATATATTTGTTTTTTAAAAATTATGAATTAGTTCTTTTTGTTTCTTATTGGTTTATATAAATTATGTCTAGTTCCTTTTTCGTTTCTTTTTATTGATATGCATATTCGTGTAGGGGATGTTTCTGTAGACAAGGGTTTCTAAAATGCATTGGTTTTCTGAATTAATTTTTCTAAAAAATTAATTTTAAAAAAAATTAATTTTTTAAAAAAATTTAATTTAATACTTGACTTTACATTGCTTATTTCTCAAAAGGCTTCATTGGTATTTTCCTTTTAGAACTTTAATTTTTTTAACTTTAATTTTTAATTGCTAATTTCTAAAGGTACCACTTTATTGGTATTTCTTTTTGGACATTCTTCACTCTTTACTTTTGGTTTTGACTTTTACCCTTGCCTGCATGAATGACGAAACACGAATTGAATGATTGGAGAGTTAGGTTTGGAGGCAACTTCCCCTTGATAAGTCTAAATTGGTGAATTTATTTTCATGGTTTGGTTTTGCACTTGATTTACTTATGCTATCTGAATTTAAATGATATTGTAGATTAGTTCGAAAATTAAATCTTTTATATGTTTGCACATTTTTTAATTATTTTAACTTTAAATTTGCTTTTTTACGTATATACATGTTTGTTAAATATATATATATTTAAACAAATTAAAATTTAATTTTTTAACAAATACGTATAAAAGTAAAAAAGCAAATTTAAATTCTAAAAAAAGGAAAAAAGCCAAAATAATTTTTTAAAAAAAATTTACACAATTTTACACAATTTTTTTTACACAATTTTTCAAAAGAACACACATTTCACATTACAAACAGTTTACATTTTATTCACAATACCACTTCACTTTATTTTCCTTCAAGCAAACTTACATCTCTTGATTGGCTCAGTTACTTAACTCCCTAAATAATTGATAATTACTACCTTTAGGATTTTTAATTTTTAATTTTTAATTTAATTTAATTTAATTTTTAATATTAATGTTTACAAAAAAATTTTTCCTATAACAAAGATAGCAGCTTGACACTTAACTTTACCTACATAAGCGCCATCTATATAATTTGAAGAACATACTTACTTCTCTTTCACAACACTTTTGCAGACCCCAACACTCATTAGTAGGTAAGTTAGAATTAAAACTTACTATTTACTTGCTTTAAGTATTTTTAAAATTTTTTTATGTAGTATCTAAGTATTTTCTATATATGAAATTATATTTTTAAATATATATTTGTTTTTTTAAAAAAATTGTGAATTAGTTCTTTTTGTTTCTTATTGGTTTATATGGATTATGTCTAGTTCTTTTTTAGTTTCTTTTTATTGATATGCATATTCGTGTAGGGGAAGTTTCTGTAGTCAAGGACTTCTAAAATACATTGGTTTCTAGATTTTTTTTATTATTTTTTATAAAAAATTAATTTAAAAAAATAAAATTAATTTTTTAAGAAAAAGTTTAATTCTTGACTTTACTTGCTTGTTTCTCAAAAGACTTCATTAGTGTTTTCCTTTTTGAACATTAATTCTTAAATGTTAATTTTTAAATGTTAATTTCTAGGGGTACCACTTTATTGGAATTACTTTTGGTTTTGACTTGTACCTTTGCCTGCATGAATGACGAAACACGAATTGAATGATTGGAGAGTTAGGTTTGGAGGCAACTTCCCCTTGATAAGTCTGTCTCCTGCCTATTCAACGGTCATTCACATATGCATTTTTTTAAAAAATTGTTTAATTTAATTTTAATTTATTAAATTAGTAAATTTATTTTCATGGATTGATTTTGCACTTGATTTGCTTATGCTTCTGAATTTAAATGATATTGTAGATTAGTTCGAGAATTAAATCTTTTACATGTTTGCACATTTTTTTAAAAAATTATTTTGGCTTTTTTCCTTTTTTTAGAATTTAAATTTGCTTTTTTACTTTTTTTATACGTATTTGTTAAAAATTAAATTTAAATTTCATTCCTTGCAGCAATGGCGCAAAGAATACCTAATTAAATATGTATTTAAATTTAATTTTTTATTAAATTCAATTTATTCTTATAAAACAATATATATATAAATTTAAATTTAAATTTTAACAAACACGTATAAAACTAAAAAAGCAAATTTAAAGCCAAAAAAGAAAAAAAAGCCAAAATAATTCGTGTCGGGGAGGTTTCTGTAGACAAGGGTTTCTAAAATACATTGGTTTCCGATTATTTTTTATAAAAAATTAATTTTTTTAAATTTAATTTTCTTTTAAAAAAGTTTAATTTAATACTTACTTTACTTGCTTGTTTCTCAAAAGACTTCATTAGTATTTTCCTTTTAGAACTTTATTCTTAAATTTAATTCTTAAATGTTAATTTCTAAGGGTACCACTTTATTGGTATTTCTTTTTACTTTTGGTTTTGACTTTTACCCTTGCCTGCATGAATGACGGAACACGAATTGAATGATTGGAGAGTTAGGTTTGGAGGCAACTTCCCCTTGATAAATCTGTCTCCTGCCTACTCAACAGTCATTCACTTATGCACTTAAAAAAAAAAAATTGTTTAGTTTAATTTTAATTTGCTAAATTAGTGAATTTATTTTCATGGATTGGTTTTGCACTTGATTTGCTTATGCTTCTGAATTTAAATGATATTGTAGATTAGTTCGAGAATTAAATCTTTTATATGTTTGCACATTTTTAAAAAAAGTTTTTAAAATTATTTTGGCTTTTTTTTTTTTTTTATTTAGCTTTAAATTTGCTTTTTTAGTTTTATATGTGTTTGTTAAAATTTAAATTTAAATTTGTTTAAATTTAAATTTTGTTGTATTTTATATGTGTTGGTTACGTGCTCAGTGATGATTACAAGATGTACACAAACATCTTTTATTCTACATTGCTCATCTACTATTCTATATTACAGTTATGATTAAAGATAATAGATACAGTTACAGTTACATATATAACATATCCCTTTTTTATAAAAAATAATAATAGTAGTAAAATTAAACATATTCTTTTAAATAATGAGGTTTCTTAACAGTCCTACTAGATCGAGTGACGTAGTTATGTCCATTTGAAAAATCTGATGATACTATACCTCTTTCACTATTTGGTGACACAACACTTCTGTTAGATTTTGAAGGACTTACAGGCACATCTAAATTTGTAGTGCTCCTACTATTTTCATGTATCTCGGGTTCATCTATAACTTCATTCTCATAGTTGTTTTGTATTGCAAACTCTTCCTGATTAGTTCCTTTAAGAAGGTGTCTTCTGTTCCTTTCTACAATTCTTCCATCTGTTCTTATAATCCTATATGAACGTGCTCTTTCTGCTTCTTCTATAATTTTCCCTCTTTCATTTAGTTTTTTCCCTTTCTCTTTTATGTAAACATGATCTCCTGTTTTCAGTGGTTTTAATGGTCTTGCATTCCTATTATAATAACTTTTTTGTAAGGTTTGTCTCTTCAGTAAGTGTTGTTTATGGTCTTCATATCGTTTAGCTTGGATGAAATTCTCTTTTATAGGCATCAATCCATTTACTTTTCTTCCAAACATCAATTCTGAAGGTGACTTAATTTCATCTGAAATAGGAGAGTTACGATATTCCAGTAAAACTAAATATGGATCCTTGTTGTCAACTACAGCTTTTTCTAACATTCGCTTGACAGTTTGAATATGTCTTTCAACCATTCCATTAGACTGTGGATAATTTGGACTTGAAGTTCTGGTTTCAAAATTCCATCTTCTTGCAAAATCTTTAAATTTCCTGCAATTATATTGTGGACCATTATCCGAATATACTATTTTCGGAATACCATGTCTTGCAAAAATTGATTTCAATTGCTTTATCACTGCTACACTTGACAAATCTTCCAAATGTCCAATTTCAACATATTTGTTAAAATAATCTATAACTATTAGATAATCCCTTCCTTGAAAGTAAAAGAGGTCTGTTCCCAATACTTCCCATGGACCATTAGGTATTTCTTTAGATATCATTGGTTCTTTAGTATTAGCTTTTTGTAAACTTAAACATGTTTGACAATTCAGTACCAAATCTTCAATTTCTTTGGACATTCCTGGCCAATATAATATTTCTCTTGCTTTGATCTTGCATTTTACTACTCCTAAATGACCATAATGAATTCTGCTTAACATATCTTTTCGTAAACTTCTTGGTACAACAACACAGGAATTTTTAAATATTAATCCATTTGCTTCTGATAGTTCTTCTCTGAAGTTAAAATATGGTTTTGCCAGTTCTGGAACCATACATTTTTCATCTGGCCATCCACTTTTAATTAATTTTCTTAAAACTTGTAGTTCTTCATCTTTTTCTGTTTCCAGTTGAAAAACTTCCATTTTACCATTAGACATTGGTATACATTCTACAACTAATCCAACATGAGCTTCTATTTCTCCTTCAAAGAAATCAGATCCTTTATCAGTGAATGATCTTGATAATGCATCCGCTATAAAAAGTTCTTTTCCTGGTTTATATTTTATCTCAAACTGATATGGCTGTAATCTTATACGCATTTTTTGTAGTCTTACAGGGCATTTATTTAATGGCTTTTTAAAAATTGATTCCAGTGGTTTATGATCACTTTCCACAGTAATATTTTTTCCAAATATATACTGGTGAAATTTCTCACACGCAAATACAATAGCTAAAGTTTTCTTTTCAATTTGAGCATAATTCTTCTGTGTATCTGTTAATGCCTTAGATGCATATGCCACTGGTAAATTATTCTGCAGTAAGACTGCTCCTAGTCCTTCTTGAGATACATCTACAGATAAAACTACTGGCATGTTTATATCATAATACTGTAAAACTGGTTTATTTACCAAGACATCTTTTAGTCTTCTATATGCTTTTTCATGTGTTGCATTCCAGTTCCAGTTAACTTGTTTTTTCAACAAATCTCTTAAGCATGATGTCAATTCTGATACATTAGGTATAAATCTAGAAACATATGTAATCATTCCTAGAAAAGTTTCTAATTCTTTCACATTTTTTGGTGGTTTTATATCTAGAATAGCCTTAATTTTGTCTTCATCTGGTTTTAAACCATCTTTAGAAAATATATGTCCCATATATTTCACTTCATTCAGCCCAAATTTACATTTATTTAAATTAAATTTAACATTCTTTTCTCTGGCTCTGTCTAACAACTTCTTTAATCTTGAATCATGTTCTTTTTTTATCTTTACCCCAAACTAATAAGTCATCTATATATATTTGAACTCCTTCTAAATCACTAAAAATTTCAGAAAAACTTCTGTGGAAAACTTCTGGTGATGAACTCAGTCCATATGGCAAACTCAAAAAACAATATCTACCAAACGGAGTGTTAAATGTAGTAAATTCACAACTTGAATCTGACAGTTTAATTTGCCAAAATGCTTTGTTTGCATCTAAAATACTAAAGACCTTTGCATTTGTCATTTGAGATGAAATTTCTTCAAATGTTGGTATGTGATAATGTTCTCTCAGTATATTTTGGTTAAGGTGCTGAGGATCTAAACACACTCTTAAATTTCCATTCTTTTTCCTTACTACCACTAATGAATTCACGAATTCTGTTGGTTGGTTAACTTTCTTTATAATACCATCTTTTTCCATTCTTGCTAATTCCTTTTTTAATGGATTTAATAAGCTAAGTGGAATTTTCCTACAGGGTTCTATTTTACCAACAGCTCCTGGTTTTAATTTAATATGATATGTATATCCAGTTAAATTCCCAGTTCCTTTAAACAAATCTTGATATCCTTTTAAAAGTTCTGGTAACCTTTCATTAGAATCAGGATTTACTGTACAAATCCTTTGTATTAGGTTTAATTTTTGCAATGTAGGTAAACCTAAAATAGCTGGAACAGTTTTATTACATGCTACAACTTGAAATTCTATTTCATCCTTGTTCCCTTTCGATGTTTCACATAATAATTTACATTTTCCAACTACATCAATCGTAGTACCATTGTAATTATTTAAAGTGACTTTTGATTTAGTCAAACATTTCTCTCTTAAATTTAATTGCTTAAATTTAGGCAATGGTAGCATATTACACTGAGCTCCAGTATCCAACTTAACAAATAAATATTTAGATATGTTTACTTTTAGTTTTTCAAACCATTCGGTTTTATTTTTAGAAAATGGATTTGTATCTTCTACTGACCCTAAAATATATTCATTACCATTATTATGTAACTCATGCTCTAAATTATTCTGCACAACATTAACATTTTTAAAAGGGCACATTTTAGAAAAGTGATTTTTCTTTTTACAGTACAAGCAAATCTTATTATAAGCAGGACAGTTGTATAACTTATGAAAAGTTCCACATTTTCTACATGGTTTTGGATTACTGTACTTATTTCCTTGATAGTTTGAAGAAGATTTAGTACTTTGTTGCTTTTGTTTTACATGAAAGTCTTTCTTACAAGGCTGACTTTTTTCCTCTGAAGTTCGAAATTTATTACGTTTGATAGCTTCTATTTTATTTTCTTCAGTTAAAGTTTTCAGCTGAAGTTCTGCTAATTCAGAAGCTTTACACATTTTAATACATTTCTCCAATGTTAACTGATCTTCCCTTAATAATCTATCTTTGAGATTTTTATTTAGAATTCCACTTACTATTCTATCCCTTATTAAACTATCTTTTAATTCTGCAAATCCACAGTTGCTACTTAATTTCTTTAAATCGGTTAAGAAATCATCAAGCGATTCACCTACATGTTGTGTTCGACAGAAAAATATATGTCTATCAACACTTTCGTTTGCTTTCGGTATGCAAAAATTTTCGAAAGCTTCAATTACTTTGTCAACAACCTTCTTATCTTCTTCACTTAAATTAAAAGTATTAAACTTTTCAAGTGCTTCTTCACCAATAATATGCAATAAAATAGCTACTTTAATTTCAGGTGATTTAGTAATACCACCAGACGCTAACATATAAATTTGGAATTTTTGTTTCCATTTCTTCCAATTTTTGCTTAAATTTCCTTCGAAACTTAGATTACTTGGTGGCTTTAATCCATCCATATTTAATTTAGTACTTTAAATAGTTTATATATACGTATTTTTAGCCACTTCCAATAAAAATAAACAACTCACTTACCAGCGATATAAGTTTCGATTTCACTGTAAACAACTTCCCATGATGTTTTTGTTTAGAACATCTTTACCGAGGCTGCATGGTTCTTCAAAAAAGATTTTCTTTTTTAATCAACGACGGGCTGCGCCATGTGTTGTATTTTATATGTGTTGTACTTTATATGTGTTGGTTACGTGCTCAGTGATGATTACAATATGTACACAAACATCTTTTATTCTACATTGCTCATCTTACTATTCTATATTACAGTTATGATTAAAGATAATAGATACAGTTACAGTTACATATATAACAATTCCTTGCAGCAATGGCGCAAATAATATTTAATTAAATTTATATTTAAATTTAATTTTTTAAATTAAATTCAATTTATTCTTATGAAACAATTATATATATATAATTATGGTTTACAGAAGCACTAAGGAGAATCAGACGTTTGTAAACGTCAGAACTGAATACTTACATTATTTGAAAGCTACCTACCTATTTAAAGTATTTTAAAGACTTAAAGAAATAAATCGGGAATTACATGATGCTTGTTTAACTCATTTATTAACAATTTAAACATTAGGGTATTATGATGATGAGTGCTTTGAAAATACGAAGGAATAAACTTTTTATTCAGGCAAAAATTCAAACAGACTTTGCAGTTCAAGCAGTGTTTTCAAAGACACTGCTTCAACTCCTTTACAGCCAGGCACTCTGAACTTGCGTTACTAATGAATTTTCCATGACGCAGCTGCAGAGTTTTCGATTTCAGTTCTGGATAATTCTCGGATACAGCTGAATATTTTCAGTTTTAAAGCAATTTATTGCTACAGCGTATTCAACCCGTGAATCTTGAATTATGATTTGAATTTCTTGTATATATGCGGCTTCAGTGTCTGTTTGTTGCCGGTAGTTCATTGCTTGCTTGCGTAATTGTACTAGCCAATGGGGTGAAGTTGTCACGGCATTCAAATAGTCCATATACACTGATACCATACATGCAGTTATCATTGTTTTAATTAAACTATCATGGTATTTACATTTAAATATTTTTAATTCATACAATTGTTGCTTATTATGCATTTAACTATATTTACATATGAATTACCTAGAAACTTGCAAACGTTAAGAAATTAAAGGAGACGAAACCAACTAACGAATTGTGCGTAGTACATCTCATCAGGTAGGTTTACCCAAACTCCTATGCTAAATATCCTTTCGCATAAAGAGTTTAAAATTTTGCCCGATTTTATTCGACATTGTATTAACTGAATTTTCAGCTGAACGCAAATTGAGCGTGTCACGGGGAACGTGAACATTTGCTTGCATTAGCAATCATCTGTTTTTGAAATGGTTTACGACTGAACGCAAGAGTTCGTGAAAGAACAGACGTAAAATTAAAAATAATTGATGGTCCTCTGTAAGGCGAGCTTAAAAATGATGGAAAGATCTACACAAGAAAAGTTGTATACAACGAGATCTTTGTCATGTGAATTAAATTTTATTATTTAAATCATCTTTATTTTTGAGCTAGCGGTGGCTCTTAAGAAATGTACCGCCAGTGATTTCCTTTATCGCACTATACTTTAAGCAATTAAGCAAGTAGAAGGGGGAAAACCACCTGGGGCAGTAAGCAAAGGGGCATCTTTGCCGCCTGCCCTGGGTATTTCGGTATGAATTAGCAGACACCTTTCGACAAATCATTTTAATTACAATTTATAATATCTAGAACAGCGGTCATTTCGTATGATCGCCGGGCTTTCTAGTATTATATAACCATGCATTAATTATATTAACTTTTAATATCAGTTTCAGAGGAAACTATTCTTACTTTGAACTACCAAGAACGCTGTAGTGACCTACTGGTATCCACGACTGAAATTTTGGCGACCATTGTTTTAGATGTTACTGAAAATAAACTGAACAAAGCGTTATTACGCACGTTTTAATGATTTAAAAAAAAATGCTATAATAAAAAAATATTTAAAAAAAATGAAAACTTTCAAATTTTATATTACGTTCAAACAGGCGTTTATTTAACGTCTTGTGTGCTTACCTTTATTTATTAAATGTCATAATTGCCATTTTTGTTTCATATTAACGGATTTCTATTTGTTTTGGGTTATGAACTAGTGCACAGAGTAACATTGTAAAGGTTAAAGAAGCAATCATCTGTGGTCCTGGAGTTAACTAACCCAATTTGCATTTATTCCTGTGGGAAAAATTGTTTCGGTTTACGAGCATTTCGACTAACGAATGGCCTACAAAAACGAGTTTAATTCATGAACCCGAAATTTCATTGTATAGTTTATGTTACACTACTGTGATTACTATTATTCAGGAACCTTTTATAAATTAGATTTAAAATGTATTTACCATCCATATTTCCTTAGGTTCCCATTCTTGGGTTTTTGTGATACCAATAAAGCGATCGCTGAAATAAAAAATTAAAAAATAGAATAAAATCGCAAAATGGAAACAGCGTAGTTCCGTTTTATTCCAAAGAGGATAAAAATGTAGATTATATTTATAAGATAATTATTTTTAAGACTTTTTTTTTTTTCCCCAGTACTCACGAAAAAAAAGTGCTAAATTACGTTATATTTCAGAATTGTACAAAGGAAATCAGGGTCATGACTTCCACCGCATCAGCATTATGTCTGATTTCGGTCTCCTGTCAGGAAGAAAAGTAAACAAAACAGTTTCAAATAGGTTCGAAAAAAGACAGAGTTATCGAATATTTCAAATTGTCAAAATCAGAATTTTTGAGAAGCTGAATATTATCGTATAATGAGCTTCCTCGGTAAGAACTCTGGTTTGGAGGGCATAAATCTAGACGCTCGTGGCGCCATCTTTAGAGATAAATAGAATTTAGTATAAGTGAGAGAGCCATTATAGGTTGTTCAAAGATTACAGCGCTCATGTTGCGTACCTTTCAACTGGTTCCCTAAGAACGCGCTTTTATTTTTTAACAATTAATCCAGATGTGGTAAAAATCATCATGAAAACATTGTCTCCTGGACTCCTTGATTTTTTTTTTTTTTTTAAGCGCATTAAATTTATTGGGAAAGGGGCCCAAGAGTTCTAGTTACGCTACTGTTACAGTGGTGTGTTATACATATATAGCAACCTTTCTAAATACGATTTGTTTGTAACTTGGATCTCTAACAATCAGCACATATAATATGCGGTGATAATTAATAATAACATTGATAATCCGATAATTGCTCAAAAACGGTAACAATAATACAATATGATACTGTAATAATAATAATAATGTGTAGAGGCTAAACTATCGTGCATTTTTACTTCATTAAAAAAAATTCATGCAAAATATTTTACAAGTAAGAAGAATTACAAAGGGGCAGTTAAAACTACCGTAATGTTACAGCAGAGTCTTGAAAATAAGAAAGAACATTTTGACACCTGAAAATAAGCTAAAATTAATCGGAATGATGATGGTGGATCATCGAGTAACCATTGAAGAAATAAGATTTGTTTCTGTTTGCTGAAGAAACGAAAAACGTTTACGCCTGGCAGCGGTTTCTTGAAAAAATTATCTACGATTTCTTAATCAATTCGACTATTTGAATTAATAAATTATTGCTTCGGATATAGATATTAATATAAAAGCTACGAATAAGTATGGAAAATGAATCGAATACTCTTGTGTTTCACCGTTGTATACTTCAGAAAAGAGCCAGCTAATTTGTAAAATGATAAACAAATAGGTGTGAAGGTTGCATACAGAAGGGAATAAAACAGCAACAGATATCAAAATATCATAGATTAACATCTTAAATTATGTTTAATGCCGAAAAGTGCATAAAAATGAATATACATCAATTAATCCCTTACTTCCATACCGGACTTTAAAATCGCTGAATAGAAAGTAAATTTTCAGTAAGATACTATTGGGCTTTTAAAGTCCTTGTATTTTAAGCTTTCATTTACCAAATTTAGATGGCAGCAGGAGTACATTTTTGTACGATATAGATTAACAGAGCTATTTTAACTGTTAATACGTTGTTTCCGTGGCCTTGGCCCCTCATTATTTAATTTTCATCATACTTTTCACTATTAATTACCTAAATTTAAGATATCTTAATGAAATCAGCGATCGGTTATCTAGCAATAGGAAGAAATATACGGTTCGTTCCCTGACGAACTTAAAAATTTCTCGAGACTGATTTGTAATTTTATTTATCAAGTTTTATTCTTTATGTGTTTATTGTAAGTCTACTGCACAGTGTAAAAATGCCATCATTACGTCTACCATCAGCAGACATGCCATATAATTGCTTGCGAAGTCTTCAAAACATCACTTTTTCTTTCGAACAGCAACTCAGCACGTACGTACATAGGTGTCTTCATCTAGTGGCTGTAATACGTTTTAAAAAAGATTAACTTACGCAAAATTATGGAAGTAGACTTCCTATCTATGATCCAGGATCGAAACGGCCATTTTGCAGGAAGTTTTATTGCTTAATATTTTAAGCCTTGGATCTCTGATTAATTGCACAGATAGAAAATTTGGTGCAGCCAGGGTGCCTGAATTTAAGAGCCTACCCCACATCCAGAGTCGTAGCTAGGGTTTTCAGCGCCCAGGGACAACTGAAGATTTCGCGGGCCCTACTGCTTGCCAAAGATGGAAAACATTTAATTCTAAATTGTCGTAACGTCAATTTGGCGCCCCTTGGATTCTGCTCCCGGGGACAGATGCCCCCCTCTAGCTACACTTCTGCCCACATCGAATAATAGTGTAATTTGCGAATGGTACAAGAAAATAACTTGTTACAAGCTTACACATAATAAATTCAAGAAATGTACACACAAACATGTTTACATAGCATACTTAGGGTTTTTTTTTTTTTTAAAATAATTCTTGGAGTTTAACGGAGGCTAAAGTTGTTCGATAATTAAATTAATAATCAGGTTGGTCGTGCAAAGATCTCAGGGGTTGTGAATAAGGGATCTGGAAAGCTACGAAATTAGCTGTCGAGCTGGTTTAAACCTGTGATATCACATACATGTATAATATATAAACAACTTATTAAGCAAGTGTGAATCCATAGGTGCGATATGAAAATTAATGAAGATAATACATATGCATGATATAAATACCAAAAAGTAATAAATAAATAAGTGAAGATACAACAAATACAAACAAAGTACATGTCAATTAAGGCCTCTGTTCAAAGAAACCAAAAGGATAGTTCCAAGTTCAATATTGTAGCCCCTAGTAGTGATACACTACAATAGCCACATGACTGATATTGACAAGAGTGATATGTTGAAGTCTTTGTTCGATAGAAACAGAAAATCAAAAAAATGGTGTCACCGACTTTTTCTCTTAGAATTTTGTAAATCACACTTTTCATATGTATACAGTTATTGCAAACTGATAGAGAAACTGCCATTGGTTCAATACAAAAGAAAAGTGACACAAGGACTCTTTACAAGTCGTCTACTATTCTCAAGAAACGAGGAAGACCAAGTTCCTCTACTGAAACCTCTAAGATACCATCTGCAACAAAACGCACGGGTACCAAGGTTTCAGTTTCTGACGTATTAGAAAACAAAATAAAGGAGGACACTCGTCAGTTTTTATTAAATTCTGAGGCGTTGTGAATTATGTTCACCAAAAACTGCATCAAAGCTACATTCTTACCGCTCCTTATGCAACATTTTCCTCCGTGTAAATGAAAAAAAGAATTCTTTTTATGATTTCCACAATGAGTAACATTTTTATATAAAAAATCTGATGTATACATCAGACTCCCTTGCACGGAATATTAAACTATATGCATTATTTCCCTGCATTTCATTTAAACTTATTGAAATAAATTAAATCTATTTCGTCAATAGCACATAAACCCCAACAGAACAAATGTGCTTGTAAGGATCTTAAGTTTTACTAACGTTTATTTTATTTTAAATCTTTACTATCACTTCTTATTTTCTACTTCCGGCCAGAATTAAAAGCTTTAACTTATTTATGCAAATTTATCTTGCAAACGCCAAGTACTTAAGTTGTGGCTTTTTGCCAAGCAAGAGAGAGGAAGGAGTTAGTAGAAGCAGGCCGCTTGCCTTAGCAGTTTTACTCGGTTGCTGGTTGCCTTCAAGGCCAGAGGTTTAATCCTCTTGATAATTTTAAACGTATCGTAGTGTTAACAGTTCTCTGTACTACATACGGCCTTTCTGTTAATATACGGCCAATTTTCAAGTAGCCACTTGTTTATTAATCCAAAGTTAGTTTAGTTAGAATTTAGTTAATATTTTTATATTCTTACGTTCAGACCACAAGTGGTTGGTCTCTGTATTCCGAAGTCCGGAAATCATTGTAAAGAGAGAAAAATAAAGGGTTTCGTATACCCTTCCTGTGTATCTTGTCTACTTCCCACATTTATTGAACACAGCTTTAGTAACCTCCCTGTTCCGAGTCAGGTCATTTAATGTTCCCCAAGCAAGTAAGGAGGAACACTGAACCTGATATGCTTTTTAAAATTCACTGTATTTATTTACCATAGCGAAGCTCTGGCGCTAGGTTCACTTAACAGCGTTATATCTCATTCATTTTATAACTCAGAATGCAAAAAAAAAAAAAAAAAAATTATATCATCTGAAGAATTATCTAATCGTTGTCACATGTTATATTCAAATACTAAAATTAATCTATAACGACGTATCAAAGAACTGAAACAAATAAAAAAGAAAGTTTTTCACAGACCACTCAGGGCTGCTTACCTAATGCGCATGAGCTACTCGTAAACATTCTTTGTCCGAAACAGACTGGCGATAGTACTTTCTGCTAATATGAAACACTTATTTCCTCGAATTTCATTACAGATGTATTTCTCATTTAATTAATCAGGGTTGCCACTCAAACAGAAGAATGAAATTCCATGACTTTTCCAGGTGAGTTTTAAGAAAATTCTAGTCTATCCGCGTAGTGCCCCTTGGTTGTGCTGAGAGGTAGTTTAATTATAGTACCACTTGAAAAAACAAAAATTTGCCAATTACATATGACTATATATATTGTTGCGTGCGTACGGGTTCGTTCGAATTGAATGCATAAGTCCGATGAAAAATGAACAAAATTTATTATTATCACAACAAAAATGATTAATTTTCCTCAGATATTCCTTCAGTATTACAATATCTCACAGCAGTTATCTTTTACCTACTCAAACGTTCAAGAGAACTTAATTCAAAACAGTTAGAGAGAGCGAATCCGCGAATTAGCTAGTCAACAAGAGCAGTTTTCTAAACAAACTCCTAAAACAACAACAAACTAACTAAAATAACAACGAACTTATTTATTTAGGTCTGATTCACCTCAGGTATACAACTACTTTGAGTTTTGACCTGTTCAATCTGTGCATTCTATGAAGGCCATGCACGGTTTTTAGTACATTAAGGTGCTACTGCACCTCGCCCGGGGGCGTGACATTAGAACAAGGTGCAATCATTCCGTGGCTAAGTCAAGCCGAATATACGAAAATTGGGAAATTAGTACTTGGAAAACAAAATCATCCAGCATTCAAGTCCATGCATGATGCATTCGGTCAGGATAGTAGCGTAAAGTTACTGAGATAGGGTGCGCAGTCCAGCAGCGAATCAGGAGTAGAACCACAGCAGTGGGCGTGGTGAGATCACACAATACACAGTCCTTAACACAGATTAATTAATTCAGAGTCTCTAGCCTGCTTCCAGGCAAATAGCCAATTTTGGCAGTAACACAGTACTGGTTAAATAAGGTTAGATAGAGCACAAAACACAACTTCATATGTACACTATTTACATATTTACAACACCACCGCGCATTATGGTGAATTGACCGAGGTCTCTTCACCACGCTGTCCACCGTAGAGTCATAATTACCGAGTTCTCTTAGCGTGTGCACTGGAGAATTATCCATTTTTTCGAAGAAGTTGTGCACCTCTATGAGGATTTGTTCAGGAATGGGCTTTATTTTCAAGTTTGCATGAATGATGCTATTTCGTACAAACCAGGGCGCGTTAGTGATGGCTCTCAAAATTTTGTTTTGAAGGACTTCTAGTTTTCTCCTATCCGTCTTATTGGCAATTGCCCACGCTGGGGCGGCGTAGAGCATAACTGGCCTAATCATAGTGAGCTAGATCATGCGTTTAGCTTTTAAGCTTAATTTCGATTTCCTACCTATAACAGTATAAAGCGACATGAAAACTCCGTTTGCTTTATTTACTTGGTTGGTTACGTGCTCTTTGAAGGTGAGCCTATCATCTAGGGTAACTCCCAAGTACTTTGCGGACGAGCAAACTGGAATCACATCATTATCTATCTTCATATCCGTGTTCGTAGTGACATTTCTTCTGTAGCGACGGAATTGGACAATTTTACATTTCGCGGTATTAATTTTAATTCTCCTAAGTTGACACCAAGCAGCTACTATGTTGATGTGAAACTGTAGGTTAGTAAGAGCAAGTTAGGGGCTTTTTGATTCCGATAAAATCACCGTGTCGTCTGCATATTTCAGGGTTTTAGCATTCAGTGAGTTGGGTAAATCATTAAAGGACATGTTGAATGATTTTGGGCCAATAACAGACCCTTGCGGGAGGCCGCTGACAATGATTTTCCTTCCGGAAAGGGAGTCTCCAACTCTCACCTGGAAGGTTCTTCTTTTTAGGTATGAGATGATTAACTTCACAAGGGTGACAGGAAAAAGAAAGTTATTTAGCTTGTAAATCAGTCCTTCGTGCCAGTCCTTGTCGAAGGCCTTCTCAAGGTCTATGAAGCATGCTGCCACACCAGTTTTGTGGAAAAAAGCTCTCTTGATAAACTCAACGATATTTAGTACTTGATGGGTTGTGCTGTGGTGTTTCCGGAAACCAAATTGGGCCGGGTCTACCAGATCCAATCTTTCTAGGTGGTCTTTAATTCTATTGTTTAAAGCTTTCTCAAATATTTTTCCAATAGCCGGAAGAAGGTTAATAGGACGCTAACTGTCTGCAAGTGAGGGGTTTTTCCCCGGCTTCAGTATAGTGATAATAATCGAGTGTTTCCACTGCGAAAGATAATAACTCGTCCTGATGCAAGCATTAAAGATGTTTGTAAGTAGTACTATACACCTTGGAGGGAGGGCCTTCAGAGCACGATTGCTGATAACAACGAACTGAGAGGTTTTCCTCCTTTTATAAGATTTTAAATCGCGCGCGAGAATTTTCTGGAACTTTCTCGAAATCGAAAAGAGATATTTATTTATTAAATGTTAAATGCACGTGTTCTTGTATTTTTAATTTTCCAGCTTAGCTTTCCTTTAATATCCCTCTCGCTGCGTATTTTTTTTTTTTTTTATCAAAATAGGTTCAAAAATTGCGTATTTTTTTATTACATATTTCAAATCTACATATATTTTAGACTTAAAATATACAAAATTTTTTTGTAAAAGAGTTTTTTTTCAATATAGAATTAGATCAATGAAAAAAGTTGTCAGAATATTGAAATTGAAGAATAATGATAAAAAAGCAAAACTTTGAAAATCAATTTTGGTTAAATTATGATTTATTTTATAAAATACAAAGGTAAAAAATATATACTAATGAAAATATGCAAAATACTTACAAAACATTTATTAGAAATGAAGTTTTGTATGATAAATTTCGAAACAAGGCTCGAGGCAAAGTCCGACCTCGCAAACCAAATTCGCGTTTCTTTTCGAATTTTTTTTCCGCTTTCAGTTTTTTTTTTTTTTTTTTTTTGTTTTTTTTTTTTTTGGAACAACAGACAGCACACTGTCTACGAGGCTCTTTCTTGATGGGATTTGGGGGTATATGGCTAGCAAAATGTCGAGCAGTTAGCCTCATGGGATTGAGAGTTGAACTACATCTGCTAGAGTGAACACTGGAATTTCTATCTGAATACTTCTGAATGCTTAGTTCAATAATTTGCAAACGGAAGTCTAGAAGCGTTATATTTTGTAATGGGTTATCCTTTTTATAAAGGATATAAGCATTCCACAGTGATTGGTCCATGAATTGTCGGAAAATTTTTATATAACATTTCCCTTGTTGTTTTCTAAGGGTGGGGTAATATGATATTTCTTGGTCACATAAATCAACCCCACCCATCGTGTTGTTGTAATCACAAACAACAATTGGTTTGAGTACAGTTTTCTTTGATTTGCATTTCACCAAACGGGAACTTGCATTATGAACTGTACTTATAAGAAAAACACTTTTTTTATCTTGCCACTTCAGAGCCATAACTTTACCCCTTTGGTAAGCAAGGACGTCACCTTTAGGGATTTTTTCTTTTGCAAAATTTGGAGGAAGGTCTTTCCTCATCTTATTTACAGTTCCATATAAGTCTGTTCTTTCTGAAATTAAAATGTCTGCTAACTTTGGAGACATGTAGTAATTGTCCATGGTTACACAGTAACCTTGGCCCAGGAATCTATCCATCAGGTGCAGAACAATTTTAGTGGAAACTGGATAATTTGAAAATTTCGGGTTATACACAGTTCCATTACCTGTGTATATGAGAAAGTCTGCAATATATCCAGTTCCCACTTCGCAGACCACAAAAAACTTAAGGCCAAATCTTGCTCTTTTTTTCGCGATGAACATTTTCCAGCTCAGTCTGCCTTTGAAGCGCATCAAACTCTCGTCTATGCTGAGATTTTTATCTGGTATATAAAGATTTCGAAATTTGTTTCGAAGATGCTCCATGATGTCATAAATTTTATTTAATTTTGGCCATGGAGGATTATCCTTATCAAACTCTTCGTTATTTGTAAAATGAAGGAACTTCATCAGCAAAATAAATCTATCTTTCTGAATTACTTGTTGAAAAATAGGTGTTTGCAATATGTGACGTTTGGACCAATAATATTCTTGTTTAGGCTTTTTTACAATTCCTTGGAGAAACAAAACGGAAAAGAATAATCTAAGTTCTTTCTCATCCGTATCTGTCCAATTTTTCCACCTTGATCTTTTTTTAGGAACTGCCTTATTCATATACTGCTGAGCGTATCTGTTGGTCTCTTTTACTATTATTTGCAACATAACATCGTCAAAAAAAAGTTCAAAATAATCCAAAACAGTTGCATCATCTGCCATAGTGAAATTTGGTCCGGGATTGCCAATAAAAGGAAATGAAGCAGGAGCTGGTGGAATATTTTGCATATCAATTTTGCACCACTGTCGGGCGTTTTGAATAGAAAATGAATTTTCAGATTCATCACTATCCACAGAGGAATCCGAGAAATTTTCATCAGTTCCGCTATAAATATCATCAATATACTCGGAATCAGAGTCAGAACTACTGTCAGTGTCGGAAATATCGTCAGGAACATAGGTCATATCACTCGCGAAACGCTTCCTGCCAGACATCTTTGAGCTCTGAAAAGCGCGCGCAAAATGCTAAAAAAATTCTTTTTATATTTCGCAGAAACGTGGACAACTAACGCCATCTGTTAGTCGACATCTAAATAAACAATTAAACATTACAGAAAAGCCGAAATGAAACCATAAACGGGAAAAGAGCGGGTTGCACACTTAAATAGGCGGCAAAAACGCATTCCCGCGATAATCGCGGGTTGCGCAAATTTTGCTACTTTTACGTTGCCCGTGGAAATCGCGGGATGCGCAGCGAGAGGGATATTCATCACGCGCTACGCTGCAGGGCGAATAAAACAATTTAATTTATAATTCAACGGTTAATCTTTGAATTATGGTAACTTGGAGATTTTTTGGCGACCAACCCTGCTAGTTTTTGTGTTTGGACGCCATATTGTTTTCACGAAGTAAAGGCTTTTTAACTCAACATTTTTTTTCCAACAATCTGCTAGCCGAATTACGCTTATGCTAGAACTTTTATGGAACAAAAGTGCTTAATCATGACGAAGAGTAGGTGCGAAATTGAGAGAAAGTGCAGAATCGCACGCTGCTTGCCGCGTTTTTAAGAATTTGCACATACACGATATCCATGTACACGTCGACCTATTTTCACTTAAAAAAAATCCCAGAATTGCACAAAAATGGCATCGCGCACACTCTTGACTTTATCCATGTACACTGCTAAAGTCCTAGCTAGTAACCTTTATCGCCTTACCAAAATGTCGCCAAACTACCTGTTACCATATTCCAAAGATTAGCCAATTCAACTAACATTAGCTATTTAAATACCAAATCCGTAACACTGTCCCCTTCTCAAGAACTGCACGTCACGGGCAGTTCAATCCTTAGACAGGTAGCCAAACTTACATCTAATGCATATATGCAATAATAAACATTACATTACAATAACAAACAACATGAACAATAAATGCAATAACTAACTCAAACAAATCAAATACTATCAAATACTAAATACAAGTCAAATAAAATACACATTTATAAACAAAAAGGACCATGGTCTTACACTATTTACAATTATTTACACTACGTACTATGGCCGTAGTAATGAGTTAACCTGTCGTAATGAACGACTTTAGGTTTAGAGTTCGAAGCCTTACGGATCCGAACCATGACGTCATTCAGTCTGTTCAGGACTGTGTATGGACCACCCGAAGGTGACTGTAATTTTGGACTGAGTCCTTTTCGTTGAATCGGGTTCCACAACCACACCTTGACTCCTTCTTTGAATCTATGTCCAATAGCACTCGTGTCGTATCTGGTCTTCACCTTCTCCGTCGCCAAGTTGACTCCCTTTCGTGCAGAACGGTGCATCGCCTCAAACCGGGACCGGACATCTTGGATGTGTTCCTCAGGCGATGAAGGCGCATCCGTAGGGCGACCAAACAGGCGGTCACAAGGCTGCTGACGAAGGTCTCGACTGAAGAGCATCTGGGATGGAGAATAGCTGGTATTGCGTTTCTTTTTGGCCCTAGCACGATTTCGGCAGCTTTCTGAATAGAGTCTTTCCCATGAGACGTCGGCGTTTCCAGGTGATGATTCCTTTTGAAGATGGATAGTCATGTCCTCAGATGCTGAGAACAGGTTATTGTTTTCGAAGTGTAAAGAAAAATTGTATTTCTTTAAAAAGTCCAATCCGAGTATGAATGGATCTGTAATATCTATCCGCCACATATGCCGTGTGATGGTAGGCGGCACTTCCAAATATGATGGTTACGTTTAACTTCCCAGCTATGTCGATCTTATTACCAGATGCAGTCTGAAGGGTAACACAGGATGGCGTCCAAATAAGTTTAAACTGTTGAGCTAAATCTCTCCGAATGATGGTAACATTAGCTTCTGTGTCAATGATCATATTGCAAGGAACTCCATCGATGGACAGTCCGTTACTGTTGCCATTCACTGTAGAAATCTTGAGCGCTTTTAAACAAGGTTTTTCATTCTCTGGCTATACCAACGACTTCTTATAACAGGTAGACGGCTCACCCACAGAGAATTCGTCTGCTAGGATGTCTCCAACATATACCACGTGACTAATGCTCTTGGGGAGTGATAGCTTAGACTGTTCATCGCCAGTTTGGCCCGCTTTTGATATGGCAAGTAGTGCTTTTTATTTCCGTCTCCTAGCAGCCAGCAGACAACGACCTCGAATTAGGTTGTTAGATTTTTTACAATTATATTTAGATATAACTTAACCCCTTTTTTCCTGAATATTTTATCTATATTTTTAATAATCGCTTTAAATTATTTGCACCATTGTTTAAGATGTTTAGGTTAAATAATTTTAGGAAGAAAATCTAAAATAAATAATAAAAAATGAGATGGAAACTTTAATTAGAATAACGTTAAAAAATTAATTGCACTACTGTTATAATATTTGAGAAGGTAAAAAAATCTCGTTTAATTTTAATGCATTGCATCCTAAAGAGACAAAGAAAATCACATTGTATTACATGTATTTATGCCATTGATGAAATATATACTTACAGGCTGTTGACTTTCAGCTGGAACTATAAACTATTACTGTCCAAACTTAATATAGTTTATGATACAAAAAGATAAATTATACTGAATTAATTAATTAAAATTATGTTTACTTAAATATATGAAAGTAAAATATTAAAGAAAAATATTTTACTTTCATATATTTAAGTAAACATAATTTTAATTAATTTAAAGTCAGAAATAGTTTTTGGAAGAATTTCATTTACTTTTGACCTCTCGGTGTTAGCAATAGTACTTGCATTATGGAAATGTAGGATAGTAAAGAATTTTTTATTTTTAAAAAGATCTTTATTAAGTAATTGATTATGCCCATTTTATTCAGTTACTTGCATATTAAAGTGCTTATAAATTCAGCAATGTCCAGAAAATAATTTCGTGCAAACTTGGAAGCTACTGCCTTAACTGTACATTAAATTTAGTAAGATTTCATATTTTGCAGATCAGCTGTAAAATGTACATTTTCAAAATAAAATTTTCTTTCTGAATTATAAATTCAAACATGACAATACATATTCTATTTTATTCCTGTATCCCAATTAAATAAACACATTATGAAAATGTGCATTTAAATATAGTATTTACTATAAAGTAAGTGGCTTAATTACAAATAAACACACAAAAATTAAGTAAAACAAAAATATACTACTTATCATGAACAAATCTTTTAAACGTGAGCAGAACGCACGTTTTGAATAAAAAGTTTTCGCTCTTCACCAGCTGCAAAGGATCCAACTTGCATCTGATGAAGAAATAAAGCTTTTCGATTGAAAAGCATGTCCTGCTCATATTTTAAAAGTTTGGTGTTCATACAAAGTAGTATATTTTTATTTTAAGTGGATTAATGCTTTATTTTATTTATTAAAATCATTTATTCTAAAGTATATCAAGAACAAGTACTAAAAATCACCTACTCAAAATGGTAGTCAAGTATATTCCAAATTTCTTATTTTTGATATGTGAATAAGTAATGAGCTTTTTAAAACAAAAACACACAATTTGGCCAAAATATAGAAACTAGTTATTGTTATATACTACATGAATAACTTTATGAAATACAATAATGCAATATAATATGAAATACAATAATAATAACCTCTTTTTTCCTGAATATTTTATCTATATTTTTAATAATCGCTTTAAATTATTTGCACCGTTGTTTGTTGCACCCTATATATGGCTCTGATATGAAAAATTTGACTTATCAAACTTTTTTTATTTATTATTATTATTTTTGGAGATGGTATATATTTTTAAAAAATTAGCTTGTCGAACCATTGAAATCTTTATAGATATATAAAGAATGTGATATTTACTTTTAAAAAATGAATACATAAAACAATGTAAATAAAATACAAACTACAAATTAAAAATACATGCTTTTATTTTTAAAAGTACAGGACTTGAATAAAACTTAAAATATTATTGTCCCTTAAAAAGTGTAATTTTTGTGTTAACACTACGTACGTTTTTGTTCTGAAGTTTTTCTGTTTCAACTTTACCTGCATAGTACAGTCGTATTTTCAGGTATTCAAACAGAATGGCTTTTATCAAAGAACTTCTATGGTTATCTAAAGGCTCGTGATTTAAAATATGTTCATGCATGCCTAAAAATATATTTGGAGAGTTTTCTATTATACATTTAACACTATCTGAAATTAATGAAGCCATAATGTTTTTTTGTTTAAGTTTTCCAGAAGCTTGGGTGGTTCGAAAAGATTTCTCAGCTGCTCTACATATCTTCACAACACTACCAGATGAAACTATTAATCCTCCCCTATTTTTTCTATCTAATAATTTACTTTGTGTATAATCAACTGTTAAACCAACATCAGACAGAGAATATATACAAGTATCACATTTTAATGCATTTTTCAATTTTTTAACAACACTACCAGCAATGTATGCAACAACATCACTAACAAAGGTCTGAGAATTGTTTACAGCTTGTTAATGCAAAAGAATGATCTTCAGTAACACAATTCTCAGAAAAATTAAAATCAACTTTAAAGGTATCTGTGGAGTTGAAATTGATAGACTTCAAGTACATATTAGTGGAACTGCTCACATTTAAAATATTTGTATCGTCTAAAACGATGCAATTTGCACTACCTGATGTCATTATGTGATGGTGCATCAGTAAGCGAACATATGCTGCTTTAAATTGTTTTGCAGTAGGGTTGTTGTTGTGACCACCTTTTGTGCGTATGGCACTGAAAAATAACTCAAGGTGGTCCTGTGATAATTTGTATGTCAGGAAAAAGTTTAATGGGTGAGGTGAAATTTCACACAGCTCAATATATAACGATTTAATACTATTGATGCAAACTAAAAATCCTAAAAATCTTGTTTTCCTGTTGCTATGCAATATGTATTCTCCAATTTTACTTGTTCTTAAGTTTTTTATGTATTCTTGTGCTGTATTTAAGAAATTTAATATAGTATCTTTATTTTGGGGCTTGATTGGAGATTTAAAATCTTTACTTAATAGGTTTTTGCTGTTTAAGATGTCAAAAAGGCTATTGAATATTTTTAAAAATTTTATGGTTGGAGCGCAGCCAATGAATGTGGGGTGTTTTAAATCGTTTTCTAAATATAAAAGAGCATCAGCAACACTATTACTGAGAACCTGGGCTGCAAGTTTAACCTTCATTTTTTCACGATACCATTCTATGTGCCGTGCCCGTAACTTTGTTGCAGCATGAAGGCCTTGCTCCTTTTGAAATTTTTCTAAATTGATTATATGCTCCCACAAAATGAAGCCACTGTCACCATCAACAATGGATCCTTTTGATGCCAAGCAATTTCTAACAAGCTTCAACATATGGCAAGGATCCATTATGACATACACATTGTCTCCGGTGGCAGGGTGTGGAAAATAATTGATTAAATTATTGCTTTGTAAATTTGCACCTAATGCATTTGCAGTTGCAGTATTGCTACTGCAACCATCAAATGTCAAACTTATAATTCTAATGCCAGTCTCTTGAAGATAATGAAGGGCCTCATTAATAAGATTGGCTCTTTTTAGAGCATTTAACCAATTTATCAAAAAATACGAAACTGGAACCTTCCAGCTTCCATTAATGGCATTCACCATGAAAACTAAAGCCTCTTTTGCATGAGGCAGCTCATCATCATCTATGTCAGTACCTAAGTCAACATATCCAGTAAAACGTGTTCTATCCCATTCAATATGTTGTCGTATTGCCATTTCATCGACAATAAGAGCTCCATAAATGGTTTTGTTTATCTTTAAAGCTTCTTCTGCTTTAAGTTTCAATGATTTTAGGGCTTCCTTCGTAAATCCAGGAGAACCACTAATTTTACCATACCACCTTCTTAAATTAGAAGGATGGGGAAGACTGCCGTTGAACATTTGTCTGACATAATTATATGCTTTTGCCGAATAAAAATTTAAAGTCATGGCAAATGTTCGGAGGTATTCTGAATATTCAGCTCTTTAATTACTACCTTCAAGTCTTTCTATGAAGTCCCCTGCAGCTCCAGACAACTAGAGGAAGGGAGCAAAAAAATTAAGATTTTAATATAATATTAAACATAAAAATTTTAAATATAATATAATAAAACATAGATGAGTTTTAGCAATAACTTATAACATTTTTATGTAATGGTCACCTCAAAAATATTTAAAAAAACCTACAGATGCAATATTTTCATGACACTAATGGAAATACAACCTGTGACATTGCATCCTGCATGTCATTTCCTTAATCAAAGAATTACTTGATTAGGCATATATTTCTGATTATTGCATTTTGAAAATTCTCAGCAAGTATTCATTATATCTTAGGGTGCATGATAAGGGGCCATCCAAAAATGATGTCACGCTCTGATGGGGGAGGGGGTTTGTGCAATTGTCACAAGGGGGAAGAAGAGTAATAAAAAGTGTGACATCACACACATTTTGGTTAAAAAACAGCATTTAAAATCAGCTGATTAAATTTTGAAATTACAAAAATTGAGGATATTTCTTTCTATTGGGGCTAAAACAACTTTCCTGGGATTAATAAAAATTCTACTGATTCTTACTAAATGATTTAGATCAGCATTTCCCAGCTTTAAATCAGAAGTGAAAGTATATGTTTATGTAATAGCCTGACATTTGGCAAGGGAAGGAGGATAAAAAAATTTATGAAAATGTGCAACATCATTTATGAATTACCCCTAAATTAAGTTATAGTTAAAAACCAAAACTATAGTTAAAAGCACAATTTCTCTGGGAAATGATGGATAAAATAATTGTAAGAGAGATACAAAACTGGATATTGTAAAAATTTGTTAAGCTTACCCCTAAAATTGTTGACGCTGAATCAGATATTAAATTCTGAGTTTTTAACTCAGTCAGCAGCTCGTCTAAAGAGGCCACACGCTTCTTCAGTCTTTTGTTCTGTTTATCTAACAATTTAATTTTTCTTTTCATGCTGATATTTTGCTGCTGAGCTATTTCAAGAACTTTTTTTGCTTTACTTGGAGATGTAACATCCTCATCATTAAAATCTCCCAAGTAATGCAGCCGTTTCCTTCTTTCAGGAGTTACAGATGTACTTGCTGAACCTACAACAGATTTCAAGACGAAATATTAAATATATGTGTTATATTAATAATAATTATTATTATTTATAAATCATACTCATATGGAGCTTAATAACGCATTTCAGTAATTTTATGGCTAATAATTTGATTTGGTGTGGAGGAAAAGGATTATTTTATTTGTGTAATGTCTTTCTGAGAGGAAACAGAATTAAAAGTTATGAAACATGAATATTTATAGCAAGCAAGGAGATTTTGAGGGTAATTTGCCATCTTAAATTAGTAAAAAATAAATAATGGGTTTTTCTTCACAAGCTTTCAATACCTTGCAAAATATTAGAGTTCAGGCAAGATGTTGTAGATATAAACTAAATTAGTTTTAAAAGTTCCCATAATCTCAGATTACTTTATCGTGTAATAGTTCAAGTGTTTTAGTTGCTTTAATTAGCAATTGCATAAAAGTTTCAAGTTAAGTTCATTAAATTTAATTTACAAATGAAACTGAAACATAAACATAAATAAAAAAGTAGGCTAAAAGTAAATTACAAGCATTCTGGAAATTCTAAACTGAATATAAGTCTAGAATGCAACAAAATTCACCTACTTACAAAACTATTTTTCTCTCTAAAAATGCTATTTAACATATTGAAACCAATACAATTAATAGAATTCAAAGAAAAAAATTACTACATCACAGCATGTTATGTTAGACTTAATCAAAGTACAATTTCTTCCTCGACTCTCTCTCACATACATAAATAAGTATGTTAAGTACATGATACTGAAATTGAAAATAGAGCATCACTTACTTTCTGAATAGTGCATAGACTCTTCTGGATTGGGCTGAAGTGGCTTTTTTGACGACTTTCGCTTGTAAACATTTTTTTGTAAGTGAGAAGGGAAATTAAATAACGTTGGAATTGCTGTGGCCTTTAACCAGGTGCCTCCAAACTTTGTTCTATCGAAGCAGTCTGATGTAAAATGTTTCGAACATAACTTTGAATACTTGGTTACTCTAAAGTTTTCCCGCCGCAGTTGTACTTCCCATTGTTTTTGCCTTTCTGGATCTTTAGGGAAACTATAAATGAAAAAAAAAAAAAACCCTTAATTGTACTAAAGTAGCAAATGAAGCATTAAATTACACACATATATGTATTCCAGGTCATACAGGTATACTGCAGAAGAATGGTAATTTTTCAGAATCATTTAAGAATTCTTAAGTACATGCTGAAAAATATCATGAAATTTTAAAAGTGTAGTATTTTTTCATTGGAAAGAAATGTAAATATACCTACAAATAGAGTCAAAACAATAATATAATTGTCTGTATATGGGGATGGCATTTTTCCCTTTAGCCTTTTATTACATGAGAATTCTTATTTCGTGATTCTGTATTGGAATGGAAATCAAAGGGTCCTTTTGGACCACCTTAAAGTTCTCTTAAAATTATTTTACAATAGTACGTACATTCAAAAACACAATTTGTAATACATCAAATTACAGGTCAAAAGGTGCCTTCTAGAGAAAAGAGGGTCAAGTGAAATTTAAAAGAAAATGAGTCACTTTCAAATTAGATTGTTAATGATGGGAAAAATTTGTGCTCAAGGCAATGTTGAAAAAAGTTAGTTTGATTTTGTCATCAACAATTCTTTCTTAATAAAAATCTATTAACAAAATTATATTTCACTGCATGCAGGTTCAACTTCTAAAATGAGCACCACCTCTCTTTTCTTGAGATTATATTACTGAAACATAATAATGCACTCTCTTTTCTTGAGATTATATTACTGGAACAAAATAATGCAATCTTAATTACTGATTTCCACACTCATGTGTATGTCATGGGGGGATGAATACATCTTATTAACTATAACAAATATTTTATATTGAATATGTATCAAACGGTAACAAACTTCAACTCAGTATTTATTATTAGGATCAAAACGATATTACAGTTAAAAACTCTCTCACTCTCCTTTTGTTTTTTAAATACTATTTAAAATATGGTTAAGTTTTTTACATCACATTTTTTCAATTACATTAAATTTCTAACAGCATCGTAGATGAGACAGAATTATAATCCAGATTATTTTTATTTTAATTGATTTTATAGAAAATAATGATACAGCATTGAGCTCTATAAAAGTAATCTGATTTTTAAAATAATGCTGTTTAACTGTTTATGTTCAATGTTGCATGAATCAAGATCTTCAGCTTTTTTTTTTTTTAACAAAGTAAACATATCGCACAATCTTTTCTCAATAATTTAATGCTAATAACAGCATTTTTCTTTTTTTTTATCGCAAGCAGTAATTGTTTATGAAATCAAAACGCGTACGACTTGGCGAAAAAAAGTTAACGCCAATTGGCGCAGCTTTCTATTTCAACGGAATACACGGAAAAAACATATAAAATTCAATTATTTGTAAAGGATGAATCCAGTAAATAGTGTCACAGTATTTAATACATTTTGATGCTAATAATACATGCTGAAAATGTCATATACAGTGGCAATTTTCTTGTACAATATGGCTGAAAATTTCCAACCAATGCAACAGAGATAGTAAAACGACAGAAATACTGAAAATAAAATAATAAATCATGCAGTTTTAACTTACCTATGAAAGGTTACAGGTCCTCCTTTCACGAAACTTTCTTTACATCCATAGGCGCTGCAGCGAATAACCATTTTTACTTAAATTTTATGTGACCAAGCAGAGCAGCAGTCTTTCGTCCCATAGAAAGCAATGTAAAGTATTTCCGGACTTTCGGAATTCGCGCAGCAGTCACGTGACACTAATGTTGGAACCGGTTGAAGGTTGCAATAAGCTCTCTACCAGTATATTATCTCGTTGGGCTATACCCGTTCCTCGATATGGTCATTCTCCGTCGTTGATGAGAAATGACTTCAATTTCCGTGCTCCGGGTTCTGCAGTTCCTTCGCACGTGGCCTTCAGCTCCACAGTTTCAGCACTTTCGTTTCTTGTCACTCCTTTTTCGTCCGATGGCAATTAATTGTCTGTTCAACTCGTTTGTCATATTTTCCGTGCTTTGAGGTGTTTTGCAGTTCCTTCGCACGTGGCCTTCAACACCGCAGTTCCAGCACTTTAGAATTGATTTCTTTTCACTTCTGTTCTGAAGCCACTGACTTGTCTAGTAAAATCATCTGTTTTATTCCCCGGGATGTTCTGCAATTCCGTCGCAGATGACCTTCAGAACCACATCTCCAACACCTTAGAGATACTTTATTCTCACTGCTACTTCGTATCAAAGGGTCGACTTGTCTGGATAAATCACCTAAACGAGCCATCAATTGATCCACTGGCTCGTGGACTCACACAGCTCTGACTGGGTAGTGACCTCTACCAGTTGCTTGCTGAGCTGCCTCGAATTTCATGGCGTATACTAGAGCGCTTTTAAATCTTTAACATCCCCCATTCTGTATTTCGGGATGCCAGATGCCATCGATGAAGTACTGCAGAGACAGGATTTCCCTCGTTTCTCTCGAGCAAAGGCGAGGTGGGACAGTCTTTCAACACCCGTGACGAGCTCCTGGAGTGATTCTGTGGGCTTCTGTTGACGGGATTTTAATTAAAACCTGCTGTAGTCTTTTAAACATTTCTCGCCAAAGCGCAGCTCCAATGCGCCTTATAGAGCTTCGAAGTCAAGTCTTTGGTTTTCTGGAAGCGTCTGCAGGATATCCGCTGCGTCTACTCTCACAGAAGCGGCGAGATGATAGGCCTTAGTTTGGGAATCCCATCCATTCGCATCCGCAACGATAATCTCACTTATACACTTGCCAGGAAGTCTTCCCATCTTATGTAGATAGTTTCAGAGAGGGATGAGCAGGCACTGGTAAAAATTTAAAACCATCTGAATTGCTCACTTCTGTCGCTACGAATTTCTTTAAAGTATCCACTTCTTTGGCAACCGCAGAAACCCGGTCATCAATTTGTTTTTGAACGGAACAAACTTTTCCTTCTATTTCTTCTTTGACAGAAGAACTTTTTTCTTCAATTTGTCCCACTTTATTTTCAACCACATCTAAACAGCCTTCCATAGCATCGAATTTGGTTTCTATTATGCAGGCAATTTCTCTTTTCATTTCGTATTGACTTTCTTCAATCTTTACTTGTACAGCCTTTATTTCTTCTTTAACAGATTCCTTAACAACTTTTATCTCGTCTTTAAAAGTTAACTGACCAGCTTGAATGGCCTTCATATCTTCCTTAACGGATTTTTGACTAGCATTCATTTTCTCTTTAACGGCTTCCTGTCCCGCTATAATCTCTTCTTTAAAGGATGCTTGGCTAGCTTCCATCTTTTCTTAGAATGCAGCAAAAGCATTGATGAGCAGCCTCAATTGTTCTTCCATTGCTCTTGTTATTGGCATTCAAGTCCCACTTCTGACACCAAAAATTGTTGCGTGCGTACGGGTTCGTTTGAATTGAATGCACACATCCGATGAAAAATGAACAAAATTTATTATTATCACAAAAAATGCTTAATTTTCCTCAGATATTCGTTCAGTATTACAATATCTCACAGCAGTTATCTTTTAACTACTCAAGCGTTCAAGAGAACTTAATTCAAAACAGCTAGAGAAAGCTAATCCGCGAATTCAATAGTCAACAAGAGCAGTTTTCTAAACAAACTCCTAAAACAACAACAAACTAACTAAAATAACAACGAACTTATTTAGGTCTGATTCACCTCAGGTATACAACTACTTTGAGTTTTGACCTGTTCAATCTGTGCAGCTTATGAAAGCCATTCACGGTTTTTAGTACACTAAGGTGCTACTGCACCTCGCCCGGGGGCGTGACATTAGAACAAGGTGCAATCATTCTGTGGCGAAGTCAAGCTGAATATACGAAAATTGGGAAATTAGTACTTGGAAAACAAAATCATCCAGCATTCAAGTCCATGCATGATGCATTCGGTCAGGATAGTAGCGTAAGGTTACTGAGACAGGGTGCGCATTCCTAACTAACTAAAATAACAACAAACTGAGAGGTTTTCTTCCTTTTATGAGATTTTAAATGGGGCGGGAGAATTTTCTAGAACTTTCTCGAAATCAAAAAGAGATATTTATTTATTAAATGTTAAATGCATGTGCTCTTGTATTTTTAATTTTCCGGCTTAGCTTTCCTTTAATATTCATCACGCGCTACACTGCACGGGGAATAAAACAATTTATAATTTAACTAACATTAGCTATTTAAATACCAAATCCATAACAATATATATGACATATAATCTCCAAAGCATTACTATTACATCGAAACTAGTTGTTTTTCTCCACTGAAGACTGAGATTAAAATCTGCCAATCTGTTAAAACCAAAAGAAGACTTTTTTGTTTTAACATATATTTTCCAACGAAATGAAAGAAAGAAATCTATTTACTTATATTTTCAAATAAATTCAGGTACTTTATATCTATTTAGCAGCATACATATGCAAAAAAATATGTCCATTAAATATCGTGATAGTGTGTCATCATACTTCATTTCACCTTCGTTGTGCTGAGAGATAATTTAATTATAGTACTACTTGAAAACACAAAAATTTGCCAATTACATACGACTATATATATATATATATATAACATATAATCCCCAAAGCATTACTATTATATCTAAACTAGGAGTTGTTTTTCTCCACTGAAGATTGAGATTAAAATCTGCCAATCTGGATTTAAAAAAAAAGTCTTTTTTGTTTTTAAAGATATTTTCCAACGAAATGAAAGAAAGAAATCTATTTACTTATATTTTGAAATAAATTCAGGTATTTTATATCTATTTAGCAGCATACATATGCAAAAAATATGTCCATTAAATATTGTGATTGTGTGTCATCATGCTGTTAGAATTAGTTTCATGATTACGCCAGAGAAAACTGCCTGACACTTGAAGTTATTATTAATAATAAATAAATTTAGAGGGAAGAAGCCACATTAAATGGTACGAATAACATTAAGATAAAGTTAATTACTTAAAAATTGAATTACACTCATGTCCATAAATTAAGGATAATTCGGAGTCAAGCGCAAATCGAATTCTAAAATAAATACACTCATGTCCAAAATTATCTTTACATACCCAAAAATGATGATATTTAGTGAAATATCGAATCAATGTGATCCGTATTTGCAGGGAATGTGTGAAAACCAGGCCTAATTAGCATTATCCAATCAAAAGTAATCAAACGGTTTGTGATATGCAAATCTAGGCGTTACGCCATCCAAGGGTGAATCAAGCGCTTTGCGCAAACTGAATATTTGAGTGAATTTCTGCAACATAGCGTTTGATTTCAGTGTGTAGGGACTCAAAGCGGTTTGTTATGGCTTCGAAGTATCATTTGGAAGAATCTGTAAAGTGGCGAATTATCGACCGTTTAGAAGCAGGGCAGTCAATCATGGAAACAGCCACATGTCTGAATATTTCAAGACAGACAGTCTCTAAGCTATGGAAACAGTTTCAAAATGATGGAAGTGTTGTAAGGAGGCCTGGAAAAGGTCGGAAACGAATGACAACTGCTTCTGAAGATCGGTATCTGGCATTAACTGCCCGTTGTAACAGAAAGGCTACTGCTCGCCAGTTAAGTTCAGAGCTTGCAGCCGTCACTGGAACTGTTGCATCACGGCAAACAATATACAGAAGGCTTAATGAAAAAGGCCTTTATGCCAGAAAGACAAGGGTATGTGTTTTACTGTCTTCACAGATAAAGAGGGATCGCTTTAATTGGTGTAAAGAACATCAAAACTGGACTGAACATCAATGGTCCCATGTTCTCCTTACTAATGAGTCGCGGTTTAGTTTAACTGGTGATTCTAAACGTGTTTACATCTGGAGGGAGTCAGGAACACGAAATGATTCCTCGAACACTGTGGAACGTGACCGTTTCGGTAGTGGAGGTGTGATGGTATGGGGTGGAATAATGATCGATGGACGTACGCCCCTACACGTGTTCAGCAGCGGATCTATGACATGCCAGATATATCGGGATGAGGTCTTAGATCCTTATGTAAGACTTTTCAGGGGTGCATATGGACCTGACTTTTTATTTATGGATGATAATGCCCTTCCACATCGAGCAAACCTCGTTGATGAATTCCTTGAAAGTGAAGACATTAAGCGAATACCTTGGCCACCAAACTCTCCTGACCTTAACCCGATAGAGAACTTATGGGACTACCTTGGAAGAGCAATTGCACGTATACATCCTCCTCCTAGAGATGTAAATGCTCTGAAGATGGCATTGCTGGAAGAGTGGAGATTAATTCCCCAAACTGTGGTTAACAACGTTATTTCCAGCCTTAAGACACGTTGTGATATGTGTGTACAAGTCAGGGGAGATCGTATTCCATATTAAATTCGTAAGACTTAATTCTTTTTCTGAATCATTCCTTTTTTTCTTAACTCTCTTTGTCATACTTTATTACCATTTTTATTGTTTCATGCTACAATTTTATATCATATGAGGTGATCTTCAATTTTTTCTTTTGCATTTATGTGTCATCATGTTATGTATGATTCCACGAAAATTCATTAAATTATAAGTCATAGTCTCTGAGAAATCCGTGAATTTATGCATGTAAACATAATTTTGGACATGAGTGTATCACCTGTAAAATTACTATACACATCTTCAAGAATAATATGCAAATTTCAGGAAGTAACCAGATGACATCGATGGTACGTCACAATGACGAGAGTGATATATAAGGAATACAGGCAAAGAAGAAAAATTGTTCGCAGGCGCTTCATAAGCATTTCGGTGCAATAACGGAATAGTTATGACACAAAGGACGCATTTGGATGATTTTTTACATGGTAGAATTATCGGCCGTCTGGAATGTGGGCGTACCCAACTGGAAGTATCAGACGAACTTGGAATTGCCTAGTGTCATCTCCAGGCTTTGGCAACGATTCCAAGATGATGGTAATATGAATAGACGTTACAGCACAAGTCGCCCTACAGTTACAACACCGAATGAGGACCGGTATTTGGCAGTTACTGCCAAAAGAAACAGGCGGAGCACAGCCTCAGACCTGTCTCGTCAGCTCTCTTCAGCCACTGGTACGACAATTTCAAGGCAGACCGTGTACAGACGCTTAGGGCAGATTGGTCTATATGCTCGTAGACCTGACAGATGCGTTCCACTTACTGCAACTCACAGTCGCCTGCGGTTAGCCTGGAGTAGAGAGCATGCATTGTGGACACCGCAAAAGTGGGCTTGTGTGATGTTTTCCAACGAGTCCAGGTTTAGCTTGCAGTCTTATTCTCGCTGGACTTTCATATGGAGAGCTGTAGGTACCCGTTATCACTAAGAAAACATCATTGAACGACACCGTTACGGTGGTGCAGGAGTGCTCGTTTGGGGTGGAATTATTCTGGGTTTCAGAACTGACCTGCATGTTCAAATTGGACAAGCCAAATCTATCGGGACGTCATCCTGGAACCACATGCACGTTTGTTTCGGGGTGCCATGGACGCACAATTTGTGTTTATGGATGACAACACCCGTCCTCACCGTGCAAACATCGCAAGCGAATGCCTTCAATCGGAGGATCTCACCCGCATGGACTGGCCAGCATTCTCACCGGACTTGAATCCAGTAGAGCACGTGTGGGACATGCTTGGCTGACGAGTTGCAGCCCGTCAACCTCCTCCTACATGTCTACCGGAACTTCGGAGAGCATTGCTTTTTGAGTGGTGTAATATCAAACAAGATCAGATCGATAATTTGATACTCAGCATGCCTAGGAGCTGTAAGGACTGTATTGCATCGTCTGGGAGACATACAATGTATTAACAATCATACCAACCATGTAATATTGGTTTTTTGTAAATAGGTTTTTTTTTTTTTTTTTTTTTTTTTTTTTTTTTTTTTTTTGTAATTTGCTCTAGGGAGAAAAAATAGCTAATTCTTTTAATAATATCAAACATATAGCATCTTTTTTTGCTTTTTACCTTTTGTTTAATAAATAAGCTTTACAAATAAAGTCAAATTTGTTTTGCTTCTAACTCTTCCTTTGCTTGATTTTGCATTATCCTTAATTTATGGACATGAGTGTACAATAATCAAGATATTTTGGCGATATGCTGGTGGCTTTCCTATAATCATCCGACTGTCTTGACGTTCACATATAGTAGTTTACTCTTCACTTCTTCAAATTCTTCGCTGCAGGTCTGTAGTAAAATTTCATGTATTTGTGACCAATCAACTGCATTCTGTTGAAACACAATAGGTGGGGGCGTTTCCTCCTCTCCAGCTCCTCCTATTTCGGTATTACCATCTGGATTCAGGGGTTGCAAATTTGTTTTCTTCTGTATTTACTTGTTTCGCTGTTTTGTCTTGGGGCTATCCATTTCTGTGCTTTGCCAGGCCCACGCCAACAATAGGTGCAAGGTCGTATGGCACATGACAGCGGCGAGTTAAAAAAAAGCACCGGGCAATCATTAAAACAAGCAGTTCGTCTCGCTGCCTGTCTGAACTGGTAAATTTTTGTCTTATTTGAACGCCCCTCCGGGGATCGGCACAGGTAAAACCTGGGAAGTTACTGGTTAGAATCTGTACCTAGGCAGTCCTGGCCATGGGTGTTTAAAATCAGTCTCCAAAGGACTGCAGTCATCGCTATCGATGGCTGTTTCAGGCTCGGCAGGGACCATGTGGCGTTCTCGTCCGTTCCGTTGGCTGTGGTCAGATATACATGGTTGTCTGGGATGAAACACCTCCGTAGGTGGAGTTTGTAAATTCATCAAACCTTTAAACTGCTTGAGGTTTCCAGTGAGGACTTGGAGTCTCAAAACTGCATATTCATATCCTTCCTTGTTTTCCTCCTGGGGGCACCTAAAGCCGACATCTGTATACCATGACGTAGTGTTAGCAGGCCGGATTGGTGACCCAGTCTGTCTGACAAAGTAAGCGACTTCGTTCTGCTGTCCGGGGTTTGGGGCACCTGATGATGGCAGACGATTTTAACATCCCTCTGGAACGGGGACATGGAATGTGAGTTGTTGAGTATTCCTGTCTACTTAGCCTTGTCTTAGCTCGACAAATAAGTTAGCGACCTCCTGGATTGCCTGTAGGAGTTGGGACATTTAACTGTGTTAAGGCAGCCTCCAGCTTGTCAGGTCTGAGTGCCCCTTCCTCTTAGTACACTATCATATTTGATGGAAAGTTATAAACAGGGTAGAAGTTCATCGCTGGTGTTCTCTTCTGTCTTATTTAAAAGCGAAAATACATGATGCCGATGCGCACGTAAGGGAGACGCATTCGACATATTGCTTAATCCTTATTTTGTGTCTAGTGTTGCAATAGTAGTAGTTTGTGCAACATTTATCTTTTTTGTGATTGCTTGTTGTTATTGTTTTTCTACATAAAAAAAAAGGTAAGTGCATTACATATTATGTTAAACTTAGGTTAACTTTTTGATTCAAAAAAGCAACGATTTAAGCATAATTACTCGACAACTGTTTAATTCCTCAATGTTTAAACCCTTGTCGTATTCTTAGCCGCGTAAATTGCTAATATCTAAACCATTGTGCTCTATAGTCTTTAATAAGAATGTTGTTCAACCTTCATCTGTTGTATCTGTTGAAACACAAAATACTGAAAAACCTTTCTTCAATACTCATGTCTGTATTTTTTAAATAGAGATATCTCTTACAAATTAATATCTGCTCTTGATAGCTGGCATCAGGGGTACAATCAAGTAAAATAGAAAAATACTTTGTTTGACCTTACTTAAAATAATTTGCTTTATATTATCCCTTAATTATTTCATTTTGAATTTTATCTTCAGGGTAATGAAGCATATTTTTTTTAGTTTGAATTTTATCAATATATACAGACATGATAGGGTCAAATTTTGTGATCATTTCTACACACTTTAAAAAATTATTATTTCTTTCGAATGATTTGTTACTGGAACCATGGAAGGCCAAGTTTTGTTTTTCTAAAAGCTGAATGGCATAGATAATTCTTTCAATAACATCGCGCCAATTCTTTGTCTCTTTTTCTACTAAATTTTGAAATTCCGAATCAACAGGTTTATTCTATCATAATCATTCTACGAAATCGGACCAAAGATGTAGATTCCGGTAATGCATTTTATTTTTTAATGAAGTTTTAAGTGATTATTTAAGGTTCCAGTCGTTAAATTCAGAACCACTCAGTTTTACATTGCTGTAACTGTTAAAAATCTAGCAACAAAAACAATAAACAGAATTTAGCAACTTACCCTTTCAACTTTTTCGTTGTTTGGCAAGATTCGACAAAAGTAAATATAAAAAAATTTACGTCCATTTTTGTCTTTTGGGAAACTGAAACTGAAAACCAGGTTATCCAGGACCATTTCTATTAAGGCTTGAACTTGGGATGGCAGTAATGGACGTATGATAATCCGGAATTGTCAAGCACAAGCAAATGCGTATCTACTGCAGAAAGTTTAGATTTCACTAGTATTTCTTCTGTTTTTTCGATCGGCTGTATTGAAGTTAAAGGTAATTCCCGGGTGAAAACACATTCTAACTCTTTTTGATTATTAGCTTCTTTTGGTAATTTCAATGGTAGCTGAAACGTTGATGAACAACTAGTTCTAGTAGCGTCAGCTAGGGTATTCTCTAGGTTTTGAAAAAAAAAATAGTAATTTAAAAATTCTGGTTAAGTCTTCCTCTTACTTCCTTTTTCCTCATTGCATTCTGGTACTCGGACAGTTCTTTCTGTTTTTCTTCCGACATATGGGGAAAAATGAAAACAGAAAAAGCGGAACTAAAAATAAAAGTAGGAAATAATTATTATAAGAACTATTGCATAAAACACTTCTTAAAAACACTCGGAAAGTGACTGTTTGAAATATTTTTCCTTACTTCTGAAAACTAAGTATATCTTAAACCATTGCTTAGAAAATATATGAACTATTATATCAATACCAAATAATTCAAGGAGGTGATAGTACTCTGTTGGTTATTAAAGTAAATAAATGAAATTTCAAGTATGTATTTAAGAAATAACGAAACATTTTCCTTCCGTTTTCCGTATAGCTAAAAATCGGAAAAGGGCCAATTTTTGGATTTCAGAATATCTTGTACATTTTTGCTTCTTTAAATCTCAAATAGGTATATTTTAAATTCAGTGGTACTCCGTAAGTATGTCAATCATTTTGTCTCGAAAGATAATAATTTTTAGTTTAATAAACAAATGTTTCGTATAAAAAAAGCATTTTTCGACTATTTATGCTCAAATTGTCTCTTTTCTGAATTAAAAAGTTTAACATAATATGTAGCTGCGCATAACTTTTTTATGTAGAATAACAAGTAATCACAAAAATGATAAATGTTGCACAAATTACTACGATTGCAACGGTAGACACAAAATAAGGACTGAGTAACTGACTGAGTCGATAGCATCTACGGCGTCAGCCTGTAACCTTACATATTATCGGCATCCCATATTTTCATTCACATATATTAACAATATCAGCTCAACTAATGTCAAAAACTACAATAAGCATAAACTGATTAAAAATCTTAGTGATATAAATAGTAAAGATCTTATGCAAGAACTGCATTTTTCGGAAACTTTTGAAAATGTAGCATCGCCGTTTGAAACAAATTTTGGATATATCCCTAGCTATCAGTCTTAGAGCATTTTGTGTGCCCTTTTGTAATCACAGTTTGAACCTTGTCCTAAACTAAGCTGCAAAAAGAATTTATTCAGTGCAAACGTATTAGATATCTAAATTAATTTGTTTTTAATTTTAAGATAATAATTTGTGTTCAGCAATATATTTGGTATCCAATGCGTATAGTATATTATTTCGCTTTGCCCGCAGTGTTACATTTTTATAACATGTTGTTGCTGTTGAATAATGCTCACTTGTCTCACCTATAGTCAGACCAATCCCACTAAATTCCTCGTTGCAAGGAGCGCAAGACACGCCTGTCGTTGGCAACAGCCTTGAGCACCTTACAGGTGACAGTGCGATTTAGCTCAGTTCCCCCCCTCCTCCAATTTTGATGGAGAGCATCCGGGGGAGGGGGGGACGGTCCAAGTGACTCCCATCCCTCTTCCTCTACCTCTACCACAACCTTTCGAGAGGACTTTTCCCTCACATATTTAGAGTGCCTCCATGCCGCATGAACACTATACATTTACAGACATCCATGCCTTCTCCGAGATTTGAACCCGGCCCCTTCGGCACAGCAGTCAACAACACTAGCTTTACCAGTTGGGCGGTGTTTTATAACATAAATGTATGTATAATTCTTCAATAAATATGTTTGAGTGTGGGTTTTAATAGAGCACAAAATGTGTGCATATTTAAACAAATTAAAAGATAAAAAGTATTTTTTTTGGGGTGGTGTTTCATATTATTATGTTAATCATGCTTCATTTAAATGTTAGCCATAAGCAATGTCCCTTTAATATCGTCACTGCATATAAAGGCGCTCGCTAGACATTTGCACGACGTCGCTGATTAGGCTTGGCGCGGGCCTACACTTCAGTATTCTGTCTTGTATTTTTCAACTCCTTACAGAAGAGGATTGTCCTTTCTATGCTTTCAGCTCTCTTTCTGCAATCTATGGCTTTCTGTTCCGGCGTCTTAGGCTCATATCTTCTATATCAAGATATAGGATCATTGTTTGGCAAGGGTAAAAACGTCTTCGCATCCATGACTGCTCAGGAGTGCTGTAATCTGTTTTTCATCCAGCATTGGTATCTTGGTGTTCAGCTTTTGAGTCAACCTCTTTTCTTTTTTCATCTCATCTGTGTTCACCTCTTGCCTTTCTCCTTTATTCTTGGTATTTCTTCCGCCCTTTTTCTTAGTGGAATGATCCTTTTCTGCTTCCAACATTGTTTTTGCCTTCTTCGCTTTTCTTTTCTTCTCTTTAGCAATCAGGATAAAATCTTTTCTCAGGGAATAAGTAATAGTTGAGTTGAATGAGCTCTGCGATTCTCATTCGCTGAGGTATTCATCATCATCTGAACTATCTGGTGGAGTCCTAAAATAAGGACATTTTTTTGTTAACCGGAGGTACCAAAACTGCTATCAAGAGTGAAATCACCGACCGCCTATGGTACTGGGTCAGTATCAGATTCAAATTTGAGCATAACCAATGTGTGTACTACACGCTTGAAGTCTCAGCTCGGAGTATGTGATACCATGCCGTATACTAGGATTAAACCATTTTTGTTTTATACGCGAAAGGGAAGGTATTTTCTTTCATTCAACATGCACTGCACATGCTCATGAGAGTCTCTCGATTCTCAAGGCTATTGGAAACTTACTTTTCCTTTCTAAAAGACCATTTGATTGGAATGGCGCTCACGCGATACATAATTTAGTAAGAGATGAACGCTTCCAACGTTGGTGCAAAACTCACTTTGGGGGGATCGCCATATGAAATTTCCTGACTTCTTCCAGTTTTCCAGCTAGCGTGACAACCGTAATTAATTCAGTTCTCACTTCGCGGCAAGGCAAAAATACATAAATACTCAAAATATCTATATTAAAAGATATAGAAAATCATAAAACACCACTTAGAACAATTTTAAAAATTTTTTTTACAATTAAAATTACAGTTTCTACGCAAAAACAAGCAATTCGCCCAACGGGCAAGAAGAAAGATTTTTGGTGCACAAAACTGAAAGTTTACTTTTGGTCTCACTTGGCCAAAAGACACTGAAGGCGTAGAAACTGATTTAATTTGTTGTGGACTCTATGCTGCTATAATTTCAAATTCTTCTCTTTCGCGATTTGTCGGCTCCGTGTGCCGACTAGCTCCATTTTGTGCGAAGTTCAGATTTTTGAACTGGGTCCATTGTGATAAAAAGCTGTTTTCTCCTAGCTCATCGGCTGTGTCCGTTAGCTCCGATACATCTCAGCTTGAAGGACCCTTAACATACACATCAAATAAATGAGATCTGTCGAAACTGAAAGATGCTATAAAATGTGAAGTTATAGACATTCCTCCCGTGATGTTATGTTTGTCATTGTTACCAACTATAGCACGCCATGCGATGCGTTATCCTCTGCGAAGGTGAGAGCTGAAAATTCATAACTTCCAATAAAAAATTTTTCCCTCTCTTGTCATTGGTCCTTTACAATGCTCTTCTTTGCAAATGTTTTAGCTTGCCAATTCTCGTCATACGTGTATCACTCCAACAACATTCACAGTTTTTCAATGTGCTGATCAACTTGCGCAGGAAAAAGTAGGTGCTGCTATTTTAAATTTTTCACTGTAACTATGACCGTGATAGCTAAATTGCTTTAAATCATCACTATCTCCAGAGCATACCTTCAAATAATATCTTAAATTTCATTTTGATTGATTGAGCGAATAGGCCGCTAGGGGTTCATATATCAAGGAACTTACTTTTATGGCCACCCTGTATATATGGAGGAACATTAATGGAGTGTAAAAAGCATTTACTGGATTTAACCAGGGCCGGCACTGTGCCACAGATCAGAGACAGCAAAAATTTCAGAATTAAGTGAAGCATCATGTAGCAAACTAAGCAAGGGGTAGCAAATTTTTTAGAATTTAGGGTATAGACTGTCCAGCTGAATTTAGGACCTGCAAAAATTTTGCTGGGTGACAAAATGCCTAGCACTGGCCCTGGATTTAATCCACACTAATTCTTGAATAGTCTAACAGTAAAAAATGAAACTAAATGTAACAAAATAATTCTCCCTTTTTTCGTGTATTACAGCAGGTGTATAATTTTTTTTAAAAGCATGTGTTTGTAGGATTATAAGCATGTTGTTGTAAGTTACAAAAATAATTAAATAAAATGAAAATAAATGTAAGTTCTTGTATCGTCTAACCTTAACACATCATTTATATTGAAAATTTCATAAACAAAATTGTTCAACTATAAGAGCTGTAGCTAGGATTTTCAACACTCGAGGACAACTGAAGATCTCGCTCCCCTCTTATTTGCCAAGAATGGAAAACATTTCATTCTAAAAATTCTCAACATCAGTTCGACATCCCGTGGGTGCTGCAACCAGGGACAGGTGTCCCCCCTCTAGCTACACCCCTGTCAACTATATATATATTTTTTACAAAGAATACATTTGCTGAAATTTTTCCCTTTGTTTTTTCTGTCCAATTGTTTCAGTTGTGTCCCTAATTTTCTTCTGCCCATCAGCGACAATTTTTTTGGCAATCAAGATAATACTGTGGTTAACTAATATCGTAAGGTATTTTCTACATCCTTCGCTATGCCTTTCTGGAAAGCACGTTCGGCTGCTATCAGAATATCCAGAAGGAAAGGGCTGGATTTATTTTTTATATCCTGGAAAGGGCATCATTTATTTTTCATATTGCCTGCATTGACAAACCAAAACATTCTACAACTTGTGGATAAAACTGATGATAAAAAGTCACCATAAATATTACAAGAATTCTGGTTATTTTTTTTTTTTTTTTTTTTTTTTTTTTTTTTTTTTTTTTTTTGCATCTTGCTAATTTCATTTCTGAAAAATCATTTATTAATTTGCTGGATATCACTCACTTCTCAATCACCTGAACTTAAGTGACAAATTTGTGTACAATTAAATACAAAGCAGGTTAAAATTAAACTTTCTTATGCCTATCGAATGATTAAGGCCATTGAATACCGTAGTTAAGATTGTTCGATCCCAAGTGAACAGGCTGGCTGCATGGTTGGTTTTCATGGTTTCCTGATGTGTAACATGAATATGAGTCAGTTTCCCTTACAAAGGCCTCCATGATGGCATCCCCACCTTTGGAAGATAGCCCTCATGTGCTTTGCAGTATTCAGATAAACTTAATTTTATACCTTTCTTGTTTTCAATTCATTTTATAGATCATTAGCTGACTAAATGCACTGCAACCAATGGCTAAATAAGACTAGAATGGATTACTTGTTAGATACACAAAGCTGTCTACCAAAGGGGAGAAATGTTTTCGTAGAGGGCTGCCTAGGGAAAACTGGCCCATATCCAAGTTACACATTAGGAAATCATGAAAATGTCCAAGAAGCCAGCCCTTTCCACTGTAAATTGAAGGCCGAGTAAGAAGATTAGGTAAAAGTTATTAATTGTATCTGTATTCGATTCTCGAGAACAGAAAGATCTGAACAGTTTGGTATTTGTTCTCGTATGAAACCAATTACTCAAAAAGAAAAGAGTTTAAACCTTGAAAGGAGGCTGAATAACAGTCTTCAAGTTTTGTCATGAGATATGGAAAGAGGAAAAATTTATTTTGATTTGTTTACTGTAGAACAAGGATATATTATATATAATATATATATATATATAAACAAATCTAAATTTAAATTTTAACAAACATGTAAAAAAGTAAAAATGCAAATTTAAAGCCAAAATAAAAAATAAAATAATAAATTTTTAAAAAAATGTGCAAACATATAAAAGATTTAATTCTCAAACTAATCTACAATATCATTTAAATTCAGAAGCATAAGCAAATCAAGTGCAAAACCAATCCATGAAAATTTTGGACAGGAAAATTTTAAAAAAATGGGAATTTAAATGTTATTGCTAATTAATTCACTAAATTAATTAATAAAAAATGAAATATTGTATTAAACTATTTAAATTAATTAAACTAAATTATTTAGAGAGCGAGTTGAAACTAAAAACAAAACTATTAGAAAAAAGAGAGAGAAACAAACCAGGTAATTAGCGCTAAAGCTGCTAAGTACAAACAAAAATGTTTCAAAGAAAAAAATTGAATTTAATTAAATAAATTTAATTTAAATACAAATTTAGTTAAATAATTTAGATTTTTATGTGTTTGCAAATTTTTTTTTTAATTATTTTTTTATTCTTTATTTTGGCTTTAAATTTGCTTTTTTACGTGTTTGTTAAAATTTAAATTTAGATTTGTTTATATATATATACAGTTTATATATATATACTGTATATATATATATACAGTCAAAAGTCGTTATTCCGGACTCGTCGGGACTTCGGCGATTCCGGATTATCGATTTTTCCGGATTATAGATAATCAGTTTAAATCTCGTAAGATGGCATGCAGAAATTCTAAAATTAAAAATATGAAACCGTAATTTATGAAATAAAGAACAGTTATGATCTAAAGGGTATCAAAATTTGCAAAAAGAAAAAGCTTAATATTTATTTGTTTACTTAAATAAACATTTCTTTCAATGTAAGTTGTTTAAGTTTTGCTTCGTTTCATGTGATAATACTTTCTCTTTAATTCTATTAAACAGACATAATTTCTTGTTCAGTTACAAAGTTCCGCTGTTCAAGTCCTATAATTGCTGTGTCAAGAACACCGACTAATTTGTCAATCGAAATTTTTTCGTTTTCAATAACCTCTGTCAACTTTTCTTCGCTATCGGAAGCGAATTATAATGACGAGGAACTTGTTTTAAATCATATCAAAGACGGAGCATATCGAGATGAAATACTACATTTGGTAAGGAATTATGAGCCAAATAAAATAAAAACATCTGATCTTCAATTATAAGCCAAATAAAATAAAAACATCTGCACTGAAGATAAGGATAGTGTTGGCAGATCAACTTCCAATTCATTACGTGCCCGCCGGCGCGTTTCCCCCGCCAAGCAGCGTGAAATTGATAAACAGATTTCGAATTTCAAAACATACTTTCGCTTTAGATCCTTTACATATTAACGAATATATATCGGAAATTCTATTTGATATAATCGAAAGTTTAAGCTTACTTTTATAAAATTGCTCTTACAGTCTGCAAAAAATAATAAGCCGGATCCAATTCGAAAATTAAGGAACAACGCAATCATCAACATTAACTGAAATAGATAATTAGATAATTTTAGCTTATACGTCCATTATACATAAAACGCGCACGCGAAAACGTATTCTGCACTTGCGCACACTCATATGTGCAGTCATAAAAGGTCTTACGCGCACGCTTAAACGCCTATGCGCATGTGTCAACGCGGCGCATGCGCAGAAAGTTTTTAGTTTTGAGGTCCGGATTATAGATCATTCCGAATTATGGGTGTCCGAATTAACGACTTTTGACTGTATATATAATGGATACATGAACATGTGTATCCATACATACATGCATAGATACATATATTTCTGAATCTGGTTATGCTAAGAGAACAGAACCATAAATTACTTCTTTTGTAATTATAAATACATAAAATATACCATGATTTGGTATTAAAACATTTTAATGGAAATATTTTTTTAAAAGTTTACAAAATACTACAGAAAAAGCTTCGTATAAATTAGTGCTTGTTTTCCAAAATTACATGATTAAAAAAATAAAACATGGCAATAAGGTTTAAAATTTCATAATGAATTGAAATTCTAAATTCATTACAGTCATTCATATTTAGGTAGGAAACAGGCTTTGATAGGCTCAACTGCTACAATATTGTGTTCTTTGGAAAGATGACCAGCAACAAGTTCTGGATTTACAGTTGCATAACAAATGGCACAACATGTATATGTGGGAAAAGTAAAGCTGTCATCTACCCACAAATAAGTATGAATAGCTTAAGTATGAAACGACTGGAAGCTGAGTAGCTTCCAGTCGTTTCTCATCTTCAAAAACGAGAGCACCGGCAATTATTTGTAAAGTACTATCATTACCACAAAATGAAGACAGCGGTGATAATTTGACACCTGTGGCCTTAACTGGAAAGCGTAGAGACTTTTTTAAATCCTCTTTTTCTACAAGTGTGGAAGTAACTTCTGGCAATGTCATATCATTTTTGGCAGCAACAGGTAAATTGGTTACCTGCAGTTTAGTGTTATCATCAGATGTTGCTGCAGAAGTAGTTTCTGCATTTTCTGTACTAGAAATATGGGTTGTTTCTAACAGAACGTTTCCCCGATTTTGATCAAATGAATATGGCACAATATCTGTCTCACTTTTTTCTAAAATTAAACATGAAGTTGTTGGAACTGTTTCCTTTACACTGCAATATTCTTCATTAATATCAGCTACATTTATAATATCAAATGTGATATCTTTGACATTATTAATAATTTCAGTTGTACTTTCTGAAGGAAGAAATATGTGCGAGTTTTGTTCTGAACGTAATACATTATTATTATCAGAATTACTAGATGATGCTTTTGTTGTGTGTTCAGAATTTGATTTACATTCATACAATGAAAAAACATCAATTTGTTTGGGATTAAAAGATGAAATTGATAGAATTTCTTCTTTTCTGCTACTATGTTCGTTAATCACAATATCACTTTTACTGTAAATCTGTGCTTTCTTACTTACACTATTGGCAGAATTGGGGCCTTCTGTTTCAATATCTACTCTCTTATGTTCTGAAATAGATATGGAACTATGTTCATTATCAGTTTCAAGCAGTATTTCAGGGCTATATATTTTATCTTCCACATTACATTTTGTGTCAATCTGCCACTGTTTGTTTGCACTATTTGTAGGACTGCAGTCAATTATTTCAGTATTAATTTCTTCGTGTTGTGAAACCGATAATTTATTGCAATCATCAGTATCCCGTAACATTTGATTATCTGTTGTGACTTCTACTTCTTGTTTAGCTTCAGTTTGTGATGAAGATGTCTCTGAAGACGGTTTTTGTGAAGCAGGTTCTTTTAATTTTTCTTCTAATGCATACACATAACAATCTTGGATAATGTTTGGATGTGAAAATCTCTTATTAAAAATAAAATTTTCATCAAATTTAAATTTGAAATCCTTCTCAAAATAAAAGCAATTTTTAGGCAAAAGAGAACCCCTGATTCTAAAACATTTTTCTCTTAAGTCTTTAATAAGACTGTTGTTAGCCCTCCACCTGTCGTATCTGTTGCAAGGCAAAATACTAAAAGCGTTTTTCAATAATCACATCTGTGTTTTCTAAATTAAGATACCTCATAGAAATTGATATCTGCTCTTGGTGGCTGGCATCAGGGGTACAATTAAGTAAAATGGGATAATACTTTGCCTGTTTCATCTTATTTAAAACGATTTGTTTTATGTTATTCCACAATATGCTAATTGTTTCATTTTGAATTTTATCTCCAAGGTAGTGAGGCATATTTGTTTTGCGTTTCACTAATATTGGGAAGTACAAACATGATAGGGGCAAATTTTTCGATCATTTCTATACACTTAAAAAAAATTATTATTTCTTTTGAATTATTTGTTACTGAAACCACGAAAGGCTAAGTTTTGTTTGGCTAAAAACTGAATGGCATAGATAATTCTTTCAATAACATCGCATCAATGCTTAGTTTCTCTTTTAATAAAATTTGAAATTTCGAATTACCAACTTTATTCTTTCGTAATCATTCTAAGAAATTGAACCAAAGATATAGATTCCAAAAGTGCATTTTACTGTTTTCACGACGTTGTAAGCGCTTACTTAAGTGGTTCCAGTCACCAAATCCAGAATTACTCAATTTTACATTACTGAAAAAATGCAAATTTTGCAACCAAAACAATGTACAGAATTTTTTTCCCTCAGAATCTAGCAACCAATCCCTTTTAATGTTTTCGTTGTTTGGCTAGATTTGACAAAAAAGTACATCTTAAAAAATGTACGTCCAAATGCGTATCTACTGCAGAAATTGTAGATTTCACTATTATTTCGACTGGCTACATTGAAGTTAAAGGTAATTCTTGGATGAAACCAATTTCTAACTCTTTCTGATTATTAGAGGTTTTTTTAATTTTATTTTATTTATTTTGGTATTTATTTTGGTATTTTCAATGGTAGCTGAGATGTTGATGGACAACTAGTGTTGGTAGCGTCAGCTTGGGTATTCTCTGGGTTTTGGAAAAACACAAGTAAATTTAAAGTTCTGGTTTACTAAGTCTTCCTCTTGTTTTCTTTTCTTCAGTAAATTCTGATACCCAGATAGTTTTTTCTGTTTTTCTTCTGATATCTGGGATAAAAGGAAAACAGAAAAAGTGGAAGTAAAAAATAAAAGTAAAAAATAACTATTATAAGAGCCACTGCTAGAAACACTTCTTGTTAAAAAGACTCGGAAAGTCACTGTTTGAAACAGTTTACAATCCTTCTGAAAAACCGAGTATATCTTAAAACATTGCTGAGAAAAAATATTAACTATTAGATGAATACCAAATAATTCACGGAGGTAGTGGTACTCTTTTGTTTATTAAAATTAATGAATCAAATCACAAATAGGTATATTATAAATTCAGTGTTATTTCCATAATATGTCAATCTTTTTCCTTGAAATATAATAGTTTTTAATTCAATAAACAAATGGCTCATGTGAAACATTTTTCAAGTAATTCTGCTCAAATCGTCGTTCTTCTGAATTAAAAACTAACCTAAGTTTAACATACAGTACTTTAGTACAGTAACATACAGTAAGTCTTTAATCCGGACTCATCGGGACTTTGGCGATTCCGGATTATAGATCATCAATTTAAATCTGGTAAGATGGCATGCAGAAATTATAAAATTAAAAACATGAAACCATAATTTATGAAATAAAGAGCAATTATGATCTAAAGGCTATCAAAATTTACAAAAAAAAAAAGCTTAATATTTATTTGTTTACTTTATTAAACATTCCTTTCAATGCGCGCATGCGTAAAGCATACATTATGCATAGTCGAAATTAGAAAATTGCAACCAGAAAACTATTTGATGTGTATTTGTGATATTTATAATGACGAGGAATTTGATTTAAATCATATTAAAGACGGAGTACATCGAGATGAAATAATACATTTAGTAAGAAATTATAAGAAGATTAAAATAAAAACATCTGCCCTGAAGATGAGGATAGTGCTAACAGATAAACTTCCAGTTCATTGCGCGCTGCGACATTTCCATCAATGAAGGATTTCCAGGGACAGGATTTCCCTTGTTTCTGTCATGCACTCTGAAAAGGTGAGATGAGAATGAAGGATTTTAGCCTCCATAGCGAGCTCCTTGAGTTTTTCCGTAGGTTTCTGTTGAAAGGATTTTAATTGAATTTTAATTTAATGATGAGCAGCTTCAACATGACGGATAGACCTTTAAAGTCTAGCCTCTGGTTTTTGGGAAAGTCTGAAGGACATCCACTACATCTGCTCTGAGAGAAGAGACAAGATGACAGGCCTTAGCTTAGGAATCCCACCCCTTTGCATCTGCCTCTATGGAAAACTGTGTGTTATACACTTGCCAGGAGATCTAACCATCATACAAGAATAGCTTCAGAGAGGGACAAGAAGGCATGGGTAAAAATTTAAAACCAACAAAATTGCTTCCTGCTGTCGCTATGCATTTCTTTACGGTGGCAACTTCTTTGGCGACTGCAGAAACCGTGTCATCAATTTGTTATTTGATGGAAGATACTTTCTTCGATTTGTTGTTTCACAATACAAACTTTCTCTTCGTTCTTTGGCAGAGAAAACGCTTTCTTCAGTTTCTCCGACTTTATATTCCCCGAGGATTATATTCCCGACTTCTTCTTTAGAGGATTCTTAGTTAGCTTTCATGTCTTCTTTAATGGATTCTTGGCCCACTTACATTCCTTCTTTAAATGCAGCAAGGGCTGCCACCAGCTGTCTTAACTGCTCCTCCATCGCACTTGTTACTGGTATTCAACACCACAGCTTACACCAAAATTGTTGCGTGCGTATGGGTTCATAATATATTGAATTCACACAGGTCCGATGATAGGTTAATAAAATTTATTTTATCAAAAGAAACACTTCAAAATTCCAGAATTTTCCATGGAATTTACACATGTCCAATGACCGTTTAATTAATTTTTTTATCAATAGAAACACTTCAAAATTCTCAGTTTCCACAGAAATACTCGTACAGGTGTCCACAGTATCACAGAGTACAATCAGTAGTTAAAATTCAAACTACTAAAAACGGTAAGCACAACACAATGCAAAGCGCATCTAAAGAGAAAGCTAACCCGGAAATATCTTCGATCTCACATTGAACTAACACACTACAGCAACAATAACTAAACAACTGCAAGCAGAAACTCTCTTTTTGGCCTTATATAGTTTTCAACCAGCTGCCGAGATATATTTTTAGTACATTCTGCTTCTCGAAATTACTGGAAAATAATACGACGGTCAGATTATAGTTGCAGCTAATATAGAAATAAATTACATTTATTCCATTACAATACCTATTACAGTAATACAGGGACCGGACCAAATTGCCACCAAATTTGGCAACTTTTGACTATTTCTCGTTAAATTTGGCAACAAAATCAGTCACCCAAACTGTTTCAGCTTGTCGACATCTTGTCAAATTATCGAGATACCCATTTACTCAGTGTTAAACGGACCTGCTCTTGCATTCTTACTTTCTTGGCACAGATTCTCTCTTTAGATTTTTCGCGTTAAATTGCACAGAAAATATACAATTTCACAAACAGTTGCACTAAAATCATCTATCTAAGCGCAAAATTCGTAACAATGTGCAATACACGATAGACATAAAATGCCAAAAATTGTTAAACTGTTCACAGAAACGACACAACTGGAAAGAAAGGTCTTACTATAACCTTAAAAGAAGTTGCCAAATTTTCAGAATGTGTCAAATTCTGGCAACCATACACACAACCATTTTTCAAGTAACCATGCTAATAACAATCCCTTAGTGAAGACACGTTGCCATTTTCTTATGCATTCCTTTCACTATATTCCAAGTTAATGGTTTTTATTAAAAAAATTGAGGTATTTTTTCCTTTATTTTAAAACATGAGCTTGAGGAATTTGTAAAACAGAAGAAAATAACTGCAGTAAAATTTCAGCAGGAATGTAGAATTTTGCTGCAAAATAACTAAAGTGAACACCAAGGAGATACGTTTGGTACATAGCCATTACTGCCAAGGTTTGAGCGAGCTAAGCAGAGTCTCTGTAATTCTCAGATTTTTTTTTTTTTTAAGTGAAAACAGATGGCTGTATATTGGGTAGAAGAACAGTAGAAAACAATTACAGAAAGATTTAGAGATGAATGTGTTTAATTTTTTAAATTTATCACTTAACTCTTATATAATAATTAAAATATGCATTTTAATTTGCTAAGATATATCTTTCTTTCAAATATTGGTAATGTTTGCCAACTTACAATAAGTATTAATTTTTTTAGTCTCCAAAACAACCGATTTGCACCCAATAAATAGCACGCTTTTTCATCTGTAAAAATCTGTCAAACAGCGGCAAAATGGTTGCAATAATACATAAGTACCAAAAGATATATATACTTAAGTTAGAAATAGATTATAATTTAATTATAGAGCAAAATGAGTAAAACCAGTTAATTTTAACTAAAAATGAACAACAGGGAGAAATTTTAATAAAAAATACTTCTTACGTAATACAAAACAGAAAATGAAATACTAAAACAGTAAAACTGCCCAAGTAACTTAAGATTAAGTCAGTTGTAAAAACCAAAGTTGCCAAAGCCTTACAAACCTAGAAATTGGAAAATTTTGTTGAAAATCCAAGAAAATAATAATAATAATAAAATAATTGAGTATCTAGACAGCTTGAAATTATGAATGCCATTAAATGAAAACAAACATACATTTCGCTTTGCTAATGAAATTTTTGAAAATATGCATGAATTGTATGTGTGTGTCAATTAATAATTTGAAATCATATTGGATTTTTATACCATAGTAATTTTGAATATTTTTGAAATGAGCTTACAATCATCCCTGACCACTGTATCTTCAATTCTTGAACTAGGCCCCTATTTTATTTTTTTTTTTAAACTAAATGACTGCAATTGAGTGTGACTGCAATGCTGCTTCAGCCGAAAAAATAGAACTACACTGAATTTTTTTTAAACAGATTAATTAAATATGGCAGATTAAACAGTAAATTTAATTTAAATACAAATTTAGTTAAATAATTTAGTTTTTTATATGTTTGCACATTTTTTTTAAATTATTTTTTTATTCTTTATTTTGGCTTTAAATTTGCTTTTTTACGTGTTTGTTAAAATTTAAATTTAGATTTGTTTATATATATATATATATACATGAACATGTGTATCCATACATACATGCATAGATACATATATTTCTGAATCTGGTTATGCTAAGAGAACAGAACCATAAATTACTTCTTTTGTAATTATAAATACATAAAATATACCACGATTTGATATTAAAACATTTTAATGGAAATATTTTTTTAAAAGTTCACAAAATACTACAGAAAAATCTTCATATAAATTAGTGCTTGTTTTCCAAAATTACATGATTAAAAAAATAAAACATGGCAATAAGGTTTAAAATTTCATCATGAATTGAAATTCTAAATTCATTACAGTCATTCATATTTAGGTAGGAAACAGGCTTTGATAGGGTCACTTGCTACAATATTGTGTTCTTTGGAAAGATGACCAGTAACAAGATCTGGTTTTACAGTTGCGTAACAAATGGCACAACATGTATATGTGGGAAACATACGGCTGTCATCTGCCCACAAATAAGTATGAATAGCTTCCAGTCGTTTCTCATCTTCAAAATGGATATCACCGGCAATTGTTTGTATAGTACTATGATTACGACAAACTGAAGACAGCGGTGATAATTTGACACCTTTGGCCTTAACTGGAAAGCGTAGAGACTTTTTTAAATCCTCTTTTTCTACAAGTGTGGAAGTAACTTCTGGCAATGTCATATCATTTTTGGCAGCAGCAGGTAAATTGGTTACCTGCAGTTTAGTGTTATCATCAGATGTTGCTGCAGAAGTAGTTTCTGCATTTTCTGTATTAGAAATATGGGTTGTTTCTAACAGAACGTTTCCCCGATTTAGATCAAATGAATATGGCACAATATCTGTTTCACTTTTTTCTGAAATTAAACATGAAGTTGTTGGAACTGTTTCCTTTACACTGCAATATTCTTCATTGATATCAGCTACATTTATAATATCAAATGTGATATCTTTGACATTATTAATAATTTCAGTTGTACTTTTTGAAGGAAGAAATATGTGCGAGTTTTGTTCTGAACGTAATACATTATTATTATCAGAATTACTAGATGATGCTTTTGTTGTGTGTTCAGAATTTGATTTACATTCATACAATGAAAAAACATCAATTTGTTTGGGATTAAAAGATGAATTTGATAGAATTTCTTCTTTTCTGCTACTATGTTCGTTAATCACAATATCACTTTTACTGTAAATCTGTGCTTTCTTACTTACACTATTGGCAGAATTGGGGCCTTCTGTTTCAATATCTACTCTCTTATGTTCTGAAATAGATATGGAACTATGTTCATTATCAGTTTCAAGCAGTATTTCAGGGCTATATATTTTATCTTCCACATTACATTTTGTGTCAATCTGCCACTGTTTGTTTGCACTATTTGTAGGACTGCAGTCAATGATTTCAGTATTAATTTCTTCGTGTTGTGAAACCGATAATTTATTGCAATCATCAGTATCCCGTAACATTTGGTTATCTGTTGTGATTTCTACTTCTTGTTTAGCTTCAGTTTGTGATGAAGATGTCTCTGAACACGGTTTTTGTGAAGCAGATTCTTTTAATTTTTTATCTGTTGTGACTTCTACTTCTTGTTTAGCTTCAGTTTGTGATGAAGATGTCTCTGAAGACGGTTTTTGTGAAGCAGGTTCTTTTAATTTTTCTTCTAATGCATACACATAACAATCTTGGATAATGTTTGGATGTGAAAATCTCTTATTAAAAATAAAATTTTCATCAAATTTAAATTTGAAATCCTTCTCAAAATAAAAGCAATTTTTAGGCAAAAGAGAACCCCTGTTTCTAAAACATTTTTCTCTTAAGTCTTTAATAAGACTGTTGTTAGCCCTCCACCTGTCGTATCTGTTGCAAGGCAAAATACTAAAAGCGTTTTTCAATAATCACATCTGTGTTTTCTAAATTAAGATACCTCATAGAAATTGATATCTGCTCTTGGTGGCTGGCATCAGGGGTACAATTAAGTAAAATGGGATAATACTTTGCCTGTTTCATCTTATTTAAAACGATTTGTTTTATGTTATTCCACAATATGCTAATTGTTTCATTTTGAATTTTATCTCCAAGGTAGTGAGGCATATTTGTTTTGCGTTTCACTAATATTGGGAAGTACAAACATGATAGGGGCAAATTTTTCGATCATTTCTATACACTTAAAAAAAATTATTATTTCTTTTGAATTATTTGTTACTGAAACCACGAAAGGCTAAGTTTTGTTTGGCTAAAAACTGAATGGCATAGATAATTCTTTCAATAACATCGCATCAATGCTTAGTTTCTCTTTTAATAAAATTTGAAATTTCGAATTACCAACTTTATTCTTTCGTAATCATTCTAAGAAATTGAACCAAAGATATAGATTCCAAAAGTGCATTTTACTGTTTTCACGACGTTGTAAGCGCTTACTTAAGTGGTTCCAGTCACCAAATCCAGAATTACTCAATTTTACATTACTGAAAAAATGCAAATTTTGCAACCAAAACAATGTACAGAATTTTTTTCCCTCAGAATCTAGCAACCAATCCCTTTTAATGTTTTCGTTGTTTGGCTAGATTTGACAAAAAAGTACATCTTAAAAAATGTACGTCCAAATGCATATCTACTGCAGAAATTGTAGATTTCACTATTATTTCGACTGGCTACATTGAAGTTAAAGGTAATTCTTGGATGAAACCAATTTCTAACTCTTTCTGATTATTAGAGGTTTTTTTAATTTTATTTTATTTATTTTGGTATTTATTTTGGTATTTTCAATGGTAGCTGAGATGTTGATGGACAACTAGTGTTGGTAGCGTCAGCTTGGGTATTCTCTGGGTTTTGGAGAAACACAAGTAAATTTAAAGTTCTGGTTTACTAAGTCTTCCTCTTGTTTTCTTTTCTTCAGTAAATTCTGATACCCAGATAGTTTTTTCTGTTTTTCTTCTGATATCTGGGATAAAAGGAAAACAGAAAAAGTGGAAGTAAAAATAAAAGTAAAAAATAACTATTATAAGAGCCACTGCTAGAAACACTTCTTGTTAAAAAGACTCGGAAAGTCACTGTTTGAAACAGTTTACAATCCTTCTGAAAAACCGAGTATATCTTAAAACATTGCTGAGAAAAAATATTAACTATTAGATGAATACCAAATAATTCACGGAGGTAGTGGTACTCTTTTGTTTATTAAAATTAATGAATCAAATCACAAATAGGTATATTATAAATTCAGTGTTATTTCCATAATATGTCAATCTTTTTCCTTGAAATATAATAGTTTTTAATTCAATAAACAAATGGCTCATGTGAAACATTTTTCAAGTAATTCTGCTCAAATCGTCGTTCTTCTGAATTAAAAACTAACCTAAGTTTAACATACAGTACTTTAGTACAGTAACATACAGTAAGTCTTTAATCCGGACTCATCGGGACTTTGGCGATTCCGGATTATAGATCATCAATTTAAATCTGGTAAGATGGCATGCAGAAATTATAAAATTAAAAACATGAAACCATAATTTATGAAATAAAGAGCAATTATGATCTAAAGGCTATCAAAATTTACAAAAAAAAAAAAGCTTAATATTTATTTGTTTACTTTATTAAACATTCCTTTCAATGCGCGCATGCGTAAAGCATACATTATGCATAGTCGAAATTAGAAAATTGCAACCAGAAAACTATTTGATGTGTATTTGTGATATTTATAATGACGAGGAATTTGATTTAAATCATATCAAAGACGGAGTACATCGAGATGAAATAATACATTTAGTAAGAAATTATAAGAAGATTAAAATAAAAACATCTGCCCTGAAGATGAGGATAGTGCTAACAGATAAACTTCCAGTTCATTGCGCGCTGCGACATTTCCATCAATGAAGGATTTCCAGGGACAGGATTTCCCTTGTTTCTGTCATGCACTCTGAAAAGGTGAGATGAGAATGAAGGATTTTAGCCTCCATAGCGAGCTCCTTGAGTTTTTCCGTAGGTTTCTGTTGAAAGGATTTTAATTGAATTTTAATTTAATGATGAGCAGCTTCAACATGACGGATAGACCTTTAAAGTCTAGCCTCTGGTTTTTGGGAAAGTCTGAAGGACATCCACTACATCTGCTCTGAGAGAAGAGACAAGATGACAGGCCTTAGCTTAGGAATCCCACCCCTTTGCATCTGCCTCTATGGAAAACTGTGTGTTATACACTTGCCAGGAGATCTAACCATCATACAAGAATAGCTTCAGAGAGGGACAAGAAGGCATGGGTAAAAATTTAAAACCAACAAAATTGCTTCCTGCTGTCGCTATGCATTTCTTTACGGTGGCAACTTCTTTGGCGACTGCAGAAACCGTGTCATCAATTTGTTATTTGATGGAAGATACTTTCTTCGATTTGTTGTTTCACAATACAAACTTTCTCTTCGTTCTTTGGCAGAGAAAACGCTTTCTTCAGTTTCTCCGACTTTATATTCCCCGAGGATTATATTCCCGACTTCTTCTTTAGAGGATTCTTAGTTAGCTTTCATGTCTGCTTTAATGGATTCTTGGCCCACTTACATTCCTTCTTTAAATGCAGCAAGGGCTGCCACCAGCTGTCTTAACTGCTCCTCCATCGCACTTGTTACTGGTATTCAACACCACAGCTTACACCAAAATTGTTGCGTGCGTATGGGTTCATAATATATTGAATTCACACAGGTCCGATGATAGGTTAATAAAATTTATTTTATCAAAAGAAACACTTCAAAATTCCAGAATTTTCCATGGAATTTACACATGTCCAATGACCGTTTAATTAATTTTTTTATCAATAGAAACACTTCAAAATTCTCAGTTTCCACAGAAATACTCGTACAGGTGTCCACAGTATCACAGAGTACAATCAGTAGTTAAACTTCAAACTACTAAAAACGGTAAGCACAACACAATGCAAAGCGCATCTAAAGAGAAAGCTAACCCGGAAATATCTTCGATCTCACATTGAACTAACACACTACAGCAACAATAACTAAACAACTGCAAGCAGAAACTCTCTTTTTGGCCTTATATAGTTTTCAACCAGCTGCCGAGATATATTTTTAGTACTTTCTGCTTCTCGAAATTACTGGAAAATAATACGACGGTCAGATTATAGTTGCAGCTAATATAGAAATAAATTACATTTATTCCATTACAATACCTATTACAGTAATACAGGGACCGGACCAAATTGCCACCAAATTTGGCAACTTTTGACTATTTCTCGTTAAATTTGGCAACAAAATCAGTCACCCAAACTGTTTCAGCTTGTCGACATCTTGTCAAATTATCGAGATACCCATTTACTCAGTGTTAAACGGACCTGCTCTTGCATTCTTACTTTCTTGGCACAGATTCTCTCTTTAGATTTTTCGCGTTAAATTGCACAGAAAATATACAATTTCACAAACAGTTGCACTAAAATCATCTATCTAAGCGCAAAATTCGTAACAATGTGCAATACACGATAGACATAAAATGCCAAAAATTGTTAAACTGTTCACAGAAACGACACAACTGGAAAGAAAGGTCTTACTATAACCTTAAAAGAAGTTGCCAAATTTTCAGAATGTGTCAAATTCTGGCAACCATACACACAACCATTTTTCAAGTAACCATGCTAATAACAATCCCTTAGTGAAGACACGTTGCCATTTTCTTATGCATTCCTTTCACTATATTCCAAGTTAATGGTTTTTATTAAAAAAATTGAGGTATTTTTTCCTTTATTTTAAAACATGAGCTTGAGGAATTTGTAAAACAGAAGAAAATAACTGCAGTAAAATTTCAGCAGGAATGTAGAATTTTGCTGCAAAATAACTAAAGTGAACACCAAGGAGATACGTTTGGTACATAGCCATTACTGCCAAGGTTTGAGCGAGCTAAGCAGAGTCTCTGTAATTCTCAGATTTTTTTTTTTTTAAGTGAAAACAGATGGCTGTATATTGGGTAGAAGAACAGTAGAAAACAATTACAGAAAGATTTAGAGATGAATGTGTTTAATTTTTTAAATTTATCACTTAACTCTTATATAATAATTAAAATATGCATTTTAATTTGCTAAGATATATCTTTCTTTCAAATATTGGTAATGTTTGCCAACTTACAATAAGTATTAATTTTTTTAGTCTCCAAAACAACCGATTTGCACCCAATAAATAGCACGCTTTTTCATCTGTAAAAATCTGTCAAACAGCGGCAAAATGGTTGCAATAATACATAAGTACCAAAAGATATATATACTTAAGTTAGAAATAGATTATAATTTAATTATAGAGCAAAATGAGTAAAACCAGTTAATTTTAACTAAAAATGAACAACAGGGAGAAATTTTAATAAAAAATACTTCTTACGTAATACAAAACAGAAAATGAAATACTAAAACAGTAAAACTGCCCAAGTAACTTAAGATTAAGTCAGTTGTAAAAACCAAAGTTGCCAAAGCCTTACAAACCTAGAAATTGGAAAATTTTGTTGAAAATCCAAGAAAATAATAATAATAATAAAATAATTGAGTATCTAGACAGCTTGAAATTATGAATGCCATTAAATGAAAACAAACATACATTTCGCTTTGCTAATGAAATTTTTGAAAATATGCATGAATTGTATGTGTGTGTCAATTAATAATTTGAAATCATATTGGATTTTTATACCATAGTAATTTTGAATATTTTTGAAATGAGCTTACAATCATCCCTGACCACTGTATCTTCAATTCTTGAACTTGGCCCCTATTTTTTTTTTTTTTTTTTTTTTTTTTTTTTTTTAAACTAAATGACTGCAATTGAGTGTGACTGCAATGCTGCTTCAGCCGAAAAAATAGAACTACACTGAATTTTTTTTAAACAGATTAATTAAATATGGCAGATTAAACAGTAAATTTAATTTAAATACAAATTTAGTTAAATAATTTAGTTTTTTATATGTTTGCACATTTTTTTTTAAATTATTTTTTTATTCTTTATTTTGGCTTTAAATTTGCTTTTTTACGTGTTTGTTAAAATTTAAATTTAGATTTGTTTATATATATATATATATATATATATATACATGAACATGTGTATCCATACATACATGCATAGATACATATATTTCTGAATCTGGTTATGCTAAGAGAACAGAACCATAAATTACTTCTTTTGTAAATATACCACGATTTGATATTAAAACATTTTAATGGAAATATTTTTTTAAAAGTTCACAAAATACTACAGAAAAAGCTTCATATAAATTAGTGCTTGTTTTCCAAAATTACATGATTAAAAAAATAATACATGGCAATAAGGTTTAAAATTTCATCATGAATTGAAATTCTAAATTCATTACAGTCATTGATATTTAGGTAGGAAACAGGCTTTGATAGGGTCACTTGCTACAATATTGTGTTCTTTGGAAAGATGACCAGTAACAAGATCTGGTTTTACAGTTGCGTAACAAATGGCACAACATGTATATGTGGGAAACATACGGCTGTCATCTGCCCACAAATAAGTATGAATAGCTTCCAGTCGTTTCTCATCTTCAAAATGGATATCACCGGCAATTGTTTGTATAGTACTATGATTACGACAAACTGAAGACAGTGATAATTTGACACCTTTGGCCTTAACTGGAAAGCGTAGAGACTTTTTTAAATCCTCTTTTTCTACAAGTGTGGAAGTAACTTCTGGCAATGTCATATCATTTTTGGCAGCAGGAGGTAAATTGGTTACCTGCAGTTTAGTGTTATCATCAGATGTTGCTGCAGAAGTAGTTTCTGCATTTTCTGTACTAGAAATATGGGTTGTTTCTAACAGAACGTTTCCCCGATTTAGATCAAATGAATATGGCACAATATCTGTTTCACTTTTTTCTGAAATTAAACATGAAGTTGTTGGAACTGTTTCCTTTACACTGCAATATTCTTCATTGATATCAGCTACATTTATAATATCAAATGTGATATCTTTGACATTATTAATAATTTCAGTTGTACTTTTTGAAGGAAGAAATATGTGCGAGTTTTGTTCTGAACGTAATACATTATTATTATCAGAATTACTAGATGATGCTTTTGTTGTGTGTTCAGAATTTGATTTACATTCATACAATGAAAAAACATCAATTTGTTTGGAATTAAAAGATGAATTTGATAGAATTTCTTCTTTTCTGCTACTATGTTCGTTAATCACAATATCACTTTTACTGTAAATCTGTGCTTTCTTACTTACACTATTGGCAGAATTGGGGCCTTCTGTTTCAATATCTACTCTCTTATGTTCTGAAATAGATATGGAACTATGTTCATTATCAGTTTCAAGCAGTATTTCAGGGCTATATATTTTATCTTCCACATTACATTTTGTGTCAATCTGCCACTGTTTGTTTGCACTATTTGTAGGACTGCAGTCAATGATTTCAGTATTAATTTCTTCGTGTTGTGAAACCGATAATTTATTGCAATCATCAGTATCCCGTAACATTTGATTATCTGTTGTGATTTCTACTTCTTGTTTAGCTTCAGTTTGTGATGAAGATGTCTCTGAAGACGGTTTTTGTGAAGCAGATTCTTTTAATTTTTTATCTCTTGTGACTTCTACTTCTTGTTTAGCTTCAGTTTGTGATGAAGATGTCTCTGAAGACGGTTTTTGTGAAGCAGGTTCTTTTAATTTTTCTTCTAATGCATACACATAAAAATCTTGGATAATGTTTGGATGTGAAAATCTCTTATTAAAAATAAAATTTTCATCAAATTTAAATTTGAAATCCTTCTCAAAATAAAAGCAATTTTTAGGCAAAACGGGTTTCAATAGTTTCTGAAGATTACAGAAAGCACTCAGATATTTTCTAAGTATGTTACAAAATAAAAGGCTTGATGATTTAATTAAGCTAGTCGATAATGGCTTGTCAGTATCTATGCTAGATTGAGATGCTAAAGAGACTACTGAATTTATTTGAGGATTCCCTGCAGGAAATGCTAATGAGACTACTGACTCTATTAGAGGTTTCAGTACAGTTGAATCAGAACAATGTATTTCATCAGACTCTTGATTAAAATGACAATATAAATGTGGGGCAAAGCCACAATATGTACAAGATAATGTTTTAACACAAACACTGCATTTGAAAGAAATAATATCTTCATTACTTACACCAAGCATTTCCTCAGCTTCCTTAGGAGTTGACACATCATTACTACAGCCTACAAAATTATTCCATGTTGCAAGTTCTAACATATTATCCTTAGATTCCAATGAGGTTTCAAGACTACAAACTGAACTTTCAATAATAGAATTTTCCACACATTTTACAGATGGATTCTTCACACAATCCAACATCTGAGAATCTGAAAGTTTGTTCAAAACAGCATCACTACAGCTCACTTCACTTGGCTCCCTCTTAACTTGTTTTGAAAGTGTCTGCTGTTTTGCTTTTATGTTTAATTGTTCAGTCATATTTCTTTTAGCACAATTTTCCTCACATTCATCTTCAACAGAATCCCATTTCCTCTTTTTAGTAACACTGGCATACTGATTAATAAAAGCCTTGGAACTATCATCAACTTCTGAAGAAACATCAGGAATCAATTTATTAGCCCTCTTCCTCAAGTGTTTCTTTGTAACTTTGTTTTTTCCTTTTAGAATATTTTTGGTGATATCCCTAACTTTTGAAGGACACTTAGCAATTTGAATGCTAGCTTTTTTTCTACTCTTTTTGATAACATGAACTTCAGAACACTTCTCAGTAATTCGAGGGCTACCTTTAGTTCCACCCTTCTTTTTAGCTTGATGTGCAACTTTATGTTTTTTGGCAACTTCAATCTTAGAAGGACATTTCTTAACATCTCGCTTGGTAATTTTGCTACTCTTTATTTTAAGGTTTACTTTCACAGTTTTTTTCTTGATGTTATTACTATCAATCTTGAAGCAGTCACTTTTACTACTGGCATTTGAATCAATTTCAAAGGCATGTTGTTTATCGACAACTTTTGTTTTTGAAGGAATTTTGTCACATTTCTTTTTCTTCACAATCTGAACACCAACACTCTCATACATAGGAAGATAACTGCTTCCTTGCATATTCAGTTTTTTCCTAAATTTTGGTGAAGAAACTGATTTTAGTTTTTTGCAAATTTTAACAGAATTATTTTTTAATTTATTGTCATTCTTAAGAACACTGCATTTACTGAGTGATGAGATTTTGCTCTTACACTTTGATGCATGCCTTGCTTTCTTCAGTAACTGCTTTGATTGGAGATCTGTACATTTTTTCAAAGAACTATTACATTTCACACAATTCAAATGTTGATTTTTCATATTTTTAGGAAAATTACAAACTTGGCATCTAATGTTTTGTCTAATCTTTTGTTTTTTATCATCATATTTTGTTATGAATGAAGCTTTATTCCTTTTGACACTGACAGATAGAAGACTTTTCAAATCACCATCTTGATTCAATTTTGTCTTTCTGGTAGTAACATTCTTAGAGGTTACGCATTTAGTAGTAGTACTCTTTAAGATGTTTTTATGTTTAACAGGAGTTTCCAAGTAAGGAATCTTCTTAACATTCCTTTCGGCACTAACAGAGCAATTTATGCTCACATCAGGACTTTTAACACAAGTGGGCACTACAGTTATTTTTTTGCATCTCCCTGTACGAGTCTCCAAGATGATTTGCCTTCTACTAGATTTTATTTTCTTGTCACTGGTCATCTGCATTTTCTTGTCACTGGAATCTTGCATTTTTTCTGCTTCTTTATGAGAAATGTCTGCAGCAAATACAGGTATTTTACTGTGATCAGTCTCGCAAGTTGGATTAATCAACTCTACTGATGAAAGTGCATCACAAGCATGTGAAACCCCAGTTTGGTTCCTTAAACTTTCACTGATATTATGGCTTCTGGTAGAAATTTTTTTCTTCAAAGTTAAATGGGATGATATGGGTTTTACTAATGTACTGGGATTATACTCGTTAACTTTATCTGCTGGAGAAAGATATAAAACTGTAGGTTTAATAATATATTTATCTTTGCATACCTCATTTACATGCTTAACATTTGGTAGCTTTTTAAAACCAGCTAAAGGTTTTGTCAAATTAGTTCTCGTGGCATTGGGAGTTCCCTTCAAAATATTTATTTTGTCAATGGAAGATTTTGCTTGTCCTTTGCTAGAAATACATTTTCTTTTTGGTAAACTAGGTGCCATAGCATCCTATTAGATCGGGAATTTGATTTAATATGTAAATTACAATTTAAATTTTAAAGTTCAGAATAAAAAATTTGATTTCAAATAAAACTTTAGTTTTCACTATAAAAACCTGCTGAAGCTAACATTAGATTCTTCTTCTGTTGCTTAATTCAGTTTTACTTTGATTAAGACCATACGTTAACATTTTTTCTGCATTGCAGAAAAATATATTTAATTCCTTCTTGTCTTTGAAATACTAATTTGGCAAATAATGTTCTTTGATTTCAAAATCCCCATACTTCAAAAAATTCACCTGAAAATAAAATAACATTAATAAAAGAATAAAACCATATGTTTGGAAATCTAACTACATACAAGAAGTACAGAGAAATCAATCAATTTTGCACATGGAAATTAAGTACTTTTAAAAATCATTAATGAAAAACATTAAGAACCTCTGTCAGCGAAAGGAACGAATAAATTAAAGCAATTATCTGTATCTGAACTTCACTTCTGTAATACTATTATAAGAATAAAACAAATCTGTGAATAGGATACATTATTATTGTTAAACATACTAAGGAAAGGCAATAACTCCATCTTAGCACGGAGAGATAATTTCTAAGGATGAGCAATTAGTTACGAACACTTATAATACTGAGTTAAGATACCCTGAATCATCAATAAATTTACATGGTCACTACTAAATGCCACCAAATGTTAATTAATTAATTAGTTTGTTTCTAAAAAATAGTTGGTAAAACAGCACAATTCAAATCATAATCTTAAACATTTCACAGTTTAAAATAACAGATAATTATAAATGTAATTTATGATATTGATTCTAAAACGATCTTAAGACAATTATACATAAAAAGCTATAACACATGTATGTTTTGTAAGAATAATACACAATAAAACATTTATGCGACTTTTTAATTTTGCTCCCACTAGTCTCTGCTTCATCTCTTAATTAGTTAATTTTTTAGCAATATATCTAGAAGAATAATTTTCTTTCTTTATAAAATCAATTTCTTTTTCAATAGCTTTCTTTTCCATTTCAGAATTTCAGATTTAGTTGGAAATTTTCATAATTCTAAGAAACTGCATGTATTTAGAATGTGTAGGACAAACTGTTATATTTTATTTCATTAATAATATGGGTATTGAGAATAAATATGAAATGATAATAAGGTCATCACTGCACCAGAGCAAGTGTGGCAGAATATTTAGAAATGTGTGATGCAATATGCAACAAAATTCAGGAATGGTGAAATTTTTAGTATTAAGGATCCACAGAGATTACACCAGATGGCAAAATGCTTTGTGCTAGTGTTGTGTATGGTGCAGTGAGACACATAAGATGAATTTTTCAAACTGTCACTTGTCAATTTTTTATTATTGAAAAAATTCTTTCAATAGATGCCAGTTCATTCGACATGATTAGAACAATTTATGCAATTTTTCATGCTTGTGTCTAATGAAAAGATGAGAAAACAAAGGGAAGATAAACATGCTAAGAAAATGACTTCTAGGATCAGAAGTTAGAAAACTTCTAGAATCAAAAGGAAACTAAATTCAAATAATTTTGCTTTCATTGTTTTTCCAAAAATTCTCCAAAAAATAAAAAATTCATCACTAATTTCCTACAAAATACATTAATTACGTATTAATACCAGGAAGACAGTTTATAATTTGTCGCATTTTTCTGGAATCATAAGTCTATAAATCTTGCTTTCAAATCGTTCTAAACCTTCCAAGGTGCAAGGTCTAGAAACTATCCCTACCAATTCTCTAAGAGCTAAAAGCCAGAAGATTTTTAAATAAAAAATTGCAAAAGAAAACAGTAAAGTGAAATTTGAGAGAAAACTGACACCCATTTGAATATTCTAAAACAACTACATGGAGGAAAAACTTACAAAATATATACAAAAAGGGAAAAAGCCACACTTACAACTAAGGCAAATCAATGCGATACTTAATAATTTCAGTAATTAATATAACATACAATAAATCAAATACTAAATTAATAAATGAGTGCACAAACTTTATTATTAGAAACAAATTTAGAAACAAATAGGACCATGGTCTTGCACTAATTACATTACATACACTATAAAGACTACGTACTAAAGCCATAGTAAGGAGCTAGCCTGTCATAATGAACGACTTTAGGCTTTGAATTTGATGATTTATGGATCTGAACAATGACATTGTTCAGCCTGTTTAGGGCTGTGTAAAGACCATCCCAAGGTGACTGTAAATTAGGACAGAGTCTTCTCTATTGAATCAGATTCCACAACCACACCTTGTCTCCTTTACTGAATTGATGTCTTGTAGCTCTCGTCATATCGGTTCTTTATCTTCTCCGTCGACAAGTTGACTCATTCTTGTGCAAAACTGCACATCACTTCAAACCATGCCCAGAGATCTTGGATGTACTCACCAGGCAATGAAGGAGCATCCGGAGGATGACCAAACAAGAAATCACAATGCAGACAAAGGTCACGAACAAAAAGCATCTGAGATGGGGAATGGCCGGCAGTCTAGTGGACAGCACTGCAATAGGCCAAATAAGAACAGTGATAACTTTGAAGATTAAACTAAATTAATTATGGGTTTAACGTCACTGTCTTCCAACTGGTCTTTCCTTAATTCTTCATCACTCCACTCATTCATCAATACAATATGTGCATAGCAGGAATTTTCTGCTATAGAGATAATGATGCAAGTGTTCTATGCTTTAAATATAGCGAGCAACTCTTTCCTGGTGACACAGTAATTCCTCTCCGTTTCAGATAAACATTTGCTCCAGCAGACCACAACTCATTCTTATTTATATCTTTGGACAACACAACAAGCTCTTATTACTCACATCCATTTAAAAAATAAACGGTTTGTCGAGCTGAGGATACGTCAGGATTGGAGCAGATGTTACAAAGCCTCCTTCAGTTTCTTAAATGCATCCTCACATTCTTCTATCCACAAGAATGTTTGCTTGCGCTCTGTCCGCTTGTGAAAGGGACTTGCGGAGGAAGAAAAATGTTTCATGAATCTTCTATGATAGATGCAAAGCCCAAGAAAACTTCTCAGCTGATGGACATTTTTGGGGAACTTCCAGTCTGCTTACACTTTTCTGGATCCATATGCACTATGCAGGCCTACAGCAAAGATGACATGTCCAAGACAAGCCACTTCTTGTCAGACTAGTTTACATTTAGCGGGACTCAAATTTAGATTGGCTTCTTTCAGTTTCTGAAGCACCTTTCGAAGGTTTTTTAAATGTTCCTCAAAATTCTTCCCAATGATGAATAAATAGTCTACATGAGGAATTCTAAAGTTGCCAGCACATTTCACATTCCAAACAGCATCACCTTAAACTGCCAAAGTCCTTTCCAGCAGTAAAAGCTGTCATTTCTTGGCTGTCAGGATGTATCTCTATCTGCCAATATGCACTCTTTAAATCAAGCGCCAAAAATGACTTACTTTCAGAATTAGTGTCCAAAATGTCATCAATTCTACGAAGCTGTCTTTCTTCGTAACCACGTTAAACTGGTGATAGCCAATACATAATTTAGATCTTTCTGACCAAGAGACTGGGAGATGGCCATGAAGTAGCGGATGGCTCGATGACATCGCTTTCTTGCACGTCCTTTAGTTTTCTTACCTCTTCCTGTTTAACAATCGGTAGACATCTTGGACGTTGGTTCGTTGGTGGATAATCTGCAGTATCAATTCCATGCTGTGTCAAACTGGTTCGATCTACGTCAGATGAGCAGGAGAAAACATCTTGAAATTCTTGAATGACACATTCAGCAGCACTCTTTTCTTTATTGCTTAATTATGCATTCTGGAATAACTCCAATGTAATGTTCTCTGAAGACACAGATCCTACAGAGGTACTGTTTCGTTTAACGCTGGTCATTCATAGGCCAACACCGACAATAGGTGCAGGGTCGTGCGACGCATTACGGCACCATGTCAAAAAGGCTCCAGGCAGTTATTAAAATAAGCAAAACATTTTGCTGCCTATCAGAACAGGAAAATTCTAGCTTTTCACTGATCTAATCTGACATAGGCTTCTTCGTGGCCATACTGGTAACCAGATTCGCATGGGTTAACTATGTTCGGATGACCACTCCTGGGGGGGGTCGACTGGGACTGTCAATCCCAGCGTACTGGCTAGATCAATATCTAGAGAGCTTCGACTTCTGGGGTAAATAAACTGTCTTCACAGTGACTAGAACCATCGTTTATTCGGTGGTAAGTTCATGCTTGGCAGGGACCGTACTATCTTCTATGTCCCTTTGTTGTGAGGGCATTACATGGTCAGATTATCTAAGGTTGTCCTTGGGGATGGGCTCCTGTTGGTCAAAACTGGGGCACGTTCGATGTCCAACTATGACCATGTTCTATGTGAAACATTTAAATCTCCCTGCGTAGACAGGGGGGAGGTGCCTACTCAGACGACCTCCAGGGGCTGGAGCGATTTAATCGTGTAAGGCTGCCTTATATGCATGCCAAGTCTGGACGCCCCTTCCTTCTGGTGCACTGTCTTATTTAAACGTCTCCCCAGAAGGGTTGACTCAGGTAAAACCTGGGATGTTACTGGTTATAATCTGTACCTAGGCAGTCTCAGTCACAGGGGTATAAAATCAGTCTTCACAGGACCAGAATCATGCTCGGCAGGGACCACATGTTTCTGTCTTGTCAGTTCCATTGTTTGTGGTGGAGCTATATAGTCTGATATTCATGGTTGTCCAAAGGAAAACACTCCCATCGGTGGAGTCGGCGAGTTCAGCAAGCCTTTAGACTGTTTGAGGATTTTAGGGGGAGCCTGGAGCCTCAAAACTACATATTTATATTCTTCCTTGGTTCCCCCTGGGGGTACCTGGAGCCAACATCTGTATATCATGATGTAGTGTTAGCAAGCCGAATTGGTGGCCCAGTCTGTATGATAGTGTTTAAGTGACTTTGTTCTGCTGTTCGGGGTTGGGGCCCCTGTTCATGGCAGATGTTTTTACTTTCCCTCCAGAACGGGGACATGGAATGCAAGTTGCTGAGTATTCTTGTTGATTCGGCTTAGTCTTGGTTCTTCGGCTCAATCGATAGGTTAGTGACCCTTGAATCTTCTTTAGGGGTTGGGACGTTTAACTGCATTTAAGGCAGCTTCGAACTTGTCAGGTCTGGGTGCCGTTTCCTCTTAGCGCACTGTCTTATTTGAACGAAAGGTCATAACTAGGGCAGAAGTTCATCTCTGGTGTTCTCTTATTTCTTAATGGACGTGAAAATACGTGATGTTGATGGGTATTATAAGGGTAGACGCGTTCGATAAATTGCTTAATCCTTATTTTGTGCCTACTGTTTTGCGATCGTAGTAATTTGTACAGCATTTATCTTTTTTGTGGTTTTCTTTTGCTGATTGCTTGTTGTTATTGTTACTTTACGTAAAAAAAGGTAAGCATAGTTACATTTTATGTTAAACTTAGGTTAAATTTTTAATTCAGAAAAACAACAATTTGAGCATAATTACTCGAAAAATGTTTATCTCTCATTTTTGAACCATTGTCATATCTTTGGCTGCATAAATTACTAATATCTAAACCAGCGGTTCTCCACCTTTCGACTAACGCATACCATCTGAATAAAAACTGAAAAACTTGCGTATCACGGCTACATTTTGCAATGATTATTTTTCAGTTTCTCAACAGAAATATTAACATGAAATATATTTTGCTATTTGTACAACCTATTAGCTATTTGTATTAAATATGAATACATGAAAAATATTTTAGATTAAAAATTAGTTACTATATTTATTAATACTTTAATTCTAAAATTTAGTGAGAAATTTGGGCCTGTTTAAGTGAGACAAATTTCTTTGTGTCTGGTCTTATTTCACTTAGTTTTAACCACAAATTAATATCCACTTTTAATTTTGTTCTGCATTTAATTTTTGAATATAGCATGGAAGAAAATCCTTGTTCACAGAAACAGGTTGTGCAAAAAGGCAATAAAAATTTAATAGCTTTATTTGAAATGCCTTAAAGTTATTTGTGGGTCATACAAAAGTTAACAAGTGTATTATTTTTGAAATCTTCATTTCCAGTTCTATCACAGGAAATTTCTATCAAATTTTTTTTTTCTTAACGAGATTTTTGAATTTAATAGTTCAAAATACTTTTCTTTTCTTACCACCGGTTGAGAACCCCTGATTCTAAAACATTTTTCTCTTAAGTCTTTAATAAGACTGTTGTTAGCCCTCCACCTGTCGTATCTGTTGCAAGGCAAAATACTAAAAGCGTTTTTCAATAATCACATCTGTGTTTTCTAAATTAAGATACCTCATAGAAATTGATATCTGCTCTTGGTGGCTTGCATCAGGGGTACAATTAAGTAAAATGGGATAATACTTTGCCTGTTTGATCTTATTTAAAACGATTTGTTTTATGTTATTCCACAATATGCTAATTGTTTCATTTTGAATTTTATCTCCAAGGTAGTGAGGCATATTTGTTTCGCGTTTCACTAATATTGGGAAGTACAAGCATGATAGGGGCAAATTTTGCGATCATTTCTATACACTTAAAAAAAATTATTATTTCTTTTGAATTATTTGTTACTGAAACCACGAAAGGCTAAGCTTTGTTTGGCTAAAAACTGAATGGCATAGATAATTCTTTCAATAACATCGCATCAATCCTTAGTTTCTCTTTTAATAAATTTTGAAATTTCGAATTACCAACTTTATTCTTTCGTAATCATTCTAAGAAATTGAACCAAAGATATAGATTCCAAAAGTGCATTTTACTGTTTTCACGACGTTGTAAGCGCTTACTTAAGTGGTTCCAGTCACCAAATCCAGAATTACTCAATTTTATATTACTGAAAAAATGCAAATTTTGCAACCAAAACAATGTACAGAATTTTTTTCCCTCAGAATCTAGCAACCAATCCCTTTTAATGTTTTCGTTGTTTGGCTAGATTTGACAAAAAGTACATCTTAAAAAATGTACGTCCAAATGCGTATCTACTGCAGAAATTGTAGATTTCACTATTATTTCGACTGGCTACATTGAAGTTAAAGGTAATTCTTGGATGAAACCAATTTCTAATTCTTTCTGATTATTAGAGGTTTTTTTAATTTTATTTTATTTATTTTGGTATTTTCAATGGTAGCTGAGATGTTGATGGACAACTAGTGTTGGTAGCGTCAGCTTGGGTATTCTCTGGGTTTTGGAAAAACACAAGTAAATTTAAAGTTCTGGTTTACTAAGTCTTCCTCTTGTTTTCTTTTCTTCAGTAAATTCTGATACCCAGATAGTTTTTTTCTGTTTTTCTTCTGATATCTGGGATAAAAGGAAAACAGAAAAAGTGGAAGTAAAAATAAAAGTAAAAAATAACTATTATAAGAGCCACTGCTAGAAACACTTCTTGTTAAAAAGACTCGGAAAGTCACTGTTTGAAACAGTTTACAATCCTTCTGAAAAACCGAGTATAACTTAAAACATTGCTGAGAAAAAATATTAACTATTAGATGAATACCAAATAATTCACGGAGGTAGTGGTACTCTTTTGTTTATTAAAATTAATGAATCAAATTTAAAGTATGTATTTAAGATGCAAAAAAATAACGAAGAAGTTTTCTCCGGTTTTTCGTACAGCTAAAAATGAGAAAATGCCCAATTTGTAATTTCACAGCACCTTGTATATGTTTACTTCAAATCACAAATAGGTATATTATAAATTCAGTGTTATTTCCATAGTATGTCAATCTTTTTCCTTGAAATATAATAGTTTTTAATTCAATAAACAAATGGCTCATGTGAAACATTTTTCAAGTAATTCTGCTCAAATCGTCGTTCTTCTGAATTAAAAACTAACCTAAGTTTAACATACAGTACTTTAGTACAGTAACATACAGTAAGTCTTTAATCCGGACTCATCGGGACTTTGGCGATTCCGGATTATAGATCATCAATTTAAATCTGGTAAGATGGCATGCAGAAATTATAAAATTAAAAACATGAAACCATAATTTATGAAATAAAGAGCAATTATGATCTAAAGGCTATCAAAATTTACAAAAAAAAAGCTTAATATTTATTTGTTTACTTTATTAAACATTCCTTTCAATGCGCGCATGCGTAAAGCATACATTATGCATAGTCGAAATTAGAAAATTGCAACCAGAAAACTATTTGATGTGTATTTGTGATATTTATAATGACGAGGAATTTGATTTAAATCATATCAAAGACGGAGTACATCGAGATGAAATAATACATTTAGTAAGAAATTATAAGCCGAATAAAATAAAAACATCTGCCCTGAAGATGAGGATAGTGCTAACAGATAAACTTCCAGTTCTTTGCGCGCCGCGACATTTCCATCAATGAAGAATTTCTCTTGTTTCTGTCATGCACTCTGAAAAGGTGAGATGAGAATGAAGGATTTTAGCCTCCATAGCGATCTCCTTGAGTTTTTCCGTAGGTTTCTGTTGAAAGGATTTTAATTTAATGATGAGCAGCTTCAACATGACGGATAGACCTTTAAAGTCTAGCCTCTGGTTTTTGGGAAAGTCTGAAGGACATCCACTACATCTGCTCTGAGAGAAGAGACAAGATGACAGGCCTTAGCTTAGGAATCCCACCCCTTTGCATCTGCCTCTATGGAAAACTGTGTGTTATACACTTGCCAGGAGATCTAACCATCATACAAGAATAGCTTCAGAGAGGGACAAGAAGGCATGGGTAAAAATTTAAAACCAACAAAATTGCTTCCTGCTGTCGCTATGCATTTCTTTAAGGTGGCAACTTCTTTGGCGACTGCAGAAACCGTGTCATCAATTTGTTATTTGATGGAAGATACTTTCTTCGATTTGTTGTTTCACAGTACAAACTTTCTCTTCGTTCTTTGGCAGAGGAAACGCTTTCTTCAGTTTCTCCGACTTTATATTACCGACTTCTTCTTTAGAGGATTCTTAGTTAGCTTTCATGTCTGCTTTAATGGATTCTTGGCCCACTTACATTCCTTCTTTAAATGCAGCAAGGGCTGCCACCAGCTGTCTTAACTGCTCCTCCATCGCACTTGTTACTGGTATTCAACACCACAGCTTACACCAAAATTGTTGCGTGCGTATGGGTTCATAATATATTGAATTCACACAGGTCCGATGATAGGTTAATAAAATTTATTTTATCAAAAGAAACACTTCAAAATTCCAGAATTTTCCATGGAATTTACACATGTCCAATGACCGTTTAATTAATTTTTTTATCAATAGAAACACTTCAAAATTCTCAGTTTCCACAGAAATACTCGTACAGGTGTCCACAGTATCACAGAGTACAATCAGTAGTTAAACTTCAAACTACTAAAAACGGTAAGCACAACACAATGCAAAGCGCATCTAAAGAGAAAGCTAACCCGGAAATATCTTCGATCTCACATTGAACTAACACACTACAGCAACAATAACTAAACAACTGCAAGCAGAAACTCTCTTTTTGGCCTTATATAGTTTTCAACCAGCTGCCGAGATATATTTTTAGTACTTTCTGCTTCTCGAAATTACTGGAAAATAATACGACGGTCAGATTATAGTTGCAGCTAATATAGAAATAAATTACATTTATTCCATTACAATACCTATTACAGTAATACAGGGACCGGACCAAATTGCCACCAAATTTGGCAACTTTTGACTATTTCTCGTTAAATTTGGCAACAAAATCAGTCACCCAAACTGTTTCAGCTTGTCGACATCTTGTCAAATTATCGAGATACCCATTTACTCAGTGTTAAACGGACCTGCTCTTGCATTCTTACTTTCTTGGCACAGATTCTCTCTTTAGATTTTTCGCGTTAAATTGCACAGAAAATATACAATTTCACAAACAGTTGCACTAAAATCATCTATCTAAGCGCAAAATTCGTAACAATGTGCAATACACAATAGAGATAAAATGCCAAAAATTGTTAAACTGTTCACAGAAACGACACAACTGGAAAGAAAGGTCTTACTATAACCTTAAAAGAAGTTGCCAAATTTTCAGAATGTGTCAAATTCTGGCAACCATACACACAACCATTTTTCAAGTAACCATGCTAATAACAATCCCTTAGTGAAGACACGTTGCCATTTTCTTATGCATTCCTTTCACTATATTCCAAGTTAATGGTTTTTATTAAAAAAATTGAGGTATTTTTTCCTTTATTTTAAAACATGAGCTTGAGGAATTTGTAAAACAGAAGAAAATAACTGCAGTAAAATTTCAGCAGGAATGTAGAATTTTGCTGCAAAATAACTAAAGTGAACACCAAGGAGATACGTTTGGTACATAGCCATTACTGCCAAGGTTTGAGCGAGCTAAGCAGAGTCTCTGTAATTCTCAGATTTTTTTTTTTTAAGTGAAAACAGATGGCTGTATATTGGGTAGAAGAACAGTAGAAAACAATTACAGAAAGATTTAGAGATGAATGTGTTTAATTTTTTAAATTTATCACTTAACTCTTATATAATAATTAAAATATGCATTTTAATTTGCTAAGATATATCTTTCTTTCAAATATTGGTAATGTTTGCCAACTTACAATAAGTATTAATTTTTTTAGTCTCCAAAACAACCGATTTGCACCCAATAAATAGCACGCTTTTTCATCTGTAAAAATCTGTCAAACAGCGGCAAAATGGTTGCAATAATACATAAGTACCAAAAGATATATATACTTAAGTTAGAAATAGATTATAATTTAATTATAGAGCAAAATGAGTAAAACCAGTTAATTTTAACTAAAAATGAACAACAGGGAGAAATTTTAATAAAAAATACTTCTTACGTAATACAAAACAGAAAATGAAATACTAAAACAGTAAAACTGCCCAAGTAACTTAAGATTAAGTCAGTTGTAAAAACCAAAGTTGCCAAAGCCTTACAAACCTAGAAATTGGAAAATTTTGTTGAAAATCCAAGAAAATAATAATAATAATAAAATAATTGAGTATCTAGACAGCTTGAAATTATGAATGCCATTAAATGAAAACAAACATACATTTCGCTTTGCTAATGAAATTTTTGAAAATATGCATGAATTGTATGTGTGTGTCAATTAATAATTTGAAATCATATTGGATTTTTATACCATAGTAATTTTGAATATTTTTGAAATGAGCTTACAATCATCCCTGACCACTGTATCTTCAATTCTTGAACTTGGCCCCTATTTTTTTTTTTTTTTTTTTTTTTTTTTAAACTAAATGACTGCAATTGAGTGTGACTGCAATGCTGCTTCAGCCGAAAAAATAGAACTACACTGAATTTTTTTTAAACAGATTAATTAAATATGGCAGATTAAACAGTAAATTTAATTTAAATACAAATTTAGTTAAATAATTTAGTTTTTTATATGTTTGCACATTTTTTTTTTAAATTATTTTTTTATTCTTTATTTTGGCTTTAAATTTGCTTTTTTACGTGTTTGTTAAAATTTAAATTTAGATTTGTTTATATATATATATATATATATATATATATATATATATATATATATATATATACATGAACATGTGTATCCATACATACATGCATAGATACATATATTTCTGAATCTGGTTATGCTAAGAGAACAGAACCATAAATTACTTCTTTTGTAATTATAAATACATAAAATATACCACGATTTGATATTAAAACATTTTAATGGAAATATTTTTTTAAAAGTTCACAAAATACTACAGAAAAAGCTTCATATAAATTAGTGCTTGTTTTCCAAAATTACATGATTAAAAAAATAAAACATGGCAATAAGGTTTAAAATTTCATCATGAATTGAAATTCTAAATTCATTACAGTCATTCATATTTAGGTAGGAAACAGGCTTTGATAGGGTCACTTGCTACAATATTGTGTTCTTTGGAAAGATGACCAATAACAAGATCTGGTTTTACAGTTGCGTAACAAATGGCACAACATGTATATGTGGGAAACATACGGCTGTCATCTGCCCACAAATAAGTATGAATAGCTTCCAGTCGTTGCTCATCTTCAAAATGGATATCACCGGTAATTGTTTGTATAGTACTATGATTACGACAAACTGAAGACAGCGGTGATAATTTGACACCTTTGGCCTTAACTGGAAAGCGTAGAGACTTTTTTAAATCCTCTTTTTCTACAAGTGTGGAAGTAACTTCTGGCAATGTCATATCATTTTTGGCAGCAGCAGGTAAATTGGTTACCTGCAGTTTAGTGTTATCATCAGATGTTGCTGCAGAAGTAGTTTCTGCATTTTCTGTACTAGAAATATGGGTTGTTTCTAACAGAACGTTTCCCCGATTTAGATCAAATGAATATGGCACAATATCTGTCTCACTTTTTTCTGAAATTAAACATGAAGTTGTTGGAACTGTTTCCTTTACACTGCAATATTCTTCATTAATATCAGCTACATTTATAATATCAAATGTGATATCTTTGACATTATTAATAATTTCAGTTGTACTTTTTGAAGGAAGAAATATGTGCGAGTTTTGTTCTGAACGTAATACATTATTATTATCAGAATTACTAGATGATGCTTTTGTTGTGTGTTCAGAATTTGATTTACATTCATACAATGAAAAAACATCAATTTGTTTGGGATTAAAAGATGAAATTGATAGAATTTCTTCTTTTCTGCTACTATGTTCGTTTATCACAATATCACTTTTACTGTAAATCTGTGCTTTCTTACTTACACTATCGGCAGAATTGGGGCCTTCTGTTTCAATATCTACTCTCTTATGTTCTGAAATAGATATGGAACTATGTTCATTATCAGTTTCAAGCAGTATTTCAGGGCTATATATTTTATCTTCCACATTACATTTTGTGTCAATCTGCCACTGTTTGTTTGCACTATTTGTAGGACTGCAGTCAATTATTTCAGTATTAATTTCTTCGTGTTGTGAAACCGATAATTTATTGCAATCATCAGTATCCCGTAACATTTGATTATCTGTTGTGACTTCTACTTCTTGTTTAGCTTCAGTTTGTGATGAAGATGTCTCTGAAGACGGTTTTTGTGAAGCAGATTCTTTTAATTTTTTATCTGTTGTGACTTCTACTTCTTGTTTAGCTTCAGTTTGTGATGAAGATGTCTCTGAAGACGGTTTTTGTGAAGCAGGTTCTTTTAATTTTTCTTCTAATGCATACACATAAAAATCTTGGATAATGTTTGGATGTGAAAATCTCTTATTAAAAATAAAATTTTCATCAAATTTAAATTTGAAATCCTTCTCAAAATAAAAGCAATTTTTAGGCAAAACGGGTTTCAATAGTTTCTGAAGATTACAGAAAGCACTCAGATATTTTCTAAGTATGTTACAAAATAAAAGGCTTGATGATTTAATTAAGCTAGTCGATAATGGCTTGTCAGTATCTATGCTAGATTGAGATGCTAAAGAGACTACTGAATTTATTTGAGGATTCCCTGCAGGAAATGCTAATGAGACTACTGACTCTATTAGAGGTTTCAGTACAGTTGAATCAGAACAATGTATTTCATCAAACTCTTGATTAAAATGACAATATAAATGTGAGGCAAAGCCACAATATGTACAAGATAATGTTTTAACACAAACACTGCATTTGAAAGAAATAATATCTTCATTACTTACACCAAGCATTTCCTCACCTTCCTTAGGAGTTGACACATCATTACTACAGCCTACAAAATTATTCCATGTTGCAAGTTCTTACATATTATCCTTAGATTCCAATGAGGTTTCAAGACTACAAACTGAACTTTCAATAATAGAATTTTCCACACATTTTAAAGATGGATTCTTCACACAATCCAACATCTGAGAATCTGAAAGTTTGTTCAAAACAGCATCACTACAGCTCACTTCACTTGGCTCCCTCTTAACTTGTTTTGAAAGTGTCTGCTGTTTTGCTTTTATGTTTAATTGTTCAGTCATATTTCTTTTAGCACAATTTTCCTCACATTCATCTTCAACAGAATCCCATTTCCTCTTTTTAGTAACACTGGCATACTGATTAATAAAAGCCTTGGAACTATCATCAACTTCTGAAGAAACATCAGGAATCAATTTATTAGCCCTCTTCCTCAAGTGTTTCTTTGTAACTTTGTTTTTTCCTTTTAGAATATTTTTGGTGATATCCCTAACTTTTGAAGGACACTTAGCAATTTGAATGCTAGCTTTTTTTCTACTCTTTTTGATAACATGAACTTCAGAACACTTCTCAGTAATTCGAGGGCTACCTTTAGTTCCACCCTTCTTTTTAGCTTGATGTGCAACTTTATGTTTTTTGGCAACTTCAATCTTAGAAGGACATTTCTTAACATCTCGCTTGGTAATTTTGCTACTCTTTATTTTAAGGTTTACTTTCACAGTTTTTTTCTTGATGTTATTACTATCAATCTTGAAGCAGTCACTTTTACTACTGGCATTTGAATCAATTTCAAAGGCATGTTGTTTATCGACAACTTTTGTTTTTGAAGGAATTTTGTCACATTTCTTTTTCTTCACAATCTGAACACCAACACTCTCATACATAGGAAGATAACTGCTTCCTTGCATATTCAATTTTTTCCTAAATTTTGGTAAAGAAACTGATTTTAGTTTTTTGCAAATTTTAACAGAATTATTTTTTAATTTATTGTCATTCTTAAGAACACTGCATTTACTGAGTGATGAGATTTTGCTCTTACACTTTGATGCATGCCTTGCTTTCTTCAGTAACTGCTTTGATTGGAGATCTGTACATTTTTTCAAAGAACTATTACATTTCACACAATTCAAATGTTGATTTTTCATATTTTTAGGAAAATTACAAACTTGGCATCTAATGTTTTGTCTAATCTTTTGTTTTTTATCATCATATTTTGTTATGAATGAAGCTTTATTCCTTTTGACACTGACAGATAGAAGACTTTTCAAATCACCATCTTGATTCAATTTTTTCTTTCTGGTAGTAACATTCTTAGAGGTTATGCATTTAGTAGTAGTACTCTTTAAGATGTTTTTACGTTTAACAGGAGTTTCCAAGTAAGGAATCTTCTTAACATTCCTTTCGGCACTAACAGAGCAATTTATGCTCACATCAGGACTCTTAACACAAGTGGGCACTACAGTTATTTTTTTGCATCTCCGTGTATGAGTCTCCAAGATGATTTGCCTTCTACTAGATTTTATTTTCTTGTCACTGGTCATCTGCATTTTCTTGTCACTGGAATCTTGCATTTTTTCCGCTTCTTTATGAGAAATGTCTGCAGCAAATACAGGTATTTTACTGTGATCAGTCTCGCAAGTTGGATTAATCAACTCTACTGATGAAAGTACATCACAAGCATGTGAAACCCCAGTTTGGTTCCTTAAACTTTCACTGATATTATGGCTTCTGGTAGAAATTTTTTTCTTTAAAGTTAAATGGGATGATATGGGTTTTACTAATGTACTGGGATTATACTCGTTAACTTTATCTGCTGGAGAAAGATATAAAACTGTAGGTTTAATCATATATTTATCTTTGCATACCTCATTTACATGCTCAACATTTGGTAGCTTTTTAAAACCAGCTAAAGGTTTTGTCAAATTAGTTCTCGTGGCATTGGGAGTTCCCTTCAAAATATTTATTTTGTCAATGGAAGATTTTGCTTGCCTTTTGCTAGAAATACATTTTCTTTTTGGTAAACTAGGTGCCATAGCATCCTATTAGATCGGGAATTTGATTTAATATGTAAATTACAATTTAAATTTTAAAGTTCAGAATAAAAAATTTGATTTCAAATAAAACTTTAGTTTTCACTATAAAAACCTGCTGAAGCTAACATTAGATTCTTCTTCTGTTGCTTAATTCAGTTTTACTTTGATTAAGACCATATGTTACCATTTTTTCTGCATTGCAGAAAAATATATTTAATTCCTTCTTGTCTTTGAAATACTAATTTGGCAAATAATGTTCTTTGATTTCAAAATCCCCATACTTCAAAAAATTCACCTGAAAATAAAATAACATTAATAAAAGAATAAAACCATATGTTTGGAAATCTAACTACATACAAGAAGTACAGAGAAATCAATCAATTTTGCACATGGAAATTAAGTACTTTTAAAAATCATTGATGAAAAACATTAAGAACCTCTGTCAGCAAAAGGAACTGAATAAATTAAAGCAATTATCTGTATCTGAACTTCACTTCTGTAGTACTATTATAAGAATAAAACAAATCTGTGAATAGGATACATTATTATTGTTAAACATACTAAGGAAAGGCAATAACTCCATCTTAGCACGGAGAGATAATTTCTAAGGATGAGCAATTAGTTACGAACACTTATAATACTGAGTTAAGATACCCTGAATCATCAATAAATTTACATGGTCACTACTAAATGCTACCAAATGTTAATTAATTAATTAGTTTGTTTCTAAAAAATAGTTGGTAAAACAGCACAATTCAAATCATAATCTTAAACATTTCACAGTTTAAAATAACAGATAATTATAAATGTAATTTATGATATTGATTCTAAAACGATCTTAAGACAATTATACATAAAAAGCTACAACATATGTATGTTTTGTAAGAATAATACACAATAAAACATTTATGCGACTTTTTAATTTTGCTCCCACTAGTCTCTGCTTCATCTCTTAATTAGTTAATTTTTTAGCAATATATCTAGAAGAATAATTTTCTTTCTTTATAAAATCAATTTCTTTTTCAATAGCTTTCTTTTCCATTTCAGAATTTCAGATTTAGTTGGAAATTTTCATAATTCTAAGAAACTGCATGTATTTAGAATGTGTAGGACAAACTGTTATATTTTATTTCATTAATAATATGGGTATTGAGAATAAATATGAAATGATAATAAGGTCATCACTGCACCAGAGCAAGTGTGGCAGAATATTTAGAAATGTGTGATGCAATATGCAACAAAATTCAGGAATGGTGAAATTTTTAGTATTAAGGATCCACAGAGATTACACCAGATGGCAAAATGCTTTGTGCTAGTGTTGTGTATGGTGCAGTGAGACACATAAGATGAATTTTTCAAACTGTCACTTGTCAATTTTTTATTATTGAAAAAATTCTTTCAATAGATGCCAGTTCATTCGACATGATTAGAACAATTTATGCAATTTTTCATGCTTGTGTCTAATGAAAAGATGAGAAAACAAAGGGAAGATAAACATGCTAAGAAAATGACTTCTAGGATCAGAAGTTAGAAAACTTCTAGAATCAAAAGGAAACTAAATTCAAATAATTTTGCTTTCATTGTTTTTCCAAAAATTCTCCAAAAAATAAAAAATTCATCACTAATTTCCTACAAAATACATTAATTACGTATTAATACCAGGAAGACAGTTTATAATTTGTCGCATTTTTCTGGAATCATAAGTCTATAAATCTTGCTTTCAAATCGTTCTAAACCTTCCAAGGTGCAAGGTCTAGAAACTATCCCTACCAATTCTCTAAGAGCTAAAAGCCAGAAGATTTTTAAATAAAAAATTGCAAAAGAAAACAGTAAAGTGAAATTTGAGAGAAAACTGACACCCATTTGAATATTCTAAAACAACTACATGGAGGAAAAACTTACAAAATATATACAAAAAGGGAAAAAGCCACACTTACAACTAAGGCAAATCAATGTGATACTTAATAATTTCAGTAATTAATATAACATACAATAAATCAAATACTAAATTAATAAATGAGTGCACAAACTTTCAAATTTAGAAACAAATAGGACCATGGTCTTGCACTAATTACATTACATACACTATAAAGACTACGTACTAAAGCCATAGTAAGGAGCTAGCCTGTCATAATGAACGACTTTAGGCTTTGAATTTGATGATTTATGGATCTGAACAATGACATTGTTCAGCCTGTTTAGGGCTGTGTAAAGACCATCCCAAGGTGACTGTAAATTAGGACAGAGTCTTCTCTATTGAATCAGATTCCACAACCACACCTTGTCTCCTTTACTGAATTGATGTCTTGTAGCTCTCGTGTCATATCGGTTCTTTATCTTCTCCGTTGACAAGTTGACTCATTCTTGTGCAAAACTGCACATCACTTCAAACCATGCCCAGAGATCTTGGATGTACTCACCAGGCAATGAAGGAGCATCCGGAGGATGACCAAACAAGAAACCACAATGCAGACAAAGGTCACGAACAAAAAGCATCTGAGATGGGGAATGGCCGGCAGTCTAGTGGACAGCACTGCAATAGGCCAAATAAGAACAGTGATAACTTTGAAGATTAAACTAAATTAATTATGGGTTTAACGTCACTGTCTTCCAACTGGTCTTTCCTTAATTCTTCATCACTCCACTCATTCATCAATACAATATGTGCATAGCAGGAATTTTCTGCTATAGAGATAATGATGCAAGTGTTCTATGCTTTAAATATAGCGAGCAACTCTTTCCTGGTGACACAGTAATTCCTCTCCGTTTTAGATAAACATTTGCTCCAGCAGACCACAACTCATTCTTATTTATATCTTTGGACAACACAACAAGCTCTTATTACTCACATCCATTTAAAAAATAAATGGTTTGTCGAGCTGAGGATACGTCAGGATTGGAGCAGATGTTACAAAGCCTCCTTCAGTTTGTTAAATGCATCCTCACATTCTTCTATCCATAAGAATGTTTGCTTGCGCTCTGTCCGCTTGTGAAAGGGACTTGCGGAGGAAGAAAAATGTTTCATGAATCTTCTATGATAGGTGCAAAGCCCAAGAAAAATTCTCAGCTGATGGACATTTTTGGGGAACTTCCAGTCTGCTTACACTTCTGGATCCATATGCACTATGCAGGCCTACAGCAAAGATGACATATCCAAGACAAGCCACTTCTTGTCAGACTAGTTTACATTTAGCGGGACTCAAATTTAGATTGGCTTCTTTCAGTTTCTGAAGCACCTTTCGAAGCTTTTTTAAATGTTCCTCAAAATTCTTCCCAATGATGAATAAATAGTCTACATGAGGAATTCTAAAGTTGCCAGCACATTTCACATTCCAAACGGCATCACCTTAAACTGCCAAAGTCCTTTCCAGCAGTAAAAGCTGTCATTTCTTGGCTGTCAGGATGTATCTCTACCTGCCAATATGCACTCTTTAAATCAAGCGCCAAAAATGACTTACTTTCAGAATTAGTGTCCAAAATGTCATCAATTCTACGAAGCTGTCTTTCTTCGTAACCACGTTAAACTGGTGATAGCCAATACATAATTTAGATCTTTCTGACCAAGAGACTGGGAGATGGCCATGAAGTAGCGGATGGCTCGATGACATCGCTTTCTTGCACGTCCTTTAGTTTTCTTACCTCTTCCTGTTTAACAATCGGTAGACATCTTGGACGTTGGTTCGTTGGTGGATAATCTGCAGTATCAATTCCATGCTGTGTCAAACTGGTTCGATCTACGTCAGATGAGCAGGAGAAAACATCTTGAAATTCTTGAATGACACATTCAGCAGCACTCTTTTCTTTATTGCTTAATTATGCATTCTGGAATAACTCCAATGTAATGTTCTCTGAAGACACAGATCCTACAGAGGTACTGTTTCGTTTAACGCTGGTCATTCATAGGCCAACACCGACAATAGGTGCAGGGTCGTGCGACGCATTACGGCACCATGTCAAAAAGGCTCCAGGCAGTTATTAAAATAAGCAAAACATTTTGCTGCCTATCAGAACAGGAAAATTCTAGCTTTTCACTGATCTAATCTGACATAGGCTTCTTCGTCGCCATGCTGGTAACCAGATTCGCATGGGTTAACTATGTTCGGATGACCACTCCTGGGGGGGGTCGACTGGGACTGGCTAGATCAATATCTAGAGAACTTCGACTTCTGGGGTAAATAAACTGTCTTCACAGTGACTAGAACCATCGTTTATTCGGTGGTAAGTTCATGCTTGGCAGGGACCGTACTATCTTCTATGTCCCTTTGTTGTGAGGGCATTACATGGTCAGATTATCTAAGGTTGTCCTTGGGGATGGGCTCCTGTTGGTCAAAACTGGGGCACGTTCGATGTCCAACTATGACCATGTTCTATGTGAAACATTTAAATCTCCCTGCGTAGACAGGGGGGAGGTGCCTACTCAGACGACCTCCAGGGGCTGGAGCGATTTAATCGTGTAAGGCTGCCTTATATGCATGCCAAGTCTGGACGCCCCTTCCTTCTGGTGCACTGTCTTATTTAAACGTCTCCCCAGAAGGGTTGACTCAGGTAAAACCTGGGATGTTACTGGTTATAATCTGTACCTAGGCAGTCTCAGTCACAGGGGTATAAAATCAGTCTTCACAGGACCAGAATCATCGCTGGCGATGGCTGGTTCAGGCTCGGCAGGGACCACATGGTTCTGTCTTGTCAGTTCCATTGTTTGTGGTGGAGCTATACAGTCTGATATTCATGGTTGTCCAAAGGAAAACACTCCCATCGGTGGAGTCGGCGAGTTCAGCAAGCCTTTAGACTGTTTGAGGATTTTAGGGGGAGCCTGGAGCCTCAAAACTACATATTTATATTCTTTCTTGGTTCCCCCCTGGGGGTACCTGGAGCCAACATCTGTATATCATGATGTAGTGTTAGCAAGCCGAATTGGTGGCCCAGTCTGTATGATAGTGTTTAAGTGACTTTGTTCTGCTGTTCGGGGTTGGGGCCCCTGTTCATGGCAGATGTTTTTACTTTCCCTCCAGAACGGGGACATGGAATGCAAGTTGCTGAGTATTCTTGTTGATTCGGCTTAGTCTTGGTTCTTCGGCTCAATCGATAGGTTAGTGACCCTTGAATCTTCTTTAGGGGTTCGGACGTTTAACTGCATTTAAGGCAGCTTCGAACTTGTCAGGTCTGGGTGCCGTTTCCTCTTAGCGCACTGTCTTATTTGAACGAAAGGTCATAACTAGGGCAGAAGTTCATCTCTGGTGTTCTCTTATTTCTTAATGGACGTGAAAATACGTGATGTTGATGGGTATTATAAGGGTAGACGCGTTCGATAAATTGCTTAATCCTTATTTTGTGCCTACTGTTTTGCGATCGTAGTAATTTGTACAGCATTTATCTTTTTTGTGGTTTTCTTTTGCTGATTGCTTGTTGTTATTGTTACTTTACGTAAAAAAAGGTAAGCACAGTTACATTTTATGTTAAACTTAGGTTAAATTTTTAATTCAGAAAAACAACAATTTGAGCATAATTACTCGAAAAATGTTTATCTCTCATTTTTGAACCATTGTCATATCTTTGGCTGCATAAATTACTAATATCTAAACCAGCGGTTCTCCACCTTTCGACTAACGCATACCATCTGAATAAAAACTGAAAAACTTGCGTATCACGGCTACATTTTGCAATGATTATTTTTCAGTTTCTCAACAGAAATATTAACATGAAATATATTTTGCTATTTGTACAACCTATTAGCTATTTGTATTAAATATGAATACATGAAAAATATTTTAGATTAAAAATTAGTTACTATATTTATTAATACTTTAATTCTAAAATTTAGTGAGAAATTTGGGCCTGTTTAAGTGAGACAAATTTCTTTGTGTCTGGTCTTATTTCACTTAGTTTTAACCACAAATTAATATCCACTTTTAATTTTGTTCTGCATTTAATTTTTGAATATAGCATGGAAGAAAATCCTTGTTCACAGAAACAGGTTGTGCAAAAAGGCAATAAAAATTTAATAGCTTTATTTGAAATGCCTTAAAGTTATTTGTGGGTCATACAAAAGTTAACAAGTGTATTATTTTTGAAATCTTCATTTCCAGTTCTATCACAGGAAATTTCTATCAAATTTTATTTTCTTAACGAGATTTTTGAATTTAATAGTTCAAAATACTTTTCTTTGCTTACCACCGGTTGAGAACCCCTGATTCTAAAACATTTTTCTCTTAAGTCTTTAATAAGACTGTTGTTAGCCCTCCACCTGTCGTATCTGTTGCAAGGCAAAATACTAAAAGCGTTTTTCAATAATCACATCTGTGTTTTCTAAATTAAGATACCTCATAGAAATTGATATCTGCTCTTGGTGGCTTGCATCAGGGGCACAATTAAGTAAAATGGGAAAATACTTTGCCTGTTTGATCTTATTTAAAACGATTTGTTTTATGTTATTCCATAATATGCTAATTGTTTCATTTTGAACTTTATCTCCAAGGTAGTGAGGCATATTTGTTTTGCGTTTCACTAATATTGGGAAGTACAAACATGATAGGGGCAAATTTTGCAATCATTTCTATACACTTTAAAAAAATTATTATTTCTTTTGAATTATTTGTTACTGAAACCACGAAAGGCTAAGTTTTGTTTGGCTAAAAACTGAATGGCATAGATAATTCTTTCAATAACATCGCATCAATGCCTTGTTTCTTTTTTAATAAATTTTGAAATTTCGAATTACCAACTTTATTCTTTCGTAATCATTCTAAGAAATTGAACCAAAGATATAGATTTCAAAAGTGCATTTTACTGTTTTCACGACGTTGTAAGCGCTTACTTAAGTGGTTCCAGTCACCAAATCCAGAATTACTCAATTTTACATTACTGAAAAAATGCAAATTTTGCAACCAAAACAATGTACAGAATTTTTTTCCCTCAGAATCTAGCAACCAATCCCTTTTAATGTTTTCGTTGTTTGGCTAGATTTGACAAAAAGTATCTACTTCAGAAATTGTAGATTTCACTATTATTTCGACTGGCTACATTGAAGTTAAAGGTAATTCTTGGATGAAACCAATTTCTAACTCTTTCTGATTATTAGAGGTTTTTTTAATTTTGTTTTATTTATTTTGGTATTTTCAATGGTAGCTGAGATGTTGATGGACAACTAGTGTTGGTCAGCTTGGGTATTCTCTGGGTTTTGGAAAAACACAAGTAAATTTAAAGTTCTGGTTTACTAAGTCTTCCTCTTGTTTTCTTTTCTTCAGTAAATTCTGATACCCAGATAGTTTTTTCTGTTTTTCTTCTGATATCTGGGATAAAAGGAAAACAGAAAAAGTGGAAGTAAAAATAAAAGTAAAAAATAACTATTATAAGAGCCACTGCTAGAAACACTTCTTGTTAAAAAGACTCGGAAAGTCACTGTTTGAAACAGTTTACGATCCTTCTGAAAAACCGAGTATATCTTAAAACATTGCTGAGAAAAAATATTAACTATTAGATGAATACCAAATAATTCACGGAGGTAGTGGTACTCTTTTGTTTATTAAAATTAATGAATCAAATCACAAATAGGTATATTATAAATTCAGTGTTATTTCCATAATATGTCAATCTTTTTCCTTGAAATATAATAGTTTTTAATTCAATAAACAAATGGCTCATGTGAAACATTTTTCAAGTAATTCTGCTCAAATCGTCGTTCTTCTGAATTAAAAACTAACCTAAGTTTAACATACAGTACTTTAGTACAGTAACATACAGTAAGTCTTTAATCCAGACTCATCGGGACTTTGGCAATTCCGGATTATAGATCATCAATTTAAATCTGGTAAGATGGCATGCAGAAATTATAAAATTAAAAACATGAAACCATAATTTATGAAATGAAGAGCAATTATGATCTAAAGGCTATCAAAATTTACAAAAAAAAAAAAGCTTAATATTTATTTCTTTACTTTATTAAACATTCCTTTCAATGCACGCACGCGTAAAGCATACATTATGCATAGTCGAAATTAGAAAATTGCAACCAGAAAACTATTTGATGTGTATTTGTGATATTTATAATGACGAGGAATTTGATTTAAATCATATCAAAGACGGAGTACATCGAGATGAAATAATACATTTAGTAAGAAATTATAAGCCGAATAAAATAAAAACATCTGCCCTGAAGATGAGGATAGTGCTAACAGATAAACTTCCAGTTCATTGCGCGCTGCGACATTTCCATCAATGAAGGATTTCCAGGGACAGGATTTCCCTTGTTTCTGTCATGCACTCTGAAAAGGTGAGATGAGAATGAAGGATTTTAGCCTCCATAGCGAGCTCCTTGAGTTTTTCCGTAGGTTTCTGTTGAAAGGATTTTAATTTAATGATGAGCAGCTTCAACATGACGGCTGGACCTTTAAAGTCTAGCCTCTGGTTTTTGGGAAAGTCTGAAGGACATCCACTACATCTGCTCTGAGAGAAGAGACAAGATGACAGGCCTTAGCTTAGGAATCCCACCCCTTTGCATCTGCCTCTATGGAAAACTGTGTGTTATACACTTGCCAGGAGATCTAACCATCATACAAGAATAGCTTCAGAGAGGGACAAGAAGGCATGGGTAAAAATTTAAAACCAACAAAATTGCTTCCTGCTGTCGCTATGCATTTCTTTAAGGTGGCAACTTCTTTGACGACTGCAGAAACCGTGTCATCAATTTGTTATTTGATGGAAGATACTTTCTTCGATTTGTTGTTTCACAGTACAAACTTTCTCTTCGTTCTTTGGCAGAGGAAACGCTTTCTTCAGTTTCTCCGACTTTATATTCCCGACTTCTTCTTTAGAGGATTCTTAGTTAGCTTTCATGTCTGCTTTAATGGATTCTTGGCCCACTTACATTCCTTCTTTAAATGCAGCAAGGGCTGCCACCAGCTGTCTTAACTGCTCCTCCATCGCACTTGTTACTGGTATTCAACACCACAGCTTACACCAAAATTGTTGCGTGCGTATGGGTTCATAATATATTGAATTCACACAGGTCCGATGATAGGTTAATAAAATTTATTTTATCAAAAGAAACACTTCAAAATTCCAGAATTTTCCATGGAATTTACACATGTCCAATGACCGTTTAATTAATTTTTTTATCAATAGAAACACTTCAAAATTCTCAGTTTCCACAGAAATACTCGTACAGGTGTCCACAGTATCACAGAGTACAATCAGTAGTTAAACTTCAAACTACTAAAAACGGTAAGCACAACACAATGCAAAGCGCATCTAAAGAGAAACCTAACCCGGAAATATCTTCGATCTCACATTGAACTAACACACTACAGCAACAATAACTAAACAACTGCAAGCAGAAACTCTTTTTGGCCTTATATAGTTTTCAACCAGCTGCCGAGATATATTTTTAGTACTTTCTGCTTCTGAAAATTACTGGAAAATAATACGACGGTCAGATTATAGTTGCAGCTAATATAGAAATAAATTACATTTATTCCATTACAATACCTATTACAGTAATACAGGGACCGGACCAAATTGCCACCAAATTTGGCAACTTTTGACTATTTCTCGTTAAATTTGGCAACAAAATCAGTCACCCAAACTGTTTCAGCTTGTCGACATCTTGTCAAATTATCGAGATACCCATTTACTCAGTGTTAAACGGACCTGCTCTTGCATTCTTACTTTCTTGGCACAGATTCTCTCTTTAGATTTTTTGCGTTAAATTGCACAGAAAATATACAATTTCACAAACAGTTGCACTAAAATCATCTATCTAAGCGCAAAATTCGTAACAATGTGCAATACACAATAGACATAAAATGCCAAAAATTGTTAAACTGTTCACAGAAACGACACAACTGGAAAGAAAGGTCTTACTATAACCTTAAAAGAAGTTGCCAAATTTTCAGAATGTGTCAAATTCTGGCAACCATACACACAACCATTTTTCAAGTAACCATGCTAATAACAATCCCTTAGTGAAGACACGTTGCCATTTTCTTATGCATTCCTTTCACTATATTCCAAGTTAATGGTTTTTATTAAAAAAATTGAGGTATTTTTTCGTTTATTTTAAAACATGAGCTTGAGGAATTTGTAAAACAGAAGAAAATAACTGCAGTAAAATTTCAGCAGGAATGTAGAATTTTGCTGCAAAATAACTAAAGTGAACACCAAGGAGATACGTTTGGTACATAGCCATTACTGCCAAGGTTTGAGCGAGCTAAGCAGAGTCTCTGTAATTCTCAGATTTTTTTTTCTTAAGTGAAAACAGATGGCTGTATATTGGGTAGAAGAACAGTAGAAAAAAATTACAGAAAGATTTAGAGATGAATGTGTTTAATTTTTTAAATTTATCACTTAACTCTTATATAATAATTAAAATATGCATTTTAATTTGCTAAGATATATCTTTCTTTCAAATATTGGTAATGTTTGCCAACTTACAATAAGTATTAATTTTTTTAGTCTCCGAAACAACCGATTTGCACCCAATAAATAGCACGCTTTTTCATCTGTAAAAATCTGTCAAACAGCGGCAAAATGGTTGCAATAATACATAAGTACTAAAAGATATATATACTTAAGTTAGAAATAGATTATAATTTAATTATAGAGCAAAATGAGTAAAACCAGTTAATTTTAACTAAAAATGAACAACAGGGAGAAATTTTAATAAAAAATACTTCTTACGTAATACAAAACAGAAAATGAAATACTAAAACAGTAAAACTGCCCAAGTAACTTAAGATTAAGTCAGTTGTAAAAACCAAAGTTGCCAAAGCCTTACAAACCTAGAAATTGGAAAATTTTGTTGAAAATCCAAGAAAATAATAATAATAATAAAATAATTGAGTATCTAGACAGCTTGAAATTATGAATGCCATTAAATGAAAACAAACATACATTTCGCTTTGCTAATGAAATTTTTGAAAATATGCATGAATTGTATGTGTGTGTCAATTAATAATTTGAAATCATATTGGATTTTTATACCATAGTAATTTTGAATATTTTTGAAATGAGCTTACAATCATCCCTGACCACTGTATCTTCAATTCTTGAACTTGGCCCCTATTTTTTTTTTAAACTAAATGACTGCAATTGAGTGTGACTGCAATGCTGCTTCAGCCGAAAAAATAGAACTACACTGAATTTTTTTTAAACAGATTAATTAAATATGGCAGATTAAACAGTAAATTTAATTTAAATACAAATTTAGTTAAATAATTTAGTTTTTTATATGTTTGCACATTTTTTTTTAAATTATTTTTTTATTCTTTATTTTGGCTTTAAATTTGCTTTTTTACGTGTTTGTTAAAATTTAAATTTGTTTATATATATATATATATATATATATATATATATATAATGCATACATGAACATGTGTATCCATACATACATGCATAGATACATATATTTCTGAATCTGGTTATGCTAAGAGAACAGAACCATAAATTACTTCTTTTGTAATTATAAATACATAAAATATACCACGATTTGATATTAAAACATTTTAATGGAAATATTTTTTTAAAAGTTCACAAAATACTACAGAAAAAGCTTCATATAAATTTGTGCTTGTTTTCCAAAATTACATGATTAAAAAAATAAAACATGGCAATAAGGTTTAAAATTTCATCATGAATTGAAATTCTAAATTCATTACAGTCATTCATATTTAGGTAGGAAACAGGCTTTGATAGGGTCACTTGCTACAATATTGTGTTCTTTGGAAAGATGACCAATAACAAGATCTGGTTTTACAGTTGCGTAACAAATGGCACAACATGTATATGTGGGAAACATACGGCTGTCATCTGCCCACAAATAAGTATGAATAGCTTCCAGTCGTTGCTCATCTTCAAAATGGATATCACCGGTAATTGTTTGTATAGTACTATGATTACGACAAACTGAAGACAGCGGTGATAATTTGACACCTTTGGCCTTAACTGGAAAGCGTAGAGACTTTTTTAAATCCTCTTTTTCTACAAGTGTGGAAGTAACTTCTGGCAATGTCATATCATTTTTGGCAGCAACAGGTAAATTGGTTACCTGCAGTTTAGTGTTATCATCAGATGTTGCTGCAGAAGTAGTTTCTGCATTTTCTGTACTAGAAATATGGGTTGTTTCTAACAGAACGTTTCCCCGATTTAGATCAAATGAATATGGCACAATATCTGTCTCACTTTTTTCTGAAATTAAACATGAAGTTGTTGGAACTGTTTCCTTTACACTGCAATATTCTTCATTAATATCAGCTACATTTATAATATCAAATGTGATATCTTTGACATTATTAATAATTTCAGTTGTACTTTTTGAAGGAAGAAATATGTGCGAGTTTTGTTCTGAACGTAATACATTATTATTATCAGAATTACTAGATGATGCTTTTGTTGTGTGTTCAGAATTTGATTTACATTCATACAATGAAAAAACATCAATTTGTTTGGGATTAAAAGATGAAATTGATAGAATTTCTTCTTTTCTGCTACTATGTTCGTTTATCACAATATCACTTTTACTGTAAATCTGTGCTTTCTTACTTACACTATCGGCAGAATTGGGGCCTTCTGTTTCAATATCTACTCTCTTATGTTCTGAAATAGATATGGAACTATGTTCATTATCAGTTTCAAGCAGTATTTCAGGGCTATATATTTTATCTTCCACATTACATTTTGTGTCAATCTGCCACTGTTTGTTTGCACTATTTGTAGGACTGCAGTCAATTATTTCAGTATTAATTTCTTCGTGTTGTGAAACCGATAATTTATTGCAATCATCAGTATCCCGTAACATTTGATTATCTGTTGTGACTTCTACTTCTTGTTTAGCTTCAGTTTGTGATGAAGATGTCTCTGAAGATGGTTTTTGTGAAGCAGATTCTTTTAATTTTTTATCTGTTGTGACTTCTACTTCTTGTTTAGCTTCAGTTTGTGATGAAGATGTCTCTGAAGATGGTTTTTGTGAAGCAGATTCTTTTAATTTTTTATCTGTTGTGACTTGTACTTCTTGTTTAGCTTCAGTTTGTGATGAAGATGTCTCTGAAGACGGTTTTTGTGAAGCAGGTTCTTTTAATTTTTCTTCTAATGCATACACATAAAAATCTTGGATAATGTTTGGATGTGAAAATCTCTTATTAAAAATAAAATTTTCATCAAATTTAAATTTGAAATCCTTCTCAAAATAAAAGCAATTTTTAGGCAAAACGGGTTTCAATAGTTTCTGAAGATTACAGAAAGCACTCAGATATTTTCTAAGTATGTTACAAAATAAAAGGCTTGATGATTTAATTAAGCTAGTCGATAATGGCTTGTCAGTATCTATGCTAGATTGAGATGCTAAAGAGACTACTGAATTTATTTGAGGATTCCCTGCAGGAAATGCTAATGAGACTACTGACTCTATTAGAGGTTTCAGTACAGTTGAATCAGAACAATGTATTTCATCAGACTCTTGATTAAAATGACAATATAAATGTGAGGCAAAGCCACAATATGTACAAGATAATGTTTTAACACAAACACTGCATTTGAAAGAAATAATATCTTCATTACTTACACCAAGCATTTCCTCAGCTTCCTTAGGAGTTGACACATCATTACTACAGCCTACAAAATTATTCCATGTTGCAAGTTCTAACATATTATCCTTAGATTCCAATGAGGTTTCAAGACTACAAACTGAACTTTCAATAATAGAATTTTCCACACATTTTAAAGATGGATTCTTCACACAATCCAACATCTGAGAATCTGAAAGTTTGTTCAAAACAGCATCACTACAGCTCACTTCACTTGGCTCCCTCTTAACTTGTTTTGAAAGTGTCTGCTGTTTTGCTTTTATGTTTAATTGTTCAGTCATATTTCTTTTAGCACAATTTTCCTCACATTCATCTTCAACAGAATCCCATTTCCTCTTTTTAGTAACACTGGCATACTGATTAATAAAAGCCTTGGAACTATCATCAACTTCTGAAGAAACATCAGGAATCAATTTATTAGCCCTCTTCCTCAAGTGTTTCTTTGTAACTTTGTTTTTTCCTTTTAGAATATTTTTGGTGATATCCCTAACTTTTGAAGGACACTTAGCAATTTGAATGCTAGCTTTTTTTCTACTCTTTTTGATAACATGAACTTCAGAACACTTCTCAGTAATTCGAGGGCTACCTTTAGTTCCACCCTTCTTTTTAGCTTGATGTGCAACTTTATGTTTTTTGGCAACTTCAATCTTAGAAGGACATTTCTTAACATCTCGCTTGGTAATTTTGCTACTCTTTATTTTAAGGTTTACTTTCACAGTTTTTTTCTTGATGTTATTACTATCAATCTTGAAGCAGTCACTTTTACTACTGGCATTTGAATCAATTTCAAAGGCATGTTGTTTATCGACAACTTTTGTTTTTGAAGGAATTTTGTCACATTTCTTTTTCTTCACAATCTGAACACCAACACTCTCATACATAGGAAGATAACTGCTTCCTTGCATATTCAATTTTTTCCTAAATTTTGGTAAAGAAACTGATTTTAGTTTTTTGCAAATTTTAACAGAATTATTTTTTAATTTATTGTCATTCTTAAGAACACTGCATTTACTGAGTGATGAGATTTTGCTCTTACACTTTGATGCATGCCTTGCTTTCTTCAGTAACTGCTTTGATTGGAGATCTGTACATTTTTTCAAAGAACTATTACATTTCACACAATTCAAATGTTGATTTTTCATATTTTTAGGAAAATTACAAACTTGGCATCTAATGTTTTGTCTAATCTTTTGTTTTTTATCATCATATTTTGTTATGAATGAAGCTTTATTCCTTTTGACACTGACAGATAGAAGACTTTTCAAATCACCATCTTGATTCAATTTTTTCTTTCTGGTAGTAACATTCTTAGAGGTTATGCATTTAGTAGTAGTACTCTTTAAGATGTTTTTACGTTTAACAGGAGTTTCCAAGTAAGGAATCTTCTTAACATTCCTTTCGGCACTAACAGAGCAATTTATGCTCACATCAGGACTCTTAACACAAGTGGGCACTACAGTTATTTTTTTGCATCTCCGTGTATGAGTCTCCAAGATGATTTGCCTTCTACTAGATTTTATTTTCTTGTCACTGGTCATCTGCATTTTCTTGTCACTGGAATCTTGCATTTTTTCCGCTTCTTTATGAGAAATGTCTGCAGCAAATACAGGTATTTTACTGTGATCAGTCTCGCAAGTTGGATTAATCAACTCTACTGATGAAAGTACATCACAAGCATGTGAAACCCCAGTTTGGTTCCTTAAACTTTCACTGATATTATGGCTTCTGGTAGAAATTTTTTTCTTTAAAGTTAAATGGGATGATATGGGTTTTACTAATGTACTGGGATTATACTCGTTAACTTTATCTGCTGGAGAAAGATATAAAACTGTAGGTTTAATCATATATTTATCTTTGCATACCTCATTTACATGCTCAACATTTGGTAGCTTTTTAAAACCAGCTAAAGGTTTTGTCAAATTAGTTCTCGTGGCATTGGGAGTTCCCTTCAAAATATTTATTTTGTCAATGGAAGATTTTGCTTGCCTTTTGCTAGAAATACATTTTCTTTTTGGTAAACTAGGTGCCATAGCATCCTATTAGATCGGGAATTTGATTTAATATGTAAATTACAATTTAAATTTTAAAGTTCAGAATAAAAAATTTGATTTCAAATAAAACTTTAGTTTTCACTATAAAAACCTGCTGAAGCTAACATTAGATTCTTCTTCTGTTGCTTAATTCAGTTTTACTTTGATTAAGACCATATGTTACCATTTTTTCTGCATTGCAGAAAAATATATTTAATTCCTTCTTGTCTTTGAAATACTAATTTGGCAAATAATGTTCTTTGATTTCAAAATCCCCATACTTCAAAAAATTCACCTGAAAATAAAATAACATTAATAAAAGAATAAAACCATATGTTTGGAAATCTAACTACATACAAGAAGTACAGAGAAATCAATCAATTTTGCACATGGAAATTAAGTACTTTTAAAAATCATTGATGAAAAACATTAAGAACCTCTGTCAGCAAAAGGAACTGAATAAATTAGAGCAATTATCTGTATCTGAACTTCACTTCTGTAGTACTATTATAAGAATAAAACAAATCTGTGAATAGGATACATTATTATTGTTAAACATACTAAGGAAAGGCAATAACTCCATCTTAGCACGGAGAGGTAATTTCTAAGGATGAGCAATTAGTTACGAACACTTATAATACTGAGTTAAGATACCCTGAATCATCAATAAATTTACATGGTCACTACTAAATGCTACCAAATGTTAATTAATTAATTAGTTTGTTTCTAAAAAATAGTTGGTAAAACAGCACAATTCAAATCATAATCTTAAACATTTCACAGTTTAAAATAACAGATAATTATAAATGTAATTTATGATATTGATTCTAAAACGATCTTAAGACAATTATACATAAAAAGCTACAACATATGTATGTTTTGTAAGAATAATACACAATAAAACATTTATGCGACTTTTTAATTTTGCTCCCACTAGTCTCTGCTTCATCTCTTAATTAGTTAATTTTTTAGCAATATATCTAGAAGAATAATTTTCTTTCTTTATAAAATCAATTTCTTTTTCAATAGCTTTCTTTTCCATTTCAGAATTTCAGATTTAGTTGGAAATTTTCATAATTCTAAGAAACTGCATGTATTTAGAATGTGTAGGACAAACTGTTATATTTTATTTCATTAATAATATGGGTATTGAGAATAAATATGAAATGATAATAAGGTCATCACTGCACCAGAGCAAGTGTGGCAGAATATTTAGAAATGTGTGATGCAATATGCAACAAAATTCAGGAATGGTGAAATTTTTAGTATTAAGGATCCACAGAGATTACACCAGATGGCAAAATGCTTTGTGCTAGTGTTGTGTATGGTGCAGTGAGACACATAAGATGAATTTTTCAAACTGTCACTTGTCAATTTTTTATTATTGAAAAAATTCTTTCAATAGATGCCAGTTCATTCGACATGATTAGAACAATTTATGCAATTTTTCATGCTTGTGTCTAATGAAAAGATGAGAAAACAAAGGGAAGATAAACATGCTAAGAAAATGACTTCTAGGATCAGAAGTTAGAAAACTTCTAGAATCAAAAGGAAACTAAATTCAAATAATTTTGCTTTCATTGTTTTTCCAAAAATTCTCCAAAAAATAAAAAATTCATCACTAATTTCCTACAAAATACATTAATTACGTATTAATACCAGGAAGACAGTTTATAATTTGTCGCATTTTTCTGGAATCATAAGTCTATAAATCTTGCTTTCAAATCGTTCTAAACCTTCCAAGGTGCAAGGTCTAGAAACTATCCCTACCAATTCTCTAAGAGCTAAAAGCCAGAAGATTTTTAAATAAAAAATTGCAAAAGAAAACAGTAAAGTGAAATTTGAGAGAAAACTGACACCCATTTGAATATTCTAAAACAACTACATGGAGGAAAAACTTACAAAATATATACAAAAAGGGAAAAAGCCACACTTACAACTAAGGCAAATCAATGTGATACTTAATAATTTCAGTAATTAATATAACATACAATAAATCAAATACTAAATTAATAAATGAGTGCACAAACTTTCAAATTTAGAAACAAATAGGACCATGGTCTTGCACTAATTACATTACATACACTATAAAGACTACGTACTAAAGCCATAGTAAGGAGCTAGCCTGTCATAATGAACGACTTTAGGCTTTGAATTTGATGATTTATGGATCTGAACAATGACATTGTTCAGCCTGTTTAGGGCTGTGTAAAGACCATCCCAAGGTGACTGTAAATTAGGACAGAGTCTTCTCTATTGAATCAGATTCCACAACCACACCTTGTCTCCTTTACTGAATTGATGTCTTGTAGCTCTCGTGTCATATCGGTTCTTTATCTTCTCCGTTGACAAGTTGACTCATTCTTGTGCAAAACTGCACATCACTTCAAACCATGCCCAGAGATCTTGGATGTACTCACCAGGCAATGAAGGAGCATCCGGAGGATGACCAAACAAGAAACCACAATGCAGACAAAGGTCACGAACAAAAAGCATCTGAGATGGGGAATGGCCGGCAGTCTAGTGGACAGCACTGCAATAGGCCAAATAAGAACAGTGATAACTTTGAAGATTAAACTAAATTAATTATGGGTTTAACGTCACTGTCTTCCAACTGGTCTTTCCTTAATTCTTCATCACTCCACTCATTCATCAATACAATATGTGCATAGCAGGAATTTTCTGCTATAGAGATAATGATGCAAGTGTTCTATGCTTTAAATATAGCGAGCAACTCTTTCCTGGTGACACAGTAATTCCTCTCCGTTTTAGATAAACATTTGCTCCAGCAGACCACAACTCATTCTTATTTATATCTTTGGACAACACAACAAGCTCTTATTACTCACATCCATTTAAAAAATAAATGGTTTGTCGAGCTGAGGATACGTCAGGATTGGAGCAGATGTTACAAAGCCTCCTTCAGTTTGTTAAATGCATCCTCACATTCTTCTATCCATAAGAATGTTTGCTTGCGCTCTGTCCGCTTGTGAAAGGGACTTGCGGAGGAAGAAAAATGTTTCATGAATCTTCTATGATAGGTGCAAAGCTAAAGAAAAATTCTCAGCTGATGGACATTTTTGGGGAACTTCCAGTCTGCTTACACTTCTGGATCCATATGCACTATGCAGGCCTACAGCAAAGATGACATATCCAAGACAAGCCACTTCTTGTCAGACTAGTTTACATTTAGCGGGACTCAAATTTAGATTGGCTTCTTTCAGTTTCTGAAGCACCTTTCGAAGCTTTTTTAAATGTTCCTCAAAATTCTTCCCAATGATGAATAAATAGTCTACATGAGGAATTCTAAAGTTGCCAGCACATTTCACATTCCAAACGGCATCACCTTAAACTGCCAAAGTCCTTTCCAGCAGTAAAAGCTGTCATTTCTTGGCTGTCAGGATGTATCTCTACCTGCCAATATGCACTCTTTAAATCAAGCGCCAAAAATGACTTACTTTCAGAATTAGTGTCCAAAATGTCATCAATTCTACGAAGCTGTCTTTCTTCGTAACCACGTTAAACTGGTGATAGCCAATACATAATTTAGATCTTTCTGACCAAGAGACTGGGAGATGGCCATGAAGTAGCGGATGGCTCGATGACATCGCTTTCTTGCACGTCCTTTAGTTTTCTTACCTCTTCCTGTTTAACAATCGGTAGACATCTTGGACGTTGGTTCGTTGGTGGATAATCTGCAGTATCAATTCCATGCTGTGTCAAACTGGTTCGATCTACGTCAGATGAGCAGGAGAAAACATCTTGAAATTCTTGAATGACACATTCAGCAGCACTCTTTTCTTTATTGCTTAATTATGCATTCTGGAATAACTCCAATGTAATGTTCTCTGAAGACACAGATCCTACAGAGGTACTGTTTCGTTTAACGCTGGTCATTCATAGGCCAACACCGACAATAGGTGCAGGGTCGTGCGACGCATTACGGCACCATGTCAAAAAGGCTCCAGGCAGTTATTAAAATAAGCAAAACATTTTGCTGCCTATCAGAACAGGAAAATTCTAGCTTTTCACTGATCTAATCTGACATAGGCTTCTTCGTCGCCATGCTGGTAACCAGATTCGCATGGGTTAACTATGTTCGGATGACCACTCCTGGGGGGGGTCGACTGGGACTGGCTAGATCAATATCTAGAGAACTTCGACTTCTGGGGTAAATAAACTGTCTTCACAGTGACTAGAACCATCGTTTATTCGGTGGTAAGTTCATGCTTGGCAGGGACCGTACTATCTTCTATGTCCCTTTGTTGTGAGGGCATTACATGGTCAGATTATCTAAGGTTGTCCTTGGGGATGGGCTCCTGTTGGTCAAAACTGGGGCACGTTCGATGTCCAACTATGACCATGTTCTATGTGAAACATTTAAATCTCCCTGCGTAGACAGGGGGGAGGTGCCTACTCAGACGACCTCCAGGGGCTGGAGCGATTTAATCGTGTAAGGCTGCCTTATATGCATGCCAAGTCTGGACGCCCCTTCCTTCTGGTGCACTGTCTTATTTAAACGTCTCCCCAGAAGGGTTGACTCAGGTAAAACCTGGGATGTTACTGGTTATAATCTGTACCTAGGCAGTCTCAGTCACAGGGGTATAAAATCAGTCTTCACAGGACCAGAATCATCGCTGGCGATGGCTGGTTCAGGCTCGGCAGGGACCACATGGTTCTGTCTTGTCAGTTCCATTGTTTGTGGTGGAGCTATACAGTCTGATATTCATGGTTGTCCAAAGGAAAACACTCCCATCGGTGGAGTCGGCGAGTTCAGCAAGCCTTTAGACTGTTTGAGGATTTTAGGGGGAGCCTGGAGCCTCAAAACTACATATTTATATTCTTTCTTGGTTCCCCCCTGGGGGTACCTGGAGCCAACATCTGTATATCATGATGTAGTGTTAGCAAGCCGAATTGGTGGCCCAGTCTGTATGATAGTGTTTAAGTGACTTTGTTCTGCTGTTCGGGGTTGGGGCCCCTGTTCATGGCAGATGTTTTTACTTTCCCTCCAGAACGGGGACATGGAATGCAAGTTGCTGAGTATTCTTGTTGATTCGGCTTAGTCTTGGTTCTTCGGCTCAATCGATAGGTTAGTGACCCTTGAATCTTCTTTAGGGGTTCGGACGTTTAACTGCATTTAAGGCAGCTTCGAACTTGTCAGGTCTGGGTGCCGTTTCCTCTTAGCGCACTGTCTTATTTGAACGAAAGGTCATAACTAGGGCAGAAGTTCATCTCTGGTGTTCTCTTATTTCTTAATGGACGTGAAAATACGTGATGTTGATGGGTATTATAAGGGTAGACGCGTTCGATAAATTGCTTAATCCTTATTTTGTGCCTACTGTTTTGCGATCGTAGTAATTTGTACAGCATTTATCTTTTTTGTGGTTTTCTTTTGCTGATTGCTTGTTGTTATTGTTACTTTACGTAAAAAAAGGTAAGCACAGTTACATTTTATGTTAAACTTAGGTTAAATTTTTAATTCAGAAAAACAACAATTTGAGCATAATTACTCGAAAAATGTTTATCTCTCATTTTTGAACCATTGTCATATCTTTGGCTGCATAAATTACTAATATCTAAACCAGCGGTTCTCCACCTTTCGACTAACGCATACCATCTGAATAAAAACTGAAAAACTTGCGTATCACGGCTACATTTTGCAATGATTATTTTTCAGTTTCTCAACAGAAATATTAACATGAAATATATTTTGCTATTTGTACAACCTATTAGCTATTTGTATTAAATATGAATACATGAAAAATATTTTAGATTAAAAATTAGTTACTATATTTATTAATACTTTAATTCTAAAATTTAGTGAGAAATTTGGGCCTGTTTAAGTGAGACAAATTTCTTTGTGTCTGGTCTTATTTCACTTAGTTTTAACCACAAATTAATATCCACTTTTAATTTTGTTCTGCATTTAATTTTTGAATATAGCATGGAAGAAAATCCTTGTTCACAGAAACAGGTTGTGCAAAAAGGCAATAAAAATTTAATAGCTTTATTTGAAATGCCTTAAAGTTATTTGTGGGTCATACAAAAGTTAACAAGTGTATTATTTTTGAAATCTTCATTTCCAGTTCTATCACAGGAAATTTCTATCAAATTTTATTTTCTTAACGAGATTTTTGAATTTAATAGTTCAAAATACTTTTCTTTGCTTACCACCGGTTGAGAACCCCTGATTCTAAAACATTTTTCTCTTAAGTCTTTAATAAGACTGTTGTTAGCCCTCCACCTGTCGTATCTGTTGCAAGGCAAAATACTAAAAGCGTTTTTTAATAATCACATCTGTGTTTTCTAAATTAAGATACCTCATAGAAATTGATATCTGCTCTTGGTGGCTTGCATCAGGGGTACAATTAAGTAAAATGGGAAAATACTTTGCCTGTTTGATCTTATTTAAAACGATTTGTTTTATGTTATTCCATAATATGCTAATTGTTTCATTTTGAACTTTATCTCCAAGGTAGTGAGGCATATTTGTTTTGCGTTTCACTAATATTGGGAAGTACAAACATGATAGGGGCAAATTTTGCAATCATTTCTATACACTTTAAAAAAATTATTATTTCTTTTGAATTATTTGTTACTGAAACCACGAAAGGCTAAGTTTTGTTTGGCTAAAAACTGAATGGCATAGATAATTCTTTCAATAACATCGCATCAATGCCTTGTTTCTTTTTTAATAAATTTTGAAATTTCGAATTACCAACTTTATTCTTTCGTAATCATTCTAAGAAATTGAACCAAAGATATAGATTTCAAAAGTGCATTTTACTGTTTTCACGACGTTGTAAGCGCTTACTTAAGTGGTTCCAGTCACCAAATCCAGAATTACTCAATTTTACATTACTGAAAAAATGCAAATTTTGCAACCAAAACAATGTACAGAATTTTTTTCCCTCAGAATCTAGCAACCAATCCCTTTTAATGTTTTCGTTGTTTGGCTAGATTTGACAAAAAGTATCTACTGCAGAAATTGTAGATTTCACTATTATTTCGACTGGCTACATTGAAGTTAAAGGTAATTCTTGGATGAAACCAATTTCTAACTCTTTCTGATTATTAGAGGTTTTTTTAATTTTATTTTATTTATTTTGGTATTTTCAATGGTAGCTGAGATGTTGATGGACAACTAGTGTTGGTCAGCTTGGGTATTCTCTGGGTTTTGGAAAAACACAAGTAAATTTAAAGTTCTGGTTTACTAAGTCTTCCTCTTGTTTTCTTTTCTTCAGTAAATTCTGATACCCAGATAGTTTTTTCTGTTTTTCTTCTGATATCTGGGATAAAAGGAAAACAGAAAAAGTGGAAGTAAAAATAAAAGTAAAAAATAACTATTATAAGAGCCACTGCTAGAAACACTTCTTGTTAAAAAGACTCGGAAAGTCACTGTTTGAAACAGTTTACGATCCTTCTGAAAAACCGAGTATATCTTAAAACATTGCTGAGAAAAAATATTAACTATTAGATGAATACCAAATAATTCACGGAGGTAGTGGTACTCTTTTGTTTATTAAAATTAATGAATCAAATCACAAATAGGTATATTATAAATTCAGTGTTATTTCCATAATATGTCAATCTTTTTCCTTGAAATATAATAGTTTTTAATTCAATAAACAAATGGCTCATGTGAAACATTTTTCAAGTAATTCTGCTCAAATCGTCGTTCTTCTGAATTAAAAACTAACCTAAGTTTAACATACAGTACTTTAGTACAGTAACATACAGTAAGTCTTTAATCCGGACTCATCGGGACTTTGGCAATTCCGGATTATAGATCATCAATTTAAATCTGGTAAGATGGCATGCAGAAATTATAAAATTAAAAACATGAAACCATAATTTATGAAATGAAGAGCAATTATGATCTAAAGGCTATCAAAATTTACAAAAAAAAAAAAAAGCTTAATATTTATTTCTTTACTTTATTAAACATTCCTTTCAATGCACGCACGCGTAAAGCATACATTATGCATAGTCGAAATTAGAAAATTGCAACCAGAAAAATATTTGATGTGTATTTGTGATATTTATAATGACGAGGAATTTGATTTAAATCATATCAAAGACGGAGTACATCGAGATGAAATAATACATTTAGTAAGAAATTATAAGCCGAATAAAATAAAAACATCTGCCCTGAAGATGAGGATAGTGCTAACAGATAAACTTCCAGTTCATTGCGCGCTGCGACATTTCCATCAATGAAGGATTTCCAGGGACAGGATTTCCCTTGTTTCTGTCATGCACTCTGAAAAGGTGAGATGAGAATGAAGGATTTTAGCCTCCATAGCGAGCTCCTTGAGTTTTTCCGTAGGTTTCTGTTGAAAGGATTTTAATTTAATGATGAGCAGCTTCAACATGACGGCTGGACCTTTAAAGTCTAGCCTCTGGTTTTTGGGAAAGTCTGAAGGACATCCACTACATCTGCTCTGAGAGAAGAGACAAGATGACAGGCCTTAGCTTAGGAATCCCACCCCTTTGCATCTGCCTCTATGGAAAACTGTGTGTTATACACTTGCCAGGAGATCTAACCATCATACAAGAATAGCTTCAGAGAGGGACAAGAAGGCATGGGTAAAAATTTAAAACCAACAAAATTGCTTCCTGCTGTCGCTATGCATTTCTTTAAGGTGGCAACTTCTTTGACGACTGCAGAAACCGTGTCATCAATTTGTTATTTGATGGAAGATACTTTCTTCGATTTGTTGTTTCACAGTACAAACTTTCTCTTCGTTCTTTGGCAGAGGAAACGCTTTCTTCAGTTTCTCCGACTTTATATTCCCGACTTCTTCTTTAGAGGATTCTTAGTTAGCTTTCATGTCTGCTTTAATGGATTCTTGGCCCACTTACATTCCTTCTTTAAATGCAGCAAGGGCTGCCACCAGCTGTCTTAACTGCTCCTCCATCGCACTTGTTACTGGTATTCAACACCACAGCTTACACCAAAATTGTTGCGTGCGTATGGGTTCATAATATATTGAATTCACACAGGTCCGATGATAGGTTAATAAAATTTATTTTATCAAAAGAAACACTTCAAAATTCCAGAATTTTCCATGGAATTTACACATGTCCAATGACCGTTTAATTAATTTTTTTATCAATAGAAACACTTCAAAATTCTCAGTTTCCACAGAAATACTCGTACAGGTGTCCACAGTATCACAGAGTACAATCAGTAGTTAAACTTCAAACTACTAAAAACGGTAAGCACAACACAATGCAAAGCGCATCTAAAGAGAAAGCTAACCCGGAAATATCTTCGATCTCACATTGAACTAACACACTACAGCAACAATAACTAAACAACTGCAAGCAGAAACTCTTTTTGGCCTTATATAGTTTTCAACCAGCTGCCGAGATACATTTTTAGTACTTTCTGCTTCTGAAAATTACTGGAAAATAATACGACGGTCAGATTATAGTTGCAGCTAATATAGAAATAAATTACATTTATTCCATTACAATACCTATTACAGTAATACAGGGACCGGACCAAATTGCCACCAAATTTGGCAACTTTTGACTATTTCTCGTTAAATTTGGCAACAAAATCAGTCACCCAAACTGTTTCAGCTTGTCAAATTATCGAGATACCCATTTACTCAGTGTTAAACGGACCTGCTCTTGCATTCTTACTTTCTTGGCACAGATTCTCTCTTTAGATTTTTTGCGTTAAATTGCACAGAAAATATACAATTTCACAAACAGTTGCACTAAAATCATCTATCTAAGCGCAAAATTCGTAACAATGTGCAATACACAATAGACATAAAATGCCAAAAATTGTTAAACTGTTCACAGAAACGACACAACTGGAAAGAAAGGTCTTACTATAACCTTAAAAGAAGTTGCCAAATTTTCAGAATGTGTCAAATTCTGGCAACCATACACACAACCATTTTTCAAGTAACCATGCTAATAACAATCCCTTAGTGAAGACACGTTGCCATTTTCTTATGCATTCCTTTCACTATATTCCAAGTTAATGGTTTTTATTAAAAAAATTGAGGTATTTTTTCGTTTATTTTAAAACATGAGCTTGAGGAATTTGTAAAACAGAAGAAAATAACTGCAGTAAAATTTCAGCAGGAATGTAGAATTTTGCTGCAAAATAACTAAAGTGAACACCAAGGAGATACGTTTGGTACATAGCCATTACTGCCAAGGTTTGAGCGAGCTAAGCAGAGTCTCTGTAATTCTCAGATTTTTTTTTCTTAAGTGAAAACAGATGGCTGTATATTGGGTAGAAGAACAGTAGAAAAAAATTACAGAAAGATTTAGAGATGAATGTGTTTAATTTTTTAAATTTATCACTTAACTCTTATATAATAATTAAAATATGCATTTTAATTTGCTAAGATATATCTTTCTTTCAAATATTGGTAATGTTTGCCAACTTACAATAAGTATTAATTTTTTTAGTCTCCGAAACAACCGATTTGCACCCAATAAATAGCACGCTTTTTCATCTGTAAAAATCTGTCAAACAGCGGCAAAATGGTTGCAATAATACATAAGTACTAAAAGATATATATACTTAAGTTAGAAATAGATTATAATTTAATTATAGAGCAAAATGAGTAAAACCAGTTAATTTTAACTAAAAATGAACAACAGGGAGAAATTTTAATAAAAAATACTTCTTACGTAATACAAAACAGAAAATGAAATACTAAAACAGTAAAACTGCCCAAGTAACTTAAGATTAAGTCAGTTGTAAAAACCAAAGTTGCCAAAGCCTTACAAACCTAGAAATTGGAAAATTTTGTTGAAAATCCAAGAAAATAATAATAATAATAAAATAATTGAGTATCTAGACAGCTTGAAATTATGAATGCCATTAAATGAAAACAAACATACATTTCGCTTTGCTAATGAAATTTTTGAAAATATGCATGAATTGTATGTGTGTGTCAATTAATAATTTGAAATCATATTGGATTTTTATACCATAGTAATTTTGAATATTTTTGAAATGAGCTTACAATCATCCCTGACCACTGTATCTTCAATTCTTGAACTTGGCCCCTATTTTTTTTTTAAACTAAATGACTGCAATTGAGTGTGACTGCAATGCTGCTTCAGCCGAAAAAATAGAACTACACTGAATTTTTTTTAAACAGATTAATTAAATATGGCAGATTAAACAGTAAATTTAATTTAAATACAAATTTAGTTAAATAATTTAGTTTTTTATATGTTTGCACATTTTTTTTTAAATTATTTTTTTATTCTTTATTTTGGCTTTAAATTTGCTTTTTTACGTGTTTGTTAAAATTTAAATTTGTTTATATATATATATATATATATATATATATAATGCATACATGAACATGTGTATCCATACATACATGCATAGATACATATATTTCTGAATCTGGTTATGCTAAGAGAACAGAACCATAAATTACTTCTTTTGTAATTATAAATACATAAAATATACCACGATTTGATATTAAAACATTTTAATGGAAATATTTTTTTAAAAGTTCACAAAATACTACAGAAAAAGCTTCATATAAATTTGTGCTTGTTTTCCAAAATTACATGATTAAAAAAATAAAACATGGCAATAAGGTTTAAAATTTCATCATGAATTGAAATTCTAAATTCATTACAGTCATTCATATTTAGGTAGGAAACAGGCTTTGATAGGGTCACTTGCTACAATATTGTGTTCTTTGGAAAGATGACCAATAACAAGATCTGGTTTTACAGTTGCGTAACAAATGGCACAACATGTATATGTGGGAAACATACGGCTGTCATCTGCCCACAAATAAGTATGAATAGCTTCCAGTCGTTGCTCATCTTCAAAATGGATATCACCGGTAATTGTTTGTATAGTACTATGATTACGACAAACTGAAGACAGCGGTGATAATTTGACACCTTTGGCCTTAACTGGAAAGCGTAGAGACTTTTTTAAATCCTCTTTTTCTACAAGTGTGGAAGTAACTTCTGGCAATGTCATATCATTTTTGGCAGCAACAGGTAAATTGGTTACCTGCAGTTTAGTGTTATCATCAGATGTTGCTGCAGAAGTAGTTTCTGCATTTTCTGTACTAGAAATATGGGTTGTTTCTAACAGAACGTTTCCCCGATTTAGATCAAATGAATATGGCACAATATCTGTCTCACTTTTTTCTGAAATTAAACATGAAGTTGTTGGAACTGTTTCCTTTACACTGCAATATTCTTCATTAATATCAGCTACATTTATAATATCAAATGTGATATCTTTGACATTATTAATAATTTCAGTTGTACTTTTTGAAGGAAGAAATATGTGCGAGTTTTGTTCTGAACGTAATACATTATTATTATCAGAATTACTAGATGATGCTTTTGTTGTGTGTTCAGAATTTGATTTACATTCATACAATGAAAAAACATCAATTTGTTTGGGATTAAAAGATGAAATTGATAGAATTTCTTCTTTTCTGCTACTATGTTCGTTTATCACAATATCACTTTTACTGTAAATCTGTGCTTTCTTACTTACACTATCGGCAGAATTGGGGCCTTCTGTTTCAATATCTACTCTCTTATGTTCTGAAATAGATATGGAACTATGTTCATTATCAGTTTCAAGCAGTATTTCAGGGCTATATATTTTATCTTCCACATTACATTTTGTGTCAATCTGCCACTGTTTGTTTGCACTATTTGTAGGACTGCAGTCAATTATTTCAGTATTAATTTCTTCGTGTTGTGAAACCGATAATTTATTGCAATCATCAGTATCCCGTAACATTTGATTATCTGTTGTGACTTCTACTTCTTGTTTAGCTTCAGTTTGTGATGAAGATGTCTCTGAAGATGGTTTTTGTGAAGCAGATTCTTTTAATTTTTTATCTGTTGTGACTTCTACTTCTTGTTTAGCTTCAGTTTGTGATGAAGATGTCTCTGAAGATGGTTTTTGTGAAGCAGATTCTTTTAATTTTTTATCTGTTGTGACTTGTACTTCTTGTTTAGCTTCAGTTTGTGATGAAGATGTCTCTGAAGACGGTTTTTGTGAAGCAGGTTCTTTTAATTTTTCTTCTAATGCATACACATAAAAATCTTGGATAATGTTTGGATGTGAAAATCTCTTATTAAAAATAAAATTTTCATCAAATTTAAATTTGAAATCCTTCTCAAAATAAAAGCAATTTTTAGGCAAAACGGGTTTCAATAGTTTCTGAAGATTACAGAAAGCACTCAGATATTTTCTAAGTATGTTACAAAATAAAAGGCTTGATGATTTAATTAAGCTAGTCGATAATGGCTTGTCAGTATCTATGCTAGATTGAGATGCTAAAGAGACTACTGAATTTATTTGAGGATTCCCTGCAGGAAATGCTAATGAGACTACTGACTCTATTAGAGGTTTCAGTACAGTTGAATCAGAACAATGTATTTCATCAGACTCTTGATTAAAATGACAATATAAATGTGAGGCAAAGCCACAATATGTACAAGATAATGTTTTAACACAAACACTGCATTTGAAAGAAATAATATCTTCATTACTTACACCAAGCATTTCCTCAGCTTCCTTAGGAGTTGACACATCATTACTACAGCCTACAAAATTATTCCATGTTGCAAGTTCTAACATATTATCCTTAGATTCCAATGAGGTTTCAAGACTACAAACTGAACTTTCAATAATAGAATTTTCCACACATTTTAAAGATGGATTCTTCACACAATCCAACATCTGAGAATCTGAAAGTTTGTTCAAAACAGCATCACTACAGCTCACTTCACTTGGCTCCCTCTTAACTTGTTTTGAAAGTGTCTGCTGTTTTGCTTTTATGTTTAATTGTTCAGTCATATTTCTTTTAGCACAATTTTCCTCACATTCATCTTCAACAGAATCCCATTTCCTCTTTTTAGTAACACTGGCATACTGATTAATAAAAGCCTTGGAACTATCATCAACTTCTGAAGAAACATCAGGAATCAATTTATTAGCCCTCTTCCTCAAGTGTTTCTTTGTAACTTTGTTTTTTCCTTTTAGAATATTTTTGGTGATATCCCTAACTTTTGAAGGACACTTAGCAATTTGAATGCTAGCTTTTTTTCTACTCTTTTTGATAACATGAACTTCAGAACACTTCTCAGTAATTCGAGGGCTACCTTTAGTTCCACCCTTCTTTTTAGCTTGATGTGCAACTTTATGTTTTTTGGCAACTTCAATCTTAGAAGGACATTTCTTAACATCTCGCTTGGTAATTTTGCTACTCTTTATTTTAAGGTTTACTTTCACAGTTTTTTTCTTGATGTTATTACTATCAATCTTGAAGCAGTCACTTTTACTACTGGCATTTGAATCAATTTCAAAGGCATGTTGTTTATCGACAACTTTTGTTTTTGAAGGAATTTTGTCACATTTCTTTTTCTTCACAATCTGAACACCAACACTCTCATACATAGGAAGATAACTGCTTCCTTGCATATTCAGTTTTTTCCTAAATTTTGGTGAAGAAACTGATTTTAGTTTTTTGCAAATTTTAACAGAATTATTTTTTAATTTATTGTCATTCTTAAGAACACTGCATTTACTGAGTGATGAGATTTTGCTCTTACACTTTGATGCATGCCTTGCTTTCTTCAGTAACTGCTTTGATTGGAGATCTGTACATTTTTTCAAAGAACTATTACATTTCACACAATTCAAATGTTGATTTTTCATATTTTTAGGAAAATTACAAACTTGGCATCTAATGTTTTGTCTAATCTTTTGTTTTTTATCATCATATTTTGTTATGAATGAAGCTTTATTCCTTTTGACACTGACAGATAGAAGACTTTTCAAATCACCATCTTGATTCAATTTTTTCTTTCTGGTAGTAACATTCTTAGAGGTTATGCATTTAGTAGTAGTACTCTTTAAGATGTTTTTACGTTTAACAGGAGTTTCCAAGTAAGGAATCTTCTTAACATTCCTTTCGGCACTAACAGAGCAATTTATGCTCACATCAGGACTCTTAACACAAGTGGGCACTACAGTTATTTTTTTGCATCTCCCTGTATGAGTCTCCAAGATGATTTGCCTTCTACTAGATTTTATTTTCTTGTCACTGGTCATCTGCATTTTCTTGTCACTGGAATCTTGCATTTTTTCCGCTTCTTTATGAGAAATGTCTGCAGCAAATACAGGTATTTTACTGTGATCAGTCTCGCAAGTTGGATTAATCAACTCTACTGATGAAAGTACATCACAAGCATGTGAAACCCCAGTTTGGTTCCTTAAACTTTCACTGATATTATGGCTTCTGGTAGAAATTTTTTTCTTTAAAGTTAAATGGGATGATATGGGTTTTACTAATGTACTGGGATTATACTCGTTAACTTTATCTGCTGGAGAAAGATATAAAACTGTAGGTTTAATCATATATTTATCTTTGCATACCTCATTTACATGCTCAACATTTGGTAGCTTTTTAAAACCAGCTAAAGGTTTTGTCAAATTAGTTCTCGTGGCATTGGGAGTTCCCTTCAAAATATTTATTTTGTCAATGGAAGATTTTGCTTGCCTTTTGCTAGAAATACATTTTCTTTTTGGTAAACTAGGTGCCATAGCATCCTATTAGATCGGGAATTTGATTTAATATGTAAATTACAATTTAAATTTTAAAGTTCAGAATAAAAAATTTGATTTCAAATAAAACTTTAGTTTTCACTATAAAAACCTGCTGAAGCTAACATTAGATTCTTCTTCTGTTGCTTAATTCAGTTTTACTTTGATTAAGACCATATGTTACCATTTTTTCTGCATTGCAGAAAAATATATTTAATTCCTTCTTGTCTTTGAAATACTAATTTGGCAAATAATGTTCTTTGATTTCAAAATCCCCATACTTCAAAAAATTCACCTGAAAATAAAATAACATTAATAAAAGAATAAAACCATATGTTTGGAAATCTAACTACATACAAGAAGTACAGAGAAATCAATCAATTTTGCACATGGAAATTAAGTACTTTTAAAAATCATTGATGAAAAACATTAAGAACCTCTGTCAGCAAAAGGAACTGAATAAATTAGAGCAATTATCTGTATCTGAACTTCACTTCTGTAGTACTATTATAAGAATAAAACAAATCTGTGAATAGGATACATTATTATTGTTAAACATACTAAGGAAAGGCAATAACTCCATCTTAGCACGGAGAGATAATTTCTAAGGATGAGCAATTAGTTACGAACACTTATAATACTGAGTTAAGATACCCTGAATCATCAATAAATTTACATGGTCACTACTAAATGCTACCAAATGTTAATTAATTAATTAGTTTGTTTCTAAAAAATAGTTGGTAAAACAGCACAATTCAAATCATAATCTTAAACATTTCACAGTTTAAAATAACAGATAATTATAAATGTAATTTATGATATTGATTCTAAAACGATCTTAAGACAATTATACATAAAAAGCTACAACATATGTATGTTTTGTAAGAATAATACACAATAAAACATTTATGCGACTTTTTAATTTTGCTCCCACTAGTCTCTGCTTCATCTCTTAATTAGTTAATTTTTTAGCAATATATCTAGAAGAATAATTTTCTTTCTTTATAAAATCAATTTCTTTTTCAATAGCTTTCTTTTCCATTTCAGAATTTCAGATTTAGTTGGAAATTTTCATAATTCTAAGAAACTGCATGTATTTAGAATGTGTAGGACAAACTGTTATATTTTATTTCATTAATAATATGGGTATTGAGAATAAATATGAAATGATAATAAGGTCATCACTGCACCAGAGCAAGTGTGGCAGAATATTTAGAAATGTGTGATGCAATATGCAACAAAATTCAGGAATGGTGAAATTTTTAGTATTAAGGATCCACAGAGATTACACCAGATGGCAAAATGCTTTGTGCTAGTGTTGTGTATGGTGCAGTGAGACACATAAGATGAATTTTTCAAACTGTCACTTGTCAATTTTTTATTATTGAAAAAATTCTTTCAATAGATGCCAGTTCATTCGACATGATTAGAACAATTTATGCAATTTTTCATGCTTGTGTCTAATGAAAAGATGAGAAAACAAAGGGAAGATAAACATGCTAAGAAAATGACTTCTAGGATCAGAAGTTAGAAAACTTCTAGAATCAAAAGGAAACTAAATTCAAATAATTTTGCTTTCATTGTTTTTCCAAAAATTCTCCAAAAAATAAAAAATTCATCACTAATTTCCTACAAAATACATTAATTACGTATTAATACCAGGAAGACAGTTTATAATTTGTCGCATTTTTCTGGAATCATAAGTCTATAAATCTTGCTTTCAAATCGTTCTAAACCTTCCAAGGTGCAAGGTCTAGAAACTATCCCTACCAATTCTCTAAGAGCTAAAAGCCAGAAGATTTTTAAATAAAAAATTGCAAAAGAAAACAGTAAAGTGAAATTTGAGAGAAAACTGACACCCATTTGAATATTCTAAAACAACTACATGGAGGAAAAACTTACAAAATATATACAAAAAGGGAAAAAGCCACACTTACAACTAAGGCAAATCAATGTGATACTTAATAATTTCAGTAATTAATATAACATACAATAAATCAAATACTAAATTAATAAATGAGTGCACAAACTTTCAAATTTAGAAACAAATAGGACCATGGTCTTGCACTAATTACATTACATACACTATAAAGACTACGTACTAAAGCCATAGTAAGGAGCTAGCCTGTCATAATGAACGACTTTAGGCTTTGAATTTGATGATTTATGGATCTGAACAATGACATTGTTCAGCCTGTTTAGGGCTGTGTAAAGACCATCCCAAGGTGACTGTAAATTAGGACAGAGTCTTCTCTATTGAATCAGATTCCACAACCACACCTTGTCTCCTTTACTGAATTGATGTCTTGTAGCTCTCGTGTCATATCGGTTCTTTATCTTCTCCGTTGACAAGTTGACTCATTCTTGTGCAAAACTGCACATCACTTCAAACCATGCCCAGAGATCTTGGATGTACTCACCAGGCAATGAAGGAGCATCCGGAGGATGACCAAACAAGAAACCACAATGCAGACAAAGGTCACGAACAAAAAGCATCTGAGATGGGGAATGGCCGGCAGTCTAGTGGACAGCACTGCAATAGGCCAAATAAGAACAGTGATAACTTTGAAGATTAAACTAAATTAATTATGGGTTTAACGTCACTGTCTTCCAACTGGTCTTTCCTTAATTCTTCATCACTCCACTCATTCATCAATACAATATGTGCATAGCAGGAATTTTCTGCTATAGAGATAATGATGCAAGTGTTCTATGCTTTAAATATAGCGAGCAACTCTTTCCTGGTGACACAGTAATTCCTCTCCGTTTTAGATAAACATTTGCTCCAGCAGACCACAACTCATTCTTATTTATATCTTTGGACAACACAACAAGCTCTTATTACTCACATCCATTTAAAAAATAAATGGTTTGTCGAGCTGAGGATACGTCAGGATTGGAGCAGATGTTACAAAGCCTCCTTCAGTTTGTTAAATGCATCCTCACATTCTTCTATCCATAAGAATGTTTGCTTGCGCTCTGTCCGCTTGTGAAAGGGACTTGCGGAGGAAGAAAAATGTTTCATGAATCTTCTATGATAGGTGCAAAGCTAAAGAAAAATTCTCAGCTGATGGACATTTTTGGGGAACTTCCAGTCTGCTTACACTTCTGGATCCATATGCACTATGCAGGCCTACAGCAAAGATGACATATCCAAGACAAGCCACTTCTTGTCAGACTAGTTTACATTTAGCGGGACTCAAATTTAGATTGGCTTCTTTCAGTTTCTGAAGCACCTTTCGAAGCTTTTTTAAATGTTCCTCAAAATTCTTCCCAATGATGAATAAATAGTCTACATGAGGAATTCTAAAGTTGCCAGCACATTTCACATTCCAAACGGCATCACCTTAAACTGCCAAAGTCCTTTCCAGCAGTAAAAGCTGTCATTTCTTGGCTGTCAGGATGTATCTCTACCTGCCAATATGCACTCTTTAAATCAAGCGCCAAAAATGACTTACTTTCAGAATTAGTGTCCAAAATGTCATCAATTCTACGAAGCTGTCTTTCTTCGTAACCACGTTAAACTGGTGATAGCCAATACATAATTTAGATCTTTCTGACCAAGAGACTGGGAGATGGCCATGAAGTAGCGGATGGCTCGATGACATCGCTTTCTTGCACGTCCTTTAGTTTTCTTACCTCTTCCTGTTTAACAATCGGTAGACATCTTGGACGTTGGTTCGTTGGTGGATAATCTGCAGTATCAATTCCATGCTGTGTCAAACTGGTTCGATCTACGTCAGATGAGCAGGAGAAAACATCTTGAAATTCTTGAATGACACATTCAGCAGCACTCTTTTCTTTATTGCTTAATTATGCATTCTGGAATAACTCCAATGTAATGTTCTCTGAAGACACAGATCCTACAGAGGTACTGTTTCGTTTAACGCTGGTCATTCATAGGCCAACACCGACAATAGGTGCAGGGTCGTGCGACGCATTACGGCACCATGTCAAAAAGGCTCCAGGCAGTTATTAAAATAAGCAAAACATTTTGCTGCCTATCAGAACAGGAAAATTCTAGCTTTTCACTGATCTAATCTGACATAGGCTTCTTCGTGGCCATGCTGGTAACCAGATTCGCATGGGTTAACTATGTTCGGATGACCACTCCTGGGGGGGGGTCGACTGGGACTGGCTAGATCAATATCTAGAGAGCTTCGACTTCTGGGGTAAATAAACTGTCTTCACAGTGACTAGAACCATCGTTTATTCGGTGGTAAGTTCATGCTTGGCAGGGACCGTACTATCTTCTATGTCCCTTTGTTGTGAGGGCATTACATGGTCAGATTATCTAAGGTTGTCCTTGGGGATGGGCTCCTGTTGGTCAAAACTGGGGCACGTTCGATGTCCAACTATGACCATGTTCTATGTGAAACATTTAAATCTCCCTGCGTAGACAGGGGGGAGGTGCCTCCTCAGATGACCTCCAGGGGCTGGAGCGATTTAATCGTGTAAGGCTGCCTTATATGCATGCCAAGTCTGGACGCCCCTTCCTTCTGGTGCACTGTCTTATTTAAACGTCTCCCCAGAAGGGTTGACTCAGGTAAAACCTGGGATGTTACTGGTTATAATCTGTACCTAGGCAGTCTCAGTCACAGGGGTATAAAATCAGTCTTCACAGGACCAGAATCATCGCTGGCGATGGCTGGTTCAGGCTCGGCAGGGACCACATGGTTCTGTCTTGTCAGTTCCATTGTTTGTGGTGGAGCTATACAGTCTGATATTCATGGTTGTCCAAAGGAAAACACTCCCATCGGTGGAGTCGGCGAGTTCAGCAAGCCTTTAGACTGTTTGAGGATTTTAGGGGGAGCCTGGAGCCTCAAAACTACATATTTATATTCTTTCTTGGTTCCCCCCTGGGGGTACCTGGAGCCAACATCTGTATATCATGATGTAGTGTTAGCAAGCCGAATTGGTGGCCCAGTCTGTATGATAGTGTTTAAGTGACTTTGTTCTGCTGTTCGGGGTTGGGGCCCCTGTTCATGGCAGATGTTTTTACTTTCCCTCCAGAACGGGGACATGAAATGCAAGTTGCTGAGTATTCTTGTTGATTCGGCTTAGTCTTGGTTCTTCGGCTCAATCGATAGGTTAGTGACCCTTGAATCTTCTTTAGGGGTTGGGACGTTTAACTGCATTTAAGGCAGCTTCGAACTTGTCAGGTCTGGGTGCCGTTTCCTCTTAGCGCACTGTCTTATTTGAACGAAAGGTCATAACTAGGGCAGAAGTTCATCTCTGGTGTTCTCTTATTTCTTAATGGATGTGAAAATACGTGATGTTGATGGGTATTATAAGGGTAGACGCGTTCGATAAATTGCTTAATCCTTATTTTGTGCCTACTGTTTTGCGATCGTAGTAATTTGTACAGCATTTATCTTTTTTGTGGTTTTCTTTTGCTGATTGCTTGTTGTTATTGTTACTTTACGTAAAAAAAGGTAAGCACAGTTACATTTTATGTTAAACTTAGGTTAAATTTTTAATTCAGAAAAACAACAATTTGAGCATAATTACTCGAAAAATGTTTATCTCTCATTTTTGAACCATTGTCATATCTTTGGCTGCATAAATTACTAATATCTAAACCAGCGGTTCTCCACCTTTCGACTAACGCATACCATCTGAATAAAAACTGAAAAACTTGCGTATCACGGCTACATTTTGCAATGATTATTTTTCAGTTTCTCAACAGAAATATTAACATGAAATATATTTTGCTATTTGTACAACCTATTAGCTATTTGTATTAAATATGAATACATGAAAAATATTTTAGATTAAAAATTAGTTACTATATTTATTAATACTTTAATTCTAAAATTTAGTGAGAAATTTGGGCCTGTTTAAGTGAGACAAATTTCTTTGTGTCTGGTCTTATTTCACTTAGTTTTAACCACAAATTAATATCCACTTTTAATTTTGTTCTGCATTTAATTTTTGAATATAGCATGGAAGAAAATCCTTGTTCACAGAAACAGGTTGTGCAAAAAGGCAATAAAAATTTAATAGCTTTATTTGAAATGCCTTAAAGTTATTTGTGGGTCATACAAAAGTTAACAAGTGTATTATTTTTGAAATCTTCATTTCCAGTTCTATCACAGGAAATTTCTATCAAATTTTATTTTCTTAACGAGATTTTTGAATTTAATAGTTCAAAATACTTTTCTTTGCTTACCACCGGTTGAGAACCCCTGATTCTAAAACATTTTTCTCTTAAGTCTTTAATAAGACTGTTGTTAGCCCTCCACCTGTCGTATCTGTTGCAAGGCAAAATACTAAAAGCGTTTTTCAATAATCACATCTGTGTTTTCTAAATTAAGATACCTCATAGAAATTGATATCTGCTCTTGGTGGCTTGCATCAGGGGTACAATTAAGTAAAATGGGAAAATACTTTGCCTGTTTGATCTTATTTAAAACGATTTGTTTTATGTTATTCCATAATATGCTAATTGTTTCATTTTGAACTTTATCTCCAAGGTAGTGAGGCATATTTGTTTTGCGTTTCACTAATATTGGGAAGTACAAACATGATAGGGGCAAATTTTGCAATCATTTCTATACACTTTAAAAAAATTATTATTTCTTTTGAATTATTTGTTACTGAAACCACGAAAGGCTAAGTTTTGTTTGGCTAAAAACTGAATGGCATAGATAATTCTTTCAATAACATCGCATCAATGCCTTGTTTCTTTTTTAATAAATTTTGAAATTTCGAATTACCAACTTTATTCTTTTGTAATCATTCTAAGAAATTGAACCAAAGATATAGATTTCAAAAGTGCATTTTACTGTTTTCACGACGTTGTAAGCGCTTACTTAAGTGGTTCCAGTCACCAAATCCAGAATTACTCAATTTTACATTACTGAAAAAATGCAAATTTTGCAACCAAAACAATGTACAGAATTTTTTTCCCTCAGAATCTAGCAACCAATCCCTTTTAATGTTTTCGTTGTTTGGCTAGATTTGACAAAAAGTATCTACTGCAGAAATTGTAGATTTCACTATTATTTCGACTGGCTACATTGAAGTTAAAGGTAATTCTTGGATGAAACCAATTTCTAACTCTTTCTGATTATTAGAGGTTTTTTTAATTTTATTTTATTTATTTTGGTATTTTCAATGGTAGCTGAGATGTTGATGGACAACTAGTGTTGGTCAGCTTGGGTATTCTCTGGGTTTTGGAAAAACACAAGTAAATTTAAAGTTCTGGTTTACTAAGTCTTCCTCTTGTTTTCTTTTCTTCAGTAAATTCTGATACCCAGATAGTTTTTTCTGTTTTTCTTCTGATATCTGGGATAAAAGGAAAACAGAAAAAGTGGAAGTAAAAATAAAAGTAAAAAATAACTATTATAAGAGCCACTGCTAGAAACACTTCTTGTTAAAAAGACTCGGAAAGTCACTGTTTGAAACAGTTTACGATCCTTCTGAAAAACCGAGTATATCTTAAAACATTGCTGAGAAAAAATATTAACTATTAGATGAATACCAAATAATTCACGGAGGTAGTGGTACTCTTTTGTTTATTAAAATTAATGAATCAAATCACAAATAGGTATATTATAAATTCAGTGTTATTTCCATAATATGTCAATCTTTTTCCTTGAAATATAATAGTTTTTAATTCAATAAACAAATGGCTCATGTGAAACATTTTTCAAGTAATTCTGCTCAAATCATCGTTCTTCTGAATTAAAAACTAACCTAAGTTTAACATACAGTACTTTAGTACAGTAACATACAGTAAGTCTTTAATCCGGACTCATCGGGACTTTGGCGATTCCGGATTATAGATCATGAATTTAAATCTGGTAAGATGGCATGCAGAAATTATAAAATTAAAAATATGAAACCATAATTTATGAAATAAAGAGCAATTATGATCAAAAGGCTATCAAAATTTACAAAAAAAAAAAAAAAGCTTAATATTTATTTGTTTACTTTATTAAACATTCCTTTCAATGCGTGCATGCGTAAAGCATACATTATGCATAGTCGAAATTAGAAAATTGCAACCAGAAAACTATTTGATGTGTATTTGTGATATTTATAATGACGAGGAATTTGATTTAAATCATATCAAAGACGGAGTACATCGAGATGAAATAATACATTTAGTAAGAAATTATAAGCCGAATAAAATAAAAACATCTGCCCTGAAGATGAGGATAGTGCTAACAGATAAACTTCCAGTTCATTGCGCGCTGCGACATTTCCATCAATGAAGAATTTGCCTTGTTTCTGTCATGCACTCTGAAAAGGTGAGATGAGAATGAAGGATTTTAGCCTCCATAGCGAGCTCCTTGAGTTTTTCCGTAGGTTTCTGTTGAAAGGATTTTAATTGAATTTAATTTAATGATGAGCAGCTTCAACATGACGGATAGACCTTTAAAGTCTAGCCTCTGGTTTTTGGGAAAGTCTGAATGACATCCACTACATCTGCTCTGAGAGAAGAGACAAGATGACAGGCCTTAGCTTAGGAATCCCACCCCTTTGCATCTGCCTCTATGGAAAACTGTGTGTTATACACTTGCCAGGAGATCTAACCATCATACAAGAATAGCTTCAGAGAGGGACAAGAAGGCATGGGTAAAAATTTAAAACCAACAAAATTGCTTCCTGCTGTCGCTATGCATTTCTTTAAGGTGGCATCTTCTTTGGCGACTGCAGAAACCGTGTCATCAATTTGTTATTTGATGGAAGATACTTTCTTCGATTTGTTGTTTCACAGTACAAACTTTCTCTTCGTTCTTTGGCAGAGGAAATGCTTTCTTCAGTTTCTCCGACTTTATATTCCCCGAGGATTATATTCCCGACTTCTTCTTTAGAGGATTCTTAGTTAGCTTTCATGTCTTCTTTAATGGATTCTTGGCCCACTTACATTCCTTCTTTAAATGCAGCAAGGGCTGCCACCAGCTGTCTTAACTGCTCCTCCATCGCACTTGTTACTGGTATTCAACACCACAGCTTACACCAAAATTGTTGCGTGCGTATGGGTTCATAATATATTGAATTCACACAGGTCCGATGATAGGTTAATAAAATTTATTTTATCAAAAGAAACACTTCAAAATTCCAGAATTTTCCATGGAATTTACACATGTCCAATGACCGTTTAATTAATTTTTTTATCAATAGAAACACTTCAAAATTCTCAGTTTCCACAGAAATACTCGTACAGGTGTCCACAGTATCACAGAGTACAATCAGTAGTTAAACTTCAAACTACTAAAAACGGTAAGCACAACACAATGCAAAGCGCATCTAAAGAGAAACCTAACCCGGAAATATCTTCGATCTCACATTGAACTAACACACTACAGCAACAATAACTAAACAACTGCAAGCAGAAACTCTCTTTTTGGCCTTATATAGTTTTCAACCAGCTGCCGAGATATATTTTTAGTACTTTCTGCTTCTCGAAATTACTGGAAAATAATACGACGGTCAGATTATAGTTGCAGCTAATATAGAAATAAATTACATTTATTCCATTACAATACCTATTACAGTAATACAGGGACCGGACCAAATTGCCACCAAATTTGGCAACTTTTGACTATTTCTCGTTAAATTTGGCAACAAAATCAGTCACCCAAACTGTTTCAGCTTGTCGACATCTTGTCAAATTATCGAGATACCCATTTACTCAGTGTTAAACGGACCTGCTCTTGCATTCTTACTTTCTTGGCACAGATTCTCTCTTTAGATTTTTCGCGTTAAATTGCACAGAAAATATACAATTTCACAAACAGTTGCACTAAAATCATCTATCTAAGCGCAAAATTCGTAACAATGTGCAATACACAATAGAGATAAAATGCCAAAAATTGTTAAACTGTTCACAGAAACGACACAACTGGAAAGAAAGGTCTTACTATAACCTTAAAAGAAGTTGCCAAATTTTCAGAATGTGTCAAACTCTGGCAACCATACACACAACCATTTTTCAAGTAACCATGCTAATAACAATCCCTTAGTGAAGACACGTTGCCATTTTCAAATGCATTCCTTTCACTATATTCCAAGTTAATGGTTTTTATTAAAAAAATTGAGGTATTTTTTGCCTTGATTTTAAAACATGAGCTTGAGGAATTTGTAAAACAGAAGAAAATAACTGCAGTAAAATTTCAGCAGGAATGTAGAATTTTGCTGCAAAATAACTAAAGTGAACACCAAGGAGATACGTTTGGTACATAGCCATTACTGCCAAGGTTTGAGCGAGCTAAGCAGAGTCTGTAATTCTCAGATTTTTTTTTTAAAGTGAAAACAGATGACTGTATATTGGGTAGAAGAACAGTAGAAAAAAATTACAGAAAGATTTAGAGATGAATGTGTTTAATTTTTTAAATTTATCACTTAACTCTTATATAATAATTAAAATATGCATTTTAATTTGCTAAGATATATCTTTCTTTCAAATATTGGTAATGTTTGCCAACTTACAATAAGTATTAATTTTTTTAGTCTCCGAAACAACCGATTTGCACCCAATAAATAGCACGCTTTTTCATCTGTAAAAATCTGTCAAACAGCGGCAAAATGGTTGCAATAATACATAAGTACTAAAAGATATATATACTTAAGTTAGAAATAGATTATAATTTAATTATAGAGCAAAATGAGTAAAACCAGTTAATTTTAACTAAAAATGAACAACAGGGAGAAATTTTAATAAAAAATACTTCTTACATAATACAAAACAGAAAATGAAATACTAAAACAGTAAAACTGCCCAAGTAACTTAAGATTAAGTCAGTTGTAAAAACCAAAGTTGCCAAAGCCTTACAAACCTAGAAATTGGAAAATTTTGTTGAAAATCCAAGTAAATAATAATAATAATAAAATAATTGAGTATCTAGACAGCTTGAAATTATGAATGCCATTAAATGAAAACAAACATACATTTTGCTTTGCTAATGAAATTTTTGAAAATATGCATGAATTGTATGTGTGTGTAAATTAATAATTTGAAATCATATTGGATTTTTATTCCATAGTAATTTTGAATATTTTTGAAATGAGCTTACAATCATCCCTGACCACTGTATCTTCAATTCTTGAACTTGGCCCCTATTTTTTTTTTTTTTTAAACCAAATGACTGCAATTGAGTGTGACTGCAATGCTGCTTCAGCCGAAAAAATAGAACTACACTGAATTTTTTTTAAACAGATTAATTAAATATGGCAGATTAAACAGTAAAATTGCAAAATATTTTTAGATGGTTTAAAATAATTGTGATCGGTGACTGCATTGAAAGTCAAGAAAAGGAAGAAAGTACGTCAACAGAAAAAGTCTCCACCTATTGGACATTTAACAAGACTGGAAATGGGCCTTTGCTAGTTACAAAACTATTTGTGTACATTTACATAAGTATGATTGTTACGCATACAATAAACATTTTTTAAGCTGTCTTTGATTTCTTTCCATTCACTTCATTCCTTGAGCAATTTTATTTTATTATTTTTTGACACTATTTTATATTTCATTTTAAATACTGTTTTCAAAGAATCCTTCAATTTGGTTTAAAATTAAGACTAATGGTTTTATTCCTTTTATTATGAGTATTACATTTCTTCATTTTACTGTAAAATTAATGGCATATAATTTCCTTTGAGTCATGTCCGAGCAGGTTATAAAATTGATGAATATTTCAAAATTGTGTTATAATGTTCTAAACTTTTTAACAGTCTTTTAATTTAAGAAAAATTAATTTTCATTTTAATTGTTTCACTATTATTTAGTTTTCACCACAAACCGTAATAATTATATGCTTGAAATCAATGCTGCCTCATTAGAACAACATTAAAAAAAGGAGAATGTAGACACAATGGTTTATTACTAATTAAATCTATTTATAGTCTTCTATAGCAAAGTACACTACTTCCAAAAATTAAGAAAAAATCACAAAAATAGTGATAACTTGTTTGAGCCAATGCATATATAATTTGAATATGTTAAGATAAAATAGCACACTGAACAAGTATTAATTTAGAATTCAAACAACAAAAATCAGCGTTATATTTGCAAATTCTCACAGGACTAGTGTCGATTGTTTTACTGACCCAACCTCAGCTGCCAAAGTGCAAATGAACGAGATAAGATAGTGATCAGATAAGTAGATAAAGTAAGAAAGGCTGGAGAAGAGTTAAGCTACTGGCACCATCTATTGATGAAACGAGAACTAAAACATAATTCTCTTAAAGGCTGAAGGCAAAGATGGATTGGAATCAGGGTCATTAACTAGAGCTGAAAGATTTTTTTTGAATGTGAAATGCCTCTAGAAAACCAATTCACCAATGGAAGATGTTTTTTGAATAATTTTGGCTTCAGAAAAATTTTGGACCCACAATTCTGGGCACCAGAAGACTTGTGTGTTTCCTTTTTTTTTTTCTAACATATGCATCTTGTTCCTTAACATGAAATTTTAGGCTCTTTTAGTTTGGCCAATGTAAATTAAACCACACTGACAAGGAATCCTGTAAATACTGGAAGAATTCATATCCGGAATGAGATCCTTGAGTATGGAACTCAGAATTTTATTGATAGGAGAATACACGACCCAAAAGTTAAATCTCTGCAAAATATGTGCTATTTTAATTTCTTATTCAACGCAATTTAAAACAATTTTAAATCTTATTTAACAACATATTAAATCTGAATATGTTATTAAAAAAGAATTGGTGAGTAAACTGCAATATTCAAATTAGTGGCACTGCAATTACAATATGTCACATGCGAGGAGCATAAAATTGCATATCTGAGAGCAAGCCTGCATATTTCACTATTATACAGAGATAAGAAATCTGGGAAAGTGCATTCATAAGTGACCTCCAGGCATCATTCGCAAAAATAAGTGCAATGGAGAGCCGTTGGGAGACTAGAGGCAGGACAAAGTTAGACAGAAGTGAGTGACCAGATGGCTAAATGTGAATCTGTTTCTTCTCGCAGATTTTGGCAACAGTTTTAACCAAAAATTCGGCATTTAGGAGGTTCAGCCAAGGACAAACAACCACTATAACAAGCACCAATGACCAATATTTGTTGTTAGGCACACAACTCCCACCCTCCTATGCAGCAGACACCAGAAGAATAGTGTTAACATCAGCCATATGTACAAGGCTTCATGAAGGAAATCTGTAAGTGAGGTGACAAGCCATTTGCATGCTTCTCATGTCCTATCATAGAAGGGAATATTTGAGATGGGCACGTCAACATGTTCACTGGAAGGCTGATCTATGGAGGGCTTCTCTTTATGGAAGAGTCCAGGTTTAGCCTCCAAAGCGACAATAAGCATTGTTTGATTTGAAGAGAATCTGGGACCCGTTGTCATCCCTCAAACATCCGTGAAAGAGATGCACACAGAGGAGGCAGTGTCTGTGTTTGGGGTGGTATCTCTGGGTGGACACACAGACCTACATGTCTTTTTATGTGGAACTGTGAATGCTCAGGCCTACAGAGATGACATCCATGATGTTTAAGCATACCTTCATGCTAGAGTAATAGGTGGTAATTCCCTGCTGCAGAACAACAATGCTAGACCACACAAGGCTTGCATCATGGATGATTGATTACCTTCCGCAGCAAACAATTCAGCTCATGGAATGGCGAGCTCGATCACCGGACTTGAATCCTATCGAGCATGTTTAGGATGCTTTAAAAAGATGCATAGCTGCTTTCAATCCCCCTCTTCAGACCGTTGCAACTGCTTTGCAAGAGCAATGGCTCTCACTTCCTACAGAAATGATAGACTGCATAATTGACAGTATTGCACATCGCTGTATGTGTTGTATTGCTTCTAGAGGAGATCATATTCCATACTGAACATAATTTTCCTATACCAAACTGACATATACTATTTGCTCATTTTATATATGTGCTAATTTCTATAACACAGGGTTGCCACTCAAACAGGAGAATGAAATTCCCTGACTTTTCCGGGTTTTCCAGGTGTGTTTCAAGAAAATTCCAGTCTATCCGCGTAATGTACGTTGGCTGTGCTAAGAGGTAAATTAATTATGGTATTACTTCTATTGTGTAGCCAATCCCAGAGGACATTTATTCTTAATTATTCTTGGTATACTTTGATAATTTTGTTTACTTTTCCACTTAAGAAACTTAATAAAATTTAAGATATATACATTGGATAACAAATGCATGTTTTATTTAATTATTACTCATGATCATCACCAGTTCAACACGAGGCTATATGGTCCTTATAAATCACAACACAATGCTTTATAGGTTAGATTTCAAGTTAATTTAATTTGTGTGAGGTATGTTCTTAAAAGGCACCTTAACACTTGAAAACACAAATATAATTATAATAGTTGTTGTTTTCTCCAATGTAGATTGAGATTAGAATCTTCCCAATCTGGAATAAAATAAGGCTTTTTTTGCAGACATTCTGCAGCTAAACGAAAGAAAGAAATCTATTTTAATAAATTGATGTATTTTATATTTATTTCGCAGCATACATAAGGAAAAAATATGTGCAATAAATTTCGTGATGGTATGTCATCATACTGCTAGAATTAATTTCAGGATTATGCCAGAGAAAATTTCCTGAAATTTGGAAAAATTATTTACTAATAATAAATAAATTTAGAGGGAAGAAGCAACATTAAATTATACAAATAACATAAAAATAAAGATAATTACTTAAAAATTGAATTAGAAAAATTAACGATATTTTAGCAAATATAGTTATATTACATGGTTAGCCTAGATGACTGACTAATATTTTTTTATTTTACTGCAAAATGTCAAGGTATTTATTAAAAAGAAAAAAAAAAAAAAAAAAAGGTTTAAAAAGATTTTGCGGTAAAATTCTAGTATACAGTAAGGCCTTGGCACGATTTTGAAAATTGTCGCCAAGACCAAAATGACCCATTTACTGCGCATCATCATGTCGCCAAATCCCATTGTACCATACATGGAGATTAATCTAACCAAAAAAAGGGCTATGTAAAAAATAAAAGGTTCCATAAAAGTAAAATGCTATTACGCTGCTAGAAGGCGGAGGGAAAATTTGCCAAGGGATTTGCCGACAGAACCTGGCGGCCAGAATTTCCCTCTCCGCGATGTGTACAGGAAATTGAGAAACAAACGTTCTTTGACAAAAAAGAAAACTACGAAAATCTGTTTTTTAATTATTGCGAAAAATCCAAGAAGAAAGGTTTTATCAAAGGACATTCCTTCTTGGATTTTTCGCAATAATTATAAAAACGGATTTTCGTAGATTTTTTTTTTTTTTTCCGTGAAAATAACTAATCCATGAATTAATTTACTTGCGCCAAAAAATATTTTCTTTTCCTTTAGAGTTTAACTACTTGCGCTAAGACTAAACTTCACGGTTGCGGTGCCGTGCGCTACAATATAACAAGAGGTAAAGTATCTCATTTACGCCGCTCTGCATCTGCGAGTGCAATCCAGAGCTATAACTCGAGAAATAAACAATCTCGTTGTTAGGCGACGTGTGCACCACGTTATTTTCATTTTTGTGATAAATGCTTATCGACGTAGTGTTCACGGTTTGAGACAAAAGCATCTCGACATACGTGGCATGTTTTTTTAGCACAAGTGGTTAAAGAAATTTTAAACAATATTCATTTTATGAACTCTTGATAACGTGACCTTCGAACTTCGACACCGGTTTCGAGCTTTGGCGACAGATATATCACATATGCACAGCTGTTTCCCTCTATGATGGAACTCAGCCACGTCTGTTGCAGAGAGGTTTTCCTTCTTTACAATACACATTCTTTGATTCTAACCTCCAGGGTGCCGTATACTAGGATTAAACCCATTTTGTTTTATACGAGAACAGGTACTTTCTTTAGCTCATGCACTGCACATGAGATTCCCAAGAATACTGGAAACCAAAGGTTGCAGGAAACTTGCTTTGCCTTTCTTAAAGACAATCAAATTGGAGCTGAGAAAATTGGCTCTATGCCAGCTGCCCGAATGACACTCACGTGATACACAATTTGCCAAAAAAGTTATCTCTTCCGACGTCGGCGCAAAAATCGCTTTTTTGGCGGGATCGTTGTATGAAATTCCCTGACTTTTCCAGATTTTGACAAATATACTTAAATTTCCCGACTTTTCCCTGAATGTTTTGGTCAATTTTCGAATTCCCTGACTTTTTTCCGGTTCTCCCGGTTTTCCAGCTAGCGTGGCAACCCTGATAAAACCATAATTGTCTGGTAATTTCTTCATGTTATATTATACCATACCATGTGTTGTATACTGTGGGACAGTTCCATTAAATTCTACATGTAACTTTTGAGTAATTATCACTTTTGTGAATTTTCCTTAATTAATGAACTCTAATATCTTAATTAATGATATATTCAGAATCTTCGAAATCTGAACTACAGAGTAAAAACAGCTGGATTAAAAATCAATCATTAATATACTTTTTAGACCAGAGACCAAACAGTTTATTAAATATTATCTTCCTTCTTGAGCAGTTTAATAAGGATGATATATTTGGCAATTAATCACAATTCATACTCAAAGTCATTCTGTACCCGGATTAAAAAAATACAAAGATTTTTTTATATATATATACAGTCAAAAGTCATTAATTCGGACACCCATAATCCGGACTTCAAAGCTAAAAACTTTCTGCGCATGCGCCGCGTCGACACATGCGCATAGGCGTTTACGCATGCGCGTAAGACCTGTACGACTGTGCACATGCGTGTGCGCAAGCGCAGAATACGTTTTTGCGTGCGTGTTTTATGTATAACAGATGGTATAAGCTAAAATTATCTAATTATCTATTTCAGTTAATGTTGATGATTGCGTTGTTCCTTAATCTTCGAGTTGCATCCGGCTTATTATTTTTTGCAGACTGAAATAATAAATGTAAACTGTTTGTAATGTTAAATGTGTTGCAAAATTGTGTAAATAATACAAATAAAAACGTTAAGTGAAAAAATGATTTTTTAGTGAAAATTGCAAATTAAAAAGTAATAATTAAGCACAAAAATCGCCACTTCGCAAGCCAAAATAACGAGTCAAAGAATTGCACAAAATCGGTATCCATGTACCGCTAAAAATTGGCAAGTTTCGCCAAGGGGTACCCTAAACTATACTTTTACCTAATTTATATATGTGTAATGTAGTTTTTTTATATATGTAAATTTCCATTAAAATAAAAATTTGCAAATATTTTTGTAAATTTGTTTTATTTTGTCATAATTTCACAATTTATATGAAAACTGCACAAATTAATAGTCAGTCCAGAATATGGATCCATAGTCATTCCAGACTATGGATTTAAAAACCACGTCTTGGTGAAAACTGACCTGATGGCAATAATAGTTACAGTCAAAAGTCGTTAATTCAGACACCCATAATCCGGAACTCAAAGCTACAAACTTTCTGCACGTGTGTTGCGCATGCGCATAATACATTTAAGCATCTGCGTTTAATGTATAACGGACAGTATAAGCTAGGCTAAAATTATCTATTTCAGTTAATGTTGCAGATTGCGTTGTTCCTTAATCTTCTAATTGGATCTGGCTTACTATTTACGGCTTACTACTGACATGTCAAATAGAATTTCCGATGCTGGAGCTCCCAAAGAATCTACAAAACGAAAGTATGTTTCGATGTCCATCAAACAAAAAGTGGAATTGCTGCAAAAAATGGATAAAGACATGAAGAAGGTGACAAAGAGGTTAGTGTAAACGAAAAAATTTCGATTGACAAGTTAGTCGGTATTCTTGGCACAGCAATTACGGTACTTGAAGAGCGGAACTTTGTAACTGAACAAGAAATTATGTCTGTTTATAGAATTGTTTATAGATGTGTACAGGAAATTGAGAAACAAACGTTCTTTGACAAAAAAGAAAACTACGAAAATCTGTTTTTTAATTATTGCGAAAAATCCAAAAAGAAAGGTTTTATCAAAGGACATTCCTTCTTGGATTTTTCGCAATAATTATAAAAACGGATTTTCGTAGATTTTTTTTTTTTTTCCGTGAAAATAACTAATCCATGAATTAATTTACTTGCGCCAAAAAATATTTTCTTTTCCTTTAGAGTTTAACTACTTGCGCTAAGACTAAACTTCACGGTTGCGGTGCCGTGCGCTACAATATAACAAGAGGTAAAGTATCTCATTTACGCCGCTCTGCATCTGCGAGTGCAATCCAGAGCTATAACTCGAGAAATAAACAATCTCGTTGTTAGGCGACGTGTGCACCACGTTATTTTCATTTTTGTGATAAATGCTTATCGACGTAGTGTTCACAGTTTGAGACAAAAGCATCTCGACATACGTGGCATGTTTTTTTAGCACAAGTGGTTAAAGAAATTTTAAACAATATTCATTTTATGAACTCTTGATAACGTGACCTTCGAACTTCGACACCGGTTTCGAGCTTTGGCGACAGATATATCACATATGCACAGCTGTTTCCCTCTATGATGGAACTCAGCCACGTCTGTTGCAGAGAGGTTTTCCTTCTTTACAATACACATTCTTTGATTCTAACCTCCAGGGTGCCGTATACTAGGATTAAACCCATTTTGTTTTATACGAGAACAGGTACTTTCTTTAGCTCATGCACTGCACATGAGATTCCCAAGAATACTGGAAACCAAAGGTTGCAGGAAACTTGCTTTGCCTTTCTTAAAGACAATCAAATTGGAGCTGAGAAAATTGGCTCTATGCCAGCTGCCCGAATGACACTCACGTGATACACAATTTGCCAAAAAAGTTATCTCTTCCGACGTCGGCGCAAAAATCGCTTTTTTGGCGGGATCGTTGTATGAAATTCCCTGACTTTTCCAGATTTTGACAAATATACTTAAATTTCCCGACTTTTCCCTGAATGTTTTGGTCAATTTTCGAATTCCCTGACTTTTTTCCGGTTCTCCCGGTTTTCCAGCTAGCGTGGCAACCCTGATAAAACCATAATTGTCTGGTAATTTCTTCATGTTATATTATACCATACCATGTGTTGTATACTGTGGGACAGTTCCATTAAATTCTACATGTAACTTTTGAGTAATTATCACTTTTGTGAATTTTCCTTAATTAATGAACTCTAATATCTTAATTAATGATATATTCAGAATCTTCGAAATCTGAACTACAGAGTAAAAACAGCTGGATTAAAAATCAATCATTAATATACTTTTTAGACCAGAGACCAAACAGTTTATTAAATATTATCTTCCTTCTTGAGCAGTTTAATAAGGATGATATATTTGGCAATTAATCACAATTCATACTCAAAGTCATTCTGTACCCGGATTAAAAAAATACAAAGATTTTTTTATATATATATACAGTCAAAAGTCATTAATTCGGACACCCATAATCCGGACTTCAAAGCTAAAAACTTTCTGCGCATGCGCCGCGTCGACACATGCGCATAGGCGTTTACGCATGCGCGTAAGACCTGTACGACTGTGCACATGCGTGTGCGCAAGCGCAGAATACGTTTTTGCGTGCGTGTTTTATGTATAACAGATGGTATAAGCTAAAATTATCTAATTATCTATTTCAGTTAATGTTGATGATTGCGTTGTTCCTTAATCTTCGAGTTGCATCCGGCTTATTATTTTTTGCAGACTGAAATAATAAATGTAAACTGTTTGTAATGTTAAATGTGTTGCAAAATTGTGTAAATAATACAAATAAAAACGTTAAGTGAAAAAATGATTTTTTAGTGAAAATTGCAAATTAAAAAGTAATAATTAAGCACAAAAATCGCCACTTCGCAAGCCAAAATAACGAGTCAAAGAATTGCACAAAATCGGTATCCATGTACCGCTAAAAATTGGCAAGTTTCGCCAAGGGGTACCCTAAACTATACTTTTACCTAATTTATATATGTGTAATGTAGTTTTTTTATATATGTAAATTTCCATTAAAATAAAAATTTGCAAATATTTTTGTAAATTTGTTTTATTTTGTCATAATTTCACAATTTATATGAAAACTGCACAAATTAATAGTCAGTCCAGAATATGGATCCATAGTCATTCCAGACTATGGATTTAAAAACCACGTCTTGGTGAAAACTGACCTGATGGCAATAATAGTTACAGTCAAAAGTCGTTAATTCAGACACCCATAATCCGGAACTCAAAGCTACAAACTTTCTGCACGTGTGTTGCGCATGCGCATAATACATTTAAGCATCTGCGTTTAATGTATAACGGACAGTATAAGCTAGGCTAAAATTATCTATTTCAGTTAATGTTGCAGATTGCGTTGTTCCTTAATCTTCTAATTGGATCTGGCTTACTATTTACGGCTTACTACTGACATGTCAAATAGAATTTCCGATGCTGGAGCTCCCAAAGAATCTACAAAACGAAAGTATGTTTCGATGTCCATCAAACAAAAAGTGGAATTGCTGCAAAAAATGGATAAAGACATGAAGAAGGTGACAAAGAGGTTAGTGTAAACGAAAAAATTTCGATTGACAAGTTAGTCGGTATTCTTGGCACAGCAATTACGGTACTTGAAGAGCGGAACTTTGTAACTGAACAAGAAATTATGTCTGTTTATAGAATTGTTTATAGATGTGTACAGGAAATTGAGAAACAAACGTTCTTTGACAAAAAAGAAAACTACGAAAATCTGTTTTTTAATTATTGCGAAAAATCCAAGAAGAAAGGTTTTATCAAAGGACATTCCTTCTTGGATTTTTCGCAATAATTATAAAAACGGATTTTCGTAGATTTTTTTTTTTTTTTCCGTGAAAATAACTAATCCATGAATTAATTTACTTGCGCCAAAAAATATTTTCTTTTCCTTTAGAGTTTAACTACTTGCGCTAAGACTAAACTTCACGGTTGCGGTGCCGTGCGCTACAATATAACAAGAGGTAAAGTATCTCATTTACGCCGCTCTGCATCTGCGAGTGCAATCCAGAGCTATAACTCGAGAAATAAACAATCTCGTTGTTAGGCGACGTGTGCACCACGTTATTTTCATTTTTGTGATAAATGCTTATCGACGTAGTGTTCACGGTTTGAGACAAAAGCATCTCGACATACGTGGCATGTTTTTTTAGCACAAGTGGTTAAAGAAATTTTAAACAATATTCATTTTATGAACTCTTGATAACGTGACCTTCGAACTTCGACACCGGTTTCGAGCTTTGGCGACAGATATATCACATATGCACAGCTGTTTCCCTCTATGATGGAACTCAGCCACGTCTGTTGCAGAGAGGTTTTCCTTCTTTACAATACACATTCTTTGATTCTAACCTCCAGGGTGCCGTATACTAGGATTAAACCCATTTTGTTTTATACGAGAACAGGTACTTTCTTTAGCTCATGCACTGCACATGAGATTCCCAAGAATACTGGAAACCAAAGGTTGCAGGAAACTTGCTTTGCCTTTCTTAAAGACAATCAAATTGGAGCTGAGAAAATTGGCTCTATGCCAGCTGCCCGAATGACACTCACGTGATACACAATTTGCCAAAAAAGTTATCTCTTCCGACGTCGGCGCAAAAATCGCTTTTTTGGCGGGATCGTTGTATGAAATTCCCTGACTTTTCCAGATTTTGACAAATATACTTAAATTTCCCGACTTTTCCCTGAATGTTTTGGTCAATTTTCGAATTCCCTGACTTTTTTCCGGTTCTCCCGGTTTTCCAGCTAGCGTGGCAACCCTGATAAAACCATAATTGTCTGGTAATTTCTTCATGTTATATTATACCATACCATGTGTTGTATACTGTGGGACAGTTCCATTAAATTCTACATGTAACTTTTGAGTAATTATCACTTTTGTGAATTTTCCTTAATTAATGAACTCTAATATCTTAATTAATGATATATTCAGAATCTTCGAAATCTGAACTACAGAGTAAAAACAGCTGGATTAAAAATCAATCATTAATATACTTTTTAGACCAGAGACCAAACAGTTTATTAAATATTATCTTCCTTCTTGAGCAGTTTAATAAGGATGATATATTTGGCAATTAATCACAATTCATACTCAAAGTCATTCTGTACCCGGATTAAAAAAATACAAAGATTTTTTTATATATATATACAGTCAAAAGTCATTAATTCGGACACCCATAATCCGGACTTCAAAGCTAAAAACTTTCTGCGCATGCGCCGCGTCGACACATGCGCATAGGCGTTTACGCATGCGCGTAAGACCTGTACGACTGTGCACATGCGTGTGCGCAAGCGCAGAATACGTTTTTGCGTGCGTGTTTTATGTATAACAGATGGTATAAGCTAAAATTATCTAATTATCTATTTCAGTTAATGTTGATGATTGCGTTGTTCCTTAATCTTCGAGTTGCATCCGGCTTATTATTTTTTGCAGACTGAAATAATAAATGTAAACTGTTTGTAATGTTAAATGTGTTGCAAAATTGTGTAAATAATACAAATAAAAACGTTAAGTGAAAAAATGATTTTTTAGTGAAAATTGCAAATTAAAAAGTAATAATTAAGCACAAAAATCGCCACTTCGCAAGCCAAAATAACGAGTCAAAGAATTGCACAAAATCGGTATCCATGTACCGCTAAAAATTGGCAAGTTTCGCCAAGGGGTACCCTAAACTATACTTTTACCTAATTTATATATGTGTAATGTAGTTTTTTTATATATGTAAATTTCCATTAAAATAAAAATTTGCAAATATTTTTGTAAATTTGTTTTATTTTGTCATAATTTCACAATTTATATGAAAACTGCACAAATTAATAGTCAGTCCAGAATATGGATCCATAGTCATTCCAGACTATGGATTTAAAAACCACGTCTTGGTGAAAACTGACCTGATGGCAATAATAGTTACAGTCAAAAGTCGTTAATTCAGACACCCATAATCCGGAACTCAAAGCTACAAACTTTCTGCACGTGTGTTGCGCATGCGCATAATACATTTAAGCATCTGCGTTTAATGTATAACGGACAGTATAAGCTAGGCTAAAATTATCTATTTCAGTTAATGTTGCAGATTGCGTTGTTCCTTAATCTTCTAATTGGATCTGGCTTACTATTTACGGCTTACTACTGACATGTCAAATAGAATTTCCGATGCTGGAGCTCCCAAAGAATCTACAAAACGAAAGTATGTTTCGATGTCCATCAAACAAAAAGTGGAATTGCTGCAAAAAATGGATAAAGACATGAAGAAGGTGACAAAGAGGTTAGTGTAAACGAAAAAATTTCGATTGACAAGTTAGTCGGTATTCTTGGCACAGCAATTACGGTACTTGAAGAGCGGAACTTTGTAACTGAACAAGAAATTATGTCTGTTTATAGAATTGTTTATAGATGTGTACAGGAAATTGAGAAACAAACGTTCTTTGACAAAAAAGAAAACTACGAAAATCTGTTTTTTAATTATTGCGAAAAATCCAAAAAGAAAGGTTTTATCAAAGGACATTCCTTCTTGGATTTTTCGCAATAATTATAAAAACGGATTTTCGTAGATTTTTTTTTTTTTTCCGTGAAAATAACTAATCCATGAATTAATTTACTTGCGCCAAAAAATATTTTCTTTTCCTTTAGAGTTTAACTACTTGCGCTAAGACTAAACTTCACGGTTGCGGTGCCGTGCGCTACAATATAACAAGAGGTAAAGTATCTCATTTACGCCGCTCTGCATCTGCGAGTGCAATCCAGAGCTATAACTCGAGAAATAAACAATCTCGTTGTTAGGCGACGTGTGCACCACGTTATTTTCATTTTTGTGATAAATGCTTATCGACGTAGTGTTCACAGTTTGAGACAAAAGCATCTCGACATACGTGGCATGTTTTTTTAGCACAAGTGGTTAAAGAAATTTTAAACAATATTCATTTTATGAACTCTTGATAACGTGACCTTCGAACTTCGACACCGGTTTCGAGCTTTGGCGACAGATATATCACATATGCACAGCTGTTTCCCTCTATGATGGAACTCAGCCACGTCTGTTGCAGAGAGGTTTTCCTTCTTTACAATACACATTCTTTGATTCTAACCTCCAGGGTGCCGTATACTAGGATTAAACCCATTTTGTTTTATACGAGAACAGGTACTTTCTTTAGCTCATGCACTGCACATGAGATTCCCAAGAATACTGGAAACCAAAGGTTGCAGGAAACTTGCTTTGCCTTTCTTAAAGACAATCAAATTGGAGCTGAGAAAATTGGCTCTATGCCAGCTGCCCGAATGACACTCACGTGATACACAATTTGCCAAAAAAGTTATCTCTTCCGACGTCGGCGCAAAAATCGCTTTTTTGGCGGGATCGTTGTATGAAATTCCCTGACTTTTCCAGATTTTGACAAATATACTTAAATTTCCCGACTTTTCCCTGAATGTTTTGGTCAATTTTCGAATTCCCTGACTTTTTTCCGGTTCTCCCGGTTTTCCAGCTAGCGTGGCAACCCTGATAAAACCATAATTGTCTGGTAATTTCTTCATGTTATATTATACCATACCATGTGTTGTATACTGTGGGACAGTTCCATTAAATTCTACATGTAACTTTTGAGTAATTATCACTTTTGTGAATTTTCCTTAATTAATGAACTCTAATATCTTAATTAATGATATATTCAGAATCTTCGAAATCTGAACTACAGAGTAAAAACAGCTGGATTAAAAATCAATCATTAATATACTTTTTAGACCAGAGACCAAACAGTTTATTAAATATTATCTTCCTTCTTGAGCAGTTTAATAAGGATGATATATTTGGCAATTAATCACAATTCATACTCAAAGTCATTCTGTACCCGGATTAAAAAAATACAAAGATTTTTTTATATATATATACAGTCAAAAGTCATTAATTCGGACACCCATAATCCGGACTTCAAAGCTAAAAACTTTCTGCGCATGCGCCGCGTCGACACATGCGCATAGGCGTTTACGCATGCGCGTAAGACCTGTACGACTGTGCACATGCGTGTGCGCAAGCGCAGAATACGTTTTTGCGTGCGTGTTTTATGTATAACAGATGGTATAAGCTAAAATTATCTAATTATCTATTTCAGTTAATGTTGATGATTGCGTTGTTCCTTAATCTTCGAGTTGCATCCGGCTTATTATTTTTTGCAGACTGAAATAATAAATGTAAACTGTTTGTAATGTTAAATGTGTTGCAAAATTGTGTAAATAATACAAATAAAAACGTTAAGTGAAAAAATGATTTTTTAGTGAAAATTGCAAATTAAAAAGTAATAATTAAGCACAAAAATCGCCACTTCGCAAGCCAAAATAACGAGTCAAAGAATTGCACAAAATCGGTATCCATGTACCGCTAAAAATTGGCAAGTTTCGCCAAGGGGTACCCTAAACTATACTTTTACCTAATTTATATATGTGTAATGTAGTTTTTTTATATATGTAAATTTCCATTAAAATAAAAATTTGCAAATATTTTTGTAAATTTGTTTTATTTTGTCATAATTTCACAATTTATATGAAAACTGCACAAATTAATAGTCAGTCCAGAATATGGATCCATAGTCATTCCAGACTATGGATTTAAAAACCACGTCTTGGTGAAAACTGACCTGATGGCAATAATAGTTACAGTCAAAAGTCGTTAATTCAGACACCCATAATCCGGAACTCAAAGCTACAAACTTTCTGCACGTGTGTTGCGCATGCGCATAATACATTTAAGCATCTGCGTTTAATGTATAACGGACAGTATAAGCTAGGCTAAAATTATCTATTTCAGTTAATGTTGCAGATTGCGTTGTTCCTTAATCTTCTAATTGGATCTGGCTTACTATTTACGGCTTACTACTGACATGTCAAATAGAATTTCCGATGCTGGAGCTCCCAAAGAATCTACAAAACGAAAGTATGTTTCGATGTCCATCAAACAAAAAGTGGAATTGCTGCAAAAAATGGATAAAGACATGAAGAAGGTGACAAAGAGGTTAGTGTAAACGAAAAAATTTCGATTGACAAGTTAGTCGGTATTCTTGGCACAGCAATTACGGTACTTGAAGAGCGGAACTTTGTAACTGAACAAGAAATTATGTCTGTTTATAGAATTAAAGAGAAAGTATTATCACATAAAACGAAACAACTTACATTAAAAGAAATGTTTAATAAAGTAAACAAATAAATATTAAGCTTTTTTTTTTTTTTTGTAAATTTTGATGCCCTTTAGATCATAAATGTTCTTTATTTCATAAATTACGGTTTCATATTTTTAATTTTAGAATTTCTGCATGCCATCTTACGAGATTTAAACTGATGATCTATAATCCGGAAAAATCGATAATCCGGAATCGCCGAAGTCCCGACGAGTCCGGATTAACGAAATTTATATATATTTTTGTAAGGTATGCATTTTAAACATAACAGAGTTGGTTAACTGAAAGAATTTTTTTTAAAAAATTAGCCTTTTACATTATTATATTATTTTCTCAATTTAACAGGGTTGCCACTCAAACAGGAGAATGAAATTCCCTGACATTTGCACGAGTGTTTTAAGAAAATTCCAGTCTATCAGCCTAGTGTGTGGTGGCTATGCTGAGAGGTAAATTAATTATGATACCATTTAAAAAGACAAAAATTTTGCAATTACATATAACTTATCCCCAAAGCATTACTGTTATATCTATAATAAAAGTTGTTTTTTCCATTGAAGATTGAGATTAGGATCTGCCCAATCTGGATCTATCTTGTAAACATTCTATGTAATTATACGCCAGTATTGAAAGAAACAATCAATCTGATAAGAAATGGCTGCGACTTGTTTTGAAAATGAGGCGTAAAAGATTACCAGCGAGGAGATTCCATTTGGCATCAGATGTACACTGCTCAAAAAAAAAAAAAAAAAAAAAAAAAAGGACAGTCTTATATCTCCCGATCTACTGGGCCGATTGACAAAATTCAAACTGCGTTCTTCATGTCTCGAAAGCGCGACTTAGGATATATATTAGATTTATATATAGCACTATTCTAACATAGGTACTTTGACACAAAATCGGACTTTTTCTGAAATAACATACCAATTTTTTTACATATTTCGATTCTACGACTCAAATTACGCCTAAATATGAAATTTTGTAAAATTTGGAGCAAAATTTATGGAGAAATTCACAAATTCATGTTGGCACTATTTTCTCAGTTTGCGCCAAGAATAGTTTGGCGAACTTCTTAATATATGGCAACCTAGTTTCCTTTCCCGTGAGAGGAAAAAAGTCACCATCGTTCCTTTTTTCCAAATAATATTCTTTATATTGTATTTTTAATTATAACTTATTATTTTAAGTATTTTTTTCTTTTTCGAATTTCATTTTAATTGTTTAAGTTGCATGGTTTTTTTTCGAATAACTTTTAAAAATTTCTATTTACGTATTCGAACTGCGTAAATAAAGGTGCAGCGTTTATTTTTTTTCAAATAGTTTTCTTTATATATATTTTTTATCATAGTTATTATTTTAGGTAATTTTTAAATTCTTATACTTTTATTTTAATTGTTTGTGTTGCATTGTCTCTTCAGATAATTGTTTTAAATTTTTCTATTTATTCCTTCGAACTGAGCATTTTAAATAAATTTTCCAGAATTTGAATTTATTTATTTGAATTGCGTTTCTTTCGGAAGAATATTTTGTAACCCAGATTACGATGTATTTGAAAACTGTATATATTAAAAGAGCAAATACAGTAAAGCATAGTTAACACGCCTTTCAATGTTCCGTTCAGAAAAGATATATATAAATAAGAGAGATGTATAACCGACATTTTAACTTACTATGACTTGCATACACAGCTTTAAACAGTTTTATCATTGTGCCCATTGCTTTACACAATTTTATCCTACATTTGGTTTTTTAAATGTTATTCATATTTTAGTGAAATATTTTATTTTTGAAATCGTAAGAATCAAATATCATAAGATTAAAAAGTTTTTAATTTAAAAAAAATACAAATACTAAATTTTACCCAAAAATTTATTTTTTCTTCTCTTTTTCTTCAGGCATTCTACTTTATTCTTGCTCTTTTTCTTTAGGCATTCTACAAGTATATTAAAAAGCATCCAACTTTTCGAAATATCTTGAAATATCTGGTTGCATGGGTGTTTTCATGGATTTTCTCATGTGTACCATGTATGCCAGCTGGTTTTCCTTTGAAAGTTCTTCAGAAAGGCATCCTTCCTTTTAGGCAGATAACCCTGCTTTGACGTAACTTAATAATCCAATTCAATCCATTTCATCAATATTTGGTCAGAGCCTTTATCAGTCTTTAGAGGCTAAACATTTTGAAGGTATGAGATGAAAGAAAATACTGGTTTCATCAAGAGGTTTTGGTTTATTTAATTATGACAAAGCACACTAGGGCTATCTGCCTAAGAGGGATGCCTTCGTGGAGGACTTTCTAAGGAAAACTGGCTTGCATACACGTTACACATGGGGAAAACCACGAAAACGCCCATGCAGCCAGCCCGTTCGCGGGATTTGAACCTTGGACCGAACTACTAGAGTTCAGCGACTTTACCGCTCGGTCGCTGTTTTATCAGGAGGGAAAAAAAACGCCTTTAGGTGACATTCACATACAATACTGGATAAACTTCTGAATCTTCATATAATTCGACTGAGAAAATCATGGGATTCTCCATTTATGGTATGATATGATGTTCTATAACGTAATTTAAATTTGTACAACCATATAGTCTAAAACCAGTCGCTCTTCACTTTAATCTGCAATGATATCGTTTTTGTCTTTTCTGATAACACAAGCTCAATTGATGGTATTTGCTGGTGTACAAGCCCAAGTGTTTTCTCTTTGAATGCCTAAATTCTTTGAAGTAACCTGAAAGTATATTCAAAAGCGTCCAACTTTTTTAAACATCTTGGTATGTCTAAGAGCCAAATTTTCCCTGCAAATTTTTGCTTGCTTTTCTCCCTAATTTTCTTCTTTCCTTCTACAGTTATTTTAAGTGCTCACACAAGAAAATTAAGATTTTTCGATTGCTAGATTTTCATAAATTTTGCATTCTAGAAATTTTTTAAAATATCAATTGCATTAATTGTGTTTCAGCTGAAGACAGCTTTTCATTTTCTAGACATTTTAACTATAAACAAAGTATAGAGCAAAGTCTAAAGGATAAATATTTTAATTAAAAGATTTTTTGCTAAATGAAAGAACTTTCTTCTTTTCGCGGAAAATGAATTCCCATGACATCCTTTACACTGTTACAACGTTTGATAACATTTGATCCAGTTGTTTTCCATTTATGATCATTTCAAAGTGAAATTTTAATTATAACCACCCTATATATTATTAAATTTTAATTTGAAGCTATGCGTTATATGTATACCATGCGTATGATTTTCGCTTTTATGGAAAAAATAAAGAATCGAAGCAAATATACTTAGGATATTAGACCAAAACTGAAAAAATTTCCTCTCCTTTCAAAAATAAAATATTGAAACTTCGACCATGAATTTAATGAATTATCGAAATATTCAATATGACTTATCTTCTAAGTCCTAGTTCCGACAACAATTCCGTCAAAAATTCAGAATTACTGAAGCTGAAGTAAAAGGTTTAGTATATATTCACTGTATGTTAATAAAGTAATAAGAGTGTAACAAAAAATAGATTATAGAATTTACGCTGATGCAACTATTTGTCTGAATTCACAACATGTAATGGAAGAGAAGGCTTGTAGAGATTTGTTTTTGACATGCCTCTAAAAGTAGATGTCATGCTCCTTTTGTCTCTTCAATGTCAAAAAACTTTCCTTTGAGAGGCCTTTAGTTTTGAGGAGGAAAAAATCATAAGAAGACAAATTTGAAGAACATGCAGGACAATTGAGTACACATACTTATTTTCGGAGCACAAGCGGTTCTCCGATTGGTTATTGAATAATGAAAAGATGCATTGTCATGCAATACAAAACATTTGGAATACGTTTTCTGACTGAAAACGTAAGATTAAAAGTCATCTGCTTAATTCACAGCTATTTACAAGTCAACTACTCGGGCAATTGCAGAATCGTTTTGATCCTAAGCTTGTAAGACAAACGTAATATCACTGGATTTAAACTCTTCTTTAATCTTCCAAGAACGTTCCTTCTTTAGCTCATATTCCAAGAATATTAAGTGAATACAATTATTGCAAAAGAAATTGAATATTCATTTGCACTACGGCTTGGTAGTTTACTAACAAGTTAACAAAACTTAAATTCTGCTTTTTGTGTCTAAGAATACAATAATATTTTAAATATTTACAAATAAAATATTAAATTGGAGATTTAATTGGAGCCTCACCAGTTGCCTAGCATTTGAAGATTGTTAAATACAGTCAAAAGTCGTTAATTCGGACACCCATAATCCGGAATGATCTATAATCCGGACCTCAAAGCTAAAAACTTTTTGCGCATGCGCCGCGTTGGCACATGCGCACAGGCGTTTTACGCGTGCGCGTAAGACTTTGACTACTTCGCATATGCATGTGCACAAGTGCAGAATACGTTTTCGCCTGCGGATTTAATGTATAACGGACAGTGTAAGCTAAAATTATCTAATTATCTATTTCAGTTAATGATTGCATTGTTCCTTAATCTTTGAATTGGATCCCGCTTATTATTTTTTGCAGACTGTAAGAGCAATTTTATAAAAGTAAACTTGAACTTTCGATTATGTCAAATAGAATTTCCGATGCTGGAACTTCCAAAGGATCTACAAAACGAAAGTATGTTTCGATGTCCAACAAACAAAAAGTGGAATTGCTGCAAAAAATGGATAAAGACATGAAGAATGTGACAGAGAGGTTAGTGAAAGCGAAAAAATTTCGATTGACAAGTTAGTCGGTATTCTCGGCACAGCAATTAACGGGACTTGAACAGCGGAACTTTGTAACTGAACAAGAAATTATGTCTGTTTATAGAATTAAAGAGAAAGTATTATCACATAAAACAAAGCTACTTAAACAACTTACATTGAAAGAAATGTTTAATAAAGTAAACAAATAAATATTAAGCTTTTTTTTTTCTTTTTTTTTTTTTTTTTTTTGTAAATTTTGATACCCTTTAGATCATAATTGTTCTTTATTTCATAAATTACGGTTCATATTTTTAATTTTAGAATTTCTGCATGCCATCTTACCAGATTTAAACTGATGATCTATAATCCGGAAAAATCGATAATCCGGAATCGCCGAAGTCCCGACGAGTCCGGATTAACGACTTTTGACTGTACTAATTGTTTGTTGCGAAGTCTAACCCAGGCTGCATGGTTGGTTTTCGTAGTTTTCTAGGTTCTCTATGAAAGCATCTTAATCATATAGCTCCCATGTTCTTTCTATGTTCAAATAACCAACTAAGCTAGTTTAAGCGTGATTTCCAAGGGAAGTTACTAGCAAAACCCGAATACTCATTAAAAATCATGTAGCTTGCCAATCGGGAGTAACATGAAAGATACGGCGCCAATAATTGAATTGCTGTTATGGTACGCTGTTTCTAAACTTAGATGGTCATTCCTTAATTAAGCAGCCCACCAGCGGCCGAGCGGTAAAGACGCTGATCATTGGTAGTTCGGTCCGAGGTTCGAATCTCGCGAACGGGCTGGCCGCATCGGCGTTTTCGTGGTTTTCCCCACGTATAACGTGTATATGAGCCAGTTTACCTTAGCAAGTCCTCCACCAAAGCATCCCTCCCTTTAGGCAGATAGCCCTCATGTGCTTTGCCATAATTAAATCATCCAATCCAATCCTTAATTAAATATAATTGATTTGTAACTTCTACTGGAACTGACGGTAAGAATTGAAGTTCAAATAAATAATATCGTGTGCAATCTTGATTAATATAAAATTACAAATATTTGCATAGAAAAATATTTGCATTCAGACAGAAAGTTTTTTGAAATATTTGCAATTACTTTATAAGAAGGATTTATTAATAACCGTAATAATTACTTATTATATTACTGATGATTAGGATTCAGTTCTTAACAATTACATTCTAAATTAGAATTTTAAGGATGTAATGAAAATACGCTACGCACAAAAATACATTTTAAGATAAAAATGAGTTGGTTTTTTACGTTTTAAAATTTCTTAAATTCATTTAATAAACATCGTATCCTCGTTGTTAATTGAATCCTTAATGTTGGGTGGCGTTTATAGAATTATTCTTATTTGTCCACAGAATCTGCTGACTTATCCAGCCATTAAGTAGCTACAGATCATTTCTACATAACTATTGAATTTCCATTAATTCAGTCTCTAGAGGGCTGTATGTTTATATCATAATTTGACTTTTATAAAAATGATTATTCTAAATATTATGTTTCTATAAAAATATACTGTGCCTTAAAAATGTGGATGATAGTATCAGCCGCTCTTTCAGCCACTTCAAAAGCAACAGTTTGTTTAGAAATAAATTATGCAGTTAATGTCATAAAATTCAAATAAATATCAAACGAAAATTCTCAGTTTTAGACAATTCGATTTAAACGAAGTAAAGTAGCAGACGATAAAACGCCGAAGGTAAAAATTTACTCTTATTTTTTTTTTAAAAAGGAAGATAGAGAGAAATTTTAAAAAAATAATTAAAAATTTGAATAATATCATCTATAATTTTAAAAAAAATAGCTTTTCATATAGTATTAATAAATATTTATTACGCTTCATTGAGGGAAAAAATGTTATATAATTAATTCTTCGTAAAATCTTACTTGAAATTTAAGGTTAAAAATAGCTGTTGCAATTCACTGTAACAAAAATCCATAGACCACATTTGGCGTTATTATCGCTCAAAAAAAAAGATGCCAAATTTCAAAACTCGAAAATATGTAAATTCGTGTATATTATAAAAAGTCTAATTTTTTGCAGATATGCTTAAAAATACACCTACTTTAAGATGATGGTAAAAATTTTATAGGTTATAATTAAAAAGTTTTTTCGAAAAATTTATAAAAATTATTTAAAAATAGAAATTTAAAAAATAAAACACAAAAAATGGATAAATTTTATTTGGAATGAACCTAAATTTTGAAATGTGAGAGAAAAAATCAAAAAAGTTTAATAAAAAAACAGATATTAATAAATATTTGCCAAATTCAATTAACATTGAGGAGCTAAAATTTTGAGAGCTAATATTTTAAAAACTACTCGTACGATTTTTACAAAACTCGGTATTCTGGCATAATTTGAGACGTAGAATCGAAATATGGAAAAAAATTGGTATGTTATTTCAGAAAAAGTCCGATTTTGTGTCAAAATACCTATGTTAGAATAGTGCTATATATAAATCTAATATATATCCTAAGTCGCGCTTTCGAGACATGAAAAACGCAATTTGAATTTTGTCAATCGGCCCAGTAGAACGGGAGATATAGCACTGTCCCCCCCTTTTTTTTTTTTTTGAGCAGTGTACCATTAATGGTGACTTTTATCGCCTGTGCTGGCAAAAAGGAAAAGTACAAAAAATTTTAGTGCCCCCACACATGTTTATGCCAATTTCTTTTCTCTCCATCTTAGTTTAGTTACACCATATATTCCATAGTAAAGTTGACCACAACGCTATATGGTAGGTAAGTTAGAAAACTTACTATTTACTTGCTTTTAAGTATTTTTTATGTAGTATTTAAGTATTTTCTAGATACGTAATTATATTGTTAAGTATTTATTTGTTTTTTATAAATTAGTTCTTCTTAGTTTCTTTTTGATTGCTATGCATATTGGTGTCGGGGAGGTTTCTGTAGAGACAAGAGTTTCTAAAATGCATTGGTTTCTAAATTAATTTTTTAAAATATTATTTAAAAAAAAATTTAGTAATTTTTTTAAATTAAATTTAATACTAGACTTTACATTGCTTAGTTCTCAAAATACTTAATTATTGGTATTTTCCTTTTAGACCTTTATTTTGATTGCTAATTTCTCAAGGTACCAACCACTTTATTGGTATTTCTTTATGGACATTCTTCACTATGTAACAAAACTGCTTAATCGTGACAAATATTAACTGCAAAATTGGGAAAAAGTGCAGAATCACAAACTGATTGCCGCGTTTTTCAAAATCGCACATACACAGTAACCATGTACACGTCGACTTATTTTTCTTTAAAAAAATCCCAGAATTGCACAAATATGGCTTTGCGCACACTCGACTTTATCCATCTAAACTGCTATTTTCTCATAAATTACAAAAATTTGCACGAAAATGCAGGAAAATTTTGTGAATCTTTAAACTCGGTAAAAAGCACATATATGAAATTACCTGATCGCGAAAAAGTATATACCTTATCCAAGGATGAACATTTCCACATATAAAATAAATAAAATATCCAAAAACTTTTACCTCTAAATCATCTTATTATCTTTTACCTCTAAATCAGACATTATACACGTCACCAACGAATTCATACCGCAAGCATTACAAATACTTAGTATCAAATATTTAAATTATTTCCATGCACGTTTACTTCAACTAAAACGTATACCAAATTCCTACAAACATAAAATTCACAAAATAACTATCATTTAATTAAAATATAATTAAATTCAAAAACACTACTTAAAATATAAATGAGCACATACATTAAATTAATACATACATAAATACCCATTTCGAATTCACTTTAGTTACGGCCATGGGATCCAAAAATTCACGAACACTGTTTCACACAACACAGAATAAAGCCAAATACAAAATTTCCAGATTTTTTCCCGATTTTCCCCCTTTTCCGATTAAAGAACCGTAATTCGTCCATTAATATCACATGACATATCCCATGATCTCTCATTTCCCTCACACAAAATAATGCGTAATCGGAACTGAGTACTGCTCACATTATTACCAAAGTCCCGGGTAGTAACCTTTATCGCCTCCAAACTATCAGTTACCATATTGTAACCCTAATTCCTCCTATTCGCTTGTGCGAAGGTTGTCGTTGTTCGCATTTGGATATTTATATTATTCTTCTCTTATTTATTGTTATTTTTTCTGAATTTTTTAACAACGAATAGATAGAAATATTTTCGCATAATTAAAGAAGTTTTCGTCGAAAGATGCTGGTTCTCAGCTCGTCATTTCGGGATCAAAGGAAGAAAATATGGCAGGAGGGGTGAATGCTAATTTGTAACATGCAGTTCACGTTATGTTCTTAATTATTAACAGCTGTAAGCACGCAGAACCATGCGGTTTCCAAATCCTAAAATAATTTTAAAATGTATAAAGTTCTAGTTTTATTAACTTAACAATGCTACTGGAGAAAATTTCATTACTGTTGAAGGTTATTTGTATTGTGAAATATATCATGAAAAAGGATAGGTATTTGTTGCAACGTAAAATGCTTTAAGCTGTATGCAAGTAACTTAAAAAAAAAAAAAAAAAAATACTGAAAACTATGTAAAATGGATGTATTAAAGGTCATGCATTCATTAATTTATTACATGGGCATGGCTCTTACCGAAATACATCAATCAACAGGCCAAGTACTTAATAATGAAAAATGACACTTATAAGAGAAATATTAGTATTCTATATGAATTAGAGAAAATACATATAAGTATAATGTAAACGTAAGTATAAGAATACTAATTTTTATTTTTTAAATGAATTTCTATTTCCCATTATGCTTAATACACTGTTTTCTGTGCTAACTTGAATACAAATTTATTTTCGTATATCACGTTTAACCTGTTAGTTTTACATCTACAAACGTATTATCTGTGAATTTTTACTACCATTGTCTGCTAACTTGAATTTACATACACTAAAAACTACGTTTACGGCTCGGCTCATCGGAGCTTGGCAAATAAAAATGCAACGGCGCCAACGGGTTCTCTGCGGATGAAAACCCCAGATATTTTTACAAATATACCCCCTTTTCCGATTAAAGAACAGTGATTCGTCCATTAATGTCACATGACATATCTCATGATCTCTCATTTCCCTCACACAAAATAATGCGTAATTGGAACTGAGTACTTCTCACATTATTCCCAAAGTTCTAGATAATAACCTTTATCGCCTCCAAAATGTCGCCAAACTACCTGTTACCATATTCCAAAGATCAGCCACATTCAACTACTCAGGCTACCATAAATGAAACAACAACTTCGCCATAATACAAGGGGTACCTTAAAGTCTACTTTACTCATAAATTAAGACTTTAACCTCACACAAACTTAACCCAAGGCTAGGCAGGAGTGACAGAAAATGTAATTTTGAATTTCTAATCTGCAAATATTGTCAAATGTATATAAGACAGTTTCAGTTTAAATTATTAATTTCTACTTTAAGGGACTACTTGATTATCATGGCCATCAAAACAGCGCCAAGATTATTGGCAAACTGCAATATCTCCCGACGGCTTTTACTATATCATCAAAAAGCTTAACTTTCTCACAGGACTTCCTCCACATGCATTCTGAAAGATTCAAATGTAAATGATGTCGAGATGTACCACTTTTTTTTTTCGCCATTTAATAAAGACTCACAATTTGTCATACTCTGGGTGTGAGCAACAGTTGTTGGATGAATAAAATTAAATGTGTGATTCATAGTAAATGGCTGTAACTAGCACCGGATTTAGCATTTTTCCTACAAATGACAAAAACTTAAAATTGCTGCCCTTACCCATCATCCTTTAAGTTTCTGTAACAAATTTTAGTTTTTTAAATAAACATAAAAATAGGCAGTTTTCGAGATAAAATGTAAAATCCATTTTATAGTAAGAAATTCTTTATGTGCCATTTTTGTTCTAAAAGAAATATACATAATGTATATGTTAGTATACATACTTTAGTATGCACAGTAAAATAGTAAGTTAGTACACTTACTTTGCCATAAGTAAAGAAACTAACAAATATTTAGTTTCTTTACTTATGGCAAAGCATAAGAGAGCTACCTGCCTAAGAGGGGAGATGTAATTGGTTCATATGCAAGTTACGAATGAGCGAAACGGCGGAACACTTATGCAACCAGCTAATTCGCTTGATTCTAACCCCCCCGACCGAACTGCCAGTGTTCAGACTTTACATCTCAGCCGCTGGTGGCTGAACATACATACCAAAAGTTACATAATTAAAAACCCATGCGAACCCTCTTAATGCAGTTACTTCTCCGGTGCACTGAAATAATCAAATTTACATTTTCCCTGAAATGTGGATTTTTTTTCAATATATGCAACAATACCTACTCACACTAATAAATGATGCTAATAGAAAACGATTCAGGACTAAATACTAAAATAGTTCAGCACAGTACAAAAACGGGAATCGGACATTACTAAATAATAAAAAAAATTCATTTAACAAATATAAGCAAATTACAAATCACTAATATAATGGATTGAATAATTTTGTACCAATTTCTCGATACCAACAGTAACTTTAACCTAGCACATTAAATATTCATTTCACAATAACGCCTTCATGTAGCCTACTCAAGAACTATTGTCCTCACATAATAACATATTTATTATTATTTTAGGCAAAAGACTAGTTTTGTACTGTAATAATCATTTTCTCTGAAATACGCAATTTTGCAATATTTGCAACAATAACTAGTCAGATCATGGAAGAAAGAAAGGAGGAGATAATAAAAAAAATTTCATTCTAATTATCTGGAAATATTAGCCATAAGTTAGAAAAACAGCATATTTAAGTCTATTAAAAATAAAATAATTTTATTCTGATTAGAAGTATAATTTATTTTCTATAATTAAAATTTGCTTTTCTAATTTTCATTCTGGATTCGAGATGTTTGGTAGGGTGCAATTCTTAAAAACGCGCCAAGCAGTGGGCGACTCTGCACTTTCTCCTACTTGAATACATCCAAGACAAAAGACAAAACAAAATACAAGTTTGGTAAATATTAATATTTTCCTTTCATTACAGCAAAATATTTTTATATAGAGATTAGAAGAATAAGTAAAAACTGTTTCTAAAACACTAAATATATGGCTAGATTCAAATACACATACTGACAGATTTGGTGAAAGAAAAAATTTGTAAATGAAAATTTAAATTTTACTTTAAAACTAAGCATACCAGGCTATACTAAGTAAGATACTTACTAGGTGATATTAACTGAGAATTATTATAAAGTGTAATTACAGCATTTAAATGCTATGAAACAGATCATATCTAAATTATAATCACAGTAGCTTTTATTCATTCAGACTCACGCGTTCGGGATAGCTTCCTACGTTTGTGTTGCCAGTAGCAAAGAGTGTATTATAAACTCCTACTTCACGTCCTATGGTAACAAAATTATTTTATTTTATTTTTGTTAGGTAACTGATTGCTAATTTGATTCTGACAAGCCCAGCTTATATGTTGACCCTGGTTCTGTATCTAGCTGAAGTTAAGTCATGTGAATTTATGACAAAAACGTAGGGCAATTGTTTTTGGATCAAATTTTATATATGTATTAATCTATTACATTTCCGCTCTATGATCTACATATATATTAAAAATCTAACGACTTCTGGAACTTATTTTTGGATGTGTACTATTTTACAACGTTTTCTGCTTTGAAATCTAAATACTGAAACATTATGTGCATGCCTGTGAAAATAGTGCTACGGTTTTCGTATTGATACATCTAGTTTGTTATTTTTAATAGAATTGTCATTAAATTGCTTCATTTCCCCGTTCAAATGCTGCATGCGACTTATTTGAAGAGAAAGCTAGGCCGGAAAAATTAAAAATACAGGACCACGCGCATTTAATAAATAGATATCTCGTAATTGCACTCTTTTAATATCCAGAAAAATCGAGAAGTTTCTCGTGCTTTTTAAAAAGCTTATAAAAGCGGGATTAAAACCTCTCAGTTCAGTTTTGTTTGGAAAACTGTTGTTTACTGTAGCGAGTTCGCGGTGAAATCGGATTTGCTTTCTCTCTTTTGAAATAAGTTCTGTTTGTGGCGTTCCGACAGATACTTCAACTTCTATTCATGAGGTGGCGCCACGTGTAAAATCCAGTTCTTAATCGGAGCAGCAAAGCGACATCTTTACTCACTCAGACTTCTGGACACACAACGGTACGCGACGCGCATATTCACGAAGCCTACAGACCATTTCACTAGGATCTGCTTTCATTGGATGAAACATCTGCTTGGCGATCATATTTGCAATGGCGAGTTATCGCTCTGTAGGCATGGTAATTAACGCCAAACAAACAGAGACACAGCGTTTATTTTATACGATATTTTTTTAGTTTATGAATGAAAGCTTGGAGGAATTGTGTGAAATATATTTTATATAACTTACTGATCTTATTAATAGTTTATTTGTATTTGAATTAAACTTTTAAAAGTACGTAATTGTTTTACAAGAAAAAGGTGTTACATGGAGATAGCATATGCACTTTTTCGTCATTTCTGTTAGAAAGAGCCTATTGTGTAAATTTCCATAGCGCATTAATTTATACAAATAAAGGAATATTAAAAAAATAAACCAAATGAAAACATTCAGTAAACATTTAAGGGCGTCGGATACCTATTCTTTTTTACCTAAATTATGAAAAGTAATTATTAACTAAAATTATATTTTATTCCATTATGCGCTATTTCTATTGAAAAGCTTTTCGGGATCTTGGATCGTAATCTTGCTACTGGTACCTACTAAAAGAGTACAAACCAGTAAATAAAAATAAGAAAAATTAACAAAAATAGAGAAAATAAAGGCGTTTAATTTTTAACACCGCACCCAAACAAATAATGACGAAGTCATTCATTAAAGTTAAAATAAAAATAAATCCGTGTAGAGCAGAGTTTATGATAGCTACGAGAGGGGATAGAACCGGCGATCAAGAAATCTAAGACTTTTTTCGCGCTCGTTACCTCCGAGCTGCGGTTTCTCCGGTGAGTCAAGCACAATTTTTGGTACACCACGCTTTATTACAAATTCTAAAGGCGATGAACCAAAAGTCGCCAAGCACTAGGTTCTGTAACCCTACGTTTCCTGTTTTAACCAATCGGAGCAAACAGCAGGAGAAACGGTCTGTAGGCTTTGTGAATAAGCACGCGACGCTAGCACGAACTGTGTTCCGAGCTCTGTGTTGATCTCTGCAATGTAATTTAAATTGTAATTTAGTATTTAATATATTCTTTTGTTATAGGAGATTGTCTACTCTTATTTTCTTTAATTATATCATGCATTAAGCACGCACGACCACCAAAAGTGGTGACCTTTTGACTGAGCACGCTACTGAGAATGGATTTTAACGACCCTAAGCCACGTGCATCCAAGGCATTCTGAAGAACTGACTAAAAATAACAACGAATATGGACATTAAACGTATGCTACAACGTACCCCTTCAATTATTTCTAGAAGCATTGATATATATTGCTTGTGTTTTTTCTCAAAGTCGTGCATATCATCGCAAGGATCTTCAGCAAATCATCAATGTGATCTGTTCCGTTCCGCTGACTTCGCCGTCGTGCAATAATTCTTTGATCATTCAACTTTTGTGACAAATTTGCTACAACAGTGATTTTCGCTGAATGTGCTACATCAGTAACTTTTGTGCAACGTGCTACGGCAAAATTCTTCCCTCAGTGTTCGAAAGTAGTGAATTGTTTTCCCATGTGCTACAGGAGTGATTTCCTTTTTCCTTCGAAAGTGCCTTAGCAGTGTGAAGTGGTGATTTTGTGCGTGCGCAATACAAAATTAACGCATCATTTTTTCTCAAATAGGGGTTTCTTTTCAAATGCATTTCGGTAAAATATTATTTGTGTGTGTAATTGCTGACCCTGTATTATTTGTGTGTGTATCGTTACGTAAATTTTTTCTGCATGGTTAAAATATTTATTGTTATCATGGTAAAATATCAATAGTGTATCTTCATGCTACAATATTTGTGCTGTTAAGTGTTTATTATTTAAAGTGAAAATTATCTATCAGTATGCCCGACGATATTCCACCAGAGCCACAAATCACACGCGTTGCGGTGAAGCCACCGCCTTTCTGGAAAAATAATCCTTCATTGTGGTTCGCTCAGATCGAAGCACAATTTTCTATCGCTCGCATTAGTGAGGATTCTACAAAATTCAACCATGTAGTTGCAGCAATTGAGTCTGATATTCTGAATTCAGTGCATGACTTAATTCTCAAACCACCTGATTGTGATAAATACTCCAAACTGAAACAGCGGCTCATTGAAATCTATTCAGAAAGTGAATCTTCAAAAATACGTACTTTACTACAAGGACTTGAACTTGGAGATCAGCGACCTTCATACTTGCTGTCACGAATGCGTGATCTGGCAGAAAGCCATTTTAGTGACGACTTGTTGAAGTCACTATGGCTTTCGCGTCTCCTTAATAACATACAAATAATTCTCGCTGCTTCCAATGAAGATCTAACCCGTTTAGCAGCAATGGCTGACAAAATTAATGAACTTGTTACTCCAGCTTATGTCAGTGCTGCTAATGCTGCACCTTCCAGTTCATCCCTCGAACAACAAGTGGCTGAATTGACCAAAAAAGTATCTGAACTCTCTACAAGTCTTCATGCTTCACGGAGATACAATCGATCAAATCAGGGCCCACGTAATAAATTTCGTGCCCGAAGCAGGAGTCAATCTCGTCATAATACTCGAACGCAGTACAAAGAACCCACAAGTGGCATATGTTTTTATCATATGAGTTTTGGCTCTCAAGCTCGCAAGTGTGCCGCTCCATGCACTTTTGTACAAGCGGGAAACTAAATGGGCGGTCTTCTGCTGGCCAACAGAATGTCCGCCACATCGACAGAATAGTACTGGCTGATCGTTCAACTCAGTTATGTTTTCTAGTAGATACTGGAGCTGACATATCAGTGCTCCCGAGAACTAAAACAAATGCTCACCAACTTAATAAACTTGTACTGTATGCAGCCAATGGTACCCAAATTGCAACCTACGGCACCAAACTATTGACACTTGATTTAAACTTGCGCCGGACTTTCAACTGGCCTTTTATTATTGCTGATGTAACTCAAGCAATTATTGGTGTCGACTTCTTGACACATTTCCACCTTCTAGTGGATGTCAAGAATAATTGCTTAATTGATGCTACAATTCAGCTGACAACACAGGGCCAAGCTTCTCACATATCGAACGTACCTACCAACATAAGTGTTTTATCGGGCAGCACACGGTTTCATCGGTTATTAGCAGAATTCCCTGACATTTTAAACCCATCCAAATCAGGGCAGCATACTCATCAGCCAGAAGTGTATCATCACATTGAAACACATGGCCCACCTGTATTTTCCAAGCCTCGTCGTCTTTCTCCAGAGATGCTAAAAGCTGCTCGCAAAGAATTTGAATTCATGCTAGCACAGGGAACCATTCGCCCATCTAAAGGTCCATGGGCCAGTCCACTTCACATGGTTAAAAAGTCTAATGGTGACTGGCGGCCTTGTGGAGATTATCGTCGACTTAATGCCGTCACAGTCCCTGACAGATATCCAGTCCCACATATCCAAGACTGTACCCATCTTTTTCATGGAACAAACATATTTTCTACCCTCGATCTTGCCAGAGCATATCATCAGATCCCAGTGCATGCTGAAGATGTGCCCAAGACCGCAGTGACTACACCATTTGGTCTCTTTGAGTACTTATATATGCCATTTGGCCTTCGCAATGCTGGCCAAACATTTCAGCGTTTCATACACCAAGTACTGTCTGGCCTCGATTTCTGCATTCCATATTTTGATGATATCCTGGTTGCATCTACAGATGCGGAAGAACATTTTCAACATCTGCGTCAGATTTTCACTCGCCTTAAAGATCATGGATTAAAACTAAATCCATCCAAATGTGTACTTGGTCAACCCTCAGTTTCCTTTCTTGGATGTCTTATCACCCAGAACGGAGTTAAACCTTTACCGGAAAGAGTCAAAGCAATTAACGACCTACCTCAGCCCAAAACCATCTCTGAACTGAAGCGTTTTCTAGCAATGTTAAATTTCTACCGACGCTTTCTGCCAAATGCCGCAAAAACACAAGCCTGCCTACATGAGTTTCTGAAGAATAGCAAAAAAAAAAACGATCAACGAGCTGTCCCTTGGACTGAATCTGAATCTGCAGCATTCGTGCAATGCAAACACGATCCGGCAAATGCAGCCACACTTTCTTATCACTCACCTAGTGATCAGCTCTCTATAATGGTAGATGCATCTGACACGGCCATAGGAGCAGTGCTTCAAGCCCATACCACTAAAGGTGTACGTATCCAAATGATCAGAAGGTTGTTGATGCGTGTTCCTTGATCTATTGCACCAAGATATTTTACTGTACATTTATTTACAAGTCGTATGCCACCTGGCATGTTTACAAGCGTTATGCCTTCTGGCATGTACATGATAGACATATTCTGCCACCTGGCGTGTGAATTGATACATCATATTAGTTTTCTGCCACCTGACAGATATGATGCAATTACCTCCATTAGCGGTAATACGCCCGACATTTTGGCGTGTCCGCTTTCCTTACGTTCTGTAACGCAACTAACCTTTTGTGCGGTGCGCCCTCTGGGCACAAATCACCGCAATCACCGAGGAGGCCAAAACAAAAGGACTTTCCCCAATGGCATTCTTCTCCAGAAAACTTACTACTGCAGAAAGGAAATACAGCACATATGACAGGGAGCTACTTGCTGTGTACTGTGCTGTTAAATACTTCCGGCACAACTTGGAAGGACACGACTTCATCATTTTCACCGATCATCGACCATTAACCTTCGCTTTTAGGAAAAACTCTGACTCATGTTCTCCTCGTCAGCTTCGACATCTGGATTTCATCGCCCAGTTTAGTACAGATATCAGATATGTCTCTGGTACTGATAATTGTGTCGCTGATGCCTTGTCTCGGGTAAACAATATCAACCTCACTACCCCAGATTTCTCTGAAATTGCAAAAGCTCAATTGCATGATGAGGAACTCAAGAACCTAATCTCAAATCCACAAACCTCCCTTCAGTTACAACCGCTGCACATTGATCCAACGCTTAAAATTTACTGTGACATAAAGAACAATAGAATACGTCCCTATATTCCAGTCAATTTTAGACGTGAAGTGTTTAATGCCTTGCACAATTTGGCACATCCTAGAATCCGTGCCACCAAAAAGCTGATCGCAGACAGATTTGTCTGGCCAGTAATGAATCAAGACATCACAGAATGGACTCGTTCATGTATTAGATGTCAACGGTGTAAAGTATCCCGTCACACTCACAGTCCCATTCAACAAATTAACCTTCCAGCAAGACGCTTTGATCATGTACACTTAGACTTGGTTGGCCCATTGCCTCCTTCAAATGGTTACACTTACAGTCGGTCACAAAAGTATTCGAACACCGGTACCCTATCAGAAAATGACAAGATGGCGTTTTTTTTCTCTTTCTCTCTGTGTGTCGTGTTATTCCATCCTAGGTTTTCTTCTCCCCCCCATCTTGGAAAAAACTGGAAAAAAATTGGTCACGATCTCTTTTTGAATGGGCCCTATCTTGGAGAATGAACATGACCGCTCTACACACCCTTTCTTTCTCTCTCTCTCTCTCTCTTTGAATTGGCAAGCCATTTTGGGAAAAAGCAGACAACCCTATCTTGGGGAATGGAAATGAACGCCTCTCCCTCTCTCTTTGAAATGGAAAGCCATTTTGGGACCCTCTATGCTTGGGGAGGGAGAAAACTGAAGTCTGCACTTCGCTGTCTCTGAAAAGCGGACCCTTTTCTTCTGATCTTGAAGAACTGGAAATGAACGCTCTACATGATCTCTCTTTGAATTCAGAAGGTATTTTGGGACCTTCTAATGTTGGAAAACTGAAATGAACGCTCTACACCTTCTCTCTCTCTCTCTCTTTCTCTGAAATGGGTAGCCATTTGAAAACTCCATAACTTTGGAAAAAACAGAAATGAACGCTCTACACCATCTCTCTTTGAAAATGGGGGGTGTCATTTTGAGACCTCTCTGCCCTAAACTTGAAAAAAAAACTGAAATGAACGCTCTACACTTTCTCTCTTTGGACATGGGTAGCCCTTTGGGGACCCTCTCCTCTTGGTAGGAAAAAAAAAGAAGTGAAGGCTCTACACAATCTCTCTTGGAATGGGATCCATATTTCGGGAAACGTGGATCACCTCATGCTGGAAAACTGAAGTGAACCACCAAGATTGGACTCTATATAATATTTTTTTAATTGACATCCTGACCCTCCTCCAATTTGTTATTAAAAATTTTTTTTTTGTTTTGGTTTTTATCCCATTTCCGATGTGATTTCAGAAATGCAATTCCATAACAGTTCAATTTCATTCAAGGTTAAATGATCTAAACAGTCTTTGACCCACCCATCCGTATGATTATTTTCTTCTCCTTCCTGTTGCACCAAATTTTGTAACTCCATATAATCATTCCATACGGGAAGGGCTGGATCCTCACAAGGCTGTCTTGAAACACTTGGAGTCTCTTTGGGATGAGTGGAGGGATCTAGGATGTCTGGACCCGGCTGCGATTCTACCTCCATGATTTCTGGACCCGTTGGAACTTGTTTACCCGGCTGAAATTCTACCTCTACGATTTCTGGACCCGTTGGAACTTGTGAACCCGGCTGTGATTCTGCCTCCATGATTTTTGGACCTGTTGGAACTTGTGGACCCGGCTGACATTCTACCTCTACGATGTCGGGACTTTTTGAAGCTTGTGGGCCCGTCTGACATTCTACCTCTACGATGTCGGGACAGGTTGGAGAAGAAGAAGAAGAAGAGGATACTGGAAGAGGTTCTGTCTGTGAGGAGTCCAAAAGAGGCTGCCTGTTTGAACAAGTCGGGGAAGAAGAAGAAGAAGAAGCTTCTGGATTCTGAAGCGGATCTTGCACGCCAGGTAGGTTCCGGTAAGTCGACCGTTTTTAAGAGGTAATTTTTTTTCTTCCTCCTCATCTTCAATTGTGATGACTTCAATTTCATTCCGTTGCCGGGTCGATTTTGTTTCGGGCCATGACGACGGTTTGGTCCAGCTCCTCTTATCATCTAAGGAAGGGATGGGTAAAGGTGGCGGAGGGTTTTCTTCTTCTTTTTCTTGAAACACCATCGGCGATTGGAAAGAAATCTCCTCTCTCAATTGTTTCCAAAGTGAGTACGAGCACCGATCGACGAGAAATAGACTCTCCTGGGTTGTGACGATGAGATATAGCGTTTTCGGGGAAACGACATAGTTTTGAAAAGGTCTTAGAATATATTTCTTATATTTCATCCTGTCGCTGACTTTAAAACTTCTTTCCTTCAGATTGGGGGACGATGATTCGTAATAGGCGAGAGGAGCGGCTGTGGTTTGAACAATATGAACTTCGTCCTCAGCCGTCGTTCTCACTCCAAACGTAAAATATCGTTTCGTGAGAAAAATATTCTTCCACCGAAAACTCGTGCCCGGATCCGTATATCGCCGGTCTGTTTGAATGGGCCGTCTCAAAGCTCGATCCATCCGATTCCAAGAGAAGGGAGATTCCTCTTTCGTTTGTTGCGATTCGAATAAATTTCTGTATATATTCTGAACGAGCAGGTTGGAGGATTCGACATCTTGGTTGAAAGAAACGATCGCTTGATGAGGTGGTAAATGCGGAATAAATGTCGCACAATGACACACCAAAAAAATTTTCAAGTTGGAGATTTGCTTTAGCGTCTTCAAATCCTCCCCGTTCGAAATTTGTTGAGTTGGAAAACGTCTAATAGCGACATGGCTCCCAATGGAAAAGAAATGATCTCGCCCAGTACTCTCGCCTTTTTATATATAGACAAACACAGACACACATAGAGGCTCTATGACGTCCGTTTTATTTGTTTTTTTTTTGTTTCTCTCTCTCTCTCTCTTCTTTCCAAGAAATCTTATCTCCATGACCTCTTTTTCTTTTCTTAAAAGATGAATGTGTGTGGGAATGAGGAAGTGAAAGTAATAATTTAATAAACAAAAAATTATCCAACCATGACCTTCTTTTTTTTCTTCCAAAGTCATCCTTTCCAATCCAAGGACGTCCAGAGATAGAGGAAGCAGGGGGAGAGGAGGAGGAAAGGGAAGGTCACACTCTCTTTCTCTCTATAAATAAAAGGGGAGAGCCTCAAAGTCGTATTTTTGTCCAAGTGGATCATGAGGAGGCATCCCCAGCTCACTACGTGTATTCCTTTCAAATATAAATATGTTGATCTTTCCTTTTATATCATCCAAGGAGTCGTTTACCTGAAAGCCTCCGATTTTTCAAAATGTGCGGGTTATCATACGGTGGGGAGTTATCAAAAGATGCGGGACGAATATTTATCCGACGAAAACGTGTTGATGGCTCGTGACATTCTACCTTTGGATGCACAAATTTTGTTAATGAAACGAGCCAAATATTTTTACACGTCCCACTTTCTAACCGTCTCGCAAATGAATAGGATTATGGATCGTCTTGAGAAGACAAAAGGGATTCTCGGTTATTTTAGTGAATGGTTGCACAAATGTTTGCACGAACCTCTCTCGATCGAGAAGACTGGGAAGAATACCTATTATATTCTTCTCGAGGACTTTCCTCCTTCGTCTCATCTTAAAGAGGCCACGACTTTTGAAAAAATCCTCGAGCAAGAAAAAATAGAATGGTGGAACAACTACCCCATCCCTCTCCCCGAGCATCAAGAGCAGCCTGTTCAGAAGAAAAAGAAAAAACCTTTCCAAAAGCCTATCCTCATCCTCCTCGATAATGATGGGGATGAGGAGAAACCTGTTCAGATTCCTCTCAGTTTATCAAAACCCGTCGAGGATGAAAAACCTCTCCCTTCTTCAAGACCCCTTGAGGAAGAGAGACCCCTCGAGAAGGAGAGATCTCTCCCATTGTCAAACCTCCTCGAAGATGAAAAACCTCTCCCTTTCTCAAGACCCCTCGAGAAGGAGGGACCTCTTCCTTTATCAAACCCCCTCGAAGATGAAAAACCTCTCCATTTATCAAGACCCCTCGAAAATGAGGGACCTCTCGATTTGTCAAAACCCCTCGAGGATAAGGGAACCAAAACTTCTCTCTCTTTCGAAGAGGAGGGACCTCTCAATTTGTCAAGACCCCTCAAGAATAAGGGAACCGAAAATCCTCTCCCTTTCTCAAGACTTCTCGAGGAGGAGGAGGAGGAGAGACCGCTCCATGTCTCAAGACAGGACCCCCCTCTATCTCTTGAGGATCCGAGGGAAACGATTCTTATTGAAAAACCATCTATCGACGATCCCCAGAAAAGGTCTTCGGAGGAGACTAGACTTCCATGTAGAAAACGAATCTGCCACAATCATAATAATAATAATAATAATAATAATAATAATAATAATAATATACCCCCTTCTCAACAACAGAATCCTACAACATTTGCAGATAAATGCATTCAATCCAATCCCTTTATAGTAACCCTTTTGATTGGAGAACCCGTGCATTAGCCTCGAAAAATAAAATGAGATTCTAGACTGTTTCTATGACCAGAATGTTAAGCCAATAGATAGGTCTAGCTCAGAATTTTTCTTTTTAAAAGAAAATAAATAAATAATCCAAAGACTATTCGTAAATATAAATGGTAACATCTCGAGTCGGCTGGAAAAAAATTTTCAGAGCTGAAAAAAATTCTACAACTCAAAAAAAAAAAAAAAAAAAAAAAAACTTTTTGTTAATTTTTATCATGTCTTAGACATGATAAAAATTAACGACCCCCTTCCCTTTTCGTCTGGGAATGTTGTCTCACTCTTTTGAAAAACAAATCGTGATTCATTCATGGAATGATTGCCATTAGCGAAAGGATGAGTCTTGGTCTATTTTTAGAAAGGGTGAGACATCCTTCCCAGACAAAAAGGGAGGGTCATTAATTTTTATCATGTCTAAAGACATGATAAAAATTAAGCAAAAGTTTTTTTTTTTTTTTTTTTTTTTTTCATTAGAGAATTTTATTTCAGCTCTGAGAAATTTTTTTCTCCCAGCCGATTCGAGACTTTACCCATTTTTTTTTAAGAATGATTTCTCCCTGATCTATTATTTCAAAATTCCAAGTTTCGCTTCAGAACCATCTGTGCTGTTGAAGAAGTAACATGATATATGTATTTTTTTAATGAGTTCTGTCAAGATTGAATTGTGCAGGATCGACCTTGCGAATTTCTTCTCTGTGTCTTTAAATAATAATGATACCGAACCGCTTTTTGTAGAGCGCAATGGAAAAAACCTTTTGTATGGTTAGGACAATTCATGTGTTCGATCCCATTGTATTTGAGAATCTCTTGCGTCGATCCCGAAATGCAATAAATGGATCTTTGCAACCATTTCTCTAAAAACCGCCGTTTCATTTCTCCTCGCACCCAAATCATGGAAAAGGGTTCCGTCAACATCGTTAACACCCATGGAAAATAGCTGTACGGAATTTCTCCTTCGTACCACGACAAGCCGTGATAATAATCACTCGCCCACACAGCGGTTCGTTTTTCTTTCTCGGTGAGCATTTGCCATGGAAACGGGGGTTTAAAAACAAATACCCCTCGAGAAGTACCGTCCAATGTGACGTAAGCCAATTCTTTCACAATAAAGGCTCCTTGAGAATCGTAGAAACCTTCAAAGTCGAGCACGAGTTCCATATTTTTTATTTCTTTTTCTTTCCAAGGTGACCTTTATTATTATGATGATGGATGTGTATTGAGATACGCACGATATTATTCAAAAAACAAATATATATACGAATGTGACCTTTCCCAGAATTCATACGACCTGTCACGTGCAACCTTCTCTCTCTATATATATATATATATGAAAGAGGAGACGGCGAGAGAACGCTATCCATTTTTTCCTTCAGGACACACAGCGAGAGATAGAGAGAGAGAATTTTGTTTTCTTTTTTTCCTCAATTGAAGAAGATGGACATTTTGAGTGCCAAACCCCTCAAAGATTCCTACATTGTTCTGGACATGGAATACTTTCATTGTTATGATCCAAAGACGGGAGATATATGTTTCATCTTGAAAGAACTGGGCTACATCACTTGTGATTTAACCTTATGCGGATCCATGATTTTTCTCCCTCCTGTCCATTACGATGACTTATCGTCCCGCAATCAAGCTGTGGTCAACCAGACTACAAATAACCGACGCGGCCTGCAATGGACCGAGGGTCGTCTTTCCTACGAGCATCTTCCTACAATCCTGAAAATGCTGACCGAAAATGTGGAGGTGATCTACGTCAATGGATACGATAAAGCCGAATTTTTCAGCAAGCTCTGCCAGCGATCCGTTTACGAGTTTTACATCCCAGGGAAAACCGAGTGGCGGAACAAGTCGAAATGCACGCGACACCAATATTTCCAAAACATGATTCATTGTGCCGAGAACAAGGTGAGAAATTTTCGATACCATTTGATGGAGGGTAGTTACGTTTTCCGGAAATTACACTGTTACCCCTCCGAAAGCAAAGCTGTCGAAGACGAAGAGGAGGCGGAAGAATCTCCCCAGGAGAACTCGTGCGACGATGAGAAGGAGGAGGAGGAGGATGAACTTTCTAATAATAATAATAATAATAAATGTCTAAGTTGGGATGCTTTAGAGACCCAAGAATATTGGTCTCAACCCTTATCTCACCTAGACCTGAAAGAGGATCCTCAAGTGTACTCTTTGTGGTCCTCTTCTAAAATTTGGTCTTGGAGAGAACCCTTGAATATTCATGAATGAAATGGTATGTAAATCCCTAGAGAAAAAAAAATAAAAAAAAAAGTTCCTTTTTTTTGTAATATGTTGATTTCTTTCCAATCCCATTTCTTTTCCATAACTCCACCCCCCAATCGACGAGAAGAAGAAGAATTTTCCAAGTTACACAAGACGAATCTTCCAAGTTACACAAAACGTAGAAAGATTTCACAAGGATTTATAAATCACACTCTCCCACATGATATATGTATAGAGAGAAAAAGACCCTCTGTTCTCTAGCCAATACGTCAAGACTTCCCTAAACTAAGAGAGACCATGAGTACCGAGGAAACCTTAGCAGAGCAAGTGGAAAGACTTTCAAAGAGATTAGAAGAGTTAACACGGGATAGATTTACAGTTCCGCCGACTAAAGAGGAAACTATCATCGATTTCAACAAACCGCTGTACTTTCATCCCCTACCCCAAAGAATGAGACGAATGGACTCGCAGTTGAACAGTTCCAATGAGAAACAAAATGTCACTTATTTGAATAGCCAATTTCAACACATGAATATTTCATAAGTATTTTTTCCCTAAAGCGTAGGGAGATCGGATCAGTAGTTTTTCCCTTTTCATCGTCGAAAAAGATTGGGAGGAAAAATCTTTGTCAGCTATCTCAGAAAAATTTCAGCCTTAAAAAAAAAAAAAAAAAAAAAAAAAAACACCTTTTTGTTAATTTTTATCATGTCTTAGACATTTGTCTGGGATCCCCCTTTTGTCTGGGAATGTTGTCTCACACTTTCTAAAAATAGACCATCACTCCTCCTTTCCTAAAGAATAGAATTCCAAGAATGGGATCTGGTCTATTTTTAGAAACGGTGAGACCCTATTCCCAGACAAAAGGCGGGTAGAGTTAATTTTTATCATGTCTAAAGTTCAGGGTCCATCCATCTTCTTATGTGAAACGGTGACCCTGACGAGATCGAGATAAACAAGTCCTGTGAGTTGTTTTGTAATCTTGACGCGATCCAAGAAAGATTTTTTATTTTTTTTTGAAATAGGCGGGGGGAGAGAGAAAATGTTCTCACGACCCTCAGATATCTTTTCATAAATATATTTTTTATCAAAGTGTTTCTTTCATTCCGATCCTTTTAAGAGGTTGGAATGACCCTGACATTTAGATGGGGTCGCGATCCCGACAGATGTCGCGCTAGTATAAAAGTGTGTGTTCTCCGCGAGATTTCTTCAGAGAACAGAAGAAGACGTGAACTGAGCTGGTAAGTCCCTTTCGTCCTATGAATATGGTTTAATCATAACTTCATTTAAAAAGACCTTTGAAACTTTGAAACTTCTTAACCCTTTGAAAAGAAAAATGTCTCTTTCAAGACGACGACTCTAAAACGTTTTATTGTTTTTTTTTCTTTCTAGGTCTTACCTGTTATACATATATACCTTTTCGATTCTCTTTTTTGCTCCTGTTTGTGGGAGACATCACCGTATTCATCGCCATGGCGTGTTCAGAAAACTTTATCGTGCTCGATCTAGAGGGTTTCCAGTCCTACAACCACAAAAAGGGTGAATTTACCTACGTTTTAAAAGAATTGGGCTATGCGACAAAAGATTTTTTGACCGTGGGATCGTTGACGTTTGCTCCTCCTCACCCCTTCCACCAACTGAGTGAAAAAAACCAAAAGACGAATGCCTGGCTGACGAGAAACCGGCACGGACTTCGTTGGAACGAGGGTCATATTCCCTACAACCATTTAGGACGCATTATCCAATCGCTCACTCACAGCTTCTCCACGATTTATGTGGTGGGATGCCAGAAAGCTAAATTCTTTGCTAAAGCCTTGGATTATCAAAAACCCGTGACGGAAATTTATGAGCCAGATGGAATCATTTGGAAGTATCGGGAAAAATGTGCCCGACATCATCAAAGGAGGAAATATTTCCATTGTGCCGAAAACAAAGTGCGCAACTATCGATGGCATATTATGGAAGGAGATTTTCATATCAATCACGTCTATCCAGACGGAACGGAGAAAGAGGAGAGGATTCAGGAGGAAGCAGACAATCCTCTGCAAGCTTTTGATAAGGCCTACGATCAGTTAGAGAAGGATCCGTCCCCAAAAGCGTACGATAACCTCATCCAGAAATGGGATAATCTGTCCTGTTTCCAAGTGATGGAACATCCGGATGAGCATACGCCTTTAAACTTGATGAGCTCTTCTACTTCTTCTTTGTCGTCAACTTCCTCCAATAACTCGAGGAAGACGGAGGGTTGGGGAGACATACCTGAAAATATTCCCCATTACGATCCAGCAGCCTGTTGGGACGAACCTTCCAAAGAATCTCATGAGACCCCCAAAATATCTTCAGAGGATCCAAAGACAAAATCCACTGAGTGTTGGGACAATGAACGGACGACTCATGCTCCAAAATCCACTAAAACTATGTCCACTGAGTGTTGGGACAATGAAACCGAAAAGACGACAGAGAATTGGGATGACCGTTCTCAAAAGTATTTGAATATATATATACATAAACTCAGGAGAAAAAAAAATAAAGAAAAGATTTTTAGAAATAAGTAGGGAAAGGTTCTCCGCTTTCCCTATATTTATGGAAATGGACTAAGAAGAGAGAGAGACGAATCAGGAGACCAAAAAAAGGGTCTTGGAAGGAATGAGTGCAAATGCATTCGATTCCTTCCGAGACCCATTTTTTTTGGGTCCCTCTCTCATCCAATCTTGGAAAAGAACTTTGTCCTATTTTTCTAGGTCCATTCAAAAAGAAATGAATCTATCCATAAATTTTCTTAAAAGAAAAAAAAACAAAAAAGATCCTTTACCTCTTGACGGTCCAAAGTCGAGAATCTTGGAAAAAGTCATCCACTCTCCATCCAGTCAAGCTTCTCTGTAGAAAATCTAGTAGGTGCATCTGCATTCTTAAACACCCAGCAGTTATTATTGGACGCGAAACGTCGAATGCTGAAATAGTTAACAGTGAGCCCATTCTTAAAGAAACGGGGATGTTTTATTCATCCAGTCGAGTGCGGAAAAATTTCTGAGAGCCGGAGAAAAATTTCTCTGACTGAAAAAAAAAAAAAAAAAAAAAAAAAAAAAATACATCCCTTTTAGTCTGAAAATTGATGTCTTCAATTTTTGAAAAATTGAAGACATCAATTTTCAAATTTTCAGACTAAAAAGGGGGGTAATTTATTTTTCAGAAACTTTTCCCAGCCGACTCGATGTGAATAAAACTTTACTTTTTTTTAAGAATGTTATTTAATGGATCGATTTCAACCTATCGAGTTTCGCTTGAGTTCCGGCCGTGCTGTGGGCCCACGTGGATACAAGTTTTCCCCTTTTGGAATAGAATAAAACTTTACTGTTTTTTAAGAATGTTATTTAATGGATCGATGTCAACCTATCGAGTTTCGCTTCAGTTCCGGCCGTGCTGTGGGCCCACCTAGATACAAGTTTTCCTCTTTTGGAATAGAATTTCCGTCAAGGTAGGCTACTTTTCCTCTTTTTGCATTTTTCATGTCATTTCATTTGTATTACAATACACTGAAAACGGGCGTTCGAACTGATTTCTAGGCTATTTCTATACAAATGGAGCTCGATCCAAGAAAGAAATGATGTCTTTTTTTTTATTTTGTGGACTGCCAATTTGTATTGGAATATACTGAAAACGGGTGTTTGAGTCGGTTTTCAGTATATTTCAATACAAATAGAGCTCGATCCAAGAAAGAAATGATGTCTTTTTTTTATTTTGTGGACTGCCAATTTGTATTGGAATATACTGAAAACGGGTGTTTGAGTCCGTTTTCAGTATATTTCAATACAAATAGAGCTCGATCCAAGAAAGAAATGATGTCTTTTTTTTATTTTGTGGACTGCCAATTTTGTATTGGAATATACTGAAAACGGGTGTTTCAGTCGGTTTTCAGTATATTTCAATACAAATAGAGCTCGATCCAAGAAAGAAATGATGTCTTTTTTTATTTTGTGGACTGCCAATTTTGTATTGGAATATACTGAAAACGGGTGTTTGAGTCGGTTTTCAGTATATTTAAATACAAATAGAGCTCGATCCAAGAAAAAAATGATGTCTTTTTTTTATTTTGTGGACTGCCAATTTTGTATTGGAATATACTGAAAACGGGTGTTTGAGTCGGTTTTCAGTATATTCCAATACAAGTGGAGCTCGATCCAAGAAAAAAATGATGTCTTTTTTTTATTTTGTGGATTGCCAATTTTGTATTGGAATATACTGAAAACGGGCGTTCACGTTGGTTTTCAGTATATTACAATACAAGTGGAGCTGGATCCAAGAAAAAAATGATGTCTTTTTTTTATGTTGTGGACTGCCCTATTTTGTATTGGAATATACTGAAAACGGGCGTGCACGTCGGTTTTCAGTATATTTCAATACAAATGGAGCTCCATCCAAGAAAAAAATGATGTCTTTTTTTTATGTTGTGGACAATCAATTTTGTATTGGAATATACTGAAAACGGGCGTTCGAGTCCTTTTTCCGACTATTTCTACACACATTCCACTATATTAAAATGACGTCATGGTTGAGTCCAAACAGAGTCGTCCCCGGACAGAGTCGTCTCCGGACAAAGTCGTCCCCGGACAATTTTATACCGAATTTGTATAGAGATATACTTAAAATGGGCTTGGAGGGGAGGGCGCTTTCTAGTATATTCCTATATACATTCGGTTGCATTCAGAAACGAAAAGAATGTCTTTTTGAATGGACAAAAAACTTTTTGTTAATTTTTATCATGTCTTCTAGACATGATAAAAATTAACTCATCCCCCTTTTGTCTGGGTATGTTGTCTCACCGTTTCTAAAAATAGACCAGAACCCAGTCTTTTCTTGGAATTCTATTCTTTAAAAGGATGAGTCATGGTCTATTTTTAGAAAGTGGAAGACAACATTCCCAGACAAAAGGGGGGGTGAGTTAATTTTTATCATGTCTAGAAGACATGATAAGAATTAACAAAAAGTTTTTTTTTTCTCGCTTTTAGTTTTCTCTGAGATTCTTTAGAAATGGCTATACAAATTTCACCATCTATATAAAAATGATGTCCAAACAAAGTCGTCCCCGGACCATCTTGATGACCGAATATGTATAGAAATAGTCTGAAAATGGGCTTGAGGGCCGGTTTCTGGACGATTCCTCTACAAATTCGGCCGCATCCAGAAAACCAAAAATACATAGTTTCTTTTTGGGTGGACAGGAGATGATAAATTTGTTTTCTCTCTCTCTCCCAAGATTGGAGGAGAGAGTGGCCCAAAAAATGGGTCTCGGAAGGAATCGAATGCATTTTGAAATGCACTCATTCCTTCCAAGACCCATTTTTTTGGTCTCCTGATTCAACTCTCCAGTCTATGGAATAGGGAAAGCGGAGAACGTTTCCCCTTCTTTAAGCGACTGGAGACCATATCGCATCATCATCATCATCATCATCACCACCATCATCCTCTTTCTGATACTTTTCAACGAAGGCTTGATGTCTCTGGATGATTTTGGGGAGATGATGGATCCCGAATTGAATGATGAAAAAGAGAGGACTCTTTTTCCTTTCTTGTTCGTCTTGCACAGTCTCTCGAAGGGTGATATACGTTTCCCCGTCCTCCTCAATTTTCGTCAGAGGTCTCATGAATATTTTACACATCCAAGGGAAGAGCGACTTGTTATGCAGGGATTTCGAAGCGACGAAGGCCGCTTCATTCGAAGTGAGGACAATCTGGTTCGGTTGACCCCATTCTTTGGAGTAGTTGTCCAAATCGCCTAGTCGAAGAAAATGGTGTCGATTAGGAAAAAAGACTTGGAGAACACTCGTCGTATGCGAGACGTTCGTAGGCAAGAGAGTCAAGATATCTTTGGCATTCCAGTACAGGAATCCTAGATCCACATACGCGTGCACGTAATAGTCATCGTTATATTCCAGTTTGAGCAGCATGGCTTTTGTGTTTTTTTTTTCCGTTCTCAAGGCGAAATACTCGTCTGATATGAACAAGAGCTCGCTGGCGATCCGTTTATATAGACTCCTCAGAAAGAGAGAGAGGGGAGGAGGAACAAGGTTGATGAATTCTAAAATAAAAAAAAAATGATAACGAAATGAGATCGGCTGGCAAAATATTTTCAGAGCTCAGAAAAAAATTCTGAGATGTAAAAAAAAAAAAAAAAACTTTTTGTTAATTTCTATCATGTCTTCTAGACATGATAAAAATTAACTCACCCCCCCCTTTTGTCTGGGAATGTTGTCTCCCACTTTCTAAAAATAGACCATGACTCAACCTTTTAAAGAATAGAATTCCAAGAAAAGACTGGGTTCTGGTCTATTTTTAGAAACGGTGAGACAACATACCCAGACAAAAGGGGGATGAGTTAATTTTTATCATGTCTAGAAGACATGATAAAAATTAACAAAAAGTTTTTGTCCATTCAAAAAGACATTCTTTTTGTTTCTGAATGCAACCGAATGTATATAGGAATATACTAGAAAGCGCCCTCCCCTCCAAGCCCATTTTAAGTATATCTCTATACAAATTCGGTATAAAATTGTCCGGGGACGACTCTGTTTGGACTCAACCATGACGTCATTTTAATATAGTGGAATGTGTGTAGAAATAGTCGGAAAAAGGACTCGAACGCCCGTTTTCAATATATTCCAATACAAAATTGATTGTCCACAACATAAAAAAAGACATCATTTTTTTCTTGGATAGAGTTCCATTTGTATTTGAATATACTGAAAACCGACTCGAACGCCCGTTTTCAGTATATTCTAATACAAAATAGGGCAGTCCACAACATAAAAAAAAGACATCATTTTTTTCTTCGATGGAGCTCCATTTGTATTGAAATATACTGAAAACCGACGTGAACGCCCGTTTTCAGTATATTCCAATACAAAATTGGCAGTCCACAAAATAAAAAAAAGACATCATTTTTATCTTCGATCGAGCTCCACTTGTATTGTAATATACTGAAAACCGACGTGAACGCCAGTTTTCAGTATATTCCAATACAAAATTGGCTGTCCACAAAATAAAAAAAAGACATCATTTTTTTCTTGGATCGAGCTCCACTTGTATTGTAATATACTGAAAACCGACGTGAACGCCCGTTTTCAGTATATTCCAATACAAAATAGGGCAGTCCACAACATAAAAAAAAGACATCATTTTTTTCTTGGATCCAGATCCATTTGTATTGGAATATACTGAAAACCAACGTGAACGCCCGTTTTCAGTATATTCCAATACAAAATTGGCTGTCCACAAAATAAAAAAAAGACATCATTTTTTTCTTGGATCCAGCTCCACTTGTATTGTAATTTACTGAAAACCAACGTGAACGCCCGTTTTCAGTATATTCCAATACAAAATTGGCTGTCCACAACATAAAAAAAAGACATCATTTTTTTCTTGGATCCAGCTCCACTTGTATTGAAATATACTGAAAACCGACTCAAACACCCGTTTTCAGTATATTCCAATACAAAATTGGCAGTCCACAAAATAAAAAAAAGACATCATTTCTTTCTTGGATCGAGCTCTATTTGTATTGAAATATACTGAAAACCGACTCAAACACCCGTTTTCAGTATATTCCAATACAAATTGGCAGTCCACAAAATAAAAAAAAAGACATCATTTCTTTCTTGGATCGAACTCTATTTGTATTGAAATATACTGAAAACCGACTCAAACACCCGTTTTCAGTATATTCCAATACAAATTGGCAGTCCACAAAATAAAAAAAAGACATCATTTCTTTCTTGGATCGAGCTCCATTTGTATAAAAATAGCCTAGAAATCAGTTCGAACGCCCGTTTTCAGTATATTGTAATACAAATGAAATGACATGAAAAATGCAAAAAGAGGAAAAGTAGCCTACCTTGACGGAAATTCTATTCCAAAAGAGGAAAACTTGTATCCAGGTGGGCCCACAGCACGGCCGGAACTGAAGCGAAACTCGATAGTTTGAAATCGATCCATTAAATAACATTCTTAAAAAACAGTAAAGTTTTATTCTATTCCAAAAGGGGAAAACTTGTATCCAGGTGGGCCCACAGCACGGCCGGAACTCAAGCGAAACTCGATAGGTTGAAATCGATCCATTAAATAACATTCTTAAAAAACAGTAAAGTTTTATTCTATACCAAAAGGGGAAAACTTGTATCCAGGTGGGCCCACAGCACGGCCGGAACTCAAGCGAAACTCGATAGGTTGAAATCGATCCATTAAATAACATTCTTAAAAAAAAAGTAAAGTTTTATTCACATCGAGTCGGCTGGGAAAAGTTTCTGAAAAATAAATTACCCCCTTTTTAGTCTGAAAATTTGAAAATTGATGTCTTTAATTTTTGATAAATTGAAGACATCAATTTTCAGACTAAAAGGGGGCTATTTTTTTTTTTTTTTTTTTTTTTTTTTTTTTTTTTTTTCAGTCAGAGAAATTTTTCTCCGGCTCTCAGAAATTTTTCCGCACTCGACTGGATGAATAAAACATCCCCGTTTCTTTAAGAATGGGCTCACTGTTAACTATTTCAGCATTCGACGTTTCGCGTCCAATAATAACTGCTGGGTGTTCAAGAATGCAGATGCACCTACTAGATTTTCTACAGAGAAGCGTGACTGGATGGAGAGTGGATGACGTTTTCCAAGATTCTCGACTTTGGACCGTCAAGAGGTAAAGGATCTTTTTTGTTTTTTTTTTTTTTCTTTTAAGAAAATTTATGGATAGATTCATTTCTTTTTGAATGGACCTAGAAAAATAGGACAAAGTTCTTTTCCAAGATTGGATGAGAGAGGGACCCAAAAAAAATGGGTCTCGGAAGGAATCGAATGCATTTGCACTCATTCCTTCCAAGACCCTTTTTTTGGTCTCCTGATTCGTCTCTCTCTCTTCTTAGTCCATTTCCATAAATATAGGGAAAGCGGAGAACCTTTCCCTACTTATTTCTAAAAATCTTTTCTTTATTTTTTTTTCTCCTGAGTTTATGTATATATCAATTCAAATACTTTTGAGAACGGTCATCCCAATTCTCTGTCGTCTTTTCGGTTTCATTGTCCCAACACTCAGTGGACATAGTCTTAGTGGATTTTGGAGCATGAGTCGTCCGTTCATTGCCCCAACACTCAGTGGATTTTGTCTTTGGATCCTCTGAAGATATTTTGGGGGTCTCATGAGATTCTTTGGAAGGTTCGTCCCAACAGGCTGCTGGATCGTAATGGGGAATATTTTCAGGTATGTCTCCCCAACCCTCCGTCTTCCTCGAGTTATTGGAGGAAGTTGACGACTAAAGAAGAAGTAGAAGAGCTCATCAAGTTTAAAGGCGTATGCTCATCCGGATGTTCCATCACTTGGAAACAGGACAGATTATCCCATTTCTGGATGAGGTTATCGTACGCTTTTGGAGACGGATCCTTCTCTAACTGATCGTAGGCCTTATCAAAAGCTTGCAGAGGATTGTCTGCTTCCTCCTGAATCCTCTCCTCTTTCTCCGTTCCGTCTGGATAGACGTGATTGATATGAAAATCTCATTCCATAATATGCCATCGATAGTTGCGCACTTTGTTTTCGGCACAATGGAAATATTTCCTCCTTTGATGATATCGGGCACATTTTTCCCGCTACTTCCAAATGATTCCATCTGGCACATAAATTTCCGTCACGGGTTTTTGATAATCCAAGGCTTTAGCAAAGAATTTAGCTTTCTGGCATCCCACCACATAAATCGTAGAGAAGCTGTGAGTGAGCGATTGGAGAATGCGTTCTAAATGGTTGTAGGGAATATGACCCTCGTTCCAACGAAGTCCGTGCCGGTTTCTCGTCAGCCAGGCATTCGTCTTTTGGTTTTTTTCACTCAGTTGGTGGAAGGGGTGAGGAGGAGCAAACGTCAACGATCCCACGGTCAAAAAATCTTTTGTCGCATAGCCCAATTCTTTTAAAACGTAGGTAAATTCATCCTTCTTGTGGTTGTAGGACTGGAAACCCTCTAGATGGAGTACGATAAAGTTTTCTGAACACGCCATGGCGATGAATACGGTGATGTCTCCCACAAACAGGAGCAAAAAAGAGAATCGAAAAGGTATATATGTATAACAGGGAAGATCTAGAAAGGAAAAAAAAACAATAAAACGTTTTAGAGTCGTCGTCTTGAAAGACGTCTTTTCTTTTCAAAGGGTTAAGAAGTTTCAAAGTTTCAAAGGTCTTTTTAAATGAAGTTATGATTAAACCATATTCATAGGACCAAAGGGACTTACCAGCTCAGTTCACGTCTTCTTCTGTTCTCTGAAGAAATCTCGCGGAGGACACACACTTTTATACTCGCGCGACATCTGTCGGGATCGCGACCCCATCTAAATGTCAGGGTCATTCCAACCTCTTAAAAGGATCGGAATGAAAGAAACACTTTGATAAAAAATATATTTATGAAAAGATATCTGAGGGTCGTGAGAACATTTTCTCTCTCCCCCCGCCTATTTCAAAAAAAAATAAAAAATCTTTCTTGGATCGCGTCAAGATTACAAAACAACTCACAGGACTTGTTTATCTCGATCTCGTCAGGGTCACTGTTTCACATAAGAAGATGGATGGACCCTGAACTTTAGACATGATAAAAATTAACTCTACCCGCCTTTTGTCTGGGAATAGGGTCTCACCGTTTCTAAAAATAGACCAGATCCCATTCTTGGAATTCTATTCTTTAGGAAAGGAGGAGTGATGGTCTATTTTTAGAAAGTGTGAGACAACATTCCCAGACAAAAGGGGGATCCCAGACAAATGTCTAAGACATGATAAAAATTAACAAAAAGGTTTTTTTTTTTTTTTTTTTTTTTTTTTTTAAAGGCTGAAATTTTTCTGAGAGAGCTGAGAAAGATTTTTCCTCCCAATCTTTTTCGACGATGAAAAGGGAAAAACTACTGATCCGATCTCCCTACGCTTTAGGGAAAAAACAAAAAAATACTTATGAAATATTCATGTGTTGAAATTGACTATTCAAATAAGTGACATTTTGTTTCTCATTGGAACTGTTCAACGGCGAGTCCACTCGTCTCATTCTTTGGGGTAGAGGATGAAAGTACAGCGGTTTGTTGAAATCGATGATAGTTTCCTCTTTAGTCGGCGGAACTGTAAATCTATCCCGTCTTAACTCTTCTAATCTCTTTGAAAGTCTTTCCACTTGCTCTGCTAAGGTTTCCTCGGTACTCATGGTCTCTCTTAGTTTAGGGAAGTCTTGACGTATTGGCTAGAGAACAGAGGGTCTTTTTCTCTCTATACATATATCATGTGGGAGAGTGTGATTTATAAATCCTTGTGAAATCTTTCTACGTCTTGTGTAACTTGGAAGATTCGTCTTGTGTAACTTGGAAAATTCTTCTTCTTCTCGTCGATTGGGGGTGGAGTTATGGAAAAGAAATGGGATTGGAAAGAAATCAACATATTACAAAAAAAAGGAACTTTTTTTTTATTTTTTTTCTCTAGGGATTTACATACCATTTCATTCATGAATATTCAAGGGTTCTCTCCAAGACCAAATTTTAGAAGAGGACCACAAAGAGTACACTTGAGGATCGTCTTTCAGGTCTAGGTGAGATAAGGGTTGAGACCAATATTCTTGGGTCTCTAAAGCATCCCAACTTAGACATTTATTATTATTATTATTATTAGAAAGTTCATCCTCCTCCTCCTCCTTCTCATCGTCGCACGAGTTCTCCTGGGGAGATTCTTCCGCCTCCTCTTCGTCTTCGACAGCTTTGCTTTCGGAGGGGTAACAGTGTAATTTCCGGAAAACGTAACTACCCTCCATCAAATGGTATCGAAAATTTCTCACCTTGTTCTCGGCACAATGAATCATGTTTTGGAAATATTGGTGTCGCGTGCATTTCGACTTGTTCCGCCACTCGGTTTTCCCTGGGATGTAAAACTCGTAAACGGATCGCTGGCAGAGCTTGTTGAAAAATTCGGCTTTATCGTATCCATTGACGTAGATCACCTCCACATTTTCGGTCAGCATTTTCAGGATTGTAGGAAGATGCTCGTAGGAAAGACGACCCTCGGTCCATTGCAGGCCGTGTCGGTTATTTGTAGTCTGGTTGACCACAGCTTGATTGCGGGACGATAAGTCATCGTAATGGACAGGAGGGAGAAAAATCATGGATCCGCATAAGGTTAAATCACAAGTGATGTAGCCCAGTTCTTTCAAGATGAAACATATATCTCCCGTCTTTGGATCATAACAATGAAAGTATTCCATGTCCAGAACAATGTAGGAATCTTTGAGAGGTTTGGCACTCAAAATGTCCATCTTCTTCAATTGAGGAATAAAAGGAAACAAAATTCTCTCTCTCTCTCTCGCTGTGTGTCCTGAAGGAAAAAATGGATAGCTTTCTCTCGCCGTCTCCTCTTTTATATATAGAGAGAGAGAGAGAGAGAAGGTTGCACGTGACAGGTCGTATGAATTCTGGGAAAGGTCACATTCGTATATATTTTTGTTTTTTGAATAATATCGTGCGTATCTCAATACACATCCATCATCATAATAATAAAGGTCACCTTGGAAAGAAAAAGAAATAAAAAACATGGAACTCGTGCTCGACTTTGAAGGTTTCTACGATTCTCAAGGAGCCTTTATTGTAAAAGAATTGGCTTACGTCACATTGGACGGTACTTCTCGAGGGGTATTTGTTTTTAAACCCCCGTTTCCATGGCAAATGCTCACCGAGAAAGAAAAACGAACCGCTGTGTGGGCGAGTGATTATTATCACGGCTTGTCGTGGTACGAAGGAGAAATTCCGTACAGCTATTTTCCATGGGTGTTAACGATGTTGACGGAACCCTTTTCCATGATTTGGGTGCGAGGAGAAATGAAACGGCGGTTTTTAGAGAAATGGTTGCAAAGATCCATTTATTGCATTTCGGGATCGACGCAAGAGATTCTCAAATACAATGGGATCGAACACATGAATTGTCCTAACCATACAAAAGGTTTTTTCCATTGCGCTCTACAAAAAGCGGTTCGGTATCATTATTATTTAAAGACACAGAGAAGAAATTCGCAAGGTCGATCCTGCACAATTCAATCTTGACAGAACTCATTAAAAAAAATACATATATCATGTTACTTCTTCAACAGCACAGATGGTTCTGAAGCGAAACTTGGAATTTTGAAATAATAGATCAGGGAGAAATCATTCTTAAAAACAAATGGGTAAAGTCTCGAATCGGCTGGGAGAAAAAAAAATTTCTCAGAGCTGAAATAAAATTCTCTAATGAAAAAAAAAAAAAAACTTTTGGTTAATTTTTATCATGTCTTTAGACGTGATAAAATTAATGACCCTCCCTTTTTGTCTGGGAAGGATGTCTCACCCTTTCTAAAAATAGACCATGACTCATCCTTTCGCTAATGGCAATCATTGCATGAATGAATCACGATTTGTTTTTCAAAAGAGTGAGACAACATTCCCAGACGAAAAGGGAAGGGGGTCGTTAATTTTTATCATGTCTAAGACATGATAAAAATTAACAAAAAGGTTTTTTTTTTTTTTTTTTTTTTTTTTTTTTTTTGAGTTGTAGAATTTTTCTCAGCTCTGAAAATTTTTTTCCAGCCGACTCGAGACTTTACCATTTATATTTACGAATAGTCTTTGGATTATTTATTTATTTTCTTTAAAAAAGAAAAATTCTGAGCTAGACCTATCTATTGGCTTAACATTCTGGTCATAGAAACAGTCTAGAATCTCATTTTATTTTTCGAGGCTAATGCACGGGTTCTCCAATCAAAAGGGTTACTATAAAGGGATTGGTTTGAATGCATTTATCTGCAAATGTTGTAGGATTCTGTTGTTGAGAAGGGGTATATTATTATTATTATTATTATTATTATTATTATTATGATTGTGGCAGATTCGTTTTCTATATGGAAGTCTAATCTCCTCCGAAGACCTTTTCTGGGGATCGTCGATAGATGGTTTTTCAATAGGAATCGTTTCCCTCGGATCCTCAAGAGATAGAGGGGGGTCCTGTCTTGAGACATGGAGCGGTCTCTCCTCCTCCTCCTCGAGAAGTCTTGAGAAAGGGAGAGGATTTTCGGTTCCCTTATTCTTGAGGGGTCTTGACAAATTGAGAGGTCCCTCCTCTTCGAAAGAGAGAGAAGTTTTGGTTCCCTTATCCTCGAGGGGTTTTGACAAATCGAGAGGTCCCTCATTTTCGAGGGGTCTTGATAAATGGAGAGGTTTTTCATCTTCGAGGGGGTTTGATAAAGGAAGAGGTCCCTCCTTCTCGAGGGGTCTTGAGAAAGGGAGAGGTTTTTCATCTTCGAGGAGGTTTGACAATGGGAGAGATCTCTCCTTCTCGAGGGATCTCTCTTCCTCAAGGGGTCTTGAAGAAGGGAGAGGTTTTTCATCCTCGACGGGTTTTGATAAACTGAGAGGAATCTGAACAGGTTTCTCCTCATCCCCATCATTATCGAGGAGGATGAGGATATGCTTTTGGAAAGGTTTTTTCTTTTTCTTCTGAACAGGCTGCTCTTGATGCTCGTGGAGAGGGATGGGGTAGTTGTTCCATCATTCTATTTTTTCTTGCTCGAGGATTTTTTCAAAAGTCGTGGCCTCTTTAAGATGAGACGAAGGAGGAGAGTCCTCGAGAAGAATATAATAGGTATTCTTCCCAGTCTTCTCGATCGAGAGAGGTTCGTGCAAACATTTGTGCAACCATTCACTAAAATGAACGAGAATCCCTTTTGTCTTCTCAAGACGATCCATAATCCTATTCATTTGCGAGACGGTTAGAAAGTGGGACGTGTAAAAATATTTGGCTCGTTTCATTAACAAAATTTGTGCATCCAAAGGTGGAATGTCACGAGCCATCAACACGTTTTCGTCGGATAAAAATTCGTCCCGCATCTTTTGATAACTCCCCACGGTATGATAACTCGCACATTTTGAAAAATCGGAGGCTTTCAGGTAAACGACTCCTTGGATGATATAAAAGGAAAGATCAACATATTTATATTTGAAAGGAATACACGTAGTGAGCTGGGGATGCCTCCTCATGATCCACTTGGACAAAAATACGACTTTGGGGCTCTCCCCTTTTATTTATAGAGAGAAAGAGAGTGTGACCTTCCCTTTCCTCCTCCTCTCCCCCTGCTTCCTCTATCTCTGGACGTCCTTGGATTGGAAAGGATGACTTTGGAAAAAAAAAAAAAAGAAGGTCATGGTTGGATAATTTTTTGTTTATTAAATTATTACTTTCACTTCCTCATTCCCACACACATTCATCTTTTAAGAAAAGAAAAAGAGGTCATGGAGATAAGATTTCTTGGAAAGAAGAGAGAGAGAGAGAGAGAAACAAAAAAAACAAATAAAACGGACGTCATAGAGCCTCTGTGTGTGTCTGTGTTTGTCTATATATAAAAAGGCGAGAGTACTGGGCGAGATCATTTCTTTTCCATTGGGAGCCATGTCGCTATTAGACGTTTTTCCAACTCAACGGATTTCGAACGGGGAGGATTTGAAGACGCTAAAGCAAATCTCCAACTTGAAAATTTTTTTGGTGTGTCATTGTGCGACATTTATTCCGCATTTACCACCTCATCAAGCGATCGTTTCTTTCAACCAAGATGTCGAATCCTCCAACCTGCTCGTTCAGAATGTATACAGAAATTTATTCGAATCGCAACAAACGAAAGAGGAATCTCCCTTCTCTTGGAATCGGATGGATCGAGCTTTGAGACGGCCCATTCAAACAGACCGGCGATATACGGATCCGGGCACGAGTTTTCGGTGGAAGAATATTTTTCTCACGAAACGATATTTTACGTTTGGAGTGAGAACGACGGCTGAGGACGAAGTTCATATTGTTCAAACCACAGCCGCTCCTCTCGCCTATTACGAATCATCGTCCGCCAATCTGAAGGAAAGAAGTTTTAAAGTCAGAGACAGGATGAAATATAAGAAATATATTCTAAGACCTTTTCAAAACTATGTCGTTCCCCCGAAAACGCAATATCTCATCGTCACAACCCAGAAGAGTCTATTTCTCGTCGATCGGTGCTCGTACTCGCTTTGGAAACAATTGAAAGAGGAGATTTCTTTCCAATCGCCGATGGTGTTTCAAGAAAAAGAAGAAGAAAACCCTCCGCCACCTTTACCCATCCCTTCCTTAGATGATAAGAGGAGCTGGACCAAACCGTCGTCATGGCCCGAAACAAAATCGACCCGGCAACGGAATGAAATTGAAGTCATCACAATTGAAGATGAGGAGGAAGAAAAAAAATTACCTCTTAAAAAACGGTCGACTTACCGGAACCTACCTGGCGTGCAAGATCCGCTTCAGAATCCAGAAGCTTCTTCTTCTTCTTCTTCCCCGACTTGTTCAAACAGGCAGCCTCTTTTGGACTCCTCACAGACAGAACCTCTTCCAGTATCCTCTTCTTCTTCTCCAACCTGTCCCGACATCGTAGAGGTAGAATGTCAGACGGGCCCACAAGCTTCAAAAAGTCCCGACATCGTAGAGGTAGAATGTCAGCCGGGTCCACAAGTTCCAACAGGTCCAGAAATCATGGAGGCAGAATCACAGCCGGGTTCACAAGTTCCAACGGGTCCAGAAATCGTAGAGGTAGAATTTCAGCCGGGTAAACAAGTTCCAACGGGTCCAGAAATCATGGAGGTAGAATCGCAGCCGGGTCCAGACATCCTAGATCCCTCCACTCATCCCAAAGAGACTCCAAGTGTTTCAAGACAGCCTTGTGAGAATCCAGCCCTTCCCGTATGGAATGATTATATGGACTTACAAAATTTGGTGCAACAGGAAGGAGAAGAAAATAATCATACGGATGGGTGGGTCAAAGACTGTTTAGATCATTTAACCTCGAATGAAATTGAACTGTTATGGAATTGCATTTCTGAAATCACATCGGAAATGGGATAAAAACCAAAACAAAAAAAATTTTTTTTTAATAACAAATTGGAGGAGGGTCATGATGACAATTAAAAAAATATTATATAGAGTGCAATCTTGGTGGTTCACTTCAGTTTTCCAGCATGAGGTGATCCACGTTTCCCGAAATATGGATCCCATTCCAAGAGAGATTGTGTAGAGCCTTCACTTCAGTTCTTTTTTTTTCCTACCAAGAGGAGAGGGTCCCCAAAGGGCTACCCATGTCCAAAGTGAGAAAGTGTAGAGCGTTCATTCAGTTTTTTTTCCAAGTTTAGGGGAGGGAGGTCTCAAAATGACACCCCCCATTTTCAAAGAGAGATGGTGTAGAGCGTTCATTTCTGTTTTCTTCCAAAGTTAGGGAGTTTTCAAATGGCTACCCATTTCAGAGAAAGAGAGAGAGAGAGAAGGTGTAGAGCGTTCATTTCAGTTTTCCAACATTAGAAGGTCCCAAAATACCTTCTGAATTCAAAGAGAGATCGTGTAGAGCGTTCATTTCCAGTTCTTCAAGATCAGAAGAAAAGGGTCCGCTTTTCAGAGACCGCGAAGTGCAGACTTCAGTTTTCTCCCTCCCCAAGAATAGAGGGTCCCAAAATGGCTTTCCATTTCAAAGAGAGAGGGAGAGGCGTTCATTTCCATTTTCCAAGATAGGGTTGTCTGCTTTTTCCCAAAATGGCTTCCCAATTCAAAGAGAGAGAGAGAGAGAAAGGGTGTGTAGAGCGGTCATGTTCATTCTCCAAGATAGGGCCCATTCAAAAAGAGATCGTGACCAATTTTTTTCCAGTTTTTTCCAAGATGGGGGGGGAAGAAGAAAACCTAGTATGGAATAACACGACACACAGAGAGAAAGAGAAAAAAAAAACGCCATCTTGTCATTTACTGATAGGGTACCGGTGTTCGAATACTTTTGTGACCGACTGTCTGATTATACTGGGAGAACCATAAAATCGGAAAAGCGATGGGTTTCACAGTTAACGAGGCAATCGAAGACAGACTGGGAAAGAGAGATCCTTTTTTTTTAGCTGAGAAGCAGATTGCCCTGGAAATCCGTGACTCTGACCATATAATTTCTCCATAGACTCTTTGAACGGTATTCAGGAGACATCCTCCATGAGGAAAAAAAAATCTCCCCTTCCCCTTCTAAATCGACTGGAAAGAGAATGAGGTGGAAGAGATCCATCCACGAGAGATCATACTCTTGAACGTCAGACAAATATGAAGTCGAATAGCTTAAACAAAAAGTGCTTGAAAAGTCGTCGAGTCTCGAAAATCTAGGTCTCTCTCTCTCTGAAGGAAAAAAGAAAATGGGAATCTGCGTTTTTCTTCCTCAACGGCTAACATTCATCTGAAGTGACACTCGAAATGTTTAAATAGATAAACGAGAATCCATTCTTAAAAAAATGACGCTGTGTCGTCAATTGGAGAATCGAGTCGGCTGGGAAAATATTTTGAGAACCAGGAAAAAAAATTTTCTAACTCTGAAAAAAAAAAAACTTTTGGTTAATTTTTATCATGTCTTTAGACATGATAAAAATTAACTACCTTCCCCTTTTGTCTGGGAATGTTGTCTCACCGTTTCTAAAAATAGACCATCACTCATCCTTTCTAAAAAGAATAAAATTCCAAGAATGGGTTCTGGTCTATTTTTAGAAACGGAGAGACAACATTCCCAGACAAAAGGAGGGTAGAGTTAATTTTTATCATGTCTAAAGACATGATAAAAATTAACCAAAAAAAATTTTTTTTTTTTTAATATAGAGTTAGAGAATTTTTTTTCCCGGCTCTCAAAATTTTTTCCCAGCCGACTCGATTCTCCATTCACAAGACAGCGCCATTTTTTTTAAGAATAAACTCTCGCTTATCTATATCTATTTAAGCATTCCCAGTTTGGCTTTAGATGAGTGTCAGCCGTTGAAGAAGAAGCATCCTCTCACTTGGGAGAGACATATTTTGAGGAGTCAACATGTTGTGTGGACCGTTGAGATCGATTTTTCTCTTCCCATTGTGTGGACATTGTTGAGCGTTTTGTGAAGCTTTGAAAGAATGGAGGGATTTTGATGGAGAATATTTCTTTTTATTGAATTTTTAAAAAAAGATTTAAGAGTGACATTTTATAACAGGTTTTACATGGAAAGAAGGTTTTTCTTCTAGTTTGACGATTTCTTTTTCTTGGGAGATGTTTCTATTGGAAAGATGGAAGGAAAGACGATTCCCACATTGAAGAAGGTTCATGAGAAACTCGTACGGATCTTGGTTCTCTTCGCGAGCCGATATATCATACGGAATCCGGGACATGTTTTGCAATCGCTCCAGTTCCTCCTCGTATTTTTGCTTGCTCGCCAATTTCATGCGGGGACGAAACTGGTCCAGAATATACAATCCCTGAGGTTGAGTCACTCGAGAAAAAGCGACATATTGCTGAAATCGATTAAAAGGTCCGTGCATGTAAATTGCGATCGACGGAAAGGTGGCTCCTTGGGCTTTATGAGCCGTGATCGCTTCGGCTAACATCAAAGGAAACTGTTCGCGATAAAATGCGAGTGTTTTCGTCGAACAGGTGTCAATACGAATGGAGACGCGATCGATAGGAGCTAGACTATTCGAAAATTGCAGCCAGACTCGCGTCACAACTCCGTCTTCATCCTGGTCTATTTGGTGTAGTGGTCCAATCGCTCCATTCATCCATCCTTTGGATCTGTCAAGCGTTTTAGTCAATTGATATCGCGCTCCTCTTTGTAAATGGAGGACGGATTCGAGATTCGCCATCTGAGATCGATGTAAATGTCGACTCCGTTTCATCATCCTCTTCCGCAATTTTTCGCTCTCGGAATAAATCACGTCTCGAGCCAGACACGAACAGTACGTCCCTCGGGATTGGAGACGTTTCATATTATATTTCTCTGCATCCTTGCTCGAAAAACAGAGAATAATAGCTTCGCGAGGAATTTCGTCGAATCTGCGAACGCGGGACTGGAAAAATGCCACATCGTCCGGTTCTAAAAAGTGATTTCTCGTTAAACGATCGAGTCTCTCCTCGTAATCCAGAGAGAATCGCATACATTCGACTAGTTCATAGTAGAGCGTGGATTGAGGCGTCCACCACCCTTCAGAGTAAAAAATGGGCGTGTCGCGAATCGGTTGGAGCTGCTGCAAATCTCCGAATTTAATCATATGCACATTCCCAAACGGCTTATCCGGCACATGACACAATTGTCGAAGTTGCTGGTCGAGGCGCGAAAATAAATTGGATCCGATCGTGGAAACGTCATCCAAAATCACCATCCGTAAAGGAGCATACAGGGGTCTGTAATAGTCTAAAGTCTCTTGGGTCAGAGGTCGAACAAAAGTCCCGTTCATTTGAAGACGCAGGGCATGATGCAAAGTATCTCCCGTAATGTAGACCGCTCCTTGAGCACTGAGTGCGAGTTTGAGAACCGAGCACGCTTCGCTAAAAAGTGGCGTTCGAATCAGAGTTTGGTATAAAGCTTGGATCAGGAAAGATTTACCCGTTCCGGCAGATCCTTGCAGAATAATATCCAGAGGAGGGGGACGTTTTGATTCAGGTAACGCGTAATAGGTGTACAAACGGACGAGAACGTAGATCAGGAAATTGTATTGCTCTTTATTACATTGTCGAATACATTTTTGATAGGCTTCTTCGGACCACATATCCTTATACTGCAAATTCGTATAGCTTTCCCACTGCTTGGGAGGAAGATGTTTCTTTCGCGGTCGGGAGTTCTTTTTAAGAACAGCATAACGTTCCCTTTGAAGTATTCGTTCTCGCTCTCGATTAGCTAAATTGCTTCGCCAGCGTCGTTTCTGTTCACGCATTCTTTCCCTAAGACGTTCTCTACAGGATAGGCTCATCGTGACACCACTCAAAAAAGGTGAAGTGTGTGTATGAAAATCACTTCCTTTAATTTATATATATATATATATATATATATACTTTTTGAGGAGGAGGGGGTGTGAAATGACCTCGTCTCGAAACGAACCAATAGCACTTCGAGAAGACTTGGAACGAGATAGGTTTCTTAGAGAGAGAGGGACACAAAAAATATATAAAAAATCAGAATGATTTATCCGTCGACCTCTGGGCTAAAAGTAAACAAACAAAATTTGAAAAGGTCAAGGTGAACTCACTGAATTCATCTTAGAAATCAGATAGGAAAAAAAAAATGAGGGTACCCATGTTTCCTCTTCAACAACATAGACTCATCTAAAACGAAACTCGGAATGCTTACACAAATAAACAAGAATCCATTCTTAAATAAAAAATGGGGACGTCTTGTCGATCGAGTCGGCTGGAAAAAATTTCTGTTACTCAAAAAAAAAAAAAAAAAACTTTTGGTTAATTTTTATCATGTCTTACAGACATGATAAAAATTAACTCTCTCTTCTTTTTTGTCTGGGAAGGATGTCTCACCCTTTCTAAAAATAGACCATCACTCACACTTTCTCAAGGCAATTATTCCAAGAATGAGTCATGATCTATTTTTAGAAATGGTGAGACAACCTTCCTTGACAAAAAAGAGGGACAGTTAATTTTTATCATGTCTAGAAAACATGATAAAAATTAACCAAAAGTGTTTTTTTTTTTTTCCCACTCAGAAAATTTTTCCAGAGCTCTGAGAATTTTTTTTTCCCATTCGACTCGATGATCCAAACAACAAGACATCCAAAATTGTTTCTAGAAGAAACTCTCGCTTCTCTATTTAAACCCCTCGCGTTTCCAACTTCAGATCCGTGTGTGCAGTGCACTCAACCTAGATACGCGCTTCTCCTCCCTCCTGGAAAGAGCCTTTTTTTTCTTAGCTCTTAGCATTTTTCTCAGCTTCATTTCCATTCTCCAGGTTTCTGTCTCCTCCTTTCCGTTAACACTGCAAAATTTCTAAATTTCTCATCACTCGGAGCTTGGAAATCTGTCATCAAAAAAACATGACATAGCTCTGCTTTCAAGGAGTCGATTTAGATTCGTCAGGATCATGGCTGATTTTCCATGATGGCTCTCCAACCTCAATATTAGAGTTTGAAAGGAATAAGGTAAAAAAGTTCGTCCTAGATATCCAACGAAACGTAAAAAGAGCGACGAGGATCTAAAAAAGCTACGACCCTTTCCAGAAGGGGGAGGGAGCAATGGATATTCAGGTGAGTCCACAGCATGGACTGCACGAAAATGAAACGGCTTCCGCAGATAACAGAATGTTAGAGATGTCTGTCGTCGATCAAGTCAGCTGGTAAAATTTTCTAAGAGCTGAGAAAAATGTTCGCATACCTTCACAGAAATTCTTTCCAGGAGGGAGAAGTGTGTATCCAGGTCGAATTCACAGCACAGACTGAACTGAATTTGGAAACACGAGTGGTTTAAATAGAGAAGGGAGAGTTCCTTCTAGAAACAATTTGGATCTGTCTTGTTTGGAGCATCGAGTCGGCTGGGAAAAAATTCTCAGAGCTTTGGAAAAAATTTCTGAGTGAAAAAAAAAAAAACTTTTTGTTAATTTTTATCATGTCTTCTAGACATGATAAAAATCCGAGATGATGAGCATTCCTTTTGACATGCCTCATATGTTTTCTAATACTTATGTAACATAAATTTTCCAGGCTAAGAATACGTGGTTCAACAGCATAATTGAGTAACCGCATATTTTCCTCTTCCAATTTTCCATTTTTTCGCCAGCGTTCTAAAACTGTTTTGGGATCGCAACACCGAACATTTGCACCAGCAAGCAACAACATATCCACGATGAGTTTGCATCGTAATTGACAGGCATAGTGTAAAGGGGTAAAACCAAAAATATCATGTTTGTTCATGTCGCATCCAAGAAGAATCAGTTGCCGAACGATATCATCCATTGAGAACAAAATAGCGAAATGTAAAGCATTTCTTTTCGTTAATCTGTGTTCATAAAAAACGGGTGGTTCCGCGTTTATTATTAATTTTGTGAATATCCATTGATGAAAACTGTTAGAAAAACTCATATTGAATTCAACTCTATTAAATTTACGCGTAGCTTCTTTGATAGATAGGTAGGAGATATCCTTAAATTCTTCACTGGACGGGGTTCTTGAGAAGAGAGGGTAGAACCATGTTGGAGAGCACACACTCATTCTAAAAGGAAACACGGATTGAACTAAAGCGAAACTCGGAATGCTTAAATAGATGAGCGATAGTCCGTTCTTAAAAAATTGGATGGTTTTGTCCATCGAGTTGGCTGGGAAAAATTTCTGAAAGAAAAGAATTTCCAAACCTTGGAAAAAAAAAAAAAAAAAAAAAAAAAAAAAAAAAAAAAAAAACCTTTTGGTTAATTTTTATCATGTCTTCTAGACATGATAAAAATTAATTACTCCCTTTTTGTCTGAGAATAATGCCTCATCCTTTCGAATATGTTTCTAAAAATAAATTTCCAAGAAAGAAATGAGTCATGTTCTATTTTTAGAAGCATATCGAGACAACAGGTTAACATCATTTGAAAAAGAGGGTATAGTTAATTTTTATCATGTCTAAAGACATGATAAAAATTAACAAAAAGTTTTTTTTTTTCCCAACGACTTATCTTTTTTACTCCTACCTACTTTCATTCCCCCCCTCTCACTCTTTCTCTATATAAACGATTGCAGAAGGAATCGCGGCTCATTTTCTTGAGCAGATAGGTCGAAAACAGATGGCTACGGGAGACTTAATCATGACGTGTGAAGACGATAATGAACCCTGTTTGGACTTGCAACCTTCTTCGCCTTTATATGAATGTGTTTCTTCGGAGAATGAGTATATCACGTCGTGGTCTGACATATCGCCAACTCCTTCTCCTCCACCTGTCCACCGTAGGATCAAAAAGAAGAAACCTAATCCAATTCGTGATACTCCTTCTCTGAATTTCAATCCGCCGTTATCGCCCATTTCGTCTCCTTCCTCTCATTATTCAGAAATAATGGACCAATCCTCTCCACCACGCATGCGTTCTACAATCGAAGAAGATCTTCCCTCCTCATCTCATTCTACTTCTTCTACTAAAAAAAAGAAATATCGAACTGAAATTCATCCGAGTGTCATAGGTGTGCTGGCCATCACGTCTGATGGATACACTCTGACAAACAGTGTCCGGTTTGCCTCTAGAGACATGAAAACGTATCGACCACATAACAAATGGATTCAGCAATTGAATGAGGATCTGCGAAAACTTCATATTCAAAGACTGTATGTCGCGAATGAACATTGTCGAAAAAAAATTTATCAATTGCTCCGTGTTGAATCTGTATGGACAGTAAGCTATAAACCTTCTCGTCGTCCACAGCAATGTGGGTATTGTGGAACGAAATATTGTCATCGATTTATGGCTATGATCGCCCTGCAACAAATAGTGAAATATGGTGTCAATAAATATATTCATTGAAGAACCAAATGAAGTGTCTTTTTTTTATAGATGATGATTAGTATTTTGTCCAACCTCCTCTGTGTTCTATGACAGATGCAATTCGTCGAGGCATGGACGCGATTAATGTTTCAAAATAAGTTTCTTCCAAACTATAAAAAGCATCGCGGACCAAGTCTCATAATTCCAATCGGTTTCGAGCTACCCGATTCGCTAATCGACGTTCTAATTCCGCCCAAACATTTTCGACGGGATTCAAATCGGCTCCTTTAGGAGGCCAGTCTTCGACCATAGGAATTTCATGTTCTCGAATCCATTGTGTGACGCGTAAACTCGTATGGATCGGAGAGAGATCGTGCATGAACAAGAGACGGTGTTCGGTGATCAAAAGGTTTAAAGAAACATCGGGAGGTTGACTATGATCGAGAAGCACCGGCTCTAAAATATTAGAGAGGTAATAGTCGGCATTTAAATGCTGGATCCCGATTCGACGGATTTGGTTGGGAAATTTTCCGCTCATGCACATCCAGACACTGAGATTAAAACGACCGGAACGTTGACGGCCTTCTAACGCAGAAGAAAAATAACGTTCGTCTTGATAACGCAGGACCTATCGAGGCCGCCATACGCGAATAGGACCGTACCCGATCGAACTGAATACTTTCTCATCGGAAAATATAATCCGGGACCAATCATCGACCGTCCATTCCGCACGTTGAGAAGCAAAGTCGTAGCGTCGTTGACGATGAATCTCCCGCAAATAATCTTTTCGGACGGGGATGCGCGACACTAATCCTTTTTCTTTTAATCGTCGACGAACCGTTTGAGCGGTGCAAGGCACTTGTAATCGACGACCAATATCCGTCGCGGGTAAAAAGGGATCACCCGTCGACATTTCAAAAATACGTTGATCCATTTCTTGGGTCGTGGCTCGAGGTCGGCCGGATTTGTGTTTGGTTTGATAGTTCTCCTCATTTTCCGAGGAGCGGGAGATCCAATATTGAACTGTGGAAGGAGCGACATTCAAGTGTCGAGCAATTTGACGAACCGTTTGCCCTCGTTCATAATACGAACGACGAATTTCCCGTCTTATTTCAATAGGTGTATACGGCATGATAAGAATAAGAATAATACAAGTAGGATCTTGGTTACCATGTTCCTTGATTTCATTTCAACGTGTCACGGTCCCGATAAAATCGTAGCAGGTGTCAATGGTCAATTGCAGTGCACGGAATGTGATCAAATTCAAGATGCGTATGCTTTTATTTTACGAGCGTCCTTTCCTGATGACAGTGATCCGTTCTTATCGGCTCGTCTAGCTCGAGAATATGCGAATTGGACGGGAGATTTGAACGTACCCTGCACATTTCCTCTCATAGGGATTCATGGTATTTTACCGATCCGTAATGTTTCCGTCACGTTACGTATTTTATTAAACGGGATTCGATTATTACAATGCGTGAATGCCCCTTTTCGATCCCAGGCCGAACCTTTTGAATCGTATGAATCGCTCGAACGGTTCATGATCGAATACATGGACGAATACGCCCAGCATATTGAAAAAATCGCCAACGAAGAGAATCACTCCCAAGTCGATAAAGCGGCTCTGCACGCTCTTTTCACCAACATGAAATCGCTCATGGAAAATGTCCATCAAGACGAGGACCAACCTTTCAATTTCTTAAGTTATTATCACAAAGTCCTAGCTCCCTACGTAAAAATATGTGACGGCGACGATGCTTCGTTCCTTCTACCTCCTACTTCCAAGGATGTTGAAAAGGATCCCGCTTATCAATTATGTTTGGAAATGAAAGCCTCGAATCAAATTCGGGCTCGTTATTCTCCTTACACGACCCTATTTGATCTTGTGCACGTCATGATTTATTGCAATTTATGCCGGAACGAACTCAACGTGGTGGCGAATTTCGTGTTTGAGTTTGGAGTTCGTATTTGTCGTCGCCCCTTCTTCTTCAAAGAATCGTTCTTGACCCAGCAATTGCGAAAACTGGTCACTTCTCAAATTACGTACCATCGGAATACAGAATTCTACTACCTCCTTCGAGAGATTCAACAAGGCGGCACGTGCGATTCCTTATCACTAGAATTTATTGAAAAAATGAGTCGAATCGAAACCTTTTTAGCGAAAGTGTTCCTAGGAAAAGCGGATGATCGAATAAAGCAGTTTGCGTTCAAACAAAATTTCCCCTACGTCCTGTTTGTTCCGAAAGAAGACGAAGAGACGACGAAAAAAGCCACCCAAATTGATGAGTACCTCGGATATCTTTTCGGGACCGGGTTTATTATTTCCAAGCTCAAAGGTAAAGGATTAGTGAAAGGTTCGATCGCGACGGGTAAGAAATTTTACCGTCTTGTACAGAAAGTGGCCTTGAAAATACGCGAATTTGAAAAATCCGACGAAGAAATTTTCTGGACGATGGAAATGGTGAAACTGTTCTTATGTTCCGACGGGTATATGGAAAAAGAATTGAGAATGTTACTCAATGTAGCGACGAAGGAATCTCAAGTTCCCTCTCGTCAAGAAATATGTCAAGGAGGAGGAGGAGGAAGAAGAAGAAACGAAGATGGCGAAGAGATGGATATGTCATAATCAAATAAATCATTGGGAAAAATGGCAGACGCAGAGGAAGAAATCTGTGGAATTTGCCTGAAAGCCTTCAAAGAAACGAAACGCCATAAAGTCTACAATCTCGATTGTGAGCATTTCTTTCATATTAAATGTATAAAGAAATGGATTCGAGAGTATGGTAAAAAGAAATGCCCGACCTGTCGGACTCGTATCAGCCAGGATGATATGCTCTATTTTACCAGCGGAACATTGCAAATGGAACATTTAAGAATAGATTCGGATGAAGAGGAGGAGGAGGAAGAACCAGAGGTGGAAGAACCGCCAAGGCAACGACGAAGACGAAGACCCGAAGAAGAATTAGTCGATCTGGGAGGCCATGGTCTCATTTTTCAGGGCCTAGTACCAGTCAAATGAGACCCAGAAGACAGAGAAGAGAAGATTTAGTGGGAGATTATGCTTATATGGATACACCTAGACAAAGTTCACCTACCTCAGATGATGAAGAACGGGAAGTCAATCCTTATTTTGGTCGACCGAATGCATTTTGGAGAGAAATGAGACGACAAAGACGAAGTAGAAGGAATTAGATGATTCTTAAAATAAAAATAAATACAGTACGTAAAAATGGAAAAGTAAGACTCACGACTGGTGTATAATATTTTGTTATCAACAGATCCATCTCCTATACATCGTTATATCAACAGATCTATTTCCAAATGGAAAAGTAAAACCGACCGACTGTTGAAAAATATTTCTCAAAAAAATTTGATAGTAAAAAAAAAAAAAAAAAAACTTTTTGTTAATTTTTATCATGTCTTTTAGACATGATAAAAATTAACTGTACCTTCTTTTTTATTTTGAATGATGTCACCTTTTCTAAAAATAGATTTCTAAGAATGAATCATGCTTTTCTTGGAAATTTATACTTAGAAACATGTCTAGACAACATGTTGACATCATTCCAAACAAAAAAGGGGGTCATTAATTTTTATCATGTCTAGAAGACATGATAAAAATTAACAAAAAGTTTTTTTTTTTTTTTTTAATACCACATTAGATTTTTTTAGAAATATTTTCCACCAGTCGGTCGGTTTTACTTTCTTTTTTTGGAGATGTTGATAACGATATATAAGTCGATATATAAGTTTCACTCACTGGGTTCTGATTCATTCGTTTTCGCCTTTGCTTTCACGAGATATCGAGACCGCTTCAGCATTTTGAAGGAAGCCCCTTTGATGTTATACTGTTTCTTCAATCGTCGCTTTAGATTAAATAAATACTGGTAATGATTTTTTCCAAATAGTTTGGATGGAGGAGCATTGAAAAGAAACTGGAATAACTTTATCTGATTTGGATCCTTATAGACTTCTAAAGATTTAGACGCAAACGCTTTTCGTTTCTCTGGATCATCGTTTAGATAGCCCAAGATGTGAATCATCCTCAATTCCGTTTCTAACAGTAATAAGACTATCAGCGACAGTTCATCTGTTTCATAATTGGAGAGACAGTGATTACGGATTTGATCCATCTGCTCTGCTGTAAAACGTTGGTGTTTTCGACGACGAGGTTTCTTGACCACCACCTCATCTGCAGAAGGTAAGAACCATTTTCGTCGAATAACATTTAAAGCATTTGAAATATATTTCGCGGAACGTTGTTTTTGATCGATAAGATATTGGTGATATTCTTGAAGTGTTTCGGTATGATTTAGATCTTTATGCATTTGTAAACACCAAGTTTCATATTGATTTTCATAAATAGAGTAGACTAATTTACTAGTTTTTGAGGGAGACATGATGCTTCTTTTATTTTTGGTATAATGAAGAACTCGTACTTATTTATAATTTTTTTGATAGGTTTTTGAATCAAAAAAAAATATTTATAATAATAAGAAGAAGAAACAGTAGAAACAAAATGGCCGAATGTTGTCCAATTTGCTTAGACGAACTCATTGCCGAAGATGTAGAAACCATTTCTACTTTAACGTGTCAACATCAGTTCCACACGAAATGTATTGACATTTGGAGAGAAAAAGCATTGACGTGTCCTGTCTGCCGAGAACCGTTTGAAGATGCCCTGCAGAAATTAATTTCTATGTTTCTCCCTTTGCGACGTTCTTTTTTATATGATGTAATTTACGATTATGTAAACCGCATCAGGTTTTCAGACGATGAGGCTGATTTAGATGATTTACTCATGTATGAATTATTGGGACCTTGGGAAACTTCTGATGAGGAAGAGGAGGAGGAAACAGAATCAATCGAACCTGAGGAAGAAAACCAGAGTGAGGAAACTAATTGAGACTGGAAAAAGGAATCGAGACCATAGATGGGTTTGAGTAAATTAGCCGATGACGGATGTAGGGATTGGACTCGAACCGATGGAATGGATTGGGACTGATATTCATCCCATTTCTTTAATCCCATCCGAAGATTTAAAACCAATGACTTTTTCATATATTCGGAAAGAAGGAATCGCCAGGTTTTGGGACGATACTTTCCAACAATCTCGAGAGCGTTTAACATGCTGAGATAGCATTCTTGAGCTGTCCGACACAGTTTCAAATGAAAGACAACATCCATTTCATTCTCGACTTGCTTCCACCATCTCCCAGTTTGATATTTCCTTGGGTACAGCACTTCATTGTGTGGATATATTTCAGCCTCATCTTCGATCCACGGTTTCATGGTACTGGAAGGAAGGTCGTAGGGATCGCCTAAATGATAATTCAGTAACTGACATTTAGATAAATTGAGATGAAGATGGCTCGTGAAAACAATGAGACGATCGGCATAGGCTGGTGTGACCACCGAGTCTCCAAAATTCGGTTCGATCCAGATGAGAAGATCGCAATGCGTGCCGTCGCATTCATAAGACGGATCTAACCCGCTAACGAACCAATCGTTGGAATCGTCGAGAAGAATATGGACCGTTTTATGATGTCGAACAAAAAGGGTTTCCAAATGATAGGATAAGAGGGAAGGATGCCTTCCTAAATTACCTAATACAACGGTCACGGGTGCGTCTTGACATTTCTTGAAAAGATCTTGAATGGAACCCATGCTGGTTGTTCCGCATACTTGATTCCCGAGACGAGTCAGAAAAGATCCCATGCTTCTTTATTTTTTTAACGCAGCTCGCATATATTCTTGATCTTTCTGGAATTCCGATTCAGGATAAGGTGGCTTTTGAAGACTGGCATTCACTTCATTATGAAATTGAAACCAGACGTGGGCAAAGTGTTCGCCTAAAAACCGTTCTTTATACGTTTTGAGTTTGGATAAGTAATGATACACACAAATCCCGCATCGGAGAGTTCGATATAAAGATTCTGTCACAAAGTCTCTCCAAAGAGTTTTCGCGAGTCGAATATCCTCGTCCTGCTCGTCCTGAACTGAAAACGCTTCGGCCATCCAATGTAAAAGCCGCCAGTAATAAGGACCAAAGACCAACGTGTTGTGGTAATTGATGTGATGAAAATAATCTTCGGCTGAAAAAGGTTGTGGGGATACGGAAATGCCGATCCGGGTCATCAAGTCTCGAATCGCCTGACTTTTCCCCTGGAGTAATTCAATCACCGCTTCGTCTAAAAAGAAAAAGTATTCGCTCTTCCATCGAATACGGTACAGGAGCGTTAAGACGCAGTACGTGGTCAATTTAAAGAGTTGAATCCAACTGTATTCGCCTACCCAAGCTCCAGGTCGTAGAAACGTCCGTCCCCATTTATCTTGGTTCATTAAATTGGCCATGAATAATAAATAGGTGACGACGACTTCATCTAATCGTTGCTGGGGCTCTTCTTCTCGGAAAACGGTCGTAAAGTGGGTGACGTCGGTACCCGGAGGAGGAGGTGGAGAAGAAGGGGTTTTGAAGTGTAAAAGTTCATGAATTTTATGAGCCACGAACGGTGAAACACGAGCCTGGCTTTCTTGGAGTTCGTTCGAAACGATCGGTTCATCTTCTAAATAAGTTCGTTTTAAACGTTTAAAGGTTTGAGCATCCATTATCTTTACTTAAACCACCATTGACGAAAACGGCAATACCAATCTCCCACGTCTTTATTTTGCACCAAACTGCCGAGCAATTCGCCGAAAGTTGTAAAAATCGTCAGCTTGCGAATGTATCCAAAAGCCAGAAAGAGAAAAATGAGTCCGTTGATGAGGAGGAAAAGGAGAAAGAACCAGCTTTGTGTTAAAATGAGACAAAACAGGATCACGAAGGACGTATACGCTCCAGCGACTAAAAGCGTTCCTAATGTTAAGGAATCCATTTGTTTTTTTTTTCTTCTTCTTCTCTATTCTTGACCTAATGTCTCGTAATAAAGGGTCCGATACGTAATATTCTGGTAAGCATTATAAACGGGATGGTGGATAAAGAGAAATAATAAAATCCATAAGAGGATCGATACCATATTTTTGTTTTCTTTGTTCTGAGTCAGAAGAGAAGAGATAATAATAAAGTAACTCATATTAATTTAAAAAAATGGTTCGAAGGGATAAATCCAAATCTGATAAAGCGGAACGAAAATTGCTTCGAATGGAAGCAGCTCCTCCTAATCATTTAGGAGACCCAGTCGTTGACAACCCTCTTAACAATCACCGTCCAAGCAATCCATCTAACCATCCTCCTCCAATCCATGACAATCCTCCTAATAATGATAATGTAGGCAATATTCCCATGGACGTGGATGAGGAAATAATTCGTCGGCATAGGCGAGATCTCCTGAATTACGAAGAATACTATCCCGATCGAATGAAATCAGATAAGCGCTATGCCAAATTGGCTGACGGAAATGAGATTTATGCTAAGAATCGACAAGGAGATGAATTTTATATGCTGGATCCCGAAGGAAATATTGTGTTTGCAAAACAAATCTCTCCCATCACCGGTAAAATAACCCCTGTCTATGCCGTCGATCATTTGAACCGTTCTATTTTACCCGTCGACGCTCAAAACCGTCCCGTGTATGGATTTGATAGTGATGGGGAACCCATGTTTCCCATAGAAAACGGAAAAATGGTGTATCTGTTCTACGGAGGAAAAGAATGGTATCCGGAAAATCCTCAGACCAAAGAACAAATCTATGCTTTAGACGAGCACCATCGACCCTATTTTGCTAAAGACGAGCACCAAAAGCCTTACTATGCTCGAAAACTCGATGTCAATCAATTCCCTATCGAATATGCCCCTCTCGATTCCAACGGTCAACGGATCTATATTCCCTTAGAGAACAATAAATTCCAATACCCGTTTAATCTCGTCACAAAACGACCGCTGTTTGAACTCTCTCCGGATCAGGACGAAATGTATTTCCGAAACAATACGCTAGGTGAATATTATCCCGTCAACGAATTCAACGATGAAATTTACGCTCGAGATCGTTTGCACAATGAAATGCCGGCTAGGAACATCGATGGAACCCCTTATTACGCTAAGAGAGCGAGTGGGTACGAATACTATCCCAAGCAACTCAACGGTCTCGAAACGTATATTCGAATTGGAAATAGGGACGAACCGGCCTTAGATGATTTAGGAGGAGGCATTTATGCGAAAGATGAAAACTTGGACGAATATTTTCCGAGAATTTACCACAACGACAATGACGAATAAAGCAAAACGATTACCAAAGGATCTTCGATGGCAAAAGATGAGTATTATGCAGTCGACAATCTTGGAAATCAACGATATAGAAAGGATCGAAGGGAATTTGAAACATATATTACCACTGACGATCCCAGTCTACTGTATGCCCTAGACAAATATAAAGTTCCCCATTATGCTAAAAAACCCGTGTATATCGGTGGAGAAAAAAAATTTGAGGAGTATTATGGAAAAATCAATAACTTGCCCGTCTTTCTAAAGTACCAGGGTCGAGAAATTTATGCCAAAGAGCATTCCGGGGCCGAGATGTATCCCAAAGATTTGTTTGGGAACGACATGATTGCTCGAGATGCCGACGGGCGGTATTATTATGCTAAAGATGAGACAGGAAATGAAAAATATCCCTTGTTCGCCGACGATACGGAACACAAGCCCGAATACATGTCTTACGCCGTCGATAAAAACGGTATTCCGTTCTATCCTATCAATTCTCAGGGTAAACCCATCTATCCTAAAAATGCTACAGGCGATGAATTTTATCAAATCCTTCACCCTTTCACTCAGCAAGTCATCTTTGGAAGAGATACCGATCAGAACCAAGTGTATGCGCGGAAAGCGGATGGAGGCGAAATTTACCCGGATAGCGGTCAATTCGCCATGACGAGGTTGAAAGAATTCTTTTATGCTCATGATAAGAACGGGGTCATTATTTACCCGGTCGATCAACACGGCAACGAACGATATTTAGTGACGGACAAAGGATCGTACGATCAATTGATGAAAGATCCGGCCGTGAAACGATACGCCAAAGATGCAGAGAATAATGAAATCTATCCGGAAATTATTCATGCCGATAAGCGCATTACCCAAAAACCTTTAGGAAACCGGTACGCTCAAAATAAATTGGGTGAATATTACTACCCGGTCGATCGATACAATAACGAGTACATTGTTCAGTTCAAGAAAGTGAGTGAAGAACAAATCTTTGCGAGTGGATACCCCATCACGTGTGATCAAATCATCATTGTTCCCAATTTAAATGACAAGCCCTGGACGCCTTTATACGAGACCCTAGAATTGAACCCGAAAATTTGATAGGCTACTTGTACCGATCGCATTCGAAACCGATGGATTATTTGACCAATTTGAGATCTAAACGCGCTTCTCGACACGGGTTCCAACCCTATAAAGTTATATATAATAACTCGGAAGGTAAAGTAGTCGAGAAAGTGGAAAGCGGTCTTCCAGGACAGGAAGATCCAGTGGAAGAGGAAGAGAAAAAGAAGAAAAGAAAGAAGAAAATATATGCCAACCCGATACAGTCTGACGAAAATAATCATCAATCCACCACCAACTGGACTAAAATCATTCTTTCTATGATAGGTATCTTGGCCATACTTGCGTTCCTAATCTGCATTAATATACTGTTTAAAAAGTCGTGAGAGAAAGAAAAATATCTGAAACAATCCATTCTTAAAAAGATTGGGATGTCTTGTCAATCCAGTCGGTTGGAAAAAATTTTTCAGAGCTGGAAAAAAAAAAAAAAAAAAAAAAAAAAACCTTTTTGTTAATTTTTATCATGTCTTCTAGACATGATAAAAATTAACTATCTACTCTTTTTGTCTAGGAATGATGTTTCACCCTTTCGAAAATTAGACCATGACTCACCCTTTCTAAAAATAAAATTCCAAGAAATAAATGAGTCATGGTGTATTTTTAGAAACATGGTGAGACATCATTGAAAACAAAAGGGGTTAGTTAATTTTTATCATGTCTAGAAGACATGATAAAAATTAACAAAAAGTTTTTTTTTTTTTTTTTAATAGCTCTGAGAAATTTTTTCCAGCCGACTGGATTCACAAGTCATCACCATTTTTTTTAGGAATGAACTCTTCCTTATCTATTTAAGCATTTCGAGTTTCGCTTCAAATGTGTACGTGCTGTTGAAGAGGGACCCACCTAGATCCTAGTTGACTCATTCATGGGGAAGAAAAAAAAAAGTATTCTATAACGTGTTGGATTATGTTGGAAGTAAGTCTCTTTCTTTTTCATTTTTTTCTAAAGATTTATGAATGACAAACGGAAAGGTTTCTTTCTTGTACTCTTGAAGGCGATGAAAATAAAACAAAGCTTCTTGGAAAGCACAATATTTGGTCCGACCTATATGTTTCGGACAAAACGATGAATATTCATAGTTCATTGGTATGGGCGCGGTATGAAACGCCTCCTTGTTCTTGGAGACGAAATTGAAATAAATAGGACGGGCCAGTATCTGGTACAAAACATTAATTTTCCAATAATGAGGGCAGTAAATGTTTTTATATCCTGCCGTTAGAGCTACGAGAAACGGTTTTAATTGATCGTACGGAAAATGACCCTCATTCCATGAAAAGCCATGCGTTATATCCGCTAACGGTAAATGAACACTCGATATACTTTGTTTGGCGGAATAGGATAATTCAGACCACGGTATGGGTGGTTCCACGTAGATAATGCCTTGGGAACGATCATGGGTGATATAAGCCACTTCTTTAATAATATAGTCGGAAAAGTCATCATTATAAGAAAGATTGAGTTCTTTGGCGAGAGGATCACCATTCAATTCGAAACCTTCGAAATTGAGAACGATATAGGATTCCATGTTTTATTTTTATCGGTCATCTTGTTTCAGGGAACATTGAATCTAAAATCCTCTACGGTTATCACATGAAAATCTCTCAATTTGCCTTTTAGATAGGTGGCTCCAACTAAGTGGATGGATTGAGTTCCATATTTTTTCTTTAATTGTTGGAAACAAATCCGCTCTGATACTTGTACTGCAATAGGTCCTAGACGTATCTTATCCTTGCGAGTGAACAGAGTTATATATTCTATACCCACTCGATGTTGACGAAACTTTTGTAGAAATTGTATTAAGGACCAAGATTGAAGACCCAAGGTCGATTTTAAATCTCTTTCCAAATTAAACGTGGCAGTATGGGAAATAAGAACAATATATCGAAAGGAGGAACCTATTTGTCGATTGAACCGTTCGGTGATTCGCCATGGAAGAAAGGTTGAATGATTCATTTTTTTTTTCAATTTAATTTAATTTTATTTTCTTCTTCGGTTCGAAGGATTAAACAAGCATGGCAGAGTATTACGATATTTCTGTTTTGAAAACTATTCAATTACCGATTGATCGACTCATCCGATTCGTGATTGGGCAAAATCCTCAACTTGAAAACTATCAAGCGACGTACCGGTTTCTGAATTTATTTTTTGAGATTACGCCTCGACTCGTTCGAGATTTTCAATCACAGGCCGTTGCTCATATCCGTCACGTGTTAGATGATATGTCGCAATATGGACACCTATATCTTTTAATCGATCAGCAGCCCCTGTTTAATGTCCTGGAATGGAATGATGAAGAATTTATTTTATCGAATGAAGAAGTCTTAGACCCTATTCGCAAAATGACCAGTCAGTTTTTTCCTAAAGATTCTGCTCATTACCATATCACTTGCATCTATCTCTTATATTTTTACGCACTACTCGCGAATCCGAAATATACTTGGATCACAATGGATTATTTAATGCACGGCAATAAATATCATCAATATTTATTAGCTAAACATGCTCACGAAGAAAAGTAAAAATAAAATCATTAGACGAGAAATTTATTTTTTGAAAAGATAAAGCAATATAATGGAATTTTATCCGAATCGATATGGTAGCGAATATTACAAATATCGAAAAAAAGATCCAGTCTTTGTGAAAAGTGAATATGGTCATGAAAGGTATGCCATTCACTCCCAAAAGGGGGAAATCTATCCCGACAAAGGTGATCCTTTCGCTAAAACCCGAGACGGCCTTCCATATTATGCCAAAGATCGCAAAGGAAATGAAAAATATCCTCTACAACGTAAAAAATCCCTCGTTATTCAAATTCAAAACGAATTCGTTCTGGCCAAATACGCGGACGGAAAAGAACGATACCCGGTGGATTTCAGAGGGAACGAATATTATTTAGTGAAAAATGAAGAACCTTACGTCCTGAAAGATGCCCAAGGTTAATTCTACTTTGCTAAAACATGTAGTGGAAAAGTCCTCATTCCCTGGAATTATTTTGAACAGTACAAGTATCTTCTCTCAGAACATTATAAACGCACATGCGATGCTGCAGGAAACTGCGTTTATCAATCCACGGTACCCGTTGAAGAAATTCTTAAAAAGTTGTTTCCATGCCTCTGTTTGTGCTTAGCTGAAATACCTACGATGGCTTTTATTCTAGCAGCTACGTTAATGTCAATACCAGAACTGTAAGAACAACATTCTTATATATAGTCAGTGAGAAGAGAAAGAATGACTCGATCGAAGCTGGCTGAGAAAAAATTCTATTTAAAAAAAAAAATCCCGTTTTTCTTCCGAAATTGATGTCTTCAATTTTCGAAAAATTGAAGACATCAATTTTCAGACTAAAAAGTTTTTTTTTTTTTTTTTTTTTTTTTTTTTTTTTAATCTTTAGAATTTTTTCTCAGCTGTTAGAAATTTTTCCAACCCGACTCGATCGACCGGACATCACCCTTTTTTAAGAATGGACTCTCACTTATATATTTCAGCATTGCGAGTTTCACTTCACATGATTCTGTGTTTTTGAAGAAGAAACATCTTGAAATCTGGCTTTCTTCAGTCAACTTTTGTTTTTTCCAAGTCATTACACAATGAAATGTTGGGAACCTACCTCATGCATATGTAAAAAGGTTAGTAATTCTTGTCTTTTTTCAGATTTTTGATGATAACATTATCGTAATAAATAACTTGTCTTTTATGCTGAGGCAGATCAATGGGTTCATCGTCCACTTTTAAATGTTTCGTGGTTGAGTGTTCTCCCTCTTCGTCGTCATGCTTTCGTTTGAGAGATGAATTCAATTCGGCATTTTCAAACTGAAGGGGTTCTACTATATCCAAAGAAGAGGAAATATTATTTTCGGCTGAAAAGGAACTGAAATCCATTTCGGTCCGTTTCAAATGTCCAAATTCATCATTGAAACGCATAATGAGTTCCGTTTCGTGGATGGAGGTGTCGCGCATCGTTTTCAAAAATTGTCGAATGGCCGATTTCAGTTCGTTAAAGGTCGTAACAGAACCGGGAATGATTTGTACATCGGCATACTGTTTGAATTGTGTAAAAATATCGGTCGAAGATAAAAATTCTTTTTTGAATTCTACTAATATTTCAGGTTCGGAACGGTAACGGATCATGCCGTCCTCCATGTTAATATTGTGAGCCAGATGCAGATAAATCATTAAAAAGAAACCTTTATAGGAATCTTCGACGATAGAATCTTTGGTTTCGAGTAAATATTGATCCTGCATCACTTGTTCTGAGGTGAGGGATGGAGCATTTTTCGTAAACACGGCGTCAAAAGGAATCGCTACCACGCGATCATTAAACGCCTCTGTGGCCGTACACACTGGGAACGTATTGGTAGAAGCCATGAGTTTGGCACTGGGAATCGCTCCTACATTTTGCTCGTACAAATTCCGAAAACTGGTGGTCGAATTACCCGTGATTTCTTTCACGAGGTTTTCGTTTAATTTTCCCGACATTTCTTCAACAGTCACTACCCGACAACAAAATAACGAAGAGGCCAGTTCGGGTTGGGCTGATAGTCCTTGACCACTCGTCGTTTGTAAATTGACAGCTCGAATACCATGAGTATAGCCTCCAAAGACCTTCGAGATCATTTGAAAGAATTTACTTTTTCCATTGCGCGTGTTGCCTTTCAAAATAAAAAATTTGCGACCGTAATTGGTCGCAATGAGAAGACTGGCCAGGACATCTAAAAGGTACATGAACAGATCGTATTCGAAACACGTATATTTACACATGTGCACATAAAAATGAAGCATGCTTTGAATGAGCGGGTTGGTTTCTAGTTTGTCATGAAACTCGCGCACTTTTTCCCGCAGCGTATCCAGTAAATCGTCCGTGAGGTCGAGAAAACAGCTTTTCAGGTATTGTAGAAAAAATTTCCGGTCGGTTAATAAACGATAGATGGCTATCAAATCCGGATCGTGACGAAATTGTATCAACTCGTGTCGACTAAAATTGATGCCCAGACGTCGATCCGATAGGTAAAATTCCGGAACCGTCCCTCCTACATGACCCGTCAAGAGATTCAGAACCCCATCGTGGGTTCGAATATGCCATTTATGTCGATCCATTTGAATGATTTTACGATCAATGTTGGTTCGACTCAGAATGGACGAGACCACATAATTAATGTTGACCTGTTTCATAATGTCTGTAAAAGGACACATGTTTTTAGTTTTATCGGCAAACTGATTCCGAGCATAGGCCTGAATGGAGGACCAGATGGCATTCATCAGGTTTAGAATTTCTATCTGGTGGGGCACTTCTTGCCAGTACTCGTGGATATTATTCCACATATAGCGTTGAGGTTTCTTACAGGAATTGTGCATGGTAATGACGAGAATCGGAAAATATCGCTCTTGAATTCGATGAATTTGTTCCACGAGCTGATCTCCAGACACCGAATATAAAATAACGCCTTTCATGGTTTTGATAATAGCTTCCAGTTTATCTTTAAATTTGTAAATTTTAGGATTGAGATTCGAACCACAAAAGAGGATCGTGTCGAGAGTAAAATCTTGGGAAATGATATCTATAATTTTACTGTTGATTTTTTCCACAGAATCTATGAGTTCGTGAGATTCTAATATCGTACGCAAATGGGATGCGAGTGTATGGGAGGACATTCGTAAATGTTGACACAAGGCACAAAAGACAGGTAAAAAATAGTAACCTTGATTGTACTGCATAATCGTACGAAGGGGATTGGGATCGGAATGCAAACTAGGATTGTCTAACTTGAGAGTTTGATTCACCGTCTGGAATACATCGTTTTCGATGACGATAGAATTTTGACTTTCCCGGTACCATCGTTTTAGAGCCCGGTTATTCGATTCAAAGTCTGAAATCACAAACCCGTTAAACTTGATAAAGTAAAACGTTTTTAACCAATGATGACCTTCGGTTCCAAAATCCTTCCCTTTGTAAATATACATCGGGGTTTTTAGTTTATACACAAATGTAGCCACTTTTTCATCGTCGGGTCCAGCTTCCTCATCTTTGCTAATAAGCGTGGGATACGATACTCGATACAAAGGATCGTACAGTGTCACCACAGGCATCATATATTCATAAAGTTGTTTTTGAATATCCATTGGCTGGAGGTGGAGCAGTTTACGAAAAAAGGAATTGGTATTATCCTTGCGACGTTTAAATTTTGATTGAATGCCTAACAATCGCATGCTGAAAGCATTGGGATTGGTCAAATCTAAACGCCAGGTGGTTTGTTCGTCTACATAAATAATCAGCATGGGTTCGTATTTATTCGTATAGGGCTTGGAGGAATTCACAAGCGTCGCATTCGCTAAAACGTCCAACTGGAAAATAAATTCAGATGTTTCGTGATAGAACCGGGGTTGAAGTTGGCTGCAGAATTGAATATAATCATCATGAGCGATCGAGATTTCCGGCAAATGGACATGAATACCACCTCCTGGACGAACAGCCACAATAAAAGTAAAATGCTTAAGGGATAAAAAGTAAAATTTTAAGGTTGAGAGAATAACAGAATCTACATAATCGTAGAGCATAGATGAAGGAAGGGATGCATCGCATTCGGTTTTAATATCAATATCTAGGATAAGGGAATGATGGGTCGTCGAGCAAAGATCCATCGTTAAAAAAAGATTTTCGGCAGACGTTCGAGTATAAAATCGAGAAAATTGTGCGTAGTCTTTTCGGTTACAGTAAAAGATTCCTCCCGACATCTGGTAGAAAATGTAAGCATCGTTGGGCGCATCTCCAACCGAATTAATCCTTGTTAAATAATGGAGGCTCTGCGACATGATTATATATCTTTAACTTGATTAATATTTCTTAAAAAAATACAAGCAATGCTTTGTAAGTAAATATCCTATAAAATCTCCACGTGCTCCTCTAAAGAATAAATAAACTGAGCACTTTTACCTTCATAAAGTCTGTTCCTATATACTGTTGAATTCACGGCACAGAATGATTTAAAGTGAAATTCATTTCGCACGTCTTAAATAGATAAACCAGAGTTCTTTCTAGCCAGAACTCAGAAAAAAATTCTAAAGTAGATATTAAAAAAAAAAAAAAAAAAAAAAAAAAAATTGTTAAATTTTATCATGTCTTTAGACATGATAAAAATTAACTACCTTCCCCTTTTGTCTGGGAATGTTGTCTCACACTTTCGGAAAATAGAACATGACTCATCCTTTCTAAAAATAGAACTCCAATAAAAGAATGGGTCAAGGTATATTTTTTAGAGAGTGAGACATCCTTCCCTGAAAAAAAGAGGGGACAGTTAATTTTTATCATGTCTAAAAGACATGATAAAAATTAACAAAAAGTTTTTTTTTTTTTTTTTTTTTTTTTAATATACATTTCAGATTATCTGAGAAATTTTTCCCAGCCAGCTTTTACTTTTCTAGACATAAACGTCCTTGTTTATGTCCTTGAATGACGTCATCTCTCATGTATATATATAAAGCGTGTAAGTTGGCTCTGTAGACTTATTCCTTTCGAGGAAGAAGGCGAGATAAAGTAAGCTCTGTCATGGATAATGAAAAGTATTACAATGTTTCGGATTATGTGGAAGCGTATGGAAATGTTTATAGACAATATTATTTTATAGCTGTTCGTTTCAAACTACCCATCTTCCATGTCGATACTTTGAAACATTTTAGCCCGGGTCTCGTTCGAGCACCTTGCATTCTCGTGGTCAGTGAAAATCGACTCATTTTCCAAGGAGAAAATTTAGACAAAGACTATCCGTTTCCTCGTGGGTCTTTAGTCTTTTGCGTGCATGGAACAAAAGAGGATCCTCGTTGGATTAACGTCTCTAGAGATACGACCGATCAGTTTTTACAAAGTTTATTTCCCTCTCGAGATTTTATCAAGGTCTCCTATGAAAATAATACCTTATTTGTTTGTTCGACCATCAATCCGTTTTCCTTGTTCTGGAAAGTACTTCCTCGCAATATGGCTTTTCGCGCCTTAAGCGATCTGACGATGACCTACATAAAAAGAGAACCTTTCCAGTTAGAGCATTGCATGCGCCTCCGATTTTTCAAACGAAATACGCACGTCTGGGAATCGTGGTCCAACTGGTATCACTATTTACATCCCATGCTCATCCTCCACTTCATACATTTAACGGGACAAGCTGCGAGTGCTCAATTGGCTGCCAAACTGCATAAATTGTGGAAACGCTCCCTTCCACCTTACCTGCATACGGATTCTATTCCATCGGACTTTTATACTTGTGAAATTACTTTTGATGACACGAAATTAACCGGTGTTTGGTTTGTCGTTTTGAATATGTCTTTAGTGATGTATGTTTCGCCCATGATTGCGTCATTCCATCATGAAACGTTCCTCGACGTGAATCGTGAACAATGTAATTATTGGCTACCGTTTTACCGAAATAATGAATTATGGACCCGAGAAGGATTTAAAATATACGTTTCCCACTTTAGAAAGAATCGTCGCTACTTGAAAGAAGTCATGATTTGGTTATCGTCCCGCTCCGAAGATAAATATCAATATATGTTGCTCGATTTGAACAAGTAGCCTACCTTTTAATGATTTAAAAAAAGCAAAAATAAAAGAATGTTACGAGAACTGGTTCGATGTCTTATTCAATACCAGTCCGACCCCACTTTTATATCTTTAAATGTTGTCTATGGTCTCAAACAAAATCTTCGAGACGACGTGATCGATGCTTTTCTCCTGAGTCGACCTTTACTCCATCTCTATCCTCAACTGTATAAAAAGAGTTCGAGCATCATCGATTTCTTGTTTCGCATTTCGGGCTTGCATTTGGAAGAGATTGTTCCGATGGAATCGCAGGACCTGGAAAACAAAATCGCTTCTTTGGAAACTCAATTGGAGGCAGATCGGAAAGCTTTTGAGAAACAAATCGAGACGCTCCAACAAGAGCACCGGAACGAAATGCGTTATTTTCTAGCGGAAAAAGAACAATATGTGAATACCGCTCGATTCGGAAAAGAGCATTCAGTCGTGGATTTGCAACGACAATTGGAACGCCTTACATGGGAGAAAGAAACCCTGCAGACTGAGTTGGAGCAGCTGAAACGGAATCACGAAACCTTACAAACTCAGTGGGAGCAATTGAAACGAGATCACGAAACCTTACAGACACAAATTCGAACGCACGAGTCTGAAAAAATACAATGGCAGAGGCAAATAGTAGAACAACAACAACAACAATTGAATAATAATAATAATAATAATAATAATAATAATAATAATAATATCGAGTTTCCAAACCGTTTGATGAACGAATGGCAAATGCTCCACCAACGCTACGAAACAGGACTTGAAGAATGGATGCAACGAACGGAAAGTTTAATCCGCCCTTTGCAAATGGCTTTACAAGAAACGATCGAGCAACTGAAACTTCCTCCTTCTTCTACGACTACGGTCATTGAAACTTTACCGCTCGAATCGCCTCCTTCTCAGCAGCTCATGATCGAGTCGTCGCGATCTAAATTAGAGCAATTACAAGAAACCCTCGACCAGTTTTTAACATCGTATCAATCGGAACAAAAACAGCACGTCCAGCAATTGAACGAGGAACTGAAAGGACAATTGATCCTTTGTCAAAACGAAAAACGGATATTGGAAAAGCAGTTGGAGCAGGGTCAGAAAGAATGAACCGACCTCCTGCAAAAATGGAAAATCGAGTCCGAAACACATTTCCAGGAAGGTATTCAACGCGTTCTTGACACGCTGCAAAAGAAAAATCCTCATATCGAGACGATTCTTCGAGACGAAATGGCTAAACAAATGAAGGAGTTCCACGAAACGCAGTTTATGACGTTTTTACAGACGATCCTTCCCCCCTCATTTTGGAAACCTTTAGGTGCGAACCAAGATTGGAAAACATTTTTCTTCCAACAAATTCAAACGTATATCCAGTATTTACAAAATTGGCAAACCCAGCTTTTGAACCAATTAACACTTCTCGGGAATGCTTTAAATCAATCGCTAACGCCCGACAATTTAGCTCATTCCGTTCTTCACAGTCTCCCTTCTTCCTCTAAAAGCATGATGGAAGACACAACCCTCTTGCAACGATTGCACGATCTTCAACAATCGATTGAGAACCAGAACGAAGCGAAGGAGGTCCTACAACAAATCCAAGCTCAACTCCATCGGGATCGTAGCCAAGAACATAAAAAATTACAGCAGAGTTTAGAACATGAAAAACGGCAACGCGTCGCTTTGGAAAAGAAACTGGAGGTCCTGAAAACGAATTTGGTAACTCTGATACGGACTAAATGGAATGCGTATTTTGGGGCCACGGATTACGATCAGATTCTCGCGGAACTCGAAAAAGTATTCCACTTCAAAGAAAATCTAGAGAGGACCCTCGAAACGCAATTGGCGCAACTGAAAGGTCACTTTCCCGAAATACCGGTCTTTCAATTCGATAATTTGGCGTCGAGCATGATCGAATGGGCTCGACAGGTCGAGAATCACAACGATTGTGAAGTCGAGCTCCGTAAAACCAAAGAACAACTTTTCGAATTGAAACAGAAACTCGATCAAGTCGAAAGTAATTATACGAAATGTAATGAGTACCTCCTCTACGCCAAAACGAAATTGACCACGTTCCTAAAAACGATCCTTCAGAATGACCCTAGTGATCAGAGGGAAGATTGGCCGCAAGCCATTGTCCATCAACTCCAAAACGTGATTCACGAGCATCGACAATTTCAAGATCTCGTTTATAAACAAATTGTCACGCTTCGAGCCCAGTTTCCGAACATACCGGATCCCATTGAAGAATTGGCGAATTCGGTGATTTTATATTTCGAGCAGGAACGAGACCTATACCGACGGCAGTTGGAGGAACGTCCTCACATTACCGAAGTGAAAGAACCCACTACTGTACCGGCCATTACGTATCCTACGGATCAAGTGGAGGAATTACAGCGGGAAGTGAAAGATTTACAAAACCAACTGGAAGTGTCTCGGTCTCGAAACCAAACTTTAGAAAACCAACTGGCTAAAGCTCTCGTAACTCCGCAGGATGTAGAAATGTCCGATACTTCGAAATATAAACGAAAGCACGTATCGACGGTCGACGAAGACTATGTAAGAGGTCTGTCATTGGATTTACAAGAGGCCAAACACGCTTTAGATCGACGTCTGGACGAAAAAGCCCACTTGCAAAAGGAATTGGAACACATTAAAACCGAACCAACCCCTTCTCCCTCCGTATCGTCCGATTTCAAAATGCTCAGCGACCTGTTTTATCAATTATACGTGTCCTATTTTCGATTACGATTTGATGTCGTGTACGGAAAAACCGTTTTTTCGTCGGAGGAATATATTAGATCCGTGCTGAATAAATTGGATTTCGTGGATCGAAGCATTCGATCCAATATGACTGTGAAAGAATGGACCGATGTTTTATTGCAATACATCAAGTGGGACGTACAAACTCTGACAGGAGGGTTAGATTGGCAGGGGTCGCATACAGCCTACATTAAAGATGAATTCTTAACCTATTGCATGAATCAAACGATTGAAATCATTGACCGGTACGCGAAAGAATTGAGGAAACAGACCGAGATGTTTAGAAGTCCATAAAATAATAATAAAGGGGAACTATGGAATATTCAGAGTTAATCGATCGTATTCTTGCGCACCCGATTTTAAAAGCGGGGATTGACGAAATCGTTGAAAATAACCCGAGAACGTTAAACCTCGTGAGCCGGGAATGGAAAAATATATTAGCCAACAATCCTCAGTTTCAAGATTTTCAAGCTAAAGCGATCCCGTTCCAGCATCCCGTAGAAAAAGGTTATATTCAGATTGAAAATATTAAAGATTTCAATCATCATTATAATATTCTCGTAGCGGGGTATTGGGTTCTCTGCGCTACTAATTATAAGAGGAATCTGAATGCCCATTCTTTCATATGTAAACTCTGTCCTCCTCTGGTGGACATTACCAAAGCCGTGGCCGCCGATCATTCCCAAATGCTGATTTCAGAACAATGTCGGTTCTTCATTGAAAAATGTAGACCTTCTCTCTGTAAAGCGTGTCGGCAAATGAGTCAACGAAATGATCTGAATTCTCAGATGTCTCAAAATCAATGGTGTTTACGCAAAACCAAAGTGTTTGATGGAACGACCCTTTTAAACGTGTTTCAAGAAACCCTGGACCAAGAATTTGTGAATAACGATATGTTTATTGGTATTTTAAATATTAAAATTAATTCGCGGTACTTTTACGAAACGGACGCTTTGTATTGTAGAGTAGGAGGCATTTGTAGAGATATGATTCTCTTTCAAGAAGATGCTCTGAATATGATCGAAAAACCCGTGTTTCAGTTAAATATTTTAGAACCTTCTTCGAGAAATATTATTAACGAAACCATTTCCACTACCTTCGATAAAGAGAAAATCAAAATTGAAAAGGTGGATCCAGACCAGGTTCCCATCAAAAGCAAGATCAATCCAGATCTGTGCAAACCATTCAAGAAAGAGAAGCCTAAGAAGGAGGCTGAGGATGTAAAAGGCAATGAGGATCCAGTCTATTTAGGTGAGGTTTCTGCCAGTTCTATAAAGAACAAGTTTAGTAAATTTGCGTATAAACCGTACGCTCTCAGGTCTCGTCGTGATCTGGATTAGAAATTAAAAAAAAAAAAAAAACAAAAAACTTTTTGTTAATTTTTATCATGTCTTTAGACATGATAAAAATTAACTACCCTCCCCTTTTTGTCTGCGAATATTGTCTCACTCTTTCGAAAAATAAACCGTGACTCATTCTTGGAATGATTGCCATTAGAAAGGATGAGTTATAGTCTATTTTTAGAAAGTGTGAGACAACATTCCCAGACAAAAAGGGAAGGGGGTTGTTTGTTAATTTTTATCATGTCTAAAGACATGATAAAAATTAACAAAAAGTTTTTTTTTTTTTTTTTTTTTTTTTAGATCTTAAAAATTTTTTCCAGCCGACTCGATCAACAAGACCATCATTTTTTTTCAAGAATGTGTTCTCACTTATCTATTTAAGTCATTCAAGTTTCATTTCAGATCGTTTAATGCTATGGCCTGTGTATAAGCTTCTACATGATGAAAACAGATTCTGTGTCAAGGTATATTGCCATTTTGTTTTTTTTTTCCTTTTTACATAATAGAAATTTTTCTGTACTGACTTTTTAACCCCCCAACCAAATCAATTTATTTCTCCAAACCTTTTCGCATTTAGCAAGTTAGGAACCGCGTATCAGAAAACTGCATGGCATTTTTCATAATGAGATTATCGGGCAAATCCTTTCTCGTCAATTGTTTATTTAAAGCCGTTTCTTTGGGATACGTGATGCATTTGGATTGATAGAGATACGAAGATCCTGTTTCTTCTCCCATCACAACTATCGGTTCAGGGTGACAAATATCTTCTAACGTATAAAACCCAACCCCTTTCTTGTACGCGACATTCGAAATGACGGTTTCGGGAACGAGGTCTAAATTGGGTAGCTTATGAAAATCGAATAAACAATGCGCCAGCAGGAAATTGTAAAAGGGAGAGAATTCCGTTTTAGGGTCGACAAAAAGACCTCCATTCGCCATGTCGCATACCTTTATCTTGTCGAAAAGCGTCGCTACATTTGAATTATTAATATAGTGGTATAAACCGCAAAGACGTTGCTGAAGCGTGCTCTTGAAATGAACCATCATTTCTTCTTGCATCTTCGTGGTATTGTTCACGCCTAAACCAATTTCGTTCGTGTTGCCAACACTTATATTCCGTAGCAGTTCGTAATGGAAACGCCGATCAAACACATCCATGGCGTTATTGCGTTTCAAGTCGGTCGGGTCTTGAGAATACAGGTGGTTGATATAGTGCTCGATGCACGGGTTGAGTTTAAACGTGAGATCGTCCAACTGGACGTCGTGTAAATCGGGTCGGAAATGTTTATCCAGGAACTCGCGCGTCGGTAAAATGACAGTATTTTTCGGAAACGAGAAATTTTCCTTCACAATCAGGAAAGGTCCAACGACCTTGGTATGCGATTCCGATTCCATTCGATGATAATAAATTTGCAATCCATAAGGATTTCGAAGATGGTTCAGGCAGAGAATATTCCGAAACGCCGAAATATTGTCCGACCCACAAGGAATTTTTCGATTACTAAAAATACAATTGGATTCGTTCATTGTCTTGGTTTCTGAAAATCCGGCAAGGGTCAAGAGACATGCGATTTTTTAACAAGTCTGGAGGCAAAGTCGCTAAACAATTTAAACAATTCGACATTCCTGTCAAACGAGCAGGGGAGGTCGCTAAAGTCGTCGCGAAGAATAAACCCCTTCAAAAAGCTTTTGATAAAGTGTTTAGTAAGAAAGCTCTTCTGACCGCAGGAGGGGTGACGGCCGTCGCGCTCGGTTCTCAATATGTCAACCAATACATTCGGTACAATTCGGGCTGTTTTCTCTACAACGGAGGGGACATGGTTTGTAAACTTAAAGAATTGAGTTGTTGTCAACCCGAACCTGTTCACGGGATCGAATCGTGCACGGGATTTCCTATTCAGCAATGGAATGCGTGTGAAGGGTACGACAACGAGAAAGAGGATACGTGTTGTCGATTATGTGATTGTCAATATCACGATTGTACACCGACGCAAGAATTGAAATGCCGTCGACCCACGATCGGAGAAGCTTTAACGCATTTCAGTCAAGACGTGACGGGTTCCATCACGAGTGGTATTTTAGATGTTTTGGGTAATATACCGTACCTAAAACCAATCTTGTTGGGAATCGTTCTTGTCATCATCGGCCTTATTATTTGGAAATTCGTATAAGAAAAGATGGATATCGTTACACTTCAATCCTTAAAGACTCCTATCGATCACCTTCTTCAACATAAATATCGTCCTCGACTGAATACCGTGGTACCTCAATATATCAAATTTCATAAATTTCCGCCCTTCACGAGCCTCGTCACGCTCGAACTGGTGCGCGATCCAGAAGTACAGGAAGCGGTGCGAGACTATATTCAAACGCTGTTTCGAGAAAAAGAGAAATACGGCTATTTGTATTTTTTGAGTGAACAAAACCTCGTACTTCCATTTACAATTCAATGGAATACAGAATTGGTCGTGGATCCATTGAACTTTTTTACTATCATTACGGAAATAGATCAGATAGCCGACCAGTTCGCTCAACGGGGAGATATGACGTACGAAATAACTCGCGTTGAAATACTCTATTTTTTAGTGTTGATTGTGAATATTCAACTCAATTGGATCACGGTCGATTATTTGCTACGATGTAATCAGATGTATGATTACTTGATTGCTGCTCCTAATCGAATCTTGACCAATTCCGAAATGGAAAAGAATACAATATGATCTCCAAGTGACGAAATGCTTCTTCTTCAACCCCCCTGAGCGATCTGAAGTAAAACTTGAAATGTTTAAATAGATAAGCGAGAGCCCATTCTAGAAAGAATTTTGAGATGTCTTGCCAATCGAGTCGGCTAGGAAAAATTTCTGAGAGCCCAGAAAAATTTCTGTAGATGAAAAAAAAAAAAAAAACTTTTTGTTAATTTTTATCATGTCTTAAGACATGATAAAAATTAACTCTCTCTTCTTTTTGTCTGGGAAGGATGTCTCACCGTTTGGAAAAAACCAATCATAACTCATCCTTTCTCATGGCAATCATTGCAAGAATGAGTCACGGTTTGTTTTTCGAAACGGTGAGACATCCTTCCCAGCCAAAAAGAAGAGAGAATTAATTTTTATCATGTCTTAAAGACATGATAAAAATTAACAAAAAGTTTTTTTTTTTTTTTTTTTTTTTTTTTTTTTTTTTTTTTTAAGCTCTTAGAAATTTTTTCCAGCCGACTCGATTCACAAGACATTTCAAGATGACGTCATCGTTTCAAGAATTGTGTATATCAGTGGATAACTTTCGCACTTCTTGTGAGTTGAGTTCCTAGCTGAGCTAAGGGAATCACCATTTCTCAATCTACAGATATTTGTTTCGTTCTTTTTTCTCTTTACAACAGAACACATGGAGAGGAAACTGGTCGTTCCATAAATTCAATTCTTAACCGGACAATATCGAGAAATTTTCGAGCTTCCCGACTTAGGCGAATGACGATCGGGGACGATGAATTTCTTGGTACAATGATACCTTCTTCTTCTTCGGTTTCGACCGTTTCGGCCGAAAAGCATATTTTATGTCGAGCCAAAGTTAGAGCCAATTGAAAGAGTTTCAGATTGCCGTACCTGATTTCTGGATCCGTGGAACGATTCTGATGATAAAATTCCAGCCATGATTGAACCAGGTAAGGTAGATGAGCATAGGGTTTAGCAAGTGGAACTGGTTTTTCTTCTTCGATTTTGGTCAGACACCATAAATCATGAGGAATGGAAGCATATCGAACTCGGTGAAGCGCATGCTGACAATCGTATTCGTAACTCTCGAGAAACGTCAATTCGCTCACATCTGTGACGGGATGGAACAGACACGCTGTGTTTCTATTAGCAGGTTGTTTCGGATGAGATTCGAGCATGACATAACTTAAACATAAGAAAGCCTTTTTGTATTCAAACCCGATGATCGTCGAACACAGTACGACCGGTTGAAGTGGATACGTGGTTTCTGGTTCGTAAAGAATAGGAATCCAGTGCACGGTCGTGGGGATGGCTTGATATTCCATGTACCGCTGATACGGTGATCGAACATATAAAATCGTTTCCGGTTCAGAACCGTTGACGACGAGTCCAATGCATTTCCCGTTAGGATTCGATCGAGTAGCATTTTCGAACCCGATTTGAAACGGGTATTCGATCAAGAGTCCGACCTTCTCAAGCGAATTTCTCTGATCGTACGTATTCAAAATATCTTGGACAATATATTGAGGATGGTGCTGATACGTCCATTGTTTTTGAATGAGCGCCGTACTCTTATTGTACTCAATGGGAAACGGGATGGGTTTCTCAGGATTCACGGACGGTAAAAATTCAATAAAGGAAGACGGAAAAGCCGTTCGCGTTTTCAGAGGATCGTAATAAACGTCCGGTCGATCTTTCCATTCGTTGATGAAATTATGGACGAGGTCATTCTCGTGATGGACCTGGTTGGACAAAAAACAAAGACGATACCTTTTCCCTCCGTCATCTTCTGGTAAATGTAATCTGGGCCCGTTATCATCATCAAAGTAATGTCCTCCTGGATACGGTATATCCCATTCGTCTAAATATAGAAGTGTATGATTATTTTGGGAGCGGTACACGTTTTCGAACACGGGATTTTGTAAATACCGTTCGATCGTTTTAGGATCTTTCACAAAAAATGGTGTGGCGAAAAGTTTGAAAAGATTGTGGGAGGATTCCGATGAATTCGGGATCGTGAGGAAAATGACCCGTTCGTTTTCTAAAAGAAGGATCCATGATACATTGCGTTGAAGAAAAACGGTACACGACAAGTCCGACATTTTACAATAGGCGGCTAGGGCGAGAACGAGTGGTTTCTGACTCGGGACGACTTTATCGAAATGAGCGAGTTTTCGAATCACAGAAGGTTGAAGCCGCATATGGGCTAAGGGAAAAAAAATCGTATCTTGAATCACATTGATTCCTCCTAAATGCAAGCCATGAAATTGGCTGTAAAGTGTAGCGTATTTATGAATATTCATTATCCTTTGTTTTTGAGAGGGTCGGATTAAAAAAAGAAGAAAATAGACATCTGAGAAAATATCCGCAAGTGGAAAAGCTTACGATGAGCCGATTTTATAGTTGGCGTAGTATCCGAACTGACATTCGCTAAGGGGTCTAATAAAATCTAAAATCCATGGCTAGAGAATAGATGGGGAAAATCTTTTATGCTTCTGATAAAAACCGCTCGTTGTAAATCCAGAATCCATTGGTTAGAACAGATGCGGGAAATGTATTTGGAATTCTAATAAACAGACCAAACTGCCTTGAGTATCTGCAAGTAAAAAATGTTACGATGAGTCAATTTTATAGTTGAAGTAGAATCTTGGATCCATTAAGGATATTGATAGAACTTGTATGTAATTAGAGAGAAAGGAATGAACAAGATAAAATGAGTTATGAATCATTTCTCCGATCCGTTTTTGGATCTAATTATAAGACATTTATGCCTTTTATTCATACTATTCAGCTTTACTGTTTATTTGTCATTACATTAGTAATTTGTCTGACCATCTACATGATTTATGAAACACAGCAAGATAAATATTAGGAAAACTATGTTCCCCCTTCATGGTATTTGTTTTTCAGACATATATATTATGGATTAAGTTATTTCTTTATCAATAGCGTCAGATCCTGGCACTCATTCAAAAAATCATTAATAATAATTTAATATCATTAATAAAATTTTGAAACCTTCTAGTATAAACCTTTTTATCAAATTTTTAGTAAAATAACAAAGATCCTAAAATCCTTACCTTTTAAATCTAGTGTGTCCCATAGGACAAACCGGTTTGTCCTATAGGACACACTACATTTAAAAGGTAAGGATTTTAGGATCTTTGTTATTTTACGGTCAAGGAAAATTTAAAAGTTTTATGGAATCCTTATATTTTTTTTAATCAATTTACTTTTTAGGTACCAAAAAAGGATTAGATTAAAAAATATAAGACGAAGTGAAAAATAATAGATAATAATTAATAATGAAGGGTAGGAATTAAGATGGATACTGAGGAACCTACAACTTTATCTGAAAGGAAAAGAAAAAGAAAAGCATATTTGAAACATTATTGGTCACTGGAACGAGTAAAAGAAGCAAATCGATGGAGAAAACGAGAAAGGCGAAAAGATCCAAACGTTCGATTCAAAGAAAAAGAATACCAACGAATGAGACGATGGAAATGTTGGGATAACGCTCTACCTAAACATAGACATAAGCCTGGCAATACAGTATTCAAACAATGTCCGTCGATGGAGGAATGTCAAAATATTATTAAACGTATGAATATTTCGGAAGGAACACGAGCTAAGTATGAATTTTATTTTAATGAATTCTATGATTGGTATCAAAAACATGGTGACGGTATAAAATATCATTATAAAAGAGCACTAGAGATATATGAAAAGTATCTGACTGAGGAAAAGAGGAAATCGTATAATAAAATAAAAAATAAAATCGTGTTTTTATACCGTTTGCTCGGTGAAAAAAGGGAGCGCTCGAAACAAATTCATATTAAAAGATGTCAAGGTCCTCTTCTTACATTAAATGATCTCAAAAAACTTAGAAAAATAGTTATAGATCGCTATGAATATGAAGAGATGGCTTTATTTATTCTTGTCATTCTTGAAACTGACTTAAAAGCAAACGAAATTTTAAAACTTCTGAACGAAACAGATCTTCGACGACATTATGCAGAAAAGAAATTGGCGTCGTCCAATATATGGGATCAACGTAATCGGTTTTTGTATGAATTTTTGGCTTGGGTTATTGCCGGCCCACTTTTCCCTCGATCATTAGATGGTTGCTTAAGAAAATTAAAACGATTCTTTCGAAAGTATTTTCCGTATCGATCCTTTAATCCTTCCTATACCATCATTAAACGTTCCATGAAAATTGCAAAATATCGTAAATATATACAAGAAGAAGCTAAAAAGGAGATGGAATCAGTAACACAAGAGTCTATTCTTTAAAAAACTTTCAAAAAATATAGGGATCATTGCTTTTATGGATTGAAAAAGATAACCAGATTGGATCTTCAAAAGCACTTCGTAATCTGAAGTAGAACTCAAAACACTTAGATAGGTTCAAAAAAATAGGATAATCATTTCTTTCTAGTAAAACGAAAAATAATTAAGAAGGAAAAATCTCTTACCTTTATTGAAGCATTTGTCGTAACGTAGAAGCTGCGTTGAAAGATGTTACCTCTTCAGCAGTACAGACTGATCTGTAGGGAATGTCGGATTGTTTAAATAGATAAGTGAGAGTCTGGATAATTAAAAAACCATAAGGATCAAGTCGATTGAATTAGTAAAAAAAAAAAAAAAAATATTCTCTCTTTTCGTCCGAAATTGATGTCTTCAATTTTTCGAAATTGTGAGACATCATTTCCGGACGAAAAGAGGGGTAATTTCTAATTGCACCCAATGTAAGATAGAGTCACGGTTTGTTTTTTCAAAAAATTTGAGACATTTTCAGACGTACATTTTTTAATGATCCAGTTCATTACGGATCCCGATAAAACCGAGCTATATTCCTATGCACACACTGAGGTTTTCCTTGAATCATAGCCTTTACTTGTGGAAATTGACACATGCATTCATGCTGATTGAACCCCCTATAGATAAATGTACCATTTTGACAAACGTCTTTCGCCAATTCTCCACAATCCGGTCCATTGTAAAAAGCTGGATCCGTACAGTAACACGACCACTGATAGAATCCATTTTTTTCGGTAAGAATAATCATACCCCCTTTTCCAGTTTGACACGGGTAAGGATTCAGTTTGGGCATACAGAGTCCTCGAACACATTGCATTTCTTCCCCGTTTGTGCAAAGAAAATCACATGTATCCACACACCAGACTTTTTCTCGTCGACAATCTTTAAGCGGTATAGATTCGTTCATGGGGATGGAATCCGATTCTATGACAGAAGTAGGAAAGAAAAATAGAAAGAGACCAAACATCATCAAGAATATATACATTTCAGCCATCTTTTTTTTTTCTTTGGACAAAAAACAAAGGATAAGGATATGGAAAGACGAGTTGATCAACACGAAGAACGTCGATCTTGTCGTCAAACGGCTCTTCAGTCTAAAATTAATACTTGGCGAGATGCTTGTACGGCATGCTTTAAAATCATGGATGATTGGGCCACGATCGATTTTAAAAAATTCCATTTCATATTTGAACGATGGGTCTCGATTCTCAATCGTATCTTGGAAAATCCAATTCGTCGATTGGACCGTTACGAAATGTCCATGTATTATTGTGAAGAGCCAGGAGGACCCAAAGAGGTTATTCAGTTATATATTAATGAAACCGAAACCGAGGAAGGAAAAATTCCCGTCTACGTTATTTTTAATCTTTTCGAGTTTATTAAAATTCATCGCAATTACTGCTTAAACTATTCCACTTCGAACAAGATGCTAGTAGATCAAAACAGGGGCACGATCAATATGAACACCTATTATGCTAATCAGGTCAATGTAGATCAAACTCGATTTTATCGTAATGAAACGACATGGCAATTATTATTCATTTTTACTTTACATGCCTTGGCTCATTTAGATGTGTTTGATTTATACGATCACGCTTACTATGATACACACCAGCACGTTCGAGATTCAGTTTTCTTCCGATTATAGTTCTATGGACAAGTCATTTGGGGAATATAAAGCAAAAAAAAAATGTCTTATCCTTCCAAAGTTCCTATTGATTATGTTCAAAAAGTGTTAGAAGAGAAATTAAATCGAAACGTGCATCGTTCTGAATTGACAGGGACATGTTCGTTGGGGCACGTTTTATTCGACTTGTCTCATTTACAAAAATTTTTTCCCCGCTATAGTCCAGAAGAGTTTATAAAGTTTCGAGACGATAAATTTATAATCATTCCGGGAAATTACTGGTATGACGCTATGAGTGAAGAACCTCGTGTCCAAGACTATGTAAAACGTTTCTTAAACCGTAATAAAGTAGAAATAAATCCAAATATGCGGCGTCGATCTCAACGTCAACGTTCTAGAAGTCGATCGAGAAGTCGATCTCAAAGTCCAACGAGAGTCCGAACACGATCTCAAAGTCCAACAAGAGTCCGAAGTCGATCTCCAAGTCCAACAAGAGTCCGAAATCGATCCCGAAGTCGCTCTTCGAGTATAGATATACCCATTCGGCATTACTTGGCTCCTCTACCCAAAAAAAGAGGGAGAAAGAGAAAGTCCAAACTCAAAGCTCGTGTTGGCTACGATCAAAAGTTTATAAAAGCCCTCGAGACAAACGAATCAGGTCTGATTCTAAAACCAACTCGAGGAATGGATCGAGATTTAAATTTGCCGGGATCTATTTGTCGGGGTATTCGCCAAGTCTGTCGCTACAAGGATCCTCAAACGAAACGTTACATCAATTTTGTTCGTGACGGGAGTGAAGACGATGAGTACGTGCTGCAACTGGAATATTAACAAATGATGGGATTTTCTAACGGATTAAAAGCCAGCGGGACAAGAGCCTTCCAGTGATCCGAATAATATAAATTATAAGGATCGTAATCATATACATAAGACGGTAAAATGGCTTTATCGGTATGATTCTTCCAAGCATAATCATCTCGAAGGGACAATAATACTGATTTAGAAGTGCACGGTGACAATAAACCTTGAATCATGCGTGTTTCCAGTAAAAGAGATGAACGAGGTCCAAAATATTCGGGATCCATAATTTGATGAGTGATCTTGGCCGTTTTATAGTTATACACCCATAGTCGTATGGACTGGGGTAAATATCGAGTACTTTCGTCGTGAGTTAAGTTCAAAAATTCTCGAATGGCAGGAATGTTACTATTCAGATACATTAAGAAATTATAAATTTGTTCTTCGAACATCTTGTATTTAAACATATCAAATTCAGCAAGATGGTGACTGGACAGTTTAACACGAAAACATTTTTCCGGATATTGATTTATATTAAAATCTTTAGGATCGATTTGTCGTCGAATAACCAATTTACTACTCTCGTCCGAAGTGATAAATTCCAGTTTATATGGATTGGGTTCTTCTAAATATCTTTGATTCAACTCGAAACATGAGGAGTCAAATCGTTTTACTTTCCCGTCTGATTTATAAACCTCTTTGTAATAAATATCCATGACCACATAACCCACTAAAATGGGATATTTTTTCTGTTTCAATAAATCGAGGACGAGTTGTTTATAATCCATCTTCTTGTTTATCTCGCAGAAAGCCACGTTCGAATGAGTTGACGAATAGGCTCATGGGGCATGAGTTCTTGAAAAGTATCTAAAACCTCGGCCAGACTGCGTTGTCGACTTTTACAAATCAGTTGATGCGTTACATCGTTGAAGACGACTTTCTCGGAGAGAATGCATTGACCGCGACATTTCTTCTTAAAATAATCCGGATGCATGAGTTTCACGTACCGAATAATGTCTCGAGTCGTTCGTCGTTTCAAGAACCGATGCCATTTCTTCTCGTTTAAAAATTCTCGATGACCGATGCGTTCTCTCTTTTCCACATTCAGAGCTCCAATATCCACGAGCACGGGATGATGGTCCGTGTACACAAAAGAACATAATTTTAAAACGGGAGCCGTTCCTCCGAGTCGATAACAAATACTACACAAGAAAACAATGAACGTGTAAAACGTTTCTGCTAAATATTCCGGTTGAAGAATGCGAGCACTATAAAGTCCAGGATTCATTTCAAAGAGACCTATTGTATATCCCGAACGTTCTCGGAAATGCGTCGCAAAAGGCAACACATACTCCGAACTCAATTGTCGATGAAGAAGGATCAAATCGAAAAAATGTTCGGGCAAGTCACAAGAGCTGCTGGCACTGTAAGATCTCCATTGCATCGAGTGGGAAGTAAACAGGCAGTGGAATCGTCTTTGATTGAAATTATTTAAAATGAGAAAACAGGCATAATCAAAATGCCAAGGACATTTGGAAGGAGCATAATAAACAATTTCTTTCACGTGTTCAATAATAGTATGAGTGGTGGATCGACTCATCTTCTTCTTTCTTTAAAAAAGAAAGATGGTGGTGGTCTGTGTCTTAGATATGGATGAGACGCTTGGATACTTTGAAGGAGAAACATTTCAAATTCGACCCAAAACCAATTTCCTGATCCAGTTTTTACGTCTTTGCAATATCGATATCATTTTGTGGAGTAAAGGTTCGGATGATTATGTCGAGCGAGTGATCAACAGTTCATTGCACGATATTGCACGATATGCGTATCGGATATTTGGCCGCACGCAATGTGAAAAGTCGTGCCGAAAGTATAATATTTCAAAATGTTCGGAACATATCAGAGTCTTGTACGATTACGACATTCTTTTAATTGGGGTCGATGATAACGTCAATGAAAATATGGACGAGCGCTATGATTTAAGAATTCACGTGAAGCCGTACAAGCAGATAGATCCCCGTGATCAAGAACTGTATAAAGTCGTGGAAAAAATTACCCAATTTTGTATAGATCATCAACGAGAGTTGTAGATGAAGCGAGATAGGGTTTTTGCTATGTCAGCTGGGAACCCCATTCCGTATAGAGAAGTGAGTACGAGAAAGTTATGTGTATATAGTTCTTGAAGCAATGACGTCATTTTTAAACAAACCAATAGCGAGCCAGTTTTAAAAAATGATGATTGGGAAAAGGTCGGTTGAAAATCTGGCTGGAAAAAAATCTGTCAGGAAAAATTTACAACCATTAAAAAAAAAAAAAAAAAAAAAAAAAAAAAAAACTTTTTGTTAATTTTTATCATGTCTTCTAGACATGATAAAAATTAATGACCCCCTTTTTTGTTTTCAATGATGTCTCAGCATCATGTTTCTAAAATACACCATGACTCACCATTTCTAAAAATAAAATTCCAACAAAAGAATGAGTCATAGTTTATTTTTAGAAATGGTAAGACATCATTCAGAGACAAAAAGGGTGGTAGTGTTAATTTTTATCATGTCTTTAGACATGATAAAAATTAACAAAAAGTTTTTTTTTTTTTTTTTTTTTTTTATTTTCCAGATATTTTTGTTCCAGCTCTCACAAAATTTTTTTTTCCACTCGACTTCATCAACCAAACAAGACATTGCAAAATTCCTTCGAGAATGAATTCTCGCTTATCTATTTAAGTCATCCCATTTTCGCTTCAAATCAGTTTGTGCTGCTAAAGAGGTAACATCTCCTAAGGCCAGTAGTCTAATAACCAAGATACTACATTCTACTTTGTTCGAAAAAAAGAAATCTATTGAGTAAGAATGGATTATTCGTTGATTATCAAGAATATTCTTTCTTCTCCCATCCTTGAGAAAGCTATCGACGAATTAAAAGAACGTCAAGGTGCTCTCAACTTAATATGTCCCAACTGGGAAGATGTTTTAAATCACGATCCGCTGTACGAGACACATTGTCAACAAAAAGTTCAATTTTCCAAAGGAACTCGAAAAGATACTGTTCACATCCGAAACATTATTGGTTTACAAAATTGCTATAATGTTCTCGTGGCTGGTTATTGGTATTTGAAACCGGGGGAGAATAATAAAACAGGAACTTCGTTCATGACTCGACTGTGTGCTCCTTTAACTAAAATTGGCGAAAGCATGAAAGAGAATCCGCAACACAAATTTGCGGAGAATTGTCGTTTTTTCATGGACCGGTGTGATCCCGCGTTCTGCTCTGCTTGTAAAGGAGCCCAAGATAAATTTCAAATTCATAGAAATATGTGGTGTATACGAAAGAGTCGGATCTTTAATGGAGAGTGTTTAAAAAATACTTTTCAGTGTTCGATTGAAAATATGTTTGGTACGACGACTTCTTTTCTAGGTATTCTAAACCTTCAAATTTCTAACCGGTACACGTTCGGAGAAAATTCGTACAAGGTAGGAGGTTTAGTTCGCGAATTTATCTTATTTAAAGAATCTGTTCTGTTCTCGACCGATCTGGATATTGAAACTCCTCTTTCCCTCCCTGTAGTCGAAGAGATGGAAGAAGGGGAAGAGAAGTGTCCCGAAATTATCGGTATTCCCAATTACTTCAAACCCGTTACTCATTTTTAAATAAGAAGAAAGCATTTAGAAATGGATTTATGGAAAATCCATCGTCGACATTTATTATCCAAACGACGTTACCGATTTTTTGCCAAGATGGCTCAAAAAGAAATGGATCAACTTCCCTATCTCACCCCTCATAATATGTTTATTCATCGAGGTTTATCGGAATCGCTGTTGAGTAACAGTTTTGTGATTACCGATCATATGCTTTCCAGCATTATACACCGAAAAGATAATATTGATCCTCAGTACAGTCAATATTTGAACAAAATCGTTCCTTGCCGCAATTTTAATCAACCTCTCCTCCTTCAGTTAATAGCCACCTCGATCGCGGAAAAGGTGAAAACGGAACAGAAAGAATTACCGATGGACACAAGAGGACTTCCTAAAGACCCAATAGAGGATCCAAACGCTAGGAAAGTAAGTGTTATTAAGGGGGGTCCAGGAACCTCCACGGAGGATGCACTGAATCAAATGTTTGGCGTAAACAAGTAATTTAAAAAATAATGGACGACCCTGTCAAAATGGTGAAGGCTCAACGAAACGATATGGTCTACAGTGTTCGAAAATATTTATTATCGATCCAGAATCTACAAACCAAATATAAACTTTTGCAATATTTTGAACAAATAGGGGCCCAACGAGATAATGCCGGTCTGGTGCATGAAGATCGAAGCGATAAAATAAAAGTTGTGAACCTCTATTGAAAAAAAGAAGATGACGCTTTGGATATTTCTTCTCGTCTTTTATCTTTACCTGATCATGATTTACCTGTTTCGAAACGAGTCCCAAACGACTACAACCCCTCCTTGGCAATCCATTTCTTACCACCCTCCTCAGCGGACGACGCTTTATTCGACTTGCATTCACGCAACCGATTGTGACGACGATCAAATATGTTTTCGGGGTGAATGTCTTCCCAAACTCCTTCCCCATGCTACTTGTTCTTCAGCTACGGGAGAGTGGGTTCTGCTGAATCAAAAAGGATTGAAATTCGCGACCTGTTTTTGTAAATACCCTCATCTCGTCACGCAAAAAGAACGCGGGGGGAATTGTGACGTGGACATTGCTTGCGGACCTCACGGCCGATTAGAAAGTTTAGACAAAGATCCTTTGAAAGAAGGTAAATGTGTTTGCGATTTTGGATACAAGCCGCTTTTGCAAGGTTTCGGGTGTGAAGAAATGACCGCTCACGAACGATTAGCGTTTTGGAAGGAAGAAGAAAAAAACAACGTATGGGATCCAACCGTATTTTCCGAAAAGTATCTCGCGTCTTTCCAAAAACCCGGTTACTTCCAGCAGCCCTGTTCCTTCGATGCTTTTACAGGTCAGCCTTTAAAACATACTTTTTATCATGCAGAATTTGGAAGTTGTGTGTGTGATCCGAGGTATGGGAATATCGGGGTGCGACTCGATCATCCCTATTATTTGAAAAATAACGATAAGGGCTATAATGCTTGCGCGAATATTTTTAAAAGCGAACCCGATTCCCCGATCCATCATGTGAAACTGTTTGCCTATTTCTACATGTTTGATTATTCGCCGGTCGCGTTCATCGAATTTGAGAATTTAGACCCGACTCAATTATCCTATCCTTTTAATTATTACGTGGTCCAATCCAAGAAACACCATCTGCAAATCGAAGAAACGTGGCCTTTTGACTACATGCAATATGTTTTTAAGTACCTTCCCTTTACGGTGCATACGCGTCACTGCCACGAAGATCCTATTTTTCATGTTAAAACGTGCTACGAAACCATTATTCGACAAAACCAGCTCACGCGTTGCCAGTTGATCGAACAAGAACTGGATGGAAAATTAAGTCAACACGCGAACGCCTACACGCTCCTGTATCGATATCCCGTATGTCTTTTTTCAGAGGAGGATCGACGCGTTCCCGAAATTTATCAAGGCCATGTCGTTCTCAATCCTTTCCATTTACTGTTGAAAGCCCTCCCAAACCTTCTTCGATCGAACGGTATTCAGATGAAACCGAATGAGGAAGGCATGTGGCATGTTACGTTTGCTCGAGCTCCTTATGTAGAAACATATGCGGCGACGTTAGATCCAGCCGTCTTTCCCGATATTAAAGGAGAACCCACGAAAGCGTTGGAAAAAGGTCATTTCTTTTAAAGAGAAAGAGAGAGAAAATCAAAATAAAAGAAAGGGAGACATATAATCAAAATAAAAATGAAACGCGCTCATGAAGAATCCGAAAAGGAAATGGACCATGAAGAGGGGGAGAAGGAGGAAGAAGAACCTACCCATAAACGAATTAAAGAGTCGGACGTGTCTCTATTATTAGAGCTTCAAAATAAACACACGGATCCCGGTCAGCAAATGAATCGAGAATTGGAAACGGCTCGCGAAAAATATCTCGTTTCTTATCTACGGAAAGTCATTGAAAAACTGCCCATGAGTAAACACGTTCTTCTAGATTCAACGACCGAAATTCCAGAAGGCTACGAAGGATTTTTAAAAATGTACAGTATCGCTAAAACATGCGTCCATTCGGAAATTCAGTTAAAAAAATTGATGGCGTTTAATTCCATCTTTGACATGTTGAATGGCGTGATCGGGAAAGTCATTCACGATAAATATATCGCTCCATATTTAACGAAACTCGTCACCGATCACGATTTGAATCGGGCTTTTGCCGTATTCCAAGAAACTCTGCAAGCAGACGATACGAACGTATCCACGGAACTCCATTGCGTTTCGTTTTTGATTCAAGACGAATTGTCAAAGAAGGAACCTCTCAAAGTCCCCAATCCTTTGTATAATCGTTTCACGCAGCAAATGTATGCCGTCAGTAAATACGTGACAAGTATATTAATGGCGATCGCAGCGAATCATGCAACTGCATCTACGCCTGACTTTGAAATGATCGGAACACCTAGAAAAGGAGAAAAATAACCAATGAAAAAAAAAAAAAAAAAAGCTTAGAAATACGAAAGTCCATTAGTAACAAAACATGACAATGTCAGTTGGAAAAATTTTCTAAGAGCTGAAAAAAAAAAAAAACTTTTTGTTAATTTTTATCATGTCTTTAGACATGATAAAAATTAACAAATTAACTCTACCCCCTTTTTCTTTTTTGTTGTGAATGATGTTTCACACTTTCTAAAACTAGATTTCTAAGCAAAAGAATGAGTCATATCGTTCTTGGAAATTTATTTTAGAAACATGTTGACACCTGATTCAAACCAAAATAAGGGGTGAGGGGTAGTAAAGTTAATTTTTATCATGTCTAAAGACATGATAAAAATTAACAAAAAGTGTTTTTTTTTTTTTTTTTTTTTTTTTTTTTAAATAGTTAATTCGATGTGGACAAGAAGTTACCCTTTTTTAACCAGAATAAACTTTCACTTAACTATTTAAATCGTCAGTCAGTGCTGTGGACTGGATCCAAGCTTATACTCCATCATAGGAAAAAACCTTCTTATTTGGGTCCATATTCTTAAAAGAATTTCTTTTTTTGAATGTCTATTCTCCATTCGATAAACCACGCAACCAACACCAGAAACACGATCCATCGAAACTGAAATATATAGAAGAGTTTAGGAAAGAAATTAAATCCATGGAATATAGTTTCGGTCGCTTCATGGTATCGTAAACGCCGATCAAGGTTGACGAGCTGTTTAACCGGTTCAGGAGCGATTAATAATTGTCTGTCTTGATTCACCAGAATCATAGAATGAGCCCAATCCACCTCATTTAAAGAATCCACGTTGAATTTTTCTGCCGAGGGGTAATTGGGATAAACATGTTCCGTTACATATCGTAAATGCGCGTCTAAGAGTTGAGCTGTAAAAATAATATTTTTGGGATACGTCAATAACAATTGACTTCTTAGAAATTCTTCCTGATAAGGAATCCAAGCTGATGAACGATCAAGAATCGTTTCCATCATGATATTATTTCATGTACTCTGTTTTTTTCTTCTTTACCTATTCCAATGTTTCATGTACCGAAATTTACTCGTCTATTATTCGGGACAATCGATCCCTTTTCATTTCAATCTTCTTCAATGGTATCGACAAGTCCATCAAGAAATCACATAATAAAGGAATCATTAGTGGATAAAACAATGTTTGGTTTTAATCTTCGTTCGACTCTCGCCATAACCATTTTAATATGTCTGGTGACAACACTGGTCATCATGGCCCTCATCGTATATCGTCTCTCCTACGGCAGTGTGGCTTTCGTTTACGATGCTGCTGATCCGAATAAAGTCACGACCAAAGGAACGACAGCGAGCGATTTCTGGGCCAACAATAAAATGTTGCTCATTGCTCCAACGGTTGTCAATGTGATCAATATACTAATGGTCGGTTTATTACTTTACGTGTAACCGAAAAGAGAATAAAGACTAGATTCAAAAATACATCACGATGGATACAAAGGCTATCATGGTAATTATCTTATTAGGAATTGTATTTGTCTCGTTACTCAATTTCGGCTACCTGGCAACAGCTATTTACAGTGATGCGACACCCAAAACAGGAGCCGAACATTTTAATCAACGCAACTGGATGTTTTACGGAAATATAATGCTACATATTATTGCTCTGATGCTAGGTGGAGGCATTTTTATGAAAAAAGTAATGATTTAATTTAAAAAAATATGACAAGACCTACCCAAGAAGAATCCAAAATCTTTCAGAGAAATACTTTCATAGATAACGATGAGTCACTCGTATTCATAAACACATTCAAGGTGATGGACGGGCGTAACTTCAATCCAAGAAGAAATATACCAACAACTGCTTTTATTGACATCTTGCCCACTCAAGAAGGAAGAACAAGAATGATCAGAGTCAGCTAGAAAAATTTCCCAAGAGCTGAAAAAAAAAAAAAAAAAAAAAAAAAAGAACCTTTTGTTAATTTTTATCATGTTTTCTAGACATGATAAAAATTCACTCTACCCTCCTTTTCGTTTTGAATGATGTCAACATGTTTCTAAAAATAGATCTCTAAGAATGAATCATACTTTTCTTGGAAATCTATTTTTAGACACATGTTGACATCATTCAAAACGAAAAGGAGGGTAGAGTTAATTTTTATCATGTCTAGAAGACATGATAAAAATTAACAAAAAGTTTTTTTTTTTTTTTTTTCACTACTAGAAAATATTTTTCTCAGCTCTCAGAAATTTTCCCAGCCAACTCGATTGACCAGACATCACCATTTTCTTACAATAATGAACTTTCACTTATTTATTTAAACCATCCCAGTTTCACTTCAAATCAGTTTGTGCTTGAATACAAGCTTCTGTTCAGGTATGTTAATAATATATTTTTTGTTTCTTTGGCTTTTCGCGTTTAGTTTATGTGATTCGTCTTTCGCTATAGAGATCCAATATTTTATAATGGCAATTTTGATTTAAGATGGTCACCATTTTCGCCATTTTCCGTAGCGCTTGATCTGCTCGAGTGTCCATGTTGCGTCTATCTTCATAAGACATATCTAAATACAGCTCATTGGCGTTCGGTTCAATATTTAGGTGATACACTTCATGATTGCGTTCTTTGTCCATGAGAAACTTGAACACATCAAATTCATTTGGTCGGCGATCGGATTTGAACGGTTTCAGGACTCTCGGACTGTAAAGTCGTTTCCCCTTCGGATCAAAGACGAAACCCGGACAAGGTCCACATTTTTGAGAACGAACTTCCACCTCGTCCGGTTCGACATCTTCTTCGACCTGTCGGCCATTGTCGGAACGATACTGTAATTTAAACCGTCGCCAATTGTCAACAAACGCGTCGAGAGTATCCTCCGATTCTGGAAAATATTGTCGGTAAAGCGTTTCGGCTTGAGTTTGTTCTTCGGGTAATAAATTGGCATACTCCACATATTCAGTGAACAATTTCCGGAAAATAGGATCTTTCTCACTTAAATAAGTGGCCATTTCATCCAACGTCATTTCGTATAACTGTTCGACAAAATTCATGATGGAAGTGCTTTTTTCTTCTTATTATTATTATTGAATTTTCAAAGCGGACATTATATCTTCCATTCTCTCACATTGATAGCGGTATTTTAAATATTTGAAAGATGTGATGGCCAGGAGCGCTAGAAAAATGATGAGCGTTAAGACCGTGAAATGAAATTTAAAGTGAGTTATTTCCTCATGCACAATCAACACGCAAATGGAATAGAGTAATCCGCCCGCTAAAGCAAAGATACCGAACGGTTCTAGCTTCGAAATATTCATGGGGATCCTAAAAGCGACTGGGCAACTCTCAAGTTAGTAAATACTTTATTCCAAAATTCTTCGTGAATAGCGAGCGAATTTTCTAAAGAGGCCTGGAACATTTCGTACTGAGGCAGAGTTTGAACAAACGATAAAATACAATCTTTGGGATTCTGCATCGGCGTATGAACTAACCATTCGCGTAACCGGTTCCACGTCTCGGGCCAACATTGAATTTCTTGGTTGAACCGATCGGCAATCGAGGGACCGAACGTTTCATTCAAAAACCAAGAAATGCAAGCTACAGTTTGTTTCATAATCGTTTCTGAATTCATGGTTCCTTATTTTTAAATATTTTTTTTCATTTATTTCAGAAAAAGAAAAAGAAGAGCAAAGAATGAATCATTTAGACGAATTGTTTCAGTACCTTCTCCAACACAAGAAAACAATTGTGTTTGCGAACCTGAGTCGATTACCCTATGTGATCAACGATTACATTTCCAAACATTTATCCCACCTCACCATTTTTGTCATTTGTCCTTTTTATACGTACCCGTCTTCCCCTCATGTGCGTGTAATTAAACCGGAAGAATTGAGCACAAACACGTGCGATTTATTATTCTACATTGAACCTTTTCCGCATGCCGTTTTACACCACGACATTAAAACGGCTCAACACCTCGTCATTTTAACGAGCTACATGATTTTTATCGATCGATACCATACGTGTTCCTATTTATCCTATTTTCATTTCCCGGGAAGTTTAGAAAGGTATATGGAAAAAACCAAACTGCTGATGGATTTGGAACAGACGTTCCTTTACAAAACGGATCTACCCGAAGTTAAAGAGTCCAAGAAAGCTCTTTCGATCGGTCCTAGTCCTACCCTGGATCGATGGATCAGTCCCGAGAATCCCGATCCGACTCCCTTAGAAAACATGTCATGGATTTTAATCGATCTCACGTCCTTCCGGAATACGTCGTCACTGTTATTTCATTTTTGGACAGCTTTTGATTACATGCTGAATCATATCGATCGCATTGAAGGCTGGCAATTGTGTTTTAAAACGTCCGCGGAAGCTCGTGCTTATAAGAAACTCGTTCAGAAATGGATCGATTATCTCTGTTGTAGGGAATTCCAGCACGGGAACGTGTTACAATTGAATGAAATTCTCTCCCTCACGCCTTTTTATCGAGCAGGGACGGTCGATCTTCCCATTATTTTAGAAAAGAAACGATTCGGACCTTTGGAATATATTCTTTGCACATCGGTTCAAGATGCGTATCGAGCTTCTATGCGATATAACTTAGATCCTGTCGTCGGATCCGTGTTTCGATTGAAATAAAGTCAGAATGAATGATCCTAACGAGGATGATGTTTCGAAGGAAATTCCACCTCTTGGAACACCCGAAGTTATTTATTATGACGATATTCTACCTTCACAAATTCAAAACCAAGTCGACCTTCCTGACGATTTCGAACTTCAATTTCCTCTCCACACGTATGCCAAATCCGATGTAACCACTAGCCCTTACATTATTCGACCGTCCGTTTCTCCTTCTTCTCGAAGTTCGAGTCCAAGTTCAAGAAGAAGTCCAAGAAAACGCAGTCCGAGTCCAAGAAGGAGCAGAAGTCCAAGTCTAAGCAGGAGCAGAAGTCCAAGTCTAAGCAGGAGCAGAAGTCCAAGTCCAAGAAGAAGAAAAAGTCAGAGAAATCGTAGTCGTAGTTTAGAAATAAGTCATACTAGAAGAAGAAGTCCTGTAAGAAGAAGTCGTTCGGCTTCCTTTTCATCGTCTGCATCTTCTTCATCCTCTCCTTCCAATATCAATCGTAGAGGAACACAAAGACCCATTCGTAGAAGACCTATGAGAAAACGTCGAGGATACGTTCTTGGATCTCGAACCGTTCGTGTGGGTCCTAATCGATTGCTTCATAAATATGGTAACCATTCCATTACGTTTGTGACCGAAGGTGGGCCCCACATACGAAATAAGAAAATTCCCAATAAAGCTTGTCGATATCTATTAAGTCATTGCTCACGACGGCATCCAACAGCTCGAGATCGATTGCCACGACAAGCTCGTATTGTTTTGAGAAAGAAAAGAGCTTAAACACAACGAGTTGAAAAAGAAACAATATCCAAGCAATTCACAAAAGCCAAAAAACAATTCAACAAAATGATAAAGTTCACTTACCAAAATGTGTATATAATAGACTTTAACTGAAGATCTTTCGAGGCTGGTATCCAAAGCACAGACTGATCTGAAACCAAAACTCGAGTAATTTAAATAGTTAAGTGGAAATCCTTTTTCTGGTTTTATCGATCGAACCAACTGGGAAAAATTTCCAAAGCTGTATTAAAAAAAAAAAAAAAAAAAAAAAAAAAAAAAACTTTATGTTAATTTTAATCATGTCTTCAGACATGATTAAAATTAACTATCCCCCTTTTGTTCAAATGATGTTAATCTGTTGTCTCGATATGTTCCTAAAAATAGAACATGACTCATTTCTTTCTTGGAAATTTATTTTTAGAAATATGTTCGAAAAGATGAGACATCATTCCCAGACAAAAAGAAGAGAGAGTTAATTTTTATCATGTCTAAAGACAAGTTTTTTTTTTTTTTTTTTTTTTTTTTTTTTTACTACCCAACTTTTGCTTCTCCTTTCTACTTCCCCCTTTCGTTTCACAGTATATAAACAGCTGGAGCTGAGACGATTTTCTCATTTCATACTGAGGACAAGATGGATCAGGAAAACACTGTAACCCTGGAACCTTTGACATTACCCTTGAAGGATCGTCTTAAGTACGTGTTGGATGAAGTCGTGCTGGAAGAATTTAATCAATCTAATTTGTTTACGACTAAAACCACCGTTCAGTTGAGAGTTTTAAAAAGAATAGCTAATATGATGATGTTTCCGTGGACCTTGATTCAAGATTTGAAACCTCTTGTACCCGTCCATCGATACTGTTTAAATACCATTTGGCGTTTATGGATGGATGTGCAACAGCAGTTGGTACAAAATAAAACCATCTCCACGCCAGATGAATGGAATATGATCGAGAAAGTTTTATCTAAAGACTATTCTAGATCGACCGATCTAATAAGACTTTCCAACATCTTATTCAAACGACAGGAAATACCTAAGATAGAAGTGTATAAATTATTTGCCGTAGACGGATTGCTGGGCGAGGATCTGCAAAAGTATGTTTTTAATCTACAGTACGGAGGAGATGAAAAAACACCTTTAAACGAACAAGAAGCTCTAGATTTTAAAGCAGTTCATGCTCGAATCGTCCGTTGTTTATATCACGAAGTTTCCAAACGATCGGAATCTCTTCTCTACGTGGATGTGATTCGACGTACTATAGAAGAAATAATAAACACTACACCTTCTACCAGTGATGAAGTAAGCGAATGGGGTGCATTGTATTTAAAGTATCTTGGAGAGGATCTATTTTCAAATATATTTTACGAAATTAAAGTCTGGAAGACGAAAGAATTGGAACAATACCAGGCGAAAAAGAATCAACAAGAAAATAATTCTCAAAAGAGAAAGAATGTGAGAGAGGATCCTAGAATCAAGAAGAAAAACAGAAATAATATGTCGGACCTTACTTTAGCTTCGAGTGATTATTTCGACCCTTCGATTGTCGATTTGCAACCTGTTCGTTATCCTTCTCCCAAGAGTCCACCTCCATCGGAAAAGGGGGAAGAAGATCCTATTTCTCCCGAGAGTCCACCTCCATCGGAAAGGGGAGGAGAAGATCCTGTAGAAGCTTCCTTCGAAAGACTAGAGTGTGAAGACGAAAATGTAGAAACTACAAGTAGTGAACAAGGCAAAATGAAGCCCTAGAGACTCGGAACATTTTTTCCATGGCTCTTTAATGGAATATAAAGAGTGAACAGTCCAATAATACATTGAAGGTATGTGGGAGACTATATATATATATTTTTTGGAATAGATTTAAATACTTTAGATGCACAAATATTAGACGAAATGAACTTGTTTTTGTCCTTTACAAGAAGAACTACTAACCATGATAAAATGTTTTTCGAATAGCATCCTTTCCAAAATATTTTTTCATCAGGTTCCATCCTCAACTGTAAAAACTGATTTTGACAATATTTTATAGATAAGATAGTTCATTAAAAAAAATTTTGAGAACTGGTTTTTATCGCTATTCCATACGCAACTGTAAAAACTAAAATTTATAGGATTTTATAGTTGAGACAATTTATTTTTTAATTAAAAAAAAATTTTTTTTTGGAACTGGTTTTTGTATATGTTCCATACGCAACTGTAAATACTGAATTGAATATCATTTTATACTTGTTACTATATAAAAAAAAGAATCCTTTTATTTTTGTTGTTAAAAAAGCAACAACATCGAACTTTTTTTCGATATATAGGAACAAAGCCCTCCTTCAAGATGAAATGGGATTCGTTTCAAAATAGAAATGAATATACTGTCACTTCTTACGATCTCGATCACGCTATTCGGTATGCTCAAGAAGCGACTCAACTCTATATTTACGAACAAGCTCTTCAAAGTCGGTACGCTTTTATTTTTAAACATACCACCTTCCAAATAAGAAAAGCCGACTCCAAACGGGATTACTACATACCTAAAACCCTCGATCCGGAACAATGTCACGTCGTCGAAAAATTTGTTTTTACGCAAACGGGATGTGACATGATTGCCTGCTTCCCTTTTCAAGAAAATTTAGAATCGTGTTTCCCGGAAGATGAACCGCGATGGATTCGACTCGGAACGGGTTTCAGTTTAGCTTGCCAACCCGCCTGCGATCGTTTATATTCCAACACGCAGCAGAGTATGGACACGGAATATCGAAATGGAAAATGTGTAGCCGTAAATCTCGCCAAGAAATTATTAGCTCTCTTGCCCGAACAAGTTTTCTTTCAATCAAATCATCCTTCTCTTCCTAGTCATCATGCCGGCCTCAATCTCGTCGAGGGTCATTTACGACTCAACCAGCCTTATTGTGAAGCGTACGGTCTTGTTTTCAACGGGTCTGATTGTGTGACGACGACGGGGCAAGATATTGGCGAATTGTTCTTGGGAAGCAGTATCTATCGATCTATTTCCACTCTGCAAAAAAATCATACGTTACCACCATATCCTCCTCATCTTCCCGACTTTGTACAAAACTGGCCCAAGAAACATGTGAAACGGTCCTTGGTTCATGAATTGGCGATTGATGTAGGGATCGATATCGGATTAGAAGCCGCGCAAAAAATCCTTGAAAAACGGATGCCTAAACTCTTAACCAAATTGAGTATGCAGTCTCTTCCTATTCAATCGGCCATCCTTCAAGCTGTCGTTCGGACCCAATTAAGTACGCTCGCAACACTTTCCAGAATCGCCGCGACAGGATTCTCGGTTACTTCCAAAGTGCTGACGGGTATAAGTATTCTGTCCGCGTACTCGATATATTGGATCCGTTTCATTTCAATAAAGTGCTGACCGCTCGAACTCTTTACGATATCGACTGGCGATTAGACGTTCAGTTTTATCAATCAGAAACGGACCATGTTCTAGAAATCACACCCGATCTTCTATGGGACGTGTTAGAAGAAGATGCGAACAATCGATACCTCTTCTTTGCCGAGAAAGTGCAACAATATTTAGATGCTATCCATAAAGTGCCCATGACCGATCGACCCCAAACACGAATGTCATTTCTCCAAAAATCACGAACAGACGAAAGAACCCCGAAAAATTGGATTTATTTCACGATAATTGTTTATTTGTTAACAGGATTCACCTTCCTATTTCAACCCTACATGCATTACTTATGCGTGACCATCTTTTTCCTATTTGTGTTTTATTTTTATCGTCATTCTAAATGAAAGCTGAAGATTTTTGGAGAGAAAAAAAACGAATGACTTGGAGGGGGAGTAACTAACCAGTGAATAAACAAAAAATCAGTTAGTACTTACAAATTATAAGAAGATGTTTCTTCTTTCACAGCACAGAGTGATCTGAAGTGAAACTTGGAGTTTAAATAGATAAGCAAGAAACTTGGAGTTTAAATAGATCGGGCTGTCCAAAACATTCATCTTTTTCCCAAATCCGTCCTTCCGCGAAATAATATTCGGGTGGGAGAGGAAACGTCCATGTTTTTCCCGTGGAGGTGTGAAACGAAACCTCGTTGTCGTTTGAGGTCTCGATCTGATATTGGAAACGCGTCGTTGTCGTCCGAGGAGAAGAAGGAACTTTCGGGGACGGGACCGAAAAATTATAGAAATACAAGTAGCAGTAGTATAAACTCAAAACGAATAAAAGTATGGCGAGCATCCAGCCTTTATTCATAAACGAGATGTGCCAATTATGGAAAGAGCAAAAAATTCCGAAAAAGGACGCAGCAGCGTGTTGTTCCAAACCGAATTATCGACATTTTTTAAAACAAGATCGCGCGTTGGATGAAATGCCGGCTCTGTATCGTGAATGTTTATCCTGTCAACAAAAAAGAAAGATCTTGGCGCGATAAAAAAGTAAGTCAGAATGGATTCGTATCGTCTAACCCGACGTTATTTTCGTCAATTGCAACGGCTTCACTTCCTCTCGCAAATGCGGCAACGCGATTGGTATCATCATATCGTCATCCAATACGTGATGGATCCCCAAAAAGGACGCCATTTCACACTTTTTCATCCGGCTATGGATACCCATACAGAAGAGTCGCTGGTTTTCTTTGGAAAACGTCGCTTGTTTCTTACGTTTATGTTGAAACGGATCGTTCACCAAGGTTTGAATGCCGAACAACGGTTACAACCGAACGCGTTATTACCTCTCAAATCGCTCGACGATCCCGTCTATGAAACACAACGCAAGGCTATTCAAAATATTTGGGAGGTCGATGCTCATTGGTATACTACGGAGAATAAAAACGATATTGCCGTGAAGAATACGGCTCCTTTCATCAAAACCGAACCTCAAGCTCTGTAATTTAAAATATCCATCGGATGGGTGAAATGATTCGGATACGACACGATTTCAATCGTATGAGGCCATTTTAGCATGTATTTATAATGTAAAAGATCGTGCCGCTTCAGCGTATCGAGCCGGATAGCTGAAATATAGGTTTTTTCTTCTTTGGTTTTCTTTGGTTTTCTCGTACAAATAACAAATACCTTGATCGACGAACACGTAAACGTCTTGAGGAAACAGTTGCAGAAGCGACTTGTCCCTGGAAAAGTGTCGAATCACAGTATAATGAGAACTCGTAGGGATCGGAACCGGTTCTAATTTATAAAGGAGGAAAGAAAGAAAAATGATACACCCGAGCGCGATCATTCTATGCATTGTATTTCTAGTGACTCTCTTGAATCTTTTTTATAAACCCGATCTCCGGATGCCTTCTATTCCTCCCTCATCATCATTAGCCTTACCAGAAATTTCAACCGAGACGTATTACCCTTTCCAAATCTTTCAGTGTCCCGATAGCCATTGCGATTGTTCTCAGCTCTGTGAAACAAATCCCACGTTTTACGAAAAACTCACTCTTTCTGATAAAACATGGAATCATCTCGAACCGGGTACTTATTGTATTCCCCAAGGAATCCGGACCGCTTGTCTTTCTTCCTCGGAAATTCCTATTTTTTCGGCCTCGGGATGGCTCTGTGCTCCTCGTTCCTCTTTCACCCATCCCTGTCAACATCCAGAAGCCCGTGATCCTTCTCTCAATGTTTTAATAGATCGTCGAACCCAACAACCCGCTCAAGAAGTAGCCGATTATTACGAAACGTTAGAAGATGGATCGTTCCGATACCAGTGTCAATGCCATTCTTTAGATCGACGAGGTAATCGAATGATTCAAACATCTCCGTGGGTCTGTTCTGTCGATTACTGCGTTCGAGATTTGTGGAACGTGCCCGGACTAGGATGGGACGCCGAATAACACGTCTGTGAATGTGGACCCTACGTGCATCGAGTTCTGGGCGATCTATCTTCCCCCTGTGTTTTGGAATATACACACATAGACGAAAAGCATAGGTTAACGGGAAAACGAGAATGTATGACCGACCAATCTGTTGAATTCCGACCGATTTATTGTCCAGAGAATCAGTCGGTGTTACGGTTCACAAAACGGGTCTTGCGAGGCAACACAGCGTACGATTATGTCATTGTACATGGAACAAGTGTTCCTAAAATTTCGAGAGGTCAAGAATGACATCTAATTTCAAACGAATCGAGAAAAACTTTCAAACGGACCAAGAATTGAGTCGGTTTGAAAAGGAAGACGAAAGCCCCAAAGAGGAAGGATGGTCGAAGAGACAAACGTTCGCCATTCATTTACTACTGGTAACGGCGGGTCCTACGATTCTTTTTGCTTTACTGGGCAACGTATTGAAGATTCATTATTATGTCGTCTGTTTAATTCTATTATTTTACTTTGGAGCTCTGGCCTACTTGATACGACACCGATTTCAGTGGCTATTGCAAGCTTTTAAAGAAAGTCAGAAATATATTCGTTGAATATGGGACTTGAAGAGTGGATTATATAAGAAAAACTTTGAAAAAAAATGAAGAGGGAGAAGAGTAATAAAAAAGGAAGAAGCAATAATTTAACTATGGCGATGGATCCTGTACTTATTCATCTATCTCCCAAAAAATTCTGAAGGTAAAGAGTTAGATTTGGAAATATGGATAAACCCCGATGATACGGATGACAAGATTATAGAAATACATCGTCATAATCGCAAAGACAAAACGAAAGAATTTGAACCCTGTTGTCAAAATCCTTTTTTAACTCCCGCTATCCTCCAACGTAGAGAAAATGAAAAGAATAAAACGATAGATAAAACATTAGAATTGACCAAAGAAGCCATCCACATGTTGAAAGAAGTCTTTTCGGGAAATGGAGAATTCAGTACAATGGAATTTGATGCATCGTCCACTGAGGTAAGAGCTGATTTTAGACAGCCGACCAAAGAACCTGAAGTTGAGAAAGCAACAAGTTGTCAAGGTCGTAAACATAAGAAAAGAGTTAATAAAAAGAAATAATACATTTAAAAAGACCTCCCCATCCTTCTATGAATTTCTTGAACAATGAACTGTTTTCACGAGACTCAATCCACATCTTTGCTGGATCTAAAGAGAATCTTGAGAGAAGACATGGCTTAAACTGTTTCCAGGAGAGTTGAAGTGCAGGCTTTTTCAACAGCACAGAGGGATCTGAATCAAAACTTGAAATGCTGAAATATATAGAAGAGAAATTCCATTCTTAAAAAAAACTGGGATGTCTTGTCAATCGAATCAGGTGGAAAAAATTCTAATAGCTTAAAAAAAAAAAAACTTTTTGTTAATTTTTATCATGTCTTTAGACATGATAAAAATTAACTCTACCCTCCTTTTTGTTTTGAATGATGTCTCACCTTTCCTAAAAATAGATTTCTAAGAATGAATCATACTTTCCTTGAAGTCTATTGTTTACAAACATGTGTAGACAACATATTGACATCATTCAAAACGAAAAGGAGGGTAGAGTTAATTTTTATCATGTCTAAAAGACATGATAAAAATTAACAAAAAGTTTTTTTTTTTTTTTTTTTTTTTAAGGCTAAAGAATTTTTTCTCCCAGCTATCAAAAATATTTACGATGTCTCAATACCTCTACCTACTTTTATTTCCCCCCCTCTCCCTCTCTTAGTATATAAATGGTTGAAAAAGAAATCGGGGTTCATTCTGTTTCGTAAAAAGATAGCGAACACATGGCAACGGATAACTTAGTCATTTCATGTGAAGAAGATCCCTTTGAGGATATTCCAGATACGGAACCCACTTTTTCACCCGTTTTTAGAGTACCGAAAAAGTCTTCTCCTTCTCCAACTCATTCTTTGGAAATACTGTCTTCTCCTCCCTCGTCATCCACTCATCAGCGCTCTAGAAAGAAGAAGTCCTCACAGACCAAGCTCCACCAAAAAATTGTTGGTGTGTTGGCTGTCACCTCTGATGGATATACTCTTACGAACTGCGTCCGGCTTATAGCCAGAGACCTGAAAACACATACGAAGGAATTTATTCAGCAATTGAATGTGGATCTGGAACGACTTCATATTGAAAAACTCTACGTGGCGAATGAACCCACTCGAGAAAAAATTCATCAAAAGGTACATCTCAAGTTTTTATGGACTGTTATTTACAAACCTCAACATCGTCAGCCACAGCAATGTCCATCTTGTCGATCGAAATCTTGTCATCGATTTATGGCCATGCTAGCGCTCCAACAATTAGTGAAATTTGCTGTTCATAAATGTATTCATTGAGTGGATAGGTAATCAAGGAATTTTTCTCTCTTTTTCCTTTTTTCAGATGATCCAGAGAAACAAATACTCTATTTCATATGGTTTAGTGGTAAAGACCTCATCAGGACAGGTGGTGATGATTCATCGAAAAATGCCATACTGTTTTCAAAATTATTTAATTCAGCTTTTAAAAAATAAACGTATCGAACCACCCTTCGATTTGGAAAAAATATCGGTGCTTCAAGATGAATTTGAAAACCATATTTATCCGACTCTCCATCCCAATTTACAAGACGATTATGATCGGTACAAGGCTAAATTAGCTTATGAAGATGAATGGGATTTCCCGCATGGACAAATGGATAAAAGACGCTTCAAGAAAGACGACGACCCTCGATTCAAATGGTTCAGAGTCGCGTATCAGGAATTTGAAGAAGAGTCCGGCTACCGATTCGCCTACCAACCCTCGGACGTGGCTCAGTATCCCTTAATCAAACTAGAATTTACGGGATTAGATCAATGCATTTATACACAATATTTTTTATAGTCGAACATCCTAAACATTTACGCCGTAATACCTACTTTGATAATTATTCTCCTTTCCAATCTCAAGCTGCTTATAGAATGGCTCTCGAACGCAATATCGGGAGTATTGATGATCGGATGGTCTATCGGGGTTACTTAATTAAAATTGAAGAGGCTCTAAAGTATCTAACACGTCAACAGGAAATGAAAAAGGACGGGAAGGATCAAGTGTTGCTATATTTTTTAGAAGGAGATAAATGGAATCCACCCGATTCTATTTGTTATTTAGAAAAGTAAAAAAAATGGAATAAGATCCCTTAGCCACCCCGCATTTCCCACTTGAAGAATCCATCCTATCTATTCTTTTTTTTTAAATGTCTCGGGATGTCATCCGACGCATTCTCTCCACCAAAAAAAAAAAACGAGTTCCTCCCACCTACCCCAAAAAGAAGAAGAAGAAGAAGAGGAAATTTCCCATGAGTCTTTTCGAGAACCCTCCTCCCCCTCTCTCTTCCTATATATAAAAGAGACCGAGAGAAAAGTTGTCTTTTCTTTTTTTTCCATCTCGTCCTCAGGAGAGAGAGAAAACCAAACGCCATGGAGTGCTTACGGCGAGAGTCTTTTTCCCTCGCGATTCATTTCCGTTTCGCCAAGACAATTTCCCTCACGTTTTACTTGGGATCGGGCACGCTCTATTTTCGAGGATCGGAACTCGTGACTTGCCTTTCCCAGCAAGGGACTTGGATGAGTCCGAAAAGTCAACGGACTATTCAGCAATGGATCTCTCAAGCCCCTTTTCGCCCTTACCGATCCTTAACGACGGATCTCTGGATCGATACGTCGGACCGCCCCAGCCGGATTCTCCGCCATACCCCTTTTATCACCTTCGATTCCCTGGAAAGACTCCTCAACGATTTGGATCCAGACGCTCTCCTCTTTTCGACCTGGCTTCAGAGTGTGATGAGAGAACCTCTTCAAATCCAAGAAGATTCTCAGACCGGGGAATCTTATTTTAGTCCCGTGGAGAACAAGGTGATGGACTTTCAGTTTCAAAATTTATCGGAACTGTTTCAATGTGCTTTATGTTTTTATTCTTCTTAAAGAGTGTGGGGGGAAACTAAAAATTGTAGAATAATCATAAAAAATAATTTTGTTTTTCTTTAAAAAAATATTGAGATAGTCCAATCTTGGGGAGGAGGTGGAAAATTCAAAACTATTATCTAAAACATATATGGCAGTCAGTCCATTTCGATCCACGGAGGAGGATATGTGTGAGATTCTCTGATCCATAGAGGGTTTCAGGAAAAAAAACTGCGAAAGTTTCCCCCCTATCTCCAAAAAATGGGTATCCAGGTTGAATGCACAGTACAGACTGATGGGAAGCCGAAACTCGAGTTTCTTAAATAGAAAAAAATAAGAGCTCCTTCTAGAAACAATTTTAGATGTCTTGTTTGGATGAGTGAGTCGACTGGGAAAAATTTCTCAGCGCTGTGGAAAAAATTTCGTGTTATAAAAAAAGAAAAAAACTTTTGGTTAATTTTTATCATGTCTTATAGACATGATAAAAATTAACTCTCTCTTCTTTTTGTCTGGGAATGATGTCTCACCGTTTCAAAAAATAGAACATATCCCATTCTTGAAATTCTATTATTTTAGAAAGGATGATGAGTGATGGTCTATTTTTCGAAACGGTGAGACATCATTCCCAGACAAAAAGAAGAGAGAGTTAATTTTTATCATGTCTTAAGACATGATAAATATTAACAAAAAGTTTTTTTTTTTTTTTCCAATTCAGAAATTTTTTTCTGAGCTTTGCCAATTTTTTTTCCCAGCCAGCTCCATCCATAAAACAACACCTCTCAAAATCTTTTCTCACTTATCTATTTAAACCATTCGAATTTTTTTGCTTCCAATGAGTCCACGCATCTTGGCCTTTCTTCCACTCTGCTCTGAGAAAGATAGGATAGATTGTTTTGGGTGGACCGTCCTGTTGACGCTTCCGATTTATATAGAGAGCTATATATAGATGGGGTTCCTCCTAACTCCCTCTATTATGATTATTAGTCTTTTTCTTTTTTTTTTCCCAAGAAATATACAAAGAATGATCCACAGTTTTTTTTCCGTTAATGAAAAAAAAAATATGCTTCTACCTTCCGACTTCATTTTTAGTACCTCTTTAGGTGTCTCCTCCTTCTGGATCTTTTCCTTCTCCTCTCTTTCTCGCGAGCAGGGAATTGAAAATTCTGTTCAGGATGCAACGCTCGTAAAGACTCCACTTTCTTCCTGGAGAGGGCGTCTACGGCAAACACCGTCTTGTCATGAAATTGGAGTTGGTAGTAAAGAGGTCCGTGAATAATGTACACGGAGCGAGCTCGCAGTCGATAGGGAATCATACGATACCCGTCGGCTTCTGATTCCATTTCCCATCCATAAAGACGGATAGAAGCTTCTCCGGTTTGAAGAATATGAACCCACTCGGGTGAAACGTAAAACAGTTTTAAAAAGGTTCCAGCATCGACGGCGATCACATTTTCCCATCGCAGATAAGCGTGTAAGCGAAAGGTTCCTGCCTCCATCATCGATTGGAAAGCAAAATGCTTGAAAACTTCGATGGACGAAAAATAATGCAGGATTTTTCCATCGTAACAGGATAAATAGCACATGGTTTCTTGGACTATTTGTTCCATACGCTCCGGGTCCCGAAACCATTCTTCGAAACGGGAGAGAGGTTCCCATTGATCAGCTACTTCGAGATGACAGACGGGCGTGATTTCCACCAGGGTAGGTAAAACTGCAACAGCATCGGTCGACATTTTAGTTTTGCTTGGTTGAGAAGGAAGAACGAGAATGAACCCTGTAGGCAGAAAAACTCGGATCTATATAAATACTAGTGGAAAAAAGGCGGGGGGAAGGGAAGTTCTTCCTTCCTCCCAAAGAATAAGAAAAGTGGGTGGAAAGAAAAAAATCATTTCGTTCTCAGGAAAAAAAAAGAATTTTTTTTCTTGTCAACATGTTGTCTAGACATGTTTCTAAAAATAGATTTCCAACAAAGGTTCATTCTTTTCTTAGAAATCTATTTTTAGAAAAAAACTGACATATCCTTCACAACAAATTTCTTTTTTTTTCTTCCCTCCAGCAGCCAACTGGATGGGCAAGCGTTTCGGGTCAGATCAGTCCGTGCTGACATTATTTTTTTTAATACAATGGAATTAGTATAGGAATGTACTAGAAACTGACCCAAGGTTGAAAAAAAAATATCAAAATCAATACTCACTTCTTGACGATTTCTTTTTCCAAAAACCTGTCGAAGAATTCTTGATGGGTTATCCAATCTCTAGACCTGTCTGAAGGGAATTCAATCTAAGGTGAGCGCGCATTTACCTGACGCGAAACTCGGAATATCTGCATAAATAACAAAACGTCCATTCTTAAAAACTTATCGTCTAGTCCATTGAGTTGGTTGGAGGGGGAGAAAAAAATTCTCAGAGCTCTGGAAAAAATTTCTGAGTAATTAAAAAAAAACTTTTTGTTAATTTTTATCATGTCTTATAGACATGATAAAAATTAACTGTCCCCTCTTTTTGTCAAGGAAGGATGTCTCACCGTTTCGAAAACGAAACCAAAACTCATCCTTCTCATGGCAATTATTCCAAGAATGAGTCACGGTTTGTTTTTCGAAACGGTGAGACATCCTTCCCAGACAAAAAGAAGAGAGAGTTAATTTTTATCATGTCCAGAAGACATGATAAAAATTAACAAAAAGTTTTTCCAAAGCTCTGAGAATTTTTTTCCCAGCCGACTCGATGATCCAAACAAGACAGATCCAAATTGTTTCTAGAAGGAACTCTCCCTTCTCTATTTAAACCACTCGTGTTTCCAACTTCAGTTCAGTCTGTGCTGTGAATTCGACCTGGATACACACTTCTCCCTCCTGGAAAGAATTTCTGTTAAGGTATGCGAACATTTTTCTCAGCTCTTAGAAAAATTTTACCAGCTGACTTGATCGACGAGAGACATCTCGAACATTCTGTTATCTGCGGAAGTCGTTTCATTTTCGTGCAGTCCATGCTGTGGACTCACCTGAATATCCATTGCTCCCTCCCCCTTCTGGAAAGGGTCGTAGCTTTTTTAGATCCTCGTCGCACTTTTTACGTTTCGTTGGATATCTAGGACGAACTTTTTTACCTTATTCCTTTCAAACTCTAATATTGCGGTTGGAGAGCCGTCATGGAAAATCAGCCATGATCCTGACGAATCTAAACCGACTCCTTGAAAGCAGAGCTATGTCATGTTTTTTGATGACAGATTTCCAAGCTCCGAGTGATGAGAAATTTAGAAATTTTGCAGTGTTAACGGAAAGCAGGAGACAGAAACCTGGAGAATGGAAATGAAGCTGAGAAAAAATGCTAAGAGCTAAGAAAAAAAAGGCTTTTTCCAGGAGGGAGGAGAAGCGCGTAACTAGGTTGAGTGCACAGCACACACGGATCTGAAGTTGGAAACGCTAGGGGTTTAAATAGAGAAGCGAGAGTTTCTTCTAGAAACAATTTTGGATGTCTTGTTGTTTGGATCATCGAGTCGACTGGGAAAAAAATTCTCAGAGCTCTGGAAAATATTTTCTGAGTGAAAAAAAAAAAACTTTTGGTTAATTTTTATCATGTCTTCTAGACATGATAAAAATTAACTGTCCCTCCTTTTTGTCTAGGAAGGTTGTCTCACCATTTCTAAAAATAGATCATGACTCATTCTTGGAATAATTGCCTTGAGAAAGAGTGAGGGATGGTCTAATTTTAGAAAGGGTGAGACATCCTTCCCAGACAAAAAGAAGAGAGAGTTAATTTTTATCATGTCTGTAAGACATGATAAAAATTAACCAAAAGTTTTTTTTTTTTTTTTTTCAATCTCATCTAGAGAATTTTTTCTAGCCGACTCGATCGACAAGACATGACATGACCATTGTTTTTTTTTAATAATGGATTTTCACCTATCCCTTTCAACCCTCCGAATTTGGCTTTGGATCCGTGTCCTTGCTTCCACATTCAGAGCTCTTTTCTTCAACATTTCGATGCAGGGGAAGAATCAATTCTCTCACGACGTTTAGATATTCTTTCAGAATGCTAGAAAACTCATTCAAAGAAGAAGTATCTAAGGGTGGAGTTGCCGGTTGAGGAAAATTCACGAGTCTTGGAATCGGATTATGCGAATCCGTCTGTATGCCAAACTGTAAAGGAGAACCACCCGCTTTAGGAGAGCATATAATAGTAAGATCCATCTTTTTCCAATTTTTGATTTGTATACTTGTTTCTTCTTACTCGGAACATTTTCCTTTTTCTTCCTCCTCATCCAGGAACTGAATTCCAGGTGGAACGGAAGCATTTGTAATAAACTGTTGTTTCTTGGTTCCACACGCCTGACATTTTCCCGTGACCATCGGCCGTCGATTTTTCGACATGCGATAGTGGACGTCGACCGTATCGGTCTTGGTTCGGCATTTCACACACCAAATGGAATAAGAAATAGGTTCCGCGTCAGAATGCTCCATTGCAGTAACACACTCTTTATTATTTTCTTCTCTTTTGAGAGAGAGAGAGAGAGATCTTAACCAGAAGTGTAGATATAAAATTTAGGATACGTTTCGGATGCGTCGGCTCTTTTCGCATACCCCACTTCTTCACAGAGGTATTCCGTTTGCTGATCCGCTCTTCGAGGATAAAATTCGTTTCCCCAAGCATCGCGAGCATAACGAATTCGATCGCCGGCCGTTAAACAATATTCGACTCCATCCGCCTTTTTAGGATACATTTCATGCCCCGATTCGTCTTTGGCATAAGGGAATAAAACAGACGTATAAAGCGAATACTCGTCCCCATTTTGAAATTTCGGGTAGCATTCTCGTCCAAAAGACGTTCGGGCATACCGTCGAGGAGCTAAAATGTATTGGTTTCCGTTTAAATCTACCGCGTAATACTCATGACCGTTTTCGTCTCGAGCCAAGATAGGATTTCCTTCAGGATCCGTAACGTATAATTCGTAATGAGGATGTTGGGGGTCGGTCGGGTATCGTTCTTTCCCCGATGCGTCTACTCGATAAACAGACATGCTTAGTTCTCGTCGCCTGCTCCTTCCTTCCTCCCACTCGAGACCCGTTGAGATGAAGGTATGAGGTTGATATCTATAAAATGGGTTGACACTTTCAAACTATTCCATTGTTTAAAGACGGGTGGGTTAGGAAAAAAATATTAATAAAAGCAAATATCTGAACGGTTCAACACAATGGGTAAATAGAAAAAGGAATAGTTTTCTCTCTCCAGTCACAGGATGGTTTCTTCTTCTTGAACGGCTCACACTCAACTGAAGCGAAACTCGGAACTCGAAATGTTTAAATAGATCATAGAGTCCATTCCAGAAAGAATCCGGAGATGTCTTGTCCAGCCAAGTCGATTAGAAAAAAAAATTCTCAGAGCTCTGAAAAAATTTTCTGAGTTAAAAAAAAAAAAAAACTTTTGGTTAATTTTTATCATGTCTCATAGACATGATAAAAATTTACTGTCCCCTCTTTTTGTCTGGGAAGGATGTCTCACCCATTCGAAAAAAACAAACCATGACTCATTCTTGGAATGGTTCCCATTAGAAAGGGTGAGTGATGGTCTATTTTTAGAAAGGGTGAGACATCCTTCCCAGACAAAAAGGGGGTTCATTAATTTTTATCATGTCTAGAAGAACCAAAAGTTTTTTTTTTTTTTTTTTTTTTTTTTTTTTTTTTTTTTTTTTTTTTTTTTTCAGTAACAGAAATTTTTTCCAGCCGACTCGATCGACAAGACGTCCCCATTTTTTATTTAAGAATGGATTCTTGTTTATTTGTGTAAGCATTCCGAGTTTCGTTTTAGATGAGTCTATGTTGTTGAAGAGGAAACATGGGTACCCTCATTTTTTTTTCCTATCTGATTTCTAAGATGAATTCAGTGAGTTCACCTTGACCTTTTCAAATTTTGTTTGTTTACTTTTAGCCCAGAGGTCGACGGATAAATCATTCTGATTTTTTATATATTTTTTGTGTCCCTCTCTCTCTAAGAAACCTATCTCGTTCCAAGTCTTCTCGAAGTGCTATTGGTTCGTTTCGAGACGAGGTCATTTCACACCCCCTCCTCCTCAAAAAGTATATATATATATATATATATATATATATATATATATAAATTAATGGAAGTGATTTTCATACACACACTTCACCTTTTTTGAGTGGTGTCACGATGAGCCTATCCTGTAGAGAACGTCTTAGGGAAAGAATGCGTGAACAGAAACGACGCTGGCGAAGCAATTTAGCTAATCGAGAGCGAGAACGAATACTTCAAAGGGAACGTTATGCTGTTCTTAAAAAGAACTCCCGACCGCGAAAGAAACATCTTCCTCCCAAGCAGTGGGAAAGCTATACGAATTTGCAGTATAAGGATATGTGGTCCGAAGAAGCCTATCAAAAATGTATTCGACAATGTAATAAAGAGCAATACAATTTCCTGATCTACGTTCTCGTCCGTTTGTACACCTATTACGCGTTACCTGAATCAAAACGTCCCCCTCCTCTGGATATTATTCTGCAAGGATCTGCCGGAACGGGTAAATCTTTCCTGATCCAAGCTTTATACCAAACTCTGATTCGAACGCCACTTTTTAGCGAAGCGTGCTCGGTTCTCAAACTCGCACTCAGTGCTCAAGGAGCGGTCTACATTACGGGAGATACTTTGCATCATGCCCTGCGTCTTCAAATGAACGGGACTTTTGTTCGACCTCTGACCCAAGAGACTTTAGACTATTACAGACCCCTGTATGCTCCTTTACGGATGGTGATTTTGGATAACGTTTCCACGATCGGATCCAATTTATTTTCGCGCCTCGACCAGCAACTTCGACAATTGTGTCATGTGCCGGATAAGCCGTTTGGGAATGTGCATATGATTAAATTCGGAGATTTGCAGCAGCTCCAACCGATTCGCGACACGCCCATTTTTTATTCTGAAGGGTGGTGGACGCCTCAATCCACGCTCTACTATGAACTAGTCGAATGTATGCGATTCTCTCTGGATTACGAGGAGAGACTCGATCGTTTAACGAGAAATCACTTTTTAGAACCGGACGATGTGGCATTTTTCCAGTCCCGCGTTCGCAGATTCGACGAAATTCCTCGCGAAGCTATTATTCTCTGTTTTTCGAGCAAGGATGCAGAGAAATATAATATGAAACGTCTCCAATCCCGAGGGACGTACTGTTCGTGTCTGGCTCGAGACGTGATTTATTCCGAGAGCGAAAAATTGCGGAAGAGGATGATGAAACGGAGTCGACATTTACATCGATCTCAGATGGCGAATCTCGAATCCGTCCTCCATTTACAAAGAGGAGCGCGATATCAATTGACTAAAACGCTTGACAGATCCAAAGGATGGATGAATGGAGCGATTGGACCACTACACCAAATAGACCAGGATGAAGACGGAGTTGTGACGCGAGCCTGGCTGCAATTTTCGAATAGTCTAGCTCCTATCGATCGCGTCTCCATTCGTATTGACAGCTGTTCGACGAAAACACTCGCATTTTATCGCGAACAGTTTCCTTTGATGTTAGCCGAAGCGATCACGGCTCATAAAGCCCAAGGAGCCACCTTTCCGTCGATCGCAATTTACATGCACGGACCTTTTAATCGATTTCAGCAATATGTCGCTTTTTCTCGAGTGACTCAACCCCAGGGATTGTATATTCTGGACCAGTTTCGTCCCCGCATGAAATTGGCGAGCAAGCAAAAATACGAGGAGGAACTGGAGCGATTGCAAAACATGTCCCGGATTCCGTATGATATATCGGCTCGAGAAGAGAACCAAGATCCGTACGAGTTTCTCATGAACCTTCTTCAATGTGGGAATCGTCTTTCCTTCCATCTTTCCAATAGAAACATCTCCCAAGAAAAAGAAGTCGTCAAACTAGAAGAAAAACCTTCTTTCCATGTAAAACCTGTTATAAAATGTCACTCTTAAATCTTTTTTTAAAAATTCAATAAAAAGAAATATTCTCCATTAAAACCCCTCCATTCTTTCAAAGCTTCACAAAACGCTCAACAATGTCCACACAATGGGAAGAGAAAAATCGATCTCAACGGTCCACACAACATGTTGACTCCTCAAAATATGTCTCTCCCAAGTGACAGGATGCTTCTTCTTCAACGGCTGACACTCATCTAAAGCCAAACTGGGAATGCTTAAATAGATAAGCGAGAGTTTATTCTTAAAAAAAAATGGCGCTGTCTTGTCAATGGAGAATCGAGTCGGCTGGGAAAAAAATTTGAGAGCCGGGAAAAAAAATTCTCTAACTCTGAAAAAAAATAAAAAATAATAAATAAATAAATAAAAAAAAACTTTTGGTTAATTTTTATCATGTCTTTAGACATGATAAAAATTAACTCTACCCTCCTTTTGTCTGGGAATGTTGTCTCTCCGTTTCTAAAAATAGACCAGAACCCATTCTTGGAATTTTATTCTTTTTAGAAAGGATGAGTGATGGTCTATTTTTAGAAACGGTGAGACAACATTCCCAGACAAAAGGGGAAGGTAGTTAATTTTTATCATGTCTAAAGACATGATAAAAATTAACCAAAAGTTTTTTTTTTTTTCAGAGTTAGAAAATTTTTTTTCCTGGTTCTCAAAATATTTTCCCAGCCGACTCGATTCTCCAATTGACGACACAGCGTCATTTTTTTAAGAATGGATTCTCGTTTATCTATTTAAACATTTCGAGTGTCACTTCAGATGAATGTTAGCCGTTGAGGAAGAAAAACGCAGATTCCCATTTTCTTATTTCCTTCAGAGAGAGAGAGACCTAGATTTTCGAGACTCGATGACTTTTCAAGCACTTTTTGTTTAAGCTATTCGACTTCATATTTGTCTGACGTTCAAGAGTATGATCTCTCGTGGATGGATCTCTTCCACCTCATTCTCTTTCCAGTCGATTTAGAAGGGGAAGGTGAGATTTTTTTTTCCTCATGGAGGATGTCTCCTGAATACCGTTCAAAGAGTCTATGGAGAAATTATATGGTCAGAGTCACGGATTTCCAGGGCAATCTGCTTCTCAGCTAAAAAAAAAGGATCTCTCTTTCCCAGTCTGTCTTCTATTGCCTCGTTAACTGTGAAACCCATCGCTTTTCCGATTTTATGGTTCTCCCAGTATAATCAGACAGTCGGTCACAAAAGTATTCGAACACCGGTACCCTATCAGAAAATGACAAGATGGCGTTTTTTTTCTCTTTCTCTCTGTGTGTCGTGTTATTCCATCCTAGGTTTTCTTCTCCCCCCCATCTTGGAAAAAACTGGAAAAAAATTGGTCACGATCTCTTTTTGAATGAGCCCTATCTTGGAAAATGAACATGACCGCTCCACACACCCTTTCTCTCTCTCTCTCTCTCTCTCTCTTTGAATTGGGAAGCCATTTTGGGAAAAAGCAGACAACCCTATCTTGGAGAATGGAAATGAACGCCTCTCCCTCTCTCTTTGAAATGGAAAGCCATTTTGGGACCCTCTATTCTTGGGGAGGGAGAAAACTGAAGTCTGCACTTCGCTGTCTCTGAAAAGCGGACCCTTTTCTTCTGATCTTGAAGAACTGGAAATGAACGCTCTACACGATCTCTCTTTGAATTCAGAAGGTATTTTGGGACCTTCTAATGTTGGAAAACTGAAATGAACGCTCCACACCTTCTCTCTCTCTCTCTCTCTCTCTCTCTCTTTCTCTGAAATGGGTAGCCATTTGAAAACTCCCTAACTTTGGAAAAAAACAGAAATGAACGCTCTACACCATCTCTCTTTGAAAATGGGGGTTGTCATTTTGAGACCTCCCTCCCCTAAACTTGAAAAAAAAACTGAAATGAACGCTCTACACTTTCTCTCTTTGGACATGGGTAGCCCTTTGGGGACCCTCTCCTCTTGGTAGGAAAAAAAAAAGAACTGAAGTGAAAGCTCTACACAATCTCTCTTGGAATGGGATCCATATTTCGGGAAACGTGGATCACCTCATGCTGGAAAACTGAAGTGAACCACCAAGATTGGACTCTATATAATATTTTTTTTAATTGACATCATGACCCTCCTCCAATTTGTTATTAAATTTTTTTTTTGTTTTGGTTTTTATCCCATTTCCGATGTGATTTCAGAAATGCAATTCCATAACAGTTCAATTTCATTCGAGGTTAAATGATCTAAACAGTCTTTGACCCACCCATCCGTATGATTATTTTCTTCTCCTTCCTGTTGCACCAAATTTTGTAAGTCCATATAATCATTCCATACGGGAAGGGCTGGATCCTCACAAGGCTGTCTTGAAACACTTGGAGTCTCTTTGGGATGAGTGGAGGGATCTAGGATGTCTGGACCCGGCTGCGATTCTACCTCCATGATTTCTGGACCCGTTGGAACTTGTTTACCCGGCTGAAATTCTACCTCTACGATTTCTGGACCCGTTGGAACTTGTGAACCCGGCTGTGATTCTGCCTCCATGATTTCTGGACCTGTTGGAACTTGTGGACCCGGCTGACATTCTACCTCTACGATGTCGGGACTTTTTGAAGCTTGTGGGCCCGTCTGACATTCTACCTCTACGATGTCGGGACAGGTTGGAGAAGAAGAAGAAGAGGATACTGGAAGAGGTTCTGTCTGTGAGGAGTCCAAAAGAGGCTGCCTGTTTGAACAAGTCGGGGAAGAAGAAGAAGAAGAAGCTTCTGGATTCTGAAGCGGATCTTGCACGCCAGGTAGGTTCCGGTAAGTCGACCGTTTTTTAAGAGGTAATTTTTTTTCTTCCTCCTCATCTTCAATTGTGATGACTTCAATTTCATTCCGTTGCCGGGTCGATTTTGTTTCGGGCCATGACGACGGTTTGGTCCAGCTCCTCTTATCATCTAAGGAAGGGATGGGTAAAGGTGGCGGAGGGTTTTCTTCTTCTTTTTCTTGAAACACCATCGGCGATTGGAAAGAAATCTCCTCTTTCAATTGTTTCCAAAGCGAGTACGAGCACCGATCGACGAGAAATAGACTCTTCTGGGTTGTGACGATGAGGTATTGCGTTTTCGGGGGAACGACATAGTTTTGAAAAGGTCTTAGAATATATTTCTTATATTTCATCCTGTCGCTGACTTTAAAACTTCTTTCCTTCAGATTGGGGGACGATGATTCGTAGGCGAGAGGAGCGGCTGTGGTTTGAACAATATGAACTTCGTCCTCAGCCGTCGTTCTCACTCCAAACGTAAAATATCGTTTCGTGAGAAAAATATTCTTCCACCGAAAACTCGTGCCCGGATCCGTATATCGCCGGTCTGTTTGAATGGGCCGTCTCAAAGCTCGATCCATCCGATTCCAAGAGAAGGGAGATTCCTCTTTCGTTTGTTGCGATTCGAATAAATTTCTGTATATATTCTGAACGAGCAGGTTGGAGGATTCGACATCTTGGTTGAAAGAAACGATCGCTTGATGAGGTGGTAAATGCGGAATAAATGTCGCACAATGACACACCAAAAAAATTTTCAAGTTGGAGATTTGCTTTAGCGTCTTCAAATCCTCCCCGTTCGAAATCCGTTGAGTTGGAAAAACGTCTAATAGCGACATGGCTCCCAAAGGAAAAGAAATGATCTCGCCCAGTACTCTCGCCTTTTTATATATAGACAAACACAGACACACATAGAGGCTCTATGACGTCCGTTTTATTTTTTTTTGTTTCTCTCTCTCTCTTCTTTCCAAGAAATCTTATCTCCATGACCTCTTTTTCTTTTCTTAAAAGATGAATGTGTGTGGGAATGAGGAAGTGAAAGTAATAATTTAATAAACAAAAAATTATCCAACCATGACCTTCTTCTTTTTTTTTTTTTTTCAAAGTTATCCTTTCCAATCCAAGGACGTCCAGAGATAGAGGAAGCAGGGGGAGAGGAGGAGGGAAGGGAAGGTCACACTCTCTTTCTCTCTATAAATAAAAGGGGAGAGCCCCAAAGTCGTATTTTTGTCCAAGTGGATCATGAGGAGGCATCCCCAGCTCACTACGTGTATTCCTTTCAAATATAAATATGTTGATCTTTCCTTTTATATCATCCAAGGAGTCGTTTACCTGAAAGCCTCCGATTTTTCAAAATGTGCGGGTTATCATACCGTGGGGAGTTATCAAAAGATGCGGGATGAATTTTTATCCGACGAAAACGTGTTGATGGCTCGTGACATTCCACCTTTGGATGCACAAATTTTGTTAATGAAACGAGCCAAATATTTTTACACGTCCCACTTTCTAACCGTCTCGCAAATGAATAGGATTATGGATCGTCTTGAGAAGACAAAAGGGATTCTCGTTCATTTTAGTGAATGGTTGCACAAATGTTTGCACGAACCTCTCTCGATCGAGAAGACTGGGAAGAATATTTATTATATTCTTCTCGAGGACTCTCCTCCTTCGTCTCATCTTAAAGAGGCCACGACTTTTGAAAAAATCCTCGAGCAAGAAAAAATAGAATGGTGGAACAACTACCCCATCCCTCTCCCCGAGCATCAAGAGGAGCCTGTTCAGAAGAAAAAGAAAAAACCTTTCCAAAAGCCTATCCTCATCCTCCTCGATAATGATGGGGATGAGGAGAAACCTGTTCAGATTCCTCTCAGTTTATCAAAACCCGTCGAGGATGAAAAACCTCTCCCTTCTTCAAGACCCCTTGAGGAAGAGAGACCCCTCGAGAAGGAGAGATCTCTCCCATTGTCAAACCTCCTCGAAGATGAAAAACCTCTCCCTTTCTCAAGACCCCTCGAGAAGGAGGGACCTCTTCCTTTATCAAACCCCCTCGAAGATGAAAAACCTCTCCATTTATCAAGACCCCTCGAAAATGAGGGACCTCTCAATTTGTCAAAACCCCTCGAGGATAAGGGAACCAAAACATCTCCCTCTTTCGAAGAGGAGGGACCTCTCAATTTGTCAAGACCCCTCAAGAATAAGGGAACCGAAAATCCTCTCCCTTTCTCAAGACTTCTCGAGGAGGAGGAGGAGAGACCGCTCCATGTCTCAAGACAGGACCCCCCTCTATCTCTTGAGGATCCGAGGGAAACGATTCCTATTGAAAAACCATCTATCGACGATCCCCAGAAAAGGTCTTCGGAGGAGATTAGACTTCCATGTAGAAAACGAATCTGCCACAATCATCATCATCATAATAATAATAATAATATACCCCCTTCTCAACAACAGAATCCTACAACATTTTCAGATAAATGCATTCAAACCAATCCCTTTATAGTAACCCTTTTGATTGGAGAACCCGTGCATTAGCCTCGAAAAATAAAATGAGATTCTAGACTGTTTCTATGACCAGAATGTTAAGCCAATAGATAGGTCTAGCTCAGAATTTTTCTTTTTAAAAGAAAATAAATAAATAATCCAAAGACTATTCGTAAATATAAATGGTAAAGTCTCGAGTCGGCTGGAAAAAAATTTTCAGAGCTGAGAAAAATTCTACAACTCAAAAAAAAAAAAAAATCCTTTTTGTTAATTTTTATCATGTCTTAGACATGATAAAAATTAACGACCCCCCTTCCCTTTTCGTCTGGGAATGTTGTCTCACTCTTTTGAAAAACAAATCGTGATTCATTCATGCAATGATTGCCATTAGCGAAAGGATGAGTCATGGTCTATTTTTAGAAAGGGTGAGACATCCTTCCCAGACAAAAAGGGAGGGTCATTAATTTTTATCATGTCTAAAGACATGATAAAAATCATGTCACAAGACATGATAAAAATTAACCAAAAGTTTTTTTTTTTTTTTTTTCATTAGAGAATTTTATTTCAGCTCTGAGAAATTTTTTTTTCTCCCAGCCGATTCGAGACTTTACCCATTTGTTTTTAAGAATGATTTCTCCCTGATCTATTATTTCAAAATTCCAAGTTTCGCTTCACAACCATCTGTGCTGTTGAAGAAGTAACATGATATATGTATTTTTTTTAATGAGTTCTGTCAAGATTGAATTGTGCAGGATCGACCTTGCGAACTTCTTCTCTGTGTCTTTAAATAATAATGATACCGAACCGCTTTTTGTAGAGCGCAATGGAAAAAACCTTTTGTATGGTTAGGACAATTCATGTGTTCGATCCCATTGTATTTGAGAATCTCTTGCGTCGATCCCGAAATGCAATAAATGGATCTTTGCAACCATTTCTCTAAAAACCGCCGTTTCATTTCTCCTCGCACCCAAATCATGGAAAAGGGTTCCGTCAACATCGTTAACACCCATGGAAAATAACTGTACGGAATTTCTCCTTCGTACCACGACAAGCCGTGATAATAATCACTCGCCCACACAGCGGTTCGTTTTTCTTTCTCGGTGAGCATTTGCCATGGAAACGGGCGTTTAAAAACAAATACCCCTCGAGAAGTACAGTCCAATGTGACGTAAGCCAATTCTTTCACAATAAAGGCTCCTTGAGAATCGTAGAAACCTTCAAAGTCGAGCACGAGTTCCATGTTTTTTATTTCTTTTTCTTTCCAAGGTGACCTTTATTATTATTATGATGGATGTGTATTGAGATACGCACGATATTATTCAAAAAACAAATATATATACGAATGTGACCTTTCCCAGAATTCATACGACCTGTCACGTGTAACCTTCTCTCTCTCTATATATATATATATAAAAGAGGAGACGGCGAGAGAACGCTATCCATTTTTTCCTTCAGGACACACAGCGAGAGAGAGAGAGAGAATTTTGTTTTCTTTTTTTCCTCAATTGAAGAAGATGGACATTTTGAGTGCCAAACCTCTCAAAGATTCCTACATTGTTCTGGACATGGAATACTTTCATTGTTATGATCCAAAAACGGGAGATATATGTTTCATCTTGAAAGAACTGGGCTACATCACTTGTGATTTAACCTTATGCGGATCCATGATTTTTCTCCCTCCTGTCCATTACGATGACTTATCGTCCCGCAATCAAGCTGTGGTCAACCAGACTACAAATAACCGACACGGCCTGCAATGGACCAAGGGTAGTCTTTCCTACGAGCATCTTCCTACAATCCTGAAAATGCTGACCGAAAATGTGGAGGTGATCTACGTCAATGGATACGATAAAGCCGAATTTTTCAGCAAGCTCTGCCAGCGATCCGTTTACGAGTTTTACATCCCAGGGAAAACCGAGTGGCGGAACAAGTCGAAATGCACGCGACACCAATATTTCCAAAAGATGATTCATTGTGCCGAGAACAAGGTGAGAAATTTTCGATACCATTTGATGGAGGGTAGTTACGTTTTCCGGAAATTACACTGTTACCCCTCCGAAAGCAAAGCTGTCGAAGACGAAGAGGAGGCGGAAGAATCTCCCCAGGAGAACTCGTGCGACGATGAGAAGGAGGAGGAGGAGGATGAACTTTCTAATAATAATAATAATAATAAATGTCTAAGTTGGGATGCTTTAGAGACCCAAGAATATTGGTCTCAACCCTTATCTCACCTAGACCTGAAAGAGGATCCTCAAGTGCACTCTTTGTGGTCCTCTTCTAAAATTTGGTCTTGGAGAGAACCCTTGAATATTCATGAATGAAATGGTATGTAAATCCCTAGAGAAAAAAAATAAAAAAAAGTTCCTTTTTTTTGTAATATGTTGATTTCTTTCCAATCCCATTTCTTTTCCATAACTCCACCCCCCAATCGACGAGAAGAAGAAGAATTTTCCAAGTTACACAAGACGAATCTTCCAAGTTACACAAGACGTAGAAAGATTTCACAAGGATTTATAAATCACACTCTCCCACATGATATATGTATAGAGAGAAAAAGACCCTCTGTTCTCTAGCCAATACGTCAAGACTTCCCTAAACTAAGAGAGACCATGAGTACCGAGGAAACCTTAGCAGAGCAAGTGGAAAGACTTTCAAAGATATTAGAAGAGTTAAGACTGGATAGATTTACAGTTCCGCCGACTAAAGAGGAAACTATCATCGATTTCAACAAACCGCTGTACTTTCATCCTCTACCCCAAAGAATGAGACGAATGGACTCGCCGTTGAACAGTTCCAATGAGAAACAAAATGTCACTTATTTGAATAACCAATTTCAACACATGAATATTTCATAAGTATTTTTTTGTTTTTTTTTCCCTAAAGCGTAGGGAGATCGGATCAGTAGTTTTTCCTTTTTCATCGTCGAAAAAGATTGGGAGGAAAAATCTTTCTCAGCTCTCTCAGAAAAATTTCAGCCTTAAAAAAAAAAAAAAAAAAAAAAAAAAAAAAAAAAAAACCTTTTTGTTAATTTTTATCATGTCTTAGACATTTGTCTGGGATCCCCCTTTTGTCTGGGAATGTTGTCTCACACTTTCTAAAAATAGACCATCACTCCTCCTTTCCTAAAGAATAGAATTCCAAGAATGGGATCTGGTCTATTTTTAGAAACGGTGAGACCCTATTCCCAGACAAAAGGCGGGTAGAGTTAATTTTTATCATGTCTAAAGTTCAGGGTCCATCCATCTTCTTATGTGAAACGGTGACCCTGACGAGATCGAGATAAACAAGTCCTGTGAGTTGTTTTGTAATCTTGACGCGATCCAAGAAAGACTTTTTATTTTTTTTTTTTTTTGAAATAGGCGGGGGGAGAGAGAAAATGTTCTCACGACCCTCCGATATCTTTTCATAAATATATTTTTTATCAACGTGTTTCTTTCATTCCGATCCTTTTAAGAGGTTGGAATGACCCTGACATTTAGATGGCGTCGCGATCCCGACAGAAGTCGCGCGAGTATAAAAGTGTGTGTCCTCCGCGAGATTCCTTCAGAGAACAGAAGAAGACGTGAACTGAGCTGGTAAGTCCCTTTGGTCCTATGAATATGGTTTAATCATAACTTCATTTAAAAAGACCTTTGAAACTTCTTAACCCTTTGAAAAGAAAAATGTCTCTTTCAAGACGACGACTCTAAAACGTATTATTGTTTTTTTTTCCTTTCTAAATCTTCCCTGTTATACATATATACCTTTTCGATTCTCTTTTTTGCTCCTGTTTGTGGGAGACATCACCGTATTCATCGCCATGGCGTGTTCAGAAAACTTTATCGTGCTCGATCTAGAGGGTTTCCAGTCCTACAACCACAAGAAGGATGAATTTACCTACGTTTTAAAAGAATTGGGCTATGCGACAAAAGATTTTTTGACCGTGGAATCGTTGACGTTTGCTCCTCCTCACCCCTTCCACCAACTGAGTGAAAAAAACCAAAAGACGAATGCCTGGCTGACGAGAAACCGGCACGGACTTCGTTGGAACGAGGGTCATATTCCCTACAACCATTTAGGACGCATTCTCCAATCGCTCACTCACAGCTTCTCCACGATTTATGTGGTGGGATGCCAGAAAGCTAAATTCTTTGCTAAAGCCTTGGATTATCAAAAACCCGTGACGGAAATTTATGTGCCAGATGGAATCATTTGGAAGTATCGGGAAAAATGTGCCCGACATCATCAAAGGAGGAAATATTTCCATTGTGCCGAAAACAAAGTGCGCAACTATCGATGGCATATTATGGAAGGAGATTTTCATATCAATCACGTCTATCCAGACGGAACGGAGAAAGAGGAGAGGATTCAGGAGGAAGCAGACAATCCTCTGCAAGCTTTTGATAAGGCCTACGATCAGTTAGAGAAGGATCCGTCTCCAAAAGCGTACGATAACCTCATCCAGAAATGGGATAATCTGTCCTGTTTCCAAGTGATGGAACATCCGGATGAGCATACGCCTTTAAACTTGATGAGCTCTTCTACTTCTTTGTCGTCAACTTCCTCCAATGACTCGAGGAAGACGGAGGGTTGGGGAGACATACCTGAAAATATTCCCCATTACGATCCAGCAGCCTGTTGGGATGAACCTTCCAAAGAATCTCATGAGACCCCCAAAATATCTTCAGAGGATCCAAAGACAAAATCCACTGAGTGTTGGGGCAATGAACGGACGACTCATGCTCCAAAATCCACTAAGACTATGTCCACTGAGTGTTGGGACAATGAAACCGAAAAGACGACAGAGAATTGGGATGACCGTTCTCAAAAGTATTTGAATTGATATATACATAAACTCAGGAGAATAAAATAAAGAAAAGATTTTTAGAAATAAGTAGGGAAAGGTTCTCCGCTTTCCCTATATTTATGGAAATGGACTAAGAAGAGAGAGAGACGAATTAGGAGACCAAAAAAATGGGTCTTGGAAGGAATGAGTGCAAATGCATTCGATTCCTTCCGAGACCCATTTTTTTTTGGGTCCCTCTCTCATCCAATCTTCGAAAAGAACTCTGTCCTATTTTTCTAGGTCCATTCAAAAAGAAATGAATCTATCCATAAATTTTCTTAAAAGAAAAAAAACAAAAAAGATCCTTTACCTCTTGACGGTCCAAAGTCGAGAATCTTGGAAAAAGTCATCCACTCTCCATCCAGTCAAGCTTCTCTGTAGAAAATCTAGTAGGTGCATCTGCATTCTTGAACACCCGGCAGTTATTATTGGACGCGAAACGTCGAATGCTGAAATAGTTAACAGTGAGCCCATTCTTAAAGAAACGGGGATGTTTTATTCATCCAGTCGAGTGCGGAAAAATTTCTGAGAGCCGGAGAAAAATTTCTCTGACTGAAAAAAAAAAAAATAGCCCCCTTTTAGTCTGAAAATTGATGTCTTCAATTTTTGAAAAATTGAAGACATCAATTTTCAAATTTTCAGATTTAAAAGGGGGGTAATTTATTTTTCAGAAACTTTTCCCAGCCGACTCGATGTGAATAAAACTTTACTTTTTTTTTAAGAATGTTATTTAATGGATCGATTTCAACCTATCGAGTTTCGCTTGAGTTCCGGCCGTGCTGTGGGCCCACCTGGATACAAGTTTTCCCCGTTTGGAATAGAATAAAACTTTACTGTTTTTTAAGAATGTTATTTAATTGTCGATTTCAACCTATCGAGTTTCGCTTGAGTTCCGGCCGTGCTGTGGGCCCACCTGGATACAAGTTTTCCCCTTTTGGAATAGAATTTCCGTCAAGGTAGGCTACTTTTCCTCTTTTTCCATTTTTCATGTCATTTCATTTGTATTACAATATACTGAAAACGGGCGTTCGAACTGATTTCTAGGCTATTTCTATACAAATGGAGCTCGATCCAAGAAAGAAATGATGTCTTTTTTTTATTTTGTGGACTGCCAATTTGAATTGGAATATACTGAAAACGGGTGTTTGAGTCGGTTTTCAGTATATTTCAATACAAATAGAGCTCGATCCAAGAAAGAAATGATGTCTTTTTTTTTTATTTTGTGGACTGCCAATTTGTATTGGAATATACTGAAAACGGGTGTTTGAGTCGGTTTTCAGTATATTTCAATACAAATAGACTCGATCCAAGAAAGAAATGATGTCTTTTTTTTATTTTGTGGACTGCCAATTTTGTATTGGAATATACTGAAAACGGGTGTTTGAGTCGGTTTTCAGTATATTCCAATACAAGTGGAGCTCGATCCAAGAAAAAAATGATGTCTTTTTTTTATTTTGTGGATTGCCAATTTTGTATTGGAATATACTGAAAACGGGTGTTTGAGTCGGTTTTCAGTATATTTCAATACAAGTGGAGCTGGATCCAAGAAAAAAATGATGTCTTTTTTTTATGTTGTGGACAGCCAATTTTGTATTGAAATATACTGAAAACGGGCGTTCACGTTGGTTTTCAGTATATTACAATACAAGTGGAGCTGGATCCAAGAAAAAAATGATGTCTTTTTTTTATTTTCTGGACAGCCAATTTTGTATTGGAATATACTGAAAACGGGCGTTCACGTTGGTTTTCAGTATATTCCAATACAAATAGAGCTGGATCCAAGAAAAAAATGATGTCTTTTTTTTTATGTTGTGGACTGCCCTATTTTGTATTGGAATATACTGAAAACGGGCGTTCACGTCGGTTTTCAGTATATTACAATACAAGTGGAGCTCGATCCAAGAAAAAAATGATGTCTTTTTTTTATTTTGTGGATAGCCAATTTTGTATTGGAGTATACTGAAAACGGGCGTTCACGTCGGTTTTCAGTATATTACAATACAAGTGGAGCTCGATCCAAGAAAAAATGATGTCTTTTTTTTATTTTGTGGATAGCCAATTTTGTATTGGAGTATACTGAAAACGGGCGTTCACGTCGGTTTTCAGTATATTACAATACAAGTGGAGCTCGATCGAAGAAAAAAATTATGTCTTTTTTTTATTTTGTGGACTGCCAATTTTGTATTGGAATATACTGAAAACGGGCGTTCACGTCGGTTTTCAGTATATTTCAATACAAGTCGAGCTCCATCCAAGAAAAAATGATGTCTTTTTTTTATGTTGTGGACTGCCCTATTTTGTATTGGAATATACTGAAAACGGGCGTTCGAGTCGGTTTTCAGTATATTCAAATACAAATGGAGCTCTATCCAAGAAAAAAATGATGTCTTTTTTTATGTTGTGGACAATCAATTTTGTATTGGAATATACTGAAAACGGGCGTTCGAGTCCTTTTTCCGACTATTTCTACACACATTCCACTATATTAAAATGACGTCATGGTTGAGTCCAAACAGAGTCGTCTCCGGACAAAGTCGTTCCCGGACAATTTTATACCGAATTTGTATAGAGATATACTTAAAATGGGCTTGGAGGGGAGGGCGCTTTCTAGTATATTCCTATATATTCCTATATAGGAATATACTAGAAAGCGCCCCCGTTTTCAGTATATTCTAGTATATTCCTATATACATTCGGTTGCATTCAGAAACAAAAAGAATGTCTTTTTGAATGGACAAAAAAGTTTTTGTTATTTTTTATCATGTCTTCTAGACATGATAAAAATTAACTCATCCCCCTTTTGTCTGGGTATGTTGTCTCACCGTTTCTAAAAATAGACCAGAACCCAGTCTTTTCTTGGAATTCTATTCTTTAAAAGGATGAGTCATGGTCTATTTTTAGAAAGTGGGAGACAACATTCCCAGACAAAAGAGGGGGTGAGTTAATTTTTATCATGTCTAGAAGACATGATAAAAATTAACAAAAAGTTTTTTTTTTACATCTCAGAATTTTTTTCTGAGCTCTGAAAAATTTTTCCTAGCCGATCCCATTTCGTTTTTCGACTTTCACTTTCAACTCTTCACTTTTCCTATCTACTGTCGTTGGAATTGTGTTCACTGGAGGCTATTTCTTTTTTTGCAATCTCGCTTTTAGTTTTCTCTGAGATTCTTTAGAAATGGCTATACAAATTTCACCACCTATATAGAAATGATGCCCAAACAAAGTCGTCCCCGGACCATCTTGATGACCGAATATGTATAGAAATAGTCTGAAAATGGGCTTGAGGGCCGGTTTCTGGACGATTCCTCTACAAATTCGGCCGCATCCAGAAAAACAAAAATACATAGTTTCTTTTTGGGTGACAGGAGATGATAAATTTCTTTTCTCTCTCTCTCCCAAGATTGGAGGAGAGAGTGGCCCAAAAAAATGGGTCTCGGAAGGAATCGAATGCATTTTGAAATGCACTCATTCCTTCCAAGACCCATTTTTTTGGTCTCCTGATTCAAGTCTCCAGTCTATGGAATAGGGAAAGCGGAGAACGTTTCCCCTTCTTTAAGCGACTGGAGACCATATCGCATCATCATCATCATCATCATCACCACCATCATCCTCTTTCTGATACTTTTCAACGAAGGCTTGATGTCTCTGGATGATTTTGGGGAGATGATGGATCCCGAATTGAATGATGAAAAAGAGAGGACTCTTTTTCCTTTCTTGTTCGTCTTGCACAGTCTCTCGAAGGGTGATATACGTTTCCCCGTCCTCCTCAATTTTCGTCAGAGGTCTCATGAATATTTTACACATCCAAGGGAAGAGCGACTTGTTATGCAGGGATTTCGAAGCGACGAAGGCCGCTTCATTCGAAGTGAGGACAATCTGGTTCGGTTGACCCCATTCTTTGGAGTAGTTGTCCAAATCGCCTAGTCGAAGAAAATGGTGTCGATTAGGAAAAAAGACTTGGAGAACACTCGTCGTATGCGAGACGTTCGTAGGCAAGAGAGTCAAGATATCTTTGGCATTCCAGTACAGGAATCCTAGATCCACATACGCGTGCACGTAATAGTCATCGTTATATTCCAGTTTGAGCAGCATGGCTTTTGTGTTTTTTTTTTCCGTTCTCAAGGCGAAATACTCGTCTGATATGAACAAGAGCTCGCTGGCGATCCGTTTATATAGACTCCTCAGAGAGAGAGAGAGGGGAGGAGGAACAAGGTTGATGAATTCTAAAATAAAAAAAAAATGATAACGAAATGAGATCGGCTGGCAAAATATTTTCAGAGCTCAGAAAAAAATTCTGAGATGTAAAAAAAAAAAAACTTTTTGTTAATTTTTATCATGTCTTCTAGACATGATAAAAATTAACTCACCCCCCTTTTGTCTGGGAATGTTGTCTCCCACTTTCTAAAAATAGACCATGACTCATCCTTTTAAAGAATAGAATTCCAAGAAAAGACTGGGTTCTGGTCTATTTTTAGAAACGGTGAGACAACATACCCAGACAAAAGGGGGATGAGTTAATTTTTATCATGTCTAGCAGACATGATAAAAATTAACAAAAAGTTTTTTGTCCATTCAAAAAGACATTCTTTTTGTTTCTGAATGCAACCGAATGTATATAGGAATATACTAGAAAGCGCCCTCCCCTCCAAGCCCATTTTAAGTATATCTCTATACAAATTCGGTATAAAATTGTCCGGGGACGACTTTGTCCGGAGACGACTCTGTTTGGACTCAACCATGACGTCATTTTAATATAGTGGAATGTGTGTAGAAATAGTCGGAAAAAGGACTCGAACGCCCGTTTTCAGTATATTCCAATACAAAATTGATTGTCCACAACATAAAAAAAGACATCATTTTTTTCTTCGATAGAGCTCCATTTGTATTTGAATATACTGAAAACCGACTCGAACGCCCGTTTTCAGTATATTCCAATACAAAATAAGGCAGTCCACAACATAAAAAAAAGACATCATTTTTTTTCTTGGATCGAGCTCCACTTGTATTGTAATATACTGAAAACCGACGTGAACGCCCGTTTTCAGTATATTCCAATACAAAATTGGCTGTCCACAAAATAAAAAAAGACATCATTTTTTTCTTGGATCCAGTTCCACTTGTATTGTAATATACTGAAAACCAACGTGAACGCCCGTTTTCAGTATATTCCAATACAAAATTGGCTGTCTACAACATAAAAAAAAGACATCATTTTTTTCTTGGATCCAGCTCAACTTGTATTGAAATATACTGAAAACCGACTCAAACACCCGTTTTCAGTATATTCCAATACAAAATTGGCAGTCCACAAAATAAAAAAAAGACATCATTTTTTTCTTGGATCGAGCTCTATTTGTATTGAAATATACTGAAAACCGACTCAAACACCCGTTTTCAGTATATTCCAATACAAAATTGGCAGTCCACAAAATAAAAAAAAGACATCATATCTTTCTTGGATCGAGCTCTATTTGTATTGAAATATACTGAAAACTGACTCAAACAGCCGTTTTCAGTATATTCCAATACAAAATTGGCAGTCCACAAAATAAAAAAAAGACATCATTTCTTTCTTGGATCGAGCTCTATTTGTATTGAAATATACTGAAAACCGACTCAAACACCCGTTTTCAGTATATTCCAATACAAATTGGCAGTCCACAAAATAAAAAAAAAGGACATCATTTCTTTCTTGGATCGAGCTCCATTTGTATAGAAATAGCCTAGAAATCAGTTCGAACGCCCGTTTTCAGTATATTGTAATACAAATGAAATAACATGAAAAATGCAAAAAGAGGAAAAGTAGCCTACCTTGACGAAAATTCTATTCTAAAAGAGGAAAACTTGTATCCAGGTGGGCCCACAGCACGGCCGGAACTCAAGCGAAACTCGATAGGTTGAAATCGATCCATTAAATAACATTCTTAAAAAACAGTAAAGTTTTATTCTATTCCAAACGGGGAAAACTTGTATCCAGGTGGGCCCACAGCACGGCCGGAACTCAAGCGAAACTCGATAGGTTGAAATCGATCCATTAAATAACATTCTGAAAAAAAAAGTAAAGTTTTATTCACATCGAGTCGGCTGGGAAAAGTTTCTGAAAAATAAATTACCCCCCTTTTAAATCTGAAAATTTGAAAATTGATGTCTTCAATTTTTGAAAAATTGAAGACATCAATTTTCAGACTAAAAGGGGGCTTTTTTTTTTTTTTTTTTTTTTTTTTTTTCAGTCAGAGAAATTTTTCTCCGGCTCTCAGAAATTTTTCCGCACTCGACTGGATGAATAAAACATCCCCGTTTCTTTAAGAATGGGCTCACTGTTAACTATTTCAGCATTCGACGTTTCGCGTCCAATAATAACTGCCGGGTGTTCAAGAATGCAGATGCACCTACTAGATTTTCTACAGAGAAGCTTGACTGGATGGAGAGTGGATGACTTTTTCCAAGATTCTCGACTTTGGACCGTCAAGAGGTAAAGGATCTTTTTTGTTTTTTTTTTCTTTTAAGAAAATTTATGGATAGATTCATTTCTTTTTGAATGGACCTAGAAAAATAGGACAAAGTTCTTTTCCAAGATTGGATGAGAGAGGGACCAAAAAAAATGGGTCTCGGAAGGAATCGAATGCATTTGCACTCATTCCTTCCAAGACCCATTTTTTTGGTCTCCTGATTCGTCTCTCTCTCTTCTTAGTCCATTTCCATAAATATAGGGAAAGCGGAGAACCTGTCCCTACTTATTTCTAAAAATCTTTTCTTTATTTTTTTTTCTCCTGAGTTTATGTATATATCAATTCAAATACTTTTGAGAACGGTCATCCCAATTCTCTGTCGCCTTTTCGGTTTCATTGTCCCAACACTCAGTGGACATAGTCTTAGTGGATTTTGGAGCATGAGTCGTCCGTTCATTGTCCCAACACTCAGTGGATTTTGTCTTTGGATCCTCTGAAGATATTTTGGGGGTCTCATGAGATTCTTTGGAAGGTTCGTCCCAACAGGCTGCTGGATCGTAATGGGGAATATTTTCAGGTATGTCTCCCCAACCCTCCGTCTTCCTCGAGTCATTGGAGGAAGTTGACGACAAAGAAGTAGAAGAGCTCATCAAGTTTAAAGGCGTATGCTCATCCGGATGTTCCATCACTTGGAAACAGGACAGATTATCCCATTTCTGGATGAGGTTATCGTACGCTTTTGGGGACGGATCCTTCTCTAACTGATCGTAGGCCTTATCAAAAGCTTGCAGAGGATTGTCTGCTTCCTCCTGAATCCTCTCCTCTTTCTCCGTTCCGTCTGGATAGACGTGATTGATATGAAAATCTCCTTCCATAATATGCCATCGATAGTTGCGCACTTTGTTTTCGGCACAATGGAAATATTTCCTCCTTTGATGATGTCGGGCACATTTTTCCCGATACTTCCAAATGATTCCATCTGGCACATAAATTTCCGTCACGGGTTTTTGATAATCCAAGGCTTTAGCAAAGAATTTAGCTTTCTGGCATCCCACCACATAAATCGTGGAGAAGCTGTGAGTGAGCGATTGGAGAATGCGTCCTAAATGGTTGTAGGGAATATGACCCTCGTTCCAACGAAGTCCGTGCCGGTTTCTCGTCAGCCAGGCATTCGTCTTTTGGTTTTTTTCACTCAGTTGGTGGAAGGGGTGAGGAGGAGCAAACGTCAACGATCCCACGGACAAAAAATCTTTTGTTGCATAGCCCAATTCTTTTAAAACGTAGGTAAATTCATCCTTCTTGTGGTTGTAGGACTGGAAACCCTCTAGATCGAGCACGATAAAGTTTTCTGAACACGCCATGGCGATGAATACGGTGATGTCTCCCACAAACAGGAGCAAAAAAGAGAATCGAAAAGGTATATATGTATAACAGGGAAGATTTAGAAAGGAAAAAAAAACAATAATACGTTTTAGAGTCGTCGTCTTGAAAGAGACATTTTTCTTTTCAAAGGGTTAAGAAGTTTCAAAGGTCTTTTTAAATGAAGTTATGATTAAACCATATTCATAGGACCAAAGGGACTTACCAGCTCAGTTCACGTCTTCTTCTGTTCTCTGAAGAAATCTCGCGGAGGACACACACTTTTATACTCGCGCGACATCTGTCGGGATCGCGACCCCATCTATATGTCAGGGTCATTCCAACCTCTTAAAAGGATCGGAATGAAAGAAACACGTTGATAAAAATATATTTATGAAAAGATATCGGAGGATCGTGAGAACATTTTCTCTCTCCCCCCGCCTATTTCAAAAAAAAAAAATAAAAAGTCTTTCTTGGATCGCGTCAAGATTACAAAACTTGGACACAGGACTTGTTTATCTCGATCTCGTCAGGGTCACCGTTTCACATAAGAAGATGGATGGACCCTGAACTTTAGACATGATAAAAATTAACTCTACCCGCCTTTTGTCTGGGAATAGGGTCTCACCGTTTCTAAAAATAGACCAGATCCCATTCTTGGAATTCTATTCTTTAGGAAAGGAGGAGTGATGGTCTATTTTTAGAAAGTGTGAGACAACATTCCCAGACAAAAGGGGGGTAGAGTTAATTTTTATCATGTCTAAGACATGATAAAAATTAACAAAAAGGTTTTTTTTTTTTTTTAAGGCTGAAATTTTTCTGAGAGAGCTGAGAAAGATTTTTCCTCCCAATCTTTTTCGACGATGAAAAGGGAAAAACTACTGATCCGATCTCCCTACGCTTTAGGGAAAAAACAAAAAAATACTTATGAAATATTCATGTGTTGAAATTGACTATTCAAATAAGTGACATTTTGTTTCTCATTGGAACTGTTCAACGGCGAGTCCACTCGTCTCATTCTTTGGGGTAGAGGATGAAAGTACAGCGGTTTGTTGAAATCGATGATAGTTTCCTCTTTAGTCGGCGGAACTGTAAATCTATCCCGTCTTAACTCTTCTAATCTCTTTGAAAGTCTTTCCACTTGCTCTGCTAAGGTTTCCTCGGTACTCATGGTCTCTCTTATTTTAGGGAAGTCTTGACGTATTGGCTAGAGAACAGAGGGTCTTTTTCTCTCTATACATATATCATGTGGGAGCGTGTGATTTATAAATCCTTGTGAAATCTTTCTACGTCTTGTGTAACTTGGAAGATTCGTCTTGTGTAACTTGGAAAATTCTTCTTCTTCTCGTCGATTGGTTCGTCGGTGGAGTTATGGAAAAGAAATGGGATTGGAAAGAAATCAACATATTACAAAAAAAAGGAACTTTTTTTTTATTTTTTTTCTCTAGGGATTTACATACCATTTCATTCATGAATATTCAAGGGTTCTCTCCAAGACCAAATTTTAGAAGAGGACCACAAAGAGTACACTTGAGGATCCTCTTTCAGGTCTAGGTGAGATAAGGGTTGAGACCAATATTCTTGGGTCTCTAAAGCATCCCAACTTAGACATTTATTATTATTATTATTATTAGAAAGTTCATCCTCCTCCTCCTCCTTCTCATCGTCGCACGAGTTCTCCTGGGGAGATTCTTCCGCCTCCTCTTCGTCTTCGACAGCTTTGCTTTCGGAGGGGTAACAGTGTAATTTCCGGAAAACGTAACTACCCTCCATCAAATGGTATCGAAAATTTCTCACCTTGTTCTCGGCACAATGAATCATCTTTTGGAAATATTGGTGTCGCGTGCATTTCGACTTGTTCCGCCACTCGGTTTTCCCTGGGATGTAAAACTCGTAAACGGATCGCTGGCAGAGCTTGCTGAAAAATTCGGCTTTATCGTATCCATTGACGTAGATCACCTCCACATTTTCGGTCAGCATTTTCAGGATTGTAGGAAGATGCTCGTAGGAAAGACTACCCTTGGTCCATTGCAGGCCGTGTCGGTTATTTGTAGTCTGGTTGACCACAGCTTGATTGCGGGACGATAAGTCATCTTAATGGACAGGAGGGAGAAAAATCATGGATCCGCATAAGGTTAAATCACAAGTGATGTAGCCCAGTTCTTTCAAGATGAAACATATATCTCCCGTTTTTGGATCATAACAATGAAAGTATTCCATGTCCAGAACAATGTAGGAATCTTTGAGAGGTTTGGCACTCAAAATGTCCATCTTCTTCAATTGAGGAAAAAAAGAAAACAAAATTCTCTCTCTCTCTCTCGCTGTGTGTCCTGAAGGAAAAAATGGATAGCGTTCTCTCGCCGTCTCCTCTTTTATATATATATATATAGAGAGAGAGAAGGTTGCACGTGACAGGTCGTATGAATTCTGGGAAAGGTCACATTCGTATATATATTTGTTTTTTGAATAATATCGTGCGTATCTCAATACACATCCATCATCATAATAATAAAGGTCACCTTGGAAAGAAAAAGAAATAAAAAACATGGAACTCGTGCTCGACTTTGAAGGTTTCTACGATTCTCAAGGAGCCTTTATTGTAAAAGAATTGGCTTACGTCACATTGGACGGTACTTCTCGAGGGGTATTTGTTTTTAAACCCCCGTTTCCATGGCAAATGCTCACCGAGAAAGAAAAACGAACCGCTGTGTGGGCGAGTGATTATTATCACGGCTTGTCGTGGTACGAAGGAGAAATTCCGTACAGCTATTTTCCATGGGTGTTAACGATGTTGACGGAACCCTTTTCCATGATTTGGGTGCGAGGAGAAATGAAACGGCGGTTTTTAGAGAAATGGTTGCAAAGATCCATTTATTGCATTTCGGGATCGACGCAAGAGATTCTCAAATACAATGGGATCGAACACATGAATTGTCCTAACCATACAAAAGGTTTTTTTCCATTGCGCTCTACAAAAAGCGGTTCGGTATCATTATTATTTAAAGACACAGAGAAGAAATTCGCAAGGTCGATCCTGCACAATTCAATCTTGACAGAACTCATTAAAAAAAAATACATATATCATGTTACTTCTTCAACAGCACAGATGGTTCTGAAGCGAAACTTGGAATTTTGAAATAATAGATCAGGGAGAAATCATTCTTAAAAACAAATGGGTAAAGTCTCAAATCGGCTGAGAGAAAAAAAAATTTCTCAGAGCTGAAATAAAATTCTCTAATGAAAAAAAAAAAAAAAAACTTTTGGTTAATTTTTATCATGTCTTTAGACATGATAAAAATTAATGACCCTCCCTTTTTGTCTGGGAAGGATGTCTCACCCTTTCTAAAAATAGACCATGACTCATCCTTTCGCTAATGGCAATCATTCCATGAATGAATCACGATTTGTTTTTCAAAAGAGTGAGACAACATTCCCAGACGAAAAGGAAAGGGGGTCGTTAATTTTTATCATGTCTAAGACATGATAAAAATTAACAAAAAGTTTAAAATTTTTTTCCAGCCGACTCGAGACTTTACCATTTATATTTACGAACAGTCTTTGGATTATTTATTTATTTTCTTTTAAAAAGAAAAATTCTGAGCTAGACCTATCTATTGGCTTAACATTCTGGTCATAGAAACAGTCTAGAATCTCATTTTATTTTTCGAGGCTAATGCACGGGTTCTCCAATCAAAAGGGTTACTATAAAGGGATTGGTTTGAATGCATTTATCTGCAAATGTTGTAGGATTCTGTTGTTGAGAAGGGGGTATATTATTATTATTATTATTATTATTATTATGATGATTGTGGCAGATTCGTTTTCTACATGGAAGTCTAATCTCCTCCGAAGACCTTTTCTGGGGATCGTCGATAGATGGTTTTTCAATAGGAATCGTTTCCCTCGGATCCTCAAAAGATAGAGGGGGGTCTTGTCTTGAGATATGGAGCGGTCTCTCCTCCTCCTCCTCCTCCTCCTCCTCGAGAAGTCTTGAGAAAGGGAGAGGATTTTCGGTTCCCTTATTCTTGAGGGGTCTTGACAAATTGAGAGGTCCCTCCTCTTCGAAAGAGAGAGAAGTTTTGGTTCCCTTATCCTCGAGGGGTTTTGACAAATCGAGAGGTCTCTCATTTTCGAGGGGTCTTGATAAATGGAGAGGTTTTTCATCTTCGAGGGGGTTTGATAAAGGAAGAGGTCCCTCCTTCTCGAGGGGTCTTGAGAAAGGGAGAGGTTTTTCATGTTCGAGGAGGTTTGACAATGGGAGAGATCTCTCCTTCTCGAGGGGTCTCTCTTCCTCAAGGGGTCTTGAAGAAGGGAGAGGTTTTTCATCCTCGACGGGTTTTGATAAACTGAGAGGAATCTGAACAGGTTTCTCCTCATCCCCATCATTATCGAGGAGGATGAGGATAGGCTTTTGGAAAGGTTTTTTCTTTTTCTTCTGAACAGGCTCCTCTTGATGCTCGGGGAGAGGGATGGGGTAGTTGTTCCACCATTCTATTTTTTCTTGCTCGAGGATTTTTTCAAAAGTCGTGGCCTCTTTAAGATGAGACGAAGGAGGAGAGTCCTCAAGAAGAATATAATAGGTATTCTTCCCAGTCTTCTCGATCGAGAGAGGTTCGTGCAAACATTTGTGCAACCATTCACTAAAATGAACGAGAATCCCTTTTGTCTTCTCAAGACGATCCATAATCCTATTCATTTGCGAGACGGTTAGAAAGTGGGACGTGTAAAAATATTTGGCTCGTTTCATTAACAAAATTTGTGCATCCAAAGGTGGAATGTCACGAGCCATCAACACGTTTTCGTCGGATAAAAATTCCTCCCGCATCTTTTGATAGCTCCCCACGGTATGATAACCCGCACATTTTGAAAAATCGGAGGCTTCAGGTAAACGACTCCTTGGATGATATAAAAGGAAAGATCAACATATTTATATTTGAAAGGAATACACGTAGTGAGCTGGGGATGCCTCCTCATGATCCACTTGGACAAAAATACGACTTTGGGGCTCTCCCCTTTTATTTATAGAGAGAAAGAGAGTGTGACCTTCCCTTCCCTCCTCCTCTCCCCCTGCTTCCTCTATCTCTGGACGTCCTTGGATTGGAAAGGATAACTTTGAAAAAAAAAAAAAAAGAAGAAGGTCATGGTTGGATAATTTTTTGTTTATTAAATTATTACTTTCACTTCCTCATTCCCACACACATTCATCTTTTAAGAAAAGAAAAAGAGGTCATGGAGATAAGATTTCTTGGAAAGAAGAGAGAGAGAGAGAGAGAGAAACAAAAAAAAAAACAAATAAAACGGACGTCATAGAGCCTCTATGTGTGTCTGTGTTTGTCTATATATAAAAAGGCGAGAGTACTGGGCGAGATCATTTCTTTTCCTTTGGGAGCCATGTCGCTATTAGACGTTTTTCCAACTCAACGGATTTCGAACGGGGAGGATTTGAAGACGCTAAAGCAAATCTCCAACTTGAAAATTTTTTTCGTGTGTCATTGTGCGACATTTATTCCGCATTTACCACCTCATCAAGCGATCGTTTCTTTCAACCAAGATGTCGAATCCTCCAACCTGCTCGTTCAGAATATATACAGAAATTTATTCGAATCGCAACAAACGAAAGAGGAATCTCCCTTCTCTTGGAATCGGATGGCTCGAGCTTTGAGACGGCCCATTCAAACAGACCGGCGATATACGGATCCGCGCACGAGTTTTCGGTGGAAGAATATTTTTCTCCCGAAACGATATTTTACGTTTGGAGTGAGAACGACGGCTGAGGACGAAGTTCATATTGTTCAAACCACAGCCGCTCCTCTCGCCTATTACGAATCATCGTCCCCCAATCTGAAGGAAAGAAGTTTTAAAGTCAGAGACAGGATGAAATATAAGAAATATATTCTAAGACCTTTTCAAAACTATGTCGTTCCCCCGAAAACGCAATATCTCATCGTCACAACCCAGAAGAGTCTATTTCTCGTCGATCGGTGCTCGTACTCGCTTTGGAAACAATTGAAAGAGGAGATTTCTTTCCAATCGCCGATGGTGTTTCAAGAAAAAGAAGAAAACCCTCCGCCACCTTTACCCATCCCTTCCTTAGATGATCAGAGGAGCTGGACCAAACCGTCGTCATGGCCCGAAACAAAATCGACCCGGCAACGGAATGAAATTGAAGTCATCACAATTGAAGATGAGGAGGAAGAAAAAAAATTACTTCTTAAAAAACGGTCGACTTACCGGAACCTACCTGGCGTGCAAGATCCGCTTCAGAATCCAGAAGCTTCTTCTTCTTCTTCTTCCGCCGACTTGTTCAAACAGGCAGCCTCTTTTGGACTCCTCACAGACAGAACCTCTTCCAGTATCCTCTTCTTCTTCTCCAACCTGTCCCGACATCGTAGAGGTAGAATGTCAGACGGGCCCACAAGCTTCAAAAAGTCCCGACATCGTAGAGGTAGAATGTCAGCCGGGTCCACAAGTTCCAACAGGTCCAGAAATCATGGAGGCAGAATCACAGCCGGGTTCACAAGTTCCAACGGGTCCAGAAATCGTAGAGGTAGAATTTCAGCCGGGTAAACAAGTTCCAACGGGTCCAGAAATCATGGAGGTAGAATCGCAGCCGGGTCCAGACATCCTAGATCTCTCCGCTCATCCCAAAGAGACTCCAAGTGTTTCAAGACAGCCTTGTGAGGATCCAGCCCTTCCCGTATGGAATGATTATATGGACTTACAAAATTTGGTGCAACAGGAAAGAGAAGAAAATAATCATACGGATGGGTGGGTCAAAGACTGTTTAGATCATTTAACCTCGAATGAAATTGAATTGTTATGGAATTGCATTTCTGAAATCACATCGGAAATGGGATAAAAACCAAAACAAAAAAAAAATTTTTAATAACAAATTGGAGGAGGGTCATGATGTCAATTAAAAAAAAATATTATATAGAGTCCAATCTTGGTGGTTCACTTCAGTTTTCCAGCATGAGGTGATCCACGTTTCCCGAAATATGGATCCCATTCCAAGAGAGATTGTGTAGAGCCTTCACTTCAGTTCTTTTTTTTTCCTACCAAGAGGAGAGGGTCCCCAAAGGGCTACCCATGTCCAAAGAGAGAAAGTGTAGAGCGTTCATTTCAGTTTTTTTTCCAAGTTTAGGGGAGGGAGGTCTCAAAATGACACCCCCCATTTTCAAAGAGAGATGGTGTAGAGCGTTCATTTCTGTTTTTTTCCAAAGTTAGGGAGTTTTCAAATGGCTACCCATTTCAGAGAAAGAGAGAGAGAGAAGGTGTAGAGCGTTCATTTCAGTTTTCCAACATTAGAAGGTCCCAAAATACCTTCTGAATTCAAAGAGAGATCGTGTAGAGCGTTCATTTCCAGTTCTTCAAGATCAGAAGAAAAGGGTCCGCTTTTCAGAGACAGCGAAGTGCAGACTTCAGTTTTCTCCCTCCCCAAGAATAGAGGGTCCCAAAATGGCTTTCCATTTCAAAGAGAGAGGGAGAGGCGTTCATTTCCATTCTCCAAGATAGGGTTGTCTGCTTTTTCCCAAAATAGCTTCCCAATTCAAAGAGAGAGAGAGAGAGAGAGAAAGGGTGTGTAGAGCGGTCATGTTCATTCTCCAAGATAGGGCCCATTCAAAAAGAGATCGTGACCAATTTTTTTCCAGTTTTTTCCAAGATGGGGGGAGAAGAAAACCTAGGATGGAATAACACGACACACAGAAAGAGAAAAAAAAACGCCATCTTGTCATTTTCTGATAGGGTACCGGTGTTCGAATACTTTTGTGACCGACTGTACCTCCTCACTTGTATTGATCGGTACACAAGATGGCCTGAAGCCATTCCTATTGAAAATATATCCGCTGAAACTGTAGCTCGAGCATTCATCTCCCAGTGGCTTTCAAGATTTGGCATGCCTACCACCATCACTACTGACCAAGGCCGACAATTTCAATGTCACTTGTTCGCATCCCTCACCTCTCTTCTTGGCATTCGCCATATTCGCACAACACCATACCATCCATCTGGAAATGGGATGGTGGAAAGCTTTCACCGATCTTTCAAACAAGGTCTGAAGTGCCACAGTAGCACACACTGGACAGAAGCCTTACCCCTAGTCTTGCTTGGTCTTCGCACAGCATTCAAAGAAGACATTGGTAGCACTTGTGCTGAAATGTTGTATGGTGCAACCCTCCGTCTGCCAGGTGAATTCTTTCACCCGGAATCTACTCCAGTAATCGACCCTCCAACATTCCTTCAACGTTTACGTGAGACCATGAGCAATATCTCGCCAACCCCAGCATCTTCGCATAACCAGCCAAGCTATTTTGTACATCCTGCGCTTGAGACATCTTCGCACGTATTCGTGCGCAACGATGCAATTAAGCCAACTTTAACACCTTCATATGATGGTCCATTCAAAGTTGTCAAACGAACACCGAAACATTTCACCATCATCTGCAACGGCAAACAATCAGTGATTGGAATCGATCGTCTCAAACCCGCATTTCTAATGCAAGATCCAACAACTTCCTCATCAACATCACTCCCGGAAGAAAGCTTACATCCCGTAAAAGAGCAACCTAAAACTACCAGATCTGGAAGAAAGGTTAAATTTAACCCAAAGTACTTATAACGTACCGATGGTACTTGGGGGGGAAAGTACTGTGGCGTTCCGACAGATACTTCAACTTCTATTCATGAGATGGCGCCACGTGTAAAATCCAGTTCTTAATCGGAGCAGCAAAGCGACATCTTTACTCACTCAGACTTCTCGACACACAACGGTACGCGACGCTAGCACGAACTGTGTTCCGAGCTCTGTGTTGATCTCTGCAATGTAATTTAAATTGTAATTTAGTATTTAATATATTCTTTTGTTATAGGAGATTGTCTACTCTTATTTTCTTTAATTATATCATGCATTAAGCACGCACGACCACCAAATGTTTAACGTTATAGTAGTTTTAAGGGGTATCGACTGTGAATTATTGCAATACTGCACGAATATCTAAAGAAATTTAAGCATTTTGTTTGTTCTGATAATAAGATTTATTCACTTTTATCGACATTCGATCTATTACGAACCCGTACGCAGGCAACAATATTATTTAAGATTAAAATTCTCATTATTTTAATTATTTACTTAAAAGTTTTGGATACCCAGAGATACCAGGGCTTAATTTCTAAAAGTAGAAATGCCGGAGCCCTATGAAAGACCATCACGAAAGATCAACAAGAGTAAATAAATAAACAAAATGACTATTAAAATCATTAATAATTTAAAAATTAAATAGTTAATGAGCATCAAATTAATTAATAATTATTTATTTGATATTAATAACTAATATTTATTTATTATTATTTAACTTGAATCTATTGTTTAATTAATTCACAATTTACTTTTTATTTTTATTTATTTGTCAAATGCAAGTTACATTGGCCGTTAAGCTATTAAACTCCTTGCTTGCTAATAGCGCTGAAATCTACAAGAAAAATTTATCAGTGCTTCACACTCGTCCAAATGTTCCGCCGTCATTGGCCGTCCACTATTACATAAACACATAACGGCGAATCAGCTAGTCCAATGCTAAATAAATGATTCTGTAGACAGTCATATCCAGTCAATAGTCTAAAAGATGCAACCGCAACTGTTCACGGGTGGTCAGGAACAAAAGCTGGGTTTGATGAGAGAACACTCCAAGGCTTGCCCTCACAAGCCCGAGTGGCAAAATCTCTAAAAGTCTTTTGATATGTTAGCGATGTCAGAAGGTTAATAGAATGGAGGCTTGCACTCGTTTTTGGGTTTTGGAGAACCGTAGCCCCCTTTTTCGCAAGCATATCAGCCATCTCATTCCCATAAATACCGCAGTGCGAAGGTACCCATTGAAAAGATATCTTGTGGGAAAGTTCTTTTATGACTTCCTGACACTGTTGAACACATGTGTTCAACACTCTTGGTAAGAGTACTTACACTCCTGGTAAGAGGAGATGGCCTGTATTGCTGAAGTCGAATCAGACAGTACGACACAACGACTTCATATAACAGGTATCTATCTCTCCAGTATACTATCTCGTTGGTACGACAGCCCTCCTGAACGAGCTCTGTCTCACAATTTATTATTATTTATTAAAATAATTAAAGATTAAAATAATTAAATAATTAAAATTTAATAAAATGTAAAGAGATAAATTAAAATTTAATAAGTGATTTTTTATATAATTTTATTGCTAAAAATAAACTTTTCGAGATCAAACATTTACTAAAATAATTGTTACTGTTATTTACTAAAATTAAACTTTTATTTATTAGCCTTTATTACTGATATAACTTATATTTTATTTTAAAACCTAATAGTTCACAGCAAACCATTATAACCAAGTAAACCATTTAATTTTATTTTAAAACCTAAATGGATGAAATGTTAGCATTAACAAGCTAAACTTTTAGACTCATGTACTGATCATTGGTATCTCCTTATGTACGTTAAAACGTTGTAGCGTATGATGCAAATACGAAACAGCTTCCTCTAGAATGCTATAGTAGAGGCCTTCAACTTTTCACGTCCACATGTCTATCAACAAAATTGTGTAGTCAGAAAATTTATATAAAAAAGGGAGGTTTGTGTTGCCAGACTACAATTGATTCTAAGCGAAGAGATAGTGTTACAGATTTGTATACACTTAGGAGATAATATAATCAATTAATCAATATTGTTTAGGAAATAAATTATCCAAAAAGTAAAATGGAAATCGAATTAAATTGTTTTGCAACTTTTTTTTTTAACTATGAAAAAAATATGAAGATTGTTGTACAGAACGATGTTACAAAATGCATTTACAATAAAAAAAACTTACATTCCTGGCGGAAGATGGTAGTTACCTTAGTTTTAATGCGAAATTTGACATTGTTTTTGCTTGATTAAAGCTTCAGCATCCTGTTTAATCTGTGTTGTTGCAATTCGTAAAGTTTCCTGCAAATGTCTGTCTGTCAGCCGTGTTCTTGTTTTTGATTTAAGGATTTTCATTTTACTAAAAAGCTGTTCACATATGTAGGTACTGCCAAAGATAGAAGATATGAAGAGTGCATGTTTAAGAATTCCTGGATACTTGTCTTCGGTCACGTATTTTAAATAAAAATCAATTAATGTAGGATTTTCAAGAAAGTTGCATTTTACTGTTGCACTGTAAATTCTAATTGAAGTTCAAGTGGAACACTTCCAACGTCTACTGAAAATGGCGAAGAGAACATTCTCATAAAAATTTCATTTTCAGGAAAATCAGAAAATCTGCTTATGAATTCTTCTTTCAAGTTCGAAATTGCATTGTACATAATTATTTGAATTCCACAATGTTCTTCGCACATTCTATCAATTTTGGAAAGTGACTGGAATTCTTATTTAGCAACTGACTTTCCAACAGGATTAATTTTGTCTCAAAAGCTTTCACAAAGTAATAAAGATTATGGACAAGTAGATCTTTTCCCAGTAAGCGGTAGTTCAAATCATTCAGATGATCTGTAATATCGACAAGAAATGCAAAGTCTCTCAACCATTTCTCATCCCTGAACTCGTGAATAGATTTCTCTTTAGATTCCATGAAGTGTTGAACTTCTCTTCAAAGAAAACAAGCGCTGAAGTATCTTTCCTTGGCTCAACCAACGTACTTCCGCCTAATAAACAACATCACCATATTCAGCTTCCAAATAACTTAAGAAATGTTGAAATTGCCTGTGATTAAGTCCTTTAGACCGAATGAAATTAGCCACTTTTACAAGAATATTCATCGCATGTTCAAAGTTTGAGAAGGAATTCTTGCGCAAATTTTCTGGGTGGATGATGCATTGAAAATTCATGATAGTATTATTTCCAAATACCCTTACATCAGATTTGAATAATGTTGTTACTCCTTTTTACTCTCCAGTCATAAATTTAGCACCATCCGTGATTATAGCAGATATATTATTGAAGTCTAACTCACATTTATCCAAAGTTTGTGTCAGACTCGAATACAAATCTGTTCCTCGTGTTGTACTTTTAAGTGCAAAGACACTGGCTAATTTCTCTATAATTGGGAAGTCCAGGGGAGTTTGTGAGACCCCAAAAAATCCCCTGAAACTTTTACGGACTTACTACCGACATTTTGGAGTTTCGAGAAGGGGGGGGGAGAGAAATGAAAAATTACAATTATGAAGTATTGAATGACCTAATTATAAAAGTTCAATGAATTACTTTTTTTGCAAAATTAATAACCATAAATTTTCAAACATATAAACTACTACATTTTATGTAAATATTTTAAATTGTCTGAATTAATTCTTTAAAAAAAATTATCTAATTTCTGCTGCTTTTTTTATTTTCTGATGTTTGTGGGCTTGTCTTTCTTTTGTGGTGAACTTCATAATTGCAGGAAGGTTGACTTTTATTTTCCTCATTTACAGTTGAAGAAATTTCCTCGAGAACTGCACATGCAGAGGTAGAAGCAATTTGCTTTTCTGCTAATGTAGAAGGTTTTTCAGAGACTTTTATAGGTGACTCATCTGAAATACATGTTTTTAAGTCCTCTTGATATGTTTTCCAACTTCTGTTCATATTCAGTACGAGATCTTTGTGAATTGGAACAGTCATTGGATATTTTGAGCCATATTTTTCACATGAGGTTTCTTTAGACGCCATTAAATCATATTTAATAGTCTGCACTGCATCTAGCGAATCAATCTTAAGAGAGGTTCTATAGTCAGTGACAAATGTATCCATTAAGTTGAATGCACTTTCCACTAATGGGCCATGGAAGCAGCTAAGGCAGGCTTTGACCAATTTAGCCAATGTAGGATACTTATAATCATTTGTGAAATCATCTTTTAAATTAAAAACTTTAGACCAATATTTATCAATTGTACACTTCACATGATTTCCACTTTCATCAGATGTGTAGAGCATTTCGTTGGTGGTATGAATATCACTCTGGTATAACCTTATTTCAGCTTCTACTTTTGACTTTTCATTATCACTAAAAATATGGGACATAAAAGACGATAATTTTCAAAAGCTAATATTGTACTAGTTTTACCTCTTAGCTCTGGATCTAATGCTGTAAAACTAATTAGATATGAATTTTTAAGGGGTAATTTGTTTCATATGCTGTGCTGTATTAGTATAAGCTTTCATCAGAGAAATTTGGAATTCTTTTGCTATTGGATGATTTTTTGATAATTTCTTCAGGAGAGTGGAAGCTTCTGCACCAGTAAATATTACTTTGCTAGGTAGATGGAATTCTGGATTTGTGACATCAACCTTTAACAAATCATTATAAGATGTGCACTCTATATTTTCTGGCTTCATAAAAAAAGAGAAAAATTTTGCCATCAATTTATAAATACTGGAATGTATTAAATGAAGCATTGGTTTTTTTGTTTCAAATAATTTAATATATGTGTTGAACTCTGGTAATACTGCTGAATATAATGCCATATGCAATAAAGTTTTGTTTTGCATAACAAATAACCCATTTAGTATTCTTTTTTTCCGAGCTAAAGCATCCTTTGTGAGTTGTTGGGAATGCAAGCAAGAATACACCCCTTCAACAATTTTTTTCTGAGCTGCAGAAATATTTCTTTTATTGTATACAGTTTCAACATAAGAAAAATAATCCCCTTTATCAGTTTTATCCAAGTAGTGAAAATAAAATGCAATAAGAGGATCCCACATATCTTTGATTCTTTCTAAAACACATAAAATATACACGAACCTATGGTCTGGTCTCTTCAAGGGCTTAAGTTTTTTAATGGCAAGGGATTCACAGATTTTGAAAAAATTTTCTCTTTTACTGCAGCTTTTCATATCAAAATAGATGTCATCAAACAAATCTTCTAAGTATCTATCAAAACATGAAGCAAATTTTTTTGCACAGTTATTAGCTGTGTGACATGTGTCACCATCAATATCTAATAAGTGGGGTGCTTTGTTTGATCATAGTCTGGTTTCAACACCCTTTTTTTTTCCTCGCATGGTGTTTGTTACATGAGTCCATTAATACACTAATTAAGTTTGCCCATGGAATATTATTATCTTCAATAGTATTAACAACTGCTTTAAAAACAGCTTCTGAACTGCAAGATTCCATCTTTAGAGATGCAAAATGATGAACTACAACTTCATTTTGATTGTTATCATAAAACTGCACCAATATTTCCAGTATACTTTCTTGAGCATTGCTAGTACTTTCATCCAAATTTAGAGAAAATGGAGTCTCCTTTAAAGTTTTAATGATATTTTCCTTAATAGTTTTTACGAGCCCATATTTCATCTTATAACATGCAGTAGTCCTGGACATTTCCAACGAGTTTAGTGCCGTCTGATCGCGGCTCAACTGTTTGCAGAGTTCAATTAAATTGGGAGCTACATTGAAAGAAAGAGAATTCTCGGCGATAAACGAAGTTATTAATACCTCTTGGCGTGCTTTTCTTGTCACTATATCCAATGGCCGAGCATCAGTCTCCAGTAAGTCATCAGTATTTTTTGAATTAGAATAATTACTTAAAGTCATTGAATGTCTAATGCACTTTGAATATTTTATGTGCGTCACAGTTTTAGAATGATTTGTGAAAGCCTTGAATCCTTCCCCACCATACTTCAGCAGTGAGTTACAAAAAACACAATATGCTTGTCCAGCAACATTTATTTTCTTGCACCATGTGCCGATGGTATTCCCATTACCATCTCTCCGTTCAATCCAATTCCACCTAAATGCATTCCGGACACCTTCTTCTAATTGTATAATATCACTATTTATATCGAGAAATTTCATAGTGAAATTCTCTTGCGTACATAAATAAAAAATATTTCAATAACCGAAACGAAAAATTTACACGTGCATCAATAAATGAAACGAAAATTTTACACAGCGGAGAAAAAAAAGTTGAGAAGCGATCAATGGCAAATAGCTAATACGGCGAAAAATCCCCCTTCTCTACTTATTGGCGCCACGCCAGGAGAGTCACGTGATCGCACATCTGGTCGAACGAAGTCTCTCCCTTTTTTTCTGCTGCGCCTACTTGCCGAAAAGAATCCAGAAGAGAATGTCCGAGAACCGGGGGAATGAGTCATAACTCGCAATAAGGAAAGAACAAAAAAGAAGTTTTTTTCCCCTTTTCACGCATTATCACTGCCTTTGGAGAAAGAACGGAAAAGTTTTCACCACACACACTGACCTTGCGTTTTCTGCTTTCAAAGCAAACAAAATTACCCAGATCAAAATAAATAATTCATTATTATTCCTACTTCCTTATGAACGACGATCCGCGGAATTTCCGGGTATCGAAGTTCAAAATCCCCGGAATTCCGGGGTTTCCCCGGAGCACAAACACCCCTGCTGAATGGAAGCATACGAGTAAATAACTATTTCAAATCATTATTATAATTTATATAAAAATTGCTAAACATAACTGAATGGATGCCAGCATCGCTATTTCGCTACCGACTTATCGATAAAGCATTAATTCATCTCGTTGGTTGTTCAAACGTAATTTTCTATAATGAATGATGATGCCTTTTCTTTGAAAATATTCTTGGTAAAGTGCAGAATCGCTCACTTATTTGTTCGCCACTTTTTACAAGGGTAAAAACAATTGGATTTTTGTCAATTTTCTTTTACTTTTTAAGTGAAAATAGGTCGATTTGTACATAGATAAAGTGTGTGAACATTGCCATTTTTGTGCAATTCTAGGATTTTTTTTAAGTGAAAATAGGTTGATGTGCACATGGATACCGAGTATGTGCAATTCTTAAAAACGTGTCAAGCAGTTGATGATTCTGCACTTTACCCAAAATTCTATTGCCGACCTTTCGTCATGGGCAATTCCCAAATTGTTAAATCCATACGATATTAAAAAAAGGATTTAAAATCAAAAAAGGATTTAAAAATTAAACTAGTATTTCAATGGCGTCTTAAGAAATATAGAACTATATAAACTTACGCAATCTGAAACCAACGCGTACGCTAGATTTGGCGCTTTTGCCCATACATTTTCGCTGCAATTTTTTACGGTCCTCAAAACAGAATAGTACCAATAATACAATTTTATTATTATGATTTATAAAAAAATGCTAAATATAACTGAATGGAAGCATAATCATAAATAACTATCTCAGATTATTTTATTGTCATAATTTATAAACAAACGACTAAACATAACTGAAAGAAAGCATAATTAACTATCTAAATTTATTAATTGAATTTGATGAAAAGTTAATTTCATATAGTACATTTTTTATTATTTTAATTTATAAAAAAAAGGTTAACATAAGTGAAATTAAACCGGAAGTATAATATTTTTTATATGTTCTAACATTGCAGAGAAAATTTCATTTTTTGGTGCAAACGCTTGCCCATAAACTCGGACAAAAAGAATTGAAATGCTATCCAGCAATGCCCTGAGGGCGTTTATTACGCCATTTAGCAACCCCACACAGCCGCTCTGTTGTTTGTGCATGACACCCACTTTTGGGGTCCGCAAAACTGTAGTTGTGGTTGACAGTAAAATGTTCAAAGCCGGCATTTCGTTGTTCATCCAACTTATATGATTTCCAGAAATCAGTGTAAATTTAAAATGCATCCTTCTGCGATATTTTCCATTACGACGTTCAATAAGGAGCTGGAGCGGCGTCTAAGAAACATTCATTTGATTCTCTGCATAATCCGCCAAAAACCCACTGTAGCGGATGAACACGTCCAACGTTATTCTTTCTTCTACTGGTGTGGAAACTGGGTCGTAGATACATTACACATGCGGAAAAACACGAAAACGCCCATGCAGCCAGCCCGTTCATGGGATTCGAACCTCGGACTGAATTACCAGTATTCAGTTACTTTACCGATCGGCCGCTGGTGGGCCTTTCTTCTAAAGGAAAGGCTTTTGTCCACTTCAATAATTTTGCCACATCCGTCGATAAAGCTACAGCACACACATCACGCATGTAACTATTCCAGTCTACAGTTGTAGTGTCGTTCATCTTCAGCTGGAGTTCACAAAATTCAATAGATGTCATTTCCTGACACCAGAAACAGATGAACCTAACGGCTATAAGGGAGAGAATATTCGACCCTTTGAACAATTTTGACTCCTTAAGTCTTCTCATTACAGGTGTCTTTCATGCACCATTATTTCACTATTCCGATTCTAGGAGTGGTGATGGAACCTGGGCCGAAGGCCCTACCCCATGTAGAAAAGTTTACTTTTCTAATTGTTTCAAGAGAGAACTAAAAACAGACTGTAGCTGAGTGAATTTAGAGATGTAATAATAATAAGGTAATTGAATATGAGACAGCACTCTAGATTCGAAAACCAGAAACGCCAGTTCGAGCTGGTAATTTAGCTAGAAGCTTAGAAATAGAATAACATAGGCAGTAACGTGTCAATTGGTGCATTAGGTAATTACATAAACAGCAGAGGTGAGGAGACACACTGCATAAGTGAGATGTAAAAACAAATTATATACAGATACATAAGTGTAACAAATACAAATGAATACTGTTGCGTGCGTACGGGTTCGTTATGAACTTAATGCACAAGTCCGATGAAAAATGAGTAAGTTTTATTATTATCACAACAAATAAGACAAAATGTTTAAATTTCCACAGATATTCCAATATCTCATTATAGTTATCTTTTAAACTACTAAAAACGCTAATTCAAAACAGAAACGTAGAGAAAGCTAATCCGATTTCACAACGAATTCGCAACAGTCAGTTTTCTAAGCAATACTGAGCTGAGGTGTTCTTTCTCTGGCTTTCATAGCTTTTTAAATCGGCCGCACGAGATTGTTATAGCAAATTCTCGAAATCAAAAAGAGATATTTATTTATTAAATGTTAAATGCACGAGCTCTTGTATTTTTAATTTTCCGGCTTAGCTTTCTCTTAATATTCGTCACGCGCTGCGCTGCATGAAGAATAAAACAATTTAGTTTATAATTCTACTAATATTATCTATTTAAATACCAAATCCGTAACAATACAATTTTACATTAGACAGTTATTGAAGACAACCATTGGCCTATTACTATTTGCTAAATCGTTGTAATCATAAGAACAGATTTTAATAATGGTGTTGTTTATAGACCTCTGCCTCTCATGGAATCTTTTTGCAAGAAAATAGTGATGAGTCCTGAGCTAAACAATATTTAGTTCCTCGTGGATCCGGCTATTAGGAAAGGTATTTATAGATAGAATGCTGTTTCCAGCAATTAAGGGGTAGGGTTTACCTTTATGATCTCGAAAGTTCTGAATAAAAGATGTAATGTGTAGGATTCTTGTGAGGGAATTATTGAGGATCACCCCAAGATAAGGAACCTTCTTGGCCCAGGGGATTGAGGTTCCATAGAAATTGAGATTTTCCAGAATTTTTCTTTTCTTCGTGAAGAGGATAGCCTGTATTTTATCTACATTCACCATAATTTTCTATTTAGTGAGCCAAGTCTCAAATGGATGGATGTGAGCTTGATATCGTTGTATAACTGGGCTAACAAATGGACTTTGGGCTGTGATCACTGTATCATCTGCATACATGGGTAGAGTAGTGTTGGGCATGTCGTTCACTCCTGCCTTCTTAGTGTAGTGGTCAGCACGCTGGGCACATATTCCAGAGATCCGTGGTTCGATTCCTGGCGAAGGCATTGCTCATTTTTCATCTCTCCTGCTTTAAAAAAACCTAATGTCTCTACAGTGGCGCCCGAACAAAAAAGGGTGGTGGATGATGATTCTCCACACCCAGGATTTGGCGACTGGGTCCCCTAAATCCCAGTCGCCCTTTAAAAGGGGGGAATATATAAGGTATTTCTCCAGCCTTCTTAGCATGGCTTCGTAGTGTAGTGGTCAGCATGCTGGGCGCGTATTCCAGAGGTCCGTGGTTTGATTCCTCTGGATTTTTCATCTCTTCTGCTTTTTTTTTAAAAAAAAAAAAAAAAAGTCTCTACAGCATAAATATTGAAGAACCCTTGTGGAACACCAGCTCAAATAGCACGGCTGTCAGAATATGTTCCTGAAACGTGAACGACAAAGTGTCTACCAGTAGGATTTAATTATGTTTATAATGTAGCCTGGTAAACCCAGGTAATTTGTATATTAGTGCATTCAGCCATACTTGGCCAAAAGCCTTGGCTATATCTATAGAGATACCTCCAGTGATTTTGTGAGAACGCATGCCCTCTGAAATGGTCTCAACAAGTCTAGAGCTGATTTACTGTGGAAAGTTCTCTTTGGAAAGCACGCTGATGTGGGATGAGAATATTTTCTTTTTCCAGGTGGCCATTTATTCGTTTGAGAAGTACTGCTTCGAAGATCTTCCTAAGCGTTGGCAACAGGCTGGTGGGTCTGTAAGACTCCAGCTTGGTATCAGGTTTGTTAGGTTTCAGTATAGGTATAATCTTACTTCCATGCTCTGGGAAAATTTTGCCACTGAAGCATAATGTTGAAAATCATCTTGCGAGGAAGTTCTTTAATCATCAGGTTCCTAATGTTGTCAATTAAGGACTTCTGTTATTCTTCATTTTTTTAATACAGTAGAAGTCTAGAAATCCGCAAAGCTTGGGACCAGAGGTTGCGTGGATTTTAGGACTAAAGATAAAGACTAAAAGTGCAAAATAAATAAGGCGTGTAGAAATTGTATTGCATCATATGGCACTGACAGGCAAGCGAAATTTCTTAATAATTTATTATTGAGTTTTAGCGACAAAGAATGTATATGCGTATTTACAAGGTGTATTAGACACATTTAATTAAATTATTACATACATTATTGCAATAATTTATTATATTCATTAAATTATTATTACATATATAAATTGATTACATTATAGGTACACAGCATTGAGGTTTGCCGATTTCCGGTTTTGGATTCTGGTGTTAGAATCACTGTTGCTGTAAAATTTCAACAACTTTTCTTTATTTTTCCGTATATCATACACAATCGTGTCGCAATTCCATACCATTCTGCTATAAATCGAGGAGTAGCACCTGCCTCCATTTTTTGCAGAATTTGTACTTTTTTGCGTTATTGTCAATGCAACTTGTTTACGTTTTTCAACGTTGCAAGCAGTAAAATCATGAGTGTGTTTCTTATCTGTCGTTGTATTAAAAAGGGCTGAAATTTAAAATATTCTTAATTTATCCATAAAATATCAGGATATAAAAAAAAGGCAGCACTAAAAAATCTCGTGAAATAACAAAGCTCAGAAAATACAACAACCTGAATTGCGAACTTGAAGAGTTGAGTGAATCGTCTGCTTTTTTACCTCGATGCAGAGATTAGAGGGAGAAAAACTTTTGTCTTTTTTTATGTCAATAATTTGGTATTTCCGTTATGACTCATAATTATTTGGTAAGTATTTTTTCTTCGATATTTCGTACTCAATGTTGCGGTTTCCGGAACACACAAACTGAATATTTTATAACGAGAGGCAACGCGGATTTTCGGTATTTGACTGTATAGCCAATGACTTCTGACGTCATGAGTGAAATGATGTTGTCCGTATGTGGGTTTGCAGAGTAACTGGTGTGAAACTTAGGGAAACAAGGTGTTCTGTTGTAGGATTATGAATGTTGTTAGTGCAAAACTGAGATTTCAGATGCTGAGCTAAAAGTTCTGCTTTCTCAGTTTCAGTGTAATGGCCCTTTCAAGGGTGGAATTTTGTTGCAGCATTTCTTTTTATACCTAGAAATAGATTTCTACAGAGTCATCTTTCTCAGAGAGCGATCACAGGCAATTAGCCCAGTCGAGCTGTGCTTGAGCATTTGTAAGATACTTGACAGCCTCACACAGGCGGTTGAATCTCCTTTTATCATCTCTATGCCTAGTACACTGGAATATCCTCCTTGCAGTATTTCGTTTTCTGACGAGCTTCTGTAATTACTTGGTTCTAGCATATTTGTATTTTTTCATCTTCTTCTTAGCACCATCATGTGCATCTTTAGCGGAATTTTCACTTAACCCTTTGTGGCGCACTATACGTTAACATCAGAATTTCAACAAAAAAAGTTGTATGCAGTCTATTTAGTCCTAAAGGAGTATATAGGTAAAATTTTGTAAAAATTGCACTTACCGTTTTAATTCTGCGGGTGTTCCATGAGGTGGAACACTGCGCCTGCCAGAGCTTTTAAAAGTGCGACTAAGCGAGCATTGAATTTAAGCACGAAAATGAATAGAAGCGTTTGTATAAGAATGAAAAAACTCTGTATTATGGCTGTATACATGGTTTCCTGGATATACACAATATTCTTGAATATATACGGATAAATATCTATATACAAAAATATTTACAAATTTTCGGAAAGAGTTAGACCTCTCCGCGCCATTTATGGAAAATTAATAATAAAAAAATTAACTAAGATTAATATTAACAATAAAGAAAAATAAGCCTATAATATATACATACACGAAAAATATCTACACAATTATTGAAAATAAACGGGAATGAGACTAAAATGCGACAGCAAAAAATTCGCGCAGGTAAGTAAAGATGAGCCAAGCTACTAATAAAATTCCCGCCTTAAAAACTACTCCCAAAAAATTCGAGATGCCAATATTAGGGCTTTCATTACACAAAACACACCTCAACCCTCAATACTGCTTTGTTTGAATTCATCCCCTCCAAAAACAACGGAAACAGAAAACGTGAACAACGGATGCTCTCTCCTAAGCACAGATGTTCTGATTCGTAACAGCCATGAGATCGCTAAAAGCACAGTGTTCCTGCTAATGGAACACCCGGTTTTAGTCAATGATTCTGCGCATGGTTTTTGTATGAAAGATTTAAAAAATAAAGAACGAATAATTTGCAATACAGCCAGCAAAATTATGCCTAATTTTTTTTCCAAATAAAAATTTTTATATCATTAAAAAAATAGAGAAAATTACTTGAAAAAAAGTGGATTTTAAGAACACATAATAAATGAAAATTCTGTCTCCTTGTGATATGCTGCTATCTACTGTTTAAAAAGAAAAGTTCAAAGTACATTATAAAGGCATTTTTATCTATTTACGGTTGAATTTAAAGGTTTCAGAAGTGATTCAATTTGGGTGTTCCATGTAGTGGAACACTGAGCAGCAAAGGGTTAAGCTATCAATGTAATTCCCCAAGTGTATCGCGGTAGTTCTGCAAAGTATGCTGCGCAGAGCTTTGGCATATTTATGCCAGTAAGTAATAAAGGCTTTGTTGTCTGGTGTTGTTTCGCTACCGAATTACCACTAAAGCAAAATTTCATCTCGTAGTTGTTCGATCATAATTCTTTGAAAAAACTCCATTGCAGTCATTGTCAATGGGTAATACCCACATTGTAGGAGCCATTGCATTATCAAAAAGGAATTTAAATAGTAAACCTGTATTTGAAATACATTTGGCGATTTACAAATACAGAACTATCTAAATTTACGATTTATGAAATCGGCACATTCCCTAAATTTGACGCGCTGTTAAATAGGCGCATCTGCTAGATTTGGGGCTTATATTTTCTCTGCAATTTCATACGGTCCCTAAAACGGTATTCTAGCAAATGTAGTATTTGCAGCCTTCCACATAGCAGCCATCCTAGAATTGGTTCTGTAAATGTTATATAATGTTCATTAAATTGTTTTATGCATTATTTTGCCTAACTATTTATGTTGATAAAGTATCTATAATCAATATAGAGAATGGGAGTTCAATATATTTTTACGATGAAGATAATAAACAAACAAACAACAGCCCCTCCCCCCCCCAAAAAAAAGAAAGGATAACATGCAACTGGATAAAAGTTATTAAACTGTAAAGAAAGTTCTCAAATGGTGTGAATAAATAGCCCATGCCACAAAATTCAATAAAGTGCTGTTGAGTAATACAGTCAAAAGTCGTTAATTCGGACACCCATAATCCGGACCTCAAAGCTAAAACCTTTCTGCGCATGCGCCGCGTTGGCACATGCGCACAGGCGTTTTACGCGTGCGCGTAAGACTTTGACTACTGCGCATATGCGTGTGCGCAAGTGCAGAATACGTTTTCGCCTGCGCGTTTAATGTATAACGGACGGTGTAAGCTAAAATTATCTAATTATCTATTTCAGTTAATGTTAATGATTGCGTTGTTCCTTAATCTTCGAATTGGATCCCGCTTATTATTTTTTGCAGACTGTAAGAGCAATTTTATAAAAGTAAACTTGAACTTTCGATTATGTCAAATAGAATTTCCGATGCTGGAACTTCCAAAGGATCTACAAAACGAAAGTATGTTTCGATGCCCAACAAACAAAAAGTGGAATTGCTGCAAAAAATGGATAAAGACATGAAGAATGTGACAGAAAGGTTAGTGAAAACGAAAAAATTTCGATTGACAAGTTAGTCAGTATTCTCGGCACAGCAATTAACGGGACTTGAACAGCGGAACTTTGTAACTGAACAAGAAATTATGTCTGTTTATAGAATTAAAGAGAAAGTATTATCACATAAAACGAAGCAACTTAAACAACTTACATTGAAAGAAATGTTTAATAAAGTAAACAAATAAGTATTAAGCTTTTTTTTTGATAAATTTTGATACCCTTTAGATCATAATTGTTCTTTATTTCATAAATTACGGTTTCATATTTTTAATTTTAGAATTTCTGCATGCCATCTTACGAGATTTAAACTGATGATCTATAATCCGGAAAAATCGATAATTCGGAATCGCCGAAGTCCCGACGAGCCCGGATTAACGACTTTTGACTGTACTAAAGTACAGCAGAACAGATATATGTGAGTAATATGGGAAACAAAATCGGTTATTAGTAGCTGATGAAAAAGTAAGTTTCCTTTTGATAATTAACTATTTTTGTAGCTCAGTATTGAAAGACTGATACTTCACCGATGCTGAAATAGCAATTTATATACTTAACAAACAAAAAATGTGTTGCTTTTAAAAATAAAATGTGAAAAAACTTCAAAAATCTTAATAAATTAAGAATTACAGTGCTTGATAGGAATGTACTGTTTCTTAGAAGCTAATTTTTTTGTAATTATATGCCGTATATACAGATCAAGCATAGCTGAACTTAAGCTCGAAATTCATAATTCACTTATGTTGTAATGGAGTAGTTCTGCTTTTGAAACCAAATCTGTGTTATATCTTTTTAATCAGCACTAATTTAATTTTTTGAAATCACATTGTGCATATAATAATTTCAAAGTGCACCTTATTTGCTAATCGATAAGTAAAAACAAAAGGCAAATAATTCCGTATCTGTTACTACTATGTTGATATCATTCTTGAAATGTGTCGTAGCTATTAAGGCAGCAGAAAAGATAAATGTATTGTACCTTGGGTAACACTTGCATTCATAATGTACCTCAAATCTTACCAAATAACCCATCTAATGACCCAAATTGCCAATGAATTAGTTACGTGATGCAGTAGTGAAGTTTGATCTCTATACTGGCCCTGAAGTTAATTCTGTGGGCTGAATGCCCGCATAATACAAAAAAACTACACTTTTTTTTAACCCCAATAGTTTGGCAGCTTACAGTCCCACTTCTTTTTTTTTTTTTACTTTATCATGCTTTTTACCATTACTATGAGAAGACTATATAGGTTAAGAGTAAAGAAAAATCCCTAGTTCTGTATATTCAAATTACTGCATATATTTTTACATTACTGTAAATAGCTATTATTTTATTTTCATTTTCTTCTATTCAAATCTGTTTGTAATTATAACTGAGGAAAAATTGAAAGCCCCAAGAAAAACCTTTATTTATTATCTGAAAAGTAAATTGTAGAAAAGTTTGCAATTTGTACATCCAAGGAATATGCTTCCTTGAATACAGAGCAAAAGCAGTAACAGTTATCTTTTTATTTGGTATTCTTCTATTATCAGGACCAAATTCAGAAATGAATGTATGTATGGATGTATGTGCGTATATGTATACACACACATACATATGTACACGGTTATCCAAATTAAACTTCCCCAACTCAGAGGCCTGTGCAGAGTGTTGTATGGGTCATGATGTGATAACATTTTAAAAACAGACACTTCAGATCATGCACTCGAGATTTATTTAACAAAAAAAAATTAGTACAAGAAGTTGCCGATAGGTGGTGCTGCAGATCAACGAGACATTCTACAGATGTTCTATATGTGTGCCGTGGTTCTCCCCAACTCTTTCCATTCGCAAAGCAGTGTGTTCCACAGCGGAACGCAGTAAGTTCACATTAATTCCATGAACATGTCATATAATTACATCTTTCAGATGTGCCAAAGTTGCTGGGTGTTCTCAGTCGACCCGATCTTCTAAGAATCCCCATAACCAAAAGTCGCATGGCATGAGATCAGTCGAGCGTGGAGGCCAAGCTGTAGGGAAACAGCGGCTGATCACACTTGCATTGGTAAAAGTTGCCCGTAACACCTGTTGAACGCCACGAAGAATATGGGGAGGTGCACCATCCTGCATAAATATCGTGTCCTGGAGGTGGCCACGTTGTTGCAGTTCAGGGATCACAAACGTTGTCAACATGTCCTGATACCATTTTCAAGTGACAGAGCAGGTTCTGAACCCTGTTGGAGTCAACTCTCCAAAAAAATAAGGCCCAATGACGAATGTTGCAGTGACACTGCACCATACAGTAACCTTTGGAGGGTTCAAGGGCACTTGATGGATTGGGTGCGGGTTTTCACTTGCCCAAATGCGGCAGTTGTGCGTATTCACTTGACCATTCAGGTGAAAATGGGCCTCATCTATCCAAAGCATGTTCCACGGCCTAGCAGCATTGAGTGTCATTCTGGCAAAGAACTGCAACGCAAATGTTTCCCGAACTACAGGATCCCCGTCGGACAGCTGATGACGACTATGGATTTTGTAAGGAAAATAACTGAGGATTCGACACATCACACGCCAGACGGTCATATAGGGCATATCAACAGCACGAGAAACAGTTGGCACACTGACAACACCATGTGGCGATTAGCTAGTGGAGTCCATGACCGCCAAAGCAACGTCTTCTACGCATGCAGATTCCACAACTTGTCGTCCTCTACCTGGTAAAATTCCCAGCTGTCCCATTCTTTCGAACTTCTTCATCATGTCTCGTAGAGTGCATGATGTCATTGGTCCTCAGCGTAAGATCTTCAGCCGACGGTATGCTCTTATCGCAACACAGGAGTTCTCGTCATTCTGGTAGAAAAGTTTCACAAACAGAGCTTTGTCTTTCAAAGCCGCCATTGTGCATCGGAGAGCTGGAAACAACTGCCTGTGCAAGGCCTGTCTTCCAATTTTGTAGGGCTCGTCTTTTGGATATGTTGCGCAGAAGCTTTATTTCTGCAAATCACGTTGCTGCAACATGCACATTACTAGTGTTACAGCGCCACCTATCGGCAACTTCTTGTACTAATTTTTTTGTGTAATAAATCTCAAGCACATGATCTGAAGTGTCTGTTTTTAAAATTTCATCACATTATGATCCATACAACACTCTGCACAGGCCTCTGAGTTGGGGAAGTTTAATTTGGATAACCCTGTACATATGGGTGAACATGCATACATGAACACAAACATCCCATACACAGGGTTGCCACTCAAACAGGAGAATGAAATTCCCTGACTTTTCCAGGTTTTCCAGGTGTGTTTCAAGAAAATTCCAGTCTATCCGCGTAATGTACATTGGCTGTGCTAAGAGGTAAATTAATTATGGTATTACTTGTATTGTGTAGCAAATTCACTTAATTATTCAATAAGTCCCAGAGGACATTTATTCTTAATTATTCTTGGTATACTTTGTTTGATAATTTTGTTTAGTTTTCCACTTAAGAAACTTAATAAAATTTAAGATATATATATTGGATAACAAATGTATGTTTTATTTAATTATTACTCATGATCATCACCAGTTCAACATGAGGCTAATCCGGTCCTTATAAATCACAACGCAATGTTAAATAGTTAGGTTAGATTTTAGGTAAATTTAATTTGCGTGAGATATGTTCTTAAAAGGCACCTTAACACTTGAAAACACAAATATAATTATAATAGTTGTTGTTTTCTCCACTGAAGATTGAGATTAGAATCTTCCCAATCTGGAATAAAATAAGGCTTTTTTTGCAGACATTCTGCAGTTAAACGAAAGAAAGAAATCTATTTTAATAAATTGAGGTATTTTATATTTATTTCGCAGCATACATAAGGAAAAAATATGTGCATTAAATTTCGTGATGGTATGTCATCATACTGCTATAATTAATTTCAGGATTATGCCAGAGAAAATTTCCTGAAATTTGGAAATATTATTTACTAATAATAAATAAATTTAGAGGGAAGAAGCAACATTAAATTATATGAATAACATAAAAATAATTACTTAAAAATTGAATATTTTAGCATATATAGTTATATTACATGGCTAGCCTAGATGACTGATTACTATTTTTTTATTTTACTGCAAAATGGCAAGGTATTTATTAAAAAGAAAAAAAAAAGGTTTAAAAAGATTTTGCGGTAAAATTCTAGTATACGGTAAGGCTTGGCACGATTTTGAAAATTATCGCCAAGACCAAAATGACCCGTTTACTGCGCATCAAGATGTCACCAAATCCCATTATTATTCTAACTAAAGAACGTCTATGTAAAGAAGAAAAGGTTCCATACAAGTAAAATGCTATTACGCCGCTAGAATGCGGAGGGAAAATTTGCCAAGGGATTTGGCGACTGAACCTGGCGGCCAGAATTTCCCTCTCCGCGATGTGTACAGGAAATTGAGAAACACGTGTTAAGAAGAAACGCTCTTTAACAAAAAGAAAACTACGAAAATCCGTTTTTAAATTATTGCGAAAAATCCAAGAAGAAACGTTTTATCAAAGGACGTTTCTTCTTGGATTTTTCGCAATAATTTTAAAAACGGATTTTCGTATTTTTTTTTTTTTTTTTTTTTTTCCCCTGAAAATAACTAATCCATGAATTAATTTACTTGCGCCAAAAAAATATTTCTTTTCCTTTAGAGTTTAACCACTTGCGCTAAGACTAAACTTCACAGTTGTGGTGCCGTGCGCTACAATATAACACGTCGTAAAGTGTCTCATTTACGCCGCTCCGCATCTGCGAGTGCAATCCAGAGCTGTAACTCGAGAAATAAACAATCTCGTTGTTAGGCGACGTTTGCACCACGTTATTTTCATTTTTTGCGATAAATGCTTATCGACGTGGTGTTCACGTCGCTCGCGGTTTGAGACAAAAGCATCTTGACGTGCGTGGCACGTCTTTTTAGCGCAAGTGGTTAAAGAAATTTTAAACGATATTCATTTTATGAACTCTTGATAACGTGACCTTCGAACTTCGACACCAGTTTCGAGCTTTGGCGACAGATATATCAGACATGCACAGCTGTTTTCCCTCTATGATGGAACGGAGCCACAGCCACGTCTGTTGCAGAGAGGTTTTCCTTCTTTACAATACATATTCTTTGATTCTAACCTCCATGATACCGTATACTAGGATTAAACCCATTTTGTTTTATACGAGAACAGGTACTTTCTTTAGTTCATGCACTGCACATGCAATTCTCGAGAATATTGGAAACCAAAAGTTGCGGGAAAGTTGCTTTGCCTTTCTAAAAGACAATCAAATTGGAGCTGCGAAAATTGGCTCTATGCCAGCTACCCGAATGACACTCACGTGATACATAATTCGCCAAAAAAGTTACCTCTTCCGACGTCGGCGCCAAAATCGCTTTTTTTGGCGGGATCGTTGTATGAACTTCTCTGACTTTTCCAGATTTTGACAAAAATACTTAAATTCCCTGAATATTTTGGTCAATTTTCGAATTCCCTGACTTTTCCCGGTTTTCCAGGTAGCGTGGCAACCCTGCATACACACATGCATTTCTGAATCTGGTCCCGATTACAGTACAGTACTGTTTATTTTTGTAAATAAGCATAACACACACACACAAAATTAACTTTTCATTCTCAGAGTAAAGAATATATCCTAATTCAATTTCAGACCTTGAAAGAAACAAAAATAAAATAAGAATAATTAAAAAAGAGATTACTGTATGAAAATAAAAAAATAAACATTTAATTAAGAAAATTTTATATAAACTAGAATATTAATACCTTAAACTCAGAGAAACAGCTATTTCACTTTTTTTCCAATTAATGTGTTCGCATTTCTTTTATTTCTGCTTTAAAAATACTTAAATTTTACCAAGGTTCTGTCTTGTGTTTTAATGTGCTCTGATAAATAAATTCATTTAAATAAACAGAAATACATTTTTATGAAACTTTTATTTCACATATTTAAGAGCAAATAGCACAATACACATAAATGCTAATAATTACATGATTTGCTGTGAAAAATAAAATTTCTGCTGGACAATGTTGTAATAAAATTGGAAACTGTCAGCACTTTGCCATTATTATCTCTGTGCACTTTATTAATACAAAGAATTTACATAAAACATTGTTTTTAACACAGGACTTGCTAAAATGATCAGAAATGGGATATAAAATATTTCCAAAACGTTAATGGATAAACAATGAATTACAAAAGAGAGCCAAAAGATTGAAGAAAACGACTCATAAAAACTAATTTTCTTTCATGAAATTAAAATCCACCCAAACAGATAATAAATTAACAGGTATATAGTATTAAAGAACTTTAATAATTAGCAAAACCTAACCCCTATTATTTTCTATTAATTACAATACCTTTGAAAATTAAATGATCAATAAAATTGCAATTATAATTTATTAAGGATCAAATAATTAATCTAAATTTATCTAACATTTAATTTTAAATATAAGAATAATTTTAAAAAAACTGCACAGGGCGTATGAAGATATACATAGTGCCCAATCCAAGTGACAAATAATGAAGCTGAAATCTTATCGTAACACAGATATTAAAAATTTCTATGCAGTGGAACCTTGAATCATAAAATGTTATCTGGAAAAAAAAAAAAAAAAAAACCCCTCAGATGACAAACAATGTCTTGAGTTACAAATATTTCTGCTGGCGACATGATTTTAAGGTAGCTTGAGGTAAACCTGTGCCACATAATACTCAGGATTAAGGTTAAAGACAGTTAGCAATCTGATGCTTATTATGACAGGAGATTTCACATCCATACAATAACAGCTTCTTCGTACAGGTACAGTAAAATAAAGTTTTCATTTATCTGTTCGAAATTGTGTTTATTTTTTAAATATTTAATATTTCCATCAGTCCTGGGTCATGAACTTTTACATGAAGTACTGTCGTAAAGTTTAAATAAGCAATCATCTGTGAATTGATAAGTAAATTAATCAATTTTACATTAATTCCGATGGGAAAATTGTTTTGGTTTATGAAAATTTCTATTGACCAATGGCCTTCAAAACATATCAGCCCATTGTGGTCTTAGAATTATAAGATTTGTCAGAGGAGCTCCACTCTAGCCTTAGAAAAATATATCTTAAAATAATATTTAAAATAAATCAATATGCTACATAACTTTATGGTAAAGACACTTGAAGAAAAGTATTGTATTTTTATTAACAAATTTTAATACAGTGTAATTTACTCGTTAACAGCATTAAATCGTGATCCAGGTATCACCTACAGTTGCATTACATTAAGTTACCGAGATTTATGCATTATATTTGGTTACTGAGATGTATATGCATTTCAAAGAAGACAAAATGTATCTTTGCATTTTACAGTTAAGAAGAAACACTAGTCAACTAATGTGAGTGCTTTAACATTTTCTTCTCAAATTTTCATTTTGACTCACGGAACCCTAGGGTTCCATGGAACATAGTTTGAAAACCATTGGTCTACAGGAACAAACTGAGTTCACTGTATGTATTCCTACTTTTAATTTTGTTTGAATAAGAATGTACGTTTTTCAAAATACCATTTTGTATTCAAAAAAGAAATGCAAAATGTGGATATTTTAAAACCGATTCAGTTTTAAAAATGAAATGAAATGTTTTATATTCAGGAGTACACATTTAGTTTCATGAGCTTGCAAAATGAGGACAGGTGTATCATATATACATCAGAAGCTAATCCTCTTACCAGACGGCATGCTGTTTAGCACAACTAACCTTCGAGACAGGTGCAATGCACCAGTGCATCGCCTGTCTTCAGAGGGTTTTTAGTTCAGCAACACGCCGTTGCAAAGGGGTTAAGAAAAGAAATAACATATTCGTATATATTTTTTCACATGTATTTTTTAACTGTAAACTCTTTTTTGAGGTGTTGAGACTAATATAAAATTTACAGACTGCAAGTCTCTACCTGGGGCCAGAAAATTACTTTATCATTTTGTCTGCAATAATTCACTTTAACTGTTTTGTGAGCTAACATTAAAAATTTTATTTGAAGGCACTTCTAAGAGATAAATTTGCTTTCATTTATTGCATAGACTGCAGCACTTGGATTTAAAGTTACATATTTGTTGAAGGAAGGTATGATGAATTAAATTAACAATGAATTTCCAGTATTTATTTGACTCTTTGAAATAGACTGAAAAACAGTCACAATCTCAATCAATCTCCACAAGGCCTTTATTGAAATAAGATAGCAGACATATAAAAATAGCCAAAATTATCTTTGTTCACAGGCATTAAATGCTGATTTACAAGAGTTAAAAATATTTTTTAATATAAAAATTTTAAGATAATGCACACTAAATTTCACATACCTTTTAATTAAAATAAGTAAGCAGACAATGATAATTTATTTCCTACTTTGCAATTTCTTACCATATTGACTTTTTTATCTGCAAATAAGAAGTAAACAGTTCATTCTTGTACAACAGATATTCTAAGTAATAAGATATCATTCTTAAGTATCACAAAACCATAATTATTAAATGCAAACACTGGTGAATTGGATACTCACATAAACAAAAAATTAATAAAATTAATTTTTAAAATTTTATTTAAATGAACAGATTTTCTCATTTTTACAACACAGCTTATATTATAACAATTTCATGAAAGTAATCTGTATAGACAATTTTTATCAGCCAAAATAAAGATAATAACATATATAATGAGAATGTGATAAAATTTCAAGCCATTAATACTACATTATGATCTAAAACAAATTGTTATGAGAAACTTATGAAACATCTTATTCTAAAATTTTATAAAACACAAATCAGACTTCTGTCAAAACAGCAAATTGAGTTACTGGAAAAGATGAAGAATTAAAAAGTGATGGCAAAACAGTTTGAGCAATTTAATCCAATTGATGTAGAGGTATTATAGGACAAAATTTAATTCAAAAAATCCAATTTATACTTTTATAAAAAAATGCTACATATGATCGTGTTTTAAAATTTAATGTTTTCATGCTAAAAATTATCACCTCAGCATTATAAGAAATGAAATAAAAAATTGAATTTTAAATCTTTTCAAGAATTGTGTGCATTTAAAAAGTGATTTAATTAAAAAACACAATAAAATTAATATAGATGAATACTTAATATCTTTTAACTCCTTCCCAAATGCACTGAAACATTAATGAATAAGATATATATAATTTTTAAACTGAATTTTTATGGTCAAAATATAAGCATAAAAACAAAAATAAATATTTACTATGCAACACCAATACATGGCAAACTTTACAGATCAAACAAAATATTTGTTATTGTTTACTCTTGAAAGTAATATGAAATTACAATTAATCTCTCCACAGTAAAGAATTTACTCATTTTCTTTTTTATATAAAAGCAGCCAATGATATACACAAACAAATTTGAAATATGCAACTTGGCTTATACGTAGCTTTTTTACATATGGTTCATACAAATAAACACATAACACTAAGTGTCATCACCAAAGTTTCTAGTCAAGGGTAGACTACTGTTATGCTTTTTAGAAGCCAAATTTTACATATTAATTTTGGAACTTCATGGGATTGATGTCACTAATTCCCACATATATCAAGGATCCACTGCATATATACATACACACACAGTACAAATTCCAAAACCCAGGCCCTTCTGTTTACAAGAGGAGAAATAAATAAATAAAAAAATAACTAAAAAAATTTTTCCCCTTACAAAATGTAGAAATGAAGCACACACACACAAAAAAAGGGGGGGCAAAAGAGAGAGAGAGAGAGAGAAGGTGTGCAGTTAATGTGATCCCCTCCAACTGAGATTCATGCACGCCACCTATATCTATAGGCTTGGGAGTAGCAAGTAGACAATAATAACAATACACTTATTGGCACTGTATTGATATTGGCTAGGATTACATTTTGGACCCTTAAGTAGTTGTGTGGGGAGATGGGCCAGCACTTCTTATTTAAATTCTGAAAATTTTGCTATCCTTAATTTTTGCTGTTACGTGCTTTTCAAAATTTTAGTTTATAACTTCTATTATTTTCCTTTCTCATTTTGAATGTACTGTGTGTTTTAAGTTCTTATATTCTTAAGTTCTTATTTTAAGTCTCAAGTGCGTTTTTTCGCGACTGAATTACGTTCTCCAAAAAGTACGAACTTCATTGCAAACTTTCTGTAAAATACATTCATTACATGTTAATACCATAGAGATATCTTTCATTTTGTCACATTTTTCTAGAATCTCCTAGAATTGTGGTTCTATAAATCTTGCTTTCAAACCCTTCTAAACTTTTCAACTTGCATCCTTCTTCAAGTTGTAATGCCTAATGTCCCGAAACAAAATTACCCCTACTAATTTTGTAACAGCAAACAGCCAGAAATATTTATTTAATTAAAAAAAAAAAATCACAGGAAAATGTGTAAAATAAATTTTATAGAGAAAACTGATGCATGAGAATTCTGAATATTCTGAGACAATAACATGAGAAAGCTCTTATCATGGGAAAATTAAAAAGAAGATATTTTTAATTAATTACATAGCTATTTTGCTTTTGCTAAGAACTGTTTCGTAAATTGTGCTTTATAGCATTATACCTTGTTTATTTTTCAGATTCAAAATATAATAAGTGATCAGATATAATAAGTGATATAATTAGTGATAAGTTTTCATATATAATAAGTGGCCAAAATAAACTTTATAATATGACAACAAAAAATAAAAATGTTACATTTTAATGTCAATTTTTAAATATAATTTCAATATATTACCATTATTTTAATGAAACTTATCAATGTTACAATGTTTGAAATTCCCAGGTCTTGGAATTAAAAATTTACCATAGAAACTGATCTTACAAATCGCCAAAATGTTGATAAATTCCCAAATTTAGAATCGTTCAATAAAAGCATTCACATCTTCAAAAGAGAAAAGATGTTTAAGAACTCTTCATTAGAAAAAGTGAAATAATTTCTAAATGCTTATGTTTCACTTCTTGCTCAAAGACTAGAGTATCCCACATTTACATTAGAAATAGGAACAAATTATAACCCATTCAAAAGATAACCATATTTATCAATGAATCGCCAAAAATATACCTCTAAAATGCTAATTCACACTAAAAAAAATGGCAGTCGTAAAAATGGACAGAAATTTCACGATTAAAATTAAGGACCAAAAATTGATTCCAAAAAATTTAAGGACTCTTAAGGACCATACGAACCCTGCATATCATCATTTAGAATCAGTTTCAGGAGTATGCCAGAAAAACTCCCTGAAATTTGAAAAGCAAATTTAACTAATAGTAAATAAATTTAGAAGGAAGAAGCCATATAAAATGATAAAATAACATGAAATAAAGTTAATAGCTTTAAATTAAAAACTGAATTACAATAATCATATTTCGGTGAATATAGTTATATTAAACAGTTAGCCTAGATGACTGATTATTATTATTATTTTGACTGCAAAATGACAAGCTATTTATTAAAAAGAAAAAAAAAAAAAGTTAAGATTTTGTGGTAAAATCCTAGTACACGGTACAGCCTTGGCAGGGTTTTCAGAACTTTCACCAACACCAAAACAACTCCTTTGGTGCTCATCGCAATGTTGCCAAATCCTGTGTATACTGTATACTAGGATTAAACCGATTTTGTTTTATATGAGAACAGGAAAGCATTTTCTTTCGTTCGGCGTGCACTGCATGCGAACGAGTCTCTCGATTCTCTAGGTTACTAGAAACTTGCTTTGCCATTCCAAAAGACCATCTGATTGCAGTTGTGAAAATTGGCTCTATGCCAGAAGCCAGAATAATACTCACGCAATACGTGATTTGCCAAGAAAGTGATCACTTCCCCCACTGGCACAAAAATTGCTTTTTTGGGATCGCCATTATGAAATTTCCCGACTTTTCCAAATTTTATCTAAAATATTTAAATTCCCTGACATTTTTGGTCAATTTTTGAATTCCCTGACATATCAGGTACCATAGCAGCTTTGATTAAAAAAATAAGGTACTTTTAAAATTTCTGTAAATTAATTGCTGAATTTAATGTGGCTTGAGTGTAAATTAAGTTAAATGTAATAACAAAGTTAAAAAAAAAAATGTGTTAGTCGAAGTGAGCCCAGGATCTGACTGGCAAACTCTAGTGAGATTTTAAAAGAATCTTTTTAGATTGTCTTATATTATTTAAATGTCAATCTCAAAGTGATTAGAAGAAGTGCATATTTGCATTTTATGACTTTTCTGGTAACATTTTTCCTGTGATAAGTTCTTGAGATATCCTTTGTTTACCTTGTGCTAAATTTGTACTACTGCATTTTGTATCATGGGTTTACTATATAAGTATTATAATACGAGCTGTGAACTTATTTGAGGAATTTAACTTGCTTTAGTACAGCTCATCTTGTGGCAGAACCTATAGAAAATAGGAATCTGTTTGATGCTATTGCCAGACAATACTCACTGGAAATCAATTCACCACCTAAGCGTGCCACTAGAATTACTGATGGTGTATCAGCAACTATCAGCTAATACACAAGCACCTAGCAAGAATACCTGTATTTCAACAACATTTGTTAGCTAAATTGGTATGATTATTTATTTTAGTGTCTGTTTTCATAAACTTACATTCGTTAAGATGGCATTTACATTATTAAAAAAAGTAAGAAAGCAAAATATCTTAAAATTATAAGTTATTATGTGCCAAGTAACAAAAAATCCCACGACTGGATAAAGCTGGTCATGCCACTCAGCAAGTTATTGAGGGAAAACTGCTAATTATATTAAAAAGGAAAAATATTTATGCAAAATGAAATAATGTGATAGCTACCACTAATATATTAATTGCATATATTTCTTTACATTTGCGTTAAAACTACCATATAAAAAAAGCATACAAAATAAGCCTCCCCCCCCCTTTTTTTTTTTTTTTTTTTTTTTTTCAGAATTGCAGAATAAGCATTCAAAGAAAGAAGCATTAAAATTATTATAAATATTTTCAATTCAACAATAATAAAACAATCTACATATACAACTATATTTTAAATACTTTGATTTCAATAATTAAACTTGAAGTGTAGTAACTGCAAATTACAAAATTAATCCAGCAATTTTTACAAATTCCCATTAAAAGAAACTTCGGTACTTCCTTATTATGTTGGCCCCCCAAGACTGAATCACTAATCAACCATGATATCTCGCTGAAATCTCATCACATGTTCTTATACCTCACTACATGTTGCATGTCAGTTGATTAGTGATTAAATTTTGGGAGATGCTTTAATAAGTATGTACTGAAATTTCTTTATATGCAAGTTAACAATATCATTGTTTTAAAAATTTAAACTTCAAATTACCTGAAGATATTTAAAATTACAAATGATCATATCAATTAAAAAAAATTGCTGCCATAGTTAGCAGTGTGGAGGTAAAATCTTGAATTACATCAGATCGCAACAATACACTAAAGATCAAATTAAATGGGGAAGCTGAACTCTCAACATTTTCAATTTAAAAAAATTTCAATGCCTTTCAAATATAAAATCATGCATGTTATTATTTATATTTTCTTAATTTGAAAGAAAAATTGAACATAATTACAGATGATCAACATAAAAATCTTTCACTTCAGAATTTAATTCAAGTACTGTAGTTCACAATGTTTATAACGTTTTTATCTTTAATATTATGCTCTTCAAGCAAATGAGCTAAGAAATTATTGATCTTACAAGAGCCGTAACATTTTGCACAGAGATAATCATGGGTTTTAATATCTTCTGATGTTGTAAACCCATCAGCAGCCGTAATATCAAAAGTTTCATGTATTTGTACTTTGGTTGCACCTAAATAAAATGTGTCTAGATTAGCATTAGACAGTACCTGAATTGTAACAGAGGATGAGCTGGTAACTGTACTCTGGGATCTTTCACCTGTAACAGTTCTTTCAGTTCTGTCAGTACTACAAGATGGCTGACTATCCAGAATGTTAAACGGCTGTGGAGAACACCCCGGTGAAGATGCAAATATACCACCAGGAGTCAATGGTGGAGTCAAACACGACCGTGGTGTTTGAAGCACCTGATAAGGAACTTGGCCTTGTGATGAAGTACATGCAGTATCTTTGTAAGATGAATCTACCTGTGATGAAATAGAGGAAGTACTTGCACAGGATATGTTTGCTTCTCCTGCAACAGATGTAGTAGTATCTACATAAGATGTTGTTATGGGGACTGTAACGGAAGTAACACTTTCAGGATACATATGAGAATGTGAAGCATTAAATGTATTACTTTCACACAGTGGACTTGGTTGTGATGCCTCTATTGTAGGACTTTCAAAAGATGCTGGCATACCTGCAGTACTTTTGTTCATGTCATCCAACAGGTTCTTCACAAGCTCCTCTGTTTGACAATCCAGAATTTCCTCTTTGGGTATTAGTAAACCAAATGAAGAATCAACAGATGGCTGTAAATCAATATCATTAACGTTATTTCCAGGAAACAAACTACAACGAGGACATGGTTTTTCTTCACCTTCAGGTCCAATTTTTGCATTTTTACATCGACATTCACTAAGTGTTATAAGTTTCTCTACAGAAGTATTACCTTCAATCAAACCTCTCATAAAAGACAGAAAATTGTCATCAGTCTCTGGCATTATCGGACGACTAGTTGAAGTGCTGGGTGTGTCATTAGTAGTTTCCAATCTAAAGTTTTCTTGAAATTGATAATTATTTAAAACACTTTTTAATCCATTATCTGTATTTAATGAATCAGACTGAGAATACTGTTGGTTTACATGAGAGGGCATAACTGGTGAATCAAACACATCTGTTTGAGATGTATTTTGATTTTCATTTATCGTGCATGATGCTGCTTGATGATTTAAATTTAAGCTAGGAACATTTCGAGATTTTAATGTTGAACTTAAAATAGTTTTAGAATTAAGAGATGTATCAGGTTGACTCTCAGATACAACACAAGAAGACAATGTATTGCCATTTGGCATACCTGATAAATCTGGACAAGGTATTGCACCAATATGCTGAGGATTGGTAGTATCAATGAGATTAACAGATGTAACAGTCTGAGAAAATGGTAAGTTTGCATTAGCAAAAGCATTTGAAGAACAGGATGGATTTATTTGTTGATTGTTAGATATTCTTACATCTTGTACAGCTGATGATGTCTGACAATATACAGAATTAATATTTCTAGTTAATTGTGATGAACTGAAAGTACTATTTTGTACTGAGGAGACTGCTACATTAGAATCTTCTTCCTCGGTTGTTTTTTCTTTTTTAATCCTCACTTGGGTTATTAAAGGATTCTGATTCATATGTGACTGCAACAGTTTTATACTGTCATTTATTTTAGGTCTAGGGAAAGAACAGCCAGGTTTACGATTTTGTTTCGGAAATCTATTGAGTGAAGAACATCTAACATTTGGATGCAAGTGTCTTTTTTTCAAATGTAATCGCAAGGACATCACAGTTCTCCTTTCACCGGGGTGTTTTAAAAGATGGCTTTGCGATAATATGACATCAGAGAATATCTTTTCACAAACTGGACACACATATAAAGGAAGGATTTGTTCTGAATATGTATGTGGTATGACGAATTTTGGGACCTGAACATAACAAGATTGCATATATTTAAGTCGTTCCTGACATGAATGGTTTTGGAATGAAAAACTGCTAGTACAGCTAAAACCACAGTTAGAACAAACTTTCATAGATAAACCAGCACCTGCCACATCCAAGTATAAACAAGACTTTTTATGTACGTAAAGGCCAGAGATTTGACTATAACTGGAATGACAAAGTGTACAGAGCCACTTCACTTCACTAAGAGCAACCAATTTTTTTTTCTGTTTCACAAATTTACATGAAGAATAGTGAATAGAGGCCAATTTTTCTTGCTTAAATAACTTTTGGCATTTAGCACACATGAAAGATGGGTTATTTTTATTTTGGGGTAAAAGCAGAATTCCACTGTCTGAATCAGGAAGTGACTTGATTATATTTTCAATACTTAAAACCTCTTGTGAAAGTTGTTCTGAAGGTCCTTTTAATGCTGAACTTTCAGTGTCACTTTTATTTCTTTTCACAAACTCAAATTTATTTAATTCTTCTCGATAAGAGGTATCCTTTGCAGTAAATTTCTCAGACTCGTTGCTTCCTTTATGATACTTTTTGACTAGCTTTGTTGGTGCTTGTTTCTCAAGCTTCTGTTTGAAACTGCGAGATTTTCTTCTGAATTCATCATTACAAATTTCACCTTTTTTTCTAACTGATTTCTGAATATCTTTACTTGAGTTTGATGTAGGAAATGCAGAATCCTTAAAATTATGAATTCCAAAAGTTTTGTGTTTCTTAGGGAGAAGTTCATTTTGTTGAAAATTGACATTAGTATTCCTTTTGGATTTTGTACAAATCTCAGATATGGGAAATACATTTTTCACATTTTTAATTGCTCTACTTTTCTTTGTTTTCATTTTATCAGAGTCTGAAAACTTTTTTTCATTAACACTTGGCATTTCATGTTTTTTCTTTTGTATCTTTGGTTGATGCGTTTGTTGTTCAGTATCAGAAAAATTATGAGAGATGTCATCCACTTTCCTTTTATCATAAACATTTAGAATTCTAGACTTATTATTCTCTGACAGCTCTTCTGTTTCATTAATATTCAAATTACTTGCATTAGTAGTACAGCTTGAATCATAAGGTATTGTTATATCTTTACAAGGTAATTCTTTAGAATCCAGAGTATTGCTACGCAAAACATTTAAATTAGATTTAGGCAATGTATGCCTAAGAGAGTGGTCATTTCTACTTTTATCAATGACTATTCTGCATGTGTTGCAAAATACACCGCTTTTGTTTCTAGCGGGCAAACATTTGTTACACATTTCACATTTATCAAAATATTTATCCTTGCACCTTGATCTGTGAGCAAAAAGTGAATTCCAGGTTTGAAACACTTCTTCACAAATCGAACACTTCACTCCTTTTTGAACCTTCTCACTTAATGATTCTTCTTTTTTAATCTTCTCACTTGATGATTCTCCTTTCTGAGTGTTCTCACTTAATGATTCTCCTTTTTGAGTCATCTCACTTGATGATTCTTCTTTTGGTGTCTTCTCACTCGATAATTCTTTATCATTCTCACTGTCATGCTTAGAACTTTTATGCATCTTTAATTCAAAGTCATGTCGAAAACTAGCAAAACACAATGAACAAGGATATGGAAGACATATATGGTTTACCCGGCTGTTAAAGTCACTGTAAGTGATTTTACAATGAGGGCATTTGTTAGACTCAGATGATAATTGAGATGAATCACTAGATGCTTTCACTTTTGAATTATCAGAAACTTTATTACATCTTGAATTCCCAGTTGTCTTTTTTTGCTTTTGAAAATTAACAATGGATCCCTGTGAACTACAAACTGTTTTCTCAATTTTAAAATTCGTACAGCTCTGCTTTTTGTTTTTCTGACTATTAGTACTCCTATGATTCTGATTCATTGCAGTCATTTTTGAAGAACAAATTTTGCTGCTTTTTGAACTTCTTTTCTCAACACCAACACTATCATCATGAGAGTGATCCATTAGTTCAAAGTCTGATGCATCAGAAATTTTACTGCGTTCTGAATCAACAGATGCTCGTTTCTTTGCTCTTTTAATGCAAACGTCATTCCGTAATTTATTCATGTCAAACATTTTTAATTTGTTGATGTTTTGTATTTTGTAATAAACAGCATTGCATGATAAATACTGAAGGTGATAAATTCAATGATGGCCTTGAATTTTCTAAAAAGAAATATTTAAGTGTTTGAAAATGAATGCATAAGCAATAAAAAGCAATAGTATAAACAACTTAAAAATTTCTTTTATCTTTACAATTACAGTAAACCTTTGCTGAATGTGGGGATTTCATTATTAATACATTGCATGTACAGCAAAATCATGTTCCACAAAGTTAACTTTCTATGGAAAAAAATAGGTCATGTATAGTACAGATTAAGAAAGTATGTATAATTTAAACAAACCTAAATATTATTGTAATTAAAAGAGAAAAATAAAACAAAGAGTAAATGTAAACTGAAAGTACTTCTATTACAGCTTAAGTAGCTACACAATACAAATATGTTTTTTAATATCTGGTGGTTATTGCTTGGGAGAATGTCTGATACATTTTAAATGCTTTTAAGTGATTCAAAGTAAAGAGTGCAAAGTTTTTCAATACCTCACATAAAGTATGTCTTTCTCGAGTCTGTTTCAATTGCAAAATCAGTTTTTACCTTTAACAACTATTGTATGTTGTACATTAAAGGCTCTTTATCGTCCTCACTACCAGTGCTTTTGCCATCAGTTACCATCACTACTAGTGTTACACAATCATCTAATTCTTCATTTGTCACTTGACCCATTGCCACTCTTGACTAAATCTTTGATTTGCCCTTCTTCTATACTTGAAAATCCTTCACTGCCTATTGCTCTTGCAATTTGTACAATGTTTTTTTTTTTTTTTTTTTTTTTTTTTTTTTTTAATTAATTTTTAATCAACTGAAATCTTTAAACTACTGTGAACTTGTGAACTTTTGGCCAGAGCTGATAACAGCAGACATTTTGATGAATCCTTTTGTTCTCATGTATTATCATTTCTATTCAGTGTCTTATGTTAAATTGCTTCGAAAATGCCATTAGTGTATCATGCTTTCCTTCATCTAGCACTTGCAGAGACTAAAACATGCCTGACAATAACAGGTTTTTTGATCCACTGGTTGAATTAAGGAAGCAGGTTTTTCTGGAAGGAATAAAATTTGGATGTATTGTTGTGAGAGTTTTAGCATCATATTCTGAAGCAATATCGAGGATTAGGAGAACTTTACAGCTCAGGGTTTGCTGTTCTAAACAACGTTTGTCTTGAGCTACAAGTTTTTCAAACCAATCATAAAAGAAAATTACTAAAGAAAAAACAAATCAAAAAGAAAAGCGTCTGATACTCTGTAACATACTGCATGTAACTAAAATTATAGCATTGAATAAATTACATAAAGACAATTAAGAAAATGCATAAAAGCAAATCGCATTCAGCAAGGGTTTACTATAAATAAATTAGAGAAAGTAATAAAGCATTAAAATAATGCCTTTTAATTATCTTTAAAGCAGACACACACACACGGATGAATTAAGAAAATTTACATTTCATTACAAATTACAGCAGAATTCTGAAAACCTGCATATTAGAGAATTTTCAGGATTACAGGTCTTTCAGAATTTTTTTTAACCTTTTTATATCAAATCCACATTGTTTGTACATACATAACTAATCAAAACATATTCATATCTTAAGAATTACATAATCAGGATTTATTGAACAAAAAACTGCTAAATATTTAAAAATATTTATAATTAAATAATATCAGTTTAAAAAACAGAGGTGAGGAAAAGAGATAAAAGATACAAAATCTTTTTATGAAGGAAAGAATTTTTTTTAGCTATATAGTATATTTCAGATGGAACTCAATGTCTGAAAAGTTTGGACTGATAAATTCTTATACATGTTAAATAGCTTCAACAATAATAAAAATAAATATCAATTCTTAATCAAAATGTTGTAAGTAATTACCTAAACTTAAGCCCACAGAAGAAACTCAGTCATGATTGCTCACAAAGTAAGTGCCCATATGGACACAGGGTTCATAGATATTTCTGCACATGGAAATTAAAATACTTTAAGAGGCTTTTAACACGTTCCCTGCCAGACCGTTTTTTGAAAACTTCCCGTTCAGGCCGCATGGGGCATATGTGCCCCACGCTTTACATTTGTATTATTTTGTTTCTGGCGTATGCCTTACAATAATTAAAATAGCGCAAAAATCATAATTATCAAGGAAAGGTTGTATAGTTTAACATGCATAACACAATAAACCAACAAATTTATTTTTCTAGGAATTAGTTTAACAAATAATCTGCCTGAACATTATTGTGCCAAGAAAGTTGCATCCTCACATATAATTTTTTTTATCGTACGTATTAAAGTTTTAAATATAACATTTTAGTTAAATTCAAGTTTATATGCAATTACAACAAAGGGATGTTACGATAAACTTTATTAAAATATGGCAAAAATAAGTGTGGTTTATCCACACAACTATCGCAGAATGTCGCAACTTTTACAGTACAGTTTCTTGGCGATTGGGAACCCAAATTTTTAACATTTCTTTCATAACAAATTTTACAGCGCCTTCTTATCGAATTAAAATGGCCTTCCTCGTCATCAGAATCATCACTAGAAAAACTGTTGCTGTGTGATGCCATATTTGCTTATAAGAAGTAATTATTGAAAAATTTGGAAAAGGTCTGAAGAAGAAAAGGCGGGAAAAATTGCAACCATTTTTAAATGCAAAATATCCGAATTTATTACACTGAAATAATATGTATGTACCATATTTCCTCCGTCTAACACACTGAACTATAAATCAATCCTAGCTTCAGTGAAGCAGTAAGTAGTTTATCAACGACACGCAAATAAATGACTGATCGAAATATGAGGAATGCAGTTGAAACTGTTGGCTTTAGTTTTCCACATGCAAATTTTGATCGGAGGTCGATCGGCGGTAAGCTAACGTGGTTGCCGCTGATTGGCCGATGACGTCAAGATCGGCGGGTTGGCTGAATATAATATATATGTACGCCGGTATCGCCAAAAAGTTTTTTTGGTGTTCTTGTTCTCTTGTGTTATTATGAGTTAGCATAATGCTACTTTGCTTTCACTAAATGATTTTAAATGTAAAGGCTAAAGTGTTAGCTCTTTTATTTTATTTACGGAATAAAGCAAGGATTTTATTTAGTTTAGTCTTAGCTTTATTTTATGGGAAGCAAAACATGCTTTGCCTTTATCACCACTGCCAACAGGGTTATGGGCCCAGCGTCAACAGCTAATCAGTCATCCAGTTGAACTCAGCTTTGAAGGAATGTAGGTGAAGAGGGCCGTTATCCACGAAAAGAAGCTGACCTGTCTTAGAAGTTTGTTTAAGTCGTTGTGCTCACACTTAATTGAAGATGTCATTACTACCTGAAGGTTTTGAGTTGTTAAACCATGACAACTGGGATCGATGGAAAGTCGACATGAAAATGCTCTTACTGGATAGAAATTGTTGGAGCTTCATAGAGGACAAAGAAGAAGAATTAGATAAAAGTGCAACAAAGCGTGAAAAGCAGGAGTTCACACTGAGGGAGAATAGAGCCTTCACTACATTATATTACGGAATTAAAGCTGAGTTCAGGCCGCTGATACAAGAATGTTCAAGTGGTAAAGAAGTGTGGGAAGTTCTACAGAAGCAATTCGAACCCAAAACAAGAGCAAGGATAATTCAGTTACTGGATGAATTTTTTAGTATTAGATATACGCCAAATGAAGAAATAGGATTATTCATCGCAAGAATAAGAATGACTGCAAAGAAGTTGGCTGAAGCTGGTCACAACTTGGCAGATCTTTTTAAAGGATTTCAGGCAATAAGGAGATTACCCCAAGAATACTCCGGCATTATACAGTTGATATATAGGTGGAAGGACGAAGATTTTACGCTGGAAAGAATTGCTGAAGAGCTGGTAAGGGAAGAAAGCCGACTTCGCCAGGTAATTGCCGATTTAGAAGACAGCAAGGTAAGCATGTTTAATACTATTAGTTTAAACTCAGGGAAAGATAAAGTTGAAAACAAAACTAAATCTAAGAAAAAAATGGGGAATATGAGAATAGGACCTTGTTTCAGATGTCATAAATTTGGGCACTTAATTGCTCAATGTAAAGAAAATGTAAGTAAAAATCAGAAGTTTAAAATAGACGATAAAAATGGACAGTCTAAACATAAAGAATTAATGTTAGTAGAAAATTATGTAACAACTACAGATAAAGGAGGTAACGCAGATAAATTTAATTGGGTCGTAGATACTGCAGCTACAACTCATTTCTGTAATAATAGAAATTTAATGACAAATTTCGAAGAAATAAACGATATACGTATGTCTTTAGCTGTAGGAAATTGTGAAAGTAAAATATTAGGAAAGGGTACTGTCAAATTTGCAGTAAAAGTAGGCAATCGAATAAATTGGATTGAGTTAGATAATGTGTTATATACTCCAAATCTAAGAAGAAATTTATTATCGGGAGCAAGGTTAGAAAAGGCTGGTGCTCATTTTGTGATTTCAAAAGGGAAGATGTGGATATACTTTAATAATTTGGATAGATTATGCTACGCTAAACGATATGACGGACTTTATCACGTAAAACCATTTAGATATGCAACAGGTAAAAGGGAAGCTGGTTACGGTACAGAAATTGGAAAGTTAAATAAAATAGACGATGCAATGCTATGGCATCGGAGATTTAGCCACGTAACTTTTGATTATATTGAGAAAACTAGTAAGAATCAAAGTGTGAAAGGGTTACCAGAAATTGAAAAACCAATAGAGAGGTGTAAATCATGTATTATTGCTAAATCTAGTAGAATAACTTTTAAATCTGTTCCGAAGAGATCGGATAAACCATTGCAGTTGGTTTATTTAGACGTTTGTGGCCCACTACCAGTTCCATCTAAGGGTGGGAGTAAATATTTTCTTGCTATTATAGATGACTATAGTGGATTAGTAACAGTGTATTGTATGAAAAATAAAAACGAATCGTTCTACAACTTTAAGAATTATCATAGGCAAATGGAAAGACTGACAAATAGAAAATTAATAAGTATACGCACTGATAATGGTGGGGAATTCTGTAATAGGCAATTCGAAGGGTACTTAGCCGAAAATGGAATTAGTGTTGAATGCACGAATGCGTACACCCCAGAAGAGAACGGTGTGTGTGAACGTTTTAACCGAATGGCATTAGACGCAGTTAAAGCTATGCTTAATGACAGTAAAATGGGAAAAGAATGGTGGGCAGAAGCTCTTGGCTGTTTCGTACATACGTGGAACAGAGTATGTCATAAAAGCAACCGAACCCCTTATGAAAAGTTCCTAAATAGAAAACCCAGTGTTGTTTATTTTAAAGTATTTGGTTGTAAAGCCTATGTTGGCGTGCCAAAACAGATTAGGAATAAATTAGAAATGAGGTGCAAAGAAGGAATCATGGTAGGATATGCGAAGGAAACTAGAGGTTATAGGATATGGCTGCCAGAAGAACGCAAATTAACAGAAACCTGTAATGTGAAGTTCGATGAAAAACTGTATGCAGCAAATGGCATCCTGGAACAGAAATCTAAACCTAAATTTAAAAGACTAGAGGAATCTGAGCTATTAGTAGAATCAGATGAAGAACAGGAAATTTCTAGAGAAGAAATAAAGTTGTCAGATGACAAATCTACACCGAAAGAAGTATCAGACTTAAACTGGCAAAGAAAAGCAGTTAAAAGGCCAGATGGAACACGTACAGACATATATTATTATGTAGAGGGAACAGACACCCGTTTTAGATCCTATAATGATATTGAAAAGTATTGTGAGGCAAGAAATATTAAATATGAAAAAGATAAGTTCGATTTTATTGGAAAAAACGAATACTCGGGGAAAGTTAATTTCATGGAACAGGAGACTAGTTCTGTGTCTGAAGAGGCAAATTCCGTAGAAATAGTTATCCCACAAAATTTTAAAGAAGCACGAGAATCAGTAATTGCCGAAGAATGGGATAAGGCAATGAAAGAAGAAATCGACACAATAAAGAAAAGAAATGTTTGGGAATTAGTCGAAAAGCCAGAAAATAAAACTATAATAGGAAACAAATGGGTCTATAAGCTAAAAAGAAATGAAAAGAATCAAGTGGTTAGATACAAAGCACGCTTAGTAGACAGGGATTCAGGCAGAAAAGGGGTGAAGATTTTGATGACGTTTACAGTCCTGTAGTAAATTTTTCAATCATAAGAATATTTTTCACTATACTGGTATGTTTATAAGGATGGACTAATTGTCAGTTAGATGTAAAGAATGCATATTTATATGCAAACCTAAATGAGAAAATATATATGACCCAACCAGAGGGATTTATCGAAGAGAAAAATAAAGTGTGTTTATTACACAAGGCAATTTACGGTCTACATCAAAGCGGCCGTGAATGGTTTTGTGAATTTGAAAGTACTTTAGAAAATCTACATTTTAAGAAAATACAATGGTGTAATTGTGTTTATAAGGGTTCAAATGTAATTATCTTGTTATATGTAGATGATATGGTGATTTTTAGTAAAGATCAATATAGTATAGATAAAGTAATTTCACAGCTGAGTAAGTTTTTTGATCTTAAAGTATTAGGCAAAACTAAAACGTTACTTGGAATTGAATTCTTAGAGAATGAAAATGGGTTTTTTATACATCAGCAAAAATATATCGAAGAAATTTTTGAAAAATTTAAACATTTCCAGATACCAATAACTTCACTTCCCATAGCTAAGGGCACTATTCTTACAAAATTAGATTGTCCATCTACAAGTGCAGAAATTACGGAAATGCATACATTACCCTTTAGAAATCTGTTAGGATGTTTAGTTTTTGTAGCTAACAGGACAAGGCCTGATATTACATATGCAGTGAATATCTTATCACAATTTCAGGAGAATCCTGGAATTAGGCATTGGAAAGCATTGTTGAAATTGCTTGGTTATCTCAATAGTACTAAATTATATAAGTTAAACTTATCAAAGATTAAACATCTAAATTTACATTGTTATTCAGATGCTGATTATGCAAGTAATAGAGATGACCGCGTGTCCATGGGAGGATTTATATTATATTTAGATGAAGTACCGGTAATCTGGAAAACTGTTAAACAAAAATGTGTAAGTTTATCAACCATGGAAGCGGAGTATATCGCCTTATCTGAAGCAGCGAAGGAATTAATGTGGACGAAAAATGTCTTACAAGATGAAATTTTAAAGTTTAATTTAAGAGAGTGTAAACTATTTTGTGATAACAAGTCTGCCATTGATTTTTCTAGATCGCCAATAGAAAATCGCCGAACTAAGCACATAGACGTAAAATATCACTTTGTTAGAAGACTAGTAAATGATGGAGTGTTTGACCTTGAATTTATCACCAGTAAATTAAATACTGCCGACTTATTTACAAAAGCAGTGACTGCTGTTAATTTAAGAAAGTTTTGTTTAGATGTTTTCAGTGTTTAAAGACAATAAGTATTTTTGTATAATAGAACTGAACTATGAACTTCTGTGAAAGTTTTGTTTTTGTCTTTGCATGGGGAAAAGAGGGCCGTTTGTTGGCTTTAGTTTTCCACATGCAAATTTTGATCGGAGGTAAGCTAACGTGGTTGCTGCTGATTGGCCGATGACGTCAAGATCGGCGGGTTGGCCGAATATAATATATATGTACGCCGGTATCGCCAAAAAGTTTTTTTGGTGTTCTTGTTCTCTTGTGTTATTATGAGTTAGCATAATGCTACTTTGCTTTCACTAAATGATTTTAAATGTAAAGGCTAAAGTGTTAGCTCTTTTATTTTATTTACGGAATAAAGCAAGGATTTTATTTAGTTTAGTCTTAGCTTTATTTTAAGGGAAGCAAAACATGCTTTGCCTTTATCACCACTGCCAACAGAAACAAGTTACAGAGAAAAAAAAATTGACCGTCACGCACGCCCCACGATTAAATGAGGGCATCAGCAGTAGTATTAAGATGCCCATTATTGACTGCATAATGAATTTTTAAAAAATTCTTCATTTTACAATGATAATACCAAATGGCTTGAACGGAAAGTTTAGCGCCCCACGCGGCAGGAAACGTGTTAAGGACCATTAATTGGGGAGGGGGGAAGAATCAAGGACCTATCAACATATGGAAATTGAATAAATTCAATTAAAGATATAATCTATGCTTGAACTTCACTTCGTAATGCTGTCTTAAGTTTAAAACAGATCTGTAAATAACATGCATTATTATTAAACATAATTATACAAATTTGAGAATAAAATTTAATTGTAAAATTTTTTAAGTAGCATTAAATATTTTCACTTATGATAGTTGAACATATTACAGATTTTATAGCAAATGGCATAGGTTAAAATGAGAAGTAAAGTCAATCAGCACAATTCATATAACAGAAGCTTGGCTGTTGTCACCATTGCTGCTTGCCCAGACAGAAACCTGCTGATTAGAACAGACCTCAACACCTCACCTGGTGTCGCTGTGGTTGGTATGTGCTGAAACTTAGTTATGCTCTACCTGTCTGATGCAGTTAATGTTGTTAGTCTGGCATTCAGTCCTTGGAGTTGTAAACCAGTTAATACACTTTAAATTCCCAAATAAGCAACTGAAGCACCAGAAATGATAAGTTGTTTTGTAATATTTTAAGTCTCACCAGCTGCAAGGAATACAGTTTTGCACCATTTTTTACATTTCTGCGTTGTATCTTGCGGCCATAATAAGGATAAATGAAAAGCAATAATTTGCATTAACATGCAGAGGTAACTTTTAAAGGTGAGTAATTAGTTACAAATAGTGAAATTAAGTACTTGGATACCCTTAGTCATTATAGATTTACATAACCACTATTAAACTTTATTCATTTTTTAAAAATATTTGTGAAAAAAGTGCTATGAAAATCACAATATAAGAAAATTTCACAATTTAATACACCTATAATTATGACACGGATTCTTAAACAATATTAGCATAATTATACAGATAATAATTATATATTATAAAAGTCAAGTATATAATGTGTGTGCCGCTAAAACTCAGAAATGGGCTGTGGAGTCGGTAGGGAAAATGAACGACTCTGACTCGACTCCCTCATATATAGAGTACAAAGTCCGAAATCCGGACTCGTCTGGACTTCGGCGATTCCGGATCATCACTTCAAATCAGTTTAAATCTAGTAAGATGGTATGTAAAAATTATGAAATTAAAAATATGAAATCGTTATTTATGAAATAATGAAGTATTTGTGATCTAAAAGGTATCAAAATTTACAAAAAAAAAAAAAAAAAAAGGAGGGGAGCTTAATATTTATTTGTTTACCTTATTAAACATTTCTTTCAATGCAAGTTGTTTAAGTTCCTCCATATTTTGTGCTAATACTTTCTCCTTAATTCAAGTACTCTTCTAGCAAGAGAGTCTGGGGACCAATGAACTTGAAAGCCTCTGCCTAGAGGTTCGGAGAGCTCACAGGAAAGCAGTCAGAAATAAATCTGAAGTTAACTGGTCTAACTTTAAAATCCTACAAAGAAAATTTAAAAGCGAAATCAGGAAAACTAAATACAACTCATGGAGATCCTTCTGGACAGATATTCTGTCCTACCATGAGACAGCCAGGGTACATAAGATTTTTAAGAGGTCTCAGGAGTCTCAACTCTCATCAGTTATACGACCAGCTGGCAGTTATACTATAAAACCTTTGAATACACTTTCGACCATGTTGAATTTTCATCCGGGGGACACAAGTGTAACCTTTACGGGAGGAACCCGGCCTGTCACATGCTTATGCAGATGACCTTATTGTGTTATTACAGGGTTTTAATATTAGAACCCTACACAATCAAAAGCTCAGCAAATCTTGAATAAAGTATCACACTGGAGTGAAAAAAAATGGCCTATCTTTCTCTGCTGAAAAATCAGAGGTCATAGTTTTCACGTGGAAAAGGAAATGGAAGCTGGCAGATTTGTATCTGGGTACCCAGATTATTAGACATAAAGAATGCGTTAAATACCTAGGATGTTACCTGGACAGTAAACTCACATGGATCACCCATATAAAAGAAAAGGCACAAACTGCCACAAATGCACTAGTACTCTGCAGGCGAATCGTTCGTAAACAATGGAGCCTTAAGCCACAATCTACTCTATGGGTTTATATTGCCATAGTTTGGCCAATGCTTTCTTATGGATGCGTGGTCTGGATCAATGTTATTAACAAAAGCACATATTTAAAACATTTTACAAAAGGTACAAAGACTTGCTTGCCTATGCATTAGTGGGGCTTTAAACAGAACCCCTACGGCTGCATTAGAATTTTTATTGCAAATTCCACCCCTGAAATTTTCTTGAGGAGAGAAGCAATTAAAGCCATGTATAGGTTGAATAAAAATGGCACATAGTGCCAAAGGACAGGTTTCGGTCATAAAAGCCACATTGACATATGCCTGGAATTAGTTCCAACTGACCTAATTCCAACAGGATCAGTTGAATGCTACACAGATGGATCAAAATCCAACTTCATCGGAGCTGGAATTATTAGAAGAACCAAGGGATCTGGAGAAGATTTCATTAGAATTCATCTATACCTTGGTAAATTAACAACTGTTTTCCAAGCCGAGGTTCTGGCGATAAATATGGTCGCCAGGGAGCTCTTAGCCAAAAATACGGTTGATAAGAATATAAACATTCTCTCTGACAGCCAATCAGCCATCCTTGCTCTGGCTAATCGTTTCAAGTTACAAAACTGTGTTTTAAACGGTACTCAAGATCTCAATCCTCTGGCCCATAACACTATTAGTTTAGTTTGGGTCCCAGGTCATTGTGATTTTGCTGGAAATGAACTAGCTGATAAAGTAGCTAAAGATACTCCGCAACTACCCATGTCTGGCCCAGAACCATTTTACCCAGTTTCATATCAAACTGTTAAAAAAGAAGTAAGAAGCTGGATATAGATCAAACATGATGATTTATGGTTTAAACTACCAGACTGTGCTCATTCTAAATTGGTGCTCAGTACACTTATCAGGTAAACTCATACACCTTAGTAGAAGTAACTTAAGCCAGGTAATTCAAATTGTTACCGGACATGCCTGGCCAAGCATCTCAACAAATGTGGTCTTGTCGAATCTCCTCTCTGCCCAGCTTGTTGAGGAGAAGAGAAAGCACCTTTTCACTTCCTGGGACGATATCCAATATTTTCTGTCCCTAGAAACAAATTCTTTGGGTTTCTCTATATCAGCTTCAATCAGGTCCTTCAATACAAAGGGCTCTCTGGCATAATAGGGTTCCTGATGTATATTAAACACCTACAGGTAAAGTGAATTTGAAACCACAAGAAACAAGCATTCAGACGCTTTTTGTGTGTGTGTGTGTGTGTAACAGAAACTATACAGGGATCTCCCTTTCATAGCTGTGTTTTGGAATATAATTTGGAAATAGATATCAGATCTTTATACACCACCTTTTTTAGGCTCACCATCGCACCCTTGTTTTGATTAAGAGTTTGCGTTTGGTGGTTTGGGAGGGACTGAACGGATCTTCATCCAATTGGAAGTTTTAACAGACACCCTGAATTTAGAGATGGGATCTTTTGCTGATACTATATATTTGGTTTCAGTTTGGGATCTTATCTACTTATTTATTATTTATCTTTTGCGGGAATTACCATTTGAAATCTTTGTCTTAAATGATCAAATGGCAGAAGAGCAATGTGCAACATTGCCTAAGCTCTTTTCCTTCCGTTCATAAGAAGGAAGCACCACTATTGTTATGTTATGTTCTCTTTAATTCTGTAGACAGACATAATCTCTTGTTTAGTTACACTGTTAAAGTCCTGTAACTGCTGTGTCGCGAATTCTGACTAACTTGTCAATTGAAATTTTTTCTTTTTCAATAACTTCTCTGTCACTTTCTTCACTATCGGTAGCGGTTTTTTTTCTGGATCTAGAACCATACTACAGATTTTGCCATTCATTAATTGATTGATGATTGAGAAGTATTGTGATCACAAAGGAAAACATCTTTTATATCATCTTCATTTATTACCGCTTTTCCACATTTCTTTACAAGTTCCGTTAATTGGAAAAATTCACCTTAGTTTTGCCATATAAGAAAACCTTTAAAATTTGCGGCTATCATCATCAAATTTAGCTATCCTTCACCATACATATTTGGCTATGCATCATGAGCTTGCGACTAATGACAAGTTGTTCCTTAAATTTTATCTTGCTTCTATCGTACACTGAGACAATTAAGCCTGAATTTTATTAGTTATTTATTATATTTATTTCTTGCATATCCTTAAGGCTTATCAGAGTTCTGAAATAAATTCCCACATATACTTAAGCCTTATTGAGAGCCGGCGCTAGATATCTTACCGCCTGATACAGTCTCTGTGGGTCCTAAATTCTGCAACTCGGTGCGGCAATACGAGCCCTGGCGCTGGTTCTGGGTTTATGTGAATAACAAACCAGTTATTCTTAATTCAAATAGCCTTATGAGTATCATCAACAAAATCTATTTTTAGCATATGGAAAGAAATTTTTGTTAAATTTTCCCTCAAGATTTTTTAGCGCATTTAACTTAAATCTGTAATTAACGCCAAACGCTATGTCAACATAAAAGGTTACCATACTCCTTTATTATTCAATTACTGACATAAAAAATTGTTTAGCCATCGCTAAAAGTCATTACTCAAATTGTCATGTGTTGACAAATGATATATTAAAAACAGAAATCGATAAAATGCTTAAGCATAAAATAATTGAAACAGGAGATTCAGATTACACTTATCCTATGATTTTAGTAGAAGTTGCAGGGAAGAATCCAATACCTTGTATCGACTATAGAAAAGTGAATAAATTGACTAAAACACAATTCTTCCCCTTGCCTAAAATCGAACAACGAGTAGAAACGGTAGCAAGTGCAAAATATCTAACTCCTTTGGATTTAACAAAGGGATACTGGGAAATACCTTTAACAAAAAATGCTCAAAGTTTAGCCACTTTTGTTAAAAGTTTTGGCACATTTAGACCTCTACGGATGCCTTTTGGACTTTAAAATACACCATTTTCATTTAGTAAAACGATGGCCGAAATCCTTCACGGTTGTGAAAACTTTGCTGTTCCATATTTAGATGACGTGTCAATCTTTTCGAACACCTGGGAAGAACATCTAAGTCACCTGAAAGCCGTTTTGTCCAAAATAAAGGACGCTGGTTTAACTATTAAACCAATAAAATGTAAATTTGCTCAAGATAGAGTAAACTATCTAGGACATATTGTAGGTCGTGGTATAAGAATGCCAAGTGAAGTGAAAGTAAAAGCTATTCTTGATTTTCCAGTGCCATCCACAAAAAGTCAAGTCAGAGCATTTTTAGGATTAGCGGGATATTGTAATCACTACATTCTTGTACATACACTACACTCTTGTTCTCATCTATCGCAGCACCTTTAACAGAAACTTTAAAAGGAAACTTAAAGAAAGGGAAAATAAATTGGACAGAAGAGTGCACAAAAGCATTTGAAGAGCTAAAGGAGAAACTGTCTCAAAGGCCTATACTACATGCACCTGATTTCAATAAGGAGTTTATTTTGCAAACTGATGCTTCAAACTCTGGTATGGGTGTCATTTTAGCTCAAAAAGATGAACGAGACAATGAACATCCAGTATTATACCTCAGTAAGAAGTTTACAGAAACTGAAAAAAAAAAAGTACTCTACCACAGAAAAGGAATGCGTCGCCATAATATTTGCTGTAAAGAAACTTCAATGTTATTTAGACGGGCATACTAAATTCCTCATCATGACCGATCATAATCCCTTAGTTTGGCTCAAAAATAATGCGAGTCTAAATCCACGAGTTATGAGATGGGCACTAGTACTACAACCCTACAATTACACGATCATTCATCGAAGTGGTAAAAACCATAAAAATGTAGACACATTAAGTCATACTCCCTGGCCTGATTAAATAATTTGTTTCTCTATATAGATAAAAAAAATTTTGTTCCTTCCTCTCTTCCTTGTATGTTATTATGTTATATCTTGTATTTAAATTCTGTATTGTGCTAATATTGTTGTTTTGGGAAAAAAAGAAGACCGTAAACTTTAATTTATAAAAATATAAATTAAAGTTTATCTGGAGGGGGGAGAGGTTGTAATACCTTGTTATTTAATAAATAAATATAATTATTGTTGAAGTGGCAATGCCATATTTGTATTAAAACGTCAGCAACGTGAGATATTGTTTTAAAGGATAGGATTCTGAAGATTTTTACAGCTAGGATTAGTATGAAAATTTAGTCGCTTAAGAATTGTATAAAATTTGTCTATTACCGTGACTAGAAATAAAATTTATGTTCTACTAAGAAGATTGTATGTTTTGTAAATTACTGCAAAATACATTACCACTTAAAGAAATTTTTACAAGTTTACTAGCTCTTCCAGATTTATTTCCGCAAATTTCTACCATTCTCAGCAACGAAAAATGGCAACTATTCCTCTCCAGCGTGCTCTTCAATAATTTTATTCAATTTAACAATAGCATCTTTAAACAAGTACAGGGAATCCCAATGGGTGGTAATTTTTCAAGCTCTGTCTGTGAATTATTCCTCTTTACAAAAGAATTGACCTTTGTCCGTTCACTCAGTACAGAAGAACGTATATTTTACCAACTCATCTATAGATATATTGATGATGTCATTGCATTTAATAACTACAACAAAATAGAAGTAGCTAATATCTACCCTACATGCTTAAAACTAAATAAAACAAATACAGAACAGCATAATGTAGTCTACCTTGATTTACATATTATTGATTACAATTTTATTAAAGTTTACGACAAAAGAAGAGAATTTAATTTTTCCACACTAAAATTAACTAACTGGACTTCAAATATTTCCAAAAGAGTCATACTTAACACAATTTATTCACAGCTACTCAGAATAAAAAGAATCTGCAATACTGCAAAACACTTACAAGAAGAAATACTATACTTCGTAACTATTCTGAAAAGTAACCTAATTCCTCATAAAATAATTAAAAATACCCTAAAAAAAGCTGGCATTAGCCTTACCTATTTTTAAATTTTTTGAATTAGATAATGATATTTTATGCCTAAAGCCCGAAGGACGGTATAAGGTGGATGGCTGATTCAGAGAATCTAATGTAAAAAATGTACAGATAATTCTTGTTTATACATTATCTTTCCTCCAAAATTTTGGCACATTACTTTTAACCCCTTAACTGCCGCGGGCGTATATATACGCCTTGCTCAGCCGATGCGTTAACGGCCCCCCAGATGCGCAGCCGATGCGTTAACTTTGCGAATAATTTTAGGTGTAGCAGCGCAAAGCAAATGATAGCAGTTTGGAAGGACGTATATATACGCCTGGGGCAGTTAACACATCGGCTGAGCAAGGCATATATATACGCCCGCGGCAGTTAAGGGGTTAATACTATTGTTTAAATAGTTTTAAATTTCTATAATGGCCAATTTTACTGCTTTTATTAACAAATTGGGCCTTTTCGTTTTTCATAGTAGCTTGATCGCCCGCTAGCTTGAAGAATTACGACTTTTTTAACAAATGGCTGTTTTTTCCTTTTGCTCTTGCTTTTGTGGCCAAGTTTAGTAGTTTTAGCTGAATTAGCCATTTTCACTTTCAGTAACAATTTTTTCTTCCAACTACATGACTGACGCCATTTTGAAATCTTTTCACGTTTTTCCGAGCTTTCCGACCCTCTTCGAATTCTTCCAACTACATGACTGACGCCATTTTGAAATCTTTTCACGTTTTTCCAAGCTTTCCGCCCCCTTCGAAAATTAGAGACGAGTTACAGCTAATGGACAGTCTTTTCGTATTGGCTGACGCCCACAGAACATCGCTCCCCCCTACTTACGTCACACGACTGAAGTACACAGAAGGGAATTACAACTACTTTTCAACTTAGTTTTAAGAGGGAGAGCTCTACATCGCCACAGGTCGGTTTTTCTGTTTCTTTTGTTACAACTTTTTTCTTGGTCTTAGCAAGACCCACTATGTTAGTTTTCATCTTACTTTTCTTTTAAATTTAATTACAGATTTCTAAAATCTATAAAATTATAAATCTTATGCAATCGGAATAGTTTTTACATATTTTAACACCTTAATGTGTCATTTTGTGCGGACGCGTCGGGAAATTGGAACAGAGAATTGAGACTAATAAATTTTCCAAGACACTTTGTCTAAACTAAAAAATTTTGTAGCGAAAAAGTTTCAATTGTCTGTTTTGGTGAAACGCGTAATGGGGTTAGCTTGATTCGACGTTCAAACCAGAAATATCCCTTGAAAAGCCAGTTTGCAAGTCGAGTTCAGCTAATTTACCATTTTCCGCTTACTATTTTTATCTGATTTTGTTTTTTAATGTTTTACTTGTTACATGGTTTGATTTTCATATGTATTAATTTTTCAAATGGCACATCCATAGGTATTTTACTGTATTTTTTGCCTTTACTAGTTTCCAATGCTGAGTATTTTACTGTTTTTTTCCTTTCTCGTGTAGCATATTTCTCACCCTTCAATGACATTGTTTCTTAAAACGTGTTGAACTTTTTGGAGCCACAGCTCCTGGTAACTTTTAGGCGAGCTTACTACAATTTCTAATTTACTTATTTTGCAGCATATTGCGCAAAATGTTATCTAGACCAAATTGGTCATACAGTATTGTAATAACTACCTTGCTTGTTATATATATATATATTGTTACAAATTTGATATTTAAAAAGCTAATGTTAGTTCAATTATAAATTAAATGGTTTTATTTCTCGCGCAGTGCAGCGCGTGACGAATATTAAAAGAAAGCTAAGCCGGAAAATTGAAAATACATGAGCGCATGCATTAAATAAATAAATATCTCTTTTTGATTTCGAGAAAGTACTGGAAAATTCTAGCGCGTGATTTTAAAATCTTATAAAAGGAGGAAAACATCTCAGTTTGTAGTTGCTTGCTTAGTTTGTTGTTGTTTAGAAAACTGCTCTTGTTGATTGTAGCGAATTCGCGGATTAGCATTCTTTAGCTGTTTTGAATTACGTTCTATTGGATATTTGAGTAGTTAAAACATAACTACTGTGAGATATTGTAATACTGCATGATAATTTGAGAAAATTTAAGCATTTTTGTTGTGATAATAATAAATTTTTGTTCATTTTTCATCAGACTTGTGCATTCATTTCATAACGAACCCGTACGCACGCAACAATTTTTGGTGTCAGGAGTGGGGTTTGAATGCCAATAACAAGAGGGATGGAAGAACAATTGAGACAGCTCATTACTGCTTTTGCTGCTTTCCAAGAAAAGATGGAAGCTGGCCAAACATCTTTTAAAGAAGAAATTAAAGAGAAAATGGATGCTGGTCAAAGGTCCGTTAAAGAAGAAATGAAATTGGGTCAGGAATCCCTCAAAGGAGAAATGAAATTGGGCCAGGAATCCGTTAAGGAAGAGATGAAATCTCTTAAAAATGAGATGAAAGCAGGTCAGGACGAAATGAAAAGAGAAATTACCTGCGTAATAGAAAATAAATTTGAGGCTATGGAAGGCAGAATAGACGCGGTTGAAACTAAAGGTGGACATATAGAAGAGAGAGTTTCTGCCGTCAAACAACAAATTGATGATAGGGTTTCTGCTGCCGTCGCCAAAGAAGTTGACAGCCTAAAGAAGTGCATAGCGACGGTAGGAAACAATTCTGAAGGTTTCAAATTTTTATTGATGCCTGCTCGTTCCGTTCTGAAACTATCTACATATGATGGGAAGACCTCCTGGCAGTATGTATAGGACACAATTTTCTATCGTTGCGGACGCGAATGGGTGGGATTCCCAAGCTAAGGCCTGTCATCTCGCCGCTTCTCTGAGAGCAGACGCAGCGGATATCCTGCAGACGCTTCCCGAAAATCAAAGGCTAGATTTCGAAGCTCTATCCGGCGCTTTGGAGCTGCGCTTCGGCGAGAATTGTTTAAAAGACTACAGCAGGCTCCAATTAAAATCTCGTCAACAGAAGCCTACCGAAACACTTCAGGAGCTCGCCGCAGATGTTGAAAGGCTGTCCCATCTCGCCTTTTCGGAATGCCCGACAGAAACAAGGGAAATCCTGTCCTTACAATACTTTATCGACGGCATCCGAGATACTGAAATACAGAAAGCTCTTCGAATGGCAGATGTAAAGGACATAAAAAGTGCTCTGTTGTACGCCATGAAGTTCGAGGCAGCCCAGCAAGCAACTAGTAGAGATCGCTACCCAGTTAGAGCTGTGCGAGTCCATGAGCCAGTGGATCAACTGATGGCTCGTTTAGATGATTTAGCCAGACAAGTCGAAGATTTGATACGGAGTAGGAGTGAGAAGAAAGTGGCTCTAAGGTGTTGGAGATGTGGTAGTGAAGGTCACCTAAGACGGAATTGCAGAACACCCCAGGGTACGGAATATAAAGCAGATGATTTTACCAGACAAATCAGTGGCTTGAGACGGAAAAGAAGTGAAAAGAAACTAATTCTAAAGTGCTGGAACTGCGGAGTTGAAGGCCACATACGAAGAAACTGCAGAACACCCCGAGGTACGGAAAATAAGACCATTTCCCAGCAACAACGCAGTAAACAAATTAGTGACCATATCGAGGAACGGAGGTTGCCAGATAGTGAAAAACCTTGTTTTAAAGCTCTTAAAATTTATACAGTGAGTGGCAACAATAACGGACTGTCCATCAATGGGAATATCGATGGAGTTCCTTGCAGTATGATCATTGACACAGGAGCTAATGTTACCATCATTAGGAAACATTTAGCTGAACAGTTTAAAGATAAACTTATTTGGACGCCATCCTGTTTTACCCTTCAGACTGCGTCTGGTGACAAGATCGACATAACTGGGAAGTTAAACGTAAACATCACGTTTGGAAGTGCCGCCTACCATCACACGGCATATGTGGCGGATATTACAGATCCATGCATACTCGGATTGGACTTTTTAAGGAAATACAATTTTTCCTTAGACTTGAAAAACAACAAACTGCTTTCAGGATCTAAAGACATGACTATCCATCCTAAGAAGGGATCCTCACCTGGAAATGCCGACGCTTTGTCCGAAAGAACCAGCTCGAGAAACAGCCGAAATTATGCTAGGGTCGAAAAGAAACACCAGACTACCAGCTACTCTCCATCTCAGATGCTCTTCGGTCGAGACCTTCGTCTGCCTTGTGACCGCCTGTTTCATCGCCGTACGGATGTGCCTTCATCGTCTGAGGAACACATCCAAGATGTCAAGGCCCGTTTTGAAGTGATGCACCGTTCCGCACGAAAGCGAGTGAACTTGGCGACGGAGAAAGTGAAGACCAGATACAACACGAGAGCTGCTGGACATAGATCCAACGAAGGAGACAAGGTGTGGTTGTGGAACCCGATTCGACGAAAAGGAGTCAGGCCTGATTTACAGTCACTTTGGGATGGTTCGCACACAATCCTAAACAGGCTAAATGACGTCATGGTTCGGATCCGTGAGTCTTCGAACTCTTACGACAGGTTAGCACATTACTATGGCCATAGTACGTAATGTAAATAATTGCAAATAGTATCAGACCATGGTCCTTTTCGTTTATAAATGTGTATTTAGTATTTGATTTGTATTTAGTATTTGATTTGCATTTAGTATTTGTTTTGTATTTAGTATTTGATAGCATTTGATTTGTTTTATGTATTGCATTTATTGTTCATGTTGTTTATTATAGTAATGTAATGCTTATTAATGCATTTATGCCACAGTTGTAAGTTTAGCTTCCTGTCCAGGGATCGTACTGCCCGGGACGTGCAGTCCTTGGAAAGGGGGCAGTGTTACGAATTTGATATTTAAAAAGCTAATGTTAGTTCAATTATAAATTAAATGGTTTTATTTCTCGCGCAGTGCAGCGCGTGACGAATATTAGAAGAAAGCTAAGCCGGAAAATTGAAAATACATGAGCGCGTGCATTAAATAAATAAATATCTCTTTTTGATTTCGAGAAAGTACTGGAAAATTCTAGCGCGTGATTTTAAAATCTTATAAAAGGAGGAAAACATCTCAGTTTGTAGTTGCTTGCTTAGTTTGTTGTTGTTTAGAAAACTGCTCTTGTTGATTGTAGCGAATTCGCGGATTAGCGTTCTTTAGCTGTTTTGAATTACGTTCTATTGGATATTTGAGTAGTTAAAAGATAACTACTGTGAGATACTGTAATACTGCATGATAATTTGAGAAAATTTAAGCATTTTTGTTGTGATAATAATAAATTTTTGTTCATTTTTCATCGGACTTGTGCATTCATTTCATAACGAACCCGTACGCACGCAACAATATATATATATATATATGTAAACATATACTCATGGGTTACAGCTTATTTTTTTAATATAAAAGAAGTATTAGATGCTACAGAAACAGGAAAAAAAAATTGATGGTTTAGCAAATTATTTAATTATTTATATTAATTAGCATTTATTATGATGTGGGAAAACTGGCATTAGTATAGCTTTGGCAAGATCTTTGTGGGAGGGCCATATATTCGACTTGATAAACTTCAGAGCTGAGTCTTTCCACACTAACTTGAGTAGGAGGAAGAGTTGTTACTGTTAGGGCTACTTCTTTTAACTTTTCAGGATAGACTTTTATAAGTTCTAAAAGAGGTGTCTTGCAAGCGCAGTCATATTTCTCAATTTCTTCAAAGGCCGTGTAGGAATCTTGTTTGTATTTTTTTCATTTTTATATCTAAAGGCTCTTTGTCCTTTATTTTCTTAGCCTTTTTAAAAAGGCAAAAATATTATCCAAAAATATTTCTCAAAATCTAATTCCTCGCTTGAAGAGGATGATAGAGACTCAAATGCAATGTCTGCAGTTTGACTGTCCTCATTCGAATTCTCTAATTGTTCTGAGAATAATTTCATTCTTACTGAAAGTTCATAGATGGCTTTCTTTGCCTTTTTAATTTGTTCATCATACAAGAAAATTCAGTGTTTTGGATATACATATTTTGAACCCAGCAAGATTTTATTGTCTAGCAAACTAGTTTCTCTTTTCTTCGTTGAAGAAATGATTCCTTCTGCAATACACCCTCCATTTCAGAAAGAACAAACACCACATTCTTCCATTCTTGCCTCCAGTCAATTCTTCAGATTGCAGCCTTTTTGTGACTATATAGCGTAGAAAGAAGAGTTTCCGATTCTGCAAGATCATTCCACAGTCTTTCTGTAAGTGAAACATTAGGGTTATCTATATTTTCTAAAAACGTTCTTAATTCTAACAACCTCTTTATCATCAAATATGTACTTCCTTATCGCATTGGTTAATCAATAATTGCTCCTTTTCCTGCTCGCTTAAGTATGGCATCAGTTTTGGGAGTTCTTGCTGATATTGCTGCTTACCTAAATTTACCAGTGAAATTTGTAACTAAATGAATCAGTTTAATCACTAATGGCAAATATCACATCCATCCTCTTCCCTTCTACAGTACAAGGTCCGAACCTCCATTATCCAGAATGATCTAAAATCTGGACCTCAAAACCACCACCACCGTTTCCTCGCATGCACATTTAATTCCTCCCCCCTCTGCACATAATAAAAAATCTGGAAAGTTCCAATTTTTAATTTCACTTCGACACTAAACAAATAACTTGTTATTGAAGAAACAATCATTTTAGCATAAATTTGTGTGACCAGTAATTTGGCTCCATTGCTGCATGTCTGCTTGGCATACATCTCAAACCGAAACAGATACATCGATGATCTGAGGCCAACCTGGCGAATCATTACTTATTATACTTTCCTTTCATCACCGCATGTTTGTCAAAACATGACAAATTAAGTAATGACTCATGTAGCAATGCCTAAACAATTTTTTTTTAAGTTCGTAATTGAATAAAGGAGTGTGGTAACCTTTTACGTTGACATTATGCTTGGCGATGGATGATTATAGATTTGCGCCGAGGAAAAATTTAACATATATTTCTTTCCATATGCTAAAAATAGATTTTGTTGATGATACTCCTAGGCCCAAAGATTACATTTAAGGCTATATGAATTAAGAATAACAGATTTTTTATTCACATAAACCCTGAACCAGTGCCATTTTGCAAGGAGAAAAACAAGTGATAATTGGAAAGTGTTACATCTGGGGAGTATTGCTGATACAATATAATATCCCAGCCTAGCTCAGTGATTTTCTCACAAGTCACCAAAGCAGCATGCGATTTGGCATCATCATGATGCAGTATGATGTGCTTCCTACTGAAAATCGCTGGCCTCTTTTCTTTGACTGATTTGTTTAAATTATTCATGAAAGTATCTCTCTACACTGAACTTTTCTTTAGGTTTCAAAAGCTCAAAATGTATCGATCGTTGGAAATCCCACTATATACACTGCATTTTCTTAACCCGTTTAGTGCCGCTCCCGAGTTAACTTGGGCTTAGTGAATTAAAACTCGGCACTGAACCGGCTGAAAATCGGTTTAGAGGTGGATGGAGAGGTTGTCACTAAGAATTTGAAATGGGAGAAGTAAAGCTTCAATGCCACGGAGAAAGATTCAATCTACAATGTGGAAGGCGTCGTGAAACTTTACAGGCGTAAACACAGACCTTGAAATTCATCAGCGACTGCAATCCAAAACCGCCGGCAATACCTGAGAACCTGTCAAAGCGCTATATTAAAGGGTTTAAAATTTTAATGCTTTACCTAAAACTTATAATTCTTATTTCTTTAATCTTAGAAATAAGTTTAAGTTGCCAGCTTTCATTTCGCTAAAAATCCATTTCACAAAATGAGAAGGGGTAAAAATATACTTATGGGTGCCCCATGGCAATAACTGGCGGTACATGAACACCGAGTTTGTGCAAATCTTTGACTTTATTTGGCTTTGCAAAAATCACCGCTACACAAATCCAAAATAACAAGTAAAAGAATTGCACAAACTTGGTATCCATGTACACATCAACGTATTTTCACTTAAAAAAATCAGAGAATTGCACAAACTAGGCATTGCGCACTCCCTTGACTTTGTCGATGTACACATGGATCTACAGTGGTGGCCAAAATTGTGGATACTTTTGGAAATTTCTATGTTTTTGAACTTTGTATGCTTATAGAAAATGTTACATTTCACAAAATGCAAACTTGTATATATCATTTTAAAGAGAATTTATTACTGAATTCAATACAAAACACAAAATTCAATTATTTGCAATACAAAAAAAGTTAAACGATAATAGTTATCGATATACATTAGATAGTGATGATTGCAGTAAGTTATCAATCAGTACTTAGTAGGGTATCCTTTATTTTTGATTACAGCTTCACATTGACGTTTTATTGAGCTGACAAGAGTTTTAAGCTCTTTTTTCGCTATTACATGATGCCAGGAAACAATTATAGTCTCAATTAGTTCCCTTTTATTCGATGGGCGCCTCATTCGGACAAGAGTTTTCAAACGGTGCCACAAACTTTCGACAGGATTGAGGTCAGGACTGTTTCCTGGCCATGACAACAATTTAATGCTCTTTGTACGAAACCACTCTTTCGATATTTTGGCCGTGTGGCAAGGAGCAGAATCCTGCTGAAAAATAAACGAAGCATTGTTGGGAAAGAGATCTCTGATGGAAGGTAGAAGTTTTGGTTCTAGAACAGTGTCAATGTATTTTCTGGCATTCAGTGTCCCATCGATGACATGAAGGTGACCAATACCATCTGCTGACATGCATGACCAAATCATAACACTAACTGGGTTCTTCACAGTTGCTTGAATGCAGTCAGGATGTAGCTCTTCTCCTATTCTACGTGTTACATATTTTCGCCCATCACTACCGAATAACGATATCTTAGTTTCATCACTCCATATAACTTGTGACCACTGATCATCTGTGCAATTAACGTGTTTCTTTGCCCACTGTAGTCTTTTTTTCGTTGCTGAAAATTAAGATAAGGCTTTTTTTGTGGAATTCTACCTCTCAGTCCAACATCTGTTAATCTTCTTCTAATTGTTCTTGAACTGACAGAAACACCAGAATCATTCAGATCATTTCCGATGGCCGCTGATGACATTTTGCTATCTCGGAGACATAGTCTTTTTATTCTTCTGTCATCAATAGATGTGGTGCACCTTTTTCGGCCTTTTCCTTCTTTGTTTTTATTGAATTTGTCTCCTAATATCATAAACAAAACTTTCGGACTCCAGATGTAGTCACTGAACCACCCACCTGTCTTGCAATTTCAGCATAGGAAAGACCACTTTCTCGTAGCACAATAATATTACATCTCTTTGTAGGTGTCTAACCTACTCTTTTATTTGATGTCATTGTTTCTTGACTAAATATTAAAAATTTTTACAAAAATTCCTACTTGTAATTACAGTGTATAAGAAACAGGTCCTCCTCCTACAGAACAAAGCAAAATAATGAATTGTTTCAAGTGTAAACATAATGTCAGCTTCTACTGGCAGTTACTAACATTTGATTGGTTCTCAGAACAAGAACAGTGATTGGCCAGGAAGACCAGACATTACAAACCACTTCATAACGGTGTTTTTTTATTTATATTAAAATACATATAACTTTTTTGTATTGAAAATAATTGAATTTTGTGTTTTGTATTGAATTCAGTTATAAATTCTCTTTAAAATGATATATACAAGTTTGCATTTTGTGCAACGTAACATTTTCTATAAGCATACAAAGTTCAAAAACATAAAAATTTCCAAAAGTGTACACAATTTTGGCCACCACTGTATATTCATTTAAAAGGTCAAAGGAGCAGCCAACAAAAAATATATAATCTCAATAAACTACATTTTAAATCAAGCAATGAAATAACATAAAGAAAGGGAAATTCATCTTTGCACAACACAAAGGAAATATCCACTTACCTTATTTACGAATTTAGGTGTCTTCAGTCAAACAAAAATCCTTATCATCATCCAAAAACTTCCTAAAATTATCTGAACTAGAATCTGTATATTGGCGTCGACACATAAATTCACAAAAATAAGAGTAAAAAATATTCTCTGTAGTGCGGATATCGTCTGATGTTTGACCACACGCATTTCCTTTCTACAAACAGGACACTTAATAATGGCTACTAAGTAAACCTTCATTTACACACCAGTCAATTAATGCTTTTTTCCCTTTTGTTCTAAATCGTACAGAACTTCACATCAATCTTACCATATTCAGCCATTTTACCATGTAAACCACAAAATAACAATGTACTTATCGAAAATCCGACACACACTTTCCATATCTTTTCCAATGATTCAAATTGACAGCAAGCATGTAACCAATTACGTCATAATAGATTTCGATAACATTGAATTACTCAAGTTAACATAAATGAAACAACTTAGCGATAATCCAAGGGGCACCCGTAAATCTACTCTAACCTGAGAAGGTAAAATAAAAAAACCGTATATAATTGAGTAATTGAATTGGAAACTCTCAATGGAAAATTTTATTTTAAAATTATAACCCAGATTATTAAAGAAATTTTTGAAAGTATCTCGAAAAGAAGTTTTCCTATGCAATGCAGATTATCTGCCTTACTGTTAAGAAACAATGGCTGTCCAAAATTTCTAAACTTCATCAAATCCCTCAAATTTTAACATAATAATGACGGTAACCACAAAATGGACAATCCTAAAATTCTTCTCTGAAAAGAACAAAACAGAATCTAACAGAGTAGCAACGCTACCTGGAAAACTGGAAAAATTCAGGGAATTCGAAAATTGACCAAAAAATTCAAGGAAAAGTCAGGGAATTTCATACAACTATTCTCCCCCAAAAAGCGAGTTTTGCGCCGATGCTGGAAGTGACCACTTTATTGGTGAATTATGTGTCGCGTGAGCATCATTCGGCTAGCTGGCAAAGAGCCAATTTTCCCAGTTCCAATCAGATCATCGTGTCATTTAATGTTGCTTCTTCTCTCTAAATTTATTTATTATTTATTAGTAAATAATACTTTCAAATTTCAGGAAATTTCCTCTGGCATAATCCTGAAATTAATTCTAGCAGTATGATGACATATCATCACAAAATTTAATGCACATATTTTTTGCTTTTGTATGCTACTAAATAAATATAAAATATCTCAATTTATTTTAAAATATCATTAACTAGATTTTTCTTTCATTTAGCTGCAAAATATCTGCAAAAAAAGACATTTTTAAATCCAGATTGGGCAGATTCTAATTTCAATCTTCAGTGAAGAAAACAACTCCTATTATAGTTATAATAGTAGTGCTTTGGAGATTATATATTACAAGTTATATGTAACTGGCAAATTTTTGTGTTTTCAAGTGGTACCATAATCAATTTATCTCTTAGCACAGCCAATATGCATTACACGGATAGAGTGGAATTTTCTTAAAACACACCTGGAAAAGTCAAGGAATTCCATTTTCCTGTTTGAGTGGCAACCCTGATCTAACAGAAACAATTGCAAATTAACTCTTATCTTAAAACCTAAATCTTACTCAGAAACAATTAAAACACTAACCTCCAATAAAAATGTTTTCGAATTCTTTTGCGCAATGAAGAAGCTAGAAAACATCTTCGGAAGTACTAAATTATCCTAATTAACATTTCTTATTAACAACTTGCTGTAATTCTACCTTATGTCTTAGTTTGTTCAGATATCTGATCCTCCGTCAGCCCCTTGACCTTCATCCAACCCCAAGCAGACAAGACATGGTCAGTATTTGGGAGAGTGACCACTGCAAAGGATTATTTAAGTGCTATGTTGTGCATTTTTTTAATTATTATTTTAATAATAATGTTACACAAGTTTATTTATGAAAATATATTACCATAGACATTTAAAATGGAAGCATAGTAGATAATGAATATAATGGTAACCATTTATTAAATATTTAAGTGCAAAAACGATTAATTGTAAATCGGATATTTTTTTGTAAAATAATTTTTTTTAAAAAACCGTATGCAAAATACATTGTAGAATACAGTTTTTAAGTATAAATAAGAGCAAAAGCTAATTCTCAAATAGCAGATTTATGCTTCGTTCTTCACTAAAATTTCAATTGAAGGAATTTCACCAGCACTTTGCGCCTTTGCTTCATCGCATGCTGGTTTGAATTCGAAAGCCACCTGATGTTTAGTTAGGCTGCTTTACATTATGTCTATGAGAGCTTGCCTTCTTCTCCCCTTCATATTTTTTGGTTGTCAGGCCTCACACTCTGCTTATTTTTCTTGATGATGTTTTCGCAGGTAATCTTTTTTTTATCCCCAGTTGTTGATTTGTTTCTATTCCGAGTAAGCAGAGATGTGTAAATGACAACTCTATCATGCAACATGAGGTATACCCATTTCAAACATTTGGTACTCTTGTTATCGCAAACGTATTCACAAATGTATGGATGCATGCATGTATATATGTACATGTGCCAGTTAAGTTCAGTTCGCTCACTGAGCTACTAGAGACAGGGTGGACTTTTCAACACTTCGTTAGAACTTCTGGGTACTGGGTGAGTAAGGTATTTGTATTTAAACACCAATCCAAATCCCATCCTGAGCAGAGTTATCGATACGAGTGCACTTAGTCGCACACTTCACGAAAAATGGAGCATAAATTAATTGATCCTGCTAAATTTATGGAAAATTTAAAAAGATGATTTCACTGAGGGCTCTCCGCTATGGAGATATTTCACATAGCTGAACTCAGAAAACAAATTGTGGAAATTAATAAGAAAGCCAGGCTCATGATTAAGGATAAGAAAATTCTTTTACCAAGCAGAACTTGAGGAAAACCAACACCTCCTCTCAAATATTGTGATTAATAGTAAAGAAGAAGTTGAGAAACAGACTGCTCCCCAAAACAACAATAATAGCGATCTTAAAAATATGCCAAATGAAAACTGACTTGAACCTATTAACCTTGATAATAACTATATTATTATCAAGAAAAAGACCTCACCAAAAGAGGATAAAAACATTGAGGAAATCTTAAACAATTTGTTTGAGAAACATAAACCCAAGGAAAATTTAGAAGAAAACTCTTCCGATACTAATGCTAATTTAAATAAAAATGATGATAAAAATACCTCTCCTAGGCAAAACCAAAATAACAACAGTATACCCAAACCTATTTAAGTTCCACTGCTGGTCATCACTGATTCCAAATGCAACTTTAAACAATTAAGACGAGAACTGAAGGGAAAATTGAAGATGACATCCTAAAATTAGAACTGTTGAGATTGAAGATTTCAGAAAAATCCAAAAAAAGCTATCAAGGAAAATATTTCTTTCTACACATTTCTGCTTAGTCTAGAAAGGTTGTCATAAAAGGTCTCTCAGAAGACTTCACACCACAAGATAACCACCTGTAACCCCACAATGTTAATGTTTTAAATCTTTTGTCATAAAAGGTCTCTCAGAAGACTTCACACCACAAGATATTGAAGAGGAATTAACCCAAAATGAATGATTCCAAAGGATGCAAGATGGAGTAGCCGTCCCATTACCCGTCTTTTATGTAGAAGTACCCAGAACACCTCAGGGTAAAAAAATATGGGATATACAATTTTTATGCAGCATGAAAATTAGAATCGCAGGTTACAAGAGCAGACCGGGGCCCACACAATGTTTTAAATGCTAACACTACGGACATATGCAAAGAGCATGTAGAAATATCCCAAGATGTGTTACATGCTTAGATTCGCATCAATCATATGAATGTCCTATTAAAAACCAAAAGGAAGTCTCAGCGACTTGTGTCCTGTGCAAAGGACAACACGCAGCATCAGAAGTATAATTTAAATCACCAGAAGTATTTTGTCCAAAACGAGCAGGAAACTTCAAAAACAGGAAGCTCCCAAAAAAGTAGTAATCAAGAAAATAGATACCGTATTTGACGGCATATAAGACGCACATTTTTTCCTAAATTTGGTCTAAAAAAATTTACCTGCATCTGATACGTGAAGGACACAGGTTAACTTTCAATACTGAATGCTATTTTTAGCCCGGATAAAGATCTAGACACGCATAACTTTTTCTACATCTGCCATAATTATTTTGCGCATGCATGAAATATCTGTCGCCAAAAAGCACCAAAGCTCGAAGCTGATGTCGAAGTTCAAACAGGTTCGATCATCACATTACATCTATGGAGCCTTTCCTTCTTTACATAGACATTATTTGACTCAGCCGACACACGTGTCGGTATTGGTGCTACTCTGTATAAACGTGTCGGTATCGGTGCTTAAAACTATTTGTTTTAAAAAAATACCCTGTAAAATATGACTACAGGAAACAAGAGATTAAGCTATACAATTCAGTATTAACTAGTAGTGTTAAACTATGCCAAAGTGCATGGAAACAGAGCAGCAGCAAGGCATTTTGGTCCACCACCTACCGAAAAAATGACACGGTGACTGCAGGAAGATCAATTGAAGACTGCTAAAAAAACAAAAACATAACTTTCGATGCCCAGCTCCATCTTGGCCTGAACTTGAAAATGCCGTAAAAATGTGGATGACAGATAAGAGGAAATCTGGGATAAGTGTTTCAACAAAAATGATAATCAATGAGGCCAAAGCATTTGCAGAAAAACATGGGAATCAGAACTTTTCAGGGTCTCAGGGCTGGTGCTACAGGTTCATGAAAAGGCAAGGCTTATTTTGCGCACAAAGACAACTACTGCACAGAAAATGCCAGAAGATTATGAAGAAAAAAATACTAGCATTTCATAGGTTTGTTATAAATACACACAAGAAAACTTCTTTTGAGCTCGATCAAATAGGAAATATGGATGAAATTCCACTCACATTTGATGTACCATCCAACAAGATTGTGAGTATTAAAGGGTCTAAATCAATAACCATAAAAACCACAGGTCATGAGAAAACCAGATATACAGTTGTTCTAACTGTTGGATTTCAAAACATGTAGTTTGTGTTTTGTACTTACTTTCCTCTAATTTTTTACTTAAATTATACTTATATATTTACAATACTTATTACTTTTACTTTTTGGCCACTAATAATTGTTGTTAGTTTGGATTTATGAGAGTGGCAGCAGAGCAATTTATAGAATTAGGAAAATATGTTTCTGTAATTAGTTAGGCTTATTGAAGATTAATTGTATGTTATATACCCGAGTGATGTTTTATTAAATAAATGAATACAATCAAAAGTCGTTAATTTTGACACCCATAATCCGGACCTCAAAGCTACAAACTTTCTGCGCGTGCATCGTGTTGACACATGCGGGAACGCTGTGGCGCACAGTGAATTGGAAGTTGATCTGTTAGCACTATCCTTATTTTCAGGGCAGATGTTTTTATTTTATTTGGCTTATAATTCCTTACTAAATGTAGTATTTCATCTCGATGTACTCCGTCTTTGATATGATTTAAATCAAATTCCTCGTCATTATAATTCGCTTCCAATAGTGAAGAAAGTGACACAGAGGTTATTGAAAACGAAAAAATTTCGATTGACAAATTAGTCAGTATTCTCGACACAGCAATTATAGGACTTGAACAGCGGAACTTTGTAACTGAACAAGAAATTATGTCTGTTTTTAGAATTAAAGAGAAAGTATTATCACATAAAACTAAGCAACTTAAACAACTTACATTGAAAGAAATGTTTAATAAAGTAAACAAATAAGTATTAAGCTTTTTTTTTGATAAATTTTGATACCCTTTAGATCATAATTGTTCTTTATTTCATAAATTACGGTTTCATATTTTTAATTTTATAATTTCTGCATGCCATCTTACCAGATTTAAACTGATGATCTATAATCCGGAAAAATCGATAATCCGGAATCGCCGAAGTCGGATTAACGACTTTTGACTGTACTTTAGAATATAGTAGTCTCTTTAGAGTCCGTGATACGCTGGTAGCGTAATAGTTTGACACGTAAGCGAATATTTTAACAGTACCCTCGGGTGGGACAGAAGAAACGTTAGTTTTTAATTCTAAAGTATAAAAATGGAAGCTAAAGAAGCTATTAAACTTGAAAAGAAGATTTACAGAGCTGCTTTTACAAAATCCTTCAATGTTTTAGAAGAAATTTTAAAGAAAAGTGAGATAAATTCTTCTGAATTACAGTCAGAACTTAAATGTTTTTGTTTTGAAAGCTCAACGTTTGGAAGATACACATGTACGTTATCTTAGCACACTGTCCGGAAACGAAATCGAAGCAGAATTTGATGTTATTGAAGATTATCATGACAAGGCCGTTAGAATTGAAACTAAAGTGAAAGATATTCTTCAGAATCTACAAAAAGTACTTCAAATTTAATTTTGAGTGATTCTGTTAATGAGAATGTATGTAAACGTACATTTAAACTTCCAAAGCTTACGAAAATTTGATGGGGAAATTAAGGAATGGTTATTTTTTTGGAGTCAGTTTGAAAAAATTGACAAAGATACTACGATTTCTGATAGTGATACATTTCAATATTTATTACAAGTGACTGTTGAGGGTTCGCATGCAAGGGAGGTTATAGAAAGTTTTCCCCCTACATCTGCTAATTATCCCAAGGCCGTAGAATGTTTGAAGGCTCGTTTTGGTCGAAATGACTTGCAAGTGGAAGTTATGTGAGAGAATTGTTGAAATTGGTCCTGAGAAATGCAAATACTAGTAATTCCTGTAATAACTTATGTGCATTATATGATAATTTGGAACAACAAATTCGGGCTCTGGAAACCTTTGGCGTCACTACAGATAAAAGTGCTGCATAACTTTTATCCTTTAGTTGAATCTTGCTTGCCTGAGGATTAAAAGCCTATCAAAGAAGTGCAAAGGTTGACCATGGTCCAGACCCAAAATGCAGACCGAACAGTTTATTAAAATTTTTTAAATCAGAAGTAGAATCCGAAGAATGCATAAGTTTAGCTATGGCTGGTTTTGGTTTGAAGAACGAAGTGACCTGTGGGATTAAATCTATTAAAACTGTTCACGATCGACCATCAATGGCAGCAAGTTTGTTGAGTACTGATTCTCCCGCTAAGAAGTGCGTGTTTTGCATTGGAAAACATAATTCATTTAATTGTTTTAAGTCTCAAAAAATGCCATTTTCAGAGAGACAAAAGGTCTTAAAAGATAAAGGGCACTGCTTTCACTGTTTAAAGGCTGGTCACTGTGCAAATAAATGCAGGAGTTCTATTAAATGTGCAATTTGCCATAAAAATCACAGCGTAATTATGTGTTTAGAATTGCTTAAAAATAAAATAAATGTTAAGAAGCCTTCACCAACTATCCACAAGCCTTTCCTATTCATCTTCTGAGTGATGGATGTGGTAGAAATATGACTCTGTTTCTTGCTATGAAGAGATACAATTGCAATTTAAAAGAATGTTTGAAAAGAATGGATGTTTCTACTCACAGAGCATTGCGACTGCTTACTCAGCTTTTGAAAGCTCTAGTGCACTTGTTTCAAAATGATATTATTCATCCAGATTTAAAGACTGACAGGACTTTATTAAATTTCTAGTACAGAGCCTCCTCTCCTACACTTGCAGTAACTGACTTTGGATGCTCTCTTGAAGGCTTCCATTTGGTTTACAATTCATATGATTCTGAGAAAGGTGGAAATATAGCTTAATGATTCCAGATATCGTAAATGCTGAAGCAGTTCCTTTCTCAGTGACTGATTATTCGAGATCAGATTTATGGAGACCAGGAACAGCAAATGGAATATATGGAGGAGCATATCCTTTTCGTTCAGTAAATTCTTGCTTGAAAACTGACTCATATGATGAAAGTGATTTTCCTCCTCTTCTATCAAAAGCACCACCAGTAATACAGAAATTGGTCAGAAATATTCTGCATAAAAAAACAGGAGTGGATTAGAAGTCAGGACTATCCAAAGACTAGACTTTCTGCGCATGCATTAAGTACTTAATAAATGTTTAGACTTTAATTCAGTTCTTTTATGTTTTTAAGTTTTTCTTTAATATTTCGAATAGGTTGTTTCCCAACAACTTAAGGTGGGAGAATGTTGGATTTCAAAACAATGTAGTTTGTATTTTGTACTTACTTTCCTTTAATTTTTTACTTAAATTATACTTATAATTTTACAATACTTATTACGTTTACTTTTTGGCCACTAATAATTGTTGTTAATTGGGTTTCATGAGAGTGGCAGCAGGGCAATTTATAGAATTAGGAAAATATATTTCTGTAGTTAGTTAGGCTTATTGAAGATTAATTGTATGTTATACAGTCAAAAGTCGTTCATCCGGACTCGTCGGGACTTCGGATTATCGATTTTTCCGGATTATAGATCATCAGTTTAAATCTGGTAAGATGGCATGCAGAAATTATAAAATTAAAAATATGAAACCGTAATTTATGAAATAAAGAACAATTATGATCTGAAGGGTATCAAAATTTACAAAAAAAAAGCTTAATATTTATTTGTTTATTTTATTAAACATTTCTTTCAACGTAAGTTGTTTAAGTTGCTTCGTTCTATGTGATAATACTTTCTCTTTAATTCTATAAACAGACATAATTTCTTGTTCAGTTACAAAGTTCCGCTGTTCAAGTCCTATAATTGCTGTGTCGAGAATACCGACTAATTTGTCAATCAAAATTTTTTCATTTTCAATAACCTCTGTGTCACTTTCTTCACTATCGGAAGCGAATTATAATGACGAGGAATTTGATTTAAATCATATCAAAGACGGAGTACATCGAGATGAAATACTACATTTAGTAAGGAATTATAAGCCAAATAAAATAAAAACATATGCCCTGAAGATAAGGATAATGCTGACAGATCAACTTCCAATTCATTGCGAAATGGTTAGAGAAACAAAGGATATGCCTTTATTCATTTTTTGCAGCAATTCCACTTTTTGTTTGATGGACAAAGAAACATACTTTCGCTTTGTAGATCTTTTGGGGTTTCCAGCATCGGAAATTCTATTTGACATAATCGAAATTTCAAGCTTAATTTTATAAAATTGCTCTAACAGTCTGCAAAAAGTAATCAGCTGGATCCAATTCGAAGATTAAGGAACAACGCAATCTGCAACATTAACTGAAATAGATAATTAGATAATTTTAGCTTATACCGTCCGTTATACATTAAACGCGCATGCGTAAACGTAAAGGTCTTACATGCATGCGTAAATGCCTATGCGCATGCGTCAACGCGACACATGTGCAGTAAGTTCGTAGCTTTGAGGTCCGGGACGCATGCGCAGTAAGTTTGTAGCTTTGAGGTCCGGATTATGGGTGTCCGAATTAACAACTTTTGACTGTATACCTGAGTGATGTTTTATTAAATAAATGAATACTTATAGTATAATAATAATAAATAAATAAATACTTATAGTTTTATTAAATAAATGAATACTTATAGTAAATAAATGAATACTTATAGTTTTATTAAATAAATGAAAATAGAATATAGTAGTCTCTTTAGAGTCCGTGATACACTGGTAGCATAATAGTTTGACGCGTAAGCGAACAATAACATGCTGTGCTGATGGCATAAAACTATTGCCATTTTTCATATTCAAAAGAAAAACTCATCCGAAAGAAAAACTTCCAATGAGTGTAATTGTTCATGTTTATCCGAAAGACTGGATGGACGAAGCTGGAATAAAACTTTGATTACAGAACATATGAGCGAGGCGACCTGGTGGACTCTTAAGAAAACCCTCTCTTTTGGTTTTGGATCAGTTTAGTGTCCACAGAACTGAAACCATAAAGAATAAAGTGAGAGAATTAAAAACACAGATACTGTCATTCCTGGTGGACTGACTAGCCAATTGCAGCCTTTAGATGTATCGGTGAATAAGCCATTTAAGGAAAACGTGCGAGAACGATGGAACAAGTGGATAGGAGAGCCACATCACACCCTCACACCCTCAGGTAGAATGAAGTGGCCTTCGATTTCACAAGTGTGCAAGTGAGTAAAAAGATCTTGGGAGGACGTAAAGGCTGAAGTAATTGTTAAGTCCTTTAATCCTTTGTGGTGCACTACACTTTAAAGTCGGTATTTCAACAAGAAAAGTTGCACGCAGTCTATCTAGGCCTAAAGGAGTATACAGATAAAATTTAGTAAAAATTTCACTTACCATTTCAATTCTGTGGGTGTTCCATGTGCGCCACCAGAGCTCTGAAAAGTGCGACTACGCGAGCATTGCAGTGAAGCATGGAAATGAGTAGAAGCTTTTGTATAGTAATGAAAAAACACTGTATTATAGCTGTATACATGGTTTTCTGGATATACACAACTTTCATGAATATATATGGATAAATGAGATAAATATATTACATACACAAGTCCTATATACAAAAATATTTACACATTTTTCGATTTCATAGCTTCGTGAAATTTTCAAAGCATGTCACATCATTTTGATAGAAGCATAAACCAACTTTGCAGGTTTTGAATTAACTGCAATTAATATTAACAATAAAGAAAAATAAGCTATGAGATATACATACACAACAAAAAATATCTACAAAATTATTGTAAATAAACAGGAATGACACTAAAAAGCGATAGCAAAATAATTCGCGCAGCTTCCCTAAGTAAAGATGACTCAAGCTACTGATAAAATTCCCGCCTGAAAACTACTAACAAAAATTTCAAGATGCCCATATTAGGACTTTCATAGCACAAACCACCCCTCACCCCTCAAGACTGCTTTGTTTGAATTCATTCTCCAAAACAATGTAAATAGAAAACATATACAACATATGTTTTTTCCTAAGACAGATGTTCTGATGCGTAATAGCATGAGATCACTAAAGGTGCAGTGTTCCCGCTAATGGAACACCCCATTTTATTCAAGGATTCTGCGCATGCTTTTTGTATGAAAAATTAAAAAAAATATATAACAAATAATATAGAGCACAACCATCAAAATTATACGGAATTTTTTTTTCAAACAAAATTTTTTGTGTGACAAAAATATAGAAAATTACTAGAAAATAAGTGGATTGTAATAACACATCATAAATGAAAATTCTGTGTCTCCCTGTGATATGCTGCTATCTACTGTTTAAAAAGAAAAGTTCAAAGTATATTATAAAGGCATTTTTATCTATTTATGGTTGAATTTAAAGGTTTCAGAAGCGATTCAATTTGGGTGTTCCATGTAGTGGAACACTGAGCCACAAACGGTTAAAGAACTTTTTGAACACTAAGTGATCACTGAACTTTAAGCGACCATGAACTCATGTGAACTTTTGTATTTTCACTTTTACACGATAGATTGTGGTGCCACTTTTATCAGACCGTACCTTGATTTCTTTGCATTTTTCTGTGCAATTTTTATTCTTCATTTATTATTCCATTTGAAGATATGTGAAATATGAAAGTAGCCTTTGGGCGGTAGACTTTCGAATCAGTGCAAAAAAAGGGGACAGCTCTGTATTCTACAGGGCTGATTGATGAAATTAAAATTGTGGTTTTCATGTCTCAAATACGTATCCTAAGCTCAACTTAGGATATGTATTAGATTTATATACAGCGTTATTCTATTCTATGACTGAAACTATGCCTAAATAATAAATTTTGTAAAATTTGGTGCAAATTTACAGAGAAATTAAAAAATTTATCTTGGCGTATTTTTCTCAGTTTGGGCCAAGAATAATTTACTTGGCAAACTTCCTAATTTATAGCAACCTATTTTCCTTTCCTGTTTTGCACAGCAGACAAGCGAGGGGGGAGTCATCTTTAATCCTTTCAAATAATTCTAACCAAGTGCATAAACCACATTTGGCGCTATTATTGCTCAAAAATAAGTTGCCAGATTTCAAAATGCACCAATATGTAATTTCATGTATATCTTATAAAATTTTGAATAAAAGATTCTAATTTTTTGCTGGTATGCCTAAAAATATATCTACTTTAAAATCATGTTAAAAATTTCACAAGTTATAATACAAAAGTGTTTTTGAAAAATTTATAAAAATTATTTAAAAATACAAATTTTAAAAATAAATCACAAAAAATGTGCGAATTGCATTTGGATTAAGAATAAATTTTGAATTCTGGGAGAAAAAATCACTTACGTTTAATAAAAAAAAAAAGAGATATTAATAAATATATATCCATTTCAATTAACATTAAGGAGCTAATATTTTAAAAGCTAATTTTTTAAAAACTATTTGTGCGATTTTTTAAAAACTTGGCAGTTTGGCCTAATTTGAAGCTAATTGAAATACGTAAAAAAAATGTACGTCTTTTCAGAAAAAGTTCGATTTTGCATCAAAATACCTATGTTAAAATAATGCTATATATAAATGTAATATATATCCAAGTCCTGCTTTCACGACATGATTCGTCAATCGGCCCAGTAGAACAGGAGATACAGAACTGTCCTTTTTTTTCCTCTGCTGTGTATATACGTATGTATACATACATACATCTGTGAATCCATTCCCAATAACAAAAGAGTACCAAATACGATTAAAATGGTTTATTAAGCTCAATTAAGCTTTCCACAACCTCCGATGTTGTCCAAAAAGGATCTTGCTCTCCCAATGTAACTTATCATTAAGGTTGAAATCACCTGCTTCAAATTTTTCAAACCATCTCCACCAAAAACTGTCACTGAATTTAGACACATTTCTATAGCATTTCTTGCTTGTTGGAATTTGTACAAAAACAGTATTGTAAATTAACTTTTATTTGTAGCTATAATTACATGATTTCACTTAATAATGCTATAAGGCAATTTTGTTTCAATTAATTTAGAAAAGCAAATAAATGCAATGATAGAGACAACCATATGTGTCTCAAATGAATACCTGCATGCATATTGAAACTTGAAATAACATTATTGGACAGAATTTTTCCGTAGACCTTATATTTATTAAAAATAATTTATATTTTAACACTAATAATGCAAAATGTCTTCATTAAATATCTATACCTTCAAAAACAGAACTAACGAATTTTAAGCACTGTAAGAAAAACTGCAGCATTAATTGCCCACCGGGTGTTATAAACTTGATAAAAAATTAATCATGAAAATAAAAACTGTACACCAAATTTACAATACATTTCATAAATTTTAACATATACAAAGTTACCTTTCAAACAAAAATTATTCCAATATAAATGATAAAAAATTGCTTACTTAAACACCATCTCAATTCACACATAGCTCTTAAGAAATTCACACTACAGTAAGAGACTCTCACTGACTATTATATAGGATTCCATTCATCGAAAATAACTCTTCCTGTTATAAATAGTAAAGCATACAATAATATTTTTTTCAATAGTTGACAAGTACTACACAACCAAGGTTTAAAAATAACATTATATTCTAAAGACTTTCATGCATAGCCTTTTTTTTTTTTTTTTTTTAAGCACAAGAAGAAAAGACACTGTAACAAAATTTCAGGTACTTTTCCGTTTTGGCGGTGCAAACGATGAAGTCGCCAATAATGGTACAACTGACGCCAAACAGAATATCTTCGCTGGTAATCTTTTAGGCCTCATTTTCAAAACAAGTCGCAGCCATTTCTTACCAGATTGATTGTTTCTTTCAATACTTGCATATAATTTACATAGAATATTTACAAAGATAATTAAATTTATTGCCCTAAGACCATTTGCTGTAATTAAGTTTGGTTTGGTTTGGTTTATTAAATTATGGCAAAGCACTCAAGGGCTATCTGCCTTAAGGGAGGGATGCCTTCATGGAAGGCTTTCTAAGGGAAACTGGCTCATATATACATTACACATTCGCAGTAATTAAGTCAATTACGATGCAATCACACTGCTCACACAAAGGCGAAAATATAGAAAAGGCAAAATCAAGGGTGGAATTCATCAATTCTAATGAGAATGCACTAGTGAAGTAAAGCACTACGGTTTTACATAATTTCTGAGTAAGCTATTCATACAAATCGAAATAATTTTTGCATTTTAACTTGTATTCCAAATTAAGATTTAACTTGAAATTAATGTATATATAATTACTGAGAGAATTATATTTTTGTAGCGTAGTTTACGTGAGATGAGATCCCTTGGGGTCACGTAATATGAACTGGCGAATCAGGATGTTGAACCATGATAGCATAGTAAATTCTTAAATTAATGTTTTTTTACAAATTTACTGTCTGTATTTACTGGCTTTTTACAAAATTATAAACCATATTAAAATGTTTATGCTTTCAAAATAAAAAATTCTTAGAACTAACATTTGTTAACATTTTTTATGTGTATACTGCATGTTGTCACCAACAAAGTCTGTTTGGCGAGATTTGCACTGCCAAAATGGAAAAGTACCAAATTTCATAATAATGAATACAGAAGTAATGCTTTAAACAGCTATGAGAAAAATAAAATTAATTTTAATTATTGGTATTTCTATAAAATTGCTTAAAAAACTGTTTGTTAATTACATATTGCAAAATTATGTATTGTTTTGTTAATTACACATTTCTAAAATTTAATTAATTATGCAAGCACTTTAAATTCTTCTTCCTTCAAGTAGATGAAACTATAATTGTGGTAAGACAAAACTCAAAATACCGGTCTCCAGTTTTTGCCTTTAGAAAACAACTAATGTGCTTGTACGCATAGTTAATTCAAATGTAAATTAAATCTGAGATGAAACTACTAGTATTCAATAGTTTTAACCATTTAGTCACAGAGATTGTTATTACCAGAGATATTTTTAACGCGTCTGAGAGCGTATTTCACGCATTGAAAATCGGAAATACGCTTTAAAAAACTAGCCAGGCGTATTTTCACGCACTGAATTTTTAACAAAGGTTTAGCTTAAAAAATTTTTTCTACTCAAAACACCACTGAGACATTTTCGCCTGACTTCTTCGCGGCAAGAAATATAGGCGCGGTATTGCGCAGCGCCGTGCTTACTCAGCAATCACGGCCAGAGGGTAGAAGATAGAAATTGAAGTTTCACTGTATATTTAAGAGCACTGATTTCGTCACGTATTCCACATTACTGGATCGTCATTCGAATAGTAAAATTGGTTATCGACACACGTGGTTTGGGAGTTCGGTGAAATTTCACATTACAAGCTGAAAAAATCTTTTGCACTTTTCAGAAAATTGAAGGCGAACTAAAAGCATAAAAATAACTAAGTTTTTTAAAAAAAAATTTCTAGCATGATTTCTAATATGCCTTTAAATTATTTTTATGCTTATAGTGTTTGCATTTTTAATTCTTTCATTATTCTGCGCTAGTCAAGAAAAAAAGTCGAAATTTTACCGAGAACTACCAGTACAAAAATAAAATTTTAATTCCAATCTTCTTTTTTAAAAAGTCCTTATCTTCACTAGTCTTACAGCGCAAATCTGGGTGCTTGATTGCTATCTTTTCGTAAAAAAAAAATAGCAATTTTATTACATTTTTCAGTACAAAAATTGAAATCTCATCAATAATTGTCGGCTGTGATAAATAGACATCTCCTTTTATCTTCTAGTGGGCAAATCGGGACTTAACGTTCTATTTATATGAAATTACCGTATTTACGCAAATCTAATGCGCATCGTTTTTGGCCAAATGTAGTATTCAAAATTGGGGTGCGCATTAGATTCGAGTGCAAAGTTTGCCGATGACGTCAACCAAATTTCTCGACTACATTTACCGTTACATTTATCATTGACACATTATTGCATAGAGGATACAAACTGCAGAGTACGTAGTCACGAATGGAGGGCAAACAGAGAAAATGTCATATGACGCTACTTTCAAACGTAAAGTAATTCTTTATGCTGAAAAAAATGGCAATAGATAGGCAGGGAGAGAGTTCAACGTAGCTGAAAGCAATGTTCGCTTGTGGCGGCAACAGAAATTGGCACTGTTTGCAACTAAAGCTAGTAGAAAGAAATTCACTGGCCCTTGCAAAAGAAGACACCCTAAAACTGAAGAAAAAGTTTTGGAATTTGTATGTGAAAGGAGGAAGAATGGACAACCTGTGACTAGTGACACCATAAGAAATAAAGCAAAAGAGGAGGCTGAAGTTCTTGGAATACTGAAACAAGAGTTTAAGGCTAGCTGTGGATGGGTGGATCGGTTTATGAAGTGGATGGGTTTATCTCTAAGATGCCGTACAACAATATGCCAAAAGCTTCCTGCAGATTTTGAGGGAAAACTACTAACATTTCAGCGGTATGTCATCACACTTCAGAAGGAAAAGAATTTTTCAATGGGACAAATTGGCACCGCTGACGAGACAGCAATTTGGTTTGATATGCCTCGTAACTACACCATTACAGAGAAGGGAACTAAGGAAGTTATAATCAAAACTTCGGGATGTGAAAAACAACGCGTAACAGTGATGCTGGCAATAACAGCAGATGGGTGCAAACTTCCCCCTTTCTTAATCTTCAAACGGAAAACATGCCCTAAAACCCCTAAGAATGAAAAGCTGTTCCCAGATAATGTCCTGATTCGAAACCAAGAGAAGGGGTGGATGACGGAATCATTAATGCTTGATTGGCTCCGAAATGTATGGAAACGCCGTCCCGGTGGGCTCTCTAATCCATCATCAATGCTTTGTCTGGACGCATTTCGTGGTCATCTCACCGACGACGTAAAAAAGAAGATGCATAGCCTAGGCAGTGATCTTGTTATCATTCCTGGAGGGATGACATCTGTGTTACAACCCCTGGACGTTAGTATAAATAAACCTTTTAAGGGGTACGTTTAGGCGGAGTACGAAAAATGGTTTTGTGAGCCAAACCGTGTATTGACCCCGACAGGAAAAATTAAGTGTGCTGCCCAGCACATTGTTGCACACTGGTTTCTGCAGCCTGGAAAAGCATCGAAGCACCAATGATTGTGAAATCTTTCAAGAAATGCTGCATTTCAAATTCGTTGAATGGCAGTGACAATGACGTGCTCTGGAACGCCGAGGATGACGATGATGAGGAAAGAAGAAATGAATCTGCTTCTGACGAAGAGAGCTGCGAGGATTCCAGTGATGAAAACATTAGTGAATAAAGACGTTTACTACTAATCACTGACTGTAGAAACTGTTAGCTAGATAGAAAAGTTACGATTTATTTCATGTTCATATTTTACGATAGATACCGTATATACGGTAGTGCTAATTAACAATGATTGTTTCACATGACAATAGCCCACTAATAGGTTAATTCTATGTTCCGCTATAGTTTATATACAAATCCATTGTCGTATAAAATAAGATTCAATAAATGCCTCATATATCAATGATGCGCATTACATTGCCGACAAACAATTTTTTATTATTTAAAGTTTTAAAATGGGGATGCGCATTAGATTCGATGGCGCATTAGATTCGCATAAATACGGTAATTCGTCTAAGAGTCACCCCATGCGAAAATCGATACTTAGCTAACATCTATCTATTCAAAAATCAGTATTTTGCGTAAATTTTGAGATTTTTACTCTTCCTTCTTGCGCATGCGTTGACACATGCGCAGAATGTGTGTAGCTTTGAGGTCCGGATTAAAGACTTTTGACTGTAGTATATATGTGGAATATTTGCAAACAATGAAAGTCAAAACAGTCTTTGGCCAAATTTAAAACTATCGGGTGAATGCAATGCAGATACACTGAAAGAAATAATAACAAAGTTTTTTAACGAAAAAAAGTACTGTTATCAAAAGTTGTTGGCCTTTCAACAGACGGTGCTGCTGTTATGATGGGGGAAAAAACGGACTTGGCAAAAAATTTCAGGATATGATACCTGGTTTGTTGCACTGTCACTGCATAGCTCACCATTTAGCTTTAGCTGTTTTCCAAGCTGCTGATGGAATATCCCTGTTTCAAAGCTGCCTGAAAATTTTAGGTTCATTGTATGCTTATTTTCACATGTCCAATATTAGGATTGTAAAGCAGAAATTGATGCAAGATGTGTTAAATGAGCCAAACTTAACTCTCAAAGACATAAATGCTGTTCGGTGGTTGTCACTTGGGGATGCAGTTGATGCATGTCATATCAGTTATGATGCTGTGATCCTTGCCCTGACAGACATAATTGCAAACAGAAAAACAATCAATTCTATGGACAAGAGCTCAGGATTAATTAAACAATGCTCACAATTTTCATTTGCAGCCACCTAGTCATTTTTGAGAGATGTGTTACTGATTATATGAACAGTCAGAAGAACTTTTCAGAGCAATGATGTGGACTTCTCTGTATAGGTTAACAGTCTAGAATCAACTATTAATCGCATGCAGGAAATGAAAAAGGAGGAAGATCATGGCACTTATCTAAAGGAATTTTTAGAGTCTGCTTTTAAAAATGGGCATTATCGAGTTCAAGATATTAAATTATCTGTTTCTACTATATCTTTAAATGATTTCATGAGTGCTAAAAATGCATTTTGAGTGCACTGATAGAGAATCTGCAAGAAAGATTTAATTTGCAGCAAATAAAATTGCAGATGCATATTTTGCAGGATTTTGATGTTTTGTTGAATCCCTCTTGTGTCAGATTGGAACAGGATCATCAAGATTGGAGTCCCTAGATAATGTTATTAAACATTATTATAGGCCAGATTCTACTTCGGTTTTGGGTGTTTCAGCAGAAGAGTTAAAGCAAGAGAAGATTGAAGTAGAGTGTTTTTATGCACGCTACAGAGAATTCAAATTTAAACAGCTTGCCAATTTGTTCTCTCATCAAGTTTAGATGGTGAAGTCTTATATCCAGGATTTACAGCCCTGGCATAAATAGCTATGACTATACCTTTGTCAACAGCTGTTTGTGAAAGAAGATTTTCTACTCAAAATAGGATCAAGTCAAACAGGAGAAACAGATTTGGGGGGGGGGGGGGAACAACTGGAAATTCTAACGAAAATATCTGAGCAAGGCCCAGATTTCAAAGAACAAAGAGGAAATGTTTTTTGTGATTTTAATTTTGAAAGAGCTGTGATACTATAAGGAAATCAGGGGAAAAAGACATTAAAATTGTAATGTAACCAAGAATGCATGTTTTTTCTAACTTTAATTTTGAAAGAGTTTTGATGTTGTAAGGAAATCAGCTGTAACACTGTGGAAAAATCAGAGGAAAAGGATATTAAATTTGTAACATTAAATAAATATTTCATTTAGAACGTTTAATGTAAAATAAATTCTTTTATTTATAATGTTTAATAATTTCTACTAATATTTAACATATGCTATAATTATCAAAAAACAAAATAGCATCCTCATTTTTTTTTTTTTTTTTTTTTTTTTTTTTCCCATTTTGTCCATTAAAAAGTTTTTTTTTATAGAAAATTTGTCTCTGTAGTTGATGCTTTTTCCATATTTCACTCGTCATAAATGAATTTCACTCCTCCTAAAAAAGTCAAGGAGTATTTTTACTCTTCCAAAAAAATCCTAGGAATAACACTGGTTATTATACTTTCCACTAAGCATTTCAAATGTAACGCATTAATCAAAGTTTTCCTGTGTTACGCAAAGTATAATACTGTTACAAAATGTACAGGCGCGGTGAGATAGCTTCCACTCAAAGAAGGTTTAGGGTTGCTATAAAATGGTAATGGAAGGCAGGACTGCCACATTTGGCGACAAAATTGGCGATTTGCCATGAATGGATAAAGGACCTTCTGGAATGAATTCTTACCATTTTAGGCCAGAATGTTTTCAAACACAAACCAAAAGCTATATAAACCCTGCTGGTCCGCAGTTAGTATCGAGTTGGTGTCTCATCTAGCAGTCAATCCCTGCAGATTTAATCCAGTTGACAGCCGGGCAGTGAGTGCCAAGTGGGTCATCGAATGCACTAAAGAGCCTCGTAGTATATCATGGTTAGTGCATTGTCGAGAGATCGTGTTGAGCTCCGGGAATGACTGAACCGAAGAGTCGGAAGCTGTGCTCTGTGTGTCGTCAAGTGCATCGCGAGTTGTAGCGTGGAGAGTCTCGAGAGTACGTGGAGTTCTGAGAACGACCAAGCAGTCGGGAGCTGTACCCTAGTGCTTTGCCGTGAAGCTGTATCCACCGTAATAGCCTGGTAACCTGGAGGCTGTGTTGCTGATCGTGTCAGCGTCTTTATAGTAGTTCACCGACGACTGTAAAAACGTTTTTTGGAGCTGGCTTGACAATACTGGCCAATAAAGTGTGTTTTCATACTTCATCAAGTAGTATTGTCATTATTCACACCAAATAATAACGAACCCTGTACAAACGTGAAGGAAGAAAATAACGTAACAACTGGTGTCAGAAAAAAAAACGCAACAATACCGTGCATTTTTACAGAATATAAAAAGGGTCAGAAACATTTTAATGCAGTGAAGAACATTATTAATATCAAAAATAATTCTGCAACAGAACATAATTTGAAAAGTATATTTATAAAGGCAATATTTAAAAAATCTTATATAGCAAATCTGAATTTCTTAGCTTGAGGACATATGCAATGTCACCAAGCTTGCTCGATATTAGCAATTTTTAATCTTTGGCTCAGCTCACTTTTCCAATTACAAAGCGCAGTGGACACAAACATAGCTTGCATTAAAATTTACAACTGATAAGAAATTGTACACATTTCAAATGAAAGAACTGCTTAATCTCGCAACTGCGGAAGGCTAAAATGGTTTGCAGATCTTCGGCAGTTTTTGATTTAATAATCACCTGAAGTCTGCAAATGGAACTAAAATTTGATTTGCTTATTATGAAAATATAACATTAATATTATAATAATAAATTAAAATCTCACAAAAATGCACACTATATAAGAGATGCTCAAATTCTTTAAGAATCCTTGCTCTACACAGTCATCAAGAGCAATTTGTAACCATGCTTCTTTTTAAAATTAAAAAAAATGCTTGAACAAAATGCTTAAAAAAACTTTCAACTTTATTCTGTAGTAAATTATTCAAATATTTATTTAACAAGAATTTATTATAAACTCCTCTTCCAGAAAAATCTGCTACACAAATTTCAATAAATCAACATTGGCCTTCATTTTTATACATTCAGAAAATGCTTTTCTTATTTCTATTTTCAAACGGTTTTCTTTAACAATTGTTTAAAGGGAGTAAAAGGATTTCAATCCAAAGCATTAAAAGATTTTACAGGTACATAAAAAAATAAACCGCATATTCATGAAGTAATATTTGCTACCCGAGGAAGTTCTCATCAGTGCTGTTTTATAATATTTGGGCTTGATATTTAACCTCCAAGAAGCCAGGCTATATATATATATATACAGGGGTTGGACAAAAATATGGAAACACCTTTAAAAAAACATGTTTCTTTGCTTAATATGGTGTAGGAAACCCGTTGGCATCCAAAACAGCTTGCAGTCTTCTCGAAATGGATAAATACAGTTCCTGTACGTTTGCCAAGGGAATATTATACCGTTCTTCCTGCAAAACGGTGGCAAGTTCAGATAACGATGTTGGCGGTGGATAACGAGAACGCACTTTCCGCTCCAATGTAGACCACAAAGGTTCGATAATATTCAGGTCTGGTGACTGTGGTGGCCAGGGGAGATGGGACAACTCATCCTCGTGCTCAGAAAACCAGTCCTGGACAATGTGAGCTGTGTGAACAAGGGCTTTGTCGTCTTGGAAGACACCATCACCATGGGGGAACAAAGTTTGTACCATGGGATGAACTTGATCGGCCAAAATGTTCACATAAGTCTTGGTAGTCATGCGCCCTGACACAGTTATCATGGGGCTAGCAGAGAACCATGATATGGCTGCCCAAACCATAACAGAACCCCCGCCATGTTTCACTCTTGGCAACAAACAGTCTGTATTATAACCTTGAGATGGCGTTCTCCAAACGTAAACTCGGCCAGAAGTGGGAAACAATGTGAAAGAAGACTCGTCAGACCATATTACTCGCTTCCACTGCTCTATAGTCCAGGCTTTATGACTTAAACACCACCTTTTCCTGTTACGGGGATTAGCATCACTGATGAGTGGCTTCTCAATTGCAGCACGGCCAGCAATTCCCTGTTTATGAAGCTCCCTTCTAATTGTTTTGGTACTCGCAGGGTTCGGTAACACAACATTCATTTCAGCAGTAACTTTTGCAGCTGTGGTCTTCTTATTTTTCGTCACAATTGCCCTTAATGATCGTCTGTCACGATCACTCAGGACACACTTTCGTCCGCACTGTGATTTAGCAGATGATGTTTTTCCGCTTTTCAAATATGCGGAATAAATCTTCGATACAGTACCTCTTGAAACACTAAACACCTCGGCTACCTTGCTTACGGAAGCACCTACCATACGTGCTCCAACAATTTGCCCACGTTCGAAGTCTGTTAACTCTGACATAATGCAATGACAACCTCACATAACAGTACTCTGACAACAACTGAACTGTTTAGCACATTTACGAAGTTGTATAGGTGGCGTCAGTAGACAAAAATGCCAGCACCACCTACATATTTCATTAAAATCAATCTTTCTTTTCAAACACGCATTTCACAAGGTGTTTCCATATTTTTGGCCATCTACTGTATCTTCTAATGTATTTTGCAGTAATTGACAAAACAGATAATCTTAGTAAAACATAAATTTTATTTTTAGTTTACGGAGAAAGATAATTTGTATACAATTCTTAAGTGGCAAAATTTTCATACATCTACTAGCTGGTCAAACTTCAGAATTCTAATCTTAAAACAATTCCTTACGTTGCTGAGCAACGGTTACATCATACAAATATGACACCACTCCAATATCAAAGGATAAATATTTGTTAAATAATAAGATATCACAACCTCACCCCTCCACATAAACTTTAATTTATATTTTTATAAATTAAAGTTTACAATTTTTTCCCCCCACCCAAAACCACATCAGCACAATACAGAATTGAAATAAAACAAATAACATACACTGAGGAAGAGAGGAAAGAACAAAATATTTTTTATATATATAGAGAGAGAGAGAGAGAGATTATTTAATCAGGCTAGGGAGTACAACTTAATGAGTCTACATTTTTATGGTTTTTACCACTTTGATGAACGACCGTGTAATTGTAGGGTTGTAGTACTACTGCCCATCTCATAAGTCGTGGATTTAGACTCACATTATTTTTGAGCCAAACTAGGAGATATGATCGGTCATGATGAGGAATACAGTATGCCCGTCTAAATAACATAGAAGTTTCTTTACAGCAAATATTATGGCGGCCGTTGTGTCTTGCAGTGTGGGCTCAGTGAAGTACACGATGCAACCAAACAGACTAGTTCACGGCATAAACATTTATTTCTAACTCATAAGATAGCAGCGATGCGCTATTTACGCAGTTACATTACATTCTCCTCTACTCTCATTCACAGAGGTTCTCAGGTATAAGAGTACTGATACTCTCGAAATCAGATGTTACAGCCCTCCCCACTTATTTAGAGATTTAATCTCTGAGGAGCTTTGCGGATGCGCAAAGATCATCCAAGTCCTGGCTGGAGTTGCTGCAACTCTTTATCAGGATTCACTGGAATGACTGGCTCAGTTTTCCTTGGAACTGACGATGTTTCAAGTCTGGCTGAAGTTTGCACAGCTTCACTTCTTTGTTCAATGTCCTTGTCTAGAGCCTGTGGCTTCACGTTGCCATCTGAAGTAGCAGCCATACGACGTTCATAGATTAGCGGTGCAGACGGAACCTCGCTCCCTACCAATCTGATCTGATCGATGTGCCGCCGCAGTAAAGTTCCCTGAACGTCAATGGTATAATGTAGCGCTCCATCTTTACCTGTCACTCAGCGAATTTTCCATCGGCAATTAGCTGATCTATAATCCTGAATGGCAACCTTTTCTCCAATCTCAAAATTTCTGTCTTTGAAATCATAAGTATTCCTTCGGATGCGTTCTTCCATTCTTCATCTAAGATTTGGAACAACTAAATCAATTCGAGTTCTAATTTCTCTTTTTAAGAATAACATTGCTGGACTTAACAAGGTTGTCAAGTTCGGTGCTTTTCTATAATTCATGAGGAACATGGCAAGTTTTTGCTTAATATTTCCTGGATAACCTTGCATTGCACGTAATGCTCGTTTAACGGTGTAAACGTACTGCTCTGCTTGCCCGTTACTTGCTGGTTTAAATGGAGCACACGTTTTGTGTTTAATTCCTTATAAAAGTTTCAAATTCCCCAGATGTGAACTGAGGACTATTGTCACTCACTACTACTAAAGGCAGCAGGTATCTTGCAAAACAGTCTCTCAAACATTCAATTGTCTGAAAGGAATTTGTTGACTTTAAGGTATACACTTCTAGCCATTTAGAATGTGCGTCAATGATAATCAAGAACGTTCGTTCAAAAATAGGGCCTGCAAAATCTACGTTAATGCATTCCCAAGGTGTACTTGGATATTCCCAGCGATGGACCCTTGCCCTTACTGGATCTGATTTGAACTTAACCCGCGGGAAAGCGCGTGGGGTGTATCATACCCCAAACCTCCATAAAAGTGGAATATTCCTAACTTGTGAAACTGAAATTCTGTGCTGCTTTCAATAACTGAGTTTCTAGTTGTGGTTGACTTTAAAAACCGCTTTTTCTTTGCCTGTGTGTTTCAGAAAAAGATTTATCAGTATTTTGTTGGAACTGGGGTATGACACACCCCACGCGCCTGTCCGTGTAAGTGTTTTTCTGACTGAATATTTACCGTAATTTCCGGAAGAAACGCCGCGCCGTTTACGTGTTTAAAACTTAAATTTTCAGCAGGTGCGGCGTTTAGGTGCACTAAAAATAAAATATTTCCTAAGCTATACATTTCTTACCTTTAATTTATTTTTGAGTTATGGTTTCATTTCATGCATTTTTCTTAACTGGTATGTCAAATATCAGGACTTAGGTTGAGTTTTTGCATCTATACGGCCCACGAAGATGTCACGCGCAATTTAATCTATTGCGGCGTTTCTGTGTAATATTAATTTTTTTCCCACCATTTTTCTCGAGTGCGGCGTTTACGCTGATGCGACCTTTCTTCCGGAAATTACGGTAGTTTAGAAATTTATTTTTAGAGTGTAACAGTAAATATTTCTACTCGCAAGTAATTTTAAAGTACTTGACATTAAATTCTTAAAAATTTCTAACTGCATTATGGTACAAAGAATGAGTCCCTATGAATTGGAGATGCAACGCATGTGAGATTTATTAGAAATATTTGAAAGCTATGAAGATTGCACTTCGGAAACTGAAGATGAAACTAAGAATTTTTTCTACAATGTTTTGGTTTTGAAAAAGATAAAACATTAATTCCTGATGTTCTTAAAAAAGAAAAAACTGTTCTTATGCTTTCAGCATTATATAACGATCATACTATAGATGATACTACAGTCAAACCCCGTTAATTCGGACACCCATAATCCGGACCTCAAAGCTACAAACTTTCTGCGCATGCGTCGCATTCACGCATGCACACAGGCGTTTACGAGAGCACGTAAGACCTTTATGGCTGCGAATATGTTTGTGCGCATGCGCGTTTAATTTGTAACGGAGGTATAAGCTAAGCTAAAATTATCTAATTTAGTTAATGTTGCAGATTGCGTTGTTCCTTAATCTTCGAATTGGATCCGGCTTATTATTTTTTGCAGACTGTTAGAGCAATTTCATAAAAGTAAGCTTGAACTTTCGATTGTGTCAAATAGAATTTCCGATATATATTTACTAATATGTAATTTGTATCTACAAAGCGAAAGTATGTTTTGAAATCCGAAATCTGTTTATCAATTTCACGCAGCGGATTGGAAGTTGATCTGCCAGCACTATCCTTATCTTCAGGGCAGATGTTTTTATTTTATTTGGCTTATAATTCCTTACTAAGTGTAGTATTTCATCTCGATGTACTCCCTCTTTGATATGATTTAAATCAAGTTCCTCGTCATTATAATTCGCTTCCGATAGTGAAGAAAGTGACCCAGAGGTTATTGAAAACAAAAACATTTCGATTGACAAATTTGTCCGTATTCTCAACACAGCAATTATAGGACTTGAACAGCGGAACTTTGTAACTAAACAAGAAATTATGTCTGTTTAATAGAATTAAAGAGAAAATATTATCACATGAAACGAAGCAACTTACATCGAAAGAAATGTTTAATAAAGTAAACAAATAAATATTAAGCTTTTTCTTTTTGTAAATTTTGATACCCTTTAGATCATAATTGTTCTTTATTTCATAAATTACGCTTTCATATTTTTAATTTTGCAATTTCTGCATGTCATGTTACCAGATTTAAACTGATGATCTATAATCCGGAAAAATCCATAATCCGGAATTGCCGAAGTCCCGACGAGTCCGGATTAACGACTTTTGACTGTATTGGAGAAAATAAAACGTCAGGAATTATATGTATTAATAATATGACTAAAGGAACAGTGGATATGAGGGATGAAATGTCAGCCAATTATTCAATTGCCAGAATAACAAGGAGGTAGCCAATGGTAATTTTCTTTTCTGCACTGAATGTTGCTGTAATAAATGCTTGAATTATATTACATTCAACTGCTAATCCACCAACCTGAAACAGAAGTCTGTTTTTGATGGGTTTAACATTACAATTAATGAAAAAAGTATTGAACAAAGATCAGAGATTAATACTTTTCCAAGAAATTGATGTACTTCATGCAAAACAAAAGCAGAAGTTTCGACGAAGAATTAAAACGAATACATGAAATTCGAAACAACTAAGTATGAAAGATGACAAATTTTTTGCTCTCTCGCCAAGGACAGAAGAATATGAATGCAATGTTTAAAATGTGAAAACATTCTGTGCCAAAAACACATGAATGTATTTCGTTCAAAGTGTGAAGAAATAAAACAAGCATGGTGTATTAGAGATGCAATGAAGCTTAGAGGCATGATGTTTATTTTTTTATTATTTTCATTTATCTTAATTTTAACTCTAAGATTATTTCGGAAATTAATTTTTTGAAACCCAATTATTATTCACGTATTTATAACACACGAAAACAAAAACAAAAAAAAAAAAAAAAAAAGTTTTAAAAATTTCAAATTACATACAGTTTACATTTTTTTCACATACCACTTCACTTTAATTTTTTTCACATACCACATCATTTTAATTTCCTTCAAGCAAACATACATCTCTTGATTGGCTCAGTTACTTAACTCCCTAAATAATTAATATTACTACCTTTAGGATTTTTAATTTAATTTAATTTAATTAATATTAATATTTACAAAAAAGTTTTTACTATAACAAAGATAACAGCTTGACACTCAACTTTACCTACATAAGCACCCTCTATATAATTTGAAGAACACACTTTTGCAGACCCCAACAATCATATAGTAGGGAAGTTACAATTAAAACTTACTATTTACTTGCTTTAAATATTAAAAAAAAAAAAAAAATATGTAGTATCTAAGTATTTTCTAAATATGAAATTATATTTTTAAATATATATTTTTTTTAAAAATTGTGAATTAGTTCTTTTTGTTACTTTTTGTTTCTTATTGGTTTATATGGATTATGTACAGTTCTTTTATAGTTCCTTTTTATTGATATGCATATTCGTGTAGGGGAAGTTTCTGTAGACAAGGATTTCTAAAATACATTGGTTTCTAAATTTTTTTTTATTATTTTATAAAAAATTAATTTTTTAAGAAAAAGTTTAATTCTTGACTTTACTTGCTTGTTTCTCAAAAGACTTAATTAGTATTTTCCGTTTTAAACTTTAATTCTTAAATGTTAATTTCTAAGGGTACCACTTTATTGGAATTACTTTTGGTTTTGACTTTTACCCTTGCCTGCATGAATGACGAAACACGAATTGAATGATTGGAGAGTTAGGTTTGGAGGCACCTTCCCCTTGATAAGTCTGTCTCCTGCCTACTCTACGATCATTCCCATATGCATTTTTTTAAAAACTTGTTTAATTTAATTTTAATTTATTAAATAATTAGATTTATTTTCATGGATAGATTTTACACTTGATTTGCTTATGCTTCTGAATTTAAATGATATTGTAGATTAGTTCGAGATTTAAATCTATTAAATCTTTTACATGTTTGCATATTTTTAAATTATTTTGGCTTTTTTCCTTTTTTTAGAATTTAAATTTGCTTTTCGACTTTTTTACTTTTATACGTATTTGTTTAGAATTTAAATTTGTTTAAATTTAATACTATTTTTATCATATTTTAAGTATTGGGGTATGTGATACCCCACGCGCCCACTCTAGTAACTTTTCTTGGTGCGACTTCCGCTGGGTTAATACAATCGACACAGTTTCTCAAAACTTCTTCAATATCATGATCAATTCCCTTCCAAAAGATGTAGGATCTGGCGATTGCCTTCATTTTAATGATTCCTGAATGTCCTTGGTGTAACTCTTCGAGAATTGTAACTTGTTTTTTCGGAACAATTACCCTCTGACCACTCATTATAAAGTCATCTTATAAGGTGTACTCTGCTTCCCTACCTTTCAAACTTTCTCCAGATTTTAATTTCATATAAAGACTATTTAATTCTTCATCAGCTCGCGTTTCCCGAGCTATCTCCCTAGCTGTTACCGGAAGAGTTTCAATTTGGGAGAGTTGGAATATTTCAACATCATCCTTAATGCTTAAATCTTCGGACTTAAGAGGCAGGCGCGACAGGCAGTCAACATTACCGTGTTCCTTGGTATTTCGATATACAATATCAAACTAATATGCCTGCAATATCAGTGCATAATATAAAAGTCGGGTGGCTGCGAGGATAGGAAGTCCTCTTTTCGATTTGAAAATAGCCACTAAAGGTTTATGATCTGTCACCAGAGAAAATCGTCTCCCCTTTAGATATAGATAAAACTTTTTTGACAGCCCAAACAATTGACAGTGCTTCTTTATCGATTTGGGCGTATTTCTGCTCTGTGTTAGTCAGTGTCCTCGATGCGAATGCTATACACCTTTCTGTTCCATCAGACAAAACATGCGAGAGCACTGCTCCATGACCTACTGGAGATGCATCAGTAGCTAGCATTAACGGTAATGTGGGATCGTAATGCATTAAAACTATGTCTGAACAAATTTCCATTTTAATTTTTTCAAAAGCTATTTGGCAGTTTTTTAACCAACTCTATTTAACATCTTTTTTTTTTTTTTTTTTTTTTTTTTTTTTTTTTGTTAAATTATGTAAGGGATGTGCCAAAGTTGCCAAATTAGGGAAAAATTTGGCATAAAAATTCACTAATCCCAAAAAGATTTTGATGTCTTGGACGCCTTTCGGCATAGGAGCATTAGCAATTGCCGAAATCTTTCCATCCGTTTTATGCAATTCATCGGCATCAATTTTATGTCCTAAAAATTTAATCTCATTTTGAAAAAACTTACTTTTAGTTAAGTTTAATTTTAAGCAGTGCTCCTTGCATTTTTTGAAAAATATTTCCAATGCTTTTAAATGAGACTGATCATCCAGTCCTGTCACTCGAGCATCATCCATAAAAATTTTAATTCCTTTGATCCCTTGAAATAATCCCTTAACATAGTGCTGCCAAATAGCTGGGGCAGCATTGAATCCATACATTAAGTGTTTACAAATATACAACCCCTTATGTGTGTTTATTGTTAATAATCGTTGGCTCTCTGGATGCACCTTCATTTGTAGATAAGCATGACTGAAATCAAGTTTCGAGAAATTTTTACCTCAACATGAAAATATTTCTTCCGAGTTTTGGTAATGGATGCTGTGGCACTTCCAAATTAGGATTCAGAGTCACAGAATAATCAGCACAAAACCTAATGGAACCATCAGATTTAACAATTGGCACAACTGGTGTTGCCGATTCTGAAGTCTCAACCCTCTCAATGATACCTTTTTCTCAAGCTGATCAATTTCTGATTCAACTCTATTTTTTAATGCCAAAGGTACAGGTCCTACAAAATATTGGTTGAGAGTTTTTAGGTTTTGAGGTTTCAAATTTAGTTTTACTTCGTGATTGTTAATTTCACCTAATTTACCGTCAAAAATTTCCTTATACTCCTCAAGCAATTTTTTAAAATTCAATTCACTAGAAGTTTTCAATGTTTTGATGGCATTAAAATCGAGATTGATTTTATACAGCCATTCTCAGCCGAAGATTGTGTCCAAATTTTCCTTCACAATGTATAAATTTAAAACTAATTTTTGACTTTCGTATTCAACTTTAACGGGAACATAGCCTAAAGGTACCACCTTATCACCCCTGTAAGTTTTAAAAACTAAATTTGTAGGCTGAACCTTTTTATTGGAAATATATCTAAAGTTATTTATAGACATTAATTACCGAAACTGTTCCCCCAGTATCAAGTTCCATGCTAACTGGTTTGTTTTCAATTTTAACTTGAACCATTATTGGCGGTCTTTTCAGCTCTTCCTCTCTTAACATGTGCGTTCTAGAGCTAAATCCATAGATGGGGACCACATTTTTCGAATCATAATCATTATTTGCCTCAACTTTCTTTTGTTTAACCTGTCGGTTTTTCCTAGACAAATAACACGCCCTTTCGATATGTCCAATTTTTTTACAAAAGCGACATTCACTTGTTGCAAATCTACAGTTGTTTTTATTGTGATTTGCTCCTAAGCAATGCGAACAAGTTCATTTTTACCTTTATTATTCTTAGCAACAAAGTTTTGCTTCCCCGGTTTGGATTCATTTTTCTTGGTTTTAAGTACTTTCAGTTCTACGGAATTTCCTATAATCTCATTTGTACCCTTAACCGCCTTTTCCATCGCCAAGGCTATCTTTAATTTTTTCTCTAAATCAATATCATCTTCCTGAAATAATCGATCTAAGATATTACAATCTTGTAGACCGCTAACGAAAACATCCCTTACATACAACAAACATTGTATTTAGCATAGCCTCTTTATATTCACAAGTAATCGCTAACAAGCATAATTCAGTGACATAACTACTAATTGATTCCCCCTCATGCTGTTTTCTATCAATAAACATGTGCTGACTAGGTATTATTATAGGATTTAAATGATTCTTAAGAACCTTTTTTAGTTCGGTAAAATTTCTATCTGAAGGATCATCCGGAGAGAGTAAATTTTTCAACAAATTATACAATTTCACATTCAAGCTTGAGATCAGAACTCTCCCACATTTTGCCTCTGGAACATTTTAAATGTCCAAAAAAGCCTCAAATCGTTCTATGAACGAATCAAAATTTTCTACCGTTTCATCGAAATTATCAAAAGAAACAGAAATTTTGTCTTGTTTATGTCCTGATTTCTCTTGCAATGCGACCATTAAAGCTTCATTCTGCTTTATTAATTCTTCAATTAACTTCTCCATCATGTCAAAATAAAAATCAAATAACTTTCCTACCTTTTGCAGTTTTTGGGGAATCCCTTAATCCAAGTTTTGGTTTTGCTACTACTTACGCGTGTAACCGAGTGCGCCGAGTCGGGAACCATGTGGTTCGCCTGCGTGGGTTCGAATCCCATTCTCGTCGCCAACTGTTGTGTCTTGCGGTGTGGGTTCAGTGAAGTGCATGATGCAACCGAACAGACTAGTTCACGGCACAAACATTTATTTCTAACTAATTCATAAAACAGCAGCGATACGCTATTTACGCAGTTACATTACACTCTCTCGTTCACAGAGGTTCTCAGGTATAAGAGTACTGATACTCTCGAAATCAGATGCTACAGCGGCACATTCCTTTTCTGTGGTAGAGTACTTTTTTTCAGTTTCTGTAAACTTCTTACTGAGGTATAATACTGGATGTTCATTGTCTCGTTCATCTTTTTGAGCTAAAATGACACCCATACCAGAGTTTGAAGCATCAGTTTGCAAAATAAACTCCTTATTGAAATCAGGTGCATGTAGTATAGGCCTTTGAGACAGTTTCTCCTTTAGCTCTTCAAATGCTTTTGAGCACTCTTCTGTCCAATTTATTTTCCCTTTCTTTAAGTTTCCTTTCAAAGTTTCTGTTAAAGGTGCTGCGATAGATGAGAACAAGAGAATGTAGTGATTACAATATCCCACTAATCCTAAAAACGCTCTGACTTGACTTTTTGTGGATGGCACTGGAAAATCAAGAATAGCTTTTACTTTCACTCCACTTGGCATTCTTATACCATGACCTACAATACGTCCTAGATATTTTATTCTTATCTTGAGCAAATTTACATTTTATAGGTTTAATAGTTAAACCAGCGTCCTTTATTTTAATCAAAACGGCTTTCAGGTGACTTAAATGTTCTTCCCAGGCATTAGAAAAGTTTGCCACATCATCTAAATATCGAACAGCAAAGTTTTCACAACCGTGAAGGATTTCGGCCATCATTTTACTAAATGAAAATGGTGTATTTTTAAGTCCAAAAATCATCCGTAGAGGTCTAAATGTGCCAAAACTTGTAACAAAAGTGGCTAATCTTCGAGTATTAGGTGTTAAAGGTATTTGCCAGTATCCCTTTGTTAAATCCAAAAGAGTTATATATTTTGCACCTGCTACCGTTTCTACTCGTTGTTCGATGTTAGACAAGGAAAAGAATTGTGTTTTTGTCAACTTATTCAATTTTCTATAGTCGATACAAGGTCTTGGATCCCTCCCTGCTACTTCCACTAAAATCATAGAAGTGTAATCTGAATCTCCTATTTCAATTATTTTATGCTGAAGCATTTTATCAATTTCTGTTTTTAATATATCCGTTTGTCTAGGAGACATTTTGTATGGTTTACAGTGGATTGGGGTGTTTTCTGTCAATTGAATATCATGTGTTATTAAATGAGTTTTTCCAGACTTATTAGAGAAGATTTTTGAAAACTTCAGCAGCATATCATGCAATTCTTGAATTTGTTGTTCATTTAACTTATCACTTAAGGAACGGTTTTCTTTAATGTCCTCATAATCGAACAATGTTGGTTCAGAGACAATTGTTGGGAAATTTTCCTCCATATCATCAATTTCAGATTGATCTTCTGTAATTGCAAGGTTAACCGATTCTGCTCGCTTATGATAAGGTTTTAGCATGTTACCATGCTAGACTTGATTAAAGTCTTTTTTTTCCTTCGAAACTCACAACATAATTAGTTTTGGATAATTTCTTCTCCCCCTTCCCAGGATCTTTCCATTCAACTGCTAGTCTGTTTGGTTTATTCATTGATACAACTAATACTAAATCTCCTTCAGAGAATTCTCTTTTGATAGCTTTACGATCGTACCACACTTTTCTTTTGGTTTACACTTCCAGCATTTTATCTGTAGCCAGCTCTTTGCATCTTTTCAACCGATTTATCAATTGAAAAACGTACTCAATGTTATTTCCTTCATCTTCAGGATTCATCCACTATTCATATAATAATGTTACAGGTGTTCTACGATTTCAGCCATATACTAATTCTGCAGGTGTAAATCCCATACTCTCATGCGTTATTGTTCTTAAAGCAAATAGAGCTGTGGGGACTTGCTTCTCCCACTCAGAGGCTGCTTCAATACATAAGACTTTTAAAATTCGTTTGATTATTCAGTGAAATCTTTCAACAGGGCTGCTCTGTGGATGTGTACTAAGCTTCTAGTTATTTTTATTCCAAATTTTTTTTTACAAATTCAATGGCTAGATTGCTCATAAAAGAGATACCTTTATCAGTTTGTATTTCTTTCGGGAAATCCATTCTACTAAATATTTTAACAAGGCTTCAATTACTGACATTGTGCCAATATTAGGGACAGGTACAGCATCCGGATATTTTGAAAATAAACAAATAGCTGTAATCTTAAAATAATTATTTTGAAGATAAACAAATAGCTGTAGTCAGGGTTCGTACACATTTCTGCACATGGAAATTAAGTGCTTTTAAGGACTTTTAAGGACCATTAATGAAAAAAATTAAGGACCTGTGAGCAAATGGGAACTGAATAAATTCAATTAAAAATACTATCTATGCCTGAATTTCACTTTTGTAATTCCTAAGTAGCATGCATTATTAGTAAACATGAATTAATTAACATAATTATTAATAAGTTTGAGAATAAAATAAACTTTATGCAATTTATCAAGTAGCATTAAATATTTTACACTTAAAAAAGACATATTTGAAAGAAAATAAGCAACATTTATGTTTTACTAACAGTTAGCTTTTTAAGTTGATTTTTTGTACATCTCATTTTGTCACATACTTGGTCAGTCTAGAGGTTTAATAAATAGCAGGTAGATTTTATGTCATATGGCATAGGTTAAAATAAGAAGTAAGATCATAATCAGCATGATTCATAACAAAAGACTGAATGCTGTCACCGCTGCTGCTTGTCTAGAGAGACCTGCTGATTAGAACGAAATCACCTCATATGCGGTCAGGTCGTAAATTTAGAACCCCTTTTTTCACGGGAGGGGCTGAAAAGGAGCTGGATAATCTTGCTCGTGGTCTTGAGAAAATGTGGGGGGTCGTTTAAACATCTAACTTCTCTACATTCAGTTTTTATACAGAGGAAAATACAAATAGAACTCTTCGAATGAATGCAATTTTGTACAATGAAAATGTATTAGTGAACTATAAAGTGTAAGGCAAATAACATCTTTTTTTAAAGTAGGAGTACAGATATTTGTTACACGAATGAATTTGTAGTAAATATCGAGTTTTTCATTTCGAATGCTATGTTCCATGCATGCGAAGTAGCTGAGTATCTGAGAAAATAGTCTTAACACAAATAGTCTTCAACCTTTTCACGTCTAAAGGACTGTTTTTCAATTACATTGTGGTTGCCACTTTTTGGTTAATTTTCTAATGACATATAAACATTAAATTGTTTTTAATTTGAGACTTGTGAATAAAATAACGCAAACTAGACTGCAGAAAATTCTTCAGAATGAAGTTAATACTGAAAAATACATTTATCCTATTATCCAATTTTATCCGACAAATCTTTTAAATAGTGTGGAATTAGCAGTGCGCTAGATGGAAAGATTTTAGCAACAGTGATGACGAATTTCTGGGATTCTAAGAAACGCTGATATATTTGCTAATTTTTTAATGCAACAGTTCCGCTTTCGTTGTATGAAGTGTTATCATTAAAATAAGTACTTAATCCTTTTCTGTCTAAGTATTTTTTGCAAGTTTTAACCTGATAAACCACTGCGCATCTTACAGGCCAGGAAATTGAGGTATAGTATAAATCGTCCTTCATTTCGTATCAGTGACGACGATTTCGATGAAAAAGGGTACCTTTTTAAAAACGAACTTCTTAACGAAGGAAAGCCGTTTTATGTACAGCGTAATGTCTAAAAATACGGTCAAATTAAACAATCTTGACTTTAATGCTTTTGTATGCATTTCTTGAATTGATTAATAAATGTAAATTTGTAATTTAAAGAAATGTATAATATTTTATTTAGTTACATGCTAGTTATCTGTGTTACTGCTTTGTTTCTGGTATAGACCACCCCCCTTCCCAGAAAAAAGCCTTTTGCTCCTCGATCACAAAATTTTCTCGATTTTCCATTACTTAACTAGTGGAATTTCCTAGTTCCCCCCCCAATAAAATTACAGCTCTGCGACAACAACTGAGTGAAGTATTTGCAGCTCTTTACACATAAATTGAATGTTTATTTAAAAATAAAATATTTCCTGATTTTTATATCCCTTTTCTAGTTTATATGAAATTTCAAAATTTAAAGTTATCAGTTAATGAAATACTTGCAAGTAATATAATGGTTCTGCGAAATATATTCTTGATTCCAAACCCTTACTGCTAGGCATCAGCCAATCGCTTTTAGAATACATTATTAGTCCAAAGGGGCAATTTGCCCAGAAGGATTATTAATTTCATTTTGGCATTTTGCATTGAAAATATAAATGGCGAATCACTTTTCAAATTGTTGCCACCAAATATTATTGCCCTGTATTATATTTAAAGAAATTAAATAATGAAGAGTCTGCATGAATGTATGTATGTTTCTCGCTTATGATAAAACGACGGTACCTAGAACCATCAAAATTTGAATAACGTAATCTTCCATAAAATATCGGCGTGTGGAAGATCTAATTTGGTTTATTATCGATTTCATATTTTATAACACTTCAACGAAGTTTTGATTAACAAACTCAGAGATTTCAAAGCGAGCAATGGCAACACTGTACGGAAAAAAAAAAATATTTTTATCTCCAGCGAGCGATATATATTCCTGATATACTGATACTGAATGAGACCTAAAAACACTTTTCTTTTAAAATAGATCTTCCCTTACGATCCCTAACACAGCCGTTTACTTTCCCCTTCCGTAATTAACGTCAGTCTCCTGCTCTTGATCGCATTTGCCAAGCCACCATTAGAACAAACCTGAAAGGCCTGATGTAGGAGGCACGGTTGGCAAGTGTTGAAAGTTAGTCTCTGTTTGATGCAGCTAGTGTCGTAGCTTCGTGTAGAGATCCAGGGGTTGTAACCCAGTTAATGTACTTTAAGGTTCCAATAAGCCATTAAAGTACCAGAGGCGATAAGTTGTTTTGCATTATTTTAAGTCTCAGTAGATGCAAAGAAAAAGTTTTACTTGAATTGTTACATTTTTGAATTTTATCTTGTGACCACAGTGATTATTAATGAAAGGCAATAACTCGCTTTAATATGTAAAGATAATTTTTAAGGGTAAGCAGTTAGTTATAAACAATTAAATTAGGTAGTTTGATAACCTTAGTCATTATGAATTTACATGACCACTACTAAATTTTATTTTTTAACAATATTTGTTAAAAAGGACCTATTATAGTCAAAATCTAATAAATTAATCTAATTTATTCTTAAACGATATTAGGATAAAAGTTACAAAACATATGTTTTGTAACTTTTAATGTGTATCCTAATAACAAAACATAAATGTTTTGTAACAACAACACTCAACAAAATAGTTATCCATTATTTTAATTTGAAGCCTTTCCAGACATTTTGGCTAGTTTATATCGATTTCCTTCTCTTTAAGCATCTTTTCTAACAATTAAAGATTTGTCTCAATATGCATATCAATGCTCTTGCTAGTCTTTGTGTGCGTTATCTCCTAACTTGTCAACATCTCCACAATGTAGCTATGAGGGTTTACTTGATCTGGTAAAAGTTAAATAATCCAAAAACCCCGACAGACATGAAGGATATTACCACTATGTCTGAAAGTAACTACAATATCAGACAAAGGTTTAAATAAGCCTCTTATTTAAAAAGAACTTAGAACATAAAGACATGTTGATGCTAAAAAAATCAATTACAGCTCATGGTGATGTAATTAAACAAGAACAGTCAAATTAATAATGTGGACTAGTGGTCAAAGATTATACAATTTAATTTTATCTGGCTCAGTAACTCTATCATATGAGGAAATAGAAATGGGAAATTATAGTAAAGGCTGAACTCATAAACAATTGGGTAATTTAAATAATAATAACTGCATGTATCTTTGGAGAAAATTTAAAATACTGTATAATAAGTTGCCAAAATGAAACTTTACAATATGACAGCGAAAAATAAAAATATTTTATTTTAATGTTATTTTTAAATATAATTTCAATACATTACCACTATTTTAATGAAGTTCATCAATGTTACAATTTTTTAAAAACATTGTTGAAAAATTCTCAGATCTCAGAATTAAAAAGTTTCTATAGAAACTGATCTTAAAATCGCCAAAATGTTGAAAAGTCGCCAAATTTAGAACCATTTAATACAAGAATTCACATCCCCAAAAGCAAAAAGTTTTTAAGAGCTCTTTATTAGAAAAAATGAATTTCGAAATGCTTACGTTTCATTTCTTGCATATACGTCAGTGAATCGCCAAAAATATTCCTCCTAAATGCTAATTCCACTCAAAATGGCAGTCGTAAAAACAGACAAAAATTTCAGATGATTAAAATTAAGGACCTTCTGCTGATTTTGGTCAAAATTAAGGACTTTTAAGGACCAAAATTCAATTCCAAAAAATCTAAGGACTTTTTAAGGACTCTTAAGGACCGTACGAACCCTGTTTTTAATTACATGAATATCATTTAAACAGCTTCAAAACCATATAGCTATCCAAAGAATAATGTTATTCCAATTTAATTTTAAATAACAATTCAATTTCTGATACTGTGAATTGAATTTATGACCTGAAATTTAAAAATGTTAATGGATTTACATTACATAATAGAGGTTATCCTTTTCAATCATTCATTACCCTTTCCTCCCAAAAAAGCACGATGTCCCACGCAAACATGGATATTACAATTAAGGACCGTACGAACCCTGTGTAATTTTTCGGTGATCTTTCTGGTATTTCGAATCATCCCATTTATCAGAATGCTTAAAATGAGGCGGATGCTCTCTTTTTTTCATAAAATTATCATAACAAGGTTTAAATTATCCTTTGTTAATTTTCTCAGTCTGATTGGCAGACAATTTTGGTTTTACTGTTTTTCTCACATCTCCAAAATCTTTAATTTTCTTAACCATCTCAGTGGGTGAAATTATGGTAGTTTATTCATCCATAAAATGTTCTGTGAAATCAGGAGAAGTACACTTTTTAATTTGATCAACTAGTATGAGATCTTTTAGCTGTTCAAAAGTTTTAATGTTTAATCCATTAAGCCATCCTTCTAAATAATTCTTTGATTCATATTAGAAATTATATTAAGTACTTTCAGTAGATTTTTGGTGTTTATTAAATAGTTGTCAAAATTTTTCCGCACCTGATTTAAATTGTTGTAACAGTAAAATTTTTACATATTCATACTTTTTCGCATCCTCTTCTGGTTCTCTAGCAATAAGCTGAACAATGTCAGGAGGCAGCAATGAAATAAGTTGAGTCACTTAATTTTCAGCAAGTATATTCATCATTTTAGCTTGACGCTCAAATAACACCAGAAATAAACTTATTTCATCTTCTTTAGGGATGAAACGTGGCATGACAACATGAATTCTGATTTTTAAAGGCTGCTCAGGTAATTGCGTAGTTTCTACCAGCTGTGCTTTTGTAGCCACTGCTTCAAACTGAAGTTTCTGTAACTCAAAGGCTCTAATTTACTCTTCTCTTTCGCATTCTTTTTCTCTTTCTTCTCTTTCACGTTCCTTTTCTCTTTCTTCCCTTTCACATTCTTCTCTTCTTTCTCTTTCGCGTTCTCTCTTCTCTTTCGCATTCTTCTTTTCCTTCTCTTTCTTCTCTAATTGCAGCCAGTAATTCTCGAGTAAACGCCTCATCTTAACCAGGACTTTCAGTAATCAATTTATGCAACTGAGCAATCTTAAATTCAGGTCTCGCGGTCAGGTCAACCTAACTCTTCTGCCAGTACTTTTAAATCCTGTTTTTTACTCCTAGCTAAGAATGATATGCTGAACAAGTTACCTTTAATAGCTTTCTTTTAAAATTGAATCTAAAAGATCGTACTTGTATTAAAAATGTATAATTTCTGGCGAGACTTAATTTGTCAAAATTCACACTAACCAATCGGAGAGAATTATTTAAACAACTTTGCCAGTTTGGCACAAAATAAAATAACACTACGCCGGGCTGACGTTTTAACTCACTATTCACAAGCCTCGTTAGCTATAACTATAGAAACACCTTTGCCAGTTAGGCAATACAATGGAATTTTACCCACATTAGTTTGACGATTTTACTATCTATCTTCACGCCTGGTTGACGATAACAAAAACAATTTTTGCCAGTTTGGCAATACAAATTTTACAATATACACTCTGTAATACGTCGGGATGATGTTACTATCTACCACACGCCTGGATGGCGAGAACTAAGAAAAAACTTTTGCCAATTTCGCAGTATAATCAAATCACACTACGTCCAGTTTGATGTTACTACTTATTTTCCACGCGCTTGCTTGGCAACAAATTCAAAAACTCAGCTAGCAGTTCTTTTTTTTTATACATATAAATGCCGGGATGGCTTACCCATATAAATTATCAACAAATAAATTCAAAACAAATAATAGTAAAGCCTAAATAATATTTTTTTTAATACTTCTTTACCACAAATATCGATTACATAAATTACTCCTACTATTTTTAGTATCAGTTATTTTACACAGAAACTTAAAACTATTTAAATATAATTCTGAAATGAAACACTTTTTTATGAAAACCAATAGTTAATCTTATCTTCAGAGATCAGCAATATCCTGTTTTAACTATTCTTTGCTCGGACGCAAGTTATAAGAAGCACAGAAGATAACCTTTGAATGATCTGCTTCAAAATCTGGCTTGAAAACCACAGACTTCTGACATCCTTTTCTCCTTGAAATGAATAAACTCGCCAATTGATACTAGCAAACTTCTCAAAATTTCAGCAACTTCCTGGGATTAGGAGACTAGCACCATCGAAATTGATAATTACACTCCTAATTTCCATTATCTTGGTGGAACCTCCAAATTTATAAGACTGTAATGTATTTTGCAGTAACTGACAAAACAGATAATCTTCTTAGTAAAATATAAATTTTATTTTTAGTTTAAGAAGATAGATAATTTGTATACAATTCTTAAGTGGCAAAATTTTCATACATCTACTAGCTGGTCAAACTTCAGAATTCTGAACTTAAAACAATTTCTTACATTGCTGAGCAATGGTTACATCATACAAATATGACGCTGCCACTCCAATATCAAAGGATAATAAATATAATTATTTGTTAAATAATAAAATATTTAAAATATTTATATTATTTAAAATATATATATATATATATACACAAGGTAAAAAGAGAATTCTTCATGCTTTTGCTTAAAAGTCATTGTGATACTGTGGTTCCGGTGAAAAATTTTAACGCAAATTAAAATAAATCGCAGTGAATAGTGCTAATACAAAATAAACAAAATTATCACAAATTATTCAATATAAGCTAGTAGTGTTAAACTACGCCAAAGTGCATGGAAACAGAGCAGCAGCAAGGCATTTCGGTCCCCCACCCACCGAAAAAATTATATGTACTTGGCAACTGCAGGAAGATCAACTGAAGACTGCTAAAAAACAAAAACATAACCTTCGATGCCCAGCTCCATCTTGGGCTGAAATTGAAAATGCCATAAAAATGTGGGTGATAGGTAAGAGGAAATCTGAGATAAGTGCTTCAACCAACATGATAATCAATGAGGCCAAACGATTTGCAGAAAAACCTGGGAATCAGAACTTTCCAGGGTCCGAGGGCTGGTGCTACAGGTTCATGAAACGGCAAGGCTTATCTATGCGCACAAAAACAATATTGCACAGAAAATGCCAGCAGATTATGAAGAAAAAGTACTAGCATTTCATAGGTTTGTTATAAATGCAAGCAAGGAAACTTCTTTTGAGCTCGGTCAAATAGGAAATATGGATGAAATTCCACTCACATTTGATGTACCATCCAACAAGACTGTGAGTATTAAAGGGTCTAAATCAATAACTATAAAAACCACAGGTCATGAAAAAAAACCAATATACGATAGTTCTAACATGTTGTGCTGACGGGACAAAACCACAGCCGTTTTTCATATTCAAAAGAAAAACTCATCCAAAAGAAAAACTTCCAACGGGTGTAATTGTTCATGTTCATCCGAAAGGCTGAAAGAACGAAGCTGGAATGAAACTGTGGTTACGGAACGTATGGGCGATGCAACCTGGTGGATTCTTAAGAAAACTCTTTCTTTTGGTTTTGGATCAGTTTAGTGTCCATAGAACTGAAACCATAAAAAATAAAGCGAGAGAATTAAAAACCCAGATAGCTCTCATTCCTGGTGGACTGACTAGCCAATTGCAGCCTTTAGATGTATCGGTGATTAAGCCATTTAAGGAAAAAGTGCAAGAACAATGGAACAAGTGGATAGGAGAGCCACATCACGCCCTCACACCCTCAGGTAGAATGAAGCGGCCCTCGATTTCACAAGTGTGCGAGTGAGTAAAAAGATCTTGGGAGGACGTAAATGCTGAAGTAATTGTTAAGTCCTTTAACCCTTTTTGGTGCACTCCACTTTAAAGTCGGTATTTCAACAAGAAAAGTTATATGCAGTCTATCTAGGCCTCAAGGAGTATACAGATAAAATTTTGTAAAAATTTCACTTACCGTTTCAATTCTGTGGGTGTTCCATGCGCGCCACCAGAGCTCTGAAAAGTGTGACTAAGCGAGCATTGCAGTGAAGCACGAAAATGAGTAGAAGCTTTTGTATAGTAATGAAAAAACACTGTATTATAGCTGTATACATGGTTTTCTGGATATACACAACTTCCATGAATATATATGGATAAATGAGATAAATATATAATAGAACGATAAAACAAGTGGATAGGAGAGCCACATCACACCCTCACACCCTCAGGTAGAATGAAGTGGCCTTCGATTTCACAAGTGTGCAAGTGAGTAAAAAGATCTTGGGAGGACGTAAAGGCTGAAGTAATTGTTAAGTCCTTTAATCCTTTGTGGTGCACTACACTTTAAAGTCGGTATTTCAACAAGAAAAGTTGCACGCAGTCTATCTAGGCCTCAAGGAGTATACAGATAAAATTTTGTAAAAATTTCACTTACCGTTTCAATTCTGTGGGTGTTCCATGCGCGCCACCAGAGCTCTGAAAAGTGTGACTAAGCGAGCATTGCAGTGAAGCACGAAAATGAGTAGAAGCTTTTGTATAGTAATGAAAAAACACTGTATTATAGCTGTATACATGGTTTTCTGGATATACACAACTTCCATGAATATATATGGATAAATATATAATAGAACGATAAAACAAGTGGATCGGAGAGCCACATCACGCCCTCACACCCTCAGGTAGAACGAAGGGGCCCTCTATTTCACAAGTGTGCGAGTGAGTAAAAAGATCTTGGGAGGATGTAAAGGCTGAAGTAATTGTTAAGTCCTTTAAGAAGTGCAGAATCAGTAGTGCTCTTGACGGAACAGAAGACGACACTTTATTCGAAGAAGGTGATACTAGCGATGACAGAAACAGTAGTGATGGCGATATTCTCGTTTTCGGTGATGATGATGATAGTGAAAAGGATTTTTATGTTTTTGAAAGTGATTAAAGTCTAATTTCATGATAGGCAATGTTTTCCTTGAATCTGAGTTTTTTGTTGTTTCTGCTTTATTTTGTATTATGTTTGATTGCTTGCCATTCATTCATTTATTCATTACTGAAATTTACATATCATGTTCAAAATACAGTCAAAAGTCGTTAATCCGGACACCCATAATCCGGAATTATCTATAATCTGGACCTCAAAGCTACAAACTTTCTGAGCATGTGTTGAAAGCTACACATGCACATATGCGTCTGCTCATGCGCGTTTAATGTATAACGGACGGTATAAGCTAAGCTAAAATTATCTATTTCAGTTAATGTTGCAGATTGCGTTGTTCCTTAATCTTCGAACTGGATCCGGCTTATTATTTTTTGCAGACTGTCAGAGAAATTTTATAAAAGTAATCTTGAACTTTCGATTATGTCAAATAGAATTTACGATGCTGGAGCTGCCAAAGCGAAAGTATGTTTCGATGTCCATCAAACAAAAAGTGGAATTGTGCAAAAAATGGATAAAGGCATACCCTTTGTTTCTCTAACCATTCCAAAATGTTTATCAATTTCACGCTGCTCTGCGGGGGGGGGGGGGGGGGGGTACGTTGCAGCACGCAATGAACTGGAAGTTGATCTGTCAACACTATCCTTATCTTCAGGGCAGATGTTTTTATTTTATTCAGCTTATAATTCCTTACTAAATGTAGTATTTCATCTATGTATTCCGTCTTTGATATGATTTAAATCAAATTCCTCGTCATTATAAATATCACGAGTACACATCAAATAGTTTTCTGGTTGCAATTTTCTAATTTCGACTATGCGTAATGTATGCTTTACGCATGCACGTGTTGAAAGAAATGTTTAATAACGTAAACAAATAAATACAGTCAAAAGTCGTTAATTCGGACACCCATAATCCGGACCTCAAAGCTAAAAACTTTCTGCGCATGCGTCGCATTGGCACATGCACACAGGCGTTTTACGTGTGCGCGTAAGCCTTTGACTACTGTGCATATGCGTGTGCACAAGTGCAGAATACGTTTTCGTGTGCGTGTTTAATGTATAACGGACGGTGCAAGCTAAAATTATATAATTATCTATTTCAGTTAATGTTGATGATTGCGTTGTTCCTTAATCTTCGAATTGGATGCGGCTTATTATTTTTTGCAGACTGTAAGAGCAATTTTATAAAAGTAAACTTGAACTTTCGATTATGTCAATTTCCGATTCTGGAGCTCCCAAAGGATCTACAAAACGAAAGTATGTCTCGATGTCCATCAAACAAAAAGTGGAATTGCTTCAAAAAAAGGTTAAAGACATGAAGAAGGTGACAAAGAGGTTACTGAAAACGAAAAAATTTTGATTGACAAGTTAGTCGGTATTCTCGGCACAACAATTACGGGACTTGTAACTGAACAAGAAATTATGTCTGTTTATAGAATTAAAGAGAAATTATTATCACATAAAACAAAACAACTTACATTGAAAGAAATGTTTAATAAAGTAAACAAATAAATGTTAAGCTTCTTTTTTTGTAAATTTTGATACCCTTTAGATCATAATTGTTCTTTATTTCATAAATTACGGTTTCATATTTTTAATTTTAGAATTTGTGCATGCCATCTTCCGAGATTTAAACTGATGATCTATAATCCGGAATCGCCGAAGTCCCGACGAGTCCGGATCAACGACTTTTGACTGTATTAAGCTTGCTTGCTTTTTTTTTGTGTGTGTGTGTGTGTGTGTGTGTGTAAATTTTGATACCTTTTAAATCATAATTGCTCTTTACTTCATAAATTACAGTTTCATATTTTTAATTTTATTATTTCAGCATGCCATATTACCAGATTTAAACTGATGATCGATAATCCGGAATCGCCGAAGTCCCGATGAGTCCGGATTAAAGACTTTTGACTGTAGCTTGCTGTTTGTTAATTTGCCTTAATAAAAATATGTTTGGTAATTGCATTCAATGATTGTTTATTTGGCTTTTACGAAACATGAGAACTAAAAGAAACCACATTTTAAGTTATTGTGGTACCACGCTGTCGCACATACCACTGAAACTTTTTTCCGTTGTGTGTGGCCTTCTAAATAAGGGTGCATCTTATATGCCGTCAAATACGGTAAGTGTATTTAAAACTCAAATCAAATTGGAAGTAATATGTTGATTAAAGTTAAGACAAGAAATACAATGGTTATATAAGACATAAGCCAAAATACAAAAAAGTGGTAAATTAGCCCAATTCGAATATCACTATTGACTCTTCAGGGGAAATGCATAATGGTTTTTGCATCCAGCTAATTCCATATCGCGTTTCATCAAAACAGAAAATCGATACTGTTCACGAAACTTTTTGAATGTTTAACTGATAAAATAACCTAGACAGAAACTTTACTATCAAAAAAAATTTTTATTGCCAATATGCAGCTGAAAATTGATCAGCATAAACAAAAAGAAAGATTAGAGTTAGAAAAAAAGTTAAGAAAAGAGTAAAACAAAAGTTTAAAACCTATTTTACAAAGACCCCAAATATGCAAAATTCACTTTTTTAGAGTCTTTGTACTAAACAGGTTTTAAATTTCTTACTTTTTGTCTCTCTCTGTGTGTATATATATAACATATTTCTATAAATACAAAGTAAAAAATATTTCAAAAAGTGAGCCAACTGCACACTGATAACAGTACCAAGTAGTGGTAATAATACAAAACAAAATAAAAAATATTAATTGTGAATAACCATATGCCAAAACCAAAAACCAGAAGCACAGTGGAAAACTGCAAGAAATAGCAGGGCAAAATATGCCAAAAACAAAAATAATATAACCTTGGCTATTTTGTTTCTTTTGTAGCATCAACCACTGACGATGATGTAGCCGAAGATGTAAATTCCATATGTCATTTTTGGATTTAGCATATTTTGCCATCTTCATCATTTCTTGCACTGTGCTTCTAATTTTAGAATATGGTTTATTCCAAACTGAATATGGGGTGAGTTTCAAACATATTTTTTTTTATTTTATTTTGCAGTATATATATATATACACACACACATCCAAGAAAAAATTTAATGACCCTTTTAAATAATTACCTACACATGTATGTATCTTAAAATGTGTCTAATTTGTTAAAGATGTTTTCAGAGGAAATCTTTGGATAATTGAAAGGTTAATATATTATATTATAATCTTGAAATGCATAAATTATTATGATACCAGATTCAGTGCCATAAGTTAACAATTCATTCAAGCTAGGTTTTCCACAAGACAGTTTTTTAAGGGTTAGCCACAGATCATTGAGACAAAAAGAAGAAACTGATGAAATAAAACGCAAACTGACAAATAAGATATCACAAAGTGCTAAACATCTTGAGAAACTGAAATAAGAAATAATTGAAAAAAAAAAGATTTTAACAGCTTCATGTTCAAACTGTTGTCTACTAATTCATCAAATATTTTTAATGAAAAATACAAATATCAATTAAATTACCATCAAGATGATATGAATAAGAAAAAATTCTTCATTGAGGGAAAAAACGCTTGAACGCTGTATTTCTGCTACTATTAAGGAAAACAAAATAAAAACTTGAAAATTATCTAATTTGAACTTTTGTAATTTATTCTGATAATATAACAATCTTCAGAACATACTTCCCAACAAGGTAAACCAAATTTTCCTTTATACTGCTACGAGTTTTAATAGTTACAAAAAGAAATTTTCTAAATAAAAATCAATTAAAATGTGCCTAAAGCCTACAAATGACTGACCTTGCTTATTATATTGGCTGCTGAATGGCAAATGGAGTAAAAAAAACTTCTACAGTATCACAGATGATTTTGCTAACAGAAAAAAGGCAGAATAGCAATTCAAAATACTGGAATTAAAGTTTGACTTAAAGCCCCATGCAGCAAAAGTTCTAGGCTTTTCACTGACATTGTTATTAAACACTATACAATGTAAAATAATTTTTGGTAAAATCTTAGTATACGATACAACCTGTAACAGCTTTAAATAGTATTAAAATCTTGTAGTTTAAATAATTTAAATAGATGAACATTAAGTTATTTGTAAATGGCAATATTTGAAACCAGACTCGAGTGCCACGTGCAACTCTCGCACGAAGAATGTATTTATTTTTAAATGATAGAATATGTTTTCTCTTCTTGTTTGTATGTCGCCATTTTTTTTGAGTGTTAAATAAAAGTTATTGCTGTGTTCCATCATTGGAGTTGCTTCATATCGCCAAAGAAGTATTACAAGCCTTCATGTGAGTTTGAAAATTGTTGCCAACACCAAAATGACGCATCTACTGTTCATCCTAAACAAAAAATACTGCTATGAGAACTACAAAAATCACTATAAGTTGCTAGAAGTAAAATCAGTCATGGTCACGAATATAAAATGGCTACACAATCAACAGCTCCACTGATCCCCCCCCCCCAAACAAAGAAGTAATAATCTACTAAACCTCTCCAAAATCACTGATAGAGAATGTTAACTTTATTGCGCCCCAAATGTCGTTGCAGCGACAGCACCAAACAGGCGATACAAACTAAAAAACTCTAGAGAAAAACATCAATTGGCGAAAGACAGTAAACCTGTATGGCAACCCTATGGGCTGACAGAGAGAGACGAGTTTTCTCCAGCAGTCTAGTCTTGTGTTACACTTGAGTCTGTGCGTTCAGTGGGATAAGTAAATTTTGCCATCCGTGTCTGTGTTGGGACTATGCTCTTTCTTATGGCATTATAATGTATCTATATTACTTTTCTTTAATAAATTTCATTATTAATTTTAAATGCGTATCTCAATTATGATTGCTTTTTTTCTACATAATGTTACCAATACTTTAGTACGCACGTGTTACTCGCACGTACCTCACTACGTGGTCAAATTTTTTTTTCTTGCCTGTGATTGGTCTTAATACATTTTGGTACTTTTCCGTTATGCCGGCGCAAGCGATAAAGTCGCCAATAACGGTACAACCGATTCCAAACGGAATATTCTCGCTGGTAACCTTTTACGCCTCATTTTAGAAACAAGTCGCAGCTTTTTTTTTTATCAGATTGATTGTTTCTTTCAATACTGGCATATAATTACATAGGATTTTTATCAGATAGTACAGTTTTATGTCTAAGGCCATTTTCGGTAATTAAGTCAATTAGAATGCAATCACAGCGCTTACCCGAAGCCGAAAATATAGAAAAGGTAAAGTCAAGGCTTAAATTCATCCATTCTAATGAGAATGCATTAGCGAAGTAAAGCACTGCAGTTTTACATAATTTCTGAGTAAGCTACTCATACGAATTGAAATATTTGTTGCATTTAAACTTGTGTTCCAAATTAAGATTTAACTTGAAATTAATGTAGATAATTACTGAGAACATTAGATTTTTGTAGTTTACATGAGATGAGATCGCTTGGGGTCACGTGATAGGAACCGGCGAATCAGGATGTTGAACCATGAAAGCATAGTAAATTCTTAAATTAATGTCTTTTTACAAATTTATTGTCTTTATTTATTGGCTTTTTATAAAATTTTAAGCGATATTAAAATGTTTATGCCTTCAAAATAAAAAATTCTTAGAACTAACATTTTTTTAAATATTTTTTATGTGTATACTGTATGTTGTCGCCAATAAAGTCTGCTTGGCGAGATTTGCACCGGCGAAACGGAAAAGTACCTACATTTTTTATGTGCTTTGCTATAAAATTATACGAGTTCTAATTTAAACTTAATTATTCATTGTTTAAAATTGATCTTTGTGTAATATTAGTGATCGCAATTTTATTGAGATACTGAATGACTATTCTGATATGATACATAAGCCCTAAATCATAGTGCAAATCACTGTTAACTATTTACGATACATTTATAAATGTTAACCATGACAGGATCGTAAGGCCAAACAAACGATGAATCTAATGTAGCGGCTCAGAAGGCAAAAATCTCACACGTGGTGGTTAAAATTCCCCCTTTATGGAAAAATAATGTTAAACTTTGGTTTATTAAAGTTGAAAGTAACCTTGCTCTGGAGAAGATTAGAAACTATATTACGAAATATAATCATCTGATTTCTTTCATAGACCCCGAAACTGTCTCCACAGTATCAGACATTTTATTTCATCCCCCCCCCCCCGATGGAAAAATATACTGCCCTAACAGCTAGGTTAATAGCGGAATTTTCGGATTCGGAAAACGGGCAAATACGCAAGCTTATTTCTGAACTGCATTTAAGGGATGACAAACCATTTCAGTTATTGAGAAAAATGTATAACTGACGAATTTTTAAAATCATTATGGCTGCAAAGGTTACCTTCCGACGTACATGCCATTTTGTCAATTAATTCTGAATGCTTGGATAATTTAGCAAATATGGCTGATAAGATATCTGAAGTGTGCATGCCAATGAATAATATCGTGTTCGCAGTCCAGGCAGCTGCGGCGAGTTCCTCCAGCGATTCGAACGATTCTTTCACACCCCTTAGGGATCTTAAGCCTTGAAGGAAAAAAAAAAAATCGCAGCCCTAAGTAGACAAGGTCCGAGCGACTCTCCTGCGAAAAAATGAGGAATAAATTTCCCTGGGATCCACAAAACAGACCATGTAGTTTTTCAAGTGGGCATTCTTGAGAGCACGTTAAAAATTATTGCTATTTTCATTAGCGATTTGGTAATAATACACAAAAATGACGAGAACTTTGTTCTTTTTCTAAGAATACTACGGCCCAGGAAAACTATTACTAGCGGCTGTCGATCGAAACTCGTTGGCAGTAGCGCATTTACGTTGTTTATATGCTTATGATAACAGAAGAAATTAAACATTTTTTATCGATTCGGGCTCAGATGTTGAATGTGTGCCACCAACTGTTAAGTTTACAAAAATGCATCCTGATTGGCTACAATTATTTGCTGCGAATAATTCCAGAATTTCTACGTATGGAACAAAATTGTTAAATGTAAATTTAGGACTAAGACGAAACTCTTCTTGGAAGTTTTTAATCGGTGATGTACCAGTGCCTATAATAGGAGCCGTTTTTTTAAGACATTTTGATCTTATAGTTGATTTAAAACGAGGTAGGCTCATCGATAATACTACGAAATTAACTCAATAACTCTTTACGATTCTGAAAATTATTTTTCAGCAAAGCTAATATCGGGTGATTCACCCTATCACAGAATCTTGAAAGAATTTCTGGATTTATTCAAGTTAAAATCTGATTTAGACAGATTAAAGCATAGTGCGGTTCATTACATCGAAACAAACGGTCCTCCAGTGCATAGTAAACCGCGTAGGTTAAGCCCTAAGTTATACAAAGCAGTAAAAAAAGAATTCCAATTTAAGGTATTGGTAGACCATAAAAAAAATCAGCATGCTCATCACCTCTTTCTAAAAGTTCAGGTGACATACAGCCAATACGAGACTACCGAAAATTAAACACGTGCACCGAACCCGACAGACATCCTATCCTGCATTTATAAGTCATCAGGAATATACTCTCTGTCAATCGTTAAATGTTTTCTAGCAGCCATTTCTGCAAGAAAAAGACGGCAAAAAGTGAAGTTTTGAGCGGTAATACCACGTATCTTGAAATGCCGCAATTTAGTGGACAACTAACGACATCTGCTGACCAAAACGTAAACTAAATGTCTAATACTGTATATAATTTATTTCAATGGTTAAACGGAGGAAAAAACGGGATGCACTCCTCAATAAAGAAGAAAAACACATGCCTGAGGAAAGCGCAAGATGAGCAGCCAGAGGGTTAACCAACAAATATTTTTTTTGTTCAGAAATTTCTCGTGGTGGGCATTAGAGGGTTAAGCTATTATAATGTATCTATGTTACTTTTCCTTATTAAATTTCATTATTAATTATATATACCTATCTCAATTACAATTGCTGTTTTTCTAGGTAATGTTATCAATACTTTTGGAGACACGTGCTACTCGTGCGTATCTCATCGTCAAATTTCTTGCACACTAGAATTAAGCCTAACCTATTTTTTTTTTAGTACAGCTATAATTTTAAATCGAAGCTCAAACTCAGATGAACAAGATTTTCCCAGTGAATTATCACTTTAATAATAATAATAACCAGTTAAAAAAACAGTTTAATAACCAGTTAAAAGTTCTTTTACTGGAGACTTGTTATTGATAACAACCAGTCAGTCTGTGATCCCCCTTTGAATATTTATGAAGCAAATGCTTTAAGGGCAAACACTTTAAATAATCTGCTCATAAAGTACTCTGCACAAAAACAAAAAAGCTCGGGCAAATGAAAATAAACAGTCCATTAAAGAAAATATATTTAACCAGGTAAAAAACTGCTAATTAAATATTTAGTAACAAACAATGCAGAGGAAAGCAGCAGATGATCTGAAGATGATACAAACAATCCAGATTTGACTGGACAATGAAACAGAAACCTATGTCACTGGATAAGGCCAAAACAGTGCTCCATGGACATAACAGAATACAGTTAAAATGCTCTGCACGTGTATATGTGTTACTAGCGGGCAACAAACATTTTTGGGGTAGTTAATACCTTGAAGGAAATAAATATGAGATACAATACAGTAGGCCACTTTTTATCACCCAACACAAACTCTGCTGCTCTAAACTCTGCTAATCAGTGCCACCAAAATTTTGCTGCCCAGTAAAGGAGCATTGATAGCATTAACTCTTAACTCCAAAAATTTAGACTTCATATTATTCTATTCTCCACCACTCTCTCAATAATAAAAAAAAAAAAAAGCATTTTTGCTTTTAATTCAGTCAAACTGCTTTATCACTTTATTTTGCCACCACTCCCCCAAAAAATAATCAATACTTACTCTGTTCACACTGAAAAGGATGCTAGTTCTTGATTACATAAAAACTGACAAATTATCCAAACGTAAGATATTTGCATGCCAATTAAAAATTATAATTACTGAAAATACATTGTTCTTATACTGAATTAAGCATCTTATTACTATAAAGATATCTATAGAAGCTTAGTCAATTCAGAAAATGAACAAAATAACTTTCATTGTAAAAATATATTTCAGGGTGCCCCTCGGAGAAAACTGGCGATTGGTCAGCAAGAAACTATTTCAAGATGGCTGCTAAACAAAACAAAAATATCAAGTCAAAGAATTGTACAAACTCGGTGTCCATGTACACATCAATCTATTTTCACTTTAAAAAAAATCAGAGAATTGCACAAATACACATTTATCTACTTTCACTTGAAAAAATCAGGAGAATGATGACATCATATAATGTTAGAATAAAGTTACTCATGACCACAACTGAACAAAACTTGTAGCCAATCGAAACTCAATAAACTGCATTTTAAATCACACAAAGAAATAACATAAAAAAGGAAATACATGTTATAGCATATACGCACTGCAATAAGGAAATATCAACTTACCATATTTAGAAATATCTGTGTCTTCAGTCTATAGCACACAAAATTCCTTAACAGCATCCTAAAAACTTCTAAAATTACCTGAACTAGAATATGCATACTGCCGTCACCACATAGATTAACAAAAATAAGAGTACAAACTATCTTCCATAGTACTGGACCGTCGGTGATATTTCTTGCATGAACCTTTCTTGTGACAAACCCATTAAAACCAATCTGAACAATCATTACGTTCAAACATGCGCATTTCGTACAAACAGTTATAATGACTACTAAGTAAACCTTCATTTACACACCAGGTCAATTAATGCTTTTCTTCCCTTTCGTTCCAAACCGTACAGAAACTTCAGATTAATCTCATCACGGTATTATTCGGTTTCGAGGGCCGTAAAAAAAATCGCCAAACTATTGTTGATGCCAATGCTGCCAAAAATAATTACGGCAACCCTAATAATTGCGGCAAGAAGGTAAGTATAATAGTAAATAACTATCTAAGATTGATGTTTTAATTTAGATGAACAGTTAATTTCATATAATACTTTTTTATTATTATTATTTATAAAACATGACTGGATGGAAGCATAAGAGTAAATAACTATTTCACATCATTATTATAATTTATATAAAAATTGCTAAACATAACTGAATGGATGCCTGCATCGCTATTTCGCTACCGACTTATCGCTAAAGCATAATTTCATCTCCTTGGTTGTTCAAACGTAATTTTCTATAATGAATGATGCCTTTTCTTTGAAAATATTCTTGGTAAAGTGCAGAATCGCTCACTTATTTCTTCGTCGCTTTTTACACGGGTTAAAAACAATTTGATTTTTGTCAATTTTCTTTTACTTTTTAACTGAAAATAGGTCAATGTGTACATAGATAATGTCAAGAGTGTGCACAATGCCATTTTTGTGCAATTCTAGGATTTTTTTTTAAAGTGAAAATAGGTCAATGTGCACATGGATAGCGAGTATGTGCAGTTCTTAAAAATGCATCAAAGCAGTGGATGATTTTACACTTTATCCAAAATTCTATTGCCAACTTTTCGTCATGGGCGATTATTAAATCCATAGGATATCAAAAAAGGATTTAAAATCAAAAGAGTATTTAAAAATTAAACTAGTATTTCAGTAGCATCTTAAGAAATATATAAACTTACGCAACTTGAAAATCAGCGCGTACGGTAGATTTGGTACGCTGTTTAAATGGGCGCGTTTGCTAGATTTGGCGCTTTTGCGCATACATTTTTGCGGCAATTTTTTTTTTACGACCCTCAAAACAGAATAGTACCCTCATCATAAACAGCCATTTTACGGTGTACAGCACAAAATAAGGAACGTACTTCCTAGCTGACGTCCAATGCAGAATACGCCCTTACAAATATTTTCCCATCAGACAAATTCACCACAATCATGCAACCAATCACGTCATAACAGGGTTTCCATAACATTCAGTTACTCGGGTTACCATAAATTAAACAACAATTTGGCGATAAATGAAAAAACTTGGCGATAATGCAAGGGACACCCTAAAATATAAACTAACTTTCACAGTAAACAAAATGAGGTACTATCCTGTTTTGAGGGCCGTAAAAAATTTCAGCGAAAATGTATGCGCAAGAGCGCCAAATCTAGCAGACGCACCCATTTAACAGCGCGCCAAATCTAGCGTACGATTCAGATTGCGCAAGTTTATATAGTTCTATATTTCTTAAGACGCAATTGACATTTAAATCCTTTTTTGATATCTTATGGATTTAACAATTTGGGAATTGCCCATGACAAAAAGTCGGCAATAGAATTTTGGGTAAAGTGCAGAATCATCAACTGCTTGACACGTTTTTAAGAATTGCACATACTCGGTATCCATGTGCACATCGACCTATTTTCACTTAAAAAAAATCCTAGAATTGCACAAAAATGGCAATGTTCACACACTTTATCTATGTACAAATCGACCTATTTTCACTTAAAAAGTACAAGAAAATTGACAAAAATCCAATTGTTTTTACCCTTGTAAAAAGTGGCGAACAAATAAGTGAGCGATTCTGCACTTTACCAAGAATATTTTCAAAGAAAAGGCATCATTCATTATAGAAAATTACGTTTGAACAACCAACGAGATGAATTAATGCTTTAGCAATAAGTCGGTAGCGAAATAGCGATGCAGGCATCCATTCAGTTATGTTTAGCAATTTTTATATAAATTATAATAATGATGTGAAATAGTTATTTACTCTTTTGCTTCCATTCAGTCATGTTTAGCCTTTTTCATATAAATTATAATAATAAAATGTATTATATGAAATTAACCTTTCATCTAAACTAAAATATCAATCTTAGATAGTTATTTACTATTATACTTCCTTTCTTGCTGCAATTATTAGGGTTGCTGCAATTATTTTTGGCAGCATTGGCATCAACAATAGTTTGGCGACTTTTTACGGCCATCGAAACCGAATAGTATCCAAAATGATTTTGAGTTGCTGATTTTTGAACGAAATTTTATTATATAAATACAGGGCCAGAGGCAGGCTTTTTGCCATTTGGTGTTATTTCTGGGGTTCTTAAATTCTGCCACTTTGTGCCTTCTTAAACTTGCTCCTCTTAAATACTGATGCCTAGTGTGGTCATTTTTGTAACTGCTATTTTTTATGCTGGCCCTGTGCAGGGATTTCTACACAATGGAATTAAAGGTGAAATTTTCTTGCTAGATAACCCATATGCATTAAACATTTAACGGAATTCTACACTCTGAATATTTAGTTTTGTAAATCACATGTTTTCAAAACTTTAGGAATTTTAGCACAAAATTTTTCAATTAAGCACCAAAATAAAAATTTTATATGCAAGTTCAGATCACATTTACATTCGGCTAAGCCCACTGCATGAAATATGTTTTTTCGTAAATCCTATTGTTGATAATGTTGGCAAAACTAGCCTTGGGTTTTTTTTTTTTTTTTTTTTTTTTTTTTTTTTTTTTTTTGTTGTTGTTGTTGTTGTTTTTGTCATTAAAAAGGGGTTATTTCTGCGAATATTGCCAAACGTGTTTTGATAAATTTAGATTTTGGCTATTTTTTTAATAGTAACCCTTTCATACGGACCCGGGTTTTTGGTTCTTACCATTCTTTTCAAATGCTGTGTTTGGTTGCACGTGCATGGTATGGTCTTGTATTTTGAACTTGCTATTATTTTGCTGTGGTGACTAAGAGTATGTCTGAGGTGACTAAGAGGATGATTTAAGGCTTCTAAGTCAAAATCAAGTCTAGCTAATTAATTTAAACTGACTTAACTTTCATAATTCTTTAGAATCACTTGCCAGGTAACACTTTGCACTTTTACTGTACTTTTCACTGATAGCCAATCAGAGACGAGCATCGAAACTTATCACGACCAATCTGGCAGCAGCATAGGCTGCGACTTGACATTTTTCATTGACGACTTACATTGTGTTCTGGAGGGATCTACAGAGCCAAGACCTGCCTATAATGTATAATTTTTTAACTTGACTGAGCTTTGCTCAGCTACTACACACAAAATGCTCTGACATACTTCGTTAAAAAATCCCCCAACCTATTACTCCAGTACAGTGCTACCGTACAGGTGCCTGTTTTCTGAGAATTGCGTTCGCCTAATCTGACTAAGAGAATGAATGTTGATGGATTGGATTATGACAATATTGTAAATTTGAGGTTTTTGTACGGGTTGGATGATGGAAGAAAGACATTTGATTTTTACATGAAAGCTGGTTTAATTGTTGATAAGATATGAATGAGCCGAAACAACAAAACATTTAATTGAATTGCTTACTTGGAGGATGGAGGAAATGGTAGTAAGAAGCCTAAATGTAAGCACATGAAAAAAAAAAGGTATGTTAAAAAATTGAGGTTTCATTCATTTATTCGTCTTTGTGTGTTAATATTTGTTAAAAGATTTGTTGTTTAATGTTTTTATGCTAGGAAATATGTATTGTTGGTTATTTATTCCTCTCTGTGTATTTTTGGTTATTTGTTCGTCTCTGTGTGTTAAGACAGTGGCATATTTTTTCTGGGGGGAAAGTGTAGAATCACCCACTGCTTGGCGAGTTTTTAAGAATTGTATATACTCGGTATGCATGTACACATAGACCTATTTTCACTTAAAAAAAAATCCCAGAATTGCACAAAAATGGAACTACGCACTCCCTTGACTTTTATCCATGTATACACATTGACCTATTTTCCCATAAAAATCGAAGAAAATTGACCAAAATCCAATTCTTACTCTTGTAAAAAGCGCCAAACAAATAAGTGGGCGATTCTGCACTTGACCCTTTTCTGGTTACCATGATAAGTTTTAACTTTAGCTCCCTGATTTTGTTTAAGTGAAAATTTATCGATGTGTACACGGACAAAGTTAAGGCAGAGAACAATTCCTAGTTTGTGCAATTCTCCATTGTTTTTTTAAGTTAAAATAGGTTGATGTGTACATGGACACCAAGGTTGTGTAAGTCGACTTCTTAGTTTGGTTTTGTGTAGCGGCCATCTTGAAATTGGTGCTGATCCTTTCTGGCTCCTATCTTGGTGTAAAAAAAAGAAACGATTCGCCAAGGGGTACCATAGATTTTTACCTTTACACTCCAAATCAGTTCATAGTTACACTAAGTAAATACAGTTAAAATACATTTTACAATAGTATTATACAGTTTACATTATCAGTATATTTAATTGTAATGAAATTGTAACACAGCTATAATTGGTACTTGCAACGGACTCATTTCATTAACATACTTTCTATAAATAATTTTTTTAAAACCTAGAGAACAAGAAAAATGAGTCGCACACACTTTAGCAAATCATTGCATTTTCTCAAAACGATAGCAAATCATTACATTTTCTCAAAACGATGACAAGTTATAATATTTTTATAAGAATGTTAAAACATTGATTTTTACAACTATAGCTGTCAATATAATTCAAAATAATTTTTGGGGAAGGTGCAGAATTGCCCACTGCTTGGCCCGTTTTTAAGAATTGCACATACTCGGTATCCATGTACATGTCGACTCATTTTCACTTAAAAAAACGTTTGATCTTTACATTATGGTAACTTGGCGTTTTTTGGCGAAAATTTGGCGACCAACTCTCCTACAGCAACCCTATATTTTTTTTTCCCGCCGCCATTTTGTCTTCTCGAAGTAAAGACATGTTTCTTTTCTTTTTATCTACTGAACACTTCTTCCAACAATCTACTAGCCGAATTACACTTATGCTACAAATTTTATCTAACAAAACTGCTTAATCATGACAAATATTCACTGCAAAATTGGGAAAAAGTGCACAATACCATACTCCTTATGCGTTTTTCAAAATAACACATACACATAAACCATGTACACGCCGACTTATTTTTACTTAAAAAAAACATCCCAGAATTGCACAAAAATGGCATTGCGCACACTCTTCACTATATCCATGTACACTGCTTTTTTCTCATAAATTAGAAAAATTTCACGAAAATACATGACAATTTTCTCAATCTTTAAACCCGGTAAAAAGAACATATATGAAATTACCTGATCGCGAAAAGGTATTTACCCTTTCCAAATATGAACATTTCCACGTATAAAATAAATAAAATATCCAAAAACTTTTACCTCTAAATCATCTATTACATTATACACGTCACCAACGAATTCATACCGCAAGCATTACAAATACTTAGTATCAAATATTTAAATTATTTCCATGCACGTTTACTTCAACTCAAACGTATACCAAATTCCTACAAACATAAAATTCACAAAATAACTATCATTTAATTAAAATATCACTAAACCATGTACACGTAGACTTATTTTTACTTAAAAAAACACCCCAGAATTGCACAAAAATGGCATTGCGCACACTCTTCACTATATCCATGTACACTGCTTTTTTCTCATAAATTAGAAAAATTTCACGAAAATACATGACAATTTTCTCAATCTTTAAACCCGGTAAAAAGAACATATATGAAATTACCTGATAACGTATACCAAATTCCTACAAACATAAAATTCACAAAATAACTATAATTTAATTAAAATATAATTAAATTCACAAACACTACTTAAAATATAAATGAGCACATACATAAAATTAATAAAAATTACCTTACAATCCTAATTACTTTAAACTAAATCATTGCTAATAACAATTTTCCCAATAATACCAAATTCCTTTACTTCCACCTTACATTTAGAACAATGCATAAAAATAATATCCTCAAATAATTAAAAATACTAACTTACCTAATCTTCTTCAGAATCTTGATTACTTTCCGATAAACTTTTCTTTAGTTACGGCCATGGGATCCAAAAATTCACGAACACTGTTACACACAACACAGAATAAACCAAATACAAAATTTGCAGACTTTTCCCGATTTCCCCCCTTTTCCGATTCAAGAACCATAATTCGTCCATTAATATCACATGACATATCCCATGATTTCTCATTTCCCTCACACAAAATAATGCGTAATCGGAACTGAGTACTGCTCACATTATTACCAAAGTCCCAGGTAGTAACCTTTATCGCTTCCAAAATGTCGCCAAACTACCAGTTACCATATTGTAAAGATCAACCAAAAAAACATCCCAGAATTGCACAAAAATGACATTGCATACTCCCTTGACTTTATCCATGTACACATTGACCGATTTTCACTTTAAAAGTCACAGAAAATTGACAAAAATCCAATTCGGTTTAATCCTAGTATCCGGTTGCATACAAGATTTGGCTACTTTTGGCGACTTTTATGATAAGCAGTAAAAACGGGACATATACGATGAGTAGTAAACGGGTTATTCAAAGAATATATATAGTTATACAATATAGTGATAGTATATAATGTATAGTATATACATAGACGTTCTTTGAGTCATTTTTGGTGTTGGCGATAATTTTCAAAATCGCACCAAGGCTGCACCGTATACTAGGATTTTACCTCCAATTCTTCTTACTCTTGTAAAAAGCGCCAAACATATATATAAGTGGGCAAGTCTGCACTTTAGCCCAATTTTTAGTTTTATTTAAGATAGCACATAACTTTTCTCTGATAAAACATATTAAATTGAAGAAATGCCATCTTTACAAAAATTTTAAAACTATCTTATTGTACAAGATCTTAAATTAAATATTAATTATACAAGAATGCAACAATTTAAGATGCACTAAAAGACTTATGCAGGCATCCACCGCTTTCAATTTATGATAAGAATCTATAAATTTGATGCCTAAACCATTCCTTAATGTTATGTAAATTTCAAAATTGTTGTTCATTTTACTGTACTGTTGAGTACAGAAGTTGTTTCGTTTTTATAATAATTTCCAAATGATAAAATACAGTATGTATGCCAAGAAATATGTCGGCGATGAAAACACAAACTAAGAAATGTTTCAGGAATAATTGCTGAAATCTATACAAATCGTTTACGAAAGCGGTCCGTTACAGAACTGAAATGAAATCGAATAAAATTACATTAGTTATTTAATAACTAAAAATACGCATTCAATTAATCATTCTAAAAAGAGTCATCTAACCATAATAAAATATTAACCTACTGTTACAAGAATTATGATTATCTCAGGGCAAATCGTGAAATGCTAATTAGTTAATTGGTATATTATACGACTAAGTGCCGAATATACGAAATACACACAATCAATAAAATCATAACAATGAAACTATCTCTGACAATTCCGAGAATCTCTACTCGGTTTAACGGAAAGTGAACGAAGTCCTTAATATCAATTATTTGTTTCATAATAGTTAAGCTACTTCTGGTGGTACATTATAATGAGGGATAATTTAAATCGTACTGTTATAGTTCCAGCTTACATACCAAAAATACGTTATTCCTCAGAACACAAAAACTATCAGATGTTTATTAAAATAAATATTTCAGTGCTTCATATTTGTCCTCTCATGAATAATACGACGTTATTTTTCTTTTGAGGTTAATACACAGCCATTACAATTAATGATACCAAATAAACATATATATTTACCTTCAACTATTCGTTCATCGCGGGAGTTTACAATAATGGTAGACGAAGCGCTTCCTTCATCAAGATCGACCGTTTTAAAATCACCATTATATGAAACCTAAATTATAAAAGAAAATATTTTCAATATTAAAAAACAATATTGTAAATTATCAGATTAATATGAATTATTAAAGTAAAAATCAAACTAAAAAAACTATAATGTTATTTATTTTTTCGTTCGCTTCCAAAAGAACTCTAACTTTTTCAGCAATCATATGGATTAGGAAGTTTCTAAAAAGGAAATGGTTTGGTTTGGTTTATTTAATTATGGCAAAGCACACTAGGGCTATCTCCCTAAGGGGAGGGATGCCTTTGTGGAGGACTTTTTAAGGGAAACTGGCTCGTATACACCTAAAAAGGAAATGTCTCAAAGGGCTGGATTAGAGTAACATTCACAGAACAACAGCCTTGGTGGCGACAATTTGGCTCCCTTAAGGATGTGGGCGACATTTTGTTATGCCTACAAATGGTGAAAGAAGGAAAGAAACAATCTTTTGCCATTAATTGAAAAAAAAGAAAGAAAGAAGAAAATAATAGTCCCTCAGAGACAAAGCCCCTTTGGACTAATGAAATCGGCTAAATACGTGTTTTGTATGTTTGTAATTTTATGTTTAATTTGTAAGTTTGTATGTTTGTTAAGCTCAGATGAGGAAAAAGGTTATGAAGTTATGAGAAGTTAAGTTTCTCTTACTGAGGATTTCCCTTAAGAATGTGGGCGACATTTTATTATCCAACAGAAGTACAAAACAGAGGTTGAAAGAAGGAAAGAAACAATGTTTTGCCATTAATGAAAAAAGAAAGAAAAAAAATCGACTAAATGCGTGTTTTGTAAGTTTGTATGTTTGTTAAGCTCAAATGAGAGAAAAAGGTTATGAAGTTAGAAGCTAGGTTTCGCTTACTGAGGACAGTAAGTAACAGAACATCTTCAATAAGTTTATATTGAGCCACCCACCTGCGCCAACTGCCGAAAGAATCACACTTCCAACTTCAGGGGTTGCGAAAAGTTCCCCAAAATTAAAGAAACTCTCAAATTTAAGTCCTATGCAGACCGGATTATTACGAACAAATCCTACGTCAGTGCGCTATCCGGACGAATATCCCCAATTGACCTCACGGAAGCAAAGCAAATTCTAAAAAGCCTGACTGGTCTGGTTTCCATCATAAAGGAATCAGGCATTAGCCAACTCTCCAAAACTAAGAATTTACTTACTTTACATCAAGAGCAATCTGGACAAATAACTAATGGATCAATACACCATTAAATGTGCTCCTACTCGTGTCATGATCTGGAATGCCTGTGGCCTCCACAGCAGGTTAACCGAACTGCACAACTTTTTAATGGATCATGATATTGACATCGTTATCATCTCGGAAACGCATGCGTCCCGTGGACAAAGACTAAACATTGCTAATTATGCGTCCTACAGTTGTGACAGACTTACTTATAGAGGAGGCGGTGTTATTCTTTGCTTCAAAAGAAACTTTCAATCCTGTCTCATCACGGAAAACGCAACCCTGGATATGAACTTGTAACTGCCTGCGCATCGCTACCAAATATAGGAAATATCTACTTTACAGCAGTTTATAATGCACCTAATAGCAAACTCACTTTGAGTTTGTTCGAAATTAATCAATTTCTTGACTTATTTAATAACTTCGGACGAATGGTAATATATTTAGCAGAGAAAGCACATTGCAGGAACTTTTCGAATTGGCGGTGAAGTTTCAAAATCGCAGAATAGCGGAAAAAGCGAGAGGGGAAACATATTCTCAAAGTACCCGAAGGAAGGAGGAAACCAGAAATGGAAATCGCTCTTATGGGGGAAAGAACTATCAAGCTAACGCATCGAAACTCGAAGGTCAAGGCCCAAAAAGAAAATTTGAAAATAAGCATCCGCGTACCCAGAAGACACAGATTGAAAGGAAAGCTTTAAACGACTGGAGGGGCCTGTGAAAGGGAGGGTCCAGACCCCGGAAGTTTTAGAAAAACCCTCAAATAGACATCTAAATACAGTCATCGTAAAAAACTCACAGCTACCAATTATACAAGTCCTGGTTGGCGATGTACCAGTAGAAGCCCTCATCGATACAGGAGCAGAAGGAAATTTCATGAGTGAAAAGTTCTTCAAAAAGAATTTTTATAGGATACGACTCTTTAAAACCAGAAATACGGAAATTATAGCGGCGCAAGGAAAAACATGTCACTGCATCGGGAAAGTATCATTAAACATACAGGTAAAAGAGGAAAATCTCAAAGTATTAATTTTTGTGGTGAAACACCTCCAACACTCTCTTATTTTAGGTATGGACTTTTTAAGGGCCGCGAGGGCCAAATTAAATTTTCAAGATAGTTCCGTGGTGCTGGAGATGGACCAGAGGGTGGTGGAACCGGTGGAGACACCTGAATTGGACCTTAGCCATTTGAATGACCAGGAAAGTAAAGCAATACAGCAAGTGGTGAGTAATTTTTCTCATTTGTTTTCAGAAAAACCGGGAAACTGTCAGATCGTGACTCACAAGATTCAATTAAATGCCGAAAAACCTTGTAGGACTAAACCTTACCGCTATGACAAACAAAAAGACGTAATCATCGAAGAACATATTCAGGAGATGGTAAAGAATAAAATAATAACGCCCATAAATAGTGAATACGCGAGTCCAGTCGTACTATGTAGGAAAAAGAACGAGTTTCCTCCTTCGGATAAAAGGGCTTGGAGGTTTGCTATCGATTATAGAAAACTAAATAGCATAACTAAATTCCCAGTTTACCCTTTGCCGGTTATAGACGAGATCATTAGACAGATCAAATCGACAAGATATATGTCTACTTTGGACTTAACGTCTGGCTACTATCAAATAGCTATGAGACCCGAAGATATACATAAAACCGCGTTTATAACAAAATCGGGCACTTATGCATTTTTACGCATGCCTTTTGGGTTGTGTGGGGCCCCATCAACATTCCAGAGAGCTATGGACATTGTTCTAAAGCCTGTCCTAGGAAAATCAACTTTAATTTATCTAGATGATATAATTATAACGAGTAGTACGTTGGAACAACACGTTAATGACCTCGAACAAGTTTTTAAATTATTAAAAGAGGCCGGTCTTACAATTAACGCCTCAAAATGCAAGTTCGCAACTAAAGAACTTAAATATCTCGGTTATAAAATTTCGCAAAAGGGTATAGAAACGCAAGATTCAAAAATAAAAGCTATTAAGAATTTCCCACCGCCCAACACCGCCAAGAAACTTTCATCTTTCCTTGGACTATGTTCTTACTATCGATCTTTCATAAAAGATTTCGCTAATATTGTTGAACCACTCTTAGTAATCAAAAGAAAAAAGAGTAAATTTACGTGGACAGCGGAAGCGAACACAGCTTTTGAAAGAATAAAAGAAGCGCTTATTAATGCCCCTGTTTTAAAATTCCCTGAGGGGGACGAAAACCTGGAAATTGCGGCAGATGCATCAGACTATGCGGTGGGCGCGGTTCTTATGCAAAATAACCATCCGCTGGCATTTTTTAGTAAAACATTGAATCAAACACGAAGGAATTATACAGCTACAGAAAGAGAAACATTAGCCGTATTAATGGCTGTACACAAATTTCGAGTTTATTTCGGCAAATCGCCAGTAACAGTCTTTTCGGATCATGCGGCTGTTGCTGGACTTTACTCGGGAAAAAACCTAACGCCCAGGTTAATAAGATGGGCTTTAAAACTCCAAGAATATAATATCACAATAAAATATAAACCGGGTAAGGAAAACAATGTAGCTGACGCACTTTCTCGTATAAAACTGGACGATGAAGGTAATGAAATTAAATGCGCTGTGTTGACTTCAAAAATTTTAGATTCTAGAGATACGGTTATTACTGAACTGAAAGCTGATCCTGAATTTGGAAATATCTATGCTTATTTGAAAGACCCCGAAAGCTTTGAGCATACAGATATCGATGCGATAAGAAATAGAGCAAAAAACTATGAAATAATAGATAATTTATTATTCTATACGAAAACAACGAACGAAAATCTTGAGTATAAGCCAGTCATCTCCGCCTCGCTTCGATTAAGCACTTTGAAGGAGTTGCACAAAAAAAAAAAAAACAGCGGGCCACCTCGGGGTCAGAAAGACTTTAAAAAGGTACGCGAGGCGGTATATTTCCTGCAATTATACAAAATAGTAACGGCGTATGTCAGGTCCTGCAATCAATGTCAGTTAATAAATGATATTAATTACAGCCCGGCCGGGTACTTAAATAGCATTCGCGCTACATTTCCGAATGAAATTTTAGGCATAGATCTCCTTGGTCCCTTCCCCCAGAGCGAGTTAAATAAAAATCGTTTTCTTTTAGTAATAGTAGATCATTTTTCAAAATGGATAGAAATTGTTCCTCTTAAACTCGCGTCAGCCAAAACAGTCGCAGATGCATTCTTACACAGATACATTTTAAAATACGGTGCACCGATAAAAGTCATTAGCGATAACGGAAAACAATTCATTAGTCAAATATTTGAAAACATATGCAATGGACTTGATATACGCCATATCAAAATGGTTCCGTATAGACCACAGGCTAACATAGCAGAAAGAGTTAATAAAAACATTGTAAAAATAATTCGCAGTTACGTTAGCACACATCACAAGCGCTGGGATGGCTACATAAATGAATTAGCTTATGCTTTAAGAACGGCACATCATGATACTACGGGAAAAACTCCAGAATTATTTTTAGGCAGAAAGTTAATTACGCCTTTAGATAAATTATTCTTTGTGCAACAAAGAGAGCAGGAATTCAAACAAAAGGACGTGCAAAAGCTAATTGATGAGGCGCTTAAAACCTCGGATACGGCAAGAAATAGACAAAAGTTATATTACGATAGAAAACGCCGTGAAGCAGATTTTAAAGTTGGGGATAAAGTATTGAAACGGAAATTTTCTTTATCAAGTGCCCCAGACAATTTTATGGCAAAGCTAGCTCCAAAGTTTGAAGGCCCCTATGTAATTCAGGAAATCAAAGGAGTAGTCTTATATCTTAAAAACTAGAGAGGGGAAATCTGTAAAGCAAGTCCCGACCAGGTGAAAAAATACTATAATCCAAATGATTTTGAAATCCTTAAAAGTTTCTTGCAGGACTCAAGTCTAAACGAAATAGAAGGGCCAGAGACTGCAACAACTATTCCACCACCCAAGAAACGGAGAACTGAAGAGAGACCTAGCACTTCTACAACCCGGACGTCGGTATCAAAAAGAAAAAAGGATTTTCAAACTCCGGCGTTTAAGAAAAACAAAAATACAGATGAACCTGGTAAAGAAACCGTGGTAAAGACGAAAACACCACCTACAAAAGATGGCAGGAGAAATTACACATCAAGGAGAACGCGCACACGGCCACAGAGTCAGGTGCCAGCAAGGCCGCCGTTCCGGAAACTGAAACGCCAACAGGAGGCACAGAAGTACGAGGAACAGAAGAAATTCAAGGACTCCAGACCGGAGGACGTCAAGACCAGCCGTCCCAGGCAGAAACGCAAAAGCCAACAACCAGACGATTACTCCGTCAAGAGGCCAGCATGTAGAGGACGCAAAAGAAAGATCAACGGGGACGACACGCGGAGATCAACAAGGAGAAGATTGACATCCATGACACCTCTAACTTGGGATCAATTTTGTCAAAAACGGATGACGGAGTTTCAAGCATCGAAAACTCAAAGATAAGTTAAAACCTTCTATAATTTTTTTTTCTCTTTTGTTCCGAAATGTTATGCATAAGTACGAAGTTCTATGTTTTGACGAAAGTCAATATGTCTCGGTTGAGACTTAGTTTTGTTTTACTTTATTTAGCTAAGGCAAAAGTATTATTTTCTTTAAGTGTAAAAGCTAAAAACAAGCATTTTCTGTTGGTCGAAAGACTAATTCTGTTATGTTAAAGCCAAAATTTGGCCGGAGATAAAAATAACTTCGTATTCTTGTATGTACTAAGAATTTTAGTTCCAGTGCCGCCAGCTTGGCGAAGAATGAGTAAAGTAAAAATTTATTTTCTCTTATTCATTTTATGGTAAATTGTAAAAAGCATATGTATTAAACTTTTGTAAATGTATGTAAATACTTGCATGTTATGTAAAAGTAGAATTTAGTCTAGAAGCATAAAATTGTAGATGCTAAAAGTGAATGCTTAAAAGCAATGAAGTCAAAATTTAAGTATTAAACTGGAAAGTCATGCTTTAGAGCGAAAGCCTGCATGTTTAAAGATGAATGAGGGAGAAGCTAGAATGAATGTGTTTTTTAGGGTTCTCCACCTACATTTGAATTTTTAAGACTGTTAAAGTAGCTCATTGAGTTGTAGAATGTCGAGTAAGGTGTGTCTATTTGGTTGTTGAATTCTAACAAATCATGGTGGTTAGGGGAAGTGTTGTAAGACTAAAACACGAATATTCCCGTTTGACACCACACATGGTGGAGAGCCAGGGTAAAGTTAAATTAATGCTTGAAAAATTGAATGAATGTGAAGTAAGCAATAACTAAGAAAAACGAATCGTTAAAAACAAAAATTTATTGTGTCAAGAAAGTGTAAATTATAATGTATGTAGAAAGATACTGATACTTATTCCTTCCAGATGCTGGAAGGAAAGACCAAGATTGATTGATGAAGTCCAGGAAAAGTTGCTGTAAGAAGAAAGTTTTGTAACGACTAACAGAATTTTAATTGTTACATAAGATTTTTTTTTTTTTGTAAACGAGGCTTTCGCCAGTTAGTTCAGAATTAGATAAACTTACAACAGGTCGTTTGTAGGACCTGCTTCCAAGTTTTCCAAATTCTGGCAGCGGCAAATGTAGGGTTTATATTTATTTTAACTAACATTTATTTTAAGTTTAAACTATCTTTTCTGTCAAGCCTTACTTTCCCCTGGAACTGCCAATGCCAGAATATGTAAATTTGAGTAGAACGCGCAAGCATTCAAATTATCAGCGGAAGTAGTATGATTTAAATAGAAGGAAACGAGTTCGGAGAGAGAGTTATTCTTACTTCGCGAGCGCGGAGGTAGAGATCGAGAATTAAAGAACCCCGCGTTGCGGCCTATGTGCTTGGCGGGAAGTAGTTGCAATTGTTCCAGTGAGCTTCAAGTCTGCTGAATTAGCTGCGGTATTTGTAAAACGCGGTGAGTTAGTTATTTTAGAGAGCCTCGTAGTTAGAATATTGTCTTTACTTTCTTTTCAGGTTTTTATTTTTATTTTGACTGCCTAGTTGGCAAAGTTTGTAAGCGTCAAGAGGACGCAATTGTAAATTAGTACGTTGAATAAAAAGGGACTTAAACCCTTTATAAGACTCTGTGGTTTATACCAGCTTTCACAGTCACCTCTTGGTTGCGTGCTAGTTAGAGGCGCGCAACGTTATAAGCTACTTCTTTGGCAAGCGCTACTCTTGATTTACATAATATCAATTGTACTGAAGTTTTGCCCTCAATATATGCACGTAAGAAAATGCATGCTGCATAAGATACCTTACTAGCATCACTAAAACAATGTAGAGAGATAGAGCAGTCATCGAAGGGTCCAATCACAAGTTTTCTTGAAATTTTACAATAATTCAAGAAGTGTAGTCTCTTGAGGCAAGCCTGAAATTCTCTTTCTATACCTTGTGGAAGATTTTCATCCCAGAAAAGTTTCATCTTCGATGTTTTTGGCAGAATGAGTTTTGGAATTAACGTGGTTGGACTTGTAAATCCGATGGGATCGAATATCCTCTGTGAGGCTGCCAGAAGAGATCGTTTCGTGTGGGCACTCTCCGAAACTGTCAAAGGGGTTAAATTGCAATAGATTTCATCATTCTCGGTGTCCCATGAGAGTCCCAGAATTGGAATGACCTTCTGATAGGAAGTCATGCTTCTATCTTTGAATGGTGCAGCAGTCCACCCTCTAAGGTCAAAACCTCCTGAAGACATTAGAGTTTGGGACTCTTCTTTGAACTTGACTACTTCTTCTTCGGTTTCGAAACTAGCTATACAATTGTCGACGTAAAAGGATTTCTTCAATCTAAGTGCCGTTCCTCTTAAATCTTGTGGAGCATTATCCAAATGGTAAGAAATCGTTGCTCCCAACAGGAATGGACTCGAAGAAATGCCGAACACGACACGACACTGTCTGTAGGTAACAACCTCTTTTGTTTGAATCTTTCCACCACAGGAATTTCAAAAAGTCTCTGTCCTTGACACACAAACTGATTTGTAAGAAAGCTTTTTTTATATCAGCAGTAACACCAGTTGCATGTTGCCGGAATTGTATCAAAAGTTTTGGAAGCATTTCTATTAAATTCGGCCCCTTTTCGAGGCAAGCATTCAAGGAATTCTCATTTTCATCATTTAATGATGCATCGAATACAGGTCGCACTTTAATAGTCAGACTGGAATCCTTGATTACTGCTTGATGAGATAAATAGTGACCAGTATGACTATTATTCGGAGCTATTTCAAGTATACCTTCCTCGTGCCAGCCTTTAATAATACCATCATATTCTTCGAAAAATCCCATCTTCTGCAGTCTTCGTCTATTGGCGAAAAGTCTTTTGTCCGCTTTATCTTTATTACCTTCGAGAATCCGATGACTATCCTTCCAAGGCAAACAGATTTCATACCTATTGCCCTCGATTACTTGAATGCTCTCTAGGAAAAATTTGATCGTTTCATTGTCTAAATTCTCCTTAGTCTTCACTTCCGCCGGATCGTTTATGCCAATTGTCTCTAAATTCCATAGTTTTGTGAGATCCAAAGTCCGACGGTATCAAGCAAGGTATTATGACTTTGCACTGGGCCTTGTAGGGTCCAACCCAATTTTGTTTCAATGGCAATAAGGGTTTTGTCAATTGGAATGATATTATTCGTCATCAACTGTCCGGAATAGTCGGCTCCTATTAACAATGCGATATCTGGTATATCTCTTATGTTCTCGAAGTGAGGAACATATATGTTTGAGTTTCACTCTAGGAATGTATCCACAAATTTTGTCTTTATCTAAAACCGATAATTCGTATTTGAATTTATTTTCCGTTCCTTGTATTTCGATATCAAAAATACCATGGACCTGAGATTCAGTTTCAACTCCACCAAACAAATTGTGGCTCAAAGTCTCTTGATCTAACGGGACTAAATCTTGATCTAATGGGACTAAATCTAGTCTCTTTATTATGTCTTTCCGTAAGTAAGATCTTTGGGTGCTACTTTGGTAGACGGTTGCACGGATTTTTGGCGATTTACATTGGCGCAATTGTTTTTACAAACGTCAGCCATCTTGAAAAATTTTTACAAACGTCAGCCATCTTGAAAAACGCTGTTTTTACGCATAGTAAATTATTCGAAACTTAATAAATAAATAAATAAATAAATAAATATTGTTAAAAGTAATGGATTAATTTTTTTGTGGAAAATGTCGTTTTTTAAGATGGCAGGCAAGTGTAAATAAATACATTTACTATGAGTATAAAATACTAAAGTTAGGTTATTATTACTTTCATATAGCAAAGAAGAGAATAAAAACACCGCTATAAAAACATTGGGCCAACGTTTAATTAGATTAAAATATTACTGAAATTGAATATCGAATTAAAAATTGAAGTATACAATTATAAAATAAAAGACAAATATGTACTTACATTTTTTTGAGTATTTAACCTAATGTTTATTGTACCACAAAAAATTCAGAATCATAATTTAGATAACATCTTTGAAGACATCTTTGAAGGAATTCGAAGATATGAATTAAATTTTAAAACGGCGCGGAAATGCACAAATTGTCAGTAACCAATCAGGGAGCTGATTACAGCTCGTTAATGCACAAATATTCTATAACCAATCAGAGAGCTTATTACATCACGGCTAGAATTAAAATTATTTAAAAATTCATACATAATAAAATAATTTTTTAAAAAAATGCAAAATTGAATTGTATTTTAATATTTAAGAGCCATAAATAATGTTTAAAACATTAGATTAAATTTATACATATTAAAACGAATTACTTTTAAAGTAAGGTGACGTCCTTGATTACATCATCCACAACATAAAATTTCATAAAATATGATAAACAATAAAATTTTTATTTCAAATAAAAATGCAAAATTAAATTGATTTTTAATATTTAAAAGCCGTAAATAATATTTTAAACACGGAATTTATGCACAATAAAACGCATTATTTTTTAAATAAAATGACAACAAAGTATCGGTTACCATAAATAACTTATCCAGCAATGGGTTTACCATAAGTTGTATTACTCGTCAAAGGAAAATCGCCAAAAAATCGCCAAAATCCGTGCAACCGTCTACCAAAGTAGCACCGATCTTTGTGACCCACTGTCAAAAAGCGTTCTCACAAGTTCCTTTTTTCCGTTACGGACAATGTTCACCATAGTAGTTTGGAGAAGAGTTGTTTGCAGTTTTTGGTTAGACAATAAAGTCTCACTCGTTTCGTTAGCTGCTTTAGGTGCTTCCTTTTTTGAATTTCTAGAACCTTTTAGTTCTCTGCACATCACCGTTACGTGACGTTTGTTTCAAAATAGGCATTTCACAGAACTTTTACACTTTTCGGCAGCATGCTCAATTTTTAGGCAGTTAAGACAAGCTCTTTTCTTTCTTAGTAAATTTTTCTCATCTTCCAATGAAAGGCTGTACAGATTAAAGCACTCATAAGAATTATGTGTTTCTTTGTCACACCAAACACAAAAATTAAGCTGTTTCTTCTTTGAATCTCTTGCATAAATACAAGCTGCTGTGGCTGGAACCGAGTCAAAGTCTGGAGCAGAAAAACTTGTACGGGCTAACTGAAGACGCTCTTCACTTTCAACTTCAATTCGGAGGCTGGCGAGATCGCTCCCATGCCCTCAGAATTTCTTCAGGTATTGAACATTCTACAAGGGGATACAGCATAGCTGCATAAATCTCACTTTTTACCCCCAACGTCTCCAAAGCTCTGAGTTGCGTCTCTAACTTATCATATAAGTTGGATAAAGTCATATTTCCCTTTTTGCTAGCTTTAACCAAAACCAACTTTAATAATTCGCGAACATAGATTTCTACGAGTAATTCGTCGCGTACAAATCGACATTTTAGCTGCTTGATAGCTTCTTTATAATTCGCGCCTGAGGGAGGATAACTATCTATGAGCTCTCTCGCTGGGGATCCAAGGACCGTTGCCTGCAATAGGTACTGAAATTTATCATCGTCATCTACATTTACATCTTCATCGATCTTCTTAAACTGTCCCCAAAATCCTAACCAATTTCGGGTCTCCCCGTTAAATTTTTGAAGTTCCAAGTTTGGTAATTTAAAGTTCCTTTTCATGGAATTTTCTAAAGTTCCAGGTGTAATTACAGGAGTGGAATTCACCATTCTATTTTATACTTTTGTTTTTAAACTGATATATTTATCACGATATGTTTCATTCGTGTCAAAATAAGCCAAATATTCACTTTGGTTTTCACTTTTCAACAAAAGTTGTGATTCAACTTCATCTAATCTGTTGAATTTTCTTTCCAACTGTGTGCTCAATTTTTGGAGTTGATTAACCTCCACGTCAGGCTTTAGAATTTCAGCATCTAAAGCACTGGCAGTAATCGTAAACGATTGCCTTACGCTTTCTTAATAAAATTTCCATGATTTTAAATTCAATATGCCCAATATATTCAAATAATAAAGGATATGGCTTTAGTGTAGAATTGGGTGCCCCTTCGATTGGCGACATTTTTTTAAAATTTTGGCGATGAAACCTCACTTCTGGTTACCACGATAAGTTTAACTTTATTTTAGCTTCCCGATTTTATTTAAATGAAAATAGATTGATGTGTACATGGACATATTTAAGGCAGTGCGCAATGCCTAGTTTGTGCAATTCTAGGATTTTTTTTTAAATAAAAACAGATCGATGTGTACATGGACACAGATCTTATGCAATTCTTCGACTTCTTATTTTGGTTTTGTGTAGCGGCCATCTTGAAATTGTGACTTCCTGGAGCCGATCTTGTCGTCAAGAAAGAATCGTCAATAAGTAAGGGGCACCCAATTGTAAACTTTTACCAAGGATATAATCAAATAAATCATAAAGTCACTTGATAAATTCCGATACGAAATCGATGTTTCGTTTTCAAACCGTTGTTTCGTTTTCTTCAAATAGCCATTCCGTCCTGTCACCAGACGCCAGTTGTTTGAAATTAATCAATTTCTTGACTTATTTAATAACTTCGGACGAATGGTAATATATTTAGCAGAGAAAACCTTTTTAATTAACAACGAACTTATTTATTTAGCATTCTAAACATAACAAAAAGAATAACGTTCCATGCGTTATCATGCTCAAAGTAATATATAAAAAACACCACTGTTGCCACAAAAAATCTACACTATAACGAAAATATTAAATTATTGTGTATTAATTGAGTTCGTGCACGTTCCTGAGCAGAGTTGCTTAACGAACTCTTGCCTGTGGATATTGCAGCAATCGCCGCTGACGATTTTAACGCCAAGCACAAACGCTGGATGTGTAGAAAAACGAACATTAATGGCAAAATACTACACAACTATGTTTCAGATCATCCGAATAGTACTTCATGCTCCTGGTGAATTGCCCGAGCAACAATTACCCGAACATATTGGATATCCTGCTAACAACGACTTCAATACCAGTCGCCATGGAAGTTTTGCATGAATTAAGTTCAGATCACCTGCCAGTTATTGCTGTGCTCGGAGTGGCCAAACCTGAGTCACGTGACTTCCGAAATATCACGAACTGGACTTTATTCCAAAATCTACTAGCTGCTGACCCCCCCCCCAGATAGCAGCTTAAGAAATACTAATGATATTGATTCTGTTGTTAATTTATTCACTACTAAAATTCTTGACGCCATCAACGAAGCTTCTGAGAAGATTCCAGTCTCATATAAAATTCTCAAACTCCCTTCGCACATCAGACTTTTTTGGTTTGGATTTGCTTCGAGCTGGTTGTCTTTCACGCATCCGGATTCTTGGTAAGCATTTTCAAGCTTTGTTCTAGCGATTGTTTTCTTTTGATGAACAATGCCTTGCTTCGAGTTACGTTAAGGATCTCGTAAAGTTTAGGTTTTTGTTATGGATTTAGATTTTCTTAGGAATAGGGATTTAATTCATGATATTATTGATAATGGCACTCCGGAGGATAAGCATAAGTTATGGATTAACTTAAATACGCATCGTAATCAAATTCTAAATGGAAAGGTTGCTGTTGCTCCTGATATACTTGATGAAATTTGTAAACTCACTGAAGTCCTTAACTTAGGCATGAAAATGTTCAAAAATGTTGATGAACTTAATGAAAATTTTCCCATTGATAATGAATCTTCTGTTAGTAAACCTAGTACTAGTAAACCAACTGATTCTCAAAATATGCAAAGCATAATAATACCTCCCGATAATATTCAGAAGGCTACTGCTGATAAACAGAAAGAGGAATGGATCTATCCCAAAAAAAACCACAAACGCAATCTTAGCGAAGATAGCAATCATTCAACCACATCTGTTAAAAATAAATATTCCGCTCTCCCTAACGAAGACGATATGGATGTTCAAGTCATCAGTTCTCAGAACTCTCAAGATAGCGAAGGATTCGTTAAACCCAGAAAAACCGCTAATAGAATACCTCCTATAATCATTTCGGACGTAACCGATTGGAAAAAACTCCGCGATGAAATTAAAAAACTAACTTCCCAAATGGAATGCAACTTTAAAGGCACTGATATACACATCAAAGTTAAAAGTTCAGATGATTACAGATTAATCACTAAATTCTTAGATGATAAAACTATTCCGTATCACACATTTCCTCTGCCAACTGAAAAATCCATACGCGCTGTGATTAAAAAACTCCCAGCACACACTAAAACAGAAGACATATTTGAAGAGTTAACTGAAAAAGGAATTCCAGTTAAAGCTGTTAAGCAGTTCACCAAGAAAATTAATGGCGAAATTGTCAAAATGCCCACCTTCTTAGTGGAAGTAAAAAGAAGCATTGAAGGGGAAAATATTTATAAAATTACACATATCCTAGATTTAGGAATTAAAGTTGTTAGCTTCAAATCTACGCCAGGTCCGACACAGTGTCACAACTGTCAAAGGTACGGTCATAGTAAAACGCACTGCAAGCATAAAACGCGCTGCCTAAAATGCGGCCAAAATCATGCTACGTATACTTGTACTAAAGACAAAAATCTACCTGGTACCTGTGCCCTTTGCGGAGGTCCGCATATAAGTTCTTATCGTGGGTGTGAAATGCACCCTGATAATATAAAAGAGAAGATAGCCCAGCAGAAATCAAGAGAAGAAAATCGTAATACCAGAAGAAATAACCCACCCCCACCTCCAAGGGACTTCGAAAATTTTCCGCCGCTTCCTACTCAAAATCAAACCCAAAATGTTGAAATAATAACAACGAAAATAATACAAGTCAAACCAATCGGAACACAGAAAGTTCAGGAGAAGAACAAAACTCCGCCCCCGGATTCATATTATGGCTAAAAAACTTATTCAACCAAGGCAAATTACTTTTCCAGAAATTTATGACAGCAAAATCACTAACTGACAAAATCCAAATCGGATTTGAAGCATTTGAACTCTTAAGCAATATGAACTATGAATTCTAATCCTTATATTAATGTTACTAGTTATCATATCACTGCCTCGAGTAGTTTAAATGTCGCATATTTTAACGCAAATGGTATAAAAAATAAAAATACCGAGATACTTAATTACATTAATCGTCATGATATTGATATTTTTCTCGCTAACGAAACTCATCTTAGAGCATGTGACAAATTTAAAATACAAGGATTTAGAACTTATCGTTCTGACCGCTCTCATAATAGAGGAGGCGGGACTTTGATTCTTGTTAAAAATTATCTTCGCTCCACTCCATTTATCCTCAGCGGCAATACCAGCATCGAACACACAGCTATCATTGTGCACTCTCGTACCAACGAACCAGTGGTTTTTATCTCTGCCTACAATCCACCAAGGAACACCATCAGTGGTCACGATCTCATCAGCTTTAGCAACATCGCTTTTCCGGTTGTCATAGCCGGCGACCTTAATGCCAAACATAATTCATGGAACTCAAAAATCAGGAACACTAATGGTAACATACTCTATAGTTTCGCACTAAATAACGATCTCAGAATTTATGGCCCTACTGACCCTACTCGTTACCACCATACAGGTACAGCTGATGTTCTTGACATTGTCATTACGAAAAATATTCTTCAAATTTCATATCTTAAAGTCAATAATGAACTGAGTTCAGATCACCTTCCAGTCAATTTCACATTTTATGGATATGAAAGGTCACTCCCTCTCAAAAGCATCACTAACTGGACTAAATTTAAGGAAATCCTTGAAACACTACCTGCACATCCGGTTTTAGCTGATATTTCACACATCGAAGAACAAATCACTAAAATCAACAGAAGAATTAACGCTGCTATTATCAATTCTACTACTTTTAAAGAATATCAGAAGCCCAAATTACCTGACTACTTAATTGATAAAATTAAAGACAAAAATAGGACTGCCAAGCAATGGAGAAGGACGGCTGATCCTACTATTAGAAACCAATTAAATAGAAAAATCCGTGAAATTCAAGAAGCTATTTCTGAATATATTCAAATTCTTGGGATGATCTCCTCGATTCCATTGACTTTAACCCAGGAACTGTCTGGAAAATTGCAAAAACACTCCGTAAAAATCAAGACTATAATATTGGTCCTATTAACACTAATTATGGCATCGCCTACTCTGAAAAAGATATTGCAGAAGCTCTTTACTAACAACTTTTACTAACAACAATTATTACAATGAGGAAATAGAAGAGGATGTTTATAATTTTAATATTCACCTCCCGGACCGCATTGGTAATGAGCATATTAATCCCACCTCACCTAATGAAATTTATGACATCATCAAAAATCTAAAAGTCAGAAAAGCTCCGGGTTTCGACGGGATTTCAAATAAAATTCTAAAAATTCTGCCTAAAAGCTACATTGTCCTAACTACTAATATCATAAATGCGTATCTGAGGTTAAACTATTTTCCACAGCAGTGGAAACATGCAAATATTGTTACTTTCCTTAAACCGGGGAAAAATCCAAGAGAGCTTAACTCATATCGTCCAATTAGTCTGCTTCCTGGGCTGGGCAAAGTTTTCGAAAGGGTCATACAAAGAAGACTTACAAAGCACCTTCAAGATTAAAAATATAATAAATATTGAGCAATTCGGCTTCGGAACTGGGCACAGTACTGTTCATCAACTGCTTAATGTAACAGAGTATATCGCTGATTCATTCGTTAAAAAGAATACAATTGCAAGTTGTTTTTTGGATTTAGAAAAAGCATTTGACAAGGTGTGGCATGATGGTTTAATTTACAAGCTACACCTTGCTCATCTGCCAATTAACTTCATTAAACTTCTAAAACGTTATCTGAGAAACCGTACCTTTCAAGTAAAAATTAACAACACTTATTCTACGAAGAAATATATCAAAAGCGGAATTCCACAAGGAAGTGTTCTTGGACCCAGTCTTTTTTGCATTTATACAAATGACATGCCCGTCCCACTTAATTCAAAAATAGTTAAGTTTGCTGATGATACAGCGATATTGACCAGATCAATGAAACCACAACTTGCTGTTGATAAGCTTGAAATTGCAGTGAATCACGTTGTGCATTATCTTAAATCATGGAGACTCAGCATTAATCCCTCTAAAAGCAACATTCTACTTTTTCGCCGACATCGAAAATTCACCCCAGTTGAAGTGAACATTAAAATTAATAATCAAGAAGTTCCTGTGGTTAACAGCACTAAATATTTAGGTATCTATTTTGATTCACAATTGCTCTTTAAAGAACATTCCGAATATGCACTCAGAAAAGCGACTGTCGCAAAAATTGCTCTTCAACCCTTGATTGGCAGAAAATCCAAGTTAAATGTGAGAATTAAAAAGAAAATATATATTACACTTATTCGCCCGATACTTCTGTACGCTATCCCTGTTTGGGCCACCGTTTATAAAACCTACAGAAGAAAACTACAAATTTTTCAAAATAAAATTCTACGCGATATCATCAATGCGCCGTGGTTTGTCAGAAACTTACAGATTCATAAAGAATTGAAGATCCGGCTCATTCCTGATGAGATACTCACTACAAGCCACAATTTCTTTCAAAAAATAGCTAACTCAAGATATGACCATATAAGGAAGCTAATTAATTATGATCCTACCCTGGAATGTGCTACAAAAAGGCCCAGAAGCATCTTCCATAATGTGAAGTGGTGAATTGTAAATAGTGTATATAAAAAATTATATTACATGAGACTGTATAATATCCCACAGCATCGGACTTTGGATTAAAGCTCACTTATTCTTCGTATTTTCAACTACCTCAGATGAACATTGCGACATCCTAATGGATAATGGCATTGATCTTTGGTAGCTTTTTATATTTTTTATATTCAATTTGTTTTCTACTACTTATGATTGACTTTGCGACACCCAAATGGGTAATGGCTTAGCTCATAGGTATCTGCTTTTGTGTACATATTGTGTATATAAAGAAATTCACCACTTCGCGTTTTGAGAATAACAGCTACAGAGTACAAGACTAAAACCACTGTGTTGTTGGTTCATCAAGTGTTCTCTTGCTGTTTCATTGTGTATACGAGTACATTTAATTTACTATGCTTTACAAGTATTGTGTGTCTTCAAGTGTGAATTCTTCATTTTCACTTTATAATTTGACTATGCTTATCTGCAAGTACTGTTTTCTTTTTCCACCGGAATGTGAACTTTCAAGAAGTATTGGCCGAGGTCAGTTTACGTGAGGGTGACTCCTGTCGTAACTGCCGCCGACCCACGACGTTTCAAGCCACACCCACTGGGTAGAACTCATTGCAATTCAGCCTGGCAAGTGCCATTTCATTTAATTTATGAAATTCGAAGAATTAGTGATTTAATTATGATTGTTCATCACTAGCTTACTACATAACTTAATATATTTTCATATTTTGTTGCCAGCTCTAACAGTTTTCCCAGATGCATTTCTAAATTTCATTGTGTACTCATGTACTATTCTAGCTCCGCCTATAGAGGCGCGGCGGTTACCGCCTTATTCTCATTTTTCCAAGCCTTAGGGTAATACCATGACAGGCAGTTAAAGCAGTGGGCTGCTAAATGCTGTCTAAATCAGATAACTGAACTGAACTGAACGCACATCAGAAACGCAATCCGGGAAAGGAATTGGCTGAGGAAAAGATATCACGTGACATGGGGATCTCAACATCAAGCGTAGTCTGAAAAATAGAGAGATAAAAAAATTAATCAAGGAACATAAACAATTCCTCTGGGAACAAAAGATGGAATCCCTAGACGTCACGGAAGGATCGTTCTGGAACACCATCAAAAAATTCAAGCAAAAATACTTATGTAATCGATCTATCTACTGCAATGACAAAATCTATGCTACTAACGACTCCAACTCCAACTTGCTTTATTTGCCGCGATTAACCTGCGAAATCGCAGGTTGTGTTCCGGCTATCGAACTTTGGTGCTTCTAGGAGCGCTGCAGGTAAGGAAATGCCGAACGTAGTTCTCGTGTAGACAGGATAGCAGATGCAGGGGGTGTGACCAATGTCACGTGATGAGCGTTTACTAACGATGAGAAATCCGCCATCTTTGCTGATTATCTGGAAAAACAATTCACGCCCAACACCTGGCCACGTGATGATCATTCGGAACTCAGCATATTATTCAAGGTCTGTAATTGGCTGAACTCACCAAGCGAGCGAAACATCTCCGCCCTCGCCACGCCTTCTAAAATTAAAGACCTACTCAAAAAACTAAAATTAAGAAAAGCCCTAGGAATTGATGGAATTTCTAATATTGCTCGAGAAACCTGCCCACGAACATGATAACAAAACTCTCCTCAATACTCAATGCTTGTTTAATCTCTTAGTTCCCAGTTGCCCGGAAAAGAGCGAAAATCGTCATGATTCGCAAGCCTGGAAAAGATCATTGTAAACCCGAGGGATATAGACCTATTAGTCTCCTACCAGGTCTTGGGAAATTATTTGAGCGAAACCCATCCTTGCGAGAATGAAGACATACCTTCACATACTTCCCCCAGAGCAGTTTGGATTCGGACCATGACTCTCAACATTGAAGCAATTAATCAGGATAATAGAATTTGCTGGGGCGGCTCTGCATTCTAAACTTCAAGTCGCACTCCGCATGTGAAGGCCCGTCACACGAGTACGCTCGAAACGTAGCTGACGAACACGCTTTTACGTTATCAGCGTAAAAGCGTCCAAACGAGTACGCTTGCGAAGAGTGCGTTTAACCAATAGAATTATTTTGCGCAAAAATCACGTGAGACGCTGTAATATAGCGTCAACAGAGCTGTATCTTATTACTTCGCTGTGCTTCTGTAAGTTTGCGGCAAGTTGTCCGAATCAGATGATTTTTTTTATAGCTGAAACTTTACTATTAAGTACAATTATTAAGCAGAGGCAAAACCGCAAGAATGCGTCCGAAAGATTTATTTAGAGCGACCTGTTCAAAGAGATTTTTTTTTACTGCCTCGTTTGCGAAATGTATATCCGAAATTATTAAACTTCTACTATTAGGTCACACTCTCTCTATATCTTGTTCAAATTTTCAGTACATAAAAAGCTTTTTATTCATCCACTCAAGTTCAAATACAATTTTTTAAACTTGTAGTGAATGACACTTGATGTTAATACAGCTTTTCCACATATTAAATTTTTTTTAATTTTTAATTTTAAAAAATTCTGTTTGTATTTTTACTTATTTATTTTTTAATTTTTCTTTGTGGACCTAAGTAGGAATTGACTTTTTTTTTTGTATATTACTTGTTTTTTAATTACTTCAGGATGAGTAAATTAGGATTTATAAAATTGGTTTGGAATACAGTATATAAAGAGAATTAAATTACTTAATTCTCTTTATATACACCATCCACCATATAATAAAACCAACTTCATATTTTTTTTAACTCTCCCTCCCTTGGTCTTTTCTTTTTCTTTTTATTTATTTTTGAATTTAGAATGAGGTTCAAACTTTGGACAGTTTATGAGAAATTATGTGCATGATAAAATATGCAATTAAGTAAAAATAAACAGAGAATTTATAGATGACATATGATAAAGAGATGCAGATATATTATTACAAAAGGATATCTGTTTGCAATGCACATATTTAAACTAAATTAAAAACAATAATAATAATGAATAAAATAAGAAATGAAAATAATAATAACAGGTAAAATAAGAACATAATGATTCAGGATTAAATATAAGAAACACGTTTCAAAATGAGAAAAGTAAACTGAATTAGACACTGTCTACGGGTGAGGTTCGAACTCGCCACCTTTCTATTTGCAAAGCAGCGCGCTGACCACTCAGCTATCTGTGATAGCAGCGCCTGTGAAATATAATGTAACAAGTAGAAGTCGCTCTAAAGGTAATTTAATTAAACTTCAATAAATGATTGCTGTATGACACAAGTTGTAACTTTCCTCCAAAATTTCGTAATTGTATTTTATTGAATACTCTTTCACAGCCAACTGCTTTATTTTAGAAGTTGTTATATTGCTGAAGTTAGTTTTTGGTGTATTTAATATTGGGATATTTATAGAGCTTTTTATTACGCATGATATAGCCAATATTTATAATAATTAAGGAGATTTTTTGTAAGGCAGACACTTTGATTTCGTAGAAACTGTAATTTATTTAGGTTCCTATTACTTACGGTGTTACAAATAGGTGAAGCATATGGATATACTGGTCGGATCATTACTTTATAAATATACAGTTTTCCCCTTTAATGAGAATTTTAAATTTATATCAATATATACTATTTGAGAAATCTGAAGATGGCGTGAACAATGCTGATTATTTTATTGCTGTATACAGTTATGATATTTCTAAGCAAACACTCATCTCTGTGTGGCTCCGACGCCATACTGAAACGGGTAAGCAAGAAGGTTTTCTGATTATGACACGTTATAAGAACACCGTCTGCTATTGGCTATACGCGCGCGTCGCGGGCGAAAAAGCTGAACAGGAGCGAACTCAGTTTTACGTCTTCTGCGTCACGCGAATTTACGCCGGCGTCAAAAAAGTGGCGTCAACTACGTCGCGAGCGTACTCGTCTGGACGGGCCTTTAGATGTGGCCAAAGCATTTGACCGCCTCTGGCATGAGGGGCTCATCTCCAAATTAATTGATCTAAACGTCAGCAGGGAACTTATTCTACTGCTGCATTCATTCCTGACCACTCGAACTTTCCAAGTCTCCGTCGGAAATTCTATCTGCAAAGCAACACCCATACATGCTAATGTACCACAAGGAAGTACGGTCGGACCGATACTCTACCTATTCTATGTTGCGGATTTTCCCAAGCCCCATTGCCCATCATGGTTGCTAGCATGTTATGCAGACGATACAACCCTGGCTGTAAAACCGGCTTTCTTTAACCACGTTATCAGCTGAAATCCCTCAACTTGAGAACTGGTGCCGATGATGGAAAGTGGCGAACAATGCCAGTAAATCACAGATTCTGGTAATCAGACGAAAGAAAAGAGGCACTCTAATCACGAAAAAAACTACTTCTCTTCAACAAGCTTGTGCCGCTTGTAAAGCAAGCAAAATACTTTGGAGTAGTTCTAAACGTCAAACTGACTTGGACTGACCACGTGAACCACGTGCGGAAAAAGGTGTGTTATTAAATTACGTTGGTTACATACTTGGAGGAAACTATTTTCATATTCAGGGCTTATGAGCTTCTGTATGACAATAAAATTATGCAGTATTACATTAATGACATCAGCAGATGGGTACTTTAACCCACCTCTATCACAATTATGAATATGTTTGAAATTGGGAGGAATTATTAGTGGTTTTTCAATAACTAAATTACCTCCACAGTCATCACATTTTAGCCTATTCATAACTGAGTGGCAACAATATCCAGCCAAGTATGCAATTAAAAGTAATTTATCAACCATAGTTTCAAGATCATTATCTGTGACATTAATATGCTTGAAATTATGAAAATATTTTACAATAGATTCATGGGAACTATCATTAATCAAATCAAAAGAGTTAGAAAAGTCATCGATAACAATTGTCCCTTTACTTTTCAATATCATAGTTAGATTTAATACAGAACATGCACGTAGTTTGTTTTCTACTTCAAAAACCTGTCGAAGTGATATATGATAATTTGTTCCAGCCATCCTGCGATATAAACTAAAACGATGTTCCAATTCATCTGTCTGAATTTTACCGGGCAAAAAATACGACATGTTGAGTTCACCTAGACAATACCTACACATTTCTATCATACACGTTGTTGTTAATATAAGAGCAGAAAGTGTCTCTTTTGTCAACCTACCCGTATCACTCTTCATTTCTTTCCATTTCATCAACCAATCAAGAAAATTATTTAAAAATACAAAATTCTTGTCTGATTCATTCCATACTAATGGTTTACAGAAGTCATCACAAGAATGTACCCCCTTGTTTGGTGTTTTAACATTCATTATTGAAAACCACGACGAAAATATTTTAATATATGCAGATGTTTCGTGAAAATTTAACAAATTATGCTTTACTCCTAATTCTTTCAGGCCTTGTGATGTTTGATCGTTGAAAATGTGTAAAGCCAGTTTCACACTTTGACGTTCTAAATTTGTAGGCCACAGAGCTTTACGAGATATTGTATATCCATATTTTAACAAATTACCACTTTCAGCTTCATACATATTTTTTAAAGTAAGTATTGAAGAGGTACATACATTATTTGAAGACAAGTCAAAATTTGGAAAATACATAGCTTGTTCAGGGTTTTTCTGGTTTAACCAGTTGTTACGAACACTTTTAATAATATGAACAGAATCAACTGCATAAAACAATGGACGAGTTGCATCAACAGGATGAGGAAATACAAAATTTGATAATGGATTATTAAACAGAGATATACATCTTCTATTAATGGAATTATTGTCACTAACAACAACAATTACTTTGAAACCTATTGCTTCAAGACCAACAATTATTTTTTTCAAAACAGTGAACAAAACTTCAGCTGTCATTTTCTTCGATGGTAATATATGGACAACATCTTCAAAGCAGCACAAAATACTCTGTATCATAAATACATGTGCACTAGAAGCTAAGTTATCAACTTCCTGGCCAATTCCAACAATATCTCCACTTTTGTAGTCAAGAAAAGGTCTGATGTGAATTTCATCCATCATTAATGAAACATATAATTCATGCTCTTTCAGATAGCAAGATTTTTGCTTAGCATATGCCAAAAACAACATATCATCTGTTTCCTTTTGGGGATTTACATTTAATTTAGAACTTATTTTATGTATAGTACTTGGATGAGGCAAAATTAAATTACCAGATTGTCGGACAAATTTATATGCTTGGGGCGATAACAAATAAAACATAGAAGCTAAAATTAAGGTATTGGATGAATATTGACGATTTTGGGGCTTACATTTTACAAGAGAAAGTTGTTCAATCATGAACTCAAATAAAATTTTATCACCTTCATTTGTGAAACTTAAAGATTTCATCAGGTTGATTATAATTTCAATCGAATTCATTAAGTCTTTAGTTTCTAACATTTCAATATGATCAAGTATTTCATGAATTTCATTAATATTACTTACTTTTATAGGTAACTCATTATACTTACTACTGATATGAGTCAATAACTTATTTTGAAACGATACAGATAATAAAAGATCTGCAGTAATGTGGACTGCATAAAGCAATTTTACACATCCATCAGTGCATTTTAAATTAAAAAACATCAAGATATTGTCTTTGTGCACAGCGTTCCAAAATGTAGAAAATTTATATTGCATACAACAGGTTAAAAGTTCATTAAAGTCTGAAAATGTCCTCGATTTATAATACTCAGCAGCTGATAATTTACTATGAGCAATAGCTTTCATCATGAGGTTTGCTTCTCGTTCCATTTTTTTCTCATTCGGACTTTTTCTCGAACTACCAGCTTGTGAAGATAAATACGATGGACAGCCATCAAATATGCTAGGAAAAGCGCCTTCTTTTAGTTTTGGTCTCTGCAGTGAAGCTTTAATGATTTTCCCATTTTTTTTCATCGAAAGCTGATGTTTCCCAGATGAGGTCATCAGGTTGAAAATGTTTATGGCACACCTATTAAGTAAAAGGAAGACATCATGTAACTAACTTCTTAAAACAACCAACTGTAAAGCAAGATTGAATCACTTTCCTTATAAATAAAAACATTCTTCAAGCTTTGGCAATGCTTTGGGCAGGTTAAATTTTAAATGAATATATGCAAATTAAAATTTTTTTTCAAATATTTAAGGATCAGTTAACACTACATATAAAAAAATCTGATCATGACAGCATACGACCTCCTGCCTATTCTATGGCTTATACAGCAACGAGCTTCGAAGTATCATTAGCCCTTGATTGTTTGTAAATTAAATGTAATTTGTTGATTCATCAAATAGAAAACTATACACTGAAACCTATTTATACATGTTGGCGGGAGGTAAAAATTATAGCTTGCAGAAAGTTTCCATAGCAGACTAAGAATATTCTACCAACAATTTATTGAATCTTAATAAATTAATTAGGATTACACCTACCCGAAAATATGGAGTTGCTGAGAAGTCCTTCCTAGGTATATTTCTTAGCCACCTCTCTCTAAGAGCATCATTTTTGGGAAAGGAAAATGTATGCACCTTTTCAGTACCTTTATAATTTCCCCGACAACCAGTTACACAGCATTTAAATGGCATATTTTCTGTAAAAACAGTACAAAAATCAGTTATATAAATACTAAATGTTATAACAATTTAAATTTGCATAATTATACATTGAAATTCGATACACCATAAACCAACGGTGGAGAATTTCAAATGTCATTCAAACATTTGAATAAATGAGACTTCAAGAAATTCGTATCTGAAGAACACCTAAGCTTCTATTAAGATATCTATTATTATACTGAAATTATTACTTGCATCAATGATGATAATTTTGATATTTAAAACATGCTGAAACAGTCAAATGAAAATAATATCAAACTTCAGGCGAATCATGTTTAGAATATTTAGAATATTGAACAGTAAAATATATACGTGAAATCTGAAGAAAGACTTTCTTTGGTAAACTAAACACTATTTATGGAATGTTAAGATGAATTTACTGCTTTAATATTTAAATACATTGTATGCAAATACACAGTATAAATTTAGAAACCACATAAAATACATCTTTCAATAGTGATAAGTTAATACATAATTAAACTCACAATAAAACAAACGTTTTTACTAGACTGTTCTTCAAATACTGAACGCTTTGATCACATAACTTTAAAAGTTTGCCATTCTCACTTATACTTATACTCATTATACAATGCACTCACATATTAGCTATACATATTAGCTATTATATTTATTCTACACACTCACATATTAGCGTACATACGTTTGTTAACTGATATACGTAATTATTAATTTAACTATATTTATTGTATAGGTTTACTTTCAATTACATTTTTAAAAACTGTTAAGCTTTGTATAAATGATTAGGTTAAAAATTCGTAAAACAGTAATGAAATAATAAAAAAAACTTTTATAAAAGAAAATACGTAACATTAGATACTGCACACATAAAATTAAAACTTCGGTGATGCACTTAAACAAAATATATTAAGTAAATTCAGAAATAAGATTAATAATAATAATAATGGCTAATCAATACGGAGATAAACATAATAAGTATACGTGTGTTACTAATAATTAAGCAATTAATACTTAATTTAATTCAACATTAGTAACAGCAAGCGTTTATTTCAATGAACAAAATATAAAGTTACATTTCAATAAATACGAACTTACCAAGTATTTCTTCTCCCCGACAGCACGTGCTAACATTCCAGTCTATGTACACCGCAAAGCAATGGCTTCCCAATTGAGAATCCAAACCTCGAGAACATCACGTGGGCCTACTAACTTTGACGTCACACTTGTTTCTACAACCTGTCCATTGGCTTTATAATCTAGGAGGCACTGACAGTGGTCGGATCACTCCGGCTGTGAAAACGTTCTCTGATCGGGTAGTGCATAATAAAACTTATGCACAAGCTTTAAACACCGGCCTCGCTCCTGAATTTCTAACTGAAGCAAAACAAGTTGCAGCTGAGCTACGTATGCTTGTCTCTGCTCTAAAAGAAACTGGATTTACTCTGATGGCAAAATCAAACGTATCTCAAGATCATACTCCTGCAGCCCCTGTTAATGGCTAATTACATGAAAAAGTGTACTCCCGTACAAATAATGATATGGAATGCCTGCGGGCTACCCACCAAAATTACTGAACTGCACCATTCTTTAAGTGAGCATGATATTGACATTGCAATCATATCAGAGACTCATGCAAAACCATGCCAACGCCTGAGAATTGCAAATTATAATTCATACCGCTGTGATAGACTTTCACACAGAGCTGGTGGTGTGGCAATATATGTGAAACGTAATTATGCATCTTGTCTTATATCTGATTCAAGAAATTTTAATTGTGAGCAAACTACTGTGTGTGTCACTCTTCCTGTGTTTAATAACATCAATTTTTGTGCTGTGTATAACCCTCCAACGAATAGACTATGTGATAATTTTCTAAATAGCATTCTACCGGATGACATACCTACCCTTGCTGCCGGGGACTTTAATGCTAAGCATATAGACTGGAACTGTCGTCGAACAAACCTAAATGGTAAAATTCTCCATGAATATATTTTACAGCATCCGGTGGCGCTAAATGCCCCACCAGAATACACGCGGCTTCATAATAGAATTGAATTTTCTGATATACTAGACATTGCAGTCACTACAACGACTATCCCCATTGCAATGGAAGTATTTCATGAATTGTCCTCTGACCACCTCCCCGTAATCGCAACATTAGGAGTGACAAAAACTTCAGAGTTCTCTACTAAGCGAATTACGAATTGGAATTTCTTCAGCAATATCATGAAAAATTCACCTCCTCGACTGCAAAATCTCAATACCAAACAAGGCATAAACACCGTAATTAATGCCTTAAGTGAAAGCATTCAAGGTGCAATTAAGGAAGCCAGTACTGAAATTACTAATCGTGATAATGCTTTCAGACTGCCCCTTAATATACGACAGCTTATGAGAGAGCGAAATAGACTCAGGAAATGTTATCACTTAACGTGGGACCCGGCACTTAAACGTGAAATAAATCGTAAAAATAAGCAAATTCAGAAGGCCATTAAAACCTTCAAAGAAGAACTATGGGATGATAAAATGTTAAATCTGGATTCTAGAGAAGGTACATTCTGGTCTTTAATCAAAAATTTTAAAACTTCCTTCACAAGTAATCGACCCCTCTATGACAGAGGTAATATTGCCATCTCCAATCAGGAAAAGGCAGAAATCTTCGCAGCACACCTCCAAGAACAGTTCTCGCCAAATGATTGGTCAAATGACTCTGATTTCGAATTAAAGACCCTCCTACGAGTGAGGGATTGGCTCAACGCCCCTTCAGTCAGACTTCCAATTAAATATGCCACTCCTACTGAAACGACTAATATTATCAAACACCTGAGACAAAAGAAATCTCCAGGAATTGATGAAATCAGCAATACAGCAATTAAAAATTTTCCGCCTAACATCATCTGCAGCCTGACAAGTATTTTTAATGCTTGTCTTGCTCTTTCTTACTTTCCAACACCTTGGAAAATTGCTAAAATTATTTTACTACCTAAACCGGCTAAAGATCACACCCGACCAGACGGATATCGTCCTATTAGTCTACTGCCGGGCTTAAGCAAAATTTTTGAGAGAATTATCCTGAATAGACTGAAACCATATTTTCAGCATCTTCCGCCGGAACAATTTGGGTTCCGTGCTCACCTCTCAACAACGAAGCAACTTGTCCGAATAACCGAATTCGCTGGTGCAGCTCTGCACTGCAAACTTAATGTTGCTATACTCATGCTAGACGTGACGAAAGCATTCGACCGCGTCTGGCATGAGGGCTTAATTGCTAAATTAATTGACCTTCAACTGGACAGAGAACTCATTCTGCTAATCCATTCTTTTATCAGGGATCGGACATTCAGAGTCTCGGTAAAAAATGAATTATCCAGCACTAAAATAATGACTAGCGGTGTTCCACAGGGTTCTGTGACTGGCCCTATACTCTATCTATTCTACGTTTCAGACTTTCCGAGATTGCATTTAAATCATAATTCTATGCTATTATGCAGACGACACTGCCCTGGCAGTGAAGTCTGCTAACATCAATCATGCTATTCGGAAACTCCAAGACACTATTCCCTCCATAGAACAATGGTGTGGATATTGGAAGATACGAATTAACGCTCAAAAATCGCAGCTCCTACTCATAAGGAAAAGGAAGAAAAATGTTCCGATCAGGCAAAGTGTTTATCTTTTTAACGAGGCTGTGCCTATCGTGAAACAAGCCAAATATCTGGGCATCACCATCAACGACAAGCTCACATGGCAGCATCACATCCAACAAATCAGGGATAAAGCGATTAAAGTCATGAAATGTTTATATCCTATGATAGGGAAATATTCAAAACTTTCGTTGGACAAGAAACGACTTATTTATCTAGCCACAATCCGACCCATCATGACGTACGCTTCGCCAGCATGGACTACCGCTACGAAGGGTGAAATACAAAAATTACAAGTTGTGCAAAACCAATTTTTAAGAATTATCACAAATGCACACCCGTATGTGAAGAACAAACGTCTCCATGAAGATTTAAAAATGGATACAATAGTGGAATATTTAAGAACTAACACGGCATTTTATGACGCCGCTAAGGAGTGCCAACATATGGACATTTTCAACCTATTTCACTATGAAATTTTACACGAGGACAGGCACCTCCGTCCATATGCCGCTTTTCTACTCAGTGGAAACCAGGATTTTCCAACATAATTTGTGTTTTTAAGTATGTAGTACTCTGAAAAACTTATTTGACTTGTAAATAATGATGTTTAGAAATCTTAGCCGGATGATCATGTGACACACACAGCCATGCCCACAAGATATTACTTATATTTTTCCTGTATATACTATTTTACTTTTTGGAATCGTATTTTATTTTCTGCATTTATGACTGCAACACACACCTTTTATGAACTGAATTAGTACTATTTTATGTATAACTATTGTAAAACTTCAGATTTACAGCGCTACGATGCCTGGATACCTCATCGCCAACCAGATGTCTTATCGCTCATCACGTGACATTGGTCACACCCCCTGCATCTGCTATCCTGTCTCCACGAGAACTACGTTCGGCATTTCCTTACCTGCAGTGCTCCTAGAAGCACCAAAGCTCGATAGACGGAACACAACCTGCGATTTCGCAGGTTAATCGCGGCAAATAAAGCAAGTTGGAGTTGGAGCAGTGGTCGGATTCCAAGTCATGCAACATTTTCTAGTGCTGATGGAAAGATTGCGAGAAACCAGTTTTTTTGCCATCTCAAAATGCAATGGAGGACATTCCAAAATGTACGAATGCCAGAAATGGAAGAGCGAGTTGTCGGCATTTTGAGCAAATTCTGTGAGTTTTTCGCTAAACAATAAATCTGGTTGCGCAACTTTAAGCTCGTTCATTCGCTTTCCCAACACTGTTGTAGGTTCAGGTTGGAATTCTAATTTACTCTTTTCTGCCTCTCAGAGTGGAATGCTACCCTATCTTCTTAAAATTTTTTCAGTCGCGACACCTTTTTATAATTAAGATTTTTTTCGCGACCCCCAGGACCCCATAATATTTACAAAAATTTGGGAGGACCCCTTATGCATTTCGCAAATCCGACACACACGTTAGTGAAATTGTTAATTTTTTTCACTTGTACTGTAATATAATATTGCAGTTTTTGGTCATTAACTTTAATTTCTAATTTTAAGACTTAGAACAATATGAAAATTTTAAATAAGTAGCAGATGAAATGACAGCGTCACGTGCAAAGCAAGGAAAATGAAAGTTTATACTATAAAAAGAATGCATCGAAACTTTTTTCTTTTTCTTTTCTTTGTCTGTATTGTCTTATCTTTATCCATTTTCAGATACATTGTGTAAAAATATTTGGTAATTCTAAAATTATTATAATAACTTAAAAAAAATAGCAAAACTGCTAAAATTTTCGGTGACCCCCTTGGTTTAAGAAACCCTGTTGTATGGTAGTTATTGCTCGTCTGGATGGGTACTATCACCCCTCTTAATTTGTAAAAACAATTTAGAATCACCTTGTACATAATAACAATTTATGTGTGTTGTTAGTCTAACAATATTTAGTATCATTTTTATTGTTATAAATATCCAATGGTATCTTTTAATATAAGTTTATTGCTGATCGGGAAAAAAAAAATATTTAACAGGCCGTACAAAGTCATGTGGTGTCTATATAAGAAGTTTTTTTTTTTTTTTTCTTTTTTCTTTTTTTAAGAGGAAAAAATAATTGTACACCTCGCTGTAATAAAATAATAGATTATAAAGAATGATTTCTGTGAGACAAACATTCGATTTTTAATACAAGAAACTATCCAGAGCAATCTGCTCTTAGCTTCCTGTCACAGAAAGCTTTGAAGATGACATTGCCAAAGGGGCGGAGTGAAATTTCACAATCTTTATGAGTTCTCAGGCTGTTTATCTAACGAGACTGATATATAGACTATGGGAAGCATAAACAGTCGGTCATGATGATGGTTAGGAGGAAATAAAAACGAATCACTTCTAGGGCATTCTTTCTAGTTTAAAGATTGCAACAATCTTTCCAGTTTAAAGACTGCAACAATATTTTAATGAATGTAGGGCAAGTTTAGGGGTCCCGCAACCTCCGTAATTGAAGATTGTGTTAAATTAGAGAGCTGCCCTGAAATATATTTTCGCATTAGATAATTTTTCGTACATGTACTGCAAATCTGCACATCTATCAAAAATTATATTGCGACACTGCAGAAGAAATGAAAAGTAAAAGACATTGCCTAGGATCACTATATAACAAACGTAAAGTAAAAAAGAAAATTAAAAAAAAAAAAAAAAGAATCAGAAAAAGAAAAGTGGTCACATATATTATATTAGACATCATTTTGTTTTGTGCAAAACGCAATGTACCTCTTGGAAGTATGCATGAAATTATTGGCAGTTCAAGTGCAGGAATGTTCCTAAATTTCATTGAATTAATAAGTCATTATAGATAGAAATATTACCTATCATATAGCTAATCACAGAAAGGGATCCGTTTCTTATCTATCTAGTTAAATGAGCAACTGTGTCATATTACTAGCTACGTGTACATAAAAGATGAATCCATATTTATTGAAGAAAGCTTTATAGATTTTATAGAAACAAAAGAGAAAACTGGTAATGGTTTAGCAAATAAAATTATTTAAAAGTTAGAAAAGGATGGCCTTCGACATTCAAAATGTTTGAGGACAAGGTTATGGTAACAGGACCAATAAGACTGGATTGTACAAAGGCGTGTAGCCATTATTTGCGAAAGAAATCAAGTTACATATACTCCTTGTTCGGCTCATAGTTTAAATTTAGTATGCAAAAATGCCACTTCAACAAATTCAAGTATGTTAATATTTTTTGGCTCTGTGCAGAGGATTTATAATTTTTTTGTATATTCAACGAGTAGATGGGATGCACTTATGTCCGTTTCGGAAACAAAATTATAATAAAAGGTTATACGGATACACGATGGTCATCAGAAGCAAATGCTGTTAAAGCATTAGATCTACAAATAACAGAGGTACATAGATTATTTAAATATATGGCATTAAGTCACAAATCTTTGCAATGGGCTGAAAATAACAGCATTTTGAAACAAATAAATTAAAAATTTTTATGTTTGTTATCTTCGTGGAATTTAATACTGCAAGAAATCGAAAAAGTAATAAAGCCTTGGAGTCAAAAACTATAACTGTCTATGGACTATGTTTTTCATTATAATAAATGAGAGAAAATATTTCTCAATGCATTTTTGAAAAATGTAAAATTTCAGCTTTAGAGATGAATCTTGTTTTGCACAAAACAAGATGATGTTTATATAACACGTAAGATATGTGGCCACTTTTATTTTTCTGATTCCACTGCTTTATGCAGGGAATCATCTATGAAACGACATCCTTTAATTTCATTTTCATCAGAATTTGAAGAGAAACGAAAAGTTGATAAATCAAATTGTGAGGAGTATTTTTCAGAAAAATATATTTTTATAGAAATTAAAGAAGTGTTCAACGTTTTAATTTCACAAATGAAATGGCGATACGAAAAGTTAAATGAAATCTCTTCCGATTTTTCAGTTTCTAACTAGTGAACAATTAATGTCATTAGATTTAAGAAATTTAAAGGCAGCAGCTTATAACTTAAATATCCGAGTGATATGAACGTTTGAGAAATTCAGTCAGAAATATCTAGTTTTAAAGACTGAGCTATTTCAATAATTCCGGACACAAAAGCAGCCACAAGTTTAGAACTTTTAAAAATAATTCACGATTATAATTTAGATCAATCCTATCCGAATTCGGAAGCAACGTTAAGAATTTTTTTAACGTTGGTAGTTACTGTAGCTAGTGGAGAAAGAAGCTTTAGCAAACAAAATAATAAAGAACTATATGAGATCTTCCACTAGGCCAAGAAAAACTTTCAAACATGGCCATTCTTTCTATAGAACATGAGTTAAGTTATCAAGAAGATTTTGAAAAAATTATTGATGATTTTGCTTCTAGAAGCAAGAAAAAAATTATAAATATGCTTGAAAAGTTTATGCCATAAATTTCTGAGCATATATTTTATTTATACTAAATATTATTTGCCATTTTTCAAAAAGCATATTTTTAATGTTTTCCATTTCAAAATTGTTAATCATTATATATCACTTTGTGGAATATACAAAGTTATAATTAAATATTACTGTAAGAGTTATTGTATTTTCACTTGAAATAGTTATTTTAAATGAGCATAAAATATATATAAATATAGTTAATTTTTCTATATGTATGATTATATGTAGAATGATTTGTATTATGTTATGTTTTCAAACATCATTTTGTATTATTTATTTATTCTCCCCCCCTCACAAATAGATAAGTAAATAATCTTGCATTGTATACAAGAGCGCTCATTTACTGCTTTGCCTCAGGTGAAAAAATATGTAGGCACTGCTTGGAAATAAGTAATTTTTCCCTGAAGCAGTGTTAAAAATTCTCGAAATCAAAACTGTTAATCACTGCGGCCATGACATCTTCGCTGTTAGGCAAGTTGAGCAGACGTCCACTTGTATTCCTTCTGCTCTGAAACAGGTTAATCCTTAAAAAAAAAAAAGGGGGAAAAAAATCGCCCTTTCTTTGTCAGAGTAGGTGAGAGATTGGAGTTTTGCCAGTGGCGTCCAATTGAATGAAAGTATGACGGCACACGGAAACGGAAGTCTTAGAAGGCTTTTAGTTTTTTTATACTGTGTTACTTTTCGTCCAGCATCCATACTTCTTAAGTACCCTATTAACCTTTTGAGACTGAAAGACCTTTCTGGGGAAGAATTAAAAATTGAAGTAATTAAAAAAAATAAATAAATAAATAAAAATATAAAATCTGAAATGTTTCAGATTTTAAATTACGTCCAAAGGGGCGTTTTTTAACATTTTGTGTGTTACCTTTCTTTATTAAATATCATGTTCCTCGCACTTAAACCATAAGATCCAGTGCAACAGCAATATCGCAAAATAGTTTTAAAACGAGCATATCTTTAGAATTTCCGATACAGAGACTCACGCGCTGGAGATAAAAATGTTTTTTCTGCACAACGTTGCCATTGCTCGCTTTGAAATCCTTGAGTTTGTTAATCAAAAATTCGTCAAAGTTTTAAAAAATAGGAAATCGATCATAAAACAAATTTCAAATTTCAAATTTGGTCTTCCACATGCTCATATTCGTTGGAGGATTACGTTATTCAAAATTCGATGACTCTATGTACCGTTATTTTATGACAATGTGAGAAATATACATACATTTACGCAGATTTTCATTATTTAATTTCTTCAAATATAATGCAGGACTCTTAACATTTTATGGCAACAGTTTGAAAAGTGAACCGACATTTATCCGTCCGACGCAAAATGCCAAAACGAAAGTAATAGTCCTTCGGGACTCAAGTCCCTTTGGACTAATAAACTTTTACTTTCGAGTGTTAGAAGAGTCAACATAAAATGTATTTTTTGTCTTCCTTTAAAAATAATAAAAGTTTTGTGTAGGTAATAAAAACTATCTCTATTTTTTAGGTTTTAGGTTATTTGGGGGTTTTTCAGGGGGTTTGTTTAGTGTAACTTCAACAAAAAGATCAAGTTTCCTTAGAAATTATTCCACGAAGGCATCTTTCCTAAGGCAGATAGCACTCTTCACCATATTAAATTATAAACAACCGAGTGAAGAAAGTTGCAAATTGTTGGCTTTTTAATGAATCAATTATCAGTATTCCACCAATTATTTTAGTCTCTATTACTTCTATGGAAATAGAAGTTTGTCTTGATAACAGATGCAGTGCCAAACAGTCAGCTATCCAAATATACAAGTATATATGTTACGGTGAAACACCAAAATCTGGAGAATGTCGACTTTCACCGGTGAATGTCAACATTCACATAGTCGCTTGGTGTATGTCCAAAATATTTTCCAAATACTCTTATTTCTCTGACTCAACCGGTCAATGTCGTTGAACATATAAGAATATTATATTTTCTTCTCCGTAATTCAGTCGCGAAAAAACGCACTTGAGAATTAAAATAAAAACTTAACATAAGAATTTAAAACACACAGTACATTCAAAATGAGAAAGGAAAATAATAGAAGTTAAAAAATTACTAAATTATGTGATTCAAATCTTATTTATTGCAACAACTTAAACTATTACGACACTTTGAATTGCACAAGAGGCCCTTGCTTTTACAACTGCATTTTTCTGCACTCTCATTCTCTATTCGAACTGGGTAAACCTCCAGTACAAGCAATTTCTGTCCGCCATGTTAGTAGCCGTGATTTGATTGTTAGATGTTAGAGTTCAACTGCTGGTTATAGTGTGCCGGCACTAAGAATTTTGCTCTATTTGTTCTGAATTGCGCGAAATGCTCAGTGCCAGAATCTAAGATTCTGCAGTGTTTCGCCGTGAGTTCAACATTCACTGTTGGTGTTAATTTAAAATAAGCGTCCGTTAAATTACTGTAAAAGTCTCGTTGTTTTAAAAAAGATATACATTGTATAAAGTTTTATTAATTTCAGTTTTAGAAGCATCGTTTTCCAAAAAAGTTTGCCAAATGAAAAAAAGTCTTTTTTGCGGTGAGGTAAATGTGCCATTCATTTTAAATATTCAGTTTTAGTCTATGCTTACTCCAGTTCATATTATTATTATTATTACTATTTAGTTTTTAATTGAGAGGACATAGGAATTTTAGAAAAGTTTAGGTGGAGCATAGCACAAAAAAATTTGGGAAACACATCTACAGAAAGATTGGTTACACGTTTATATATTCGCTGCATTTTATCTTGGACTAGCAGTGTTACAAGAATCTCATTTTAGAAGCCGTTTCTTTTTATTCAGTTAATATAAGTCTTACAAATATTTATTTAAAATTCTTGCATAGTACCTGAAATAAAATGAAAGCAAGTTGTAAAACTAATAATGAAAGATGTGTCGCTTATTCTGACTTTCATTCATTTCAGGATCTTCCGCTAATAATTTTAAAGCTTTAAAACTGCAGACGATCGATTTCAACTCAGTTTCTAAAATTTACGTAATAAAAATCTAATAAAATGTCTAATAAAAGTTTAAAACATTGAAATCTGAATTTAAATAAAGCAACTTTATGACGCTAAAAACGAATATAAATAAGTTTTTTTTTTCATTTATCGAATATCTTTATATTAAACAAAGATTACGTTACGTTATTACAAAGTTTATCAACAGTATGAGCTGGAAAACGCAGCTGGACATTCTGCAACGCTCAGGAGATTTCAGCTCTTTCATTTATTATCGATACGACCTAAAAATTTGCTAATTCTCGAAGGTATTGTCAGTCACTGTGGAATGAAATATTTAATTAAATTTCAATTAATATATTAACATTTCTCAAAAGAAATGTAATTTGAAAACAATATTGTTATTGTTTAATTTTTAAATGAAATCTCTAACTAATATCGTGATGCAGTTGAATCGTGATTTGTACTCCAATTAATCGATACATTTTTAAATATTTACACCATTTTTGAAACTAATGAAATTCTTATAATAACAATAACAATCTTAAACTGTTGACAGGTTGTGATAAGATTAATTTTCCGCTCGCCATTCAGCAGCAAATTTATCTTCTCCGTTCCATTCTTTTGAACTAATGAATGTGCTTTGAGACGACGAAATTTAACGAAAAGGTAAATATCCGTATTTGATATATAAGTAGCTGTAGTCACGAATCTTGCAAACCGAAGAACAACAGAGCAAACACTTTTAAGGGCAATAACCTTACGGAGAAGCATCGTCCTATAATAAATTGCTATAAAACTTTTAAATGTATTACTAAATGTACTACTTTTAAAGTATTCTTCTGCTAAAGTGGTGCTTAGCGTATTGTTCAATTATGCATTATTTGGATGTTTTTAATAAAACAGTGCGTAAATAACACTGCCTCGAAATAACGCGCCTTTGCAAACTGAAATTAAAAAAATCTTAATACTTAAGAGGATTGTGTTAAAACTATTAAAAACTTGAAAACGAACTTGAAGGAATTTAAAATTTGTAATGGTATGCATTAATATCGTACATTTAAAGAAAGAAAAAGAATATTACATACATAAAAGTGAGGTAGAACAGTACATACATAAAAAAGGAAGTAAATCATTGCTGATTCTCAGGAAGCGGGTTGACTCATCAAGGATAATAAAGCCTGCCCCCCCCCACCAAAAAAAATTCGCAATGGTTTGGGTATGATCGCGTTTCGTCTTCTTCGTGTGTTTGAATAAATTCTTTTAATGGCGAAAAACTAATGTATAAAATTTGTACTTAAATGAATAATTAATAATTTTCAAACATGAAGGTAATTTTTCTTAAATTCTTTCAAACATGAAAATTTAATTCTTAAATTTTCTTAAACATTCTTTCAAACACGAGGGTAATTCCCCTTCTATCTGAGTAATTAATAATTTTCAAACACGAGGGTAATTCCCCTTCTATCTGAGTAATTAATAATTTTCAAACATGAAGGTAATTCTCCGTAAATTCTTTCAAATATGAACATTTAATTCTTAATTTCCTTCAAACATGAAGGTTGAATTCTTAATTTTTTTTCGAACATGAAGGTAATTATTTTTTATTTAAATAAATAATAAATAACTTTCAAACCTAAAGGTAATTCCTTTTTATTTAAATAAATAATTAATAATTTTCAAACATGAAGGTAATTCTCCTTAAATGTTTTCAAACATGAAGGTTTAATTCTTAAATTCTTCCAAACATAAAGTTAATTCTCCTGTATTGAAATGAATAAGTAGTAATTTTCAACCATAAAGGTAATTCCCTTTAATAATTTTCCCCTAAATTTTTTCAAACATGAAGGTTATAAGGTATTACTCCCACCTTCTTGGTGTGCCCCCTCGTGGTGTAGTGGTCTGCATGCTGGGCGCGTATTTCAGAGGTCCGCGGTTCGATTCCCGGCGAAGGCGTTTTTAATTTTTCATGCATCCTGCTTCCAAAAAAAAATCCTAATGTCTCTACAGTGGCGCCCGAACTAAAAGGGTGATAGATGATCGTTCTCCCCAATCAGGATTTGGCGATTCGGTCCCTTTAAAACCACAGTCACCCTCTAAAAAAGGGGAGTACATAAGGTATTTATCCCACCTTCTTTGCGTGCCTTCGTGGTGTGGTGGTCTGCACGCTGGGCGCGTATTCCAGAGGTCCGCTGTTCGATTCCCGGAGAAGGCGTTGCTAATTTTTAAATCTCTCTTGCTTCTAAAATACCTACAAGGTTTAATTCTTAAATTCTTTCTAACATGAAGGTAAACCCCCTAAAAAAGAAACTGAAAATTGTCAGCTGTTTATAATTTTCTGTTATACTATTTTTTACCGTGAATAGTCTTAAAGTTGATGACGACTGAAATTTTAAAATTAATTATCAAGCTGAAGACCACTGAAAGCGTTATTTGGAGATTATATTCTTTGGATGGAAATAATTCGATACGCAAAGAATTTTACTTTAAAAGTAGTTTAGTTTTAATATTTATTAAATTCTTTTATACATTTATAGGGTTTCTTGAATTTATTACTTATGAATTTCAATTTTCAATTTTTGGTCTTTGTGTAAAATTGATTCTAAATGTCTTACTTTATGTCTTTACTGATAATTTTTGAGCAGCTTAATGCGCGAAAATACTAAGCATGATTATATTGTGTTATTTAAAAAAAATTGTAATTATATATAATTACAATTTTATATATATTATTTTGTTTACTATATATATATATTTTATATATATATATATATATTTTATATATAGTTATAGTTTTTTATATATATATATTTATACACACATATATATAATTACAAATTTTAAAGTTTAATATACATATATATATATATATATATATATTAAACTGGAAGACTGGAACTGGAATGGTAGAGGGAACCCAAAACCAAAAACTTGCAGACGTGGCCGAATTCAGTTGTTCCCTTTTTATTCATCGTTGGCATAAATTTTTATTTAATCCAACACAAATCAAATCGTCCTTGCAGCGCCTTTTTTTTTTAAAGAACGTTTTATACACGATTAATTTGAAAACATATGTTTTGAAAGCAGCAAGCAGCAAAGCGGAAGAATGCAAAGAGAGGCGAATAAAAACAGCCAGCAAACAGAAAGGTGATTAAAAGAGACAATAATAAAAACATTTCGACAAATAAACAAATAAAGACATTTCGTACAGATTACATTTCGGATAACATTACAAGAGTGTATTCATTACGTGAATTAAATTTCAGATACATAGCATATTAATATTCGGATGCTGGGTTAAGATTTCATGGCATTCTGGGAATAACTGCGCAAGAGAAATCAGACGACGGATCACTTTTCAGAATTACAGAAATACTAGATTATATTAGAACAGTTACTGCTTTGCTATTTTTAGAGGGGAAATGAAGAGGGGAGTTAAATGTTATTGTTAATTTAGTATTAGAAAAGTCATGATGGAAGGAAATACAGTGGAGATATCGTAACTTAGACATATGTAAATAGAATTTTTTTGTACTTTTATTTGTCCTCATAAAGCAGGAAATGGACTTTGAGTTGTCTGGTGAAGCAGATTAAGGGGACTCATACACCTTTAACCCCATAAGATCTTCGAATAGGCGACACTTGCAAGAATTAGGATAACTTATTTATTTTAAAAGCAATTACTTCCAACCTTTTACAGCTTACTACATAGTATAGCTGCTTTCTGAAATAGTCATCAGAACGTTTTTGTTGCCAAAAATATTTTTATAATTTAATCCGCTTTGTGACAACATTTTTCGTCATGTTTCACCCTTGCGCGCACAGTTTAAAACATTCTGTTGCATAATTTAATTCCATATTTAATATATAGTTTTTATAACATTTGGAAACTACCGTGAACCTAAAATTCTAAAAATTTCATGTTAAATTTTTATTTCATTTTGAATTGAGTTTATAAAATATATTTTATTAAAAAAATTTGTAATGTTTTCGTCCATAAAGTTTTTCAATATTAAAATATTCATCAGATTTTTGGTTCAGTTAGAAAAGAGTGCCCATATAAAGAATTCTATTAAATTTCAAGTATGTACCATTAGCCATTTTTCAAATATCATGCGCGCAAGGTGGAAACATGGCGAAATATTTTGTCACAAAGAGGATTAAATTACAAAAATATTTGTGGCAACACAAACTTTCTGGTTACTAGTTTCCAAAGCAGCTGCATTATGTAGTCAGCTGTAAAAGGTTGGAAGTAATTGCTTTTAAAATAAATAAAATATCTTAATTCTTGCAACAATCACATATTCGAAGATCATGAGGGGTTTAAGGTGTATGAGCCCCCTTAAGGACTTAGCTTCAGCTATTATTTACTTCATTTATTTAATCATCATTATTATTCAATATTTTAGTGTATTTGTAAAAACTTTACGACGACAGTTAGAGCGTGAACGTTCGTCATTAGCCAAATCACACCGCATAACCTCACTTAACATTTAAATTTCAACATTGAATGAATTTATTTAAATGACTGAAGTATCTGCAGTTAAATTTCTACAAAATTTTGCCTTGAAGATTAATTTAATCTCAATTTCCGAAAGAAACTTTCCCATTAGTTGGTTCACGTCACGTGACCAAGATATCGCAAGTTTCAACATTATGCATGTTTAAGAGAATGTATATGTTACCGGGAAAGTTTGATATCCGGTATTCTATAGAGTGCCTAGGCATTGTATATAATGCCTAAAATTAGACGGCAATGTATGAAACGATTCATATTTCACACATTTCCTAGGCATTCTAAAGAATGCCAAATGACAAACGGGCAAAGTGAATTTCCTATTCGTTTCGAAGAACAGAAACTACTTACCAGAAGTTAATAAATGATGCAAAAACGCCAAAATGACTAACTAAGAAGTAACCACGGAGCTGCTGAATCGCTAGGATGTGATGTTTGTGAAAAACAAACGAACATTCATTCATCCTGTTAAAGAAACCGTCAGTACTATTACGTCACGGACGCTAAGTTACTTCTGGTACTTCATGAAAACTTATTTGAGTATTGGACAGGGACGACGTGACAGAATGTTGAAAGAACGTTCAACCAAAATACAAAAAGTTACACAAAAATGATATTGAACTGTACAACCACCATTGTAAGCCCTACCAGAAAAAAACAAAAAGGTATTAAAAAGGGCATTATTTTTGTGAAACTTATGACTGTTTCTGAATTTAATTTCCGTAGTCAGGTAGATCTTACTCATTCCCTGTCTCAACCAGATAGAAAATACAAATTTATTATGGCCTATCAAGATCATCTCACTGTTTTTTTTACATATTTTTAATAACACTTTTTAATGGAACTCTTTCATTATTTTTTCAAAATAACATTTGTATTTTTGAGAAATGCACGTCTTTTCAATAACAGCCTTATCATAACCTTTTTTTCATACCTTTGCCTAAAGAGCATTTGTCATTCTATAGAATGCCTAGGTATTAAATACATTTCCTAGGGAAAGTATGTAATAATTCTTATATTTCATACTTTGCCTGAAAAACGTCTGGCATTATATAAAATGCCTAGGCATTCTATACAATGCCGGCGTTTCAGACTTCGCCGGCTACATATATATAAATTAGAGACTGAATTGCAAGACTTTTCCTCTGAGCGGCCCAGCATTTTAGATCCGTCATGAAGACCGGTATTTAAACAGCATTTATTAATTGAGTTTGTATAATTACTTATTTTAGTCTGTATTTTCATAAATTTACATTCATTAAGATGATATTTACATTATTAAAGAAAGTAAGAAAGCAAAAGATCTTAAATTATAAGGCATTATATGCCAAGGAGCAAAACTTCTGATGACAGTATAAAACCGGTCAAACCGTGACCTTCGTGAATAGTCAGCTTCAATGTCACGTGATTTGACGTCACGAAAGGCATCTGAACTTTCACCCTTCGCACTTCTCTATAGACATGTTAGTTTGTGTGCTGGGTTCATTAGTGCTGTAGAAGTAACGAGAAATTGTGTACCCGTATGTATTCGTTACTCGGTGAACCAGTATTCGTTATTATCGTATCGTTACTCGTTACTTTCGGTAGAATCGATCGATATCCGTATCCTGAGCCTATTTTATCGGTCTACGGCCTTAGAAAGGGCTTTGAAATGTCGCATGTCATTGAATCACGTGAGCTATTCTACGCCGCGGGAACTGAGTAATGCTGCGATAGGGAGTTTTGCGTCGCATTTTTGGGTAGAAATAATTCACTTTGTTTTGGCTATTATTTTGTGGTGCACTGGATATGATTCATTATTTAATTTTTTTTATTGCTGTCAGGGCTTAGTTTCTAAAGTCATAAGTGCCTACGGAAGGCCGTCAGGAAAACAGGAAAAAATTAAAGAAATAAAATAAATATTACAATAATAACATTAATTAGTAATTAAAATAATAAATTAAAAAACTTAATAATTTAAATAATAAAAAATGTGATTAAAATAAATAATAATTAGCAACTGAAATATAAAATACTTATAAGTAAAATTTAATAAAAATGTAAAGATAAATAAAAATTTTCATAATTCTTAAATTTATGATGAATAGTTAAATAATAAAGTAAAATACCAGACCTTGTCTTATTGGCTTAGTACCGTTTCGTCCTTTCTCATTTCATCCCCAGCTCGAAAAAGTGTCATTTCGTTCGCTGCCTTCCCCCACCAATTCCCTTTTTCCCGTTTCATCCGCTGTTTGAAAAAATAGGTGTTTACTTTACGATAAGGCGAACGTCTGTTTACTTCAGTTAAAATGGTTTACAAGAGATGACTGTTTCTACTTCGACTTAGCTTTTGATCTCTGATACTATTTAATATTTTATGCAGACAAATTATGCTAAGCAGAATAATGAATTTTAGACGTGTTCCAAAGGTGTGTATCTGAATATAATAACATTTTTTTTGATATAGTATCCATTTTTTTAATTTCACACATTTCTAAAGCAACAGAACCACGGTATCACTATTTTGGCACACACACCAAAAACATGTATAATTAAGATTAATATTACATTCTTTATTAAAAGTAATGGGTCTTCTTTAAATGCTACCATTCATGCTTTTAGAGGATTTTACATGTCTTAAAAACGTGATGTTCACTATCAATGTTTGTTTATGTTCTCAAAAATACAGATTTCTTACAAAGTGACCTCTTAGAGATGTCGTTTAAATAGATGATTTGCAGTAATTATTTTCTAGTAGATAATGGAATTAAAGTAATTTAATGTCAATTTAAAAAAATGAGCGATTTATGGCTCTAATTTTTCTTTCGCTATTAGCTGTTATGTGAGTTTGATTCTTTTCTTATACGTTTTATTGTACATAACTGAAATATTTACTTTGAGACAGGCACACACACGTAATAGTAGTAAATTCTACATATACAATAAACAAACACAAAAAGTATTCTCTATTAAATTTTTATTTCAGCACAGCAGATTTAAATTATTCGGAAGTGAATATGATGTCTCTTTTTGAAAAAAAATTAAAAATGAAAATTCTTTTTTTCAAAATCTTTTCTCAACTTATATCATTTCATACTTTGTTATAATAATAATTCATGTGTAAAGTTCGTTCGAATACCAAAAATGTTCTTGATTACATTTTTTATTTCGACACAACAGATGTAAATGGTTAAAAAAATGCAGTTCCTTTTTCAGAATACTTTTTCAGCATAAATCATCTACTTTTTTCTTGTATGTGTGTGGGCCAATAAGGGACCGAGCGATAAAGTCGCTGAACACTGGTAGTTCGGTGCGGGGCTCGAATCCCGGCGAACGGGCTGGCTGCATGAACGTTTTCGTAGTTTCCCCCATGTGTAACGTGTATACGAGCCAGTTTCCCCCATGTGTAACGTGTATACGAGCCAGTTTCCCTTAGAAAGTCCTCCACGAAGGCACCCCTCTTCTTAGGACAGCCCTTGTGTGCTTTGCCGTAATCTAACAAACCAAACCAACTTGTATGTGTGTGCGCGCCGAACGTACATATGATGACTTTTTTTCAAGTGTTCTTAAGTTTAACAACAGTTTACATTGAGCAGCGAATTACTAAAAATTTTCTTAAATGAATAAAACTGTGCTCATTGCATTATGAAACAGTATTCATTGACAAATTTTGAGCTTTCTATTATCCCTAAAAAAGGTAACACAAATATTTTCTTACCTTTTAAACATTTCTTAATTTCTTTTAAATTCTTTCTTAATTCGTACTTCATTTGTACATTTGCAAATGTGTGTATCGATGTTTGGTACATAGTTGACATTTGTCATGTAATGTTCCCTATGTGAACAAATGTCTCTCTCAACAACGACTTTTTGAAAGGGGGGATGAATTGGGGGAAAGTCCTCCGTCCGTGACATGAAGGTAGGAAGTAAGATGGAGTCGCCCTAAACAAGTTTCTCCGTACCCTGCTCTGAAGCACCGGCGATCCCTACGTGGTGACCGAAACATTGGGTCATTTACCATTGAGTTCTATGGGATTTGACGCGTTTGGGTGTAAATATTTTGTAATTACGTCGCAAATATACATATAAATGTATATATTTTCTTTTTCTACAACACTTCAGAGTCCTAAGTATGTGAAAACAACATATTTTTAAACAACATTTCATTCTGAACGGAATTAAATGCTATACTTTTCACAGGACAGTTTTCTCAGAATGGTTTAATTTGAATGAAATATTTTCACAAGTTTTCGTTTATTACATTAGAAAAAAAAATTAAGGTAATTCGATTTTATTCGGTTAAGGTACAAAAATTAAGATCAAAGTTTATTGTATTATTAATATTAAAATTATGCATTATTTCTTTTCTATTTATAGAGCTTCTTCCTAAAATACTTTCTTAAATATGACATAATTTTTTGGATTCTTTTAAATCGAAAAATGTAAGTCAATTTATAATTAATGCTCTATTCGGTTCATTTTAAATTAGAGAATTATTAGGAATTAGCGAAATACTTTAAATAAGTATTTCGCTAATTCCTAATAATTAAATAGGTATTAAATAGTATTTGACTTTCTCTGAACATTTCTGAAAGGGAATAAAATAAGTTTTTTTTTCAAGTATTATTTAAAACTTGTAACTGAGTTATTATAAAATATAAAGGGAATAATTCTTTTAATTATACTTATCAGATTTTTTTTTTTTTTTACCCTTCATTTCAACAATACATATTCCAAAACTCTTTATTACGTTCTTAAGTGCGCATCTCATAGCATTTGCTTTACAGTACCTTTTAACAGATTGCTTTCCAATACGAACAATTCTTGCTTAAATAGTTTTATAACGTATTTGTCAACAGGATTTCAATTTATGTTTACAATTCAATATTAAGGTTATTATATATTTAGATAACATTTATAATCATTATAAATTAGATACATTTAATCATTAGATTTCTTCACAGTACTTTCATAGTTGTTTATAAGTGAATAAATTCTTCATTTCAAATACATTTATAAATAATTTAATGAATATTTTTAAAGTATTTTGTCAAAGGCAGATACATGCTTTTTGCAAGCACATGCATAAATACCCATACATATTTCCTATTTATCATTTCCGGCATGTGCAAATCTTTAATTTCTGTGCATTCACTATATTTTTCGTGTAAAGTAATTTACATTAATTTAGCATACACCCGAAAGTTTTACATAAAAAATATATATGAATATAATTTGAATGAAAATTATAAGTATTATTTTTAATACCCACTCAAAGGTCAGTTTTTCTTCAAAATTCTTCCACGATGGCATCTCTCTCTTTAGGCAGATAGCCCTTGCATGCGTTACTCTATTTAATAAAAACTTAATCTGACCTATGTGCCTAATTACAAATATTTTAACATACATAATTTTATATTTACATTTAGCCATCAAGTTTCAAACTTTTCAAATCTTCTAGAAAATAAATTTTGGCAGATCTTTTTTAGCAATTTTCTTAAAATCTATATTTTTGTAGTGCAACTGCTTAGAATTTTATAAAACAAATTCATAATCAAAATCGCTGTTGTTAGTTATCGAAAAATAACCAAGATGTGATTTTTGCGTAAATGTCAGTAAACTATACAAATTGCTATTATCCATTACACTATGAATGTTTCTTTCATGCGAGAGTGTCCCTTTTTCGATTTCTATGGAACTGTCGTGTGTCGAAATACTATCAGAATCTTGTCAAGCGAGCTTCTGAATGTAAACAAAGAACACCCCGTCTGGTGACCCAAGCTTCAAAGCAGTGCTTCACTTCTAGCGCGGAATGGCCCCTCCTCCCTTTCCTACCTCCATGGTCCGTGAGTGGTAGGGGTATTGATGAGGGGGTGGGGGAATGCAGTGGACGAAATGGGAAATAAATCGTCAGTAGGGGTTTCTAAAGAGGGGGATGAGGGATAGCAGCGAATAAACCGGTACGATTTTAATCACAGGACGAAATGGGGAAATCTTCGTCTTAATTGAGGATGTGGATGAAATTACAATTTCATCAGAACTAAAGCTCAGCCGAGCATTTGCTAAATTTAGGCCCTGAATGTGCAAATAATATAATGATTCAAAGAATGATAGAAACAAATACCATGATTTTTCCGGCATACCAATGCAGAAAGGAAAACAATCAAAGCTCCACCAATGAGAATATAGAGAATGCTGGAAGCAGTACCAGAGTGTGGATGGAAATTTGGTTACGTAGTCCTTTCGTCCAATTCGCCTCCCAGTCACCTGCGCAGGAATTTTCCCCCCATTGTCCTAATCTCAGAGGCCCACCAGCGGCCGAGCGGTAAAGTCGCTTGACACTGGTAGTTCGGTCTGAGGTTTGAATCCGCGAACGGGCTGGCTGCATGGGTGTTTTCGTGGTTTTCCCGTGTGTAACGTGTATACGAGCCAGGTTTCTCTTAGAAAGTCCTCCACGAAGGCATCCCTCCCCTTAGGCAGATAGCCCTAGTGTGCTTTGCCATAATTAAATACACCACACCACACCTAATCTCAGCCCCATGTGCTAGATGGGGAGAGAAATGGAAGATTTCTTTATCTCTATCTAAGTCTTCATTACTTATGTCTTTAGTCTGTTAATTCCTACTTCTGTTTTCACATTTGTAACTTACTCGGATATCTATAGTTAGTAAACTATTTTTTAAATGTGTGTGTGTGTGTGTGTGTGTAATTATGGCAAAGCCTCGAGGGCTATCTGCCTAAGGGGAGGGATGCCTTCGTGGAGGACTTTCTAAGGGAAACTGGCTCGTATACACGTTAAACATGGGGAAAACCACGAAAACGCCCATGCAGCCAGCCCGTTCGCGGGATTCGAACCTCGGACCGAACTACCAGTGTTTAGCGACTTTACCGCTCGGCCGCTGGTGGGCCTATTTTTTTAAATGAGTTGCATGATTGTTAAAACGCCTTGTTTAGATTCTTGTCTTTTTTAATTTTAAATCAGTTATTGCTTAATTTACATATTTTGATGATTTATTTACATACTATGTACGCGATTTTAGATCATAAGCGTTGATAAGAAAACATCTATTCTTACAATAGTTAAATAAGAATAATACTAATTATGAATTATGAAGTTAACGTAGAACTGTGTTTTTTCATTATTCATGTATTTTTTATTACTGAATTTGAGTTAAGTAATTTAAGTAAAGCAGTTATGCTGTTTTGGTTTTTAAGTTCACACTGGTAGTTACGCTTACTTATTTCTTTAGAATTTGTTAATAAATATAGCTATCGACTTCTTTGTAGAGCTAAATCTAAAGTCTACTTTCATGCCTGCACGATGTTGCGTTTCAGTCTGCAAATCGAATTACGTTAAAACCAGTGGATATATACAGATATTCAAGTTTCCAAAAGATACATTAAAACGGGATTTATAGATTAAAAAAAATTCCGAGTGAGCGCTGTATGTGATAAATATTTTTGAGAAGATGATATCATTCGGTACGATTATTTATCAAAAGATGAAGGCATTGTTGTTATTTGATAATCCGACATCTCCGAGGATGAGCACAGGGAAAAAAAGAGCCAATACGGATAACATATTTTTAATCAGTTTTTGAAAAAGGACAAAATTACATCTTTTGAGGATTTTTCTTCTTTATTATGGAATAAGCTAAACATTTCAGATGATTCAGATTTAATTTGACATAAAATGTGCTGATGGAAATTATATTTTATTGCTCGGTTTTAATCTACAGCCTAAAGTTGGGAAATGTATCTATCACTTCATATGACTACAGCAGTGTCTCTTGGACAAGTAGCTGTTGAAATGGGAGTATGTAAAAATATATTAAATGGAAATACTAAACTTACTTTATGGACTGAATTTGAAAACATTTCTAGATATGCCAAAAGCATAGTATTTAAAAACATTAAAATCGAACTATGACTTACCCCTATATAACTAGGAAGCATACGTTGAATAAAAATCATTTGAGAATCTTACTCGAGGAATAGAACATTTTATTTTGGAACAAATTAAGATGTGTAATAAAAGTAAAATGGCTAGAAGGTACTAGTCCTTGCTTCTTCGTTATACATTATCCCACCAGCCACAGAGAGGTAAAATCGCTGAACACTGGTAGTTCCAACCTGGGTTCGAATCCGGGCGAAGGGGCTAGCTGCAAGTGCCTTTTCGTGATTGTCACCATGTATAACGTGTATATGAGCCAGTTTGCCTTAGAAGTCGTCCGTGAAGGCATACCTCAGGCAAATACCCTAGTGTGTTTTGCTATAATAAACTAAATCAAGTCAAATCAAATCGTTATACGTTAAGTAAGCTGCTTGTTATAGTTGCTTCTATAACAGTCAACTCATCTGCCTTCCACGCATTGACCATTTCTGAAAAATCCTAGGCCTGTTAAAGCTTGATGTATCAACGAACAATGAAGCTAATTAATTACAAGTATGTAAAAGGTAAAGTTAAAAATTTACTGGGCTATTAGGAGCAATTCGTGAATTGAAATATTGATGAGGTTCGATTAAAAAAAGGTGACACAGAAAGGTAAAAAAAAATAATAATTGACTTTCCTAAGAACCTTGAAAGTACTGAAGCATCATCTGTTCAGTCTTTTACGATTTCTTCTTTATTATCATATTATAAAGTTATCATTACATGAGTAATAATTCGCTTGCTGTAATGCAGCACAAAATTACGCTTTATTTAATTTATGTTGGCAAATGCCAAGAGGATTTAAAAAAATTTTAATTTTTCTGCGACTTTTGATCTCCATTTCTTTTTGTTAGATAATTACTGAAAGGAATAAAAACGTTCATTCAAGTTATTCTTAAAATTAAAAACAGCAGTAATTATTAATAAATAATTATATTGCGATAAGGTAATAAAAATCGTTTTTATGTCTTTTAATTGGTTAAAAAGGGTTTATCGGTTAATTATTTATACTTTGGAATCCTTTCATTCCTTTCCTTCCATTTTCCTTCACATCTGCGAAAATAAACCTGCAAAATTTGGGATCAGTGAAATCAACAGTAAATTTTGTAAATATATTTTTCGGAGTATTTATTAAAGAATTTTATTTTAGTATTTAGTGGAAGTAAGACTAATCAAACTGTAAGTATTTATTTATGTTAATAAATAGCAATCTTTATTTATTTTTAAAGTTTGTTTTTCAGCAAATCTTAAAATGTCATTACTATGCAGTATAAAAATAATTGTACAAAATATCGTAAAACATTGGCTAGAAAATTTCATGAATATTTCTTAAAATAATACCTCTGAATCTTAACTATAAATGTATGAACGACCTTTTATATACGTTTATCCGTAAATCTCTGAAAAATTAATTACTATGCATTATTTAAAACAAAAGAATCTAAACATTTAACGAAACGCGCATATTCAAAGCCGAAGCAAAGTCGCGGAAGACTCAGTGACGTCACTCGTAGCTAACCAGGTCATGTTATATTCAGTTGGCCGTGTCATAACGCAAGTGGAGTAGCGAGCGTAACTGGCGCCCGGGGCAAAAGACCTTTTTAGCGCCCCCCCCCGAAAACCACACAGTGATATGATCAAAATCTTGTTTGGAGACCATATTGCGCCTCTCTGCGAGCGTCGCCTGGGGCATCATACACCCCTTTGCCCCCACCACCACCACCACCTCGCTACGCCACTGTCATAATGCTCAGAGGGTTTAAACAAAGAATCTCTAAAGAATCTCTTTGGTTTAAATGCAGCGCTCATTTCACTCGCTGATAAGAACTTTGTGAATTTACGAACTTAGCTTTGAACTCTTGACCCTTTGCCAAAGTAACAACGCCGTCTTCCTCATAGTAGTTGAAGTTAGTAGCCAAGTGATGATCCGTGTTTTTTTTCCTACGCACTGGCCTTGAAGTACTGGCGCACGCGAGGCCAAAACATCAGTGACTTATGGGTTTCGACATAATCGGAAGTAGACATTTTGTAATTACGTCGTAAATATACGTATAAATGTATAATTCATAATAATTTATAAATAATGAGAAAACTTTCCGTATACTATTTCCAAAGGATACAAATTCAATTTAAAACCATAAATGAAAAATATTTTCTTTTTCAGCAAAGTCCTAAGTATGTGAAAGAATACATTTTTAAACATTTCATTCTGAACGGAGTTAAATGCTATTAAGGATAGTTTTAATTTGACTGAAATATTTTGACAAATTTTCGTTAATTACATTACAAAGAAATTTTAAGGTGATTGGAATTTATTTGGTTAACGACTGCAAAAATTAAAATCAAAATTTATTGTATTATTAATATTAAAATTAAGCATTGTTTCTATTCACATAGCGAAATACTTTCTCAAATATGAAATAAATTTTAGGTTCTGAGACATCTTTTAAATCAAAAATCAGAGTCACTTTATAATTAATACTTTCTTCGGCTCATTTCATATTAGAGCACCTTTTTATTTTAATAGTGAAATACGTTAAATATTTCTATGAGTATTTCTGAAAGGGATAAATAAAAGGTATTGTTTTTAAATATTATTTACAACTTGTAGCTGAATTATCATAAAATGTAATTAAATAATTCTTTTAATACTTATCAATTTTTTACCCTTAATTTCAATAATACACATTCTAAAAATTCTACTTTATTACAACGTTAAGTATGCATCTCATAGACTATGCTATACAACACCTATTTCCAGTGCGAGCGTTTTTTGCTTAAGTAGTTTAATAAATATATTTGTCAACAGAATTTGAATTTATGTTTACAATTAAATGTAAATTTATTCTTAAAATTATTAATTATTAAATTTATTCTGTTATTATATATTTAGATAATATTTGTAATCATTATAAATTTAGGTATATTTAATAACTAGATTTCTTCACAGTATCATTCACAGAAGTTTATGAATGAATAATCTTCATTTACAAATATATTCATAAATAATTTAATAAATATTTACATATTTTCTTAAAAGCAAATACATGATTTTTACAGGTTAGGTTAGGTTATTTAATTACGGCAAAGCCTAGAGGGCTATCTGCCTGAGGGATGCCTTCGTCTAGGACTTTCTAACGGAAACTGGCTCATATACACGTTACACATGGGGAAAACCAAGAAAGCACCCATGCAGCCAGCCCGTTCGCGAAATTCGAACCTCGGACCAAACTACCAGTGCTCAGGACTTTACCGCTCGGCCGCTGTTGGGCTCCATGACTTTTACAAGGATATGAATAAACCCATATATTTTTTTTTTTTTTTTTCATTTTCGGCATGTGCAAATCTTAATTTCGATGCAATCACTATATTTTTCGAGTAAAGTAATTTACAATAATTTGGCATATATCGGAATTTCTTACATAAGAAATGTGTATAAATATAAACTGAATGAAAATTACATGCATTATTTTTAATACGCACTCAAAGGTTAGTTTTCTTTCGAAATTCCTCCAAGAAGGCATCTCTTCCCTTAGGCAGATGGCTCTTGCATGCTTTATCCTATTTAAAAAAATCTCACTATCATCAGATCACAGTCTTGATTACTTTACTCTGCATATCAACATTGCTTCGTTTTTCGAAACGGTTAAAACAACTAACTGATCTAAATTCACAAATACCTGAAATTTACATATTGCAAGGTTTTTCAAATTCCTAATAAGTTGTCATGATGATGTAGCACGTTCACATGGTCACATCATTTTAGCCGCACATGGCGTTTCCCCCGAATTGGCAAATATTTCTGTATAAAATGTTACACGAATATATGGTTACAAATGAAGGAAAAGTTAACTTATTAGCATAACTGTCTAAATGTTTATTATAATGTCTGATTTTGCTCTTTACTTAAGCTTGTTGTATCAAAAACTATGTCTTATATTATAAGGTATTTCTCCCACTTCCCTAGCGTGCCTTCATGGTGTAACGGTAGCACGCTGGGCCGGTATTCCAGAGGTCCGTGGTTCGATTCCCGGCGAAGGCGGTTGCTATTTTTCATCTTGTTTGCAAAAAATAAAAAAAAAAAAAATCCTAATGTCTCTACAATATAACCAATTTATGTAGTATATAATCAAGTTATGTCTTATATAATCAATTACATTATTCAGAATCTATGCTGAATTGTCAACAATAATGTTCATCATAATATGTAGCATAGAATATATAAGTACTGTTTTTTTTTTTTTTTTTTCTGACACCAGTTGTTACGGTTTTTTTTTTTTTTTTTTTTTTTTTTTTCCCCTTCCTTCACGTTCGTACGAGGTTCGTGTGGATTTGGAGTGAATAACGACGACAGCACTTCATGGAATATCGAAACACACTTTATTTAGCCAATATTAATCAGGACAGCTCCAAAGTCACTTTTTACAGTCGTCGAAGATCTATTATACACTCGCAGAAACAATCAGCGTCACAGTTAAAACTGTCAGGCAATAACGGTGAAGACAGCTTCATTGCAAAGCACCAGAGTACAGCTCCCGACTCTGCTCGTTCGTTCTCGGAACTCCACGTACTCTCGAGACTGTGCACGCTACAACTCGCGATGCACTCGACGACTCACAGAGCACAGCTTCCTACTCTTCGGTTCAGTCGTTCCCGGAGCTTAACACACTCTCTCGACGATGCACTAACCGCGATACACTAAGAGACTCCTCGATGCACTCGAGGGCCCATTCGGCATTCGCTGGCCGGCTGTCAACTCGATCGTCTCCGCACGGTCTAACTAGATGAGACACACATACACACTGACTGCGGACCAGCAGGGTTTATATAGCTTTCGGCTTGTGTTCGAGAACATTCTGGGCTAAATCGGTAAGAATTTGTTCCAGAAGGTTCTCCATCCTTCCATGGCATGTCGCCAATTTTGTCGCCAAATGGACGATTTTTCGCAAAATATGGCAACCCTGCCTTTCCTTACTATTTCATGGCAACCCTAAACCTTCTTTGAGGGGAAGCCATCTTACCACGCCTGTACATTTCGTAGCAGAATTGTTATGGAAAGTTCTTATGTATTTTTTGTTGTGTATTTTCAATAAATGTGTTTATTATTTTTAATATTGTATGTTTCTTTTGTGTATTAATTGTGGTCTACTGTTGGTCACCCATGTTATCCTTACGGAACATGGTTATATTTTCGAACCTGGGTACTTATATTGCGGTAGTAGAAAAAATCAGTTTTAGTGTTGGGTACTTACTATACAATCGGTTTACTGATTTTATTTTGATTTGATGAGCAGGCTTCTTAATAGTGAGATTGTATCTTTCCCTGGTGTTTTAAAGAGATTTGTGTGGTATTTGAAATGTTAAGGGTTTAAGGCTATCTCTAGATTTTGTATTGAAATTTATGTTTTCAGGTTGGAGATCTAAATTTGTTTAAATTTAGTGAGTTAAAGATTTTGTTGTGGAAAGTGCATTTAACATTTTGTTTTTGTCAAATAATCGTGTTTCTACCAAAACACCAGGGAGGATATCTTTCTTTGATGTCTCTTAGATTTTAAAAGTTTTGATTATGTAAGTACAAAGTTTAGTAGTTAGTTTTTTTTTTTTTTTTTTTTCTGTCGCGGCACCAAGTAGTCAGTTAAAAGATAGTTAAATGTAAAAGAAAAATTTAATTATTTTCTACGTAACAGTATATTATGTGTAGCAATGAGTTTTCCAAATGTGCGACAGTGCAATGATCAATGCAAAATGTATTGTGTAGCGAGTATGTGAACATGCGATGTAATCAGGAGAATGCTTAATTCCGCCCGTACAGAAAAATTGGGTACTTTGTCCTTGTATGCCTATGTGCTGTCTTGATTTCGGATTGAATTCGAGCGATCCAGACGATACCCAATTAGTCCTATATATTTACTCGTATTAAATTAAACAAGGGTTATAGGATTTGGAGGTAATTTCATTTTTTAGTTATGATTAATAAACGCAAAGTGATTATTTTTCAGTTGTATGGATAATAAAACGATGGGTTTAAAATGAACAACTATTATGCCTCTCCCGTAAAAATTTTAAAAAGGTACATATTTACAGTATTATGTGGATGATGAAAAATGTATTTTTTTAAAACATTTTGATATTTGGAACATAAAAGAAAAATAGCAAATACACTATCAAAGGCATCGAAAGAAGGATACAAATTTTAACGCTGGTACCAGTTATAAGGAAACTAAGCTTTATAGGGTGCTATATTTTTGCGATATTTTGACATTTTAAATGTATTTGAAGGTATTTTTCATTTTTTACACATAACATAAACATTTTGCTAAAATCTACATTTTTGTCGTCCAGTAGGTAAGAATTTTATAAAACAAATTCATAATCAAAATCGCTGTTACAAGTTATCGAAAAATGACTATGATATGAGTTTCCGCAAATGCCACTAACTATACAAACTGCTATTTAACCACCCAATAATGAATGTTTCTTTTATGCAAAAGTGTCCCCGCGTTTCGATTTGTGTGGAAGTACCACGAAACTCTGTCAGCATGCTCTGGATGTAAACAAAAAAACATTCGTTTTGGAGACCAAAGCTCGGCAGCATTGCGTCAGGCATAGTGAGGAAATGGCGTCACCTTTTATTCTTACCACCATGCTTCAGAGCTGGCTATGCCCATTAAAAGATTTACTATATGCATTTAGAATTAAGTAAACGTTAAAATATAAATACATTTATATTATTACCCATAAAGATTAATCGAGCGAGCGAATTCAAATTATACTAATATCACTATACCGTTATAGTGATATATCACTATATCACTAAGCCGCCCAACCGTTATAGTGGTTAACGTCACTAATTGCAGTGCTGAAGGGCCCGGGTTTAAATCCCGGAGAAAGCATGGATCTTTGTAAATGTATAGTGTCTGTACGGCATGGGGACACTCTAAATATGCGACATCATAATTTTTCAACATCTTATTGCGCGAAAATACTGCGCATGTTTACATTTTGTTTTGTTTTTTTAAAATTGTTTTATAATCATACATACATACATATATATATATATATGAGTAAGAAAAATACAGAATATGTTAAAGATTAAATCAGCAACGTAAATTAATTTCCTTTCTGTATTCTAAAATTAGTAACCTCTATTTGCACTGCGCCCTTTTGAGACTAATCCATGTCATATGATTCTTACGAAATTCTGATGATGTAAATGAAACTAAAGCAGCCAATCATAATTTTACAGCAATATTAATTATCCAATCAAAATGCACTGAGGACCAAAACTCAGTCTGAATTAAGATTTCGCCCTCAACATAACGCATATGCTTTCAATGCTTTGGCCTAGCTGGGCTGCTGTGTTGTCTGCTCCTTCTATCTTACTGCACATTTATTTAAAATGTAAGTTTTTTGGAATAGGCACAATTAGTGTGCCAACTTGATTGTGGACGCGATATGTTTGCTAAAATAAAAAATGAAGATTTAATCTGCCCTCCAATTTCCTACTCATTAAGGACCAACACTTTTTTTTCATGGTTAAAAATGTCGTAAAAGATTTTAATTCGATTTCCATTTGAGTTATTGGAACCAATGCGTAACACTATCTCTTCGCTTAGAATCAGTTGTAGTCTTTCAAAACAAACCTCCTTTTTTCAAATAAATTTTCTGATTACACTATTTTTTGACAGACATATGGCCCGCGGATCTTTGCGAATTTACTGATGTGGCTTTGGGGCGCGAAAGGCTGAAGACATCTAGACTGCAATAGTAAACAGCGTGTCAATGAAACTAAAGTGCGATTTAATCTTTCGGCGACGTCATTCTGAGCTGGCGTGTAAGGAATGTTCGTTTCGTGTTTTATTCCTCCGTCATTAAGAAATTTATTAAATTCTTTCCCTAAACACTCGAGCACAGCGGTTCTCAACCTTTTGACTAATGGGTACGATCTAATCAAAACCTGAAAAACATGTATACCACCACTATGTTTTACAATGATTATTTTTCAATTTCTCGGTAGAAATATTAACAAAAAAAAAAATTACCATTTTAATTATCAAAATTTAAGTTATAATACTTTAATTCTAAAATTTTATGTGAAATTTGGGTCTGTTTAAGATAGATAAATTTCTTTATGTCTTCATTATGCTTTAAGCGAAATTAGGATCCACTTTTAATTTTGTTCTGTAATTATTTTTTTAAATAAAACATGGAAGAAAATCCTTGTTCACAGAAATAGGTTGTGCAAAAGGCAATAAATATTGAACCACTTTATTTGAGATGCTTTTAAACTCTTTTTTATGGTTCAACCAAAAGTTAACAAGCGTGTTATTTTTTAATCTTCAGTTCAATTTCAATCACAGGAAATTTCTATCAACTGTTCTTTTTCTTCACTAGATTTTTGAATTTAATAGTTACCAATACGGTACTATTCGGTTTCGAGGACCGTAAAAAATCGCCAAACTATTGTTGATGCCAATGCTGCCAAAAAAAATTGCGGCAACCCTAATAATTGCGGCAAGAAAGGAAGTATAAAAGTAAATAACTATCTAAGATTGATGTTTTAATTTAGATGAAAGGTTAATTTCATATAATACATTTTTATTATTCTAATTTATATGAAAAAGGCTAAACATGACTGTATGAAAGCATAAGAGTAAATAACTATTTCAGATCATTAATATAATTTATATAAAAATTGCTAAACATAACTGAATGGATAAGTAATTCGCTGTTTCGCTACCGACTATGGCTAAAGCATAATTTCGCTACCGACTTATCGCTAAAGCATAATTTCATCTCGTTGGTTGTTCAAACGTAATTTTCTATAATAAATGATGCCTTTTCTTTGAAAATATTCTCGGTAAAGTGCAGAATCGCTCACGTATTTGTTTGCCGCTTTTTACAAGGGTAAAAACAATTGAATTTTTGTCAATTTTCTTTTACATTTTAAGTGAAAATAGGTCGATGTGTACATAAATAAAGTCAAGGGTGTGCGCAGTGCCATTTTTGTGCGATTCTAGGATTTTTTTCAAAGTGAAAATAGGTCGATGTGCACATGGATACCGAGTGTGTGCAATTCTTAAAAACGCGTCAAGCAGTGGGTGAATCTGGACTTTACCCAAAATTCTATTGCCGACTTTTCGTCATGGGCAATTCCCAAATTGTTAAATCCATAGGATATCAAAAAAGGATTTTAAATCAAAAAATGATTTTGATAAATGTCAATGGCGTCTTAAGAAATATAGAACTATATAAACTTTCGCAATCTGAAATCAACTCGTACGCTAGATTTGGCGCGCTGTTAAATGGGCGCGTCTGCTAGATTTAGCGCTTTTGCGCATACATTTTTGCTGCAATTTTTTTACGGCCCTCAAAACCGAATAGTACCCAAAATACTTTATTTCTTTGCAAACCATCAATTTTTCTCTTGCGTACTACCGGTTGAAAATTGCTGCTCTAGCCCGTAATCCGTTTGAAGAATTTTGATTTTAAAGTTAAGTTTATTTTCAAAATCCTTAACGATCTAATTAGATCTCAGAAAATAAACATGAACGTACAGAGATTTATCGTCGATAAATGTTGCGAAATAAAATGGTCCACCTGTTCATTCGGTTCTCATGGGACCACATAAATCAAAATGAATTAGGTTTAACAATTCAGTACTTCTATATTCAGACTCTTTGGGAACAGAGTTTGCCCTGAATGCATAACATAAGTAGAAAAGGAGTCATTTTGACAAAAGAAAGACCTCTAAGCATGTTATTTAATTGAAGATTTTTAAGATCATTTTCATTTAAATGGCAAAATCTGATATGCCACTAATCTATTTCTTTAGCAATTGATACAGATTCAAATATTGGCATGACATAACAAAGATCATTTTTTCGTTTAGCTGAATTATTAGAATTAATTATTTGAGCACATTTTTCTTTGAAAATTACTGAAAGATTATTTGCAGTTACTTTAGACATTGAGATTAAATTATTTTTCAAATCAGGTATTACAGAATACATTTTTGAGTTTGATATTTTCAGTTTTAGAACCTATTCGGACTTTAAATTTAACGGTTCCTTTTCCGATAGCTTTAACTATTTTATCAACAACTAATTTAAGATAAGTATCACATACCTCGTAAATTTCTTGGAACAATTCTTTGCTGTTACACATATGTGATGTTAAACCACTATCCAGACAAAAAATGTCTTTAGAATTACCATTTGTGCACGATACTGCCCTTTCTTGTTCCAAGGAATTCTGATTTTCTGCAGACATCGCAGTTTTCCTAAGGGGTTTGTTTTTAATTTCTTTACTTTTCTTCCTACATTCCGATGCTCTATGCCCATAGATATGGCAGAAGTTGCATCTGTAGTTAAGCGGATACCGTTTTCAGTTTGCAGACGTCTCTAGGGTACTTACGTATTATCGCAACCAGGTTGACGCTATTTGTAAGTTTGAGTAAAAAAGTATGAATAGAAAGAAAATGTACATTTATTAATTACAGATAATTTTTAATAAATTTTTTATATTATTTTGTTTTAAAATATAAAATAGCAATTAAACCCTTCCGGTTTCGAATTTGAATAAGTTGCGGAATTATTTTTTCGACGGAAATCTTTTGGCTATTGCTTTTAGCACTGATTGAAAACCGTATTCGCCATAACCATGTACACGTCGACTTATTTTTACTTAAAAAAACATCCCAGAATTGCACAAAAATGGCATTGCGCACACTCTTCACTTTATCCATGTACACTGCTATTTTCTCATAAATTACAAAAATTTGCCCGAAAATGCAGGAAAATTTTGTGAATCTCCACATGCTCTTTTTACAAAACTACGTATAACACGTAGGGTTGCCGTAAGTAGGGTCGCCAAATTTGGCAATTTATGCGAATTTTGGCCTGGTTGCGTTAATACGTAAGTACCGTATCGGTTTAGGAACCGGTCGTTGATTATACTTCCGAGCTTTTAAATAGAACGCATGTTGTGGTTCAGAACACTATGAATCTTTATTTTTGCGAGCGTTAGTTTCTTCCAGCAGTTTAATTTTCAGCATTTCTGGAGAAGGCAGTTCATCACGAGATTCGATGGCGATTTGAAAGCTTTCATAAGAGTTCGGTATACTATACAATAGCAATATTGTAAGCAAATCATCTACAATGTTGATTTCCATTTCTTTCAGTTTGTCCACAAGAATGAAAAAATCATTTAGAAGATCAGTCATTTGTTTAGAATCACTCATTTTTGTAAAAACAATTTTTTTTTTTTTTTTTTTTTTTTTTTTTTTTTTTTTTAAATTGTGGCCTTTCTAGCTGATGCTTTCGATTCGTAAATCGAATGCAGTTTAGTCCATAGTTCATGAGATGTTACACAGTTCTTTACTAGTGTAAGTTCACGGGGTGAGATGGATAGGATTATATCCGCTCGTGCTTTTTGGTGAGTAGTTTTCCATTTAGCAAATCCTTCATCATCAGGTTCTGGTTTCGGAATTTTCCCAGATACCTAGTCCCAATGATCATTTTTAATCAGTATTGTTTCCACTTGCAAAGAAGTTGTCCTTGTTTACCTTTTCAATTCAAACTGTATTTGTCATCGTCATTTTCATTTCAGTCGACTCAGCTTGGTTTGCCGAAAGAATTTAACAAAGGTAGTAAGCACTGCCTGTGCTCATAACCAATGTAGAATAAAATGACGTCTTCAATTTACATGACAAACATTCATTTACGCTATGAAGACGTAGAACAATAGAGTAGAAACATAGTAAGACACATGATTACACAGCGCTTAGCACTTGTCGCTTACATGCGATACTCACCATTGACGTTGGCTAACTACAAAGAAAGTACTGCATAGCAGAGAATTTGATTATCATGTGCATGCTCTAGCGGAATCAACGGCGGTTGCCAACAACTTGCTTTCAACGCTTTGGCCTAGCTGGACTGCCATCTGTCTGCTCCTTCTATCTTACTACAAATTTATCTAAAATGTAAGCTTTTTGGAATATGCACAATTAATGTGCCAACTTGATTGTGGGCGCAACATGTTTGCTGAAATAAAAAATGAAGATTTAACCTGCCTTCGCCTCCAATTGCCTATTCATTATGGATCAACATTTCTACACCATCAAAATTCCTGTTGGTCATTATTTCTGATTTTGATTTTATCCCACACAGACACACACATATATATAAATATATGAAGATTATAAATACGAAGAAAGATATAGTTGGAATTCCACACTGAGACTCAGATTTTGGACTTTATACGTTTCTTTTTCCCTTATATTTGTGTTTTTTCGGGCCAGTCCCACTTTTTGATCATACGACCGGCTTGTGCCGGTTAGGAGGATCGGGGCTGTGCCTTATAATAATAATATATTATCTGGATCGGAGAGTTTTTTTTTTTTTTTTAATTCTTATATGTTGGTTAATTGTGCATTTTTTGCTTTAAAAGTGATTTAATTTTGCCGTTATTATGTCCCGGTTAAGATTTTTACGCCTTTAGTTAATCTGTATGCAATAGTTCATAGAATTATTAGGAATTTAAAAGTGTAAGTAGCGCTACGTTTAACGTAGTGGCTGTTTGTTTACATTTGAAACTCTTAGTAGTATAGTGAATTAACTAAGCTGGTGCATTTAACTTCAATGTCTTTTTGCCAGTGAGACCAAAAGTTAAAAAAATTATGCACCGTCATTTTTTCTTTCTGCCCCGTTGCCGAATTGCTTCTTTTTGCCCAGACCGCTTCCGAATTTTAATTGCAATTTTTTTTAACTGTATTTGTGCTTTGAGTTTTTTGTATTTTATAATTTTTAATATATATATATTTAGTTTTTATGTATTTTTGCCTTACCGCCTTAAGTGAGAAATGAATGGATTGAATAAGAAATGTATCTCTAATGAAATTCGGGGAAATGAGTGAATTTAAATGAAATGCAGCCAAAAAAAAGTGTATAATTTAACTGATCGTGCAAGGAAGTTATATGGTCTTCACATCAGATTATTTATTACAACAGTAACACGAGTAATAAAATGTCTATCCTTATTTCTTTCAAAATTTAAAATTCACCAAACTGTAATGCTGACTTCTGAAAAATTTGTAATGTCTAACTAACGCCCAGTATATTCTTTATCTAAAAAATGCAGGAAGTTTTCGTCTGCATATCGCCTTCAAATAACGCTATTATCTAACGTAATCAGTGCAAAAAACCACATGATGTAAAATTTGGCTTTTAGGAAATTGGCGCAAGCACACCCAACAGAAGTCAGACCTACAGCTGATGCAGTGCATGTGGTCGCAGCCTTTGTTTTTCTCGATGGCTTGATTGCAATTCGGGCAGTGTTTGCAGTCAGCTGTTCGTTTCCAAACCTAGAGGGGGAAAAAATAAATAAATAAATAAATAAATAAAAATTAATTTTAGCAAAATCATGCAATTAAAAAAAAAAAAGGTACTGTTCCATTAGAGTGGCGTCAGTTAAATATGAAGAAAAAATGAGAAGAAAATTATGCTACAGCAACACGTCAAATATCGTGGTTCGGGAATTTTTCTAGTTTTCGTTTGAAATATTTCCACTTGTTGAGTATTTTCTATTTATGCTTGAAATATCGTGATTCGAGATTTCTAGTTCTTATTTGAAATACCATCACTCGTTATTTTTTTTGCCACATTTCGCCATTTTTTTTTTTTTTTTTTTTTTCCCCGTATGATGGATTACACAATTTCGATATTACCTAATGGCGAAGAAGCTGCCATAAGATCCTTTTAGGACAAAGAAATAATTCATAGCAATAGACGTTCTCAAAACCATCCGATGTCGTTAACTTTTGACTCAAAGCAAAGTTCCTATATGACGTTGTTACGTACGTTTTTCGTGTGGAAAAAAAAAAAAAAAAAAAAAAAAAAAAAAAAGCCTCAATCACCAAAACAGTGTCTGAAGTCTTTCTTTCCTCAATGCGTTTCTTTTTACCTATCTGTGGCGTCAGCAATTGACGTAATTGAATTTTAATAAATGGGAATAACTACTTTAAAGTCTTTTCACAAAAAGAAAAAAATCTGATGTGTACACCACATGACTTCCTTGTACAGAATATTATATTATACGCACTTTTTTCTTGAATTTCATTTAAATTGATTGGATTGAATTAAATCTACTTCGTCGACAGCGCATAAACCACAATAGAATAAATGCACTCTTTAAAATTCACTATATTTGTTTACTATAACGACACGAAATCGAAATCGAGTGAATGGTTAGGCGGCATTTAGTAGCCTCTGCTACTTTAACCGTCTCTGTTGGAGATATGCCCTAAGGCGTATGTGCTAATGCACGTGAGTTGGTCAAGTAGACTTTGGGGAAGGAGGGTTCAAGTATCTGACTAGCGTCTACATCCCAAAACGGCAGCCTATGAAAGAGGCGATTCTATTATTTTCATCAGGGAGTACCTAAGTTAGAATGGTTTTTTTGAGGTACGCCAACGGCTGTGCGCGATGTTTGCTTACATTAGGAAGTTCAGAAAATTGCAATGGTGGATTGCCTTAGTTTCTGCGGTTACTTTCAGGGAAATATTAAACAGTTTTTTTGGTTTGCTGATAGATGGCAAATAGATAATTTATCTTTATAAATCCGCGTTTATCTACTTAAACTTCAGAAGATTTAAGATGAAGTGAATATATTTAACACAACAGAATGCAAGCTTAAGACTTGTAAATCTTTTAAAAAACAATACATCGATAATTAAAAATATTATTTATAGTTCATTATTAAAAACTTTTTATAAATGCATAGTTATCATATAATTAACAATTCATCCATGCATTATCTCATTATTTATTATAATTGAAAGAGAAGATATTTTTTACAGTAATGTTTAAAAATTTGCTGTTGTCTTTTAAAAGATTTACAAGTCTTAAGATTGTGTTCTGTTGTGTTAAATATATTCGCTTCATCTTAAATCTTCTGAAGTTTAAATAGATAAACACGAATTATAAAGGTAATTTGTCTATTTGCCCTCTATCAGCAAACCGAAAAAACTGCCTAATATTTCCCTGTAAGTAACCGTAGAAACTAAGGCAATCGAACTTAGCAATTTTTTGAACTTCCAAATGTAAGCAAACATATAGTCCACTGCCGTTGCATTCCTCAGAAAACCATTCTAACTCTCCTACTCCCCGATGAAAATAATAGAATCGCCTCTCTCATAGGCTGCCGTTTTGGGATGTAGACGCTAGTCAAGTATCTGGCCGCCGTACAAGCTGTGATGTATCTTCAGTAGTTGAAGAAAGATGATTCGTCGAGGCCAGTCACGTGGGTGGTCACCCACCCAAGTATTGACCCCGAGCTCTGCTGCTGTAAACAGGGGAACCTGTGTGTTGAAAAAGTAAAAAGAAATCGTAAACATACTGAAATTCCCTCAAATGCTTCTAAGCTGGTGATTACTCTTCACTTTCAGCAAATCTCATCAGTGTCATGGCTGCTTTGAACCCGGCAGTAATATAACGACACTCTGAATGCACAAAATTTATATCATTTGAACAATTATCTTATCATTGCCACATGTTCTATTCAAATACTATAACAAAGCTAGAACGATGTATGAAAGAAATTAAGCAAACAAAACAACAACAACAAAAAAAAAAAAAAACAGTTTTTCACAGACGATTGAGTATTTCTCATTCAATTAATTCAGTTCTCACTTCGCGACAAGGCAAAAATACATAAAAACTTGTGGTGATGGCGATAAGGAGCGCGCCTTGCGCCCTCCGATAAGTGTGGCAACCCTAGAGGAGAAGTTTCTTACGAGTAGCGAGCAGAGCGAAACAGGCAGGCTGTCGGGGAGTATGCGCGATGTTCCTAAATAAAGCTTAATTTTTATTGTGCACTATGTCTTGTTAATATTTATATTAATGCAGTACGAACATAATCTGTGATATGGAATTCGAGGATTGGTGGTAAAAACATAACAGGAAATTTCCATAATGGTAACCCGGACTGTGTTAAATCGTATGAACAGTTCTCAAGCACTTTCGGTTTTGACTACAAGCCATCACTCAAGATCTCCAAACCAGAAGTAATGGATTACATCGGTTTTCGTCCTCCGGATCACAGATGAGTAGTAATTATAGATCATTTTATAATTCTGTTTTCTACTTATCATTTAATTTCATTTTCTTTAGTTAAATTTTTGCTTTTATTTTGGCTTAAAAACCTTGCACAATGTCTGATGTTTATGCCGTCCAAATTCCGGTTTATAACCGATCAGACCCATCTTTATGGTTTATTATGTGTGAAAGTACCTTTGCTCTTGCCACCCCCAAACCTATCACAGAATCCATTACTAAATATAATTATGTAGTTGCTCATCTTCCTCCAGATATTGCATCAATAGTACGGGATTTACTTATGAAACCAGACCCTATTGATCCATATGCAAAGCTTAAAACTGAGTTAATAAATCGTTCAGGAGAATCTTCTCAGCAAGAAATTCGCCAATTATTATCTGGAGAAGAATTAGGCTCTCGAAAACCTTCCGATTTGCTTAGAAATATGAAACGTCGAGCAGAATCTTTAAATGTTCCTGATAACTTAATCTTAGAATTATTCCTTCAACGTTTGCCTTCGACTGTTCAGTCTATTTTGGCAGCGGTTTCCAATTTAACTGTAGATAAAGCTGCAGAAATTGCCGACAGAATTTTAGAAGTAAATCCAACCCCAGGGACTTGTGCCGTTTCTCGCACAGTCGATCAGTCTCTTGAGGATAAATTATTTAAACAAATAGAAAAATTAAACAAACGTATTGATCGCATTTCTCTTTCTCGTGGTCGCTCGCCAAATCGCGGAGATCGCAATAAGGAAAGAAGCAATTCCAAAAGGAGAGATTATTCTGTTTGCTGGTATCATAGACGTTTTGGGAAAAAGTGTAGAGATGACAAATGTACAAAACCTTGTTCATGGCAGGGAAACGAAACCAGCAAAGAATAGAGGCGACTTATTCTTTGCCTCAAGTTTCACGTCGCCTGTTCGTTCGTGACCGTAGAACAAACCTTTCATTCTTGGTCGATACCGGCTCTGACGTGTCCTTACTTCCAGCAAATAATTCTCAAAAACGGAATTCGTCCCAACAAACACTTTTCGCTGCTAATTCTTCTACTATTCATGTTTATGTTCAAAAAACACTTTCTTTGGATTTCAAATTAAGACGACAGTTTACATGGACTTTTCTTATAGCAAATGTTAGTACACCCATTCTTGGAGCAGATTTTCTCCATTTCTTTGAATTGGTGCCTGATCTCAGAAACAAATGTCTCAAAGATTTAAAAACGCATTTTAAAACCGTCGGTTGCGTGAAAAATGCAAGCATTTATTCAGTAAAAACTGTATTTAGTGATACACCATATCACAAAATTTTAAAAGAATTTCCTTCAGTTACTAGATTACCAGATCCTAACCAACCTGTTAAACATAACACCGTTCATTATATCATAACTAAAGGTCCACCTGTGGTTGCAAAACCTCGTCGGTTAGCTCCAGATCGCTTAAAAATAGCAAAACAAGAATTTCAAACTATGATGCAATTGGGACATTTGAGACCTTCGAGCAGCAATTATGCATCCCCACTTCACATGGTTCCAAAAAAGGGAAGTCTGGAATGGAGACTTGTAGGAGATTATCGAGCATTGAACGCTCAAACAATAAAAGACAAATACCCTATTCCATGTTTAGCCGATTTTACTGCTGCATTGCATGGTACTAAAATTTTTAGTCATGTCGACCTGATTAAGGCATACCATCAAATACCAATTAACCCAGCCGACATCCACAAAACCGCCATATGCACACCATTCGGTTTATTCGAAAGTACCCGTATGCAATTCGGCTTATGCAATGCATCTGCGACTTTTCAACGTTTTATAGATGAAGTCACGCGGGATTTAGAAGGTGTTTACGCTTTCGTCGATGACTTGCTCATAGCCTCTAAAGATTCTGAGGAACATTGCAGGCATTTGAAAGCTTTATTTTCCAAACTTCAGGAATATGGACTTTGCATAAATGTTTCAAAATGCACCTTTGGTCAAACATCTATTGATTTCTTAGGTTTTCACCTTAGTGAAAACGGAATTGAACCTCTTCCTGACAAAGTCAAATGTATTTTAGATTTTCCTCAACCTACCACTCTCACTCAGCTTCGCCGATTTTTAGGCATGTTTAACTTTTATAGATGTTTCATACCTAAAGCAGCACATATTCTTTCTCCTTTAATAAAATTGTTAGAAGGCTATATTAATAAAAAGAAATCTCGTTCTCGTGTTCAGGATTCATCCCCACAATTAAATTGGAACGAGAATGCTGAACAAGCCTTTATTGCTGCCAAAAATGCCATTGCTCAGGCTACCCTTTTGAGACACCCTATTCCCGGAGCCCAGCTAAGCATCTGGGTAGATGCCTCAGACGTCGCAATCGGCGGCACACTTATGCAGTTGTCTCAACAAACATGGGAACCTATAGCATTTTTCTCTATGAAACTCAGTAAAAGTCAACAGAAATGGTCCGCGTACGATAGGGAATTATTTTCTATTTATTCTGCAATTAAGAAATTCCGACACATGTTAGAGGGCAGAAATTTTATAATTTATACGGATCAAAAACCGTTAATATACGCTTTTAAACAGAACCCTCATAAATGTTCACCTCGACAATTGCGCCATTTAGATTTTATTTCTCAGTACTCTACTGATATTAGGCATGTGCAAGGTCCAAAAAACGTCGTTGCTGACGCTCTTTCAAGAATCGAAATTGATTCCATAACAAAATCTCCATTTTTGGATTTTAAAAAATTTTCGGAAGCTCAACGGCATGATCCGGAGGTACAAAACCTTCTCAAAAACAACACATCATCTTTGAAACTGGAATTTAAACCGTGCCAATATTCTGATGGTAATATTCTTTGTGACATATCAACAGACATTCCTCGTCCATTTGTTCCAAATTCCTTTCGTAGACTCATCTTTAATCATCTGCATAATCTGTCACATCCAGGAATTGCAGCTACTACGAAGCTTATTTGTTCTCGTTATGTATGGCCCGATATGAAACGTCATATCAAAAATTGGGTGAAATCCTGTGAATCTTGCCAAAAATCGAAAATTACTAGGCATACTAAAGCACCACTGGGCACATTCTCTCTTCCTGATGCACGTTTTTCAGAAATCCATATGGATATCGTTGGACCGTTACCTCCATCAGAAGGCAACGTGTACCTTTTGACTCTAATAGATAGATTCTCCAGATGGCCTGAAGCCATTCCCATCCCGGATATGAAAACGGAAACCATTTGCAGAGCCATCTTCAACTGTTGGATATCTCGTTTTGGCTGCCCATCGATCATAACAACAGACCAAGGTTCTCAAATGAGATCCGCACTTTTCGCAGAATTCACGCGCATTTTGGGTACGAACAGAATCACAACAACAGCCTATCATCCAATGTCCAACGGCATTGTTGAACGATTTCATCGACATTTAAAATCTTCTCTCAAGGCTCACGAGACCAATAACTGGACTGAAACACTACCAGTTGTTATGCTTGGTATTCGGACAGCCGTAAAGGAAGATCTACAGTCATCTTGTGCTGAACTGGTGTACGGCACAACTCTCAAGCTGCCTAGTGATATGATAACGTCATCTAAGATATCTCCGTATGACACACAATTTATCACGAATCTGCGGCATAGAATGCAACAGTTGAATCCAATAGCAACATCTGCACATTGCCAAGAAAAATGTTACGTAAGTGCTACCTTAAAGTCGTGTACGCATGTATACTTACGTGTCGATCGAGTAAAGCCACCTCTGTGCCAACCATATACAGGTCCGCATAAAGTCCTTTCTAGAACGAACAAAACTTTCACAATTGATGTTAACGGTCTGAAATCTACTGTGTCTATAGACCGTGTGAAACCAGCCTATTTGCTTTCGGACTCTAAATTGCCTGAACTAAAAACAAATAAAGACTTAAAGACAGTTCAGCAGAATAAATCTGCAAACGAACTCTCTAAGACACAAACTGTCACCAGATCGGGAAGATATGTTCACTTCCCTAAGAAACTTGCTTCTTACATAACAATTTAAAACACTTTTTTAAAATTCATATCTTAACATATTTCTTGTTATTTCATGTTTATTATATGTGTCAATACCTTGTTATATATTGAATTGCATTTTGATCTTTTCTAATTTTATATTCTAATTTTATAATCATAAAAAAAAGTACCCGACAGCACGGATACTCTGAAATAATTTCATAACCTATGTCGTTCCTTTGAATAGCCATTAAAGGAACTGGGGGGAAACTCTGTGGTGATGGCGATAAGGAGCGCGCCTTGCGCCCTCCGATAAGTGTGGCAACCCTAGAGGAGAAGTTTCTTACGAGTAGTGAGCAGAGCGAAACAGGCAGGCTGTCGGGGAGTATGCGCGATGTTCCTAAATAAAGCTTAATTTTTATTGTGCACTATGTCTTGTTAATATTTATATTAATGCAGTACGAACATAATCTGTGATATGGAATTCGAGGATTGGTGGTAAAAACATAACAGGAAATCACCATAAACTCAAAATATCTATATCAAAAATTACGAAGTAAATCTTAAACACTTATTTCCTCGAAAAAATTCCAGAAAGGATTAAGCATGATTTAATTCGCAATAATAAATGAAGGCGTTATTTTTGTTGTTGCGAAGCTTAGTCTCTCTAGATTGGCAACAAATCTACAATTCTGCTGTTTCAAATGTGAACAAATATGTCCGCCATGTTATTTAACCGCACTAACAGCTTTTAAATTGTTGATAATTGTACAAATATTACTTTCAGAATTACGAAAGGCATTAAAGCCTTAACCAGAAGATAAGAACAACATAATTCAATCATTTTTAAAGCAAAAAATGTACAATTTACAAACATATAAGAGTAAAGAAACTGAGATCACTGTGCCGAGTAACAGAGTGGATATATATATATATAAATATAGTATTTATATACGTTTGGTGCGACCGATTGCAACCAAAATACGAGGTGCACATCTACATGTTATAGCAGTCCTATATACAAAATTTCAACGTTCTCAGGCTACTCGTTTTTGAGTTATGTGAGATACGTACGTACGCACGTACGTAAATACGTTCGTACAGACGCCACGAAAAATTCTCTTCAGAATTAATTTTAAAGCAGTTTTATAATTTTTTTTTAGGAAACGAGTCTTTTATTCTGTCCTTACGTACAGATATCACGCAAAACCATCGTTAAATTGCATTCGATAGCGGTCAAAATGCATATTTTCGTTGAAATATGCTGTCTGAAACTTTTCGCGATTACAATACTTCCTTTTTACTTCGTACAAGGAAGTAAAAACAACGTTGGACATGTTCTTCCGGAATAATGGGTATTCAGGGGTTTACGCCGGGAAAGCAAAGAATGTTTTTTAGTTGCCGTTCTCGATCGTTGTGCTAAAAAATTGATGACTGCTATTCACGAAAACATCGCGGATGGCAGCATTATATTTTCAGATTGGTGGAAAGGATATAAGAAAGAGGAATTAAGAAATGCTGGGTAGGAACATTTCACTGTGAATCACAGTTATAATTTTATAGACCCCGGAACTGGATGTCATGCCCTAACGGTGAGACAGTGCTAAATGCAGAAATTAACGTCAGCGGGGCACTGCTCACCATCATTTAGACTTAGAGTAAGATTTGATAGAATTTATGTGGCATCGGTTTACTCAAAAAGTGAAATTTTTTCCTGCAATATTGAATGATATTTGTAATTTTATGCCATCTGTTTAGATTGAGTTTTGTTTCGTTTTGTTATTTTTATTTATGTGTAAAGTATTCTAGATTAAAAAATTAAATAGAAAAACTTACTTTCTTTAAAAATTAAGAATTTTTTTTTACCCTTTACTTTTAACAAAACTTATTTTTTATTAGTCTTTTGAGCTCTATTATTATTTTATAATTTTATATTCGGCAACAACTGGCGAGAAAAAAAGCATGCATTTTAACTGACGCCGCTCTAACGGAATAGTACCTAAAAATTATTACCAGCACTAATTATTCATGTATTTGATAATGAAGTATTATTTTGGTTTGATAAGATTTAATTATCGCAAAGCACTCGAGGGCTATTTGCTTAAGAGGAGGGATGCCTTCGTGGAAGAATTTCTAAGGAAAACTGGCTCGTATACAATTTACACATAGGGAAAACCATAAAACCGCCCTTAACCTCGGACTACTAGTGTTCAATAACTTTACCGCTGAGACGATAATGAAGTCTAATGAACGCATAGCTCTGCTAACTTCTTAAATGCAGCTTTTCCTGCCTTCTGGTTCTTTCAGTTATATTTAAAAAAGTTTCCATGCTTTATAAAAAATGAAATACAAGAAGTTTGAGTTCCACGTGACAAAAAAATGACCAAGATATTCAATTTTAAGGTTTTTGATATCTTGTTTACCTTGCCTTCAAGAGTCGATAAAAATAGTAAGAAATCTAGATTGATTTTTTTCCCCTTCAATGTCTATTCAATGACGTTCTTTGTGATCTAGCGTGTAATCTACAATTTATAATTATGTTAAGTATGGTATGCGAAAATCCACCAGCAGTATCTAATTTTTAAATATCAAAAATACATTATTGCTATTCTCATGCAGTTTTATCACTTTAAAATGGTAATCTTATTTGACATACAAATAAAATGAAGCTAGGAATACTTCCCCTTTTTAATTTATGTAAATAATGTTCCGAGATAGCTATGTGCTAAGTACTGAAGTTTGTCATTGTTTTTTAGAAGAGATCAAGTGAATTACATTGCTTTTTCAGGGAGGGGCTATTACATTCACGTAATATTTTATACTAATGAAAAATACGTATTAAATTAGATTAAGATAATATACCGATGCAAAACCCTACAAAGTGCGGCCATTTTTTTCCAGGACTTCGTCAGTATTATCGACGAGTTCACAGCACGAATCCATTTTGAATTGCTTTTGTTCCTCCAATAAGTTGTAAAGAACGGATGTGGGACAAACCTTGCGTTTCCCTAGGTCTTGTGTCAAAATCTGCCGAACCATCTCATTGGTTCAGTTCACTGCCGAGTACCCGAATAGTCAGTTAATCGGCGATCCAAAATCACAAGCTCACGAACTTTCTCAAATGTTTCTGGCGTGCGCACGCAGTGCTGACGTCCAGTGTGCTCGTCATCTTCGGCACTTTCGCGGCATTTCCGAAAAATGGCTAAACTATTCAAAATTGCGTGAACGGGATAATGCTTCCTCTTCTTACACTTGTTCCAAAACTTCATGGGCTTCTGTGGCAATTTTACCACTTTGGAGCAGAATTTAATGTAAATTTTCTGCTCCATATTGATTTCTACAACAAAAACTTAACAGCTATGTTTTAACGCATGTTTCAAAGGCAACCGCTTGCTTCCGAATGGTACTTACTTCACTGGACATGCACAGGCAAACGATCTTTCAAATACAAGCATTACCGCATTCTGAAGATTATAGTCATCACAGAGTTGCGTTAGTCCTAGAAATTAACGGCTGCACCTTGTAAATTAAACTGCATTAAAACAGTGTATTGACGAAAAACATATGTTAAATTACAATAAAAAATTATATTAATGAAAAACATACTACTTTTGAGTTTTGGAATGCTATAGTAATGTAAAAAATATTACTTTTTATACGTCACAAACGTTATGCAGACTATTAAATGAGAAACAGAAATAAATGGCGAATATTAATTAACGTAAATTAAATTACTAATTAAAAACAATCTAAATTACAAACACTAATGTTCATTATTTAATTTATTAATATCAGAAATCTTCTTCTAAACTGCTATTCGGTTTTCAGTTATGCATAAATTTCAGTAGTGTAGAGTTAATTTTTTTTTTGTACTACCTCTGTACATGATTTCAGATTTTTAAATTAAATATTTCGGTTATTTATTTTCGTACGGGAGCAAAAATTTATGTCACAAAAATTTGCAAAATTTGAACTCGATAGCTTATGAATAAGGTTAAAAATTGATGACAAAATTCCATCTACAGTGAATTAAATAAAAACGCATAATAAATACCTATGCAGTAAACAGAACGCTAAATAAAGCAGAATTATATTCCTTATAATGCCTCATTATAATGTTTCATTAATTTCTTAAAATGCTTCATTCAGAACTTACAACGAAAATATGAATAAAGAAAGAAATCTTTATCTGTTCACTGTTTTAATCATCATTATCATCATTCATATGTCAAGAACATTTTTATTTTCTGTATTTTCCATCAATGTGCTTGCTACTGGCTTCTGCAGATGGCCCAGTTGTTTTCATTTTCTAGTAATTTTTTTTTTCCCCCCAGTAAACCACTTCTAATTTCCAACACTGTTGGTGTGTGTGTGTGTGGGGGGGACAGTACGCTAATCAATGAAATTAGTACCTTAAAAGAATAATCCGGATCCCTTTTCGATTCCGCATACATTTCGCAAGTGTAGCCATGATGATAAATAACTTTACACCTGAAAGATAAAATACTACGTTAAAATAATAAGATTCCTAAATAAGTAAATAAATATATAAATAAAAATAAAAATGAAGAGGAGGGGAAGTTTTCTTGAAAACTGATTGCTTTAATATTTTTCAAGTACTTTATCAAATTCATCTTTTTATTTTAGATAGTCACACTGAAACGTGCTTGAAAAGAAATTCTTAAATTTAAATTTAATGTTTCTGCATGCGAAGGAAGCCACAGGGATAATATGCAAATATGCTTTGTGTTTTTAAATACAGCAGTGTTATTATAAACCTAGATGAATGAATACATACAAAGTAAAAAAAGTTTTAAACCTAACTTTTGTTGCTTTTGTGTTACAGAATTTTAAGAACTTACTCCTTTCTTTTTTCTTTTATGCTTTTTAGGTCAAATTTTCATTTATTTCTTTGCGCCTGCTGGATTACTTCAGTTCTACATACAGTGGCTTACAAAAATGATCGGGCACTTTGAATTTTCGTATTCTTTAATGAACATAAAAACTAAAATAAATTAAAACAAAAAGAAAGGTTTTTATTTTAATTACATATAAATTCAACATTTTTTATAGTAAACACATTTTCGAAAAGATGAAAATTATATTCAAAAATCAATATCGTTTGTTTAAAGAAAAAAAAAAAAAAAAACAGACATTTTTAGTAACAGCCAAAAATAACAAAAACTTACATCCATTCCGCTTCTTAATATCTTGTGGGATAACCTTTACACTTTTTCATTTCATTTAACCTTTTGGGGATTGACTCACAAGTTATTTTGTTATTTCTGAGCTTATTTTATGCCACTCCTCTTGAATCATTGCTTTCAGTTGCTGCCGAAAGATATGTTCTGTTTTCGAATTTTCGATTCTAGTTCCTGCCAAATATGTTCAATAGGATTAAGATTGGGGTGGTGCCTTAATTACTTCTGGACACTTATATAACAGGCAGAGTCTGACACTGGGCGCAGTATGCTTTCGACCATTGTCCTGGTAGCAGTTAAAACTATTTCGTATATTAAGGTTTTGCCTGCACAAAATTTCTCTTCAAATTCTCAAGGTACTTATATTGATCCATAATACAATCTATAACTCCTATATTACCAACACCGAAATGTGCCATAGATTCTCACACTAGTATAACTCCTCCTCCGCCATGTTTGACACTTGGTACTAAGTTTTACTTTCGAAATTCCTCTTTGGTTTTTCTCCACAGCAACATTCGTCCGTCTGAGCCGAAAGACGTTAAATTTGCTTTCATTAGCAAACAACACTTTTTTACAGTAGTCTGGTGTCTTTTGTTTCATTGATTTTACGAAAGCGAGTCGAAATCTTCAGTTTTTCTTTTACTGACATAAAATTTTCTGTGTGCTACTCGCTCATGATATCCTGCAAATCGCATTAGTCTTATTACAGTTCCTGGATTTACACGTATTCCATATAATTCACGAAGTTCCGCAACAAGCTTAGGAGCATTCAGTCTTAGATTCTTTTTAACATTCATTAGAATAAAGTGTTTCATTCCACGACATAATTTAGATGGTCTTCCAGGTCATCTTTTGTTTTGAATACGATTCTGTATCTTATAATACTTAATAGCATCAAAAATTTAAAAATCACTTAAGTTTTTTAAATAGGCAATTTTTCTAATAGATTTAATCTTTCTTTTGCTGCAAATCAGTAACTAATCTGTGGATTTCTAACAATGTTTCCTTTCGTGCCCATGCTATTGCAAGAAAACATTAAAATAACGAATATATTCTATAAAGAAAATTCGAATTATAAAAGCGAACAATTTTTAGAGTTTTACCTAGCTTCTTTATCCAAACTAATTCCATGAAATTTTGTTTTTTTATTTATTGCAGATGATTTTAATTAGAAAATATGAAAATATCCGATTAATTTTGTGGTATCTTTTTCTTCCATTTCAGTTTAAAACGCTAATTTTTAAATTTATTATTTCGTTTTTTCAAATTTATTCAGTACAAAGAGATAGCTAAGAAACTATGTATTCAAAAGAAAAATATTCTTTATTAGTTTACTGCAAAGCTTTTCTCCTATTACTTAAAAAAGCTAAAATATTGTTGTGTCATTTTTGTGAGAGACTGTATTTTTGGACTTGGTCCACGCACATTAAAAAAATTTTATTAGATTTTTAAGTTTTTTGGTTGTGATATGTCATGCATTTAACACAGTTAAGGTGTTTGAGTACAGCATCCTCTATTTAGCACATTTTCTTTATTTAACAAGTCAGAGAGTTTGTTTAACTCAAATAGAACACAAATAGAATGAAAATAAAAAGTTAACCGTCTTTACAAATATTTAAATCGAAGTGCTGAAATAAAGAACTTATAAGAGGCTTATTTATAATTTTTAAATAGCTACAAGCTTACCTATTAGGCAATAGTATCAGGAAATGTTCCATAAAAGAAGATAACATGCTGAAAAGCATGAAGCACAAGTATAACCGTAAGTACAAAAATCTTTTTGAGACTTCTGAATCTGAATCAAAGTAGAATCTTTTCTCGCCAATATACAATATCGTTTGGCGTTCGTTTGTTTTTGACGTTGCTCGATTTCATTATGCAAAAGTGGCAATAATTTATTCTAACAGGTTGTTTACGATTTACACTATTTTTTTTTAACCCGGCTTGCATGTTTTCATAAAGTTCTATTATTTCCAGTTTTGGATTGCATATTTTTTGGCCCAAGTACTAGATTATTATTTTTGCAAGTTTACTCAACTTTGAGTAGACTCTCTACTCAAAATATTTTTAAAAACTATTTATTATTTCTCAATATTAAAAAAAATGTCTATGTTTTTAATGCTAAAATTTTGCATTTTTAGCCTTGCGTACTTCGACATGTAACGGCTGGACTGATAGAGACACCGATTACTATGCTTTTCTGAGACTATTTTAAAATTTTAAACTCAAATAATTAAATTAAATTAATGAAATGAAATTTGTGTCTCTGTCGGTTCAGAAACAGGCCGTTTTACTTTATTTATTTACTTCTTTTGCTTCACCAACCCACCTGATAACGATTCAGAGGACGATGTAAATTTCATTTTCATTTTTGGTTTAAATAAACAATTTCTGTAATACTATATATATTACAGAAATGTTTTGAAACAAAAATATCCCAGATCGTTTTCGCGCAAAATGCTGCTAAAACATCAATCATTTATAGACAAAAAAGTGATAAATTTAAAGCCAAAACAACACCAACATGAAAGAAATGAAATATAAAACCATTACAATCTCTAAATTTCCCAATGCAAATGTAAAAAAACCCTATCAGCTCATTGTATTTAAACCAGAAGAAACCTCGAAAACAATGGAAATACATAAAAATACATAAAAAAAGAAAAGCAAGAGGAACACAATCAAAATCTGATTCAACGTTATCAAGAGCAGTTCCATCCGATCCCAATTGAGTCAACTTCCTAGGAAAACCACTGTGTTTATATTCACCCAAAATCAGCTGATAAATTATTTAATTATTGTAGTTTTTCCGAAAATTTCGAATCCTCCTCTAAACTGTTGCTTTCCTTTCAATAATACATAAAAACAAATTTAAATGAAATAAATACAATTAGCCTAACCGAGCAAAAAGTAATATATACAGTTACTAATATTAAAATAAAATAAAAAAAAAAACAATTTACTAAAACTAGAGAATACAAGTAAATTTAAACAATTAACTGATAAAATATGAACTTATCATGTTTGTAGAACAAAGAAAACCGATTCAAAATGGGGGCAGAGACGCCTAGGGTTGTCTGTTTAGCACTATATATATATATATATATATTAAATTAATGAACTGAAATTCATTGAAATCGAAATAAATTTCCTAATACTTGCGCAACAGCTGCAAAGTAAGATAATAATAATTTATTTACTAAAGAAATATTGATTATATTATCTCCTAATATAACTGAGTAGAATGTATCTAAATGAAGTAACCCAGAAATATGAAATTTAATCCCTAAAATATTTGAACTTGAATTTAAACCATAAAAAATTGAAATTCAAACTTTTAATATGAAAATTAATAAACCAAGTAATTATTTTCATTGATCGGAAATTGGTTGACTTTTCGAGGGGAACAAACCAAACCCCGTTCAATTAACAAAAATTAATAAATGTGAAGGTGTTTCATCTTTTACTCAAGTAAGAATGAATGAAGATGCCAAACTGGCAATTTTAGTTAAGGCCAAAAGAATAGTCAAGTTTTAATTCAAATAGTGATATTAAAGAGATGGTGGTGTGGTGTATTTAATTATGGCAAAGCACACGAGGGCTATCTACCTAAGGGGAGGGATGCCTTTGTGGAGGACTTTCTAAGGGGAACTGGCTCGTATACACGTTACACATGGGGAAAACCACGAAAACACCCATGCAGCCAGCCCGTTTGCGGGATTCAAACCTCGGACCGAACTACCAGTGTTCAGTGACTTTACCGCTCGGCCGCTGGTGGGCGACATTAAAGAGATGAATTAATATGAATTAGTTCTGTTAAGTTAATGGATTTTTAGAAATCTCGAGATTATATTAGCCAAATTAAGTAAGAATATTATAAAGAATTCATTTTGAATGTAGCATTTCCGTTAATTTAATGAATTTTTTAGAAATCTCGAGTTAATAAAGATAAATTAAGTAGTAAAACTATTTTATTATGTACTTGAGTAAAGTGTCCCCCGACACCCTCGCTTTCATGCATGTTAATTCAAAATTATTTTCATAAATACAATAAATAGAAGTTAATCTTTGCTATATTTTCGAAATAAAACTCAAAATAATCGTAATAAACATAAGATATACAATAAACAATGCAATCTTTGCAAAATTAATGAAATACAAGTTTAAAAAATCAAAATATATATAAAAAAGGTACAAGGAAATGCAAAAGTTAAATGTAAATAATATACAATAAGGTCTACATATACTATGTGTCTGTTTGCAAGAATGCATTCATTCACGCGAGCAGCAATTTCAGCATTTGTGGCAGTTGATGGTCTTTCCTCGCGCTCAGCTTCGTCAATATTTGTACATCCATTCTCAAACAAACAAACTTTGTACATATTTTGTTTGCAGTAGTTCTCCAATTCACAAATTACGTACAAGAGATGTATATGTATGTATATATGTATGCGCTACATGTAAATGGTTTATAAACCAGTTTGGTAGCTGAGAAAACATGGATTCTTCGGAAGTGGAAAGGGATTTGAGCGCTTGTTGAACACAGTCATATTCTTAGTCGAGTCTCTGAAAGTTATAGAAACTTCATCCACGACTACATTTCCATTTTATGTAACGTACCTTTTACATATGAAGTATGGTTATGTTCATTAAGTCTCATTTACAGTTGGCGAAAATTGTTGTTTAGTGTACCATGTCAAAGCAACAATTATTAAGCCTCTGCGCTTTGAAAGAACTATAAATGCCGAGACTTACATGGTAATGTCTGGCAGTTAGTTAGTTCATTGTCTTTTTGTAGAAAAATGTTTATTAACCAAAAAGTATGTTTATTTACACACACACACATACACATTCACATACACACACACACATACACATTCACATACACACACACACACATACACATTCACATACATACACACACACACATACAAATTCACATACACACAAAAAAATATAGGTTTCGTACATTTTTGTCAACAATAATTAAGAGATCATTTAACTTCACTTGAACTAATTCTGTTACCAGGTGAGGCGTAAGGAATTTTCTCCTTCCCTAGTGCAAGCCTTCATGGTGTAACTGGAAGCACGTCCGGTTAGCAGTTGGGAGGTCCGAAGTTCGAATCTTGCTGATTTTTCATATTTCCTATTCCGAAATAAACATTTAATGACTCTACAAAATGGCGCCCGACATAAAATGTGATAGAGGACGATTCGTCACCACTTGGATTTGGGTATGGAATCTCTCCTCCCCAATTGTTCCTTAAGTGAGGGAATGTAAGGAATTTTCCCATTTCTTACTGCATGCCCTTACTGCATAGTGTAGTGAATACGTCTGGCTGGTAATCATGAGGTCAAGAACTCGAATCCCGGTTAGCGCATTGCTGATATATAAACCTAGTAACTCTATAGAAGGATAAACCAAAATAAATTTTAAGAGGTTATGGATACCAGTTTATGCCTTGTTCATAAACTGGTATCCATAACTCCTTCTTAAATATATTTATACCGTGTTACGCTTTACCGTTTGAACTCGATGCCCGAACTTTAAAATTTATATTTTTTATGAAACTCACCTCATGCAAATTTCATTTTCACAAAGAGGACAAAACCATTTTGCTGACGTAATATCGGCTTTGTTGAAAAACATACTGCAGTCAGGAGCTGGGCAACAAGCATAGCTTTCTGCATTGGTTTGGATATGTTTCTTTACAAGTTTCTCCAGAAGTTTCTGGAACTTCTCAGAATTTTCGCCTAAAATGTGAATAATGTCATCAACAGAAATTTTCCTATTGCAGTCCTGCAAAAAAAAAAAAAAAAAAAAAAAAAAAAAAAAAAGAAAAGAAAAGAAAAAGAGCTATTAATTTAAGGGGAAAAGTAAAGATACTGCATCTTCAACATTTTCTCTACAATTCTAATGAAATATTTATAGTGTATTTTATAAGCCTTCTGGTAAGATAACATAAAAAAAAGAACTAGTTGGAATAATGAGGCACATTAATGAGAAATCACAAAACACAATGTAAGTCTTCTTCAGCAAACATAAATTATGCTAATTATATATTTTTGACACTACAGAAATGAATGTAATGCCAGCACAAACAATTAGCTATTTATATGAAATAAAACTAATTTATTTAAAAGTCTGGTAAAAAAAGTATATAATATTTTCATATATTTTAAAAAATTCTGTGATTTTTTATGCGCACAAAAAAAGGGGGTACAGTTCTGTATCTCCCATTTTACTGCACCGATTGAAGAAATTTAACTTGCGTTTTTCATGTCTAGAAAGCGCGACTTACGATATATATTAGACTTTATACCATTGTTCGAACATGCGTATTTTGACACAAAATTTGCTGAGAAACTTACCTAGAAATTACCCAGAAATTTATCTTGGGGCACTTTTTTCAGTTTGCGCCAAGAATAATTCACTTAGCGAAATTGGTAATTTATGGTAACCAATTTTCCTTTCCCTTTTTGAACTGTGCACGAGCGGAAAAAAATGGATAATGCATTCTTTCAAATAACTTTAGCAAAATGCGTAAATCACATTTGGCGTTATTATCACTTATATGCCAAATTTCGCCAATATGTAAATTCACGTATATCTTGGGATATTTTAAATAAAAAACTCTAATTTTTTGCAGGTATGTTTAAAAATACATCTGTAAGATGATGGCAAAAGTTAAACATAACATAAAAATGTTTTCGAAAATTTTTTAAAAATTACAAAAAAGTACAAATTTTAAAAACAAATCAGAAAAGACTGAATTTTATTTGGATTGACCCTGCATTTTGAATTTTTAAAGAAGAAATTAAGCAAGTTCAATAAAAAAAAGTGTGTGTGTGTGTGTATTTAATTATGGCAAAGCACACTAGGACTATCTGCCTAAGGGGAGGGATGCCTTCGTGGAGGACTTTCTAAGGGAAACTGGCTCGTATACACGTTACACATGGGGAAAACCACGAAAACGCCCATGCAGCTAGCCCGTTCGCGGGATTCGAACCTCGGACCGAACTACCAGTGTTCAGCGACTTTACCGCTCGGCCGCTGGTAAAATAAAAAAAAAATTCAATAAAAAAAAAAAAAAAAGATAGAGAGAGAGAAATATTAATAAATATATACCAAATTCAATTAACATTTAGAAGCTAAAATTTTGAAAGCTAATTTTTTATAAACTTCTTGTGCGATTTTTATAAAACTTCGCATTTGGGCATAATTTGAGTCACAGAATGGAAATATGGAAAAAAATAGGTATGTCATTGCAGAAAAAAAACCCTATTTTGTGTCAGAATAGCTCTTAGAAGAATGCTACGTTGTACATCTAATACATATCCTACGTTGCGCTTTTGAGACATAAAACACGCCGGTTAAATTTAATCAGCCGGCCCAGCAGAAAGGAGGAAATAGAACTGTCCCCCCTTTTTTGTGTGTGTGTGCAAAGTGTATCCAGGAATCTAACGACTACTAATCTAACAACGATGAAGCTACAGTAGAGAGAAGCTACATTAAATTATTTGAGGAGTAGGGAGTAGTAGTGGACAATAATAAAAGTGGGCGAAATTCAAACAGAGAAACAGAAACGAAGCCATCTTATTACACACTGTAACGTGAATATTACTAGGTATTCTTATTGGAATGTAGGTTTCTTTCTTTTAAGGATATAATATTGCGATAGTTAACTGTAGTTTATCGCTAACTACTTTTCATTTGTCATGTTCTTACTGTAACCACGTCCGTCAGAAACTAAATTATTCACATAATTTTTCTCACTTAATTCTCGGCTGATAATTTTAGCTTAAAAAAGGAAGGGGAATAAGGGTAAATATACTGTCCCTACGTAGAAAATGCAACACCGGGAAAAATTGGGTAGAACGTGATGTTAAGTGATACACCAGCAGAGCATGCATATGTAAATAAGTGATGTTATTTATGGAAAGCTAATTCTATACAGTACTAAAATATACAAGGAAACAGTAAGATGTATGACTACCTTTCGCGGCTGTGTAAACTGCATCCCTACGAGGTACAGATTCTGTTATTCAGCGTTGCTATTTTTGCCAGATGTTTGAATCTTGAATATCGGTATCGCATTCTTGCTGCCGAAGTCGTATTACGTCGGTGTAGGTTTCTGAGTCAACCTCCTAGATTAAATTAAATTGTATAATCTTACTCTACAAGCTTTACATTTAGTTTGTTACATTATCTATAAGTCCCTCACCAAAAGTGGTTGGTGACAATGTAAGCACGTAATTCCGTGTCGTCTGCAAATAATTGTGTTCAATAAAAGGGTCTTTTGCACCCTTCCCGCGTTGTATTCATCTTCTAGTCTTTGCGATAAGTTGCAGCACATACTTCTAGTTGCAGTGTATGCTAGCAGAGAGGACTAGATCTTACACTATAAATGTATGAAATGTAATGGAAAGGATAATTACTTACTTCGGCTCCACAGCATAATGGATACTCCACTTCCATCAGCGCATGGATACATTCGGCGCAGTACAGATGACCGCAAGCCTCTAAGCGAAATGAGAGTGCACTGGGAAGGTCCAAACATATACAACAGGTTTCTTTACTTGCAGCCAAAGAACTTGATTTCAGATGACAAGCCTTTCGACTTAACTTTTTGATAACACTTTCGGCCTAGGAAAAGAAGTATTTAGTTTGTAGGGGTACTGATGAAGAACTGAATTGAAAATAAATAGTTTAGAGGTTCTATGATCTGGCTTATGGCAAAGCACTCAAGGGCTATCTGTTTAAGGATAGGGATCCCTTCTTGGAGAACTTTCTAAGGAAAACTGGCTCGTATACACTTTACATATGGGGAAAACCATGGAAATACCCATATGCAGCCACCCTGTTTGCCGGGATTCGAACTCCGGACCGACGCTGGTGGGCTAAATAGGTTAGAAATAAATCCTAACGCAAATTTATACTCATAAGTTTCCTTCGAGTTACGCTATATACCAAGTAATCAAAATTCAGGTACGTCCTAGTTATCTAGTAATAGCGGATTTCTGCATTCGATAGCAATGCAGTAATAAACATTACAGCTTAAGTTCCTTAAGAACTTCTCAGCTTTCATGGTATGCTGTTCGAAGACAAGTCGTACCTATTACAGTGAAGAAAATAAAAGTATTTCCTATAAATTAATTTGTACTGCTAGCTTTTGAAACGGGAATATCCTGTTATTTCACTTCCTGCTTCTCGTTATTTCATTTCGTTAGCATTCATTTAATTTTATTAGCTAAATTCTAAATTCCACTAGGCTTCCAGACATCCCGCTTTGACCGGGGCTATCCCAGTCTGATGGTGTGGTCCCCGTGTCCCTGCCAGTTTCCCATTTTTGTTCCAGTTATTTCGTCAATTTTTAAAAGTGTCGGATAAACAAGAAGTAAAAAGGTACTTGCGCATTATCGCAACATCCTTGGCGCACTTTGGCGAATTTTGCGAAAGAAAAAGGAACAATTATTTTTATCATAAAATAATTATATATGCTGCGATGAAGTAGTCTACATTTGATACATCTTTCTTGATTTGTGCGCAGGTGCTGGGAGTGTCCCCACTCCTGACACCTGAAACACCGGATCGGTCGTTTTCTGGGTCGTTTTCTGTGCTTGTACTTGTCGTTCATCGTTGACGATGATGACCACGTTGACGCTAAACATATTGTTTAAGTTGTGGATTGCATATCCATTCTTACTTTTCTTTAATTCAAGAAGCCAAACTGGAAGCTTTTCTGAGTTGTTCTTGACGCTTCTGCAAAACTGCTTCACTTTCAGGATCGGAAAATTTCGTCTCGCTAGGTCAGTAAAGATTGCTTCTTCAGAAATTTTATCTGGGAGTTTTCAGAATAACTTTGAGTGGCTCATAAGATATGTATGATGAAGTATACTTTTCGTTTTCGTGAGTTGCAGTACTCAAAAGAAACATCACACGAGTACAATCCTACTCACTAAACATCCGTAGTTTTATTCCGCTGACGTTGCGCGAACGCAACACTGGAGAAAGCGAGTTTTTTATTTTCAATGTAAATTTATGTTATAAATGCTTAATTTAATATTTGTTATTATTTTCATGAGAAAAGAAACATTACGTGTAGTTTTGGCGGTTAATGGGTTAAATAAGCAGCATTTTGGTGCATGTAAAAATCGAATTTTTTCCTTATGTTTAAGCTACAATTTTTATATCCGGCATATAACTCGCATTCGAAATTTCGGTCCTATTTTTTTGTGTTAAAAGTTGCCATTATACCCTGAAATATGCGGTAGTTTAAAATCTGTTTCTCTGACCCTTGTTTTTTTCCTTACTGCTTACTCTGGCGATCGCAAAACCTTTTCTTTTTTCACCACTTTTTCTATTACTAACCCTTGTAGTCTCTTTCGTTTAACGGTAGGTAAGGTAGGTGACGGAGGACTCGGACGCCTGATGCCTACCAGAGATAAACAGGCATGCGTCTCTCGCCTTCCTCTATCTAGTGACAACAACTCCCTGGGGCCTCAAGAGGCCACACCGGGAGTTCATAGAGAGCTCAAAAGGAGTTTACATGTCCAAACAGGGGCGTCACCATCGAGATAGATAAGGCCTGCGCGCTGAGTTACTACGTCACTGCTAGGGGACCGGTCTTCGCGCAGTTTAGCTTCCTTGCTAAACACACGTTTTTTTAAACCTATTCTATGAAATTGGTATCTCATACTATAAAATCAGTCTAAAACAAAATTACAAGCGGCAATATAATGCTTTACAAAGCTTATACGAATATGAAATATTTTCATTTTCTTTTGTTAATATTTATTTTCAAAACAAAATTATTTGAGAATGGTGTGGTGCTTTTAAAAGCAAATCATTTCTTTGAAGAAAAATTGGTTTTAAAATTCAAGTAGCTAAAATTTTTACTTTGATTTTTCTGCACTGTCTTTGTGTCTCTCGTTGATTCTCATCACCGCATCAAATTTTTTGTTTCACCCACTACTTTAACAAAATGTTTGCCAGTGGGGACACATGTTATCTCTCATTCTATAATTATTGCATATTTTTATATCTATCATATTAATGTAGCAGGATTATAAAGCATCAAACGAATGCAAGAGACTACTTAATATTTAGACTAACATTTAAATGCCTTACATCAGTCAGAAAATTTTTCTGAATGTAATAAATTACTAAATAGTCTAGTCTTAAAATTATTTCTTACTTACATATTGTATGTTAATCTGTATTACAGTTAATGTTTTCCTCTTAATGCTACATAATTATTCGACAGAATATGTAGTTAAATTGAGATAATGTTTATTACATAGCTCTGAAGATTGTCAATATTAAAATTCCAAATAAGACAGGAAAAAAGTTTTTTAAATAAAGTTATACACAATTTTTTTGAAAATATTTTAAAAATATACGAAATACTTAAAAAACTTTTAGAAACTGAAATTTCTTGCAAATATTTACATCATACCTATTTAACTATAAGCGTTACCTCTGTTCTGAAAATATTTTTCTATTAATATTCACATGAAAAGAAAATATAAATCCTAACATCATGTTCAAAACTTTTCTGTATAATGTAAGCAATTTTTTTAACTTAACTTACATAGCTTTTGGTGGTGCCACGTACTCAAATTAAAGATTGTAATTTAAAAGATAATTAAAAAAATTGTTTTTAAAATTAATTGCATTGAATTGAAATACAATGAAAACAAGTATGTCTACATATGAATTCAATTACTACTGCTTCTTCAATAACTGTACATTTTTAAAATTTCATTTTGCAGTTTCGCAATTTAATTACCTTAATATGAATCTTACATACATTACTTTAGAAACTTTTCTATCATTCTCAGAAAGATTTATATTGCATAACAAATTTTAAACAAACTGATTGCATGATAATAACATATATAAAAGTGAACAGAAGCTATATTAGCTAAACATATGCATTTAAGTTTCATCATGATAAAATGATATTTAATGATTTGCAAAAAACATTGATATTTAAATTTAAGAACACAGTACTCTGTCAAGAATCAAATTTACTCTGCATTTGATATTCTACATATTATGTAATGAAATAAGTGTTATGCTTTTAACCCCTTAGAACAGTTATTTCATATAAAATTAGGTTCCAATTAAAATAAATAATCATAAATTTTGCTGACAATTTTTATATTACTAGTGTTAGTAATTATTACAAGGGATGATGCTTCAGATGTCAAAAGTAAACATAAATTCAATTCTTAAAACATAATGAATAAAAAATTACAACTTATAAAAGCCAACAAAAAGTTTGCTGAGGGTCCCTTAACCGTGACGTCACAAGCCAGTTTCGTTTCAGAGCGCAGGCCTTATCTATTTCGATGGTGACGACAGGGGCGACCTTTTGACATTGCTTGACTGATTACAGTTATGAGGCTTGTAGATCGGAGTTACAGAAGAGGGGCTCAGAGATAAGCACAAAATATATTTGAAAAATATATATATATATGTGGGATTTTAAATCCATAAATTTAAATCCTTAATATTTTTCCTCGCGCGCTGTCTAAATTTTAGCTGTTAGCACGAGTGAAATTGATAGAACTCTCGCCACTTTGTTTTATTAGAAGAGATATAAGATGTTGTTTTATAGATGTAAAATGATATAGATGTATTAATAGATGTAATAGATATTGTTTTATAGATATAAGATGATATATATGTTGTATTAATAGATGCAAAATATTATAGATGTATTAATATTTTATTAAATGTGTTTTGTTTGAGCATGAATTGTGATTTTGAAACTAAAGAACCCACAAAATTGGTGTCAGAATCGGGATCAAATTACAAGCAAAAAATAGAGGAATATGAAGCAATATTGGATGATAGAAGAAATATTTCTGTTAATAGTGAAATCGATGCATCAACTGCTCGAATTTTCAAAGACTCTTCTTTTGCTGCTATTGATGAAGATCATGAGCTAAAGCAAAATATTAGTAAGTCATCAGTTCAATTTCCGTTTTCACAGTTTTCAAATATGTATATAAATTTTAATGATATTGAAAGTTTGATTTCTAAATTTGATGGTAATCCTTATAATTCGGTTGAAAAATTTATTGAAAACTTTGAGGATGTATCTAATTTGTTCAAACTAAATGAATTACAGAAACTGATATTCGCCAAACGATCTTTAACCGGTAATGCATTGAAAGTGAAACAAAAATTAATTCGTGGAATGCACTTAAGGCTTTATTAGTAAATGAATATGGTGTTCAGTATAACTCTGCTCAGTTACATGAATTATTATCAAAACGTAAAATGCAGGAAAAAGAATCGCTATATGAATATTTTTTGGTAATTAAAAATATGTGTTCTAAATGTAATATTGAAAACGCCGCTTTATTTGAATATGTTATTAATGGTATAAACGATTCTTCATTTAATAAAGCTATTCTTTATGGTTGTAAAACTTTGGCAGAATTTCAGGAAAAACTTAAGATATATGAAAAAATTAAATTAGATAATGATAAAAGCCAATCCGTTAAGCCTAATTCTAAAACCAGAAACGAACATTTTGAAAGTAAAATAAAAACAAATATTCGTTGCTATAACTGCGGAAATCTTGGTCACGTGGAGAATTTCTGCAAAAGTAAGAGCAAGGGAAAAAAATGCTTTTGTTGTAATTTATTTGGACACGTAGCTGCAAAATGTACAAAAAATAAGACTACTATAAAAGATTTTGCCAGAGTAAATCATATATTTGTAAACAAGTAGTTAAATGACATGCATAAAACTGTATCGATAGATAATGTAGAAGTAAAAGCTCTGATTGATACAGGAAGTGATATAAATATAGTATCGGAAAATATTTATAAAATAATTGGTTCGCCTAATATTAATTCTTCCGACTTCATTCTCGTAGGCTTTGGTAATAATAAAGTAAAACCTATTGGTTATTTTAAAAGTTCCATACGAATTGATGATTGTGAAATTAAATCAAATATTTATGTTGTGCCTCAAGGAACAATGAAAGAAAATGCTGTTATTGGCAATGAATTGCTTTGTCAAATGGAAATTATTATAAACAAGAGCGGGATATCTATGAAAGCAGCAGAAGATGAAACTGAATTGAATGTAATGAATGTAAATGTAAATCAAGAAGATGAGTTAGATATTTGTTCGGGTATTAATAAAGCGCATAACTCTGAATTAAAACATCTAATTGAAAGTCATATTCCTAATAGAAATGATAACCCTATAGAGGAAACGGTTGCTGTTGAATTAAAGGAAGAGGAGTCTCAAGAAGAGAAAAGTGATGTTAAACGTGGACAAGGAAAATTGCAAAATTTAGAGGAAGAGAAGAACTCCATTCCTAAAGGAAGAAGAAAAAAACCCATCTAAGAATGTTCAATTAATGAATCCAGAAAACAACCCACTTCAGAGCCAAGAAGTTCTAGAAAAAGAAAGAATTCAAAATCTGAGAAATTGGTTGAAGTTAATTCTGATGAAACAGGAATATCAACAGTAAAAAAGAGTAAACAGCAAGATAAACTTCCAGCTGAAGAACTGGATCCTGGTATGTCTGAAAAACTTAAGAGAAGACAAGCCAAAGGAAAATCTACTAATACCGAAATGCATGTTATTTTAAAAGATGACCAACCTATTTCTTTGAGACCCAGGCGTTTACCAATTACAAATAAAGAACAACTAAAGCAGGAAAATATCTTACAAATGAGTTTGAATGCTCCTGAACAACAAGTTAGATCTTTGGAAAGAAAACTTTCTGTATCAGAACAGACTGTAGAAATATTACAGAAAAAACTATCAGAAGCAAGGAATGAACTAGAAGCTGCAAAATTTCAGATGAGAACCAAAAATAAAATCCTGTCTGAGAAAGAAAAAGAAGTTCAACATGTTAAATTGAAAATGCAAGAAATGCTAGCTTTAGAAGAAGATCGCATGAAAAAAATGATGAAGAAGAGATTATCTGACAAACAAGCAGAACTGGAAAGAAAGATGTGTATAACCGATGAAAAATTTCGTCAGCTACGAGAAATTCTTAATGCTGATGATTGGGAACATGATGAAGACCTGTGGGATGCCGCTGCTGTTCCAACAACATTTTCTAGTGCGACTTCAACTTACGAATTAACTAAACCTAAGACAAGGACCTATATGAGACACAAATCTTTCTTTGAAGAACCTTCTGTCCCCAAAACAAGATTTCCTAAAGCAATAGCAGTTAATGTAAATTAAATTACTTTTATTTCAGTCAATGTTATTTTTAAGATGAAATGAAGTTTTCCAAAAATGTTAAAGAATGAAGATTTTTTTTGACTTAGATGAAGATTTCTAAAAAATAGAAGGGACTGTTGAAGATGTTATAGTTGCAAGGATGAAGGACAATTAAGATGTTTCCTTTCAATTTTGTCCTTAGCACACAATCTTCCCCTCTCCCTTCGTACTTCTTTTCAGGTTTCGGCTTATTCTTGATGATGGTTCTTTTACTGAAGACAACGATGATGTAAGATGACCAGTGATTTATAATGTCAAGAGTAGAATAATGTCGTGGAGGTTGACGCATAGCAGGAAGGCCGAATGTGGGATTTTAAATCCATAAATTTAAATCCTTAATATTTTTCCTCGCGCGCTGTCTAAATTTTAGCTGTTAGCACGAGTGAAATTGATAGAACTCTCGCCACTTTGTTTTATTAGAAGAGATATAAGATGTTGTTTTATAGATGTAAAATGATATAGATGTATTAATAGATGTAATAGATATTGTTTTATAGATATAAGATGATATATATGTTGTATTAATAGATGCAAAATATTATAGATGTATTAATATTTTATTAAATGTGTTTTGTTTGAGCATGAATTGTGATTTTGAATTTTGAAACTAAAGAACCCACATATATATATATACAGAAAAAGAAGAACACTACCTATTCTGGTTACGCTGTGGCTTTTGCTGGGGTGAAGGCCTGAAAACTGTGAGCGGGACTCTGCCCATGTCCCGCCGAGCGCATACTTTCCGACGCTCGCCGGCTTTCGAACTTTACAGATAGTTGAACAAAACTTTTCGAGCGTGGTAGGATTGCTCACCAGGAAAAAGTCCTGAATTGAAAGAAGCAGGCGCGATATAATCACTTCGATCATCTCGACGTCTGGCCTCTTGCCGCATCATATGTTGAAAATTTCGGGAAAAAAAATTTCCTCAAAATAAATTCGGTCAGCTCCTTGACCTTATTGCTGAAAATTTATTGCTATATATTTGCTGAAAAGTTCAGCCTCTAATTTAGCTCAGTCCTTTACTATGCATTTTAATATTAACGCATTTTTAAACCCTGGCTTACCTAGCAGGAACTTTCCTATACCTTTGAACCAGCTTAACTCTCGGCCTTTCAAATTTGCCGTAGCAATCGTAACTTTCTGCATTTCCAGAATGCGCTATAATATGAAATCTAACTCTTCCAGAAACCACATAATGGAACTCTTTACGTCAAAAGCGGCAGCGGGTTTCATGGCGGGGAGTGCATGGTCACGCGTATGAAGCCAAAAGCCTCCATTGGGTTAACTTGTGGCAATGGGACTTGAAGCCATGAAAGGTTAGGTTAGGTTATTTAATCATGGCAAAGCCTCGAGGGCTATCTGCCTAAGGGGAGGGATGCCTTCGTGGAGGACTTTCTAAGGGAAACTGGCTCGTATACACGTTACACATGGGGAAAACCACGAAAACACCCATGCAGCCAGCCCGTTCGCGGGATTCGAACCTCAGACCGAACTACCAGTGTTCAGCGACTTTACCGCTCGGCCGCTGGTGGGCTGAAGCCATGAAAGACACAAAGTAAATTTTCCATTGTCCTGTGACATGGTTTGTAAACTTTTCGAGCTCCAAATGTAAGATTCTAACTAAACTAAAGTTACCTTTTTTGTTAGATTTTTCCTTGAACTGTGAAGCGACTATTCGCTAACTCCAAATTGTATCAATAACAACATGTGAAAAGGGTGAGAAAACCCTTTTATTCAACTCAAGTAATTGCAGTCGGCACTTGTCTTGGTTACAATCTGAGCCAATACTTTTGGATGTAACTCAGAATAGAAATACAAAATTAAAACCAAGTTAAATAATTAGCATAGCGGTACAGGGATAATTAAGGCAAGTCGGCTTTTAGCCCTACCACCGACGTAAACAAACCGGCAATTAAAAATCCACGGCCCTAAAATAACAAGCTTAAGTATCAGCGAAACAACGTGTCCGAAAGGCAGAAAGCGCTCTGTCTGAAGTAACTCAGACACCTTTCTACCCTACTTCGCATAGCTCGCGAAAATGAAATATTATTCTGGTAAGAAAACATGCGTTGAAAGCAAGAGCAATTAGGAAAGATTGCTTCAAAATAAAATTAACTGTTACGTAACTTAAATAAATCCCACAATCTAATTAAAAATATTAACGTTCTTATAGACTTACATTATGTATATGTTACGGTGCAACACCGAAATCCGGAGAATGTCGACTTTCACCAGTGAATGTCAACAATCACCTAGTCGCTTGGTGTATGTCCGAAATATTTTCCAAATACTCTTATTTCTGACTTACACTAGTAAATGTCGACATTCACCATGTACTTTCTTCTCCGTAATTCAGTCGCGAAAAAACGCACTTGAGAGTTAAAATAAGAACTTAAAACCCACGGTACATTCAAAATGTGAAAGGAAAATAATAGAAGTTTAAAACTTACTTAATAATACAGTACGTTCTAAATGAGAAAATAAAATAATAGTAATAAAAAACTTACTAAATTATGTGATTGAAATCTTATTTATTGCAACAATTTAAACTATTATGATACTTTATGACCTCTCTTTTGGACCTACACCAGAACATATCTGTGACTGTCGACATACACCGGTGAGGGTCCGAATGTACAAGAATGTAATGCAATATTCGATCTTTCACCGACGTATTTGGTGAATGTTGACATTCTCCGGTGAAAGTCGACATTCTCCAATTTCGGTCTTTCACGGTAACATATGTTTACTTATTTTTTAAATATACAGAAAATGTATAACTTTCCCATAAATATATATGCATCTAATATCCTATAAAATGCTTCGTTATCCCTAGGTCATCTCTATTGATAAACCGTATTAAACTTAAAAAAGCCAAATTTGAACCTTTCAGAATTATTTTATACTTAAGAAAGGTGTGTAGTGCATGATATAATAAAACTAAAGCAGCTCTAAAATTTTATATAAATAAACACGATTTTACTTACCCTGCAGGATTACTCACCCTTGCTGTAGATTCAGGACTACCGTACACTTCCATCTCACAGGATTTTAAATTGAGAATAGCAGACCTCAAACCACAGGCTTCAATGAAGTTTTCCAAATTAACCCCATATTCCATTATTACAGCTTTCAAGAGAACTCGTCTACTGCTTCCATCAGATAATCGGATGATCTTCACGTTTTCGTTTTCAGAGTCCTCTAAAAATTTAATTATCCTTTCCTTTGCTTTCTTGCGTTTCCAAATAGATCCATACAGCCTGATGACATTTCTTTTGGCATCCTCTATAATACAAAGGTCATTCTCGTCTTCATTACCTAAGATTTCTTTTTGCAAGTTTTTCAAAAATACGTGCCCACCATAGCAAAAAAGCTTTGAAAGTTCTTTCGAATCCTTACTTCTTAGGACTTGACCCTCCAGTTGCTCGTTTACGATGAATTTTAATTCTTCCATTATTGTTTTGTAATGTGTTAATAATTTCAGGATTTTAAAACTTCTGTTCTGATCGTCAATGAACTCGAACGTAAAGGGATCTGGAAATTCCTGCATCTTATTGCGTTTTAATTTAAGGAAGCAGTCATTAAATGCCGATTTTAGTGCATTATATATTTCCATTTTAATTTTAATCTTTGACTGACATACAATTAAACTAGAGATTTCCGAATTCCCAACTGTTTGGCCCGAAAGCCGCCGTGCTGCTTCCTCCAAATTCTCATCTTCATTCACATTAATGAAAGCTTTCATATCTATTGAAGATGGTTTTGGTGGAGGAATGATAATATTGAAAGAAGCAAGATCAGTGCATTCATCACATAAATCTTCCACTTTATCTTTGAGATCTTGTAACATTCGCTCCGTCGTTTCAAATTCAGGGGTATAAATAAGGCGAATTTCTAGTTTAATACCTGGCAAAAGACTATTTAAGTCATTTTCCAGATCCCTAATTCTTGCACTGGGAGGAAGTCCAGTAATATGCAAGGATTGTTTGCGGTTTTTGCTTATTCCAACCTTCACTTGGCACCCTAGCAAGGAAATAAATCTCTCTTCAAGTTCCCTCTTTCCTTCTCTAAAATCTTTGTCGTTGGAGAATGTCACAAATGCAGTACCATTGCAGTCTCTACGATTCCATGTTAAGTGAATGCTGTGATGTACGGAGATTGGTGAGTTTGCAGTAAACCTAATATATGAGTTATCTTCTACATTCAAATGGTGATCTACTTTAATTGAAGTTACTATTCCTCCACTGGCCCATTTTATTTCTACAGGTATTTTGCTATGCTCGCCCCTCAATTCTAAGATACTTAACTCTTCCCGACTTAGTGAATATTGTGAATGCTCTCGTATCATACCTATCAAAAGATTTTTAGCATTTAGAATCTGATGTCTTAAAGCATAGATGTCGACGAAACCTTTCTCTGCGGATGGATCAATTATAATACATGTGTCATTAAGTTGCTCATTGATATTTTGCTCTATTTGTTTCAGTTTCTGTCCCCTTTTGCCAAGAAGAAATTGCCTAATTATTCTTTCTGAGACTGGTTCTATACGTTCTGGGACTAAGGTTTCTTTCCTCAGATCTGAGAGCTGGATATCCAGTTTGCCTTTAGCTACACATTGTTCCACTATTTTTCTAGGAACAGCAGTAACATCAAAAAGAAAATCTCTGCTTGTTGAAAGCATATGATGGAAAATAAGGATTTCAGGTAAGTTCTGTGTATCATGTACCATGGACGATCGATGGATGAAACCAATGCTGCCAGAAGATAAAATACGGTATCCACTACGATAATGGCCAGTGGATACGCACAGATTAGCTTGGAAACATTCTAATAGCATCTGCAATATATCTGAAATATACAAATCCATGTCACATATTTGTTGTTCTATTTTTTGTTCCATGTGTTTATCTATATTTTCACATATTTCATTCACATTTTCGTGAACACTCTTCATCGTTTCTAAGTTAATAAAATTATCCTCACACCATGAGTCACTGTAGTTATTTTCTACCCACTCTTTGTATATATATAAGTAAGACAACACATCGCTGTCATTTCGTAAAAACTTAACTTTAATAGCATTTATTGTGTTTTGAACTTTTTCATCAGTGGAATACTGAAACACTCTTCCTTTGGCAAGAAAAAATGCAACAATCACTACAGCTTCAAATTTAAGTCCCCATTTAAATCCGAACATAATCAGTTTGGAGTGTTTGAAGCTGTAAGGTAATTGGGCAACCTTTTTACCAAATTCTGTTAATTTACCTCGTTTAAGGATTTCGTGCTTTTGCAAAAGTTTAATGGCATCATTTTTTAAATCATCGGAAAACGATTCCATAAATTCAATCGATAATGCCTTTTGAGGCCACATGTTGTAGATTTTAAGCATGGTATTCAAAGGATCAGATCGCAGGACTTGTGGATATTCTTCTTTTTCTAAGTTTTCTACATCGTATAATGGATAATAAACACCCGAATCAGTTACACCGGCTAAAGATTTTCGAATCTCTGCTCGGGCATTAGAAATATACGTAAGAGTTTCTACGTCTAAATTATTAATCGGATCGTACACATAAACTTTACGTACGCCACAATCAATCACGTGCTGCACGGTAGGATTAAATAACATCTCTGCGCCATCACTTGCAAAAAATACATTTCTTTCCTGTCTGCCCATTTTATTTTCTGTGTGAGAAATTTGATTGGTGTCCATCAATACATCACATTTCACCTTTTCCTTCAGTTTACTATGCACATTATTTGAAGCAGTTATCGCATTAGACAGTGAAGGAAAAAATGCAAGTATATCACCCTTAATTTTTAAATTGTGAATAGCTATTATTTTTCCGACAGCTTCAGTTATATAATTTTCCACTGGTGGAAGTGCACGATGACGCAGTTTAACAGTCACAGGAAAAATTAGTTCAGGCATTTCCAAAAGACAAGCCTTTGAAAAGTAATTTTCCAGTTTGAAAGCATTATCCTGATTTGATACAAGCAGTACAATTCTCGAATGCACGCATTGTGAAAGTATTTCACGCAATTTAGCCAACATTAGATCGGCTTCTAGTGATCGTTCCAAAGGAAGATTTAAAATTATGAACAAAGGTTTTTCAAATGATTTTTTCCAGTTAGCAAGTTCCTTTAAGAGCATTTCTTCGGTCTTTGTAATATCCACGTTTCTGAACTGAGAAAACCTGGAACTTATATTCTTTTGCAAGTCCAGACGCAGCGTTTCATTAGTTTCACATGAAATTAAATAATGATTTCGAAATTTCTTTTGAATGAAAATGGGCAATATATTGTTGAATGAATAAGAATAATCAGCTTGGACAATCACCACTTGATTTATCTCTAAAGCTTTCAGTATTTCATTAGCCACGCCATATGATGGAATATTTAATTTGAATAAATCATTTTCGAGTTGTATTGTAGATCTAATAAAATTTTCTTCACAGTTATACGATATCAAGTTTGCGATTTCTGCTAGAAAAGAGTTAAATTGTTTCATCTGCAGGTCTAGATTTTCCATTCTCCTTTTCAAAACATCGGCATAATTTCCTGGACAATTTCTGCGTTTTGATGCCCTTTGGAATTTTGTGTAAACATCCCGAATTTTCTTAATACTTTTATGAATAGTCGTCTCATATAATTCTTTATCGTAGCTCTCTAACGCAGCCAAAAGATTTTCCGGAGTGCGAGATATGCCGAAAGAATACTCTGCATCGTTTTCATTTACTTCACCTCTTGGAGAATAACTGGCTTTTCCTCTTCTGATTTGTTGATATCTCGGCTGAAATACACGTCTGTCACTTTTTGTCGTATTTGAATTGACTTCAGATGCATTATCTTCAGACGATGGGAAATTATACTCTCTTATAACTTCGAAATCATTCACTTGATTACGTGGGTAAGGTCTGATACCAGAATCTGCTTGTGCCTAAAAAAAAAAAAAAGAGGAAAACTGAAAACAAGTGCTAACATGAAATCAATAAGATTTTAAATTTCAGTAACTTGGACTGAGATGCAGAAACTAGGTACACCTCGCAAAAAAAAGGGGACAGTTCTCTATCCCCCGTTCTCTTGGGCTGATTGACGAAAACAAGTGCTAACATGAAATCAATAAGATTTTAAATTTCAGTAACTTGGACTGAGATGCAGAAACTAGGTACACCTCGCAAAAAAAGGGGGCAGTTCTCTATCCCCCGTTCTCTTGGGCTGATTGACGAAAACAAGTGCTAACATGAAATCAATAAGATTTTAAATTTCAGTAACTTGGACTGAGATGCAGAAACTAGGTACACCTCGCAAAAAAAAGGGGGCAGTTCTCTATCCCCCGTTCTCTTGGGCTGATTGACGAAAACAAGTGCTAACATGAAATCAATAAGATTTTAAATTTCAGTAACTTGGACTGAGATGCAGAAACTAGGTACACCTCGCAAAAAAAAGGGGGCAGTTCTCTATCCCCCGTTCTCTTGGGCTGATTGACGAAATTTAACTTGCGTTTTTCATATATCGAAGGCCCGACTTTGGATATATATTTGATTTATATATAGCAATTGTTCTAACATAGGTATTCTGACACAAAATCGGACTTTTTTCTAAAATAACATAAATTTTCTAAAATAAAGATTTTTTTTCACACTTCGATTTTACGACTCGAATTATTCCAAACAGGCGAGTTTTCTGAAATAGCACGAGTAGTTTTTAAATAATTAGCTCTCAAAATTTTAGCTCCTCAATATTAATTGAATTTATTAATATCTCTTTTTTTTATTTAGACACATGGCAATATGTCTGCCAAGTTCGGAAGAGACGGAAAAGAAAACGGCGAGACACCGGCCACGCGTATCTTACACGAAACATATTTAGCTACTTTCGACCCCCGCATTACCCAAAAGTTGTTAGTCCTACAAACTTGCAATTTTGTATGTCTGATTGAGCTCTCTTGAGCACCTAGAACCCCAAATTTCATTAATATGCCTCTAATAGTTATGTAATTATTAAGGTCTGAAAAGCGTCATTTTTATCACTCACTCACTGACTCATTCATCAAAAACCTACGCCACTTTTAAGTGACTTAGATACTTGAAATTTGGCATCAAGGTAGATCATTGGGCATATACACAGGAAAAAAATGTAAAACTTCAGAAAACTACATTATTATTAATGTTAAACCAAATAATACTCCTAACGAGGATTTGACAACGTTACAAATAGGACTGCTCCTTTCTATTGTAAGGGAATTGTGACACCAATGTAGCTTGAAATTTTTGAAAGTTTGTTTGTAGCTTGAGACACAGATATCTGTCTTTGTTTGAATGAAACTGTCTGTTGAGGCATTTACTTCTTCATTAGAGTTTACTATTTCAAAGGAGCGTATAATATCCTGCGAGCAGGCTATTATTTCGCTTTAAATTTGCTGTGGCCTCCATACGTTGTTTTGAAACGTCTCTTTATAGTAAAGTTGAGTTCTTGCAATTGAAAGGTTATGTAGCGGTGATCGCTTAAAGATTCCTGGTCTAAGACTTTCCAGTTGGAAACTATAGGTGCAATACTGGGCGTCGCTAGTGTAAGATCTATCCAGCTTTGGGCTGTAGGGTTTGAAAAGTTGGCTGGCCCTCCGAGACGTTAAGTAACATTAAGCTCTTTTCTTGTAGAAATTGACGTAGTATTTTGCCTCTTTTATTTTCTGCTTTAGCGACCCAGATTGGTCTGTGGGCGTTAAAATCGCCTGCTATAAGGTGTTTTGTTGATGGGGAAGAAGTTGAGGTTATCCCATTTCCGCAGGACACCTTGGAGTTTAACAGAAGGAGGTGCATATACTGACGTTAAATAAAGGGGGTAATTTAAAGTTTCCAGTTGTATGGTAACTGTGTGTTACGTGGTGAGGACAAGGATAGGGGTTAGAGGACCATTATAGATTATTGCTGATTTAGCTGTTGTGGAGAGGAAAGAAAATAGACCCGTTGATAAGTACAACTTTCTCGTTGACGGTACACAGGGTTCTTGTGCGAAAATCAGGTTTGTATGTTCTTCCTGGTATATTTTTAACGCATGTGGCAGAGTTATTTTTGCGCCTTTGGAGGTTTTTCTGGAGCATTCGTAGATTAGTTATTTGCTGTGTAGAAGGACTTTGATAAGTGGTATTGCTCGGAAGTGTCGAAATCTGCGACATCTTGAAAGTAACTCTGCTAGCTTTAGCCTGTAAGCTACGCAGTCTCGATACATACGAAATCGCGCTTTCGAGACATAAAAGTAAGTTAAATTTCGTCAATCCGCCCAGTAGCACGGTAGATACAAAAACGTCCGCCTTTTTTTTCTTTTGAGCAGGGTGTGCCATAACTTTGAGTAGTCTGAGTTCTTTAACCTCAACTGAATTACTTAGATCTCTGCAAAATATTATACTAGGTATTTCAAGAAGATAAAGCAGATTTCATTTGTTTAAAAATTCTCTGTTTCGTACAATTTTTTGTACGAAATAGGGAATATATATGCGTACATAACGTGCCATATATCACTAAACAGGCAAAAAACGAGGGTTATGAAACACGATATCTGTCCATTTAATCACATTCAGTATTCCTCATGAAGCCACCCTTTGGTGGTAAAATTTTAAGGCTTTCTCTTGTAAAATTGGTCCTGAAATGGGTGTTCCATGTTCCCTTTGCTGCCTGAACTACAAATAAAGCGCCTCACTCACATTTTCCCCCGTATTCACCACCTTCATACTTTTTCTTTCCTTTAAACTATCCGTGCATGCTCTTTTCACACACCAAGACTCGATTTCGGACCTCTTCTTTTTCACCCTATCAAAGTAGCCCGCCCAACACATAAATCCATTGTAATTTTTGTACACACTTTTCCCTTTGTCCAGGCTCTTTAAGGCATCTGGTTTCATTTCCATTGTCACGTTAGAATGTTTTCTTTTCAAACGAAATTTTCACTTCACAGAATACCAAAAGTTCCCAAAACTATGAAACACAAATACTGTGAACTGAGAAACAATGAATTCGTATGCGTTTAGTTTGCAAAAGATGCTGTCACGAAACTTCAGACAAGTCTCCTAACGTTTCGCAACGACAGAAAGGAATGTGAGCTAGCGACCAGCCACTATCTGACTTTCTTCCTATCCTCAAAAGAAACAAACAGCGTTGCCAAGTATTACAACATATCTTGAAATTTGTTAGGCAGTTCCTAGAATTAATGGCAAAAATTATAAAAAAAGAACACTCAAATCTTTGAATAGAATAGTAAATATATATGCATAAATAATAATTATATGTACTGTATGTGATATTTGCTCTGTTTGGCCTAGAGATATCTTTAAAAAGTTCCTAAAAAAATTTCGAGTTATACGGAATGTCGAGATATCAGGAGTCGAGTTTGTGGGAATCTACTGTATATGCTTCATGAAATACTCAGTGCTCTAATAATTGATTAAATATATAGTACAGATGAAGATATGATCAAAAATAAAATCTGAAATTATTCGGATTTTATATTACGTCCAAACGGGTTTAGAATTCCGCTAGACAGTCTCGTGCGCTGGAGATAAAAGGCTTTTATTCCCTACAGTGTTGCCACTGCTCGCTTTGAAATCGTTCAGTTTTTTAATCAAAATTCGCTAAAATTTTACAAAATATGAAACAGACAATAAAACAAATTCCAAATTTGGGCTTCCATGTTAGGTTCCAAATGTTAGGTTTTGTGATATTAGGGTGGAGGGATATGTTATTCAAAATTGGATGACTCTAAGTATCGTTGTTTTTTAACAGTGCGAAAAACATACATATGTTCATGCAGATTCTTTATTATTCAATTTTTTCAAATATAATACAGAGCGATAATATTTGGTGCTCAAATCACGGACCTCTCGAATACGCATCGAGCGTGCTGACCACTACAACACGAAGGCATGCTAAAAAGACGGGAGAAATACCTTATAAGTTATCCCCTTGCAGGCCTTCTGCCATTTTTCTAAATTTCAGGAAATCCTGGTGTGAGATCGTAAACAAAATTTTCTGTTTAAAGCTCCTTTAATTCCTTTTCAAAAGCTGATCAGTTGCTCCTCTGGGCAGTTTAGATCATGAGCACAGCATACTGAAACAAACTAAGCTGTTATTTATTTAAGGATCTGAAAGCAATTTGAAGCAATACCGCTTAAGACCGGAAAAAAAAAAAAAAAAAAAAAAAAAAGTCGTAGTAATTCGAGATGGAGCCTGTTGAACGGATGTTAACCAGAAATGAAAACTTTTGCTTAGTATTTGATGGATATCTACATCGTGGACATAGAAAATACGAAAACTGCATCAGTTGAGTAGGTATAGAAGATATAGATGCAAAGGAAATGTAAAGACCAACTTGTAATATGGAATTATAAACAGAACAACCCATTCCTACTTATCAAATATTACAGTCAAACGTTTGAAGTAAAAAGGACAATACAGATCTGCGTTAGAGAAGAAATTGCTAAACCAGTGTATAAAAGTTTTCATGAAGAATTTACCAAGACTGCTTATTCAAGAAGGTACGAATTAGTTGCTGACGTTCCAAAATATGAAAATGCAAAAACGACACTATGTAAAAACAAAAATATTAGGATGCCTTCAGGAACTTGCATTAAGTAAGAATATTGTCTGACTGATAATATAATTCGTTTGTCGGATAATAAATGTTATCCGAAGATAGGATATGCAAATAGGAGCAGTTTGCGCAGAGGGGTTATTAATTTCGTTTTGGCATTTTGCGTTGGCTCACTATAAACGGCGTTTCCCTTTTCACATTGTTGCCACCAAATATTAGACAATTGCATTATATTTAAAGAAATTAAATAATGAAGAATCTGCATGAGTCTGTGTATGTTTCTGGCATCGGGAAAAACAACGGTACCTAGAGACATCAAATTTTGAATAACGTAATCTTCTAAAATTATCTCTAGCGCACGAGACTGTGTATCGCAAATTCTAAAGATATGCTCTTTATAAATTATTTTGTGATATTGCTGTTGAATTGAATTTTATGGTTTACATGCAAAAAACATGATATTTAATAAATAAAAGTAACACACAAAGGGTTAAAAAAAGACTCATTTGACTGTAATATAAAGTCTGAAAGCTTTCAGATTTTAAATTTGTTCCGATGGAATATTTAAGGTTTGGCAAATAACACTAGGGCAGTCTGCCTAATGGGATGGATGCCTTCATGGAGAACTTTCTAAGGGAAACTGGCTCGTGTACGCAGTGGGACATTTAAAAGCTGTTCTAAACAGTTTACAGAGTTATAAACTCTTCACCTTTACCGTAGAAAAACTGAAAGTAAGATGAATGTTTATTTGTTATTTTCATTTATCACGTGCCCCGTCATTAGGCTCTACACGAAAAGGAGGTATGCCCGGGGAAGGAAGACTTTTTTAAGAGAAACTGTCTCGTATACACATTACAAATGGGAAACCCATGAAAACGTCAATGCAGCCAGTCCGTTTTAATCGGGACTCGGATCTCGGACTGAAACCTATTTTTTCCCCTACGGTCTTTTCTCTTTTATCGAATAAAACAAGAGCTATGTGATTTGTTTTATAAATGTAAAAAAATAGTGAGAAGTCGCCGAAAAGCATGAAAGTAGACTGAATTTTCGGCGATTAATACTTTAAAAAGAGTATTTTCGCAGGAAATGATATCTGGTAGTAACTTCCATTACAATGATTCCGAGAAAAATTAGTGAAAAATCCTATAAAAATAATGAAGAAATTAAAAAATTCCCTTTGCGAGCTTGGATGATCATACAAAATGTTCCTACTAATACTATCATGGAAAAAGCTCCAAATAACGTCACTAAGTCCTCACTGTTCCTTGATTATTTTATAGAGCAGTGGTTGGATAATTCCATTATTCCTGCCATGTTGTGGAATGTTTATGGGCAGCAACATTGGGCAAACAACCACTTTGAAAGATTTAGTGCAAAATTAAACAGTTGGGAAAATTAAAGCGGATTGTTAGCAAAAGACAACTAAATGTTCACCTTGTAGAGACATAAGGTTAATTGGAAGAAAGACAGATGAAAAATGGGTAACGCCCTCTCCGGGAATCGAAACACTGACTTGTGGAATACGCGCCCAGCGTGCAGACGACCACAGTACTAAGGCACTCTAAGAAAGCGGGAGAAATGCCTTATAATCTCTTAATTACAATTCGAAAGGTGTAGGCAGAATGTACAACCTTTTTGCTAAAACTAGGAAAGAAGATAGACTATACGTCATTACTGAAAATGATGTAAACTTTCTTATCAGTTTCGATAGTGTCATTCAAGTGCTGAGATAAGATACACAAACGTTTCTATCAGTTTGTATACGAGTGTCAATCAAGTGCTGATATAACATACTTTTGATGTAGAACGGATCCTTTTTTGGAAACGGATATATATAGAAAAAATGTTTCATTAGAAAAAAAAAAAAAAAAGCCCACAGCAATAAGTATAAGGACAAACTGACAATCTGTGAGCTCAACGAGAACATAGGAAAAGGTCAACAAGGGTAAATCCTGTTATCTTCTAATAAAAGTCCTAGCTTTTCCGTCTTTCGAAACCCACTTTGCAGTTACTGGAAATGGAGGTTCTGTAACAATAACATCCCATAAATCCTCCTTAATCAGCAAAAGTTCCTGTTTAAATTTCTAGGTATAGTAATTTCGGTCATTCAGCTTTTCGATGTAGACGCGGTTTAAATCCATGGCCGCCATTACGTAACCGTTGCAATGAAAGAAGAAAAAGGAAGTAATCACTGTTCATCAATTTTAATCCAAAATGCTGATTCAAAATATTACTATACGCCTTTATGATAGACTTCTCCTAGTTTACTGGGCCCATAACCTGTGATAAAGTTATAATTCAATTTATGATATATAATATAACAAATCCAAGGGCAAACTGGTAATCTATGAGCTCAGAGGGAGCATAAAAAGACCTTAAAAGAACCTCTGGTGCTACTATAGAATCGGAATCCTTCTTTTGCAGGTAGTTTTCTTAGCATCAGGGCTGTTATCAGTCTCATTCCTCACTTTTCCCTCGATTCAGTTATGTGTCCGAATTACTTTTTAAATAAAAGGATGTTCCCACCAAATGTTATCACTATACTATAATAAGAAATAATTTAGTGAATATAAAAAAAAAATTGCATGGCAATACAAATGGAAGGATGTTACCGTGTTACCACTAAATGCTGTCACTGTGTATTATTTAAAAAAAAATATGGCGAATGTAAAAGATGTATGGTAACACTTAAAAGTTCTATCGGGAATAATCAAGGATTGCTGTTCTTAAATACTTTATGACTTTGCTGTTGAATTTTATGTGGCATAAGTTCGAAGAAGTGATTTTATTAAATAAAAAAAGATAAAAGTCAATAATATAAAGACAAAAAGAGTTGTGTAAGTCATTCTGTTAAAAAACTGAATATTGATGCCTACACTGAGAAAAGACTGAAAAAAATTATAAAAATAAATAATAACACTTAACAAATACTATAGAATTCTAAAAATAAGCTGCTTTTAAAATATCGTTGCGTGTGTACGGGTTCGTAATAAATTGAATGCACAAGTCCCGGTGAAAAGTGAATAAAATTTATTATTGTCACAACAAATAAAACAAATTGTTTAAATTTCCTCACATATTCGTACAATATAGCAGTATCTAACTGGAAATTTATTTTTAAACTACTCAAACGTTCAACAGAACTTAATTCAAAACAGAGAAAGCTAATCCGATTTCACCGTGAATTAGCTACAGTAAACAATAACATAGTATTCTAAACAAACGGAACTGAGGTATTTTCCTCCTGCTTTTCATAAGCTTTTTAATAAGCACGAAAATATTCTGGTAGTTAAATTTTCATTTATCACGATATTTGTACTCAGATATTTGTACAATATTGCAATATCTCACGGTAGTTATCTTTTAAACTACTCAAACGTTCAACAGAACTTAATTCAAAACAGCGAAAGCTAATCCGATTTCACCGCGAATTCGTTACAGTAAACAACAATAGTTTTCTAAATAAACTGAACTGAAAGGTTTTCCTCCCGCTTTTTATAAACTTTTTATTAAGCACGAAAAATTCTAGTAGTTTCTCGATTTCTCTGGATATTAAAGAGAACAATTACGAGATATCTATTTATTAAATTTTAAATGCGCGTGCTTCTGCAATTTTCATTTTTTTGGCGTAGCTTTCTCTGCAAGTTTGTCGCGCGCAACATTGCACGGAGAAATGACACAATTTAGTAACAATTCTATTAAAAATAGCAAACTAAATAAATACAAAATCTGTAACAATATTTTGGGATTTTTATTGTTGAATTTTATGTGGCATAAGTGAAAAAAAAGCGCAAAAGATCCTCCAAAACGGCGGTGAGTTGAGCTTCAAAAGAGTTACCAGCGGATTCCAAAAATTCGTGGGTAGCAATTTCGACCATTCCGATCTTCGTACGACTTTAATTGGTGGAGATACTAATTAAAAACTCTCAAAATGTTAATTTTCGCCCTCATTTTCCCGAGTGGCAACAGTCTCGCATGCTGGAGATAAAAATCTGCTTCATTTCGAGAAGTGTTACCACTTCTCTCTTTCAAATAGTAGTTTCTTAATAAAAAATTTCTAGGTTTTTTACAAAATATAGAATAAACGTAGCATTGCCAAACATTAAATATATTATTCTGGATTCTAAAAATTCATGGAAAGCCATTTCGACCATTATCTTCTTCGAACAACTTTAACAGCCGAGATATTTAAAACTCTGAAAACGCTAATTTTCGCACTCATTTTTCCGAGTGATAGCAGTCTTGCTTGCCGGAGATAAAAATCTGCTTTATTTTGAAAAGTGTACACTGCTAGCTTTCAAATCGTGGAGCTTGTTAATAAAAAAATGTAAGTTTTACAATATATGAAATAAAAATGGCATTGCCAAACATATTGTTGCGTGCGTACGGGTTCGTTATAAAATGAATGCACAAGTCCAATGAAAAATGAACAAAAATTTATTGTTATCACAACAAAAATGCTTAAATTTTCTCAAATTATCATGCAGTATTACAATATCTCACAGTAGTTTTCTTTTAATTACTTAAATGTCCAATAGAACGTAATTCAAAACAGCTAAAGAACGCTAATCAGCGAATTCGCTACAATCAACAAGAGCAGTTTTCTAAACAACAACAAACTAAGCAACTACTACAAATTGAAATGTTTTCCTCCTTTTATAAGATTTTAAAATCACGCGCTAGAATTTTCCAGTACTTTCTCGAAATCAAAAAGAGATATTTATTTATTTAATGCACGCACTCTTGTATTTTCAATTTTCCGGCTTAGCTTTCTTTTAATATTCGTCACGCGCTGCACTGCACGAGAAATAAAACCATTTAATTTATAATTGAACTAACATTAGCTTTTTAAATACCAAATTCGTGACACTGCCCCCTTCCCAAGGACTGCACGTCCCGGGCAGTACAATCCCTGGACAGGAAGCTAAACTTACAACTGTGGCATAAATGCAACTGAGGCATAAACATTGCATTACAATATCAAACAACATGAACAATAAATGCAATAACTAACTTAAACAAATCAAATGCTATCAAATACAAATCAAATACTAAATACAAATCAAATCAAATACACATTTAAAAATAAAAAGGACCATGGTCTTATACTATTTACAATTATTTACATTACGTACTATGGCCATAGTAATGAGCTAACCTGTCGTAATGAACGACTTTGGGTTTAGAGTTCGAAGACTTACGGATCCGAACCACGACGTCATTCAGCCTGTTCAGCACCGTACATGGACCATCGGAAGGTGACTGTAGTTTAGGACTGAGTCCTTTTCGTTGAATCGGGTTCCACAACCTCACCTTGTCTCCTTTGTTGGATCTATGTCCAGTAGCTCTCGTGTTGTATCTGGTCTTCACTTTCTCCGTCGCCAAGTTCACTCGCTTTCGTGCGAAACGGGGCATCACTTCAAAAGGGGCCTGGACATCTTGGATGTGTTCCTCAGGCGATAAAGGCGCATCCGTACGGCGATCAAACAGGCGGTCACAAGGCAGACGAAGGTCTCGACCGAAGAGCATCTGGGCTGGAGAAGAGCTGGTAGTCTTGCGTTTCTTTTCGACCCTAGTATGATTTCGGCAGCTTCCCGAGCTGGATCTTTCGGACAAGGCGTCGGCATCTCCAGGCGAGGATCCTTTTTGAGGATGGATAGTCATGCCATCAGATGCTGAAAGCAGTTTGTTGTTTTTCAAGTCTAAGGAAAAATTGTATTTCCTTAAAAAGTCCAATCCGAGTATGCATGGATCTGTGATATCCGCCACATATGCCGTGTGATGGTAGGCGGCACTTCCAAACGTGATGCTTACGTTTAACTTCCCAGTTATGTCGATCTTATCACCAGACGCAGTCTGAAGGGTAACACAGGATGGCGTCCAAATAAGTTTATTTTTAAACTGTTCAGCTAAATCTTTCCTAATGATGGTAACATTAGCTCTTGTGTCAATGATCATATTGCAAGGAACTCCATCGATATTCCCATTAATGGACAGTCCGTTACTGTTGCTACTCACTGTATAAATTTTAACCGCTTTAAAACAAGGTTTTTCATTATCTTGCAACCTCCGTTCCTCGATATGGTCACTAATTTGTTTACTGCGTCGTTGCTGGGAAATGGTCTTACTTTCCGTACCTCGGGGTGTTTTGCAGTTTCTTCGTATGTGGCCTTCAACTCCGCAGTTCCAGCACTTTAGAACTAGTTTCTTTTCACTTCTGTTCCGTCTCAAGCCACTGACTTGTCTGGTAAAATCATCTACTTTATATTCCGTACCCTGGGGCGTTCTGCAATTCCGTCTTAGGTGACCTTCACTACCACATCTCCAACACCTTAGAGCCACTTTCTTCTCGCTCCTACTCCGTATCAAAGCATCGAATTGTCTGGCTAAATCTTCTAAACGAGCCATCAGTTGATCCACTGGCTCATGGACTCGCACAGCTCTAACTGGATAGCGATCTCTACTAGTTGCTTGTTGGGCTGCCTCGAACTTCATGGTGTACAACAGAGCGCTTTTTAATGTCCTTTACATCTGCCATTCGAAGAGCTTTCTGTATTTCAGGATCCCGCATGCCATCGATGAAATATTGCAGCGACAGGATTTCCCTCGTTTCTCTCGGGCATTCCGTAAAGGCGAGGTGGGACAGCCTTTCAACATCCGTGGCGACTCCTGAAGTGTTTCGGTGGGCTTCTGTTGACGGGATTTTAGTTGAAGCCTGCTGTACTCTTTCAAACACTTTTCGCCAAAGCGCAGCTCCAATGCGCCAGATAGAGCTTCGAAATCTAACCTTTGATTTTCGGAAAGCGTCTGCAGGATATCCGCTGCGTCTGCTCTCAGAGAAGCGGCGAGATGACAGGCCTTAGTTTGAGAATCCCATCCATTCGCATCCGCAACGATAGAAAACTGGGTCTTATACACTTGGCAAGATGTCTTCCCATCATATGTACATAGCTTCAGAGAGGAGCGAGCAGGCATCGCTAAGAATTTAAAATCATCACTCCTGCTCCCTGCCGACGCTATGAATTTCTTTAAAGTATCCATTTCTTTGGCAACTGCAGGAACTCTCTCATCAATTTGTTGTTCGATTTGGTATTGGACGGCACAAACTCTTCCTTCAATTCGTTCCTCCAGAGCAGAAACTCTCCCTTCTATATGTTCTTGTACGGAAGAAACTCTTTCTTCTATTTCTTCTTTCACCGAAGAAACTCTTTCTTCAAATTTGATCTTTTACGAAAGAAACTTTTTCTTCAGTTTGTCCAACTTTATTTTCAACTGTGTCAATTCTGCCTTCCATAGCTTCAAATTTATTTTCTATTATGCAGGTAATTTCTCTTTTCATTTCTTCTTGACCAGCTTGAACGGCTTTCATTTCGTCCTTAACGAATTCCTGGCCCAATTTCATTTCTTCCTTAACGGAGTTGACGGCCCCTTCCATCTTTCCTTGGCTAGATTTCATCTCTTCTTTCATTTCTTCTTTAAACGAGGCAAAGGCTGATATCAACTGCCTTAACTGCTCTTCCATCGCTCTTGTTATTGGCATTCAAATCCCACTTCTGACACCAAAAATTGTTGCGTGCGTACGGGTTCGTTATGAAATGAATGCACAAGTCCCATGAAAAATTAACAAAAATTTATTATTATTACAACAAAAATGCTTAAATTTTCTCAAATTAACATGCAGTATTACAATATCTCACAGTAGTTTTCTTTTAATTACTCAAATGTCCAATAGAACGTAATTCAAAACAGCTAAAGAACGCTAATCAGCGTCCTTTTATAAGATTTTAAAATCACGCACTAGAATTTTCCAGTACTTTCTCGAAATCAAAAAGAGATATTTATTTATTTAATGCACGCACTCTTGTATTTTCAATTTTCCGGCTTAGCTTTCTTTTAATATTCGTCACGCGCTGCACTGCGCGAGAAATAAAACCATTTAATTTATAACTGAACTAACATTAGCTTTTTAAATACCAAATTCGTAACAATATTATTATTATATAAGATCACATTCTGACGTTCATCATGACGTCATATGTATTAACCTGAAGTGTCAAAAGTTTTTTTCTTTCCTGGTTTGGCAATTAAACATTATTTACGAATTGGTTGTTGCTTGGAAAGAATGAATTAAATTCTTTCATATTGAAATGTTTGCATACATTTGCTTTTCAGGGGTACATAAAACTTACAGATTTTGCTTTGGCTGCAGCCCGATAGTTTTTTTTTTTTTTTTTTTTTTTTTTTTAAATCTTATTTGCTCTTTTCTGCACCGGTATAGAAGATATAAATAAATATAATATATAATTTTGTAGTCCCCTTCTGTTTTACTTAATTCATGCTAAAGACTCTCTTTTCTTTTTCACGAAGATTTCGGTAATTAGTTGTGCTATACTGAAAAGATTTTATGCGATCGAATATTCTCTCTTGGTTATGAAAATTGCGTTATTCATACCTTCAATCGTAGTTACCTACTTGGTTTTCTAGCATAATATTTTACCAGCTGAAACAAACAGACAACAACTGAAGGAAGGACACATTTATAAGTTTTATTTTAATGGGGCTAATTCTATCATCTTCCTTCACTCTGGACTAGAATTTAAATTCGAGGTTTACTGAAATTAAAAAATGTCGTAGCTGAACTAAATAGTCGTACTGAATTGCAGCTGAATGAAACTGCTTCAATCATCTACTAACACTGGGACTAAAATGATCAGCTATTATAATAGACTGATGAAAATCTAGACAATCCCAATTTCACAACATAAATGACTTGAAAACTGAGTCAAAATTAATTTCACACGTGTAAAAAAAAAAAAAAAAAAAAATCTCAAAGGTTCAAGAGCAATATCGCAAAATAATTTTAAATTGAGCACATCTTTAGAATTTCCGATACACAGCCTTACGCGCTGGAGATAAAAATGTTTTTTCTGTACGACATTGCCATTGTTCGCTTTGAAATCCTTGAGTTTGTTAATCAAAAATTCGTTAAAGTTTTACAATATAGGAAACCGCTAATAAAACAAATTCCAAATTTCAAATTTGGGCTTCCAGATGCTCATATTCTCAGTAGGATTACGTCATTCAAAATTGGACGGATCTAGGTACCGTTGTTTTATCACAATGAGAGAATCATACATACATTTATGCAGATTTTTCATTATTCAATTTCTTCAAATATAATGCAAAACTCTAACATTATGTGGCAATAGTTTGAAAAGTGAAACTGACATTCAGAGTGATTTGACGCAAAATTGCAAAACGAAAACAATAGTCTATCAGGGACAAAGCCCCTGTGGACTAATAAGAAGGTAATAATAAAGGTGTTTTCCATTAGGTATCAACATCTTAAACTGACGAATGAGGAGATGCCACCCTTTTATACCCGTCTATTCCGTCCCTTTCCAAATTCCCCTCTGGATGTACGCTTGACCCACATCTGTTTGGCCCACGAGACCAACAAGAATTAATACCAAAATCAAAAATTACGCATTAAAAATAAAATCTCTTCATTAAAAATTGGAAATGAATCTTTAATAAAGCTTATGAAAGCTTAGAAAGGGAATTAAAATTGAAATAGATTTTTTTTTTTCCTAATTTTAGATTACAATTTAAATTTATGCGCTAGCGTTTTTATTTACTTTAGCATTTTAAATGAAAGCAAGGCTATACATAATTTAAGGTAATATTCAACTTAAGCTTTAAAATTTAGATTGCAATAAAATGCAGAATTCTGCACAGCAATCAAGAATTTCCACTCAAACTATTTCTGGAAACAAGGGAAGCGCGAAAACAACGGGTTTACGCATACTAACATTAAAAAAATCCTTAGCGGAATCTTCCCTAACGTTTATACCGCTACTGACTGCTTACCAAATTGCTGCCATTCGTCAAATCCTAAGATCTTTAACTTATTTGTCAAATCTGACAATCTATAATTGTTTAACAAATAGCTATTTAAAAACTATATACGCAGTTGTTGGAGGTTTAAACGTTTATTTTAGAATTAATTTTATTTACATCTAACCGATATAATTCAAAATACATTAATTTTTATGTTTTAGTCAAAGGATGAATTTTATCAACATTCGCACATTTGTTGTAATTAATAAAAGATATTCAGTATATTAGGGAATTAGTATAGAATATTTATATTTCCATTTATTTACTTATTGTTTAGTTTAATTTAATTTTCTTCTTAGAGAAACAGTTCTACGTTCAGGCTCTCGCCCCGTATTACAAAATAAACTAATGTTAGTAGCAGCTTCAAACATACCTGGGATCTTGAGTATTCGACTTGGTGAAACATTCTTCCCCTGTTCGGCGACGAAGGCCCCTCAAGGCCACGGTTCAGCGTAGTTCTTCCCCGATAACGCCTGGCACCAAACCTCCTTCGAGGGGTCCGCTCAGTTTGATCCATTTTTAACACCTACAAAAATAATAGACATATACATATATTCTCTCATTCCAAAATACAATAATAAAAAATCTGATGTGTGCACCACATGACTTTTTTGTACGGAATATTAAATTATACGCATTTTTTGCTGCATTTCATTTAAACTTATTTCCTCGAATCTCATTAATGATATATTTCTCATTCAATTAATTCTATTCTCAGTTCGAGGCAACTCAAAAAGACATACAACCTCAAAATATCTTCATTAAAAATTGAAAAATGTAGAAAAAATAAAACACCAAATACAGTTAAAACAATAAAAAAAAAAAAAACAATTTTTGCAATTAAAATTAGAGTTTCTACGCTAAAACAAGCAGTTTGGCCAGCAAGCAACAAGGCAGATTTTTCGGTGCTCAAAAAATTGAAAGTTTAATTTTGGTCCCACTCGGCAAAAAGACACTGAAGGTGCAGAAGCTGAATTCACTACTCTGCTAAGTTTCAAATGTAAACAAATTTGGCTGCTATGGTAAACGAAAATTAGGCTTAGCCGCACTTAAATAACTCTTAAATTGCTGATAATTCTATAACTATTGCATGGAGATTAACTAAAGGCACAAAAACTTTAACCAGAAGATAAGAATAACACAATTTAATTATTTTTAAAGCAAAAAATGCGCAATTTACCAACATATAAGAATGAAAATCTGAGCTCACTGAGCCGAGTAACAGAGTGGATATATATATACATATATTTATATACTTTTGGTGCGGCCGATTGCAACCAAAAGGGGAGGTGCACAACTACATATTATAGCAGTCCTATATACAAAATTTCAACGTTCTGAGGCTACTCGTTTTTGAGTTATGCTAGATACATACATGCATACATACATACGTACAGACGCATCGAAAAAAATCTGAGCAATCTTGCTTCCTTGCCACGATGAATTTCGTGGGCGTGTTCTGATGTCAGAAAAACAAGATTAGTCGCAACAACAACAATATTAAATTGCATCAAGAAAATTATTTTAAATTTCAAGAATTAAATCTTGCATATTAAATTATTATAATGTATTTCTCTTAAAAATAGTCATAAATACTGAACATTGCTCGATGAACAGTTACGTAACAAACTTCTGTCAGCGGAAGAAAACGTGCTGCCATCAGTCAATTTTGATACTTCTAACACAAAAGAAAATTTTTATTCAAGTATATGCGAACCATATTTGTAATCAAATTTATTATATTTGATTAAAACTATAAATTAGTATATAATCAAATGACTATAAAGTAATAAAAAAAGAAAATCTGAAAGGTTTCAGATTTTAAATTACGTCTAAAGGGGCGCTTTTTTAACATTTTGTGTGTTACCTTTATTTATTAAATATCATGTTCTTCGCACTTAAACCATAAAATTCAGTTCAAGAGCAATATCGCAAAATAATTTTAATTTGAGTACATCTTTCGAATTTCCGATACACAGCCTCACGCGCTGGTTATAAAAATGTTTTTTCTGTACGACGTTGCCATTGTTCGCTTTGAAATCCTTGAGTTTGTTAATCAGAAATTCGTTAAAGTTTTATTAAATATGAAAACAATAATAAAAAAATTTCAAATTTGGGCTTCCACATGCCCATATTCGCAGTAGGATTACGTCATCCAAAATTGGATGGCTCTAGGTACCGTTGTTTTATCACAATGCGAGAAACATACATACATTTATGCAGATTCTTCATTATTTAATTTCTTCAAATATAATACAGGGCGATAATATTTGGTGGCGACAGTTTGAAAAGTGATACAGCCTTTTAAAGATTTCAACGCAAAATGCCAAAACGAAAACAATAGTCCCTCAGGGACAAATTGCCCCGTTGGACTAATAATAATCAAATCTATTATATTAATTTATAGTTAAGTATTTTATGAATTATTACTTCTGTTTACTTACTTATTGCACATTTGAACTCCTTTGTCCAACCCTTTCAGACTGAAACTTCTATTACTTCTTCCGATAAAGCTTAGTTTTAGTAATTTTTTTTAAGTATCTTATCTTCCTTAGATAAGAGACACATTTCTTCAAAAAATGCTTGTTGCACTTTTTTCAGTGATAATGTTTTTCCATAGCAACTACTATCAACCTTAAATACAATACCAGCGGTTTTGATAGACTTCAAGAATGACATGCTCAAAAATTTATGGGCAAAAAATTACTGAAGATAAAATATAGATGCCACCAATTCCAAGATAGAAATCACTTATATATTTAACATTTGTCGCAGTCAGATAAATGAAATTTGCAAAAGACATTCTTAACTGAATACAAGAAAAGTTTCTCACATTATTAAGGAACTAGTATTTAAACGACCAAATCATTGAAAAACAATGAACAATTAACTGTACAGTGGCTTCTAAAAAGTGTTCCTACATTTAAACGAGTTTCAGTGAAATATTGCTTTATTCATTAATAAAAATAAGTATTTGAGAATGAGAATTTTTTAATAATATCCCTAAATTTATCTTAGCAAAATATATTAGCTGTTTTATGAGCACAGTAAAACTTTTTTAAAAATAAATCAGTAATCAAAAAGTAACAAAAATGTTTCCTCACAAATGTCTTCGTACTCTTTAAAAAAAATCTGCAAATATCAGTAAATATTGTAAAAATTTTGTTAGTTAGTATTTGTAGGATATCCTTCAAGATACAGCTTTCAAATGTCCAGTCGTTCACTTTTTTTTAGTAGTATCTGCATCAATGATTCTACATTCTTACATCATTCTTCCTGTTTTTAGTTCGGTTTTCGCTCTTATATTATTTCTTCTCACTGTTTCTCCAAACGCGTTCTATCCAGTTTTAATCTAGTGACTAAGGTGGTATTTTCAGAACTTGTGGACAATTGTAGACACACCAAAGGCGAACGTTGAGGGCCGTGTGCATAGGATCGTTATCCTGATAAAAAGTAAAGTTGTTTCCAAAATTCAAATGTTGGGCAAATAATTTTAAATTATGTTTTAAAATATTTAAATAAAGAACATGTTTACTATGCCATCAATAAATGCTAAATTACGTAATCCTGATGTAGACATGCACCCCCACACGAGGACACGTCCACCAACCATGATTTGCTGTTCCAACCAAGTTCCTAGGATTACGTTCCTCACTTTATATTTTCCGTACAATCAAAAATGGTTAATTTGATTTCATCTGCAAATAAGACATGGTTCTAAAGCTCTTCAGACTTATTTACCATTGATTTTGAAAAGGAAAGAATAAGCTTTATATTTTTTGCACTCACAAACAATTTTTTTCATCGAGCAGAGCGCTCGTGTAATCCAGCTGATCTGAGTATTCGTCGAACAGTTCCAGATAAAACTGAAATATAAAATGTTTCAGCAAATGATATAGAAATCTTTATAGCACTCAAACCAGGATTATTCACAAATTTTCTAACTATGAATTTCTGATCACGTTAAATTAACTTTGCCACACGACTTCTTCTTACTTTATTTTCCATCCGATTTTAAAGCTTTTTATCACATACTACACATTACAATGAGATAAATTTTGTAATTTAGCGATATCCCGGGTCTATTTTCCGCCCTTATGATAAAAAATGATCAAGCAAGCAAAGAATTTTTAGTCGTCATCAAAGTGCAAAAAATAAAAAAAACGGGGGCAGACGATAAATTTACTTATGAAATTTTACGAAAATGTTTCGATGACGATCACTTTTGTGTTTTATGTAGGTTTTCTTATATTTACCAGTTAAAAGAAAATGAGTCCGTATTTAAAAGAAAAAGTTTATTTTATTCAAAATCGCATGGAGATGATATTGTAACAACTTTAAATAATATTAAAATCTTGTAGTTTAAATAATTTAAATAGATGAACATTAAGGTATTTGTGAATGGCAATATTTGTTACCAGACTCGAGTGCCACGTGCGACTCTCGCACGAAGAATGTAATTTATTTTTAAATGTTAGTATTCTTTTTTCTTCTTGTTTTGTATGTCGCGTTTTTTGAGTGTTAAATAAAAGTTATTGCTGTGTTCCATCATTGGAGTTGCTTCATATCGCCAAAGAAGTATTACAGTCTTAATTATTTTGGAGGCACCGACCGAGATCGAATAATCGTGCGTATTTTTATTTCATTTGTTCATCACTGAACATAATATTAGTGATACCAGATTATTACTTCCTGTTAATATTGAATTGCTTTATTTTATTAGTTCATCACTGAACGCAATATTAGCGATACCAGAATATTACTTTCTGTTAATATTTAATTGCTTTATTTTATTAGTTCATCACTGAACGCAATATTAGCGATACCAGAATATTACTTTCTGTTAATATTGAATTGCTTTATTTTATTAGTTCATCACTGAACGCAATATTAGCGATACCAGAATATTACTTTCTGTTAATATTGAATTGCTTTATTTTATTAGTTCATCACTGAACGCAATATTAGTGATACCAGGTTATTACTTCCTGTTGATATTGAATTGCCTTATTTTATTAGTTCATCACTGAACGTAATATTAGTGATACCAGATTATTACTTCCTGTTGATATTGAATTGCCTTATTTTATTAGTTCATCACTGAACGTAATATTAGTGATACCAGATTATTACTTCCTGTTGGTATTGAATTGCCTTATTTTATTAGTTCATCACTGAACGTAACTTCCTGTTGATATTGAATTGTCTTATTTTATTAGTTCATCACTGAACATAATATTAGTGATACCAGGTTATTACTTCCTGTTAATATTGAATTGCCTTATTTTATTAGTTCATCACTGAACGTAATATTAGTGATAGCAGGTTATTACTTCCTGTTAACACTGAACTGCCTTATTTTATTAGTTTATCACTTGAAGGTAATCTTAGTGATACCATTTTAATGCCGTTTCTACTAGAGCTCAAAGGAAAAGAAAAATAGTTGAAGAGAAGATCTTGGAACCGATGAAGGAAGAAAATAAAGCATCCAAAGATATCTTTGAAGAAGAAGTTAAATCACCGGAATTAAACGTGGAAGATTTTTACGAAAATTTGAAAAACGATAAAGAAATTAATATTGAGAATCATTTTGCAATGCAACGTTATCATCATCTTTCGGCTTTCGATTTAATATCAATGCCGCTACTAATAGACGAAGAAAACAAATGTCGAAAGCAAATGACAAATGAATATTATCCGAAAGGCACAGATGAACTGAAGAAAGGCTTTGCTGTGAAATATAGCCGAGGAACTGGTCCGCCAAGGAAGAGATCTAGGCGCCGTCAAGAAAAAAAAAAAAAAAAGGGAAGTGCAAATGATGAAAGAGAAGCCTTTGCTCAGTCAGTAAGAAAGACAGGAAGGAAGTCAAGCTACTGGCCCTATCTATTGGTGAAAAATGAAAACAACTTTGCAATAATTTTTTTTTTTTTTTTTTTTTTTTTTTTTAAGTTGAGAGTAAGAATAGATTGGAGCTTGGACCTTTGGCTAAAATTTAAAGACTTTTATGAATATGAAATAATTTCTATAAAACTTAATTCGCCAACGGGAAATATTTTTTTGAATAATTTTGGCTGCAGAAAAATGGAAACTGTGAAGTTCTGACAACAGTGTCTAGCAACAGAAGATTTACGTATTTAGTTTTCCTAACGTCTGCCTCATGTTCGTTAACGTGAAATTTTAAGGCTATTTTAGTTTGACCTATGTAAATTTAACCCCACTGGAAAGGAATCCTGTATAGATCCCAGGAGTTCATACCAGAAATGAGGTTTTTAAGTAAGGAACTACGAATTTTTTTAACAGAAGAGAAAACAGCCAGAAAATTAAATTTCTGTAAAATACGTGCAATTTTGTAGCTGATCGATGGAAAGAAAGGAATGACAACAGAATTCGGTACTTTTCTGTTTCGCCGGCGCAAATCTCGCCAAGCAGACTTTATTGGCGACATCATACAGTATACACATAAAAAATATTAAAAAAATGTTAGTTCTAAGAATTTTTTTTTTTTTTTTTTTTTTTGAAGGCATAAACATTTTAATATCGCTTAAAATTTTACAAAAAGCCAATAAATAAAGACAATAAATTTGTAAAAAGACATTAATTTAAGAATTTACTATGCTTTCATGGTTCAACATCCTGTTTCGCCGGTTCATATCACGTGACCCCAAGCGATCTCATCGCACGTAAACTACTCTACAAAAATATAATGCTCTCAGTAATTATCTACATTAATTTCAAGTTAAATCTTAATTTGGAACACAAGTTTAAATGCAAGAAATACTTCAATTCGTACGAATAGCTTACTCAGAAATTATGTAAAACTGCAGTGCTTTACTTCGCTAATGCATTCTCATTAGAATTGATGAATTTAAACCCTTGACTTTACCTTTTCTATATTTTCGGCTTCGGGTTAGCGCTGTGATTGCATCCTAATTGATTTAATTACCGAAAATGGCCTTAGACATAAAACTGAACTATCTGAATGAGGCGTAAAAGGTTACCAGCGAGAATATTCGTTTGGCATCAATTGTACCATTATTGGCGACTTTATCGCTTGCGCCGGCAAAACGGAAAAGTACCCAGAATTCTTATAATCTCCTAAAATGAGGAAGTGCTTTCTGATGTATTGAGATGAGAATTTTTTAACCGTTTGCTGAATAATATTAGGTGAACAACCTCTGTCCATAGCAAATGCTTTTAAACAGTTATGTTCTTGATCAAGAACCGACTTGGAGTAGCACACTTGAAGTGCTCAGAAAAAGAAGGAATAAAATCAAGGTAACTTCTGTTTTATCGAATGACGAGATATGAAATGTTGTTGTAGCGAGCAATTCAACAGTTGCGTTTACTTAGAGTTATTTTTCATGCTTTGGCAACATTGTATTTTAGTTTTATGTTTAGAATATTAAAAGAAAGGCGGAAATACGCCATGTTTTCATACTGATGTGGACTGCCTGTTTTATTTCTATTAATTATTCTTTTTCTGTTTTATTTTTTACTACAGAACTGATTGAATGAATGAAATCAGACAGAAGCCTCACAACATGGTGACTAATATGACGTGATTTTAAAGGTATGTTTTTTTGAATTATGTATTATTCTGAAAATGGAATTGCTTGTTAAAAAACGTTTAACTATAAGAGCTAATTTACGAAGTGCTTTAGTTATCATGACTTACTAAAAGGAAACAATGTAAGGAAGATAATATTACATCTGTTTATGCTAATTTACAATACTTCATCCATACAAAAATCTGATGTGAAAACCACATGCTTCCTTGTATGGCCTATCCTATTAACACCTTTTTTTTTTTTTTTTTTCTTTTTTTTTTTTTTTTCAGCATTTCATTTAAACTCAATTCCTCGTATTCTAACTCAATTAACCGGTCCCTCTAAGTTGAAAATGACAACAAAAACTGCAAATTTTGAAATTAAAAATTCTGGCTAGCTTTTGTCGTACGCGAGTTAAACTTCTTGTGTTTTTGTTCTTTCATAACGAGTATAAAATTTTCCGAATTATAAGTATAGGAACCTAGAGACTGCATTAAAATTTAAATTTCGTTTTCTGTCCAAATTTAGTTTTTTTTTTTTTTTAATTTGTCATTGTCAAAAATGAATATTTGCGCCTTTTAAAACACTTCTGTAACTGGAAGTATATGACTACGACCAACGATTACGAAAATAAAGGCCGCCTATGGATTTTGAACCAGGGTAAGGGGTGTAAATATACATTGCTGGCCGTTAAAATTGCAACACCATGAAGGAAAGCAAATACAAAAATGATATGTGTTGTAAACAGTATAGCATGAAGACAAAATGACTAAATTTATAAGCAGTTTGGGGGTTTACAGGGGTGCCAAATTAGTAGATACAGCTACCAACCCTGCAAACGGCCGTTAGGCATGGAGTCGAACTGGGCTTGGATGACAAAAACGGGCAACTCATTTCATGCTGCTTTAAGTTTAGGCCACACTTCCTCACCCGTATTAGCTTCAGAGAGATTCAATATTTTGTAATTCATTCTAAACTACAATATCCAGAACAAAGTTCCAAATACTGTAATACCAGTGTAAACTTTACTCTCAACTACTGTAAGTGTTGCTAGTTATAAGAAGCGTTTACTAAAAAATCATCTGAGAAGTATTTAAGAATTATAAATGTATATTTTGCATTTAAGAATTCTTTCTGACCGCTCCAGGCGGCAAAATTTCTGGCTGTGCCCCTGCTGAGAATGCAATAAATAATGGTCTTTTGTGAATTACCAATGGGCACTATGAAATATGTTTCATTGGCATATAATAATTAAGGAACCATGCAACAAAAACAACAAAAAAAAAATAAATTTTCATCATACAATCAATTTGATTTCTTCAAGCCTAGAGCTTGCTGTTTTAGTACATATGGGTATATAATTTGCTTGGTACGTTGGCATTGCCGCTTTCGATATTGAGGTCTTTGTGAAAAATCTTTCTAATATTCTTTGAGGCTTGAATTACTTGTGAAAATCTTATTCTGCCATCTTTGGAAAGATCTTCGATGGGTGCATCCTGCAGAGGCCTAAATGATGATACATAAAGTGTAGCTGACTTAATAAATTGTTATGTCTCTTGATATTAAAACATAATTTAATAGCCTTTAAATAATGGGATAAATGTTCATAAAAACACTATACGTTTTTAAGGCATACTCAGTGTCCTCTTTGAAAATTAATTTATTATTCAAAATAATTGCTGGGTATTTCATTTCAGTGTAATTTCAATGTAATCAATATTCGTTCTGTTCAGATATTTTCTGAAGAGAACTGTGGTACTGGAAAAAAAAACCTATTAACACTTTCCTCATGTTAATAGCAATTTCTTAAGCTTGGCAATAAATCAATTCCTAGACTCAACAAAAAGTGCATTCAATGGCACGCAGTTTTTAATGATTTTCGTCTTTCTAATCAAATGGTCGTAAAAGCTCAAGTTCTATCCAATATTTCACCTATATTTAATTTTTGATTAACAAACTCGACAATTTGAAAGCGAGCTGTAGCAACACTTTACGAAATAAAGCATTTTTACCTCCAACGCTCGAGATTGTTGCCATTCGGAAAAATGAGTGCGAAAATTAATGTTTTCGGAGTTTTTAATTAATATCTCGGCTGATTAAAGTCATACGCAGTCGAAATGGCTTCCCACGATTTTTGGAATCGGGAATAATGAATTTAATATTTAGCAATGCTATTTTTACTTCATCGTAAAACTTTGAAATTTTTTCTTAACAAACTCTAGGATTTCAAAGCGAGCAGTGGCAACAACTTCTAAATAAAGTAGATTTTCATCTCCAGTTTGCGAGAATGTTGCCACTCGGAAAAATGAGGGCGAAAATTATTGTTTTTCCGAGTTTTTAATTAATATCTCTGATTATAGGGTGACCGGAAAAGTGCCCACAGGAAAAATGCTCACAAGAATAATGCTCACGGGTATAAAAGCTCACAGGAAAAAAGCCCACAAGGAAATATGCCCACAGAGAAAAAGCTCACATGGAAAAATGCTCACTTAGAAATATACTCACACAGAAAAAAGCTCACATGAAATACGTTCACATAGACAAATGCTCACATTAACCTTTTCAGAGGCGATAAATAAAAGCATGAAAACTGTAGTAAAATTTGGAAGTACTGAAATAGTTTATACCACTGCCCTTGTACGACATTTGTTACCTCTAACTGCTAATAATTATTTTTTGTTTCTTTACTCTATTTTTGCATATTTTTGATGTGTATCTATCGAAATTGATGTTTGAATGTAGTTATTCAAGTTTTGAGCCAATAAAGTTGTAAAATTTCTGCGGAAATTTAAAATTTTAGAAATAAAATTAACATTTTTAGGCACTTTGATGATGCCTCTCAGTTGAACATTATGAAGCAGCCTTCGAAATATCTCCTAAAACCACAAATTGTTGCGAAGGTTCTCATAACGTACTGAATTCATTATTTAATCGTAGCCATCCTAGTATGTGGTTTTTATTTGACGGACTGAAGAAAGATTTAGCCTCTCAACGTTCGTTATTAGCTAATGTAAATACAGGATGTACTGAAGTAAAAACAGGAAACATGAAAAACTTACATTTGGTAATCGTGAATCATGTAAGAAACTATGATGAAATCAATGATAAAATTAAATATTTTAAGTAATTTAAATAAAATAATCATTCTAAATTCTTATTCATTATCCATTATTCTTCTAAATGTTTATATTATAAAATGTGCAACTTATATTTATTATTTTTTATTTTTTTAACAATTAAAATTGTAATAATTTTTACTGTATAATTCTGTTTCATGTTTACTTCCTTTCTCCTCTCCTTTTAATTCAAATCGGCCAATTGTTAATCTTGTGTAGCAACTGAATCTACACATAAGTTATAAAGTTGTTGAAATATATACCATAGATGTTTTGGTAATATAAATAATTTTTTTTAGAAAATTCAAGTAGATGTGCGATGTTCAAATCGATTAATTATTGATTCATTAATGTAGGGATATCTATGCAAATTATTTATCAGTAGGCTTATTTCCATGTGAGCATACGCACTTCTGTGTGAGCTTTTTTCCGTGTGAGCAGATTTCTAAGTGAGTATTTTTCCATGTAAGCTTTTTTCTATGTGGGCATATTTCTGTGTGGGCTTTTTTCCTGTGAGCATTTATACCTGTGAGCATTACTCTGTGAGCTTCTGTGTATTCCTGTGGGCTTTTTGTCTTAGACCCGATTATAGCTATTTATTTTTGAAAAAAGTGAACGTTAACCATTTCCAGAACCCAGAAAAGAATTGTAGAAACTTTGGTGACGACAGCTATAGTAGTGACTGAGTTATTAGAGGACAAACACACAAATTTTCTTCTTTATATATGTAAAAATATAAAAAAATATGATGGCTTTACTCTACGCGAACAGGTAACCTCTAATTAACTTTCTGCAATTTCAGAATCTTTCCCCTAGACCAGTATTTTCGAAAACATATTACGTAACCGCTCCTATAAATGAAGAATTCGCGCCATTTTTTTCCCCCGTCAGGGGAGAAAGACCACTTTCTCCCACCACCTGGCTGTTACGACCTATGCTGCTGCCAAAGAATCTGCAGGGATCAAAGAATCTCCCAACAGATTCTTTGGCTGCTGCTCTTCTAATCTGCCTCCCTTTGTGTGAATAGTATGTCGCAGTAAATTTAATATTATTTAGTTCAAATTATTATCCCATATGTAATCTTGAACGATTTGCCATTTGCACTGAATAAAAGAGATGGAGCTAAAAAGTTAAATTCTTCTGTGTCGTCATTTGATCACACTCAGCCACAACAATGTCCAGAATTCTGATGTGACCAGATTGCCAAGCTTCACTCGTGTGCCCGACTGCCACTATATTGCATATATATAGATTGCAAACCTGCTGAACAATTTTTCAATTATGTAATAATTAAAATGAATTTGCTCTTGATATGGTACAAATTATATTTGCATGACAAAACATATATAACACTTTTTCAAAACATTTGTCCTTCTGGAAGAAAATAAATCCTTGTCATATTGTCTCGAAAATGCGTACAGCTCAAAAATGCTAAAAAAATACTTCAATTATAAAAATAAAAATGCCTCGAAATTGCTTCAATTATAAAAATGAAAATGTAAAGCTGCCGCCAATCTTAATTTTGCATAATTTTTAAAAGCTAACTTCTTCACTCCTCAGCAATGCCTCATAGTTTCTGGAGCTACCATCCAATGAAAACAAAAGCACTTCAATATTACATATTATAATATGCAGCAAGCCAAAAGAGTGAAAACATTTCGCCTAGCAGTTTCTTTCAAATGCATTCTGTCGTTAGAAAAAATAGTAACAGCCAAAAATAAAGTTGTTATTGGTTACCTTTATTCGATGCTTAGCAACAAAACTGCAATTGATATACGATCTTATTCTAACGCATTCACCAACTTGTAATCTATGCAAACCTAAATGTGAACTAAAACTAGCGAAACTGAAAGCGCAACTTAATATTATCAAGTTCAACGTTGATATCTAATCGTGACATCATCAGGTCGCAAATGAAACTTACAACGAGGATTATCCTTTTTAGCCGTTATTCATTGGCGTGATTCTTTATGATTCTTCTCTTCACGTTATTTATTTTCCGTCCGTATTATCTTCCGCGTTACATTGTTTTCCTTATTTGCTATCGATTCTATGTTTCTGTATTTTTACCCTTATTTCTATTCATTTTGTACATAAATGTTTACTATTTGCCCAAAGGAGCGTTAGACCCATAGGACTATTAATCTCAAAACGGCATTTTGCGTCGTTTTACTTTCAGCGTTAATTCAGTTTTCAAACTGTTGCCACCAAATATTATTGCCATGTATTATATTTAAAGAAAATAAATAATGAAGAATCTGCATGAATGCATGTGTGTTTCTCGCATTGTGATAAAACAACGGTACTTAGAGCCATCAAATTCTGAATAACGTAGTCCTCCAACCGAACACGGGCCCTTGGAAGCCCGAATTTTGAATTTCGGATGTGTTTTATTATCTGCTTCAAATTTTGTATAACTTTAACGAATTTTTGATTAACACACTCAACGATTTCGAAGCGAGCAATGGCAACACTTTATGGAAAAAAAAAAAAAAAAAAAAAAATTATCTCCAGCGCACCTCCATTTTTATCTCTTTCTGTAGTTATTTGAAGCGGAGATTTTGAAGCGAAAATCGAAGGCTTTAGTAAATCGCATGTACATCTACTGCTCCTTTGAGTAGTAACTATGGCTTCCGCGAAAAGAAACAAACACAGTGCTGGTTTGAAATGCAAAGCCAGTCATTTTGTGAAAGAAAATGGAAATCGTGCTGCAGTAAGGATGTTTGGTATTGGTGAAAGATGGAACGAATAATGATTATATATTTATGGATCAAAATAACAATAATGATGGAGACGAAACAAAATTCGATGGTACGCCTGAAGATATAACGGAAGACGAACTCTTCATGTTATCCGATAATGAAAATGTTTAAATAACGTATCATAACGTAATGAAAATGTTTCATAACTTATGTCATTACTTTTACATAAACAGCATTTTGGTGCTTGTAAAAATCTAATTTTTTTTCCCTTATTTTTACGCTATCAGTTTTATATCTGACGTATAACGCCCACGTGTATATTTTGGTCTTATTTTTTGTATTAAGAATGAGCGTTATACGCCGAAATATACAGTATATAGTACAGAGGTTCATTCAGGAAAGAATTCCCTTCCTATGGAGGAATTTCATAGTATCTGAGCGGAATGCGGCCAGCCTTTTATTCATCTGTAAGTATTTAATTTTAGTTTTTGAATACAAAAAGCTCCTTTTATTCTACTTTGCTTTTATTAACGTTTTTTAAATTTATTTAATTTATAAAACACGTTGAAAATAATCTAAGTTTAAATAAATATGTGTTAATTTTTCGAGTTTTAGAAAGAAGATGGAGCATTGTCTAGCAATAGGTGAAATGGCTGCATGGGCAGAAGGGGTTGAAAAACACTGATATAGTAGCATTCAAAATGTATTAATGCTAAGTCAGTCATCAGTGCCTGGATTTGGTCGAATGGGTCTCTTGCTTCTTCCCACTCTCCCTTCAAATGAAGAAGACTGTAAGGAATTATCGCATCCCACCGCTTTTGCGGTGTAAGCAATGAACGCGTCCAGATATAACAACCGGATAAAGCTGCATTCGATTGATTCGAATGTGTGATAAAGTTGCCCACCACATTATCACATCCCACCGCTTTTGCGGTGTAAGCAATGAACGCGTCCAGCTATAACAACCGGATAAAGCTGCATTCGATTGATTTGAATGTGTGATAAAGTTGCCTTCCATTTACATAGCTTATAAAGTAAATGACGAAATGTAAGTAATTATTATACAAATGCAACAGAAAGGAAGGAAATGTGCTTAAAGTTAGTTGAAGTAAATCCGAGTAATGTTGCAGCACAGATGAAAATCCATGGCACACACAAATTTTTCATTCATTGTTGACGAGAAACTTTGATTTCATATTTCCGTTTAAAGTAGTTCTATGACTTTTCATTGTTCACTTTAATGTTCAAACACATTAAGTCAATTTGTTATAGCTTTATAAACTTATAGCAGAAATATAGAACTTATGATGAACTATGCACTGTTTGAAGACTCTTGGTATGCTTTTACGTTACAGAATAAATCAGGAAGTCTGCCCTTACGAAAATATCTTACAGAATTCTATAAAAAAAGTTTCATTGATAAACTTGTTTAGAATCCTTCGGATTCATTGGCCAATTTTCTATAAACTCGGTGAGAGATCTATAAAATTTTAGATTATATAGTTCGATAATATCAAACGTAACCTTGGCTAATCTTCTGCCCAAACACTTAAGATCGTTCAGAAGTGCTGTTAATTACGTGAGTAGTAACCGCAGGTAACCGGTGACGGAAGTGACGTCGCAGAAAAGGGCGTAGTCGCCGCCATCTTGGATCACGTGACAACCTTAAGTGACATAGGCGGAATGACGCAATGAAAGTTTCGTTTTTATGCTGTGGCAACGACCCTATGTTTCAAAGTTTTTATTTTTTATGGCATCGAATATTTTTTTTAGGTTTTGTGGCAAAGAGCTCTTGAACCACGTGTTTGGAATAACATCATCCATTTCTTGTTGGGGGATGTCTTACAAAATGGTGTCTGCCGTATCACACCTTTCTAGGCCTCCGCTCAGGTGTATGGATACTTTTCTGTGGACCAATCAGATTCTGTGAAATTCCGCCTACATCATCCCATCCATCTACGTCACTTCCGGTTATCACGTGATCCAAGATGGCGGAGGCCGTGCCCTTTTCTGTGACGTACTTCCGTCACTCGATTACTTGCGGTTACTACTTACGTGCCGTAGAGTGAGGAGGTAATATAAGAGTTCGCTATTCTTCGGAAAGAGGGAAATTTAGCGTCAAAAGAAGGCAGGTTCTCATGATATGCAGTCATCTAGTCGTCATTTGTCTTTTGCGACTTCATTTCATATTCGCAGAAATAAACACGAACATTCGCACGAATATGCAAAGTAGGAAATAAAAATGTTTCATTTTTATTAATAGCATACGAATTTTAATTGAGCAGCTCATATTTCATTGTTTACTTTTAAAAATAAGATTCCTAAAAATATTAAAAATTTAATTTCTAGCAGAAAATATTTTCTGGTTTTAAAAAAAAGTTATATCTACTCCATTTCAGCGAGATCTTCTCTGATCGTAGTTGATTTAAAGTGACATTTGCCAATATTGTGATCTTTTACGCAAGAATGATTTTCGTTTTTTTTTTTTTTTTCTAAAATGAATTTGGTTTCTTCCCTCTCCCCCCACATCAAATGTGCATTATAATGCATACACATTTTAATCCCCAAATCAAAAGGAAATACAATAATTATTTATTATAATTAATTAAATAGCTATAATAATCATTTCTTATTGTATAATTATTACATTAAGAAATTTCTTTTTTTTCTATTTTAATGTACACTGCACACATAAAAGGGGGCAGTTCTATATTTCCCGTTCTACTGCGCCGATTGACAAAATTCAGCTGGCGTTTTTTATGTCTCCAAAGCGCGACTTAGGATATATATTAGATTTATATACAGCATTGCTCTAATATAGATATTTTGACAGGAAATCGTTTTTTTTTCTGAAATGAAATGCCAATTTTTTTCCGTATTTCGATTCTAAAACTCAAATTACGCCAAACTACGAAGTTTGGTAAAAATCGCACGAGCAGATTTTAAAAAATTAGCTCTCAAAATTTTAGTTCTTCAATGTTAATTTGAGTTTGGTATGTATTCATTAATATCTCCTTTTACTTTCTTGTACGACGTAAAAAAGAAGTATTGTAATCTCGAAAAACTTCAGGCATCATATTTCAATGAAAATATCCATTTTGACAGCTATCGAATGTAATTTAACGATGTTTTTGCATGAGATCTGCACGTAAGGACATAAAAAAGGACTCCCCCCCTAAAAAAAGTATAAAAATGATTTAAAATGAATTATGAAGAGATTTTTTTTCGTGGTGTCAGTACGTACGTACGTATATATGTATCTCGCATAACTCAAAAACGAGTAGCCTCAGAACATTGAAATTTTGTGTATAGGATTGCTATAACATGTAGATGTGCACCTCGTATTTTGATTGCAATCGGACGCACCAAAAGTATATAAATATATGTATATCTATATATCCAGTCTGTTACTCGGCTCAGTGATCTCAGTTTAGTTTCTTTATTTTTATATGTTTGTAAATTGTGCATTTTTTGCTTTAAAAATGATTGAATTATGTTGATCTGACCTTACGGTTAAGGTTTTTATGCCTTTAGTAAATGTGTATGCAATATTTGCAAAACTATCAACAATTTAAAAGTTGCGTAAGTGCTAAGCCTACTAACTTTTGCCATAGTGGCCATGGTTTTTTTTTTTTTTTTTTCTTTTTTTTCATTTGAAACTTAGCAGAATAATATATTTGTTGCCAATCTAGAGAAAGTAAGCTTCGCAACAACAAAGATACGACTTGATAACGACTTCTTTTATTAAATAAAAGAATAAATTCCAGAATTTCAGAAAAATAATAAATTCCGGAATGGATTAAGCGAATTAAATCATGCTTAATCCATTCTGGAATTTATTCGAGCAAATAAGTGTTTAAGATTTACTTCGTAATTTTTAGTATAGATATTTAGAGTTTTTATGTATTTTTGCCTTATCGCGAAGTGAAAACTGAATTAATTGAATGGGAAATGCTAAATCGTCTGTGAAAAAACTGTTTCTTTTGTTTGTTTGTTTAATTTCTTTATATATCGTTTTAGATTTATTGCAGTATTTGAATAGCACATGTGGCAACGATTAGATAATTCCTCAGATGAGGTTCCAACGATTAGATAATTCCTCAATTTTGTGTTAAAATGAATGAGATGTAACTCTCTTAAGTGAACTTCGGGCCAGATTGTCGCTATGGTAACAGATATAGTGAATTTTAAAGAGTAGATTTATTCTATTGTTGTGTATACGCTACCGACGAAGTAGATTTAATTCAATCCAATAAATTTAAATGAAATGCAAGAAAAAATGCATATAATTTGTACAAGGAAGTCATGTGGTGTACACATCAGATATTTATTCTTATATGTCGATGAATTGTGCATTATTTGCTTTAAATGTGATTGAATTACAGTGTTTACTGTTGTAATAGTTCCCCCCTCCTTCATTTTGAAGCAAAAAACTTTTTAAAAAATTTTCTCCATATAAAAGGACGATGCCTTTTATGTGGTCGCCTGCTTGACCTTCATCTAGAAAATAGAAATTATTAGGTGTATCCTTCCCAGAACTAGTACTCATAATGCAGTCATTTGTTCTGTCACTCCTATTGACATTCTCAATGGTCACACCATAGCAACATAAGGAATTCCCTGCTCCCCTGAACAGGATGGGAAAGCTCTTAGGCAGGGTTTTGTAATCCTGTCCTCATTTTAAAGCTTTCAACTCGTTCTTCGTTAAAATAAAAATAAGGTTATACACGTGTGGTATACCTATTATGGTGCAAATGAGGGGCTGGTAAGAGCGCGATGAAATTCGCGCTAACACCAGCCTAAAAAACTAGTATCATGTTGCGTTAAAAAAAGTATGCAAATGCTCTAAGTTTACTGGACTGTCCGTATCTGAAGTTTCAGAAAAAGAATCCTTGCCAGTATTTTGTTTGGCGGAGAATTTCGTGATGCTGTGTTTTCGATGTCTTTTTTTCTGCTTGAATCCGGAAAAGTTTAGAAGGAATAATAGCTATACGGTGGGGATTTAAACTGAAGGTTATTAAATATGCTGAAGAGAATAGAAATAAAGCTGCTGAAAGAGATTGGAATGTAAGTGAAAAAATAATAAAGGACTGGGAAAAAGTTTAAACAACGGCTACAAGAAACGAATATAAATAGGCGAGCATTCAGAGGACCAAAGCATGGAATTTCCCCAATGATAGAAAAGGAACTTCTTTCTTATGTTTATGCATTACGAAATGCTGGATGTGCGGTATCTCCAAAGCTTTGGACAGAAGCATAAATGACAATGTATGGAATGACAGATTCTTCAGACACCGATTCACATGACAACAATGACACTTATACTTTCAGTAAAAGTGATTTATTATGCATTACGTTATTAGAAATTTTTATCAAAATTTTCAAAAAGATTATTTGTGAATTTTATGTCTATAAAACATTACTATGAAAATAAACATTTCTTTTTTTGTGTGTGTGCAGCTGACGAAAAAACTATTTATTAAACGGCAAATGATTTGGAAACATTTTCTAAGTGACTAATTTTATTATAATGCATTATTTATATCAGTAATGTTTTAGCATTAGATTGTACAATATTCTGCAGTAGATTTCCCTGCATAATAGTTGTACCTAGAATTTCACAATGAAAAACTAGCAAAAATGTGCGACTATTACGAGAATAAACACGGTGTGTTGTTCTTTTGTTCCAGCTAAAGTTATTATGCCTTTGGTTAACCTGCATGCAATAGTTGTAGAATTATAAAGAATTTAAAATTGGTGCTAAGCCTAACGAGACCCCATTTGTTTACATTTGATCACAATTACAGTGAATTTAGTTCAGTTGGTTCACCAACTTCAGTGTTCGTTTGTCCAGTGCGACCGAAAGTTGGCTTTAAATTTTGTGCACCGAAAATTTTATCCTCCTGTCTTCTGGTCGAATTTTTTTCTCTTTGCGCAGAAAGTCTAATTTTAATTCTAAAAATTGTTTTAAACGTTTTTGAACTGTATTTGGTATTTTAGGTTTTTCTCTGTTTTACAATTTTCAATGATGATTGAGTTTTTATGCATTTTTTCTTTCCCGCGACGTTAGAACGAAATTGATTGAATCGGAAATATATCTGTATTGATATTCGAGAAAATAAATTTAAATGAAGTGCAGCAAAAAAATGTGCAGAATTTAATAGGCTATATAAGGAAGTCATGTCACGTCGACATCAGATTTTTACATGACGGGTAAACAATAAAAAAAAGCCATGAAGAATAAAGAAAATTTACTCTTAATATATTAAAAACAGAATTTGACATTTTAAAGTTAAAGCTAGAAATGTTTGGTTCTCTTCTGGAGATGATTAAAATCATGTGTTTTAATACATTATTCTTTAACAACTTGTTTTAAACTTGTTTGGTTCTTTAATTTTTTCTTTTCTTTTTCCATAAGAAAAAGAAAAGAAAAAATCTAATGTGTACACCACATGACTTCCTTGTACGGAATATTAAATTATGCCATTTTTTCTTGCATTTCATTTAAACTTATTGGATTGAATTAAATCTACTTCGCCGACAGCGACTAAACCACAATAGAATAAATGCATTCTTTAAAATTCACTCTATTTGTTTACCATAGCGACACTCTGGCGCTAGATTCACTTAACAGTATTATATTTCGTTCATATTATAATTCAGAATGCACAAAATTTATATCATTCAAAGAATTATCTAATCGTTGCCACATGTTCTATTCAAATACTATAATAAAGCTGGAACGATGTATAAAAGAAATTAAGCAAACAAAACAAAAAGGAACAGTTTTTCATAGACGATTGAGTATTTCTCATTCAATTAATTCAGTTCTCACTTCGCGACAAGGCAAAAATACATAAAAAGTCAAAACATCTGTATTAAAAATTACTTATTTTCTCGAAAAAATTCCAGAAAGGATTAAGCATGATTTAATTGGCAATAATAAATGAAGGCGTTGTCTTTGTTGTCACGAAGCTAAGTTTCTCTAGATTGGCAACAAATCCACTATTCTGCTGTTTCAAATGTAAACAAGCAATGGCCGCCACAAAAACATTATTAGGCTTGGCGGCACTTAAACAACTTTAAAATTGTTGATAATTCTAAAAATATTGCATACAGATGTACTAAAGGCATAAAAACCTTAAACGAAAGATAAGAACAACATATTCCAATCATTTTTAAAGCAAAAAATGTACAATTTACAAACATATAAGAGTAAAGAAACTGAGATCACTGAGCCGGGTAACAGAGTGGATATATATATAAATATATTTATATACGTTTGGCGCGGCCGATTGCAACCAAAATACGAGGTGCACATCTATATGTTATAGCAGTCCTATATACAAAATTTGTACGTTCTGAGGCTACTCGTTTTTGAGTTATGCGAGATACGTACGTACGTACATACGTTCGTACAGACGCCACGAAAAATTCTCTGCAGAATTCATTTTAAAGCAGTTTTATAATTTTTTTGGAGGAAAAGAGTCTTTTATTCTGTCCTTATGTACAGATAACACGCAAAAACATCGTTAAATTTCTTTCGATAGCGGTTAAATTGGATATTTTCGTTGAAATATGATCCCTAAAAATTTTCGCCATTATAATACTTCCTTTTTACTTCGTACAAGGAAATAAAAAGGGAAACAAAATATTTGATTATCTGTTTGGCAGAGTTAAACATCTGGAACAAGGAGATAGAAAGAAGAAATACGCGCTTTGATTCAGAGGTTAGCTATTCTGTCTGCTGAAAATTAAAAAATTCAAGATATACAAAAATTTGGCTTATTTTAGTGAAGAGGGCAAAGAAATTTTTAAATATGCTTTTCTTTCTGAAGACGGACGTCTTATGGACATTTCTTTAACAAACCAAGTCAAATAACCAACTTTACAAGGTATTCTTTATGCTGCCACTGTTACTACTACTGCCATCAAACAATCACCTATGGATTGTACGGAGGAGTCAATACTTTACCAATCAAGCACGATCAGAGCTCTGGCTGTCCAGAAGAGTCTTTATTACCTTCTACTTCACTAATGGAACCAATCAAATATGGGTGGGGAGCTCAGACTGGACCCAGTCTCTATCTTTTCATTACTGGTAATCAGATTTAAGAAGCTCCTGTCAGCAATTGTAAAAGTAACGAGACTGTAAATTATTAATATTTTTAATAGTATGTTAAGGTAAATAAAATTTTGTTTGCTTTGTATAAACTTTATGGCTTAGTGTTAATTATTACAAATTTTTTTTTATTTACTATTCTTTCATATAAACCTAATGTCACTTTAAGATCTGAAAACCTAACAACAGCACAGAAACTATTCATGGGATTCATTGAAATATCACTAAAAGGTTTGACAATAAAAGAATTTACTTTATTCCAATATTTGGAATATAATGACTTGTGTAATACGTTCATTTCCAAGGTTGGATAAAAGAACTTGTTAAAAATGGGTCTGAATAGAAAGCGTGCATCAAAAAAAGATAGGACTCTTTATCTAAAGTTACTGTTCCTTGCAGAACCATTTTTAACTGCCTCAAACTGGATCTTAGTTTGGTTAAAAAAAAAAGGGAGACTCTTTTTCCACAGCAAGCTTTAATGTGATGGTAAGTTTTTCACTTTCAGGTTCTTCATGTCTAATATGGTCACTTCATGATGGAAGGAAAAGGTAGAGTCCATCAAGTTCTTATGATTTGCTAAAAACTGAGGATATTTTTCATTTGCAATACAAAGATCAAGTGTTGGATGTTCGTTTTCTTCTTACTTTAGCACAAGCGATGTATTCAGCATAGTTGTCATGAAGGCGTACAGCAACGAGCCCTTATCTGCTATTTTAAAAAGTTCAAGCCGTCTTTGATCGTCATTAGAAGTGTCGCAGAACTAGAACCTAGAAAGATCTTTTGTAGAGAAATTGGACGCTTTCTACTACTGAATAGTTTCCCTGATCCTCTCTTCCTTCCACGTCATGATAGGAAACGTATTTCTTACTAAATTTCTGCATTCCTAAATATCATGAATATCGAGACATAATTGCGTATTCCAATGGTACTGATGAACTCGCACATCATTTTAGTCGGGAAAAACCAGAAGGTCTAACATATAGAATATGAAAAGGCCGGGTCTCCAAATTCAGCTGTCACTAATCGCCGCGATTATTCTGCATTTTTTGCATGACATGCTCTCGTTTAATGCTGTTGCCTCTACTGTCGTTTCAAGGAGACAAATGCAGAATGTGGGTCCAGGAGATCAGAGTTAGCAGGTGTGGGGAAAACCGCGTTCGAAGTTCCGCTGTTATGCCGCGAGTAGCTAGCACTTTTGCTAGCTGTATTTCAACGCAGTTGCAGTAAATGTGCCTTAATGGCGCTGAAAGTAAAACAGTCATACACAAAACACTTAAAGAATACATCATCAGAAGTCATACATAAAACTTAAAGCAAATATTTCATACAACATAAGACAATGGAACAGATAATCATGTCAATATGATTTTCAGTTTTATTGATTTTATATCAAATAACATTTGTGTAAAAAATAAAAATATAATAAAATAAATTCACAAAATGAATACAAATATTCTTATTCATACGACAGTTTCGACGACCCAACTCTCACACAAGACCAATGAACGAAATTGATAACCTATTGATTCAACCGACACCAAATTTGTCTACGTAAGATGGTTGCCACTAGCATTTCCTTTATCTATTATATGCGAAATTAACAGGAATTAACAGGCCAAGATGAAGGCAGTTATCGTAATTTAGTAGAGATTGGCTCCGCAAGGGTGTTGCGCCATGTAGCGAGCCCAAACGGGTTAAAAACAGCAGGAAAATTAAAGTTCCATATCGTCGAAAATTTTTTCAAAACACAGTGCTAACTCTTATTTCTCTTCAGGAGATTTCAGTTTTTTAAACTGAGAAATGAATTCTAGAAATTTACTGAAGAATCCAGCAAATCTATCAAATTTTCAAACGGTAAAATCTGTCATGGAAGGCGGCAAGTTTTTTTTCGATAAGAGAATTGGTATTTGAATGATAAACAAAATTATGCGAGAGTTACAAGGAACTAGTGTGGGGAATGACGAAAATTCCTACGCTAATTTATGAGTTGTGTGTCAGGAGTTACGTATCTCAACTCTATTGTGTAGTGTTTGTCAACATAAAATTAATCCGGTGATTTGGGGGAAAATAATATGCTAAACTTCTAAATCTTTTGTTAAGATTATTTATTTTTTACCTAAACATAGTCGACCTCATATATACTTATTACTATGCATTTTTCATAACGATCTGATTATTATCTTACTGTAGATATCATTTTAATTTAATAATAACGTCCAGCATGGAACCCCCGGTAAGATATTTGAATTTTAAGTTGCCTGTAGGTATGCGTTGTAGGTTGTTCGATAACATATAATGAATCGGTTAGTTTAAATATTTAATCCTTTAGATCAATAAAGTACACAAATTCCATAACGAAGAAATCATGTTTATATAATTGTTGTATATTTCTTAATCCTTTTAAACTGCAGTGAGATTTTAAATGGTCAATCAGGTTAAATACGTTTAAAGTAAGTTGGAATATACATTTGAAAATATGCTAAAATATATTTTTATGTAACAGATTTAATCTATTTAATTGTTCTTGTTTCTTAATTAATATATACTTATTTTTGTATGTATTAATATACAAAGTTTTGCTTGTTTTTTTGTGTGTGCGTAAAATAGCTGATTTTGGGTAACTCTTTTCTAAGCTTTTATATTAATTTTATTCCCCCCCCTAAAAAAAAAAAAAAAAAAAAAAAAAAAAACAGCGTATGCTTTATATATCTTTTTAAAGTTTATCTGAGCAAAACTGAGTTATGACTCTTCAAGACTAAAAATTAATGCATTGTAAATTTGTGCTGTTCAGTATTTAACTTCATTAACCCACAAAAACTGTAGCAAGTTTTCAAATACATGTGATGCTAACTTCCATTCATTAGCATAATTTTAAAAAAAATTATGTGAAGCAGTATGCCCTTTAAGGAATATTCAGAATTTGCCCTGAATTTTTTTTTCTGTATTGATCATAATGAAATGTTAGTGATATAATTTTTGTGTAATATATATATTCAGTGTCCACTTTTTTATCGATATTTAATAGTATAGTTAAACCAGAATCTTCTCTCTTCTTTTCTGACTATGTAAATATACTGTTAAAGGTTTTATTAACCATGTGGGGGATGTAACAGATTTATTGGTTGACAAGAAGCAGCCGAATAATATCGAGTAATATTTAGCTTAAGAAATATCTCTTTTGAAATACACTGATAATGCAGAAGTTCATGAAAATCATCAACTAAGTAGATAAATTTCATTAATTAGATGTATTATTAAAGAAAGAGATCTAAATTATTCAGAAATTCTTTTATTGTATTTAAATAACTTAGCTTAGTTTGCACAGTTTTAATTTGAAAGTTAGATTTAAGATCTTATGTTTTGTGAAGTGTTAACACTTTGGCAAATCGTAAGGTAAATGCTCTGGTAGCATAATTTTATGGAAATGGCAAAATGAGAATTGGAGAGATTCAGGTATAGATATCATTGATCATATCATGATTCACTAATGTCAAAATTACAAATTTTGAATTGAATGCTATCAAAATTATGTGATTAGAGAATATTTTGGTAAAAATAAGTTTACGGGTGCCCCTTAGCCATAATTGGCGACTTTTGGCAGTACATGGACACCGAAATTGTGCAGTTCTTTGACTTGTTATTTTGGCTTTGTGTAGCCAATTTTTTGGCACCATACAAATCCAAAATAATAAGTCAAAGAATTGAACAAACTTGGTATCCAGGTACACATGGACCTATTTTCACTTAAAAAAACATCAGAGAATTGCACAAACTAGGCATTGCACACTCCCTTGACTTTGTCCATGTACACATCGATCTATATTTACTTAAAAAGGTCAAATGTGCAGCCAACAAAAAATATATAATCTCAATAAACTACATTTTAAATCCAACAATAAAATAACATAAAAAAGGAAATTTACCTTAGCACTACACAAAGGAAATATCCACTTACCTTATTTACAAATTTCCCTGTTTTCAATCAAACAAAATTCCTTAACAGTAACCCAAAGCTTCCTAAAATTATCTGAACTAGAATCTGTATAGTGGCTCTGCCGCATAAATTCACAAAAATAAGATTCATAAATATCCTCCATAGTGCAGGTATCCTCCGACGTTTCGACCATACGCATTTCCTTCCTACAAACAGGACATTTATAATGGCAACTAAGTAACCTTCATTTACACAATTAATATTTTTTTCCCTTTCATTCCAAATCATACAGAAACTTCAAATTAATCTTATAACATTCAGCAGTAACTTCAAATTAATCTTACAACATTCAGCCATTTTACCGTGTAAATCTCAAAATAACAATATACTTCTTATCCAAAATCTGTCCCATCATTCAAATTTACTGCAATCACATAACCAATTATGTCGTAATAGTGTTTCCATAGCATTCAACTATTCAGGTTATCAAAGGCTTCCCATAATAGAGCTTTAATACGCCTTTGAAAAGAGTTGGGTCTTTGTTAATAAAAGGAAAGTGCCAGATTATTTTACAACTATAAAACTTAAATTCTAAGATATTACTTACATACTTTACATGACTGAATTACATATTTACAGTAAACACCCATGTATAAGCCATCCTTCTTTACTTGTATCTTGGTTTAGAGTAAATTGATCATATTGCTTAATCACAAAAATTCATGTTTTCAATAGATGAATGAGGTACTTGCAGTTCAATGGTACAATTTTTAAAAAGCTATATTTTTATAAATAGTGTCATCATTAGCATATAATTAGAAATTTTTATGATGATTTCTTTATGCAACAGAAATGATACAAAATAAAGTAAAAATAAATAAGCATGTGTTTTTCAAAGGCATAAAATCGTTTAAAACAAATTAGTAAATTGTTTCTAATGGTATAATGCATTTTGATGTTAGAAATGTTCTTAGTAGAGTCTCTCCAAAATTTTTGGGAGTGTAATGCTAAACATGTGGTATATTTCACTACATTATATGACTCACACATGTTAACACAACCACCTTGCGGAATTCGCCAAAATTGTTGGAAAATGCCAGACTCTAGAAACCATTCCCATGACAGTTCATCATTTTTATAAAGCAATATCACCATTTTTATGAGTTCTGATTGTTGTATTCCAAGTTCCAATGCTTCTTATAGGCAGATTATAGAATGAATGTTTTCTGTAACTGACATGGGTGTGCTGTCATCAGTGTGCATTTTTTTTACATGAGTAATCGTAATATAATAGTTTCTAGCAGTCATTTTCAATTGTTTTTTTAACAGTATAGTATTGTGATTGTTTTGAATAATCTTGCTGATAGAACATCGATAAGTTTATACTCGTAAGGAGTTGAACATAGCCATTTTGAATGTCATTTTCAATAAAATATTTATAACTTTAAATTAAGTATTGGCATTCAAGAGAAGCAATGACCTCATCAAAATCAATTTTAATGATGTATTCTAAAAGTTCTCTTATTAATTAAGGACAGTGACATTGTAATTTATATTGATTTATTTTAAATATATGAGAAAATAATGTTATGCGTATGTCAACCATATTTTTATCCAGGATTGTAATTCTTTTTTAGAAACATGTGAAAACTATGCGCTCAGTAAGTTCCCCTCCAGGTAAGTACTATACATATAATATTCCTAATCCTGTCGTTTCTTTTTCTTTATTTCATTGTCATTTTAAGAATATATATTTAGATCGAAAGTTTTATAATGATCTGTGATTCCTAACTTTTTTTTTTTTTAAAATTTATATGGAGGGCAAGTGAAAAATGTATGATTCATTTTCGTACTTGATTGTAAGATGTTAAACATAAGAATTTTGTAAAGTAAAACTGATGGCTAATGAAAACATTTTCAAAATAAACTGTTTGCTGAAAACTGAAAAAATACATTATGAAGGAATGTTCAGAAACGGACGAAATATGCATAGATAACTAAACTGATGCAGAACTACTTGTATTCTATATTATTCTTTTAATTTGAGTTTCAAGGTGTATCAGTATTCATTGATGATATTCTTTTGAAATGATTTTAAGGAAATTTTCTAACATTACAGTAGCATCTGTTTATAATTAATGTGTTTCTTTTTTTTTTGTGAGAACAGAGCTAAGCACAAGCCAACTCTTAGGTGTTCTGTTTTTCCAAATAATTGAATCAAGTGACCAAGAACGAAGTTTTAAAACACGAGACTTCTATAGATCCCCAGTAGTGTTTATTGGGTGAAAACGTGCAAAGAAACTTAAAACAATGATAAGCTGCAAAGGAACTTAAAACAATTTCAGATCTGATGGTGGACAGACTTTCCTTCATGTTAAAAATGTAATATTATTTGCAAAAGGTTTTGTCTGTCATTCAATTTTTATGTTTGAATAAAAATTCCTAAAAAGAAAAACACATAATGTTATTTCATCTGGAAATTTCAGCAACATCAATTTATGCTATCAATTTAGAAAAGTATGAACTGATGATGTGACATTTCTAGGCATTATGCTCAAAGCCACTGTGGGGAAATTCCTTTAAGCATTACCTTATCCATTGTCCAATTAAGTTCCAATAATCATTGTCTTTCATTTTATCGGAACACTGTCCTTGGAGACTTTCCATCATTTGCTTGAACAGTTGGAAGTGTGATGATGTAAAATTAAGACTGAAAGGCATCACTGGTCATGTCATTTGTGCAAGAACCCAAAAATGGTTTATTCTAGTAAGTGTTCTTCACAAATTTCAAATGTAGTCAATAATTCTGAACACACAAGCATTCTCTTTATTTTCAATTCAGTTCCTAATTTGTTGAAGATCTCTGTTAATTGTTGAGAAACCAACATGACACATATTTTTTAATATTCCAGATTGTTTATAAATTGTTACAGAGACTAGTAATCATAGTTATGAATTATTATTTGAACAATGACTTCAGTCTGCATGAATTATGTTATCATGTTTGTCTTAGGTTTTGCTGGTAACTTTTGTCATTCACTTTGTTCTTATTTCTCTCTTATGTGCAGGGCAATTAAAACGCAAAATTAAAAAAATTATGTTAGTGATGTCATAACATAATTTTTATAATTTGTTCTTGACTCTGAACAGACAGACTTTTACCCCGAAGTTGACATATAAGAGTGTAGATGTTCAACATAATGATTCGAGAAAATATTTGGGTTGCATCCTCAGTCTATGCTTAAATTGGAGGAAACATGTAGAACATTGGAAAAATAAAGCTGTAAGAAGACTCTTAAAATGTCTGGCTGGTTCAAGGTGGGGTTGTGACAGAGAGACATTTACGACTACTTATAAATTATATACATTTAACCAATTATTGGTCATTGTAGCGAGATCCTCATCATGGTTCTGGAGAATGTAGTCCAGATCCTCGAAGTCTTCCAGAACAAAGCATTACGTATAATTACTGGAGTGAGATCTCCAATTCTTGCAATGCAGCTTTTAACCAGTTTGGTTATCATGATTGCATAAAGAGAAAAGAGATCCTATTATACCAGAAGCTGGTGCGTTTGCCCGACAACCCTTTTTGGATTAACTATAATAAAGAAATTTCTAGAAATCTTAAAACTCAAATTGGCTTTATACAGGCTGCACAGAGAGAATCTGATGCTTTGGAATCGAGCCAAGATTATCTAATTTTACCTTCTCCCAATTGTCCCTTGGAATTTTTGAATTTGAATATGAATCTGGATCTTATTCAAAGAGTTGTTAAAAACAAAATGAGTGATTCTCAGTTAAGGTCTATTGCAATGGAAACTATGGGGGTTCGCTATCCTCAAAATGAGTGGTTGCATGTCTACATTGACGGCTCTATGTTAGAGAAAACACTCGGTGCTGGAGCAAGTATCCATAGCAAGCGTTTTAGATTCTACATACCAAACGGCCCTCTTGCTACTGCCTTTGATGGTGAAATCGAAGCTATTGTTGTGGCTATTCAACAACTGCTGATTCGTAGCCACTCTTTTGGAAAGCAGTCATACTGTCAGATTCCAAAAGTGTGCTTCAAGCTCTTCTGAATAATCAAAATAGTTCTCAAAGAGTCTTAGACTGTAGGCCTTTGCTTAGGGCAATAATACATGGAATATCTTCCCAATGGATTCCAGCCCACTGTGGAATTATGGGAAAGGAAAAAGCTAGTACATTGGTTAAGAAAGGAACTTTCATAATGCAATGCATTAATTGACTGCTTTCATTTCATACAACTAATTTGTTTGTTAACCTGACTCTTAAAAAAATTAAGCAGGGTATGATTTAACATGCTGTGGATAAGAGTTGGAGGATTCTGGGAGAAGAGGCAACTTACATTCTCAGGTTTCCAAGAAAGGCAGCGGTAGCTCTATTTAGATGTCTGACTGGACATGACTGTTTGCTAGACCACCTCTACAGAATTGGAGTGGTAGATTACCCAAACTGTATTTTGTGTGACTCCAATCAGCCTGTGATTTTTGAACATTTAAATAATTGTATTGCACCAGGGTTCGCAGCGGTCCTTATAAGTGCTTATAAGTCCTTATATTTGAAAATAAAATATAAAGGCCCTTATAGGTGCTTACTTTTTCTTTAAAGCCCTTATTTTTTTTGTTTTTAGTGCTTATTTTTTGCTTTTAGTTTTAGTTTTTTTTTTTTTTTTTTTTTTAATGAATGCGCTATTTTTCCCCGTACCAAAGCCGAAACTAAATAAACAACTTTTCTTTTTAATATGTAATGTCAGATGGTGAGTCATACTCCCGGAAATAGCTTTTCCCCCTTTCTCTGCATTAACATAACCTTTGGTTTTGCACAAAGAGTACAGACAGGTGCCCGTCCTTCTATTGGTCAAAGAATTGCGAAAGCAGTGAAAATTCCACTGCATTCGGCATTCTTTTCCTCCCACCCAAATACTATACATGTTTGAATTTCTATCAAGATCTTAAAAATTTGCATTCTCGTTCCACTTGGTCAGTTCATATTCGTGTTTATTATGATCGTTATGCTTATATTATGAGCATATGTATGAATGTTTATAATAACATAGTTGCAGTAACTGCTGAAGTATAGTAAACTTCCAAAAATGGTTCTGTTTTAACACAGATTAGCTTTCTAAGGAATAATATTCGGAATGGCTTAAATAAAGGGAAAGTAATCGAATAGTCAAAATAATTTCATTTTTTTGGCCAATATATTATACAGTACGAAGGTTGTGAGGTCTCGCCTTTCTCCGCAAAATCTTGAATATTGAAACCATTACAGTTCGCTGCAAAACAAGCAACGGAACTTTTTTTTTTTTTTTTTTTTTTTGTCACTTTGGATTGAATAGGACTAAAAGTTCTGCGGTCTACCAACCCAAGCAAAGAATGATTCTATTCTGGAAATTTAACGCCATCTTTTGAAAATTAGAATGAAAAACACCCCAGTTATTTAGTTCCTTATTCTCCCAATACCTGCAGTTGTTGATTCCGATTGCGTAATATCACGTAGGGAAGAATTACGGCGCACATATTGCGCAATAACGTTTGCGATATTTTGCAGAGATAATTAATTTTGATGTTCAGTCCGAGATTTGTTTATGAACACTTAAAAGAGTTTTAGTGTGCTTGCTAAGCAGAATATTTTTTACTTTCGTTGGTTTATTTTTATATGATGTGCATATTGAAATGTCAAAAGCATTTATTTAGCGGAAAAATCTAAAGAGCAGCTACAGTATACCCCCCTCCGCTCCTTCAAGTTACGCTCGACTGTCCGAATATTCGCCAATTTCCAAGTGTGCGGGTTAGTTAACCTTTTACTGTTAAAGATGACTGCATGAAGCAAATTTCTGTCTTCTGATTTCAGAAATGTTCCTCTTTTTTACTTAAATTATTTTGCTTGCAATATCTGTTAAAAGAAAACTGATATACAATGAAAATTTAGAAAATGTTCAGAATTTAGATTTAAATTATTTAAATATCAATATGAGTGGAAAAATAAATTGTATTTATTATTAGGTTCCAAGCGAATACAATAAATATACCTTATTATTATTTATTTTCTCTATTTTGAACTGAAATTTCATCATTAAATTTTGTAATATAGTTTAGTTCTTCATAGTTTTTTTATTCTCTCATTGTAAACAAGTTCTGTAAATTGAACTATTATTTAAAACTAAAAACAAAAAAAAAAGTAATTATTTTTTATGGTTGAGGTAAAGCTTGTTGTCTCTTAATAAGTACTTCATTTCTCATATTTTAAATTACAAGTCTAATTTTTTATGCAGTTGTGTATGATGTAATTAGACAGGTGCTTATTTTTTTTCTTAAAATGTGCTTGAAAAGTGCTTATAGGTGCTTATTTTTTTAACTAAAATGTGGCTATGAACCCTGTGCACTTTCTTGGTATGAGGAAGTTGTTGAAAAGTACCCGGAGCCCGTGAACTAGTGGCTTGAGTGTCAATGTTTGGCATTTGCAAAATAAATAAATAAATGTTAGTGATATCAGGTGACTTACTGTATATAGAGATATAGAGCATCAGATTTAGATGAAAAGTTTTAGAGAAAATTGCAGATAGATATTACTTCTTGTAAAAAAACCTAAATATTGTTTTGAGATGCTATTTAAAATGGTTCCAAAATCTTTGTTGCTTATTTCATTTAACCTATTTATTGAAAGATGTCCCAGTTATATTTTTCTGTCAAATGATATTTTGCAACTACTCTGGTAAAATAAATTAAGAGAATTTGCATATTTTATCGAATTGCATAAAAAGAACTGAACCGAAGGAAAAACCACTGCTTCTAGATAAAAATGCAAATCTTGTATGCCAAATACGTAAGAGTCTACATGTGTGTAGGCAGAGCCAGCAGAAAAACAGGCTTTATAAGCGCATGGAATGCAAAACAAATTGTGTTCGATAGCACAACATGGTGAATTTCTTGGTGTTATCTTGCAGCAATCGGTTAAATTCAAATCAGAATGGTAAAAATGAGTAACCACCACCGTTTAGATGATGGAATGAGGTGGCGAATTGTGGGGAGGCTAGAGGTAGGCCAATCACAAGTCCAAATATGCAGAGAGTTTAATGCCCAGCATCATGTGTAAAGTATGGAAACAGCTCCAGCATACAGGATCCATCAAGAGAAAGCCTGGGCAAAGTCGTCCAAGAGCCACGACAGCCAGGAAAGATCACTGTCTGTCCATTTTAGCGAGGCGTAACAGAGGGACTACAGCTTCTCAGCTCTCTAGGGACCTGTATGCAGCTAACAGGAACCCGTGTAACAAGGGTGACTGTTTCCAAAAGACTAAAAGAGAGAGGGTTGTTTGCCAGAAGACCGGCTGTTTGCGTCCTGCTCACGTCTACTGACAGAAGCGTCCGATTAGCATGGTGCAGGCAGCATAGTGGTTGGAGTACGGAGCAATGGCAACCGTTCTGTTCACCAACGAGTCCCGTTTTAGCCTAAACACCTATTCTTGCTGTACTTTTATATGGAGAGAGCCAGGGACCCGCACCTACCCTCCAGTGTCTGCGAAATCAACAGTTATGGTGGTGGCTGTGTAATGGTCTGGGCAGGCATCATGTTGGATGGCTGCACACCTCTCCACGTCTGGGTGACTGGTGTGAGGTATAGGGATGAGGTCTTGGAGCTGTATGTTCGCCTTTCTCGGGGTGCAGTGTGCCCCAAGTTCATCTTACAGGACGATAATGCAAGGCCACATAGAGCTCTTCTGGTCGACAAATTTCTCGAGAGTGAGGATATTCGCTGGATGATTGGCCAGCCAGGTCTCCAGACCTCAACCCTATAGAGCATGTCTGGGATGTTCTGGGGAGAGCAACTGCAACTCGCAACCCCCCTTGGAGAACCATCCAGGAACTGAAAACAGTATTGCTGAATGAGTGGAACCAATTGCCACAGGCACTGATAAACTGCCTTATTTCCAGTATGACATCATGCAGTAAAGCCTGTAGGGGACCATACCCCCTATTAACCCATTTCTTTTGTGTCTTCTGCAACTGCTGTTTCATACCTTCAGACTCCCATGAGTGTTACACATGAACATGTGTGTCTATTATAACTGTTGAATTTTTATTTTGTTTTTATTATATCAACCTATGTTCACACCAAATTTTATTAAAATCTGTCTAGTAGTTCTAGAGATTGTATATGAAATATGAAAATTCTCTTAATTTATTTCACCAGTGTATATAAAAAATATTTTATTGAATTAACTGCATGTTAAAACATTAACTAATAAATCTGGTTGTTATGATAAAGTTAATTTGTAACCACCACCGTAGCAAATGCACTGTTTTGTTTAGGTTTTCATAGCTTTATACACTGTGTTATGCTTTAAGCCATTATGAAACTTGGTGCATTTAAATTATTAAACAAGTTTTTTTTCAATTTAATTGCTGTGTGTGTTTAGACATAACTAACATAAAAAGCATTATTGATTATAAATTAAAAGGGAAGTTATTCAGTATCAAAAGTAATATTTCATATGGGAGTGTTGTAAAATTTACTAACATTTTAAACAGTTTTAAGCAAACATCCAAAACATGAGCATTTTAATATGTTTGAAATATGAATTTTAAACTGATGTTTTGACTAATGGAGCACTTTACTAAATTTTTGTATTTAACATGCATTATAGTTGCTAAAATCTGTAATAATGATATTTTGGTAAATTATTTGAATTTTAATAGAGGTTTTAATTATATTTTTACAAGTAAAAGATAATGGTTTATCAAATCATCTATTGCAAATTCAATAGAATCATAACAAGTGTAATTGTATTATTACTTTTTGTTTTCTGCATTACATTTGAAAAATTAGGTTCAGATATTACCGAGTTTTATTTAATGCATCCTTGTTTTATTGCATGTAAGATGCGGTGTTTTAAACTAATGATACTGTGCTTGTTAAAAATAACTTAACGGTAACTTAGATAATGAAATAACAAAGAATATTCTACTTGTTCATTTGGAAATGTGAAGCTGTTTAATTTATGATTTTGTAGTTATACACTTTTAAATGCTTTATTAGGCATGCCTCCTCTCTCAACACACCCAACTGATCAAAATAAAACACCCTCTGCTAAACCTTCCCATCCTAGTGACCATAATCTCAATCTATCTGCTAAAGGTATGTATTTCTTAGTACTTTAATTTTACTCCTCTTGTTGAAAAGCATTTATATCGATATAACATACGAAAAGTTTAAAACTGTTTCGTGTTGCTAAGTATGTGTTATTTTTTTATGAGTATGTGAATGAAAATTAGAAGTTATATGGTACTTGCTGGAGGAGTTTTGAGTAACAAGAATTCAGTGCTGATTCCTGTTGCTTTGACTTCTACAATAATCGTTACTTGGCATGTTATTTTAACTAAAATATGCTACTTACTTAATATTTTGTAATTAATTTGATCTCAATTACTGTGTAATAAAAACTGAATGCAATAAGATTTTTGTTTTAAAATATAATTTTGAAATTTTAAATATAAATTTTGCATTTTATAAATCAAGATTATTTGATATAACATTAATATTACACAAGCGGACATTGAGGAATGTTAAATATTATTGCTGTTACTGCCTAAATATTTCTCTGGATGTTTTATTTCCTTTAACAGATTATTATTTTTTAAAATTTTGTCATAAAATGGTTCATATGTAAGCTTTGACGTATGATTAACTGTAATAATTCCTAAACTGAATGTAGGTAATTTGTTAGTCCTAATATATTCAGAATGTAAAATATTCTTTCCTTGGGAATTATAAATCTTAGTAGAAACATTTTATCATAAAAGAAGAAAATATTTGAAATTGTAATTCAAAATGTTGAACATTTATTCTCATCTGTCTGAAATAACAACACTTTCTTTCTCCATTCCACTTTTCCAAATGCTATTCCACTTTGTGTTTTTATTCAGGTGTCAGGTGGTCATATATGCAATTTTCATTTAATCAAGCTTTTAGTGGAATTACATTCTTCGAAACTACTTTGTATTGCCAATATCCATTCATTCAGATGCTCTATCACTAATATACAGTTATGTTTATGAAAACTCCCCAACCTTCCTCCTGTTCTGTTACTTCATGTAAGTGAGGTAAAAATAGATTTATGTCCATATATTAAGTAATCTGCTATCTGGGATGTTTTATCATACATAGCTGTGGGAAGTACATGCTAATGAGGGAATATATAAAGAAAAAATAAAATGAAAGCAAAAGGTTAGATTAATTTGATAGAGAGAAAAACAGGATAAAACAGCTGAACACACAGGGTCAAGTGGAACACTGCTTATGTCGTAAATACCATTCTTATTATCATGGAAAGGGTTCTTTTCTGTTAATAGGCTGGCAGTCGCCAAATGTGCATCAAAGCTCCAAAATTTTATAGCCAGCCAACCAGCAGTAGCATTATTGCGTACAAATGGGAAGAATGAGCATCAATAAGTTTCCGTCCTAGATTTTCAGTTGCTTTTGTATTGAAGTCATTCATTATCAAATAGTTCCCAATTTTGCCAAAAATTTCAGTGATGATAGTAATTCATCACTGAATTTATGCCCAATGTCAAATTTGTGCAACTGATGCATTTTTAAGCGAAAACAGATTGCTGTGTACATGAAGCAAATATTTCATTCACCTCATGTATGGAAGTTTAATGTATGCATGTAATATGGAAATTTAATGTAAAAATTTAAAATTTTGAGTCTCTTGTAGGGAACAGAGATGAAGTAGAAAAATTCTGAAAAAATTCATGAATGCTATATTGGTCAATACAAAACTTCTTTTGTTCTTTTTCGTCCTACAAATTTTGAAAATTTTAGGATTTCACCATATCATTATCCAAAGTTTCAAGCCCCTTTGCAGAAAATGAAGTAGAAGAGTTATAGCAATTTTTTTTTCTTGTTCAAAACAGTATACATGAATAGTTTTTTTTTAATGTTGATATAAAATTTCTTAAAAATTAAATAAAATTAAGGGAGATTATAATTTATATTGAAAATTTAAACATTTCTTCTAAAAGGGTCATATTATACGAGTAAATTGTAGTTAGTATGTTTATAAAAATTTGGACCAGAATCATAATGTACTAATAATGTATAAATATAGAAATGAAGGTGATTTTTTTCCCTTCTAATTAATTTAAATGATATTCTGTCAAGTTTTATCCCAAAGTAAAATGAATGAACTAAAGTTTTAATGATTTTTAAGTAATTATCTGAATATAATTTGGATGTTGCAAATATTTTCAGAAAAGTAAATATTCTCTTAAAAATAACTATCATATTTTTTTTTTTTTTTTACATAACACAGATTACGTGTTTGTCATTCATATTAACTTAATGTGCAAAAAGGTATATAAATTTCAGTAGTTAAGTTATGGTTGATGTTAATTTTCTTAATCAAAATTCCAGATCTTTTAGATATTCCAAATATTTTTTTTCACTATCATGTTTCTGTTATCTACCCAGTTAATTAACAAAAATTGCAGTTTTTATGAATTACTGAAAAAGAGTAATATTCTGTCTTTCATAAAAAAGTATTATACTGGAAATGTATATTAATACAAAGTGATGTTTAAAAAATAATACTTATTTTTCTCATTCAATTTAAATGATTTGCTCTCTCAATGTGTCATTCCTTCCATTCAACTTTTGGATTTCGTCCCTTCTGTTAGTATTTTGAGTAACGTTGTTAGTTTATAAATAATGCTCTTTATGTTTATTTTTAAAATTATTTCTTCACAAAACATTTATTGTATGCAAAATTTATTTTTAGTAAAGTATTTAATTTTTTATAAAATTAATTAGTTAGCATATATTTTTTGCAATTTATATTTAATAAGCAAACTAGGAGAAAATTATGCAAATTTTAAAGTGCAGTTTATGTATTAATACTTAAAGACTGTTGACAGCATAGCTATGTTGTGTATTGATTATATCATGTAATAAAATTAATTTAAAAGCTCCGTATGTAGTTAGGCATTAATAAAAATATCAAATATGTTAATAAATTTCTATGTAAGAAAATGGTAGATATTTGCATTTACTGGTGACATTTTTTGAATGAAGAAATTTGCAGTATACTTGACCTTCATGAATAAATTTATGAATAGAATTTTGTTTCTGAAGGGGTTTTGTTTTGGCACTAGCATGCTACCAAATGATTATTTATGCAGTAGCTGGAAAGATTTGGAAAAATTTCAGTTAGTAATATAAAAATTAATTAAATTTTTATTTTCAAAAGAGTAATTCATAATTCCAAGGTGAGGTATGACTAAACTTTATTAAAATAAAATTAAAAGCTTATGGAATGTTTAAAACAAGCCTGATTCATAGTTTTCAAGGTTAGGTCGTAGCTGAATGAACAAATCCTCAGAATACTGGAAGTTCTGTTTCCAATTATTGTATGGGTCAACTGCATGAAAGTTTTGTTGTTTTCATGATGCATAATGTAAATGCTAGTTTGTCATTAAAATTATCCACAGAAGCATCTCTCCTGTTTAGGGTTCACTGTAATTAATTCATCAATCAATTATAGTTTTCACTTTGGCCATGTACTTCTAGTTTCTTAAGAATCATATCTGGTATTTAATTGGTACTAATTATAATGAAAATACAGCCTGAAACATAATCCACTTTTGTAACACCATATTGTTTTGCAGATTAACTATACAGTTATTTAACTATTATACATTGAAACCTCTCATTACCATGTTTCTTGTAGAATGTGCCACCAATAAACATATTCTGCAAGATGACCACCTTCACAGAAAACTAAAATCTAGAGTAATCTTAAGGAGGTTTCATAGCATGTGAAACTGGAAAGCCATATGCAGTAAACCTTTTGATGATCATCAACAAGCTGAGCTTGCATTCCAGTTGCACATTACTGTGGATGCAAGCAAACACAGCGCATGTCATAAATTTATGACTGACAGATATTGCGCGTATTTGGGAAGAAAGAATTGCTTAATCTTGCAACTGCTGATAGTTTAAAGGATTTTTTTAAATTTTTTAAATTCAGGATACTTTTAAGAAAAAACTGTAAGTAAAATTTATTAGATACATTTGTGTTATTAGAAGCTAAGAAAGAAAAAAATTCACTGTAAATTTTAACAAAATTAAACAAAATTTATTGACTGCAGTGCCATTGAAAATTAGACTTAACCTTTTCTTTTATCAGTTGCTGTATACTGATCTACGAATGTGGGGTTTTATTAAAAGTAAGTAATCTGGGCAATGACTACTGGTTGAAAGACATCTTTGCAATATTCATTACAAAAATAATTTTCATTCCTTGGCCAAAGCTTCACTTAAAAACAAATGATTATTATTTAACTGATATCTAAGGAGCATAGATTTATACTTTTTAGCTAAATAAATTATAATAATAATAAAATAATATTTTTTAAATTTTTTAATAAATTAAAAAAATAATATAAATTATGCTAAATAAGCATAATTTAAAAATCATTCCTTAAAAATTTTTTTAATAATTCTTTCTTAGCATTTCATAGCTTTGATGGACAACCCGTAGCTTTTTTTTATTAATTTTTAATTTTTTTTACAGTTTTTTTTAATGTTGCACACAGATATTTGGGGAAGAAGTACATATAACAAATTCTTTCCTTGTTTCATATATGTATGTGTACACTCAGACTATTCTGTAAGTGCAGCAGTTTCTAGTATACAGTATGAGTGTGAGTGTCAGTGAGGGATGATAAGTATTTCTCACAAACCCAGATCTGTATCATTTGATTTATCTGTGGAATCACTTATTTCAATTACTGGTGTATAGCATCTGAGAGAAAAGAACCAGACTGCTTGTGATTAAATTCGCTCTTCATTTGTCATATTTTTGTTATTAGAGGATCTCTCTTGTTGAGATTTGTTTGCTGTAAATAAGAGATTTCATTTTGGACAGATTCTGTAAAATCTGTCGTTATGCTGGATTAGAGATCATTTTGAAGATGAACAGGTTATTTTTAAACTTAGTGAGGAGTTGGAATATAGAAACTTTTATTAATATGTGGTCAAAATTAATTTTGTGCAAGCCTGAGAAAGAATGCAGTTACACTGTGGAAGTACAAATTTATATAGTGCAAAGAAACATCATGTTAGTCACAATATAATTAGACTATAACCTTCGTGTTAAGTGAATAAGCAGCTTGTATAACACATGATAAAAATTACCATGATATGCTATTTTGTTTTTGTATTTTCTACATAGAAGTAAATAAAAATGAAATATTTATAGTGTCATTATATTTTTTAATTCCTTTTTTCAGCATGTTTGTTTTGTTTTCTATAATTGCTGTTATGTTAATTGTTTGTGATATTAATATTATTTTGGAGTATGTGTTGCAAAGAACCGTTTAGTTTCTTTGAAATAAGTTTGTTAGCTTGGCTGTGCTTTTATACTTTCTAGTTTAAATGTTTCATAATTCTTTCCATCTTTTAATTATATATTTTTAAATGCCTCATGAATGTTATAAATTATTTTAATCTTCTCTTGACACAGTAATGTCTCATTAAAATATTTATATACACCCTATTGGGGAATAAAATAAGCATCATGATTTAGTTAATAGCATTTGTTATATTAACAAGAACAAATAATTTCCTTATTTGAAATGCTGAATCTTTTTCAAAGCTTTAATTTTTTTAATATTTTTCATACAAAATAAAAATCGCTAAAATCAAATTTTGATCTCAGTTAATTTTTTTCTTCTTTTCTGCAATTGGGGGGGGGAATCTAATTCTATTAAAATTTCAAGAACCAATTAAAATGTCTGAAGTTTTGAGAGAATTATATTTTAAATGATAAAAGTTATCTTGACCTAAAATTACCGCTAATTGAGTGCAATAAAATCACATTTATGTCACATACTAAGCACACACGAACTAAAGACAAAATACTCCCTTAGGTATCACAATTTCTGAATTTCTACATAATTTTTTATCAAAAAATAAAAATATTTTTCTTCATAAAAGGTATAAAACGGAGCCTTCTATTGAAAGTTATTTACATAAGCATGTATTTACTTGAACTTTGAATTTCAGTTGCTTGCTCAATTCTATGTAATATTTCATTTATCCTTAATTTAAAAGATTACTTTTCTTGGGTCATCCAGAATAGAATAATATAAGTGGAATGTTAAATAATTTTAATTTTCACTAAGATTTCAAAAATCAGAATTGTAGTAGTCACCACAACAATAGAAGAAATTTAATTGGAGTTGAAACATGTCAATGTAGAATTAAAAAAAGGTTAAAAAAAAGCAACCTTAGTTTGGCATAAATTTTGAGTAAAATTCTATCAATTTCAAGATTTTTCATATCTTTGCTTTATCAAAAAAAAGGGGGGGGGAGAAAAAAGAAAGGGGAGGAGAAAGAAAGAAACTTTCAAATTCAGCAAAATTTCAAGTATGAAATTATACTCCGGTTTATGTGGTAGTAAACATATGGTCTAAAATCACCATATGGATCATCAAAACCCAAAGTGATGATGACGGATAGTCCATGGATACATTTGAAAATGAGGAAACTTTAATGTTTTTCAGCAGAAAAGTTATAGAAATAGATAGTCTCAAGTTGCCATATTTTGCACTGAAAGTATTCTATAACAGTTTATGGTCTGAGAATACTGTTTTATATGTTATTTCAAGAAAATCAATAGAGAGTGATGTAAAATAGGCTATTATTTTGTGTTAGGTTTTGGTTTTATGCATGTTTGATGTGTACTAAATCCATATAAAAATATTTTAAATCCTATATATGTTGGTGTATTAAAAGTTTTAGGTGTGCATTTTGAGGAAATGTATCAACTTTCATTTATGCATGGCTTATTTAGCAAACGGGAAGAAACAGGATTTTATTGAATTAGTAGAGACACTAGGTGTAGTGACAGAGGAAAATTTTAAAATTCCTTATATAAGTAGTGCTGCAATCATCAGTCCCAGGTATGACGTGGATTTAACAAAAGGATGTTTCAACCGCATCAATAAATGATAGGAAAGAAATGGCAATAGAACAGTGGGCTGAGAAAGAGAAAGAAAATGAATGTTGTATGAATTGGAGAAATTAAAATTGCAATCTAGTATTATTGCTAGCAGAGTGGAATCTGCAGATGCAGAAATGTCTAAGTTAGAATTGAGCAAGATAGTTCCTAATTTTGAACCTAAAACAGCGGCCATGAGTTTATTTTTGAACATGTTTGAGAAGCATTTAACCCTTGTGAAACCTGTTTCAAAGTGGGTAGTTTACCTTTTTGGTCTTCTGCCGACTGATGTAGCAAAAATAATTGCAAAAGAATTTTGTGATGCTCAGGATTACGACAAAATTAAACGAATTCTCTTAAAGTGTGTAAGGTTTATCCTAAGTTACTTATCCTAAACTTAGGATAAGTTACTTATCCTAACTTATCCTAAGTTTTTAACAGTTATCTTTAGTTTAAGCTACATTCTTGTCCCTCCTAATTTTAGCTTACCATTTCCTACCAAAATGCATAGAACCACGTTTAATGCAAATAAGAGTGATATTTAAGTTGGACTTCCACAGGCTTTGTGAGAGAGCCTCGGAGTTTCTGATTGGCGAGCGTTCTCCTTTTGGCTACGTCTTTCTCTAAGCTATTACTACACTTGGCTGTATTTCAGGCCCTTTATAGCTTCACCACTTATTTGATATTTAGGGGCCAACTACTTAAAATCTTGGTAGCTTTGGCTATACCTTTTTAGTTAAGCATTAGTTAAGTTTCAGTTTTGATTACTTTAAGTTCAAGTCCAAATGGAGGCTTTGCTGTATGCTGTGAGAAAGGAGCCAACTGTTCAGTTCTTATTTTGAATAATAAAGGGTAATTAACCATTCTTGAGTTTTATGTGTCTAAGAGTGGAACCCCACAAGTGTTTCAAATTGAGTTCTTAAAAATTTCGACAGCTGTTTACCCAACATAAGAAAAATCCAGAAAACGCTTGGAGAGATTTTTATTTTGACTTATAAAATTATTTTGATGGGGTCTTAAATAATCAAAGGTCTCAACATTTGAGCAATTAAAGAAATTTATACTTTCAGAGCAAATTAAGAAGAAAGCCCTTCCAAATTATAAAGAACATTTTTTGGATGACTGGAGTGAGTGGAACAACCAACTTTAGCTTGCTGACAAATTAGATGTGCATAAAGAAGTTAGGCATGTATGAAATAAAAACATTAGTAAGGAGCCCGTAAGTTTCAACAACAAGATGGTCCCAAAAAAGGGGCAATTCTTAACATATTGAGAATGCCACATCAAGAGCTAATGCAAAAAGTGCAGATTGATCATCTATTAGTTGCTATGGATGTGGGAACTCAGGCTTTAATAAGGCTAAATGCCATGTCTGCTCTCTCCTCTCAAGAAAGCAGAATCTGATTTTAGAGCTATATACTTTTGGACATTTTCTGTTGAGGAATCCCAGATGACTCTTTTGAGAATAAAAATAAAGGTTTTAACCAGAATTGTATATGCTGACAACACTTGAGCCAGCCACACTATAGTGAGAAAACCCTTATACTGTCCTTTGAGAGAAAGAGGAATAGAATTTGGGAAAACAAGTATGAATATTACCTTCGTCTGTGGTCTCCAGAAAGAAACTGAAGCTTGTATGATATAAGTAGATATTAAAATTGAAGGAAGATCATTCTGAATAACTTTATGTGTGTTATTTATAAGCCAAAGATAACAGAATGCTCTTTATTTATGACAAAAGAGAACATAATGCTCTTTGGCAATGATTTTTTACTTAGTGCTGGAATTGTTTTAGACCTTCCAAATAATAGATAGTATTTCCATGACTACCATAAACAGAAATTTAGCTGTAGTGATGATGTGTTCAAACCATCCGAGCATCCAGAAAATAATGCAGAATTCAATAAGTTGTGATTAAGAGAAAATGAAGGAAGATATTTAACTGAAAACCAAAGGGAAAAATTGCTTTGTTAACGAGATACGAGACTATGTTCCAACCAGGTGAGAAGCAACTCCCTATATTGAACACATATGAGTATCGGGACTAATTCTCCAGGAATATTTCTCCAATAATTCTCCGTATCAGAAGTATAAAATAGGAAGGATATGTAATGAAGCTTGATGATCTGCTTGAAAAGAAAAGAACAGAAGAATGCAAGTCTCCATATGCTGCACCAGTGGTTCTTGTGCCCAAAATAAACGGAAAATTCTGAATTTGTGTTGATTACTGAGGGCTGAATGCTGTTACAATGTCAGACTGATATCCTTTACCTAGGATAGATGACTTACTGCATGCTGCTAAACATACACCATATCTTACAAACATTGTTGTGATCTGGGTACCATCAAGTTAGCGTCTGCCATACACACAGAGACAGTTTGTCCTTTTGGAACTTTTTGGTTCATTCGAATGCCTTTCAGACTGAAAACTGCTCCAGCCACTTTTCAGAGATTAATTGATAAATTACGAAGCAGCTTGAAAGATATGCTTGTTCTTTCTTATAGATGATTTTATAATAATATGAGAGATTTTTAAAAAAATACTAGAAGCAGTTTTTAAGAGACTGTTGCAATTTAAACTTAACACAAATCATGAGAAATGGAGTTTTGCTTGCAGTAAAATGAAATATCTTGGTCAACCGGATTAATGGTGAAGGAATAGAAGTTGATTGAGAAAAACCTCTGCTATACAGAAGATGCCTGCTCTAAGAAACATGAAATAAGTGCAGTCTTTCTTGCTGACTTGTCCCTAGTGTAGAAGATTGATAACGAAATTTTCAGAGATAGATAGATCTCTAAGCAATAAGAAGAATGTAAGTTGGACATAGGGATCAGAAGAAGAAAATTCTTTCCAGGCATTAAGACAACTTCTTGTTAGCTTTACCAAAACGTAGCAAAGCCTTGTATTATTTAAACAAAGTAATTATGCTTTAGGTGTTGTGCTATTGCTAAAAAAAGGTTCATAGGAACATCCAATAGAATACGCTTGGCGTTTGTTATTAACTGCCGAAATAACTTAATGTACAGTAGAACTAGAATCCATTGCTGTTGTATGGGCCTTGAATAAATTCCGTGGCTATATTGATGGTCTGGAATAGATCCATGGAAGAGGACATCCCAGGAAACCTATTGTTGCTTCCTTGTTGAGACAACATTGGAGTTAGAGGGAGGGCTGTAACAAATTGAAAACCATATTAACTTTTCTCCCCACATTTTGAACTCATCTCACTCTTTGCTCTCCCCCAAATTTGAATTTCAATTATGTTGTTATTAGTGGAGAGCCAAGAAAAAACGACTGCATAGTTATCTTCGGAGGGACCATAGTATAATGTTATGTAATCCTCATTGATCCTTAAATATTATGCTTTGTATTTATGTATATATTTGCTGTTAATATTATACTGTGTATGTATATATTTTATGTTTAAAAGAAAATTTTTAAATATCAATTTGTGGAGTGTTTATTTATATATTTATTTAAGTAAGGAAATATACGTGCCTGTTATAAAAATTATTATTTCCAAAACTGATAAGGATGGTCATATAATTGATATGGGCAAAAAATTTACATTAATGAAATTATACATCTGATAAGTTAAGTCGTAAGTTTCTTAATATGTAAAGATCCTTCAGTTTCTGATTTTTTGAAAGTTAAAACCACTGTACAAAACAAGTTGTTTCATGTGTTCTCAACTCAGTTAAAAAAAATCACTTGTTCTACTTATTGCTAACTGTTCTAGTTTTTATGCTGTTCCCAAGTTCAGGAAATTGGAATTCCACTTTGTCTTGTAGTTTCAAATTTAGGAACTGCATCATGCTCTTTAACCAAAAATTTGGTTTCCAGATTTTTTTTTTTTTTTTCCGTTAAGCTCTGATAATACTTAATGCAAAAAATTGTTTTGGAGTTCTTAAAGATAAGATATTCTTCTCTAGTGGTCAGTTGTAGTTTCTTTTGATATTAAATCACTTTTTACTAATGTTCTTTTTGATGATCATTAAAATGTCTTGAAGCCTGACATTCCATTTTACACATTGAAATTTAGGAATTACTTTCTCTCATTACAATTGTGCAAGGACTCTTCCAGAATTATTACTGTCACATGGAAATATTTAATGTGTTTTAATGATATTACATACACTATTTTGAGGTCAAATTAAGGATATTTAATAAATCTTGTACTTGTCATGTATTCAACCCAGTCTTTCAGTTCACATTTGAAACCAAATCAAGTAACTCCCTTCTTTTACATAAAATTCTAATTTTCCTCATTGGATTAGCTTTCAGTACTTTTTGCTTCCTTCCCTATATCATCTTGCTAAACAAAATATTGCTTCTTTTTTACTGTTATGCATTCTTTGTTCTTCACAAAATTTTCTTTCTTGGGAACTCAATTATTTGAAATCGTTTGCCATTGATAGAAGATTTTCTCCCATGATCATTGATAAAAGCCTTTTTAATTAAAATTTTTCTTCTTGCAATCATAAAAGACATTCAGATTATTAGAAATACCTATAAAAAACTTTGTTAAATATTTCATCTTTCTCTCAATAGCAAAATTGCTTAAATTTGTCATAAGCTAAACTTTCAGTTTATTCATCTGTCAGTAAACTTCATTTTTTGATTCTTAATCATCGTATCTCTGATTTTAATTCTTTGGAAATTTACAGCATACCTTGTAAATGTGGGTAAATGTGTATCAGCCATATTAAAACAGTATTAAAATTTTAGATCAAGGAGTGCAAATGCTTTGCTCAAAAAGAGGAAACAAATAAATCTTTGATAGCTGATTGTAGCTGGTCACTTAAACAGAATGTTTACTTTGGTTCTGCAAAATTATTCACAAAACTTCTTTAGTTGGTGAAGTGAATTTTGTTGAAACCTTTCACATTCAGTAAGATTTATATTTCATTAGTATTTTCCATTGCAAATGACATTATCCTCATTTTTGCTCTGCTCTTCTCACTGTTTTGCATATAAAATGGTTGTTGCTTCTTTGACATTTACAGTTTTTGCCCCTTCCTGAAGAAGAGGGACTCATCTCAAAATTGGGAGAGTTTTATTGAAAATATTTGCCATTCGAAGGTTGCTTTTTTACATAATTTTAAATTTTTCATTGGTATATTTCTGATCAAAGTAATTTTAATTAAGTAAAAAGTATGAACTTTATTTTGAAGAATTTTTTTGTGTTGGGTGTATTTTAGAACAAGAGTATTATAATATTTATATGCTTAAATTAATGAATAAATATTTGTTTTCCTCTGAGCCTTTGTAGGACATATAACTATTAAGATTATGCTGTACTGATGCTTTAAAGTTAAAGCTAAGCTTTTAAAGGATAAATTTTCTAGTTACCGGCTTAATGTTTATTTGCTAGTCGTGGCCCTTTGATGTCAATACCTGAAATATATCTTTTTCCATTTAAACTGCATAATTAAAAATGTTTTGAATAAAGCTAAGTAACTTTTTATATTTTTTTAAAGTTTCCATTGGTTTAGAAATATTTGTCAAATCTTTAACTACATACACATATTAAAAATAAATAAATAAATAAATAAAAAATAAACCCTCACTATTCACCATCAGAAATATTACATATTTTATTATTTCTTTTCTAAATTCTTATGAAAAATGTATTTTCTTGAATAGTTTAAGGGATTTTTTACATTAAAAACTGGGAATGTATTGTAATATATTGTGAACTAAAAAACATTTAAATGAGGCATATATTTTAATGTGAAAAGACTGTTGTTCCATTTTCTTTGGAGATTTCTTTACTTTTTGGCTGTGACACATTGCATTATACTTTTTGTTTATGATTTGTATGTTGTATTTCATTAAATTTAATTATTACAGACTGTAGACGTAGACATACAAGTGTCCTTGTTCCTAGTAGTTCTTATATTTCAGAGTTCTCTTCAACTCCAGTTTCTGTTGGTAAGCAAATTTCAAATATGTTTTTAAACAGTTCTGTGAATAGATGCATATTTCATATATAAACTTCATTGTATGACATTTGTCTGAAATGGTTCCCCTTATCAAGTAATAAAAATACTAGGTAAATATATGAAAGTTTTCTCAGTTTCAAATATGTGGATTAAAATTGTCACTAGGTGCTTTTGTTCAGTTTATAGTATATAAAATTTATTTAAAATCGAATATATGTATATATAATAAAAGAAAATTTCAGAGAAGTGTTGATTTAGGAATGCTGATACATAAAAACCCAGAAATACTGATAGTAAAGCACGTAGATCCATGTTGAAGAAGAACAATTCTGTTTCTCTAGAATGCTGAAATCTTGAATTCCTAATTACTAAGAAACTTGGTAGTCAAGGTGGTTTAATTCCATTTTTATTTCCAATTGACATTTGTGGCCACAATTCATTTGGCACTTTAATCATGCATATTCAAGAACATTTACATTTTTTATAATGTTGTGATAGGAAGAGAGTGAAATTATGTCCAAGCAGCATAGAGAAAGAAACTGAAGTGCGTAGTTATCCAATAATGGAAGCTTATGAAGAATAAGGTTTTGGTTTGAGTTAGAAAGGTTTCAGTTCTCAGAGTTTAGGTTTCCAATTACTATGTCATTAGTGCTACTCAAGCTACAGGGCATAGATTAATCTTGAAATGATGCAGTCCAGTGGAGTTATTATGATTTTTAGAATAGAGAAGGAGAATTAAGGGGTTGCCATTAATTTAAATTATAATTTTGATAGATATATATATATATGTATATGTATATATTTATTTACTAAAGAAATATTGATTTTATTCTTTCCTAATATAAATTTAGTAGAATGTATCAAAGTGAGGGAACACAGAAGTAGGAAATTTAATTCCGAAAACTGTTTTTTAAAATTGTTATATACATGTAGTTGTATATTCTATAAAAAACATTTTATACTATAGTTTTTATTCTTTCATATGTTTATTACTTTAATAGGTACTTTTCTTTGTTACTTTAATAGCAAAAATTTACTTAAATATTTCTAGAATTTAGCAAATTTCTCATAATGGGCTTAGAACAACTTCTGTGTACTGTAAAATATTACAACAAAATCTTAAATTTGCCGATTTATACCAGAACTTTGCTACCATTTTTAAATTTATTTTCTTTTGTTGTTAGTATCTTCACATCTTTGCATTTGGTTCCCCTGCAAAAGTAAATTATTTTTAGATATAAATTTTAAATAATATCATAAAATAAATGTAGTATTGCAAAGACTACATACTCTTCATAATTTTGTTTTTAACTGAAGGAAATTTTATTTTGGAGAAAACTAATAAGAGAATTAAAGTTAACTTTATTGACAAAGGGAGCACATGACTCAATAAATTCACCTAAACCCTCTGCATAATTATAGAAGACCATTGTGAAATACCATGTTATACCTCTCAGTAGCATTTCATCTCATTACCAGGAGAGTTGAGGTGAAAGTTCTAACAAGGAACTATCGGACTTCTTGACAATAATCACCATAAAATCTTCAAAGATGATCAAACATACGAACAAAACAAAGGTACAAAGTATGAGATTTCACGATCACTAGCTGCCTCAAAGCAAGGAGTATAAAGTAGTGCATGTACCTGCAGTATTTTCAGAAATAAATGAGGAAGCATGAAGTATCTCTTAGGTATTCTGTCATCAGTGAGTCCCATGTAACACATCTTCTGGAATTTGGTGTACTTATGCAGACAAATGCATGCCAACTGTGACAGTATGCCACATTTTGCAGGCTTGATTATGGTCTGAATATAACTGGAATTCCAGATTTTTTTACTTTCTGAAATCCAAAGTTTTCTTATCTGAGAAACTATGTTCAGTAACAGTTATGTTTCATAAACTGTATGTTTCAGAATTGCATGTACCATGTTGTTGTGTGGGCATGCAATCTTGAATAATGTCTGTGATTATTTTTACTGGTGTAGATAGAAGTTTTAAAAATTGTTGGAAATTCTGGAAAAATTAGTTCATTAGGAAAGGAGTTTAAACGTGTTTTGAAAAAGGTATATTTAAGAATGAGTTGATTATATCCAAAAATCTGCATTAAACATGCTAAGAGTCCATAAAAGGCTTTGCTTCTGACAAATTTCAAGGCATCGATCTTATTTTGTAAGGTAAAATACTTTCATTGTTTTAAATTAATTAGCAAATAATTTGACAGATGTCATTTCAGAACATTAAAATATTGCTGTTAGACCAAGGAGTCAGAAACTCTCAAACAGATAGGCACTTGTTTGTTATGACAGCAGAAAAATATACATTCTTTTGCAAAAAAATCAAAGCACCAAGAAGGACTTTTGCGATCCTGACGAAATTTGTTATGCAAAAACATCTTGATCAAACATGCAAATGATCAAAGTTTCAAGGCAAAAGAACAGGAATTGCGATCATAGCGTGCATTTCTACTGCGCAATTTGCAAAGTATAAAACTAGTAACAGAGGTGGAAAATTTATCTTTTTTTGTTGTGGCCATTGTAATTCCGTAAAGAAGCAACTAAAGATGCCATTACAACGATATTGAAGACCTTACAGAGAACTAAACGACTTCGAACGTGGTTGCATTTTAGGGTTGCTTGAAGCTGGATGGTCATACTGAGCAATAGGTCGCCACCTGCAGTGTACAGACTCTGCTATGCAAAGATGTTGGCAACAATGGTTACTACAAGGAAATTGCCATTTAAACAAAGGCTCTGGAAGGCCAAGGATTACAAATGCGAGTTCAAGATAGGATGATTGATCGCCAGGCCCGAATCACCCCAATGGTATCATTGTCGAATATTCAACATGCTACACACACACGTCTATACCTCTCGTGGTACCGTCCACCATCTCGCAGCACTTGTCTGAGGTGGGGTTATGCTCTCAGAGGCCTTTAAGACGTTTGCCTGTGACCCCACAACATCGGCAGAGTATGTCTGGAGTAGTGTCGCAGCCGATCATCATGGCTGCCATCAGCCTGGCATTGTATAGTGTTCAGCAATGAATCTTGCTTCAATCTTGAAGCAGATGACCACCATGTTTGTGTTTGGAGAGGATGGGGCCAGTGGTCCCAATCAGCTTTTGTTTTACAATGGCATACAGCCATAACCTCTGGTGTGATGGTGTGGGGCGCTATTTCTTATGACAACAGGTCATCTTTATTCATCCTCCGTACATCTTTAACAGTTCATCGATATGTTGATACCATTCTATGGCCGGTTGCATTACCCTTCATGTCATATCATCCTGGGGCCATGTTCCAACAAGATAATGCCAAGCCACGTACCACTCACATATCTCTGGACTGTCTCCATGCAGTTGATACTTTTCCTTGGCCAGCAAGGTCACCAGACCTTTCACCAATCGAACATGTCTGTGACATAGTAGGCTGCCAGATTCGGGCATGACAAAATATTGCAGATCTGGAGCAACCTGATGAATGCCTGGCAGAATGTATTGCAGGATGACATTAGAAACCTCTAACACTCCATACCTCTACGAATTCAAGCATGCATTGCCGCCAGATGTGCTTTGACCAACAACTAATTTGAACACTCAATGGGTGATTGTGAGCCATGAACGGGTACTATGACCTTTATTTTTTAATCATTTTATTATCTGTGTTTGAACTATACACATATTCAGTTTCATGAAAAACAACCACTTCCTTCATGGTGCTTCGATTTTTTTTTTTTTTTTTCAAAAGAGTGTAGTATTGTAAACTTGGGGGCTGAAGTATTCAGGTTAAAAGAAGCTGAAAAACAGAAATACCCAGTATTGACAAAACTGATTAAATGTGTTTAGCTTGCTTTCATTTGATCTACATTTAATTATTTGAGTGATATTATGACTGAATACAGAACATCCTTGAATACTGATAGCCTAGCTGTTATGAAGATATTTTTACATATTTATGTATGTATGTAAAAATATTTTGCTGTTATATACATAGTTTTGTTTAATGAGAATAAATAATATAAAATATTATTGACATTAACAAACACACAACACATTAAACAAAAATATGTGTGTGAAGTTTTTTCTTATCAGAAATCTCTATTAAGACCCTATTGGTAAAGATATTGGGGATAATTTGTGGACTAGCTGGACAACTTCCCAAAATTCTTTACATTCCACAACACATTCTCTTCCTGCTAGCAGTTCCTTATCTCAACATCTTTTATATATGCATACTTCAGGTTCTAATCTAACACTTGAAGGGTTAGGTGGAATGTCATTGTCTGCAACCAAGTGTCATGATGTTGAAGGCCAGGGATTCCTAACTGTTTTGTTGCCCTGAACCCTTTTAAAAGAATTGTTTTTTTCATCAAGCCCCTTCCGATTTTTTCTATAATTTGTAACATACAGCATAATTATGATACAAGTAATTGCACATAACTACTGAAAGATAACAATTAGGCTAAGAATATAAATAAAGGTTTTAGAAAAAATAGCTTATTAAATTTATGTTTTTTGTATTATTTTTTTTGGTATTATTATTATTATTATTATTAGTTTTATAAATATAAACAAGTTTCAGAAGCAAAATCACAGATTCTTATTGCAAAAATGTTCAGTTATAATTAATGTAATGGTCACGCGGAATGTGTTGATACAGTTTTTTTTAATATTTGACTTAAAATTACTTAACTGAATTCTTAAATCACCTCATTCAAAAATATTCAACCTGTTTCTTTTTTTCATAACAAATTATTGACTTCACTGAAGCCTGTTGCCATGAAGTAAGAAAAGCGAAAAGACAATAATAAGTTGGTTTGGTAACTTTTATTTTGGGTTATTTTTCTCAGATGACTTTAAAATTCCGAAACTTCGTGTAGCCATGTATTTTGAATAAGATCTGAATTGGAAGGATTACATTTATGTTGACGAAAAATTAACGGTCAGTTTTTTTTAAATTATTTTTTTTAATCAATAAGATTTTAATTATGCCAATCAGTTACCAGTGCATTTTCAGTTATTCACCACTTAATCATCATTGCCCTGCTTTAAACTTTCATCAACCTGCGGGAAGGCAATATCGACCCCATCGCGGAGCTCTGATATTTTCACTAACCCCTCAACATATATATATATAATCATGTATGTATGTGTATCACATTAATATTCTGAATTCGTTGAAATTATGTCATATTTTTTTTTCATGGTAGCTTTTAGGGTTTTTGTGATGGGGTCACAATCACCTTTGCTTTTGTTCATTGCTGTATTTTTAAGTAATTTACATTTTTGAGTAATAGTTATTAAGGAGTTGTGTTGCCTTGTAAAAAACTCCCAAATAAAATGCTTGTCCATTTGTGTTTGAATCATGTTAGGTGATACTTCTGTGTCGTTTCTGTCATATACCATAATATGAGATTTACATGCTATTTGTCTAATCATACAACATACTTATTACTCCAAAGTACTTGGTAGTGGTCGAACTTGCCTGTGTCATCATATTCTCAAACAATAGTCAGTTCTGTATGACACACATGCTGCATGCCAGGAATGTTCATTATCATACAGTGGCCTTATAACTCAGAGAAATATACTGTGTTTGCCCATCCATGGCTCCAAATATGCTGGCATGCCTGCTACTTTTTATGCCCTTTTCTAATGGTGGGGACTTCAGAATGCCATACTTTGCACTCCTTTTTTGTTTATATGCTTAATCATACCTAAAAATTTCCTGATGATTATTATCAGGAAGTCCGTTAAAATTCTTTGTTACTGATATTTATGCTTTTGAGTTATTTTTGTTAGTGTTTCATTTTCGGCACACTAAAGCTTTTCAAGCTAAATTTTTCTAATTTTTTTTTTTTTACTACAGATATCTGGGAAATGATGAATTTCTCAAAGACATTTATGAGAAGCAAAATGAGATACATATATATTATTGATTGGAATTGTTAAAATAGGATGTTTAAAAAATGTTTCATATACAAAATAAGACAATGCAAATTGCTTTTTTTCAATATAGTATAAGATATAAAAATTCTGTATCATTGCACTGCAGTAAGAATGTATGTCAATGCTTTCTTTTCATGGCAAAATATACTGAACTTACAAATTGCATTTTTTATATTTTAATTCTCATAAATTTCACTTGGCAGTATCACACATGTAAACTGAATAAGGCATAAGCTGAATAATGCCTTTTCATCCTTCAAAAATCAAGGGAATTTAAAAAAATTAAATTCACTTAAAAGAATAGAAATAATAAGAATTGAAAAAATTAAGCATAAAAAATTAATGTTAACAATTAGTTAAACTAATTTTAATAAATTAATTTAGAATTAGTTTAATTAACAATGTAAAATTAATTCTTATCAGACAAGAAAATACTTGAGTTTTTTTTTCTTTTTCTGAATGTGATCTTTTTCTTGACAGTTGCATAAAATTAAGCATATAGCTAGTAAATTTTCCAGTTTTGCTTATAAACTGGAGAAGAAACTTAACTTCTTTTGGATCATTATAAAAAAATTTTTTAAATATTTTATTGTGCTTTATCCTCATACTGTTTATTTTGAAAACTTGTCCAACTTGTATTTTAAACTATGTTATTTCCTGTATTTTAAAAACATTATCTTGCTTTATAATTATATGGCTGTATTATTTAACTATTTATTTATTATTAATTCTAAATTTATCTGCTCATTCAGTGTTCAGTGTGAATGAAATATGAAACAAAATATTCAAGCATACTTTACAGTTTAATTTGCATAATTCTGTAAATGATAATTTATTAAAATATTTTATCACTAGTCTATATATATATATATATATATATATATATATATGCATGCGTAATAATTTAGGTTTAGAGAAGACACAGGTAATTTCAGTTATGATTTAGGCTGTAAATGAGAATGGCACGTAGAATGAGTAATTGCATGATTTCAGTTAATTACAATTTAACATATTTTATTTCTGAACAAAACAACTGTTAGTACACATATTCTGATTTATATATCATTATGAATGCTGTCTGCATCCATTCTCGATCACATTTGTGGATTTTTATGTTATGATTATAACATTACAATTGATGAAATAGAGACATGAGTCATGACATATTAGCTGGAATAGCTGGAAGCAAGCAAGCAGCAGGGATGTAGGATGTATGACATGCATTAATTTGGAAATGATGCAATTTAGATAGATTTATTATAAACAGTTACTATCTTTAGGGCAGATAGAGTAAATAACCAAATTAAAGTGGAGTGTTAAGTGACTATTGAAAATTACAGTTAGAATTTTATGTACTTTTTTTATCCTATAAACACACACACACACACTCACATGTTATAATGACATGCTCTTACATGTTGTATGCTGTTTACATGTATTTTGAAGAAATTTTTTTGTGCCATTCATTAACTTATTTTTGGCTGGAACATTTTTAAGTTTTATGTATTTAAAAGTATAGCAAATTAATTTTTATTGATTAAAAATACTTAAGGACTTTCTTAAGTGAAATATTTTCCCATCTTGCTTAATACTTTTCTTCAGTTATTAGGCGATGCATATTCTATATATATTTATCTGACTTTGAGAACATTATTATACATAAAATTTTCAAAGCAAGATCTTGATAAGTGTTTAAAAGAAAATTATTTCACAAATATAAAAATTCATAAGACTTCCTCTTCTTGAAAGTACTTTAATTACTGCTTAGCAATTATTCATTTGTATCCTTAGTGTGCCACATGCTGAGGAAGCAGAAATATTTTATTTAGTCTAACTATTTACCAAGCAGAAAGTAATTATTATTTTTGCTCCAGTAATTATTATTCATTTCATAAATGAAGTGATTTTGTTCTGAACAGCTGGTTTCCTTCAGTAGAATCTTCATAATTGCATATAACTTCTTCATTTGCTGAGTGTAATATGTAGTAACTGTCATTATTGAGTAGTATAATCCTTTAGGATAATTTGAAAAGATGCCTGTTATTTAATTATGCTGATAATCTAAAGCGGACATTAACCTAATCCTACAATAAATTAAATAACCGTTTGTAATAAAGAAGATGCATAAACTCTTTTATTGGTTATAAAAAGCAGATACTTCAAAGACTTTATCAAGTAAATTTTAGTTTTGCAGTTCCCAACCATATTTAACTTGGCATTATAATAAATGCAAATCTTTCAAGATATCATTCAGTTCTTTTGGGATGGTAAGATAGAACTGGGTTTTGATGGAGATAACAGTTCATGCCTTATTAACAAATTTTCAGCCCTATAAATTTCCATTTATTCTGTCTGAAATATTTATGAATGACTGGTACTGACAGTTTATTGTAACAGCCCCCCAAAGAGCCGAATTTAGATGCACAGCTTCTTCCTCTCTCCCTCAAGTTTTTAAAGAAAATTGATAAATTTTTGTGAGGCAAAATTGATAATTATATATATATATAGTTTTACGGTACCATTTCTGTGAAAAATAGTATATAAATTTTGGTGCATTTCTTGAGTTTATTTTTTTATTTCATTGATATTAAAAAAAAAGCTAAAATTGAATATATATTATCAGAACACTTTTCGATAGAGTGGCATTTTTATCAATCATTAAAATGAAATTTCTTCTTTTTAATTTAATAATTATCAAAATAATCTTAATTGAGAACTTCTGGTAGCATAACATGAAATTAGAATGCAAATTTCTTAATATTGAACAGGGATGAAAATGTTTCATATTATTTAAGAACCAGAAGCCATATGAGGATCACATTAGACATGGAGAGAAAAAGTTGGTCAGTAATTGTAAAAGCAGTTGAATTAGCATTAAAATATTGCATTTGTTACAGGTTTAAAAACAATGTTGTATATATGAAAATCAGGTATTAAATAATGTAAAATGCATTTCCAACTTAAAAGGAATGCTTAAAGTTCCATGGTAATGAGTTGCATACTGAGAGTGATGATCTATCTCCACTGTATCCCAACCATGTTTATTAAAATCTAGGTCAGGTGATGTGACTGACCAATCCAAATGGCTCATGGTTTCTCTCTTTAGGTGTTGGAGTGTCAAGACAACTTCAAACGGATGAACATAATTATCCAATAAAATTGAATCAGGATCCATTGGTTCAAGAAATGGACAAATATAAGCAACGAAATTCTTTTTCTGATACCTTAAAGCTGTTACATTCTTTCCTGAGAAGAAATGAAGGTCAGTGTGGCCATTGATGGTAATTGCCAATCCATGCAAAAAGCTGCTAGCTTTAAAATTATTGCAATCCTAAATATGCCAGTCATGTCTGTGTACGCCTATGCTTCCTCTGTGTACTCTTATAACTAAAATGCATATGTGTGAAATTGGTGCATTAGATTTGTATAGTATCATAATAGAAGCTTAGTCGTAGGTTGCAATAATATCAGAAAAGTCTGCATAAACCTGCCTCCCACCAAGCTTTTGTGTTGTTACGGAACTTTTAAAGGTGCATCTTCATGCAAGAATTCAAGAACTTTGTTAAAATATATTTTGAAATTTAATGACAATACTAGAGCTCATCTGAATACTTGATTAAATAATAATCTGTAACTGACTTTCCATATAAATAATATGGTCTGCAAAGCTATTAAATAATGGTTTTTAAATTTATAAATGTACAGTTTAAATAAGAATATGACATGGGTTTATTATAGTTCACAGATATCTTTCTATACCAATACTAATTTATTATCTTTATAATAAATTAACTTATTTTGTCTGATAGAATCAGTAATATTTAAGTATCATCATCTGTTTTCAGAAAATATTCATATGTATTTTCTAGCCATTGAAAGCCTTTGATTGTAGATATCTTTTCTGAAGTGATAGCATATTACTTTTCCATTGGTAATAAGCAAAGCTGAAGAAATACTAGAACTTCTATGTTGTTAGATTGTTATGGGTTTTAATTAACATGTTATAAATCTTCAGGAAAATATGTCAGAATTATGCACTAAATATACTGCTTACTGTAACAGCTGGAACTGCTTTTCTAGTCAGCAGTGTATTTAATGAAATACAAGCTATCAGTCATGTTTATTATACAGATAATTTATGGTATGGACGATATTACAGTTAACTCACAAGGAACATATTAACAGACTTAGTTAAAAAAAAAAAAAAAAAAAAGTTAAGTCTGTTTATTGTAGAATGTTTGAAAATTACTATTACAAACCATGGGAATAGAACAAAATTTCTATCAAAAAAAGAAAAAAGAAAATGTATGGGATAACTGCAATACATAGTTACAATATATGGAGGTGGTTTTTATATACAGTAGTGTGTAATTGAAGTATACATAATCTGGAATAAAATGTTATTAAATAATCTATTGAAAGCAAGTTACTAAATCATAAAAGTAAGTGTACAGACGTTAATCATTTATTTACCATTGATTCCTTATGAAGTTCAAGAGTAATATAAACAAAAAAATTTTTTTTTCTATTTTGAAGTTAATTTTTTCCATTTTAAATACTAATCATATGTACGTAACCAAATGAATTTATTCACCAAATTAAAGTTCTAAAAATGCATGGTGTTCTGCAGTTCACATTTTTCATTTTGTATAATATCTTTCAAATAAATTCGAAGGCAATAAGTGGGTGTCTAAGAATATGTAAAAATCTATCAAGTATTCTAACATCAAAGATAGTAGAAACATTGATAGCATTGAGCTATTTGATGAACTGTGAGTAGCTTCCATCTCAGTACCAGAAAATACATAGCTGTTGTCTGTGTCAAAAATGATTTTTTTATTTTCAAAATATGAATTGATTCAATACTACATGGCACTGTTATAGTGATTGCTGGCATGGTCAGTATAGTTGATATGGAGTGTTAGTCTATGCAAGTCCGTAGTGCTGAAGTAGGAATTATTATAAAAAAAAAAAAAAAAAAAAAAAAAACAGTAATTAAACCATATTGGTAGAGGGATGGTGCCCACGTCTTCTGTCGCATGTGAATGCTCAATGGTACATGGTCATGCTTAAAATACTTCAACTGTCAACAATCTACGAATCAACATTCAACATATATCACAGGTAATGACTGAAAAAAACATTGTAGTTTTATTCTTATACACTTTCAACTCCTATCTTAAACTCAATTCCTTTAAAAGAATTTTACCTTTTGCCTTCTCTTAATTAAGACTCATGATTATTAAGGCCTTCCTCTAATTTGTTATTCGAATGAAAAAAAAAGTAGTAACCGTAACATCGTAAAACTGAAATCGATTGACCGATAAGATATACACGTTTCTGGTTAACCACGCTATTATAGGAAAGTCAGCTGAAAAAACCACGAGAATCAGCTCAAAAATCATTCCTAGGAGGTGGATAATTTGTTCCGTAAACAAATCATCAGTGTCTGATGAAAAATCAGCATCAGGCGTGGAATTGATTCCAATGGCTGTCGATGAAATACTCGGCAATAGGCCGTCACAAGATACGTATTTCTTTTCTTCCGTAAGTCGTCACAAAAATCATTGGATATTTATGACATCAGCTATAAATACGAAGCATTAATCCGTGAAGAGCACGCAATTGATCCAAGAGACACTGAAAAATATAACAGTTTTGGGTGAAAAGAATTCAAATACATACATATATATATATATATATATATATTGTGCAGGCGACTGACTGAGTACTCATGCATGCAGTTGCACTGTGTGTTTTAACCTTTTTTGGGGGAGGCAGGTGTCTTACTGCAAACTAGTGAAAATGCTAAAAATTTACATGTTTAATAGAGTTGTTGTACATTAAATGACAAATGTTTGTTCACATCCATAGCAATCATTTTCGAGAGTTGGTATCTTGGTTGTGCTAAAGAAGTTGCTGCCATCAACGAAACACTTGAATGCAAGTGGACATTTATTCATTTCGATATCTTCCAAAATGAACAGTGTTGTCGACAGAGACAGACTTCTTAGAGACAATTTATATTGCTGAAGGAAGCCATCCCAGTATTATGGTGCTTTGAATTCTTTTAGCGATATATCTAGCTGTGGTGAAAACTGAAAGGGCAGATATTTGAATATTAGACCGCGAACAAGCAAACACTTTGCTTTTTAAAAAAATTTTTTTTTATCAGAAATCCATTCACAAATGTGTTCCAATTCAGGAAATAATGGTTGCTGACGCGATCCGCACTTAAGCTTAATGGCATTTTCCTCATCGACCTGTTGTCAGAGGTTATTGTACACTGATCGCCATTTTTGGACCACTCGTAGATCATGCTTCTCTTTGCAAAAAGATGTAACATTTGCATCCGTTTAGTCTTCCACAATTCCTTTCTCATTCTCGACAGAATAGCTCTTCCTTTTCGCACCCATTTTATCTCAGCATCAAAATTTATTATACTTTAAGTTTATTTTTAACTGCTAAATGTCGATGCTAAAGCATCATATTGAATACTAAAGATTCTAATTTGTCCATTTGTTCCAAATGTGCACGTGTGTTGCGTCTGCACTTGTTCATTCGACAATAAGGTGCCTGTCTTGGTTGATAATCTTAACTATAGGGCTTATTTTAGGAAAAGGTTTATATTATTAAGTTTCTGAAAAATAATACTAGGGCTTATTTTTTGATTAGGTATTATTTTCAGGGAAACACGGTATTCTCATTACCCACGATAATGAGTGGGTACTTTCAGTGTCATAAGGTATTAATTTCTGTCTTATATACTGCTCTCCAAAAGTTAAGGAACAGCATGTTTTCTGTGTCTAATTTGAGAATGAAATATAGAAAAAAGAAAATTAGAGGACATATTACACAGTTCAGACATATTACAATTAAGCACAGTTCTTAAATGAATGCGACATAAAATGTTTCTAAAGTTTAACACAAATATGAATTACAACAAAAAATTGCACTCTTGACAGAGAAATCGTCATGAAGAAACAGCACATTACAGTTTTTTTTTTGAGGAAAGATGTGGTGGTAACATTAAAAAATGAGTTCTAATAAAGAATGTGTCTACCCATAGCTGCAATACATTGGCAGCAGCGACGTTCCATGCTGTCAATTAAGTTGCTGGTCAGTGAAATGGAAAGGAACACCCAGACACAGAGTAATCCTTGTTCAAGCTCATCCAACGGCCTTGGAGGAGGAATTGAAGCAGAAACCTGTCTCCCAGGGTAGTCCAAAAGATGCTCTATCGGATTCAGGTCTGGGGATTGAGCTGGCCATTCCATCCGCTCCATATGGTGATCCTCACGATCTTCAGCAACCCGAGCTCGGTGCAGTTGCGCGTTGTCCTCAATATATATAAAAAAAAAAAAATCAGGACCATTAGCGGCAGAATATGGGAGGATATATTGATCAAGGATCTCGTCACCATACCTCACACCGCTCAAAGTTCCTCCATGGAACACATGCAGATCAGTATTACCACCTAGCAACATCAGTTTGTGGCATCCCCATTTCCATCATCCGATCTCCCGCCACCTCAACGAATCGAGCAAACGACTTCTCCTGGACATTGATAAACTCTCCTTGATATTTTCAATGAAAATGCTAATAGCAATTGAAGATCAACATTCCTGAACAAAATTTACTACAATTTTTGCATTTTTTCTCCAACTCCTGTAAAAGTATTCATTTCTATAAAATAAAAGTGGTAGCTATAGTTTTGAAAAATATTTATCTTAAACTTCTGTACTCTGCATATAAACTATGAATTTAAATGTTACGGACATTTTTGTAATGGTGAACTTTGAAAAACATGCTGTTCTTTAACTTTTGGAGATCAGTGTATTATTCTGTGTCGATACAAAATTACCGAATTTAATTAAAGTTTTGTTCTATATCTTTTGAGGAGTATTTAAAAACATGTTTATTCTCTTAATTTTGAACGTAAATGTATGTTCCATTATTGTAATATATATGCTATATAATTGCTTCTCATCATTTTGTTTGAAATAATAAAACACTTTCCACGTAATTTTAATATCCAATTCAGTTAGCAATTCAGAAAGCTGTTCATAGCCGAAACTTTTGTTATAAATTATTATTTAGAAAAATTTTGAAATTGAAATTGTAATTAAATAAGTAAGAGAAAGAATTCTTTCTGCTTCTTTCTTTTGTTACTTATAGACACATATGCACATATATACATGTAATATTACTGCTACATTATATGATAACTGCATTATTATCCATTTGATAACTGCATTATTATTAAAATAAGACTGCATTATTAGATAAAATAAGATGACTTAGTGAGGGTTGCAATGGATTGGCGTGGGAGAGGACTGCGTGTTAACTTGAAGACTTTGTTGGGTAGTTAGAATGATGGATGCATAAACCCAAAAACTTGCAGACATGGCCTAAATTCCACAAATGATTTTATTTCTTTGATAATGCACATTATCACTGTGGGTGCACTATACACCCCACAATTTTCTAAGCTCACATTTTAAACAATGTACGAATTTATAAAAGTAAACTTTGCGTAGCTAGTGACACAGTGGAAAGTAGCAGAAGAGACGAGCGAAGAGAAGAAGAGGGAATTATGACGTAATTTACCCTTTTCAAACCAAATTTCATTTCAGATCACGTGACACTTTAATGTATGGGATTTTGAGTTCAGATTTCATCGGCAAGTTTGCATCAAAACTGAAGGGAGTAAAATTTATTGCTGTTATTTTTAGAATGAAACAGAAGTTAAAGGGCTATTAATTTATTATTTGAAAGCTAGATTTTATATTTTACATATTAGATATTTTATATTTTACATTGCCCCCCCCCCTCTTCAAAAAGAAAAAGGCATGATGAAAAAAAGAGTTTTTTAGAGCGAAAGCAGTAAAGCATTAGCAAATAAAAAGAAATAATTTGAAAACTACAATCCTGAAATTTTGACCAAATAATTACGGGTGTCTTCCAACTGCGCTAATGCAAATCCCCCCCCCGGATCGAGCTATAGTCCAACTGCGCCAATCAAAATTTTTTCCCCCTGCTGCCTACAGGGTTACAATTTAACTTTTCAAAGCCAATTGTAGCCAAGAGGAAAATAAAAATAAATAAATAGAATTACATATCACAAGAACAAGTAAAAAATATCTAACAAGCAGGCTAATTACTTGAATAACAGTAATAAATGCGAGAGCTAACAAATAAAATAAAAGGTATTGGTAAACATACATATTAGCATTACAAACATCTTTCATTTATTATAATAATATCATAAATTAAATAACTATAAAGCATACAAATTATATTTTTAATAAATTACATCAATAATAGTCACAATGTCTGAACTAGACTGGAAAATTTGAAATCTATTATAACAACATTACTATGCATTTGGAACACTGACGTATAAATTGTAAATAAATTAAAATTATTATGCTAAGAATTTTTTTCTAAAATTTATCTAGAAGAAAGGAATTAGATAAACAATACTGCAAATTAATGTAATCAGTCAGGCCTCTCAATAAATAAAAGTTTATTTTTTTAACCCAAAATTAAAAATTGGGATGCAAAAGTTTGAGTAATATACTTGGAAATATCTGAACATATAATTAATTAGAAATGTATAATTAAATTAATAACAAGCTAATTAACAGTAACATTAAGCTTAATTTCATTCAATCTAAAACAAGCATTCGATGAGGAGTTCAGCATAACTGAAGTTTTAATACTATTTTAGGTAGATTTGCATATAAAATAAAAGTTGCACTTGTGAAACAAGTGAATAATGTACTGATAGTCAAAAGGAATTAAAATACAAATATAACTACTTGTCAGAAGGTATGCAAAGTTGCCATGGCTAGAGAAATTGAATGATTATAGAAAACTCATAAAGTTAAGCGCTACAGTGTGAAAAGAAAATTCTGGAAAGAAAATTAGATGGAGAAATAATCCTTAATTTATTGATATCCATATAAACTCTATGCTTTTGGAAAAATGTTACATATAATTTCCACCGAGGTATCAATCACCGAAACCGAGTTAATTTCTTTCCTTATTTTTTTTTTTTAATTAGAGGGATTTGTAAAAAGATATGCAATATAGTAAAGGTGAAAATTTTTGCAATATTTTTAAAGAATAAATTTAAATAGTATTTTTACTTCATGAACTGAAATTTTTACGCTACATTTTTACACAGTAAATAAGTACAAAAAAAAAAAAAAAAAAAACTGGAGCATCTCTGGGATTAGAAACTCGGATCGAACTACCAATGTTTAGTGACTTTTCCGCTTGATTGTAAGATCTTTCGAAATTAAGCTGAACAATATATTAAAGAAAGTAGAAGATACAGCACATGTAAAAACAAAAGTGGGCTGAATTATAGATTTACATGTTTGGTGAATGAGTTAAACATAGATAAGTATGCCATTATGAAATATTAGGAATGTAGCATAAAAGCATCAATGTACTGCTGAAAAAATTATAAATGAATAATATTATAAATCACATGAACTCGTTGCATTATAAATTATGACAGTTAGAAATATTATTAGCTTGATTTAGCGACCATCATTGTTAACAAATAATTTCAAGTAATTAATTTTACAAATAATTCAGTCTGAAACTAGGTTAGAAAATAAGCTACATGCTGAAGATTAAGCTTTGCCAAGGTGTTAGAAACATCTTCTGTTAACTAGAATTGTGATGCAAGAATTTGTAAAAATTATCATTTAAATATAAATTCGCATTAATACAATACAAAGTAGTATATAAATTCTACATACGTGAAAACTTGAGTACAGTGCAACAATATGAGAAAAAGGAATGGATTAAAAGGGAACTGAAAATTCCAGGATATAAATATAAGGGAGTTTGATTTTTTTTTTTTTTTTTTTTTTGTTAATTATGAAAATTCTGCTGATGCTCATAATTATTAATTTATTAATTAAATGTGTATTAGAAATGTTACATATAATTTCCACCGAGTACATCAGGTGCCAAAGTACATCAGGTGGAAAACAGAATAAATATTTAAACGTTTCTTGTAATATGGAATTTGTAACAAAGTTAAACAACCTTAAAATAACTTCAATGACTAAAAATGGAAAGCTTAATATGGGAATATATTGCAATAATATTAGAATTTAGAACGACTTAAGACGTCCAATTTTTAGATTTAATAAAGAGAATTTTTTAATTAAATTAGAACTGTTTACCTAAAATGGTAAATTTGAAAGTTAAAACCATTCTGCTATCTAAGAAGATTTGTTGATATTTATCTAGATAAGAAACTTATTTAAGGTGCCCTACAAATCTGACATTTGATAGGTTGATTATGTATCAGTTTTGTGTATGTCATTAATCTATTAATTTTGCTATTCAAAACTGATATATATATATCAGTGACTAAAATCTACAACTTGCAAAGTTTTTAATTGTTACAGAGAATAAAAAAGATCTGGCTCATCATTCCTTTAAGCATCATAAACTTTTAAAATGAGTGTAAAAGAAATTTATTTTTACTTTAGCACACGCCAGATTTTAAATTAATATTTGTTTTGCATGCACATTTTTTACAATATTGATAAACGAAAATAAAGGTCAGTCTCAATAGAATGTCCCATTAATGGCGATAAATGACTTTTTGTAGCACCCAATCTTCTTGGGAAAGAAATAGGGGACAGGAAACGTTGCGCAGTTCGTGGATTAAATGAGGGGGGGGTATCTTCAGTCAAATTTGGCGCAGTTCGTACCCTACCATAATTACTCACAGAATTGCAAAATATAAACTTTCGACGCAGTACTTAGTTAAAAATCCCTTACTTCATAGTAATGAAAAACGTTTAGCATACATAATTTACAAAAGAGCATTAAATAAACTCAAAATCTGTAAATTAAAAATCAAATTGGAAATTTTGAGTTATTTGTAAATAATATTTTTTTCTTTTGCAAATCAACACAATTTCAGGAATGTATCACTTTGAAATCCGCTGCTAATTCTCATTGTTTGAACCTTTGAAAAGAACATCATTTAATTTATCTGATAAAAATAGCTGGAGAATAAATGTGAACACGAAGATCGATACCGCACACTGAAAACGGATGTAGACCAAACATCAGCGTAAGAACCTTGAAACACTTGTTAATATATTTAGATGAATGATTTCTTTTTACTTCGAACTTTTGATCACTAGTTATAAAGCAGAAACAGACTGCAAGTTTAAGGACTTAGAAACTCAGAGGCGATATGTATATATTTTTTTCCTTTTCTTTCTTGGTATTGCTAGACAATTGAAGAACACTTTTAAATCCGCAATTCCGTAAACCAATGTTGAATCAAACAGGCATCATCATACAGAAGCTCGGCTTCCAGGCTGCGCCATCTTATACTTATATATTTATGCACCCTTTGAAACTGGTTTTATTCCAATATCATTTGATGCTTCTGTAAAAATCATGAAAAAGGAATATATTTCTTAGTATTTATAAGTTCATAAAAATGTGCAGTTGCTTCTGTTTCCCCCCGCTTTATTCGAGTATACCGACTTTCCGTCTAGTTTCTTTTTTAAGCTCTGTGAATGACTTCAGATCGTGGCCTGAATTTATTATAAATAAGTGCATTAGATTTTTCGGGAAACTTGACGAGAAATCCGGTACTGTTGTGTCATCATCATATTGCAGACGTAGTCGAACATATGCTTTGCTTAAAAGAAGGTGCTTTTCTTTCTCTTTTATGATTGCAGTCGCATTTTACAAGGTGATCCAAGGTAAAGAAGTTTTTCTTTCTCCCTACTGCTCTGTTTTATGTTATTTAGTACAAAAAGAAATGCAGTTATTATTGTGTGACTGACAGTTTTTTTTTGCGTAATTCAGAGTAATTTTCCGAATGACTTCATCCTAATATTCTGAAACCAAAATTGTCTACCCGTTAAACTAAATATTTCCTAAATGAAAAGATCTAAAATTCTTCGCAACAATTTGCGAACGTTGTTTGCTTTTTAATCAAATTCGCCGGAGTACGCGATTGTTATGTTACTTAAGAGCAGGGATGCTTTCGTGGAGACCTTTCAAAGAGTAACTGCAGGTGTTTATGTTACAGGGGAAAAGTCATGAAAATACCGGCGCCGCTAGCCTGTTAACCAGCCTTCGAACCTAGAACGAATAGCCAGTGTTCACCTGGCTCATTCAGCCAGAGCTTGTTGTTATAGACGGTACAGTGGTTAGGGGAGCCGACTGCTATACCGAAGGTCCCAAGTTCAAATCCCGGAGAAGGCATGGGTGTAAATTGTCTTTCCCCTCATAGGAGGTAACGGTGGCCGCCTATTAGATTCCTCCACAATAAAATGGCCAATTTCTGGCCTTAGGAGTGGCCAATGCTGAAAAAAGGCAAGTACCCGCCATTCGGAGACTGCTTTAGGAAATGTGTATTTAAAAGTCAGCTGCGATATTCAACCATTTGCTTTTAAATGCTTTCATTTGTATGACGCTGGAGTGATGATTATGTGTTGTCTGCATTCCATGTATATCAGATATATAATCTGTATTTAAAGGTTTCTAATTCTAACTGGTTCTAAATTCTGCTGCCAGGTCCCTTATTAATTCAAAAAATTTTCCCGCTCCTAAATTGTGCCGTCCGGTGCAGTCGCGCCGGCCCTCGGGAGGGGTCATCAAGTGGTGAAAAGCGGCTTCATATGAAATTTTTTTATTTATCCTCTTCATTTTTAAATGTTATTTAGATCAGATCCCCGAATGAATCATGGCCAAGACAAATAGAAGATTATATGATCGGCGAAGTACGTTATAGATGAAATGCGATTGTTTGGCCATCTTCATTGAACTTTTTCGAGAAAACAGAACACGACTGACGGAATCCAAGGGTCTCTCAACCCTCTTTCCTTAGCACCACCCTATAACGGGGAATTTTGATACGACAGATTTTAGAGCACCTCATTCTGTGCTGCAAAGACACTCTGCAACTCCATGCCTTCTCTTAGAACGGTACAGTGGACGACTTTGCAAATCATTGCACTGGACAACGGGGCACTTAAAATTTCTGTTGATGATAATGAATTGCCACTGTCCGAAACAAAGTAATGATAATGAATTGCCACTGTCCGAAACAAAGTAAAATGAAGCGATGAAATGCAAGGTGTTAGAAAAATGGCAAACTTGGTGCTAGAAGAAAAAACAGATGGAGTAGCTTTTGGATGATATATTCCTGCAGTTTCACAAAAGAAAGAGGTCAAAAGTCTCCGCTGATTCTTTGATTGTTCAAGCAAGTTGTGGAAATTTCTACCATTTTTCACGCGTTTCTTTTAGAGGAACACTAAGCTCACATGTGGGATTGGAAGGCCTACCAGAGAAATATGCGTCAGTATAATGCAATATTGTCGACTCTGAATCAAATCAGTGTAAGTTTTCTTTCAATAGACTTCTATCAACTTTCATCTGAGACATTCTTTCATAATAAATGTTGTCAAGAAGGATTCACTGCTACAAAGAAATTCATTGACTTCTGTCAATTTTCATCTGAGACATTCCTTTATAGTCACTGTTGTCAAAAAGGACTCAGTGGCACAATGAAATTCATTATTATAAGTGAGAGTTGCAAAATTATTAACGCATAGGAATGACATCATTTTCCGGTGATTGCATATAATAACCATTAATTATGCATAATCACCATTTAATTTGGTATGATCAATTTTTGAAAATTTATCAAATTAACTGTTTTGTTTGCATAATTCCAAACTCGTAATGGTAAATGTGATAAAAGTTCCTAACTTTACGAAAATTCGTTCAGTTTGCGCTACTGCTTGGCTTCTATCAATACGTGACAATCACGTGATGTCAGTAGTAGTTCTCATTTCGTTGCATCTAGACGTTTTTTCGCTACCCTCTCGTATTTTATAAAATATTGAATAATGGCTGGTATGCTTGAGCGTTTTAATTCCAAATTAGTTAATATTATGGATACTAAGAAAGCAAACAGTGGTTTTCTGACTAAAGAAATATATGATGATTTGTTAAAAAAAGTGAATAATAGTGGAAACAAAAATAGTGGGGAAAAAACCGGAAGATTATCAAAGACTAAAAAGATACGATGTAATGAAAGTAGGCAATGTTGAAAAACTTATCTTTCCCGTAAGTGAAGACTGCTCCAATGTTAGATTTTACGTGTACTTTGAAGAATTTTTTGCCGTAATTCGTGAGGTACACTTATCAATAAGCCATGGTGGTAGAAACAGGATGTTAAAAGAACTTCAGAAAAAGTCCAAAAACATTACTACCGAAAAATTTGATTTACTTAAATTTGTTTGAAAGTTGGGAGGAAAAAAAACAAAAAACAAACCAAGTTACCTAAGAAAGGACTTGTTGTTAGGCCAATGGTCTTTCAAGAGATGAACTCAAGATGCCAGGTGGACCTAATTGACATGCAGTGCAACCAGATAATGACTTTAAATTTATATTTGTCTGTCAAGACCACTTGAAGACGTTCGTACAGTTGCGTGCCCTAAAAAGCAAACGTGCAGAAGAGGTTGCATATCACCTAATTGATATGTTTACTATATTAGGAGCCCCCAGTTTACTGAAAAGTAACAACGGTCGTGACTTTAGTAAGAAAATCGTAGAAGAAGCTTGTGCAAGGTGGCCGGATCTGAAAATTGTGTGCGGGAAACCTAGGCACAGCCTGACTCAAAGTTCGGTTGAACGTGCAAACCAGGATATTGAAAATATGCTAAGTTCGTGATTGGAAAGCAGTCACACCAGTTAATGGTCCGAAGAATTCCGTTTTATGCAACTTATAAAAAATAGAGCATTTCATGAAGGCATCAAGTGTTCTCCTTATGAAGCAGTGTTTGGGACGCCTGCAAATTTTGGCTTGAAAACATCTTCTTTCCCGAATAACTCTATCGAACATCTTAGAACTGAAAAAAGAGCTTCAGGCATTAATCGAGACAGTTAATAATGCTTCCGAAAACACCAATAGCGATATAGAAAATGTTTCTAATATGGGCAATAACGATCTATCTCAAAATGACCCTCTATCTGAAGTTAATTTTAAGACTCAGAAAGAGAATGAAGCAACGGTCGCTCTAATCCAGACAGATATTTTATGCAGGCAAGCGTTAATAAGAAAACATAGAATGAGTGCTAAAGAAGGTTTAGAATTACAAACAAAGAAATTGTTGAAGGTTTCAAATCTTAAATTTCCTGCTGGTAAAGTTGGTGACTCAGTGAAACTACGAATATCAGACGTTGACAGAGCAAGAAATGATCCCCGGAATTTATTAGCGGTGATATTAGAAGTTCAAAATGAAGAGTTTCTTTCATCAATTAGGAACGAAACAAAGAAGACTTTCGCAGTTGTGTACCAGAAATCAGTTCGCAATTTGTGAAAAAAATTTTATTTTGCTTGATGATGTTCCACTAGCAATATCATTTCGAGAAAGAAGGATCTCTTTCTGGAGGTCAGGGATATCAGCGATATGTTTGCAAGGGGCAGTGCGAGTCTGATAAGTGCAAATGTAAAAATTCTGGTAAACTTTATAATTCTAAATGTCGTAACAGTCTAATATGCTTAAATAAGTAAATTTAAAATATTTAGTAATTTGTAGTAATAGCATTTAACGTTATTTGAAAAAATGTTTTTCTTTTTTTTCTTTTTCATCCTCTTCTCCAGAATACGGGCTTGGTTTGTTTTTATATGTAACTGCAGCTTGTTTTTTTTATGTGCAACTGTTTTGTACAAGTTCATGTAAATTGTATTTTTTTCATTTCACAACACCTGTCTGTCCATTACTGAAATTTCGTTCAGGCTGAATAAATGTATTTGACTTAAAATAACCATTTATTGTCGTTTTTAATTGTAAAATATAAAATATTGTAACTCAAGGTCTCTTACTCCGTAGGGTCCAACGAAAAAATATCTTTCTGAGTAATAACTACCCCTCCCCCCCCAAAAAAAAACTATACTCAAATCAGTCATGATTTCAGTCATGGCCCAATCAGTCATGATATTTTTCACATTTACCATTACGAGTTGGGATTTATGCAAACAAACCGGTTCATTTGATAAATTTTCAAAAATTTTTCATATTTACCAAATTTAGTGGTGATTATACATAATTACCGTTTATTATATATAATCACCAGTTTATTACTTTTACCGTAACATATTTCTATATAATTAATTTTTGTGCTTTTATTATTATTATTATTATTATTATTATTATTATTATTATATTGTCGAACAGTCATGTTCTGTATAGCTTTATATAAAAAAATTAAGGAATATACGAGTCTCATTTTTCACATCATTTCGTATAAAGGTTCGCTATTCAAATTCGAGCTTGATTTTAATTTAGGAGCTGTGCATAACCGAAAGAATATTTTTTTTTTTAAAGTAGAAATGTCAGATTTTTAAGACAAACTATTATTGTAATGCTTTGCTTTAAGTGAGGCGGACTAATAAAAAATTAATAAGATTTTACCCATATATATGCACATTTTCTTCTATCAGAATAGTTGAAGAAACATTTGAGTTAAACTGTTAGTTTCCTTTACATATAAGTAAAAATGTTCTCATTTTAATTAAAAGGTTCGTATCTCACATCCATTGGTTTTTAATCTTCGATTTTCTCTTTCCTTGCTTTTCCCTTTTCATTGCCAGAAAAATGTGTTGTTGCTTTTTCCACTTTGTTTTCAATGCATTCTGAAGGAAGGATATTTTCTTTCTCGAAATATGTCTGCCTTTTTTGTATTTACCAATACTAGTTATGTTCATGAGCAGCAAAAGTTTATAAGGAATTTTTAAAATATAAAAAATAGTAATGCTTTGTGAGGCTCCCCAAAAAAGCTTTATTGGGCTAAATAGTATTAACGTAAGGCTGATGTGTATTATAAACAAGTGTAACTAGAATTTACTAAATAAATATATAAAATTTAGTAATTAATGCTACTAACAGAGAAAAGTGGAGAAGTGTAAATGTAATCACGTTAGGATCTGAATGTAAAATTCAAACATGATTTCACAGCTCTCATATACAAACCTTTAAGTATTGTCTGAGTCGTGCCTGCTTTATTTTCTTTCATTTATTTTCATTTCCGTGAAATTTGCTATCTTTCGCAAAACTCATATTCTTTGATACGGAGACGAATAAGAATGCCACCTGTACGTCTGAATGACGTCACAGAGGATGCAGTATGCATTGCTTTTCTTGTGTTTGCCGGCGTGTCAGTTTTTTATCTTATTATTTCCTTTTTGATTTCAGAGAGAATTGTGGGCGTGACTTGTTTTAGTGATATTTAAGTAAATGCAATAGCATGGATTGATTTTAATCAAATGAATGAATTTCGTAAGTCTTTTTCTTTAATATATTCATATACCTTGTTTGGTAACTGGAATCAATGAAGTTAAGTATGAGTAGTATAAATGTTAGAAGTAGTTCAACGTAACATGTGCTGTATTTATATAGCGAAAATTTAATATGCGTAATTTCAGAGCTATACAATCAAAAGATGCAGTTCTATAACATATAGTTTTTACTTTAGTGTTAATCGGATCATTGCTTTTCACGCTGCGTTAGCTTTCAGTTATAAAGTTCTAGTTAATTCACGTGTCCTTAAGGAAGTGGAAGTGTCTGCCGACTATTCGGTGGTCTTCTTACAACTATAAAATATAAGTCCAAAGAAGGGTTAAAGTACCCTTTCATTCACTCAAAAGAAATGTTAACAGACGTCCTTTCTTGGGCTTACGGGAAAGCCTCCACTTAGGCTTTTAACTTAAGGTAGAAAATTATAAACTAAAAACTAATTCTAACCAGCTAAACTTTAATTGAAGCTGTACAAGGATAACTAACCGAGTTGGCTCGTAATTAAACCTCACTGGCGAATACTAACTGGCACGTAAGACTACGGCGTACTTCTACTTCATTGACATAAAACGCGTTACTGAAATCTCATTCTGGTAGGCAGTTGTTGGTTGAAAAGGTGGAAACAAAAATTTAAAGGAAAGGATTTCAAAATAAAAAGTAACTATTATAAAATTAAAATAATCCTTACACAGTTACATGGCAGGAAATTAAGCTTCATTTTTAGGCCAAATTTTTATTACGATAGTCGGTAATGATAAGACGAGAATGTGTGGAGAGATATTTCTTTGGCAAATTCAAGGAGGTTAGAATAAATGCAGTAAGCCTTCTTCGTAGTCCTTGTGCAATAGAAATGAAGCCATGAAATGTCACGACTTATCATGTCTACTTCCATAGACGAGCTGGTTGGTTTTGTTTACATTCTAATAGGTGTTGTCTACCTACATGTTAGCTTTCATTATTAAATGTTTATAAGTCTTCCGTTCTAATTTTAATATTTAGCATAAATGATTTTCTACTTAGTTCAGACAAAAATCACAAGAATTGCAAGTAACATATTCAAATTCCATAAAGTATAGGTACATGAAAATGTGTAAATGATAACTATACGACATGGTAGAATCTACAACACCAGTGGAAGCTGTTTTACGCATATTATGCCTAAAGACGCTTTTCTGAGCCTTCAGACGTTGATATTTGCTCTCAAAGTCAGTTTAATTTTAGTTAACAATATGCTTCGTAGTCTTATCCGTACGCTTTATGGCGGGCATGATAATTCGTGATGTCAGGTTGTTGACTTTATTTTTCTTTCCTGCATATTTGTGACGTCATGCTTAGTCCATCTATTCTAACCTCCTTGGGCAAACTGCTGGTAGTTTAAAAGAATGCAATTTCGAATTATTGGAAAATACTGCACACTGCATGAAAATAATTTATTCTTAACACAATTATTGGCAACTTAATGTATTGTAATAATTAATAAATTAATTAAAATTAAAAAAAAATTTCACGTTTGTTAAAAAATAAATTTAAAAACAATTTTTCACGTTTTGTTAAATCACATTTATCTTATTATTACATTATTTTATAATGTTCTTTAGTAATTAATATTCAGAAAGAAAAAAAAAGAGCGCATGTAATTGATGAAATTTGATTTTAAATAATTATGAATAGGTAAAGCAAAAAATGAGCTTATTTTGAATATAGTAGAAGGCAGCCTCACATATAATATGACCCTGCATTTTTGAAGGCTTTTTATTAAAAAAGTGTCCGCAAATAAGAATTCCTTTTTCAGCTTATTATATTGATAGTATTCCGCGAGAAATATGACAAAATAAAATTGCCATACCTTGATTTAAAACCTAAATATGTATTCTAAATATATTTCTTCTCATTTTAAAAGTTATGAAGAGACAAGCAATAAATTTATTAATGTATTTTTAAATGTTAGACTGTGCGTGCACAAGACAGGTAATTTTCTTTTCAAAACTTTCAGGACTATACAAAGCATCTTCTTACATTCGATCTTCGAAGTATCCGTACACACACACTCGTTCCATCTCATTCCTCTGTTTCTATGGCCGTTGCTTAAATAATAATAATAATAAAACCCAAAAGGACGTTAGCCCGAATGAGCTATTAGTCTCGATTTAGCGACGTATCCCTATGACTGAATAACTTTTCAAATTATTGCCACGAAATATTATCGCCCTGTATTACTTTTAAAGAAATTAAATAATAAAGAATCTGCATAAATGTATGTATGTTTCTCGCACTGTGAAAAAACGACGGTACCTGGGGGCTTTGAATTTTGGATTTTATGTTTCATATTTTCTAAAACTTTCTAAAAGAATTTTAACAGACTCAGCGATTTGAAAGGGAGGAGTGGCAACATATTACGGATTAAAACATTGTTATCTCTAGCGCGCGAGGCTGTACATCGAAAATTCTAAACATATACTTTTTTTTTAAAAATGTTTTGTGATTTTGCTATTCAACTGAATTTTTATGTGGCGTAAGTGGAAAGAACATATTTAATTAGTAAATTTAACCCACAAAACGTTAATAGCAAAAAGACAAAAGACAAAAAAAAAAAAAAAAAAAAAAAAAAAAAAAAAAAAAAAAAAAAAACTGAAATGTTTCAGATTTTAAATTACGTCCAAAGGGGCGTTTTTTAACATTTTGTGTGTTACCTTTCTTTATTAAGTATCATGTTCCTCGCACTTAAACCATAAGATCCAGTGCAACAGCAATATCGCAAAATAGTTTTAAAACGAGCATATCTTTAGAATTTCCGATACAGAGACTCAACGCGCTGGAGATAAAAATGTTTTTTCTGCACAACGTTGCCATTGCTCGCTTTGAAATCCTTGAGTTTGTTAATCAAAAATTCGTCAAAGTTTTAAAAAATAGGAAATCGATCATAAAACAAATTTCAAATTTCAAATTTGGTCTTCCACATGCTCATATTCGTTGGAGGATTTCGTTATTCAAAATTCGATGACTCTATGTACCGTTGTTTTATCACAATACGAGAAATATACATACATTTATGCAGATTTTTCATTATTTAATTTCTTCAAATATAATGCAGGACTCTAACATTTTGTGGCAACAGTTTGAAAAGTGAACCGACATTTATGAGTCCGACGCAAAATGCCAAAACGAAACTAATAGTCCTTCGGGATTCAAATCCCTTTGGACTAAAAAAAATTGCAAGCCATCTTAACTGATTTTATAAACTGAGAAAAGAATGAAAAAAATAGAAAAATGTATGGCAACTCTTAACATTTCATCGAGAATTCTAAGTATATGCTGCTTTTAAAATTTTTATAATTTTGCTCTCGAATTGTATATGGCATAAGTGCAAAGAAAATGATGCTTAATGATATAGCTGAAAAGACAAAAAGAAATGGACGAGTGCAACAGCCAGACTGGTACACTGCGAACTCTGCAATAGCATAGAAAAACCTTAACAAACCCTTTTGAGCGACTGTTAAAATATAAGCCCTTTCAGATTTGTGTGTGTGAAGGGGGGATATTAGTCATAGACTCGTCGTCGCATTGTTGTGAATGATTATATTAGCTGGATTGCGACAAAACACGCGAGAGCTGTTGTTTAAGGGAAAGGATGCCTTCAGATGGACAACATTTTAAGGGGAACTGGGTCATATTTATGTTATACACGGGGAAACACGAAACCCTGTGGACCTAACCAACACGTTGGAGACTATTGCAGATCATGTTGAACCAGCCCCGTTCATCAAGATTTGAATTATCGAACTACAGTGCTCAGTGGTTTTACCGTTTGCTCTTTAGTGGGCAAATATCGTTTTGGATAGCTTGAATTGATTGCGAAGTTTGTCTGTGAAGATCAGTCACGATAAGAGAGGATAAAAAGACAGATAAGAATCTGAGGATAAGAATCATGGCAAGTTAGGTGATTATGATATAACAGGATTCTGTTTCTGATTAAAAAAAAAAAAAAAAAAAGTACCATGTTTTGTTCAAACGTCCGTAACTCAAAATGCGACGTAAGCTAAATCGATTGAAATATGGTTTAACTTTATCTGCTAATAGAATACGAACTATGGTTCTTCTTTACGTATATCTTCTGTAGGTAATAAGCTGTACCCAAATTTACGGTACAGGCAAGATAAAGTATTAAACAAGTTTCACGTGACATGACTTTTCTTCGAATTTTTTTAACGGAGGAATATTATTTCGAGAAGTACTATATGAGTGTAAGAAGTTAAGATACTCTGAATTAAATGAATCGCCTTCCCTTTTCGAATGACGGAAAAAATTTGAGCGGATGAAACCGTTAAATGGGTAAATGGCAAAAGTCTTCCTTTATTTGATGTGGCAAACAAATTGTAACTAGTATTTATTCCCAAATTTACGTGCCGCTTTTCTATCTGTTATCAATAAATCGATTAACGGTTTTCGCAGTTCAGCTTTTGATATTGAATGTAAATGGGAAGGTTAGCATTTCGATAGGTTAGCATTCAAAACGTTTTCTTCTGAGCGAGAAACGCGCGTGATCTGGGGCAGTCGGGCAACACATATCAGATACTAAGCACCATCTGTTGACCACAGGAGGAACACCTACGGAAAGGAAGGAACTGATGCTAATTTTGAAAACTTGTTAACATCCTTTATGATGTGTGTTGCTGAGTGAGTTGTGTTAGGTGAAAAGTTTTTTTATGAATAATTTTAACAATTCGCAGTGGAAGCTTTATTAATTTATTTATTGTGCTATGCAAGATTTTGTGTTCTTCAGCACGAATTTGAAAATTCTTATTTCGAACTATATAAAACTACACTCACTAATAAAGGACGTAATAACTTCTTGAAAAATTCGTATCTGAATTGGAATTTATCATATGCGTATCCTTATCTGCGAATTTAAATATAGGTTACATTTCATAAAATGCAAAACGAAATAAATAGTTCTTAGACTTCCGAACTGGCAATGGAACTATCCTATAATAAAGTGAAGAGACATTTTCGAAATGGAAAATGTTTATATTATTCAATAGGCTGTTAAAAGGTATTTTTTTTTTACGGGGGCATTTTCGACTGTGTTTTCAACGATAATAAAATGCTTGATTTTAAACTATTTATCTATATTTTTGTCTATTTATATGCATATTATAATGTAACTTCCATATATATTGTTTGAAACTTTACACTTTATATAATCATATATGAAAAATATGAATGTACGCACTTCTTTGTAAAAGATACTGACGTGAGGGGATGATTTCCAGTTCGAAATAATTTTCTTTTAGAGATACCGCAAAAAAGTGAGTTATTTTTATAAGAAATAATATATATTTTATTTATATAGACCCAGAGTCCTATTCCTAGTCTTTAAACCTTATGGTATTCCGCCACTTGTTACTTTAGAATTAATGAATGCTCGTGAACGACTGTACAGCATACACAAAATTACTTGTTTTGTTCAGCTGCTCAGTCTATGTATAAATTTATGCGAATGTCGTAAAGGAATTATCATACTCATGCGAAGTTAGCACGTTTAAGTAGCAGATCCGTGGCTCAAAGTGGTAATCTGTGGCTTAAAGTAGCAGATCCGTAGCTCAAATTCTGGTGAGGGCACTGTTGAGTTTTCATTTAATGCTTGCTTTAAAAATCTGATGTGTACACCACAAGACTTCCTTGTACGGAATATTAAATTATACGCATTTTTTTCTTGAATTTCATTTAAATTGATTGGATTGAATTAAGTCTACATCGTCGACAGCGCATAAACCACAATGGAATAAATGCACTCTTTAAAATTCACTATATTTGTTTAGTATAACGACACTCTGAATGCACAAAATTTATATCATTTGAAGAATTGTCGTTGCCACATATTCTATTCAAATACTATAATAAAGCTAAAACGATATATGAAAGAAATTAAGCAAACAAAACAGAAAAGAAACAGTTTTTCACAGACGATTTAGTATTTCTCATTCAATTAATTCAGTTCTCACTTCGCGACAAGGCAAAAATACATAAAAACTCAAAATGTCTGCATTAAAAATTACGAAGTAAGTCTTAAACACTTATTTCCTCGAAAAAATTCCAGAAAGGATTAAGCATGATTTAATTCGCAATAATAAATGAAGGCGTTATTTTTGTGTTGCGAAGCTTAGTCTCTCTAGATTGGCAACAAATCTACAATCCTGCTGTTTCAAATGTAAACAAATATGTCCGCCATGTTATTTAAAACTTGACCGCACTTAAACAGCTTTTAAATTGTTGATAATTGTACAAATATTGCTTCCAGAATTACGAAAAGCATAAAAACCTTAACCGGAAGATAAAAACAACATAATTCAATCATTTTTAAAGCAAAAAATGTACAATTTACAAACATATAAGAGTAAAGAAACTGAGATCACTGAGCCGGGTAACAGAGTGGATATATATATAAATATATTTATATACGTTTGGTACGGCCGATTGCAACCAAAATACGAGATGCACATCTACATGTTATAGCAGTCCTACATACAAAATTTCAACGTTCTAAGGCTACTCGTTTTTGAGTTATGCGAGATACGTACGTACGCACGCACGTACGTACATACGTTCGTACAGACGCCACGAAAAATTCTCTTCAGAATTAATTTTAAAGCAGTTTTATAATTTTTTTGGAAGAAAAGAGTCTTTTATTCTGTCCTTACGTCCAGATATCACGCAAAAACATCGTTAAATTGCATTCGATAGCGGTCAAAATGGATATTTTCATTGAAATATGTTGCCTGAAACTTTTCGCGATTACAGTACTTCCTTTTTACTTCGTACAAGGGAAAAAAAAAAAAAAAAAAAAAAAAAAAAAAAAAAAAAAAACCACTAATATCTCGGTTTTATTACGGGCATTGTGTGAAATTCGAATATTGTATATGTCTCGGTATTGCATAAACTGCGCAGATATATGTTGAGCACTTGTGATCAGTTATACATGTAACCGTTCTTGCCTAACATCTTGCGAGTGTCCTTAACTTTTTTATGTGTATTATTTTTTTAATGTGCATAGCAAGACAGTTATGTATGGGATTGTTATAAATCAAATGGCTGCTTAATGGCGTCGAGTATCTACCAGTTGCGTAAGACAGCATGCACGTTTCGTATGTTGCAACATGACTAGTGGATGATGTAAATGTAATATTTGTATTCTTCCACCAGCATTTTAAATATTAAATATTACGAATATCAACCAAGTCAATTAAGATTGCTATATTGTAACAATTTAATAATTGTTACAATATAGCAAATTGAGACATTTGTAGCTGCTGCAGTAAAAGAATTCGGAGGATGAACAACTAATGAGAAATCCACTCGCCCTTTGGTTTTCAAAATTCCACTCAAGAGATTTGGAGTAAAAAAGGAACCCCGTGACGGCCTTCCTTCCTCCATTCATTCGAATGAATTAAAGAATTTGAATCGAATCCACGGCAAATTGTGTAAAAGATTACCAAAACCTAGGCACAGCATTCACACTGTTTCACGGAGCTCAGTTGAACCCCCTGCAGACTCACTGATGAAAACAAAGCGAGGCGGTTGAAACTATTCTGTTGTGAAGAAATAAAGAAGAAATATTTCTGGAAAAAATTATGACTGTGCATGAGATGTGGATATTGTACAACAATCGTACATGTTCGCCGAAGTGATTAGGAGGGTGAGACTCTCCAGAAAGGACAGTAAATGCAGGAGCATCAGTGCCTTGTTGCCAATGTGTGGAAGGTCCTTTATACCACATTTGTAGAAATAAGTGTCTCTGTAAGTGATAAAGTCCTCCGTTATCCTATCCTATAAAGTTCGCCGTTGACAAAGAAAGCACCGCTCTGACCTCCCCCCCAACCAACACACACACACACACACACAAAAAAAAAAAAAAAAAAAAAAAAAAAAAGGATACTTCGTTGGGGGAAATGTCAGAAGAGTGTGGAGGATGAAACATAATTTCGTACCTCCAATTTTTAATTTGGTATATGATTAATGCTTCCCCTTCCAAGGTCGTTCAATTTCGGCTGTGAGAATATAAAATACATGAGCCTGAGTTCCTGTGGGAATGGGGTAAAGACTATAATCGCATACTTTCGGGGAGCCATCGGTTAGTTTTAAAGTCCTCTGTCGCAGGTAGCAAATTTGACACCCGCGCTTTCTAGCTTTCACTAGCTTCAACAAGCTCCACATCGTACGTGGTATGTTTGAGAGAATTTTCAGTCTGCCGCCTTGAGCTAGATGTGGATGGGCGTGCACATAGAAGTCTAACAATGATTCCTCTGAGCTTTGCGAGCCCGCGGATACTGAGAGCATCAATGGGTGAACCGCGTTGACGAACCCATAAAGAAGTCCGGAACACATATGCATTATTATTATTATTATTAATGTTACAAATTCTATACATAGACAGATGATTTTAGTGCAATTATATGTGAAATTGCTGTATTTTTCTGTGTAATGCAACATAAAAAAAAAAAAACTAAAAGAGACAAGCAATGCCGGAAACGTAGGAATACAGAGGCAATTGCATTTAACATTGAGTAGATGGCTATGTCGGTAATTTAGCGAGATATCGCAAACCTGCAACGGTCTTAGCGACTTATTTTGCCGCCAAAGTTGGCGACCATTTGGCGACACTTCTCTGGTCCTTGTATCACCGTAATAGTTATTGTAACTAAATAAATGCAATTGATTACTATATTAGCTGCAAAAGTAATTCGACCCTCATATTGCTTTCCAGTAATTTCGAGAAACAGAAAGTAATAGAAATATCTCGGCGGCCGGTTGAAAACTATAAGCCCGGAGATAGCATCTGCTCTCAGTTTAGCAGTTGTTTAGGTATTGTTGTTGCGAGTTGTTACTTCAGCGTGACTTGAGATATCTTTGGGTTAGCTTTCTCTTTAGACGCGTTTTGCATTGCGTTGTGTTTAACGTTCTTAGTAGTTTGAAGCTTATCTACTGATTTTACTCTGTGATATTCTGAACACCTGTGCGAGTATTTCTATGGAAAATTCCAGAACTTTTGAAGTGTTTCATTTGATTAAAATAAATTTTATTAACCTATTAACAGACCTATGTGCATTCAATCTATTAGGAACACGTATGCACGCGACATTGTTATTATTATACAGTCAAAAGTCGTTAATCCGGACTCGTCGGGACTTCGGCGATTCCGGATTATAGATCATCAGTTTAAATCTCGTAAGATGGCATGCAGAAATTCTAAAATTAAAAATATTAAACCGTAATTTATGAAATAAAGAACAATTATGATCTAAAGGGTATCAAAATTTACAAAAAAAAAAAAAAAAAAAAAAAAAAAAAAAAAAAAAAAAAAAAACTTAATATTTATTTGTTTACTTTATTAAACATTTCTTTCAATGTAAGTTGTTTCGTTTTATGTGATAATACTTTCTCTTTAATTCTATAAACAGACATAATTTCTTGTTCAGTTACAAAGTTCCGCTGTTCAAGTCCCGTTAATTGCTCTGCCGAGAATACCGACTAACTTGTCAATCGAAATTTTTTCGTTTTCACTAACCTCTCTGTCACATTCTTCATGTCTTTATCCATTTTTTTGGAGCAATTCCACTTTTTGTTTGTTGGACATCGAAACACACTTTCGTTTTGTAGATCCTTTGGAAGTTCCAACATCGGAAATTCTATTTGACATAATCGAAATTTCGAGTTTACTTTTATAAAATTGCTCTTACAGTCTGCAAAAAATAATAAGCGGGATCCAATTCGAAGATTAAGGAACAACGCAATCATTAACATTAACTGAAATAGATAATTAGATAATTTTAGCTTACACCGTCCGTTATACATTAAACGCTCAGGCGAAAACGTATTCTGCACTTGCGCACATGCATATGCGCAATAGTCAAAGTCTTACGCGCACGCATAAAACGCCTGTGCGCATGTGCCAACGCGGCGCACGCGCAGAAAGTTTTTAGCTTTGAGGTCCGGATTATAGATCATTCCGGATTATGGGTGTCCCAATTAACGACTTTTGACTGTAATATGGTTGCCTCAAATTATCATGCATTTACCACGTATGTGTACAATATAGAGTTGCATTTATCGTTCTATCTTAGGGAAGGAATGAGTAGCGAATAACATCAAAAAAATTCCACCACGCGGTAAATATCTTTTGATGCAAGGGATCACTTTGAGTAAACAAATGCTCTTCTTTTTATTCTTTTCTTTTGAATCGGCTATTTCATTTGCAACAACTTAATACATAAATTCAAAAGTAAAAGATATAATTATTTTGAAAAGAGTTTAAAATTATGAAACAAATAGCTACAAGTATTTATATTAACTTATTCATGACTGCATGAGCTCTATAAAGTAGTTATTATGATGCAGTGATAAATCTTAGCACCTTGATTTTTTAATTCCTTTGATCTTCTGTTAGTGAGTCAAAAGGTGTTTTGAGGGTATTGCAATATTATGTAAAATATTATTTTTCTAATAATTTTCATCACGTAAACATAAATAATCGAGTTTAATCATCATTTGGATGCTATTATAATAATGACCTTAACCAAATCATATAGGTTTAAGTTATTTCAATACGGCAAAGCACGCAAAACCATCTACCTCAGAGAAGAGATGCATTCTTAGAGGAATTTCGAAGGAACTGACTCATATTCGTGTTACATATCGAGAAAACCACGGAAACCCACCATGCAACAAACTCGTACGTCTGAGATCGAACTAAGTCGAACACCCAGCATTCAGCGGTCTTAACTACACTGGTGTAAGAAATAAAGAGAATTTTCATATTGGATCTACGATCTCCAGAACTACTGGGCAGATTTTAATAAAATTTGTTGCGACATAGGTTGATATAATACAAACAAAATAAACATTCAACAGTTATAATAGACACACATGTTCGTGTATATCACTCATGGAAGTCTGAAGGTCTGAAACAGCGGTTGCAGAAGATATGGATTAATAGGGGATATGGTCGCCTCTTACAGCCATACAGGCTTCGCAGCGTGATATCATACTGGAAATAAGGCAGTTTATCAGTGCCTGTGGCAAGTGTTCCCACTCATTCAGCAACGCTGTTTTCAGTTCCTGGATGGTTCTCGGAGGGGGATTGTGAGTTGCAGTTGCTCTCCCCAGAGGGTCCCACACATGCTCTATAGGGTTGAGGTCTGGAGACCTGGTTGGCCAATCCATCCGGTTAATATCCTCACTCTCGAGAAATTCGTCGACCAAAAGAACTCTAGTTCATCTTACAGGATGATAACGCGAGGCGTTATCATCCTGTAAGATGAACTCGGGGCCCACTGCACCCCGGAAAAGGCGAACATACGGCTCCAAGACCTCATTCCTTAACCTCACACCAGTCACAGAGCCTCTCTCAAGGACGTGAAGAGGTGTGCGGACATCCAACGCGATGCCTGCCCAGACCATTACATTGCCACCGCCATAATTGTTGATTTCGCGGACACTGGAGGGTATGTAGCGGGTCCCTGATTCTCTCCATATGAAAGTACGGTGAGAATCGGTGTTTAGGCTAAAACGGGACTCGTCGGTCAACAGAACGGTGGCCCATTACTCCGTACTCCAATCACTATGCTCCTGCACCATGCTACTCGGACGCTCCTGTCCGTAGACGTGAGCGGGATGCAAATAGCCGGTCTTCTGGCAAACAACCCTCTCTCTTTTAGTCTTTTGGAAACAGTCACCCTTGTTACACGGGTTCCTGGTTGCTGCATACAGGTCCCGAGAGAGCTGAGAAGCTGTAGCCCCTCTGTTGCGCCTCGCTAAAATGAACAAATAGCGATCTTTGGCCGTTGTAGCTCTTAGATGACCTTGCCCAGGCTTTCTTTCGATGGATCCAGTTTCCTGGAACTGTTTCCATAGGTTACACACGACGCTTGGCGTTAAATTAAATTCTCTGCTTATCTGGACTTGCGATTAGCCTGCCTCTAGTCTTCTCACGATTCGCCACCTCATTCCATCTAAACGTTGGTGGTTAGTCATTTTTACTGTTCCGATGTGAATTTAACCGATTGCTGCAAGATAACACCAAGAAATTCGCCGAGATGTGCTAGCGAACGCAATTCGTCCTACCCTCCACTAGCTTATAAAGCCTGTTTTTCTGCTGGCTTCGCCTACACACGTGTACACTTATGTATTTGTCGTACAAGATTTGCATTTTTATCTAGAAGCAGTGTCTTTTTCCCTTCAGTTCAGTTCTTTTCATGCAATTCGATAAAATATGCGAATTCTCTTAATTTATTTCACCAGTGTACTTAGCCGCTGGTTCACCAGTGTACTGGTGGAACTATTCATTGTTAGTACCATACTGCAGAACATATACCGCATTCGCTTGCGTACAAGACGCACTTTTTTTCTTTGAAAATAGGTCTGGAAAACGGGGTTCATCTTATACGTCGATACTCAGTTTATTAGGAGTTAGCATTTCGTAAATTTGTGAATGGGTCCAAGTTTCATGGGATGCTTTAAAATACAGAGACAGTGGTTAAATCATTTAAGAAGTGTGGCATTAGTAATGCACTGAATGGTACAGAGGACAATTTGTTGTATGAAGATGAGGACTCAGATGCTGATTTAGAAGAGGTTTCAAGTGACTTTTCACTAGATGAGTGTCTGGGTTTTGAAGTAGAAGATTAAAAGGTGTTCTTTTCCAGATAGATTGGGTATTTGTAGAAAGTATTGTTTCGTATTTGTATTGCTTTATATTTAAAATACTGTAAATTCATTATAATGATCAGTAATAAAGTTTTATCCTTCAAAAATGTGTATAAAAAAGGGGGTGCGTTTTATACGACGGTAAATGCTAAACCACCATTTGAAGGAAAGTCTCGAAATTACGGATTTGAATGGAATTGTTGGAAATTAAATAGTTGTGAAGAATAATTGGAAACAAGCATGTGTTTTCCAACTAAAATTAAATAGTTGGAAAACACATGCTTGTTTTTGACTTTGGCATTACTAATTCATACGCTTAAAGGACGAAAAACATCATATTTGATACATAGCATTTTTAAACTTTTTTTTTTAAAAGCCCAAAGGAGCAGTTTGCCCTGAAGGGCAATTAATTTTGTTTTAGCAGTTTGCGTCGTCCACTATAAAACAGCGTTTCACTTTTTAAATTGTTGCCACCAAATATTAGAGCCCTGTGTTATATTTAACGAAATTAAATAATGAAGAATGTGCATGAATGTATGTATGTTTCTTACACTGTGAATACACCACGGTACCTAGAGACATCAAATTTTAAATAATTTAGTCCTTCACCCGAATACGGGTACCTGGAAGCCCGGATTTGGAATTTCGAATTTGTTTTATTGCCATTTTCATATTTTGTAAAACTTTTAAATTTTGATTAACAAACTCAATGATTTCAAAGCGAGCAATGGCAACACTTCACGGGGGCGGACCATTTTTATTTCCAGCGTGCGAGATTGTCTATCCGAAGTTCTAAAGATATGCTATTTTTAAATATTGTTAGCCCAAAGGGACATCAGCCTAAATGCTCTGAAAACGTGTGTGTGTGGGGGGGGGGGAACACCAGCCTATTTGGGTTTAATATAAAATCTGAAAGCTTTCGAATATTTTTATATTTGTTTTTGGATTCTATTGATATTTGGCATTTTTCTTATAGGGTCTACTGATATGAAAAACGAAGATCTGAGTCCTATATTCTACTCGAGTAAGTATTTCTCTGGAATTTTTTATTTTTATTCATTTCTAAAAATTATTGCGTTATTAGCTGAATGAAGGGATAAAAATCTACATAAATAATTTGAAATGTTAATATTGACTTGGGATTTTAAAATGGTCTTTAAATGATTAGCCATGTTAGAAAAATGAAAACAATCTATTGCTGTCGTATGCAGACCATTTCCTTTTGTTCTTTTATTTAAAACTGAAATTAAAATCATAATTACCGCATTCGAAATTAGATTTCTTGAAATATGAGACAGTAATTAAATCTTGATTAGATTAATTTTTTGTGTAGTAGCACGAATGTGTATTTGTAAATCTCGCAACAAAATTTGAGTTCAATAAATTTTAATGGTGAAATATTAATTTTACTTGCAGTGCTGTATTATGAAGCTAAAAGGATTTCATTCTGTTGCCATCATATAAAATGAAATTCATTTTAGAATCAATATCATTTTGAGAAAATTGAGTTTTATTATAGTTTTGTATGTTTTTTAAAATACTTCGAAGAAAACCTCTTCGAGTTGTTTATTGTTTTCACTTCTCAGATATTGAATAATACTGCAGAGCAGAAAGGATTGCCACTTGAGAGAAATATTTATTACAAACCTTGTTCTAAAGTATCTAGTGTAATGAATGCATAGCTGTGGTATATTAAGTCTCCAGGTAGTATTAAGTTAGGATGAACTAATATTATACCGATTTCTCCACCTCTCCAATCATTTGAATTTGTCTTTTTGAATTGTTCATCTATAATTATAAAACATAAAATTTGTTTTTGCGTGTGTTACCCTATAACGTAGAGACAAATAGACCAAGAATGCGAAATTTGGTGCATTTTTTTTTCATAGCGTCACTTGTGGAGGAGCGAAACCTCTGCCCCGTTGGGTCATTTATTTATCTAACGGAAAACTCTTCGAAACATTTTTTTTTTTTTTTAAATTAGAAAAATCCCCTAACAAAGCTTTATTTTTATGAGATGTAAAATTTTCAAAATGTTACAAGCCGTAGATTTTCTTATGCCAAAATTAGATGTTTCATGTGAAATGCTCGAAATCCAGAATAAAGATTGAAATTTTACAATGATTAGTTTGATCGCTAAGCATGGATAAGAATATGAAGAATCTATTAGAATGTGTATATCTATTAGAATGTGTATAAAATCTATTAGCCGAATTATGTACTGAAGAATCTATTAACCGAATTATGTACTTCTGCACCTTTGCACTTTTATTATAGGTTTATTCATAAAATCCCACCTGCTAAAGCGGATAACAAAACTCGGCTTTTGCCGCCGAAGCAAGCGTGTTTAGAATTTTGTTAATGTTAGCAATCTATTTGATTAATTTATTGATGAGATATTAACGGACGATTTTTCGACACTTGATTTTCGCGGTCCCCTTATCAAAATGACGCCAAGATTATTGCCAAATTTTAACTGCTTGCATATTGCTTGTGGCTGCTGTATCTCTGCGATTATTTTTATTATGGCATCATAAGCCTTATTATCTTTCCCAGACGATTTCCGCCGCATGAATTCTGAAAGATACGACTGTAGATGATGTCAGACCATTTGTTTCGCCATTTAACTGAGCTCTACACTCTTTCCACATTTTAGATGTGAGCACCTATTGCTGAATAAACAAAATTAAATGTGCGATCCACAGTTAAAAGGCTGTAATAAGCCTTTTGGAGCTCGTCTGTTTTATAGACTCACGAATAATCTGACTATATAGTTGATCCTCCCACTTCGTGGTCTACAGTCGTTGATATCGGTCTGCTTGCTTTCCGATTTGGAACCTGAACAAGAAAGCACTCGTCACTTTCACGGCATAACCTGCCGAATAACTATTGTCGTGGAGATATCCTGCTGGAGTAATTTTCCCGCCACACGAAGAATCTGTTTTTTTTTTTTTAGTCCAAAGGGATTTGAATCCCGAAGGACTATTAGTTTCGTTTTGGCATTTTGCGTCGGACTCATAAATGTCGGTTCACTTTTCAAACTGTTGCCACAAAATGTTAGAGTCCTGCATTATATTTGAAGAAATTAAATAATGAAAAATCTGCATAAATGTATGTATATTTCTCGTATTGTGATAAAACAACGGTACATAGAGTCATCGAATTTTGAATAACGAAATCCTCCAACGAATATGAGCATGTGGAAGACCAAATTTGAAATTTGAAATTTGTTTTATGATCGATTTCCTATTTTTTAAAACTTTGACGAATTTTTGATTAACAAACTCAAGGATTTCAAAGCGAGCAATGGCAACGTTGTGCAGAAAAAACATTTTTATCTCCAGCGCGTGAGTCTCTGTATCGGAAATTCTAAAGATATGCTCGTTTTAAAACTATTTTGCGATATTGCTGTTGCACTGGATCTTATGGTTTAAGTGCGAGGAACATGATATTTAATAAAGAAAGGTAACACACAAAATGTTAAAAAACGCCCCTTTGGACGTAATTTAAAATCTGAAACATTTCAGTTTTTTTTTTTTTTTTTTTTTTTTTTTTTTTTTTTTGGGTTGTCGAAGTAAATCTAGCGAAAAAAACCTTTCTCATAAAATTATTCCAGTGAATCGGGGTATTTTGACAGGTGTTGAACTGTTTATCGCACCATTTAAGGAACGTTAGTTCCTTTGCCCAACATTAGATGAAACGTTGGGCTGTTAAGAATGGTATTTTGGAACAGCTAAACCAGTTGTCGGATTGAATGCTCCTTTTTTTGTTTACAACTTTTCACGTAGCATCTCCACATACTTTCGTTTACGTATAATTTCATTTCGTGGCCATTTACTCACATTCGAGTGCGAGGTAATGTATTGTTGCTTGCGTACGGGATCGTAATAGATTGAATGCATGTCCGATAAAAGGTTATTAAAATTTATTCGTATCACAAGAAATATAACAAAACGCTGGAATTTTCCTCAAAGATATTCGTTCAATATCGCAATATTACACAATATCACGCAGTAGTTATATTTTAAACTGCTAAAACGTTAAATAGAACGCAACCCAAAGCGCAGAGAAAGCTAATTCGTTCTTACCGCGAATTTGCTACAACAACAACTAAGTAAGCAACTGAGGTGGGATGTTTCGCAGTTCTAGCAATTTCTGGAAAGCAAAAAGAGTGGAATTATGGTTACAGCTAACATAATAGTCAATTACATTTATTCAAATTAAATATCACTTAGGGAGATAAACTTATTCAATGTTAAATTCACATTCTCTTGTATTTTTTATTTCTCCGGCGTAGCTTTCTCTTAAAATTTGTCACGCGCTGCATTGCACGGGAAAATAAACAATTTGAATTATAATTCTCTAAAAATATCTAACTAAATGCAAAATTCTTAACAATACCTTTTTCCCGGTAAAACGATATGGCTTCTTTCTCAGACTCCTTGGTAAATTAAAAATTGTCAGCACTTTTTTTTTTAGTGTTTAAATTGGGGGAAAAAATTATCAGGATATCATGTGGATCGTCTGATTCTTCAAATAAAAATTGAAAATAAAAGTTTTATTTATTATTTTTTTTAAATTTAATTTGGCGGTTTATCGCGGGGGACGTGAAAAATCAAGTTACCGATCCTTCTGTTCTGTCGCTTCTGTAACCCCCCCCCCCACACACACACACTCCGAACTATGACTGAAACGACATTGAACTTCTAGTTGGTACTCCTCTCTTCTCTGTTACTAAAATAAAAGTAGTGTGCAGTATATCTACATTATTTGAGCTACAATATAGTTTATTAATATGTGAGCAGTATTTTACTTATCATCTGCTGCCGGTTCTTGTTATGATTTATATGGTCAATTATTAGACGTGGGACCATTTGAAATTTATTTTCGTATGAAAATTAGAGGTAGTTATTTTTTCGCTATTGTGCTATTTCGGCTTGCGAAAAATCTCATGGAGATGAATTATGTCTCGAAAGAAAAATTTTGTCTTCTCCTTTGTATTTATTCTTTAATAATAATAATAAAAAAAAAAAAAAAAAAAAAAGTCTTTAATTTTTCTCATTGAATCCTTTTTTCGGAAATCAGAGCTATATTGAGTTTACGTACAATAATTTTTTCCACTTCAAATCATTAAAGTTTTTTTTTAAACTCCTACTATTAGTTCGTTCTTCCTATATCTTGTTCAAATTTTCAGTCGTTAATAAAATACTTTTATTCATCCGCTCAAGTTCAAATACATTTTTTTTTTAACTTGTACTGGATGTGACAATTGATGTTAATACAGTTTTTCACACATGAAAAAAATTTTTTTTTTATTTTAAAATTTTTTCTTTGTTGACCTAAGTAGGAATTGACTTTATTTAATTAAATTTTTTTATTTAATTAATTATTAATTAATTAATTTTCAATCGTTAATAAAATACGTTTTATTCATCCATTCAAGTTCAAATACATTTTTTTAAACTTGTAGTGGATGACACTTGTTGTTAGTACAGTTTTTTCACATATTAAAATTTTTTTGTATTTTAAAATTTTTTTATGTATTTTAAAAATTTTTCTTTGTTCACCTAGGTAAGAACTGACTTGAAATTTTTTTTTTATATTACTTGTTTCGTATTTATTACTAGGTTCTATCTTGCTTTTCCTCGCGTACAAAAAATAATCGTTCGTAAGCAAATAAACTTGCATTCTTCGTTGCTTTAAATTAACTATTTATTTAAACTTTCGGTGTTGTTTCCATTATGCAAATGCGGCAGATTAGACATTCCGCTTTGAAAGGAAAAAGAAAAAAAAAAAAAAGTAGAGACATGGGGAGAAAACCGTATTAAGAAAGACGGAAGTAAACAATTTAAATTTTTAATTTTATATGAGGATTGCGGTATATTAAAAATAATGGTGTAATAAATGAAAATAAGCGCTGAACGCGTTTCGAAATTTCCTTCCGTATTTTTCGTATTTTATTGACAATATTATTACTTTTCAGATAATGTACTAAAAGTTTTTCTATCCGAGTTATCGGAAAAAAAAAAAACATTATTCCGTAAATACTTGAAACTTTCTGTGTTAAGATAAAAAAATATAGTAGTTCCATTTAAATCAGAATACCCTTTCGCGGACTTTAGCCTAATTCGCGATCCGTTTTTGTAGCCTCAGTAGATGGCGTTAGGTGTTTTATTTTCTTCTTCTGTAGAGGGAATTGTGTAATTATTATTATTATTATTTTTTTTTTCGATTTTTCCTGTTTCATTGATTTTTTTCCCTGCAGATTTCGTTGTTCATTCACATGTTAGCTACTGTGAAAGGAAGTGGCAGTCATAAAATCTTGGAAACGCGCTTAGTGTGAATTTCCGTTTACGATGTTAATTTTTTTTTCGGGAAGGGGATCCCTGCTTTAGGCCTAGAAGAAAATTCAAAAAATATACTTTCACATTTTATTTCTATATTTCCATATTTTCATAGCCAGATTTAGACTTGATAAGGCCCTAAGCTATATGAGATATGGAGCCCATTATAAGTCTGCTATATTTTAATATTATTTATACTATATTTTAATTTTTTTTTGCGGGACTAAGCTATAGCTTGTGTAGCTTATACGTAAATCCGGCCCTGCATATTTTACATTTGACGTGTGAATCATAAAGCTCATTCTGTCTGGCTAATGTTTTATGGTAATTGCCCGAGTTTCGCTTTTGTTTCTCTCGCTTATTAGAGAAAGCATTTCAGCATGAAGGTTAGCTAATGCGCCCCGTGTTTGATTCCATTTTCGGAATTTATTGTGTCACTGAAACCGAAATGGTTTGTTTTAGTTTATTTAGTTCAGTTTAGTTGACTGTGGCGAAGCACACTAAGGCTATCTGCCTGAAGCAGGGATGCCTTCGTGGAGAACTTTCCAAAGGAAACGACCTCGTTACACGGTACACATGGGGAAAACCACGAAAATCCCCATACAGTCAGCCCGTTCGCCTGTAAGCAATCCCAGGTTGGAACTACCAGTGTTCAGAGATTAAAATGCTCGGCCGCTGGTGGGCTGGTTATTCGAAATGGAAATAAAAAAGTATAGTTGTATCTTATCGAGTTCTATTATTAACGCAGTTTTTTATAGATCAACCTTTATCAACTATTTTATTGCACAGAAACGATAAAATAATCTTCATCCACTCCTCAGTGAACGTATAAATGGAAAGTTACTCTAGATTTTATAGTCCATAAAATAATTTTCAGTTCTCTTAAAAATTTACTGTGATTGTCTAACTTAGAAGTATTTTCCCTTCATAACATTTGGTAAGTAATTAGCTATTATACAATTAAATGATTTAGCCACACGAAATAAGCATCGCTGCTCTTCTAACTTCCATCTCGAATTTTTCTAGCTTGTATAAAAATATGTTTTGATTTTTGCTTTCTGATGCAAGTAAAGGAAGTATTGCAATCGTGAAAAATTTCGGGTATCATGTTTCAACAAAATATCCAATTTGACCGCTCTCGAATTCATTTGAATGATTTTTGTTGCAAGACATCTATACGTACGATATTGCTGTTTAATTGAATTTTATAGGTTAAGAGCGAAGAACACGATATTTAATAAATAAAAGAAACGCACAAAACGTTAAAATGAAATGACCCTTTCGGCGTACTTTCAGATTTTTAGCCCAAAGGAGCTTTGTCCCTGAAGGACTATTGTTTTCGTTTTGCGATTTTGCGTTGAATCACTATAAATGTCTGTTTTACTTTTCAAACTGTTGCCACCAAATGTTAGAGTCCTGTATTATATTTGAAGAAATTAAATAATGAAAAATCTGCATAAATATATACTTATTTCTCGCATTGTGATAAAAAAGAGGTACATAGAGCCATCGAATTTTGAATGACGTAATCCTCCTACGAATTTGGGCATGTGGAAGACCAAATTTGGAATTTGTTTTATTATCGATTTCATATTTTGTAAAACTTTAACGAATTTTGAGTAACAAACTCAACGATTTAAAAGCGAGCAATGGCAACACTCTACGGCGCGGGGAAAAAACCTGTTCATCTCCAGCGGGGATGGAACTGTGTATCGGAAGTTCTAAAGATACGCTCATTTTAAAATTATTTTGCGACATTGCTACTGAACTGAATTTTGTATTTTAAGTGCAAAGAACATGATATTTAATAAATAAATGTAACACACAAAACGTTAAAAAAAGTTTCTTTGGACGTAATTTAAAATCTCAAACCTTTCAGATTTTTTTTAAAAATATTTATTTATTTATAATATTAAAAGTATCTGCAGTTATTCTTCGTAATTTATGGCTTTGTTTGCGTGTCAGAGCATGCGTACCCACGTAGCCTGGCAAGGTTGCTGCTGCTGCACGAGGTGTAAGATTTTTTGACATAATTAATTACAAAATTATTATCCCGTAGCTGCATACCTGCATGTCTGTGGTTTATAATATCGAGCGTGAATAATTAAACTTCTGTAGTGTTTTCCCTTAGCACTGCCATCAAAATCGATTCGTTTTCTAATTCGGAGTGTATATCAGACTCCTTTAATTCGATTCATTTCGGAGAAATTAATGTATTGGTGATAAAAATTAAGCATTTCTGTATGCAACTGTTTTACTCTAATTTATTTTTATAACTTTAGTCTAGTGCGTATTGCCATAATATGTTATCAGCACGTGTATGTTCTGACGTTTCCGGTCCTAATTTCAAGACGCATGTTTCCGCTTTTGCCTTTATTTTCGATAACTATTTATTTATACATTGTTGCGAATATCATATCCGAAGACCAAACGAAATCAAAAATTAATATGTGAATTGTTATTCCATATTTTATGCTAATTCGAATATTTTGCAATTTTATGATCAAATTATACCTGAATTTTGTTGGAGGCGAATGGAAAATTAATTTAATTCGCCATTTTTTCTTTTGTATGGCAAATTATATAAGGATTCATCAGTAAATCGGCCATAATTGAAAAGATATTAAAAGTAAAATTAAAAAGTTTTCTGCAGTTTTGATTTAGATTTTCAAACGTACACCCTTTTTGATCAGTGATAGTTTTACCTTAGTGCTAATTTAGCTTCAAGCAGCTGAACACTGAATAATCGCACAAAGTAATAAAAATTAGGAAAGTAATTGTAATTTATTACAATCTTTTAAACATCATTCGCAGATTAAAATAATAAGAAATCAAAAACTATTACTTATACATTGACAGTACATTAGAATACTAGTCTTAAGTTATTTACGGCAGTTCTTAGTCCAAAGGGGCTTTGTCCCCGAAGGACTGACTATTGTTTTCGTTTTGCGATTTTGCGTTGAATCACTATAAATATCCGTTTCACTTTTCAAACAGTTGCCATCAAATGTTAGAGTCCTGCATTATATTTGATGAAATTAAATAATGAAAAATCTGCATAAATGTATGTCTATTTCTCTCATTGTGATAAAACAACGGTCCATAGAGCCATCCAATTTTGAATGACGTCATCGTCCAACGAATATGGGCATGTGGAAGACCAAATTTGAAATCTGGAATATGTCTTATTATCTATGTCATATTTTCTAAAACTTTAACGAATTTTTGAGTAACAAAGTCAACGATTTAAAATCGAGCAATGGAAACATTCTACGGGGAAAAAAAAAGACCTTCTTATCTCCAGCGCGCGAACTGTGTATCGGAATTTCTAAAGATAGGCTCATTTTAAAATTATTTTGCGACATTGCTATTGAACTGAATTTTATGGTTTAAGATCAAAGAACATGATATTTAATAAATAAAGGTAACACACAAAACGTTAAAAAAACGCCCCTTTGGACGTAATTTTAAAACTGAAATCTTTCTGAATTTTTTTTTTTTTTTTTAATTAATTTTTTTAGGTTTTGAAGCTGTAGTGTCACTTCCGTATTTCCATTTTCCCGCTAGAATGCAAATAAGCTAGCGTGTATTTAAATGAGGGTTTGTTAAGTCAGAACGTGCTTTGCCGTTTGGAGGCCAGATTACTGAGTTTGCCATTCTAGATAAAAGTTCCTGTCTTCGGCGTTGCTTTTTGCCGATAGTTTATAAGTTAAGTCCGAGAGAGCTTTGCGATTAAATTGCTCTTTGTAATCTTTGCCGATTCAATATTTAGATTGAGCTGTGCATTTTTCTTTTCATTCAGTTTCTGCTTTGGGTTTCTCGCCATACGTCCTGGCGAACTTTGCAAACACCAGGAGTGCCTTCTGTTCATCTATTTTAGTTTAAAGTAAAAAGATCTTTTACACTGCTTGAAACTTTCCGTACTTACTTTCTTAGACTAAGCGATAAGTCGCTTAGAGTCTTTTAAAAGGTTGAGTCACAGTTTACAGTAGTGAACGACATTTGGAAATCAGCGTAGCACAGCCTTATCCAACTAATGAACCAAAGTATTATCCAGAATTTAAAAATGAACTACCGATTCCTATATATGCGTCTTTGTGTGATTGGCCATGATTTTCAGAAACAATTCACATTGAAAGACGCTTTATTTACTTTTTCTGTTGCTTAGAAAGATGTAAAGAACATAATTACTTAACATCGCTATTGGCGTGCATTATGGCTTATGATCATTTTCGTAAGCAATGAGTGATGAAAGTTCTCTTAGTTTTAAAACACATCCGACAATCGTGGCCGTCATCCAGGATTTAGTTAAGTGTTCGGAGAAGGGTAGTATTAATGAGGAGATACAGACTTGGGTGGATGCATAGAATTCTCTTCCTGTCACACTCTGTAAAGATGACGATAAAATAATTGGTTATGTATTGGGAAAGGAAAAAAATGACGAGGTGGAAAGGGAGTTGAAAATGACACGGAGAGCAAGGAAGTTGCGTGGAAGAAGGCTGACGAAGGATTGTAGATTTTCATTAGATTTACCGAGAAGATTTTCATCTTTGTCAGTATATGATGTAATGAAGCTTCGTTTTATAGATAGCGCATTTTTAAAACCAATTTTGTAAGCAGGCACATATTTGAAGTGGTTTGCTATCACACTAAAAAAGCTCGTAACTTTCATATGATAACATATGTGATAATTTTAAAATCTTGTTTAATTTTTTTAAAACATAAAATCATGTACATGTGTTTTAATTTTAAATAATCTGTACGATTTTCTTTGTTAATTACTTAATTGGGGCCGATAGATGAAAAACATGACCAGCGGACTTCACATGCTGAGATTTTTTATATGGTATCACAAAACATGAACAGGTAAATTTTAGAAATGTATATTCAGTTATCCGGAAATATGTCTTATCCGATATCGGGTGAGGTTCAGGTTCTGCTGTATTAGGTAATATGTACGATTGTTTTATAAGGTATTTTCTTCCTGTCGTCTGCATACCTTCGTGGTGTAATGGTAGCACACTCGGTGCGTATTCGAGAGGTCCAGGTTCGAGTCCTGGCCACAGTATTGCTCATTTTCATGTCTCCTGCTTTAAAGAAAGAAAGGGAAAAAAAAAAAAAAACTAATGTTTGTACAGAGGCGCTCGAACTAAAAGGTGGTGGAGGATGATTCTCCACCACCAGGATTTGGCGATTGGATCCCCTAATCCCCAGTCGCTTTTTAAAAGGGAGAGTATATAAGGTTCAGAAGACAAACAACAAAAATCAGCGTCATATTTACAAAATTTCCACAGGACTAGTTTCGATGGTTTTACCGAACCACCATCCTCAGCTGCAAAACCGAAAATGAACAAGATAGGAAAAATGATTAGATAAGATAAGAAAGCCTGGACAAGAATAAGCAAGTGGCGCCATCTGTTGGTGAAACCAGAACTGAAACATAATTTCTTTAAAGGCCGAAGGCAAATTTGGATTGGAATTAGGATCGTTAACTAGAACAGAAAGATTTTTATGAATGTGAAATGCCTCTAGAAAATTCAGTTCTCCAATGGAAGATGTTTTTTGAATAATTTTGGCAGCAGAAAAATTGAAAGTGTGATTTTCGGACCAACAATGTTGCGCAACAGAAGACTTCTGTGTTTCCTTTTTCTAACATATGCCTCATGTTCCTTGACGCGAAATTTTAAGGCTCTCTTAGTTTGGCCAAGGTAAATTAAACCACACTGGCAAGGAATCCTATAAGTAGCCCAGGAATTCATATCCGGAATGGAGTCCTTAAGTATGGAACTCGGAATTTTATTGATGGGAGAGTAAACAACCCGAAAGTTAAATTTCTGCAAAATATGTGCAACTTTATAGCTAATTGATGGAAAGAAGGGAATGACAACAGAATTTTTATAATCTCCTAAAACAAGAGTGTGCCTTTTAGTGTGTTGAGATGAGAATTTTTTAACTGCTTGATTAATAATGTTGGGTGAAAAGCCCCTGTCAATAGCTATTCAAGATATTTCAAGAGATACAGGTTCGACTTTCGGTGAGGGCATTGCTTATTTTTTATGGCTCTTGCTTCAGAATAACCTAATGTCTCTAATTCGGGTGTCTAGTTTAAGTAACACCCGAATCTTAGTTCTTAACTGACTATTTAGAAGCTTTCCGATTGTTTTCGTGCATTAGATGTTATGCATATTGCAGAGGAGGGATTTATATGGAGGATTTTTTCTGAGAAAGTCGCCCGTGTTGGCATATTGCTTGCTTGTTTATCTTTATCAATTGGCTATCTTTCCTCAGTAAATATTTTTTTTTTTTTAAATATTTCTAATGAGGTGGCCTAAATTCTGTCTCTTTTTTAAGATAATGTTTCTGATAGCGCTACAAAAATTAGTTCCAATATATTTTGCATTATTTAATGTTAGTAGTTTGAATATCGCGCTAATATGGCTTAGTGGTTATTTTTCGTTTATCATACTTGTAATGGTTCTTCTGTGCAGAGTGATTTCAAATTCATGGTACAAACTTGAAGGGGAGGTACAGAACAAAGATACGAATAATATTCGCACAGAGAAAAACCAGATCTCAATCCATTTATTTATTCATAAATACATGGTGTCTCACTTTAACTGAAACAAGATGCTTACAAGAACGGATCAAAATTCTATTCACCGACAGCGAGACGCGCTTGATAGCGTCAGTGGAGTGACTGGCTTACGCTGGCAAAGATGCCAGGTATTTCACGCACACATGCAGCAGCTACTGTTAGTCAAGCACCGAGATCCTGAGTCAACTGAAATCGCATAAACAAGCCTCTTCAGATGTCCCCAGAATAAGTAATCGAGGCTTGATATATATGGGTAGATCGTATTACCAAGGGATTAATCCACAACTACCAATCCATCGCACCCAAAAGTGACATTTAGATAATTGCGAATATCAATGCTGAAGTGGGCTGGCGCCCCATCATGCTGGAACGAACAACATTCGGTTACGATCGGGACATCTTGCAGTAATTCTGGTAATATCTTTTCCAGAAAAATAAGATAACGTTGGTCATTGAGTCGCTGTGGCAATATGTAGGAGCCTACTAAAAAGTCGTGGATGATACCTGCCCACACATTCACACTGATTCCTTGTTGAGACGCATGTGGTCGCGTTGCGTTTGGAGGCTCAGTTGAGAACACTTGAGAATAATGCGCATTAAATACAGAGTACACGGATAAACGTCGTCTCATCTGTAAATTTCACATGAGCTGTGAAGTTCGGCTGCAATGCAAATTGCTGCAAATCCACTGGGAGAAGTTCAGGGACAGAGGATAGTCTTGTGGATTCAAAGTTTGTACTCTCTAAAAATGGAAGAGCTGTAAGCGATTTGCGTTTAACACTGTCCAAATGGTATGTGGACTCACACCTACGTTTTGTGCAACAGCTCTTGTACTTGGCTTAGGTCTATCAGCCACAATGTTCAAGATGCTTTCTTGAAATCTTGGATTGCGAACAGTTCTTCGTCTACCAGCATCCTGTCTGGTGAGGTGGAAAGAACTTGTTTCACGAACCTGGCGATGTAACCGCTGAAACATGTGATCCAGCATTCGTCTATCAGGAAACTGCGTGTGATACATTTGTAGCGCAGCTCTGACGTACCGTTTGTATGACTGTACATGTAATGCATGTCTGCTTTTTCGGCAATCTCCTATCACTGATGGCAGCACAATCGCGAATGGTGTCTTCCCCTACTTAGATGCACACCGGCTGCCCTCTATCAGCAACGGTATTTTATGCCAAGTTTCTAATATGGAAATGGAAATGTGTTTCGTGACGTAGTTTGAAGCAAGATCTTTTTGAATGCGTGATAAAAGGTGCTGTGGCTGTTGTTCTTCGTTATGAAGAAATTCACAAGAGATTTTATGTGATCTCAGTCTCGGTTTAAAGTTTTTCTATTGTAAATGCATATTAAGTTGTATTTATGACTAAATATATGAATTGCGACCTGAGGTTTCCTGTGTGAATATTATTTGTATCTTTGTTCTTTACCTCCTCTCCAAGTTTGTACTATGAATTTTGAATCACCATGTACATGAAAGTGTGTACTCAGATTCTTGCCAGCACTACCGTACTTACGATAATATTTGGGATTTCATTTTTTGTTCTGTTTACGATCGACTAAATGATTATCTGGAATTGATGTACGAAATAGAAGTTCGGGATAACGAATGACAAGGATATATACATAAATTTTCGTTTAATTCAGATGAAATCTTCAAAATCGTTGTTTTTGTTGAAGCAAGTTGAAATCCTATATGTATTTAATATGCTGTTTTCTGTCGAAACTTTCAGGAAATGGTTCATTTTAAAACATTTGATTCTGAAGTGGAAGAACTAGCTGTCATCTTGTTAGTTTTCGCTTTGTTACGTCTCGTTTCAAGAATGATTGATATCTTTTAGCGATTCATTTGCTAGTTACTTGACCTTGATATCGCTTATATGCTGGAGCAATTTCTGAGATAAAATATAAGGACAGTTGAATCTGATTGAGTGATTTGTTCCCGGATCGAGTTGTCTCGGTCAGGACAAGGAAAATAAACGTTTTGAAATTGCGAAATGGGATACGATCTGGTCGATTGATATTCATAAACCAAGATTTAGTCATCTTAGGAAAAGAATTATATTTTTAATGTTTCTGAAAGATTAATTCCTGAAACGTTATATAAGACGCGAAGAAATTCAACAGAAGTGAGAAAACGTTCATTTTATAAAAAATCTAGAACTCAATTCATTGAGATAAAAAATAAATGAAGAATTTAATTTATTCATTCTCATTTATTGAGAAAAAGGAGATTAAATAATATTACTCCAAGTTAACTGCGTAATACTGCCGCAGAAGTCTAGCTCTAAAAGAGAACAAATTCCCACCCTTGCTTTTCCTCTGATTTCTTAAGACATCTTTTCATCTGTTTTCTTAAGACATCCCATCATTCGCTTGAGGATAATATCTCTGCAGTTTTTAACCTTCCAGAACGCGCGTATGCGCAAAATTTGCGACAAATTCAGTTTTTAATGCACATTATTCGCATATTGAAGATGAGACGTCTGAAGGTCATTTCTATTTCCCCTTTCTACCCTTCTCCACATCATGGAATGTGCCAATAGGAAGTCATTTGACTTTTTTTTTAACTGGGCTTTCGTGCTACGTGGCAGTTTTTTCATAACAGTTACGACACGCGCGTGGTCGTGTTTTAAAATTCGGAAAATATTTTTTCTCAAATATTTTATAATTTTGTGTTATTAATTGCCTTGTATTATTTCAATTTGAATACATTTGGCTCTGTAAATTTTATATCGGTTTTCATGGCAAAAAAATATGTGCAACCAGCTGATTTTGCTCGGATTCTTCAAGTATTATCTGATGAAGAAAAGGAAACCCTTGGATAGGAGAACAGTAGCGATTTCCATTCCTTATTTTCTTTTATTTCTATTTTTTATAAATAAATAAAAACATTAAAGTTAGTGTAAAGTGCGTTTTTGTAACCAGTAAGAAGTAAATTTCCTTGCAGAAGTAAGTAATGCTAAACTTTCTTTTTTTCCTACCAAGGTGTTTTCCTTTTTTATTGTCTATCCTTGTCTTTCATGAATATTAAAATTAGCTTCGATTTTAAAATATAATTATTAACATAAGAATCTCACTAACATAAGAACTAAAAAATAATTTACTTATATTTGAATGTGATATCATTTGTATTTGCGATAATAAGATTAATATTTTATTTCTTAACAAATTTATTATCAATATTCACTCATTTTCGTCGATTTTCGTGCCAAAAACGGTAAAATAACGGATGTCATAAAAATTCGACGCGCGCGTGCTCATTAAAATTGTCAAGCGCGCGTGCTGGAAGGTTAAGTATCGAAATAAGCCATAGTAAATCTTTTCTGAGTCAGTTGTATTTTTCTCATAATGGCCTTACTCCTAATATTGTACTCATCGTTAGGATTGGTCTGAACCAGGTCAAACTACCTATAATCAGCATTTATTTTAACCGTCTGGCCATCGATGGCCATGCAGAAAATTTGTGGCTTCGAGAACTTATATGAACCTTCACATTAGATGCATTTTTGCTTTCTACTTTTCAATCATAATTTTTTTTTTTTTTTTTTTTTTTTTTTTTTTTTTTTTAAGGCTGTTTGCATTTTGTGTAGCTCTGTCAATATGCATTTAATACACTAGCTTCAAGATTAAAATTAGCTAGCAACTATATCGATTTTCAAATTGAATGTTAAAAACAAGACAAGGTATATCTGAAATTTTTGTAAAGCTTCTCTGAAACGTTGGAGATCGTATCCTTTGGCTGCGTTTGCTGAATTTAATAAATAAATAAAAGAAAAGAGGGATACAGAAATTTTTTATTTTCATTCATACCGTTTTTTAAGCGGGTAGCAAACCCGCAACGGAAAGAAGTTGCGGAAAAAACTGCAATTGGCTTGACGCCAGCCTTTTGCGTATGGCATGCATATCCGTTATTGGAATAAGGGATCGAATCTTGCGCTTTTGTTGAACCAAATGTCACTAACTCTTTGTTGCCGGCGGGCAAAATCACGTGTGAATTTTGTTAAAATGGAAGAACTGTAAAGAGGAACTGGGAGTTTTTCTTTTCTAACATTCCGAATACTACTACCTATCTTGTTATATTTCTTATTCTTGGTCTTTTTTTTTTTTTTTTTTTAATATGGAAAGGAATGCAAAGTGGAAAAGTTACGATGAAATTGCAAATCATTGATTGGGATGAAAGATCCAATATAAGCCTGTGTGTGTAAGTACTGTGATTACTATCCCTGCATCGAATTTATAAATCGCCCTGAGAAAAGTTAAAATTATTATTGCATCTTATTTATCATTGTTAACCTCGTGTGTATTTATTCACTTGCAGTTTTTATTTGATTCTGCTTTGTAGATGATACTGTGTGTTTTATGTAAACGTTTTAAGAACAAAATCGCATTTGTAGACCAGTTTGATTCTTATGAAAAGGAGGTTGCGTCAGACCGTGGGTCTAGGACTTTTCGCCGTCGCCATTTCAGCATGGCCGTTTCGCCGTCAAGACTTATTTTAATTTACATGACTGTATTATATCTTGCCGTATTATACTCGTATTAAATTTATTTAGTTTAATAATTCTGTTTACTTTTTGTATTGTTGCGTGTGTACGGGTTCGTTATCAAATGAATGCACAAGTCCGATGAAAAAGGAACAAAATTTGTTATTGTCAGAACAAATAAAACAAAATGCTTAAACTTCTCCAGAGAAAATCGTACAGTATCTCACAGTAGTTATCGTTTAACTACTCAAACTTTCAACAGAACGTAATTCAAAACAGCTAGAGAAAGCTAATCCGCGAATTCGCTAGTCAACAAGAGCAGTTTTCTAAACGAACTCTTAAAACAACAATTAACTAAATAATAACGAATTGAGATGTCTATGTCTATGTCGTAACGCAATTAAAAGGCAATCGGCCTAGTGCGACCTTTACCAATATATTATAAGTAGGGTGTCTTTAATGATGAGTTGAATACAGTAAGACGGAACGTACTTTTTGCACCTAGTGCAGAGTCTCTAGAAGAGAAGTAAACGTGAACGAATTGAGAGGTTTTCATCCCGCTTAAATGCGCGAGAATTTTCTGCTATTTTCTCGAAATCAAAAAGAGATATTTATTTATTAAATATTAAATGCACGCGCTCTTATACTTTTAATTTTCCGGCTTAGCTCTCTTTTAATATTCGTCACGCGCTGCACTGCACGGGGAATAAAATAATTTAATTTATAATTCTACTAACATAAACTAATTAAATACCAAATCCGTAACAGTATACTTAATAAAGGTTACTTGTAATATATATAGTTATTTACACAGGTATGAGATATAAAAAAATTACACATAGTTGGAAAATTAGAAAAGTGGGGCTAAACTTCTGTTATATCAGAAGTTATATTATCAATTTTAAAATTATGCGGTACAATATTTACATAATTCGCCAAAATTTCTTGAAATTTTAATCGGCTAGTTTAGAGAAATCATACATACAAGCAGGAAATTCACATTTTTAGGAAATCTGAATTTAAAACGGAATTACTTTGGAATCTTGTCAGCACATTACTCTCTTAATTAATATGTCATGCGTAACGGTGCAGTTCTTTAAAACCGTACACAAAAACATTTTATATGTTATTTTATATATGAATATATATATATGAATTAAATGGAATTATTATACTAAACAGAGTTAGTTTTAATCAACTTAATATAATACGGCAAGATATAATACAATCATGTAAAGAAAAATATGCCTTGACCGTGAAACATTCCGATGGCGAAACGGCCCGGCCGCGAAACGCTACGGCGAATAGTTACATTCCTTCAGACCGTTTCTTGAAATTCATCCTTGTCATTTGAATTCAGCATAAAAATAAAATGCCTCTATGGTAGCTAGCGGAAACAGCTTCATGGCGATGCGCCGGCATTGAAATTTGGGATCTCTTAAGTCTTATGAGATTCTCGAGTCTGTGAGTAGACGAGATATGTAAAATCCGTTCATCCGAAAGTCCTGTCATGTAAGTGGTAATGTAGAAAAGACCTTGAAATAGTATTTTACGCGATGGGTGGATCCGGATCGTGATGGTGTTGGGTACTGGCGTCCACATTCTATCATACGATATACGCACCCGTTTCTCAGTGTATTTTCATGGGTTTGTTAATCCAGACATGAGGTATAACACTAACAACAATCATATTAGGTTTATATTTTTGCTGTTTTAAAAAAATTGGAAACAATATTTGTCAAAAGTGTATCATTTATTTATTTTAATTATGCTGAATAAGGTCGTAGGATGAATATTTAGAAGCAGCATTTTAGATTACATCGTAATTGTGGGATCCATTTATTCGCAGTAAAATGTTGTTTAAACCCATCTGTACACTTTATAAACATGCCAGTATGCTTTCTGCATTATAACGCTTTGAATAAAATTTACGGAATTCCCGATTATCCGAGCCAGTTAATGCACAGATAACCGGCAGAATGGGATAATCCCAAAGACATCTATATCTTCTAAGCAAATAAACTAATTGTTCAGTAGTTTTAGAGGAATAACATACAGTATATTGTTTAGAAACGGATTTAACCCTTTCCGGCACGCTACCTTTTAAAATCGGAGTTTTGAATTTAAAAAAAAAAAAAAAAAAAAAAAAAAATGGTAGGCAGTCTAAGTCTAGAGGAGTACACCAGTAAAATTTTGTGAAGATAGCACTTATCGTTTTAATTCTGTGGGTGTGCCCAAAGTGGGCGCACTGATTGAATGGAGCTTCGAAAAGAGTGCTGAAACGAGCATTGTTCTCAATGAACTGACCGATGAGATGCGGAGAAACAAAGAATGCAGATTCTCAGTTGTCCTAGATTATCGGTGAGCCCCGTCTGGGCACACGTAGGGTTCGCCGTTTGGTTTTAGGCAAGATTTCAAGGTAAAAATTTAAAACTAATATAGAATTAAAAGATTAGCATACAGCCAAAAAAATAACATAGAAATTTCTTATCAAACAATTCCTTTTATACCCTAAAAATAATCTGGAAGATTTCTCTGGAAAATGAAGGTCTTAAAAAACTAAACATGGCTAAAATATATAGACTGGTTTGTGTTGAGCTGCCATGTACTATAAATAAAGAAGATTCAGAGTAATCTATAAATCTTTTTCATTCAATTTTTCTGTGCGTACAGAAGGAAATTTTTAGATGTGTCCGTACCAGACGCACTGTGCCGCAAAAGGTTAATTAAAGTGGTAAAACTTACGTAGATTTCAGTTTTTCTTCCGTATAAAATATGCTACATTCCTTTTTTTAACGACGCATCCTAATATGTTTCCCAACAGTTTGGCGAATATTGCTCCAAGTTATGACGTCTTTAAATTCGAACTCTGTTTTTTAACAGAGAAAAGTTAGAAGTTTTTCTGTATATGCTAGAGAAGCCCTTCTGCCTCACATCTGTTTTCCTGCTCTTCAACAGGTTATGCTTAAAAGTCACTATTTCTGTAATGTCCTGGTTTCTAACGAAAATCTCGTTCGTTCGATTTTGGGGCAGTCGTCGCTCCGTGTTTTCTTTACTAATATTTTGAAAATACTGAAAACAAGAAATGATTTCAACAGGATCCGATTTTTTTTACGTTTTCATCTTTTCTTCTTTATTATATTACTTAGCCAGATTCTTTTTCATCCAAAATTTAAACTCTTAATTCCTTTTTATACCTTAGGGGGGAAAAAGATGGTTGGTAGGGGCGAGTTTAACAGCAGATTGGTGGACTGCTAACTCAGCGAGAGCGTAAAAAACCTTAACCTTTTTGGGTGACCAATAAGATCTGAAATCTTTTTCTTAAAATATATTTTTGATTTTTTTAGTAAACTTTTAATGGCAAACTGATCTAAGGGTATTGGATTATAATCTGTTATTTCCAAATTTCATGTCTGCGTTGAAAACTTTAAATGTCGGTTCACTTTTCAAATTGTTGCCATCAAATATCATCGCCCTGTGTTATATTTAAAGAAATTAAATAATGAAGAATCTACATAAATGTCTGTATGTTTCTCGCATTTTGATAAAACAGCGGTATCTATAGCCATCCAGTTCTGAATAACGTACGCCTACACCCGAGTATGGGCATCTGGAAGCTCAACTTTGGAATTTGTTTTATTATCTATTTCATGTTTTGTAAAGCATTTATGAGTTTTTGATTAACAAACTCAAAGATTTCAAAGCGAGCAGTGGCAACACTGTACGAAAAAAAAATTATATCTCCAACGCGCAAGACTGTGTGTCAGAAATTCTAAAGATATGCTCTTTTAAAATTATTTTGTGATATTGAATTGAAATCTAGAGTTGAAGTGCAAAGAACATTGAATAAATAAAGGTAACAGACAAATGGTTAAATAAAGGCCCGTTTGGGCGTAATATAAAATCTGAAAGCTTTCAGTCAGTTTTTTTTTAATAATTTTTTTAAAATTTTAAATGGGCGAAATTGGTGTTCTATGAGGAATTCCGGAACGAAAGTCCTTAATTTTGTTTAGTTGAGTAAGGGTTTGAGCATTCTTCAGGTGTTTCTTTTTTACGTGATATGTCCTAATAATCACATATTTTCTGTCTCTTTCAAGTCCACCCTCTTTCAAGCATTTATTTTCTTCCTAATAAATAAATCGAATAAAAATCGAAGGAATGCTTTTCATGCAGAGCACTGTGTCCAAGGAGGAAAAAAAGAGACTGAAAAATAAAAGAACAGGAATAGGGAGGGGAGAACAAAGACAATAATGTCAGAATCTTTGAAATGGACAGTTAGGTAACATCAAACAATAAGCTATCTTGTATAGCTGACAGGCGTAATGAAATTTCGCTGTTGCTTCAGTGACCGCTGCGCTATTTCGATGCGGTCGCCTGGCTTATGAAGTGGTTTAAAAAATTACTGCCATTTTCCTTTCTCGTGCTTTTCAATCTTGTGATATTTTCACGTGATCGCCGAATTTTTTTACGCTTGAAAGAGTATACGTGAATTGTCGATTTTTCCGAGGAAAGAAGAAGAAATCTTATAGCTACAAAAACATCAGTTTTGATGCGATTACGTGTTTTTTATCATCCCTAGATTCGTTATAATAATATACATAATAATCTGTGTTTTATATATATATATATACTCATCTTCATATATGAGAAGAAAGAAATTAAATATTGTTATTTCTGTTGTACTCTGGTTCAGTCTTTATCACCTAAGGCTGCCAATCAGGAATTCAAGGATTCCAATGGATGACACATTTATTTTGAATACAGGCAAATCCTGATTATTCGAGAGCGGATTAAATGAGTTGCAGATTAACTAGATCCAGTCTAAAAGTTAAGTTTGTTTATCGCGGAACAATGGAGAAATTACTATCTCAAAGCATCTGAACAACACGAAACTGACTACGAAAAATAGAAAAAGGCAAAGATAAATGCGTGAACAAACAACACTAAAAGCAGATGATGCCTCAACATTTAAGAATTATTTTTATCAACAACTTTATAAATAATTTAAGTGTATTTATAATCTGAGCATTGTTAGGTCACCCTTAAAAGAAAATGGCGCAATCTCTGTCCCTAATATGAATAATATATACGATTTTTCTATAATGTATGCATTAAGTTACATATTGTATGATCTTAAATTCATTTAGTGCGAAAACAAGTTATTCTACTACTTGTGCAATTGCTGTAAAGTAAGTTAATAATAATTTATTTACTAAATAATAGTGATTATATTATCTCCTAAGTTTAATTATAGTAGAATTATCTTAAAAGAGTGAATCCATACTTAGTAAGTTCTATTTTGAAATATGTTTTGAAGTAACTTGAATGTAAATTGAATGTAAATTGATGTATACATTATAGAATAATCGTGGCACTTAACAACACAAAATTTGAACGCACGTAGTCGTCCAATCTGTCATGTGCATCTTGAAGCCCGAATTTTGATTCTAAAAAAATTTTTATAATTTAATTCATGTTTTACGCGAATTTAAGGAATTTTTGATAAAAAATCAGTGATATAAAAGTTCCACTTTGAAAAGCGTAAGATATTTATGTTTCGAATTTAATCCGAAGACCCAGCAATATAAAATAAAAGTGTTGCCACTCGGCTAAACGCAGTATGTTTGTCTTTCGAATTTAATCGCAGTAGGAAAAAACGGCGGGTCCAAACCACCTAAGTTCGAATTTGCTTTCATATTTTATCCAAAATTAAGGGACTGTTCATTAAAAAAAAATCAGCGCCATAAATGAAGCTTGTTACCACTCGGCAAAACATAACGTATTTGTGCTTCGAAATTAATCCGCAAATTCAGCGATTAAAAGGCATATTTTGCCACTATTCGAAATGAATTTTTTTTTAAATCCTCCACGCGGCAATGTTTTATCGTCCAGTTTAAAGCATAAAATATTTAATTTTTCTCTTAAATTTCTTCTGTTCTTAATTAACGAACTAAGTGGTTTAAAAGCAGTAAATGCAGCTTACTTTCAATTATTGTCAATTACTAGCTGGATTCATTAAAATAATTTTATTATAAGGTTATTATTTAAATTCACCAGTTATTTATAATTAACTTTTCCGTTTCCACACCAAAAATGTAAATGAGTTAGATAGCACTTAAGCTGCGATTTTTCGATTGTAACACAGAATGTCTTTCGATCGAGATCACGTTACTCACCCAAGGCCTGTCGAGATCACGTTACTTACCCGAGGCCACGTTTTGCCATCTCTGATAAGTTTCTTCGGCTTTGCGTTATTTCTGCTCATTTTTTAATTGTTACGTCGGTTAGAGTTTTGAGCCAACTTCAATTTAAATTTAATTGTGTTGCCGTTGACTACTAATCTACGTTTTTTAAATTTGAATTTGGCTGTTACTTTAGTTAGATCGCCACAAGTAGTAATTGATTTTGGTAGCACAAGACGTGTGGTTTTATGTGCAAAGTTCTATTCTTATAAAATGGTTATTTTATAAAAAGGTTATTTTAAACCCTTTTAAGTCTCTGTAGTTATTTCAATTCGCTTTACGTTTCTCAATAGTTTGGACTAGTTTATGCTTCCAAAGCAAGCCAAACTCTATAATATATATGTAAAATATAAACTACGAAAGAGAATTATTAACCGTAATTGAAATAAATGGACACTAGATCGTTAAATTCTTAATTTTTAATTAAATACATCCTCTTTTCAAGGATACGCTGTACACCATTTTGCGTCACTCTTTCTCTCGATTTATCTGCCTTGCGAAATCTTTTGCCCAATCGCTGCTTAGGATTAAAACAAACACTTTTGGAGGTTATGAATACTACAGCAACTAGTACTCTTTCGCGTAAGAAAAGTACAACTGAGCCTAAGTTCTAATTCTGCGCCTACTTACGGGACGACCCATAGATTGCAGCACGTCAGCACGAGATTAACTTTTTATTTTTTCTTTTCAAGCACTTAGGAGGTGCTACTGGCTCTTCAAATAGAAGCAAATAGCTTCGTGAGTATTTTTACTTCCTTGTACAAAGTATAAAGGAAGTATTGTAATCGCGAAAAGTTTCAGGCAGCATATTTCAACGAAAATATCCATTTTGACCTCTTTCGAATGCAATTTATAAAATTGCTTTAAAATGAATTTTGAAGAGAATTTTTCGTGGCGTCTGTACGAGCGTATGTACGTACGTACGTATCTCGCATAACTCAAAAACGAGTAGCCTCAGAACGTTGAAATTTTGTATATAGGACTGCTATAACATGTAGATGTGCACCTCGTATTTTGGTTGCAATCGGCCGCACCAAACGTATATAAATATATTTATATATATATCCACTCTGTTACCCGGCTCAGTAATCTCAGTTTCTTTACTATTATACTATCAGTGGCGTAGCTAGGTTGGTGCAAAGGGGGACATCTGTCCCCGGGCGCAGTGTCCAAGGGGCGCCAAATTGATGGTACGAAATTCTAGAATGAAAAGTTTTCCATTCATGGCACACATAGAGAGGTGCAAAATCTTTAGTTGTCCCCGGGCGCTGTAAACCCTAGCTACGCCTCTGTATACTATGTTTGTCAATTGTACATTTTTTGCTTTAAAAATGATTGAATTATGTTGTTCTTATCTTCCGGTTAAGGTTTTTATGCCTTTAGTAAATCTGTATGCAGTATTTTTAGAATTATCAACAATTTTAAAGTTGTTTAAGTGCCGCTAAGCCTTTTTTTGATGGTGGCCATTGATTGTTTACATTTGAAACAGCAGACTAGTGGATTTGTTGCCAACCTAGAGAGACTTAGCTTCGCAACAACAAAGATAACGCCTTCATTTATTATTGCCCATTAAATCATGCTTAATCCTTTCTGGAATTTTTTCGAGAAAATAAGTTTTTAAGATTTACTTCGTAATTTTTAATATAGATATTTTGAGTTCTTATGTATTTTTGCCTTCTCACAAAGTGAGAACTGAATTAATTGAATGAGAAATACTCAATCGTCTGTGAAAAACTGTTTCTTTTTTGTTTTGTTTGCTTAATTTCTTTTATACATTGTTCTAGCTTTATTATAGTATTTGAATAGAATATGTGGAAATGATTAGATAATTCTTTAAATGATATAAATTTTGTGCATTCTGAGTTATAATATGAACGAAATATAATATTGTTAAGTGAACCTAGCACCAGAGTGTCGCTATAGTAAACAAAGTGAATTTTAAAGAATGCATTTATTCTATTGTGGTTTATGCGCTGTCGGCGAAGTAGGTTTAATTCAATCTAGTTTAATTCAGTCAAGTTTAAACGAAATGCAAGAAAAAATGCGTATAATTTAATATTCCGTACAAGGAAGTCATGGGGTGTACACATCAGATTTTTTCATTTAGGATCCCTTTATCCAGTACGTAACTAACTGGTACTGGTAAAAGTCCTTTTTAGGACTGAAGACCAGTCACTAGGAAAGGGATACGGATATGACTTTTTCGCCTGTTTGGGCTGTGCCTGAGAGAATCATGTCCCTTCTCCAAGTTTCTTTTCCTGTTACCTAACATGTAAACTACGTATATAAAAATTGTGAGGCGCGTTTAGCATCCCTAGTGCTGTCCCAATTTAAGCTAACATGTATTTCTGAATAATTGTTCCTGTTCAAAGTAAAAAACCGTACAACCATTTATTTTATTATAAAAATACAAGGGTAAATATAAATGAATAAGAATAACATGTGAACAATGAAGTAGAAGAAAAATATTTAGAAAAATGGAAGACACGGGGGGGGGGGAAGAAAGAGATTACGCGCGTCCTCGGGAGGAAAAGGGAACTTTTGACTACTAATATAATTTATATAATCAAATGCATATATTTTCCAGATTAAATTACTGTAAATCAGAAGAAAATTGCTAACAATAGTTTTCTATTAATGATAATGTAGGGATTTATATTTACTTTAAGTAACCAATTGAATTTAATTTTACGTTCTTTCGTATAAGCCTTCATTCCCCTAATTGTCAATGCCAGAATATTTAAATTTGGTAGCGCGTGTGAAGTAATGCAAATTCTACCTTGAGAAGAAAAGTTTAAATATCGAGGTCTAGAAGGAAGGTGAGAGAGTTTGGAAATCATCGTCACCTCTGTAGCGTGAGCTTCAATTTCTGCAGTTATTGCTGGTTTACCTGGCATAACAGCTATCACTTTGCTGCCAATAGTTTTCGACGTGGTTTTAAGTAACAGGAGTTTCATGAGCCCTGTAGAGAATTTCTACTATTTGTTAATATCTTCGAATTTTTAGTTTAGTTCTTGTTATTTGAATTACCGAGTGAGGCGTAGTGTGTTAGCGTCAAGTCGACGCATTGTGAATTTTAAAGAGTTTAATAAAGGATATTTTTAACCCTTTATTAAACTATCCTGTGCGGTTCCTGCACGCACTTACTACACGTACAGTTGTCACTTAGAAGATAAGCAAGTGGTTCTTACAATAATATGGGTGTCTTTCACTTATACAATGGACCAATTAATTGGAAAAGTGTTGGGGGTTTGAACGCCTAGCAAGCACCGGATCGCTGGACCAATTTATTATAAGATTTAATAATATCCTCTTCCCTGTATTTTTTTAACTGCACGGCAGTTAAATGGATAAGCGTTATTTTGGAGTAACCTCAGTTATTGTATACTTTAATTAATCCTGTTAACCGGAAATAGATAATATGCCTATATTTAAAACTTGTTTGACTTTATTTGTATGGTATTTACATAACATCTTATTTCGGCTTTTTTATTCGCTACTTGTATTAAGAATAGTGTTTTATAAATGTGTTGTCTGTTAAGAATTTTCTGCAATCTTCGTCAAGATTTCATAACTTTTTTATCGTCTTTTGGCCATATTACACCATCTTTCCTCGGGTGTGCACCTTATTTATATATGTTAAATCTATATAAGCTCAAGATGAAGTCCGTCATTAGATTTTCAAATTCGAAATGTCTTATAGGTAAAAAATAAGTCAGATTACTTTAAAAGGTATACTATAATACAGAGTGTTTATAAAGTTTGTATACATTTTTGAGAAATACGTTCTAATTCCGATTTCTTTAGAAGCGATCTGAAAGAATGCTGTCAAGAGAGGAAAGAGTAGCCATTGTTTGTTCCCGTACACATGGATTAACGTACCAACAGGTGCAGGAGGACTTCACCCGCAAATTTAGAAAACAAGCCCCTACCAAAGCAGCTATTAAAAATCTTAGTAAAAAAATTCAAGCGAAATGTTAAAGATAAAGACCATTCTAAGAGACCTTCGATACACCACAAGTTGAGCAAAGCGTACAAAAAGCGATTACGCTTAGCTCCCAGGTATCTACAGGAAGACTCAGCCGGGAACTCTATTTCGCATACTACTGTTTGGAAAACTCTACTCTGTCATCTAAACAAGGATGCCTATCAAATTCAAACTGTGCATAGCTTGAAGCCGAGCACTATGCAGCTCAGCAAGTCATGTGTTATGATTTGTTGGAAGCTGTGGATATTGAGAATTTAATGGAGAACGTTCTCTTTAGCGACGAAGGCACATTCCATCTCAGCGGCCATGTTAAATAGGCATAATTGCCGAATGACGGCTGATGAACAACAAAACGTGCTATACGAATCTCAGGGAGCCACATCTAAAGTTAATGTATGGATTAGAATAGCTAGGCTCTGTGGACCTTTCATGTTTGCAGAAAGGACCATCACTGGAAAAATTTATCTCGATATGTTGCGACAATATCTTGAACCACAAGTAGTATCAGATGGCATTATTGACACCTGTTGTCTACCAACAGGATGGGGCACTTCCCCATTTTGCCATTATTGTGCGTAATTATCTTAATAAACTTTTCCTGATAGGTGGATTGGTCGTGGCTCTAAACGTCTTTGTGTTCCACGGTCACCAGACTTAACTACTCTAGAATTTTTTGTATGTGGTCTTTTTCAAGTCAAAAGTATACTGAGTGAAGACTGGCAGCATTGAACTATTAAAACAATAAATTTTGGCTGATTTTGGCAGCTGAAATTACACCAATAACTTCTTTACATTAGGTGTTCCAGAGTGTAATGGAATAGTGGCAGTTGTGCCTAGACACTCAGGGGGGCCACCTTGAATTGTACTCATTTAGTGTTCTTTTATGTTGCATTTTCATGTAAATAAGTTGTATTTCAGAATAAAACCTATTCAAACAAAATTGTATGGAGACTTTATAAACGCCCTGTATTATATATGCTGTGAAACAGATAAATATATTGTAATATATTTGATTTACTTTATTTTGTTGTTTATAATAACGTTCAGTGAAGGAAAAAATTATATGTGGAATATAGCTGTTATTCATATTGCCTTCATTTTCTACAAAAAAGGGTTTTAAAAAGAAGTAGCTCCAAATTAGTAAGAAAAGCAGCAGTAGATAAGATAAAACGCATATTAAATTTTTCGTCGGCGCCTGGTGGCTGAGGCTTTTTTTCTGCCGGACTCTTAAAGTCATCTTCTTTTGTCTGCCTTTCACTTAGGCAAGACAAACGGTGGTTGGAGAATCATTTAAGGAAGTTCTGTATTCTCGCAGATGGGTTTTGTAGCGTCCTTTTAGATGCATTGTATTACCTTTCGTGAGCAATAATGAAATTTTCTGATTACGTGCAGTTTCATTGCACTCCCTTGAGAACATTAAAAGCAATCTGACGATAACTGCTCTTTGTGGCCGCAGTTTTCTTTTTAATCCTTTTTAGTCCTTGCATTAAAGTCGATTGTTTTGCGTTTAAACCATCTTTACAACTTCTGTAGCCTATTAGTTTTGTAATTGTTAATTAAATTTAACAGAAAATTTTTGTGACAATTTTATTATTTTGCATATTTTAATGCGTTCTTTTGTAATTGAATTGATTCACTTTGGTGAATTTGATAGGCATTAATTGTGCATTCTATTATAAAAATTTGCATTCATGATAGTTATTTTATATTAATTTTCTTTACTTTAATCTTGAATGCATTTTGTTTTTGATTTTGAAATTCTGTAAAATTTTGTGTCGGCATTTTTCTACTATTGCATTTGTCTTAGCGATGCCAGCAAACCTATTCTAGAATAATTATTTTGTATACCTTTTTGCACTTTTCTGAATTGAATAGTTGACCTGTTTTTGTGAATTTTATTGGTTTTACTTGAGTTCTCTATTGTAAAATGTGCATTTAAGGCAGTATTTTATAATAATTTTCTTTGACTTATTTTTGAATGTATGTGGTTTTTGGAATCGGAATTTTTCATATATTTATGTTGGCATTATTCTTGTACTGTATTTCTATCGCGTCGCCAGCAAACCTGATGTAGAGTTTTTATATTACTTGGAGTGGTTTTGTTTTTAAACCAAATTTATGTTTTCCATTGTAATAATATCTCAGGTTCAGTGTATTTTATGATAATATTGTTCAGGTATCAAAGTTATTGGTTCTTAATTCTGAATTCATATGAAAAAATTTTATTTGGCAGTTTATTATTGTCTTAGTTTATCTTTATGCATTTTTTTTCTAAATTGAATGGTTCTTCTTGAATTTGTGAATCTAATTGATATTAATTGTGTATAATGCAGTAATGGATGTATTATATTTTGTTTGTACTATAGTTTTTATTTAAATTAGTTGGACTCAGTTTTGAAAGTATTTCGTATTTTCAGTACAAATTATGAAAGTATACTCGGTTTATTGTTTGAATGCTATAGGTACTACTTGTAACATGCGTTTTTTAGGGTTTATTCATGACTATGTTACTTACGTCCTTGTGTTCTTGAAGGCCTTGTATGCCACTGTAAACTTATTCTGCTTAGTCATAATAAATAGCTTCTGGAGGCAGGGGCTTTAATCCGTGTAAGGCAGACATCATGTCAGCTAGGTAATGGAGCCCCTGTTCTCTGGTTAACAGTACTTGAAATCTGCATTAGACATTTGCAGTGTTTAATTTCATAAGTATAAATTTTGTATAATTTACTCTCATCTTCTCCATACTACAGAGGCAGTTCTCAACTTTTTAGACGACTTTACTTTGCCATGAAAAATCGCCCGCTTGGATTTTTTCCCCCCATCTGCAACTATATTTTTGAAAGTGTAAATCATCGTCTGCTATTTGACAATTTTGTTTTCATGCAAAATAGCGCTTTTAAACAAGGAGTAAACGGAAGGCTATGTTTATGCTCTTTCTGGAGAAAAATTGTTCCAGATACATATCCAAGGAAAGGTTTCGATTGTTGGAAAGGCCAGAATTTTAATGTTAAAAGAAAATCTTTGAAGTTAAAGGACAGCCACATAATTATTAAAATACTCAGTGTCAACTGTAAACAAAGCGATTAATGCTGATCTGAATATTAAAAAGGTGAAAAAACATAATGTGCATTGTCTTTCTCCACCACATACTGCCCAAAGCAGAACCGCTGCAGAATTCTCTGTGAGAAACAATTATTCGGACAAAAACGGAAAATTTTTGCCACAGTAGATGACTCTTGGGTATATTTAAATGACCGCAATAAAAAGAGATCCATTCAGTTTTATCAAAGAGAAGAAAAAAGTCTTAGAATATGGTTCAAAGAATCTAAAGAAAGTTTCTCTTTGGGATTTATGATTGTTGCAGATTTGTGGTATAGCAACAAATGAAAATTAAAGAGAGTGCAGAAAACTGTTAAGGTCCACTTAACATATTATCAGGAACATATTGTATACCCAAATATGAAATACCTTCTCTTTACCCACAGTGCCATCAGCCAGTAGAACTACATCAAAGCAAAGCAAGCAGCAGCTGTCGAAATCCACTGTGAATTTCCCAAAAAAATGGAGCAACAAATGTGTATCGAAGCCATACCTTTCACTCATATCCCTACTAAATCTCCTCATGGATTTTTGCGCTTTTGAATTTTTAAAAAGTGGATTGTCCAGACGTCGACCTACAATCCTCATGGGACTTCGGAAAGCTGTTGAAGAGGAATGGTATAAAATCTGTCTTCCGATACTAAAAAGAGCTTTATTGACTTGGAAGTTTCGGTGTAGAAAGCTAGTGAAGAATAAAGGTTATTAAATGGAACATTAAAAATACAAAAAATTTTACAAAAAAAATATATTTCTGTGAAAACAATGAAAATCGTCTAAAAATATATGAACAACCTTGGTATAACACCAATAACATAATTAGTATAAGCTTGTTGTACCTAAAAACTGACGCAGTTAAACTTCATTTCGTAATCTAATGGCTGTGGAATGAAAGCTGGGAAACGGAAAATCTCATGAAGTTTTAAAATCTTATGTCTTAAGGCGTATGAACGAGAGAAACATAGCGAAATAAACTAAATCATGCCAACTGCATTCATGTTAGCCTCAACTGTTAGCGACGACGCCTTTAGAAGTGTTACTTGAGGACTTCTGAATTCGCTTTTTATATTTTCTATTAATGGAGTAAAATGTGGGATGATTGAATGTTTTATGCATTATTTGTAACAGTACGTTGATTGGAGATGACCTTCAAATTTCAACATCAAAATCATTTAATCATTCTGGGAAGAGCATAACAGATTTATGCAATATACATATCCTATATCGTGATTGTGGCTGTGATTTAGATCTTAGGCCCTGTCTTTTTTGCCCAAGTCACCCCTTTGATACGTGCATTGCTTTAAGCTATAATACTCCATTTAAGATTGCTGTATTACATGGAAACAATAATATAATTATCTGAAGGAAATAAAGACAAATTTAATGCTTAGAAATGGCGCAACGTTTAAGCCTGATCTCGAGGGATATCATCTATTCATCTATATTACATAAATCTCTTGTTTTGGAATTCAGTTTTTACGTTACGAATCGTGTGCTGTCGACATATGAAAGCAAGGTATACGCGATTATAAACAGCGAATACAACAATTTCAGAAAGGTTTCAGATTTTTATGGGTTAGCCGAAAAGGGTTTGTTAAGATTTATTACGCTATCGCTGAGTTCGCAGTCTGCTGTTGCACCTACTCCTACTAACACCCCCCTTTTTTTGTCTTTTTAACTTATTATTAAGCAACATTTTCTTAGCACTTACGTCACATACAGTTCAACAGCAAAATTAAACAAAATTTAATAGCAGTACACGTTTAGAATTACCGATGCAGTGTTAAGTATTGGCATATATATAATTGTCATAATAAAAGCACAAGGAAAAGACGGAACACTGTAGATGCTTGATTAGACCCATACTGAAGAAGAATTTGATTGCGTAGTATGCTAGTAATGCTAACTTGGTAATATCTAAAGAACTTGGCAGTCGAAGCAGTTTTAATTCCATTTTTATTTCCAAGTGATATTTGTAGCCACAATCACTTGGCACTCTAGTCGTGCCTTTCCACAGAAGATTTACATTTTTGATATTGTTGAGATAGAAAGCAAGCCAGCGAAATTACATCTTAGTACAGTAGCGAGCAAAAGCTGAAGTGCGTAGTTATGCAAGATGGAGGCACGCGAAGAGAAAAGTTTTGGTTTACAAGGACAGTTTCAGTTCCCAATGATTACGTCATCAGAGCTGCGCCAACTGCATTCTAGAGTGATTTCTAGAGTGATCTAGAAATGACGCAATGCAAAGAAGTTATTACGATTTTAGAATAGAGAGGAAGAATTAATGTTTATAGTTTAATCTATAATTTTGATTCATATATTTTTATCTTACATATATATATATAAAATATATATTTTAATATATATTTTAAAAAATTTTTGTAGCGAAAAAGTTTCAATTGTCTTTTTCGGCGAAACGCGTAATGGGGTTAGCTTGATTCGACGATCAAATAAATGAAATTTCCCTTGAAAAGCCAGTTTGGAAGTCGAATTGGGCTAATTTACCATTTTCCGCTTAACTTTTTAATCTGATTCTGTTTTTTTTTAATGTTTTACATGTCTAATGGTTTGATTTTCATAGGTATTAATTTTTTTAAAACGTGTTGAACTTTTTGGAGCAGCAGCTCTTGGTAACTTTTAGACGAGCTTACTACAATTTATATATATATATATATATATATATATATATATATATTTCCCCTCCTTTCCTCTCTCTCAGTTCGTCATATCAGTGTTCAGTTTTTCTGCTAAGATGGCTTCACGAATTTTTTTTTTAACTTTGTATTTTTATTATTAAGGTTTTGTGCGTTTATTTTATTTATTAAATGTCACGTTCTTGGCGCTTACGCCACATAAAATTGGATTCAACAGCAAAATCACAAAATATTTAAAAATAGCATATCTTCAGGATTTCCGAACAATCTCGCGCGCTGGAGATAAAAATGTTTTATTCCGTACAGTGTTGCCACTGCTTGTTTTGAAATCGTTGAGTTTGTTAATCAAAAATTCGTTAGAGTTTTACAAAATACGAAATAAAAAAATAATAAACAAATTCGAAATTCAAAGCTCAGGCTTTCAGGTGCCCATGTCGGGTGGAGGACTAAGTTATTCAGAATTTGATGTCTGTAGGTACCGTTGTGTTTTCACAGTGCGAGAAACATAAATACACTCATGCAGATTCTTCATTATTTACTTTCTTTAAATATAAGACAGGGCGAAAATATTTGGTGGCAACAGTTTGAAAAGTGATGCAACACATATTTCATTTCAAAACAAAATGCTATTTTGAAGCTAATATCCCATTCGAGGTTACCTTCTTTTTTGGGGGGAAAATCTTTCCCCTCTTTCCCTAATTGAATTATAATTACCCAAGTAACAAAGAAATTCATACAACTGTTGACGACATCTGATGAATTATCTCAGCCAATAAGCAAGCATTGCGACTGTCGTTGGCTTAGGGCTTGAGCTTATTGTAGATGATAATATGAATTTGCCCATTGTAATGTCACACCGTATTTATTCTCCGCCGCCTCATAGAGAAACCATGCACTCTTCTTCGTATTTTAAACGTTTATTAGCTACACAAAAGTATTTTCTCCTAGTAACAAAAGTGTGTACATTAACTAATACAGAGGTTGATGTCGTTTCCCTGTCCTCGCCTCTCTGTGGGTCTCCCTCCTGGAAACTAAACTTTTGGCGCTTCTTAGATTGAGAATTAGCGCCCTCGTATCTCGTTGGCTGGCATCATCCATACATCACACCTATCTCCGTCCCAGTTTTAAAGGAAACTCTCTGGTGGGACGGATCCGAGAGGTTCCCTTTCTTTCCCCTATCACCAGCCTCTCGAGAGGACTTCCGTCTCGACAGTACTGTAAGTGCCTCCATGCCGCAAAGATACTCATACGTTTATCAGTGTCTTCTACTGGATTACTAGTACCCGGGCCGAAAGCTATGGCAGCTGGCTTTGCTACCGCTATGCCAGTAGAGTGGCTGTTGCGAATACTAGCGAAAGTTTGGATTTATGTGATCATGTTGTCTACTCCCGATAAGAATACATAGAAAGCTTTCAATTTAGAAGTCTTTTCCATGCGGATAGTGATCGGATTTCGGGACTCTCGGATACCGTTCTGCTAAGTGCTGTTGCCGAAAACGGGGAGCGTACTCGTTCACCAAAAGTCATTTTTATACCTAATTAATACCTAACTTTGCAAAATACATAGATACCCATGCTCTAAGCGCCTTACTTTCCAATTAAAAATAATAACACCGACAGCGAGATGAAGGTCAAAAAAGGGGGAAAGCTCTGAACTTCGAGTCCAATAGCATAGGATACTGTGTATATGAAATTTTTAGCTGCATGATTTCAAGTTCAAACATTAAATCTTTAGTACCATTTTTTTTCTCGGAATGCACATATATGATTTATCTTCTTATTTTATCTAACCTTTTAACTAACGATTGCGAGGGGGGGAGGAATTCTGATGTGTACACCACATGACTTCCTTGTACGGAATATTAAATTATACGCATTTTTTGCTGCATTTAACTTAGTTTCTCGAATTTCATTAGAGATAGATTTCTCATTAATTCAGCTCTCAATTTGCGGCAAGGCCAAAAATGCATAAAACCTTAAAGTATCTTTATTAAAAATTGAAAAATATCGAAAATATAATTTCTACGCAAAACCAATATGGTAGATTTTTCGGTGCACAAAACTGAAAGTTTACTTTTCTTCTCATTTGGCAAAAGACACTGAAGGTGCAGAAACTGACTTAATTCACTATTCCGTTAAGTTTCAAATGTAAGCAAATATGGCTGCTATGGTAAAAATGTTAGGCTTAGCCGCATTTCAACGTTCTGAGGCCTCGTTTTTGAGTTATGCGAAATACATACATATATACATACGTACGTACGTAGAGACAACTCGAAAAAAATGTCTTCTGAATCCATTTTAAATCCTTTTTGTAAGCGGTTTTTGGAAAAAGAGTCCTTTATTCTGTCCTTACGTAGAGATGTCACGCAAAATCATCGTTAAATTGCATTCGAAAGCGGTCTCAAAATAGATATCTCGTTGAAATATAATACCCGAAAATTTTAGCGATTACAATACTTCCTTTACTTCGAACAAGGATGTAATTACAGAATAACTGCAGAAGTGATGAACTTTAACTGCGTAAGTTAAGGTTAATTATACGTTTGCATTTAAATATTCAGCAAATAATATGCATAGCATTGCCTTTTTCTTTTCCCTCTCAAAACCAGAATAATGATAAGGGCTGGACTGGAATTTGAATTAACGGACTATTGAAGTTTCTTAAGTAAAGGAAACTGATACTTATAATTTTATTGTACTGTTAAGGTTTTACAAAAGCATTTAACTTTCTTGATAATCGCATAAAGGATACACATTTTTGGATGGAGAAATTTTTTAAGAATAGTTGAATCTTATCTTGCTGACCAAGGTCTTCCATGGTCTTTGTCTCTTTTATGGGGGGGGGGATTTATGCTGCAGTGGCTTGTATGAGAATCAGGTGTTTCCGGAAGACTGCACTTAAATCGTCTTCAGAAGTATAAAATAACAATAGAACAAAATCACTAAATAAATTAAATATCCATTTATTGTGTATACTTCAAGGAAAAGGAAGTCTTCCCTTTTTTTTGTTGTTGGAAGAATAATTATGTTAAAACCCATTACGTAAGAAAAGGCAGGATATTTTAATTAAACATTGCATTTCAGGAAATTAAAATATTATTCTTGTTATGCATTTCTGCTTTTTAATCATGATTTCATATTCGCTTTCCCATTTACTATAAATGTCCGATTCACTTTTCAAATTGTTGCCATCAAATGTTATCGGCCTGTCTTATATTTAAAGAAATCAAATAATGAAGAATCTGCATAAATGTATGTATGTATGTTTTTCGCATTGTGATCAAACAACGGTACGTAGAGCCATCCAATTTTGAATAGCGTACGTTTCCACCCGAATATGGGCATCTGGAAGTTCAAATTTGTAATTTGTTTTATTATCTATTTCATATTTTGGAAAACGTTAACTAATTTTTATTAACAAGCTCAACTATTTAAAAGCGAGCTATGGCAACACTCCACCGCAGGAGGAGGGACCTTTTTTATCTCCAGCGCGCGGAAATGTGTATCGGAAATTCTAAAGATATGCTCATTTAAAAATTATTTTGCGATATTTCTGTTGAACTGGGTTTTATGGTTTAAGTGTGAAGAACATGATATTTAATAAATAAAGGTAACACACAAAACGGGGAGGGAAAAAAAAAACTTTGGACGTAATTTAAAATCTGAAACCTTTCAGATTATTTTTTATTTTTTATTTCTTTATTATTTTTTTTTAAAGCAGGAGAGGTGAAAAATGTGTTCATTGGCCTCGCGGGGACTCTAACTTTGAACCTCTGGAATTAGTGCCATGAGTGGTACCGTTACACCACGAAGGCATGCTGGAAGGAGGAAGCAAATACCATATAAACACTTAACCCAAAACTGATTTGGGGATACTAAAGAAGCCCTTGTCATACGTTGCCCTTACATTTAGTTCTAACATACCTTTTTTGAATTGCTTTTTTTTAAATTCTAGCGATTTGGGATACTAAAGAGGCCCTTATCATACGTTGCTCATTTGCTTTATGACGCCTTGCTTATCATACGTTGCCCTTACGTTTAGTTCGTAGTAATCTTGATGATCCCCTCGAAACTAAGGTCAGCAAGCAAGTATATAATAAACTTGCAAAAAATCATAATAATGAAGAATCTGTATGAATGTGTGTATGTTTCTCGCATTGTGAAAAAACAACGGTACCTAGATACATCTAATTTTGAATAACGTACTCCTCCACTGGAATATGGGCATTTGGAAGCCCTAATTTGGACTTTTGAATTAATTTTATTATCCATTTTATATTTTGTAAAACTTTAACAAATTTTTTATTAACAAACGCCACTATTTCATAGTGAGCAATGGCAACACTGTACGGGTGGGGGAGGAGAAAACATTTTTATCTCCAGCACTCAAGACTGTGTATCGGAAATTCTAAAGATATGCTCTTTTTAAATATTTTATGATATTGTTGTTGAATTTAATTTTATGGTTTAAGTGCGAAGAACTTGATATTTATTAAGTACAGGTAACACACAAAACGGGGGGGGGAAGAAAAAATTTTTGGACGTAATATGAAATCTGAAAGTTTTTAGATTTTTTTCGTCTTCTATCCCCCCCCTCTGCAATTGGTATTTTTGGTTCCTGCAGGTATTTTTGGAGGAATATCTAATTGATGGAATTGGAATGTCTAATTTTAAAAGTTTGTATATTTTTGAAAAACAATAGTAGATCTAAGAAAGTTATGATGGTTTTTGTTCTCCTCGTGAAGGATGCACCCAATCAAATTAGAGAAATACTATCTATGGTTTACATTATCTAGGTCCTTGTTCTGAGTTTCATCATCAGGTGGAAAATATCTGAGTCTGTTCCATGCTGCTAGCAGCTGCTAGAAAAGACAACCGCAGCATTTGGAAGGCTTTGCGTTCAAATCCCAGTTGTAGTTCAGCTCTTAACATTAATACCTAACTAACAAAAGGGGCGGGAATTACTTCTGTCCTCGCTGCATTGGATTGGAATATATTCTTCTTTACGGCACAATCAATAAAGTTAATGATTTAAAGTCCTAATGCTAAGAAATTACGTTATAAAGGCCTTACTTCCAAATTCTATCCTTAAACAAGACGTATACAGGCTGTCCTCAGGAGATACGAGTAGGCTAACGGATCATGAATAAAAGGTTCCTAGATGTAGATTCTAGCCGAAACCCAATCTTTGTATCTTTCCTTTTGAAAATTCTTGTTTCGAAAAAATTTTGAAATTCTTGAATGTAAAAATTCTATGAACCTTTATATTGAAAACATTTGAAGTCTTACATCTAAAGAGGTTTTAATTTTGTTCGTGCGTTTGGGTCACTTAAAAAAAGGAGGGGAGCTAAGTTGCTCTTTAAAAGTTTATGTTTATCAATAGAGATGGCAAAAATAGAATGGCAAAGCATTTTACGATGCTAGGTGGATAGACATTTAGATTAGTACGAGAATGTTATATATCTTCTGTATATATGAAAAATGAAAAGGTATGTAACGTAATTTTCTAAAAGTATTGAAGGTTTTTAATTAGATGTATCATGAACTAAATGCATTTTTATTTAAATCAATCAAATTAAAAAGTAAATAATAATAATAATAATAATAATAATAACATTCTTAACTGAATCCCTTATTTTTAAATAGCTTAAATATAGAAATCCATAACGACTCCGGAGGATAAATATCTTACATTTTGCCGATTGGCAATAGACTCGAATGAAAAATGAAACAACGCGTTTACAGCGAATCGAATCAGAATCGTGTTTCGTCACTTATAACTATTTTGAGCTAAAAAGAGAAAGAGAAGGATAGAGTGATAGAACTACTGGACAGAAAGTTACAAAGTTGGTGAACTGTCCTTGTTAAGAAGATATCCCCACCCCAGCACCAGAATCAACGTGCATTCATCGCCCTGAGAACGAGATTTTAAATCTTACTTCCCTTCTCAGTATTAAAAAATTAATGTTAAAGCCAACACATGCCTCACTTCAATCGAACCTAAAATTTATCTCGGATTATGTGGAGCAGATCCATTTAATTTAGGAAATGGTGTCTTCTCCACCTTTCAAGATGCTCGGTTGACAAGTACACGCTTGAAGACAAAGGACGCACGAGGACATCACTTTTGCTTTGAAGGGGGGTGCCTTCTTTCTAGCTCCTCTTATTTCCCCTTTCGCAGCTTGGATTCGGGCAGTCTGCCAGGAGTTCCATTTGGTACTATCGATCCGAAAGATGAGTTTCGGCAAGATTCCTGTTTTCCAGAAACTCAAAATTTGCACCGTTAGGAGAGTTATAGGACAAGAAAGTCCACTTTGCCTTATCTTTAGAAGAGAAAAAATATTTCCGCTGCTGCATCTTCCTTAGCTGAGTGAACTGAGTTTGAATTGCATAGTCCAAAATGATAACCGATAAAAGCATAACTCTAGAAATATAATTCTGTTTGGTTAAATTTCTGCTTTATATTAGAAGAGTTTAGCGGTTTAACAGATTTGACAGTTTCCTTGCATTTTCAGTGATACCGCAGAAATATACTTTCATTTTATTGCAGATTCTTAATTTGTGAGCTTTTATAGAAACCGTTGTCCACTTGAAAAAACTAGTTTCTTCATAGGGAAAATTCTCAATCTGTGGCAAACTAAAATGTTTAGGATAAAAAATAAAAACCTCTTGAAGTCAAAAATTCAGATAACTAAGTTAGCAATTTTGCTACTGATTAATATCAAAGAACTGTGAAACGGAGCGTGGTGCTATAGTTTATGTCTGTACGCATGTGCCAATCCTCGGCGCCTTCCCTGCCTGAAATTGCCAAGTAAAATGGCTTAACCGTTCGTATTTGTCGTAATGTAATATACGAGTGTACTGCAACCCTCCTGGCGGATAATAATCGACCTCGTGGTTAAAGCAGCACACACAGCACAGACAAACAAAAATACATTTAAAAGGTTAAAACAAAAAATTAAAACAAAAATACATTTAAAAACATCAAACCAAAATTCCCAGTATTGTTCTTCTCAAATCCTTTGCAAATCTAAACTGTTTGTTGCGGCAGTAGAATTCCTTTATCTTACCATGTTTTTCCCTAACATGTCGCAATAATACGCAGTCTTGAAATGTCTTGCATTGCCTTCAGTACTACAAAGACTATAATTTTGCAAATTAAATCTTTTCAGGTATTGCCCAATAATTATTTGATTGTAATCAAAATTAAATATCATTCTCATATTTTTAGAAATTCAAAGTTCAACACATGATCTTCCTTTTTTCCGAAATGTTCCATTTCTCTTTCCGGCAATGATGATAGAAATCCTTGATTTTACCAATAACAGATTTTTTTTTTTTTTTTTTATTATTATTATTATTCTTGAATATCGAACGCATTCCTAGAATTACCCGTACCAGCCTCTTTAGCCAGCATGTCGGCCCTCTCATTGCCTGTAATACCAATATGGGTTTCATGCGTCTTCGCGCGTAATATCCCATGCGTCGTAAAGTAAAAAGGCCTTCACCAGTGACCGAGTGGGTAAAGACAGACCGCTGTTTGTCCTGTGTTCGAGGAACGGGCTGGTTGCATGGCCTTTTTTATGTTTCCTTACGTTTAACCTTTTGAAGACGAGATGGCCATTATAACGGCCATAGAGTCCTCTCTTTGAAAAGACGGGGTTGTCCACTTAAGTGGCCATGTCCTTTTCCCCCATTTTCCAGGCTGAAAAGTGGGGTGAAATGTCAAATCTGACGTCCCTGGAGTTTTAACCGCTTATCTCTTTCAAAGGTCTTCCTTTTGCGACATAGATGCACCCCTCTGAGAATCCATTAAACTACACACAAGAATCTTTTTTGAAAATAGGAGGTAATTTCTTAAATGGGGGAAAGTATTCGTTCAAGATTCCCCGTCCTTTGGTAGCTTTTACTGCTACCAAAGCCCCGGCCTCAAAAGATTAACCTGAGTACGATCTAATTTCCCTTTGAAAATTTTCCACGAAGGTATCCCTATATTCAGATAGCCATCGTGTGCTTTGCCATATTCAAATACCCTAATAAAACTTAAAAAGCTCGTTATATCGATATCATAGTGGTCGCTGTATGGATTTAACATACTTTTGTCAGTTGGGGATTTTTTGCACTCGTCATTGTTATTGAGCAATGAGTGATCTGTTTAATGAGCGTTATGGGTAAGTTTATTAGATCTGTTAAATGCTTATTTCATTTTTTTGTTCATTTTTATATGCAGTTTATCAATATTAAGTTTTATCTTTGTAAACTTATCAATGCTTTATTTTATTCCCATTACTGTATTATTTTATCTACTCGTATAAAAGGGTCACCAGTTTTATTCACCTTTCTAGGGGATACACGTGAAGCATAAAACGCCAGTATAATAATTACATGCGGTCATATTTGATTAATATTCGCCTTAACCCTCTCTCCTGGAAAGCCGTATACACTGGTGTGCAAAAATTAAGGACGAAGTCGAAAAATTAGCATATCAGCTGAACGAAGAGGCAGAGCGGACAGAAAGACCAATCAGGAGATTAAGTAAGGTGATGTACGGTAGCACATGCGCGGATATGCAGGTAGACGTAATGGGGGAGTGTCTGAGTAGTATAAAACATGTTGTCGGTGTAAGATCAGTATTTCTGGGATTTAAGAGATTGCACGCCGTATAACAGTTAAAATCACACCGAGTTGCTGCCTCAGCGAGAAATGGCGAATAATCAATCGGTTGGACGACATCTGGATGCTTTTACCCGAGGTCGAATCATTGGGAAGTTGGAGGAAGGCCGCAGTGTGACAAGTGTGGCTGCAGAGTTCGGAATTGCTCACCGCATCGTTTCACGACTTTGGAGACAACTTCAAACTACACGAACGGCTATCCGGGGGTTTAGTAGTGGTCGTCCACGATGAACCACACCCGCAGATGACCGGTATATTGCCTTACAGGCCAGAAGAAACAGGCGGCAGACAGCGGGAGAAATCGCTAGACACACGACACAGGCGACTGGACGACCGATATCGCGTTTTACCGTGGCCAGAAGACTACACGGTGGCGGTCTGTTTGCACGACGCCCTGTACGGTGTGTACCTCTAACGCCTGCCCATCGGAGAAGGCGTTCTCTGTGGTGCCGGGAACACCGGAATTGGAGAGACAATGAATTGGGACGAGTACTCTTTACAGATGAGAGCAGATTCAGTCTGAGTAGCGATTCTCATCGCGTACTCATCTGGAGAGAGCGGGGAAGATGTTCAATGATGTTCATCCCTCGAACATCATTGAAAGGGACAGGTATGGAGGTGGCGGTGTTCTCGTTTGGGGAGGCATCATGCTTGGTAGTCGTACAGACCTTCACATCTTCGACGCAGGTTCAGTCAACGGGACCCGTTATTGTAACGAGATTCTTCTTCCATATGTGCGTCTTTTTAGAGGCGCTATGGGTCCGCAGTTCCTTTTCATGGACGACAATACACCATGTCATCGCACAGTAGCTGCCGAACAGCTCTTAGGAGTGAGGATATTGAACGTATGGATTGGCCGGCACGATCTCCGGACCTCAATCCCATCGAACATGTATGGGATTTTTTAGGCAGACGCTTGGCAGCTCGTACCTTACCACCAGTAACGATTCCGGAGCTTCGATTGGCGCTGCAAGACGAATGGGCAGCAATGCCTCAACAACTCATTGACACCCTCATTCTCAGCATGGGCAGACGCTGTGAAACCTGCCTAGCAGTCAGGGGAGATCGTATACCCTATTAAAGACCGGATGTTTCTTGCTGGACACCCATCACAGGGATGTTTCGGCCTTCAGTCGCATTGCGCTCCATGCTACTTTTTCAATAAAGCTTCTTTTTATCCCTCTGATTTCTCTTTTAGTAAGTGTTGCTTACATTACTCATGTCCTTACGTATTGGGGATCTTACGGTATTAAATGTGTTGATTTGGAAAGCTTTTGTATAAAGTTATATTGAAAAAACCGTCTCGTCCTTAATTTTTGCACACTAGTGTATACACGGCCTTGAATATATGTTTTGTGACGTTTTTAAGGAACTATATATATATATGCATCTTGAAATTTGTGCAAGAAATTAAAGGAATGCAAGAAAAATACGTAAATCTAGGTATAAAAATAAGGTAATACATGTATTCAAATATATACATATATTAGCATCAAAATCAAGACAGGAGCTCTTTCTCATGGCAATTTGAGGAATTTGGCTTGCTTAGCGAAATTCTTGACGGGTTGGAGGATTTTTAACTATCATTCGAAAATTTACACCCAGAATAGCCCAGTATATTATGCTTCTAAATTCTAAAAACCTATCCTACTACTGGGCTAAAAAAAATTTTTCTTTCCTCTACGTTGCATAGGCAACACCCACTTAATTAACAGGCTAAGCGCAACTATTATTTGACGTATTTTCAGAATCACCGATGACAAACATGATTTTATTAATTCTCTCTGAGCGCTGTTACGAGGGGTATAATCTCTGCAGGGTGTTATGTTATAGACTGTTTTACGAGTTACATTTGCTTGATGAGGAATGATTGGAACTGTCTCTTGAAATGTTTCAAATCTCTTTTTTTTTAATATGATAATTATAGAAATTATAGCCAGCCGACAGAAGTATTATGTTTTATAACCATGTACAGATAGATATATTTCAGCCATATAAACAGTTTTTCTTTGTAATACAGTTTTCCGGGGTTATCCTGAAAAAGGTATGTGCTGTTTGTAAAAGTATAATGTTTACCGGCTTAGGGACACTTAAAATACTGGCTTGGTGCTGCTATAGAAAGAAGAATACGATTCCTTCAAATCCTCCTCCATCAAAATCGGGGAGGAGTGGCACAGGTAGTGCTCTAAGACCGTACCTGTAAGAGCAATGGTGAAATTTTGATGTCCCGGTTTCTGACTGATATAGTGGTTTGCGATATAGGTTTCCGTATCGCTGGTCCCGGCATCGAATCCCACAGAAGGCATTGATGTTTTTAAACGTCTGTCTAGCATGGGGGCAGCTGAAAAGTCAAATGGCTTTTCGAGCGGTTAGTTAATAGAAAAAGAGGTTTGAGAGACTTTCAGATCCGTCCTCCCTGGCGCTCTCCATCAAAATTGGGGCGGAGCCGCACATTTAGTAAGGGGTTACTATACCTATACAACCAATGGGAAATTCACGTGCGCCGCCCACTTGTACCTGGAGGAATATGACATTATTACTATTGCAAATTTTTATGTGATTTATCTTGCCTTTACCAAACTCAGACTAAGTGGAGGAGCATACTTTGAAATTCTAAAAAGAACTCTCGTTGGAAAAGAAGACTTTACTTCTTGTTAATAAAGAATATTGCTTTTAAATGGCAAATTACGCTTAATTATTAAGAATTACATAATGTAATTCTTCAGATAGTTTTTGTTTAGCGTAATCCTTAATTCTAGCAGCTTCCAGGTAATTAATTAGAGCTCGGGAACTGCAAAACTTTTGCCATTTATAGTTAGATGGTGATAATTGACATGCGTTGCAAGATTTCCTGCCTTTAATTTTTAATGTTGTCCTCGGTTAAGTATTCATTGGGACTTCTGGATTTTTTATGGGCATGTTTCTTTCACGGAGCGAGACAACTGAATTGTCGTTTTATGACATCGTTTATGTGACGTAAAAGCAGTCATCCGCCGTCCAGTCGTCCATTTCCGCTGTACGAAGCCGGCATTGTTCGTGCCATCCGTAAATAAATTAACAATTGAGAGCTTCTTCCCAGCATTGAGCTACTGTAATCGTGACTGATGCGCCCACATCCATCACGTGTTATGGTTCTCATTCTCATTTTCCGTTTTGAATATCTCCTTCGCCGCTATATATACATGATAAAGAACATTTTCTGGGAACGCATATTCGTTGCTCATTTTCGTCAGACTTCCTGGCGAAATTTTGCTCTCGGTTTACTATTATATTGTTAGTTAAGTCACATAAGTCCTGAGTGGACTTTATTTCCTGAGTGGATAGTTTTATGTCTGTCTATTAATGGAATTGGTGAAAAGTCCTAGTAATCATGAATTTTTCCGAAATTTGAAGTTTCAGTGGAAAGGCGTTTTATAAGCTTTCCTCGTAAACAATTCCATCTGAGTTTTTTTACAATGTCTGTATAATTGTTATATATATTTTTATCCAGAAGGTAGAAAAAACTTTAAAGCTTCCACGAAATACCATGTTGTCACAGGTAATTTTTTTAACACCTGAAAAATTATCGTGATATTTTTTTTTTTTAGCACCAGAGGTGGTTTAGTCATAAACATCATTTATTTGTCACTTTTCAAGTGTTATCGCCAATGTGTTCTTTTCAAAGAAAAATATTGCGGATATAAAAAAAATATATGGCAACTCCAATAAAAAGATGCTGCCAATAAATTTTATCACCATGTATTATCTTTGAAGAAGTTATAAGGTATTTCTCCCACTTCCGTAGCGTGCCTTCGTGGTGTAACGGTAGCACGCAGGGCCGGTGTTCCAGAGGTCCGTGGTTCGATTCCCGGCGAAGGCGGTTGCATATTTTTCATCTTTTCTGCTTCCAAGTAACCTAATGACTCTACAAAGTAATATAGCAAACATTTATATATATATGTGTGTGTGTGTCTGTAAAATATGTAAAATAGGACGGCTTTGCTTATGCGAACCAGCAACCTTTAATTAAGTTTCTGCAATTAACGATCTTCCCCTTAGACCAGTACTTTCCAGGAAATCACCCTATATGCGGTCAGGTCGTAAATTTAGAACCCATTTCTTTCACGGGGGGCTGAAAAGGAGGGGATAATCTTGCTCGTGGTCTTGAGAAAATGTGGGGGTCGTTTAAACATCTAACTTCTCTACATTCAGTTTTTATACAGAGGAAAATACAAATTGAATTCTTCGAATGAATGCAATTTCGTACAATGAAAATATATTATTGAACTATAAACTGTAATGCAAATAACATCTTTTTTTTTAAGTAGAAGTAGAAAGACAGATATTTGTTACATGAATGAATTTGTAGTATTTATTGAGTTTTTCATTTCGAATGCTATGTTCCATGTATGCGAAGTATCTGAGAAAATAAAGTCTTAACCCAAATAGCCTTCAACCTTTTCACGTCTAAGGACTATTTTTCAATTACGTTGTGGTCGCTGCTTTTTGGTTAATTTTCTAATCACATATAAACATTAAATTGTTTTTAATTTGAGACCTATGAATAAAATAACGCAAACTAGACTGCACTGATACTGAATGAGACCTAAAAACACTTTTTTTTTAAAATATATCTCCCCTTATGATCCCTGACACAGCCGTGTACTTTCCCCTTCCGTAATTAATGTCAGTCTCTTGCTCTTGACCGCATTTGCAAAGCCACCCTTTGGAAAACATTCGAGCCTATTACGTAACCGCTTCTATAAATAACGAAGTCGCGCCATTTTGCATCAGATTGCTTCCCTCCTCTGGCTGTACAACACTTCGCTGTTGCTTAACCCATCTTTTCCTTTGTTAGAATAGTTATGATGCAGAAAGTCTAAATTTAATCGTATTTAGTGTAAATCACTGTTGAATATGTAATTTGGAGAATTTCATCTAAAGTAAAAATGATCTGCGGTGAAAATTGGAATAAATGTATAGAATAGTAAAAAGTGAAATCCTTCTGTGTCATCATTTCTGCTGTATTCCACTCAGCCAAGCAATGCCCGACTGCCAAACTATCACATATATATTTGTCTATAAAAAGTATGTAGCAACATCTAACACTTTTTTTTTTTAACATAAAATATTTTTAACTTCCTTGCACCTGTTTGTTGCCATCTGGCGAAGCGTAAGATATTTACTTTTTTCTTTTAAATTTAATCTGGATGTTAACAACTAACAGATTTAAAGAAAATAAAGGCAGTTCTTTATATCTTTTATTACCCAATGGACCTGTAAAATTACACTAACTGATTTAAAACATTGTATAATTTTTCTGTTTTATAATAATTGTCTTAGGCGCCAGCAGGTAGTTATTTGAAAAAGGAAAATGACAACAAAAGGGATTCGATTCAATAGTGAGCTTCAAGCATAATAGCTCTTCAGGCTTGAAAAATGTACAGCAGCATTTAACACCATATTGGGAATTCTAAAAAAAAATTATGATTTTGTTGTTGAATTGTATAGGCATAAGTGCGAAGGAAGTGATGTTTAATAAAGTTAGAAACGCACAAAAAAACGTTGTGCCAGCGGGAGTGAGTCTGAGAGCATTTAAATGAATATCAGCTGAACGAGCTCATAAAAAACTTTAACAAACCCTCTGGTGCTGCATTAAAATCGGAATCTTTTCATATTTTCTTTCTTTTTTATTACTTATTTATTTATCGATTTATGCTTCCGATCATTGTTAAAGAATTTTTTGAAAATATATTAGCATGCGAAATTTTGTTCCCCTTCCTACGTACAAATTTTAATTTTTAATTAGAATAAATTATATGCAAGTCGTCTGGGTTATCTTAAATATTAATTAAGAGAGTTCTTTGTGAACTTATTGTGATATTCGTTTGTGGAATGTGTGGGTATGAATTTGTATTCAGTAGAAAAGAAAGTATTTGGTAGCTGCTTTCGTCCGCAGTAACAAACCGAAAGCAGAGGCTGATGTAAATCAATATCTGTTTCCGATTTCGCACGTGGAACATATTTTGCATCCATATGAAAGAAGTTGTTTGAATCAAGAATATTGATTCAAAATGTCAGGGATGTTCGAATGTGGTATTTGTCAGTCGATTCCATTAAGGAAATAATTAGTCTCCTAACTCAGGGTACGTGTACACATGCTTTTTTAATCTATCTCATTTACAACCTGTAAATGCTGTTTTCAACCCGTTCGTTTCAATAAACGCCGGTATATTGGAAGTTTACTCTAATATACCGGCGTATATTAGAGTAAACTCAGTATAATTTCCATACTGGAATAGCGATTCATGATGTATGTAGAAAGGGCAACACCGCATTTTTATTGCATCGGATCGGAACCGCTTCCTCGTTGAAATAAATCGGATCTTTTTTATGAGTCGTTGCATATCAACAGTAACCTTGTAAGGATCTTAAGTTTTACTAACGTTTATTTTATTTTAAATCTTTACTATCACTTCTTATTTTCTACTTCCGGCCAGAATTATAAGCGTTAAGGTTTTTATGCAAAGTTTCTCTGGCGAACGCCAAGTATTTAAGTTGTGGCTTTTTGCCAAGCGAGAGAGAGGAAGCAGTGAGTCGAAGCAGGCCGCTTACCTTAGAAGTTTTACGCAGTTGCTTGTTGCCTTCCAGGCCAGGGGTTTTAATCCTCTTGATAAATTTAAACGTATTGTAGTGTTCACAGTTCTCTGTACTACATACGCTTCCTGTTATTATAAGGCCAATCTTCCACGTTTATTATTTCTAAAGTTAAATTAGAGTTTAGTTTTATTTTTATACTTTTACGTTTTGACCCCAAGTAGCGGGTCGGTGTATTCCGAAGTACGGAAGTCATTGTAAATAGAGAAAAATAAAGGGTTTTGTATACCCTTCTTGTGCATCCTGTTTACTTCCCACAGTTTTGAACTTAGCTTTAGTAAGCTCTCTGTTCCGAGTCAGGTCCTTGCATGTTTCCGAAGAAGGTTAGAAGGAACATTGAACCTGATAACCTTAATGAAAAAGATATGGAACGAGAGGTGAATCAAGAGCGGTTAGGGAGGATGCAGCTAAGAGCGGAAGAATCGAACGGACAGTGATATCGGACCAGTTATCGAGGTTGGAGCGAGGAGCGGGAAAAAATTGAACAAGCAGTGGGATCGATAGAATCAACTCTCTGAACTGATTTCTATCATTTGTAGTTTTGAGATTCTTTAGTTTGAATTGATTGAATGAGAAATCTATCTCTAATGAAATTCGAGGAAATAAGTTTAAATGAAATGCAGCAGAAAATATGTATAATTTAATAGGCCGTACAAGGAAGTCATGTGATGTCCAGATTAGATTTTTTACTATATAATTGGTTCAAAGACTTGGAATGAGCGAAGGCAAGGAGGACCAAACCTTGGTTCATAATCGTGACCATATTGTTTTCAGATTCTGCTTCCCCCCATCCCCAGTAATTTTCAAAACTCATTTCATTTTCGGTTTCATCTGGCGGGAACGTTTTTAAATCTTTGTTGCACGAAACATTTGGAGCAGTACATCAAACAGTTATGATACTAAGTTATTTTACCACTTGTCAGACAGCTGGATGACGCAGATAATAAACTTTGTGATTCCTGCCTTTTAACCTATTTTGGTTACTGGAATGTGCGTTGATCATCTTTACAAATAATTTTGGAGCGCAGAAAGTTGCGCTTGGCTGTTGCTCCAAAACTTGCTGGGGCGGCCGAGCGGTAAAGTCGCTGAACACTGGTAGTTCGGTCCGAGGTTCGAATCCCGCGAACGGGCTGGCTGCATGGGTGTTTTTCGTGGTTTCCCCATGTGTAACGTGTATACGAGCCAGTTTCCCTTAGAAAGTCCTCCACGAAAGGCATCCCTCCTCTTAGGCAGATAGCCCTAGTGTGCTTTGCCATAATTAAATACACCACCACACCACACCACACCAAAACTTGCTAAATGGAAAGTTTACCAAATGTATTTTGAATACAAATACTAAAGCTGTTCGCACACTTTTTTTTTTTTTTTTTCGATTTTCATTGCAATTACAGAAATATTTTACCTAAAATTTTTATGTTTTAAATGTTATATTTGGTAACCCTTATCTTTACTATTTTTATACTCTGTAATTTCCAAGACAATAAATAAAGCCCTTTGGTAGTATCAGAAGAGGTTTTATTATCCCATTGATCTCGATCAGCTTTCCAGAGTCCAAAGAGTTTGTAGGTTGACGTTTGGACATCTCGCTTAATTAAAGTCCAAAAGCGCAAAAATACATTCGTGATAGATCAGGAGATTTAGTAAGGATATGAGTGAAGGGTATGGCCTTGATACCCGTTTCTTGTTACATTTTTCTCAGGAAATTAACTGTAAATTTCGACTTGTCGCTGCTTGTTTGTCGTGATGCAGTTCTAGTGATTCATCTCACTGTGTGTTAAGAGAAGATATTTTGTGTTTGAGAATTCGGTATAAAATATGTTTTTGATAATATGTGGAGTTGATCGTAATATTTTTCTTCACTCTCCTTATTTTTGATTTCCCTTTATATGAAAAACCAGCAACAATCATAAATCCCTTAGAAAAACTTTCTTTTGATTCTGTAAACCATGTTTTCAGATATTCTTCTCTTTTTGATGATAATAAATGGATCTCTTTTTATTGCAGTCATTTAAATATACGGAACATTCATCTATTGTGACAACATTTTTTCGTTTTTGTCCGGATAAATGTTTCTCCTAAAGGATTCTGCAGCACATTCTGCGTTCGCCGATGTGTCGTGGAGAAAAACGATGCACATTATGTTTTTTCCCCTTTTTAAGATTCAAATCAGCATTAATCACTTTGTTTACAGCCGACACTGAGCATGTTAATGATTTCTGCAACTGTCCTTTGAGGTGGCAGATTTTCTGTTAACAATCAATATCTTACCTTTGAAACTTTCAAAACATTCCGTTTTTCTCGCTGGATATGTAGTTGGTACAATTTTTCCACTTGAAGCTAAATTTTGATTTTTTATTCTTTTTGTTAATAACAAAATCGTATATATGATATCATAGCTTTAGGTATGGAAAAACTGTGGTACAACGTTTTTAAATAAGTACATACGAATAATTTTTCATCGGAAAGAACACAAACATAGCCTACCATTCATTGCTTTTTTCTTTAAAAGCGAGATTTTGCATTAAAACAAAACTATCAAGTAGCAGAGAATAATTTATACTTTAAAAAAATACAGTTGCAGTTAAAAAAAAAAATCAATCGGTTTATATTATAAAGAATGCTTCTGAACTCTCTATTAGAAAGACCTATGATGCTCTCGACTAGAGAGAACTTCGTTAGCAGACTCCTCACACGACGAGAACTATAATTCATTTTTAATACTTATTTTAAAGAACTGTGAATGGCACCGACCTAACTGAGTAATGCGCATGTGTAAAGAGACGAGATTTCTGTCAGACGCCTGTCGGAAAGAGTTTGGGAAGCTCCGCCAGCGAGCTGAGGTGTGGAGACTTAATTCGTCCAGTGATGACGAGTAGCAACTTCGTTAACGTCTCTGATCGTGTCACCAGCTCGGATATCTACTAAAGTTTTCTAAATGTATTAATTAAATGTTGTATCTGTGGTATGTGCTGTGAATAAAAAGTGATGCATCACCAATACCAGTGTTAATTCCGTTACCACTGAAGCATCCACGACGTCACAATATGTAAATCAGTAAAATGCAAGTCCAAATGGGCAATTATTTTCGTTTTGACATTTTGCGTTGCTTCACTAAAAAAAAAAAAAAAAAAAAAAAAAATTCGATTCACTTTCTAGATTGTTGCCGCTAAATATTATCGCCCTGTATTATCTTTAAAGAAATTAAATAAAGAAGAATCTGCATAAATGTATGTATGTTTCTCGCCTTGTGATAAAACCTTAATTTATTATTTAACTAACTGTGTCAAATTTAACTTCATTTATTAATTTTTTTATCTCTTTACATCTTATTCAATTTTTATTACAAATTATTAGTCTAAAGGCGCTTTGTCCCTAAGGGACTATTGGTTTCGTTTTGCGATTTTGTTTCGAAGTACTCTGAATGTCCGTTTCACTTTTCAAACTATTGCCACCAAATATTATCGGCCCTGTATTATACTTGAAGAAATTAAATAATCAATAATCTGCATAAATGTATGTATGTTTCTCGCATTGTGATAAAAAAAACGGCATCTAGAGCCATACAATTTTGAATAACGTAATCCTACTGCAAATATGGGCATCTGGAAGCACAAATTTGAAATTTAGAATTTGTTTTATTATCGATTTCATATTTTGTAAAACTTTAACGACTTTTTGATTAACAAACTCAGCGATTTCAAAGCGAGCAATGGCAGCGTTGTACAGAAAAAAGCATTTTTATCTCCAGCGCGCGAGACTGTGTATCGGAAATTCTAAAGATATTCTCAATTTAAAATTATTTTGCGATATTGCTTTTGGTTTAAGTGTGAAGAACATGATATTTAATAAATAAAGGTAGCACACAAAGTGTTAAAAAAGCGTCCCTTGGGACGTACTTTAAAATCTGAAACCTTTCAGATGTTCTTTCTTTTCTTTTTTTCTTTTACATTAAAGCAAAATCATCTTAAAAGTATGCAAACAGCCGCTGTATAAGCCTTTTCTTTCAAATAGGAAGTTCAGTCTCCTCTGGTCTTAAAATATTTTGATATAAATTCTGATATGTCGTGATGTCATACTTTATTCTAAGCAAGATAGTACCCATGAAATAACTGATAGTCTGAATTATGCGTGATAAGAGTTTAGAGGTCAGTCCACTCGTATAAAGGAAAGTCCCAGTGGCTGACTAACTTAAAACCACTAAACGCTATTACGTCTGTGGATTTCATTCACGACTCATAGCTGTGTGCGGATTTCGTGGTTTAATCCATATGTAACGTGGACTTTTTCTCCCTTTGGCAGTTAGCCCTCGTGTATTTCTGTATTAAAGTGAACCCAGCCACCCATTTTGCTTGTCTTCTTAATTTGACCTTCCAGAGAATAAGAAATCTTGGTTTTGAATTCTGTTTAAGACAAGTTCTTTGGAAAATGTAAAAGATGGAAGTAATATGCGGAGAGAACGAAGTAGTGCGATTTTCCAAGGGAAGCTCTTCGGTATTCGTCAGAAGAAACAGGGGTATTTTTGCAGTAAAATGATGGATGGATTCTCTTGAAGCCGAAACAGGATATACGTATATGCCTAATGATGATGGATGATGATCTGTTAATGGATTGGATACTTGCAACCAGAGTGAATATGTCGGAATTTCAGACGTAACGGTTTAGATGCTAAAATGAGTTGTTGCTTTGCAGTTTGGTTATTCTTTTTATTTTTCGAATCGTTCAAGTATACTTGTTTTCCAAATAGTTTTCGGCTTCAACTATTCAGTGGCGTAACTAGAACTTTTGGGCCCCTATGCAAAAAAATTTTGGGGCCCCCTATTAAATTTACAGTATTCTCCCCCTCACCAAAACGATGATTCCAGGAGCCAAAATTTTAATGATGATTTTGATGATGATCAGAAAATAATTAAAAAATCTTATATGGACACCACATAACTTAAATCAAATTATACACATTTTCTGCTGCGCTTCATCGAAACTTACTTCCTTGAATGAAGGTAATTTAATGAACTGACCTCTGAAGGCAAGAAGAAAATGACATGAAAAATTTTAAATTTTGAACTAAATATCCCAGTCAGTTTTTGTTGCACAGAAGTCAAACTTCTTGTATTTTTTTTTTTTTTTTTTTTCTTTTTCTTCCATGAGTATAACACTTTCCCAAATATAAGACCGGAGGAAAATTTAAATTTGGTTATATGTCAAAAATTATGTTTTCTTTTTCTTTTTTTTCTTTTTTTTAAATTCGACATTGCCAAAACATTTTTCGCCCTGGGAGACTTCTGAATGGAAAGCTATGGCTACGACCAACGACGGCGAAAGTAAAGGTCGGGTAAGAGGGTGGAAACATATTCTGCCAACTGCAATAAAAAGTGAAATGCACAACTAGCTATTATAGCACTCCCATATACGAAATTTCAACGCTCTACGGCTAATCGTCTTTGAGTTATGCGAGATATATATCTCTATCTCTCTGTGTACTCGTGACATCTGTACGTTCGCATATACGTACATACGTATGTACGTATATACATACGTATGTACATACGTATGTACGTATATGCGAACGTACGGATGTCACGAGGAAAATCCCTTTTGAATCCATTTTAAACTTATTTTATAATCCTTTTTTTTTTTACAGGAAGAGCCGTAGGTACAGCCGTCACGAAAAAAGACCGTTCAAATGCATTTGGGAACGGTCAAAATGGATATTTCCGTTGAAATATGATACCCAACATTTTGGTATATGTCGGGTATGAATTCAACTTTTGTGGGGGTACCTTGCCCTTGGTCATAGTATTTATAAAAGAATGCGTCTTCTTTTAAATTTAATCATTTGAATGTAGTTCAGCAGAACATTCAAGGCCCCCCTAAGCCTTCGGGCCCCTATGCGACGGCATTCTTTGCATACCCTTATTTACGCTACTGCAACTATGTTTCATATATATCTTCTGCACTGACTTCTAGTTGTGCATATATGATCTTGCATAGTGGCATAACATTTTTTTTAATGGCGGGCATTAGTCATTTGTAGACTTTCGCCGTCAGAAGTGGTGGTCATTTTATTACGGAGGTACTTATACGGCCACCGTTACCTCTTATGAGGGACATACAGTTTACATCCATGCCTTCTGCGGACTTCGAACCCGGGCCCTTCGCAGTCGGCTCCACTAACCTCTGTACCTTCTGGACGGCTGGCATAACAAATTAAACTCAGAGAGTTTTGCAGTCAAAGGAAAGGGAGAGAATGAAATATATCACTAATATTTTGATAAATTTACCCTGATAATAATCCCATATTTGTTCGGTAGTCAAACGTTAATTGATCAAATTCTAAATATATTCTGCATCCAAACGACGATAATAGACATTGATTACAGTTTTGTGTAATAGTTTTCTATTGTTTGTATTGGGGTTTTCTCACAATAACTTTTCGTCTTAATTCGGAACAGCAGTTTTGTTTTCAGTTTGGTTCTTTCTAAGATAATTTTTTAACTACGAAAATTATTTAACTTTGCACTTTTATTTCCTTGTACAAACTAAAGGAAATATTGTAAACGCAAAAAAAAATTTCCGGTATCTTACTTCAACAGAAATATCCATTTTTGCCGATCCTGAATTGATTTTGAATTCACTCATTATCATCAGCTCTTTCCCCCCTTTTTTTAGCTATCACTTGATACCTAGGAACCTAGTAAATAACAACTATCAACTTAGGAATGTGGCCTCCAGAGGCGTAATACGTTTTGTCTTATACGATCTCAGAACCCTAACCTTAAATACATGCGAACTAAATTTGCATTCTGGCGGGAAAACTAAAAGGGAGAAGTGACAGTACAGATCCTAAACATAAAGTAGTTGGTTGATTAACAATAAAGGAATCTCACAAGTTCTTTTAAATGTTAAATTTAAGGATCTGTTAATGGAGGAACCACTTAATAGCCTCATTAATATAATCAAATTGTTTGAGTCACTTGTTTTCCAGTTTCTGATTATAGTCAGTAATCACATGCTATTTTCAATTTGTTTTAGTTTGGCAGCTATTGTGATATTTGAATACCAAAAACATTGCTCGAATTTTCTGAATGAAAAACTCGCTCCATTTTTCTGTTCTCGTAACATTCTCTGCATTATAAATATTTATCATGAAAATCCAGATAGCTAATAACATTAAATGTCTTTTCCTTTTTAGCATTCTCGAAGATCAATGCAGAAAATTGTTCGAACAAAATCATTATTGATCGGATAGTTAAAAAAAAAAAAAGAAAGAAAAAAAAAAAAGATGCATTTGAATCTCTGCCAGACTACTAAAATGGGAGTTTTATGTATGTCTGACCTTGACTGCTGCATTTATCTCCTTTTTTTGTGGTATGATAATCTGTTACTTTTTGTTATCTGTTATACCAGAATAAGGAACAAAAAAGGAAAGTGATTATTCAATTGTTAAAACAGAATAATTCATCTTTTCCTTTTCGTTTTTTCGTTTTTCTGTGATGTCCTTTTCCCCGTAAGATGTAGTACTTATTGGAGAAATCAAACAACAAAAGAATCAGCATTATATTTGTAAATATTTCAGGATTAGTTTTGATGGTTTAACTACACAACCATCGAAACTAGTCCTGCAAAATTTACAAATATAACGCTGATTCTTGTTATCTGACTTCTCAAATGATCATTTTTCGGCGTGTTATTTTATTACAAAATCTTCGGCCTGTAATCATTATCCGGCGTAATAAATTATATGGTATTTATTTGCCAATGTAAAGAAATTTTACAACTATCTAAGCAATGCAAATGTGAGCGAGATGTATATTCCCTCCCCCCGGAATTAAGTAAACAAGATACTTTCCAATCCTTAGACGAAAAGCCCTCGAGTGCTTTATTACGAAGCGATTAACGATACGAATGCGAAGTTCGTGAGGCGAGTAATAACACTTGACGATTTTTGTTCGAACGCTAATTTTGTTTCGACGAGTTTACATCAGTGGTAAATTTGATCTTGATTTGGATACAAAAATACATGACGATATCTTTCATTTATATTTAATGAAAACACCAAAATATATCACAGTAATACAGCGATATCACAACGGCGAACCACAGTTACGTATTGTAAAAACACAGAAGAATTCCTTTGGCGCAACAGCGCCCTTCTATACTATGAAAAGTTCGAACACCTTTTGACTACGAATTAAAAATATATATATATATATATCCCTTTTCTATCCAAGTGAACAAACTATGTCATAAATAAAATAAGGGTTTTTTTTTTTTTTTTTTTTTTTAGTCCAAAGGGATTTCAGTCCCGAAGGACTATTGCTTTCGTTTTGGCATTTTGCGTCGGACTCATAAACGTCGGTTCACTTTTCAAACTGTTGCCACAAAATGTTAGAGTCCTGCATTATATTTGAAGAAATTAAATAATGAAAAATCTGCATAAATGATTGTCTATTTCTCGCATTGTGATAAAACAATGGTACATAGAGCCATCGAATTTTGAATGACGAAATCCTACTGCGAATATGGGCATCTGAAATCCCAAATTTGGAATTTGTTTTATTATAGATTTTATATTTTGTAAAACTTTAACGAATTTTTGATTTACAAACTCAATGCTTTAAAAGCGAGAAATGGCAACGTTATATAGAAAAAAAATACTTTTATCTCCAGGTCGCGAGACTGTGTATATCGGAAATTCTAAAGATATGCTTAATTTAACATTATTTTGTGATATTGCTCTTGAACTGAATTTTATGGTTTAAGTGCAAAGAACATGGTATTTAATAAATAAAGGTAACACTCAAAACGTTAAAAAAACGCCCCTTTGGACGTAATTTAAAATCTGAAAAATTTCAGATTTTTTATTTATTTATTTATTTATTTTTTTTTTTTAGAACAGTTTTCAAGCCAAAGGCTGGGGCACATACTATGTCCCCGGCCGTAATTATTGGTGGGATATATATGTCCTACACATAGCTATTGACTTACTTATAAGCCCACTTACGTTATTATTCTGAAAGACTATTATATTAAATAGATTTTACATCGTGTGGTACAGGGTAAAGGATTCTTTGCATAACCCAGCATTACACATTGGGCAACTCATATTTTTTCTTTTCTCTATGTTCATTTGTGTACAACGAGCACAGCGGCATCTTGATTTTTCAGCTACTCGAAGATGATCCCCAACATGCAGGAGATTCTCCTTTCTCTCCTTCTCCTGAATGAATTTTGATTCTCTCCTTCTCCTTTTTTAATTTTTAGTGGGACATATTTGTCACGTTAGTACTCAAGGGTTGAATTAAGCAGGTAACTTTTCGCAAATGCAAATCTCTCAAGTCTGGCACCTATGCCGGATCTCTGGCTGGCAAGAATCCTTTCCCTCTACAACACACACAGTGCACTCTTTTTGAGAAAAGTGTCCCTGATTTGTGTAAAACTTACCAGTAGCGGGGCATAGAACTGTCAGCGAAGCGAACTTACAAACAAAATGTTACTTATAAAAGTGTATTGTATCTTCGGTGAAAGTAAAATGTTACTTTTCGTAGTTCAAAATAATGTTTCTCGTCTTACAACAAAGTATTTGGGATGGAAAATCGTTATAGCATAAACAACCTTGTATTTGATTAGGATTATACTTTCTGGATTATGGCGAAGCACGCAAGAGCTAGTTGCCTGCAAGACGACGGGACGCCGTCGTGGAGGATTTCTTAAAAGAAACTGCTTGTATTCATGTTACGTATGAGGAATACTACAAACACTTCATGAAGATTACAAACCTGTCCCATGAAGCCTGTGGGATTTGAACCTGGGTCGAACTAATACTGTTCAGGGATTTTGCTGTTAGATCGTTGATGGGCAAAACTTGTAGCTGGTTGGCAGAGGTGCATTGATTCCGATAGCAATTGTTTTTATTAATCAGGAATGATGTTTTCTCTTTTGTGCCCATATTCTGAGCGTCAGTGATTTCATCCATGTCAAATGAAACCAAATCTTTTCATTTCGTAATGAATACATTTGCTTTAAATGGTAATTTTCCATGAGTAATGTGACTGACCGTAATATGAAAAACTAATAGATCTTACAGATTTTCCACAAAAAGCATTCTTTGTTATTTGCTGAATCCCTTCCATAGACTCTTCTGAATATTGCTGCGTTGTATGGGTTTGTGGATTTGGAGTAATTGATGATAACACTTGATGAAGATTCAAAACACAATTTATTTGCCAGTATTACACAGGAGAGTTCCAAAGATACTCGTACGTTTACAATTGTCGAAAAACTACGTTAAACACGCATAAACAATCAACAACACAGTATCAATCAACAACAACCAGCACTAAAGAAAGCTTCACGGCAAAGCACTAAAATACAGCTCCCGATTCGGTCGATGGTTCTCAGGTTAATCTCTGAAGTCACTGCTACACTAATGAGTTAGTGTAGATACTCTTCTAATCCGCGTGCAGGCAGGATATATATAGCTCTTAACTTACTTTTGAGAACATTCTTGAGGAAACCGCTAAAAATACGTTCTAGAATGTTCTTGCTTCGTCTGTGGCATAGCGCCAATTTTATCGCTAAATGGGCGATTTAGCGCCAAATATCGCAACCCTGCTTTTCCCTGACGCTTTCTGGCAACCCTAACCCCGCTTTGCGGTGAAGCTATCTTACCGCAGCTGGGCTTTCATAGCAATATAAATTATGCAATAAATAATGAAAAAATTTATCCGCTGTTTAGAATAGGAAAGGTCTACATTTAAAAAAATAAAGCATCACTTTCTTATCTTCAGAAGTAAGCAATTGTGTATTAACTTTACACAAGAAATATCAGGATAAAAAAAAAATCATACGGTATTCTGCAAAAGTGGATCAATTTTCTTTCCTCCCATTTATAATTTTCTACAGAATTTTCTTTTAACTTTAAAATATATAACTACATAAAAATTTCGGTAGTTTAGAGCAAATGCATGCTTAAACTTTTCATCAAACGTATAAGGAAGTTTTAATATTTACCTTCACGTGTTTTGAATATGTTTTTTTTTTTTAAACTTCTTTTCGTTTTTGTTGGAACGATAACTGGTAAATAAAAACTAACTATAAGTTTTGTATTTAAAACTAGAAACAGAAAATAAGAATAAAATACCACGAGTATCCTTGAAAACACATAATTTGTATCTTTAAGGGCAGATAGAGCAAAAAATCATATCTATGTATTGAATATATGAGAGATAGAAATCGTCGATTTCGAGATATTCTGTGAAAAAGAATCAAATATTCGATATCGTTATCTCAGTTTCTTGCCATAAAATTGATAAAACAGCTTTATGAAAGTTTGAAAAATATTTCAGAAAGATTTTAAAGATTAAATCCAGAAATTACCGGAAAATTTAGTAGTATATTCAGTTAACGACAGCCACGTTAAAGAGGGGGGGGGGCAGTATCTCGAGTTACAAACACTCAAGTGGTTCTCCAAGGTATCTTTTATGTAACTTATGCCCCATAATTAGAATTGAGGAAACATCGCTTTAATATTGTTGTAAACATACGGGTTCGTAATGGATTGAATGTACGCAGAAGCGATGATAGCTTGATAAAATTTATTTTCCCAAAAGAAACACTTCACAGTTCTGGAACTTTTGACAGAAATATTCGCACAGCTCTTCTCAGTATCAGGGAGTACAATAAGCAGTTACTCTTCAAACTAGAAAGAGCGTTAAACACAATGCAATGCAAAGTGCATCTAAAGAGCGAAGCTAACACGGAGATATCTCAATACTCCAAACTCACGCCGAACTAAACAGCAACTGAGAGTACATAGTTTCGGTCTTATATAGTTTTCCGTCCGGCCGCCAAGAAACCTCTAGCAAATTCCATTCCACGAAATTATTGGAAGACATATGCAGTCAAAGTTACATCTAAAGGCTGGATATAGTTATAGTTGCATATAGTATAAATTATAGTTTTTCAATTACAATACCCATTACAGTTACACAGGGATCGGACCAAAATGTTACCAGATCATCTCCAAGTTTGTCGACATTTGGATGTTTGTCGGCAAATTTGGCGAGAAAAATTAGTCTCGAAAACGATCGCCAGCTTGGTGATATCTCGCAAGTTTATCGAGATAGACATTTACTCAATGTTAAATGGACTTGCCGCTATATTCTTATCCGGCAAAGCTTCGGTTCTTTATATTTTACTGTTACATTATTTTTTTTTTTAAACCCTACTACAATTTCACATACATAATTTCACTATTTTTAGATAATTTTAATTGATTAGATAATAATTTCATTAATCATAGATCAAACATGTAGTGGATGACACTTGATGATGATACAGTTTTTTCACAAATTAAAAAACAATTTTTTAAAAAAATTTTTCTTTGTTGACCTAAGTAGGAATGAATTGACTTTAAAAAAAATATATATTACTTGTTTATTTACAAAACAGTTTAATAGTAATTTAGCAAAATTAATCTAAACTAAAAATTTGTAATTGCCATTTTTCATATAAATCTTAATAAACAGTGTAGAAACTTTGCAAAAATCAAGTGTTATATAAAAATTTAGGATGCAAAAATAAATTGCATCCTAAATTTCGAATGTACGTAATCGCCACTTTTCGTATAATTATTATTCAGCAAATAATTTTACCTTCAGGCAAGAAAAAATTGCTATAGTTTGTGACAGTCATTATTAAGTTTTACTAACAATTTTGAGTTATCCTTCTTGGCTCTCCTGTTTTATCCATTTTGGGTCATGTCAACAATAATCGCTAATGATCGGAAAGTTGTGTTAGTTTATTGGCATGCGGGTCTGTTTAAGTAGGAAGTTAATCTTAATCATAAGGCTACTGGAAAATAAGCTTAAATACTCGGGAACTCGTTTACATTTCTGGTGAGGAAACGGAAAGGAGAAGTCATAGTAGAGTCTGAAATTATAAATGACTGGTTAATTTGAAATAATAACCTTGTATGTTATTAAGGCAAACTTAAATCCAAATTTTATTTCAAATAGTCTTTCCAAATACTTCTCCATAATGTAATTATTTATTTTGGTTCTCTTCGTTCACTTTGTTGCTCTAGAATGCAAAAGTGAGTACAGGAGCACTTACGCATGAGTAGCTCTCCTTCAACAGAACGAGCGCGTCTGAGTAATATGTGGCTTCATTACGGAGCGCGTCTTTTAATTATGAAAACTTCCTGGCTAATTTCGAAAATGGCAAAAGTGAAAGTGAGGTTAAGTAGTGCAGTTATTAGCAGCGTTATACACAGCAATGTGATTGGAATGTTAGTCTACGTGAATCTAATTCGTCGAAGTCAGCTCTCAGCATATGGGGAATTTGCAAACTTTTCCCAAGGATTACTTTAATATTATTTCTCTCAAAAGCTCTTTCACTTTGCGCCCTTCAAAAGTTATCTGAAGCATCGTCCTTAAGGACTTGCTAGTCTCGGTCGAAACTGTATCTCGTTAGAGAATACATATGACTTTTGTTTAAAATTCCTGGCGATTAAAAGGCATATTGGACCTTGAATTCCATTAATATTTGCAGATTAATAAGGTGTTTTCATCTGTGTGTTTTAACAGGAATCTTTAAATGCGCAGATATTCAGTTAATAGCAGATCCAAGAAAGGATTTTAGATTCCTTCGGAGAGCTGAAGTCCCAGTTTTCAGTGGTTGAATTTCAGTATCCCATTTCTGTTGTATTCTTCTGTAAAAATTGTGTCAATTTGCTTTCGGAGTGAAGCTGAAGTTTTCGAGTTTCGATTCTTTCAACAAAATAGCCTTAAGCATATGGAAAAGTTTACAAAAATGGGGACTTTAATTTAAAAAAATTAAAAAGGTCCTCTAATCCCCCCTCCCGATATAGTATTTCTCACTGCTGCAAATTATTATTATTATTATTATTATTATTTTCATTTAAAGTTTATAAGACATTTTCTCCATCCTTTCTGCTTGCCTTCGTGGTATAACGGTGTTTTGTGTGTTATCTTTATTTCTTAAATATCATGTTCTTCGCACGTAAACCATAAAATTCAATTCAATAGCAACATCACAAAATAATTTAAAAAGAGCATTTTCATGTTTCGTGGTTCCAATTTATTACTTACATGTTGTATACAATATAAGCGTATACACAATAAATCATTTAATGTTTTACATATTGATTACAAACCTTAATTAATTAGTGTGTGTGTGTGATTATGGCAAAGCCTCGAGGGCTATCTGCCTAAGGGGAGGAATGCCTTCGTGGAGGACTTTCTAAGGAAAACTGGCTCGTATGCACGTTACACACGGGGAAAACCACGTTTATTTTGTGATATTGTCGTTGAATTGAATTTTATGGTTTAAGGAAAAACGCTTAAGACACTTTGTGCTCTCAACAGAATCCGAACCATGAATCTTCCACTTGCTTGCTGCCTTTCCTTATCTTCGGAACTGAAAAATGTCTTTCACCCGAAATGAGTTTTATTCATCTGGACATGCTGCATTGAAACAATTAAGAAACTGTTATTTTCGTAATCTGTGCTATTCTGCCTCCATGCATAATTGTAAACCTAACTATCCTAAAATTCGAGGCAACATCAGTGAAAGCTATAAACGATATCGACAGAACACTAAATCCTGAATTTACAGTATGTCTTTCATTGCCTATCTGTATTGAATATTTTGTTGCAGTATATAATATCACCGAGTGGTAAGTCACTTCTGTAACGTATTTTCGTTACGCCAAATTTTTTCTCGTTTGGAATTTACTTCAATTCTTTTCGAAAATATGGATGTCTTCAAAAACACTTCTCAAAGCATTTGAAGGCCATTGGAATCATTATAAAACTTGTACATGTATTTTGTATTAAAAACACTTTGCATCGATCGAAACGTCTTGTATTTTAAATCACACGCCCTGGCAACCGACAGCAATAATTCGGAGAATGCTTTCAAATTTTGTATAAACGATCTGGGAAGTTTGATGTCAAAAAAGTTAACAAAAAGGTTTTGAACAAAGAGACCCGAATAATTCTGGTAACCTTGAAAGCTTAGCTTCCGTATCGATCATTATGCTTAAAAAATGGTGCAAGTGATCAAAACTGATGATCACTTTTGCCATAGATCGAACTGAACCAGAAGGGGATCGACGCCTGCCAGTCAACGTGAATTACTCACAAAAGAGGAAAGATAAAAATTAAACGTTATCTGCTTTTTTCTCTTCGTGTTTTTTCTTTCCTTTCCTCCCCATTTATACAACAGAGTAAAGACAATGAGGAAAACATGGTTACAAGATACTCGGAGTGCGTGTTTCACTGTCATTGTCTGACGGAGAGTTAAGAGATGAAGTTTCGATCTGTGGAAAGTTTTGCGGCTTCATGGGACAGCTTTCTCGATAGGAGGTACCACTCGGGGGTCAAACGGACCTCACTGTCCATGGTCGGATTTTCGTCACAGCAAGGTGAGTTTTTTTTTTTTTCCCAAAGTCCAAAGGGATTTTGTCCGTGAAGGACTATTGTTTTTGTTTTGCGATTTTGCGTTGGTTCACTATAAATGTCCGTTTCACTTTTCAAACTGTTGCCACCAAATGTTAGAGTCCTGCATTGCATTTGACAAAATGAAATAATGAAGAAGCTATGCAAATGTATGTTTCTTGCATTTTGATAAAACAGCACGGTACCTAGAGCCATCAAAATTTGAATGACGTAATCCGACTGCGAATATGGGCATCTGGAAGCCTAAATTTAAAATTTGGAATATATTTTATTATCGATTTCATATTTTGTAAAACTTTAACGAATTTTTTATTATCAAACTCAAGGATTTCAAAGCGAGCGATGGCAACGTTGTACAGAAAAAACATTTTTATCTCCAGCGCGTGAGACTGTTTATCGGAAATTCTAAAGATATGCTCATTTTAATATTATTTTGCAATATTGCTCTTGAACTCAATTTTTATGGTTTAAGTGCGAAGAACATGATATTTAACAAATAAAGGCAGCACACACAACTTTAAAAAAACGCCCTTTTGGGCGCAATTTGAAATCTGAAAGTTTCCGGATTTTCTTTTTATTTATTTATTTAATTAATTATTTATTTTTGACAAGATTCAGTCTACATAATAAGATACGTCTTCTTCTATTAATCAACTTTGAAAATAGTTTTGCGACACATCTGTTTTATACTTTCAGTGGTTAGCTGATCATCTTACATCTGCACTGTTTTGCTAATCGCATGTTATGCAGCATCTGCATTGATTAGTTGAATTTGCCATTAATTTAATTTGCCAACCATGATTTTCTATAAGAAGTAATTTTTTTTTAACTGTGCATCGTTTAATGAATTAGCAAACGTAACGATCACGCTCATCTTTTACATTTATTTATTCACATTATTTACAGAAAAACAACAAGCTGCTGTCAACTGGTTTTACAAGTTTGGCTCAAATGTTTCTTGAAAACTGTTCGCTAGTTAATATTTAAATTATATTGTTCTTTAATAAAATCGGAATAACAAGTTCTTGTCGATTCGTTATACATGTTTGGTTCAGATTTTTCTTGAAAACTGGTTAATAATTAATATTTATTAATGTGATTGTTCTTCAATAAAATCGAAATTTGTGAAATTTTTATGCTTAGCTATCTCTTTCACCCCCAAAAAGTGTTGCTAATCATCATAGATTTAAGACGCAATTAATAGCAATTAATAACCATTTTAACGTAGCTAAAATAAAAGCTATGAAAGCTTTAATTTTTATAGAAATACTTGTATTTTTATCAAATTATTCGTTTATTAAGTTTATGCCAATAAATGTATTAAGGGTATATATAGTTTTATTCCCTTTATTAGCATACACTAGCATCAAACTCCTAACAGATTCTGCGAATTATTCCTGTGTCTGAAGTAATAACAGAGTCTTCGAAAGGTTTAAAGCAAACTTTTTATTAAATCAGAACTTTACCATAAAATCACGAATCGTGCTTGCAAATCAGCCATTACTTCTGGCGATGTAACTTACGGTAACTGTCAAATTCAAATTTAAACTTAATTTAGTAGTCAGTTAATTTTAAATTTTAAGTCGGCTCAGAACTTCTCACAGGCGTAACAAATAAATGTCGGCAGCAACAACGCGAAGCCGAAGAATTACAATCTTATCAGAGCTAGCGATATAAATAAAGTGGCCTGTAGAGGCTTTGTCTAATACAATCCGAAATCCATAGCTTAAATACTCTCAAACTGATTTGCATTCTGATGAAAACATGGAAAGAAGAAGTAATAGTAAAGCTGAAATTATAAATAACTGGTTATTTAAAATTTTATAATTAAATTACCTCAAAATTTTATGTGTAATGATGAATTTAACGGTGTATACTTCAATTTATACTTGAATATTGCTTCTCCTAATTATAACATTATGAATATTTTAGATGCAAATGTAATTCCAAATTTTTGGTCCATTTAGTTTGACATCTATACACATACGTTTTACATCAACACGTTTGCACACATACGTTCCTGTAAATAAATGCATAGTTGGAGAACATCTGTACACATATATGTTCATGTAAATAAATGCATCTATACACTTACGTTCATGTACGTACATTCTCGTACGTAAACATTTAGACCATCGGTTCTCAACCTTTTGACTAACGCGTAACCATCTAAACAAAAATTGAAAAACTTTAGTACCACCGCTACGTTTTACAATGGTTATTTTTCAGTTTGTCAATAGAAATACTGAAAAAAAAAGTATATTTTTCCATTTGCACAAGCCATTAATTATTTGTATTAACTATGCACAGTTAAAAAATATTGGATTAAAAATTGGTTACCATTTTAATTATCAAAATTGAAGTCATAATACTTTAATTCTAAGAGTTAGTGTGAAATTTGGGCCTGTTTAAGAGAAATAAATTTCTTTATGTCGGGTCTTATTTTAGTTAGTTTTAACCGTAAATTAGGATCCACTTTTAATTGTTTTGTATTTATTTTTCAAATATAACATGGAAAAAAAAATCCTTGTTCACACAAATAAGTTGTGCAGAAAGGCAATAAAAATTTAATAGCTTTATTTGAATTTTTTTTTTTTTTTTTTGTTTGTTTGTTGTTTTTGTTTTTGTTTTTGTTTGTTCAGCTAAAAGTTAACAAGTGTAAAGCCAAAAGTTAACAAATGTAAAGTTAGAGTTCGATCACGGAAAATTTCTATCAATTAGGTTCTTTTTCTTCACGAGATAAAATGTCAGGTATATTTAAATAAAATGGATTTCTAATCCTCCTTTTCATAATCATCGGTAAAAAATTACATATTGAAACTGTTTATCAGTGAAAAACATTGATTACGCAGTAGGATACGCCATCTGGTGAGATCCTTAGTATTTTTTTTTTTCGTATGGCTTTTACTAAAAGATTCCTTGTCTTATACCCTCGGACGGCCTCCAAACTTGAGGCGCGGTCGCTATACCTTTGTTACTAATTGCTGACTGCTTTTAATGCTAGAAGTTATGCCTGAAATACGGTATTTTTACCTTGCAGTCGTCTTTCCTAACTTTTAACCACTTCTCCTTCTTGGAGTACGCAGTAGGCGCAGCTTGTGGCCTTCTTCGTTTTTGAGCCATCCGTATATATAGCTAGTGCTTTCTCATCTGGCGGGGTGTTTTGTAGGTGTACTGTGTGCAATAAGTCCGTCTCTGCCGGGTGTCCTAGCATGATCGGCTTGCGCTTCATATAGTCTGTGTGGTAGAATGTCTTTTGCCGCAGAGAGACGTTATCTTCCAGGCGCAGTGTCTTTACTAATAATGATTGTCTCTTCACCAGAAGGTCCGTGGAGGTCTGTGGCATTTGCAGTGCCGCTGTTGGAAATGTTCTGTAACCTTTACATATTATCAATAGTTGCAGTCTTTGTAAATAGCCAGTTCTTACAGTGTTGCTGTTGGAAGCTAGGTCAAGGCTGTAGTAGGGTGATGCAAAAGTTTGTTACCATTAAAGTTCCTGGATTGTTGTTTTATTTATGTGCCACATGCGGAGACATGTTGCCATGCTGCAGAGGAACTCGCCCTTATTTAACTAAAGCTGTTTTTGAGACAAAGCAATAAACATTTGTTGTAGTTTTGATTCCGGGATCATTTGGAACCAATTCTTAATACATCACGCCAACGCATTTCCACTAAGCACTCTACAATATCTTGCGCTCGAATGTTCACCGTTTGGTCATTGGTACTGGTAGCTGACCAAGGTGCAGCTACGGTTTCATCATGTTTGGAATGCGGCAGAAAATCCACTTTTCATCGGAAATCACAGTGCGTTGGAGGAAACATGCATTATTGGTGGTTTTTAGCGATTGACGATACACTTTTCAATGTCGCTATCCTTGTACAAGAATTAAAGCATGCAAAAACACTTTTCAATTCATGTTGGTCTTTAACGCGTTGAATTGGTATACAGTACATCAACTTCCACTCGGTCAGGTGAAAATATCGAGTTCTGCCGAATCGTGAAGTACTTGGGGGGGGGAGGCCGAGTTCTCCCCAAACATTGATTAGCGTTGATAGAAAGATGTGCTCTTCCACTCTGTGCAAGTAAATATGCTCCGAATTCACAGTTATTTGTCTCCCTGAGTGGGGTTTATCGTCCAACCCAATTCCGAGAAACATCACCGTAGAATAACGAAATGCAGTCCCTTCAGCTTTCGTGTAGCCATTGTGACTCATATAAAAAGAAATTCTGGACTTTAATCGGTATTTATAACTTACCGTGTGTAATTTATATCAGTCGAACTGATAATTCTTATGAACGTCTGCAGCATTATTTAATTAATAAAAGATGCTTCTAATGCCATATGTTAATTACCTGGTACATTTTGTAAGGTTGCTATTATTACGTAGGCGGATCCAAGTTCCAAGCATCAGTATTTAAAAAGTAATTATTGCGGAGGGAATGTTTTATCTGCAGTGGTAGGCAGATAGCATTAGTTGTCTAGCAGCGGTTGTGAGGGTAGGTAGAGTAAGTTTGCAAACTCATCAGAGCAATCGAAATGGCAAGATGTTTGGAAAAGTGGTCTCGCTTAGAGGTGCGAGCTGTGATTCGTTGTCCTGATCGAGTATCTGGAAAAGTGGTCATATCAATACTGCCGATCCTTATTATTCCACTTAGGTTACTTGAAGCCACCCGACTTAAGCACCCGGGCATGTTGAGTGATGGTGTCATCCTTCTGCGTGGCAATGCCCGGCCCCATACTACTCGCCAAACTCAAGAATTGCTGCAAAAGTGGGAAATCTGGGTTCACCAACCGTACAGCCCAGTGATTATTTTCTTTTTTCCCGAAATCGAAGGAACATTTATCTGGAATAAGGTTCTCTTCAAACAGTGATGTGAAAACAATCACTGAGAACTGCATGAGCAGCGACATGATTTCTACAAAGCCGGGCTGATCCTGCATTCAAATAATTGCCTAAATAAATTTGGTGATTGTGTGGAAAAATGATAAGCAAGTATTCCTCCTAATTTCTTTTTGTATTTTGCGTCTGTTATTTATGAATAATTTTGTATTATCTTTGTAACCTTTTTTTTTTTTAGTTTAAAGAGACTTTGTCCCTGAAGGACTACTGTTTTCGTTTTGCGATTTTGCGTTGGTTCACTATAAATGTCCGTTTCACTTTTCAAATTGTTGCCACCAAATGTTAGAGTTCTGCATTATATTTGAAGAAATTGAATAATGAAAACGCCTTTTTGTGCGTAATGTATTAAATCTGATACGTAAGGTTCATTTTAAGATAATATTTACTTCCTGAGCAAGATAATGTCTTCCTTAGCGATTGCAGTTAAAACATTGGCTCACTATATAATTGTGGAAAAGCCCGTTTTGCTTATCACCGCAGGGTTGTTCAATAAACAGAAAAAGTCTTTTGATAATTCTTTTCTTTCTAGCATACGGTTCCGGCTATCTTTCAGCTGTTGAGATATTTATGTACACGTGTTTTTGCGTTATGTTTTTCGGTCTTGTTGCAGAATGGATACTCTGAACTTCATGTTAGTGGATTAGTTACCAGATTATTATTGGGTTTAATTACTTAGTATTGGATACTGATACTGATTGTTTGCTTAGTGTTTAAAAATGCGTCTGATTGTGTTCTACAGACTGCAGTATAGATCGGTGGCAGCGCAGGTGTGTGAGGCTCTGAGAAGCGGTAAGTTCACAAAGCTTCCGCTTAATTTAGTGAAATTAGTGATACGCATAAAATATTGGCTGAAACTTCTTTTTTTCCCCTTTAATATTTTATGTTTTTAACAGATCTTTCGTATCCTTTGAGCTAGTAAATTAGCTCGTTGCAAGTATTCTTAACTGCGAAAAATGTCGGGTATCATATTTCAACGGAAATATCCCTTTTGACCGTTCCCGAATCCATTTTGAATATTTTGTTGCTTGACGTCTGTACGTACAGACAAAATAAAAGACTCTGTTTTCCAAAACGGATTGTAAATTGGATTTTAAAAAGATTTTTTTCGTTAATTCTGTACTTATGTACATATGAATGTATCTCGCATAACTGCGAAACGATTAGCGGTAGAGAGTTGAAATTTTGTATATGAAACTGTTATAACATTTAACTTTGCACCGCCCTTTTTTATTGCTATCGGCAATACCAAAAGTGTGTGTATATATATATATACATATATATTATTATAAGCAAAGTTGTAAGAACAATACAAAAAAGACCAACATATGCATATTCAGTAGTTTTTACAAGTTCAAATAAAAAATTATATGTTAAATATTTTCGGAAATTTTAACACAGTTTTAAAAAACTAATTAAATTGAATGAGACGATATGCGAAATAAAATGTAAATTAGGCTACATGCGAAATAAAATGTAAATTATAAAACACAGTAAAATACTAATCGATGGAACAAGTTAAAGGAAAAAAATAAAACACAGTTAAAAACCAATCGATGGAACAAGTTAAAAAACATTAAAAATTAAAAAGCGGAAAATGGTAAATTAGCTCAATTCGAGGTCCACTCTGGCTTTTCAAGGGGAATTTCTGAGTGAACATCGAACCAAGCTAACTCCATTACGCGTTTCATCGAAACAGAGAATTGAAACTTTGCCTTACAAAAATCGTTTAATTAATTAAATAAACTGTCCTAAAAAATTTTTTTTTAGTCTCAATTCTCTATTCCAATTTACCGACGCGTCCGCACAAATTGACACATTAAGGTGTAAAAAATGTAAATGCAAGTCCGATGTACAGCAATAATAAAAATAAAAATAAATAGCGGTATGCTATTAGTCAAAATATACAATAACGTACGGGCTGGACCTGCAAGCTTAAAGAATTAAAACCTTATAAATGAATCTGAAATTAAATTTAAAGGAATAAGGAAAAAAATAAAACAACCAACAGTGTGGGTCTTGCTAAGACCAAGAAAATTTTTTTTTTAAGAAATATTAAAAAAAAAACAGACCTGTGGCAATGCTGTCTTCTCTTGCGTGGAGGAAAACAAAAAGGGGTCGTAATTCCCCTCCTAGCTTTTCATCGCTCTCCAACTTGCCGTGTGTCGTAGGAAGGGGCAAACAAGGTCACTGGGCAATAGCCAATGTCAAAAGACTGTCCGTTGGCGGGAACCCGCCTAAAGCTAAAGGGGGGCGAAAGACGTGGAAAAAGTTCAAAATGGCATCTGTCAAGTAGTTATATATATATATATATATTTGAATTTAACAGATATTCTCTATTCGTATTAAGCTAATTTAAAGTTAATATAAATTTATATTTTAAATTATGAAATTTAATTGCATGCAAATAAAAGATTAATTATTGCTGCGAACTAATTTACAATATCATTTAAATTCTGAGAGTATATGTAAATTAAGTTTCTAAAAACATGAAAAAATACGTAATATTCCAAAAAAATTAATCCCAATTAAATTTAACTTTACCATTTATTCTTATAATATATATATATATATATATGTGTGTGTGTAATTTGAAGTTAAGTAGTAAGAACAAACGAAAAACGACGTATTTGGTACCCACCCTGTTTACCCATCTTAAAAGTCTTTATACAGGCCTTTGTTTTCGCAGTCGTTGGTGGTAGTCATATACTTCCAATTACAGATGTGTTTTAAGTATCAAAAATATTCATGTTCTGGCAATGTCAAATTTTTGAAAAATTAATTTTCGGCAAATAAACGAAATCTAATTTTTTTTATGCAGTTTCCTGGTTTCTATACTTACATTTCGAAAAGTTGTGTACTCGTTATGAAGAAATAAAAACATAAGAAGTTTGATCCTGCACAACAAAGTTGAACGAGGTATTTAATTTCAAAATTCGCAACTTTATATGTCCTTTTAAACTTGCCGTGGAGGATCGGATCGAAAATAATGCGAGGAAATAAGTTTAAATGAAGTGCAGCAAAAATTGTGTATAATTTAATAGGCCGTGCAAAGAAGTCATGAGGTATTTACATCAGATTTTTTATTTCTGAAATAACGTTTGACTGTTTCTATAATTCACAGCGCCTTAAATGATTAGTAATGTACAATTATAAGAACTAAATAAATTCCTGTTTTTTCCTGCTTGCGGGAAGGGACAAAAACAGTTTATAGTGTCTGTGTTTTTGGTAAATTATTATATTAAATATTTTTTCTTTAACTTTCTTTACACATATAAGATATTTCTCCCACTTTCCTTTTTCACTTTTCCTTCGTGGTGTAGTGGTTCAGCACACTGAGCCTGTATTTCAGAGGTCCGTGGTTCGATTCCAGGCGAAGGCGGTTGCTATTTTTCATCTTTCCTGCTTCCAAAAGTATACCTAATGTCTCTACAGTGGCGCCCGAACTAAAAGGGTGTTGGGTGAGGATTCTCCACACCCAGAATTTGGCGACTAGGTTTCCCTAAAAACCCCAGTCGCCCTTTAAAAAGGGGACTATTGTTTCCCGCCTTCCTAGCGTGCCTTCGTGGTGTAGCACGTTGGGCCGGTATTTCAGAAGTCCGTGGTTCGATTCCCGGCGAAGGTGGTTGCAATTTTTTCACCTTGCCTGCTTCCAAAAAATACCTAATGTCTCTACACACATACTTCTTTCCTTTTCCGTATATTCCTCCGAGTCTCATGTATTTTGCGTGGAAATTTTGTTTAAATGATATCCTATACCCCCAAAAAAGTGCCAATCTAAGCAACATAAAATCATTTACTTTTTAAATTGCAACAGCACTTTGCTAGTTAGTGTAACTAAGTGAATTAAAGAATTCGTTTAAAAAACAAAAGGTAAATCATTAAAAAAAAAACTGGAAGATTTTGCTAATAAATAGTATTTCAGTGCTTTTTGATTTATACTGTTTTATGTTCAAAATGAAAAGGAAACAAATAGCCAAGTTTTTAAAGTTGAAATAATTTTATTTATATACTACATCTAGTTACTTAAATCATGTTCAGAATGGTTCTGACAGCGCTGGAAAAGAAAGATGATTGCTGGATAGTTTTATAACTATTTAAATTTCGCTAAAATTGCAGTAATGTGTATTGTCTCTCATATGTATTCTTATTGTTTCAATAAATGTATTCTTATTGTTTCAATAAATGTATTCTTATTGTTTCAATAAATTTAAAGCTCCCACTTCCCATTACGTTCGAGTGAGATTTGTCCATTAAAAAAATAGATGATAAAGAAAAAAAAATCAGTTAATAAATGAGTGTAATCTTTTGTTTACACAGTTCTCTATCGAGATTTATATATATATATATATATAAAACTGGGTGAAAGTGTCAGTTTGGTGTTCAAAAAGTGCCCATTTCGTGTATCATACTGAAATCTAAAAGATAAAAGACGGTAAGTGTTCCTTCTCTTCTCTTCAATAACTGGAATTTTCATTGAAAGTTTTAATGATAAAGATGAACCAGATAAAAGGCTTTCCTAATCTTGTGAACAGAAACTTCCTTGTACGAAGTATGTATTTAAGGAGTGTATGTAAACGGGAAAAATTTCATGTATTGTAAACGTGAATGAAGGATGTATCGTAAACGGGAAAATTTTCAAGTATCATATTTCAACGAAAATATCCATTTTGAACGCTCTCGAATCCATTTGAACAATGTTTTTGCATGACATATGTACGTACGGACAGAATAAAGGACGCTTTTTGCCAAAACGATTTGTTAAATGGATTCAGAAGAGACTTTTTCGTGACGCCTGTACGTACGGATATATGTATTATTTCACATATCTCAAAAAACGAGTAACCGTAGAATGTTGAAATTTTGTATATAGGACTATTATAGCGTCTAGTTATGATTTCCCTTTTCCCTTGAAATGGACCACGCCGAATATTTATATATACACTATCTACCAATAAGTATTTGAACACCTGTGATAGAAAAGCAAAGCAAAATTTATTCAAATTCAGTAGTTGGTAGAGCCTCCACGAGCGGCATCTACAACCTCAACCCTCCGTAGCATGCTCTCTACAAATACGTGTATGACTGCTATTAGAATCTTCTTCCATTTGCCTTGCAGAAGATACGTAGGGGAGTCAATTGAAAACCATAAAAGTAGAAATAAAAATCCGCATATGGCGCCAGTGAGCTGTAAGTTGGCATGCCTGCTTGCGATAGTATGCCGGATGTCTCCTAGGTGGCAGCAGCCGGCAGATGCACAAACATCGGCGAAACAACAGTTCCAAAATGGCAGCCCCACTAGCCACATGCACCAGCGAGGAGCAGCGTTCTGTGATTCGGTTTTTGCGAAGTGAAGGTGTGAAACCGATTGACATTTTTAGGCGAATGAAGGTTCAGTATGGAGATGCGTGTTTGTCACAGCCACAAATCTATGAATGGTGCCGGAAATTTGCAAATGGTGTTACGTCCGTGGCCGATGCTCCACGCCCCGGCCAGGCTCGGCGCGTAGTGACTCCAGAGACCATTTCAGCCGTTGAAGCCATCGTTTTGGAAAACCGCCGTGTGACAATAGACGAAATTGCAGCATGTGTACACATGAGTCATGGATCGGCACATCATATTGTGCATGATGTTCTCCAGTTTCATAAGGTGTCTGCAAGATGGGTGCCCCGACAACTGACGCCTGAACTGAAACAGCGACGTGTTGATGCGTGCGAAGACCTTTTGTGGCGTGCTGAACGTGACGGTAATGCCTATGTTGAAAAGTGATTTACTTCTGTACCCTGTGTGACCAATAAATAATATTTAAAAAAATAATTATGGTTTTCATTTAACTTCCCCTCGTATTTCAGTTCTTTCACCGATATTGGACGGTTGTTGCACTCCTTGATTCGGCTACCCAACTCGTCCTTCAGGTTTTTGATAGCGTTCAGATCTGGGCTTTAGGCAGGTCAGTCCATTTGGTTAATCCTATTGTCATCATACCAAACCATGGTGGATCTCATACCATGATGACAATTGGCGAAAGTAACATGGGTCTCTTAAAACTGGCACAACGTAGGAAGCACACCATAAACCAAAATAGTGCAGTAGGTGTCGGTTTTCAGTTTACCATTAATTTAGACCAAGGGTTCAGTCCCCCATATCGGGAGAAACACCCCCAGATCATAAGTCCACCTCCGTGGAACTTTACTGTGGGCACAGTGAATTTTGGCAGGAAGCATTATTGTGAAACCTATGATTGTTCTGAACTTAATTCGCGTTATCTGGTAAATCTTATTGATTTCCAGTCAGATTATAAATTTATTATCGTGTACCAAGATCATCTCGGTAATTTTTTAGTCCAAAGGGGCTTTGTCCCTGAAGGACTATTGTTTTCGTTTTGCGATTTTGCAATGGTTTACTATAAATGTCCGTTTCTCTTTTCAAGCTGTTGCCTCCTGCGTTATATTTGAAGAGATTAAATAATGAAAAATCTGCATAAATGTACGTATATTTCTCGCATTGTGATAAAACAACGGTACGTAGAGCCATCGAATTTTGAATGATGTAATCGTACTGCGAATATGGGCATGTGGAAGCCCAGATTTGAAATTTGGAATTTGTTTTATTATTGATTTCATAATTTGTAAAACTTTACCGAATTTTTGATTAACAGACTTAACGATCTAGAAGCGAGCAATGGCAATGTTGTGTAGAAAAAACATTTTTATCTCCAGCGCGCGAGACTGTATCGGTAATTCTAAAGATATGCACAATTTAAAACTATTTTGCGATATTGCTGTTCAACTGAGTTTTGTGGTTTAAGTGCGAAGAACGTGATATTTAATAAATAAAGGTAAGAGACAAAACGTTAAAAAAACGCTCCTTTGGACGCAATTAAAGAGCTGAAACCTATCAGTTTTTTTTTTTTTCCCCAAATATAAGTTTTTTAATGGCATTCCTTCATTATATTTTAAAAATAACATTTGTACTTTTCAGAATTGAACGTCTTTTAAATAATAGCTTATCATGACCATTTTCCCATACTTTGCCTAAAGCGCATTTGTCATTCTATAAAATTCCTATATTTTATGTACAATGCCTAGGTAAAGTATAATAACCGGTGGCCATAATTAAACTGACAGTGCTCACAGTGTTCTGTAGCGCGATCTATTTGCGAGAATGACGCCGCATTTTGTAGGAAGATTAAACAAGGCGGGAGACGAAGGATTCCGCGAAAAAAAATTAGTTCCAAAAGTCACCGCTAGAGGAATATTTGGCGTTGTGTAATAGAAAATAGAGTGTTAACAAATGCAAATCAATACGGAAATTATCTTTTATTTTGCATTCAAATGAGGTTCAATGTGGCTGCCGTTGTTGTGGACCACATATTGTATTCTGTGCACAGTATGCACAACAGCAGAAAGTAACATGTCTGCAGGAATCTCCCGTACATTTATCCTCCACACATATTATTTATATGTGATATGTTATCCTCCAACGTAGCCAGGTCCTAAACCACTCCTTGATAGGACTTAAGGTAACCCCATAGCCAGAAGTAGCATGGGGTAAGATCAGGCGACCGAGGTGGCCATGCAGTTGCAAAGTAGCGGCTAATGACTCTTTCTGTTGTGTATTTCTGTCGTAGCATCTGTTGCACCCGTACAGCAACGTGTGGAGGGGCTCCATCTTGCATGAAAATGATTTCCCGCAGGCATTGTCTTTGCTGAAGTGCCGGAATGACAAAGCTGTTCAACATGTGGCGATATTTCTCTCCGGTAACAGAACAGGTTTCCGGTCCTGTCGGGGTAATGTTCTCATAGAAGAAAGGACCTACAATAAATTTTATTCTTTATTAATTTGCATTTGTTAACACTCTATTTTCTATTACACAGCGCCAAATATTCCTCTAGCGGTGACTTTTGGAACTAATTTTTTTTCGCGGAATCCTTCGTCGTCCGTCTTGTTTAATCGTCCTACAAACTGTGGCGTCATTCTCGCAAATAGATCGCGCTACAGAACACTTTGAGCACTGTCAGTGTTATCTTACGTAAGGCGTTACGTTCGAACGATGGCTAGCTCAGAAGGGATTCGTAAGTCATCTACCCGATGAATTAACAGCAATCTTGTCATAAATGGAGCACTTCATTTAAACTTAAGCAAAAAGATTTATTTACACATAAAGACAAGTTAAAAGAATATAAAATATTTATCTAGCTACAATATCTATCTAGCCACATCATGCAAACATCGTGCTTAGCTAACTAAACCGGAACTGTTCGTTTTCCTCTGGCGTCCCATGACGTCAGTCTCGATCTGGCTTTTTATTCGCTGGCGTAGTGATGCCATTCCCAACATCCTCCCCCCTTTGAGTTGCTGTATAGCTACTCAAAATATTCAAGTCTATCAAGTTCAGTCTAAGTGGCATCTTAACAGTTCTACCAGCTCGTGTATTTATAGTCTTAGAACTGTCACATACATCGGAAACATCAGTGGGGTCCGGAGATCGGGGTGACCCAGAAATTTCTGAATGATGAGAGGTACTCATGTCGTCTCCACGATGAGAATCTGAAGACTTTACAGCAGATTGATGTTTTTGAGGATCACTTGGATGACATGAACCTGACAAATCATCATCTTGGATTTCTAGGGAAAACACTCGTTGTATCGGACGTACTAAATTGTTAGTTTGCGTTCTTAATCTAACTGTTCTCACTTTGCCGTCCTTTCCTGGAATCAGTTCCGTAACCCTGGCTAAAGGCCAATTCAATCTCTTTTTGATATCATCTCCTATCAACACAACGTCATTCACTCGAATATTTGGAAAGTGTGAATTTTGCTGTCGTTTCTGAATAAGTAGTCCTAAATATTCCTTTCGAAAACGTAGTCGGAGATCTTCCATTAATTTTGCACGAAATCTGATTCTTTTCCTGAGATGATTGGTGTCTACTGTGTCTACATCAGTTACATCTAAATTGGATCTATCGGTCAGAAACATGGCAGGTGTAAGTGGAACTAAGTCTTCTGTATCTTCGGATACATACGTCAGGGGTCGCGAATTTACTACCCTTTCACATTCGCACTTAACTGTTTCCAGTTCTTCATAGGTAAGAACAGCTCTGCCCAATGTTCTCCTAAGGAGTTCTTTGACTACTCGAACAAGTCTTTCCCACCATCCGCCCCACCAGGCAGCAGTGGGGGGGGGGATGAATTTCCATTCGATCTTCTGTATTTCTGTTTGTCGAGTTATTTTACTCCAATCAATTTCTAAAAAATTATTACAAGCTCCCCTAAAGTTTGTACCGTTGTCTGTATAAACCACTCTAGGTCTTCCTCTTCTAGCAACAAAACGTCTAAATGATAACAGAAAAGCATCAGTAGAAAGCGATGTTATTAACTCTAAATGAATTGCTCTATAAAGAACACATGTGTAGAGAACCATCCATACTTTGTCCCCACGTTTTACAAATAGGGGACCTGCTAAGTCAATACCAACTACTTCGAAAGCTGCAGCATTTTCCACTCTATCAGCAGGTAAGGAAACTGGTTCAGTGATGAGAGATTTAGTTTTGTATCGTCGACATTTAATACAGTCCTTCAGAACACTACGTATCGCTCTTCTTCCTCTTGTAATAAAGTACTTTTCACGCAATATGCTTAGTAATATCTGGGTTCCAGCATGACAGTTTTCTCGGTGAAAATATTCAATCAGTCTTTGAGTAAAGATACATTTATCAGGAAGAAGAATAGGTGAAATGAAGAAAGGCTTTTCTATGCGTTCAGTAATTCGAGTTTTAACTCTGATAATTCCGTTCACATCTTTGAAAACACACAAGTTCTGAAAAGAGGTTTCATTAGGAAAAAATTGAGCTTGCACATTACGAATAAGCAGAATTTCAGCATTTTCAATCTCCTTCGTTAGAAGTTCTCCCCCCCCCCCCCGTCTAGTATCATGACGCGATACTAGACGTCATGATACTAGAGATACTTACATTACTGATAAATCTCAATATCCATGCAACCATTCTAACTATTGAATGGAAATTTGAGAATTTAATGGCATACCACGGGACTCTCTCTTCCGACAAATTAATATTACATAACCTAACCTTTCTCCTTTCAAGTGTTATTTCGGGTGTTTCCGTTATCAATATTTCGGTGGCAGGCCAGTTGTCTCTTGCTTGCAACAACCATGCCGGGCCTTTCCACCAGCAGGATTCTAACAATTTCTTAGGGGAACACCCTCGCGAAATCAGATCAGCGGGATTCATTTTCCCTGGCACATGTCGCCATTCATTATTAGGAAACAAATTATTTATTTCTTTTACTCTGTTCGAGACAAAAACTGTCCAATCACCACGTTCTTTTAACCAGTATAAAGCTACCCTAGAGTCGCTCCAAAATATTGTTTTAATCTCATGGGCATTTAAAGCGTGCTTCACTGAATATGCCAACCTGGCACCAATGCAGCAAGCCATTAACTCTAACCTAGGGATCGTTACTTTCTTCAAAGGTGCAACTCCGGTTTTTGCTCTAACAAAGTAAATTTTTACCCCTTGAGAGGTTCTCGTTCTAAAAAAAATACAGGTGGCATATGCCTCTTTGCACGCATCTACAAAAACATGCATTTCAGTGGAATCATTTATTTCAACATAACGTGAGATTTCGATATCTTTTAATGCATCTATTTCTCTAAACCATCTTTTAAAAGACATTTGAATACTATCTGGTAAGGGAGTATCCCACTTTAGATTTAAATTCCACGTTTCCTGCAATAAAAGCTTAGGTGGTAAGATTGCAGGACTCAACAGACCTATTGGATCAAATATTTTGTGAACTGTAGCTAAAATGATTCTCTTAGTAAAATTTTGATCTTCACTTACAAGATTAAAGTTTAAATTACACTTTAGAGTGTCCTTATCAAGATCCCACAAAATTCCCAATACTTTCGTGACACCAGTACTATTAGAAACATACTTACATTTTACATTACTCTCCCAGTTTCTTAAATTAAAGCAACCCCGTGACAAAATATCTTTTGCATTTACAATAAAATCTTCCTGCTCCTCAATATTTGCAACACCAGAAACACAATTATCTACGTAAAAAGAATGTTTCAGTTTTTGTGCTATAGCATCAAATTCAGATGGTACATTATCTAATAAATGTGTAATTGAGGCTGCTAATAAAAATGGACTCGACTGTAACCCAAATACTACTCTGCGATGTCGGTAAACAATCTGTTCACTCTCGGACGGATAAAAAAACCGCAAGAAATCTCTATGTTGAGGGGCTATACTTAGCATCAGAAATGCTTTCTCAATATCTGAAGATAATCCTATTGGATGAATTCGAAACCTATCAAGTATCTCTGGAATTATTTCTAGTAAGTTCGGACCCTTATACAAAAGGTCATTCAAAGAGCATTTACCACTTTCTTGGGCTGACGCGTCCAAGACAGGTCTGATTTTTGTAGTGGTACTGTCCTTAATTACTGGCCGATGAGGTAAAAAATGTCCCGTCTCAGCATTATCAGTTACCTTTTCAATTATATTCAATTTTTCCCATTCCGGAAAATCGTAGTATATTCTTCTAAAAATGCTTTATCTTGTGCTCGCTGGCACATCCTTTTATGCCGCTTCCAAGTTAAATCTTTATTTGTCGGCAAATCGGCCACATCAGATTTAAAAGGTAAACAAAGTTCATATCTACCGTCTGAAAGAATTTTCACGTTATTTTTAAACTCTTCCAAAACTCTAGAATGTTCTAAATTCTTTCTATTATTTTCAATGGGATCTGAAATACCTATGGATTCTAAAGACCACAAATCTTTTATCGAATAATTACTAACATACAACGAAATTGCATTCAAAACAGTATCATCATTGCTATCTCCAAATGACTCATGTTTCCCAGTTAACACATGTCCTAAACAAGTGTCAATCAAAAATAACCCTGACTGCAACCGAACAGATTTATTAGTAAATAAACTGCCCACAATATCTGCTCCCAAAAGCAGACCGATCTCACGATCAGAAGAACCCAAATCAGACAAACTGACGCCTCTATCTTTCAGTTCATTAAGAATTTTACTATCGTTCACTTTTGGCACTGTGCCACAAATTTTGCTCTCGGAAAGTGCTTGGATTTGAAAGGAGAAAGTTTCATCTAATGCCGAAATCAACAAATTATAAACATCGTGAATCTGCGTTCGCGTTTCTCTTCCACCGAATAACGAATGCTTCAATTTAATTTGCCTTAATGGTTTTAAATTTAAATTCTCTACTAATTTTTTACTGACATACGAATGCTGAGAACCTGTATCCAGTAATGTGCGTACTTTAAGCTCAACATTCTTAAATTTAATTTTAACTATTAAATAAACTAATAACTATTAAATATTTTAACTATTAAATAATATTAGTCATTAAATAAACATTTTCTATTTTACAGTTATTAGTTAATGTACTGGTTTCAGTTACGTCCCTTTTAGACTTTTCATTTGCGCCTTTTTCTTGGCGATTGGGACACATTAAAGAATGGTGATTTTTATTACAGTACATGCAAGAATTTTTTACTCGACATGTTTTAAAAGTGTGTCCAAATCTGAAACATCCAAAACAGGCCCCTTTTTTAATTAATATATTTTTCTTAGCTTCCAATGTCATATTTCTAGCAGAAAAATATTCTTTAGTTGGGTGCCGTTTTTCACAAAAGAGACAGTTAAAATTGCGCTTACCTGGGCTCTCAGAATTTGATGTACTTACTAACGCAGCTGCGGTGGCGAAATCTAAATTTTTATTTAGTGTATCCTTTTTCTTAGAAATATGATTAGAACCAAACCCAGTGCGGGCTAACACGACCATCTCTTCTCCTTTCACTTGTTGTTTCAGAAAATTCATCAAATTTTCAAGGCATCGGTCATCAGGCTGAGGTGCTTCTTTTAAATTTCTGTTTCTCTCCCAAGCAATTAATACTTCTTCGGGCAGGCAGGATTCAACTAAAGGCGTTAAGAAATCACCATACTTCTCTTGCGTTCTTCCAAGACTTTCTAAAGCTCTAATCTTGGTTTCTAAATCATCGTAGAGAGTGGGAAGATCCGTCTTCACACGTCCACTGCTTGCATTACGCATAACCATGCTTAGAAGATCTCTGACGTATATCTGTACAAGTAAGTCTTCTCTTCCAAACCTCTCTCGAAGCTGGGCGATTGCTTTCGGGTAATTCGACGCCGTTGCCGGAAAGCTCTCCACTACCCGTGCGACTTTGGACTGAGGAACAACTGCTTGCAGGAGGTACTGGAATTTATCTTCATCTGGAATCGTCGGATCTTCATGGATCTTCGAAAACTGGCTCCAAAACGTCAATCAAAAATTCTTTTGCTTCGCCGTTGAATTTCTTTAGTTCGATCTTCGGCAGTTTAAATTTGCGCTTCTCTGGTAATTCAGTAGGTAAAGGATTCTTCGACAGCTTTTCGATTTGAGAAACACAGTTCAAAATATTTATCTCTATAAGGCTCAGACGAAATAAAATCTTCTTCATATAGCTTTTCAGCTTCTTTAGATTGTAGAATTAGTGACGTTACTTCCTTTTGGCAAATTTCAAGTCGATTAAACTTGTCTCTAAGCTGTTGTTCCAGAATCGAAAGTAGCTTCAAATCAGGAATATCTGATTTCAGTTCTGCATCAATTTTGTTTGCACATGTGGTAAAGGAAGTTCTTAGACATTTTCTTTCGGTTTTCAGCTGTGTAAGCTCCATTTTCAATTTATTTTAGCTGTTATCGCGCCCCACGTCTTGGCGCCACAATGATATGTTACGTAAGGCGTTACGTTCGAACGATGGCTAGCTCAGAAGGGATTCGTAAGTCATTTACCCGATGAATTAACAGCAATCTTGTCATAAATGGAGCACTTCATTTAAACTTAAGCAAAAAGATTTATTTACACATAAAGACAAGTTAAAAGAATATAAAATATTTATCTAGCTACAATATCTATCTAGCCACATCATGCAAACATCGTGCTTAGCTAACTAAACCGGAACTGTTCGTTTTCCTCTGGCGTCCCATGACGTCAGTCTCTATCTGGCTTTTTATTCGCTGGCGTAGTGATGCCATTCCCAACAGTCAGTTTAATTATGGCCACCCGGTATTTCTCATATTTCATACTTTGCCTGAAAACGCCAGGCATTCTGTAAAATGCGTAGATTTCTATAGAATGCCACGGCATTTCATACATTGCCAGTAACATACACATCAGATTTTTTAAGTCTACAGCGTGTAATATGATCTCTCTCAACAACATTATATAGTAATTAATCAATTTGAATGAATATTTGAATAAATATATTGGTCTTGTTTATTTATTTTATTATATTCATTAAATAATTATCATTTTTGCTTATCCTTCCTTTTTTTTTTTTTTTTTTTTTTTTTTTACGTGAAAATCTAATGTTCTTGATGTTTGCTCAAAAATCCACTGTAGGAGATCAGTCTGAAAGTTATTGACAAATGTACGAAGCCTAGAGCGGCTAAAATATAATGACTTTCTAACTGATAATCTCCGACGAAATTTGTAATGAGTAAACATCTTCAAACATAAGAAATTGCAGCTCTTTTTTTTTTTCATAACCATTAATAAAAAGTCTGGCGTGGACACCTCATGATTTTCTTGTACGCATATTAAATTATGCGCATTTTTTGCTGCACTTCATTTAAACTTATTTTCTCGAGCTAAGCATTTGATTCTAACTTAATTAACCGATCAAAATGACATCAAAGACTGCAAATTTTAAAATTAAATATTCCGGTCACTTTTTGTCATACAGGAGTCAAATTTGTCTTTAATTTTATTTTTTCATTACGTGTGTAAAATTTTCCGATATACATTACGAACAAAAAGGAACCGAGAGACTGCATAAAAAGTTAAATTTCATTATATAGCCAAATTATTATATATATATTTTTAACCTGAGGTTCCTAAAGTATGAATATTTTCGTTATTTAAAACGTGTCTATAACTGAAAGAATTTTACTAAGACCAAGGATTGCGAAAATAGTGGCCAGATAAAGACTTTTAATCCGGGTAAGGGAGTGGATATATATACTTTCGTATATATATTCGTATTTATATATTTCGTATATATGTATTCCATATACATATATACACTTTCGTATTCCCGATTGGAGTAAGAAATGAAATTGCACAGCTCGATGTTATAGCAGCTTTATATACAAAATTTCATCGTGGCTAATCATTGTTGAGTTATGAGAGACTAGAAAGCCGGGCAGTCATACGAAATGACCGCTGTTCTAGATATTATAAATTGTAGTTAAAATGATTTGTGCAAAGGTGTCTGCTAATTCAAACTGAATTATTCAGGGCAGGCGGCGAGGATGCCCCTTTGCTTACAGCCCCACGGGGTTTCCCCCTTCTACTTGCTTAATTGCTTAAAGTAGAGTGCAACGAAGGAAATTAAAAGATTATTCGCGGTACATTTCTTAAGAGCCACCACAAGCTCAATAAATAAAGGTGATTTAAATAATAAAATGTTAATTCACATGTCAAAGATCTCTATGTACACAACATTTCTTGTGTAGGTCTTTCCATCATTTTTAAGCTCGCCTTGCAGAGGACCATCCATTATTTTTAATTTTACGTCCGTTCTCTCAGGAACTCTTGAACAGGCAACATAAAGTTGACCGTGTCCAAATGCAGGCTGAGGTAAAAAAATGCCAACACGCTTAAGCATTTGCCCCTGAGATTTATGGATGGTCATAGCAAAGGCAAGTTTTACAGGAAATTATCTACGTCTCAATTGACACGGCAACCCTGTGCCGTGGCAACTTAACCCCATTGGCTAGTACAATTACGCAAGCAACCCATGAACTATCGGCGACAAACAGATACTTAGGCCGCATATAATAAAGATATTTATTTATTTCATTTTATTTCTTTATTCGTCGTTGCCGGTTTCTGCCGGTTGCATATTTCCGAATTCTATTATATATAGATGTTAAATTTATTTATTAAATGTTAAATGCACGCGCTCTTGTATTTTTAATTTTTCCGGCTTAGCTTTCTCATAATAGTGACGCGCTGCACTGCACGGGGAATAAAACAATTTACAGTTACGCAAGTAACCAATAAACTATCGGCGACAAACAGATGTTAAATTTATTTATTAAATGTTAAATGCACGTGCTCTCGTATTTTTAATTTTTCCGGCTTAACTTTCTCATAATATTCGTGACGCGCTGCACTGCACGGGGAATAAAACAATTTACAGTTACGCAAGCAACCTATAAACTATCGGCGACAAACACTTAAGCCGCATATATATAAGATACGTACATACAGAAGTCATGAAAAAAATCCGTTTGGGAATAAAGATTCTTTTAATTCTGTCCGCACCTACAGACGTGAAGCAAAATATAGTCAAAATGATATTTCCGTTATGGTACCCGAAATTTTTCGCTATTACAATGCTTCCTTTACTGTGAAATTTACTGTTCAAAGAAGTAAAAAAAGAAAAGTTTTTTTACATATGTACACAAGAAGAAAGATAATTTTGTATGTGCATATTGCTTATCTGTTACAGTCTACCATAAACTACTCGATGACTCTCGATTAATACTTTTTTTGGGGCAAAACATTTATCAGTGACGTAGTACCTCCTGATAAAACAAGAGATATACCATGACTGGGAATGAAAGAAAAAATGCTTGTATTTTGTACTAATAAAATGCCGATAAACAAACAAAGGTATGCAAATAATGATAATGATAATAATAATAATAATAAATCGATTTTGTAAAATGTTAAAATTGTTCTTTATAATGTCTAGTAAATATATAAGGTATTTCTCCCACTTTCCTAGCGAGCCTTCGTGGTGTAGTGGTTCTGCACACTGAGCCGGTATTTCAGAGGTCCGTGGTTCGATTCCCGGCGAAGGCGGTTGCATATTTTTCATCTCTCTGGCTTCCCCCCCCCCCAAAAAAAAAAAAAAAAAAAATCCTAATGTCTCTACAAATAGAGCTTATTTCTCTGAGAGGGAAGGGGTATGACTTATTTATACAGAAGTGAAATACAGCCTTCCGCTTTGTCATTCAAATTAATCAATAGTTTTTCCAATTTACCGATTTTTATTTTATCTAACAATTTTCGAAGCCTCACCATGTAACTCTGGTACGCCTCCCGTTCGGTATAACGGTTGGTTACATTGACTGCCATACCAGTGGGCTCGGTTTTGAATACCGTAGTAGGCATGGATGTTTGTATGTGTTTGGTGTCTGCGCGGCTAGGAGGCACGTAAAATAAACAGCGAGCCAAAAGTCCTTTTGACAGGTTGGTTTTAAGGGAGGAGGGGGTGAGAGAAATGTTTTAATCTAGGTGTGTTAAATGGTATAACTACACCAAACGTAGTTGATTATACTTGACTCACATTTTAAGAGAATTAGGCTGTGACCTGTCCACTTACTCCTCCTTTGCTTAAATGGACAACGCTTTGCTGCATCATTTGGCAGGACTTCCTTTAAATTAGTCAAATAAGTACCAGGCAGAGAATGATAATTGAGAGTAGAAACTAAGTACTAAGTGAATATTTGGTTTTGCACATGACCACAGGCAGTTTGCTCTGCCTGGCTTCTCGAAGTGGCGTAGCGGAGAGTAGACAGATTCTGCGAAGAGGACATTATGCTGTGAGGCTGTTAAAATAGTTTGAGCAAGGCTTCTTGGTCTAAGTTGGTCTAGGCTTGAGAGTCAGCAGTCTTTTTCTGCAGTGTAACGGTAACGGTTCGTGCCCCCTCAAAATTGGGTAGGTAGATTAACATTTGGCAAGGTTACCTAATATATACTTAAGGGAATTCACATTTACAGGCCTTGCTTCAGCGTGTACTTGTACCTTTCGTACATGTACAACAGTGAGAAGTGCGGATTTAATTCCACTCTGTATAATGTTCTTGTTGGTTAGTTATGTCACCTTTCAGGCTTTCCCAGGTAAAGATTTTTCCAGGTAGTCCAAAGGGATTTGAGTCCCGAAGGACTATTGCTTTCGTTTTGGCATTTTGCGTCGGACTCCTATAAATGTTGGTCCACTTTTCAAACTGCCACAAAATGTTAAAGTCCTGCATTATATTTTAAGAAATTAAATAATGAAAAATGTGCATAAATGTATGTCTATTTCTCGCATTGTGATAACATAACGGTACATAGAGCCATCGAATTTTGAATAACTTAATCCTACTGCGAATATGGGCATCTGAAATCCCAAATTTGAAATTCGGAATTTCTTTTATTATCAATTTCATATTTTGTAAAACTTTAACGAATGTTTGAGTAACAAACTCAACGATTTAAAAGCGAGCAAAGGCAACACTCTACGGGGGAAAATAAAAACTTATCCCCAGTGTATCGGAAATTCTAAAGATAAGCTCATTTAAAAATTATTTTGCGACATTGCTATTGAACAAAATTTTATGGTTTAAGTGCAAAGAACATGATATTTCATAAATAAAGGTAACACACAAAACGTAAAAAAAAAAAAAAAAAAAAAAAAAAAAAAAAAAAAAAAAAACCGCCCTTTGGACGTAATTTAAAATCTGAAACATTTCAGATTTTTTTTTGGGGGGGGGATCGTTCCATTTCAGCCTCTGTTTATAAGATAAGCAAGAATGTTTCCCATTTCAGCCTTTTCATTGAGGGTCAACGTAAAATTCGAAATCGTGATATAAGGTCACGTGATTCTAAAATACGTATAAAGTGATGTCGCATTGGGGCTTTAAACTTAAGGCATTGCTTAGATAAGCCATTAATAATTCTGGTGGTTATACCTAATTCGTAAACAAGATGTTTCTAAAATTGGATTACAGTTCACTGTCGTTATTGTCTTCAAATAGGATCATGTCAATTTATAAAGAATCATCGCGGCTGAAATATTTTGAGAATCGTGCATCTTGAAAATTGAAACATTGAAAGAAAGAGGTGAAACACTGAAAGTGAAAAATGAAACCTTTTGGATGATTTGGCCAGCATTATATCTATATTAAAAATGCATTTCTGCTTGAGAATCGTCAGTAATACTGCTAACATAGTTTGTAATAAAATAAATTCATTATTTTACAGATTTTTTGTTTGTTTGTTTTGTTTTGTTCTAAATGTGATTTTAATCATAGAAGAGAATTTTATCAGATATATAGGAAAACTGATTTTTTACACCTATCTGCCGAATCATGTTACTATATGATACAAAAACAAAGGATGTATCTTCTTTTCCTGCTGAAATAATTGTTCTTTATGCACCTTAAGAAGCTTCCTTTTTTTTCTTTCGTTCTTATTCCGAAGTAACTTAAAATATGCAAATTTTACCTTCAGCGTCTTGCCACCAATTGTAATAAAAGGTTAAAAACAGAAAGCCGGAAATGGTGTGATTTTTGACTTTTTCATCCAAAACACCCGCAGCAGCAGAAGAAAAACCTGAAGAGGTACGATTCTTGTTACCGCCTCCAAAAAAGCCTTAGTTGGGAAAGTCCGAAATGGGACATCTAAGTTCTGTTGCCGGAACTATTTCGCGATTATTTTATATGTAAATTGTCACGTGTATTTAAAAGATTGCGTAAAAATAAGAACGATTGCGTAATCTTTGTACATGTCATTGATGCTCTCTCTTTACAGCCCTTTTGGTATAAAAAAACTTTAAAATGCAGCCCTATTCTCAAGACTTAAAATACAACTGTATTGATATAAAAGATAACGCAGTAACATTTGATTCAAAAATCTTAAAACTTTTTCGAAAGTCGTATTTGCGTTGAATTTCAGTATAAGAAAGTGATGGATGGAACATCCTCCGTGTACGTGTTGAAAAGCGATAAAGGTTCGTAAAACATTATGCGTAATCATTAAAATTTTCTGCCTTGTTTAGATCGAAATTCAAGCGTCGAAACTCACAAAGGCCAGAAGGCGTTGTAGTTATTGTTTTACGTGCGGAAATATCACTCTTTAAGATGATAAGAACTCAACAGCTTATTCGGGTGATAATTTTGCTGGAGAGGAAATTTACTACATCATTTATATATAGAATTAGATTCTTTTTGTTTTCTCCGTTAAGGTTTCTCATGCCTCTTTTATAGTACTTTTACGTATAGGGCATTTTTTACGATGTAATAGTCATCCTGTTTGGACTATTCCCTTTTGCATAAATAGAAATAATATTTGTTGATGCCTAGTGGATAAGTTATGCCTCAGTTGTAGGTCGGCTCTTAAATTTCAGTGGTGGTCTTCGTAGTGAATATTTTGAAGTTATACTCGAAAATAGTCACAGAATTCCCGTTTTTTCCTTGGATATGTACAGTGTCTCAAAAAAGTGATGGGACACTTGTGCTTTACAAAAGGAAACTAATAAAATTAATTAAAAAAACATGCAAAAATTTTTTGTGGGTGTGTTTCATACTTAAATTTAGTAACAATTAATACATAACATACATTTTCTCAAAATATTAAAATATTAATTTAATAAAAATACAATTGTTTAGAACGGAGCAAAAAATGGCTCACATAAGTGATGGCACACTACGTACTATGCAACAAAAATCGTCTGAAGTAAGCAATAAAAATATCTTTTGGGGTATTTATTTTTACTCAAAAGCAATTGGCAATAACTTATAAAATCGTCTGCAGTATTTCTCTCCAGTTTGTTTTGGAATTTTTGTGTTTTTTTAGCTCTCTGCAGCTATGAATCCTAAACGAAAAGAAACTTTGCCTGAAATTCGAAAATTAGTTATTAATTTGCATATTGAACGTGAAAAAATCTATTAGAGAACCTCCTGAAACAGTTAACTTGAGTCATTCAACAGTTTACAATATCTTTAAACGATATAAAAGAATCATATGATTCAGAATAAAAGAAGACCTGGCCGACCAACAAAGCTATCCAATGGAATAAAGTGAATTATCGTTCGAAATAATAAAAAAATCCAAGAATGAGTGCTCCTAAAGTTGCTGCCTGATTTACAAGCATTATATGGAGTAATTGTTAAACCTGAGATTATTAGAAGAGTAATTCGATCTGCTGGATATCGCGGTAGAGCAGCCAGGAAAAAAATTCTTCGTAAGTGAAAAGAATAGAAAACTCAGACTGGCTTTCACAAAATCCAACATAAATAAGAATTCTGATTACTGGAATGAAGTTATATTTCCTGATGAGAGTAAATTTAATATATTTGGTTCTGACGGTAGAATCTTGGTGTGGAGAAAACCCAGGGAAGAATTTCGAAAACAGAACTTGGTGCCAACAGTAAAACATGGTGGAGGAGGAGTTATTGTATGGGGGTGTATGTCGTCCGCTGGAGTTGGTACTCTTGTTTTTATTGACAGTATAATGAATCAGTACAAGTATATTGACATTTTAAATCAAAATTTGAAATCTTCAGCGCGAAAATTGAACCTTCATAATGATTTTAAATTCTACCAGGACAATGACCCCACGCACACTGCTTTGAACATTAGACTCTGGCTGCTGTATAACTGTTCTGAAGTAATAAAAACACCACCACGATCTCCAGACTTAAATCCCATAGAGAATATTTGGCAAGAATTGGAATCAAGAATTCGCAAACACACCATTTCTTCAAAACAACAATTAAAATCGGTGCTTCAAGACGAATGAGGTAAAATCACTCCAGAAATCACACACACACACACACACACACACAAAAAAAAAAAAAAAAAAAAAAAAAAAAAAAAAAAAAAAAAAAAAATTAATCGAATCCATCCCAAGAAGATTAAATCATGTTTCAAAAGTAAAAGGAAATCCAACAAAATATTAAAACCTTTTAAAAAGTAAACTTTTTGGATAAATATTTGATGGAAAAGTAAGTGTCCCATCACTTATGTGAGCCATTTTTTGCTCCGTTCTAAACAATTGTATTTTTATTAAATTAATATGTTAATATTTTGAGAAAATCTATGTTATGTAATAATGGTTACTAAATTTAAGTATGAAGCACACCCACAAAAATTTTTACATGTTTTTTTAATTTATTTTATTACAGAGTCCTTTTGTAAAGCACAAGTGTCCCATCACTTTTTTGAGACACTGTATTTAGAACAATTTTTCATCTTGAAACCAAACTCTGACTTATTTTTCCCTCTCCTTTCTTATTGACAATATTACCTATAATGGTTTAATAGTTTAAATATAGAAAACTATGGCTTTTACAGCGTTTTTGAATAAGTAGATACGAATAATTTTCTTTGGAAGAGCACAAACGTAGCCTTTCATCCATTGCTTCTTTAAAAGCGCCATTTTACATGAAAACAAAACTGTCAAGTAGCAGACGATAATTTATACTTTCAAAAATGTAGATGCAGTTAGAAAAAAAAAAAAAAAAAAAAAAAAAAAAAAAAAAAAAAAAAAGAAAAGAAAGAAAGAAAAAAGAAAAAAAAAGATTTTCCAAGGAGACAAAGTTTTTATACAGCAAATCAAAATCGTCTAAGAATGTGCGAAAAACTTCTGTATAAGAGTTTTGAGAAAGTTAGAAATCTAGTGGTGATATTTTATGTAGAGTAAAAACTATTTTTCTTCTCAGTTTGATTCCATATCACAAATCAGAATCTCATTATTCTTCACCTGCTTCGACGATTCACATAAAAGTGATAAAATAATGAAATGCATCCGCAAAAAAGTGCCGCCCGGGGCGGACTGCTTCTTTCTAGCTACGCCACAGGAATAATTTTCTCTTAATCAGCTATTTACTTCCCGAAATTAATTTAGAGCTTTTAAATTAAATCTTTTTTTTTTTTTTTTTCTTCTAGTCTATAATATATGTGTGTATTTTAAAGTAATAAATGTTACTTAAATTTGATTGCTTGAGTTACTAGAAGAAATTTAAATTTAAAGCATTTAAATGAAACAGTACAGGTACTCAGTTTGCGATCTGTTTTGTGTTTATCTACATATCTTTGATAGCAGTCTTGTGAGTATTTTCATGCTGAAACAAAGGTTCTCAGCCAGGGAAAATTTCATAGTTTCATGTGGTCATCGTGATTCCACCTGCTTCTTGCTCTGCCGTTAAAAATTGTCTATATAAATGAACATGCACTTTTCGAGTTTTGTAAAGGAAGGAAAGATGGTCTTCTTACAATGGTGAAAGGGATGCATCGGTCAAAAAATGCTTGAGAACCAACAATTGTGCTAAAAACTGAAGAATTGTGTGAGAGTATGCTAGCAATAATTAACGGGAATAACAGATTACAAGCAGAGAAAGAATTTCTGTGTTAATTTAGGGCAAAAGTATAACAATAGTTTTTAACATTTCAAATAAAAAAATAAAAAAGTACATTTATTTCAGATGCTGAGTTCAAAAATGTATTTCTTCTCTAAAAACAGCCAATAACTTGTTGGCGGTGTATTGGATAATTCATTTTCCCAATATCTACGATAGACGACTTTTTGCCGCCAGGCATTCGCCGGAGAAAGGCTGGATCCGTCGAACACTGCCGTCGCAAGATTAAGTTTGCTTGCCATGATGCTTAATGATGCGCCTGAAGGCCGGTGAGAGAGAGGGTGGCTTTCGTAATCGGGAAAGTCTTTAACAAAAGCCACGCGTAAACCCGCAACATTCGTGAAACTTTGGCCTGACACGGGTTTCAAACCTCGGCATTTCAATGTTGATGTTGCATCCAAATAACTACTACCGACCGTGGGCACTTAATCAAAATATATAGCTCGATTAGTAAGAGCACTGTGTTCGTGTAATGAGGTCTTAGAAAATGAAATTCAGGTGAAGCCCAGGTCATTATAAGATTGAGAAGACAATAAATAATATTTGCACATTGTGTTGTCAGCATTAAAATAACTTGGCAGAAAATAAAAGTATTTAAATATAAACATTCGTTTAAAAAAAATCCGAAATCTTCCCTCCGATCAAATATGATGGAAAGCATCGCATCTGATTTTATAGATCGAGCCGTTGGGAGGTAGTTCAATCAAAATTTCATCTTTCCAAACATTTTCCGTTTTCCTCCATTTTGAAGTGATTCGAGAAAATGTGCTCGTCTTTTGCTTTTCCCTTGAGAACGACATTCGCTCCCTCTTGCGAGTTTTGTTGTTATTCAAATTGCGATTTATGTCTTGTTCCTGAAACGTATAAAGTAGCTGGGCAATGCCTAAGGTGGCCAGCATGTTATCTTTTGCCTTTAGGCGTGCAGTGTGGTTGTAATATTTTATCTTGTGTATTTTTTACTCTTTGGTGTGGGAATTTCCAGTATTTTGAATATGAAGAATAATATTTTATTTTCTTCCGTGTCGCTATGATCAATGGTATTGTGCCATTTTTAAGTTAATGTAACACTTTCTTAGCTTACATTGGATTATTTGCGAGTATTTCATTACCGTCATTAAGAAGTCCATACCGATTCATTAATTATTGAGACCTGCACCACATAATGATGTTAATTAATATTATGAAGTATTTTAATATTTCAGATTTCTAAAACAGAGTATTCTTTCCGGGAGTTTGTCGTAATATAAGAATGGCTGTATAGTAAAAATGTATTTTATTTCAAATGATGAAAAGAGTATAATGTAATAATAAAAATGCGTAATTTGTAAGTAATATAATAAATTAAAATTTGTGTGTAATGTAATAATTAAAATGTATAATAATTTGTAATAAGGCATGTATAATTTAATAATTAATATTATACAGCTACTTAAATACGTTTTATGTTCTTCGCAAAGTTCTGAATTCGTAGGAAAAGTTTTTAAAAAATCTTCCGGTGAACTTTGAAAACTGATTTATATAGCGCATTTATGTCTGTGAACAATTTTAAAACTCGTTTGATTTATCGCTTTACTGTCTGATTTTGCATAGTAGCCGTTTGCCCGGCTTAAAATAGTTACTATGAAAAAAGAAAATAAATGTCTAATGCTTTTAATGAGGTCTACCTTGTGTAACTTCACGACTCCATCTAACAATTAATAATAAAAGAGATAAAGAGTCGCGTTTATTGCTTTTAAATCGTTTAGTTTTTAATCGATAACAGACAAATTAGGGTAATGGTGCAGTATGCAATCTACCGATTGTAATTAGTTGGCCTTAGAACTGTAGTTGAAACTGAGTTGTGATTCGTAACTGCTACTGATTTTCTAAAATATTTGCTACAAAATAAATTGATTGCTAAAAATAAATAATTTTTAAACTTCAATGATGTCTGATTAGATTACCCTGAATAATTCATTTATGAACTTGGTACCATTATCCAAAGAAGGCTGGGCTTCAGCTCGTTTTAAAACTTATCGTATTATTATTATTATTTTGAAGGAAAAAAGTACTTAAAAAGAAAGAAAATTTGAAAGGATTCAGATTTTAACGTCGTACAGAAAAATTTGCTAAGGTTTTTTATGCTCTCAATTTGTCATCGCAGGTTACCCAATCTACTGTTGGACTCGCTCTTGCTAACACACTTTGTTTTTCGTCTTTTTAGCTGTATTATCAAACATTGCTTTCTTCGCACGTACTCCTCTTATAATTTAAGAGCAAAATCACGAAATATATAAAAACAGTACGTCTTTAGAATTCCTGATAGAGTGGTTACCTTTTTTTCCGGGTGGGGGGGTATTCGCTGTATTATTTCCTTGTAGCTTCCGTGCAGTGACTGATAGCGAAGCACGTAACAAATTTTATGTACATTAATTATTAATTTTATTTTCATTGTACTTCGGCAAATAAGTTTTCCTTCTTACTTGGGATTTCCTTGATATAAAAGTGTAAGAAAATTACAAAGTGAAATTAGCCAAAGAACATAAAATTTATAATATCCAATTAAATGTACATTGAATTTATTTCGCATCTGAATTAAATTACAAATAATTCAGTAACCTTGAGCCATGCATTATAAAGTCAGTTTGAAATTCCTTTGGTTAACCTACCGGTTTCTTCCGGTTTTCTGGCAAAAATCGCCGCCTTTTAAGATTTTAATGTTAGCACCTATGGCATATTTACAAAGTGCGTACAGTTTCTTTGCATTCTACTGCGTGCGTGAGCCATCCCTATCTGAATTAAAATAATACGTCGAATAATGATTATTGGAGGAATTTGAATCATCGTGATATTAACCAGTTAACTGTGATTGACGAGTATACTCGTCATGCATATGTTATGTTAATGAAACGGAAAGATAAGAGGGAGATTTATTTAGTAAGTACTGTACATAATGACTACGAAATAGAAACAGAGAAAAGAAAAATAATAACAAAGAAACCGGAGCTAGTGATTGATTATAATAAAAAAATGGGTGGAGTGGATATGAGCGATGGAATTATCATAGCATACTCCACAGCAAGAAAACGACTCAGAAAATACTACAAAAAGATATTTCTCCATTTCTTAGACATTATGTGTCTGAATGTATTCGTATTATATGAAAAAATAATGGAACATTATCGCGTATCAACTTTCTGCTCAAATTTATTGAAGACACTTTTGCGACGTATCCAATTGAAAGAAATAAATCGACACAAAACTCTACCATTTAGACCTAATATAAGCCAGTTAGGCGGGAATCATGTTCCGGATTATATACCCGGAACATCGAAAAACAACAACCGTACGCGAAGGTGTTCGTTCGCATTGCTACAAAAGTAAGATCAGGAAGGAATCGCGTTGCTGGTGTTCGATTTGCAAAGTCCCATTGTGTATAGTACCCTGTTTCGCTGAATATCACTCTACAGGAGGAATTTAAATTCTTGCTTTTGTATGTATAATATTTAATTTAATTTATTGCGTTTTTAGTTTAATATGTATGTAATATATGCTTATGTTAACCAAATAAGTAAATATTAGTAATAAAATTTTCAATTTTATAAAATAAGCCCATCTTTTTCATCCAATATCTTACCAGCGCAACTTACTCTGTGATTGACGAATATACTCGTCATGCATCGATTCTGGTGACACAAAACGGTACGCACTTTTAAACGAGAGCGCTACAGTTAACTGGTTAATAAACTTTCAGTACTAGTTTCGAAGTTTAAATTAGAACCTAATTCTTCAGCTGCTGAAGTGCAAATGACCAAAGAGAGGAATGATCATTCTTATCACCTGAGCACAGGCTTCTCTTTCCTCATTTGCGCTTCTGCAGCTGAAGAAGAAGGTTTTATATTCAAACCTGCGAAATTAGTTTTGCAAATTTATGACTATTACGTCGGTTCTTGTTGCTTTGTAGAGTCATTAAGTTTTTTTGAAGCAGGGGAGATGGAAATGCAATGTGCAGTGGTACTCGAACCGTGGGCCTCTCGAATACACATCGAGTATGCTTCCAGTTACACCACAAATGCATACGGACAGGAGGGAAAAAGAAACTTTATATACTCCCATTTTTAAAGGGCGAGTGGTGATGAGGAGACCCAATCCCAAATCCTGGTGCTGACGAATTATCATCCGCCACATTTTAATACGCCGCCATTTGTAAAGTCATTAGGGTTTTGGGAAGCAGAAGAGGTAAAAAATGTGCAATTCCCTCGCCGAGACCTTGAACTCTGGGTCTCTCGAATACGCGTCGAGTATGCTTCCAATTACACCACGAAGGCATGTTCGAAAGAGTGAAAAGTGCCTCAACAAGCTATCCCTGTGCTGTGTCTGTTCAGTGTGTGTTTGTGCGAACAAAGAATCTCATCTGTAAAAGAACATTTAAAATTTTAAATTGTTAAGTGAGTAAATTAAAGTAGTGTTTGTTAATATTTTAATAGAAAACTTCTTGGACAGATGTATGACAATCCTCAATCTTTAAATTCCATTTGGTTATGCAGTTTTATGGATATTCTGAAAAGTCTACAATTAAAAATAATGTTTTATTAGGAGGTATTTCTCTCGTCTTCTTAACATGCCTTCGTGGTGTAGTGTTCAGCACACTCGGCGCCCATTCGAGAGGTCCGTGGTTCAAGTCCCGGCGAGGGCATTGCTGATTTTTCATGTGTCCTGCTTCGAAATAACCTAATGTCTCTACAGTGGCGCCGGAACTAAAAAAAAGGTGGTGGATGATTCTTCAACACCAGGATTTGGCGATTGGGTCCCCTAATCCCCAGTCGCCCTTTAAAAGTAGAAGTATATAAGGTATTTCTCCCTTCTTCATAGCATGGCTTCCTGGTATAGTGGTCAGCAGACACGGCGCGTATTGGAGAGGTCCGTGGTTCGAGTTCCGGCGAGGACGTTGCGTATTTCTCATATCTCCTGCTTCGAAATAACCTAATGTCTCTGCAGTGGCGCCCAAACTAAAAAAAAAGGTGGTGGATGATGATTCTTCACTACCACGATTTGACGATTGTGTCCCCTAAGTCTCAGTCGCCCTTTAAAAGGGAAAGTATATAAGGTATTTCTCCCGCCTTTTTAGCGTGCCTTCGTGGTGTAATGGTCAGTACACTCGGCGCGTATTCTAGAAGTCCGTGGTTCAAATCCCGGCGAGTGCACTGCTCATTTTTAATATCTCATGCTTTCAAAATGTACCTAAAGGGTCGTTCCCACTGGGATTTATCTGAGCTAACAGAGTCAGTTCCATGTGTCGACTAGCTCCGCTATGCATGCAGTTCAGATTTTTCAACTTGCTGCCCTGAGGGAAAAAACTGGTTTTGGAAATGAGTCGGCTACGTCAGTTGTCTCCGTTAGTTCAGATAATTCCCAGTGTGAATTGCCCTTTACTCAGCAACTCTTATTTTATAACATATTCAAATTTTATATGAATTGCCCTATATTTGAATGAATCATCGCTATATTTGTGAATTTTCCTTAATTTTTTACATCATAACAACTTAATAGAAAACTCCTTGTGCAGAAGTACTATGACATTCTTCCATCTTTCAATGCCTCACAATTATGCAGTTTTATTGGATACTCTGACAAGTCTGACGCGCAGTGAATCATCTTGAAGATGGCTTCAAATTATGTTTGTCTTTTTGGAGATACTCGCCTTAGACATAAAAATTATCGGTGATGTTCTGTAGAGTTATTTAATAATACTCGTGGAAGAACACGTCACTTTGAGAGGTAATCTCCTTGACTGGTTTCACTGTATGTGGGAGAATAAGGTTATGAACGCGTGATAAAAATTTGTGACAGTCTCAGATCTAACTTAAGCAACAACATCAGCATTATCTAGAATGAATGGTATTGAATTTGTTTATAGTACATGCATATAAAAGAAGCGTAGACTATTTTGCGTAATTACTACATACCCTTTGTGATGAATTTCAGAACTTCAAAGACTAAATAAAATTAAGTAAACACTAGTTTGTAAGGGTAAAAGAAGAAAATCAGAAATGCAACACTTATATCGGGGACGCAACTTCATGAACGAATTAAGTAAACACTAGTTTGTAAGAGTAAAAGAAGAAAATCAGAAATGCAGCACTTATATCGGGGACGCAACTTCATGAACGAATTAAGTAAACACTAGTTTGTAAGGGTAAAAGAAGAAAATCAGAAATGCAACACTTATATCGGGGACGCAACTTCATGAACGAATTAAGTAAACACTAGTTTGTAAGGGTAAAAGAAGAAAATCAGAAATGCAGCACTTATATCGGGGACGCAACTTCATGAACGAATTCAGTAAACACTAGTTTGTAAGGGTAAAAGAAGAAAATCAGAAATGCAACACTTATATCGGGGACGCAACTTCATGAACGAGCGGCGGTAAATTAAGTTCATCATTCATTTTTAACGTGATTAAAACTGCTGACAAACCGCGTGCTTTAAATAATGTCTTTGGAATGTTTCCTGTCGTCAAATGTTTATGTCTCAAGTCTTTGAGAATTTTTCAACCTCTTCCTTGTTCCAGATTCTAATGGCAATACAGATGATTAACGATAGTTGGAAAGTAGTCGAAAATAAAACGTCGTTCAATTCGGTTCTTAGATTTCAGAGCTTTCGCTGTCAACATAATATTTTGGCTGTGATAAGGTGAGTTATTAGCCGCGCCGTGCCATAAATAGAGAAAGTTTGTTTCAAAGGGATAACTGCAGCTTAAATTCGCATTGAAAAATTAAATGAAATGCACTTTCTCGTACTGATTTTAAATATAATTATAATATCGAAAATAGGTGAAAGTGGGAAGAAAAAATCTGGTGTCACAGAAATCGTTTTCAGAATTTACTGGAAAGTGCACATATTTTTGAGTCCAGAACTGTATGCAGATTTAATATCTGCCACAATTTCTTTGGTATTTCATGTGGTAAGAAATATTCTGCGAAAAAATGAAAAAGCTGGATTGCATTTGAAGATATGCTAATAGATTTCAAAAGCATATTATTCTGCACATATACTTGATTCACTTTTCTGAAATATACAGTCATTTACAGTCCTATCTATTTTTTAGAACCAGCCGGATGCGTAAAATAAAACATATTTAAAAAATTAAACTGATTTTAATGATCCAGCTAGTAATTAATAATAACTGAATTAAGTCTGCGTTTATTGCTTTTAAATCCCTTTGCTTGTAATTAAAAACAGAATAAGCCTGAATGGAAAATCAAATTATCTTACACCTTTGACCAATTTGAAAATATAATGCTGATTTTTGTTGTTTGACTTCTAAATTAATCTTACACCTTGTTCAACAGCAACACACCGCCGCGTGAAAGACAAAAAAAAAAAAAAAAAAAAAAAAAAAAAGAAGAGTAGTGCTTACATATTTCGTTTAAATCTCTGAGTTTGTTGGTTTGCGTTTTGCCGAGTGGTAACATATTTCTTTTATATCGACGTTTTCTGATTCAGTTTGAAAGACTTTGTCGATTGGCAACACAAAGCTATTATGTCGCTGAGTTTTTGATCAATTCGCACAACATAGTAGTAGTAGTAGTAGTAGTAAGGGAGGACGTGAGCACCATCCCTCTCATGGAGGTAGGAAAGGAAGGAGGGGCCTGTCGGCACTAGAAGTGAAGCACTACTTTGAAGCTTGGGTCACCAGATGGGGTGTTCTTTGTTTACATTCAGAAGCTCGCTTGACACAGTTCTGATAGTATTTCGACACACGACAGTTCCATACAAATCGAAAAAGGGACACTCTCGCATGAAAGAAATATTCATAGTGTGATGGATAATAGCAATTTGTATAGTTTAGTGACATTTACGCAAAAATCATATCTTGGTTATTTTTCGATAACTAACAACAGCGCGATTTTGATTATGAATTTGTTTTATAAAATTCTAAGCTGTTGAACTACAAAAATATAGATTTTAAGAAAAATGTTATGCTTAAAGAATGAAAGATATCTTACGGTACATTTAAAATTGTATACGTCTTTCGATACCCAGAGTATTCGCTACTTTTATTTTATTTTCCAAACGCCAAAATGTTTTAAATAAAACAAATTTTTTTCACATCCATATTATTTCAAAAAGCATGTATCTGCCTTTGACAAAATACATAAATATTTGTTAAGTTATTTATAAATGTATTTGAAATGAAGAATTTATTCACTTATAAACAACTGTGAAAGTACTGTGAAGAAATCTAATAATTAAATGTATCTAATTTATAATGATTATAAATGTTATCTAAATATATAATAATCTTAATATTGAATTGTAAACATAAATTGAAATCCTGTTGACAAATACGTTATAAAACTATTTAAGCAAGAATTGTTCGTATTGGAAAGCAATCTGTTAAAAGGTATTGTAAAGCAAATGCTATGAGATGCGCACTTAAGAAAGTAATAAAGAGTTTTGGAATATGTACTGTGAAATGAAGGGTAAAAAAAAATCTGATAAGTATAATTAAAAGAATTATTCCCCTTACATTTTATAATAACTCAGTTACAAATTTAAAAAATACTTAAAAAAAAATTATTTTATTCCCTTTCAGAAATGTTCAGAGAAAGTCAAGTACTATTTAAAGTATTTCGCTAATTCCTAATAATTATCTAATTTCAAATGAATTGAATAGATCATTAATTATAAATTGACTTACATTTTTCAATTTAAAAGATGCCTCAGAAGCCAAAAAATCATGTCATATTTAAGAAAGTATTTTAGGAAGAAGCTCTATAAATAGAAAAGAAATAACGCATAATTTTAATATTAATAATACAATAAACTTTGATCTTAATTTTTGTACCTTAACCGAATAAAATCGAATTACCTTAATTTTTTTTTCTAATGTAATTAACGAAAACTTGTGAAAATATTTCATTCAAATTAAACCATTCTGAGAAAACTGTCCTGCGAAAAGTATAGCATTTAATTCCGTTCAGAATGAAATGTTGTTTAAAAATATGTTATTTTCACATACTTAGGACTCTGAAGTGTTGCAGAAAAAGAAAATATACACATTTATATGTATATTTACGACGTAATTACAAAATATTTACATCCGAACGCGTCAAATCCCATTGAACTCAATGGTAAATGACCCAATGTTTTGGTCACCACGTAGGGATCGCCGGTGCTTCAGAGCAGGGTACGGGAGAAACTTGTTTAGGGCAACTCCATCTTACTTCCTACCTCCATGATCCCTCTACCATTAAGGTTAATTGGTTCTGCCCACGTCCGCCCTTGTCTAGTATTTATTAATAATTGTTAAATTTTTACATTGCCATATATTGTGGCTGTTTACAAATAAAGTCTATACAATAATTGTATTCACATTATTAACATAACTTATTTCATAAATTTTGGTTGGAGAATTTTTTTTAATGAATTTCTTTCTTTTGTAATTTCTCTTTATTTTTAAGTAGTCTATATATTATTTCTGTATTGTGAAGTTTCTCTTTTGTTATTTGCACCATTTCAACTAGAATGTTGTCCAAGTCCTCTTGCAAAATTCCTTTCATTTTGCTGCACTTCTTTCATGAGTTTCTCAGTTTCAAGGTTTCTATTGTATTCCTCATATTATACCTTGTATATTGTGCTAATGATTTCCAGAATAGTACTTTTTCTTTCCAAAGTTTCCGTCTTTTCCTTTTTGTATGTCACTGAATCTTGTAACTTGATTTTCAAGTTTGTAATATTTTTGTGACAATTTAACTACCAACGCGTCATGTCTTCATAATCGCGAAAAGTCAGTATTTATTTTTCATAATTTGAATGCATGTACATTTAAATACAATAGGTATCATACTTTTTTGCTAGAAATTAATCACTTTTACAAATTATGAGCACTGATGTTATTTGCTTTATTCTATTATAGATTGCATTTATTACTTTACCTCTTTATTTATTATACTATTACATCTTTATTATAACCTGTTATATGAAATTATGTTACTTGACATAAATCTGTGCCCAATTTTGTTAGGATAGCTTTTTTTATTTTATTTATTTATTTATTTATTTTTTTGCACTGTGTATTTTTGTTTTACTAAGAATTTACTAAAAGCTTGCATATTTGTTGTTGGCATTTTAATATGAAAATCTTTAGTGAGTGGGCAGTTAGTAATGTAATGCACAACGTAGGAAACATAGTTAGTAATGTAATGCACAACATTCGCAGTTAGTAATGTAATGCAGTTAATGTAATTCGCAGTTAGTAATGTAATAAGCAGTTAGTAATGTATTGCACAACATTCGCGCAACATAGGAAATAAATTTTAGAAAAATTTCAAAATTCGGCTTCGAGAAGCACATGTTCGGCTGGAAGACTATATATGTTCAAAATTTTGTGGCTCTAGATGTAGCCGTTTTATGCAATTTAATTAAATCAAAGACAATTTTATTGCGTTTTGCTGAGTGGGAAAACACTTCTCTTATATCGCTAAGTCGTCTGATTAAATTTGAAACACAAATATATAACGCTTCGCAGAGTGGCAACACAAAGATCTTAAATCGCTTAGTTTCGCAAACAAAATGTCATTAAATTCGCGCAAAGTATGAAATAAATAAAAACAATTTTTTTTTTTTTTTTTTTTTTTTTCAAAAATTAAAATTCCGTCGTCGAGACGTACGATCCGGTGGAGGACTTCGAGGGTGAAAGTTGGCCGATTTAAGGTGCTCTTTTGCACAATGCGAGGAACATTCATGCATACGTATGGGTTCTTTATGTAGAGATGCGAAGAAGGGAAAAATAAGTATGAGCTATAGCGTGTGAACATTCTTTTGAGGAATCTTCTATTTGAGCGCTGGAATTAAAATGATTGTCGAAAGTTGACAGATTGTATTGATTTTATAAGGTTTCAGGGAATCGAATGTATCAGTTAAACAAGATTTCTTTTTCTTAACTTAATCATATAATTATTTTAAAAAAAGATCAAAAATAATCGAGAGAATAGTAGGTGTTATTAATGTTGGTTAGCATACCCTTTTCAACAATTTAGACTGATATTCTTTAAAGCGAAATTTCAAAAGCGTATTAATTCTGATTATATTAAATCACGTTGACAACAGGTATGACAAAGTCCTGTGGAATTCATGTCTAATGTAGGGTGCACCAAATAAGGATTTTTTAAATTAAGATTTAACTGCAAATTTTATTCCTGAAGGCGAAAATCGTTTGGACTGCCAATATAGAAATGATTTGTACAGTTTTGTAATTAATTGAAAAGGAGAGAATATATCACTATGTTATGTTTAAAATGAGAAGAAATTATCTGCTTTTGAAAAACGTCCATTGCATGTTAACCTCTCTAAATTCTTTGAGACTTACGAGTATCATTAAGGTCAACTGGTTTTGAACTGTGCTTAGGTTTTGCAAATGTTTTGTGTATATTAGTTTTAGTTTTTATAGTTTTATGCATTTAAACAGTGGCTTTGTAAAGTTTTTCTTTCAAACTACCAGGTATCTTACAAACTCTTATTAATTATTAAAATAAAGAAATAAAGACAACGGTAACTTTTATCGTAACAGGTTATCAATAACTCATTAGTTTAGTTTTTTTAGAAATTAACGAAAGGCTGTGTAATAATTGACACTGCTGTAAATTCCAGTAGTAAGATGTTGTGCACACATTACATTTGTTCTATGCTTATTTAAAATATTTTTGTAGGCAGGCATTATTTTTGTTTTCTTCAGATACGTAGCACTGAAGTAAGGTTTCTTGTTTATCATTCTTATTAATAATAGTGTTAAGGGTTTTGTATATGTGTAAATAACTTTAGTAAAATTATATGTGAAACTATAGTATTTTTTTGCATGGTGTGACAAATTCTTGAAAAGAGACGATGTTGTGCTGAAAAAATCAGATTGCAGGAGGCAAGTCTTACTTCACATTGAGTAAATGGCTCTTTCGCAAAATTGGCTAGATATCGCCAAAGTGGCGATGGGTTTGGCGATTCATTTTTGCCGTAGCCAAGCTTAGCGACCATTTGCAGACATTCTTATTTGGTCCCTGTATAATTGTAACTGATGATGTTATTGAATAAATGTAATTGATCCCTATATATAATTGTAACCGTATCCGGCTCTCATATGCTGTCCAGTGATTTCGAGAAGTCGAAGGTAGTAAAGATTTCTCAGTGGCTGGGAAAATGCCATATAAGACAGGACAAAGCATCACTTCCTCAGTTGTTATTACAAAAGCTGAATTTGGACCGCTGAGATACCGTGAGCATATTTCACAAGTGCACATCAGCGTAGCCACTGAGGGAGGGGTTTTGAAAATGGACCAATGAGCTGCTATTGCTCTTGTGACGCTAAATCTTCCTGCATGTGAGCGTACCTTGTTTAAGCTTTAATTTGCATTTGTTTCGCAGTTATAAATATGTGGCGTAATAGTAGAAATCTTGTAGTGCTCTCGTTTTCTGAATTTAATTAATCGCTGAGATTTCACTTTCGCGATTTTTATTCCGCATTAATATTTGGATTGAGAGATTCACGGCATATTATGTGGATTAAGAGAATTCAAGAGTATATTTTTTTAATCGAGCTGAGAATGACTGAAAGTGTTACAATTTAGCTAGTATTTTCTTATTTCAGTGCTTGCATTCTTTTGATTTTTAAAGTGTAAGATTCAGAATACATATAATCTGATTATATCCATGGTTAATATTAAAAGTTATATGCGAATAAATTACATATACTCGTTGTGAATAAGATAAATTCATTCTGTTTGATTAGTATTTCTTGTGTAGACAGTACATTTAAGAATGAGCAGTTATTAAATGTGAAATTTAACACACTAAATGTATACGAATGCAAATTAGTAAACTTCGCTTTGAATAAAATTCTGCATTGGTTATTATTATAGAACATCTTTTTCATATAGACTGCAATAAAAAGTGCTGACTTCTATTTACTATATATAATTGGTGTAAATATTTTTCTCATACGCATAGTTTTATGTAAAGATTGCATTTGGGCTCAGATGTTTATCACATATTTCTTTCTTCGTCTTATTTACCACTTATTAAGTAATATTTCACATCGATATTTTTGCAAAGTCTCCAACAAGTGTTTGTATTTATTTCAACCAGGTAGTGAAATCTTCATAATTGCCTATATTTGATCTAACTTCTCAATGAAAAGTTTCAGAAGCAATCGACGATGCTTTAATTTTGTACAGAAAAACTGCGTAGCAGAATATTTTCAACCATTTTGCTTAAATCTTAAAGCACGCGAAAGGTCATGTGACATGACAGAAATATTACTGGATGCTCATTGGTCGCTAGAAGCCACTCCCTCGGTGGCTACACAGATGTGCACTTGTGAAATATGCATACCGTGAGAGCTTTGCCTTTTTAGATGCGCTTTTCTTTGTGCTGTGTTTAACATTCTTAATAGTTCGTAGTGTAACTACTGATTGTTCTGTGTGATACTGAGAAGAGTTGTACGAGTATTTTTGTGGAAAATTTCAAAACTTTAAAATGTTTCTGTCATTCTGAATGTCCGTTTCACTTTTCAAACTGTTGCCACCAAATATTATCACCTTGTAATATATTTGAAGAAATTAAATAATGAAAAATCTGCATAAATGCGTGTATGTTTCTCGCATTGTGATAAAACAAGGCTACCTAGAGCGATCCAATTTTGAAGGACGTAATCCTACTGCGAACATGGGCATCTGGAAGCCCTAATTTGAAATTTGGAATTTGTTTTATTATCGGTTTCATTATTTGTAAAATTTTAGCGAATTTTAGATTAACAAACTGAAGGATTTCAAAGCGAGCAATGGCAACGTTGTGCAGAAAAAAACATTTTTATCTCCAGCGCGTGAGTCTCTGTATCGGAAATTCTAAAGATATGCTCGTTTTAAAACTATTTTGCGATATTGCTGTTGCACTGGATCTTATGGTTTAAGTGCGAAGAACATGATATTTTGTAGAGGCATTAGGTATATTTTTGGAAGCAGGCAAGATGAAAATGAGCAAACGCCTTCGCCGGGAATCGAACCCCAGACCTCTGGAATACACGTCCAGCGTGCGGAACCACTACATCACGAAGCCACGCTAGGAATTTTCCATTCCATTTTCCGCTGTTATACTGGACTTAGCCTGCGTGAATTGCAGGCTTTTTGCCAGTTGTCGTTTAATAAGGGTTCCTGGAAGTACTAAAAACAGAACAAAGGTGTCGCAGAGACAAGATGTGAAAATAAGGGAAAGTGTAGCACTTTGCCACTAAAGAGTGTAACATCGTGGGTTGGTGTAAAATACAAATCAGATACAAATATGCAAAAAAGTTGAAATGATGAAAGTCAAAAATAAAATATAGTTATTCAGAATGAAGTTCCATAATTGAATCTTGGTTAAATATGAGTATTTACAAATATACAATGTTAGCGTAGAAAGTCAAAAGTGGAGCCATGTCGTGTGACGGCTAAGAAAACTTGTTTTTTTAAAAATATTTGTCATTCAAATAATGAAAACATATTTTTCTCTGAAGGGCAAGAGTTCCAGTCAATGGATTTCACAAGAGTTTTTCACTAACAGTTCGTGAAATTGCTGCAAAGTCCAAAATTTATGAGCACTGGGCGTGGCATAGCACAGAGTTCATCAGTCTCAGTAGTCCTCAGTTGACAGAAAATATGCAGTTGTAAATAGCTTATTGAGGAATATATACACATTGGATAGAATAAAAATAAGGTTTATCAGGTTCAATGTTCCGTCTTACTTTCTTTGGGAACATGCAAGGACCTGACTCGGAACAGGGAGCTTACTAAAGCTATGTTCAATAACTGTGGGAAGTAGACAAGATACACAAGAAGGGTATACAAAACCCTTTATTTTTCACTCTTTACAATAATTTCCGTACTTCGGAATACAGAGATCAACTACTTGTGGTCTGAACGTAAGAATATAAAAATATAACTAAACTCTAACTTAAATTTGGAATAATAAACGTGGAAGATTGGCCTTATATTAACAGGAAGCCGTATGTAGTACAGAGAACTGTTAACACTACAATATGTTTAAAATTAACAAGAGGATTAAACCTCTGGCCTGGAAGGCAACCAGCAACCGAGTAAAACTTCTAAGGCAAGCGGCCTGCTTCGACTAACTCCTTCCTCTCCCTCGCTTGGCAAAAAGCCACAACTTAAGTACTTGGCGTTCGCCAGACAAATTTTGCATAAATAAGTTAACGCTTTTAATTCTGGCCGGAAGTAGAAAATAAGAAGTGATAGTAAAGATTTAAAATAAAATAAACGTTAGTAAAACTTAAGATCCTTACATGTTATAAAGTAAAATAATCAGTAAAATATGTACAGATATGTGCAGTCATTTCAGTAGCACTGAGTGATCCAAAGCAGAGATAGAAATTTTCTAAGCCCTAGGTCACGCGAGGGGCCACCCTCCCGAACTGTAGCAGGCGGGAGAAATACCTTATATACCCCCCTTTTACAGGGCGACTGGGGTTTTAGGGGACCCAATCGCCACCCTTTTAGTTCGAGTGCCACTGTAGTTACTACACCATTAGGTTACTACACCACGAAGGCACGCTAGGAAGAGGGGAGAAATACTTATAATTTAATAAATAAAGGTGACACACCAAATGTTAAACAAACGCCCCTTTGGATATAATTTAAAATCTGAAACCTTTCAGTTCTTTTTTTAGATTTTTGGCAATATTAAATTTTATCAAGTTACCATCGGTTCTGTGTGCATTCAAACATTAGGAACCCGTACGCATGTAACAATTGTTGGTGTCATAAATGGGAATATATATAGATAAAAATCAGGTTCGTGCTGAAGTCAAAAAAATTAATGTGACATAATGACTTCATAAAACTTTTGAAATTTCAAAATCTTGGACTTCAGATAGTCTAAAAAATCGAGCGGATTTCTAAAATTCGGCAGAAAATCAGAAATTGTGTTGAGAATTTCATAGATATTTAATTAGAGAGATTTTCCCCGCTCTATCCGATGGTGCAAACTGTAAATTTCTGGGATTTTTAGTTTATTCCTTAAAAGAAGATACATACGAAAAATCAACCTTTAATTAAAAAGAACTAATCAGGTTTTGACAAAATTGCTTCATTACATTTTATTTTCGTCTACAAACAGTGTGTGTACAAAATTCAGTTATCAGAAAGTTATTTAAAAATCGACGACAAACTTTTGACCATAGCGACAAGAGCAATCTAAATAAAAGCTTATAATAAAGATGGGGCAAGTCAGACTTTGCAAGAATAATAGAGAACGAGAGTGATAATATGGTATATTTCATTTTTAAACATCCGAAGCTTCCAACACAATCCCACTGGATATCTGAATGTCACGTCTGCTGAAACAGAAGTTAAGAGACAGCTATCGTCAGTTCGTGGATTTCAAAATGCATGTTACGTTTTATGACAAAATAATAGTGGTAATTTAGGTTAAAGGAAGACAGCAGAGAATTACTTATGTCAGCAGCGTGATATTTCCTGGCCAAGTTTAGTCTGTACCATTATCGAAAATATAAATCAGCTTCAATGCATTATTTCCAAAATAAATTTTAGTGTTAGAAAACAATGTATACAATATTGTGGCACCGCCGACACTTTTCAGAGCAAATTAATATCACTAATTTTTTTAATTCTTCTTAACTTAAAAATTCGTCTTAACTCCTTTGTAGGAATTGATGAACATACATATTAATGAATCGTAGTTGCGGAAGGTAATAAAGCAGATCAATTAATTCGTATTTAGTCCATAGGGGCTTTGTCCCTGAAGGAATATTGTTTTCGTTTTGCGATGAATCACTCTAAATGTCCATTTCACTTTCCAAACTGTTGCCACCAAAAGTTAGAGTCCTGCATTATATTTGAAGAAATTAAATAATGAAAAATCTGCATAAATGTATGGATATTTCTCGCATTGTGATAAAACAACGGTACATAGGGCCATCGAATTTTGAATAACGTAATCCTACTGCGAATATGGGCACATGGAAGCTCGAATTTGGAATTTGTTTTATTATCGATTTTATATATTGTAAAACTTTAACGAATTTTTGAGTAGCAAACTCAACGATTTGAAAGCGAGCAATGGCAACACTCTACGGGGGGGGGGAGAGAACTTTTTTATCTCCAGCGCGCGGAACTGTATATCCCGAAATTCTAAAGATATGCTCATTTTAAAATTGTTTTGCGATATTGCTGTTAGATTTAATTTTATGGTTTAAGTGCAAAGAACATTTAATAAATAAAAGTAACACAGAAAAGGTTTAAAAAATGTCCCTTTGGGCGTAATGTAAAATCTGAAAGATTTCAGATTTTTTTAAATAATTTTGTTGGTTATTAAATTGATACTATGCTGTGTCTGAACGTGAACTGACAGGGGCTGTTCTGACTGAGGAAAATGGCTGCGAGAAGATGATTAATGGAAATCAGCGACTGTACAACACAAAGCATAAAAGAAGTATAGAAAATGAAATATTTCTAATTATTACAAAGTGCGATACTCTATTTACTGTCGTGGTTTCTCCTTTAAGTACTGAAAAATTTTCAAGTATTCACGTAATTTTTTCCTTCTTCCAGACGTTCTTCAAGACGTCTTTCAGATGAGAAAGCGTGCTTTCCTAAATTTTAAAATAGGTCCGTCTCTTGGAGATCGTTTATACTGTTTATTTTTAAAAGAAAAAGTAAAAAATTGTCTTTTAAAAATTGGCAACGATAGTATAAATTCTAAAGATGCAACTTGTGTTTTATTATTGTTCTAGTAATTTCAATTATCGTCTGCCTTGTAGCCTGAATTCTTATAAAATACAAATTAATTCTTTTTCTTGTTTGCTTCCTTCACGTTCGTAGATTTGGAGTGAATAACGACGACACTGGATGAAATATCGAAACACACTTGATTTATCAGTACTAGTAACATTCGGTTCCTTTTAATTTTGTAACACCATCCACGTGGGGATTGTTTTCGTCTTAATTGATTTGCTCGTGGAATTTGGGTGAAAATTCTCTGATTGACGAAACAATTAGTAACAGTGATTAGTTTCAAGAACACGGAAATGTCTAATTTTCTTGGTGGTTCAGAAGATTATTGCTCGGGAGAAGAACGACTCAGCAATCACGAAGACCGTGACAACAACTTGCAAGCTGTAGCAGACTATGTAGCCAGCACTACCAGTAGCATTAAGTGAGCAGGGGATTAACAGAGGAAAGCAACAAGAGCCTGCGAGATTCAAGATACAGGCAAGCAGAAATGAAAATGCCTTATTAGATATTGTAATGTTAATACTGTTACGTTATTTTCTTCCTTCACGTTCGTACGGGGTTCGTAGATTTGGAGTGAATAACGACGACACTGGATGAAGTATCAAAACACACTTTATTTATCAATATTAATCAGGACAGGTCCAAAACACTTTTACAGTCGTGGAAGATCTACTATAAACACGCTGGAACAATCAGCGACACAGCCTTCAGACTGTCAGGCAATAACGGTGGAGACAGCTTCCTGCAAAGCACCCGACTCTGCTTTTCGCAGTACAGTTCCCGGCTCTGCTTGGTCGTTCTCGAAACTCCACGTACTCTCGAGACTCTCCACGCTACAACTCGCGATGCACTTGACGACACACAGAGCACGGCTCCCGACTCTTCGGTTCAGTCGTTCCCGGAGCTCAACACGCTCTCTCGAAGATGCACTAACCGCGATACACTAAGAGACTCCTTCGGTGCACTCGACGACCCACTCGGCACTCGCTGGTCGGCTGTCAACTCGATTGTCTCCGCACGGACTAACTAGATGAGACTCTCTACGAGGCACACACACTAACTGACTGCGGACCAGCAGGGTTTATATAGCTTTCGGCTTGTGTTCGAGAACATTCTGGGCTAAACCGGTACGAATTCGTTCCAGAAGGTTTTCCATCCGTCCATTGTATATCGCCAATTTTGACGCCAAATGGGCGATTTCTCGCCAAATATGGCAACCCTGCCTTCTCTTGCCATTTTATGGCAACCCTAAAACTGCTCTTGCGGGGAAGCCATCTTACCACACCTGACCATTTCGTAACAATATTACTGCGTATTCATATTTGAATGCAAGTTTCTTTCAAATAAATAATATTGTGATAGTTACTGGTAGTTTATCCGTGAATATTTTTCACTGGTTTTGTTCTTCTTGCAATTTCCCTCTCAGTTGTCGTACAATAAAATTAATTAAAAAAAATATGCTTCATTACCTTAGAGATAAAGCTAAAAAAATTTAAAAAAAAAAAAAAAAAAAAAACCTGAAAGGTTTCAGATTTTAAATTACGTCTAAAGGGGCGTTTTTTTTTTTTTTTTTTTTTTTTTTTTTTTTTTTTTTTTTTTTTTAAACGTTTATGTGGTACGTTAACAATAAATTCAGTTACTTAAACAATAAAATTCAGTTCAATAGCAATGTCGCAAAATAATTTTAAATTGAGTGTATCTTTAGAATTTCCGATACACAGTTCCGCGCGCTGGAGATAAAAAGGTCTTTTTATTCCCCGTAGAGTGTTACCATTGCTCGCTTTTAAATCCTTGAGTTTGTTACTCAAAAATTCGTTAAAAATTTAGAAAATATGAAATCGATAATAAAACAAATTCCAAATTTCAAATTTGGTCTTCCACATGCCCACATTCGTAAGAGGATGACGTCATTCAAAATTCGATGCCTCTATGTACCGTTGTTTTATCGCTATACGAGAAATATACATACATTTATGCAAATTTTTCATTATTTAATTTCTTCAAATATAATGCAGGACTCTAACATTTGGTTCAACGTAAAATCGCAAAACGAAAACAATAGTCCTTCAGAGACAAAGCCCCTTTGAACTAAAAAGGGAGAAAAGTGCAAGTAAATGCGATAAGAAAGTTTTGTTATTATGAGCATAGTGTTTCAAACAGTGCTTTTTGGTGGGTTTCAAAATTGAATGTAAACGCTCGTAATTTATTTTTTAAAATGGAATTTCACATTGCTAATTTGGCACTCATTCTAGTTGTTCGCATGAGTTAAGTCCCTCACTTGTCTCACCCTTGTCCCGCCTCTATTAACGATAAGGTTTTAATATCATGGAAATGATATGACTATTGGGAATTGCTAAGTCATTATTGATTTTTTAGCAGTCTATTGAAGGAACTAAAAATATGTTTCGATGAAATATGTTAATCAAGAAATTTACTTTCTGCATTTTTAGAATCCAGAACTTATTCGTAATTCTGTAAAAGCCCTCTTCTTTCTTCTTCTTCCAAAAAAAAAAAAAAAAAAAAAAAAAAAAAAAAAAAAAAAAAGCCAATGTCTGGCTTTTTGACGTCACATCGGTTTCGTCCCTTAAATATTCCTTTTATGCAATTGGTAGTTTCATTTCCTTCGCCATCACGCATGTGCTGTGTTGGCTTAATTTTAACTTTGTTCTTGCAGCACGGTAACTATAGTTGCAGTAATTGAGTGATCGTCTGCCGCTAAACGGAGCAATTTGCGACAGCGGGTAACAAAACTGTCTTGCAAAGACAAAGGAGTGTAGCATTTTGTTGGATTTAATCATATATTTGTTTTGTTCTTCATTTTTCTTGTCTACATCCTGTGCGAAGTTTTCGAAATATATTTCTCCGTTAAATGACAATGATTGCGTCTTAATTAGTTTCACCATATTCTTATTCAGAGTTTTAATAACAGTTTTATTTTGTTTAATGCGGAAGGGCTTAGTGCAAATTTTCAATCTGTCTGCAGTTCCTGTCTGTATATCGTAAATGAGATTTCGAAATATATTTCTGAGGTAATTGTTGATGATTGATTCTTAATTGATTGCAAATTTTCTTGTTCTGAGTTTTAATCGTTTTGCTTTGCTAACGCAAGAGGCTTAATGCAAGTCTGGAATCAGTCTGCAAATTGGTTTTTGTTCCCTAATGGGAAGATGAATAATAATATTTTTTATTATAGAATTAACACCAGTTCTGCGTTCAGATATTTTAGCTAGTGCAAGTCTATAATAGAGATTGAACATAACAGTTTTGAATTGATTTCATTTCTTGGCTGTGAATAACTAATAATAACTGTGAAGCTTTCCTTTCTCTAAATTTTAATTAAGATATGTGTAATGAGCATGCTAAATCATGTGAAACATTTTTAATTTTACCATTTCTATGTATAGAAAGTTGGGAAAAAATAGAATAATTAGATTTCATTTAATCATCAAATAATTAACGGAATATGTATTTTAATTTAAAATTAAGGAAAAAGACAACCTAAGTTTGGCAAACATTTTAAACTCTCGATTTCAAAGGCGATCAGACAAAAGTCCATCTTCTTTAGAAGCGAATAAAAATAATGCAAAATATGGGAGGAACGAAAACATTTTATATCGAAAGTAACAGGCCGAGCGAAACGAATAAAATGCTTTCTACCGAGAAAAACAGTAATAAATCGTAAAAAGGTTGTTCAGCATATTAGAATTCCAGAAGCTTTAAGAACTGGATTGAAAATAATATCATTGACTAAAGAAGATGAATTTTTATGAATGGGAAAAGCTTGAAAGAAATTCGATTTACCTAATGAACATGCTTCATAAATAATTTTCTCTGAACCAAAATCGAAACTGTGATTAATGGTCCAACTATGATTTTATATTGCATATTTGTTTATTTATCATTTTTGGGTGCAGGATACGTGTTTGTTTGATGCGGAATATTAGCTCTGTTTTAAATTAACGATATTTGTTAAACAGCGCTGACAAGATGTGCGATAAATTCTCTAAGAAGTAAAATCCCGAGACTATATATAGCGATTTAATAACTCATTAGACTCTTATGCGGCTAGATGACTAAAAGAGTTAGTATAAAAAAGAAAAATATATATATGATAATTTCAGAATATCGAGCTTATTATAATTTCACAGGTTCATGTAGTAGTCAATAATAACAGAAATGAAGATCTGGGTTTATTACTTTTAAATCGCTTTATTTGTTAATAAGTAACAGATATGGTTTGAGTTTGGTTTATCTGATTATGACAAAGCTCTCATGGGTTGTCTGTCGAAGGGAAGGGATGCCTTCGTGAAGGACGTTTTTAGAGAACTCTTGTATCCACATTACGCACGAGTAAAACTGCGATAATACCCATGCAGCTAGCTCATTTGCCTGGAATCGAACTACCGTGTTCAGCGACTTTAACGTTCGGCCTCTAGCTTTGCCCAATCAGTAAATGAATATATTCGAAAGAAAAATTAGATATCTTACGCATTGCAGAAATGGCAGTATACAGCCGCGTGGAAGACAAAGGTATTTTATTTCGGACAGTGCCAACACATTTCTTTTATATTGCTAAGTTTTCTAATTAAATCTGAAACATAAATATGTTAACGATTTGTCGAGTGGCAACCCGTATATAGCTGTGTTTTTAATCAAAATTTCATTAACAGAATTAATCAAAAACAAATTCTAGATTCAAAATTTGGCGTTCACGGTGCACATGTTCGGGTGCAGGACTATGTGTGTTAAAAATTTGTTGGCTCTAGTTGCCGCCGTTTACCCACAATGCGAGGACCATACATACATGTATATTTAATAATACTAGTCGTTCTCGTGACCAGTCGCTTAAAATGGTTATCATGAAACGGGAAAAATATATAATGATTTTAATAGATCCAGTTAGTATAATTTTCTAAAAGTATTTTCATGTATCCAATTAAATATCTTGTGATTTAAAAGCAGTTTTATTTAAATCAAATTTTTGCAATTAAAATTAGGATTTCTACACAAAAACAAGCAATTCGTCCAGCCGTTAGGAAGGGAGATTTTCCGGTGCATAAAACTGAATGTTTGCTTTTGGTTCCAGTTGGCAAAAAAATGCTGAAGTTGGTGCAGAAACTGACTTAATTCTAATTGAAGCCAATACTTCAGCAATCTACAAAAATAAGCATTTTATTTACAAAGCAACCTGGATTGCATCGCTGGTTCATTATCTACTACGTCGCAAACATTCTTTTCTCAGAAGAGAAACGCCCTCTAACGGCGATACAAAAATCGTTTGTTGGGTTTTTCAACAGAGGAGATCAGGCTATGCCCAGCAACATCCTTAGAGATTCTCCCCCTCCCTTGAGAATTGTATCTTCGCAGCATAATTTCAGTAGCAAAATGAATTGGTGCGGAGAGGCCTTACAAAAGTGGAGTACATTGATCTTACAACTCGCAGTTACCGGAGCAGCAGTTTGGTATAGTTGACACTAGCAGTAATATCCAAGTAACTGAACAGTAACAAAGATACTTCCTTGACAGGAACTACAACTTTAATAGCAGTTGCAACTTTTTCAAGCAATTCAGTTAAAGTACAGAAAATTGAGTCACGTAATTCTCTATCACCCAGTTTAAAGCCAAATATGTAGGCTTTAAACTGGGTGATAGAGAATTACGTGATTCTCTATCACCCAGTTTAAAGTAATTCTCTATCACCCAGTTTAAAGCCAAAAGCCAAATACTGCAACAACTGAAAATCAACATTAGAAAAATAGTTCACCCCGTAGAATAGTAACAGGACTGTAAGAGCAAAAACTATTGTAATGTAAGCTTATTACTATTCATTTTGTATGTACTTGTTAAAAATAATGCTGTAAAGCAGATAAAAATGGCATAGAAAATCCAGTCAATGTGTAAATGAATTAAATTAAAGTTTACTTTGATTATCTCAGTAAAAGTATTGTAAATATGAATTCAGATAATGTTTAAATGTGCACATGACTGTCATGATTTTATGTAACTTATACAAGACAATGTTTGTAATTAACATATCTATACTTATACACAGGCCTTGTATATCCATGTAATATTTATGTTTTTATACGGAAGAAATAATCCTTTTACCAGGATGACTATTAACACTATAAGATTTTTACAGTCAGGTCAGTGGTTATCTCAGACAACGTTCAGTAATTTTTACTTACTTAGTCTAACTTAACCTAACGTTTACTAAATAGACATTTGAAATACATAATCCAGACACTTCATTATGCATAGAATATATATGATTATTATATGAACTTTCTTTTTAGCTATAAAGAAGTAACTGGACGTCCAGCTTGAAGTATAACACAGCTTTTAAAGTTTGACACCTTCTTTGAGGAAACGGCCATCACTGGCAACATTTCTCCGAACTTTTTTCGCTATCCAAATAAAAGAAGTTCAAAGTTGTAGTTTTCTTTAAAAAAAAAAATTCTACACTGAAATACCTTTTTAAGGTTTAATTGTGCTTAAGGGATATAAAATAAACTAAAACGCTCCATTTAAAAAAAGAGCTGAATGTTTTCACGCCAGAAGAGTATCCGGTCGATTCTTCATGTTTGGCTACTTGTCTTCCCACCTTCCTTCTCTCTCTCTGCTTCCTTCGAGAATTTTTGTAAAGATTATTAAAGAAAAGGCTTAGTTAGTACTTAAAAGATCTCAATTCTTTTCTAAGAAAAAAGCCCTTGACAGCAAATCAAGAACCCTTAAGCACGTTAAGTTTTGTTTACATGGTGCGCGAGATTTATTAGCGATTGCAAGGAAGTTTGGATTTCTTTCTTAATTTTATGCATTGTTTTATATTCTGAGTTTATTAATTTGATCTCTTGATATGTAGAAGAAGATAGGTAATTCTCTCGATGTTTGCTGTGGAGGAAACCTTTAAAATAATGTCATCTCCGAGGCGAATCCTCACATTTGTTCTCATGATTCAGAAAATTATCATTTATTTAAGTTCATACTATAGTAATCAGTTTGTTAAATTTCAGGTCACGAAGTCCAAGATAATTGACATATTCTTTTTCCTTTTGTGCGGGAAATATTTTAATGTGGAAGCTTAATTTGATAATTCTGTATGCTGCTACGAATTCTTAAAGTTTTCCGCATCAAGATAGCTTAAAAGTGCAGGCAAACAAAATGCAGCTTGATTCCTTAATTTTTCGGGGATAAACGAGTGTTTATTAGCCCAAAGGGCGTTAGCACAGAAGGACTATTGATTTCGGTTTGGCATTTTGCGTCGATTCACTTTTTAAACTATTGCCACCAACTATTACAGCCCTGTATTATATTTAAATAAATTAAGTAATGAAGAATCTACATAAATGTATAGAGGTTTCTCTCATTGTGATAAAACAACGGTATCTAGAGCCATCCGATTTTGAATAACGTAATCCTCCGCCGAATATGAGCATCTGGTACCCTATTTTGGAATTTGTTTTATTATTTATTTCATAGTTTGTCAAACATTAAGGAATTTTTGATTAAGAAACTCAACAATTTCAAAGCGTGGAATGGCAACACTGTACGAAAAAAAAAAAAAAAAAAAAAAAAAAAAAAAAAAAAAAACTTTTTATCTCCAGCGCGCAGACTGTGTATGGGCAATTGTAAAGATATGCTCATTTAAAAATTATTTTGCGGTATTGCTGTTGAACTGAATTTTATGGTTTAAGTTCGAAGAACAAATTTAATAAATAAAGGTGTAAGATTCCAACCTTTGAGCGAAAAATGAGAAACTTTAAGAACTAGCTGGTAAGCGAATAATCGCTTAATTCAAAAAGATAGGAACGTAAACGTACGAAAGGTTAATTACCCTTTTTCATTCAAAATAAATTTAACAGTTGACTCCTTCTCGGAGTTTACAGCAAAGCCTCCTTTTGGACTTAGGAATACTAAGAAATAAACTTAACTAAACTTAACTAAAGAAGATAGGCGAAGTTATGAAGATTCTACCAGAGTTTGCCCCTTAATGGTAACTAACGGCGAAGCTATCAAGGGCCTAAAGTACAGCCGATCGTAAAAATAGCTCAGAGAGAGAGTAGCGTAGCCTAAAAGGCAAACGCGCGCTGTTCAGCATCTCAGTCAGTAGAACCTCAACTTTAAATACTTGCACTTCCTTCATTTGCATTTAACTACGATTCTGAAAACACGTTCTGGCCGGAAATTGTAAGCTGAAATTAAGAAGCGACAGGAAAGTGGCTTAAACTAAAGATTAACTGTTAAAAACTTAGGATAAACCTTACAACGGTATCACACAAAACGTTAATAAAGCGCCCTTTGGGCGTAATGTAAAATCCGAAAGCTTTCAGTTTATTATTATTATTATTAAGCTTAAATGTCTCAAGATGAATTATGCTGTGTCTGAAGCTCTTGAAATAAAGGAAATATGGAGTATTTTCCATTTGTTTCACTGGAGATATATAAACCCTAAAATTTCGAGAATCTCGAGTGTTTTGGATAAGGAGGGGGGCTTAATCTATATTAAATAATGTAGAATATGTGGCGTACGTCCCTCGCATTGTGGAAAATCAATTACACCTAGAGCACCAAATTTTGAACATACGTATTTCTCCGTCGGAACATGTGCACTTCGAAACACTAATTTTGAATTTGTTTTTTATTTTTTGTTTTTATTTTTACGAATTTCGTGAATTTTTGATTAATAAACTCAATGATTTAAAAGCTTGAAACGGCAACCCTATTCGAAATAAAACATTTTTATATCCAGCTTGCCAGACTGTTGCCATTCATCAAAATATAAGGTAGTTAGTAATTTTTTAATTTTAATCAACAAACTCGGATATATAAAAGCGATGTATTACCATTATCTGAAATAAAATAATTTTATCTTCCACGCGTCAGCATGTTGCCATTCAGTGAAGCGTAAGCTTTCAAATTTGATCTGTATGTTATTGCGTAACAAACTGAGAAATTAACGCAGTTCTTAGGAATATTTTTTTCTACTTTTTAATCGGATTTATCTAAATAACAATGCATTCAAATCATGAGCTGTCTAATTAGGACTATTAAATATTTTTTATGAAATTACACTAGTTTAACTCACTAAAATCTAAAATTTTTTTTAAAGAATTTCGAATGTTCTTTTAATGAAAAGCAAGTTTAAGAATACCGTTTAACGGTTTTCAAGAATATATAATTACGATATATAATATAACCTGAAAATCTAAAGAACTGAAGCTGGCTGGAAAAGTTAGAATACAGGGATAAGTCTATTTAACATTGAGTGAATGGTTATATCGCCAAGATGGCATTGGTTTTGGCGACAATTTTTTCCCGCCAAATTTGACTGAAAATTGCCAAAAGTCGCCACACTTGGCAAGCATTTCGCGACATTCTGCAGTATAATTGTATTGTAACTGGATAACCGTAATTGATGCTATAAGTAACTGTAACCGTATCCGACCCTCATATGGCTTCCAGTACTTTCGAGAAGAGATTTCTCAGCGGCCTGGTGAAAACTATATAAGATCGGAGAGAGCATCTGCTCTCATTTGTTACTTCAGAGTTGAATTCAGAGTACTGAGATATTCGTGTTAGCTTCTCTCTTTAGATGCGCTTTGCATTACGTTGTGCTTAACGTTCTTAGTACTTTGAAGTGCAACTACTGGTTCTGCTCTGTGAAAGTGCCAGAACTGCCATGCTTTTCTTCTGGTAAAATAATTTTGATCAAGCTATCATCGGTTCTGTGTGCATTCAATTTGTTAAAGAAACCAAATAAATAAAATTTAAAAAATCTTTAAAAATAAATTCTGAACGGTTTCAGATTTTAAATTACGTCCAAAGGGGCGTTCTTTTAACGTTTTGTGTGTTATATCTTGTTTTTCGCACATAAACCACAAAATTCAGTTCGACAGCAGTACCACAAGATAATTTTAAAATGAGCATATCATTAGAATTTCCGATACAGGGTCTCGCGCGCTGGAGATAATATTTTTTTTTCGTGCAGTGTTGCCATTGCTTCCTTTGAAATAGTTTAGTTTTTTTAATCAAAAATTCGTTGAAGTGTTACAAAATCTGAAATCGATAATAAAACAAATTTCAAATTCAAATTAGGACTTCCTACGTGCCCATATTCTATGAAAGATTACGTTATTCAAATTTTGATGGCTCTAGGTTCCGTTGTTTTATCACAGTGCGAGAAACGTACATGCATTTATGCATATTCTTCATTATTTAATTTCTTTAAATATAATACAGCGCGATAATATTTGATGGCAACAATTTGAAAAATAAGACAACGTTTATCGTGAATCGACGCAAAATACCAAAACGAAATTAATAATCCTGGGCAAATTGCCCCTTTGGACTAAAAAAAGAAGCATGAAAATCAATCACCTTTTGCATTTTTCATAAATTTAAATTAATATATTATAAAAAGGGAAATTTATGGATAGGAAAATTCCATGCAGTTATTATTCTTAATCAAGCCGCCTTTTGCAGAACTCCTTTCTATCTATCCTGGAATTCTAATAGTCGTTGAATCAGGCCGAGAAATGCTGAGCTGTGTTAGTAATGAATAGAATTGCTTTGACTCAAAGTATATTGATCTGACTTTCCAACAGAATATTTAACAAGAAAGGAAAGCTATTTCTCTGTTGTTTTTCTGAAGGAAAGATTTTTGGAAATATTACAAAATTTCATTATTGAGATTGATTCTTCCTAAATTGTGTGTTGAAAGTGAAAAATGGGATAATAAGAATAATAATGTGATAACCAATAAATGCATTTTATGGTGTTGGATTAGTTAAAAGTTAAAATGTTTCCCATAATTATGAGAGTTGAATAACGAAGAGTTAGTATACATATAGACGGGGAAACTTAGAATTTTTATCTTTGCATATCTTACCAATTTTAATCCAGAAAACTGGAGACGCTTATTAAAAAAAACATGCGTTCACACTGTTTCAGTCAGTTTTCTTAGCAAGATTTTTAAAGAGATATCCATCCTCTTAGAGGCATAGCTCTCGCCTGCTTTGCCATAATCGATTGAACGAATGAACAACTGTATTAGCCAAGAAAGTGCTGTTTAATAATGGATGCAAAGAATGAAAACCAATTTCGAGTTTAATTATGCGTGAAAGAAAACCTTTATTTGGCGTTAATTTCAAATGGAGGGAGGGTCTGATTAATTCTGAAAGGTGAATGTTGAGGTGTGCCGTCTTAAAGCGCAAATTATTGTCTTTCCGTGCGTAATCCGTTCGCTGAAGTAGATATGTAATTAACATTCTTTATTTAAAGCAATATATATCTTATTTTATTTTTAGCATCCCATATTATGAGATTTAAAGATTTTATTTTATCAAACAAATGTAATTTTAGAAGACAACTTAAGAAATCATCCGTCTTTAATTTTATCAATCGGTTATTGACACTTCTTTTTACTTCCTTGTACGAAGTAAAAAGGAAGTATTGTAATCGCGAAAAGTTTCAGGCAACATATTTCAACGAAAATATCCATTTTGACCGCTATCGAATGCAATTTAAAGATGTTTTTGCGTGATATCTGTGCGTAAGGACAAAATAAAAGACACCTTTCCTCCAAAAAAAAAAAAAAATATATATATATATATATATATATACATATATAAAACTGCTTTAAAATGAATTATGAAGAGAATTTTTCGTAGCGTCTGTACGAACGTATCTCGCATAACTCAAAAACGAGTAGCCTCAGAACTTTGAACTCTGTTACCCGGCTCAGTGATCTCAGTATCTTTACTCTTATATGTTTGTAAATTGTACATTTTTTGCTTTGAAAAATGATTGAAATATGTTGTTTTTATCTTCCTTTTAAGGTTTTCATGCCTTTCGTAATTCTGGAAGCAATATTTGTACAATTATCAACAATTTAAAAGCTGTTTAAATGCGGTTAAGTTTTAAATAACATGGCGGACATATTTGTTTACATTTGAAACAGCAGAATTGTAGATTTGTTGCCAATCTAGAGAGACTAAGCTTCGCAACACAAAAATAACGCCTTCATTTATTATTGCGAATTAAATCATGCTTAATCCTTTCTGGAATTTTTTCGAGGAAATAAGTGTTTAAGATTTACTTCGTAATTTTTAATGCAGATATTTTCAGTTTTTATGTATTTTTGCTTTGTCGCGAAGTGAGAGCTGAATTAATTGAATGAGAAATACTAAATCGTTTGTGAAAAACTGTTTCTTTTCTGTTTTGTTTGCTTAATTTCTTTCATACATCGGTTTAGCTTTATTATAGTATTTGAATAGAACATGTGGCAACGATAATTCTTCAAATGATATAAATTTTGTGCATTCAGAGTGTCGTTATAGTAGTAAACAAATATAGTTAATTTTAAAGAGTGCATTTATTCTATTGTGGTTTTTGCGCTGTCGACGAAGTAGATTTAATTCAATCCAATCAATTTAAATGAAATTCAAGAAAAAATGCGTATAATTTAATATTCTGTACGAGGAAGTCATGTGGTGTACACATCAGATTTTTTATGAAGATAATAGTGTTTGTAAAATGCTATTCGAATATTCACTGAATTTTCTTCTACTAAGCTATGAAACCCATGTTTCACAAAGGCTTTAATAAAGAAACATTACATATCAAAGATTCTCAAATGAAGACGTTTTTATTTACAGCGTGTATTATTCCAAGCAAGTCGATAGAATTCCTCATTCTAATTTTTAAAGATTATTCTTGTTAGAACAACAGGTAAACTAAAATTAAATATTGTTGCCACTTATGTCAACAATTATATTAATAAAATATTACTTGCGTTTAAAGCTAACGCGCTTATATTAAAATAAATAAATACTTAGCAAGCAGACGATAAAATTAAATTCCACGCAATATTTACACGTCATATGTTAAGTGTTTCTTTTATATCTGTGTTTTCCTTAACAAATAAATAGCGCTTAAAATTCTAGTATGCATTTTATTTTTATATATTTCTTTTCCGGAATATGGCAAGACAGACAAGGGCTATGTGCTTAAAATAGAGGATGTCATGGGGAAATGCAAACGAAAAACCCATACAGTGATTTGGCTTTATTTGGTTATTGCAAAGTACTATAGGGCTGTCTACCTAAGAAGAGGGATGCCTTCGTGGTGAACTTTCTTAGGGATATTGGCTCGAACCCATATTACGCATGGGAAAACCCACAAAAACGCGTATGCAACCAGCACTTAGCAACTGTACTGCTTGACCGCTGGGGAGCCCCATACAGTTCACCGGCATTCGAAACCAGACTGAACTAACCAGTGCTCGGTGTTCTTATCCACTTGGGTCACTAGTTTGGCTTTTTTTTTTTAAATTTTACTTGTTTGTTTTATTTTGTTGATTATGACAAAGCCACGAGAGGTATCTGCCAAGAGAGAGAAATCTGTTTATGGAGGATTTTCTTTTTTTCTTTAAAGGAAACTGGTTCTTGTTCATGTTGCAGATAACCGGAAACTATGAAATGTCATGCTCTTTTGCGGGTTACGAACTTGGATGTTATTACGATTGGTTAACTGTAATTAGACCGTTGAAAAAAAAAATTTAAAAAAAACTGAAAGCTTTCAGATTTTATATTGCGCCCAAGTGGGCGTTTGTTTCATTTACAGATACATACACGTTTCGAGAGCATTTGGGCTAAAGCCACATTGTGCTAAAAATATTTAAAAACAGCATAGCTATAGAATTTCTGATAGACAATCTCTCCAACGGTGGAGATAAAATTTTTTATTCGCTACAGTTTTGCCACTGGTCGCTTTGAAATGGTTGAGTTTTTGATTCAAAAATTCGTTCACGTTTTACAAAATATGAAATAAACAATAAAACTAATTCCAAATTCTGGCTTCCAAGTGCCCATGTTCGGGTGGAGGACTATGTTATTAAAAATTTGTTGGCTCTAAGTACCGTTGTTTTTTCACAGTACGAGAAACATACATACATTAATATAGATTCTTCATTTAATATCTTTAAATATAATACAGAGGACGATAATATTTAGTGGCAACAACTTGAAAAGTGATTCGACGCAAAATGTCGTTTTGAACCTAATAGTCCTTCTAGGCTAACGCCATAATGATCCACCAATTGTTAACCATTCAGGCACTGGAGGATCATTTATTCCTTAAATGGCCCAAGTCAACAAACACACTCATAAAAATGAAAATATTGTAATTCGCTTCATGTTACAGTGGCAGTTATTTTACAAAGGGTGTTTACGCGTTTTTAGAATGATTTCGATAAAGAATTTGAAAGGAAAAAAAAAGCAAATGTTTTGGAATAAAAATTTATTTTAGTTTACTGTTTAAAATGAGAAATATCGTCTGCTACTCTGCTATTCCCCCCCCCACGAGTAAACAGAATGTGGATTGAAGGATGTGCTTTTGCGCCTTTCGAAGAGAAATGTTGCTATTCCATAATTCAAAAACACTCTAAAGCGCGTGTTATTGAAATTTCGAAGTGCAAAATAAGCAAAATTATTAATCAGAAAAGGAAAAATCAATCAATCATCACTTCTACATGGGAAAAAAGACTTCAAACAAATACGCGAGAAAGGTGTACGTACTGTTCCTAATCTTTCAAAACTGAAATCGTTGGTAAAAGAAAATCTGACGAAGCAGAAATTAATCGTAATGTCTTTAAATATATCTGTAACAACAAAAAATAAACTAATAAGCAAGATTTACAGTTTTAAAAAGTTATGAAACGTAACGATGTCCAGTTCTTGCCGTTGCATATGGTTCAACGCAAAACACTTTGTAGAACCCTGTACCAAAACTATTTAGGAGGAGGTAAATTTAAATAAATTGTGACCCTTGATGGAGCATAGATTTACCTAAATAACTTCAACAAAAGAGTTTTATTTAATTCAACAGCAATATCACAAAATATTTAAAAGAGTATATCTTTAGAATTCCCGATACACAGTCTTCGCGCTGGAGATAATTCCCTCTCCCCTTACAGTTTTGCTATTACTCGCTTTGAAATCGTGGAGTTTCTTAATCGAAAATTCATTAACATTTTGCAAAATATGAAATCGATAATAAAACAAATTCCAAATTTCAAATTTTGGCTTCCGGATGCCCATATTCGCAGGAGGGTGACGTTATTCAAAACTGGATGGCTTTAAGTACCGTTGTTTTTTTCACATTGCGAGAAATATACGTACATTCATACAGATTTTTCATTATTTAATTTCTTTAAATATAATGCAGATTTCTAATATTTGGTGGCAACAATTTGAAAAGAGAAACGCCGTTTATAGTGAACCAACGCAAAATTTACAGCCCTCCTGGACTAATACCCATTTGGGCTAAAATGAACTCAACGTTTTATCAGGAGAAAATTTTACGTCCTTTATTCACCGAAGAACTTTCATTTCTTAATCCAAGTGACTTTCAAAGAGTGAAACTTCAAAAAGACAAAGCAGCAAGTCATACATCGTAAAGTACCACTGCAAAAAATGAAGACTGATACAGATATTGCATATATACCCTTTCAATGTATGCCCTCGGAGTCCCCTGACATTTCTCCTACCGACTGTTGTGCCTTTTCTCTCTTAAAAGCTTAAAAAGAGTTTCTAAACGCAAACCCACCACAATTCATGGACTGTGGAAATTAATAGAAAAGGAGTGAAAATCAATACCCTCCAGATATTTTACGAAATATCACGTATATTTTACGAATATACGATTCTATCGTGGAAATCACAGTATAGATTTATAGATAATCTACATTGTGATTTCCTTTGAATGAGAAGATTCCTTTGATTGAGATTGTGAATGTAGACTTATAGAAAATAGTTATCAGATCGAACGTTTAAAAAAGTACTTTTTACATTTTAAACATTAATTAAACAGTTCTGAAATAATTAAGACACAATAACACGCCGAATAAATACTAATTCAGAAGTCAAACAACAAAAATCAGCGTTATATTTACAAAATTTTCACAGGACTAGTTTCGATGGTTTTACAGAACCATCATCCTCAGCTGCAAAACCGCAAAATAACACTGATTTTTGTTGTTTGACTTCTGAATTAGTTCTGATATAGTTGTAAAAATGTGTGAACACCGTCTGTGTTTATCATTATCAATAAATGTCTTTGCATTTTCGTAAAGTTATGAAGAAGTCTTTGAAATGGTATGTAATGTTAAATTCCACTTACTAAAACTTTCATTATACTTATTTAACATGATTTCAATGATAAACCACTTGTAAGTAACTGAAAATAAAATTGTGTACGAAAAGAACTCGTGAAACCTTTCCTTTCCCGAGAGCTAAAAATTTCTGGCTTGGGCAATCTATGCATTTTGTCGATGTCTTCAAAACTTAATATTCACAAGAAAAAAGCAAAAGATACTTGAGGTGGCTTCATAGCATACTGATGCGTCTTGACATTTGATTAATTTCTGAAGAAAAAAGTCTATCTGTTTCATTATCTACTTTACCTTTCCTTTCTATAGGGAAAATCGAGCGGTTTTATCTTTCTTGTGCCCGTTCTAATCAATAAACAATTACATTTACTTCTCATGTAGACTTTGTCGTATGGTAATTGAAACCATTTTGAAATCATCCTCTCGCAGTACAGTAAACAAGTGACTCTCCTTTATTTCGGAAAATATCCAATATTACTTCCTCTTATCTTAACGTGCATGTGTCGCAAGTTCTCCTTTCAGTTATCAGCAATAGTTTATTTATATATGTATTGTTGCTTTCTTTCCTTTCTGATTTTTGTTTTCGCAATCCGTGTTTTTTATATAAATAAAGTCCTTTTCGGATATTCGTGGAAACGGTTGTTGCATGGAATCTTACATTTAGTGTTTCTTTTCGTACTTACGTATTATCCCGTCGACCATGAAACTATCGCCAAGCAGCTAGATGTAGCGCCAGTTGTAGGCAAGCATGAAGTGGCAACACACTCATAACATCTGCTTTTCCGTCTGATGTAACTACGATTGATTCTGGATAAGCCACGCTTTATTTTAATTTACTATTATTGCTTTTCGTGCATTTGGGAGGGAGGAATCAAATTTAGTGCATGCCTTCTACAGGACAAGCAGTGGGTTATTTTCAAAGTTGTAGGATCTTTCCATCAAAAAAGGTCTGTATTCTTCGACACAATATAATCAATAGGCGCTCTTGCGGAGTGGTAAAGTCCCTGAACACTGGTAGCTCGGTCCGAGGTTCGAATCCCGTTAACGGGTTAGCTGCGTTGGTGTTTTCGTGGTTTTCCCCATGTGTAACATGTTAATACGAGCCAGTTTTCCTTAGTTCTCCACCAAGGCATCCCTCCCTTCCGTGTAGTGCCTTAGGGCGGAGCACGTAAATAATAATAATCAACTGCATATGACCATCAAAATAGTAATAGACTGGAACAATCATTTGCGGCAAGTTTGTGGTCATAGCGTTGTAAACAGTAAACCAGAGCTGGAGCCCTTGCCCTAGAAGGCCCGAAGCCTTCCATACAAGGTTAATAGAACTGAGACTCTAGGGCCTATCCTAAAGGGCGCCACCTCTCCCGGTCGCTGCAGAGGGAACAAAATTCCCTAGACAAAATTCAAAATTCATCGGAGAAGATGGCCCTGTGGATCTCTTAATGATGGTCGCCCATCACTAAGAGATCCACAGGGCCGATTTCAACTCCGACTACTCAAATCACAATGTTACAAATTCCACGAACGTGTCCTTTCGCGGTACTATTTAGACACTACAAAAGCCAGACATCGTCCGTCCCTCTACACCGACCGAGAGGAGTCAGCCCTCTTGGACGGCTATCGAAATCTGACCATGTAGCGTCCCCACAGCCAAGGCCCAAGACAGTACGGTCCCTGCAAAGCCCGAACCGACCACCGAATAAACGATGGTTCTAATCTATGCGAAGACTGATTATTTGCTCTGTAGGCCGAAGCTGCCTAGACACAAGTCTAGCCAGTGGTCTGGAAGAACTCCGGATCTCCTCCCATAAATGGTCTGTTCCGGTAATTCCGCCCAGTCGGGACCACAGAGTCAGTTGTCCAGCACTGTTAGCCTGTGCTAGCCGAACCCGAAATAGTTACCAGCGAACGCCACGGTGAGAACCTCAAGTTTCAAGAAGGAAACAGGACCCAATGTAATTTTTATCCTATATTACTACTAATAAAATCGTTTTGCTAAGCTTCTTTCGTGGCGTAAAATTTAATATTTTCATCTTAATATTAGGTTATTGTTTCGATCCTAATTCATTATTGTATTATTAGGTTGTTATCTTGATAAACAAAGAAAAAAGAAGAAGAAGAATATTTCTTTTCTAAAAGAATTGATAGAATACTACAGAAACTGTCTTAAAACTGTCTACAAATATTGGAACAGGGGGGAAACTGTTTATTTTTTGAATTAATGCATGCCATTCGATAAAGATTTCTGTTACTATGGAAGGTGACAATTCCTTAAATTCTTCCCCACTTAAAGAACGACTCGGGAGTAGAGATGTGCCATTCGCTGGCGAACTGATTCAGCGAACCGATTCAGTTTACCAAGCGAGCGAACGGTGATTCATCAAAAAGGAATGTAGTCCTTTTAGTGTTGAAACATAAAAGGAAACATAAAAGGTTGTTGGAAGCGTGCCAAGAAATTTAGATTCTCGTTTTGGGGAGAAAAAACATTTATCCTCTAGTGATAAAAGTGAAATTAATTTTAATAATTTTCTAATTTTTTTAACGTTTTTATTCTAGATTTTTATTGTTAGTTCTGTGTAGAAAGGAGGCTGTATCCCAAAAGTATAGTTAAGTTAGCAGTTAGGTAGGTAATGATTCGATTGAGCCGATCCTTTCCATTCCATTTCTCGTTCGATTCTCGTTCGCTTTATCGTCGCTCACCGCACTTGGTTCACTCCCCATTCCTGGTTTACCTCAAGGTTATTGATAGTGAATATTGAGTTGTAAAAAGAATGTTTCATTTCAATGAGCGAACGGTTCTTTCTGATCCCATAAAAAAGCGGTTTTGTCCAACTGTACTGGAGGCGGAAGAACCCAGTCGCTAAATACTGGTGAGTACGAAGTTTTGTCCACCATATTTTTGTTTGGATGCCACCTAATTAAGTCTTTCAAAGCAAGAAACACAAAACAAACCAGCCATTCCTTCTACGTGTTTCGAACTCCGGAGGAACTCTTCGACTGTTAGCCAGACGTATTTTAAATTACACCGCGGCAGCATGTGATAAGCGGGAGAAAATTCCTTACAGTTTGTTCAATGATTCTTCAAAATGTATTTATTTGATACATTTTATGTAACTTTTTTCTGAATTCTGTTTCATTTATTTTTTAATTTAACCAGCTTAACAATATCAACTGTTCGATGCAGCTGTTAGTGCATCTGTGTCCTGACTTTGGAATAATCTGAGAAATAATGTGAAATAACTTGGTATACATTAGATCTGATAATAAATCTGATACATTAGAGATGTCCCGAACTTTTGTATCCGCTGGCATAAATGGGTAGCACATTCAGCTGGCGCTGGAATATCCGTGCTTCGAAAGCCAGCGGAATGCAATTGATTTTTCACATCTCTCGCTTCCAAAAGCCTTTGCATCTGAACTTCGCCAAATCAATTTATTAACATGTTTCAAATGAAGCGAAAATCTGATATAGACACCGCATGACCTCGTTTGACGGCTTCATAAAATATAAACATTTTTTTTTTTTTTTTTTTTTTTTTTTTTTTTTTTTTTTTGCTGCTGCAGTTTGTATAAACTTATTTCCTCGAATTCTAACTGAATTAATCGATCCCTGAAGACGAGTTGAAAATGACATCAAAAACTGCAGATTTTAAAATTAAACACCACGGTTAATTTTTGTTGTACGCGTTTTGTTGTTAATTTTTGTTTAACTTTTCAAAGCGAGTGTAAAACTTTCCCAGATATAAGTACAGGAACCGGGAGACGGCATTAAAAGTTAGGTTTCGCTATTTGTCGAAGATTAATTTTTTTTAATTAAACAATGTCGAAACATGAAACTTTTCTTTATTTACTTGGGTAATTGGAAGTGCTTGCTAAAATAAACGCCGGGTAAGTGGTAGCTGGGTACATATATAGAGAGGGGAAGAGAGATAGATACATACTTTTGTTATTGCCGATTGCAATAAAAAAGGTGTAAGGTCTTATTTAATTTTATTAATAGTTATTTTAATGCGTGAGCCTTTCCTGAATTCTCTTATTTTTTCTCCCATTTCCTCGCAACGATGCAAATTAAGCACGTGAACGAGAGTATTTAAACTGTTGAAACGAAAATGTTAAACAAAGCGTGATTTCGCTAGTGAAAGCGCACGTTTGCTGGTTTGTTCTCTAGCTGTTAATCTTAGTAGCGGCTACGCATTCTGGCTCTCTAGTTAGTATATTGCCTGTGTAGGTTTCATGAGTCAGCCTGTTAGATTAGATTCAATTGTGTACGTTAGCACTACATCTTTAGCTTTAAACTTATTTTTAAATTAATTTTTATGTTCTCACCGCAAGTGGTGGTGTTTTGGTTGTTAACACGTAAGTCCGTGCCATCTGTTAACTAATTAAAATTAACTAGTTTGTGATAAATAAAAGGGTCTTTTACACCCTTTCCCCGTTGTGTTCATCTTCACGCCTGTGGGAGTATTCACAGTGTTTAAAACTCAAGTAGATCTAGTTACCATTTTATGATAGCTGAACATTCTAGATTTCACAAAGAGAGTTTCACAACTGGATGTTATAACAGCCCTATAAACAAAATTTCAACGTTATACGTCTAATCGTTTTAAAGTTATACGAGATACGTACATACATACGTACCTACGTACGTACAGACGTCGCGGAAAAAATCTCCTTTTAATCTATTTTAAATCCATTTTACAGTTCGTTAGAAAAAAAAAAAAAGAAAAAGAAGAAGGCTTTTATTCTGTCCGTTATATACAGATATCACGCAAAAATTCCGGAATTTTTGGATTCGGGAACGATCTAGTTGGACGAAATATCCGAAAATAAATATTTCCGTTGAAATATGATACCCGAAATTTTTTGCGATTAAATACTTTTACTTCGCACAATGATGTAAAAATCGAACGAAATAAAATAACTGTGAGTAACAAATAGTCAAAGATAATGTTTATTTATTTTTATTAGTTTATTAATTAATTACTATTATTGACGTTAAAAATAATAATAACTATTATTATTGTTGTGGAATTATAGTCTGGGAATTAGGAGTAAGAAATTGTATAACAAATATCTCTCTGTTCTCTTTAAAAAAAAAATAATGATGATGATCTTGCTCCTCAGAAGAAAATTTGTTTTGCAAAAAATTCTGGCAGATAAATGTTCGGCTCATATTGGGAGACAAAATAGTGTAATTCATTTCTTAAACACCAAATGAAAATAAAACCTGTAAATTAAATGTTTTATTTATTATTTAGTTGTTGAGTAATAAAGAATAAGCAATAGGCGTTTGATCTTGTCATCATTTACTAAACGACCAATTTATCCAATTTCTGAATCTGATGTACAACATCTATTTCAGATCTCATCGTGGTGACGTGTCGCTGGCATGTCCAGCCTCTATTCCGCATTAATTATTCGTATCTGTTCTATTTGAAGGACATTTTAATATATTACAACCTCCATTAGCCTGACGAATGTCACGCGATAGTGTATGAGAGTATATGTCTTGCCATGCGCATGCTTAGGAATGTTGTTTTCTATTGTGATCATCCCCCTACTTGGATTTAATACAAATCTGTATGAATTTGCTATCAACGACACTAGAAAACATTCGTTTACGAACTCTATTGGACATATAGCTGATTCATAAATTGAAAAATTCCGAACTAGAGTTTTTTATTTTACGATTATGGTAGTCAAGGGAAGTTTTTATTTCTCGTATTTCCAAGCGAAAGTAGGTCTGCTTTTGAAACATTTGCAACTAGGTTGACCTTTTTTTTTTTAAACATATTATTTGTTTTAAATATATTTTTTCACTAGTAATATCTAGCTTCAGTGAAATAAGCAAGTGTCTTTAAAAAGCGGCAGGGAACTCTGTTAGTTATTTGGCTGCTATATAAATTAGTTGTGGGCGTTAACTAGATGAAACTGACCATGGTTTTCTACACAGGTACTTCGTTTTGTTTTTCTTAATTTTGTATTGATACCCTGTTAAAAATGCCCCATAGAAACCAGTAAAACGTTTTATGGATTGTAAAGTAAAAATCAGGAAATAAGCACAGAAAAATAAAACAAAACAAAACATGGAATTCTATGGTTTTTCTGACTTTTACTGGTTCGTATATTGGTCTCTACTAGTGTTTTTTAGTGGTATCAAAATGCCTCATATAAACCAGTAAAACTTATGAATGCCCATAGAATTCTCTGGATTATTTCTGACTTTCAGCAGTTTCTCTTGATCTCTACGGATTTTTCTTACTGGTATCAAAATGCCCCATAGAAACCATTCTATAGGTATCCATATTTTTATAGATACCTATAGAATTATATAGATTTTGTCTGACTTTTGCTGATTTTTGACCTCCACTGGTTTTTCTTACTAGTATCAAAATGTCCCGAAGAAACCAGTGACACATTTTTTGGATAGCGATAAAATTCTGTAGGTTTCTTTTGACATTTATTGGTTTCTGTTTGTCTGTACTAGTTTTTCTTGCCGCTATTGTCTGCACAGGTTGTTCTTACTGCTATCAAAATACTCACTTTTTACTGTTATCCATAGAATTCTACTGGTTTCTATTGACCTCTGTAGGGTTTTTGGTAGCTTACCACCCATAAAGGGCTCTTTTTCGCCCAAAAAATTATAAAATTGATTTAAAATGAATTGTAAAGAGATTTTTTCGTGGCGTCTGTACGTACGTATGTATGTATCTCGCATAACACAAGACACGAGTAGCGTCAGAACATTGAAACTTTGTATATAAGACTGCTATAACATATAGATGTACACCTCCCATTTTGGTTGCAATCGGACGCACCAAAAGTATATAAATATATGTACATATATATGTAATCTATTCAAACTCAGAAGCAATGACCAGGAAATTGGAGGTGAAGGCAGATTAAATCTTCAGTTTTATTTTCAGCAACATGTTGCGGCTACACACAAGTCGGCATCTTAAATGTACCTGTTGTTAAGTGTACCTGTTCCTTACATTTTTGATAACTTTGTAGCAAGAAAGCAGCAGTAGACCAAAGCGTGGAAAGCAAGTGCGTTGTGTTCAGGATGAAATCTTAAGTCAAACTGAGTTAGTTTTGGTTCTCAAAGCATTTTGATTGGATAGTTAATATTGCTGTAAAATTATTATTGGCTGCTTGAGTTTTAGTTCAGTTTACATCACCAGAATTACGTAAGAGTCATATGACATAGATTTTTCTCGAAATGACGCAGTGCAAATAGATGTTGCTATTTTTAGAATAGAGAAGGGAAATTAATTTACGCTGCTAATTTAATCTTTTACATATTCTTTATTTTTCTTACATATATATATTATATGGGATTTTAAATCCATAGCTTAACATTTTCCTTGCACGCTGTCTAATTTTTAGCTGTTGACTGCACGAGTGAAATTGATAGAACTCTCGCCACTTTGTTTTATGAGAGGAGATGTAAGATGATATAGATGCTTTATTAATAGATGTAAGGTGTTATAGATGTCGTGGTAATAGATATACGATGTTAAGATGTTGTATTAATAGATGAACTATATTATAGATGTATTAATGTTTTATTAAATGTGTTTTGTTTCAATATGAATTGTGATTGCCAGACAAAAGAACCCATATATATATATAAGTAAGGTTGTAAGAACAAACGAAAAAAGACCAATTTAGGTCAAAATTTTGCGCATTGTGCTGCAAAATTAAGGAAATTAGAAGATAAATTTTAGTAAGCACGCCAAAAAGTTACCAAAAACTGTGGCTCCGAGAAAACTCCAACATAAGCATATTTAGTTGCTACGAAAAGTGTGAAAGAGGAGAAAAAATATTTGAATAATTTACAAGTTAAATTAATAAAAAAGCTAAATGCTAAACGAATTAGGAAATTTTAACACAGTAGAAAAACAAATCAATTGAATGAGGTAAAATAAAGATAGTGGCTATATGCTAAACAAAAAGGTAGATTCTAAAACACAGTAAAATACTAATTAGTTGATCAAGGTAAAATATGAAAAATATATTAAAATTAAGAAGCGGAAAATGGTTAATTAGCCCAATTTGAAGTTCCTTTCGGCTTTTCAAGGGAAATTTTTTTTTTAATGAATTTCGAACCAAGCTAATTCCTTTACGCGTTTCGCCGAAACAGACAATTGAAACTTTGCGAGACGAATTTTTAATGAATTAAATAAACTGCGTCTAAAAAACTTTAGCCTCAATTCTCTGTTCCAATTTCCCGACGCGTCCGCGTATATTGACACATTAAGGTGTAAAAATGTAAAAAATGGAAAGGCAATTCCGATGTACAGAAATTATATATATATATATATATATATATATTAGATAGATAGATAGATAGATAGATATGAGCGCATCTCGAACTTAGCCATAAATATTAGCAAAAATATTAATCACACAACTTATGACAACCATTTCTCAATGAAAAGAACAATTTAAAAAGTGTATAAGGTATTTCTCCCGCCATTCGCCTTCTTAGCATGCCTTTGTAGTGTAGTGGTCAGCACAGTGGTATTCGAGGTCCTTGGTTCGAGTCCCGGCAAGAGCATTGCTCATTTTTCACGCCTTCCGCTTCCAAAAATCCTAATGTCTTTTTAGTGGCGCCCGAACTGAAAGGGTGGTGGATGATGATTTGGCGATTGGGTCCCCTTATCCCCAGTCGCCCTTTTAAAGGGAGAGTAGGTAAGGTATCTCTCCCTCCTTCTTAGCCTACCTTCGTGGTGTAGTGATCAGCACGCTTGACGCGTATTCGAGAGGTTTAACTTTTAGTTTTATCGAAAAACAGCTTTTTAGTTTCGTATAGTCATTCTAGTTTTTTTCAGATTTCCAGTCATAGCAAAGAGAGTTAAAAATAGTAATAGATATTTTACTGAGTTTTATATATCCATTCATCTTACACACGTTAGAGAGACGTGGCGAAACTGCAAACTGTTTTTATACATAATTTGAATACAAGGTGCCAAAAATCAATATTTCCTGGGCTTTCAGTTTTTGGCATGAATAATCTTCGTTATTTATTTGTTTGAATTATGGTTCGCTGTTGCGAGTGTTGTTGGTGATTGATAGATTAATAAAAGGGATTTATTAAATATTTTTTCTGAAGTGTTCTTTACATAATCAGTTACTTTAAAAAAATCGTTTGCTTCGCTGGAACTTGTGTCATAAATTATTTGCAACCACGAAAAATTTTAAATTACCATTTCTTTTATGGAATTTTCGTTGATGTTTTCGAGACTATGGCTTACGTTCGATTTTTTAGTGAAAGTATTGCTCCGGGAAATTCGTAAATTGAATTCTGAAGTTTGAAATTTACATCTACTTCTCGTAAAATGAATGAACAGAACAAACTTACCAGAAATGGCGCTACTGGAATTCTGTACGAGTGATTGCATAATTACCATTTCTTGTGCAGCGACATCACTTTTGACGTCACAAGATCATCTTTCTTGCGTCCATTCTTATTGTCAGATCTAAGGATAATCTTTTCAATAGAAGTGCTTGTAATTGACGAATTGTGTAGCAAATCGTATTTAGAATTTCAATTTGCTCAAAATTCACCCGCCCCGTCTCTCTTTGTGTTCCTCGCCAGAGACTATCAAAATCTCTTTGTTTCTATTACAATTTGCTATTTTTAAATAAATTGCCTCGCATTCTTTTTAAATTTACATTTAAATTTTAATTTTCATAGCTGAAACCATAATGCATGCTTCGGTTAAAAACACATTGTAAGGATTTATATTTATTTTAACTAATAAGTTAAAGTTTAAATTTGAACTTTTCCGATGCCTTCATTGCCCTGATTGTCTGTGCCATAATATTTAAATTTTGTAGCGCATGTGAATGAATGCAAATTTGCACTTTGAAGAAAGTATTTAAAAGCCGAGTTTCGGTAGGAGAAAAGAGAGTTAGACTATAACCGCCATCTCTGCAGTAGATACGTTTGCTTATTGCTGGTTCACGTGGCTTAATTGAATTTACTTGCTGCCACTAGTTTTTATTAGGGGGTTTAAGTTACGGGATCTATCTAAGCCCTGTAGGTTAGTTCTATCACTTGTTAATATCTTCAACTTTTAGTTTCATTATCTGATTTTCAGTTTCAGCCAAGCAGAGGCGAAGTTTGTTAGCGTCGAGTTGACGCGTTGTAAATTTTAAAGAATTAATAAAGGGTACTTTTAACCCTTCTCTTGCGCAGTTCCTGCTACTCCAGTTTTCATACAGAAGTTTATCTATTGGACAACATAATATGCATTTTTCCAACTGAAGATTTTAAAACTGAAATTACCTTAAGAAAAAATTTGCATTACAAAATGTTGCTATGAAGATTATTCATAAACTTTAGGATTAGAAATGGACATACGCAAAATTGCGAATGAGCTGTGGTTTTACCTGTACTGTCTCACAAGAGCATTCTAGGTAAAAGAACTTTATTATGAGCCAAAATGGTTACATGATTCAATGATGAAATGTTGAAAGAACATCGTCGTAACAATCGCAACGAAGGTTGCATTGGAACTTTTACCGATACTAGAAATGGCTTTATGAAAGGAAACGATGTTAAGGGACATGATTACTACTGAGGTTAGCTTAAAATTGATTCATTTTTGTTGAATGATGTTACTTAAGTTCGTCTGTAGTGTACATTGTTGCATGCGTACAGGTTCGTAATGGCTTGAATGCACACAGAACCGATGATTTTATTTTCCCAAAAGAAACATTTTACAATTCTGGAACTTTCCACAAAAGCACTCGTACAGCTCTTCTCAGTATAACAGAGCACAATCAGTAGTTACACTTCAATCTACTAAAAACGTTAAACACAACGCTATGCAAAGTATATCTAAAAGGGGAAAATCGCAGATGTCTCATTACTCCGATGTCAGCTCTGACCTAACGACTCAGAACTGATGTATATATGAACAGTATATATAAATAAGAAAATAAGTATATATAAATAAGCCAGAGAAAAACATATATAGTTTTTCTCTGGCCGCTGAGAAATCTCTACTACCTTCCATTTCTCAAGTAGGCAGATACGGTTAAAGTTACATATAAGAGCATTACGCGGTTACAGTTACAAATGGGAATCAATTACAATTCAATTACTGTACTAGTTACGGCTGCATAAGGACGGGACCAAAAGGCCGCCAATTGATTGCGAAGTTTGGTGATATTTGGCAGTCTCTCGCCAAAGTTGGCGCTAAAAAAACTAGTCGCCAAAATAATCGCCAGCTTGGCGATATTCACTAGTTTAGCGAGACAGCCATTTACTTCAGTGTTAAATAGATTTGCCCATTAATCTTATTTTTCCTGCAGGCGTTGCCTCTTCAGACTTTTCAAATTGCATTATACAAAAGACATTACAATTTCACATATGATTTCACAAAATTATTTACATACGTACAAAATTTGTAACAATATATTTTGTTAAAAGAGCTTCTTTCAGCATGTTAAAACTCACTAGCTCAGCGAATTATCTCCACCACCTGAGATTGCCTGACTATAACTTAAATACTTACTCAGGGAATAAAACAAAGCTTGAAATTTGTTCTGCGATTTCCAGTTTTATAGAGATTAAAAGCTTATTAAGACTTATGCTCCGCTACTTGCTGGGAGCTAAATCAGTTCATGAAACTTAAATCATGAAACTTAAATTTTGCGCAGAATAAATCAGAAATTAATCGATAGCACAACTACTTGGTTCTTATAACTCAATCGTAATTCTTAGCAAACTGTGACACAAGCAGATACCCTTCGCAGGCATCCAAATTACAAGTCTTACTTCCTGAGTAGAACAGCGTTTTTTCTCTGCGAGTGCGGGAGTTTCTGGTCGATCGCTCTTAAATACTCGTTGCCAATGCAAGATAATTAAATAATAGCTTCACGACCTTGTAGTCTGCCTGATTTGTATTCTGGTATAGACCGATGGGAAAACAGAAAATATTAAAAAGAATTCGCTTAAAAAATAACAGGTTACTTTGATTGATTTATGATTCGCTCTGTCCTGTTGCGCATGAAGTTTTTCATTAGTTCTGGCAATAAAATAGCCCGAGAATCATTTTCAATAGAACCATTTTCAGTTCCTGGACATTTTCCAATCGTTGTTGATGTATCATAAATCACCTTTACTTTAAAATGTCGTAAATTTGATTAAATGAATTTAGCAAAATTTTTTATTTGAAGGTGAGGAAGGAAGATTTTCTTGAGTTTGCTGCAAACAGCCTTTTCCCTTCTACTACAGCCCGTCGAGAAGACTTTGGGCTCGCCGTGTATTTTGAATGAACCCCCTGGCCGCATAGACACTATACGCTTATAAATGTCCATGCTTTCTCCGAGATTTGAACCTGGGCCCATCGGGACGGTAGTCAGCGTCACTACCGGCTGGGCGGCGTTAGTAGTCGGAAGGTCCGGAGATTGAGTTCCGGCAAAAGCATTTCAGATTTCTTCGATTTCCTGATTTCTAAAAATTCTAATGGCTCTAAAGTGGCGCCCGAACTGAAAGGTGGTGAACGATAGATAATTCACCGTCACGAGAACTTGGCAAATAGGTCCCTTCCTCCCTAATCGTCGAGGCTATATGAAATGCATTTTCTCGCTCCTTGCCGCATGCCTTCGTGATGTAATTGGAAGCACATTTGGCCAGCATCGGGAGGTCCGGAATTCCAATTCTGATGAGGGTATTGTAAATTTCTTCAGTTTCCTGGCTTTTTAAAAAAAAATTGCCTAATGGCTACGCTTTTTCTTGTTAACTTGATATAAAAATCGCAACTTTGGGGAAAAAATTAAGCTGGGACTTATTGTAGTCTCATGTCGAATCCGAGTACTTTGTTCGCAGTATGAGACATCATTGTTTCGTTACATATTATGAACTATTATGTTTTGCAATGTTACAGTATATGGAATTTTATTCTGGAGGTTGTATTTAGAATAGACTGTAAAAACTCAAAAGGGCCGCCTTTTCACGTAATTCTTTCACGTTTTTTCCTAGCAGTAATACTAAAACATTTCTCTTTTAAATAGAAATCCTTCCATATTAATGTCATCGCGATCATAATTACTATGTAATTATTGGAAACTAAGTATGTGTATTCGAAAATAATTAATGGATGCACGCTTAAGTCTTTATTATTATTTTCATTATTGTGGTTTTTATATAAAATTACTTAAATTAAATTAATACTTATATAATTATAATAATATATTATTCTTTATTAAAAATTTTCTATTTTTAACACTATTCGATGGAATCGAGCGTTTACATTTTTACTTTTATGTAATTAATTCATTATTAGTCTTACCCAAGGGTCAGGTCTCTTATTTTATATGAGTCACTATATGAAAGGCCTATAATTAAGCCGCTTTGTTTGAAACTCAGAGAAGGAAAATTTTCTATTAAAAAAAAAAGAGAGAGAGAGATTTAGCTTCTCGTCTTTAAGGAATTAAAAATAATTTTTTTTTTCCCTTATGCGCATACGTATTGTTACGAAACGCCCAACTGTGGTAAGATAGCTTACCCGCAGACCTGGTTTAGGGTTGCCAGAAAGTGGCAAGGATATACAGAGTTGCCAGATTTTTCACGGGCGATAAAATTGGCGATGTGCTATAGACGGGGGTGATAAAATTGGCGATGTGCTATAGACGGAGAGATGATATTGTAGAACGAATTCATACCAGTGTTTCCTAGAATGTTCTCGAAGACAGTTCAAACGCTATGAATAAATACCTTTGCCTGTATGCGGAGTAGCAATTTTATGTTGAAAAGTAGCTTGAGTATTAAGATACAATAACACGCCGAACAAATATTAATTTAGAAGTCAAACAACAAAAATCAGCGTTATATTTTCAAATTTTCACAGGACTAGTTTCGATGGTTTTGCCGAACCATCACCCTCAGCTGCAAAAGCGCAAATGAACGAGATAAGATAAGAAAGCCTGGACAGGAGATAAGCCACTGGCGCCATCTGTTGATGAAAACAGAACTAAAATATAATTCCTTTAAAGGCCGAAGGCAAAGATGGATTGGAATTAGGATCGTTAACTAAAACAAAGATTTTTTTGAATGTGAAATGCCTCTAGAAAATCCAGTTCTCCAATGGAAGATGTTTTTTGAATAATTTTGGCAGCAGAAAAATTGAAAGTGTAATTTTCGGACCAACAATGTTGAGCAACAGAAAACTTCCGTGTTTCCTTTTTTCTAACATACGCCTTATGTTCCTTAACGCGAAATTTTAAGGCTCTCTTAGTTTGGCCAATGTAAATTAAGCCATACTGGCAAGGAATCCTGTAAATACCCTCAGGAATTCATATCCAGAATGGGGTCCTTGAGTATAGAACTCGGAATTTTATTGATGGGAGAATAATCGACCCGAAAGTTAAATTTCTGCAAAATACGTATAACTTTATAGCTAATTGATGGAAAGAAGGGAATGATAAAAGAATTTTTATAATCACCTAAAACAAGAGTGTGCCTTTTGGTATGTTGAGATGCGAATTTTTTAACTGCTTGATTAAATTAAAAATTATGTTTTAGTTCTGGTTTGATCAACAGATGGCGCCAGTGGCTCATTCCCCCCCCCCGACGGCTGTAAACGTGTCTTTGCAACTCTCCTATGTAATACTAACGAATAAATTGTGTTTTTGATTCTTCATCAAGTGTTGTCATCAATCACTCTGAATCCAGGAACCCGTAGAACGCAACAGTGTGTTTTAATTTTAAAACATTATCTTTGCCTAATGTAATTATTAAAGTATTATCGTTTTATGCTAATTGTATGCAGCTCATCGAGATCGAGAAATTTCAGCCGTCACCGCCAGTATATCTCACTGATCCTGAGTCCATAATTACTGAATCTGTCATAACTAGTTGAATCCTGCTACAATATCAACTGTATTTTAATAGCCATAGAAAAGTGAAGACCGTTTCGAAAAGCTGTGTTTTCTACTGCAGTTGTCATAATATTTTGCTCGGAGGCGGGAGGGAATCATCACAATTTCATTCGTATGTTCAATTTCATATTCTTATGACTGTTATGAATAGTATAGTAGTGAAATAGGACATATTATAGTATAGTAGTGAATAGTATAGTAGTGAAATAGGACATATATATTCATGTGAAATAGGACATAAAAGAAATCAAATGCTGTAGCCAGATGACATCTTCTGTTATTTAGATGTAAGGAAAAGTTGTTGTCTAGATGAGGATGGTAGTCTTCTTTTCTTCTTTCTCCACCACTACATTTTTCTTTTCCAGCGAGCGGAACATGCCGTTGTTATCGAAATATTATTTTTACTTTTTTGAGGAAAGGGGACTTTTTTTTTTATGAATTATATTCAATTCTGTTACATTGTGTTGGAATTTGCCAGTTAGTCTAAGATTGAGATGCATTGAAGTATGTAATAGGAAAAGCTTTCCTTTGTTATTTACGGCGAGGTTTTTTTTTAATGGGATTTTCGTAAAACGTGGTTGCATGCTTTATTTTCTTAAATATTGATTATAGAAATGTATTTCGAATTACAAATTGTCTTACAAGTAAGAAAAAGAAATTTTTTAAAAAACCAATTTCAGCATTGCGTATTGGAAGTAATTTATACATGCAAAATGTAACTTTTATATACACTGGTTATCATTAATTAAGGGAAAATCACAAAAATGACGATTACTCAAAAAATTACATGTAGAATTTAATAAGACTAACCCACAGTATACGACACATAATAAGATATCAAATTACATGAAAAGATATTACCAGACAATTATGGTTTTATAGAAATTAGGATATGTATAAAATGAACAAACCGGTTATGTCAGCTTGGTATAGGAAAATTACCTTCTTTATGGTGTTTAATGTCCCCTCTGCTCGTACAGCGATGTGTGATGCTTTCAGTTATTTTCAGTTATGCAGTCTATTATTTCTGTAGGAAGTCAGTGCGTTTGCTTTTGCAAAGCATTTGCAAGCATGACAAGGGTCTGAAGAGGAGGATTGAGAGCAGCTATACGTTTTCTTAGAACATCTCAAACAAGCTCGATAGGTTTCAGGTTCAGTGATCGAGCTGGCCACTCTTTGCGCTGAATTGTTTGCTGCTGAAAATAATCATCCACGATACAGATCAACGCATCCACGCATCCATGATGTATCCACGATCCTGTGCGATCTAGCGTTGTCGTCGTGCAGCAGAAACTCATCACGTATTGCGCATAATCATCAAGGATGTCATCTCGGTAGGCCTACGGTTCCACTTGGAAAGACATGGAGGTCTGTGCGTCCACCCAAAGAGATACCACCCCAAACACAGACACTGTTTCCTCGTATGTATATCTTTCACGGATGTTTGATGGATGATAATGAGTTCCAGGTTCTATCCAAATCAAATAACGCCTACTATCGCTTTGGCGGCTAAACCTGAACTCATCCGTAAAGAGAACAGCCCTCCATTAATAGCAGTGGACATATTCACGTACTGCGGTTCTATTCTTTCGCGCCCATAACAACAAATATCTGTGCTCGTCATAGCGGTTGGCCGTCCTTGGCTGAACCTCCCCAATGCCGAATCCGTGGTCAAAAATTGTTGCCAGAATCCACAAAAGGACTCAAATTTAGTCATCCCACCACTTCTGTCTGACTTTGCCCGGCATCTAGTTTCTCTCTCATTAGTTCAGATTTTTCAACTTGCTGGCCTATGGGAAAAAACTGGTTTTAGAGATGGGTCGACTACGTTAGTTGTGTCCGTTAGCTCAAATAAACCCCAGTGGGAACGGCCCTTTACTCAGCAACTCTTATTTTATAACACATTCAAATTTTATACGAATTGGCCTATTTTTGAATGAATCATCGCTATATTTGTGAATTTTCCTTAATTTTTTAAACCAGTGCAATTTTACCATAGTTAAATATCCAATTAGTATAATATTCATTGTGTTTTACGAGTAGAAAGTAATGTAGAAAAAATTACATACCTTAGCTTGTAAAGTTTGCGATGATAGTAATTAATAATTTCGTGGTTCCAGTTAAAAAGCTATACAGAAGATAACTCAGTGTGCAAAAATTGAAGAAGAGTCAGATCCCCTACAGCTTTGCTCTTGAATAGAAATGGGAAAATTATGCAGAAATTACCCCGGAAGATAACGCAGTGGTGAGGTTGTAAAAGTCATTAGGTTAAATATATGCAGGAACGTGAAAAATGTGAAATGCCTTCGTCGAGACTCGAACTCCGGACCTCCCGAATACGCATCGACCAGTGCTTCCAGTTACACCATGCATGCATAAAGAACGGAGAAAATACATTTTAAGTTAAACAGCTTAATAACAGTAATAGATACAAAAAGGGCAACGAAATTCTATTCCCCAAAGTGCCCCAACCAGAATGATGTAGATAAATCCCTGCCAAAGAAAAAACAAAATATTTTAGTTAATATTGTTTGAATTAATTGAGGCGAAGGTTATCTTCTAAGGAAGGTACGCTTCAAGATAAAGCATAAAGAAGAGTTACTTTGTAGAGGATTTGATCATTTCGAAAGGCAAGGCATGTTTTGGCCTGCATGTTCACACTTCGGATAAGGTAATTAAGATATTTTTGTCGTAGATTCACTGTCCACACCTCGTAGATTCACTGTCCACACCTTGTGAGCATCGTTTTCATCTAGTAAACAGTTGCCGAAGAGTATCGATGTATGCACAGAGCGTCTAAGGCAGGACTTAACGTAACATAGATCTCAGAAATGGTTAGGCCGATTTTTGTTGTTATAAAAATAATCGAAGAAGAGTTTTAGAATGTAAAATTTTGAAATAATCCTTATTGGTATTATGATTTTAATTTATTTGTAGAGATTCCCTTAAATGCTAAAAAAAAAAGGTACATATAAAGAAATGCTTTTCGCATTGTTCATAAATCTTATTTCCTTTTCCTTGTTTTATGCCATTTAACAATTCAAAAATCGTGAATACGATCGTCCCTTCATGTGTTTTCATTGAAACGGAATCGATTGTGATTTATTTATCAATTCTAAAATTAGTTTTCCTTGTTCATTTGCTGATTGTATAGCAATGTTTCTTCCAAATCTTGTGGAATTCATAAGTGTATCTCGAAGGATCACTAAATGCTGTATAGTAGCGTTTCTTAAAGTCTTTTTAAGTTGGAATGGGATATATAAACTAGAAGGTTCTGCGGACCACCTTACTCTTGTTAATTAAAATTAATTTTAATTTCACGTCGACATTATATTCATAAAAGAGAATTATAGTCATTTTTAATACTTCTGTAAGCTATTAGAATTTGAATAATATTTCTCATATTAACTAACAATTGAATAAATATTAGTATTCACATAATGAGATGACTGAACATTCCGATTTTTTCACAGCTGTTGTATGTTTGGATATGTGCTGGTAAGCTTAAGTGTGATATCGAAACAATCATCAAGTCGATTTCACTACTTTGTTTTTATTTGAGTTGAGGATTTAAAAAAAAAAAAAAAAATTAGATCCATAGCCTTTTCCAAGAACATAATTTTATTGATATGTTGCAAGTCTTGTTCATAAAAAAAACTCTCAAATTTACATCCGAGAACTCAAACAAATTATAAGTTTTGTCATCAAAATCTCCCGACAGGAGAGTGAAGCACCATCTGCTCAGTTATGATCATATGAAGCTCAGCAGGCAAAGTATATACAGTCAAAAGTAATTAATCCGAACTCATCGGGAATTTTTTTTTTTTTTTTTTTTCCCATAGATATGTATTAGGTTGTTCGGAAAGTAATTTCGTTTTATCTAACAGAGGGCTTAATTGTATTTTTTTTTCATTGCCAACTTCACACTTAAGCCGCATAATCGTTATATACAGCGTGTTTCAAAAAGAATATACTTATTTCAAATGCACATGTTTATTAAACTGTATGACATACGGATATGAAACTTTACACACGTTCAGATTACAGATGTTCAATATGTTCTTCTCCAGCGACACGAACAATATCCCATCGATACTCAAATTCCTCCCATACTCGGGCAAGCATGTCCGTCGTCACTGATGTTATGAAAGTACGGATCCGGTTCTTCACCTCTTCCAGGTTCTGTGGGAGTGGTGGTACATAAACGTTGTCTTTAATCAAACTCCGCAGAAAGAAGTCACAGAGTGTCAAACTCGAGAATACAAGATGATTTTTGCTGCGGAGTAGTCATTTTAAACATGTGACGGTTACCACGCAAAACAGAAGACAACTGACATCTAGCGGCTATTAATATAAACTAGACTATGTATTCGTTTCGCCAATAGCCGAGCCGAAACCCAGTGATCGATAGTTTGGACAAAATAACACTTTGTAATACGTATATTCTTTTTGAAACACGGTGTATTTTAACAGCTGTTATAGCAATCCTTGTTTGTGAAAACATTCGATTGATTCTACGCAGTAGTTTTTGATCGGTGCCCATTCAAAAATGAAAATGAAAAGCAGCATTTTTGGCATATTTTACTTTTTTCTTTCGAAAAGGTAAAAAATGCTGTTCAAGCTAAAAAAAAAATATCCTATTAGTGTACAGAAAAGATGTATTGACAGAATGCCACTGCCAAAACTGGTTTGCAAAATCCCGATCCGGCAGTTTTGATCTTGAAGATGCAGCATTTTCTGGAAGGCCAGTTGAAGCGGATGAAAACACAATAAAGGCATTAATTGATACAAACCAGCGAATAACAACTCGTAAGATTGCTGAGAGATTAAATTTAACGAATTCGACTGTTTATGGTCATTTGAAACGCCTAGGTTTAATCTCAGAGCTCCACTCAAGGGTTCCTCATGTTCTTAAGCTCTGTATCAGTTTCAACTGACCTTCCAAAACGTGGTGCATCTTCAAAAACAAAATAGCTGGATCGAAATTTTGAAAACCAGTTTTAGCACTAGCGTCTGTCAATACGTCTTCTCCATACACATCGGATAAATTTTTTCTTGCTTGAACAGCATTTTTACATTATGACAAAAACTCTGCTTTTCACTTTCCATATTTGAAAGGGCACCATCCAAAAACTACTGCGTAGAATCAATCGAACTTTTTCACAAACAAGCCTTGTTATATCAGCTGTCAAAATATCTAATGACTATGCGGCTTAAAAAACTAAACTAAACTCAGTGGCGCAACAACCCTAGGGAACCACAGCCTGCAGTGCCCCGAAATCTGCTTTCTTGACCTCGAGCCCCGGAGTGCATCAGCATATGCCCTGGGCAAGTGATCAACTTGTCGCAGGACCCCCGTTGATTAGTCCCAAGCGGACTTGGTAGTAATTCTTTCTACCTACTCAAGGTATGAAAGGCTGAATCAACCTTGCCCAGCTCGGGAATCGAATCCCGGAGTGGTGCAGCTGCGCAACGCGCTGGTCACTTAAGTGTGAAGTTGGCTGTGGAAAAAATACAATTAAGCCCTCTGTTGGGAAAAAACTAAATTACTTTCCGAACAACCCAAGAGAAGTAAATTAACTATAATTTTTAAAGCACAAATGCACAGTTCATTACATTCCTTTTCTACTTGTAATGAGCACAGCTGCGCCAGGTGTGCAGCAAACGAAGAAACGAGAAGCACTGCAGTCATAGAGCTTGAAATCCCTCTTGTAAGAACTAGACTGTGAACTCCGATAGACAGCCAGTAATAAAATTCATAAAATGGCAGTCTTGGGACAAGAAGTGATAGACGATTGTCACGTATTAATTTTCAGACTCTGAGATTTTCTGGTATAATGCAATGTACGCAGTTAGTTTGACTCCCCCCTCCCCAAAAAAATATATGAGAGTGCCACTTGGCAGGTTTGGGAACCAAAGTTTGAGAAGCGCTGCATTATACTACTAAATCAAGTAACTGATCGAGTAGTTGTATAAGTTGTTCGGGAAAGAGTGATGCAAAGTTAATGTGTTTACAGCATTAGGGTTTATGTACAGCTGTAAAGTAGAATTCAAAAAGTTTTAATACACCTCTATGTTACTGCCATTTGTAGCTCGGACTATATCTGATAGACCTAGATATCATCTAGTCACATTGTAATTCGGCACGCAAATTTAAAGAGATCGAATCCTCTCCACGCCAAACTTCTTGACCTAAGCTATGTAAATCGCAGTGCAATAAGCACATTGATATCACATGTGTGTTGTTCTTTTTCATCACTTCTTTCTGGGATATACTTTACTTTTTAGTGGCCTTCATGCGTTATGAAAAGTTTATTCAGCAAGGCCAGTTTCTGAAGAGAATATTAATCAGTGTTTTTTTAACCTTTGGGCCATTATCACCTGATGAGATTTAAAAACACTCCAGAATCTCAGGCCATATAGTAGCTTGTAAGATACGCATATTTCCGTCAAATTATGAAATGAGATTTTGCTTGCTTTAATTTTTTGTTTGTTACTTTTTTCTTCTAGACGTTAAAAGATCAGATCATACAGTAGTTACACTGCGCATTTCCTTCCGAAGATCGAATTTTCTCTTCTCAGCGTACGTATGCATAAAGATCTGTGTACGAAACTTTTTTACTTTATTTAAAATAATGTCTGATGTTCAAATTCGTTGTAAAGCTCTGAAACTTTCTTCAGTATAGATTTAAGTTTCTTTGAGAAAAATGGCATATTGGAAGAGAAACTAAATGATTGATATTGAAGAAAATTTTTATAAAACAGAATAGTAGATATGATATGTTGATATATAACCTTCCGTTCCTTTCCGAATGTTAACGTTAGACGCGCGTACTCACTTTTCAAGTTAGATTCAGCCGTAAATGTAACCTCACATTGGGAAATTTTGAAACGAACTATTTGTTTGAGAGAATCAGAGAAGTTAAACGGATAATGAAAAAAGGCTTTTATATTATATGTATGTTTGTATATAAAGTTCTTCATTTTTATGTAGTGTTATATTTAACAATACACTTATAAATAATGCAAATAAACATTACGAAAAGTTGAGAAGACTGATTCAAAGTACCACCAAAATCTGGAATTCAGAATTTTCTGATATATTTCCTGATAAAGAAGCAAAAATTTTATCTCAGTTATTCCATTTTTCACCTTTTTCCAGCCGCTGACCGGAGGATCAATCATTTTCTCACCATTCCGACGCGGTCGAATAAAAATACGGAAACTCATTTTCGCCTGCTTCCTAAAAATATTCTTGCCCCCACTTCCCACTTGAGGAGGGCGATAAAAATGGTAAGGATGTTGGGTAGATTGTCCAGGAGCTGTTTGCTGCTGGGACCTCTCTTTTGCTTACAGGATGTGGGGATGGATGGACGGATGCTACTGAGGGGAGCGCGACGAAACCGCATTTTTTGGGATGTTTCCATAGCGACCATCGTTGCCAAATCACGCAAGAGTGTAGCGCAAACGAGCCAAATCCTTTCGGCATTGGTGGAAAGCGAGGAGCTCCCCGTGTGCGCTCTTACGTCATTCGGCTCGCCTGCAGTTTAGTTTTCACGGGAAAGCCGGAAAAGAAGGGTGAAAGTTACTTCGGCCCGCCTTTTACAATGTGTTCGATTTCGCATTGTGTGTAATTCGTATTTTTGTAAAACAGACCATTATGGGAGGTAAAGTGCATCACAAACCTTTCAACCGAAGTTTAGTGCAAATGATACTGCTGTTACTTGCTAAACAAATTATTGAGTACTCAGCGTAGCTTCTTGTTTTTTTGATGGCAGTAACACCAACTTCATTCGGTGAGTGAATGTCAATACAAAGTCTGCATAATTTGTGGTTCCGTTTCTGTTAATACTGTTTTGATTGTGCTACTCGTATATCGCATGTTTGTTATACTCTTTTTAAATTGTAAAGAACTAATTCCTTGTATTGTATATTTTAAGTTTATGAAAGTTTCGAAGTTGACTTGGCGGGATAAGCGATAATAATATATTGTATGCGTTTGAATGTTTCTGTATAATTTTAATGTAGTAAATTTTAGTGTAACATTTCAGTTAATTACCTGTGTAAATAATTATCAGTTTTACATTGATTAAAACATATTATTTCTTTGATTTTTATATTATGTGAAAATAATTGCTTAATTGTGGGGAAGTTCAATATCAGTGTTTTTGTTCTAAGAAATACTAAGAAGACGTGATCATCTGAAGGTGGTTGTAGTGAGTTGTTTACATGTTTAATAGATAAGGTGATTAAAAGGAATTATAAGTAACTTTGGATTATGCTTAAATAATTGTCCCTAAATTCTTATTTTGAATTTAGAATTAGTCCCTTTAAACATTTACCTCTACTGCTGTATTCTTTGTGTTTAAAAAATAAAAATTTTGTATTGGAAAACTAAAAATAACAAACTTTAAATATATTTTTGCTATATACAGATATTGTAGCATGTAATATATTTTGCAGTTGGAGTTTAAGGATTCAAGTTTCATAATTAAAAATATTATAGCTGTATAGAAAAATGAACTTTTTTGCAGAACTTTTTTTAATGATGACATACAGAGAAAGTTTGATTTGTATAATATTACTTGTGATGTTTTTATATGTAATGATTATTCAGATTAGTCATTAAAATCTTGAAAGCTTAACTGTTTTGTGAGACAGTATGTCAAAATAAATTAGGCATTCTCTTTTGTGTCAAGCAAAATAGAGAGAGCAATATGAATGATTAGTTTTATAGTTATAATACTTTTTTCTTATGTTGTAATACGGAATTTTGTTACTGTCCTCGCTTTCTTTTATCAAAACTATGTGTTATATTTTTACCTGAGAGCAGACACAATGCCACAGTGGCAGAATTTAGAGGTGTAAAATTTCGGAGGCACTAGGCAACAAAATGCACAACACCCACCCTTACTTGAAATCAGGCATTTGCTTTGAATTGCTGTTTTTCATTTTGTTATTATTGTAATTTGGATTTTATCTGCATAATTACACCTGTTATTATTAAACATATATATGTCATGAGGATTGTTGATTTATATGGTGATTATTATTAGGGAATTGTGAAATTATTTATTTGAACTTCAAATATTAAGATTAAGCTTTTTTAAGTTTATTGTGTGGTTCGCCATTATTAATCTAGGTTCAAAATGTTCAATATCATCTTAAACCAGATATTTCAGCCAGTGGATTTTAGTGTAACATTTCAGTTAATTACCTGTGTAAATAATTATCAGTTTTACATTGATTAAAACATATTATTTCTTTGATTTTTATATTATGTGAAAATAATTGCTTAATTGTGGGGAAGTTCAATATCAGTGTTTTTGTTCTAAGAAATACTAAGAAGACGTGATCATCTGAAGGTGGTTTAGTAAGTTATAGTTAGTATTATATTTTAGAAAATAAAACTGATCTATGTTGTAAATTTTTTTATTTCATTTGTCTATTTTTTCCCTCATTAGGTCATGATTTAACTGAGGAACAGCAAATGACTCCTCGATTTTCGGAGGTTTCCAGTACACCAAGTACATCTCCTAAGGTTTGTATTTATTTCGGTACTTTTCCTTTTCGCATGCACAAATCTCGTCAAGCAGACTTTATTGGCGACAACATACAGTATGCACATAAAATATGTTAAGAAATCAAAATCGTAAAAAACAACCTTATATTTAGCGTAGGTATAATGAAACACTCAATCGATTTCGAGGGCAGCTAAAGGTCCCTCCTCATCAGGAGAAAGAAATACATAGAAAGAAGAAAATAGGAATCACAGAAACACGTGGTGCTTATCAGCACTGCACGTGGTTATAACTAGATTTTTAATCAGAGTTGCACTGGCCGCCTACTTTTACTGATGTTAAGAAATGTTAGGTCTAAGATTTTTTTATTTTAAAGGCATAAACATTTTAATATCGTTTAAAATTTTGTAAAAATCCAATAAATTTATAAAAAAAACGGAATAAACAAGACAATAAGTTTATAAAAAGACATTAATTTAAGAATTTACTATGCTTTCATTGTTCAACATCCTGATTTGCCGGTTCATATCACGTGACCCCAAGTGATCTCATCTCACTTAAACTATGCTCTAAAAATCTAATTCTTTCGGTAATTATCTACATTGATTTCAAATAAATCTTAATTTGGAATAAAAGTTAAAATGCAAACATTACTTCAATTCATACGAATAGCTTACTAAATAATTATGTAAAACCGCAGTGTTTTAATTCACTAGTGCATTCTCATTAGAATTAATGAATTTAACCCTTGACTTTGCTATAATTTCGGCTTCGGGTAAGCGGTGTGATTGCATCCTAATTGACTTAATTACCGCGAATGGCATAAATTGAACTATCTGGTAAAAATCCTATGTAATTGTATGCCAGTATTGAAAGAAAGTTGCGACTTGTTTTGAAAATGAGGTGTAAAAGGTTACCATTGAGTATATTCCGTTTGGCATCAGTTGTACCTTAATTTGCGACTTTATTGCCTGCGCCGTCTAAACGGAAAAGTACCTTTTATATTATATTAAAGATCTACATTATAAATACTTTAAAAGGCTTTACTATAAGTATCAACAGTGTAAAATAAAAAGAGAAGGCAGAATTTCGTATCTAATTATAAATATTAAATAAAAAATATAACATACTAAAATAAAATTTCTTGTATCTTATATATTAACAGACCCTTTCATTGAGCAATACAATGCAGTTTTCCTTAGAAAGTCCTACAGCCCACGAGTGATTGAACACTGGTAGTTTTATCTGAGGTTCGAATCCTGTGAACAGGTTGGCTGTATGGGCATTTTTGTGGTTTTTCCCATGTGTAATTTGTTAATATGAGTCAATTTTTCCTTAGAAAGCCCTCTATGAAGGCATTCTTCCCTTAGGCAGATGGCCCATGAGTGCTTTGCCGTAAACAAATAAACCAAATCTTAGAAAGTTCCTTAAAAAAGTGTCACTCCCTTTGAGCAGATAACCCTGTTTGCGATATGTCGCATTCAAACAAATAAATAGCATTGGATATTCATACACTTCCCTGGAAGAGAATTTTGCCCAATTCCTTAATTTGTATCATTTAAATATGTAATCGAGTTTAATGCTTTACCCTATAGTATTCCTTTGTTGTTGTTTTTTTACACTTGGTATGCATACCTGTTTTTACTTGCCTTTCTTTCCTCTTCATTAGTTTGATCCCACCAGCAGCTGAATTGTTAAGGTTGCTAGTGATTTAACTTTACTAATTGCACCTTACACTTAAAGAAAATTAAAGCTAACAAAAACAGTGTCATTTAGCCGCTCACTGAATCATTTCTTTTCTGTATGACTTTAACATAAGGCTTGTCCAATGACACTTGTTTCTGACTTCTTTTGAGCATTTCACAGAAATTTGACATATGTCATAAACAGATACATCACATGCACTGTTATATTCTTATACAGGTTGTGTGACAAAATTTTGTACTCTTTTTATATTTTACGTGATGCTAGAATTCCATTTTATGAATTGTTCCATCTTTCCCCTTTATTGAATGAAATGTTCTGAAACTCTTGCTGGCGACACAGATTTATCAGTTGATGGTCAGCTTCTGGCCTTATTGTTCCTCCAACTCTTAAATGTCATCTTCATTCACTTCCAGTTCCATAGCCTTTTCCAAGAACATAATTTTATTGATATGTTGCAAGTCTTGTTCATAAAAAAAACTCTCAAATTTACATCCGAAAACTCAAACAAATTATAAGTTTTGTCATCAAAATCTCCCGACAAGAGAGTGAAGCACCATCTGCTCAGTTATGATCATATGAAGCTCAGCAGGCAAAGTATATACAGTCAAAAGTAATTAATCCGAACTCATCGGGACTTCGGCGATTCCGCATTATCGATTTTTCTGGATTATAGATCATCAGTTTAAATCTGGTAAGATGGCATGCAGAAATTATAAAATTAAAAATATGAAACCGTAATTTATGAAATAAAGAACAATTATTATCTACTAAAGGGTATAAAAATTTACAAAAAAAAAAAAGCTTAATATTTATTTGTTTACTTTATTAAACATTTCTTTCAATGTAAGTTGTACTGTACGGATTACATTGAGGATATTGTACGGTTGAGATGAAATACTACATTAGTAAGGAATTATAAGCCAAATAAAATAAAACATCTGCCCTGAAGATAAGAATAGTGCTGACAGATCAACTTCCAATTCATTGTGCGCCACGGCGTTTTTTTTTTTTTCTTCAGCAATTCCACTTTTTGTTTATGGACATCGAAACATACTTTCGCTTTGTAGATCCTTTGGGAGCTCCAGCATCGGAAATTCTATTTGGCATAATCAAAAGTTCAAGCTTACTTTTATAAAATTGCTCTAACGGTCTTCAAAAAATAATAAGCCAGATCCAATTTGAAGATTAAGGAACAACGCAATCTGCAACATTAACTGAAATTAGATAATTTTAGCTTATATCATATGTTATACATTAAACGCACATGTGCACACGCATATGCGTAGCCGTAAAGTCGTCAACGCGACGCATGCGCAGAAAGTTTGTAGATTTGGGGTCCGGATTATAGATCATTCTGGATTATGGGTGTCCAAATTAACGATTTTTGACTGTATGTATTACTCATATTGCAAAATCTTGCACATGTAACAAGTTTCAGGAAAAATGTATTTCAGGGTCTCCCCTCGGCAAAAATTGGCAATTTTTTTGCTGCATACCTGTTTACATGCAAGACCCTTCCAAGTAAAATGGTGTTCAAAATATAATGCAATAAAACATAAAAAAAAAATTAGGATTTCATTAAAATGCATTTTAAATGAAAATAAAACAAGGAAATAACATAAAAATGGAAATACATGTTATGTAATCCGTACAGTACAAAACAGAAGTATCAACTTACTTTATTTAGAAATTTCTGTGTCTTTGGTGTGTGTCGCAGAGAATTCTGTAACAGTGTCCAAAATCTGTTTAAAATTATCTGAACTAGAATCTGTATATTACCACCAATACATAAATTCATAAAAGTAAGAATAAAATATGTCCTCCTTAGTGCCAGACTATGGGTGGCATTTCTTTTGAAAATTCCTTTCATTACACCCACATACCTTTGATAGTGTTGATATGAGCTCCAGGTTCCAGATCCTTAAATGTCACTGCGTGATTTACTGAGAGGTGAACAAAGCCATTTAAGCTTTCAGTTAACACCAGGCAATCAGTGTTTTCTTTCCAAATCATACAGAAACTTTAGATTAATCTTATCATCAGCAGCCGTTTTATGGTGTAAAGCACAAAATAAGCAATGCATTTCCTAACTGACATCCAACACAGAAATAAGCCTGAGAAATATTCTCCCAACAATCAAAATCAGTGCGCATGCATTACAACTAATCATGTCATGATAGGATTTCCAAAACATAAAATACTCAGGTTACCATAAATGAAACAATAGCTTGGCAATAATCTAAGGGGAACCCCAAAGTATAGATTAACCCCAACTTTTAATTTATTAAAACTTTTGCTCATCTTTTAGAACATTCATAACCAATTTTACTTGTACTTGTAATTGAAGGTTTTACAGTATTGAAACAGGATATCATTCAGAGTGCAGAATCAACTGAACCACAGTTTCAGGTTTGGTGAATTGTGATTAAACAAGGTTTTTGTTATTTTAATGGAGAATTTTTTTTTTTCTAGGAACGTGTTTGAATATGAATTTCATTGTGATGCAGAATTTTTTTTAATTAAAAAAAAGCACGGTTTCAATTCTTTTTTTTTTTAATAATAGAATAACAAAATGTAGCTTTGCATCATTTATCTTTTGCATATTCGCCAAATCAGCAGTATAAACTAAAATATTTACAAAAATGTAAACCAGTAACAACAGAGATGTGTATGATTTTCTTCAAATTCAAAATTCCCTCGATGATTAATCATTTCCTACAAAATTGCCTGCACTTAGTATATTTTCTATTAGTATATTTTCTTTTGTTAAAAGATCTGAAATATTTGTTTTACACTCAGTTTTTTGTGGCACATTTTATCAGATGTTAGATAGGATAAATTTATGTGTGTACGTATGTATATCACCTAAAAGAGACTTTATCCCCTCTTCCCCCTTGAAATCTGCAGTACATTTTAATTTCAAAAACTATGATTGTTATGAGAAAAAGAATATTTGGTAGGAATACTAAACTGATGAAAAGTTATTTAATAAATAGAAACATGTAAAATGTGTATGCATGTATTTATTATACAGTCAAAAGTCGTTAATCCGGACTCTTTGGGACTTCGGCGATTCTGGATTATCGATTTTTCTGGATTATACATCATCAGTTTAAATCTGGTAAGATGGCATGCAGAAATTATAAAATTAAAAATATGAAACCATAATTTATGAAATAAAGAACAATTATGATCTGAAAGGTATCAAAATTTACAAAAGAAAAAAAAAAAAAAAAGCTTAATATTTATTTGTTTACTTTATTAAACATTTCTTTCAGTGTAAGTTGTTTAAGATGCTTCGTTTTATGTGATAATACTTTCTCTTTAATTCTATAAACAGACATAATTTATTGTTCAGTTACAAAGTTCTGTTGTTTAAGTCCTATTATTGATGTGTCGAGAATACCGACTAATTTGTCAATCGAAATTTTTTTGTTTTCAATAACCTCTGTGTAACTTTCTTCACTATCGGAAGTGAATTATAATGAAGAGGAATTTGATTTAAATCGTATGAAAGACGGAATACATCGAGATGAAATACTACATTTAGTAAGGAATTATAAGCCAAATAAAATGAAAACATCTGCCCTGAAGATAAGGATAGTGCTGACAGATCAACTTCCAATTCATTGTGCGCCGTGGCGTCCCCCTTCCATCGTAGAGCAGCGTGAAATTGATAAACAGATTTTGAAATGGTTAGGTCATTTTTTGCAGCAATTCCAATTTTTGTTTAATGGACTTCAAAACATACTTTCGCTTTGCAGATCCTTTACATATTAGTAAATATATATCGGAAATTCTATTTGACATAATCGAAAGTTCAAGCTTGCTTTTATAACATTGCTCTAACAGTCTGCAAAAAATAATAAGCCGGATCCAATTCGAAGATTAAGGAACAACACAACATTAACTGAATTAGATAATTTTAGCTTAGCTTATACCATCTGTTATACATTAAACGCGCATGCATAAACGTATTTTGTGCATGCACACACGCATATTCGCAGCCGTAAAGGTCTTACGCACATGCGTCAAAGCGACGCATGCGCAGAAAGTTTGTAGCTTTTGAGGTCCGGATTATGGGTGTCCGAATTAACGACTTTTGACTGTATTAAGTACTAGGAATAAGTTATTTGTTGATCTTTCTAAATACTGAATTTTTTGTTTCATAAAATAAAGCTGTATGTTCTAAAGCTTATTACTTTATGATATTTTATGGCATTTTTTTGATATTTCATAACTGAAACATTTTTAGCTGCATGTTGTAAAGCTTATTATTTTATGATGTTCTTCTGACATTTCATAACTGAAATGTTTTCATTTGTTTTTGTGACAAAAGTATATTTACTTGAATTATATTAATTTCCTGTAAGAAGTAATTTATAACTTCGCAATTTTTTAAAAAAGTGCATTTTAAAACTGTATTACCAAAGGCGGAACTACTCTGATATGCGCCCTCAAGTCCCCAAATATATTTGGCGAGAAACTCCACGCTGCCATATTGCTATCTAAATTTTTTGTCTACATTTCGAACTTTAAGCCTAAAATGACTCCAACGTTTTGAACACACAATTTAAGCTAAAAGTTCGAAACGAAAACAAAAAATTTAGATAGCAAAACCTTAAAGTTTCTAACCAAAATTATTTGACAAGAGTCTATGTACACAGCGATATGTTTTAACTTAAAAAAACATCTATGAATGGCACAGTCTAAGCAATGAACGAATCTACGAACTACGCACACCTCGCTTTAATAAATTAACATAACAATAAATTTCAAAGAATACCATGTACACAGCATCCTATTTCAACTTAAAAAAAAAAAAAAAAAAACTATAAATTGCACAGTTTAGGCAACAAACGAATCTACAAATTACACACACCTCATTTTAATAAATTAACATAACAACAATAAATTTCAAAGAATACCATGTATACAGCATTCTGTTTCAACTTTAAAAAACATCTACGAATTGCACAATTTAGACGGTATGCACTAATCAATAAAATAACTAAAATAAATTTCAAACAATTCAAAAAAACAACAATAACGACAGAAATTCATACTAAAAATACAATGAACATAACATTCTACAAAATAAGAACAAGAATAAAATAAAAGGCACTTACCATGGATTAATGCTTTTTCGTACAGCAGAAATATCAATTTCATACCGCCTTTAACATGCCGCCACGTAATCACTATCGTATTTATATGACAGCCAGACACACTATCCAGAAAATTCATACTATGGTTCACAAATAAATAAAATAAAAAATAATCACAAATCCCTACTTCTATCATGCACGGCCACTAAAAATAATCTCCCAGACCCTCTTTACACACCTCCAAATACCCACTGCCCCTCAACAGGATGGCCACAACGATATTTCCTTTTCCTTTTCCTTCAGATTAAACAACATCCACCATTTTATCTTTCCCCCCTAGCTTCTTAGACACAAAGCATGACGCGAACCAACAAACTCCAGCGAAAGATTTTTCAACAGGGTTGCCATACAACACGCAATTGCACCAAAAACCAGCGCAGAATACATATCGCCACATTTGGTGAAATTAGGGCGTATATCAGAGTTGTACCTCAAAGGCTAACTATGTAGATTTCGGTGCCATTGGCAAGAAATTACAATTTTTTACAAAAGCTAGATTTTGTTCTTATATTTATTTTATGTACTTTCAGGGTGATGTCGCTACAGAACAAACCTCAGCTTCAAAATTTGATAAAAGAGAATCTTATAAGGTAATATGCCATTTGAGTTTGCTTTATATTAATTTGAGTTATTTAGTACTTTTAGCACTAAAATATTATTTATACATGTTATTAAAAAAAAGAGAGGGACCATTTTATATCTGTATCATTTTCATTTACTTGGAATTTTTTTAATATGCCAAAAAATTCAGTTTAAAATTTCACAGTATCATGAACATTTGAGTGTCTTTTATTATTCTAATACAGATAAATTTTATTCTGCATTATTTGTTTAATGATGTATTCTACAGCTTTATTCTCCTGCTAAAGAATTATAAAGCTACTTAAATTATATTTGCGAATTGCAAACTTAATTGAATGCACATTCTCAGATGAGGACAGACTTTATTTTCCAAAGTTTTGCTTATTTCTGCAAAGTTTCTTTCATATAAAGTAATAAAATCTGCATGAAAATTAATTTGGTACTTTTCCGTTTTGCCAGTGCAAATCTCGCCAAGCAGACTTTATTGGCGACAACATACAGTATACACATAAAAAATATTTAAAAAATGTTAGTTCTAAGAATTCGTTTTTTGAAGGCATAAACATTTTAATATTGCATAAAATTTTATAAAAAGCCAATAAATAAAGACAATAAATTTGTAAAAAGACATTAATTTAAAAATTTACTATGTTACATGGTTCAACATCCTGATTCGCCGGTTCATATCACGTGACCCCAAGCGATCTCATCTCATGTAAACTACTCTACAAAAATCTAATGCTCTCAGTAATCATCTATATTAATTTCAAGTTAAATCTTAATGTGGAACAAAAGTTTAAATGCAAGAAATATTTCAATTCGTATGAATAGCTTACTCAGAAATTATATAAAACTGCAGTGCTTTACTTCGCTAGTGCATTCTCATTAGAATGGATGAATTTAACCCTTGACTTTACCTTTTCTATATTTTCGCCTTCGGGAAAGCGCTGTGATTGCATTCTAATTCACTTAATTACCGAAAATGGCCTTAGACATAAAACTGAACTATCTGATAAAAATTCTATGTAATTATATACCAGTATTGAAAGAAACAATCAATCTGATAAGAAAAAGCTGCGACTTGTTTTAAAAATGAGGCGTAAAAGTAAAAGGTTACCAGCGAGAATATTCCGTTTGGCATCGGTTGTACCATTATTGGCGACTTTATCGCTTGCGCCGGCAAAACGAAAAAGTACCATTAATTTCTATCTTAAACTTGCATGATGAAAGATAAATGCTTTGAGTAAAGTCAGCCATTTTTATCAGCTGCATGAAAGAGCTGAAATTTTTACATTTGAAACTATTTAATGTACTGCTTTCCTTATTTCTAGACTGATAATCAGAGTCTGTTTCTGTATGGGTTTCCTCTATCTATTGTATGCCTCTCTGTGTGTATATATATGAGATGTTAATCCATGAATGAAGAACGAACTTGACAACCGAGGCACGTTAAATGTTTTCTTTTTTTTTTCTTTTTTTTTTTTTTTTTTCTTTCAGTTGAAATTTGTGATCATTTGGCACTCTAGTTATCCAGTATTGAAGCTTAATAAGAGAAAAGATTTGGTTTAGGTTTGAAATTAGCTACATCATCATCATTATGTAAAAGTCTTATAATGGATTAATCCAGAATAAGTTATTACTAGTTTTAGAATAGAGAGAGAAATAACTAAATTAAAATGAAGAATAAAGGATCTATTGAAAATTAAAATTAATAATTTGTTTTCTTATTTTTGACCTTGCATATATACATAATATGTCACTTTTGCACTCTTTCTTAACAGGTGTGTTAAATTTCTTTGGTATTTGTATACAATATTGATTTTCTGTGTTATATACAGTACATAGTCTTTAATCCGGACGTCCATAATCTAAAATGATCTATAATCCAGACTTCAAAACTGCAAACTTTCTGCGCATGCGTAAATACATAATGTGTTTAATGTATAACGGACGGTATAAGCTTGGCTAAAATTATCTAATTATCTATTTCAGTTAATGTTGCAGATTGCGTTGTTCCTTAATCTTCTAATTGGATCCGGCTTATTATTTTTTGTATACTGTTAGAGCAATTTTATAAAAAGTAAGCTTAAACTTTCGATTATGTCAAAAAGAGTTTCCGATTCTGGAGCTGCCAAAGGATCTGCAAAACGAAAGCATGTTTCGATGTCCATCAAACAAAAAGTGGAATTGCTGCAAAAATGGATAAAGGCATGAAGAAAGTGACAGAGAGATTAGTGAAAACGGAAAAATTTCTATTGACAAGTTAGTCGGTATAATTGGCACAGCAATTGCAGGACTTCAACAGCGGAACTTTGTAACTGAACAAGAAATTATGTCTGTTTATAGAATTAAAGAGAAAGTATTAGCACATAAAACGAAGCAACTTAAACAACTTACATTGAAAGAAATGTTTAATAAAGTAAAGAAATAAATATTAAGCTTTTTTTTATTATTATTTTGATACCCTTTATTGCTCTTTATTTCATAAATTACGATTTCATATTTTTAATTTTATTATTTCTGCATGCCATCTTACCAGATTTAAATTGATGATCTATAATTCGGAAAGACGCCTAAACCGGAATCGCTGAAGTTCCAACGAGTCCGGATTAAAGACTTTGTACTGTATATATGTAATGATAGCACAGTTTTAGAAGAATGATGTAAGAACACTGAGATGTAGATGTGCAAAAAGACTGATGCTGTAGATATTTGATGCTTAGAGCATCCATCCATTTTGAAGAAGAAGCAGTCAAACCGGAATAAATTCCATTTTTTATTTAGATTCACATTTCTGGCCACAATTTACTTGGCACTCTACTTGTGCCTATTAAAGAACATTTACATTTTTTATAACTGTTGTGACAGGAAGCAAACACAGCAAAATTACATCCAAGCAGTCCACAGAGAGGCTGAAGTGAAAAGTGACGTATCATTTCAGAGAAAGAAAGGAGGGAGTCAAAAGTTTCAGTTTTAAGTTTTGGCTTACAGTTTGGTGATTGAAGAAGAGGCATCTACATTAAGCGTTAAGTAAGATCGCATGATTAATTTGAATGATGCAGTTTAGACGTATAGCGCTATTTTTAGGACAGAGAGAGGAAGTCCCCGAATTAAATAAAAAATAAAAGAGGTTATAGCCAATTAAAATTAGAAGTTTTTTTTTTCATATTTTTTATCTTACCTATGTATGTATATATATATAACAGAAACATCCATACATTTCATTTTAATAATGTGTTTTTAGTTAATATAATTGTTATAGTAAATGGTTATTCTTAAAAGCAGTTAGACTTTGATTTCTATCATTTCCGTGCACGGTGTGACTCTTTTCTTTAACACAGTATTATTTAAAAATTCCAACTGTCTTAAAATATTTTATAGACAAAGTTTTATATTGAAACCATTTTATTTGAAATAGTAACTTATTAATTAGATTTAAAATAATTACTTTGGAAAAAAAATATAATGTTTGTGATATGCAGGCACAGCGTAAGAACTATCGCCGAGAAAAAAAGCGAGTAGCTAAAGAATTATCTACTACACTCAAAGATCCATCCATTATTGTGCTTGCTGATTGGTTAAAAGTTCGTGGAACTTTAAAAGGATGGACTAAATTATGGTGTGTCTTAAAGCCTGGTTTGTTGCTTTTGTACAAAAGTCCAAAAACACACAAGGTAATAAATATAAAGTACATTATGATTTAAATTTTTTATACATTAATTTGTTATATTCTATAATAAGCCTTGTATGTAATATGTGTGTTTCAATAATTTTCAGAGCAGCCAATGGGTTGGCACTGTGTTATTAAATGCCTGTGAATTAATAGAGAGGCCATCAAAAAAAGATGGTTTTTGTTTCAAACTCTATCATCCTCTGGAACAATCAATATGGGCTTCTAAGGTATGCAAAAAATTTATTTCTTTGATCTTTCCTGGTTCCCAAATGCATACACATATTTATTGTTTTTAATAATTTGGAAAAAAACTGTAAATTTTTTTGCCTCTCATACTGATTTTTGTATAATTATGTGTGCGAATTTCTATAAGATTAATAATAAAGACTTAAAATAGTAATAAAGGTTTCAACCAGTTTTACCTGTAATTGTTGAATTATTGCTTCATATTAATTTCAAACCTAATATCTGTCTATGTACAGTATTTTACCTGACTAGGAAGGATTGAGATAACTCATTATATATATATATACTCATTATATATAAGAACTCATTAACTTGACTTTTTTATTTACATTTCGTATTTATTAACATTTTCTACACTTTTTCTTGTTTAATTTAGAAAATGTGCTAAAAAAAACCCATCCAAAGCTAGATAATATATTTATTTTTTGAGCTTTGGAAAAAAGAAGGGAATGATCTAGCAATGGTGAAAGGTGTGCATTGAGCAAAAAAGATAGAGTATCATATTCTTGTTCTCTCAGATTTAAATTCGGAGAATATGCAGACCATTCCATCCCCTGGATTCCTTCACCCTCAAAATAATTGGTCATTAGTGTAGCAGGATGGAGTCGAGCTTTGTCATTAGTCATAAGGAAGTTGTTATTGATTGCATCTATAAACAACTTCACATAAGGATCAAAAACCTGATGTTTGGACATTTCAGCATTCATAGTTGCACTTTTAAAGATGTGTAGGTCAGTGCAGTTATTCAAAACTATGCTTGTCAACACCATTATTCTACCTCCTTTACACTGATATCTTTCATGGACATTTTCAGTCTTATTGTGTGTGTTTTGCTTCCTCTAGAATGCAGTTTGTCTGAAATCAAAGTAAAGAGAATTCAGTTCCATTCCGTGGTACTCCAGTCATGTTATCTCTGCACCACTAAGACTGGGTGCATTTTGCAGCCCAAATTAGTGAGACACCAATGATCAATTTTCTTGCATACAGCCCTTTTTTATGCAGCCTATCACTCATTGTATATTTGGATAGTCATATTTCTGGTGCTTCAGTGAATTCCTTTGCAGTTTAAGCTAATGTCAACTGACTATCTCTTTTAGCAATCTTTCCCATAATGGCCCTGAGAGACCAGGGATAAATAGAAGGGCTAGCTCATTTCTTTGTTCGACTCCTCGCCGACGCGAGCCTAATGGGGGGACGTAACAGGCAATAATCTGACGTCACTGTGATGCCACCTGTCCTGATTTCTCGCGTTTAAAACAGTAGTTTCATTGAGCTGCGAGACGATTTTCTAGAGGTTACATATCCCAAATTAATTTTAATAATATATATATCTGTTTTCTAATAATGTATATATTTAAAATAATTTTAATAATATATATATCTGTTTTCTAATAATGTATATATTTAAAATAATTTATATATATGTAATTTTAGTCAGTTTTTATTTTAAATTCTATATTGTAAAGTATCGTTTACGTAATATGGCTTTTTGCGCTGCAGTAACGTGCCGTAGCACTTACAGAAGTATGAAAGGATGAGATATTTTATTTCATGGGACCAAAGGATCCAAATGAGAGTTTGCTTTTGACGAAAGAATGGATACACAAATGTCAAAGAGAAGATTCTATTAATGTGAAGAGCGGAAAAATCTGCAGCGAACATTTTCTATGCAGTGTTTATGAAGATGATATGAAAAATCGCTTGTTTGGATAGCCACAAAAAGAAACTGTTGAAATGGAATGCTGTGCCGAAAATAAATTATGATGACAATAATAAATCGAAATTGATGATGACAATAATAAATCAAATTTTAATGATTTTGAAATAAAACTCACAAATGAAAATATAGATCATCCTGAATGTTTAAGGATAAACAAGAATGCATTGATAATTTGAAGAACAAAATAATATCCTTAGAAAATTGTATTAAATTGTATTAAAGTATTGAAAAATAGAGAAAAGAAAAATTTTAGAATGTTTGTTCAGCGACAAAGAAGGTGGACGACATCTAGACAGAAATTGGTATCAGAAATTAAAATCTCAAATAGCGAAATTTGGGGGGGGGGAGCACAAATCGGAGAATTTGAAAAAATGTCTAAAGCCTATTTTTATAAAGACGCAGATTAATGCATTACTGAAAAAGAAGAAAAAAATCAGATGGACTAGTGAAAATATTTCACGTTCCATTGTCATAAGAGCTCTGTCATCTTAAAGCTATGATTTTCGGAAAGAAAAAAATTAAGAAAAAAATTGGAATAGCTTTACCTAGTATTATCAAATTAAAGAAATGGTGTTTATTTTATTTTTTAGTGTTTTCTAAATTTTAGTGTAGTCCAAGAATTCAAAGTAATGTTCTTACTCTAAAGAAGGAAAAAGGCGAATATTTGTATTCTGTAGAAAAATATGCGTTTTCAGTTTTGACGAAATGCACATACGTAGATTGAAAACTCTGCTATGACTCTAAACTGGACTAAGTTGGTTTTTTTCAAAATGTGCAGTTTGTTTTAATTAGAGGTCTCATTTCGCGCTCTGCCTCAAATTAATGAGAAACCGCGTTTTAGATAGAGGATTTGTTTTAGAAGATGTAACTGTTTTAAATTTTGATATTATTAAAGAGGTTTTAAATAGAGATTGAGAAGAAATCATATTGTGTCACAACCTAAAACTAAATTATTTAATGGTCAAGGGAAACGAGAGACAAAAAGTCGCTCCAGAGAAAACATTATTTTCAAAAAGTACCGCAAAAGGTATACTCTAACCCACAGAAAATCAGAAAGCATCTGACTTCTATGAGTTAATTGATAATATCTTCGGTATTATGAATAGTACCAAAATAGTACCAACAAGAATAACAAGTATTTAACAAACTAATTTTGTTAAGTACTTCTTAAAGTTATTCTTATTGTATCCTTTGTAACTAATTATTGATTAGATTTTGTGCTAGATTAGCATTCTAGATAAAATATAATAGTATAAAACATCAAAGTAATTGGCATAAAAAGACCTGCTTCCTTTACTCGCACTTTTGAAAAATTAAATAACTGTTTTAGGTACTCTGAATAAAGCTATTTTGTCAAAATTAAGGTAACAATCTTATATACATTTATTTAATTGTAATATAGATATAAGTATAAATTACAAAATTATTTAAAAAAATACCTATTATATTGAATCTGAAGAGAATTAAAACGATGTAAAATTTACAATTAGGCAAAAAATCAAACGTAGGTTAGCAGAAATGTTGCCATATATGTCATATATGTTTAAACCTATGTCAATGTAAAGTTGTTTTTTGAGTAAATTTAAATAGCTGCTATTATAGTTATCTTAGAAGCAGTATAAAAATTCTCTCAGTTAGCATGCAAATAAAGAAATGATTAGAAATAAACGTGCATTAAATAAAAAAAAAACCTGCAAATAAAAATAAAAAAAACCATGGAACATTATGTTAAAAGAGTAGCACATTTTATCTATTATTTTAAAATTGAGTAAGTATTATTAAATTTTTTAATGGTTCAGTCTAAAATGCATAAAACAGTAACATTGCCTCTTCCAAATTATAGCTGTCTTTCACACACAGCTCATTTTAAACGCTGGTTCAAAAGTGTTAATTTCCAAGCTGTGAATTATATTGGCGCGCTCAGTGTCATCATGGCTACGTCATCACTTCTCACTTTCTGCTTCAGGGGGAAAAGCGCTATGAGCTAGCCCTTCTCTTCTAAGTCCTGCCGAGAGACTGTTGTGGCATGTTTTTGATTATTATCTGATTGTCTGAATAAATCTTAAAATCGCTTTTACATTCTTTGTATGAAGCTTTTGCCTACTTTTATGCCTGTACAGACTTGTGTCTGTCTTGCCAGTCGTTTACCATGTTTGATGCCTTCTCAACAACCTAAACATGTTCCACTTCCTCCATCATGCAAAAGTTTTAGCCATCTACTCATACAGTCTTTGATATTAGAATTTGAAGCACCTCCTTGCACTCTTTCCAGACATGCCAAAAGAACAGGTGTAAACATTTGTGTATTTCTGTGAAGTTAAGTCTTATTGGACTACATGATAACAGTGATGTGCTTTTTTAATATTTCCTGGCAATGTGAGATGTTATAGTATTTCAGTAAATCATGTAATATTATTTACAATTCGCATATTCATAGTTGCCAAATTAAATTAAGGAATATAAGCAATGTTGTAATTAACTCCACTTTGAGAACATTATTTTACATCAAGGGAAACAAAAGTGATAGAAAAAATCTGTCAATCTTGAACTTTCATTTGTGTGGGAGGGCAGGGGATGAAATACATTTGAAAATGTATAATGTATTGATAAAATTAATAGCTTCTGAAGTACTGTAAATAAACAATGAAAAAATTAAAAGAAAAAGAATAACATTTTACCTAGATATTTATCTGTTGTACCTGGATTCAAATGCAAAGTCAGTACTGTGGGCTAAATGTATAATGAAGTGTAATGGGGGGGGGGAACACGTATATTTTGCAGCAACTATATTTGCCAAATTGAAGTTCACAAGTTCGAAAAATATATAATTTCAGTCTGCTTTTATGTTAGAATAGTAAGTAACAAATAAACAGTCATTAATGTAAATAAGGTATAAAGAATTGGGTAACTTCGAATGCAGGTTGTAGATTAAATGAAAACTGAGGAAGTATTTTCAGTAAAACTTTACTGAGAAAGCAAACCAATTCAAAAAAAAAAAAAAAAAAAACTAAATTATTCGTACCATGTAGAACATAATACAAATAAAAAAAACTGGGAACTACTCTTATATGCGCCCTCAGGTTGCCAAATTTCTCGCCAAACATTTTTGGTGAGAAACTCCACGCTGCCATATTACTACCTCAATTTTTTGTCTACATTTCAAATTTTAAGCTTAAAATGTCTCCAAAAACCACGTTTTGAAGACACAGTTTAAGCTAAAAATATTTGACAAGAATCCATGTACACAGCAATATGTTTTAACTTCAAAAACATGTACAAATTGCATATTCTAGGCATTGAAGGAATATACGAACTAGGCACACCTCGGTTGAATAAATTTACATAACAACAATAAATTTCAAAGAATACCATGTACACAGCATTCTGTTTAAACTTTAAAAAATATCTACAAATTGCACAATCTAGGCATTGCGCACAAATCAACCAAATAAACTAAATTACAAACAATTCAAGAAACAACAATAACAACAGAAATTCATAGTAAAAAAACAATGAACATAACATTCTACAAAAGAAAAGCAGTAAAATAAAATGCACTTACCATAATGCATTCCGGAATAAAATTTTGCCAGTCACACAACGTCTCTGAACAAAAGTGCCACGATTTTGCTGTATCACCTGTCTTTCTGAAATTCAAAATTTCGAAAGTAACAATAAAAACTTCCTCCAAAATTAACTTACTACACCAAAACCACAATCCAAATCTTAAACTTCGCTGACAGCCACATACTTTGACTGCAAATCCACACAAGAACGATCAGGAACGCCCTTCTTCGAACGAGTTCTCATAGCTGCTCTAACTACGTTTTAAAAGTCCCACAGAAATTCCAGAAATACACTTCAATCCTCATAATCACACCCGGGAACAAAAGACTCATTAACAACTCCAACATTGTACCTTTTAATACTAAATTTACTTTCCACACAATCTCAAATAACACGACCAAAATCTTCCCACCACATCTATCATTGCAACATAGGCCGTTTCAAAACATGCAGGACACGAACCAACGAGCAATTAAACCACTGCAGCAGAAGATTTTTCTATGTCAACAGGGTTGCCATACAACACATAATCGCACCAAAAACCAGCACAGAACACATATTGCCACATTTGGTGATATTAGGACACATATAAGAGTAGAGGCAAAAACTGAATGACTGTAGCAGACAATTTTAAAAAATGTAAATATGTCTAGCAGTAGACAGCTGCATTGTGACTTCTCTAAAATTAATTTTTGACAATCCCAAAACTTTGTATTTGTTAATTTTCTTATTCATCTGTAGGAATTCGGTAGCTAATTTTAACCGGTATTGTTCATTTTGGTGCCATATTTCATATATAAAACAGCCATATTTCTATCAGCCTGTTTAAAATTTAAAGGTGGAAGACATTCCTTGTAAGGTCAGTATTTTATAAAATGAAATGTAAGCTCTAATTTCTGCATCCAGTTGCTTCTCAGTGTAAAATTTTTATTTAAAGATCCATAATTGAAATTGCTTTGATATGCATTATGGCTGATTCAGATAGCTTAAAAAAGTATTACTAAAAATAATAACAACTTTAAAATATTATGTTCCAAATGCTACTCTTTCAAATTAAAACAAAAATCTACAGCTTCAGAATAGCAGTTTTATGCAGCTGTGATGCTATATGAGACAAATGTGCGCTTTTCGACCTATCATTATACTTCTGTCATCTATAATAGTAACTCAAAATAAATACATCAGATTTTTAGAATATGGCAAATAGTTATATATTTTATAAATATTTCTTTTTTACGTATGTGATTTCTAGATTTTTTTAATAATTGGGCAATTTTATATTCATTAAACAAGATAAAAAGCAATATCAATTTTAATATGAAGTCTATATTGTGCAGGGTCCAAAAGGTGAAACTATTGGTGCCCTAGTTCAGCCATTACCAGTTGCACATCTGATATTTCGTGCACCCTCAGAGCAAGCTGGTAAATGCTGGATGGATGCCCTAGAGCTTGCATTGAGGTGCTCATCACTGTTGATGAGGACTATGAGTGGGAAAGAAGTGCCGCCCCCATTTCTTCAAGGAATGCTACCCAGTAGTAGTTCATCTCAAGAGCCCTTACCTTCATGGAAGGAAGTTGACCCTGAACAACACTTTCAGGATCATGGTAAAAGTCTTACTGATTAAAATTTGTATAACGATTTATTTTTATGTGTTAGATATTCATTATTATTATATTTCTGTGCATTCTGTTTTTGTTGTAACTAGCCAATAAATCTATTATATAAAAGTCAAGATATTTACATAGATATAACTTAGAGAAACTCACATTAGTCTTGCATGCATTTGAACAAAAACAATGTAATGCAGCTAGATAGCTTTAGAAAAGTTAAAAGTATTTTAATTGTATGGAAGTATATGTTTGTATGGCTTTGAAAATGTAAAATGCACTGTACTTGAAGCATTGGATGCCTTAGTGGCATTTCTGCATTTAGAATTATTTGAACGAAATTGGCATAGAACTAATCTATTCCTTTCTTTTGTAAACAAGCTGAAAAATGTGTTGACAGTATAAAGTCCGTAATCTGGACTCGTCGGGACTTCGGCGATTACGGATAAGGGTTTTTTCTGAATTATAGATCATCAGTTTAAATATGGTACAATGGCATGCAGAAATTATACAATTAAAAATATGAAACCGTAATTTATGAAATAAAGAGCAATTATGATCTAAAAGGTATCAAAATTTACAAAAAAAGCTTAATATTTATTTGTTTACGTTATTGAACATTTCTTTCGACGCGCGCATGCGTAAAGCATACATTACGCATGGTCGAAATTAGAAAATTGCAACCAGGAAATCATTTGATGTGTATTCGTGATATTTATAATGACGAGGAAATTGATTTAAATCGTATCAAAGATGGAGTACATCGAGATGAAATGCTACACTTAGTAAGGAATTATAAGCCGAAATAAAATAAATACATCTGCCCTGAAGATGAGGATAGTGCTGACAGATCAACTTCCAATTCATTATGTGCCGCGACATCCCTTACATAGATACTGGTGAATCCACAATTTTCAAAGCATGAAAAATTATTCAGAACAAATTATCGCCAACTGCAAATAATGTTAATGCTTCGAATATGGATACCAATGATTTGCCGATGACATTTGACGACCCTTCTACTATAGTGTCTATGACTCAACAGTTAAATTGCCAACAGTTAAACTACAATCATTTACAGGAGAAATTGAACAGTGGCAATGTTTTTGGGAACAGTTTAAATCTTCTATAGATGCCAATCTACAACTTTCTGTTATTGATAAACATGTTTTCCTCAGAGATTATTTAGCTAAATGCCTTGTTGATGGAATTATTATAATAGGAGACACCTATGAAACAACAGAAAAGTTGTTGGAGAAAAGATATGGAAATAAAGATTGAATTCTCCAATCACACTTAGATTACTTAGAACATTTAAATGTTATTCAAGACCCATCTCCTACGTATCTAAATGACCTTTACATAGAATGTAACAGAAGAATTCAAGCTTTAACTGCTCTGGGTGAAAATATTGAAGCATACGGTAGAATCCTAGTGCCAAAAATTATTTGTGCGTTCCTCAATGATATTTGTTGCTGCTGGATTATCTATGCCAAGCGTGAAAAACTAAACGAAGGTAATATTACTAGATTGATACAGCTCTTGGCAGAAGAAGTGGAAGGTGTAGTTGCAGCACAAAGAGTTAAAGGTACGTCTTTTTCTGATCACACCGTAAAGTGCACTGTAGAAAATTTTAATATCAATTCCAAAACAGTAAACAAACGTAAGAAAATTTCGCCATTTTGTTCATTTTGTGATACTACAGGACATTGTCCTCAATATTGTGAAACTGTTACAGACAGTGGCGTAGCTAGGGTGGGGCAAGGGGGGGACATCTGTCCCCGGGCGCAGCATTCAGGGGGCGCCAAATTGATGTTACGAAATTTTAGAATGAAATGCTTTCTGTTCTTGGCACAGAGAAAGAGGCGCAAAATCTTCAGTTGTCCCCGGGCACTGAAAACCCTAGCTACGCCTCTGCTTACAGACTACGATACTCGTGTTCAGAAACTTAAAGCTGTTTTCTGTGTACTAACCGTGGTCATAGAGTTTCAGACTGCCCAAGAAAAAATACTGCATGGTGCACTAAATGCAAGAAAAGGCATCATGTTTCTCTTTGTCCTTATGTCAAAAACAATCAACTGCGGATAACTAACAGTGCTGTAAATCACATAACCTTTCCTAAAACAATTTTCACATATTTGCAAACTGCTCGTGTGTATGTTAATGTCCCCACAGGCATTACTAAATTAACACGCTGCATTTTAGATGGTGGTAGCCAAGCAAGTTTTGTTCACACAAACCTCATTGAAAAACTTGAGTTGTCAGTTCTGCCTCACTTTTAATTCAAGCATTTGAATCTTTTACTTCACAAGAACAACGTAGATGTGTTCAACTGTCACTTTCAAGTTTGTAGAGCAACCAAGCATTTTTGATCTCCGCATTTGAAAGCTCCAATTCCTATACTACACATCCTACTGCTCCACCAGAAATAGTTCACTTTGCTCAGAAGAAAAGATTGAGAACTGCTGATCCACCGGATGACTCTTCACTGCCCATAAAAATACTTATTGGTGGTGATTATTATTGGCAAATTGTTTCCTCAGAAGCTCCAATCAACCTTTCAGAATCTTTTGTTATGGTACTGTTAGTATTTAGATGGGTTCTTAGTGGAGCAAGAACAAATACTCAATTGCTGAGAAGACTTCTGTTCATCAAGTTTGTGTGCAAGTTAAAACTGATTGTTTAAATGATCAGGTACGTCGCTTCTGGGAATTAGACTCCATAGGAATACAAGATGCCCAGAAAAGAAGAATGACTACTTGCGATGAAGAAATGTTATCAGAATTTCACAAAAGTTACAACACTGAAGACAATCGAAGAATTGTGGCTCTGCCTAGAAAACCATTGGTCACACCTTTGCCTACAAATAAAATTATAGCAGAAAACATATTTTATTCTCTTCAAAAAAGACTTGCATCTAGTGATGTGTTAAAGACACAATATGACAAATGCATGCTGAATTACATTGAACAACAGCATGTTGAAGTTTGTTCCATAGATGAATCCAATGAGAAGCCAATATATTACCTTCCTCATCATGCTATAAGAAAGAAAACGCATTCTGAAACTAAGTGGAGAATTGTGTTTAATGCTTCCTCGCATGCTCCAGGAATGACTTCTCTGAACGATATCTTGGAAGCTGGCCCGAATCTTCTTCCTGAAACTATTGGTTGTCTACTAAGATTTCGATTGCATGAATTCGCTGTTACATGTGATGGTAAGCTAGCTTTCTTACAGTTGTCACTACATAAAGAAGATAGGGACGTCAAAAAATTTTTGTGGTACAAATTAAAAGCTGATTCATCTCAACCTACTACTTTTACAGATGAAATAACTGTTTACAGATTTACTCGTTTACCATTTGGCCGTTTACCATTTGGCTCGTTTACCATTTAGAATTGGCTGCAAAACATATCGCAGAATTTCCAATTGCTGCACCAATGATAAATAAACATCTCTATATGGATATGACTTTCTTGCTAGTATGCAAACTGAATCTTGCATTATAATGCTATATCACGAGATCAAGAATTTAATGGCTCTAATGAAATTGCCTATGAATAAATGGGCTACAAACTCTTTGAAACTCAAAGTTGTACTACAAACACATGAAGAATCTGACAAAACAGAAACAACTGTTTTAGGTATTGCCTGGAATACAAATTCTGATAACTTTGAAGAATGCATTCAAGACTTCCCTCTGTGTTTCTACAGACAAACCACTTAGAAAGAGATGGGGAGTCTGCTGCATTGCTAGTTGTTATGATCCCTTAGGACTTTTTTCACCATTTACTATCCTTGGGAAAATCTTATTCCAAGATACATGGATTCTTGAAATCAAGTGGGATGAACTACTACCTGCTAATTTATCAACTTTATGGTATGCAGTTGTAAAAGAACTTGATGACATTTGCTCCCTTCAAATTCTTCAGTGCTTAGGCATTTCATCATATATTCTTTTTGCTATTCATGTGTTTTGTGACACATCTGAACGTGCCTATGGTTCAGTTCTGTGCATTGTTACCTTTAAAGATGACCAATCGAATGTGAATTTAGTGTGTAGTCGCAACAAACTAGCTCCTATAAAGAAAGTTACTTACCTCGTTCGGAGCTGTTGGCAGCTTAGATGGGAGCACAATTGTTGCAATATTTCTGTGCTGAAACAAACATCTGTTCGTCAAATGCAACATTGTAGAGTGATTCTCAAGTTGTTTTAGCGTGGATATGCAGTGACCCCAACAATTGGAAAACTTTTGTTAGCAACAGAGGAACAGAAATTATTTCCTATACTAATCCTTCACAATGGAGACATTGCCCTGGCAAAGACGATCCAGCTTACAAACTTTCTCGAGGTGTTTCACCATCAACACTAAAAAACCTGGAAATTTGGTGGAACGGCTCTCCATGGTTACACAAATCACCAGAATGTTGGCCTCATTCTGATACTATTTCTAAAGATTACAGTCATAACTTAGAGGCAAAGAAAGAAAAAGTTCAGACTCTTCACATCATATCTACTCAACCAATCATAAAGGCTAGAAACTACAGTTCTTACTTTCAATTGTTATGTGTAACATCTTGGATTCTTTGCTTTATTCACAACTGTAGGAAACAAGAAAAGTTAATGGGTGAGTTACATGCCACAGAACTAAATGAAGCTTATATTTATTGGATACAGACCATTCAGAAAGAATCCTTTCCTTCAGAATATGAAGCTCTGTTGACAGGAAAATCACTCTCTAAGAAATCAAGGATAAAAAAATGTAACCCTTTTTTCAAGAACAATGTTATACTTCTTGGTAGTCGACTACAATTTTCTGATTTATCTCATGCTGAAAACATCCCATATTATTGGAAGGTTCTCATCATTTTACAAGCCTACTGATACGCCAAACACATTTACGAATGTATCATCTCAGTGTTCGGATTGTACTTTCTCAGCTTCATTCAGAATATTGGGTATTAAGAGCCAGGCAAGCCATTAAAAAGGTGATAAAGACTTGCCTTCCATGTAAAATACTGAAACAAAAGAGAAGTGAACAGATAGAAGCTCCATTACCAGCTGAGCGAATACAAAAGTAATCTCCTTTCGAAACTACCGGAATTGATTTTGCTGGACCACTCTACATAAAAAATAATAAATCCATTACAAAAGCTTACATTGTCATCTTCACATGTGCTACAACTCGAGCTATCCACTTAGAATTAGTTTCCGATCTGCGTACTGACGTCGTCCTACTTGCATTACAACGTTTTGTCTCTAGACGTTCACTTTCTCATACAGTGTACACTAATAATGCGACAACTTTCTGCGCTGCGGGCAAAGGGCTGAAATTATTGTGGGATACTATATCCTCTGTCAAGGCACAATATTTTTATGCCCACCACAACATCAAATGGAAATTCATTGCCCCACGAGCGGTTTGGTGGGGAGGATGGTGGGAAAGAATGATAGGCTCAATTAAGCGATGCTTTCGGAAAACATTAGGTAATGCTCTTTTGGATGACGCTTGTTTGATCACTGTATTATGTGATATTTAACCGCTCTTAACAGTAGATCAATTGTCCATGAATGCGGAATAAAAGATGATTCTGAGGAAGCTTTAACTCCCTCTCACTTCCTTGTAGGAAAGAAATTAACTACTATACCTTCCAGCCCCACAAATCCTGATACAAATTTAAATCGTATGTGGAAGAATAGTCAACATGTGATGGACTCCTTTTGGAAAAGATGGCAAAAGGAATATCTGATGGACTTGTGTACATTTCATCAAATGCGGAATCCATCTGAATCAAATAAAATCTGGAAAGGAGACATTGTCCTACTACAAGAAAATGTTTGACCTCGCCACACCTGGAAAAAGGCCCGTGTTGAGGAGCTAATCCTTGGCCGCGACAAGAAAGTCCGTACTTGTGTTCTGCGCACCGATGGACATACGTTTACTCGACCTGTGCAGCTGGTCAACCCCCTGGAGGTTGACTGGGTGGGGAGGATGTTGCAGCAAAGCCAGTGAACTATTAAAAATAACATTAGCCTTTTGTGAATGGCATCACTTACGTTTTGCATTCATAAATGTTTTTGCTTGTTCTATACTTTATTTTTATGTTAGTATTTTATGCGTATTTATTTCCTATCTCCTAACATCTTTTATATATATATAATCTGTAGATCTGGATGATGATGTTCATACTGATGATAATAGAGAAGGTGATATAGATGGTATCCATAGTATTCATTCCACAGACTCAGAATCTGATACACGACCTGTAGAAGATGTAGAAACACCTCCTGTAGAAACTCCATATGTTGCTAATGATTATGAAGAATTTGGATTGGTATGTTCCTTGGCATTATTGTTCTTTCATTTGTGATTTCGTCTATCATTACTATTCCTTCATTCTTACTGCAAATACATATCATACTTTCTTTTTTAAGTCTTGGTGTTTAGGTCTTCTTTTCTAAGTAAATAGAATAAAATTTTTCATTTGTTTTCCTTACAAAGTTCCATTGATTTCATTTCTGTTATTAATTTATAGGGATTTTATTTCAATATGTAAACATTTATTATTGATACATTCTGTATGCTGCTGTGAAGTTCTGTGCATCAAAACGCAGTCTGTCGTATCCTTTGGCTATTACATTACCATCTTTGCAACAGATAATTTAAAAATGTCATCCGGTACTCTTCTGTTATCGGGACCGGATTCATAAATGTATGTATGTATGCATGTATTTATGGATGGATGTGTATACACACACACATATATATGCACATGCATTTATGAATTTGGTCCTGATAACAGAAGAGTACCCATCATCCTTAGGTTTTAATGAGCAGATAGAATAGTATGATATTGTGCAACTAAACAACAGTTCAAAAAATAAAATTCTTAAAATTATAGATGTGAATATAAAACAATAGACTCAGATTTTACTATTAAAAACATTCTTATAAAATATTTAGTGTACGTGACATGTAACATTAAAATGCGGGTGTAGGATTACATTTATCAGCCTGATAGTTAGTGAGAGCAATCTGTTATGTTAGAAAAATGTGTAAAGAAAAAATCAGAATTTTTTAAAAATCTTATGTGTATTCATTTACATAACTATGATCATACTGAGTCTTCATTATGTATTTCTAGGTTAAAACCACAAATGATAGTCCTTTGGCATAATCTTATGTCATATTTCTAACATCCAATTGGAAATTTCCAGTATTAATAATGCCGGAGGGAAATGCGAATCATAAAAATAATGAGAAAATTACATTTTTTGAGGTATCTGAAAAAGTTTCTGATGTAATAAGAAATTAAATTCAGGAATTATTCTCCTCCTGCTAGCTGTTACTGCTTCTGGTTGCTGTAACCATACTTAAAACATTTCAGCTCTAATGTATGATGCAATTAAGAAAGCAGTAAATATTGCAAGACTACTTCATTTACATAATGGTCTTATTTTGAAATATTAAGAATTGTCAAGCAGTTATCTGTATTAAATGCCTATAATAATATTGTTGACTTACATTTGAAAAAAAAATTGCAAGTAAATTCTTAAAAAATATATTACAATTATAACAGAAAAATGGAAGTATTTCACAATGAAGTATGTCTAAATATTTTACCATCTTTTTTTTTTTTTTCTGAATTCACAGTTTAGTGCTTTGCACTTACATTATTTTTATTGCTTACAAATAACATTACCTAATGCAACCAAAATACAGTACTGCTGTTGTGTCTTAAACAGAATATGTTGAGTATATATGTATAACTAACTGCCTTTCCATTCCAAAGCTGCTGCTTGGATTTTTTTCTTTTTAACCCTTCATCCAAATGTTTTTCAATTCCAAAATGACAACAATTTATCTGCTTTGTTGCAATCAGTGAACTTTTCAGTGTCGATTGTTAGCAGTTTGTGATTGCACTTGAAATCTTTATGGAAAATCTCTAGATTTTGCAAGAAAACCTTCAAACAAAAATTCTCCCCTTGGTATTTCAGAATACCCAATTCTTAGGTGGGAGGAATTTCAAATAGTGACTTAAACAATAGGTGTGGTCAGTTGCAGAGGGACATGGCAGGACATCTGTCCTTGGGCATAGCATCCAGGAGGCGTCTATTTGATACTATAAAATAGTTTCCATTTTTGGTAAACAGGAGGATGCATAAATTCTTCAGTTGTCTCCTGGGTGCTAAAAACCCTAGCTATGGCTCTTGGTGTCACCTGACAGAAACAACTAAGATTAGGGCGGAATTCGAGTTGTTTCCCCCAATAAACTGTAGCATTTTAATACAGGACTATAATTTGATAATTTTAATGAAGTATCAGAACTGCATTGGAAGTAGGGTAGGAAATTATGTCATTTATTATTTTGATATCGTGAGTGTTAAGTTTCTTGCCTTGAAATGTCATAAAAAATAATCATCAATTGATTTTAAAATGTCTGAGTTTTATTGAATGTTGAGAATCACTATCATGTATAGTTGTGAAAGAAGAAAATATGGAAAGGATTAATTAAAATTTCAAAGACCTATAAATTTTCATACTATATATGGGTTGATTTTCTCTAAAGTGTGTGTTAAAAGAAGGTGTAATTATATACAGTACAAAGTCTTTAATCCGGACTCGTCGGGACTTTGGCGATTCCAGATTAGGGTTTTTTCCGGATTATAGATCATCAATTTAAATCTGGTAAGATGGCATACAGAAATTATAAAATTAAAAATATGAAACCATAATTTATGAAATAAAGAGCAATTATGATCTAAAGGGTATCAAAATGTACAAAAAAAAAGCTTAATATTTATTTGTTTACTTTATTAAACATTTCTTTCAATGTAAGTTGTTTAAGTTGCTTCGTTTTATGTGCTAATACTTTCTCTTTAATATGTCAATCGAAATTTTTTCGTTTTCACTAACCTTTCTGTCACTTTCTTTATGCCTTTATCCATTTTTTGCAGCAATTCTACTTTTTGTTTGATGGACATCGAAACATGCTTTTGCTTTGTAGATCCTTTGGCAGCTCCAGAATCGGAAAATCTTTTTGACATAATCGAAAGTTCAAGCTTACTTTTTATAAAATTGCTCTAACAGTCTGCAAAAAATAATAAGCCGGATCCAATTAGAAGATTAAGGAACAACTCAATCTGCAACATTAACTGAAATAGACAATTGGATAATTTTAGCCTAGTTTATGCCGCCCGTTATACATTAAACACACATGCATAAACATATTATGCGCATGCATAAAGGTATTATGCACATGCATAAACGCATATGTGCATGCGTAGCATTTACGTATGCGCAGAAAGTTTGTAAGTTTGAGGTCCGGATTAAAGACTTTGTACTGTATATGATGTTACTTTTAACATATCTCAAAAGGCTTTAAAAGCAACTCTGAAATCAGAAATGCTGAAAAATGTGTTATTTTGCATAAAAGAGGAAATTCTATATTTCTGAAGTCTGTAATGTTCGTTAAAGATTTGTTTACCTTTTAAATCAGTAGATTGTTTGTGTATTGAAAAGCTTTATTAATGAAAGCTGCCTATGACTGTAAATATTTTCTGCTTTTATTTTGTGTGGCTTTCCCCCGTCCCTTCACACATTAAATGGGTCTTTCCTTGATTAAAACTGTTCTCCCCTCCTCAAAAATGTGGAATTATATGGAATTTATGAAAATCGGAAAAAAATCTTCTGAGGAGATCTTAAAAAATTAATTATTGAAGCTCACGAAAATGAGACGTTCAGAAAAATTTCAGATTTGAAATTCATTTACTACATAGTTGACGTATGTAGTAAATTTAGTGTAAAGCAATTGGGGAAAAATTCAGAACAAAATGATGAAATGTTATTTTGATATTTTTCTTCTCATAGGCTGGTGATGCTGGGCAGACGGAAGAAGTAGCTGAAGAAAATAAATCCCTGATATGGACACTAGTGAAACAGGTAGTTTTTTATTTTAGTAAAATGTAGACATAATGTATCATCAGTTACTAAATTTTATTATTTAATAATTATTATTTTTAATCTAAATTTTCAACTCGGAATATTGAAATTTACTGTATGTATACATCCCTCCCATCCTCTAAACAGATTTCCAGTTTTCTTTACATTATCATTCTGAAAATTAACATAGAATGCAAACTGCAATTAAAAGTGCATTGTTATTATTATGTAATTATTATAACTGCATGTTTTATAGTTTCCATATTGATTATAACTATTCTTAAATAAGCCAAAACATATTCAAAATAACAAATCCATGCTTGAGTGTATTTTCACATGTATGTAATGCAAAATTTTACTTATATGCTATTTTTTTAATAATTTTTAGGTAACTCTTTTAATCTTAATGTCACTATTGTGCTGATTTTTAGTTATTGTCTTATATATTCAGGGAAATAACAGAAATGATGATTTATGTTTTAAAAGTTTGAAATGAAACAAAATCTGTAATAATTCATTTTAAAATCTATTAAATTATATTTTTTAAAATAAAGAATGAATTTTGATGAAGATCTAAACTAATTTAATATTTCAAATTTTCTGAAGCTCATTATAGTTGTGGCTGGGTTTAATAACACTAAAAATATTCTTACTGGAAATTTTAGATTCGCATATTATTTAAATAAAATGTGCAAATCATTTTGAAAAAAGTTATGTATCTTAAAATTAGTAAAGAAATAACCTTGTAATTTGGCATAGATTTAGAGAAATCTATGTATTATAGACAAAACAATCTTCTATTTGGCATAGATTTTGTCTAAATCTATGCCAAATACAAGATTGTTTCTTTACTAATTTTCACAGCAAGTGAATATTTGAACTCTTTGGAAAGATTTCATCGAATTCATATTCAGTATTGATAATTTCAAAGCAGAAACTGATTAAATATAATTAAACTATAAATAAATTACTACTTAGTTTGCAGAAGTACTCTATGCAACATTTTCATTCTTTAGTATATTCAGTAACGCACAAAAAAATATCTTTGCAGCATCATACAGTTTTAGTCTGATCTAAAGTCTTTCTTTCTCATGCCATATTATTAGAATTTTGCTGTGCATAGATTTTAAAAATTTCCTTGTTTGCTGTTTTATGTCTGTAACAGTTTTTGATTTACGTTAAAAAAATTGGTTTAGTTCTTTATTAAGCTGTTTTATTGAAGCTCTTCATTTTTACCAGTAAATGAGTTGGAAGTAAAGGGTTTTTTCATAAAAGCTCCTTTTTCTTTTTACTTCTCATCTTTCTGTTTTTTATTCTGTTAATATGTTTTTTAAAATAATATTTTTCATACTTTGTATTATTTTATGAATTAATTCCTTTCAGTTTTATACTAAAACTAGAATTTTCATATATTACATAAGAAAACCTGTCTAGATATTTTACCTAACAAAATTAGTAATAATGTTAGTGATGTGTAAATTACATTGTTATATGTCTCATATTCTTAATCACTTTCTTCAATTGTTGAAATCCTTATGATTTCATTTCCTTTCTATAATGTAGGTTAGGCCAGGCATGGATTTATCCAAAGTTGTCCTTCCAACATTTATTTTGGAACCTCGTTCATTTTTGGATAAGTTGTCAGATTATTATTACCATTGTGATATTCTCTCCAGGTAAGACAAATTTGTTCGCAAATTTAATTATTTAGGATGCCTACAACAATTTTTATAAGCTTAATTGTTTTGCATGTCTCATATAGATAAACCTGAATGTTTTCCTTTTTTTTTAAATATAAACATTAATTTATGTTTGCAGAATATAAATTGTTTTACTCTTTTTATAATTTTGTGTCAGTTCTTGCTCATTTGATTATATTATTGATTATATTATCAATCTCTTTTGCAGTATGGTATATTCAGAAAATATTTGAATAGGTTTTGATTGTTTGTACTCATTGCCATGCTTTTTACATATTTTTTGGTATACCTGCATGTTTAAAGTGTATGTAGATCTGCATGCTGTAGTTTCACTAATTGGTTATTTATCCCAGTCCTACTGCATTTTGTCTCCCACCAATAAAATTTCTTGTTTCTTATAAAATGCTTTTTAATTTATTATTATTTATGAATAAAACATTATGAGGGTAAAGCTGGCAAACAACATTTTTCGATGACCCAAAAAAATTGAACATCAGTTGGCATGAAAATGCAGATGAATCAGTACCAATGTTTGAATTGATAATTGAAACTGAAAAACTTGATGGTACTTGATACTGGTTATTTATGCGAGACTGAAAAAACTAATATTTGAATATGTATTATTTACTTTCTTATTATTACATATGTATTACTATTATGTAGCTTGCACTAATTTCTGTTTAAAAATAACAAAAAATTACTATAGCTAATGAATTGCTTACATTAATTTTATCTAATACTTTCAGTGCTGTTCTTGAAGATGATCCATTTACAAGAATGAAACTGGTAACAAAATTCTACCTGTCTGGATTTTACAAAAAACCAAAGGGTTTAAAAAAGCCATATAATCCTATTCTTGGTGAAATGTTTCGTTGCTTTTGGAAGCACAGAGATTCTGATCAGAGGACATTTTATGTTGCAGAGCAGGTAATTTCGCAGATAACGAACTTGTTGATAGTGTAGAAAATTAATTATTGCTGTTGCATACAGTGCTTCACTGTGTATACAGTGGAAGAAGTATTAAAGTGAAGCTCTTTTCCAAAAAGTAGTAATACATATTCATTTGTTACTGAAATTTTTGCATCAATTAATATAAAGCCCATTGTTCATTGGGAAATGTACCTTCAGTGTGTACCTTTTTGATATTTTGAAAGAAGAATAAATTTAAAAGTAGAATATGATGCCTCCCATTTTATATAAGCTGCTGCCAGAAATTTTTATTCCAAAATATATGCTTTTTTTAAATTCATTATTAAATTGTTCTAAAAAATGTGTTAACACCTTCTGTATCTGTTAAAGGGGAATATCCTCAATGAAGGTTTAATTGTATTGATATATTGTAATACAGAACTATGATTTTTCATATGTTTTTTAATGTGTGTATTAATATCCTATATGAGTTTGCTGTTGAAAATTTATATAATTACTGCTATATCTTTATTTCAAGGTATCTCATCATCCTCCTGTATCTGCATTCTATGTTAGCAATCGTCAAGATGGTTTCTGCATACGAGGCAGCATATTGGCAAAATCAAAATTTTATGGTAAGTTTAACAATAGAAGCATGCAATAGTTTTATATCATAATTTTATGATTTAAATTTTTTTAATCTGTTTTTATTGTTTACATGAACTGTTGCTATTTGGAAGTTTTAAATATTTAATCATTCAATAAAAAATCATTCTCATTTTAAACTTATATTATATATGAACATGTATAAATGTATTAACCCCTTAACTGCCGCGGGCGTATATATACGCTTTGCTCAGCCGATGCGTTAACTGCCCCAAATGCGCAGCCGATGCGTTAACTTTGCGAATAATTTTAGGTGTAGCAGCAAAGCAAATGATAGCAGTTTGGAAGGACGTATATATACGCCTGGGGCAGTTAACGCATCGGCTGAGCAAGGCGTATATATACGTCCGTGGCAGTTAAGGGGTTAAAATAATGCCATTTTTAATAAAAGTAAATATTTATTTCAATAAATATATTCTGAATTGATTGTACTTATATATATATATATATATATATATATATATAATGTCAGATGCTTGGATGTATTATTTTATAGAGTTATTTAATAAAGAGTATAATAATTTCTATAAACTCAAATGAATGATTTCTTCATACATTATGCTTAGACTAAAAAAGTGTAAGTAAGTCAACTAGCTAGTTGTTAAGATGTATAATGGAATTTTAGATAATATTTTTTTTAATTTTTAAAATTTTTTTGTAATTATTTATTTATTTTAATTAACAAATGTCTTTTGCATCTTCAAATCTTTAAAATCAGTTAAATATTTGAAAGATTGCTTCATCTGGTAAGTCACAGAGTAAAAAAAAAAAATTGATGTATATTTAATCTTTACATTTATAATGCTAATGAAATTAAAGTCTTTATTTAGTGCTATAAATTGTTTTCCAGGAAAAAATGATTAAAAAACTAAATAAGCTTTCTTAAACTTAAACTATGTTAGTGACTAAAATTTTAATTTCTTTTTCTGTTTTATTTTTAAAAAAAATTACATATATATATACATATTTAAAAGGAAAAAATAAAAATTAATATATATATACAATCTTTTGCAAAAAAATAGAAACAACATGAAGGAAGTGGTTGTTTTTGATGAAATTGAATGTGTGTATAGCTCATACACAGGTAATAAAATAATTTAAAAATCAAGGTTATAATACCTGTTCACGGCTTACAGTCACCCACTGAGTGTTCAAATTAGTAGTTGGTCGAATCTCCCCTGGCAGCAATGCATGTTTGAATTCATCAATGCAAGGAGTGGTAGAGGTTCCTAATGTCATTCTACGACACATTCTGCCATGCATTCATCAGTTGTTGCTCCTGATCTGCGATATTTTTTGGTGCCTGAATCTGGCGGCCTACCATGCCCTAGACATACTCGATTGGTGAAAGGTCTGGTGACCTTGCTGGTCAAGGAAGAGTATCAACCACAAAGAGACAGTCCAGAGATATGCGAGCAGTATGTGGCCTGGCATTATCTTGTTGGAAAATGGCCCCAGGATGAGGTGCCATGAAGGGTAATGCAACCGGCCACAAGATGGTATCAACATATCATTAAGCTGTTAAAGATGTACGGAGGATGACTAAAGATGACCTGCTGTCATAACACATAGCGCTTCACACCATCACACCAGGGCTTATGGCTGTATGCTTTTGTAAAACAAAGGCTGGCCCCGTTCTCTCCCGACACGAACACGATGGTCATCTGCTTCAAGAGTGAAGCGGTGTTCATCACTGAACACTATAGGGTGCCAGTCTGATGGCAGCCATAATGATTGGCTGCGACACCACTTTAGACAACTCCGTCAATGTTGTGTGGTCAAATGCAAACGTCTTAAAGGCCTCTGTGACCGTAACCTCTCCTCAGACAAGCACCATGAGATGGTGGACAGTATCACAGGAGGTATACACGTGGCTGTATTGTGTTGAATAGTCAACAATGATACTGTTGGGGGCTGTTCGGGCCTGGCGAACAGCAGTCATCCTATCTTGCCTCACATTTGTTTCCTTGGCTTTTCAGAGGCTTCTTTTCGTCAGCAATTTCCTTGTAGCACCCATTGCTGCTAACATCTTTGCACAGCAGTGTCTGTACTTTGCAGGTGGTAGCCTATTGCTCGATATGACCACCAGCTTCATGCAACCCTGCAATGCGACCACATTCGAAGTCATTTAGTTGTCTGTAAGGTCTTCGATATTATCGTGATGGCGTCTTCTTTACGGAATTACAATGGCAGCAAGAAAAAAAGGTACATTTTCCGCCTCTTTTACTGGTTTTATACTTTGTGAATTGCGCATAAGAAATGCGCACTATGATCGCAATTCCTGTTCATTTGCTTTGAAACTTCGATCATTTGCAGGCTCGATCAAGATGTTTTTGCATACTAAATTTTGTCACGATCACAAAAGCCCTTCTTGGTGCTTCGATTTTTTTGCAAAAGAGTGTATATACTGAGAATTGTATAGTTTTAGTTATGAATGATTAAGATTTATTTCTTCAATATATATGTAATATTTATGAACTATAAATTTCTTAAAAATTAGAAGTATTTTTTTCAGTCATAAAATCATTTAGTGCAATAAATTGTGCATTTGAACACTCGGTGATTTAATGATTTATTTTTTTAGTATATTTGTAAGATTATGTAATGTAGCACATAAAGTTGTTAAATATTAAAAATAATATATCTTTATAAATTATTTAACTGATTTTTCTCTTCAAATAGCAATTAAAAAAATTAGGAATTTTTTAAAAATGATAACACTGGTAAAAGTGTACAAAGAAACTGTATTTGATAATTTTTTGGAACATCTGTAATAATTTTAAATTAGCTCTAAAAATATTTTAAGAGTACTAATAATATTTTATTTAAAGGAAACTCTATATCGGCCATTATGGATGGCACAGCTCATCTAACACTTCTAACAAGAGGTGAAAACTACACTATCACCATGCCTTATGCTCACTGCAAAGGTATTCTGATGGGTACGTTAACTTTGGAATTAGGTGGCAAAGTTGACATCTGTTGTGAAAAAACTGGTTATCATACTGAATTAGAGTTTAAATTAAAGGTAGGGGGAATTGATTAGTCTTTATTATTATTATTACAAATATTGCATAATAATAATAAATTTTAATAAATAATTGTAATTATTAATAATAGTTCTAGAATTGAAATTTATATTAAATTTTGAATGCTGGCATTTTTCACATATTTAAGCAAATCAGTACTAAAAGTCTATTTATATTATAATAATGTACTGTATACACTCGTGTAATGTCCATGTTTATGTAATGCCCGCACCCCAACTTATCAGATAAAATTTATGGGGGAAAAAATGACCCACACAATGTCCGCACCCCAAAAACTAAAGATTTGTTCACTTTTAAAATATATTTTTTTTTTAACATCACTTTTTCCCCTTTAATCAATAACATTAGCCAATAAACATCTTTAAAAAAAAAAAAAAATATGCATTTGTTTTGTCTTTGGCTGGTGCCAGGATGGAAAGCAGAGACTTTCCTTGCATTTTGGTGCAGCTGTTATTCAGTCATAACATCGGTGCCAACAATCCTCTCTGCAGATGCAGGCAGTCCTAACACGTTTTCACCACACTGGCTTCCAGGAAATACTGTTTTGTAATGAAATTTCTTTCCCTTCCTTCCTCTTTGGAGCATTCACATATTTCAAGCTTTCTGTTTTCATTCATAGTATCATTTGGAATCTGTGGTAGTTACCTAGCAGTGTGCTTGAAATGGGACTATACAGCGGCTTTTAAACTGAAAGTCGTCGAATTTGCGCAGGAAAATGGAAAAAGAGTAGCAGCAAGAGTATATAAGGTGGATGAAAAGTGTGTGTGCGATTGGAGCAAACAGCGTGATCATCTGGTGGCAACAAACAAAACAAGACTTAAGGAGCCACATTTACTTGAATGTTCAGACAAAAGTAAAAGCTGCCTACATTTGCTGGAAATGTATTTCATATATTCGAACACAGAAGTTTCGGTGAATTTTTTTTCTTTTTTTAATCCTGGAAAAATAAAAAGGCCTAATTGAAAATTTATGCAGATTAAAACAATTATATAAATAAATCATTAAATTTATATTCAGTTTTATCCAATATATTAATTAAATCATCATGACAAAATACATTATCAGTGAATATGTTTTATTCCAGGTAACTTAATTGGCAACTAATTCATTACAACAGTTTGTATTTATATATTTGAATCTAAGACATAAATATTTTACTGAATTTGTTGCTAACAATCATTTTATTTTATTTTTTATTATTATTATTTTTAATTGAACTAAAATGTAGAAACTGAGAAGTAGTATGGCTGATGCCAGCCTAAAAGCCACAAACTTGTAAGAAAAGAGACAGATGATTATAAATTGGTAAACAAATTGAATTGGCAGTTTTACACTAAAATGAAAAAAACTCCAATAAAAATCCAAACATGGTGCATTGTGCTACAACTCATATTGTTTTTTGGTTAGTTCTTCCTTAACTATGTGATGAACAATATCTGTTTAAAATGCCATGTGATGGTGATCTTCTTCATACAAACATCTTCTTAGTCTAGTAAACATAATATTGCAGAAAATTTTCACTATGCTTAATGTACATATTATTCAACTTTAACGCTATAAATCCCATACAGAAAAATCACTAATTATGCTAGAACTGCTGCCAAGAAAAACATATATAGCTATGGCCAAAAAATTGGAAAACTTTTTATTTATTATTATTAATTTATTCAAATTAAAATGTAACATTTTAACTCTCTTTATTTATGGCTAATTTGTATTATTTGCATCTTGGTCATATATTTGATTTGTTTCATAAGTGTTTGTTATTGATTATTGAGGTGTTTTTGCATCGATGTTTCTCACTAAACTATTCCAAAAATACATTGGCCAAAAAACAGGCTTTTGAAGGCTTTTCCAAAGATCTGGCTTTATTTATTACAAATATTTAGTTGCAGAATGTTTTACTTTATTCTTTTAAGGGATTGTGCATGTTTGGGATGGGATATATTAATTAAATCATCATGACAAAATACATTATCAGTAAATATGTTTTAGTCCAGGTAACTTAATTGGCAACTAATTCATTACAACAGTTTGTATTTATATATTTGAATCTAAGACACTGAATTTTACTGAATTTGTTGCTAACAATCATTTTATTTTATTTATTATTATTATTTTTTTTAATTGAACTAAAATGTAGAAACTGAGAACTAGTATGGCTGATGCCAGCCTAAAAGCCACAAACTTGTAAGAAAAGAGACAGATGATTGTAAATTGGTAAACAAATTGAAATTGTTTTTTGACATTTTTCAACATAGAATAAAATGCATCTTTTGCAGTTTTCCTGCATTCCTTCAAATTTGATGATCTTTTTTTTTCCCTGTTTGTGCCTCTGTTCTTTAGTGTCTGAGAGTGCAGAATATGAATGTTCTTTTGTTCAAATCAGCTCTCTGGCAGCTTTACTGAAAGCTTTGGGTCATTATCGTGTTGATAGCGAGCGCCATTTGAGTTAGTTGGTTCTTTTCTGCCATGGTGATATTGTATTATTTGTATTATCCATGACATGCACCTCATTGGTCATGGTATTGTCTATACAAAACATACTGGGCCCAAGCCATACCATATAAAACAAGCCATGGTATTGTCTATACAAAACATACTGGGGCCAAGCCATGCCATATAAAACAAGCATACAACATAAAACTGCCACCTCTACTCTGGCATTGAGGTTAGTAAACTATATTTCCCATCCGTAAACAAATTTGTTTTATTGCCCCAGAGTACTTTTCTCCATTGTTTGTGACTTTTTAGGTCATTTCTGATATAGTATAATTTGACAAAACATACGTGCCTTCTACTGTGTATTTTCTTCATAAAAGGAGGCTTGCTTTTATGTCAAGAATACATCCTTTTATTCACTAGTGTGTGTTGAACTGTTGTGTCACATCCATTAAGATTATGTTCGCCTTGAAGCTCTTTGGCGAACAAAAATTGTTTCTCTCTTTTTCAATTTCAGAAAAGCATTCTTTTCACTCTTGAAGTTTTAGATGGCTAATTAATATTCAGGTAAATTTGGTCATTTATTGCTGTAAAAATCCTTCTTTGGGAACAGGGCCCACCAGCGGCCAAGCGGTAAAACACTGGTAGTTAGGTCCGGGGTTCGAATCCCGTGAACAAGCTGGCTGCAATGACCGTTTTCGTGGTTTTCCCCATGTGTAACATGTATATGAGCGAGTTCTCTTAGAAAGTCCTCCACGAAGGCATCCCTCTCCTTAGGCAGACAGCCCTAGTGTGCTTTGCTGTGTTCTCAATACACACCTTTGGGAACAAACAGTGTTGCAGATTTTCTGATTTATCCATTGCTGAGCATTCTTAAAATAATTTGTAACTTCATGCTGTTGCAAAGTTTTCCTGTACCCATCTTTTCTCCATATATATTTTTCTTAAGAAAAGCAATCATTTAGTGAAAAATTTCAGAGTTGAATAGAAAAAAAATCATCTTTATAAATCATTATTATTCTTTTATATGGTAAGTTTCTTATTAAAGTGTTTCTATTTTTTTGTCCAGTGTTTTTTTTAATTAGTTCAAAGAAAAAATTAGGACCCAAAAACATGCCAATAATCTCCGATGAAATTTACAGAATTAACATATTATATCAGAGGATTCCAACTAATACACATGAGTAATAAATTTTAAAAAGTCAAGATAGCATTATTAAAATTACCTAAATGTTTATTTAGTGCAACCATTTTTCTATAATTCTGTCCTGAATATGACAATACATCGTAAGAATTTGTTGATTTATTAGTGCATAGGTTAGATTATTGCAAAATTGTATCAATTGCATTTACTTTGCTAATATAAAGGATTCATAATATTCTTTCATCATGGCATGACATATACAGAACTTTTATGTTATGTAATATCTGTGTAATTACTGATTTTCAGCTGATTCACATTCTATTGACACAAAGTTATTATGTTATTCATTACACTATAATAGTACTTCAACCAGCAGCCGAGCAATAAAGTTACTGAACACTAGTGGTTTGACTTGAAATTGATTCCGGGTGAGTGGGCTCACTGCAAGGGTATGTTTATGGTTTTCCCCGTGTGTAATGTGGATATGAGCCAGTTTCCTTTAGAAAGTCCTCCAGAAAGACATCCCTCCTTAGACAGATAGAATTTGTGTGCTTTACCATAAACAAATAAAACAAGCCATGTATTTTTCTCTTATCACAAGAGTAATGCATGTAATACCCACAGCACGTTTATTGACTGTTTATGTATTATGCATAAGACTTCTGAGCAATGATGATAGTTAAAATTTGACAAATACCCATTATAATAAATAAAAATGATCAATAATTATATGTAGATGTATACTGCAATCTCAAAAATTGAAGGATCAGTTATATTTTGATCAGTTTGCTAAACCAGTCATATTTGTATTTTATGATAGATACTGTGTGATTTTTCCAGATCGTCATTTTGTGAAATAGTGTTCTGATTCTGCACTTCATTAAATATTGCAGTTCTTCCAGCTAAGCAGTTTACTTGTGAACCTATGTGTTCTTACAATTTATTGAAAGACAGTTATATCATATATTTTTTCATATGGCTTTTTAGGTGTCTTTTGAACTATACAAATACTTTTTTCATTATAAAATTTAATTTTCATTTAATAAAAACAAATCTTGAGTTTGAAAAAAAAAAAACTGTTAGTACCATAATGCTGTGTTGCTTGCTGATCAAGTGGTTAATTATTTTGGGAAAAATTATCCATGATTTAAGTCAGAAAGAGCACTTGTATATGAAGTGACAGTAAAAAGCACTGAGTATTTGATGGGTATTTGTGAAAATTGAACCAGTTTACTTTCCACTTATGATATTGAATACACTAAATTAAAAATTTTGATAATTATATATATATATAATCTTGCATCTCATTTTATTGATTAACTTGCCAATAATTGTTGCCGTGCTGAAACTGTGTGTAAGTCTAACTGCCTTCACTTAATCATGTGTTCCGTTTTTCTATTTGTTTTGAGTTCTCCACAGGTTTGCTAGCTTTTTAATGCACTTTCTTCTCTTGACACAACCTTCTTCTCCTCCAGTGTCTTAATTGTGCATTTTTGGAACATCGCAGTGCGCAATGAACTGGAAGTTGATCTGTCAGCACTATCCTTATCTTCAAGGCAGATGTTTTTATTTTATTCGCCTTATAATTTCTTACTAAATGTAGTATTTCATCTCAATGTACTCCATCTTTGATATGATTTAAATCAAATTCCTTGTTATTATAAATATCACTAATACAAATCAAATAGTTTTCTGGTTGCAATTTTCTAATTTCGACTATGTGTAATGTATGCTTTACGCATGCGCGCGTTGAAAGAAATGTTTAATAAAGTAAACAAATAAATATTAAGCCTCTTTTTTTTTTTTTTTTTTTTTTTTTTTTGTAAATTTTGATACTTTTTAGATCATAATTGCTCTTTATTTCATAAATTACAGTTTCATATTTTTAATTTTATAATTCCTGCATGCCATCTTACCAGATTTAAACTGATGATCTATAATCCGAAAAAATCGTTAATCCGGAATCGCCGAAGTCCCGACGAGGATTAAAGACTTTTGACTGTATAGTGTTATTAATCTTGAAATGGTATGCCATGTGCAAAATTGTGAAACAAGCATCACTACAGTTTTGGCCACTTTTAACTAGATTTGTACCTCATCAAATTCAGGTGGCGGTGATTGCCTTGAAAAGATACAAATATTTTCACCAATGATAAATGAAATTGGTAAATTGGTAGTTTTATTCTTCCCTGTGTTATCTGAAATTAATTTAGTAGAATCTGTTTTCCGCATTTGTATTTGTTTTGGATTTAATAAAATAATCATTCTTTTGATAAAACTTTACACAACATTAGAAATGTTGCCATCTTGTTAGATTCAGTGCAAATGTTTATATCTGGCACTAAGTGGTGCCCCATTAACAGGAAAAGTACCTAATTTTTTTATGCATCATTTATACTTTTTAATATTAAATTTTTTCTCTCATATTGAATCTTATATTTTCAATCATATATTTTGCTTTTAACTGAAGCTTTCTTCTTTCTACTTAATTTTGTGTAAGTGGTATGGAGGATTTTGGAATATTTGCATGTACATATCCCAAAATATTTCAGTATGTTTTGTGTTTCTGTAATTGCCATATTTAACATACTTTTTATTACATTTCTTTTGCAGCCATTCCTTGGTGGCTCTGAATTATCTAATCTAGTCACTGGAAAAATAAAATTGGGCAAGGAAACATTAGCAACACTTGAAGGTCACTGGGATGGAGAAATATTTTTCAGAGACAGAAGAACAGGGGTAAGAAATTTTTCTCTTTAATTAGCTTTAAAAAAATTGTGTGTGTGTGTGTGTGTTTACATTTTGATTAATTTTTTTAATCTGTATATATGTATGCACATATATACATGATGTAACAGAATTATTGGATTAATGGTCACAACTTTAAGGGGGATAGAGGGTCATAGTTTTCATAATACAGTGACTGATGGGATGGGAAATATGAGCATGGAAACACAGTAAGTATGAAGAACATAATGAAGGGATTCCCAACATGGTTTTGGTATTGACCTTTCTGGGGATCAATAGCCAAATATGTACAGGCAGTTGGTAGATAATGATTTTCTTGTCGGGAAAATGTAAAATTTAATAAAATAACTAATTTATTTTAGCATTATATGGAAAAGTATATAGTATTTAGCATTATACAGAAAAGTATATAGTATTTAGCATTATACAGAAAAGTATATAGTACTTAGCATTATGTAGAAAACCAAGAATCATCTTCCTCACATAAAAGTAAAATGAGTAAGTACAGTAATTTTAAAATTAAGATTTGAATTATTCAGTGTGTAAAGCTAATTTTGATTCTGTTTAACAGGATATAAATTATTTAACTTATATATTAAGGTTATTCTGATTCTATTTATTAAAGAAATGTGTTTGGGGGGAGTGCATTCATAGTATGTAAATCATTTGCTTCCATAATAGTGATAAATCGTTTTTCCTGCTAGTCTTTGATAATTTAATTTCAAATCATGTATGCTAGATGAAATTTTATTTAAGTATAACATTCATTGTAAGCGAAAATATAGAGACTAAAAGGTTGTGGGTGTAAGCATAATCCTTTTATGTATAAGATATTGTGCTGTACCACAGTTATTTTCACCATCTTAGTATAAATATATCAGTTTCACATATTTGAAATCATTTAAGCAACTTCGATTGATTTCAGTTAAATTTATAGCTAATTTCCCTTTTACATTTGGTCAAACATTCTGGATCAGCCCTCCTGTTTTGAATGTTTAATTGTTGTACTTTGCCACTATTTCCAAGGCATATTTCAATTTACCTATTTTTAAAATAGCATATATTATTTATGAATTATTTTATATATGTTAATAAATCAATAGTTATTGAATATTTTGGGGTAAGTTAATTTTCTGTATATTTTGCTTTTGTGACATTTATTGCATTGTATGTACATCAGCATTTTTAGAGCCTTATCAAAATGCTAGAATTTTGTTTAAAAAAATAAAATAAATGCATATTGTATTATATCATTCACATAACAAATACATTCATTACTTTACTGGTAATGTAGTGTATTTTGTATGTTTTTATTTAAGTCTGCGGCCCACCAGCAGCCGAGTGGTAAAGTTGCTGAACACTGGTAGTTCGGTCCGAGGTTCGAATCCTGCGGACGGGATGGCTGCATGGGCGTTTTCACGGTTTTCCCCATGTGTAACGTGTATACGAGCCAGTTTCCTTTAGAAAATCCTCCACGAAGGCATCCCTTCCCTTAGGCAGATAGCCCTTGAGGCTTTGCCATAATTACACACACATTTCAGTCTGGATTTTGACATTTATCTTGGGGAAATGTATAATGCAAAATCAGTTATAGTTACAAAGATTATATTTCAAAATCAATGCAGTGCACAGCAAAATGAAATATAATCAAGCCCAGCTTTAGTGAACCGGTTTATATTAAATCTTTTAGATAAAATAAACGACCCTATTGGTTTTGTCCAGTTTCTAAGCATTTAACTCTTTCACATTGGTAGGGGCCAAAACCTGTTCCTCTCAAACATCTGAAATGCCCATAAATGCGTTTTTAATCCAAAGGGGCTTTGTTCCTGGAGGACTATTGTTTTAGTTTTGCAATTTTGTGTTAAATCACTATAAATGGCGAATCACTTTTCAATCTGTTGCCACCAAATGTTAGAGTCCTGCGTTATATTTGAAGAAAAATATAATGAAAAATCTGCATAAATGTATGTATATTTCTTGCATTGTGATAAAACAACGGTACATAGAGCCATCGAATTTTGAATGACGTAATCCTCCTACGAATGCGGGCATGTGAAAGGCCAAATTTGGAATTTGTTTTATTATTATCGATTTCATATTTTGTAAAACTTTAAAGAATTTTTAATTAACAAACTCAACGTTTTAAAAGCGAGTGATAGCAACACTCTACAGGAGGGTACACGTTTTTATCTCCAGCACACGAAACTGTGTATCAGAAATTCTAAAAATATGCTCATTTTAAAATTATTTTGAGACATTGCTATTGAACTGAATTTTATGGTTTAAGTGCAAAGAACATAATATTTAATAAATAGGGGTAACACAAAAAACGTTAAAAAAACACCCCTTTGGATGTCTGAAACCTTTCAGATTTTTTTAAAATTGATTTCCTTCTCTCATGCCAAGTAGAAGGCTGTATTGTTAACAATAACCTACTTAAGTGAAGCGATTACTTCTGTCTTGGAATCCCTGTGTGCTTTCACCAACTGTTGTGTGCAGTTTTTCTCATAGGACAGGAGTAGTTGTGAGTAGTAGTAGTAGGTAGTTGCAGATTGTAGTAAATGTTGACGCTAAATAAAGGAGAGGGAGCCATTTTTAGTTTCTTCAAAAGAATAACTGGCATGCCATTTAACAACTGCGGAAACTGTTGCCATGCACTAATGTGATGGGGGAAAAGCATCGTGTAGAAAGTGGGTGCAAACATTTTGGCTGATGTCTAAATGCACAGGCATTCTGGGTGTCTTCACTGTGAAAGAATTAATGTAAGTTTAAATGACTATAGTAATCCTTGAAATGTATGAGAAACAGATATTAAATACTTATATATATGAAAATCTTTGACCAAAGAATTTTTTGTATGTTCCACTGTATTATTTTCCAGAATGTTTGGAGCTTTGACTGAAAAATTACTAACTCTTAAAATCATCCACATTCAGATTATTTGGGTAATGAAAATCACCTGTACATTATTCTTCTCTTATCCCCTCCCCTAACACGCACAGACATTTCTCTGTGTTCTTTTAAATCAAGGGTATTCGGGCTATGTGTTATATCCGATTATCTTACCAATTTAGATAATAATATGTTATCATGAAATTTTATAATCATAAATGTATGTTTGGAGATATGTATTTTGAGGGAAGAGTCTGAACTATGTCTTATATACCAAGTAATTTTTCATATAAAATTATGTATGTAATGATGAAACACAAAAAAGAATGAAAAACGTAGTTTATTCATTGCACATAATAATAATTGTCAATCTGATATAATGGAGTAAACTTTCAGGCCATTAAAGTACATTATACCATTATTGCATGTATGTAAACTATCATAATTTATTTTATTTATTTGTGTGTCATAGGAGGAACATTTATTTTGGAATCCAGATCCAGAAATAAGATCGAAGAGGTTGAAAAGGTTTACAGTGCCCATAGAATACCAAGATGAATATGAATCTGAAAGGTAATGAGTAATTATAAATGATTATGCATTTTGCAAAAGTTCATTCTTAAATACCAGGCTGCTATATGTATGAATCGCCAAACTCTTCATGCTATTGATCACTAGAAACATTTTTATATCATAAAGAAATATTTATAACTTAATGGTTAAAGACTTCTTTTTGAAATTTTTCCAATAAGAATTTTCATTATTTTGAAGTAGTTGTAGAGTCATTAGGTTATTTTGAAGCTAAAAATGTGCTCACCCGGACTCGAACCTCGACCTCTTTGGATATGAGCCGAGCGTGCTACTGCTAAAATTCATTTTAATTGGATTTTGAAAATATAGTAAATTATATAATTTCTTAAATGCATGTATCAGTCACATAATCTCGAAACAATGGCATATGTACTCTACTTTTTGCCATGTGAAGGCCACATTCAAAGTGAATTACTGTCATTAAACATTTTAAGATTAGAGCAGAATAGAAAAAAGCCATTTATATTACTTTTTCGAGTATTAAATTGCTTGAGCTGAATCTTTTCTGCTCTGCGAGCAGCAAGGCTTTTGAATCGGCTCATAAAATATTTATTGACTAGACTTGTATAATTACAAAGCTTGTTCTTAGTTCATAGACATAATATCTGTATATCAAGCAATTCAGCATTTCTTTTTTCTAATTTTAGTCTGTCTGGTGGTAAATATTTCAACATAATTAGACATACTAATTCAGAAGTCAAACAACAAAAATCAGCATTATATTTTCAAGATTTTCACAAGACTAGTTTCGATGGTTTTACTGAATAATCTTCCTCAGCTGCAAAAGCGCAAATGAATGAGATAACATTTAATGATTAGATAAGATAAGATAAGATAAGAAAGCCTGGGCAGGAGGTAAGCTACTGGTGCCATCTGTTGATGAAACCAGAACTAAAACCTAATTTCTTTAAAGGCTGAAGGCAAAGAATCTCTTTCATTTGTTATCTCATTCATTTGCGCTTTTGCAGCTGCGGATGATGGTTTGGTAAAACCATTGAAACTAGTCCTGTGAAAATTTTGAAAATATAGCGCTGATTTTTGTTGTTTGACTTCTGAATTAGTATTTGTTCACCGTGTTATTGTATCTTAATTATAATTAGACATATTTTGTAGTAGGCATATTTATGGTTTGTGGTATTATATAAATGAGAACAGCAGTAGATTATATTTTAATTTCAGGCTGAAAACACTAACATCATGCAACATTTTGAACAGATAATCTCTCCATAATATCAGTGTTGTGAGAGTACAACATTAGAAGGCTGAAACATCATTATAGCATATTATGCAATACAGTTAATTTTATGAAGTTATGATTCATCTTTACTTTTGTTTAAATTTCTATCACTACCAATAGCACCACCAGTTTGTCACTGCCAATAGCAAGTGCAAAGTGTACATCCATATACATCTTAGCAGATTTTGCCTTTTTATGTCAGATTTGTGTTTAGAGGCTGTTCGCACATTTTTTAGACAATTTTGCTATGCTTTTAAAAAAATCACCAGCTTGGGAAAAAAAATTTTTTAACTCCCAACTATATTTTTAAAAGTGTAAATCATCATACGTTTTCGGGCAAAAATGGAAAAATGTTGTCACAATAGATGAATCTTGGGTATATTTAAATGACTGCAATAAAAAGAGATCCATTTATTATCATCGAAGAAAAGCAAAAAAATCTTAGACCTTGGTTCAAAGGATCTAAAGAAAGTTTTTTCAAAGGGATTTACGCTTGTTGGTGGTTTTTTGTATATACGCAAATAAAAATTAAAGAGAATGAAGAAAACTGTTAAGGTCCACCCCATATATTGTCAGGAACATATTTTATACCCAATTTTCGAATATGAAATATTTTCTCTTTACCCGCAATGCCTTTAATCGGTAGAACTGCATCAACACAAAGCAAGCAGCCATATATCAAAATCTACTCTTAATTTCCTGTAAAAAAATGGAAGAAGAAACATGTATCAAAGCCATAACCTTCACTCATATCCCTACTAAATCTCTGAGGTTTCATCCATGGATTTTTGCACTTTTGGACTTTTAAAAAACGAATTATCCAAACATCGATCTACAGCCCTCCTTGGACTCTGGAAAAGCTGTTCAAAAGGAATAGGATCAATGGCGTGGCAAGGGGGGTGTATGATGTCCCGGGTGGCGCTCGCAGAGACTCGCCATATTGTTTCCAAACAAGATTTTTCGAAAAATTTGTTTTTTTATTTTGATCGATTTCTAGAAAATATATTTAAAATTAATAATTATTGTAATATAATTATTTTCTTGATTTTTCTGATAAAGTGCATAATAAAATGTTTGCAGTACATCAACAAAATATCTGCTCATACAAAACATTCTTTCTGACCACTTTATTTTTCTAAAATAGAGGTATATTTTTATTTTTTTTAATGAAATGCATGTATAGCTCCTGCTTTTTATTTTGAAATGCTAACACAACTTTGTCCAGAATATCACAAGCATATCCATTTTCCCCAAACCGATTCCATAGTCTGGAAATGACATTTGGGAAATTCCTTATGCTTCCGCTACAATGGATTGCATTTGACTCTGCTGTAAACGACTGATGGCCTTCCTGGCTACCGATTCAACTAAGTCATCTTGCTGAGACATCGCATATTCACTGCTACAAAGCTGTAAATGAATATCAATTGTTTTTAATCTCCTACTACAAAAAGAATGCTGCAGGTTGCTCCTTACTCCTCGTCTAAAACGCTTAGTTTTCGACGTCACAGACTAAATTTGCATATTCCCAACTTTGTAAATGTTATAATTTTCTTTTTATAATCTCTCTTATTTTAGTCAAAAAGGTTATCGATTATATGGTTATTTCATTCCAAACTCCCAATATTCCCTAATTGTTTTGAACAGTGAATGTGACTACAAGATGTTACTCCGTAGTAGAAAAGAAATTGAATCTCCGACTCAGATACATTTCCGAATTCAATGCTAGGTAGTGACTGTTCTTAATATATTTTAGAGTATTTTATGACAGATTCAGCATTTTATTATTATTCACATTATTTTCTTATTACAAATATATTTTATACATCATATTACTGTGGTTTTTTTGAAGAGGGAAGGTGCCAAAAAGGTATTTTGCCCCGGGCGCCAGTTATGCTCACTACTCCACTGAATGGGATAAAATATCTTTTTCGATGCTAAAAAAAGACTTTAATGTCTTTGAAATTATGGTGTAGAAAGATAGTGAAGAATAAACATTATCGAATGGAACATTTAAAAGACAAAAGTTTTAGGTAAAATACTTGTGTAAACCCAATGAAAATCATCTGAAAAGTATGCAAACAGCATCTGTATTTTGCCATATTTCAAGAATCAACTTTATGCTAAAATTACAATATTTCGTATAACTGACAAACATGTATTTCATAATCTAAAAAGGGAGATGCTTTTTAATATACTTTTACATTTCAATAATTATTTGTTTTCTAAATAAATGAGGGGAGTTTTTTTAAATTATTATTATTATTATTATTATTGTACCTTTATACCATTTTCTGTATCCTGTAAGTGAAACAGTTCTTCAAAGTAAAAAAAAAAAAAAATCGTAAGTTATGCCCTAAAACGTGTCACCAGCATCAAAGTAGCATTGAGATAAGTATGTTTCACAATATAGCATTTGAAATTTGTACAAAGTTCGAGATCCAGACATCCAATATTTGGAATGATCTAAAATCCAGACCAACAAAAAAGATTTTTAGGAATTTGTTTCGAGGCTTTATGCATGCGCATTTGATGTATTTATGTTGAAAATATGATCTATTGTAACCTTTTTTCTGCATCATCTCTCCTCCTTGAAATAATTCTAACTTTTACATAAGGTTTAGTTCTCATTTTGAAGGGATATAGCAATTACGTCTACCCCCTTTTTTTTTTTTTTTTTTTTTTTTTTTTTTTTCACTGCCATTGTTTGTATTAAGAACAGACTGTTCCAGACTAATTAAGATGCAAAAACGAAACTCGATGTTATGTCATCTGGAAAGCGGAGTCGTGGTGACAGCTGATTGGCTGCCGTGAGATGACGTCATGTCTACTTCAGGTATAAGTATCTTGCATCGCTCTGGCTTATTCCTTCTGGTTTCTATTTCATTGCTCCAGTGCACATTGGAAGATCAGTGGATGCGTGCCGGCCACCGATAAATACCATGGTTCCAGTCCATGATGATTTTTCCTGGATTCTGCAAAGCAGCTACGATGTGAGCAACTGCCGTGGGTGTCATCCTGTTTCTGTGGTTTGACGGCGATAGATCTCAGGTTGTGGTTCTTGGGGGTCAACTGCCATGGACTGCATTCTGTTCCCTTAACTTAAGGGACGTCAAATTTCAAGCTGTGATTTCCAGTGAGCAACTGCCGTGGGCAGCAATCTGTTCTATGGTTCGGCGGCGATAAATTCCAAGCTGTGATCTCTCATGAGCAACTACAGTGAGCAGCTTTTGCCAGTTCAAGTGCACTCAAGGTTTTGTTTAATTTTTCAGGTGCCTTCTTGGCCAAAAAGCATGGACCTATTTATAGTGAAGTGAAATTCATATTAACTGCGTAGTTTTTGTTCTGTGATATGTTTTTCACATATTGAATGCCGGTATTCAAAGATCAGGTAATATATTTGCTGTATCATTAATAGTGTAATATTCTTTAAAGGAAAAACCCTTGAGATTAATGAAGAGTCAACTAATGTAATTTTTGATAATGTTACACTCTTTAAGTTTCTGGTGTTGATTAAATTTATTTATTGTATTTTTATTTTTTTATATATTGTTAATAAATTGGTTAAGTTTAAAATTTTTGTCTTCAGTGTCTGCACAGTATATAACATTGGGGAGCTTCTATTTCTATTTCAGGCCCACCAGCGGCCGAGCGGTAAAGTCGCTGAACACTGGTAGTTCGGTCCGAGGTTCGAATCCCGCGAACGGGCTGGCTGCATGGGTGTTTTCGTGGTTTTCCCCATGTGTAACGTGTATACGAGCCAGCTTCCCTTAGAAAGTCCTCCACGAAGGCATCCCTCCCGTTAGGCAGATAGCCCTAGTGTGCTTTGCCATAATTAAATACACCACACCACCTATTTCTATTTCAACTAAATGTGTTTATAACTTTAAACTTTGCTTTTGCACCAACTTATGTATTTGCGTAACATGCGCATTTGATTTTCTTGCGTGGCATGCGCTCCATAAGAAAGCATGTGGAGAATTCCGATTCTTAATTTCACTTCGGTACCAAATAAAATGCCTCATTATTGAAGAAACAATTATTTTAGCATAAATTTGTGTGATCAATAATTTGGCTCCGTAGCTGCGTATCTGCTTTTCCAATTAATGTATTTTATAAAGAAATGTGGAGAAAGCGGTATAAGTGAAGATGATATAACAGAAGTTTTCTATTGTGATGACAATGTTCCAATCATCGATCAATTAATGAACAGTTAAATCTGTAGTGTGGTTCTAGATCCAGAAAATACTGCTACCGATAGTGAAGAAAGTGATGAGAGGATATTGAAAACGAAAAAATTTCGGTTGACAAGTTAGTCAGAATTCTCAATGCAGCAACTACAGCACTTGAACAGTGGAACATTGTAACTGAACAAGAAATTATCTCTGTCCTCTGAATTTGAAGAGAAAGTATTAGCACAAAAAATGAACCAGCTTAAACAATTTACATTCAAAGAAATGTTTAATAAAGTAAACAAATAAATATTAACCTTTTTTGATACTCTTTAGGTCATAGATGCTTCCTTATTTCATAAATCACGATTTAATATTTTTAATTTTATACTTTCTCATCTCACTAGATTTAAACTAATGATATAATATCCGGAAAAATCCCAAATCCGAACGAGTCTGGATATCAGACTGTGTACTACATATATTAATCATGTAAAGTGAGGCTGTTATATCAAGAGCATTTCATTGTATTTAAAAACTTTTTTTCTGAAAAAAAAATTATTAGACCTATTGATATTACAGACTTGTTCCATTTGTTTATTTTTGTTTAATGAATTATCAAAACAAAATTCATATTTCTTTTTCACTGCTTTGGAATTATCTGTCTACAAGTAGTTTTTCATTTTCTGCGACCAGGTTATGGCAGCATGTCTCATGTGCAATTTTACGAGGAGATCAAGTAGCCGCAACTGAAGAGAAAACTCTACTTGAAGAGGCACAAAGGAAATCTGCCAAAGAACGTCAAGTAAAACTTGAAAAATGGACTCCAAAGCATTTTGTTCAGGATATTGTTACTGGTGAATGGGTGTATAAATATGCTGAGTGAGTTCATTGTTTATATCTGTTCTATTCTTCAAAAATTTAGTTAATCATTAATTCTATGTATAATAACAGATATATTTCAAATTTAAATCATCGATAAATAATGGCATTTTCTGCGCAAGTTATATCTATAAAAACAAAGAACAGGGAGTTTAATTCCGAAGTCAAACAACAAAAATCAGCGTTATATTTTCAAAATTTTCACAGGACTAGTTTCGATGATTTTACCGAACCACCATCCTCAGCTGTAAAACCACAAATGAACAAGATAGGAAATAATGATTAGATAAGATAAGAAAGCATAATATAAGAATAAGCAAGTGGCACCATCTGTTGATGAAAACAGAACTAAAATATAATGTCTTTAAAGGCCGAAGGCAAAGATGGATTGGAATTAGGATCGTTAACTAAAACAGAAAGATTTTTTTGAATGTGAAATGCCTCTAGAAAATCCAGTTCTCCAATGGAACATGTTTTTTGAATAATTTTGGCAGCAGAAAAATTGAAAGTGTAATTTTCGGATCAACAATGTTAAGCAACAGAAAACTTCTGTGTTTCCTTTTTTCTAACATACGCCTCATGTTCCTTAACACAAAATTTTAAGGCTCTCTTAGTTTGGCCAATGTAAATTAAACCATACTGGCAAGGAATCATATAAATACCTCATTAATTCATATCCAGAATGGGGTCCTTGAGTATGGAACTTGGAATTTTATTGATGGGAGAATAAACAACCCGAAAGTTAAATTTCTGCAAAATATGTGCAACTTTATAGCTAATTGATGGAAAGAAGGGAATGACAACAGAATTTTTATAATCTCTTAAAACAAGAGTGTGCCTTTTAGTGTGTTGAGATGAGAATTTTTTAACTGCTTGATTAATAATATTGGGTGAAAAGCCCCTGTCAATAGCTATTGCTTTTAAATAATTTAGTTCATCATCAAAGGATAGTTTGGAGAAGCAAACTTGAAGAGCATGGAAAACATAGGAATAAAATGAAGCAAATTAAGAGAGCCTTAAAATTTTGCGTCAAGGAACATGAGGCATATGTTAGAAAAAAGAAAACACAGAATTCTCTGTTGCTCAACATTGTTGGTCCGAAAATCACACTTTCAGTTTTTCTGCTGCCAAAATTATTCAAAAAACATCTTCCATTGGAGAACTGCATTTTCTAGAAGCATTTCACATTCAAAAAATCTTTCTGTTCTAGTTAACGATCCTAATTCCAATCCATCTTTGCCTTCGGCCTTTAAAAAATTATGTTTTAGTTCTGGTTTCATCAACAGATGGCGCCACTTGCTTGTTCTTGTCCAGGCTTTCTTATCTTATCTAATCATTATTTCTTATCTTGTTCATTTGCGGTTTTACAGCTGAGGATGGTGGTTCGGTAAAACTATCGAAACTAGTCCTATGAAAATTTTGAAAATATAACGCTGATTTTTGTTGTTTGACTTCTGAATTAGTATTTGTTTGGTGTGTTATTGTGTCTTAACAGGGAGTTTATGTAAGCTATTTCAAAATATAGGATGATTGCTAAAATATTCTTTTTAGATTTTCATTAGTAAAATAGTGCACTGCTCATCAGCATAAGAAAGTGCATCATTTGCAAAATTACTTTTCTACTTCTGAATTTCATTTTGCAATAAATCTTTAAAATGCTTTCCATTGCTCATGCTTAAAAGCAGGAGAAATGAAATGCTTTAATGCCTTAAGCTATATCTATTGCCTTATATAAAAATCTGTTTATTAATTGCAAAATTTCTAACTAATTCTTCTGTGTTAGCATTTGTATCTGAAACCTGAAACTAAAAATAAAATTTTGTGGTGACATGTATAGTACAAGCCTCTTTTTGCATACCTCTTTTAATTTTATTCAGGGTAAAATATGTATTTTTTAAATATTTTTGTTTTTCTATAACTTCATTCTATGCTTTGGGGGAAAAAATATGCAAAATCAAACATAAACTTTTACACATAAAATTCCTTTTTGAGTTGAGTCTTAATTTTATTCAATAATAGTAAAAATGTAGTTTATGAGTTAACAATATCAGGTATTATTTGCTCTTGAAATGAGAACCCCCCCAAAAAAAAATGTATGTTAAAAAATAAAGTAAAAATGTGAAATTTAAAGAATTTTTAATGGCTAATTTTTTTAGCTGTGTGAATTAATTACTATTAATTATTTTCTGTGGGTTATTATTCACTTTCAGAAGTGGCCAATGAATAATAAATGCTAAACTGATAACTATTAATCCACCAAAATTTGAAATATAATTTTAAAAAGGAAATTATTTGATGAACCATTCTGACATATTTAAAATCTACTGTACGTGCGTAATGAGGTTTATTTGACTCATACTGAGATGTTTAATTAGTATTAAAATTCAAATTCTTAATTTTGGTTTGGTAGATAATCAATCCTAAGTATCAAATTTTATTCACAAATGAATAAAATTTTAAAAGAACTTTCTTTTCCTGGAAATCCTCTAACTATTTTTCTGACTTATTATTTTAAAATACATAGTTTAAATTAGTTTGGGTACTTTCTGAATATTATAAAAATGTTCTTTAAAATATGGAATTAATAACTCAAGGTTTAAAGTTTTGAAAGGCTTTAGCACTGAATGACTCTCTTCTGTGAAGAAAGTCATTAACTGAAGAGATAAAAACATATAAAAAAATTTTAAGGCTTAACGTAAATTGGAAGTTCCAGGGTGTCTGCGTGCAACAAGTTAATAATTATCCTTGTAGAGTCATTAGGTTATTTTGAAAGAGGCGACATTAAAAATGAGCAATGCCCTCACCAAGACTTGTATATGGACCTCTCGAATACGCACCAAGTGTGCTATGAAGACATGTTGGACCATGAAGGCATGCAGAAAGGAGCAAGAAAATACCTTATAGCCTCAATTATAAATTCAGATAACTTGGAAATGGCTTGTATGATATTTAAAAAATTCTGTATTTATGCATAATTTCAGACATAGAATTGAACTGTGGAAAAAAATCAGTTCATTAGTTCAGAAATGTCTGATTTCATGTCAAAATATGTGCATTAGAATAGTGATACATATATACTGTACTGTTTACGTTCCTGTGTTTTTTAAATATCCTTAATAAATTCAATCATTCTTGGTCTATTTAAACCAAACTGAATACATTTAATAATGAAACATTATATGTAAACATTTAGTAGTAATTCAGCAATACGGATAAGCATTAAAATAAGATTTACAACCGTTACAGGTCAGCTACACTTTTAGCGACCAAATTCTACAAACGACAAATCTCAAAAGCGTGTTGCCAGCGCAGGGCAATGAAAAGGTGGAAATTAATTCGATAGGCTTGGAATTAAACAAGTCCGTAATATGGACGTACATTATCCGGAATGATCTATAATCCGGACCTCAAAGCAACAAACTTTTTTTTGTATGCTTTACACATGCGCATTCGGAGGATGTGTCTCCAGATACGTTAAAAAATGCTTGGCATAATTTATGGCCAGCTACCATATTTCATGGTAATGACGATGAAGATGATAGCCGTGAATTTGAAGGTTTTCGGACATTGCAAACTAAAGGTGAAATTTTCCAATTATTGGATTTTGTAAAGAAATGTGGAGAGGCAGTAATAAATGAAGATGCTATAACAGAAGTTTCCCAATCGTCAATCAATTAACGGATGGCGAAATCTGTAGTATGGCTCTAGATCCAGAAAATACCGCTTCCGATAGTGAAGAAAGTGACAGATTGGTTATTGAAAATGAAAAATATTCGATTGACAAGTTAGTCGGTATTCTCGACACAGCAATTACAGGATTTGAACAGTGGAACTTTGTAACTGAACAAGAAATTATGTCTGTTTACAGAATTAAAGTGAAAGTATTACTACAAAAAACGAAGCAGCTTAAACAACTTGCATTGAAAGAAATATTTAATAAAGTAAACAAATAAATATTAATTTTTTTTTTTTTTTTTAATTTTGATACCCTTTAGATCATAATTGCTCTTTTTTTCATAAATTATGGTTTCATATTTTTAATTGTATAATTTCTGCATGCCATCCTACCAGATTTAAATTGATGATCTGTAATCGCCGAAGTCCCGACGAGTCCGGATTATGGATTTTGTACTGTATATATTTATTTAATCTTTATTACACATTTCATTGCACTTTAATTTACTTATGTTAATATTTTAACGGAACCACAGTATCTAAGCATCTTTTTAGCGTATGAACTAGGAATTTTCTTTGAACTTTTTTCTAAATTTTGCGACTCAATTCGCAAAGTTTTTGACCACATAGGTCTTTTATCGTTTGTTATGTTTTCTTTAATTATATATATATATATATATATATAAATCTAATAAATGCTCTAACTTGGTATTGTACTTTCAAGAAATGAAGACCACAAATTGAATTTTGTTGATTGGCTAATTACATTAGGAGATTATTGCAGGAGTTAAAGCAACAAAAGTCGGCATAATATTTATATTTGTTTTCCAAATTTGTGAATATTTTGCTGGTTCATGTTGCTTTAATTCCTTCAATAATCAGTATTCAATGTGTTATTTTGACTCAAATACTGTATGAGATATCAAATTGCCTCCTCCTTTTTTGTTGTCCGTCCCATACTTTGTAGACAATTATTTCGTTTTTATTGTATAAGAACTTAAAATTAAGCTGTAATTTTATTTTTTACACTGCAACTTATAAAATTCATAAAGGATTAGATTATAGTGTATAATTTAATTTAAATTTGCTTGTTGGAATTTAAGTCAAATTGAATGAAACTGCAATCTGGTGTTTTAAACATTTTGACTAATCCATGCATGTATATGCAGCTCTAGGCCCTGGGATCCCCGCACTGATGTTCTCCAATATGAATATGATTTTAAAATACAGACTTTAACTAGGCATAAGCCCCCCACCGTACGAACTGGTAGTATTATCAGTGTTGAGGACACTCCTAAAGTGGAACTCATCCGCCACTTGTCAGTTGATCGTGTCTTACCAAGGCCTTCCGTCTGCATATTACCAAAAAATCGACACCGGAAAAGCGTCACCTCTCGTGGAAGTGAAAGTTCATCTGCGAATGGTGAGGCCTTTCATGGCAGCGATTCTACAGAAAGTGATGGTAAGTTTTTATTCAAATCAAATTAAAGTAGATCTAGTAAACTGGTTAAGTTACCTCAAGAGAAAGTCTTGATACATTGAAGAATAATTAACAAATAGCTTGTTCTAATGATACTTCTGCTTGTTTAGTGATCAAATATACTATTATGTTCTGAATCTGTTCTTACAGTATGGTGCTTTATGAGTTTATTTAGTTGAAATTTAATTCTTCCCTTTCTTTAGCCACTGCTGTTTTACTTTTAAGGATATTCACCAGTTTTATGGTCTTCAAAAATATTGCTGAACACAGTATATATATGAAACTACCAAACATACTTCTTTTACAAAAATTGAAAATAATTGGGAAGCATCATTATGGAGAAAAGAGCATAATAAGCATTTCTTACAATGAAGACATGAAATGAATGAGACAATGAAAGTGTTAAGTTGAAAATTTTGCACTTATCACATAAATGAAAAACTCCGAAGTGAAACTTCATGTTAATTATACAAGTGCCATATAGTCTGGCATATAATGCACGCTTTTAATACAAAAAATGAGATTGAAATTTACTGGTGCATGTTATATACTGGATATAAAAATGATAGATTTTAAAATTTGCAAAAGATGAGCATACAAAAATTAGATTTCTATGTGCACCACTATATCTTCAGGCACAGGCACATTATCAATTTCTGTTTCATCTTCACCATCTCGTTACTCTGATCCATAAATAAATAATGATCTTTCATTCCATCTAAATTGTTAAATAATATACATTTTTTAAATGAATTATGTCACATTTAACTTCATTCCATGCTTTTACTGTTCCTTCACATACTATTTTTAGACTGGCATTTGGCCTCCTTTTGTAAATGTTTTTTCACCTTCTAACATATACATATTCCACTGTCATTTAAATTTTTTTTCGATTCTTTCTTTGGTTTATTCATGCACACATCTAAAGGCAGAACTAATGGTATTAATCCACTTGGAATAAGCATCATGTCTGTATTATAAACTTTCAACAATTTCTTCATATTAATTAATGCATTCTTATGGGTTCATGGATTTGGAGTGACTAACAATGACACTTGATAAAGTATCAAAACAATTTATTTAGCCAGTATTACTCAGGAGTTTACAGAAACACGTTTACAGTTGTCAAAAAACTACGTCAAACATGCTGAAAAAACCAAACACAGCCTTCAAGCTGTCAGGCTATAACGGTGAAAGCACTATAGTACAGCTCCCGACTTGGTCGATCACTCTCGAAGCACAACACACTCAATTATGCTCTATGATATGTTTGACACTAGATAGGTGATCAACTCGATAGACTACAAGATACTCTCCACTCCGCGTACCAGCAGGTTTTATGTAAAGCTTTTGGGGTGCTTTCGAGAACATTCTGGACTAAACCAAACCGGTAAGAATTTGTTGCAGAATGTTCTCTCTCCATCCATGGCATATCACAAATTTTGTCACCAAATGGACGATTTCCTGCCAAATATGGCAACACTGCCTTCCCTGCCATTTTCTGGCAACCCTAAACCCACCTTGAGGGCTAGCTATCTTACCGTGGCTGGACATTTTATAACAATATTATCCATTAAATGGTATCTGAAAATATCCCAAACTAAAAGACTTCCTGGATTCTTTAACAACAGGAAACTTTTGCCAAACATTTCTTATCCACAGCTTCGCACCATTTTCTTCCTTCCATCCATTGTTTCTCATGGACATGAATGAAAATACCACTTGGGAAACATCTCAACTTTAAAAATAACCATGGATTTTAATTTTGTACTGTCCGCTAAGCAGGAAAGCACTATGGAGAGGTGAGATTTTCATGACCTATAGTTTTATGTGAAGTGTTCTTGATCCTTTCACATCAGTGTCTTATTTCGTATCAAATCAAACGTTGTTGGAGTTTCATCCATGTTTCCAATAAGTGGCAGAATTTTTCCCCCCCCTGCCCAGTACTTTTGTAGGCCATGCTTCATTCTTACTTATAACATGCTTTTGGAAAAATTGTGATTTGTTGTCTAAATCTTTTGGATGCCTTTGTGAAACTTTTTTTTTTTCTTCTTTCCATATAGAACTAAATTGTTCCATGCCATAAATTACTACACCAACTCAAAGTTGCTTTAAAGGTTTCACTTTCATTTGCATTCTTTTTTTCCCACTTTAAAGCAAATAGAATGTCTGCTGTTTCTTATTAAAATTAATTCATTTTAGCAATTTTCTAGAACCCAGTTCACAACTCTTTCTTCTAGAATAGGCCATTTCATTACTCCTTTATACGAAGCACATTTATTCTTTGGCATATTAATTATGTGATTGCATTTTTCTTCACTTATGGAGCTTTCACCAACACCAAACATCCTTGCTGCAGTATGATTTCCTTTCTCTTTCACAAAATTGAATGACTTTACATTTGAAACCAGCACTGTGTTTCATTTGGTAGGAGCCGTATTTACTACTAAAAGAGCACTTAATCAACTGTTGTTCCACTAAAGCAAATGTGATTTACTAAAGCTGTCGATGTTCAATGCAAAATCACAGCTTCAAATAACTACAAAAAATTGACTGCTTATCTGACTCCTAATTCTGCCAATTCTTTTGGGTCTGAAGCTCATTCTTACCTCAAATGATGTCCTCCTTTTCTCAAAACCCAAGAACAACATTTTTATGTATGCCTGCAATGAATACAACCCAGCCTCTTTGCAGAATTTTTCCCCCCTTAAAACATTTCCTCCACACACACATATTGTACCCCTTATCACTTGTCAATTCAGTATACCATTTTTGATTGAGTAACAAAAGCAACATAAATATCAAAGGAAGCAGTGTATTCTTGCTCTTGACATTCTTTGAAATCATTTATTTGTATTACTTTCTTGATTCTATTAAACATCACTGATAGACTGTTTCCAGTAATTCTGTTCATTGTAATTATATAGTCATAGAGGTATTTTATTATCCTGTTAATAACTTGAGTTCCTTATTGCAATTTTAAAATGAGTTTTCATTCTTGACCATTTCTTGCATTGTATGGAGTACAGAAGGCAATTTGAACTTTATTATTTCTTTATCACTGACATTGATTAGGTACATGGAGTAAGCCATTGACATGGAGTAGGAAATTTATGTGAAATTATCGAAGTGGAAAGGAGGTCTAACAATTAAAATTTTTCAAAGTACAAAAATGTAATTTGGTAAATATTTCATACTTTCAAAAAAATTTAATTAAATGATTTAATGAATTAGGGATCATTTCTGTTATAGAACAATATATGCTAGGTAATTTTATCTAGAGAGTACTAAGTGCTAACTTGGTATTTTCAGCAAAAATATATAGTTTCACCATCAGATCATTTTTACAGCAGTAAGGTTTTTCTAAAAGTAAGGAATATAACCAGAGCTAGAAGAAAATGCACTTGTGCCTATAAAAAGAGCACTTTGTTGCATTGTACAATAGCTTCAGATTTGTACATGGTAGAAAAATTTTTTTGTATATGTCCCAAATGAAATAAGAATTATTTATATGTAACTGTATCAATTTAAAAAAATGTAAAATTATCATGAATTTGCTTTGTTTTCTTCCATTCCAAACTTGTTTAATTATTTTAAAATGATGTAAATATCGACATGTGGCTTTTGGAAAATTTAGTTGCACCTCTTAAATTTTCTTCAAATCTAACATACAGCTAGTATTGTCATGAAATTCTGTCCACTTCTAATTTGCACTATATAGTACTGCAATAATTATTGAGAAAGTTAAAAGTAATTGTTAAGCATACTGATGCTTTACCATGTGAGGAGCAGAGGTGTTATTCTAACCTAAGTAACCACTGCTGAAAAATGCACCATTTAGTAGAAAGAATAAAGGTAGTAGAGTATTATCTTAATTCTTTCACGTGTATCGCTATTTTGTCTAAATGATATTTTTTTCTTCTGAGCCTTGGTTAGTGATCACTTACACCCTTTGACGATGAATTAAAAAAAAAACTTTTTTTACCTCGTTTTCTATACAAGTTACAAGTGAAAAAATATGTCATAAATAAGGTAAGTGTTTGAAATTTTTTCGACAAAGGGTTTTCGAGCCAAAGGCTGGGACATATATGTCCCAGCCGTAGTTAATGGTGGGATACATATGTCCCGCACATAACGATTGACTTACTATAAGCACACCTATTATTCTGGAAAACTTTATTATATGAAATAGATTTACATCATATGGTACAAGGTAGAAATCATTCTTTGCATAACCCAACATTACGCATTGTTCAACTCATATTTTTTTCTTTTCTCTATGTTCATTTGTATACAATGAGCACAGCGGATTTTCCAACTATCTGAAGATGATCCCCAACATTCAGGAGATTCTAAATATTTTTAACCCAGGAGTAATTTTTAAACTTTTAGTGGGACATATGTGTCCTCTTAGTAGTCAACGGGTTAATTATATTGATCAAAACAAAAACTTGGTTGGGTAGAAAAGTTGTTGCTAATGCTCACTTTTCTGACTTTTAGTCAGCTGAAGCCCACGAGATTCCTTGTGGTAAGGAGCACATGTTTGTGCCTGTTTTTGGCAACAGCCTTGTGCACCTTACAGGTGACAGGCGATTTAGCTCAGTTCCATCCTCTATTTTGATGGAGAGCAACCTGGGGCATGGGTCCGAGGGTCTCCCACCCAGAGGACTTTCAGCTTACTGCATGTGCCCCCATACCCTTCAGCATGGCAGTCAGTGACACTAACCACTATACTGGTTGGGCAGCGGGTAGAAAAAGTAGTTAACATCGTCCATTTGGAAATAAACTTGAATTAAGTAATTATGAAATCAAAGTATATCCATCCAATATAAGGGCATTATATCTTTTTACTTCCTGTAAAAATTTCTTGTTAATTTGAAACTTAATTTGCTTCCTTTTATAGGTCCCAGAAAAAATTTTCATACTGCAAAATGCAGTATTACTCTGTCCTCGTTGCAGCAGTCCCTTCAGACTTTACAGCAGTTACAACAAGAAAGCAACCAAACTTTACGCTCAATGCAGCTCCATATGGAATCAGTTATGGCCCAGCAAAGAAGAATTCATTCACAGTTAGCGCAGCGTTGGGATTATAGCATTATTGCAGCTCTTGTACTTGTACAAATAATTCTGCACTGGTTTCTATGACCATATACTGCCGTCAACTATTTAAGGTAGTAAAGAGTGCCTATTATTCAGCTTTATTCCAAACTGTGAATTAAGTTTATTGTTACTTCAACTTCAGAGTAATCAAAGAAATGTAGATAACTTCAGACAGTTCAAGAACTGTAGATTTTGATCTTTTTCTAAATATCATGAACAAAAGAACAGTTTTTACCTCTTAAAGTTGTTGATTAAAAGTTTCTAGTTTTTAAAGCTTAATGCTTGTTATATGATTAGATAGGATATATACATACATATATATATATATATATTATATACATATTTATTAAAAAAATTAAAATATGAACTAGGAAAAATTTGTATTTCATGCATTTTTCAAAATGTCCAAATTATTGTAATTTAATTGTTTGACATTATATTTGAAAATCTAAGAAATACAAAGTCTAGTTTTTAGGTTCAGAGAAATTTATTATCATTTCCAAAATTTTTAATATAAAAATATACTGGTTGTACATAATTTATTGAGCTGTTTACAAATGTAAATTAAAGTCTTCATTGCTATGTAATTTTCTATTAGTGAAAAATATAAATAGTTTTAGTCCAGTCTTTAGCATACTTTTCAATAAAAAGAATGTCAGTGATCCTTTACTTGCCATTTAATCAAATAATATGTAGTGATTTCATCTTTTACGATGCTTACTGTGTACATTTTCACTTGCTTTTAAATGCATTTTTAAATAGGAAAAATAAATACATGCATTTTCTAAGAACAAAGAAAAGACTCATATATGTAGAAAACATAAAATTGATTTGCTTATCTATATTAATGAGGAAAGTGAGCATAGAAAAAACATAATAGATTATAATAATCTTGTTGTATCTTGCTTCATCCAGTTGAAAGTAAATTTCTGTGTAATTATTTCCAGCTGGAATAAAGCATATCCATCCAACATATCTAAATGTATATACTGTTAGTTAAGTATTTAATGGGAAGCAGTAGCCTTAATTTCTAGCAACTAACACACTTGTATTTTATTTCCAAATAATTTATAACTTCTCTTTTATTAGCTTGGTATCAGCATACAGAAAAATGGTTTTTGCCAAAGCAAAAATTCCACTGATATTTTTAAAGTCTATTATCATTATTTTTATCTATTATTTAAGATTTATGTTTTATTTAGCATTTTAATCAGCCAATAAATTGTGTGCATTCTATGTATATTTACTGTAATTTTTATTCATATTATTAATGGAATTAGGGTGTGTGTTTTATTTATAGTTTATAAAAGTAAAGCGAATGTCTTTTATTACATATTCTAAAACAAAGCTGAGTAAAAACAGTTTGAAAGTACAAAGTATGGGTCTTTTATTGTGTTTCCTATAAATTAATGCTGCTATTATATAAAATAAATATGTGTTAAAATATTTATGAATTACATGTGGTTATAATAAAAGAGCTTACTGTATGCATACAGGTGTGTCCAATTTTTTGGAGTGAAAGAGAAAGTTAAAGCAAATTTTAATCGCCACTGCTATTTTAATATTATCCAAATAAGATCCTGATACTTGAAGGTATCTTTCCAAAAATATAATTAGATACTTTTAAAAATTATGTATGAAAATAATTTTTTGGAGATCTGCCTCCTCATTAATATTGGAAAATTTCATCCTTATTTTAAAGAGTTAAAAACATTAACTGCCAATGTATTTTAATCATATTAACACCATTAGATATATACTTAGGTTCAGTTAAATGTATCATCTTAAATTTTGTAGGAATTTTTTTAACTTTCGCTAAAAGAGAATTTTATAAAATTTTGAGATTTGATATATTACTGTATTCATTAGTTCTAAGGTGCATCTCTTAATTTTAGTGCACCCAAGAATAAGAGACCGATTTTAAATAAATAAAGTAGAGGAAACTTAGGATTTTTTAATAGAGTACTTTAATTTATTATCAATTGTGTTTTGGAAAATGGAAATATACTTGATTTTGAAAGTGTATCTCATTATTAATGAAATTAATATGGGGGGAGTTGCTGCTTAGAATCAAAGAAATACAATATTGTGGTCATAAAAAAAATTGTAAGTCATATTTCCTTAATTCAGAAAAGCAATTTATTAGAATCTGATCTACAAAATCTTTTATAGTACCATTTAAAAAAAATAATGTAAATAGAATATGTTTATCCGTAATTATGATTCAGCAATTAGCATACCAAATTGTATTTCATCTTAGAGTACTTTATTAGAAGAAAATTATTTATTGTTATGTAATAAATATGATGACATTTGAATTTCTTCAGATGAAATTTTGGCTGTCTTTTTAGTTTGAAATTTAAAAAATTTGTGGCGACCTTCATTTAATTATTTTTCAAATACAAAACTAGAGAGATGAAATCCTCCCTTTTTTTAATATAAATATTTGAAAATAATAAACAAAATCGAAAAGAATTACTGTAGCTCTTAAAATACTTGCTTGCTCATAAATGGATGGAGTTGTTAGTAGCAGATATCTGCATTTCTATGTGAAATCTGAACATTCCAAGTGAATATATAGAAATATTATTCATGCCATGAATATGCACTGACAAATCTTAGTTTTACACTGTTAGTTAAAGTGAGAAATTGTTTATTCTGTCAACTACAGTTCTGAGTGAAGTAGCCATGATATTATTATTATACATATTTTTTTTTTTTTCTTTTTCCAGTTTATGTACAGATGTTTACAATTAGTATTTTATATAAATATATTGTATAGCTTGTGTAAAATACCTGCCTACCAGCTTTTGATGAATATGCCAAAGGAAGCTTTTTTTCCAAGATACTGATAGGCTGGTTGGCCCTTGTAACCATGTTATGTATGGAATCTCTGTGTTTTGTATATAATATTAGAAGTATTTTGTTAGTTTGCTTGTTTTTGTTAAATAAAAGTATGAGTATTTCTCATATTCTATAATGCTGTTCAGTACTTTGTCTTACAAAGATTATTATATATAAAAAAAATTTAGGTATTTATTTTTTAATTGTGATTGCATTATACGTAAAGGCATCATGAGAAAAAAAATGTAACAATTTATTTTGAAATCTTCATTTTTTTAGTTGTATGTATTTCTGTGCAATACAAAATTTAATTATATACATAAATATCTCTTTGGAAAGAACATGAAATGGCAAAAATTTATTCACTGCGAGATCAAATTATATATGCATTAAGTTCAAATTGCCATTTGATTTCACTTTGAATTATAAGTTTTTTTTAATTTGAAAAGAAATTTTCAATTAAATTTATTAAATAAAAAATTGCTTGAATCTTTCTACATTTAATTAAAATGCTAAAAATTTATTTCTTTACTAATTTTATCTGTGGAATGAAATCTCTTGAAATGAATTTTATCTGTAGGATTTCAGACTATCTTTAGTTCTCATTAAAATTAATCTGCTGAGTAACTCTTTTAAATTGTCTTTTAAATGTGTTTTATTTTTTCGGTTTGCATAAAATTAAGCTAAGGACAGATTAGTTCAAGTTATCGGAGAACATGGTGCCAACATGCAGTACATAGGAGCTTTTCTTATTTTGACAAAAACATACTATTATGGTAATCTATGCAATTAAATTGCAGTACTACGAATATTTTGTCACTTTATGAAATATCAAAATGTTCAGAAGTAAAGTTTGCTTATTGAGCTTATTTTATTTCTATCATTATAGTTCTTCTGTAACTTAAGTGTAATAAGATAAGTAATTAGTTAATTTGGTGTATGTCTACATTTTGCCTAGTTAGTTATGGTAAAATATGCCAGGGCTATGTAATGGAAAGAAATGCTTGTGTGGAAGACTTTCTATGGAAAAGTAGCTCATGCTTATATTACATGGGAAAATAATGAAAATAAGTATGCAGCCAGTTTAGTATATTACCTGGACTCAAGCCCAGGAGGAAACTGCAAGTGTTATGCAACTTCAGCTACTTGGCCATTGGTGGCCACTTGTTTATACATTTTATAATTTTTTTATTCCTGTTTCTAGTAATGACTTTTTCTCTTAACTGAAATGTTAGAATACTGTGCTATTATTTTTTACAACTTATTATAAAACAGGTTACATGTTTTGTATGAATATATTATTTTAAATATACTTGAATTATTAATTTGCAGTATCTTGCTGCTTTATTTGTCAAGTAGCCTGATTTTTCATATGTCTTGGAAATATCATTAACCATTTGACTTATATTCTTGCATTTGCTTTATTTTCCACAGTCTTTTCTAATACTAGAGCTGCCAGTATATTCTTATTTTTACTAAAGCTTAAAACAGTCATTTTGACTGGTTGGTAGTTCTAGTGTTTAATCAGTTGACAGTTTAAAAATAATATCTTTAGAAAGATGGCAAAATTTTAAGCAAATTAAAAAATAAATTTTCTACTGTTGCAATGATGGGAACAATTAATTTAATTTATAACTTTATTTAGCATAAAGCATAATATGTAAAATATGTTTTAACATAAACATTTTTTCTCTTAATGTTTTTAAAGGCTTGAAAAATTTGCTTTCTAATTTACGTAAAATATTTTTGCTTTGCGCTACTTGTAAAGTTACTTGTTATTTCATTTTAATCACTTTTCACACTATTTTATACCATTCTTTCATTTATACCTATTTATTACTGAAAATGTTATGTCTGTTTATGATGTGTGCACGTGTACTGCACTTTGGCTTTTGCACTACAGTTAAGGTGTGTAGATAGCATAACCATCGATATATTTGTCATCTCACTGATCTAAACAGGTGTGTTGGAAATGGTAGCTTGTAAATTTATTGATAAAATTTTCCTTGTGTTTTTCTCTTTCTTAATACCAGTAGTTCCCAAACTTTACTTTTACAGATTTTTTAACTTAAAGAGATTACAATGCAAAAGTTCAAGCTTTTTTCAAACTTTTAGCTTTTCTATTTTTAATTGATGCCAAAGCTCAATTCACAAATTTTCATCTTAAAACATAATTAAATGAATTACAGTAGAAATTTAAAATATCTGTAATCCAGATATCTAGGCATACCTGAATATAATATACATAGGCCTATTGTTCTTTGTTTACTCTGTGAATCATTGCTTAGCTATAACAAGATCACCTTTTCTAATTTTAAACTGAATTTCTTTAACTTCAGTGCAGTGAAAATAAAAACACAATTAGGTACTGTTCTATTATCAAGACCGGATCCTGAAAGGTATGCATGTATGTGTTCAGGTATATATGTAAGCACGAATGTATGTGTGTGTATACATGTACACATATATGCACATACACACATTCATACATTTCTGAATCCCATCCCCATAATAAATGTACATGTACACATATATGCACATACACACATTCATACATTTCTTAATCCCATCCCGATAATAAAACAATACCCACAGTTAGATTTAGGGCTTAGATAAAACCTGTACTGTTCATTATAATTCAGACAGGAATGAGTTACGTGTATAAACAAATAAAAAATAATTTCATTTGTTTAACTTTATGGGACGGAGTCCATTTTATGCTTTATTTTACAGGAACAGAATTCTTTTATTCCTTAAATCATATGTTCCTATAAAAATAAAATGTAGCAAATGAAAAAATGCAGCTGTTGATTTGCATTACAATAAGTAAATATCTCGATAGACAGAAATTAAATTAAAATCCAAAGCGTGCAACCCTTTTTTGCAATTTTATCTGTGTTAATGTTATAAAAGAACTTGACAATGTTAATTAATCATATTTATATTATATAGAAAGAAAAATACTCCTGTATATTCAGTTTGTTTTACCACCAAGGAAGTCATTCACAGAATGCAGATATAATTTTTTCACAGATTTAAGGTGTTGGAAAAGTAACAGTAAATCTTAGTTGTGTAAAATTAGTGAAACTCCAAATATTTGGAATAATAGGATTACGGGCCTTCTGCATTATAATTAGGCAACCCTCCTATAGTCGAGATATTTACTTATTGTAATGCAAATCAACAGCTGCATTTTTTCATTTGCTACATTTTATTTTTATAGGAACATATGATTTAAGGAATAAAAGAATTCTGTTCCTGTAAAATAAAGCATAAAATGGACTCCGTCCCATAAAGTTAAACAAATGAAATTATTTTTTATTTGTTTAAACACGTAACTCATTCCTGTCTGAATTATAATGAACAGTACAGGTTTTATCTAAGCCCTAAATCTAACTGTGGGTATTGTTTTATTATCGGGATGGGATTAAGAAATGTATGAATGTGTGTATGTGCATATATGTGTACATGTACATTTATTATGGGGATGGGATTCAGAAATGTATGAATGTGTGTATGTGCATATATGTGTACATGTATACACACACATACATTCGTGCTTACATATATACCTGAACACATACATGCATACCTTTCAGGATCCGGTCTTGATAATAGAACAGTACCTAATTGTGTTTTTATTTTCACTGCACTGAAGTTAAAGAAATTCAGTTTAAAATTAGAAAAGGTGATCTTGTTATAGCTAAGCAATGATTCACAGAGTAAACAAAGAACAATAGGCCTATGTATATTATATTCAGGTATGCCTAGATATCTGGATTACAGATATTTTAAATTTCTACTGTAATTCATTTAATTATGTTTTAAGATGAAAATTTGTGAATTGAGCTTTGGCATCAATTAAAAATAGAAAAGCTAAAAGTTTGAAAAAAGCTTGAACTTTTGCATTGTAATCTCTTTAAGTTAAAAAATCTGTAAAAGTAATTGGCTATGTAGCATCAGCTCTTAGTCTTTATTTTTTATAATTAACATTTAGCTTCATAATAATTAAAATAATTCATTAAAACATTAAATAAAGGAAATTTCAAATAAAATTCCTCACAAAAAATTAAGCAATCACAAAAGTTCAAAGGGAGCATTTTTTATTATTCTAAAGAAAATTGTTCTTTATGAAAGCATCAACATTTTAAACATTTGTCAGACTATTCAAAAACATGTGTAAAGAATTATGTAATTAGCAACTGAATAAAATTAAATAATAAAAGAAACTTTACTTATACGCTGTTTAAAAAAAAAAAAAAAAAAAAAAAAAGGCTTTTTTACAAGCCTAAAAATGAACTCTTAGAATTTCATAAGGATAAATGAAAGAAAAACCCTCTGTTTTGAAACCAATTAATTTCTTCCATTGCAATATGGTCTTTTTTAAAAGCAGGACTATGTGTTTTTTCTGAATGATTCATATTACTAAGGTTCAGAATCTAGTTCATTAATGTGCTGTTAATTGAACATATTAATGGCTTTTGTTTTATATGCAATTAATTATATATTTATGTATTAATATACATACAAACCAAATTCCTTAAATTTGATTATAAAAACAGTTGAAGGAATAGAATTTTATCATTTTGTTCTGATGCAAATTAACTTCATAAGCAATAAAGGACCAAATGCTAATTTAAAAAGAAAATTGCTTTCTAAAGGTTTGTAACTTCAATGTAAAAATTCATTAACTTTGTTGCCTTCCCTTGTATATAGTATTTTGTATAACCATAATTAATGGTTGCTATTTCTAGAATCTATCTGAAAATTTTCTGGAATAAATTGTTTTATCTAATATTAAAGAATTTTATTTCAGGTCATGATCATATTTCTGAAAAATTGTACGTATTTCAGTTTAGATAAGAAAGATATTGATTTTAAGTGAAATTCCAAATTTTGATAATTTCATCTTTTTTTATGGTTCTGTAAATATGAAACCAAATATTTTGTTTTTTCCTTAAAAACTTTGTTATTCTGTTATCATACTTCTTCTGATTAAATGTCAGATTGGGAACTACTGCTTTATGTAATTTTGAACATGTATCAAATGCAGTTTGGGACCATATCTGTGTTATGTGTATGGAAAGTAATCATAGCACATCTCTGCATTTTCTATGGCATTTTTAATTAATTTTTTAATATCTTTATCTGTTATTTGCAGTTTATCAAAATTAATAATCAGTTTTAAAATGTAAATTCTGCTTAGAGGCAATTATGCATTGAATAAAAATTTCTCATTAAATAAAATGTCTAATGATATAATCCATTTATTTAATTATGATGAAAGTATGCTTCGACCCACACCTTTGCATTATTTTTAAGAACGCGCTAAGACTTGCACCACACTCATCCACATATATCATATTAAGAATAAAAACAAGGGTGTGGTTTAAAGCACATTTCACCCATTGAATTATTACACTTTTTCTCTCCTTTTTTAAAGCTGTTCAAGAAGGTGAAATTATGTATTGATTAAATTCAAATCTTCTCTGTTATTTAAATTTTGATACATCTTAGCGAATTGTAATTGATCTATGAATTTTTTAAATGGGGGATATTAAGATTTGTGTATTATAAACATTTCAGTATTTGCATTTATATTCTTGCTTTTTAACTTCATTTTTATGTTCATTACATTTCTTTTCAATTATTTTTGGACTGTGAAATTTATTTAATGAAAGCTACAAAGTTGCCATTTGTGTATAACTTTCAGAACTTTGTTATATTGTTATATTTAGTTTTGTAATACAGATTTTATGCAATTCCTTTGTTGTATTATTATGATGATGAAATAAAAGTTATTACATGCCACAGATCTGTATTTAAACAGAATATCTTTATTTTCACTAAATACTTAAAATAAAATACTATAACAAAAGAATTTACTTGCCCTTCTAGTTTTGGTGGAAGACCATATACATAATGCCCCTTTTTTATGCTAATGTTTATTAAATACTGAATTTATTTCTAAGTTTTTTTGTAACTATTCAGTTGTTAATGTAATTAGCAAAAACATAAAGAACTAATATACATATTTATTTGCATTAGTAGTAAAATGGAATATTGATTTTTTCTTTGGGTCAGTGCAGTGTATTCAAATTGAAAGAGTATGTCTGTAATTTTTAATTTTATGTTGCACATTTTACATTTATGTTATACTAAATGAATATATATAATTTTAAAGAGGAAATAAATAATACGTAGCATTGGAAACATATTTTATTAATCATATTCCAACCCTGCTATCTATCTTATCATACAAACAGCTTGCACGAATTCTGCTGAGGAGTTTGTATAGATCATGATGAAGTGAAGTGGGAAAAGGGGGCTCACAACCTTCCACAGTTGTTACAGTGGTTACAAGACAAGCTGGGTGGAGAAAAATACCTGCAAGTGCCTATTCTAAAGTAACAGACTATAGTGTAAGACATACATCAGCTAGTTCCACTGCCTAAATAATGTATTCATTATGTAACTAGTACTATCTATATGGTGATAAAAACCTTAATGTTAAGAGGTACCTTTAATTTTTTCTTTAAATCTATATTTTGTGTTAATTCAAACTATGATTTTGTTTGTTTCTCTAATTTCTGTGCAAAAGTGTACGAGAGAGGAGAATAATTGCAATATCGTTATACACCATGTGGCCTTTACTTCCACAGTCATTCATTGTATATACTTCACATTCAAAAATATGTTAAATAATCACAAATTGTAAATAGCTATATTTTTAATTTTAAAAAATCAATTTTTTAGATGCTACAAAATTTGAGTTTTTATAGGTTTTCTTATCTCTGTAGTTATATTCAGTAAAAGTTTATACTCATAATGAAAAATAAAAAAACAAAACATTTGATTCCCATAGGACAAAAACTGACTAAGATTTTTAATTTTAAAGTTTGAGATTCGGGGGTTGTATACAAATTGAAAAGCAAAGTGTTTGTCTTTGTGTGTAATTAAAAACTAAATATATCAGTTTAGAAAAACATTTCTTGTGGTAACAAATAAGTGATGAGCATTGCTGTCATGAAATGTTTTTAATCAATGAGACTTTCAAAAGAAGAATTTATTCCTGGAACTCGTGTTTTATAAAACAATGAGAGACTTCATGATTACCATATAACCAAATCATGACATCACTTAGACTAATGAATTTTATTTTTATGTGATTGTTCGATTAGGATTATAAATTATTAATAATGTGTTTAGCATTTCAAAATTTAGAAATTTAATGTGTGAAAGTCTTTTAATGTATGATACATAACAAAATTACAAATTGAAGAGTATAATAAATGGCATTAAAGTGAAAAAAAAATCAACCTTGAATTTTGGTTTATTTTAAAATGACCCCCTTCCAGGCAAGCATAGGAAGACAGCAAAAAATTCCAGATCTTCAAATTAAATATCTTCATTAATTTTTATCATTCAGAGTTAAACTATTTGTGTCTTATTTTGTATAATGATTATAAATATTTTAAGCATAATTAGAAGGACCATTAGATTTTGTAATTTTTAAAAACCAAAAAAATATGTATAAAATTTAATTTTGAAATTTAAAAATGCCAAAACCTGAATATCTGTGGCATTTAAAACAATTTTTATAATTGCAAGTATATACTTTGTGACCAACAGTTATGAAATTAAAAGCCACATAAAGACTTCTAGGGACAAATGGTATATAATTAACAATGAAACACAGAGTGTAAAAAATATCTTTTGTTACAGACATAACCTACTTTTATAAATGTTAGCTATTACAAAAGATATAAATTAGTTTCTCTTTTTTGGTTAACAAAAGGACTCCATGGAGGATCTTCACTCTTTCGAAGAAAGGTAAAAAGCAAAAGTAAGCTTCAGCAATTTTTATCTAGACTGCAGAAAGTTATGGCTAATTATTATGTAGAATATGGGTTTAAGGTAGTTTCTGCAACATACAGCTGAAGATAATTGCTGGCAGTCAGCACTGGATTAAGATTTTTGGAGGTCGTAAGCACTTGAAAGATTTGAGGTTTCCTACATATATGTACACTAGTCTTTCTCTTCATTCTTTTTCTGTCTTGGTTTTGATTTTGCTACACTTTCCTTTCCATGGGAAAACCATAAACGGGAAATCTTTTGATGACTATTTTCTTGAATACCTAAGGGCCTTCTTGTGGTGCCCCAGCTTTCCTTGATTACCTAAGCACGTGCTTATACTGCTTAATGGTTAATTCAGCCCTGCTTGCAATGAACAATATAGTAGACGAAAAAAGCCAGTATTAGCAGCCACAAGCATACTTAAGCTTTTTTCCAGCAGAAAGGAGGATCCACCACTGTTACCTAAGATCAGATACTGATAGATCCAAAATTGAATACCGGCGAACACGGTAATTGCATGGGTATTTATATGGTTTTCCCAATGTGCAAGCGGTATTTATCTTTAAAAATCCTTCACAATAAGCATCCCTCTTATTAGGCAGATAGCCTTTGTATACTTTGTCTTCATCGATTGACTGACTCTATAGTAGTCAACCTGATTCCTGATCCTGGCTGACCAACGCTAGGAGGATGAGAAAAACGTCTCGCATACCAGATCGGAAAAGCGTACAGCCTTCCAAAAGTCGTGACCACACAACAAACTTTAAACCCATAAGTTTTGTCCACGTGACATAAGCGAAGCTAAATCGTTACGTAATCGAATCTTAAGTGAGTACGTAGTTAGATATCTGAGAGCAAGCAGGTGCTTAAGCTTCAAACAAAATGTGAAATATCGTGAGCCCATGTCTCAAAAAAAGAAATACGCACGCGGTTATTCGCCAGAGTATCTGAAGGTGGGTTCTATAGAATCTGTTGCAAATAAACAACATCTAATGTGTTTATTGTGGCATAAAACATTATCTAATGAGGCAATGAAGCCATGTCGATTGCGAGAACATCTTTTTACAAAGCATTCAAATGCCAAGGACAAGCCCATTGAATATTTTCAGGAAATATATAAAAAAACTTCAAAATCGTTCAACTATCATTGGATCATTTAAGAAACAACGTACAAAGAGCGAAGATGGATTAATTACCACTTATCGCATTTCACAATTAATTGCAAAAATTGTAAAAGCTATAATATTGGAGAAAAATAATACTCTCTATAAAAAAATTTATCTCAACAGTAATGCATCAAGACATACCTCAAATTTTGAAAACGTTGCCCCTAAGTGTAAAGTAAAGCGACGAATTGATGAAATAGCAATGTTGAAAACAAACTTATAAGTATTCTGAAAAACTGGTTTTCCATGCAACTGAACGAATCTACCATTGAAGATAAATGATGCTTGATTGATGGTATATGTACGCTATTTCGATTAAAACAATATATTACGAGAAGAAATGCTGTTCGAAATAATTCTCATCACAGATACAAAAGGATTATCTATATTTAGTACTGTGAGAATATACTTTACAAAAAATTATATTCCTTTGAATAATACTTTTGCATGCGCTATTGATGGAGCATCATCAGTGGTAGGTCACTATCGTGGATTTGTTGCTTATTTGAAGCAAGAACTGCCAACTATTTTATGTACTCATTGTGTGGTGCACAGACAACATATTGTAGGAAAACATTTAAGTCTGTATTCATCATTACACTCCCGGATTTAGCGGGGGGCAAGCCGGGGTTCTTTGCCCCGGGCGGCAACTTTTGAGGGCGGCAAATATAATTTATTCTTACAATTTGCACGACCAAACATGACTGCATATATCATCCCTGAGGACATGAAACCATGATATAAAGATCTCTTCATTTAGATGGGGGCGGGCAGCAGAAAGACGAAAAACTAAAAATTTTTTATTTGTTGGACGCAAGCAATTGGCTGGTCATAGAAAAAAATGAACGCTCACCAACAATCTTTCTTAAGCAGTCAATCAGTATTATTAGCCGGTAAAGCGTAAGCCTCAATCACATTGAACATGATGACAGACATTTGACATATAATACAGAACATTAGTAAATAATGAAAAGCTTATGTTTTGGTTTACATATTCTAAAGACAAGAATGCAATTTGTTGTACACCCTGCAAACTTTATCAGAAACATGGTGCTTCCGTTACACCATACAACAGGATTCGTTAATTAGAAAAATGTTTTAGCAAAATTAACTGAGCGCGAAGCGTCCACAATCCACAGAGGTGCATGATTAAGTGGAAAATTCGAGTACGATAAATGAAATCGTGCCAAGGCATCGATCACGACACTGAGCCACCCATTCATACAGAAAAAGAAAAATGGAGAAAAATTCTATTATAGTCATGAATGCGGTACTATAGCTTTCAACAAACTGTCGTTCTTTTCTTGGGTGTGATGAAATCTTAAGTACCCTGTTCACAAAGTGTCCTCGACCTAGCGAAGGAAATTTTCTGAATTTAATCTCTCAACTTGCCAAACATAATTCAACTCCTAAGTACCAGTCAAAGCGCCTAACAAAGGAAAAGGGATCATATTTACCCCATATGTGTCTCATACAGAGAAAAATGAACTAGGTGACTCAATACGTAAAAACGTGTGATGATTGTGTGACATAAAGGAAAATTTTATTGTTTTCATAGAAGTTGGTGGAAAGATAGGAGAATGTATTTCTGAACGCATTGTAGAAAATTAGTGTTATAATTGACACTTGATGATTTAGGTATTGGACAATGTTGGTGTCAGTTTTACGACAACGGGTCTAATATGGCTGGCATTTCTAAAACAGTACAAGCATGGTTTGTTTTCGTGGATTTCTTCATGTGTACCGTGAATCTGAGCCAGTTTCCTTTAAAACGTTCCTCTACGAAAGCACTTCTCTAAGCAGATAGCCCTCCTGTTTTTTCCATATTCATATAGTAAAAAATCCAACCTAATTTAACCAGTATGCAATAATACGGAATAGTGAGAAGCTTAGGGGATGGCCGTTGTTCCTAGAACGGAAAACGAATGGTGGCGAGGACTGGAGGGTTAGAAGCACTCAGGATTAGAGTTAGGATTAGGCTTGAATCCGAAAGTATGCTCACCAGAAAGGCAATTCTCCTAGGAGGGGACGATTTTCTAATTATGTAACTTAGGTACGTATTTTTCCTTTATAGAAAAAAAAGAAAAAATGGTACGTAAAGAATTTAGTATAAAATGGAGCTTAGGTGTTTACCTCGGGCCCGGTGGCACAGTGGCTAGCGCATCGCGCAGCAGCACTACAAGTCCGGGGTTCGATTACCGGACTGGGCATGATCGACTCAGCCTTTCATCCCTTGATTTCCATCACTTGGGTCGATAAAACGAGTACCAAGTTCGCTTGGGGAAAAATACTGGGGGTCCTGCGACAAGCTGACCACTTGTTCAGGGCATATCCTTACGCACCTCGGGGCCCACGATCAAGAAAGCAGATTTCGGGCACTGCATTCCTTGGCCCATTAGAGCTGTTACGCCTCTGAGTTTTAGTTTAGGTATTTACCTCAAACCCTACCTATTTCTGTATTTATTAAAGAAATTAAAACTTTTTAAAGGATGATGGGTGAGGGCGGCAGTTTTAGCTTTTGCCCCACGTCAGAAATATCAAAGATCCGGCGCTGCATCATTAACTCTAATAATTCAAGCTGTAAATAAGATCAAAGCCAATGCAAAGAATGATAGAACGCTGCGGCAGCTTTACCAGCACAATAATAAAGATTTTATTACTTTTGCACACAAGAGTTCGGTGGCTTTCAAAGGGTACATGTTTGTCTAGATTTGCTGCATTATATGACAGTGCCATATAATTTTATAATGAGACCAGTCTGTGTCAACAGGTAAAAACAGTAATGAATAATGCCTTTTACTTGGCAGATATTTTCAAGAGATTTAACGATGTCAATTTGCAGCTTCAAGGAACTAAAAAAAATCTTGCAGGCTGCAAAAGTATCGTGCTGTTATTTATTGACAAACTTCGTCATAGTCTACTGAAGAAAGAATTTCATCAGTTTCTTCAATCATCATCTATAAAAGGTAATCAGGACCGTATTTACGCATAAGCTACACAAGCTATAGCTTAGGGCCCCCACTTTCTTGGGGGCCCCTCATAAAATTAAAATAGAGTATAAATGGTATTAAAATATATTATAACAGACTTATAAAGGGGCCTCATATCTCAAATAGCTAAGGGCCTTATCAAGGCTAAATCTGGTTCTGAAGATAATGTAACTGCAGAGGATGTTGACAGATTCAGAAGCTACTTCAACTTAAACTGGACATGGGAAAACGATTTGAGGATATTTTAAAACTGAAAGTATATGGCGATGAAAAATCCTTTTACCACAAATACTGAAAAGTTTGATTCAACTTCCCAAGAACTGTTAGAAATTAGATATGATAAAGAAAGTAAACATAAATTCGACAGTGGTTTGAATATGAAAACTTATGGCAAAATAAAAACAAAATACCGGTCTTATATCCAAATATGTGGAAAATTGTATTCAGGTTGAAAGGTTATGGCAAAATAAAAACAAAATGCCGGTCTTATATCCAAATATGTGGAAAATTGTATTCAGGTTGATACCTTTCTCTTCCTAATATCTTGAGTAATCAGGATTTAGTGCTGTTAATCATATTATGACTAAAGAAAGAAACCCCTTGAATATTTTCGAAAGGGAAGACCTTCGTTTGTTTCTCCCAAAAATTGAACTGGATATTCAATATTTAGTGTCCCAGCATCAGCCTGAGAGATCCCACTAACAATTCAATTAACTAATGTAATTTCTATGTATGCAAAGTATAAATAACAAGATATATTTAACTACTGAAAATTGACTTATAAAGATTTATTCTGCAAAACTTAGCGAAAATCCGACATAGCACTTAGTAAGTAATTTCCCTGCTTTGTAAGTCACCAAAACTGGGGAACCGGTGAGCGGTTAAAAAATTTTACTACTAACAGAGATACAAAAGTGGGCAGTAGGTACAAAGGCTTGACCATCCCTGATATATACCTTTAAAATCTCTTATTTCTTTTTCCGTCCTTCTAAAAGATTTGTTGAATTTACTGCAGGTAGACTTCCTTAAGAAAAAAGAATACAACTTTTGAATATGTTAGTGTCATATAGATGTTTTTATCATTCTTGAGGCAAATGTGATTATTGAAACTTTGAAGAATCACAAATTCGGTTCTTATAATATTCGTATTCGTCCCAAATCTAGACAATTTGCTAGTGGCATTCCTGTTGGTACTCGACAATGTCTGACTTCCTCTTTTAGAGTGGTCACTAATTTAACTTCGTGTAATTTTGCGCAGGTTGCCGAACTTGATCTGTGGATAAAAGGAAACCATTTTAAGACTTGTGGCTCGTCATAGTAACCCTGTCAATGGCAGGCTTGGAGTTCGAACTCTTGCTTTCTGAAAATAAAGCAAGCCTGTGTGGCGATTTCAGTGCTCATAGTAAACGTTGGAATTATAGTGACCCTAAAAGAGTTGGATTGGTATAATGGACAACTTTCAAACTCGAATAAATTAGAACTTCTATTTAATGATTCTCATGTCCCTGCTTACTTACATTATGATGATAACGGTATAAATCCTGACTTGACATTGATTTCTTCTGATATTGCTGATGGGGCTTTCAGAGAAATTCTTTATGATCCCGGATCAGGACAGAGTATCATTATCACTAGATAATTATCCCCAAGCAAACTTTGCTTACAAGAAACTTAAAGACGCCAAAATCAGATGGAACTTTAAAAAGCTAATTGGAGAGCTTTTACACAAGAACTTGAAGACACTTTTAAATCTCCAAATGACTTTTTAACTCCAACAGCAAGTATTGATAATGCATTCTCCAGATTTTAAGAAACTATTTCTTCCTTTGCCAAGAAATTGATTCCTAGGGGACGACAATTTAAATTTAAACCTTTCTGGAATGAAAGGTTAAATTTTTTACGGAACATTTCTTCAAAGGCCCGCAGAACCACCAAACAATCTAAGAATCCTGTGGATATTATGAACTCTATAAAATCTGTTGCTATTCTTCGGAGGGAAATACTGATTACAAAGCGAAAGTGTTTTAATGAATTTATTAGAAACACTTATTATAGAAAAGATGGTAAAAAGATTTATAGATTCGTAAGTAATCTAAAATTAAGCTAATTGTGAATCTTAAAGAACCTATGAGAATGGGGAGAAGACTTTTAACTGACAACAGAGTTATCTCTAATGCTTTGAATTGTTTTTACTCCAAAAGACAAAGATTGAAGACTGAGGATTGTGAGAAGGAAGATCAGGAGATTTTGTACTAGCTCTACGCCATTTAACTACATTACAGATATTTTTGATAGGAATTTTTGCATACTAGAACTTAAGGAGGCTATCGGACAAATTAAGATTGGAAAGTGTCCTGGATCTAAAGACAATGCTCTTGTCGCCTTGCTGTTTTTATTTAATCGTAGCTGGACCCTTGGAGTTATTCCTGTAATTTGGAAAAAGGCCATCGTGGTACCAATTCGTAAAAAACACAAACCTGCAAGCGAGTTGAATAGTTACAGACCTATTTCTCTTACAAGCATTCTATCAAAGGTCATGGAGAGAATGATAGTTGCTCTGTTAAACTGGTAACATTGAATCATACAATCTGCTATCACTTGACAGGGCGATCTTCAGAAAATTCCACTCTACTAACCAACAGGTTGCTTTTATGAGTCAATCTATTAAACACTCTCTGAACCGCCGACATTCCGCTCTTGCAGTCTTTGTGGACTTCGAAGTAGCTTTCGATAAAATTTGGAGACTCCGCATTGTCCAGAAACTGCAGAACATGGAGATTGGTGGTAGGGTGTTGATGTGCATTAAAGACTTCCTGTCACAGCGGTTTGTGCTACCCGTTTTGGTGACTGTCTCTCGAGCTTTAAGCAGAATGAAACTGGGCTACCTCAGAATACTGTATTGAGCCCAATTTTGTTTAATATTCGTATTAGTGCTGTTATTAAAACTTTGATTTCTGATGGCTTGGTAAAGGTGTCATTGTTTGCCGATGTCTTGGTGCTCTACAGTACCTCTACAAAAGATAAATAATCTAAACTTAACTTAATCTTGAATGTAGTTGTTGGGAGACTTGGTCAGCCGTTTTCTGAAGACAATATGACTCTAAACACCGATAAGACTTCTTGCCAATTTTTTACACTTAATAATCACTAACAACTTGCTCCTGAACTGACTATCTTAACGAAAGCATACAATATAATGACACTTCTTTCTATTTGGAATGTGTTATTGACAAGAAAGTTACTTAACATGCTGAGCATATAATTAATAAAGCCGAAAAAAGGCTTCCAGTTCTCAAGAGCATGAGACCCAAAGACGTTTTATAGCATGATTTTTTGATAGTAAACGTTGCCAAATTATTAATGACTTGCCATTCGAGTTGCTTATTCCTTCCATTTCATCTCGTTGGACCTTCCATTTCATATGTTGGACCTAGCTCAGAAAATTAGACAATCGGATCTTCCTTCCAGGGCCTTATGGGTAATCGCTTTGGAGACCATCCATAACTGTTACGCTTCCGATAACTGGTTACATGTGCAAACTGACGATTCGCTTTCTGATTTTTCGCAAGGCGCCAAAGCTGGCATCTTTAGTGAACACTTTTGTTTTCGCTTTCCGATTGGAAATTTCACGACTCACTTTGATGGAGAGATGAAGTCTATTCTTATATCAATTGAAGAACTTTTTATACCTCAAAATTTCTTTAAAAAAGGTTGTGATCCTTTTTGATTCTTTTTCTGCACTACAAGCTCTTTATTCCAATAAAGAGCCTGAAAACCCCCGCTTCCTAAAATGTGGAACTTTGCTTGCGAATTTTCCTAATAGGGTGTCCTTTCAATGGATACCCTACCACTGAGGCATGAGGAAAATGAGAGGACTAATTATCTTGCCAAGAAAGGATCTTCTGGTGTTAAGAAACCCCTTGGGAAATTACGATTCTATTCAGCTAAATTGGAAATAGATAGGATTTCCAGGTGATTTCTGTTGGAAAACACTTTGTGTAGCAAACAATTTCACAACAAATTATCAAAGTAGAGAGTAAAATAATTTTTCTTAGCTTGTACCCAGCGCAGCGTCAGCTTGATCATAGCTAATGAAGATGTTTAAAATCCTAAAGAGTTTGTAGACGGAAATTAGAAGATCACAAACACATTTGATTTATACATAATAGTAGATTAAAATTCGTTTGTTTCGTAATACATATCAATAGAGAGTTATATAAAAGAATGTCGTATCGCTGTTCTTTCCTGAAAGACAGAAAAAATAAAGGTAAAGATAGAAAGCGAGTTACACAATTAACTCCTTTCAAGGTGTCCAGATTACACTGTTTATCGCGCTATTGGTGACAGTCCATTTGCATACCAACACTTTCTTCATGATACAAATTTGTATCTTTCGAATGGCAGACCTTGGAAAGTACCCTTTTCTAGACAACAATTTGTTCCTGACTCACCTCGTGCGACTGCAGTTGCAACTTTTAGAATGTTAATTGGGCACGATTGCCACAGTGTTCATCTTCTTCGTTTTAACACTGTGGACTCTCCTTAGTGTTCTCTTTATATGACTGGACAAGATATGACTGCTTTACATCTGGACGAGTACCCTGCACTATCTGCTTTTTCTTGTCGTGTGGCGAGATATTGGAGAGCCCGTTGTCTCATCGCTTAGTGGCCAAACAACAGGCATTTGATAAATAAAATATAAATATCTATTATTTCCTACATTCACTGCTTATTCGCAAGACCTTTACTTAATTTTAGATGTAAATTTTTAACTTCCTCCCTAGATTTTAAACTTTTATAGTTTAATATGCACTCTTTCTTTTACCTTATTTCTTATATTTTTTGTTCGTAACATTTATTTTCCATACTGTTAATACCTAATGTTACTAACTTTTATTGTTTTATGTCATTTTACGCAGATTGTTTTTCGTATTTTCTAACCAACATACTCTTAAATTTAACTTATTTCTTATATTTCCCAACCATATACATGATCTTTATGAAGTTTTAGATGTAATTTTTAACGTTTGTAATTTTCAACATATTCTGAATTTTAATTAATTTATTATAATTTTGCACAATAGATGTAACCTGTAGTTAGTTTTAGATATTATTTTTAACTTCCTTAATGCCTATTTTTAACTTTCTTAACATTTGTAGTTTTAAACATATTCGGAATTTTAATTAATCTGTTACATTTTACGATCATAATCATTCATATATGAGTTCACATTTCTTATTTATGTAACTTTGATGCAACGTTTTGACACTTTTTACCTTTCTTTGTTTCCAACATGTACTCTGAATTTTAACTTATTTTAATTTTTTAAAAGAATTTTAACTTATTTATTCTAATTTCTTTTGATTTTACTTATTTTACTACTTCGCATAATGTTACATGATGTTTTACATCTTTTGCCTAAACAAACCGTGATTTTTAAGTTATGCATTTAACTTTACGTCTGTTAATTATTCTTCATTTAAATTAATTGAATAGTTCTAATCTATGTATATAAAGAAGAAAGTCTGTTTGTTTGTTATTAATTAAAAACGCTTAAATCGCTAATTTTTTCGCTCATTTTTCCGAGTGGCAACAGTCTTGCACGCTGGAGATCGAAGGTCAGAGATCATAATTCGTTAAGTGGTGTTCGATCCGAAGGCCTTTACCACTACATGTTTATCAATTCCCTAAGGACCTGTAAAAGTTCGTTAAATTCCATAAAATGGAAAAGTCCTGTGCACTTCGCACGCTGGAAATAAAAATCTGCTTTATTTCGAGAGTTGTTGCCACTGCTGGCTTTCAAATCGTAGAGTTTTGTTCATAAAAAATTTATATGTTTTACAATGAAATGAAAATAGCATTGACAAACATTAAATACATTGGTTCCGATTCCGAAAATTCGTGGAAAGCCATTTCGACTATTCTCATCTTCGTACGACTTTAATAAGCCGAGAAATTAATTAAAAACTCTGAAAACACTCATTTTCGCATTCATTTTTCTGAGTGGCAGCAGTCTCGCCCGTTGGAGATAAAAATGCTTTATTTCGAAAACTGTTGCTACTGCTCGCTTTCAAACGTACAGTTTAATATTAAAAAATTTGTATGTTTTACAAACTCTCTCTATATAAAGAAGAATTAATGTTTGTCTGTTTATTCGTGTTACTGATTTCTGATCAATTAGGATAAATTTTTTGTCATATTTAATCGACTAAAGTTGAATATAAGTGAAAGAATGGATGGAACTTCAGCTTTTACGACCAATTGATTAGAAAGATGAAAGTCATTAAAAACTGCGTGCTATTGTTGCTGATATAATGAGAGAGAATTAGTTTATTTTTCTATTGAAATTCTGTATGTGGATTCCATATCGCATCAGACTATAAAATGTATGCCTATGAATCGTATTTTTTGCATCGTTATTGGAGAAGGTTTACAGCGGTATGGTTCTCTCTGTTGTTAAATACATTACTCTTAATGTAACTTAATTGGCACTGGGTACTTCCGCTAGTATTATTTTAAATATGCCGTGATAAAAGGCTAATTTTAAAAGTGTAATTGCTTGCTTAGTTGAAATATACTGCAACGTATTTTACCTTTTTTCTTATATTAATATTTTTTTGCATGTGCAATATCGAATTTTGTATAACTGAATTGGCAGCATAGTATTGCAGTGAAAACACTGTTCTAAAGATAAAACATAATATAACCTCTTGTGAGCTCTTCGCACATTGCAGTTGGTAATATATTCTTTCCTAGTTGCATAATGTTAAATAAATTCAGCTTAATATAACTCTGCATCACTGACTGAATAATACTTTAAAAGGTTATAGTCGCCAGTACGACTTTATTTGCATTCCAAGAAATTTTATTGCTAAGCCTAACCGTCTGAGTTCGTCAGCAATGAAAACGAGTTACATCGTAATGATCGAGATATTTACTACAGACAAACTGTTAGGATCACAAAATTATGTGTGATGGAAGTGGATGGTTGAAGGTTTACTTATAGAAAAAGAAGAAGCCATCGAAGGGGAAATAGTCAAACCAGAGTCGTTTGCCGAAGGTGCTCCTCTTGAAGTCCGGAATAAGTACAATCGGGAGAGTTTGACAAAGGGAAACAAAACTGCTCGTGGAATGTTTTCAAAGACACTAGACTCAATAACTTGTTATTTAATTTCCATATGCAGAAAAGCCAGAGAAGTATGGGTGAAGCTGCATGAATTGTTTAAACAAAAAAACAAACAAAAAATAAATAAGCAATCAACATGCCCATCATTTGCAGTTTTCATCGTTTGCGCATGATTCTACAGATACAATGGCCATGAATATAGCAAAATTAGAATGGTTCGAGTCGCGAATGTTCGATTTAGGAATTAAGCTATGAGCAAACTATTAGAAACTCTCTGTAATGAAATTGAGCAACTAATAATGGCTTGGTCTGAAGAACAGTTCTGCCGGAATTGTATGGATTGTTGGAAAAACTCCAAACAAGCAAGCATTTTCAAGACAAAATGGGCTTGTAACAGTATAAATGTTTTAAATGGTATAAAAAGGATCACCTTTGAAAGGGCTGTAAATCCCAAAAATATAATTATAATTACACGACAAGCAATCATAACGAAAAGTCCATGTATGGGGAAGCCTTAATGAATGTCTCAGTGTGACTAATAATAAGGCATGGATAATCGACATTGGAGCTACACAGCATCGTACTAACGAAAATGCCTGGTTTCCCTTATACAAAATTTGAGTGTCCAATCGAAGTAAGAGTTGTAATATTACAACAATGAAAGCTTATAGACATGGTGTCATATCACTTGAAATGTTAGTACAGCGTTCATGAAGAAACAACTTAAATAAACAGCACGTTAAAAAGGTATTACAGTACCATAGCACTGAAATAAAATTGATAATGATTTTTGAGAGGCCTGTATATTAGGAAAACAGCATAGGTTGCAATTTCAAAGTTGTCAACAACGTGCTAAAGAGGTTGGTAAACTAATACATACTCCTCTTTGTGGACCTACGGAACAAAAATCTACAGGTGGTTCTCACTATTATATATGCTTTACAGATGATTTATGTAAGTACAGAAATGTTTATCTTCTTAAGATAAGTCAGAAACTGTTGCTAAGTTTGAAACATTTTGTGCATTTTTTCAAAATCAAGCAGAGAAGCCAATAAAGGCAGTTTTAAGTGACCGTGGACTGGAGTATATAAACAAGGACTTTAAAAATATTTTAAGAAGAATGGGAGCAGAGCGTCGCTGCAGCACCCCCTACATCCGCCAGTAAAATAGGTCGGCTGAAAGAGCAAATAGAATACCTGTTGATTTAGCTCTCACAAACCATGATTGATAAATCCTTGTCAAAGTCATTGCGAGCTGAGTTGGATAATACTGCTGTATATATACTAAATCGTACTGGAACCTCATCAGTAGATGCTAAGTCTCATTTTGAATCGTCTTGTGGCAGAATTCTAAGACTTAACCATCTTAGAATTATAGGTACAGAGTGTTTATTCATATACCGAAGCAGGAGCAAAGGAAGTGGATTCTAGAGGTGAGAAAAGAATATGGGTTGGTTATTTAGATGATGTTGATGGTTATCGGATATGGTTAAGAGGTACAAGGAAAGTAAAACGAACTAGAGACATAATGTTACCCCTGTATTGGTTTCACCATCCACTACTGTTATATCAATTCTTGAACTATTCAACGTACAACCTTACTTACCAGACACCAACGAAGAAGAAAATAATCCAGAAGTAACTAATGAGGACATGCAATCAAAAAGACAGCTGAGAAATCGACAAAATCTAAAAGCACCTGAAAGGTTGATCGAGTTTTGTTTTGTTGAGTATGTGGAACAAGAGAATTATTGTCAAGCAATGAACTCCGATAATGCCTTGGAATGGCAGGCTGCATTGACTGAAGATTTGAAATCTTTATCATAAAATAAAACATGTTCCTTAACTGATCTCAAAGAAGGAAGAAAAGCTATTTCAAATAAATGGATTTACAATGGGAAACATCATGCCAGTAGAAATATCAACAAATTTAAAGCTCGGTTGATAGTTAAAAGTTTTTCACAAAAGGCGGGTATTGATTACTGCGAAACGTTTACTCCTGTAGTACGTTTTGAACCATTCGTTCTGTGATTAGTGTTGCTGTTAATGAAGGTCTGCATCTGATATAATTTGATGTCAGAACTGAATTTCTGTATCGGATACTAAATGAAGAGATTTATATATTTCAACCTGATGGTTAGGATGACAAGTCATGCAGAGCGTGTAGACTGTTAAAACGTCTATATGGGCATAAGCAATTTCATTGTTCTTGGTCGATCAACAGCAAAAGTGGCTACTAGCATTATTTGTTAATAACGGGTTTGTTGCCACTACACATAAGTCGGTTTCTTTAAGAAATTGCAAAGAGATTTTAAAGTAACTTCTAAAGAAGCTGAATTTTTCCTGAGCCTTGAGATAAAATGTTTCAGCAATGGTGATATATTCATTGGCCAACCGAATTATGCTATTATTAAATTTTATAGAAATTTGATATGTGAGATGCAAATCTGGTCTCTACGCTTACTGAAAAGTGTGAGCTTGCAGGGGAAGATGATGATGATTTGGAAAAACTGCGAGAAAATTCCTTACAGACAGGTTGTTGGTAGTCTGATGTACTTGGCTGGGGCTACTCGACCAGACATGTTTTTTGTAGCGTAATTTTGTTCGCAAATTTTTGGAGAAGTAACACTGATCAGAGATACTGATAAATGATTAAAAGAGTCTTAAAATATGTTAAAGGAACAATTAGGTTTGGAATATTGTTCCAAAGAGCCTCCAAACCTAGAATCCTGGAAGCACGTTTTGATGCTGATTATGCGAATGATTCTAGCACTCGAAAGTTTGAAACTCCAAGAACTGCTCTTGGTCTCATGAACATTAATCTATAAATTGAGTTCAAGGGGAAGATTTAATATTGTGGACTCGAATTTATTTTTTGCGTTTGTTTTATAGTGTTTCCCTGAAATGTATTGTTGCGTGCGTACAGGTTGGTAATAGATTGAATTCACGCAGATCCGAAAATAGGATAATAACATTTATTTTGTCAAAAGAAACACTTCAAAGTTCTGATATTTTCCACGAAAATACTCACAGTTCACAGAATACAATCAGCAGTTACCCTTTAAACTGCTACGAACGTTAAACACAACTCAACGTAAAGCGCATCTAAAGAGAAAAGTAAAGGAGACATCTCAGTTCACGCTGAACTAAGAACTCGCAACAACAATAACTATTAATTGAGAGCAGAAGCTCTCTCTCCGACCTTATTTAGTTTTCAACCGCCCACCGAGATATTTCTAGTACTTTAACCTTCTCGAAATTACGGGAAAGCAATATGAGAGTCGAATTACGGCTGCAGCTAAACCGGTGATGAATTACGTTTACTCAATTACAATAATTATTACGGTGATTCAGGGACCGGACCAGGGAAGAACAGGGACCGCCAAATAGTCTCCAAGTTTGGCGACTTTGGGCGATTTCTAGTCAAATTTGCTGACAAAATAAGTCGCCAAAAACCGTTGTCAGCTTGGTGATATCACACTAAATTACCCAGGTACCCGTTTACTGAATGTTAAATGAATTTACCCCTGTATTCTTATTTTTACGGCTGAGCTAGTCTCTTTAGATTTTTAACATGTTACATTACACAGAAAACTACGATAATTTCACAAATAATTGCACTAAAAGCATCTATCTGTGCACAAATTCGTAACACTGCTCCCCTCCTAAGGACTGCACGTCCCGGGCAGTACTACCCCTGGACACGTACCCTTACTTAAACTAAGGCAAATACATGCAATAATTTAACAATAATTTTAGTAAATAGCATAAAACAAATCAAATGATAAATAAATAAATGAGTACACGAATTTACTAATTTACTAACAAAAATGGGACCATGGTATTAGAATATTTATATTATATGCGCTACATGTTATGGCCGTAGTAAGGAGCTAGCCTTTCGTAATGAACGACTTCAGCCAAAGAATTCGATGAATTGCCGATCCGAACAACGAAGCCGCTAAGCCTCTGTAGGAATGGGTCATCCCAAGGTGACTGCAGTTTAGGAAAGAGTCCTTTCCGTCGAATCGGATTCTACAACCACACCTTGCCACCGTCGTTGAATCGATGTCATGTAACTCTTTTGTCGTATCAGGTCTTTATCTTTTCTGCTGCCAGATTCAATAAATGAAGTTGGTAGATATAAGTTCTCTCTCTGTGCGATGTAAGACAGTGGAACCATTATTAAAAGCTTTAATTTCAGTATGAAAATCAATGGGATTAACTTCAAACGCCTTTCTTTCATTATATAAATAACGAAATCATGACTGAAGGCTTTCGCACTCGAATATGTGTTGAGTTCTTCCTGGTTAACGTTGTTTTCTCCGTCCGTCGTTTGAGTTTCGTTTTCTGTTTCATCAGTGAGAAAGAAGATAATTATAACGTATATAAATACTCTTTTGTCGTATCAGGTCTTTATCTTTTCTGCTGCCAGATTTGTTCATCAGCAATATTTTCTGCTTGGTCATTTGCGCTTAGACGATTAGAAAAATCAACACCCACTTGTGTTCAATAATTGAAGTTGGTAGATATAAGTTCTCTCTCAGTGCGATGTAAAACAGTGGAATCATTATTAATAGCTTTAATTTCAGTATGAAAATCAATGGGATTAACTTCAAACGCCTTTCTTTCATTATATAAATCACGAAATCATGACTGAAGGCTTTCGCACTCGAATCTGTGTTGAGTTCTTCTTGGTTAACGTTGTTTTCTCCGTCCGTCGTTTGAGTTTCGTTTTCTGTTTCATCAGTGAGAAAGAAAATAATTATAACGTATATAAATACGTACAACATAAGGTTGAAAACTGCTGTTGGAAGGACAAAATAACACAATTTGCCGGAAAAACGAAGAACATTTCTTTAAATATCTCAAACTCAAAATGAAAGCAAATATCACTTAACAAATCAGTGGTAGATATAATTTGTTTATTAATGTAATGTATGTCAGCAGAGTCACTATTGAAAGTTTTCATTTCAGTATGAAAATCATTGCGATTAATATCAAACGCATTTCTATCATCATATAAATCAGTGAAATCCCAATTAAAGTCTTTCTCACTCGAATCTGTGATGAGTTCATCTTCGTCAACATTGCTTTCTTCGCCTGTTGTTTGAGTTTTCTTTTATGTTCCATCGGTGAGAAAGAAAATAAATATAACGCATATAAATACGTACACCAAGAAGTTGAAAACTGTTCTTGGAAGAACAAAATAACACAATTTTGCCGGAAAAAGGAGAAGATTTATATAAATATAACAAACTCAAAATAAAACCAAATATTTCTTCACAAATAAGTAATTTGTACCATTACATTCAAAGTCTCCAATGATTATGCCTTCGTAATATTGATAAAAATTGATATTCTGGTTAACTTTGTTCGTTCAGTTTGAAAGTGTGTTTGCGAGTATCATTTTCTCCTTGGTTTTTTTAAGTTGGACCATTAGAACAAGCAACACCAATTTGTGTTCCATAATTGAGGATGGTTAATATAATTTCTTTACGAATGTAACGTAAGCCAGTACAAAATTAAAATCTTTCATTTCAATATGAAAATCATTGGGATTAATAGCAAACGAAATTCCGTCATTATGTATTTTGAGCTTGAACGATTAGAAAAAGAAACATTTGTTTGTGTTCTATAATTGAGATTGGTAGATATAATTTCTTTATCAGGGCGATGTCAGTGGAATCCTCATCAAAAGCTTTAATTTCAGTATGAAATCAATAGGATTAACTTCAAACGCCTTTCTGTCATTATATAAATCAGTGAAATCATGATTGAAGGCTTTCCCACCCGAATCTCTGTTGATTTCATCCTGGTTAACGTAATTTTCTCCGCCCGTCGTTTAAGTTTAGTTTTCTATTTCAATCAGCGAGAAAGAGTATAAGGATTATTCATATAAATACGTACAACATGAAGTTAAAAACCGTTCTTGGAAGGACAAAATAACACAAGTTTGCCGGAAAAACGAAGAACGTTTCTATAAATATCTCTAACTCAAAATGAAAGTAAATGTCTGTTCACAATTTTTTTTTTTTTTTTTTTTTTTTTTTTAACCATTAGATTCAAATTTGCCAATGATTATGGTTTAGTATATTGCTAAAAATTGATATTCTGTTTAAATTTATTCATCCAGTTTAAAGATTTGTTTGCGAGCATTGGAGTTTTGAGCTTAAACAATTAGAATAAGCAACATACATTTGTGTTCTGCAGTTGAGGCTGGTAAATATAATTTCATTACTATCAATGTAATGTAGGTCAGTAGAATCTTTATGAAAAGCTTTCAGTATGAAAAATCATTGAGCTTAATATCAAACGTATTTGTATCATTATGAAAATCAGTGAAATCCGATTAAAGGCTTTCTTATTCGAATCTGTGCTGAATTCTTGGTGGTTAACAATGTTTTCTCCGCCTGTAGTTTAATTTCTCTTTTCCATCGGTGAGAAAGAAAGTAATTATAACGCATCTAAACACGTACTACAGGAAGTTAAAAACCTCCGCTGGAATGACAAAATAACACATTTTTGTCGAAAAACGTAGAATATTTCTCTAAATAACTCAAACTCAAAATGAAAGAAAATATCGCTTCACGAATAAGTTTTTGCACCATTAAATTAGAAGTCGCCAATGATTATGGCATAGTATTACTGCTAAAAATTGATATTCTGGTTAACTTTATTCATCCAATTTAAAGATTTTAGACTAATTTCTTCATCGATGTTATGTAAGGCAGTGGAATCATTATTAAAAGCTTTTATTTCATTATGAAAATCATTGGTATTAGTATCAAACGCATTTCTAACATTATATAAATCAGTGAAATCCTGATTAAAGGCTTTCTCCCTCGAATTTGTGGTGAGTTCATCTTGGTTAACATTGTTTTCTCCGCCTGTCGTTTGATATTTCTTTTCTGTTCTATCGGTGAAAAAGAAAATTATTATAACATATAAATATACGTAGAACAAGGAGCTGAGAGCTGCTGTTGGAAGGACAAAATAGGGCAGTTTTTTGGGAAAAACAAAGAACGTTTCTATAACTATCTCAAGCTCAAAGTGAAAGTAATTATCGCTTCACAAATACTTTTTTTTCGCCATTAGATTCGCCAATAATTCTTTCTTAGTATTATTGATAATAATTGATATTCTGGTTAACTTTATTCGTCCAGTTTAAAGATTTATTTTTGAGCATTATTTTCTACTTGAAGTTGAGCTTAGGCGATTAGAAAAAGCAATACCCGTTTGTGTTCTATAATTGATGTTCGTAAATAAAATTTCTTTATCGATGTAATGTAAGGCAGTGGAATCGTTATTAAAGGCTCTCATTTCAGTACGAAAATCATTGAGGTTAATATCAAACGCATTTGAACGTTACAGTATAAATCAGTGAAATTCTGATTAAAGACTTTTTCACTCGAATCTGCGTTGAATTCATTGTGGTTAACACTGTTTTTTCCGCCTGTTGTGTGAGTGTTGTTTTCTGGTCCATCGGTGAGAAAGAAAATAATTATAACGCATATAAATACGTATAACAAGAACTTGAAATCTGCTGTTGGAAGGAGAAAATAACACAATTTTGCTAGAAAATACGCCAATTTTGTATACGTATACATGAATGCACATGAAAGGAAAGCTTCCGATGTGATACAAGTACAAATAACGTATGCCATTTTACGCCGATTGTTTAAAAAATATATCTTTTATATTATGGCTTATTTTTGAGGGGCGGGCTGGTTTAAAGCTACAGTTATAAATCTATAATAAATACATTAATCATTTGAAATGAGAAAATGATGCATTAAAAATATTCTCAAAGTGCATTAATTGTAGCCATTGGTGTAAATTGATTCGGTGTAAATTCATTTCTGATTCGGTGGTTGGTTGGTCGATAGTTCTTAGTATGCCTTCGCATTTGGCGTTATCTAAGATTATACTGAGATTCAGTGTCCAATGTCTTTGTGCTAAAGAACTTAATTAGCTATTGACACGGATATCGTTGTTTAGAGTTACTTAAAAAGTGTCAGATGTTTTTGTATTTAAAACTTTTTAATTACTTTGCACTTTGCACCACTGAAAGGGCTTTCGACCTAAATTAGACCACCCAGTGATACCTAACGAAAAAGCCCACCCAGTGGAAATTATTTATTGAAAAGATCCTTTTTACAGAGAGTTTTTACAAAGAATATTATTACATGAATTTTACATGATAGTGAAAATTATTTACAAGCTTCTTTGCATTTACATGCTACGTTGAGCTAATTTTGATATATATTTCAATCTGATTTTAAAACATTTCAATAGTTCAAGATTCAATGAAAGTTCTACAGTTGAATAGAAGTTTAATAGATCAAAAGTTCTTGAGATATAAAGTTTTGAAGTTTTAAGTTCTTTTGATCAAATATTTCGTACATAAAGTCGTTCGATGTTTCAGATGATCGTAATTTCAGAGGATCTTGGTTGTAATTTTGATACATACGAAATAAATAATAAAAAACAAATAATGGACTCTCTCTCTCTCTCTCTCTCTCTATATATATATATAAGCGAAATACCACTGACTCATCACGAGATCTCCGAAATTATACTCGATTGACTTGAAATTTTGCATAGTTACTCATTCCACGATGTAGACGCGCACTAAGAACGGATTTTACGTAAGTCCTGTCCAAAATGGACTTTTGTTATACAACAGAAGTTTCTCATACATTTGGTTTTCAAATCCAAGTTCAGAATTTCCTTTGTTTCGAAAACTAGATAGGAAATACAATGTTGCCAATGAATGCATTTTGCTTTAAAATTATTAAATTGGTAAATAACTTGATGAATACAAACAACATTTAAATGATAAGGTTAATAATAACATTTATATTTATCATAAGTTTCATGAAAATAAATGTTATTATTAAGAGAAATAAATTATTGTGATGAAAAATAAAAATGTTGTTGTTATTTATGTATAAAAATTGTCATGCATGAAAAATCAAGGACAAATAATTATAATTGATTAAAAAATTTGATAATAAAAATAATAGCATTTATTTTCATGAAACTTATGATAACAGGTAAATATATATATATATAAACCTTAGTTTTATGTTGGCAATTTTTCGTGGTGTAGGTCTACTGGGGATCCCGCCACGTTAAATAATGAGAACGCATCCCAATACACAGTACCTTCTGGGTGATGGGAAAATCGATGTATTGTTACGTTTTTCCCTTCCTGACACCAGTCGTTACGTTATTTTCTTCCTTCACGTTCGTATGGGGTTTGTAGTAGATTTGGAGTGAATAACGACGACACTTGATGAAGTATCGAAACACACTTTTATTTACCAGCATTAATCAGATAGCTCCAAAATCCAAATCAGATAGCTTTTACGGTCATCGAACTGTTATAAATAAGCTGACACGTTCAGCGACACAGCCTTCACACTGTCAGGCAATAACGGTGGAGATAGCTTCACCGCAAAGCACCCGAGTACAGCTCCTAACTCTGTTTGGTCGTTCTCGGAACTCCACGTACTCTCAAGACTCTCCACGCCATGCACTCGAGGATACACAAGAATATAGCTCTCGACTCGGCACAGTCTAAGACAAAACTCGACCATGCACTAAAAGACTCTCTCTATGCATTCGACGACCAACTCGGCGCTAGACTTCGAGACACTCGCTCAATGACTGACTATCAGTTCGCTAGACGAGGCACACACACTGACTGACTGCGGACCAGCAGGGTTTATATAGCTTTTGGCTTGTGTTCGGGAACATTCTGGGCTAAACCGGTAAGAATTCATTCCAGAAGAGAAGTAAGAATTCATTCCAGTTCTCCATCCGTCCATGGTATATCGCCAATTATGTCGCCAAATGGGCGATTTCTCGCCAAATGTGGCAACCCTGCCTTCGCTTGTCATTTTTATGGCAACCCTAAAACTGTTTTGCGGGGAAGCTATCTCACCGCGCCTGTACATTTCGTAACAATATGATAGATTCACTGATTGGCACCATATTTCCCGACTTTAAATTTAAAATATTTACATTAATTATCAATTCGAAATTAGACATTTCGTCCTTATAAGAAGTCTAGGTTCACGTTCAAATAGATAGTGTGTCCAGCAAAGCGGGCGGGTATCAGCTAGTGTTTGATATTATAATCTAAAAAAGAAATTAGCTGATGAAAATAACTGTTGAGATTATTTGTTATGATTGATGCAGTATTCTATTGTTTTTGAAAGTTTATTATATAAAGCACGAAGTTTTAACAAGTGTTCAGTCCATTCTTTCCATTACGGATTTAAAAGTTTATTTAAGTGATGCTCTTTTGTATATTCACATTTAAAAACATAATGGTCGGGACTTCATATTTTGCCACAATTAGAAATGTCAATATCTTTGAGTTTGAATTTTTGAAATATGTAAGAAATGGACCATGTCTAGTTAAAAATGTTGTAATCGTCTTTTTGACATAAATCCACGAGATATCATCTGAGAGACATGAAATTCAGAAATAAGAGACAGCATTTTGTATTTAAACGAAGACGAAAACATAATTGCGCAAAAATGAATACAATGCATACAGTATGGAATTAAACAAAAACAGGCTTTATTGAACTCATAGTATCGTTACACATGATTGTCTGTATAGTAAGAGGAAGAACAACAAACAGATGTTCCTTAGTATGGGATATGCTTACCCTTACTGCAATGGTTGCTTCTCACCGTCTCACCCTACTCAGCACCAGATTCCTTAGTATTGATCTTGAGGTGAGAGTGCCCATTCCTCAATCAGCATCTGTTTCAGTTGTTGGGGTTCGCCGGAGGATGTAATCGTGCCTCAAGGCGTCTCCCCAAAGCATCCCACACATGTTCTATGGGATCTAAATCAGGGGAGTACGCTGGCCAATCCATTCAAGTGATATCTTCACTTTTCAGTAGCTTCTGAACAACAGGAGTCCGATGTGGCGTGCATTGTCATTCATAAAAACGAAGTCTGGTCCGATTGCACCTTGGAACAGACTAACATAGGGAAGGATCACCTCCTGACAATAGGGATCTCCGTTTACAGAACTTCTGTCGAAAACGTGGAGCTCTGTCCGCCCGTTCAGCATAATGCCTCCCCAGACGAGATCTCCAGGACACCGTAATGGTCTCTTTCCGTGATGTTACTGAGATTAAACCGTGTCCTTACCTCTCTCCAAATAAGAATCGCTTGGGGCACTAAAACGACTCTCATCCTTAAGGAGGGCACGACTCCATTAATGAAATGCCTAGTTTTTGCACTCCTTGCACCACTCTAAACGGTGGCGCCGATGGCCAACTTTCAAAGGGATGAAGCGTTCAGGACGGCGGACGAATAGGCCATCTTTGTGAAGGTGTCTGGACACAGTAGACCACGACAATTGTCGCCGGTTGCTGTACACAGTTGCTGAGCTGTGGAGCTTGCTGACAGGTTTTGGGCTCTTTTCGCCTGTAGGACGATATATCGGTTATCTGCTGCAGTTGTTGTCCTGGAGCGGTCTCCACCAACCTTTCTAATAGCTGTACCTATGGTTTGGAAGGCTTTCCAAGCACGCGAAACGACACTTTTCTTGACTTCGAAATCTTCAGCCACACTGGTCACACTACGCCCTTCCTCCAGCTTTCCGATCATTCTTCCACTCGTGAAGTCATCCAGATGATTTCTTCTAGCTATGTTTTACGAAAGATTCACCTATACTTGCAGCGAATGTCTTTAATTGCGTCTTCGTCCTTCCTTTTATGATAATCTCGAGTAGAGCGCACGCGTTTTGCGTACGGTCACGTAGCCTGTGATGTTTTTTTCCGGACATTTGCATATGCATGGCCTTTCTACTGAATTGCGTGTTCATTGTACCGATAGTAAGAACCCCTTTTCTGCAACTGCATGGTTATCTGATTAAAATTTGCATTGTTGCTTAAGTTTTGCACACCAGTGTAATTTCGTAGACTATAGGATTTCTGCAGTAAATACCACTTATAGCTTCTAGGCTGGATAAAGAATCTGTGTAGATATTAACTTGGTTATTAAATTGAATGGATAAGTTTATTGCTTTTTTACTGATATTAATTCAGCTTGAAATATTGAATTGTTTTTATGCAGTCTTCTTCTCCATTTATAGATTGGTAGATTATCTCTATATATGCTGTAATGAAGTTTTAAAGAAATCTCGCCATTTTTGAACGAACAACAAACTTTTTTAGTCAAAACTTACAGAATAACTGGAAAAAACATTTTTTAAGCGCACGCATCGTCTGCGGATATTCTTTGCGGTAATTTACATTTTTTAGTGGAATTATGTTGGTAGAGTAGCAACGCAAATACGTTACAATGCGTATAGAGCCTGTACCCGTTTCTGTTTTAGATCCGTCTGTGTATATAGAAATGTCAGTTGACTATATTATTGTAAACTCAGTTTAATATTTTCTTGAAGATTATTTATGTTTGGATGACATGGAATACTTGAGTGTTTCTTTTCGTAATCTGTGTGAAAATATGTAGAGTTCCATCTTTCTATTTTGATTTAATCTTAGTATACAAGTCAGAAAAGCTTCTCTTTCTTCTATCAGGCCAAGTGGGGGAATTCCTGTCATTACTTGTGAAGCAGCAGTTGATGTGGTTCTGTAGCATTTGCTGATTAGCAGTAAGTGTGGTCTTTGCAGGGTATAAAAGACGTCGCTCATGACTGGTTAAATGCTTTGCCCAAATTCCAGAGCCATATAAAATAATTCTTGCGCTTACTGTTTTATACCAGATTTTAAGTAATGTAGAAGAAACTTCCCAGTTTTTGGATGTTGTGCGTTTCATGTTATTAAGCAATATACCTATGTTGATCTTTAAATAGTTAATATGAGGTATCTAGGAGAGTCTCTTGTTAATAGTAATTGCTAGATATTTTATCTGATCTACTATTTTGATTAGTTTTTTGATTACTCTTTTGATCGAAAAAAAAAAGATTTTGGAAAAATCTCGAAAAGGATTACAAAGGATATTTAATACATAAATGATGACGATGATTACTCTGAGATGACTGATATAAAAGGTATGAAATTGGAAGATTATTGTTGTGCACCCGGATAAGAATTTTCGGAACAACAGATCCAGATAATGATTGATCAGTTGAAAACTAGAAATGGGACAGAGACAAATGAAATTACAGCCGCCATCGTGAAAAGCATTTTTAAATTTTATGGTTCTTTAATACAATAAATGTTTTAAATATCGCATTTTTTTCTAGATATTGGAAGACTGAGGGAGTAGTCCTAGTTCCGAAACAAGATAGAGAATATAGACCAATTTGTTTGTTGAAGTTCCTAGCAAAGATTTTAGATGGTTTGGTTTATTGGTTTATTAGATTACGGCAAAGCACTCGAGGGCTATCTGTCTTAAGGGAGGGACGCCTTCGTGGAGGACTTTCTAAGGGAAACTGGCTCGTATACACGTTACACATGGGGAAAACCACGAAAACGACCATGCAGCCGGCCCGTTCGTGGAATTCGAACCTCGAACCGAACTACCAGTGTTCAGCGACGTTACCGCTCGGGCGCTGGTGGGCCGATTTTAGATGTGTAAAGAGAATTTGTCACTATGTATTGAACTTAGAAATTATTTCAAGGAGGCAATATGGATTTGTACCATGTCGCTCCGCTAATGATGATTTCGTAAATTATATTCGAGGAAAAAATTTGTTTTATGTGGTAGCTGTCTCCTTCGATATCGCAAAAGCTTTTAGTTCAATGAACTGGAGTATACTTTGTAGAGTTCCTCACTTTGTAATTCTAAGTTAATGTTGGAAGTGAAGAATCTTAAGAACTGATAAGCGAATAATCGCTCAAGTTCGGGTGACAAGAAACAACAAGACGGAAGGGTAACTAACCTTTTATTACTCCAATAAGATTTAACAAAACTCCGCCTGGGAGTGTACAAACAAAGCCCTCACTTGGGCTTGAACTTAAGAGACTAAGAATTAAACTAAGATTAACTAAAGAAATATAGCCGAAGCTATCAAGATTCAAATGGAGTTGGCCCCTTAACGTATTTGACTATGAAGCTTAGCAAGGGCCTGAGTACGGCCAAGTGTAAAAACAGCTTTCATAGAGAGAGTGGCCAAAAAGGCAGATGCGCGTAAATCAGAAACTCTGATTCTCTCTACCTCTGTAAGTAACTTCGTGGTTTAAATGCCGCTCCTCCTCATTAAATATTCAGCAAGATTCCAAAACTACGTTCTGGCCGGAAGTAGTAAGTTGAAGTTAAGAATTTGACAGGAAAGGAACTTTAACTTAAAATTTAACTGTTAATAGAATTAACATAATCCTTACAACTTTTCAAATTTTTTCTAATTTTAAGGGTCCTTATTGACATTTGCAAACTTTTACAAAACTATTTTGAAAAACGAAAAATGTCGTTTTCTATAGAAGATAAGAGAGGTGATAAATTACATGAAGTGAAGAGAGGTTGCCTTAAGGGGTCATTATTGCTATCAGTGAATTACTTAGCAAGGAGTTCCCTGACAATGTAGAAAAGTTTAGTTATGCCTTCGCTTTTATGCTTGTCGTTTCAGAATGCTCACTGGGGAGGCTGGAAAAAATTTAAAAGTGGCTGTAAATACAATTAGTTTGAAAAAGGCACATGCATTAAAGTTCAACTTTAAGAAGATCAAGTGTCTGTTTTTCTTCAAGGGAAGTAAAAGCATAAGAACACTTTGTCTTTTTTATACTTAAAACAAAATTAAACTAATTGAGTATTTGAAATTTGAGGGAATGGGGGGTATTTTTTGATAATACCCCCCATTCCCTCAAATTTCATTTTTTGTCAAACATTTTAAATATATACATAGAAAATGTGATTTGATTCTGCTGTTTTATAAGGAAGCTTCCCAGGTGAGATTCTGGCTCGCAAGAGCACCCCATGATGAAAGATCTTCAGTAAAATTATATTCTGTGGTATTGTTGCTTAGGGAACTTCAGTATCAGTGTTGCAGCGGATTAAAACAAATTATATTCCATCCAAAGAAGCTGGCTGCTGGCATCACAAGATTGTTTAGAACTGTTCCAAAGGAGGTGGTATGCGTATTAGCTGGCAACTTGCTCTCTAACTACAATACCATTTTTAATACAAATTTTTTTATGAAGGACTGACAAATTGGGTATATATACATGATTGAGGACTGTATCATTACTAGTTGCGCTTTTAAACCCCGAGATGAATTCATTCCAAGAATAAAATCTCATTGGAATACTATAAGACTGAGCCAAAAGAGAATGAGCTTGATATTTATATTGATGGGTCAGTGGATTTGGGATTGGAGAGTAATTAGGAGATGCTTTTGTTAATTATTACTATGGTATTGAAAGAGACAATAGTAAATTTAATTTGGAACGTTGTAACTGTACTTTCAAGCGGGGCAACTTGCAATTTTTAAAACACTGCAGTGGGTACAAGAAAAGATAACCTATAATAGAAAAATTGCTAGATAGTCCGATTGTCTCTCGGTTTTACAAGCCCCCTCCAAGCCGGACCAGCCGGATATTTTGACTCAAAGAACAAAAGAACTATACACAAGCCTTCTTAAGAAACATGAAATGAGACTTAACTGAAATAAAGTGCATGTTGGATAATTAGGCAATGAGAGGGCGGATGTCCGTGCTAAAGAAGAGGCTTTAGAGCCTAACACTTCAAAAGAGAAATCATCCTGTTCAGGAAGAAAGGCCATAGGTATTATGCTAAATAATTTGTATAAGAATAGGGATAAGCTATGGTAGGACTCTAGGAAAAAAAAGAAAAGGATTTTATGTGTAATTTAAAAATTAAAAAAAAAAAAAAAAAACTATTTCAAGCATATATGTTGATCAAATTATAGGCGGGCATGGAAAATTTCCGTGTTATTTTAATTGGCTGGGTTTCAAGATAATGATAAATGAAAATTATGCAGTGTAGTTGGAGATGCTCATCATTTTGTTGAAGAGTCACTAGAGATATAGGAGAAAACAAGGACTTTAAAACATTGAATAAATAATAGTGTAGAAGTGAAAAAGATTGCAAAGAAATTTATGATGAGATAGAGAGAAGATACAGTAAGATCCCGCTTAACGCTGTTTCGTTTAGCGCTGTTTCGGTTTAGCGCTCTTTTATTTCAACCCGGGGATTCCACGAAATCGCTCGCAGCATACGGGGATTCCCCGAAATATTATGCAGCGATAGGTTTCAAATACATATCCGAAAGAGTGTACTTGTATTTCTTGTTTGGTGCGGTATTGTACAGACATATTTTGAAGGGGTAAATGTGGAAGATGTCGAAGAAATAATTCAAGAAGCAGCGGCTAGTCTTTCTAATGATGAGCTCAAGGAATTAACTGAACAAGAAGGAAACAAAAATGTGTTGACAGCAGTGATTCAGAAGAAGAGCAAAAAGAACTTTCGATGGCGTATGTAAAAAGGAGTTGGTCTACCATAACTGAAATAATAGATCAATTCATTGAAAATGATCCGAATTTTGACAGGAGCTCAAAAGTAAGGCGTGGTGTTAGAGATGCTCTATCCGTTTATGAAGAACTTTCAAGAGAACAACGCAAAAGAAAAAGGCAAACAACATTAGATGCTTTTGTCACAAAAAGGCAGAACACTGAAAACGCGGAAGGCTAACTAAATATGACTGAGAATTTTATTTGTTTTTTTTTAAGAATATTCGTTTTGTTATTTATATTTTGTTTTTATTTTTGCAAGAAATAATAATGTAGTATTAATTTGGGCTTTAAGAAATAAATGTTTGGTTTTATTTTTATTAAAAAAACATACTTTTAAAATTTAATACCTGACCAATTTCCTAGCCATCTTCCCCTAACCCCAATATTTACATGTAAAGATAGCCTCGTTTAGCGCTGTTTCGCATTACGCTCTACTTTGGTGGAACGTATCCCCCACGTTAAGCGGGGTCTTACTGTAGGTGTAATATGTTAGTTTGCATGTGCGTGCGTGCGTGTTTGTGTTACAGTTTTGAATGTTTTTCTTTTTAGTTTAGTATCTAACGCTTTTCTTTATTCCCTGCTTTCCTGTATCATCCGTGAGATACAAAAAACCAGAGGTCTATATATTATTATTTTCTCGTTGTATTTTATGATTTCTATTGTTATGTTTTTCTAAGTGATTTTTTTTTGGGGGGGGCTAATGTCTGGTATTTCTGATTTGCTCTAGTGCAGCCCATACACAGACCGTAGGGCAACGTACATTTTGTCAGGTGGGTCGGACTGCGCCACACCCACCTGGCAACCACATCTGTATACATCAAAACTCGAGGTATGTTGCTGAACTAGCAAATTAAATATTTTACAAAATTCAAAAAGATTGTTGCTATTAAAAATAGGATATAAAAAATTTCAAAAAATCCTAATAATTTTCAGCATATATATAATAGGGCTCCGAATATTTCCCAAACTTTTATAGTTCATAAGGTATTTCTCTTGCCTTCTTAGCATGCGTTCGTGGTGTAGCGGTTAGCACACTCGACGCGTATTCGAGAGGTCCGTGGTTTGAGTCCCGGTGAAGGAGTTGCTAATTTTTCAATCTCTCTTGCTTCCAAAAAATCCTAATGTCTCTACAGTGGCGCTCGAACTAAAAGGGAGTTGGATGATGACTCTGCTCACCCAGGATTTGGTGACTGGGTGCCCTAAAAACCCCAGTCGCCCTTTAAAAGGGGGAGTATATAAGGTATTTCTCCTGCCGTCTTAGCATGCCTTCGTGGAGTAAGGGTCAGCACACATGGCAGGTATTCGAGAGGTCCGTGGTTCGAGTCCCGGCGAGGGCATTGCTCATTTTTCGTTTCTTCTGCTTCGAAATAACCTAATGTCTCTACAAGTTATCTGAAAGATATCTGAATCCAAGAAGATGCTGAAATTAAAGTTTTATACCATGAAAATTTATACTCGATTTTCCTGCTTTGTCCTTTTATTTTAGAGGAGAAGAGAATATTTAGTTTATTGGTGATAACAGAAGAGGTAAAATGAGAATTTTGTGCGAATTATTTCTCGTGCTAGTGTTGTGCTGTTCTATTTTAGTGAGTGTTCAAGGATTCTATGATTATTAGTCCACTGTGTTATGAATTATGGTGGGAAATGATTTCCCCCCGCTGGCCAAAATGGAAACTTCCACTGTTGCTCGTAACCACGTGGCTGGTTTACCCGACCAAGTATGTGCGTTCGCGGATCATATTTTGGATAGCAACTGGAGTGAACTTCTAAATAAATCTACCTATACTTTAGATGATTATGTGGGTGCGTTGCACCATGTTTAAAAAAAAACGAAGTTAAATATTGAAACCAATGAGTCGGTGTTTACCGGATTAATCAACGATGCGGATACGTAACAAGCTAAACAGGATCTACTTGTGAAATTCCAAAGACAACATGGCGCTGCCGAAATACTGTGCAATCCTTTGGTGCTTTAAATCCCAGTTATGCAAGAGTTTCTCTTAATGATTTTGTTCTTGATAATATTTATAAGCATGTTGAAGAAAATTATAATTATTGTAATGCTAGTAAAAATGTCTGTAATGGCAATGTTAATAATGGGAATAGCATAGAAATGCGGCTGTGCAGAATAAATTTGAAAATTTAACTATTGACTCGGGAAAAAAAATGATAATGAAAATGCTTACAAAAATACTCAATCTCATACTGATAGTGTAATTGTTCAAACAAAACGGATGACACATATATTGACTAAACATGATGTTAAATCCTCCGACTTCTTAAAAATTTTAAGAGGTAATGCAAAGTTAGATTTTGCTGGAAGAGTTAGCGGAGAGTTCCTTAAAATATTTTCAAAGTTTGAAGAAGACTACAGAGCAATTACTAGGTATCTTGACGCAAAAAAGGTCGACCACTACATTATAACGAGTAAGATGAAAAGGCCATTAAAAGTAGTCTTTAGGGGACTCCCCATAGACTGCCCGGTCGATGAAATTCACGAAGAATTAGAGAATAAGGGATTTAAAGTCAGAAAAGTTACCCAAAGGTTTCAGTTAAAAAGCAGAACACCCATGCCTCTATTCCAAGTGCACCTCGAAAATATTCCTATGACTGAAAAAATATATGACCTTACATATTTTATGTATTTTTATCTTACTGGAATTTCTTACAAAGTGAAAGGAAGTGTTGTGCAATGTCACAACTTCCAACGCTTCAATCACTCCTCAGAATTATGCAAATTAAAACCCAGATATGTAATGTGCGCTGGGCTTTACAAAACGAAGGCCGTTCTGCTAAAAGAATCGAAAATGTAAAATGTTGCAACTGTTTACAAACCGGACAAACCGCGAACTATCGTAAATGTATGAAATTCCCCTGTGAGCTAAATTAAACCTGCTGGAAAAGACAATAATGGTAATAATGGAAATATGAATGTAAACAAAGCAGAAAATAGTAAATCCTCAATTGTAAAACCAGGTGTATCTTATGCTAATATTGCGCAAAACAAGAATGTGTCAAATGTAAACAATACCTAAGCTGAATCTAATGTTAATGAAAATAAAACCTAATGATCCTGGCCTAGGTGGATTTACGGACTTATTTAAATGTATAAAAGAACAAAGCAATATGTTTAAAGGTTTCTCATTTTTCAATGTGTTTAAAAAACCTGCAGCCAAACTACCAGAGCTTCAGATTACCGAACATGACATAGACAAATTGTTCATATTATTGGCACTATTTGAGAAAAATTTTCAGTTCTGATTTAATATAAATCATATGTAATAACGCTTATAAGTTTATCAATGTGATTACATGGAACACAAATGGACTAGCCCGCAAAATCAATGAATTGCAGGACTTTGTAAATGACTAGAACCTTATATCATTGTTCCTACAAGAACATAAACTTAGCCCGAAAACTCCTATCTATGCATCTAACTACAATGCTTACAGGTCAAACAGAGATATGTACGGTAGATGGCCTAGAGGAGGCGGAACGACGCTCCTTGTCAAACACTGCAGTTACCCAATTACAATTCTACAGCTTTTGGTCGTAGAAGCCTCAGATATTACACTCACAACAAACACCTCCATAACATATGCTTTTATCTCCACCTACGTTCCACTATCTCGTAATAATGTCTTAGTCGCTGCTGACTTGAACATTCTACTCTCACTTAGTAACCATGTTGTTATAGGTGGAGATTTAAATGCACGACACCGTGAGTCGAACTACTATAATTCGAACCCCACAGGAGACGTAATATTTAACTTGGCCAATTCGACGCTATTACGCATAGCAGCTCCAAAAACCTCAACACGATATACAACTGATTCTACTGGAATTATAGATTTCTTCCTGCTCAGAAATACCAGCGATCCGCTGGATATTTCTATGCTGGTTGAACTCTTCTGATCATAACCCGGTTAAAATAATTCTCTCAACATCAGTAGTTATACCACGCGAGACACCAGAGCCTTTACAAATGACTGGCAATTATATGCCAAAGCTCTAAACAACATGCATTACACGCTTCCAACGATACAGTCGGGGAATGACATTGAAAATCTAATCAAGGAATTTACTGATACAATTAAAAAGGCGCATGAATACGCAACTAAAAAAAAGTACCACTCAAGAAATGCATCAGATAAAAGGAGCTACAATAACTTATTAAGCAGCGAAATACAGAAATGATGGCATTTTCAACGCACCAGAAATCCTGTAGACAAACAGATACTAAATCGTCTGAAAAACGCAGTCACTTGACTCGAACAAGCACAACTCGATTGGACAAACTACTTTAACTCGTTCTGCACTGATGATAACTCACTGTGGAAAGCTATACGAAATGATACAATACAATTTCGCCCCTTAAAGGGCTCCTAAGGATCCACTACACTGAAACTGACGAAGCAGAACTTTTAGCTGAGCATCTGGAATCTCACTTTCGCACAATGAACATTCATGACTCAACAACAGAATACTTAGTTGCTAGCTTCCATTCCACCTACACATCAAATCCATACGCAGGTAACATTATTCCAGTCTTACCGTCGAAAGTTTTCAGTTACATCAAACAGTTGAAAAGAATAAGAGCCCTGGCTTTAACAAGATTACTAACATCGAGATAAAGAACTTACCAATGAAAACAGTATTAATTTTTACCAAAATCATCAACGTGATTCTAGAACGGCAATTTTCCCAACGTCTGGAAATTAGCCACCATCACTCCAATTCTCAAGCCCAAGAAGCCTGATGTAGCACCAGAGTCACGCAGACCAATAATTCTTCAGTCGTCTCTCAGCAAAATGTCGAAGCTGTTCTACTTAAGAGAATAAATACCTACCTGGACAATAACAACATCATTATACCTTACCAGTTTGGTTTTAGGAAAAAAAAACCTCTCTACAACAACTCTACAGAGTAGTTCAGATGATCACCGAAGGATTCCAAACCAAGAAGATTACAAGGGTAATCTTCCAAGACATAGTTAAAGTTTTGGACCGTGTATGGCTAGATGCACTAATATACAAACTACACAATCTAGGTTTCCCAGATTACATCACAAAGATAATTAAATCTTACCTGACAGGTAAACACTTTGCCGTTCATGTTTCTGGCACACACTCCACCCGCCGCGCTATATTAGCCGATGTCCTCCAATGGTCCCATTTGGGGCCCACACTGTTCACTTACTTACATGAACGACATTCCAACCACAGCCAATACCACATTAGCAATGAATGCAGACGACGTAGCGATTCTGACACAAAGCCATGTGTTCATTTATTTATTGCATATTCAATATTTACTGCGTTTACCTTTAATTATTTAGATATCACATTGTGAGCTAACCTATACCAGTTTTATATTTAGTTATATTTAGTCTTATTTCTCCTTCCATGCACTTAGCTATAAAAAGCATCAAAGTACTCTTATTACATTACCTATGTTGTTATTAATTAAACATTAATATTAAGTTTTCAGCCTCCACACCAGTTCGGCTGCTCTCTGGATTAACAGCTTACTACCATACTCATTACAAATTATTTTCTTTTGCTCTACTCTTGTAAATAATCATCAAAAGTCTTTAAAAAAACTTACATTTTAGTTTTCATTACTTGAAGTATTCATTAGGAAAGTCTAACTTTCGATTAAGGGTAAGACTTCGTGCCTAAATACCCTGGTGAGCACACCATTACCCAGAAGGAGTTAAAATAACTCTGAAGTTTATTCTTTACGATGTGAAATGTATGAGAAAGCTGATTAGCTTTATTAATTTCTCTTCTGATTTATTTTACTTTATAGGTAGGTATTCTTAAAAAAAAAAAAAAAAAAAAAAAAAAAAAAAAAAAAAAAAAGATTAAAAATATCAAATTCTTAAAATATTTGTTTTGATTGTTTATATATAGCAACTTTCTTTCATTCTTTTGGCAACAATGTTGTTTAAATATCATTTTAATGTTGTTTTCATAGCTGCGAGTGAAAGGTCTGTCATGATCGGTAAAGTTTACACCGGGTTTGTAGTTTCGCTGGGTCCATCTAATTGCTTAACTGGATTGCTATCAATTTTACACCGTCTTTTTTTAATTTTAGAACAACCGAATTAAAGGATTCATTCGGCAAGGGAAATGAATTCCAAATTTAATTTTGAGCACAATCCGGTATATTTACGAAACAACTGTTTGGTTATTTATGGGTTGGAAACACATTTTCTGGTCAAATATTTGAGTTTACTGCCATTATCAGCAAGTAAAAGACATCATCAGTCATTTTCAAAATTCATGTATTGTAATCCTAAATGCTGAAGTCCTAGATTAGATGAAAGACTTTAATGTGAAATGTGTAAGTTTATTATTATTGTATATTTAAATGGATTTTTTTATCCGCTGGGATATTTAATTAAAATTCATACACAATCTGAGTATTTATTTTTAATTTTATTAATTGGCATTTTTTTCTGTTAATTGAGAAAATAATACTGAATTCTGAATTTGGAGTGATTACTAAAATTTTAAATATGTATGACTAATTGTTTGTATAAAGAAGGTATATGAGATATTCTTCAAAAAATTTGATTTCTATATCATTCATTAGCGAGAAATACAAGGTAATAAAGCTTTTAAGTACGTTTGTGAAATATGTTTATTATCTCAAATCTTTCAGTAATTTAAGTTGTAATAAAATTTGCTACTAATATTTATTTCCCAAAATTTAATTTATATGAATTCCAAACCATTCCTTTCACATAATTTGCATATAGTTTTATATCCCATCTTTCTTGCCCGTATATAAAATATATACTTTTTTATACTGTTATTCAGAAATAAGTATACTTCAACATTAAAAGGTCGTATGAAATTAACTGTTTGCTAGCTTTCAGGTTAAAAAGTTGATTTATAAATGTTACTTTAAAAAAATTTTTTTTTTCTCTTAGGCCTTTGTTAACGGTTATATGTTCTATCATTATAATAATTTTATTTATTAATTTCAACAGTGAATTACTTCTTCAGATTAATTTAATAATTTCAATACAGAACGTGTGTATGGCTTTAAAATTTTGCACATACGAGCATATCACAGTATAATGAATTTTCTTAATGCTCATACATTAGACCTCATTTATACATAGGAGAAATTTGCATTTCAGTTTTTAATATTAAGTCTATCAGCAATATTTGGTATTCTATTTTATTAAATGTTTTTTCAGTAGTCGAAGATTGATCATTGTAAAATATCAGGTATAACATATATGGATTCATCATATTATATATTTTTGGAGCATGGATATTTTATGCAAATGTTAATTTTTATGAACTAGTAGTGTTTATTATGTTTACTGAAGTTAAATATTAAGTTTTCAATTTCTTATATCTGCAGTAGTTATTGTATATGCTGAAAATGAATTTCCAATCATTACTTCATCAGTTTTTTAGCAGTATCACCTAATCCAGTGTAGATTCTTTATATATAAATATATCCAGTGGTGAGCTATGAAAATTTTCACAAAGGACTTAAAAATAAAGCAATTATTCTTGAATAAGGAAACAGGTACTTGCATATTAATTATCACAACCACCTTAGTAGAAATCGATAAAGCTTCAGAATACACCAAACTCTGGTAGCCATGTGCATAACAATCAATCAGGCAAGTATGCTCATGGTGAATAGTACTCAGTTTCCAAAATCATAATTTTTGTAAGCTTTCCCTTTTTTTGTGTGTGTGTGTATTCCAAATTCTAGTTGCTTTTATAGAAAGATTACGATTATTTTTTGCCTGAAACTCGATTTTAAAATTTGTAGCTGTGTGATTTTCCTTTAACCCCTTCCCTGTTTTGCCCGTACGGCGTACGGGCACAGCTTTCAGGCCTTTACGCGTACGAGCAATCTGATTTCTATTTCGCTTGCACTGTTTCGGCTGTATTTTTTCAAATTTTAGTAACAAATTTTTCATATAGATGACGATAGTTATCCAGTAAATGATAGTTTGCAGTTTATTGTCTGATTGGTTCAGATGCACGGTTTTTTTTTGCATATTTTGTATCAGAAGACGAATTGTTATCATTCAGTGTATAGCTTTCTGGTTATATTTTACTAACCGCCTGATAATTTTATTGATGTAAAAGTTGAATAATATATTTTTACTTTTAAATAATGGATAATTCAGAGCGTATGGAGCTAATTTCGTGTGATTCGAACTGTGACTCGGAATCAGAAATTGAATTATCTATAAATGATAGTAGCGAAAGTTTACTAGATGACTGGATAGTAGTGACTCTGATAGTAGTACAGATGTAATCAGTCATGCAAGACAATTTTTTGAACTTAGTTGTGATAATCTTTCGGATCCGCCTCCTAGATCTGCTTTCACTGAAATTCAAAAAATTAACTTGGATATCGATGAGACTAAAGGTAAACTTCAGTTCTATGATGCTTTCATAGATGATTATTTGCTTGACCTGATTGTTTTTGAAACAAATAGATATGCTGAGCAATGCATAAAAAACAGGACACTTTGTAGGCATTCCAGGAGCAAAAAATGGACACCAACATCGAAAGATGAATTACATGTATTTTTTGCTTTGAATATTCTGTATTGTAAAAAAGCCAGTTGTTGAGCAGTATTGGAGCAAGAGGCATTCAACATCCACGTCATTTTTTCCAAAAGTGATGTCATATCGCCTCCTTCAATTAATTTACAGTTATTTGCATTTTTCAGATAATGTCAATTTTGACATAAATTCTCATGAGTGTCCAAAATTAGCAAAAATATGGACCGTGCTAAAGCATTTAAAAACTCGTTTCGAAGAAATGATCATTCCTGAACGTGATGTTACCATAGGCGAGAGTCTGATGTTGTTCAAAGGAAGGCTAAGTTGGAAACAGTATATTCCTCTAAAGCGATCATGCTTCGGAATAAAATTGTACATGCCTTGCGAGTCGAAGTCTGGATATGTATGGTCCATGATAATATACACTGGAAAAGGAACTGTGTTTGATGAAAGTTACAAACATTTGAGCAAACCTTCGCAAGTAGTTATTACACTTATGCAACCACTTTTACATAAAGGATACTGTCTGAAAACTGACATCTTTCATTCATCTCCTGAAATAGCAGATATCCTTATTAGTTACTGTACAGATATGTACGGAACATTAAAACTTCAAAGAAAGGAAGTTCCTAAAGCACTGTTGACAAAAAAACTTCAAAAAGGGCAAATGCTTGTTTACCAGTGGGGAAAAGTGTGCATTATGAAATGGATGGACAAAAAAGCCATGTCTCTCATATCTACAATACATAATTCGGAAATGGTTCAAGTATCCACTTCGATGATTGAAGTTAAACAAAAACCTAAAGTAGTTATGGAGTATAATAACACAATGGGTGGTGTAGATCGAATGGACCAGAACCTAAGTAATTATCCTGTAATAAAGAAACAAGGAAAGAAATACTACAAAAAATATTTTTTCATCTTCTAGACATCTGTTTATGGAACGCTTATGTTTTGTATAAAAAGTATGGCGGTAAAGATACGAATTTACAGTTTCGATTGGAAATTATCGATTGACTTATTGAAAGGCATGCAGCAGTAGAAGAAAGAAAAGGCTGTCCTGGATATTTACCAACTCTACTAAGACTAACAGAAAGACATTTTTTAGAGGTTATTCCACCTACAGAGAAAAAACTAAGACCTGCAAAACAGTGTTATGTGTGTTCATTGAAAAAAAATGACAACGGCGAAAGAATTAGAAAAGAGACAAGGTATTTTTGCCCAGACTGTGATGTTGGACTGTGCCTGTTGCCTTGCTTTAAGATATATCACACTAAATCAGATCTTTAAAAAAAGAAGGGTAAGTATGTTTTGTATCAAAACATAATAGTAAATGTAATTGAATTGTAATCGAAAATATCTGTTAAGGAATTGTACTATTTTAATTGTAAATGTAACTTCCCTGTTTTGCATTCATGTAGGGGAAAAAACAACTTGCAGGAAAAATTGATTATTTTCATTAAAGAAAAAAAAAGGTGTAATAAAAGCTTAAAAATATTAGAAATGTTAATTTTAATAACATATCTTTAGTTAAAAATGTAAAATGATTTCATCTATAAAATTGGCTTACACTAAGGTGGTTGTGATAATATACAAGTACAGAAACATTTTAAAATAAAATAATAATTAATAAAACATGAAATTTCATTGAAATTATGTAAAATAAAAGTAAATTTAGTTGTGCTGCACAATTTAAGTCAGAGGTTACTTTTGTCTTTTTTCACATTAGTAGATCTTGTAAGAGATTCTAAGGCCAAGGTAATGATCTTAAGTATTTTTCTGTTATCAGGACTGGATTCAGAAATGTTATGTGTGTGTGTTTGTATGCACATGCATACATATACAGTCAAAAGTCTTTAATCCGGACTCGTCGGGACTTCGACGATTCCGGATTATCGGTTTTTCCAGATTATAGATCATCAGTTTGAATCTGGTAAGATGGCATGCATAAATTATAAAATTAAAAATATGAAACCGTAATTTTTGAAATAAAGAACAATTATGATATAAAGAGTATCAAAATTTACAAAAAAAAAAAGCTTAATATTTATTTGTTTACTTTATTAAACACTTCTTTCAACGCGCGCATGCGTAAAGCATACATTACGCATAGTCGAAATTAGAAAATTGCAGCCAGAAAACTATTTGATGTGTATTTGTGATATTTATAATGACAAGGAATTTGATTTAAATCATATCAGAGTACATCGAGATGAAATACTACATTTAGTAAGGAATTATAAGCCGAATAAAATAAAAACATCTGCCCTGAAGATAAGGATAGTGCTGACAGATCAACTTCCAGTTCATTGCGCAACGATGTCGCCCCCCCCCTGCAGAGCAGCATGAAATTGATAAACAGATTTCGGAATGGTTAGAGAAAGAAAGGATATGCCTTTATCCATTTTTTGAAGCAATTCCACTTTTTGTTTGATGAACATCGAGACATGCTTTCGCTTTGTAGATCCTTTGGCAGCTCCAGAATCGGAAATTCTTTTTGACATAATCGAAAGTTCAAGCTTACTTTTATAAAATTGCTCTAACAGTCTGCAAAAAATAATAAGCCAGATCCAATTAGAAGATTAAGGAACAATGCAATCTGCAACATTAACTGAAGTAGATAATTAGATAATTTTAGCTTAGCTTATACCATCTGTTATACATTAAATGCGCATGTGTAAACGTTTTGTGAAAGTTTGTAGCTTTGAGGTCTGTATTATAGATCATTCCGTATTAAAGACTTTTCACTGTACAGTCAAAAGTCGTTAATCCGGACTCGTCGGGACTTCGGCGATTCCGGATTATCGATTTTTCCGGATTATAGATTATCAGTTTCAATCTCGTAAGATGGCATGCAGAAATTCCAAAATTAAAAATATGAAACCGTAATTTATGAAATAAAGAACAATTATGATCTGAAGGGTATCAAAATTTGCAAAAAGAAAAAGCTTAATATTTATTTGTTTACTTTATTAAACATTTCTTTCAATGTAAGTTGTTTTAAGTTTTGCTTCGTTTCATGTGATAATACTTTCTCTTTAATTCTATTAAACAGACATAATTTCTTGTTCAGTTACAAAGTTCCGCCGTTCAAGTCCTATAATTGCTGTGTCAAGAACACCGACTAATTTGTCAATCGAAATTTTTTTGTTTTCAATAACCTCTGTCACTTTTCTTCGCTATCGGAAGCGAATTATAATGACGAGGAACTTGTTTTAAATCATATCAAAGACGGAGCATATCGAGATGAAATACTACATTTGGTAAGGAATTATAAGCCAAATAAAATAAAAACATCTGCGCTGAAGATAAGGATAGTGCTGACAAATCAACTTCCAATTCATTACGCGCCCGCCGCCGAGCAGCGTGAAAATGATAAACAGATTTCGGATTTCAAAACATACTTTCGCTTTAGATCCTTTACATATTAACAAATATATATCGGAAATTCTATTTGATATAATCGAAAGTTTAAGCTTACTTTTATAAAATTGCTCTTACAGACTGCAAAAAATAATAAGCCGGATGCAATTCGAAAATTAAGGAACAACGCAATCATCAACATTAACTGAAATAGATAATTATTTAGCTTATACGTCCATTATACATAAAATGCGCACGCGAAAACGTATTCTGAACTTGCGCACACTCATATGCGCAGTCGTAAAAGGTCTTACGCGCACGCGTGAACGCCTCTGCGCATGTGTCAACGCGGCGCATGCGCAGAAAGTTTTTAGTTTTGATGTCCGGATTATAGATCATTCCGAACTATGGGTGTCCGAATTAACGACTTTTGACTGTATACATTTCTGAATCTGGTCCTGATGACAGAAGAGTATCAGTTTTTGAGGTAAGATTTAAGATCAAGTGTTTTTAAAGGGCTCTCATTTTAGATCTTCAGTAAATCTAAAATGTGTTGTACAACAAAAGACCTTCATTTAATGAAACAATTTGATATTTAACAATAAATTTATTGAAAACAGATGATGGTTATCTGCAATGTGTTTGACCAAATTGAAAACAAAACCAAATGAGATCAAGTTTTAATAACAGAAAGACTAATATAAATCAAAGTAGAATTCTTATGATATGCAAGAGTGTTTTTTTTTTTTTTTTTTTTTTTTTTAATAAATAAGCAAACAAAAAGGGTCACAAAATTATAATTTTCCCATAAATATTGTGAAGGATCAATTACAGCCAACTTTAACTAATTTCTTTTTAGCAGGACGCAAGTAATTTGCTACCTTAGTGGTTTAAATGATTTATATCGTTCTTAGTAAATGCAGACTATGTCTTTTCATTTTTTCCAATATCTGAGATTTGAAAATAATAACAAAATGAATGCAGAAATTTCTTTGAGAACTATACTGTGGTGCATATTTTTTTAATAATATTTTGAATTTAGTTTGATATAAAACTGTTGCTGTCTAAATGACATATCATCTGTGTGTGCAGAATTTGAACTCTTTGAACAGTCTTTTTTGGATCCTATTCTGAAATTCTGTATTTAAATATTACATTTTAACTTAATATATACAATAATATATTTATTTATCATAGTCTTAAAAACATGAGAAAATTTTTTTAAATTATTAAAGAACACGAGAATTTAAAACAGTTTGGAGAACAGTACAATTTTTGTAAACTGGAATAATATACATATGTACACTAGCCAATATTGAAAATGCAAAACCAAGGAGTGGCCTAAAAATTATGCAAATTTCAGAGTAGACGAATGTCACCAAGTTATGCAAATGATGTGAAATGCACAGCTCTCCAGCGCACGTTGAAGAAGATACAAGGGAAGGAACTGGTGAAATGTTCAAATTTCATGCCATTATTTCTACTAGAGAAATCATCCTAGAAAATTTGTTCTTGTCTCAGAGGACGCAAGTAATAGCAGAGAATGCTAGGCCTTCATCAACAGCAGTTTCTGCAGACAGATGATTTTCTGAGGGCCATGGTGATTGGATTGAGAAGGGCTGGTTGGTCCATAATGCAAATCTCAGCTTGCACACACCTGGACGCGTCCACAGCACACCGGCTGTGATGACAATGGTTGGAACAATGAAACGTGCCAAGATGAAGGAGCGCCGGTTCAGCCAGAGTGACATCAGCATCTACCGACTAGCGGTGATGCACCTGCAAGCCACTTCTACCTTCATTCTGCAGCATGTTCAAGACAACCTGGATGTTCCCATATCGACCAGAACCAGTTGCAATTGATTGGTGTTAGTGGCCTGCACTCATGGCATCCGTTAAGAAGTCTGCCATTCACCCCACATCATAGATGCTAATGTGTGCAATGGTGCCAGGTTTGGGAGATGTGGACAATAGACTAGCACAGGGTCGTGTTCTCAGATGTGTTGCGCTTCTGCTTCTACAATGATAGTTGCTGTGTACAAGTGTGGTGTCGATGTGGACACAGGTCCAATCCAGCAGCAATTGTGTAATGCCCCACCTCGCAACATTGTGGCATCATTGTTTGGGGCACAATGGCATACGATTAAAGGCACTAGCCTATGTGGATGATGTGCTGCATCTGGTGACACTCCTTTACTTTCAGGGAGTATTCAATGCCCTTTATCAACAGGATAATGCCTGACCACACATTGCTCGCATCAGCCAACTTGCTCTGCAAGTTGTACAGATGCTTCCCAGGCCATAGTTCTCGTCTAATCTCTCACTTATTGAACACATTTGTGATGTGATTGGACACCATTTGCAGACCCTGTGATTGCCGCATTCAGAAGACAAACTGTAACAAATGGTTGACAGGAAATAGAGAGCTATTCCTCAGGACACCATCTGTAATAATAAATTTATTGAAACAGATAATAGGTTATCTACAATGTGTTTGACCAAATTGAAAGCAAAATCAAATGAAATCTGAAGTTTTAACAATAGAAAGACTGACATAAATCAAAATAGAATTCTTCTAACCTCTGTTTTTTCCACTGATAGGCATCATTCTATTCAGTTTTACGTTAGGTCGGAAACCTACTGAGTTCACGCTGTTCTCACTGTGTATTATGCATATCATTTTGAAATAAAAATCACTTATTGTCTCTCTCTGTTTGCTTAGTTTCATCACTTTCTGGGCACTCCTTCATGGTGTTACATTTTCAAATTTTCAATATCGGTTAGTGTATTTACAGCGGTACCTCAGTATACATCCACTGTGAACTACATCCAACTAATTTTTTGTTTGGTATATGACTCAAAGTTCGATTAATCACAATTGCATGGACATCCCTTATTTATCACTTTTGAGATAATGCCATGTGTGTCAGTTCACCTGCTATTCAGTAAACAGCCTCAGCTTAGCTCTGAATTCTCACGTGATTTTGTGTTTATCCAGGTAATTTTTTGGTAAATTCATTAACAGTGATTTTTAAGGTAATTAACATAAAGTGTTGAGCAACAGAAAAAATAGTTATAATCACATCACCATGGAGGTGAAAAAAAGAGATTGTTAAAAAATGTGAAGATGATTTTCATATCTGGGACTTAACTCCTGCATACTGTATGGTGAATCCCTACTGCTCTGTGCACACTGTAAATATCTGAGATTTTTAATTTGTTCATTAATCAGGATGGTCCAAAATTTCAACTCAATAAATGAATGAGCCATAACTCTAGCAATAAACATCATGAGTGAGCTGACAAGTGCCTTGAGGTTATAATATAGAAAGTGGATGTGCATTCTGCTTTGTTCTTTTTTGGTCTCATGTTCCTTAACTTTCTCTAATTATGATGTATTTTCTGAGCGATCATAGATATGCAGAAGAGATTACCGTGTTTGCTGGTGTATAAGACACACTTTTTTTTCTTTGAAAATAGGTCTAATAAACAGGGTGCGTCTCATACATCGATACTCAGTTTATTTGGAATTAGCATTTCACAAGTTTGTGAATGGGTCAAATATTCCTGGGATGCTGCGAAAACAGCCACAGTGGTTAAGTCATTGAAAAAGTGTGGCATTAGTAATGTACTGATGGTACAGAAGACAATTTGTTGTATGAGGACTCAGATGCTGATTTAGATGTTTGAAATGTCTCTTCATTTTGCTCTGGAGATGAGCGTTTGGGTTTTTGATGAAGAAGATTAAAAGGTGTTCTTTCCCAGGTAGATTGGATATTTGCAGAAAGTATTACTTTGTATTTGTATTACTTTATATTTAAAATACTGTAAATTCATTAGAATGATCAGTTTTAAAGTTTTATCCTTCAAAAATGTATATAAAAAAGGAGTGCATCTTGTACGACAGTTGTTTATTGAGGAATGATTGAAAATTTACTGTCACTAAAGTAAAATTCCTGTGGGAAGTACTAAAGAGAGAAGAAAATGGATGAAATAATAACAGTGATAACAAATAATATCTCAGTATTGAGGAATTATTTTTATCCACAATAGTACATAGCTTAATTGTATGTAATCTTAAATATGTAAACATTATTAAAACCTACATTAAAAATAAAGTACAAAATTATAAAAATTTAATTGCTAAATTATAAAAATAATTTTTCCTTAATATTGTGTCTCCCAATGATTATTATTGAAGTGCAAGAGTAGCATAAAAAATGTTCTTTTTGTTTTCAAATGTATTTGGATGCTGATTTATTTTGCATAACCAAATGAATATATTTTGAAAACTAAGCTGTTTAAAAATAGAGGTAAATTGTTAAATAGTACTTTTCTGTTAATCTGTGTTATTCCTCTTTTCTGTATTTATATATACTATATATTATATTAGTACAATCACCTTGATCCAGTTTGACAGTTTTTTACAAAAGAAAAAGAGTGATAATTTACAATTACAAAAAATTATTTATTACATACATTCACAGTATTATATATATATATTATTTAGTTATTTAGCTAGAAAATCAATCATAAATCCTCTTACAAGTGAGTTTTTGTTTCTTTTTGTTCTGGTGAATATTTCATGGCAACTGCTCTAAGAATAAATTCAAAGCAGTTTCTCCCTTTAATAATTTTGCAGCAAAATACTGCAATTCTGCAAATATTTTACGGCAGTTTTTCTTCCCAGGGAAATGAATACTGCAAGCATGTGTTTTAAAATTGAGTTTTAAGATTAAAAAAAATCAAGAATTTGTCAGTAAGTACCATTAAAACCTGGAATACAACAAAACAAACTCATATGAAAATGGTGGCATTGCTTGTTAAACTGCATGCATACAGTTGCCACAGTTTGGTGCATTGTGAAAATTTCATGACATCTATTAAGGTGGTCGAATTAAGCATCTGATATTATCCCATTTTATCATTAGTCTACTTTTCATCTAAAATAAAATGTTAATATAGAGTGTAGAGCAATGTTTCTCAATCTTAAATGGAGATCATTTTTATGACTTACGGTATTTTGCAGATCACCTTATTCTCTTCAAAAATAATGTTTTAGCATAATATAGTTATGTTTTTTATATACAATTAATTAACATTCAGTTAATTTTATATTGATATTAAGCAATTGAGTTAATAGGAGAAAATTTATATTAATTTTTATCCATTACTGTGTGTATGATCGTTACCTTTAATTTAAAAGTCAAACAACAAAAATCAGTGTTATATTTGCAAATTTTCTAGGACTTGTTTCGATGGCTTGTTCAAAAGTGCAAATGAGATAAGATATGGTGATAAGATAAGATAAGAAAGGCTGGACAGGAGTTAAGCTCCTGACACCATCTATTGATGAAACAAGAAAACTAAAACATAAAAATACAAAACATAAAAGGCTGAAGGTAATGATGGATTGGAATTAGGGTTATTAACTAGAACAGAAAGATTTTTTTCAATATAAAATGCCTGTAGAAAATCTTAATTCACCAATGGAAGATGTTTCATTGTTTTGAAGGCTACCAATGGAGTATATTCCGTTGGTGAATTCGATTTTCTACAGGCATTTCATATTGAAAAAAAATCTTTCTGTTCTAGTTAACGACCATAATTCCAATTCATTTTTACCTTCTAGCCTTTAAGGAAATAATGTTTTAGTTTCCTTGTTTCATCAATAGATGGCACCAGTAGCTTAACTCTTGTCTAGCCATTCTTATTTTATCAACCGTATCTTATCTCGTTCATTTATACTTTGGCAGCTGAGGAAGATGGTTCAGTAGTAAAACCATCAAAGCTAGTCCTGGAAAGTTTACAAATATAACACTGATTTTTGTTCTTTGACTTCTAAATTAATCATTGTTTGGCATGCTATTTTAACCTAAATTTATCTTTACTTTATTATTTAAAAATTAAGTAAATGTTGGTATTCTCATTAATGAGATGGATGAGCCTGCTGATTATTGTACAACTTTTCTGTGTTTGGATGTATATTTGTACACTTAAGTTTGAGATTGGCACAAACATCAGGTCAATCAGTTTTTGAATTTGCGATGAAAACCCTTTTTTAAAGCACAATTATTTACTATGTTCCATTTTCATTCATTATAACTCTGGGACACCATGTGTGTAGAGAAACAGTTGTGTGAAGCATCATAATAATAGTGCTTTAAATCTCTCTCTTGTTTTCAAGACTAGAGTGAGAAGTCCATAGGTAGGGTAGCCGGTAATAATTTCATAAAATATCAGTTTTGGGTGAAAAATTGATAGACAATTTTTATGTGTGATTTCCAGACTGAGATTTCTACCTATACTGTGGTTATGTACAGTTAATTTAAATTTTTATCCCCCCTTTTTGCTTCTGCTCTGCAGACCACAGTTTGAGAAACTTTGGTGTAGAGCTACTAGAATGTGGGATATTTATATTTTATGACTGCTAAACTCATCTAGATTTCCAAAAATTTAAGATAATTGGTCAGTCCCTATTAATTAATTTTTTGTGTACAAGTATTGACTTTAATGAAAATGAATGGATATTTTTTTGTATTTATATAGTATGTATTTCCAAAAAATTATGTGCTTGAAAAACATTCTATAGAAATATTTTGTTTCTTGACGAAGAGAATTCAGTATTAGTTGCTCTGGAAATCGGTAGAGCTTTATATAAAATCTCCATCAGTCTACTTTTTTTTTTTTTTTTTTAAGTGTCATATTTTGTATTGTCACCTGTTTGTTTATTTCCAGTATATTAAAGACGTGCTGTGCAGTGCATTTTGATAACCTGTAGAAAGAGAAAGATCCATGCGTTTCTTCATTAAAGTCAAACAGAAACATGTATTTGATGACATAAACTCTATCCAGATGTGGTATCAAGATGGATTTCTTATTTCAGAATTAAATCTACAGTTCTACTGCAGTCAAAGACATGCATATTAACATGAGGGAGGATGAAATTCACCAAGTGTTGTATTCTCCAGATGTGATGGTTTTTTTCATGATGTTATGGCCATATGAGCTAGACTTTGTTGGATGAAGGTAATCTTTGTTATTTTACTCATTATAAATCTAGTTTTTAAAATGTTGAGATGATTATTATAAACAGTTTCTGTTTTTAGATGCAAAGGGGAAGTAACACAGTTTTATGTCTTGCATTTTGAAATTAAATTTTACATCCTAGAGTGAGGATTATTAGTTAATTTCTATTTTAAATATGTATCAAACAGCATCAAATTAATTTTAAAATTAAATAATTACAAACTGTTTTTTCCAAAGGCTAGGCAAAAAGTTACAAAGAACTAATACAAAAGAGGATAGTTTTGTTATTATAATAACAGTGATTTTCAATTTACTTTTACATTAACTATTTTGGACTCTACTGATTTAATTCAATAAATAAATTTTTGGTTGAGGCATGTTTGATATATTCTTGGTTCCATGTCAAAATCACAAATATATATATTTTTTCAGTTTTCATCTAAACATTATTTTTTAGGTTGTCTTTCAATACTTTACACTATGCTTTAAAAAAAATTATACATCTTATGAGAGAGAACTAACTATATGAAAATTTTACATGAAACTCATATCTTGATTTCCCCCAATATTAATTGACTTTCCTAAATTTTAAACTTTTTTTCTTTAAACTGAAGTTTTGTAAATTGATAGTTTTGATATGGCATTGATGATTTGAGCTTTATTGTTTTTTGTTTGACTTCTGATAGGTAGTTTAATAATATTATTATGTAACCTAATAAATAATAACACAAATTTCTAATTAACATATGTACTTGTATTCAATCTCAGACATGATTGAATTTTAATAAAAGATGCAGAGGTGAATCAAGAGTTCAAACTACAAAAGATCAATATTTTCTAATTTGGAATAATTAGCTCATAATAATAATATTTAAATATCATGTTTTTGAACATTTCTGTGCTAAACAGGAACAAGATAATATTATTGCTTTTACTCATGTCCATTTTCCAGTTATGTTTATATGAAAAAGTTCTAGAAAATTTGTTTGCACTTGTGAAACAAATTGCAGACTTATGTGCAGAAGCAATAAATCTCATTTTTTTAAACATTGTCATTAAATTTCTTATCGCAGAAATTTTAATTTTATTATATATACATGTGTATGCATGTGTATATAATATACATCTCCCATGTACTGTATATATATATATTTGTACTGTATGTATATGTACAATACAAAGTCCGAGATCCAGACTCATTGGGACTTTGACGAATCAGGATTTAACATTTTTTTGGATATTAATTAGATCATCTGTTTAAATCTAATAAGAGGACATATAGAATATATAAAATTAAAAAATATGAAGCATTTATGTCCTCAAGGGAATCAAAATTTACGAAAGAAAAAAACCTGAATGTTTATTTGTTTGCTTTATTAAACATTTCTTTCAATGTAAATTGTTCATTTCCTAGTTGGAAGTTGCTTTGCGTATGGTACTAATAACTTTGTCTTTAATTCTATTGATCAAGTTAAGTTCTTGTTCAGTTACAAATTTCCATTGTTCAAGTCCTATAATCACTATGTCAAGAATTCTCACTAAATTGCCAGTCAAAATATTTTTCTTCTTAACAACCTCTCTGTCACTTTTTCACTTTCGGTAGTGATATTTTCAGAATTTAGATCCATGCCACAGATTTCACTGTCCGTTAATTCATTGGGCATTTTCATCACAGTGAAAACCATCTATCCGCCAAACATTCGCGCCAAACATATTTGGCGAGAAACTCTTGCCGTATTACTATCTAAATGTTTTGTGTACATTTCGAACTTTAAGTCCAAAATGCCTGCAAAAATGTGGTTTTCGTGCATGCAAAAAGCATGTTTTTAACACACAATTTACACCAAAAATCGTTTTAACACACAATTTACACCAAAAATCCAATACAAAAATAAAAAAAAAAAAAAATTTAGATAGCAAAAACATAAAATTTCTAACCAAAAATATTTGACAAGAATCCATGTATACAGCGATCTGTTTTAACTTTAAAAAACATCAGCAAATTGCACAATCTAGGCCTCACGTACAGCCTCTGCATTGCACCCAAATCAATAAAATTAACTAAAATAACTAAATTACAAACAATTCAAAAAACAACAACGACAGAAATTCATAGCAAAAAAAAATAATAATAATAATAATAATAATAATAATAAACATAACATTCTACAAAATAAGAATAACAATAGGTACTTATGGAAAATCCCTTCAACCACAAGAGATGGCACCAATCATGCCAAATAAAAAAAACATTTACTAAATACAAGAAAAAATGTTCTATTCTTATTTTTCTTTCAAATTTTTTATATTATCATTTATTTATAATTAATTTTTCATTAAAAAATTTCAATACTTTTTATTAAGGAGATATACTGTAAAAGCAATTATTTTCACTAGGATTTTAATTTTCGCAACAAAATATAAGTTTTACGACCTTACGTTGCAATGCCATTGCTTCTCACTTTTTAAATAAAGCGCCATTAACACATTTTTAGGCCGGTAAGCCTCATAACTTTGGAAATATTCAACAGCATGCTCTTCTGTAGTAGGCAGGTCCCAAATTTTAATCTTTTTTTTTAAATGCATTATAGAGGGAAAAAAAGAGTCTTTACTGAAAAATAATTTTTTTTTTTTTTTTTTTTCAAATGTGATATAGAGGGAAAAAAGGAGTCTTTACTGAAGAATAATAACTAACACATGTAATCAAGGTTACACCAAACCCAGCATGCTTGAAGAAGTTTTTCCATTTTTCGCAAAAAATCGCGTAGTTTGGCATCTTTTCTGTGATAGAAATATATTCTTTAATAAAAATGGTTGACAGGATTTTCCTTAAGTACCCAACAATAAAATAAAATGCACTTGCTGTTGTGAATGCTTCTTCAGACAGCAGAAATATCATTTTCAAATATCAGCAAAACTCATCAGTTTCCACCACTTCTGAGACACAGCATACAAAGTCCAGCATATCTTCATGAATAAAATTTCGCCCGTACCTTTTAATACTAAATTTACCTTGCACACATTCCAAAATATGTGACTGAAATTTTTCCGCCATGTCTTTCATTGCAACATAAGCCATTTCAAAACGCCCACCAAACCAACCAACCAGCAAAATCAATTTTCAACATCAAAAGATTTGCCATACAAACAACATCGTACCAAAAACCATCCCAGCACACACGACCGTGGCAAAAACCAGTGCAGAATACATATTGCCACATTTGGCGGTGCCATACATCTGAGGGCGTATATGAGAGTAGTTTCTAAATTTTGTCTTGTTTCTGTTGCACACTGATGAAGTTAAGCCTGAATTGTATTAGTTGAATTATTTATTATACTTATGCCTGTTTCTGGCACATGCGTAAGGCTTATCTGAGTCTCGAATAAATAAATTACCGCATAATGTAAAGCTTCTCCAGGATCAGTGCGTTCTCCGTGGATCAAAATTCTGCTGCCAAGGGCCATCCTAAATTCTAAAAATGTCACATACCAGTGCATTCTCTAAATTTTGAAGGTTTTGCCATCCCTTAATTTTGTTGCTCAGTGCTTCTCTAAATTCTGCTGCACCAGTCTCGGGCTTTTGAATAAAAAATCAGTTGTTTTAAATCAAACAATACTAAATCTAATATTCTGGCCTAGGAGTATCACTTACAATATCTATTTTTTGCATATTGAAAGAAATTTCTTTTAAATTTTCCCTTATCAACAGACTCAACACTTTGCAGCCAAGTTAACTGAAGTCTGTAATCATTGCCAAGCATAATGTCAGCATAAAAGCTTACCATGCTGTTTGGTATTCAATTACTAATATTTTTTTTTTTTTTTTTTTTTTTTTTAAGTTTAGACATTACTGCATGAGTCTTTACTGTGTGTTGATAGTCATGTAATAATGAACACCATAAATAATAAATAATGATTTACCAGAAAATCAAGGTCAAGTATGTTTCAGTGTAGAAGTTTGAAGTTCCTAGATGTTCAGAGTTTTGGTTTGAGATGCATGCCAAGCAAAATGGTGGCTGTGGAGCCAAATTATTGATCACATAGATTTATGTTAATAAATTATTGTTTCTCCAATGTGAAATAATTTTTTCAGTGCCAAAGTGAAATTGAGAATCAGGACTCCTCTCCACATGTTTTATTATGAAAAAATGTGAAATGCACAAGCATAAAGCATGCAAAAATATTTCATTCTGATTATTGGAACTCCAGATCTTGGACTTTGTATTGTAAATTTGATTTTCTTTTTTACCTCTTCCGAGCAGAAGAGAACTAAGTATTTATTTATATGAATTGCAGTTTTATAGGAACATTTTGAATGCATATAAACTCTTATCACCAAATTTCCAAAGGATTAAATCTCTGGAAATTTGGTGATAATTATGTACTAACAATTTCTAATCATTGATATTTATGATTTTTTCATTCTTTTGCTCATAAATTATGCTTGAATAATAATAAAATAATGTTTCATCTTTTTTTCTACTTGCAGGCTATCTGCAAAATTATACAAATTAAAGATATTTTTTCTTTGAATTAAATAGGAGCATAACGTGGAATTAAATAATGCTCCTACATCTTTATTTTCTCTGAAATGCTTACATAATTGTAGCTGTATTTATGCAGAATGTGATATATATATTTGTATATGAAACCTCATAATGCCTGATAAAAAAGAACCTTACATTCCTGTAAGTGACAGGGATAATGTAGTTTGTGCAGCAAACTACGAAGATATAGCATTATCTAGGGAAACTCTGCATTCAGATTCAAAAAATGATTTGCCCATGTCTGGCCAGATGGAAGAAAATAGTGTACCTTCATGTCATACAGCCTTTCCAGTCGATTTAAAAGAAGTTTTTGAGCTGACAAATCCAAGTGCAGAAATTCACCAAGCCATATTGCGACCTACAGGAGATATAGATACTGTGTCTTTACAGTATTCTCATTCTTCTCAAATGCTGCATTCACCTAAAGAGGAACAGCAAAATGCATCTGAAAATGAACAGGGGGCATGGCGTCATGTGCTAAGGGAGCAGAGTTCTCACTCCGAAAATATTAGTGAAAGAAATCAGCTTCTTCATCCAATAAAAGATCACTCATCTGAGGAAAGGAGATCTTGGGAAAGTGTAATTGATGAATCACAGAATCTAAATGAAGAAGTAACTTCTGAGAATGAAATGTTGCATTCAAGCAAACCCTCTCAAATAACTGTGATTAACAATCAGGAGGCCTGGAATCATGTTATAAAACAGGCTTCTGATAATGAAAAACAACATATTCATTGTGGGAACAAAGAACAACCTCAGATATTAAGTACTAGTGATCATGGATCTTGGAATCATGTACTGGATGAAATGCCGAATGCTAGAGAATTGCCACACACTGCTCAAATGATTCATGCTCATGGAGAATCAAGTCAAGTCATTAATGGGCACAAGCAGTGGAATCATGTGCTAACTGACCAGTCATCACACCAAGATGTTGGTAATGTGCCCCCAATTGATTTATCAGGAGAATGTACAAAACTGACCTCACTTATTCCTGATAGAAGAGATGTTTCATGCCAGGTTGATGACATTCCTAGCCATCCTTCCTCAGATGAAGATCCCCATAATACACAAGAAACTCTGAAAATTAAATGTTCTGATTCTCATAATAAGCATATTGTAGTGACATCAGCACTTGATGATGTCCCTCAGAGTATGCTTAATTTAACAATTGTCACTGAAGCACCAACCAGTTCTCCTCAGGTAGTTGTACACAATGGGATAAGGCCTGAATTATATACACAAGAGCGGCATTTAGTGGTTCAGGCTGGTACTAAAGCACAAGTTAGCACAAAAACTTCAAGTACTTATCCATGTAATCATTGTGGCAAAATTTTTGGGGACAGTCGAAGTTTGCAAAGACACATGTTAATACATATAGGTTTAAGGCCATATCGTTGTCCAGTTTGTGGGAAGGCCTTTATGCTTAATGGAGATCTTACAAGGCATATAAGAATTCATAGTGGTGAGAGGCCATATGCTTGTGATGTCTGTGGACGACGCTTTACATTGAAAGGTAATTTGATGCAACACTTTCGAACGCACACTCCAGAAAAACAGTATGCTTGCACTATCTGTGAAAAGAATTATGCCCAGAAGGACAGTTTACATAGGCATATTCGAGCTCACTTTGGTGAGAAGCCTTTTGAGTGCACTACTTGTGGTAAAAGATTTACCTTAAAGGGTGACTTAAGCCGCCACATACTTATTCATTCAGGAGTCAAGCCACATTCTTGCAAATTTTGTGGCAGGCAGTTTGCTCTTAAAGGTAATCTTACTCAGCATGTTCGAACTCATGTTCGCACTCAAGCTAAAGGAGCTGAAGGATCGGGGAACTCATTCATGAAAAGTCAAGCTGAACCTCAGCTTATATGCGATTTGAGTTACTCACATGTCCAAAAAACTTATGCATCTGTGCCAAATAGTGCCTCTTTAAAATTACCTCATGTAATAACTTCTGGCCAGGATACAAACCTAGCCAATGCTCATCCATATGTACAAACCTCATCTCCTACTGATAATAATCACCAGTCTCCTTCTGCAGGCTTATCATTTTGTTCTGAATGTTCTAAAACATTTCCATCTCCAGAAAGTCTTCATGAGCATGTACAGCTCATACATGAACAGTCAACTAGACTGGCTTCAAACCGGTACCTGTGCAATATTTGTCAGAAAGAATTCTGCCTCAAAGGTGATTTAACAAGACACTTGAACAGTCACAATGGTGTTAAACCATATGAATGCGAACACTGTAATAAAACATTTACATTAAAGAGCAATTTACGGCAGCATTTAACTACACATAGAGTGGATAAAAGTTTTGCCTGCCCAATGTGCTCCAAATCCTTTGGAAATCGTAGGAATTTGAATCTGCATCTAAGACGGCATGAACAAGCTCGTGCCAACTTTACCTGCACTAAATGTGGGCGCTCTTTTCTAGCTAAGTCAGATCACTTTTTCCATGATTGTATGAAGGATGAAACATCTACATCGCCTTTGGAAAATTCTCGTACACCAGTTTCAACAAATACTGTAATAAATAATGCTACACCTCCAGCTTCCCCACAAGATGCAGTGTGCTCGACACCGGTGACTGTCCAGACAAATATTGAAGTTCCCAATCAGACAGTTCCTCTTGCAATACTTCCAGTCAAAAGAGAAGCTTGTCATTTGCCTTGTGATGATAGGGAATTGGGAGATCCTTTGGAATGTAGTACCCCTGCTTTAACTGCTGTAAATGGTGCACAATCCTTTCTGGGACCTCTTTATCGTCACTTGTATTTCTCTACCTCACATCAGACTATGATACCTGCATTAAAAGGATTACTTCATGCTACATCAGGCGATGCTAATATTGCAGATTTTAACAGAGTAGCCAAAACTAGTTAGTTATTAATATTGCTGTAAAAAAGGAAATAGTACTATGTATATGCAAGCATCAAATGAGTATTGCAAAGATACCTTGTACTTTTTATTCTGTTACTTGCCATTACTAGTGAATAATCCAAATATAACAATTTGTCATAATACATATTAGTTATATGCAAACTCTTGCCAGGATGCATTTCTTTTTGGTGGTAAAGATGTAATGTGATAAAATACTGTTATGCAATAATTTTTAAAAAATAGGCTAAATGTTCCAACACATTTCGTGAACTATTTTTGGATGTCATGAATCTTAAATATTCACTAGCTAATACAAAAGTTGTTTATTACCTTCTTCATAATATTTCATCAGGGAAATAGTTTTTAAACTATGCTTCAGAAGGTAATAAATCTGCTAGGTAAAGTGTACCATCCAATTAATATCTGCCCTGCATTCTGTAAAGTTCATCATTTTATAGCAGCAGAACTTGCAACATTTTTTTACATCAAAGCTAATAATCTGAATAGAGCTATCTGTAATTTATTTTAACAGCTGAGATGAATATAATCTGGAAGTGGAATAATAAATATTATTAAGTTAACTATTTCTTAAAAAACATATGACAAAATTGTTTTAAAAAAAAGTGTTGGTCACCGACTAAATTACAATTCATTTTCGTTATATGATTCATACTTTTTTTTAAAAATGGTTTTACTTTATAAAGAAGGAATTTTTTATCACCTCAAAATTTTATTTTTATATTCTTTGTTTCTCCAAAGTAACTTCTTTAGCTGAAATTTCTCTCTCTTGTTTCTTTTCAATGCATTTTCTTAAAAAAAAAAAAAAAAAAAATTAAGGCTGCCAAGCATAAATAATAGTTAATAATTCACTGAGTGGATTTTTAAAATTTTCTGCAATTAAATTGAGGCAATAAATGTGAAAGGAAATGTAGTAGATACCACTTAATGTGATCATGTTTGTTCATGGCCATTTTTGATAACGTAAACTGAATCGTAATATTAAATGATGAAAAAGTTTATCCTTCAAAACAGTTATTGGATTTAACTAATTTGATACAAATATATGTAGAGACATATAAATGTGCACTTTAGCAGCATTTGAATTAAGAAATCGTATTTCTATTGGAATGTCTACTAGAGTTATGCAAAAGCTCATTTATAAGGAATTCATAATGTTTCTGAAAATTATTTTACTGATACTGTATTCCTTATCCTAGAGGGCATCTCTCATCTCAACAGTAATAGGGAATTCATTAGTTTCATTATGATAATCTTCAGGAAGTTTACTACATGATGCTCTTGGATTTATTTCACAAAGCAAGTGATAGATTTTTTTTTTTCCTTCTGCCATCATTGTTGAAGTTTGGATGTTTTCATCATTATCCACCCATGCATAAAATTAATCATAATTCATGTTAGCTGGAGACACTGCTTTCCCTTCTTCAATGTTCTCTATTTCATCATTTATTAAAAGATCTGCATATTTAAAGAAGTTTTTTGTTGTCTTTTTTGAGACATGGTTCTAAGACTGTTTAGTAAATGTAGTGCTTCAGTGGGAGGGGGCTGGTTTATTTGCATTTATATCCATATCATCCATTGAATTAGGGCTGTGGTATTTTCTGGTATATATATATAATTTCAATATGCTTAAGACAAACATTAGCGTTATGCACCATGCAATTGTTTGTTATCCCATTTCAAAAGCTGTTCACTAAAATTATTGACATCATTCATGCCTTGAATTATATCATTGGTTAACTCTTTACTTCTTGAAAGCATTAGGATTTTTTTTTCCTTTATCTGATTACTAGTGACTGTATTTTTTACCACACATGCTGACGTAACATGAAATGTTCACATGCTCGTTCAATATTTTACAACCTTTTGATTGGTTTATTGGATTATGGCATAGCACTCTAGGCTTATCTGCCTAAGGGAGGAATGCCTTTGTGAAGAACTTTCTAAGGGAAACTGGCTGGTATTTGCATTATATATGGGAAAGCCATGAAAACACCCAAGCAGCCAGCCATTTACCTGAAATTGAACTACCAGTGTTCAGCGACTTTACCACCTGGCTGCTGGTTAGCCAGAACCTTTTGAATTCTCAGTTTTAAATGAATATGTGTTTTTAGGCGATGCATGTGACTATACACCTGCACATCAAAACACTGTTCTGTATACATTAAAAATGTTTTCAGGTCATATAATTTAAGATATTCTTTTGACAGCAGTGTTCCTGTAGCTGGTAAATCAATACCTTTTTCTTCACTGGTAAAACATTTGCAAATTGTATTTTTTCATTCGCTAAAAGAGACATATATTGCTATTAAATCATCTTTCTCCATTATTATGGTTAATTCTTCAACTTTCTGCCAAATCAATAGACAACTGATTGTCACATCTTTTTCACAAATTTTTCTAAATCTGACCTTTCTCATTGTGACTTTTTCTGCTGCATATCTTTTTCATGTTTTCATTTCAGTTTAATTTTGCAAACATTATACTAAGGATTCTTGAAAATTTTAAGAGGGGTTAAGAAACATTTAACTTAATGACAGCATTCTGTTGACTGACTTTTAGGAGCAGGTCCTAGTAGTTTACTAAATCAACTGTATCCGCTAGATTATGCTTTTTTACTTGGTCTGTAATTTTAAAATGATCATAAAAACCTAAAAATGCCTACATATAATAAAAATAATTAAAAATAACTAAATAGAACAAAAAATGAGCACTTCCTTGAATTAGGACATTCAACAAAATGCTCAAAAAAGGGAGGAAGAAAAACGGGGGAAAAGGAGAGAGAGAAGAAAATTTCAGTTCATGAAAGCAAGAGTATCTAAAATTCCAGTTTTATTAAATTGTTTAGTTCAGTAGATCTTGAAAATAGGTTCTATTAAACATGGTTACGCTAATCAAATTGGAAAAGAATATGCCAATTTAAATTTATTCAGAAAAAGGTAACTGCAGTTTAACATAAATATTTTTCGAGATTAAAGCAAAAAAAAAAGAACATTTCTGAATTGTTTTGCTTCTGAAGTAGCTTAACTTGGCAGAAGAGTAAACTGTGTCTGATCACCTTCCAAATTAATAGAATTATTCAAAATCTATCCTAAATTAAGGTTGCTTTTTTGCCCAATTTTAAATCACGTAATAAAATCAAATTCTAAAAATTGCCAATTTAACCACTTACTTGGTGATATATCTGTGCCATTTGGCAATTTTAAAAATATGTTTTGACCTTATTTGGTAATTTTGCTTCAATTAAAAAAAAAATTATTCTGTAATATTTTGATCATATCAACCAAATTATTGATCATGGTAAGCAATGTATTTTCTATGTTTTCATATGCAAATGGGGCAGGACTTTGGCATTTCAATAAAATTAAACACGATCATGTTAAGTGGCATTTGCTTAAGATAGAGATTTTAAATACAAATCATCTTTATTAGTATAGCCATATAATAAACCTAGTATTATGTCTTTAAGGAAAGATATAAAAAAAAAAAACTGATTGTTGGTAAAAATAAGAAAATTAACATGGAAATCACTTTTTTAACTGCTAAAATATACTTTGAAAACTCAATGTTTTGTTAACGTTAAACATCTATGAAAACATTTTTAGAATAAATTTGAATATCCACAGGCAAATAAAGAGAGGTTTCCTCTTTATTTGCCTGTTTTATTTATAACTGAAAGTATTCATAAAATGTGAGAATAAACTTTATATATTTTATGGTTATGTACACTTTCAGTCATTGTGGATATCATGTTTCCAGTATGTTGATCACATATCTCAGATGTGTTCAGATTATCTTAAAAAACATTTTTTGAGAAATATAAATGTTGAATACATTTTGGGATTTTCGATAATTGCTAAAAGGAAGCACTACTATTAATATTACTACTGTAATGCTTTCAGGCTGTATGTTATAAAATTAATCATTAAAAAAATTTAATGATATCAAGTGAAACAAAATGTTAAAATCTTTAAGGTAAAGTAAAAAATTATCTTTTACAAAATTTTTAGGCATTCTGATTTTTTACCAACAGTTATTTATTCCATTTACGTAAAATTAAACTTGAAATAAGATTCAAAATCCGAATTCTAAATCCATAACCTTTGGTGCTTCATTCTTATTACAGTCTCCATTACTTAAATGAAGCAAACATTTGTCATAAACCATTGCCAAATTGAGGAAGTTCTGGCAAATATTTCTTATAAATTATTACCAAATGTCCAGTAGTCCTAACTACAGTCACTTAAGAATCCGCATGTCATGGAAAAAGCTTTCAAGTAAGGTTTTCATTTTGGAGGTATCCATTAACAAAAGGAATAATAGGTTTGAAGCTTGGAGGTTGCATGGTGGAAATTCTAATTGATTATTACTTTTTGCAGTTTTCGAGAAATAATAAGTGGGATAATATTAAACCTACTATTCCACTTGTTAATGGATTTCACCAAAGCAACAACGCTAATAGAAGCTGTCCTCATGGTGGGCAGACTTAAAATATCTATGGTTAGAACAAACATTTCGTAATGCAATACAAGAGTAAATGGTCCAATGTATCATGTTTGATATAAGCTGAAATGAAACATTGTATCTGAAATTTTGAAATGCATAAAAGATGTCAGAATGCCATGCAATTTAATTATGTTAGTCAGAGCATTGAATTTGTTGTTATAAGTATTATTTACTATTTCATTCTACAAAATTAAAATCTGCATAATATAAACACATGTTTAAGGTATCGAATTGCTTTACACAGTGAAACTAGCCTAAATCTGGGTTGTGGCAATAGAATATATAGTGATATTTAAATTAAATTTCTGACTTCATTACCATATGGAATAATTTAAATGTGTAAATGAACTTTAATTTATTTTTTATTTTAAATGTTAGGATTTTTTATTTATATTATATAAAAAAAATTAAGTAATATATACAGGAATCTAGATATTTCTTCAAAAAAAAAAAAAAAAAAAAACAGAATTTGTATGAATTGTTCTCTTAATTGAAAATGCCTAAGTGCATTTTCAATTAAGAGAACAATTCACACACAGTGACATTCAGTGTTGCTAGGTCAAGGGCCACATTTGTTCTTCTTATGCTGGGAGTAAAGAAATTAAATAATGGGGAAGCTGTAATAATAAGGAAGTACCATTGCTTTTTCTACTTTAATTTTATGTAGGGTTTACTTTTACTGTAGTCTAGTTTTTGAGTCTTTCTTCCTTCCATTTTAAAGATAGAAATCTGAAAATTGAATGAAGTATTTCAACAAATAATTTTTTTTCTCATGTGTGTGATTTTTATGAACTATCAATGCATACTTTTAAAACTTTATATATTTAGATATTATGTAAGAAATGCTGTTAATAAAAACATATATAATGAAACTTGGTAATTTTGGACTTAAAATGCCTAAGACTTATGCTAAAGCTGCTAAGTTAGCAAATATGAATGTATTTATCAAGTAGTTTTAGGAATATCTCTTATTGAAAAAAATTATGAAAATTAATAAAAATAGTGAATAATTATAAGGTAGTTAAATAAATGGGCATTTATTAATTTTACATAACTATTTAATAATATTCACTATTTTTATTAATTTTCTTCATTTCTTTTCATAGGAAATAATCCAAAAACTTCTTTATTTATATATATATTATATATTTAAAATGAAAGTTGCCAATAATTAACCAACTTTAGTTTTTATATATTTTTACATTGAATTTAAATGGATTAATGATTTTAAATGCGTTTTGTAATATTTGCTTTACTTGTTTAATTAATGAGGAATTAAAAATTATTCACAGTATTTGTAGTTCTACATCTGATGAGGGTAAACTTGATATATTGTGTTTTTCTTTTGAAAATCATAAAAATTTCTAAAAGTAAATATTTTTGTATCTGAACATTATGAGTTTAAACTGTTTTAATTATTTCTTCTGATTAATTATGAATAATTTTAATTAAATATTTATTTCTGTTCTCTCAGTTTCATCGGGTGTTCCTAAAATACACTTGCTTAAAAATGATTAGTTGTTCCATTTAAAAAAACTTTCCTTTTTCTCTTTGTTCCAAAGACGTTAGCAAATAGTTTTATTGATGCATTCAAATATTTTTCCAGGAATAAGTTTAAGTTCAACAGTGACACATAAAACAGTGAAAACTAAATTGTAAATACAGGAATAAAAATTAGGAATATTCATGTGTAATGCTCAAATAATTATTTGTAATTGTTCCTGCAAAAAAGAATGATAGCAGTATGAAATTGCTATGATGTTTCATGCAGCATTATAAATACAAAAATGAGAAATTATTATTTTTATCATTGTCATCATATGGGCAATGATTTTAATGAGATACATTTTCTGTAGATTAGTCAGTTTTTGTTGTATCAGTTTTTTTTCCCAATTTTTAAAAAAATTTTTGAATTTAGCAATAGAAGTAAATGTATATATTAGCAGCTGGACTGCTTGTTGTGCACAAAATTACAAATATTTTTATTTAAATGTTGTATAGTTTATCATATAATGTTTTTTCTTTCTTTTGTATTTTTCATGCTTTTATAGTTTATTGAATCTCAAGTTTAATACAAGATTGGTCAGATATATTTCATCTAAATCATTTAGAGATTTTGAAATTTTTATCACGTATAAAACTGAAAAAAAAAAAAAAAAAAAAATTTTTTTTTTTTTTTTTTTTTTTGCTGCTAATCTTAATCTAAAATTTATATCAATGTTTTTGGTTTAATGTATCAGCTGGATCTGGATTGCTGAACATATTTCTTGATGTATACTGATATTTTGTATTTATTAAAATTATAACTTTATTCAGATCATTTATTGAATTTGTGAAATATAAAAACTTATCCACTTTCTTCCATTTTTTCCTATTTCTACTTTTGGTATCGTTATTGCTTTAGTTTTCATTTTAAATGTTCTGTGATTGAATTTATTTATTTTAAAAACGTATATGTTAATTTAAATAACGTATCCTACTGCTAAGGCAGAATTCACGTTTTTTAAACTAAAAAATCAGTGTTGATCGTAAGAGAATTAATTTGAAGAGAAGTTTAAAGTAATGCTTATTCAGTTCTTAGTATTCTGTTTGTGAGGATATAATACTATGCTAAAGTCAAAAATATAGAAAAGCAACCTACATTATTATAAATCTTAACACTGTATACATCTGATAGTAAACTTATCTTCATTTGAGAGTCAGTTAATAAATCTTTTAGTTATATATTAGTATATGGTTATAACATCCACATAATATACTAAAGTTATTAACAATTAGTAATTATTAGTATATTTCCATATTTCTTCACAAGAAAATTTTTAAAAAGTTTAAAAAACTGTATTATGCTTCTAAATGAAATTTAATAAACAAAATTAAATAAAAGTTTAGACTAAAAATAGTTAGGAAAAATTTCATTTGATTATGTAAAGCCTAATGTATCTAGCTTCTATTTTTGTTTTTGAAATGTAACTCAAAGTATGACATATATGATTTGGTACTTACATATAGTGCAACATTACATATATACTGTTTTAGTTAGGTATTTATCAGAGAAATCAATCAATAAACTTACTTAAAAGTATATTTTTGTTTCCTTTGCTCTGCTGTAAGTTTTGTGGGAGTCATTAGAAACAGATTCAAAGCAGTTTTTCAATTCACCAATTTTGCTGCAAAATACTGTATTCCTGTAGAAATTTTACTGTAGTTTCTTCCATTACAAGTAGATTCTACATGTGACTAGTCAAATTAGATTAAAATTAAAAATATTACAATTTACTTATAAAAATCATTAGAACTTCGAATGCAACAAAAAAGTTACATACAAAAATTGTGACATATCATGAAGAATTGTTATGCGCATGTTTGGTGTAATTTGGCATATTCTGAAAATTTGGCAACATCTACTAATGTGGTTTTGCTTATATGTAAGTATGTCTGATTATTATTATTTTTTAAAAAAGAAATTATGAATCAAATGATATTTAACATGCTATACCTAAGTAAGTTTATTTCCTAATATTTGTATTTAGATCTTTCACTGTAAAAGATATTTGTGAGCACAATATACTATTATAATCATTTATATTATGTTAGTTTATAAGCTTAGTTAAAACACAATTAAACCTCAGGTTACAAATGAGATGCATTTCATTCATTTTGAATTTGCATGCAACTGGTTAAACAGTTATGAAAATAATAGTAACTATGATAATATAAATAAGGATAAATAAGCATTGTTGCTTGTTCTCTTATTCAAAGAAAAAAGTGATTGAAAATAAAGTTGTATAAAATATTATAGAAAATGTTTAAAAAATTAACTTTTTAAAAACCTAATCTTGATCTAATCTTCCCTGCAATGCCTTGCTTACTGAAAAAAGTAGTTTTGAGGCAAAAAAGATATGCTAACCTTAAAATGATTGAGGATAGAGTGAATGTGGGAGAATCAGAATTATATTTGCTTTGGAGATATGGCTCTAAAGTAAATACAGATTCGTGGAATTGAATGGAAGAATTAGGATAAAGGTTATGTGTAGTTATCCGTTTACCCATTAACCACCTCTAGTATAAAATTGAAAAGAGCATGAACTAAGTACATGATGTAAAATTATTTACTTACCATTAATTTTTGAATTAAAAATTACCTTCATGGAGACTATCTTGGGAGTCCATTTATAAATGTGGAATGATGTAATGGAGATTGCATCTAACCCTGAGGGTATGTTTGTTCTGATAAAATTACCAATTGTGATAATAAATCCGAGATACCTTAACATATTTGCCTTTCATGGTAAATTGTAAATGTCTGAAGAAGAAGATCTGAAAAATGTTTTTAGCAGTGTATATATTTAATAGCTAAATTTTTAATTTAAACCATATAATAAGTTGTAATTTATATTTCGTAATTTTTTAACTGCTTTAAAATTTATGATTTAAAAGCCAGTTCTAGACAGTAATGTACTTGCTTCTCCTATCCTTTTTTTTAAAGCAATGAATTCTTTAGTGACTCAGTAACCATATGTAAATTTCAATATAATTACATAACTTGAAAATGAAACAATGAAATTTACATATTACTTAATGTTTATGATATTGAAAAGTTGAGTATTGCAGAAAAATTGTATTTAGATCTTTCAGAAGAGTTACAGATGATAATGTAGTTTGGTTTAAAAATTTGAAAATTGAATGCTAATGTACTTGAGAGAAAACTTGAATACTATACCACTTCTATCATTTTATAAATTTGATTTTTAAATTCAGTTTTAACAATTATTAAAGGATTAATATTTGTTAATTAATTTATTGTGGTTTTTAATTTGCAAAATTTGTATTCATCAATAGATAATTTTAGCTTTAGTTTTTGTTTAAAAAAGGGAAAAGGGGAGAAATTAGAAAATAAATTAATATTCTTCATGATACACTTTGTCAGCAATTTTAGTACCATTTATTGGCATGTAGCTCTTGAATTTTCTCTTAATTCATTAAACAAACTTTAGTATTGTTTATTATATCTCTTCCATTAGCAAAGTGCTACTTATTAATTACCATGTAAATACCATGTTTGTGAGCAAAGAAAATTCACCTACATATTTTGAAGGTTAATGGTATCATCAGCAGGAAATTTTGATACAGTTGTTATTAAAAAGCAAATGTGATCTGAATATATCAAAATTGCTGATAGTAATTTCTAGCATTTCAAATTGAAAATTTTGAAAAAATTTAAGAAACCAAAGATTGGCATTGAGGCAGAAATTGTAATCCACTATGTGTTAGTATCCAATGTTAAATATTATTCTACAGAGGTTTGAATTGAATAAATATTCCCAAAATTAAGTTAGAAGCACTGATAAACTGATTTTATTGTTATTTCATGTATAATAAACATGAATGGAAGCTACTGATTAACAAGGACTTCTGTTCTAACCATACTTTATTCAATTCATATTTATTGAAGTAACACTAAATTTTAATAACTTTAGGATTAAAGTAAATTTGTCCAGAAGGGGAAGATGGAAATCCTCAAACTGTAGAATATTTACATGATCATGTGACTACTTTATAAATTATTTTGAAGCTATATAGAGACTTAATTATTTTTCAGGTTTTTATTAGGTACATTTATGACAAAAATTAATATGGATGTTTTTATTCTTATTGTTATTAATATTATTATCTTCCCACTGTTTTCTTATCAGAAGTTTGATTACTAACTTTTTATGCTCATATTGAACTTATTGAAATATTTTCTGGGTCCTAAAATTGAAAGTTTAAACTACTGCATACATGTTTATAAAAAATAAAAAATGGAATTATTATGAGTTGAGACTATGCTTTTTGACAGTCAGAAAATGACTGTGGTATTTTAAATTTAGAATAGTTTTTCTGATAGATCATTACTGTCAAAATGTTCTGAGTCAGTAATTTTAAAATTCGTGATGTATTCAAAAATATTTAAAAAAAAAATAATCAGCATAGAAATTTGTATACTCATTTGAACATGGTTTTAGGTTTTAGGAACATGGTTTTGAACATGGTTGTGCTATGGAATTTTATGTTATTCGTGTATCTGTTATATCATTATAAAATTTAATCAGCTTTTATTAAAATGAAATTTATGCATTTAGTGATTCATTTCATATTTCTGTTCTCATGAAAATCTTCTAATTTGGCATAATGTTACAATATCAGTATTCACTTGTATGTTTAAATATATTATTTGCAAAATGCATTGTCTTTCAATTTCTTAATGTGTTTTACCTTTAATCCTGTTTTAAAAAATTGTTTAAATATGTTTACATTAAATGTGTTTTACTTTTAAATACTATTTTATGTTTATTTTACGCGAGTTTGCTGTGTATAAAAATGAATGTTTTTTGTGTGTAAGCAAAATGAAGGAAAGTCTTATTTTGAAGTATTTATTTGAATTCGATTGTCTCATATTTTCTACTGTTAAATATGTGCTGCGGTTTTCATAGAAAAGGTACAAAATTTGTGTGTAGTATTTATCATACGCACTTTCCAAATCATTTTGCATTGTGATTGAGATAGAGAAACAAGAAATGATTCTTGTGTTTTTGTGATATGAGAGCTATCATTTAAAAAAATGGCATCAGATGTAAAATAAATTTTATTATATGTGCGTCAATTCTAATAATAATAACTCCAGTGCTTGCAAGTGTATTGGCTAGTGAAATCAGTGTACATTTGAGAGATGTGATTTTTAAATTGTTACTTTTGTGTACAAATTTGTAATGTGATGCATCATAAAGAAATATGCTGTGCATAATGTGTGGTAAGTAGATACATAAAATGTGTTTGAATTTTTGTGTTGTTATTTCTTGGACTTTAAAAAATACTACATACATTTTCTTATCTTTAAAACTGATCTCAAATGGAGCATACATAAAGTTGTTAGTTACATTACTTGTTGGTTGCAGAGTATTGCTGACTTATTTTTATGAGCAGTCAAATATTTAAATGTGAAATTTCATTAGCAGTATTAGCTAGTGCAAAATTAATTAAAGTATTAATAACACTGTGCATTTGTTAATGCAAATTAGTGCATTATAAAATGTGAAAGGTTTCAGATTGTAATGATCGCCCAAAAGGATTTATTATGGTTCTTACACTCTCACTGAGCTCGTCTACCTGTCTGCTGTTGCATTCACTCCTGCTAACCCATTTCTTTTTGTCTTTTTAGCTTTATTATTAAGCATCCTTTTCTTCCCATTTACACCATAATTCAACAGCAGAATTACAAAACTTTAAAAGCAGCATATAATTAAAATTCCCGATTCAGTGTTTAGTGTTTGCATATTTTTTTCTGTTTTTTTCCAGTCTCTTCTAGTTTCATCATATCAATGTCTAGTTTTCGTAGTAAGATGGCTTGCAAAGCTTTTTTTCCGGTTGTTTTATTATTAGGCGTGCAAAACTTTTTTTTCGGGGGGTCTTTTTACTACTAAATTTTTTTTTTTTTTTTTTTTTTTGTATTAACTTTATTTGTTAAATAACATGCCCTTCGCACTTATGCCACATAAAATTGAATTCAACAGCAAAATGACAAAATATTTAAAAACAGCATATCTTTAGAATTTTGGATATACCGTTTTACGCGCTGGAGATAAAAAATGTTTTATTCCGTACACTGCTCGCTTTCAAATCATTGAGTTTGTTAATCAAAAATTCAATAAAGTTTTACCAGAATGTGAAATATAAAATTCAGGCTTCCGGGAGCACGTTCGGTACAAGGGCAATATTATTTGGTGGTAAAAATTTGAAAAGTGATACGCCATTTACAATGTACCGAGGCAAAGTACAGGTTCGTGGCTAATAGCCAGTGCTTAAATTGCGCTGGAGCCCGGTTCTGGTACTTCTCAATTTTTAAGATAAATTACAGTTCTACCTGAAGCGCACCGGAGCCCTAAATAAGATGAGCTCCGGTACTTCTTTTTATAACACTGAGCCACAATTGCAAGGAAAAAAAATTTAGAATTCCTAACATTTTATTTTAACAGTAAGCAGATTTTACAATACTCTATTTCCCTAGAAATATGAACTCATGAGAACATGAGACGTTCAAGTAAAGTCCCCTCACTCACATGCGGAAAATTTTCCCTTTAAGAAGGGCAGTAAATTTGGGGGAGTTTGTTTAGAAACGCCTAAACTTTTTGCTATGCCATTGTATATAGTGTATTGTTATAGATGCTTACAGTTAGTTATCTTCACAGAAAAGAAAATTTGTGTTCTTAAATGGGGCGTTAAGTGACAGCGAGTACAATAAAGGTGAAATACTGAGATAAACTGCTCAAGCACGTCCTATACATCGTCTTTCCCACAGTATCCACTAATGTAACCAAATACGGGGGGGGGTGAAAAATGTAACCAGCAACTTTACATTCATCCTTAGGAGTCAGATTCAGGACTCATTTTACCCCTAACATACATCTGCTTGATGGCTGTAATTATAGGCCGCTTGATGGCGGAGGTCAAACAGAACGTTCTCTCTCACCAAGATTCCCTCATTATATGTTTCCACCCACTCATACCCTCACGCCCTCATTCTGTTTTGCTCTGTTTTTAGCATTATCTTAATTTTCATCAGCTATACTTTAATTATATTTAATTTTTGTGATGATAAAAGAACTTTTCCCCCTACGATCAGAGCTAAAATTGGACCGGCTCTGGTGCTTTTTAATTTTTGTAATAAATCGTAATTCTAGCCTTAGCTCTAAATAAGAAGCACTTCCTAAATGCCTAAATGAACTTCTTTTATGTAATTGAATAACGATTTCAGTAGAAATTTTATCTCGAAAATTTTATTTTTAGCAATAAAATTATATTAAAAAACGCTTATTAAATTTAATTTATCTCTTTACATTTAGTTTAATTTTAATTACTTTAATCTTTAATTATCAAATTATTTCAATAAATAATGATTAATTATCTAATAATTATTGATTAAGCAACAATTTATAAATATTAACATTAATTAAATCAATTAAATTAATTAAAACTAATTAAATATTAATAAAAATTAATTAAATAGCTGTTAATTAATTTGATAATAATTGACCATTTAATTTTAAAATTATTAATGAGTTTAATAGTCATTTTATTTATTTATTTATTCTTGTTCCTCTTCGCTGACGAGCTTCCATAGGGCTCCGGCACTGTAATTTTAAAAATTAAGCCCTGTTAATAGCCCATTCGGACTAACGCACTTTGGGGCTAATAAAAATGTACTAAAATTTTTCTTATGTTCTTAAATAAGAATACCATGTATTGTTTATAGCTCATAAAACTGTTTTTATTATTCAACAGCTCTAAAACTCAACGTGAAAGACATTTCAATTTTAAAAGCTCTCAGGTTTGTTTCTGCATTTTATATATATATATATATACAGGGGTTGGACAAAAATATGGAAACACCTTTAAAAAAACATGTTTCTTTGCTTAATATGGTGTAGGGAACCCGTTGGCATCCAAAACAGCTTGCAGTCATCTCGGAATGGATAAATACAGTTCCTGCATGTTTGCCAAGGGAATATTATACCATTCTTCCTGCAAAACGGTGGCAAGTTCAGATAACGATGTTGGCGGTGGATAACGAGAACGCACTTTCCGTTCCAATGTAGACCACAAAGGTTCGATAATATTCAGGTCTGGTGACTGTGGTGGCCAGGGGAGATGGGACAACTCATCCTCGTGCTCAGAAAACCAGTCCTGGACAATGTGAGCTGTGTGAACAGAGGCTTTGTCGTCTTGGAAGACACCATCACCATCGGGGAACAAAGTTTGTACCATGGGATGAACTTGATCGGCCAAAATGTTCACATAAGTCTTGGCAGTCATGTGCCCTGACACAGTTATCATGGGGCTAGCAGAGATCCACGATATGGCTGCCCAAACCATAACAGAATCCTCGCCATGTTTCACTCTTGGCAACCAGCAGTCTGTATTATAGGCTTGAGATGACGTTCTCCAGACGTAAACTCGGCCAGAAGTGGGAAACAATGTGAAAGAAGACTCGTCAGACCATATTACTCGCTTCCACTGCTTTATAGTCCAGGCTTTACGACTTAAACACCACCTTTTCCTGTTACGGGCATTAGCATCACTGATGAGTGGCTTCTCAATTGCAGCACGGCCAGCAATTCCCTGTTTATGAAGCTCCCTTCTAATTGTTTTGGTACTCACAAGGGTTTGGTAACACAACATTCATTTCAGCAGTAACTTTTGCAGCTGTGGTCTTCTTATTTTTCGTCACAATTGCCCTTAATGATTGTCTGTCACGATCACTCAGGACACACTTTCGTCCGCGCTGTGATTTAGCAGATGATGTTTTTCCGCTTTTCAAATATGCGGAATAAATCTTCGATACAGTACCTGTTGAAACACTAAACACCTCGGCTACCTTGCTTATGGAAGCACCTACCATACGTGCTCCAACAATTTGCCCACGTTCGAAGTCTGTTAACTCTGACATAATGCAATGACAACCTCACATAACAGTACTCCGACAACAACTGAACTGTTTAGCACATTTACGAAGTTGTATAGGTGGCGTCAGTAGTCGAAAACGCCAGTGCCACCTACATATTTCATTAAATCAATCTTTCTTTTCAAACATGCATTTCACAAGGTGTTTCCATATTTTTGTCCATCCACTGTATATATAAAATGGTACAAACAGAAAAATATTGAAAAGTGTATAGTCGTTTGAACTGGATTAAGAAATACATAGTGAGGTTCAGAATTTATGTGTTACTGCAAAACATTGTATTAATCATTATATATATATCTGGGATGTAATAGATATTACACGCATTTAATGATGTTAGAAATATTCTATTTATAACATTTGGGATTTAAAATAATATTTGAAAATGTTAAAAAGTCGAAATAAAATGACCTTTTAAATCATTTATATAACATTACATTGAGGAATACACTTTTGTCATACGTATCGAAGGTAAATTAAACATCTTATGCGTCGTCAACTGGAAAAAAAAAAAAAAAATGTATCTATTTATGATAAACATGAAGCTACCACAAAATGAAAACAATGACATCTGTTCTAAAGAAACAAAAGTAATCTCTAGTACGTTTGAATATTAATATATTCAGAGGTAGGGCCGGCTGAAGACATTTATATTTTCTAAGCACTTAGATTTTAATGCCCCGCATCCATTTACAATATGGCACCTGTTTTCTCTTATAACATCTCTCTCGGTCTTGTTTTAGCTGCACCATACATTCCATGGTAAAACTGCTATGAGACATTTTTTTTTAATGACCCCTTTTCTTGAGTTCCACCAACTCTATTGTGGTGTCCCCTTTCCTTGATGCCCTAATGTGCTTATTTTGGTTAATTGTTAATCCAACTGCAGTGCCTGTCCTCCTAAACTGTAATCCCGAAAATAGGTAGTGCCTTCTAGGTCGAAAAGGGTGAGTTGGAGACTGGCTTTCGGTGGGAGGGGCCGAATGCTCAATATGGTAAATTTATAAATTTTTCCATTTCTATCAATTGATGTGTTTCCATTTGTATAAAGTATATATAATCGGCGTTCTGAATAAATAAAAAGGTTAATCTAAATCTATTAACTCTGTACAAGGCCCCACACCGGCCAAGGTTGGATCTTACACCAGCTCTGTCCAGAAGTGATATTAATTTGGTTGAGTTCTACCCATAGTTAAAATTTACAAAGCTACCCCATACCGGTGGTTCCCTCCCTCCAAATGTCTGGGCACTTGATTGAAAACATTCATCGGTAACAGGTGAATACATCTCTCATTTAGCCATTTCATTACCAGAAATGTTGCCAGAGATGTAAGGCCAAGGACAGGGGATAGTTTGATATACCCCACAAGAAGGGAGGAAGCCAACATACATATTGTTGCGAAATGCCTAGCTGTCGTAAGATAGCTTCCCCACAAATCGGGTTTAGGTTTTCCAGAAAGTGGCAAAGTTGCCAGATTTGGCGCGAAATAGCCCATTTGGCGAAAAAATTGGCGATATGCCATAGACGGAGCGAGAACGTTCTAGAACGAATTCTTACCGGTTTTCCGGAGAATGTTCTTGAAGGCAGGTCAAAAGCTATATATACCCTGTCTATACACGGAGTAGGGGAGTATCTTGAATAGTATGTTGAGTTCCGAAGAGCGACTCAACCGAGTCGGGAGCTATAGTTTAGTGGTTTGCCGTGAAGCTGTCTTCATCGTTATTGCCTGGAGCCTGTGTTGGTGATTGCTTCAGCGTGTTTGTCGTAGTTTTTTGACAACTAATCTTTGGAACTGTCCTGTGTAATACTAACGAATAAATTGTGTTTTGATTCTTCATCAAGTGTTGTCATCAATCACTCCAAATCCACGAACCCGGAGAAAGCTACAGTATAACCAAACTTTATGTGGGAGCTCATTGCCTTGGTTTCTGGCTAGTAGTTGGCCTTTGCAAATTATTGTAATGACCACGACTGTTAATAGTGCTTAGTTGTTAGTGGAGTTTTTAATTTTATCATAATACAATCTTCGTAAATTAATAAAAAAATTCTCTAGCAAATTTAAGGAGACAACACAGACTACTATTATTCTGTGCTTTTATAATCGGTACTTAACAATAGCTTCTATAGCAAAAGCTTTCCTCTAAATTAGGGATTCTCAACCTGTAGTATCGGATGGCATGTAGAGGTGCGCAAAAAATGACCAGTAATGGCCGAAAACAATGCTGTTATAAAAAAATGCTGACAAAAAATTAAGTACTCAGATAGTATAAGTTTTCCTTTGAATAAAAAGGAATAGTTGCTGAGATTTCCCAAGTAACCGTTACTGAAAGAAATGGCTACAGAACCAATGTAATTTAGTTGTAACTCGTCCCTCTCTCACTAGTCATTTTGTTCTATTCCTTCCTCATAGCACGCGAAATTAGTAGGAAAAAAAAAAGGTTATGCTCTTTCCAACACTCGACATCAATGACGTCTCTTGACTTGCAGAAACAAAGATACGAAGGTAGTAGGGAATAGTTGTTTTGGATCAAATTATGTCAGTGACGTCACACGCTAAAAGATTTTTTGTCGAGAAAAGCATATTTTGCAATAAACTGAAGTGACAAAAGTCATGGGATAGCAATATGCAAATATACAGATGGCAATAGTATCGCGTAGAAAATGTATAAATGCGAAGTGCTTTGGCAGGGCTTTCATTTGTGTTCAAGTTATTCATGTGAAGAGGCTTTGACGTGATTATGGCCGCACGACGAGAATTAACAGACTTTGAACGCGGAATGGTAGTTGGAGCTAGACGCGTGGGTCATTCCATTTCGGATATCGTTAGGGAATTCAACATTCCGAGATCCACAGTGTCAAGAGTGTGCCGAGAGTATCTAATTTCAGGCATAACATCCCACCATGGACAGCGCAGTGGCCGACCACCTGCACTTAACGACCGAGACCAGCGACGTCTGCGTAGAGTTGTCAATGTTCACAGACAAGCAACACTGCGTCAAATAACCGCAGAAATCAATGTGGGACGTACCAATCATTGACTGGAAATGGATACCTTCAGCTACTTGGAGATCACTTACAGCCATTCATAGACTTCACGTACTCAAACAACGATGGGATTTTTATGGATGACAATGCGCCATGTTACCGGGCCACAATTGTTCGCGATTGGTTAGAAGAACATTCTGGACAATTCCAGAGAATGATCTGGCCACATAGATATCCCGACATGAATCCCATCGAACATTTATGGGACATCATCGAGAGGTCAGTTCGTGCCCAAAACCCTGCACCGTCAACACTTTCACAATTATGGACGTAAGGCATGCAAGGCTCAATATTCCTGCAGGGGACTTCCAACGACATGTTGAGTCCATGCCACGTCGAGTTGCTGCACTTCGCCGGGCAAAAGGAGGACCGACAAAATATTAGGAGGTATCAAATGACTTTTGTCACTTCAGTGTATACTAAAACTTGATAGCATGTAGCCATCTCCTCCTCGCCATGTCATTGCGCGTATTCTATAAAATAGCCATTTTTCGGTAAAGACATCCTCAGCTGCCAAAGCGCTTGTGTAATAACATACTTAATATTCCATACTCAGCATCGGAGGTTCTTGATACTATGTTTATATTATCAAGTGAAGACACTTTCCTTTAACTAAATCTATTTAACGAAGAGAAGACTATGTACAATTATTATATACAGATTACAGAGTATCTAGTTTATGCCACTCTCATCAAACTCTCAACTCTCTCTGGTAAAAAAACTCTTAATTAGATATACATACGGGCGGCGCAGCGCCCTCTATCTCTTTTTTCTACATCTCTCCCCACCTGTACTCTTTAATAAGAATACACCAACTTATTTACATAACAATATTAGCATTTTTTAATAATGGATTAATACTAAATAGTACGACATATATAAATGAATAATATAAAAGAATAACCTATACTAGTATATATATCAGAGCCACAAATGAACATAATAATTAATAATATAATAATAAAAACTCAATAATATCAAAAGTTCTAAATTAAATCTCGAAAGGATATAACATTTGGATCGATCTTCTGAATTCTCCTTTGGGCGTGCGAACGAGGCACGCTCGAACATGTCCATCTCTTCCTATGATCACGTTTTCAATTGCACCCATGTCCTAAAGTAGTTTGGATTGTTTTTGGTCCTTCTACCAACACAACGTCTCCAGTCTTAATGTTCCGCTCAGTTTTAGGATTAGCAAAGTTATGCGCATTTCTGAGATGGAGTAAATATTGCTCTTTCCTCTTGATCCATGTTAATTTTAAGAGCCTAGATTGGTAAAGCTTCCTCCTAGTTAAAGTCTCTTTGTCGGACACCTTGTTAAAAATTTCAAAAAAATGCTCGGGAAAGTTAAATGTATCACGTCCTGGCAATAAAAACTGTGAAGGTGTGAGCGGGCGAGGTTCACCCAGCTCGTTGATCTCGTATGTTAAATGTCTATTATTTAACACACACTCGAGTTCAGTTAATATTCTAGAGAGCTTTTCGAAAGTCAGTAATGCTCTCCCTAAGATTTTCTTCAGAGGTTCCTTGATGCTTCTCATCAGACGCTCCCAGAACCCTCCCCACCATGGGGTATGAATTTCCATGTTATCTCTTTGGATGTCAGGAAATCTCTTACACTTGACTCTGCTCTGATTCTTTTAAATCCCTTAATTATTTTACATGTGCAGCGAAAATTCTTGGCATTATCTGAGTAAATCACTTTGCAACTCCCTCTTCTTGCTAAAAAACGTTGTATTGAAAAAATGAAACTTTTTGCTGACATATATGAAACCACTTCAACGTGTACAGCACGAGTGACGGCGCATGTAAATAAGGCTATGTACACCTTTTTGTGGATATCTTCTTTTTCTGTAATAGTAACCGCTCCCGTTAAGTGAATGCCTGCAACTGTGAAAGGATTACTTTGGACTACACGATCTCTTAGTATCTGACCCGTTAACTGTTTGGCGGGTTTCACTGCGAACTTTTTACACACCAGGCAAGCGTTAATAACTTTTTTTACTACCTGTCTTCCTTCAGGTATCCAAAATTTATTCCTGACTTTGGACAATGTTGCCATAACTCCTGAATGGAATACTTTTATGTGCTCACTAAGTATTACTAGTTCGGTGAACTTAGTTTTCGGCAGAATAATGGGATGGTTTTCGTCATCTATTAATTCTGCTTGTTCCAAACGACCTCTGACACGCAAAATACCTCTACTGTCCAGATATTGTGCTAAACTGTAAAGCTTAGAATCTGGTGTTATTAGATTATTCCTCCCTAGTTGTTGAATATCCGAAAAATAATTTTCTCTCTGGACTTGTTTTATCCAGTATTCCTCAGCTTCTTGGATCTCCAATACAGTAAGAAGACTTTCTTCACAGGTACGTTTTTCTTAGCTTGACGACAAACCGCTTTACTCAAGCTGTAACTCTCAACAATTTTTTCAGACTGCTGAATTTGGTTATGTTTAACACAGTTTCTCTTTCTGGAATCGTCACCTGAACATAAGTGCTTAAGCGTTCCAAATTTTGAGTATCAGTTTCTACTTTAAACTTTTGCTCAGGCCATAGACCTTCAGAATTTTTCAACCATGATGGACCACGCCACCAGTTATTATCCTTGATCAATGAATTTGCTGTTTTACCACGAGTTAATTTATCTGCTGGGTTTTCCAACCTTGGACAATATTTCCACTTATCAGGCGAAGTACAATCTTGTATTTCTGAAATTCTATTCGACACGAACTGCTTCCACTCACGCGCTGAACCCTTTATCCATTACACGCAAATTTCTGAATCCCTCCACAGAACTAGCCTACCTATCAAATTCTGAAACACTTTCAATAAATATTTCCCTAGCCTTGCTGCAACTACAGCCCCCATCAATTCCAACCTAGGAAGCGACAGCTTTTTTAGCTTTTTTTTTTTTTTTGAGCTATCTTACTCTTCGACATTATAAACGACGTACATATCTCTCCTCTCTTATTCTTATATCTAAAATATGCCACCGCTCCATATGCCACTACTGACGCATCACTGAAAATATGAATTTCAACCGAATCACCTTTACTTAGAACTTCTGGAAAGCAGTACCTCTCTATGTTCAACGCTTTTAATTCCTCAATTTCAGTGCACCACTTTATCCATTTGCACCGTAACTCTTCTGGTAACTATGAATCGTTCTCCAAACCTCTCTCCCATATTTCCTGCATCTGTCTCTTAACTCGCACCACAACCGACTGGATCAAACATCTTAACTGCTGTGCTTTACACCGATCTTTTGCTATTTCACAACGATTCTAAACTACTCAACATTGATGTAACGTCTACTCTCAAACCATCCTCTTCTAAGACCACACCAAGCCTAGCACTTTCAACTTACTATCTCTCTCAGACCTACTTTCTTCACACAACCCTTTCTGAAGCCACAAGTCATGCAGCTCTCTAGAATTAGTGTTTAGCTTTCTCAAATTGAAACTCGCATCTCTCAAAATAGATACTGCCTCTGATGAAAGATTGAAAGCTGACTCTACACTTTCCCCTCTATAACACAAATCGTCTGCATACAGTGAGCTATTTAACATCTCGACACAGTTTTTGTTTGTTTCTGCGTATTTCTTTAAATGATATTTGATCGTTGCACTCAATAAAAACGGTGAACAATTACATCCAAATAATACTCTGTTCATTCGCATAATTTTAAAGTCCTCACTGTCATTATCAGGATACCAGAGAAATTTTAAATATTGCCTATCTTCCCTTACTATTCCAATCATCAAAAACGCCTTTTCTATGTCACCGCAGAATCCAATTTTAAATTTTCGAAAAGCGAGAATGATATCCAAAGTATTCGGATTTAGGTTTGGGCCTTTTTCTAAGCAATCGTTTAACGATAGCTTTCCTCTTTCGCAACTGTTGCAATTAAATACCATTCGAAATTGAGTGCTTTTTTTTATCTTTACGGACCACTGCTCGGAATGGCGTAAAGTACTCCTCTCTCGTATCGTCACACTCTTGAATAATGTTGTTTTGTGTCTGAAATTTAATTATTTACATAAATTGTTCCCTCACAAAGTTGTTACTTTTTAATTCTCGCTGCACCCTTTCGAACTGCCTTTTCGCTAAACCAAAATTATTTTCCAAATGCTCTGGACTTCTATTCCACAACAAGCGAGCCTCATACCTCCCGTCTACATATTTCAAATCCTCTTCAAACTGTTTAATTATTCGCTTATCGACAGCGCTCCTTTCTGACGCCATTCAGAAATTCCTAGACTTTCAATCTCCCAAAGAGCTGACGAATCTGTTCCGATATTTTTAATTCCTCTTCGGAATAGATGTGTATAAACAAACCGGTGGAGTCTGACCTTGGCTTCTTACTCTCTTCTCCTACTCTACCACTCGACGTCCAACCGAATATGCTTTCGTGCAATACTAAATAGTCTGTTAACTGATGTGTTTTCCCCGTTAAAATGCAGTTCAAATAATCATTCCCAATTAAAATCTGTACCTCTGCACTTCACTATCGCAGCTGTCAGATAAGTCAAATCCTTCTCCGCGTTAACTTGTGTATAATTGCTGCAGATGGTCTGGGTAATGCATGGGAACATATGGTTTTTACTTCGAGTGCTTCGATGATTAGAGTGAACCCGGTCTTATTTTTTAAAGAAAGTCTTTTCCTTTTAAATTCTCGTACTGGCAGATTCTAAGATGCAAATGTAAGAATTCTTAATCTTCTTTACCAATAGTTGGTAAAGTTGCTTTCCTGGAAATAAACTGACAAACGTAAGATCTTTCGGACGCTGAGTCGCATAACAACCTAACATTAAATGTGGCATACTTCTGAATGTATGCCGAGTAGTTGGCTTCTCAATGTTTGATAATAAATCACGTCATTAGGAATTTGCTTACCCAGTGTTTCGAGGAATAGTGAACTAACATTTGTCTCTTTTGCTGTGCTCGCAGAGTATTTTTTATGAATTTATTTTCTTGCCCATCTGCATTACACAGGCTCTCTAAATGCGACATAGATTTGAAAATATTACATTTAATCCACTTCGCCTTACAAAATGGTTTTTTGTGACCTTTTTTTTAAACAGCGCTTGCACTTAAATTGATCGTATAACGCTTTGTGTTTCTCTGAAATACTTAAGTCGCAGTCTTTTGAGAGGTGAGATTTAAGACAAAAGTCGCACATATAATTTTCGACTGATGTATTAAGCGTCGCCGCTGATACCATTTTCTTTTTAATTGGAGCAACATTCTTACGATAATTGTCGGTATTTCTTTCGCTTGATTTCGAAAGTGTTTGTTGATTAAGACCCAGAGTTAATGATTTTTCGCGCGCATCTACTTCTCTCTTTAGAAACAACAATAAATCTGACACTGTTGACTCTGTGCCGACCCTTTGCTCCCTACTAGACTGTAACCCTAAATCTTGGGGTATACACTTATATAAAATAGGAAGTAATAGATTGCTGTAAGAATTAAAATTAATATCTAATCTCTCTAAACTTCTTGTTTGAACCGTTATTTCATCATATAGTTTTCTTCAACTGGATACATCACTTGAACGACGTACTGGCTACAAAGCTAGGAGAACGTTTATATGCGCGCTAACTAATATTTCATTTTTCCCAAATCTGTCAGTTAAGAGTTCGATGGCCTTTTTATAGTTTTCTCCTATCAATGGAAATCCATCAATGGCAATCCAAATTATAGCTTTTGCAGCTGAACCGGTGAGTAAAGATCTTAAATAGTTAAATTTCTCAACATCTTGAAGTGTATTGTTTTCGTGAATGGCAGCTTTATAATGAGCCCAAAATTCAGTAAATTTACATAAATCGCCGCTGAAAGTTTCTAAGGTAATGCGAGGTAATTTAGTATTATAATTAGTTTTGATTTCCGAAACTTGTGAAGTTGTTCCGGTTTTACCCACATTTTGAATATATCTATTCATTTTCGATTTACATCTAATGATGGATTCGCTGTATTCTGAACAATGTTCTACTTCTATCTCTAATTCCTGAACAGTGCTTTGAGCATTAATAACTTCATCATATTTTAACAAGCTAGTTTCTCTCTCGATTAACACTGAAAGTGATTCCTGCAACACTTCTAGGTTCGGATTCTCGCTTTGCAATTCCTCTTCCAATTTCCTTTTTAATTTTGTTACACTGGTACAAACCGAACCTCTAATTTTTCTATTTCTCTCGACGGTTTCTTCAAAACTCATTTTCAAAGATAAATTGCATGCAGATAAAAATGAAATGACTCACCTTCTGGCTTGATGCTACCAGAAACTTGTTGTATGTAATAACTTACTTAATATTCCATACTCGGCATCGGTGGATCTTGATATGTTATATTATCAAGTAAAGACACTTTCCTTTAACTAAATCTATTTAATGAAAAGAAGACTATGTACAAATATTATATACAGATTACAGTGTATCTAGTTTATGCCACTCTCATCAAACTCTCAACTCTCTCTGGTAAACTCTTAATTAGCTATACATACGGGCGGCGCAGCGTCCTCTATCTCTTTTTTTCTACAGCTTGAAACTAGTCCTGTGAAAATTTGCAAATATAACATTGATTTTTGGTGTTTGACTTCTAAATTAATTCTTGTTCGGCGTCTTATTTTATCTTAACACGCAGAACAGTTAACTTTTACATTGCGTAATGATATTGGATCCGAAGACAAAATCCCAATATTGAGATTTTTTTGGTATTTTTACCAATTTATTCGCACACAGAAGAATCATTACAAAATGCAGTTGTGAGCCCACCAGCGGCCGAGCGGTAAAGACGCTGAACACTGGTAGTTCGGTCCGAGGTTCGAATCCCGCGAACGGGCTGGCTGCTTGGGCGTTTTCGAGGTTTTCCCCATGTGTTACGTGTATACGAGCCAGTTTCCCTTAGAAAGTCCTTCACGAAGGCATCTCTCCCTTTAGGCAGATGGCCCTCGTGTGCTTTGCCATAATTGAATAATCCAATCCAAAATGAAGTTGCAAAGACCTTTGAAATATTAAGTCTGGATATTTGCAACTGTAGAGGGCAAAACTACGACAATGCGGCAAATATGTCTGGAAAATACGATGGGCTGCAAAACCGCATTAAAAACATGGCCAAACAGCCCATTGCGTTCCTTGTCCTTCACATTCGTTAAATTCTGATAGTAAGTAGTGCTAGTGAATCATGTTTGTAAACAAAGACAATTTATTGAATAATGTTTATACATTTTTTTCGGCGTCTACTCATAGCGGAACATTTTAGAAAAATTTTTGAAGCAAATAATAAACATTTTATAGTAAAAAAGTCTGTACTAATAGGTGGTCTTGCTGTGGAGCTGATGTAGTTAAAGCAATTCGCTCCTGGTTTAACGAAATAAAATATGCTGTATTGATACATCTCTAAATGAATCTCGTAAATATTCCGTAAAACTGGAATCCCGATAAATAGCAAACAAAATTAATAATTTAAGAATTCATTTTATTAACATTTATTTGGGATGAAATTCTTTCCAGAATAAATACAAGCAGTATATCCTTACGAAACCCTACTATGCCAATTTCTTTAGCAACAAGTATTTTGAACAATTTATTTAATTACGTTAATAGTAGTTTAAGAAATTTATTTCTGGAAATAAAAGTCGAAGCATTTAACACGTCAGAAATAAAAACTTATTCCGATACTAATAAAAGGTCGCGAATACGGAAAGAATTTTTGATACAATTCCATCATGATGAGGACGACAAAAGTTCCTGTAATCAGACTCAAGATATCATTAAACGAAATTGCTTATACGTAATATGTGACAAAATTTCTTTTGAACTAAAACTATTTAGCAAAAGTTACAAAGACATTCATAACATTTAAAAAATATTCCATACAAACTCAAATGACAATGTATCAATTGAATCTGAAGATATGAAATTACTAAGAAAAGATACAAACGAATTGGATGAGGAACCGTTACAATTCTATTTCTTTGTAAAAGCCAAAAAAAAAAAAAAAAAAAAAAAAAAAAAACTTTGTCATCTGACATGCTACGATTTATAAAGACTACAAAAGTTGTATCTACATTTCGAAGTATGGAAATCATATGACGCACATTTTTAACTTCGCCTCTATAGGATGCATCTCTTGCAAGATCGTTTTCGTTGTTAAAACGCGTAAAACGCAGTTTGCGAAACTCGTTAAGTCAAACAAAATTAACTTCTTTAGCTGTACTATACATAGAACGAAATGCTTTGGACAATATTAATTACGAAGAAATAACTGCTAAGTTTTCAGAATTGAAAGCCAGAAAAAAGGGATTTTAAAATTAATTTCATTATCATTTTTTCAAAACTATGGTTTTTGACATTTAAAAGAAGAATTTTCGTTTTCTTAATGTATGACATAAAAACACAAAGTTCCAATTCTACAGATTGTATTGATACGTAATCAAACGCTTGTTTATAATTATACTAACAATCGAAACTGTATTAAAGATTTTTGGAAAGCTGACTATTTTAAATTATTATTTTATATAGGATTTCACGTAAATGTTGCGACAAACTTCTGGGGGAGGTAGGACACATCATAAAGATTAAGAATTGCGTAGGAACACATGCCCGGAAATGTCAGGGGTAAGTGGTAGCAGAGGTAGAAGATGGGAAAAGAAACAAGAGTGATTAATTTGAAACATTTATTGGACGTGAATACAAATGGTGTGCGATAACTTGAATGTTACAACAGATGCTCGAAGTTTGCACCATCAGACGCCAAACATGCCTGACACCGACGGACCATTTATTGCCTCACGTGTTCAAACACACCGGGAGTTTCTTCGATTGTAGCAGCTGCGCAGGCGAGTCTTGCCACGAGATCCATATCAGACACAACAGGAGCGTGACACACGACGCTTTTGATGGCTGCCCACAAAAAGAAATCAGAAATCAAGGCTCGATAAATCCGATGAGCGTGAGCGCCAGGGTACTGATCCACCATGGCCAATCCATCGATGCGGGAACGACCAGTTCAAATGGCTCCGAACATCCAGTCCAAAATAAGTCCACTTATAATGACCCGCACAAATTTTGATGCAGACTTGCAAACAGTGGTATGGTTGATGTCTGTGGGAGAAGCATTTTCGATAAATGCGTGCAGCGGTTCGTCCATTACCCTCAGCTGTTCCATACACTAAGTGCATGTCTGCAAGTTCCCAGTTCGTATAGCGTTCATGCTTTTCGTATGATACCTACCGCTTGAATGAGAGAATCCTCTTTTTCACTACCATTCTCCTGTACACCACCCCCTGGCTGCGTACAGTGACCTTTCTGGGCATGGGTTTCTATGCAATTCTTAATCCTTATGATGTGCGACCTACCTCCCCCAGAAGTTTGTCGCAACATTTACGGAACACTCTGTACTTATCATTTATTATTTTGTTCGAAAGTTCCCATAAAAATTGCATAACACCCCGGATGTAGGGGCCTGGCAGGAAAAAATGTCTGGGGCTCTGTAATAGGTTAATTCGTCCCTGCTCGGGGTTCTCTTCTCACAAAATTGAGGTGGAAAATTGAAGTCCAACTTCTCTTTGGTGTAGGCTCTGGCAACTATTCTTCCATGTAATACAGACAGGACAACAGCAACACAACGAAAGGCATTTTAACCTGTATTTTATGAGACAGAATTTCATTTTCAGTTCCTTTAGGAAGCCAATATTCGAGTTGTTGCCCTCATATTCATTGAGAATAGCAACACTATGTTCACTATATTCGCTCTTAAACAACAACTTATTCGAATCAATATCCAGCATTAAAAAAAATATATATATATATATATCGTTTTTATCTTGAATTGCTAATGCTGGTAAATTTCGCACTTATCGCATCAGTTTCGTAAATACGAAAATTACGTATCCCTAGTAATAAAGTGGGTTAAAACAACCCCAATTTCCTTTATAAAAATGGGGAGGTTTTATTAAATGGAAAAATGAAACTTTTATTACTATTGCGTCATTTAAAAACCAAACACTTCAGTTACAGATAAAAAGAAGTCAACTTTTTTCAGCGAATCTTTAAAGGTCTTGTCTGTTATCGGTTAACATAAACAATGAAAATATGATTGAAGTTATGCAATAAGTTATGCAACAGCAGGAAATGTAATAGTTTCTTCTGTTAAAGATATTCAATTCAATGTACGAGTATGTTTTGAGAACATCTTCGAGAAACTAAGAGCAGTCCCTTCTCAAACAGTTCCTCGGGGGATCAAAGATATGTTTGATGATATTGAATAGACGGTATATGAGAAAACAAAATCAATCCTATTTACTTCCTTGTACGAAGTATTGTAATCGCGAAAAATTTCGGGTCTCATATTTCAACGAAAATATCCATTTTGACCGCTATCGAATGCAATTTAACGATATTTTTGCGTGACATCTGTACGTAAGGACAGAATAAAGGACTCTTTTTTCCCCCCAAACGAATTATAAAACTGTTTTAAAATTGATTTAGAAGGTATTTTTTCGTGGTGTCTGTACGTATGCATGTATGTATGTATCTCGCAAAACTCAAAAGTGAATGGCCTCAGAACGTTGAAATTTTGTATGTAGGACTGCTATAAAATGTAGCTGTGCACCTCCGTTTATGGTTGCAATCGGCCGCATGAAAAGTATATAAATATATGTATATATATATAAATATTAATATTCAGAAAGAGTTTTGTATAAAATTTCAATTGTCTGTTTCGACGAAACGCGATATGGAATTAGCTGGATGCGAAAATCATTATAAATTTCCCCTGAAGAGTCAGTAATGAGATTCGAATTGGGCTAATCTACCATTTACCGCTTTTTAGTTTTTGCATTTTTGTTAGTCTTATGTCAAACTTTTATTCTATTGTTTAAAGTTTGCTTTACCTTGATCAACATATTACTTGCAATTAGTTTTGAATTTTATTTGTAAATATTCTAGTGCTAATTTTGTTTATTTAATATTTACACTTTTCATTGCACTTTATTTTACTTATGTTAAAATTTGTCACCGGAGCCACAGTATCTAAGCTACTTTTTAGCGAAAGCACTTAGAATTTTCTTTTAACTTGTTTTCTAAATTTTGCAGCTCAATGCGCAAAGTTCTTGACCACAAAGGTCTTTTTTAGTTTGTTCTCTTTTCTGTAATTATATATATATATATATATATAAAGTATGTAAATATATGTATATGTATATATATTTAAAAAACATGTAAATACGCAAAAAAGCAAATTTAAAGTAAAAAAAAAAAAAAAAAAAAGTGCAAACATATAAAAGATTTAATTTTCGAACTAATCTACAATATCATTTAAATTCAGATAGTATAAGTAAATCAAGTGCAAAACAAAACCATGAATATAAATTTTTGGACAGGAAAATTTTAAAAAACTGGGAATTTAAATGTTATTGCTAATTAATTCACTAAAATTAATTAAAATTGAACTGTTGTATTAAACTATTTAAATTAATTAAACTATTTATAGAGCGAGTTTAAAATTAGAATTAATTAAAAAGAAAACAAAACTATTAGAATTTGAAAGTTGTATTTAAAATTTATAATAAAAAGAGAAACAAACCAGGTAATTAGCGCTAAAGCTGCTAAGTACAAACAAAAGAATAAATTGAACTTAAATACTAATTTAATTAATTTTTTGCGCCATTGCTGCAAGGAATGAAATTTAAATTTAAACAAACATGTAAATACGTAAAAAAGCAAATTTACAGTAAAAAAAAAAAAAAAAAAAAAGATGAAATCTTAAATAATCGTAACTTGGAATTTAAGTTATTTAAAAAATATAGTTTAGAGTACTGAAAATAATTTTAAGGCTATTATTAATTATGCATAATTATTCTAAAAAAAATTGTATTATCTTCCGGCTTTCAGGAAATCATAAAATATTTAAACTTTAGAAAAATACAAAGAATACAAAATTTTAAAAAAGAAGAAAATACATTAATTATTAAGCTTATTTTTCTGCATAAATAATATATAACACAAGGATATAATAACGACGTTTTCACAACTGTTGCGAAAAGTTCGAATTCTGCGAACATTTAGGCGTCGTTAAGACGTCGTGATACGATGCTTTCACAACCAAAATATAACCCAAGACAGACGTAATAACAACGTTCGTGCGATAAAAACCTCATCTGCAAAGACGTAATAAAGACGTCTTTGCAACGGTTGCAAATACAGTCGAGTTTCGCGGGCATCTGGGCGTCTTAATGACGACATGTTGCAACGTTTTTGCAACGACATCCGCGACGAGTTTGCAACGACGTTGCTGTGCTACTTGCGACATTATGACATAAAGTTCAAGCTTTTTTGAAGACCGCCCATTTCAGTTCAGTTTGATTGAATTGAATTGGAGTATTTAGATTACCAGCAAAGAGCACAATAGTTATTGACCAAAGGGAACGAAGGCCTTTGTGGAGGACTTTCTACGAGAAGCTGATTCATATTCATATTATACATGGAGAAAACAGCAGAAACTCTAATGCAGCCAGCCCGTTCTCTAGGATCTAAACTCGGGTCAAACTGTCAGTGTTTGGCACTATTATTGCTCGGCTTCTGTGAGCACAGTTAAATTCGAAATTTTGTTGTGATGATTGGCTTTAAGAATAATTTAAGGACTTGTACTACTCTTATCCGATATTTTTTCAGAAATAAATAAACTCAGTTTACATTTACAGAACAACTTCAAGAATGTTTGGCAAAATTTCTTGCGTGATCAAAAAGTTAAATTTCCAGGAATCAAATACTGAAAAATATCAAACCCGAAACGTTTTAGCTACTTTATATGTAGTTTGAATAAAGTTGTATATTAATTCACTTAAACATCAAGCTTAGTGGTATGTTATAACGGTATAATATTATTTCAAGAACATTTAGGGTTTTCGATACAGGCCTGAACCTCACTGAAATTCATCAAGTCACTCTCTCATTTCCTTCTTACAAAAGCTGATATTCCAAATAATCATAATGCTACGCTTTACTTTAAAAATATGTACCTTATAATATTAAAACAAATTTAAATTTAAACAAACATGTATATACGTAAAAAAGCAAATTTAAAGTTAAAATTAAAAAATGTGCAAATATATAAAAGATTTAATTTTCGAACTAATCTACAATATCATTTAAATTCAGATAGCATAAGTAAATCAAGTGCGAAACCAAACCATGAAAATAAATTCACCAATTTAGCAAATTAAAATTAATCTAAATTTAAAAAAAAAAAAAAAAAAAAAAATGCATAAGTGAATGACTGTTGAGCAGGCAGGAGACAGACTTATCAAGGGGAAGTTGCCTCCAAACCTAACTCTCCAATCATTCAATTCGTGTTTCGTCATTCCTGCAGGCAAGGGTAAAAGTCAAAACCAAAAGTAAAGAGTGAAGAATGTCCAAAAAGAAATACCAATAAACCTTTAGAAATTAGCAATTAAAAATTAAAATTCTAAAAGGAAAATACCAATGAAGCCTTTTGAGAAATAAGCAATGCAACGTCAAGTATTAAATTAAACGTTTTTAAAAATTAAATTTTTAAAAAATTAATTTTTCAGAAAAATTAATTCAGAAACCAATGCATTTTAGAAACCTTATAATATTGTTGCATTCTACGGGTTCGTGGATTTGGAGTGATTGATGACAACACTTGATGAAAGATCAAAACAAAATTTATTCATCAATATTACACAGAAGAGTGCCAAAGACACGTTTACAGCCATCGAAAAACTACGATAAACACACTTTAACAATCAGCAACACAGCCTTCAGGCTATAATGGTGAAGATATCTTCACGGCAAAGCACGGCAAGCATTGCCAGAATGGCAACATTAGGATGTTCTAAGGAGCTGGATATAAAAAACTTGGGTAATTTTTGTATGATTGTGTTTTCAGAAGTCTAAATAAAATTTTTTAATGTTATCGAAAATGGATTTTGATTAAGAAGAAATTAGTTTTTACTTTATTTCAGTAAAATACGCGAAAATAGATTTTATTTCACTATGAATAGGAATTGACGAAGAAACTTTCCTAGCGCAAAATTCGACAGGTTTGGTTTTAAAAGCTTAGGATTATTTAAATTGCTTACTCTTTAACTTTGTTTGGTACATACCGATTTGAATGGTATTTAATGTTGCAAACGCATTTGAATGGTATTAGATGTTGTTGGATTTATTTTATTTAAAAAAATATTTAAAATTAAAAATATTTCATTAATTAGATTTTTTTAGGATATTTCTACAAGCAAAATTTTTGTATAATTCGTGGTTTTTGTGGCTGTAATATTTTTTACATTAATTGCAATTTTTGTCGCAATTATAATAATTAGGTTTGCAACAGAATAAAAAATAATCATATCTGTAACTAAAATATCCCGTTAATTTTTTATTAGGAAATTTAACTCTACCTTTATATTTCTGATTAACAATGCAGCATATGCTATAAAATAATATGTTTCTCATTAACAGTGCTTATACAAATTAATAAGATTAATAGATACAATTAATACAGATTAACAATGCTTATACAAATTATAACAGTGCTATAATACAAATTAATATTTAATCTAATTTATCGCGGTATAATATGTGATCAGATAATTACGCGTCATCCTACTCCTGATGTCTGATTTCGTACGTAGCCTTGCTTCGTGTTTATTTTCAAAATCTATTTTCGAAAACATTATTTTGATTTAGAGTAGGGTACCGTCAATAGATGGCAGCAGTACGAACAGCGTGGGTGGAGAAGCGACTGCCATTATCAACCAATCCGGTGGCGGGAAAGTCAGTAATTCCGATCCTGTAACGACTGTGACTTCGAATGTAACAGTTATTCCGAAGGAAGTTGTGTGCGCGTGAACTTGGTGTAGATCGGATACGCACGTGCTATTGTTTTGAAACAAATATATATATTACTGTGGCAGAATTTGTGTTGTGATGGCTGTCAAGGGTTGTCTTGCGTGTATCAAATACCTAGTTGTGCTTATCAACTTCATATTTTGGGTAATGTATTGCATGTTTTTATTTTTTCAATATACCCTGACCTTGTATCCACGGTGCAAACAAACCTACCATGTGTGTGTGTATGGGGGGGGGTAACGAAGGATATTTTTATAATGTTATGGTACTTTAAATGATCATAAAATGCTTGGGAGAAGCTGTTCATGCACGGTATGTAATTAGAATATAATATTATACCAATTCGTAGACGTGTAAACTAATTGTTTCTTCAAAGCAAAATACTTACGTTTCCAACCGTTCGCTTAAAGTAAATATATATATATATATATATATATATATATATATATATATAAAATCTGAAAGGTTTCAAATTTTAAATTACGTACAAAGCGGCGGTTTTTTTTTTCTCCATTTTGTGTGTTACTCTTATTTATAAAATATCATGTTCTTTGCACTTAAACATAAAATTCAGTTCCAATAGCAATGTCTCAAAATAGTTCTAAAATGAGCACATCTCTAGAATTTAGATACACAGTTCCGCGCGCTGGAGGTAGAAAGGTTTTATTGTTACCTTTATTTATTAAATATCATGTTCTTTGCACGTAAACCATAAAAATAAGTTCAACAGCAATATCGCAAAATAATTTTAAAATGAATGTATCTTTAGAATTTCCAATACACAGTCTCGCGCGCTGGACATAAAAATATTTTTTCTGTCCGCTTTGAAATAGTTGAGTTTGTTAATAAAAAATTCGATATGAAATCGATAATAAAGCAAATTTTAAATTTGGACTTCCAGATTTCCATATTTCGGAGGAGAATTACGTTATTCAAAATTGGATGGCTCTAGGTACCGTTGTTTTACCACAATGCGAGAAACATACATACATTTATGCAGATTCTTCATTATTTAATTTCTTTAAATAAAATACAGGGCGATAACATTTGATGGCAACAATTTGAAAAGTGAAACAACGCTTGTAGTGAATCGACAGAAAATGCCAAAACGAAATTAACGTCATATGCAAGGGAAAAAAAAAAACCCGCAAGCTATTTCTATAATTGAAGTTTAACGGGCCTCCAAAGTTGACAGTTTTTTGAGTATCTGAAAGTTGATATAAACAAATAAAGCTAAAAATTTCTCCTAGTGGATTTCCAGAAACGTTTTCCATTGGCAAAAAGAGTAAAAAAAATTGTTTTGTTCAGTGGCCAGAAGAATTCTTTTTAAGATTAGGTAAACAGATTTAGCTACACCTGTGTATAACACTTTTGCGCATAGGTCTGCAAACGCAAAATTTCTTTTTAATTTTTCTACTATGCTGTAAAAATATTTATATTTTAAATACCATAATATTTCTGTGAACGTTAGATGAGAAGAAATATTTGATCAATACCGTTTTCCGTCTATCTTATGAAAATTAATATAATACTTACCATAATTCTTAAAAGTATATTTGCCCTTTTCGTCGTGTAATTTTGCCTTTCTTGTTTTTTGTTCTATCTTGAAAATATGGCTAATATGAATGCAGTGTTTGTTAGAGAGTGGAAGGGGGCATTAAATTCTTTTTTAAGGAATGTTTTGCTTGTGCTGATTATATTAAGTTATATGGTTTAAGGTAAACGCATTAGAAAGAAAAAAATATCTTGCATATGACAGTATCTTTGTTTATAGACAGTATCTTTGTGATAGTATAGAAATAAAATCTGTACTTGCGTATTAAAGCAACCATCTGAACGCTCATCCGTATTGTGCATAGTCAGCGAAGCCAAACATTAGCTCAAATTACCATCCAGCTGAATCAGGGCACCAGTCGTATAGTCAGTAACCGGATCGTGCAACGCTCACTTCATCATATGGGCTTTGGGAGCCGTAACTTAACCATTGCTCAGTGCATACCATCGAGCTTCATGTCTTGCCTGGGCAAGAGAACACAGACAATGGGCTGGAAACTGGAAATGAGTAGCATGAAGTGATGAGTCTCGATTCCGACTGCTTGACACTGCTGAAAATGTGGCTTCAGGCTAATGACGCCATGGGTTCTGCATGCCAGGTTGGAACTGTACAAGGCCATGGCTCAGTCATGGTCTGCGGTGTTTCCTCATGGCAGTATGTGGGATCTTTGGTACTTGTAACAACGTCCGTCAATATGATTCGGTACGTAGAGTTGCTTGGCGATCATCTCCATCCATTTATGGTATCCTGTCATTCACACAGAAATGGAGTATTTTAGCGAGATAACTTCACCTCTCACAGATTCCGGTTGGCTACTGGTTAGACCTGGTTAGACTCTGATTTCTCTGTCATGAATTGGCTACCTAGAAGCTCTGACTTAAATCCTACTGAGCACCTTTGGGATGTTTTGGAGAAAGGTGTGAAATTACATCACAGAAAACTATCAACCCTTTCTGAATTATGGGCAGCTCTATCCGATGCTTTGCACGCCATTCCTATAGAATCCTTCCGCAATTTTATTGAATCTATATCTTGTCGTGTGGCAGTCATTATCAAGGCCAGAGGAGTCTCAACTCATTACGGACTTGCTATCCGTAATTCAATCGCACTTCAGTGTTGTAATTTTTGAAGGTCAATAGCTGAAGAAAAGTCACCGGCTATGAAATTATAGATGTCAGACGAATAGGTTTTGTTTCCTCCTGGTAAAATTTATTTCATATAAAATGCTCCTTTTTATTAATACGTATAAAAAAGACCAGTACTGTAAGCCATAGAGATAGCCACAGAAATGTTTTTCGTGAATCGCGGGCCAGACGGGAAAGTAGTTAATGACTCTTACTGCTGTACCGAAGGGCCCGGTTCCGATCCCGAGAAGGTATTGATGTAATTTGTCCATCCCTTAATAGGAGGCAACAGTGGCCCATTTTAAACTACCGAGAACATTGAACGCAAGTTAATGCTAAAGCATCAGCGTAAACTCCCGCAGTAATCTTTCAATACTCTGAACTAAAAACTGATGTTCTCTCCGATCTTATATAGTTTTCCCTTGTAAAACAAATAAAGCTAATTTTCAATACCTTCGATTTTTCGAAATTGTTGGAAAGCATACATAGTTACATAGGGATACTTTGATACTATTGTGGGTAATCTGCCATTCAGCAGGAGGTGCTGAATTCCTGCTCTTTCCAGATTCCTTACTCACCCTTCAGGATCCTTGGCGTATGTTGAAAGTCCGCAATTGAATTTCTCCATCTGAGGTTGATCTGAAAGGAGTTACATAGACTCGGACCAGTTATCAGACCAAAACGTCGTCAAATGTGTGCCAAGTTTGGCGAATTTTAAGGTTCCTCGCCAATGACGAAAAAAAATTGTTAGCTTGGTGCATTGGCGAGAAAGCCTTTCACTACAATATTAAATGGACGTAACCCTTGTATCTTTGTTTTCCCATAATGCTTTCAACTCTTGAGGCCTTTCATGTCACATTATACAAGCTAAACTGAAATTTAAATATAATTTCACTAAAAGCATTTACTTGTATACAAAATTCTTAAAAGGCTTCAGCAAAACGATATTGTTGCTTTTCCGAATTCCTATACATATATTATGTTTCATTTTTTTTAAACAACTGTAGAGTCCACTTAATTGACTCCTGTATGAGAATTGTAAAGGTTTATCTGGGCACTGGAGTTTATCTGAGCTAACGGACGTAGCTGACCCATCTCCAAAACCAGTTTTTCCCCGTAGGGCAGTAAGTTGAAAAATCTGAACTGCAGGCATAGTGGAGCTAGTTGACACATGGAACTGATTCCGTTATCTCAGATAAACCCTAGTGGGAACGGCCCTTAAGAGTAGTAACTCTAATTTGGTGGCAACAGTTCGAAAAGTGATTTGCCGTTTATAGTGATTCAACGCAAAATCGCAAAACGAAAACTGTAGTCCTTCAGAGACAAAGCCCCTTTGGACTGAAAACAACTTTTTCATTTCGAACCCAAATAAGAAGAAATGGAATAAAAGAAACAGGTACAGTGATTAAGAGAGGACGTATTAATCAAAGAATGGTCTGAAGATTCCGAAAAATTTCTCGCATCACATCTGTATCATGTTTTTTTATATATTTCGTGAAAACTTATTCATATACTTTAATACTTTGACGTATTCAGATTATCAGCGTTTCAAATCATCAGCGTTCTGACTGTAACGCGAAAGGCATTAGACAATAATAATCGAAAAGCAGTTAACGAGCGCTTTTCATCATTTATGTTTTTGTTTGCTTACGCTGTTGTCCTTGAGATTCCCTTTAATTCTAATGCGTGCTCGCCGCACGTTAGTGTTCTGTATGCTGACGTTTTCAACTACCGTATTCAACGTGAAATGGATAAACGCTCAGTGCCGGTAGTACCAGACACTTCCCTTCTTCGTGACTACTATTTTTTCTGTGTAAATTTACGCTAGTCGATTTAATTGAGATGAAAGAAATATTTTTGAACGTGTATGCAACATTCGGTGAATTTAACTGGAAGATAGAATGAGAAGAGTTCAACGAATTGCCGTATTTTCTCGCATATTTTCCCCTGCTTCTTTAACAAATTTTAATGTACGAAAAAAAGAACTACTTGTAACTATCACAAATATTTTTTATTTAAATGGAAACAATAAGAATTCCAATAAGAATACATAGTGAAATTAATATTACAGTCTCTAATATGATATCTTCATTTCTGTGTTCCTGTATTTTGAATATCGTCTGCTCTTGTTGCTCTTCATTGCTATTCCCTAGGCCTGATATCATACAAAGCTGCTGGATCTGCTGTCCGTGTCGTCTGCCACAGCCAGTGTAAGTCGTCACCATCATCACTATTGTCTTCGTTATCATCATTGTTCAATGTGTTTACCCATATTCAGTTATCTTCTGAATCATCAAGAGTATTAGATATACTCGTTTTCTTGAAGCTCTTTACTATTATTGCTTCATCAATTAAGAGCCCATGCGTACAAAAACCCACGAGGAAATTAATTAGTAAGACTAAACAACTACTACGTGAATGTACCCATTTAAAAAAAAAAATAAAAAATAAAAAAAAAAGAAATTTAGAGGAACTCGCCTTCGGGGTACCTTGAAAAAGGGAAAAAATACATGAATATTTAATAAAAAAAATTTTAAATATGAAAGCTTTCAGATTTTACATGGCTACCAAAGGAGAATATTTTTTAAACGTTTTGTGTGTTACCTTTATTTATTAAAATATCATGTTCTTCGCACTTAAGCCATAAAATTCAGTTCAACGGCAATATCGCAAAATAATTTTAAAATGAGCATATCTTTGGAATTTCCGATGCACATTCTCGCGCGCTGGAGTAAAAATAAATAAATAAATAATTAAATAAATAAAATAAAAATCCCCTTACAGTGTAGCCATTGCTCGCTTTGTAATCGTTGAGTTTGTTAATCAGAAATTTTTTTAAGTTTCACAAAATATGAAATCGGTAATAAAAAAATTCCAAATTAGGACTTCCAGATGCCCATATTCGGTGGAGGATTACGTTATTCAAAATTGGATGACTCTAGGTACCGTTGTTTTATCACAATGTGAGAAACATACAGACATTTATACACATTCTTCATTATTTAATTTCTTTAAATATAACACAGGGCGATAATATTTGGTGGGAACAATTTGAAAAGTGGACCGACGTTTATAGAGAATCAACGCAAAATGCCAAAACGAAATTAATAGCCCTTCTGAGCTAACGTCCTTTGGGCTGAAAATGTAAGGGCCATGTGGTAAAATGATAGGGGACTGTACGCATTTAAATATGGTACATTTATTGAATTTTATATGTCACGTCCAGCTGCAAAGTTAATATGTGTAATCGTTCACTAATTTTTTTTTACAGTGTTTCTTAAAAAAAAATTAAAACGAATTGTAATGAAAGTCTCAGAATATAGCATGCATATTTTGTAAGGCTGTTATTTATTTGGCTGATAAATTTTGTAGTGGTGTGCAGTTTTATTCGGTTTTGTATCATTTCTTTCTTTCCCAGATGCACCCTGAGGCCTTTTTTAAACATCGATGTGGTAGAAGAAACTCTCATTTCAGCCTTTTCAGGGTCAGTGCAAAATCTGGAATTGCGAATGCAGGTCACGTAACTGAGAATTACGTATGAAATGGAATTACAGTGACTCTGCAGTCTTTAAACATCTTGTTCGGACAGTGCTTAGGTACAACATAAATGTCACGTGAGGATGATAGCTAATGCAGTAAACGTGTGTGTGTGGGGGGGGGGGTTAATCGCAGTTTAGGTCTTTTATTATCTTGAAATATGGCCGCCTAGATTTCTGTAGAGTAATCGCGGAAAAATATTTTGAAAATTATGCAGTTTAAAGAAAATGAAATTTAAAAAATGTAGAAGTGCTAGAATAGCAGTAAGTCTAGTTTAAAAATATAAAGCCCAAAAGACTTGTAAAAAAATAGTTTTTAACAAAACAGATTCATTATTTTTTAGTTAATAACTTTTTAAAAATGTGAATTTCATCATGGAATGGAATATTGAGCCATTTGTAGAGGAATGGATTCTTTTATGGTTTTTTAAATAGAGTCGTGTCCTCTTTCCATCTGAAATAAGTGTTTCCTTCTACTTAAAAATCCATTCTTCCTCTGTTATCTTTGTTTTACATACAGAGTTTAGGCATTATTTTAAGTATTTGAATTTGGTTTTTGAATTTTTACTTCCAAAGCAAACGATGAGAGGATTCTTCTGGGATTAGTAACGTTTGAGGACCAATAAACAAAGCAGATTTAACATGGAATCAGTTAAGTCAATCTGGCAATTGGTGACAGTAACAGTGTATGTGATTTTGTTTTTATAATTATTTGTTAAAGGAACAAAAACTTCTTCCGTAGTATAAAAGAAAGGCTGAAATGACGCGATTTTTGATATTCTCTTCTGGAATAGCAGCAGAAGAAAGAAAAAGCCTGAAATGGCGCAATTTGTGTTGCCACCTCCAGAAAGCCTGAAGTGGGACATCGCGATTTTGTTCGCCTGTTTTGTTTGTAGTAAGAAGAAACTAAAAAGAAAAGGAGAATTATAAATCGGTAAGAAAACATGCGCAGGGAACCAGATTAATATAAATTGATAGTCATAAAAATATGTTTGTTAATTATGTGCAAATATTATACAGTTTAGGGTGGGAAAGCACTCCATGATCGATACGTATAGATTTTATTTAACATTTTTTTTTTAATCAGAGCCATGTTATTGTATAATAAATTTATAAATAACTGCACGTGCATATAATATTAAACAAGCAGTGTATTTAAATGAATAAAAAAAGAGTTACGAACCTCACTCACACATTCATAATTCATGAGAGTATCTTAGTTATGTCATTTATAACTTTGCATACATTCAGTCCATTTACTTTGCAATTCTGTAAGTTTGCTTCCAAACAGCAGTTCTGGGAAAATGTAGATAGGCGTTAACTACAGAGTATGTATCAATTATGTTAATTTATCCATCCGAAAGTTACCATAACAACGAAAAGAAAAATAGTAAGATGTAAGTTAATAAAGTATTTTATCAGTCTTCTTCTAGCCATTGTATCATAACTGCCTGTGGGAAGAATGTCGTAATTCCATACAACGGAACATTTACGTTTTATTATTATTAACATGGGTACGTATAAGTGTTACCGGAAACCAGGGAATAACCTTTTTATCCGTACGAATTTGGTATTTAAAAAGCTAATGTTAGTTCAGTTATAAATTAAATGGTTTTATTTCTCGCGCAGTGCAGCGCGTGACGAATATTAAAAGAAAGCTAAGCCAGAAAATTGAAAATACAAGAGCGCGTGCATTAAATAAATAAATATCTCTTTTTGATTTCGAGAAAGTACTGGAAAATTCTAGCGCGTGATTTTAAAATCTTATAAAAGGAGGAAAACATCTCAGTTTGTAGTAGTTGCTTAGTTTGTTGTTGTTTAGAAAACTGCTGTTGTTGATTGTAGCGAATTCGCAGATTAGCGTTCTTTAGCTGTTTTGAATTACGTTCTATTGGACATTTGAGTAGTTAAAAGATAACTGCTGTGAGATATTGTAATACTGCATGATAATTTGAGAAAATTTAAGCATTTTTGTTGTGATAATAATAAATTTTTCTTCATTTTCCCTCGGACTTGTGCATTCATTTCATAACGAACCCGTACGCACGCAACAACATCATGATTTAGCGAGAAATTTTTCCTTAATGCTTTGAAAGTCTTCCACGAATCCCTACCCTTAGGTAGATATCCCTAGAGTGCTTTGCCCAACACCTTCTTAAACACCTTCTAAACCTTGTTTAAGAAGGTGTTGGCTTTGCCGTAATCAAATAAACCAAACCACTCTTCCTTAATGCGAAAATTTTAAAGCCTTACGTGCATTCTCTTCATTATTTCAAAATTGTTTTTCATTACTATTATATATTTCAGACGCGTTCATTTAACCACTTGCGCTACGACTAAACTTCACGGTTGCGGTGCCGTGCGCTACAATATAACAAGCGGTAAAGTGTCTCATTTACGCCGCTCCGCGTCTGCGAGTGCAATCCAGAGCTGTAACTCGAGAAATAAAAAATCTCGTTGTTAGGCGACGCGTGCACCACGTTATTTTTATTTTTGCGATAAATGCCTATCGACGTGGTGTCCACGTCGCTCGCGGTTTGAGACAAAAGCATCTCGACGTGCGTGGCACGTCTTTTTAGTGCAAGTGGTTAAGGTTTCAACTTATATTTTCCCCAATTGAATCTGCCAGTCAAGTCTAACAGAATAAGACTTTATCATATGGTTTGGAACATCCACCGCTTTTAAAAGATGCAGACCTGATCGGCTGTGCCGTCTGAACAGTATTATGGATTCCTAGGCAAACCAATATGCTGGGCCCCTAATACCTTTCACAGAAATGAAATGTTAATGAATAAAAGCATGGGACACCCTATTCTCGTGTGGACCGGGCAAGTACCGAGCGGGTCCATGCGTTAAGAAGACCTTGTTGATCGGCTGTTCATAATTGTCTATTACAGGGTTCTCAACCGGTGGTACGCAAGAGAAAAATAAGTGGTACACAAAGAAGCAAAGTATTTTTAACTACTAAATTCAAACATTAAAACCCCAACATCCTGATTGAGTTTTTTCTCTAACACTCGTAAATATATGCAATCTGAGCTTTGTTCAAGAGTGGTAGTAGTACTTTGTAGTGGTGGTATTAAAGTTTTTCAATTTTTGTTTTGATGGTACACATTAGTCAAAAGGTTGAGAACCGCTGGTCTATTACTTTCATAGAAACTGAAGGCGCTTTTAGTCTAGACCTGGAGTTACAAAATGGCGCAAGAGACAACTGTTTAAATAAATCGCTTCGAAAATGAAGCGCAAACAAGCTTTAAGGTCCCTGAAAACGATAACAAACAGCTTTGCAATAACTAACCTATTACATTTTGTTGGCGCAGTATTCATGAGATAACTAAAACAATGCATCTTCTGCGTCACAACAGTAATAGTGAAGAAAAAAACATTATTGACCTTGAAATTCCCCGGCGTGTACGGTGTTCTCTCATTAGCGCTTTTGGGTGGATCACCATAATAATATACCACGTTTCATCTTCTGGTTAAGAGAGATTCATAATACATTTTCAAACTTTTTGATATTCTTCTGAGCAATGTCATGTTATCCTGAGGTACTCAGACAAATGAATTCTGCAAACTGCTAATTATCATCCCCAAATATGCTTTGTTATTTCTTTCCACCTATGAGAGGTTTGCTTTGAAACAAACTCATTAGGATCACTGTCACATCTAATTCAGCATTACGCTATGTAGAATTTGTTTTTAATTCATTCCTTCCAGAAGAGAGAAGTCAAAGATGTTGTGTTACAATGTAAAATTTCTCTATAAAGTAGAGTTATTTTGTTTAATTTGGTAAGATTCTTACAGTACAGTACCGTTACTATCTCTACACATCAAAAAGGATATGATAGCGAGTACCGTTATCCCGTATAATCCTGAACTTCTTTTGCCCCATCTCCCCTTTCTCGCCTTATATCATCCACTAAGTTTTTTCAGTTATTTTAGAATACTTTTATATAAATTTAAGGTTTATTATATTTAATAACTGTGTTTGCAGGGTATTGCCTTGTTTCATGAAAAATTTTAAAAAAAAAAAAAAAAAAAAAACTTTAAGCATTTTGTAAATTAACAGTTTCGTTTTATCTATTTCGCCATTATTTAATTTGTCCACGGTAAAAAATCTATGCGATAATAGATTTCGTCACACACGATTATCACAGTCGACCAGAGCTACATACAACACTGGGAATCCTGTTACGAAAATCAGGAGGTACTTTGGCATTATCGCAACAAACTTGGCGCAGTTTGGCGATTTTTTGAATTTAAAAAAAAAAAAAAAAAAAAAAAAAAAAAAAAAAATTCTAATCAGAAAATTATTTATTTCTTCTCAGACATGTTATTAGGTACATATTTTAATTTTAGTTCGATATTTATCCCGGAAAAAAAAATTATGATTCTATTTACAAACAGTATCTCTCGCATACAGTCATTCCAGTCTGCAATAGTCTTACCGGCCACGTCTAATTCTTCCAGGCAAAATTTAACACTCATTAATTCTTTACTCCAGGGATATATAAAGCTGACTGCTGAAGTAAATGGCAGACGATTATTCTCGAACCAACTACTGCTTCGAATGCCGACGTGTTCGGTACACTTTTTCATGTTGTATTTTCGAAAAAGTTGTTTTCCAGAATACAACCTCATCAAACGTGAATCTGAAAGTTCCCGCCTATGTGGCAAAATATTATATTCCTGCAAAAATTTCGCACAACTTTCTTCGTTTATAGGCGAATCCCACCAGCGCATGTTTCAGAATTCGGCTGAAGCCCAAGAATACCGCAATTTGCCTTTAGAGCTTTTAATATAACCAAAACAGCATGCACGAAAATGGCGACGTTGCTTATTCAAACTTACAGTTATCGATAGGGTTACCTGAAGAATAGTTATGCGCATGGTTGCCACAGTTTGGCGACTTCTACCAAGGTGGTTGCTATAATACCAAAGCACCAATCTTGAAAATCAACATTGTGTAAAGGCACAAAGACAGTATTTTTGGCAAACACTTTCAAGGAAAACAAAATACTAAGGAGTAAATCCGAAAACAAGTGTACCACTGCATTTGAGCCTCATCTCCTCGTCCTGTTCGGCCTATCCACGAAAGGCAAAGGTATCATCTGCGTAGTTTATTTGTCATGCGTTTTAATATTTTTCACGAAATCAATGAATAACCCTGTACATAAATTATCATATATTTAATAATAGGTAAACTATTGTTAGATTTAATCTATAAATACAGCAAATATTTTTATTGGTGGCTCTGCACTTCCCATTCACAACCATAAATTATTTTCTTCATTGGGGGGGGGCAGAGCTAGTATCTCACTAGTTGAGATTTCTCTGAAAGAGCGTCGAAAGAGATACCTCAAGGAAATTATAGAATATTTACTTTTGCATATTAATTTTTCTGCTCTATAATTCAGAAATTATTAAAGTTACCACAATACGTAATTTTAAAAGATGTATCGAAACGGGACAAATGTCATATACGGTAATATCCCGATTATCCGACATATACACAAGACTGAATGATGATCGGGTACCGCCGAATTACAGAAAATCGGTCGCTTGAAAAGATTCGCTAAAAGAAAATAATTTTATATCAAAAATCCTGAAAGTTTTCAAATTTTATATGACGCTTAAAGGGGCGTTTTTTTAACGTTTTGTGCCTTACTTTTATTTATTAAATATCCTGTTCCTCGCACTTAAACCATAAAATTCAGTTCAACAGCAGTATCACAAAATAATTTCAAAAGAATGTATCTTTAGAATTTCCGATACACACTCTCGTGCGCTGAAGATAAAAAAAAAATTTTTTTTTTCGTACAGTGTTGCTATTGCTCGCTTTGAAATCCTTGAGTTTGTTATTCAAAAATTCGGTAAAGATTTACAAAATATGAATTAGATAAGAAAATAAATTCCAAATTTGAGCTTCTAGGTGCTCTTATTCGGGTGGAGGATTACGTTATTCAGAATTGGATGGCTCTAGGTACCGTTGTTTTATCACAATGCGAGAAACATACACATATTTATGCAGATTCTTCATTATTTAATTTCTCTAAATATAATACAGGGCTCTAATATTTGGTGGCAACAATTTAAAAAGTGATTCGCCGTTTATAGCCAAAATTAATACCCCTTCTGGACAAATTTCCCCTTTGGTTCAGTTAAAGGTGGATTTAATTATTGTATATTGAAATCCATAGTTTTATACACTCACTTCCAAAAGTTAAGCACGCAGATGTAAAATGCTAAAAAATCAACAAATACTGCTTTGATTGACACAAAATTCTGCAGGAAAGTAGCATATATATGTATGCATAAAATAAAATCAATATACGTATACAGAAATGAAAACAATATTAAATTTTTGTAAGTTATCAGATAATGACATACTGGAGACTTAAACATAATTATGTATAAAGTGAAAATAAACAGCATATAATGAGAAAAAAGGACATTAATAGGGTATGTGATCCTCCCTCATCTGTATACAAAGTTTACACCTTGTTACCATGCTTTCAATTAGGTGGTCAACCACCGCAGAATTAAGCAATCGCCATTGTTCTTGTAGAGCAGTTTCCAGCTCAATATGAGTGGCTGGAAGTGGGAAACGTGAAGATACAGCACGGCCGAGAGCATCCCAAAGTTTTTCAATGGGATTAAGGTCGGGCGAATATGCTGGCCACGCCATACGCGCAACCCCTTCTTACTCTCCAGGTAGTCATCGATGATGTCAGTTCTATGGGGACGTGTGTTATCGTCCCTTAAAACAAAAGTAGGGCCAACTGCTGCAGCGTACAATCTCACAATGGGTTCTAGGACTTCATCTCGATACCGGACAGCCGTCAAAGAACCCCGTTTAAAGATGTGCAGGTCGGTGCGGTATCCTAATGAAATCCCTGCCGTCACCATAATGCTTCCGCCTCGAAATGCGTGATGCTCGGCCATGTTTTGGGACTGATTGCGTGTTCTTTGCTCACGCCATATCCTTATACGCTTGTCATCTGGCTCCAGAGGAAATCTTGACTCATCATTGTGAATGGCATTGCCCCAATCAGACACATTCCAATTGACATGTTCCCGGCAGCACTGTAATCGTGCCCCTCTTGATTGTATGAATAGAGGAACACAAATTCGAGGTACCCGGGCGTACAGTCCACTCACATGTAATCTTTAGCGTACAGTACCTGCAGATATCGCCATATCACTGGACGCTGTAACCATAGATTTCACACGTGTGGAGGTCGCTCTGCGATTCCACTTGCCTACAATAGCAATATATCGATCTTACGCGGGGGTTGTAACCCTTGGGTGACCGGGTACGGGCCTTTGGACAACTGTCTGTATGGTTTGGAATTGTCGAAGAAAAGAGCAACATCTGTGATTGACTGTCCTGCTTCAATGCGCCCCACAGCACGCCAGCGCTCAGAATCTTCCATTCGTCTTCTGGAAGTCATAGAAACACGTATGTCTTGAAAAAAAAATTGTACAAAAGTTTTAAACACCTTCTACTATCAGCACATACAATCAACTTCTGTAACTCTTCATAAAGCTGGCTTCTTATAAGACTGACATTTTTTGCATATTTCTTGACATGAAAGCACGATTGGCTGTTACCTAACATATTTGCATATTTCCATGTACCTCTGCAGCGAATTGCATCCTCTTCAATTCTGATTGGCTTCCGGAAATTAGCATTTTCCATTCCGTGCGTAACTTTTGGAAGTGGGTGTATTTATATGCGTACCGCAATAAAATTATTTATTGGAAATTATAGCTAGATCTGTTATGATACGTTGTACATCCTCTCACTGTAACTGTCATATTGAAATGACTACCTTTGTAAAAGGAACTAGTTTTACTGAGAACAATTAAATAGTAACGTTGAACTTCATGACTACTATGGAATGTAGGGCGACGACATCTCCAAAGCGCTAAAATTATCTGGAACCGTAGATGGTCGGTGGTTATCTTAGAGAGGTTCCAATGTAAAAATTAATGGATACCGAAGGGTAAAAATAATATTACATGGTTTGTTTTCTATCTTTACTCATCATATTAGTAATAGCAAAGTAGAACGTTTTTGAAAAAAAATTAAGATTTTCATAAATATGCCGGATTTTTGGACTATTATTGTACTTTTATATCAAATGGGGAAGAATTTTAGTTTATTTACAAATTTCAAAGATCGGGCATCGTGCATTAATTAGAAATTTTGTTTTTGCAATATAGAATAACATTTAGTAATTGTACGAGCATTGTAAATGTAATTAATTATAGAAATATATGGTATCATGGGTAAACAGAATTATTGCAGTTGGAAGATTTGTTTTATTATTTATTCTAGTTAGTTAGAAATTATTAACGTTGGTGTTTAGAAACTGAATTTAAAGATTTTTTTACATTGAAGGTCACTGGACTTATTAAAAATTAAATGATTTATTTATTTTATTATTATAATTATTTGTATTCGATTTAAGGGCAAGTTAAGAGCGCGTGATGTATCAGTATTTATATTGTACTCATCTCTCAAAATGTTATGAATATTGATTTATTTAATATTCTTGCATTTGATATAGTTCGTATATTTTGCGTATAATAATCGGTACTTGACTAGTAAAAAAATAATCTTTTCTAATTTGAATTATTTGACTTTTAGAGGTTTTACGAACGTATAGATAGATATCGTTAAAATAACAATAAGTGATTTTTCGAACTAATATTCTTCCCAACCGAATTTGATAATCTCAGAATTTACATTTCATTTACGAATTTGAAATATTTCTATTCGTTAAGAGTTTGAGGACGCGGACGCATGATTACCAGGTCGTCTGTTGAAAATCTTAGAACTGAACTGCCTTGAGAAATAAATAGCCCCCTCCTTCTGCTGAGAGGGTGTTCTCAGAGTTTCAGAAATAGAACGCTGGCGAAGTCCTTGAGAGATCCGTCACTAATGATCGTTTGCTCATGACCCATGAAGCTAGTGCACTGAAAAGAAAAAATAAACATCGTTTCAAGTAATAATAAAAAAAAGAAAATAGAAAAGAAAATGAAAAGAGAGGATAGGATTTAAAAAAAAAAAAAAAAAAAAAAAAAAAAGCTACATTTTCACGCTGAATTTCTTCTTTTCCTTATCTCTTTTATTTCTCTCAGCTTTGTACTTCTAGTTGCTTAAAAGCACCGTGACTTAATTTCAGAAATTCTGTGCTGGTAACATTGACCTACTATTGCTGCTGTAGCATGCTTGCTTAGGAAAGAAAACAGTGAAGGAAGGTGGTTTCGAATATCGTGCCCGTGTTAAACGTGATGTAGAAATTAATTTTTTCTAAAAGAAAAATTGGATTCCCACCGTTTTGGAGCTACTTTTTATTCCTAAAATAGTTGCTTAAATTTCATGAGAAATTTGTTTAATAACTGAAAGGAACAATAATGGCTCTGGATGATCAATTGCCATTTAAAAAAATTATTATTGTTTGTTTGATAATATATTGAGTCGGCAGATTTCACCGCCTAGCGAAACAGAGAGTACCTTCTTGAGGGAAATATTTGATGTAAGCTTCGTATGCAGGCGATCCAATAAAATAAGCGCACATTTTGAATCGTTTAAGTTTCTTCTTAAATAAATGAAACAGTATAATAAATTAAATGAAAAAATATAGGCGGTGATATACATGTTGAAGTAATATCAAAGCAGTTTTTTTCGATACTGTTTGGTTTTATCATTTTGAATAATGTGATTTTTTGTTCTATACATTGAATTCCTGAGGAACTAATTCTGAACTAGTAGATTTACTATAGCTACTTAATTTAAAATTGTTTCTGATGTTAAATTGCATATAAAGATCAGATTACAGTTTCATTTTATTTTTATATTTTGTAATTTTTAGGTATTTTTTAAAAATTATTTTATGATTTTGTTGATGAACTCTTCGTGGTGTTCGAAATTTTCAGGTTGAAAAATTTTTTTGATACGTAGAAAAATGAATGTTACTATCAAATCATTTATTCTCAAGTACTTTAGGTATTCTAGCAAAAGAAAAATTTATTCTCAATCATTAAATATATTTTATTTTGATTAAATTATCATTTTTAGCAAAGCGGACAAGTAGAAGGATGCTATTTGTACACTTATTTGGCCTATAAAATATAAATAGATAAAATAAATTGGTAATTGCTAATTTTTCTTAAGCAGAATTTTTTTTAATTTAGATAAAAACGGATTTTTTTTTTTTTTTCATTCAGGCGCGAAAATTGAAGCAGGCCGTGCAAAAGATTTCTTAGAACATGAAATGTGGAACGGTCGGTAATTATAGATGCATTCAAGGATATTGAATATGGATCTATGAGATAGAGCACTAGGAGTGGAATGATTGAAAGAATTCGAAGATTTTTCTCACAACATCTTATTTTCAGGGTTTTCAAGCATACTTTGCAATAGCTATCTGAAGCATTTTTAACGAATTCGGATAACTAATCTTTCAGTTAATCGAAGCCGTAATGTATGTTAAAAATATATAATTTAATTATAGACTAAGCATATTATGATCGTTCTATTATTTGCAGAGTTGACTGCCTAAATATACCTTCAACCTTTATTAATTATATTTCTTAATTTGTGATCAGTATATTAAATTCTCCAAAAGTGTGTTTTGTTCTGCTTTTGTAAGAAAGCGAGCATCAGTAGTTTTGGGTTTGCATAGATAATTTATTATCATACTTCCGGTTATTTGAGCATTCGTTGTCCAGAAAACCTCTATGACACTCAAAAATTTGCAGAGTATTTATTTATTGGTACTTTGATCTAGCTAACAAGGGATTTTTGTTTTATTTTCAGTAGGTTTAACAAGTCTATCTGAAGAAAACTTCAGTGAATCATCATTAAAACTCTTACTGGGTCGGTTTTCGCTGCCATATTTTATCCGAATATTTGCAAAATGGTTCTCTTCCCCCTTCCGAAGATAAGATATGAAACATAGTGAAACACTGGAGTATTATGCATGGTTTATGTTGTATTCAGACTATGGCCATAATATTTTAAGTGGGAGTAGCAGTTAGAAAACTTTGGCTGCTTTTTAAAGTGATAAAAAGAAACGCAAAATTTGATGTTTAAATTTAATTGTTTTAGATATTCTTGTTCAAGACAGCTGTTCATTCATAATATTTATCATAGCAAATATTCACGAAATTCACAAACAAATAGGGCTGTAGGAATTTTAATATTACTTATGTTAACCTGTACAGACATTAGGTTATTTTTTGGAAGCAGGAAATGTGAAAATTCAGCAACGCCTTCGCTGGGAATCGAACCACGGACCTCTCGAATACGCTCCCAGCATGCAGACCACTACACCACAAAGGCACGCTAAGAAGGCGGGAGAAATACCTTATGTACTCCCCTCTTTTAAAGGGCGACTGGAATTTTTTAGGGGACTCAGTTGCCGAATCCTGGGTATGGAGAATCCTCATCCACCACCCTTTTAGTTCCGGCACCACTGTAGAGACATTAGGTATTTGGAAGCAGAAGACTTGAAAAAAGAGCAACGCCTTCACCGAGAATCGAACCACGGACTTCTGGAATATGCTCCCAGCGTGCAGACCATTACACCACGAAGACACGCTAAGAAGGCGGGAGAAATACCTTATAAACAGAGTTATGCACACATGAGAAACTTTACTTATTCTACTCGGATGGACACTCTTCCCATTTGCCCTTAAAATACATTCTACTCGGATGGACACTCTTGCCATCTGCCCTTAAAATACATTCTACTCGGATGGACACTCTTCCCATTTGCCCTTAAAATACATTCTACTCGGATGGACACTCTTCTCATTTGCCCTTAAAATACATTCTACTCGGATGGACACTCTTGCCATCTGCCCTTAAAATACATTCTACTCGGATGGACACCCTTCCCATTTGCCCTTAAAATACATTCTACTCGGCCCTTAAAATACATTCTACTCCGACGGACACTCTTGCCATCCACACCTTAAAATATGTAAATATCACATAATCAGAATAACCAGAACACAATCAATGGCGGCTAGATTTTCACCTTATTCGTCTTCTCGTAGTTGCCAGATCCCTCCAGTAAACAATACTCAAACATTAGATCTTGGCGTCACTTCTCTTCGGGGTTAACAACAACATTAATTTTTACAGAACTACTTTATCACGTTGTTTATCTCAGTATTACCGAACAGTGAAGTTTTAGAATTTAAATATTCATTCGAAGTTATGGATATAGGTTTTTCCCAAAATATGCTACATTATTTATTAATAATGTACCATATTATATTATTGGGAATTATTTTGGCACCTGTTTATAATTTTCTTGGAGGTTTCATTATAACTGTAAAATTATCTATATATTGCGATTTGCCTGATATCCATTGCTCGGAATTTCAATGAGTCTTTACTAAACATCAACATGGAAAGATTCGGTGTAGTTAGGTATATTTAGTAATATGAATAAACGCTGCGGCGTTCTTTTGAAGCATCTGGTAGAAGGATCTAGGAAAAGTGCATATGAAGAACTGGTTGCAAAATAATGCAGTTCCATGTGTAATTACTATGCATTGAATCTTGAAATCTATAACGCTGGATTTGTAAAATGATACCATTTAAAATTTTTATGAGCATCCGGTAATAGATGAATGCGAGATGTTGTAACACCCGGACACTGCGGAAAAAATGGATTGGTGTAAATTAATCTTTTCCATCTGCTGGGAGACTCACAAAGGACTACTAACCCAAAGGATCTTTTTTCACATATTCCTGACGCGTATCCTGAAGTGCGGTCGTCTGTCGAGATGACTGATAATTTCAGATCATAAATTTGTCTGGCAGACGAATTTATTAAGGAGCATTTGGTTTGATTGTAAACCAAATTATTAGAATTAAAGAATCTGAAAGGTTTCAAATTTTAAATCACATCCAAAGGGGCGTTTTTTTTTAACGTTTTGTGTGTTACTTTTATTTATTAAATATCATGTTCTTCGCACTTAAACCATAAAATTCAGATTAACAGCAATGTCGCAAAATAATTTTAAATTGAGCATATCTTTAGAATTTCCGATACACAGTTCCGCGCGCTGGAGATAAAAAGGTTTTTTTTTTTTTTCCCCTCCTCGTAGAGTGTTGCCATTGCTCGCTTTTAAATCGTTGAGATTGTTAATCAAAAATTCTTTAAAGTTTTACAAAATATGAAATCGATAATAAAACAAATTCCAAATTTGGGCTTTCGGATGCCCACCTTCGCAGCAGGATTACGTCATTCAAAATTGGATGGCTCTAGGTACCATTGTTTTATCACAATGCGAGAACCATACATACATTTATGCGGATTCTTCATTATTTAATTTATTCAAATATAATACAGGGGGATAGTATTTGGTGGCAACGATTTGAAAAGTGATACAGCCTTTTAAAGTTCTCAACGCGAAATCTCAAAACGAAAACACTAATCCTTCTGGGACAAAGCCCCTTTGGACTAGAAATTATCATATTGCAGTTTATTAGTATGTACTTCAAATGCTTTTAGAAGCAATACTATAGGATCTATCTCTCCTTGTCCACATAAACTAATCTAGGCCCTATTAATGAGCCTGCAGACTTCTCGCATAGGCGTGAAAAAATATCGACACAGAAGAAGGGTGAAATTAACCCTTTATTATTTTTAACTATGGACAGAAAATGCACGTACTTCGTGCTTTACAATAGCACCGACAACTTGCGGTGGAAACTAAGAATTTGTAACAGAGGCGTATGCAAGGCCAGGAACGAAACACGCGCTAGCGTTTCAGCACCCTCAGAATAAACTCCGAAATCCACCCATTTAAATATTCACTTCATTTAACTTTAAATTTACATCCTGGTGAGGAAATGCGAGGGGAAGTTGAGGAGTTCAGGAAAGATAACAAAAATTTGAATGATACGATAGTTGAACGAAAGGGAACCCTTTAGTACAATACACCTGCCAATTTAGTGTATTAGAAGCAATATCAGAAAGTTTGAAATGTAATTCTCGTTGCCTTTTGTTACAATTTCAAAATCTGGCAATATATTATATGTTCAAGCTGTCGGAGATTTTTTACCTGAAATATGTTTCATACAGACCTTTTTGGACGTAAATGGGCGTAAATTTCTTGCGAAAAATATCACAAAATGTATTTTTATTATCTTAAAAAACGAAAAAGTGTTTGAATAGCCACTGTGGTTTTTTTCTCTAAAGACAACATAAGCACAGTGGATTTAATAGTATATCCTGTACTCTGTTCTTATTAGCCCAAAGGGTGTTAGCCCATAAGGGCTATTAATTTCGTTTTGGCATTTTGCGTTGATTAAGTATAAATGTCGGTTCACTTTTCAAATTGTTGCCGCCAGATATTAAAGCCCTGTGCAGTATTTAAAGAAATTAAATAATGAAGAATCTGCATAAATGTATGTCTGTTTCTCGCAATGTAATAAAACAACGGTACTAGAGCTATCAAGTTTTGAATAACGTAATCTTTCACTGAATATGGACATCTGGAAGCACAAATTTGGAAATTGTTTTATTGCCGATTTCATATTTTGTAACACTTTAACAAATTTTTGATTTACAAATTCCAAATTTTGATTTCAAAGCAGCAATGGCAATACGGTGTATATATAAAAAAATTATCTCCAGCCCGGAATATACGGACTAAATATCCGGGACTGTGTATCGGAAATTCTAAAGATATGCTCATTTTAAAATTATTTTGCGATATTGCTGTTGAATTGAATTTTGTGGTTTTAAAGTGCGAAGAACATAATATTTAACAAATAAAGGTAATACACAAAACGTTAAAAAAAAACCCCTTTGAACTTAATTTAAAATCTGAAACCTTTCAGATTTTTTTTTCCGTAGCTTTATAATTAAGCATAATTTTCGCCACGCGCCGCATACAATTCAACAGCAAAATCACAAAATATTTAAAAGCAACGTTCTTTAGAATTTCGACAGAGTGTTAGAGGTTGCCATAGATATTTTTATATTCATATTATATTATTTCTTGAAAACTAGCTGCCGAAAATAATTACCACAAAAAAGAAAAAATCTGAAATGTTTCAGATTTTAAATTACGTCCAAAGGGGCGTTTTTTAACATTTTGTGTGTTACCTTTCTTTATTAAATATCATGTTCCTCGCACTTAAACCATAAGCTCCAGTGCAACAGCAATATCGCAAAATAGTTTTAAATCGAGCATATCTTTAGAATTTCCGATACAGAGACTCACGCGCTGGAGATAAAAATGTTTTTTCTGCAAAACGTTGCCATTGCTCGCTTTGAAATCCTTGAGTTTTTTAATCAAAAATTCGTCAAAGTTTTAAAAAATAGAAAATCGATCATAAAACAAATTTCAAATTTCAAATTTGGTCTTCCACATGCTCATATTCGTTGGAGGATTACGTTATTCAAAATTCGATGACTCTATGTACCGTTGTTTTATCACAATACGAGAAATATACATACATTTACGCAGATTTTTCATTATTTAATTTCTTCAAATATAATGCAGGACTCTAACATTTTGTGGCAACAGTTTGAAAAGTGAACCGACATTTATGAGTCCGACGCAAAATGCCAAAACGAAACTAATAGCCCTTCGGGATTCAAATCCCTTTGGACTAATAAATATATTTTTTCTGAATGGGAACAGTCTCCAGCGCTGGAAGATAAAAATATTTTGTTTGGAACAGTGTTGCCGTTGCTGTCTGTCAGATCGCTAAGCAAGAATTCATTACAAGTTTTACAAAATATGAAATAAATAATAAATCAAATTCGAATTTCAGGTGAACATGTTCTGGCTGTTAAAATCTGAAAGCTTTCAGTTTTTTTTCTGTGCTTTTATTTTCACTTTTCGCAGTGAACAATGGGAGAGTTAGTGCTTTGATCTGGCTTTAATGCAAGCAATTCAAATTTTGATTACAGAATGCTCTAGTAGAGCAAAATCCAATTTAAACATAATCTATAAAGCAGTAAACTCGAAACCAATTCCAGTTCTCTCTAAATTATTATATTATTTCCTGGTTCATTTCCAGATCGAAGTCAAATAATAGTCAGATGAAACTGAAATGGGCATTAGTCTAGATTATTGATATCAATAATTCGCCACTGTTAATTCTGGTATACAAATGTAATAGAAAATCAATGTTTCGATTGCATGCGCTTAGCTAATATCGATAGAAAGCAATCTATCATTCATATCTGTAGTATCGATTTTATTGGTTATCCGTTGTAGGGTCTTTGATTATTGTGAAGTAAGTAACCACTGAAAGTGAGGTTGCTATTACGACATTCAAGTTTGGCCTACTTACGTTCACAGTCTTTTCCTCTCATGATTTGCATCTTTATCAGTATTCACCTAACGTAATAAAAATTTAAGAACAAGCAAATTTGATTATCAAAAGGTAAATACCCTCAGTTGCTAATTTTTGCAATAAGAATAATCTCTTTGTTTGGAAGTACATTTAAACGTGAACAGTTTTTTTTTTTAGCCCGAAAGGACGGTAGTCCCAAACGGCGAATCACTTTTTAAATAGCTGCCACCAAATGTTATTGCCCTGTATTATATTTAAAGAAATTAAATATTGAAAAATCTGCATGAATGTATGTATGCTTCTCGCATCGTGAAAAAACGACGGTACCTAGAGCCTTCAAATTCTAAATAACTTAATCCTCCACCCGAACATGGGCACCTGGACGACCGAATTTTAAATTTCAATTTTTTTATCATCTATTTCATATTTTGTAAAAATGTAACAAATTTTTAATTAACAAACTAAACAATTTCAAAGCGAGCAATGGCAACACTGTATGGGAAAAAAACATTTTCATCTCCACCGACTGTCTATCGGAAATGCTAAAGATTTCCTGTTTTTAAATATTTTGTATTATTGCTGTTGAATTGAATTTTATGCGTTTTAAGTGCGAAGAACGTGATATTTAATAAATAAAAGTATCACACAAAACGTTAGAAAACGTCCTTTTGTGCGTAATATAAAGTCTGTATTTTTCAGATATTGTCAGGTTATTTTTCTTTTTCAGTAGTTGAAAATGAATGAATCTACGAAAAGAACTAGACTGCTGATGAGTATCTACAAACTGGAGATTAAATTACTTTCTAGTAATTTTCCTCTAAGGTTACAAACTTTATAAAAATCGAAACGCCATGAGGTGTTGTTAGTAAGAAACAAAGAAGTTTCTAATTATTTATATACAAATATGTATTTTTTATGATTCATAGAAAAACATAATAAATAAAAGAAAGAAAATTGGTTTTCATTATTTATTCTCAAGTTTTGTCTTTCTTATGAAGTTTTCATATACTTCTTTCTAGTTAAGTTTTTCAGTGTTAACTTATGTATATTTACAAGTATTTGGATTAAAAGTCAAACTGAAAATTTTAATATTTAACTGTCAATACGTTTGACTTACAAATTGTGACTAATAAAAATTTCTCGCAGATACCATTCTTTTAAAGCTTGAGTAAAAACTTTAAGGCCAGTAAAAATTTTTGAGAAAATGTAAAATGAAATAAAAGGGATTCAAATAATATTAATTATTAAAATTCCTGGATAAAAAATAAATGCTATAAACATAATTTGTAAATACATAATTATGAGAAACATGTGGTTATTTACAAAGTTAGTATTTCTGCCTGAGTAAAAACTTTAAGGCCATCAGTCATTTTTTAAAAATAAGTATAATCGTGTAATTACCATTGCAACTACTAGCTTGTGACAAGGCTGCAATTTTCATATTTGTCATACGTTTCTTCGAAGTATTGGTGATCTTTGTGAAGATGGCGAAGGGTAAGAAGTTAACTGATCGTGAAAGAGGAGAGATCGAAGCTTTGTCTTCAACAGGAATGAGTAGTCGTGCTATTGCGATAAAGATAGGAAGATCAAAGACTGTAGTCAACATTTTTTTTTAAATTGAAAAACAATTATGGTAAAAAGAATACTGGGGGAAGACCTAAAGCTTTGTCCTCGCGTGATGAAAGAAGAGTTTACCAACTTGTATCTACTGGAAAGTACTCAACCAGTAGAACGCCAATCGAATGGTGAGGCAGATTATTCAATTAGGTAGCTGTGAACTTAAATTGATGTCTCCTTCGCCTGAAATAATTTAATATTAATTCTGTTTACTGATAATATTTCCTTTCTTCTGTCGTAAATTGTTACTTTAATACAAATGTGTAAAATACGTTCAGGTTATTTAATTTCCTTGCCTTTTTAATCACATTAAGAAAGCCAATTATTAATGCATGAAATTCAGATTCTAAAACTTCTCTAGGTTGGATGTTAAATATGTAATACAAAAGCCGAAAGGAAGGAAAACGGTTGCAACTGCTTGTGATATCATCTTTTTACCCCAAACTGATTCGTCTGCTGTAATAATTTAAAGACTTGCTTTTCTCTTTTATTGCAGAATATGTTAAGTATTTCGTGATGCTCACATATTTGCTTGAAATATTTCTATAATTCATTTCCGTTGAAATAGGCAGCCATTTTCTTTTGATATTCGGGAATTTGAACATAGTTTACTGTTTCCTTTATTTTGTTTTTCTGATGTCATCGAGAGGTTTTCCACGAAATTCATTCAGGAATATCTGTTGAACAATAGTTGTTTGACATAAGTGAAAAACGTGAGAATTTTCAGAGGTGCCGAATGTGTTTCGTGCATGATAGGTGTTGCCACTGTGGGCGTGTTCTTGGTCGGGGAAAAAAAAAAAAAAAAAAAAAAAAAATTGTCATGTTCTACGTATTGAATCTCCTACGGTTCTGCCATGTTTGCCGTTGCTTTTCATTTGTATCTTGTAAAAGAAACCACTTGATCATTTTATCGATGCCGTTATTTCCATTTCCGGTTAGAGATAGGTTGTGACTCTGGAGTTTTTACTGTTATCGTTTGGAGGCGTTTTTGCTATACGTTCACTCGATTCTTTGAAATGATGATGCAAACAATTTTTGTAAAAGAGTTCGATAGTCATCTCGAGAAGGAAAATCTCACTATGCAAGAATCGTTTGGCGTACTGCGAAACATTTACCTTCGCATGCAGATTCTTTCCATTTATCAGCGTATTAGTAGTTTGGGAAGGGGGCAAATTAGAAGTCATTGTGCTTATTATATTACAACTTTTTCAGTAAGAATTTGTTTTATCGTAAATGAATATTAAAAATCTTATTAGTCTTACAGAACCTTTGTAATTGTTTTAGAAAGAATTTATAGTTGTTGATTTGAATTGCAGTTTAAAAAACTTTATTTGCTTGCTCAAGCCCTAGGGATTTAACAATCTTCGAAACAAATTTCATTTTTAAAAACCCATTCAAACTGGTACAATATGCCTTACTATAAATAGGTGTTTTAACAAATTAGTTTTGGTGTAATTTTAGATAATTTCCTCCATTTTCTTGAAATTAATGGGCCCTAAAGTGAAGCGACACTTTGTTAACAATGTCTTTATATACATCAGAGTTGTCTTGTGGAGTCCTCAATGTAGTATTTTCAAAATAAAATAGTAGAAAACCGTTTGCACCCCAAACTGGCAGCAAAACGTTATGAAACATGTGGAACGCTGAAACAGCAATTCGATACATAGGATATCTGTCTGAGGTGGTAAGAGAAATATGAAAAAAATTGTATCCGTGTTTCATATAAAGAGGTTTACATCCGTAGCAAGAAACGTTTTGTTTTTTTCCTGTAAAAGTGTGTTCTGTAAGAAATAAGAATCATAATGCAATCAAATTTAATTAACATCTTATGTTTGAATGGTCAGTTTTTTTTCCGTGTTTAAAACTCAAATACTTATTTCCAGAATATAATAGAAAAGGAACTGGGATATAAAGATGCATGTAGCCTATTCAAATTAAATGTAAATTCACTGACTGTATTAATTGATCAGTAACAAAAATAATGATATTTTAAAATGGAATTTTAGATCACCAGCTAAAAATTTACAACAACTTTCTTATTGAGCATATTTAAACGTTATCGGATATAGTATCCGCCGAAGAATGAAATGTAGAATTCGAAAATAAAGTACTTTTTTAAAGCTGAAGTCGGAAGGTAAAAATTATAAATAAAACTGAAATAATTAGAGAAATCCAGTTGAATCCAAGAAGGATTCGAAAAGATAAAACCGCATTTTAAAAACTGATAATAATCCAATAAAATATATTAATTTGTTTTATTTTATTTGATAGAACAGTGAATGTTTGATTACATTTGTGAAATGCTTTTATTGCTCAGCAGAGAAGACAACTTTGAGTTCAGTGTTTGATTTTTGGAAATATTTTAATATAGGGGAAAGAAAGAAAAGGCTAGGTAAAAGTATATTTTAAAGAAAAATCATTATTTATAACTTCATGTTAACGCGTTTAAAAAATTTTGACATTATTTTCAAGAAGTAAAAATATCTGATCATTTTTAAGACACTGCATTTTATGTACTGTATCTCTCATGAAATTAAATTAACCTGAATCACAGACGATATTTGACACTTGAAAAGAAATGGTTTTGCAGGTAAGTTCTGTATGATAATCTATTAAATAATATTTCCTAATTCTTTTCTTTTACAAATATTAAGATGGTCAAAAAAATTAAAGTAGCCTTTTGTGTAGCTGCAAATGAGTATATTAACAGAGCTGCTGTATTTTGATCTACACGAATTATTCTTGTATGCTTTTTCAATTGGCTAAAAGTGCTCAAGAGTTTCGAGACTGACTTCAGCCTGTGATTTCACACCTGCCTTTTAAATTCAAGTAACACTGGCAATGACGAACGCGCACTTGTTGGTTTACGCGGTAGTCGTACCACAAGTGATTCATCAGTGTCGAATTTTCTTCCGCTTTATAAGGCTTTCTAATACGTAATGTTAGTTCCTTCTTTCTAAGTATGCATGATGATGAATTTCCATGTTTCTGCTCTTTTTTTTCCTTAAAAAAATCTGATGTGTACACCACATGACTTCCTTGTACGGAATATTAAATTATAAGCATTTTTTCTTGCATTTCATTTAAACTTACCGGATTGAATTAAATCTACTTCGTCGGTAGTCCATAAACCACAATAGAATAAATACACTCATTAAAATTCACTATATTTGTTTACTATAGCGACATTCTGGCGCTAGGTTCACTTAACAGCGTCACATTTCATTCTTTTCTAACTCAAAATGCACAAAATTTATATCATCCGATGAATTATCTAATCGTTGCCACATGTTCTATTCAAATACTATATTAAACCTAAAACGATGTATAAAAGAAATTTAAAAAAAAAAAAAAAAAAACCGTTTTTCACAGACGATTCTGTATTTTTAATTCAATTAATTCAGTTCTCACTTCACGACAAGGCAAAAATACATAAAACTCAAAATTCAAAATATCTATATTAAAAATTACGAAGTAAATCTTAAACACTTATTTCCTCGAATAAATTCCAGAATGGATAAAGCATGATTTAATTCGCAATAATAAAAGATGGCGTTATCTTTGTTGTTGCGAATGCAAAGCTTACTTTATCTAGATTGGCAACAGATCCACTATTCTGCCAAGTTTCAAATGTAAACAAAGATGGTCGCCATGGCAAAATAATTAGGCTTAGCGGCACTTAAACAACTTTTAAATTGTGATAATTCTATGAATATTGCATGCAGATTTACTAAAGGCATAAAAACCTTAACCGGAAGATGAGAACAACACAATTCAATCATTTTTAAAGCAAAAAATGCACAATTTACAAACATATAAGAATAAAAAACTGACGTCACTGAGCCGAGTAACAGAGTGGATATATATATATATATATTTATATACTTTTTGGTGCGGCCGATTGCAACCAAAATACGAGGTGCACATCTGAATGTTATAGCAGTTCTATATACAAAATTTCAACGTTCTGAGGCTACTCGTTTTTGAGTTATGCGAGATGTATACATACATACGTACGCACAGACGCCTCGAAAAATTCTCTTTAGAATTCATTTTAAATCAGTTTTATAATTTTTTTGGGGAAAAGGGCTCTTTATTCGGTCCTTACGTACAGATGGGACGCAAAAACGTCGTTAAATTGCATTCGATAGCGGTCAAAATGGATATTTTTGTTGAAATATGATACCCGAAATTTTTCGTGATTACAATACTTCTTTTCTATTTCGTACAAGGAAGTAAAAATAATGAAAGGATGCCATTAATAAACTTGAAAGTTGTACAAAACAAAATTTAAGCCTTTCTTATTAAAGAAAACAAAATTTTCGTACAAAAAATAAGAAATTAAAATTAACCTGCTTGTTGCAACATGGTAGGTTTGAATGACATTTTGAATTACACTACATTCATTTTTCATGCAAAGGTATTTTATATTTTTTTTTCATTTTGTTTTACACTTAACACTTGACGAATCTTTGCCTACTTCCACTGCAGTTACCAGTTGCAACGAATGAACAGGAATTTCGTACTCAAGAAATCTTTAATGCTAAGCAAGTTCTTAGGGCATAAAGCGAATTGTCATCTCCCATATAGCTGCTTTAAAATTCCGTCAAAAGTTTAAGTGGATGGGTACCGTCCACCGTCACAGTCATTATAACTACTAATATATTTCCCGAATCATCGAGTCCCTTATTGACGTCAGGAATAAGAACTCGCACAGTAGTTCCACAAAAAAGAAGTGGGAATTTTTTTTTTCCGATATCTATTTTTTTTTTTTTTTTTTAACTTTACTTCTTACTTTGCCGATTAATCATTTGGCATTTTGTAGAATGCTTTCGAAATGTGTGAAATGCTGATCATTTCATGCATTGCCGAGACAGTTTTCAGCATTCTATAAAATGCCTAGACATTCTATAGTATGCCGGCTTTCATGCTAAGCGGGTAATTTATATAACTGTCACTTTAAAATAGGTACTTTTAACGCCATTGTCAGCTCTCCTTTCCATTTGCGATAGTAGCTCGTGTCGTTATCACCGCACAGAATTTAATTTTTTCGTGTCATTTTATAAGGTATTCCTTCCGCCTTCTTAGCATGCCTTCCTAGTGTGGTAGTCTGCACACTGGGCGCGTATTCCAGAGGTCCGTGGTTCAATTCCCGGCGAAGGCGTTGCTCATTTTCCACGTCTCCTGTTCCGAAATAACCTAAGGTCTGTACAATTTGAGACTACACTTCAATTGAACTGTTATTTGCTTGCTTTTCATGAACTCATACACGGTAAACGGAAATGAAGTTAGGGGGAATAAGCTAGTTGCCTTTTATTCTGCAGCTGTTGTTTCCATGGCTACGAGTCAAATTCGGAAAAGAATCTTATAGTTCCTATTTTAAAGTAACAGAAGCTTAACGCAGTTTTAAATATAGTACGGTACACACGATTCGAAAATGTTCACCCATGTAAAGGCGTGTATTTTATTCTTACTTTCTTTACTTTTTAGTATTTTTTTAAAATTATTTGTCTTCTACGGGGCTTTAGAAACTACCATTCGGTAAAGCACAAAATCTTTAAATTTATATGTAAGATTTAATCTATCCGTAATTGCTAGCGATTGAGCAATAACTGTATTTCTTATAGGTTTTAATCTTTTTTCCCCCCTAAATGTTTTAACAAAGCATTTGATGTATATAACTTAATATAGATGTAATTTTTAATGTGTCCGATTGAAAATGAAAATTTTCAGTGATATTATTGTTAAAATTTTTTTTTATAATTTCATACTTTGGTATAAAATTGTTTATTTTTGCGAAAATTGCATAATTTGAATGTAAGTTAAAATTTTGTCAGAATTTCTGGTGGTGCAAAAACGCGCATGTTTTAAGGGGAAAAAATATAATTTATTATAAACTTAAATTGTATTTCTAGAATTAATACATAGCAGATAATATATAAAAAAAGACGGACTCCAGTATCAAATAGAAAAAGGGGCAAATTAAACTTATACATGTTATGTGTTTGCAGAAAAGCTCTATGGACATCCAAGTGTTAGGTACTGGTGTTTTTCTTTAATAGGAGAACATAATCTTAAAGGCAAATTTTGTTTGTATTTGAAGACGAAATAGTTTTCCTGTGATTCTCTCGAAATTAACAGAGTTTTCTAGAATACTGACTCCTGTTGTACACCTTAAACTATAACAGACAACTTTTGTTAGTCACAGTCTAACAGAATAATAAGCAATGCATATAATTACTTATAATTAATAACATAAGTTAATTAAATCTACAGAAAAGAATAGCTAAACTTTTGCTTAATTTTAGTCTTTACCAAAGTAACTTATTCATCGTATTACTCAACAAGCTAATTTCCGGAATCTCTAATTTCTTTAAATTTCTTTACTGCACTTAACGTGCAAGAGTATTAGTTAACTAGAGTGCTTTCTGTAATAAAGTCACTGTTGAGCTTGCCAATAAATCGATCGTTTTCGGGCTACTTAAGTCTTCGTAATTTTTTGAAAACATACATTGTGTCAACTGCTGTATTGCGATTGCATAGAATTTAGATTGTATTAGGTACTGCGTAAGTACATCATATGGAAAAATGTAGATTCGCTTAAAGTAAGTAAATTTTTCTGAATTCAGTTAGGCAACTGAAAAAATAAATGATTAATTAAATATTTAGTCGTCTCCTAATTGTCTAAGTATTGAACTGAAACTTCCTTAAACAATCCCAATTCCAAGCAGTTTTGGTCATTTGTGGGGGTGGTCATCTTAGAGAATATGACTATCAGTGATATTTTGTAACGATATTTACCTGGGTTTTGTTTATTGAAGATATCAGAAATGCTGATCCCTCTAGAAGTGCTCGTCTGGCTATCGTTTGTTTTCCGTTAAATTATTAATATTATAGATTTGGAAGAAACTCACTTGCTCTGAAGATGGTAAAAATACTTGCCCATTTGAATCAATTTCAATTTATCCTGAGATAGGTATTTAACTGAGATAGTTATTGTACAACCATAACACATCTTTTTAAATGCAGTATCGTTGTTGACTGATATGTTATCAAATAACTTTCCTTAAAAAAGGGGGGAAGAAAATCTGAAAGTGTTCATATTTTAACGTTGCACCAGAAGATTTATTTGTTAAGGTATTTTTTGCTGAGTATCGGCAGCATCATTTCACCAAAGTGCAGCAGATCAGCGTGAGGAATGGTCTTAGTTGTCCCAGCTGCACTTTGGTGCATTATAAACTGATCAGCGTGAGGAATGGTCTTAGTTGTCCCAGCTGCACTTTCATGCATTATAAACTGATCAGCGTGACGAATGGTCTTAATTGTCTTATAAACTGATCAGCGTGAGGAATGGTCTTAGTTGTCCCAGCTGCACTTTGGTGCTATTATAAACTGATCAGCGTGAGGAATGGTCTTAGTTATCCCAGCTGCACTTTCATGTACTATAAATTGATCAACGTGAGGGATGGTCTTAGTTGTCCCAGCTGCACTTTGGTGCATTATAAACTGATCATCGTGAGGAATGGTCTTAGTTGTCCCAGCTGCACTTTGGTGCCATTATAAACTGATCAGCGTGAGGAATGGTCTTAGTTGTCCCAGCTGCACTTTGGTGCCATTATAAACTGATCAGCGTGAGGAATGGTCTTAGTTGTCCCAGCTGCACTTTGGTACATTATAAACTGATCTCTTAGTTTATATATATTATAAACTTATTATAAACTGATCTCTTAGTTGTCGCTCGATATCGTCCCAAATTTTTTTATTTCGTCAGCCATTCCGTAAAAGATAAATATTAAATGAGTTACATTGAAGCGGAATTTATTAATTACTTATAATACGTTTTACCTCGCCTGTTGATCAAGTTTGAAAGCACATGTGTGTTTTATTATCTTTGTTATGATAAGAATTCCTGAAAAGTGAATAGAGACATCAGGTGGTAGAGGGGGGACAGCAGTCGTTGTCGTCAATTCAGAGTTGTCAAAGTTCAACAGTTTTCTTTTTTATTTTGATGTTTGTCGCTGCATTTTGTAATAAACGTGAGATAGCAGATAATACGAAAAATCACAATTCTCGTTTCTTGTGTTGAATAAGACACTAAAATGTGTAGTACAAACCAAATGTAATTTGGATGTTTTACTTAAAAAATTGTACCGATTTTTTAACAAAGTCAATTGAATTGCTTAAATACACAGTTCCGAAAAAGGCGATTGTTTAATGACTGTTTGTATGTCCCTAATAATAATAATAATAATAACAGTAAAGGAATAGATATATATGTGTGCGTGTATAAAATAGAAAATTCGAAATTCTTCAGCTGCCTTGTGCGCATGCTCAACCCATTTTATTCAATATTTATGTGAACGGACATTCCTAGGACACCTCACACTATTCTTGCAATGTATACTGATGATATAGCGATCCTTGTACAAAACGCATTTCTTAGTCCAGTTATTCAACATCTTCAAAGCCATATACGTACACTAGAGGCCTGGCTTGATTAACCCCTTTGATCGAAACAGCAATCTATCTATTTACAACATATTATTCATTTATCAGTCTGTGTTACGGAATACATTATTTTATGTCTCAACGGTAAGCGTATTCATGTAAATCTGGCAGGGAGGGGGAAAAAACTGAAAGGTTATAGATTTTAAATTACGCCCAATAAGACTTTTTTTTTAAACGTTTGTGTGTTACTTATATTTATTAAATATCATGTTCTACGTACTGAAACTATAAAATTCAGTTCAACAACAATATCGCAAATTAATTTTAAAATGAGCATATCTTTAGAATCGTACAGTGTTGCCATTGCTCGCTTTGAAATCGTTGAGTTTGTTAATCAAAAATGCGTTGAAGTGTTACAAAATCTGAAATCGATAATAAAACAAATATCAAACTAAAATTAGGGCTTCCACTTGCCCATATTGTATGAAATATTACGCTATTCAAATTTTGATGGCTCTAGGTACCGTTGTTTAATAGACAATGCGAGAAACATGCATACATTTACGCAGATTGTTGATTCATTATTTAATTTCTTTAGATATGAGGCAGGACGATAATATATGGTTACAACGATTTGAAAAGCGATACAGCCTTTTAAAGCTTTCGACACAAAATGCCAAAATGAAATTAATAGTCCTTCAGGGCAAATTGCCCCTTTGGACTAAAAAATTCAAACTGCACCGAACTCTGTTCTGAGGCAGATCTCCAAAGCACCCTGGTACGTTTGTAATAATGCCATTCATGAACTTGGCGTTTTCCAAATCAAGCCATTTTTTTACCATCTTACTCGAAAATTTCGTGCAAGAATGAGAATATTTAGTCATCCCGATCTCCGGATCTATAACTGTAATTATCTGGATGAGCAGCATAAAAAGCGCCCCATGGCCATGCTTAACCTCAGGTTGATAATGGAATAATTAGTATTTAATGTCATTTTATCCATAATTTTACCTTCCTTGATTTGTATTTTTTTACTGTATTATTATTGTATGTATTCTTTTTAAACTGTGTATCACATGTGTAAAGTTTACCACTATGTTCGTTTGAATTGTGTACTTGAGTACCTTTTGTTCCCAGTTCGATCAGCTTTATGAACAATCTCTTCCAACTAATTAATTAACATTTGTAATATATTTTTAAAAAATTCAGGTATGCGAATTTGTTATTTTATTTCTTAACGTACTCTTAAGTGTATTATTTCGAAATTTTAATTGTTCGATTCGAGATAAGGCGGTGGACTCAGGCGTTTTAAACACCTGCGCATCCTCTTTCACCGCGTACACTTCCTGCTAAATCACACCTCTTCGCTAAGTTTATTTTTCTATTATCTACAATTAAGCGGCGTATAAAATTGTGGGACGTATTTAGCGCCCCCAGTGTTGCACCAGTTAAAATTACATCCTAAAAAATTGATGTATTATGTCTTGAACTCGGCACTTTTATCTGCAACTCCATTTTTTCATCTACGTAACAATCTTCAAGCTATCTTCCACGACGCATCGTATTCGTGTACGAGCTACATCTCTCTACAACTTTTCGATCATGACTTAAATACGAATTTGTTTCATCTTCCGCCAAAACTACAACATGACATGTGTTCTACCTGTTATCGTCTGCTTGTTAAGCATTTATTTATTTTAACACGAGCCACTACGTGGCCAGCCTTCGTATGGCTTTTAAATGTACCAGAAAAGTGCCTAAAGGGAACAAACACCAAACATTAAATTTAAAAACTGCACAGAATTTTACTCTACTTTACAAAAACTGCACAGAATTTTACTCTACTTTTACTTTACGGAACAACTTTATCAAAAAAATAAACAACAACAAAAAAGAAAAAAACAGAAATTTCATTAAAAATGTATTATATATAAAAAAGTTACAATGAAATAAGCGATATCCCTTAACGCAAATATTAATTATCCTAATGAATAAATTAATCACCCGTTGCAAAATCTTAAGAATTCAAATGGTATAAAGGAAGTTAAGAACTTTGTTTCCTAAAATTTAGATATGAAATATATAAAAAGTCACGCAAAACTTTTTATATAATTAAAATTATATATAATTATGAATGAAAAACTGTTGCCAAACCACATTTCTAAAAGAACGAAGTTCTCATCAGAAAGCAATAACCAATCGAAATTGTGCTTTGTGGATGACATAGTTCAAAATATACAAACCTCTTTGCCATTAGCTAACAAAGAGAGAGAAAAAAAAAAAAAGGAAATTCTTTCTGTTGTGCTTCGCGAGACACATGCGCGTCAGAATAAGAAGATTGCCATGTGCGTGTTGCGTGTATAATTTATCTCATATTTTCAGCAGTCCAGTATACGAAGCTTTGAATGAAAAATGTTGCCAAAACCATGTTTCTAAAACAATGAAACTATTCAAAATGATGCGATTTCATCAAAAAGAGGTAAAATAAGTAAATAAATTAAAAAAAAAAAATCTGATCCGAATTTTGAAAAAAATCGCTTCGAGGTGCACTGGTTTTTGTCTAGATGCACCTATGTACCAAATTTCGTAGCCCTGGGTGTATTAGCTTACGCGCAACACGAACGAAAGACACACACACACAGAGACTCTTTCTTTTATTATTTGGCATATTAATGGCAACAATATTTAATTTCAATTTATTTGTGTGCTAAAAAGAATATTCTTTACATATATATCTTAGGATGCTGGATATTAAATTCTCTCGCTTTGCCTTTAAGATTATATGCTGTGAATAAAAACGTCTTTATTTCTGAATCTTTACTGTATAATGTTTCTTTATTAAAAGACTCGTTTTTTTTTTTTTTTTTTTTTTTTTTTTTTTTTTTTTTTTATAAAAAAAACCTGGAGTTCAAAGGTAGAAGAAAATTCGGTGAATTTTCGGAATGCAACTTACACTACCATTTCAATTGAAAATATCTGGTCAATTAAATGTAACATTTGGTATTACAGCAATTATTTTTTCAATTATTCCTCTTAATCCAGTAATTAAAAGATTATTTTACGCTATAGTTATGTATGTAACAAAAAAATTCATAATATTTCGCAAGGTTACTAAAATTTAATGCGAGACAGCAGTCGAGATAATCTGAAATTCACAAGCTGGTTTTTAAATTTATCTCTGAATACGCTTCCCCCCCCCCCAATTCTGCTTCTTCGTCCACGTGCTTGCCTCTTCCAACAGAAATCCGATTTTATAGTGGCATCAGTCCTAATCAAACAATGACGTCACTTCGTCTCCCTTTCGTACTCTAGGAACGACCTTGAGTGGCAACAACGCGTTACTTCCGTTATTGAAATATCACCTACCATTTCCAAACCGAGTGAACAATTTCTTCACCACCAGTGGTTAAAAGATTGTTTTATGTTATAATAACTACGTAAACGTAATTGTCGATTTTGTCATTTATCAGTAACGTCATTTATGTCTAAAATTTTATAACAGAAGCATTTCTAATTATTTTTATTGTTAAGCCTTTGCACTTCAGCCTAGTGACTCATATAGTACACAAGCAACTTCAGCACTATAGTTACATACATAATAATAATAATAATAATAAAAGGTAAAAAATCTGAAAGGTTTCAGATTTTAAATTACGTCCAAAGGGGGCGTTTTTTTTTAACATTTTGTGTGTTACCTTTATTTATTAAATATCATATTCTCTGCTTTTAAACCATAAATTCAGTTCAGTAGCAATGTCGCAAAATAATTTTAAAAAGAGCATATCTTTAGAATTTTCGATACACAGTTCCGCGCCCGCTAGAAATAAAAAGGTTTTTTCCTCCGTCGTAGAATGTTGCCATTGCTCGCTTTTAAACCGTTGAGTTTGTTACTCAAAAATTTGTTAAAAGTTTTACAGAATATGAGATCGATAATAAAACAAATTCCAAATTTCAAATTTGGGATTTCAGATGCCCGTATTCACAGTAGGATTACGTCATTCAAAATTTAATGTCTCTAGATACCGTTGTTTTATCACAGTGCGAGGAATATACATACATTTATGCAGATTTTTCATTATTTAATTTCTTCAAATATAATGCAGGACTCTTAACATTTTGTGGCAACAGTTTGAAAAGTGAAGAGTCCGACGCAAAATGCCAAAACGAAAGTAATAGTCCTTCGAGACTCAAAATACAGCTGCTGCAATAAAACAAAATATTTATTCTTTAGGTTACATTGGATGAAACAAGTTCAAGTTTTTGAATCTTCAACAAAATGAACATTTTATCTTTTGTAATTTGTCATAGTGTGATTTTTGGAAGCAGTCACCCATACGCATGCGGGATTTTCCGAGGCAACAGTCGATTCAAAGTTTATATTTTAAATGCAGATTTTCGGCGAAAACGATGAGCAAATGGTTCAATTAATATCATGTGTGATAAACAAATTTGGTATGAATGCAAATCGTATTCGAAGCCTAGTTCCAGGAAAATTTAAATGCTGTTTTATAATTTATTCTTCTGATGAAATAATACCAAAAAAATCCGTAAATCATATTTCCGGAAATTAATAATAAAGTGTTTATTCTATTCTATTTGGCGCATCTAATTTACGCGATGATACATAAAAGGAAAGCAGTCAATTTAATTTTAAATCAGCGTTAGACTGGCTTTCATTTGTTAAGTATGCTGTGTATTTTTTTAACGGAATCTGATGCAGGTTTTTCAGTGAGACAAACATTCAGTATCATCAGCGGCTGAGCGGTAAAGCCGCTAAACACTGGTAGTTCGGTCTGAGGTTCAAATCCCGTGAACGGGCTAGCTTCATGTGCAACGTGTATGCCAGTGCTCCTTAGAAAGTCCTCCACAAAGGCATCTCTCCTCTTAGGCAGATAGCGCTCGAGGCTTTGCCGCAATCACATAAACCAAACCAAACCATCAGGCAAATTTACCCATTTTTAATATAATTTTTCTTTGGGGGGACTGATAGTTATTATTGCATCTGAAATTGTAGATGGAGGTATTGGGTATTCGATGACACAAGCAAGCACAACTTTGCAATCTAAAGTATCAAACATATTTACCTTTAAATTTTTTTAATTTAAAAAATGCATTAAATTAAAAATGTGAAACATCGTAAAAAATACTAAAATGGTTTTGTATTACTTTTAACATTTTAACACATGGCGCTAGAAACATCTCTTTTTAATTACAAGAAAATTGCAAATGTTCTTATCACTCTGTTAAATTCAGTGTAGTTTAATTTATATCAATAAGCTGAAATTAAAAAAAAAATATATTTAAGACTTTCGTTATTAAAAAATACATTTATTGCTTTTAAATCGCCAAGTTTAGAAGTCAATAAAAACTGATTAAATTCAAAAAATAGAGAGAACATATTTGAAGGTGTAGAACAAGACAATTTCGTCGACTAAAAATAGTATATAAAATGAATATAAATGTAAAACTTTGCGTGAAGTATAATCGTATTATTTCAAACAATTAATATTCTAAGTTTTTTCCCCTTGCAGTTGTTCACAATAAAACCCATAAAACAGATTCCACGGTTCCAAGCGATATCTGTTTTTTGTGATGATAATATCCATAGAGATTATCTGTGACATTCAGAGATAATGTTCCCAGAAATATTGCCCACTATTGGAGATGGTTATGAGAGATTTTACAGTAATTATTATTAAGGTATGTGCCGTCCTGGTCGGTGTAGTGGTTAACGCTGGTGGCTGCCGTATAAATAGGCCTGGGTTCGAAACCCAGAGGAAACTTGGATATTTGTAATTCAATAGTGCCTTTGTGGCATCGTACAAACAAAAAACTGTCTAAAGCTCTCTCAAGTGGTGTGGTAATAAGGAAAGAGAGGTGCGAGATTTCCGTTCCTTGAGGAATTATCCTTCAGAATCGGGACGGAGCCGGACAAAGTCGTATTGTCGCCTATAAAGTGTTCAAGGCCCATATCAGCCATGATAAAATTTATACTCTGATGTTACTGTCAGACATGTGAGACAAGTCACAAGAAGTATTAACGCGTGCAATCTGTCTTTGCAGTTCTACACAATTTAGGATGCCTGGCCACTTTAATTAAAGATCTTTACGCTTTGGCGAATGGCAGCACTTCGAGAACCGGCTATTGCGAAAGCACTTAGAAGATTAGAAATCATTACTTACTTACATAGATTAGAAGATTCAGACTAATCTTTACGTACTCAGATTAGAAATCTTTTGTTTCGTGTAGCAGCAATATATTGATTTTACTTCTGTCGATTTTCTCATTCATAGTAAATTAATTAAATGATTTAAAGTTGCAAGATAAATTAAAGAACTTTATACCTCGCTAAAGGCAGCACTCTGCTGTGCGTCGAGAGAGTGTGGAAGACAGTTATATTTGACTGCCAAAGGTTGTTTAAGTACTGTTCTGTTATCGAGACCGAATTCAGAAATGTGGGTATATATGCATGTATGTATGGATGTTTGTGCATCTATGTGTAAACATATGTTACGGTGAAACACCGAAATCTGGAGAATGTCGACTTTCACCGGTGAATGTCAACATTCACATAGTCTCTTGGTGTATGTCCGAAATATTTTCCAAATACTCTTATTTCTGACTTACACCGGTCAATGTCGACATTCACCATGTACTAATGGTGAATGTTAAACATATAACAATATTATATTTTCTTCTCCGTCATTCAGTTGCGAATAAACGCACTTGAAACTTGAAATAAGAACTTAAGAACATGAGAACTTAAAACACATAATACATTCAAAATGAGAAAGGGAAATAATAGAAGTTAAAGTTAAGGAAAACAATAGAAGTTATAGAAGTTAAAAACTTACTCTTACTAGAAACAGTACGTTCTAAATGAGAAAATAAAATAATAGTAATAAAAAAACTTACTAAATTATGTGATTCAAATCTTATTTATTGCAACAACTATTATGGCACTTTATGACCTCTCTTTTCGACTTTCACCAGAGCATATCTGTGATTGTCGACCATACACCGGTGAGGGTCCGAATATGCATGAATGTAGTACAATATTCGATCTTTCACCGACGTATTTGGTGAATGTTGATATTCTCCGGTGAAAGTCGACATTCTCCAATTTCGGTCTTTCACGGTAACATATACACAGACATGCATATATATATATAAATGCATACATGAAAGCATGCATTTATATTTACATGCATACATACCTACATTTCTAAATTCGCTCCCGATAACATGCATGCATATATATGTACGTACGTATGTGTGTGTGCGTATATATACACAGATATATACACATATATACACGCATATACGCACCTACATCCGTACATACACATTTCTGAATCCGATCCCGATAATAAAGAGTACCGTTGCTTAAATCTCAAGTCCTTCCCCCTGTTTATGTATGCGTGTTATTATTATTATTTTTGCGCATTGTGTGAAATTAAATTTGTAGCGGTGGTTAAGAACCTTCCGTGTGTATTCTTTTACGCTTGCGGTATCGATGTTCTGTATTTATATATTAATTAAAAAAAATTGCCTTGTCAGTTCGAAATCCTACACAAAGAATTACCCCTAAGAATGAATGCTGTCATATTCGATCCTTCGAACGTAGTGTGCACTTGAAGAATGAGCGTTCCCTGGCACGTGTTCCCCCCCCCCCCTCACGGGGCCCCACCCTGGCAACAGTACCAGCGCTGCGAGACGAAAGAGGGTGCAGGCGAAAAAAAAAAATTCTCTTGTATTCTAAATAGCGTAATTATTGTAGACTTCGGATCGATATTAATACGGTGGGGGATCCCTTGTCCCTGATTCTAATGCGTTCATACTTCTTTTCCGGGCATGGCACTACAGTGTGCGTGCGGTCCTCTTGAATCGGGGTTAGTCATTTCGTGTATACGTCTTGCATGCGTTGGTGTCTTCCAGATTATGGTCTGGATTACGTGATGAGTGTATACACTTCAATGCTCCTTGACTAGGCTTATAGTCATCAAGTAGAGAGGGTTTTGGTGGCGATGCTGACTAAACTTCACAACTCGATCCTGACTCTCTTAGCTAAGATTATTTGTCTTTTTATTATTTGCTTCTGCCGCTTTCCGATTCAGATGAATATCTGTTTACATTATTCCTCGTTACTTAAAAGACATTTTTTAATGTAATAAATATGTTTATATCCGATTCCTACTTATTGTTGTCCCATTCATCATTTGCAAACCGGAACTCACTTCGATTTTCTGTTTAGTTTTCGTGTTTGTTTAGACTCTTATTCTACGTGCTTGGGGTGGTCAAATGGCGGCTTGTGGACTGCATTTGGCCCACCAGTATGTTATATTATATGTCAGATTTTTTAAAATTGTGTTTTATTTAGTTGTTTTATCATTTGAATTTCTGAAATAGCAGTTTGCGCTCTCGTATTTGAATGTTTCTGCGAAATGGATTGGTTTGGACTCTTGAATCATGGCAAATAGAGGTGGGTTGATCATTGAGCAAAATAAGCACATACTTCAGGCATCAAGGAAAGGGGGCATTTCAAAAATGTCATTAGGAATTTGACGAGAGGGGGCACCAGGGAAGGAAAAAAAAAGAAACACCATTGCCGGTTTTGCCACGGAATGCAACTGCAATTAAACGAAGACTAAGAGAGATTGTTATAACGCCGTTCAGTTCTACTTGTCTGTTGGAGTTGACGGCGTGCGGTTGTAAAGGAGAGACGTACTAAATTTGTTTGTGCAAAAATAAATATAAAATGCCCAAAAATAAAGATGCATTAAAAATTCAGCACAAGAAACAAGCAGAAAAATTAAAGAAATATTTATCGAAAGAAGATAATAAAGAGCGTTTAGCTGTAAAAAAGAAAGAGCGTTTTCAATAAAATAATAATAAAAAATTAAAATCGACTGAAGTTGTTAGTTTTCAAATAAATCAAAGGTGCTTCAACTTCTATTGTTGCCAATAATAAATTGTCAAATTTGGGTGTACGTTTACCTGATTATAGTGGAAAAATAGCCATATTTCCAGCAATGTCGTTGAGATTTCGACCTGTCTGAAATTACCGCTCAATTCGGTACAATTAATATTATCACAGAACACTATTTGCATTAGTTGATTAATTCCTAACAATATAACATTATAGATGTTATATCGTCAAGAATGAAGGGGAATGAACAACTACTTAATGCATTGAAAGTTATTTCAAAAGTTAAAATAAATTCTATGTGAAATGTAATTACTTCATCTAACGTAATAAATCTGTTCTAAGTTTTTATTAAGAATTTAATTTAAAGTAATTTTCAAACTTCGTGAGAGAAACGAATCAGTGTTGTTTATAAAATAATAATACATTGCGAACTCGAATTTTTGATACTGTTCCCCCCCCCGCTTCATCCCCTCCTTACGCACATAATTTAACATATGTTTATTAGTTTCGTATTTACAATGACAGATATTTCATGGAAGTCCAAACATACCAGCTGTGTAAATAAAGCAAAGAAACTGATTTTTTGTAATTTTGTATTCAATAAAAATTAATCTCATATTGTCTCCTTCGAAGTGCCTTGGGAAGCCGCACAGCATTAGAAACGATTTTGCCACTCTTCATAGCAGCTTCTGTCCAGCCCCCCCCCATGCACATAGAGAAAAATCCCTGCTCGTGATTGGATATGGCTTTCGATGACATCATTTCCTCTACGCTTTGGAACGTCTTGACTTTGCTGGGCTCGAGGGTACATCTCCATACCTTTTGTTTACATTTTGATAACAGTACCCAAAAGATTATTACGTGCTTTGTATTTTGCTGTTAACAGTAGTTTGGTGAATTTAATATAAAAAATGTTGTGATTTTTTTTTCCTAGAGAGAAAAAGTGTTATTTCTTCTTGTGCTAACTCCGTAAATGTGTATTAATATTAAGTGCAGACATTTTTAATAAACGTATTCTTAATTGGAAACCCTTCATATTAAAAATGTTGTGATTATTAATTAATTATTTCATGTTCATTATATATCCATTTTCTGCTGATGCAATCTGCGAAAGCATGAGAGAAGTCAGTTTTCGGAAATAGCAAAAACGACGTTGGGAGCTAACATTACACAGGTTACACAATAAATTCACAATATTTATAATCAGTCTGAAAAAGTAAAATTTATTTTTGAAGTTAGACTAATATTTTAAATTGAATAATATTACCTTACGAATATTGCCATTTTTTAATGTGTAACATCTTTTGTACCGTTTGCATAAAAATAGTGTTTATCAGAGAAGGAATTTTCTTTTCTTATATACGCGTATTAAATTTAGCGGCATTACTGAATGCACATTTTTCTTTCATTTAAAGCAACAGATATATTAGAATGGCACGGCCATTAACATGAAAATAAGATAAAATTTACAAAGGAACTATTTTCTGCAATATGAAAGAAACAGAATGCAACAAAATTACAATAATAATAATATACTTACTAGCACACAATACCTTTACAGTTGGATCGAGATCGTCTTGTTTTGGTTTTTGCACTAAATTCATTCAGCTATTTATGTAATCTAAGATTGCTTCTGATATTAACATCATCTTTGAAAGATTTTATAATTTTATTATTCCATGAAGCAGGAAGCCACCTGTACGAACGCTACAGCTAAATTTTTTCGTTTCAAAGAAAACAAACGATAATTTTCGTGCTTCAGTGTCACTCATGCGCGTCATTCAACGAAAACAAAACCGTCATCAACCCCGCCTAAATGTCATTACACCAAGAGAAAACGGTGTCATCGGAAAGTATGTCCAATCACAAGTATGGATTTTTGCCTGTGTGCGTAGCGCGGTATAGAATGCTTATATGCGCACTGGAACTCCGGTACTGGAATTGCCTTCAGCCGATCGGTTAGAGCCGTTTTATTAATTGTTTTTTAGTGTCCAAGGTCCTTTGATGCGGATTTTTAATCCTGGAAATAGAGAAAAATTGCGTGGTCTTACGTGGTAGTCCGGAAAATAAAGAGGCTGAGGAGCCACAGGGATGTTTCTATTTTCCAAAAACTCATTAATTGAGAACGCAGTTTGACAAGGCTCATTGTCTTGATGGTCAGTTGGAATCGATTCTTGGTCTCACACGCATAACCCTGTTCAAGTCTTTCAAGAATTTATTTTAAAAGTGTTGGTTCACCGTTTTACTTGGAGGCTTAAACTCTTTGTGGATGGTTTCCGGGACATCGAAGAAGCAAGTCAACTTAGTTTTGATCACCGACTTTTTTATTCTTGATTTTTTTAGGGGGTGCGGGAACTTTGTGAGTTTGAATTGTGTCATTCCTGGCTCTGGTGCTTCGTTTCTGTGTAGTACTGGAACACTCAAGACTGGTCATTAGAAATGACACGTTCCAGAAAGTGAAGATCATTTTCAATCCGCTCCAAGAAATCAAGATAGTTATTAATTGACACTCATCGTCCACTCATTGCCATTATTTGACACTCATTAGACACTTCTTATTCGTCCGGATATTTCTTTGTGCCTGCAAAAGTTTTTATCTCACAGACTTTCCTCATCGCAAATTCATTGGTCAAAATCTGATGAATGGTGGTGTAATTCAACTCTTCTCTGATCATTCCGACTGTAAAGCCACGATCAAGACGTGTAAGATCCCGGATTTTGGCAACGTTTGTGTCAGTTCTAGCAGTTGCAGGCCTTTCCCTTCAAGCTTAGTCTTCAGTCGATTCCCTTTCTTCTGGAAACACCTTAAACTATCTGAAAACCTGGGCTGTCGACAAAGCATAGGTCTGCTGAAACTTTGAAAACGTGTCTTTCGTATTGTGTTGAAGTCTGAAGCAAAACGTAGCTCGAAATTAATGTCACTCATTTTCAGAAGGCACTAGGAAAAAAAAAGTTCACAGCAAAAAATTCTGCAGACAATTACGTGACTCTGCGCAATTCAAACTCGTACTGGCTGTGGATCGAATGTTCCCTCACCCTTTCCTCCAAACAGGAAGTTTACAGTGTCCATTCGAATGCTACACTTCCTGTCTCATTACTTTATTTCCACACCTTGTAATATCGATTCATACAGCTCTCTTCTATTGAGAACTGCTTCGAATGAAACGTCAGTCCTGCTGGCCTCAAGCAGAACTCTGCTGAAGAAGTGATACCCACCTCAATTCTATATCCACAAAGCCAGGAAAATTATATATTAAAAAAATTTTATAAAAAAAAAGAAAAATTAAAAGAACAAATATTTGTGGTCAAACTGACAATTTAAAAATTTATGTATTTCCTGTATTTAAGAATTTACTTTGTGTTAACGAGATGTACGAGATGATAACATAAACTGGTGCCATAATGTGAAAGATGTTTATTGAATTCAAAATTAATTTTGTTACTGGATAATTGTCAGTTGAAAGGTAATCGTGATATATTATAAATTTTTCTTTATTTCAGCATATTTAGTAGCATCCACAATTAAATTCCTATTCAGTTAGACATAATCAACGCACATCGAGAAGCTGAAATTTACGAACACGGGAATTTTCTGGAATTATTTAATCGATTATGGCAAAGCAAGCAAGAGCTAGTTATCGAAAGGAAGTATTCCTTGGTGGAGAATCTTCTAAGAGAAACTGGAGCAAAATGTCTTACTGATAAGCTTTATGTCAGAGTCGAGAGAGCTAATTCGTTTCAGAAGACTGCGGAATAAAATGAAGAGTCTCATCATGTTGCCTTATCTCATCGTCTTATCATCGAGTAATATTTTTAACTAGTGATTTAGACCAGAGAGGACTGAAATTCATGCTATTTGCTTATTGCAGTGATATCACTGAGAAGATCTTCCGTGACAAAGATCAAACAAATCAAAAAGGTGTACATAAGAACTTCGGGATAAGAGCACCTCTGTATACGAGAAATTCGAGATGCGAGGAAAGTATGAGCGCAAAATTCGTCTCCAAATACGTATGTGTGGCGCCTTTCTTGGTCCGGCTCCACTCGGAGAATACCTTCGTCAGATCACTGGGTGTGCTTTGATATACGTGCTTTTGAGTTAATTGTTTTTCATTTAACGTGAAAATAATTAATTCACGATGCCTCCCAAGAAGGTTATTGCCTCAGATAGCTCTGCAAAGAAAACGAAAGAAGCCATACCCGTTGAAATTAAGGAAGAAATCATAGATAAACATAAGCGTGGTGTAAGAGTGATGGAATTGGCAAAGACTTACGGTCGTTCGACATCGACGATCTGCACTGTTCTGAAGAAGAAGGAAGAAATTAAGAAACTTGATGTGGCCAAAGAAGTTACCGTTAATTCCAAAAACCATCCAAAACTTCTAGAAAGTGTTGAGAAACTGTTTTTGGTGTGGATTAACGAGAAGCAGTTAAAAGGCGATTCGGTGTCGGAACCTATCATTAGCGCTAAGGCTAAGAATCTGTACTTGGACCTTCTGTCGACTGAAGATGAGATGGTAATAAGAAATTTGCGGGTGCGGAACGGATCAACTAGATCTCCATTATTTTCAATGGGGAAGTTTGTTTCTAGATAGGAGAAACTCTGTATACGAGCTCAATGCTGGGACGAATTAAACTCTTATCTTAGGTTGCTCTGTCTGGTGCAGTCTGAAATAATTAGTAGAAGGAGTTTTTTTATTACTTATTCCAAGAAAGAAACGTATTCAGGAAATCTTATTTTATTGTTTCTTCAATGGCCGAATGGATCAGATTGCTTAGTGCCGATAGTTTGATCTGGGTTCAGATCCTTATGAATCGGTTGGCTATTTTTTTTTTTTTTTTTTTTTTGTTTTTGTTTTTGTCAAATATAACATAATTAGAAGGTCTTTCACGAAGGCGTACATTCTCTTTGGCCCCAATAAGCCTTCGCGTGCTTTGCCAATTAAACAATTAAACCCGTATGTCACTCGCTTGGGACCCACCCGCGACAGAGCTGTAAAATCGATGAACTCTGGTAGTTCGTTCCAGTGTTCGGATCCCGACTAACGGGCTGGCTGCAGGGTGTTTTCGTGGTTTTCCCACGCGTAACGTGTATACGAGCCAGTTTCTCTTAAAAAGTCGTCCACAAAGGCATCCCTTCCCTTTGGCAGATGAATACTTTCCCATAATCATATAAACCAAATTAAGGTCTCATAAGTCTGATCTACAGCTCGGATGTTCCGTCTCAGGGAACATTAGCAAGGGCCCGACGGAAAATTTCGAAAAATACATGTTTCCATTAAGTTTTCTGTTGAAATGGCATAAAACAAATCAAACCAAACTATGATTTACACACCAAGATGTATATAAAAAAAATATCAGCCGGTTTTACGTCAGAAAAAAATTGTGGAGTTAATCATGGTGCGATCTAAACTCTTTTTAAAAAAGGGATATGAATCGTTTTTTATACGTAAATTATGTTTTTTTTATTCTCTATAGGTATTGCATAATACGAAAAGATTTGTAAGCAGTTTTATTCTAAAATTTCGTAATTAATCTACATTTCCGCGAACTAGTGTTAAATTGCGAGAAGTCATCTGCGAGAATGCATCGAGTGCAAAGGATTAAACAAATAAAACCATCTTCCTATTTGAGCAAGAAAGGAAAAATCTCGGTGATTGATGATATAAAACATTTTTGCAGAAGTAGACAGAAATGTGAATAGATCAAATTTATTGCTTATATTGCTAGCGGTAAGCGAATTTTTAGTCCAAAGAGGCTTTGTTCCTGAGGGACTATTGTTTTCGTTTTGCGATTTTGCCTCGAATCACTATAAACAGCGTATCACTTTTTAAACTGTTGCCACCAAAATGTTAGAGTTCTGCATTATATTTGAAGAAATTAAATAATGAAGAATCTACATAAATGTATGTATGTTTCTCGCATTGTGATAAAACAGCGGTACCTAGAGCCATCCAATTTTGAATGACGTATTCCTACTACGAATATGGGCATCTGAAAGCCCAAATTTAAAATTTGGAATTTGTTTTATTATCGATTTCATATATTGTAAAACTTTAATGAATTTTTGATTAACAAACTCCGATTTAAAAGCCAGCAATGGCAACATTCTATTTGGGGGGGGGAACTTTTTTATATCTAGGGCGAGCAACTATGTATCGGAAATTCTAAAGATATGCTCATTTTAAAATTATTTTGCGACATTCTTGTTGAACTGAATTTTATGGTTTAAGTGCAAAGAACATGATATTTAATAAGTAAAGGTAACACACAAAACGTTAAAAAAATGCCCCTTTGGACGTAATTTTTTTTTTTTTTTTTTTTTTTTTTAAGGCGCCGAAATACTAAATAATAGAAAATATAGTTATTCCTAACTAAAGCGTTTCCCGTACGATCTAATTCTAAGATCTTCAACAGATTCAGAGTGAAATCAACACACCCAACAGAAGTACTATACTTATAGGAGAAAACGTTTTTCAGGTCATTCATCCAAAATTTACTGTGTTGTGCTCTATCAAGCAGCGAATCGAAGAACTCTTGAAGCACTTTTAGTCAGAGTCTTTGCAGACATCGTGTAGCTAACAACCATAACTTTTGTAATACACCATTTCCTTTACAGGCATTGATGAACTTGCCAGTTACACTTCCATGAGTTGCACGGCTTTAACGAGCATTTTGGGAATGCTTACTTTTACTTGCTCGGAGGATAGCCCACCAATGTTGCGCAAGTGGGCGTGGTGGCGTGAGGAGGAATACATACTGACGTCAAGAGACCGGATCTAAGCTCGACTGAGTTGCAGGTGGCTTGCTGATGTCAAGGCAATAGCATCTTTTATCGTGTCAGCAGATGCATAATTTTTTTTCTCCTCTATTTTCTCAGTTGAAATTGGGCGTTGGAGATTTCTAAACCCACATGTTTACGTCTGTTCTGTTTCGGTTTCGCGCCAAATAGGTGACTCATGACTTTACAATATAAAATCTGTTTTTTGGTTTCCAGATTTTTTTTTTTTTTCCAGTTTTCTATAGTTACTTACATAATAGTATATAAGGCAACTGCATGTTGTTGCAATTAGCCAATTAGGCACATTTTGAAAATAGTTACAAATTTAATACGGGGTGAAAATAGCATTCGATTCTAAGAGTACCTTAATTTAACTACAACCATTGGATATAAAGACATTGATTCGAAGCAAATACCATACCTTAAATTAAAGGCTAAAATGTATCTAGCAGATACTTTTAAGTGATTGATTTACTAATAACAGTAATTTATATTCAAATAATTAAATAAAGAAATTAATTATTTGGAAATAATTAATAATTCGGAGAAGTCTGTGAAAAGAGCTGCGTCTTAAAATATAGTATGTCATATATGTGATAATTTCATTAATTTCATTTAAAGGCATTATAATTTAGATGATGTTGAAAATTGATTCATTAAGAACTTAATGCAGTCTGCTAAATGGAGCACTTTTGCCTTCTTGATAAACATTTTTGATGCAGACACAATTGACTTGGCAGCTATCGGGTTAAGAAAGCAAAGCATCGACAGCAATCTAGCTAGAGAAGCGGAAAATGAATGCGACGCTTTCAAGATGAAAACTCAGTTGAGAATGATTTAATTTCGTTTCAGATTTGTGCCCATTGCCTAATTTTAAATTTTCATTCCCAAATTAAAAATTATAATTGGTTGAAGCGTTACGCATAAATTTTGAAATGATGCAGTTTAGATCAATTTATTATAAACAGTTTCTATTTTTAGGATGGAAAAGGAAATTAACGATATTAAAATAGAAAGTTAATGAACTATTGCAAATTAAAGTTGGAATTTTGAATTATATATTTTTTATCTTTTCAGATACTACAAATTTTTACACTGCTATGTCACGTTATACTGCTATGCTGTTTATCATACAAGCGGTTTAATAGTTTATTGCTGTTACATGTAACTTTAGATGTGTAAATTTCCACGCAGCGTGACAGCGTCCTTTTCAGAGTGTTGGTATACGACGTTATACAACATCTTTCTTTTATAAAAAGTGAATTAAAAGCAGTGAACATATTGCTTAATAATAAAAGCCTTTATTTTATTTTTAAATATATCCTATTGTTTCATTGAAGGTGCATTTAAAAATACATCCCATTGATACTTTTTATTTGCAGTATTTTGTATTAAGTAAAAGAAGCTTTCTAACGCATATTTCACATGTCTTGAACTGCTATAGCTTACGTAATCCTTAAAATCATTTGATTTTTTTCACTATATTAAAACATTTTACTTTTGCATGGTAGCAGTGCTACATGAGATTGTAAGCGTTTTATGTTGAAGACTGAATTACGAATAATAAGTTAGTAAGAAACACAGTACTTAAATTATGAAATATATTAAGGTGTGACGCTGACGTTAAGTTATTCGTAGTATCTAGCCCTACTCACGTGTGAAAAAAAAAAAGATGTCATTTTAAGAAGCTGTTGTGTTTCTTTAATCATCAAATCAAGGTAACCTTAAAAAGTCAAGGTCATAGTACCTGTTCACGGCTTACAATCATCAATTGAGTGTTCAAATTAGTAGTTGGTCGAATCGCCCCTGGCGGCAATGCATGCTTGAATTCGTCGAGGCAAGGAGTGGTAGAAGTTCCTAATGTCTTCCTGCGACACATTCTGCCAGGCATTCATCAGTTGTCGCTCCAGATCAGCAATGTTTGGTGGTGCCCGAATCTGGCGGCCTACCATGTCCCATAACATGTTCAATTGGTGAAAGGTCTGGTGACCTTGCTGGCTAAGGAAGAGTATCAACATCACGGAGACAGTCCGGAGATATGCGAGCGGTATGTGGCCTGGCATTATCTTGTTGGAAAATGGCCCCAGGATGACATGCCATGAAGAGTAATGCAGGAGGCTGCAATCAAACATATCGTTGAGCTGTTTAAGATGTACAGAGGATGACTAAAGATGACCTACTGTCATAAGAAATACCGTCCTACACCATCACAGCAGGGGTTATGGCTGTATGCCTTTGTAAAACAAAGGCTGATTGAGACCGCTGGCCCCATCTTCTCCAGACACGAACAGGAGGTCATCTGCTTCAAGAGTGAAGTGGGATTCATCGCTGAGCACTATACGATGCCAGTCTAATGGCAGCCATGATGATCGGCTACGACATGACTCCAGACGACTTCGCCGATGTTGTCGGTTGAAAGGCAAACGTCTTAAAGGCCTCTATGAGCGTAACCCCGCCTCAGACAAGCGCCGTGAGATGGTGGACGATACCACGGGAGGTGTAGACGTGTCTGTAGTGCGTTGAATAGTCGATTGACAATGATACCGTTGGGGCGGTTCGGGCCTGGCGAACAATTATCCTATTTTGCCTAGAATTTATGCTCCTTGGCCTTCCAGAGTCTTCATTTCGTCGGCAATTCCTTCTAGCAACCATTGCAATATCTTTGCACAGCAGTGCCTGTACGCTGCAGGTGGCGGCCTATTGCGTGGTATGACCACCCAGCTTCACGCAACTTCCACATTCGAAGTCGTTTAGTTGTCTGTAAGGTCTTCGATATCGTCGTAATGGCATTTTTAGTTGCGTCTTTACGGAATTACAATGGCAGCAACAAAAAAAGATAAATTTTCCGCGTCTGTTACCGGTTTTATACTTTGCGAACTGCGCATTAGAAATGCGCGCTATGATCGCAATTCCTGTTCATATGCCTTGAAACTCTGATCATTTGCATGTTTGATCAAGATGTTTTTGCATACCAAGTTTCCTCACGATTGCAAAAGTCCTTCCTGGCGCCTCGATTTTTTTTTTTTTTTTTTTTTGCAAAAGAGTGTAAATGAAGTATTTCACTTGTGATGGACAGTTCTCGTTTAAAGTTTCAAGTATCTCCTCAATAATAATAATAATAATAAATCTGAAAGCTTTCAGATTTTGCGCTGGAGGTAATTCCCCCCCCCCCCCCGCACAGTGTGGCCATTGCTCGCTTTGAAATCCTTGAGTTTGTTAATCAAAAATTCGTTAAAATTTTACAAAATATGAAATGGATAATATAACAACTTCAAAATTTGGGCTTCCAGATGCCCGTATTCGCAGGAGGATTACGTCATTCAAAATTTGACGGCTCTAGGTACCGTTGTTTTATGCCAATGAGAGAAACATACATACATTTATGCAGATTCTTCATTATTTCATTTCTTTAAATATAATACAGGGCTCTAATATCTGGTGGCAACAATTTGGAAAGTGAATCGTCATTTATAGTGAATCAACGCAAAATGCCAAAACGAAATTAATATCCCTTTTGGGCTAACGCCCTTTGGGCTTAAAAGTGTTTAAAAAATCATTCTATATCCGAGTATATAAATTGTGACAATTAGATAGCGTTTTTGCATGCATTATAAATGTATAAAAATGTTATTATGAGGTATAAATTATATCTGATAGATATACTGTATAGAAATAAAATTAATGTAATAAAGTTCATAAGAGGTATGTATATTATTTTTATACCACTGATTTTCTGCTCCGCATGCAATGCAGGATAATGAACTAAAGATCTCAGCTGAAAGAGTGTGAGGTTGTGTGAGTACCGCCATTTTATGATTTGATATCCGTGCTTTATACTGTGATGGCTCGTAGCAGAACATGAAGTAACATATTTAACATAAAATGGTGGGAGGGGTTGAGAAGACCTGGTTGCTGACATTTCTGACACCATAATTCTAATGTGAAATATATTTTGGAAAACCAGTCTAGCAAAATACAAATACGCGACTTCAAAACTCTCAGTGCAAAAATGTTTTTTGCCAGGAAATTTTATAATATTCAATGAGAGAGGAAGTCGAGTTGAAAATCAAAACATCGCCATCAGAATATGCCACCTGTCATTATTAGCATATTGCAGAGACTTACTTTTATCTCCCACTGCGATTAACACCTGACATTTGGCATTTCGAGCGTGGGATATAATGCGTAGGTTCCATTGCTTGGAGTCTAATATATATACAGAAAGTACGGAATTTTTTCCTAACTTAAAATTCCTTAAATTATTTTACTGGTGTTAAAAGGTATTTATCCCGCCTTCTTGGTGTGGTGGTCTGCACGTTGGGCGCGTATTCCAGAGGTCCGTGGTTCGATTTCCGGCGAAGGCGTTGGTCATTTTTCATCTCCCCTGCTTCGAAATTACCTAATGTCTCTACAGTGGCGCCCGAACTAAAAGGGTGTTGGATGATGATTCTCCGCACACCCAGGATTTGGCGATTGGGACCCCGAAAACCCCAGTCGCCCTTTAAAAGGGGGAGTATATAAGGTACTTCTCCCGCCTTCTTGGCATGCCTTCATGGTGTTGTGGTCTGCACGCTAGGCGCATATTCCAGAGGTCCGTGGTTCGATTCCCGGCGAATGCGTTGCTCATTTTTCAATCTCTCTTGCTTCCAAAAATAACCTAATGTCTTTACAGTGTCATTATATTAATTGGCGGTTTATTTGATTACCGTAAATTTTAATTGAATCTAAACATTTGTATAAGTGATTATAAATAAAATAAAAAAATCTGATGTGGACACCACGTAACTTCCTTTCGCGGCCTATTAAATTATACACATTTTATGCTGCCCTTCATTTAAACTTCCTTTCTGGAATTATTGTTACTTAATTAACTAATCAAGGAAAGTTGTGAATGACATCAAATATTGCAAATTTTGAAATTAAATATCACAGTCAATTTTTGCCGTACGGGAGTTAAACTTCTTATATTCATATTTTTCATAACGAGTGTAGAACTTTCCCAAATCAAAATATAGAAAAAGAGCGACCGCATTGAAAGTTAAGATTTTGATTTTGTGCCCAAAAGTTAAGTTTCATTTTAAATTTAACATTGCCTAAGCATGAATATTTTCGTCATTTAAAATATTTCTATAACTGAAAGTGTTGTCACTTCGACCAAACAATTGTGAAAATAAACGCAGGGTAAGGATGACGGGTAAGTGTAGGGAGTATATGTAGAGGTATCACAAATTTTTATTTTAAAACAAAATTATCCCAATCTTATTTCCGCATCCTATGTAGTATCCTGTGTATATTTTGTAGTTTTTGTATTTCAGATTTCTTTAATTCTTCTGATTTTTAGATGTTTGTTTCCATATTTCTAAAGAATTTTGAAATTTTACTGGTTTTGTATTTCATTTCTTTTGGTTCTTTTTGGATTTGGTTCTAAATTTTTTATTTTTTGTATATATTGCATTTTGTTTCTTATTTTTTGTGTGGCTGCAATTTTTAATATTGTTAAGGAATTGTCATGCTTTGATTCCAGTTTAACTTTAGACGCTTTACGTTTATTTTACTTCAGTCCTGCAGCTTCAGCCGCAGGACGGGTTTAAAAATTTTGTTTTTAATTTTTAGCCTATTAATTATATATATAAATTTAAAGCATTCAAAATTAAAATTGAATTGGAATATATCTATATATGTATATATATATAGAGAGAGTGAGCGGGTTTGTTAATTAAAATTTAATTAAATTTGTAGAAAAGTGAACTAAATCAAAAATAAATTCAAAATTTAGGTTTCGAGGTGCACATGTTTGGATGGAGGACTATGTGTATTAAAATTTTGTGGCTCTGGTTGGCGTCGTTTTTCTACAATGCGAGGAACGTACATACCATGCATACCTTCGGATTCTTCTTGTTTTTTTTTTTTTTTTTTTTTTTTTAGTCCAAAGGGATTTCAGCCCCGAAGGACTATTGCTTTCGTTTTGGCATTTTGCGTCGGACTCATAAACGTCGGTTCACTTTTCAAACTGTTGCCACAAAATGTTAGAGTCCTGCATTATATTTGAAGAAATTAAATAATGAAAAATCTGCATAAATGATTGTCTATTTCTAGCATTGTGATAAAACAATGGTACATAGAGCCATCGAATTTTGAATGACGAAATCCTACTGCGAATATGGGCATCTGAAATCCCAAATTTGGAATTTGTTTTATTATAGATTTTATATTTTGTAAAACTTTAACGAATTTTTGATGCTTTAAAAGCGAGAAATGGCAACGTTATATATAAAAAAAAAATACTTTTATCTCCAGCTCGCGAGACTGTGTATATCGGAAATTCTAAAGATATGCTTAATTTAAGATTATTTTGCGATATTGCTCTTGAACTGAATTTTATGGTTTAAGTGCAAAGAACATGATATTTAATAAATAAAGGTAACACTCAAAACGTTAAAAAAACGCCCCTTTGGACGTAATTTAAAATCTGAAAAATTTCAGTTTTTTTTTTTTTTCCCCAATTTTGTGGCAACTATTTGAAATGTGATTTGAATACACAAAAGAAATAGGGACAAGAAGTATGTTTCAATACTAATAGCACTTCTGGCGCTAAAAACCCTTTTTTTTTGGGGGGGTAACAAATTCCTGATTATACATTATTAGCAGAACATTGCTAGTCTAAAATTCCGAGTCTAAAATTAAATATGTTTAAAGATTTCGTAAACTGCCATTTGGTGGCAACAATTTGAAAAGTGAATCGTTTTTAGTGGACTACGCAAAATGGCAAAATAATATTAATAGCCCGTCTGGGGCTTCTTTGGGCTTTAAAAAAAAAAAAAAAAAAAAAAAAAAAAAAACTTATTTTAATATGTGTGGCAACAGTAGTTTGTCATTCGTTTGCTATTAAATTTTTGCAAGTATTGCAAAACCTGTGGAATACCCTCAGGCTTACTGTGACGGGGTTTCATCCCGTTGAAACCATTATAAGGCTAAAAGACATGAAACGTGCGTAATGTATTAAAAACCATTGCCTGTCGAACCTTGAATGTGCGCAGAAGATTTGATTAGGTTAGACGAAGCAACATTTCAACTCTGTAAAGCCATCATTAAATGGAAGACATTCTGTTAATAATCGTTTGATTTATTGAATATGGCATTGAAAGAAAAAAATAGAACGGTGTACGGGTATTTTTCATTAACGAACGCAGCTGAAAACATAGTCTGCTAGAGAGTATTTGGAGCAGTGAATTTTAAGTAAGTGTTGCATAGCTGGAATGCTGTTGTAATATAATGACTCAGGGCCAGACTATGATTTTAGACATCTTGAGTACTGAAAAATTGATGGTACTTCCCAATACCTTTACGCCAGTTTTATTATTTCTCGATTTTGGTTTATCTGCACCATACAACGTAATAGGAAATTTTTGTAATCCTAACCACAATGATTATTTTTCTTAAAGATTAATCCAAACCTTTGTTGGATAAAGCATCAAACCTTTGTTGGATTACACGTTATAAAAAATGCCCGTGTGGCTTGAAAATAACTGATGACATCTGTCATGTTTAAGGCGCACATTTGTATTTTCTATCACGAAAAAGAAATAAATAAATCTGAAAGCTTTAAAATTCTTTATTACGCCCCTAAGTTTTTTTTTTAAACGTTTTGTGTGTTACCTTTATTTATTAAATATCATGATCTTCGTGCTTAAATCATAAAATTCAGTTCAACAGCAATATCGCAAAATAGTTAAAAAAGAGCTTTATCTTTAGAATTTCCGATTCACAGTCTCGCGCGCTGGTGATAAAAATGTCTCCCCCCCCGTTAGGTGTTGCCACTGCTGACTTTGTAATCCTTGAGTTTGTGAATCAAAAATTCGTTAAATTTTACAAAATATGAAACAGGTGATAAAACAAATTCCAAATTCGAGTTTCCAGATGCCCATATTCTAGTAGAGTAATATGTCATTCAAAATTGGATGTCTGTAGGTGCCCTTGTTCCTTGGCAGTGCGAAAAGCATATGCTTTCATGCAGATTCTTCATTATTTAATTTCTTTAAATATGATGCAGGATTCTAATATTTGGTGGCAACAATTTGAAAAGTGGATCGTTTTTAGTGGACTACACAAAATGGCAAAATAATATTAATAGCCCGTCTGGGCAAATAGCTTCTTTGGGCTAAAAAAAAAAAAAATATTTGAATATGTATGGCAACAGTAGTTTGTCATTCGTTTGATATTAAATGAATAAAATAATGTTGTCGTATTATTTAATTTACTTTTGTTTATTAGTCTGCGCTTTAATAAATTAATTCTATTCAACCTCATATCTAAATTTTCTTATTATTTCAGACTTTACAAATTCCTTATAGTTGGAGATAACCGTACCTCAAAGCCATTCCTTCCCTTAAGCAGATAGTTCAACGTGCTTTCCTATAATCAAACAAAACACTGACATTTACTTAGGGATAAGAGGCATGGTATTTCTTGAGGAACTTCTGAGGTCTTGATTGTACATTGTGCAATATTGTACATTGTGCATTGTGCAATCAAGAACATCCGATGTCCCACTGGCGCCATCTGTGATCAAATGTTTTGTACATCGAACCTATCGTACCATTTATTGCTACTCTGTAAAAGACGAAAATTAAAATATTCAGTGTACGGTGTCTGCTGAATGTGTATCGCTTTCGTGCTTTAATGAAAGCGAAAAAATTTGGTGGCAACAGTATTGGTTGGGGCCGACAGATATTTTCTATCTCGGATGAATGTAAGGCATTTATTGCGTTCTTCTCGTATATTTTAGTAGTCTACTTAGCAGGCCTCTGTTTTGATTCCCATGGAGGACATGGTTGATTCAAAACCTGAAGATCTTCTACTTTCCCAAACCTATTTATTGCCCGTGAAAATCTCAGAAGGGCAATGAAGCACGTAAAGGAAGGCCAAGATGAGTTCCTCATCATTGTTCTCAACAGTATAAAAATAAAAAGTTACATAAATAAATAAGAATCTGAAAGGTTTCGGATTTTAACGGCCGCCCAAAAAGCTTTGTTAAGGTTTTTTACGCTCTCACTGACCGCGCAGTCTACCAGTCTGCTGTTAAATTCACTTATTTTATTTTTTATTTATTTATTTATTTATTTATTTTTGGTCTTTTTAGCTTTATTATTAAACATCATTTTCTTCGCTCTTACGCCGTGTATAGTACAACAGCAAAATTACCAAAACTTTTAAAAGCAGCATAGCAGTATACATTTAAAATTTTTAATGCAGCGTTAAGTGTTGGCATCAAAAAGTAATAATAATAATAATAAAAATTTCTTTTTTTTTCCCACCCAGTCATTCATGATATCAGTGTTCAGTTTCCTGACTAAGATAACTTTACATTTTTTTGGTGTGTTTTGCATGTTTACTGTATTTATTAAATATTACATGCTTGGCTCTTACTCCACATAATGTATAACGTGTATACGAGCCATTTCTCTTAGAAAGTCCTCCACGAAGGCATCCCTTCCCTTAGGCAGATAGCGCTCGAGACTTTGCCATAATCACACACACACTTACTCCACATAAAATTAGATTCAGCAGCAAACTATTTAAAAACAGCATATCTTAAGAATTTCCTATAGACAGTCTCGCGCTCATAGGGTAGAGAATTCGAGAGTCTCCCACTCCTCTTCCCATACCACGAACTTCTCGAGAGGACTCTCGACTCGCTGCATATTTAGAGTGCTCCCCTACCGCTGAGACACCATACATTTTACAAACATCCATGCCTTCTTCGGGATTCGAACCCGGGCCTTTCGATGCAGTAGTCAGCGTCTCTAACCTCTTTCCCGTTTGGGCGGCTTGTGTTTTTTTAGTGCGCTTGATTGATACTCAGAATCAAGTTTGCTCATCGATGACGAGTTCGATATAGATTCAGACGTACTGATTATTATGATGGGAGATTTTAATTGTAGACGCGAAATGAAATGGAAATGCATTCGATTACATGAATCAGCATTTTATTCTGAACATGGTACCTTCGAATTATTCAACTATACCTGTCAGCTTATTTATAGATCTTACATTCTCACGAAATATTACTGCGCTGTTATTGAATCATGTTTGTTATTTCTCATATCACCATCCTGAATTACATAAAGCAATTAGTAACAGATAGAAATTTTATACAGACTAAGTATTATTTACATTGTGTAAGGAAAAAAAAAAGTTTTTTTTGGAGGGGGGGGGATGCCGAGTCACGTAAAGAACAACAAATCTGTGTATTAAATCCCAGCTGCTGTTTGGAAAAGACAACTACCCGTCAATTCTTCCCCCCGCCCCGCATCTTTTAGGGTGCGCTGCATTTCAGGGTGTGTTGCAGAGTAAGCATACCCTACAGGCAGATGCTTGCATAAACTGCCTGCCTGGATTGCTTATGCATGTTTTAGATTCTTAGATTTCAGGAATATTTTGGCCTTCCAAATAAAGGAACTAATTTATTTCGCAGTGGCATTTTAAAATTACATGTTTAGTTTTAAAAGCAATATAAAGTAAATCAACAGGGATTACAACTTTTCCAAACCGTTCAAGAAACATGTTTGTACATTTCCGAGCGTCTATAATGAATTCTAATGCTCTTAAAAGAATTCTTCGAATGTTTGTTAGCTTCTAAAAAATGCCGTCAGCTGTAAAAAAGTAGGTGTCGGCCATGCTTGACGAATAAGCTAAGAAACACTGAAATATCGTCACGGTATATAGTTGACATCGTGGGAGAAATTCCGCGAGTCTTGTTTTTAGACGAATAAATTAGATTTAAATGAGGGGCAGTGGGTTGTTACTTTTCTTGCCAGTGGTGTAGTTACAGGTAGTGATTTTGTTTGCATGCGTAATGTCATTTTGAAAAGCTTTTTTACTTTATGTAAAGTAAAGTTGTAGTTTAGAAAATTTCTTGTAATGACTATTTGATCATATAACGTGAACCGGAAATTTAAAGCACGGATTAGATAGTTTTTCCAGATTATGTGCACATGCTTCAGGCTAATTTCAGTGGTTAAATAAAAAAATTTCGATTTTTGAGTGTTACAAGGAATCTCAATCGCACATTGTAGTGTTTTCGATTGCCGTAATATTCCTACATATATGAAGTATGTTTGAATTCTTTCTTGTTTTTCTGTTTATCGGTCACATAAATTAGAGGTCTCTAAAGTGGTCGATGTGATATTTGGAAGGGTTTGATTGTCTCGAGTATCGATAGAAAAAGTGAATTAAAAATTACTGTTGTAATAAATAAAGTAATTGTGATGATTTAATAAATAAAGTAATTGTGATGATTTAATTTTAAAACTAATTTCATATTGTTACGAAATGCCCAGCTGCGGCAAGATAGCTTCCGCGCAAAGCGAAGTTAAGGTTGCCAGAAAGTGACAAGGAAAGGCAGCGTTATCAGATTTGGCGCGAAATCGCCGGTTTGGTGACAAAATTGGCGATATGCCGTAGACGGAGTGAGAACATTCTAGAACTAATTCTAACCGGTTTTTCTGAGAATATTCTCAAAGGCAGGTCAAAAGCTATATAAAGCTGTACGCGAAGTAACAGTTTATCTACAGTTATGTTACACGCACAAAAAGAAGAAAAAAACTTCATTAATTACGCTTTTGTTTCGTTGTGGAAATGTAAATAATCGAAATGAAATCAGCTACAGCTAGATTATTGACTGATAGTAGGCATATAGAAACTCTTCACTTAGAGGCACTAATTGATTCAAGCTATAATTTATAGTATTTTTTTTAAAGTCATGTGTGTGGGAAAAAAAAAAGCTTTGAAGTGGAATTGAATTTGAAGTCAATTTTTCATTTATTTCTAAAATTTGATTCGTTATGAATTTCTGAATTCGTTATTTCGATGAAATAAAATTCAAGCTAAGTTGGAATCGAAATAGGTTTGTTCGATTTCCATAAATTCGTCGACAAATGTTGAATTAACGTAAAATTTACGTAATGCGAAAATGCGTAATTAATATTTTTGTTTTGGTTATTTCGAAATGTTGGTTGTTTTTGGATTTCAAAATGAATTTTAGTCAAATAACCCACTAATTCGTAAAATGAATACTAATTTACTAAAATAAATTATGTTTAAAATCACTAATCTTGAACCAGAAGCTCTGAATCTTGCCAAGAGAACTTGACTTGTAACATTGTCAGTGTCAGTCAGTTATACTAACGTAATAAAAGTTTTATTGTAATGCATCTCTATTGTAATGTAAATGTTAGATGTAGATAATTTAAAATATAAAATCACTTTAGCATTCCTTCCCTCTATATCCTATCATAATTTTATAATATTGAAGTACAGAGGCTGTTCACACATGTTTTAGACGATGTAGTATATTGTATTCACAAAACTAAATTACATAAAATTCTTGTGTTTTAAATGTTCTATTTGACATCCCTTATTCTGAACTATCTTTCGACACTGCAATTTCCAGGATAATAATGTCTTTTGAAATGACAAGAAGAAGTATTCTATCCCATTCCTCCCGAACAGCTTTCCAGAGTCCTGTTAGGGTTTTGGGACAACGTTTGGATAATGCAGTTTTTAAAAGTCCGAAAGCACAAAAATCCATAGGTGACACATCGGTAGATTTAGTAGGGATATAAGTGAAGGGTATGGCCTTGATACCAGTTTTTTGTTCCATTTCTTTTAGGAAATTTACAGTGGATTTTGATGTGTGACTACTAGCTTTGTCCTGATGGAGTCTCACAGATGGATGGCACTGTGGGTAAAGCGATGGTATTTCATTCAGAAAATTGGCGATAAAATATGTTCCTGATAGAATTTGGAGTTAATCTTGACATTTTTTTTGCACTCTCTTTAATTTTAACTTGCCATTATAAGAAAAACCAGCAACAATCATGAATCCCTTAGAAAAACTTTCTTTCGATTCTTAATTTTTTCTCCCCTTTTACGATAATAAATGGCTCTTTTTTTGTTACAATCATTTAAATACACCCATGCTTCATCTATTGTGACAATTGTTTTCCATTTTTCTTTGGATAAGTGTTTCTCGTATAGAATTCTGCAGCGTGTCCGGCGTTTAACGATATGCTTTGGAAGAAGACGATGCACATTGTGTTTTTTCGCTTTCTTAAGATTTAAATCAACGTTTATCATTTTGTTTACTGTGGACCCCGAGCATTTTAATGATTTTGCAACTGTCCTTTGACTAGGGGAATTTTCTTTTAACATTAAACAACGTAGCTTTGCAATAGTCGAAGATGTCCGTTTTTTTCTTGGATACTTGTTTGGAATATTTGTCCCCCTTGAGGCTCCAATTTGACGTTTTTTTTTTCCTTTCTTGTTGATGATATTACCTATCGACGCTTTAGATATCACAAAACCATGACTCTCACATCGTTTTTGGATAACGGAGTATGCATATTTCTCTTCGGAAAGAGCGTAAATGTAGCCTTCGAACCACTGCTTTGTTAAATTCGCCATTTTTAATAAAAACTTTCAAGCCACAGACGATAATTTTGACTTTTAAAAACATAGTACAATTGCAATTACTTTTTTTGCAGCAAACGATTTTTTACTACCGCTTACCAAAATCGTCTAAAAAATGTGCGAACAACCTCTGTAGAAGAGGCCGGTAACAATTTGAGAGATTCTTGAGCGGGTCGAATATCAGAAAAATTTGCGAAACTTTAATTGAGATTCTAATGAGGGCAAAATTAAATTTTATAAGCTGGACCGAAATGCTAATTAAAAGCTTGTAATGAGTAGTTGTAGATGTAAGAAAATGCAGTCAAAACTGTGTTCTTAAATTTTAAAGGCAAGTACCCGAAAATACTGAATTTTAAAATTTGGCAGGAATGTGAAAATGTTTTTTCTAAATGCGGTAGTAGTCGGGATTATGTAATTAAAAACTACTAAGAGTGCAGGTGGAGATTTTTTGCGATTCGAGGAGGTTATGTATTTCATAATGGACTTAATTTAATAGGGATCGGTTGTCAACAGATGCGTGCACGTTATATTGCATAGTAACATGCATTTATTGATAAATTAACTGAGTTATTAGATCATGACTCTCTGGTCATCATGCCTATATCAATTGAAAAATCGCATGAAATCTTCCATATCCTTCATCTTCTGGTCATGTGAGCAGAGATTCTACGCATCATAGCATAACACCGATAGTTCGATTATCTGATTCTCAGTCTAAAATATGTTTTATCTTCGAAAGGTGTGAAATTGAAATTAAAAGTGAAAATTTTATTTACTTATTTTTAAAGCTCACTGAAATTACTTGAAAATACGAACAATGGATGCTATAGAATTAGACATTTGATACGAGAAAAACTTAATAAGTGGAAACTTCGTATGTGAAAAAATTTGGTAAATCTTCGGATTATGGTAACTTGGCGATTTTTTTGGTGAAACTTTGCCGAATTACGCTTATGCTAGAACTTTTATGGAACAAAAGTGCTTAATTATGACGAAGATTAAGTGCCTACTGCTTAGTATAGAATCGCCCACTGCTTGCCGCGTTTTTAAGAATTGCATATACACGGTATCCATGTACACGTCGACCTATTTTCACTTAAAAAATCATCCTAGAATTGCACAAAAATGGCATTGCGCACACTCTTGACTTTATCCATGTACACATCGACCTATTTTCACTTAAAAAGTCAAAGAAAATTGACAAAAATCCAGTTCTTCTTACTCTTGTAAAAATCGCCAAACAAATAAGTGGGCGATTCTGCACTTTAGCAGCGAAATTGTTTCTAAGTACTTATTAGCTAAAATTCCGATTGGAATTTTCCGGAAAATGTCACATTACATGTCTCATGATCTCTCATTTCTCTGAGACAAAATAATCTGTGATTCGAACTGTGTACTTCTCAGATTATGTCCTAGCTAGTAACCTTTATCGCCTTACCAAAATGTCGCCAAATACCTGTTACCATATTCCAAAGATTAGCCAAACATTTATGTATATACCCTTTTGAGTTTTATTTCGGAAGAAATCAGGTTTCTTAGAAGAGAAAACTAGTCTTAGGTTTTGTGAGAGGTTTACACTGTCGTCAACCGATAGTCTGATTGCTAGTTCGAATCTCGCGTAAGCGCTGAATGATCATTATGCGTGTGTCATAATGTCGATGCGATATTTTTTCATGTGTAAATGATGTTATGAGAAAAGTATGAGATTCACAGTTAGCCTGTTATATTTCGATATAGATTAAGATGATATTGAAGGAAGTTATAGCACCATTGCTGATACCAAGGTCTTTAACCAATGGCAGGAGTGTCTACGATTTTTTACAGGCCTTACCGCAAGCAAGAAATATAAGCCAAAAGCTGAGTGCTGTCGGTCAAAAGTGGGATGGCCTGTTCGATAGCTGCGGGCGCTGGGTTATAACCTGCTAAACTCTGGTGCATACAGGAAGCATTCTGCTTTCACGTATCAACTAATAAAGTATGAAATCAAAATAATATTTTACATTATTTTTCTACGCTGTCAATAAACTACCTAAGTAAAGAATTTAAACATGTGGTTATATATGTTTATGTTCATTACAAGGTAAGTTAATTCATAGCGATTATGTGCTTGTTAAAGTATCAGAGCTTAATTTCTCAAACAAGAAATTGTAGGACTTATTATTTAAGTTAATCAGCTATTCGTAATTTCAGCTTTTACTATAACATCGCCTTTCTATTGTCTCACCAGAATGTAAATTGAGTTGACGAGTTTAAGGTGACGTTTTTGGATTGTAATATAGAGCGTGTTTGTGCCTAAGTTTATAATCATTTGCTTTGCTTTGTTGCTGCCGATATTTTAAATCTGATACACCGGTTAGAGTTCTTGAGCCAGCTTAGTTTTTAAATTTAAATGTGTAGTCTTTGACTACTAGTTTACGTTGTAAGATTCTCCCTAGTGTAATTCTCAGTTACTATAGAAAGTGACGAATCTTAAGAACTAGTTAGCGAATGATCGCTTAAGTTCGTGTGACAAGAAACAACAAGATGGAAGGGTAACTAACCCTTTGTTATTCCAATAAGATTTAACAAAACTCCATATTGGAGTGTACAACCAAAGCCGACACTTGGGCTTGAAGTTAAGAGACTAAGAATTAAACTAAAACTAAGATTAACTAAATAAATATAGCCGAAGCTATCAAGTTCAAATAGACTTGGCCCCTCAACTTTATTTGACTACGAAAGGGCTTGAGTAATTATAATTGGCCGAGCGTAATAACCGCTTTGAGAGAGAGAGAGTGGCCAAAAGGTAAACTCGCGTAAATCGGAAACTCTGATTTGTAAGTAACTTCGCGGTTTAAATATCGCTCCTCCTCATTAAATATTCAGAAAAATTCCAAAACTACGTTCTGGCCGGAAGTAGTAAGTTGAAGTTAAGAATTTAACAGGAAAGGAACTTAAAATTTAATTGTTAATAAAATTAACATAATCCTTACAACGTTCTGAATTTGAATTTCGCCGGTTAGAGTTCTTGAGGCAGCTTAGTTTTAAATTTAAATGTGTAGTCTTTGACTATTAGTCTACGTTCTGAATTTGAATTTCACTGTTAGTTTAGTTACATCTTCACAAGTGAGATCAGAACGCTTGAAATTAACGTCCGAGCCGTCCAGACGGTATAGTGGTTAGGGAAGCGATGCCTCTTTCGTATCTCCAAATTGGACTTATGATTGAGTTTGTGTACGCGAGGTTTCCCATTTCTTGAATTATTTAATAGAATAATTTTAGTCTCCAAAGTATCCAAGCAAATAAATACAAACAACAGTACAATCAAATGGACATCAATACTATTTGCAAAAATGCTCGAGTGTACCGATCGGGTAGAAGACAACTTTTTCCCCTTTAAACTAACTGGCCTTCCTTTGTGTATGCCTTGTGTAACATTATAAAAAAATCTTAATGCATCCCTTATTCTTCAGTTTTTATATGTAAAAGAAGTCCGTTTATTAGACTTCCTTGGTTATTAAACCATATATCGTCCTTTTTGTGAAACATCTCAAACATAAACTTCGCATCTGTGGAGCTGCTTTATATGCAAGCTGCTTTTTATCTTGTCACACGCCTTCAAAAATGCATACTCATTCCTTAAATAAGCCCGGGGGGTCACTACAGTAGTTGACTTTTCCGTTAAAAATTTGAGTACTCACAAATATTTCGAGAACTTAATTCGTATATAACGTTTGCGGAAAATAAGTTGTAAATTTCTTTTGCAAACTGTGTTTCATTTCTTGCATTATCCAAAGAAGAGGCACATTTTTAAAACATGACATTTATGTATAGATTTTTAGACCAAGATATCCAAAGCAGTGGCTAAAGAAAGTGTAATTTTCCAAAACTTTCATAGAGAGTGCTTTAAATTTTATTTTTATGTGTATGTATAATACATGTGGAGGGGTGAACGAAAAAGCAAGGGAGGGAAAATGCGAAGAACTTCCATTTTTTTTTACTAAACTTTTATTGGAAGACTGAAAAGTACATCAACACAGAAAGCGATGCCAACTGGACGCTATTAAAATTAAATTTAACTTCGGCTGGCATTACGGGTGAAATATTAGATTATGCCTTTTTGTTATGGAAAACAAATTTGTCCTCGGCATTTTTTTTTAATAATAAGCAGTCTTGTTTTTTGAATAACCTAGCTGATGGCTTTTGAGCGATGATGTTTTCAGAAAGCAGCGCTGTATGTTGGATGTGTTTTTATTACGATGAAAATTATAAAAGAAAAAAAAAGTGGGTTTAGTTTGTGGTTTTAGTGTTTATTTATTTATTTATTATTTTTTTAAGTAAATTTCGAAAGGAGCACAGTGAGAAGCAGCATAGGCGAATTTCTTACATTTGTTCAGTGTGTTGAAAGTTTCATTAAAATTTAATTGTAAGGGCAATGGTTTCAAATTGGAGGGCCCCCGACCAGTCAATTACGTAATTGTTGAAAAATACAGTGCTGTAAAGATTTCAATATTTTAGTTGAAGTCCAGACTTCCATTATTTTTATCACCATTAAAAACGAACATGAATAACGCGCCACAAAATGTGTAAGTGGAGCTAATTAATTTACAATGTGATGTAAATCTTATTCAGAGATTTGAAGATTTGATTGACTTTTTTATTCGTACTTCTATCAAAAAACAAATAAGTTCAGTTATGAATTTTTGCGCCGCGAATGATCGCTTTGTTTGAGAATACATTTATGTGCGAACAGCTTTTTTATTTCCTTGTACGAAGTAAAGCAAGTATTGTAATCACGCAAAATTCCAGGTACCATGTTTCGACGAAAATATCCATTTTGACGGCTATCGAATGCAATTTAACGATGCTTTTGCGTGAATCTGTATACGTATTGTTACGAAATGTACAGGCGCGGTAAGATGGCTTCCCCGCAAAGCAAATTTATGGTTGCCATAAAATAGCATAAAAGGCAGGGTTGCCACATTTGGCGAGAAATCGCCCATTTGGCGACAAAATTGGCGATATGCCATGGACGGATAGAGAACCTTCTGGAACGAATTCTTACCGGTTTATTCCAGAATATTCTCGAACACAAGCCGAAAGCTATATAAACCTTGCTGGTCCGCAGTCAGGGAGTGTCCCTCGTCGAATGAGAGTGCGAGTCAGTGTGTCTCGAGTTAGTCCGTGCGGAGTCGATCGAGTTGATAGCCGGGCAGCGAGTGCACCGAAAGAGTCTCTTAGTGTATCGCGGTTAGTGCATCGTCGAGAGAGCGTGTTATGCTCCGGAAACGACTGGACCGAAGAGTCGGGAGTTGTGCTCTGTGTCATTGAGTGCATCGCGAGCTGTAGCGTGGAGAGTCTCGAGAGTACGTGGAGCTCCGAGAACTAACCAGCAGAGTCGGGAGCTGTACTCTGGTGCTTTGCAGTGAAGCTGTCTCCATCGTTATTGCCTGACAGTGTAAAGGCTGTATCGCTGATTGTTCCAGCGTATTTATACTAGATCTTTGACGACTGTAAAAAGTGACTTTGGAGCTGTCCTGATTAATATTGGCTAAATAAAGTTGTTTCGATACTTCATCAAGTGTCGTCGTTATCACTCCAAATCTACGAACCCCGTACGTAACGTAACAGCTGGTGTCCCTCCCCAAAAAGTAACAGTATGAACACAATAAACGACTCTTTTTCCCTCAAAAAATTATAAAGCTGATTTAAAATGGATTTAGAAGAGATTTTTTTTTCGTGGCGTCTGTGCGTACGTACGTGTGTATGTTTATATGTATCTTGCATAAATGAAAAACGAGTAGTCTCAGAACGTTGAAATTTTTGCATATAGGACCGCTATAGGATGTAGTTCTGCATCTCCCTTTTTGGTGGCAATCGGCCGCACCAAAAGAAATATTAAATATATGCATATACGCACTCTGTTACTCGTCTTCGTGAGCACGGTTTTTTTATTCTTATATGTTTGTAAATTGTGCATTTTTTGCTTTAAAAATGATTGAATTATGTTCTTATCTTCCGGTTAGGGTTTTTATGCCTTTAGTTAACGTGCATGCAATATTTGTAGAATTATCAACAAATTAAAAACTGTTTAAGTGCGGCTAAGCCTAATTTATTATTATTATTATTATTATTTTATTTTTTTGCCATAGAAGCCATATTTGTTTAAATTTGAAACTTAGCAGAATAGTCAATTTGTTGCCAATCGATAAAGAAACTGAGCTTCGCAACAACTGTTTCATTTTTATTTGTCAAATTTCTTTTATACATCGTTTTAGATTTATTATAGTGTTTGAATAGAAAATGTGACAACGATTAGATAATTCTACAGATGATATAATTTTTGCGCATTCTGAGTTATAAAATGAATGAGATGTAACACTGTTAAGTGAACCTAGCGCCAGAGTGTCGCTATGGTAAATAAATATACCGAATTTTAAAAAGTTGTGGTATATGAGCTGTCGACGAATTAGTTTGAATCCAATTCAATAAGTTTAAATTAAAGGCAGGAAAAATTGCGTATAATTCAATATTCCGTGCAAGGAAGTCATGTGGTGTACACATCAGAATTTTTTTTTCACTGTTGAATAGTAATAAGAAAAGAACCCAATTGATCGATGAGCATCTGGAAATCCGTGATAAAAGATAATGTCTTTCCGAGGCCTAATACCAAATGTATCAGAAACGAAACTTCATAAAATGTCAAGCTCTAAGTAAAAAATAAAATAATTTATTGATATTTACGTATGTGTTTTTACTTATGCGTCGAAGAAAATTTTAATAAGTAACGGAAAAAGACTAAGTTGTCATTATTTGCCTTGGAAAGTTTTCTCTGAAAACTTTGAAATTTTTAAAAAATTTTAGTTTAATTTAAAGTTATTTAATCATTAAATAAAGTTATTAGAATTATTTGAGATAAATGTCAGTATATGAATTCTGCTGTACTTTCAGTGAAGGAATTTATAGTCGTAAATAAAGAGCTCCAACTTTTTTTTTTTTTTTTTTTTGCAATTTTGCAAACGAAAGAGTTTATTTTCCAAGTTGCCTGGTATCTAATTGTGGCTTATTTCCTACAGTGTTAGTGAAGAATATGTGATTAAGATTTTTACTTCAATGTGCGAAGTAAAGGAAGTGTTATAATCGCAAAGGGTATCATATTTCAACGTAAATATCCATTTTGACCCGTCTCGAATCCATCTGAACGATGGTTTTGCGTGACATCTGTACGTACGGACAGAATGAAGGACTCTTTCTTTTAAAACTTATCGTAAAATGGATTCAAAAGAGACTTTTTTTCGTGACATGTGTACGTACGTATGTATGTATCCCGCATAATGCACCACGAGTAGCCTTAGAACGTTGAAATTTTGTCTGTGGGACTGGTATAAACATGTATAAGGTATGTATGTATATTGCTACTCTGTTACTCGGCTCGGTGAGCTCATGTTCTTTTTCCTTATATATTGGTAAACTATGCATTTTTGCTTTAAAAGTGATTGAATTCTGTAGTTCTTATGTTCCAATCAAGGTTTTTATGCCTTTAATTAATTTGCATGGTATAGGTACAGAAGTATCAACGATTTAAAAGCTTAAGTAGCGTTAGGCCTAACGAAGTCGTCATTTGTTTATGTCTGAAACTCAGAAGAATGAGGAATTAAATTAATTGGTGCACCAACTTCAGTGTCTTTTTACACAGTGGAACCTAAAGATAATTTTCAGTTCTCTGCACTGAAAGTTTGGTCTTCCTGCCCGTTGGTTGAATTGCTTGTTTCCGTGTAAAAATTCTAATTTTAACTGTAAAAAGTGCTTTTTTTAATTACTGTAGGAAATTAGTGTAAATGAAATGCAGCAAAAAAAATTTAATAGGCCTTTGCGAAGAAGCCATGTGGTGTCCACATTAGATATTTTGCTTTTGAATTTCGGCAAGTACAAACGGCGATTTGGGAGGATAAAAGATTCCGTTTATTGTGTTTAATTAAGATCTTGTTTAAAAGCAAGTCGAAATGGAAAAGAAAATACGTTCTATAGTAAGAGTGAAGGCAAGACATAAAATGTTTCTTTCTTTCTTTATCCTTGTATTATTCTTTTTTGTGGCTCCTCCTCCTTTTTTTTTTTTTTTTTTTTTCATTGCTGCTCATTTTTGTTTCGAAACTCGTGGCGTGAAAAGAATGGAAAATAACCTTGTGAACAGATAATTTGTTCTTAGGTACACGAAAAGGTGTTTTAAATCCATCGAGCCGGTTGCTTTACGAACCTCATCAGAGGTGAAGGTCATGTTCTGCTTGTACATTTAGGAGGTGATGTCATGGGCAAAACATTGCTGTATGGAATCTGAATGCCACGGGAGATTAAATGTGTTAAAATGTACATAAATTCCTAGAATTCGTTGAGGCAGTTTAAAAGATTTGCGATCACTAATTAGGCTTTGTTCTTTCATAGAGTTCTCTTGAACCCGCTGAATGGAAATGGATTGACCCGAGAGTGCACTTTGATATGAGTGTGTATTCTTAGGTCTACCTCGAAATGGTGATTTCGTTTTTTTTTTTTTCAGCTCTAATCAATTTATATATATATATTTAAAAAAATAATCTGAAAGGTTTCAGATTTAAAATTACGTCCAAAGGTGTTTTTTTTTTTTTTTTTTTTTTTTAACGTTTTGTGTATTTCTTTATTTATTAAATATCATGTTCTTTGCACTTAAACCATAAAACAGTTCAGTAGCGATGTCGCAAAATAATTTTAAAATGGGCATATCTTTAGAACATTATCATTCTCTATGTACCGTTGTTTTATCACAGTGCGAGAAATAGACATACATTTATGCAGATGTTTCATTATTTAATTTCTTCAAATATAATGTAAGACTGTAACATTTGGTGGCAACAGTTTGAAAAGTGAAACGGACATTTATAGTGATTCAACGCAAAATCGCAAAACGAAAATAATAGTCCTTCAGGGACAAAGCCCCTTTCGATTAAAAATTCTGACCTATTAAGTTCTAGATAGTGCGTGCAGTATTATTAGAGCTTATCACATTTCTATGAATCCTCCTTTTTTGTTAGTCTTTGGCCATTGTTATTTGAATGTCATCTATTGGCAGTGTGTTTTTAATCAGTCAATCAGAATGTGAATCACTATTTCAGTAATAGAACTATGCAGGTTTTATATAATGATAGAATCAGCGATTTAAGTGATCGGTTTAACATAATCGAACTATTATTGGGCTAAGTAACAGAAGTATAAAAATTAAGGATACGCATGACCATCGTGATTAGAGTTTCATTGCACTGCTCATTCTAATAAAATCAAAACTTTATTTCAGATTTTAGACTGGCTGTCATGATTTTTTGAGAATCCCCCCCCCCATGCTATTAGTCTTTGCGTTATGAGGTATTTCTCCCGCTTTCTTAGCATGCCTTCGTGGTGTAGTGGTCAGCACGCTCGGCGCGTATTCGAGAGGCCCGTGGTTCGAGTCCTGGTGAGAGCATTGCTCATTTTTCATCTCTCTTGCTTTCAAAAAAATTGTAATGACTCTAGAGTGGCACCCGAACCAAAAGCTCGTGAATGATGATTCTTTACCACCAGGATCTGGCGATTGGGTATACTAAAAACCCATTCGCCCTTTAGAAGCGGAAGTGTATAAGGTATTTCTCCCGCCTTCATAGCATGCTTTCGTAGTCTAGTGGCCAGCACGCTTGGCGCGTATTCGAGAGGTGCGCGGTTCGATTTCCGGCGAGGGCATTGCTCATTTTTGATCTCTCTTTCTTCGAAATAACCTAATGTCGCTACAGCGTGAACTCTGTTGTCCGAATGGCATCACTCGACAATGAATTTTTAAATAGTCAGTCAGTGGAGAATATCGAACAACATTTCAGTGGTAGAAATGTGAGAATTTAAAGGATTTAATATTTAATTATATTAAATTAATTATATTATAATATTCTTTAATTATATTATCATTATTCTTTAATTATATTATAATGAATAATAATTCTTTAATTATATTAAATTATTCTTTAATTATATTAAATTATTCTTTAATTATATTAAATTATTCTTTAATTATATTAAATTATTTAATTATATTATGCAGTGATAGGTTAAACATGATTAGATTGCTAACTGAGATTATTAACCGACGAGATTGCTATAGTAAGAAAATGTATGGCCGTCGCAACTAGAAATTAACCACAAATTACGTAACCACGAATAACATACCTGCATACAGACATCACGAAGGAATCTCTTCTGAATCCATTTTAAATCCTTTTTGGCAACCCATTTTGGGGAAAAGAGTCCTTTATTCTGTCCTTAGGTACAGATGTCATGTAAAAACATAGTTAAATTGCATTCGATAGCGGTGAAAATGGATATTTTCGTTGAAATATGATATCCGAACGCGATTATAATGCTTCCTTTACTTCGTGCAGGGAAATAAAAAGTATATTAAATTAACGAAATATCTATATGAAAAAAACCAAAATATCCACATTTGATAGAAAAATCGAGTAACTAAATATGTAAACATCATAGACGACTATGGTGAGATAAACTTCGATTTTTTTTCTTTCATATTTGTAAGTTATATGTTAATTTAGTAATTTTACATTGACTTATCTTACGACATTATTAAGTCAGAACCTGATCCACTACCCAGAAAACCGAGCCTGGAAGATTCTACCTAATTGAAGCCTGTAAAACCAGGTTTAAAGCGCCAGGTTAAAATCTCCTAAGTTATCTCCTATCTCTTCGTAATCCAATTAGTTTATCTGCAATAAAAATAAAGCGAGTACCAGGAGCCTTAGAAAAAGCGATAAACCTAAAGCACCAGACAGTCTTAATCAGGCTTGAAACCAATAATATCATAAAATGTCCTAGAGCATGGGTTCTCAAACTGTTAAAATTCTTTACTATATAAATAAAAATCAAAATATATGTATACGATCATTTACAATTATGTATCAATATATGTGTAACCGGCAAAGTCTGAAATGCGGCATTCTTTAGAATGCTTAGGCATTGTATATAATGCCTAAAATTAGCCGTCAATGTGCGAAACGATTCATATTTCACACATTTCGTAGGCATTCTATAGAATGCCAAATGACAAACCGGCAAAGTATGGAATACATTTCCTATTCGTTTGGAAGAACCAAACTACTTCTTCCAAACGAATAGGAACCAAATGACTTTATTAACTTCTGGTAACATCATTTATTAACAGAAGTTAAACGAATTTCTCTTGCTGCGCATGCCCAGAATAAAATTTGGTGCAATTTTAAAAGAAGACAAATACGGTATATGGTTGATATTGTGTTATGTGGGCGCAAACAGTTCGGGTTTTTAAAACTTGTTAGGTTGTAAATTGCTTCATTACTTAGAATGTAAATATCGATTGTAAACTACGCAAATTTTCGCGTAAGAAGGATTACAAAACAGGAAACATTACAAGATGAATCAGCTGAATACTCATTTATTATACTTCTTGAGGAATAAAAGCAATTGAGTATTTACCATACGTCTATTCGTATATACTTTAGCAAATTGAGGAATAAATCCAGTTTGAATTACTGAATTAATGTCAAGAAACTGATATTAAATGTAATGTTTATGAACAAAATAAACCAAAATGAAATGAAATAGAAACACATGCAATAACCATACACAAATTTCCGTAGATTGCAATTGTAAACAGTAAAACCAACATGAGTAACAGGCTTGTGTAGGGTTGCTTCTGCTTTTAGTTGCTAGTATTTCCTCCCACGCCAACGGTACACCATTGCGCATGTGCACTAAGCGAAATTCGTTAACATTGATCAACTCAATGTGCGGCCATTTACGCCCACGGGACTACTGGCCGTTGTATCGCTAGGATGTGATGTTTCTGGAAAATAAAAGTACATTCATTTATCCTGTCAAAGAAAGCTTCAATACTATACAATATTGTCACGGACGCTTGAGTTATTTCTCGTACTTCATGAAAACGCATTTGAATACTGGACACGGACGACGTCACAGAATGTTGAAAGAACTTTCAACCAAATACAAAAACGTTAAACGTAATGATATTATTGAACTGTACAACCCTCTTTGTGAGCCCTGTCACGAAAAAACAAAAAGGGCATTGTTGTCAAACTTATAATTGTTTCTGAATTTTATTTCCGTTGTAAGGTAGATCTTATCGATTCCCAGTCTCTACTAGGTAGAAAATACAAATTTATTATATTGTATCAAAATCATCTGACTATCTCTTTTTTTTTTTTTTTTTTTTTTTTTTTTACATATTTCGAAGTTTTTTAATGGCACTCTTTCATTAATTTTTCAAAATAACATTTTTTTTTTTTTTTTTTTTTTTTTTTTTTTTTTGAGGAATGAACGTCTTTTAAATAGCAGCCTCATCATAACCTTTTTTTCATTGCCTAAAGAGCATTTGTCATTCTATAGAATGCCTAGTTATTATATACAATGCGTAGGGAAAGTATGTAAATAATTCCCATATTTCATACTTTGCCTAAAATCGTCCGGCATTATATATATATAATGCCTATGCATTCAATAGAATGCCGGCGTTTCATACTTTGCCGATAACATAAGAATATATAAACTGCTGGGGGGGAAAGACAGTTCTATATCTCTCGTTCTACTGGGCCGATTGACAAAATTCAACTTGCGTTTTTCATGTCTCGAAAGCGCGACTTATGATATGTATTATATTTATATATAGCTTTGTTCTAACATAGGTATTTTGACACAAAATCGGTCTTTTTCTGAAATAACATACCAATTTTTTCCCACATTTCGATTCTACGACTGAAATGATGCCTAGATATTAAATTTTGTAAAATTTGGTGCGAAATTTACGCAGAAATTCAAAAATTTATCTTGGCGAAATTTTTTCAGTTTGCGCCAAGAATAATTCACTTGGCGAACTTCTTAACATATGGCAACGAATTTTCCTTTCCCTTCCATTATGCCGGAGCGGAAAAAAAAGACACCTCGTTCTTATCTTTTTGCATTGTGCATGAGCGAGGAAAAAGTCAAATCATTCCTACTTTCAAATAATTTTAGCAAAGTGTCTAAACCACATTTGATATTTTATCGCTTTCAACAAATATGGCAAATTACAAAACGCGCCAGTGTATAAATTCACGTATATCTTCGGAAATTTTGACTAAAAAACTGTAATTTTTTGCAGGTATGCTTAGAAATACGCGTACTTTAAGATGATGGTAAAAATTTTATAGATTGTAATTAAAAACTTGTTTGAAAAATTTATAAAGCCTATTTAAGAATACAAATTTTAAAAATAAGTCATAAAGAATGGGTGAATTTTATTTGGAATGAACCTGAATTTCGAAATGTGAAAGGAAGAATCAAATAACTTTAATTAAAAAAAAGAGAGATTAGTAAATATATACCAACTCAATGAACCTTGAGGAGTTAAAATTTTGAGAGCTTATTTTTTAAAAACTACTCGTGCGATTTTTACGAAACTGGGTAGTTTGGCGTAATTTGAGTCGTAGAATGGAAATATGGAAAAAAATTGGTATGTGATTTCAGAAAAAGTCCCATTATGTGTCAAAATACCTATATTAAAACAGTGCTATATATAAATCTAATACATATCCTATCTTAAGTCGCGCTTTCGAGACATGAAAAACGCAAGTTGAATTTCGTCAATTGGCCCAGTAGAATGAGAGATATAGAACTGTCCCCTCTTTTCTTTACACAAGTGTCCCATTTTATTCTGATTTTGAACATCATTTAAATATTTTACCACCAAAAATAGTGTTGTTTTCCGTTGTTTCAGAAATCCTGTCCGAGAGAAATTGAAACAAAAGCAAATATAAATTTAACACTTTTCCCAGTTCTAGTATATTTTTCTTGCATAATTTAATACGAAGTGTTTTTCTTGGATGGTCATCCTGTGCATATCGAAATTCGGTTAACTTTTTATCGCTATTTTAGGACTGATAAATATTGAACAGGATGTTGTTGAAAATGAATCTGTGATTGGCTTTATCATGTAGTCGTTTCCTTTGGGACGGTCTGATTAACTTCCCAGGAGATAAATATTCCGCATTATGCAAACTAGCATTTTCTATACCGAATTGTGAATGAGAATATCCGGAATCATGTATTTAGATTACCATTTTACGATGAAAGTTTGATGAGACCTGTTTCGAAGTGTAATTTATTTTGAATATTTATTCAAGTTCTGGGAATATTTTTGTATCTAATAACTGATTTCAGAATAATATTTGCATGCAGAGTCATGTTTTACCAAAACATTTTTGCTTCGTAATTTTTCTTAAATTCTTCTATTCATATTCTTAAATTCATATTCTTCTATGCTTCCACAAAGTCTGATATTTCTGGATCTGTAAATATGATCTGTAAACATCATTCAAAAACAGCAATTTTTAGTAGATTACTGCATCAGTGCAGCACAAAAAATGTGAGAATAGCATTCTGTTTTTTTCGAAACATATTCTTGCATATCTAAAATATGAATAGTCTTTCTTAAATATAAAATATGAATATTCTTGCATATATATTTTGTTTTTCGAAACATATTCTTGATTATCTAAAATTTTAATTTATATATCGTTATTGGTAAATCGCTCTAGAAGTTGGTATTTGATTTGAGTTTTGGTTTGGTGCGGTTTAGTTGATTATGGCAAAGCACACTAGAGCTATCTGCCTAAGGGAAAAGATGCCTTCATGAAGGACTCTTTAAGGGAAACTGACTCGTATACACATTATAAGGTATTTCTCCAGCCTTTCTAGCGTGCCTTCGTTGTGTAGTGTTCAGCACACGGAGCCGGTATTTCAGAGGTCCGTAGTTCGATTCCCGGCGAAGGCGTTGCTAATTTTTCAATCTCTCTTGCTTCCAAAAAATTCTAATGTCTCTATAGTGGCGCCCGAACTAAAAGGGTGTTGGATGATGATTCTCCTCACCCAGCATTTGCCGATTGGGTGCCTTATAAAAAAAACCCAGTCGCCCTTTAAAAGGGGGAGTATATAAGGTATTTCTCCCGCCTTCGTGGTGTAGTGGTCAGCAATGAGCCGGTATGTCAGAGGTCCGTGGTTCGATTCCCGGTGAAGTCGTTGCTAATTTTTCAATCTCACTTGATTTTAAAAAATCCTAATTTCTCTACAACGTTACAAATATTTGATTTCAGTACAAACATATAATTACAGCGCTTCGAAATGGAAGTTAGAGTATCAATATATAGATGCAAAAAAATACCTACCATATGCTCAGTTTTTTTTTTTTTTTTTTTGTTTGAAGATGTCAAAGCACACGAAAACTATCTGCAGTGCTACAGCTTAGGGCCTCCGCTTTCTTGGCCCTCCCCCAAAAAACCCTCTAGGTATCCGAAAATCATATTTACATATAATATCTGGACTTATGAAGGGCCCCATATTTCAATTAGCTTAGGGCCTTATCAAGTCTAAATCCGGTCCTAACTGAAAAAAGAGAGAGGCCTTCGTTAAGGGCTTTCAATTCGTGTTACGTTAGGAAAGCAGTGAAAACATCTATGCAGCCGGTCCTTTTGCCAGGATTTGAGCCTTAGTCGAAACCGGAAAGGTGGACACCCTGGGCACGTGCCCCATTTGCCTCTGCGGTAATCAAATCCCACTGAAGTTTTGATTAGTTAATCCGGTGTGAATTTTCGTTCACTCATATGTTCTCTCCTCATATTTTCTGTACTTAGGAAGCCTTTGCTCACCTTGTTTGAAGAGAAATTGTCTGTTGGATGCCTTTCTCATAAATAAAATTTGAAAAGATGAAACCAGGTCCGGAGTATATGAGTGCCCTGCGAGTTTAGCCACTTGGCTGTAGTGAGTGTGAAATCATTTAGGAAGAATAATTTCCTCCTGAAGAAGAATAACCGTATTATATATCTCTTAAAATGTATTGCACCTTTTGTCTTTTGAAGCACCCGCTAAATGAAAATTAATATATTTAGTGTTAAAATTTTAACGTGTTTATCTATGGAACTTCAAGGGTTAGGTTAGGTTTTCGAATATGGCAAAGCCAGGATCATGACTGCCTAAGAAAGGGATGCCTTCGTGAAGGATTTTCTGAGGGTAACTGACTTGTATACACGTTACACATGAGGAAAACCATAAAAACCAACCATGCAACCAGCCCATTCACCTAGGTTTGAACCCAAGCCGCCATTATTCAGCGGTCTTAACCACATAGCCACTGACGCGGCAAACTTCTAGAGAAATCTCATTAGAAACCTCATTATCAGAGACCTATCTGTATTTATATGCAAAATTTTATATAACTGAAAGATGCACTATTCCTTCATTGAAATGAGCCATTGAATTAGTGCTAATATATATGTGTTGTGTAACTTATCTATTACTAAAATCACTGATTTTTAGGCCTATGTATCGCAAGACTAATATTTTTTTCCTTGCAAAAAATATAATAAGCAACACAAACACTTTCGTTACATTAAATGAACAAAATAATTTACTTTCGTACCAAAGTTTGACATTCAGCAATTCTGTCACAATTAAAACTGAAACTGTGAAAATGGTGAGATTGACTAAAATTTTTATAAGACTATCCGAATAATTTATAAGAATATTCGAATAGAATTTTATAAGAATAATTTTATAAGAATATTTCATACAATAATTAACTTATCAGTCTTTAAACTTTCTGTATGTAATTTCTCATATTAGAAGCATCATCGATTCCATTCGAAATAAAATATTTTATCCTTAACTGAGAGTAAAATATAAGGACATTTATTTTATCATGATCTGAATAGAATAAAATAATATAATATTGCGTATGAATTGCGAAAATAACAAGTCAAAAGTACAAAAAATGTACTTGCTGAATTTTGCTATAGGGAAAAAAAAAAAAAAAAGTTGCTTAGAATTATGACTGTCTCAAAATGGCGAATTTTGTTCTACGAAAGAAGTAACTTGGAATTATGATGACTTTGTTCAAAATGAGAAATTTTGCTGTACCCCCCCTCCCCAAAAAAGAGCTTGGAATTATGATTATTTGAATTAAAATTCTGCTCACAGGAAAAGAAATAGAATGATAATTTTGTTCGAACCAGTGAGAGCACGTTAAAAATGTCTTTATCAACTTCTTTTCATTTTCTTTCTTCATAGCGCTGAGTGGATGACAGCAAGGATATATGAATCATATCACCTTGCCGTCATCCACTCAGTAATTTCATGACACTTTCTATCCATTTTTAGTATCATGACAAATGTATAATCTCATTACATCAAGTAGTTTCGCTGTAGTTCGTATCTGTGATGTGGTTCCGTTGTTTGTAGATATAGTTACGAGACGTTTGCTTCGTTATCTTTGGTTAGAACATTAGTAATTCAATTCAAAGAAAGGGTAATTTTGTTGTTTTTCCATACTGCACAGTGTGTCGGAAAAATAATGAGTTTAATATTGTTACGAAATGTCCAGCCGCGGTAAGATAGCTTCCCCGCAAAAGGAGTTTAGGGTTTCCAGAAAACGGCAGGGGCAGGCAGAGTTGGCATATTTAGCGCGAAATCGCCCGTTTTTCGACAAAACTGGCGATATGCCATAGACGGATGAAGAACCTTCTGGGTTGAATTCCGACCGGTCTGCCCCTGAATGTTCTGGAACGCAAAGCTGTTACGTTTCTTCACGGGTTCGTGGATTTGTAGTGATTGACGACGACAGTTGAAGAAGTATAAAAATACAATTTATTTAGCTAGTATTACTCAGGACAGCAACAAAAACACGACTCAGTTCGGTCGTTCTCGGAACTCAACGTACTCTCAAGACTCTCCACGCTACAACTCGCGACTCAGTCGACGATACAAAGCTTCAACAATGCACGCTCTCGATGCACCAACTCGATACAGTGACGAGACACCTCGACACTAGACTGATGATCAAACTCGATGGACTCGCGATCGATTAAGAAACTCTGACAGGACACACTAGACTGACGATTAACTCTCTAGACTAGGCACTGACTGAGTCTCCTTTCCTTTTCTCACTATTGCCGTGTGTAGCTTGCACATAGCAAGCTGTATACCGGCTGCCTTTGAATTATGACTCTCCGCGTACCAGCAAGGTTTATATAGCTTTTGGCTTGCGTTTGAACACATTCTGGGGCAAACCGGTACGAATTCGTTCAAGAAGGTTCTTCATCCGCCCATTCGGCGATTTCGCGCTAAATAGGGCAACCATGCCTTCCCTTGCCATTGTCTGGCAACCCTAAACCCTCTTTGCTATTTTACCGCGGCTGGGCATTTCGTAACAGTATTATATTATGATGTAAACCTTTTCCTCTGTGTGATGGATCCTGGGATATTTTAATTCGAGGTACAAGCTGACGTAGTTTCTGAAAAATATTGCAATCGTGATCTTGGTTATTACCTAAACTAGTAAGGCTGGACTTAAGGCCACAGAACGTGTACGTCAAACCAAAAGCTCCGGGATTTGAAGTTCCAAAATCATCCCGTAACCGTCTTTTTCTCTGACGAAAACAAGGACAATGAGGGTTGAGCTCCCTTTGTACATAGGGCTTTGTAATGTTTAAATCGGGCGCTGATTATAGTTGTGTGTTAGCTATTAACGCAGCATGTGCCTAAAGGATCCACCTCAAGTGACCAAAGCTGTCTATCATTCATATTTCATCCAGATTCAAATTGGCGAATGCGCTGCCTGCGTATGGTTGTCATTTTTCTCATGTTTGTAATGTAGATACGAACAAGGCGCTCTTACAAATTCCTATGAAGGCATCTTTATTGCATTTTTTATCTGAATTAAATAAGCCATCCTGTAGTGAAAGGTCTGGCCTTTGTAATAGAAATTCGGATCATATTTAGCTAGAAATTCCAAGCTTAATGCTTGAAAACTTTAGTAATTCTTTCTGTAATTAACGTTTTACAGGTTATTTTAAGAAAAAGATACCGGATTGAGGTACAGGGTTTGTCGACACCAAGAAATGTATCAACTTGGCCCAATCCACCAACCCGCAATTGAAATTTTAAAACACATTTTGAAGAACTGTCTGTAAGGTGTTTTGAAGATTCCTCCCTGGTGGTGAAAAATATGTAATAGCATTCTTCCTTATTTTGCATGAGTAGAATACCTCCGGTATAGCTATTAGATATAGTTTTCCGTTAAAAATAGCCCAAAACCTCACTACAGTTTACGGATTCTTTATGTATATCAGCTATGGAGTTTACGTAAGTTTGTTCGGAATCCGCATACCTCAGTTTTGTCAAAGATTAACCTAGTTTTTCCAGTTTTGAACCAGAAATAATTGAAAGGTACTAAGATGTGCCATTTTATGTGCTCCTTCTAAAAGAGCTTTTGCATATATTGTGATTAATTGTATTGCGTCTGAGATATTTCCACGCGAAAATGAGAATAAAAAATTCTTTTTAAAAATAAAAAGCAATCAGATATTTGAATTTTTCTGTTCCGATTTATTGAATAATAAACGAAGCGTTCTATCTAAGAACATAAAAAATGTTTTATTCCGAATGGAAATATTTTCTATCTCTTGGTTTGACGTATGGGAAAACTTCAAGATATTGCACCCGATTCCGTTAAATTCCACCGTAGTAAATTGAATATGGAAATTTAGGAGTCACGTCAAATTTTTAGTTTTTCCGATACATGCGCATAAAATTTAAGCAGTCGTGGGTGTCTCGCATAAACGTGATCTGATTCAAGATGGCATATTATACGGCACGCTGTTTCCGCTGGATTACTATGGGAATGATTTTAGTAATTTTATCCGCTTGTGAACTTAGTTCAAAATCTGATGAAAGAAATTTCTCAGAATTTATCAGTCATGTTGTAAGTGCAAGACCAAAAATAGTTACTACTAATACTAATTTATTAGTTTAAAAAAGTTTTTACATGCATTAATCTCGCTGTTTTTCAATTCAATTTAATCCGAGTTTTACCAGTCCACGAGTGGAGGGGCCCACCAGCGGCCGAGCGGTAAAGTCGCTGAACACTGGTAGTTCGGTCCGAGGTTCGAACGGGCTGGCTGCATGGGTGTTTTCGTGGTTTTCCCCATGTGTAACGTGTATACGAGCCAGTTTCCCTTAGAAAGTCCTCCACGAAAGGCATCCCTCCTCTTAGGCAGATAGCCCTTGTGTGCTTTGCCATAATTAAATACACCACACCACCACGAGTGGAGGTGGAGAACTACTTTATTTTTGATCTTCCTGCTTGTCTGATTCTTCTCTTTTTGTGTGTGGGGGGGGGGTGATGTAAGAAGCAGATTTTTAAAAAGCTGTGTAATGTGAAGAAAAGTTACGCTTAGTCTTTTTCAGCAGAGCGGAAGTATTTTCATCAACAGGTTCATCATACTGTTCATCTCAGCTTGATTGGAATGTAACTGCTTGACTGTGGCTTGAAATTCTGTGCACTTCTTCAGAAGAATCATGTTGATGCTTATAGTGAACGTATTCTTCAGTTAGTTCATTACATTATTACTGCTGTTAGCGAGAAATATGTTTATTTGGCCTTTTGCTCTGCAGTTTATGCACAGACGCATTTTCTATGTTTACGTGTTGCCAAAACGGAAACGAGAAAAAATAGCTTTGCGTTTAAGTTGCCGATAATGCATAACGATACTTGCATGCTGTTCGTAATGCTGGACTGACTCCGTTATGCGCAACATTTTTCGATTGTACGCATATTCTCTATGGGGTACATTCGTTTTGTAATAATGGTAATGGAGAGTCTTGAGATATTTGAAGAATTACGAGGACGTAAAAGAGACGCCAACTGTTATGCGGCTAATATTAACTGTCATGCCCGAGATAATCTCTTGCACAGCACTAGTGTTCGAAAATGTCACGCCCGAGTATTACTCGGGGTAATTTTTTTTTTTTTTTTTTGAATGCATCGTATTGTTATACCCGAATATATATCGGGAGACGTTTATTTTGGCTTCATCTCTTTGTCAAACCCGATTGTATCTCGGGAAAAGTTAATGTGCGCTCAGTTCAATAGATGACAGCACTTTACTGAAGATTTCAAAGGTTAGAGGTTATTTGGTTCAAGGTGCATGGGATCTTTTTGTTGTAAAATAGCGTCCAGTTCTTTGAAACGTTATATAGATGATTTAGATTCTTCAACCGAAGATGAAGGATGTGTGTTTAATGAGCAGTATTTATGATACTTCCATGGTCAGCCTCAAAAATAAAAAATGGAGATATACTCAAGCCGAAGATTGTTTCTAATTATGGTCTAACTATGGGTGGTGTAGATAGCTGTGATCAGGAAATATCCTTTCATCCAACAATCCGAAAACGTCAGATAAAATATTATAAAAATATATTTTTACATTTACTAGACAAGGTACTCTGGAACTCATATTTGCTCTATAAAAATGTAGTTGGGAAACGTATTACATTTTTAGAATTTCGAATCCAAGTTGTAGAAGAGCTTTTACATAAATATGATGATGCAGCTTCTGGACAAAAGAATGTTGGCAGACCACCTACAATAGATAACCCTGACCGTCTTACTGAACCACGTTTTATATCCCATTTTCCTCCTATTCCTGCGAAACAAGACAGTGCAAAGTGTGTTGTTCGAAAAAGGATAAAAATGGGGAAAAGATAAGGAAGGAATCACGATTCTGGTGTAGTGATTGTGGAGTTGGTTTGTGCTTGGAAAAGTATTTCCAGTTGTACCACATAAGACTGAATTACTGAACTACTAATAGGTATTCACTTATATTTATTTATATTTTAGAAAATAGTTAATTTTTTTTATTTTTAGAAAATAATGCTCCACTAGAAGCGAACTTTGCAACTGCCATGTTGAGTGACAACTACCTCAAAGAAAATATGCAGTGGCTACAAAACTTTAAAAATTTTACCCATGTACGTTAAAATATCAATTTTTAACTACTTAAGTATATTTTATTTTGTACTAAACATTTGGTTTTTGCAATAAAAAAATTTGACAATTTGTGTACCCAAATCATCAAAATAACTTGACAGTTAAACGGTTAAATATCCAATCTAGATTAAGAGAACTGCCTTAAAGTAACAGTGAGTCATTTTTACCATAAGCTGAAAACACTGTCTATTTAATTCAGCCAGATGATCTTGTGATTCCGGAACTCAATTTTTCCGGTTTGCCTGGTTGTGTCTTCACTACTGTAGACGGGCATTATTTTTGATTTTGCATAAAGATATCAAATAAGCTTTGTTATATTTGATTTTCCGCCCTTCGTCTTCTGCAGGGGTAGACAGATTATTTGAAGGAGAACGATGCTTATATGCGGTAAAACATTCGTCTTAGATTTGCGATGAATAATTCAGTATTACGCCACATCGCCTATTATTATGGAGGCACATAATAGGCGGCCACAGCTAACTTCTATGAAGGGACAGACAATTTATATGCATGCCTTCTTCGGGATTCGAACCCGCGACCTTCGGTACGGCACTCAGTGTTCACTGACCAGTTTCCCGTCTAAGCGACGTACTATAAGAGTTAGAAGCATTGAAAAACTATCACACAAGTTAAAGAAAGGGGGGTTTATATATTACACATCCAATGGACGAGAAATTTCAAATGATTCAGCAGATCTATATTGAAACTGAGGACGAAAAGCATAATGATGAAATAGCTTAGGGAAAAGTATAAAACAATTACAGTAGAACATTTCTGTGATGCGGTTAGGTGTTCGTAAATCTTTTCAAAAGAAATAAAGCATTAAAAAAAAACAGAGCATTTCTGCGGAAATAATTAACTAGTTTTTAACTTGTATTAAAGCAAAGCGTTAATAATCACATTGACAAACAGCAATTGTATTAATCACAAAAAGACGGTTAACAAAAAACATTAAGCAGTTTATTATTAGTCCAAAGGGGCTTTATTCCCTGAAGGACTATTCTTTTCTTTTTGCAATTTGCGCCTGCCTTTCTTTTTGCAACGGCGTATCATTTTTCAAATCGTTGCCACCAAATACTATCGCCCTGTATTATATTTGATGAAATTAAATAATGAAGAATCTGCATAAATGTGTGTATATTTCTCGCATTGTGATAAACCAACAGTACCTAGAGCCATCCAATTTTGAATAACATACGTCTAGACCCGAATATGGGCATCTAGAAGCCCGAATTCGGAATATGAAATTTGTTTTATTACCGATTTCATACTTTGTAAAACTTTAACGATTTTTTTTTTGATTAACAAGCCCAAGGATTTATAATCGAGCAATGGCAACACTCTACTGGAGAGGGGGAAACTTTTTTATCTCCAGCGTGCGGAACTGTGTATCGCAAATTCTAAAGATATGCTCATTTTAAAGTTATTTTGCAACACTGCTGTTGAACTGAACTTTATGGTTAATGGAATTTTATGGTTTAAGTGCAAAGAACATTATATTTAATAAATAAAGGTAACGCACAAAACAAGAACATGATATTTAATAAATAAAGGTAACACACAAAACGTTAAAAAAAACGCCCCTTTGGACGTAATTTAAAATCTGAAACATTTCAGATTTTCTTTTTTTTTTTTAAATATTAATTTATCTCATGAACCGTTAACAAATATACTAGTTAGAATCTCGCCTACGTGCTTGTGCCTATGGTCGCGATTACCGTGGAGATTAATAATGTTAAAATATTGCATGCTAATTTTACGTAAGTATTTCTGTAAGTAAGTATTTATTACGTATGTATTCTATTATAGTTATATGAAAATTTTATTGTTAAACAGTTTATTATGAGGGGAGCTGAAATTACTTTTTTATTCTTTTAATATCTATTTTTATATCAGTTATGCTCAAGTGAGATAACTGATGTGAACACCATATGACTTCCTTGTACGGCCTATGAAATTATCCGCATTTCTTGCTGCACATCCTTTAAACTTGTTTCTTCGAATTTCATAACAGATATATCTTTCATTCAATCAATTCAGTTCTGACTTTGCTGCTAATTGTGCTCATTTTTGCCATTTTGGGCAAAAATGAGTCAACTCCCCTTTCCCCCCCCCTTTTTACTCATCAGTTTGACTTTATACTAAAAAAAAAAAAAAAATCTTCGTAAAAAATTGGAAAATACAAAAAACATAAAACACCAAAAACAGTTTAAAAAAATTTTGCAATCAAAGTGTCTAGGCCAAAATAAGCAACTTGGACAGCGGGCTGAAAGACAGAATTTTCGGTGCACAAAATGTAAACTTTCCGTCGCACTGGGCAAAAAGACATTGAAGTTGCTGGACCAACTAACTTAATTTATTGCACTACTAAGAGTTTCAAAATTAAACAAATTCGCTCCACGTTAGGCTTAGCTCCAACGCGCTCCAACTTTAACTTGTACGGGCAGACGTCACAAAAAAAAAAAAAAAAAAAAAAAAAAAAAAAAAAATTCTCCTCTGAATCCATTTTAATTTTGTTTTATAATCCGTTTTGGTAAAAGAATTCATTGTTCTGTCCGTACGTGCTGATATCAAGCAAAAACATCGTTCAGGTGGAATCGAAAGCGGTCAAAATGAACATGTTCTGTGAAATATGGTACCCGAAACTTTTCGCGATTATAGTACTTCTTTTACTTTGTACAAGGAAGTAAAAAGGAGAGAAAAAGAGTCACAAGTTCCTGGGGAGAGAGAATTTTTTTTTTATCTACCTTAGATCTCAATGAAAATTATTGTGAATATCGTTTCTGTTGAATAGTAGATGTCGGGAATTTATCATTCAGCCTTTTATAACTGAATTTAGTGAATTCAGGTTATGTTGTGCATTACGAAAGTTTCATTTTGCTGCCACCAAGTCGAACATAATTTCAATCAATTGTTTTAAAGTCCATTGTATATTAGAAGGGCAAGGTTATGACTCGTAGCTAACAATAGAACAGACGATATTATTCGCGCTACCTTTAAGGAAATAGTACATTTTAAGCTCTCTATGTGTGTGGGTTGAAGAAAGCAAATGACTGCGTTTTTATTATGTTATTTCTTCTTGTGGCTGAACTCGATCATGACGTCAGTACTAGTTGAGAATGAACTGTAAAGAGAACAGGGTTAAGTAAAATTTAATTGCCACACAATTGAATAATCTCGCCTACTACGTAATGTAAGATGTGTTCTAATTTTTGCAACCCATTCGTCAAAACGATCTTAATGACTGAATTAATTTATTATTAACGATAATATTATTAATGAATTTGTATTAAAAAATATTAGCAGCTTATACGTAATTCCATGGTATAACATATTTTAATGTCAGTAATCAGAGTAAATCAATTATTGCTAGCTATTGAAGTTTCTTTCTTTCCCAATTATTAAATTTTTTTCTGATGAAATCATTGAAAAAACTTAATTAGCTGATGAAATAGGCATTTTTTAAGTTTTCAGTGTTCGTTTATTGGATCATATAATGTTGTTGAAAGTACCCATGTTTTTATTTTGGCAATTAACCTTCTGAACGAAATATGCAATTGCTATCACATATGTACTAGCCCAAGCTGCTGTCTAGTTTTTCTAATAAAATCTAAAATGTCAGGAAATTCTACTGGCCATATTTTGAGTTTTGCACTATTCACTCTCTAACTTAATATATTTTAATATCTTAACACTGAATACATTCATTCTTGGACAGACCATTAGGAAAAAGGAACAAAAATAGACAAATCATTAATAAAATAGTAAAATCGATAAAAACAAAAAAAGAAAATATGAAGGATTTCAGATTTTAAATTACGTTCAAAGGGGCGTTTTTTAACATTTTGTGTGTTACCTTGATTTATTAAATATCGTGTTCTTTGAACTTAAACCATAAAATTCAGTTAAGAGCAGTATCGCAAAATAATTTTAAATTGAGTATAGCTTTAGAATTTCCGGTACGCGTTGGAGATAAAAATGTTTTTTTTCTGTACAACGTTGCCATTGCTCGCTTTGAAATCGTTGAGTTTGTTAATTAAAAATTCGTTAAAGTTTTACAAAATACGAAATCGATAATAAAACAAATTCCAAATTTCAAATTTGGGCTTCTAGATGTGTATATTCGCAGTAGGATTACGTCATTCAAAATTCTGTGGCTCTAGGTACCGTGTTTTTATCCCAATGCGAGAAGCATATACGTACATTTATGCATATTCTTCATTATTTAATTTCTTCAAATATAATACAGGGCGATAACATTTGGTGGCAACAGTTTGAAAAGTGAAACGGATATTCAGAGTGATTCGTCGCGAAACGAAAACATTACTCCTTCAGAGACAAGGCCCCTTTGAACTAATAATTAAATTAATAAAATATTTAATAAATAAAAGTTTAATAAATCGTTATTAATTTAGTAAATTACAGTTTCATACAAAATTAAGAAATACCTCAGCCGGACTTTGGCTGAATTAAGCCCTGATTGTACGGTATAATATACAGTTTTAAGGGATGATAGAAATTAAGTCCATTCTCTTTCCAGTATACCTATGAAAAAAGAAAAACGGTTAAAGCGTCACCATGCTAGAATAGAGAAAATGCTAGAAATAGTATTAAGTATATGGACGAAATTTTAACGGAGAATCTGTAGATATGAAAACAAGGGAGAAGAGTCCAACTCTTTTTGATTTCCAACCCTGCCGATATAATTCTTTTAAAAAATCTGACTCTCCGTCCAAGGATTTGTTGCTCAGAGAAATATAGACATGCGTTCAGAAAGTAAGAATCGAATTTTAAGGCTTACTTGTTTTCAAAATGGAAATTTTTCTGCTGAAATTGTGGCTGACATAAAAGAAGTACCGGAATTCTCTAATTTAGGGCTCCAGTGTGTTCCGGCTAAAATTCTGATTAATCCATGAAGGCAGAAAATAAGAGGAGAGGCCCTAACTCGTTTTCCCTATGCACTGCTTTGAAGCAGGAGCGATCGCCTCGTGGAGACCGAAACGTTCAGTGACTTACCATTCAGATCAGTGGGTTTTGACATGATCGGATGTAAACATTTCGTAATTACGTCATAAATATACGTATAAATGTACATATTTTCTTTTTCGACAATATTTCAGAATCCTAAGTATGGGAAAAGAATACTTTTTTGAACAGTGTTTCATTCTGAACGGAATTAAGTGCTATACTTTTCCCAGAACGGTTTGCTTAGAACAGTTTAATTTGACTGAAATATTTTTACAAGTTTTCGTTAATTACATTAGGAAACAAAATTAAGCTAATTCAATTTTATTCGGTTAAGGATTATAAAAATTAAAGGTCAACTGTAATACTTTCCCCCGCCTTCTTAGCATGCCTTTGTGGTGTAATGGTAAGCACGCTCGACGCGTAACCGAGAGGTCCGAGGTTCGAGTCCCTTCGAGGGCGTTGCTCATATTTCATGTCTCCTGCTTCGAAATAATGTCTCTACGACCTATGTGACTAATCACGAATATTTTAACGTGCATTTATTTTATATTATTTTTATATTTATTTTTAACCTCCATCGTTCACCCTATTTTCAAATTCGTAATAAGCTGTCTTGATGATGTGGCACGTTCACATGGGGCCGCACATGGTCCTTCCACCGAATTCGCAAATGTATCTGTCTTCTGTTCGACATATTTGTGTAAAATTGTATATAATTTTACGCAAATGTGTGTTACAAATCAAGGAAAAGTTAACTTATCAGCATATCTGTGTCTACATTCGTTAATTTTGAAGAGGATTGCAGCAGTTGGTGGTAATTTCATTTTTTAGATAACCCAAAGTGATTATTTTTCAGTTAAATGAAAATAAAATGAGCAATTATTAAGCCTCTCCTCTAAATATTTTTAAAAGTACATGTTATAGTAATATGTCGATGATAAAAAATGTATTTTATTAAAAAAATTTGGGCTCTTGGAACATAAAATAACAGTAGCGAATACTCTATCAAGGCTATCGAAAGACGCATACAATTTTAAAGGTACCGTAAGGTATTTTTCATTCTTTTACGCATAACATTTTTGCTAAAATCTATATTTTTGTAGTCCAAAGCTTAGAATGTTCTAAAATAAAATCATAATCAAAGTCGCTGTTGTAAAATATCGAAAAATATCCAAGATGTGATTTTTTACGTAAGTATTACTAAACTATACAAATTGGTATTATCCATCACACAATGAATCTTTCTCTTAATCGGAAGTGCCGCGCTTTACGGATTTGTATGGAACTGTCGTGTGTGAAAATATAATCAAAGCGTTGTCAAGGGAGCTTCTGCATGTAAACAAAAAAATCCCTGCCTGGGAGCACTGTTTCCCTCGTAGTGCGGGGTTGGCCCCTCTTTTCATTATTAGCCCCATGCATTAATCGCAAAATTTAAGAAGACAGGACCACTTTAAGTTCTGGTCGTGTGTGCAGAAAGAAGCGTAATAGTTCAGACCGTAATAGTGACGAAAACGACCTAGAAAGGGTTAAAAGTTGTCAACTTCAGTTAAAGATTATCTTAAAAATATTACCCTATTACAAAAAATTTACCATGCTTGCTCTTCGGTTGTAATTTTGACTGATTTCCATAGGCATTGGTTGCGTTGTAAGACTCAAGGCGGGATGAAAACTTATACGACAGTCTTGGATGGTTACTCAGTATTTAGATAAATTGTAGTTCAAGTGTAATCTTATAAATGAGTCAAAGATTACTTTTAAGAATGGTTTTATTGCTTGAAAAAGAACTAACCTTATTATTTTGACGCTATTTTTAAAAATAAAGTTGGTAAATCATGGGGTGCAAAAAATTATTATGTACACTGCGGGGGGAAAAAAGGGGGGCAGTTCTATATCATCCGTTCTACTGGGCCGATTGACAAAATTCAACTTGCGTATTTCATGTCTCGAAAGCGCAACTTATAATATGTATTAGATTTATATATAGCATTTTTTAATATATTGCTTCAAAAGAATAAAGTTAAATTTAATTTTAAATAATTCTCTTGCGCCATTGCTGCAAGGAATGAAATTTGAATTTAACAAACATTCTTTATTCGTAAAAGCAAATTTAAAGTTAATAAATTTAAATGAAATTTATTGCAAACAAATAAATTATTAATTATTGTTGCGAACTAATCTACAATATCATTTAAATTCTAAGAGCATATGTAAATCAAGTGCAAGTGTCAAAATCCATGAATAAATATAAAATTCCAAAAGTTATTTAATCCTAAAAAATTTATTTATAAAAATGTGTGAGTGAATGATTGTTGAGCAGGCAGGAGACAGACTTATAAAGGGGAAGTTGCCTCCAAACCTAACTCTTCAATCATTCAATTCGTGTTTCGTCATCCATGCAGGCAAGGTTAAAAGTCAAAACCAAAAGTAATACCAAATGGGGTGAATTAATAAAAAGAAATTTAAACAAATGGAATTTTGAGAAATTAAAAGACTAGAATTGAAATTAAAAAAATAATAAATAGGAGTAGACAACCAAAGTAACTTAGAAACTCTTGCCTACAGAAACTTCCCCTACACGAATTATGCGTATAAATCAAAAAGAAACTAGACATTATCTATAAAATAGTACATAAATTATACTTAAAAAATACTTAAAAGGCAAGTAAATAGTAAGTTTTAATTTAACTTACCAACTATATTTGTTTTTGGGGAGTGAAGAAGTATTGCCAAACTAAGTGATGTTAAGTAGTGTGTTCTGTAAACTTTAAAAAAATTGGTCCTTGGTCCCAGTAGAACGGGAGATATAGAACTGCCCCCCCCCCCGTTTTTTCCGCATTGTACGTTAATCGTAAACATTGACTACTAGAGATAAAAATGTTACTATTCTGCTCAGTATCATTTTAGTTCGGAACTAGAACCTCAAGGAATAGTATGTGAAGGTCTTTATCTCTCCTTCCCTACTAAACCACATGAAAAAAACCTTCGTGTTGATAAGATCTTACGTATAAAGACTGGTGATGTCCGTGCCTTCTGTGGAATTCCTACTTCTGTTAAGGGGACTCGTACACCTTAAAACCCATAAGATGTTCGAATAGGTGACTGGTGCAAGAATTGCGATAACTAATTTATTTTAAAAGCAATTAATACCAGCGTTTTACAGCTGACTACATAATATAGCTGCTTTCTGAAATAGTAATCAGAAAGTTTGTGTTGCCACAAATATTTTTATAATTTAATCCGTTTGTGACAACATTTTTCGTCATGTTTCCAACTTGCGCGCACAGTTTAAAACATTCTGTTGCATAATTTAATTCCATATTTAATATATAGCTTTTATAACATGTGGAAACTACTGTAAACCTAAAATTCTAAAAATTTCATGTTAAATTTTTATTTTATTTTGAGTGGAGTATGTAAAATGTATTTTATTAACAAAATTTGTAACGTTTTCGTCTATAAAATTTTTCAATATTAAAATATTCATCAAATTGTTGGTTCAGTTAGAAAGTAGTGCCCATATAAAGAATTCCATCTAATTTCAAGTATGTACCATTAGCCATTTTTAAAATATCATGCGCGCAAGGTGGAAACATGGCGAAATATTTTGTCACAAAGAGGATTAAGTTACAAAAATATTTGTGGCAACACAAACTTTCTGGTTACTAGTTTCCAAAGCAGCTATATTATGTATAGTCAGCTGTAAAAAGTTGGAAATAATTGCTTTTAAAATAAATAAAATATCCAAATTCTTGCAACAGTCACATATTTGAAGATCATGAGGGGTTTAAGGTGTATGAGTCCCCTTAATCAACACAGGAGGAGATGCCTCCACTAAACACTGTACCGATCGATTAGCAGTTTTCATATGTTATTTCCTGATTAATTAAAACTTGAAAATTGTTCCTAAAGGCTCCAAAAAAAAATAATTTACTCTTTAATTTTGTAAAAAAAAATGGTTTGATTAAGTTACGTCATTATTTGAAAGATCCGATTCGAATTTGATTGAATTGTGTATTACTCTGTGAAACAGGAAATAAAGTAAAGCGAAAATGTACGCGTCTTTGTGCACTCTGCATAATCTTCAGATATTTTCTGGTGAACGACCATCGAAGCTTAGAATCTTTTCCCTCTTTTAAAAAATTATTTATTTATTTGCAAATAGGAGGAAAACTTTCTCCACAAACTCACAGAAGCATGACACGTAGTACAGAAATTTGCAAGACCCTTCCTCAACTTAAAGCTGTTTTTCTTTTCGCAGTTGGTCAAATAGTTCTTCCTGAAGAGTTTTCTTGTCACGAACCAGATTTGGAGAAGTTCTCCCTCGCTCTTCAACAAATCAGAAGGAAGTCCATTGGTCTTTTCGTAGCTGATTATTTGCCAAATACCTTCCGGAATTAACTCGAGTTATTTGCGCTGCGATTATCTTTTGATGAATCGAGAGAAAAAGTTTTTTATTCTTTAAGTCTTATCATGTCACACTTTTAAAGGAAGTTTCAGGGACAGATAAGTTTCTTATATTTAAAAGCTACGTGACCTAGTTTTCAAGGGACGTCCTTGTCGCGGAACGCTTAAGTTGTCCCTCTCAGCAGTACTATCGGTTTTTCGTTTGAATCTTTAAGTCAAATATTAAGAGTTAAGAATTTGTATTTTTATTGCACTTATTATGATTGTATTCTGACTGTATATTTTCATTTGGTTTTATATGCTAGTTGTTATGCATAAGAAACGTATCATGTTGTTTTTAATAATTAACATTTCGTATTTGGCGGGGGATAATTTTACTGGAAACTGGAAAAAGAATTATTATTTTAAATCAAGTAGATTGCTTTTGTTAATTTAGTTATGATTTTTAAATATATGAATAAATTAAGAATTTTTGCTATTTGCAGAACATTTTTGACTCAGTAATATTACCGAATTTTATCCTAATTATAGAAATTTTTATTTATGATTTATTAATTTTATTTTCATGATAGATTATGTGTAATATATCATTAGCATCAGATTTAAGTTCCGTCAAAATGCCTTTTGTTTTTCATTGAAACCGGTTTAAAATTCAGCACGCCTTCTGTGACATGCCTTTCTTATTTATTTATATTTTAATTTTTATTTTTTTCGGGTGGGAAGGGAGGAAATAAAATCATTCATTAGTCATGGCCAAAATATTTGTACTCCGAAAGTCCCTCAATTATAATTGAGAAATTTCTTACATTGTAATAATATTAGTTGCACAGAATGCCGTGTTTTTGTGCGTTTTTTTTCCGTATGAGAAAAAGTATCGAAGTCAAATGGTATTTCATCAGTAGAATATTTAGTGTAGCCAAACTTTCCTTTTGGAAATTATTGTCTTTTTTAAGACCGTTCTGTCTCATTTAAAGACTAAGGAGAAGCTCGCCGTGTAATTGGGAATCCAAATGAATAAATGCTTGTTAATCACTAGCCATTCAAAGAAATCTGGAGAAATGTTTCGAAGACGAATGAATTTTGCCAGACTTGAAAAGAACTGGAGTGGAAAGACTTTGGAGGGACTGGAAAAGAACGAACAACAAATTTACTAATTGTGCGTTGCAGTAATTCTATCATAATTAAATCTTTCTATGTATTTTTTAAAATTCAGATTTATTATACTGTAGAGACATTAGGTTATTTCGAAGCAGGAGAAATGAAAAATGTGCAATGCCTTCACCGGGACGCGTAATGGCAGACCTCACATTGAGTTGAACAGTGTTAAGCGAATTTCGCTTACTGCGCATGCTTGATGGTGTACCTTTGGCGCTGGGAGAAATATTGGCGACTAAGCAACCCTACGTTAGCTTATTCGTGATCTCCATGGCTGCCGAGTGTGTTCGAGTGATGTTTAAAATTGCAATGTTGTGGAACTTTGCTTATTAGTTATTTTAACGTCCATGCCGATTGCACTTGCTTATTTTTCTAATATATGTTTCATTTTAATTTGTCAATAACAGTGCATTTAATATTTGTTAACATATGTTCGTAATAATTCGTTATTTAAATGTAATTTGTTTACATGTTATAATTCAGTAATTGTAAACTGGAGTATCTCGCTTAGTTTGTTAGTGTATATTCGCTCTTTTATTTTCTCATTTCAAAGAATTTAATAACTAGCATTAAAGAATTGTAAAATTTCTTCAGTGTTATTTGCAAGCACTTGTTATATTCCTCAGTGTTTCTTTATGTATGTACGAATGGAACGTATGGTAAATCCTGAATTGTTTTTATTGCTTAGAAGTATAATGAATAAATTTTAAACTAATATATCCTAAATTTCAGTCTTTTTCTGAACGAAAATTTGTACAGTTCCAAAGGAATGTGCAGAATTTCATAAGTATTATATTTTACATTTTGAATGTAAACACTGCTTCACATTACTTGCAATAATTTCAGCTCTCTAGTTGTTTGAGCAGTATAGCAAAAAATAGTATTTTAACACAGTAATTAATTTACATTTACATTATACTCTACGAAGATTTAAACACCAGATTTGTTTACAATTAGATGGCGATACATCTACCATATACCGTATTTATCTTCTTTTCAAATCGCGCCAACATAGTAATTACGCCAAATTGTTTTCTGGGCATGCACAGTATGCGACATTCGTTTAACACTGTTCAACTCAATGTGCGGTCTGCCATTACGCCACCGGGACTCGGACCTCTCGAATACGCGCCGAGCGTGCTGACCATTACACCACGAAGGCATACTATGAAGGCGAGAATATAATACACGTTTTTAGTACATGTTAATCAGTTTTTTTTCCTCTATTCATCATTCAGTTTTTACGCGTGTCTGTGAGATAATCCATTTTTCTTATCGGATTGGATGTAACAAACCAGACTTCCTTGTCCCTTGAGGTCTGTTATAACGGGGTTCGCCTGGATAGAGAAATATGTTTATTTGCCCAATTAATTGCTTCTTATTTTATCTTATATGCAAACCATTTTCTGTATTCCTTTAAAACAGAAAATAAAAGAAATTTAGCTTCGTGTTTTATAGGCAACGAAATTCAGGTATGGCTCGAAATGTGGGAAGCGAACGTTATGCAAGAAACCATTCTAAATGTTATAATTGTAGAATATCTTCTTAGGAACATTCTCTGAGAAACTAACACTATGTGCGCTGTGCTTGGATAAGAACGATGCAAACACTTCTTCAGCAATTAAATTTCTTCAGAATCTAGTCCTGGCTGTTCTAGCATGCTAAGTAAGACATGCAAATTGTTGACTAACAAACTGCAGTCGCCACAATTGTCTCATTGGAGTTCTTCTCTGAGTTTTAATGTTGAATTCGTCGAATTGGCCTTTTTTGTATGAAATATAAGAAATTCAGTGTAAAAAAAAGAATATAATAATATTTAAATATCAGAGTAGCGAGAAAGTAATTTCGGGTTTTTTTTTTTTTTTTAAGTGTGGGAAAAAAAACTCAATTTATTATGTATAAAAGATGAATTTTAATCAGTCAAATATCTTCGGTTCGATGGCGTTTTGCCGTCTTTCTGGTAACTTCATGATTTCGCGCTTTGCTGATAAAAAGCAACAGTTCTAGCAAAAAGTTCAACCAAGTGTGATTTGAGGTTACCGTTATTACTGAAATTTTTACCATTTAAAAATTTCAATAAAATTCGAAATTACTGATAATCCTATGCTGCGAAATCGGAGCTATACAGCGGATGCTACATCTTTTCCCAGTTAAGCTTCGATAATTTCGTACGTGTTTCTAAAGATGTGTTCGCATTATTGGGTTCGAACACGATTCTTTTGAATTTTGCCAATTCTGCCCTTTTCTCTTTGATATCTTTCTACAATTTCCTAAGTTGTTGACAGTAAACATCTAAGTTGATCGTTTGGTTGCTTGGAAGCAGCTCAAAAACACGACACCTTCGTAATTCCATCAAACTGAGTCCATGATATTTTTTTGATGCTTTCAATATGATTTGTGCTGATTCATCACCTTGTTCCATGATCTTTTTCAATTACTCTTATTGAAGGCGATCCATTTTTTATCACCAATGATAATTCATTAAAAAAAACGTCGATTGCATTACGTGCAAATATTGATTCGTTGTGTTATTTTTTTTCCAATTCATACGGAAACAACCAGATATTGAGCTTCTTAACGAGTCCAAAACATCTTTGTTTTTCAGTTGTTGTGTGTGACATACACTGCCCTCCAAAAGTTAAGGAACAGCGTGTTTTTTGTGTCTAATTTGAGAATGAAGCAACATAGAAATTTGAAATTTACAGGACAGTTCACTAAACAGTTCTTTAATGAATGCGCCATAGAATATTTCTAAAGTTCAACACAAACATGAATTACAACAAAAAATTGCACTTTTGGCAGAAAAATCCAGTCTTGAAGAAACAGTATATCACAGGTTTGGAGGTAAAATGGTAATATTACAGAAATGTGTTCTAATAAAGAATGTGTATAATACATTGCTACCCTTAGCTATAATACATTGGCGGCAGCTACGTTCCATGTTGTGAATTAATTAAGTTGTCGATTAGTGAAATGGGAAACAAGAACAGACACGGAGTAATCCTTGTTCAAGCTCATCTAACGACTTCGGATGAAGACGTAAAGCAGCAACTTGTCTCCCAAGGTAAACTCAAAGATGGTCTATTGGATTTAGGTCTGGGGATTGAGCAGGCCATTCCATCCGCTCCATACCGTGATCCTCAAGATATTATTCAGCAACCCGAGCTCGGCGCGGTCGCGCATTGTCGTCCATCAGAAGAAATCCAGGACCAATAGCAGCGGCATATGGGCGGATATAATGATCAAGCATCTCGTCACGATCTCTCACACCGGTCAAAGTTCCTCCATGGAACACATGCAGGTCACTGTGATCACCGAGAAAGATCCCGCCCAAACCATTATTCCACCACCTCTGTAACTGTATCTTTCCACAATGTGGGATTGGTTGTATCTGGTGTGTTGTTCCCTCCAGATCAGCTGACAACCTGAATCTTTCTCCAATATGAACCTGGACTCGTCTGTAAAGAGAACAGACGCCCATTGTTGACTGTTCCAGGAGACGTGATCCCTTGCCCAACATAAACGACCATCTCTGTGTCCTCGGATCAAGGGGTCACAAATTAACTGGCCGTATTTCATACAGACTTGTATTGTGTAGGTGTCTGCGCACTGTAGTAGCTTAGGTTCTTGTTTCTGTTGCCAGTGAATGATCTTCCATGAGCTGAGGCACAGTAATGTTACTCCTCCTTTGGGCCGAAAGAGCTAAATAATGGTCTTCCGCAGGTGTTGTAACTCTATGTCTGCCTGGAATATGTCTTCTAGACACAGAATCCTTGGATTCAAACTGATTCCATAGTTGGTGGACCACACTACGAGAGACATTGAGACGTCTAGCAGCATCAGCTTGTGACATCGCCATTTCCATCCTTCAGATCGCCCGCCACTCAACGAATCGGGCAAACGACTTCTCCTGTACATTAATAGACTCTTCTGGATATTGTCCACGAAATTGTAATAATAATTAAAGATAAAAACTCGCGAACAAAAATTACATTTTTTTTCCTCCAACTCTTATATAAAAGTATTCATTTCTATAAAATAAAAGTGGTAGCTATTGTTTTTGCATATATTTTCTAAACTTCGTTATTGTCATGCGTATGAACTGTGAATTTAAACGTTACTGACATTTTTATAATGGTAAGCTTTGAAAAACATACTGTTTCGTAACTTTTGGAGGGCAGTGTATTTACCTTTTTTTGCAATCTGTCAATGAGTTATATGACGATTCGATTAAATTAGAGCTTTAATTTTGTCATCATGAACTTCAGAAGGTGGGCCACATTGATGTCCAGAACGGCAAATGAATATCACCAGAACGAAATTTTTTAAACCAGTTCGACCCATGTGCTGTTAAGCAGTCAGCACCATATACTTACTCTTTGTGAGCCTCAGTCACTTTCTTGCCTTTATCAAAATAAAAAAGCAAAATATGTCAAAAATGTGTATTTTTGCACTCCATTTTTAAGTTAAACTAACTGTTTAAACAAAAATACACGGAATCGTCTCTATTGCAAGCTTAAAGTATCAGCTGCCAAATCTCAAATAAATAAATAAATAAAATTATATAAGATTGACAGAAGAATAACAAAACAAACATAACAAAACGAATAACAAACGGGAAGAATAACGAAAGGAACACTATTTGTGCAAACCTAGATTACTTTTATTGGCAACCCAATGTTTTTAATAATAATATTTTATAAGTAAGAGTAATGAATGACTCAAATATTTTTTGTCATTTTTGTCGTTATTATCGTAAGAAAATTATGTGTTACTAAACGTAATATATTTTAATTTTAAGGCTTTCGAAAATAATTTTGTTCAAACATATTAGAATAAAATCAACAGTAAGGAATTAATTCCCTAACTTTTTTTGGCGCTACGATTAATTTTAATCACTGTTTTGAATTTTGTGCTTATTCTTAATAGCTGATTAACCGGGGGGGGGTATTTTTTAATTCTTTTGATAAGCATTCATTTCAAGCGATAGAAACAGCCTACAAATTGAAATTAGGATAACTGATCCAACTAATAATCTCTAGTGCTCGTTATATGTCTTTATATTTTTGTTTATTTGCCATTAAAATGCCTTTTAATACTCAACTAATATAATTCTTGCTGTTAAATAATATATAAATGTTTTGCATCATTATTTTCTTGTTCTTTTTTTTCTTAACATTCTATCTGTGTCCATCATGAACTTCATTAAGAAATTAACGGAATATTATATAAAAGTGAATCAGAAAATTAAATTTAGTTTCACCATTTTTAGAAATTTACGTGAAGTAAATAGCTCACATTATTTTTAAATTACCTGAAGGTCATTCACCTGTTTAAACTAGCGTTGCAATAGAACTCTCTACAGAATGATAACAATAAAGGGGAAAATAAAATAATAAATTGGCACTGAACCTTCTCTAAAAACGACTGATTCGTTGATTAAAGACCCTATTAATCATTCAGAGACCTTTTTTCTACCTTACGTCACTCACATACAGTTTCATCCTTTTATTGCACTTTTTTTATTACCCAGTAGGCTAGCAAATAGTAAATGGCTTCAGTGGCATCGTAACACCTGATGGAAATAATATTTACCTTAAGGGAGAGCGCCGCGTTGGGGGGAAAAAATATGGTGCTGTTTTATCGATTGGAAAACTGATTTTCGCCGAATCCTCGTGTGGTAAATAGGAATTCGTCTAAAGAGAAACACTATAAAAAATTTCATTTTGCTTTTTCGTGATGAAAAGCCATTCTTCAAATAGGCGAGGGTTTTTCGGCAACAAGGGAATCATTTTCTGCGGCTGTTGTTGCCAGATGTATAAAGAAGGAAGGCGGAAGACTTTTTTTTTTTTTTTCTTTCTCTCGAAGAAGTAGAATAGTCTTCCGCTGTTAGTCAACCCCCGATTCTCTGACCAACCGATTAAAGGTTTAAATTAAAAATGGCGAACCAACGCACGGGTTAATATTGATGTTAACTCGTCGAGCGCCCGGACAGAACTAAAATTTTTTAGAATGTTTTCTCTCAGATTGTTTTTGATTCCTCTCATTTTCAAAAACATTACTGGCAAACGTGTCCACGCTTCACACATTTTTTTTTTTTTTTTTCTTTTCGCCCTGCTTTTTTTTAATTCGCCATTTTTTTCTTTTCGCCTTGAATCATATTAACCAAGATGCTGATGTCACTACTAAAGAAGTTACAATGAATAATTACAAAAGTAACAATAAATAATAACTAAAATAAACTACAACCATTATTTTAATATTCTAGCCTTAGAACTCATTCATCTCATAATATCCTAAAACTAGCATCAAAATAGACCACAGAATGCCGATCATAAAATTAAATCTTAATAATTAGATTTGTAGCATGCCGTTGATTGTATTATTGGAATCATAAAATTCACAGTTTTAAATATTTAAAAATATTCCAGAATAAAAGTCTTAAAACATAACATTTCATTTTAAATTGCTTTTCGGATCGTTGCCATTCTCACCTTCAAAACAAAGAATAATTAAATTAAAGATTTTGATATTTTCCAGTGTTTTCAAATACCGAGTTAGTATTTTGTGTATTAACAGTTCGTATAAAATCTGTGAATAATAATGTCAGGAGAGCAAAACGTTAAACAAAAATTTTGAAACTTTTTTAAAATTCCATTAATAGTTTTTGCAGGTGACCCAAAGAAAATGCAGATATATTCATCATCTGGATATCTTGATCAATTTACATCCAAAATATAAATAGTATAGCGACTATTTAAAAAAAAAAAAAAAAGTATGCGAACACTTACCACGCTGTAAACGTAAACACCGATAAGCTGAGTGGGTCCACGCCGAACACCTTTTTTTTTCTTTTTGCCTTTTCTAATATAAAATAATAGAGCAGTTTATTTATTCACAAGAAGCAGAGCAAGGAGCAATTATTCAAATTTTAATTCTGTTATGCTTGCACACTAGAACTTTCTTGTAGTGTAACTACTTTTAGTATGTTTTTGGTATTCATTAAATAGTTGTTATGATTCAAAATATATTGCAGTAAGTTTTTTTTAAAAGATGAACAGAAAAATACTGCATGACATACTGGCTTAAATCAGATATTTCCTGAGAAACCAAGAATAAAATCGATTAAGTTCTATTAGTTGCATGCATACCTGTTCGTACTAGATTGAATGCACACAGAACCGATCATAGCTTTACCAAAAGGAACACTGTAACGTTCTGGAAATTTCCGGAAAAAATACTCGTACAGCTGTTCTCAATATTACAAAGCACAATCAGTAGATACCCTTCAAACTACTAAGAACTTTACACACAACTAAAGGGCGAAGCTGACAGGGAGATAATACTCTGTATTCGAAACTAGGAGGAGATGTTTTCTCTGATTTTATTTAGTTTTCAACCAGCTGTCGAGAAATCTCTATTACCTTCTATTTCTCGAAATTACTGGAAAGCAGGTACGGTTGAAGTTGCATATAACGGACAGATGTGATTATAGTTACATATAGGGATCAATTACAGTAATTCAATTATAGTGTCACATATACAGGGACCGGATAAAAATGTCCCCAGATATTCGCCAGCTTTTTTTGCCGACAAAAATTTGTCGCCAAAACCGTCGCGAGCTTTACGATATTTCACCAATTTACCGAGATAGCTATTTACTTCAGTGTTAAATAGACTTGCATCCTATAATCTTATTGGCATAGCTTCGTCTTTTCATGTTACTTTATGCAAAAGTTACTGCAATGTTAAACATAACTTCAGTAAAATTGTTCATATATACAGTAATATACAAACGCCATTAAATATATCAGTTAAATGTACTGTAAATTATATTTAAAAAATAAATAAACATATAATTAAAGAAATTAAAAAAATTAAATATTACCGAAACTTAAATAAAGATATAAATGAGTACGATAAATGAATCCACTTTAGATAGATAAAAATGAGTCCATTTTAGATGAAGATATAAAAGAATCCACTTTTAACTTAATCAACTGACTTTATTCAATAATTACAGTCATAATCTGAAAGATAAGAACTGTGTCGAATAGCCATTCCTTTGATAACTTAATATGTGACAGTCCACAAAAAGATAAATAAAAGATCTTATGTTTGCTGCATACCTTACTTGTTATTTGGTATTATTTATTTTACTACCTACGTACTAACGGTGTTGTTGTCTCCTTTCTTTTTCCAGCATATGATTTAGAAACATTTAATTTATGATAACGATGTGAAATGCATGCATAAATACACTCATGTCCATAAATTAAGGATAATGCACAATCAAACAAAGGAAGAGTTAGAAGCAAAACAAATTTGACTTATTTGAAAGCTTATTTATTAAACAAAAGGTAAAGAGCAAAAATAGATGCTATATGTTTGATACTATTAAAAAAATTAGCGATTTTTTCTACCTGGAGCAAATTACAAAAAAAAAAAAAAAAAATCCTATTTACAAAAACCAATATTACATGGTTGGTATGATTGTTAATACATTGTATGTCTCCCAGATGATGCAAAACAGTCCGCACAACGCCTAGGCATTCAAGTCCGGTGAGAATGCTGGCCAATCTATACGGATGATATCCTCCGATTGAAGGCATTCGCTTACGATGTTTGCACGGTGGGGACGGGCGTTGTCATCCATAAACACAAATTGTGCGCCCATGGCGCCCCGAAACAAACGTACATGTTGTTCCAGAAAGACGTCCCGATAGATTTGGCTTGTCATGGTTCCAATTTGAACATGCAGATCAGTTCTGAAACCCAGAATAATACCACCCCAAACGAGCACTCCTGCACCACCGTAACGGTGTCATTCAATGATGTATTCTTGGTGGTAACGGTTTACCCGGAGCTCTCCATATGAAAGTCCGGCGAGAATCAGACTGCAAGCTAAACCTGGACTCGTCGGAAAACATCACACAAGCCCACTGTTGCGGTATCCACAATGCATGCTCCCTACTCCAGGCTAAGTTTCTTTTGGCAGTAACTGCCAAATACCGGTCCTCATTCAGCGTTGTAACTCTGGGGCGACCTGTGCCATAACGTCTACTCACATTACCATCATCTTAATCGTTGCCAAAGCCTAGAGATGACACTCTGGGCAATTCCAAGTTTGTCTGATACTTCCAGTTGGGTACGCCCACATTCCAGACGGCCGATAATTCTACCACGTAAAAAATCATCCAAATGCGTCTTTTGTGTCATAACTATCCGGTTATTGCACTGGAATGCTTATAAAGCGCCTGTGAACAATTTTATTTCTTTGCCTGTATTCCTTATCACTCTCTTACACTCTCGTCATTGTGACGTACCATCGGTGTCATCTAATTACTTTCTGAAATTTGCATATTATTCTTGAAGATGTGTGTAGTGATTTTACAGGTAATATATTTATTTAAGAGTTCGATTTCCGCGTGACTCCGAATTATCCTTAGTTTATGGACATGAGTGTAGTAAAGTGTTTCGTGGAAGTAAGGAGAATATGCAGTGGAACCTTGGTTCACGAACAAATCAGTTCACGAAGCACATTGGATCACGAACAAATCAATTTGATACTCCAAAAGGTAGCTTTTACAGTGCATAAAATGTCTTCAGAAGAAGACAGAAGGAAGATGTTCCTAGTTATTTGAACCGCGAAATTTGTGCAAAATTGGGTAATATGCAAAGGTTCATAGAGCACTATCACCTTGATTAAGCAGTAGTAACCGTAGCATGAATATTTGCAATGAGAATGACATCTCTTGCTTTAGAAGCAGTTTAAAACGTAGAGAGAAACAAATGACAGTGGTCAAATATTTAATGCTAGAAAGTTTCAGCAATTTTTGAATAGAGGCAAGCCGTCTTGAGAAAAAGACGAGTAGGTGGAATCTGGAAGTTTCAGGTCTTAATGGTCACCTAAAAGGGTTTGTTAAGATTTTATCCAGCCCCCCCCCCGAAAAAAAAACACTTTCTTTCCAAAAGGGAATTTGCCCAGAAAGACTATTAATTTCATTTTCGCATTCCACGTTGATTCACTACAAGCGTTGTTTCACTTTTCAAATTGTTGCCACCAAATATTATCGCCCTGTATTATATTTAAAGAAATTAAATAATAAAGAATCTGCATGAATGTATGTATGTTTCTCGCATTGTGATAAAACAACGGTACCTAGAGCCATCAAAATTTGAATAACGTAAATCTTGCATAGATATGGACATGTGGAAGCCCTAATTTGAATTTGAAATTTGTTTTATGATCGATTTCATATTTTGTAACACGTCAACGAATTTTTCATTAACAATAAACTAAACAACTTCAAAGCGAGCAATGTGGGGAAAAAAAAAGGTTTTTATTTCCAGCGCGCGAGACTGTGCATCGGAAATTCTAAAGATATACTCATTTTAAAATTATGTTGCGATATTGTTGTTGAACTGAATTTTATGGTTTAAATGCGAAGAACATGATATTTAATAAATAAAGGTAACTCACAAAACGTTAAAAAAAAAACACTCCTTTGAACTTAATTTAAAATCTGAAGCCTTTCAAATTTTTAAACACTCCTTTGAACTTAATTTAAAATCTGAAGCCTTTCAGATTTTTCCCCCCTAGCTTTATAATTAAGCATAATTTTCGTCGAGCGCCGCATACAATTCAAAAGCAAAATCACAAAATATTTAAAAACACCGTTCTTTAGAATTTCCGACAGAGTGTTAGAGGTTGCCATAGATATTTTTATATTCAGTATATTATTTCTTGAAAACTAACCCCCGAAAATAATTACCATAAAAAAGAATATATATATATTTTTTCTAAATGGCTACAGTCTCCAGGGCTGAAAGATAAAAATATTTTGTTTCGAACAGTGTTGCCGTTGCTCTCTGTCAGATCACTAAGCAAGTATTCATTAAAGTTTTACAAAATATGAAATAAATAATAAAACAAAATCGAATTTCAGGTGAACATGTTCGAGTGGAGGACTGCGTTATACAGAATTGGATGACTGTGGGCACCGTCGTTTTTTCCCATTGCGAGGAACATGCATACATACATGCATATTTTTCATTATTTAATTTCTTTAAAAAATAATACGAGGCGATGCAGGGTGGAGTTTTGTTTTGTAAGTTCAAGTGGCCTTCTGTTAAATTTAAAGACTTAATAAAAATCGCAATAACAACCTTGTACTTAGCGTACATATATTAAAACACTCAATCGATTTAGAGGGCAGCTAAAGGTCCCTCGTCATCAGGAGAACGAAGATTCCCCCCCCCTTTCTAGTAATTTCGTTCTCCTAATGAGGAGGGACCTTTAGCTGCCCTCGAAATCGATTGAGTGTTTTAAGATATGTACGCTAAATACAAGGTTGTTATTGCGATTTTGATTGTCACCTTGGCGTGTTTCTCTTCTATTCTACTTAATAAAAGTTTATTTTAATCTTCGTAGGACTTTTATCCTTTTGATTCAGACTATATATTAAATTAAAGATAATGAAAGGATTGCGACTAATATTTTTTCAAATTCATGTATCTGAATTAAATTTTAGCGGCCACATTTGGGGTCACGACCGACAGTTTAAGAAACGCAGTTGTAGACAAAAAAATGCGCGAAATAAAATATATAAAAATGCTTCGTAAGTTACTCGATTTTAGTTCTAAACTATGGAAAAAGAAATTTTAGTCATTTTAATAAAAAAAGTATTATGTGACTAAAAATAAAATCGTGAGATGCCCATATACGTATTTTATTAGAGCATTAACGAAACTTTTAAGGAACAAAGAAGCGTTGGCATAGAAGTGACATACGTAAGCATAATTGAATCCTCTTACTTTTTCGAGACAATTTCTATCTACTTCGCCTAAATTTCTCTTTGGAAATTTTGATTAAATTCACTTAAATTTTCCTTAACAATTTGGATTTAAAAATCCTCCGCTTTTAGTGGCTCACATATTTTTTTTTTTTTTTTTAAATCACATTGCGAGACTGATAAATGAAAAAAAAATTTTTTTTTTTTTTTTTTTTACTTTCCCCTTTTTTATAGTAATAGTAAACTATTATCATAAATCAGTCTGAAATTAATTTACGCACTATCAAGAGATGATTATTGAAAGACAAATAAACCCATATTTATAAAGTATTAAGACCATTATGTAATAATGTTTTATAATATGTTCAACTTCTGAAAATTCATTGTCAGATTAAATTTTAGAAACCAATCTTCCATTCGTAAGTATAAATTATTTCCTCGTGTTTACCATGTAGGAGTAATTTTCGATCTTGATAAACTTTTACAGTAAAATAATGATAGGAATAACTATATTAAAGTTTGAAAATTATTTTTATCTGTATAATATAATCTATTACTACAATGCAAAATCTTAAATATGAGAAAATTTTTATTTGAATTTCATGAAATAAGAATTTATACCTTATGCTTTAGTTTAGTGCTTCCCTGCAAATCGAGGTAATCGAGGTATTTCTTTTCTGCTTCGTCATTTCTGAGTTTTATGTATTTGAATATTTATATGCAGTTTTTCTAAAATATATGCATTCAAATACGTTATGTAAAACAGTTTGACGTGATGTGACTTGAACTGCTTTTAGGAATTTCGTTCGGGTACAGGGAATGAACGGGAAAAGTAAAGCTGGGAAAGGGAAAATATCTAAAACAATTGAGGAAGTGGCGTGACGCAACTGAAATCTATGCCCGTACAGGATGATAACAACTCAGTGATTTGTTTACATTCTCGATGGCGAGGGAAGAATGGTTTTTGCTATGTGTAATGAGCGCGTCTGTACAAAGATTTAAATAGTGTTAATTAATAATATGCTGTAAGAAATGGGCCTGATTAAGATTGAATACCAGTATCTTGAAAAATTTCATGGTTTGAAAACCGATGGTCGATTAGCCGGTGTTATATTATTTATAGTGTTGGAAACAGTAAGTGTATTAAAAAAAATTTTGCTCTTAGGCGAAGAAAACTTATTATGTATAATGTAATTTTAACATTTACGTGTAAGGCTTATGAGGCAATATACGAGTTCTCAAGTCTCATTTGCTAAATGCAATAGCATATCTTCGAAAAATTTAAAGTTGAATTGCCCGGTATACACAGATCTTCTATCAGCTTTTGCTTTAAACAGAATTTTTCCTGTACTGCACTCAGTCGTGAGAAATTTTAATTTCTTTTGTGTAATAAATCTACTCAAATATTTAAAATTAATGACTGGGTATTTTGAAACATATTGTGAAAGAAATGGAAAGAATCCACGAGTTTAGCTTAACTTAAAATATTTTATGATTTATGAAAGATGTTTTCATCATCATTATTTATGAAATCTGTTATGAAATTCTTTGGAGAGACAGTGTAGATAGTTAAAGATACTAATAAAAAATGCATATAATTTGCAAAATAATGCAGTGTACTGTAAATTAAAACATCAGTAAATTATGCTAGATTATTCTATTAATATATAATCTGTTACTATGAATCTTGAATAGTGTAAAATAGAATTTAACTGTTACGTTCAAAAGTCTGCTGTTTTAAGTCTTATCTTGCCTGCAGGCATTCATTAATTAAATGAATTCTAGTAGGAAAACAGTGAAAAAAAGAAGCATTCGTATTTCTTTTGAATGATATCTGTTTTAGTAAAGGAACCATGTAAAAAATGACTAATAAATTTAATTAAACATGACTACTGAAATACATTCTGCATTCAGAAATATCAGAGTTATTGTTAATCTCTGCTTGATTAATTAATAGCCTAATATTGTGTTAGGAGGGTGATAACTTTTATATAGATATTCCACTGAATATTCAGATATGTTTACTTATAATTTCAGATATTCTTTAGAAACAAAACATTCTGATCTAATTTAGTAAAATCATTATCCAAATGTAGGGAAATATCTGTTTAATGTAATATTTAATATGCATATTAGGAAAATAGTATTAAAATTGTTTGGTTAACAATTTGTTACTAGCGATTCCATATTAACATAAAATTCGAAGAGGATGTTAAAAAACTTTCCAAAGAGGATTTGTATTTATGTATAATAATAGCATAAATTTATCATTTGATTTTCCTCTTATTTTTTAATTATTTTATGGTTATAGATTTAATATTTCTTTTGCTGAAATTTTTTCTTTAATTTTTTAAGTACATATTGTCATTGTTAGGCTACATTTTGTAAAAAATGATAATATAAACATCATAGGTGCTATACATTAGAGGTAAGATATCATAGGTAAAAAATCTTCTACTAAACATCATAGGCAGTAAGGAAATAAGAACACTTAAAAGATTGACTATAATCACTTAAAAGTATTACTGATATATATATATATATATATTGGCATGCATGTCACCTTTATAGTGCACAGTACAACAAACAGGTCTTTTCATATGAATTAATATATCATTATTATAGAATGCTGGTTTTTGAATTTTTTTTTTTTTTTTTTAGTTGGCAGGAGTTGCACTGCTTTCATTGTCAATATGGATGTATGTTGATACTGCTTCTTACCTGGCCACAGATCACAATGACAAGTTTTTCATCTCTATCTACATATTGATGGCAGCTGGGTCTTTAATGACCTTGGTTGGATTCTTAGGATGTTGTGGTGCAATGCAAGAAAGTTCTTGCATGCTGGGAAGTGTAAGTTCTAAATTTTTTACCTACTATTATAGTGTTTCGTAACTTTTTATAGTTAATGTTTTTATTTTTTTTAACAATTTTAGGGGTTGTTCTGAAAGATAAACAGGAAGCAATCAATGTCTAATATTAAAGTTTTGAATAAGTTATTATCATATATGTTAATAATTAGCTAAATTTATAACAGTTTTTGTTTCTGGGCATTTAAACTAGATTATAATGTATGCCTTAAAAATTCTTTTATTAGGTATTAACAAATAATTTTCATATTTTGAAACACTTTATTTTGATTTAGTCAAATTACACATGACTAACTTTAGATTGTCATGTCTGACTTTACATTACAAGACATTAATTCTAGTGTTTCATTTTTAAAGGTTAATTTTTTTTCTTTTAATTTTAATGAGTATAACCACAACACTCAAAAAACTTGTTCTGTATGTAATACTTTATTAAGTAATTGCATATCGGAAGGTCTGTATTGTTCCAAAAATAAGATCTTGTAATACTATGAGACAGATTTCTGACAAATATTTGATATTCATTATGATGAGGTAATATCTTTTGTGTTCCTGCAGGGATATTTCAGATAATTTATCTTTGTTTATTTGAATCCCTTTCAGTCACTGCAGTTGAATTTTTTCTGAGAATCTTTTGAAATAAAGAAGTATTGCTCAACAGCAAGTCTCTATGTTAGATTCTTTCAAATTTTCATATTTTCCGCCTCTTGCTATTCATTCAAAAGTTTCCATAATTTCTGTTAATAATTTAGAAATAACAGATGTAGAAGTAATTTAGAGCACTGAAGAATTTGCATATGGAGCCACTGCTATTTTACTGTTAAGGAAATTGCATGGAGTCTTTCTAAGTATAGATGTCCAATTTATTGAGAGAGAGTAGAATACTTCAAAAAGTGCAGGAGCCTTTGATTCTTTTATGATGATGTTGTATGGTATGGGACATCTGTAATTCATGCTGAGGTATTAAAAAATGGGTGGGTACTTTTCTGTTATGCACCTGCTATGCTTTTTGGTGTCTGTGAATGTGAGAGAGAAGTCAACTGGCACTATCGTGATTGTGTATCCATAAGCTATTCTTGTAATTAAAAATTGCTCACGATTTAAAAACCCTCCAAAATGCATGCCAGATATATAATGCAAAAGTACCAAAACATGTTCTAATTTATCAAATAGTTCAACTGTTGTATCAATTTAATCCACCCTTGTATAGCTGAAATATCTAATATTGGCTCTCTCTCTCTTTTTTTTGGGGGGGGGGGGGCTACTGTGATTTTTCTTTCTATCGCCAGTAATTTAATTACTTGGTAAGAACAAGCTTTCAGAAGTACAGCAAATGCATTATCCTGTAAATATATAGTAAATCACAAGTTCTCATTCTGTAATTCATGTGTTCTAATTTGGCATTGTAATTGGTTTTTCGTGGTCTTGTGCATACTCATATTCTAATCAAATGAAAATGTGTGCTTGCAGTGACTTTTATATTAACTACTGGCATTCCGTTATATCATTCTGATCAAATAAAAGCGCCATTTTTAGAGTTTTCTGTATTGAGTGTTTGAAATTAAAGGTGACATTATAATTATTATTGTTGTAATTTTTTTATTATTATTAAGTAAAATAATTGCCTTGTTGTTAAGGTAATTATTTTGTACTTTTAAGGATTTTTAGATGTGATATAATATAAGTGTTTGATGCAGTCTCAGATTTTGCTATGCAGTATTTTTTTTATTTAGAATTAAAGCTTGAGATCTATTAAAAATCATCAAAATATTATTAGGGTACAGTTGCAATATCCATTCATTGTATATGGAGACATGAAGGATTTGTTTTCAAATGTATTGATAACGGATTAAAAGAATTTGTTAAATGTTGCAGTTATATTGTAAGTATTAGCACAGTAAATTGACAAAAGTCGGTTAACAAATCAAATTTTATTATTTGTTTATATTTGTCTGCAAAATTTTGTTTTTAATTCCCCCCCCCCCTGTGTTTCTGATACTTTCTGTGAAATTACTTAAAGAGGGAAAAAAAATCTATGGTACATATTATGCAATTGTTATTTAACTAATCAGTCTAATTTTGGTACTTTTAATTTACATGAAATGATGAAAATCTGCTATTTTTCTCCTAGTTTTCGACTTTTGTTATACTAATATTCGCTGCTGAAATTGCTGGTGCTGTGTATGGTTATTCTCATCAAGATGAGGTATGTTTTATTTTTAAAACAATTAAATGCATTTTCATTGTTCTCCAATTATTACTCTTTTAATATACATTTTTAAACAAAAATATTAATAGTAAAATTGTTTAATCCTATGAGCAGTGCAGTTTTTTGTATCTGATCATGAAGAACTAGTAATACTTAAACAGCTTCTCTTAGATGCTGAATAATTCATGTAGAACCAAAACTTTCCTTTATTGTGTTAATCTCATCATCACATTAGAAAATTCATTTTTATCCATTTTCTGTTTTACTTATTTTAGTTTCTGTTTTCATAAATTTTCATTCATTAAGATTATATTTACATCATTAAAGAAAGTTAGAAAAATATTTGGTACTATTCCGTTTTGAGGACCGTAAAAAATCTCCAAACTATTGTTGATGTCAGCGCTGCCAAAAATAATTGCAGCAGCCCTAATACAAGAAAGGAAGTATAATAGTGAATAACTATCTAAGATTATTGTTTTAATTTAGATGAAAGGTTAATTTCATATAATACTTTTTTATTATTATAATTTATATAAAAAAGGCTAAACATAACTGAATGGATTCCTGCATTGCTATTCCGCTACCGAGTTATCGCTGAAGCATAATTTGATCTCGTTGGTTGTTCAAACATAATTTTCTATAAGGAACGATGCCTATTCTTTGAAAAAATTCTATTGCAGACTTTTCGGCACTGGGCAATTCCCAAATTGTTAAATCCATAGCGTTATCAGAAAAGGATTTAAAAATTAAACTAGTATTCAATGGCATCTTAAGAAATGTAGAACTATCTAAACTTACGAATTTGAAATCAGTGCGTACGCTAGATTTGGCTCGCTGTTAAATGGGCGTGTTTGCTAGATTTGGCGCCTTTGCGCATACATTTTCGCTGCAATTTTTTTACGGTCCTCAAAACGGAATAGTACCAAATAATTTAATCTATAAGCTCCTGTATATCAATCAGGTAATAAACAATCTCATGAGAGGATAAAGGCATTCATGCCACTCGGAGTGTTATTATTATTTGTAGTCATTTTGGGGAGGAGATAAAAAGAAAATATTCCGATAGCAGTTTGTATTATAAAATTGTTGTTCGTCGTACCATAATCACCCATTTACTACATAACTGTAATCATTTAGTGTTAAAAGTAAAAAATGCATTGTGAATGATAACAACAACAAAAAAAAAAAAAAAAAAAAAAAAAAAAAAAAAAAAAAATTAAATCATTAACTTATTTTTATTTGCACAAATGTGCTCTTCATATAATATATTATAAAACTTATTTGATGTAATAGTTATGTATATATTTTTAGAGGCAAGACCAGTATAATGTCTTATATATAGCAGTTCTAACTATGATCATAAAATGCATTTACATGATTTATATTAGTATGTTTTACCAAGTAGCGCAGGTAGGTACAGCCTCTGCTACAAAGTTTCTTTTTTATGTTTTTATTTCCTTTCTATTGCATAAAGCAGCAGGTAATGAAAAGCGAAAATGTTTAAGTGTTAGTCAAAGCATGTTTTTGAGTTATGAAAATTCATTCTGTTTTCTAACACTTCCCAGATGAATTTCAATTTTTCAGATGTATGCCCACAGGTAGAAAATATGTATCATGACAGTGGTCTGCTATTGTTCAAACTATGTAACATCTGAAGATCTCGTAACTTAAATATTTATTATTAGTACAAAAAGTAATGAAACATAATTGTAACATCAAAATTCCTGATTAAAGCAAGTTAATGAATTTATTACCCTGTAGACTGTGCTTATGAAAATAAAAAGTACAAAGCATCAAATCCAAAATGTTTCTTGGAAAAACGGTTTTTATGAAATTAAATTTTCCAAGAGCTCACAGTTAGAAGATAATAAAAAATTTCATTAGTTAGGAGAAATTATCTCGTCTGTTTTTTCTCCTCAGGAGAAATTTCATTCAACTGAAGAGACTCCCAAAATGAGGATTTTATTATTTACATTTTGAAATTGAATTTGTTGTGATGCAATTAAATTTGGATTCTTTTTGTTTTCTATTAAAATTTCCAATTGTTGCAACAAATGCAAGTTGTTAAAATATTGAAGGATAGAATCATCAGTAAGATGGAATCGAGATCGTTGTTCCCAGAACACTGAGTGTGCTACAATGTGTAGTGTCCATAGTCTGGAAAAAGTTCCAAATGATCAGACAAGGAAAAAGCGTAAAGAAATAATAGCCAATATGAGGTTTTCTAACCAGTAAAATGCCTCTATGAGATAGATGTTTGATGTTAACTGAATTGTATCTCAGAATGTTGTTTACAAGGCAACCCTTAAAGTATCTATCATAGGAGCAGTCATTTGTGGTAGTCATTTCACAATGATTTTGTTTCTGAAAATGGACTTTCTATTATCATCATCATGAATATTATTAACTGTGTATAAGGAACTTTTATTCTTATTTCTTTTCTGTGATTCTTAATAATCTGAAAATATTTGAAGTTTATAATTTTTTTTTATTTGATTTAATGTGTTTTTAGGTAAAAAAGGCCATAACAAAAAGGGTTACAAACATGATAAAGAATGAATATAGTGTTCAAGATGCTGTAACTTTGGCTGTTGATAAAATGCAAGAAAAGGTATGCAATTTTAATGTGAAATTTTTGAAAAATAATCTGCATTCATACATTTAGTTTAGAATGATATTTATTAAAATAACTGTGCTCAAATTGGGAATATTCAGCATTTATTAATTTTTTTAAATGATTATTTCTTATCAGAAAAAATGAACTTTCTATTAAAAGTTAATGGATGAATTATAAAGTGTATTTGAATTTATTTCATATAGGCTTAGTTGTACGGTATTATGTAAAAGTCTATGTTAGAGGTGTATTAAAAGAAAATGTCAAATTTTTGCCCCTTCTCTTGCAAAATACACCATTCCGAACATTTCTTTTGTTTTCTCAAGGCCTCCTGGAATTTACTTTCTTGGATGGTATGCAGGTCTGTTATCAAATTGTGATGAATCTCTTCTGTGGTTTGGAAATAGCATTGTTCAAAGTGCTTTTAAGCTTGGGAAACAGAAAAAAGTCCGCTGGGGCTAGGTCTGGAGAACAAGGTGGATGGGATACGGAAGTCTGATGTTTTGCCTGATAACTGTATTTGAGGAGTGATGCATGAGCCGGCGCATGATCATGATGCACCATCCAAGTCTGGGTTTCTACAGTTTAGGCTTCTTCTTGTGCATAGTCCCCTCAAATGCATTAAAATTTCTTAGTACATCTCTTTGTGTACTATCTTACCACATGGTTCAAATTCATGATGGACATTGCCTTTCATATCAAGTAACACAAACAGCACCCCTTGATCTTGACCCACACATGCAGGCATTTTTTGATGAAGAAATTCTTTCTTTATCTGCTGTAACAATTGCATCTTCATTTCAACATCATGCCTATAAATCCACTTCTCCATGTCCTATTAGGATTTCTTAAGGAAGTTTTTATTGTTGCTTGTTGAATCAAGCAGTTTCTGACTTTTTTTAATATGATTCTGTTTCTGGTCGTCAGTCAACAAATGCAGTACAGATTTTGTATTGACTGACACTTCTGAAGTTTTCCTGTCAAATTTGATGGTATGCTCTTATGCTGATGCTCACTTTGTTAGCAGTTTCTTGAACCGATAAATGGTGATTTCTATGAGTCACTTAACAAACTCTCTCAACATGGTCATCATCTATTGATGTGGAAGGTTGTCCAGGCCAAGTGTCCTCACTGACCAACATTCTATCTTTCTCAAGTACATAAACCATTCATAGAACTGCATTTGACTCATATAGTCCTTCCTGTGTGTTTGATTAAGCAATTCAAATGTCTCTGTAAAATTTTTGCAAAGTTTGCAGCAAAATTTCACAGACACTTTTCTTCAAGCTCTTTGATCTGATGAACAGTTGTACCAATACTCTCTTCAGTCGCTGTATTCAGTTGACTAACAATCATAGTGAAACAAAGCAAATGGCAGTTTATTGTGTAAACCTGCCACTAGGTGCACTCAGTAGCTGTAATGTACACCTCGTGCCAGATGATGCAATATTTAAAGAATTTTATCCTTTTTTAGCTCACCTTATATATGTTATGTTAGTATTAAAAGTTAGCAAGGTATGAACTCTTTTCTGAGGGGGGGGGATTTTTACAATTACAAGAGGTAATGCAAAGTAATTTCAGATGCTTAGTCAATATACCTGCTTTAAATATAACATTAAAAAAATTGGATGAAAAAATTCTCTGGCAGAAGCATCAGCTTTTCAAATGTCATCTCAGCTAAGACATCTCTTCTGTTTTATATGTGTTTTTTGCAACCCTACAGAACCCATCTCTTTGTGGAATGAATTTAAAGAGTCCCTTTTTGAAGATTTTTCAAAATCTTACTCCTTAGAAGACAGTTTCAGTATTGCACTGAGAAGTATAGAAGACCAGTTACAAGTGCACATCATTTCACTCTCTGCTCTTGGTCTCCCTCAGCCAACATTCAATGATGCTGTTTCTCTCGATGTTTCACAGTTCGATGTCCAGTATGAAAATGAACAAGCCCAAGTGTTGAATCAGATGTTGAATCTTGAACAGATATTTGTTTACGACTCGGTTTTGGAAGCTATGCAAGATGAGAATCCTAACACACTGAATACATTTTGTGTTAATGCAGCTAGAGCTGCAAAAACCTTCCGTTTTAAGACAATTCTTCACGCTGTTACCATTGTGTGGACAGGTATTGCAGCTCTGCTGTTGACTGGTGGAAGAACTGTACGCTCTACTTTCAAGCTGCTTCTTCCACTTTTGGAAAATTCTTCATGCCATGTTAAACAAGATATGCTCAAGTATGATACTTGAAGACTGCAAAACTTTTTATATGAAAAAAATGCGCCATGACATCTCATTATGCTTTGGAAGCTGTTGACAGACTACTGAGTGAGTAGACTGGGCAGGATGTTTCTTTTGGCTGTAAAATTTTAGTTTTAGGAAGTCTTTCTACAAATATGCGATTGTGTCCAGAAGAACAAGAATTTTCAGAATGGCTTCTGCATTTGGAAGATGGTCGTTTTAAAAATGACAGTGGCTTGGATGAAGTCATTATTGAAATTCCAGTGTGTCAACAGTTCAATAGTAGAAGAAATATTTGGTTGCAGTAATGAATTCCAACTTACAAGAATAAAACAATTTTATGTCAAAAGGAGGAAACTTTGAAACTTAATGAAGAAATTCTTTGCACATCAAGTTTTCACACACTACAGTGCAGATTCGGCTATTTGTGATGAAGAAGAACAAGTCGCATATCAGGTGGATTTTCATCCGCGGCTTGACGCCTTCTGGCATGCCACCTCATTATCTGAATTTCTGAAGTTGGACTTATAATTATGCTTCTACAAAATCTTTATCCATCGATGGGTCTCTGCAGTGGAAAAGCCCATTGTGAAGAGAATTATGCAAAATGTTTTAGATTGCGAAGTCATCTCTGGACAGAATGCTGGATCAAGTGTTTTCATTCCACGTATTGAACTTTCACTTTCAGATTCAAACCTCCCCTTTCAGCTCATGTGAAGACAATTTCCTATCAGGCTTGTATTTTGTATGACTATTAATAAGTCACAGGGACAAACACTTAAGAAAGTTGGAATTTATTTACTGCAACCAGTTTTCAGTCATGGAATGCTTTATATAGCTTTTTCAAGATGTTCGTCTGTGAGGAATGTTCATGTTTTAGTGGAAAACACCAAGAAGCAAGACCATTTGTTACCCAGCTGTTGTAAAGTATTCACACAAAATATTGTTTACAGGGAGGTACAACATAAAACTGAAAAAGTTTGAGATTTTTGGATGTCTAGGATAAACTGAAGCAAATCAAGAGGAAGCTGAAATCTTTTGAGAATTATGCATTAGTCAATTTTATGTCCGTCATTCCAAATGAAATTTAGAGTTGTTAAGGTCTACATACAATTGCTGTCATAATTTTTTAAAAATTTTATGCATTTTCTTTTTTAGGTATTTATGGAACTGATTTCATTCATATAAAAAGTATTTTTTTTGGGGGGGGGTGTATAGAAATAAATGATTTCATTTAAATCAAGATTAAATTTTTAAAAAGGAAAATCCCTCCAGATAGGTGCAGCTTGTCCATCTTGTTGGCTTTTAAAAAATAGATAGATTAGGTAGATTAAAAAAAAATATTTTCTGTTTTTGATTGAAATATCAAACATCTCCACAGATTTAACATGGGAACTCTTTTAGACACGAACAATAAATAAAGCAGACACAGCCCACTCAGTTGGTGGGTTTGCCCGCTAGTTGTGTTATAACTTTTATTGTAGAATTTTGATTTTTTGTGACAATATCCAAACTGACTCAGTTATTGTAAATTCATAAAATACAGAATTAACTTCTGCTGATTTTAAAATATGAAGCAGATATATACATTATTATCAAGCAGAAATACACATTTACATATCGTGAACAAATACAAATATGTACTTTTGGAATATTTTTAATGACTGGTCTGTTTAGTTAGAAGGCAAATCAGGTTTGAATTTTTAAAAATATTCTTTTGACCATTAAAATTCTCTTATATTAGTCAATAACGCTCATTGCTATGATTGAAGTTCTGGAGAATAAGGAATATAATGTAAGAATAATTTGATAAAATATATCAAAATTTATACTGTGTTTTTTATTTGTATTTCTTATCATTTTACATTTTAAGGATTTTGTATTTAAGACAATTGAAAGATCTTTATTTTTTTTTTATATTAAAAATTTTTTTTTTTTTTTTATCATCATATTGTTAAATTTTCCCTCCACCAGTTCCAATGCTGTGGTGCTTCTGGAATCGGTGATTGGTCAGACTCTAGTTTCAATAAGAAATTAAGAGATGGAGCTATATTGGCAGCTGTTCAGAATCTTGCTTTCAAAGTCCCTCATTCATGTTGCGTATCTCCTGAAACAACAGATTGTGATTTAGCAACAAGCATTGGTTCTCTGGGTACATATTCCACTCGGCTTCATTCAGATGTAAGTATAAAATATTTTTAAATGTAAAATGAAAATAATTTGATAACCTGATATATGAAAGTCTAATACAGATTTTATTTTTCTTTAGTATTGATTATATAAATCAATCTCCAAATAATATAGTATATTCCAAGAAATATGAAAATAATTTGATAACCTGATATATGAAAGTCTAATACAGATTTTATTTTTCTTTAGTATTGATTATATAAGTCAATCTCCAAACAATATAGTATATTCCAAGAAATACATTTTAAGCTGTACAACTGTATGGTCAGGTTGCACTTAATATCTATTTCACAGGGTTGCCATGCTACCGGGAAAACCGGAAAAAGTCAGGGAATTCGGAAATTGACCAAAAAATTCAGGGAAAAGTCAGGGAATTTAAGTGTTTTAGTCAAAATCTGGAAAAGTCAGGGAATTTCATACAACGATCCCGCCAAAAAAGGCGAGTTTTGCGCCGACGTCGGAAGAGATAACTTTTTTGGCGAATTTTGTGTCACGTGAGTGTCATTCGGGCAGCTGGCATAGAGCCAATTTTCGCAGCTCCAATTTGATTGTCTTTTTCGAAAGGTAAGCAAGTTTCCCGCAACTTTTGGTTTCCAGTAACCTCGAGAATCGCATGTGCAGTGCATGAACTAAAGAAAGTACCTGTTCTCGTATAAAACAAAATGGGTTTAATCATAGTATACGGTATCATGAAGGTTAGAATTAAAAAAATATGTATTGTTAAGAAGGAAAACCTCTCTGCAACAGACGTGGCTCGGTTCCATCATAGCGGGAAACAGCTGTGCATGTGCGATATAGTATCTGTCGCCAAAGCTCGAAACCGGTGTCGAAGTTCGAAGGTCACGTTATCAAGAGTTCATAAAATGAATATCGTTTAAAATATCTTTAAACTCTAAGGGAAAAGAAAATATTTTTTGACGCAAGTAAATTAATTCATGAATTAGTTATTTTGACGGGGGGAAAAAAATCTACGAAAATCCGTTTTTAAAATTATTGCGAAAAATCCAAGAAAAAATGTTCTTTGATAAAACGTTTCTTCTTGGATTTTTCGCAATAATTTAAAAACGGATTTTCGTAGTTTTCTTTTTTGTCAAAGAACGTTTCTTCTTAACACGTGTTTCTCAATTTCCTGTACACATCGCGGAGAGGGAAATTCTGGCCGTTCCGTCGTCAAATCCCTTGGCAAATTTTCCCTCCGCTCTTTACGTAGACGTTCTTTGGTCAGAATAATCTCCATGTATGGTACAGCGGGATTGGGCGACATGATGATGAGCAGTAAACGGGTCATTTTGTTCTTGGCGACAATTTTCAAAATCATGCGAAAGCCGTATCGTATACTAGGATTTTACCGCAATTTTTTTTTTTTTTTTTTTTTCTTTTCTTTTCTTTTTAATAAATACCTTGTCATTTTGCAGTAAAATAAAAAAAATTTTAATCAATCATCTAGGATAACCATATGTAACTATATTCGCTAAAATATCGTTGAAAATTCTAATTAAATTTTTAAGTAATTATTTTTATGTTATTCATATCATTTAATGTTGCTTCTTCCCTCTAAATTTATTTATCATTAGTAAATATTTCCAAATTTCAAGAAATTTTCTCTGGAATAATCGTGAAATTAATTCTAGCAGTATGATGACATCACGAAATTTAATGCACATATTTTTTCCTTATGTATGCTGCGAAATAAATATAAAATACCTCAATTTAGTAAAAAAATATCATTAAATAGATTTCTTTCTTTCGTTTAGCTGCAGAATGTCTGCAAAAAAAGCCTTATTTTATTCCAGATTGGGCAGATTCAAATTTCAATCTTCAGTGGAGAAAACAACTCCTATTATAATTATATTTGTGTTTTCAAGTGTTAAGGTGCCTTTTAAGAATACACCTCACACAAATTAAATTTACCTAAAATCTAACCTAATTTTTAGCTTTGCATTGTGATTTATAAGAACCGGATTAGCCTTGTGTTGAACTGGGGATGATTATGAGTAATAATTAAATAAAACGTACAGTTTTTATCCAATGTATATATCTTAAATTTTATTAAGTTTTTTAAGCGGAAAAGTAAAAATTATCAAACAAAGTGTACCAAGAATAATTAAGAATAAATGTCCTCTGGGATTTATTGAATAATTAAGTGAATTTGCTACACAGTACAAGTAATACCATAATTAATTTACCTCTTAGCACAGCCAATGTGCATTACGCAGATAGACTGGAATTTTCTCGAAACATACCTGGAAAACCTGGAAAAGTCAGGGAATTTCATTCTCCTCTTTGAGTGGCAACCCTGATTTCAGTTTCAAACATATTTTGAGAATTAAAGCATCTGCAATTTCAACGCAGAATATTAACATTAAATAGAATTATATGCATATAGATTAACAATAAAATAAGAAAGATAAAACATTATGTTACTTAATGTGCATAAAGTTGCAGTAAGATAAAATAGGTCATATAGCATTATGTTATGTTTGCTTTTGTAGATAGAAAAGGAAATACTTATCAAATGATTTTTTTTTTTTTTTAATTCAAAGCCAGTTGACTATTGATAAAAATTTGTAAACTTAAGATTCAAAATATGATCATGTGTAAACATCAGAATAAATAATAGGTGGCAAACTGGAATACATTATGAAGGGATTGAAATTGTATGAAAGAGGAAGTAAGACAAATACCACACAGTAATAAACCAATAAAAATGCATGTATGTATTTTTAATTTTAAGTCCAAAGCTAAGTTTCCCAAACTATTTTTTCCATGACTCGGTTGTTTTAATATTTTTCTTTCATGAGCCAATAAGAAAGTTTATTGGTAAATTAAACAAATTTTAATTTTCAGATATTTTTCTTTTATTGTGAAACTAACAAAAATGCATGTAAAAGAATAAAAAAATGTTAATGGCAAGTATTACCTGCGTCAAGGTTGCAGAAAAAGATGAAAATTTTATTCTTAAATCTGGTTTGACATCTAATTGATTTTTGTATTTATTTTTTTAAAAAATCAAGTACCAAGCAGCCTGTTTTATATTTGTAAAACTGTAACAAAAGGCACTTAAAAGTTAGTTGTGTTTTGCGCTAAAAAATGGATACTCTTGCGCTAAAAAATGGATATCTTTTAGTGCTGTATAACAAGGCAATTCACTTATAGATTCAGTATCTGAATTCAGTATCAGTATCTGAATCTGATAGTGAATTCAGTATCTGAATAAGGTGAAATTATTGGATTCAGTCTGAATCCAATAATTTCACCTTATTCTATATTAATTGTGAAAGGGTTTTTTATTCGTGTTTTGTTCGTATGAATTGCAGGAAAAATTCTTTCAGATTTATCTGCATTCGTATCAGATGTTCCTCGATAGCATCTGCTTCAGGCTTGGGATTAATATTGTCTTGTTTTTGCACTTCAATTAGCTTCATAAAAGCATTATAATTTCCTGCTTCCACATAAAGGGTCCACAAACTGAATTTTTTCATTGCAGCTTCCATCTCTTCTTGCACTTTGAAATGAAAGATTTAATTTATTTAAAATATGAAAACTTAGCTAAGATAACTTCACCAACTATTAACATCATTAAGATCATCTTAATTCAAATATTGTATCTTTAGCTATTGGGAGGGATGTCAATTTAAAAACATTAACACTTTTCTTATTCTGTTATATCTTTGCAAAACATTCCCTCAGGGTAACCATCATACTTTAGAGTGTAAAAGAAATGTTCATGTTCACTGCCCAACACTTTGCCTAATGCACTGAATAATCTGGAATTTATGAGACAATGTTTTATAAAAAAAAAATGACTTTTTTGTATGGCCAAGGCTTCTCTTTGTAAGCTGCAGTGCAATCACATTCTGGTGCCATACTTTTTATTTTGGAAAGAGCTCTGTATTGAGTCAATGTTATATGAACTGATAAAGATAAGATAAGTAAAGATAAGTATCAATTAACTTAAAAATTTCTTCTACTTCTGCTCAGTGGTATGCAAAATAAAAATTCAGAATGTATTCTAATAATCATATTTCACAAAATACATTAAATGGACACTGCCTAATACATTTGTACTTTCATGCACCTCCCAGATAAAAGAAACATGCAGAAATATTAAGCAAACTGCAACAGTTTCTTTGATATTTGCTGTTTTCATGATTCAATGTTTCACTCTGTTATTGATGAGAGACAACGTGCTTATCTTGTTTTGCTCTTTTCATACCATGCATGCCAACATTTTCATTACAAAGAATCCATAACTAGATTTGTAGACAAATACCCCATAGAAAAAATTTGAAGACATTTTCTGTTTGCTAGCCACTAATTCTTTCTTCTTTATAAAGAAATTTTCAGCTTGTTTTGCTTGTTTAATTCCAAGGGCCACTTCAACTTTGGTGGCATTATGAACTCATTTGATGAGGCCGTATAACAAATAACACACAATAGTTTTTCACTGGCAGCTTTCATGAAACCAAATTTTATATATTTATCAGAATGTTGTTGAATCCTGACTGTTTTCTTCTTTTTTGTACGTGTAATGGACAAACCTCATGTGGAGGTTTGTTATTGGCATTCTTGAAACTTGTGCTTGGCTGAATATCTCTCAATTGTTTATTGTTAGTGTTATTGATGAAACTTTTTCTGTCTGGACATCATTTGAATGCTTATCAAAACTAACAAATAAAGATTGAAATTGTGAATAAAACTGTGTCACCACCAAAAGTTGATTGGAATATAACAGTAAACTCTGTTAATAATTTCCAGTTCTAATCGGTTCTATCACTCTTATTTTTTTTTTAATTGTTGGGTTTGCTACTGTATTACAGTCGAGCTTAAACAAGTTTTGGTGGTGCCACAGATAATATTAAAATAAGAACTAAACTAAGAAATAAATTAATAAGCAGTAAATTTCAGTATCATGTGGCATCTATGAAGACATTAAATTACAAAATTTTTGCATCATATATTGACAAACTATAAAATAGTTTCATGTTAGTGTAATGCAGTTTCATGTTAGTTAGTGCCAGGTCATAGCCCAGCATTTGCAAAATTTATAGAGGACAAAAGTAAAAATGTAATATAAATAGAAAATAAACACGAGCAATGGACATTTAAATTGTGCATATGTTTTCTTATGGCCGGATATGTAAAATTCCACTAGCTGTGTTTCTGACCTCGCTGTTTCATTCACAAAAAATATTTTTAAAGTTTGAATTTAGAAGAAAGAGCCAAAATTAGTACATTAATTTTGAGTGAATCAGATTTCTACACTGGTTATCATTAATTAAGAAAATTGGTTATCTGGTTATCATTAACTCTTCAAAAGTGACAATTACTTAAAAAGCTAAGTTTCTTATGGGAATTTTGAAAAAGGTGGATGCATGCTTTATTTTCTTAAATATTGAGTATAGAAATGTACTTCGAATTACAAATTGTCTTACAATAAGAAAGGGAATTTTTTTCAAAACTCACTTTCAACACTGGTATATTGGAAAAATTTTATACATCCAAAATGAATGTAACTTTTATATATACTGGTTATTACTAATTAAGGAAAAATCATAAAAATGATGATTACTCAAAAAGTTAACACTTAGAATTAAATGAAACTGAACCATAGTATACAAGACATAGTAAGGTATAAAATTACATGAAAAGAAACTACCATACAATTATGATGCAGTGGCTCTCACTTTCTATGGAACTGATAGATCATATAATTGACAGCATCACACATCGCTGTATGTGCTTTAGGGGAAAACGAACTCCATATTTAATGTGATTTTCCTATATCAAATTGACACATCTGATTTGTTCACTGTTCATTTTATACATATCCTAATTTCTACAACACCATACAATTATGGAATTGCATAGAATATTATATGGAGTTCCTTTTCCCCTAAAGCACATACAGCGATGTGCGATGCTGTCAATTATATGATCTATCAGTTCCGTAGAAAGTGAGAGCCATTGCTCTTGCAAAGCAGTTGCAAACATGCCAAGGATCTGAAGAGGAGGACTGAGAACAGTTATACGTAAAAGCATACCAAACACGCTCGATAGGATTCGGGTCCAGTGATCGAGTTGGCCACTCCATGTGCTGAAGATACTCATCCATTGTGCAAGCCCTGTGTGGTCTAGCATTGTCGTCCTGTAGCAGGATATCATCACCTATTGCCCTGGCATTAGGGCTCACATAAGCATCAAGGATGTCATCTCTGTGGTTCTGATAATTCAAGGGTCCATGTGGAAAGACGTGGAGGTCTCTGCGACCACCTAGAGATACCACCCCAAATACAGACACCGCCTCCTTCATGTGCATCTCTTTTATGAATGTTTGATGGATGATAATAGGTTCCATATCTTCTCCAAATAAATAAGTGGCTACTATCGCTTTGGAGGCTGAACCTGGACTCGTCCATAAAAAGAACAATCCTCCACTGATCAGCTGTCCAGTGGATATGTTAATGTACTCACCTCAAAAGCTTCCTTCTATGAGGTGGCATGAGCGGCATGCAAATGGCTGATTGCCTCACATATGAACCTTCTTCATTAAGCCTTCTACATGCAGTTGATGTTGACATCGACCTTCTGTGGCTGCAGCAAGAGAGGATCTGAGTTGAGTCGTGATGCGGTTTTATTCCTTCCTGCACATAACAACAAATATCAGTCATAGGCACTGGTTGTAGCAGATGGCCAACCTTCGCTGAACCTCTTGGATGCCAAATCTGCAGGCAGAAATTGTTGCCAAAGTCTAAGAACAACAGAAGGACTCATATTTAGCCATATGGCTACTTCTGTCTGACTTTGTCCTGCTTCAGGTCACTGCTTGTATCACATAACTGTTATGTTTTATGATTCTTATTTTATTTAATATTAAAGAGATTTCTTTTAATTCAAGTGTATTTTAAAAGCAGTTATAACCTCATAGGAATGTTGGTATATTGCTTTTAAATTATATCGTAATAAAAAATTTTTGCATTCATGATGTATGCCTGAATAAATGTAGATGCCTGAATTTGAATATTTCTGTGCTAAAATTTTTAACTATGTGAAAGTAATGGATTTTAGCTAAGCTTCTGTCATTTTTATTTTAGGGATGTCTGAAAAAAATTGAAGAGAAGGTTACAAAGCATCTTTTTACAATCATTGTTGTTGGAATCAGTATTGCAATTATCCAGGTAATTTATCATGACATGACTGATTTCAATTCATGTGACAGATGTCTTCTTCAAAGAGGAATAATTTGATGTTTTTGTTAAAGTATAAATGTTATTGTTACAGCAGTAAGTTATGTGCTAAAAATGTCAGATTTTACATTTTTCATTTATTTCAAAAGGTTTTAAAATTTTTCATTTATTCTAACATCATACAAAACCTTGTTAAAATTAAAAAATAAAATTAGCAAACATAATCCAGGTTTCACTAAAAACCATAATTTTAATGGAAAGTGGTAGATTAAAAGTAATAAAAAATTAAAATACAGTAATGTTGTGACTGATCGCCTGAAGAATAAACTTTGAATAAATATGAGAAAGGTGGCATTGGCATAAAAACTAAAGAAAGTATATATACAGGCGGGTACAAGAATTAATAGAACTAGAAATAAAAAGGTTAATTAATAACACTAATCCACAGAGTGAGTCACAAGTCTAATATTTTAAGGAAACTCCTGATGAAAAGGAAATTATTCCATTTAGCATAAAGTATTATTTTTCTTCAACTAGATATTGAACAATACAGTACAGTACAAAGTCCGAGATCTGGACTCTCGTCGGCACTTCAGTGATTCCGCATTTGGGATTTTTCCGGATATTAGATCATCAGTTTAAATCTAGTAAGATCGCACGTAGAAATAATAAAAATATGAAATAGGATTTATGAAAAAATGAAGCATTTATGATCTAAAGGGTATCAAAATTTAGAAAAAAAAGCTTAATATTTATTTGTTTATTTTATTAAACATTTCTTTCAAAGTTATTTAAGTTGCTTCATTTTTTGTGCTCATATGTTCTCTTTATAGACAGACATAATTTCTTGTTCAGTTACAAAGTTCCATTGTTGAAGTCCTGTAATTGCTGTGTCTAGAATTCCGAGTGTCTTGCCAATTGAAATGTTTTTGCTTTCAGTAACCTCTCTGTAACTTTCTTCACTATTGGTAGCGGTATTTTCTAGATTTAGAACCATACTACAGCTTGAGCATTGCCATTACAATGAAAGGTTTAATCCTAGTATATGGAGCACACTGGATTTGGCTACTTTTGGTAACTGTATGATGAGCAGTAAATGTGACATATATGATGAGTAGTAAATGGGTCATTTTGGTGTTGGCCATAATTTTCAAAATCGTGCCAAGGCTGCACCGTATACTAGGATTTTACCCAATGAAAAACTATTTTATATCATCTTCATTTATTAGTGCATTTCTTTACAAAATCCGTTAATTAGAAAATTTCATCTTTGGTTTGCGATATCCAAAAACCTTCAGATTCGCAGCTATCGTAATAAAATTTAGTTATCATTCACTATAACATACTTAGCTACGTATCATGAGATTGGTGACTAAAGACAAGTTGTTCTGCTAAATTTTATCTTGCTTCTATCATGCACAGAAGACAATTAAGCCTAAAATTGAATTAGTTTAGTTATTTATTATACTTATGCCTATCCCTTGCACATGCTTAAGGCTTATCTGAGTCCTGAGTAAATAAATGTCCACATATACTTAAGGCTTATTGAGGGCTGGCTCTAGAAATCTTACCGTCTGCGAATCCTAAATTCTTGCTACCAAGCACCTCCCTTTGTCTTCCATAAATTCTGCCGCTCGGTGTGGCCATATGATCTTTGGCGCCGGTTCTGGGTTTATGTGAATAACAAGTCAGTTATTCTTAATAGCATTAAATGTAATCTTTTGGCCTCTGAGTATCATCAACAAAGTTTATTTTTAGCTTATGGAAAGAAATTGTTAAATTTCTTCTGTCAACATTTCTTAGTGCATTAAACTTAAATCTGTATTCATTGCCAAGCGTAATGTGAACGTAAAAGGTTACCATACTCTTTGTTATTCAATTACTAATATAAAAAAAAATTGGTTACTTTTCCGTTTTGCTGGCTCAAATCATGCCAAGCAGACTTTATTGGCGACAACATACAGTATACACATAAAAAATGTTAATAAATGTTAGTTCTAAGAATTTTTTATTTTGAAGGCATAAACATTTTAATATCGTTTTAAATTTTGTAAAATGCCAATAAATTTGTAAAAGTACATTAATTTTAAGAATTTATTATGCTTTCATGGTTCAACATCCAAATTCACTGGTTCATATCACATGGCCCCAAGTCATCTCATTTCACATAAACTATGCTACAAAGCTCTAATTCTCTCAGTAATTATCTACATTAATTTCAAGTTAAATCTTAATTTGGAATACAAGTTTAAATGCAAGACTTATTTCAATTCACGAATAGCATTCTCATTAGAATTGATGAATTTAAGCCTTGACTTTGCCTTTTCTATATTTTCGCCTTCGGGTGAGCGATGTGATTGCATCCTAATTGACTTAATTACCGCGAATAGCCTTGGGGCATAAAATTGTACTATCTGATAAAAATTCTATGTAATTATATTGAAAGAAACAATCTAATAAGAAATTGCTGTGACTTGTTTTGAAAATGAGGTGTAAAAGGTTACCAGCGAGGATATTCCGTTTGGCATCAGTTGTACTATTATTGGCGACTTTATTGGTTGTGCCGGCAAAACGGAAAAGTGCCAAAAATTGTTTAGGCATCGCTACATGAGCTGTCATGTGTTGATAAACATGTGTTGATGGAAGCAAAATAATGATTCGCCAGGTTGATGTCAGGGATATAAAATATTAGTAGGTGTAAAATCAACGATGCATCATCTAATATAGAATGTTTCGATTTGAGATGTATGGCAAGCAGATATCCAGCTATGAAGCCTAATCATTGATCATCGTTTCTTCAATAACAAGGTATTTTATTTAGTGCCATAATGATGTTTCTTCAATACTGAGGTATTTAGTGCCGTGGTGAAATTAAGAATCGGGACTTACCATATGAGCAAGTGGAATCAAATGCCCATGTGTAAAGCACACACACACACACAAATAAATAAATAAATTTTTAAAAAAAGTTGATGGTGACATTAAAGTCTGGATTTTAAATCATTCTGGATATTGGATGTCCAGATCTCGGACTTATACTAATACTGTACTAATATTCCACTAGCAAGATTCTAAGAAATGTTAGTATACAATAAAATAATTTTCGGAACCTATGGTCAGACATTTCTAAATTTTTGGTGCAATTCATGTGCAACATATTTCCATTGTATGCATATAAAATGTATGTAACAGAAAGTAGAAGTATAGCATGATACAGCATTGAAGGCTGTTAGTAAGACCCAAAAGTTCTTGCTCTCTGTCTTAAAGAATTTTTGTTCTAATTATATATAACAAAAGTGAATGTATTTTAATGAGGATAATTAATGTAAATGAGAACCGAAAAATGTAGGTTTAAACTATGAATCTTTCTTTCATCCTCATAATATATAATGTAAAAACTCATTTTTAATTAATAATTGTCAAGAAAATAGTAAAAGACATTTTAAGTAATTGCTAGTTTTTACCATCAGCTGGTATTGCATAATTAAAATTTGAGAAAAATATTTAGTTCAAATTTAGTATGTGGAAATAATATTTGGAGCTACTAATTTTTAGACTTTAATTACAACAGTATGCTTTAAAAAGAAATTTTTGTACTTTTATATTATTTAGTGAAGTATTTCTTCATTTCATTGAAATGTTGAAAGGTTTACAAAAGAATATTGAAGTATGTATTCCATTTTTTTAAAATTTTCCTTAAGTATATTGGAGGTAGTTAATGTTTCAAAGTTTTGCTAGAAATATGGTATAATAAAATTGGTAACTTAAATGCTTTTAAAGTAAGGTGCAGGAATTGCCATAGTTAAATGATTCTATGAATTCATAATTGCTGTAGTTAAATGATTTTGTGCTTGAGAAAAAATTAAAAAGTAAATAAATAATAAAAAACAGGGCAGATTCAAAAGTAATTAATATAAACACTTCACCTATGCTAAATTAAACTTGATGAAATTTTTATGAAATCTGACCAATGTTAGCATTACAGCTTTAAAAGAAGACTGGAAGTTAATAAAAATATAAAGTGCTTTTTTGCATATAATTTCCTGCAATACATGAATATATACATAGGAAAACTCCTCCTCCTCCTCCTCAAAAAAATCTGAAAGGCTTCATTGAAGTTTTACAAAGTATGAGATTGATTAAAAAAAAAAAAAATTCCAAATTTCAAATTTGGTCTTACGGATGCCCATATTTGCAGAATTACAATATTCAAAATTAGATGGCTGTTGTTTTATCACAATGCGAGAAACATTCATTTATGCAGATTCTTAATTATTTAATTTCTTTAAATATAATACAGGGCTCTAATATTTGATGGCAACAATTAAAAAAGTGATTTGCCATTTATAGCGAATCAATGCAAAATGCCAAAACAAAATTAATAGCCTTTTGGACAAATTGCCCCTTTGGGCTAATAAACTTCAGTTAAAGGTGGATTTAATTACTGTATATTGAAAACCGTAGTTTTATATTTATGTGCGTATCACAATAAAAGTACATCCTCTCAGTGTATCACCTTGAAATGACTACCTTTGTAAAAGCAACTAGTTTTACTGAGAACAATTAAATAGTAAGTAATCAAAAGAAGCTTCTTGGGCAGCTATTAGAATTTGAAGCTTTTAGATTTTTGTACTTTTTTAACAATTATTTTAGCACATCCATGAAGCTTGTTAGTTGAAAAGAAAATTAGTAAATTAGCTTTCATTTTTAACTTGGCCTCGTGGATAGGAGTAGGGATGTTGCCCCTCCTTAGTTGTAGATTCAGATCAGAAAGATTAGAAAAAGCAGCTGTCGATAACAGCATCTCAGTTAATTAGTTAATGCAGTACAAAGTCTGTAATCCGGACTCGTCGGGACTCGATTCCGAATTATCGATCATCAATTTAAATCTGGTCAGATGGCATGCAGAAATTATATGATTAAAAATATGAAACCATAATTTATGAAAGAAAGAGCAATTATGGGTATCAAAATTCTAATAGGAATATTAATTATTCTAATGGGTATCAAAATTTACCAAAAAAAAAAAAAAAAAAAGAAGCTTAATATTTATTTGTTTACTTTGTTAAATATTTCTTTCAATGTAAGTTGTTTAACTTGCTTTGTTTTTTGTGCTAATACTTTCTCTTTAATTCTATAAACAGACATAATTTCTTGTTCAGTTACAAAGTTCCACTGTTCAAGGTCCTGTAATTGCTGTGTCGAGAATACCAACTAACTTGTCAATCGAAATTTTTTCGTTTTCAATAACCTCTCTTCACTTTCTTCACTATCGGAAGCGGTATTTTCTGGATCTAGAACCATACTACAGATATTGCCGTCCATTAATTGATTGATTATTGGGGCATTGTTGTCGCTATGAAAAACTTTTGTTATATCATCTTCATTTATTACTGCTTCTCCACATTTCTTTACAAAATCCAATAACTAGAAAATTTCACCTTTAGTTTGCGATGTCCGAAAACTTTCAAATTCGCGGCTATCATCTTCATCGTCTTCGCCATGAAATATGGTAGCTGGCCATAAATTATGCCAAACACTTTTTAACATATCTGGAGACACATCCTCCCACGATCTTGCGATGCTCCACACAGCGGATTTTATGCTAAAAAATTTCAAAAAGTCCTGCCATTGTTAAAGAAATTTAACATAGATTTTAAAAATGCTACTTTATATTTGCATTTCAGCACGTGCACTATTCCCATATCCATAGGCTGAATGATAGATGTACAATTTGGAGAGAAGAATAATACGGGTACATTATCTTTCAATAAAACTTTAAGTATGTGCCGAATTGTCAACAACTGTTTTTGAATCATCAGGTAAACTAACCGAATTCAAATGTCACCGAGCCTCAGGTATAAAATGATTTTCAAACCAATCATTCATCAACGCTTGTGTCATCCATGCTCTTTTATTTGCGCGATATATAACGGGGTAAATCGTTACTCCTTTAAATGCTCGAGGTCGTGCATGTTTTCCAATTACAAAAAGTTCGCACTTGTGCGTTCCTGCAGCATTTGCACATGCTAAAATTGTTAGTCTCGCTTTGGAATCTTTGACACCAGTTGGAGGCTTTTCTGTAGAGGTTGCTAAGGTATTTCGCAGTACATATTGCCAGAAAAGACTAGTTTCATCAGCGTTATAAATTTGTTCTGAAGATAATTGAATGAGTTCAATGAATTCATCTACAAATTGTTTAGCAGCTTCAGTATCAGCTGAAGCTTTTTCACCTGAATTTTTCAATTGTCTTATACCATGGTGATTTTTAAATTTGGTTAATCAACCTGTCGAATATGTGCACTCAGTGTTTAAGTTCATTTCTTCATGAAATATTTTGGCTTGAGCCATTAGCATCAGACCTATCAATGCCACACCCTCGCTGCGACCTGTTTGACCCATTCAAGCATCACTTTTTCATGATCTTCACTCAGAATTCACAAAAAATTCAAAAATTTCCCCCTTTTTTTTTTTTTTTTTTTTTTTTTTTGCTTTTGTCATATACAGTTGGCTTTCAAATGTCATACTCCTCACATAATTTTGAGACGGATATGCCTTTATCCATTCTTTGCAGCAATTCCACTTTTTGTTTGATGGACATCGAAACATGCTTTCCCTTTGTAGAAATAATAACTGATAATAGAATAACTACAGATTTTGAATTAAAATAACAGTACTGTTGCACGCTTGTTAGATACAAATACAGTTCTGCATGACTTTAAATATTTAAATAGCTACACAGCGCCTACTCAAGCTTGCTATTTTAAAAGAGTTCGTTTTCAAATACTTATTTATTTTTTTTAAGCTCAGTTAAAACCAACCTCATTCTGTCCTTCAATATGAGTTAGTTATTTCTCGAAAAGAACTCCTCCTTAGGATAACCTTGAATGAAAAACTCTTCAAGCATTTATGTATATTGTGTCTGCATCTTGAAATCCTTTGGCAGCTCCAGAATTGGAAACTCTTTTTGACATAATCGAAAGTTCAAGCTTAATTTTTATAAAATTGCTCTAAAAAAAGTCTGCAAAAAACAATAAGCCGGATCAAATTAGAAGATTAAGGAACAGCGCAATCTGCAACATTAACTGAAATGCCTTAGAATCCGTAAAGATAATTTTAGCCTAGCTTATACCGTCCGTTATACATTAAACGTGCATGTGTAAAGCATACAAAAAAAAAAAAAAAAGGTTTGTGGCTTTGAGGCCCGGATTATAGATCATTCCGGATAATGGATGTCCGGATTACGGACTTTGTACTGCATTTAGTGTTATAACTGTTAATATTTTGTATTCATGATTGCTATAATCAGTATTCTTCAGTTGAGTTTGAATAACGCCTGCAGTTCTATCTAATTAGAGCATAAACTTTAGTATAAATGTAGCTATATGTTATTAATAAAATGCTTAAATGACCTTTTGAAGCTCTTGTTCAATTTAACTGTTTGCTACATCTGAATGAAGGTTAAACTTCATACTATACACTCAGAAAACAACTAAAACATGTGTGTTAGCCTCTGCAAAATCAAAAATACAAAGCCCCTTCCCCAAAGGGGGGAGGGATTTGTAACCAGTCATGTGATTTTAAGAGGAGGATGGAATATTGGTATGATTTATCAGATTTTATCTTTCTTTGTCTGATGCACTACTGAGTGTATAATCTGTTAATTAAAAAAAATTAATTATGTTATTGGATGTTATTTAGTGCTAAGTAGATAGAGCTGCTAGTATCACACTGGATTCATATTTCTAGTTTTATATCCACCGACTTTTTTTGGAAGGGGATAAATAATTTAATATATTTTTTCTAAGTGCATATTTATGTTTTCTGAATATTATATATATATTTTTTTCCAATCTAGATCTTTGGATTTGTTTTCTCTCTGGTCCTTTGTTGTGCAGTATCTGGAAGAGATTACTAAGTTGCTGCTTGGCTTGTAAAGAATTCTGGTGCTGTCAGTAAAAGCAAGCATACACCAGAAATGTTGATTTGTATATATATTGGGTAACAACAGAATTGCCAGTACCTTTATTACATGCCACCTCTTTTATGTGGTGATCATAAATCCTGCATTTTGATACATCTCGTATGTGATAAACATTGTTAACAGTTTTCAGATGATATGCAGAATGTAATGTATCAGTAATGGGTATTTTTTTTTAAATTGCCGAATATAATATCTTTTAAATTTATTATGTTCGTAATCATGTATTGTATATGTTTTGTTATGTTAATTATATTAGTTTGACATTCAATCAACTTCATCTCTAATTCTATTCCCATTTAAGACTGGTTTTGTATTTTGTGTGATGTAAGATACACAGTATGTAGCACTGAAATCTACAGTTATTTATCATACTTTGAGTATATGAATGATATTTTATTCTGATTACAGAAACACGTAATAATGCCAAAGCTGTAAGATCTCATCTCATAAATGACAACTCAATAGCTGTGTAGCTGTTTTGTTAATCTCTGAAGACTGAAACATTAAATCTCAGTTAAACCCTGTTAGCTATATTCTAATACATTAAAATGGCTTTTCATGATTTTAAGACTTTATACACATGTTTATATCATTTATATTATTTGAATAATTTTTCCCTTCCCCCTTTTTCCCCCAACAAATTTTATTTTGAGGTATCTATTTTCACTTTTCTTAATTTGGGGGTAAACAATTTTTTTTTTTTTTTTTTAAAAGAATTGCACTTATCCTAAGGTTTCAAAGAATAAGAATTATTTAAGTAGTTAAAGAGAAGTATTAAGTGCAGTTTTGTATGTGCTGTATTTTTTCATTATAATGCTTTGTTAAATATGGGTGCTGAAAGCAGTATAGTTTAATTTGTAGAATGATTAGAGTGAATAAGATTGGAATTTAAAATATATAGAATTGTTTGAATTACTCACAATTATAAGGATTTTTACAAGATACAGGTATGAAGTAATAAAATAACTCATAATACATAATTTATTTCCCCCAATAATGTGATAAACTTAATTCAATGAACGATTTTGCTATCTTTCATGTGTAAATTTGTACTTACACAATGCAGGGTCAATTATCACATTCTTTAGTTGTTATTAAAATGTTGCAATCTTCACTTGTAACTGTTTTCAAAAATGCTGGGGACATACAAAGAAGTAACAGTTGTTTTCAAAAAATCTTCCATCACACTGTAAGGTTTTATTTTTAGTTACTATAATTCTAAATTATGCCAGTAAATACCATCATAGTGCTTATATTAAATATGTGTGCTTAAAAAAATAATTTATAAACGTCTGTTTAAAGATATTACATTGAATACTTTAAAGTGTAATATGTATGATTGGCATAATTCCATTATTATCAATTCGTGAAAGTAACTAAATGAAAAAAATTAGCCCCTCCGTCTCCCCCAAAACTCTGAACTTCTGATTTCTTTGTTCAGACAGTGGTATTTTTTAATGTAATAAAATATGTTATGAAATTGTATTACATTTTAAAGATTAACTCATTAAATACTTGATTTATATATATTAAATCAAATATTAACCATTAAAAATATATGTATTTAATTAAATTCCAATAAAATTACTTTTTTTTAACTCAAGTATTAAATTTATAAAATCCATTATTATTGTGTTGTTTTATATTTTAAAATATTAATAATGTAAGTTTGCATCAATAAGTTTACAGTCTTGTTTTACTTGCTTTGCTCCCGCAAAGGAGGAAGATAAAGAACTGTAAGAAGGAAACATATTGACATGTGATTTCTGATATATATTTTTCATGGAAATAACAAAGTTTAGCTGTTTGAAAATATTTTCATTTTTTTGTATTTGTTAACTTAAAAAATCAATATTTTTTAAAACTAAATTGGATAATTTAAAACTAAATTACTAATATTGGAGAATCCTTTCCTCCAAAAAAATTTGAAATGAAAAATCAGAGAATTCAAAATTATGTAGGCTTAAAGTTTAATAGTACAGTAAGTCTTTTAATTTTAGAAATAATAATGTTAACAGGAAACATTTTGTCTCCCTCACTGCTAACAGTAACCTTTTCGTCATCTGAATTATGGTTTCCTTAATTTTCATGCAAAGGTATATTAAGAATTTAAATGCTATAATGCATATTTATAAAAAAAAATAATAAAACCACTGCACATAATTATTGAAGTATCGGGTCTGTAATCTTGTTACTACTAAGAAGTATGAAAATATTAACAAACATACTGTATATATCTGTTGCACTGGTAAAGAGTTTATCATTAAAATCTGAATGATGTACTATAAAGATTCTTCATGGTTGGGAATAATTCATCAATACCTTGTTCTGCTATTTTATTTGTTCTCTTTTATGGTGGAAAAACATGTTATGATAAAAGGATAATATTTTACATAGGGTAATTGAAAAATTATTATGTAATGAAGAGTCAGAGTTCTGCTCCATACAAATTTTTTTCTGTTCTCTTATTTCAAATGTTTATAATAGATTTCTAAACAAAAACTTGTCACTACGTATATCTAACATATTGTGAAAAATATGTAAAATTTATGCAGTCTTGAACAGGATATATGTGCCTTAAAAGAATGTTTGCATATATATATGGTATGCTAAAGTAAGTAGTACATTTACATAATTTGTTTTATGTGTACAGCTTTTGATAACACTATTGTATTTTTCAATTCTTCTAATAAGTAAGGTACATTTTTCTTTCAGATATGCTTCACACTGTTATATAGATCAATTCATTATGTGCTCAAATATACGTATATTCATGTAACTTATAATAATTCATTATAAACAAGGTGTTCTTATTGGTTTACTGTACATTAATTCCATACATTGTTATTTTTCTGAATTTTATAAATCAATAAAATTTCTGTAACTCCTGTAATGTTTTATAGTATCTTTTTATTCATAACTTTTAAATGCTAAAGGTTGAATATAATTTAAAAATTTTGTGAAAAATGGCATTATACTATCACTTTGATTTATAATTTGATAGATTTAGAAAATTAATTCCTTTAAAATGATTAACTACAAGAAAAAGAATGGAAAATTGGAACTTATTTTGAAAATAATAAAAACAGAAATAGCCTATCCCTTAGAAGAACAAAAGTAAGTGTGTTAATGAAATTTCTTCTGTAGAATATTATAAAAAATTGACATTGAAAGAGTTTTTAATTTGCATATATATTAAAATAGCCATATGTACCTCATTAAACTACTAATGACACAAAATGCAAAAAAAGCTAGTCAAAACCATTCTATTTATTTATATTTTTAAAGCTTAGTTAGTGTCTGCTGATGGAAAATAAAATTTATGCTTATTATGGTACACATATTTATCTATGTGTTCTCCAGAATGTAGTAAATCTACATGCTGTTGTCATGTAAGAAGCCTCTTTAACATGTTTGTACCACTTATGGATAACATCATATTATCCTCAAATCCCATCTTGAGCTAAATATAGATGAAGTAAGTTGGAACCAAACCAAGCTTATATGAAGAGTGAAATAAAGAAGTCCAATAAAATTTTGACATGCTGTATCGTGATATCACTGTAGCGCTTTATGTTTTCCATCTGAAGAATAAGGACCCACTCTGTTCGTGCTTGACACAATTTTATATGATTTAAGCTTCTGCAGTGTATTGGTATAAATAGCAGCATTCATTGTACTGCCGAGTTCTTGAAAATCTGCAAAGAAAACCACTTTTGGTCTCAAAATATACTATTGATGATTGCTTAATTTCCTGTTTGTATTTCTTCTACTAGGGATGCTTTTCAATTGGCTGCTTTTCTCATTCGGGTTTATGATAATATATCACGCTTTCATCTCCAAAGACAATAATGTCAAGAAATTTGCAGTATTGAACAAGCTAAGTACAAGAGCAGTTTTCTTGTGTGATCATTTATTAACATACAACCAGCAGGAGATACTTTCTTGTTTAGGTGACAGTTAATTCTCTAGTACATGAAAGCTTATGCCTGCCACTGCACACTCTTCCGTAATTATGATGCACCCGTCTAGTAAATAAGCTGATTCACTCTTGTCTCATTCTCGTTGGCCATTTCTTTGAATTTGTATTGAATCATTGAACCATCTAATCAATATCCATATAATGTTAATATTAGTTCCATGTTTATCAAAGAAAATCTTTACATGGTAATGGTTACAGTAACCCATTTTTTAATAAAGTATGCTAACCATTCGAAAATTTAGCTGCCTGTTGCTGTTTCAAATGAATGCCAATGTCACTTGCCATTTCCATTTGCTTCTTACAATAGGAATATGTAGCAAACTTGCATTTGAGAGCAGGAATATATTGTAACTAATCCCAAATTATGGGCAACTTTTTCTTACTTCTTAAATTTTTAAAAAGAGGTTAATTTTTAATAAGATATCTCTGCTAATTAAGTGTATTTATAACATTATTTGTGAAAGAAGTTCACAATATATTTGCATTTGTTTCTTTTTTTAGAGCAAAGGGACGTTAAGCCCAGAAGGGGCATTTTGCTTTGAACGACTAAAAACATTGTATCACTTTTCAAATGCCTGCCACTGAATATTATCACCCTGTATTAAAAAAATAATAAATAATGAAGAATGTGCATGAATGTATGTATATTTCTCGCATTGTGAAAAAGACAGCAGTACCTAGAGCCATCAAATTTTGAATAGTCGTTCACCCAAATATGAGAACCTGAGTTCAGAATTTGATGTATTACGTATTTCATATTTTGTAAAACTTTAACGGATTTTTGATTAACATACTCAATGATTTCAAAGCGAGCAATGGCAACACTGTACAGAAAAAAGAAAAAGGAAAAAAAAACATTTTTATCTACTGCGTGAGATTGTCTAATGGAAATTCTAAAGATACGCTGTTTTTAAAAATTTTTATTCGAAAGGGAATGCTCTGTATGTGTACGTAAATGAAAAAAAAATTGCCCCTTTGGGGGGTAATTTAAAAATATGAAAGATTTCATTTAGTATAGCAATTAAATTGATGATGGTGGTCACATAGCTTAATCCTTCATGTATTCAGACAAATGTATACATATAATATATAATAACATTAATTCACATGAAAGAAATACAATATTTTGTCATATATTTTTCAAATTGTTTATTTTTACATGTTTTATTTCGAATTATGAGCAATAAGTAATATCAACATGAAACAAAAACTTTCATTATGGAAGATTGTAATTGTATTTTTATTATATATGCATTTTTACAGTGATTATAATTATCAGCAAACTTTGAAATAGTGTACAAAAATATCAGTCTAATTTTTAGATTTAAGATTTGAAAAAGTCCAGTCTAAAAGTATGAAAATTTCAATTCTTTTTTAGTACAAAAGCACTTTTAAATGCATGAATTTAAGTATTTTCGAGTAAAAAGTTTCTACACATCAGTATATGCAAAATTAAATAATAGGAGCTGCTCAGCAGCATATATTTGGAATTTGTTTTGAACATTTGTCTTGAAATGAAATCTGGTTTATCATTTTATTTTGGTTTTCCTTTTTGGGCAATAAACAACTCTCTTCTCTCTAATTATAAACAAATGTCTTAATGCAATATTTTCAGACTTCTTTGCAAAGGCACATAGCAAAAATCATGCCAAATATCTGAAACAGAAGGGGAAAAATTAATATCTCTATAAGATATTCAAATACATTTTTTAAGAATTGTGTTTTTTTTGTGTTTATGATTAGATAATATGAAACATTTTGTACTAGTACTTAGTAATAGAATTGTTAAATTTTTTTCTCTTGAATAATAATTTGAAATTCACTATTAAGATTTTCCTTGCAACTGACTATCACTAGTTATGCTACTGTTATGGAATTTTTGCTTAAGATAATATTAATATTAATAAGAGGGCAGTAGAGGGAAATAGATTTCTTTAATGTAAGAATCATGTACTTTCTTTTCCTACTACATTAACCTTTCTTTCATTTAATGTTTTATGCAGCAGTATTTTGGAATGTCTTCTGGCAGAAGTATGCATATTACCAACAGTCCTGAACAAATTAGGTAATTTTGGCTATAGAAAAGTGTTATGAGATTACATGTAATTTAGATGCAATGTCTGTCTTTAACAGAAACATTAATTTATGATTCAATCAAAATGAACAGCAAAAGAATAAATGCACATATAAAAAGTCAATAATGATGTAACTAGTTAGGAATATGGGTGAGACAAAACAGGCAGGAAAAGTGAATGGATATAGGTGATATGACATGGTGGGAAAATGTGGGTGGAACACTGTGATTTCACATTTTATTCAAGTATACCCCAACTGCATTGACTGTACAGCTCTGCCCCAATTTTGATGGAGAGCACCGCAGAATCTTTTACCCCCCCCCATCTTTCCTATCTACTAAAGCATTTGAGAGTATTTTAAGTGCCTCCATTCAACATAGCATTATGGAAATTCAGTAAAGTATGGATGCATATGAATGTCTTCTGTCCTAAGGGATATCTTGCTAAATTCAGTGTAATTGCATAGTCAGATCAGAGTTCTGTTATGGCTGTATATGTTCAAATGTGTTCAGCAGTAGAATACTGCGGAGAATATTCTTAGCTACATATGCTCCATGCATACAGGCATTACCATGTTGAAATTCAGCCCTTGCCCTGGTAGACTTCACAGCATGGATGCTACAACAATCCATAGGATGTTGTTGATGTAATATTGGTCGGTCAGGATAGTATGGAGGTTACCTCTCCGTACATGAGAGTTATGGTTGTCCATGCATAGTGAAAATTGAGACTTATCACCAAAAACAATTGGCTCTCATCTGCTACATTCCACCTGGCATGGATGTGATACCACAGCAAATGTTGTTGGCAATGAATTGCCATTAATGGTAGACATAGCAACAGGCATTGGCAATATAATCTCTTCCCACCAGGTGTAGTCAAATAGTTCTATGTGACACCAAACATTCTGGAGGTAATGAGTGGGTTGCAACAAATGATGAAAAATGTAACAATCAGTGTGGTGACAGCAGTGCTTATGATGGTTCAGTTATGCTTTGAGCCATCTTTCACAAGCTGCAGCAGACAGATGGCATATTGAAACTACTGCTAACAACACTCTATTTTAACATTCATCTTCATGTCTTGATGATTTGACAGTATGCACTTTGCCTTCGGGAAGGTAGTGCTGCGTCCTCTTTGGAACCCGCTCAGTTGTGTATGACTTTGTTAGTTGGTGTCTGAAGCATTCTCCTTAGCTACAGCCAAAAACTGTGGAAAGCAATTCAAATTTACATGGTGGGCAGGTGCTGTTTTTTTTTTGGGGGGGGGGTATCTGCTGGTTTGCTGCATTCCAGCATGCTATATATGTACTGTTTGCCAGAATTCAGGCTACTAATATTTAGGAATTTTGTCCTGTCGACCACCGAGCTAAAGGTGATATATTATTAATTCAGTCATAATGAAATAAGTATTTAACATTTCTGTGAGCTTTACATGATGCTGGTTACTGTGTCTTTGGGTGTCATAGCCCTGTTAAGACCGTAGGACGAATATTATTTGCTAGGTGAGTTGGGCTGCACCCCTCAAATCACTATGTCTTTAAGTATGAATCCTGAAGAAAGTGTGGATGTTTTTAAGTGTATAATATTGTTTGTGTGGCATGGAGGTGCTTAAAATACTAGCAAGCTGAAAGTCCTCTCTAGTGGTTTGGCGGTAAGGAATTGGGGACCCTTGGATCTTAGGAGTTCCCCATTAAAACTGAGACAAAGCTGCACAATTGATGTGTTGGGGCTATACAACTAGCAGTGAAATTCTGGTGTCCCACTCACTTTGACCTTGATCCTGAAAGGCTTTTAGGAAATTTTGATGTTAAACTGGTTTTAGCAAGAAGTATTAAAAAAATGTGCATTTGGATGCAATATTCTGTATACAAACTTTAATAAATGTTTCATCAGGGTGCCTCACACTATTGCTGTTATCAAAATTTTTAAAATTTTGCATAGAAATGTTTGCATTGTTCTTCTCTGCTTTTTGTTGCCCTTTTTTCCCATACTTGCTAGCAAGGTACTTGTATGTATATGCATATTAGAGAAAGAGAGGTAGATATCATAGAGACAGTCGATGTCTAGTATGATATCTATGACTAAGAACGCTCCCACAATGAAGAAAAAATTCCCATAGGATATCATCAAATGAAATTCACATAGCTAGCTTATTGTATTTGGTCGATAACTCGAGTGGGATGCCAGAAGATTCCTTATTGCTCTTATTGGAGGAAGAAGGTTCCCAGTCATACTGTATCTTCTAGTGCTATTTATTGGATAGTTAGAAGCAATAAGAAGAAAGCATGCTTCTCATTAACAGTCTACATTCAACTAACAATGTTTTTTGTATGTTGGATTAAAATTTTGTATGACAGAATCTGCTTTTAAAATTGGTTCCAGAATATTGTATTTCTCGGAACAATAACCATCTCAATCATTGCCTTCTTAATATGAAGGGGATTTTATTTCTGAGCATTGCCAACTACTATTGCAGCAGTGAATCTTGAAATTCATTATACTTAAGTGATGGATCATGGTTTTTCTCATGCTCGGCTGACAAAAAAAATCTTATGGTGATGCATTGGCAATGAAATCTCATCTGCTGGTGACCATATTTTTTATCCAAGACAATGCCTGTTTGCTCATGATGAAGGTCTGTAAAGATAGTTTGCATGATATAATCATCTGGTGGCATATCAAACCTTCAAGGGACGTTAGATCTCTAAATACAACCCCATTTGCAACATGATAAAACTGACAATGTGCATGAGCTATTACAAAGTATCTTCAGCAACACATTCTGAAGAACTGCATTTGGCTTTGAAGGATTGCATGCCAGATTGAATATCATCTTGCATTGTTGTCACCAGAGGTGATTCTATATAATATTATTGTATAATGGTTTAGGATGTATATTTGCTAAATTAATGGATTAATTGCTATCCTGCTTAAATCATGTCTTCATCTTTGTTCGTATGTAAATTTCATCAAGATCAAACAATGCACAGATTTCCATTTGATACAATGTGAATTTCGATTTAAAATAATTTTATCTAACTAGAAAAGTTGTCATAAATTTTTAATGCATTTATTCTGGTAGGGTATGATAGGGTTCAGCTTATCGAAGTTCTACTCTATATTGTTTATTAAAGAACTCAAAAAATTATGCTGAGTTTTAGAATAATTTTTGCATTTATATGATTTACATGGTTAATGAAGCAATTTAATACTAGTAAAATACTGTATAAAAACTTGATACTATAATATTTTTTTAAAAAATTCTTACCTCAAGTGCTGCTACACCACATCCAATAGCCACTAAAAGTATGCTTGTACGTTTTATAAATTCTTCCAGTTTTATCAAACAACCCTATAAATTTAGAAAGAGAAAAATGTGTTCTTAGATACAAAATGTGAGTGTTATTTTACTTTTACAGTGCAAAGATGAGTTCTAATGCATTAACTGCATTTCCTTTTTTTTATTTTCTGTAAATTGAACAAACAAATTATAGGTGCTTTAGAAGAGGAGGATACTTTTTGTAAACTATGAAATAGACTTTTATAGAAAAGAAGTTTTCTGAACATTTTTCATTGATGAAAAGTTTAAACAGGCAAATACATTTGGTATAAATAACTGAAAAATTAATCTGTGTAGCTCTCATTTTATACTTCTGCTCCGTAACTTATGAAAAAATACCAAAAGTTAATGTATGTGTAATTCATTAGAATATAACAATAAACAAGTAAAGAAATGCAGCTAAGTGAACAGTTGTCATACAACAATGTCTAAAAATGGTTTGATAATAACTATAAAAATTATAAAATAATATCCCCAAAAAGCACAGTAAATAAAATACAAATCTAAATCTAGTGACACAAATAATAACATAATCATTAAATATTAGAATTACACATTCATAAGTAGTGACAAAACATTTAGCAGGCCTGTAAAGAAAAGTGCTAGTTGTAACTCAAAATATTGTTCTACATCAAGGTACCTAATGGTTAAGGTTAGGTTATTTGAACATGGCAAAGCGACAAGGGCTATCTGCCTAAGAGGAGGAAGCCTTTGTGAAGGATTTTCTGTAGGGAGCTTATTGGTATTGATGTTACACATCAGAAAAACCAACCACGAAGCCAGCCCATTTGCTTTGGATCGAATCCAAAACATGTCGAACTGCCAGTGTTCAGCAGTTTTAAACACTTGGATATTGCTGTGGCTGAGGTACATAATATATAACTTTAGTAACATTTTATGTATCTAATTATAATAAAAATTATTAGTCTGATGTATTAAAAAATTCTATAATTAAAATGCATTCAATTAGATGAGTGACTGAAAAATAAAATACAATGTTAGTCATAATTCTACATAATAGTTTTTAAATTCATAACAAATAATTTAAGGAATCACTATATACACAGGGTGATTATAATTAAAGTTTAAGTTTCAAAACGTTATAAAAAAAGAACCACTCATGAAAATGACGTCAAATTTGAAAGGAATGTTATTGAAGAAAGCGGAAAGCGTATGGCAGAAGAAAAAAATTAGTTTCAAAAGTTAGCAACAGATGGCGCTGCAAGCGGAAGAAGACGTAAATTAAAATGTTAGTTAAATTTCAGTGTTATAAAGCCGCCAGGTACCAGGCTGTTCCTCATTTCGCGTCTCAGACGTTCGCCATGGGTGTTTCACTGCAGGACCGCGCTCTGCTGGTAAAACTATATTACAAGAATGATGATTGTGCAAGAGTAGCTCTGCAAAAATTCAGGACACTGAAGGGTATAAAGGAAGGCCTTGGTCCTATGAGTGCCGTAGGTCTAAAGAAAATGATAAAAAATTCGAAACGACAGGTTCGTTTGATGTGCAATCTGGAAGAGGGAGAAAACGAGTGCATTCGACGGTAGTTGAAGAAGTGGCCACAGCATTACAGGAGGGGTCGGCCGGTGGTGTGCAACCGTGCAGTGCACGAGGAATTGCCCGAACATTGGACAGGCCTACGAGCACGGTGCTGAAAATTGTACGAAACATCCTGCAATGCTATCCGTACAAAATTGGCCATGTGCAGGAGTTGCTTCCGTCTGACCTGACAGCTAGGGAGACGTTTGCGTTAGAATTCCTGGCTCGCATGGAAGTGGATAATGAATGGCCGTGGAAACTTTTGTGGACAGATGAAGCCCATTTCCATCTGGCAGAATACGTGAATACCCAGAATTGTCGAATATGGGCAACAGAAAATCCACTGCAACGCACCCCGTACCACTTCATCCTGAAAAGTTCACGGTATGTTGTGGCTTTACGGCATCATTCATCCTACAACCATATTTTTTCGAGCAGACGAGTGTTTCCGGTCCTGTTACCGCAACGGTCACTGGTCAGAGGTATGCGTCTCTTTTGCGCAACCACGCGATTCCAGCTCTGCAACAGCGTGGATGTGTGGATGAAATCATTTTTATGCAAGATGGCGCTCCTCCGCACATTGCACATCCCGTGAAGCGGCTGCTGAGGCGCCATTTCGGAAATGCTCGAATTATCAGCCGTCATTTCCCTACAGCCTGGCCGTCCCGATCGCCTGATCTTACTCCGTGTGATTTCTGGCTGTAGGGATATCTGAAGGATGTTGTGTTCCATGCTCCAATTGAAAATTTAGCGGAATTACGCATTTCGCAACACATTGTTAACAACACCCCGGAGACACTGCGATCCATTGTGGAACATGCTGTTTGTCGCTTTCAACTTGTTGCACACAACGGTGAACACCATATTGAAAATGTTTTGCGCCAGTCTCGCTACAGTTCCGAACTTCTTTGATGAATGGTTCTTATGCGGTATGTCGCCGCAAAACTCTTGAAACCGATTTGTCCCTTTCGATGTGATATGTACAGTCATGCAAATAAAATTATTCAACAATTCTAATTTGTCAATGCGTTTTTATGTGTAACTTCCATCTTAGCGTTTTACGAATCATTTGTCGTTTCTCGTCGTGATTCTGCCGCTTACAGCGACATCTGTTGCTAACTTTTGAAACTAAATTTTTTCTTCTGCCATACGCTTTCCGCCTTCTTCAATAACATTCCTTTCAAATTTCACATCATTTTCATCAGTGGTTCTTTTTTATAGCGTTTTGAAACTTAAACTTTAATTATAATCACCCTGTATAATATTGGAATAGAAGCAAAGTAACCATTTTTTAAACATATATCACAAATGCTTAACATGTTCATAGAATAGATATTTATGCTTTTACCCACACGAATGTCAGTATATTATGATCGATCGGAGCCGAAACAGCGATCCGAATGAAAAAATCGTAAGAGGTTATTGGGGAAAGAAAGTGTGAAGGAAAGCCTTCACAAGCAAAGGTCATATGACATGAAATCTGAAGACTGAGGTGACCACCACGTTTAAATGCGTCGTCTCTTCTTGATGAATCTTATCTTTGCGGCAGATTTTAATTGAGAAATTTTTGTAACTCTCTGCGTAGCAGTAAGCCAGATTAAGTCTCTGAAGGACCTGATAATCAGTTGTTTTTATTCAATTGTGGCATCATTAAGCTTTCTAATGAAGCATGACTGTCTCCATATCAACAGTCATGGCCATATTGACCATCTGTGAATTGTTTAAGGGGGGAAAATACCCCTACGGGCTTTACCTGCTTTTTTTTTAATCTAATAAAATTTAGTATTAATTCCATTGTTTATTTGTAATATAATAATTCTATATAAACTATTAAGAAGTGTGTTTATTGTTTTTGAGACGCTTAAATTATTGAGCAATAATATAACAGATTTATGCTGTGTCAAATGGCACATTATTAAAATTCTTAATACTTCTTGGAATGGTAATATCTAGCAGGTTGAATAGATTGTTAGGATTATGGTACTGTAACGTATCGCCCCCCCCCCCTCGAAACTCTAAAGACTTCACTTTATATACGTTCATAAAGCTTCGATCCATTTTCGTGGAAAAGTAATTATTTCCCAGTTTTGTTACAAGCGTCAAGAATTGGTTGTAAAATGATAACAGCAAATAGAAAAGGTGTTGTTACAACACGTTAGAAACAATTATTGTGTGTAGGTTCTTCGAGCAGAATTTGAACGTAAATTTGGAAAGCTTCAAACAAGGGCTAGTTAATTTTAACATCTGGTTATTTTTATCAAATTTATGAGACCAGACAGCGTAGCAGATGAAAAATGTTAAAGTAAGTCAACACAGGGTTAAACGCGGTCTCTTCCGAGTCCTGAAGCCAACATCTGCAGATACCATGTAAGTGTTTGGTTTTTGCAAATGATCGTAACCAGACACGCCCAGCCGATATAGTGATTACTGACCGAAACGCTGTCGCATGAACCTCCGACCTAAGGTTCTACACCAATCAGAGTTATGTCCAAAGAATCTACCATCCCCCGTCGGCGGCATTCATTGAATAAATGAGAGTAATATTACTATGCTAAATCGACAATGCCATCTTTACAATAATTGTTACTTAATAATCTGTATGAAAAATAAATATACAATCAATATAATTACATTGTCATGGATAGAAACTATGCTGTGGAGAGTGGAACTTATATATTAAGCAGTCTCTAAACCTATGTCTACTTCAGTACGTCATAACTTTGTGTTCTTATCAGTTACACGCCTAATGATTTGTGTCCGTTTTATAGTTTCAGTTATCCACAGAGTAGGCCAGTCACATGAGTTCAGGCAGTTGATAGTTCCATAGCCCAAAGTTTATGATGTTGTGTAGACTAGTCTATGTTCATATAAATTGGATTCTAAGTTAACTTTTGATAAATTCGAAGTACGCTTTTGTTAAGTTCGTTGTTCGCATAAACACTTGTCCAGTTCGATACATCATAACTTCGTATTCTTAGCAGTTTGCACACCTCATTATGTGTGTCCATAGCAATTTGCACACTGTGTCACAATTATCCAAAGCAATCAAGAAGTTGCAGTTGGGAAGTTCATAGTAATATGTACAATATTTTACTATTATCCACTGAAGTAAATGTTTTGTAAATAACAACTTGGCTCCCAGATGATTAAAACAAGGGGGGGGGAACGAAAACTGACCATGGCAGCCATAGCGATGGGCCCAGGCTTGAATCCCGGAGAAGGGGTGGTTGTAATTGTCCGTCCCTTCATAGGAGTCAACGGTGGCCTCCTATTAGGTGCTTCCATAATGAAATAGCCACCACTTCCGGCCCTTGTAGTGGTGTAAGGCTAATGGCTATTAAATCATGCGCCTGTCCATTTAAAAAAAGATATCTTCTTCTCTATAAGGAACGAGATGTATTGTGTGTTTTATATTATTTAGTTTTAAGATGCTGCGATTGGATGTGATGAAGATATAGAAGGAGGGGACAAGGAGAAACGTAAAACTTTCTATTTTGGTGGTCCGTTGCAAATTTAGATCCCTACTAAGATGATGGACTAAGTAGTCAGAACGAACATTAAATTTGTTAAAGCATTCAAATATTCATACAGTCAAAAGTCGTTAATCCGGACTCGTCGGGACTTCGGCGATTCCGGATTATCGATTTTTCCTGATTATAGATCAGCAGTTTAAATCTGGTAAGATGGCATGCAGAAATTACAAAATTAAAAATATGAAACCGTAATTTATGAAATAAAGAACAATTATGATCTAAAGAGTATCAAAATTTACAAAAAGAAAAAGCTTAATATTTATTTGTTTACTTTATTAAACATTTCTTTCAATGTAAGTTCCTTCGTTTCATGTGATAATACTTTCTCTTTAATTCTATTAAACAGACATAATTTCTTGTTTAGTTATAAAGTTCCGCTGTTCAAGTCCTATAATTGCTGTGTTGAGAATACCGACTAATTTGTCAATCGATTTGTATTTCGTTTTCAATAACCTCTGGGTCACTTTCTTCACTATCGGAAGCGAATTATAATGACGAGGAACTTGATTTAAATCATATCAAAGACGGAGTATATCGAGATGAAATACTACACTTAGTAAGGAATTATAAGCCAAATAAAATAAAAACATCTGCCCTGAAGATAAGGATAGTGCTGACAGATCAACTTCTAATCCGCGGCGTGAAATTGATAAACAGATTTCGGATTTCAAAACATACTTTCGCTTTGTAGATATAAATTATATATTAGTAAATATATATCGGAAATTCTATTTGACATAATCGAAAGTTCAAGCTTACTTTTATGAAATTGCTCTAACAGTCTGCAAAAAATAATAAGCCGGATCCAATTTGTAGATTAAAGAACAACGCAATCTGCAACATTAACTGAATCAGATAATTTTAGCTTACCTCCGTTACACGCGCATGCGCACAAACATATTCGCAGCCGTAAAGGTCTTACGCGCATGCGTGAACGAAACGCATGCGCAGAAAGTTTGTAGCTTTGAGGTCCGGATTATGGGTGTCCGAATTAACGACTTTTGACTGTATTTATCAGGAACATGTTTTCCAAATTTACACTCGAATTTGACTGGAACGATAATTCTCTTGCCGAAAAAAAAAAAAAAAAAAAAAAAAAAAAAAGCTGCTGTTTGCTCTATTGTTATTCTACAACTAATTCTTAATCACTGGTGTAAAACTGAGAATTTTTACTTTTTCACCGAAAAGATCAAACTGGTGGCCTGTGGGCCACTTGATCTCTCCAAAGCAATTTCACGCGGCCCACGGACACATGTCCCGTAAATCAGCATGATTACGATAAGAACTTGAAGATTGGCATAAGATTTTATTGATTTGGGAGTTGGATTTTATAGTATTTTTTTACCATTAAAAATGGACGTGAGTAATGCCCTAGAAGAGTCAACAAATGAACCTAATTAATTTACACCATGACATAAATCTTATTCAAAAAGTTGAAGATAAAGAACTTTTCTTCATGCTTGTCAAAGTATAAATACCCTCACTTGCGAATTTTTTCAATAAGAATTATCGCTTTGTTTGCGAGTACACTTATATCATGTGAGCACTTTGTTTCTACTAATTTTTATTCACTCTGAAAACTTTATAAAAATCGAAATATCAGGAGGTTTTGAAACTGAAATTTCTAGCAAGAAATAAGGAAATTTATAATCCTTCAGATATAAATATATGTATATTTTCTGTATGCATTAAGGAAAAATTTAATTAAGGAAGACGGGATAGGTTATAATTTTTTTATTCTTTAGTTATGGAACGTCTTCATAATTTCTTCATGTCAAAAGTAAATTATTTAGTGCTTTATTTAAAGTATTAGAATTAAATTATTTGATATAAATATTCGTCTGAAATTTTAAATTTAGCTTTTAACCCTTAACTTCCCAATTTTTTAAATTTCTATGAAAAAATTATATCAGCTACTTCTTAAGTAATAATAAAAGGGAAAAATATTTTTTTAAAAAAATTAAGCAGTTTTAAAGTGAATTTCAGTCATTTTTTTGTTTTTTGCAGAAGTGCAACATTGCGCAGTAGTGATGTAAAATTACAAAACTTTTTTTAATATGAAGATTTTATTATTCATTGTTATAAATTGCTTTAGCCTTACATACAATGAACATTTTTAAAGCAGTTATTGACTTTGTTGTAAAAAGTCCCCTACTTTACACTTTTCGCACACAGTTTGAGTGTAGCTCTTGCAGTTTGGAAACTTGCACCATATTCTTTTCTGATCATATTGGCCAATGATTTATACCATCTCTACAAATGTCCTTACATGGAACGGATTGGGCAGTCCCTTTGCATCTTTTAGTGAGACATTTGTTCTATTGAAGTATTACTAGGTCTTCCTCTTTTAGCATTTCGATCGTTCCCCATTTTGCATAAGCATGATGCAACTTCAGATTTGAATTTTTGTAAATTCATTAGATTTTTTTTTTATTTTCAGATTTCTTCATTGTTTTTTAATTCGATCAAATCCAAGCTCTTCTGACCAGTATGCTCTATAGTTTGGCAGGTGAACTAGAGATGCATAAATGCAAATACCCAAATATTGATTTATTTCATTCTCTGATATAGTCAAAGGCTTACTTGGATTCTTTTGAATAGCATATCATTTGCTGTCTTCATAAATGTTACTTATGATCTCTTCCGTCCATAAATATTTAAAAAATTGGTACGTAGTGTCCAAATCCGTAATTTCTATTGGGAGCGTGTCATCTCTATGGAATTTTATTACTTCTTCAATCAATGAAACGTTTTGATTTTTCCATAAAATATTCTTTGACAATGTTTTATTATTCTTAACAGTTAAATTTAAAAAAGGTTCTCTGACTGAAATATACCAGCGGCCGAGCGGTAAAATCGCTGAACATTGGTAGTTCGGTCCGAGGTTCGAATCCCGCGAACGGGGCTGGCTGCATAGTCGTTTTCCCCATGTGTAACTTGTATACAAGCCAGTTTCCCGTAGAAAATCCTTCACGAAGTCATCCCTCCCCGTAGGCAGATAGCCTCTCGAGGCTTTGCTATAATCACACACACTGACTGAAATATTTCTATTAAATTTATTATCATCATCATCGGTTTTTTTTAATATTCTGAATTGTATTTTGTGAAACAACACTATTTGCACAGTCGCTATCCGAATCATCATTAGATGACACACAATCAGGTAAAAAATGAACACCATCAGCAGAATATTCAAGACCATCCTCACTTAAATCACTTAATTTGTCCAAATTATTCATATATCTAGCAATTTTATCTTGGGTTAGTATAAGCGTTTTGGCCATGTCAAAATGGTAACCAAAGAGCAATGTTGCAGACCTGCAACATATAATTAAAATCAAAATTACTTTTAAATGAACGTAAAATGTTTAAATTTCTTACCTGGTAAATGTTTTCGTCAATAAACAAAAGGAAGCATAAAATATAATGGATTCTTTTTATAGCAAAAACACAGTTCTTGAGGCAACAGAGATTTTTACAATTGTTGTGATTTCTGGAAAAAATGTGCTGCTATCTAGTGACAAAATTAGCATGCATTTCGTTGCAGTAATCTGTTTTTTCTCAGATAAGTGATTTGTAGGTAATTAAAAAAAATATTGAGTCTGTTAAATTAAAATAAATCATAGGTTGCAGAAATGCAACAGTGGGAAGTTAAGGGTTAATGTGTTTGAATTACAAAGTGTAGCTATTAGAAATTTCTTGCCGACTAAAACCGTTAGATTTCAGAAAGAAAATAAGTATAAATTAAAAATTTTCCTTTGTGTTATTATTATTACTAGATAAAAATCAAAATTCAGTTAAAAACTTATGTTTAAAAAAAAAAAATCATTTTTGGTGAAAAAATTGACCCGTCAACTACTTTCAGATCCTGCATTCGACGTGCATATAAATTTAAGTTTAAATCAGTTTTATTTCTTTATATCTCAACTGAAAGGAAACTAAAATTTTTATAATAATCTACATATGTATAAGTTTCGATAGAAATTGACTTACTTATCCATGCTATTTAGATTTACTTTTTAATTTCCTCAATATTTGAATATTCATTTTTTCTATAAAATTGTAAATAAAATGTAATTTAATTTTTTTTTAACTTTCATACGTATATGTTAAGAATTTAAATTTGTTTAAATTTAAAATAAATATATACTTTTCACCATAAAATAATTTATACTATATTTTTTTCTATTTATTAACATTCTTAGAAGTATACAGGTTTCCTACATTTCCTTTTTTTTAATACTACAATAATGCTCTCAAAATAATTTTGTATATCTTCCTTTGCATATGTTACCTGCAAAGTTTGAACTCCGGCATTCTGTAGAATGCCTAAAACTAGTGGCAATGTATGAAACGTTTCATATTTCAGACATTTCCAAATATTTCCATTTTATATAGAATGCCAAATGAGAAACCAGCAAAGTCTGAAATATATCTCCGATTTCGTATATAAATACAGAGGAGCAGCTAGAAATAGTCATAGAAAGCGTCCAAATAATGGAAAAAAGTGAAACTAATCAGATTATGCAAGAAAAAGAGCCACCTTTAATGGATCATGTTATAGTCGATACTGGATTAAACCAACATGATGAAGACATGCTTACTGAAGAGATTTCCGTTATACCTGGTGTGTATAAAGGAAACCAGTGATGCACTTGCATACAAAAAGTATCGTCAGAAAATTCATACCTTCTGTGGCCATGCTAGTAAAGATGATGAAATGGATATTTTGTGCACCCTTTGTTTCAAAACTGAAAATTTTTTTCAAAAATTTCAAAGATTCGCAAATGTGTGTGTGAAGCAAAGTGCCAAATTATGAAATGTCTTCATGAAAAATTGTAATGTCTTCGTGTCTTTGCCTGAAAAATGTAATGAAATGCAATTCAAAATGTCACTCAAGCCTACCATGTTGCAACAAATAGGTTAACTTTAATTTCTTATTTTTTATATGAAAATTTTCTTAAGAAAGGCATAAATTTTGTTTTACACAAATTTAATTTTTCTTTACATATTTTGAATAACTTTTTTAATAGCACTCTCATTATGTTTTCAGAATAACATTTGTATTTTTGAGGAATGCACATCATTTATAGGATATATATATTTTTATAAATCATTTATATGATACAGTCAAAAGTCGTTAATCCGGACTCGTCGGGACTTCGGCGATTCCGGATTATAGATCATCAGTTTAAATCTGGTAAGATGGCAAGCAGAAATTACAATATTAAAAATATGAAACTGTAATTTATGAAATAAAGAACAATTATGATCTAAAGGGTATCAAAATTTACAAAGAGAGAAAGCTTAATATTTATTTGTTTACTTTATTAAACATTTCTTTCAATGTAAGTTGTTTAAGTTCCTTCGTTTCATGTGATAATACTTTCTCTTTAATTCTATTAAACAGACATAATATCTTGTTTAGTTACAAAGTTTCGCTGTTCAAGTCCTATAATTGCTGTGTCGAGAATACCGACTAATTTGTCAATCGAAATTTTTTCGTTTTCAAAAACCTCTGTGTCAGTTTCTTCACTATCGGAAGCGAATTATAATGACGAGGAACTTGATTCAAATCATATCAAAGACGGAGTACATCGAGATGAAATACTACATTTAGTAAGGAATTATAAGCCAAATAAAATAAAAACATCTGCCCTGAAGATAAGGATAGTGCTGACAGATGAACTTCGAATTCATTGCTCGCCGCGGCGCCCCCCCCCACCGCAGAGCAGCGTGAAATTGATAAACAGATTTCGGATTTCGAAACATACTTTCACTTTGTACATCCTTTACATATTAGTAAATATATATCGGAAATTCTATTTGACATAATCGAAAGTTCAAGCTTACTTTTATAAAATTGCTCTAACAGTCTGCAAAAAATAATAAGCCGGATCCAATTCGAAGATTAAGGGAACAACGCAATCTGCAACATTAACTGAATTACATAATTTTAGCTTAGCTTATACCACCCGTTATACATTAAACGCGCATATGTAAACGTATTATGCGCATGCGCACACGCATATTCGCAGCCGTAAAGATCTTACGCGCACGCGTAAACGTCTATGCGCATGCGTCAATGGGACGCATACGCAGAAAGTTTGTAGCTTAGCTTTGAAGTCCGGATTATAGATCATTCCGGATTATGGGTGTCCGAATTAACGACTTTTGACTGTATATATATTTATACGATATATACTCATATTATCAGGCTTTATCAGGACCTTTTTTTTTCATACTTTACCTAAATAGCATTTGTCATTCTATAGAATACAGTCAATTAGGTCTTTTATACAATACCTAAGGAAAGTATGTAATAATTCTTATATTTCATACTTTGCCTAAAAACGTCAAGCATTATATACAGTGCCTAGGCATTCTATAGAATGCCAGCGTTTCACTTTGCCGATAACATATATAACAGAAATCATTACAATATTATATATTTTATGGCTGTAAGCGATATAAAAAATTAGTATGTGCCATAATTTAGCCGCTTTTCAGTTAAAAAATGATACCTACCTGATTGCAGAAATGCCTTCAAATAATACAATGATAAGATCTTAATTTCACAGTCATTATTTTAATGAATGAATCTTAACATATTTATTACGTATTTAACACGTATTTTATACTATTAACTTTTATTACTGAATATATATTTGATTAATGTGTTATGAACAATTTATTTCATTAATTTCTTAAAAAATAATATGGGTACTGACCTCATTATGCCTGAAAAGAAGATACTCATTTGGCTTCTCTGATTGACACCATGTACTGTTCATTGGTTTTGGATCTAAATGATCATCGTTGGAAAGCATGCAACATGTTTTTGAAACTATGTCTCCTTTTCCAAGATTCTGGGTTTTCCAGGCACTTTCCTCGTAGTCTTCCGGGCCAAAAACTCCGCAACAATTAAACTAGCGAAAATTAAGAAAGAATTTTTGTAAATAAAAGTAACATTCGTATTTGAATATAATGTGCGAAATGAAAACAAGCTTTCGAACGTAAATAATTTATTACTTTGGAATACGAAACGTTTACCATTCATCATTTCCTATTAAATATAGGGTGAGAACAGAAACAGTTTTCGGTTCGAAAGGGTACAACTTTGATACTGAAAGAACAAAGTTGCGCTGTTTTAACGTAGGATTACGTTCCTCCATGATGGTCTGATGGGAAAGCAAAAATTAAGACGCAGTTTTGAGAAACACGCGAATGGTTATTTCTTTGAAACTACAAATGTTATAATCAATCTAAATATATCTTCAGATAGATGAAAGAGTACATTAGTAAACGCACACGCATAATATATATTAAACATTGGACAAACGATATACACATAGTAACGCATCAAAAATAGCGAAATTTTGGTGAAGCGCATCACCGCGTGCGAGTGGCAAGGTCGTCTGGTAGACAGTCAGTGTGTTCGGGTGGTGTTTCATTTTATTTCACCAAGTTAGTGGTGTTGCAATTAATAGAAATTTGAGTGTAGCAGATTGTGTACCAACAGAACTTAATGTTAAACAGCGTAAGGGAACACAGGATTCAGAAGCAGACAATATTTTTATGTTTGATGTAATTGTTAATGGATTTATTCTATCATCCGTATATATTCATTCAACTGTTAATTCAGGAGATATGAAGATGTTCTTTAGTTAGTAGTTTTATACCCAACCATCGAGGTGGGGGATTTAAATTAAAGTAGGTATTGCAAGATACAGGGTTGTTAACTAAGCGGAAAAGATTTGGAGGATGACCTAGAAAATGACAGAACGTATCTTATGCATGTGAGTCTGTATATGTTTGCAGGCATTTTATAAGCTCAAAATCTCGTCTTCTAATTTCTGCGCAGATTCTTTAACAAGATCACAATGATGTTTACTGTTTCAAAACTCATCGGCAGATATAAAGTATAGAAGCAAACAAGTTTCAGAGCAGAGCTTTTTAAAAATTACGATACGTACATCTAAATCTGTGTTTCATTTAAATGTTGTACATGAAAATACAGAATTTTACGGAAAATGTAATATTTCTTATCATATTACTTACCTTTGTTTGAGCAAAATCGAAAGCCTCCGTCAGCTGCCCACTAATGCCATATTCATTCTTCAGGACATCTGATAAATTCTCCAGTTTGTCCAAAGTCTGTTTCAAATTAATGATAAATTATATTTTACTTTTTACACAAATTTAAAATGTATAAAGTGCATGAGTGCAATTTAAATATTATGTAAAACTCAAGTAAAATTGGATCAATTGTATCGTATGATGCAAATGTTGGGAAAATATTATGATTCACTAAAGCATTCAGTTCAACAATCACTATAGTGAGCGAAAGAAATCTTTTAATAAATACGGTAATAGACAAAACAAAAACTTTATATCTAAAAATAGCAAATGGAAAATAACTAAATAAGTAAACTTACTTTATCTTGAAATATAACACTTAGTATACCAACAGCGAGTTCAGCACCCATTACCAAGAACAGGAAAATGAAGTACTAAAAAAAGAAATATAAGTCAAAATATATATATATATTTTTTTTTAAAGACAACATCAATTTAATACCAGTTTGAAATACATCACCGCGGAAATTTTTATGTTGGTATAAATGTATGATTTGCAATAAGTTCTGTACTTCCGTATACAGTAGGTCTCCGGACATCCGGATTAACTAGGACAGCAGTCCGTCTAAATATCCGAATTCGGAATCTTAAATGCCTGAAGCCCGGATAGTTATATTTCTACTGTACTTTAGAAAATGAACCATTATGTATTTCACTAAAAGTGTAACTTTACTAAAAATGTAATTACTAAAAAAGTAAAAGCAAGAAATGTAATAAATAAAAATAATAATAATCTTTCCTCAGAAGTATACTGAAAATCTTGAAAAATGCGAATAATCGACAGAGTTACTGTTTAGTCATCATTTATTAGTAACAAAGAAATTCATAAGTTGACAGGAAATTAAAACAGAACTTCTAAATCAGCAATTATAATACGGGCAAAGAAAGAGAAACCAGTTTATATATATAGTACAAATATATATACATAGTACAAAGTCTGTAATCCGGACGTCCATAATCCGGAATGATCTATAATCCGGACCTCAAAGCTACAAACTATATGCGTTTATGCATGCGCGTTTAACGTATAACAGACGGAATAAGCTAGGCTAAAATTATCTAAGGCATTTCAGTTTATGTTGCAGATTGCGCTCTTCCTTAATCTTCTAATTGGATCCGGTTTATTATTTTTTGCAGACTGTTAGAACAATTTTATAAAAATTAAGCTTGAACTTTCGATTAGTTCAAAAAAGAGTTTTCAATTCTGGAACTGCCAAAAGATCTACAAAGCGAAAGCATGTTTCGATGTCCATTAAACAAAAAGTGGAATTAATAATAAATAAATTATATTAAAAGATAGATAAAGGCCTATCCGTCTCAAAATTATGCGAAAAGTATGGCATTGGAAAGCCCACTATATGTGATACAAGAAGAAGGAACTTTTTGAATTTTTTTGTGGAAGCATCTTAAGCAACTTAAATTGAAAGAAATGTTTAATAAAGTAAACAAATAAATATTCTTTTTTTGTAAATTTTGATACTCTTTAGATCATAATTGTTCTTTATTTCATAAATTATGATTTCATATTCTTAATTGTATCATTTCTGCATGCCATTTTACCAGATTTAAATTGATGATCTATAATCCGGAAAAACCCCTAATCCGGAATCGCTGAAGTCCCTACGAGTCCGGATTACGGACTTTGTACTGTATATATATATATATAGCCATCTGAGTATCGCATTAAACCAGCGTTTTTGAAGTGGGAACCACTTTTATAAATTAGAATGTTCTGAGGACCACCTTACTCTTGTTCCCCCTCGAGAGCAATTTTTTTAGCATGTGTTGCTATCAGTATAATTTCATTTCTAATATAATTAATTAAAACTCTTTTATATCGATATTAAGATAATAGAAGAAAATTCGTGTTCGTGTTTCATAATTCATATATTTTAGAGTTTGGATAATCTTTATCTTATTAACTAAAAATTAAATAAATGTAATATCACCTCATGTTAATGAGATAATCATCTCCTATTAATGCCAATTTAATTACATTAAACAATGTAATGGACGAGCCTGCCTATTTTTCCTCAACTCTTCTATATTTGGATGTTTGCCGGCAAGCTTGTAGAATGATTTAGGATTTTTGATGCTGGGGACATGGCCCTCGCTGTGACTCGAACCTGGACATCTCGAATAAGCTTCGAGTGTGCTACCGTTACACCATGAAAACATGTTGGAAGGGAGGGGAGAAAATAATCGGCACATATATCAAGTCGATTTCAGCATTTTGCTTTTATTTGAGTTAATGATGAACATTTTCTTACGCAGAAGCAAACTGAATTATAATTTTTAAAGCCTAACTGTGCAGGTAATTGAAATCCGTTTTATCTGGTAATTAGCTAAGCGCCGCTAGATATGCAGAGGAACGATGGCGAGAAGCATCATAATCATAGTATTTTAAATCCTTTTTTTTTTTTGTTGTTTTTTTGTTGTTGTTGTTGTTGTTGTTGTTGCTAAAACTACATTGGGAAGTCCATAGGTAGAAGTCATCTGTAATAAATTTCATAAATTTCTGGTCTGGGAAGAAAACGTGATAGACGATTATCATGTGTAATTTCCAAACCCTGAGATTTCTCCGATTTAGCGTTAGTTAAACTAGACATTAGATATCTAAATTTACTAGAGGTTTGTTACATTCTTATTTTCTGTTAATTTCAATTAGCCACAAGTGGTGGTGAATTGTGTGCACCAAGTGCGTGCATCTGTTCATTTAGTTAAAATAAAAGGTTACTGAAAAACCTTCTTCCGCAGTATTTATTCTTCAAGACATAGCGAGTATTTGCTACTTCGTCTTCTACATAGAGTCCACGTTGTATTCTACCTTAAAGAAAACACAAACTCTATAGAGTAAACTGTGTTTCATTTGTGAAAAGAACAACTGATTTCTGCTGTTCAATCAAGTTGCTGAGCCGGTAGTAATCGTCTTTTACTATTATATGCTAGAAGATAATGGAATGTCTCTACGTTTTCCATAAATACTACACTAATGAAATTGAGTTTTGATACTCTAGAGCGGAGTACTGTTTGCTTTGTAAATGCTATAAGCTTTCCAAACAATTCCAAACTAGGGCTATCTACCTGAGGATTATTATGCATCAACGATTAAGATCAAATATCAGGCATCTGGAAATGACATCTCTATAATATAACAAAGTACACTGCGCCCAGCCCAAAAAAAGACAGTTCTATATCTCCACTACTTAGGGTATATATTAGATTTATATGTAGTTTTGTTCTATCGTAGATATTTTGACACTAAATCTGACTTTTCCTGAAATAACATACCGATTTTTTTTCCATATTTTGATTCTACGACTCAAATTATGCCTAGATATTAATTTTTGTAATTTTTGGTGAGAAATTTAAAAATTTATCTTGGCAATTCTTTTTCAGTTTGCGCCAAGAATAATTCACTTGGCGAACTTCTTAATTTATAGCAACCCATTTAACGTTCCCTTTTCTTCATTGTACAAGAGCGGAAAAAAAAGTCATTGTTCATTATTTCAAATAATTTTTAACAAAGTGCGTGAACCACATTTTCGTTATTATCGCTTATAATAAATACGCCAAATTTCAAAACGCGCTAAAATGTAAATTCACGTATATCTTTAAAAAATTCCAATAAAAAAACTAATTTTTTGCAGATATGTTTAGAAATACAAAAAGTTTTCGAAAAATGTATAAAAAATATTTAAAAATAAGTCAAAAAATAGGCAAATTTTATTTGGAATGAACTAAATTTCGAAATATGAAAGGAAGCATCAAATAAGTTTAATAAAAAAAGATATTAATAATGAAATTCAACTAACATGGAGAAACTAAAATTTTGAGAGCTAATTTTTAAAAGAACTACTCGTGCGGTTTTTACAAAACTTGGCAGTTTGGCATAATTTGAGTCGAAGAATCGAAATTGGAAAAAAAATGGCATGTCATTTCAGAGCATTTTGTCATTACAAAAAAAAAAAAAAAAAGTAAGTAAGTCAGATTTTGTGTCAAAATACCTATATTAATACTAGTCAAAATACCTATATAAAGGAGTTAACCTATATAAAGGAGAACAATGACTATATATAAATCTAATACATATCCTAAGTCGCGCTTTCGAGACATGAAAAACGAAAGCTGAATTTCGTCAATCGGCCCAGTAGAACGGGGATTTAGAACTGTCCCTCTTTCCCCCCCTCGCAATGTATATATCAGTTGTTTACTAATCTTTCAATGGAGTTTAGAATTATCTTCATAATCATTACCATTCAGGAAACATCGAGTTGCATTTCAGAAAACAGTGAAATAACCTGTCTTCGAGTATCCTAATCGTGAATCAATAAAGATCATTGCTTAAGCGTTTTCGGTTTGACATTTTCAAATTTTAAGGTATTTTTCTAGTGCTTGCAGAAGAATTTTAGCTTTAATTTTTTTTCCGTCATCAATTATCACACACTTCGATTCTATGTTTCATATCCGTGGAATATCAAATGTGTTTATCTTGTCGTTATTATATTTTTATGTCTACTGCAAATTTTTCTGTTCTTTCAAATTTCTACAATTTTTTCTGGTAAAAAATATGTTACATTCTTTCCTGATTATGCTCAAAAAATGGTTATAGCGCGTAACATTTACACATCAATATAGTTCTACACCTGACATTGATAACCGTATGTTTATTTTCAAGTTATCTACTGTACTGTGACTTGTGGTTTGACACTTTTACTAAATATCAAACTGTTAAATAACTAGAATTTAATACAAATGATAAAGAGAATGAGTCATTTTTTAAACTGAATTGCATGCCAAAATGGAAGTTGAATGCTAGGCATTAAAACAATAATTTCAAAAGCATTCTTTTGAAGTATGACATTTTGAAATAATATACAGAAAATAAATCCATGAAAATAAATCTCAATATTTGTATGCCTTTCGTATGGAAAAAAAAAAGAGAGAGAGAGAAGAGAAGGGGGGAAACCGAAAAATTAATCGTCTGTAACCAAATAAAAAATATTAGCGCACACACTAGAGAAATAAAAAGAAGAAAAACATAAATTAATGAATAAACGGAAATATCACTCCATTCTAAGGGTTATTGACCCCTTTCTGTGCTTTATCCGAGGCCAAATACTTTTTCAGACTCCTTTTAATTATTATTTTTGATGCGTTTTAACTGCACAAACTGTAACAGAGGGAAGTATTTTTTAAATGATTTTAACTGCCGGAAATGCGCGAATTTCAGTAAAAGCAACACCTGCGTTATCTTCGCTTTTAAATAATTTGATTTATCAAAATGATACTTCATGGCTTATTACTAACTTCATTATTTTCCATTCAGAATATTTAACTCGCATAAAGATTCAGATTTGTTTGAAGGAATAAACTTTTGAATTTAAAAAAATTCGCAGTCTCTAATATAAATATAATTATTTTTAAACTTCAGAAATGTTCTTCTTAAACTTTATTTAGCTTTGAGATCAAAAATATATTTTAATAATCTGAATAATAGCTGATTGGAATGAGCTTGGTTTCAAATAAAATGGCTGAATTCATTTCGCGAGGAAACGAAAACTCTCAATTCTTCTGAGGTAAATTATTTTGATATACAGTGTCTCACAAAAGTGATGGGACACTTGTGCTTTACAAAAAGAAACTGCAATAAAATAAATTTTAAAAAACGTAAAATCTTTTGTGAATGTGTTTCATACTTAAATTTAGTAGCAATTATTGCATAACATACATTTTCTCAAAATATTAAAATATTAATTTAATAAAAATACAATTGTTTAGAACGGAGCAAAAAATGGCACACAATAAGTGATGGGACACTTACTTTTCCATCAAATATTTATCCAAAAATTTTACTTTTTAAAAGGTTTTAATATTTTGTTGGATTTCTTTTTATTTTTAAAACATGATTTAATCTTCTTGGGATGAATTCGACTAATTTTTTTGTGATTTCTGGAGTGATTTTACTCCATTCTTCTTGAAGCACCGATTTTAATTTTATTTATTTATTTATTTATTTATTGAAGAAATGGTGTGTTTGCGAATTCTTGATTCCAATTCTTGCCAAATATTCTCTATGGGATTTAAGTCTGGAGATTGTGGTGGTGTTTTTATTATTTCAGGACAGTTATACAGCAGCCAGAGTCTAACGTTCAAAGCAGTGTACTTGGGGTCATTGTCCTGGTAGAATTTAAAATCGTTATGAAGGTTCAATTTTCGTGCTGAAGATTTCAAATTTTGATTTAAAATGTCAATATACTTGTACTGATCCATTATACTGTCAATAAAAACGAGATTACCAACTCCAGCCGACGACATACACCCCCATACCATAATTCCTCCTCCACCATGTTTTACTGTTGGCACCAAGTTCTGTTTGCGAAATTCTTCCCTGGGTTTTCTCCACACCAAGATTCTACCGTCAGAACCAAATATATTAAATTTACTCTCATCAGTAAATATAACTTCATTCCAGTAATCAGAATTCTTATTTTTATGTTGGATTTTGCGAAAGCCAGTCTGAGTTTTCTATTCTTTTCACTTACGAAAAATTTTTTCCTGGTTGCTCTACCGTGATATCTAGTAGATCGAATTACTCTTCTAATAGTCTCATAATTAACAATTACTCCATATAATGCTTTTAAATCAGCAGCAACTTTAGGAGCACTCATTCTTGGATTTTTTTTAAATATTTCGAACAATAATTCGCTTTATTCCATTGGATAGCTTTGATCGTCGGCCAGGTCTTCTTTTATCCTGAATCATATGATTCTTTTTATACCGTTTAATGATATTGAAAACCGTTGAATGACTTAAGTTAACTGTTTCAGCAGTTTCTCTAATAGATTTTCCACGTTCAATATGCAAATTAATAACTAATTTTCCAATTTCAGGCAAAGTTTCTTTTCGTTTAGCATTTATGGCTGCACAGAGCTAAAAAACCACAAAAATTCCAAAACAAACTGGAGAGAAATACTGCAGACGATTTTATAAATTATTGCCAGTTGCTTCTGAGTAAAAATAAATACCCCAAAAGATATTTTTATTGCTTACTTCAGACGATTTTTGTTGCATAGTACGTAGTGTCCCATCACTTATGTGAGTCATTTTTTGCTCCGTTCTAAACAATTGTATTTTTATTAAATTAATATTTTAATATTTTGAGAAAATGTATGTTATGTAATAATTGTTACTAAATTTAAGTATGAAAAACACCCACAAAAAATTTTTACATGTTTTTTTAATTAGTTTTATTACAGTTTCCTTTTGTAAAGTACAAGTGTCCCATCACTTTTGTGAGACACTGTATTAGTAGCAATTAAAATCCTCGTTCTTCCCCAAAAAATTCACCTAGTGAAATGGGTTTTTTGAAACTTTCAGGATTCATCAGAATGTGTCAGCGTAGTTAATCAAATTAAATCTAATCCTCATGAACCAATAATATATATTCATTTTGTAAATTTTCTTGCCTGTTTCTTCTTCTTCTGTTTACGTTACTATATGAGTTAAATGTTTACTATAGGTATTTAAGATCACTGAACTTGTGAGAGTGATTAGAAAATTTGTCACTGAAGAAGAGAAGCCATGTTGTTTGTTTCTGGAAATGCACTAAGTTTTTCATTTGAAATTACGAAATCAGAAAATTAAAATCTTGTATATATGATAAAAAAGAGACAAAGACGTAGCAGTGTTGTTTGACGTAGAACGTAGATCCATACTGAAGAAAAAACTTAAACTCTACAATTGACCGACGCAATTTTGCCGGTTTCAGAATTAAAGCCCAAGGGCACTTGACATAAAGAAATCCGGACATGGAAAAAATCTCAGATGAGAAAACGGAGAAAAGGGGAAGAAGAGAAGTACCAAAAGGAGCAAGACAATCCAATCGGACGCAAAACGTGACGAGCGATCATAGCTTTCAAGGAGGACCCAAGACAATGCAAATCAATGACAACAATATGAAAAGATATACTACAGCAATAGTTCCAATGTCAAATTCAAATACAACTAAACAACCTCAATCAATAGTGCTAAATACAACACAATACAATACAATTTTAATACAACTATTCAACGCAATACACTACAGCAACTCAACAACAACTTAAGCAACCTATTTACAATACTATCATCACAGTGCGAAAAATCTCACTGCATTAGTTTTATCAATCTCCAAGAATAATATTCAAGCTACAGAAGAACTTCAATCAAAATCAGACGCATTGGAAGTATAAACATCTACCAATTGAGGAGCTAAGTGAAAAAGTTGTCGTTTCCTCCCATGAAGGTGTGATCTGCAAGTGGTCTGACGCTTCTATCTTCGAAGAGAATTTCATAATTAAAGACTTGGGAGTAATTAACAAAGTCACATTGCACGGCTTTGTTGAAGAATTTTTCATTAGATCTTCTGATGTAATCTGAAATCGTCTCAAGTTTTAAGTCTCTGTGTAAAAGTTTATTGCGGATAAGATAGTGTGAATCGGTAATAATGCGCAGAAATTTGTTTTGCACTACTTGTAATTGATGCAGTTGAGTTTGAGTAACCGTGTTCCAAGCAGGAGCAGCATAACAAAGTATCGGTAGAATGCAAGTGGTATATATATGTTTTTTGATACGCAAACTAAGATTTGAATATTTTCCAATGACCGGGAGAAAATCTGCATATTATGCCCATGGCTTTGCTCTTGACATTAGACCATGTGATATCAAAATAACCTCCGTACAATGGCTGTTCTCACAATTTTTAGACGATTATGCTTTGTTATAAAAATATTCGTCTGCTTGGAAATTAATTTTTTTAATTGCAGCTATATTTTTGGAAGTATTAATTATCATCTGCTACTTGACAGTTTTGTTTTCATGAAAAAATGGCAGTTCGAAGAAAATTATTCGGTTCTAGTTATTACAAAACACTGTGAAAGCCATGGGTTTTCGATATGTAAAGTTACGATAGGTTATACAGTCAAAAGTCGTTAATCCGGACTCGTCGGGACTTCGGCTATTCCGGATTATAGATCATCAGTTTAAATCTCGTAAGATGGAATGCACAAATTCTAAAATTAAAAATATGAAACCGTATTTTAGGAAATAAAGAACAATTATGATCTAAAGGGTATCAAAATTTACAAAAAAAGAAGCTTAATATTTATTTGTTTACTTTATTAAACATTTCTTTCAATGTAAGTTGTTTCGTTTTTATGTGATAATACTTTTTCTCTAATTCTATAAAGACATAATTTCTTGTTCAGTTAAAAAGCTCTGCTGTTCAAGTCCCGTAATTGCTGTGCCGAGAATACCGACTAACTTGTCAATCGAAATTTTTTCGTTTTCACTAACCTCTCTGTCACCTTCTTCATGTCGTTATCCATTTTTTGCAGCAATTCCACTTTTTGTTTGACGGACATCGAGACATACTTTCGTTTTGTAGATCCTTTGGGAGCTCCAGAATCGGAAATTGACATAATCGAAAGTTCAAGTTTACTTTCATAAAATTGCTCTTACAGTCTGCAAAAAATAATAAGCTGCATCCAATTCGAAGATTAAGGAATAACGCAAGCATCAGCATTAACTGAAATAGATAATTGTATAATTTTAGCTTATACCGTCCGTTATACGTTAAACGCGCACGCGAAAACGTATTCTGCATTTGCGCACACGCATATGCGCTTGCGCGTAAAGGTCTTACGTGCACGCGTAAACGCCTATGCGCATGTGTCAACGCGGCGCATGCGCAGAAAGTTTTTAGCTTTGAGGTCCGGATTATGGGTGTCCGAATTAACGACTTTTGACTGTATTGTCAACCAGGAATTTAAAAAAAGTCAGAATATGGCTTCATGTGGAAAATTTGTTCCAAATACATATTTAAGGAAAGAACGGAATGTTTCGAATTTTGCAAAGGTAAGATCTTTAATCTTAAAAGAAACTCCGCTAAGTCAAAGGACAGTAGCAAAATCATTAAAATGGTCACTGTCAACTGTAAAGAAAGTGATTAAGGCTGATTTGGATCTTAAAAAGGCGAAGAAACATAATGTGCGTCGTCTTTCTCTATAAGATATATAATGTGAAATTCAGTTTATTTTATCTGATATGATTTCATTTTTATACAGCTTCTAGATTCGACGATCCGTAAATTACTTTCGTGTGCAAAGTGGTATAAGTCATATAATTTTGGCAGTTACTCGAAAGCCAATTCTAAAAATTACAAAATTATTTTCATTCTAAAACTTAATACAAATTATTGGGTTGTCAAGAAAATAATTTCGGTTTGCACAAATATATAGCGTTATATTCGTTTTGCTACTCAGCCAATCTTATAAATTTGTTTTCGTTTGAAATTTGCAGCCGATACTTTTAGGTTGGTTTAAAAACAAATTCCGCGTATTTTTGTTTTCAACTGTTAGTTTACGGCCAGTTTTAACATGGGGTGCAAAAATAAACATTTTCGCCATATCTTATTTTTTTATTTTCATAGAGGCAGAAACGTGGCCGAGGTTCACAAAGAGATATGTGAGGTTTGCTTAACAGAACGCATGTGTCAGAATTAGTTTAAAAATTTCATTCTGGAAAATTTTCACTTGAAAATGACCAACGTTGTGGCCCACTTTCTAAAGTTGATGATGACAAAATTAAAGCCATAATTGAATCTAATATAGTGAAACTGCGCGGGAGATTGCAAAAAGGTTAACTCGAAAATTATAAATAAGATGTCTTGGAGTCGTTAAGAAGATTTATGTTTGGATTCTGTATGAATTGAAAAAATTTACTTAACAGAGCAGCGAATCAATATTTGCTTCAAGTCCTTGAGGGACTATTGTTTTCGTTTTGGTATTTTGCGTTGAAATCTTTAAAATGCTTTCCAAACTGTTGCCACCAAGTATTATATTTGGAGAAATCAAATAATGAAAAATCTGCATAGATGTACTTGTATGTATGTTTCTCGTATTGTGATAAAACAACGGTACCTAGAGCCATCCAATTTTGAATGACGTAATCCTACTGTGAATATGGGCATCTGGAAGCCCAAATTTGAAATTTGGAATTTGTTTTATTATTGATTTCAGATTTTGTAACACTTCAACGAATTTTTGATTAACAAACTAAACAATTTCACAAGCGAGCAATGGCAACACTGTACAGGAAAGAAAGGAAGAAAATAAATTATCTCCAGTGCGCGACACTGTGTATCGGAAGTTCTAAAGATATGCTCAATTTAAAATTATTTTTGTGATATTGCTGTTGAGCTGAATTGTATGGTTTAAGTGCGAAGAATTTAATAAATAAAGATAACACACAAAATGTTAAAAAACGACCCTTTAGACGTAATTTAAACTCTGAAACTTTTCAGATTTTTGTTTATTTGTTTGTTTAAGTACTTTTCTTTGTTGTTGTTACATTATCATAGGTGATAAAAAAAGAATCATCTGTAATAATATTAATCGAAAAGGATCATGGTCCAAGCGTAATGAATCAGCACAAATTATGTCGAAAACTAAATTGCATCAGAAAAACACCATGCTGTGAATTTGGTGGCATTACAAAGGATTGTGTATTTTGAACGTTTCCAAGCAACCAAACGATCGATCTAGATGTTTACTGTCAACAACGTATGAAACTGGAGGAAGCAATCAAAGAGAAAATGTCAAAAATGTCAGAACTAGCAAACCTGAAAAGAATCGTGCTTCACCACAAATATGTGCGACCTCACACGTCATTAGCAAAAGGTACAAAATTATTGGAGCTTGGTTGGGAAATGCTCAATCGAATTATCATTTATTTCTAAGTTTTCAAAACTTCTTAAATGCTAAAAATTTTATTAATAACGATAACCTTAAATCGCATCTAGTTGCGTTTTTTGCTGATAAAGACCAGAAGCTCTATCAGCGCGAAATCACAAAGTTACGAGAAAGATGGCAAACGGTCATCGAACAGGATGGAAGGTATTTGACTGATTAAATTTCACTTTTTATATAGAAAAAATTAAGTTTTATTTCACACTAAAAACCAAAACTATTTTCTTGCCAATCGTATAATTGGAACTTCCTTTGTAGAAAATAAATTGGCATAAAAACTTAAATTTCGGATACATTTTTCAAACGGTGTCACATGCAGGAAAAGAAATATCATTATCTGAAAGCCCACCTTGTACCTCTTATTTCTTAAATCATTAATCTTAAACCAACTGCTCAGAAAGTATTTAAAAGTACTATTTCTTCTTAAAACATCCTGTATTTATAAGTTGGCAACACTAATTATGCGTATTTAAAATAAAATTTCTTACTGTGACCAGAAGGCCTCTGTTTTCTCTGATGGCCCCGCAGCAGCCACAGAAACCAATAAAAAATACAACTCCTCCGATGCATACTAGCGCCCAGGCCAGATACTGAGTGAGAGAATAGCTGAAATTGGGCTCTTGAATGAGAGAGAAAAGGGTAGTCTTTTCTTTGTCGACAAGAAGGTAAATCCCCACGGCCAGGAGGAAACATCCAGAAACCTGTAAAAGAACATTGTTTTTACTTCCTTAATTCCCATTTAGATCTGAATCTGTTTAATAAATCCATTCTTTTAATTACAATTTATATTTTATCACACTAAACATATCAAAGGAAAAAACTGCTGGAAAAAAATAGCATGCTTTGATAAATGACTGCCTACAGAAATACATGGGTTAAAATTAAAAGAGCTCTTAGATTATAATACAAACAAAAATCTGAAATATTTCAGATTTTAACGGTAGTCCAAAAGGGTTTGTTAATGTTTTTTACGCTCTCGCTCAGCTCGCAGTCTGCTGTTGCTGACACTAACTACTACTAACTCCCCCCTTTTTTTTTCAGTACAATTTTCTTCGCACTTACGCCATATACAATTTAAAAGCAAAATTACAAATATTTTAAAAGCAGCACAGTATGTTTAGAATTCTCGATGCAGCGTTAAGTGTTGATATAACACTTTTCTACTTGTTTCTTACCCCCCCCCCCGTTTTCTCATTAAAATGGCTTTACAACACATTTTTAATATTATTATTATTATTAACGTTTAAGTCTTAACAAAACATGAAAGAGATAATAAAGCAAATTCGAAAATCCAAATTCGGGCTTTCAGGTACCCATGTTGAGGTGGAGCACTACGTTATTCAAAATTGGAACCGTTGTTTTTTCACAAGCGTGCACACATTCATGCAGATTCTTCCTTATTTAATTTCTTTAAATATAATATAGGGCGATAACATTTGGTGGCAACAATTTGAAAAAATGATATGCCGTTTATAGTGATTCAACGCGAAATGCCAATTCTTATTCCAGTCCCTTTTGGATTAACAAATATCGTGATATTTCATCGCATTATTGCTCATACTACGATAAAATTTAATAAAGGTGGACGTTTCTCTCTCGCCAAATGGAGCTGCCTTAGAAGATAATCGTCTATCATAATAATTTGGACCATTTGTTGGATGTTTTGCTCATAAATAAAACATACTAGTTACCAAGGCATGCGGTAGTTCGAGTCTGTCTTCATGTCAACCATATCTTATTCAATACGTACAAAACACAGACAGCTAAGCATGTGGATGAAACCTATCTCGCTGTACACTATTTCTATGTATTTCGAAACAGAAATAAGAAATTGAACTGCTTTTCTCCAAGAACGTTAGAAAGTTTGACTTGCTTTGGTAGCAAAAAATAATTCCAAACTCCTAACAGACTTAGCGCGAATTGCCGCTTGTATGAAATAACGGTAGAGTCTCGAAAAGACTTAAAATAACCTTTTTATCAAATCAAAACTTGAACATACGATGCTTAAAAACCAACCACCTCTTGTGTTGATGTAACTTAAAGTAACAACCAAATTCAAACTTAAACTAAGAAGTCAAAGACTATCCAACTGATTTTAAATTCTAAGTTGGCTCAGAACTTCTCACTGAGGTACCATTCAAATGCAGTGGAACCTCGAGTCACAAACGCCTCTCGTATTGAACAATTCGGGTGACGAAGTCATCTGAACAAGAAAGGTCTCGGGTGATGAAGTGTGTCTCGAGATACGAACACTCAAATCGGAAACAATATTAGAGTCTTTTAAAATTACCTATAACACAGAATTAACACTCACGGACTTCCAACACAACGTTTTAAATACTTTCTTTTACTTGATTCTCATTAAAAGACTGACAAGAAGTGACTTATGAAACCACAGTTTCAGCTAGGAGGAAATTAAGGCTAGATTATGTTTCAGACAGAAACTTCGAAAGACTAAAGCCAGGACGCTTAGGATGTTTCTTTTTTTTTTTTTTTTTTTTTTTCCGATTTTTGACCCTAAACTTAAAAATAACTGTGATACTTATTTAAAATCGAAAGTATACAAAATATGAGGACTGAGAGAGACTATGAGATCATAAAAAAAATTTCGGCTCCGCGGTTATTTGAACCTGAGAATCCGGTACCCAAATAAATCCCACGTAAAATTCTATCGAAGTTATCTCGAGGTCTATTGCACCTACTAGCAAGAGGCTCTTTAATTTGGCGCAAGAATGGTGACTGTAGCTATACTAGAGCAGCAGTTACGATTTTTTCTCTATTTTTTGTCGGGTAAAAATCGAGAATATCTCGAAAACAGTGATACTTATTAAAAAATCGAAATATAAAAAATTATTCTTTCGAGACACACTATTATTTAAAAGTGTCAAGAAAGGAAACCAGACCGTTCAAGACGCGACGAGGAGGTACCTTCGAAGTATCCAGAAAAAGGAGTTTCTGGGGGTGCATGAGCAATGGAAAAAACATTAGGAGCATTGTGTGGCTTCAAAAGGGACTTACTTTGGATACCTTTAAATATAACTGATGATATCTGTAACAAATTCTCTTTGTCATTATCAATCAATTTGCTTTCAAGACAAACGCTGTAGAACACAATGTGTAGTGTTTGACAAACGATTTTAAACTGAAAACATTATTTTCATCATGATTTCTTCATACGCAGCTTCCTGGCATAGGCACCAGAAATATAATCACTATGTTACCGTGAAAGACCGAAATTGGAGAATGTCGACTTTCGCCTGAGAATGTCAACATTCACCAAATACGTCGGTGAAAGATCGAATATTTCTTTACATTCGGACCCTCACCGGTGTATATCGACAATCACAGATATGCTCTGGTATAGGTCGAAAAGAGAGGAGTATATGTACACGCTGCCATTCCAAAAGGACGTGTTCCACAAATAAATGCAGTTGTAAAAGCAAGGGTCTCTTGTGCAATTCAAAGTGTCATAATAGTTTAAGTTGTTGCAATAAATAAGATTTGAATCACATAATTTGGTAAGTTTATAACTTCTATTATTTTCCTTTCTCATTTTGAATGTACTGTGTGTTTTAAGTTCTTATATTCTTAAGTTCTTATTCTGATTCTCAAGTGCGTTTTTTCGCGAATGAATTACGGAGAAGAAAATATAATATTCTTATTTGTTCAACATTCACCATTAGTACATGGTGAATGTCGACATTCACCGGTATAAGTTAGAAATAAGAATATTTGGAAAATATTTCGAACATACACCAAGCGACTATGTGAGTGAATGTTGACATTCACCGGTGAAAATCGACATTCTCCAGATTTGGTGTTTCACCGTAACAACTACACATGTTGTACAGAAAGTGAAAGCTAGAAGCTGAGAATAGAACAAATTTTAGAATTCTATGTACCTTAAAAACGAAAAAATTTCATCTGAATGATAATTATTTGTGACGTTCAATCTCTTGTATTTAACCTTCAACCGCAATTTTATACGTGTCGTGGATCAGTTACTATTTTGCTCTCTTAAATATAACATTCAAAAACGATATTACAGTAAGCCAGAAAACAGCTTCAAGTGTTAAGACGAGAATGTGCGAAATATAAATAAAGAAACTGACCAATTTCTTCAAAACTCTTTACTACACATATTTCCCATATTTCTTCTCCATAGTTTGTCCTAATCTCGTATGTATTTTTTCTTTTTGAAAACAATTCTTCAGGAACAATTCCTTTCTACACATTTATATTCCATAACAGCAGACGAAAATGGGTACAGGTTTCACTGATTCATTTTTTTCTCCCCAGTTTCGTCTCTTTTACATATCTTTCGAAATGGTCCGTTAATAGCCTTGACTCACAACTAGTGCCCTATTTTATTTGTTTGTTTTGTTTTGGATTTTAACATATTTATGGCAGGTTTTCTTCTTCTTGAATATTTCTCATATAATTTCAACATTACCTTAGTTTTCATTACCATTCTATACTTGGCTTATGATTCTAATATCTTGATAAAACTTATATCTTCTTGATTCTAATATCTTGTTGGATATTTTTTTTCCAGATTTCTTGCGCATTATTCAACTCACTTCATATTTCCGGTTCTGTCCCTCTCCCCCCTAACGGGCGTCATTCAGTCATCCAAACGCGTTAATAAACCAAGCGTCGAAGAACATTTTCAATCCTGCGCCCAATTTTGGAATACAACCCCCCCTTTTTTTAAATTCCTACTATTAGCTCACACTCTTCATATATCTTGTTCAAATTTTCAATTGTTAATAAAGTACTTTTTATTCATCCACTCAAGTTCAAATACACTTTTTTAAAACTTGTAGTGGATGACACTTGATGTTAATACAGTTTTTTTCACATATTAAAGTCAGTTCCTACTTATTTATTCCTGTTTATCGGAACTAAAGATATGCTGTTTTTAAATATGTTATAAGACTAACAAATAATGACCGCTTATTAGGAATTCTCACGTGCTGTAAAAATTAATTTTATAACAACTTATAAATAATAGTACATGACTGTGATCAATGGGATTGTAATATTGAACAAAAATAAGTGGCAACAGTAGGACAGAGTTCTAAAGATTTTTAAAGTTTATGGAATTAAAGAAATGTAGTTTTATAGAGTTGGATGAAGCGGATGTAATGTCCCATTAATGTAACGAAAATCTCCCCATATCTCTATGGTAACGTGATAATAATATATGTTTAAAATATAACCCTTTAAAATGTCCTTTACTTCACAAACAGAGAATGCGTAAAGAAAACGAAGAGAATCTACAACACAACGCAAGCGACGATTAGAGAAAGAAAAACATAAGCGCCAAGGAAAGCTTGCAAATGAAACAAAAGCGCCAATGTTTAGATATACTAAATGAAAGATCACAGGATGCGTCTTAAGAGCAGCGCGAAACTCGATTATTAGCTGATCGTCAAAAACACACACTATCAATAAAAAATGAAACTCAAGAATAACGCAAATTACGATTACAAGATCTACGTCGTAGACACGCATTAACAATAGCAAATGAAACTTTTCAATTGAATAGACACTACGTATCTACCCGACTAACGACCAAGTAACAATATTAATGATGGCAGTATTACAACAAATTCAGAAGAAAGGGAATTGCAATATCGAGAATCAAAGCACAAGACCAGTTGTTAGATGCCAACATCTAACAACGTAGACGTAACATCGAAGCATTAGATATGAGTAAAATAATACCAACTGACATCAATAAAACTGTTGGTCTTCCTGCAGAATTAGATATATTCGTCGGAGCTAAATTGATGTTAAGATCAAACATTGATGTGAAGAAGGGTTTGGTTAATGGTGCGATTGGATTCGACAATGTACTTCATTGGCCTAATTTCCTCAAAATTCATTTTCCTAATTCTAATTTATTGTACGAACTATTAATAGTATCATGGGCAACAAAAGTACATAAGATGCAAGGTAGCACTGTAGATTATGCAGTAATATATCTCGGGAGAAAACTCTTCATAGCAGATCAAGCATATGTCGCCTTGAGTCGTGTGAAATCATTAGATGGAATATTAATTAAAGAACTGGACTGCTCGAAAATCACAGGAAAGGTTTCTTACAATAATGAAGCGCTACAAGAGATGGATAGAATGAGAAATTACAGACCACCATCAGCTTCATAAATTACAAACAAAAATATTTTATTAAAAAATAACTAAAATACAATTTTTCTTTGTTGACCTAAGTAGGAATGACTTTAATATATATATATATACTTGGTTTAACTTGTAACTTCAAAAAAAGTAAGATTATTTTTAAAATGTCAATATATATATATATATATATACAGGGTGATTATAATTAAAGTTTAAGTTTCAAACCGCTATAAAAAAAGAACCACTCATGAAAATGACGTCAAATTTGAAAGGAATGTTATTGAAGAAGGCGGAAAGCGTATGGCAGAAGAAAAAATTTAGTTTCAAAAGTTAGCAACAGATGGCGCTGCAAGCGAAAAAAGACTTAAATTAAAATGTTAGTTAAATTTCAGTGTTATAAAGCCACCAGATACCAGGCTGTTCCTCATTTCGCGTCTCAGACGTTCGCCATGGGTGTTTCACTGCAGGACTGCGCTCTGCTGGTAAAGCTGTATTACAAGAATGATGATTGTCAAGAGTAGCTCTGCAAAAATTCAGGACACTGAAGGGTATAAAAGAAGGCGTTGGTCCAATGAGTGTCGTATGTCTAAAGAAAATGATGGAAAAATTCGAAACGACAAGTTCGTTTGATGTGCAATCTGGTAGAGGGAGAAAACGAGTGCATTCGACGGTAGTTGAAGAAGTGGCCACAGCATTACAGGAGGGTTCGGCCGATGGTGTGCAACCGTGCAGTGCACGAGGAATTGTCCGAACATTGGACAGGCCTATGAGCACAGTGCTGACAATTGTGCGAAACATTCTGCAATGCTAACCGTACAAAATTGGCCATGTGCAGGAGTTGCTTCCGTCTGACCTGACAGCTAGGGAGACGTTTGCGTTAGAATTCCTGGCTCGCATGGAAGTGGATAATGAATGGCCGTGGAAAATTTTGTGGACAGATGAAGCCCATTTCCATCTGACAGGATACGTGAATACCCAGAATTGTCGAATATGGGCAACAGAAAATCCACTGGCAACGCACCCCGTACCACTTCATCCTGAAAGGGTCACGGTATGGTGTGGCTTTACGGCATCATTCATCCTACAACCATACTTTTTCGAACAAACGGGTGCTTCCGGTCCTGTTCCCGCAACCGTCACTGGTCAGAGGTATGCGTCTCTTTTGTGCAACCACGTGATTCCAGGTCTGCAACAGCATGGATGTGTGGATGAAATCATTTTTATGCAAGATGGCGCTCCTCCGCACATTGCACATCCCGTGAAACAGCTGCTGAGGCGCCATTTCGGAAATGCTCGAATTATCAGCCGTCATTTCCCTACATCCTGGCCATCCCGATCGCCTGATCTTACTCCGTGTGATTTCTGGCTGTGGAAGTATCTGAAGGATGTTGTGTTCCGTGCTCCAATTGCAAATTTAGCGGAATTAAAGGCACGCATTTCGCAACACATTCTGAACATCACCCCGGAGACACTGCGATCCGTTGTGGAACATGCTGTTTGTCACTTTCAACTTGTTGCACACAACGGTGGACACCATATTGAACATGTTTTGCGCCAGTCTCGCGACAGTCCCGAACTTCTTTGATGAATGGTTCTTATGCGGTATGTCGCCGCAAAACTCTTGAAACCGATTTGTCCCTTTCGATGTGATATGTACAGTCATGCAAATAAAATTATTCAACAATTCTAATTTTTCAATGCGTTTTAAATGTGTAACTTCTACCTTAGCCATTGTTTTACGAATCATTTCTCGTTTCTCGTCGTGATTCTGCCGCTTACAGCGCCATCTGTTGCTAACTTTTGAAACTAAAATTTTTCTTCTGCCATATGCTTTCCGCCTTTTTCAATAACATTCCTTTCAAATTTCACATCATTTTCATCAGTGGTTCTTTTTTTATAGCGTTTTGAAACTTAAACTTTAATTATAATCACCCTGTATATATGACATTTCAGATGACTGTATATATATATATATATATATATATATATATGTAATAATAAAATTCCAAAGTCAAAAATACACTTAAATTTCTGACTGTATGTTCTTTTTATGTTTAATGGCGACGGTGTCTTATTTGAAAGTACGTGGAATTAAATTCACAGCCCCGTAGTCAAGTTGTTTTTTCCCTCCTTTTCTACACGTACAGTTATAGAATGTTCTGGAGATATTTAAAGCGAATTGGAATGGCTGACGTCATTTCTTGGAAGCTCCGCCTTTCCAGAGGCTATAAAAGGACTCGCAAAGGAATATCGGCGGTTTTTTCTTTAATGTAACGATGCAGTAAACTTCATACAAAAAGTTATTAGTAGTTCTTTTTTATTTACTCCGGAGATCTGATTTTTTGTAACTGTTATTTCTCCTGAATAATAATAAATGGATCCTGTTTTTTACATTTATCGTCTGATAATTTGAGCTACGACTACATCTATGATTCTTCACAATCTATTTATTCCGGACAAAAGCTGGGACATCACACACACACACATATATATATACAGTCATCTGAAATGTCATTGATGGAGCAAATGTTGAAACAGACTGCGAAAATACTTGAAGTCTTGATGATACGTTGTAGATCCAAAATGAAGAAGTCCCAGACTGGCTGAATTTAATTATTCCTTTTATTTTAGTTGACGTCTTCGGCCATAAATAACTTGGAGCACTAATCGTGCCTGTTCAAGAACTTTTATGTACTTAACATCGTTGCAGTAAGAAAATAGCAGCGCGGCAGCATCTTGTTGACAATAAAAGCAGAAAGCAAGTGCGAAGCGTTCGATACAGAATTTTAGTTGGGAATGAATTAGTTTCGATATCATTTGATTGGATAATTAATAACCCTCTAAAATTATTAATGGCTGATTGAATTTCAATTCGTAAGATCATCTACGTCACCAGTGTTAAGTAAAAGTCATATGATGCCTATTAATTTAAAAATTATGCAGTTCAGAGAGGTGTATGATAAGCAATTACTATTTGAAGATTAAAAAGGGAAAATAGCCAAATTAAAATGGAGAATTAAGGGACTATTGCAAATTTAGAATTTTGATTCTTTACTTTATATATAAGAAACTAATTAATTAAGTTAAATAATATATACACATATTCCCAGCGACGAACATTCTGGAAGAAGGTCCTTAAGCAGTACTCCAAAAATGCGGGAAAAGTAGAATGATTGCGATGAAAACTTTTTGAATGTAAAACATTGGCAGTGTGGAATCGGCGCAGAAAGAATTAAGAATTTATTGCCTTATATAAAGGATATTTAACTGATTTCGAAAAAGGTTTATTTAAATAATGGTTACATTTTTAAAATAGAGAATTCCATTAATCGATGAAACAAGAGCAGTAAGTTTTTGCATCATCAATTAATGATAAGAGCAATGGTCGATTAATGGTAAGAGATCAATGATAAGAACATGATATTTAATAAATAAAGGTAACACACAAAACGTTAAAAATTTAACGTATTCTTTTTTTTTTTTTTTTTTTTTTTTAGTTCAAAGGGATTTGAATCCCGAAGGAATATTAGTTTCGTTTTGGCATTTTGCGTCGGACGGATAAATGTCGGTTCACTTTTCAAACTGTTAACTGTTGCCATAAAATGTTAGAGTCCTGCATTATATTTGAAGAAATTAAATAATGAAAATCTGCGTAAATGTATGTATATTTCTCACATTGTCATAAAATAACGGTACATAGAGTCATCGAATTTTGAATAACGTATTCCTCCAACGAATATGAGCATGTGGAAGACCAAATTTGAAATTTGAAATTTGTTTTATGATCGATTTCCTATTTTTTAAAACTGTGACGAATTTTTGATTAACAAACTCAAGGATTTCAAAGCGAGCAATGGCAACGTTGTGCAGAAAAAACATTTTTATCTCCAGCGCGTGAGTCTCTGTATCGGAAATTCTAAAGATATGCTCGTTTTAAAACTATTTTGCGATATTGCTGTTGCACTGGATCTTATGGTTTAAGTGCGAGGAACATGATATTTAATAAAGAAAGGTAACACACAAAATGTTAAAAAACGCCCCTTTGGACGTAATTTAAAATCTGAAACATTTCAGATTTTATATATATATATATATATATATATATAAAATCTGAAATGTTTATCTGAAATATATATATATATATTTTTCCCATCATTTGCAATGAAAACTAAAAATTGCCTACGATCATCATTACAAAAACCCATATTAAATAGTTAAGCATAGATTACGACATCAGCAGCAGTTCGGTTATAACCACTAAATGCAGATAGTTCAGCCTATGTTCGAGTCTAGGCAAACCCGCTGACTACAAGGTTGGTTTCCGTGGTATTCCTCATGTATAACGAGCCCTGAACACTGGTAGTTCGGTCCGAGGTTCGAATCCCGCGAACGGGCTCACTTCATGAGCGTTTTCGTGGTTTTCCCCATGTGTAGCGTGTATACGAGCTAATTTCCCTTAGAAAATCCCCCACAAAGGCATCACTCCTCTTATACAAAGAGCCCTCGAGGCTTTGCCGTAATTAAATAAACCAAACCCCATGCATAACGACAATACGAGTCATCTGGAAGTCATCTTGAAGTCTTCCAAGAAGGCATTCTTTCCCTTAGGCAGATAGCTCTTGTTTACTTTACATATTTAAAAAACCTAACCTAATCATAGATTACGATTTTATATTAAAAAAGGCGAAGAGGAAAAAAAAGTGTGTGTGGTGTGAACGCACTCAGCTTATCAATACACATTAATGTTCAACAATGTTCTTACTCAAAACACTGAGCATAGTGAAATATTGAAATTCATTTCCCGAGTTGATTTATTTTGTTAACGTTACTGCTCACTGTTGCACAAAGTTTGAGTTATGTTGAAAAATAAAATTATAAAATAATTGATCCATCTCTGTTTAATCTTTATTTAATCTTATTTATATATTATTTAATTTCGTTTAACGTTATCGTGAAGTCTCAAAATGTATACACAACTTTAAAATTGGATTTATTCTCCACTTTTTGACTCTCCCATTCTCATTCCCTGCCATTTCATACCGCAGATAGTGTCACATGTTCGCTTATTCGGTTCTTTAGAAAATCTGGAGCTTACGACTATATTACAAAGCACATTCTGCATAAAATGGCAGAAAGTGGATGAAAAAAATTCTGTTATAGGCACTTTTGTAAATGTCAATAAATTCCCTTTACTAATCGCTACCTAGAACCATCAAATTTTGAATAACGTAAGTTTCCACCCGAAAATGGGCAACTGAAAGCCCAAATTTGGAATTTGGAATTTTGTTTTATTATCCATTTCATATTTTGTAAAACTTTATCGAATTTTTGATTAAAAAACTCAACGATTTCAGAGCGAGCAATGGCAACACTGTACGGCGGAAATTTTTTTTTTATCTCCAGCGCGCGAGAACATGATATTTAATAAATAAAGGTAACACACAAAACGTTAAAAAAAAAAAGCCCTTTTGGGCGTAATGTAAAATTTGAAAGCTTTCAGATTTTTAGTCCAAAGAGGCACTCGCCTAGAAGGACTATTAATTTCGTTTTGGCATTTTGCATGGATTCACTATAAGCGTTGTTTCACTTTTCAAATTGTTGCCACAAAATATTAAAGCCCTGTATTATACTTAAAGAAATTAAATAATTGAAGAATCTGCATGAATGTATGTACATTTCTCGTACTGAGATCAAAGAACGGTACCTAGAGCCATCAAAATTTGAATAACGTAATCTTCCATAGAATATGGGCATGTGGAAGCCCTTATTTGAATTTGAAATTTGCCTTATTATCGATTTCATATTTTGTAACACTTCAACGAGTTTTTGATTGAAAAACTAAACGATTTCAAAGCGAGAAACGTTGTACAGAAAAAACACTTTTATCTCCAGCGCGTGAGACTGAGTATCGGAAATTCTAAAGATATACTCAGTTTAAAATTATTTTGCGATGTTGCTCTTGAACTGAATTTTGTGGTTTAAGTTTGAAGAACGTGATATTTAATAAATAAAGGTAGCACACAAAATGTTAAAAAACGCCCCTTTGGACGTTAATTTAAAATCGGAAACCTTTCAAATTCTCTTTTTTCTTCTTTCTTAATTATGTATTTATTCTTTGTGACATAAAAAATAAAAGACTCTTTTTTCCAAAACCAATATTAACGTGATGTTAAAATGGATGCAAAATGGATTTTTAATGACTTCTGTGAGTAAGTTTAATTTCTTGCATAGCTCAAAAACATATAGCCATAGAAGGTTAAATTTTATACATAGGACTGCTATAAAATGTAGTTGTGCACTTTACCTTTTTTTTATTCCAATCCCGGGGCCCACCAGCGGCCGAGCTGTAAAGTCGCTGAACACTGGTAGTTCGGTCCGAGGTTCGAATCCCGCGAACGGGCTGGTTGCATGGGTGTTTTCGTGGTTTTCCGCATGTGTAACGTGTATACGAGCCAGTTTTCCTTCGAAAGTCCTCCACGAAGGCATCCCTTCCCTTAGGCAGATAGCCCTAGTGTGCTTTGCCATAATTAAATACACCATATTCCAATCCCGGCAGTACCAAAAGTGTATACATATACATATTCCTACCCCCTTACCCGGCCTTTTATATTTTCGCAGTCGTCGAAGTCACACGTTTCCAATTATGGAAGTGTTTTGAGGAAAATATTGATGTTTTAGCTATGTCAAATTTAAAAAAAAATTTATTTTTTGATAGATAGCGAAATTATTTTTAAATGTGGTCTCCCTTTTCCTACACATATATTTGTGAAAGTTTTATACACGTTATGAAAAAATAAAAATGTAAGAAGTTTGACTCCTGTACGGCAAAAGGGATCCGTTAATTAAATTAGAATAATGCAGGAAATAAATTTAAGTGCAGCAAAAAATGTGTATAATTTAATGGGCCGTACAAGGAAATCATGTTGTGCTCAAATCAGATTTTTTTTAAGCGAAAGTTAGTCATGAGAAAGGTGGTGGCAATGTACCGAGAGACGTCCCAAATCCTTACTTCGTCAAGGTGATTGAGCCGGTAAATCAGACCTGAGTCAACAGAGTTGAATTCGTAAAAGTTGTCGTCCCTGATCTATTTAATTCTCTTAAAATAAATAACGAACATTTCAAGAATTATCCTTTCTTAAGATGTCGCTTTCGTAAACAATTTTGCCTCATTTGAATACGCTATTCAAAAAGGTTTATTAAAATATGTACTGTTTCTACGATTTGGAATGGTAATTTATAATTCCACTGAGGTAGAAGATTTTACTCTGATGCAGTTATTACAAATATTATATTTTTTACTTTTATATTTTATAAAAATGCATTTAATTCATAACATATATAATTAAAAACAGTGAATTCTATAGAATTGCATAACATATTTTTAGTCCAAAGGGGCTCTGTCCCTGAAGGACTATTGTTTCCGTTTTGCGATTTTGCGTTGAATCACTATAAACGTCCGTTTCACTTTTCAAACTGTTGCCACCAAATGTTAGAATCCTGCATTATATTTAAAGAAATGAAATAATGAAAAATCTGCATAAATGTATGTCTATTTCTCGCATTGTGATAAAATAACGCTACACAGAGCCATCGAATTTTGAATGACGTAATTCTTCTACGAATATGGGCATGTGTAGGACCAAATTTGAAATTTGGAATTTGTTTTATGATCGATTTCATATTTTGTAAAACTTTAACGAAGTTTTGATTAACGGTCAACGATTTCAAAGCGAGTTATGGCAACACTCTACGGGTAAAAAAAAAAACTTTTCATTTCCAGTGCGCGGAACTGTGTAACGGAAATTCTAAAGATATGGTCATTTTAAAATTATTTTGCGACATTGCTATTGAACTTAATTTTATGGTTTAAGTGCAAAGAACATGTTATTTAATAAATAAAGGTAACACACGAAACGTTAAAAAAAAAGGCCCCTTTGGACGTAATTTAAAATCTGGAACCTTTCAGATTTTTTTTATTCACTTTTGAAATATACAAAAGATACGTAATGCTCCAATTTGTTTCTCTAAATGAATATTATTGTAATACCCTATAAAATGTTTCGTTGTACCTCTTGGACTATGTTTATCAATAATTACTACTGATAAACTGTATTAAACATTAGAAAAAAATTCCTGGATGATCTCTAAAATCTCAATACAAAAATCTGAGCCTTTTCAGTTTTTTTATTTTTTTATTTTTGTTCTAAAATATTTCAGTTCTAGTATTTTTCTTACAAATTTTGTTCAAACTTTCCGGTTAGAGAACAAAAGTTTTTTAAAGTTAGCTAATTGAAAATTGCTCAAGAATTTAAAATCTGTGATTTTTGTTGATAAAAATAAAGTAATGTGAGGAAATTATTTTGATATTTTTATCTACATCTTTTTATTAAATGCATTTTGTGCCCTTCATTCTTTCGTCTTTCTGATTTAAAAGTTTTCTTTTATTCGTCACAAAAACACATTTCACGCTTATTTTTGAATTAATTTTTGATATTCATGTTCAAATTATTAAAGAGTTTCGTGATTGGAATATATTTTTTATTTCTCTACAAAATACATTTTTCTTTTTATTTCCACACACTCACTGCTCAAAATGTTATACCTTTTTCTACGATGTAAAATAGGTATTTAATATTAATGCTTAGCTGTATTATCACTTTTTTTAATTTACTCAACGGTATTTTAAATAAACTAAGTGTTTTTAATGCTTTCAAGTCGAAATAATATATAAGATATTCACCGTATACGAGTGAATGGCATCACGAAAGAATATCACTTCTGTGATAGCCACGGAGGATTATCATAGAAATTTAAAAAATCAACCTTGAATTATTTTAATTCATTTAGTCGACCCATCAACGAAAGCCAGAATACATAAAAGGTAAACTTTAAAATAAATAAATAAATAAATAAATAAAATAAAATAAAATAAAATAAAATAAAATAAAATAAATAAATAAATAAATAAATAAATAAATAAATAAATAAATAATAATAATAAATAAAATAAAATAAAATCTGAAAGCTTTCAGATTACGTCCAAAGGAACTTTTTTTTTCAACCTTTTGTGTGTTACCTGTATTTATTAAATATCACGTTCTTCGCACTTAAACCATTAAATTCAGTTCAATAGCAATATCGCAAAATAATTTTAAAATGAGCATATCTTTAGAATTTCCGATACACAGTCTCGCGCGCTGGAGATAAAAGTGTTTTTTCTGTCCGCTATGAAATCCTGGAGTTTGTTAATCAATTGTTTTACAAAATATGATACAGATATTAAAACAAATTTCAAACTCCAAATTAGGGCTTCCAGTTGTAAAATGGATTTAAAATGGTTTCAAAATATATTTTTTCGTGACGTCTATAAGTGCGTACGTATATATATCTTGCATAACTCCAATATTTCTGTTCTAGCGAAGTTAAATTTTTAAAAAAAATTAATTTTGGGCAAAGAAAGAAATCTAATTTTTAATGCGTCTCCCGATTCCTATACTTATATTTGGAATAGTTTTATACTCGTTATTAAAAAACAGAACGACCAGAAGCTTGGCTCCCGTACAACAAAATTTAACCGGGGTATTATATTTTAAAATTTGCAATTTTTGGTGTTATTTTCAACTTGCCTTGGGGAATCGGTTAATTAAGTTAGAAAGAATAATTCGAGGAAATAAATTTTAATGAAGTGCAGCAAAAAAGTTTGTAATGGCCGTACAAGGAAATGATGTCGAGTCCATATCAGATATAATAATTACGAAATTTTAATTTTTTAAAAAAACTACATGAATCGGGAAACTATATAAAAAGCTAGACTTCGTAATTTTCAGAAACTTTTTTTTTCTTAATTTAAAAGTAACATAAATGAACATTTTGATCACTTTTGTAACTGGAACTACGATTGAGCTAAAAATGGCCACTTCAGGAATTTTAGGAACACACTCTACATATAACGTCTCGTTGAAAGAATATTTAAAGAGAACTAACAAATAGTAAGAATATTAAAAAACAAAATAATTAAATACTGAAAAATATACATTACCCAAAAAAATAAATTAAATGTGACCAGAAGGCCTTTGGCACACCTTGCACCGCAAGACAATCCCATAGCTGCCTAATTTGGGGCTTCAGATTTTCCTTGTTATCTGTGAAGAGGAATATACAGAAACTGTATTGGATCCATAAAGTTAACATCACTGTACTTGGCATATTAAATAAATTTTAGAAAAACATTAAATCTTAAAAATAGGTTTTTAATAGAAAAATGGCGATTCTTTGTGAGGAGCTAAAATAATTCGAAGCAAGTGCAAGCGCACTGTTTCGAGCGCCATGAGACGATGCAAGAAAATTTAACGCCATCTATTGAGGGAAAAAGAAAATAAAGTGAGTCAAAAATGCCCAAAGCAGATGATAATGGCTACTGGAATTACAGTTTATATTAAGAATGCACAGGGCATGATTTACACAAGGTCAAAAAGGGCTTATGTTGTGATTCCATTTTTAGAAGTTTCCCAAATCCTTCTGCAATGTTCAAAATATGTAAAATTTTAAATAATTTTATCAAAAAATTAAAAACATGAATAAAATTTTAAAACTTTTATTTTAGTTTTTGAGATCTTCATTCAAAAATTTAAAAATCGTGTGAATATGAAGAGGTTTTGATTATTTTAGGCGTGGTCATACACTTGATTTTTAAACTGATAAAAAGTCTACCTGTTTCGTTTGCTCTTATCTTTGTAATTTAGCTAAAATTTTTAATAAACTAGTAAGAATTCTTTATATCTTCTCTTTACTCTAGTTCCTTTCTTAAAACAAACAAAAAATCTGATTTAAAATGTTTAATCCTATATTTTGATACCGTATACACATGATAGACTTTTGAACCATATACACTCGATACACTGAAATCGGAAAAACACAATATATGCCGTGTTTCCCCCGAAAACATCACTCTATCTTATATTAATCTATGCTGCGAAAGATACGTTTGTTCATGTTCAAGAAACATTCAAAAATGAAGAAAATCATTTACACTAACACAGTCATGCCATTTTTTTCAGAAACATCGTCATAAAGCTCCAAATCACGAATACTAGACTGAAATTTTTGAGATTTCATTTCCTTTAAGCTCATTGGCCCTAGACTCTCATGTTCAGCAATAGAGCTCTTCTTGTTCACGTATTCTGCTCGAGGGCACTGGCAACACAGCTGTCCGTTGTTTTATCCCTCTTCTCCCAAGTAGCGAATTATTGTAGCTTAGGTTTCACATAGTCTTCTCGTTGATGTCTCTCCATTCCACGTTCAATGTAGTCATTGATTTCCGTGAGCAAAAGGTCTATAAATGCCGTGTTTATTGCAATATAAAGAGTTTGAAGATATGCAGTCAGTCTGTGAAAATAATTATTTGATCAAATATTCTTTCTGCAAAGACATTCTTCATGGTTTAAACGCGGTGAGTGCCGGTGTCCCAAACTGGAATACCTCTTTGGCCATTTCGCAAAACAAGTGACAGAAATAAATCGGCCCACTTTCTTACTGCTGCTTCTGTGCACCAAGCTAATACCTGAAATACGTTCGATTTCCTCTTTCATTACAGATCAGAAGGAGGTTGCCTATCCATCGAGCCCAATTGCCAAAATACATGTAACGCATGCACTTTCTTAACTAGTTGGGGGAATGCATATCGCAGAGGTACCATTCTGATCAATGGCGGTTTGAGACGCTTCGCCCAAAAGCACTGCAATTTCTTCCATAGCAATCACGTTCGAGAGTTGGTACTTGCAGAAGTAGATGCTATTGTGATAAGGTCGCATAAAGGAAGTAGAAACTGAAGATTAATATGGACAAGGATGTCTCGAGAGCATAAGATGAATATTATTATTATTTCACTTCCGAATACGTTTTCAATAGTTGTTAAGTTGAATTAATTCTTTTAAAAATAATATTAATATGTTGGCATTGTTTCAAACGCAGGCTCGAGAGCCACGTATGGCTCTCGCACGAAAAATGTAGCGATATTTGAATTTTTTTAAAAAAGAAAAGGAAGATATAGGTTTTTAGAGGGGCGGGAGAACCTCGGACCACCCCCGGCAAAATTAATTCCTCAAAATTGGGGTGGAAAATTTAACAGTTAGCTAGGTTCAGCAATACCTCAATTACCTGTGGTACTACGGAGGTGCTGGCCTAGCTTCTACCAGTACCTGTACCTGTTGATTGTATGTAGCCTTTTATTTTGGGCGTTCAATAAAATTTTCATGCGGTGTTCCATCATTAGAGTTTTCATTGGGGTTCAATACCACACCACACTATCAACGAAGGATAGATTACACTGAATGCAATTGCACGTTTAATCATTTAAGTATCTTCTAATTTGAACAGGGTTGTCAATCTTCTTAGAGACAGTTTATATCGCTAAAGAAAGGTATCCCAGTATTGTGATGCCTGGCGATATGTCTAGCTGTGGTGCGATTGCTAGGGCAAATGCATGAATATCAGCCTTGCTAACAACCAAATACTCTGTTCTTCTGTCAGCAATCCATTCACAGATGATGTGTTTCAATTTCATTAAGTATTGGCTGCCGACCCTACTTAAGCTTAATAGTATTCCCCTCGTCGACCTGTCGACTGAGATTATTGTACGATTGAGATCGCCATTTCGGACCATTCGTAGATCCAAATTCTCCTGTTTGCAGAAAGCTTGATATTTGCATCCCTGGAGTCTAAGACAGTTTCTTCTTTATTGTATTCGACGGAATAGAATTTTTTTTTTTTTCGTTCATTTTATTTGAGGATCAAAATTTGTTATCCTTAAAATTTATTATTAAATCAAGTGCTAAACGTCCGCTGCTAACTCGACGGATTGAATACTGAAGATTCTAATTTGTCGCAACCACGTCCGTTTGTTTCAAATGTGCATGTGTGCTGCGCCTGTACTCGGTCATCTGGCAATAAGGTGCCTTCTGGCTGACGATTCTAGGGCTGATATTAAGAGTACACTGAAAAATCATGTTACGGTTTATTTTTTTATTAGGTCTTATTTTCGCGGAAGCACGGTAGAAAAATGAAGAGCGTGTATGTTTAAGTAACATTAAATAAAAAATTAAAAAAAAAAGTACATTTTTAGGCATTTCACGCTATAGTTTATATCATTTTCTCAGTATTTATACTGGTAATTACAAGGGAAGGGTGAATGACTTGCCGGAACCCTCCAGTTTTGTTAACCAGTTGGCAACTTCAAAAGATTTTCAAAATTTAGAAAAGCGCGAAGTTATATTTTTGTAATAAAAATATAAAATAATGAAGGAAGAGATAACAATGGATGACATGTTGCTACCTACTGTCGCAGGTAGACAAGGCTAACAACAAAACAAGACAAGACAAAGATAACATATATTGCGAAAGATCCATATTTTGGCTATCAATACACAATCACTTAAAATAATATATAAAAGTTAAATAGAAATGATGAAAATGTAAGCTTCGAAAATTTAAACCAGAATACAAAACTTCTGAAAATCATCTTACTGTGGAAAGATGTCGGAAAAATTTAATTATTTTGGTAGACCGTACACATTTTACGTGATTAGAAATATGCTGACTGCAAATTGAATGTGTAGGATATATGACGTGCATGTCACGTAATTACTCCACTTTTTTTTTTTTTTTAATAATCCTTTACTCCACCTTTACTTTACTTATTTCATAGATGGCACCACTTGAACGCTATTTTTAATTCAAAATGTCGGTAAAACGGCGAAAAAATAAATGATTAAAACAAAACAAATTTTAGTGCCACCATCTGAAATATTAATAACTCTTCAATCGCGGTAGATCGTTTACTGTAACGAAAGTGTCCCCAGTGGCGCAACTGGTTAGCGCGCCGTACTTATACGACAGTACGTGTGAGAGATGCGGAGGTTGTGAGTTCGATCCTCACCTGGGGAAGTTTTATTTTACAACTTTAATTCTTTTCTAAATTTTGAGATATTTGATTTATTTACGTATAAAATTGTGGCGAAATTTATTACTAAAGTGAGAAAGTTTTTGCTTAATTGTTATAAAATTTAGTATTTTTTAATGCAGAGGACTTATTATTTTCTTCATTCCGTAGAATTCCGAATTAATGCCTAATTTAAAAAATTAGGATTAGATATATGTAAAAAAAGAAAAAAAAAAAAAAAAAAAAAAAAAAAAAAAAAAAAAAAAACAACTAAAATGTTTCAGATTTTAAATTACGTCCAAAGGGGCGTTTTTTAACATTTTGTGCGTTACCTTTCTTTATTAAATATCAGGTTCCTCGCACTTAAACCATAAGATCCAGTGCAACAGCAATATCGCAAAATAGTTTTAAAACGAGCATATCTTTAGAATTTCCGATACAGAGACTCACGCGCTGGAGATAAAAATGTTTTTTCTGCACAACGTTGCCATTGCTCGCTTTGAAATCCTTGAGTTTGTTAATCAAAAATTCGTCAAAGTTTTAAAAAATAGGAAATCGATCATAAAACAAATTTCAAATTTCAAATTTGGTCTTCCACATGCTCATATTCGTTGGAGGATTACGTTATTCAAAATTCGATGACTCTATGTACCGTTGTTTTATCACAATACGAGAAATATACATACATTTATGCAGATTTTTCATTATTTAATTTCTTCAAATATAATGCAGGACTCTAACATTTTGTGGCAACAGTTTGAAAAGTGAACCGACATTTATGAGTCCGACGCAAAATGCCAAAACGAAACTAATAGTCCTTCGGGATTCAAATCCCTTTGGACTAAAAAAAAAAAAAACTGATGTGTACACCACATGACTTTTTGTGCGGAATATTAAATTATACACATTAATTATTATAATTATTAATTATTGTAAACGAAACACTGTGAAATAAACGATCTAAATATCCCATTAGCATCTTTTCTTGCTTCATAGTTATGTAATAAGAATTAATAGGGATCGATATAATTATGAAGAAGTGGAAGGGGTTGATCAAATTCTATCAAAAAGTATTTCGGAGCCACTGAGTCTATGGAATAAGATGGGTAAAATTTATATGCCTGAATCTTTTCCAAATTAATTGTGATTGAGAAAAACGATGCAAGTCTTCACATACGTTTCCGCTGCTAATATGCATACGATAGGATGGTTGATTCTGAAATATTCATAGGGTCGTTAGATATTTATTGTTATCAGTTACTGTAGGCATTTCAAATAATTGCAAAGCGCCTCAATTTATTATTGATTAGTCATTCAGAATTCCATGGGATAGCCTGGAAAAAAAACCACGTGACTTATTTGTATGGCCTATTAAATTATACACATTTTTGGTTGCACTTCATTTAAAATTATTTCCTCAAATTTTAATTAGAGATATATTTCTGATTTCAATGAATTCAGTTCTCACTCCGCGACAAGAAAAAAAATACACAATAGCTCAAAACATCTTCATCAAAAAGTGTAAAATACAGAAACAAACTAAAAAAACCACAGTTATTATTTTTTTTTACAATAAATTTCTTGCACGCAAAAGCAAGCCATTCGGCCAACGAACAGGAAGACAATATTTTCGATGCGCAAAAGTTAACTTTTGGTCCCACCGGCAAAACGGTACTGAAGTTAGTGCACTAAATGACTTAATTCACTATTCTTCTAAGAGTTTCAGATGCAAATCAATGGGGATCTCGTTAGGCCTAGTGCCACTTTTAAATTTTTGATGATTCTACAACTATTGCATGCAGATTAAAGGCATAAAAAACTTAACCGCAACATAAGACCAATATAATACAATTACTTTGAAAGCAAAAATGCACAATTTACTAACATATCTAACATTTAAGAATAAAATCACAGAGCAGGTTAAGAGAGTGGATATATACGTTATATATACCTTGAAATTTTGCTCAAAATTTCAAGGTTCTACGACTAATAGTTTTTGAGTTATGCGAGATAGATGCATACGTACATATGAAAGTACGTAATCGCCACGTAGAAGTCAGGAAAAATTCCTTTCTGAATCCATTTTAAATCGACTTTAGAATTTGTTTTGGAAAAAGTACTTTCTTATTCTGTGTGTACAGATATCACTAAAAAAAAGCGTCTTCGAGAGAGGTCAAAATAGATTTTTTCGTTGAAATATAACACTTAAAATGTTTCGCGATTATAATACTTCCTTTACTTCATACAAGAAAGTAAAAAAGTATTGCCAATTCTGGCAAGGAAAATTTCAGTTACGTTTTCGCAATTTCAAATAAGACAGATTTTAATTATTATCAGACTCAGATAAAAATTCTTTTAGAGAAGACGAAATAGAATTCTAGGTGATCATGTTATAAAACTGAACTTCTTCTCTACTTCATGAAATTGAAACAAACCATAACATTTCGGGAACCAATTAATATGTAAATTCAGAACTTTAAACTTTTTAATGGGATATTAACCTATTTTAACCCTCCGCATTCCGCTCTTCATTACCAGGTCAGAAACATTGCACACCATAATTTCACTAACGCCGCTTCTGAAACATGAAAAACTAGGCCAACCTGTCACCGGATTGGAAACCGGAAGGAAACAACCATCCTTCTTTCTTTAATCCCTTGACCACTGGCCCCAATGATTGAAAATACCACGCTACAGAATAATGAGGATATTTAAGACAGATATCAAACAAAAATTTCGCAAATTTAACAGTCGCAAAAATTTATTACGTATTTTCTATGAAAAAGAAAGTGCAAAAGTTTTTTTAGTCCAAAGGGATTTGAATCCCGAAGGACTATTAGTTTCGTTTTGGCATTTTGCGTCGGACTCATAAATGTCGGTTCACTTTTCAAACTGTTGCCACAAAATGTTAGAGTCCCGCATTATATTTGAAGAAATTAAATAATGAAAAATCTGCATAAATGTATGTATATTTCTCGTATTGTGATAAAACAACGGTACATAGAGTCATCGAATTTTGAATAACGTAATCCTCCAACGAATATGAGCACGTGGAAGACCAAATTTGAAATTTGAAATTTGTTTTATGATCGATTTCCTATATTTTAAAACTTTGACGAATTTTTGATTAACAAACTCAAGGATTTCAAAGCGAGCAATGGCAACGTTGTGCAGAAAAAACATTTTTATCTCCAGCGCGTGAGTCTCTGTATCGGAAATTCTAAAGATATGCTCGTTTTAAAACTATTTTGCGATATTGCTGTTGCACTGGATCTTATGGTTTAAGTGCGAGGAACATGATATTTAATAAAGAAAGGTAACGCACAAAATGTTAAAAAACGCCCCTTTGGACGTAATTTAAAATCTGAAACATTTCGGATTTTTTTTTTTTTTTTTTTAAATTCAAACTAATACACGTTTACATTAAATGCTTAAGCAAGAATAGGAAACTCCCTATGATTGCTAAGAGTGACTTTCGTACATCTGAAGTAACTGTTCAATTCAATTCATTAATTTACAAACATTTTTATGACTCTTCATGAATTTTATGACTTTATTTTCATCAATGGCAACATTTAATTTGGAAACAAATGCTTATTCTTCAATGCTCTTCCAAACTTCAGTATCTAATGAGACACAACGCACCAAGACACTTCGAAAAAAGCATCAAGTTTCAATAATCTTTACGTCTCATATGCTGTTAATTTTACATTAATTTGCTTCTGTTTTATTTATTTATTAGTCCAAAGGAGGAATTTGCCCAGAAGGACTATAAATTTCGTTTTGGAATTTTGCTTTGATTCACTATAAACGTTGATTCGCTTTTCATATCGTTGCCACCAAATATTAGAGCCATGTATTATATTTAAAGAAATTAAATAATGAAGAACCTGCATAAATGTATGTATGTTTCCCGCACTGTGATAAAACAACGGCACCTATAGGTACCGTTATTCAAAATTTGATGGCGCTATTTGAATAGCGTTACGTTTCCACTCAAATAAGGGCATCTGAAATGCCCAAATTTGAAATTTGCTTTATTATCGATTTCATATTTTGTAAAACTTTAACGAATTTTTGGTTAACAAACTCATGGATTTCAAAGCGAGCAATGGCAACGTTGTACAGAAAAAACACTTTTATCTCCAGCACGTGAGACTGTGTATCGGAAATTCTAAAGATGTGCTCAATTAAAAAATTATTTTGCGATATTGCTCTTGAACTGAATTTATGGTTTAAGTTCACAGAACGTGATATTTAATAAATAAAGTTAACACACAAAATGTTAAAAAACGCCTCTTTGGACGTAATTTAAAATATAAAACATTTCAGACTCTTCTTTTTTTTTTTTTTTTTTTTCCAAATTATAATGAAACTTCCCAAAGACGATTTCACACAATTCACACAAATTCCATATATTTTGATCTTCTGTAGAGATAGTCGCTTTTGTTAAGACGATTTTTGCTAATTCTCAACGTCATTAATATATTATTTAATTAATTAATTATTTAATATTGAAAAATTTAATATTGTTCTAAGAAATATCGATCACTTTCAGAAAAAGTTGTCTTAGTGAGACAGCTGTCGTAAGTGATTTTCCTGTTACTATTTACCTGCCGCCCAAATGGTATAATGGCTAGGGACGCTGACTGCCGTACCGATGGACACGGATTGGAAACCCGCAGAAAGCATGGATATTTGTAAGCGTATAGTGTCTGTGGGGAAACGGAATACTCAAAGTACAGGACGAGCCGAATGTCTTCTTCAGAAATTGGGAGTAGGAGAAGAAGGGTGAGAGACCCTCGGACCACCCCCCTCCCCGAGATGTTTGTTCTCTGTCAAAATCTGAACGGAATTGCACATTTAGTGCGGCGGCACTATATCTATGCAACCAATGGGGAATTTTTGGTGTCCCACCCACCTCTATCTGTAACTATTAACCCATTAGTTCTCTATCTGTGACTGCAAAATTATAAGAGGGTGATTGTAGCAAAGCACGCGAGGGCTATCCCTTTTAAAGGGAAGAATGCTTTTATGGGGACCTTCTGCTAGTAACTTGTTCGTATCCACGTGAGGGAAAAACACGAAATTGCCTATGCTGCCAGCCCGTTCACCGAGAAGGCAACATCGAGAAAACGCATACCTCTGTTCTCTATTATTTCTTATTCTAGCATAAGAAGATTACTTTTTTTTTTTTTAATACCCTAAAGGGGCAATTTGCCCCTAAACGTTATTGATTTCGTTTTGGCATTTTTCACCGTCCACTGTAAAACGGTGTTTCTCATTTTAAATTGTTGCTACCAAATATTAGAGCTCTGCGTTATAAATTAAATAATGAAGAATCTGTATGAATGCATGTACGTTTCTCGCACCGTGGAAAAACGACGGTACATGGATACATCAAATTTTGAATAAAGTAGAGCTCCACTCGAATATGGGCATTTGAAAGCGCAAATTTGCAATTTGCAATTTGTTTTATTATTAATTTCATATTTTGTAAAAGTTTAACGAATTTTTGATTAACAAAATCAAGGATTTCAAAGCGAGCAATGGCAACACTGTACGGGGGGGGGGAATTATCTCCAGCGTGCGAGACTGTATATCGGAAATTGTAAAGATATCTTCTTTCTAAATATTTTGCGATATTGCTGTTGAATTTAATTTTATTTTTTAAGTGCGAAGAACGTGATATTTAACAAATAAAGGTAGCACACGAAAGTTAGAGAGAAATCCCTTTAGGGGTAATATAAAATCTGAAGGATTTCAAGTATTTTTATTATTATTATTATTATTATTCTGTATTAATTCGTAATTCTGCGAAAATAAGGAAGGTAATAATACTGAAAATTAATAAATACTAAACTTTCTAACAGTCGAGCAATAAATCTGGCCACCATTTTACTACCTCGAAATAATAATTTAATTAATCAAATAATAACATAATTCGTTATGTATCTCAAAATTTAGGAAGGAATAAAAAATTTCTTATGACGGATTCAAAAAAAAGGGGGACCCCAGGACCACCTTGCAAAACGTAAGCTTCCCCAGGTGAGGATCGAACTCACAACCTCCGCATATCTCACAGGTACTGTCATATAAGTACGGCGCGCTAACCAGTTGCGCCACTGGGGACTCTTCTACATACAAACAGTATGCGATCTACTCATTTATATTTTAGACTGTGGCACTAAAACTTCTTTTGTTTTAATGATTTATTTTCCCGCCATTTTACTTCGCTTTTGAATTTAAAAATTGCGTTCAGGTGGTGCCATCTAAGAAATGAATAACTAAGTAAAAGCGGTAGATTGCATACTACATTATAACCCAAACTTTCTTCAGTTAAATTTCGTATCAAGTTTTTTTTTTTTCCACTCACATGTAAATCAAACTACCAGCCAGTCCGTTCGCCGTGATTAGCATCCATTTCGAACTATCTGTGGTCACCGCTTTTCCGCTCAACCACCAGCTGTCTTGCATTTCTGAAACTTGTAATTCGATTTATTACGGTAATTGCAACTGGTGTAAATTAGATTACTGTTTTAATTTTTTTTAGTCTAAATGGGCTTTGTCCCTAAAGGACTTTTGTTTTCGTTTTGCGATTTTGCATTGAATCACTATAAATGTCCGTTTCACTTTTCAAACTGTTGCCACCAAACGTTAGACTCCCGCATTATATTTGAAAAAATTATATAATAAAAAAATTTGCATAAATGTATGTATGTTTCTCGCATTGTGATAAAACAACGGTACCTAGACCCATCCAATTTTGAATGACGTAATCCTACTGCGAATTTGGGCATGTGGAAGCCCAAATTTGAAATTTGGATTTTGTTTCATTATCGATTTCATATTTTGTAAAACTTTAACCAACTTTTGAGTAACAACGATTTGAAAGCGAGCAATGGCAACAATCTACGGGGGGGGGGGAACCTTTTTTTATATCCAGCGCGCGGAGCTGTGTATTGGAAATTCTAAAGATAGGCTCATTTTAAAATTATTTTGCGACGTTGCTATTGAACTGAAATTTATGGTTTAAGTGCGAAGAACATGATGTTTAATAAATAAAGGTAACACACAAAACGTTAAAAAAACGCCCCTTCGGACGTAAATTAAAATTTGAAACCTTTCAGATTTATATATATATATATATATATAAATTTGCGAGCAATCCGTAGGAAAACTATGCAGCAGAATTGCATGAAAATTGGGTAATGGCAGAATGAAATGATGGGAATTTTTTCAAGAGGAGAAAAAAATAGTGAGTTTCAAAAACCACCAATAGATGGATGGCGTTGTGCAATGTAAACTATTGCCATATGCAAATATCGTAACCATAGTAATCCTGTGCGCGCACAGCATTCCTATAAAGATGCGAGAGGCGAACCGCAGTCATAATGAACTGCACCATTCAGATGTCATCTCGTGCTCACGTGACGTTTGTCACACCCCCTTCTACACTTTAGCTATCCTGCACCGTCCTGTGCCCCTCGGGCATACTTGTCATGAGCCGGACACGTTGCATCAAATGCAATATTTCGGCATAATTTGTAATGAATGAATGCACCGTCCAGCTCACGCATTTCTTTACTTCCAGCGCTCCTCGTAGCAACTACATTATGACTGCCGGAACACAGCACGTAATTCTACGTGCTAATCGCGGCATAAAATGGAACATGGAGCATGGAACCGCAGTCATACTCGTTTCTAAGTCAAGGAAGATGAGGTAGACTCTCCAGGAACGTGCTTTATTTGTGAGAATGTTTTAGCTAAACGAAGACTCTGGTACCGAAGCTTTGCTAAAATTTCGGTCTTTGAAGCGGTTACGAAAAGACCCACTCACTAGTCAAGGACTAACAAACGTGAGTAGGAAATCTGAAGCAACGGGAACATTGGGGATTTAGTCAGGAAAGGAAGTGGATGATGTAGCGACACAAGTGGAGGAAGACAGATCGCAAACCATCGGCAGCACTAATGTTCGGAGTATTGCAGCATCTCTTGACCAACCTCGTTCCATGGTTCATAAGATTCTTCAAAAGATCGTATAAACTGTTCCTATATATGTCGCTACAATCCTTATAAACTGTCGCTAGTGTAGCAGCTCTTACAAGCTGATCTGGATAGTCGACAAACTTTTGCACTGTGGTTTTTTGTGCGAGTTGAGCTCCAGGATGGTCATAGAACATTTTGTGGACCAATGAGGCCCATTTTCATATGGAAGGTGCGGTTAACACGCACAATTGCCTACTTTAGCTGCTACAAATCCACATCAATTCCTACAAATTCCATAACACTGGCTTTACTGCAACCTTCATTGTGGGTCCATTTTTTCGAAGAGCGCAACTCCGCAGAGCCTGTGACATGCACCGTCCCCGGTTAATGATACGCTTCATTATTAGTGCAATCCGTTATTCCAGCTCTTCTCGCAAAGCGATGTGATAGAACCACAGTATTTATGCATGATGGTGCTCCTCCACACATCGCCCCCGTTGTGTGAAACAAGCATTGCGCCACCATTTCGGTACGACAGAATCATCAGCCAGCAATTTCCTACAGTTTGGAATTCTAGATCCCCCGACTTGAATCCTTTCTGGCTATGGGGATACCTAAAGACAATCCCTTCACATTTGTATCCGACCTTAAAGAAAGCATAGAACACCATGTGCGTAACATTCCCAGTTCACGCTGCATTCAACAGTTGAACATGCGATTTTACGCTTCCATATGGTAGCAGACAATGGTGGACATCATATCTAGCATGTTTTGTTAACTTATGTAGATTATTTATATGTTCTCAATAAAGCTATGATACGCTATCTAGGGGTGGCTTTGAAACTCATCTTTTTTTTTTTTTTTTTTCTTTCCCTCGATAAAATTCCCATCATTTCATTCTGCTCTATGTATATGCTCTTTTTAAATACTTTGTGATATTGCTGTTGAATTGAATTTTACGGTTTAAATGCAAGAACATGATATATTTAATAAATAAAGGTAACACACTAAACCTTAAAAAAAAAACCCTTTTTGGCGTAATACAAAATCTGAAAGCTTTCAGTTTTCCAATTCTTTTCTTCTGTTTTATTTATTTATTTATTAAGAAATTAAGGTAGCTATTTAGAAAACCTTTGTCGCACTACTTCTAAAAAACTACCTTCAAATAAAATATGAGATTTAATTAAATATGTACTATATAAAGCTGAAATGTATGTTGTACGATGTAAAAAAATTACAGTAAAATATAAAAAATAAACTGTTAGTGAAATGAAGTAAATAAATCAAACATATTATAAAGACGCGAATTTACATGAAACTTCCAAAATCAATTCATGTGAGCTCGGAGACACACATTAAAATTTCATTTAGTTATTAATCACTGAAATGAAAGATTGAATTAAATATAAACATGCCAAGCTTCTAAGTAATACATTGCAAAACAGATATCCAATGATACGGAATAATAAATAACGCGGAGGTTATTTGCCTAAATCTGCAATTCTATATTAATGTTTTGCAAAATAAAATACAAAATGGTGAACGACCGAAATTCAGCACATTATTAAGGAAAAAAAAATTTATTCGATTCATTGATTTCAAGTACGAAAAATTTCCATTTGATTCTCAAGAAGAAACAACTTTCTCACATGGCACATACGGGATGAATCTCGGATAACATCAAAAAGAAACAGGAAAGGAAAAAAAGCTCGAGAAGCAGAAAGAAGAGATTGAGTTGAGCCCGCTCTAAGCACTGCAATAAAAATTGAAAATGAGTCTTCAACCGTGTATAAAATAGGATTAAAAACAACGGTCGAATATTCTAATAAATATTTTGTTAAAACATGTGAATAAATAAATCTGTGCCAACACCGTCATTTATTTGTTACAACGCTGAAGATGTCAAACGCACCATGGGGAGGGGAAAAAAAAAAAAAAAAAAAAGGCTAAACGATCAGCTTGCTGCACTTCATTGGTTGTGGTAATTGCGAATGTTTGCAGAACTACAATTTCCGAAGGCAAAAAGAAACTGTTGCCATAAAAATTTCTCCTAATATTCAGATTTTGGGTTTCAAGGCTAAAGAATCTCAGCAAACGATACCAAGCCTTCGGGTATTGGGTTAAACGTATGGGTCGTGTTGCATAGATAACACTTATTTAAAATTCTATTTAAAAATGCAGAACGTCCTGAAAACGATCCTCAGTTTCGGAATCTTAAACGTAAAAAATTTCTTCTATGAGTTTCGTCAATCCGTATCCTGCGGAGGTAGAATAATTTTAAAAATAATCCTAAAATTGCTTCAAGAACACTAAATCACCGAAAGAACTTTCAAACTAGGTTAAGACAGTAATATATATACTATAAATGACACAATATCGTTAACTGAATCGGATTCATAACAACGTTATGATAAATTATTCACCAGATAATCAATTTTCATATATTTATGAGATCCTAAATGTCATATGATGAAACTCTGCACGTCAGATATTTCCTCAATGCAAATATAGTAAAAAGCGAAACATTAGCTCGTATAATGAAGAAAAACCAGAACATATGCAAATATGGTATTTAAATCTCTTATAATGTAAAAGTTTATTTATGAGATAACATACCAAAGATTTTCAGTATATTGTGACTACTTACAATACATGCGTTCAGCAAATATGTCAGATAAATGATTTGAATTAGAAAAGAATGACGTTTGCGCTTAAGATTGACGTAATGTACGTAAATTGTAGCCGGAAGGTTTCAGCAGTACTTCTTCTTTACCAGTAAGAGTAACTGAAAACAGAGCATAACACCTTATTTAGTAAATTATTTATTATGCAAAAGTAGTCGAGAGTTATCTGACTAAAAAAGCGATTAAATAAATTTAAGGTTCCTTCTTTAAATAAATGGTTTGAAAGTTTTAAGAACGAACTCATTTTTTAATAACGAACTCATTTTTAGAATGCGATTAAATAAATTTAATGAGTAGTTTGAATGACCTTGCGAAGGAAAGTACCATTAACCGATTTTATTAGCCCAAAGAGGCGTTAGACCCAAAGGCTATTAGGCTCAAAACAGCATTTTGCGACGTTTCACTTTCTGCGTTGACTCACTTTTCAAAGTGTTGCCACCAAATATTATCGCCATGTACTATATTTAAAGAAACTGAATAATGAAAATTCTGTATGAATACATAAATGTTTTTCGCATTGTGAAAAACAACGGTTCCTAGAGCCATCCAATTTTGAATAACGTAGTCCTCCAACCAAACATGGGCACTTGGAAGTCCGAATTTGTTTTATTACCTGTTTCAAATTTTGTAAAACTATGAACGATTTTAAAGCGAGAAATAACAACACTGTACGGGAAAAAAAAATCTCTCCAACGCGCAAGACTGTGTATCGCAAATTCTAAAGATATGCTGTTTTTAAGTATTTTGTGATACTGTTGTTGAATAGAATTTTATATGGTTTGAGTGAGACGAACATGGTATTCAATTAATCAAAATATCATACAAAACGTTAAAAAAAAAAAAAAAAAAAAAAAAAAAAAAAAAATCTGAAATGTTTCAGATTTTAAATTACGTCCAAAGGGGCGTTTTTTAACATTTTGTGTGTTACCTTTCTTTATTAAATATCATGTTCCTCGCACTTAAACCATAAGATCCAGTGCAACAGCAATATCGCAAAATAGTTTTAAAACGAGCATATCTTTAGAATTTCCGATACAGAGACTCACGCGCTGGAGATAAAAATGTTTTTTCTGCACAACGTTGCCATTGCTCGCTTTGAAATCCTTGAGTTTGTTAATCAAAAATTCGTCAAAGTTTTAAAAAATAGGAAATCGATCATAAAACAAATTTCAAATTTCAAATTTGGTCTTCCACATGCTCATATTCGTTGGAGGATTACGTTATTCAAAATTCGATGACTCTATGTACCGTTGTTTTATCACAATACGAGAAATATACATACATTTATGCAGATTTTTCATTATTTAATTTCTTCAAATATAATGCAGGACTCTAACATTTTGTGGCAACAGTTTGAAAAGTGAACCGACATTTATGAGTCCGACGCAAAATGCCAAAACGAAACTAATAGTCCTTCGGGATTCAAATCCCTTTGGACTAATAATCTTTTTGTTGCCATTCCAAAAACAAGAAAAATAAATAAAACGACATTAACCATTATTTAAAATTTCTATATAAGTTCAAGCCACAACAATATTACATGTACTTATAATATATCAATATGTTTCAATAGCAAGAAATTTTAATAATATTTTAACATTATTTCAACACCAGGATGCCTTTTCTGCGGATAACGACAGTTAGAAAAGTCCTAAATCTTTAGAAAATTTCTGGGTAATTAGTTGCCCTTACCGCTTTCACGGTTAGGTTAATAAACTAAGGCAAAGCTACTGGAGGACTATGTGCTTACGGGGAAAAGTTGCCTTCGTGGCGGATTTTCTAAAGGAAAGCAGCCAGTGTTTACACTACACATGCGGAAAAACACCAAAACCAATCATGCAGCTAGGCTGTTCACCTGGATTCGAACCCAGGTTGAACTAATAGCATTCTAAGGTTTTAATTACTTAACGACTTGTTTGGTCTAGATTTTGAATAAAACTTTATTGGTTTTTCCATTCTAATTTTAAATTTTAACACTGGCGTGTTTGTCATCCAGTCGAATAAGACGTTTAATTCATATTTCGCACGTCTCTCTTTCTAACCTCGGACAATGTTGCCATTCCGCAAAATGTAAGATCTTTAATTCATCTTTCGACTTTAATAAATCTGTAACGACTTGTAATGCAGGCTGGGCAATGGAAAATTAGTAAACACATTTTTTATTTAATTTTTTAGTTTAAATTCTTATTTTATTTTTAAATATAGCTGGCTGATGTAAATAAAATTAAATTAAAGTAATTTTTTCTAATTAATAAAAGATGTTTTAACCTTGTATATTACGCTTTTAGTACAGAATCATTTTTTTATACCTATGTATACTGATATTCCACAAATCAAAATTTGACTGGGATATTTAATTTAAAAATTTTGCAATTTTTGATGTCATTTCCAAATTATTTTGAGGAATCGGTAAATTAAGTTCAGGATGAATTATTCGAGGAAAGAATTTAAACGAAGGGCAGCAAAAAATGTGTGTAATTTAATAGGCCGTACATGGGAGTCATGTGGTATCCAGATCAGATTTTTTAGAATTGATGATTTATATGTAATGATACACCGCCCTTTCCTGTAAAAACCACTGAAATTGCTGCTATGTAGAATATTAATAGGAATATTGCACAGAAACTGAAATCGGTAATCGTTATTACTTAAAACCGTTATTTACAGAATAGATGCACTACGTTTCTATAGTAATATCAAAACATGAACTGAAACTGATTCCCTCCCCCCCGCCAACTTTTTTTCAATGTCCGTTATGTTTGTTCACATAGAGGAAAGAAATGTTTTAAAATTGTTTATCATTCTCAAGGTTTCATTTACAATCAGAACGTTACGCCATTTTAATTTTCGAAGCATTATTAACAGGTGAAGAAGTTGCTTACGAACTGCAACAAATAAAAAAGTTCTCTCGGTACATTTACCTATCACCTTCTACTAGAGCGTTAAATAACAATAGCGAAGAAGGCCTTTTCCTGGGCTATTGTTTTCTTATCTAAACAATATGAGTCAAGTGGGCGATGAATTCCCCCGCAGGATAGATGAAATTAAATTACATAAATGAAATTAAAAATAGGAAAAGGCAACGGTAAGGAAAGGTCAGAAGCTATTTTCGTTTCGTTTTGTTTCGCCACAACAAATTCAGTCTCCAGATGATTTCAGCAGCCATTATGAAATTTTATTGCTGATTGATGTAGTATATGTTATTTAATATTACTGGCAACAGCAAAAAGTACTTAAAATAATTATTTTAAAATAAATACTTAAAATAATTATTAAAGTTATTAAGTTAATTAAATTTAAATAATTAATTTTAATTAACTTTAAATAATTAATTTTAATTAACTTTAAATAATTATTTTCAGTATTTATTTCTAAATAATTATTTTAAGTGCTTTGAACTACATTTAAGTACATTGAACTACCTTAACTAACTAACTTTGAACTAACTATTTTTAACTACTTTTTACTAACTTTATTTAAGTACTTTGAACTTTAAGTACTATTCCTTTGAACTTTAAATGTAATTTTATTTGTTACCTAGAAAGCATTTTCCCACATTTATATAAGGAGATAAAAGAAGATAATAGTAATTAATATACACTCTGTCACAAAAAAAAAAAAAAAATATACAATGAGAAAGTGCAAAAAATTTTATGCTTAATAATAAAGACAAAAAAAGTGTTAGTAGGCGTGTGAGTAATTGCAGACCGGTAGACTGCGACCTCAGCGATAGCCTTAAAAAACCCTTACCAAACCCTTTAGGGCGACCGTTAAAATATGAAACCTTTCTGATTTTTTTTTAACTTATTCGATTATGCAAGGATTGTGAACCTCTTCTCTCCTAGTGAATCATAGATGTTTTCAGTTTCTCTTTTGGGCCAACCGTATCAAATGTGATAAGGGCGCTAAGCATCAGTAATGACTCACCGTATCATAACGCCGAAATGGAAGGTTTTATTTGACATTTAAATGCCCTTAAGTTATGCAAGAATGCTGCGAAAACGTATTGAAAGGAATCTGTTGAGTGTTGAATCTTGTTGTTATGAATATTAATTATTATTTTATTCAACGAATGTAAGATGCGCAAGGCTTATAGCGCGTGTTTAGAATTTAGAAACGTTTCACGCAGTGCAAGCGGCTGTGTGGCAGAAGGATGTAATAGACACTGATATTTCAAATCTAAAAATTTTTTCCTCTAATTATTCTACGGACATAATTTCAAGTATGCAAATATGACCAATATTACTAATGCTGCAATTGACTTATTTTTAATTTTTATTTAATTTTAAGTATTAGTTTTTTTTTTTTTTTTTTTTTTTTTTTTTTTTGTGTGTGTGTGTGTGTGTGTGTGTGTGTGTGATGTTACAGGAAAAAATATTTAAATAACGTAGATGAATCCAAATGTTTCATTAAAAAACTGATTTTAGAGGAATTACTTTTGCATGTTAGGGATAAATGCAAATCGTACTCTCGCATACAATGATGTTCATCGCATCATGGGGAAACTACATTTTCTCTACGTTGGAAGCGAACAGAATACTCAAATACCTTTCAGTAAAATTTCTTAATGCAAAGTCAGTTTTTTTTTTTTTTTTTTTATGTGTAAATCTAAGTACAATATTTCTTTTGCAATTCAACATTGCATAGAGTAACTACATTGCATTAACGAACTTAATGCAATTTTAATAAAAGAATTTCTACATAGATAAACTTTGGACATAGGAATTGCACCTGAAGGTCCGGTGTTCGAATCACGGCGAAAGCATAGCTGATTTTCCCAGAGTTCTGTCCCACTCCCAACACAGAAAAAAATATTGTTACGAAATAAAAGCAATTTTAGGGTTGCCATAAAATAGCAAGATATGGCGGGGTTGCCACATTTGGTGAGAAATCACGCATTTGGCGACAAAATTGGCGATATGCCATGGACGGATGGAGAACCTTCTGGAACGAATTCTTACCGGTTTAGCCCAGCATGTTCTCGAATACCAGCCAAAAGCTATATAAACCCTGCTGCTACGCGGAGAGTCAGTTTAGTCAGTCAGATTCTTTGGTTAGTATCGAGTTGACAGCCCTCAGATTCTTCATTATTTAATTTTCTTTAAATATAATGCAGGGCTCTAACATTTGGTGGCAACAATTTAAAAAGTGATTCGCCGTTTATAGCGAATCAACGGGAAATGCCAAAAAGAAATTAATAGTTCTTCTGGGCAGTGCCCGTAGCAAAAACATCGCGGAAAAAACTACGCAAGGCGTTATGGTACAAAATATCGTATGAGAAAAGAAAGCAAAGAGAAAACATCACAGTTCTAAAGATATTAAGACAAAATATAGTCTTCGAAAAAAAAAAAAAAAAAAGCGGTTTACAAATTTCGCAATTTAACAACATCGTCCTCGAATATATCTCGGCAAAAAATAAAGTACCTACAAATCATCGCATGAATCCTCGTACACATGAGTCTTTCAGGTTTTTAAAAGCTGTAAATGTATTTTCGCATTGATAATTTGGGAGCGCAAAAAGGAAAAAGGGATATTTTTACTTTTATATTTCATACTTTTGAATGAACTAATAAATTTTTGCTGAAAAAATATGAAAGAAACTTAAGTATTTAAAAATTGAAAATGAGTAAAAAATTAATGCATTATATATAACATATCGGCTAGTAATATATATTGATAGTATAGACACATCACTTGAAATAATATAAGAGTTAAATTGAAATGATGGAAATTTAAATCAGCGTACAAAAAGTCTAAAACTCATATTACTGTGGAACAATGTCACAATATTTGATCATTTAATTGTGACAAAGACCTTAACATTTTTACGTGGTTATAAATACGCTGACTGCATATTAAATGTGTAGGACAGATGAGGTACAGTATCAAAACAGTAATATCATTTACATCATTTGCAACTGGGGAAATGAATCGAATTAGGAGTTTCAGAAATGCAAGACCGCCGGTGTTTGAGCCGAAAAACGGTGACCACAGATAGTTCGAAATGGATGCTAATTACGGCGAACGGACTGGCTGCAAAGGACCATTTATTGGTAGTTTGATTTACATGTGAGTGAAAAAAAAACTTGATACGAAATTTAACTGAAGAAAGTTTGGGTTATAATGTAGTATGCAATCTACCGCTTTTATTTAGTTATTCATTTCTTAGATGGCATCACCTGAACGCTATTTTTAAATTCAAAAGTGAAGTAAAATGGCGGGAAAATAAATCATTAGTACAAAAGAAGTTTTAGTTCGTCTAAATTGATATGAATAAGTATGATAAATGAGTAGATCGCATACTGTTTGTACAAAGAAGTGTCCCCAGTGGCGCAACTGGTTAGCCCGCCGTACTTGTACGACAGTACCTGTGAGAGATGCGGAGGTTGTGAGTTCGATCCTCACCTCATTTTTTTTAATCCGTCATGAGAAATTTAAAAATAAAATTTTTATTTCTCTCTAAATTTTGAAATATATGATTGATTAAATTATTCTTTCGGCGTAATAAAATTGTTGACACATTTATTGCTAAAGTCAGAAACTTTTTGTTCGATTGTCATATAATTCAGTATATTTTAGTTCAGAGGACTTATTACTCTCTTTATTTTCGAAGAATTACAAATTAATACAGAATTAAAAAAAAAAGGGGGGGAGGGCTGAAAACCTTCAGATTTTATATTACTCCCAAAGGGGCGTTTTTTTAGCGTTTTGTGCGTTACTTATTAAATATCACGTTCTTCGCACTTAAACATTAAAATTCACTTCAACAGCAACATCACAACATATTTAAAAACAGCAGAGCAGCATAACTTTAGAATTTCCGATAGACAGTCTTACGCGCTTAAGATCAAAACGTTTTTCCCGATACAGTGTTGCCATTGCTCGCTTTGAAATCTGTGAGTTTGTTAATAAAAGAAATTGTTAAAGTTTTACAAGAAATTGATAATAAAACAAATTTGGAATTTAAAATTCAGGCGTCCAGGTACCTATGTTCAGGCGGAGGATTACGTTATTCTTAATTTGATGGCTCTAGCGTTTTTTTTCCCTTCCCCAAAATGCGAGACAAATACATACATACAGTCATGAAAGATTCATTATTATTTAACGTCTTTAAACATAATACAGGGTGATAATATTTGGTGGCAACAATTTAAAACTGATACGCTCTTTTTATAGTAAATCTACGCAAAATGCCGTTTCGAGAGAAATAGCCCTCCTGGGCTAACGCTCTTTTTATAGTGAATCTACGCAAAATGCCGTTTCGAGAGAAATAGCCCTCCTGGGCTAATGCTCCTTTGATCTTGGTCTATGTGTATATACATATATTTAAGAATAATAAATTTAATTTTTTGGAATAATATATTTTTTCATGGTTTTAGATTAGTGCAATTAATTTACATATGCTCTTAGAATTTAAATGATAATGTAAATTAGTTCGCAGTAATAATTATTTTTATTTCTTTGCAATTAAAATTTCTCAATTAAATTTTTAATTTTAATTTTATATTTGCTTTGTACAAAATGAGAATTTTATATTTGCTTTACCCGAATAGAGAAAATGTTATATTTTATTAAATTCAAATATATATATTGTTGCGTTTTTTTCTGACACCAGTTGTTACGTTACGGGTTCGTACGGATTTGGAGTAAATAACGACGACACTTGATGAAGTATCGAAACACACTTTATTTAGCCAATATCAATCAGGACAGCTCCAGAATCACGTTTTACAGTCGTCGAAGAACTATAAACACGCTGGAGCAATCAGCGACACAGCCTTCAGGTTATCAGGCTATCACGGTGAAGATAGCTGCACTGCAAAGCCCCAGAGTACAGCTCCCGACTCTGCTCGGTCGTTCTTGGAACTCCACCTACTCTCGAGACTCTCCACGTTACAACTCGCGATCCACTCGACGACACACAGAGCACAGCTGTCGACTCGGTTCAGTCGTTCCCGGAGCTCAGCACTCTAAAACAAAACTCGAAGGTGCACTAACTCCCGATACACTAAAGACTCTCTCGATGCACTCGACGACCAACTCGACGCTAGACTTCGAGACACTCGCTCAATGACTGGCTATCAGCTCGCTAGAGGCACTAACTGACTGCGGACCAGCAGGGTTTATATAGCTTTCGGCTTGTGTTCGAGAACATTCTGGGCTAAACCGGTAAGAATTCGTTCCAAAAGGTTCTCCATCCGTCCACAGAATATCGCCAATTTTGTCTCGCCAAATGAGCGATTTCTCGCCAAATGTGGCCACCCTGCCTTCCCTTGCCATTTTATGGCAACCCTAAACCTGCTTTGCGGGGAAGCCATCTTACCGCGCCTGTAAATTTCGTAACAATATATATAAATTTATTTACTAAAATAATATTGATTACATTATCTTCTAATAGAAACTGAGTAGAATGTATCTGAATGAAGTAACAAGAAGCATGAAATCTAATCGCGAAAATAATATTTTTAATATTTTTAATCCCGAAAATAATATTTTTAAAGGAACTTGAATTTAAGTCATGAACAATAGAAATGCAAACTTTTTATATGAAAATTAATAAACTAAGTAATTATCGTCATTGATCGGAAATTGGTTGACTTTTCAAGGGTAGCAAACCAACACTCCCTTACAATTAACAATATATATATATATATATATCCCTTACAATTAACAATATATATATATATATATATCCCTTACAATTAACAATATATATATATATATAAACACCCGAAGTAAAGTGGGATGGACGATAAATTGTCACCACTAGGATTTGATGACAGTTTTTTTTCCCAGTCGCCTTTTAAATGGATCAGAATGTAAGAAATTTTTTCTTCTTCACCATGTGCCTTTGGGGTGTAAATGGAAGCTCTTTCGGTTAACATTGGGAAGTCCAGAATTCGAATCTCGTCGAGATCCTTGCTCATTTTTCATGTTTCCTACTCCAAAATAAAATTAATGGCTTTTGTTATACAATGAACTGTGTAATTAAATAGTACAATTAAATAATTTTATTGAGCTTTATTCAAAATCTATGTCAAACTAAGATTGTCTTTTTGCCTAATTTTACACTTACACTGATTACAAATTCTTATTTAAATGTACAAATATTTCCACATTTTATTTTAAAAACACTGCATATTTTCTTTTAAATAGATAACTTATTTCTGACATTAAACATGCTTACTAAAAGTAGATCAAGGTTTAAACTATCTCAGTTTTTAAGACAAAATAGCTTGAAACAATCTAACATAACTTTTTAAACTATTTAATCCAACTGTTTATGAATTAAAGCAAAGAAAAGAAATATCTTCTTTTTTGGATGGATAGAAGAAGTTAATCAAGAATATTTCATACTTTTCTATTGAACTAACCAGAAGTTTACACACAAAAATATTTTAAGGCTTTTGGTAATTATTTTTCAAAATTATAAAGGCAACCGTGAGCTGAGATCCAAAATGGTTGACGCTGTCCGTTTGATGTTTGTGGCATTCTTTCCATGGTTCATAGAGCGTTCAAATGGGCACTTTTATGACTTCTAGTAGAAGGCGAAGAAAGCAAGTCGCATAATCCTTTGTGACAGGCATAATCACGTGTAAAAAAGTCAAACTTGAATATTCTTAACAAATTTATATATTTCATTCGATAAGAATCCCACCCTCGCTCCCCAAAAAAGGAAACCCTTCTGCAACAATGGCGCGCATGTAAGCGTAACACAAACTTTTCAATACAAAATTGGCAATAAACAATTAATTTAATCTTTGGTTTTTTACAAGGAATCTCTTAAAGGATTATCTTAACACATTTAATTTCAATATGGCTTTTTTTGTAATTCTGACAAGCAAATAAATTGTTGTGACTAAATTTCTTCTTATGAATGGCAAGGTTATTGCTAACAATTCAGCTCTGAAAAGTTTATTTTAATGATATTTAGAAAATAAAGGAGCAACGCGTGAAATTTCCTTTCACATAAAGTTAACAAAAAGCATTTTAATACTGAATCAGTAATTATTGTGTAAGTCTGTACTCTTAGTCCAAAAGGGGGGTATTAATCTCGATATGAGACTTTGCATCGATTCACTATAAACGAAGAATCGCTTTTCAAACTGTTGCCACCAAATAGTATCGCTTTGTATTATTTTTAAATAAATTAAATAATGAAGAACCAGCACGTACGTATATATGTTCCTCCAATTGTAAAAAACGACAGTACCTAGAGCCATCAAATTTTGAATAACGTAGTCCTCCACATGAGCATGTTTATCTGGAAGCCCAAATTTTATATTTCATATTTTCTAAAACTTAAATGAATTCTTGATTAACACAATGACTTTAAAGTGAGCACTAGCAACACTGTTCGAAATAAAGATTTTGATCTCCAGCACGCGGAACTGTTGCCATACGGAAAAATGTAACATATTTATCTTTCAGCTTTAATTAACGGCTGTATGAAAGCAATGTGGTACCGCTTTTGGAAATAAAATATATTGTTGCGTTCTATGGGTTAGTTGATTTGGAGTAATTGACGATAACACTTGTTGAAGAATCAAAACACAACTTATTCGCCAGTATTACACAAGACAGTTCCAAAGACACGTTTATAGTCGCCGAGAAACTACGATAAACACTATAACGGGGAAGGCAGCTTCACGACAAAGCACCAAATCTCAGTTCCCGACTCGGTCGATCACTCTCACACTACTATACTACACTACTGAATTCAAGATACTCTCATTGCTGCTCATATAGGCAGTGTATGTATAGCTTTAACCTACCTTCGAGAATATTCTCGGGGACACCGCTAAGAATGCGTTCTTGAACGTTCTCGCTCCGTCTACGGCATATCGCCGATTTTTGTAGCCAAATGGGCGATTTCGCTCCGAATATTACAATCCTGCTTTTCCCTGCTACTTTCTAACAACCCTGAAGCTATCTTCAGCTGAGCATTCCGCAACAATATAATACTATATGACAAATCATTTTTCTCCTTTTAATATATTAATTATCATAGTCATTATAAATAAAAGCTTATTGTATAAAAACCTTTTTAATTGTATTTTATTTTCCGATTTTTATTCTTAATCTCTTAATCACATGTTACAGCGACCACTTTACTTAAAGCTAACAAAAAAAAAAAAAAAAAAAAAAAAAAAAAAAAAAGGCCAATTCGTCATTAAATACTCCATGATGGTAAACTTTTCATTACGTGCTCCAAGATGGCAAACTCAAACGAATTTTTCTGCGAGAAAATCCATCCTCCCTATCTGCTTCAAACTGCAATACATTTAAAAAAAAAAATGTAGAAAACCGTTCAATTGATATTTTTTGTATAATTCTTGTTTAAAAAGAAGGTTAAAAAGTTCGTTTTATCATCTGCGAAAATTTTAAAACTTTATAGTTGATACAATTTTAGAAGTTGGAATTTTAAAATCATGAACGTCAGTTTAAAAAATCTAGCGATTTTGTAAAAATTGCCGAAAATTCAGAAATTAAGTTACAATTTTTAAACAAGTTTCATCGAAATGATTTTTTCTGCGCTTTATTCGATGGGGCAAAGGGGTGGTTGCAAATCTGATATGTTTAATTTGCTCGTTAAACAAAGATATGTGCGAAAAATCATTAAAAAAAAAAAAAAAAAAAAAAAAAAAAAAAAGAAGAAGAAGAAGAAGATTTTGATTTGCCTTCGTAGTCGTCATCAGGAACGCAGAAGCAATGAAAATGCCATTAGAGGCAATAAAAATAATAATAATAACAAATTTTTTAATTACGTCCGAAGAGGCGTATTTTTAACGTTTTGTGTCTTACCTTTATTTATTGAATATCATGCTCTTTTGCACTTGAACCATAAAATTCATTTCAACAGCAATGTCGTAAAATAATTTTAAAATGAGCATATCTTTAGAATTTCCGATAGACAGTTCCGCTCGCTGAAGATAAAACGTTTATTAAAAATTGGATGGATCTAGGTACCGTTGTTTTATCATAATGCGATAAACATACATACATTTACATAGATTCTTCATTATTTTATTTCTTCAAATATAATGCAGGACTCTAACATTTGGTGGCAACAATTTGAAAAAGTGATACGCCGTTTACAGTGATTCGACGCAAAACGAAAAGAATAGTCCTTCAGGGACAAAGCCCATTTGGGCTTAAAAAAAAAAAAAAAAAAAAAAAAAAAAAAAAAAAAAAAAAAAAACTGAAAAGTTTCAGATTTTAAATTACCTTTAAAGAGGCGTTTTTTAATTTTTATGTCTTATTTATTAAATATCATGTTCTTCGCACTTAAACCATAAAATTCAGTTCAGAATTTCCGGTACACAATCTCATGCCTGGAGATAAAAACTGTTTTCTGTACAACGTCTCCATGGCTCGCTTTGAAATCCTTGAGTTTTTTAATAAAAAATTCGTTAAAGTTTTACGAAAAATGGAATCGATAATAAAAGAAATTCCAAGTTACAAATGTGGGCTTCCAGATACCCTTATTCGCAGCAGAATTACGTCATTCAAAATTCGATGGCTCTAGGTACCGTTGTTTTATCACAATAAAAGAAACATACAGTGTCTCAAAAAAGTGATGGGACACTTGTGCTTTACAAAAGGAAACTGCAATAAAATAAATTTAAAAAATATGTAAATTTTTTTGTGGGTGTGTTTCTTACTTAAATTTAGTAACAATTATTACATAACATACATTTTCTCAAAATATCAAAATATTAATTTAATAAAAATACAATTGTTTAGAACGGAGCAGAAAATGGCTCACTTAAGTGATGGGACACTACGTACTATGCAACAAAAATCGTCTGAAGTAAGCAATAAAAATATCTTTTGGGGTATTTATTTTTACTCAAAAGCAATTGCCAATAAATCATAAAATCGTCTGCAGTATTTCTCTCCAGTTTGTTTAGGAATTTTTGTGTTTTTTAGCTCTGTGGAGCCATAAATGCTAAACGAAAAGAAACTTTGCCTGAAATTCGAAAATTAATTATTAATTTGTATATTAAACGTGGAAAATCTATTAGAGAAACTGCTGAAACAGTTAACGTGAGTCATTCAGCAGTTTTCAGTATCATTAAACGATATAAAAAGAATCATATGATTCTGGATAAAAGAAGACCTGGCCGACCATCAAAGCTATCCAATGGAATAAAGCGAATTATCGTTCGAAATATTTAAAAAAAATCCAAGAATGAGTGCTCCTAAAGTTGCTGCTGATTTACAAGCATTATATGGAGTTATTGTTAATTCTGAGACTATTAGAAGAGTAATTTGATCTACTGAATATCACAGTAGAGCAGCCAGGAAAAAATTCTTCGTAAGTGAAAAGAATAGAAAACTCAGACTGGCTTTCGCAAAATCCAACATAAATAAGAATTCTGATTACTGGAATGAAGTTATATTTGTTGATGAGAGTAAATTTAATATATTTGGTTCTGACGGTAGAATCTTGGTGTGGAGAAAACCCAGGGAAGAATTTCGCAAACAGAACTTGGTGCCAACAGTAAAACATGATGGAGGAGGAGTTATGGTATGGGGGTGTATGTCGTCCGCTGGAGTTGGTAATCTTGTTTTTATTGACAGCATAATGGATCAGTACAAGTATATTGACATTTTAAATCAAAATTTGAAATCTTCAGCACGAAAATTGAACCTTCATAACAATTTTAAATTCTACCAGGACAATGGCCCCAAGCACAGTGCTTTGAACGTTAGACTCTGGCTGCTGTATAACCGTCCTGAAGTAATAAAAACACCCACACAATCTCCACAATTAAATCCCATAGAGAATATTTGGCAAGAATTGGAATGAAGAATTCGGAAACACACCTTTTCTTCAAAACAACAATTAAAATCGGTGCTTCAAGAAGAATGGAGTAAAATCACTCCAGAAATCACAAAAAAATTAGTCGAATCCATCCCAAGAAGTTTAAATCATGTTTTAAAAGTAAAAGGAAATCCAACAAAATATTAAAACATTTTAAGAAGTAAAATTTTTGGATAAATATTTGATGGAAAAGTAAGTGTCCCATCACTTAAGTGAGCCATTTTCTGCTCCGTTCTAAACAATTGTATTTTTATTAAATTAATATTTTAATATTTTGAGAAAATGTATGTTATGTAATAATTGTTACTAAATTTAAGTATGAAACACACCCACAAAAAATTTTACATGTTTTTTAAATTAATTTTATTGCAGTTTCCTTTTGTAAAGCACAAGTGTCCCATCACTTTTTTGAGACACTGTACGTATACATTTATGCAGATTCTTCAATATAATACAGGACGATAATACTTGGTGGCAACAGTTTGAACAGTGTGTGACCAAAATTTGAACTCGACAGCTTATGAAATAGTAGGTTAAAAATTGATCACAAAATTCTAACCCCAGTGAAACGCCATGAGTGAACTGTGTAATAGCTTATTAAAGCAGAGAGCTAAATGATAGAAAAACGTGAAAATAAAATTTTAATTAAATCACTTTGATCTTTCAGTATTGAAATATTGGTTATAGCACTTCTTTCACATCTGATATCAACAATTTTATTTTATAAAAATATATGAAGACCATTTTTGTTTTACTGTCACGTTTTAAACTTTCAGAAAGTATTTTGGTAACTCTGCATAGATTCTTGGACTTTAAGCTTATTGCATGCATGCTGCAGTCAACATTACTGCTTGCACATCGATGTACAATTCTGCGATAGCATCGGTGCTCAAAATGACAGGCATTTGAGGGTATTTATCGGTTATTTACGGTAATCTGGTTTAGTTTTCTATTGTTGCAAATACAATATTCTAAGAAGATAATTCATCAACATCCTATTCAGTGTCTACGAACAATGTTGAAATTTAACAGGAAAATGATAAACAGAGATATATAATATACGTTTATTGTTTGTTATGAAAAAAGGCCACAACAGCTTTTATTAGTCTTAAGGAAATTTCAGTGAGAGTTAGTACTACATTTTTTACGATAACGATGATCTGATTGTTTAACGCTTGATTTTGCAATGATAAATTTTCTTATAAGCAATTACAATGTCTCACAAAAGTGATGGGACACTTGTGCTTTACAAAAGGAAACTGTAGTAAAATAAATTAAAAAAACATGTAAAAATTTTTTGTTGGTGTGTTTCATACTTAAATTTAGTAACAATTATTACATAACACACGTTTTCTCAAAATATTAAAATAGTAATTTAATAAAAATACAATTGTTTAGAACGGAGCAAAAAATGGCTCACAAAAGTGATGGGACACTTACTTTTCCATCAAATATGTATCCAAAAATTTTACTTCTTAAAATGTTTTAATATTTTGTTGGATTTCCTTTTACTTTTAAAACGTGATTTAAACTTCTTGGGATAGATTCGACTAATTTTTTTTTGTGATTTCTGGAGTGATTTTACCCCATTCTTCTTGAAGCAATGATTTTAATTGTTGTTTTGAAGAAATGGTGTGTTTGCGAATTCTCGATTCCAATTCTTGCCAAATATTCTCTATGGGATTTAAGTCTGGAGATTGTGTGGTGTTTTTATTATTTCAGGATAATTATACAGCAGCCAGAGTCTAACGTTCAAAGCAGTGTGCTTAGGGTCATTGTCCTGGTAGAATTTAAAATCGTTACGAAGGATTAATTTTCGTGCTGAAGATTTCAAATTTTGATTTAAAATGTCAATATACTTGTATTGATCCATTATACTGTCTATAGAAACAAGATTACCAACTCCAGCGGACGACATACACCCCCATACCATAACTCCTCCTCCACCATGTTTTACTGTTGGCACCAAGTTCTGTTTGCGAAATTCTTTCCTGGGTTTTCTCTACACCAAGATTCTACCGTCAGAATCAAATATATTAAATTTACTCTCATCAGCAAATATAACTTCATTCCAGTAATCAGAGTTCTTATTTATGTTGGATTTTGCGAAAGCCAGTCTGAGTTTTCTATTCTTTTCACTTACGAAGAATTTTTTCCAAGGTGCTCTACCGTGATATCCAGCAGATCTAATTACTCTTCTAATAGTCTCAGGATTAACAATTATTCCATATAATTCTTGAAAATCAACCGCAACTTTAGGACACTCATTCTTCGATTTTTTTAAATATTTTGAACAATAATTCGCTTTATTCCATTGGATAGCTTTGATGGTCGGCCAGGTCTTCTTTTATCCTGAATCATATGATTCTTTTTATATCGTTTAATGATATTGAATATTGTTGAATGACTCAAGTTAACTGTTTCAGCAGTTTCTCTAATAGATTTTTCACGTTCAATATGCAAATTAATAACTAATTTTCGAATTTCAGGCAAAGTTTCTTTTCGTTTAGCATTCATGGCTGCACAGAGCTAAAAAACACAAAAATTTCAAAACAAACTGGAGTGAAAGACTGCAGACGATTTTATAAATTATTGCTAATTGCTTTTGAGTAAAAATAAAAACCCCAAAAATATTTTTATTGTAGTACGTAGTAGTATCTAATGGCGTCCCATCACTTATGTGAGCCATTTTTTGCGCCGTTCTAAACAATTGTATTTTTATTAAATTATTATTTTAATATTTTGAGAAAATGTATGTTATGTAATAATTGTTACTAAATTTAAGTATGAAACACACCCACAACAAATTTTTACATGTTCTTTTTAATTTATTTTATCACAGTTTCCTTTTGTAAAGCACAAGTGTCCCATCACTTTTGTGAGACACTGTATCAGTCAAAATAAAAGATTCCGTTTAACCAGGCTTAATACCCAGACGATTTCAACAAGCTAACACAAAATCATGGCTAATACAGAGGCTGTTCGTGCATTTTTCAGACGATTTTGCTTTGCTGAAAAAGTCGTCTGATTTAAAAACGTTTTTTTAATTGTAGCTATATTTTTGAAAGTATAAATTGTCGTCTGCTACTTGATGGTTTGTCATGGAAAATGGCGCTTTTAAAGAAGCAGTAAAAGCAGTATAAACGCTGTAAAACCATAGTTATTCGATATTTAAATTTGCAATAGCTAATATTGTAGACCAGAAAAGTAACAAACATCAAAGTTTGGCTTCATGTGGATAAATTGTTCCAAATACATATGCAATGGAAAAAAGAATGATAGAATGTTGCAAAGGTTAGATCTTTAATGTTAAAAGAAAATCCGCCAAATTAAAGAACAGTTCCAAAATCATTAAAGTGCTCGGTGTCGACTGTAAACAAAGGGATTAGTGCTGATTTGGATCTTAAAAAGGTGAAAATACATAGTGTGCATTGTCTTTCTCCACGACATACTACCCAACGTACAAAGCGTTGTAGAATTCGTTATGGGAAATATTTATCCGGGCAAAAATGGGAAAATGTTGTCACAATAGATGAATAATGGGTGTACTTAAATAATTGCCTTAAAAATATATCCATTTGTTATCATCAAAAAGGAGAAAAAAATCTTAAAACATGATTCAAAGAATCTGCAGAAAGTTTTTCAAAGGGATTTATGATTGTTGCTGATTTTTTATATAACGGCAGATAAAAATAAAGAAAGTGCAAAAAGTATTAAGATCAACTCCACATATTATCAGGAACATATTTTATATCGAATTTTCAAATATGGAAATACCTTCTCTAAATCCACAGTGCCATCAATCAGTAGAACTGCATCAAGGCAAAGGAAGAGGCCCCACGTCAAAATCCACTGTTAATTTCCTGGAAAAAATAGAACAAGGAATGGGTATCGAGTCCATACCCTTCAGTCATATCCCTAATAAATCTCCTGATATATCACCCATGGATTTTTGCTCTATTGGACTTTCAAAAAAGCGAATTGTCCAAATGTCAACCTACAATCCTACTCAGACTTTGGAAAGCTGTTCAGGAGGAATGGGATAAAGCACCTCTTCCGATATCATAAGTGGCTTTATTTTTATTGCCGTGGAAATTACGATGTAGAAATATAGTGAAGAATAAGGGTTATTAAATTAATCTTTTAAAATACAAAAATTTTAGGTAAAATATTTATGTAAATGCAATAAAAATTGTCTTTGCGAACACGCCTCTGTACGATGGCAGTTAATAAAAACGTAAGACATCGGTTCAATCCCTATTATAATTAATAGAAGAATAACCATTAACAATTTACCTGTGTTCTTTAACAGTTTGATTCAGAGATTAAATTCATGTGGTAATGTAAATTCAGTCAGCATTCAAAACAGAAAGAACGACGTTTTTATTTATTACCCTTGCATTTCATTAGGAATCAGTGGGAAAATGGAAGATTCATGGCTGTGCATTTAATACATATTTACAACTTGGCCATTTATTGTTAATGATGATTTAAAAATCTGTTAGTTTATTATTTTAAATTAGCCAGTTATTATGATTTCGGTCTTTACTATAACTTCGCCATTTCGTATAGAATGCAAATGAATTAGCCAGTATTTAAACTGCGGTTTTGGGATTTTAAGACAGAATATGTTTCTGGAGTCACTTGCATTGTTAATTTCCTGCCAGCTCTAATAGTTGTAATTATTCGGCTTTGCACTCTATCGCTGCCGACACTTTGATTCTGACGCTCTAGTAGAGTAGCGAGTCAAATTCTAGTAACATTTAATTTGTATATATACAACGTTTGCTGTACCTCTGTTGAAAGCTTGATTTAAATTGACTGTTAAATTTAGTTGCATCAGTTGTGGCTTATATTGAAGCATAAGAGGCTGGCTGTCTTTGCTTTCTAAACTCTGTTTGAATAAAAAGGTTATTTTTAACCTTCTCACGACTTAGTCTGAAAACGCGTCTTAACATGAGATTAATTAGTATTATCAGGTCAAACAAAACCCTACTAATCTTATATTAGGAAAGGCGAAGAGGGAGAAAAAACGTGTGTGACGTGGACGCTGCAACTGATCAATGTTTAGTAATGTTTTATCCAAAACATCGTGTAAGTAAAGTTTTTGATTAATTTCATGATTTATTTTGTTAACTTTACTGCACATTGTAGCGTATTGAGTTATGTTATATAAAACAACTGATTCACCTTTTTTAATCTTTATTTAATATTACCCGCTATGCGCCCAGCCTTCGCCTGGCTTTTAAATATACCGGGAAACAAAAGTTCTCTCGACAAACTCGAGAAACGTCGAATCCATGAAAGACGTTCAATTTAAAAACTGCACAGATGTCCAGTATCCAAGAATAATCTAACGTCCAAACGTCTAGTATCTAAGAGAAACATTCAATTTTAAAGCTGCACAGAATTATCGCCCTCATTTTTCCCAGTGGCAACAGTGCTGATATCAGCAACAATGGCAACAGTGATAAAACAGCAACAATGGCTGCTTGCCATTGTTGCTGATATAATGAGAGAGAATTATTAATTTGATGCGACTTCACCAGAAAAAATAATAATAAAATAAATTTCATTCGAATTTTGAAAAAATCGCTTCGAGGTGCACCGTCCCTTGTCCAGATGCACCAAATGTGTGATGACTATGTACCAAATTTCGTAGCCCTGGGTCTATTAGCTTACGAACGAAAGACACACACAGACAGATAAACAGACTGCTCCTTGTACTATATGTAGAGATTGTTATGTATTCCGTACATCTTTATATATATGCGGCTTAAGTGTTTGTCACCGATAGTTTATTGGTTGCTTGCGTAACTGTAAATTGTTTTATTTCCCGTGCAGTGCAGCGCGTGACGAATAATATGAGAAAGCTAAGCCGGAAAAATAAAAAATACAAGAGCACGTGCATTTAACATTTAATAAATAAATTTAACATCTATATATAATAGAATTCGGAAATGTGTAACCGGCAAAAAACGGCAACGATGAAAAAACAAATAAATAAATATCTTTATTATATGCGGCTTAAGTGTCTGTTTGTCGCCGATAGTTTATGGATTGCTTGCGTAACTGTACTAGCCAATGGGGTGAAGTTTCCACGGCACGGGTTGCTGTTTCAATTGAGACGTAGACAATTTCCTGTAAAACTTGCCTTTGCTATGACCATCAATAAGTCTCAGGGCCAAACGCTTAAGCGTATTAGCATTTTTTTGCCTGAGCCTGCATTTGGACACGGTCAACTTTATGTTGCCTGTTCAAGAGTTCCTGAAAGAATGGACGTAAAATTAAAAATAATGGATGGTCCTCTGCAAGGCGAGCTTAAAGATGATGGAAAGATCTACACAAGAAATGTTGTGTATAAAGAGAACTTTGACATGTGAATTGACATTTTATTTTTTAAATCACCTTTATTTATTGAGCTAGTGGTGGCTCTTAAGAAATGTACCGCCAGTGGTTTCCTTCGTTGCACTTTACTTTAAGCAATTAAGCAAGTAGAAGGGGCAAACCCCGTGGAGCAGCAAGCAAAGGGGCATCCTCGCCGCCTGCCCTGGGTAATTCAGTTTGAATTAGCAAATATCTTTGCACAAATCATTTTAATTACAATTTATAATATCTAAAACAGCGGTCATTTCGTATGACCACCGGGCTTTCTAGTATATAAATAACATGAGTGAAATTATATGTGACTTTGTATTTTTTCTGTATAATGTAACATGAAAATCTTAAAAGGAGATGCTCTGTCGGAAAAATGAGAATGTAGGCAAGTATATGTAACATGCAGTAAATGGTTATCTTGCTAAGATGGCGAAATATCGTCAAGATGACAACGGTTTTGGCGGCTTTTGTGCATTACTCGTTTTTCGCAAACCTACCAGCAGCCGAGCGGTAAGGTCGCTGAAAAGTGGTAGTTCGGTCCGAGGTTCGAATCCCGCGAACAGGCTGGCTGCGTACCGTGAACGGGCCATTTTTGTCGTTTTCTCCATGTGTATACAATCCATTTTCGCTTAAAACGTGCTGCACGAAGGCATCCTTCCCTTAGGCAAATAGCCCTCGAAGCTTTGCCGTAATTACATAAACAAACATTTTGTACAAATTTCGAGGATAAAGAAATTAGGAATTTTTCCCCTTCTGTCTACTTCTTCAGAAGGAAGACAATTCTGTCTACTTCAGAAGTAAACAGAGGGGAAAACATTCCTAAATACCTTTATAATTCTTCTGTCCCTTCACTGCATTGACTGCATTTTGGAGTACCATTCGTTGTCGGCTTACTTATTCGTATCTCGAGACATCGTTCGTCATCCAAGATATTTTTCGTTTGGAATATTTATTCGTGAACCGATTTGTTCGTGATACAAGGCATTCAAAGTTCCACGTATTAAAACATTTTCCCACGATCTTTTACTGAGCAATGCCGGCCAATGTTTCTTCTAATTTTTTTTGCTGACTGCGCAGTATATGGAAGCAAAAATGTTCAAAACGTATGTAAAAGTGTGCATGTGTGGAGGGTTCAAATTTTTTTTACCTCTAAATTTTATTTTTTTCTGTGAAATTTAGTTTTTTTTCCATTTTTAGGTGCAATTGTTTTATAAAATGAAATTTAAGAAAATGGTGAACAAGCCCATTATGCGCAGAATACAATATACTTTCGAAAAATTAATGCGCGGCTGCGCATTCGCGCAGCTTAGAGGAAAATTTTACGCCATCATACCGTTTTGAAAGCTCGGAAGCCTCAACTTGGTCTTCAAGAAAGACAACTGTTCATTTTTCAAAGATTTTTTTTTCACTCCCAAACTTCTTTTCATCGCTTATGAGCAATGAGATATTCCTATTTCGTAGTTAAATACATTTTCCCACTTTTTTAAAGAAATACCTTAATTTTCAAGTCTTGATATTAATTTTTAAGTCTTGGTATCTTATGAACATTGAGATATTCCTATTTCGTAGTTAAATACATTTTCCACTTTTTTAAATTTCTTAATGTTTAAGTCTTGGTATCAAGAAAATGGCTAAGCCTGACTGTTAATTTTACACTTTATCAATATGCTTCGGAAGTTTTTTTGAATTTATTGGTAATTGTTTTCCTATGTGGAAGTATTCACTTTCATTCAAATGCTGTAAAAAGAAGAGCAAACTGAGTAGAAAACTTAAAATAATAAAAATAAACCACTTTTATGTTTCTTTGGGTATGCTGATTTTTGAAATGCGTGAAGCTTTCCCATCATTATGCAATCGATCATAGTATCACGACTCCTAAAACAGGTAGCTCACGATTCATAAAAAAAAGAATTTGGTGAAAGAGCAGACGATATCCGGCAGTTGTGCCACATAAAGCAATGCGTTTGTATCAGTAGTCTAAAAGGCACGTAAGTGGTAAAAAACTGTTCACACGATCTCGTCTGCTGCTGTAGAAATTAATGCCAATAAGCGAAAAAGTAAATCGTTACACAAAAGTAGAGTGAATATACGATTTTTTTTACTATGTCTCCGACAGCGTGTCACTGAACTGTGATTTCAGATCATAGATGTGGCAGCAGTTTTAACTGGAAGTGTCTCGGAAGTTTTTAAGTAAGAAGTTCTAACTATATTCGATAATGTCACACGAATTTAATCCAATATTTAAAATTTAATTTTTACTATTAGAATTAATTTAAGTGCTTAAAAAGCATCTAATGCTAAGTGCTTCAAAAACGAAATAATATTCGTGGAATATAAACAGAAAGAATATTACGTTAAAGATAACTTAGTAGAACGTAATGGCAGAAACTGCTTGCTATTTAAGTTGCCTGAAGAAAAGTATTTTATCAAATATTTCAACTCTAGATGTTATTCAGTCTAGCATTAAAAAAATTTATAGACCTAATATAGCGTTTACGACATTAACCCACCCCCCTATTGCCATTCTCATGTTCCTTTCAAACGTTCTGCTAAACAAAAAATAATATCTTTCTATTCTTTTATTTCGCGTAAAACTTATTTTGAATACAACATTTTACTGTGGAAAAGGCAGAAAAACTGAGAGAAATTATTGATACATTGTTAGCTATTTGTTTTCGGGTATATCTCTGATCAATATTGTGGATGCGAGCCTGAACAAAAATTGCTCAGCTGGATATGGCTATTATAAATAGCAGGTACGTATGGTAACTACTTGCGTTGTTCATTTAGTATTTGAACAATATAATTATTCTACGCTTAGGCATATATATGTATAATTGGACTTCTTCCTCTCGCTCTGAAATGTTTTTTATCAGTCTATATATATAAATAAGAAAGTCTGTGTATTTGTCCTCTAACTCAGTCACTACTATAGCTATCGTCACCAAACTTTCCACAATTCTTTTCTGGGTCCTAAAAAAGGTTCGACGTCCACTTAAAAAAAAAAAAAAAAAAAAAAAAAAAAGCTAAAATCAGAGATATTAATTAAAAACTCGGGAAAACGATAATTTTCGCCCTCATTTTTCCGAGTGGCAACACTCTTGCAAACTGGAGATGAAAATCTGTTTTATTTCGAAAGTCGTTGCCACTGCTCGCTTTCAGATCCTAGAATTTGTTAATAAAAAATTTCTAAGTTTTACGATGAAATAAAAATAGCATTGCCAAACATTAAATACATTATTCCGGATTCCAAAAATTCGTTGGAAGCCATTTCGACTGTACCCATCTTTGTACAATCAACCGAGGTATTAATTAAAAACACCGAAAACGCAAATTTTCGCGGGCATTTTAAGTGAAAACAGTCTGGCGCTTTGGAGATAAAAATGCTTTATTTCGAAAAGTGTCTTTACTTTAGAGTTTGTTAATAAAAAATGTTTAAGTGTTACAAAATCTATACATATAAAGAAAAATGTCTTTTTGTGTGTTTGTTGTTTGTACGCGTTATTGATTTCTGGATAAATGTTTTGCAACATTTAATCGACTTAAATTGAATATAGGTGAAATACTGGAAGGAACTTGAGCTTTTACGACCATTTGATTAGGAGGACGAAAATCATCAAAAACTGCGTGCCATTTTTGCTGATATAATGAGAGAGAATTAGCTTATTTTTCTATCGAAATTTTTTATGTGGGTTCCATATCGCATCACACTGAAAAATTTATGACTATGAATCGTATTTTTTCCATCGTTATTAGAGACGGATTACAGCGGTATCGTTCTCTCTGTTTGTTAGATACACTACTGTCAATCTAACTCTGGTATGGAGTACTTCGCTAGTACTAAATAATACTGACATAATAAAATACCAGTTTATAAGAATTTAGCATACTTATAAGAGCCCATTAGTTTTGAGTAAATATGAAAATGATTTTATTTAAAATAAATTATATAATGATACTGACAGCTTTGTTCTTTCATTAAACATTTACATCACTATCAACGAAAGTTACCTGTTTATTACATTTTTTTTTTTTTAACATATCGAAGAATATCTCTTCGAGATGCAGTATTGTTTTTAACTTCGTGTATTTAGCATCCTTGCAGAATGAAAAATGTCTCCGCTTCAGGTTTGGTTAGGATTAATTTCCTAATGGAAGCACAATATACAAAATTTCAACTTTCTACGACTAATAGTTTTTGAGTTATGTGAGATATATGCATACGTACGTACAAAAATCACGAAAAAAAAAAAAAAAAAAAAAAAAAAGAAAAAAGAAACCACTTCTGAATCCCTTTTAAATCCATTTTACAATTTTTTTTGGAAAAAAGAATTCTGCATTCTGCCCTTTATTGCGTAACGAATCTTTCAAGTATACATTATTCCGTGACGTATAGACGTCACACAAAAAAATATCGTCCGTATGGTTTCGGGAACGTCAAAATGGATATTTCTCTTAAAATATGATACCAGACATTTTTCGTGATTATAATAGTTCCTTTTTACTTCGTACAAGGAAGTAGACACAAGCAAAATCATAATATAATTTAAAAATGTTGAAATTAAAATGTTTCTGCAAAAACAAACACAGAATTTAAATTTTTTTCCTTATATATTATTTTGCCATTTTTTAGCCCAAAGGGCATTAGCCGAGAAGGGTTATTAATTTCGTTTTCGCATTTTGCGTCGATTCACTTTCTGCATTGATTCACTTTTCAAACTGTTGCCTCCAAGTATTACAGCTTGTATTATATTTAAAGGAATTAAATAATGAAGAATAATAGCTGATATGAATAACAAAGTATTTAACTAAAGTAAAACAGTAAGAAAATTATTTGATCTCTAATAAAATAACACATTTTCGGCCCCCCCCAAAAAAACCTATCATTTTATTAAGAGAAGTAAAGAAGAATTTGCATGAAACGTGTGCTTTTTAAATTCAAGGAAAACACATAAAATTATTTTTGGATTTCCAAATCCTCGTATAAAAATTCATGCTTATGAATTACTTAAATGTAATACGAGATTAGGAGTAAAATTCCATTAACAGAAATGACAATAACAAAATATGTTTGCAGTTAGTATTGAGCTAAGAATAGGTTTTCATGAATGTCAGCAGCACATTATAAATTAACATCGATTTATATTTACCAAAATACATTAAAATACTTAACATCAAACTTCAGTCCAAATTATAGTTAAAAAATAATACAAAACCTCCTAAAGTATGAAATATGTAACTAGTAGATTAAGATCTACCTAAAAAAAAAAAAAAAAAAAAAAAAAAAAAAAAAAAAAAAAAAGTTCAAATTTTAATCTCACGTCAGACGATTTTGTTAACGGTTTTTACGCTAACGCTGAGCATCACAGGTTATCGATCTGCTCTTGGACTCACTCCAGTAAACACTTTTTGTTTGTTTGTTTGTTTTAACGTTTTATTATTAAGCATCGCTTTCTTCGCGCTTACGCCACGTAAAAGTCAAGAGCAAAATCATAAGATATTTAAAAACAACATATCTTTACAATTTCCGTTTTTTTTTTTTTTTTTTTTTTTAACCATTTGCCCTGAAGGAATATTAATTTCGTTTTTGTATTTTGCGTTGAAAACTTTAAAAGACTTTAAAGCAACTTCAAAAGACTTCAACGCAAAGTTTCCACTTTTCAGATCGTTGCCACCATATATTATCGCCCTGTCTTATATTCAAAGAAATTAAATAATGAAGAATCTGCATAAATGTATGTATGTTTCTCGCATTGTGATAAAATAACGGTACCTAGAGCCATCAAAATTTGAATAGCGCAATCTTCCATAGAATATGGGCATGTGGAAGCCCTAATTTGAATTTGAAATTTGTTTTATTATCGATTTCATATTTTGTATAACTTTAACGAATTTTTGATTAAAAAACTCAATGATTTAAAAGCGAGCAATAGCAACATTCTACGGGGGGGGGGGGGAACTTTTAAATCTCCAGCGCGCAGCACTGTGGATTGGAAATTCTAAAGATATGCTCATTTTAAAATTATTTTGTGACATTGCTCTTGAACTGAATTTTATGGTTTAAGTGCAAAGAACATGATATTTAATAAATAAAGTTAACGCCCAAAACATTAAAAAAACGCCCCTTTGGACATAATTTAAAATATGAAACCTTTCAGTTCTTTTTTTTAAATTTTATTTATTTAGTTTTCTGTGTGGGTGTGTTGTTTTTGTTAACTCTAATTTCAACTCCTCGTGTTCCACAAAGTACACCACGAGGCTTATACAAGTAAATTATAGCACTAACAAAATAAACAAACGTACAATAGCACTGCAAACGGGAAAAATTATTAAAAAACAGTAAATAAATAAAAAATAAGTAAAAGAGAAATAAAAAGTAATAAAATAAAAAGATATCAATAGTTCTGGCTGCCATACTTTTTTTATATTTTCTGTATTGTTTATTTCAAAATTACTAAAAAATTGGAAAATTACTTCTTTTTTTAAGTGGCTACACATTGCTTTCAAATAGCCGAATTTACGGATTAAAATTGAAATCTACATATCTTACATTATGGCGAATGGCAACAGCCTGGAACGCTACGGATAAAAATGTTTTATTTCGAACATTGTTGCCGCCACTTCCTGCTTTCAAATCTTTGAATTTTTTAAACAAACATTCATTTAATTCGTACAAAATATGAAATAAATCAAAAACATATTGAAATTCAAAATCTGGGCTTGAAACGTTGGTGGCTGTAGAGGTCGTCGTTTTCTCATAATACGAGAAAAATAATACGCGCAGGTTCTTCGTTCTTTAATTAAAAAAGAAAAATAATACATGACGATAAATTTAGTGGCAACAATCTGAAAAGTGATACGGACAAAAAGAGCGTTTCGAGACTAACAGTACCTCCTGGTGATAAAAACTAGATTGAGGAGTTCATAAGTTAAAATATGCTATCTTACATGCATAATCTCAGTTTTAAGCCCAAATTTGCTAGAAGATACCGAGCGTAAGAATTGGAGCTTAAAGCAAGATGGAAATTCTATGTGACCTACATTACACCGAAAGCAAAAGACTGGAATATTAAGCATGCTAAATTATACATATAAAGACATACGCCGCAAGAATTTGCTTTCTTTCAACGACCTGAATTTTCAGTAAAATGTTTCACTGGGAAATTTTTTGAAAGTAATAATTTCACAGAAATGGAAAACGATATATGTAGAGCTGCCCGGAGTTATAGATAAGTAGCGTCAAATAATTTCTTTTAACTCAGCATATACAATCAGTTCCATCTAAGTAATCCTTCAATTGCTTTGTAGGTGCATTTGAGAAAACATTTAGAATGTTTGGAGAAATTTTGTTAGGGTATACGAACAAAAGAGGTGCAGATAACTACCTGTTGTAGAAAAGTATCTGAGAAAATAAGCACCTACTTTGAATGAGCATGTGAGAAACAAGAAGCTGCGTAAAACAATTTTTCAGAGATCAAAGGATGATTACATCTCAGTGTCTTTCAAAATGCAACCCTTAAATTTTTTCTTACACTAGCTAATTGAGCGGAAACGACCTAAACTATGTATCATAAAAATTTATATATATATATAACAACTTCAATGAGTCAAATAGTGCAATTTCATAAAATTATTAGAAAAAGGGGGCAATTTGACCAGAAAGGATATTAATTTCATTTTGGCATTTTGTGTTGGTTCACTTATAAACATCGTTTCACTTTTCATTTTGTTGCCACCAAATATTAGAGCCCTGTATTATATTTGAATAAATTAAATAATGAAAAATCTGCATAAATGTCTCCAAATCTCGGCCTTTCACAGTAACATATGTTATGTTTCTCGCATTCTGGTAAAACAACGATACCTAGAGCCATCAAAATTTGAATAACGTAATTTTCCACTGAATATGGGCATGTGGAAGCCCTAATTTGAATCTGAAATCTGTTTTATTATCGATTTGATATTATGCAACACTTCAACGAATTTTTGATTAAAAAACTAAACGATTTCAAAGCGAGCAGTGACAACACTGTACGACAGAAAAAAAAAAAAAAAAAAAAATTCCAGCGCGAGACGGTGTCTTGAAAATGCTAAAGGTATGCTCATTTTAAAATTATTTTGCGATATTGCTGTTGAATCGAATTTTATGGTTTAAGTACGTAGTTTATCGTCTCTTAGAAAATAAAATATTAATTTTTAATTGATAAACTATTAAAAAGTGAGATTTTGAGAAGTTCAACACATATTTAAATGTAGTGCGTGTAGTGGAAAAGAAAAATCGTAAAATATAAACTTTAATGAAGCATTTTTAAATGCAAATATATTAAAAACATTAAAAATATTTTTCAAGAAAACTGCTGCTTATGTCGAAGAAAGATCCTTGGCTTTTCGAGAGAAATAAAGTTTCAAGTTAATTGCGAAATTTAATTTAATTTTAATAAAATTACATAAAACCACCAACAATTCAACTGACCGCGTTTCGTCTCTCTAACATTTTTGAACAATACTCCTATGCAAAAATGTAAAAAGATTTATATATATATATGTATAAGTTAACAGAAAATTCTTAGTGCTTACGCTAAAAAGTAGCTTAAATACTGTGGCTCCGGTGACAACTTTAAGATAAGTAAAATAAAGTGCAATGAAAAGTGTAAACATTAAATAAACAATATTAACACTAGAATATTTACAAATAAAATTCAAAACTAATAATTGTAAGTAATATGCTGACCAAGGTAAGGCATACTTTAAACAGTAGAATAAAAGTGTGACATAAGCAAAAATACAAAAACAAAAAAGCGGTAAATGGTAGATTAGCCCAATTCGAATCTCATTACTGACTCTTCGGGGGAAATTTTTATAATGATTTTCGAATCCAGCTAATTCCATATCGTGTTTCGTCGAAACAGACAATTGAAACTGTATACGAAACTCTTTTTGAATGTCTTTTTTAGTTTGTTCTCTTTTCTTTAATTATTTATATATATATATACCCCTTACGCAGACTTTGTTTTCGCAATCTTCGGTCGTAGTCATATACTTCCAACTACAGAAGTAGTGTTTTAAAAGAAAAGAATATTCCTGTTTTCACAATGTCAAATTAAAAAAAAAAAAAAAATATTTTGGATAAATAACGAAATCTAATTTTTAATGCGGTCTCCCGATTCCTTTACTTATATTTGAGAAAGTTTTAATACTTGAAATGAAAAAATAAAAATACAAGAAGTTCGACTTCCGTGCGCCAAAAATTGAACGGGGTATTAAATTCAAAATTTGCAATTTTTGATGTCATTTTGGACTTGCCTGGAGGTGTAGGTTAATTAAGTTAAAATACGTCGACGAAATGGTTTTAAATGGAACGCAACAAAAAATGTGTATAATTTAATAAGAGTAAAAGTAAGTCATGTCATATCCACATCAGATTTTTTAACTAATTTAAGATTTGCGTAAAGTCTGTAAAAAATTTATCGGCAAAAGTAATTATTTCTCGTGCTTCCTTAAATCGTGTGCGAGATAAGGAAATATAAAGGTTTTTTTATTTTGACTCAGAAGTGAAAAATATGACAGGAAGGAAAGTTTTAAATACAGAGTACTGGTTTTTAAGTTTATTTGGCAACTAAATTGTCCATCTCATTAATTTCCCTTATTTTAGAATATTATATTATTATGTATATATTTCATACATACAAACTCTTTAGTCTTGCACTCTTTCTCAAGCGTTTTCGACTAATGTATGGAAAACTAGGCTATCGGAAATCGTACAGTTTCTTTGAAATCTTCAAGTCAAAGGAAAAGTCACATTTCTTTCATTTTAAATTAAAAACCTGGAATGAGTAATCTTAATGCAAAAGATACGTGGAGCGTCAAAACAAAGGAAAACTGGACCTCCTACATCAAACAGTTTGCGGAGTTGCCAAAACAGAGGAAAAGTTCTCGGAGGAAAATAAAAGTGATACATCATACTTATGACAAAGAATAAAAATTGCTTTTGTTTTACTGATTGCAAGATGAATAGTGCCAACATATTAATCTGCGTCGGAAAACTAAAATATTTTCATGTCAGTTCTTATTATTGCTGGGAAACAGAAACCCAATCTATCGGGTTGGCAAGGAAATAATGTCGGTTTTTGGTATGAAATAAAACTCATTTTTTTTTTTCTACACAAGAATTGAACTTTAATCTATCACATATCTTCCATTCTGTTGAATGACTTTTTGCCATCTTTCTGGTAACTTCAGGATTCCGCGCTTATAGAACTTTTAGTCTTTATCAGTAAAAATCTGAACGAAGTGTGATTTGAGGTCATCGATATTACCGAAATTTTTACCATTTAAGAAGTTTTTAAGCTTCGAAATTAATGATAATCCGATTTTGCAATGTCGGACTGTATGGTACATCACTTCCCAACCAAGCTCTAAAAATTTCGCACGTGTTTCTAAAGTTGTACGAGGTTTCGCATTGTCGTGATCGAACACGATTCCTTTGCTGTTTGCCAATTGTGATCTATTCTGTTTGATTGCTTCCTCCAGTTTCATAAGTTGTTGACAGTAAATATCTGAGTTGATCGTTTGGTTGCTTAGAAGCAGCTGAAAATACACAGCACCTTCGTAATCCCACCAATTGACTGTGTGATCTTTTTCTGAGGCAATTTAGCTTTCGATATGATTAGTGCTGACTCATCACGCTTGGACCACGATCTTTTTTCGGTGAATGTTATTGCAGACGATCCACTTTTTTATCTCCAGTCACAATTCCTTTCAAAAAACGTCGATTGCATTACGTTTGAAAAACATATCGCAAATATTAATTCATTGTGTTAAGTGAATTTCTTTCAATTGATGCGGAACCCAAATATCGAGCTTCTTAACGAGTCCAAAAGTTCTTGTGTAGTTTTCACTTCGTGTGTGTGATATATTTAACCTTTCTGTAATCTCTTGCATAGTTGTATCACGATTCAATTCTGTTATGGGTTTATTTTTTTCATCATCAACCTCAGGTCGGCCACGACGTTGGTCATTTTCAATTAAAGAATCTTCAGAACTAAATTTTGTAAACCAATTCTGACACATACTTTCTGTTAAAAAATCAACACCAAAAATTTAACATATCTCTTTGTGAGCCTCAGCCGCTTTCTTGTCTTTGTAAAAAAAGAAAAAAAAATTAAAATATGTCGAATTTTTTTTTTTTTTTTTTTTCACCCTATGTAAAAACTGACGGTAAGCTAACAATTGTAAATAAAAATATTCAGGAATTTGTTTCTATAGCGAGTTAAAAGTGCCAGCTGCCAAATCTCAAAAGAGAAGGAATTGTAAGATTGACAAAAGAATAACAAAACGAACATAACGCTATCTGTGCAAACCGAAATTACTTTCTTGTCAACCTACTGGAGATATGTCTGCAGTAAATTTGTTGCTGGCGGTTCTAATTACACTTTATGAGTCTCATTCACATTTGTGAGGGAAATGGATTATTAAAATATAAAAAAGCACACTAGGGCTATCAAGCGGTACCTTCACCGAGGGAATGATTTCCCAGATCATTCCTTCGATGAACATGAGGAAAGTTTCATTTTTAGAGGAAAATGCGTTCTACGCAAGGCCACAATGGAGTGATTATTCAGCTGCTCATTAAAGTGTACCGAGCTCGCACATTGTCAGCTGATCCTGTTCAATTTTTACAAAGTTGCAACTGCTGAAATTTTGCAATTGCAGTTTCGGGATTTAATTTTTAGTAGATACTTTACTGTGCAAATGCAGATCTAACACTCTGCAAGCCGACGCATACTCGATACATTGAGTATTCAGCGATTATATCTCGACAACTAATGGGCCTAGAGTTTAAATAGATCATACTGAATTTAAAAAAAGAGTATTAAGAGAGAAGAAATAAATTTGAATGGTTTCAGATTTTAATGGTAGCCCGAAAGGGTTTGTTAAGGTTTTTTAAGCTCTCGCTGAGCTCACAGTCTACCAATCTGCTGTTGCACTTACTCCTGCTAACCCTCCCTTTTTTGTCTTTAGCTTTATTAAGCGTCGTTTTTTCTTTGCAATTACACCACATACATTTCAACAACAAAAGTCACAAAATCTTTTTAATCTGCGTCTGTTTAGAATTCCAGATGCCGTGTTGAGTGTTGCCATACATTTTTATGCTTTTTTCAGTCTTTTCTCAGTTCATCGTATCAATATCCAGTTTTTCTTTATAAGATGGATAACAAGCAAAAAAAAATTGTTTCTTTCTTATTAATATTTTATGTGTTAACTTCATTTTTCATTTATCACTTTCTTCGCTCTAATGCCACATAAAACTCAATTTAACACCAAAATAACTAAATATTTAAAAACAGGATATCTTTAGAATTCCAGATAGATCGTTACAGTTTGCCATACGTACTTTTATATTCGTTATATTATTTCTCTAAAAACTAGCCGTTCGAGCGGCCAGCCTCCTAAAATAGTTATTATAAAAAAGAAGAAATACATAATGATTTCAATAAATCAAGTTAGTTTAATTTCATAAAAATACTGAATATTTCTAATCAAATATCTCACGATTTTAATTCATGTTTATTTAAATCAACCGCATTAAAAAGTAGAAAAAAAATATTCTCACAAACTGTATTTCTTGCTTTTAATTTGCTTAGATTATTAAATAATAAGCCTCTAGATTAAATTTGAAAGCATCTTAGGTTATATTGAATGGCAACACACTGGCGCGAGGAAGATAAAAGTATTTTATTTCCGGCAGTGGCTACACATTGCTTTTAGACAGCCGAGTTTGTAATTAAAATTAAAAGATAAATATTTTATATTTTTCCGAATGGTAACAGTTTCGCGCGTTGGAGATAAAAGTGAATTTTAAATTTTAAATCCTCCAACTGCCCAAAATGTGTGTACGCATGACATGTGTTTGAAATAATTTGACCTTGAATCATTTTATGGGTCAGATCATTTCAAACTCCAAGCATATTAAATCTTTTTCTCTTCTTTTTTGGACATCCCTAAAATCTTGTAAAATTCAATGCTTTTTGCTTGAAAAGCATCTGCCTTAAGTTGTCACGAGCAATTTGAGATTTGTTGCGGATGCACGTTATCTTATAAGACAGGCTGTGTTTAGAAAAGTATTAAAATAAACCAGTGGAAGGTTTTGTGAGATCTTTCATTTTAAAGTCTGGTGATAGATAATATTCCCTTTTATTCCCAACGTTTGAAATAAGAGAGAATTTTTTTTTTTTTTTTTTTTTTTTTTTTTTTTTTTTTTTTTGTTTTTGTTTGTTTTGTTTAGAAAATGGGTAATAATATTCATAATTATAATTTAATACCAAATGATATTTCACTTGATAAAGTGTACTAAATGCGCAAATTTTTGTATTATTTTATAATGTAAATAATTTATATATAAACAGATACATAGACAAATCATAAGCTGAATAAAAAATAAAAATGCAAATAATATCCAGCAAAATGCAAAGATATTAATAGTATATTTAATTACATTTTATTCAATTTCTGATGTGTATTTTTTACTAATTATATTTTCAGTTTATGGCGCGTCTACTGTTTTTGCTGTTAAATTTATTATTAAAGCCCAAGGGGGCAATTTTCCCAGAAGGACTATTAATTTCATTTTAGCATTTTGCATTTATTCACCATAAACGGCGAAACACTTTTTAAGTTGTTGCCACCAAATATTAGAGCCTTGTATTATATTTAAAGAAATCACATAATGAAGAGTCTGCATAAATGTATGTATGTTTCTCGCATTGGGATAAAACAACGGTACCTACAGCCATCCAGTTTTGAATAACGTATGTCTCCATCCGAATATGAACATCCTGAAACTCAAATTTGGAATCTGTTTTATCATCTATTTCATAAAGCATTCGTGAGTTTTTGATTAAGAAACTTAACGATCTGAAAGCGAGCGATGGCAACACTGTACGGGAGGAGGGAAAAACACATTTTTATCTCCAGACTGTGTATCGGAAATTCTAAAGATATGCTCTTTTAACTATTCTGTGATATCGCTGTTGAATTGCATTTTATGGTTTAAGTGCGAAGAACATAATATTTAATAAAAAAAAAGGTAATAGACAAAAAGATAAAAAAATGTCCTTTTGGGCTTAATATAAAATCTGAAAGCCTTCAGATTTTTTTTAAAATTATATATATTATTTACATCACAATTCTCTTTCTCTCTGTCTCTTTCTATGTATATGTTTTACTCTCTCTTTATACGTTATAAGTCAGCTCTTTATATACCTAAACATTTAATTATTTTGTTTAAAATCTCTGACTCAACCACAAAAACGTGCTATGTGATTAGATCAGTTATACAGATCTATTATCTATTCTTAAATTTTTTTCTTTAAATCTAAAACTTCTTTTCTAATGAATGGCAGCTCGCCATCGTTGTTTTTATCAATAGAACGATAAGAATACTATAGTTCGAGGATAAAAATATGTTCCACAATTTCCCTAGAAAAGGTTTACCTAAAGTTTGATTCTTTAATACATTTATTACACAAATTCAAATTTTTACGCAAATTTATTCTTTCGTAAGAATGCATACTGTTGTAATTATATGTAAATATTTTTAATGAAATTATATGCAAAAGGGGAGCATCTCTAGCGTAATGTAACATGAATTGCCTCGAAACAGCGAAGCTCTCTCAGACAAATAAAGATTACAGAGGCAAGTCTATTTAATATTGAGATAGATGGCTTTCTCATTAAATTGGCGATGGTTTTGGCGAATTTGTCGCCAAAAGAGCCAAAAGTTCCCAAACTTGGGGACCATTTGGCGACATTTGGGTTCGGTCCCTGTATAACTATAATTCATACTGTATTTGAATAACTGTAATTGATTCCCATACGTAACTGTAACGATATCGCTGCAAAATAAAACTTCAACATAGAACAATTTTAAATCAGAAAGGTCTCCTGAAAGGGCATCATAATAATAAAGGAATTTTATCACGGCGCATACGCACAGCGTCTGACAGCGGGAAAATATATTAAAAGACAAAAGCAATTTTCCAGCTGATACCCAGCCACAATGGAAGCTCATTAGGGAAGCTGGAAATTGAAAAGATCTTTTCGAAACCGCACTTTCCGGTTCCATGGCAGATACAATTCCGAAATACTTTTATTATTAGTACTAGTATTACAAGAAGGAATAATTCTCCAGGTTTTCTACAGTGCGTGCATTCTGAAGGACGTATAATTGAGCGTTAGCGCGACAGGTCGTGCAAGATCTTGTACTTTCATTACTAGTGTATGTATGGTTTTCAGATTTATTAAGTGCTCGATTCGCATTCACAGCTGGCGAAAAAAATTATGATTTTATCAGAGTTAGTGGGAAAATGTACTTTATAAAATTTGACCATTCATCTTCTCATCCACTTTGAAGGCCACGATGTAGTTCTGTTACCTTATATCGTCCAGTGCGCGTAATGGCAAACCGCACATTGAGTTGATTAATGTTAAACGAATTTCGCTTACTGCGCATGCCCAAAATAGAATTCGGCACAATTTTAAAAGAAGATAAATACGGTATATGGTTGATATTGTGTTATCTGGGCGGAAACATTTCGGGTTTTAAAATTTGTTAGGTTGTAAGTTGCTTCATCACTTAGAGTGTAAATATCGATTGTAAACTACGCAAATTTTCGTTTAAGGATTACAAAAGAGAAAACGTTACAAGATATATTAGCTGATTATACTTCTGAGGAATAAAAGCAACTGAATATTAACCATACGTTCCAAACGTATATACTTTCACAATTTAAAGAATAAACCCAGTTTAAATTACTGAATTAAAGTCAAATAACTGATATTAAATGTAAGGTTTATGAACAAAATAAACCAAAATGAAATGAAACAGAAGCACATGCAATAAGCATACAACAAATTTTCGTAGTATTGCAATTGTAAAAACATTAAAACCAGCATGACTAACAGGCTTGTGTAGTGTTGTTAATGCCCCTTAGTTGTCAGTGTTTCCTCCCATGCCAATGGTTCACCATTGAGCATGAGCAGTAAGCGAAATTCGTTAACATTGATCAACTTAATGTGCGGTTTGCCGTTACGCCTAGTACAATGTACTCTCGATTATCCGGGCTAATGCGAGGAAACAGGTCCTGAATAACTGAAAAACACGATAATTCAAGCTATCAGTTTTCATCTAAATTGTACGTTCTTAATTTTACTTTGTTTTTCAGTGTGTTTAAATATTTGTCGAATTCACTGCGTATTTTTGGAAGTGCTGTTGTATTCAAATGCCCTTTGGCAGACAAAGTCCAGCAGAGTTTTCATAGAAGTCATTGCTGTCTCGGGACTAATGTGGTTATCAGTATCTTCTTCGCTTTTATTTTTAGTATCATTCTTTGCCTCTTCTACATCAATGATACAGAAATATAAAAAGAAATATATAAATAGGCAAAAAATTCGCATTAAAATTTCGAATAAAAATTTTTTAAACCCGTCCTATAGCTGCAGAATTGAAGCTGCGTAACTATAGCTGCAGGAAGACCTTAAAGCATCTAAATAAATTAGTAAATTGGAATAAAAGCAAGGTAATTACTCTATAATAAAATAATTGCAACAGTGTATAAGAGGTTTAACACAATATCAAAACTAATCCAATTAAATAGAGAATTTCTAGTAGAGCAATCTCGAAAAATAAAATTGAAAATTGAAACTTTTATTGAAACCCCAATTCAGAACTCATCAGGGAAAAATGAATTAAGTTTCATAAAAGTTGATTAATATGTTTCGAAAAATGTTTCGTTCTCGGTCCATTTGAGATCAGAAATCGAAAAAAGATTTCATCAAATTTTTATAATTGTAATAAAACTGACATCCGCATCACTAAAGCATTGACAGCCCAACTCAGTTTAATCACCATCGAATCATTCCTCAGTGTTTAAAAGATCAACATATTTAAGGAATTTTACATTTTCAGTTTTCTAGTATGTAATTTCAGTTATTGCCTCACATTCTTCACAATTACATTAATCTATGAGTTTTATATTAAGAAGAATCTTTCTCCATGCTCAGATTTGGCGCGTTTATATTTTCCACATATTGGTTGAGTGTACGTGAGTGGGAACCGCCACGCACGGTTAATCCGCACCCGGATAATAGAGAGTTTTTGTATTGCAGTAACTCCAAACGGCGTAAGAATTGTCACTATTTATTATTTGGCATGTCAAATGAAATCACATAAAATTCAATCCTGGAATTTTTCAAGCACACTAAGACAAAATATTTGGCATGACAGTTTACCCAACAGTGACTCCAAAAATTGAGGATGCGCTAAAATTTTAATCATAAATGCAGCTTCTAAATAAATAACCAGTTTCAAGTAAAGAAAATACTTTTTTATTTCATAGATTTCGAAGGATTAGCTAGCAACGGTTATGGCAATTAATTTTTATTGTTAAATGTGGCGATAAATCACCAGAAATCGCCAAATTCGGCGACATTTTGGTCCCGTCCCTGTATAACCATAACAGGTATTGTAATTGAATAAATGTAATTGATCCCTATATTAGCTGTAAACATAATTCGACCGTCCTATTGCCTTCCAGTAATTTTGAGACGCAGAAAGTACTAGAAATATCTCGGCGACCGGGTGAAAACTATATAAGTCCGGAGGAAATATCTTTTCTCAGTTTTTATGACGTGCTTCACACCAACACTTGCCTCTCTTGATCTGCAGCTTTGGTTTTTCTGCCTTGTGACAAGTGGTCACCCCCTTCTTTTACCATCTTAGACCTCCCCTTCATCGGTTCGGACTCTTCCATGTCAGCCGCCCTTCGGGCATATGTGTTAGAAGCCGGAAACATCGCGAGCCATAGTCCGGCAATGGACTGGACTAGACTTTTCTCAGTTGCTGTGAGTTGTTAAGCCGTTATCACATTAGCTGTTTGTTGCCGGGACAAAACGTTTGTAGCAACAGTTCTGAGAAACGGCCTTTGGCGAAATAGGGTTACCATCTTCACTTGGCAAACAGGCTGAAAGCCAAACAAGAATCAGTTATCGCTCAGACTGGCGAAAGTGACGTTTCCTTTCAAGTGACATTCGCTTCTTCGTGTTGTTTTGTATCGCTCACACGCTTTTCGTTTTAAACTTTATTGTTAGTAATGGAAGATAATAGAAAGGTGATTGCTATCAAGTTAATCACTTTGATCTCCACTCTGGCACTTCATGTAACAGATAAACACACTTCTGGTTATAGCAATCAATTACATCAGTAATAGCCAAATTCTGTATACACTAAGAATTGTTTAAAAACATGTGCTGGATAAGTCTATTTATCACACATCGCTTATGTGTATTTTCTGTTGTCTGCATTTCAATGAAAATTTGATGGCTCACTGGAAAATTTGTGACCTGGTGAAAGCATTTTCTGACTAACTTTATGGCTCATAATTACTGTTCTGTCCATTCAAATGACAAAAATCTATATGGCTGATATTTACCTCCTCACAGCCAGCAGATACTATTCAGCAAAATGAAGATCAAATAAAGCATATGAATACATGAGCAATAAAACATGTGCGAGTTGTTTACTGTCCCATAGAACACTCGGTAATATACCTAAAACACATTAATTATACCAACTCTAGAAATTAGGTGTTCACATCATGAGTTTGTTTTATGGTTTGGTTTATTGAGATTAGCAAAGCACACTAGGGCTATCTGCCTAAGGGAAGGGATGCTTTCGGGGAGGACTTTCTAAGGGAAACTGGCTCGTATACTTACACATGGGGAAAACCACGAAAGTGTCCATGCAGCCAGCCCGTTCGCGGGATTCGAACCTCGGACCGAACTACCAGTGTTCAGCGACTTTACCGCTCGGCCGCTGGTGGGCTCAGTTGGTTTTATGTGATTACCGCAAAGCCTCGAGGGATAGCAACAAAAGGGATCCCTTTGTAGAAGATTTTTTTAAACTGGCTCGTATACCAGTTACAAATGCGGCAAACCAAGGAAACGTGATGTAGCCAGCCCGTTCGCGGCATTCTAACCTGAGACAGAACTACCAGTGTTCAACGACGCTTTGGCCACTAGTAGGCCCGTGCACTTAATTGGAAAGTGCAATTCATTATGTAAACAGACATGAAGGTGATAATCAGTTGTGCGCTGTTTTAAGTAAGCAAATGTTATAAATGCACAGCTGTTACATTTCTTATTATTTATTAGTCATGTTTTTATTACGTAGATCATACGTATGATATAATTATGAATTAACCCAATAACAAAATGTGTACATTCTTAAGTACTCAAATACTCATCAATTATTTTTCAACTGATTATTACATACCCATAATAATTTGCAAAGAACTGATAACTATAGTTGCTGCCAATTACATAATCGTTATCTGAATTAAAAGTAACTTCAAATAAACTTCTTGGCAATGTTCATTTTTGTATTCATACATACATATATATATATACACATCTAATAAGTCATATATTTTACATACAGATAGAGAGATGCGATGTTTTAGAAGTTGTTAATATATATTTATTAGTATTAATGTAATGAATAAGATTTATATTAATGAATGTATATACAAATGTTTTTCATCATGCATAATAATAAATCCATAAATTTTCAATGTTTCAATATGTAGCATTTACAATAAAAGTATAGTTTCTAATGTATTTATAATTCAAAAAGTATTTCATTAATAACATGAAAATAATAGACAAATTTAATGAGTATTCTCATTATTACATAAGCTATGCTTTTCTTTTTTATGCATCTTTTATGCTGTTTAAAATGTGTCACTGATTATGCAGTTAACAATTTAAAAGATAAGTAATTAGGAGAAAAGCCGCGCATATACAAATGGATTTTAAAAAATTATTCAACTTAAATTTAAGAAATAAAATTCTATTATATAACAGTGTTATAATACACGATCAGCACGAAATACGACAAATTTGGCGAACTTTTGGCTACGAACAATTTGTAAACAAATCCGAAATGCAAGTACGTCGTAAAATACTGTCAACTCTGAAATTTCCACGATTATATATTTAATGAATATATACACATTTAAAAAATGACTCAGGCAGTTGTATTACAACAAAACAGCAATAATTAAATCGGCCTCTATTTCCATCGTCCATTACTTCACAGTGAGAACCATCGCCATATTGAAAGTTACCCGTGATCCTTCAGAAGCTGACCTTTCGTCTGATTGGTTGAACGTTCGAGGAACACGTCTCCAGCCGGAACATTTTGGGAAAAGTTTTAAAATGTTGCTCCTCTTGCTTTCGTCGCTTTCTCGCTTTTTGTTTGCTTTCGTCTAGCTAGGAGACACGTTCCTCCTAGCTAGACGAAACATTTCTCGGAAGCCTGCCGCTTAAAGCCGTACTACTAGAATCTCGTTTCTCGGAATTGTCCCGGTTAAGCGCGCGCGTCTATAGATGTGATAACAGCATTAGTCCTGAGCGACTTCGGAGCATTGAAAGCTTCGCCGTTTAGATGCGCTTTGCTTGCATTGTGTTTAACGTTCTTAGCAGTTTGATGCGTAACTACTAATTGTATTCTGTACTACTGTGAACACCTATATAAGTATTTCTATGGAAAGTTCCAGAACTCTGAAATGTTTCTTTTGATAAAATAAATTTTATCAATTTATCATCGGATCTGTGCGCATTCAGTCTATTACGAGCCAATACGCACGCAGCATTATTACATGTTTCCTCTGTAGGCTCTGTGACCATTTTCGTATATATCCAGAATTCATTTATTTATCGTGTATTCTCTTTCGACCTACTATCCGATCACGGATAGTATAACCCCCGTTAGCGTTAGCTAAAACAGTTCACAGCAGTGATACAAGGTTAAAAAATGCTTCACTATCACACTATATCTAAGTGAAATGTTTAGCAGCATTGATTACTGCGATTTTTTATGTAATTATTGCCAAAATAATACCTCTTTTTATAACTTTTAATTAATTCGCTCATGGTGATTTACTATGGCCAGAATTTTGTCATCGATTTTTAACTTACGTCTAGTTATCGAGTTCAAATTTTTACACACCCAGTTTGTCGATGAATGTGAAATTTCAAAATTCGATTTATATATATTTCTTAATATTTAAACGATTTTTCGGCCATTTGGCGAATTTTCGGAAATTACTCGACTTTTCTCGACTGCCAATGACTTTAAACTTTTAATAACAAAAACGTATCGCATATAAAATATTGAAATTTTCACAGTATAAAATAATTCTGCCTTCTTTTAAAACAATTATAAAAAAACTACCATTTGGGCAATATTTTATTTATTTATTTTTTTATTTCTATTTATTTATTTATTTATTTATTTATTATTTTTTTTATGTATGCTGCAGTCTTAAGCAGAAAGGGGAGGAGAAATCGGTTTTTTCGACCATCCCCATCACTTACTTGCAAACACATTATTTTAACGTTTGGTGATGTCATTATGCCATGTGATTCTTTCAGCTTCTGTAATAAATAGCCTTTCATTTATTATCTCAAAAAAGACACAATTAAAGGCTTGATTAGGATTTAATTCAATTTTTACTGTAATTGAGTCTAAAAAGCAGAAAATAAAATGTAGTCGAATGAATTTTATACAAAAATATTTATACAATTATATTATATAATTTTATACAATTATTTCAACTTATCATACAGTTTAAGTAAACAGGATATTAAATAACATTCTTTACAATATTCATCTACAAATTTATATCATGAATAATGAATCGTGAGGTGCTCTTGATAATAATGAATAAATTCTTAAATATAATTGTAATAAGTAGTTATTTGTATATTAAAGACAACCCCTGCTTTTATTATTCGTAACATAAAACTGCAGACTAATTTTGTAAAGAGAATTCTTTAATATCCTGTTTCCATAAAACTGTAAGATAAATTGTTTTTCTATTTTGAGTTCGAGAATTATCCTATCCATTTGAAATAAAAGCTTATTGTATATAAAAACCTTTTTAATTGTCTTTTATTTATAATTAAGCTGTAATAAATTAGAGAAATAAAATCATAAATCACCCATCCAACATCAACCTTTCTAATCAATTGTTAGGAAAGTGTATTTTTTTCGTATTCTATGTATCTGAATAGCGTTTGCTTTATTTCTTGCCCTTTTGTGCACATAAATAAATATATTTTCTAAGATTTTATATGCGTTTGCGGGACATGCATAAATTCTTATTCATTTTCTTCAGCTTCCAGTTTAAAACACATTTGCATATAAACAAAAACGAGATTCGCATTTCAACAACTGTCGTTCTCGACAGTGCTTTAGTTGACCAAGTAAAGAGAATTGGTTCTGTGGAAAGAAATCTGATAGCATTTATGGTTAAAAAATATTATTTAAGAATAAACGGAAATTTTTCGATGATTAAAATATTCTATAGATTTTTTTGATTAAATGAATTTGTTTTTATTTGAAATAAAAAAAAGTAAGAATTGTTAATTAATTATATGCAATTTTATTTTACAGAAAATGGGTTTTAATCTTATATTGAAATACGATTCGATTTATTAGCAGCTTAAGTTACTCATGAAAGAAATAATTATTAGCAATAAAATTTGTCTAAGTTTACAGTTTTGTTCTCCTGCAGCTTCTTAATTCTATTACATGTTCAGATTTTTTTATTCTTTCTACCTTACAGCTCAATCTAAAAATGAAATGCCTTCTGTATTAGTAGTTAGACTTGTTTAATTTCTTTAATTTTTCATAATTTAAATTTGAATTTTTTTAAATAACTAAATAAACAGTAAAAAATTAAAGAATCATTCATAAGAGTTCTTTGATAACCGATTTCTATTCTAATTTAATGAAGTAAAATTTTTAACTTTAATTTACTACCCCCCCCAAAAAAATTAGCAATCATACCATTAAAGTGCATTATTTATTTTTGGCTATCTTCGACAGATTATAGTCCACATGTCCACAAGTAGCTTTCTAATGAACTTATGAATTGCCATTCAAGATACAAACAATATCCCGTATAATTTTATTTATTCTTTGTCTACCCGAAAAACGAAATAATACACACATAACAATATAATACGAGGCAAATAAAAACAAAAAATGTACTACGAGAAGAAGAGTGTCTTATAAACTACATACCTTCAGCACATTCTTCAATTGTGAAATATAAAAACGTAGAATTCTATTCCTTGTAATCAACACATTTTCCCGCCGAAAATAATCCAGTAACTCCCCAAGACGACTCCCGCAGACTCTTTTAACTCATCAAAAAACAATATTTTCAGAACTGGTTCCAGAATTCTAACGGCGCAGTTCCTCAGCTTTCATTAAGGTCTTGTTTTCATCATTAACGCTAGGAGGCCTCTTTTATATTATTATTATTATTATTCACAGTTCGAGACATGCGCGAGAAAAAGAAAGTTAACGAAGTTCGACAGAGAAATCGCTAGCAAACGAGAGAGAGAATACTTGCATAAAACACGTCCCAGTTCTTGGTAAAGCTATCGTTTGTTCTGACGACTGCATCTGATAGTGAGAGCTAAAATACTTCGGGTGCGTGTTTCTCCGCTTAGTTTCGTTTGTTTATTTTTCTCCGCTAGGGTAAAATTGGGTCGAACGGGTTTTCAAAACTATGCGATCTGGTTTTACCTACACTCGTAAACTGAATCTTTAGCTGAAAAAGACAGGTTTATTTCCCAAAGAAAGGTTTTTTAAATTTCGCTTTAAAAACGAGCAAACGCTTTATGCAAATGAGTATCCGGTACTTGCTTACTGCATACCATGTACAGTAGAACTCCAATTATTCGAATCAATTGGGACCGGACCCCATTGGGATAATTGGATTTTTTCCGAAAAAAGAGTCTACGTTCTCTTTAATTAATTACTATATGTACTGTAAGTTGGAAATGAGAGAAAACAAGTGCTTTTAAAGAAAAAGAGGTTTTAATTAATTAAAATGAAAGGACAGCACTTTTACGTACATGTTATATAGCGTACAGTACAGTACTTACAAGTGCTGAAAGTCATTGCTTGCTAAACATCTCGGTCAAAGTAAGCTGTTTGACCGGTCTTCATCCATTTTCGGACAGTTGCATGTGGTTATATACTTGGGTTGACGCTCCATCCATTTCAACGCAGTTTCAAAGTCAGGCAAACGCTTCACTAGCTGATGGTCCCGATTTCTGCTTCAATTTCGACATTAAGGTCATTTTCTTTCTCGACATTTTCTTCTCCCTCACTTTCAATAAGTTCATCATCATTTAAAATTTGAAACCCAGGGTCTGACGAATCACACACCATCCATTCTGCTGTATCCCCAGCACTAACTAACTTCTGAACATCCAGGAATTTTCAAAAAGAATGTTTCTTAATTTTCAAGTGACACATCATCCTCACCCTCTCCTGTCTCTTCCTTTTCCTTTGCTTGAGCTTCTTTTTCCTTTTTGTCCTTTTCCTTCTCTTTTTCAGTTGATTCTGAAATTCTAAAAGCGATTCGGATAGTCGGAGTTCGGATAATTGGAATTGTACTGTACCAAGAAAGACGGTGCTTGTAAAAAATAGAGGCGCTGTTAATTCGCTAACGTTTCAAAAGGGATGAAATGGATTATCCGATGAAGTTCAGAGACATCAAAGCATGTTGAAAAATTGCCTTTGCTCTGGATTAAGCCTGCCGCCTAAATGAATAATAAAAAATTAAAATGGTACAGAAATTCAAGAATAAAGAATTAAAACTGATATTAGTATTTGTTATTCAGAGACCTAGAAGACGAAAGAAGTAACGTAACCATATCCAGAAAAAGAAAAAAAAAACATTAAATTTCATATTTCATATTTAATATAAACATATGCAAACATTAAATTTCATATTAAAGAACGAAATAAAAATGAATAATTTTCGGAATTTCGTTGAGATGGCTTTAACAAGAAAACTGCATAACGAAATTCTTAAAATGTAAACAATCGCTATTATTATAAGCTCGCTGAACAATGTTTCCACAAATGAAGATCTTCTTTCACTGTACAAGATATATCAAAACAACAAATTTCTTACATGGGAAACCTTTAAAAGAACTTACCCTTAATATTTATGCATTTTTTTAATATAATCTTTCGGCCTTAGAAGCTTTTCGAAGACCAATGACGTGAAAGAAGAAAATAATGTGCAGCAGCTTCTGGCGCAAATCGTACCTCACAATTAAATTTACTGATAATTTTATGTGATTTCTATGATAATTTACAAATTTTAGCCCAAAGCGGCAATTTGCCCAGAAGGGCTATTAATTCCGTTTTGGCATTTTGTGACGTCCACTATAAAATGGCGTTTCACTTTTCAAATTGTTGCCACCAAATATTAGAGCCCTGCATTATATTTAAAGAAATTAAATACTGAATAATCTACATGAATGTATGAATGTTTCTCGCATTGTGAAAAAATAACGATACCTAGAGCCAAGAAATTTTGAATAACGTAGTCCTCCACTCAAATATGGGCATCCGGAAGCCCTAATTTGAAGTTTAGAATTTTTTTATTATCTATTTCACATTTTGTAAACCTTTAACGAATTTTTGGTTAACAAACTCAACGATTTCAAAGCGAGCAATGGCAACACAGTACAGGAAAAAAAGGGGGAAAAAAAAAAACAACATTTTTATCTCTAGAGCATTTTCTGATACTGCAATTGAATTGAATTTTATGGTTTAAGTGTGAAGAACATATTTAAGAAATAAAAGTAACACATCTAAAGTTAAAAAAACGCCGCTTTGGGCATAATGTAAAATCTGAAAGCTTTTAGCTTTCTCTCTCTCTCTTTTTTTTTTTTTTTTTTTTCCTTAATTTTTGAAGATTATTTTATATTACAAAATATTTTCTTGTTCATGCACAATTTTCCGTTTTTGTAAGAAGTAAAGTATTTAATTAGAATTTAATATTTTGTTTTTATAGGACTAACCTTCTAAAAACGTTATTATAAAAAATATATAATGATTTCAATGACCCCGTTAGTGTAATTTCATAAAAGTATTTAATGATTTAATAATAAATTAAATGTGTTTTTATTACACTAATTTTTTTAGTCAGTCGTTCCAGTCCAACGATCTACTCTTAAGATGCAACAGAAATTATACGATGAGATTTAGTGAACAGTGCAACTCCTTATACAATTTCTTTTACAGCTACTTTTTAATATGCTCCGAAAAGGTTTCGAATGAAGAAAAATCTTCAAAGCATTTTATTTTTCTGTGCACAAAAAGCATCTTATTGTTTAACAATTAAATACGGAATATGAAATATGGCTGTTTATTTCTCTTCTTCAGATCTTCTCAAATATATTTATATTACTTTTTTCATGCTATTCTGTTTTCAATATACATTGACGAGCCAAAACATTATGACCATACCCAAGAACTTGTCTGGATGATGTGGAGGGCGCCTGATTAAGTGGAAATGGTATTTAACTGCTGCTGAAGAAGGTAAGGGATTAAGCGCATTATTGCACTTGCTTTTGCGAGTGATGGAAAATGCTGCTGATCTAAGCGAGTTTGAACGAAAGCAGATTGTAATGGCCCGAAGAATCGGAACGAGTATCTCCGAAATCGCACGACTGGTAGGTTGTTCACGATCTGTCGTTGTTAGTATTTATGCAAAGTGGATAAATGACAGTGAAACCAGCAGCAAACGCCAAAGTATTGGACGTCCACGCGTTATCAAAGAAGAAGGACGTCAGAGACAGTCCCGCTTGGTAAGCTAAATTGGGGCCGGGCAGTGGCTTAGCTGACAGTCCAATACAATGCAGGTTCAAGTGCAACTGTTTCGGAACACACAATTCAGCAGGCACTGTTGGATATGGGCCTGCGCAGCAGACGTCCACCTCGTGTGCCTCTGTTGAGCAAATGTCAATGTCAACTACGCCTGCAGTGGGCCCAGGAACATCGAGACTGGGCCATGGATAAGTGGAAGACAGTTGTCTGGTTGGATGAATCACGATTTCTTCTCATTCATCACTTTGATAGTCGTGGTCGTGTCAGGCGAACAGTTGGTCCTCACTGTACAGCAGATCACACACAGGCTGGTGGTGGCGGGACATTCTCATGGGCGGCTCTGAGAGCCTTAGTTATGGTAGAACAGACCATGAAAGCTGCAGGCTATCTGAACATAACTGCAGATCAGTTACACGCTTACATGGCGTCTATCTTCCCAACTCGAAATGGAATCTTCCAGCAGGACAACGCCCCAGTCACAAGGCTCGAATTTTGTTAGAGTGGCTCGAGAAGCATAAGGATAAATTCCAATTAATGTCCTGGCCACTTAACTTGTCAGATCTTAATCCGATAGAGAGCATTTTGGGATGTCCTGAAGCAACAACTCAGAGCTCAAACAGCACCATGTCGGAGTATTTTGATTTTGCATTATCGCCGTTTAGACATTTGGGATAACCTCTCTTCGGTCATCTACCAAGAGCTTGTGCCATCCATGCCAAGGCGAATTGCAGTTGTTTTGCAAACCAAAGATCGCGCAACACGTTATGTCATAATGTTTTGGCTTTTTATCCAATAATGGCAGCGCTGATATTATTTCTTACGTCAATAATTTTTTTAAAATATAAAAAAGATTGTGAATTGAAAACCATATGGCGTTAAAAAAACTTCGATTAAATTTTAAAAAAATATCATGAATTGCTTGAATCACTTCCAGTTCTCCTTTTGCCTATTTTTTTTCCTTTATAAAAATACATTATTTTAAAGAAAAAAGAGTAAAAATATAAAATATCACAATTTAAAAATTCAGAAATTTATTAGAGGGAAAGAGATAAAATTATGGATTAGGACTGTTTAAGTTACAAGAAGCATGCAAGGCTATCTGCCTAAGGAAAGGGGTCACACTTGGAGAAAACCATCAAGACTGTCAAGCAGTAAACTCATTCGCGAGGATTTGTACCCAGATGGAAATAGCCGTGTTCAGTGATTATTATCTCTCGGTACTTGTGAGCCCGAAAAAAAAAATTATGGATTTTTTTCGTTACGAGACAAAATGGGCAAAACTATTTCCTACAGAATCCTATATTTCTAGATGCTGTAATGCTGTTTATATTCCACTGTTGAACTGTATGTGATATTTTTTATTTATTGTAATACTGTTCTTGTTTCAAATTAAGCAACGTGATTAGTAAATGTTTAAGTGTATCGGTATTTCGTTCTCTTTTTTTACTAAAATAAATAATTTAAAGGATTTCTGACGTTTAGGAATATTTTTCAGACAAAATCAGCTGAAAATGATGAGATGAAATGAGCTGAAAATATGTTTTCTTTGCTGGAAGTATGAAGTTGCCGCATATATCTTTCTGGAAAAAATTGCTTGGCACGTGTTGCCCTATAACTGGGAATATTCAAAATTATCATAAGTTGTCGCTAACTGCCAAGTCTGATTCCTTCATCATACATAAGGAAGAACGAGTAAATCTAAAATGTTTATAGTAAAGCAAACGTTTTTAAATGATAATTTAGGTCAATGAAACTAAAATTTCCCATATTTGAATATCAGTTTCTTTATAAAGTGACCTTTCATCGCATTTTCCAATAAGTGAATGTTCTTTATCTAAATTTTACCATTTAGATACACTAAATATTTGATCATGCAGAAAACCAGGTTTATAGTTCTGTGAATTTAAAATTAAATCAACTTTCTCAGACGATAAAAGAGTTACGCATTGGCGGAATGGCAATATTTGGTTTTCTAAGGATTGGATAGAAAAATTGTAGGAGGAGCTTTGTTTAAGATGATGCAATTATGCGTTTATGCTTTCTATATAAATCAAAATAAATTTATTAATGTTATCAAAGATGGATATTTATTTAAGAACTTAGTTTTTACTTTATTTCAATAAAGTGCGGGAAGATGAATTTAATCCCAACATTGAAAAAATAATAATAATAAATAAAAATAAAAAAATAAAAAACAAGAAATATTACTGGCGCAGACGACAAGATTCATTACCAGCATTGTCCCTGAATATGACGGATGTAATTCTTTAGGAAGGACAGGGACAGTTTTGTAAATTTAAAATTAAACTGACTTTTGCAGAAGATAAAAGAACTTTGTATTGCCAAAATGAAAGTATGAAAATATTCCAAAGATTAATTAAAAAAAATTGTACGAAGAGTTTTGTTTAAGATGGAGTAGTTATACGGTTGTGCTTCCTAAACTCTAAATGAAATTATTTAAAGTTATCAAAGATTGATTTTCATTAAGAAGAATCAAGTTTTTATTCTATTTCAATAAAGTTCGGGAAGATGACTTCAATCTCACTGTGGAATGAAAAAGAGCAAGACATCCGGGTAAAGAAAAAACTGAACTTCATCATAGAATCATAACAAATTTAATTAGTTATTTTCTCATTATATTAAAGCTATGCTTCCACTAATTAGCCTAAGAGGACGTTAGCCTGAATGAGCCGTAAATGTTGAAACAGGATTTTGCGCAGTCGACTGTAATCACTTTTCAAATTATTACCACCTATCGCCCTGCATTATTTTTACAAATATTATCGCCCTATATCACCTTTAAAGGAATTAAATAATGAAGAATCTGCATGTATGTATCTATGTTACTCGCACTGTGAAAAAACGACGGTACTTAGATCCATTAAATTCTGAATAAAATAATTCTCTACCCGAAGATGTGTACCTGGAAGCCCGAATTTTTAATTTCGAATTTTATATTTTATATTTGCTGAAACTTTAATGAAATAAAATATTTGTATCTCCAGCGTGCGAGATTGTTTATCGGAAATTCTAAAGATATGCTGTTTTTAAATATTTTGTGATATTGTTGGAATCGAATTTTATATGGCGTAAGGGCTAAGAACATGATATTTGATACGAAAAATTAGTACACAAAACGTTAATTAAAAAAAAGACAAAAAAAAATTTTTTTTTCAAGCTATTTTACTAAGAAAACTGCACATTGATATGATGAATTGAGAAAAGACTGGGGGGGGGAGAAAAAAAAACGTATGCCAACACTTAACGCTTCATCTGGAATTCTAAACACATACTACTCTTAAAATTTTTGTAATTTTGTCGTTGAACTGTATATGGCGTAAAGTGCGAAGAAAATGGTACTATAAAGCTAGCAGGAATGAGTGTAACAGCACACTGGTAGGCTACGAGTTCAGAAAGAGCGTAAAAAACCTTAACAAATCCTTTTGGGCGATCGTTTAAATCTGAACGCTTTCAATTTTTTTCTTTTCTTTAATAAATTTCATTTGCATATTTATAAGTTTTTATATTATTTACTTGCTGTTTTGTATATTTTTAATTACATCTTAAAATTATTTGCATGTTCAGGGGAAAAAAAAATCTAAAATTGGTCCTTGAATCATGCGAATGTTGAAACTTAACTCACTTGAAACCGTAACTGTTTTTAGCGAAATGTAGTCGCTAAGGAACAAATCCATAAACTAAAGATTCCAGAGATTTGCAGCGTGAAAATTGCATTTAAAGCACGCGAGTTTTCATGCGTCGTGAAATATAAAGGTAAACGGTGCTTCGTTTTGTTCTATTTACTAAAGTTGCGAGGTGCAGAACCCGAAACTTCCGAACATTCTCTAAAATTGAGCTCTTAGTTTTTAAAACCGCTTTGCCAATATTCGCATCGCTGACTTAAGAACTTCACAGTTACCAAACTGCTAATTGAGGCGCATTTTGCCGCAGAAGAGCATAAAATGATGGTATTAGCAAGGTAATAAAAAATGATGGTATTAGCAAGGTAATAAATATGTAAGAGGCAGACGTCAGGACGTATTTGTGTCAAGTGATTTATGTTGCTTTTAAACTGAAGAAGTTTCTTCCTTACCACTGAGTACAATTCTCTTTTGCAAATGAAAGCATTTAACTTAATTTTCAACAGAAAATTACATAGATACGCGTTATTGATCAGTTTTTTACTATTTTAGTATGATTAAATTTGCGTAAAAATATTTAATGGTACTATCTTGTTAAAATTCGCATTTTTTAAAAACAAACAAATCACATAATGATAAAAATATATTTTAAAAAAGTTAATATATTTTGAATACCGTATTTACCTGCGTATTTTTCTCTTAAATTTTTCTGCATAAGGTTCTGAAATTTTTTAAAAATTCGCGTAATTTTCTTCTTCTTCAAGACGTTTATAAAGCGAGTCTCCTAAACTTTAAAATGTATTCATTTACCGTAGTGGCCTTTTTTCATCTTACTAATTTATTTGCTTGTGGATTTTGAGTGCATGGGCTCTGACTGATGGAGCAATAATAGTATAAAGTCTGAAGAAAGCGAAGATATCTTGTGCTCACTGCAAGCAGGAAGAAAGACAGACTATGACAGAGATGATGGGAAGCTGTAGAAGATGACACACAGCAGTTTCAACAACATTAAATAATTGAAGCCTAAGGAGTAGCAATGAATGGATGAGATTCAGAAATGGAGGAAGATATCTCTTTAGATATCTGGTTGTAAGGAAAGTTTTCCGCCAAAAAACGTTCTTAATAAAGTTAGAAAAAAAAATGAAAGCAGTACCACCCGAATCTATGATGATCTGCCAACATTTTGGTAGTTTTTCAAAGCCTTTAGCCCAGAAACTTGGTGGCCGCGAGTCCAAAAACAGATCAACCTCATTTCAGACGTCCCGTACAGAATGGAAGATAGCATCGGTAAGGTGTAGCTATTAGGTGTGAAAAGAGATAGAAGTCCAAAGGAGCTATGTCTGGGCTGTATGGTGAGTGTGACAAAATATCCCATTCGAGACCGTACAGAGTCCAGCCGATGAATTCAGATACACGTGGTCTTGCATTATCTTGATGGAGCATTATTTTTTTGCGCCGGAACTCAGTTCGACGTTTTTTTCTTGATTATAGCATCAACGCGGACTACCATCTCGCTGCCCATCAGAGTCGTAGCTAGGGTTTTCAGCGCCTGGGGACAACTAAAGATTTCGCGCCCCCTCCTATTTACCACGAATAGAAAACAATTAATACTAAAATTTCGTAACATCAGTTTAGCGCCCCCTGGATGCTACGACCAGGGACAAATGCCTCCTTTTGCTCCTCTCTAGCTACACGCCCCTGTTGCACACCTTACTGTAGATGGTTTCATCTTTTTCCAGATTCTCTTTGTGGATAATACCAAGGCAATGCCACCAGATACTAAGTATGATCGTTTTGTTAGTGAAACTGCGCTTTGCGACGCTGCCGACGGGCTCATCGGGTGCACACCAAGCCCCTTTTCGGCCTGCGTTGTTGAAGTATGTCCATTTTTCATGACAATCCTGACCAGAATTTTGTTCTTACATTGATATTTGAGCAGATTAGTGCAGGCCCAAACACGTGGGAAGGTATATTAAAATCCCCAGTTTGCAAATATGAGCACTATGCTTTAAGTCATTGTTTTGGTAAAGTTTTAATGCACAGTAATAGTTTTTGTTTAAGTTAATAGTTTTTGGTAAGCACAAAAAACATGCCCGTTTTTTGTGCGCTATATTTCAGATTTTGTTTTAAAACAATCAAGTGTATAAAATTCTTAATTTTGCCATTAATAAAATATATAATTTCAATGCTATATAAGCACTTATACAACGCAAAACCATCTGGCCACCTTCAACATGTTTTATCAAAGGAATAAGATTCTTCATTTGAAATTCAGTATTGGTTTTTTGCCATATCATTTGCTTTTTATTCACCCCCGAAATATTACATTTATTTTTTTCTGCAAATATAATCAAATTCCGAAAATGTTGAGGCTTTTTAATATTGGTCTTACTGAATTGTAATCATACATTTCGATAAGCTTTATTGACGAATAGTTTTTCTCTAACTATTTGGTCTTAAAAGTTAATTTTCTTAAACTATTTTTAACAGTTTCTTCCTTAATTAATTTTTTAAATATTAGTTGAGCTTCTCTGAATTAACTAGTTTTAAGATTATAAATAGATTTCTAACGAACCACTTTTCTTAGCGTTCGGTAAATCTTCTTGGATACCTTGTTGGTTTATTTTCAATCATATTTGTTTTACAGTATTTCAAAATGAAATTAAACAGTAGATTTTAAATTCAGTAGTTAAGCTATTTTCTTCTCAGATTTTTCTCGGTTCTGGTTAAAAGTTTCAAATTTACCCGAATTATTAGAGATCTCAATTTCTTCGACTCATATTAACGGTATCTCCTGAACCTTAAACTGTATCTTTTTCAGGTTTAAAATCCAGGTGTTTTACACGAAAAGTTTGTTAAAACTGGCTATTTATATAACATTTACAACAACATCCCATTTTTTTAAAATTCAATTTCGCATTCCATGCAAGGTATTTAAAATATCTCATTTATTCATTAGTGTTATTTAATATCATTCATAGTAATAGGTTTAGCATGGTATTTAGGCACAGAAAGCAGTGAAAAAGGCTTAATTTTGGAACAATAGCTAAATTTTTATCATTACTTATCCAATATTTTTTTTGAGTCGCTCTATTCGCATAATTTTCTCTCGTCGACTTCTGTTCTATAAAATTTGTAAAAAACAGGGAAAAAAACATGCGAGAAAATACGATATATATATGAAAAAAAAAAAAAAAAAAAAATTTAGTAAAATTTACAAGTTCTTTGCTTCATCACCATTTCGTGAATCTAAGGTTTTAATAATATGCTGACGAAGCATTAAATACAGCTTCTTTTTCTTTATGCTCCACTATTCGGAGCTTGTTTGATGGACAGGCATTCATTCCTATTACTTTTTTTTTTCTCTAAATTTAATTAGTCCAAAGGGGCTTTGTCTCAGGGACTGTTGTTTTCGTTTTGCGATTTTGCGTCGAATCACTTTGAATGTCCATTTCACTTTTCAAAATGTTGCCACCGAATATTATCGTCCTATATTATATTTGAAGAAATTAAATAATGAAGAATCTGCATAAATGTATGTATGTTTCTCGCATTGTGATAAAACAACGGTACCTAGAGCCATCCAACTTTGAATGACGTAATCCTACTGCGAATATGGGCATCTGGAAGCCCATATTTGAAATTTGGAATTTGTTTTATTATCGATTTCATATTTTGTAAAACTTTAACGAATTTTTTATTTAAAAACTCAAGGATAAAATATCCAACGCGGGAGATTGTGTATCGGAAATTCTAAAGATATCCTCAATTTAAAATTATTTTGCGATATTGCTCTTGAACTGAATTTTATGGTTTAAGTGGAAAGAACATGATGTTAATAAGCAAAGGTAACACACAAAATGTAAAAAAAAAAAAAAAAAAACTTTGGACGTAATTTAAAATATATATATATATATATATATATATATATATATATTGCTTTGTTTTAAAAAATTTCCTAATAAGTATCCTGTCGAAACACCTTAAAATATATTTTAATTCCTTTCGCATAAGATAAGTAACAGAATTTTTGAAGCGATACCGTTGCGCTTGCTATTTAGTTAAGAGAGCTAGGTTTTTCGAAGATGATAGCAGAATGGAAAATAGAAAACTGATTGTGATAATGTCTTAAGGCAGAAGACACCATGGATTTTGTTACTGGTAAAATAAGATAGAGAGAATACTAGTTTCTTCGTAAATCAATACTTAACTGGACATGGTCCGTACTCAGCATATTTTTATATAAAAGGAATCTTTCTTAATGACAACCGCATGTATGGGGAAAGAGGGTTCTTGATCATTGTTGTCTTCAAATGTCCGTTATCGTTTGCCCATCACAGCAAGCTCCTAGCGACAAATTTATTACCTTTCAAGAGATACCTAGTAAAAACCAAGCAGATGAAGTGTAAAATAATTACTTTTTTCCAGTCCTACGGGTACCTAGCTGTGTCACTCACAGACATTATCCAAACAGCTCTTCCTTCTTCGAATCTATGATGCATTTTTGCAGCTTATTTAATATAATACTTAATATCATAATAACAACTTTAGAAAATGGACAATAAATGTAATAGTAATTGCAAATGTTACTGTGATATGGAAATTTGTCTAAGTTAAAAAGGCACATTAAATGAAGAGCACTCGCCACTCATTATCCAACTCCACTTTCCAAAGTGCAGTATCTCATTTCCAGATATTGATTAGAAATTATATAAACATAATGAACAGTAAAAATGAAATAGTAACCACTACAACAGAATGTAAATCATCAATTAGTGTTTTATATTACAGAAATAATATAGACAGATGACACGCGTTTACTATTTGTGCATATCAAGTATTCTCCATACTTCTATGTATTTATCATTCTATATTCTATTCTGCATACTTCTATCTATCTATCATTTCTTTTGCAAATACAAGCTGTTTATTTTTCTTATAGGTAAACCCCCATATTACACGACTATGGTACAAATAAAACTAACTAGCCCAAACAAAACTCGCCTGAAAAAATGTTTTCGGAATTTCATGAAAAATGTATTCTAAACAGCAAACAGACGCTTAGAAATCGGAATAGATGTTTCTTTGTAATTAGTTGAATGCAACATAAAATGGTGCTAACAATAAAACAACGCGTGATCATTGTTGAGCTTTATGTGAAGCACAAATTCGTGAAAAATATGTACCCAACTGTTTGCGCAAGAGTTTAAGAATGGAAATGTCTTGGCAAAATATTCAATGGAAAATGTATGGCAAAATGGTACGAAACGGGCTCTGTAGCAGAGAACAGTTCTTCCGTTCATTAATAAGGGTAAATTCAGTGTCAAAATTATATTCCTGGCCAGTTTTATTCTCCCTACTCTGTATTTAGCTGATATAAATATTCTTTTGATTATTTCGGTACAATTAATTAAATTTGGGGGAAAATTTCAATAAAATCTCATTACCCTAAATCCTTAAATTCTCAGTTAATCCCCGCAGAAAATTTTGCAGCAATAAGCATGAATGCTTCGAAATTTTAAACTATTGCCATAATTTCAAAACAAAAGTACGCAGCAAGCGACTTTTGTGAATCTTAACTCCTCTGAAAAGAAGGTGGAGTCCCAACATTTCTATGTGCAATTTTTTTTCCATTGCTAATTGATTTTTACTTTTAAAAAAACTGTTAAATTATTATTTAGACAATTTTCATAAGCAGTTTTGCAAAGAAGAAAACACAGTTATCATTTAAAAATTCCTAATTTAAATTATAAATAGTAATAACTTTACAACAATGTCGAAGGAGTGGCAACACTTTTGGGAATCACCGTATATGTTACCATAATTTCCAAAACAATCGGAACGGAATTTTTGTGTCACTAAGTTGAAGATTACGTATAAAAATATTTACCTTTTCTCCGTTTTTCATTTATTTAACATAATTTTGAATTTATTTCTGTATTTCTATAGTTTGATCAAAACACAATATCTTAGTTTACAGTTTTGTTTTCCTTCGAAATTTGTAACAAAGTGAGAAAAAAGATGAAATAAATTTCACAAACATTTCATGAAACCCTTAGAATAACAGAAAATTAATAAATTATAATTGAGTATGAAAATAGCAAAATAGCTCAAAAATTATACAAAAAATGAAAAATTATACATAAAAAGAAACTTGAAAGAAATCACTACATTTAAAAAAACTTTTATATCCATTTATTAATAAAAGTCACAAAAACTTTACACAAATATATCATTTTTTTCATTAATTTCTTTATTCTTTATATGCATTTCTCATTGCAGATTTATAGAATGTAGAATTAATTTATCGCTATTTATTTTATAATTGTTTAACGCAACCTCATGAACTCTGCATGAACAAAAATAAATAAAACGGATGCTTACCTTTTCAAATCATAATTTTCTCCGATGTTTGTTAAAATGGAATTTATATTTTGAGGAGTGAAAATTATTACGGTTTCCGAAGTTTTTAACGAATTCCGCAGACGATTTCAAATGAGGACGAAAACAGTGACAAGCATAATTCAGGAATATTCTCTGCTTCGAAATTCGAGATACCTTTACCTTGTTTCCGGTCAATTCAGAAAGTACTTCAGTCCGTTCGCATCCGTTTTCCTGTGGTTTCAATTAGAGTTCCACGAGGGATCAGTCGTCGGCTGTTTCATGAACATTACACTGAGCGAAAAGTCACAGCAGCGTGGTTCCACCGTGTTGTTTGTATATGTCTATTTACACTGTAAAAGATAATCTTCACTACGATACTGCTGGCAAAAGGTATATGATCTGTATTAGATTTTACGCGGTGAAGGACGTAACATGCTCAGCAGATTCCGGACTGAAAAAATCCTATAAATTAGGTCGTTAAACCTCTGGTTAAGATCGCTTTAGGGATAAACAGCGGATATGCTACCTTTTCATGGTTTCTCTTTTACAGTGTGAAGTTTTTTTTAGTAACAGGTAATTTAGGAGACACAATTTATTTAATTTACTAACTGCGTTTGTTCTCCGGTCAAAATGAATAAATAAATAAAAATCAGAAAGCTTTCAGATTTTATATTACGCCACAAGGCCTTTTTTTTTTTTTTTTTTTTTTTTGTTTATTAAAGTTTTTGTGTTATCTTTATTTCTTAAACATCATGCTCCTCATACTTAAACCTAAAATTCAGTTCAACAACAATACCACAAAATAATTTAAAAAGAGCATATTTGAAGAATTTCCGACTGGCGCATTGGAGATAATCCCCCCCCCCCCCGCTTTGAAATCGTTGAGCTTGCTAATCAAAAATTCGTTAACGTTTTACAAAATATGAAATAAATAATAAAACAAATTCCAAATTTGGGCTTCCAGATGCCCATATTCAAGTGGAGGATTACGTTATTCAAAATTTGATGTATCCAGGTGCCGTTGGTTTTCCACAATGCGAGAAACATACATACATTCATGCAGATTCTTCATTATTTAATTTCTTTAAATACAATAAAAGGCGATAATATTTGGTGGCAACAGTTTGAAAAGTGAAACTGGACGACGCAATATGCAAAACGAAATTAAAAGCCCTTTTGGAAAATTGCCCCTTTAAATGCTTAATTTTATTATTGAATTTTGAATACAACTTAACTGAAGTCAGAACTGAATTTGTAGAAAAACTTAATTATGAATATATTGAAAAATTTAGTTTTGGGCAATTGAATGGTTAAAAATGATGGAAAGGTTTTTAATATCTTAAAACAAAATTTTCTCTTATAATATTTTGTATTAATTATTCATTTCAAGTCTCCCTTGCTCAGTTTTAGATATATTTACAAATTATTAAATAAATTGAAATTCAAATTAGAAAAACAAATTGTATAAATATTCTTAAAATGTCTTATTTTTTCCACAGTAACCATAGATGGAGGACCTGTGACTATCTGTGGAAAATAAGTAGGTTTTTAAGTTATCACACCTTCACACACTTTTACTGGAATATAAAGAAGATTCCTGGGGATATACTGGGATGTAACATTAAGCAGTCGAGAGTATGTATTTAAGAGGTTAAAGGGATATTCTAACTAGTATTTCAAATCCTGATAACATCCCATACGCTGTCGGTGGGACCTAGATAGGATGTACTAAGGATATACTGGGATATGACATTAAGCACTCGGGAGGATGAGTTTAGGAGGAAACTGGGATTTTACCGGATGTCCTGAGGATGTAGTAAGTAGGACTTTAAATCCTAATAACATCCCATACGCTGTCAATGGGACATAAATAGGATGTTCTTAGGATAGAATGGGATGTGTTTAGGAGTTAGTGGGATATCCCGGGATGTCCTGAGGATGTAGTAAGTAGGAGTTCAGATCCTAATAACATCCCGTACGCTGTCGATGGGATTTTGTTAGGATGTCTTGAGGATATACTGGGATGTGACATTAAGCACTCGGGAGGATGTGTTTAGGAGGTTCGCGGGTTATTCCGAAATGTCCTGAGGATGTGCGCATATCCCGCGAGCAACATTCTCAGGATATCCCAAGGATGTTTTTGTGCTATGTGGGTTTGGGCTAATAATATATTGTAAATATATATCTACATAAATATGCAAATTATAATTGGAAATACATATCTGCTATTATTGGTTGCGAAAATAAATGCAGCATAAAAATTTTCATGAACCTACTGTATAGTATACACGTGATTACTAGTACTCATCCCAAGTAGCTTTAATGACTCTCTAATTATTAAAACAATGCCTTAAATTCAATCCCGATAAAAGAAACGTTGAGATACTGTTAGTTAGTAATTTCTTATGGCCAACATGAGTGTCTAATCTCACCAGAGAAAAGGTTCCTTTCTGGAAGACATTTTAAGAAAAACTGGCTTTTATACACTTTACTCGAGCTGGAAATCACGAAAATCTTATGCAATCAGTTTTTTAATTGAGAATGAAGCAATATCCATTGAACAGATTAATTAAGGACTCGAGGGTTATCTACCTAAGGAAAAAGATGCTTTTGTCGATGACATTTTAAAGGAAACCTCGCATTCACACACGGGGTAACCTACGAAATAGTCCATTCATTGGGTTTTAAACTCAGATCGAACTATCAGCATTCACGGGCCTATCTCCCTCCGACACTTACTAATGGGCTTCGTCGGAAATATGGTAATTACAACTCATCGCCAAATAATTTAGATCTTTTTATTGATTTCATTCTGTTCATTCTTTGACAAATTTAAAAAAAAAAATCTGAGCCCTTTTTGACTGTTCAAAAATTAATCTGATAAATGAGAATTACGCATTTAAATTATCATTATATTACTATTTATAAAATTAGAAATTAGATCGAAATTTTATTGGCAGAATTTTTAAAAGAATCTAAAATATTATACTTATGCGCTTCCATGACTTTAAATTTCTATGAGTCATTTCAGCAATTACAAGCACATTTTTTTTTTCAAAAATTTTCAATAAATAAACAAAGATTACTCACCTTGAGCCCTTCAGTTCCGTTTTCGATGACCGGATTCTTTGATGGTGAATATTATCTTCTAAACGGCTAAAAGCTAAGATTCATCCGGATTTACACGAGAGATTTAATATTTTGAAAACGTTTAATAACAATTAAAGGGAAGCACTTCCGCAGAGAACCCAGTAAATGTAAACATCGCCAACTTTGGCGATAATAGTTCAAACCTGGTAACCTAGCTAATTCATTCTATTCGCTTATGCGAAGGTTGTCGTTGTTCGCATTTGGAGATTTATATTATTTTTCTCTTATTTATTATTATTTTTTCTGAACTTTTTAACAACGAATAGATAGAAATATTTTCGCATAATTAAAGAAGTTTTCGTCGAAAGATTCCGGTTCTCGGGTCGTCAGTTCGGGATCAAAGGAAGAAATTATGGCGGGAGGGTGAATGCTAATTTGTAACATGGCTGTTCACGTTATGTTCTTAATTATTAACAGCTGTAAGCACGCAGAACCATGAGGTTTCCAACCCCTTTAATAATTTTAAAATGTATAAAGTTCTAGTTTTATTAAAAATGCTACTGAAGGAAATTTGATTACTGTTGAAGGTTATTTGTATTGTGAAATATATTATGAAAAAGGATAGGTATTTGTTTCAAAGTAAAATGCTTTAAGCTGTATGCAAGTAACTTGAAAAAAAAATACTTAAAACTATGTAAAATGGATATATTAAAGGTCATGCATTCATTAATTTATTACATGGGCATGGCTCTTACCGAAATACATCAATCAACAGGCAAAGTACTTAATAGTGAAAAAAGACATTTGCAATATAAATATTAGTATTCTATATGAATTAGAGAAAATAAATATAAGTATATTGTAAACGTAAGTATAAGAATACTAATTGTTATTTTTTAAATGAATTTTTACTTCCCGTTATGTATTCCGTTATGTTGTTTTCTGTGCTAACTTGAATTTAATAGAAATTTATTTTCGTATATCACGTTTAACCTGTTAGTTTTATATCTACATACTTATTATCTGTGAATTTTTACTACCATTGTCTGCTAACTTGAATTTACATCACTAAAAACCACGTTTACAAAATATCACGCTTACGGCTCGGCTCATCGAGCTTGGCGAGTAAAACTGCAACGGCGCCAAAGGGTTCTTTCCCGAAACGCCAACGGGTTCTCTGCGGATGAAAACCCAATTAAAGTTACAAATACATTTTTACCATTTTGACAAAATAAACTATACACACTGAAAATTCTACGCGCTACATTCAGAATCAAAAGACAGACAAAGTAGACAGATGTCTTGTTTTGCACTCGCTAAGTCTTTCTGCACCGATGGGGCGAAAAATGAAGCTTAGGTGCGGAGAAAAGGTTTATGGAAAGAGAGCTATTTGGTATTTCAGAGAAGAGTAAAAAGGGGCTCCGTATATTTTATACGAGTTCGAAAGATCAGAACGAAAAGATGAGACAAAATAAAATTAAAATAAATGTCCCAAATGTAATAGGAAAAAAAGGGGGGAATATAGAGAGAAATATATACGTATAGAGAAAAAAGGGAAAGAAGTAGAAAATTTCCTAAAATACGACTGTGTCCATGAGTCAAAACTCAGAGTTTTCTGTCAGGTTACAGTTACAGTTTCAGAGGTAGGCGAAGTTTCGCGATAATATTGTTGAGTTTTTTTCTTCTGACACCAGTTGTTGTGTTATTTCTTTTTCTGACACCAGTTGTTACGTTATTTTCTTCCTTCACGTTCGTACGGGGTTCGTGTGGATTTGGAGTGAATAACAACACTTGATGAAAGTATCGAATCGCACTTTATTGGCCGGTATTAATCAGGACAACTCCAAAATTTCGTTTACAGTCGTCGAACTGTTATAAACACGTTGACACGAGCAGCGACACTGCTTTTAGGTTATCAAGCTATCACGGTGAAGACAGCTTCACTGCAAAGCCCCAGAGTACAGCTCCCGACTCTGCTCGGTCGTTCTCGGAAATTCACGTACTCTCGAGACTCTCCACGCTAAAATTCGCGATGCACTCGACGACACACAGAGCACAGCTCCCGACTCGGTTCAGTCGTTCCCGGAGCTCAACACGCTCTCTCGACGATGCACTAACCGCAATACACTACGAGACTCTTTCAGTGCACTCGATGACCCACTCGGCACTCGCTGCCCGGCTGTCAACTCGATCGACTCCGCAGGGATTGACTCGCTAGATGAGACACCAACTCCATACTAACTATCTCGCACTCTAGACGAGGCACTCTGACTCGCCCTCTCGATGAAGCACACTAACTGACTGCGGACCAGCAGGGTTTATATAGCTTTCGGCTTGTGTTCGAGAACATTCTGGGCTAAACCGGTAAGAATTCGTTCCAGAACGTTCTCCATCCGTCCATGGTATATCGCCAATTTTGTCGCCAAATGTCACCAAATAGGCGATTTCTCGCCAAATATGGCATTTTATGGCAACTCTAAAACTACTTTGCTGGAAAGCCATCTTACCGCGCCTGTACATTTCGTAACAACATTTATTTGCAGAAGATAGTAAGCAAAGAAGAGTCCTTCCCGAAAAGTTGCTGTTATTTTCATATTCACGCCGGAAAATTCTACGAAATCGTACTATGTTTGCAAAGCAACTTTAAAAAATTCAAATAAAAGGTATCATTAGCACAAAAGGGACGTTAGTTCACAATGGGGTATTAGTTTCAAAACGGCATTTTGAGCCAAATTACTTAAAAGCATTGTATCACTTTTCAGATTGTTGCCACCGAATATTATCGTCCTGTATTATATTTTAAGAAATTAAATAATGAAGAAGCTGCATGAATGTACGTATGTTCCTCGCACTGTAAAAAAAGTCTGTATAATAGAGCTATCAGCTTTTGATAACTTACTTCTCCACCAAAACATACACGCCGTGAATTCCGGATTTTGAATTTGTTTACGATTTTTTATTTCATATTTTGTTGTATCATACGAAATTTTGACTAACAAACTCAACGATTTCAAAACGTGCAGTGGCCACACTGTAAGGAATAAAACATTTTCATCTTCAGTGCGAGAAACAGTATATCGAAAATTCTAAAGATATGCTGTTTTTAAATATTTTGTGATTTTGCTGTTGAGTCCAGTTTTATGTGGCGTAAGCTCCAAGAGCGTGATATTTAATAAATAAAGTAAGCACATAAAACGTTAATAATGAAAGACAAAAAATGTTTTGTAAAATCAACTTAATAAGAAAACTGATGATGAACCGAGAGAAGACTGAAAAAAGCAGAAAAATGTATGCCTACACTTTAACACTGCATCGGGATTTCTAAACGCATATTGCTATTAAAATTTTTGTAATTCTGTTGTTGAATTGTATATGGCGTAAGTACGAAAAAAATTATGCTTATTAACAAAGCTAAGAAGATTAAAAAAAAAAAAAAAAAAAAAAAAAAAAAAAAAAGAAGAAGAAGAAGAAAGGGTTAGTAGGCGTGAGTACAACAACAGCCTGGTAGATTGCGAGATCGGCGAAAGCGTAAAAAAAACTTAACAAACCTTTTTGGCCGACCGTTAAAATCTAAAAACTTTCGGATTATTATTTATTTATTTATGTATTGATATTTTATCCCTTTAAAACAATACTTCTGTTAATAATTTCGAAAGGTAATCACATAATTAGTTTGATAATGAACTTACTATATAGAATATGATATTTCGATATAAAATTAGTATGAAATATATTTACGGAACGATAGAATGAACTGATCTTTATCTAGGAAAAGAATTGCAAAACTCTTCTGTATTTTGTACTATTGATAAAGTAATACTCATTCAATGAAATTATTAATTAATAATTATCAAGAATAGTTTACAATTGCCAAGTTTTTATCTATAAAAATATATTTTATTTTTTTCTGTATTTATTAGCTCAAAGGGTCATCAGACCCAAAGGGGTTATTAGCCTATCCTGACATTCTTCCACCGAACAGGCATCATTCCGCATGGATTTCTAGGACGGAAGCCTGCTCCGTGGCATACAGTGTCCAAACGGCATTTCTGTAGCAATCTGTAGCGATCTTGCTTTTAAGCAAGAAGAAAGATGAGGACTTTCGCGAACGAAGTTTTCTCCAGTCCGTGAGGTAAACGGCATTTGCGTCGTTTTTTGCATTGGTTCACATTTCAAACTGTTGCCACCAAAAGTTATCGCCGTGTATTATATTTAAAGAAACTAAATAATGAAGAATTTGCATGAATGCACGAATGCTTCTCGTATTGTGAAAATACAACGTTACCTAGACCCATCGAATTTTGAATGCTGTAGTCCTCCAACCGAACATGGGCACTAGCAAGCGAGAAATTTGAATTTGTTTTATTACCTATTTCCAATTTTGTAAAACTTTAACTAATTTTTGATTAACAAACTCAACGATTTCAAAGCAAACAACGGCAACACTGTTCAAGAAAAACTGTTCAAGTTCATATATATATATATATATCTCCAGTGCCCGAGACTGTGTATCGGAAATTCTAAAGATATGCTGTTTTTAAATATTTTAGGATATTGATGTTGAATTAAATTTATGTGGTTTAAATACGAAGAACCTGATATTCAATTAATAAAGGTAACACACAAAACATCAGAAAAACGCTCTTTTGACCGTAATATAAAATCTGAAAGCTTTCAGATTTTTTTCTTTTTATTGTATTTTAATTGATATCAAAATAGCTTATTTTGCGACAGCAATGTGAATATACAGCATTTCTTTACCTTTGAAAATGTTAAAACTATTTTGCAATTACTAAAACGCTTACTATCTTATGATAATGGTATAATGCATTACAACTCCATGTCAAAGATTCTAAAAATTTACATCATAAGTCGTAGAAATTAAATCATAATTTAAAAGAAGTTAAAAATATAAAACTTAACACTGTAACAGAGGAAAAGATAACTTTGTAGTTTTCTAAAGTGAAGACTCATAAATATAAATTCCTTCGCAAAGATGAGAAAATAAATTATGCATTCAAAATATGAAATGGGTTATATGTCAAACTACAAAGCATCGATAATAACAGCATGACTTTCTATTCTTCTCACGCTTCCTCAAACATTACAGGAAAATTGCAGGATTACATGTACAATTCGTTTAGCTTTGCCGAATGAAATACATTTTGAAAGTTTCCTCTTTTACTTGTTGCTGCTGTTAAACATTTTATAATTCTGTAAATTACCTATACTAAAATAAAATCATAAGACTTCTAAGCTAACTTTAGAATTCTGTTATTGGGATATGCTGGAGAAGCACTTTTCAAACTGTTGCCACCAAATGTTAGAGTCCTGCATTATATTTGAATAAATTAAATAATGGAAAAAAATCTGCCTAAATGTATGTATATTTCTTGTATTGTGATAAAACAACGATACATAGAGCCATCGAATTTTGAATGACGTAATCCTCCTACCAATATGGGCATGTGGAAGCCCAAAGTTGAAATTTGTATTATCACTTTCATATTTTGTAAAACTGTAACGAATTTTTGGTTAACAGACTCAAGGATTTCAAAGCGAGCAATGGCAACGTTATACCGAAAAAACATTTTTATCTTCAGCGCGCGTGACTGTGTATCGGAAATTCTAAAGATATGCTCATTTTAATATTATTTTGCGATATTGCTGTTGAACTGATTTTATGGTTTAAGTGCGAAGAACATGATATTTAATAAATAAAGGTAACACACAAAATGTTAAAAAAACTCCCCTTTGGGCGTAATTTAAAATCTGAAATCTTTCAGAACTTTTTTTTTTGTCTTTTTATTAATAACGCTTTGTTATATTTATTAATTAAATATCACGTTCAGTAAATATATTATTATACTATTTTATTGATTATTATTGTTATAATTATCTATATATAAGCGAAATACCACTAACTCATCACCAGATCTCAGACACTACACATCCGATTGACTTGAAATTTTGCATAGTTACTCATTCCACGATGTAGATGCGCATTAAGAACGAATTTTACGTAAATCCTGTCCAAAATGGACTTTAGTTATACAAAGGAGTTTCTCTCATATATTTGGTTTTCAAATCCAAGTTCAGAATTTTCTTTTATTGTTGCCAAAACTAGATATGAAATACAATGTTGCCAATGAATGCATTTTCCTTTAAAAATATTAAATTGGTAATTAACTATCCAATTAATTAATTGTCTAATTAATCCATCCAATTAATAGAAACAACATTTAAATGATAAGGTTAATAATAACATACATTCATATTTATCTGTTATCATAAGTTTCATGAAAATAAATGTTATTATTAAGAGAAATAAATTATTGTGATGAAAAATAAAAAGTGTTGTTATTTATAAAAATTGCCATACATAAAAAATCAAGGACAAATAATTGTAATTGATTAAAAAATTTGATAACAAAGATAATAACATTTATTTTCATGAAACTTATGATAACAGTTAAAAATATATAAACCTTAGTTTTATGCTGGCAATTTTTCGTCGTGTAGGCCTACTGGGGATTCCGCCACGTTAAATAACGGGGACGCATGCCAATACACACAGTACCTCATGGGGGATGTGGAAATCTGCGTATGACACATTCACTGACTGGAACTGTATTTCCCGACTTTAAATTAAAAAAAATTACATTAATTATCAATTCAAAATTAGACATTTCGTTCATATAAGAAGTCTAGGTTCACATTCAAATAGATAGTACGCTCAGCAAAACGGGTGGGTATCAGCTAGTTTATGTATAGTCATAAATGTTTAACTGTTCTATTGTTACTTTATGTATAATAAAACTATAATAATTAAGCATTCTGTTTTGAATTTTCACATAAAAATGTATATATATATATATATATGTGATGTACCAGCTTTTGTCCGGAATAAATAGATTGGTGAAGAATCATAGATGTAATTGTAGCTCAAAAGTATCAGACGATAAGTTTAAAAAACAGAATCCATTTATTATTATTCAGGAGAAATAGCAATTACAAAAATCTGATCTCCGGAGTAAATAAAAAAGAATTACTAATAACTTTTTGTATGAAGTTTACTGCATCGTTACATTAAAGAAAAGACCCCGATATTCCTTTGCGAGTCCTTTTATAGCCTCTGGAAAGGCGGAGCTTCCAAGAAATGACGTCAGCCATTCCAATTCGCTTTAAATATCTCCAGAACATTCTATAACTGTACGTGTAGAAAAGGCGGGAAAAACAACTTGACTACGGGGCTGTGCATTTAATTCCACGTACTTTCAAATAAGAGACCGTCGCCATTAAAAAATGAAAAGAACATACAGTCAGAATTTTAAGTGTATTTTTGACTATGGAATTTTATTATAGATAGATAGATAAAGACAAAATATACAAATTATCACATTATCTCCTAGAAAATGTTAAGGAAAATCGAGTTAGTAAAGAGGCACTATTGCGGAAAGCCAAAATGGGAATTTGTAATTTATTAATGCTAATGACTCTGAAAATCGTTCGTTGTCAATTGTATGTGCGTAACATGAAACATTTCAGATAAATTTGTTCATACAAATATACAAATATATTTGTTCATACAGTCCGTAGTTCTACTGTAAACATTTCTATTTCTTTCGTAAAAGATTTCAGAAATGAGTATCACTGTTTAGAAAATTAATTTTTTTCGTGTGTTATTAATTTAAAATATCAAAATTAAGCCAATCTATGTATGTACAAATTTTATCATATTAACAGGAGTCTAATGGCTTAAGTCACAAAATGCTTGCTGTTTTTCGCTGTGCTTGATCTCTTACTGGCTGGCTTCCAAAAGATGTTACTGATAAACTCAAAGCGAAATTTAGCATAATCGAAGAGTTCAATAATACAACAAATCTAGGAACTACGAAAAATGAAACATAAAAATAACATATTACTTTTATATGTTACTTCAGAAAAGTACATGACAGCCATCTTTTTAAGGCAAAATGCCATCATTAAGCCATTAAAGTTTCTTGAAAAAAATTGACTCATTTTCACATTAATCGGTGAAATTAAAACATACAGCCAGCCAGCCAGTACGTCGAGATTCGAAAGTGGGTTGAATTATCAACGTTCAGCAAGGGCTGATACAAACGTGGGGCTAAATGTTACCAGCTTGACCAAAGTTCTAAGTGGTCTTACCCACTTTGCTACTGGTGAGCATTAGCAGAGATTACTTATTTGGAAGATTTATCTGTACGTTTGTCTCCAAAATCTGAAAAGCATATTTCTTCTGCAATTTTTTTTTTTACCCAAAGAGGCAATTTACCCAGAGGGGCTATTAATTTTGTTTTGGCATTTTGCGTTGATTCATTAAAAACGGCGTCCACTTTTCAAATCGTTGCCACCAAATGTTAGACCCTGCCTTAAATTTAAAGAAATTAAATAACGAAAAATCTGCATGAATGTATGTATGTTTCTCGCACTGTGAAAAACAACGGTACCCAAAGACATCAAATTCTGAATAACGTAGTCCTCTACTCGAATATAGGCATCTGGAAGCCCAAATTTAGAATTTGTTTTATTATCTATTTCTTATTTTGTAAAACTTTGATGAATTTTTTATTAACACACTCAACGATTGCAAAGCGAGAAATGGCAACACGGTATGGGGGGGATATCTCCAACGCGCAGAGACTCTATCGGAAATTCCAAAGATATGCTGTTTTTAAATATTTTGTGATATTGTTGTTGAATTGAATTAGTGTGAAGAACATGATATTTAATAAGTACGGGTAACACACAAAACATTAATTTTAAAAATTTATTTTTTTCGGGATTTTAAATAAACAGACTTCAAAACACAAATCCATTTCAGGAAACAATATTACGTGTAAATAATTTCATTTAATGATTCCGCATGATGACACATCAGTGTCAAATTATATATTATAAGCATAAAATTATAAACAAAAATTTCATTTTCCTAGCGAATCCTTGCCTAAAGCAATGGTAACAAATTAGTAAAAGCATAGAAAATGGCTTCAGGAGTAAATTCATAAAGTAAAGCAAAAATGCATACATTTTACTGATTACGCAAACAAACTGAGCAGAACATTAGAGCCGACAGGGTATTATATGTGGAATTATTTTCCAGGACATTTATCCCACAATGCTCTTACGGTTTCCCCACAGCCAAGAAATTCAGCTAAAATGCATTTCTCTGTATCCTGGAAGGCGGTGCCAATGACTGGCAGCATTCGGCAGTGCCGTTGCTTTCTTTATTGATGAATACTTGGAATAGAACATTATGTTTTTTTTTTTTTTAATTTTTTTTTTTTTTATACTTTTGAAGAAGTTTTTGAGTGGTACACCTAGAGCCACGTAAAAATCAAAATATCAATCATACTCCTATGACTTTTTACAAAGCAGGTACTCTTTCTGATCGAACGCTTCGCATAGTGACCATCTGAACCTTTCTTCCTACAAACCCATTCAAATCCATCTAAACGGTTTTTACGTTCGACTAAACGCATATCCTTCCTACATACAGGACACTTATAATGGCTACTAAGTAAACCTTCATTTACACACCAGTCAATTAAAGCTCTTTTCCCCTTTCGCTTCAAATCGTACAGAAACTTCAAATTAATCTTACTACATTCGGCCATTTTACCGTCTAAAGAATCAAACCAACACACACCACAAAAACGCTTACAAAAACATCCCATGATTCAAAATTTCCCAGAATCACGCACCCGATTACGTCACAATAGTTTCCATAACATTTAACTACTCAGGCTACCATAAATGAAACAACAACTTGGCGATAAATCAAACAACTTCGCCATAATACAAGTGGTACCTTAAAGTCTACTCTACCCCGTTTTTCTAACGTTTTGTGTGTTACCTTTATTTATTAAATAGTATCATGTTCTTCACAATTAAACCATAAAATTCAATTCAACAGCAATATCACAAAATAATTAAAAGAGCATATCTTTAGAATTTCCGATACAATCTCGCTCGCTCGAGCTAATCCTCCCCCCCCCGTACAGTGTTGCCATTGCTCGCTTTGAAATCGCTGAGTTTCTTAATCAAAAATTCTTTAAAGTTTTACAAAGTATGAAATAGGTAATAAAACAAATTCCAAATTTGGGCTTCCAGATGACCATATTAGAATGGAGGACTATATTATTCAAAATTTGATGTCTCTAGGTACCGTTGTTTTCCACAGTATGAGAAACATACATACATTCAATGCAGATTCATTATTTAATTTCTTTAATCCTTTGTGGCACAGTGTGTCCGGTCTGAACACACCTAAAAATTTCCTTCTGCATGCACAGAAAAATTGAATGAAAAAGGATTTATAGATTACTATAAATACTCCGAAGATTCTTTACTTATAGTAGATGGCAGCTCAACACAAACCAGTCCATATATTTTAGCCATGTTTAGTTTTTTAAGACCCTCATTTTTCAAAGAAATCTTCCAGATTTTTTTTAGGGTATAAAAGGAATTGTTTGAAAAGAAATTTCTATGTTATTTTTTTTGGCTGTATGCTAATCTCCTTATTCTATATTAGTTTTAAATTTTTACCTTGAAATCTTGCCTAAAATCAAACGGCGAACACTAGGTGAGCCCAGACCGGGCTCACTGATAATCTACGATAACTTAGAGTCTGCATTCTTTGTTTCTCCGCATCTCATCGGTCAGTTCATTGACAACAATGCTCGTTTCAGATTTCTTTTCGAAGCTCTATTCAATCAGTGTGCCCAAAATGGGCATACCCACAGAATTAAACGATAAGTGCTATCTTCACAAAATTTTACTTGTGTACTCTTCTAGGCCTAATTAGAGTGCCTACCTTTTTTTAAATCAAAACTCAAATTTTAAAAGGTAACATGCCGGAAAGGGTTAAATACGATGCGAATATTTGGTGGCAAGAATTTGAGAAGTGAAAATAGTGAACCAACGCAAAATGCCAAAAGGAAATTAATAGCCCTTCTGGGCAAATTCCCCCTTTGGGCTTAAAAAAAAAAAAAAAAAAAAAAAAAAAAAGTAAAAAAGTCCAAACTATGTCAAAAAATGAGAAAAGAACAACACAATTTTACATGACTTTGGGCTTTAGAAAATAGCATCACATAATTTGAAAGCAAAAAAGTTTTTTTCTTTAACAGTTTTCACGTATATGCTTGCATATTTAATTATGAACTATGATAAACTTTTACAGTACTGAATAAAATGGGCAACAAAATAATTCACGTTTAATTAAAAGAAATGCGTAGATGATGGTGGTGATAATGTTTTTTCTCGTGCAAAAACCTTAAACATTACAAGCCCCGACGACTGACGCCCACATTTGTAATAATCATGTGCCATTTTCAGCAGTGCACGTTTAGTAAGAACACTGAAAATAATGTTCCTTGTTTTACTGTTGCATTATTCTCATTAATGAAATAGGCTGTAATAACAAAGGTTCATTTCATAATATTTAGGAGTTACGTTGTGGAAAAAAAATTGTGCAGTAAAACAGATTTTGTTAGAAAGTGCACATCATTCCGGGGCCATGCCTACATATTTTTCACCTGAGGCAAAGAGGTAAATGTGTGCCCCTATATGTAATCAAATTATTTATAGTAAACCCTTTGTGACAATCACCTCCCTCAGACCAGACCCTGCAAAAGTGAATACAGAGAACATAAATAAATATCATATTTATAAAGGAACCACCTCTAGAGATGAGCGCAATCATTTGCAACACCATGGGTGAAGGAAACCACAGAAAATAAACGTTTTTTATTACACAATGATAATTATTTTAAATCATAGCTGTTATAATACTTTTTAATCACTTTTGTATATTCAGAAAAACTATTTGATAATTAAAACAAACAACGTTAAAAATACCTTTCTGGATGAACGATACTGAAATAGTATGCACAGTAATATAATTAAGACAAAATACACTCTTTTGCAAAAAAAAAAAAAAATCGAAGCACCAATTAGGACTTTTGTAATCGTGACGAAATTTGGTATGCAAAAACATCTTGATCGAACATGCAGATGATCACAGTTTCGAGGCAAATGAACAAGAATTGCGACCATAGTGCGCAATTTGCAAAGTATAAAACCAGTAACAGAGCCGGAAAATTTATCTTTTTTTGTTGCTGCCATTGAAGAAGCAACTAAATATGCCATTATGACTATAGTGAAGACCTTACAGACAAACGATTTTGAACGTGGTCGCATTGTATGGCTGCGTGAAGCTGGGTGGTCATACCAAGCAATAGGCCGCCACCTGCTGCATACAGACACTGCTGTGCAAATATGTTGGCAGCAATGGTTGCTACAAGGAAATTGCCGACGAAATGAAGGCTCTGGAAGGCCAAGGATCACAAATGCAAGGCAAGATAGAATGATTGTTCGCCAGGTCTGAACGGTATCATTTTCGACTACTCAACGAACTACAGCCACGTCTATACCTCCCGTGGTACCGTTGACCATCTCATGACGCTTGTCTGAGGATAAGTTACGTTCATACGCCTTTGACCCCACGACATCCGCAGAGTCATCTAGAGTGGTATCACAGCCAATCATCATGGCTGCCACCAGACTGGCATTTTATAGTGTTCAGTGATGTATCCCGCTTCACTCTTGAAGCAGATGACCACCGCGTTCGTGTCTGAAGAGGATGGAACCAGCGGTCCCAATCAGTATTTGTTTTGCAAAGGCATACATCCATAACCCCTGGTGTGGGGCTAGTCATCCATCATCATCTTTAGTCCATGTTTCACTGCTCAACGATATGTTTATACCATCCTGCAGCCGGTTGCATTACCCTTCATGGCACGTCATCCTTCGGCCATTTTCCAACAAGATAATGCCAGGCCACATACCACTCGCATATCTCTGGACTGTCTCCATGCGGTTGATTCTCTTCCTTGGCCAAGGTTATCAGACCTTTCACCAGTCGAGCATGTCTGGGACATAGTAGGCCACCAGATTCGGGCACCACAAAATATCGCAGATCTGGAGCGACAACTGATGAATGCCTGGCAGAATGTGTCGCAGGATGACATTAGGAACTTCTACCACTCCTTGCCTCGACGAATTCAAGCATACATTGCCGCCAGGGGCGGTTCGACCAACTTCTAATTTGAACACTTAATGAGCGATTGTCAGCTGTGAACAAGTACTATGACCTTGATTTTTTAATCATTTTATTATCTGTGTATGAACTATACACATTTTCAATTTCATCAAAAACAACCACTTCCTTCATGGTGCTTTGATTTTTTTTTTTGCAAAACAGTGTATTATAGTAAACTGCACCCCCTTTGTTTTCAAGCAAAATCAGCAATAATTTTTTCAAAATATACAAGATGACTTGCCTCATGTATTGCAAAGATAACAGCTATGTTTGGAAATTGCTTTTGGCCCAAATGAAAGATATTTCATATTTTTTTTATTTTAAGATATTTTCCGCTATTTTTTGCACTAATTATTGGACACTTAAAAAATATTCTTAATGCAACTTCTGTATTTCAATCCCGCTGAAGCAAGCTAAATCCGTGAATTTTCTTTAAAAGACCTAATTCTTAACTTGTTTCATTGTCCAGAATTATTAGAATAGTGTGGTTTTAAATTAGATATTTCTGCAACATTTATATAATTTGGATATTGAGGTAGTAAATTATAAAGACGCTTCTTTAAACTTACTTAAATCCAAAGGCATTATTTTCTCACCAAGTTAAAAGGGTCTCTGACAAAACTCGACTATCCATGGAGATGGCACCTCAAATCATGATGCCACATTGGCCCGCAGAAAATAACAGAAATCCTTGTACCTGCCTCAACTTTTATTCGGTGACTGCCATTAGCCAAACAGAAGCAAGACTCATCCTTCTACGTTATCTTGTATCATTCAGTTGTCCAAGTGTTTCTACCCCGATACCATTGTAAGTGTTAGCGTTAGTGGCTTTGCTTAAATGAGTCTTCATTAAGGGTGTTGTCATGTCCGTGTTACATGGAACAATGGTTGCCAGAGCCTACTCCAAAGACATGCTAGACTTCCCCACCAATTTTGAGGGAGAGCACCCTGTGAGGGGTCTCCCACCAATCCCCACGAGACGACTTTTTTTTTTGTACATTTTGATACCCTTTAGATCATAATAGTTCTTTATTTCATAAATTACGGTTTCATATTTTTAATTTTATAATTTCTACATGCCATCTTACCAGATTTAAACTGATGATCTATAATCCAGAATTGCCGAAGTCCCGTCGAGTCCGGATTAACGACTTTTGACTGCATGTGATATTTATTTCTCTCACTTAACTAGTTGTTGATTTGCTTTGTTTAAATGATTAAAAGCAAAGCATGTAAGAGTGATCTGCCTAAGAGAGAAAGGAAGTAAAATATTTTATAAGAGGAACTAATTTCTATATGGGTTACACATTATTTTTTATATAGTATTACGGGATAATAAATTAGGCTTTAATATATATAAAGCATATTTATTAAATGCTAAGCAGTAATAATAATATGAAAATTATACATAATATGATACTGATTTCTCTGTCTCACTTAAGTAGTTCTTGATTTGCTTTGTTTAAATGATTAAAAGCAAAGCATGTAAAAGTCATCTGCCTAAGAGAGAAAGTAAAATATTTTCTAAAAGGAACTAATTTATATTTAGGTTACATATAAATTATTATTTATATATTATGGAATAACAAATTAGGCTGTCTAAGGGAACGGATGGGTTATTGGACGACTCTTTGAGGGACATTGATTGTTTCACAGTCATTTTACAGATGGAGAAAAATCACAAAACCTCTCAAGACTTGATCCTAAGTCTAGTACTAGTATTTAGTGATTCTATCCATTTGCTTTCTCTGGTAGACAGTGAAGTACAATTATGTAATAAATAACAGTTTGCAAATAAGGTAGTTTGATTACAATTTTATTTCCTAAGAAACTTGCTTCTTACTGAGTACTAGGAATATTTTTTCAGGCATCCTTGGTATTGATTCAGTGTTTTTGTAGTTTTTAATATCTGTTATCCTAGAATTCACCAAAAATTCAGAATTTTAAACATTTTTTTAAATCTTTGATATTAGACATTATTCTTTATAATAAAGAACAGATTGAAAGATTGATAATGATTTTTATCATCATATCACATATTTGATTTACAGAAAACTTTTTTGATCTCCTGATGCAATTCTAATGGATTTAATGCATTAGGTCTTGCAGAAATAAACTTTTAGATGAACATCATGTCATTCCAAATTCGTGTACTAGAAGTTTCCCTTTCCACTCTAAGAAATCCCGCAACATACACTGGTGTGCAAAAATTAAGGACGAAGTCGAAAAATTAGCATATCAGCTAAACGAAGAGGCAGAGCAGACAGAAAGACCAACCAGGAGATTAAGTAAGGTGATGTACGGTAGAACATGTGCAGATATGCAGGTAGACGTAATGGGGGAGTGTCTGAGTAGTATAAAGCATGTTGTCGGTGTAAGATCAGTATTTCTGGAAAAGAGATTGCACGCCGTATAGCAGTTAAAATCACACCGAGTTGCTGTCTCAGCAATAAATGGCGAATAATCAATCTGTTAGACGACATCTGGATGCTTTTACTCGAGGTCGAATCATTGGGAAGTTGGAGGAAGGCCGCAGTGTGACAAGTGTGGCTGCAGAGTTCGGAATTGCTCACAGCATCGTTTCACAACTTTGGAGACAATTTCTAACTACAGGAACAGCTATCCGGAGGTTCAGTAGTGGTCGTCCACGAGGAACCAAACCCGCAGATGACCGGTATATTGCCTTACAGGCCAGAAGAAACAGGCGGCAGACAGCGGGAGAAATCGCTAGACACACGACACAGGCGACTGGACAACCGATATCGCGTTTTACCGTGGCCAGAAGACTGCACGGTGGTGGTCTGTTTGCACGACGCCCTGTACGGTGTGTACCTCTAACGCCTGCCCATCGGAGAAGGCGTTCTCTGTGGTGCCGGAAACACCGGAATTGGAGAGACAATGAATGGGGACGAGTACTCTTTACAGATGAGAGCAGATTCAGTCTGAGTAGCGATTCTCGTCGCATACTCATCTGGAGAGAGCGGGGAAGCCGCAATCATCCCTCGAACATCATTGAAAGGGATAGGTATGGAGGTGGCGGTGTTCTCGTTTGGGGAGGCATCATGCTTGGTAGTCGTATGGAGACCTTCACATCTTCGACGCAGGTTCAGTCAACGGGACCCATTATTGTAACGAGATTCTTCTTCCATATGTGCAACTTTTTAGAGGCGCTATGGGCCCGCAGTTCCTTTTCATGGACGACAATGCACCATGTCATCGCAGTAGTAGCTGCCAAACAGCTCTTAGAGAGTGAGGACATTGAACGTATGGATTGGCCAGCACGATCTCCAGATCTCAGTCCCATCGAGCATGTATGGGATTTTCTAGGCAGACGCTTGGCAGCTCGTACCTTACCACCAGTAACGATTCCGGAGCTTCGATTGGCGCTGCAAGACGAATGGGCAGCATTGCCTCAACAACTCATTGACACCCTCATTCTCAGCATGGGCAGACGCTGTGAAACCTGCCTAGCAGTCAGGGGAGATCATATTTCCTATTAAGGACCGGATGTTTCTTGCTGGACACCCATCACAGGGATGTTTCGGCCTTCAGTCGCATTGTGCTCCATGCTACTTTTTCAATAAAGCTTCTTTTTATCCTTCTGATTACATTACTCATGTCCTTACGTATTGGGGATCTTACGGTATTAAATGTGTTGATTTGGATAGCTTTTGTACAAAGTTATATTGAAAAAACCGTCTCGTTCTTAATTTTTGCACACCAGTGTATTATAGCAATGTTGCGGGATTTCTCAAGAGTGGAAACTGCAGTAAAAGCTAAACATAAAACCAATATGGGTGCCATCTTTGATGCTTCTATCTTTAAGCTCATATTAAATTTTAATATTACAAAAAAGGGTATAAAGTTAGAGAACATTTGCTAATAAATTACTGTTATTTATTCCTCTCTAAAGCTTTAACTGAGTTATTTATAATATAAAATATTTCTTGATCTCTTGTTCAGAACTGATCAAAATTATGCAGTGAAAAAATATATATTATAGAAATCAGCTTACAATAATGGAAAAAAGTAAATTCATATTTAAAGACCCTTGTTTGTTTAATTGATACTATGCTGTGTCAAATAAGCTGAGAGGCACTACCTTTACCAACAATTTGATTACAAAAATGAGTAAAAGAAATCGGACAGTTTCTTGTTATATTTGAAATATATCTTAAAATGGTACTTCAAAGTTGAATGTTTTAACGACTAAGCTCTGATGGATTTCCAACATTTGGTGCATTTTTAGTAATTCACCCGAGTGCTGCCTCACCAAGCTCAGCATCATACATATTGTTACGAAATGCCCAGCTGCAGTAAGATAGCTTCCCTGCAGAGTGGGTTTAGATTAGCAGATTTGACATGAAACCGCTCATTTGGCGACATGCCATAGACAGAGCGAAAACATTCTAGAACGAATTTTTATCAGTTTTCCCGAGAATGTTCTCGAAGGCAGGTCAAAAGCTATACATATCCCATCTGTACATAGGGTAAGAGCGTACCTAGAGTAGGTTGAGTTCAGATATTACTTTGAGAGGTTATCAACCGAGTCGGAAGCCGTCTCCATCGTTATAGTCTGAAGGCTATGTTGCTGATTGTTTCAGTGTGTTTATTGTAGCTGTAAATGTGTCTTTGGAACTCTCCTGCGTAATACTCATGTATAAATTGTGTTTTGATTCATCATTGTCATCAATCACTCGAAATGTAACAGTGGTGAATGATGCCGATTGCCATACTTGATGGCTAAGTTTGAATTCCGGAGAAGGCATGGATGTTTGAGCAAGGGCAGGTGAGACACAAAATACATGATCAGCTAAAATTTTCAAGAGGTTAAAAATAGGGAAACCTTCGGACCTTTTTTAAACTTATATAACGCTTCCCTGAATCAAAAACAAAATGTTTGGTTTCTTGTTAGAAATTCCAATAATGCATTATTTTAAAATCTCAATGCTGCAGTTTTGCTGGAGGATTCAAAAGAGAGTACCAATAAATTTGACCTTTCCTTTTAACAATAAATGCAGCCAATGGAATTCATAGGCCCAGCAGTGATTCATAGGTATGTCAAGCCCCAAATGTCCATTTATGAGGGTCGTTCAAGGTTGACCAGGATTTTTGTACGCAAATAATCAGTGAATATCCGGATCGTGATGAAACTTCCGGGTGACATAATGTATTCCTTGTCAAGTAACTAGTGCCCTGCATGATGTATTTGGCACATGCACAGCCATTGCAGCGAACATAGCAGCAAGCAACGAGTCTGTGGAGCAGAAGTGTGTAATTAAATTTCTTGTGAAGGAGAAAGTTAAAACAGCTGAGATTTTCAGAAGATTGCAAGCACAGTATGGTGAACAAATGATGTCAAGGACCAGAGTGTACAAATGATGTGAACAGTTTCATGAAGGATGGAAGCTGGTGACAAATGAACATGGACACATTCGTCCAACTGCAGTCACACCAGTAAATACCACACATGTTGAGCAAATTATTCTTGAGAAACAGCGAGTAACAGTGCGGGATATTGCTGCCAAGGTGAATATCAGTGTCAGAAATGTTGAGAGAATCATTCACAACCACTTCTGCAAAATTCGTGCAACGTGGATTCCTCGCCAGCTGTAATTTGATCAGAAGTGGTCACGCATGACGGTCTGTGAACAGCTTCTGATGGATGCAAAAAAAAAAAAAAAAAAAAAGTCCTTCTACACAAATACACATTATCTTACCTTACCATCTCTCTCCTTCTATTCCCTTCAGCTTATGCTGGAACCATGACAGAGATTGATATGAATGAATGACAATAAACAAACATCAGATCTAATACAAAGAAAAATCCATCAATGAAAACTTGGGGAAGGAGGGGCAGGCAACTTTAGTATAGACTTTGAAGGGAGGATTCAGAATTTTCAGGAGTACAAGATTTTTATTCCTGAAGAAGTATGACCTATATATCTTGAATTTTTTTTAAAATCAATGCTGTCATTTTTGCTCAACTTTACAAATACCCCTTTCAGAATATTATGCATTATGAAGATTAGCAGCGGAATTTGTATTGGTAACATTATTCACAGCTGTAAGATGACTTTTTCTTTTTTAATGAGAACAAAATATTTAACCAAAGACAACACAACAAGTATTTAGGTAGAAGGAAAGCTTTTACATAATAATAATAATAATAATAATAATAAAAAAACACTGTACCTATTAAAATATATATCCTGAATGGACAACAGAGACTTATTTAATTGAATTAGATAAAGCTATTTGTTATATTTTACGGATAAAAATTCTTTCTAGTTATTTCTGTTTCAGTGAGTTCTAAGTAAAAAAAAAGTCTTCGGGGAAGAATGGGATTTTAGATGAGGTTTGATTGAAATTCAAATCTTAAGTATTTTAAATTCAACATTCTGCTATAGTCAATTTAACTTAACAATGCATGTATTTAGGAATCATGTTAATACAATGCATAACAAAAATTATCTCTCACCTCCCCATGTACATCATCACTTATGACATCAGAAACTTAATATGCAATGAACCGTTATGTAAGAAACGTTGTTAACTTCTATAAAATTTTGTTTTTAATTTGATACAACTACAACAGATAAATAGTATTTAAAATATGGTGAAAAAATACAAAAATAAAATTCTGTAATAGTTTTCATAACAGATTTAAAATTTTTAAATGCTTCTTTAAAAAAAATGTTATTTTAATACAACTTACTAGAAAGCCCGGCGGTCATACGAAATGACCACTGTTCTAGATATTATAAATTGTAATTAAAATGATTTATGCAAAGATGTCTCCTAATTTAAACTGAATTACCCAGGGCAGGCGGTGAGGATGCCCCTTGAAATAATAAAATGTTATTTCAAATGTCAAAGATCTCTTTTGTATACAACATTTCTTGTGTAGATCTTTCCATCATTTTTAAGTTCGCCTTGCAGAGGACCATCCATTATTTTTAATTTTACGTCTGTTCTTTCACGAACTCTTGAACAGGCAACATAAAATTGACCGTGTGCAAATGCAGGCTCAGGAAAAAAAAAAAAAAAAAAAAAGCCAACAAGCTCAAGCATTTGGCCCCGAAACTTATCGATGGTCATAACAAAGGCAAGTTTTACAGGAAATTGTCTGTCTACATCTCAACTGAAACGGCAACCCTGTTCCATGACAACTTCACCCCACTGGCTAGTACAGTTATGCAAGCAACCGGCGACAGACATTTAAGCCGCATATAATAAAGATATTTATTTATTTCATTTGTTTTTCATCGTTGCCGGTTGCTTATTTCCAAATTCTATTATATATAGATGTTAAATTTATTTACTAAATGTTAAATGCACATGCTCTTGTATTTTTAATATTTCCGGCTTAGGTTTCTCATAATATCTGTCACGCACTGCACTGCACTGGGAATAAAACAATTGACAGCAAGCAACCAATAAACTATCGGTGACAAACATTTAAGCCGCTTATATATGTATAGATGCTTGTATTTTTTTAAACATATGTAATTAGTTTTAAGAAAGCTGCATTTTGAAATTTATTGTTTTTTTTAGTTTTAAAAAATTAAGGGTGGGGAGAAAAAGTACTAGAAATAAAGGAAATCACATATCGTTCAATTTAATACAGTCAAAAGTCGTTAATACGGACTCGTCAGGACTTCGGTAATTCCGGATTATCGATTTTTCCGAATTATAGATCATCAGTTTAAATCTGGTAAGATGGCATGCAGAAATTATAAAATTAAAAATATGAAACCGTAATTTATGAAATAAAGAACAATTATGATCTAAAGGGTATCAAAATTTACCCAAAAAAAAAAAAAAAAAAAAAAAAAAAAAAAAAAAAAAAAAGCTTAATATTTATTTGTTTACCTTATTAAACATTTCTTTCAATGTAAGTTGTTTAAGTTGCTTCGTTTTATGTGATAATACTTTCTCTTTAATTCTATAAACAGACATAATTTCTTGTTCAGTTACAAAGTTCCGCTGTTCAAGTCCCGTTAATTGCTGTGCTAAGAATACCGACTAATTTGTCAATCGAAACTTTTTCATTTTCAATAACGTGTGTCACTTTCTCCACTATCGGAAGCAAATTATAATGACGAGGAATTTGATTTAAATCATACCAAAGATGGAGTACATCGAGATGTAATACTACATTTAGTAAGGAATTATAAGCCAAATAAAATAAAAACATCTGCCCTGAAGATAAGGATAGTGCTGACAGATCAACTTCCAATTCATTGCGCACCGTGGCGTTCCCCCCCCCCCCGCAGAATGTTTGTAGCTTTGAGGTCCGGATTATGGGTGTCCAAATTAACGACTTTTGACTGTATTTGCAAATTATTTTCAACCAGCTCTAGCAGAACATGGTACATATGTAACAGCTGTTTTCTGCTGGGGAATACCTAAATATTTTATTCACTTTGATAAACTTTGAAACAGATAACTAAATTGGAAATTTTAAAAACTGAAGAAAACAGTAGATCTCCAACAAAAGCCAAAATGTAAATTTTTTATTGAAATTTTCTGATACAAATTAGATTCACTAATGCTGGACAAATGATAAGAATGTATATAGAGAATTACAAACAAGTTCAAAACAAAATAATAGTAACTTTTTTCTTAATTTAAAAAATATTCCATAAACTGTTGATTTCTTAGTTAATTACGATATTCCAATGATTGTGTTTTGCATTATTAATCAGAAGTAAATGAATTCCATATAATCAATAAAATAATTAAAAATTAACTTTTCATATGTGATTAACTTATTGCACCATTTCCTTTTTTCCAACACAGCATACATCATACTTATGCTAAATAAAAAATTTATTCATAAATTGGAAAACTGCATACAAAAAGTTAAAGATGAATGGGGAAAAAATTAAACAATATTAGTATTTGAAGTAATTTTTAAAAAAGATTTAACATCAAGATAAAAACTTTTATACACAAAATGTTTCCTTCTGAATTCTAAAGAAAAGAATGTTTAACATGAATAAACCAAAAGTTCTTGTATATGTACAACAGTATTTTACGATTTAAATTGCAGTTTTATTATTTAAAGAATATTGTATGTTAAAATTCCTGTGACCATTCTATGAGTATGGAATTTTTATAAGTATAGACAATAAGTATGACACAGATACAGTGCACATTATCACTAAAAGTTCAGAGCAAAATGTTATTACAAGAAACACTTTTAAAATTTTAACATAATGATGCCTATTAAAGGCATTTATATAATTTCAAAGGAATTCTGTTAAAAAAGTTATAGTCAGATAAATAGAAATATTCTGATAGCAAGCTAAAGGATTTTAATAATGGAGCTTTTTATAAGCTCTATTATTCAAATCCTTTATGGAGAAGAATTAGAGGAGAAAAAATATGAAGCAACAACAAGAATGAGATAAACAGCTCTACATTACTTTTAATACCAAATAATTAAAATGATACTTTTTAATTTCCTAAATATTGCAATTTAAGCCTTTTATTTGACAGAACTTGAACATATTCAGAAGATTTCTACTTAAAAAAAAATTCATTACTAAATATTTACAACCAGGATGTAAGAAATAATCAAATGAATTATCTGTTTGTAACAAGAAAACAAAATTACAGCCAATTCTCACTGTACAATGCATATGAATATGAAATTAAAACACCCCATTCTCAGTACTGCATAAATAAAATAAATACCACTAGAGCAACCTGGATAAAAATATGTAAAAGTGTTCATATTATTCTGCTTGAATACTATTTGCTAAATTTTAAATCTAAGAAAATCGGAAGATTTTTCTAAAAAGAAAGGATTATATTACTTATAAAACTACATAGCGTATAGTCAAATATATCTAAATTTCGTTTGTGGAAACAGAAAAGCTATGGTCAGAAGCGCATAGAACTACTCAAAACGTAACACACGATTCCTTTTCTAGGTATTAAACTACATTTTACTTGTTAACACAATATCAAAAAAATTTACATCAATTTGACACAGTATCAAACTCTAATCATATCATATTCAGAAAAACAGAGACCAATGGAGTTAAATATACATAAATAAGCACTGTCAATTTACAGTTTGTAGCTCTGCTCTATCTTAAAGAGCAGGACATAATGTGGCTATGAAATTACTGAGAACACAAATTTAAAGTAACACAAAAAGATGAACGGGAGATATGAAAAAGAAACATACAAAATTTTTAAAATAAAACACTGCAAGTTAAAACATCAGCTTTAAATACCTGAAAATGAAAGTTTTGGTTATCATCATTATCTCAATACTGGCTCTTTCTATATATGAAGGATATTTTATTAACTCTTCAGTCAGTACACTTAAATATACTTATCTATCTATTCCTAAGGAAATTTAAAAAAAAAAAAAAAAAAAAAAAAAAAAAAAAAAAACTGTACCAAATAAAGTATTAAATGCTTTATACAATGTTTTATATGGTGAGAGAAATATCTGGCAATTTTAAAATTCCACATGGAAATGAATAAAACAATAATTTTCATTATATCACATAATGAAAATTTTAAAAGTATGCAATTACATCTTTATTTACTCAACTTCAGTAGGAACTTTTTTTTAATAAATTAAAATTAAAATGATAGCATTCAAAAATATTTAAAACATAATTGGAATTACTTAACTCTGAAGAGGAAAATTATGTTTTAGATATTTCATACATTGTAAAGGCTAATTTATTTGTTTTAACACAATTTTCTTTATTTCACACTCAATGGATATTTTTTCCACAGAAATTAAATACAATAGCAATCAGTAAGTCTTGAATTAACACAGCAAGATTTTTGTTTCTGAAAAACCAAACAGACAATTATTTTTGCTAGTATGATATTTTGCACAAAGCAACTCCTTTCATCATCATTTATTAAAGATGGGGGAAGGGGTGAAGAAGACTGATCTACATGAAATTTTACTTTACACTGTTAAACAATAACAGTTTTTTTTTTTACACAACACATCACATATTCACATACACTGACACATTACATAGATATATAAATATATATGTTGTGAAATTATAAAGACAAACAGCCTTATAACCACTGATAATGAATAATCCAGTCTATGTATTTAAAATTTAAAGAAATTTATTGTAAGCAAACACATGATTGATTTTAACATTTCCTGCAGTCTCATTTTAAATAAAGTAACTATGTTCCCTTTTTTTTTTAACTCTGAAACATTAAAATGAACCTTTACTAACTAATAAATTTATAGTACAGATCCAATCATGAAAGAAATAAGTCTTTTTAAAGAATCTTTCAGAAAAAGCTATTCGAGCAAATCTTTACAGTTCTATCATTAGCAACAGAAAAATCTGCAAAAATACTGGAAAACCCTACTAAATTTCATATGCACTGTTCCTATGCTCCTGCACATGTCACAAAATGAAAAAAATTAACAGATTTCAATAAAAACAAGGTCTTAGTTAAATATACAAAAATCTAAAAATTGATTACTGCATTCACAGAAGATGGCAGTGTCTAAATGCAGCTTTTTCAACGCATTCTATACACAAATGTTTCATTTAATTCACAGAGCTCTCCTCTGAAGTCAATTTCAATGCTGAAATCAAGATCTCTCTGGAAGAGGAAAAAAAAAAAAAAAAAAATACATTTTAATTTATTGAGCATTAAATTTGTTGAGCAACTTTGAAGCTATGCTTCCGTTTCGAACTTTTCTACAAATAAAAATATATATGTATTAACAACATTTCGATATCTTAGCCAATTAATTTTTCAGTAGCCTTTTTTACAGCTATATGCAAGAGGTGACATGGTGTACCTTGGATGATTATACTTGGTTGATGCATTTTGATAAATGATGCTACACGTTTAAACTTTCCAATCATATTACTAGCATTATCAGAAGAAAATGATAAGCAATTTTTCCATGCTAAACCTTTGCTTTTAAAGTTTTCATTTATACAATTAAAAATACCTTCTCCGGTATTATTTGTGCACTCTAAAATAGAAATCAATGGTGTAATTATCACTCCCTTTTCTTTACTGTAATATGTAATTTCTTTACTTCCATCGGAGAAAATGATGTACTGCACAGTGATTTCATAATATCGGCAACAGTACTTTCTGCAAGCGTTTTCATAATAGCAGCAGTTTTGGTATGACTGCAGCTAAATTTTTTTGCTATGGCAGAATACGGAAACATTGCTTTGAAAAGCTCTTTGGAATGATCCGAAACAGAAAGCGGTAGATTGTGATCAATTAAAAACTGAACAAAATAGCATTCGGCTTCTACAAGACCTTTTTCGTCATCTTTTATTAAGAAATTTGTTATTTCTTTATATTTTACTGTGCCAAGTTCTATATGCTTTTGAGAAAAAAACATGCCGTTTACAGTCATCGTTTTCACCTTGTGCAAATGAGAAGTCTCTGTTGCATACACTGCAGTGTGTGTGATTCACAGAAACTTCAGATGATTTAATGCATGGAAATTCTGAAGAATATGAATCTTTAAATTTCTGTTTTGATAATTCTGGCTTTTTCGTTCGAGGTAGCATTATTAAAAAAAACCTTCCACCTGAATCACAGTTCACAAAACACACGCTAAGCTCTCGCCGTAATCCAAACATTGGAGACGAAGGCAGGCTAAACACGCAGCAGCAATGAACCTAGGAGACAGACAAAGTAGACAGATGTTGCAGGGGAACTATTGACAAGTCATTAGCGTTTGGAGTTACTGATCTACGATTGGCTATTTTTCAAAACAGCGACGCACTCAACACGTGATATATGACGACACAAGTATTCAGCCAATCAATCGGATAAATTAGTTGGTTCCATTTTGCGTACTGGTTCTACTACTCTGTTTCTGTAAAATCCGTAGTTTTTTATATACTTTTCGTAGCTCATAGTTTTTCATGAATTAACGTAGAAACTACAGAGAATCCGTAGTAGTTGGAGTCTATGTGTATTGTATAAAACATAAATTAAAGAACCTAACGAATTCTTACTGATTTTACACATAAAATACCCCATGGGAAAGCCTCTTGAAAGGTCAGGAGATATCCAAGTCCTTATTGAAGTCTCCTGAAAAAGGACACTCACAGCACATGCCAAGTTTGCTCCTAAGAATTTTTTAAAACAAATGTACAGCACAGAAACAAAGCTTGGAAAAACGAATTCTGATCTGCTGAAATATATTTCCCCCCCATAAAGTAACTGAACATTTTAAATTTGAATTCAGGATCCTCTGCTCCTCCCCACAAAAACAAAAGATAAGGTCATTTTTCAAGATGATTATAAATAAGACTATAAAACTCTACCAGAACTTGTAATGAGTTCATTTTCCCCCCTTCTCTAGTAATATGTTTCTTTAATTTTTAACGAAATGAGTGGACTGTGAAATTACGAACACTAACAAGTTTATTAACAGTAATTACTACACTCAGTACTACTACATGTTAGCTTTGCCGAAACCAGTGTCTAAGTGAGAGTTTCTTTCTCTCTACGACAGGTGGTACTGTATTCTAACTGAACACCTCTCGATCTACAATTTAAAAACAGCTGTTAATGTCTAAAATAATATTTTCATAAAACTTTAAGAAGGGAAGGCGAGAAATATTAAATATATATAAAGGAATTCTTTCATGACATACACAAGAGAAAACTGCAAAGCAGCTCTGGCAGTGGAATGTATACTTTTAAGTAAAATGATGTTAGTTAATCACCACAGCAGGTTGGCAAACCATGGGATATTTTTTCGCCAGGAAGTTAAATGAATTGAAAATAAATAAATAAATAAATAAAGCTACAGCAATACCAAACAATGCTTTGCTAGCATCTTACAAGGTGGCCTACAGAATCTCAAAATGTAAGAAACCTCATTCCACCAGCTGCTATAGATACACTAAACATTATGGTTATCAAGTTTGCTAGGAAGTTGCTTTTAAAAGTGGCTTTATCCAATAACACAATTAGTTGAAGAATACAACATATGGTAGATAATATCAATGATAAATTAATTGAAAAAATTAAAAAAGTGGAATCTTGATTGCGGCTAGATGAAGCTAAGGATGATAAGAATAATAAGGGTGCTCATTTGATATGCTATGTACAGTTCATAGATGGTAATAATATTAAAGACTTTCTGTTTTGTAAACATATCACTGCAGGAGCGAACGTTCAGGACCTGTTCGAGATCCTTGATGCATTCTATATTTGAAAATAATTTGAATTAACCATGTTGGTGTCTGTACTGATGGAACTTGCTGTATGTCTGGCTGCTATGAAAGATTACAGACATTTATTCAAAGCAAATCACCAAATGCACTGTGGACCCAATATATTATTCATACAGAAGTGCTTGCATCAAAGCATCTGAGTCTTGCATTAAATCAGGTGTTGATGAACATTCATATTTGTTGTACTACAGCAGTGCAGAATGGCTCTCTTGCATTGATGTTTTATCACATACCTTTGAATTGCAACAAGAAATTTTTATTTTCCTTAAAGAGGAACTACAAAGATGCATAAGATTTTACTGATGTCAATTTTTAATAAAACTTGCATATTCATGTGACATACCTGGACTGATAAACACTTTCAAAATGAAAATTTCAATAGGTTTGCATGGATTCAAGATCCATTTAACATTAGTGCTTTGTCTGAATTTACTTCAGTGGCAGAAGAGAATGCTATTGAGTTATCTTGTGACAACAGTTTAAAAGCAAAATTTGGTGACATGGAATTGGCAAAAAGTTGAACTTCAATATAAGATCAATACCCTCTTCTGACTGAAGAGCCTCAGCGGATTTTAATTCCACGATTTGCAGGCTCATGCATCACATTATTAATTTAATGTTGAACAATAAAGATACAGGAGTTTTATTTATTTTTATCTTTTACTTACGACTAGACACATTTTTGCTTAAGGTAGATTTAGCTTTTACTTACGATTACTCATTATTTTTGCTTAACCTTTTCCCGGGGGCTGGGACGTATATGTCACGCACGTTCACTACTTTAAATGTGTCTCAAGAAATTTCAGTAAACTATGGAGATTTAAAATTTACTCCTTGATATGGATTAGGAAGTGCAATATCCTGTGGATTTGCTTTTCTGTTCCTTTCAGTTAAAATAAGTGACTAAATGGCCAAAATACATTCGAAATTGGACCCTATAGCCCACAGGAAAAGGTTAAGGCAGTAAGGCTCCAGGGAAAATTTTTAACTGAAAAAAGGGGGCCACGACTCTGGAACCACTACTGCAAGGAATAAACAAGAATTGGGATAAATATGTTAGGAATTGGACTGGTAGGAGTATGATAGAAAGCTGAGAGAGTTAGCACCTCTGTTGTTATTATTCAGTATGTATTTAAAACATTTACATGCATACAAGATAAAAAATATGTAAATAAAAATTATAACTTAAATTAGCAATCTCGCATTAATTTTTCATTTTAATTTGGGTATTTTCCTTCTTTTCTACAAACAGTAATTATTTATGTTAACTTTTCTGGACTGCTTTATTTTTAATCTATATCATGTGATATTTACATAATACTGGGGATGTAAATGGAACTAAAACTCAAACAGCCAATAATAATTTAGAGCTTCATCTAATCAGATTGTTTTGAAACTGAAACTAACTCACTCTGAGTTCATCTTTCGTTCTGAATACTTTCAAATGAATACTTTTCACTTTTACTCCCTTTTTTCAGCCTGTCTAGACTGCTGCTGCACATCTCACTTATTACAATTACAGTATTAAAAATGTAAATGCTTAGGAACAGGCAAGATTAATGTGCTATATAATTTCTGTCCACAAAAATGATTTATCCAAAACAAAATTAATATTTAAAATCTGCCACGACTGCCTTCTACTGTTCTGTGCTTCAACCTCTATTACAATTCCAATCAACATTCTCAAGCATGATTATATGTATAAAAGGTGTAATGCCATCAAATATACTTCACATAAATTATGCTTTCGATACAATGATATGGTAGCTTAAAAACATGCACAGATAAATAGTGAATGACAAACAAGTTAAACTTAATTTCAACTGAAAGATTTTAATTACCTTGTTCTTTTCATTTGGACACATCTTGAAAACACCATAGACTTCTTCGCCTTTCCTTACAGTGAGATAGTCATCAAAATAAAATACTGTTTGTTTCCAATGTGTGTATGGAGCTTCAGGAGCTATAAGGAATGATAAAGAGTAATATTAGACTGATATATATATACACAACACAGGTGATTATCACAATAATGGAAACAGCTGTGAATAAAAATGTTTAAGAATGCGTTTTGTAAGCAATAAAATAAGATCCTAGCTACAAGATTTTTTTTTTTTTAATAATATAAGAAGTATATAATATAGTAGTATGAAGTAGCTTTAGTGTAGCTGTATGCGTCTCAGATTTTCGTCAGAAGCGTAAAATGTCAGACCTCACAGATTTTCAAAGAGGTCAATTTGCAGAGGCCCAGCTTGCTGGAGAAAATGTCACTGAAACATGCCAGCTTTTAGACATTTCTATAGGTACAGTGCCTAACGTCATAACAGCATACATACAGTGTGGCAAAGTAAAATAGAGGAGACAGAAGGAGAAGCTGAATGAAAGAGACTGACAGATATTGAAGCAGATTGTAATGTCTAAAAAGAAAACAACTGCAGCCAAAGTGACTGCAGAGCTCAATCAGCATCTGGATTCTCCAGTGTCAATAATAAGTTAGGAGGCACCTTCATAAACAGAATATTTAAGGCACAGCAGCAATTCCCAAGCCACTTGTCACACATGTTCATGATAAATGTCATTTACAGTAGTGCCACAACCACAAATCCTGGTCAATTGATAAGTAGAAGACAGTTATATGGTCAGATCAATCAATCACCTTTCACAGTTTTCCCACAATGGGACAGGTGTACATTTAGAGGACACCCGCACAAGCGTATGATCGTTATTGTCTCCTTCCAATTGTCAAGCACAGAGGTGGATCTGTCCTGGTATGGCCAGCCTTGTCGTGGTTTTCTGCTGGCCCAACCATAACCCTGCAAGGAAGGATCACTGGAGAGGTATAGAGAAGTTTTAGTTAGCCAGGTCTATCCTGGCTAGCTAAAACTTCTCTGCACGGCATAAAACTATGTTTTATGTTTAGCTAAAACTATGTCTATGCAAACTTTGTTTCCTGTAGAAGATGGAATTTTCTAGGATGATAATGCTCCTGATAGTTCATGCAGCGAGACTTGTCCAATCATGATTTGATGAACATGAGGACAAAGTGAAACATCTACCTTGGTCCACACAGTCTCCCAAACTCCATATAATGAAACTGTTATGGTCTGTTTTAGAGTGTTCAATCCGCAATTGATATACTCTACCAGCATCTCTCTTGTAACTTTCACAGTATCTCCATGATGAATGGTACAATATTTCTCTACAGCAGCGGTACCTAACCTTGTGCTCGCTGATCATTTTGTATGTGCTCGTCAGCCCGATTAGGTACTTTATACAAAAAAATAATTAATTAAAAATAGAAGTTCAATTTTATTATAAATTAAGTTAACGTACCTCCCTAAAGTGGATTTTCATTACTTTATTTTCTATTTTATTACGATAAATTAGTGCACTTTTGTCAAGAACTCATGTGTAAGACATATGCATGCTTAACTACTGCTGCCCTCGTTCCAAATAATTTTTAGTAAGCTTCTTATTTGCAACACATAAATGTTCCTCTTAACAAGTCATTTTTGGAAGGGAAGGAAAATCTGCTTTTAAAATAGAAAGTTGTTTTCTGAATTAATAAAATAAAAACACCATGTATTTATTAAGAATTCAAAAGTTATTTTTATTATTAAAGTAAATAACTTTTTGAATTTTTTATGGAATACATCAACTTAACATACCAGTTGATCTTATATGAAATGATATTAATTTACGCACAATTCATCACACATACAAAAGAAAAAGCCACCCAACTGGTACAGTGCTTAGTGTCGCTGATTGCAATGCCGAAGTGCCCGGCTTCGAATCCCGGAGAAGGCATGGATATTTGTGAATTTTAGCGTCTGTGCGGCACTCTAAATAAGCGGCGAGCCAAAAGTCCTCTCATGTGGTTTAGTGGAAGGGGAGAGGAGTGGGAGATCCTTGGACCCGTCCTCCCCCCTCCGGGTGCTCTCTATTAAAATTGGGAGTGGAACTGAGCTAAACTGCACTGTCACCAGAATAGTGCTCAAGGCTGTTGCCAATAGCAGATGCAATCTAGTGCTCCTTGCCACGAGGAATTTCATGGGTTTGGACTGACTACGTCAGACATGTGAGCATAAGGAACAACAACAAAATAAAAAATTCAACTTTATAATGCTCTCCATAGAATTTGGCTTCAGTTCCCCTCCCTACAAGTGGAATTAAAAAAAAAAAAAAAAAAAATCTAAATCATTTGTCATTTTAAGCTGAATTTTTCAGGATATTAAGTTTATACAGGAAATCAAACATGAGGCTAACAATAGCAGACAAATAAAATTTCTAACAATATACTGAAATGTTTAAAAAAAATGCTGAACCACAGATTCAGATTACAACACATATTTGTAGCTACATAACTATTAAATGTAAACTCAGTATTGTCATGCGTTAAAATTTTTGAAGAAATTCCCGAGTTTCTTCAACCACAAACAGATTTCTAACAAGACACAAGTACCTTATTCATCATATTTGTCAATCTCTGACCCACTTCTTTTCTACCAATCGCCAATATGTGACACATATCAGAAAAAATTCTCCCTAGACTTTCAGGAATGGCTAAGTGGGTTGAGGCAAAAGTGTGTATTCTGACAGGTGTGTTACTTTAAAAGTGACTAAGGAATATTTTTTTACATTTCAAGCAGAAGTGGCTTACAAGCATTTTCTTTGAACATTTTAAACACATGGCTATCTTACTGCAGTAATGATTTTATCATACTTAGGATAATTATACAATTGAAATCTACAAAAATCACAACCAAATAATAAAATAATAATAATAATAATAACAATAAAAAAAAAAAAAAAAAAAAAAAAAAAAAAAAAAAAAAAGTCACCTGTTGAAAATCCAGTTCGCTTATGGCACTTTGTGAATTCTACATTAAAAAATGTCACAAAAGCTTGAATGTAGTCATCTCTTTTTACTTGCAAGTGAAAAGGGCTAGAAAATTTGAGATCTGTAACTTTCACGGTATATAGATCAACTTCCTGTGTGTAAATTAAGAAAAATATACCTATATATTTAGTGGCATAAAAGTTTACATTATTAAAAATGAAATAAAAAAATTTATTCAAATAATTTTAGTAGGCCACCATCTTAAGAGTCTACCATAAAAAATTCCAAGAGTACCAGAAATTTCTTCTCCCCAAATGTACTAATAGGCAACAGTCACTTTTTGCACAAGAAAAGGTAAAAATAAAAATATATCACAGATATTAAACTTTTTTAAATAGCTACTCCGAATAAAAAGACTATATCCTTATTGTAGAATAAAACTCAACATAAAACGAATTTCTGTTTAACCTTCCAAGCAGCAAGACCATATATACAGTCAAAAGTCGTTAATTCGGACACCCATAATTCGAAATGATCTATAATCCGGACCTCAAAGCTACAAACTTTCTGCGCATGCGTCGCATTGACCTTTATGGCGTTATTGCATAAGAACTTTACGACTGCGAATATGTGTGTGCGCATTCGCATAATATGTTTACGCATGCACGTTTAATGTATAATGGACGGTATAAGCTAAGCTAAAATTATCTAATTCAGTTAATGTTGCAGATTGCATTGTTCCTTAATCTTCGAATTGGATCCGGCTTATTATTTTTTGCACACTGTCAGAGCAATTTTATAAAAGTAAGCTTGAACTTTCGATTATGTCAAATAGAATTTCCGATATATATTTACTAATATATAAAGGAGCTACAGAGCGAAAGTATGTTTCGAAGTCGATTAAACAAAAAGCTGAATTGCTGCAAAAAATCGATAAAAGCATAATCCTTTGTTTATCTAACCATCCGAAATCTGTTTATCAATTTCACCCTGCTCTGAAGCTGGGGGAACGGTGCGCAATGAAGAAGTTGATCTGTCAGCACTATCCTTATCTTCAGGGTAGATGTATTTATTTTATTTGGCTTATAATTCCTTACTAAATGTAATATTTCATCTCGATGTACTCCGTCTTTGATATGATTTAAATCAAATTCCTCATCATTATAATTCGCTTCCGATAGTGAAGAAAGTGACACAGAGGTTATTGAATACGAGAAAATTTCGATTGACAAATTAGTCGGTATTCTCGACACAGCAATTATAGGACTTCAACAGCGGAACTTTGTAACTGAAGAAGAAATTATGTCTGTTTACAGAATTAAAGAGAAAGTATTATCCTATAAAACGAAGCAACTTAAACAACTTAAATTGAAAGAAATGTTTAATAAAGTAAACAAATAAATATTAAGCTTTTTTTTTTGTAAATTTTAATACCCTTTAGATCATAATTGTTCTTTATTTCATAAGTTACGGTTTCATATTTTTAATTTTATAATTTCTGCATGCCATCTTACCAGATTTAAACTGATGATCTATAATCTGGAAAAATCGATAATCCGGACGAGTCGGGATTAACGACTTTTGACTGTATATATTTATATATGGTATATAGATCTTGTTCAGGTATTTTAATGACTATAATTGCCAATATATATATATATATATATATGGCCTAGAATATTTTTTGTGATATCTGCAAGAATGTATATATACGTGTATACTAAATATGTCAAAGAAACTATACTATATCAAAGAAATTAAGGCAACACAAATCCAGGTATAAAATAACAGGGAGAAATTTTACATTAAAATAAAGAAAATAATTTTTCTCACAGCAGTTTTGGGAAATTTGTGCTTTCTTAGTGGAAACCCTGGCTGGTCAGAGGGTTAAAAAGCTCCACTACATGTTTTTGCATTTTTTAAACATAAAATGACATAAACCAAAACAAGTATCAAAACTACAGGTTTTAAACACATATTCTTCTCACTTACAGCATAAAAAAATATTGAAAACAAAATAATAAAGTAACTTTCGAATTGATTTAATTTCTAATGCTAATGAGCAATGCATTGTCCACTTGCTCTACATTTCTGATCTTTATATACAATAGAAAAGATTTTCTAGTTAATTGAAAAATCATTCTTCAGATGTTAAAAACATGACACTAAAAAAAAAAAAAAAAAAAAAAAAAAAACATACCTTTAAAAGGCAGACATTTGTCACCACTTGTTTAGGATCCACAACATCAACCAGGGGCTCCGAAATAGCAACTTTTCTGATGCAACTCATATTAAATCCGTATACACTATCCCACCCTAAAAAAAAAAAAAAAAAAAGGGCAAGTGAAGATTACAGATTAAACTGCACTTCTAGCGCACACACACAATGTATATATACCAGAACATCAATATACAGAACTAAAAATGACAAGATCAATGATAACCAAAAAATTAACTATGTAAAAAATTTTAGGAATAATCAGAACAACTGTAAATAAACCAAATTTAACAAACAGATTATGAAAACACAAAATTCTCTTTTGCAATTAAATGATTTCAGTGAGATGCTTAAACCTTTTGGAAAATAATAAATTTTAATAGCTATAGTAATACTTAAATACTTTTGACATAATTTTGGTGTGCTTTCCTCCCCCCCCTTTTCTTTGGTACTTTTTAAAAGCTCTTGGTGAGATATTTAACTTTCTTTGATAAAATTTGATCCAAATTCCATATGTATCCATTATTCACTTAATAACTGACTGCACAAGCTTATTCCACTCCTATAGCAGTGTCGTTTTCAAATCCGGGAAGACTGATCTGAGAGGAGAAAGGCTGCAATTACCCTCAAGAGCATCCCAGGCATCTTCTACAAGATTCAAAACCTTCTAGAACATGCATGGGATATTAACCAGGTGACTGGCGAATTCTGGCTAATATCCTCATTTTCCAGAAATTCATCCACCAGATAAGCTCTGTGGTAGCATTGTTACTGTTATCACAGCTTATTGATATTTAGACTTCTCTGGTGTCATGGTGACACCTATAATTCGTATTGTAAAACTATTGCTCCCTTCATCTTGTTTAGGTATTTTAATGACTATAATTGCCAATACAGGTCACCTGTGAAGCACACAATTATCTGGCTGATGCTATAAGCAAGTTCAGAACCTGGATCTTTTGATCTCCAGCCTGAAACTTTTACAGATTACTCCAAAAACAACTGTCATTGGAGGAAACCATAAATAGCAATATCTTCATGGCAGGCACACACAGTGTCCCTGAATAAGCATGTGGTGGAACACATAGAGATAAAAAATTCATGTGGGTGGTTCTTTGTCTTTCAGCAGTTACGAGCTGGAAGGCGGCATGCTCTGACATAGCAAAAGCAATAATTTATTTTCAGTAACGTCTCCACTTGACAATACAAAAATCATAACTTCATGACCAGTATCAAGAGATTTTACTGATATGCATTGTGTCTGTCACGAAAGCCTCGCGAATACAGAGAGCTGGGAAACCAAGGACTCTTTAGCTCCTCATATTTAACTATATTGAATTAGATGAAGTAAAACAGCTGAAAAATGATGAAGTAAAAAGCTGCGACTAAGTCGGCCTACAAACTGCTACACAGAGTAAAATGTCGTCAGAGCACTCTTAGACTGGCAACTAGACTTGCCATCCTCACATAATGAAGGCAATATTTATCTTGCTGATTTGTTTTATATTATTAATAGAGCTTCTCACAGATTCATAATAAATGTGTTTTAGTTCTATACGTAGTACGTAATATGAAGCCTAACAAAATACAAACTATATCAGTTACCACATGGAGTCACGCCATCAGCGCAACTGATTGTCTTCCCAGCTCTTTGTAGATGATTATAGTCCATAAAAATAAACTGAGAGCCAACAGCATGTCTAAAGAGATAAACATAGGAGTCCTCTTTCCCATATTTCACAGACTCTGTACAAGACAAGAAGGTCTAAGCACCTGCCCAACATGATGCATGTTCATACTGCACTAATTTCTTTCTCAGATTTTTGTACACTGGTAGTATGTGTGCGGTTCTCGTCAAGCACAGAATCAATGGTTAGTTGAATCTGTCAACAGACTGTTTCTTCACTAATGTTTGATAAAAAGTTGATGTTCTCCGCATCATGCTAAACAAACTCTCTTGTGCAACCATAAGTGAGCAGAACACTTACAGCAGATCTTATAAAGAAATATCTCTTACATAGCCTTCTCGTAATAGTAACTCTTAAAACATAGCTTCCTATGAAGAGCATGGCATTTGTGTTACGCAGTGCTTAAATTGTATAAAACCGATTGTTATTGAATACCATGGCTCTTGGATGGGTTAAAAAAAGGCCTTAAGTATTGGGTAGAAGATTATACATGGTGTCCTTACACTTTCCACTGTGAAACAGTTAACATAATTCAGCACTAGTGACAGAAGTACAAGTCAGTTTCATTTCTTTCACTATTAACACATTTACTTAATACACTTTTCATCATACTAGAAAAGAGAAACAGATGTTCTCTTTAATTTAATATTAACATTTCAATAACACTGGGTGGCTGATTATATTAGTAAAATATACCTTTGATACTGAGCTCAAAAATGACTGAAGAATTCATCTTAAAGCAAGTTTTATCTTTTTTTTTAAATTTAGATAATGTTGCAGAGTTATAATACATAATCACATACATGTGATATTAAAAACAAATAAGCAAAGCTATCTGCAATTTCAATTAAGTGAGCTTGCATTTTTAATTGGAATGAAAGGAAAATGCAAGGAAGTGCATGTAATTTAATAAAACCATTTCAGCATAATTAAAATTTTATTCATGAAAGTTGCTAAGCATTTCATACATATATGGAAAAGCAGAATTTAGTGTTTTCAAGTTAAATATTTATGGAAGGAAATGATGACTACTGATTTTTTGATGCACTACACTAAAATCCACCCCTACCCCCAAAATACTAGAATGATCAAATTCCAGTTTACAGAACGTCTGCTCTGCTACCACCAAATTAATGAAACAAGTTTCTAAAGTAAAAAAAAAAAAAAAAAATTATGACAGTAAAATTAACAAAATTTTCACACATATCCGATATTAAAGTCAGATTTCATAGTAAAATGTAAATGGTACACCATAGGAAGAATCACAGACTGATTATTCAGGACAATTTGTGCATTAAAATACTTTCAATTATTGGTAACATAAACCATTTTAAAGAAAGCTACAAGAATAAGATATCCAAAAGACGACAGCCCCAACCCCCAATTTTGTTTCTCTCGACTGATAAGAGAACTATCTTTTAATGCAGACTATCAAAATTTTGTAATGAATATGCTCCAGATACTTACAATTGATTTTTTCATCTTTGTATTGTCTATCTTCAATAGCGCATAGGAACAAGGTAGCTCGATCAGGAAACATCATGCCATCAGGTTTCTACAAAACAGCAAATCCACACAAAAATGGTCAGAAAAATACATTTGGGTACACCTTTTAATAATTTTTGTTACTGACTTCAGATATTGAAGACCAGCATAATAATTTTATATAGTATATACTAATATATTAAAATTTCTGAAATGTTATACGTCTGATCTAAAGTGACAAGATACGAGAAGAAATAAAATACTTTTTTTTTGTGGTTCCCATAAAATATTAATCACTAAAAGGGAATACAAATATTGCAGTATGAAAACATTTTTTAATGTGAAATTTAACAGTGGTATACTATTTTTACGATTTCTTTATATATTTGAAGAGATTTGTACTTATGCAGATAAAACAAAGATTATATTCTAAAACTTTCACTTAAAAAAAGCTTTAGTTAAATAACAAATAGCTCCAAATACATTTTTGATTTTTTTTTTTATTTGAGGTAATTATATAATAATTGTTAACATTACAATTTTAGAATGGTGTATGTCTCTGGTGTAAATTTTTTATTCTGCAGCTTTAAAACTAGTTCACAGACAGGATTTGTCACATGCATATTACTTCAAATAATAAAAAGTGCTGTTTTTGCCATTATTCATACATAACGTGCAATGAACTAGTTATTTTTATTCTTATAATTTTATAATATTCAGGTTTGGATTTTAGAATAAATTTATTATCCTTCAATTTTTTAAAAATACTTTTAACATGTATTTTTGTCTGATAAATTTAGATACAAAGATTTACCTTTCACTACCAAGACTGCCCTACTGCTACACTTATGAAACTACAGCAAGTAATATGTCACACAAAAATGGCAATTTTATTGCACATATACATTTTAAAATATGGTCAGCATTCAAAATTACATTTTGTTAAACTGCTATCTTTTGTTTTTCTGTTCTTGAAATGGTACTCTGAACAAGTTCTGGCCTGTGATAACTTAGATTTCTACGACAAAATACTTCCTTCATTTTTCTTATATTAAAAGGATATTTTGCGGTACATCTGCTGCTTGGGTCACTTCTGACCGATTTTATTTGGCTTCCTATTTTACAGTTCGGAAAACAATTTATTAGATTATAGCAAAGCATATTAGAGCATCTACCTCAAGTGTGAAATGCCTTTGTGGAGAAATTTACACAGAAAAACAGCTCATATTCCCATTACACATCAGGAAAACTTTGGAAACATGCACATAGCCAGCCTATTCACAGGAATTTTAATGCAGCCTTTACAGCTTTTATCCATTCAGTTACTAAACATACTTACAATAATTTATATCACTTTTCTTGATGAATTCAAGCAAGAAACATTCAGGACTTACTTTCGCTGACTGAAAACATATTTACAACAGTCACCAATGTTTTCATATTGTTTTATTGGACATTCAGCTAATTAATTTTTAATTTGCATAACCGTAAGTATGAAATTCTTCAGACATGATTCGTTAAGAGATTTTAAAATGATAGTTCATTGAAATTACTCATATGTCAATTTTAAAACTGTTCATAAAGACCTGTATTTAAACAACTTCTATTAGCTTTATTGCTTAAATGACTTATTTTAACCTCTGTTTACGGAAGCTCCCACTCATTAAGATGATATAATATATATATATTATGAAAAAAAGGTAAGAAAGCAAAATATTTTAAATTACAATCTGATGTATACTAAGTGACAAATAATCTCATGATCAAATAAAGGCAGTCATGCCACTTAAGGGATTAATTTTGCCCTGTTTTTTTACAGATAAGTCATATAAGAGAAACATAATAATACATTATTGACTTACCAGCCATTTATCACGGGCAAAGAGAACAGTGTCTAACATTGATTCATAAAATAAACAATATCCCATCCATTCTGATATGATAATATCCACCTTTTCAGCTGGAATCTCAACATCTTCAACTTTCCCTTTCACAATAGTAATAACTGAAAAATAAATTATTTCAGTGAGTATTATTTCAAATAGTAAATTTTCAAATTTTTTTTAACTGCATTCAAACTTACTGCCTTAACTTTTATAGTAGTAATTCCTAAATTGGGATTTATAAGTTTAATGGTAAGGAGAGTATCTGCATTTTTTACATTAAAATTTGATTGTTATTTAATTATGAAAAATTTAATAGAAGTATCAATAAATTTAATCTTTAAGGGTCCAGCAAAATATACACTTTATTAAAGGGATCCTCAAACTTCTTGAAAAACATTAACTTAGATTGTTTTTACACTCATTTAATTACTTTTAACTGCACTCATCACTGTCATGAGAATAAATACTAAGCATAGATTTATGCCGCTATGCATTTAATTTTATATTCTAGTTGGACATAATATTTATACAACTAATGTGATAACCTACTCCATTATTGTCACCAACAAAGGAAAAAATACTATTTATTAAATGTTTCACATATTAATAGTAATTTAAAGAGAAAACTTTTAAAGCTTATTTATGTAATTCAAATTAATACAACATTTCTAATATTTAAAAAAAAGAAGCCTTATATATTAAAAAAATAGCTGCTAATTATAATACATATTATAATGTGCTTCTGATAAAGTCAACTATTTTAATCATTTTTATTAGATAATCTTGAAAATACATTCTTGTAATTATTACACAAGATAGATATTCTTTATGTCACAGATGAGCATGTTTCATGTCATAGAAAAATAGACATGATTTTTTTAATTTAATATTTTATATTATCAAAAGCTATAATTTATTTATACATTTAAGAAGATATAGAAAACTTAAATTTACTTTTTAAAAAGAGAATGATTATGGAATCAAAGCCAGCTGATCAGTATAAATGGTAGAGACTTGTATACTGAAAGGCTTGAATTTTGGCAAAAGTATTACATTTATAGTGTCTAAGCACTCAAAATCTGAAGGTGTAAAATTCAGTATTTATCACTTCCTATCGGTTATGTACTCTATCTATGACAAAATATCCCATGTAATCTATGACAAAATATCCTGATATTTTGGTGTTCTTTGAAACAATTCATAATTATTCAGCTTTTAATCAGCTGTCTTGTGATCATGTCCATTAAATTACAGCACTATTTTTTAAAGCTTATTTTACTATAAATGGAACTACAATGCCATTGTTTGGATTATAACCTCACAGTATGCTTCTATTTAGTAAAAGCACATACAATAGGAAAAAAAAATTATGAAATTTTTTTTTTAGCATTTTAACGCTGTACAGCATGCAATTCCTTTGAAGTATGTTTGAATTTACCGAGTTACTTTGTTGTTTCCCTTCATCTATGTTTCTCACTAATATTTTGCTTCTTGGGGGAGGGGCATAAAACTGCCCTAAAAATGTGACCTGAGATAATATATATGGATCTAAAAATCTTCTCCAAGAGATCAGATGAAAGGAAAGCAGAGGTAAAAAGAGATCCCAGATCCCATGCGCCCTAGGCAACCGATCAAAATAAGTATGAACAAAGCAGTGTTGATAGATAGTTTTTCAAGGTCTGCGTCTAAGGACTTAAGCAATAACAATACAAATTCAAATAGATATAAAAAATAATAATGATAAATAAAATATGCACATAAAAATACAGTACAAAAAGTATTCACAAAATTTTTTGACAGTGATAATTTTTAAATTTTATGAATTGTAGTACTGAAACTTGGAAATAAAAGCTCTGCACTACCATCCTAATTTACCTGCACCTACTCTGCAATACTAGTAGCTTTCTTTTTTCAACTAGTATAACCTAAATAACTTATTTGCTATTTTACATTCTGGATATCAAAATTAATATTTTTAGGATCCATTTTTTTACATTAATCTTGTAAGGAATTGAATATTTTTCAGATGATCCAAGATTAAATTTGAAAATCTAGGTGCTTGTAGTTACCTAACTTATGACTAAATAAAACTCTTAAGCCTATTTATGACGAGATTATAATTTAAATTCTGATATAAGACATTTTCTCTACTTCTGCAGCATAGCAAACATTTACTGAGAACATGTCTGGAATGCACCTACTATTTCAGCTCATCCAGAAAGTACTCAGCAAGGCCTTGCTTTGTAATTAGCTCTGTTATTGATTTTAAAAAAAAAGGTCTATTCTAAATTATTGTCACTTTGTACAAAACATATTTTTGTCTATAATACTTTGGAAAGAGATTTAAAAGATCCAGTCAAGTTGTCATAATGTGAACCATTTACTATTATTATCCATTATACAACAATCTTTGGCAGATGTTAGATTTCAACACTCTAAAAGTCAAATTAAATCCTAAACCAAGGAAAATAAAAGTCAACATGTCTGCAACTTTTGGTCTGCACAATTTGACTGTCAGCAAAACACATGCTATATATCCTCTGTGTGCAGATATAGGTGCCAGTTTACATAACAAGAATGCCAATCCCCGTGTGCATTGTAACACCTCTTCTATTTTTTTTTTTTACAATTATTAAAAAAAAATTAAATACTAAAGCATATAAAGACAACCCTTTCTCTGCTTTAAAAGAATATACTGGATATGAAACATTTCGGTGATTCAATTATAATAATCTCCCTTCTGGGATTTTAAAATTTCTATGCCCTCTTTTTTTTTATATCACGATTTCACCCTGTAGGCCCCTGCATATAACATGCATCACTGTTCAACAATTGATGGTGGTTTCATTTTTATTATTCTAAAAGACATGTGGCATTGCAAGTATTATAAATCACTTCTCAGTCACAGTACAACCATGAAAAGCAATATAATCCTGCCAGTAGATAGTCCAGTCAGAGTTCTCTGTTCTCAGCTTGAGAAACAAGCCATTGAAGTTGTTTTTGCCCACGCATGCTCCGATTCCAATCACATCCCGAGATGTCTCGCTATGTTCTTCCATGGCGGAATATGCAAATATTTAAGTTACGTTTTTACGTCGTTTCGTACCTTTTCATTTGATCACCCCTTGTATTAAATTTTCACTTTCAAGGAATGATCATCCATATCATGTGTGCAAGTGCAACTTAACTGTTTTCAACGACTTCTCGCTATGTAGCACTAATGATATATATATATACCAATTACTTTTACATTAATTATAAGTAACCACTAGAGACAAAATAAAAGTATTAATGTATAAATAACTTACTGTCATCTAAATGGTTTTCCTTAGTTATTTTTTCTGCATGTTCAACTATTCCTGAACATTCAATCTAAAATAAAAAAAATCAAGAAAGAAATTTACTTCCTAAAAGCAATTATTTATGTCCAACATGTCACAGAATGTTAACATAGCATATCACGAATAAAAATGACATAGATATACTTATTAAAAGACAACTGGGTAGTTTGAAAACTGAGAAGAAACAATTCATGGTTGACACTCAACTGAAAAACTTATATGCAATATCACACAAATCAAAGCTCGAACCTAATCTATTTTTAATCTGCAATTACTGTATATTATATAAGATCAAGAAAGAGAATTGCAGAATTCTGCTTTTCAGTTTTTGAAGAAGTCTCTAATTTATGATTTTAAAGCAGACACTTATATCACATCCTGGATGCTATGGTTTTATCCTCCTTGATCTCATTTAGTATGCTCAAATCTTATTACATTTTGCTTATTTATTTGAAACATATACTTTGATCAGGATTCACCACTACACACAAAAACATGCATGCATCAATTTGGGCCAATTTATCAAATGGGATAGAAGAATGCGATTCACGAGAAAAGGAATTTACTGGGTTACTGTATTACTTCTCAAAGATACTGCTTTGCTAGCTAACAATCCTATTATATACTGGTTGATATCTCTTGGCACAGTAGAAAGTTGGGAGAGGAGATTAAACAATAATTCCGTAGTGTTGTATATTAAATCAAAATTTCCAGATTGATTATTTTACATTATCTGCAGCTGAAAGACTCTTTGATACTACCTTAAAAATTACAAAGAAAAAATGCATAAATCGCATAAATAGTGCTTATACATTCGAATAGTGTGAAATAAAAAAATTCTTAAAATATGTTTAGAAATTTTAAAAGCAGTAACCATAAACAGTTGACAGAATTCTCTATTAGGGCTCGTACACATCTTTCCCAAGCACTTTATATCTCAGCTAATTAAAGTCGTACGAAGACATTTTATAGCCTATAACCTTTTCTAATATATCAAAACCATTTCTTGAAAATTTCATGATGATCGGTTAAGGCGTGAAAGCGTAACAAACACACAAACTCGCATTTGCATTTATAATATTAGTAAGGACTTAGACATGAAGCCTATATCTCCCCATCATCAGAGACAGAAATTTATCAACAACAAAAGAAATAGGGTAAAAATTGGAAAGCCAAAATAAAAGCTTTAAAAGAATGCCTTCGCATGAGAAAAAAAGGTAAAAACTCAAGATGGACATTATAAATTAAATTTTACGTCGAAAAATTACGGCCTAGAATCAATTTAGAAGCGGTAGTCATCACAAAAAAATAAAACGTGAAATTCCTGGATTCTTGATTTAATAAAAATAAAAGTACAAACAATGCGAATGAAAGAAAACGCTTGTGACAGTCAATGACTTGAAATCGGTCGCACTTCGGGTCTGGGAGGAGGTCAATTCTTTTTGCATACATTTAGAAAACGAACTTTTCACTAATTTTTCATTAACGGCAAAATTATGTAACACCTCTGCTTCACATGTACATTTTTTTAAACAAAGTTTGCCTTGCCAACACAACTTAGCAAGATGTTACAACTTTGTTTAATACTTAAAATATGATGAATGAAGTAAAAATATAAATTTCAATTACATGACAATAAAATAGTACCTATACAGGGATGGTTGATTACTAAATATGTGTATGAAAGCTTGATACAGTTGGTTAAGTAAATTGAATATAACAAAAACATGAGAGCTATCTGCATTAAGAAGAGGGATGCCTTTGTGGAAGATGTTCTGTGGGGAACTGGCTCATTTTTATTACATATGGGGAAAATCTTGAAAACCAGGCTGTTCACCTGAAACTTATGATTCAGGTGTGAACTATGTATAACAACATGATTCTGACATAAACACATTTATGTTCAATTACATACTCTAAATTTTATGTTCTTTGTTTAATTTAATTTTGCAACTTTCTTACACTTTTATACTAAGAAATCCTGAGTAAGGAAGTAAAGCTTTAATCTATCAAAGTATGTTTAATCACAAAAATAAAATTTAGAAGTCACGTACATAGTGTTGTGGGGATAAACTTAGACATGTACTATACATTGATATAAAACAAAAGTAAATACAAATATGTACTGATCCGTATAAATTTCTAAGATGTCTACAGTAGATTAAGACAGTTCAGATCAATAAAATTAAATAACAAAAATTATGCTGAAGATCATTAGGGTTTAATTTAATTTTGCAACTTTCTTACACTTTTATACTAAGAAATCCTGAGTAAGGAAGTAAAGCTTTAATCTATCAAAGTATGTTTAATCACAAAAATAAAATTTAGAAGACACGTACATACTGTTGTGGGGATAAACTTAGAAATGTATTATACATTGATATAAAACAAAAGTAAATACAAATATGTACTGATCCGTATAAATTTCTAAGATGTCTACAGTAGATTAAGACAGTTCAGATCAATAAAATTAAATAACAAAAATTATGCTGAAGATCATTAGGGTTTAAAGAATGAAACTGGCACAAGTTAATTTTGGTTAATTCAATAAATTTTACTAACTGCAGAAAAACACTTCAATTAGTAAAGGATAAAAATAAAAAAGGCGAGATTTAATGAAATATTTATTAATTGAAAAATTTTAATATTTCTTGCTACTTCAAACATAAAAATAGCATGTTTTATATCATCACTAAAACAAATGAATGAAAAATGACATAAAATTATGTAAATAAAGGGCACTAGCAAGAAAAAAGGTTTATATAACATACCCCAATAACTTTAGCAGCACCAGCTTTAGCTGCAAACATACACAAGATGCCAGTACCACAACCAATATCTAACACTACTTTACCACGAAATAAGTGTTTATTGTGATACATAGCATTTCTGTAAGTCAGAGTTCGCACTTCATCCTTCAGCATCTCCTAAATAAATAAATTTCACAATTAATATTTTTTATTCAATAACTATTTGCCTAAATTTTTACATTTGCATAAGCATTTTCTAGTCATCATAACTAATTAATTTTAAAGACAACAAATATTAAAACTTTACTAATCCTAATACACTTCACTCACGTCTGTTAATTTTTCATGGTTAACATGTAGGATGTAACATAAGGCAATTTTTAATCTATACTAGAAACCTCCCCCCCCAAAAAAAAGAAATACAAGCATATCATACTCTTTCAAACATTTTATTTTTTATGTATAGCAAAATATGGGGGTTGAACAAAAATATGGAAACATCTCATAAAGCGCATGATTGGACTGAAACATTTATTCTTACAAAAGCCGATGTGTTTTCTTACTAACGCCACCAGTACAACATCCTCAATATGCTGTGTCATTCGTTATGAAGACAGTATTTTGTGCAGGTATGAGTGCATCATGTCGGAGCTAAATGAATTCAAATGTGGGCAAATTGTATGGGCTCATATGGTGGTTGCTTCCACAACCAAGGTAGTTGAAGTGTTTGGTGTTTCAAGAGGCACAGTAGCTAAGATTTTTAACTCATACAAGAAAGCCAAAAAACTGCATCCGCTAAATCCCAATGTGAACGAAAATGTGTCTCGAGAGATCATGACAGGCGATCATTGAAGAGGATTGTTATAAAAAATAAGAGGACTACAATCACAGAAGTGACTGCTGAACTGAATGTTGTACTCGCAAACCCTGTCAGCACCAAAACAATATAAAGGGAGCTCCACAAGCAGGATATTTTTGCGTAAGCTACAATTGTAAAGCCATTCATCAGTGATCAAGCTGCCTGTAAAAGGAGAAAGTGGTGCCAAAGTCATAAAGCTGGACTGTAGAGCAATGGAAGATTGTCATTAGGTCAGATGAGTTCTTGCTTCACACCGTTTCCAACTTCTGGGTGACCTTATGTCTGGCAAAGGCCGTCACAAGAGGATTGATAGAGACTGTTTACTGCCAATAGTGAAATGAGGTGTAGGATCAGTCAGGGTTTGAGCAGCCACATTGTAGCATTCCATGGAACCCATCATTACTGTGCAAGACCACATTACTGTCAATGATTATGTGATAATTTTGGCTTATCATGTCCAACATATGGTACATATTTTGTTCCCCTTTGGTGATGCCATATTCCAAGGCGAGAGAGCTCCTGTTCACTCAGCTCGCATCGTCAAGGACTGGTTTTCTGAGCATGAGGGTGAACATTTACATTTACCATGGCCATCAATGTGACCAGATATCAATATCATTGAACTTTTCTGGGCTGTTTGGCAGAGAAATTTGTGCGAGTGCTATCCACTGCCATCATCATTAACTGAACTTGCCAATGTTTAAAGGAAGATGGTACAAGATTCTCTTGCAAAGTATACAAGACCTCTATTTTCCCATTCCAAGGCAACTAACTGCAAGCTGTTTTGAATGCCAACGGTTTTCTCAGACAATAGAAGTCAGAGCAATATGTTTTATTTCAGTGTTTCCATATTTTTATCCAACCCATATAAAAATTTGGTCTATTTTTAAGAACAGGAATGGATCAAACTATTTAATTATTAATTAAAATTTAATATTAAAACTATTACAGTAAAACGTTCGCGATCCAGACTCGTCAGGACTTCAGCCATTCTGGATTTGGGATTTTTCCAGATATCAGATCATCAGTTTAAATCTAGTTAAATGGCATGTAGAAATTGTAAAGTTAAAAACACGAAATCATGATCTAATATTTGTATGTTTACTTTATTAAACATTTCTTTCAATCTAAGTTGTTAAAGTAGCTTTGTTTTTTCTGCTAATACTTTCTCTTTAATTCTATAGACAGATGTAATTTCTTGTTTAGTTACAAAGCATTATGGTTCAAGTTCTGCAATTGCTGGGTTGAGAATTCCAATTAACCTGTTAATAGAAACTTTTTCGTTTTCAATAAGCTCTCAGTCACTTTCTTCACTATAGGTAGTGGTATTTTCTGGATATAGAACTATACTATTTTCGCCATCCGTTGATTGATGATTCGGGCATTGTCATCGCAATGAAAAACTTCTGTTAACTACTCTTTTCCCCTAAATTCTGCCGCCCGGTGCCGCCATGCCTGTTCTGGTTTTATTTGGGGGAAAAAAAAAAAAAATCGGTTATTCTTCATTCAAACAGCATTAAATGTAATCTTTTGGCCTATGAGTATCATTAACAAAATCTATTTTTAGCATATGAAAAGAAATTTTTGTTAAATCTTTCTTTGTCAACATTTCTTAGGGTATATAACTTAAATCTAATCGATGTCAAACATAATGTCAACAGAAAAGATTACCATACTCTGCGTTATTCAATTACTGATACACACACACCACAAAAAAAAAAAAAAAAAAAAACCCACTGTGTAGGCATCACTGCACGAGTCATTACTCAAATTGTCATGTGTTGATAAACATGTGGCAATGAAAGGTTAGGTTCGGTTATTCAATTATGGCAAAGCCTTGAGGGCTATCTGCCTAAGGGGAGGGATGCCTTTGTGGAGGACTTTCTAAAGGAAACTGGCTCGTATACACATTACACATGGGGAAAACCACGAAAACACCCATGCAGCCAGCCCGTTCGGGGGATTCGAACCTCGGACCGAACTACCAGTGTTCAGTGACTTCACCGCTTGGCTGCTGGTGAGCCAGCAATGAAAGGAAAATATAATAACTAATCACCAGGTTGGCGTGAAGGATATAAAACATTAGTTGGCGTTTCTAATGTAGAATCAACAATGTTTCTAATGTAGAATGTTTCAGTCTGAGATGCATGGGCCAAGCAGATATGCAGCTAAAAAGAAAAATTAAGTTATATGTGTACTATACATATTTATAAAGGAAGAAAGTGCTGTTCTGATATAGATCTGAATCAGGTTTTGATGGGACATGGACAATTTCCTTCAATAGCCTTGCAGGAAAACAATCTTTGTTGGCTACAATTTCCTTCAATAGCCTTGCAGGATTGGCTATGTAGAGTAAGAGGTGATAATGTTCACTTTGTTGAAACCTGTGGCTTGACTGCTAGTATTAGAGATAAAATGAAAAATCGAATTTCCAGGAGACCTTAAGGACTATAGTAAAATGCTGCTTTATTCGAGGGAAATAATAAAGATGTTTGGAGTAGATGTGTGAATGATGTGTACCTGTTTTCTTTTCTTTATTTGTCACTTTATTACATGTTTAACTATTTATTTTTTCAGTTTGTTTTCTTTTGTCGGGCTGGTCTCTAAAAGCTTTGTGGCTGAATCATCGGCTGGGAAAGCTGGGGGCTTTACCCTCGTAGTAACTACACAGCTATGGACCCAAATTATTGGTTGCACAAATTTATGCTAAAATGATTATTTCTTCAATAATGAGGTATTTTATTTAGTGCTGAAGCGAGATTAAGAATTGAGACTCTTCGCAAGTGTTTTATTATAAGAGGGGGGGAATGAAATACACATGCGTAAAACATACCAAGGGGAGGGGGAAAGTCTTAAAACAAAAATGGTTGTTAATGGCTTTGAGGTCCGGATTTTAGATCATTCTGGATATTGTACTTTGTACTGCATTTTTTAATGCAAAAGCAGCAAGAATATCTGCCTAAGCTCTATTCCAATTTTGACGTACAATATTTCAGAAGGTATAGAATGTTTGCCTTAGATTACATTGAGCATAGCAGAACACACGTGAGCTATTTGCCTAAGAAGGGATGCTTCCACTCATCAGCAAACTAAAAGTACATTTTACATACTGTGGGAAAAGGAATTGAAACACTGTGAAAATTTCCTTAAATAAATACAGCAAGTGGGATTTTTTTTAAACATTTTGTATATTTTAAATATCATGTTCTTCGCACTTAAGCCACAAAACTTAATTCAACAGCAAAATAATTAAATAATTTTAAAATGAGCATATCTTTATAATTTCCAATACACAGTTTCATGCGGTGGACATAAAAATGTTTTTTTCGTAGTAATGCCATAGCTTGCCTTGAAATCGTTGAGTTCGTTAATAAAAAATTCGTTAAAGTGTTAAAAACGAATTCTACAGGGCTCTAAAATTTGGTGGCAACAGTTTAAAAAATGATTCGTCTTCTATATTGAATCAATACAAAATGCTAAAATGAAATTAACAGCCCTTCGCAAATTGCTCCTGTGGGCTAATGCACTATGGAATCATTATTTAGATTATCACGAGAAAATACTTGAGATTTATCTATTAATACTTTTAACAACATGGCATATCATCAGGCATTTTAAATAAAACTTTCGTTTTTGAAAGGCTACTACAGTACAAAGTCCGTAATCCGGACGTCCATTATCTGGAATGATCTATAATTTTAATGACTCTTATAGTGATTGCTAAACAATTTTTTTATACTAGTAATTGAATAATAAAGAGTATAGTAACATTTTATGCTGATATTATGCTTCGCGACGATAAGATTTAAGTTAAATACACTGAAAAATTTCATAAAAATTTCTCTCCGTATGCTAAAAAGAGATTTTGTTAATGATACTTATAGGCCAAAAGATTATATTTAGTACTATTTGAATTAAGAATAACTGATTTATTATACGCATAACCCTAGAGCCAGCGCCAGGGCTCGTATGGCTGCACTGGGCAGCAGAATTTAGGGAAGACAAAGAGAAATGCTTGGTAGCAGGACTTAGAACCCACAGAAACTGCATCATGTATCTAGCGCCGGCTCTCAATAAACTTTAAATATATGTCAGAATTTACTTATTCAGGACTCAGATAAGCATTAAACATGTGTAAGAAATAGACATAAGTATAATAAATAATTAAACTAATACAATTTAGGCTTAATTGTCTCAGTGCACAATAGAAGCAAGATAAAATTTAGCAGAACTTGTCTTTAGTTGCCAATCTCATGATACGTAGCTAAGTATGTTATAGTGAACAATAACTTTATTTTATTATGATAGCCACAATTAAATGTTTTTGGATATCGCAAACCAAATGTGCAATTTTCCAATTTATCAGATTTTGTAAAGAAATGTGGAGAAGCGGTAATAAATGAAGATGATATAAAGAAGTTTTTCATTGTGATGACAATCCTCCTCAATCATCAATCAATTAATGGATGGCGAAATCTGTAGTATGGTTAGTTCCAGATTCATAAAATACCGCTGCCAATAGTGAAGAAAGTGACAGAGACTGAAAATGAAAAATTTTCAATTGCTAAGTCAGTCAAAATTCTCGACACAGCAATTACAGGACTTCAACAATGTAACTAAATAAGAAATTATATCTGTCTACAGAATTAAAGAGAAAATATTAGCACAAATAAGAAGCAACTTAACTTGCATTGAAAGAAATGTTTAATAAAGTAAACAAATAAATATTAAGCTTTTTTTTTATTGTAAATTTTGCTATCCTAAAATGTTGTATTATCATAAAATGCTGGGGATAGCACGAGATATTAATTACTGATTGATGCAGGTTGTTGCAAGACATTAAACCTCTGAAGATGCTCACAAAAAAAAATGTATTTATGAATTGGTTGTTGTGGATTGCATGAGACATTAATTTTTGATTGTTGCAAGATATTAATTAAAATCTCTGAAAGCAATAATTTAGCAATAAAAGATTTATTTACGAATTGGTTGTGTGCTTGAAATGCCCACTCATCTGGCAGGCTTGCTAGTTTATATTAATTTCTGTAATTATTCTTAATTTATAATAATTTGAAATGAATTGAAAGAAGAAATGCAATGTGTTAAATTATTATGGTGAGTGGCAAGAATAGTAAATAAATCTACTAATGTGTTACGAACAGAAGCACAATTTTACTTGAAAACAAAAAGTGAAATAAAAATATTTGGAGAAAAATAAAAACTGATTTAAGTAAATAAACACTTAAGTATTTACACACATGTATACATACCAATCAAAACTGACATTAAATTTACCAAACAAAATATGATGCCGCTTACCCCATTTAAGATTTCCTTTATATAAAAACATTCATGTCTACTATTCCTTCCCTTTTATTTTAAAGCAGACATGCAGATTTCACAAAAACATTAAGCAAAATTTTAAACCTATTAACTGTATGGAAGAAGATAATTTACTTCATGAATTCCAAAATGAGCATAAGAATCAAAGTAATAGTCCTTTGACGTCATTTCCTCTGGTCGATATGTAGTAAGACCATCCATTTCCTTTTGGCAACGAAAGCAGTACTTTCCTTTGCTATCAAATTCAGCTACCTCTCCATTTGGAAGGTCACCATTAGCTACAATAGGAGACGACTCTGTGGTAGAAACCTATAGCAAGAAAGTTTAATTATATACATTTATTTAGTAAACTGTTTCAAATTGCTAAGAGAAGACAGCTGATAAAAATGACTAAATGATTAAAATTTTACTTTTAAGTGCCAACAATCATGAAATTACAACATGCAGGAATTTGCAGCATTATATGACCGTGACTTATCTTTTATAAATATTATATTAAAATAAAACAATAAATGCAAACGACTTACCTCCATTAATTCAGACATGATTTAAGAAACCTAGAAAGCCAAAAAAAAAAAAAAAAAAAAATCATTATGCATAGCAAAATTATTACTACACATTGCATATCTAATATACAATGCTGTACATTTAGTATACAAAATCATTTCAGTAATAATGTACTACACTGACTACCAATAAATATTTGGACACCTGTGATAGAAAAGAAAAACTAACTTTATTCAAAATCAATAGTTGGTAGGGCCTCCACGAGAGGTAATTACAGCGTGGACCCTCCGGGGCATACTTTCCACAAGTTTTTGTATAACAGCTAGTGGTATTTTCTTCCACTCGGCTTGAAGAAGACATAGAAGTTCCTTCACCGATTTTGCACGGGTAGTGCACCCCTGAATTCGGCGATGCAACTCATCCCAGAGGTTCTCGATAGGGTTCAGGTATGGACTCTGGGCAGGCCAGTCCATTCGATGAACTCCATTGGCACCATACCAAGCCTTGGTTAACGTCGAAACATGACAACTGGCATTGTCGTCCTGAAAGTAACAGGGGTCCAACCCGTAAAAGTGCCACAACGTAGGAAGCACATTGTCATCCAAAATAGTGCAGAAGGCATCAGAGTTGAGCTTACCATGAATGGGAACCAAGGATCCCAGCCCATACCAGGAGAAACACCCCCAGACCATAATTCCACCTCCGCCAAACTTGACTGTTGGCACAACGCATTCTGGCAGATGTTCTCCAGGTAGACACCAGACCCAGACCCTGCCATCCGAACGGTAAAGTGTGAACCTTGATTCGTCACTCCAAAGAACCCGTTTCCACTGATCTACGGTCCAAATTTCGATGTGCTTTGCACCACATTAACCGAGCAGCGTGGTTGGACTTTGTGATCAAAGGCTTATAGGCAGCAGCACGACCATGAAAACCAAGCAGATGTGCTTCCTTACGGATAGTATTCATTGAAACAATACTCCCTGATGCCTGTTGAAACTCCTCGCGGATGAGGGCCATCAGTTGGGTGCGGTTGTTTCGAATTTCTCTGAACAGCACTCGTCGGAATCCATCTCCCAGTTTCGTTGGTCTGCCGACTCGGGGCACATTCCGACAATCACCGCTCACCTTCCACTTCTTAATCACATAGGCCACCGTCGATTTTGGTACTTGAGATCGCTAGATATGTCCCTTAAGGATCGGCCACATTTGTGATACTCGATAATTACACCTTTCTCGAAATCAGAGAGATCCGAACTGCAAGATATCTTGCATGCGACTAAAGCCGATACTGTTTCCTACACGATATATACCAGCGGAGTCCGTTACGTACCTTAGGACTGCAGATATCGTTATTTGCATAGGTGTCCAAATACTTATTGGTAGTCAGTGTATGGTAGTTCTTAGATGGTACTTCTCATACACTATTTTTCAGTATGAAAACAAGTACGATTAATTCAGGAAACACACAAAAATTATTCCATTAATTAAACCAACAAATTTTCTCCCAATTTTACAAAACAAAAACAGTCACAGACATAAAAGAGTAATTTTTATAAGATGTTCAGCCATATATATAATAAATGTCACACAGTATGGACAAAATATAGTCATCATTCACTCTGTAAAATCTTTAGCTTCAAAATCACCCAGCACAATCCAGTTTGAGTAATACCAATTCAATAACAGCTTTATAAAAAAATTAATAGCCTTCATATTCGAATAAGTGATAAAATGGGAGGAAAAAAGAAATGATTAAAATTACTAATTTTAATGGTATTACAGAGTTTGTCTTCTTAGATAACATAAACTAGATCTCAAACTCTAAAAGACAATCTGTGAATTACCACGATGTATTGTAAGTACCACACAGACAAGATGTAATGGACCCTTTTATTTAACAATTGGCACCAACTCAAGCCAACATTTACAGTTTAAATGAAAGATGAATGAACTAAAGCTAATGAAAATAAGTTACCCTAAGAGCTTCATAATTGAAATAGTGTGCAAACTGACCCTGACCTGAGGTCAGCATAAACAAGCCTAACGGCAAGAATAACTCAATGCAAGAGATCCCAATCGCAAGAGAATCAAACTTAATAATGTAGCCTTCAAGTAGGCAGAACACATTCTGATCTACCCCTTGAAACATTCCTTTAAATACTCTCTACTTTCTACCTCATTTGCATATCACACGAGGAGAAATATACATTCTGGCAAAAAAATTGAAATTAAGGTGATGGAATAGAAAATTAACATAAAATAACTGGTTATAAACTTTAAAGACACCTTATAGCATCATCTAATAAATAAAATCAGATCATATACTACATCCTTACCAAGATTTTAAATGAATATGAAGAGTTAAAACCATCTAAAATAATCTGTTACGGCCTATTACCCAATACTAATACCATATTTATTTGGGTGAAGGGCAGAATCGTCCACTTATTTGGCACGTTATGTTCGGTGCTTTTTACAAGAGTAAGAAAAATTGGATATTTCTCAATTTCCTTTGACTGTTTAAGTGAAAATACATCGAGATATACATGGACAAAGGGTAGTGAGCAATGCTGAATTTGTGCAATTCTCCGATTTTTTTTTAAGTGAAATAAGTCGATGCGTACATGGACACCAAGTTTGTACAATTCTTAAAATCGCGCCAAGCAGTGGGTGATTCTGCACTTTCCCCTATTTATTTAATCCAATAAAAGGTTAATATCATACATTAATTAAATTAAATTTACAGAAATCAAAGTCTGTTCAAATTTTTAAACCACAGCATAATTTCCTTTCTCATAAGATGAGTAAGATTTAAATTTGTAAAGACCTTTTTACTTTGATGATTGAAAACTGTGTTGCCTCTATGTAACAATTTTACTTTAGTTCAGAGGTAACATTGCTTACCTCTTATCAAGTTCTTGTGAGGCAATTTTAAAATGCCCCCGTCTTAAAATTTCTAAACTTTAGATGTATGGACAAAAAAAACTTGTAATTTTAATGAATGATTTTTAATAAAAATTCTTGTTTGATGTCCTCTTCTAAAGAAACTGACACTACCGAGATTAGAATTAATGAGTGCAGTTATTGCAGCCAGAATTGCTGATTACCTAAAAGATGTATTCAAAAGTGTGCAATGTTTTACTTTGGTCAAACTCTTCCATTACACTGCATTGGATAAAAGGAACGGTGAAGGATTGGAAACCATTTGTATCCAATAGAGTAGCTGAAATAAGGAACTATACCGATCCCTTACAATGATTCAGAGATCAGAGCATATCTGAATTTACTCTTGACAGTTACGTTCATTTTTCATTCATTCATTCGTGCAGACTGTCCCAGTCCAGTAGGCGGATAGCTCAGTTCCAGTGACTTAGTGTGCGAACTATCTTAACTGATTTAGGTACCCTCGGGTATGCAAAAATGTCCTTTTTTAGGACACCATCGTCAAAAAAGGATGAAGAAGATACGGATAGATCTTTTAGATCAACAGAGTCACACAAGCTAAGGAAAGAGGATTTCATCAAGTCTCCGAAAAAGAAAATCAAGAAAGCTAAAACTACAAAGAATGTTTAGGAAGAAATACTCGAAGCGCTGAAGACCAAGTACAATACGGATAACATACATGAAATAAATGACGTGGAACTAGCCAAATTAATTCCGGATTTTGGTGTAGAAGCACTCACTAAGATGATGAAAGAACAACCGAACAGGAATCTCATGGAGTATATTGCGAAAGTAAAAAGAAAAGCAAAGAAAAGAGGCAGAGCAGTTAGAAAAAGAAAAAGACAAGGAAATTAACGCTAATGAAAAAGTATGGAAATCACCATAGAAATTTGTGAAACCCACTAAAAGTCCAGAGCCGATGGAAATTAAAAATAAAAATCGCTTTGAAAACTTGGATACCGAAGCTAATACAATCAAAAGTCGTTAATTCGGACTCGTCGGGACTTCGGCGATTCCGGATTATAGATCATCAGTTTAAATCTCGTAAGATGGCATGCAGAAATTCTAAAATTAAAAATATGAAACCGTAATTTAAATTACGATCCAAAGGGTATCAAAATTTATAGAAAAAAAAGCTTAATATTTATTTTTTTACTTTATTAAACATTCCTTTCAACGTGCACATACATAAAGTGTACATTACGCATAGTCGAAATTAGAAAATTGCAACCAGAAAACTATTTGATGTGTATTCGTGATATTTATAATGACGAGGAATTTGATTAAAATCATATCAAAGACGGCGTACAACGAGATGAAACACTACATTTAGTAAGGAATTATAAGACAAATAAAATAAAAATATCTTCTCTGAAGATAAGGATAGTGCTGACAGATCAACTTCCAGTTCATTGCGCGTTGCAACGCCCCCCCCCCCAGAGCAGCGTGAAATTGATAAACAGATTTCAGAATGATTAGAGAAACAAATCACCTCTCTGTCACTTTCTTCATACCTTTATCCATTTTTTGCAGCAATTCCACTTTTTGTTTGACGGACATCGAAACATACTTTCGTTTTGTAGATCCTTTGGGAGCTCCAGCATCGGAAATTCTATTTGACATAATCGAAAGTTCAAGCTTACTTTTATAAAATTGCTCTTACAGTCTGCAAAAAATAATAAGCCGGACCCAATTCGAAGATTAAGGAACAACGCAAACATCAACATTAAGTGAAATAGACAATTTTAGCTTATACCGTCCGTTATACATTAAACGCGCATGCGAAAACGTATTCTGCGCTTGCACACACGCATATGCAGTCGTAAAGGTATTACGCGCACGCATAAACGCCTATGCGTATGTGTGAAAGCGGCGCATGCGCAGAAAGTTTTTAGCTTTGAGGTCCGGATTATGGGTGTCCGAATTAACGACTTTTGACTGTACTGAAGGAGGAGGAGCCAAGAATGATGAAATCCCGCCCCCCATAGTATTCCAGCAAGGACAAATTGATTGGCTGAAAGTTGCAGGATATTTAAGAGAAAACCGTACCAACGAATTTGCAGCGCAAATGATTATCTTCGTACACCTGAAAAATGCAGACGAATATCGTGCAATTACTAAAATGCTTAACAAACGAGGAGTACCTTTTCATACCTACCAACTAACTTGAGAAAAACCGATGAAAGTAGTATTGAAGAATTTACCGGATAATACCTCAGAGGAGGCAATTTTTGAAGATTTACAAAGAAGGAAATTTCTGATCTTAAAAGTCAAACAGTTCAGAAGATCATGCAAAAACAATTTCAAGAAACTCCCAATCTGGCTTCTAGAATTAAAGAGGAATGCAAATGGACAAGCGATACACAACCTCAATAACATGTTCAGCATAGAAAAGTAGAATCCCAAGAAAAGACCCACACAGTGTTTCAGGTGCCAGGAGTGGGGACACTTCCAGCACTTATGCACAAACCCAGAGAAAAATGTTGTAAATGCGGCGGACCGCATAGAAGCAATGTCTGTACACTAAAAGATGAGGAAAAACCCACCTGCATTTTCTGCAAAGAACCGCATGTCTACAGTTATTGTGGATGCCCTGAATACTGACGTAAATTTGAGAAAAAAACAGTACAAAAACCTAAAACTCCCACCCCAAAAGCAGAAGACTTCCCGCAGTTAATTACAGCTGAAACATCTGAAGAAAAACCCGGTAGAAAACTCTACAGTGAGAAAGCACGGTCAACAAAAGCCTCAATCCCAAATGAATTCAACGAAGCAGTCTCCTGGTTCCACAATGAAAAAGTTCAGAAATTTTTAGGAACCATCATTGAACATATTGATCGTATCAAAAAAGCAAAGACTACTCTAGAAAAACTCACTGCAGGAATTAAAAGCAGTCCTGTGCCTTGTCCAAATTGCAGAAGATGAAGATTAGACGCTTCTTTCAAATACATATGCAGAAAATTACAGGATTTTATTTTATTTTTCACAGTTTTCAAGCAGCATCTCGCAGGGTCGGTTCTTGGGAGGGTGACCTCCCCCGTGACTGGCTCTGGCGAATGACCTTTCAATACATACAGAGAGGATCTTTACCACTAGCGAGAGGATTTCTCCTTACTTCGATGCAGTAACAGAATGCTTGACCTCGAGGCTTTGCCATCTCGACCACCCTTCGTCTTCGGACGGCCACTGGCCTACCTGAGTTATTAGTTAAAACTCTTTTGTAGTTGGTACTATAAATGAAATCGAAGATTCAAGATTACAATGATTCCAGTTTTGAGGATCGGTATAGATCTTTATTTCAGCTACTCCATTGGATACAAATGGTTTCCAATCCTTCAACAATTGCATGAATTGTACATTTAAATTTTTCACAAAAACTAAATCTTAGTGGTATTTTCATAACTTTACATGACTAGATGAATCAATTTTATATTGCAACTGATTCTGCATACAATAAACTATTTTCTGTCATTATCCCTGTATACTCTGTCGAACTACAGCATGCTAAACTTTACACTCATAACCTCTGTTTGTGCATAAACTCATTGTTTCAAAAATTTGCATTCTGGGTTGTAAGCAGAATATGCAAATGATAAATTCAAATTAAAAATACAAATACTATTTTTGCAATGATGATACTAAGAAAATAATTTCAATTCCTCTGATTGTTGTGTGTCAGACTCTTATTTCAATTGCACAACAATAGCAGTTTACAGTTTTATTGCTTAGCCAGCAAATGTTTATGAACACTGTCCTAAGGTATATTTTTTCAGAAATGTTTCTACAATAGTAAAACAAATTGTTAGAACATTACAACTTTTACAGTCGATTTACAACTTTTTTTTCAGTTATTTGATAAATTATGTGTTTTTTGTTATTATTATTGCAGTCAGCACACAATGCTTGCCCTACCTAGACTGTGAAACTTCCATTTTTTTTAAATATGCCATTTTAGTGAAAAAGGTTGCTAACCTCTAGGCAGATATTTTAGTTTATTTATTAACTGAAAACCTAATTACACACATGAAATTAATTAATAGGGTACAATTATCTCACGACTATTCAGTAATACTTCGAAAATAAAACTGAAAAATCTTTAAATACAAAATTTAGTATTCCATGAGATAAATTTATCTTTTAATAATCATTCTTCAGTGATTTCATAATGTGTGCAGCATTTATCAAAAATTCTGCTTAAATCAGTTAATTCTGTTTACCAGTTAATATTCTACTAAAAGTATGCACAGTACACCTTATCAAAACAGTTATTTAAACAACCCTGTCTTTAGCATTTTTGCCCTGGATAAAACTGTTGCTATCCTGTATAAATTAAACATGTTCTTAATCCAAAGCAAAATACACAGAGGAGCTAAAACATTATGACCACACTTTTCAATGAACTTGTCTGGATGATGTGGAAGGTGTGTGATCAAGTGGAAACAGTATGTAACACAGGGAAGGTAAGGAATAATTTTTACTCTTAACTTTTGCAAGTGATAAGATAGGCTGGTAATCTAAGCAAATTTGATACAAGGCAGATTGTAATGGCAAAGAATCAGAACGAGTATCTCCGATACTGCACAACTGGACTGGTAGGTTGTTCACAATCTGCCATTGTTACTATTTATGCAAAGAGGATACATAACAATGAAAGCAGCAGTAGATGGCAAGATGTTGGACGTCCATGTGTCATCAAAGAAAAAGGATGTTGGAGACTATCCTGCTTGGTACAGCAAAATTGGTGCCAGACAATGGCTCAGCCGACAGCTAATACAATGTAGGTCGAAGTATAAACGTGTCGGAACAAAAAGTTCAGTGGACACTGTTAGATATGGGTCTGTGCAGCAGATGTCCTACTCATGTGCCTCTGTTTAACAAGCGCCATTATCAACTACGCCTACACTGGCACCAAGAACATCGAGACTGGACCATGCATAATTGTAAGACATGAATCATGCTTTTCATTCATCATGTTGATTGTCATGTCAAGGTATGCTGTCTTCCAGGTGAACAGTTGCTTTGCCTTGTACAGATCATACAGGTGATTGTATTTTGCTTTGGGGAGATGTTCTTATGGGTGGCTCTGAGACCCTTAGTTGTGGTAAAACAGACCATGAAAGCTGTGTACTATCTCAACATAATTGAGGATCAGTTGCAACCTTATATGCCATCTGTCTTCTTGACTGGAAATGGAATCTTCCAGCAGGACAACACTCCATGTGAGAAAGCTCAGATTGTGTTGGAGCGATTCGAGGAGCATAAGGATGAATTCCAATTAATGTCTTGGCCATCTAACTTGTCAGATCTTAATCCAATAGAGCACATTTGGGATGTCCTGGAGCAGCAGCTCAGATGTCCTGGAACACCACCACGTCGGAGTATTTTGACTTTGCATGACCTCTGCTTAGACATTTGGTACAACTTGTCTATAGCCATCTACTAAGAACTTGTGGCATCCATACGAAAGCAAGCTGCAGCTCTTGGCTTAATCCTAGTATATGGTGCACATGAGAGTTGGCGAAATTCGGGTTTAAGAGACTAATAAGTGCACCAATTGTGGTAACCAAGCCGATTTTGGATGCTCTGGAGGAGAGTGCATTTGGGAGCATTTTCGCACATGCTCATTAAATATTTTAAATTGAGAAGTTTTGATTGGTGCAGATGAAAGAGAAGAATTATTTCAAACCATTGTTTGAAGTTCCGTTAATCTTCTGTCTTCGGCTGAACTGAATGAGAAAGGATAACGTATGTTCAGGTAAAATTTATTTATCTTTTATTTTTTGTATTTTTTAATATAACAGTAGTAGTTCCGCCGAGTTTCTGATTGGTTAATATTTTTTAATTAATGGGTTTTTGGTCAGATACTGAATATGATTTTAGTTTGATGTCTTTTATTCTACAATTCGAGTTGCTAACGTATTTTGTTCTACAGTTGGATAACGTTACTTTTCGATTATGATGTGCAGTGCTATGAATTGCGAATATTTAAACACGAAATTTTTTACTTAACTGGAAGGAAAGCTTGCTGTAATTCAATGGGCAGTAGATGCCGGATTGCTGCCGAATTTTAAAAATCGTGCCATGGCCGCATCGTATACTAGGATTTGGAAAGAACGTGGAGTGCTGTTAAGCGTGGGATGAAGGGGACGAAAAAGGTAAGCGAAGAGTTTGACTCTTATTTGGTGGAATATATGTGGCAGCGCCTGAAAAATAATAAATCGTCATCCGAAAAAATGAGACTTTATATTTGCAATAAAAGCAATATATCCGCCACCCGAGTTTGAGGGCCATGGCATTTGAGTTATGATATAGACCCTAAAACATATGTGACACTGAGCCATGGTATTTAATTTATTATATTTGATATGTGAATGTTTTGTATTTGTTGCGATGCATGTTGAAAATTATATTTTTATTTGTTATAAAGTCTGTTAAAAATTATTTTCAATTTCTAAATGCTTGCTTTTTTTCTTGTGTCTCACCGTATGCTTAGGATTTATTATCTTATGATTATCATTTTGTTTACTTTTTTTGCCAACTCAAACTTGTGGTGATGCCAAAAATTTGGCGACAAACGTAAATGCATCATTTTGGTGTTGGCGACAATTTTAAAAATCGCGCCAAAGCCGCACCGTATGCTAGGATTTTACCCAGCTCTTCAGTGTGTACTATTATTTTAAGTATCCTCTACGGGCAGGGCGAGCACCAGAGCCGGTGCAACCTGTGCAATCGCACTGGGCGGCAGAACTTAGGAAATGGCAAACATTTTGGAATTTAACGAAAAAATCAGGCAGCAGAATGTAGAAGTTGCAGTGCACAGCAAAATGTCTAGTGCTGGCCCTGCCTACAGGAACAATTTATTTGGCATCCTTTGAAACTAGGTACCCTGAGTGGTTGATTTATGCTTGGAGCCCTCCTTTCATCTAAAGTTCTGCTCTGTTGCTGAAAATGAATGCTGTAAAAAAACTGAAAGATAGTAAGGTAGTACTTAAAAGCAGTCTAGATTGGACCTTTTCAATTAAAATTAATGATTTCAGTAATCTCAAGAGTTAATATAGTCTCTATAATCGCATAACACATTTTGGTAAAATCCTAGTATTGGTTAGCCTTGGCGCGGTTTTGAAAGTTATCGCCAACACCAAACATGATCCAAAGAACGTCTATACATATACTATAATGTATATACATTGTGTATACATAGTATATACTATGTATAACTATATATATTCTTCGAATGACCCGTTTACTACTCATCGTATATGTCCAGTTTTTACTGCTCATCATCAAAGTCGCCAAAAGTAGCCAAATCCCGTGTGCACCGGATACTAGGATTAAACCCACATTTTTTAATTTAGAAACAATCATTAATCACCTCTACTAGTAAATACTTTCAGATAATGAATGGTTGCTACATTAAAAAAGGGCTCTTTCCTGAAGGAAACGTATACTTGACTCGGACTTGATCAAACTCTTGGAGAGAAATCAAAAATCTAACATACTAGTTTGAATTTTATAGAATTGCACTGATACTTTTTAAATGCGAAAAACAAATGCAGTCTTGATGATTGCAGGCAGAATTAAAATATCTTTAGAATATTATTCATAGATAATTTTAATTCTTTGAATACTTTCTATTTACATTGATCATGACAATGTTTATGTTAAACAGTTACAAAAAATTAAAAATGTTGTATTTGGTCTTAATAATAAAAAATTTAAAGACTTTTTAGTAACAATGTGAGAAAAATTTTTTGAACATTTCTTGAAAATAATACATGGCATATGACCTAATCCAACCAATTTCTTATGTGTAAGATTTCAAGGTAAATCAGACTAGCAGCTTTTACGTCAAATTCACACAAACATTACCTGTAAGAAATTAAGATTAGTATAGGTAAATTTGAAATGATACCTTTTGATATGTCTGGCAAATGCCTTCTAAAGAATGCTTAATTCCTTCTAAATGATACTGTATGTATATTTATAGCTTCAATACATAAAAACCATAAATAAGACCAAATCCAAATGATAATTAAGAAAATAAAATTATATAAAAATTGAAAGATTTCAGATTTTATATTACTCCAAAAACATGTATTTTTTCAAGACACACATTTCAAGAGCATTTTAGCTAACGTTCCTTTAGGCTAAAAAAATTTCAAAACAGCATATCTTTAGAATTTTTACAGACAGCTGGAGGTAAAAATGTTTTATTCCCTATAGTGTTGCTACCACTCATTTTGAAATTAAGTTTTTTAATCAAAAATTCGTTCAAGTTTTACAAAATCTGAAACAGACAATAAAACAAATTCTAAATTTGGGTTTCCAGGTGCCAATGTTTGGGTGAGGACTATATTATTCAAAATTTGATGACTCTAGGTACTGCTGTTTTTTCATAAAGCAAGAAATATACATACATTCATGTGGATTCTTCATTATTTAGCATCTTTAAACACAATACAGGGTGATAATATTTGGTGGCAACAATCTGAAAAGTGTTCAGATTCCAAATGCTGTTTCGAAACTAATAGCCCTTCTGACCTTTAAAAAGTACATACCGATACATAAATTTGATATTCAAAATACTACTAAGCATATTTTACTACTAAGCATTTGACTGTTTGCCACTATTTTGTGTTTGCAAATTTATTCTGTTCTGCTTTTTTAACTAGATTTGAAAAAATATATTATTAAAAACGTACAAAATACACTTTTCCACTTCTACAAAATAATTAATGAAATTTTGTATGTTACCTATGAGAAGTACCTGACAAAAATAATCATACATATATAATTATTCTTCCGAGTTTTAAGATGTGTATCACAGTATTAAAGTTAAATTCTTAAATACAATTCTTTACGCATCAAAGCCTGAAGGGTGGGAAAAACCCTGAAATTTTGGAAAATATATAAAATCTTTCAAAATTGTTCAGAAGTCAAATTCGTAACAATATGCTCACTAATTTATGTAACACGTAGGTGCTGTGTCTACTGATGCGTATCGTATTTACTATCGTACTATATTACAAATATGAAAGAAAATTACAGGAGTCTCTTAAAACATTTTATCTGTGTTTATCTTACTGATGAGAAGATAAATCATGCTACACAAAAAGTGAAAAAAAAAAAAAAAAAAAAAAAAAAAACTGAAATATATATATATACATATACATAATCTAGATTTCTATATGTACTGAATGAATTTCATTAACTTGCATAAATTGTACTTATAATTAAAAACAAAGTCAGCAACTACATTTGCAATCGATTTTTCTTTTCAACAGATATAAAAATTACTTTTTTAAATTTTCACTGTTTAAGTGTACAGATAAGATGTAGCCTGGTCATTTAAACAACACTGTATACTAAATGGCATTATGCGACACACAGATAATAGCTGACATAGCACTTTGTCAAAAATTACATAAAATGCATTTAAAGATGACGAATACAAAATATTTGCGCAGATTTAAGATATAAGATATAATAACTCACCGCGGTCACTAGATAGAATATATAAATATGAAAAAATGCTATAATTATTTTAGGATACGTTAGTAAAGGGACATATTAGAAAAATCAAACACGTGCGTTGCAAAAGTTAATGAAAGACACCATAGGGAAAGCGAATAAAGGAGAGAGAAATAAGCGGCATTCTGAATGCTGCCAAATTTGAATTACAAAATTATATAAAGTATTAATTTATTTTCATATGGCGCAACGTAATTTGTATCAACATTTCCTTTAAACTTTATAGAGTTATTTAAAGCAATATCTCTTAGAGCATTGGGGATTTCGCATAGAATATGGAGCTTTTCCCATTCTGCTTTTAGGTCCGCTTACACTAGTGGAACATTGAGCTTAAGAACCGCATATGAAGTTGAAGAAGATATTCTGAGGTAACATTTAACTCTTAAAATTTTGAATAACGTTATCACTTAGGTTGCTTATTTAAATGGGTATATATTCAGTTTTATTTATTAAAAAAAAAAAAAAAAAAAAACGAGTAAACTTTTTCACCTTTCAGCTTCGCGTGCGTTTCTTAGGCTCAAAGTACCCCTAGTGTAAATAGGCCTTTTAGTTCGCAATTAAACAAAGTTGTTCACGAAAACATTTTTCACAAATTCTACTATCCTCTAGTCACTATTCTTTAAAACCTTAAACCCTAAGGACTGACGAATATCAGTTCATTCGATGGCATTTGCTGACCGAACGATCTATATCTGGTAGTATATCAATGGTGTTTCAACTTTACTGTTTTTCAGACATCTTTAAAAGAATGCTTTAATTTTATAATATTAGAAAGTACAATATGTTAATTTTTTGGAGTAAAACTGCTTTACACACTTTGCATAAATAAATAAAATAATAAATGCAGTAGAAAATAAGAAATAAAATACACTAGAAAATAAATAAAAAATAAAATATAGTAAAGTTCCATTTATCGATGGATGCTGCTTCGAATAACTGAACACTGGGATAAAATTAAACAGTCATCAAATTTCGATTAAAGGATTATGTATATAAAATATATGTTTTCCAATTCATATAAGTTGACCTTCCTTTCCTGAGTTAAAAACAGGGCACTGAGATCGCACAAAGATGACTAATGACGACAAGGGAATATGCTAGAAAATGGTTATTATATATACGTACGGTGACCATATTTTTTCGGAGAAAATAAAGGACACTTGTAACGTGATATGAGGGGGGGTATGGTAATTTAAATTCGTGCTCAATAATTTTGTGTTAGGGGTGGGGGTTTGTGCGTTCGTGTGACGTCACAAATGTTAATTTGGGGTCTTCCAAGGTGTGACAAATTGTGACATGGGGATTGGGGATGGGCAGGGTCAAAATTATCCCAAATATTGCGATCATTTATGGACGCCTCCTGATAAAAAAAACTCCAAAAAACTTAGTAATTCAAAAGGTTTATTAAAACAATAGAAGCAGACATTAATATGTTCAACGAGTTTTAAATAATGTAATATGTAAATATAGGATATTAAATAATTTATTGCTCATACTTTCCAGATGTATGGATTTTTCGCAAAAGTGCCGGTTCACGCTTCAAAAAGTCGTGAAATTCGACGATTTCTCAAAATAAAGGACAATATGCTTATTTCAGGAAATAAATAAAGTTAGAGGACAGAGCCTTCAAATAAAGGACTGTCCTCTGAAATAAAGGACGTCTGGTCACCGTATATATACGTGATCAACTTACAGTTTTAATTCAGCAACACACTCAATTTATTGCAAGAGAATCGTATTTCAAGAAAACTGTAATATGAATATTTCTTTGAAGTTATTGTTAAAGACTGTACAATAATTAATATCGTTATTTATCGTCCTATTTCCTGTTATTGATATCGTTGTCGTAATTTGTGTGTTATAAAAATACCAAAAAAATTATAAATCTAAAAAATAAAAATTAAAATTAAAAAATTAAAAACCAAAAACTTCCTATTCCTAAACTTTCTGAAGCTAATACGGCTTCCTCTAGTTGTGCATCATGATAACTATTTATGCATTTTTCCTATTTCTGCTCTCTATTTAGATATTTTTCTGATGTGGATTGAAACAAAGGTATTCCGTAATTTATAATCATTGGCATTTGCAAATTAAATAATGAAAAATTTGCATAAATATATGCATATTTCTCGCATTTTGATAAAACAACGGTACATAGAGCCATCAAATTTTGAATGACGTAATCCTACTACGAATATGGGCATGTGGAAGCCGAAATTTAGAATTTGTCTTATTATCGATTTCGTATTTCGTAAAGCATTAAAGAATTTTTGATTAAAAACTCAATGATTTCAAAGCGAGCAATAGCAACGTTGTACAGAAAAAACATTTTTATTTCCAACGCGCGAGACCCTGTATCGGAAACTCTAAAGATATTCTCAATTTAAAACTGTTTTGCGATACTGCTGTTGAACTGAAATTTATGGTTTAAGTGCGAAGAACGTGGTACTAAAGGTAACACAGAAAATGTTAAAAAACGGCCCTTTGGACGTAATTTAAAATCTGAAGACTTTCAGATTTTTATTATTTTTATTTTCTTTATATTATGCTAATAAAGGCTACATTTTAACTTAATAAATAGTTGTTAACTTTTAAATTTACTGTATTCATTCATCTGGAGAACTTGTAGTTCATTTGAGTATTTTAAAAGGGGTTCATAACTTTTTGATTACAGTTGTTCTTTACAGTTATCGCGAAGTTATCGAATATACAGTGGTGGCCAAAATTGTGGACACTTTTGGAAATTTTTATGTTTTTGAACTTTGTGTGCTTATAGAAAATGTTACGTTTCGCAAAATGCAAACTTGTATATATCATTTTAAAGAGAATTTATTACTGAATTCAATACAAAATTAATTTTCAGCAACGAAAAAAAAAAAAAAGAAAAAAAAAAAGACTACAGTGGGCAAAGGAACACATTATTTGGACAGATGATCAGTGGTCACAAGTTATATGGAGTAATGAATCTAAGATATCGTTATTCGGTAGTGATGGGCGAAAATATGTAAGACGTAGAACAGGAGAAGAGCTACATCCTGACTGCATTCAAACAACTTTGAAGAACCCAGTTAGTGTTATGATTTGGTCATGCATGTCAGCAGATGGTATTGGTCGCCTTTATGTCATCGATGGGACACTGAATGCCAGAAAATACATTGACACTATTCTAGAACCCAAACTTCTACCTTCCATCAGAGATCTCTTTCCTAACAATGCTTCGTTTATTTTTCAGCAGGATTCTGCTCCTTGCCACACGGCCAAAATATCGAGTGGTTTCGTACAAAGAGCATTATCTTGTTGTCATGGCCAGGAAACAGTCCTAACCTCAATCCTATCGAAAATTTGTGGCACCGTTTGAAAACTCTTGTCCAAATGAGGCGCCTGTCAAATAAAAGGGAACTAATTGAGGCTATAATTGTTTCCTGGCATCATGTAATAACGAAAGTAGAGCTTTAAACTCTTGTCAGCTCAATGAAACTGTAATCAAAAATAAAGGGTACCCTACTAAGTACTGATAACTCACTGCAATCATCACTATCTAATGTATATCGATAACTATTATCGTTTAACTTTTTTTTGTATTGCAAATAATTGAATTTTGTGTTTTGTATTGAATTCGGTAATAAATTCTCTTTAAAATGATGTATACAAGTTGCATTTTGTGAAACGTAACGTTTTCTATTAGCATACAAAGTTCAAAAACATAAAAAAATTTCCAAATGTGCCCACAATTTTGGCCACCACTGTAGCATTTTGGTGTTTTTACATCTTATAAAACTTCCTATATCCTATCACAAATTTTTATGTTATAGTTGAGCATAATTTTAACGGTCTCATTGCTTAAACCTGTATTTCTTTTTATACGACATATAATTCATAATAGGCTAACCGTATTTCCTAAAGTTTAAAATGGGACAACGGTATCACAAAATGAAACGAGGCCTAAGCATGTTAAAAAAAAAAAAAAAAGAATGCAGAAAAAACTTACGGAATAAAAATGTCAAGCCTAGTTTTATTCTTCAGTAGCAGAACTAAATAAAAATTTTCAGTGCATCTTAGAAAGAAACAGAATTTCACCAGGATCACGATCTTTTGTTGAATCATGTTAAAAGAAAGAAAGAAAGCGAATAAAAATTATTTAGTTAATAATTTCTGGCAACAATAAATGTTATTGTCATTAGGAGATCGCGTTTCGCAATGCTGTGTTTCCAAAGCTGTAGTTCTAGTTAGTAATTCCAATTAAAACTGCCTCTTTTTTGCTCTGTTGTTTGTTTTCTGTTTTAGTTCTAAAATCATTTGTTTTTTAGGTTATGGGTAAGGCAAGCTCCCATACTGCATCACATGTTTTCATCTGAATTTTTCTCGAACAGTAGAACAATACTAGTTATATCTAATCTAGTAAGTGGTTCATTTTCGTTATAGCTATCAGAAGTGATTAAAAATCAAAGAATGGAATTATCTGAGATTCAAGTAAAGCCTTTAACAAGCGAAAGCGATTGGCTTATATGGAAATAGAGGAAAAAATTTATTTTAAACTGTCCTCCTGAAGATTTAGAAATTGCATAAAGAACTTTAGTGGAACCAGAAAATCTTCCAGTAGATGCTTCGGTTGCTCAACAAGAGGAATATAATGAAACTGCTCAGAAGTTTCAAAACGCAAATATGAGTTCTATAATGGTAGTAACAAATTCTATGACAGAAAAAATTCTTCAAAAGGTTATGAGATTTTAGACTGCTAGAGAATTGCGGTTGGAATTACATAATTTATTTGGGGCATTATCGGAAATCAATTGTATAATATCTGCATTCAATGTTATCAGTTCAAGTGCAATGAGAATGATGCTCTTATGTGCTCATCTTTCCAAATTTAAACAATAACAAAAAAAAAAAAAAAAAAAAAAATATGGAATGAGTTGAATTCAGGATTTGAAATGAAAAATGAAGATAAGTTATCTGACATGCTACTCATTTGCAAGATTTTAGATGTCTCACCTAAACAATACCGATATTATTACTTTTCTCGTGACTTTTCAAGTGAACAAGTTCCATTATTTGTGTCAAAATCCTAGAAATAAAAGCAATATAAAAAAGACAAATTTAGCAGAAAATAATAATAAAAAAAGAACATATTTGCAATTATCGCAAGCAGAAAAGAACACTGCATAAAAGATTGCAAACAGTGGAAAACTGATTAAAGACCATCCCAAGGGTAAAATAAAGAATAGGTAAAAAAAAAAAAAAAATCATTCAAGAAAAATAGGCAATGTAATACAGATGTCCATTTGTGAAGAACCCTGTATAGCTGAGATTAGCCCAACATCATTTTGGATTGATAGTAAAGCTGCAATACACGTCATATTTTATTAATTTTATTAATTAAGTTTTGTAGTCCCTGTAGAATCAAATCTGCTGGAAAAGAATCTTTAATTGCTCTTGGGAAAAGCAGAAGTCAGAACGGTCAGTTAGTGCTCTCTGAAATTCGCAGTGCATTTGGAACTTTATAATACAAAGCAGCTATTGAACCAATATGCTTGAGAAAATTATAGAAGTACATGCTGCCAAAACAGAAAATTTCTTATTGAAGTTATATCATCAAAGATGGGGACATTAAGATAAACGTTATATTAAGAATGAACTTCAGAACTGAACTAGGCATTAAAGTGTCATTTGAAAGAGAATTGTATAAACAAGGTTTTTTTGGTAAAACAAACCGCTTATCATTTGGGATAAGAAAGAAAGTTGCAAGCCTGGTGAATCAATTCAGGTTGACTTTTGTGGACATATTGATGAATCATTTCAAAAGAAAAGAGACTTAGTTGTGCTTAAAATAGCTATACAAAGTTTCGGTATGTGTATTATTGTCAGGAAAAAGTTTGAAGTTGGAAATATATTAAAGCACTTGCTTTCACATACTGATCCCTTGGGACATTCAAGCAAAGAATTTGTTAACGACAACGGAGGTGAGTTCCCAATCAATCTCTTCAGTGAACGATATATTTGTACAATAATTGAAATGGCAAGAGTATTTAAATACTCAAATTTTGAAGCCAGTTTTTCTGCAGCAATATAGAGCTGAATTTAGAAAGCCAAGGCGTTTTGAAGAGTATATAACTGGAAGGGAAACTTTTATTGCTGAGTCTGAAGAGCCTGGTACTTAAGAAGTGCAGGCAAAGTGACCCTGGAAAGAGGCTATGGATTTTGAGACGACATCACTGTCTATACTGTACACTTAATTGTTGTAACGTTACAGTGACGTCTCAATGTTACATTTCCGCCATATTGCATTCGTGACACAATACGACGTAACAAAGATATCACATTGTCATGCGGATGTGAATGTCACACGGATGTCACATACACATCACAGCAAACATTTAATGTGACCACAAGAAAATTCTAAACGTCCCTCTCCCTGAACTTTCTTCCCTTTGCTCGTGTAATTCTTGAGAAGTATCCCTATGAGCTGAACTAGCCCCTCCATTCACTGTTAAATGTTTAAACAAACATTTCGAAATAAATTATTTTTTATGTTAATGCCATCCTATTTTAGCTACTTCTTTTTTATTAAAGATATTGGTAATAGCCTGTTTTTTGTTGGTATGATATTGGTAATAGCGTGTTTTTTGTTGGTATGATACTAAGAAATCGTGGAACTATGTTCTGTGATGCTTATGACTCTGTGATGCTTGACATTTTCTGCCGTATTTAGTGTTTTCAGTGTTGTCAAGGGAGGCTGAGTTTACTACAGGTCTTTTTGTCTTAAGGATTTTCACGATCACTTTTGCAGTCTGTTTCTCCTGTTAGAGGAACATTTTGTCACTGATAAATTTTGAGATAAGAACTATTTATAGTACACTAGTCGCTACGCGGCAAGCCTTCGTCTGGCTTTTAAATGTACCGTAAAAATGCTTAAAGGGAATGTCAAACATTAAATTTAAAACCTGCACAGAATTTTACTCTGCAGAACAACTTTATCAAAATAAAATTCAATAAAATGTATCACATATTAAAAAAATTACAATGAAATAAGCAAAATCCCTTAATACAAATATTAATTATCCTAATAAATAAATTAGTCAACTTTCTGTTGCAAAATCTCAAGAAATCAAATGGTATAAAGGAAGTTGAAAACTTTGTTTCCTAAAAAAATCATGCAAAACTTTTTATATAATTAAAATTATATGTAATTAGTACGGCGTTCGAGTTCCGGCGAACGGGTTGGCTGCATGGGCGTTTTCGTCGTTTTGCCCCATGTGTAACATGGATACGAGCCAGTTTTCCCTAAAAAGACCTCCACGGGGCATCCTTTCCTTTCCGTGTAGTGCCTGAGGGCGGAGCACGTAATAAGCAAAAACAATCCTTCTGGGCTAACGGTTCCTTTGGGCTAATATTAGTTATATAAATTATGTTTTATCGATATTTATATCTGAAGGGAGTTAAAATATCACCTGTGACAAAAAGAGTGTATATTAATATTAATTCGTGTCCAAAAATACATCGCACTTCATTTTATAAAGAATTTTAATTTAAACTATTTTAACATTGTAAGAATCTGTAAGGTATTTCTCCAGCCTTTCTAGAGTGCCTTCGTGGTGTAGTGGTTCTGCACGTTGGGCCGGTATTTCCAGAGTTCCGTAGTTCGATTCCCCGCGAAGGCGGTTGCTATTTTTCATCTTTCCTGCTTCAAAAAATATACCTAATGTCTCTACAAATCATTGTAGAAAATTTTATAAATGTAATGAAAATCATTATAAATCAAAATGTATATTTAGAGCCACGTCGACAAACTTTATCCGAAATAACAGTTTTACTTTAAATGAATGTATTTCAGCTCTGAAAACATAATATTTTATTTTGCTATTAAAAATTTAAAAATTACATCTGACCCTCTAATTACATTTAGTTTAATGATCTACATAATTACATCTAATTTTATTTTATGTGTCATTTTTAGATATGTGCAATGAAAGGATATTAATTTCCAAAATCGTCATTAGAAAGTTTAGAAAAATTAAGAGAGGAATCTTTTACAAAAGAGTTTAAAAATTCCACTGTGATAACTTGTAAATTTGCATGTCATAAGTCATTGATTCGTTAAAGTGAAGTCTTTGACCACCATCCAGCGAAAGAAAAACTTATTTTAAGAGAAAATATAACTTCATGGAATTCTTTTAATTAGAGTACGAATCCTGCTGTTAGCCGCATTCAGACAAATAAATTACTGTCGGAAAATTATTTATAGCAGAAAATGAATTCCTGAAGAGTTAGTCGAAGTATCTGAATAGTTACTCTTCCTTTTACTGTAGGACAATCAAATATGTCTTTTAATGTAATAAGAGGAATTTTATTTTTTCTTTTCTTTTTTTAAACTTTAACACAAGTTGTAAATTCATGCAATTAAAAAATGAAATAATTTTTCATCCGTGAAACAATACAAAATACGGCTATTTTTCTGACGAAATTAAGTAGAGTAAGTAATATTATTTTCATAAATGAGTCAATTTCCATTTCGACTAAAATAAAAAAATTAAATTAAATTTTTATTCTAAAATTCTAGCATTCTCTTCTAAAGTCATAAACGTGTTTTCATATTTACCGAAATATTACAAAAAAAAAAAAAAAAAAAAAAAAAAAAAAAAGAACTTAAAGAAAATCATATAATTTACTTCTCTGCAATTGAAATTATACTAAGAAATTATTAGAGTCTCATTTCTTTTGGTAACATAATTAAATCATGATTCTTAAGCAGACCTAAGCAACTTACCATTATGCCTAGATAAGCAGACAGAAATGAAAGTGCATAAAAGTGTACAGTGTGTAAAAGACCTATTTATTAAGAACTCAAATAAGATGAACAAAAGGCACTTCCGGCGCTTACCAAACCAGCCAGCATTTATGGCATGAACTCAAAAGTAGAATTTTAATTTAAAACTAAATCATTGGTATCAAAACCTACGCAGAGATATTTAAATGCGTAAGTTGGCTGTAACATGCACTTGTGTGAGTTGGTATAGTTGATTTATGGTAATGAATGATTTAGTCCCACGAGAATAAACAAATAAGATTACGTTCAAAGGGGCTTTTTTTTTAACGTTTTGTGTGTTACATTTATTTATTAAATATCACGTTCTTCGCACTTAAAATATAAAACTCAATTCAACAGCAATATCGCAAAATAATTTTAAAATGAGAATATCTTTAGAATTTCCGATACAGAGACTCGCGCGCTGCAGATAAAAATGTTTTTTCTGTACAACGTTGCCATTGCTCGCTTTGAAATCCTTGAGTTTGTTAATCAAAAATTCGTTAAAGTTTTATAAAATATGAAATCGATAATAAGACAAATTTCAAATTTGGGCTTCCACAGGCGCATATTCGTAGGAGGATTACGTCATTCAAAATTCGATGGCTCTAGGTACCGTTGTTTTATCACAATCGAGATATATACATACATTTACTCAGATTTTTCATTATTTAATTTCTTTAAATATAATGCAGGACTCTAACATTTGGTGGCAACAGTTTGAAAAGTGAAACGGACATTTATAGTGTGTGATTATGGCAAAGCCTCGAGGGCTATCTGCCTAAGGGGAGAGATGCCTTCGTGGAGGGCTTTCTAAGGGAAACTGGCTCGTTTACACGTTACACATGGGGAAAACCACGAAAACGCCCATGCAGCCAGCCATTTCGCGGGATTCGAACCTCGGACCGAACTACCAGTGTTCAGCGACTTTACCGCTCGGCCGCTGGTAGGCCCGACATTCATAGTGAACTAACGCAAAATCGCAAAACGAAAACAATAGTCCATCAGCGACAAAGCCCCTTAGGACTAAAAAATTGTAACTAAAATTTTTTAATTATAATTATAATTACTATAAATTTAATATTATTATAACTATTTTAATTGTAATTTTAAAAAATTTAATATGTTAGAAAACTGTATTAACATCATTTGTCATCGACTACAAGTTAAAAAAATGTATTTAAACTTAAGTTATTGAATAAAAAGTATTAATTAATCATTAATTAATTAAATAAAAAGAATTTAAGTCAATTCCTACTTAGGTCAACAAAGAAAAATTTTAAAAATACAGAAAAAAAAATTAAATAAAAAAAAATTAATTTAGAATGAAAAAAATTATTAATATGTGAAAAAACTGTATTGTATTAATATTAAGTGTCATCCACTACAAGTTTAAAAAAATGTATTTAAACTTGAGTGGATGAATAAAAAGTATTTTATATTTTATTAAGGATTGAAAATTTGAACAAGATATAGGGAGAGTGTGAACTAATAGGAATTTAATAATAATGATAAGTTTCGAAAAGGCTTCCGGAAGATTTGGCTAATAAACTGATAAGTTTCCAGAAACATGCTATTGACCGACGATGACCAAAAAATTATTTTTTCTATCACGTATTGGAAATATGGATGGTTTGTTTTGGTTTATTTGATTATGGCAAAGCATTCGAAGGCTATCTGCCTAAGGAAGGAGATACCTTCGTGAAGGACTTTCTAAGGAAACCGACTCGTATACATCTTACACTCGGGAAAAACCATGAAAACGCCCATGCAGCCATTCCGTTCTCCGGAATGCGACCCAGACCGAACTACCAGTGTTCAGCAATTTTACCGCTCAGCCGCTGGTGAGTGGGATGTGAATGAAACTGTAGTAATTTTTGTATGAGAAGAAATAAAATAATTGATGTGAAAGGAACAAAAATGTTTCACGTAAAAACAAGAGGTCACGAAAAATCTCACCTCCCCGCAATTCTTTCCTGCTTAACGGAATGGTACAAAATTAAAACCCATGGTTACTTTTAAAAGAAAGACAATGCCGAATGTAATTTCTCAAATAGTGCTGTCATTTTTGTTCACGAGAAAGGCTGGATGGATGAAAATGGTATGAAATTGTTGATAAGAAATGTTTGGTAAAAGCGTCTCTATGCCTTAAAGAATCCAGAAAGGTCTTCTAGTTTGGGACATACACTGGTGTGCAAAAATTAAGGACGAAGTCGAAAAATTAGCATATCAGCTGAACGAAGAGGCAGAGCGGACAGAAAGACCAATCAGGAGATTAAGTAAGGTGATGTACGGTAGCACATGCGCAGATATGCAGGTAGACGTAATGGGGGAGTGTCTGAGTAGTATAAAGCATGTTGTCGGTGTAAGATCAGTATTTCTGGCAAAGAGCTTGCACGCCGTATAGCAGTTAAAATCACACCGAGTTGCTGTCTCAGCGAGAAATGGAGAATAATCAATCTGTTAGACGATATCTGGATGCTTTTACCCGAGGTCGAATCATTGGGAAGTTGGAGGAAGGCCGCAGTGTGACAAGTGTGGCTGCAGAGTTCGGAATTGCTCACAGCATCGTTTCACGACTTTGGAGACAATTTCAAACTACAGGAACAGCTATTCAGGGGTTTAGTAGTGGTTGTCCACGAGGAACCACACCCGCAGATGACCGGTGTATTGCCTTACTGGCCAGAAGAAACAGGCGGCAGACTGCGGGAGAAATCGCTAGACACACGACACAGGCGACTGGACGACCGATATCGCGTTTTACCGTAGCCAGAAGACTACACGGTGGTGGTCTGTTTGCACGACACCCTGTACGGTGTGTACCTCTAACGCCTGCCCATCGGAGAAGGCGTTCTCTGTGGTGCCAGAACACCGGAATTGGAGAGACAATGAATGGGGACGAGTACTCTTTACAGATGAGAGCAGATTCAGTCTGAGTAGCGATTCTGGTCGCATAGTCATCTGGAGAGAGCGGGGAAGCCGCAATCATCCCTCGAACATCATTGAAAGGGATAGGTATGGAGGTGGCGGTGTTCTCGTTTGGGGAGGCATCATGCTTGGTAGTCGTATGGAGACCTTCACATCTTCGACGCAGGTTCAGTCAACGGGACTCGTTATTGTAACGAGATTCTTCTTCCATGTGTGCGTCTTTTTAGAGGCGCTATGGGTCCGCAGTTCCTTTTCATGGACGACAATGCACCATGTCATCGCACAGTAGCTGCCGAAGAGCTGTTAGAGAGTGAGGATATTGAACGTATGGATAGGCCGGCACGATCTCCGGATCTCAATCCCATCGAGCATGTATGGGATTTTCTAGGCAGACGCTTGGCAGCTCGTATCTTACCACCAGTAACTATTCCGGAGCTTCGATTGGCGCTGCAAGACGAATGGGCAGAAATGCCTCAACAACTCATTGACACCCTCATTCTCAGCATGGGCAGACGCTGTGAAACCTGCCTAGCAGTCAGGGGAGATCATATCCCTTATTAAAGACCGGATGTTTCTTGCTGGACACCCATCACAGGGATGTTTCGGACTTCAGTCGCATTGCGCTCCATGCTACTTTTTCAATAAAGCTTCTTTTTATCCCTCTGATTTCTCTTTTAGTAAGTGTTGTTACATTACTCATGTCCTTACGTATTGGGGATCTTACGGTATTAAATGTGTTGATTTGGAAAGCTTTTGTACAAAGTTATATTGAAAAAACCGTCTCGTCCTTAATTTTTGCACACCAGTGTATTCAGATCCTATCTAATCGATAAAACATAGAAATTGTTGAAAGAGTGTCAGACAGACATGGCAATTATTCCAGGCGAATTAACCCTGTAGTTCAGCCTTTAAATGTGTGTATCAACAAACCATTCAAAAAGAATTTAAAACGACAGTGGAATCGTAGATGTTAGCAGGTGAAAAACATTTACAAAAGAAGGCCAAATGCGTCATGGTAGTCTAGAGATAGTGTCTGAGTGGAAAATAAAAAAACATGAGAGGAAATAAAACCCAATATATTTCAAAAGTCAGTTAAAAATTTAATAAAACTAATAAATAGTTTAGATGGAACGGATGATGCTCGTCTACATATGGATGAGAGTAACAACGGGAGGTGAAGATGGAACAGAATTCGATGATGTGCCTGATGATATAACGGAAGACGAATATAACAAACTTTTCATGTTATCCGATAGAGAAAATTTTTAAGTTCATAAGGTATGTCATTTCTTTTAAATATACAGCATTGAGGTACACTTAGAAATCTAATTTTTGCACGCTTATCTTTCCCTTATTTTCAAATCTATCATTTTTATATCCGGCATATTACACGCATACGTAAATTTCGATTTTTTTTATATTAAAAGTGTGCGTTATACGCTGGAGTATACGGTATTTTTTATTATTTTATAATGCATGATAAATAAATCGTAGATAACAAATAATGATAACAAATAATAATAATATATAAATAATAATAATGATAAATAACAAAGAGAACAACAATAAAAGCAGAAAACTAATTATTTTATTGAAATGCTAAAATTTTCAGCAGACTTTCCAAACTTCATTCAAGTCTGAACATGAGATAATTTGATACATGGAAACAAAGAAGTTGGAAGAGTGATATTAAAATTGAAACAATACCCATTGTTAGAAAATTCGTTTTGTACTTCTCTGTCAGCGGTTCTGAACAACCCTAAAAATGATAAAATTCTTCTGTAGAAGCCAATTAATGCGTTTTCTGAATAAGAAATCGGTACTTTTCCGTTTTGCCGGCGCAGGCGATAAAATCGCCAATAATGGCACAACTGATGCCAAGCGGAATATCCTGAATGGTAAGCCTCATTTTCAAGACAAGTCACAGCCATTTCTTATCAGATTCATTGTTTCTTTCAATACTGGCATATAATTACTTAGAATTTTTACCAGATAGTTCAATTTTATGTCTAAGGCCGTTGTACATGTATAAGTCAATTAGGATGCAATCACAGCGCTTACCCGAAGCCTAAAATATAGAAAAAGCAAAGTCAAGGGTTAAATTCATGAATTCTAATGAGAATGCATTAGCGAAGTAAAGCACTGCAGTTTTACATAATTTCTGAGTAAGCTATTCGTACGAATTGAAATAATTCTTGCATTTAAACTTGTATTTCAAATTAAGATCTAACTTGAAATTGATGTAGATAATTACTGAGAGAATTAGATTTTTGTAGCCTAGTTTACGTGAGAGGAGATCACTTGGGGTCACGTGATATGAACGGCGACTCAGGATGTTGAACCATGAAAGCATAGTAAATTCTTAAATTAATGGCCTTTTTACAAATTTATCTTCTTTATTTATTGGCTTTTTACAAAATTTTAAACGATATTAAAATGTTTATGCCTTCAAAATCAAAAATTTTTAGAACTAATATTTTTTATGTGTATACTGTATGTTGTCGCCAATAAAGTCTGCTTGGCGAGATTTGCGCCGGCGAAACGGAAAAGTACCAAGAAATCTAAGAAAAATTTTTAACATTTTTAAAATGCATATTTAATCGAGAAGAATATTTCTTACATACTATCACATATCATTAGGTGTATCCCAATATTTTTCTAATTGTAATAGTAACTTTCACTGACATTTTGTTCTAAGTTTCGATTTCGACATATAGTCTAGGCCGGCGCCAGAGCCGTTGCGACTGCTCTGGGCAGCAGAATTTAGGGAAAGCATAAGTTTCAGAAGTAACTGAAGCATCAAGCAACAATATTCAGGGATGGCAAAATTTTTAGAATTTAGGGCACGCATTTGATAGTAGAATTTAAGGAAATACCGGGCAACAAAATTTAGGACCTGCAAAGATTGCACCAGGCGGCAAAATATCCAGCGTTCGTCCTGAATATATTACAGTCGTATTGTTGTGAGCAATATCTTGTATCCCTGTTAGTGTTGTATAAAATGTGCCTGTAAACTTCATGTGTCTAAAAATGTTTTAATAACTGAAAACTGTTGTGAATTCTGATGGCTTTTAGATTGTAAGCAAAGATATTCGCCATCTCCAAACGCGGTTAAAGAAACAGTAGAGAAAACTAAAAGCTGCGTATTTGGTACCGGCAATGTATGAAAGCCGGGGCATTCTATAGAATACTTAGGCATTTTGCAGAATGCAGAAAACGGGCCGGCAGAGTATGAAACAAATAACATTTCTCACATTTTCTATGCATTCAATAGAATGTAAAATGAAAAGCTGGCAAGGTAGTTACTAGTATCACAAATCCGTTTCGAATCATGCGGTTATAGTAGATGGTGGATTAAACCAATATGCTGATGACATGCTTCCCGACTGACTTACTTTCACTTGAGACTTGCTTTCATATTCTGCTTCCTATTATGTTTGTATGTTTAAAGGAAACCAGTGATGCGCATGCATGCAGAGAGCGGAAAAAAATGCATATTTTCTGTGGCCATGCTTGTAAAGCTGATGAAATGGATACAATATAATAAAATAATGTTACGAATTTTGTACATGTGTAGATAATTTTGTTGAAATTTTTTTTTTTTTTTTTTTTTTTTTTTTTTTGTACTGTAACATGAAAATCTAAAGACATGATGCTCTGCAGGAAAAATAAGAATACAGGGACTAATCTATTGTTACGAAATGTACAGGCACGGTAAGATGGCTTCCCCACAAAGTAGTTTTAGGGTTGCCATAGAATGGCTAGAGAAGGCAAGGTTGTCACATTTGGCGAGAAATCGCCCGTTTGGCGACAAAATTGGCGATATGCCATGGACGGATGGAGAACCTTCTGGAACGAATTCTCACCGGTTTAGCCCAGAATGTTCTCGAACACCAGCCAAAAGCTATATGAACCTTGCTGGTACGTGGAGAGTGAATCAGTATCGAGTTGGTGTCTCGTCTATCGAGTCAATCCCTGCGGAGTCGATCGAGTTGAGAGCCGGAGTCTCTTAGGCCCATATCACACGGCGTTTGTTTCACACGAACAACTGTTTCGGACAATTTTTCTGCCTGGTTTACTATTGAAAGAAAGACGCGCGACTTTTTCCTTCCTTTCGAAAAAAATTGCAGGTTGTTCGTTTTCAACCAATCAGCTATCAGCTTGTTTGTAATGGGGAACCAGTTTCTCCTGGGTTAACCCCAAAGCGATCTATGTTGATTGGCTGTTGTGACAAAGCAGAAAAATTGTTCCAAACAGTTGTTCTTCGGAAAAAAACCGACGTGTGATAGCAGCCTTAGTGTATCGCGGTTAGTGCATCGTCGAGAGAGCGTGTCGAGCTCTGGGAACGACTGAACCGAAGAGTCGGGAGCCGTGCCCTGTGTGTCGTCGAGTGCATCGCGAGTTGTAGCGTGGAGAGTCTCGAGAGTTCCGAGAACGACCGAACAGTGTCGGGAGCTGTGGTGCTTTGCAGTGAAGCTGCCTCCACCGTGATAGCCTGATAACCTGAAGGCTGTGTCGCTGATCGTGTCAGCGTGTTTATAGTAGTTCATCGATGACTGTAAAACGTGTTTTGGGAGCTGTCCTGACAATACTGGCAAATAAAGTGTGTTTCGATACTTCATCAAGTGTCGTCGTTATTCACTCCGAATCCACACGAACCCCGTACGAACGTGAAGGAAGGAAATAACGTAACAACTGGTGTCAGAAAAGAAAAAACGCAACACTATTTAACATTGAGTAAATGGCTATCTCACTAATTTGATTTACTAAATTTGTATAAGTCATTATTTTAGACCCTGTTTTCATAAACTTTTATTCGTAAAGATAACATTTAGGTCGTTAATGAAAATAAGAAAATAAATAATAAGGTAATAATATACATGAAATGAAAAAAAAAAAAAAAAAAAACTCTCAGGACCGGAAAATGCCAGTCATGATACTCAAGGGATCAACCTACACCGCTTGCCGTAAAATTTGCTTAACCCTCTGGACTGAGCGAATACGTGAAGAAATAAAGAATAAAGGAAGGAAATCATCATAAGCAAATTGTTAATAAAACTTAAACTAAATGTCACAAGTTTTCATCTTTTTCAATACAAAAAAAAGTCATTCAGGGAATGAGGAAAAATCTCCGAATGAAATAAAAATAAAAAAGCTTTTTTTTTTTTTTTTTTTTTTTTTTTTTTTAAATACTATAGCATTCTTGATAGCATATGATTAAAATGGTGGACCTTGATGAGCTGGCGAATTCCTAACTAAAACATTCTTATGTATATCATTCTAAAAGTTGATGCCACTATTGTTCCTGTTCTATTTGCTTCCGAAAGCAGAGCTTTTAGAACTCTTTCGTAATTTTACTTTTAGTTGCCTGCGCACAAGAAGGCTGTCAAAGCTTAACAAAAAAAAAAAAAAAAAAAAAAAAAAGGTGGTGTTGGTGGACCGGAACTGTCTGTTACATTTGTTCCAAACGCTGCTGGGTTTAGATGCGTAGGACTAAATCCAAAGACTTTTATTGTTCCTTAATTTTATTTTATTGATTAAGCGTCCCTTTTTTGTTTTGTTTTATATGTTATTTTAAAGAATGAATGTTTAGGGAAATAAGGGTAAAAATAAAATGAAACTAATAGAATAATTTAATTATTTATTTTTTAACATTATCTTGATAGAACGTGAAGCAGTTTGAAACTTTATGCAAAACGGCCGATAATACGAAAAATAATATGATTCAACGGTTCAGCGCTGATGTTTCTCGTAAACATAGCACATGCACGCTCACGTGTGACGTCATCAAAATAATGTGTATTTTTGCCTAGCTTTGAGACTGTACTATGGTTTAATACCAATTCCAAATTTCAGATTGTGAGTGTATGTGTTTTTGGGAGTTTTGCAATTTAATTATTCAATATGCCGTAAACGATAACTATAGCTTTTAGGGTTCTTGAGATATAAGCGTTCTACTATGACATGTTCTGAGGCTTAAAGTTTTAGAACTATAGCTTTTGAGGTTACTGAGATATAAGCGTTTTGCTAAAACATGTTTAAAGTCTTAGAAGTTTTTGTCGATGATACCATAATTGATGAACATAGTTCCGCGTTAATATACTTTGCGCTTTTTAATACATTTCATAAAAGCGCGTACTTTGAAAATACTTTTATAGATTTATTGTGCACTTACACCGCAGAAGAGAGAAAAAAAAAAAAAAAAAAAAAAAAAAAAAAAAAAAAAAAGGGAAAAAAATTTCCGACCGTTTCGTTACACTTCTAAAGCATTTATAGTTTACACCAGCTGCCAGTGACAGCAGGAAGCGTCACATCCAACTTTAAAATCGTCAAAATGTGTGTGTATGGTGTTTGACTCATCTCACTTGCTTGACAGTAGCAAGTGAATTTCGGGGGGGGGGCTTATAGCTTTTAGAACCCTAAAAGCTATAGCCCCCCTCAAAAAATTCATAGTGCCAAGGAGTGCAAAATTTCGCCTGTCGTTGTCAAGAGCCTTGAGCACCATACAGGCGACAGCACGATTTCGCTCAAACCGCCCCCAATTTTTATGGAGAATACCACGGGTGACGGGTCCGAGGGTCTATCACTCTCTCTTTCCTTACCACAAAGCTCTCGAGAGGACTCGGCTCGCCGCATATTTAATCTTCCAGACTCGTCAATAAGTTTTTTAATTTATCTTCCATGTGACTTGGCAAGCAACCGCATTCCATAGTGTTGTCATTCAATGTAAAATAATGCTTTTCGTTTATTTTCCATATTTAACATGATTACCTACCATTCAAAAGTTTCTAGGAGAGATAATTCATAGCTTATTTAATGCATAATAAATCCAGTTACAAATTTTGCAATGCATTTTATTTGAACGTTCAAAAATTATTACATTTAAATATTGATGCTTTTCATGTTTTTATTCAAATGAACTCAAAATGACTATCTTTTATTATAAAACCGTAATGAGTATTATGATAAACTCCTTAATATTTTCATATAGATGCATGCACACTAAGTATGCGTAGATAATATGCACTAATTCATTGACATTACTCACCTTCGTGAAAATATTACGTAAATTTTTCAAGTTACAGTTGGTTATACTGACAGCTATTTTGCAGCAAGAAAGAGGAATCGCTGAGCTGTCATTAGTTTCTATCAGCCATTTACTTGTTCTCCAGTCTGTATAGTTTCGAGCTCCGCAGCACTGGAACTAGACACAGAGCGTAAGGCATTAAAATGATAAAATCTTTGGAATTTTAGAAATGGAATGGCTTTGAGAAGAATGCTATAAATTTCATAAATAACTTAATGGATTTCTTACAAAAATTTAGCACTGATGGATATGTAAAATGTAAAGTTAAAAAAAATATATTATGCAACAAATGTACTGCGTCTCACCGAAATGATCGGACATATTTCATTTGAAAAAATTTTTAAAGCATAAAATTGAAATTATAGAAAGTGTTATCCTTTGAAATATTCCTACACTATTTTTACTGCCAATACCTAGAACCATTAAGATAGCCCGATGATTTATTTTACCTTAGAGTAACCATAAGCCCGAATGAAAGTTTGAATTAGACCTGTTTATTAACACATTGTGAAAAGAAGCCTCATATTTAAATTTCATCCGCATCGTTTTATCATAATCAGTTGTGAAATATCATAATCAGAGTGAGAAGTGAAGAGAGAAAAAGAGGTGATGGGGCTTCAGTCGCCTCTTGCTGCTGCAAATTGCATGCTTTTTTTTATATATATATATAATGTGCAATTATTAACATTGTAAGAACTTCTGAAAATCTAATTTGACATTCATATGGTAAAAGCGGAAAAATCCAAAAGAAAAACGTAACAGGGAAGAAGAAAGAGTTACGAAAGGTACGTAGTGCAAGTGCTTTGAAGCAGTTGCCTTTTTCTAACATTTCGTAAAATCACTCTTAAATATTAAGAAAATTACAGTGAGATAATATTTGATGACAGCAGCTAATTTAACACATTTGACCATAATGGTCTGTTTATAACACGCAGATGACCTAAAGAATTTTGTAACCGTAGTTAATTCCAGTTAAAGAAAATGGCAGCGAAGGGATTGTGGTACAGGAGGGTGCTTTCTGCTCTTTGAAACGATAATATTAAGTTTATTGATGTTACCATGGATCAGTACAAACATATTAAAATTTTAAACGGAAACCTCATGTGTTGGTGCAAAAATTTAACTTGCAAATCTGATTCCAAATTCTGTCAAGACAATGACCCTGAGTATACTGTTATGAATGATGGCCTTTGTCTATTGTTAAAAGTTTTAAAACAACTTTCAAAAGTGATGTGTACTGTCACTTTTATGAGATACTGTAAGAAATTTTATTATAAACTTGTATAAGTGCTATAATACTCTCATTATTGTGCTATGATATATTTACATTTCTATTTTGCTGAACTTGATGTCATTCTTATGTTGGAGGTTATGAAACATGTTGAGGCCAAATTAATTTGAGTAATCTTACAGCCTGATGCTACTTCTTGGAACCAGATTCATAACTGCACGGCATATGCTAAAAAAACTGGGTGATACTTCTCACTCTTCCCTTTGCACTAATATAACATGAACTTCACTTTTCTCTTAATGATCAAATTACCTTCCTTGAGTAAAAATTTCTCTGGGAGCAACACATTTCCAGTTATTGGCCCATGTCGCCTATATTTCCTATGCATTTTGTTCGAAAATTTTGAGGACATAGCTCACAACAGTCTAAAGTTTTATTCTCTTAACTTTGATGCTGTTGTTATAGTTGTTCCCTCTTTTTATGCCTGCCATTTTCCTGAAGCCGATTCCACATTCAACAGATTCCAAAGGTCATTGTCTCACGAAGATGTTATTTCAACGGGCTAGAAACACAATATGGCGCAGTGGCTAATGTGTCGCCCAGCAGCACAACAGTTCTGGGTTCGATTCCCAGACCGAGACCCACGTCAAGATAGCAGGTATCAGGGCATTGCAGGCCATGGCTCACTAAGGGCTGATATTTAGAAACATAATATATTGATATATGCGTAATATTCGCAGGAGATGTGTAGTTATCCGTATTCTTATTTTATCACAACAAAATGTATGCGATTTCGAAAAATAGGCTAATCTTTCCTTTTGACATCTTAAAGACCACCAAGTAAGAACTCTTATTTGATTTCACAAATACAAATATCCTAAACAGTCAACAACAAAGATTCTGTTTAATTATAGCCATCCGATTTAATCTGTTAATTTGGAAATGATCATTTACTTTAATAACTACCCTCCCTTTTTTAAAATTAAAATTACAGTAAGACCCTGCTTAACACGGGGGATACGTTCCATCAAAGTAGAGCGTAATGCGAAACAGCGCTAAACGAGGCTATCTTTACATGTAAATATTGGGGTTAGGGGAAGATGGCTAGGAAATTGATTAGGTATTAAATTTAAAAAGTATGTTTTTTTTAAAAAAATAAAACCAAACATTTATTTCTTAAAGCCCAAATTAATACCACATTATTATTTCTTGCAAAAATAAAAACAAAATATAAATAACAAAACGAATATTCTTAAAAAAACAAATAAAATTCTCAGTCATATTTAGTTAGCCTTCCGCGTTTTCAGTGTTCTGCCTTTTTGCGACAAAAGCATCTAATGTTGTTTGCCTTTTTCTTTTGCGTTGTTCTCTTAAAAGTTCTTCATAAACGGATAGAGCATCTCTAACACCACGCCTTACTTTTGAGCTCCTGTCAAAATTCGGATCATTTTCAATGAATTGATCCATTATTTCAGTTATGGTAGACAATCTCCTTTTTACAAACGCCATCGAAAGTTCTTTTTGCTCTTCTTCTGAATCACTGCTGTCAACATTTTTGTTTTCTTTTTGTTCAGTTAATTCCTTGAGCTCATCATTAGAAAGACTAGCCGCTGCTTCTTGAATTATTTCTTCGACATCTTCCACATTTACCCCTTCAAAATATGTCTGTACAATACCGCACCAAACAAGAAATACAAGTACACTCTTTCGGATATGTATTTGAAACCTATCGCTGCATAATATTTCGGGGAATCCCCGTATGCTGCGAGCGATTTCGTGGAATCCCCGGGTTGAAATAAAAGAGCGCTAAACCGAAACAGCGTTAAGCGGGGTCTTACTGTACCTCCATTTTGAATAATAAATAAATAAATAAATAGATAAACAAGTAACAATTCCGGAAGTACTCAAAAGCTCTCCAATATTCGTGTAAAGTACAGAAACCAAAACTTGTGAATTTATATCAGGATTTTTCTGTAATACTTCCAAAAGCCACAATAAAATGCCCTTTAACGACAAAATGAACTTCTACTTAACACACGCCTGAGCTAAAGGGCTAATGACTCAACGGAGTCTCCGAGTTTGAGAGTTTGAGAGGAGAACGCCTCTTAAACGGAGTTCGACTCCATTAAAACTATTTGCCACCTTGCATTTCTCCCGCCTTCTTAGCATGCCTTCGTAGTGTGGTGGTCTGCACGCTGGGCACGTATTCCAGAGGTCCGCGGTTCGATTCCAGGCGAAGGCGTTGCTCATTTTTCCTGCACAGTGTGTGACCATGCTTCGTTACAGTAAAAATCTGAATCTATACAATGTATGAGATCCTATCGTACTGGACTGCACTTCATGAGAAACGGAATCTTACGCAAATGATTTAAAAGCGAATGAAGTCAAGGTCTTCCGTTTTTCATCGCAATAAAAACACATAATAAAAAAATATTAAAAAAACACGCATCGAGTGCAGTGATATCTTCAGCTATCGTTCTTAAAAGCAATTATCCCGGTTAGACCTTACTCTACTAATCTCGCTTGTACTACATAAAATGCCTTTCTTCAAAAATATACGTACAGGAGTTGGAAAATGAAACTGAAACGCATGGAGAATATGGCCCCTCGAATTTCAAGCCAGCTTATTCAATTCCGATTGGGACTGCTAAAAGAATTCTCGTTGCATTAACAGTAGCAGAATGTTAAAATTTGGTTTTCGAGGAAACGACTTCAAACATTTAGAATTACAGAGTGTAGATAGAATATATACCAGAGTCCAAAAGAAAATAAGACAGGAATGGTGGATCTGTAATTATATGTGTGTGTGTATGATTATGGCAAAACCTCGAGGGCTATCTGCCTAAGAGGAGGGAAGCCTTCGTGGAGAACTTTCTAAGGGAAACTGGCTCGTATACACGTTACACATGGGGAAAACCACGAAAACGCCCATGCAGCCAGCCCGTTCGCGGGATTCGAACCTCGGATCTGTAATTAAGCAAGTTAGGTAGGTTACGGAGAACGGGGACGAATGGTGTCTAACAGAGGCAGGCATGTGTCAGTCCACACTGCAAGATTAAGAGAGAATGATTTGCAAAACATAAAAGTGAACTTGAAAATCTTCCACATCTTACCCAATTCCTTAACCTCGACACGATTGAGTTTTCTGGAACGTATTATCAGACAGAGTTGGGAAATGTTTACCTCCACCACCATAAAGTAAAACTACCTCTGTTTTGCAAAAGTAATGGTTAAAAATACTTTTAATGATTAAACAAGCCTAATATCAGTCATCTCAAAAAAGGTTCACTCCCATATTGACTTCCAAAACAAGGTCTACACGTCTACACCAGTTTCTAAAGTATGGCATTTCCAGATATAGTTTTTTTCAGTTTCACTGTCCTGCTCCTGCACTCGCGAAATACATACATGGGGAAAAAAAAAAAAAAAAAAAATCTGAAATGTTTCAGATTTTAAATTACGTCCAAAGGGGCGTTTTTTAACATTTTGTGTGTTACCTTTCTTTATTAAATGTCATGTTCCTCGCACTTAAACCATAAGATCCAGTGCAACAGCAATATCGCAAAATAGTTTTAAAACGAGCATATCTTTAGAATTTCCGATACAGAGACTCACGCGCTGGAGATAAAAATGTTTTTTCTGCACAACGTTGCCATTGCTCGCTTTGAAATCCTTGAGTTTGTTAATCAAAAATTCGTCAAAGTTTTAAAAAATAGGAAATCGATCATAAAACAAATTTCAAATTTGGTCTTCCACATGCTCATATTCGTTGGAGGATTACGTTATTCAAAATTCGATGACTCTATGTACCGTTGTTTTATCACAATACGAGAAATATACATACATTTATGCAAATTTTTCATTATTTAATTTCTTCAAATATAATGCAGGACTCTAACATTTTGTGGCAACAGTTTGAAAAGTGAACCGACATTTATGAGTCCGACGCAAAAGGCCAAAACGAAACTAATAGTCCTTCGGGATTCAAATCCCTTTGGACTTAAAAAAAAAAAAAAAAAAAAAAAAAAAAGCATTTTCATTCATTAATGAACTTTTTAATGTGCAATATTTAGAAAAGTTATCGAATAAATAACAGATGATTATCGCCTTTTAAGTCTCTGATTTCATTTAAAACTGCAAACAAAACGAAAATATAGTAACTTTGTTAAAGCATGGAGTCATTGTAATTTACCCTTTCCTGAATTTTGTCCAACGCAGTGAATGCAGACGTCCCTCTCAAGTTTGGATGATATCCCTCTTGTATAAAGTGATTCAGTCTCGAATCGAGAAAATAGTCGATCTAGATTAAGGAAATATCATTAATATTTTTTGAAATCCTCAGGTTTTTATCTCTCAGTGCCTCCTAATTAGTGAAGCAGTGGGACTATATTAATACAACTGAGATATAAAAACTCGATTTAAATTTTAGATCACCATTTTAATTCAAATTCAAAAGTTCGGTTAAATTATATGTTAAAAGATAAATAAAACAGAATTTTAAAGAAAAAAAAAAAGGAACTCTTAAGTGTTTTATATACTAAATATTTATTACCTCATTCATCCACGTGAAAGATAATGCAGCGATGACGCTCTGAGTAACGAAAGTGATACACAAGCAATATGTCAGCTGAATAACAGAAAATAAAATTAAATTAAATCACAGTTTTCTGAATCGTATCTCCTACATAAGTATGACTTTTAACTACAACTGGACTTTTTTCTTTAAATTTTAAAGAACAAGGTCATGTGAAATGCTATAGGAATACGTTTTTATAAGTATCACATTAATTTAATCACGCTATAAGGTATTTCTCCCGCCTTCTTGGCATACCTTCGTGGTGTAGTAGTCTGCACGCTGGACGAGTATTCCAGAGGTCCGTGGTTCGATTCCCGGCGAAGGGGTTGCATATTTTTCATCTTGCCTGCTTCCAAAAATACGTAATGTCTCTACAATGGCGCTCGAACTAAAAAGATGTTAGTTGATGATTCTCCACACCCAGGATTTGGCGATTGGGTCCCTTAAAAACCCCAGTCATTCTTTAAAAGGGGGAGTATATAAGGTAAGTTCTTCCACCTTCTTGGCACGCCTTCGTGGTGGTCTGCATGCTGGGCGCGTATTCCAGAGGTACGCGGTAAGATTCCGCGTTGCCAATTTTTCATCTTTTCAGCTTCCAAATTGCCTAATGTCTCTACAACGCTACTCTGAGGTTTGATACTAACATTGAAACTTTTTCCATTGTTATAATCATTATTAGTCTCTTGATCATTCTTTTAATTTTTCTATTGCTGGCTGGGAAAACGATGCTTCTGAATTCCCTTGAAGATTCTCACCTAAATCACAATCATCAATTCCAGATAAAAGTTATTTGAAAAATGTTTTGAAAAGTAGCTTCCTTATTTTCTCTTAAATTTGCTTTTTGCTGTAGCTCATATTTTTTTACAGAAAACAGTCCGTACTCGTGCTCATATCATTTAAGACAAAAAGAATAATTCTACCTTTTGAAATCCATTACCATTACTGCCAATATCGGTAGAATTTTGTTAGTTTCATATGCCAGTTGACAAGCACTTAAAACCATTACCTACAGGTAATGTGATCCTCTTCTTGAAGAAGCTGTCAAAGTGGCATAAGAATGAGAAGGTAGTGGTGAAAACAAGACGTTGCTTCTTGCCTAATCTACAAGCTGTGATAAAAACTAATCACTTACTCACAGATTCCAGCATTCTGTAAGTTCAGGGACTGAGGGCCATATTGAGATTTAAACTATTTTACCAGCATGATATTAGACGCACCTTTCATCTTTGAGACAACATATGTTGCTCCAGTGGAAAACTTTGTTTAGTAGCTATAACAATCAAAAAGGCGCCCAGCCGATATAGTATTTAATGCCACTGTTTACCGTAACGATGGGCCCGAATTCGAATCCCGGAGGAAACGTGGTTTTTAAATGTTCTTCCCTTCACAGGAGGCAACTGTTACCACTTATTAGGTGCTTCCACAATGAACTGGCCACCACTTCCGGCCCTTGTAGTGGAGCAAAGCTAATGGCTATTAAACAAAGCACCTGGCCATTAAACAAAATATCTGTCAGAATGTGAGAATGGAAATTTCTCACACCACGCAGTTCATCAGCATGGACACTATCGTAACATTAATCGGAATCGAAGAACTACACGGGCATATAAATACCCGCCAAACAGGTTTTATTTTTCTCTCTTTCTTAACTACGGCTCGCACGAGTATGCGGGGCTGCAGCCCTTGCATCGCTCGCACTCCAGAAAATGTTGTCGTCTTTTTGATGAAAAAGAAGGAGCAAAGGTGCCTGAAAATTTGCACGAAATATCTGGACGAGTATGCTGGATATTAATGCATAAGTAACGTTGTACTATATGTTTTTAGTGAAAAGATTGCTGCCATTGATCATCGGATGGTTTCCTCGTGGTGCATATGCTCAGGCCGTGTGTATTGAAGGAACTTGTGAGTAGCGCAGATATCATCACGCTGAAATAGGAGATAAGTTATTAAAAGAAATAATCTACGAATCATGTGTAAAAAACCTTTCGGGCTGTGTGTACGAAACGTAATAATATTTCCAATAAGGAAAATGAACGATGTTTTCTGATTTAGATTTGTTTTCTAGTTTTCACAGGGCTGCGTAGTTCTTTTATATTTTGTGTGCGTTGATATTAATATGATGTGTTTAATCCAGATAATGCTTAAATGATTAAATAAAGTGAGACTGAAAAGGGAAAATTGTCTTCAAACGTATGCATGTGTTTTGAGTAAGTGAAGCAATTTTATTATTCTCTATTTTAGGTTTACAACGCAATGTACGTAATATCGCTTTTTAGGCCAGCACATATTGGGCACATGTAACTTTGATTTGATACTTGTAAGTATCTAGTTAAGATAGATTGTCACACAAACACCACACAGAAAATGTAGAGTAGCGTAAACTTATCCTCTACCGATTGATGTGTGCCAACATGAGCAATGAACACAACCGTCCGAAAGATTTCTTCGCACAGTTGGTCGAAACTTTCCCAAAAGAGCTTTAAATCTTCTCTGCTCTAATTTGGTGTTTATGATATAGTTAACAAGTTTTATTAACCTAATAAATTTATGCTGAGAGTTCCAGCGTGGCGATGTATCATCACAGAAAGAAAGAAATACAAAAATGTAAATGGTTGATAAACTGAAAACGTAACATCTTCTTGCAAGAATAGAAGAGAAACATGCCAATCAGACAATCAAAATCGCAATATCAACCTTGTATTTAGCGTGTAAGGATCTTAAGTTTTACTAACGTTTATTTTATTTTAAATCTTTACTATCACTTCTTATTTTCTACTTCCGGCCAGAATTAAAAGCTTTAACTTATTTATGCAAATTTGTCTTGCGAACGCCAAGTACTGAAGTTGTGGCTTTTTGCCAAGCAAGAGAGAGGAAGGAGTTAGTAGAAGCAGGCCGCTTGCCTTAGCAGTTTTACTCGGTTGCTGGTTGCCTTCCAGGCCAGAGATTTAATCCTCTTAAAAATTTTAAACGTATTGTAGTGTTAACAGTTCTCTGTACTACATACGGCTTTTTGTTAATATACGGCCAATCTTCCACGTAGGCCCTTGTTTATTATTCCAAAGTTAAGTTAGAGTTTAGTTAATATTTTTATATTCTTACGTTCAGACCACAAGTGGTTGGTTTCTGTATTCCGAAGTCCGAAAACCATTGTAAAGAGTGAAAAATAAAGGGTTTCGTATACCCTTCCTGTGTATCTTGTCTACTTCCCACATTTATCGAACATAGCTTTAGTAAGCTCCCTGTTCCGAGTCAGGTTCTTGAATGTTCCCAAAGCAAGTAAGGCGGAACATTGAACCTGATAAGCGTACATATATTAAAACAATCGATTTCGAAGGGACCTTTAGGTGCCCTCGAAATCGATTGAGTGTTTTAATATATGTACGCTAAATAAAAGGTTGTTATTGCGATTTTGATCTTCTTGCAAGTTCCATGTCCTTGCCTGAGAAGGCCAGAAATAGTATTTTCAGGCATATGGATGTATGAAAAGTAATAGTAGAGTAATAGTGCTCTCGTAAAAAAAAGTGGTTTACTCTTTTTGTATGAAAAAGCAATCTTCTTTTTACTTCATTTGTAGCATACTTACTATACATAATGTGATCCTCTTTTTGAAGAAGGTGTCAAAGCAGGACAAGAAGGAGAAGACAACGATAATGATTCCACAAATGATGAGCATGACGTTGCTTGCATAGTAGACATCAGGTCCCAACAATACGTTGGCGTCATCCATATCGATATTAACGTAAGCTCCAGTGCTAATAACTGCTATTCCACTAATCTGTAGTTAAAAAGAGAGAAAGAGAGTGATTTTTTTTAAGGCAGAGGGGAAAAAATCTGAAAATTTTCAGATTTTATATTACGCCCAAAGGGGCATTTTTTGAACTCTTTGTGTGTTACGTTTACTTATTAAATATAACGTTCTTCACACTTAAACCATAAAATTCAATTCAACAACAGTATCAAAAAGTAATTAAAAAAAACATATCTTTAGAATTTCCGATACGCAGTCTCTCTCGCTGGAGATTTAAAATGTTTTTTTTTTTTTTCGTACAGTGTTGCCATTGCTTGCTTTGAAATCGAGTTTCTTAATCAAAAATTCATAAATGCTTTAAAAGTATGAAAGAGATAATAAAACAAATTCCAAATTTGGGCTTCCAGATGCCCATATTCGGATGAAGGATTGCGTTATTCAAATTTTGGCTCTAGGTAACGTTGTTTCATCACAATGAGAGAAACAAACACACATTTATGCAGATTCTTCATTATTTAATTTCTTCAAATATAATACAGTGCGATAATATTTGGTGACAATGATTTACTTTATAGTAAGAAAGTCAATTTTTTTAGTTACTTGGAAAACATTCCAACTGTCAGATGGAAAGCGAGCAATAGCAAGCGCTCTCCGTATCTTTATTATCTAGAGTTAAATGTTCTTGCAGTTTGTAGCATTTGAAAGGACCATGCACCCATAATTGAAAGTATTATAATGCTAATATACAAATATTAGCATATATCTACGAATGCAGTATGAAGGCAGTAAAAGAAAGATTGGCTTTAGAATAAAAATGAAACAAATAATAATTTTAAAATATTTTTTTTTTATCAATTTACAAGCAATTTTTCTATTTTTCTACGTAATTTCCTGGTCAGTTTAGATATTTCTCATAAGGCTTCGCTCAGGCGAAGGCTTTTTCGATCATAAAGTTTTGTGGTGTAAAGTATAAAAGTCATTAATTCTGTTCACACCTATTTAATGGGGTTTAAGTCGTAGCCAATTAGGAAAGGTAAAGCTCTGTATGCGTAAATGTATAGCTGATACAAACCGTCCACCGAATTTCAGTACGTGTTTGTTTCATCATCCATTGACATTTGTTCGTCTTTTACAGTATGTTGTCATGAAGTTGAAAAGTTAGAACTTTTAAGCAAATCAGTTTTAAACCAGTTTGGGTGACGTAGAAAGATTTGATGGTCCGGAAATGAATCTCGACTCTACCTCTTATGATCGAAAAACCATTGTGTAAACGCAACTTGAAGAACAAGTGTTTTTGGATACCAACCTCAAAAAGCTCCTCATAGAACTGGTAGCAGAGTTGTATGCGAGGTATGATGACGTTAGCCAGTTATTGACAATCGAGCAGTGTTTCTTGTCATTTCTTCTTATGATTATGCTTTACGTTCACTACAGGCATCAACTTCTTAGAGTTTAAACCTGATCATTCTAACTTGCCATACGGCCATTCACGGTTGTAGAAAAAATTTAGGGCGCTATCACGCCACTTACCCGAAGGCGAAAATAAGAGTCTGAGAGATCAGGCAATCAGAGCTTTAAGGTGGCATGTCAAGGTGGCGTACACTAACACAATAAAATTTAAAATGACTTAAAAATTATGAAAATCATCTGAGTCCTGACTGAAGAACATAAACTGCTTAGTGAGAGATTCGAGATAATAATATCTAATTCTTGAGAATTCAGGTGACCGGTACTAGCCATTAGGGTTGGATCCACATTGCTAGGCGTGATGAGTTCAATTATTTACACTTTGTACAAATAACACTAAAAGTCTTGGCCTGTCCAGGCACTAAGTCCACATTCTTAGTAGTAAACACAAACACAAATTCACAAACATGAAATAAATTTTGGTTAAATACTTGGATAAATACTAGGATTAAATGCTTGATTAAATACTTCAATAGAATGAGATAAGTTGAATAAAACTATATATATATTTACAGCTACCACTTTACATTGTGGTGAATTGACCTACATCGTTTCACGACGTCCACGGTGCTATCATAGTTCGTAAGTTCTTTCAAAGTAGTGACTGGCGATTTTTCCATTTTCTCAAAAGAGTTGTGAGCATCCATTAGGATCTGGTCGGGTATTGGTTTAATTTTTAAATCTTCATAAATGATCGTATTTCTAACATACCAAGACGCATTAACCATCGCCCTTAGTATTTTATTTTGCAGGAGGTTAATTTTCCTTCGTTCAGTCTTTAACGCCGTGGCTCAGGACGGCGCTGCATAAAGCAAAATTGGTCTAATAAGTGCTAAATACAGAGTACGTTTAATTTTTAAGCTAAGTTTAGATTTCCGTCCTATGAGATTATAGAGAGACACATAAGCTCTATTTGCTTTGGTAACTTGGTTAATTACATGGTCTTTAAATCTAAGTCGTTCATCAAGAATCACTCCGAGGTATTTGTCATTTCTTTTTGTCTTTCTTGTTTCTTCTTGTCCCCGTTTGCTCGAATCTCCTCTCTCAGTGAATTCAGTTTCTCAATCGTCTGTTCCAAATAGTCAGTGTTTACAGATGGCCGACCAGAGTGGGATTCATTATGGATCATTTTGGATTTTTCTTCGACAATGTCATCCATTTTACGAATTTTACTGTCATTTATTGCAGTGCCGGATTGACAAATTTTACGAACTTTACTGCGACTCATTACTGCTGTCGTTTGATCCATTTCACACATCTATCGACGAGCATGCGCAACTTCCATTTTTACTATTGTCGAGAATTAGATGGTTAACTGTACCGCCTAGTCTTCCGAGCACTCGATTTTCTTAAACATTTTAATCTCACAACAGGAAGCTTTCAGACTGCGTGAATACAAATGACGTCAAATTTTGCGCACAAAAAAGCCTGTGCACTCACTAATTTTCATGTCCTCGTAAAATATGAAATGTAGTCACTAATGATCTTTACTTAATAGCCGTCGCATTTCTATGGGTATCAAATACTTTTTTGAGTGCACTGAGGATGAAAGAATAAACAGTAAGCTTTGATGTATTTATGAGAAAAAGTGATAGAAATAGCGTAAATTACAATATATGGACTCATAAATAACTAGATCTTCATAAATTCTTGGCTTTAAGATGATCAGCATGAAACAAGATCATCTTTGACGATCCTTAATGTAGTCAAATGAACATATTTGTGCTTTCTAAAATTTAATTTTATAATTTTTACTTATGCTGCAGTACAAATCAAAGTGAATGAATGCTCTTGTAGAAGCATGCCGAACGTTTCTTTATGAAAAGCAAAAAATTTTAAAAATGAATTTAACTTTCAATATTTTTTGTTTGTAGTGAATTGGGAATTTTATACACATGGTTGAATATGGAATGCTGAAGGATAACTATGTTTCGTAGCGTCATAACTTTCAAGTAATGAATCTTTTAAGAGAGCACGAAATCAAATTATCGATATATTAATAAAATTAAATAAATCTTGTACAGTTTATTTATTTACACATTGGTTTTTCACTCAGGAGGTTGATGGTATATTACGTTTCAAGCATTAAAACTGACACGAACTTTCCTTCTCTTTTCAAAAGATCAGAATCTGGTTCCTTTTCTTCTTGCCACCTCAAAAAACATTTTCAGATTAAACGTGAGAAGGAGGGAAGATAGTTGCAAATCTTTAACAAATACACCTCTTCGATTTTTTCGCGATGATTAAAAAAAAAAAAAAAAAAAAAAAAAAAAAAAAAAAAAAAAACTGAAAGTTTTCAGATTTTATATTACGCACAGAAGCGCGTTTTTTTTTAACCTTTTTGTACGTTACCTTTATTTATTAAATATCATGTTTATCGCACTTAAACCACATAAAATTCAATACAATAGCAATGTCACAAAATATTTAAAAACAGCATATCTTTAGAATTTCCGATACACAGTCTCGCCCGCTGGAGATAAAAATGTTTTTCGCATAAAGTGTTCCCATTGCTCCCTTCGAAATCGTTTAGTTTGTTAAGTAAAAATTCGTTAAAATTTTACAAAGTTTGAAATACATAATAAAATAAATTCCAAATTTTCTTTAAATACAATACAGGGCAACAGTTTGAAAATTATTAAAGAATATTGGGTGGCAACAGTTTGAAAAGTGAACAACGCAGAAAGTGGAAGGACGCAAAATGCCGTTTTGAGATTAATAGCTCTTTGGGTGTAACGTCCTTGGGGCTAAAAAGGAGAAGAAAAGAAAAAAAAAAAAAAAATTCTCCTACCCCCAAAAAACACAATTAATCCTCTAAAAAAAGCGATCCCCCCTATCAAAAGAAATGAAAAAGGGAGATATACGCACAATAGTTCTCAATTAACTACAAAAAAAATAAGCTTATATTTTTATAATGTTGAGAGAAATAAAGTTTTCATTACTTGCTGTAATTACTATTACTTACCCAAAGAAGAATATTAATAAAACGCAGAGTCCGTGTGTAAATGGCATGCTTTTCTTCATCCCTGTCTTCTACCAATATGTCGGTATTCGCTGTAACAGAAATCTCTGACTTACTAACTATTCTATAAGAGTTCTAAAAAGTGTTTTGTTTCATTTAAAAATATTAATTCTAGATATTTCTTTACAAGAACAAGAAAAAATTCCAGAGAATTTCTAAAGACCAGTTCAAAATAATTCCTTTTAATCAATTTGCAGAATAATAGGACGTTGCAGAATAATAAAGACGTACGTTTTGTTGAATGTTATCTAATATAGCAGCAGAACAGAAGAAAAAAGTACCTCGCAGAAAGATGCACATATATATTCATAGGGAAAAAAGAAATAAAAGAAGAAGAATCGATCTGATTATTTCGAATTAATCATTACATCAAAGGAGATTAATTACTTTTAAATGTACTTTCTTAGACGCTTAATATTGCGATTGTTTACTGGTACGCTGATTGAAGCTGATCGGATAATATAAGGTCTTTACGAACCCTGAAAAAATCATTAAATTCATGATCATTCCTTACAATAAGGATCTTAACTCGAATCACGAAAAAAAAAAAAAAAAAAAAAAAAAAAAATTAAGCTGATTCGTTACTATCGTTAGTATGATTGCTATTGGTAATCTTTTGAGCAATTTCAGATGGATAAATAGCTGCGATCGATGAGCGAAATGTTGAGATATTGTAAGATTTCATTAATTCCACTTCTGAAATTTAGTAGCCATCAAATTGAATGATAGTTTTTACTTAATTCAGCTCATTATACTCCTGTAATCAAAATGTTCACGTAAAATAATAGTAGGGCAATTTTATTTGAATTGTAAAAAACTATTATTAAATCATCTTCGAAATAATATTCATCGGAACACACGTATTTGCTCCAGCGATGCCACCGTTCTGGACATGTCCAGAGAACTTCACTTTTGCTGTCTGTCGTACACTGGTTGTCACGTCGTTTTCGACAGCTTGAACTGTTTGAGAGCATTAACTCATAAAATCATATTGGTAAAAAAAGAACACCAACAACAAATGGGATTAACCGGCCCCAAGACTAAGAGGTCTTATTACCGGCATGTAAAACTAACCCAGACCTGCCCCGACAAGATGACTTCGTTACGAGCATCGCCAGCCAGAGCAGATTACTCACTACCGAGTACAACTTTGTGAGTCTGATGTTCAAATGTACCACCAAGATCTGCTCAAGCAAAGAATATGTACATAGAAGTTGTTTGGCTCAAGCGCCCTATGATGGGAAGCCACCCGCAGCTTGGTGGCGGGAACGTTAACCGTTCCCCGTCTGGGCAACTTTGCTGCCCCTCCACCACTCCGAGGCTGACTCACAGAAGGGGGTAAGAAAGAACAGCCAGAAATCAGATGGTGAGATATCTGAAAAATAAAGTGGTTGTAGCATGACTGATATCTATTTTCGTGTTAAAAATTCCTAAACTGATATAGCCGTGCAACTGAGAACGTTGTTGCAGTTCAGAATCTATCAGGACCTCAATTTTTTATCATTTTCTTCAGAGTTTGCTGTCGAAAACAGGAAGCAGTTTTCCACAGTAAAGCACTAGCAGGTGGCTTTTGTTGGCATTGGTTGGTTTGATAGTCGCTGTTCTCCCCCCCCCCGGAAAAGAATCAGCATAACTTAGATTTTTTATAGTTGGTTTGGTGGTACTTTGGTAGACGGTTGCACGGATTTTGGCGATTGTTTGGCGATTTTTCTTTTGGCGAGTAATACAACTTATGGTAAACCCATTGCTGCATAAGTTATTTATGGTAACCGATACTTTGTTGTCATTTTATTAAAAAAATAATGCATAACTTCCGTGTTTTAAATATTATCTATGGCTTCTAAATATTAAAAATCAATTTAATTTTACATTTTTATTTGAAATAAAAATTTTGTTGTTTATAATATTTTATGTTATTAATGATGTAATCAATGACGTCACCTTACTTAAAAAGTAATTGGTTTTATTAATATCTATAAATTTAACCTAATGTTTTAAACATTATTTATGGCTGTTAAATATTAAAATACAATTTAGTTTTGCATTTGTTTTAAAAATGATTTTATTATGAATGATTATTTAAATAATTTTAATTCTATGCGTGATGTAATCAGCTCCCTGATTGGTTACTGAATATTTGTGCATTACCGCGCCATTTTAAAATTTTATTATTCATCTCTTCGAATTCGTCAGATTTCAAATGGAAGGAATATCTTCGTTTCGATGATGAATGTTATTATTGGTAATTACCAAGAATTATTGGTATTGGAATAAAAAAAATTGCCCTTTGAGACCTTATTTTGGCCAAGCTGTCATTCCTAATCAAAGATTTATTTATAAATTGTTAATAACGTCAGAGGAAATTTATTTTAAATTTTTTGAGGAAACCTCGCTAATTGTTTCTTCAATGAAGTGCGAGATATGTGGATAACAGATGAAGGTGGTTAAAAGAGCCGATTCAATTATGATTTCGATTTTTTTGTGGTTCTTATCAATAAACAAGAGGTTAAATTACTCAAAAAATGTAAGTACATATTTTTCTTTTCTTTTATAATTGTATACTTGAATTTTTGTTAAAAAAAATAATACACTATTTTCAAAAATTGCTGAGATAATTATTGTCACATATAATGTTAATTATATTTTATATAACGTATTTTAAAGTATTTGAGTTTAATAATATTCTAATTCTTTTAAATGTTGGTAGGATGGTTTTTAATTCGATATTCAATTTCAGTAATATTTTAATCTAATTAAACGTTGGCACAATGTTTTTATAGCGGTGTTTTTATTCTTTTTTTCACTGTATGAAAGTAATAATAGCCTTACTTTAGTATTTTATACTCATAGTAAATGTATTTATTTACACTTGCCTGCCATCTTAAAAAACAACATTTTCAACAAAAAATTAATCCATTACTTTTAACGATATATATTTTTTTTTAAGTTTCGAATACTTTACTATGCGTAGAAACAGCGTTTTTCAAGATGGCTGACGATTGTAAAAATCGCGCCAACAATTGCGCCAACGTAAATCGCCAAAAATCCGTGCAACCGTCTACCAAAGTAGCACCGTTGGTGTGCGTTGGTTTGTGTTCTTTATCGCAGCAGAGATGTTTGTGTATGCAAAAGTTTAGTTTGAAGGACCATTCTAAAGATTAAGTTTTCATTTTCAGGTCGTACGCAAAAACCAGAGCTACTTTACAGAAATGCGTTTTGCTCAAAGCTTTGTCAAATGGTCCAAATGTACTTACACTCCGCTTACACTACAGCACGAATTATATTGTCCTGCGTGATAATTCAACATAAATTTCTCAATTCGTTAACCTTCTGTGATACTATTTAATACTATACTTAAATTAGTATTACCATACTTAAATACGACTTTCCTGCCAACGTTTCGATCACAGGAGAATTCGTAAATAATCATAATTTTGTAAATTTAAGGGCTGATTTTTACAAAACATTGTATCGTTTTAAAGAAACAAATTTCTTCAAGGGCAAGAATTTTTAAATAATGTTTTAGTTACTACATAAATATTATTCAAACATCAAGTGAGAGAACAATTATAACAGTTTTTAGAAGGTTTTTGATTTGTTTGCGAATACTTACATAAACTAGAAAGTTGTGTACATAATATGTATGCAACTTAGAAACTGCTGTATATGTACGAATATATATGTACGTACGAATTTATAAATCTGGTTACCTGTTTTTTTATCCTGCTTTCAAACCTTCTTGTTAATGAAAAGATTTATGAAAATATCACTCTTTGCACGCATATTATTAAAATAATATCACTTCAAATTAAGTATGCAATTAAAATCTAATTATAAAAGACTAGTTACTTGTAATATGTTTACATTACCTTTTTTCAATAGTTTAGTGAACATTTTTCAATCTCTAGTTCGTTTTCTAAGCTTTAAGTAGTATTTTGATTCAGAATTAACAATAATGATTACGATTATTTTAATCGGAAACTTTATGAGTTTAAACGTATATACAGATAAGAATGATTTGTTTTGTTAACTTCAGTCGCTTTTAAAATGTAATTAATTGAGAGAATCCCAAATGTAGCTCATTCGTTTACAGCTTCCATGTTAAAATGAGAGGCGCTTGATAGAATTTTTCTCAAAATCTAATAAATATCGGTGCTATGATTTTTACTACTGTTATTTGGATTTAGGTAAACATAACAGACAGAATTTGGGTGTTGCCATAATCAATAAATAAAGTGGAGAAATTTGAATCAACCGTTTTGTTACCATTTTGCTTTATTTCTGCTATTATTAATAAAAAGAAATTATTACTACCATTTGTGGGTCATTTGTAACTAAAAATAAAATCATCAGGATTAAACTGTTAAGGTAATTTTATAATTAAAGTTTTCTGTGAGAGTGATTATCTGAAAGGTCATGCTGTTGTAAGTCGACTCTGTCATTAGTTAAGATGCTCATATAACTAGAAACAGAGTGAGTATTGATTACTGATTCAACATACTATTTTGACCTTAATTTCGAAGCATTCTTAAAACTGACTAGAAAAACAAAACAAAAAAAAAAAAAAAAAAAAAAAAAAAAACCCGTCAATTTATCTGTAAATACGAAACTGACTCGCTGGTTTTAACCAGATTTATAAAATGTACATTTTAGCTGTGAACCCTTACTATATATGCACTAAAAAGAAAAGATGGAAATATTTTATTTGCATAAAGCACAAAAGATGTATAAAGCACAGAAGAAGGATGTTTATGGTTTTACTAACTATAATCGAAGATATTCAGTTGGAATTTCTCCAAGAGTTTTACTTATTAATTAGTTAATAAATTATGAAAGCAAAATGTGATTTATTTCGTGCTTGCAGTTAAAAATAATTTACTTTAAATGCCTATATTTCATCGAACATTAACTGTCTTCATACCAAATTTCATTTTAATACAGTATATCTCAATAATCCGAACTCTGACTATCCGAATCGCTGATTATCCGAATCGCTTTCAGAATTTTTCAGAATCAACCGAAGAAGAGGAGGGAAAGGAGAGGAAAAAAGAAGCTCAAGGAAAAGGAAAAGGAAGAGACAGGAGAAGATGAGGATGACGTGTCGTTTGAGGAATTAAGAAACATTCTTTTGAAAATGCCTGGATGTTCAGAAGTTAATGCTGAAGATACAGCAGAAAGATGTGATTCGTCAAACCCTGGGTTTCAGATTCTAAATGATGGGGAATTTATTGAAAGTGTGAGAGAAGAAAGTGTCGAGGAAGAAAATGACCTTAATGTCGAAATTGAAGCAAACACGGGACCATCAGCCAGTGAAGCGTTTGCCAGCCTTAAAATTGTGTTGAAGTGGATGAAGCTTGATTTGTGACTTCCTTCAACGGCTAATACCGACTGCTTCGAGTCTTGACTAGTAGATCAAACTTATGTCTTTAGCCTTTCGCGGTAATAATGAAGCTTGACTTGTGACTTCCTTCAACGGCTAATACCGACTGCTTCGAGTCTTGACTAGTAGATCAAACTTATGTCTTTAGCCTTTCGCGGTAATAATGAAGCTTGACTTGTGACTTCCTTCAACGGCTAATACCGACTGCTTCGAGTCTTGACTAGTAGATCAAACTTATGTCTTTAGCCTTTCGCGGTAATAATAGCAGATATAATACCCCTTGGTATCAATACCCGTAGGCGGTACTTTAATGATAAGCCTCCGATTTGACTAAAGGCATAATTTCTAGCGCAATCAAGTATTATGGACATGGCATACGCAGGCATTCAAACTTAACATAAAGCAATAAATATGCATAGTGAAATTGTGAAAGAATTGTGAAAGTTCATAAAGCAATTAATGAGCATCAAAACTGAAGGCGTGTTTCCTAACTCAATCTTGTTCTCTCGTCCTGGCATACTGTGGCAATCAAACAAATCATAAAGCAGTATAGGCACACATTCATAAAGATAAGCAATCTTGAAAAGGCTAGTCAAAATTAAAGCAAAAGTACAGGTAGATGTTCACTCTTGATGGTAGCAATGACAAGCATTCGATATTTAAAGAAAATGGCAAAGGCATAGTCTAAAACTGGCAGCAATTATAATGGCATATCAGTATTTCATAAGTAGGTAGAGTAGCAACATCTCATCATATCTTCTTCAACGAAGATGAGTAGTAGCCAGCCGTACTCGTGCGGGGGAAGTGACGTCACAGTGGATGGAGCGTCAATCCGAGTGTGACCACATGCAACTTCCCATTGTAAGCGGATACACGACTTGGCTGCCCGAAAAGAGATGAAGGCAGTCAAAGTGCTTACTTTGTCCCAGTTAAGCAAGCAATGACTTTCAGCACTTGTAAGTACTGTAAAGTAGGCTATATAACATGTACGTAAGTGTTGCCTATTCATTTTAGTTAATTAAACCCTTTTTTCTTTGAAAATAGTTTTTTTCTTCCATTTTCAACATACAGTACATATAGTAATTAATTAAAGTGTACGTAGACCCTTTCTTCGGAAAAATTCCAATTATTCGAATGGAGTCCGGTCCCATTTGATTCAGATAATTGGAGTTCTACTGTATTTCGTTTGAGTGCTGTCAGATTTTTCGTAAATTTCACTAAATTTGTTTGAAACATCTACGTATTTAAAAAATCATGCGAAGAAAATTGGAATTAAAAAAATAAATAAAAAAAAAAACTTTACTATATCTTCTTAGATGCATGTTATGTTACAATGTATGTTATCGTTACGAAAATGCATATTAATATTGCTCCAGAAGAAATGAAAAATGAAATGAATGTGTGAAAGTTACTGATTATTTCTTGATTTTCAAAATACAGGTAAGCAATAATATCCTTTTACTTCAGCATTTTACTCTTGGAACCTGAAACGCATTCGTGACTAACTGCATTTTCACAGGGAAATGTGATTTCAAGCGTGTAATTTACATGACCCAATTACAAGGTATTTTAATGTACATTCTCCCTTCTTACTACGTGCCTTCGTGGTGTTATTCGATTGTATCTGCAATAGAGAGTTCCGGAGCTCGAATTTCGTTGAAGGCAGCTCTAATTCTTCACGTTTCCAGACTTCTTAAAAAATTATAAATGATTTTATAGTGGCAATTAAACTAAATATTGTAGATCAGTGGTCTTCAAATTGTGTTCAACCCTGGGGTTCCATAAATGAAACCCTAAGATTTCATGAGACAAAGTAATAGTTCAAGAAGAAAATTATAAAGCAAGCACAATAATTCAATAGTGTTTTGCTAACTAAAAGATATAAAGACATATTTAGTTATAGATTTGTTAAGAATTATGTGCAATACTTTGCAAACCTAAAGCGTTGTCTAATAGAAAATGAATTGAATTTTGATGACGGTGTTAAAAATTATATTATAGAGCCCCTTTCTTAATTAAAAAAAATCCAATGTGTACACTACATGACTTCCTTGTATGGAATATTAAATTATAGGCATTTTTCCTTACATTTCATTACACGTTAGATTGATATACATCCTACATTTCCTAAAAAGTTTACATTTCATTTAAACTTATTCCCTCGAATTTCACAAGAGATATACAAGTATTTCTTGTTCGATTAATTCAGTTCTCTCTTCGCGGCAAAGTAAAAATACATAAAAACTCAAAATATCTTCATTAAGAATTGAAAAATATAGAAAACATAAAACACCAACTACAGTTAAAAATTTTTTAAAACAATTTTTATAGTTAAAATTACAGTTTCTAAGCAAAAACAAACAAGTCGGCCATCAGGCAAGAAGGCTGATTTTTCGATGCACAAAGCTAAAAGTTTTCTTTTGGTCCCACTCGACAAAAAGACACCGGAGGTGAACAAACTGACTTACTCTACTATTCTGCTAAGCTTCAACTGTAAACAAATATGGCTGCTACGGTAAAAACAAATTAGGCTTAGCCGCAGTTAAACAACTTTTAAATTGTTGATAATTCTACAACTATTGCATGCAAATTAACAAAACGCATTTCCGTACAGATGTCACGCAAAAACACTGTTAAATTGCATTCGATAGCGGTCAAAATGGATATTTTCATTCAAATATGTTACCTGGAATTTTTCGCAATTACATTTCTTTTTTTACTTCGTACAAGGAAGAAATTCTTCATTATTTAATTTCTTTAAATATAGTTCTAATATTTGGTGACAACAATTTAAAAAGTGATTCGCCGTTTATAGAGAATCAACGCAAAATGCCAAAACGAAATTAATAGCCCTTCTGGGCAAATTACCCATTTGGGTTAAGAAAGAGCAAGCACGTTTCTGTCGCTAAAATAATACAAGTCTAGATGACACGTTTAGCAGGAGTTAATATTAATAATGAATAAACTACATTAATTGTATTGCAAAATTTTTTAATAAAAAATGCAGATTTTTTTCTTTAACTTTCTTTACCTAAAGTAGCTATAACATATTGATCTACTTTAAGTATTAAATTAAGATATATTTTGGTCTAAGGGTGGAATGGAGTCCCCCCCCTTATAATTCTAACGGTTCCGTGAGGTGACAAAGTTTAAAGACTACTGTTGTAGATGATAATTCGTCACCATCTGCATTTGGCGACTGGGTCCTCTCCTTCTCAATCGCCTTTTAAGTTTGTGTGTGTGTGGGAGGGGGGAGTGTTAGGAATCTCCTTGTTCTTTCCTCCATCTTTATTTATTCTCTCTTCTTCCTACCTTATCGCCTTTCTTTCCTTCATCTTTATTTATTCTCTCTTCTTCCTACCTTATCGCCTTTCTTTCCTTCTTCCTTCTTCTTCCTGCATTATTGGTGTAACTGGAAGGTAGTTTCTGCGATTCCCCTTTTCGCATTTTTCGAAATTCTTGCTGTTCCCGAGAAATCGGACAGTGCAGTCAAAGAACGTCTATGTGCAATACATATCCTTTGGTACAGTCCCCCTCCCACGGCTCCTCAGGAAGTGCCACGATGAGTTCATTAACCTCTGGATACAGATTTATTGGAGAAAACTTTTTGCATGTGGAACGGATATAATTTTTGGTTGCGATTCATCAATAGCTACTTCACTTTAGGAGTATTAATGTAACAAAATTTAGTATTTAGGTAATCCACTTATATTTCTAATTTTTCTTATTCTGTCATCTTTATTTACCTCTTCATTATCCGTTAAATGTAGAAAGCTTGAAATATCAAAAGCCTATCGCGTGCCATAGTGCTGGCAAAAATTGGAGTACTTATTGCATATCGTTTTGACCAATACATATGCATTTTTGGCTTCTTCATGTGCGACATCAAGATGCATAATGCAATATAAGCTTTCATTTCATCAGAACTTACAGGAAAGCATCTTTTTAGTCCAAAGGGATTTGAATCCCGAAGGACTATTAGTTTCGTTTTGGCATTTTGCGTCGGACTCATAAATGTCGGTTCACTTTTCAAACTGTTGCCACAAAATGTTAGAGTCCTGCATTATATTTGAAGAAATTAAATAATGAAAAATCTGCATAAATGTATGTATATTTCTCGTATTGTGATAAAACAACGGTACATAGAGTCATCGAATTTTGAATAACGTAATCCTCCAACGAATATGAGCATGTGGAAGACCAAATTTGAAATTTGAAATTTGTTTTATGATAGATTTCCTATTTTTTAAAACTTTGACGAATTTTTGATTAACAAACTCAAGGATTTCAAAGCTAGCAATGGCAACGTTGTGATAAAAAAACATTTTTATCTCCAGCGCGTGAGTCTCTGTATCGGAACATTTCAGATTTTTTTTTTTTTTTTTTTAACACAACCTTTTTTTTCTATCCCTTGTCTGGCATATCTATTTGTCTCTTCTACTATAGCGTCCCAAAAATTTTCATTCAAGACTTATTTCAAAACATCTAAAGGCGTAGGATTACTACCTAGTCTACGCAGGCTCAAAGGATTAATTCCAGATATTTCAGAAAAACTTTTTATGTCGGCTACATTTTCTTCTTCTTCCCAAATCCATTCCTCTGATACTGGTTCACGAGAAGATTCACTATCACTGCTCGATAGACGTCTTGTGCGTCTTCGAAACCTTTATATTATATTACAATTGTCAGCATTTTCTAGTTCAATATCGTCTTCATCACCTTCGCTTTGCATTTCATTGTAATTGTCAATTTCAGGATCACTAAACAATTCTTCTTTAGATTTCTCAAAGTCACTTTCGCTATCACTATCATACAATATATTCCTTGTTTTTGACATAATGGGGCATGTATCGCAAATAATGTTCACCGAAAACTGTAATTGCCTCTTCTATTATGATTGATACAAGCTACAATGAAATGAACAGAATTGTGCATAACCTCAATAACGTTTTAGACATGTCATCCGCTCCTAGGGAAAACAAGTGAATGTCGTCTCTCAGACGTCAAATGTACCCAAGAGTTTAATTTTTGGTTTGACGTCTTAGACACTTCAACCGCTCCTAGGGGGAAAAATGTGAATGACGTGTCTCAGACGTCAAATGTACCCAAGGGGTTAAGAAGAGCTGGGCAGTTTCTTTGTGAATAAGTTTAGTCTTCTTTAGATTGAAAACGGGTCTTTAGTTTAGGCTCCTCTCGAAAACCTTAATTTCATTCTATTTGTAATTCTGCTATAATATTATCTGTTATTTTCCCCATCTTGAAATCAATAAGGATGTTTTAGACATTATTGAAACTAACAAGAGGGGATAAAAACCCTTTAGCACTTTATAAGGGTTATTAATATCGAATTCTGAATAGAAATAAAGAAAATGTAGTTTATTGGATTTGCATAAATGAAAAAATGAAAAGCTGTAAAGAAGCAATTAAGACCAAAGCAAAAGTCCTTTTAGAAGAAAGAACGTCATTTTAGAATTTCATTTCAGAACGAATATTTATTCTAAAAGATTTTATTATGACACCATCTGAATTAATATATTATTTTTAGAATATTATTTTTTTTACTTTTGGAAATTACCTTTTAGTTCATTGCCAAAATCATCGCAGAGTTTGAACATCTCTCTCTTTCTTTTTAAATACAGTATGAGCTGCATTCATGCAAATATCTGAGATCGTAAATATTTTTCGATTATTTCTTTTAGAAATTATTTTGTTTTAAATATACAAATATTTTGTTTTACTACATTTCGAGAGAGGCCGATGTCCAGTCAGCCTCCCCCCACTATGTAACCCCTTTTGGAAAGGGGATAATGAAGAATGATGATGTCGCGGAAATAGGATCGTTTTTGACAACCGCTGAAACAGGAAGACACCACTAGAAGGATCTCCGTCTAGCAATTGCGAAGTCCAAAGTTCAAACCCCAATTTTCATATTCACATGATCCGAAGTAAAAACTACTGACACTATACAGTTAGCACAATTAATCAAAAATTTCTGTAATTTTTACAAAAAATTGTTTAAAGTGTCCAGTGACTTTTGAATACACAGTATACCTACATTTATATATTTGGGTGAAAATAATCAGCAGAAAGGAAACAAAAACATAGTTGCAATATAACGATATTTAAATAGCTGGCATATGATATAGTATAAATCAACTTTAAAAAGTAATAAAATGGATAATAATAAAACTGCAATGACTAGACAGAGTATGCTTCAGTCTTTTAGCATTTGTCTTCTGAGATGATTCAGAAAAGGAATATCGAGATTTACAACTATTTCAACCTTGCGATTTTCCAAACCGTTACAATAGAAATCTCTCAGGCAAATACTAAGACCTCTCGAATGATTTCCACCACATTCGACAAGGACCGGGCGTTTGATGGTAGCCTTGATGCATTCTGGGTATAATGCAACCGCCATTGCTATAAAGTCACAGTCTACAAAACTTTCATTCTCTTCACGGCATTTTTCTGCACCTAGAGCAGTTATTCTCTTCAAGAAATGTGCTTTGCGGCTATCTGTATGCATCAATTCCATATAGTAATCCTGTAATTATAAGAAAATCATGACTTGGTAATAGAGCAATGAAGCACCAAAAAATTACATAGAATGGATGCATAATTAAAAATGTTTATATATATATATGAAATTCTAACAAAGAATATCTTTAGTTTAATTTATAAAATAACATACTAACAAAAAATACTTGTAATATTATGTTCATAATCAACAGAAGTTTTAAAGGGTAATTAGGTATGATTAGATATTAATTATCAAAATTAATAATGGGATTTTCTTGTCAATTATAATTTTTTTTCGAGTAAAATGTTTAAATGACTTATTTAAAATTTACAGTATGTGTTAAGTTGTATTTACTTCCATTTTAAATAAAATTTAGGTATTTTACTTATAGGATGGAATCCAGGTTTGAAAGTAAATAAAATTTCAAATACAGAATAGAATACAGAGAAAAAAATTATTCGTAGTTGAGAATTTAATAAAATATAATAATTATTAACTATTATTGAAGTGTCTAAAACTAGTATCGGACTTAATATAATAATTATTAACTATTATTGAAATGTCTAAAACTAGTATATTGGACTAAAATATAATAATTATTAACTATCATTGAAGTGTCTAAAACTAGTATATTTCAGAAAATCCAGTATCAAAATAAAAATTGGTAAAAATTGCATAAAAATGCTCATTAGAATCATACTTAATAATTACAATTAAATTATTATATAAAGATGCTAATTAATGTAGTTCTAGTTGTTATCCTAATTAGCATATTTATATTGTTACTAATTGGCTTGTCTTGTAATATTGTAAATATCTTTTAAAATCAAGTTGTGATAGTCATATTATTTTCCTAATACTTAATCTTTAGTTTTTACGCTTTCATATTCATTTCCTGTTCCATTGCTCTAATTAGTCCATTTCATATAAGTTCAGTGTTAGTTACACAAGTGCAATGTTTAAGTAGCGTATTCTCAATTGCTTAGGAATGTTTATTTCCACATGAATATTTGACTAAGTTATAATTTATAATTATTTCAAATTAATTACTTGTAACTATCCTACGACCAAAAGATCTTCAATTTTGTATTATAATTTATTTTATGTTATAAACCGCAAGCGGGCGATAAATCATCTTGATGTTAAGTATCGCTAATGTTCCATTTTGAAAAAATATTTTTCTCTGCTTCTGAAAGGCAACGCGAAAAGTGGTAGAAGCACACAGATTTAAAAAATGACAAGTGGCAACAGTGTAAGTAGAATATTCTTTCGATTTGTTTTGAAGCAGCTTGAGAAATAGATGTCAAATTCTCTAGATTACATTGTTTGTGATGGTTGAATAAATTGCTTTTCAAACTAGGTTATGTATTTTTGGAGATATATAATGATCTTTGAACTGCTACAAGTAGAAATTAGACGCAGCCAATCTAAGAAAGAATATCGTAAAGCTTTGAAGATACGCCACGCCTTTTTATTGTTTCAGCTTGTAGAGTCATTGGGTTATTTTGTAGCAGGAGACATGAAAAATAAGCAATGCCCTCGTCGGGATTCGAACCTCTTGAATACGCGCCGAGTGTGCTGGCCATTACACCATGAAACAATGCTAAAAAAGGCAGGAGAAATATCTTATAAGCTAAAGTCATGCTACTAGGTTTCTATCAAACTATGATTAAGAGTTTCATCTGCAGTTACATAGTCACTAAGAGATAAAATGTTTAGTATAGTGCTAATGATTGGAAGAGCAATCCTCGTACATCGTGGACTTACAAAATTTTAGGATTGAGTTCGTACAAAATTGAAAGCTGTGGAAAAAAAGTTCTAACGTTTTTGCCTTCGATGTACGATCCTCGTAATTGTATGAAACTTCACGTTGGGGAAGAGAAAGCAGTCTGTGCAGCGTCTTAAATTCTCAGATCAATGCCCTAAATTTTCCTCAAAAGCTTATAGACTGTTTTTTTTTATGAAACATATAATTCATCATCTCTCCCTTAGAATCCAATTCCTTGTCAGTTATTCTTTTCCAAGCAAAAGAGGTGGCAAGCTGTTTTTTACCCGAGATTTCTAAAACCGAAATTTCTGTATAGTGATGAAGCAGATGATTGTCTTTTTGTTTCAGGATTTTAGGTAAAGTACTAAATTTCATTTCCAATTCCAGACTGTTTGGAAAAATGTAAGGATTAATATCTTCCATTTAGATTAAATCTTAATATGTAGAAAATTGATTTACCTTCTGTTCTGCACTCAGTGCTTGAGGGATCAAAACGAGGACAAAATTTTCTTTTTTCAAGGTCTTCCATATTCATAGCCCCTCCCTTTCCAGAAGATATCTACCTCTCCAACCAAATTATCCAATGGAACAATGTCATCACTTTTCTCGCAGTTAATCTTAAATGCCATCGTACCTTGAAATACCGCTTCAAAAAAGTTGCTGACAAATTCAGCTGTATTCTCAGTAACATGCATCCTTTATTCTGAAGAGCCGATTATCATTCTATGAAAATCAATCAATCAAAATTTCTACACCTCTCCTGCGAACAGTGACGCAACTGAGGGAACCGACCTACTGTGAACCCCCATATCAGGCAGGGGGAGATCGTGGCAGGTAGGCCACAAAAACGAATTCGACTTAATGGACTGGAGTCGTGGGGCACAAATCCCAAACTTAGCCTCAGCCCAATTTTACAAAAAACACTTAGGAGTTTTAAACTAATCCTTAATGTCTGAAGTACCAGGTCCCACACCGGATCTTATCCTCAGACTGAATAACTCCAAAAATTCTCCGCTTACTGGGTCGGGCCCGAGGGGTCACCATTGCCTGTTCTCGGCTTTTCGACGGAGGCGTGACCTGAAAACCTGAAGGACTTGACCGGTCGTTTAAATGCTCCCGCCAGTACTACACGGGCAGCGCGTCCCATCAGGACATTACCTAGAAAACTCGGTGCCGTCCCACACCAAGCTACAGAACCATCTGGTATACGTCTTACGCCTTTCCCCCGGGGTCCAGCCATACAAATGACCCAACCCCGGGCTCTGGAACCGCCAGGCTCGTGATTTTATACCCCCGTGGCCGAGACTGCCTAGGTACAGATCCTAGCCAGTAGCTTCGCAGAATTCTCTACGTCGACCCCCGGGGGGCATTCTATGAAAAACAAACTCATCTTCTATAAGTCTATTTTACGTCCTGCACTTCTCTGCGTTTCTTTGTCATGCGGCAAAAACACTTCTTAAGTTATGCAAAATAAAATCTTGCGCGAATAGTCAACACACTGTGGTACGGGAAAAATTCTGTCATTCACCATGGCCTGAAAAGCGAGCAAACCAATCACTCCATTCGCAACATTGCTATCAAGCTCTACTTGTTCTTCCAGCATCACTAGGACACAATCATTGCTTTGAAAGGCCATTCTCCATACCCTGAGAAAATAAAAAAAGTCAGTATCCTGCAGATGCGATTTTGATTAACTGATTGTTGGTCATCTTTCAGCTCAACAGACGCAGCATCCTACCGACAGATTACCTGAACGCTCGCCTATTCATTTCTGTATGACTTCCTCTTTCATTTGCAGTTTCTACTTCGTCATCTACCTGTTTGTGTACCCTACCGTCTGATTCCGAGTTGATATGTCGTTCTTAGTAGTTTGTGCAGGAATACTTAATCCACACATTCTTCGCACTTTACTGATTAATTAAAAACACGAACTTTTAAACAATACGGAAAAGAGAAGACTTCGTTTCTGGCACTTCAAAAATTGTAGGATCCGTCCATTTTCCACAACACAGCGGTTTTTTTTTAAGCTTTGACGTTACTGATGTTAAGCTCATCCTTTGTCATTTGAAAAGATAGATAACGAATTTTCAACAATATTTGACGATATTTTTCGATGTTTTCATTTCATCCTCATTAAGAACTGTCCTTTCTGCTTTCATCATCAGCATCATAGCATACATTGCAGAATCGTTCCTACGAACAAAATACTTTGGATCGTGTTAATATTTGCTTCACAAAAGCTTTATACAACATGTCAAATGTCTCCATTGATGTTCCACGTTATGCTATAAAAGAGTTATGCGAGCTCTACTTTGCTATACTCAGGATGTGGCTTTCGCCCAGGAGTCTGATTTGAAGTGACAGTTGCACTTAAGTCTTTGCAGCAAAACTTCACTGGTATTCAGCTTTCGAATCCAGATGGTATTTGATGAAAAGCAAGATGAGATGCCATAGTAATAAATACTGTCCCTTATATAGCAAGGTTTTAATTGTGTAAGATTAATTAACATGTCCGTCCGATACTATTAGACAGACGTAAGTTTTTGGGGCTTGTAGGTTTGCTCAGAACCCCGTTGCCCCGCAGTAACATTCCCCTCTGCATTTTAAAGGACTTGAACGCTTTTGGATAACATTAAAATATTTTGTTTTGTTTGTGCCTCTGTATCAGATATCTCCACCGGGGTTTCGTGATTTTTTAATGGCTTATAATGCAATAGTGTGAGCAATACCACTCAACAAATCTATAGTTGTTGAGGGTTCAAGAGGAGGTTCAGGGTCTCTTCCAAGTCCTGAGAGCTCCATCATTGAGACAACGGGTGATACGTTTTCGACATTCAATGCATTCCAAGCCAGTTGGGAAACGACCTCTTCCGCGAATGATATCCTCTGTCCTATGAGTTAGATAGTTTTATTTTCAGTGGGGATTCCAAACTAAATATGCGTGAGTTTTACAAGATAGATGTATCGAAAAACGTCGACGGCTCAACTGAAGAATTTGAAAAAAACTGTAGAGGAAGAAAATCAAGCAACTAAATGTAAAAGCTGCAAAAATTGTTGACGATGTTTCTATAGAGTCATATATAAGCATAATATGTACCAAAAAGCCTATCCAACACATTCTTTGGCTGATATATATTTGCTCATTTACCACAATATCTTAAGTAGCTTATGAAAGACCATTTTCAATATTAAAATATGTGAAAACCCTTGCACAGTCAAATTTAGAAGCAGTGAAACTGATTTACTAAGCCAAATAGAAAATGCCGATATAGGTAAATTTTCCAACATTCTTTCTGTACATTTTTACATTGATATTTAAAAATAATTAAATAAATTTAATATTAAGACACAATAACACGCCGAATAAATACTAATTCAGAAGTCAAACAACAAAAATCAGCGTTATATTTACAAAATTTTCACAGGACTAGTTTCGATGGTTTTACCGAACCACCATCTTCAGCTGCAAAACCGCAAATGAACCAGATAGGAAATAATGATTAGATAAGATAAGAAAGCCTGGACAAGAATAAGCAAGTGGCGCCATCTGTTGGTGAAATCAGAACTAAAACATAATTTCTTTAAAGGCCGAAGGCAAATTTGGATTGGAATTAGGATCGTTAACTAGAACAAAAAGATTTTTATGAATGTGAAATGCCTCTAGAAAATCCAGTTCTCCAATGGAAGATGTTTTTTGAATAATTTTGGCAGCAGAAAAATTTAATATATTTCATAAATACGTGTACGTGTTTATTCTTTTATTATATGTTGTATTCATATCTTTATTGCATAATATATTTTTAAAACGCAACATGTATTCATAGCTTTATTGCATAATATATTTTTAAAATGCAACATGTGATTGAGATACGCATATGTATCAATATATAACTTTTTTAAAATTTAAATTAAAAATCTAAATATTCTATTTTGTGTCATTGGAAAATCATAGGTATCGCATGTGCCACCTTTAATTAAAATAGCTTGTACATTTGATATTGATATTTAATGGGCACTAAAGCAGTAAGTTTCGGTTTTTGTAACTGCTTCTAATGAACTAGCTGGAACATTTTGTGATCGCATTGATCATTGTAATCAAAAGTTAATTAATGTTATTTTATATTTTAATTAATTTTTTATCATGTGAATTAATTTCCTATTTTGTTATTATTTTTAATTAGGAAATTTAATTAATTATCGATAAATGTATTTTTTAATTATAAATATTTTTAAGTTATTAATTATCAATAAATGACTTTTTAATTATAAGCATTTTTAAGCTGTAAGTGACGATGAATTTGCCGAGTCGGTCAGAATAATCTCATCCGCCCCTCGCACACGCATATATATTTAAGACCATATTTATGAAATTTAATAATCTGCCATTTAAAGGTGAATGTGACAAACCTATCCGTCAGGAAACTGAGTTATTGGGCAAGCGTACCTGGCCTACACTTAAAGGGCGCGCTTTAACATCGGCTAGGAAAATGGCTAAGACTGGAATCTTAACGGACAGAGCTGGGTGATAGAAAGCAACCTCCATCAGGAACTCTTTGTCTAAAAATTCAAAAGCTTTGATTTAGATAATCTTTCATTAAATTTGCATTCCGTGAGGATTATGGAAAAAGAGAAGTTGTAGTGTAGGTTTAAATCATAATAATTGGTTTAATTTACGTAAAATATCTTTCTTTTGACAGGTTTGTTGGAACTTACTAAAAATAATTATTTCTAAAACATCTACATCGTAGATTGACTGAGTACATGCATTTATTAACAATTCTTATTCTGCAATTTTTTAAATACTCTTGTTCTTTTAATTTCCTTCTAGATATATTATTTCAGAAAATTATTATTAAAACATTTTGCCTAAGTTAGTTTTCTCATTATTCATAGTTAGTTTGCCTTTGAAGTGGATAATTTAGAAATATTTACAACAGTTACTTAATCTTCAAACTCGCTTTCATTTAAAATGTTAAAATTATATAAAAATGTGCATAAAGAAATGGAAAAAAAAATACAGTGAACATCATCGTAGATTTTGATTTCGACATGCGTCTTTTTATTTTGTTTTATTTATTTACTTATTTATTATATGGACAAAGACAGTTGTATCCATTGTGTACTTTGTTTCTATGTCGTACTTTAGACACCAGGTCTCATCTCTCACTATGATGCACTTTAAGGCCCATATCACACGGCGTTTGTTTCACACGAACAACTGTTTCGGACAATTTTTCTGCCTGGTTTACTATTGAAAGAAAGACGCGCGACTTTTTCCCTCCTTTCCAAAAAAATTGCAGGTTGTTCGTTTTCAACCAATTAGCTATCAGCTTGTTTGTAATGGGGAACCAGTTTCCCCTGCGTTAACCCCAAAGCGATCTGTGGTGATTGGTTGTTGTGACAAAGCAGAAAAATTGTTCCAAACAGTTGTTCTTCCGAAACAAACCGACGTGTGATAGTAGCCTAAGAAATTGTTGTTCTGCTTCGTGGTGACCAGCAAATCTTCACAGCAAGCTTTTCTGTCAACCTTTTGCTGTTCTTTGTTTTCAATTAAAATTATCAACTTTCTTTGCTTATTCCATGCATATCTGAAAGTTGCTAAGTTGTTGAGTGCCTAGCAGCTTTTACCAAAGTATAAATTTTCTATACATTTTCCTCATTCTTTGAAGATGAAGAACGACTATCCTTGGTCATCTTCAATGTTGCTAAGTTGTTGCGTGCCTAGCAGCTTTTACCAAAGTATAAATTTTCTATACATTTTCCTCATTCTTTGAAGATGAAGAACGACTATCCTTGGTCATCTTCAATGTTTTCACGTTTACATTTTTGTTTTATCGTTTGGTCTTTTAGTTTGCCCTGTTATTTCATGACTGCAACTTTATCCTTATAATGAATCTAGATTTCATTTCATCAATAGACTTAGGCTTACTTGGTATAAATGTGATTAAAATAAAGGATCCAATAAGAGTAATGAAAAATGCTCTAAGGGATAATATATATATATATCTCCTTCCAAAAATAATTGAAATCAGATTACTTGCAGCTAGATCAAAAATTGGTCATTGAAATAAAAATTCAAAACAAGGTTGAACTTATCAAATATGAATTGGCACATACCCATTCAATACCATGTTCGATTGTTGTCTCCCATGGTACCAAGAATATTGGACAATCAGCTTCTGTCATAATTATGTGGGCAGATTCTGGATCACAGTAGAAGTTGAATTCTGCTGTTTCTGTAACATTACCTGTGCCTGAAAATGGCAAAGTACATTTATTGAAATTGCTGAAGAAAGAAGAGAAGTGTAAGAATAACGGCTCAATGTATTTAATAGTAACTTTAAATCGTACCTTTATAATTGCCTCCCATGCAGACAATTGATTTCAGACGGCTTGTAAATTCGTTATCTATTCTATGTACCACGGCTATATTTGTCAGAGGTGCTAACGCAACAAGAGTGATCTCATTTGGATATTTTTTAGTCAACTCTATTAAAGCGATGGCTGCAGAATCTTCTGATTCTTTGATACCCCCTGTCGAAAACTTCTCTTTGCAGTCACCTAAGCCATCTGATCCGTGCCATCCAGCCAGCCTTTCTCTTCCTAAAAGAGATTTTGAACATCCTCGATGTATGGGAATCTGCAAAAATAAATGACAAAGTGAAGTGAGAATGAAAATTATCTTAATAAATAAATAATAATTAATCTATTAAAATATTTTTAGGAAAAGAAACGCAGATTTAAGCATAAAAACACACACAATTTTATACTTAAACATTTGGGGATGGGGAAAATAGTTTCGCTTATGTAACTTCTAGAACAAATGCTGCGACAACGATTTCACTTGAAACAAATGTAGATTCCACTTTTTTCCCAATGCTGAAATTAAAGATTCTAGTTGTTCCCTTGTCCAAACGTTACTGCAGAAAGGTCAAATAGGGCCAAAAGTATCTAAAACAGCCCTAGCGATGTCTATGAACTTCGAAGTACATAGGAGCTGGGAGGGAACAAAATCAATTCTGAAGGGCCTGGCCAGTATGGCAGGACAGTCAAAGATGTATACTGAAAAACTCATGTACCAGGATAGTGAGGGCAACAATTATAACTTCGCTGACCATCAGGCGATGTTTTCGTTCCTTTTTTCTCAGTCTGGCTATGGTAAATGAAATAATTCGGTTGCAGTGTAGCTCGGGAATATAATCTTCCTTAACTTCTTGGGAGATGAGTCTTTGGCTGGCTGTTGTACCAGCATCGACAAGGGTTAAACTGTTTGAAAACTGAGTACCATTTCGCGCCTCTTTGGCGAGATAGTCTGTTTGCTCATTGCCAGAAATATAGACGTGAGCAGAAATCCACTGTAAGGTGCAGGCTTTTAGGACAGTTATTATTGCTTCTATGAGCACCACAATGCCTTGGGCAAGTTGATAGTTCCGCTATTAGATCGCCTGGAGCGCAGAGAAAATTATGAGGCCAATGGAATTTTGAACTGCCTTGGAATGAAAAAGATCCAAAGCACCTTTGGTAACTACCAGTTGTCGCGTATAATTTGGGGCAATTTCTCCAACAGAAATTTTATGGAATTCATGTTTGCTGTTCAGTGTATAAAATAATGCCAGCGCCTTCTTTACTGAGGTCGAAGTCAGAGGAACTATCTATGTAGGCAAATAGGTAGGTTATGAGTTTGTAAGCTCATTTATGGTTTGGGTGCCTTTTTCTTTAAGCAATGCAGCTGTTCTTTTGCAAGGTTGTAAGATATTTTAGTTGTTAATTGTCTGCGGAAAGGGACGGATGGAAAGTAGAGGTTCTTTAATTATATTCACAGCTTCATACTCTAAGTCAATTACTGTCCTGACCTCATGGTTCAGGTGTAAGGCGGAGGACCTTTTTAGTTTATTTTTCCCCTTCCATGCTTTGAATGTGCATGCATGGACATGTGCTGGTCCGGGAAGCTTAGAATGTTGTTTGTGAATTTGATAATGGTTAGTTTTCTTCTATTTTCTGAATAGGTTACGCCACACTCAGTTTTTGATTTAATATTGTTTGTGGATGAAACTTCTCCAATGATCATTTGGGAGACCCTGTATTGGCACTGTCGATCGTTTTCTTTAGAGAAGATGAAGATGGTGCCCATATGGGTGCAGCATATTCACGAATGCATCTAACAAGCGAAATATGCGTGTTAAGAAGGGTCTTTGGTCTTGATCCCCAAGCTGCACTACATAATCATTTTAGAATATTTAGTCTTTTTAAGGCTTTGTTGGAGATTTGTTTAATGTGTTGTGAAAATCTCAATTCTGTATCTAGAGTTAAGCCTAGGCACTTGGTATGTGAAACCTGTTTGATCTCGGAACCTAAGTACATTTATAATACGATGGAAAGATTTCCTGTTTTTCTTATCAGTACAGATAATACAATAATTAGTGTTATCAGGATTTATAGTAATTATTATTACAGTTCTATATCTCCTGTTCTGCTGGACCGATTGACGAAATTCAGATTGCGTTTTTCATGTCTCAAAAGTGCAACTTCAAAACTGGAAAGTTCAAAATTTACTAAGATATACGTGAATTTATATTTTGGCGCGTTTTGAAGTTTGGAATATTCATCATAAGCGATAATAACGCCAAATGTGATTTACGCACTTTGATAAAATTATTTGAAAGTATGAGCTATGTTTATTTTTCCGCTCGTGTACAATGCAAAAAAGGAAAGGAAAATAGGCTGCTATAAATTAAGAAGTTCGCCAAGTGAATTATTCTTGGTGCAAACTGAAAAAAAATCCGCCAAGATAAATTTTTTAATTTCTCCGTAAACTTCGCACCAAATTTTACAAAATTTAATATTTAGGTATAATTTGAATCGTAGAATCCAAATATGGAAAAAAATTGTATGTTATTTCAGAAAAAGTCCAATTTTGTGTCAAAATTCCTATATTAGTTGGGAATATATATAAATATATATATATAAATCTATATATAAATCTAATATATATATAAATCTAATCTATGTATAAATCTAATCTATATATAAATCTAATATATATCCGCTTTCGAGACATGAAAAACGCAATTTCAATTTCGTCAATCGGGAGATATAGAACTGTCCCATTTTTGTTTGCGCGCATCTATCTACTTTGATAATTTAACATACAGCGAGGAGTAAAAATATTCCTTCAAAAATAGTGAAAAAAGTGTCTCAAAACATTTTAACGTCGCATCAGAAGATTTATTACAGTTTTTTATGAGCCTGAGCATCGCAGATTACCATTGGCTCTTGAACTAACTCCTGCTAACGCAACAGGTTTTTTTTTTTTCTTTTTACTAAGCATCGTTTCCTTTGCACTTATCCCACATAAAATTTAACAGCAAAATCACAAACTATTTGAAGACAGCATATCTAGTTTTTCCCAGAGAGTGACAGAAGCTGCCATACTCGCTTTATTATTTCTTTAAAATTCGCTTTTGTTGACCAGCCGCCTAAAATAATTATCATAAAAAAGAAAAAAAAGAACGTAATGATTTTAATGAATCCAGCTAGTGTAATTTCATAAAAATATCTAATGTTTTTGATTATGCGCCTCATTTTAATGCGTTTTTATTTAAATCAATCATATTAAAGAGTAGAAAAAATATCCTTAAAAACTGTATTCATTACTTTTAAATTGCTTGGATTGTTTTAATTATTAACTTTCCATCTTAAATCTGAAAGTTAAATACATTAGGCTTTACCGAATAGGAACAGGCTGGAGCATGGAAAATAAGCATCTTATTTCCCGAGTAGCAATACATTGTTTTTAAATAGTCGTGCTTGCTGATTAAAACTGAAAAAGAAAAAAAATATATTTTGTTCAGTGGCAATAATCTGGCTCGCTGGAGATAAAAATATTTTATTTCGAAAGGTGTTATCACTTCTAGTTTACAAATCGTTGAGACTGTTAATCAAAAATTCATTAAATTTTGTCAAAGTAAGAAATAAACAAAATAACAAGTTCGAAATTAAAAATTCAGGTTTCAAGAAGCACATGTTCGGGTCGAGGAGCACTGTATTCAAAATTTGGTGGCTCTAGGCTTCTTTCTTTTTTTTTTTTTTTTTTTTTCATATGCGAGGAACATAACCTGTGTCAGAATTTCTTAAAATGCGTACAGCTTTTTGTTTCTAAACCATTATCATTCTAGTTTTAAAATTCAGACTGTTCTTATTTATCTCTCATTTTGTATTTTTGTTTTATTAAGTACTTTTAATTATTTTAATGTATTCTATGAGTAAAATTTTATTAGAAAAAATATATAAATGAATTTTCGCATTCTAAGTGATTGGTAAAAACTAGTTCTTTTTATTTTACATTTATATAAATAATACATAAGGTATTTTCTTCCTCCTCTCTGCATGCCTTCGTGGTGTAACGCTAGCACACTCGGCGTGTATTCGAGATGCCCAGGTTCGAGTCTCGGCGGAGGCATTGCTCATTTTTCATGTATCCTGCTCCAAAATAACGTAATGACTCTACATTAACGTCCGAACTAAAAAAAAAGGTGGTGAATGGTGATTCTTCACCACCAGGGTTTGGCGATTGAGTCCCCTAATCCCAGTCACTCTTTAATTGGGGAGTATATAAGGTGTTTTCTCACTCCTTTTTCCATGACTTCGTGTTGTATCGGTAGCACACTCGAGAGGTCCAGGTGTTATCAGCAACGGTATTGCTTAATTTTCACGATCTTCTCCTTTCAAAATCTGAAAGCTTTCAGATTTTATATTACTCCTAAAGGGGTGTTTTTTTAACGTTTTGTGCGTTACCTTTATTTATTAAATATCATGTTCTTCGCACTTAAACCATAAAATTCAATTCAAAAGCAATATCGCAAAATAATTTTGAAATGAGCATGTCTTTAGAATTTCCGATACACAGTCTCGCACGCTGCAGATAATTTTTTTTTTTTTTTTTTTTTTTCCGTGAAGTGTTGCCATTGCTCGCTTTGAAATCGTTGAGTTTGTTAATCAAAAATTCGTTAAAGTTTTACAAAATATGAAATAGATAATAAAACAAATTCCAAATTTGGGTTTCCAGATGTCCATATTCGAATGGAAAAGTACGTTATTCAAAATTTTATGGCTCTAGATACCGTTGTTTTATCACAATGCGAGAAAGATACATACATTTATGCAGATTCTTTATTATTTAATTTCTTTAAATATAAGACAGAGCTTTAATATTTGGTGGCAACAATTTAAAAGGTGATTTGCCATTCATAGAGAATCAACGCAAAATGTCAGAACAAAAGTAATAGCTCTGGACAAATTGCCCTTTGGACTTAAAAAAAAAAAAAAAAAAAAAAAAAAAAAAAAAAAAAACTAATGACTGTACAAATATATCAATATTTATATAATATAACTATATGCAGATTCTTCATTATTTATTTTTTTAGTAACACATAGAGATAACTTTTAATAGCAACCATTCGAAAAGTGATACTGACAAAAAGTGAGTTTCAAGATTAATAGCACCTCTGGTACTAATAAAAAATCAGTAAAAATTACGTAGAAAATGTAGCATAGGTACCAGAGGGAGGTTTGTAATATAGCGCTTTGGAGAGAAGCGATCAGGTTTCATTTGCAGTTATAGATAAATATAATTTTATTAAAAATGAAAGAAAAAAAAAGCATGTAATCAAAAAAAAAAAAAAAAGTCTGAAAGGTTTCAGATTTTCAAATTAAGTCCAAAGGAACTTTTTTTTAACGTTTTGTGTGTTACGTTTATTTATTAAATATCATATGTTCTTCGCACTTAAACCATAAAATTCAGTTCAACAGCAATGTCGCAAAATAATTTTAAATTGAGCATATCTTTAGAATTTCCGATACACAATCCCTCGCGCTGGGGATAAAAAGGTTTTTTTCTCCCTTTTTCAGTACAGTATTGCCATTGCTCGCTTTGAAATCCTTTAGTTTTTTTAAATCAGAGATTCGTTGAAGTGTTACAAAACATGAAATCGATAATTAAACGAATTTCAAATTCAAATTAGGGTTTCCACATGGCCATATTGTATGGAAGATTACGTTACTCAAATTTTGATGGCTCTAGGTACCGTTGTTTTATCACAATGCCGGAAACATACATGTATTTAAACAGATTCTTCATTATTTAATTTACTTAAATATAATACAGGGCGACGATATTTGGTGGCAGCAATTTGAACAGTGATTCGCCGTTTATAGTTTTCAACGCAGAATGCCAAAACGAAATTAATATTCCTTCAGGGCAAATTGTCCCTTTGGGCTAATAAAAATTATTAATTTTTTTTTAAATTAAGAAGGGGGAAAAAGGTCTATCAAATGCATTTAAAGTGAAGCATACTTCTATTATTAATTCACAAGCATTCTGTATGGAAGCATGTATACTTGGTACCTGTCTTCTAAAGTAAGACTTCCTTCGCCACGAATATACCTGAATTTTTTTTTTATCTAAGCTCGTTCTTGTCATGTGTACGTAGCGAGGATTACGTACATGTGTACGTAGTGAGTAGTACGTTCACTAAGGATGAATAGAAGTAAATTATATTTGCATGATTAGTTTTGCACCTTTCTGGAAACACAATGAAAATGCCCATTTTCAATCGTCTGAAAAATGAAGAGGTATCGAAGAAACAAGAATCAACACAGGCGATTAATCTTCGCTTGTTATTAACACAGAGAAAGAATTTATGAGATAAAAACAAATCTCATGGCGTTTGAAATAGTATTATTGTGTTATCTCAGTTCCAGAAAGATTATATAATCCTGAGAGATATTAAAAAGCTCGAGCTGTAACTCAAGTAGATGTTACCAAATTTATTATGTCACTCTGTAACATCTAACGCAACTCAAATAAATTACGTCAAAAAGTGAAACGGTTCATAAATCTTGAAGGAGATAATTTACGAATTTACACTGCTTTCTTTCAGCTTCTTTTAAATGAAATTATCCTTTTATTTCGCAGAGTCATTAAGTTATTTTGAAGCAAGAGACATGAAAAATAAGCAGTGCCCTCACCGGAACTCGAATCTGGACCACTCGAATATGCCCCGAATGTGCTATCGTTACACCTGGAAGGAAGAAGAAAATACCTTTGAAAGGCTACTTCTCCTTTTTAAGGGCAACTGGGGATTAGGGAACACAATCGCCAAATCCTGGTGGTGACAAATTACTGCTCACCACCTTTTGCTCCCTAAGCTGAAATTATATGCATTCCAGCAGACCTCACATATATTATTCAATCTTGTGATGAAGGGATCTCTTAGAGTTGTAAGCCGATCCTATCACGAACTCACGAATGGTATCCTTCAGTGTTTTATCAAATGCAAATGAGTGAACAAAGAAAACCTTCTGCACTTGCTGAATATATGCCCTGCAAATGTATTTCAGAAAACACGATAAATAACTATTTAAAACCTGAGTCATTTGAACAAATCATGAACAGAAAAAGAAGGAAACGCAATAACTTCAATTAACACGAATTTTAATAAATTCAAAGATTGAGCACATAATGATGATTGTAAAAAAGCTTCTTGCAGGAATTGATGACAAGTGAGCTTATAATGGCGCTGTATATTTCTAGTTTTACGATAACTCTATTTAAGATTGATTGGATCTAAAATTCTGCATATAATAAGAGCTTCAAAAATACGCTATCTAGTTTTCATACGAAATGTCCAGCCGCGGTAAGATAGCTTCCCCCGCAAAGTGGGTTTAGGGTTGCCAGAAAATGGCAAAAGAAGGCAGAATTTCCATATTTGGCGAGAAATCGCCCATTTGGCGACGTGCCACAGACGAATGGAGAACCTTCTAGAACGAATTCTTACCGGTTTGCATGAAAATATTCTCGAAGGCAGGCCGAAATCTATATAAACCTTGCTTGTACGCAGAATCGCAAGTCAGTTAATAGTCAGTGTATGAAAGTCTAGTCTAGTCAGTCGGTCAGTGCCTCGTCTAGCGAAATGATCTTCATTCTAGTGTCGAGTTGGTCGTCGAGAGTATTGTGAATCTATCGAGTGTATCGTCGAGTCTATCGAGTGTATAGTTGCGTGCATCGCGAGCTGTAGCGTGGAGAGTCTCGAGAGTACGTTGAGTTCCGAGAACGACCGGACAGTGTCGGGAGCTGTACTCTGGTGCTTTGCCGTGAATCTGTCTTCACCGTTATAGCCTGAAGGCTGTGTTGCTGATTGTTTCAGCGTGTTTATAGTAGTTTTTCGACGACTGTAGACGCAATTTAGGAGCTGTCCTAAATTGTGTTTTCATTCTTCATCAAGTGTTGTCTTTAATCACTCCAAATTCACGAACCCGTAAAAAAAGAACACAACAATACAAATTTATTTGAATATCACTAACACAATAAATCTAATCTAAAGAACCTGACATCTCGTCAGCAGCATTCAAGCTATATCAAAGCAGCAAAGTCGAAATCATATTCTACTGTATACTGTTGCCACTTATCGTTTTTTTAAGAGTAGAGAAAAGTGTCAAATCAAAACTGGAATCAAGGACAATCACTTTCTCAAACGAATTCTGGCATAACACACGAGAAACATTCTAGAAGATGATCATAAAAATTGATGAGGAATTTCTTAGCGCTAAAATAAGGCAGATGGTATACATATTAAAATTAGGAGTACAATAATAAATCATATTATTTCCATAAACAAAAGGAAGGAATATAAACAGTATGTAAACCAAGTATTTTGGAATGACTGCAGGCAATACTGACAACTTTTTCAACTTTTCAACAACAATTTTTTTATTGAAATCCTGTAATGACATATATTTGTATGTTCCTGCTTTACAATACATTTAAAATTCCATAAATTATACTGATATTTTTCCCATCGTTTACGTTTATTGTTCGAAAAAGAATTACGGAATATACATAAGTTTTAATTATGTATTCATGAGACTTGCTACTCCGTTACCTTACAGTTACTTTTCCTCAGTGTTTGTATTAAAGGCAATCATCCAAAGCTTCAATGAAGGTCCAGTTTTAGATATTATCTCATTTTATGCTCAGAAGATGATACCCAAAGCCTACGCGACCACAGCCATATATGGTAGAAAGTAATCTTTTTTAATGCTTTTAAATACATCTATGTTTCCATAGATTACAATTATCAATCAATCATGAAAGCGGAAATTAAAAAATACTTACTTTCTCTTTGTTGCACACAGCCAGAACTCTCTTTACATTTTCAACAGCATTATGCACTGTAGTGTTGCCACTGCAGCAGGTAATTGCTAGAACTTCAGTTTCAGGACTGCTAAAGGCGAGTATAATAGCCATTGCGTCATCGGTGCCACAGTCGGTGTCGATGATGATCAAATTCTTTTTATTATTATTGTACGTATCCATACTTTACTCTAGAAGAAAAATGGTACAAGAACTGTGAAAATGCAATCCATTAACGCATGTTCCGAAGAATAGGCAAATTGTTAGGTAGACACAATGTACCGAGTTATGCAAATGATGAGAAATGCGTTGCATTCTCGCGCAGGTGAAGCGGGGAATACGAGAATGAATCTGCAGAATCAACTATAGCTGAGACTGACGCATCCAATTCGGTCACAACTGTGGAACACCACACTGCGAGACAACGCTCCATAATGGTTCGGAGCTCCACCGCCTACGATAGCACTCCACCATTAGTCCGTATTGCTGGCAGTATGGACAGCCCAACGATTCGTGAATGGTGTGCTCCATCCGGTAATGCAACATTCATACATACAGATTCCACAGTTAACAATCTTCATTGCCGATACAGCTATTCTGACAAGGCCAAAAGTCTTTAAAAAATCTGACCTGGCTACCAGATGACTTCCTTGTACAACCTGTTAAATTATACACAATTTTTGCTGCATTTGATTTAATTTATTTCCTCGAATTCCACTAGACATATATTTCTCATTCAATCAATTCATTTCTCACTTCGCGGCAAGGCAAGAATACATAAAATGTCAAAACATATTCATTAAAAATTGTAAAGTATAGAAAAATCTAAGACACCAAATACAGTTAAAACAGTTAAAAAATCAATTTGTGCAATCAAAATTCTACGTAAGTTTTTACGTCAAAACCCGTAATTAGGCCAATGGGCAGAAAGACAGAATATTCGATGAACAGAAATTTATAGTTAACTTTGGTCCCACTGTGCAAAAAGGCATTGAAGTTGGTGCAACAACTTACTTTATTCATTAATCAAAGTTACTAAGAATTTCAAATGTAAACAAAAGTAAAAGTATTTATCGTCAACTTCAGTATTATATTCAGTATTCTATTTTGTAAAGGTCATTCACTCAACTTACCATCTACTCCGGCTTTAAGAAGAAATACGCAAAAAAGAAGAAGTCACATACCTAAGCATCACACTTGACAGCGAACTCATTTTTAAGCTTCATTTTGTCAATCTCGCAAATAAATTTAATATTTCCATAGCTAACTTAAGACCTGTTCTTGTAAAATATAGCAGTCTTTCTAGCCATTGTAGAATTATATTATATAAAAAACATAATCCATCCAGCCTTACTTTACGCCTTTTCCATGTTGAGGTATGCTGCAAAAACCAATCTCCATAAAATTCTAATTCTTCAGCATAAAGCCCTTACAGAAACAGCCAGCTGTCCTTGATTTATAAGGAAAAGAACTTTACATAATGATTTTGAAATCAAAATCATCGAAAAATACATTCGAAAAAGTGATCTCAACATTAACACATTTACTACAACATTAAACTTCCTCAGAGCGTTATAATGTCAGATCAGATCACGAACCACAACCCCAAGAAAAAGCATGCTTACCCAGCTAACACTCTTAAAAATTAGCATCATTCAAAGGTGGCATTTTGTAGTTTTCCATTCAAAAAGAAAACATTAAATGAAGATACGAAGATGTAATAATAAGGGCATCCCATTCCTTATTGTTACATCTGACTCTCACTATCTGCAACGGAGTTGAGGGGCTCCTTATCGGAAATTTAAAATACTATATTTACGCACTAATGTACACTAAACAAATCAACGAATGGCGCTGCCTACGCATCTAACTAGAATCTAAATGCCACATCTAAATTTCTACAAGTGGTGGTTCAGTTATGATTTTATAATCAAAATACTCAATCTAGCTTTTAAAAGGATTTATTAAATACTAAATTAATCTAATCTAGAATCAAGAATCAAATCTAATGTTACATCTTATGAGCAGCGTTCGAGCTGCGTCATAACAAATCGAAAGTCAAGTTCTTACTGTTACCATTCCGAGGCAGAGAAAAGTCTTAATCAAACCGGAACATGGCAGAGGAAAGTTTCTAGTCAAGCCGGAACATCCTGGCCCTTGTTGAACGATTGTCCAACATCATTTGGAAATGGGAGTGGACTGATATTGGAGACTGCTCGACGAAAGATTCCATCTGAAGTTCTGACGTCTACGACTCGTACTAGTCCATTTAGACCAGGAAAGGTCTCCTCAATGCGAGCTAGTGTCCACTTCATGGGTGTCTTGTTTTCATCATTTAGCAAGACTAGTTGTCCTGCTTTGAGATTGGATTTCTATTCCAGTTTGAACGGTTATGCAAATGATTAAGATATTCCACGCTCCAACGGTTCCAAAAATTAGCTCTAAGTTTTTGAATTAAGGTCCATCTAGAAGACAAGGACAAAGAATCATTCGGTTCTGGTATCGACAAAAGTGAAGCTCCTATCAGGAAATGACCTGGAGTCAAAGACTGAAGATCTGTTGGATCAGCCGAAATAGGTGACAGAGGTCGAGAGTTCAAACAAGCTTCTATTTGTATAATTAATGTATACAACTCTACAAAGTTTAAAATTGTCGTTTTTGCGACCTTTGTCAAAATTTTCTTCATTGATTTTATATTAGTTTCCCATAATCCGCCAAAATGCGCGGAAGAAGGAGGAATAAATCTCCATGTTATACCTTCTTCGGAACTAAAGCGCTGAATAGGATCCGATCTACAAATTCTAAGGAGTTTATCAAGAACATTCTTCGTTCCCTTGAAGTTCGTAGCGTTATCACTCCAAACAATGGATGGTTTGGATCTCTGGCAATAAACCTTCTAAGACGTACTAGAAATGCTTCAGTAGACACATGCGATGCTACTTCTAAATGAATAGACTTTGTACTAAAGCAAATAAATATCGCGATGTATGATTTCAAAGTAATCCTAGATCTTTTTAAGTTAGGCTTGGTGATAATTGGAGTTGCAAAGTCCAGTCCTTCGTTTATGACTGGTCTAGTTATTACAACTCTATCTCTAGGTAAGTCTCTCATCATATGGTTTATGGTTTGGTTTCTTATCAGAAAACATGTCATGCATTTATTTATAACGCGTCTAACTCAATCTTGTCCAGAAGGTATCCAGTATCTTTGTCTAATAAGAGAAAGTGTCGTTTGAACGCCCGAATGAAGAGATTTTTTGTGATAATAATGTATGAGTAATTCAGTGAAATGATGTCTTTTGGGTAAAAGAAGTTGATGTTTTTTGTCTTCTGAAAGACTGGAGAGAATCTCCCACCAACTCGTAAAAGTTCATCTTCGTCAAGAAATACATTTAAGGATAAAGCCTTACTATTACTTGGAACTGATCGTTTTGACTGCAGGCACTTAATTTCAAGTTGAAATTCAGAATGTTGTACACATTTGACTAGCCCCTTTGTTGCATTCTGTAATTCAGAAGTACTCAAAACACTTTCTGTTCTTAATGGTCGAATCGGTTCTACAGTTGCTCATAAACCGTAAACACCATGCAGTAGTTCTATTCAATTTGCTAAATGCCTTTCAATGAATTCGTTCTCAACGGAAATTTCACCTGTGACTGTTGAGTTCACCACAGCTCCCTTTCGAAGTTCAAGTTCTTCATTATCTTTGAAATCTCTTACTGGTTCTGCAAGTTTAGGCCACGAATAGATGCTCTGTAATAGCCACTTAGGTCCATGCCACCACATGTTACTATTTCGTAGTTCAGCTAACGTTATTCCTTTCGTGGAATTTATCTTCGTTCCTCTGCTCAGCATATCGGCTGGATTTTCATCAACAAGGCAATAATTCCAGGACTCAGGCGATGTTTTCTCTCATATTTCCATTACTCGATGTTGGATGAATGGCTTCCATTTATTTAAATCGCCTTTTATGTTATTATATCTTTGTTAATGCCCTTTATGTCTTTGTTAATGTCACGGAAGAATCTGACCAAAAATATACATTCTTTTGAAGCCTGGTCTTTCACATTTGAGGCTAATATTGCTCCGATGAGTGCCCCCATCAGCTCTAGTCTTGAAAGGGACAGCTTCTTCAATGGAGGTACTCTGGTGTTTGAAATGACAAAACTACTTCCTATTTCACTGTCCTTCGTGACGTATCGCAGGTATATTACAGCTTCATATGCCTTCTGACTTGCGTCGGTAAAGCAATGCATTTGAATATCTCTCAATTCAGACTTGTTAGTCTTTCGGAGGTAATGTCACGTAATGTTTACATTCTGAATCGCTGACAGTTCATTAGACCATTTTTTCATTCTGTTTTCAAAGTCCAATGGCAACGGATCATCCCAATCTACCCCAAGTTGCCAAATTTCCTTCATTAGTATTTTTGTCCTAACAGTGAATGGACTTATAAATCCAACATGGATCGTAAAGCTTTCCAATGGCTTTAAGAACTTCTCTTTTTGTCATTAGCTTTGTTCTCCCTTGAGATTGATTACTTAGATTTTGCGATTCTATCTTCAAAGGATCTTCCTTGTAATTCCATTTATATCCCACTACCTTCTGTTCCAGAACTCTCTGGATTTCACCATTTTTGTATTCGTCAAAAACTTCCTGCAGATTCGCACAATTTGTTTTCCATTTCCGCATGTTGAAACCAGCAGCTTTCAATATATATCTAATATCTTCATATATGAGTTTAGTTTCGTTTTCACCTTCATCTCCACCTATTAAATCGTCTGCGTATAAACATTCGTTCAATTGTTTAACTGCTTTCTGATTTGTTTCTTTAAATCTATCTATGTGGTGTTCGATAGTAGGGGCAAACAAAAATGGACTGGATGCAGCACCAAACAAAACGCGAGACATTTTTCCTAAGTACTTTCGTGTTAAGTTTCCCATCCTTATCTCTAAGGTTATTTGCCCAAAAAAATCTTACAGCATCCCTATCTTCGGTTACCCGTTATTTTCCCTCTCAGTTTTAACTATCAATACGAAAATAAAATTGGTCATTAAAACAGGAAAACTAAACCGAATTGTAAACAAACATGAACATTTTAAGCCTTTTTTTTTTGTTACTATTCAAAAAATATGAAATTTATGAATTTTACTAAAATAAAAAACATATTTTATTATAAAACAAATATTTTAATTATATATGTTTCTTCTTTAATATTATAATAGTAAAAGTAGAAAGCTAAAATAGAAGGTAGTGTCTTGTCATAAATATCAAAAGTACTTAAGAATAAAAGCGTTTTTTTTTTTTTTTTTTTTTTTTTTTTTTTTTGGGACACAAAGTATCAAAATACAGAAAGTTTGAAGAAGGTTGCACAAAATTATTTAGAGCAAGCTTGGAAATCAAGAAACACTTGGCGCAGCCTTCGTGGCGCAATCGGCTAGCGCGTTCGGCTGTTAACCGAAAGGTTGGTGGTTCGAGCCCACCCGAGGGCGAAATGTATTTTATTCTCTCTCTGCTGGGAATGTTATTTTTTCCCCGTAAATTTAGAGCTAAAAGTGTTGATTTCATTGTTTCGCGTCATTCATATAGCTTGTTCCCCTTCATTCAAATGATGAAATTTTTTTCACCAAATTTAATTGTTTCGAATACCCCATACCCATATGATCACGAATACTGAAGACGTAAAAAGTAGATATTCCAGACATCAAGTTAAACTTCAAATTTTACAACTGCTTTCCTTTTAAACTATGGTTAAGTGCAAAATGTTGTCTCTTAGTTATATCAGATTTTCCTCGCGTTTATCGCCCCTCATGTTTTCGCCCTTTAAACTAATTTTATCGTCCGAAAATCGAGAGGGTAAAATTAAGACATTAATTTAATTTCTGAAGAATGCGGTTACAATAAGAACATAACAAATGAAAAAAGTCATGGCTAAACTACCGGTAGCTATCACAGTATTATTTCTTTAAAGGAAATCTACGTTCTAATAAGAATATATAACAAATATAAAAGAATAAATTAAATTACGCCTAAAGAGGGGATTTGTAACGTAACGCTATCACAGTATTATTTCTTTAAAGGAAATCTACGTTCTAATAAGAATATATAACAAATATAAAAGAATAAATTAAATTACGCCTAAAGAGGGGATTTGTAACGTAACGTTGTAATTTAATTTATTCTTTTATATTTGTTATATATTCTTATTAGAACGTAGATTTCCTTTAAAGAAATAATACTGTGATAGCTACCGGTAGTTTAGCCATGACTTTTTTCATTTGTTATGTTCTTATTGTAACCGCATTCTTCAGAAATTAAATTAATGTCTTAATTTTACCCTCTCGATTTTCGGACGATAAAATTAGTTTAAAGGGCGAAAACATGAGGGGCGATAAACGCGAGGAAAATCTGATATAACTAAGAGACAACATTTTGCACTTAACCATAGTTTAAAAGGAAAGCAGTTGTAAAATTTGAAGTTTAACTTGATGTCTGGAATATCTACTTTTTACGTCTTCAGTATTCGTGATCATATGGGTATGGGGTATTCGAAACAATTAAATTTGGTGAAAAAAATTTCATCATTTGAATGAAGAGGAACAAGCTATATGAATGACGCGAAACAATGAAATCAACACTTTTAGCTCTAAATTTACGGGGAAAAAATAACATTCCCAGCAGAGAGAGAATAAAATACATTTCGCCCTCGGGTGGGCTCGAACCACCAACCTTTCGGTTAACAGCCGAACGCGCTAGCCGATTGCGCCACGAAGGCTGCGCCAAGTGTTTCTTGATTTCCAAGCTTGCTCTAAATAATTTTGTGCAACCTTCTTCAAACTTTCTGTATTTTGATACTTTGTGTCCCCAAAAAAAAAAAAAAAAAAAAAAAAAAAAAAAAAAAAAAAAAACGCTTTTATTCTTAAGTACTTTTGATATTTATGACAAGACACTACCTTCTATTTTAGCTTTCTACTTTTACTATTATAATATTAAAGAAGAAACATATATAATTAAAATATTTGTTTTATAATAAAATATGTTTTTTATTTTAGTAAAATTCATAAATTTCATATTTTTTGAATAGTAACAAAAAAAAAAAAAAAAAAAAAAAAGGCTTAAAATATCATGTTCTTCGCACATAAATCATGCTCTTCGCACAACTTTCAGGTTATTAACAGTTGCACAATATTTTCATTTGAGTGGCTTCAATGATGAGGATTTATGGAGCTTTTGAGAGAGGGAAAACATTTATTATTTTTTACAGAGACACAGAGCACACTGAAAAACACTCACAGTTGCGTTTTTATTATGCTTCTCGTAGCCGTCGCTTTTCTCATGCTTCTAGTTCATAGTAAAATAATTGTATGCATATTAATTTATTTTATTTTTACATATAATTTTCTTAGTTTTAAACATAATGTTTTAAAATATTTCATAGTTTTATGCAAGTAATTTAGTGCATTATTAGTTATTTTTTGTCTCATACTCTTTTGTTTCCTGTTTTAAATTTTTTATTTATAATTAAAAATGCGCATTTATGCAAATATTACTTATTTCATTAGTTGTTCAGTAATTTACTAGTACAATCTGCAATTTGGGTTACGTTCAGATACTTTTCAGCAAAGTAAAGATAAATAAGCAAATGTGTAGTCTTAAATGCTCTAGACGGGCGCTGGTTTCAAGGAGAAACCGGTCCCCTTTCCATAAAGGGGGACGAAAAAAATTTTTTTAAACTCATTTATGTTGTCTATAGGACCATTGCATGTCAGTATGCTTACTTTTTCATAACTTTTAAAAAATCATAACATTGCGCCCCTGAAAGGGTTAAAGGCTATTTTGATGAAACTTTCTGGCGACACTTCAGACATTTAGCTGTATCGTGTGGCGTAGCGGCTTTTTCGAGGCAATTTTTGTCTCACTTATAATCAGTCGTAAGCATGTTTGGACAGCTGCAAGTGGCGTCCAACTTGGAAATGCGTGCAGTGATTAGCTTTTTGTAGGCGAAAACATGTAACGGCTGTGAAATTCACCGGTAGTTTCTGGTGAAAGTGCAATGTAACGTCAAGCTATTGCGAAATGGTGCGACATGTTTAAGAACCGGACGTATAGCTATTGACGACACTGAGTGCGATGGAAGACCATCAACTGCCACAAATTCTGAAATGTCTGCTGGCGTGAATGAATGCATTCTTGCAAACAGACGCATAACAGTAGCCGAAATCTCTAATGAACTGGATATTTCTCATGGAAGTGTGCATAAAATTACTGCCGATCAGCTTCAATTTTATAAAGTTTGTGCTCAATGGGTGCCTCGTCTACTGACGGTGGAACATGAAGGGAAGCGTATTGAAATCGCGTTGAAATTTCTGCAATGTTACCAAAAAGAAGGAAATGAGTTTTTGGACAAAATTGTGACTGGAGATGAGTCTTGGATTCACCACTTTTCACCTGAAACGAAACGCAGCTCCCTCAAGTGGAAGCATTCCACTTCCCAAACACAAAAAAAGTGTCGAAAGTTCAGAGAACGTGATGCTGAAGCTGTTTTCGACAGAGAAGTTTTGCTGCATACAGAGTTCATGCCGAAGGGTGCCACAATTAATTCATCTTCTTATTGTGAAACACCAAAATGATTACGACAATCACTTAAAAATCGACGCCCAGGTAAACTGTCGAAAGACCGCATGCAGCAAAACAAACGTGCGACCTTCTGAAAAAGTTTAGGTCGGAAGTCTAGAATCACCCTCCTTATAGACCACACCTTGCAACGTGATTTGTTTTTGGTTCCATAGTTGCAGAACTTTCAAAGCGATGATATCACTGGGATGACGAGGTGAAAACGGCAACCCAAGAATGGTTATCGGGCATTGGACGGGATTTCTTGCAGAAGGCATCGACAATTTTGTACCACGCTTCTACAAATGCTTAAATAACGGAGGTAATTACGTTGAAAAGAAGATTTTGAATGGAACTTTAAGATACAAATAAATTTATTATAAAATTTATCTCCTGTTTTGTTTTCTAAAGCAGTGGAACTAACTTTTGGACTGACCCTCGTATATATATATCCCCTTAACCCGGCTTTTAATTCTCACAACCGTTGGACACAGTCATATACTTTCAATTCCAGAAGTGTTTAAAATGACGTTTTGGCAATATCAAATTAAAAAAAAAAATTAATTTTGCACAAATAACGAAATTTTATTTTAAATACGGCTTCCTGATTCCTATACTAATATTTAAGAAACCTTTTATACTCGTTATGAAAAAATAAAAAATAAAATGAAATAAAATAAAAAATGTTTGACTCCCGTATGAGAAAAATTGACAGGGATGTTTGATTTCAAAATTTGCAATTTTTGGTGTCATTTTCAACTTGCCTTGAGGAATCGGTTAATTAAGTTAAAATAATTCCAGAAAATAAGTTTAAATGAAGTACAGCAAATAATGTGTATAATTTAATAGTTCGTACAAGAAAGTCATGTGGTGGCCCCATCGGAATTTTTGTTTCGCAATAACTTAAAAGAAATATTAAAACAAATTAAAAATTATCATAAACTTTTTAAATGCAGTTACAAATATGTTTACGAATAAAAATTAATCTAATACGATTTCTGCCTGCCCATCAATCTCTATTAACATGAATAAAATTTTTTTGTCAAAATGATTAATATTCTGCAGCATCGAATTTCAAATTTCTGTTTCTATTTTTACACTAGATAAATGCATATTTACTTTTATACTTCTTTGGCACTGAAGGTGGCATAATGTAAATATTATTTGTAAAACATAATAATTAAGTTTTCCTCTACAATAGCCCTTACGAATATTAATATAATGTCGGAAACTAAAGAAGATAAAAATGCGTAAAAGTATACGTACTTAAATTGGCTGTAACACTTCAGGTAGAAATTTTTTACATGAATGCTAGCACTCTTGGTCTGGTCTTTCTGCACTTACACTTTTGGAACGTGACGAATTAATTTATCGCAGGAGATAAGGTGTCTTCGTAGATAAAAGTTTTACTTTTTTGTACAGAGGTAATTTTCTTCATTCTTAAATGACGAGATCTGAAAAGATAAATAGTACCTTTGGTGATTTAAGCTTACAATCTAAATGAAAAAAGTATCAAATATGTAAATATTTTGCATCAAATATGTAAAATAAAAATTAAAGAACAAAAGTTCTCCGTAATGTTCTAACCATTACAGAGAACTTTTGTTTTTTAATTTTAAACAGAAATATCTTTTATTAATTACAATAAAACCCAAAATATTCATAAAAATTGTCAGTTACCTTATAAACTGGAGATATTTTAATTTATTCCAGTACAATGCATTATTAAAAAGAGTAAAATAAATATTAAAATTATAAAAAAGTACATCTTTTGCTTTGAAATCGCTCAGTTTGTTAGTCAGCAATAGACCTATTAAATTTGAAATGTAAATTAAAGATCTTATACTTTGCAGAATGGCAATACTTCAAGAATTCTCATTGGACGAGGTGAAACGGGAGATAAATTAAAGTCTGATGCTTCATCAGAACGCTAGGATTTGCCAAGAATTGTTTTAGATGTTTCTGTTCTGCTTACAAATTTTATTTTGTCAAGACGAGGCTTTGTACGTTAAGTAAAAATTCAACCCCATTCTTGATTTGTAAAAGAAAAAGGAACTTTTACCTACTCCTGAAATCTTTCTATTTATAAATCAGTTTGGAGTCGCAACTGACTGTAAAATTGCTATTTCAGAGACCAAAATTGTCAATTCATATTTCATATAAAGCTATTTTCTCATTTGTTAAGCCCAAATTAAAAATAAATTCTAATTTTTAAATAGCTATTAGTATATGGGCATACTTTTCGTGCAAATCTGGCACTGTAACTTAGACTGTAATTCTTTTTTTTCTTTTAGAGAAATGTTCTACACATTTGAAAAGATTTAGACATGGACCTCTCATCTTCAAAAAGTGTTCTCTGTTGTACCAAATGAACAAACACTTCCAACTTCTTTGCGAATGGCCAAAATACTTTAGACATTTAGCCATCTTATCACTAAGAAGTTGTTCAGGGCGCATCATCACGGCGAATGGAATTAAAGCCTCCAGGAAGGGCAGAGAACATCCCAGGCGACGGATATGCTGGTCTCCTACGATTAACTTCTCCAAAGGATGTTCTACACAGACTACCAATAAGTATTTGGACACCTATGCAAATGACGATATCTGCGGTCCTAAGCTACGTATATATTGTGTAGGAAACAGCATCGGCTTTAGTCGCATGCAAGATGCCTCGCAGTTCAGAGCTCTCTGATTTCGAGAAAGGTATAATTATCGGGTATCACAAATGTGGCCGATCCTTAAGGGACATATCTAGCGATCTGAAGTACCCAAAATCGACAGTGGCCTATGTGATTAAGAAGTGGAAGGTGAGTGGTGATTGTCGGAATGTGCCCCGAGTCGGCAGACCAACGAAACTGGGAGATAGAGATCGACGAGTGCTGTCCAGAGAAATTCGGAAGAACTGCACCCAACCGATAGCCCTCATCCGAGAGGAGTTTCAACAGGCATCTTGGAGTATTGTTTCAATGAATACCATCCGTAAGGAAGCACATCTGCTTGGTTTTCATGGTCGTGCTGCTGCCCATAAGCCTTTGATCACAAAGTCCAACCGCGCTGCCCGGTTAATGTGATGCAAAGCACATCGAAATTGGACCGTAGATCAGTGGAAACGGGTTCTTTGGAGTGACGAATCAAGGTTCACCCTTTACCGTTCGGATTAACCTATTTTCATTAGCTTTAGTTCATTATATTCAATTTAAGCTATAATTGTTGGTCTCTGTAAGCACGAGTTGGTACCAAATGATAAACTTTATTTGAGTTAGTAAAAAGATCCTTTACACTTGTTTTCTGTCTTTGTGGTACTTACAAGACCTAGTGATAATTCACTAAGTCTTTTAGAGTTTTGGTTTAATTTTATGCTACCTAAGAATAAAAAACTATATAACCATTCGAAAAAATCTGATGTGTACACCATATGACTTTCTTTTTCAGAATATTAAATTATATGCAATTTTCCTGCTTTTCATTTAAACATATTGAATTAACAGTTAACGAATTTTGAATTAAATCTACTTCGTCGATAGCACATAAACCTCAATAGAATGCATGCACTCTTTAAAGTTCACTATATTTATTTACCATAGAGACAACTGGGCGCTAGATTCACTTAACAACATTACATCTCATTCATTTTATAACTCAGAATGCACAAAAATTATATCATCTGAAGAATTACTGCAAGTTCTATTCAAATACTATAAAAAATCTAAAATGATGTATAAAAGAAATTAAACAAATAAAAAACAAACAGTTTTCCGCAGACGGTTCAGCACCGCTTACCTAATGCGCATGCGCTACTAATTAATTCAGTTCTCAGTTCGCGGCAAGGCAAAAAAGGAAAAAAAAAATTCAAAATATTTTCATTAAAAAGTGAAAGATATAGAAAAACATAAAACACCAAGTACAGATAAAACAATTAAAATAAACCTTTTTACAATTAAAATTACAGCTTGTACGCAAAAAAACAAGCTGATAACTTAAATGATAATTCCAGAATGAATTAAGCATAATTTAACTCGCAATAATAAAAGAAGACTTTACTTTGTTGTTGCGAAGCTTAGTTTCTCTGGACTGGCAACAAATCCAGTATTCCGATAAGTTTCAAATATAAACAAACATAGCTGTTATCATAATCAAAAATTAGGCTTAGCCGCACTTAAAAAACTTTTAATGTGTTGATAATTCCAGAATTATTGCATGCAGGTTAACTAAAGGCATAAAAATCTTAACTGGAAGTTAAGAACAACATAATTCAATCATTTTTAAAGCAAAAAATGCATAATTTACAAACATATAAGAATAAAGAAACTGAGCTCACTGAGCCGAGTAATAGAGTGGACATATATATAGTACATATATTTATAAACTTTTGGTGCTGGCAACCAAAATAGGAGGTGCACATTTATTTACATGTTATAGTAGTCCTATATACAAAATGTCAACGTTCTGAGGATACTCGTTTTCGAGTTATGCTAGGTACGTACATACATACGTACGTACGTACAAACGCCAAGAAAGAATTTCTTCAGAATTCATTTTAAATCAGATTTATAAATTTTTTTTGGAAAAGAGTCCTTTATTCTGTCCTTAGGTACACATTCAAAAACATCCTTAAATTGCATTCGATAACAGTCAAAATGGATATTTTCGTTGAAATATGCTGCCTGAAATTTTTCACGTTCACAATACTTCCTTTTTACTTCGAACAAGGAAGCAAAAATGTAAGTTATTTATCCTTCAAGTTTAATCTGTCATTTATACATGAACAGAATAAGCTATTTGAATCCAATAAATATAGTTCTTAAGAAAAATATTTTTCTAATCTTGAATATTATTCAGTTAAAAATAAATGTGCATTTAATTTACGATATGTCTAATTAGAAACATTAAATATTTTTACAGAAGTACCTTATATATTTTTTACTTTTTAAAATATCCAAAAGATATATAATGTTCTCATGTCCGCCTAAATGCATATTCATTTGCCCAAATCTGTGAAATGTGATAAAGCGCCTATGTTTTCTTTTATACAACCGTTATATTTCATTCTGCTTTAATGCCCAGGCATGTTCTGTCTTACTATCCAAAACCCTCGAATTAATTACTCTCTAATTAATTTGCATTGTAGTGAGGAAACAGAAAGGGAAAGGAGAAATGGTAGTAAAACTGAAATTATAAATAATGGTTATTACTAAATAATAGTAACTGTTTTAAATTTTTAATAATATGATGCTTTTATTATAAATTTCGCATAATTTTCACTTTATTAAAACCCATTTTTGACTGAATTCTTTCAGTATGTTATACAGAAGTTAAGTGCTTTTATTACTTTTTTCAATCGTTGTTATTAAGCTCACGCTTTTAAAAGTGCTGTACTTGTTCTAAGTAAGACTAAGAAGATGATGGCAAGTTCGTTACACTACATAAAAGAATACAGAATTTTTATTTTTGTTAATAATTTTTCCTAGTAGTGGCCTTGAACTCCAAAAGGTATTTTCTGTTTCGAGTTTGGTAGTCAGTGAATATCGTCTCCCGCTACAGACAATGAGTTACTTTAGAGGTGTAAGCACTATCGTCTGCAGCTTGTCTGGGAGGATAAAACTGGTAAAAAATTACTTTTATGCAATGTTTTATACCAATTGATACTTTCTTTTACATTCTTTACAAAAAGTAAGCACTTAATATAATATATTAATTCTGAATATTATTGGTATAAATTTTGATGAAACAATTCAACGAAACATTTTTTTAATAGTAGCCGCATCTGATAATATAATTTACTTAAGTTTGATTAGATTCAGTGCATGAAATGATTTCTGTCATTAATTTTTTGTATTAATTTATTTGCATAATTGCCTTTTATATGATGCTTATCATTAACTGTGCAATATTTTAGACTCTTTAAATTTTAATAATTTTAATAATGTCTAATTACGGAATAATGACTTATAATTAGTTTTGTAAACTTCTTTCTTAAATTTAAGACTTACTACGGCCGAGACTTGTACTGCACTCGAGGATCATATAATATATTTTGCTGTTCTCCTGGTACTAACACTTAAAACTTGAAACAATAGTTTTTGCATAACATCTTATATTGTATAATATTTAATGCACAATCTTTTTTTTCCAGCAGCCGAAAGAAAATTAAAATTATGTGTTAACAACGGTGCAAGCTAGTATCCTCATTAAAATATATTTTGATATTTCTTAGTATTGATAATATTATTAATTAAATATCTTGATTTTTCAAAAAAGTTGCTGCTTATTTACGCCAATATACAAGGCATATCTGGAAGAAGGAGATGATTTACGCTGATTGACTTACTCGAAAAGTTATTAATTCCTTCATTACAAAAATATGCCATATATCACCTAATAAGAAGAAAGTAGAAAATTGTTTTTGACTATATATACATCTTGCACAAAAGAAAGTTCTATATCAACCGTTCTACTGGACTCGATTGTCGAAATTTAACTCGGTTTTCCATGTCTGGAAAGCGCGACTTAGAATATATGTTAGATTTATATATACATTGTTCTAACATAGGTATTTTGACGCAAAATCGGACTTTTTCTGTAATAACATACCAGGTTTTTATTCCCTATTTTGATTCTACGATTCAAATTATGCCTAGACATTAAATTTTGTAATATTTGATCCGAAATTTATGGAAAAGTTCAAAAATTTATCTTGGCTCCTTTTTTTCAGTTTGCACCAAGAAAAATTCACTTGGCGAACTTCTTAATTTCTGGCAACCTTTTCCTTTTTTTTCATTGTGCACGAGCGAAAAAAAGGTCAATCATTCATACTTTCAAATAATTTTAAGGAAGTGAGTAGACCACATTCGGCGTTATTATCGCTTATAACAATTATGCCAAATTTCGAAACGCACCAATATGTAAGTCACATATATCTTAGGACATTTTGAGTAGAAAACTCTATTTTGTATACTTAGAAATGCATCTACTTTAAGATGATGGTAAAACTTTTGTAGGTTATAAATACAAAATATTTTTCGAAAATTTATAAAAATTATTTAAAAATACAAATTTTAAAAATAAATCATAAAAAATGGGGAAACTTTATTTGGAATGAACCTGAATTTCGAAATGTGAAAGGAAGAATCAAATAAATTTAATAAAAAAAGAGATATTAATAAATATATACCAAATTCAATTAACATGAAGGAGCTAAAATTTTTAGAGTTAATTTTTTAAAAATTATTCGTGCAATTTTTACAAACTCGGCTCTACGGTATAATTTGACTCGCAGAATTGAAATATGAAAAAAAAAAGTTCGATTTTGTGTCAAAATACCTATATTAAAATAATGCTATATAAAAATCTAATATATATGCGAAGTCGCGCTTTTGAGACATGGAAAACTCAAGTTGAATTCCGAAAATCGCTCCAATAGAACATACGTAAGATATAAAACTATTCACCTCCCCCCTACAGACACTTTTGTGTGTGTGTGTGTATGTGTGCAAAATGTACATCTCCCGTAAGCTGGCATACATCAAAGCGAAAACCAGTTTTGTACCACATGTGTTAGTATATATTTCAAGAGCCTTGAAATGTCCTGCGGCACCAATTCTCAAAGTTTTTATAATATAATGGGTCATTATATTATAAAAACTTTGGCACGGTAAAATAAAATGTTGTTAATATTCCCATGATCAGCCGAAAGTGACATGCCATTCAAAGGCCAATATTTGGCCAACTATTCTATATATCAAATTATTTTGTTGGAAATAATTAATTTAGCAGATTTTTACATTGATTATTATTGTTCCATTCATTGTTTTAAGAATTTAATAATGTAAAAATTTCATTGAATTAGTTAAGTTTCGTTAATTCTTTTACGCCTGTAAAATTAATTACGTATAGTAACTAATTCTATTAATCATGTTGTAAATATTGTTTTAATTAAGTTAGGCATTTTTCTAAGTTATTGATGTTCGATAATTAAATTTAATAACAGTAAATTTAGTTTTACTAAATTTTTTACTTGATTTATTCTGGAAGAAGGCTTTGTGCTAAGGTCTAGACCTGAATAAAAAGCTTCAAAATACCACGAAAAAGCTGCATAGTTCAACTTTTATTTGGTTTCATACTGTACTGTGTGTTCTCATACTGTGTGTTCTTCACATGTAAATATTTTCGCAACAGCTTCAATTCGTAAGAAAATAAATAAATAAACAACAATAATAATAGGTAGCTTAAAAAAAAAAAAAAAAATACTAGCCTGAAGGTAGCTCAAAAGGGCTTGTTTAGGTTTTTTATGCTCTCGCTGTAATCGTAAGCTGTTGCATTCACATCTGGTAGCCCCGCTTTTTTGTCTTTTTAGCTTTATTGTTTTAGCCTTATCATAAGCAAAAATGAACAATTTACCAACACATAAGAATAAAAGAAAGAGCTCATCGAGCCGGGTAACAGGGGGGTGTATACATATAACACACACGTTTGGCGCGGCTGATTGCAATACATAAAGGGAAGAGCACAGCTAGGTGATATAGCAGTCTCAATACAAAATTTCAATGCTCTGCGGTAAATTGTTTTTGAGTTATGGCAGATGCGTATGTACATACAGACATCAAGGAAAAAAATCCCTTTTGAATCTACACTCATGTCCATAAATTAAGGATAATTCGGAGTCACGCGGAAATCGAACTCTAAAATAAATATATCACCTGTAAAATCACTATACACATCTTCAAGAATCACATGCAAATTTCAGGAAGTAACCATGTGACACCGATGGTACGTCACAATGACGAGAGTGTAAGAGAGTGATATATAAGGAATACAGGCAAAGAAGTAAAATTGTTCGCAGGCGCTTTATAAGCATTTCAGTGCAATAACCGAAAAGTTATGACACAAAGGACGCATTTGGGTGATTTTTTACGTGGTAGAGTTATCAGCCGTCTGGAATGTGGGCGTAACCAACTGGAAGTATCAGACGAACTTGCAATTGCCCAGAGTGTCATCTCCAGGCTTTGGCAACGATTCCAAGATGATGGTAATGTGAGTAGACGTTACAGCACAGGTCGTCCCAGAGTTACAACGTCGAATGAGGACCGGTATTTGGCAGTTACTGCCAAAAGAAACAGCCGGAGCACAACCTCAGATCTGTCTCGTCAGCTCTCTTCAGCCACTGGTACGACAATTTCAAGGCAGACCGTGTACAGACGCTTAGAGCAGATTGGTCTATATGCTCGTAGAATTGTCAGATGCGTTCCACTTACTGCAACTCACTGTCGTCTGCGGTTAGCCTGGAGTAGAGAGCATGCATTGTGGACTCCACAACAGTGGGCTTGTGTGATGTTTTCCGACGAGTCCAAGTTTAGTTTGCAGTCTGATTCTCGCCGGACTTTCATATGGAGAGCTCCAGGTATCCGTTACCACCAAGAAAACATCATTGAACGACACGGTTACGGTAGTGCAGGAGTGCTCGTTTGGGGTGGAATTATTCTGGGTTCCAGAACTGACCTGCATGTTCAAATAGGAACCATAACAAGCCAAATCTATCGGGACGTCATTCTGGAACAACATGTACGTTTGTTTCGGGGCGCCATGGGCGCACAATTTGTGTTTATGGATGACAACGCCCGTCCCCACCGTGCAAACATCGTAAGCGAATGCCTTCAATCGGAGGATATTACCCGTATGGACTTGCCAGCCTTCTCACCGGACTTGAATCCAGTAGAGCACGTGTGGGACATGCTTGGCCGACGAGTTGCAGCCCGTCAACCTCCTCCTACATGTCTACCGGAACTTCGGAGAGCATTGCTTTTTGAGTGGTGTAATATCCCCCAAGATTAGATCGATAATTTGATACTCAGCATGCCTATGCGTTGTACGGACTGTATTACATCGTCTGGGAAACATACAATGTGTTAAGAATCATACGAGCCATGTAATATTGGTTTTTTGTAAATAGGTTTTTTTTTTTTGTAATTTGCTCCAGGGAGAAAAAATCGCTAATTTTTATAATAATATCAAACATATAGCATCTTTTTTTTGCGCTTTACCTTTTGTTTAATAAATAAGCTTTGCAAATAAGTCAAATTTGTTTTGCTTCTAACTCTTCCTTTGCCTGATTTTGCATTATCCTTAATTTATGGACATGAGTGTATTTTAGGTCCCTTTTACAATCCATTTCAGAAAAATAGTCCTTTATTCTGTCCGTACGTACAAATGTCACGCAAAAATAATCTTTAATATGGATTCGAGAACGGCCAAAATGGGTATTTTCGATTAAATATGCAACTCAAAAGTTTTCGTGATTAGCATACTTCCTTTACTTGGCACAAGGAAGTAAAAAAAAAAAACCCGAAAATGTCAACGTGGAAAAATGCTATTTATGTTTCATTCAAATCAGAAGGTTTGGCCTGGAGTTATAAAAGATCACTGATTTGTAACATTTGAAGAGTAAATGTCAGAACATTTGCTGCAAACAGAGTATTAAAGAGGAGTTATGAAGTGTTTGGTCTCTTGAAAATAAAACTCAAGCCATATCATTACAACCCATGTCTTAACTGTAGAAGAATTTAAAAGCACCAAATTTTACTTAGGTGTTCCCATGAAAGGTAATTTAAACTGATAAATTTTCTTATTAAAATGAATTATTTAAAGTCCTAAAGCGATTTCTAAAGCACCATAAAATATTTCTTACAGCGGAACTAATCAACTGTAAATTTTTCGTTTATTATTATATTTATATAATTTAAAGCACTGCGTCTCGAACAGTCCATACAATAACCAACACAGTATTATGTAATTATGGCGTCAAATTATCCTGCCTGTTCTATTGTTATCGATTTTTGCACTGAATCTCGATTGACATTCTTTTATCGGTATACGGATTGTCTCTTCCTTTTCCTTCAGAACTGAAGGAACTTTTCTGTTTCAGACATATTGGCTTAAGCAGTGTGCACTCGAACGTTTTCCATTCTTGCTTCCCGTTGCTCGTCTGTTTCAGACGAACGAGCTTAAGCAGTGTGTACTCGAACGTTTTCCAGTCTTGTTCTCATTGCTCGTCTTCTTCAGTCGAATGGGCTTCAGCAGTGCGGGTTCAAACGTTTTCCAATCTTGCTTCCCGTTGGTCGTTTGTTTCTGAAGTTCGTTGCCTTTTTCTTTCGTGCTTGCGGTGTAGATCGAGCAGTCGATTTTCGTTGTGAAGGCATAATTGATTTCACAGTGAAAGTAATGCTTTGTGATGACTATTACAAATTCACTTTCAAAAAGCAACGAAAGTGCGTGTGCTGCAATACACGTCAAGAACTAAATATTTTACATTTTGCTGAACGTTAATACACTTTAAAATATTTTAATTTGGGTACTGGCAACACATTTATTTTAAAAAGCCAAGGTTATTTATTAAATTCGGGTCAAATTAATATAATTGCGTTTCCCCGAGTAGCAAAACATTTTTTTTTTATATCGTGGAGTTTTCGGATTAAATTTGAAACTCATATATCTTACACTTTACACAGCGTCAACGCAAAGCTTTTAAATTGCTGAGTTTTTAATCAAACGTTTCTTGAATTATCGTAAAATGTATGTACATACATAAATAGTGCGGACCCCATGGGCTGATTTTTGAGAAATCTTATATAGACGGTGACCTTCCTCTTGTTTTGAAGGTCGAATGTGACAAGTTTTATGAGATCGGAATTAAACTGCGGATTTATATAAAAGAAAAATAAACAAACAGACATTCAGTTATATATATTGTATATGTGCTTAATATAAGTAATCGGGAATAATTTCATGTGTTAATAATTTCGCTATGAAGTGTCATTAAAATTACAGTAATATATTTTATTTTTTTTAATAAAAATTTTATTGATGCTCGCATATTAAAATGTTACCAGAATCTAAGATTACCAAACTCACAGCTTTAATATTGATCACAGTTTTGCCTTTTCTAATAATATTTGTCGCCAGCTGTATCAAAATCAAAGACAGCAACTTTCGTCACCTTCAGAGCGTTAAGTTGAAGCTATTTCCAATGATTAAGACGCATTCCATTCTGTCATATTTCATCGTTGTTAAAAGGAGGACAATGATTCATCCCTGTACGATCTTGCTTTAAATCTTGCTTCATCCCAGCCTCAGGCATAAGAAAGTGTCTTTAGATTATGACGGTAAAAAATAAGATTGTATTTCTAACTAATTAAAGAGATAAAACTTTATAAAAGAAAGAATGAAATAATAAGAATAGTTTTTCACGATAATTTACCTCCGCTCCAACAGATGGCTCTTTATAAATCTTGAATGCTAAAGTTAGTTCGTCGGATGTTTCTTACTTCCTTACCCCGTGACTTAAGGGGACAGCTATTGGATTCTTTCCAAGTTGGTTAGTAGAAATGTCAACGTCGTAATTGCAATTCGTACATTCATTGTAGAATATTTTGTGCCACTGCCAGACGATATCAGACCGTCGTACGTATATGCAGTGAAGTAAACAAGTGTATCGCGCGATTCTCGATCACAGAAATAAGTGAGAACTCTTTCGAGATCCTTTTCTAGCAGGTAAGAATGCTTCCTTTCTTTTTTTTTTCTTTTTTTTTTTTTTTTTTTTTTCTTAGCAGATTTTTTTTTAATCTTCAGATACAAAGTCAAAAGTACGTAAGTAAAAGTACGTGAGAAATCAATTTCGGTAATAATGGAAGAATGTGATTTGCTATTTTCTGAACACTAGGTGACCATATATCTGGTACTTTCAGTGCAATTGTATCGCTTCAGAATATGTTCCATAAAATAATTGTATTCTGTAAATTCTGCAAATGCAGCTTATGCTTCTGTGCAAGGGATATTTTGTAAAAATCTAGAAACTTAATCTAAAATATTTTTAAAGTAATTTAATGTCTAAAGTATTATTGCTTATTCGGTAATTTAATATAGCTAAAAGCAACAATATATTAGATAAATTTCTGGAATTTTACAAAACCCCAGAAGATTTCTAGAATTTTACATTATTTTTTACTGTCAGTGTGAAAAACGTTTTAATTAAAATCCTACCTGAAGTAAATTAAAAGTTTTATTTTTGGCAGAATATATATTATAATGATAGTAAGAGAATTATCTATTCTGTAACTGAGGATAATTTAAAGAATAGCATTGAAATTTATTATTCAAGTTGCATGTTCTACGTATAGAATGGGAAACATTTAATAATTTAATTATTATGTGTAATTATTACACTTCATATAATAATTGCATAATTATTATATGTAATGTAATAATTGCATTGTATATAACAATTAAATTAATTAATGGAGTATTAATAATTTAAGATATTCTAATTAATAATTGATATAATAGAAAACTTTAATTAATATAATGGAAAACATTATTTGGGAATAGGGAACTTTAAGTATTGTTTGTCAAAAAAAAAAAAAAAAAAAAAAAAGGCAGAGTTCAAAGGAGATGCAAGTTCGGAAACAAAAATTACAGTGCAAGTTTTTGTAATTTAATAGTGCGAGTTCAATCCTGTAATTGTTTGGTGTAATTACCAGAGATGATAAAGTTCTTCGGTTAAAAATATTTAATTCACTTTTTATTGGAGATAAGCAAGCATTACCTGTATCTTCTAATGACTATAACTAGTGATTTTGTACAATATTTATAAGTTTTTATGAAATTTTAGTGATCTAGTGCGTTTACCAACAAATATAGTACTTCCATGCTTCTAATATAGTAAGAACAATAACATACGATACATGAATTAACATTGTAACTTTTTTTGCAATATTTAACGAACTAACGTTCTTTGTAAAATGTAGTTTTTATTCTGAGTTCACGGAGATAGATAATTTAAAATACAATTCTATCCGTTACAGCATTATACCCAGCTCACTACTAAATTTTCTTTCTTGAATCGTTGAGTTTTTCACTCATCTACAAAATGGTAATCTTCCGAAATAATTTTTTCAAAACATTTTGACGTTGCTCAGCAACGGTTACACGATACAAAAATAGGTGTTGCCACTCCAATGGCAAGGACAATAAATGTATGTATTAATTAAATAAGAAGTTATTACAATATCTTAGTTCGAATGTAGTTGAGGTTTATAATGAACATTCCAGATCAATTTTAAATGCAGAACGAAATCCCGTACATATGCTAATAAAGAAAGCATATTTTTTCCTTAGTATTTCACCTACCAACAAAAATTAATCTAAATTTATGAAATATTAATGCGTTAAAGTACGACACATGCAAAACTCGAATCCAGCAGATATGATTATTATTTTTAGACCATTTTCAGACGATTTCATTTGTAGAAAACGTACATTTAACAGCGGAAATAGAAAACTTTCTAAAATGAGTTTACACAAGAGTCATGTTCTATGCACAGACATGTTAAAGCGGAATATTTATCCGTATGTTGAACTTTATAGTTAATTATCACTGCTCCTGTATTAAAAGGTTCAGTGAAAAAATTGTTCTATTAAAAGGTTTTTTTATGTTTCTGTATTAAAAATTTTAGCGAACATGAAAATGTACATACAAATCAGATTGTTTTTGCAGTCCATTTAAAATGAATTCAATAAAGACATTTTCTGTACATTACATCTTACGAATATATGTATGTATCTAGCATAATTCAAAAACGATTATCCATAGAACATTGAAATTGCGTCTATGGGACTTCAATAATTTCTAGTGCACTTTTCTTTTTTATTCGAATCGGCAGTATATATATACAGTGTCTCACAAAAGTGATGGGACACTTGTGCTTTACAAAAGGAAACTGTAGTAAAATAAATTTAAAAAACATGTAAAAATGTTTTGTGGATGTGTTTCATACTTAAATTTAGTAACAAATATTACATAACATACATTATATCAAAATATTAAAATATTAATTTAATAAAAATACAATTGTATAGAACGGAGCAAAAAATGGCTCACATAAGTGATGGGACACTTACTTTTCCATCAAATATTTATCTAAAAATTTTACTTTTTTAAAGGTTTTAATATTTTGTTCGATTTCCTTTTACTTTTAAAACATGATTTAATCTTCTTGGGATGGATTGGACTAATTTTTTTTGTGATTTCTGGAATGATTTTACCCCATTCTTCTTGAAGCACCGATTTTAATTGTTGTTTTGAAGAAATGGTGTGTTTGCGAATTCTCGATTCCAATTCTTGCCAAATATTCTCTATGGGATTTAAGTCTGGAGATTGTGTGGTGTTTTTATTATTTCAGGATAATTATACAGCAGCCAGAGTCTAACGTTCAAAGCAGTGTGCTTAGGGTCATTGTCCTGGTAGAATTTAAAATCGTTACGAAGGATTAATTTTCGTGCTGAAGATTTCAAATTTTGATTTAAAATGTCAATATACTTGTATTGATCCATTATACTGTCTATAGAAACAAGATTACCAACTCCAGCGGACGACATACACCCCCATACCATAACTCCTCCTCCACCATGTTTTACTGTTGGCACCAAGTTCTGTTTGCGAAATTCTTTCCTGGGTTTTCTCTACACCAAGATTCTACCGTCAGAATCAAATATATTAAATTTACTCTCATCAGCAAATATAACTTCATTCCAGTAATCAGAATTCTTATTTATTTTGGATTTTGAGAAAGCCAGTCTGAATTTTCTATTCTTTTCACTTACGAAGAATTTTTTCCTGGCTGCTCTACCGCGATATCCAGCAGATCGAATTACTCTTCTAATAGTCCCAGGATTAATAATTACTTCATATAATGCTTGTGAATCAGCAGCAACTTTAGGAGCACTCACTCTTGGATTTTTTTTTAATATTTCGAACGATAATTCGCTTTATTCCATTTAATAGCTTTGATGGTCGGCCAGGTCTTCTTTTATCCTGAAACATATGATTCTTTTTATATCGTTTAATGATATTGAAAACTGTTGAATGACTCAAGTTAACTGTTTCAGCAGTTTCGCTAATAGATTTTCCACGTTCAATATGCAAATTAATAGCTAATTTTCGAATTTCAGGCAAAGTTTCTTATCGTTTAGCATTCATGGCTGCACAGAGCTAAAAAACACGAAACTTCCAAAATAAGGTGGAGAGAAATACTGCAGACAATTTTATAAATTATTGCCAATTGCTTATTGAGTAAAAATAAAAACCCAAAAAATATTTTTATTGTAGTACTTAGTAGTATCTAATGGTGTCCCATCACTTATGTGAGCCATTTTTTGCTCCGTTCTAAACAATTGTATTTTTATTAAATTAATATTTTAATATTTTGAGAAAATGTATGTTATGTAATAATTGTTACTAAAATTAAGTATGAAACACACCCACAAAACATTTTTACATGTTTTTTTTTTAATTTATTTTATTACAGTTTCTTTTTGTAAAGCACAAGTGTCCCATCACTTTTGTGAGACACTGTATGTAAGATAAGAAATATGTAAATCAAAATTATAATTTAAACTAAAGGTAAAACTTTAATTCTCTCTCTGTGTTCTAAAAATCGTAATAACTTCTCGGGTTGCATCATTTCTAGATGACGTAATAATTGGGAACCAAAACTTTTCTCTTCTCGTGCTTCCATATTGCATAAATACGCACTTCAGCTTCTCTCTCTGCTGTGCTTGGACGTAATTTCGCTATGCTGCTTCATATTGCAATAATATCATTGATATTAATAATTTAAACCATGGACTCTACTGATGAACTATTATATTAATTTTGACTATGCTTAGTTGCAATGTAGACCTTTTTCTGAGGTTTCAGTCATTAATATTAATAGGGAGTTGCCTTTTCTTGATTCCAATTTAACTTAATTTTTAATGTTGGATGCTTTATGTTTATATATATAGATACTCACACTCTTACAGAGTTTAAAAGCCTTTATCCTGCCCTTATTTTTGCAATAAGCTGTTACGCTCGGCCGTATTATTACGTGCCTTTTGATATTCGCCGGCTAGTTTAGTTTAGGACGCCAACTATGTTAGATACTTGTGTTTAGCTTCGGCCAAGTCATCTTTAGTTAGTTAGAGTTTAGTTTCTTATTTCTTATTATGAGTTAAAGCCCGAGTGGAAGTTTTGTTGTAAGCCCTAGAAAGGGGATGATTGCTATCCTTATTTGAGTGCTATAAAAGGTATTTCAACCCTTCTCGAATCTGTAGCTGTATGAACTCAGCGACAAGTTGCTCAATTATTCACTACGTTCCTCGAAGTTCATCTTAAAAAAAATCTGATGTGTACACCACGTGACTTCCTTGTACGGAATATTAAATTATACGCATTTTTTCTTGCATTTCGTTTAAACTTATTGGATTGAATTAAATCTACTTCGCCCACAGCGTGTAAACCACAATAGAATAAATGCATTCTTTAAAATTCACTCTATTTGTTTACCATAGCGACACGCTGGCGCTAGGTTCACATAACAGTATTATATTTCGTTCATATTATAACTCAGAAAGCAAAAAATTTCTATCATTTAAAGAATTATCTAATCGTTGCCACATGTTCTGTTCAAATGCTATAATAAAGCTAGAACGATTTATAAAAGAAATTAAACACACAAAACAAAAAAGAAACAGTTTTTCACAGATGATTGAGTATTTCCCATTAAATTAATTCAGTTCTCACTTCGCGACAAGGCAAAAATACATAAAAACTCAAAACATCTGTATTAAAAATTACGAAGTAAATCTTAAACACTTATTTCCTCGAAAAAACTCCAGAAAGGATTAAGCATGATTTAATTCGCAATAATAAATGAAGGCGTTATCTTTGTTGTTGCGAAGCTACGTTTCTCTAGATTGGCAACAAATCCACTAGTCTCCTGTTTCAAATGTAAACATCAATGGCCGCCATTAAAAACAGGCTTAGCGGCAATTAAACAACTTTAAAATTGCTGATAATTCAAAAAATATTGCACACAGATTTACCAAAGGCATAAAATCCTTAACCGGAAGGTAAAAACAACATAATTGAATCATTTTTAAAGCAAAAAACGTACAATTTACAAACATATAAGAGTAAAGAAACTGAGATCACTGAGCAGGGTAATAGAGTGGATATATATATAAATATATTTATATAGTTTGGTGCGGCCGATAGCAAAAAATTTCTACGTTCTGAGGCTACTCGTTTTGGAGCTATGCGAGATACGTACGTACGCACGTACGTACATACGTTCGTACAGACGCTACGAAAAATTCTCTTCAGAATTAATTTTAAAGCAGTTTTATAATTTTTTTTGAAGGAAAAGAGTATTTTATTCTGTCCCTACGTACAGATATCACGCAAAAACGTCGTTAAATTGCATTCGAAAGATGTCAAAATGGATATTTTCGTTGAAATATGCTGCCTGAAACTTTTCGCGATTACAATACTTACTTTTTACTTCTACAAGGAAGTAAAAAGAGTGAAGAACTCTACAGTGCTATTGCATAACTCAGGATTAAATATATGTAACGTAAGTCCTATAATGATCGTCTAGCAAACACGAAAGTGGTGCATGAGGCAAAAAATATTGAGAAATATTGTTACAGAGATTAAGGTAAAGTCCTATAATCGACAGCAGTGGGGAATTAGGGCGCAGTTTATAGAAGTATAATTTTACGTATTAATTTTAAAAGCCAGGTAACAAGAGTAAGAGATGCATATTAGCTTATCTTAAAACAAGCGAATTCAAATCTTTTCTTAAATTTCAGATTTCTCTTAGAGAGGTAGCGATAGAGTGCTTTGAAATGATTAAATAAACCGAACTAAAGCCGACCCAGTTTTTGGTCTGAATTAACGTGCATCTGTTGCGAACTGTTTCATTTTGCCCTCTGCATTATTGTACAGTTTCTTGGGGTAGCCTTTACCAGTTTTTTTTTTATTATTATTTAACAAAGTATTATTTTTCTTTTTCGAAGGATTTAATTACATGCTCTACTATAAAAATTATAATATGAAATTATATCATGAAAATCTACTAATAGATGTTTATAAAAGGGGTACTTAAATAATGGCTTTTAATAATTAGGAGCATAAGTATAAAATTCTATTCAGGGATAAATAACATTAACTTTTACTAATTTCCAGATTACAGATTTTGAATGCTTAAGTTTCTTTCTTGGTTTTTCATTCAAAACTTACTAGTTAGTGCAGAAATATGATATGAAAGATAGAGGTATAAATGTTACTCACTTCTGCTTGTGCTTACAAATTCTTGAAAAATTTTATAGTCAGAAAATGCATATTTGGGATCATGGTATGATTTACAAATGCTTTTTTTTTTTACTACGATACAATGTTTTAGAACAGCAAAGTTTTGTGCCACTTTATTTTCTTCCACGATGTTTTATAAGTGTAATGTTTTCTCTCTTTTCTCCCTGATGTTGAGTATGACGACTCCTTCCCCTAGAGTTGTTTATTTCGCGACGTTCTAGTCCCGATGTTTTCGGTGAAAATTCAGTCAGTATGCATTGTTGGTAAATGACAACAAGCGATAAATTAACAGCAGTAAAAGAAAAATATATGTTTTTTAAATATTTCACCCTTTTTGTGGTAAGTATGTTTAATAGTACATGTATTTTTTTTTTTGTACAAATAAAAATTTATGCAGCGTAAGGTTATTTTTTATTCTAAATACAAGAAAAGGAATTCTTTCTCTGATTACACGCGAATAACCAATTTTAGTAAAACATGCAATTAAAATTACAGGAATTTTGACTCTTACCTCGCTAACAGTTACATTTTTCTTTACAGGACAACTATCATTATGCAAGAAAAAGCTATTGAAAGGTGACATTTTTCATAAGCGCAACGGACAAAAATGAAGATTTTTATTTTTAGTGTAGGATGAGGTATTAAAATTTTGAAAAATCTTTTAGATGTTTTTTTTTCCTCGCAGTTTTGCTCGAGCATTCACACAAAAAATCTCAAATTATCATTATAAGGACCTCTAGCTTATGCATTAGTTACACTGAATATTCCGTTTAACGCGTTCTTCAGCTCAAACAACTGTTTGATAAAAGCTCGAAGTATCCTTTAGAAAAACATTCCAAAAGACATGGGGGCTTCATTTTCAACTTCCGAAGCTGCTGCTCCTCAAGACACTGTGGTGATACCAGAAAACGCTGCTGAGATACATCCTACAGAAAATTTAGTAGAAAGTCCAGAACCGAAAGAGATATATGGTAAGACTCTTTCGGAAACTTCGCAAGTGTCTGACAGCAATAACGGTTTCAAGTATTCAGCTGAAAATTTATCTCATGAAGTATCCAACATTCCAACGGAAAAAAATCCTTTGTGTGACGACTGCTCAAAAGTTATGCTATCTTACATTACAACAATGCAAGGATTTTTAGATAATTTAGCTCGTGAAATAAATACTAGTAAAGATCCTAAGTATTGTCCGAAATGTGTGGAGCAAGAGATGGAGATATTTGAGGACAGTTGCTCTAATGCTGATGTTCGCTCCCCATGTAGCAATTCATCACCAGACTCTCCAAGCTGCAAATCAGGACCTATTCCTGAATGTCAATCTGAAATAAACAAATGTGAACAACAATTAGAAGTTCCTGTGAAAGAGCTATCTGATAAAAAATTATCTAAAACGAAGGAATGCCGCCGCTTATCTCTGAAGAAAGATGATTGCCGTCCAGCAACGATTAAAAAATCTTCATCTCTTCAAGAATGTTTGAATAACCCCATCCAGCAGATGGAATTTGTTTACAACTTATCATCTTCCTCCCGTTCATTGGAGATGGTAAAAGTTCAAAGACCGCAACAACAAATGAATTTAAGAAATACATTAGTGGTAAACTACCTACCGGACAACGAAAACGGCACAGTCAAAAGTACGAATGATTCAAAAGAATTTAATAGAAAATCAAGTAGCTCACGGAAGAAGATGAGACGAGCATGTTCCTTGTCCTTAAAACAATTACCTACTCTTGAGAGTTCCCATACTGCCACTGCCGAAGCAGATACGACATCGAATCTTCAAGCAAAAGACATCGTGCAACAAGAACGAACTGAACCTGTTGAGTGTTCCGATCAGGTATTCTTTGAACATACTGAAGTGAAAGTCTTTACTGAAAAAGATTCAGACGATTCTGTGACACAAGAACAAAACAAGTATGTTGAATACAATCAAAGATTATTTGACGATTCCAAAACAGAGGACTTTACAGAAAATGGTGCTTTTGCTAGATCATTAAAGGAAGAAGCAGACGGAATCTTAACTACGCTTTCTAATGTAACTGATGAGGAAAGTGTAGCCTTCGCATCTAGAGATACCAAAGCAGAAGCTTACGTAACTATGTGCCGTAATAATGCCGAAGTCCTTGGATGTCTTGTAGTTGGAACATCACTTCTTCTGAGTCGGACATCTAGACGATTATGCGTTCTGGTGACAGATGGAGTCACTCCCACTTTCAGGCAAGTCATTCCTTTTATGTAGACCTTTTATGTAGATTATAAACATTATAGATGTATTAATTCTTATACATTTAAGAACCTCTTTTGAAGGGATTCCTGTTAAAATTGTAAAGGTATGATTCAAGGTGGTTCATTTACGGTAAATATGTTGCTAACTACTAACCCTGATATATTAACATTAATTAAAATGAAACTAATCCTAATTGATTGATTTAAACATAATATTAGGAAGATATGTTGATAGTGTGAATATAAATTTTGTACTGTTTGCTTAGATCTCATTTAATGAAAGAACAAAAGATTCTTTACCAAGGTATGTAATAAACAACCACATGTGTTCATAAAGTTATTATTTAGACGTATTCTAAACAACAACTTTATGAACTTAATTAATATTAAATGTATTTTAAGTTATGTTCGTTAGATATATTTTTTTAAATAAATGCATAAAGGTACTTTTCTTTTATGGACCTGTCATGTATTTCGACGGGTTTCTTAACCCCTTAACTGCCGCGGTCGTATATATACGCTTTGCTCAGCCGATGCGTTAACTGTCCCGGGCGTATATATACGCCCTTCCAAACTACTATCATTTGCTTTGGCCTACTACCTGTAAAATTATTCGCAATAAGCTTTGGAATGCAACACCACAATGACCTTGACAAAGTATGCGAAGGAGGATACTATTTCAGAGACGTGTGGGGAGAAATTGGAAAGAGGGGTAAGCGGTGAAAGTAATGACTGCGTGGTATTGGCTGATGTTGTTTGAATAAAACGATTTTTTTATTCTGTGTCCTCCGTTTTCGTTTAATTTTTGTAGTAGGTTCCAGGAATAAAGAAAGATATAACGGATGTTTCAAACCCATTTTATCTTTTTTAAATTATTTTTTGATGAACTGCTCGTGCTTCATATTGTTACTGAAACTAACAGTTTAGTAGACGAGTATATGAGCTAACACCTTGCAAACAAAAAATCAAGAACAAAATCGTGGCATTCAACCAGTTCAGAAGAAATATATGTTTTTTTAGGCATACTGATTTCACAAGGTATAACACTGAAACCTGGTATTACACTTTATTGTTATAAAAATGAATTGATTGAAACTCCCTTTTAGGGATCTTTTTTATTATACTTACATTTTTTATTATACTTTTACTCAAAACATTAAATTTTGTGCATTTAATGTTTCTTTTATTCTTTATTTTGTGAAAGTAAACAGTTTTTAGATAGTAAAACTTGCACTTATTTTCCTCCTAATACAACGCATAACTACGCGTGCCTGTGTGAAAAACCGTGGCACTGGGAAATGAATCTTGTACGCTTTCCGCGGCAGTTAAAGGGTTAAGTATAAACACTTTCTAGCCATACAAATAGTTAAAAAAAAAAAAAAAAAAGGTATCTGGTAGAAGATTGCCAATAAATCATCCATTGCCACACGCCACAATGCATGGGAAATACATAACGGAAAAATACCTGATCAAATTATTGAAGTTCATAATGCTTCTAAATCACCCAGCTTGTCAGAAAACTCCTCACTGATTAAATTTTCTTTTTTGGAAGCAGGAGAGATGAAAAATGAGCAATGCCCTCGCCCGGACTCGAACGACGGGCCTCTCGAATACGCGCCAAGTGTACTGACCACTACGAAGGCATGCTAAAAAGGCGAGAGAAATGCCTTAGATCTTGCATGCAACCCACGGGCCATTTCAGTTTTAAAACCAATGATTACAGGAGTCTGCGCAAAGCTGAAGAATAAATTAATGCGAGAAGGGAGATGTTTAAATATAATATCGAATCTTTTTCGAAAATATCATTTATTTCTGCTTCTGGTCTGGAACATTTATTAGCATATGTATCGTTTTGATTAAATTGCAAAAATATTTTCTTACAGAGAGCTGCTGTCATCTGTATTCCACGATGTTCAACTACTGCGCTCTTTGGATACTCTTGGAACAACAAAACTTGCTCTCCTAGAACAACCAGATTTGGGTATCTCATTTGACAAGCTGAGCATCTGGAGATTGACACAATATAAAAAATGTGTTTATTTAAATCCTGACACCCTGGTATGTATACATTCGTGCATTTATTATACATATTGAAATCTTTCCTTTTTCTAATGAATTTCATATGTAAATTCTTTATTTTAATTTTTATAATAACTTTCGTTCGTATCATTTCGTTTATCTCCCCAATCATTTTAAAACAATTCTTTTTTCCAAAGTTTCGAATAATTTTTAGCCCAAATGCGCGTTAACCCAGAAGGGTTATTAATTTCGTTTTGGCATTGTGTGTTGGTTGTATTGTAAAAATCTAAACCACTTTCCAAACAGTTGCCACCAAATATTAGAGCCTTGCATTATATTTAAAGAAATTCAATAATAAAGAATCTGCATGAATATATGTAAGTTTCTAGCATTGTGAAAAAACAACATTACTTAGAGACATCAAATTATGAATAACGTAGTCCTCCACTCGAATATGAGCATATGGAAGCCTAATTTGGAATATGTTTTATTATGAACACTGAAGTGCCAGTGAATTAGGGATAGACATGGCTATGCAAATTTTATAGCACTGCGCGGCATCTGTGCTCACTTGAGGAAGTTGTCGTAACTACACATACAGCTAGTACTATGGTTGTTGTTAATGAGTCGTTTCAATTGCCAGTATGGGTAAAATTTCTGATTTAGACAGCTTCCGTCTCGGACAGATAGTAGGGATTTGACGCATGGGCCATTCGATTTCCAAAATCCTTAGTGGGCTAGGATTTTTAAGGTCGACAGTGTCAAGAGCGTACGGAGAATACACAGACGGTGGGAAATTGAACTAGCCATTGGGCAAATTGCAAAGGACAATTAACCTAGGACAAGCGTGGTGTGAGACGGCTCAGCCGTATTGTATACTGTGGGGGGGGGGGGGAATCTATATTTCTGGTTCTACTGGGCTGATTGACGAAATTCAAATTGCGTTTTTCATGTCTTGTAAGCGGGACTTAGGATATCTATTAGATTTATATATAGCATTGTTCTAACATAGGTATTTTGACACAAAAATCGGACTTTTTCTGAAATAACATACCGTTTTTTCCCCCATATTTAAATTCTATGACTCAAATTATGCCAGAGTGCTGAGTTTTGTAAAAATCGCACGAATAATTTTTAAAAAGTTAATTCTAAAATTTTACTCCTCAATGTTAATTGAGTTTGGTATATATTTATTAATATCTCTTTTTTTATTAAACTTATTTGATTCTTCCTTTCACATTTCGAAATTCAGGTTCATTCCCAATAAAATTCACCCACTTTTTATGATTTATTTAAAAAATTTATGTTTTTAAATAATTTTTATAAATTTTTCAAAAAAATTTTGAATTATAATCTATAAAATTTTTACCATCATATTTCATATTCATCGTATTTCTAAGCATACCTGCAAAAAATAAAAATTTTTTATTCAAAATTTCCGAAGATATACGTGAATTAATACATACTAGCGCGTTTTGAAATTTGTCATATTTGTTGAAAGCGATAAAACATCAGATGTGATTTAAACGTTTTTCTAAAATTATTTGGAAGTAGAAACGATATGACTTTTTTCCCGCTCAACCACAATGTAAAAAGGTAGGAACAAGGCGCCTTTTTTCCGCTCTGGCATAGTGGAAGGAAAAGGAAAATGGGTTGCCATATATTAAGAAATTAGCCAAGTGAATAATTCTTCTCCACACTGAAAAATTTCGCCAAGATAAATTTTTGAATTTCTTCGTAAATTTCGCGCCAGATTTTACAAAATTTTATATCTGCGCATAATTTGAGTCGTAGAATCGAAATATGGAAAAAAAATTGGTATTTTATTTCAGAAAAAGTCCAATTTTGTGTCAAAATACCTATGACAGAACAGTGCTATATATATATATATATAATATATACTTAATATATATCCTAAGTCATGCTTTCGAGACATGGAAACCGCAATTTGAATTTCGTCAATCGACCCAGTTGAACGGGAGATATAAAACTGTCCCTTCTTTTTTTTTTTTTTTTTCTTTTTTCTTTTCGTAGTGTACATAGTCAACGAAGCCAAATATTAGCTCAAATTCCCACCCAGCTGAATCAGGGCGACAGTCTTACAGTCAATAAATGGATATTGCAACGCTGCCTTCACCATATGAGCTTCGGAAGCCGTAGACCCAAGACAGTACCTTTACTGAATGCATGCCATCGAGCTGCACTTCTTGTCTGGGCAAGAGAATACAGAGAGTAGACTCTAGCGGACTTGAAATGAGTAGCAAGGAGTATGAGTCCCGATTCCGACTAATTAATACCGATGGGAGAGTGAGAATATGGCGTCAGACTCATGAAGCCATGAACCCTGTATGGCAGATTGGAACTGTACAAGGCCATGGTGGCTTAATCATGTCCTGGGATGTTTTTTCTTGGCAGTGCTTGGGATCTTTGGTACTTGTACAAACCTTCTTCAATATACTACGGTACGTAGAGTTGCTGGGCGATCATCTCCATCCATTTATGTTGTCCTGTCATTCACAATGAAATGGGGTATTCCAGCAAGATAACTGCACCTCTCACAGGTCCCGGTTGGCTACTGCCTGGTTGAATGAGCGTTTTTCTAACTTCTCTGTCATAAATTGGCTACTTAATTCTTACCTCTCTTAAATTCTACTGAGCATCTTTTGGACGTTTTGGAGAAAGGTTTGAAACCTCATCACACAACACTAACGACTCTTCCTAACTTATAGACAGCTCTATCCGATTTTTGGCAAGCCATTCCCGTAGAATGCTTTCAGAAACTTATTGAATCTATGCTTCGCCATTTACGCCATTTTGTAAAACTTTAACGAATTTCCGATTAACAAACTCAATGATTTCAAAGCGTTCCGTTAACATTAACATGGAGTGTATCTTCGAGCACAGATATTTTATGCGAGAGGTTCCTTTAGATTTCTTACTGGTGTTATGCTGGTAGCGTAGACATTACAATGTCTAACGGTATTGTCCGTTGAATTACTTTGAATGTCTGCATCACTTTTCAAATCCTGTTTTGAATGCCCCGTGAAAAAAAAAGCCCCTTTGGACGTAATATAAAATTTGAAAGCTTTGAGATTTTTTTAGTTATTCTGTTCTATTTTTGTATTCTCTTCTGTCTTGTTTCTTCTCTCATTTTGTTGACATATTGGTGGCCTGTATGAATGCGGGGGAGGAATGTAAATTAGAATGGCATCTGATGTGCAAAAATTGTGACTTATAATTGTACGGTCTAAGCACATATGGATGTATTTATAAATTTTTAACCAATGTATTTTAAATGCAGTTTGTCTTGAGGTACTGTCTAAATATTAATTGTTAGGTGTGAAAGTCAAATTATGAATAAATAATGAATAAATAATAATTATGAATAATTATGATTAAATAATGAAGAATTTTTCATAATTATTATTTATTATTTATTCATAATTTGACTATTATGATTAAATAATGAAGAATCTGCATAAATGTATATATGTTTCTCGTATTGTGATAAACAACGGTACCTAGAGTCAGATTTGTGTAACAACTCTTAATTTTTCAATGCCTATTCATTTTTTTTTCCTTGCTTGTTTATCATTATTATTTTGGTTGGGAAGTTATTAGACCGCTGTCCGGAAATCGGACGTTAGAAAGAGCCTACTTAAAAAGAAGCTAAAAGACCGACTCTGGGAAATAAATTAGTTTTATAGTAATGTTGCCATAGCTTGTAGAGTCATTAGGTTATTTTTGAAGCAGAAAGCATTAAAAATGAGCAATGTCCTCACCGGGACTGGAACCTAGACCTCTCGAATACGTGCCAAGTGTGTTACCGTTACATCATGAAGGCATGCTGGAAGAAGGGAAAAAATACCCAATAAGATTATTAGAAAAAATCAACAATTATAATCAATTATAAATTTGTTACTTAATTAAAGGTGATTCTAATTGATAAATATTCAGAAAGAATACAAATATTCAAATACAACAAGTCATAGACATATTAAGACATGTTAAGAAATAATTTAGTCAATAAAAATTAAATATAACATTTCAAATTTAATGGAAATCTGAATAAAGCTTTTAATTCGAGATATTACATGTTCAGTTCTCATATATTCTTTTCAGGTGGTACAAAACTGTGATGAACTCTTTAACCACGAAGAACTGTCGGCAGTTCCCGATGTATCCTGGCCTGACTGCTTCAACAGTGGAATGTTTGTATTTATTCCATCGACTCGCACATTTTGGCAATTGATGGAATTCGCAGACAAACAAGGATCCAGAGATAGTAAGTACAAGAGATAATTTCTGTTGCTACTTCAATAAAGAAGGAAAATTTCCTTTCATGCAGTTAAAAACATCAAAGAGCTGTTTCTTTGAGCACTTTTTAGTCCAAAGAGGCTTTATTCTTGAGGGACTATTGTTTCCTTTTTGCAATTTTGCGTCGAAACACTATAAACGGCTGTATCACTTTTCAAATTGTTGCCACCAAATATTATCGCCCTGGATTATATTTAAAGAAATTAAATAATGAAGAATCTGCATAAATATATATATGTTTCTCGTACTGTGATAAAACAACAGTACCTACAGCCATCCAATTTTTAATGATGTAATCCTACTGCGAATATGGGCATCTGAAAGCCCAAATTGGAAATTTGGAATTTGTTTTATGATCGATTTCATATTTTGTAAAACTTTAAAGAATTTTTGATTAACAAACTTAACGATTTCAAAGCGAGCAATGGCAACACTCTACGGGGGGAACAGCGCGTGAGTCTCTGTGTCGGAAATTCTAAAGATATGCTCATTTTAAAACTATTTTGCGATATTGCTGTTGAACTGAATTTTATGGTTTAAGTGCGAAGAAAGTGATATTTAATAAGTAACAAACAAAGTGTAAAAATAATGTTAAATTAAGCATATCTTTAGAATTTCCGATATACACAGTCTCGCGAGCTGGAGATAAAAGTATTTTTTTTTTCTATATAACGTTGCCATTTCTCGCTTTTAAAGCATTGAGTTTGTAAATCAAAAATTCGTTAAAGTTTTACAAAATATAAAATCTATAATAAAACAAATTCCAAATTTGGGATTTCAGATGCCCATATTCGCAGTAGGATTTCGTTATTCAAAATTCGATGGCTCTATGTACCATTGTTTTATCACAATGCGAGAAATAGACAATCATTTATGCAGATTTTTCATTATTTAATTTCTTCAAATATAATGCAGGACTCTAACATTTTGTGGCAACAGTTTGAAAAGTGAACCGACGTTTATGAGTCCGACGCAAAATGCCAAAACGAAAGCAATAGTCCTTCGGGACTGAAATCCCTTTGGACTAAAAAAATCTGAAATTTTTCAGATTTTAAATTACGTCCAAAGGGGCGTTTTTTTAACGTTTTGAGTGTTACCTTTATTTATTAAATATCATGTTCTTTGCACTTAAACCATAAAATTCAGTTCAAGAGCAATATCGCAAAATAATGTTAAATTAAGCATATCTTTAGAATTTCCGATATACACAGTCTCGCGAGCTGGAGATAAAAGTATTTTTTTTTCTATATAACGTTGCCATTTCTCGCTTTTAAAGCATTGAGTTTGTAAATCAAAAATTCGTTAAAGCTTTACAAAATATAAAATCTATAATAAAACAAATTCCAAATTTGGGATTTCAGATGCCCATATTCGCAGTAGGATTTCGTCATTCAAAATTCGATGGCTCTATGTACCATTGTTTTATCACAATGCGAGAAATAGACAATCATTTATGCAGATTTTTCATTATTTAATTTCTTCAAATATAAAGCAGGACTCTAACATTTTGTGGCAACAGTTTGAAAAGTGAACCCACGTTTATGAGTCCGACGCAAAATGCCAAAACGAAAGCAATAGTCCTTCGGGACTGAAATCCCTCTGGACTTATAAAAAAAAAAAAAAAAAAAAAAAAAAAAAAAAAAAAAAAAAACCGCATTTTAAATTTGGACATAATTTAAAATCTGAAAATAAATTTTCAGACTTTCTTCTCCTTTTTTTATTTTTTTGTTTATATTTGTTTTTTCGTTCTTCCAATTAGGTGGCGATCAAGGACTTCTTAATTCCTTCTTTAATTCGTGGTCATCTGATATTAATCGCAAGCTGTCTTTCATTTATAATCTCACAGCTAGTGTCAGCTACACATATACACCAGCATTTAACAGGTAAGTATCTACTATTTTGTGTTTAACACATATTCTCTTTCTTCCCTTCACTTGCTTTATATAAACACACATACAGAGCACTTTCTCTTAGACAACCACTTATGATTTTCAATAACTTTGATCTTCTACTGAAGGGATCGCCTCAGAGAAGTGATTTCTGATACTGCTGTTGTGACTGTGACTAATCTCGCTTGCCTGACATCAGTCCCTTAACATCAGAATACACTTACGATATTCATTTCGGTAAGGAGTAAACGATTCCGCCTGTCATCGGTCACAGCCTTGAGCATCATATAGGTGACAGTACGATTTTACTCAGTTCTATCCCAATTTTGAGGGAAAGAACCCGGGAGCGCCATGTATCTGGAGTGCCCCCATGCCGCAAAGATACTATACATTTACAACATCCATGACTTATCCGGGACACGAGCCCGGAACTTTCAGTACAGTAGTCAAAGTCACTAACCACTATTTCGTGTTATATACTCTTGAACTAATTTACATTCTGCTATGGAAAACGGAAGGGAAAAGTGACAGCACAGATCTGAATCATAAAATAACTGGTTATTTTTTAAATAATATTAACACTATAACCGTACAGCGTACAGATTAAAGAAAGTTTTTCAGTTCTATCTGATGTGTGTGCTAAAATCTGTAAGGGCAACGAACAAACATTAACATATTCATAATAACAAAGAATACCGTAATTTTCTCTGCCGTCCAGTTGGGAAAGTAGTTAATGACCCTGGCTCCCGTACCGAAGAGCCCGGGTTCGAACCCCGGAAAAAGTAGAGATGTAAATTGTCAATCTCTTCATAGGAGCCAACTGTGACCCACTTATTAGAGCTTCCATAATAAATTGACCGCTGCTTCCGGCTCTAGTAATGACCAAAGCCTATTATGGATAGTGCCCACAATTACATGTGGGAAAGGCAGTAATTTTCTATTAATCTTATTACTCATATTAGACAAAAATTTTCTTGAATGAGTTCCAATAATACATCTCATCCAGTCTTGGATGAGTCTTGGATGAAACTCATCCAAGACTGGATGAGTTTCAGTAATAAAACAGTTATTACTAGTAAATGTATCTTCGTATTACGACTAATAACTGCTCATCGAACAGGTGGTTGTTATGATAAACTTCTTGAATTTATACGCAGTAGCATTAAAAATAGAAGAAATGTAAACCTCTTTTACGGCGAAGAAGGATCCTGAGAAGGCTTATAAAATTTTGAAAATTTTAATAAAATTTTAGAAGTCTTTGGAAATCTCTGTCTAGATCTAATCCAATTTTGAGGGGATCGATTTTGAGGAGGGATGTAATTCCTCTTTCCCTAAATACAATTTCTTAAGAGTATACATTAAGGCAATGTTTAAAATAAATCTTTTATTAATTTGCTGTTTAAAGATTTGTAGTTAAGGTACTTAGATTGAATGCAGGTGAAATATCCATAAATTCAAGTCAATTCACAGAAAATAACTCAGACCTATGACATTTGTAACAAGAATTGAAATCTAGCATTATAAAATTTTGTTTTATTTGTTACAAAAATACTATTTTTTGCACGTAATGTAGTTTAAGATTTCGCAATTATCGTGTTTTTATTGCATATGTTGTTGTATATTATCTGAAAATAGTATTTTATTAAAGTTTTAATATTTACAATTTTTTACAATACATCACAATTTTATTAATATACGATTATGCGAATATAATGTTCATATTGCTTGCCATTTAATTTTGTTAGGTTTGGACAGGACGTGAAAATAGTGCAGTTTAATGGAACTTCCAAACCTTGGCACGTGAAATTTTTTGGTCCGACTGGAGAAATTTCAGAAATCTCTACAATTCATCCAACATACGTTCAGTTTGTCAAAATGTGGATCAATATCTTTCGCATTAGCGTCCTTCGTCTGTTTCCTCAGGTTATATTTTTTCTCTGTATTCGTAATTTCTTTTTACCATTATTATTTTTTCATTTGCTCTCAATTAATATATTGTGTGTGAATTATAAAACAGTATCTCTCTAGTTTGGAAATAAAGCGGGAAAAGATTACTCTTCTGTTCAAGAAGTTCTCGAAAAAGTCAAATCGCATACTTGAACACTGCAACAATCGCATACTTGAACACAACTGGCCTTTACTGAAGTCTTTCTCTATTTACTCACCAGAGGGCACCCTCGTTGCTAGAGTGAGTCCACCATAGTAGGAATTTATATTAACAGGAGTGGTTACACTATTAGATAATGTTGCGAATTTTCTATAAAAGAGATGTATGAAGTTAGGCTTGAGATGGGTTTTGTACTTTTTTATGGTGGGAAAAATCTCTGGTAATGTTATTTTGAACTGATTGTTTAGACTCATCTGATAAATTTCTTTTAACGGAAAATTCAGCACCAAAATTTTACATTCACAAGATAAAAATTTCACTTACCGTATATTCCGGCATATAGCGCGTATTTTTAATACCAAATGTAAAACTGAAATTTACAGATGCGTGTCGTGTTTAAAAATGATAGATCTAAAAATAAAGAAGAGATGAGCATACAAAAATTATATTTCTACATGTACCTAAACGCTGTTTGTTTAAAAGAAATGACGTACCTTATGAACTTAAAAAATTTCCTCATCTGATAACATGGAAAGTTCGTCATATTCGTCTTCCATTACATCTTCAGGCACATCATAGAATTCTGTTTCATCTTCATCATCACTGTTATTCTAATCCATAAATAAATAATTATATTTCGTTCCATCTAGATAGTTAGATATACTACATTGTAATGACTTTTGAATTATATCAAGTGCAGTTTCATTCCATGCTTTTATTATCCACTCACATGCTGTTTCTAGGACTGGCATGATACATTTAACCTCCTTGTTCTTCCTTGCCTTCGATGTTCACTTGATATTCAGGCTTCAAAATCCCTGCTTCAAATGACCGTAGAAAGAAAAAGCATCTAACTGCTAATTCCGTGAATTTATTGTGGTTGGAAGTACGTTACACTTACTTCACATAATGTCTCCCTTTTCTCGAGCCTCTAAAATAACATTCTTGTGCACACCTGCATTGAACACAACGCATTTTGTTTCAGATTATTTACTCCCCCAAATATTTTTCCTACACACATATTGTTCCCCTTATCGCTTTGTCAGTTCAGTATACTACTGTTCGAAAGCCAGAGAAAAATCTTCAAATGAATGACTTCAAAAAATAAGAGCATCGCACATGTATATTTCATGTTTCTTCGTAAGAAAATGGGGCGCGTTACACGGAGAATATACCTAAAAACTAAAAAATCCAGTTTGAAATTATAGGTGTGCGTTATATACGCTGGAATAATTTACAACACTTCTCTTATGAATTTGCATTCTTTAATCATCGTTGAAATGTTTGGGATGTAATCCGCAATTGGAGCAGAATGAGCCTCCCCGTACATAGCAGGTTTTTTCGGGGGGGGATCTAAGAAACCCCCACCACAACAAAAAAATTTGTTTTGAGCTATAATTCTTAAGACGAACGACTTCAGATTTAATTTTTTATGAATACTTGGGGTCACCATCGACTGAGTTGTGAAACCCCTCAACATTGGTAAATAGTTTAGCTTAGTAAATTGTAGATTAAAAATACAGTACCAGAAAGAAGTAAAATTATTCTGATAATCTGAAAATGAATTTAACAAAAATATACATTAAGCTATATCTGTTGCTGTGGTTCTTGTTACTTATGCTTACTTGTCTGACGTAGTCAGCCCAAGTCGACGAAATTCCTTGTCGCTAGGAGCTCAAAATTACGCCTGTCGTTGGCAGCAGCCTTGAGCACCTTACAGGTGACAGTGCGATTTAGATTAGTTCCGCCCCCTGTTTTGATAGAGAGCTCCCGAGGAGGGGTCTGAGAGTCTCCCACCCATCTTCTCTTCCACCAAACCATACGAGAGGCGTTTCGGCTCGCCATATATTAGGGTACCGCCATGCCGCACTGACACTATACGTTTACAAACATCCATTCTTTCTCCAGGATTCGAACCCGGGAATTTCGGTACGTCATTCAGCGAGGCTAACCACTATACCGGTTGGGCGCCTTAAACTAGATTTATTAATAGTTAATTTAATGCATTAACCACTGTGCGTGAAGCTAACTGAACCGAAATCCCAGCATAAGCTTTTGTCCGTTATCGTTAAAAAGCATATTAGAAAAACGTGTATTTTGAGTAAATAATTACCATTCTCTTCTCTTTAACAGCGAGATATGCATCGTATAACTATAATTTCATTTTACTTTTATTTATTTATTTATTAAAACTTCTTACTCTGGATGTTTCTTTGTGAATACTGCTCATATGTATTGCTTGTAACTTAGAAATGTAATGTATGTTTTTTGCTCTTGTTTCAGAATATACAGTCGTGCTTACTATCGAAAAATGCCATGTGTGCTTCTGATGTACTATGCTTCTTTCCTCCAACTACAGAACCACAAGGTAGTTTTTATCTTACACCTCCTTCTGCCAGAATGCACTCAGTTCAGAATAAAAATCTGCAGAAATCCTCAAGTTCATCCCCATCAGAAAAACTGCGGAGAAAGTCTGAAGAAATTCCACCACCTACCAAGGATACACTTGAAGCAGCAACTAAAGAGCATCTGAAGATGCGTCGACAATCTTTACAAAACATACATACAGACCACAACAATCAAATTGATTTGAAGAGTCAAGATAGCAATATTAAAAAGCTGTTTAAAAATGAAAATTCGAATAAAAAGAGCAACCTTCCAGATCTAGAAGATAATTCCGTTTCACCCAAGAAGGCAGAAGAACATTCTAAATCTATTAATTTTCCTGATGCCGATACTCAAATTGCAAAACTGAAAGAAAATACACTACCAGGTGCAGAAATTGGTAACTATCAAGGTATGCAGGCATGGGAACAAGGAAAAATGGATTATGAAGGTTCTGATAGCTCAGAAAACATCATAAAACGCTTGCAGTTTTTAATGTCCAAGTGACAGAAATGATAATCTTTTAAGAATATTACATATCATTTCAGTGAATTATTCTTCACTTTATGTTTTCTCAAGTAATATGTGATCATTTTGTTTCTGTGATCATTTATTTTAGTTTCAGTTACGTAGAACTTTACAATAATTTTAGCTTAATTATTAAAAAATGGTTAAAATTGATAAACTTTGATAAACTAGTAACCTTTTAATTCCATCGAAATTCAGCATGACTTAATGACGCAACTGGCGTCACAGCATCTGCATAACTTAAGAAAAAATTATGATGATAGAAATCAATAAAATTGTTTATGTTTGCATATAAAATATGTACTTTTTAATTCAAGTAGCATTTATTTTCCTTCGTTTTTGTTAGAAAATGATTGGAAGATATTTGGTTAATTTTGTAAGCTTTCATTTAGTAATTTTGTAATTCATTTTGTAAGCTTTCATTTAGTTCACTTACTAAATTTTTTTCGCAGCGTCTCGTTAACATATCGTTGGCGTCATGATTTCCTATTACATCCACTATGCGTATCTTTTTACTTCCTTGTACGAAGTAAAAAGGAAGTATTGTAATCGCGAAAAATTTCAGGCAGCATATTTCAACGAAAATATCCATTTTGACCGCTATCGAATGAAATTTAACGATGTTTTTGCGTGATATATGTATGTAAGGACAGAATAAAAGACTCTTTTCCTCCAAAAAAATTATAAAACTGCTTTAAAATTAATTCTGAAGAGAATTTTTCGTGGCGTCTGTACGAACGTATGTACGTACGTACGTATCTCGCATAACTCAAAAACGAGTAGCCTCAGAAAGTTGAAATTTTGTATATAGGACTGCTATAACATGTAGATGTGCACCTCGTATTTTGGTTGCAATCGGCCGCACCAAACGTATATAAATACTATATTTATATATATATCCACACTGTTACTCGGCACAGTGATCTCAGTTTCTTTACTCTTATATGTTTGTAAATTGTACATTTTTTGCTTTAAAAATGATTGAATTATGTTGCTCTTATCTTCCGGTTAAGGTTTTTATGCCTTTCGTAATTCTGGAAGCAATATTTGTACAATTATCAACAATTTTAAAGTTGTTTAAGTGCTGCTAAGCCTTTTTTTTTTATAGCGGCCATTGATTGTTTACATTTGAAACAGCAGACTAGTGGATTTGCTGCCAATCTAGAGAAACTTAGCTTCGCAACAACAAAGATAACGCCTTCATTTATTATTGCCAATAAAATAATGCTTAATCCCTTCTGGAATTTTTTCGAGGAAATAAGTGTTTAAAATTTACTTCGTAATTTTTAATATAGATATTTTGAGTTTTTATGTATTTTTGCCTTCTCACGAAGGGAGAACTGAATTAATTGAATAAGAAATATTCAATTGTCTGTGAAAACTGTTTCTTTTTTGTTTTGTTTGCTTAATTTCTTTTATACATCATTCTAGCTTTGTTATAGTATTTAAATAGAACATGTGGCAACGATTAGATAATTCTATTCTTTAAATGATATAAATTTTGTGCACTATGAGTTATAATAGGAACGAAAGTCAAGTGAATCTAGGGCCAGAGTGTCGCTATGGTAAACACATACTAGAGTGAATTTTAAAGAATGCATTTATTCTATTGTGGTTTATGCGCTGTAAGCGAAGTAGATTTAATTCAATCCAATAAGTTTAAAGGAAATGCAAGAAAAAATGCGTATAATTTAATATTCCGTACAAGGAAGTTTTGTGGTGTACACATCAGATTTTTTTTAATTACAAATACTTTGAATATCTTTTAATATCATGACGCCATCTGGCAGTAGACTTGGAAATAGGTAACAGTATGTATGAATGTATCTCGCTTAACTTAAAAGCGAATAGCCTCAGAACGTTGAAATTTTCTATGCGGGACTCCTGTAACATGTAAATGTGCACTTCCCTTTTTGGTTGCAATCGGAACTGTTTATCTCTCCTGCTTGAACCATTGCCGTAATTTTGGCCGCTTAAATTACTAATACCTAAACCAGTTTCCACTAAATTCCTCAATAAGAATGTTGTTCGTCCTTCACCGATCGTATCAGTTGTAACAGCAAAATCCTAAAACCTTTCCTCAATACTCATGCCTGTATTTTCTAAATTAAGATACCTCATACAAATTAATATGTGCTCTTGATGGCTGACATTAGGTGTACAATCAAGTAAAACAGAAAAATACTTTGCCTGTTTGACCTTACTTAAAATAATTTGCTTTATATTATCCCCTAATAAGGTAATTGTTTCATTTTGAATTTTATCTTCAAAGTAATGAAGCGTATCTTTTTTTAGTTTGAATTTTATTAATATATACAGACATGATAGGGTCAAATTTTGTGATCATTTCTATACACTTTAAAAAATCATTATTTCTTTTGAATAACTTGTTACTAGAACTAAGGAGGGCTAATCTTTGTTTGACTAAAAACTGAATGGCTTAGATAATTCTTTCAATAACATCGCGCCAATTCTTAGTCTCTTTTTTTTTAACAAATTTTGAAATTCCGAATCAACAGGTTTATTCTTTCTAAATAGTTCTAAGAAATCGGACCAAAGATGTAGATTCCGGAAATGCATTTTATTTTTTTCATGAAGTTTTAAGCGATTCCATTCGTTAAATTCAGAACTACTTAGTTTTGCGTTGCTGAAACTGTTAAAAATTTTGCAACAAAAAACAATAAAGAGAATTTTTTTTGGCAGAATTTAGCTAGCTTTTAACTCTTTCGTTGTGTGGCAAGATTCGGCAAAATACATCTGAAAAAATTTACGTCCATTTTTGTCTTTTGGAAAACCGAAACTCAAAACCAAGTTATCCAAGACCATTTTCTATTAAGGCTTGAACTTGGGATGGCAATAATGGACTTGAGCATAATCCGGAATCATCATGTAGAGGAAAATGCGTATATACTGCAGAAAGTGTAGATTTCACTAGCATTTCTTCTGTTTTTTCAAACGGCTGCATTGAAGTTAAAGGTAATTCTCGGGTGAAAACACTTTCTAACTCTTTCTGATTATTAGGTTCTTTTGGCAATTTTAGTGGCAGCTGAGACGTTGATGGACAACTAATGCTAGTAGCGTCAGCCTCTGTGTTTTGGAAAAACTAAGTAATTTTAATGCTCTGCTTTTTTAAGTGTTTCTCTCACTTTCTTTTTCTTCATTGCATTCTGATTCTGAGATATGTTTTTCTGTTTTTCCTCCAATATCTGGGGAAAAGTGAAAACAGAAAAAGCGGAAGTAAAAAAAAAAGTACAAAATGTTTATTATAAAAAATATTGCATAAAACACTTCTTCTTAAGAACACTTGGAACGTCTTTCAAATATTTTTTACCTTACTTCTAAAAAACTGAGTAAATCTTAAACCATTGCTTGGAAAATATATGAACTATTAGATCAATGCCAAATAATTCAAGGAATTTGTACTACTCTTTTGTTTATTAAAGTAAATAAATCGAACTTAAAGTATGTAACTTAATCAAATAACGAAACATTTTCCTTCGGTTTTCTATATTGCTAAAAATCGGAAAATGGCAAACTTTTTATTTCAGAATACCTTATATATTTTTATTTCTTCAAATCTCAAATAGGTATATTTTAAATGCAGTGGTACCCTGTAAATACGTCAATCCTTTCTTCTCAAAGCATAACAATTTTTAGTTTAATAAACAAATAGTTCATGTAAAAAAAAAAAAAAAAAATCTGAAATTTTTCAGATTTTAAATTACGTCCAAAGGGGCGTTTTTTTAACGTTTTGAGTGTTACCTTTATTTATTAAATATCATGTTCTTTGCACTTAAACCATAAAATTCAGTTCAAGAGCAATATCGCAAAATAATGTTAAATTAAGCATATCTTTAGAATTTCCGATATACACAGTCTCGCGAGCTGGAGATAAAAGTATTTTTTTTCTATATAACGTTGCCATTTCTCGCTTTTAAAGCATTGAGTTTGTAAATCAAAAATTCGTTAAAGTTTTACAAAATATAAAATCTATAATAAAACAAATTCCAAATTTGGGATTTCAGATGCCCATATTCGCAGTAGGATTTCGTCATTCAAAATTCGATGGCTCTATGTACCATTGTTTTACCACAATGCGAGAAATAGACAATCATTTATGCAGATTTTTCATTATTTAATTTCTTCAAATATAATGCAGGACTCTAACATTTTGTGGTAACAGTTTGAAAAGTGAACCGACGTTTATGAGTCCGACGCAAAATGCCAAAACGAAAGCAATAGTCCTTCGGGACTGAAATCCCTTTGGACTAAAAAAAAAAAAAAAACACTTTTCGAGTATGCTCAAATCGTCGCTTTTCAGAATCAAAAAGCTAACATAAGTTAAAATAATATGTAACTGCACTTACCATTTTTATATAGAAATAGCAATAACAAGAAGCAATCACTAAAAAAAAAAATTCACAAAAAAGATAAATGTTGCACAAACTACTACGATTGAAACAATAGACACAAGAACTAAAGCAATTTGTCTATCACGTCTTCGGCGCCGGTGTCTACCCGTACATACGCATCGGCATAACGTATTTTCGTTCACGTATATTTACAAGATCGGCTCAACTTATGCCTAAAACTGAAAACAGCATTAACCGATAAAAATCAAAGCGATATAAATAGTACAGATCTTATGCATGAACTGCAGTTTTTGAAAACTTTTGGAGGAAATGTAGCATCGCGGTTTGAAACTCTAAGCTACATTGTTGTCAACAACATAGCGCTGTGTAAAAAAAAAAAAGAATTTTGGATACATCCCTAGATATCAGCCCTGGAGCATTTTTGTGCCCTGTTGTAATCACAGTTTGAACCTTGTCGTAAACTACGCTGCGAATAACAATTTAATCAGTGCAAACTTATTACATATCTAAATTAATTTGTTTTTAATTTTAAGGTAGTAAATAGTGTTCGGCAATAAATTTGGCATCCAATGCGTTTAGTATATTATTTCGCTTCGCTTGCAATGTTACGTTTTTATAACATGTTTTGTTGACTAATGCTCACTTGTCTGATCTATACCAAGCCCACGACATTCCACCTGGCAAGGAGCACAAGATACGCCTGTCGTTGGCAACAGCCTCGAGCACCTTACAGGTGACAGTGCGATTTAGCTAAGTTTCGACCCCAATTTTTAATGGAGAGCATCCTGGCGGACGGGTCCGAGCGTCTCCCCCCTCTCTTTCCCTACCATCAACCTTTCGAGAGGACTTTTGCGTCGCATATTTGGAATGCCACACGGACACAATTCTTTCTCAGATTTGAACCCGGGCCCTACAGCACAGTAGTCAATGTCATAAATGTATGTATCATTCTTCAATAAATATGTTTAAGTGTGGGTTTTAACAAAGCACAAAGTGTTTGCATATTTAGACAAATTAAAAGATAAAAAGTAATTTTTTTGGTTTTTCATATTATTATGCTAATAATGCTTCCTTTTAAATGTTAACCATAGGCAATGTCCCTTTAATATGGCCACTGTATAAAGGCGCTCACTAGACATTTGCACGACTGCGCCGATTAGGCTTGGCGCGGGCCTGCGGCCATATTTGTTTACATTGGAAACTTAGCAGAATATCGGATTTGTTGCCAATCTAGAGAAACTAAGCTTCGCAACAACAAAGATAACGCCTTCTTTTATTATTGCGAATTAAATCATGCTTAATCCATTCTAGAATTTATTCGAGGAAATTGTTTAAGATTTACTTCATAATTTTTAATATAGATAGTTTGAGTTTTTACATATTTTTGCCTTGTCGCGATATGAGAACTGATTTAATTGAATGAGAAATACTGAATTGTCTTTGAAAAACTCATTCTTTTCTTTGTTCGTTTAATTTTAACGATTAGATAATTCTTCAGATGATATAATTTTTGTGCATTATAGTTATAAAATGAATGAGATGTAAGGCTGTTAAGCGAACCTAGCGCCAGAGTGTCGCTATGGGTAACAAATACAGTGAATTTTAAAGAGAGCATTTATTCTATTGTGGTTTATGCGCTCTGGACGAAGTAGATTTAAATTAATCAAATAAGTTTAAATGAAATGCAAGAAAAAATGCGTATAATTAAATATTCCGTAAAAGGAAGTCATGTGGTGTACACATCAGATTTTTTCTGATTGTGCTTTAGTTATGATTTTCTTAACGATTCCTACACATTATGAAAAATAAACAATTTATTGTCTAACCTATCGTACATATTTCTTTTTCTGCGGGAAAGGGGAGAGGTTATTCGCATTTTGCTTGACATTAAAAAGAAAAAGTTTAGATTTTGATCACATTTGTGAACTTTTTAAAGTTTTTATGCTTACAAATTTTTTTCCGTAGAGAAAGTGCTGTTCTATAAATACAAATTCTGCATTTCTAAAAGCCCTACCTGAAAACATAATTTAAAGACTACCAAAAATTCACAGCTTCCGTGCAATCGATAAACACGTTAAGGGTGAATAGGTATGTTTTATATGACAACTATTTTGAAGTATAACTTCACGGATTTTGTGATGCTTCAGAACATGCATACGGTGCAGCCATTTATTTACGTTGCGTTACCAATGCTAATCCATCTTTAAATTTACTTAGTAAAACAAGGGTAGCAACAATAAAACCGTTGTCGGTGCCGCGGTTGGAACTTCGTGCAGCTTTATTATTATGATAGCTTGCAGAGTCGTAGCTAGGGTTTTTAGCGCACAGGGACAACTGAAGATTTCGCGCCCCCTACTGCTTGCCAAGGATGGAAAACATTTAATTCTAAAATGTCGTAACATCAGTTTGGCGCCCCTTGGATTCTGCTCCCGGGGACAGATGTCCCCCTTGCCCCCCTCTAGCTACGCCCCTGATAGCTTGTGTCAAAGGCGGTGACTCTCCTGAATTTAACCATCAGTAAGACATATTTGTGGGCGGACTCGACCATCATCTTGGCATGGCTTCAGAGCCTTCCACATTTGCTCAAAGCCTTCCGTGCCAGTGGAGTAAGTGAGTGTAAACCCCTGCTATTGAACGTAGTAAAAATAGTGAACTGCAAACATTTGCTCAAAACCGTCTGGACCAATAGAGTGAGTAAAATTCAAGACTTAACTACAAATTACCAGTGGAATCACGTACGCTCAGAAGACAATCCGGCGAATCTTGCTTCCCGTGGAGTAAACTTTGACAAACTATGTGATGCTGATCTCTGGTGGAACGGACATTCCTTCCTGATGTAGGAAAAGGTCTCCGTATCTACTAAAAATATTGATTGCCAATATCTAGAAGAAATAGAAGACTTTTTTTAGTGAATTTCGAAAAGTGGCTGACGCATCCCTGATCTGCATTAACACCAATGACTTTATTGACTGTATTTTAAAAACTAGTAATAATTATATTAAAATACTACGTACTTTGAGCTATATTTTCAGGTTTATTTAGAAATCAAGAAAGGGGAGAAATTCTCCTCATAATAGAACAAATTGGGTAAGTTCGGAAGAATTACATTATGCAGAAAATTACCTCAGGGAAAACACACACACACACACAAAAAAAAAAAAAAAAAAAAAAAAAAAAAAAAAAAATTCAATCCAGAATACGACGCATTCCTACAAGGTAAGCCAATTTCTTGCACAAGTAAATTAGTATCATTGAATCCTTTTTTGGGACGAAAATAAGTTAATGGGAGTTGCAGGCAGATTAACCCTTTAACTGCTTAAGACGTGTTTAAACGTTTTTGGAATTTCTTTAAAAATGCTTAAGACGTTTTTACACGAATTTCAAATCGCACGAAAAATGCGTAAGACGTCTATACACGAAGCCCGAATTTCGCGAAGATTGCTTAAGACGTGTTTAGACGACGCGATCTGGTCTTCCTTCCCCTACCTTTCTGCAGGCGGCTGTCAGTTGACACAAAGCTCTTAATAGGGTGTGAAGTCTCTTTCAAAAGAGCACTTTAGGAAAAAGTCCTTAGAGTGAAGTATCTTTGTCAGACAGCAGGTATGTATTATCTGTGTGCCGACTAAAAGTTTGCGAAAGAAGATAAATCGTTTTACAACTGTTTGCCTTGTGGTACTTTATACAAATGAAAGTCAAACAGGATCCGACGTTGTTATAGTACATTGCCGAATTTTAGTAGAAACAAGAAAAAATAAGAATTGTAACGGAGGACGCCTTTATGCCTATATATTATAGAATCAAATATTTTATTTTTGTATTGAAAAATGATTACAATTTCTGATTCGTCAGGAAACAATATAAAATGTTGCAACCAGCTTTCTTGTTTGCCTTCGTATTTCAAATGCGCGTTATTATAATGTTATATTCTTCTTTTTACATTCTTAAATGTTAAAACTGTGTTGTTCTTAAATGTTAAAACTGTACTTTCAGCATGCCTGAGTTTTGTACTCGTATGTGTGGCTCTATGCTCCGTAGAAATGGCGAACTGACATATAAAAATTATATGAATGTTGAAAGAAAGATATTCTACTCGAAACTTCAACTAAATGGAATAAATGAATACGCCGAAGGAATTTCTAGAAATATTTATTTTAAAAATTTTATTATTAAGATTTTAAATACAAAATGTTTTGAAATCTAAAGAAAAAAATATGTAATCCTTGAAACATTTTTGGAAAGAAATCTATCGATATAAAATCTCTTAAAATTAATGGAGTGTAAATTAATTAAAACAGTTAGTGTACGGAAGGGTTAGATATACTGCGCACAAAAAATTACAGTGAGAAGATAAATTATTTAAAGATATAAATTAATTACATTAAAAGAATTTAAAATAAATTAACATCTGTCCAAATGTCAATGCTAACAGCAATAGCACGAATGAAAGTTATTCTTTAAATTCCGAACTTAGTTCATCCGTCGGTACGCAATGATTATGTCTTTGCGATTACTTTTCTTATAGATACTACAAAAGGCCGCCAACGAAGTAGCGGTAAAGTCGTTGAATACTAATAGTTTGAAGCGGGTTCAAATCCTGACGAATGGATTGCCTGCATACCAGTTTTAGCGAATGTTTGTTGCGCATGTTTAATGTGAATATGAGACAATTTATTTAGCTTTTCATGATGACGTGCCTTGACTACGAGTCCTCGCTCGGGTTGTGATTGGTTTGGCTTGTTAGATTATTAAGCACGTGAAGGCGATCTGTCTAAGGGGAGGTATGCTTTCGTGACAGATTTTCTAAGGGAAACAATCTCGCACTGCAAAAAGTTAAAACCATAAAAACGCCCATGCAATCAGCTTGTTCACGGGGGTTTGAATGCAGGTCAAACTACCAGTATGTTAAGAGAAGCGATTCCAAGAATGTTTAATTATTTTATTTAGTTTGTCATAAGCTAAATAAAATAATTAAACATTCTTGAAATCTCTTCACTTTACTGAAATGGCAATAACTTCGAATTATACTATGCTACTACCTTTCCTCTAATATGAAATTTTAAACTTTTCCGTTATCGGACAGCCCACCAGGGACTGAGCGGAGTCTAACGGAACAACTGGTGGTTCTGTCCGGGGTTCGAATCCCGGGAAACGAGCTGGTTGCCAGGATGATATTCTTAGTTTTCCATATGTGTAACATGTATGCAAGCTAATTTCCGTTAGGCAGTCCTCGAACGAAGGCATCCTTCACCTTAGGCAAATAACCATCGAGTACTTTGCCATAATCAAATAAACCTTTATCCATAACATGCTTCAAATATTTTTATGTTGAAAAGTTCATGCGCCAAAGTTGGCCCCCGTTGAATGAAATATGTTGTTTATTTTTTCTTTGTTTTTTATAACAACAATGTTCTTGTTTTCAGAATCTGAATTATCAATAAAATTCTTTTAATAATATGCGATTCTATTTTGTTTTTTTGTTTAATGAAAAATTAATTTAAGCGACAAATCTCTTACATTTAGAAAAATTTTCGATTTTCGAAACGAGTTGCTGTCAAAAGCGCATCTTCTCGTTGCTGCATATATTTATTTAAAGCAAACTGCTTGGCGCGTGTGCTTTTATATTTGAAAAGATTCAGAGAATTTTCAACATGGAAATAAAGTTATTAATTTTACTGAATTTTGTGGATTCTTTGTGTTTTGAGGTAAAAGTCAAACCATCAGATATGTGATAACCTTAAAATAAGGGTATATAAAATCAGGATTTTGCGGCCACACATTCCCAGCGAAATAAATTACAAAAAATTATCTATGTAGAATTAATGTATATTCCATTTAGTATTTTAATTTATCAGTGTTATTACACATCAGTTTATCAGTGTAAGTTATATCGAGTTTTAGTTGTGTTCGATATAAGAATTTTATTTGGTTTATATAAATCCGATTCGTTTAATAATATTATATTTATTAAATACTATTTATTAGGTTTTCAAATCTGTCAAACCCAATCAATGGCTTCCTGGCTAAGATATCTGATTATTGCTATTTCGACTCGTATTCGAACCCAAACAAACGAACTGGTTGAATTTTGTGATTTTCCCTATGTGTAACATGAACATGAGTACGTTTTACTTAGAAAGTCGTCCATGGAGACATTCATTGCCTTCGGCTGATAGATCTCGTTTCCTTTGCCATACTCAAAAAATCTAAAAATTTTTCAAAAACACTAACAGATGCATATAACAAAATAAAATTAAGTAAATGCATATAAGAAAATAAATTAAGTAAATGCATATAAAAAAAACTGAAGTAAATGTATATAACGAAAAAAAAAAAAAATGAGGTAAAAACAAATTTTCAATAATTTTTCAATACAGTAGTTTTTAAATTGCTTGTTTTCAAATTTTATTTAATTTTTTAGTATGTACTAATATACAGTGTATGTGTGCGAAAGTGTGCTTGTTCGGCATATCCATATATATTAATTAAATAAATCTGATTTGAAAATGCATGCACTAACGCGCTATTCTCGTAATTTGAAAAACACTAAAGTATTGTCTGAGAAAAATATTTATAAAGAAAATTAAATTTCGTCTCCTTACTCGGTACCGTGTAAAAAATTTAAATAAGCTTATTAATTTTTTCTTCTTTATTAAAAACAAATTAGTTTCTTTTCATCTATATATGAAAAATAACAAAATCTTGCTGTCAGAATGGAAATTCTTAAAAATATGAAATTCGTTTTTTTCGAACAAAAGTTTCTGAGAAATTTCTCTAGGTCAGCAGGTAGTAACAGGACCACTGACTGCTTTGTTTGAAAAACCCGATGAAGTGGATGATTTTACCCCCAAAAGGTTTTCTTTAACAAAGCAGATGCGGTCCAAATGGCTTTTCTGAGAAGCGTTCGTATTTGAATAGCTTGAAGCTTGAAAGCTTGAGTTGGAAGATGTTCCTGAAGTCAGACAGCAATAAAATTTGTTATAGATATTTCTCTCTCTCTCTCTCTGTGAGTTCTTGAAATCTTGGAATGGGTGAAAATTTATTTTGTTTTACATATATAAGGAAACTGCATGTAAAGCAAAATAATTCAAGGCACCCATTGTATGTTAATCATTGTACGTCCCCTCAGCTCTTCGGTTGGGTATTAAGAAAAGAAATTCCTATACTGCTTTTGTATTACTTGTATAGTGAAAGATTTGAAAAAAATAGCTTCATATGAAAAGTTTTTCTCCGATGAACGAATACAGCTGAAACATGTTTCTGTCTTCAAGTATATCCACAAAACATGAAATAGTATTGTACTCTTTTGTATTCTATTGCATTTTTATATTACTTCGTGGTAAATTTTTTGATTCTTAAATTTCTCTCTCTCTTTTCTTATAATACACAAGTACTCTTTCAAATATGGCTGACCTATGAACCTAAATTTTTATACTATAAAATTTTATATAAAAATTAGCCGTAATCATTAGACACAGCTTTGTGTATATTATATTCTTGAATACATGCCTGCAATTAATACTAAGAATACTATTGATAAAATTCGTGATATAATTAATAATGAAAATACTGTTTAAGCTAAAAACCGATTTGAATCTTTTTTTCATTATAGGGTAACATGAGCCAAACAATTTTCGTTAGAAATATACAATTATGCTAACTTGACACATCAGATAGAAAATATTTTATCGTCATCATCGGCTATGATAAAAGATTTATACGCTTAAGATTTTGGATTATGATAAAGCACACAGGACCTATTTGTCTAAGGGAAAGGAAGTCTTCAGAGTAGATTTTTTTTTTTTTTTTTGTGGGAAACAAACTGTTAATTCACAATCAATTGTACTTATGAAAAACCCCTAAGCCTCCCATGCAGCCGCTAGAATTTACCGGTGCTCAGCTATCTTACCGCTTGGAGACTAGTTGGCTTTCTGAACTTACGCAATATCTATCTGAATTTGAATATTTGCATAAAAAACGAGCAAAATAAAATGACACATTGTAAATAGTACATTTTACTGAAATCAAACTTTCTTTGAAAAAGGAAAATTAATTGTAAGCAATAAGATGGATGCATTTAATTAAACGGCGGGCAATAACAGCGCTGATCATATGTTTCGTATAGGAAATCATTTTCTTCGTGTTATCGTATAACGGAAAATATCCACAGATTATATTTTACAGTTTTTAAGAAGTCATGGGTTATCTGCTTTAAGAGAACACCTTCGTGGGCAATTTTCTAAATAAAATTGGCTTGAATTCACGTTACGCATCGAGAAAATCATAAATACCACAAGCAGCTAAACTGTTCGGTTGCCAACAACAAAATACCAACATCCAGCAATCTTATTCACTCAACTATAGTGAACTTAAACGAATGTTTGTATATTATTAGTAGTATTAAAATAACGAAAATATTTATTCTAATAAAAATTTTTGTTTGAATATCCTCCCTAGTAAGGTATTTCCTTTGGTTGGAGATTTGTCAACAATAAATGCTATGTTTAAACAAGACATTTATTTAGAGCATAATGCTTCAAAAATGTATGCTGGGATCCCTAGAAAAAAAAAATATCGCCGGAAAATATATCTCCGAAAAAATATTTAATTATTCATATTCTTATGATTAATTATTAAATAATTAATAACTTTTATAATTATTAAACGAAATGCTTATTTATACTTTACCAAATGTACAGCAACACTCTTTCTTTACAAAAATACCATATTGAATAAATTATATTGTAAGCTAATAAGTAACAACATTGCTTTGTTTAAGATACAATAACAAGCCGAACAAACATTAAATTGGAAGTCAAACAACAAAAATCAGCGTTATATTTTCAAATTTTCACAATCTAATTTTCATTATATCTTATCTCGTTCATTTGCGCTTTTGCAGCTGAAGATGATGGTTCGGTAAAACCATCGAAACTAGTCCTGTGAAAATTTGAAAATATAACGCTGATTTTTGTTCTTTGACTTCCAAATTAATTGCTTTGTTTGTTATTAATATGTCTCATCCTTCCTATTTCAGATAAAATTTACTAGTGTTTCTTGGACAGGAAAGCAAGAATTTTTAATTTGAATCCATAAATTTATGATACACTGAAAACGGTTTCATGTTATAATTCCCTTTCTGAATATCTTGAATGTATATGAAAAAGTAAAATGCAAATTTAATATTAATATTACCACCCTTAAAAACACACAAATATTTCGTTTATTACTCTCTTAAAACTACGTAATAATTAAGGAAAAAAGAAATTATTTAAAAAAATTATTAGTTGCCTGCAGTTGAAGAATATAGGAAAATGCAGATGGTTTTAAAGATTTTTAATTAATGACAAAAATACAGAAAATCGGAAATAATACGAAATGTTTCAGCAATATCTCAGAAGGAATGAAAATTGCACCAGATATTTGTCAGAATATAATTTTAGTGATAGCAGTTTAATCAGTCTGCATTGAAACTCCGGTGATAATCAGTGACATACAGATTTAGGTTACTTAGGTTAAAAATGCGTAATAATTTAAAATTTAACCGGGTAAATTTTAAAACCAATTTATTTGAAAACTATCAGCTTCGCTGCGAGCCTTCGTCTGGCTTTTAAATGTACCGGAAAAATGGCTGAAGGGAACTCCAAACGTTAAATTTAAAAACTGCGTAGGATTTTACTCTGCAGAACAACTTCATAAAAAAAGTTATTACGTATAACAAAATTACAATGAAATAAGCAATGGCCCCTTAATACAAATATTAATTATCCTAATAAATAAATTAACCAAATTCCCTTTGCAAAATCTTAAGAACTCAGATGGTATAAAGGAGGTTAATAACTTTGTTTCCTAAAAAAATCAGTCAAAACTTTTCAATATCTTAAAAACAGTGAAATGAGCAATAAATAAAATAAAGGAATGCAAAAAACCAAAAATTCTGAAAAGCAAAGTATAATTAATGATATTTTATCTTATGTTTTCAAGGGAAAAAATTACAATGAAATAAGCCATATCCCTTAATACAAATATTAATTATCCTAATTAAAAAATTAACCAGCTTTCCGTAGAAGAACAAAAATCATGTAAAACTTTTCAATATCTTATAAACAGTGAAATAAGCAAAAAAATGACATGAAAGCAACTCAAAAAACATAAAATTCCGCGCAGAATTTTACTCCACAGAACAACTTTATCAAAAAAAAAAAAAAAAAAAAAAAAATCAATACAAATATATTATATTTATATAAAAATGACAATGAAATATGCCAATCTCTTAAAAACAGTGACATAAGAAATACGATGAAAAATTGTTGCCAAACCCATATTTCTAAAAGAATGAAACTATTCAAAATGATGCGATTTCATCAAAATCTATCAACAACAATAAGACAGGAAAATTGTTGCCCAAATCACATTTTTAAAGATGTGAGATGTGAGAATGTACTCGGAAGCTTCATTTAAAAAATCTTTTAAAAATACAAAATATTATTATTTTTCCAAAATTTTTTTTGTAAAAGCATTCGCAAGGATGAAAGTTTAACGTGTCCAAAAATCAAAGAAAAATAATCTATACATTTTTAAAAATAAACGTTTTTAGAAAAAATCCCATTGAAAAAGTGTTAAGCCCCTTTGTTAAATAAATTCGTATTTAATCGATTTATTGAAACATGAAATTTATTTTAAGTTCGTAAAATAGCTAAGTGCCTACGTTTCATGACGATGTGAAAATGGAGTGTGTAGAGTAAAATCTCACTTTCCTATAGCCCATTATGTTTCAAAATGACACGATTTCGTTACAAAACATGAAATAAAAAAAATTCGAATTCGAATTTCGAAAAAATCGCTTCGAAGTGCACTGGCTTTTGTGTAGATGTACCTATGTACCAAATTTCGTAGCCGTCGGTCTATTAGCTTACGCGCAGCGCGAACGAAAGGCGCGCACACACAGACAGACTCTTTCTTTTATTATATGTAGAGAAGATATGTAGAGATAAGATTGTTTAAGGGAAGGAAACTTTCAAGTTTCGCAGCTGTAGCCTGCGGCATTAAGACGGACATCACGGAGAGTCTAGCCTTTTGCAATTCTCTTGAGAGCTCACAGGTACTGAACAATATATGGCAATCAATCTCACTTAGCGGAATCTTTGAAGTAAAATTCTGGGAGGGATGGGAAATAACAAAAGAACTGCTTGACAATTTTCAGAGGTTTAGGGTTATTTTCGCGACATTTTACGGGAAGTTCGGTCCAAAACTAGCGACAGTTTTAAAGAGATTCGCAGATAATCACTCGACAGGCTAAGGGTTAAAAAATGCCAACCTCAACTTTTCACAAAAACACCAAATAATCTTGCCAGCAAAGGGTAAGTTAAGCAGTATTATCATAAAAAATACCTTCATGTAGCTTCGAAAGCATTGTGTGAAGAAGAAATTCTAGCCACTACAAGTAAGAATTTAACTAGAAAAGTAATGCATGAATGCGTTACCTGTAGGAAAAACAACCCAATTGCACTCAAACAAATTATGGGTACTTTACCTTCAGAACGCATAAATCCCAGTGCTTCTTTTAATTATGTTGGTACAGATTTTGGGGCCGTTTTCTCATAAGATATAAAGGATAAAGAAAGGAGATCCTAAATAAGGCATACTTAGCAAATTTCGTTTGCTTCTTAAGCAGTGCATTTCGAATTAGTATCTGAAATTACAACAGCTGTGTTCATTGCCACTTTGAAGTGATTCATTGCAAGAAGAGGGAAAATGGCAGTTACATTTTCCGACAACGCAAAAAAAACTTTGTAGGTGCTAACGCTGAATTGCAAAATTTAACAATTTAATTAAGCATCATGAAGAAAGGTTAGCTAATTATTTATCCGAAGAATGAACCCAAAGGAAATTTATTCCTCCTAATATTGGTTGGTTGTGGGAGGCAGGGTTAAAATGCTTAAAATATCACTTAAATCGTACAGTATGCAACGCAAGACTAACATTTGAGGAATTATTAACTGTAGAAACACAAATCGAATATATTTTCATTCGACATTCATGATATAGAGGCACTGCAGGTGATTTCCTGATCGGAAGGCAAATGACAGCCATCGTTGAACCCTAATTAATCAATGTAAATGAAAATAGACTTTCTAGATGGCACAAAAGTAGTAGGTGGGTCCAACTTATACTAATCGATGGCACGGAGAATACTTGAACACTCTTCAACAACGTTCAAAGTTGTAGTCAGATAGAACGAATTTGAAAATAGGTATCCTAGTTTTGAAGGGAGATGGCCTTCCTGTAAATAAGTGGTTGCTAGGTCGCGTTGTAAATGTTTTCCCGGGATCAGACGGAAAGGTTAGGGTTTTAAATGTGAAGACAGCAATGGAAACCATAAAAAGAGGAAATGTAAAAATAGCGATATTGCCACTGGAGAAGAATTCTTCCTAAAGAACTATTTTTGATTTAACAATCTGCTAACAGTGTTATTTCGTTTTTTATAATTGTATTGTATTATTGTACTTTGTAAATTTATATATTAATTGTCTTGTAACTGTAATGTATTATGTAATATAGAATATGATTAATATGTTTTCAATGCATTTGGCGATATCTTGTTCTTGGCACCCGTTTTGGCGCATCTTGTTTAGAACCCACTCATGTGGAACTACGCACTTGCAGTTTTGTTTTCGCATATAGCGGCCCGCAAAGCATTCTGTCAATTCAAAAAATAGTTAATTAATTTCATAGTGTTACGTTTGGTTTATCATAGCAATACACATCGCATCTGCATCCACAACATTAACCAAGAAAAGGTAGTGGGAACCATGCATAATCAACTCATCTAACTTTTCAACCATAGTGAATATAAAATAAGTAAAAAAATTGGAAGTATTGTCAACGATATTTAAACTTATTACGTTACATATAGTATCTTTGCTAAACATTCAGATTTTAAATTGCGTTTCTAAATTATAATTCTCAAATTATTATTTATTTTTTATAAATTTCAATATGCTAATTATTTTAATATTACATTACTATAATTTTCACATTTAGCAAACGAAAACAAAAATCCATGTATTAAATCAGAAGCGGAATTCTTTCCCATATTCAAAACTTCCGGCATTGTTTGCGACGGATACATTTACCCTGGACCAATTTAATTATAGCTATTATGAGAGAAATTAGCAGATACTTAGGTTATTGTACACATTTTACTTTACTTGCAGATTATAAACATTTGAGAAGGTATAAACTCTAATTGAAAGAGTAAATAATATTGTACTAATTAGGCAAAACTGAGCACCTGAACGAGGTTCCCAACTATCTGTTCGGCAATTATTTACCCAAATGTTTCATTTCTTGGTTTTTAGGAAATTTTTACCAATATATGAACCTTTCTATGAATGATTTGAGCAACTAATAGCTGCACACCCGACCATTTTACACAAAAAAGCACAATAAATTGTTGCACTGCTACCTATACAGCCGCGCCATTAATGTTCCCATTTGGTCTCCCGAATGGCAGATGATTCAGGGTGGTTAAGCACCGCAGTTCAACATAATAATATAGAAGCCTTATTCAAACCCTTTTCGATTCGTAAGTAGATATTTTTGAGAAAGGAAATAAGATCAGACCATGTAATTTCCTAATAACTTATAACTCACTTGTAAATAATCACTTTATAACGTTTTCTGAAAACTAGATAAAATTTCCAAAGTTATCAATAAAGTGTTCTAATGTAGTTACGGTTAGGCTTGAGTATTTACATCGAACCGTGTCTAAGCCGCAGTTTAATCTTATTTCTCTGATCGGCAGGAATGAAACACCTCAACTTGACTAAGAAGCCCCGTCAATAATTGAAGTTTCCAAGGGAGAGCTTCCTGATCTGTGAGTATGGTAAGTTATAATCTTTATTAATCGAAAGTGGTTTATGCATAAATTAATTTTTTGATTAATTTTTGAGAAAAATTGTAGATGAGAATGGTGTTTTTGGTGGTCATTTTGAATTTTTGCAGATTGGCAAGAAAGTGTTTTTTTGGTTGTCGAGGCCTGTTTATGTAATAGGTCATCTTAAATGTGGAATCTTATATTTCTTTAAATAATAAATGTAATTTGATTAAGCTTCGAGATACTTGAATTATTAAGAATTTATTAGAAAAGTGTTTGTGTACTACACTCATTAAATAGATACTGAAAACTTGCAAATATCATAAACTGACTCCCGTATTCCCTCAAACGTTAAGCACAGCGATGTTTGTTTAAGAAATTTTCTGAAATAGGAAAGTATTCTCTAAAAGATGCTTTATGCAGAACACGAGGAGTTATTTCACACCATGTATCTTCTCAGTAAAATAGTATGAAATAACTCCTCGTGTCTCTTTCCGCTAGTTATGAGTACTGCAGATATTCCAACTTGGATTAAATTTCATTTTTTGAATACAGATATTTAATAATTACTTTAAAAGCATGTATTTTAACTTATGTAAAAAAATCAAATGTGAAATAAATACGCGCAAAAACAGTTCACACACATCTTGTGTTTCAGAGTTAATTCACTTAATAGTTTTTGAAAGATGGACTAGAGTTTTAAGTTAAAGTACTGTCGCTTGACTTGGATGAGCTGCGTTACTACTTTTTCTTTAACAGAATTTACGTTATTTTATGTATTTCATTTTTATTTATTTAATTTTATAGTCGACACACAAAAAGAAGACCAGGAAGCTTAGAGGGCATGTGAGTCATGGACATGGGCGAATCGGTATGTTCATTTTCTTTATGCCTAATATATTTCCTCGAAAATTTGTCCTTAGCATGTAATTCTAGTCGGATCAAATCTTTATTATTGTATTGTCATACATAGTGCTGGTTGCTAGGATTACTGGTTCAGAATTAAAAAAAAGTATACAATCAGTGATTATAAACCATGTGCTCTGCTTGAGAACATTGGATGATTTGTAAATAATTAAAAAAAATTGTAAAACATTGAAGGTACAGGATAGCGCAAAAAAAGGTTATAAAAGCCTGAAAAAAGGAATGAGATATTGCTAGATACAATCTTTTAAACTCAGTTGTAATAATAGAATTGGGAATGGCCCATCTGGCTGCTGACCTGAGAAAGAAAATGCTTATAGTTCATTTGTTTTACGAAAAATATCCAATCCTGTTCCATCAGCCCATAATTCTCTGTGCAATCCAGCTATGTATAAGAATCCTAAAAAAGCAAGAAATTCTTTCTCCATAGGTTTTGCATCTCTTTTAAAATTTCCCAAAATATTTTTTACATAAATATTAGAGCATCTCACAATCATTTCAGTCATTGTGTCATCAAATATTAACTTCCATGCATTGATAGGTGAAGCCACATCTTTAGATATATGTATATTGCCAGATAATTTAAATTTTTTATGATATTATGGGAAGCCATGCGTTTTTAAATTTGAAAGGTTTCTATCTTACATTTTGTTGTTTTATCTTTTCGTATAAAATAGTCACATTGATCACAAGGAATGTCTTCTGAAGAGTAGCACTCTTTCTGATTCAGACTGATGATCACTAAGTAGATCTTCATTATCTGAATCTTCTAAGAAAATCCATCTCTGAAAAGATGTTTGGAAACTTATATGAAATGATGTTCTGTGAATTTATCTTAAAATGGATATAATTCAGTGCTGTATATATTAGTGCAATTTAGATTATCCAATGGAGAATGGAAAAAACAATATTCTCATTTCCATTTATGAAATAACCAATGCTGTTGACAAATTAATATGTACCCTAGGATAATTCCAGTTCGACGATATCATTGAATTAAAATTATTTCTCCTTATAACAAATGTGGGAAAAACCAGCAGTTCCATTATTTGACTTTGTATCAGGCCTGATGAAATTAAACATGACAACATTATTATGTATGAAAAAGGCAGATGAAACACTTCTCAAGATGTTGTATCTGAAATGAGTCGTAAATGATTTGCATGAAAAGTTCATGAGTTGTTGCCAGATGTTGACAAACCTATTTGTATTCTAAGAAAGATCCTTTTAAATCTCTATTATAGTGAGTCTTTGGAGAGACAGCAGCTGATATATTAGTTTTGACAAAGTGGGTAACATGGTCAAGTGAGATTGTTATTATGCCAAGCAGTACTAACTTTATGGGGCATGACAGTGTGATGGCCCAAGATACTGAATACTGAAGTTTCAAACTTGGGTCAAATTACCAGTATTTAGCAATTGTATTGCTCAGCTGCTTGTGAACTTGAACAAAAGTATGAATATCTTGTTAGTGAAACCCATGACGTAAGAAAATCGGGAAAATTTATAAAGTTTTCAAAATTAAAACGTCTATTTTATTGTGAATGCCATGGTTCTGACATGTTTTAAATATACTCCTGTCACACGGATAGAAGCTGAATGATCATTGTCCTGCTTACAACAGATATAACATGTCATTGTAGAATCTGAAGGAAAGTTTAGGTTATTCGAATATGGCAAAGAATACCGGCTATCGACCTGAAGAAGGATACCTTTTTGAACAACTCTGTAAGGGAAACTGGCTTGTATTTGCATTACATATGAGGAAAACTAAAAAAATCAACCATGATATGAAACCAGATCAAACTACCAGTATTCAACAGTCTTAACTGGTTGTAGGAAAAATCTGAAGAAAATGCTTGCAATATCATGTAATTAGAAATTAACTATGTGTTGCATAGCAGGATCTCTTTTTAAAGTGTCGAAGTAGAGAATACTTTTTTTGTTTTTTTTTTCTTTATATAGGTTGGCCATGGTATTTATTACATGTGTTCTCTGTCATTCATACAGAATACTAATAGTTTTAGTAGAAAAGTGTCTTTTTCATTAAGTGCTTTGCTTGTCGATATTCTCAAAATTTTGTTTAATAATTAGTTAATTAATGGATTCATTACTAAATTCATTTTTCACAAGCAATTTTTCGAAGTTATTTTGAATTTACTTGCTGATAGCTTAAAATATTTAATTTTGAAACAACTGCCTTTTTCATAGTAAATTTGACAATGCCAAGAATCATCAATAATATTCAAATCCTTTAAAGTAGCATTGTAAATAACACTAGAAAAAACATGCATCTTGTTATCTTTCAAGATTCAATTAAACTTTGATTAATTACTCAAAGCAGTGGTTTACTAACTTTGATGACCCTGGGAATACATAAAAGTATTTTGTCATCTCAGGAAGCTCATAATAATTTTTATTTCATTCTAATCATCTATTGTATACCTAGCATCCTCTGAAAAGTAACTGTTAAAATGCATTAAAAATATATCAAATTTTTAAGCACGAAAACTGATTTAATTCTTATTTTAGGAAAAAATAACAGTAATAAAAATGAAATCTTAATTATTTAAAACATATATTATTGCAGCCCACGTTAATCATATCTTAAAACGCCTATGGTTCTGCGTGTTTAAAGTCTTATAAAAATTATGTACACAGCTACTATTCTAAACAGCCGTGTTATCAATTATCATTCACACCCGCCGATTTTCACCACCTCATCTGGTAGTGATGCACCTCTAGCCAGCGGCAAAACAAAGCCCCGAACAGATGAGAAATATTCTTTGTCTAAGGCAAGCCCTTGTACAACCTGGTTGTTAGCTCCGACAAACCAATTCGACGGGTTACCAGCTTTGAACTTTTATCGCCATTTTTGCCAATGTTTACATTTAACGGATCCTTTGGGGAAGTGCTTCCAAAATTAAAAATGCAGGAGACATCATCCATAATGAAAAGTAAAAAATTACATGAAATCAACATCCATAACAAAGCACTCAAAATTTCATGAAACAGTAACAAATTAACTGAATTAAACAACCATCCATCATAAAGACTTACCTTTCTGAATATTCTTGGTCTTATGTCCATATGGGCAGTGATGTGTTTTAACTTAAAAAAAGGGGTGGTCCGAGAATTGCAGAATTTTTCAGTCTTGCATAGCAAATTGGCACTGCTTCCCACCAACATATCGGTTTAGTTTAAATTAACAAAAATTTAAGAGAATTGTGCAAATTATTTTCATGGAATATGTCATGAGATGTAATTATCGGGTTGTCGTTTTGAAATGTTTTAGTAGCGTATATATGATAAAAATATAGTTCTTTTAACCAAGAGAATTTTCTTTTTGTGAGTAAAAAAATTAAGCAGTGTTTTCTCAAATCTTTAGGAAAACATCGTAAGCATCCTGGTGGCCGTGGTAATGCTGGTGGTATGCATCATCACAGAATAAATTTTGATAAATAGTAAGTATTTTATACTTTGATAATTTTTATTAATAACAATATGGAGGTAAAAAATATACTGTACGGTACCCCTTGGCAAATCGTTTCTTTTTTCACACCAAGATTGGTGGCAATTTCAAGGTAGCCGCTACACAAAACCAAAAGACTTGCACAAACTCTGCATGTGCACATCGACCTATTTTCAATTAAAAAAAAAATAGAGAATTGCACAAATTTGGCATTGCGCACTTTCGTGACCTCTGTCCTTTTACACATTGATCTATTAAGTCAAAGGAGTACCTAATTCTACAGTAGAGCCAAACAAAAAAAAAAAAAAAAATACATATCTCAATAAACTACATTTTAAATGAACAATAAAATAACAAAAAAGAAAATTCATCTTGTGCATCTAAGCACTACACAAAGCAAATATCTACTTACCTTATTTAGAAATTTCTGTGTTACACAAAGTTCCTTAACAGCATAGTAAAACTTCTTAAAATTATCTGGACTAGAATCCATATATTGGCAATTCCACAGAAATGTACAAAAAAGGGGGAAAATATCCTCCATAGTGCCAGACTGTTGGGGGCATTTCCTGCGTGAACCTTTTCTTGTGACAAAGCTTTTTGAACGATCATTACATTTGACCATACGAATTTCCTTCCTACAAACAGGACACTTATAGTGGCTACTAAGTAAACCTGCATTTACACACCAGTCAATTAATGCTCTTTTCCCCTTTCATTCCAAATCATAAAGAAACTTCAAATTAATCTTACCACATTCAGCCATTCTATCATCTAAGCCACAATGAAGTAATGTACTTCCTTATCAACACACACAAGCCCTTACAAATCTTTCCCCGTCATCAAAAACTTACCGCAGTCACACAACCGATTACATCATAATAGGGTTTCCATAACATTAAACTACTCAGGTCACCATAAGTGAAACAACTTTACAATAATACAACAGGTACCCTTCAATCTACTCTAACCTCCGGTTGATCTTTACATTATGGTAACTTGGCGAAAATTTGGCGACCAACTCTCCTACAGCAACCCTCTTTTTTCCCCGCCGCCATTTTGTCTTCACGAAGTAAAGACTTGTTTCTTTTCTTTTTATCTACTGAACACTTCTTCCAACAATCTACTAGCCGAATTACACTTATGCTAGAAATTTTATCTAACAAAACTGCTTAATCATGACAAATATTCACTGCAAAATTGGGAAAAAGTGCACAATACCATACTCCTTACGCGTTTTTCAAAATAACACATACACATAAACCATGTACACGCCGACTTATTTTTACTTAAAAAAACATCCCAGAATTGCACAAAAATGGCATTGTGCACACTCTTCACTATATCTATGTACACTGCTTTTTTCTCATAAATTAGAAAAATTTCTCGAAAATACATGACAATTTTCTCAATATTTAAACCCGGTAAAAAGAACATATGTGAAATTACCTGATCGCGAAAAAGTATTTACCCTTTCCAAATATGAACATTTCCACATATAAAATAAATAAAATATCCAAAAACTTTTACCTCTAAATCATCTATTACATTATACACGTCACCAACGAATTCATACCGCAAGCATTACAAATACATAGTATCAAATATTTAAATTATTTCCATGTACGTTTACTTCAACTTAAACGTATACCAAATTCCTACAAACATAAAATTCACAAAATAACTATCATTTAATTAAAATATCACTAAACCATGTACACGTCGACTTATTTTTACTTAAAAAAACATCCCAGAATTGCACAAAAATGGCATTATGCACACTCTTCACTATATCCATGTGCACTGCTTTTTTCTCATAAATTAGAAAAATTTCACGAAAATACATGACAATTTTCTCAATCTTTAAACCCGGTAAAAAGAACATATATGAAATTACCTGATCGCGAAAAAGTATTTACCCTTTCCAAATATGAACATTTCCACATATAAAATAAATAAAATATCCAAAAACTTTTACCTCTAAATCATCTATTATATTATAAACGTCACCAACGAATTCATACCGCAATCATTACAAATACTTAGTGTCAGATATTTAAATTATTTCCATGCACGTTTACTTCAACTAAAACATATACCTAATTCCTACAAACATAAAATTCACAAAATAACTATCATTTAATTAAAATATAATTAAATTCAAAAACACTACTTAAAATATAAATGAGCACATACATTAAATTAATAAAAATTACCTTACAATCCTAATTACTTTAAACTAAATCATTGCTAATAACAATTTTCCCAATAATACCAAATTCCTTTACTTCCACCTTACATTTAGAACAATGCATAAAAATAATATCCTCAAATAATTAAAAATACTAACTTACCTAATTTTCTTCAGAATCTTGATTGCGTGTCCGATAAACTTTTCTTCTTTCTGTTTCGGGATCTTTAAAATCATACTTATATTTCACAGCAAGGTACCAGGTAAAATAAATAACTTAATAAAACATCTTTATTTCTATCTCACACAACCTTAAAGAAACATTTATTACTACCCTTTTCAATACCACTAAATACCCATTTCGAATTCACTTTAGTTACGGCCATAGGATCCAAAAATTCACAAACATTGTTTCACACAACACAGAATAAAGCCAAATACAAAATTTCCAGATTTTTTCCCGATTTCCCCCCTTTTCCGATTAAAGAACCGTAATTCGTCCATTAATATTACATGACATATCCCATGATCTCTCATTTCCCTCACACAAAATAATGCGTAATCGGAACTGAGTACTGCTCACATTATTACCAAAGTCCCAGGTAGTAACCTTTATCGCCTCCAAAATGTCGCCAAACTACCAGTTACCATATTGTAAAGATCAACCCTAACCTCTTTTAGCAATATTGTGTGTTTCAGTGTTTATTATCTTTTTTAAATGAAATGTGTTTTAAAAATTCATTTTGTTGCTTATTCTTCAAATTCCGCTGATGTTTCAATTTAACACATGGCTATAAAAAAATAGGCCGATCTGATCTTTCTATGGCAACATACAACTACATATTATCTGTCAGGAGGTGTTTTTATGGTACGAAATGCTTTCACTTGGTACATTGGTACTCATTCATTTTCCTTTAAGAGTATTATAAATATGTAAATTGTATGTTAAATAAGCAAGGGGGAAATTCATGTATGGCAAATACTATTTTACTCTCATGTATGCAAATAAAGTAACTTAAAAAATGTTAGGAAAATAAATTAGATACTTTTCTGTTATTGGGATTGGATTCAGAAGTGTAGGTATGTATTTATGTATGTACGTATACATATACAAACACAAATTTCTGAAGCACATCCTGATAACAGAAAAGTGCCATAAATTCTATAGTCTGTAACTGAAATGCTTTTTTAAATTGCTATTATAACATTTGTATTATGCATGCAAAGAATCTTCTGTTGAATGAAATGTGTTACTAGTGTTGAAGTCTAAACTTGGAATTTTTTTAGCCATCCTGGTTATTTTGGAAAAGTAGGAATGAGGAATTTTCATTTGAAGAAGAATCAGAAGTACATGCCCATTATAAATATAGACAAACTTTGGTCTCTTGTCTCTGAGAAAACAAGGGAAACATACAAAAATCATCCAGAAGGAAAAGCTCCTGTGATTGATGTAGTAAATAGAGTAAGTTAGGCTACATTTTTTAAAAGAGGAATTTGGAGAAAAAAAAATGAAATGTTTTCTTTATTTTCTTTAAATATATTCCTCAGAGTTTTAAGTTTTCTGTTAATTTATCTCTTTTATTTGTTGTTGCTAACTTTATTTTGCATATTCATATAATTCAACAAAAAATTTTGTGTTCAAATGTTTACAGATTTGCATGTATATACGTTATTATTTAACTTTATATCAAGTAAATTAAAACATTTTAGATGTCTTGAGAAGGGCTTCTCAACCAGGGAGAAAGGCTGTCAGCCTTACTCCACCTGCTTCTTGTTGTACCATTAAAAAACTATCTAAAATATATTGTTTTCGAGTTGTGGAAAAGGAGGAATGATCTAGCAGTGGTGAAACGAATGCAAGGGGAAGAAAAGGGTAAAAAATCAGTGGTTTAGAGCATATTTAACTACATAATGTTGGAAATATACTGATTATTTTATTATAATTTATATTTTACTATATTACATGAAAATACATAAAGCTTTCTAATTTAGAATGTATTGAAATATGCTGACAACTTTTATGTTATATGCTTCTTCTTTTTTTAAAAATATATTTGTGTTTTTTGCTACCTGCTCATGTTCTGCTGAATTAATTTGTTCTGCAAACAAATTAATTTTTCAAGCAGTTAGAGCAAAACTCGAAAATTTGACTTTTCTGTGATAACGTATTCAAATTATATCATGTGGTAAAGTCGGCACAGGTAAAGGCCAACATGTGGTAAAGTTGCTGAAAACTGCTATTTGATCTGTATTTGAATCTCGCAAACAGGCTGGCTGCACGGCCATTTTCATGGTTTTTCTCCACATGTTTACGTGAATATGACCCGGTTTCCCTTAGATAGCCCACCTTGAAGGCCATCCTCTGAAGCAGATAACTGTCATGTGGTTTCCAGATAATCAAATAAAACTGAATTGTACCAAAACCAAATTTTATCATATTTGTTTATATAAGAAAAATATAGAATATATTCATGTGTATAAAATGTAGGTATATCGATATGCGAGTATGATTTTTCTAATAATTGATAGTAATACATTCATGATAAACAAAAAAGGAAGAACTAGATGAAAACAAATATGCTTTAATAATACTTAGTTCATAAAGTAAAACACTCATGATGAATCATTGAATCTATAACAAATAGCATACTTAAAATAAGATATCAAATACATTTTTGAAAGAAGTTTTAATATTTTATTACTGTTAACCGTTCATTCTTATAGACACTGCTTCAGTGAGTTTTATTTCATTGTCAAATATATTTTGGAAAATTCCTTGATATTAAAAGTTTTTTAATTTTCTCATTTAATTTTTTTATTTCCTAGCCCAGCAATAGTACTGAAAATGGGCATAAATTTTGGTTTTATTTTATTATTGTATACTGAAAAATAGATTAGGAATGAAAATGTTGAAATGTCTTAACAGTTTTTAGTATAATGTATTGTTTCTTATGGAGAACCATTTCTAATTTTCATTTTCTAATGCAGTTTAGTTTTTCTTCATAACAGACTATTGATTATTTTCTTTTTTGGACTTTGGATATTATGGCATCGTTTTCTTCCATGTGTTCCATACTGCTTTTAACTTTTCTCTGCATGTTTCTTCCACACTGCTTTTAATTTTTCTCTATTCAGTATTTTAGCCCTTTTTCAGATCGAGAAAGTAGTTCAGTATGATTACACTCACTGTTTAATTACCTCCACATTGCCAGAAATGTCCTGTATACTTCTACAGTGTTAATTCGATAATTTTAGTCTCTAGAATAACGGTGCTGTTTTGTTATCAGGACCTGGTCTCTAGAAATGAACAAAGTATGTATATATGTATGCATTTATGTGTGCATGTATATATGAACATGCATATGTACCTGTGTGTGTATACATATTGGTGCACATGCATACATACTCTTCTGACTTCTGTCCTGATAACAGGTGAGTATCGGAACATCTTAAAGAACACTAACATTAAAATCTTTTGTGAAAACTAAGAGTGAGACAGAGCAGTATCTGTTAGGGTAATGGCTTTCATTGCTTTAAAAATATTACCATTAATTAAAACTTAAAAATGCCTTCTTGTAAGCTATAAATGTAAGAAAATATAGGGTTGATCTTTACATTATGGTAACTTGGCGATTTTTTGGCGAAAATTTGGCAACCAACTCTTTTACAGCAACCCTCTATTTTTTTTTATCCGCCGCCATTTTGTCTTCACGAAGTAAAGACGTGTCTTTTCTTCTTATCTACTGAACACTTCTTCCAACAATCTACTAGCCGAATTACACTTATGCTAGAAATTTTATCAAACAAAACTGCTTAATCATGACAAATATTCACTGCAAAATTGGGAAAAAGTGCACAATACCATACACCTTACGCGTTTTTCAAAATAACACATACACATAAACCATGTACACACCGATTTATTTTTACTTAAAAAAATCCCAGAATTGCACAAAAATGGCATTGCGCACACTCTTCACTATATCCATGTGCACTGCTTTTTTCTCATAAATTAGAAAAATTTCACGAAAATACATGACAATTTTCTCAATCTTTAAACCCGGTAAAAAGAACATATATGAAATTACCTGATCGCGAAAAAGTATTTACCCTTTCCAAATATGAACATTTCCACATATAAAATAAATAAAATATCCAAAAACTTTTACCTCTAAATCATCTATTACATTATACACGTCACCAACAAATTCATACTGCAAGTATTACAAATACTTAGTATCAAATATTTAAATTATTTCCATGCACGTTTATTTCAACTTAAACATATACCAAATTCCTACAAACATAAAATTCACAAAATAACTGTCATTTCATTAAAATATAATTAAATTCAAAAACACTACTTAAAATATAAATGAGCACATACATTAAATTAATAAAAATTGCCTTACAATCCTAATTACTTTAAACTAAATCATTGCTAATAACAATTTTCCCAATAATACCAAATTCCTTTCCAGCTTACATTTAGAACAATGCATAAAAATATCCTCAAATAATTAAAAATACTAACTTACCTAATCTTCAGAATCTTGATTACGTGGCGGATGCACTTTTCTAATTCATTCAATAAAATTATTCAAAGATTTTTTCTGCGAATTTTTCCTCCATTCTTCCTCCGCTAAATAAAAAGCAAACTTCTCTTTATCACAATGCCTAAATACCCATTTCGAATCACTTTAGTTAGGGCCATGGGATCCAAAAATTACACAACACAGAATAAAGCTAAATACAAAATTTCCACATTTTTTCCCGATTTCCCCCCTTTTCCGATTAAAGAACCGTAATTCGTCCATTAATATCACATGACATATCCCATGATCTCTCATTTCCCTCATGCAATATAATGCGTAATCGGAACTGAGTACTGCTCACATTATTACCAAAGTCCCAGGTAGTAACCTTTATCGCCTCCAAAATGTCGCTAAACTACCAGTTACCATATTGTAAAGATCAACCCAAGTATAGTTTTATAGTTTGGAGATACGTATTGGTATCCACAGGATTAGCTTTCTAAGGAATAGAATGCTGGGAGCTCTAGTGTTACGTAGGTTAGGTCCTTCGCACTAAGGATGTGAAAGTATCGAATGCATTAGCTGTCATGTTTGTTTTTAGATGAAATTCCATGCATTAAGCTTTCAATTTATTTCTAATCAGGTTTGGCTAATTTAATATTAGGTGTCATGTTCTGTTTTATAATTAAATCTTGCCAAACGTTTTATTATATTTAGTTTTCGAGATAAGGTTGTAAAGTATTCCATTTAAGGTGATTCCCAATAAAAAATTTTTTATTTATTATTTGCTGCACATTGGCATGTAGTAGGGGTTTTGCAACTCATTGATCTGATAAAAAATTAACACATTAAAGGCGGGAGTCATAGTAAGTACTACTGTTTATCTCGATTGTAGCTTAAAGGTGGGAGTCGTAGTAATATGATTTATCTCGACTGTAGCTAGCGCATAGATTGAGCAATCCATGCGCCACTTTACATTTGTATTTAGTATATTTTGTGGTTTGAAGCTGTTCAGTTGTTCAAATTCTACTTACAGTAAATTTTGAAATCCTTTGCTATGGTTTCACGTGAAAATACAGATATATACATGGAGACGATTTGATGGACATTGAAGAGCCACAACCTGGTACATCGAACTCGTCACCACAGACTCCACGATATAAAATTTATCGGCCTGGACGTCTTTTGCTACACATCAAAAAGAACAAATTAATTCGGATAGAAAATAAAGGCAAAAAGCTATATGCCCAACGAAACTGCGTAGTTTGTGTGGCACATAAAAAGAGAAAGTTGACTTGCTTCAAATGCGAGTTTTGCAATACACCTCTTCACCATGGCGAGTGTTATCAACATTATCACATTTATAAAAAAAATACTAGATTCTTCTCATAAATATGTACTTTAAAACATTTTTTGTAATTAGTGTTCAGTTCTTTTTAAATATTTCTTGTAGTTTTAAGAGTTTAAATAAACTTTTTATCAAGTCTAAATTTTTTTGATTACACAAAATATCGCCTGACCTAGCATACTTTTGTCAATGCCCCCTGCCTTAAATGTGTTAAAAGGGCGTATCAGAAAGAGGAATTAAAAAACCTCAGTATTCAGTAAAGCTATTCATAATGTAGGATCAATTTTATGTAACTTTTTTGTGCATAACTTGTTAGTAAATACTATATTATCTTTGAAGATGCATAATTGTAGACTTGCTGTCATTCAAGTAATGACAGCAAGGGGAAAAATTATGCCATATTAAATTAGCTTTAATTCAACAGGATTTATTTTGATCTCTTTGAGAGAGAAGCTAATACAGTTCAGTAATTCATTGTGCATATCTGTAGACATTTTAACTGATGTGAGTTGGTATAACACTGGCTGAAATGTGAAGTCCTTTAATAGGAATCTGTTTTGCAACTCAAAAGTATCTTAATTTTGTGATGCTTAATATTGTTCCCTTAATGCTGTCGTTAAAGGAGTAGCCAACAAAATTGACTATTTCTTGAATACTACTGATCCTTGCTGTTCATGTTTAGCGAAAAGTTGTATTTACTAGTCAACCAATCAATAGTTGAATGGTTAAAGCAGTGGAACACTGGTAGTTTACTCTGTATTTTGTTTTTGATCATGTAGTGGTCTCGCAAATTGGAGTTTTTCTGTTTATGATATAAATAAATACTGATCAGTTTCTCTTGTCAAGCCCTCAACAATGCATACGATCTTGTGTATGCGATCTAGCCCAATTTCTTAATTTGTCAGGCAGCTTTTGCATGCTTTGCTAAATTCAAATAACCTAACCTATTTCTGAGTTGATAGAATGTTATGTGAAATATTTAATTTTCTTATTATTTATTTTGTAGAATTTATTTTCAGGAACAGAATATCAAATTTTCAGTGTTATGTAAATGTCTCAGCTTGAAGAATGAAACTGTTTGATGCCCAATTTTACAAAATTGGGTATTATGCTTGTTAGAAAGTTTAAAAAAAAATTTTAGTTAATACAACTGTATCTGCGGCATTCAGTTATATTCAATTTTTATTAATCTTTTGAGTCCATATGGTGATAATTACAGTACTATCAGAGACTAAATTATGAAAAGTGTCTGATCAGGAAGGGGGATCTGGTTTAAATATAAATAGCTCAGTCATCTACTGAAAGATTTAAATGCTTAAATTTGCCAGAAATTGTGTGAGCCATAATTTGTAACCATCATGAAGTCCGATGTTCTACATATGTTAGATTAGGTAAAATTTATTATGTAAAGTGAAGTAAATGGCCTATGATGAAATATAGTACCGTCCCAGACTGAAGTATTGATGAGAGAACTTATTATTCTGAGGCATTGAATTTTTATCCGAATATGTATGTAATTTGTTACAGAAGTTAATCTTACGCCAGGAATTTACTAGAGTACTGTGTTTTTTTTTTTTTTTTTTTTTGCAAAATTTAAAATTAGCAATTATAAGTAGTTAACTACTGATATTTTATTATTCAGGCTAAATTACTATGAGCAAGAACTTTCAATGTGATGGGAGCATAGTTCTATATGAGGTTAAATTTATCTGATAAAAGTAGCCAAGATTAGATTAATATTTAGGTTTTGTAATAAATTATTACTCACTTTTTTTATGAACGATTTGGTATAATTGTGTAAAGCAGAAGCATTTGGCTTGTGATGAATTTTGGTACCATCCTGGACTGAGATGCGAGGAGTGATTCATTCTATGCTGTGGAATTATTTAATCAGGTTTAAATGTAATTTCTCATATAAACTAGCTTATGATTATAAGAAGTGGATCTATTTGAATTATAGAACATATGTTAAAATACGTCTGAAAATATTTATTTACCTGTGATGATTTACTGTACCGTCCCAGACTGAAGTATAATGAGGGATGACATTTAATCTGAGGGCACAATGCTTAAAACATTAATTATTTGTACAGCATAAATTAGCATTTTAAATGAATTTGGTAGAGCAGAAATAGTGTTTTCTATGATCATAAAGTGAGTAGGTAGTTTGCCTGTGATGAGTTACTGTACCGTCCCAGACTGACTGATAATGAGGGATAATGTGTAATCTGAGGGTATTGTTGTAAAACATAAATTTATCAGAAATAGTGTCTATGACTATAAGTGAATGAATAATAAGCATCTGAGTGAATGGATAATGAGCATCTATACTGTTCCAGACTGAAGTAAAATGATTGATAACATTTACTGTGAGGACTGTAAAACAATTGGTATGATATAAATAGTGTCATCCACAACCATAAAGTGAATAGGTAATAGGCCTGCGATGAGTTAATTGTACTGTCCCAGACTGAAGCATAATGAGGGATGGCATTTAATCTGAGGGTGCTATTGTAAAGCATTATGTGTTATAGCATAAATTAGGCATAATTAGCACTGTCCATGACCATAAAGTGAATGGGTAATAGGCCTGTGATGAGTTACTGTAACGTCGTAGACTGACTAATAATGAGGGATGACATTGAATCTGAGGATTCTGCTGTAAAACTTGAAATAGTGGTTAGCCAGAAAGTGTTGTATATAACCTTTGTGAATAAGTAGATTAGCCTGTAATGAGTTACTGTACTGCCCCAGACTGACTGATAATGAGGGATTACGTTGAATCTGAGGATACTGCTGTTAACACACAACCAGAAATAGTGTTGTACATTACTTTAGTGAATAGGTAGTTGGCCTGTGATGAGTTACTGTACCGTCCCAGAATGATGCTTAATTTTTTAAAAAATTGGATATTATGCTTTTTAAGAAATTTAAAAAAAAATTTTTAGTTATGACAACTGTATTTGTGGAATTCAGTTACATTCACTTTTTATTAATCTTTTGAGTGCATATGGTGATTACAGTACTATCAGAGACTGAATTATGCAAGATGTCTGATGAGGAAGGGAGATCTGGATTAAATATAAATAGCTGAATCATCTATTAAAAGATTTAAATGTGTGGTAATGCATAAATTTGCCAGAAATGGTGTGAGCCATCATTTGTAACCATCATGAAGTCGTATTCTAGATCATGTTTTATGTTAGATTAGGTAAAATTTATTATGTAAAGTGAAGTAATTGGCCTATGATGAACTATAGTACCGTCCCAGACTGAAGTATTGATGAGAGGTAACTTATTATTCTGAGGCATTGAATTTTTATCCAAATATATATGTAATTTGTTACATGAAGTTAATCTTACTCCAGGAATTTAGCAATTATAAGTAGTTAACTACTGATATTTTATTATTCAGGCTAAAGTACTATGAGCAAGAACTTTCAATGTGATGGGAGCATAATTGTATATGAGGTTAAATTTATCTTATAAAAGTAGCCAAGATTAGATTAATATTTAGGTATAGTTTCAGTTAAGGTTTTGTAATAAATTATTACTCACTTGTTTTTTTATGAATGATTTAGTGTAATTGTGTAAAGTAGAAGCATTTGGCTTTTGATGAAATCTGGTACCATCCCAGACTGAGATGCGAGGAATGATTCATTCTATGCTGTTGAATTATTTAATCAGTTTTAAATGTAATTTCTCATATAAACACTAGCTTATGATTGTAAGAAGTGGATCTGTTTGAATTATAGAACGTATGTTAAAATACGTCTGAAAATATTTAACTGTGATGATTTACTGTACTGTCCCAGACTGAAGTATAATGAGGGATGACATTTAATCTGAGGGCACAATGCTTAAAACATTAATTATTTTTACAGCATAAATTAGCATTTTAAATAAATTTGATAGAGCAAAAATAATGTTTTCTATGATCATAAAGTGAGTAGGTAGTTTGCGTGTGATGAGTTACTGTACCGTCCCAGACTGACTGATAATGAGGGATAATGTGTATTCTGAGGGTATTGCTATAAAACATAAATTTATCAGAAATAGTGTCTATGACTATAAGTGAATGGATAATAAGCATCTGAGTGAATGGATAATGAGCATCTATTTTGTTCTAGACTGAAGTAAAATGATTGATAACATTTACTGTGAGGATTGTAAAACAGTAGTTGGTATGCCATAAATAGTATCATCCACAACCATAAAGTGAATAGGTAATAGGCCTGCGATGAGTTACTATACTGTCCCAGACTGAAGCGTAATGAGAGATGGCATTTAATCTGAGGGTGCTATTGTAAAGCATTATGTGTTATAGCATAAATTAGGCATAATTAGCACTGTCCATGACCATAAAGTGAATGGGTAATAGGCCTATGATGAGTTACTGTACCGTCCCAGACTGACTAATAATGAGGGATGACATTGAATCTGAGGATGCTGCTGTAAAACTTGAAATAGCGATTAGCGAGAAATAGTGTTGTTACATAACCTTAGTGAATAAGTAGTTGGCCTGTGATGAGTTACTGTACCGTCCCAGACTGAAGTATAATGAGGGATGGCATTAAACCTGAGGGTGCTGCTGTAAAACATTAGTTATTTGGTATAGCATAAATTAACTAGAAACTGTGTCATTTTATTTGTGTATTTTGTATAAGCGTAAATGGAAAGTATATGAGTAGTTTTTATACCTGTGATGAGCACTGATATGAAAGACTTTATTTTCTGTGTAATCTATACTATTTTACATTTGTTGTGTAACATAGATTAGCCAAAAAATAGTGTATGTGCAGACCATCTGCATTGTATTTCATGCAAGATTCGCTATAAGTGAAGAGGTTTGGCCTATGATAACCATAGTGTAGTTCTCGACTGAAATATTGTAAAAGGATAACTCTTATTCAAATTTATGTGACATTTGTGATGTGCAGTATGATTGTGGGGTAGGAATTTACTGGAATAATGAGTTTGTGCAAAATTTAAGGTAGAAGTAAGAATATTTAGTTGTGTTTTATTATCTCGTACTCAATTATTACAACAGGAATTATCGGTACTGCGACAGCATACAGTATTCACTGGTTAACATGCTACATGTTTTTAAGTTAATATGTTAAGAAATACTAATTCAGAAGTCAAACAACAAGAATCAACATTATATTTTAAAATTTTCACAGTGCATTCTCATTAGAATTGATTTTTGATGAATTTAACCTTTGATTTTGCCTTTTCTATATTTTCGCCTTCGGGTGAACGGGACTTAATTACCGCGAATGGTCTTAGGGCATAAAGTTTAACTATATAAGTAAAAATTCTATGTAGTTGTATGCCAGTATTGAAAGAAACAATCAATCTGATAAGAAATGGCTGCGACTTCTTTTGAAAATGAAGCGTAAAAGGTTACCGCGAGGATATTCCGTTTGGCGCAGCAGATGTACCATTGTTGACGACTTTATCGTTTGCGCCGGCAAAATGGAAAAGTACTGAATTATCTATGCAAGGAAGTGCCTTTAAATAAATCAGTAATCGGCTGCAGTTTTACTTAAGATTTTGCAAGGCTGATCCATATTTTGTGAACGATCAGATGTAGCACTAACAAACATCTGGCCTGTGATGAGCTGTAGTACCGTCTCAGACTGACGTATTTTGAGGGATTACTTGTTCTGAGGCATTGAGTTTGCTTTCAAATATCTATTTTTTTTTTATGTAAAATGAGAGATTTGTTTAAGTTTTCTTTGAAGTATGGAAGTTTTGCTAAATTTTATGCTATCTTCTACTGATGAGAGATTGTAATGTTCCTGCGGTCATTTGTTTCAGTGGATAAATTTCCCTTGAGATATTTCTAAATAAAAATACTGCGAGTTACAAATTTTTTCATATGTATTATTGGTACAGATAAGCTGTTCTTGTGTTTTTATAGGATATTTATGAGTTTATAAATAATACAATTGTTGCAGTTAAATACTAATACAAAAAAGTAAAATATCTAAGTATATCTGATGTGTGGGCATTTAAAAGAGGCTACTTGGCACCAAGATTCATAACATCTAGCACAGATTTAAAAAAATGCTCAGGGTATAAGAATAACTGTTTGTATTTAGCTACTTGCTCTCATTGAATATGCTAGAATAAAGTTAATAACTTCAAAAACATTAAAAAGTAATCAATAAAGTAAATGTTTAAAACACTTATATAACAGCATGACCCAGTCCTGTGACACAGTGTCAGTTCAGTCTTTAAGCCATGTTATTTCCTGTTGAAAAGGTTGGAATAGCATAGTTTATCTGAGCTCTCGAGTCCTTTGGTAAATGTTGCATTGAATTTCATTATGTGTGATGTATTACTGAATTAAAGTGACCCGTATATTTATCCTTGCTAAATGATGAAATATTTCACAGACCTGTTCTGAATTTTGATGATGGTATTTATTTTCTGATAATATTGGATAAATGCTTTAAAGGTAATATTTGAATGCATTTATGGAAATCTGACAGTACTATATGTCTGGAGTTGACATATAGTTAATGTGGTAGAATGGTTTTGAGAATATTGTTTGCTTCAATGTTGAGAGTATATTAGATTTATAGCTCAGTTCATTTACTGTTGAATAAAATATGTACATGTTTTCAGTATAAAAGATTTGAACTTATATGAATAGGGTGCAAAAATCACCTTTTTCTATCCCTAATTCTTAAATGATGAAATTTTTCACAGACCTGTTCTGAATTTTGATGATGGTAATTTCTGATAATACTATAGGAATTCTTTTACGTAATGTTTGTATGTATTTTTGTGAATTCAGGTTGTATTTTTCCTTGCTAAATGATGAAATATTGCACAGACCTGTTCTGAATTTTGATGATGGTATTTATTTTCTGATAATATTGGATAAATGCTTTAAATGTAATGTTTGAATGCGTGTATGGAAATCTGACAGTACTATGTGTCTGGAGTTGACATATATTTAATGTGGTAGAATGGTTTTTGAAATATTGATAGCTTCAAATCTCAGAGTATATTAAGATTTATAGCTCAGTTCATTTCTTTTTCAATAAAATGTGTACATGTTTTCAACATAAAATTTTTCAACTTTATATGAATAGGGTGCAAAAATCACCTTTTTCTATCCCTAATTCTTAAATTATTAAATTTTTCACAGACCTGTTTTGAATTTTGATGATGGTAATTTCTGATAATACTATAGGAATTCTTTTATGTAATGTTTGTATGCATTTTTGTGAATTCAGGTTATAAAAATCTAAGACTATATATCTCGATTTATAGGTGATTTCAAATTTTGTTTTGTGACCTCTTGAGTTATTGTTAGCTTCAATGTTAAGAGTATATTAGATATTTCTTTCAGAGCCTAGTTTCAGAGTATTCAGTAACCTGTATTTTTAAGACAGATTTTTTTTGGGGGTGTTGTAATAATGGACACATTTAAGACATGATGAATCTCCTGTTTGTAAGAGGATCTTCTCTTACAATGGAAGAAATTTCATTTAATTTTTTGAGAAATCCTATTTAATCTAGTGCAAATTAAAAGAATGCATCTGTCTTATTCTGTAATGAAGAGAGAAAGCATGTTTTAATACCAGACTTTTATGATGATACACAACACAGACCTGTTCTGAAAAATGTTTCTGATGATATTGCAGTCTGAAAAGTTTGTTAAATTAATGTTTTATTGTGTGAAGATGTAAAAAGTTCTTTCATGCTCAATATCTCCTAGTGAAAAGTACTTTTATCCCTGATATAAGAGTTGAAATTTTTATTTTGCTGTTTTCTCTGTATATCTAATATATTATTAGATGATTATATTTCAAATTATAAATTATTAGATATTCTTGTTCTGAAGCCATACACTGGGCAGTTAGTAGCAACTTAAAAGTAACAGGCTTGAGTCAGTTGAGCCTGATTATGTTTTAGTCAGAATAATAAAGTTTTGGAGATTTGAGGATTTTGAAAGATGGAATAAAATAATTTGCTACTATATAAAGTTCTTAGAATTTATTTGGAAAATTAATCCATTCAGGTGCAGCCCATGGTTTTATATGTGATTGACCTTTCTTATTGGGTTTAATTTCTGTTAGAATTTCATAATGAAGTATTTCCTATGATGATTTTGTTATCCCTGTCTGACATATAATGGAGAAAGTGGGTGTCTGAGATGTATTTCATACTTATGGTCTATATGAGTAGTATATTAAAAGAAGTGTATCAGTACCTTGGAGCTTTCTGCAAGTGTGAACTATACCTGGTTTTATTTTATCATAAGTAGACTTGTTATAGTTCCTGACGAGTCTGGATTAAAGAATTTTGACTGTATTCATTTTTTTTGGGTTTAATTTCTGTTAGAATTTCATAATGAAGTATTTCCTATGATGATTTTGTTATCCCTGTCTGACATATAATGGAGAAAGTGAATGTCTGAGAATGTATTTCATACTTATCGTCTATGAGCAGTACATTAAAAGAAGTGTATCAGTATCTTGGAGCTTCCTGCAAGTATGAACTATACGCGGTTTATTTTATCATAAGTAGGCTTGTTATAGTTCCAGACGAGGCTGGATTAAAGACTTTTGACTGTATTCATTTTTTGGGGGTTTAATTTCTGTTAGAATTTCGTAATGAAGTATTTCCTATGATGATTTTGTTATCCCTGTCTGACATATAATGAAGAAAGTGGATGTCTGAGATGTATTTCATACTTATGGTCTACATGAGTAGTATATTAAAAGAAGTGTATCAGTATCTTGGAGCTTCCTGCAAGTGTGAACTATACACAGTTTATTTTATCATAAGTAGTCTTGTTATAGTTCCCGACGAGTTTGGATTAAAGACTTTTGACTGTATTCATTTTTTTGGGTTTAATTTCTGTTAGAATTTCATAATGAAGTATTTCCTATGATGATTTTGTTATCCCTGTCTGACATATAATGGAGAAAGTGAATGTCTGAGAATGTATTTCATACTTATCGTCTATGAGCAGTACATTAAAAGAAGTGTATCAGTATCTTGGAGCTTCCTGCAAGTGTGAACTATACGCGGTTTATTTTATCATAAGTAGGCTTGTTATAGTTCCCGACGAGGCTGGATTAAAGACTTTTGACTGTATTCATTTTTGGGGGTTTAATTTCTGTTAGAATTTCGTAATGAAGTATTTCCTATGATGATTTTGTTATCCCTGTCTGACATATAATGGAGAAAGTGGATGTCTGAGATGTATTTCATACTTATGGTCTATATGAGTAGTATATTAAAAGAAGTGTATCAGTATCTTGGAGCTTTCTGCAAGTGTGAACTATACATGGTTTATTTTATCATAAGTAGACTTGTTATAGTTCCCGACGAGTCTGGATTAAAGACTTTCGACTGTATTCATTTTTTTGGGTTCAATTTCATAATGAAGTATTTCCTATGATGATTTTGTTATCCCTGTCTGACATATAATGAAGAAAGTGAATGTCTGAGAATGTATTTCATACTTATGGTCTATGAGCAGTACATTAAAAGAAGTGTATCAGTATCTTGGAGCTTCCTGCAAGTCTGTAGTATACACGGTTTATTTTATCATAAGTAGGCTTGTTATAGTTCCCGACGAGGCTGGATTAGACTTTTGATTGTATTCAATTTTTGGGGTTTAATTTCTGTTAGAATTTTGTAATGAAGTATTTCCTATGATGATTTTGTTATCCCTGTCTGACATATAATGGAGAAAGTGGAAGTCTGAGATGTATTTCATACTTATGGTCTATATAAGTAGTATATTAAAAGAAGTGTATCAGTATCTTGGAGCTTCCTGCAAGTGTGAACTATACAACAGTTTATTTTATCATAAGTAGACTTGTTATAGTTTCCGACGAGTTTGGATTAAAGACTTTTGACCGTATTCATTTTTTTGGGTTTAATTTCTGTTAGAATTTCATAATGAAGTATTTTCTATGATGATTTTGTTATCCCTGTCTGACATATAATGGAGAAAGTGAATGTCTGAGAATGTATTTCATACTTATGGTCTATGAGCAGTACATTAAAAGAAGTGTATCAGTATCTTGGAGCTTCCTGCAAGTGTGAACTATACACGGTTTATTTTATCATACGTAGGCTTGTTATAGTGCCCGACGAGGCTGGATTAGACTTTTGATTGTATTCATTTTTTGGGGTTTAATTTCTGTTAGAATTTCATAATGAAGTATTTCCTATGATGATTTTGTTATCCCTGTCTGACATATAATGGAGAAAGTGGATGTCTGAGATGTATTTCATACTTATGGTCTATATAAGTAGTATATTAAAAGAAGTGTATCAGTATCTTGGAGCTTCCTGCAAGTGTGAACTAACTATACAGGGTGTATTTTATCATAAGTAGACTTGTTATAGTTATTCTAGTATAAATAAAAGGAATCCGAACATTCTTAGCGATTTTATATTTGTAAAAGTTAAAATATTTTGTGTAAGCTGAGACATATAAATTATTTGAGGTAGTATTGTAGCAAAAATGATGGTTAGCAAGTTTGTAAAATAAAACTGAGTTGTTTTATTTATTGGTAAATAGAACATGAAGAAGTGTTTCATTAGTTTATAAGGTATACAATGTGAAAGATTAATAAAAAATGAATCTAAAGAAATTTTGGCACATCTGTTTTCAGATTCCTGAGTTAATAGTATATAAGTAACTGGCGGCCATTTCACTGGCTGAATTTTTCAGTTTTTTACTTTATTTGATTGTTTTTTCAGAAATAAAATTTTAAGATAAAATAGTTCAGAGTAATTTTTCTGGATAAACAATGTATTTTACTGTCTTTTAGCACAGAATATTTTATTTTGATTATAAATATGATTCTTGTGAGAAAGTTAAATATGAAATATTTCCTATGATGATTTTGTTATCCCTGTCTGACATATAATGGAGAAAATACCATCTGAGAATATATTTCATATTTATTATATAAATGCCATGAAACATTTTTGCATATTCAAAAATCAAATACGGTTAATCCTGTTCATAAGAGATTAAGAATGCAAGCTTTGAAGCAAATATTAAATGTATACCATTCAGTGGTGAATAAGTGAATATGATGATTTCGTTATCCCTGTCTGATGCAGTATGAAGAATACAGTATCTGATAATCTTTAGAAGCTGTACATTTTCACGTGTAAATATACTTCTGTGAACTGCGTCCCATTCTACTGAGCCGTTTGATAAAATTCAAATTGTGTTTTTCATGTCTCGAAAGTGCGACTTAGGTATCTATTAGATTTATATTCTAACATAGGTATTTTGACACAAAATTAGACTTTTTTTTTAAATCTTTTTTCCATATTTGGATTCTACAACTCAAATTATGGGTAGATATTAAATTTTGTAAAATTTGGTGTGAAATTTATGGAGAAATTCAAAAATTTATCTTGGCGAAATTTTTTCAGTTTGAGCCAAGAATGATTCACTTGGCGAACTTCAATGCACCAATATATAAATTCATGTATATCTTCGGAAATTTTGACTAAAAAAACTAATTTTTTGCAGGTTTGCTTAGAAATACGTCTACTTTAAGATGATGGTAAACATTTTATAGATTATAATTCAAAATTTTTATGAAAAATTTATAAAAATTATTTAAAAATACAAATTTTAAAAATCATAAAAATGAGTGAATTTTATTTGTATTGAACCTGAGTTTTGAAATGTGAAAGAAAGAATCAAATAAGTTTAATAAAAAAAAGAGAGATTAATAAATATATACCAAACTCAATTAACATTGAAGAGCTAAAATTTTAGAGAGCTAATTTTTTAAAAGCTACTCGTGTGATTTTTACAAAACTTATGAATGTTGTAGAAATTACTTCATAATTTGAGTCGTAGAATTGAAATATGGAATTTTTTTATCTTATTTCAGAAAAAGTCCAAGTTTGTGTCAAAATACCTATATTAGAACTATGCTATACATAAATCTAGTACATATTCTATCCTAAGTCCCGCTTTCGGGGCATGAAAAACTCAAGTTAAATTTCGTCAGTTGGCCCAATAGAATGGGAGATATAGAACTGTCCCCCCTTTTTTCACAGTGTACCATTTTTTAGTGCAATGAATTTTTATATGTTATGTAATTAACATACAAGAGATTTGATGTTTTTTCAAGAGATACTGCCTGCACATAATTAGAACCTTCTACTCTGAAATCCTGGAATAGGTGTCGGAACTGTGCTAAATTAAAACGAAATGTTTTGCTGCAAAATAATTTTATTTGTTGTTTTGCTGCTTGTAAACATTTCACAATAACTGTAAAAGAAATTATGTATTTTATTTACTCTTAGGTAAATTTTTAGTTATTCTTATTTGTGCTTAGATTTTTTCTCCCTATATCCCTTACTGCAAAAAATTAACAAATTGCATTATTTTCTGGTATATTGTTAAAAATTGTGAATAAAGTTAACCTGCTGTCAAACTTTTAACTTTCATTAACTTCAATCCCCCCTTCTCCCTGCATTATACAGAGTGTCTATGCTGTAGCACGAAAATAAGTAGACTTCTACTTCCAATCACAAAAGTGTTTTAACTGGTGCAAATATTTGTTTTAACATTATATAAGGTTAGTGGGAAATATAAGAAGGAAAATCTCATAACTCTTATATTAAAGATACAACCAATTGTTGTATTGCCATAAATTATCAACTTAGAATTTTTTAGTAGCCAACTGCATGAATATTTTGTATTTTTGTTTAGTTAATAAAAAAATGGAACTTGTAGCTTCCTAATTCATTCATGGAATTTTGTTCAGTATATCTCTTAAAACTACTTTTTGGATTTGTTTTGTCTGCTTATTTTTTAATTATTTTTGGTTCCCTGTATGTATTTATTTAGGGGGTATGATTAGATATGCATAGGTCAGTTCATTCATATATTGCAGTATTATATCATTGGCATAATGATTTGTAACTGCCAAAGATCTTCCCAAATTTAATGTAGACAGAAGAGAGCTATTGGTAAAGAGCAAGTAATTTGCTTTACTTCAATTACAAATATAAAAAGAAAAAAAAAAACATGCTCTAAAATAAGTATAGTTTAATTTTATAAGATAAATATTTTGATATAAATACTGTGGCTCAGAAAAAAAACTTGTTGTTTAGAAAATTGAACTGTAAATTGAATTAATTTGCAGTTTAATTAACTAAAAAAAAGAATATTAATTCTATCGCAGAATTTATAATTTTGGCAATGTTTATTGATGTCATACTGTAATATAAGACAGTTGTTGGCTTAGAAAGGGGGAAATTGGAAGCTGGAGACCATTCAATGACATGCTGTAATCATTTTAGCAAGGAGATGCAGTATACAACATGCAGTACTTTTCTATGCACTTCATTAGAACCTTCTATTCTGTATCCTAGAATAGTGGGTGTCGGAATTGTGCTAAATGAAGGAAGATGTTTGTGCTGCAAAATTAGCTTCATTTGTTGTTTTGCTGCATTATATGCATTTTACATTATGGCAATAGAATTTATGCATAAAGCTGCACATTTAGTAGCTTTTTGACATACAGACAAAAGAATGGTTTTAAATTTGCATTTTTAATGTAGGGTTGGGATTATTATTTTTGATTATCGTATTTCCATCATAAATTTAGGCATCATAAATTTTGAAAAAAAAAATGCAAAGTAATCGTACTGCCAGGCATTTTGTAAAATAGCTTAATAAATGAAACAAACTTGCTATTTTATTTAAGCACAGGTTAAGAACTATGTAACTTTATAGATATATAGTGTCAAACTGTGCAAAATTAAATTGAAAATCCATTGATGCAATTCTGAGAATTGCTTTGGGTTATATTCATACAGTATATGCTATGAGTATGTGGCATGAGACTAAAAAAATCTTACTTCCATAAGTCACTCGAGTTATTAAATTAATAGGCAAAATATTGAAACTTGTGTTAAAGAAATTTAAATGAAAGAACTAAAGAATATTCAAGTAAGCTCAAACACAAAAATTTTATATCTATGTTCTGTGGCGTGATCTAGAAGCTTGAGCTCTCCATTGAGTATATATGAGACTCTTCTATTGTGATGGTTTGCTTGTTTTTGGAGGAGTCAGTTTAAAATGGGGCTCTGTCACAGATGTTTTTTTAACTGCATAAAAGTATGTTGGCAAGATTTTTCATCCTCGAGTAAAGGATGTATCAGTTGTTATTCAGGTATTAGTGTTGAATTCTGAATCAGCTGATCTAACGGTTTAATTTATGCCAGCAGGGGCAAGTAAGTACTTAGGTGCTGTGAATTGTCTTCAGATGACCTTTACAAGAAAGATTACTTTTCAATGCTTCCTTTTGCATGAATTTTTTAATTTTGCCCTTCTATTTATATCCTTGTAAAAAGGTAGTAATAGGATATCAAAAATAATGTAGTATAATCTGTTACATAAATATTAAAATTTTACTGCTAAATTTATTTTATGTTGATCTTAAAACTAGTATTTTTAAAGTACTGCTACAAATGTTTTTCTTCATTTAGGGCTACTACAAAGTTCTTGGGAAAGGTCGTTTACCAAGGCAACCTGTAATTGTAAAGGCAAGATTTTTTAGTAAAGAGGCCGAAGCAAAGATTAAGGCTGTTGGTGGAGCTTGTATATTGACAGCTTAAAAAGAAATAAAAAGTTATTTGTAAACTTGTTTGTCTTGTATTATTTTGAATTCCACTTTTACTATATTTAACTTATATTTGAATAATTTGTTCTGATACTTAATCATTACAAAAGTATTATTCTGTTGCATATTTAAAGTGGAAAAATATCAGTGAAGTTTCAACAACTAAACAATGTGTATTTATGCCTATAATACATTTTATTAAATAAAGCATAATAAAATTTGCCACTGCAATATTTTGCACTCTTGATACTTGCTTAAAAGAAGCTGAACAGATCTTACAATTTGCTGATATCTGCAAATAAACTATAGATGTATTTAAAGAAAAACAAAACTTCTCTTGATAAAGTGTTGTATATGTTACGGTGAAACACCGAAATCTGGAGAATGTCAACATTCATATAGTCGCTTGGTGTATGTCCAAAAAATTTTCCAGATACTCTTATTTCTGACTTACACCGGTCAATGTCGACATTCCCCATGTACTAATGGTGAATGTTGAACATATAAGAATATTATATTTTCCTCTCCGTAATCCAGTCGCGAAAAAACGCACTTGAAACTTAAAATAAGAACATAAGACTTTAAAACACACAGTACATTCAAAATGAAAAAGGAGAATAATAGAAGTTAAAAACTTACTAAATTATGTGATTCAAATCTTATTTATTGCAACAACTTAAACTATTATGACACTTTGAGTTGCACAAGGAGGTCCTTGCTTTCACAAATGAATTTACTTGTGGAAAATTTCCTTTTGCAACTACAGCGTGTACATATACTCCTCTCTTTCTGACCTACACCAGAGCATATCTGTGATTGTCGACATACACCGGTGAGGGTCCAAATGCACAAGAATTTAATGCAATATTCGATCTTTCACCGACGTATTTGGTGAATGTTGACATTCTCCAATTTCGGTCTTTCACGGCAACACATACGGAAGTGTATCACATGGAAATCTTGACATTATTTAATGAGCGCTGTTATAAAACCATCTAGCTGATCTGATTTTCATTGGTTTGTTAATGGAATAATCAATTTTCCTGTTTGACAAATACTTAAAACCTTTTATCATATAATACGTTTTTAACCTTCTATATACATCTAAAATTTGCTATATTGAAAGAAAAAAACACTGAGCATTTTTTATTTCCAGCATTGCACTTAAGTACGAATCAGAACTCTTAAAAGACAACTGATGAACAGGATCAAACCATAACATGGGGGACTTTCCCTCCTTCAATAGTAAATTCCCTCTTTTCGGAGAAGAGCAAACTCATTTAACGTGGCCCTGTTTCACGTAAAATGTTCCGAATGATTTGGAGTGTTTTGATAGAATGCTATTCAAAGTTGTGTTTGACACAGTTGAACTTTGTAATTGTCTAATAAGAACTGTTATAGTATACAGGGCCTCACATTTGTTTTCAGATATTTAAGGTTTTTGATGATTATTAGCATAAATATTGAAGCTTAAAATTTTTTTTCTAATATTTTCTCTATGTTAAGCTTTGCTTTGTAAAATAAATATCTATTCTCTGGATCAAAATTTGTCCAAAAAGTGTTAAATTGTAACTCATGTATCTTGGACACTTCAATTTATTGTTGAAATGTTTTGTTTTGAAAGAAAATATATCAGAAGAGTTGCCAAAATTTTTCCTTGTTTATAGGGGGTCCTTACATTTGAAAATCTCTACATATAATAAAAGAGTCTGTCTGTGTCTTTCGTTTGTGCTGCACGTAAGCTAATAGAACCATGGCTACGAAATTTGTTACATAGGTGCATCTAGACAAGAGCCAGTGCACCTTGAAGCGATTTTTTTTTAAATTCGAATTTTTTTAAATTTTATGTTTTGTGATGATATTTCGAGACATGGGCTATAGGAAAGCGAGATTTTGCTCTACACACTCCATTTTCACATCGTCATGAAACGTAGGCATATTTTATGGACTTAAAATAAATTTTGTGTTTTAATAAATCGATTAAATACGAATTTATTTAACAAAGTGAGCTTGAACATATTTTCAATGGGATTTTTTCTAAAAAAGTTTATTTTTAAAAATGTACAGTTTATTTTTCTTTGATTTTTGGACATGTTAAACTTTCATCCTTGCAACTGCTTTTACAAAATGAATTTTGGAAAAAAAATAATATTTTGTATTTTAAAAAATTTTTTAAATTAAGCTTCAGAGTACACATCTTTAAAAATGTGATTTTGGCAATAATTTTCCTTTCTTATTGTTGTTGATAAATTTTTGATGAAATCACATCATTTTGAATAGTTTCATTCTTTTAGGAATATGGGTTTGGCAACAATTTTTCATTTTATTTCTTATGTCACTGTTTTTAAGAGATTGTCATTTTTTTATATGCACAATACTTTTTTTTTATAAAGTTGTTTTGTAGAGTAAAATTCTGCATGGAATTTTTTGCTTTTTGAGTTCCTTTCATGTTATTTTTTGCTTATTTCACTGTAAGATATTTAAAAATTTTGCATGATTTTTTTTCTTCAACAGAAAGTGGTTAATTTTTTATTAGGATAATTAATATTGTATTAAGGGATATAGCTTATTTCATTGTAATTTTTTTCTCTTGAAAACTTGCAGTCATTCGGGTTACCTGAACCAAAGCGAAATGTTGAATCGGCAATGCACAGTGAAATTTGTCATGAAATGAGTTACAATTTGCAAGAACTTACAAAATGCTTAGAACATGTAAAGAAACTGGTTCCAGATCAAAAGAAAGCATTTGAAACAATTATGACCGCAGTTTCTAATCAAGGTGGTATTTTTTTTATTGATGCACCAGGTGGTACTGGGAAAACATTACGCATTAATCTGATACTGACAAAAGTTTGAGTTAAGAAACACATTGCGCTGGTTGTTGCATCCTCCGGAATTGCTATATTGCTAATGGTCCTCCCTTTTATAATGTAAGATATAATGCATGCTCCTACATAACAGGCTAATAATTCCAATCTGGGAATTGTTGCTTTTGCCAAGGGAGCAACTCTGCTCTTAACTTGAATTAAGTGAATTTTTACTTCAGCATGGTTTTCTTTACAAAAAAATACAACTGCGCTGTAAGCAGATTTACTAGCATCTACAAAAGTATGAAGACTTAATCCATCTCGGAAACCATCACAATCAACATATCTTGGAACTTTAATTTCCCATAATAAATGAAGATCTTCTGCCCACAGTGAAAATCTTTTACAAACACTTTCAGGGCATACCTCATCCCAGCCTAACTTAAAGAGTCCGGCTTTCTTGTATGAGCATCTTCATGCATACAGTTACAGGGCACAATATTCCGATGGGATCAAAAGTACTGTTGACAGCTGAAAGAATATTTCTTGTTACAGATTCTGTCTTAAAGGAAACATTTTCTATGTTACAAAAAAGGACATCTTTATTTCTGTTCCACAATAATCCAAGAACAGGAGATTCCTTTTCCTTTTTATCTCCTGTTAAAGAAGTATATTCCCATCCACATAGTCAAAACATGCTGAAGCTAGAATTTGTTTAGCCTCATGTACAAATTGCAGTAATTCCTTTTCATCAGATACAGATATTACACAGTTATCCATATAAGACATTTCTTAACTTCCACACAGTTTCTGGAAAATCATCACGGCATTCCTCCAAATGAAAATTAATGACTGCAACTAAGAGGAATGGATTGCATGTAAGTCCAAAGACTACCCTTTTATGACGATAAATTTTTAATTTTCATGAAATTCTCCCACCATAAAAATCTCAAATAGTCTTGATCTTCCGCAACAGAAATTTGTAAGAAGGCCTTTCTTATGTCTGAAATAATGCCAATCGATCTTTCCCGAAACCTCAGTAGCAGTGGAAGGATTTTCTCCAAGAGGTTTTGTCCTTTCTCTAGAACATTAGTGACGCAGAATGACCGGAGCTACATGAAGCATCGAAAACAGGTCGAACGCTTGTGGTGGAGTTTTTTTTTAAAACGCCTCGATGGGGTAAATAATGGCATGGGATATTTTCTTCTTCAGGTGGTACTTCTTCAGTAATATTCTCTGCTAAGCATTCCTGGAAAACAGCCTCATAATCTGCATATTTGCCTTCCTTAGTAAGTTTCTCCGCAGTTGATGCACACCTACGCTCTGCAACCAATTTATTTTCCTTCAGAATCTCCTGTTCTAGCCAAAGCAGCTTCACGATGTAACAACCTTCTTTATCCCTTCTCACCGTTCGCTGGAACTGTTGCATAACTAATTGATGTGTCTCTTCTTTAGATTTTATTTCAACAGGATCTTTGATGCCTAGATTATCCAAGTTCCACAGATCAGCAATTGATGCATTTTTTATCAGTAGAGAGGTGATTAAGTTTGCAGAGGTGTTAACAGGATTCTTATCAAACATTTTCCCCATAATCAGCCAGCCCAAAAGCGTTTCATATGCGACTAAGCCACACTTAAGATAATGAGTTTTTCCCGTAAACAAATGAACAAAAATCAGCTCCAATCAATATCTCGATATCGGGAAAATTCCATAATCATTAAGCCATGTCTTCTTTCCTTTAACTCCTTTTACCATGATCCTCCTTTCTTTAGTCGTGAAATTTTTCCACGAATAATAAACTGATATAGAGCTTCTATTTTACATGAAAATGTATTGTTTAAGGATTAAATGTCAAGTTCATACTGACGATGCTCCATCTCTGTCATTAATCCTCGAAAGAGTGTGTGAGTCAAAAACCTGTTGCCATTTGGTTCCATACCCATCTCTTCTACAGTTATAAAAAGAGTGGAAATAACAAATATGCCATTCATTAATATGAGTGGAAAAATAAATTGTATTTATTTTTAGGTGCCAAGCAAATATAAGTATGGTAAATTATTATTTATTTTCTCTATTTTTAATTGATATTTCATCATTAAATCTTGTAATATAATTTTGTTCTGCATAGTTTTTTTCTCTCGTAAACTAGTTCTGTAAATTGAGCTGTTATTTAAAATAATAATAATAAAAGAATGTAATTGTTTTCCATGGTAATGCTCATTCTCTCTTAATGAATACTGAATTTTAAATTACAAATCTAATTTCTTTTAAGGTTATGTAGTTGTGTATAATGCAATTAGGTACTTTTTTTTTTGTTGTTGTTGTTAAAATGTGTTTGAAAAGTGCTTATAGGCGTTTATTTATTTTTTTTTAATTAAAATGTGCCTACGAAACCTGTGTTTAGCACAATATATCAACGGTGATCTGAAGTGAAAATGGCAGGATGCTGTGAATTAACAATCAGTTCTGTTAGAAATGTAATATTTTATCTTTTTAATGTAAATATAAAAACATTTGAAGTAATCCCAGATATCTTTGATTTAATAAAATGATAGGAATTGCGTGCAATTGTTGAAAGTGACCTGGCACCCAAAAATTAGTATTTTAAAATTTTCAGCAGATTTAGAAGAATGTTTGCAATCAAGTTAAACTTGAAGCTAAAAGAGGCACATTAGTTCAAACAAGATCACCACAGAAAATTTTTCGTTTACAAAAAAAAAAAAAAAAAAAAAAAAGCCCGGCGTTCCCGATATTGGTAATAAGTTAGGTTTTTTTCATGTAGAACAGTGTTACATATGCAGAAATTAAATGCATTTGAATCCGATAGATTAACCAGTTAACTGTGATTGACGAGTATATTCGTTATGGAGAAGCGACACGATTTTGTGTATTGATGAGTATACTCGTCATGCATATATTATGTTAATGAAATGGAAAGATAAGAGGGAGGTTTATTTAGTAAGTACTGTACATAATGACAACGTAATATAAACAGAGAAAAGAAAAATAATAACAAAGAAACCGGAGCTAGTGATTGATTATAATAACAAAATGGGTGGAGTGGATATGAGCGATAGAATTATCATAGCGTACTCCACAGCAAGAAAACGACTCAAAAAGTACTACAAAAAGATATTTCTCCATTTCTTAGACATTATGTGTCTGATTGCATTCGTATTATATGGAAAAAAAAAGGAACCATCGCTTATCAATTTTTTGCTCAAATTTATTGAAGACACTTTTGCGACGTATGCAATTGAAAGAAATAAATCTACACAAACTCGGCCATTTAGACCTAATATAAGCCAATTAGGCAGGAGTCATGTTCTGGATTATATACTCGGAACATCGGGGGAAAAAAAAAAAACCCTACGCGAAGGTGTTCGCATTGCTACAAACGTAAGATCAGGAAGGAATCGCGTTACTGGTGTTCGATTTACTAAGTCCCATTGTGTATAGTACCCTGTTGTGCTGAATATCACACTACAGCAGGAAATTAAATTCTTGCTTTTATATGTATAATATTTAATTTATTGCGTTATTAGTTTTTTTAGTTTAAAATATGTATGTAATATATGCTTATGTTAACCAAACAAGTAAATATTAGGAATAAAATTTTCAGTTTTATAAAATAAACCCATCTTTTCCATCCAATATGTTACCAGCGCAGCTTACTCTGTGATTGACGAATATACTCGTCATGGCTCGATTCTGGCGACACAAAACGTCGCGCAATCTTAAACAAGAGCGCAACAGTTAACTGGTTAATATGTGGCAAAATCTGAATAAGAACTGAATTTGAAAAACCTTTTGCGTTAGAGTACATCCCTAAATCTTTGCCTGTGGTTATACAGCTGTTCTGGAATTAACAAAGCTGAATATACTTGAATCCAAGGAACATGCATGGGAAGAATTGGAGAATGAGTGTTAAAATAGTACTTCAGGACCCTCGTTTGTTTTCGGACATTTGTATTTTTCAAGTAGATCATAAATTGTTTCTCTCCTTCTGGTCCACAACAATCTCACTGTACAAATGGACTTCGAAATTTTCCAGACGTTCGGTTGAATATCTCTTTTCTAGGAGTGAATTTTAGCTAATAGATTTCTAATTAACGATATCCTGAGCAATTTATCTAGTGATGTAATTAATTTGATGCTTTTCTTTTGGGTTGCAGGTATTTTCCTAAATTTTTCTGCACCTATTTCTGTTTTTACTTAAGTGCATAATATGGCTAGGACGATCTAAATACACTGCTGGCCATTAAAATTTCAACACATGAAAGAAAGATATACAAAAAATATATTTATTGCACGTAAACAGTAGACATGAAGACAAAATGATTAAATTGGTAGGCATTTTGGAGGTTTACAGGGGTGAGAAATTAGTAGAAACATCTACCACTCCTAGCAGGTAAAACGGCCCTTACCTCATTAGGCACGGAGTCAAACTGGGCTTGGTTGACAGAAATGGGAAACTCATTCCTTGCTGCTTCAAGTCTACCACACTTCATCAACCGTATTAGCTGGAGAGGGTGCCGAGCCAGTCTCTCAGCAACCCATGACCAGATGTTTTCAATGGGTGATGGATCTGAAGAACGTTCAGGCCAGGGCAGCAATCGAGTACCTTGTGTACCTTGTGTTGTAAGGAAGGTAAGAACACGACTTGCAACATGTGATCTTTCATTATCTTGTTCGAGCATGGTGTTTGGGTGCCTCGATAGGGCACAACCACTGAACATAAGATGTCAGAAATGTACCCATCTGCTTTCAAATTGCCGTCGATCCGAACTAGAGATGCTGTCATGTACCAAATGGCTGGCCAAGCTATCACACTAGGTGCAAGGCCCCTATGCCGATATTGAATGCAAGTAGGCGATGTGCGGTCTCTTCGGACACTCCAGACGCGTATATGCATCAGAACACTGAGACTCGTTTGAAAAGGCGACATTGTGCCACTCCTGTACCCAGCGTTGTCGTTTGGCGCATCAGAGTCTCTATGTTGCAGTGTTAAGGGAAGCTGAAGTAATGGTCACACTGCTGATAGACCACGCTGCTGAAAACATGCACATTTCCTGTCTAAGGGTCCGTGATATGGTCTGCGGTTTTTGCAGGACTGACCTAAGAATATGCCTGTCCTCGTTAGTCATGGGAGAGCGTTGAGATCCTGCATGCCGTTCAGCATGACCTTCACCAATCCATTGGTTCCATATTCGCATGACCGTGGTTGGATGTTGACTAGTGTGACCGGCGATGTCACGGATCGATAATTTGCACTTTCGATAGGAAATGATCCTGCCTCTATCGAATTTTGAAACTTGCTGATTAAGCATTTCCTTTCTTATTCAAGGCATAACACGATGAGCAAATTCCAAACTTAGAAAGCACTTTACGAATGAGAAATCCACTACACAACTTCTCTTTTATGCAGTGCTTCAGATGTCATTTCTCCCTCCTATGTCGTCTAAAGTGCACTGAGATACTTATCATTTGCATAGCCCAACTTTTTCTTTCTTGTAATTTTGACGTTCGTCAGATCATTCCTTCCTGGTGTTGCAATTTATGGCCAGCAGGATTTATTTGCAATTTATGGCATTTCTTGGATTTGCAAGTGAAGGAAGCAATTTTGTAGTAAGCTTGTGTATTTTTTCTTCAGTATCTCGACAGTGGTGGAAATTAGTTCTGCAAGGCATGTTGACCAGTTGTTCTCTATACTGTTCCTAGTTAACTTTAGAATTTTGATTTTGAACAGGTGGGTAAAAGCCATAAAAGCTGAAACTGACTTTTACTTCCACGTATATTACTGTTCAACCTTTTTAAAACGTACTTGTTTTCGAAAAACTTAATTCGAAGTATTTTTAAATAAAAAATTAGTTTTAAGTAACTTTTAATCGGACACTTTGAATAAACAATTTATATTTAATGAAAACTAAAATAACAGGTTAATCAGTATTTTATTGGATTCCTTCAGCCCTTCCCTACAGCTACACTCTTCATGAGCTTTGTCATGTATTCAACTAAAGTTTTCGAGCGACGAATGTTCCATTTTGTTCTCAGTTTCTGAAGTAAATCGTCATTTTAGCCTCAGCGCGCTGGAGCCCTGAATAAAATGTACCCTGTACTTCCTTTATGTAAGTGAAACAGTTTCAGCAGACAAATTTTATTTTAGAAACAAACACACCTTTAAAATCGATTATAACTTCCGAATTCCTGCCTGTTTTTCTCTGGAGAATAAATACTTTGGCGGAGGTTAGACTTTTAAGGAAAGAAAAGCCCCATCAACATGTCAAAGGCTTAATCTCCAGATAGTGCAATAAATTTATGAAAGCGGGTAAAATGTTTTGTTCTTGAACGTATTAACAGAGATCACCTTAGTCTTCCATGTCCAGTGCTAGTGACCTCTCTCAGCAGAGGTTCTACAATAACCAAATGGGGGGGGGATTGTCGCATATCACCTTACATTTGTTCTCATCTTGTCATCGGATTGAATTCGGGGGAAATGTTTTTGACTATTATGTTAGCTGTAACCGTAATTCGACCCTCATATTGCTTTCCAGTAATTTCGAGAAGCAAAAAGTCCTAGAAATATCTCATCAAGTGCATGGCTTAAGAATACAACTTGTTGACTTGTTTAGAATGGTAATTTCTAAATCCCGCTTGTTTGGAAGATATTAAGCCATTGGTTTCTAAGTACCACTGAAGACGAGAAACAGTCATTCTCTCCATTATCTTTGATAACACACTAGTTAAAGCAATTGGTCTATAGCTGTCCAAATCCTGCTGTGGTCTGTTCTTTTTAAGAATTGGGATTAAGATGGCCTATTTCCAGGCAGCAGGAACAGTCGAGTTCCAATTCTTATTAGAGAGCTTCATGACGACATTCAGGGTGTTTTCGCCAAAATTCTTTAAAAATTCAATATGGATATTGTCTGGGCCTGGACTTTTTTTACATTTCATTTGTCCAATAGCTCCCCGCAATTCAGAAATAGTTAAAAAAATCTCTATTAAAAACCGAAGGTCCCCGAGGGCTTGAAGAAAATTTCTCGATAATTGTTTTCCTAAGGATCTTTCGGCTCTTCTTTAGATCGTTTTTTAAACGCTGTCTTTTGCAATAAAATGAGTTAAAAGCATCCGCAATGACCAGATCATCCGTCAGTATTTTTGAACCTACTTTCATGGGTTCTCTTCCATGAACACTCTGCTCCCTTTTCACTCCATTCACAAAATTATAAACCTTTTTTCCCTCCTTTCTATAATCTGTATTAGTAATGAAATCATTAAAGCATTTTTTCTTTGCCGCAATAATTTCTTTTCTTTTCAAAACTATATAGGCCGGAGAGAGAGCATCCGTTCTTAATTATTTAGTTAATTGTTGTTATTGTTGCGAGTTGTTATTCAGTGTGAGATTAGCGATATTTCCGGGTTAGCTTTCTCTTTAGATTCTCTTTGCATTGCGTTGTGTTTAACGTTCTTAGTAGTCTGAAGTGCGAAGTCTGATTGTACTCTGCGATACTGTGAATACCTATACGAGAATTTCTGCGGGAAAATTCCAGAACTTTGAAGTATTTCATTGGATAAAAATAAATTTTATTAACCTATCATCCGATCTGTGTCTATTTAATCTATTACGAATCCATACGCGCTCATTTGGCAACTTCTTGAGCTTAAAAAGAAAACCCACTCTGGTGATACCGTTAATACGAAAATTCTGGGGGCAAAAAGAAAAGGCATAGAAAAACCAGATGTTGGTTGTAGAGTAATTAGATTACTGAACTCATAACATAAAACATACGCATAATATTTTGAATTATTTTTAATAGTTGTACAATCAAAATGGAATACTTTTAAACGCATAGCTGACTTCACTCCTTACACTGTTTTTTCGTTGTCGTTTGCTGTAAAAACAGCTCTCTGCGTCAGGCATTAGAATCACTAGCAGAAAGCACCATTCCCAAGTGGACCAGCTGCTCTGTCTGAGTACAGTAAAATAAAAAATTGTGAATGACAAACATAAATACTAAGAATTTAAATCTGAAAATATTTCATTCAAATAGTAGCAGCGTATGTTCAATTTTCACGATTTAATGCAACAGGTGGACATATTCGTCCAGCTCTCAACGCATAATAATGCTTTTGTTTTCTCGAAATTTAAATATCCAGTCGAAACTAGTCTTCTAATAAATAATTTTTCCAACAAAAAGAAGGAGCGGGAGATATTTTTTAGCATTTGGTAGTGAATTTTTTTTTTTTTATAGAAACAGTATACATGATTTTGAAAGTTTAAGGAATGAAATTAACCATTTTTACGGATTTGAATGAAATCACGTGTCTGTCTTTTGTTTATGTACCTTTTTTCCTCCTTCGCTTTGTTTTCAGTTTGATAATGTGCAATAACTGCATATGCAGTTAATGCACATTCTGGGGGCAAAAAGAATTATATAAAAAAAAAAAAAAAAAAAAAAAAAAAAAAAGTAAAAACCAGTGTACCTGCTATCAGTTTACTAACATTTTTTCGGAAAATTATCGATAACAGAATGAAATTTTTGCAACTTTTATAATAACGTATGATAAGGTTATCTTTTTCTGAAATTCAGTAAGATAAATACATTTCAGTAAACATCTGTATAGTGTTGGTTTAGCTTAGAAACAATCTATTATTTTTTTATCCCTTTTATTGCAAGATTTTTGTTTTGTTTTCTCCATCCCTACTTCCTTTTTTTTGCATGAAGTCATATTTACTTTACGTTATTTAAATTATACCTTGGCTGCAGAGTCGCCAGGTTTCCTCTTAAGAAGGAAATGGGAAAAATCAGTAATCAGATACGAACAATTTTCTTTTTTTCAAGCAAAAAACAATTCGGAAAGAGCACAGACATGGCCTTGCATTCATTGCTTCTTTGAAACCGCCATTTTGCTTGAAATCATAACTGTCAAGCAGTAGATGATAATTAATACTTTCAAAAATATGGCTGCAGTTAAAAAAACGTATTTACTAGCAAAGTCTTTTATAGCAAAGTCTTTTATAGCAAAGTAAAATAGTCTAAAAATGTGCGAATAGCTTCAGTATTAAACCATTCACCATTCGAAAAAATTAATTTTCAAAACAAAATTATATTGTTAAGCTGAGAAAAGGAGTATTATTACTTTAAGTAAAGCATTTTTTATCAACTACAAAAAATATTACAATCAGCCTTATATAACGTATCTGTATTAAGTAAAATAAACAAAATTTTAGTTTAACTATAAGTAATACATAATTTTCATGATTCTCAAAAGCAGACGATTGGATTTAAATTATTATTATTAATCGGAAAACTGGAAATTTTTCTTCGGTTTCTTCAAACCAAGGCAGTTTTAATTTTTAATGTGAATTGACTTGATCTTTTCTCTTTATTTATATATGATAAATATAAAAGGGATTTAAGAGAGTATTCGAAAATTAACTTCAGAAATGTAAGCAAAGATTTTACTTGTTACAAAGTAAGAACTTATGTGCTAAAGTGGAATTCTTGTATTGATTTAAAGCTGCAGTATTCACAGTACATTGAAATAAAGACTGGCGAAGTTTTATTGACAGGATTGCGTCCATTTATGGATGCATTCCTTGATGTACTTCGGTTCCTGTCATTCTTTGATGTACTTCTACTCCTGTGATTACTTGATGTACTTCTATTCTCCATAATGGCCAAGTAGCTGATGAAATCTCCCTTTATTGGCATGCTATCACCGACTTTCAAATAAAACCAAGGAGGAAAAACGAGATTAACTCTTTTATTTACGAGAGAAATGTTTCGTCAAAAGTGAGACAAAAAGAAATGAAGGAACTTTTGTAAGGGCCAGTAGTTTGGCACTTTTCTGAAAAATTAATTTCAGAAATAAATTATATTAAACAAAGAAAAGAGTCTAGAAGGCATTTTTCTGGAAACACAGAACATTTTCAAACTACAAGAACCGCATGGAATAATCGTTTTCTGTGGTCGTACAAGTACAGTTCTTTGGACGTTCTTTATGTATTCCAAGCGAGGAATCTGGCTATGCAAAGTTTGGGAGGTCTTGATGGGACATCCTGTATTTAAATATCCGTATCTAAAATACACTGAAGAGCCGTTATATTATGCCCACTTGTTTAATATCAAGTAGGATCACATTTTGCTCTCATAATCGCAAACATCTGGTGAGGTCTTTAGTTTCAGGTTCTGGTACCAGACACTCACCAACTGGTCTTAGGATTCTCGCACGTTGCGAGATGGTAGTGAGTGAGGCAGCACGAATTCGGTTTTCCAGGTGGAACCACCAATGTTCGACTGGATTCGTGTCAGGTGAATTCAGGGGCTAAGACGTGACTTTAAATTCACCAGAATGTTCTTCGAAACCACTTCCTGACGATTCGGCCTTTATGAAACGGTGCATTATCTTGTTGGTAATAAATACCCCATCACCTGCTGGCAACACTGCTGCCATGAAGAGGTGCATCTGCTCTGTAGTGACGTTCGCATAGCGCACAGATACCAAGGATTGTTCTGTGTGAATGATGGGTGCTAATACGCCCATGAAAACATCGCCCACACCATAATACCGCCTCCAGTTCGGATCCGGCCCAACTGTATACCCGGGAGTCAGGGTTTCCGTAGGAAATCGGTTTATTCTCAGTTACCTGTCAATGTAGTAGACCAAACAACGAGATTCATCAGACAAGGCGACTTTCTTCTATTCGTCTATGGTCCAATGTTCATGTTCCTTGGCCCAGTGATTCATCAGACAAGGCGACTTTCTTCTATTCGTCTATGGTCCAATGTCCATGTTCCTTGGCCCATTGCAGGCGCTATTGGCGATGGCGTGTTGTCAGCACAGGGACGCGATTCGGGCGTCCTGCGTAGGTCCATATGCAGCAGTGCACGGTGCAGTGTATGTTGAGATGCACCATCGGGGTGAGCACTGTTGTAATATGAGCAATGTTGTTGAGCACTGGTAATTTTGACGTTGTAGCCCTTCAGTCATGACGACCACTTTCGACAAGCACTCATAACGGATGCAAGTGAGCAATCTACCAAATGTGCCGTTAATGAAATCGATGTTCGCAGGTGCGGAGCCATAACTGTTTGACCTTTATCGAAATCTGATAAATCACCTGCTTTTCCCATTATGTCACTAAATAATGTACGTGGGAAAAAATGGGCGTTTTATATACTCCAGTGTCAGCCTTGTGTGCGTCGTGGTTTTGTCTCCACGCGAACTGATTGCTTTTTAGGTAAAGAGTGATCATAAGGTAAGATTTCTTAGGTGTATATTTAAATACAAAAAATGAATAAAGAGTAATTTTTAATTAATCTTTCTTATTCGCATACTAAAGTGTGCAAATTAAGTGGGACAAAGTGATTTTTTTCACAGAATTTTAAGTTGGTTGTCAGCTATCACCCAAAGCAGTTTTGTCTGCCTTAATGTCATCTGGATGTCTGCTTTAGACTACTTAAATCATCTGTGGCCCTATATAACTGCAATTTCGAGAAATTGACGGTAATGGAAATTTCTCGGCGGTCGGAGGAAAACTGTATAAGAACAGAGAGAACATCAGTTCTCAGTCTTTAGTTCAGACTTGAGCTCGGAATATTGAGAGATCTCTGTGTGAGCTTCGCTTTTTAGATCCACTTTGCATTGCGTAGTGTCAACATTCTTAGTAGTTCGATGCGGCAACTACTGATTGATAACTTTTATAGTGAGAAGAGCTGTACGAATACTTTTGTGAATAGTTCCAGAACTGTGAGGTGTTTCTTTTTGGAAAATACATTATTTCAATATGTCATCGGTTCTCTGTGGATTCAATCCATTGAGAAACCGTATGCACGCAACAATTTCTGGTGTCAGAAGTGGGATTGAATGCCGATGACTAGAGCGATGGTGACATGAGCAGCTAAGACAGCTGGTGAGAGAGCTTTTTGCGTTCCAAGAAAAGATAGAAGGCGCCTCCATTAAAGCAGATATGAAAGCACTTCAAGGAAAGATGGAAGGAACCGTAAAATCAGTTCAGGAAGAAATGAAAGCACATCATTTCTTCAGATGAAAGGGGCCGTCAAACCAGTTCAAGAAAATATTAAAGCAGGTTCAGACGAAATGAAAAGAGAAATTACATCCATAATAGAAAATAAATTCGAAGTTATGGAAGGCAGAGTTTCTGCTGTCGAACAACAAATCAAGTTTCCATCGTTTCCAAGGTATCCGACAGTTTGAAGAAATTCATAATGACAACAAGAAGCAATTCTGAAGGCTTTAAGAATGAATATTTCTCATCCAGAAGATACGGAGGTTTTTTAGCATCCAGCAAATTTATAACAATCGCACTGTTGCTTTCAGATTAATTTTCGATACATATTTCAACTCATCTCATGTACTCAGATGATAAGAACAATTCTTAGAGAGCATTATTGGATTTTAGGTAGTTGTCATACAATCCGGGCTGTCCTTAACCAACTTTTTACAATACAAAACAGTACCAATAAATTATAGAGGCTTTACCAACTGCCCTGCCTGAAGATCATGTATGTAATGTCAAGGCTTTCGAAGTAACATATGTAGATTTCGATGGTCCATTATACTTCATATGGCGAACGTTTTCCTACCTCTGTAACAGTGACTGTAACTTTAACGGACTCTAAATTTTGATTTTGTATATTTCCAAAACCGAAGATTTAGAGTTGTTTATTTAGGATTGTTACCTTGATAAATCTTGACTGTATTTTGCATTCCAAGCTTTCTTCTAGATACTTTGAGGTTTAATTGTGAATATTTATATATTTATACAAATCCACATTATTTTTATAAAAAATAAATTTTCCATCGCAGCCGTAGCGAAATAGATCCAATCCATTATGCTTCCACCTTTTTCATGTTCAACAGCAAGCAATAAGATTTTCGAATTCAGTTCTTCATTTGGCTATCTCTCCACAACAGTTCGTCTGTCGATCCAAATGTATTAAATTTTGACTCGTCTGTAAATGTAACATTATTTTAATTTGATAAATCTTAGCTTGCCATAGATTTCGAGAACGTAAGAGGATTTTTGTTATGTTTGGTAGACGAAGAATTCCTTTTTGCTGATCGCCGATGGTATCCACGTGCCCTAGTGACCCTTCTAACATTTTCATATTTTACTGCAAGCTGTTCTTCTAAATCGCTGCAAGCTTCACAACACTAATTTTTTAGCTTAGTTTGATTTTCGTAGGAATATTTTCGGTTCTTTCGTGTTAGCCTGGAATGGGATTCAGACTTCAGTACATTTTAATGAGCTCTATGCAATTTCCATCGTTTCAATACATTAAAGATAAATTAACGCTTTGAATCAAAGGACGTTTTAAAAATATTTTTAATATTTTGTCGTCTTTAAAATCGTGGATAGTTAAATTTCTAACAGAACGTGTCGTTAATTTGTAGCTTTATAGAACTTGCCGTTATACAGTGTTCACTTCAGATATGGAACTCTTAATATACTAAAAACGTATATTATACTAAGAACTTTTTTTTCTTAGTATATATATTATACTAAGAATATTATACGTACTAAGAACTAATATTAAACTAAGAGCGAATATTATACTAAGAACGTAATAATTTTCAAATCCAGATAATAATTCTTCTGATGTTTCTTTTTACTTCCTTGTAAGAAATAAGTTTTCGGGTATCATATTTCAGTGGAAATATCCATTTTGAGGGTTTTTTTTTTTTTTTTTTTCGCGTGACGTCTGTATGTACGGATTTTTCCAAAACGGATTGTAAAAAGGATTCTAAAAGGACTTTTTCGTGACGTCTACGTATGCACAGACATCCTGAAAAATCCCCTTTCCTTACTTGTATACGTATTTATCTCGCATACTCTAAAGCGCTTAGTCGTTGAACGGGGAAATTTGTATATGGGATTGCTAAAACATCTCGTTGTGCAGTTACCTTTTTCATTGCAATCGGCAGTCCGAAAGTATATATATATATGTAATAATAAAATTCCATAGTCAAGAATACAATTAAAATTCTAACTGTATGTTCTTTTCATTTTTAATGGCGACGTTCTCTTATTTGAAAGTACGTGGAATTAAATCCACAGCCCCGTAGTCAAGTTGTTTTTCCTGCTTTTTCTACACGTACAGTTATAGAATGTTCTCGAGATATTTAAAGCGAACTGGATTGGCTGACGAGGCTGACGTCATTTCTTGGAAGCTCCGCCTTTCCAGAGGCTATAAAAGGACTCGCAAAAGGTATATCGCGGCTTTTTCTTAAATGTAACGATGCAGTAAACTACATACAAAAAGTTATTAGTAATTCTTTTTATTTACTCCGGATATCTGATTTTTGTAACTGCTATTTCTCCTGAATAATAATAAATGGATCCTGTTTTTAAACTTATCGTCTGATTATTTAAGCTACGACTAAAGCTGATACATCACATATATGTTAGATAAAAAATATGTAAACCAGTTTCAAATTTAATTTAACAATAGCCTCTTAATTCCTTAATTTTAATTTGGGTATTTCCTTTCTGTATTTTGAAAACAGTAATAACGTTTCTGGACAGCGTGATTTCCAGGTCATTCTGTGTCACATGGCTTACGTAACGTTGATAACATAGCTAATTTGGAACCGAACTCAAAATTTTGAGCACTGAAACTTTTCTTTTAATAAGCAACCTAAAGCAAAACTTTCTCTGGGTGAGTGCCCCTTCTTAATAACTGCGCACTTTAGCTTCTGCCTCTCTTCCTATTAAAACAATATTTAGCTCTGTGAAAAACAAACGTCACCTAGAGACATCAGATTTTGAATAACGGAGTCCTCCACTCGAATATGGGCATCTGAAAGCTCAAATTTGGAATTTGTTTTATTATTTAATGCATATTTTGTAAAATTTTAACGGATTTTCGATTAGCAAACTCAACGATTTCAAAGCTTTCCATTAACTTTAACATCGCGTGCATCTTCCAAGCTCGGATATTTTATGCGCGAGGTTTCTCTTTTTGTGATATTGCTGTTGAATTGAATTTTATTGTTTAACCCTCAGTTGGAGGGGCTGGCGTATGGTACAATCTTAGAGGGGCGGCGTATGAAGTACGCCAGGTCATTTTTCGCCTCTGCTTCGTGTTTGAACTTTTTAATCTTATACATGGTATTAATAAGGCGATTCGTCATAGTAAAAATGATATAAGAAAAAGAATAACAGAAAAAAAGCAGTAAACATGGAAACTACGAATTTTTAATTAATTCAAAAAGTGGATGCAGTGGAAATGTAATTTAAAGGTAAATAGTATTCTGCATTATTTTCTGTATGAAAATTATAAGAACATAAATCAAAATTGCAAATTATAAATATTCCGAAAAGAAAAGTTCGGTAAGTTTCACAAATGAGAAATTTGAAAAACCTTTTGCTCTTTTAATCCTCTTCCGATTGCCTCTGTTCACTGCAGCAGGGTTTGCAAAGTTGTACTGTCTTACCCAGATGATTTTTGCAGGTAAACTTAGAACACTCAGAATATTTTATGGTAGTGTAGTTATTCTTCATTCTACCGCACTCAGCGCAGCGTCCTTTGATCTTTTTTGCAGATGGTTCCTCGTCCCTTTCAACCGTCTTGTCCGCTTCTGTTGTTACCAGCCTTCTAATAATAGCTTTGGAATGCGACAGGAGAAATGGCATTTTCTCCAAATGGCAAGAAATATCTTCTAAACTTGATGGTTGCATCAGGTTTGGAGAAGTTCAAGAGCACTTGCGAATTTAGGGCCGCTACGTTTAGCAGTGCAAAAAATATTGCCATTGTCCACCTCTTGGTTTTTCGGGCAACAGTGAAATTACTACAGAGTTGATCTACGGTATCAACTCCGCCTTTACATTTGTTATAATCGAGGATTATTTGAGGTTTATTCGTTTCCTGGTCAATTTTGCCATCATCGTGTAAAGTACTGAGCAGTATTACACACTTATTTTTTTTCGTTGCATATGAAACAATTGTCATATCCTTTTGAAAACCAAACAGTAAACTGCCGACTTCTTTGGTTTTTGATGGCTGGAATTCATTTGGAATTTCCTTTTTATTTTTTTTTCAGCGTGCCCACAAGTGTTATACCTTTGGTAAGAAGATACTGAGCTAGCGGGTAGCTTGTATACCAATTATCGGTCGTCAGGTTACGGTTGAAACCTTCATACGCACCAATTAGCCTTTTGACAATGTCAATACTTGAATTAGAAGCCTCATAAGGTCCTGGGGGTTGATTGCCACAGTAAATTTCAAGCTTCAATGTATAAAACGTTCGTGAGTCAACAACTGCAAAACTTTTCAGACCATACTTTGCGGGCTTGTTGGGGATGAATTGAATAGAAAGCACCTCGCGCGAAAGGGTCCCAACTTCTCGTCGATTGTGAGTTCGTCACCTGGTGTATAAAAGTTTTGACAGTTCTGATTGAAAGATTCAAAAAATTCTTCTAGTGCAGCAAGCTTATCAGTTTTTCTTCGCACATACCTTGTGCCTTTATCATCGAATCTAATAGCAGCACACAGGTTTCTGAATCGCTTGAGGCCCATGACTCCTTGCAAAATTTCAATTCCAGTACCGTCTTTTGCCCATGCTTCCTGCAAATTGAGTTTTGACATTTTTTTGCACCCTAATAAGAATAAAATTCCTAAAAAGGCCAACATTTCTGCTCTATTAGTATCATACATGCTTCTCTTTGAGATGTTTTGGAGATCATCTGCAGTCCTGTTACATTTGAGATAAATATTTGTATATTGTACGATAGCATCAATCATATTTGTATTTATGATTTTCTGAAAAGCAGAAAGCTCATCATTTATATTGTCACAAGTTTTGGCACTTGGACATATTTTTTTCATCAAATTTTTTCGAGGCGTTCTGGCGAATTTGCTCTTGAGGGGAACTTTATTCCACTTATAAGTTTCCTTTTCTTCTTTCAGAAACTTTCTTCCAACTTTCTTCTTTTTGTAAATTGTTTTTCCAAAAAAGTCCTCATATTTTAAATCACTCATGTCATTTTCAATATCACTAAAATCGTCATTTGTTGGGGAAACATCATTTCAGGAAGGAAAATGAGGATATTTAGAAACATTTCCCTCATCTGAGTCACTTTTATGATCAGATTGTTCGATGACTTCTTATTCATCGACATCAGATGCGTTATCCAAATTGTCGGAGTCTTCATCAACCGAGACTTCTAAAACGCGCAAATAATCTTCAGGAGGTACAATATTCTTTTTGTACATACTTGGAGGAGCGGCGTATTTCTTTCGCCTACGCGACATGTTCACAATACTTTCGGAAGGAAGCGAAAACCAGACTGACCAGAAATACCAGGTGCATTGCACTCGTGGAATGTTTCTAGGAGGTAGAGGAAGGGAGGACGCTTAAGAAGGGGTTGTCTAAAAATTACAGCTCAAAAGATGGCATTGGCGTACTCTGTACGCCGGCCCCTCCATTGCAGGGTTAAGTGCAAAGAACATGGTATTTAATAAATAAAGGCAACACACAAAACGTTAAAAAAACGCCCCTTTTGGCGTAATATGAATTCTGAAATGTTTCAGATTTTTTTTTCTCTTTTTAATATATATTTATGTGGGAATAATGTGAGCACGACTGTAAATTATTTATTGTTATTAGACAAAATATCTATTGAGAAATGGCAACAGCTAATTTCTGGATGTCGTTCTATTTATAATTTTAAATACTATATGCTGATGATGTACGCTTGAAATGTATATTGCTACGATGCAGTAAGAACGTCTGTTATGTTATGTACGTTTATGAATACGTTACGTGTAGGTTCTTAAGTAACGAGTAGGATTTATCTTTAAATAAATGTTTGTTTGTCTTTTAAAATTGTTTCATGCGTGAATAATTTAACTACAAAAGGAAGCTAAGAATAAAAAAACATTTAAATTAACGTCTGCCGATAAAAGGCAAAAGAATTCCTTTTTGGAGTTGGCAACGTCAAGAATTCGAAGAATTGTAACGTTCAATGTGCATAGTAAAATAGTGATAATTTAATTGTCTATTGATTATATCAAATTGTTTATTTATCGTGTTTTTTTTTTTTTTTTCAATTTAACGTAGAATCCACATTTAAATATTTAAAAAATTCGATACGATATTTCTGCGCAAATATTACTACGTAAGTTTCAGTTATTTTACAAATTAAATATTTTATACCAAAGTGTCAGGTAAACTGTGATAGATACGTTAACGAAAAGCAATACAAAATGAAATTTTTTAGCATTTATGTAGTTTGCTGACTACGAAAGTTCGTACTTTGCTTCTTATATTGTTACCTCAGAAATCCTGACAGTGGTTGAATAAAATAGTTAAGGCCAAAAAAGAAAATTTGCTATCTTTCCTAAACCGAAACTCTTTATCGCAAGTATTTATTCACCTGCGTTCCGGAAACAAGCCTTTTTAGCAGTTTGTATCTCGAGGTAGGACGTCAGTATGGCAGACGAAAGGCAAAACTATTACTATCCCGGAGATGTAATTTATTCTGGCAAACCTTTCGTAACTTGTGTTCCGAAAAACGTACAGTCTGAGATATGCTCATATTGTTATGCAAGGTAATTTTTTATATAATTTTTTCAACCTTACTTAAATTGCACTTTGAGAGGTAGTATAGTTCTTTTCTCCCATATGCTGTTCCTTGCTGACTACTATTTTTTCAATTTTAAAGATCTTTTCACACAAAAATATCGATCACAAATGGCGTAAATTTTAATTAAACTCTTTTTAATGCTTGCAAGGGTATTTCAAGAAGTTTAAATTTGAGAGAAAATCATATCCTGCGAAATAGGAAATCGTTGCCAGTTCAAGAGGCATAAGACATTTCTGTTCGAAATCATAACGGCACATCGCTTTTCAGTATAATAAAGAGATCCATGTAAAAACCATACTTTTCGATGCCGAGAAGATTCATTAACATTTATACTAAGTACGTATGAAAAGTACTTCAATTCGCTGACATCTTCGACGAAATCGATGAAAACTGTTACAAACTTCATTATTCGCATCAAATAACAAACTGTTTATTAAAATATACAATTTATAAAAGGAAATATAATCTTTGATAAGTAAGGTTACAATAACATCGATGAACTATCTATGCCTCTCTCAAATGTTAATAGTTTGTTAGTAATTTTCACGGTTTAATGGCCCGCGATCAGTTCATATCACAATAAATATTTGATTTTAATAGGTGGCAACAATATATATTATTTTAACTGAAAACAGAAGTGAAATATCTCTAAATATAATAAAAGAAAGAGTCTGTCTGTGTGTGTGTGTGTGTCTTTCGTTTGCGCTGCGCGTAAGCTAATATACCCACGGCTACAAAATTTGGTACATAGGTGCATCTCGAAGCGATTTTTTCGAAATTCGAATTTGATTTTTTTAATTTTATGTTTTGTGACGAAATCGCGTCATTTTAAGACATAATGGGCTATAGGAAAGCGAGATTTTACTCTACGCACTCCATTTTCACATCGTCATGAAACGTAGGCACTTAGCTAATATTTTACGAACTTAAAATAAAATCTTTAGAATTTTCGATATACACAGTCTCGCGAGCTGGAGATAAAAGTTTTTTTTTTTTTTTCTATATAACGTTGCTATTTCTCGCTTTTAAAGCATTGAGTTTGTAAATCAAAAATTCGTTAAAGTTTTACAAAATATAAAATCTATAATAAAACAAATTCCAAATTTGGGATTTCAGATGCCCATATTCGCAGTAGGATTTCGTCATTCAAAATTCGATGGCTCTATGTACCATTGTTTTATCACAATGCGAGAAATAGACAATCATTTATGCAGATTTTTCATTATTTAATTTCTTCAAATATAATGCAGGACTCTAACATTTTGTTTGCAACAGTTTGAAAAGTGAACCGACGTTTATGAGTCCGACGCAAAATCGCAAAACGAAAACAATAGTCCTCCAGGGACAAAGCCCCTTTGGACTAATAAAAACACTAAAAAAATTCCCCCTTTTGCAGGAATTCCAAAATTTCAAGCAAATCTTGGTTCTTGATTTAAAAATTCATTTCTGAAAGCTAATACCTTCGCTATAATCCTTTTTTCAATTGGTCATTATTGAAATATAGCAGAAAGAACACGCCGAGGAATGAGTGTTAAGAATACTAACAACGCCGATTCTTGTTACTAATTATTAGAATCTTTAATATTTGGTATGCTAATTTTGTGAAGCGTCTTTTTCCTTTTGAAAAATTCTACATAGGTGAGGTAAGGGGGTGACCAAAGTCACATGAGCAAGGTGAGCTGAGTAGATTCCAGAATAAAAGATGAAATTTACAAAATTTCACGAGTACAAAATAGCATACATTAGTAAAAAGGGTGCAGGATCATGTCTTGATAATAAATATAAATAAAATAAATGTTCTAAATACAATAGATATTTACAAAGTCCTCAGATTAGATTTCAAAGTCATGTGGTGTAGACACCCTCCCTAACTGTGTGGTCAGATTTGCTCTGCGTGAAGAATCAAAAGTATTTCAATAACTGTTGAGCATATAATATTAAATAAAGTACAATTCATAATGCAGGTACAGACCCCAAGAAGAAATGAAAATAATGAATACATACAGTACACATAGTCCAGTAGTAAAACCACAAGCGTGCGGTATACAGATATGGATATCAGATGGGGTGGTGACCCTCCGAAGTCGAAGCTCTGAGAGTTGCTGCTGATATGAGCAATCCATCAGACGTAGTCTTAAGTCTTCATTAAGGATTTCATAATGAAACAGTCTGAAGTGATTCATTATTTCACAGGTGTAAGCCCCCTGGAAGAATTTTCTATTTTTAGTCCTGAGAAATTATCCGTAGTGTCCATTTTAAGATCCTTGTGAAGTAAATTATGGGTAGATGTAATAGTTCGTAAGAAGCGGTTTTGTACTTCTTGCAATATATGAATATCCTTCTCAGTCGCTGCAGCCCAGGCAGGAGAGGCATAACTCGTGATAGGCCGTATGACAGAAATGTAGATAAGTCGTTTTTTACACAAGTTAAGCTTGGAATATTTCCCAAGTATAGGTAAGAGTCATCTCATCACTTTAGTGACTTTATTCTTGTTATGTTCAATATTGTGTTTCCAGGTGAGGCTGCCATTTAAGATAACTCAAAGATATTTAGCTTTGTTTACGACAGCACCGGCTTCTTTTTAATAACGGCTTATTAAAAAGAAGTAAGTGCTTCTTAGGTTGCAGTTTTCATTTTTATTTGCGTCTGATAAGTAAAAGCTGGGATTTCTGAGCATTAATTTGAATTTTCCAGGATCTGGAGTTTCATATCCGAGATGATATCTTGGAGCTTTTTAATGGCACGATTTATGTTAACAGACTTAACTGCCAGGGCAGTATCGTCTGCGTAACATGCGAGGATAGAGCTATTCTTTTGACAGAAATTAAGGAAATCAGAAATATAAAAGAGATAGAGGATTGTCCTAAAGCTGAGCCCTGTGGAACACCACTAAGCATGATTCTTGTAGAGGAATAAGCATCTCTGACTAAGACTTTAAAAGTCCTGCTTGCGATGAAAGAGAAAATCAGCAAGATCAGCTCCCTTTCCAATCCGAAATCAACAAGTTTTGCAATAAGTCCTTCATGCCAGATACGGTCGAAGGCTTTCGCCATGTCTAGCACGAGGATAGCAACATTAAGTTTGTTGTGTAAGGCAGCTCCAGCATATTCTAACAACTGCAGGAGTCCCATCAATAACAAGATATCATGGACCTTATAAGAAATAGACTAACCCAAACGGGTTTTCTCCCTCGCCTGAGGCGTTGCCGGCTGTCACCTTGATCACATCCGGAGGAGTAGGGACGACTTGCAGAAATTTAACATTGGTTGCCTAGTGCAGCGTGTATAACTGTCACGAAAAATCTGGTTGTAGCGCCTCATTTCACAAATTAGAATTTCTACATATTTTTATTTTTGAAATTGAGATTGATTTTTTAAAAATTTAGCATATTTGTCAAGCATAATTAACTTTCCAAATATTATGAAGCTATTGCATGCTTTCAGGGCTGGATATTTTTTAGCTTTTCCTATGCCGTAAAGAAATTTGTAACTACTTCTTTTAAAAAATAATGTTTTAAATCTGAACTAACAGAAAATTTCAAACAAGTAATTTTCTCTTGCAATTTTTATGCTTTTTATTGGTGTAAATAAGTAAAAAATACTAAAATATTAAAAAACGAATTTTTGAAAGTTTTGTTTAAAATTCTAAATTGTGCTGCTTTTTTAAAATTATAGATGATTATTATAGCACAATTTCTATAAAGGAATTTTATTTCAATTATATTTCATTATGAAATCACATCATAGTGATAAACACCTTTGACTCCTTAAAAATTTTTATACATTTAATTCTAATATTAAAATTGTATTTAACCGTAATAATTACTTTTGCTTGTATTTTATAGTGATTATTTTTTAAAATTTATTTTTAGTTTTGCATAAGATTTTTTTAATTTACTGTTAATTTAATTTATTAGCCCAAAGCAGCGGTAGCCTAGAAAGGCTGTTAGTTTCGAAGCGGCATTTTGCGCTGTTTTACTATTAATGTCTGTGTCTCCTTGCAAATTGTTGTTACCAAATATTATCGCCCTATATTATATGTAAAGAAATTAAATAATGAAGAATCTGCATGAATACATGTATGTTTCTCGCACTGTGACAAAAACGACAGTATCTAGAGCCATCAAATTTTGAATAATGTAATCCTCCACCCGAACATGGGCATCTGGACGGCCGAATTTCGAATTTGTTTCAATCTATTTCATATTTTGTAATACTTTAAGAAATTCTTGATTAACAAACTCAACGAGTTCAGAGCGAGCACTGTACAGAAAATAACAGTTTTATCTCCAGTGCGGAAATTCTAAATATATGCTGTTTTCAAATATATGTGGTTTACGGACGAAGAACATGATATTCAATAAATATAGGTAACACACAAAACTTTAAAAAAAGGTTCCTTTTGGGCGTAATATAAAATCTGAGTGCTTCTAAATTTTATTTTATCTTTTTTTCCCTCTTCATTACGCTCGAAAATTTTATGTTCTGAATTTTATGAATTATTAAAACAACTAATCCACTTTAATGGTAATAATTTAATGATCATATAATCAAATAAATATGATCGTTTTGAATGTTATTATAGTTTGGGAAATCATTTCCTGAAAATGTTCATTAAATAAAATAAATAAATAAATAAATAAATAAATAAAATAAATAATAAAAAAAAAAAAACTGTTAGATCTTGTTTAATTTTACCTTATTTATTTCAAAGTATCACGTACTATCAATCTGATTTAATTTTACTTTATTTTTACGCAAAATTAAGTTCATAAATTTTGTGCTTAGAGTTCTTAACAATGTAAAGATGTTTGTACAAGAATTACGCGTGAAAAAAATGCGCGAAATGCAGTAAAAAGTGTTTTAATGAGATATATTAAATCCTATTTGGAAAAAACTGTGGCTTTCATAATCTCATCACTGTGCAACGTATCACATTTAATAATTAAAAAGACTTAAGTGATACAAACGCCATAGGTTTCAATGTTAAAGTAAACCAGATCGTCCCTACTCTTTCTTGCCGACATGTCGGTGACGCACGCCCCGCCCACTGGGTTAGTCTATCTCATATAAGGTCCATGCAAGATATACGAACGCGTAGAAGACCTCGCCCATCATAAGGTAGCCACGCCTTCATTGCAAAAGAAAGGGAATAAAATGAGCAAGTGAGACTAAAAACAAACCAGATTCTTGCCGCAAAAGCATAAACAAGTGATCTTCACCTAAAGATCAAATCTAACTCAGAACTAAAGATCACCTCAGCAAACACCAATTATTTATTTATTTATTTTTGTGTAAAGGAAGAGGAAGAGATTGTACTAAAACTATCCAAGAATACCGGTCACTACCCTATTTTCTTCGTAAGAAATATTACGTCACTCTCACTATAGTATTCTGCACAGAATGAGACTAACGAGCTTTGGTGCCTGCTTCCATGAAATTAAATTCACCTGAAGCTGTAATAAAGGAGGGGGAAAAGCGAGTGCGAGATAAGAAGGAGATAACATCATTAAGAAAGCTAATTCATATTTATTATAAAGCTTTTTATAACCAGTAAGATAAGACGGAGGGGAGGAAAAATAGTAAACGTTAAATTTGGAGACGTATCAGTTACGAGATATGCAGAATAGAATAGGCCCCGCCTCCCAATAAGAAGCCGCTCCTTCATTAGACTTAGAATAGGGTTTAGGACACTAAAAATGAGATGACAATTGTTGCCACCCGATGCTTTCAAATGCTTCGCATTCAAAATTTTTCATGGATTATGCCGGCAAAGAAGCAGATATGCTCCAAATTATTTTACTCAGCTACACACAGGGTAGAGTGATGCCTAGGAACCTGGAACTGTGACTTCGTCACTGTATGGACGCCGATTTTGCCTCATGAACTTTGACAGGTCATGGGCTTCGGCAGAGATTGGGAACATACTTCAAGTGAATTTAAGAAAATAAAAAGGAAGATAATGAAAATTTTGTAAAGAAACAATCCTGAAATTCCAACAGAGGAGATCGTTATAATCAGTGTACGTAAGTAGTGGGAGGAGACAAGGTGTGTTACAAGTCTTACTGTAAAGAAAATATTAAGTTAAAAATGAAGGGGAGGCAGAATGAAAGACATTATCGGACCAAGTTACGACAGAATCTCAAGTCATGGTCACAGTTACCTCAAGTCAGCGATTAATACCGCCATGACCGCTCACCCTGAGTACACCGTCAAATGAGTGGAGTTCATAATGATTTGGAGCGTGTGCTCGCAGGTCCCCCCCCCCCTGAAATGGTATCAGTTTTATTGCTTTGAAAATAAAGATTTAACAGTGTGGGAAAAAATTGCACAGAGATGTCACAGACAAAAAACTCTAGCTCATATGAAAAGTTTTTATAGAGAAAAATTTACATAACAGCAAATTGATGCATGTATTCACACATGGTTTGGCTTGCCTTATTAATGGCAAAGCACTCAAGGGCTATCTGCTTAAAGGAGTGATACCTCCGCGGATGACATTTCAAGGAAAGCTGACTCGTATGCACGTTACATATGGATGGGGACCACGAAAACGCCCATGCAGCCAGCCCATTCTCCAGGATTCCAACCCGGAGCCGAATTACCAGTATTCAGCGACTTTACTGCTTGGCCGCTGGTGGGTTATACTGTCACACGTAAGACTACTGAAAACAGTGTTTAAACTGCAAATATGACCTGATTTCTCCTTTCCTTGACGAAAACCTCACGAAAAGTTTTATAGGCTAAGTTGCATTGCAACTCCTGACGATTTCACAGTAAAATGCTGCGATAATTCAAGCATAGAAAAAACATTATTATATTTTGATAAACTTCATTGAATTATATTATATCGCATATATGTGCTTCGTGAAACCAAGGAGATTGATAATTTCAGTCTGTCCAGTTTTATTATGTAATTTATGTTGATTTAGTGTCTTACAGATGTGAAGCTGTGTTTTATGTTTTTGGATATCTATGTAAGTGCAACTGAACAGTTATAGATGTTGCAAGAAATAATTTAAATTTTATTTACTTTATCAGTTTCTTACCTATTTCTCGTACTTTTCGAGATGCCTTATAATTTTGTTTCATACCTCAGTAACATAAAAGGATGACAAACACATTACTGAAAGATGGGAGAAATCATATCGTGCCCCAAAACCTCGACATACGAGTACTTATTAAAATGCTTTTTCTTTTTTTTTTTTTTTAACAATTGTGGCTTAAGTATTTATAAAATTTAACATTTAAATACATATTCACTTAAAATATAAAGGAAATGTTGTACTATACTAGCTAATTTGGAAGTCCTTGAGGGCTAGAATATTGAAGAACTGTGTAGCCACTTAAGAGTTTTATTTATTAAGAAGTAAAAAGAAGGGTTAAATTTATCTTTTATTCCAACTCAAAATAAAAAAGCAGATGGCCTCCTTCTCGGGCTTACAATAATCCTTCATTTAGGATTTAACTCAAGATTTCTATCTTGAGTTAAATTCCAAATTGAGGATTCTTGAGTTAAATCCCAAATAAGAACTAATCTAATGTTAACTGAAATAAAAAACCAGCCGAAGCTGCACGCACTTAACTGAGTTGCTTCTTATTTGAGATCACCGGCGGATACTAATAGGCACTTAACAATGCAACCGAATAGTAGTAAGATTAGACTTTTAGCAGCAGCATCGTCGGAAAGCAGAACACGGACTCCTAACGCTGTACTAGGGTATTTCTAGGGAAGCTTGTCTTGATCTTTACATTACTTACTGGTCCTAACTACGAAAGGTTTTACACAGTATGTTAAGTTTCGAATTCGTAACTCTTGCTTGGTTTTGAAAATCAAAGACATATGATCGCGACGAGAAAACCAATATAAAAGTTCATTCCAAAGTTGATAAATAATTATCATTGAACAAGAAAATTCTTCCTAGACAAGACGGGGAGGATGAGCTTGAAGTCATTTAAATAGTCTATATACAAGTTATTTACATTAAATGCAATAGTAACTTATTTAGTTTCACTTATTGTGCAGTTCGCACGATCTAAAATTCTAATTCCATATTGGAAATGTAATCTAAAGCAGCTATGCTTACTTCTAACTTCTCTAGCATCGTTTTCGCTTGCTGAAATTCAGTGAGTTCCTTAGCTTTTTTTGCATGGTTTTTCATCCATTCAAAAAATGAGAGGTTTGTAGTCATTTTCTTCCATGTAGGAGCTTCTTGGGTTTGCGGATGGTCGTTATTCAGAGTAGGAAAATTTTCTTGATTGAGATTGAAGTTACGAGTTTTCTTCGGATTATTTTCTTCACGTTTCTTCTTGGCCTTTTTGATATTGTTTGGATGTTTCTTACAACCTTTGTAAGAAGATACATGAAATTCGCCGCAAAGGGCACAAATTGCTGGTTTACTATCTTCTTTTTTCTGTTTGCAAGTGTATGTTTCGTGAAATTGACCACATTTAAGACACCTCGGTTTGTAATGGCACACTTCCCTAAATTCTAGGGAAGCAATCCAGACTTTAGCTTAAATATTGGTTTCTATCCTCATTTACATAAAACGTATTCCTAAAAACTCATTCTGGCAAGAAAACGAGAAAGGAACAAAGGAGGAAACGAGAAAGTAAAACAAAACAAAACAAAACAAAACAAAACAAAAAAAATTGTTTAAAAATATAAATTAGTAAATTAAAAAATTCCCTACGATGTAATAATTTCTTTCCTAATTGGCATTTAAATTGTTATTCTGATTCCAGCATATAATATATCAGTTTAAAAACATCTCTTATTAATTGCACATTCTGCATAAATGTTTACGGAATTTAGACGACATTCATAAATTATATAAAATATGCATGTAATTAAGAAATATATTAAATGTTAATATTATTAAGAAACAAGTATTTTGCTCTTTTTCAAATTGCTCCGACGGATGTTTATAATTTCAAAGCTAAATTAAATATCTTCCACTGCAAGACTTTAGTAGTCTTGAAAACTAATAGTTTAGTATAAAAATTAATTTAGTGATTTCTTTCTGGAAGTTTGATAATTAATTTCAGAATTATGAATTTCTAATGCCACGATAATGAGTAAATCTAGAAGTAGAGTCATATAACTGCGGTAGTGCCCAGTCGTTAACTTGACGCGAGCCAATTTAGAATTTCAAATATATTGGCGAGCTACAGTTACATAATGCACCTTTAATATTTCAATTATGAATGCATATAATGCACCATCCTTATAAAAATATTTACTTCAGCTACACTGCAGATATCTGTTGATTCCTTACTGAAGTTAGCTGACATAATTACATTCTCCTTTAGCATTTGACATAAAATTCCGATACAGAAGTATACCGTTTTTAATTATGTTGTCCTCAAGGAAGTTTTGTGAATTGCAGGTATATGTGCAGTTGTAAGTGATACAACAGTAGCAGCCTTCATTTTATTTGCAAACTTGGTAAATATGATTGTTGGGCAATGAATATACTTTTCAGGTTTTTCACTTTTCATTTTCTTAGATCGCTGATCGAAGAATATTCAGTAAAATAATTTTTATGAACTATTGTAAAATATCATCCATGCTGCATTTTTTGTTTCTCAATAGAAAATGTGAACCACAAATCAGTTCTTAAAATTAATGAAAAAATATTTCCTTCCTATTCATCGTTAAAATTATAATGGTTGCTAAGTTTTTAATTTTTTTTCGCTTATTTTCATTCTTTTTGGCTTCACGTGATTAGGATAATTAAAAAATCATTAATATCTATTAAAACTAATGATTAACTTACATAGAAAAAGCGAATATTTTCTATACCCGTATGCAGCCACCAAAAAACAGCTGCTTCACGCACAACTTCGACACTTCGTTCAGTGTTCGATGGTGTGTTTTACGCAGGATATGGCAAGCGACTGATGATGGGGCAATAAAATAACTAAACGTTGCACGTCAAAGATATACGCTGCCCCCCCCAAATAATAATTAAAAAAAATTTGAAAGTTTTCAGATTTTATATTACGTTCAAAGGGGCGTTTCAAAAAACGTTTTAACGTTTTTTTTAACGTATACTGTTCTTCGCCGTTAAACCATAAAATTCAGTTCAATAGCAATATAAAAAAATTAAAATAGCATATCTTTAGAATTTCCGAAACACAGTCTCGCGCGCTAGACATAAAAATGTTTTTTCCCCACTTTTTTTCTTTTTTTTTTTTTCCCCGTACAATGTTGTCATTGTTCGCTTTGAAATCGTCGAGTTTGTTAATAAAAAATCGTTATAGTTTTACAAAATGGGAAGCAGATAATAAGACAAATTTCAAATTCCAAATTTGGGCTTATAGATGTCCACATTCAAGTGGTGGACTACGTTATTCAAAATTTGTGATCTGTAGGTGCCGTTTCTTTTTTTACTGTGCGAGAACCATTCATACATTCATGCAGATTCTTCATTATTTAATTTCTTTAACTATAATGCAGGGCTCGAATATTTGGTGACAACAATTTGAAAAGTGAAACACCGTTTTATAGTGAAACAATGCAAAATGCCAAACCGAAATTAACAGCCCTTCTTGGCAAATTCACCATTTGGGCGTTTTTTTTTAAAGATAAAAATCTGATGTGTACACCACATGACTTCCTTGTACGGAATATTAAATTATATGCATTTTTTCTTGCACTTCATTTAAACTTATTGGATTGAATTAAATCTACTTCGCCGACAGCGCATAAACCAATAAGAATAAATGCATTCTTTAAAATTCACTCTAGTATTTGTTTACCATAACGACACTCTGGCGCTAGATTCACTTAACAGTATTATATTTTGTTCATATTATAACTCATAATGCACAAAATTTATATCATTTAAAGAATAGAATTATCTAAGCGTTGCCACATGTTCTATTCAAATACTATAATAAAGCTAGAATGATGTATAAAAGAAATTAAGCAAACAAAACAAAAAAGAAACAGTTTTTCACAGACGATTGAGTATTTCTCATTCAATTAATTCAGTTCTCACTTCGCGACAAGGCAAAAATACATAAAAACTCAAAGTATCTATATTAAAAATTACGAAGTAAATCTTAAACACTTATTTCCTCGAAAAAATTCCAGAAAGGATTAAGCATGATTTAATTTGCAATAATATATAAAGGCGTTATCTTTGTTGTTGCGAAGCTGAGTTTGTCTAGATTGCCAACAAATCCACTAGTCTGCTGTTTCAAATGTAAACAATCGATGGGCGCCATCAAAAAAAGGCTTAGCGGCACTTAAACAACCTTAACCTCCTCAGACCCGAGACAAAAATAAAAGCTTGATATTTTGTAAGAGGTATTTAAAATAGTTGTTTCGATCACTTTGATGTAGAAAAGTGCAATAAATTTTTTTTTTTTTTTAGTTAATGAAAGCTAGGGGGGGATGTATCACATGTGATACATCAGGAACAAGGCACTACAATCAGAATTTTCTTAAGTATTAAGCAAGATTGAAGTAATTAATTTAATCTTAGTCTTTAATCACACAATACATACAATTCATAAATTCAACACGAAAATTAAGTTTTATTGGAGTTGTAGGTACATATTATTATTATTTATATTCGTGAAATGCCTTGAAACAATTTCTACTAGTTGTAAAGCATAGAAAAACCTTGCAGTCTGTACATTGTACATTTTTTAAGGCCGAGCAGTTCTCATTCCTGCACCTACTTGGATGAGTTCTATCCCCAGCCATTTCAGGCATGTGCCAGCTTCATTGTTACGAGCTGCTTGATGTGGAATGCAAGTTGTAACTCTGCGTTTTGGAGGGGGTTCATCATTTTCATCTTCGGCTAGCGAAGGAGTGGGAGATGGCTTCTTCAGTAAGTCGTGGATGAGTGTATTTGCAATACTGAGTCTAAACGCAAAATAGTCCAGAATGTTCTTCTTCGGTTCCTCTAATTCTGTCATAGTATTTCTCCTGAAAATCAAATGAAAATGGATTGAACTTATCTGTATGTATTCCCATTGATTTGGAGCAGAAAAGTCAAAAGTTACATCCTGATCTTCATCAACATCATTCACCTCACATCCATTATCGCTTTGATAATCATCTTCATCTGACAGTGAACTCAAATCAGAATCATCGCGATTCATCAGCTCTAAAATTTCATCTGGTGTCAAATATTTCATTAAAAAAAATACTTATTAAATAAAAAATTATCAGGAAAAAATGGGTAAAATGGAATGCAAACACTTCAACTAAAGATTTGAATTCAAGAAATACTTCTATCAATCTTCAAATCCCCCCCCAAAATGTAACTAAAAATTAAAACAAAATTGACTTAAAAAGTGTGTTCATAAGTGATTGGGTCCCATTGTATCACAAGTGATACAAACAAATTTCACAAGTCATTATGCTTTAATATATCAGTAAAAATTTCTTTTTTTGCTGTTAACTAGTAAAACGTACATATACAAAGAGAAAGCATATTTTAAAAATAGTTTAATATTTGTATATAAATAAGAAAAAAATACTTACTTCGACGACGTGCAGACATTTTGTTTTGATTCAGAGATGCTACTAGAAATCGCTATCATGGACAAGTACTGCCATCTGTTGACTAAACGAGGAAAATATATGAAGTATTTCACTTTGTATCTTATGTGATACAACCGGTCCCAAATTTGTTTTTGCAGCTCAGCCTTCACAAAAAATTATGAAACTTTTGTATCACATGTGATACAAGGGAACCGAGGAGGTTAAAATTGTTGATAATTCTAAAAATATTGCATACAGATTTACTAAAGGCATAAAAACCTTAACCGGAAGATAAAAACAACGCAATTCAATCATTTTTAAAGCAAAAAATGTACAATTTACAAACATATACCAGTAAAGAAACTGAGATCACTGAGCCGGGTAACAGAGTGGATATATATATAAATATATTTATATACGCTTGGTGCCGCCGATTGCAACCAAAATACGAGGTGCACGTCTACATGTTATAGCAGTCCTATATACAAAATTTCAACGTTCTAAGGCTACTCGTTTTTGAGTTATGCGAGATACGTACGTACATACGTTCGTACAGACGCCATGAAAAATTCTCTTCAGAATTCATTTTAAAGCAGTTTTATAATTTTTTTGGAGGAAACGAGTCTTTTATTCTGTCCTTACGTACAGATATCACGCAAAAACATCGTTAAATTGCATTCGATAGCGGTCAAAATGAATATTTTCGTTGAAATATGCTGCCTGAAGCTTTTCGCGATTACAATACTTCCTTTTTACTTCGTACAAGGAAGTAAAGAAGACAGTTCTATATCTTCCGCTCTACTAGGATGATTGACGAAATTTAATTTGCGTTTTTCATGCCTGAAAAGTGCGACTTGGGATATATTAGATTTTTATATGACATGGTTCTAACTAAGCATTTTGCCACAGAAAACGAGACTTTTTTAGAGAAGACATATCGATTTTTTTCGATTATTCGATTCTATGACTCAGAAGTGTGTTATAAGTAGTGTACTTATAAATATTACCAAATGTAAACATAGCTTTAAGTTCATTCTGAAGTAACTCACTATGACGTTAATAATGATGCGTGGGATACTGACAGCAATATTGCCACGCAATTTCTGGTGTAAAATAGTGTATCGTCTGCGCCGTAGAGCGTGTGGCATACCTGGAGTTCGACTTTTTCTTTCCCTTCTTGGCCCTTGATTTTACAAGAATGAGAAATCACCAGATGTGCAATGCAAGCCACATCAATAAGTCGTTTGCGTCACGTGCGGCTTGCGAGCTACTGGTTGGGCATTCCTGACCTAATGTAACGTAACGCGAAAAACAGAAAACTATAATAGCTTCTAATATCAATACAGAGAAACTTAGAAATGTTCATAAAAATTTCATTTTCATGTCTTCTAGATACATACACCTTCGCTGCTCCAAAATTCATTTCTGTGAAGAGTAGCCAATCTATAATTTAAGAAATTAATTGAAGGAAGTTATAATCTTTTTATACTAATAATTCGACTATAACAGGAATTTCGTTTCAGTATTTTTACGTTTTGCTCTGATATTATTCTGCTGCAATTCTCTTTCCAGGAACTCACCTTTGAAGTTTTGTGGATGTTGCCGTATATCTAAATATTGCAACAAAGTTTGTCAGGTAACGTATGCTATCCAAAATTTTTCGAAATCAGTCACATTTCAGATTTAAATTCATCTGGCTGCACTTCCTCCACACAATATTTGTAAAACATAATGTTACTAATTTTGTACATATGTAAATAATTTTAGGGAAATTACGAGTGAAATTAAAGTGTTTTTCTTGTATAACGTAACATGAAAATCTACCGAAGCGAAGCTTTGCCGAAAAAGTAAGAATACAGGGACAAATCTATTTAATATTGAGTAAATGGCTATCTCGCCAATTTGGCGAGATATCGCCAAGCTGGCGATGGTTTTGGAGACTAATGTTTGTCGCTAAATTTGACGAGAAAGCACCAAAAGTCGCCAAACTTGACGATAATTTGGCGGCATTTTGATCCGGTCCCTGTGTATCTGTAATAACTGTATAACTATTGCAATTGAATTGCTGTACTTGATGCTAGATGTAAATGTAACCTTATCCGGCCCTCATATACCTTCCACAAATTTCGAGAAGGTACTAGAATTCTCTCAGCGGCCGGAAGAAAACTAAGGCCTAGGAGGAGAACTGGAGAGAACTGGGAGAGCTTCAGTTTCGGAATAGTTGTTGTTTAGGTCAGCGTTAGTTCATTGTACTGAGATATCTCCGTATGAATTTCGCTGTTTAGATGCGCTTTGCATTGCTTTCTATATAACTTTCTTGGTAATCTGAAGTGTAGCTACTGATTGTACTCATTAATACTGTAAAGAGTTGTATAGGTAATTTTGTGGAAATTTCCAAAACTATAAATTGTTTACTTTGGGAAGATAAATTTTGTCAAGCTACATTCTGTCATGCGTTCTGTGTGCATTAATCCATTACGAAACGGTACTCATGTAACAATATATGTATTTGCATGTATATGGGAAATTGGTATAAACTGACACATTGACAATTTAAAAATTTTAAACGTTTTAAAAGTATCAGTTAAAACTTTCAAGATGTAAATACCCGTAAATTTTAATTTAATTGTCTAAGTTTATCCGAATTAAATAAGTAAATTTTAATTGTCTAAATTTATCCGAATCGGACGGCGAGTTCGAGAGTGCTTTTCTGGAGTAACGAAAAAGCTGACGAAAAAAAGCGGTGCCAATCATTCGATGCCAGTGTGGGTCGAAAAGAACCGAAGAAATGCAGTTTGAAGGAACCTCCAGCGTTACTACGTAGGAGTGCCTTTGAACGTGTCCGCCTTTGGCATTCTGGGACCTCGAGCATGGACTGCTGATGGGAACAAATACATCTTCGTTGTCATTAACTACTTCATAAAGTGGCTTGAAACGTAGCTTGTTCCTGATCAAGAGGCTGCCACGGTAACAGAGATAATGATACAACATTGGATTACCAGATCCGGAGTGCCTCTTCAAGAACACATTCCGATCAAGGAAGAAATTTTACCTTGACTGTAATTAAAGAACTATGTAAGCTACTCGGCATCGACAAAACCAAACAACACCTTTATATCTCGAACCAGATGGCATGATAGGAAAGTTTCATCGCCCCATCCTTAATAACCTCTTGCTGGTGGTTTCCTAAAACCAACAGGATTAGGACCAAACGTTAGCACTGTTTTTACTTGCCTAGTACATAACAGCACTGCCTAGTGCAGTGCTGTTCACGAGACTACCGGCTATTCGTTTCAGATTCTCTTCCGTGGTGGCCTTCGTCTGCCTTGCTATACCTTGTTTGGTCACCCTCCGCTTGTTCCTTCATCGCCTGAGGAGTACATCGAAGATCTCCAGGCATGCTTTGAAGTGATGCACAGTTTTGCACGAGAGGAAATTAACTTGGCGGCGGAGGAGATGAAGACCCGATGCGTTAAGAAAGCTACAGAACATCGATTCAACGAAGGTGACAAGGTATGGTTATGGAATCCATTCCGAAGCAAAGTACTTTCTCCAAAACTATGGTCACCTTGAGACGGTCCCTAAACAGTCCTAAACAGGCTGAACGACGTCGTAGTTCGGATCCATAAACCATCGAATTTTAAGCCTAAATTCGTTTATTATGATAGGCTAGCCCCTTACTATGACCATAGTACGCAGTCCCTATAGTGTATATATTGTAAATAATGTACTAAGACCATGGTTTTATTTGTATATGAATTTGTAAATTTATGCGTTTATTTATTGGTTAAACATCTGATTCATTTATTGCAATTATTCTTTAAGTAATGCATTGATTTGCTTTAGTTGTAAGTATGTAAGTATGGCTTCTTGTCTAGGGATTGTACTGCTCGGAACATGCAGTCTTGAGAGGGGGGCGATGCTATGAATTTTGTATGTAAAATAGATGATATTTTAGTCCAATTATATGTTAATTTTTTTAAAAATTTTTCTGCATAATGTAACATGAAATTCTGCAGAAAAGTAAGAATACAAGAGCAAGTCAATTTAATATTGAATAAATGGCTATCTCGCTAATTTCGCGAGATATCGCCAAGTTGCAACGGTTTTGGCGATTAACGTTAGGTGAAATCTGGCGAGAAATCGCCAAAAGTCGCCTAACCTGGCGACATTTTATTCCAGTCCCTGTATCACCGTAATACGTATATAATATAAATTAAGAGATTTAAAAATAATAAACACAGTTCTTAAGTATACAGTAAGTTTGTGCTTACGTAAAGCGTAAAATAATAGTTTGCGCTTTTTAATGTGATTGATTTACAAACATATGTCAAAATGTGATGCCTAATCAGATATATTCAGTATTTTTCATGAAATTACATTAGCTGGACTCATTAAAATTATTATATATATTTTTCTTTTTTATGATAATTGTTTTAGGTGGCCGGTTGCGCAAGCGGTTGATTTTTGAAAAATACTATAGGGAATATAAAGTCATGTATGGCAATCTCTAACACTACCCCCCCACAGGTTTTTATATTCTACCTTTTATTACTTACTGTAGCGAGCCGCTCGTGGCAGCATCTATCCAAATGAGCGATACATTCGAAAGATTTCACAACCAAGCTTTTTGACGTATCACTGATACTTTTAAAACCACCCCACATGATGCACTATTAACACGAAATCCTCAATAAAGAAACAAATGGCCATATTTTAAAATCTATGTCTTTGGAAAACATTAAAGCTTCATATTCTGAGAGAGAATGGCTGCTTGTGTTTACGTACGGCTTTGTGTTGACTGGGAGTATTAATACAGGCTCTGGCATCTTTTGCGAGGCGTTTTCATTTTACAATCCTGTTGAAAGGAGCAGGACTGCTTTTGATGCTGAGATTATGGCCATACGCATAGCCATATCGCAACTCCAGTGTCAGCTTGAACATTTTACAGAGGTTGTCACACAATCTGATTCTAAAGCTGCTCTTCTAGCCATTTCTTCTTTTGAATCGCTCAAGATGTCAAAGCAGTTGTAAGGTATATTTTAATTTTATAACAGTTATTTTAATTTCGAAACCCTTTCCTATCAATTCTTGTTTCCACTTACAACTCCTTACCAGAATAAGGTTTTTGAATCGCGTTGAATGCAAATGAGTATAAAGTAGTATTTAAGGAAGGTTCAACTTACTTCGACAGAGAGAGAGCTAGGAATCCTGAGTAGCGAGTGTTTACCTTCGGGCTAAGTCTCTCCTGAAGCCGTATTATTACGTGCCTTTTGATATTCACCGTCTAGTCTAAATTAAGGGCCATCTACGTTAGATAATTGTGTTTAGCTTCGGCTAAGTCTCTTAGTTAGTTCTAATTTAGTTCTTATTTCTTATTCTGAATTTTAGCCCGAGTGGAGGCTTTGTTGTAAGCCCGAGAAAGGGGCCAACTGTTTATCTTATTTTGAGTGAAATAAAGGGTACTTAACTCTTCTTGAATCTACGTCTTTATTTATTTAAATTCAGCGATAAGTCGCTTAACAGTTCACTAGGTTCCTCGACATTTAAACTAAACTCAGTGGCGTAACAGCCCTAATGGGTCTGCAGTGTCCGAAATCTGCTTTCCTGACCGTGGGCCCCTGGATGCGTAAGCATATGCCCTGAACAAGTGGTTAGCTTGTCGTAGGACCCCCTGTGTTTAGTTCCCAAGCGAACTTGGTACTCATTTTATTGAACCAAGTGATGGAAATCAAGGGATGAAAGACAACTTTGCCCAGCCCGGGAATCGAACCCCGGACCTGTGGTGCTGCTGCGCGCTGCGCCACTGGGCCTCCGCCTCGACATTAACGTTAGCCCAAAAGAGAGAGGAACCCTACAAAGTTTCCATACTATTGCGGTTTTAAGTCCTTAACTTTAATTTCTAATTTTAAGACGTAGAAGAATGAGAAAATTTTAAATAAGTAAGAGACGAAATGACAGCGTCACGTGCAAAGCAAGTAAAATGAATGCTTCTATTCTAAAAAGAATTCGTCGAAACGATTTTCATTTTTATTTGTCTGTATTTATCTATTTTCAGATACATTGTGTAAAAATATTTGGTAATTATAAAATTATAAGTTCAAGAAATATCAAAACTGCTAAATTTTTGGCGACCCCCTGCTGTAGGTCCTGCGACCTCCCTGGGGGTCACGACGCACAGTTTATGAAACGCTGGCTTATAACAAACATGTGAAATTTCAGTACACGCCAATATATAAATTCACGTTTACCTTGGGAATTTTAAATAAAAAACTCTAATTTTTTGCATTTTTGCCTAGAAATTCATCTATTTTAAGGAGATGGTAAAAATTGTACAGGTTCTAATGCAAAAGGTTTCCGGAAAATTTATAAAATTACTAAAAAATACAAAACTTTAAACTAGATCAGAAAATAATCTGCGAATTTAATTTATATTCAACCTAAATTTCATATTCCGAAAAAAGGAATGAAGTAAGTTTAATAAAAATGAGATACTTATAAATATATACCAAATTCAATTAACACTGAGAAGCTAAAATTCTGAAAGCTAATTTTTTAAAAGCTACTGGGGCGACTGACCTTTATAAAACTTGGTAATTTGGCATAATTTGAGTCATAGAATCGAAATGTGGAAAAACACAGGTACGCTATTTCAGAAAAAGTCTGATTTTGTGTTACAATACCTACGTTAGAAGAATGTTACATATAAATCTAATATACATCCAAAATCACGCTTACGGTACATCAAAACGCAAGTGAAATTTCGTCAATCGTCTCTTAGGACAAGAGATATACTACAACCGTCCTCCTTCGTTTTTTTATTTGTGCAAGTTGTAACTTATTTGCATTGAAGTGGGAGCTGACGGAAGTAGAATTAAAAGTAAAGATAAAGTAATAGTACTAAATCATTTGACAATAAAGATAAAATAATTTGAAAGTAAGGATAAAATAATAAGATAATGGGCTAGTTAATATAAACCTTACAGAGTCGGTCTCTTCTTCTTTGGATGCATACAACGTAGACTCTACGTAGAAGACGAAGTAGCGAATACTCATTATGTCTTTGAAGAATAAATACTGCAGAAGAAGGTTTTAAAACCTTTTATTTTAACTAAAATGAACAGATGCACGCACTTGGTGCACAAAATTCCCCACCACTTGTGGCTAACTAAATTAACAGAAAATAAGAATGCAAAATGCGCATTAAATTAAGATAGCTAACGACTAGCTCCTTAGCTAACGAAGCGCTAAACGAAATTTAATCATTATTTTCCCTCTTGATATCATTATTTTCCCTCTTTCTAAATCATTATTTTCCCTCTTTCAAAATCATTATTTTCCCTCTTGATATCAGTTTCCGGCGGGAAACTGATATCAAGAGGGAAAGGAAACTAAAACTAATTGGTTAGAATAAAATAAAGTCCTTACAACCTTACAATTTCTTCAAGCGATGAAGTCTGTCAGAAGACTTACTTCCCTTGAAGAGGATGTTAATAAAAGAATTCAATACGAGTTCCCACTTTTAAAGCATCTTGTATGTATATTAGAATGCGTCTCCATTTCATAATTTGTAATTTTATCACCCGTGCTGGCAACAGCTAAGCGTAAACACTTTTAGAATGTATTGAATTCAATTTCTCCTTTACCACATATCTCTTAAGCTTAGTAATCACTTTTACTATCTGCGCATAAATTTTGCTGATTGTAAAATTTTCGGATTTCGTGAATATTTTTTTCAAAATATATTTTTCATTTTATTAGCCTGGGTTGCTGTTTTTGTGTTACAGCTGTACACTGCGAAAAAAAAGAAAAAAAGGGACAGTCCTATATCTCCCGTTCAACTGGGGAGATTAACGACATTCAAATTGCGTTTTCTATGCATCGAAAGCGCAGCTTAGCATATATATTAGATTTATATATAATATTGTTCTAACATAGGTATTTTGACATAAAATCGGACTTTTTCTGAAATAACACAACAACCTTTTTTCATATTTCGATTCTACGACTCAAATTATGCCTAGATATTAAATTTTGTAATTGTTGGTGAGAAATTTAAAAATTTATCTTGGCGAATTTTTCTTCAGTTTGCGCTAAGCTTCAAATGCTTCACTTGGCGAACTTCTTAATTTGTAGCGCCCTATTATACTTTGCCTTTTTTCTTTGTGCACGAGCGGGGAAAAAAGTCATCGTTTGTACTTTCAAATAATTTTAACAGAGTGCATACACCACATTTACGTTGCTATCGCTTATAATAAATACGCCAACATTCAAAACGCGCCAAAACTTAAATTCAGGCATATCTTAGGAAGTTTTGAATAAAAAGCTTTAATTTTTTGCAGGTATGCTTGGAAATACATCTACTTCAAGATCATGGCAACAATTTTATAGGTTATAATTCAACATTAAAAAAATATATATATAAAAATTATTTAAAAATACAAATTTTAAAAATAAATCACAAAAAATTGGCGAATTTGATTTGGAATTAACATAAATTTTGAAACATGAATCAAGTATATTTAATTAAAAAATATATCAATAAATGTATATTAAATTCAATTAACATTGAGAAGCTAAAATTTTGAGAGCTAATTTTTTAAAAACTTCTAGGATTATTTTAACAAAACTTGGTAGTTTGGCATAATTTGAGTCGTAGAATTGAAATATGAAAAAAAAAAAAAAAAAGATATGTCATTTCAGAAACATTTGTGTCAAAATACCTATGGTAGAAAAATACTATATATAAATCTAATACATATCCTAAGTCGTGCTTTCGAGACATGAAAAACGCAATTTGAATTTCGTCAATCGGCCCAGTAGAACAGAAGTATAGAACTGTCTTTTTTTTTTTTTTTTTTTTCCCGCAGTGTACATTAGGGGAAAATATTTTCCACTGTGAATGCATATATAGACATTATTTGGATCTTTGCTTTCGGCCTTTAAAGAAATTATATTTTAGTTCTGGTTTTACCAACAGATGGCGCCACTTGCTTATTCTTGTGCAGGCTTTCTTATCTTATCTAATCATTATTTCATATCTTGTTCATTTGCGGTTTTGCAGCTGAGGATGGTGGTTCGGTAAAACCATCGAAACTAGTCCTGTGAAAATTTTGAAAAATATAACGCTGATTTTTGTTGTTTGACTTCTGAATTAGTATTATTTGGATATTTTACCATTTTCTATTTATTTCTGGTAACCGTTTTTGTATGAAAATACTACTATTAATTCTAAATGCAAATTTTTCATTTTGGAATAAAAAAGTATTTGATTTCAGAGAGTCGGTACTGATACTGAAATCTGAATTATTAATTTTTAGAGAAAAGACTGGAGTAATCACAAACTCGAATGCAGATTTCTGAAGAACCTACCAGAGCATGAGTTAACTTACATTATTCAATTGGTGGGAAAAATAATTATAAAAGTAAAGGTAAGTTATATTCCTCCTTTTGATTTTTCCTTTAGTAAGTTTGAGCAGTACAGGAATTGAGTAAGTAAAACAATTGAACTAAAAATCAAATTTATCAATTCCAGAATTGTCTAATAAAAGGAAAAAATATAGTGCATAAGTATTTCATTCTCTTGATTATCAATATTAATCTGTGTGCAAATGTTAATAATATGCTTGCTTTGAATTAAAATTAGAGAAGTTGCTTTTTAGTGTAGCGTCGGCTTACAGAATTAAGAGGACTCAAAACCCATAAGATCTTCCAATAGTTTGACTGTTGCAAGAATTGGGATAACTTATTTATTCTAAAAGCAATTACTTTCAACGTTTTATAGCTGACTGCATAATATAGCTACTTTCTGAAATAGTAATCAGGAAGTTTGTGTTGCCTCAAATGTTTTTATAATTTAATCCGCTTTGTGACAAAAATTTTCGTCGTGTTTCCACCTTGCGCGCACAGTTTAAAACATTCTGTTGCATCATGTAATTCCATATTTAATATATAGCTTTTACAACATTTGTAAACTACTGTGAACCAAAACTTCTAAGAATTTCATGTTAAAATTTTTATTTAATTTGGAGATGAGCTTATAAAATGTATTTTATTAAAAAAATCTGTAATGGTTTTGTGCATAAAATATTTTTAATATTAAAATATTCATCAGATTTTTGGTTCATTTAGAAAATAGTGCCCATATAAAGAATTCCATCAAATTTCAAGTATATATCGTTAGCCATTTTTAAAATATCACGCGCACAAGGTGGAAACACGACGAAAAATTTTGTCACAAAGCGGATTAAATTATAAAATTATTTGTGGCAACATAAACATTCTGGTTGCTTGTTTCCAAAGTAGCTATACTATGTATTCAGCTGTAAAAAGATTGAAGTTGCTTTTAAAATAAATAAAATATCCCAATTCTTGCAACAGTCACATAATTCGAAGATTATAAGGGGTTTAAGGTGTATGAGCCCCATTAAGTTCTTCCCGAAAGTTGTTCGATAAGAGAAATGTTCATAAACTGAAACTATTAGCTAGAACTAGTTCATAAGGTAGGAATTAATATAAAATAGATTAATTCGTTCCTTGAACACAGATTATTGTGTATTTAAACTTGTTAACAGTGCATTGTGCGCAGATTCACAATATGAAACCAATGGAAACATTAAATGAAAAACATCCGACAGCAGTATTAGCTTCGTCGAGCTTGGAGTTTAGCTCAACAAGCTGTGGAAGAGAAACAATGTTCCAGACCACAATGGCAGCAGAGTGGAGGTTCCTTTTTTGGTTTTTTTGCAATTTTTTGGACCAGATTTCACGCAGCTACGTGCATGACGGCACTAGTTCTGGGCGTGGAAAAATGTTTGGCAGCAGAAACACTGCATGATTCCGATTCTCCTCTTTAGCCTTCAACTTTAATTCGGAGTTTCATGAGATAGTTCACGTTGTGACCCTAGATTTTAGAATCTTGGGAAGAATGACCAGAACTTAGGGCATCTTGGTGTCGATAAGGAAATCTCTGCTGATGCGAGCTGGTAGGCGCGAAATTTAATTTGTTTGCTGTCCAGCAAGCCGGTTACTTTAAGGCAGGCTTCGATGTTAAAAACTTTAACTTATAATTCTTTTCTTTCTTTCAGTTGAGCCTTACAATCTTTCATCCCAGATTTTTTTCCAGAATTTTCGTGAGGTTCTTTCATAAATACTGTATGTAGTTGATAACTATCGACAGAAGATTTTTACTGTTATTCGCGTAGGTGAATTCTCCATCACATGAGTCGCTTGAGTCTTCTTGATTCACTGGCAAATCAGCTGGGAGCGTGGCCTTGCCGGAGCCGGCCTCCTGGGCTGGTGTAGCAAGCACAGTGCTGTCATAATGGGATTAAATAAATGGAATTAAATATTTAATTAATAAATGAAATTATTAATTAATTAATTAATGAAATTAAACACTTCTTTGAGGATAGCAGTCAGTTTCTGTTGTTTAGATTTTTGTGGCTTTTTTTTCTTTGCCGTGTTTTGGTTCTGAGTGTGAGCCTCACTTTTATTAATCCTAATTTTATCGCTTTCATCTGGGAGGATGGCGAATGTGCTTCCACTAGGTAGAGTCCTTCTGTGTTTATTTCGAACGAACTCGATGTTTATGAAAGTGAATAGGTTCAGCAACATAAGTAGCTGAAGAACCAGCAAAAGCCTGGGAGGTGGAAATAACTCCGGGAACTGGTTTTTGTAAACACGCATTTCGTCCACTATCAGGAATAAAAATTTACCCACGAGAGGATAATCCATTGATCCTCTTCTTTCAGAGTATTATTTGGTTCGCTATTTCTTAGTTCAACACAATCCGAAAATATTTGTTTCACAAAAGTCATTTTCCAATTCAGTCAATATGCGTAAGAAAGAGTTCAAATCCTGCAAATGCACGAGAGAATGGATCGTATACTCGATACACATGGGGAAACCACGGAAACGCCCATGCAGTCAGCCCGTTCGCTGGTATTCGAACGCCGAACCGAACTACCGGTGTTCAGGGACTTTACAGCTCGGCCGCTGGTGGGCTTCAGCGTTTCGTTAGTAAAATGTAAATATAAATGCCACAAAGTTATTTCAAAACACCTTTGAAAATAGTGTTGCAGGCTTGGCCAAGTTATCAATCATTTCAATAAAGTTACATTGAAACATAAATATCTTGCTGATGATTTATGTTAGGATTCATTCATTCCTAATTTTTTTTCTTTACTATTTATTTATTTATTTATTATTTTAATTTCCAATGGCTAAACAAAAAGTTACAAGGCTAGGCAATGGCTAGACAAAAAATTATAGAATGTTGTGGTTGATTTCAAAATTTGGAATTCATTACAAAATATGCCTTCTTTTATTTAGGGTGAAGACTGGACTCTGATAACGGATCAGATTGGAAACGACACTGTGAGTTTTGCTGACGTCACGAGCCGTAAGTAGTTATTTTGGTGCATCCTTCTCAAACGGCCGCAGTCCTCGGTGTGACTAAATGGACGAAGCTATAGCTCGAATTATAATGTAAAAAATTTTAAAGTTTGCAAATACTTATGCGATGTTAGTTTTAATTAAAACCTCTCTCATTTTATTTTCGAGACTTTTGTTTTCCTTCTCATTTTATTTTTTCACACCCATCACTCTCATTTTATTTTCGAGACACTTCGCGAGACTTTTGTTGTCCAATCACATGTTACTGCTAGAACTAGTATAAATTTCTGTTTGTTATAAGAAGTGTGGTAGAATTGGATTTATTATTTTTCTTTAATATTCCGTGCGAAATTCTTAAAGTAGCGATACTCGAAATCATTTAATCACATGACTCATTTTTGGACTATCAGATAGTTTCTTTCCTTGCTGATTACAATAATAATGTAAATAATTTTATAAGTGAATCAGCTATTAAAATTTTAAACGCAAAAGCAATATTTTTTCTACCAACATACTGAATACGTATTTGATGAAAAGATTTTGAGTTTAACCAGTCAATTTGTGAAGGATATTTCTTCCATCCCAAGACCCCATCAAAAAATAACACACAGTAAGCAAAAGTTCCTCTGGAGAAAAGAATGCGAGGATGCATTTAACAAAGTGAAGGAAACTTTAATGTCTACGATATTTCTGACGTATCCTCAGGTCTACAAACAAATTATTCTTGATACGGATGCGAGGAATGAGACAGTCGGTGCTGTTTTCTCCAAAGCAATAAACGGTCAAGAACATGTCATAGTAAATTGGACCAAGTATTTATTTAAACTGGAGAAGAATTATTGTGTCATTACCAAAGTGGTGCTCGCCATAGTTAAAGCGATAGAACATTTCAGTCGTTATCTCTATAGCTGAAATTCCAGCTCCGCATAGATCATGCATCGTTAACCTGGTCCTTTAATTTTAAGATTCCTGAAGACCTTTCCTGGATACAGAGACTTTAGGAACATGATATCACTGTCACAGGAAAAATTCCTCACACGGAAATGCCGACACCCTGTCTAAAAGAAAGATGCTGTATTGTTCCAGGGTCGGAGCAAAATACGAGTTGGTTAAAGCGATTGCATGTCAAGGTGCAACTTCCATGTCGTCTGATCCAATATCATGGAGTGACGCAGAAGTCGGAGAAGACCAGTTGGAAGAGGCCGATATTAAACCCTTAACTGACTTACTCGATTCTTCAAACAGGAAACTTAGCTAGCGGGATATTTCGATCTATATTCCGACGAAAAAACTATATTAGGCTTTCAGGGACTCACTTCATATTCGAAACGGCTTCTTGTATGAGAAGTTCGAATCATACGATGGAAAGGTATTCCGATGGCAGCTGATACTTGCAAGATACTAAACGTTCTTAAAGTACTACATAGCAGTTCGGCTGGATGCCACTTTCTAGTAAAGAAGACATTGCATTGAGTTCTAGATCACTTCTGCTGGAGTAATTCAAGAGCTGACGCGTAAACGTGGTGCCAGTTTTGTGATGTATATGCGTGCTCGAAATGACCGAAGAGACACAGCCGAAGGAAGCCGCCACGTTGCAGTTTAGGACCGCCTTTTGAACGTATCGTCTTTTACAACCTGGGACCTCTGGTACGAAGTGCTAATGGCAACAAAAGCATCCTTTTTGTCATTAGTTACTTCACAAAGTGGCCTGAAGCATATAATATCTCTGATTAAGAGGCTGTGACGGTAGCAGAGGCAATGGTACAGCATTTGTTTTCTTGGCTTGGAGTGACTCTTCAATTCCAATAAAATAAGGGATTTTATCTCGTCTGTAATCAAAAAACTCTGTAGAGTATTCAGTGTAGACAAAACCCAGACGGCACCTTTACATCCCTAGTCAGACAGCATGGTAGAGAGGTTTAATCGAACCACCTTTAATAATCTCTCACTGGTGGTTTCCCGAAACCAGGACTGGGACCAGAATTTGTCTTTTTTCTTACTGACCTATCGCAGTGCTGTCCACGAGACTACCGACTATTCCTCATCTCAGATCTTATTTAGTCAAGACCTTGGCCTGTTTGTAACCTCTTGTTTGGTCTCTCTCCAGATGCGCTTTAATCGCCTATAGACTGCATCCAGGATCTCCAGGCATGGTTTGGAGTGATGCACGGTTTTGCAGGAAAGCGAGTAAGTTTGTCTACGGAGACGATGAAGAACTGATAGGACACAAAAGTTCAGTACGTCGATTTAAATGTAAGAAGCTATGGTAATGGAATCCGATTCGACGGAAGGAATTTTCTCCTAAACAACAATCATCTTACACACTTCTAAACAGGTTGAACGACGTCGTAGTTCGGATCTTTAAGTTATCAAATTTTAAGCGTAAAATCGTTCATTACGACAGTCTAGCCCCTTGGCCATAGTACGTAGTCCGTATAGTATATATAGTATAAATATTATACGAAAACAGTGGTCCTATTTGTATACAAATTGGTAAATTGATGCATTTAATTGTTGATTTAGTATTTGATTTTTGTAAGTTAATTATTGAAGTTATCGTGCTAGTATTACATTGGTTCGCTTTAGTTGGAAGCATAGTTTCCTGATAATAGATTGTGCTACCCAGGACGTACGATCCTTAAGGAAGCAGTGTTACGAATTTCGTACAGATATGGATATGAATAATTTTAATGAAATTATATGTGAAGTTGTAGTACTTGTGCATAGTGTAACATTGAAAGTTTGAAGAGAAGGAGCTCTGCGGGACAGTTAAGATTATAGGGCCATGTCTATTTAACACTGAGGTAAATGACTATGGTAAATGGCGACTAATTTGTGGTGTCAAATTTAGCGAGAAATCGTCAAAAGTCGCTATACTTAGCGGCATCTTGGTCTGGTAATCGGTACTGTAATTATAGTTCCTAAATGTAACTGTAACCGTATCCGGCCCTTATATGTGACTTTAATCTATCTGCCTCCAGTAGTTTCGAGAAATGGAAGGTACAAGAGATTTATCCGTTGCCAGGAGGAATTATATAAGCCCGGACAGAACGCCAGTTTTTTTTTTAATTCAGAGCTGATTTCGGAGTATTTAGAAATTTCTGTGATCGTTTCAGACGCACTTTACATTGCGTTGTGTTTAACGTTCTGAGTATTTTGAAGCGTAACTGATTGTGCTTTGTGATACTGAGAAGACCTGTACGAATACGTTTGAGGGAATTCCAGGACTGTAAAGTGTTTCTTTTGGGAAAATAAATTTTATCAAGCTGTCATCGGTTCTGCGCGCATTCAAGCCATTACCAACCCGTACGCCTGCAGCGATATAAAGATATGAATATAAATATTTTAAAACACACAATTTTACTTAAATGTACTACAAAGTAAATAATAAAATTTTAGTTATAACAATATTTTGGTCATATTTATTTAAAATTAAATTCATCGGGATAATGGGAATGACAGATTTTAAATCAAAACTCTCAAACAAAAAGTACAATAAACTGAATATTATTCTTGTAGAATCCTATTTGCACTTTCAGTATTATTTTCCCTAAAATTTCTGTTTGTGTTCAAGTATATTGTTTTTATATTACTCCAAGCTTTTATTTTTAGCCCTAAATATGTAATAATATTGAGATACGTATAAAATTATTACTGCTATTATTTTTTGTTTTATTGTTTTTCAGTACATTGAATTAAAAAGAAAAAAAAATTGAAAATTTTTTATATATACATTTTACTTATGTTTTTTAGTCCAAAGAAAGAGGTAAAATAAGAGCCTCTAACTGCAAGAAAATTATTCCTTCTACTAAGCCTGGCAACGAAAATCTTATCTTAATTTCTTTCAACATCTTTTTTGTCTGTCCAATGGTGTTTTAAATTTCTCTTTGGAGTGAAATATCCGTCAGTGTTTGCTGTTCCTGATAAATCAGATTTGCAACCACAGTTTCATACCAGACCCCTGATAAGCTTTGAAAAAAATCTGTAAAAGTGATGTGATCAGCGAATAAGCCCTGATTTCAAAATTAAATATCTCTGCAACAAAAATCGATAGAATTATGCGGTAAACTGTACATTCATTAGCAAAACTGTAAAAATGGTGTACAAAAGTTTAGAATATTTAGTTACAAAAATTGTTAACAGATGGTGCTCTGCACTGAAAACTCTTTCTCCGAAAGGAGTCAAAAAAAATTAATTAAAAAAATAAAGTGAAGCAGCCTTTGCAATCAAAATACAATTTTTTCAAAATGTTCACTGTTCGAAACAATGAGGTGGCGTAAACAAACAATGAAATTTGACATCACCTCTTGCAATGTCTGGACGGAAATGTAATTCAAGCTCATCTAGAGTAGCAGGATTGTTTCGATAGACAGCGTCTTTCAATGCGCCCCACAGAAAGAAGTCACAAGGACTCAGATCGGGAGAATATGGAAGCCAAGCTATTCCTGTGTCAGTAAATTGAGGATAATCTAACGCAATTTCTCTATTCTCGAAGTATTCGTGAAGAAAGTGAAAAACTTTATTTGTTCGATGTGGTCGAGCCCCATCTTGCAGGAACCAGTCTATCCTCCAACGCTAGTTGAGTGCTGACAAATTGTTCCAAAATTGTAACGTAACGTTCAGAAGTTATCGTTTCTCGTACGAAAAAGGGTCCGATAATGCCTCTGGCGCATACCGCAGCCCATGCCATAACTTTAGGCGAATGCAGTGCTTTTTCTTCACACAAATGAGGATTTTCGATACCCGAAAATCTCCAGTTTTGTTTATTAACGATTCCCTTCAAATGAAAATGTGTCTCATCTGGGAACCAGATGCAGCTCACATCAAATGTGCCGTTGTCGATCATTGTTAGAATCTGATTCAAAAGATTTAATTCATTGTTAGAATCAATCAAAGTCAACCCACAGCTTTCATGGGTTATAGCCTGATGACTTTGGATTTTGTATGGAAACAGCCGTAGGCTATTTTTAAATATTTTTTGTGTGCTCGCGTACTTCAAACCTGTCTCTGATGCAATCCGTCGGATGCTTTTCCTTGGATTTTGCTGAACAATTCCAGAAACTTTGGCTGCATTTTCCGGAGTGACTATAATTTGCTTAGGCCCAACATTTCCCTTTCGATCATCAGCCACGCTGCCAGTCCATCCGAATTTCGCGAAGAGCATGCGAGTGGTTTTCGCATCGGGTCCAAGTGGAACATTGAATCGGTTTTGAAAACTGCGACGTGTTGCCGTAGGACTGTGTTCTAATCGGTGAAATTCCAGAACCAAAATACATGTTGTTCAATGGAATACATTATTTCACTTTCTACGCTAGCCTCTTTTCACTAGCCAACAGTTGTACTGATCACTTTCGATTTCGAAGCATATTTTAAAGGCTATTGATAGGTCATTGCGATTAGAGCGCCATCTGTTAACGATTTTCGTAACTAAATTTTATAAACTTTTGTACGCCATTTTTACAGTTTTGCTAATAAACGTACAGTTTACCGCATAATTCTATCGATCTCTGTTGTAGAGATATTTAATTTTGAAATCAGGGCTTATTCGTTGATCACCCTGTACAAAGCTAAAGATTCTGAATAAACTTCATTTGGAAATCATGCCTTTGCTCCATCGATCAATCCAATGGAACAAAGGTAGGAATTTTACGATGATTTTTTTATCCTTAAGTACGCATAGGAGTGAAAAACACTGCAAAGTTACACAATGAAATACAGTAAGTAAATTCTAGAAGACTACACTTAATAATAGTTTATTAATAATCAAAATTCTCTTTGAAAGCCTTTGGTAGCTTCCATAATACTTACAAGCATAACGCCGACAAGGCGTCTCTGCCTTTACATAACATATCACGTGGCTACACTTGGTACACTGCGGAGGCGTCCGGGCCAGCAAATACATTTAAAAGACAGATTTCAACAAAGAACCAAATTAAAAATATGTGTTGAATTTTGAAACTTTCGCTATGAAACGTTGTATTATCATTAGAATTATGTGTGTATACGTCCACACTTAAAATTAAAAACTAATTTTAAAGTTTAAACAAAGGAATAAACAGAAAAATTACTCCAAGCAAAATTGCCTATTAACAATAAATTGCAGGTTTTCAAAGCATTTTTACAAGATTTTAATTCTAAAAATATCATTTACTGTGTATAATTAGTGTAATGAGCTTTATGAAGTATTTCATTGCAAACATATGCTAATATGTCGATTTTATGATAAGTGGAACTTTAAAATAATGTTTTAAACGGAAATTTTTTATTTATAAATTAACAACTGAAAAAAATATTAAATTAGTTTTCGTACAAATCCTTCACCACGTTATTAGTAAATTATATTATCTCACTTCACTATTATCTGTATTTGATAGTTAAAATATTTGCCATCAAAAATATTTTAAGAGTGAATACGATTCGGTTTGCGGCGCTTCTATTGCAAATGCAGTGTATCTATTTCATGAAAATGAGGCCCACCAGCGGCCGAGCGGTAAAGTCGCTGAACACTGGTAGTTCGGTCCGAGGTTCGAATCCCGCGAACGGGTTGGCTGCATGGGCGTTTTCGTGGTTTTCCCCATGTGTAACGTATATACGAGTCAATTTCCCTTAGAAAGTCCTCCACGAAGGCATCCCTCATCTTAGGCAGATAGCCCTCGAGGCTTTGCCATAATCACACACACACATGAAAATGAATAAATTTCTCATGCCTGAAATGATTAAAATTCAAATGATTATTTTTGTGCTTTTTTATGAGATATTTGTGTTAAAATTATAGTAATAAAACAACAGTTGAATGTAATATACAGTAACAGCATTCAACATTTTCTTATCAAGATACGGATGAACTGGATTCCAACCCTAAACTGAAGCTTGCGTTCAAGGAAGTAGCAGCGGAAGTCAGAAAATACATCGGTGTGGAAAATATGCCTCCACAGGATCAGGTTTTTGAAATAATTGGAAAGGTATGTCAAGGTTCATAATGTGATAACAAGTTCTATTCTTCAGTTAAAAAAATATCTACTTTAACCATTTACTGATAATTCTGGCGTAACTGTTTTAAATGTGCTTACTATTTATTTAGTACTTGTAAAATGTCAAGATGAGGGTAATACTCATTTAAAATATATTTTTTAAAGAATATTGTTCAATTTACTTAGTAGAAATAGACATGTAAAATATAGATCACGGATGTCAGTAATCTTATGTAGTATTTTTTAAATGGGCTTCTTTTCATCAGAAAGACATTTTACATTTCATGTGAATATTATACAATTCGTATCTGCTAAAGCTATATAATGTCAAGCTATATAATATTCATCTCATGAAACCGTATACCGTATGATGATTTAAGGTTAAGAAGTTAAAGTATATAAAACACAGAATTATTCCTTTATTGAGGATTTTACAAAATATCAATAAAGGAATACAAATCCTCAATAAAGGAATAGAATCTGTGTTATTATAAAACACAGATTCTATTCCTTTATTGAGGATTTTACAAAAGAATTTATTTTATGCATGAAAATCTACTAAATTATTAATTTAACCATCTTAGTCGGCGACTGGGAATAATAGTTTTAGTTCTTTAATCGGTGATCAGAAACGATGCTTGTATAAGTCGGTTCAATCAAATTTATGAACTGCTCTGAATTTTATTTATAGTTATTTATTACGAATACAAATTAGAAATTATATCTAAAATATCTAATCACAGGCAGTAACTTATATGTAGTAAAGATACTGAAAGGATGAGCCATTGTTGCTGTTGAATTCCTTGTGCAGAAAGTATTAGATCAAGAATTTTATCTCTTAAGAAGTGCATTTCTCAGTCTACAGTGAACATACATCTAAATGGATTCCGATGTAGTCGACGATCCGAGAAGGGATCGCATAAAACGAAAGCAAGATGGAAGGATATTGATCTCATTCTTCTGTTATGGATTGCCAATATAGTCTACAATCTGTCGTGGTATGCTTGATAACACAGTGAACCTAAGCCTTGCCATCACAATATCTAAAATGTCCAATCACTAAAATGGTGAGACAAACGGAAATATTTGCAATTGAATTTCACAGTTTATTCACATTATGAACGGCTTATATATAACTGAAAAAAAAAAAAAAAAAAAAGGTGAAAAGTTTCTACATAAAAGCATCATTACTGTTGCCATTTACCAATTACTAAAACAAAAATTGTGCTTAATTTCGAAGCTTCTTAATCATGTTCCTTCTTAATGAATAGGTAACAAAATGATGATAATACAAAGAATTTTCTTTTGAATAAATCCAGGTTGTAAATATTTTTTAAGAAATCTACCGTACGGCAGTAATTTGTTTTTGGCCAAATACTTCATTAATGTATTCAGTAACAGCTAACAAATTTATGCTATGTAGTTTTAATCTAGAGTGCATTATACAGTTGCGTAAAGTTTTTTTTATAAAAACTGAATTCAAAAAGGCGAGAAATGCTCTATAAGTCTTAAAGAAATTTCTTTATCTTAACCACCACAGGCAGAAAACTTATCTAGTTCGACGAGAAATTGTATCAAAAAGAATTGAAAACACCGAAAGTAATAATTTTCAACGTTCTTGCATAGCAATTCTATTTTACCTATTTTAATTTCGCGAAACCAAAAGCTGAACAAATTCAACTTAATGAATTGCTGAATTTTCTCAACAACATCTGGTTGAAACAAAGATAAATTTGCGCCAATTTCAAGAAAAACTAATATATTTGAGAAATAATTTTAATTTTAATGATAGGCAATGATGAAGCTTTCAGTTCTATCTGATATTTGCAATTTTGAAGTTTCTAAATTTTCACCATTTTTTTTTTGAAAACTTATGTTTGTACTGATTTTTAATTTTTTGGACTATTTTCTTAATTTTGAATTTTTTATGTGCTTTATGTCCCAAAATATGCATGGTGTTTAAAATTACTATTTTAGTAAGTCTCGTAAAATTTTCTTTACAAGTTTAAATGATAGTTGTGATCCCTCCTTTTGTTTCGATCATTAAATCCTCTGTAAGGATGATAGTTCTAACTTCATGTTGTCCCCGGCAGCTAGATACTTGATATTTGAGAAAAGCTGTACGAGTATTTCTGTGAAAAATTCCAGAACTGTAAGTTGTTTCATTTTGTGAAAATAAATTTTATCAGGCTATCTGGGGTTCAGTGTGCATTCAGTCCATTACGAATTCGTAAGCCCGTACAATAGTTAAATGATGATGTATGAATTTTCTTTAATATTCAAGTACCAAGTAAATTAGATGATACTTTTTATGTATTTCATTGATTTTTATATTATTAGGTAAGACATATATGTGCAGTGAAGATGATGAAATAAACATCGTGATTGATTTAAAAGTAACAAAATATTTGAAAATTACCTTTTAAAAATTTTGGAATGCGTTTACCTAAAATTGTACAATAATGTCTTTGATGATGCAAAGTAAAAGCAGAGATTCTCAATTAATTAATTTTTTTATGTCCATAAAGGAGAAAGAATTTAATCAACAAAAGACTTTCGGTCATAAGTAATATTGTATTACCGCGATTGTGAGCGCGATCTTTCCCATCCTCGGAGCTGGAAACTTCAGATTTCCTTCAGCAAGTCCTTATCTCGAAAACCTTTGATGACATGTATTGTCAATGGTGAGGTATATTTGTTAATGAATAGCAGTACACTAATATTCAAAATTACAAACTAATGCGGTTTTTCTGGAAATTTGGTCAATAATAAAGTGTCGGCAGGCAATACGTAATTGTACAAGGAGATGCGACAACGAAAGATTTTTTTAAGAAAACGTTGCCTTTTATTCCGCTCTTATTTCATTCGCGCGCACTGGTGATAAATCATAACATTTCTTTCAAACCTTTGTTAAATTTCGTAAGTAGTGCGTAAGAATGAATAACCACGAAATTTAGATGACAGACACATGAGAAGAATCATTGGCAGATATAGGAAGCAACCACTTGTTTCGCCAAGGGCAGGTCCGAGTTCATGTTCCAAGATAGTAGATGTAGTACGTTCATTACCATGTACAGTTTCTAAAAACAACTTCATTGGCCAAATCTATATCCTGAGGGCCTGGAAGAGGACGTCCAAGAGCTATGATGCTCAATGAAGATCGATATTTGTCTGTATCAGGCAGACCCAAAAGGACTGTTACAACAGCAGAGCTTTCTCATAAACTCTCTACTGCCCCTGGAATTTTACTTTCATCGAGTACTTTACTGTAAGGCTTCGCGAGAAAGAGCTTTTTGCCAGAAGATCAGCTGTTTCCTTTCGGCATACTCCATCATACAAAAGAACCTTCAACCTGGATTGAGCTTCAGTGAGTTTCATGATTCAACCTAGAGGCTTATTCTCAACATACGTTCTTCTAGAGAGAATCTTAGACGTGATAGTGTTCCTCTAACATCAGAGAAAAGAACCATTGTACAGTGAAAGTTTCATGCTGTACAGACCTCATTTCAGATGGTCGCACACCACCGTGTTTGACAGAGGCTCTTGGCCGGCTCGGAGGATAAAGAGACGATCTTAGAGGCATAGGTTCAAAGTTTCAGAAGCGCTGTTAAATTTTCGTTTCTCCCTATGAAGGAGATAGCGCTCGTCCATATAGAACTCAGCTAGGGAATGAATATCAGTTAAATGAAGATTTCGACAGATGGATTGACTACAAATATCCATACTTAAACTCGAGTGAAAAATTTCGAGATGCTTTTAAGAGTCCGAACCAAATCACCATCAGCTTCCAAAACCGTGCTGGTGCTGAAAATTGCCTTGGTTTAGTAAACGTTGAGCCTGCCGTAAGGATCCACCACTCATCAGCTGTTTCCCTAACACGTACCCTGAACAGTGTATGACTACTCGCTGTGAGACTTGTATGCTTTGCAGTTTTTAGCATTATTTTGAAAATTAAATTATTTGCATGCTGATTATATTTGTAAATTTCACATATTGTTCTGCATATTTAAATAATAAAATTTGTTAATATGTAAAATTTGTTATACATAGTATTAGTTGGAGCCATCTGGTTTTCAATCAATTGACTCTAGCATTTTGTAACACTTTTTCTCCAAAACGTTTTAGGTACTTTTCGGATACATAGCTAATGTTTCCCCCGCAGGATATTTTACAAAAATAAATGGATTTTATATTGGGTAAGTCATGTAATATTATTCTTATCTTTCTTATTGCAGAATATTAAATAAATCTTTCCCCAAGGATCGGGCATATTTTTAGTCTTTCAAAACACATATATTACTCCTACAGTAGAAATCAAATACAGTGAAGCTTCTCATGTCCAATATCTCTCAAATATGATCACTTCCGAAAGTAAACAGTATTTTAAAGAAAATAAATGAACATCATATAGTTCTAGTTTAATTTAATTATTCATTTCATTTGACCATCACCAGAATTCTAATTTATATAAGTTTAAATAGCGAGTGCATCTTATTATTAGAGAGGGTAAATTAACAACGCCGTCGATACAGCGATTCTACAATTCTTTGAAACCGAGTATCGTCAGGTGCTGTTCTGATACGAATTAGTGTGATTTGATCTATTTGTCATAAACTAGCATTGAGTGGAGTAACGCAGGCTGGAAAGGTGATTTTAAATATTTTATCTTAGTTGAAATGCTGCAAGTAATGATGGATATTTGTGTTAATTTTGGGATTTAGGTATAGTCTGCAAGTAACGAGGTTACAAGCAGTGTACTTCCTTGAGCAGCTGCTCCGTTCCAATCCGCAGCCTCACAGATAAAATGAATGCTGGCGAGTTCTGCATTCATCTAACGATGCTTACCGCTCAAAGTTCGCACAGCGAATGAAGATAAACGCTGCAGAATCCTTTCATCTCCCAGTCAAAAGTGCCCTGTTGCATCTCGGCTCGCCATTTCCGCACACATATTCTGTTTACAAAATCTGCTTGCTTCGACACCCTCTACCTGTCTATGCATTTCTCCCAGATATTTTTTAATCATAATGCCTATGAATAAGTTAATTACTCATATTCGTATAAACTACTGAAATAGAATAACATTTATATCCCTTTTTGAGTTACAGAATATTTTAATGGTGGAAAACTGGTTATTGAGGCTTGATTTTTGAAAACTGAAATCTTTTATGCATGTTTCATTGTGTACAGTATATCCTCTTGAACGTTTAAAATATTAGTTGTGTGTTTCTACCGCTCGGCACCAATATACTACATGTTTGCCTATCCTGGCAGATTGCTGATCACAACAACTCGATTTTCAGAAAGAATAAAATTGAACAAAACACAAGAAACAGCGAAGATATGCTTGCAAAAATTAATTGTAATGCAAATTTTTAATGACTCGAACACCGTTTGCAACTTGCAAAAGACCAAACTTCGTATTGGAAATACTGACCGCTGTTGGACTCATGGATCTGGCACAGCCTAATGGATAACCGTTTAGTCAGTAACAACAAAACTCTTTATCTCCCATAGTTTCCATAATATAAGTACTTTGATTACATTTAATTTCGTTTTATTTCTCTGTTTTCTCTCTCCCTATTAATTGTGTCGCTTTGAAACATAATTTTTCACTCTCTTCTTATCAGGTTATGTCCTCAAAAGGAGAACGCAGTTCGTTAAAGTGCAAGTCAAAATTGAATTTACGTCGAAAGCCTAATCCAAGTATGGAAGGGTGTGTAATATTTTCTACACAAGCCGTGTGATGGTAGACGGCACTTCAAAACGTGATGTTTAGATTTAATTTTCCATCAATGTTGATTTTATTCGCGGACAAATTCTGGACAGTAAGGCAAGGCGGCGTCCACATAAGTTTACGTTCCAATTGTTGAGCCAAATCTTTTCGGATGATGGTGACATTGGCTCCTGTATGGATGGTCATATTGTAAGAAACTCCAGTGATATGTTCCATGATGAAATATTCATAACTGCTGCCATTGATTTCAGAAATCTCAAAGTGTTTTAAGATGGGGCTTCGCATTATCTTTCATTCTCCGCTTCGCGAGATGGCCACTAAATTGTTTCTTGCGTCCTTGCTACGATGCGGTCTTACCTTCCCTGCCCTTGTTATTTTGCTGTTCCTTCGTACGTGGCTTTCAACACTGCTGTTCTAGCACTTTAGGATTGGATTTCTGTCATCCTATTCTGTATCAAGATCTTGATCCACTGGGTTTTGGTCTTTAGCAACTCTGATTGGGTGGCAGTCTCTTGAAATGCTTGCTGGGTTGCCTCGAATTCCATGTCGTACACTAAAGCGCTTTTTTATATCCTTCACATCCGCCATTCGCAGGGCTTTTTGAATCTCAGGATCCGGGATGCCATCGATGAAGTACTGCAGGGACAACATTTTCCTTGTTTCTGATGGGTAGTCTAAAAAGGCGAGGTGAGACAGCCTTTCAACATCCGTGGAGAACTCCTGGAGTGTTCCCATGGGCTTCTGTTAACGGGATTTTGATTGAAGCCTGCTGTAGCCTTTTAAGCATTTGTCCCCAAAGGCGCAGGTCCAACTTGCCGACTAGAACTTCGAAATCTGGCCTCTGGTTTTCGGGAAGAGTCTGAAGGATATTCGAAACGTTTGGTTTCAAAGAAGCGTCGAGATGACAGGCCTTAGCTTGGAAATCCCATCCATTTGCTTTCCGCCACTATAGGGAGATTTTAAATAACGGCGGCTATAGTCTTTGAACACTTATCCCCAAAGAGCAGCTCCAATGCCCAGAATAGAGCTTTGAAATCTAGCGTCTGGTTTCCGGGCAGAGTATATCCGCTGCGTCCGCTCTCAAAGAAGCGGCGGGGTTACAGGCCTAGCCTTGGGAATTCCATCCATTTGCGCCCACCACTATTGAAAATTGAGTTTTGTATATTTGCTAAGAGGTCCTGCCATCATATATGGATAGCTTTAGAGAAAGGTGAGAAGACAAGGCTAGGAATTAAAATACGTCAGAATTTTTTCCTGCTGTTAATTATGGATTTCTTTAAGATATCAACTTCCTTGGCGACTGCAGAAGAAACTCTGTAATCAATTTTTTTAGGCATCAGAAACTGTTTCTTCGATTTGTTGTTTGACAGGAGGACCGTTTTTTCCAATTCGGTGTTCAGCAGCAGATAACCTTTCTTCAATTTTTCCAGGCTTCTTTTCAACCTTGCCTGTTCTGCCTTATACAGCTTGAAGTTTGTTTTCTATTATGGCACTAATTTTTCTTTTCATTTCCTCTTGGCATGATTCAGTCTTTTTTTGCAGTACCTTGTCTGCCCCTTCAATATTTTCTTGGCCCATTTCGTTTCTTCTGGGCCTTTCAACTCTCCTTTCAATACAGAAAAAGCTGCCGCCTGCTGTCTCAGTTGTTCAGCCGTCCCTCTTGTCACTCGCATTTAATCTCGCTTCTATGAACTAACTACGAGGCGTATTCGAAAACTAAGTACCGTTTTGGAAAAAAAAAAAAAAAAAAAAAAAGTAAAACAATTTTTTCGAATCCAATTTTATTTTTACATGAAAATACATGTCTTAAACTATTTTTCAACATAGTTTCCGCCAACGATCAAACACTTGCCATAGCGGGTGACCAGGTTTTGTATACCATCGTCAAAGAAACTTATCGCCAGTTTTGATAACCACGACTCCACAGCATTTTTCGTGTCATCGTCAAATCCAAAGCGCTTGCCACCAAGCTCGCGCTTCATGTGCAGGAACAAGTGATAGTCGGAAGGCACCAAGTCCGGGCTGTACGGCGGGTGATCGAACTGCTCCCAATGAAACTGTCGAATTAACGATTGAGTGAAACCAGCAGTATGGGGCCGAGCATTGTCATGGAGCAACACAATTCCTTTACTGAGCATTCCTCTTCGTTTGTTTTGAATGGCACGCCTTAGTTTTGTTAAAGTCTCACAATATCGTGCCGCATTAATGGCTTCACCTCTGGGAAGAAATTCAGTAAGCAAAACGCCTTTCCTATCCCAGAAGACAGTGCACATGATTTTTTGTGATGACAGTGTCACTTTGAACTTTTGTTTTTTCGGAGAATGAGTGTGTGTCCACTCCATCGATTGTTGTTTCGATTCTGGTGTGAAATGACACACCCAAGTTTCATCACCTGTCACAATGTGGTTTAAAACGTTTTCTCCCTCATCACTGTACCGCGTGAGAAATGTCAGGGCACTACCAAGTCGCTTTGTTTTGTGAACATCAGTGAGCATTTTTTGAACCCATCGGGAACACAGTTTGCGATAATTCAAGCGGTCAGACACAATTTCGAACAAAACAGTACGTGAAATTTGTGGAAATGCCTCTGAAAGAGTTGTCATTGTGAAGCGTCTGTTCTCATGAAATGCTTCATCAACTTTCCATACCAAATCATCGGTGACAACAGAAGGCCGACCACTCCGAGCCTCGGCGTGGACATTTGTTCGACCTGCATTAAACATTCTTACCCACCTTTCTCACCATTCTATTATTTATCGCTTATTCACCGTAAACATCTGTCACTTGACGATAAATTTCGGCCGGTTTAACATTCCTCGCGTTCAAAAATTTAATCACGGCACGAATCTCACAGTCAGCGGGAGAACTAATTGTCTTAAACATTTTGAATGTGCACAGCAAACTGAAAACACAACATAGAGCAACCAAAATGGCGACAATTGAAAGTGAATAAGAAAGACTAGTGCGCATGCGCGGAACGCCTACCACAGCGCTGCAACGGCGCTAGAATGAAACTGTACTTAATTTCCGAATACGTTACGTAATTACGAAGAGGTTCGTAATGGATTGAATACACACAAAACGGATGGCAACTTGATAAAATTTATTTTCTCAAAAGAAACATTTTACAGTTCTGGAACTGTCCTTAAAAATACTCGTACAGCTCTTCTCAGTTTAACACAGCTCTAGCAGTAGTTACCATTTCAAGCTACTAATAAAGTTAAACACACAACACAATTCAAAGCGGACTCAAAAACTGAAGCTCGCATGATCTCTCAGTACTCCGAAGTCTGCTCTGAATAAAATAAAATATGAAAGTTCATGCTTTCCCCGATCTTAGACAGTTTTCCCTCGGCCGCCGAGAAATTTCTAGTATTCACCACTTCTCGAAATTACTGGAAGGCATAGATGTTCGGATACGTTTACAGTTACATAGAGAGATCAATTACAGTTATTCATTTCAGTATCAATTACAGTTCTACAGGGACGGGACCAATATGTTGCCAAAACCATCGCCAGCTCTACGATATCTCGCCAGTCAGCGAGATAGCTGTTTACTGCAATGTTAATAGACTTGCTGTTACAATTTTATTTTTCCTGGCAGAGCTTCGTATCTTCAGACTTTTAACATTATGTTATATATTCACATATAATGTCACAAAAATTATTTACATTTGTACAAAATTCGTAACTTTTTTTTTTTTTTTTTTTGTATTGGAACAATAACTGATTACTTTAACTGAAAGAAATTTCTTACACTTTTTCTAGATTTTCTCAGTTGAATAAGTCCTGTATACCAAATGCTTTGGTCACCGTAGAAGGTACTGATGCTAAGCTTCGTACTTTAAAAAAAATTGAGAAGAATATTAAAGCGGTAATAGTTTTAATTTATATCAAAAATATATTATTTTTAAGAAATGAAACATATTGCAATTCAAATTACTTTCGTTTTTATGTAACCTTTATATTATTTAAGAATCACATTACTAATTTTCATTACGTGCATTACAAATAAGCATGAAAGTTATTGCATGAACATAGGATTGTCATTTATGCCGTTTTTCTTTAGCTGAAGCTCAATAACTTTCACAAGGTTTGTGATATGGAATATGCGAAAATTTTTCTATCTTCATATCAGAAGAACTGCAAATGCAACGAATGTTCTTTGCCTTATGGGGTAAGTGAAATATAAACGATGTTTCATGCAAATGTATAGTTGGTTATTATCGAAACACACCGTCGATGATATCTCATTTTCATATAATTGGTCACGCTATATTCCAATTTGCATTTGTAATTCACATTTCTAAACTCTAAAATGCTGTTATCGAGAAATAACTAACTTATAATCTAAAACTTCTTAATGTTAACATTTTTGTTTCGCCAGAAAAACTTCCCGCTTTCTAACTTTGATTCTTTAATTGTTTATTTGATATGACAAAAACCTGGTAGAAGAAGATCCCTAAGGAAGATATACTTTCGTGAAAGGAATTTTCTAAGATAATCTGATTGGTTACAGATGAGGAAAACATATTAAAAAAAAAAAATCAGACAAGTGAGCATAACAACAACAACAAGACAATAGTCGACTTACACCCATTGCACTAAATTAGAAGACCGGACTGAGAAATGGATCTGGCAAACAATTCCTCAATCTAATGTGGTACGCAGTAGTTAAATTAGATGCGTTTTAAGCGTCTGTATAGGTTAAGTTGACTTTGAAATGTGTTTTAACACGCAGTAATATATTTCAGTTTAGGCTTATATTAATTCTCTTAATTTAATTGTATTTGTTTTCAGCTCTGAAAGTCATATTCATTAAGTTAAAATGCAATATTTGTTTTTTAATGCAAACCACATATCAGTGTATTATTTTACAATCCATTTATATATTATTCAATTAATGCCAGCAAGTTAAACAATACAATCTCCATATAAGAATTTAGCTTTGGTTATGTTAATATTATTTCCTGGAAAATATTTTACAGACATCTGTTCTTACAAAAATTATCGATGATACTAAAGCTCATCGTATCATTGAGAAATCTGAAATGTTACTGGAACTTTACAGTACTCTTTACTGTTTTCAAAGTGGTAAGTGATTTTTCCTGATGAAATATTTTCTTGTGTGTGTCTGTATATATATATAGATTAAAATAAAAATAAGATCAAAGGGAAAAAAAATTCTTATAGTTTTCAGATTTTATATTACGCTTAAAGAGGCGTTTTTTTTTTAATGTTTTGTGATTTACCTTTATTTATTAAATATCATGTTCTTTGCACTTAAAGTACATAAAATTGAATTCAGCAGCAATATCACAAAATAACTAAAAATAGCAAAACAACACATCTTTGGAATTTCCGATACACCATCTCGCGAGCTGGAGATAAAAAGTGCTTTTTTCCCGTGCAATGTTGCCATTGCTCGCTTTGAAATCGTGGAGTTTGTTAATAAAAAATTCGTTAAAATTTTACAAAATTTGAAATAGGTAATAAAACAAATTCGAAATTTAAAATTCGGGCTTCCAAATGCCCATGTTCGGTTGAAGAACTACCCTATTCAAAACTTGATGGCTCTAGGTACCGTCGTTTTTCATAGTACGAGAAGCATGCAGTCATTCAATGTGAAATTCACGCATTCATGCAGATTTTTAAATTTTCGGTTTCTTTAAATATAATACATGGCGATAATACTTGGTGGCAACAGTTTGAAAAGTGAACCAAAGCAGAAAGTGAAACGAGGCAAAATGCCGTTTTGAGACAAACAGCCCTTCGGGTCTAACGCTCCTTTGGGCTAATAAATTCTAATAAACCGAAAGATTTTAATTAAAGCAATTCGGATTTATTTATTTTTTTTTTTTTGAATTAAAAATTGTAAAAAGGGAGTGAGAAAAAATTTGTAAAGAAATGTAAAAATATGGCAAAAAAAGTTGTATTTGTAATTAAAACTTTTATAATTAATTAATTACTTAAATTTAATTAATTATCGATGACTTTATGACATCAGGTTAACTAACCATGGGGTGTTAACCTCTTACCATACTATCATTCAGTAATTAAGGAATTCTGATTAGGCGTTTCTGTTCTTAACTACTTGAAAGTATATTTAACTGAAAAAAATCAATAAATAAACTATCAAGCATTCATTACGCCTTTTTAGGATTAAAATTTCCAATTTAGATTTAAAATGTGTTTCAAAATTGTTTTGTGGAATATTAAATAATCTTAAAAGTTGAATCAAATTAAAAAACCGAAAAAATTGAAATGAAGATAAAGAATTAAAACTATTTAGGGTAAAATTACGTCATTTAATGCATAAATAATTACAAATAAAAGCAAAAGACCAAAATATTATTTACTAGAACAATTGTCTTCTATCTCTTAGAAATGAAATTTTTAAAATAGCTGTCCAACATAGGTATGGCAGTCCTTGGTCAAAGAACGTGTATGTAAAGAAAGCTTTCATAGACTTAATGTAAAGCAGTTTGAGACTTGAATAATAGACTCGTAGAATTTTGTTGCTCAAAATAAATAATCCATTAATTGATCTAGTTGTGCGGATCACTGATTTGATCTGCATGGCAAACAAATGGTATCACAGAATTTTGAACTCTTGACAAACGAGACTTTGACGTTCGACACCGACTCGACAACTATTTCGCCCATGCACAAAAAGGTATTAAGCCTACACCAGTTTGACGGCTATTTCGCGCATGCGCAAAAAAGTATTAAGGTTGGATGGATAGCCCCTGTAAAATAAACTTGGAGTATATTTTTCCCTCTGAGGTCTGTCGTAGCCAGTCTTGTTTGGCGAAGCTTTCATTCCTAACATACACGTTCTTTGCCTTGGCGAAGAGCTACACTTTTAAAGAAATGGCGATGTTAAATAATTACAACGTAGGACAGATTTGTTCTAAATGTGAAAAAGGGTTATAGTGTTTTAAGCCGAGTTGCCATAACCAGCGAATAATTCTGTGTATGATATGTTCGTTCTTGAAGTTTATTCAAAATGGTTCCAATGGCTGAAATAACCTAGATACTCTCTACACATGTTAATTATCAAGGTGTCCTGAAAAAGTTAGCTTTGATTATCCAAATAGATAAATTTCGTTACTAAAGAATATTGCTGATTGGTCTTTGTTAACAAAGAATGAAATCTGACGTGATTCTGAGAAAAGAATTGCCTTAGTAAAAATACTTATTTTTAAAAATTGGTAAGCTTTACTCTTAAAACCTACTTCTATCATTGTAGCTTAAGGAAAATGGTAAAATCGCTGAAACTGTTTAAAAAAGAATCGTAATCAATGTAATATTAATTCTGGCAAGAGGTTACGGAAACAGAAAAATAGTAGAATAAATAATCTTCACTCTAAATCGGCTAATTTAGCGTCTAATGAAATTGTTGTAGAGACATTAGTTATTTTTTGGAAGCAGGAAAGATGAAAAATTAGCAACGCCTTCGCAGGGAATCGAACCGTGGACCTCTCAGTTACGCACTGAGCGTGCAGACCACTACACCACGAAGGCTCGTTAAGAAGGCGGGAGAAATACCTTATACTGTTATGTGCATATGGGTTCGTAACAGATTGAATGAACACAGGTCCGATGATAGGTTGATAAAATTTGTTTTATCAAAAGAAATATTTCAGAGTTCTCTAACTTTCCACACAAATACTCGAACAGGTGTTTACCGTATCCTAGAGTACAATCAGTAGTTACATTTCAAACTACTAAGAACGCTCAACACAACGCAGTGTAAAGCTCATCTAAAATAGGAAGCTTTCCCGGATATCTCAATACTCTGAAATGGCTCTGAACTAACAACTCACAACAACAGCTCTCTCCAGTCTTATATAGTTTTCACCTGACGGCCGAGATATTTCTAGTTTCTTTCCTCCAAAGGCGGAACTTTTCGACATTGGCCACTCCTACGAGCGAAAGAGGTGTCCGTTTTATTGTGGAGGGCATCTAATAGGCGGCCACCATTGCCTCCTACGAAGAGAAGGACATATAAAAACCTACCTCCTCGGGGTTTGAGCACGGGCCCTTTGGTATCGCAGTCGGCTCTCCTAACCACTATACCTTCTGGGTGGCCGAGATATTTCTAGTACTTTCTACTTCTCTAAATTACTGGAAGGCATTATGAGAGCCAAATGTTGCAGTTATACGGAACATCAATTATAATATCCATTACAGTTACACAGACAGACAGGAACAAGTGGGGCACCAAAACACGCCATGGGCAAAACTAACCATCTATGGAAGTGCACCCTAAAGGGGCACACTAACGCCATCCTCGGGCATTTGTTGCAATATTCATAATAGTTACATATTAATGGTGCATAATTTGCATTACAGACAATATTGACATAAGGTATACTTTATGTGGCTACTTGGATACTTTATGTGGGTACTTGAGTTGCATGGATAAATGCAATAAGTTATTTACAGATATTTCTTTTGTATTTCAGTTTGGAGCTTTGTTAGTGGGGGGAGTGATTATAGTACGTGGTTCTTTGATTGTTTGGTTGTCTACTACACGGTGCGCAGTTTATAAGTTCATTCATAGTACAGTTCATAGTTCAGCACACAGTTTATGAATTAATTTCATAGTACATAGGGTCAAGTGCGTAGTACTGGCGTATATGTCACACATTACACAGTATGAAGTTAGTTCATAATTCATAGTTTGAGTAGATATGGGAAAAGTCACGGTTGTCTAAAAAAATCGAGATATTTATGTGTATTTTCTAAAGGCACTACTGCATAGTATGAGGGTGGAGAGTGTTGTCGCATTTTCTGAACTTGGAGAATTATTCTGAGTTGCATGCTATGGATGACTGAGGTCCATTTCTTGGCGGTGAAGGAAATCAATAATATTTTTGATGTTTTGGAAGACTTAAGGTGCTTAATGATGAATCTCCTAAATTCTATTCCAGTATCGGTGGGATGGCGAATGCGATGGGCTGACGTTAGCGGACACTGAAACGTGTAATGTTCAGGGTCTCCGCTTTCCCCGCATATGCATCTATCCGACGTAGCCATATTACGATTATAAAAATATTCGGGGAAGGAACTGTGACGCGAGATATACTTGGTGAGGAATTAGGTTCATACTTGTGATATTTTCGTCAGCCTTAGGTAGCAATTCGAATGTACGTCGTCCTTGTTCCCATTAACGTTGCCATTTTTCATTCGCCATTTGTTTTAGTTTGTACTTAGACTGATTTAGGCCATGGGATGTGAATTTGAGATCTTGTTTGTTCTAGTGATGCCTGTTTTGGTAGAAAATCGGCCCTTTCACAAGCGTTGTGCCCTCTGGTCCATGACAGGACAAATCTCTTGCTACTTGTGCTTATGATGTCTTACATTTGCCGGGCTATTGGAAAATTTGTATGCTGTTGTTTGATGGCATGTATGGAGGACTGACTATCGGGGATTGCTTGGGTGGTATCTGTTTTTAAGTCTCTAAGTTGCATTATGCTGTTTAGTATGGCTATGAGCTCTGTTTGATATACGCTGTTTTGCGGCCGAAATGAACCTTGCTATTCGGAGTGGAGGCCTGTTTTTGTTTTTTGTGGTGACACCGCTTGCTACCTTATTTTCGATATTTGAGCCACCCGCGTATGCAGTAAATTCGGTTGATGGAGAAGGCTTATCTAGGTTACAGTGGAGATTGTGAAGACTCAAAAGCGGGATGTCTGTTATAGTACTTCGGTGGCTGTTCTTCAATCTTGTGGATTGAAAATAACGTCGTTGTACGTGGTAGTTTTCTTGAGTTGTAAGATCATTGTGAAGAGTGCGTTGATTTCTGTTTAAGTTGGTAGTGTGATCACTCCGGCTATTATTTATAGTGCGTTGGTGGAGGTTGTTGAGAAGGATCGTGTAATATACAATCGGGTAATATACAAGAATGGTCTTTGAATTGGGTTAAGAATCCGAATTTTTCTCGGATTCTTAACCCAATTTAAAGACCATTCTTGAATTGGGAAAGACCCAGAGAATTCTTGAATTGGGAAAGACCTCTGGGAAAGACCCAGAGAGAAGCTCTGTAGGTAATTATTTTACTGACTATCGTGTTTAATAGAATTTTCATAATGTGATAATAAATTAAGGCCCCAGGAATATCCTTTCATCACTCTTAATGCTTTTGCAATTTTGGCGGTGGTTAGCTTCTTGTCCTGGAGATGCGGTATTCAACAGAATTTCTGGTTTATGGTGAATCCTAAGTACTTGATGGTCTTCACACATTTTGTTTTATTGTTTCCAATTCGCAGAGTGGGGTTCCTGGTGATTGTTGTCCTGGCTTGTGTATTACGACTGCGTGCGATTTTATGTGTGATATTTTAAGTTTTATTGTATGACAAACGTTGTTGAATATAGTAAGGGTGGTGTTGCAGTTTTCCTCTGTTGTCTTAGCGTACATCTTTGGATTATGAAGGATTTTGAGATATGCGAAATACGTAAGAACGTACATATATACGTACGCACAGACGCCACGAAAAGTTCTCTTCAGAATTCATTTTAAATAAGTTTTACAATTTTTTTGGGGAAAAGAGTCCTTTATTCTCTCCTTACATACAGATGTCACTCAAAAACATCGTTAAATTGCATTCAATAGCGGTCAAAATTGATATTTTCTTTGAAATATGATGCCTGAAGCTTTTCGTGATTACAATACTTCCTTTTTAGCTCTTACAAGAAAGTAAAAAAAAAAAAAATCATATATGTTGCCATCTGAGAATCTTAACATCAAAATTAAATTATTGGTTTAGCTAAATAAATATAATGTATGGTTTATGTAACAATAATGCTTCAGTTTATGATATAAAGCATTTTATTCTTTTGAAACAAAAGAAAAAATGCAACCAACCAGAGATAAGCAATGCTTAATTGTGAACAATACAGTAGTTAAGAAATAATAAATCTGAAGTTAATTCCGTAGGGACACTTGTGACAAAGATGAACGGGTTGAGGGTAATGATGTGAACCATTGAGTAAGATTAAAAAAAATCAAGAATTTAAATCTTAAAGTTCAGAAATGTGAAATAATTCCCCGACGGGATTATAGAAAATCAACTAAATTAATTTAACCATGTTTATGATTTAAATTCAGATTTTATAAAATTTATTAGAAAATTAAAACTGGAACAATCATTTTGTTCAGAAATGCGAAATGACGAAAAGTAAGCCTTATGAACTGTTGATGGTTGTGAGGAAAGATTCCAGTTCCCCTTGATAAGTCGAGATCTTTCTATTGGAATCGGCAATAATTCATTTGTTTTAATTGTTTATCTAAGCATTTTAATTACCACTTCCTGTTTCATTAATTATAAATTCCAATTTTTAATTTCCACTGTATAAATTTCACTTCGCATTTCCTAGGAGATAAATTTTATTTACATAATCTCTATTAAATTAAATTTTAATCTTTGCAGCGGAAATGCAGGATTTTACTTTTAAAATCCTTTTTGAATCAAGTTTGAAATTCGTTTATTTTAAAGCTTTTGTCATTATATTTCTTTACAAATACATATATATTTATTTAATCACTTTTGTTTTAAATTTAAAAAGTAATATTTTTATTCGATAGCTTTTCATTTGAAACATTTAAGTATAATTCAGAAACGTGGCTCTGTTGCCAATTCTTTCGGCTGCTGCCTGATAAAGAGTAATAAATAATGAACTTCTCTTTTATTCTTAAATTAATGTACTTCTGCTTTAGATTTGAAAACCAAGTTCTTGCTTCATATTGTTTTTAATTTTTGCTTTCCCGTTAAATAGTAGATTTCCATTTGTGGCTAATATACATACTATATATTTTATCTCATTGTTTTATTAATTAATGAATTTATCAGTATGCGTGATATTAACAGTACTTATTGAATTAATTATTCTTAGCTTTTAATCTATATATATATTTCTTCAATTTACTGCAAACAGAGCGACTGATCGATAAAGGATTTTTTCGTCGAAATATCGAAATTGCGTTAAAGAGGCAAGAAGGTGTTCTAGGAAATACCAATATTCTCCGAATGCGACTTCTGGCATTGAAATGTTTGCATCTCGGCGGACATCCAAGAGAACAACTCGAAGATATGGAAAAGCTCTTAAAGTATATGAAGTAAGTATTAAATTCATATTCGTATTTACCAGCGTGAACAACCTTTCTCGTTTATGAAAAGTACAATTTCCCAGCGAGATCTGGATTAACAGACATACATCTAACCTCCGTTCTGAACATCGCTAATGCTAATCATATGTCTCCAGAGGTGCGAAAGCAGGCTGCAGGAAAACGATGCTAGATGTTGGGAAAGAATAATAGGTATCAATCTATTGCCAAGATTTCCTTATGTTTCTTCTATTTTTTAAGAAACTACAGTATTAGATAAGATTTTATGTTCACTTTGCACAAAAAGAGGGGCAGATCTATATGTCCCGTTGTGTTGGGCCGATTGACGAAATTGCATTTTTCATGCCTCGAAAGCGTGACATAGAATATATATTAGATTTATATACTACCAGTATACAATTCCGATTCTGACACAACATCGGACTTGTCCTGAAATGACGCACGTACTGTGTTCAGTATTTCGATTCTACGACTCAAATTATTATAAAATGCCAAGTTTTGTAAAAATCGCACAAATAGTTTTTAAAAAATAAACTCTTATAATTTTAGCTTCTTAATATTAATTGAATATGGTATATATTTAATAAAATCTTTTTTTTAAACTTACTGGATTCCTTTTTTTGAAGTTCGAAGTTTAAATTTAATATAAATAAAATTCGCAGCTATTTGTATTTTTTAGTAAATTTTATAAATTTTTTAAAAATTCTTTTGAATTATAATCTACAAAACTTTTGCCATGATCTTAAAGTAGATGCCTTTCTAGGCTTACTTGCAAACAATAAGAATTTTTTATTAAACATTTCTATAAATATACGTGAAGTTATATATTATTGGATTTATATAGGAAATTTATTTGAAATTTAGCATATTTGTTGTAAGCAATAATAGCACCACACATTTTACACACTTTGTTACAATTATGTGAGAGAATGCACGATGTACCTTTTTTTCTCCTCGTGCTCAGTGAAAGGGAAAAGAAAACTGGTTACCATAAATTAAGAATTTCGACAAGTATTCTTGACGTAAATTGAAAAAAAAAGTGCCCCAAGATAAATTTTAAAAATTGTGCTAAGTTTCTCTTCAGATTTTACCAAATTTAATATTTAGGCATAATTTGAGACGTGGAATCGAATTATGGAAAAAAATAGTCATGTCATTTCAGAAAATGTTCGGTTTCTAGTCCAAGTACCTATGCTAGAACAGTATTATATATAAATCTAATATTTATCCTACATCGTGCTGTCGACATATGAAAAACGCAAGCTAAATTTCGTCAAACGGGCCCACTAGAATGGAAAATATAGAACTGGTCCCCCTTTTTTGTGTTACTCATTTTTAAATCCATCCTTAAATATGAAAATGGCCTGATCTTTATTTTTTCCTTGAGGTTTACACTACAGTACGCTACGCTCATACGTATTTGGCAGACATCAGATACTGAGTTTGACTTGCCTGATGTGGAGCAAGAGTCAGGCAAAAGACGACCAGATTTACATACGACCGACATAAAATATTTAAGACATAGCACAGGTTCGATAATACAGCACATTCGAGATTTTAGCGATGCCATATTAGTATCCTAAATTTGCATAACATTGTAAAACGATTTTTGTTCACGTTATTGACTGTATTGAACGATAAAATTATTAAAAAATAAGCGCTTTCATAACTTAATTATATTAAATCAGTTTTTGCTTTGATGCCCTCAACATTGATGGAATATGAATTTTTTCCAACTAAAATTGGAATGCCCACGTGCTTCATAGATTCCGCTTTGAAAATCATTCGGTAGAATGGCGTTTCTTAATCGTTTAGTAAGTGAACTAAGACTTTTAATGTCTCTAACACTTTTTAATGTCCACTTTTATCCTGAAACCCACACAACTACCACAAGAACGTCCAGAGAACGTTCAGTGTGCAAGTGCTTCACAAACGTGTCGGGAACGTTCAAGCAGAACGTTCAAAATGCCGTCTATATGTTAGTTACAGTTCTAAGACGGGCAATAACACGTCAAATACTTGTGTTTGTAACACTTTCATGCAACGTGTCCTTAACGTTCTAGTACACTCTTTTTGGCACGTTTTACCTGAACGTTCTGAACCACGTATATGTATTGTAGTTCAATAACGGACAACAGTACTTCAAAAGTGGTACTATTATCACTTTTTATAACGTTCTATGAATGTTCTTCTAACGTTCTAACAGAACGTTCCTTTAACGTTCTGGCAGAACGTGGTGAATCACGTCAATATGTTACAATAATAACGGGCGGTAGAACGTCAAAAAATGGTGTTACTAACAATTTTATAAAACGTCCATTGAACGTTATATGGAAGCTCTTTTAACCTTCTAACAGAACGTTCCTTCAACGTTCTAGAAGAACGTTTTTTTTAACGTTCAGGCAAAACGTTCTGAATTACGTCTGTAAGATATAGGTCATTAAAGGACAATAGAACGTCAAAATGTGGTACTAGTAACCATTTTATATAACGATCCTAGAACGTTCTATGAAAGTTTTTATAACGTACTAGCAAAACGTTCTCTTAACGTTTGGGCAGACGTTCTGAATGTTGTCTATAGAGTATGGTTCAAGAGTATGGTTTTAATTGGTTTTTATTTCTGACTAGAAGACAGACCTGTATACATTTTATTTAATTTAAATTTAGCTTTACAAATTTTCATGAAAATTATTAGTAACTTATACACAATTTTATCAATAAATTTAATATTTCAATTACAGAAATTATAAAATGAAAATTATAGGATAGTAGCTAATGAAAAGAGATTGTATTTAAATTCAGATAGTTCATAATACAACAAAAGGGATCCTTAGTGTTTTAGCACAAAGTTAATAAAAGAAATTTTTTTTCTGATTTTAAACATATATACAGCTGTCGGCTCTTAAACGTTATCAGAATTCTTGCTCTAGTGAGGAACTTAGGCCACAACGATGACAATGTCGATTTCCATTGGTATCTCATCAAATACTCGCCTTACAGTTTTCAATACTGTTACGTTTTTCTCTTTATTCTTCTGACATCAGTTGTTACGTTATTTTCTTCCTTTACGTTCGTACGGGGTTCGTAGATTTGGAGTGAATAACGACGACACTTGATGAAGTATCGAAACACACTTTATTTAGCCAATATTAATCAGGACAGCTCCAAAACACTTTTACAGTCGTCGAAGATCTATAATAAACACGCTGGAGCAATCAGCGACACAGCCTTCACACTGTCAGGCATTAACGGTGGAGACAGCTTCACTGCAAAGCACCCGAGTACAGCTCCCATCTCTGCTTGGTTGTTCTCGGAACTCCACGTACTCTCGAGACTCTCCACACGATGCACTCGACGATACAGAAGAGCATAGCTCTCGACTCAGCACAGTCTATGACGAAACTCGACGATGCACTAATTTGCGATGTACTAAGGCTCTCTCGATGTACTCGACGACCACCTCGGCGCTAGATTTGGAGACACTATCAGCTCGCTAGACGAGGCACACACACTCTCTATGAGAGACACACACTAACTGACTGCGGACCAGCAGGGTTATATAGCTTTAGGCTTGTGTTCGGGAACATTCTGGACTAAACCGGTAAGAATTCGTTCCAGAAGGTTCTCCATCCGTCCTTGGTATATCGCCAATTTTGTCGCTAAATGGGCGATTTCTCGCCAAATATGGCAACCCTGACATCTTTTGCCATTTTATGACAACCCTAAAACTGCTTTGCGGGGAAGCCATGTTACCGCGCCTTTACATTTCGTAACAATACCAAAATAATCCAGCGGCGTTTGGTTGACCGCTAAAGGGATTCTCACAATATAGCGGTGTAGCTGAGGGTGCTTATGTACTGTAGAGTTGAATATCCATGAACTCCGCAGCATCGAAGTTGTGAGAAGTTTACGGTTATTTCTTTTTACTTTTTACGGTTATTTCAGATTTAACCATAAAGCTTCATAACCTCATGTTGCAGCTCTGCGATAAATACGAAATGCGAGCTTCCAAAAAAAAAATTATTTTATTTTTCAAACAAAATAATCAGGAGCATGCAGTTGCTCTGATAAAAATGATGAATGAAATTTTAGAAAAATGATGATAGGTATTTTAATTGCATTTCTTTCATATAATTCCTGATATAATTTTATTGGTGTGTGATTATCAGAAAAGCCAACTTTCGTTGTATTTAAGTTTCATAAGGAACATCTTTCCTTTCTTCAAACATCTGACAACAGAGAACCGGTTAACATTTAAGCATTTCATTAAATTGCCATCTATTGTGATTATTCACATTCGGATTCCATCAGTTATTTTTATATACATTATACGGTTTTAAATTTATAACCATTTTATGTAAAATTTGCTTCAATATATTGTTACGAAATGGCCAGCTGCATTAAGATAGCTTAAAGTTGCCATAAAAACAGCAGGGCAGGATTGCCAGATTTGGCGCGAAGTCACCCATTTGGCGCAAAATTGGCGATATGCCATAGACTGAGAGAGAATATTCTAGAGAGAATTCTTACCTGTTTTCCCGAGAATGTTCTCGAAGACAGGTCAAAAGCTATAAAAGTCCTGCCTCTATACGAAGGAGTTTATCGTGAACAGTATCTTGAGAGTAGTATATTGAGTTCAGTAGTAGCGTCTTGAGCTCAAAGCGATCAACTCGAGAGCGATCGACCGTGTCGGGAGCTGTACTATAGTGCTTTGTCGTGAAGCTATCTTCACCGTGTAGCCTGAAAGCTGTGTTGCTGATTGTTTCAGCATTTTTATCGTAGTTTTTCGACAGCTGTAAATGTCTTTGGAACTCTCCTGTGTAACACTGACGAATAAATTGCGTTTTGATTCTTTATTAAGTGTTGTCGTCAATCACTCCAAATCCACGAGCCCGTAGAACGCAACGATATCATAAATAGTTATGCCTTTATTATATGAAATATTTTTGTGTGAATACTTGGTGCTTAAGATTAAATATCCTTAAACGGTAGTCGTCAAATAACCCATCTATGTGTTTTAAATAGAAATCCTTAGACAGCAAATGAAGAAAAGCTAATTTATGTAAAATTAAAATTATTTTAGATAAAGTCTTAATTTTAAATTGTACATTTATCTTATAATACGCAACTAGATTTGTTAACTTACAAATTATAGAAAAGATTATCGTCATTATGTTTAAGTTGTGCTTCTCACAATTAGAAATCACTTCTCACTGGTCCACTGCACTTAAGTCCGAAACTGACGCTTTCCAGAAAGAGTTGCAAAAGATTGTAACATAACATGTTTTAAGAGTTTTCTAATTCACTTTTGTGCATTTTTTGCTGAAAGACCAAGTATCCTTAGTAATCAGTTGTCTCCAGTCTTCTCTTACCTACGTCCAGAATTTTAAACTATACGCACACACAACTTTTAATGCTGATGTTCATATGATTATATTTATATTTTAGGCTTGCATATGGAGAATACTATCCGGAACTTGAAATAGTTTACAAAAGACTGGTTGCTACAAGTCTAGTTGTACAAGATTATGCCAGATTTGCCAGCTATGAAGAAGAGGTAATAACAGCTTTTTTAATCGAAAAGAATTAAGCTCTTCTAAAGTACAGACCTCTTTTAGTTCCGAAGTGTTTTAAAGTCATTTTTTCTAAAGCATTTTTATGAATTTTCATAAATATATTCTTTATATTTTACTTATGTTACGTATATGGCTTAGCTGCCATAATTGCATGGACACACACTAGAAGCAGATTAGGAAGGTATACGAAGTTTAGTCAAAAATGTATTATTCCCTACAGTGTTGCCACTGCTCGCTTTGAAACTGTTGAATTTTAAAATCAAAAATTCATTAAGGTTTTACAAAATATGAAATAAAAAATAAAACAAATTCCAGATTCCGAATTCGGGCTTCCAGGTGCCCATGTTCGGGTGAAGGAGTATGTTATACAAAATTTGATGACTCTAGGTACCATTATTTTTTCACAATGCGAGAAGTATACATACATTCATGCCGGTTCTTTATTATTTAGTTTCTTTAAGTATAATACAGGGCGATAATGTTAGGTGGCAACAATTTGAAAAGTGATACAGCGCAATTGAGTGATCCAATGCAAAATGCTGTTTCGAGACTAATAGAACTTCTGATCCTATGCGTCTGATGCACAGGTTGTTCATATACGTCAGGTGCTTGAAAATGGCAGTGCCACAGAAGTAGTGAGATTTTGCCCGATCGAAGAACATTTCAACATTTGCACGTGCAACTCATGGATCATCTCCAGCGGGTACAGACCTTAACCCTTTGCGGCACAGTGCGTCCGGTCTGCACACACCTAAAAATTTCCTTCTGTACGTACAGAAAAATTGAATGAACTCTGAACCTTCTTTATTTATAGTAGATGGCAGCTCAACACAAACCAGTCCATATATTTTAGCCATGTTTAGTTTTTTAAGACCCTCATTTTTCAAAGAAATCTTCCAGATTTTTTAGTGTATAAAAGGAATTGTTTGAAAAGAAATTTCTATGCTATTTTTTTGGCTGTATGCTAATATCCTTATTCTATATTAGTTTTAAATTTTTACCTTAAAATATTGCCTAAAATCAAAAGGCGAACCCTAGGTGTGCCCAGACCAGGCTCACCGATAATCTAGGACAACTGAGAGTCTGTATGTTTTGTTTCTCCGCATCTCATCGGTCAATTCATTGACAATAAGGCTGGTTTCAGCATTCTTTTCGAAGCTCTATTCAATCAGTGTGCCCACTTTGGGCACACCTATAAAATTAAAACGATAAGTGCATCTTCACAAAATTTTACTTGTGTACTCCTCTAGGCTTAATTAGACTGCCTACCTTTTTTTAAATCAAAACTCCGACTTTAAAAGGTAGCGTGCCGGAAAGGGTTAAATGGAACGAGTTTCCAGAACGTGTAACATTTCCACGTTGGTTCTTGCAACACAGCATACTGTATCCTCAGTTTGCAGTATTTATCCTCTTTATAGATGTGGCTACGTTCAAATGTAATGTCATGTTTAATATGCACAATAATTATGTGTGGGCCACTGTAAATCCGCATACTACACATCTGAGCTGCTGCCAGCAAAGGTTCCCCGTAAATGTGTGGCTAGGAATTATCAATAATCACTGAATTGGCTCGCATCTTTTACCAGACCGCCTAAACGGGTAGAAGTACATCAAATTCCTTCCGCAGATCTCGACTGATATATTATAAAATGTGCCAGCATATGTTCGAACAATTATATGGTTCCAGCACGACGCAGAGCAAGCACGTTCAATGTCAACATTGCCGTTTCAATGTATTGAACGTTGTACTTCAAATCTTGTTAAAGAGCATTATAAATATGAACAGGTTTTTAACTACTCATAGTCTATCATTAATATCATATTCATATTGTATTCTGTTCATATTCTATCATTAAATCTAAATAAACCCTGAATTTCCTCGTATCTGAAATCGAATTCTGAGAGATTTTGAAACTTTTCGGATATCAAACTTTCGAATCCTCTAAATAAGAATCAGAGGAGGGGAAAAAAATTATACTTAAAATTTTATATACGAAGAAAAATTCGAAATCTGCGTTTAGTGAGAAACAAAATTCAAGCATGCATTTTTAAAAATACATCTATATTTACTAAAAAGCAGAGATATGACGTTTAGTAAATGAAGGTCGTAGCTAATATCTTGAATCTTGGAAGTTCACTTTCTCAAGATAGTTTAATAAACATATTTTTGCAAAGATTCACATTTCACTTAACAATTCAGAATCCAGCAAGTATAGCTGAATAGTTCAGGTGGTAGAAAAGTGGTGTAATGTTTGCTTCGAAGAATTTATATGCCATGCCAAGAATTGACATATTCGTAGTAGATAATTTGTATCTAGAATTAACGATACTATTCAAGGGATAGTTTCAAGAATTTTCGAGAAAGCGCGGCATACCATTTACTTGAAAAAGCTAACGAAGACTATCGGCTTTTAATAGGAGGAATGCGTTCATGAAGGACTTTCTAAAGGAAACTGGTTCGTATTCACACTACATTTAGGGAAAACCAGAAAAACCAAACGCGCAACTAGCCCTTTGGCCTTGCTTGGAACCCAAGTCGAACAACTGGCATTCAGCGGTCTTTACCACTGGACTACTGGTATGGCTTAACAGTACAGGACGCAGGCTCGTTAGGATTTTATACGTTTTATGGATTTTGATATCATTAAAAAATTCTAATAATCCCATTCTTTTTAAAGACTTCTACTGAGCAAACGCTTGGCACTAAGCGTCAGTGAAATTAATCTTTCCAAAGTTTTAAATTAAAATGTTCGGTTTTAGTTAGGATTTGAACGATTCAAACCCAGCACATTCAAATATCTTCGATTGACATGGGATTCAGGGTTTTACTTGGATACAACACATAATGGACTTTAAGAATCGGACGCTAAGAACTGAGTACAAACTTCAGGAATTTTAAAGTGCCAAGTGGGGCTTGTATCCAAAATTATAGAAAATACTCTACGCAACAGTTGCTGAAGAAGTACAACTTACGTAACGGCAGTCCGTTTAACTCCAGTGCAAAGTACGAACCTAAAGTATCTTCTAAGCATCGAAAGACTGTCTGCCATCAACATTACACATGCTTACCGTAAAACTTCTACAGCTGAGGACTCACGCCCCTGCATATGCAGACAGAATCAACAGCTGCACAACAAATTATTTCAGTAGCGTCTCCGATCTGCAGGGCTTAAGATTCACGCACGCGCAATACACATTTTTTCAGCACGGCAACCTTCGTCGATTACCCACGAATTACCACTTCAAGCACGCATTGTCAATTGCTGCGAATTGTGTCTGTGTTCTTTTTTACTTCCTTGTACGAAGTAAAAAGGAAGTATTGTAATCGCGAAAAAGCTTCAGGCAGCATATTTCAACGAAAATATTCATTTTGACCGCTATCGAATGCGATTTAACGATGTTTTTGCGTGATATCTGTACGTAAAGACAGAATAAAAGACTCGTTTCCTCCAAAAAAATTATAAAACTGCTTTAAAATGAATTCTGAACAGAATTTTTCATGGCGTCTGTACGAACGTACGCACGTAGGTACGTATCTCGCATAACTCAAAAACGAGTAGCCTCAGAACGTTGAAATATTGTATATAGGACTGCTATAACATGTAGATGTTCACCTCGTATTTTGGTTGCAATCGGCCGCACCAAACGTATATAAATATATTTATATACTATATATCCACTCTGTTACCCGTGATCCGTTACCACTCCGTTACCCTCAGTGATCTCAATTTCTTTACTCTTATATGTTTGTGAATTGTACATTTTTGCTTTAAAAATGATTGAATTATGTTGTTTTTTTCTTCCGGTTAAGATTTTTATGCCTTTAGTAAATCTGTATGCAATATTTTTAGAATTATCAACAATTTTAAAGTTGTTTAAGTGCCACTAAGCCTAATAATTTTTTTGATCGTGGCCATTGCTTGTTTACATTTGAAACAGCGGACTAGTGGATTTGTTGCCAATGTAGAGAAACTTAGCTTCGCAACAACAAAGATAACGCCTTCATTTATTATTGCCAATTAAATCATGCTTAATCCTTTCTGGAATTTTTTTGGAGGAAATAAGTGTTTAAGATTTACTTCGTAATTTTTAATATAGATATTTTGAGTTTTTATGTATTTTTGCCTTCTCGGGAAGTGAGAACTGAATTAATTGAATGAGAAATACTCAATCGTCTGTGAAAAACTGTTTCTTTTTTGTTTTGTTTGCTTAATTTATTTATACATCATTCTAGCTTTATTATATTATTTGAATAGAACATGTGGCAAGGATTAGATAATTCTATTCTTTAAAGGATATAAATTTTGTGCATTCTGAGTTATAATATGAACGAAATATAATACTGTTAAGTGAATCTAGCGCCAGAGTGTCGTTATGGTAAACAAATACTAGAGTGAATTTTAAAGAATGCATTTATTCTATTCTGGTTTATGCGCTGTCGGCGAAGTAGATTTAATTCAATCCAATAAGTTTAAATGAAATGCAAGAAAAAATGCATATAATTTAATATTCCGTACAAGGAAGTCATGTGGTGTACACATCGGATTTTTTCATATACGAAAAATAAATGCTTAGAAGTAGTCATAGTCCTAAAAATAACTATTTAGAAGTCTGAATGAAGAATTACTGATTTTTTATTCAGATAAGCCCAGAAATGCGGAATTTATTTACTCGGGACTTACAAGCTTATGCGAAAACAGACATAGACGTTGTTCTTTCTTCAAAATAGACGTTGTTCCTTGTTGACTTGCTGATGTTAATACTGTAGGTTTCTGTAACGCTTAATAAGCAATTTACTTAACCTTATATCATATTTATTTCCTAATGTATTTTTGTTTGATATTCCATCCTATATTTACTATTATAAATATCTTTTTAAATTTATTTGAATTAATATTTTCCACAAAGACATCTCTCATCCAAATAATTTTTCGGTGCTTTGCCATAATCAATTAATTTAAACTCATTTTACAGTTTTTTTCTAATGCAGTTTCTATACATATATCTTATATGTATATTATGTACAACTTCTACATTATATGTCTATGTTTTCTTGTTTTTGATTGCATTATCGTACCTATTAGTAATCCAAAAGACATACATTTTATTCGTAATCGATCCTCTAATAACTAGGCTTACCGTATTTTCTTTTTTTTTTTTTCCCTCAACGGAAGAATTTTGAGTAACAAATACTCGCGTAGAATATAAAACCGGAAAAAGCAACTACTAAGAAAAAAGGAAAATAAAGAAGGATTGAGAAGGCGAAATAAAGAAGTTATTAACAAAAAACAACAATGAGTTAAAATAAATTCTCAAATATATATCATAATATATATCATTAGTAACTCAAATATATTATTTATTAGTATTTCTCATTTAGTATCTAGTGTTTTAATCATTAGTGTGAATTTTGTTTAAAAATTATTTGTTATTTTTAACAGTATCGAAAAATCCACATCAATTTAGTTGGCTACTAATTTTGCAGTTTAGTACAGATTTTACTGTCGATTCAGCCAGTTTACCTCTTTCTTCAAACCATTTTTTTATTTGATGCTTATAATTGACAATATTCTTTTGATTGTTTCCAGTGTGTCTCGCATTGCTTGAAAATGTACTCTATCATTTAAATGGCACCGTGCAATGAAATGTGTTTTTATTTGAAATGACTGAAATTTTGTATCCCATTTTTTCACAATTTTTATTTTTCTAAATTTCATAATTAGCTGACCAAAGCTTTTGAAATCATTAATTCATCAAAAACTTGATTCATATTTATTGTATAATTTGTGACAGTTTAATACATTTTTTCATTTGAAGCTTCAATTTCAGACCATTTTAATTTAGTGTTGTAAAATTAAAATAAAAATTCCACCCCACCAAAACGGTTTTCCCATAGCTCAGTATAGAAAAGACATCAATCAAAAAAGTTGTAAATTTATGGTAGTGGTAATTTATGGTTGTAAATTATGGTACGGTTGTATTGATATTAATACTTTCATCATTTTCTAATATAAATCTTATTTTTCAGGTGCGTTATTTTTTCCATGCTTTGTGCGTTCATGTGCACGAAGCAGGTTTAGTTTTGAAAAAACTTCCTCACAATCATCACATGCAAATTTTCGAGCAGTTCTTAACGTAGGGGCTAACTCCTCTAATTTCGAAGGATGGCACTTAATAACATGCGCCCGTAATTTTCGTCGGAATGAATAGGACTTCGAACATTCTAAACATAGCAAATTTCTTCCATAATAATCACACTAAAAGACACAAGTCAGGGTTAATTTCGTAGCGTGACAATATTTAGCAGAACAACATATCTTTGCTCGCCGATCTTATGATACATCGCCAATAGTGTATAGCAGATGCCAGCCTATTACGCTAGCGAAGCATGTTACTGCTCATGCGTGAAGCGTAAGCCCTGAGGAATGGAGACGCTACTAATTATTCCCCAATTACGAAACCAAACGCAATTCCACAACACATGATTCCATCCTAACGCGTATGAAGCACTTAATATCAAGCTGGAATGTGAAATAGAAGTCTTCAACAATAGTCTACTAACTCCAATGCAAAGTTTCAGTAGTAAACTGACGGTCCAGGCCATGATAATGGAATTGGCTGGGTCGTTGTTCAGTACATTGATGGACAAAAATTCCACATATGAAAAGTACAACTTTCACCCAAGAATAGCATCTTCCAGGCTGAAGCGCGTTTACTAGCTGTGGCAAAAATTTATGCAGTAAACAGTAGACACTACACCGTCAGTTTCTATAGCGACAGCCTCTCAGTGCTTCATGCCACCCTAAATCCCATCGACAGTTCTCATATCATCAGGAATATTCAAAAGGACTCAAGGCGCTTCAGATACTTTAATTTCCACCTTCACTGGATAAAGGTACATGTCAGGAAGTAGATTCACTGGCAGCTCGCATCATCATAGCGAATTCGTAACTTCTGCCTCTGCCAGACTTTCACCTCAAAAGATTCGTCCATCATTTTGTTAAAACAAACTGACAAGACGCATGAGACCATTTATCACTCGCTAATTTGTGGCGCCTTTCTATTCTTTCCTAAAGTCAGCAACAAGTGACGTACTTCCACTGTTCAGCTAACACGCTACATTACAAATCACGGCCCATTCCCAGTCTAACTTCTTAAGCATTGTTTAAAATAATTAGATGGCATCTGCGGTAGGACGGGAGAGTCCGAACATTACCCGACGTGCTGCTCACTGATATCCAGCGACCATCTCTGATTTCCAGATAACACAGATGACAGAGTCCCGTACCAATGCTATATCATTAATTTGCACCAAGTATAATTTGGCAAGATATCGCCAAGCTGGAGTCGGTTTTGGCGACTAATTTTTATCGCTAACTGTCGACAAACTTGGCGACATTTTAGTCCGGTCTTTGTACAGCTATAAAAAAATTGTAATTGTATAAATATAGCTGATGCTCTAAATATCTGTAACCGTAGTTCGGTTCCCATACGCCTTCCAGTAATTTCGTGAAGCAGAAAGTACTAGAAATATCTCAGCGCCCAGGTAAAAACGATATAAGACCGACCAGAGCATCAGTTCCTCAGTTGTTAGTTCAGCGTGAATATGGAGCACTGAGAAATTTCCAGATTAGCTTCTTTCTTTATATGCGCTTTGCACTGCGTTGTGTGTAACGTTCTTAGTAGTTTGAAGTGTAACTGCTGATTGTACTCTGGGATACTTTGAAGAAATAAATTTTATCAAGATAGCATCGTTTCTGTATACATTGAATCTTTACGAACCCGTACGCACGCAACATTATAATTTTTTATGCAAAGTCCTGAAAATATTGACAGCTTATTTAAAATTTTTTTTCAAACAGTTTACATATGCGTAAGTTTCTCTTATAAGTTCATTCGCGATGGAATCCCTCCTTTAAGAAGGTAGCCCTCGTAAGCTTTGGCATATTCAAACAAACAAGCAAAACTTTACTGAACATCAGTTTCTCCATTTTTTTCTTTTCGCTGTATTCTTTCTAGGTGACTGTGTATGAGTTAAAAATTAAGAAAAGTCACTGGTTGTGTTTTTTAAATTAGTGCTTTATTCATTACTCAGTTGAGAAATGCTTTACGTTACTGTACTTGCAAACACCAATACGAGTCTTGCTTTCGATTTCAGTTTGCTTCTGTTAAAACCAGTTATTAATTATAAATAGGGAAGAAGATGGAAAACCAATTGGTTTTCTGTCCGAAGAAAGAATGCTCAATTGCATCGTACAATGGTAGAAATAAATGCGTTCGTAATAAAGAGTTCAGGAAATATGAACTAATTTTTTATACCTATATGTAACTTATATTTATCACATAAAAATGTGAAACTCATTTTTACTTGAGACATTTCATCTGATGAAATTCTCTTTCGCTATTTGTAAAATGAAGTAAATTCTGCGGCTCCTTGAAAAAAATTGAGTGTCGGCTCTCGAAATTTTCAGAACCCTAATATGTGGCTCTTTTGGCCATGCCTGCTATGCAGTATCCTTGTTACCGTGAAAGACCGAAATTGGAGAATGTCGACTTTCACCGGAGAATATCAACATTCACCAAAAAAGTCGGTGAAAGACTGAATATTTCACTACATTCTTGTATATTCGGACCCTCACCGGTGTATGTCGACAATCACAGATATGCTCTGGTGAAAGTCGAAAAGAGAGGTCATAAAAGCCCCGTAATAGTTTAAGTTGTTGCAATAAATAAGATTTGAATCACATAATTTAGTAAGTTTCTTATCACTGTTATTTTATTTTCTCATTTAGAACGTACTGTATAATTAAGTAAATTTTTAACTTCTATTATTTTCCTTTCTGATTTTGAATGTATTGTGTGTTTTAGGTTCTCATGTTCTTATTTCAAGTCTCAAGTGCGTTTATTCGCGACTGAATTATGGAGAAGAAAATATAATATTGTTATATGTTCAACATTCACCATTAGTACATGGTGAATGTCGACATTGACCGGTGTAAGTCAGAAATAAGAGTATTTGGAAAATATTTCGGACATACACCAAGAGACTAAGTGAATGTTGACATTCACCGGTGAAAGTCGACATTCTCCAGATTTCGGTGTTTCACCGACCCATCCTATAATTAGCCATTGGAAATGGATAATAGGAAAAAGAGAATAAGGTAACATTCGACCGTTGCAAAAAGATGAACAGCCTCGGTTAGAATTCTGACAGATTTAATCAACGGCGTTAAAATACCCCTACAAAGAATACCTATTTGAAAGTTTCTAGGAACCGATATAAGGTCAATGTTTTGAGGAAACAACCAAAACCTCCTGAATCTTAAAGTCATTTTTTCATCATTTTTTCATGTATCTGTTACCGTGAAAGACCGAAATTGGAGAATGTCGACATTCACCGGAGAATGTCAAGATTCACCAAATACGTCGGTGAAAGATCAAATATTTCTTTACATTCTTGTACATTCAGATCCTCACCGGTGCATGTCGACAATCACAGATATGCTCTGGTGTAGGTCGAAAAGAGAGGAGTATATGTATACGCTGCCATTCCAAAAGGAAGTGTTCCACAAATAAATGCAGTTGTGAAAGCGAGGGCCTCTTGTGCGATTCAAAGTGTCATAATAGTTTAAGTTGTTGCAATAAATAAGATTTGAATCACATAATTTGGTAAGTTTATAACTTTTATTATTTTCCTTTCTCATTTTGAATGTACTGTGTGTTTTAAGTTCTTATATTCTTAAGTTCTTATTCCGAGTTTCAAGTGCGTTTTTTCGCGAATGAATTACGAAGAAGGAAATATAATATTCTTATATGTTCAACATTGACCGGTGTAAGTCAGAAATAAGAGTATTTGGAAAATATTTCGGACGTACACCAAGAGACTATGTGAATGTTGACATTCACCGGTGAAGCTCGACATTCTCCAGATTTCGGTGTTTCACCGTAACATATCTATGATAATATGTGTTACATTTTGCTCTTTCATACTGATAGTGAATGTATACGTATTCAAATTTTAAATATTTTAAAAGATTAACATATTTCCCTTTTCCAATTTTCTAGCTACGTCGCTTTCATCACACCTTATTCAGGGACGAATCTGCGAGAGAGATAAACTTTATGACTTCTTTATTTGGACATTTACGGATGTTTAATGTCGTTTAATAACGATTGTTTACAGTATACTAATTTTGTGATTCAAATATTCTTATTGTTTTGATGTGATAAAGGAATCATTATCACAATTTATAAATTCTGTACGTTTATTTTCTTATTATGTATAAAGTTACTGAATTCAAAATTTATCTTATATTTTTGCAGAATTAATAAAACAGATTTCTAAGCAGTGTTTTCTTTTTTTGTGTTTTCACAATATAATTATATCGTAGTTTAGTGTTCTGGTTGTTTTACTTTTTTTACGCAATAACAGTGAAACTTTAAATTCTGGAACAGCCTTGGATTTTAAGTTTCAATTGGTCTTCACATCTCTAATGAAGGACCACCTAACGTAACCGACCTTGTTCAAAAGGCCGATTTCGTCTAAAAATATCATATTGTTTTATTTCTCATTTTAAAGGCTGGATTCTTACCTACCCAAAACAACTTTCCTTATTTTAATATATTTATTAGAAGTGGAAATATATCAGTTTTTCTGAGAGAGGAAAAACCGAAAGTTATTGCTTGCAACTGCAGAAGTGAAATTTTAAAAGGAATATTAAAAATGCAATTTCGCCCTTTTTTACTTCCTTGTACGAAGTACAAAGGAAGTATTGTAATCGCAAAAAATTTCGGGTATCATATTTCAACGAAAATATCCATTTTGACGGCTATCGAATGCAATTTAACGATGTTTTTGCGTGACATCTGTACATAAGGACTCGTTTCCTCTCCAAAAATTATAAAACTGATTTAAAATGAATTCTGAAGAGAAATTTTCGCGGCGTTTGTTCGTACATATCTATCTCGCATAACTCAAACGAATAGCCTCAGAACATTGAAATTTTGTATATAGGTTTGGTATAACATGTTAGATGTGCACCTCGTATTTTGTTTGCAATTGGCTGCACCAAAAGTGTATAAATATATATATATATATATATATATATATATATATATATCCATTCTGTTACTCAGCTCAGTGATCTCATTTTCTTTGTTCTTATATGTTTGTAAATTGTGCATTTTTTGTTTTAAAAATGATTGAATTATGTTGTTCTTATCTTCCGGTTAAGGTTTCTCATGCCTTTAGTAAATCTGTATGCATTACTTTCAGAATTGGAAGCCATGTTTGTTTACATTTGAAATAGCAGAATAGTAGATCTGTTGCCAATCTAGAGAAAGTAATAATAAACAAAGATTACGTCTTCTTTTATTATTGCGAATTAAATCATGCTTAATCCATTCTAAAATTTATTCGAGGAAATAAGTGTTTAAGATTTACTTCATAATTTTCAATACAAATATTTTGAGTTTTTTATGTATTTTTGCCTTGTCGCGAAGTGAAACTGAATTAATTGAATGAGAAATACTGAATTGTCTGTGAAAAACTGTTTCGTATATTTGTATTTGTTTCTTTTATACATTGTTTTACATTTATTATAGTATTTGAATAGAATATGTGGCAACGATTAGATAATTTTTATGATGATATAAATTTTGTGCATTCTGAGTTAAAAAGTGAATGAAATGTAACGCTGTGACGCGAACTTAGGATCAGAGTGTCGCTATTGTAAACAAATATAGCGAATTTTAAAGAGTGCATTTATTCTATTGTATTTTATGCACTATTGACGAAATAAATTTAATTCAATCCGGTAAGTTTAAATTAAATGCAAGAGAAATGCGTATAATTTAACATTCCGTACAAAGAAGTCATGTAGTATACACATCAGAGTTTTATATTATTCGTTAACTAAATAATTTTAAGCATTTCAATTAGTCTGGAGAATCTGGTAAAGTATTTTTATTATGAATTTTCTCATTTTCATTTGGCAGCGTGAATAATTATGTTTAAATCTCATGTAATGTTAATCTGAGAGTCTTTAATGCGTTTTCTGTTAAATCATTTTTTATTATTTACGTTCACAGCAATCCTGATAATTCTAAAAGTACCTTATAGAATCACTTAAAATTTTGCACACAGAGTTTGTATATTATTATGCATGTTGTAGACTAGTCTTATAGATTTTAAATTATACAATTTTTTCTTCAGTAGTGTATGATTTTTATTTTTTTATTTTTTGTTTGTTGACCAACATACATTACTAGTGAATCAATATTTTCCATTTATCCTTTACTAGTGAATCAATATTTTCCATTTATCCTTCTTCACTATATGCTTATGGTTAATATACATAAATAAAATCAAAAATATGTTTTTATCATCATCTGGTCAGCGACGTTTTTGTTAATTTCAATGTAAAATTTTCAGTTTTTTTTTGCATAAATTTCACAAAATAATGAAATTTTTATCACTTTTATAGTGATCACACTTGTGAGGACAATCAAATAAAAAATATCGAAATTCAGAAATACAACAGACATTTTGAAAAAAGGCCCTTTGAACGAGGTCGGTTACCTTAATTACAGTTCATGGGTTAGGTTGGAGAATCTTTCGTAGTAAACGCAGCATCATCAAAAATGGACAGTAAAATTACACAATAAATATTTAAGCAATTATTAATTTAAATTGCGGTGTTTAAGCACAAATTTGCATTTTAATAGTGGTATAATGGAACATTATTTTACAGCAAACAAAAAATAAAATATTGAAACCTTTTTTGGTACTTTTCCGTTTCGCCGGCGCAAATCTCGCCAAGCAGACTTTGTTGGCTACAACATACAGTATACACATAAAAAATGTTAATTCTAAGAATTTTTTTTTTATTGTGAAGGCATAAACATTTTAATATGGTTTAAAATTTTGTAAAAAGCCAATAAATAAAGACAATAAATTTGTAAAAAGACATTAATTTAAGAATTTACTATGATTTCATAGTTCAAAATCCTGATTCGCCGATTCGTATCACGTGACCCCAAGTGATCTCATCTCACGTAAACTACGCTACTAAAATTTAATTCGCTCAGTAATTATCTACATTAATTTTAAGTTAAATCTTAATTTGGAATACAAGTTTAAATGCAAGAATTATTTCAATTCGTACAAATAGCTTACTCAGAAATTATGTAAAACCGCAGTGCTTTACTTCGCTAGTCATTAGAATTGATGAATTTAACACTTGATTTCACCTTCGGATGAGCGGTGTAATTGCGTTCTAATTTACTTAATTACCGTGAATTGTCTTAGGGGATAAAATTTAAATATCGTGTAAAAATTCTATATTATTGTATGCCAGTATTGAAAGAAACAATCTGATAAGAAATGGCTTCAACTTGTTTTGAAACTGAGGCGTAAAAGGTTACCAGCGAAGATATTCCGTCTGGCATCAGTTAAACCATTATTGGCGACTTTATCGTTTGCGCCGGCAAAACGGAAAAGTACCCCCCCTTTTTTTTTTTTTTTTTTTTTTTTTAATTTACGTTCCTAAAATTAAGTTAATGTGAGATCTGGTTTCCTTCTCTCCTTTAAGTACACTTATGTCCATAAATTAAGGATAATTCGGAGTCACGCAGAAATCGAACTCTAAAATAAATATATCACCTGTAAAATCACTACACACATCTTCAAGAATCATATACAAATTTCAAGAAGTAACCAGATGACACCGATGGTACGTTACAATGACGAGTGTGTAAGAGAGTGATATATAAGGAATACAGGCAAAGAAGTAAAATTGTTCGCAGGCGCTTTATAAGCATTTTAGTGCAATAATAAGATTTCCGGTCTATTATTTTATGACCACTCACGTATTTTTTTAAAATTTATTACCTAAATCCTTAAGATCTGCAACAGAACTCTGTTTCTTCATTCATAACTTTTAGTTCATCAGAATAAATTCTTTTATGTTCTAAAAGATCTTCTGAGATGTCTACAGAAAACTTTCGTATTATCAATTTTACTTATAATACTTTTAATAATCTTAGTGACTGAAGCACCTTTCAGAGACTAAAGATCTAGTGCTAGCACGTTTCTTTTTTAAGTTATTCAAAACTTCGTGAGGCATATTAATGGTTATATGTAAGTTCAGTTCTAATAAAATCTAATCAGAACTCTTCTTTATTATAGTATATATCTATATGATAAAGACCATTCTGGCAGCGATGCCAGACATGTCGTGATTCCACCGAACTAACAAACAAAACAAATCTTCAGAGTGAAGTATCTAAACTTATACGTAAGCAAAAAAAAAAAAAAAAAAAAAAAAAAAAAAAAAACTAACCTGTATTGACCAGAGGAGGAATTTTTCAATTCCTGCTTGAATTTTATCTGATACAGAGCTGGTATTTTGGAAGGTATGAAGAAATTCGTTGATTTTCGTGAAGATTTCCTTGAGGAGTTCAAATACATTTTTCTCCTTTGCTTGACATTTTTGTAAGAATGTGTGGTTGGCTTCGAAATTTTTTGGTTCCCTTTTCCATGGCAGGATGCTAGTCAAATAATTTGTCATTAGTTGGGGCTGATTTCTTTTTTTGCGCCCGAGCCTTGGAATTCATCATTCTTGCTGATAAATTGATAAACCGAGTTGCCACTTATGGAGGTATTTGGTATAAAACTATTTTCTTTTGGTTTACATGTCTCCTTATCTCTTTTAGCTTTAGTAAGATATGTAATATTATAGAGCAACCTTTTCAAGTATGTCCAAATATGTGAACCTGTGCAATAAGCTCATTTACCATCCCCATTTTCGTTTCCATGGCCACATGTATACATTGCATGAGGTCCAGCGCATCTCGTACCCGTGTAATTGGTTTTGCAAAGAGCCTGGCCGTGACAGAAATGTCGGCATCAGTGGCACAGCGTACTTTGAAACTTTGGTTGTATACTGATCGGCAATAGGAGAACAGTTTTCGTATTCTTACGAGTTCCATAGAGAATCCCTTGTAGGGCCTGGCGATTGTAGAATCCTACGCCGTACTCTCTATAAATGAGGTAGATATCATATAGAAAGAGAGAGAAACTGAAGCACTTTGGATCGATGATGAAAATGCCAAGACTAGGAATGTCGGAGAAAGGAGGCCAGATCCAGAGAGCTTGCTTGCTGGTCACATGGTACGACGCATCCGAAACATGTGTGGTGAAGCTTGCCAAACACTTCGTGAAATATAGTGCCACCGCGTTGGTCCAGAAAGCATCTTTTATGGTTCCATATGAACTGGCACGTCAAAAACGGGGGATAACTTCTAAACCAGAGGTGGGTAAAAGCCACCACGCGGGGCAAATGCGGGTCTGCTTATTGCTTAATCCAGCCTATTATGAAATTTTGTGCAACAAAACTTTCATCTCTTTCCTAATCGATTTTGTACACAAACTTCCGAAATCAGCCGCACAAGAGTCCTAAACTGTTGTTAGTGTAGAGGAGAAAGCTATCATTTCTATCAGCTTTGATTTAGAAATTAAATAAATACATACGAATATTGTTGAAGTAAAAACATTGCTTAGGAAAGAGAACTTACGAAAAGAACATTTCACCTTCTAAATTTTTATTTATAAATGAAACAGCATACTTGTCAATCGTTTGATGACCAATAAGAAGAGATCTTTTGTTTAGCATATTTCTAATTTAAAAGAAACTTGACTTTTTTTAATTATATTTTTTTACCGGGCAGAGGTTGTCTTCCCCATCGGGTGCTGTAAAAATAGGGACACCGCAAATATCGTGAATGCCCTGTCCGTATGGTATACTAAATGATCCCTTTTGACCCGCGGTTAAAAGTATCTGTCTATCCTTGTTATAGATCATTTACGGTCATTGTTTCTTTATGCCAACTACAAAACACATCGAAAGTCATTTAGCATAGGTTTCTCCTTTGTAAATGCAATGGCTTTTGCAATTAAATGAACCCGGATGGCTTTCATCGGTAAATTTTCAAGTAATGTTTTAAGATAATGTTTAAGATATGCCATGAAATTTAATCCGAGTCAAACATACGAGTAATTTTCCTATAATCCTACTGGAATACGCAATAGATCACTTTTTAAATTTCCTGTGCTTTACCAACGCTTGAGTCCTTATTGAATTCTTGGACTTTATTCCAATCTATATTGAAATGCGATATTACAGTTAATGGAATGTGGCCAGCATTTTCGCTGATCAAAGTTCATTGGAATCTGCGTTTGTTTCCATTGTATCATCATCCGATTATGAATCAAATTTATCGTGCTTAGTAACGTTACCTGAAGATTAATTACTTAACTTGCTCTTTGGTAGTCTTTCTGAGGATTTCCCAATTTCCGTACACGTTATTTTCATCAGTGTTTAGCTATGATTATTAACGGATCCGCTTGCGTTCACCGCTCAGTTTGCATCATGGGCTACAATTATTGAAGCCTCCGTTTGGTTTTCTTGGGCTGCAACAAAACGTTGTTCGTGAATTTTCTCTTCAGTCAGGCTATTCAGTTTAGTACTTCTTATATATTTCCCATCGGTTGGCAAGAGAATGTAAAAAATCGGCTGCATATAAATTCATAGAATTAGACATAATACCCTTGATAAAACCCCTGGAAATATGCTCATAGGAGATTCTCTTAATACTCTTTTAATATTCTCATCCTTGAAAAGCATTTGCAAAGAGGATGCCATTGTTCATGTATTGAGTTCACAGATGATTCACAAAAAAGCTGCAGTAAAATTTGGAGAACAGCATGCTATAGTGCCCTTCTAAAGACTCAGTCTTCTCGTGTTCCTTCTAAGGAAGCGCACACTGCTTTCGAATATTTCAGGGTATAAATTTGGCCCAACATGTCGACAATCATTTAAAGAAATGTACCCTAGGGCATGTGATGATGCATCATAAACAATACGAAATTTACTTGTAGCTCGATCCTCGCGTATAACTTCCCTGTGTAGTAAGTAAAACACGACATCCTCTTCATTTGAAATTTCTGTAACTAGTTCGATAATATTTTGTTTTAACTGCTCTATTAATACGTTCCGGTATTTGGAAAAATTGATTAGGAATTTTTAAATCGTTTTCTAAGTCGATTAAATCTTTGTTCTGCGATTTCCCTATTATTATTTAGATTTGACGTGTCACGTTTCCAAGGCAATCTAACTTTTAGCGAGAACTTTCACATGTTACATTTGATGACTTCATTTTCAGTTGAATCGAAATTTTCCCTCTTATCAATAAGTCCAGAGCTTTCCAAGTTCCAAAATTTTGTTATTTGTTTGAAAATCAAATTTTCCCCTACAACTACATTGAAGCTAAAGAGACATCATCATCACCTTTTCGTCCATGTGGGCACCAGCCGAAAATAGTTTCCACTGCAACAAGGTTTTTGCTTAAGTATGTGTCCCATTACTATGTTGTAGCTTCAATTAGAATGGCAATGGGTTTTTTACAATCGAGAAAATCTGCGAGTATCAAATTTTTTAATTGTCTGTTTTGCTTAATTTCTTCTCATTTAGGAGAAGGAATCTCTGTACCTGCTACATGATCAGTTACTAATAATTCAACGTCTATTCTAGAATCGGGAGAATTTCTATGCTCTAAACTTAATTTAACTACGTCATAATTTTTTCGGATGGGTGAGGTATTCCCAAAAGTGGAGACTGTCAAATTTTCTTTTCTTATGACTTTGAGGTTTAATCTGTTCGCTAACTCGCAAGCACAAAACCTTTTCATACTTCCACTATCCAAGATGCGAAACGGCCGAAACAATTTCTTCTTTCTGTTCCTTAGTTTGTGTATCGTATTTCGAAATTGATATGCTATCCTTTTTATCACTTGCTGTATTTTTAACTGTCGAACTGGATTTAAAACATATGGCTTCCGAATGTTTACCTTCGAAATTTTACAAACTTTAGTTTGCCGTTGCCGGCATTCTGAAATTTTGTGCTTAGGGGAAAGGCACAGAAAACAACGCCCTTGCTTTTTCAAAATATCTCTCTTATCATTAACTGTAAAGCATTAACAGGATTCTAAGTCATGGTTTTGAAAACAAAAAATGCAGTTTCGATCTGATGCCGCGGCTACCATAAATTCATGTGTTGTGACAGTTTGTTTATGTTTTGGCGTCGGTTTATATTGTCATGTCGCGAATTTTAATTTTAATTATATATCATTATTCTAGTATTTTTATTTGTACTACCACTATACGATTGTTCGATATGATATATGAATGTTCTTATGATGATTATATTTTTTGAGTTTTTTGTCCGGCACCATCACTTCAGTTTGAGTTAAAGTTATAAAAGATTAAAACACCTAATTTTCATATATTCAATAATATCTGTTAATACTTTTCATTTCCGGTTTTGACTTGCGTGGAAAGGATAAGGAGTTAATTTTTTCTCGCGATTCTATTTCTAATCGGAGAAAGCCTGGAAATTTGTTTAAATCATAGGTTGTAGGATTTCCAGTATTTGTTTGATGAAATTCTAAAGTTATATCGTTCGGGACAGTTTTCATCAAAATTAGAATAAACATGTTGGAATATGTTTCTGGTTTCATACTGAATGTTAAAAGGCTTCTGACTTGAATGTTAATTGTATCATAAAGTTTTCGTCATTTTGCCACTTCATTTGAACTTTGAACGGGATTTAAATTTAAGAGATTAGAAATGTGTGTATTGATAATAAGGTCACTTCGTCCGAATCTATTTTTAAGAATGTCTATAGCCTAGTCATAATTAGCCTCTGAGATTGAGAGATCTGGCTGATGCTGCTTTTCCACATAAATCAGTTTTCAAATAATTAAATTTTTCGATCCTCGAAAGCGTAACATTATCATGAATAGTAACCTTGAATGAATTCCAAAAATTCATCAAAAAGCCGTGTCCAATCGTTATAGTCTCCGGAAAATTTGCGAATTAACCAGATTGGGAAATTTCACATTACCTTCAGTCTATCTTTTGGTTTCAACTTCCGTAGATGAATTATTTAAATTCGTGCTGACATTTTGAGTACTGTATTTCCTTAATTAATTTTAGATTTCGTTATTATCATTTTATCGTTATATTCCATTCAAATGTTAATATCTGAATCTAAGTTTGATTCATCTTCAATTAAATTTTGTACTTTTTTCATTTAAATCATGTAGTTCCGTTTCTTTACTATTTAACAATTCCAAACAATTTTTTAATTCTTCTTGTTTTTCTTCTTTTAAATATTCATCTACATTTTTAATAATTTCAGTTACAGAAGCACGTATATGTGCTCGATTCTTATTTAATGTCTTCTGTTCCATTTTAATAAATTATCAAAGGAGACTTACCGTGAGCAGTCTTCGCCTACAAAGCTTAATCCAAGAGGCGAAAAACACATAAATTTCAAATTAATCAGATTCTTGGGTTTCCAGCCGATACACCAATTTTGAAACGAAATTCTAGATCAAGTTGATAATCAAAAAATGAGATGCACGGCCTGGAGGGTTTTGCATAATTTTAATTAAAACTTAATATTATACATGTGGAGATCATCGACGACCGATGCTGACTTAGCGAATTACCAGAAAGGACGTCATACCAGCATAGCTCAGTGCGAATTATTCCAGACAGCGTCAGATAGCGTCCAGACGTGGACGAGAGTGGAGATGTGAGCAGACGGCTTGCATGCCTTCAAGAGTTGAAGAAGACAGGCGGTCTTCCTGGATTATTGAGTGCTCTTTGGGTTAACCAAGCCGTACATATTATTTAAAGCTAGCCGTGTACTAACGTATTCTATCAACGCCGGAGGAACTAATAGTGTCTGTTCATCATTACCTGAATCATGCAACATTAATTTTCACTTACATTTTATTACTTTTATCTATTTCTTATTATTAAAATAAAAGCATTTAAAAATGCAATGTTCGTGCTCTCTGTTTTGAAAGTAAATCCTACAAACTTTGGCGACCAACCGTCGAGCAACGAGCTCATCAACGAACTTAAAATCGAAAGTGTGCCAACAGTGTTCTGAACTGTGAATTGAGTGAACTGTTCTTACAAGTTATTGGATTTATTGGATTACTGTTTAAGTGTGTGGATTACCCTAATTGAAGACGATCATCTGTCGGGTGAGTACAAAACTTTCTTTCCAATATGAAGTTAGTAGAAATTCCAGAATTGGAAGCAGCTTTAAAGAACAGTAAAAGTTCTGAAATCAAAAGTTTGCATAAGCTTATTTTTAATACTGATGGAGATCGAAATAACAGGAAAAGATTACGTGAATTTTCTGGCTTTACATTTAAACCAGATTCTGAAGAATTTAATAAGAGAATAGATACAGTGCAGAATAGTTTTACTTTGAATGAGTTAATTAAAGTTTGCAATGTATTGTGCATAAATTCAGAAGGTTTAAAATCAGAAGTCGTAACCCGAATTGTCTCTTTCTTATGTGATTTATCTGTATTATTTGAAAATATTTTGCATGAAGAAAATAGTGATATTGAAGATGAAACTGTTAATAAAATTTCTGAAGTAGTACTTGATGATAATCAAAGAGACAATCCTGGTTTTAATGAGTCTCAAGTAAATAACAGTATGCAGCTTCCAATTCAAGATCATTTTAAACCTCATCTTAGTTTTTCTGATATTGAAAGTATTGTTAATCCTTTTTCTGGTCATGCATATTGTTCACTCGTTTGTGAAGGGGGGCAGAAATTGAACTCCACACTCATCAAAAGATCGACGCTACCTTTTAGGACAGCACATTTATTCCTACTCACTAACATATACTATGATACATAAAAACTAGCAAGATTAAACAGCGCCCTCTTACGGCGGGCAATGGATGGCGTAACACACTGAGCCCCCATGACCCCGTCATCAGCGCAGCTAGAAATATAAACTGAAATATAATGCAACACATAAAAATTAAACTGTAAATATAATTATAAAACATGGAAAGAAATAATTCAATCAGTCATTTATAGGAAGTCTGACCAGTTTATGTATTGGTCATTTTCATTTCAGCCGACGCAGTTTTTAAGTTGACTGACATTACTCTTTGGTCATTTCCCTTATAAGTGCAAATTACTTTTGCCATCTTCCACTTAAGTGGCGGCAAGTTCTCATCCTTGATTAGCACCAAGTCATTCACACGTAAATCGGAACTGGGTAGTTTCCACTTGTTGCGCACTTGCAACTGAGTTAAGTAATCTTTTGACCACGATTTCCAAAATGATTGGGAAATATGTGTGACTAATTTCCACCGTTCACGGATGGGAACTTTCTCATTTGTTACATCAGGCTCAGGAACACTTTTTAACTCAGAACCGATAATAAAGTGACTCGGTGTAATGACAGAAAAATCATTTGGGTCCTCAGAAGCAGCCACTAAAGGACGGGAGTTAAGTATGGCTTCAATCTCCACTAGACACGTTGAAAATTCTTCTTGTGAGAGAATCTGCGATCCTATAACACGTCTCATGGGAAACTTCATTTAACGACAGCCTCCCAAAGGCCTCCAAAATGAGGGGCTGATGGAACATTCATTGTCCATTTAACGCCTTCGTTGATCAAGTAAGTACCAAGTGACTCCATCGTACACGCCTTTTAAGTAATTCTTTGCACCGATAAAGTTTGTTCCACAATCACTGAATATTTCAGCGGGCTTTCCTCGTCGTCCTATGAATCGTTTCAGAGCTGCAATGCATGCCTGAGCACTAAGGTCACTAACAAGTTCTAAATGGACGGCTTTCGTTGCAAAGCATACAAACACACATACGTACATTTTCAGTGGTATTATCAGGTTCAATGTTTCTTCTTACCTTCTTCGGAAACATACAAGGACCTGACTAGAACAGAGCTTACTAAAGCTATGTTCACTAATTGTAGTAAGTAGACAGGATACAGACGAAGGGTATACAAAACCCTTTATTTTTCTTTATATACAATGACTTCCGTACTTCGGAATACAATGACCCTCCACTCGGGGTCTAACGTAAAAGATATCAAAATAAAACTAAACTCTAATTTAACTTTAGAATAAGATTGGCCTTATAATAACAGGAAGCGTATGTAGCACAGAGACTGTGAACACTACAATACGTTTAATTTATCAAGAGGATTAAAACCTCTGGCCTGGAAGGCAAATAGCAACTGCGTAACTTTTAAGGTAAGCGGCCTGCTTCGAACTCACTGCTTCCTCTCTTCTGCTTGGCAAAAAGGCCACACTTAAATACTTGGCGTTCGCCAGACAACTTTGCATAAACTCCTTCACGCTTATAATTCTGGCCGGAAGTAGAAAATAAGAAGTGATAGTAAAGATTTAAAATAAAATAAACGTTAGTAAAACTTAAGATCCTTACATACTTCCCGCCAGAGTTAATTTGTTTGAAACTGAGGTCTAAAACGACCTTGTTGAAAACTTTTAACTCTAAAAACTAACGCGAGGCCAACCTTTTACAATCATAACTTAGCTAGAAACTAGAAAATTTAAAAGAAAGAAATTTGTTACAATAGCAGCTCCCGGGATATACAACAATCTTTTTTTTCTTTTTCATCTGTACTGCATCTAAACAGGAGCTTTATTCAATTCTGGTTCCTTCCAGAGATCTGGAAGGAAAACTAGTTTAATGAAATGTTACAGAATGACATTGCAAATAACATATAGAATATACTTTTCTTAACATTCTTATTTCATTCATGACTATGTTAATTATCTCTCCCCGTGCTCTCTGACATGTGTTGTAAAAGAACACCAACCACGAATGTGTTTCTGTCTACGTGTGCCACACTTCCTCCTACAATCAAAACACTAACGTGTTAAAATTCAACATACGAGACCTCTTAACACACCCTAATTTTAACTCTAGACCCTGAGGTACTATTCTGAAAGTGGCTAACTCTAAAGTGTAGCGTCAGAGAGCCTAACTACATCATTCAACCTTTAACATATATTCGTCATGATTTAATCTTTACAGTCACACGAATAACAAATTTTTAACATTACTTTCACTTTTACCATATCACGGTATTTCTTTAACATTCAAAATAACAGTTCACATGTATACAAGAACATATCAACATGCCGTTAATTTTACACATTTGAAAACATACATTAGTAGTACATTGTTAACTTCTATTCTTTTCAAAGCAAGTGCCAATTCTTTCTACATTGAAATAATACTACATTTCAAAAAGTCTTTCAGACTAAAACTTCTTTCTTGCTAGAATGTTTTAAATAAAATTTATACAATAACTTTTTACAATATTTAAGTCTTTACACAACGCTATTATACATCAACTTTAGTTTTACGCGCGAGTAATTGAAAAACATAATAAGAAAATCGGTCACAACTCATTTCTCGCCCTTTTGGCGATAAAGGTAGACCTCGCATGAGGTAAAACTTCTTGAAATCTGCCACTTGCAGTAAGAATGAAAGATTAACTTAAGTTTGTAAAGTAACATAAAATTTTACTTATCTTTGTAATATTCAGACATCCTTTTCTGGGCCCAGTCTTTAAAGGTATAGCTGATAGTAGCTTGGTTGATCCTCCTTCTTGTACGGGCTCGCCCTTCAGTGCTTTCCTCTGGAAGCTTCCGTTTTTCACCACTACGGCCACCCTTGAACATCTTCCTTCTGTCCTCTGCTTGTGGTCTTGGCCGTTTGAAGGCAGCTGGTCTTGGTGGAACCGGGAAACTTCTGTCGTGATCCTGCTTGGACCTCGTTGTTGGCCGTTCAAATTTTTCTTGTACTTTTTCCTCCGCCGCTGATGGCCCTTCCGCAGTTCGGCGACTTTTGCTGCGGAGAGTTCTGTCGGATGAGTCAATCTTCCGTTTCACAGCCGGGTTATAGTTCCCGTCCTTTCTCCCGGTCCTTTCCACATACGTCGTCCTTCTCCCTTCTTCATTCTGGGGATGTTCGTGAACTCTGTTTTCTGGACGGTGGAACGGCTTCTTTTTCTTTTTACCTTCAGTTTTTCCGCGGGGCAATTTTCTTTTCACTTGCTTCTGTCTCTCATTGGCTTGCCCTTGTACTTGTCGTTTTCCCACCTCTGGAACTTGTACCTGCGGTGTCTGCCGTACCGGATCCTGCAAAAGATCTGAAAAGATTTTCATTTTATTACGATCGAAGTAGGGTTTAATTTGATCCATATTTGCGGAACAGGTTTCACCATTTCTTGCCTTTAACACTACAACAGCGTGAGTTATTTTTTCTATAACATATGGTCCTTCAAAGCGTGGAAAAAATTTGGCAGTTTTATCTTCTGGTGCTGAAGAAAGTGAATGCTTAATTTTTAAAACTTCATCCCCTACTTTATAAGTTACTCCCCGTCGTTTCAGATCATAGTATAACTTCTGTTTTCTTTGTGCTACTTCCGTATTCTTTTTTGCTTCTTTTATTAGTTTTTCTATATCACCCATTTTAAATTCTGGCGCTCTTTGTTGCACATAAAATAGTTTATCTAACGGTGTTATAACCTTTCTGCCTAGAAATAACTCAGCAGGAGTTTTGCCCGTTGTATCATGTTTTGCGGTCCTAAGGGCGAAAGCAAATTCATTGACATAGTTATCCCAGCTTTTATGAAAATTTTTAACATAACTACGGATAATTTTCACTATATTTCTGTTGACCCGTTCCGCTATATTTGATTGCGGCCGATACGGGACCATTTTTAAATGACGTATGCCCAGTTTTTGACACATGTCTTCAAATATATTACTTACAAATTGAGGACCATTATCCGATATAACTTTTAGGGGCGCCCCGTATTTTAAAATATATTTATTTAAAATAGAATCAGTAACTAATTTCGCGGAGGTTCGTTTTAAGGGAACAAATTCGGTCCATTTACTAAAATGATCAACCATAACAAGGAGATAGCGATTTTTATTTAACTGACTTTTTGGGAAAGGGCCCAATAAATCGATGCCGATTATTTCATTTGGAAATTCGGATTTAATACTATTTAGAAACCCGGCCGGGCGGAAATTAATATAATTAACGGCTTGACATGTTGGGCAGGACTGGACATACGCCCTTGTTAACTTTTGCAGTTCAGGAAAGTAGACTGCCTCGCGTACGCGTTGGATAGTTTTTCGAATACCAGCATGAGAAGCCAAAGGGCTGTCATGGAGCTCTTGCAGGATATTTAATCTAAGACTAGCTGGGATAACAGGTCGAAATTCGTTGTTGGAATTCGTAGTTTTTGTGTAGAATAATAGACCATCTATTAGTTCGTAATGGGCCGCCCTATTTCTTATCGCCACAATATCTTGGTGGCTAAAATTTTCAGGATCCTTCAAATACTCATAAATATTTCCAAACTCAGGATCCTTACCCAGTTCGGTTATTACAGTTTCTCGGGAATTTATTGTACACGCTGTCAGCATTGCAACTTTTACGGTATTACCCTGTTCGTCTAATTTAATTCGTGATAGGGCATCTGCTACGATATTTTCCTTTCCGGGGGTATGCTTGATTACCAGATTATATTCTTGCAGCTTGAGTGCCCATCTTATTAACCTTGGGGATAAATTTTTCCCTGAGTACAATCTAGTTACCGCCGCATGATCAGAGTATACTGTTATCGGCGCCTTTCCAAAATAGACTCGGAACTTTTGCACTGTTAACAGAACTGCAAGTGCCTCTCTCTCGGTCGCGGAATAGTTTCTTTGTGTTTGATTTAAAGTTCGGCTAAAAAATGCCACGGGCTGCTGATTTTGCGAAAGTACCGCTCCTACCGCATAATCCGAAGCATCCGCTGAAATTTCTAAATTTTCATCCTTTTCAGGAAATTTCAACACAGGGGCTTGCGTTAATGCTTGTTTTAATTTTTCGAAAGCACTATTGGCTTCGGCAGTCCACGAGAATCTTGCCTTTTTCCTTTTTAATTTTAACAATGGCTCAGCGATAGCCGCAAAATCTTTTATAAAGGACCTATAATATGAACAAAGTCCTAGAAAAGAAGAGAGCTTCTTTGCCGTGTTTGGAGTCGGATACTTTTGTACAGCGATTATTTTTGATTCATCTGTCTCGATCCCTTTTTGCGATATTTTGTAACCTAAATATTTTAATTCAGGGGCTGCAAATTTGCACTTTTCGACATTAACTTTTAGACCGGCCTCATTTAATAAAGAAAACACCTGTCTTAAATCCTGTATATGTTGGTCGAGATTACCACTAGTAATAATGATATCATCTAAATAGATAAATGTGGACTTTCCAAGAACAGGTCTTAACACAATGTCCATGCATCGCTAAAATGTTGCTGGGGCGCCTGAAAGGCCAAACGGCATTCGCAAAAATGCATAAGTGCCAGACTTGGTTATAAAAGCAGTCTTAGGCACGTCCTCAGGCCTGACCCCTATTTGAAAATAACCATTCGTTAAGTCTAAAGTCGTCATAAATTTGGTTGATTTTATGTTCCTTAAAATTTCTTCTATGATCGGTAACGGATATACCGGATATTTCGTTATGGAATTTAATTTACGGTAATCAATAGCGAATCTCCACCTTTTTGGATGCTCCAAAGGATAATCATTATTTTTCTTACATAAAACCACCGGACTAGCATAACTACTTGAGATAGGCGTTATGATCTTTTTACGTAGCATATCGGTAATATGCCATTCTATAATTTTTTCCTTATTCTTATCATACCGGTATGGTTTTTGACGAACCGGCAATGCATCTCCGGTGTCAATACTATGGTTAGTAACCTGGGTAAATCCTGGAATATCACTAAATAAGGAAGCAAATTCACTTACCACTTGTCGGATTCTATCTTGCTCGTCATTAGGCAGGTGGTCAAGATTTAACCTTGGCGGTTCAACCTTTTCTACACGCACTGGTTTTATCGTCAGCTTAAGGGACGCTTCATTAAAATCCAGTGTAGCTTGTGCGTCTGAAAGAAAGTCTATTCCTAGGATTAAGTGTGCTTGCAAATTCTTTACTATAAAAAACATCACCTTTACTTGTTCGTCCTTGATACGGATGTACAAAGGTACTTTACCTACGCACTTACATTGTTCTCCTTGCGCCGCTAATACTGTTGTATTATCCGCATTATATATGCGGTATTTGCGAAAATACTTTCTAAAAAAGACTTCTGCCACACAGGAACACTGCGCGCCGGTATCCAGGAGTGCGGTGGCCGGGATATTATTTACCAAGACTTCAATCTTCGGAAGAGTTAAATTTTTCACCATTACTGTATTTAACTTGTAGGAAGAGGGGTTTTCGTGGCCTTCGGATTTCCGCACCCTCTCGTCAGCAGAAATCCGTTTTAGTTTAAATTATTTTTCCTTTCGGTGCTTTCCTTCTTTCTCCACTGGCCTTGAGACTTTTTTCCTGGGTTGCTATTGAACTGTCGACGTTCGCCGGCTGTTTTTGAATGCTCGAGTTTCCTTGCCCACTGATTCGCTTTTTCTCCGTAGCCATGTGCTTGAGTTTGCTGTAGTCTTCGCGTACCAAATTGGTTTCGCTGTTGATATTGGCGTCTTCTTTCGACGTCCGCCGTTCTTCTACTTTCAAACTGCATTGCTAGCTCAAATAACTTTTCCAGTGTAGTCGGATTTCGTAATTCAATAAAGTCTTGCACTTGGGGTAGTAACCTCGGCAAAATCACTTGAATTATTTCAGGATCCGGACGGTTTCCATACAAGAGCTTGAAAACGTGAATTTTTCTTAAAATAAAGCTCGAGAGGTTTTCCATTCTTTGTTGATATATACTGAAAAGTTCTGTTTCTAATTTCGCACGATCCCTTACAACAGGGAAGGCTTTTAGTAGGGCAGTCTTGAAATTTTCGTAAGTATAGGTGGGACTGCCTGCTTGACCCAAGAGACTTCTGCCGATACATTTGAACCAGTTAAGCGCTTGGCCCCTCAAAGCGCTGGTAGCTAAGGTAACTTTTTGAAACTCGTGCACGGGGTAGAGCATGAAGTGGTCATCCAATTTTCCCAAAAAACTGGTTACCTGTGAGTTTCCATTAAACGTTGCTTCTGGTTTCATCGAAGCGCGCATGGTCTGGACGATGTACCCAAATCCTTCCAGGGCGGCAGCTGGCATTTCTGGATTCTGAGCCGTTTCTGCAGGCAGCACAGGTTCTTCCTGAAACTCGGCCATGGTTATTCTTCGTCGGGCGCCACTATCAGGTTCAATGTTTCTTCTTACCTTCTTCGGAAACATACAATGACCTGACTAGAACAGAGAGCTTACTAAAGCTATGTTCACTAATTGTAGTAAGTAGACAGGATACAGACGAAGGGTATACAAAACCCTTTATTTTTCTTTATATACAATGACTTCCGTACTTCGGAATACAATGACCCTCCACTCGGGGTCTAACGTAAAGATATCAAAATAAAACTAAACTCTAATTTAACTTTAGAATAAGATTGGCCTTATAATAACAGGAAGCGTATGTAGCACAGAGACTGTGAACACTACAATACGTTTAATTTATCAAGAGGATTAAAACCTCTGGCCTGGAAGGCAAATAGCAACTGCGTAACTTCTAAGGTAAGCGGCCTGCTTCGAACTCACTGCTTCCTCTCTTCTGCTTGGCAAAAAGGCCACACTTAAATACTTGGCGTTCGCCAGACAACTTTGCATAAACTCCTTCACGCTTATAATTCTGGCCGGAAGTAGAAAATAAGAAGTGATAGTAAAGATTTAAAATAAAATAAACGTTAGTAAAACTTAAGATCCTTACAGTATAACTCCTCTACAACGTCTAGGGCTAATCAAGAATGGTCCTGAAAAGTCAGTTCCACATTTAAGAAATGGTCTTCCGAGATTCACTCTCGCAGAAGGTAAATCAGCCATCATTTGTTTCGAAACCTCAGAGCAAAATCTGGTGCAGATAACGCATTTTCTTATTTCTCTGCGTATGGCAGTTTTTGCTCCTATAATCCAATACTTTTGTTTCATGGCAGAGTTAACTAATTGTACTCCTCCGTGCATATAATTAAGGTGATAAAATGTCACTAACAATTTTGTAACAGGATGATTCTTAGGCAATATTATTTGATGTTTCACAGAGTCTGGTAAGCTGGCATTTCTTAAACGTCCTCCTACACGTAGTATGCCACTGTTGTCTAAGAACGGATTTAGAGAAATTATAGAACTTTTCTTTAACACTCTCGCTTTCTCTAAAGTAGCTATTTCCCTTTTATACTCAGTTCTTTGGACTAGTTTGATTAGAATATCATGCGCTTCTTTTAGTTCACTTGTTTCTAAGAAAGGAGCCAAAATCCTATTCCCCCTCACATTTCTTATAAACCTTAAACACCAAGCAACAACTCTCTGCAACTTACTCCAAACTGAAAATTTGTTCCAAAGTTGCTCAACTAATTCCAACTGAACTACAAAATATTTGACAGAATGTTTTTGCTCTCTTAGTATTTCCGCACTGTCTACATTTGGTAACCCTCTAACCCAATGTTTAGGCTAACTCTCAAAACTTTTTCGAAGGCAAATTGGACCTGACCACCATTTTTAATTAAGTACCAACTTCTCAGCCGAGATTCCTCTAGTAAGCAAATCTGCGGGATTATCGTCAGACGGACAATAATACCAATCAATTGGACTCGATCTTTCCTGAATTTCCACAACCCGGTTGGCAACAAACTGTTTCCATCTCTTCGCACTTCCCTTCACCCAATGCAACGCAATACAAGAATCACTCCAAAACACTATTCTTTCAATTTTATCCTTAAAAACACTCTTAAGGTAATTTACCACTATAGGACCTATTACCATGGCCATTAGCTCCAACCGTGGCAGCGTTAGTTTCTTTAACGGTGAAACTCTACTCTTCGACATTATAAAAGATACTCTGTAATTCCCATTATTCTCACAATATCTAAAATAAACAACAGTTCCGTAAGCACTTGGTGAAGCATCGCAAAACACATGTACTTCGGATTGCTCATTCTCACAATCCAGAAAACAATATCTCGGAATAGCAACGTCTATCAATTTTTCAGTTTCTTTACACCACGTTATCCACTTTTGCTGCAAGTCCTCCGGCAATTCTTCATCCCAATCACACGCTCTCTCCCAAATTTCCTGTAACAATAACTTTATACGTATCACAAACGGCGCAATCAAACCAATAGGATCAAAGATTTTTGCAGCTGTCTGTAAAACACATCTTTTAGTGCGTCGCAGCGTTTTCCACGAATCCACCAAACCCTTCACCTCCAACGACAACTTATCTCTATCAGGATTCCAATTCAACCCTAGGACTTTCAGTTGTTGAACTCCCACTATCTCACTGTCTCTAAGTCCATTTTCTATCCACAATTTTTCTAATTCTCTACTGTTCGACTTCAGTTTCCTTAAATTAAATCCACCACTCTTTAATATTGATACAGCATCCGACGACAACTCAAATGATTCTCTCACACTGTCTCCACCATAATATAAATCGTCTACGTAAAGTGATGAATTTAACATTTTAAATGACTTTGGTTTACTTTCCTTATATTTTTTTATATGATGCTTTATCGTAGCACTCAAAATGAAAGGGGAACTTTTACACCCAAAGGGTAGTCTTTTCATTCTCATAATTTTATATTCTTAACTAGGGTTTTCTGAACACCAAAGAAATTTTAAGAATTTTCTATCTCTTTCAGAAATTTTTATCATTAAGAAAGCCTTCTCTATATCACCATTAAACTCTATTTTGTAATTACGAAATTTTAGAATCACATCAAGAATATTTGGATTTAAATTTGGGCCAGTTTCCAAACAATCGTTTAAAGAAAGATTACCTTTAGATTTTGAACTGCAGTTAAAGACTTTACGAACTTTAGTTGTTTCTTTATCTTCCCTAATAACTGCTCTATGAGGCATAAAATACTCATGCTCATCTCTACCACATTCCTCAATAACTCCATTTTGTTTCTGGTCATTTATTATATCCCTATACTCATTAGCAACCCAATCATTTTTAGAAACATCCTTTACTAACTCATCAAACCTCTTTTTAGCAAAAAAATAATTATTTCCTAATTCATCGTAACTAAACTTCCATAATAAATCAGTTTCATATCTCTCATTCATGAATTTTAAATTTTTTTCAAAATCATCTATCAGAGCTTTATCAACTACATTTAACTCTTCTTTTTATTTAATTCCTAAAGCATCAAGCTCCCATAATATCTGAACATCTGAAGCGGTTACACAAAAATTCGCTGAAACTGCAGTCTCAACATTTGGCTTGTAAACATCTTGACTTCCTGTAAAGCAAACCCGAAAATCGTTGGCACGCAAGTAATTTCCTGGTTTATTTTTTCGAAAGCTGAAGCTTCAAAAATCTGCCAAAACACATCTGCCCCAATTAATATCTCAATGGTTATATCACTGTCACAGCAGTCGGCTAAGACTAATCCGCAGGACTGCATAATATGGAACAGAAACAGATGCCGCCGTAATAGTATCAGCCACTAGCACTTCAATTTCAATACACTGATTAGGGTTGTATCTACTAGATAATTTTAATTCTACTACTTCGTATAATTTCTCAGTAGGCTTTGCTGAACCAAAGGAAAAAACTGACAACCTTTCCTTTCTAAATGATTTTAATTTTAAGCAATTGGCAAGGGCCTTCGTACATCAGCTTCTTTCAGAGACATTATCGCATAATATGCCCGTCATTTTATTCAATTTTGTTTTATCAACAGAGCTAACATATACACTGCACGTGAGTAACAGCACAGATGATTTATGTATTCGGCTTGACCTTGATACTGAAGCATTGCACTGAGTTTGTTCGGCGTCACCGTTCTCTACTTTGGAAAGAGGCTTATTTTGTTTATAAAAATGAATCATAGAATGATGAGCTTTCCCACAGAAACAATTTCTGGCTCTACACGTTTTCGCATTACACTGCGAAGAAAAACATTTTAAACAAAGGTTATTTTGCTTAATAATTTCAACACGCTCATTTACTGAAAGCCTTTTAAAATTAGGACAATTTTGTAACGGGTGGTTTTGATTAGTTTTACACAAAATACATGTTTGATCTTTTGCTCCAGATACATATACATTAGAAATATAATTTGTAATTATAATTACGAAGTTTATTAACATTATTTCCCTCGCCTCTTTTATTATCGTTACCTATAAATGATTTTGCAAAAAGGGATTCTGGTTTTTGTTTACCTTTTGATGACAAATAAATATCGCATTCACGACCTAAAGTTTGGGGTTCGAACCATGTCTCTCCCTGTTTAACAGGTATATGGGTCTTTAATTCACGATCAAGTTCACTGAATATTTTATCCGAAACCATAAGATCACATAATGATTTAAAATCTTTTACATTTCTCAACTGACAATAATATTCAAAATTTGCACTTAACCTTGATGCAAACTGTACAAAGTTCTCAGATGATAATTTTTGCATAGAACGAAAATGATTTAAGCACTCTTGAGGGGTTGGTTGAAATTCCTTTAACATCATGGACTTAAGTTTATCGTAATTATTAATATCTTCTTCCTTTACATATACCATTAAATTAGTGACCTTCTCTCCCAAAATATTTAATAGGATTTCTGCTTTTAAATTTTCAGGTACTTGTTTTGTCCTAAAACCCCTTTCAATTGATTGAAAAAAGAAATTAAAGGATTCTGCTTTAGTAGGTATAGAAATTGTTAATGTTTTTACACTTTTAATTAAATTTTCCATATTTCGATTTCAGTTGTCCGTTTCAACATTTGGATTTTGTAGCACATCTTTTCTAGTGTTAGCTAAAGCTAATTCCGCCTCTAACTGAGAAAGTGTTATTTTCTCTAACTCTAATCTAATTTCGTTTTCCGATTTTTGTTTCTCAATTTGTATTTTCTTTTCCTCTAGAATATTATTAATAACATTTTGCACAAATTCAGCATCATTTGCACAAACTTCTGAACTTTCTATTAAAGTTTTCAAAGTAACAATTTTCGCCCCGATCGGAATTACTAATCCTAATTCCTCCGCGACGAGCGTCAACTCGTCTTTTTTTAATGATTAAGCGATTTCAGACTCATCTTAATTCAAAGTAAAATACAACCTTGAATTGACAACTAGAACACAATAAGTACAAAAACGAACACAATCAAACTCAACACAGACACTATCAACTCAAATTATCAAGTAGGAACACCTCAATACACAACACTAATAAACAGAATTTAACACTAAACATTATTACAACAAACCAAAATTACTCCTCACAATCTACACAATGGAACACCTTCACTTTCTATTTTCGCGCAACACATATTCCCATATCGCCACACTATTTTTTAACACAAAATTCGATGATAAACATTATTACCATCACATTCTCACCTAACCCCACTCCTGACACCAAAAAATATGTTCACTCGTTTGTTAAGGGGGGCAGAAATTGAACTCCACACTCATCAAAAGATCGACGCTACCTCTTAGGACAACACATTTATTCCTACTCACTAACATATACTGTGATACATAAAAACTAGCAAGATTAAACAGCGCCCTCTTACGGCGAGCAATGGATGGCGTAACACATATGAAAATGTTGATAAATGGATTGATGAATTTGAAGATGTTATAAACTCTTTGAAATTGAGTGATTTGCATAAATTAGTTTTTGCTAAAACATCATTGAAAGGTAAAGCGAAACTATTTATTCAAAGTGAACCTAAAGTTAATGACTAGTGTAAGTTAAAAAAGCTTTTGAAATCTGAATTTGGTAAAGCTTTTACTTCTGCTGAATTGCACGAAATGTTATGTAAGCGTAAATTAATGCCTAATGAATCTTTAGATGAGTATTTTTTGAAAATGAAAGAAATGTGTTCGCGAGGTAACATTGAAGATGCTTCATTAATTAATTTGTGACGTCTCTGATCAAAAGCGTATATTAATGGTTTCTGATGTGTAGGAATTTGAAACTTCCTGCTCTCTAACATATTGTAATGTATTTTGCAGTAATTTACAAAACAGACAATCTTCTTAGTAGAACATAAATTTTATTTCTAGTTCACAGTGATAGACAAATTTCATACAATTCTTAAGTGGCAAAATTTTAACACTACTCCTAGCTGGCAAAATCTTCAGAATACTAATCTTTTAAAACAATCTCTCAGGTTGCTGAGCAACGGTTTAATACAAATATGGCGTTGCCACTTCAGCAATAATTATATTTATTTATTAAATAACAAGATATTACAATATGTCGGAATTCTCGTACGTGGACTCCATTATGAATTTTACTGAGCTTCCGTTTTCCCTGAGGTAACTATACAATATTGCTCTTGATTGTGACGTCTGAAGCATCTGCTCAGATGCTAAACTGGGATTCAAGAACATAGTGTCCTGCTGTCTTAAAACGATACGCTGAGCAATTAGTATTTTTAGCAGCAATGAAGGCTTGTTTGGAATTTTTATTCCAGCTTAGCTGCTCGGAAAAATTCCGAATGCAAGAACAAGATTTCTTTTTATTGATGTGTATTCTTAACAGATTTATTAAAGCAGAAAGAATGCGTGTTGCTTTAAGAATGAAACAGTTTTAAAAGTTAAATATACTTAAAAATCAGAAAACTGAGTAATCATAATTGGTTGAGGGTAACATTTGACTTTGTCGGGAAGAGGTTCACTTCCGTTTTCAATAAGATGAATACCTAAGAAATCAATAGATGTTTAACCGAAGGTGCATTTTGAAACATATATACGAAATCTGTATTCCTGAAGTATTGAAAATAAGGCTTTCAAAGGCAGATCTAGGAGTCTCCCTCTCTGGTGCATTGTCCCTTTCGTTATAAGCAATTAAATGATGTCAAAATGGCATGTAGGGAAATGAATTCGAACTGCGTGTTTCTTTTCGAAGTAAAACCTAATAATACCAATGTGCTTCCGTAATACCAATGTGCTGGACCCGTAATCGGAAAGTCCGGAGTTTAAATCCTGACGAGAGCATTCCACATTTTTCATGTTCATGCATAGATATAACCTATTAGCTGTACAAATTCATGTAATATATGTATTAACAGGTCCCGCCAGCGATAAAATTGCTGAATACTGGTAGATCGGTCCGGTGTTCGAATCCCGGCGAACGGTTTCGCTGCATGGGCGTTTTCGTTGTTTCTCCATGTGTAATGTGTATACGAGCTTATTTCCCTTAGAAAATCCTCCACGAAGGCATCTCCCTCGCCTTAGGCAGATAGGGTTCGTGTTTTTTCTGTAATTAAGTAAACCATACCACATGTATTAAATGCATAATGATAGATAATTCCCATTAAAGTTTAGAGAGTTGCAGTTCATTCATCTTTTCATTTCATTCAGAAATTAGCAGAAAATGTGAATGTCAAAGTAATTCATATATTTTGAATTATGAAATTGTAAACAGATTTGAATTTTGAAGCGAAATTTATGTATTGGTATGTAATAATGATTTTTATAAATTTCTTAGACTTTCATTTGGAGAAAACTATGTGGAGCTTATGCTGGTTTATAATAATTTGCTTGAAGTCAGTAACTGTTTGCTAGATTTTAACAGAATGGGACATTATACGAAAGAGGTAATATCATTTCATATATTTTAAAAGATTTTTGCCTTCGATACATTACTGAATTATGATTCTCTAGTGTTATAATTTTTCCCTTAACTATTCCTTTGACGAATTTAACATTTCTAAAACAGCTGAGTGAGTATTTAAATGAAAAAATTAAAATATTGCGAGGATATTATACTTCGTATGTAACTTTGATAATGTAGTGCAATCATCTGTTTACGCAACTAAATTTCGAAAATGAAAATATATAATTCTTCTGTATTTCAGTTACTAACATATTATATGTTAAAACAAGCAGTTTCAATAACAATAATTAAAAATCTGGATTTATTCAAAATTCATAAAATAATGAGTTTGTAATAAAACACGCGATTTATTTGTAGATCATGTCCTCTGCAAACTTTGTAATTCTTAGATTTGTAGGTAGTTTATAGCACTTTTGTAAAAATATTAAGTGAAATTTAGACAAATAACCACCGCCTTCGTGCACTGTGCCTAAATCAAATCCAATCCTAAATTTTGGGTTTTCTAGACGTAAGGCTTCAGATCCCATCATTTTTCGATCACAAATCTAGACGACGATGTGCTACTAAACACAAGCTCGTGGTACCTATATTCACTGGCGCATGCGAAAGTTCAGATAAAAATTCCGAAATATTTGTAGGCGTGGAGGTATTTTAGAAGACTTATCGGACTTGTTAAAATGACTAAAAGTGTTTTAATAGCTGATATGGAAATTTTATTTGGGATTGAAAAATTTGATATTTATTAATCTAGGAACTTCCATATTTATTAATCTAGGAACTTTCATATTTATTAATCTAGGAATTTCATATTTATTAATCTAGGAACTTTCATATTTATTAATCTAGGAACTTTCATATTTATTAATCTAGGAACTTTCATATTTATTAATCTAGAAACTTTCATATTTATTAATCTAGGAACTTTCATATTTATTAATCTAGGAACTTTCGTATTTATTAAACTAGGAAGTTTCATACGAAAAGTTCAAACATATTTGATTGATTGATTCCCTTTCGAAATACGGCGACTAGAAAAAGAAGCTAATGGAAGGTTCACTTTGCCACGAATTTCTCGTGAGCGTGGGAACTCTGCATTTTAACCTTTTCCAATCCAGTGTTTCACCTCTGACTTTAAAACCGTGAACACATCTAACCGTAATATTGAAGTACCTGGTTTCCACATTCCTGCAAGTACCGGTATAAGTAGGAGGTGCGCGTCAGTGGTTTGAAGATTCAGTGGTAATCCAAGTTTCGAATATATGGTGGTTCAGCAAAACATAATATCACATCAAATGTGAATAAATCAAAAATCAATAAAATATAAATTAATTTAATTAAATATAATAATATCACAATCTCAGAATCTCGCGTCATCACTGCGTCACACCTTCCATCGAGACTAACACACTCAAGGTGCTCTCAGTGCCCTCTAGCGTTACGCGGGTCTTACCAGGAGGAACAGAAGAATTTCACCGCAGCACTAAATATAAAGATGCGCCCCAAATTTGAGGAAGAGAAACCTGGGGTGCGGTCCGAGGTCTTTCCACCTTCTTCATCTGCACCAGAGGACTTTGGTTCGCAGTGTATTTTGAGTGCCTTCTTGCTGCACAAACAATATCCATTTACAAACATCCATTCCTTCTCCGAGATTCGAGCACGGGCTTATCGATACTGTAGTCAGCGTCATTAACCACTATACCATAAAAGCGGCTCACATCCGTGCAGTTGGGGGGGGGGCAGAAGATGTGTTAAATTTCGTTTTAGGGATGCTTGAGAATTTTTTTCAGCCTCCTAAGCTGTTAGAAATACACATACAATAAGGAATCAATTCCCCAGTAGAGGTCTGTACTGAGTTCTAGTTATCACTGGCAATACAGCAAAACGTGACCAAAACGACCTCAAATTTTGAAACAAAATTCGAAAGCACAGCTAGCTCTTGAAAGATACAGACAGATTTCTCTTCTTCCCCGTTTTTAGTCGCTTTAACGAGAGGGTAAATCTAGGCTCACAGTGACTGAAAAGCCGCTGAGTGTATACTAGGGGTCTTCAACCTTTAACGACCGAGGCCTACATCAATAAATTCACAAAGATACGTAGGCTGCATATCTGTCAAAAGGAAATGTAATAAGAAAATTTATATAAAAAATCTGATGTGTACACCACATGACTTCCTTGTATGGAATATTAAATTATACGCATTTTTTCTTGCATTTTATTTAAATTTATTAGATTGAATTAAACCTACTTCGCCGACAGCGCATAAACCACAATAGAATAAATGCATTCTTTAAAATTCACTTTCTTTACCATAGCGACACTCTGGCGCTAGGTTTAATTAACAGTATTATATTTCATTCATATTATAACTCAGAATGCACAAAATGTATATCATTTAAAGAATTATCTAATCGTTGCCACATGTTCTATTCAAATACTATAATAAAGCTAGAACTATGTATAAAAGAAATTAAGCAAACAAAACAAAAAAGAAACAGTTTTTCACAGACGATTGAGTATTTCTCATTTAATTAATTCAGTTCTCATTTCGCGAGAAGGCAAAAATACATAAAAACTCAAAATATCTATATTAAAAATTACGAAGTAAATCTCAAACGCTTATTTCCTCGAAAAAATTCCAGAAACAATTAAGCAGGATTTAATGGCAATAATAAATGAATGCGTTATCTTTGTTGTTGCAAAGCTAAGTTTCTCTAGATTGGCAACAAATCCACTAGTTCGCTGTTTTAAATGTAAACAAGCAATGGCCGCGATCAAAAAAAAATTATTAGGCTTAGCGGCACTTAAACAACTTTAAAATTGTTGATAATTCTAAAATATTGCATACAGATTTACTAAAGGCATAAAAACCTTAAGCGGAAGATAAAAACAACATGATTCAATCATTTTTAAAGCAAAAATGTACAATTTACAAACATATAAGACTAAAGACACTGAGATCATTGAGCCGGGTAACAGAGTGGATATATAGTATATAAATACATTTATATACGTTTGGTGCGGCCGATTGCAAACAAAATACGAGGGGCACATCTACATGTTACAGCAGTCCTATATGCAAAATTTCAAAGTTTTGAGGCTACTCGTTTTTGAGTTATGCGAGATACGTACGTACGTACGCACGCACGTACGTACATACGTTCGTACAGACGCCACGAAAAATTCTCTTCAGAATTCATTTTAAAGGAGTTTTATAATTTTTTGAAGGAAAAGAGTATTTTATTCTGCCCTTACGTACAGATATCACGCAAAAACATCGTTAAATTACATTCGATAGCGGTCAAAATGGATATTTTCGTTGAAATATGCTGCCTGAAACTTTTCGCGATTACAATACTTCCTTTTTACTTCGTACAAGGAAGTAAAAAGGGAGATTTGTTTTGCAAGTCTGCGATTGATTCTAAGCGAAAAGATAGTCTTACAGATTTGTATGTATATACATTGGTTCCAAATGTCAAATGGAAATCGAATTAAAATGTTTTGCAACTTTTTTTAACTATGAAAAAAAGTATAAAAATGATTGTACAGAACGATGTTACAAAATGCATTTACAATTAAGAAATGAAAAAAAGAAAGAAAAAAAAAAGACTTACTTTACTGGCGGGAGATGCTAATTTAGTTTTAATGTGAAATTTCACATTCATTTTCTTTGATTAAAGCTTCAATACCCGGTTTAATCTGTGTTGTAATTCGTAGTTTACTCCATATGGCTGTCTGTCAGCCGTGTTCTTGTTTCTTATTTTAGGATTTTTATTTGACTAAAAACCTGTTCACATATGTAGGTACTGCCAAAGATAGAAGAGTGACATATGTAGGTGCATCTTTAGGAATTCTTGGGTACTTCTAATAAAAATCTTCGGTCTTGTACTTCTAATAAAAATCAATTAATGTATGATTTTCAAGAAACATTCATTTTACTGCAGAGTCACACTGTAAATCTATAAATTCTAATTGAAAATCAGGTGGAACACTTCTAACCTCTACTGAAAATGGCAAGACGAACATTCTCATAAAAATTTCATTTTCACGAAAATCGGAAAATCTGCTTTTGAATTCCTCTTTCAAATTTGAAATGCCTTACACATAATTATTTGAATTCCATGTTGTAGAGTTCTTCATACATTCCATCAATTTTGGAAAGTGAGTGTTCTTAGAAATTTTCCCACAGGATTAATTTTGTCTCAAAAGCTTTCACAAAGTAATAAAGATTATGAACAACTAGATCTTTTCCCAGCAAGCGATAGTTCAAATCATTGAAATAACCTGTAATATCGACAAGAAATGCAAAGTCTCTCAACCATCTGTCAACACTGAACTCGTGAATGTATTTCTCTTTAAATCCACGAATTGTTGAACTTCGCTCTTCAAAGAAAACAGGCGCTGAAGCATGTTCCTCGCCTCAACCAACGTACATCGGTGTTATATACAAAATCACCATATTCAGCTTCAAAATCACTCAAGAACTGTTGAAATTGCATGTGGTTAAGTCCTTTAGACCGAATGAAATTAACCACTTTTACAAAAACATTCATCACATGTTCAAAGTTTGAGAAGGACTTCTTGCACAAATTTTCTTGATGGATGATGCATTGGAAAGTTATCACAGTATTATTTCCACTTGCCTTCACATCAGATTTGAGTAATATTGTTGAGATTTGAGTAATACTCTTATTTTCTTTCCAGTCATATCCGAGGTTATAGCAGATATATTACTGAAGTTTAACTGGCATTTATCCAAAGTTTGTGTCAGATTCGAATACAATTTTATTCCTCGTATTGTACCTTTAAGTGAAACGACACTGGCTAATTTCCCTATAATTGTGAAGTCACTGTCGACGCCACGAATAAACATGGCTACTTATGCAGTATTTGTTGCATCTGTTGATTCATCCATCGCTACAGAATAAAACTGAATTTTTTTGCATTTGTATTTTAATTTACCGAATATATCTGTTGCGAGATCTTCTATGCGTCTCGCTACTGTCACACCAGACAAGCTAATATTCGATATGACTTGAGCCTGTGATAGGCAAAGCACATCAACTGCACTCTGAAGACATTCTTTTGCAAATTCTCCATAAGTAAATGGTTTTCCACGCTTAGGAATTTTTTCTGTTATCACGTAACTAACACGAACACTATTTTCAGACTCTTTATTCATTGTGGTGAAGAATGACTGCTGAAAATTTAGTTTGGATTTTAATGCACTCACCTTATCACTCCGAAAATGACCTTCCAATGCAGAATATTTCTCATTGTGCTTAGTATCATAACGTCCCTTAATGTTGTATGCCGTTGCAAATAAGGCAAACTGCCTTACCCTTATGTACAACAAAAAATAAAGATCTGACCACTTTTCTTGAAAAAATTGCACTTTTCCTTCGATTATTCTAACTTTAGTTATCCCGGCTTGCCATTGTTTCCTCATACAAAAACCACAAACGCTTCTGAATTTTAGAATGTGGAATGAGTGTGAGTAACCTAGCTTAAAATCAATTGTAGAAAATCTGCTTATCACCAAATTAAGCAGGATTTTATGATCACCGTTTACTTTGACAACTAATTGCAACATTAAGAGAAATAAAATTATGTTAATTTATTCCCCCTCCCCTCTATAGTAGCGGCACGCTCAAGCTCACCTTTGACGAATGATTGACATTTGTTGCAAACCTATTAGCGATAAGAATATACCCTTTTTATGGAATTGAGATTTTATGCGTAGTCAAATTTTTAGTCCAAAGGGATTTGAATCCCGAAGGACTATTAGTTTCGTTTTGGCATTTTGCGTCGGACTCATAAATGTCGGTTCACTTTTCAAACTGTTGCCACAAAATGTTAGAGTCCTGCATTATATTTGAAGAAATTAAATAATGAAAAATCTGCATAAATGTATGTATATTTCTCGTATTGTGATAAAACAACGGTACATAGAGTCATCGAATTTTGAATAACGTAATCCTCCAACGAATATGAGCATGTGGAAGACCAAATTTGAAATTTGTTTTATGATCGATTTCCTATTTTTTAAAACTTTGACGAATTTTTGATTAACAAACTCAAGGATTTCAAAGCGAGCAATGGCAACGTTGTGCAGAAAAAACATTTTTATCTCCAGCGCGTGAGTCTCTGTATTGGAAAATCTAAAGATATGCTCGTTTTAAAACTATTTTGCGATATTGCTGTTGCACTGGATCTTATGGTTTAAGTGCGAGGAACATGATATTTAATAAAGAAAGGTAACACACAAAATGTTAAAAAACGCCCCTTTGGACGTAATTTAAAATCTGAAACATTTCAGATTTTTTTTTTTTTTATTTTTAAAATTACGTAAGATAAAGTGAAATTTTTGAAAAGTTCGTCATTTTCAGAAAATTTTATCTCAAATAATATCAGGCATGTCAATAAAATGTTTTAAATATCAAGAATAAGAGGGGAAAAGTTTGCGATATTGCTGTTGCACTGGATCTTATGGTTTAAGTGCGAGGAACATGATATTTAATAAAGAAAGGTAACACACAAAATGTTAAAAAACGCCCCTTTGGACGTAATTTAAAATCTGAAACATTTCAGATTTTTTTTTTTTTTTTTTATTTTTAAAATTACGTAAGATAAAGTGAAATTTTTGAAAAGTTCGTCATTTTCAGAAAATTTTATCTCAAATAATATCAGGCATGTCAATAAAATGTTTTAAATATCAAGAATAAGAGGGGAAAAGTTTGTTTCACGACAAAATGCTGACAAGGCAATTTTTCTTGAACACAAAATTTCTTAAAATTCTTCAATTTTTCTTCAAATTCAAATGTAGGGCCACTAAAATGCCTTCAGCGGCCCACGAGTTGAAGACCCCTAGTGTATACGAACATCGTATTCATGATTTTATTTTCCTTCGCGTCAGAGAAACCGCTAATTATGCTATTTCCTTGCCTTGTTTAGTGATCCTGCGCTGAAAAACATTCCTCGGCAGAAAACCAACATACATCCAGGTATCAAGGGATCTCAAACAGCTCAACTTTTGAATAAATAAATAAAATAAACTACAAATCAGTCTACCATATTCTTTTATGTGTGATTTGTTACAATACTTGAGTCATAATAGTTTTAGAACTATCTAGTACATATCTGCTGCGATTAACCCTTTCAAGTGTTGAAAGTTTTGATATGGAAAGCTAATGTTTGGCTTTTTATCGCCAATGCTATTCATGAAAATTAATCTACAAGATTATTAAGATGGCAAAGGAATATTCTAACGATATTACGTAATGCGTAAGTTTACTTATTATGATAATTTACATAAATTACTAGTTGTTCGAATTCGGTAGCTAGTATTTGCTTAGGTCGCCACTGATTTTCCTGGATTGCCATTAGATCGTCATTGATTTTCATGGAAATTAATTTTCAAGAATATTAAGGTTACAAGTGAATGTTTAAAAATTCCAGTATGCGTAAATTTAATCAGTATAGTAATTTACATAAATTTTTAGTCTTTTAAATTCAGCCTCTCCGAAAATCAAGCATTTAAATTAATTAATTAACCATTTCTTCTATTAAGACACTAGTTTGCGTTCCCTTTAAATAAGATTTAGCAATTAGAATCCTTATATATGTATATGTGTGTGTGTGTGTGTATTTAGACGGAACGAGAAGCTATCTGTGTATATATATCATGTTTGTAGCATTAACTTAAAATATTTTAAACGGTTATTCAGTACAAAGTCCGTAATCCTGACTCGTTGGGACTTCGGCGATTTCGGATTAGGGGTTTTTCCGTATTATAGATCATTAATTTAAATTTGGTAAGATGGCTTGCAGAAATTATACAGTTAAAAATATGAAACCGTAATTTATGAAATAAAGAGCAATTATGATCTAAAGGGTATCAAAATTTACAAAAAAAAAAAAAAAAAAAAAAAGCTTAATATTTATTTGTTTACTTTATTAAACATTTCTTTCAATGTAAGTTGTTTAAGTTGCTTCGTTTTTTGTGCTAATACTTTCTCTTTAATTCTATAAACAGACATAATTTCTTGTTCAGTTACAAAGTTCCACTGTTCAAGTCCTGTAATTTCTGTATCGAGAATGCCGACTAACTTGTCAATCGAAATTTTTTCGTTTTCAATAACCTCTCTGTCACTTTCTTCACTATCGGAAGCGGTATTTTCTGGATCTTCTATTTTGGGTACCACCAGTGGTACACGTAGCACTGGTTAAGAGTCAGTTACGCACTTTAGTGGGCACAAACGAACACAACTCGCTTTACAAATTTACAACTGACAGATATCGCGCGTATTTGGGAAGAAAGAATTGCTTAATTTTGCAACCGAAGATAATATGGGTTTTTGGTTAGAATTAGTAATGTCAAACTACGTGTGAGATGACTCAATTCTGTGAAAGCGAACATTTTTTATTGAGACACTAGCATGTGGTCTGCAGTTGTTGTATTGATGAATATTAGTAATGTCATAGTTCATACAACGGTTTGCTAATTTCCGAAAACTTTAAATGATTGCTGTTAGCCGATGCCAAATGAAATTTCTAAGAACGTAAATGTGTACTGAAAAAATACTCCCTACTCCCTCTCCAAAAAAAATTTAAAGGCGTGAACAATTTTGTCTGAAATGTACAAAAAAAATCATAAATAAAAATTTGGTATAAGACATTTCAGCGAGCTATTCACTTAATTCTGTTATTGTATTGTATTCTTATTTCCCGATTTAGAGCAGTGCAACACTATAAGAAACTTTTCCGAGAAAAGCGTTTCATCCAGTATTAATCTAAATGGAAGTTTTGTAACCGCAAATTGCTTTCAGTGTTATGTTTCGCGCATATATCTGCAATATTTTATGATTCTGGGAAAAAAATTGCTCTGGGAGCTCTGTTTCGCATAAGATCGGAACCAAGGAAGGCCTAACTTCTCGGCAATACACTTCTAGTACGTCCTACAGTACACTTCTAAGCAGTCTTTACTTTTGGATTAGTTGTTTGATTATTTCAATATGGGAAAGCACACAAATGTTATCTGTACTATCTGCACTATCTGCTATTGTACTTTCTAGAGAGGAAGGTTCTACTTCTAGTATTTCTGGTGATGTCTGCTCTTCAACTTCCGGAACGAACGCATTTCTCAGAAAGATTTTTTTTAATTGAATTTTTTTTTTATTTTTTTTTAGTGCAAAGGGGCTTTGTTACTGAAGGACTATTGTTTTCGTTTTGAGATTTTGCGTCGATTCACTACAAATGGTGAATTACTTTTCAAACTGCCCACCAGCGGCCGAGCGGTAAAGTCGCTGAACACTGGTAGTTCGGTCCGAGATTCAAATCCCGATAATGGGCTGGCTGCATGAGCGTTTTCGTGGTTTTCCCCATGTGTTACGTGTATACGAACCAGTTTCCCTTAGAAAGTCCTCCACGAAGGCATCCCTCCCCTTAGGCAGATAGCCCTCGTGTGCTTTGCCATAATTAAATACACATACACTTTTCAAACTGTTCCCACAAAGTATAATCGCCCTGTCTTATATTAAAAAAAATTAAATAATGAAGAATCTGGATAAATCTATGTATGTTTCTCGCATTGTGATGAAACAACGGTACATAGAGCAATCGTATTTTGAATGACGTAGTCCTACTGCGAATATGGACATGTGGAAGACCAAATTTGAAATTTGGAATTTATTTTATGATCGATTTCATATTTTGTAAAACTTTAACGAATTTTTGAATTGATTAACAAACTCGAGGATTTCAAAGCGAGCAATGGCAACACTCTACGAGGGGGGGAAAACCTTTTTATCTCCAGCGCGCGGAACTGTGTATCGGAAATTCTAAAGGTAGGCTCATTTTAAAATTATTTTGCGTCATTGCTATTGAACTGAATTTTATGGTTTAAGTGCAAAGAACGTGATATTTAATAAATAAAGGTAACACACAAAACGTTAAAAACACGCCACTTTGGACGTAATTTAAAATCTGAAACTGGTTATTGTAAAGCACACTAGGGCTATCTGGCTCAAGGAAGTAATCCCTTCGTGGAACAACTTTCTAACGGAAACTGGCTCGTATTCACGTTGCACATGTGCAAAACCATGAAAACGCTCATGTAGCCACCCCGTTCGCCGGAACTACCAGTGATCAATTTGACTTTGCCCCTCGGCCGCTGGTGGGCGTGTTTCATTTCGATATGTCTGATAAAGGTTTCACAGTTTGGTAATTCCAAATATTCATTATCAGTCTTTATGTTGAGCTCTAGTTTTTTAAAATTTCATGTTAAATTCATTCAGAATTATTCTATTAGTACACAATTTTACTATTTATTCCATTTACTTATTTTAATAGTTTTCAAAATTTGGCTCAATGCCTTTTTTTACTCTCAGATATTCCAAATTACAAACCGAGATTATAATTTTAAGCAAATTTAAAATATATTTCATTACTAAACCTTTTTATCTAATCTTATGTATTTAAGACCATAATTTTCTGATGTGTGGTAGGAAATACGATATTGTTTTCATATTTTGACAACAGGAATATTATTAATTAATTAAGTTTAATTAACTATCAGAGCCGAAATTCAGGGCTGTAATTCCAACAGGAGACTTGAGTATTTTGATATATTAACTATTCTTAATTTAATTTAATTTATTAATTTGTTATTTATCTCTTTCCCACTGCCACTAATTTCATTCACAATATTTTAGAAGCAGTATCAGACAATAGATGGCAGCACATTTGAAGGAGAAGTTTTATAGGTGATTGAAAATTTTTTAAATGGATAAACCAGGATAAGCAGTCTCTGAGTAATTTAAAGTTCTAAAATAAAACTAATTAGCTGTATATTAATTTTACCCGATGTGAAGCTCCTCGTTTATTACGTTTACCCATCTACGAAATTCAATCATGTAATATCAAAGTTATTTTCAAGAAATTTCACATTTTAGTAAGTTTTTAAAGATACGTTTACAGAAATTTGATTCTCGAAGTTTTATTTTTTGATCGACCTTCTTGATCATCGAAGAAAGTTCCGATAGGTTTTACCAAGGAGGTTAGAATAGAAGGAGGGAGGGTTCGCAGTTTCCTCCACTATCGGGGATTGAAACTTCACCGAACAAGCGGCGTCCATGTTTGTAACTTCAAAATATTGCATTACGGCAGTGAAACGTACGTGCTTTTAAGCTGTTCCGTGCATGTATTTTCCACTAAAAATATGTAAAATTTGTAATGAAATACTTCACTATTGTTAGTTTTTTGTTTTAAAGTTATAAAGATAATATCCGTAATTTACTACGTACAGAATATCATTAACAAATAGTTCGAAATCTTGTGCATGTGCATAATATTACAGCCTTTAAAAATAATGTTTCTGCATATTTCAAGAATTTGTTTAGGTTTTATTAGCAACCTGTTGGGTGTACTTTCCAATTTTTCCTTTAAGAAGTGATATTTCTGATTTATTCACAATATTGTAATTTATTAAAGTATCATTTAAAATAATTTTAACCTGAAATTAATAGCAGATAATTTTCTAAAAAAATAGTCACAAGTTGCATTTTTTTTTTAATGAAAGTTTAAATAGATTCTTTTCACAACCAACAACCTTATAACAACAAGAAAATAAATATTAATAAAATAAAACAGATTTATGTGAATTCAGTGATTTCAGTTTATGCGCCTTTCATATTTATGAATCTCAAAGAAATTGCCTTGAATTAAGCTGAATTACAGAAATATACCTATACCTATATTTTTGGATACATCTTTTCACATGTTCAGTTGTGTAAATATTTAACTTACTTTTATCGCTATGCTGCCCACAAATTTGTAAATTTATGCAAAAAACAAAATTTTTAACAACAGAAAAGTTAGTTTATCTTGATCAAATGCACAAATTATATTCCTAACAGTTCATAAAACTTAAAAATTAATAATAATTAATACATAAAGAAAAGCATTACTTTGTTTAACACCTTTACAATTCATAAAAATAGTAAGAATTAGTGTCATACTTTTCATGAAAATTATCAAACGAATTACCTAAAACGTTCAAATTATACAGTTTAAATTCTAGCATACATCATTGTATGTTAAGGAACAAAGATGCTAGCTATAAACAGAAACATTAAAATGTATTTAACATATTTTGATTATTATTAAGTCCTTTTTTTCACATCTGGAAAGAAAACAACATGACATTGTGATATTTTTCACCTAACTTATCAAATTACATAAAAAAAAAAAAAAAAAAAAGAAAATCAATACTTACGCGGAAAAGTAATCCCAGGAACCTTTTTCGAAAATCTGTTTGTGCATTCATATACAACACAAGCTGACATGCTTCAAAAAGAAAAGAAGAAAAAATATTGTAGTTACGGACTTTCTTGCACAAGTCACAGCGATAACAGTAACATGGCCGCCAAGCTTCACCGTTTGAGTTGAACCTTCCCTCCTTCTATTCTAACCTCCTTGGGTTTTACCGGCTTTTATTTAGTACAGCCAATACAATTTGAACAGTGAAATGCTGGTTTCATTGAGTTAATTATGCGTTATATCGTATTTATGAGTACTAAATTTTCCTTTGATTAATAAATATACGTTAATTTACGCTGCTATCTGCAGACATTTGCCAACAAGTATTTTCTGAATCCTAAGACTGATGACATTGCATTTAGTCGTAAGTACTATTTTAAGGAGGTTCTGTTTACAAATTATTACCTCAAAAGGCGTTAGCCCAGAAGGGCTATTAATTTCGTTTTGGCATTTTGAGTTGAAAATTTTAAATGTCCGCTTCACTTTTCAAATTGTTGCCACCAAATATTATCGCTCTGTGATATATTTAAAGAAATTAAATAATGAAGAATCTGCATAAATGTATCTATGTTTCTCGCATTGTGATAAAACAACGGTATCTAGAGCCGTCAAATTTTGAATAACGTAGTCCTCACTCGAAAATGTGAACCCGGAAGCTCAAATTTGGAATTTATTTTATTATCTATTTCATATTTAATGAATTTTTGATTAACAAACTCAACTATTTCTAAGCTACTAATGGTAGCACTATACGAGGAAAAAAAAAAAAAAAAAATCTCCAGCGCGCAAGACTGTGTATCGAAAATTCTAAAGATATGCTCTTTATAAATAGATGTTGCTGTTGAATTGAATTTCTGATTCAAGTGCGAAAAACATGATATTTAATAGCGGTGTAATAATTAAATAAAGGTAACTCACAAAACGTCAAAAATCGCCCTTTTGTGCGTAATGTGATTCGGCCTTTCAGATTTTATTAATTTTTTTATAAATTATTTCTAACCAAACCAAAAAATATAACTTTAATTTTTAAATAAATATATATGTGGCATATTTGATGCATATGCTATAGTAAACTCTGTATCATGATGAATAACAAGATATAGTTTATTGAAAATAATTACAGTACCCTTTAGACTTAAGGGGACTCATACACCTTAAACCCCTTATGATCTTCGAATATGTGACTGTTGCAAGAATTGGGATATTTTATTTATTTCAAAAGCAATTACTTCCAACTTTTTACAGCTGACTACATAATATAGCTGCTTTGGAAAATAGTAACCAGAACGTGTGTGTTGCCAAAAATATTTTTATAATTTAATCCTCTTTGTGACAAAATATTTCGCCATGTTTCCACATTGCGCGCATGATATTTTAAAAATGGCTAATGGTACACACTTGAAATTGGATGGAATTCTTTATATGGGCACTACTTTCTAACTGAACCAACAATCTGATGAATATTTTAATATTGAAAAATTTTATGGACGAAAACTTTAAAAATTTTGTTAATAAAATACATTTTATAAACTGAACTCAAAATAAAATAAAAATTTAGCATGAAATTTTTAGAATTTTAGGTTCACAATAGTTTCCAAATGTTATAAAAGCTATATAATAAATATGGAATTAAATTATGCAACAGAATGTTTTAAACTGTGCGCGCAAATTGGAAACATGACGAAAATGTTGTCACAAAGCGGATTAAATTATGAAAATATTTGGGGCAACACAAACTTTCTGATGACTATTTCAGAAAGCAACTATATTATGTAGTCAGCTGTAAAAAGTTGGTAGTAATTGCTTTTAAAATAAATAAGTTATCCCGATTCTTGCAACAGTCACCTATTCGAACATCTTATGGGTTGTAAGGTGTATGAGTCCCCTTAATAAGACATAAGAACTAAAATTATAAATCTAATTATTATAGAAACAAACATAACTGAATGAACTTATATTTCTTTTCGATATTAATGGCGCCACTGATGCTGAACTTTATAAACACTGATGTCAATTTATTCAAGTTAGGCTTAGTTTTCTTAGTGTGAATTTTGGATAAGTATAAGCTTCTTCTGTTCTTATTTAAAAAAAGGATTTCATGTGTGAAAATATTTGCTCGCATTTATATGTTGAAGCTTATGTGGACGAGACGTTTTTGAATAATATGGATTATGGATGGGCGTTGCAAGACTTATCGATATCTCTTTAAAATTATGTTACAATTTTTATTATTTCCTTATACGAAGTAAAGAAAGTATTATAATAGCGAAAAATTTCCGGTATCATATTTCAACGAAAATGTCTATTTTTAGCACTCTCGAATCCATATAAACGATGTTTTTGCGTGATATTTGAACGTATGAACAGTATAAAGAACTCTTTTCCCCAAATGGATCGTAAAATGGATTCAGAAGATAACGTTTTCGTGACATACTGACGTATGTATGTATGTATTTCGATAACTCAAGAACGAGTAGCCGTAAAATGATGGAATTTTATACAAGGGACTGCTGTAATATATAGTTGTGCAACTCCCTTTCTCGTTGCAATCGGCTGCACCAGTCGTATATATATATACATATTTTATACATATACATATTTTATATATATATATATTCCCACTCTGTTAATTGTTTCATTCTTATATGTTGGTAAATTGTGCATTTTTTGGTTTATAAGGGACTGAATTATGTAGTTCTTATGCGCTGGTTAAGGTTTTTATGCTTTTAGTTAATCTGCATGCAATAGTTGTAGAATTATCATTAATTTAAAAGTTGGCAAGTTAAACCTAACAAACCACCATTTGTTTACATTTGAAACTCTAGAATAACGAATTCAGTCTTCTGCACCTTTAATGTCTTTTTACCTTTAATGTCTTTTTACCTTTAATGTCTTTTTTTTTTTTTTTTTTTTTTTTTTTTTTTTTTTTTTTTTTGATCAAAAGTAAACTTTAAGTTTTGTGCACCGAAAGATCTGCCTTCTTGCCCGCTGGACGAATTACTTGTTTTTGCGTAGAAACTTTAATTTTAATTGGAAAAAAAATATTTTAACTGTATTTGATATTTTATGTTTTCCTGCATTTTACAATATTTGACGAAGATGTTCTGAGATTTTATGTTTTTTTTTTTTTTTTTTTTCATTTCCGCGAAGTGAGAACTAAGGAAATTGAATGGGAAATATTTCTGTAATGAAACAAGTGTAGATGAAATTTTCAAAACGTGTTATAGAGACCTTCCTCTTCACTCTGGTAAATTAGAAATAGGGAGAAATTTCAAGCAACCTTTTCGTCGTGTGACTTCTCACGCTGCTGTTGTTTATCTCTGCCAGTGTGCTTTATGGTACTCATGGTGTCCCATACTCACCTCTGGCTGCCGTTATGGCCGACCTTTTGACTGACCATGATTGTCTTAACAGCTGTTTGTTTCGTTTTAAACTAATTCCTCTGAACATGTTCTGTGTGACTCCGGACAAAACATGGCTGCTGTTTATCAGCACGTGTGTTGTGCACAAAATGATTCAGATTATATGGTTAAAATGTATTGGACAGATAGTCTTCTAATGACCTTGTAGGGTTTATTATTTATTTTAACTAACATTTATTTTAAGTTTAAACTATCTTTCCTGTCAAGCCTTACTTTCCCCTGGAACTGCCAATGCCAGAATATGTAAATTTGAGTAGAACGCGCAAGGATTCAAATTATCAGCGGAAGTATTCTGATTTAAATAGAAGGAAACAAGTTCAGTGAGTGATATTCTTACTTAGCGAGCGCGGAGGTAGTTAGCGAGAATTGAAGAACCCCGCGTTGCGGCCTATGTGCTTGGAGGGAAGTAGTGGAAATTGTTCCAGTGAGCTTCAAGTCTGCTGAATTAGCAGCGGTATTGTAAAACGCGGTGAGTTAGTTATTTTAGAGAGCCTCGTAGTTAGAATCTTGTCTTTATTTTCTTTTCAGGTTATTATTTTTATTTGACTGCCAAGTTGGCACCGTCTGTAAGCGTCAAGAGAACGCAATTGTAATTTATTACGTTGAACAAAAAGGGACTTAAACCCTTCACAAGCTTCTATCTTTTATACAAGTTTTCACAGTCACCTCTTGGTTGCGTGCAAGTTGGAGGCGCGCAACGTTATATTGGCGCCCGAACACTTATCGAACTGAAATGGCCGAAAACTGGATGGAAGCCGCTGGACAACACCAAGAAATGACAACGCAGTTAGAAGGATTTGGATACCTGGTCCAGACTTTGAGAGCATCAATCAAGCCAAACGTCTATTTCGACGGAAAAAATTCGGTGTCCGTATTTTTAGAAGGTATAGAAAACCACTTTCAGCTCTACCCTGTGCCTGAAAGACAAAAAGTTGCCATCGCCACATCAGCACTAAGAGGACAGGCCGCGCTATGGTGGAAAAATATAGGCAAATTTCTTCTAGGTGAATTTGGAAGCCCGACGTATACATTTGAAAATTTCAAAAAATCGTTACTAAAGGCCTTCCCCATAGTGAAGGATCGCGCACGGCTGGAAGCCGAGCTATATAGTTTCTATCAACGGGATACAGCAGATTTGACGGACTTTATTTTACGAAAAATCAAGCTAATGGATATGCTGTATGGGAAAAAACCCGATGCGGAGATTATTGAAATAATATTACCAAGATTGTTACCCGCTGTCCAAGACTACTTTGAAATTAGAAACCCAAACACATTGCAGGAACTTTTCGAATTGGCGGTGAAGTTTCAAAATCGCAGAATAGCGGAAAAAGCGAGAGGGGAAACATATTGTCAACATACCCGAAGGAAGGAGGAAACCAGAAATGGAAATCGCTCATACGGGGGAAAGAACTATCAAGCTAACGCATCGAAACTCGAAGGTCAAGGCCCAAAAAAGAAAATTTGAAAATAAGCATCCGCATACCCAGAAGACACAGATTGAAAGGAAAGCTTTAAACGACTAGAGGGGCCTGTGAAAGGGAGGGTCCAGACCCCGGAAGTTTTAAAAAAACCCTCAAATAGACATTTAAATACAGTCATCGTAAAAAACTCACAGCTACCAATTATACAAGTCCTGGTTGGCGATGTACCAGTAGAAGCCCTCATCGATACAGGAGCAGAAGGAAATTTCATGAGTGAAAAGTTCTTCAAAAAGAATTTTTATAGGATACGACTCTTTAAAACCAGAAATACAGAAATTATAGCGGCGCAAGGAAAAACATGTCACTGCATCGGGAAAGTATCATTAAACGTACAGGTAAAAGAGGAAAATATCAAAGTATTAATTTTTGTGGTGAAACACCTGCAACACTCTTATTTTAGGTATGGACTTTTTAAGGGCCGCGAGGGCCAAATTGAATTTTCAAGATAGTTCCGTGGTACTGGAGATGGACCAGAGGGTGGTGGAACCTGTGGAGACACCTCAATTGGACCTTAGCCATTTGAATGACCAGGAAAGTAAAGCAATACAGCAAGTGGTGAGTAATTTTTCTCATTTGTTTTCAGAAAAACCAGGAAACTGTCAAATCGTGACTCACAAGATTCAATTAAATGCCGAAAAACCTTGTAGGACTAAACCGTATCGCTATGATAAACAAAAAGACTTAATCATTGAAGAACATATTCAGGAGATGTTAAAGAATAAAATAATAACGCCCATAAATAGTGAGTACGCGAGTCCAGTCGTACTATGTAGGAAAAAGAACGAGTTTCCTCCTTCAGATAAAAGGGCTTGGAGGTTTGCTATCGATTATAGAAAACTAAATAGTATCACTAAATTTCCAGATTACCCTTTGCCGGTTATAGACGAGATCATTAGACAGATCAAATCGACAAGATATATGTCTACTTTGGACTTAACGTCTGGCTACTATCAAATGACCCGAAGATACTGTAAGATGAGACCCGAAGATATACACAAAACCGCGTTTATAACAAAATCGGGCATTTATGCATTTTTACGCATTCTCTTTGGGTTGTGTGGGGGAACATTCCAGAGAGCTATGGACATTGTTCTAAAGCCTGTCCTAGGAAAATAAACTTTAATTTATCTAGATGATATAATTATAACGAGTAGTACGTTGGAACAACACATTAATGACCTCGAACAAGTTTTTAAATTATTAAAAGAGGCCGGTCTTACAATTAACGCCTCAAAATGCAAGTTCGCAACTAAAGAACTTAAATATCTCGGTTATAAAATTTCGCAAAAGGGTATAGAAACGCAAGATTCAAAAATAAAAGCTATTAAGAATTTCCCACCGCCCAACACCGCCAAGAAACTTTCGTCTTTCCTTGGATTATGTTCTTACTATCGATCTTTCATAAAAGATTTCGCTAATATTGTTGAACCACTCTTAGTAATCAAAAGAAAAAAGAGTAAATTTACGTGGACAGCGGAAGCTAACACAGCTTTTGAAAGATTAAAAGAAGCGCTTATTAATGCCCCTGTTTTAAAATTCCCTGAGGGGGACGAAAACCTGGAAATTGCGGCAGATGCGTCAGACTATGCGGTGGGTGCGGTTCTTATGCAAAATAACCATCCGCTGGCATTTTTTAGTAAAACATTGAATCAGACACAAAGGAATTATACAGCTACAGAAAGAGAAACATTAGCCGTATTAATGGCTGTACACAAATTTCGAGTTTATTTCGGCAAATCGCCAGTAACAGTCTTTTCGGATCATGCGGCTGTTGGTAGACTTTACTCGGGAAAAAACCTAACGCCCAGGTTAATAAGATGGGCTTTAAAACTCCAAGAATATAATATCACAATAAAATATAAACCGGGTAAGGAAAACAATGTAGCTGACGCACTTTCTCGTATAAAACTGGACGACGAAGGAAATGAACTTAAATGCGCTGTGTTGACTTCAAAAATTTTAGAGTCTAGAGATACGGTTATTACTGAACTGAAAGCTGATCCTGAATTTGGAAATATCTATGCTTATTTGAAAGACCCCGAAAGCTTTGAGCATACAGATATCGATGCGATAAGAAATAGAGCAAAAAACTATGAAATAATAGATAATTTATTATTCTATACGAAAACAACAAACGAAAATCTTGAGTATAAGCCAGTCATCCCAGCCTCGCTTCGATTAAGCATTTTGAGGGAGTTGCACGAAAAAAAAAAAAAAAACAGCGGGCCACCTCGGGTTCAGAAAGACTATAAAAAGGGTACGCGAGGCGGTATATTTCCCGCAATTATACAAAATAGTAACGGCGTATGTCAGGTCCTGCAATCAATGCCAGTTAATAAATGATATTAATTACAGCCCGGCCGGGTACTTAAATAGCATTCGCGCTACATTTCCGAATGAAATTTTAGGCATAGATCTCCTTGGTCCCTTCCCCCAGAGCGAGTTAAATAAAAATCGTTTTCTTTTAGTAATAGTAGATCATTTTTCAAAATGGATAGAAATTGTTCCTCTTAAACGCGCGTCAGCCAAAACAGTCGCAGATGCATTCTTACACAGATACATTTTAAAATACGGTGCACCGATAAAAGTCATTAGCGATAACGGAAAACAATTCATTAGTCAAGTATTTGAAAACATATGAAATGGACTTGGCATACGCCATATCATAATGGTTCCGTATAGACCACAGGCTAACATAGCAGAAAGAGTTAATAAAAACATGGTAAAAATAATTCGCAGTTACGTGAGCACACATCACAAGCGCTGGGATGGCTACATAAATGAATTAGCTTATGCTTTAAGAACGGCACATCATGATACTACGGGAAAAACTCCAGCAGAATTATTTTTAGGCAGAAAGTTAATTACGCCTTTAGATAAATTATTCTTTGTGCAACAAAGAGAGCAAGAGTTTAAACAACAAGATGTGCAAAAGTTGATTGATCAGGCGCTTAAAACCTCGGATACGGCAAGAAATAGACAAAAGTTATATTATGATAGAAAACGCCGTGAAGCAGATTTTAAAGTTGGGGATAAAGTATTGAAGCGGAAATTTTCTTTATCAAGTGCCCCAGACAATTTTATGGCAAAGCTAGCTCCAAAGTTTGAAGGCTCCTATGTAATTCAGGAAATCAAAGGGGTAGTATTATATCTTAAAAACGACAGATGGGAAATCTGTAAAGCAAGTCCCGACCAGGTGAAAAAATACTATAATCCAAATGATTTTGAAATCCTTAAAAGTTTCTTGCAGGACTCAAGTCTAAACGAAATAGAAGGGCCAGAGACTGCAACAACTATTCCACCACCCAAGAAACGGAGAACTGAAGAGAGACCTAGCACTTCTACAACCCGGATGTCGGTATCAAAAAGAAAAAATGATTTTCAAATCCGGCGTTTAAGAAAAACAAAAATACAGATGAACCGGGTAAAGAAACCGTGGTAAAGACGAAAACACCACCTACAAAGGATGGCAGGAGAAATTACACATCAAGGAGAACGCGCACACGGCCACAGAGTCAGGTGCCAGCAAGGCCACCGTTCCGGAAACTGAAACGCCAGCAGGAGGCACAAAAATACGAGGAACAGAAGAAATTCAAGAAGGACTCCAGACCGGAGGACGTCAAGACCAGCCGTCCCAGGCAGAAACGGAAAGGCCAACAACCAGACGATTACTCCGTCAAGAGGCCAGCATGTAGAGGACGCAAAAGAAAAAGCAACGGGGACGACACTCGGAGATCAATAAGGAGAAGATTGACATCCATGAAACCTCTAACTTGGGATCAATTTTGCCAAAAACGGATGACGGAATTTCAAGCATCGAAAACTCAAAGATAAGTTAAAACCTTCTATAAATTTTTCTTTCTGTTTTGTTCTGAAATGTTATGCATAAGTACGAAGTTCTATGTTTTGACGAAAGTCAATATGTCTCGGTTGAGACTTAGTTTTGTTTTACTTTATTTAGCTAAGGCAAAAGTATTATTTTCTTTAAGTGTAAAAGCTAAAAACAAGCATTTTCTGTTGGTCGAAAGACTAATTCTGTTATGTTAAAGCCAAAATTTGGCCGAAGATAAAAATAACTTCGTATTCTTGTATTAATAAGAATTTTACTTTCAGTGCCGCCAGCTTGGCGAAGAATGAGTAAAGTAAAAATTTATTTTTTCTTATTCATTTTATGGTAAATTGTAAAAAGCATATGTATTAAAATTCTGTAAATGTACGTAAATCCTTGAAGGTTATGTAAAAGTAGAATTTAGTCTAGAAGCATAAAATTGTAGATGCTAAAAGTGAATGCTTAAAAGCAATGAAGTCAAAATTCAAGTATTAAACTGTAAAGTCATGCTTTAGAGCGAAAGCCTGCATGTTTAAAGATGAATGAGGGGGAAGTTAGAATGAATGTGTTTTGTAGGGTTCTCCACCTACATTTGAATTTTTAAGAATATTAAAGTAGCTCATTGAGTTGTAGAATGTCGAGTAAGGTGTGTCTATTTGGTCGTTGAATTCTAACAAATCATGGTGGTTAGGGGAAGTGTTGTAAGACTAAAACACGAATATTCCCGTTTGACACCACACACGGTGGAGAGCCAGGGTAAAGTTAAATTAATGCTTGAAAAATTGAATGAATGTGAAGTAAGCAATAACTAAGAAAAACGAATCGTTTAAAAACAAAAATTTATTGTGTCAAGAAAGTGTAAATTATAATGTATGTAGAAAGATACTGATACTTATTCCTTCCAGATGCTGGAAGGAAAGACCAAGATTGATTGATGAAGTCCAGGAAAAGTTGCTGTAAGAAGAAAGCTTTGTAACGAGCAACAGAATTTTAGTATAATTGTTACATAAGATTTTTTTTTTTGTGTAAACGAGGTTCTCGCCAGTTAGTTCAGAATTAGATAAACTTACAACAGGTCGTTTGTAGGACCTGCTTCCATGTTTTTTCCAAATTCTGGCAGCGGCAAATGTAGGGTTTATTATTTATTTTAACTAACATTTATTTTAAGTTTAAACTATCTTTCCTGTCAAGCCTTACTTTCCCCTGGAACTGCCAATGCCAGAATATGTAAATTTGAGTAGAACGCGCAAGGATTCAAATTATCAGCGGAAGTATTCTGATTTAAATAGAAGGAAACAAGTTCGGTGAGTGATATTCTTACTTAGCGAGCGCGGAGGTAGTTAGCGAGAATTGAAGAACCCCGCGTTGCGGCCTATGTGCTTGGCGGGAAGTAGTGGAAATTGTTCCAGTGAGCTTCAAGTCTGCTGAATTAGCAGCGGTATTGTAAAACGCGGTGAGTTAGTTATTTTAGAGAGCCTCGTAGTTAGAATCTTGTCTTTATTTTCTTTTCAGGTTATTATTTTTATTTGACTGCCAAGTTGGCACCGTCTGTAAGCGTCAAGAGAACGCAATTGTAATTTATTACGTTGAATAAAAAGGGACTTAAACCCTTCACAAGCTTCTATCTTTTATACAAGTTTTCACAGTCACCTCTTGATTGCGTGCAAGTTGGAGGCGCGCAACGTTATAACCTGATGGTTAATGGCCTGGCATTTGTTTAATAATCATATTGCTTTTTGTGTCAGTGTACACATGCATTATTATTATTAAAAACTATGATCAAGAATAAAATAATGTTACTATGAACTATTATATCATTAATTCATGTCATGTATAATACATAACCTGCTGACTTTCCTCTTATAACGTGAAAAGGGTATAAATAATGCAGTTTTCTTCAATTGCTTAGAACAGTAATATTTATTATTCTGAGCAATTTTATCGTTAGAATTCAAATTTCGATTAACTGTTTTCGGTCTCCAGTGATATGCATGGAAATAACTGTCAGAACAAAGTAATTCATTCAAAAAGTAATTTATTCGTGCAATTTATTCATTTCACAAATCAGAAAATAGTAAATACACAAAAATGGCTTCTTGCTACTCAGTTTGTTTTTATTTTTACTTTACAAAAAAGTGTAATCCAACATCTATGTCGCATGTTCGAATTTCAAAAGATGCAGGGAGATTGTCAAACAAATGAGTTCTAAAAGTCTGAAAATAGATAATGCCAATTTCTGTAACTGCGCAAAAAGTGTTGCAACAGAAGAGTTGGGAATGAGAGTAAATTAAAAGAATTCTACAGAATTTCCTTCAGTTGTCTTCATCTCTCAAGCTGGCGTAATCGTGGAACTTTTCCAGAAGTTCTCGTAAAATTCGATTCTGAAAAACAAACAACTGATTACACATAAAATGAAATGGTGCTCATTAATGCTTGCAATTAAACCTTATAAAACGACAGCAAGAAGTGCACTGAGTGTAAACTAACAATAAACTGAATTATTAAATTAATAAATAACAAAAATGCTTTTGTATTACATGCAAATCTCTTTTCTTCCTGTCTACATAGATATTTGATATTTTTTTCCTTAAAATTGAGTAACAAATTGACGAGCGGATTTTACGCTATTCGTTTAAAATTTTTTCTGAAACCCTTTTGAAATGAATTTTTGTTTGTGTGAAAAAAAAAGATTAGAATTTCAGTTCAGTTCGTAAAGCTACTTAAAACTGCATAAGAAGCACATTAAAAGAGAGTTAGGTATATGCCATTTTGTAAATACGAAATCATCCCAGTAATTAAATCTTTATTTAATTAAAATCTTTTATTCGAGGGAGATAATTATGAGTTATTCTTTTGCATGCGTTATGTTAAAGTCATTTATATAAACATTTAACAATTTGAAGAAAACCCTCAGTATTCGAAGATTAGTAATTTTCAATAAGATTTATAAAAAATATGTATTTCTGAAATGAATATACGGTGAATTTCATAAACTTTTGGTTTAAAATTTCGTAGTAATTTTATAAAAAGCATAATTTGTATATGGACTGCGTATTTCATATTTAAATGCACAGTATTTTTCAAATGTAAAAATAAAATTATGAAAGAACTTTGAAACAGCTATGCCAATTCTATAAACTGATTATAGTAGAATAATTTGTTTAAAAGAACGCCAGTTTTAATGCAAACACTTCGAAAAAACAATATGAGAGAATATTCTTGATTCCTAAATGTAATGTAAACAACATTCTATTATAATATCATGTATAATATAAAAGCATTAACATGTTTAAATGATACAAACTTCAAAAAGATTAACCACTCACGCCAAAAAATTAAAGTTTTCCCTTGTTGCTCAAGGAAAAGAAGGAAATGAAATTTTACTTCCTATTATTAAAAGTAATATTTTTTCATAGACAAAGAATATCAAGAAAATATCATTCTTTTCACAGAATTCTCCTAAAAATATAAGCAGCTTATAATATTTTCAATAAAATATTTAAGTTGGTTTACCAACAATTGTATAAATTTAAGTAAGAATAATTTAATACTTGAGATTTAGTTCGGATTTTAAAAGGTCTCAGACGAATCGCAAGTAACGATAAAAGATTTTAAAATAACAATCTAGTTTTTTGTTCCTTCATTATGCTCAGAATACAAAAACGTATTATAATTATGTGCATTTTAAACTGTAAATTTTCAAAGACTACGTTTAGAGAGGACTGCAATAGTGTTGATAAGGGTGCGTGACACTTAACCGACAGCCACTTAGCCGACGAGACACTTAACCGACACCAGTTAGCCGACAGGACATTTAGCCGACACGGACTCTCAGCCGACGCGGATACTTAGCCGACAGGACATTTAGTCGACAGGACATTTAGCCGACACAGACACTTTGCCGACAGGACATTTAGCTGGCAGGGACAATTAGCCGACAGGACATTTAGCCGACACAGAGAGTTAGACGTCAGGACATTTAGATACGGGACATTTAACTGTCAAGACATTTAGTTCAACAGGACATTAAGCCGACAATGACGTTTCGCTGACACGTACGCAATAATTATTTAAACTGACTATCAATTACAATTTTTCTCGTCTTCTCCCTAAGTTCAAGTCATTTTCTCACCTATCAGTAAAATTCAATTTTCGATTCTTAAAGATTCTATATGTGCTTTTAATTCTTGTGTAGTTTAGCATAGTTTGATATATATCGTGCTGTTTGGTGTATATTGGCAAATTGAAAAAGCATTGAAATTTCTCTTCAGGGAATATAAATTAATTTTCGAAAGGAAAAAAGAATTTTTTTTAGCTCAGTACGACGGTCACTTAGTTACATTTTAATATGGTATCTGCAAAAATTGTCCGTAAAGCTTCTTCATTTAATCAACTAGGTTCCTTTGAACGCTTTCACATCATTAATAATTTTTCTTGCTTATTTAATGATATTAATCTTCCAGTCTCGCTCTTCCAATCTTACAATTTCAAATTTCCAATTCCAATCTTCCAATTAATTTTCCAATCTCGCTCTCTTCTTCTCATAAATTTATCAAATTTGACAAAAAATAGCTCAAAATCAAGCTTGTACTACCAATTTTAAACTTGCCAACTCAAATGCTCAACTTTGTTTATATTCAGAACATATTTTTTGCTGCTAAACTGCATGAATATTTATAAATTCTTAACACATATTGACAAAAGTTATTTTGCATGAAAAGATTTCATATAACTGAATTTATTGAAAATACTTATCACGATTTGCAAAACGTAAGACACAATATTACTTCAAACAATTATAGATATGTTTTTAGCACCAACGAATTTCGGTAAATAATAATTAAAATGCATGCGCACAACCCGACCCAAGTTGCTTAGCGGGTGGGTTTAAATTAAAAGAAATTCCGGCTGGAGAGTTGGACAGGGTAGTTGGATGTTAAACCCTTTTCCGAAATACGAAGAGGGAAAACAGTAAAAATTATTTACAGAACCGCGTATTTAATTCGAAGATTTTTAATCCCACAAACATGAGGTGAATTAGCTTAAAAATAGCGGAACGACGCGGCGTCTTGTTACAGAAGTTACGAATAGCAGAACAACATAGAACGAAGTGTGTTTAGTAAACGGAACTTAATACATAAACTCTAGTATACAATGTTTGAATGTTTTGAAATGTTTTGGTTTTAACATTTTAAAATTCATTGTTGCATTTATATGTTTATTTGAAATTTATTAATTATGAATATCAATTTCTGGTTTTTATAGACAATATCAATTTCTGGTTTTTATTTATTTATAAAAATAGCGGAACGACGCGGCGTCTTGTTACAGAAGTTACGAATAGCAGAACAACATAGAACGAAGTGTGTTTAGTAAACGGAATTTAATACATAAACAAACGGAATTTAATACATAAACTCTAGTATACAATGTTTGAATGTTTTGAATAGTTTTGGTTTTAAAATTCATTGTTGCATTTACATGTTTATTTGAAATTTATTAATTATGAATATCAATTTCTCGTTTTTGTGAAATGTTCTAAATTTCTTACATTGTCTTTTATAATAATAATATATATATATATATATATATATATATATATATAGTATATACAATCATTTTTCTTTTCTAAATAGAAATTATGCACTAATTCAGCTCTCTCAGTATTAACTTTTGAAGTTGTATCATGATGGCCAGTTAGAAGGTAAAAATCAGTATGCCCGATTCCAACACTTTAATTGATTTGCTTAATCTTAAGAATGCTAAAATGAACTGCCTGTGACGATGAGGTGACAATGATTTTTAAGCATCTCTTGTCTCATAAATTAATTTTGTATATGAGATAAAATTATACCTGTAAATGCGAAAAAGTTTTAATCGAAAGATATTCTGATACTTACAGATCCTCTTCGATTACCAAGTGAAGAATCAGAGAATTCTTCTGGTGATGATTTTGGCCAGTCCCTCCATGCATCATCCAAATCACCTAAGTCCCTGGAGGGAAGAAGTTAGAAACATTTAAATGAATCAAGAGGAGTAAAACAATAGAAGAGAAAGAAGTGAAATAAATACACAATTTCGTCTTAAAAACACCCTTATAATCTAGCCCGCACATCAGTTACAATACATAAAGCATTATAGCATAACCTTTGCTGAACGCGGAATGCCGGAACGTGATTTTGCGAATACACAGTTTTTTTAATTCTCTCCTATTAATTTGTCCATCGCCAAAGTTTCAGTTGTACAGGTATGCCACAGAGCGTCAGCAGCGTTGCGACAATAATAAAACTTCAGGCGTACAGCAAGGTTTACTCTCCAGAAGAGAAATATTTCAGCATGTAACGCTCCTGACCCTTAAGTCTGCTCAAAAGAAGTTCTTCTTTATATGTCTTCGTTTCGCCTATTTCTGTTGGTGACGTTATATAATTCGATCGTTAAAAAGAGCGTAATTTCATTTGTCTAACGACCTTGCTCTTTACAAGGTAACACCCACGCGTGTATATGGCAAACCTGCTTAGCACTATTCTCTAGCGTATTGACCCGAGTGTTCCTATCATTTCACTCAGGCTATCAGAGCTGTAAACACTTATTTATTAGTGTTCTATCTTCTCCTTTTGCTATTGTATGTCTTTTACTTTAAAAGACCAATATGATAGTTAAAGTTTGGTTTGGTTTATTTAATTATGGCAAAGCACGCTAGGGCTATCTGACTAAGGGAAAGGATACTTTCGTGGAGGACTTTCTAAGGAAAACACGTTACACATGGTGAAAACGACGAAAACGCTCATGCAGCCAGCCCGTTCGCGGGATTCGAACCTCACACCGAATGATAGCTAAAAGAAAGAATGAAGTTAATGAAGCAGCAAAGGAAAAAAAAAGAAATGCAAGCTGTTGACATTATCTCATAAAACTGAAACTTTAGAGAAACTAAAAAACGCTACACGTATACCATTGCTTACAAAGGAGCTAGCTGTAAACGAGTCAAGCATAAGAAGAATATAGGAGAATGAAGAAAAGGTTCGGTTTGGTGTCAAAACTTCATGTGATATTTCGGCAAAGGTTGCTCAAATTTCAAGAATTCCTCAAATAAAAAAGATAGAAAAATGTTAATAGCTTGGACTTAAGAATCCACTAATAAAAAAAAGGTTCGGTTTGTGGATGGTGCTGCTATTCTAAACCAAACTTAAGGTTTGTGTTCTTTCGTTTTGAATAAAGATGGCCATCTACAGAGAAAACTGAATTTCAAGCAAGAAAAGGTTAAACGGCGTTTTAATTTGCATAACGTAAAGTTTTAGGCAGAAGTTGGCTCTGATTTAAGTTCCGCAACAAGTTTTCAATGTGCGTGAGACTATTTTATAAGCAAATGGTACGACGAATCTACATTAACATTGCCAAAGGTTTTAAAGCATTCAAGGATATGCTCACCTTGTTCTTTCTTTCTTTCTTTCTTTCTTTCTTTTTTTTTTTTTTTTTTTTTGAAATGCATCAGGCGACTTCAAGTGCAAATTTCTATTCATTTATCTATCTAAAACACTCGTACACTGCAAGAAAAATTGAACAGTTTCCGGTTATGAGGAAGTAGAATAGAAAGATCCTCTTTAATGATTAGTTTGAAAGTTTATTCATTTAAGAAGTCAAACATTACTTAAAAAAAGCAAAATGTGAGCATTAAAGTTCTACTAGTTCTCAATAATGTTCCAGGACACAGTGTTGATGTGCTCACAACATTGTATCCAAAGCTAGAACTTTTATTCTTTCCGCGGAACACCACTTCAAAACCTATTATGCCAGGCATTTTTACATCTCTACAAATAAAGCACTAGACAAAGGAAAGCACGACACACTAATGGCATTTTGGAATTTGGAAGCTATTCAACGTCATAGAAATGATTAAACTCGCATGGAAACAAGTGAACTCTTCAATAAAGAATGCTTACTGGCATTCGTGCAAAAAAAGTTAAAGGAATTGTTAAAAAAGGCCCAAAAATTGTCTTATTTTGTAATGGAGATTGACCCAAATGAAAAAAGAAGACAGCACTTTACGAGAGGTATTAAAAAACTTTTCATCCCTTACCACGAAATGTTTAATGAGCTGCGTCAGGCATTGTCCCAAGCAAAAATCACTAACCATTTTTTAAAAAATAATTATATACCTAATTAAGCAGTAACAGAAATTCTTTTAATTAACATTTCTTTCATTTTTCGCTTTTAAATAAATAAAATCTAGGTCTGTATAAATTATACCTTCTTTCTAAATCTGAAATATATCCAATCCGGTTTTTTTTTCATAAAAAGTTAACTTTGTGAAACCCGATTTGGCCGTACGCGCAATGTGTTAATGACGTAATCTCGCGTTCGGCAAGGGTTTATTGTACAGGAAATACGTACGAGGTGACGTACATTTGCAGATGACAGCCATATTATTAAATTCAATAACGAAGAAGTTCCGCATCTAATTACGTTTGGAAAACTGTTACGGTTCGACTAGAATTACTTTTCTTAAAGCTGTAGAGTACTATTTCTAAGTTTTTATGCGCCTTAGCTGAATTTAAGTACTCTAAAAATAGACTGAAGGATGGAAAACATTGGATTTTGCGACATTAAATTTACGATGGATCATCTTGTAGGAAAAGAGAAATTCTTTTTTTGTTCTCAGTGTGGAGAGAACTGGATGTTAAACTGTCACTTTCAGCATGAATGGTTATTCACAACTCTAAATTTTGGTTAGGGAACTGCCCGAAGTCACCTATTGTTATTTGCAGTGTTAAAAGATGTTGTCAGAGAATCAACTAATGTGTAAATCATTCGAAAACAAAAGTTGTCCATATAAGATCTTGCCAAACCCAAGATCTTCGCGCCTTCATTTCCATCTGGCAAGCTCGCTGGGACAACTCAGAAAAACAACGGTCGACACACCTACTCCATCTTTCCCGTGGTTTCCACCAAAAGGCTCAAAACAGATTTCTATCTACAAGAAGCTTTCACAAATCACGGAAGATTTCCCGCGTACCTCAGCAGGTTCTGCCATCAAAACGTAAAATGCCAAGGTTCTTTAATATTAACCGCAACGGTGCTTCAGCTTCTTCAGCAGACGTTTCACATTACATCCACGACTGTCACTCACTTCTCCCATCAGAGCCTTTCTTCCTCAGCTCCAGGGATCACATAGCCTACAAGACCTTCTTCAGGATTACTACGGACAGTGGGGCGTCAGAACTATCATAGACTATGTCTATTCTAAGAGAAAAATAATCATAGCAGATAACCAGGTCTAAGTACCTGACGAAATGTAAAGGTAGAAAGCCTCTACTCATGTATATATGTAAATATCTCTAAGTCAACTAACCCTTTTTGCTAATTTCAAATTGGAGCACCCAACAAAAGTAATAACTAACGTTAAATCTGTTTATCTATTATAAGGTTGAAAAGATAAACAACCAAAATAGGTTGCTGTAGCAACGATCAGAATAACATGACTGACCTGTAGTGCCCATTGAGAGGTGAAGTAGGAGAAATAATAAATAAATAAATAAATAAATGTCCGTAAAAGATCTTAGTTTCTCTTCAGAAGATAGTCAATAATGATGTATCCAAGTGTAGTTTTGACTAAAAATTCGTGTTTTGTTATATATAATTGCCATGCGGGAAAAATAAATGTAAGTGAAAAATTTAATTATTAACGTTTAAATGAAAGCTCATATATTTATGTACTTCTGCGTTGTTTTCATTACTATACATTGCAATTCAATCAAATATAATTTTGGTTTCCATTTTTATCGATGTGCCAAACTTTGCATTGTAATGAGCTTATTTTATGCTAACCAATTATTTTTAGTTTTAGAAATTTTCCTTTCCATTCTAATTTCAGTTTTCTGCGAGAATGTAAATTTTAATGACGTGTATGCAAATCTAAGTAAGTTCGGAATCAGTATGTAAGCAGCGGTTTTAAGAGTTCGTAGTAGGAGAGTTAGTTCAGAGTTTATGCCACGTGTTTGAAGTAGCTTTGTACGTGAATAGTTGCTGCTTAGCCACTTTCTTTAGATTATATTGATAATCTAGCTTCGGCTTTGCTATGTGCAGCCGATTTAGCACTTTAGATAAAGAAGGAGCCCAGTCGTGTAGCTAATCTTTACTTTTATTCTAATTGTCTATTTTATTTTCTGTTCAAGTTACTTAGCCACGAGTGGTGGTAGATTGAGAGCACCATGCGAGTGCGTTTCTGTTAAGGTTAGTTGAAAAAAAAAGGTTAATTTAAACCTTCTTCTTCAGTCACCTGTTTTTCCAAGACCTAGCGGGAATTCGCTACTTAGTTTTTTCACTACGGTCTACAGTGTATGGTTCCAAAAACGTACTAGAAGACACAGCAATATATGCTGTAGAGACATTAGGTATTTTTTGAAAGCAGGCAAGATGAAAAACTAACAACGCGTTCGCCGGGAATCGAACCGCGGACCTCTGGAATACGCGCCCAGTTTGCTGACCATTACACTACGAAGGCATGCTAAGAAGTCGGGAGATATACTTTATAAGTTTAGTTTAAAAAACATTTGAATTGGTAAATAATTAAATAGACAGAATCATATGCATGCTTATGTATTATATGTTCTGTTTTCTATGAGCAATATCAATGTTTTACTGTTTCGGGTAGAAAAATAAAAGATTATCCGTTTAGTTTACTTCAAAACCGAAGACTTTCATCTCCATCAAAGAAATTACTAATTTATATTGCAGAAATGCGAATAAAGGGAATAAAATAAAAACTTAGCTTGAAATGCTAGAGCGCGTTTTGTTTCTTGATTAAGAATAAATCTTTATAAACATTTTTGAAGTACCTTTAAATTAAAATTTTTATTTAAGGTATTATGCTTTAACATCATATCTCAACTACAGATTTGAACAATCGTTATTTCGAGAAAAACGTGTTTAAAAATTTGACATTTGTATAATTTTGAAAGAAAAATGCTTATGACTTGTACTTAACAATTACGTTATATCATCATCCATTGCAGAAAATATGCGTTTTTCTTTACTAGCAGAGCGTAAAACATTGAAAAAGAAAGAACCTAGGAAATCCAAGTAGCTAAAAAGTACCTATGCATGGTTTTACCAGACAATTTAAGTCATTAAAAAGGATTGCTAGAAAACGAATATAACTCTTTTCGCATTAATATACATTTCCAAAAATAGATGGCGATAAAAATTTACCTCAACTCTTCATTATTCACATTTGAAGATCGTTTAGCACTGACACCTCTGCACATGGGGGCAAATACAAACCTCCTGTTTGAAAAGAAAAACAAATATACAATCTTATCAGATCTAGTTTGCTATTAGATAAAAATGAAAATTGCAACAAAGCATGAATGTATGCATCGTTAGTATAAGTGGCAACAGTCATATATTCAATAACATTTTAAGTACTTGAAAAATGCAGCATATATTAATTGCGTTTATTAGCAAAATATTTGGTCATATACTAATCGGTAATTTAAAAAGAAGAGAATTTGCAAAATAATGAAATGTAATTAAATACAACATTCATAACTAGTTAGACCTTCCAACAAAACTAAAACTTATATCATGACGAATATTAACTGTTCATGATTGGTTGAAAATTTTATCTAAAGAGACAATCTTCTGTATTTCTAATTAAATTAAAGTCTGCAATACGTCAAAAGTTGTTAGTTCTTATTTATTTCTAGAACAGTTCATCAGAATTCAAGCACGGTTTTAAATGGAACCTTAATAATTTAAAAAATACTGTTTTAAAACATCGCGGGTAAATTTGAAAATTTGACTTTATATTTCAAAAAGTAACAATTGCATTTAAATGAGAATTGGTTTAAAATATAAGAAATTACATAAAATATGCAAACTACTTCAAATTATGTAATCATTTATAAGTCTTGTGTCTGGTAAAAGCATAAAATAAAATTTACAATATCACATTTATTGATTTAATAACAATTGCCTTTTTATAACTTCACAATAAACTTAATTTCACAAATAACATGAATTTTGAGATTAACGAATACTTTACTGAAATTCCATAGAACCACCAAATATGTATCATTTTCCTGAAAGCTCATTCAATTTATATTCTGGATTTGGCTAAAACGAAAGTTCAAATCCCAGTTTAGAGTTATGTCACCATTGGCCGTTCATAATGCCGTCATAAATGTCTCTTAGCTATTAAATTGCTATGTTTTGTCCAACGACGCTTTCACCTTGCGTTGTTTGCTTCGAGATGTTTTCTTCCGCGATGTTTTTGCTGCAGTGTTTTCTCCTGTAACCCCTATGGTGTTTCTCTCGAGTTGTTGTGTCGCAAGCCTTACAATAGCAGAGGAAAGTTGACGATGTAGAGTATGGTGAGTTCAAATGATTATTCTGCGATAGTCCACTCCTTTTACTGCAGCATTGACTCAAGTGAGAAGAGATGAATCCACATTTTGCTCATAGTCAGAAACCGACGCAAAACGTTTTTCGAAATGCAGTTAAGCACGGCTAAATATACTGCGTTGAAATTCAACCATCGTGGCTCTCGTCTATGTCACAGAATTTCCGTTTGAATTATTTCTAGCAGATTACTCTAAATTGTTTCAGTACTGCATCTTAACAAGCTCGTGACTATTACTCGATGGTCTTCAATAGTTTTGTTCAATGATTATGAGCTATGGTGTCGTATTGTGTCATTCGATGAGGCTCCTTAACTCTGCTTCAACCTGAGCAGCCATATTATTTAAGTAAAATCAATGCTTGTTACTAAGTTTTCCCTCCCCAGTTTTATGACATGTAGTGAAAATATTATTAAGAGGAGCTATATGTAGTGAAAATATTTGTATGTAGTAAAAATACTTATATATTTTAATTTCTTATGTAATGAAAAATGTGTTAATTTCTGTAAGCTATGAGAAATATTTAATATAATTATTCAGGTGTATAAGTGATAACCAAAATTTTGAATATCAATTTTATCAGCGATGAAGTTATAACAATGATTAAGAGTACATCACGTTGTTTCCGCAATAACCCGAATGATAGGGATAAAAATGTATGACCTACAGAGGATAGCAAAATAAAGTACTTACCCCAGACTTCGTGATAGTTGAAGAAGAAAATACAAGTTATTCATCTACTATTTATCTTTCCTATCAAAAAATTTTATTGCTGAGCTCACACAAATAAACAAGAAATTAAATATCAGATCATAACTATAGTCCTACTATAAATACAGAGCGTCCATTCGTTTATCGATACACTTATCCATTTGCATCACTTTCAATAAATCACAAATTAAACGGGAATCGAAGATATATGTAGACCAGGAGTATACTCATCTTGAAATTTATTTTGATTTTGAAGCTTCTACCAGTGAATTAATTTGGAGCAGTCACCACGTGGCGATAAACAATGGATGAGTCTTAAATTGCACAATGAGATCGTTTACGATTCTCGTTTTAAAACATCATTCTACCCAGGTTGAATTTTCAGCAACTGCATATAGAATGAATATATTCAATAAAGAAACTACAGTTATCGGACTTTTCAGGAAAGTAAAACGTGCATCGTCACACGAGGTTGTAGGTGAAGAAACAGTCAGTGAAGAGACAGGCCGAAGCCCGTCCTTCACCCTTGAACTCCCAGTAGCGAAGAGAAAAAAACCGGTCCAACAACTGCCACCAAGGGCTTGGACGAAACGATGACGATTCTTGAAGCGATAGTCTGATGATAGATGCCGGCTTGCTAGCACATGACAATTCTTACAATGCTACCATAAAGCGCTTGAAGAATGCGAATAAGGCATCTCATTTTTGTTGTCAGCACTGCCAAGGCCTGAACTAGTTTAAAAAATGCAGTTATATCAGCAGCTTTAGCTTGTCAAATAAACTATGACGAAATGCCATAGAAATTTATCAACCAATGCAGATATTACATTCGTAAGGACTGCCTGTTATAATCCATCGTTCATCTGTGCACCGCAAAAACGTTAACTGACAAACATCTTAAAACCTTTCGCAAATGTTATCTCGCAGGAGCAATTATTTTGAGTTGGTTTTGAATTACCATTTCTACCATGGTCTCGAAAGCGAGGCTGAACATTTTCTGCTTTCTCACTAAAATATTTCTAAACCTTGATAGCCATTAAAAAGCATTCTTTACAAGAGTTATATTTCAATTTTTGGGAATTTAGGAAGCAGAAGAACTATCCAGATATACTTTAGGAAACTCCCATTTAATTCAGAATCTCTTTCCACTTTTAATTAACATATAATTGTTAATTCACATACAGTCTACTTGCTTGCATTCTACATGAACGTTTAAAGGTTATTATACAAAATGGCCTTAATATTAATGATATGAATCTGAAAATAAGTTTACGACAGTTTTTCTTCTCAAAAGTAGCATAAATTTTTCACCGAGTCGTGCGCTCAAACCGTCCATAGACTTTGGCCACTAATAAGGCCAGAAGTGGTGGTCACTTTATTATGGAGGTACATAATAGGTGGGCCACCTTTACCTCCTATGAAGGGACGCACAAATACACCCATGCCTTCTCTGGGATTCGAACTCGGGCTCTTTGGTATTGCAGTCGGATCCCCTAACCACTATACCTTCTCTTTATATATAAAATTTTTTCATAATACAATAAAATCCGTACTCATAACTATGCTTCTGTCAGGCAGACTATTTTGACTATGGCAAAGCACATAGAAGAATCTGAATTCAAGTCTTAGTAAGTGTTGCTACTAAAGTTGCGTTCTTACTAAGCTAAGTGTGTTACTACGTTGTGAACAAGTGTGCTACAATTGTTGACTATTTAACTATGATCTAGTTACTAAGTGTCGATTTAACTATAATTAACTACTGAGTGACGATTTAACTATGATCTAGCTACTAAGTGTGCTACAAGTATTACTACTAAGTTAATTTTTTAATTCCCAACTAACTGAAAAACAAAAATCTTTAATATTAATTCGAAGGTTTAATTTTCTCGAAGTTAAAGGTGCTAAATAAACATCACACAATAAAATAAAATTTTGTCCTTTTACATAAAATTTATAAGTTTATGTAATTTTTTTAAAATCTATTTTTGTTTATATATTTCGCATGCATACATACAAAAGGACTCGGTACCCAGTGAATTAAGAGAATGTTTTATTCTTTATTCTCTTCTGTGATTTTAATTTTCTTAATCTGTGCTGTTTTATTAAGCAGAAATTTTTAACTTTTCTTTCAGTTCCTCATTATGAAAATTCAGCATCTTAATTTTCTTCAAATGATGTCACAAATTTTCGGAAGGTAATTATTTATTTTCTGCCGCTAATATCATTACTGCTGTGCATATTTTTTTGAACAAATTAGGTATTATTTCATATATCCAATTTGTAAGCTAAAATGAATTTCATATAAGACTTGTTTTGTATTTCTGTAACTTTAAGAACAGTTTACGGACATTTTACGTTACACCCTAGGTCATTTTCTCATCTATTTCTTTTCCTAGATCCAATTAACGTCCTCTATAATCGCATACGTTTAGCGTGACGGCGAAATTGTTGACAGCACTTCTGAATTATTTTCTTTGTCTTGGTTACATCATTCTCCCACGCACAAATTCGTTCCGGTATGACTTTGAATATTTAGGTGATTTATGTGTACCATACCGTACCATCTACCAATTAAGTAACAGTGTATATTTTATAACAAACTAACTTCTTCTAGCTTCGATTCAGCAAATAAAAAGCCCATGGTATAAAATCAATACTACTGAGTCAAAGATGGAAAACGTTATACAGTACTTTTCCTGAAGTTAATTACATAATCGCTCATATTTGAAGTGAATGCATGAACCTACGGAACAGCATTTGCCCGTCTAAATATTATGCTAGCCACATGCGGACAATCAAATGTCCTAACAAGCACATAAAATCAATAAAAATAGATGAAAAGTATCAATTGTATATTTTATGCTTTGCTGTTATTTGCAACCATAAGTACTGATATTACAACAAGAACCATAGTCAATATAAAAAAAATATTAAAAATTCAACATTAATTACAATTAATACAAAATATTTTATTTTAAGTTATCACAATATGCTTTCATTTAACAAAAACATCTTTTCTGCCATTTTTTTCCTCAATAATTCTTTCAGTTGTAGTGCTAAGGCCAAAATTACCAATTAAGTTTATTCCTGCTGCTAAGAGCATAATTAATTACGGCTTCTAAATTTTCAGTTGTAATACTGAAAATATCGATCGGCAATAAAGATTATATTCATAGGTAATGATAATATAAAACTGTAATGTGATCATATATAAAAATTGCTTATATATATTAGGGTCACCTGTAAGAGTGACTTTGAAGATAAAGTAGATGACTTTCAAAGTAAAATATGCCTAAATCAAAACGCTAATTACTGTAATTTCTTACAGAAGATAAATAGCAAGTTTTCAGTGAAAAGAGGGTTGATTAGGATTGCGTGTTTTAAGAGAAAATATTCGAGGTTTAACTTCATAAGCGCCTTTTCAGTTTTGATCACGCGCATCACAAAAGATGGAACCTCTCTCGAGGACTTCCAGATGTATAGATTTCAAGTATCATTATTTTGTTAAGATACTACACCCACAAACGACTATTTTTTTGGCAAGTTCTAACAGGGGTTTATTTGCACATGCAGTAACGTTCATCTAATCATTAGCTTATGGAACAGTACCAAGTAGCTGTAAATTTCAGTTGATCACGCTGTTTGCCCCAATTGCGCACACACTTTTCGTCCACTTATATACTCTTGCTGCTGCTTTTTTTTTTTTTTTTTTTTCACTTTCCTGCGCAAATTCTACGACCTTCAGTTTAAAAGCCGCTGTACAGCTTCTGTATTTTCCCATTGCAAGCACGCTACTTGCTGACTACCACTAATTCCGATGACTGAAAAGAGAAAGCTTGAAATATGCGAATGCTCCAAGGAGGAAGAAAAGGAAGTAATTTCATTACAAAACAGTATTTCCTGGAAGCCAGTTTAGTGAAAACCTGTTTGGACTGCTTTCATTTATTATCGCGTCTGCCGAGGGAATTGCTGGCTGCAGCTGCACCAGAATGCAAGGAATAAAAGCTGTACCAGAAGGCAAGGAAAGTCTCTGCGTTCCATCCTGGCACCATCCAAAGACGAAACAAATGCATATTCTTTCTTTAAAGAATTTGCGAAATTTTGTGGGAACCCATAAGCATCTCGCAAATCCGACGCACGCGGAAGTGAAACTATTTTCACCATTACTGAATTTTTTTTCACCATTACTGATGTAATATACTATTGCAGTTTTAGGTCATTAACTTTAATTTCTAATTTTAAGGTCTAGAACAATGTGAAAGTTTTACGAAATGACAGCACCACGTGCAAAGCAAGAAAATTTATATTATAAAAAGTTTATATTATAAAAAGAATGCGTCGAAACGTTTTCATTTTTTCTTTGTCTGTATTGTCTTATCTATATCTATTTTCAGATACATTGTGTACAAATATTTGGTAATTGTAAAATTATTATAATAAGTTGTAAGGATTTTGTTAATTTTATCAATAGTTTAAGTTCCTTTCCTGTCAAATTCTTAGCTTCAACTTACTACTTCCGGCCAGATCGTAGTTTTAGAATTACTCTGAATACATAATTAGGAAGAGCGGTATTTAACCTCGAAGTTCTACTTGCTGAGTTAGAGAGAATCAAAATTCTGATTTGCGCGCGTCTCCTTTTTTTTTTTTTTTTTTTTGGCTACTCTCTTGCAAAGCTGTTATTACGCTCGGCCGTACTCAGGCCCTTAATAGCTTCGTAGTCAAATAGAGTCAAATAGGGCCAACTCGGTTAGAATCTTAATAGCTTCGGCTATATCTCTTTAGTTTAAAATAAATTTAATTTGAATCTTATTTGAATAAAATCTGTAAAATCTTATTTGAATAATAAAGGGTTAGTTACCCTTCCATCTTGTTGTTTCTTGTCACACGAACTTAAGCAATTATTCGCTTAGCGGTTCTTAAGATTCTTCACTTTCTACAGTAACTGAGAAATATACACAAGTGAGAATCCCACAAAGTTAAAGAAACATCAAAATTGCTAAAAGTTTTGCAATTTTGATCTGCTGCAGATCCCGCGACCCCCATGGGAGTCGCGACCTACAATTTAAGAAACTCTGATCTAAATGCAGAAAGAACAAAGATCTTTTGAAAGAAAACAAAAGGATCTTTTGATAAGAAAGTGTTTCAAAGGATAAGATAAAGGTTCCTTTTCATAAGGATTCAAGAAATGTTTAGTAAAAAAATATAAGTGAATTGTGGGTTTCTTCTATAATTTGTCATGCACTAAGAAACGGAGCCAAAAAAAGATAAAAATTCGTTAAAATCGACGTTTTTGTTATCAAATAATCAGTCAGCGCAAAATTTCTTGATAAAAAAGGGTACTAAATTTATAGACTTTGTTTATATGCCTTCAAAGTTTTTTTATTTTTCTAGAGAATTATTGTGTCTTCGATATAATGAAGAGAAGGCTGCCAGTGTAGATCAAAAACAATGGATGAGGGAGAAGAAAAATTGCTCGAAACTTCACGAAATATCCTAATTCATATGTAGGAATTCAACATATAGATTAATACTACAGGAAAAAAAACTATTAATATTATATAGGAAAACATTTAAATACAATATTTAAGAAGCAAATATTTTTATTGAAAATATTAACTAAGTGGTAACTTCTTAAAATTGATAAAAAAACTTCGTGCTATCTGTGACTGGTATCTATAATAATATATATATAATAATAAAAGCAAGTGTAATGTGTCTGTCTGTCTGTCTGACCGAGCTCTCCAGCCAAATCTATCGCACGCAGGGACCTGGAATTTTTTATACGGAAGCACAAAGGGGCTGGCCACCAGACCTCGAAGCCCGATTTTCGATTTTTGAATTAGAAAAATTTAAAAAAAATTATTTATAATTAATTAATCACGGTTTTTTTGACTCACTGATATTATTATTTGTTTTCAAATAACGTTCGATTGTAACAATTGATTTCTTTATTCTAGCGTTAGTTTGCTGTTTTGACGATACATTAAATCGATTAATTACAATTCATTTCTTTTTTGTAGCTTATTATTTATAATTAATTAATCACGGTTTTATTGACTCACTGATATTATTATTTGTTTTCAAATAACGTTCGATTGTAACAATTGATTTCTTTATTCTAGCGTTAGTTTGCTGTTTTGACGATACATTAAATCGATTAATTACAATTCATTTCTTTTGTGTAGCTTATTATTTATAATTAATTAATCACGGTTTTTTTGACTCACTGATATTATTATTTGTTTTCAAATAACGTTCGATTGTAACAATTGATTTCTTTATTCTAGCGTTAGTTTGCTGTTTTGACGATACATTAAATCGATTAATTACAATTCATTTCTTTTTTGTAGCTTGTGGGGGGGGGAAGAGAGAGAGACAGTCTACATGTCCTACACTACTATTCCTGCGCTATTCACTTATCTGCATTTTCTAAATGCACGGGCAACGCCGGGTACACCTAGTTAATTAATATTTAAAACAATACCTCCTTAAAGACATTATCAATTGTCTGAAAGATTCAGCATATTCAGTTACAAGAACAAAAAAGAGGTATATTTTGTTAGGATATAGATAACGTATTTATCGTAGAAGTCACCAGCAAGAAACTGCAGTAAGCAAGCCTCAGGGTAGAAAGTCACTAATCTCATTGACTACACTAATAAAATACAAATATCAATAAAAGGAAAAACAAGTAATGCTGATATGTTCATTTATCGATGGTAAATGTTTCACCTGCGAACATGACTCGTGGTTTCGTTATTATTACTGTTACCATTAACGAGACCAGTTATGCGAAAAAAAATACACTGTTAGTAAAATTTAATTGGTTGGTTACAAATTGGTTCCAAAACATTTATTGGTTGACTGCAAATTTTCGCGTCTCATTTGAAAATAAAATACAAGTAGCCATATCTTAAAGGAAATACTGGGTCTGATCACAGGTTGGATGAACGGGCCTTTTCGTGGTTCTATAAAAAATACGAGCCACTTCCCCTTAGAAATTCCTTCACGAAGGCATCCTCCTTTTAATCAGGTAGTTCTCCAGTGCTTTGCCATAATCAAACAAACCAAACCAAAATTAAAGAAAATAAGTTTTTTTATTTTATTACATTTCTTATTCTTCTGTTTCCTATTGTTTATTATTACACTGTTTCTTATTCTTAAGAAATTTGCTAGACAGTTTTTAACAATTTCCGCAGAATCATGTTTCTTGTCTTTCAAACTATTTTCAACGAACTAAATCAGATAGAAGTTCAAAGCACAAAGATCTGGAGATTATGGTGTTTGCTGGAAGATCCTTCCATTTAATCCTAATTGCAGTTCACTTTCAACAGCGTCAAGTGTCAACAACGACAACAGCAACATCAGTCATCTCATATTTTATTATTTATCGTTATGTAAACGGACATGAATTAAGTCCAAATTTGCATTCGCATAAATTTAGATTAAAATTATAAATTACGTTAGTATTGCGATTATAGATTATATGCTTCAGGGAGTAAATTTCATCTTAATCGAACTTCGTCGTTTAGTCGTGTAAACAATTTACTATGAGCAATAATTTACCGTAAATTTGCAGGTTAAGTGAGACTAGAAGGTACATAGATTTATAACAAACCTGAAACGTTTTATCTCCTTATCGCTCGCTATAATTGCTCTGATTTTATTTTAGCGTATGTCATTTTGCTTCTTTTAGCAATATATTCTTATCTCTATGTGACCTGATTAAGAAAGAATTTCATCATAATCTTTTTCAGTTTTTTTGACTGTACATGTTTGTCATCTAATTTAATGTGCACTTTCATATTTTATAAAACCTTGTAAGGTATTTCACCCGCCTTCTTAGCATGTCTTCGTAGTGTAGTGGTCAGCACGCTCGGTGCGTATTCGAGAGGCCCGTGGTTCGAGTCTCGGGGGGGCATTGCTCATTTTTCATGTCTCCTGCTTCGCAATAACCTTATATATTATCTTTATATTATATATCGTCTTTACAACCTTATATATTATCCTATATGTCACATGCATACGTCTAAAGTATAACCATGTGGTTATTACATGATAGGGAGCATGAAATGTATCTCTATTGCATGTTACCCATGTGCTTATTATTTCATGTTTATGGTTTTATGAATTTTTGATCTGTCTTAAAAGGATGCTTTTCTCATCAATATTACATTTCATTTGGAATTTGTTAGAATTTTAGCTCATAACTTTACAAATAATTGCAGTTTGCGTTTCCTTGTATAAAATGAATTGATGTTTAGGTATCGATTCGTACCAGGAAAGTAGGTAAGCGCAGGAAAGTAGTTGAGATAAATCACTGTTTGTGTCCATTTTGTGGATGTTTAGATAATATATTTTAAACCTTGTGTTTGGTCAAGTTTACCATAGAAGTTTTGAATCAGAATCTAAACCAACCAAGCAACCAAAAGTCTATAGTGGGCAAACTGTACAAAATACTTCCTACTATCGCTTTTACAAATAATTTCTCATAAATAATAGAAAACAAACTAAGAAAATTATTCGAAGTACGATTTTCAAAGTTTCCGTTTCAACTCCATGGAAATTTAAATTTCTTGCAGACATAAGTCTTGGCTTCAGTTCTGAGAGTAAGTATAATCCAAAAAGTGAAAACCATACATAATAAAAAATCATTTAAATCACGTTTTAAAACGTAACAGCATATAAATCAAAGAAAAATAGTTTTCGAAAACGATCAGCATGAGATTCCGAAAAATTACATTTCTACCTGACAGAAAACAAATTTAAAAACTAATTACATTTATCTTAAAGCATTCATTGCCTTTGCTACCAAGTCCCAAATTATTTCTGTAGCTATTAATTCATGCGTCATTAACAGCATCCCATTCAGCTGTTACGCTAGTTAAAGTTGATTAAGTTCACACCACTTGTGAGCAAAATCTTCTTTTCCTACTGCAGGAAAGTAGTTGAGATAAATTTTCTCAGTGGGCTACAAAATTCATGTCACTAAGAGGAAGTGCTATTACTTGAGATAGTTAAAGACAGATTTTGTTTCTTTGTTTCACTAAAATTGGATTACAATTAACAACGGAACTAATTACTTCCTTAATTGATGTGTCTAATTTGCTAAAGAAGCTGGGCAAAATGGACATTGTACAGATAATATATGCTATCAATACTAAAATCATAATGGTCTTTTGAAGTTTTTACGTACCACTAAAATTTGCGAATTGAATTTAGGAAATCTGTTCTGCGCTATTTGAAATCTTTTCCTCTGACTTGGAGTTATTGTGGCCAAAATTGAGATACGAAAAGTATAAATAAAGAGACTGTAGCCGTAGGTTTCATCTTGACAACATTGTAGAGTTCCCGTTTAGAAAGAAGAGTGAGGAATTATTTGATGCACAGGTAGTACGAGTTTGAATTGCGTTGAGTTACGTAGTCGTCTGGGAGGGGAGTAAGGGATTTTTCTTAAACTATATTTTTGCGTGCATTCTGAAAATGCGTGACATCAATTTCGAACAGCGTCATGCTGTCAGATATTGCTTTAGACTTGAACGCAGTGCGACAGAAACTTTTGCAAAGGTCTGAGAACTACGAAGGCAATGTTTTGTGGAAGGCCCACACTTTTAGGTGGTTTAAGGTATTTTCAGAAGGAAGGGAATCGACTGAGTCGAGCCCTACAGGATGAAACCTGAAACTATGGCGAAAATATTATCAAAATCCAGAATTTTGTGCTTTCTGATTGTAGCTTGACAGTCAAAATGATCGGAGAAAAGTTGAATTTGAATAACACCACCATACATCAGATTTTGAGAAATCAATTGGGTGTGTGTGTGTGTGTATTTAATTATGGCAAAGCACACTAGGGCTATCTGCCTAAGAGGAGGGATGGCTTCCGTGGAGGACTTTCTAAGGGAAACTGGCTCGTATACACGTTACACATGGGGAAAACCACGAAAACACCCATGCAGCCAGCCCGTTCGCGGGATTCGAACCTCGGACCGAACTACCAGTGTTCAGGGACTTTACCGCTCGGCCGCTGGTGGGCCAGAAATCAATTGGGAATGAGGAAAATTGGGGGGAGGGTCTTGACTTTTTGATCGGATTGAAAATCATCTTTTATTTATGAAACGTGTCATTACTAGTGAGTAGTCTTGGGTGTTCCAGTACTACCCAGAAACGAAGCGCCAGAGCCAGGAATGGTACACTTCAAATTCACCAAAACCAAAATAAGCAAGAGGAGCAAGTCGAAGATTAAAGCACCATGATTTGTTTCTTCGATGGGCTGGTTATCGTCTCCAAAGAGTTTGTGTCTTTAGGGGAAACAGTTAACCAATACTTTTACCAATAATTTCTTCAAAGACTCGAAAAAGTGTCATGAGTATTGCGACCGAGAATCAAGACCAAAGGATTCTTGGTCTTATTCAAGACCAACTGAGTGCTACATCACGACAATGCGAATTGTCACACTAAATTTTCAGTTAGTTTTTGGCAAATAAATACAACTCTGTGGCTTCTCAGCCCCCTTAGTAGCGGGCACAGCCCGACCCGCCTAACCAAACAAGTTGGTCTTATGGTCATGACAGGCTATGCCCATTTCAACAAAAGAAAAAAATGAAACATAAAATATCTAAATAACAATAATGTGTAAATAATAATTATAAGCATAAAAGTGGAAAAAAAAGGAACAAATACAAACATTTAGACAAGAGCAGACACTAAAGACAAAAACAAAAAAGCAAATAACAAACATAAACAATGGTAACAACAAATTATTAAAATATACCAATTAATGATGGCAATAAAATGCAAATATCATACACTGATTTCCACTGCCCGGCGCTCAACGTTAATAAATTTCATCACAGATTTACATAATTGTGCGAAATCTTTATAGCATAAAAAGGGATTTTCAAAATCAATATTTTTATTGTTTCTTAAGCCATCAAAGTAGGGACAGACCTCGAGGAAATGCTTAGCATCACCAAACAGATCACATAGTTTACATTTATCGTCGTTCTGTATCTTAAACCTAGCGAAGTATCCCGGGAAACCCCCATGACCGGTCAGGCAATTACAGTATTCGAGTTTCAGCACCCTTTTATGAAAAGTAAAAAATTCATCTCCAACGCTGTTTCCGAAGATAATTATTTTGATGAAGGCAATGTGAGACTGCAACTTTAATTGAAAAAAAATTTATAAAAAATGAGCCTCATTACCTTATTTATACATCTCGAACATAATATACATATACGTCGCTCAGGTAATCCTGAACGAAGAAGTGTAGAGAAACTTTTCAATTTCTTTTGCTAGATTAAATATTTTACTATTTACAGCATAAATTCCAAATTTGGTTTCTTAATAATTATACATTATGAATATACTGATACTGATACGCAGTCGCATGGACCTCCGACCTAAGGTTCATTATGAATATACTATTCAAAATTATATATAATAGTTTTTAGATAATTGGAACAAAAATATTACTTTTCTGATATAAATATCTTTCTCATTAAGCCATGTGTACACAGATGGTCTCAATCTAATTGTTTTAGCAGCGGTTGCTAGGTGTAGCCATGCAACAATCAATTTTTTGTTTTGCAACAAGAGGTTAAATAAAAATTGATCTTAACAGATAGCTGTACTTCGTCGTACGTATGACGTCGTAGTACAAAACATCGTGTGAGAAAAGAAAGCAAAGAGAAAACATCGCAGTTCTAAAACATCATGGTACAAAATATCGTGGTCGAAAATAAAGCAGTTTAAAAACATCGTCGTCGAAAATATCATGGTAAAAAATAAAGTGCCTACAAATCATCGCATGACGATAACATCGCACACATGCCTTTTTCGGGTTTTAAAAGTAAGTGCATTTTCGCATAATGATTTGGGAGCGCAAGAAGGAAAGAGGGATATTTTTACATCTATATTTTATATTTTTAAATGAATAAATAACTTTTTGTAACTTGAAAAAGAAGAAAGAAACTTAAGCATTTAAAACCTGAAAATGAAAAGAAAATTAATGCATCTTACAGCTCTTAATTTTATATTTACATAGTTAATTACAAATCTTAATTTTTTGTAAAGTTTTACTGATAATTCTTCATGAAAAATACAGTCTAAAATGTTTGTGTTTAGAAAAAGGAAAAGGAAGCTAAATAACTGCATCAGTTACCTCTATACAATCTGCTTACTTAATTATCAAATTACTTTTTTTCACGTTTGTTAATCTGTTATTGTTTTAGTGAAAATTATATGTCTTGTTTTGTTTACGTCTATTCTTAAACTTTCATTAAACATTTCCACCATCTTTCCTTCTTGCGCTATCAAATCATTATGCGAAATTGCATTTACAACTTTTAAAACCTGAAATCTCATATGTGCTATGTTATCGTCATGCGATGATTTGTAGGTACTTTGTTTTTGACCACGATATTTTCGACAACGATGGTTTTAAACCGCTTTATTTTCGACCACGATGTTTTAGGACTGCGACGTTTTCTCTTTGCTTTCTTTCCTCCTACGATGTTTTGTACCACGACGTTTTCGCCATGCGTTGTTTTCTCCTCGACGTTTTAGCCGTAATTTTCAATCCGTAACCCAAGGAAGTCATGTGGTGTCCACATCAGATTTTCTTAATTTAGTTTTCTGTCCTGGAAATAGTAACATGCTTAGCGCTCAAAAAACTGAAACTAAAATGTTTGCTGGAACAATAGAAACGTTTCTATATGTTTATATTAAAATAATGTTATTTATTTATTTTTCGTTATCTAAAGAATCAAGTTAATACAATCAAATAGTCAACAAATTAGTTGATAGAAGTAATCATCAATGAATTAAAAAAACTACAATACAAAAATGAAACGGTTCGAATGCTTTTTACAATCAAGGAAATGAATTTGCAAAACATATGATAAAATTATGCTCACTTATTAGAGCAATCTAAAAATTAATGACACTTTGAATTACATAGCAACTGCAAGCACACCTATTTGTGGTACATTTAGATTTGCAATAACATTTTCTGAAACCCTGCCTGAGCAACAATTTAAAAGTGTAAGTGGTGGCTGTTTTAAGCGTACAGAAACGTTGCTGTTGTTTCAACAACAAAGATCTTATTTTCACATTTCAAAGATCTTTAGCGATTGCCTAGCAGGTAATGTCCAGATTATCTAGGTAATTTGAGAAATTAAACAATTTTTCTCCCTTTAACCGATCACCCTAGTTAATGTGATAGATATTCTGCAAAATAACTGATTTCTGCACTTTATCGGTAACATATATATATAAAGATTATTTTCAGATTAGCTAGACAATCTGAAGATTAGCTAGATCGTAGCAATCTTGCTTTTAAGCAAGAAGAAAGGGGATGAGGACTTTGGCGAATGCCGTTTCCTCCAGTCCGTGAGACAATTAGCTAGATATTCCGCACTTTTAGCGGTAACGTATATATAAAGATTACCATATCCTAGATGTTAAATTTCAAAACATTTTTATCCCTCATTTTATCCCTCTCCATAGATGGCGCTATCTTTGCGCCAACTTTTTTTTTTTTTATTATTATTTATTTATATCTTTTTATTGCGGATGTGTTATTTTTAATTTTGTTTTTGTTTTGTCGCAACAGCTGTAAAAAACCAAACGACACAATACAGTATTCAATGAAAATGTGAACATGTAAAAAATTCTACTAGTGCATATAAAAGTCAAAATTTGATTTATTTCGTGTCTTTACAGTGTCTCACAAAAGTGATGGGACACTTGTGCTTTACAAAAGGAAACTGTAGTAAAATAATTAAAAAAAAACATGTAAAAATTTTTTGTGGATGTGTTTCATACTTAAATTTAGTAACAATTATTACATAACATACATTTTCTCAAAATATTAAAATATTAATTTAATAAAAATACAATTGTTTAGAACGGAGCAAAAATGGCTCACATAAGTGATGGGACACTTACTTTTCCATCAAATATTTATCCAAAAATTTTACTTTTTAAAAGGTTTTAATATTTTGTTGGATTTCCTTTTTCTTTTAAAACATGATTTGATCTTCTTGGTATGGATTCGACTAATTTTTTTATGATTTCTGGAGCGATTTTCCCCATTCTTCTTGAAGCACCGATTTTAATAGTTGCTTTGAAGAAATGGTGTGTTTGCGAATTCTTGATTCCAATTCTTGCCAAATATTCTCTATGGGATTTAAGTCTGGAGATTGTGGTGGTGTTTTTATTATTTCAGGATAGTTATACAGCAGCCAGAGTCTAACGTTCAAAGCAGTGTGCTTGGGGCCATTGTCTTGGTAGAATTTAAAATCGTTATGAAGGTTCAATTTTCGTGCTGAAGATTTCAAATTTTGATTTAAAATGTCAATATACTTGTATTGATCCATTATACTATCAATAAAAACGAGATTACCAACTCCAGCGGACGACATACACCCCCATACCATAACTCCTTCTCCACCATGTTTTACTGTTGGCACCAAGTTCTGTTTGCGAAATTCTTCCCTGGGCTTTCTCCTCACCAAGATTCTACCGTCAGAACCAAATATATTAAATTTATTCTCATCAGCAAATATAACTTCATTCCAGTAATCAGAATTCTTATTTATGTTGGATTTTGCGAAAGCCAGTCTGAGTTTTCTATTCTTTTCACTTACGAAGAATTTTTTCCTGGCTGCTCTACCGCGATATCCAGCAGATCGAATTACTCTTTTAATAGTATCAGGATTAACAATTACTCCATATAATGCTTGTAAACCAGCAGCAACTTTAGGAGCACTCATTCTTGGACTTTCTTTTAATATTTCGAACGATAATTCGCTTTATTCCATCGGATAGCTTTGATGGTCGGCCAGGTCTTCTTTTATCCTGAATCATATGGTTCTTTTTATATCGTTTAATGATATTGAAAACTGTTGAATGACTCAAGTTAATTGTTTCAGAAGTTTCTCTAATAGATTTTCCACGTTCAATATGCAAATTAATAGCTAATTTTCGAATTTCAGGCAAAGTTTCTTTTCGTTTAGCATTCATGGCTGCACAGAGCTAAAAAACACAAAATTTCCAAAACAAACTAGAGAGAAATACTGCAGACGATTTTATAAATTATTGCCAATTGCTTTTGAGTAAAAATAAAAACCCCAAAATATATCTTTATTGTTGTACGTCTAATGATGTCCCATCACTTATGTGAGCCATTTTTTTGCTCCGTTCTGAACAATTGTATTTTTATTAAATTAATATTTTTATATTTTGAGAAAATGTATCTTATGTAATAATTGTTTCTAAATTTAAGTATGAAACACACCCACAAAAAATTTTTACATGTTTTTAAAATTAATTTTATTACAGTTTCCTTTTGTAAAGCACAAGTGTCCCATCACTTTTGTGAGACACTGTATTTATTTGTGTCAAAGACACGTGTTTCAGGTAGCTATAAATCTATAGTTTAGCATCTACACAAGGTAAGTCTTTTAATAATTATTAATTATTGAAATTTATCGCCAAACACTAAAAGGAAATTGTATAAGAAATTAAAAGTGGTACTAAGAAAATGGGAGTGAGAATTGCATTATTATTTGACATTATTGTTTATATTATTAAAGTTTGATAATATTTGACTAATTTGATTTTTAAAAGCAGAATGGAAAAGGTAATTAAAGCGTCAAGATTATAAAACAAATTTAGATAAATAAGTAAAAGCTATTAAATTTTTTAAAGAATATTAATAATTTCTTATATATGAAAGAAATTATTAACACTTTATATATATAAATAACAAAATAAAAATGCTAACAAATTTATGATTGATAAATCTCTAAGTGAAAGTGGAAGTATATAATTTATTCCGCAGAAAATCAAATGAACTATAAATAAAAAATTGTTCAAAAATGCATTGTTTACGTTCTTCTAAAATTCAGAAATATTACTCAAACAAAATTCAGGTATTTTTCTGTAACTAAGAACAAAAGGAAAAGCACCGAGCACTAAAATATAAACATTAGCGCATGAATAAAGAATGATCCATCTGTTTACATACTTCCATGCATATTTTTCAGAAATTTGCTACTCTCGCCATTTACCGCAAGATTTTCCAAGCTTTCATTTACGATCTAAGACCGCTATAAAATATAAGAGTATAGCAGTATTCCGAGCGGTTACCATGACAACAGCAGAGCTATTTTCCTCAGAGGGTTAACTGCCTTTATGCATTTTCACCATAAGAACAATATTAGCTAAGTTTCACAGCATGGACAATAGTTTCTCAGTTGGGAACTGTGGTCATGCAACGTTCTTTAGCCCGCTGCCACATATTCGATGATAAATGTTTTCTTCCACGAACAATTGCAGACGATACTGTTCGAAGCCTGAGACTTTACTGCTGTTAATGGCAACATAAAAATTCTCTTGTGTAGAAGGAGGTTTAATGCACTATTATTCCTTTTCTTTCCAAAACGATAGCTAAAAATTCTCTTTGGCAAGTAAGTTAATTACATAAGAAGCAATATGAAGAATTTAAAATATTTGTTAGGAACCTATTTACTAACAGAATATGCACAATACTTTAAAAATATTCAGGACAATTTAAAAAATAAAATTAGTATAGAAGCAGACAGTATTAATGCAGCTTTATTGAAACGGTTTTTATAAGGACAAGTTGAAATTTCTTGCTCTTATTATTTCAGGAAGCGCTTTCTCAGTTTTGAAGAGCAATATCAATATAAGCTCATTTCTTAAAGTGAAAATAATATAAGAATTTTATAAATCTAAATCTTTTTTGTCAAATTAACTAAGATTATGTAGATGTATGATCAGCTAAAAACACTATATGTCTAACAACGGTCTGGGCTGATGTTAATAATGTGCAACTTTCAAGTTTTTATTAAAAATAGAAAAAATTTAATGGCAATATATTGTTACGAAATGTACAGGCGCGGTAAGATAGTTCCCCCGCAAAGCAGGTTTAGGGTTGCCATAAAATGACAAGGGAAGGCAGGTTTGCCACATTTGGCCAGAAATCGCCCATTTAGTGATATTTGGCGACAAAATTGGCAATATCCCATGGACGGGTGGTGAACTTTCTGGAACGAATTCTTACTGGTTTAGCTCAGAATGTTCTCGAACACAAGCCAAAAGCTATATAAACCCTGCTGGTCCGCAGTCTGAGTGTGTTCCATCTAGTCAGTCCGTGCGGAGACGATCGATTTGGCAGCCGGCCAGCGAGTGCCGTGTGTGTCGTCGAGTGCATCGAAGAGTCTCGCGGTTAGTGCATCGTCGAGAGAGTGTGTTAAGCTCAGGGAACGACTAAACCGAAGAGTCGGGAGCTGTGCTCTGTGTGTCGTCGAGTGCATCGCAGGTTGTAGCGTGGAGAGTCTCGAGAGTACGTGAAGTTCCGAGAACGACCGAGCAGACTCGGAAGCTGTACTTTGGTGTTTTGCAGTGAAGCTGTTTTCACCGTTATTAAGACACAATAACACGCCGAATAAATACTAATTCAGAAGTCAAACAACAAAAATCAGCGTTATTGCCTGACAGTGTCGCTGAACGTGTCAGCGTGTTAGTGACAGTTCGACGACTGTAAAATTGTTTTGCAGCTGTCCTGATTACTACCGGCCAATAAAGTGTGTTTCGATACTTCATCAAGAAGCGTTGTCGTTATTCGCTCCAAATCCACACGAACCCCGTACGAACGTGAAGCAAGAAAATAACGTAACAACTGGTGTCAGAGAAGAAAACACAACAATATAAAATATTTTCCAGTCTTACATTTAATTACAGCTTAAGAATGGTCTTAGAAACTAACCTCGTTGCAGGTAGAAATTGACAAGTCTCTAAATAATCTCCTTTCTTTTAGAATTAGAAATATTTATCAGCGTATATTATGACGTGTAAATTAAATTTGAATGTAAAAAATTCAACATTTTATTTTTTTGCTGAAATACTAATCAACAATTAAAAAAACATACAGATAATTGGTTTTTCTTCTTAAATGAAAACTTCTTTTTATCTGATGAAGTTCTACTTTTAATTAAAATTTGATAAAAAAATCTGAAAGGTTTCAGACTTTATTGATCGCCCAAAAGGGTTTCTTAAGTTTTTTCATGCTCCTCGCTAAACTCGCTATCTACCAGTCTGCTCCTGCACTCCCACTTGCGAACCCTCCTTTCTCAGCTTTATTATTGAGCATCGTTTTCTTCGCATTTACGCCTCATACAATTCAGTAACAAAATCACAAATTTTTAGAAGCAGCATAACAACATATGTTTAGAATTCTCGATTTAGTATTAAGTGTTCGCATATATGCATATATTCTTTTATTTCTTTCAGTCTTTTTTCTGTTCATAATATGTGTTTAGCTTTCTTAGTAAGATGACTTACTTTTTTTTTTTTTTTTTTTGTCTTTTTATTATTAACGTTTAGGATGTTAACTTTACTTATTAAATATTCAGCTCTTTGCGCTTACGCCATATAAAATTCAGCTCAACAGCAAAGTAAGAAAATATTTTTAAAAAATCTGATGTGTACACCACATGAATTCCTTGTACAGAATATTAAATTATACGCATGTTTTCTCGCATTTCATTTAAACTTCTTGGATTGAATTAAATCTACTTCGCCGACGGCGCATAAACCACAATAGCATAAATGCATTCCTTAAAATTTACTCTATTTGTTTACTATAGCGACAGTTTGGCGCTAGGTTCACTTAACAGTATTATATTTCGTTCATATTATATAACTCAAAATGCGCAAAATTTATGTCATTTAGAGAATTATCTAATCGTTGCCACATGTTCTATTCAAATACTATAATAAAGCTGGAACGATGTATAAAAGAAATTAAGCAAACAAAACAAAAAAGAAACAGTTTTTCACAGACGATTGAGTATTTCTCATTCAATTACTTCAGTTCTTACTTCGCGACAAGGCAAAAATACATTAAAAACTCAAAATATTTATATTAAAAAAATTACGAAGTAAATATTAAAAATTTATTTCCTCGGAAAAATTCCACAAAGGATTAAGCATGATTTAATTCGCAATAATAAATGAAAGCGTTATCTTTGTTGTTGCGAAGCTAAGTTTCTCTAGATTGGCAACAAATCCACTATTCTGCTGTTTCAAATATAAACAAGCAATGGCCGCCATCAAAAAAATTATTAGGCTTAGCGGCACTTAAACAACTTTACAATTGTTGATAATTATAATAATATTGCATACAGATTTAATAAAGGCATAAAAACCTTAACCGGAAGATAAGAACAACATAATTCAATCATTTTTAAAGCAAAAAATGTACAATTTATAAACATATAAGACTAAAGAAACTGAGATCATTGAAAGGAGTAAATATATTTATATATGTTTGGTGCGACCGATTGCAACCAAAATACGAGGTGCACATCTACATGTTATAGCAGTCCTATATACAAAGTATCAACTTTCTGAGGCTACTCGTTTTGAGTTTTGCGAGATATGTATTTCGTACATACGTACGTACGCATAGACGCCACGAAAAGTTCTCTTCAGAATTCATTTTAAATAAGTTTTATAATTTTTTTTGGAGTAAACGAGTCTTTTATTCTGTCCTTACGTACAGATATCACGCAAAAACATCGTTAAATTGCATTCGATAGCGGTCAAAATGGATATTTTCGTTGAAATATGCTGCCTGAAACTTTTCGCGATTACAATATTTCTTTTTTACTTCGCACAAGGAAGTAAAAAACAACATGTCTTCAGAATTTCCTATAGACAATCTCCGGCGCGGAAGACAAAAGTGTTTTATTCCATCGCTGCTGGTTTTCAAACCTTTGAGTTTGTTAATCAAAAATTTATTAAAGTTCCCCAGAATATGAAATCAGCACTAAAACGAATATTCTTAAGACGAAGCTATTGCTACCAAATAGCTTAGTTTTTTAATCGACGACTGATTGATTTTGAAAGATAAACATCTTACATTTTCACGAATGGTAACAGATTGCAATGAAAAGTAAAATGACACATTTATAGTGATTCGACGCAAAATCCCATTTCGGAACGAATAACCCTTTTGGGTCCCAAAAAACCGAACAGAGAATATTTAATTTTTAATTGCTCGAAAGTTTCATTATTATTATCACGAAGTTTCATAGTTTTACGTAGACCAAAGTACACAAGTAGAAGAATTAGACTTTGTAACCGAAATGTAAATATATGATTTTGGAAATTTTTTATTATTCATATTAATGGGATAAACATTATAAAAATAGCTAATCGTCAAACGTGTGTAGTAGGATGCACACGTGAAATCCATAGGATATATAAATTGAAAATATGATATTTAATTTTCTTAATTCCACATGGTGTGACATAAAATTATCTTTTAGCTTCTTTGCCCAAGGAAAAAGGAGGATGATTTCATTGTTTATAAATGTAGATACTGACATATGTTTCTGAATTCAAGAAATCACTTTTCGTAAAGTTCTTGAATCATGAGGTAATGCTGATCACATAGACTTTTGCATCTTAGCAAAACGATTTAAAGAACAACCACGTAAAATTTAAATCAGAACGAACTAGCAACGCTGATCGGCAAGAATCGGAACTCTGTTTATAGCTATGAAATTGGATGCAATCGCTCTGTATTATATTTGAAGAAATTAAATAATGAAGAATCTGCATAAATTTTGTATATTTCTCTCATTGTGATAAAACAACGGAACCTAGAGCCATCCAATTTTGAATGACGTGATCCTTCTGCGAACATGGGCATCTGAAAGCCCAAATTTCAAATTTGGACATTGTTTTATTTTCGATTTCATACTTTGCAAAACTTTAACGAAATTTTGATTAACAAATTCAACGATTTCAAAGCGAGCAATAGCAACACTCTACGGAGGAAAAAACCTTCTTATCTGCAGGGCGTGGAAATGTGTATCGGAAATTCTAAAGATATGCTCAATTTAAAATTATTTTGCGAATTTGTTGTTGAACCGAATTTTATGGTTTAAGTGCAAAGAACATGGTATTTAATAGATAAAGGTAACACACTAAACGTTAAAAAACGCCCCTTTGGACGTAATTTAAAATTTGAAACCTTTTAGATTTTTTTTAAAGTTTTTTTTTAGTAGTTGATTATTATCAACCATCTAATGTTGTATGGTTCATAGGATTGCGAGAAAAATATTTTCTTGCTTGTTCTAAAATGATAGAATGATGAGAAACAAGCACTGAGGCTGTCAGGCTCTGAGGTAAAAGCACTCATCAAATTAAAAGCAAAAATTGAGTAAACTTTGTCCATTTGGTCATTTAATAAGGTATCCTTATTCATCAAGGCAGCACCAAACTATTATGGGTAAAAAAAGTATTTGCACACCTACATTTTTGTTTGCAATTCATAAAAAGAAGCAATGAGAAATAAAAAAAATTGTATTGCCAAATCAGAATAAGTTTAATCATCCAAAACAAACAGAAAAATTACAATAATATAAATAACAATGCTTTTTTGTAACAAAATTAAAATATCTCGTATCAAAAAAGTATTTGCACACCTGCATGAATACAAAAGAAATAAAGTATATAAGCAAATTTCAAATAACTAATATTTAGTATGCATTCCTTTAGCATCTATTACTGCTTGTAATCTTGCTGGCATTGATTTAATTAAATTGTCTGTAACAGTAGAGTCAGTATTCGACCATTCTTCAATAAGGGCTTGTTTAAGGGCAGATTTGCTTGAAATCTTACTTTTTCTTATTTTTAAATCAAAAAAATTCCACAAATTTTCCAAAGGATTTAAGTCTGGTGATTGTGGTGGAGCGGCAAGTTTTCTGGGTACATTATAAAGCAACCACATACGTGTTATACCGGCAGTGTGCTTGGGATTGTTATCTTGCTGAAAATAGTACGAATTACTGATACCCAATTTTATTGCACTTTGTGGCAAGTTATCTCGCAACACATCAATATAGGTTCGAGCTGTCATATTCCCATCAATGAAACACAAATTACTAACTCCTTCGCTAGCCATGCACCTCTAAATCATAACAGAACCTCCTCCATGTTTAACTGTAGGTAACACATTTTTGGTATGAAAAGCAGTACAAGGTTTTCTCCAAACTAATTTTCTGCCATCTGATTTAAAGATATTGAACTTACTCTCGTCGGTGAATATGACATTCTTCCAGAAATCAATTGGCATATTAATATATTCCTTAGCGAATTCAAGTCTCTTCATTCTATTTCGTTCAGTTATGAGAGGTTTTTTTCCTTGGAGATCTCCCATAAATGTGTGCATCGTGCAGGACATTTCGAACACTTTGGGCAGAGATTTGAACTCCAGATGTTGAAGCGACATCATTGGCTAAAGTAATTGCACTAACAAATGGATTTTTCGATGCTTCTCTTATGATTTTTCGCTTTATTCGCAGTGAAAGTTTCTTTGGGCGTCCAGAGTGCAAGTTATTTGATGTAGATCCTCTTTCTTTATGACGTTTTATAATATACCGAACAATAGAGAAGCAAACATTTACTTTTTTACCTATTTCTCGATAATTTAGGCCATTTGCACGTAGAGAAACAATTTTTTCGAAATCGGCAGTTCAGATTTCTTAGGTGCCACTACAATTTGAAATCGACAATCAACTGATAACGTTTCGACAACACCTCCTTTTATAGTCGTCTTACGTATGTTATTTACTGAGGGATGACTGTCAAATAATAGCATAAAAATGCAAATTTGCTAAAGTTGAGTTGAGTGTGCAAATACATTTTTGACATAAGCTATTTTAATATTGTTGCAAAAAATGTTTTTTATTAATATTATTGTATTTTTTGTAATTAATTTAAATGAATAAGCTTATTCTATTTTTTAAATGCCAATTTTTGTATTTTTTAATGCATTTTCTTATAAATTGTGAACAAAAATGTATGTGTGCAAATACTTTTTGTACCCACTGTACATGTTGTCCAAGTAACGTTATAAAAATTAAAGGATATAAAAAGGGAAAATCAACCACTGTATTCTTTAGATTTCGTATTCTTTAGCTATCTATCTATTCTAATTTCTGCAAAATAATTTGAATGTCAAAAAAGTCGACTCTGAGAAGGTTCTTGAAATTCCTTTACAGCTACCTTTGCAAAACAGCTAAGCATTTTCTGCGAGGAAGGAATCTGTAAGATTATGAAACTCTAGAAGACGATTTTAGAAAATGATGGAAAACTATGCCAGAAATTATTTTCTTTAGGCTACGATTGCTAGTGTTCTGCTTTCAATTAACCCAAATAATTCTTAAGCTACATACTTTAGCAACAGCTTTATATTTTGATTGGATTTGCTATCCTGCATCAAAGATGTTAATAAGAACCTTGAAAAACAACAGATAAATATAAACGAAATTTATTAGTTTAAATAATAAAATTCCACAAATAAATGAGTAGAATTCTATCAAAGAACAAACTCAAATGTATCAGAAGTAAATAAGCAGAATTTTCCCCATAAAAATACGGGAGCACTTCTATTTCTCGTAGATTTCCATTATATAATGGTAATGTAACAGAGATTGAAAATAAAGTACAAGCACCTGAACGAAAGCTCAAAACAAAAGTGGCAAAATCTCGTGACCGAAGTTTTATTTCCGTTTTTAGTAAACTTTTCCACATCAGTCCTATTCGAAGTTGAAGAATAAACTCGCGCAGTCGCAAGTTTGCGATCAATATATATGCTTCCGGAAACTACTGTGAGAGAATGACAATTGTCTTTTTACCACCGAAATAAAAGTAGTTGATAAACGTCTGCTTTTCATACACTGTTTCTTATTTTCTAAAGTGGTGGGGACAATTGTAAAACCAGATATCGAAATAACCAAGGACAGGAAAGTTATTTTAAGTACACTTTGAGTTTTTCGATTTCAAGTTGCGCAAATAGTATTCGCTTTTGTATTGAAAACAGCTTTCGTTGCAAGCCCGTATTGTTACAAAAATCGTGATATGTCTAGAGTATTGAAAAGGAAGAATTTAGGATGAGTTTGGTTTTTATTGTTTCTCTTTTTATTTGATATATAATGGAGGCTGTTTTTGAAATATTTACATTTCAATGTTCTGTGAACATGAAAGACTACGAGCAAAGACAGAATATCTACGCAAATTACTGCGTAAGTTTACAAAATATGTATAACTAAAACGACAATACCTTTTAGGAAAAAAGTATTAAAAAAAAGGGCAATAAAGTATAAATATTTTTTTTAGATTTGTTAATTTGAGCCCTATGCTTTCTTGAATTTATCCCTGCCTACCATGTTTCCAAGTGTTCTATTTTCGTGACAGAGATGTAAGTCATGATAACTTTCATGAAATACTTCATGAAACAGTTTGCAAGGTATTTTCTCCCTCCTTTCCGCATGCCTTCGTGGTGTAACTGGAAGTATACTTGACGCGTATTCGAGAAATCCAACGTTTGAGTCCCGGTGAAGGTATTACATAGTTTTCACATCACATGCTTCAAAAAATTAAATAAATAATAACAAAAAAAACTATGATAATTAACAAAAAAAATCTGAAAGCTTATATGACGCTTAACGGGGCATTTGTTTAACGTTTTGTGTTAATTTTTAAAAATTCATAAATTAAATATTATGTTCATTTAAATTATATATTTAAATTATTAAATATAATTTATTTATTAAATATCATGTTCTTCGCACTTGAACCATAAAATTCAATTCAACAGCAATATCACAAAATAATTTAAAAAGAGCATATCTTCAGAATTTCCGATACACAGTCTCGCGCTCTGGAGATAATTTTTTTTTTCGTACAGTGTTTCCATTGGTCGCTTTGAAATCGTTGAGTTTGTTAATCAAAAATTCGTTAAAATTTTACAAAACATGAAATAATAAAAAAAACAGATTCCGAATTCCATAATTGGGCTTCCAGATGCCCATATTCGAGTAGAGGATTACAATATTCAAAATTTAATGTCTCTAGATACCGTTGTTTTTTTCACAGTGCGAGAAACATAGTACATAAATTCCTGCAGGAATAGTTTAGCTCAGGCAGGATTAGTTCATACTAACACCCTATTTAGAATTATTTCCAAAAACAATTCAAAACAGAACAGAATTATATTTTATAGAATTATATTTCCGAAAATAAGGAACTGAAATAATTCTGGAAACGAACATTTCTGCGCGAAGAGAACTACGGAGCTCTTTCTGATGTAACAAGTTGATAGAAAAAAGTGCTACATCTAACAGATCCTGTATGCACTGCTACATTGAGTTGACCTCGCATTATAGACATCCTTTTATTTAAAATATTTAGATAACATTAATTAGTATCCGAAATATGTATTTAATTAACTTGTACTATGATTATTTTAAATTTCTTATACGTATCTCGCAATATAGTTAGTAAAAACAATTTGAAATGTATAGTTATTGGTGAGAGTTCTAAAGCAATCAAATTCACTAATTGAAAATGCTTTATGAATAATTTTAGCCGAATCCAAATCCAAATTTTTATTATGCGACAAGTTTATAATTTCTTTCTTTAAATTATTTCTTCATTTCAAACCAAAGACTGATACGACATTTTTTAATTTGCCCATAATATAAAAATACAGTCACAACAAATGCTAAAAATTCCCGAAAAATTCAAATCAAAAGTGGAGTTTTTAAGAAATGAACAAATTTTATTGAAAGGGAAGAACATAATGTGAAAGCTAAACTATTGACAAATGAGCAGTTTTGTAGCTGATAGAAGGATAAAATGAGATGACATCATAAGTTACTTGATTATTTTTAAAGGTAAAATATTTTTTATGATAGAAAGAATAAAGGATTTTTTAAGGCCTTTATCAATAACTGCGGGAGATGGATCTCCGTTAAAGGCAATCGATTTGGAATGAAGTACTAATGAAAATTTTTCCTGACTAATTTAAATGCCATATCAAAATTTCACATCAAAATATAAACTTTATTGACTTTTTTAACTGAAAGATATCACAAGATAAAAAAAATCGGTACTATTCGGTTTCGAGGGCCGTAAAAAATTGCAGCGAAAATGTATGCGAAAAAGCGCCAAATCTAGCAAACAAGCCCATTTAACAGCGCGCTGAATCTAGCGTACGTGCTGATTTCAGATTGCGTAAGTTTATATAGTTCTATATTTCTTAAGACGCCATTGAAATACTAGTTTAATTTTTAAACCCTTTTTTGATTTTAAATCCTTTTTTGATATCCTATGGATTTAACAATTTGGGAATTGCCCATGATGAAAACTCGGGAATAGAATTTTGGGTAAAGTGCAGAATCACCCACTGCTGACGCGTTTTTAAGAATTGCACATACTCGGTATCCATGTGCACATCGACCTATTTTCACTTAAAAAAAAAAAAAAATCCTAGAATTGCACAAAAATGGTACTGCGCACACCCTTGACTTTACCTATGTACACATCGACCTATTTTCACTTAAAAAGTAAAAGAAAATTGCTTGTAAAAAGCGGCAAACAAATAAGTGAGCGATTCTGCACTTTACCAAGAATATTTTCAAAGAAAAAGCGTCATTCATTATAGAAAATTACGTTTGAACAACCAACGAAATGAAATTATGCTTTAGCGATAAGTCGGTAGCGAAACAGCGATGCAGGCATCCATTCAGTTATGTTTAGCAATTTTTATATAAATTATAATAATGATCTGAAATAGTTATTTACTCTTATGCTTCCATTCAGTCATGTTTAGCCTTTTTCATATAAATTATAATAATAAAAAAGTATTATATGAAATTAACCTTCCATCTAAATTAAAACATCAATCTTAAATAGTTATTTACTATTATACTTCCTTTCTCGCCGCAATTATTAGGTTTGCCACAATTATTTTTGGCAACATTGGCATCAACAATAGTTTGGCGATTTTTGACGACCCTCGAAACCGAATAGTACCAAAAAATCTTAGTCTGGAAGCCGACTTTATTTGATTCATTTCTAAAATTATAACCGTCTTAAGAGATATTTAGGATTGAGTACTAAAACCTGATTATATTGCATCTGAGATTATTATCGTAATACGGTATTTTAAAATGAAACAGCGACTATGCAGCTTCCAAATTTCTAATCTGTATGTAATTAATTGTTTTTAATACCTAGGAAGAGACCTTATCGAGATGTTTATTGCATTCATTTCATGGACGCCGGCCCTACGAAACAGAAAGTATACCGCTTGAAAGAAATATTTTTTGAAAATTCCCAAGTGAAATAATAATAATAGTAATAATAAGGAACTAAACTATTTCAAATTTTAACGGTCGCTCAAAACGATTTGTTCAGGTCTTTTACGCTCTCGCTGAGCTCATAGTATACCAATCTGCTGTTACACTCACTCGTGCTAACCCCTTTTTTTGTCTTTTTAGCTTTATTATTAAGCATCACTTTCTTCGCACTTATGCTATATAAAACTCAACAGCAAAATTACAAAAAAAATTTAAAAGCAACATTGTAGTATACATTTAGAATTCCCGAAGCAGGGTTAAATGTTGGCATACATTTTAATATATTTTTCACTGTTTTCTCAGTTTATCATATCAGTGTTCAATTTGCTTAGTTAGATGGCTAGAAAAATTATTTATCATTTTCTTAATTATTAACGTTTTGTGTGTTCACTTTAACTACCAAAGTAAACACGTTCTTAGCTCTTATGCCGCACAGAATTTGATTCAACAGCAAAATCACAAAATATTTAAAAACAACATATCTTTAGACTTTCCAATAGACAGTGTCGCGCGCTGGATACAAAAAAGGTTTTGTTCCGTGGAGTGTTGCCACTGCTCGTTAGGTTTGTTAATGAAAAATTCGTTAAAGTTTTTCAAAATGTGAAATAAATAATAAAAGGAATTCAAAATTCAAAATTCGAGCTTCCAGGTGCCCATTCTTGGATGGAGGACTATGTTATTCAGAATTTGATAGCTCTAGGTGACGTCGTTTTTTCACAGTGCGAGAAACATGCACATGTTCATTTAGATTCTTCCTTATATAATTTCTTTAAATGTAACACAAAATGATAATATTTGGTGTCAACAGTCTAAAAAGTGTTAATGCGTTTACTTTGATTCAACGCAAAATGCCGTTTTAAGACTTATATCTCATACGGGACTAACGTATAAATTCACAAGTACACTTCGAAAAAGAGGAGGCGGAAGACTCTATATCTCCTGTTCTACTGGGCCGAATGACGAAATTCAAATTGCGTTTTTTGACTTAGGATATATACTAGATTTCTATATAGCATTGTTCTAACATAAGTATTTTAACATAAAAATCGAACTTTTTCTGAAATAACATGCCAATTTTTTTCAATATTTCGATTTTACGACTCAAATTATACCTAAATATTAAATTTTGTAAAATTTCGGGCGACATTTACGGAGGAATTTAAAAATTTATCATGGAGAATTTGTTTTTTAGTTTGCGCCAAGAAAAATTCACTCGGCAAACTTCTTAATTTATAGCAAACTTTGCCTTTCACTTCCTTGTACGAAGTAAAAAGGAAGTATTGTAATTGCGAAAAGTTTCAGGCAGCATATTTCAACGAAAATATCCATTTTGACCGCTTTCGAATGCAATTTAACAAAGTTTTTGCATGATATCTGTACGTAAGGACAGAATAAAAGACTCTTTTCCTCCAAAAAATTATAAAACTGCTTTAAAATTAATTCCGAAGAGAATTTTTCGTGGCGTCCGTACGAACGTATGTACGTACATACGTACGTACGTATCTCGCATAACTCAGAAACGAGTAGCCTCAGAACGTTGAAATTTTGTAGATAGGACTTCTATAACATGTAGATGTGCACTTCGCATTTTGGTTGCAATCGGCCGCGCTAAACATATATAAATATATTTATATATATATCCCCTCTATTACCCGGCTCAGTGATCTCAGTTTCTTTACTCTTATATGTTTGTAAATTGTACATTGTTTGCTCTAAAAATGCTTGAATTATGTTGTTCTTATCTTCCGGTTAAAGTTTTATGCATTTAGGAAATCTGTATGCAATATTTTTAGAATTACCAACAATTTTAAAGTTGTTTTAAAGTTGTTAAAGTTTTAAAATCTTAAAGTTGTGCCGCTAAGCCTAATATTTTTTTTGATGGCGGCCATTGCTTGTTTACATTTGAAACAGCAGAGTAGTGGATTTGTTGCCAATCTAGAGAAACGTAGCTTCGCAACAACAGAAATAACGCCTTCATTTGTTATTGCGAATTAAATCATGCTTAATCCTTTCTGGAATTTTTTTCGAGGAAATAAGTGTTTAAGATTTACTTCGCAATTTTTAATACAGATACTTTGAGTTTTTATGTACTTTTACCTTTTCGCGAAGTGAGAACTGAATTAATTGAATGAGAAATACTCAATCGTCCGTGAAAATCTGTTTTTTTTTTTTTTTTTTTTTTTTTTTTTATACATCATTCTAGCTTTATTATAGTATTTGAATAGAACATGTGGCAACGATTAGATAAAAATTTTGTGCATTCTGAGTTATAATATGAACGAAATATAATACTGTTAAGTGAACCTAGCGCCAGAGTGTCGCTATGATAAACAGAGTGAATTTTAAAGAATGCATTTATTCTATTGTGGTTTATGTGCTTTCGGCGAAGTAGATTTAATTCAATCCAATAAGTTTAAACGAAATGCAAGAAAAAATGCGTATAATTTAATATTCCGTACAAGGAAATCATGTGGTGTGCACATCAGATTTTTTCTTTTTTGCACGAGCGGAGGAAAAAAGTCACCGTTCATACGTTTCAAATAATATTGACAAAGTGCTGCACCACATTTTCGTTATTATCGCTTTTTAATAAATACGCCAAATGTCAAAAGGCGCCAAAATATAAATCCGCTAATATCTTAGGAAATTTTGAATAAAAAACTCTAATTTTTTCAGGTATGCTTAGAAATACATCTACTTTAAGCTGATGGCAAAAATTTTATACGTTATAATTGAAATGGTTTCTCGAAAAATTTATGAAAAATACAAATTTTAAAAATAATTTATAAAAATTTGGCGAATTTTTTTGGAATGAACCTGAATTTAGAAATGTGAAAGGTAGAATCAAGTAAGTTTAATAAAGTCAGAGATATTAATAAATATGTATGTAATTCAATTAACACTGAGGAGCTTAAATTTTGTGAGCAATATTTTAAAAATCCTACTCCTGCGATTTTTACAAAATTTGGCAGTTTGGCATAACTTGAGTCGTAGAATCGAAATATGGAAAAAATGGCATGTCATTTCAGAAAAAGTCCGACTTTGTGTCAAAATACCTATATTGGAACAACGCTATATATGAATCTAATAAATATCCTAAGTTGCGCTTTCGAGACATGAAAAACGCAAGTGGAATTTCCAACTTCAATCGGTCCAGTAGAACGGGAGATATAGAACTGTCCCCCTTCCCTCCCCGCAGTGTATATTTTGAATAATACAGAAAGATTAAAAAGACGATTAAACAACTTTATAAGCTTCTATATAGCGTTAATAGGCAGCGAAATAATATCACTGCTATTTTCCTCCACCATTTTGTTACTTTGACAAATGTTCAAAATTTCTCGCCAAATTTGTTACCTCAAGAACTATTTATTACTTGGAAATATCTATCTATATCTCTTTAGTTATTTATGACTCTACAATAATTAAATAATTCCTTTACTCATACTCTCAAATGAGGAAAACAAAAGTTACACTAACTCTCTAAAAAGAACAACATATTATATTGCCATTCTCTGAAACATAAACTGTTACAAAACATAGATAATAATAATATGAATAGATAATGAATAAAAAAAACCTATAGAGCAAAGAAAACGATTGCATTTGCTTGAAGCTCGTGCAATATTACTCAGAAGCTGCAGTTAGAAAAAAAAAATATAAACAAAAATATTAGAGTCAAAATATTGTTCATTGACAGTTCAATTTGAATATATTTTCTAATATCTGCGGATTTAATGCATTTTATATGTTTCAATTGGGGAGGATCTAATTCCTAAACTAAAATGTTTACCATAACTGTACAGGCTTTAATTGTTTCAGGGCATTAAACTGAATCTACATGCCAAGATCAGATCACAATTTCTTTTAATTGTATAATATTTTTGGTTTATTAAATATTGTTTTTAAGTTTTCCAATTTTTAATGGTAAATTGTTCAAGGTATTAGACTTTATTAGTATCAAGGTATTCGACTTTTTCAGTTTAAAATTGCAGATTTTTTATTTTATTATTATTTTGTTTTGTACGCTTGGTATTTACTCTTCGTTTCCAAAATTTAATTTAAATTGAAATTAGCTCTTTCCTTTCGGAGGATTCATCCTCGCAAGCAATATTTTCTTTCCCGAATAGGCCGAAAGAACTAAATTTCTTGCGATGATTATCCCAGTTGTTCTGCGTGTTGCCATCGCGGAGCGAATAAAATGCACCTAGTTGAATCATCTAAGAAAGAAATTACCTTGGAGCTATTTCGAGGTTTGATTGTGTTTTTGCTTCTGTTTGTCTTCTTGGCAGTTATTTAGTTTGACGTTCCGTGATCAATGATTTAGAGAAGAAAGTCTTTGAAAGGTTACTGAAATCCTAATATTACGTGACTGGTTCCTTTCGTGGGGATTTTCCTCTCTTTTAATGTTGTTCTGCGTCTCTACATTTACTTCAAATTTCCCATCAGAGTACATCACAATTAAGCTTGAAAATAATTGCATTCCAAAGGAAATCAACTTAGAATACGCTTTTAAATTTTATAAAATACAGTAAAAATTCATTTGCGTAATATTTATTAGTAAACGCTTTTATCTAGAAAGAGAAATATAGTTCATTTTAACAGCAGCCATTTGTTGGCGAAGAATTATTTTTGTTAATCAATTATAAAAGCAATTAACTGATTATAAGGGTGTATGAAAGATTTTGAAAATTGCAGTTTCTTAATTAACGGCAGGAAGAAAAAGAACGGGTCATTATTTAAGAAGAAAATATTTATTTAAGTATTAACTTGTAGAGTCATTACATTATTTTGAAGCAGGAGATGTGAGAAATGTGCAAGGCTTTTGCTGGGATTCGAACTTGAACCTCTCGCGATTACGCGCCGTGTGTGCTATTGTTATACCACGAAAGCATGCTGGAAGGTGGGAGAAAATACCTTATGAACTGTTTTTAAAACTATCAGTGGAATTGAAATTAAAGCAATGGTGTGTGAAATGGGTATTTCATATAACAGAAGCAAAAAAAAAAATGTTATTCTGAGTTCTTTAACTAAATCATTAAAATCTTCCAAAATCAGTTTTACGTCAATGCTTACAAAAAGGAACAATAACTGAATTTGACATGCAGTCCACTGCAATAAAAAGAAATAGGTACAGAATTAATAATGTATCTAATGAGAATTAATTTACTAACCTGCAGTCGAGAGCTTCTGCACATAGATATAGGCATGTGAAGCAGCACAAGACAACTAAACTCTGTTCGCTAAGTCTTGACATCGCTGAAGCGAAGAGTCTGAAAATTAAAAAAAAGTAAATTTAATAAATAAAATATACAATATGCGCCAAATAAATAAAAAATTATTCCAGCGAATAAATAATTAAAAGAATTAAAATTATTCCATCCCAATCCGATAAGCTAAAACTTCTGAAAGTAGAATTGCAGGTTCTAAATTTTCAAGGACGTTTACTTATAAATTCGGATATACGCTGAAATGCGAATATTTGCGCTAATTGATTTATGAATAGTCCCAAAACAGGTATACTTTGGGAACGGTTCTGCAGAAATGTATTTAATGCACAGAGCATGTAAACTAAGAATTCTTTTAATGCTTTTAATGCGCAAGCTACAGCAAAAAATTAAAACAAATTTTAATAAAATAAAAAAACGAAAAGAAAATCTGAAAGGTTTCAAATTTGAAATTATGTCCAAAGGGGCGTTTTTTAAACATTTTGTCTATTACCTTTATTTATTTAATATCACGTTCTTCGCACTTAGACCATAAAATTCAGTTCAAGAGCAAAATAGCAAAATAATTTACTAATAATTCTTCATGAGAGATACAGTCTAAAAATGCTTAGAAAAAGAAAAATAAATAACTGCATCAGTTACCTCTATACAAATTGCTTAGTTAAATATCAAATTATTTTCTTTCACGTTTGCTAATATGTTATTGTTTTAGTTTTAGGATCTTAAGTTTTACTAACGTTTATTTTATTTTAAATCTTTACTTTCACTTCTTATTTTCTACTTCCGGCCAGAATTATAAGCGTTAAGGATTTTATGCAAAGTTTGTCTGGCGAACGCCAAGTACTTAAGTTGTGGCTTTTTGCCAAGCAAGAGAGAGAGGAAGCAGTGAGTTCGAAGCAGGCCGCTTACCTTAGAAGTTATGCAGTTGCTATTTGCCTTCCAGGACAGAGGTTTTAATCCTCTTGATAAATTAAAACGTATTGTAGTGTTCACAGTCTCTGTGCTACATACGCTTCCTGCTATTATAAGGCCAATCTTCCACGTGTATTATTCTAAAGTTAAATTAGTTTAGTTTTATTTTTTAGAATTTTACGTTAGACCCCGAGTGGTGGGTCAGTGTATTCCGAAGTACGGAAGTTATTGTATATAGAGAAAAATAAAGGGTTTTGTATACCCTTCGTCTGTATCCTGTCTACTTACCACAATTAGTGAACATAGCTTTTAAAAGCTCTCCGTTCCGAGTCAGGTCCTTGTATGTTCCCGAAGAAGGTTAGAAGGAACATTGAACCTGATAGTGGCGCCCGACGAAGAAGAATAACCATGGCCGAGTTTCAAGAAGCACCTGTGCTGCCTGCAGAAACGGCTCAGAATCCAGAAATGCCAGCTGCCGCCCTGGAAGGATTCGGTTACATCGTCCAGACCATGCGCGCTTCGATGAAACCAGAAGCAACGTTTAATGGAAACTCACCGGTAACCAGTTTTTTGGAAAAATTGGATGACCACTTCATGCTCTACCCCGTGCACGAGTTTCAAAAAGTTACCTTAGCTACCAGCGCTTTGAGGGGCCAAGCGCTTAACTGGTTCAAATGTATCGGCAGAAGTCTCTTGGGTCAAGCAGGAAGTCCCACCTATACTTACGAAAATTTCAAGACTGCCCTACTAAAAGCCTTCCCTGTTGTAAGGGATCGTGCGAAATTAGAAACGGAACTTTTTAGTATATATCAACAAAGAATCGAAAACCTCTCGAGCTTTATTTTAAGAAAAATTCACGTTTTCAAGCTCTTGTATGGAAACCGTCCGGATCCTGAAATAATTCAAGTGATTTTGCCGAGGTTACTGCCCCAAGTGCAAGACTTTATTGAATTAAGAAATCCGACTACACTGGAAAAGTTATTTGAGCTAGAAATCCAGTTTGAAAGTAGAAGAAGGGCGGACGTCGAAAGAAGATGCCAATATCAACAGCGAAACCAATTTGGTACGCCAAGACTACAGCAAACTCAAGCATACGGCTACGGAGAAAAAGCGAATCAGTGGGCAAGGAAACCCGAGCATTCAAAAACAGCCGGCGAACGTCGACAGTTCAATAGCAACCCAGGAAAAAAGTCTCAAGGCCAGGGGAAAAAGAAGGAAAGCACGGAAAGGGAAAATAATTTAAACTAAAACGGATTTCTGCTGACGAGAGGGTGCGGAAATCCGAAGGCCACGAAAACCCCTCTTCCTACAAGTTAAATACAGTAATGGTGAAAAATTTGACTCTTCCGAAGATTGAAGTCTTGGTGAATAATATCCCGGCCACCGCACTCCTGGATACCGGCGCGCAGTGTTCCTATGTGGCAGAAGTCCTTTTTAGAAAGTATTTTCGCAAATACCGCATATATAACGCGGATAATACGACAGTATTAGCGGCGCAAGGGGAAAAATGTAAGTGCGTAGGTAAAGTACCTTTGTATATCCGTATCAAGGACGAACAAGTAAAGGTGATGTTTTTTATAGTAAAGAATCTGCAAGCAAATTTGATCTTAGGAATAGACTTTCTTTCAGGCGCACAAGCTACACTGGATTTTAATGAAGCGTCCCTTAAGCTGACAATGAAACCAGTGCGTGTAGAAAAGGTTGAACCGCCAAGGTTAAATCTTGACCACCTGCCTAATGACGAGCAAGATAGAATCCGACAAGTGGTAAGTGAATTTGCTTCGTTATTTAGTGATATTCCAGGATTTACTCAGGTTACTAACCATAGTATTGACACCGGAGATGCATTGCCAGTTCGTCAAAAACCATACCGGTATGATAAGAATAAGGAAAAAATTATAGAATGGCATATTACCGATATGCTACGTAAAAAGATCATAACGCCCATCTCAAGTAGTTATGCTAGCCCGGTGGTTTTATGTAAGAAAAATAATGATTATCCTTTGGAGCATCCAAAAAGGTGGAGATTCGCTATTGATTACCGTAAATTAAATTCCATAACGAAATATCCGGTATATCCGTTACCGATCATAGAAGAAATTTTAAGGAACATAAAATCAACCAAATTTATGACGACTTTAGACTTAACGAATGGTTATTTTCAAATAGGGGTCAGGCCTGAGGACGTGCCTAAGACTGCTTTTATAACCAAGTCTGGCACTTATGCATTTTTGCGTATGCCGTTTGGCCTTTCAGGCGCCCCGGCAACATTTCAGCGATGCATGGACATTGTGTTAAGACCTGTTCTTGGAAAGTCCACATTTATCTATTTAGACGATATCATTATTACTAGTGATAATCTAGACCAACATGTACAGGATTTAAGACAGGTGTTTTCTTTATTAAATGAGGCCGGTCTAAAAGTTAATGTCGAAAAGTGCAAATTTGCAGCCCCTGAATTAAAATATTTAGGTTACAAAATATCGCAAAAAGGGATCGAGACAGATGAATCAAAAATAATCGCTGTAAAAAAGTATCCGACTCCAAACACGGCAAAGAAGCTCTCTTCTTTTCTAGGACTTTGTTCATATTATAGGTCCTTTATAAAAGATTTTGCAACTATCGCTGAGCCATTGTTAAAATTAAAAAGGAAAAAGGCAAGATTCTCGTGGACGGCCGAAGCCAATAGTGCTTTCGAAAAATTAAAACAAGCATTAACGCAAGCCCCTGTGTTGAAATTTCCTGAAAAGGATGAAAATTTAGAAATTTCAGCGGATGCTTCGGATTATGCGGTAGGAGCGGTACTTTCGCAAAATCAGCAGCCCGTGGCATTTTTTAGCCGAACTTTAAATCAAACACAAAGAAACTATTCCGCGACCGAGAGAGAGGCACTTGCAGTTCTGTTAGCAGTGCAAAAGTTCCGAGTCTATTTTGGAAAGGCGCCGATAACAGTATACTCTGATCATGCCGCGGTAACTAGATTGTACTCAGGGAAAAATTTATCCCCAAGGTTAATAAGATGGGCACTCAAGCTGCAAGAATAAAATCTGGTAATCAAGCATACCCCCGGAAAGGAAAATATCGTAGCAGATGCCCTATCACGAATTAATTTAGACGAACAGGGTAATACCGTAAAAGTTGCAATGCTTACAGCGTGTACAATAAATTCCCGAGAAACTGTAATAACAGAACTGGGTAAGGATCCTGAGTTTGGAAGTATTTATGAGTATTTGAAGGATCCTGAAAATTTTAGCCACCAAGATATTGTGGCGATAAGAAATAGAGCGGCCCATTACGAACTAATAGATGGTCTATTATTCTATACAAAAACTACGAATTCCAACAACGAATTTCGACCTGTTATCCCAGCTAGTCTTAGATTAAATATCCTGCAGGAGCTCCATGACAGCCCTTTAGCTTCTAATGCTGGTATTCGAAAAACTATCCAACGCGTACGCGAGGCAGTCTACTTTCCTGAACTGCAAAAGTTAACAAGGGCGTATGTCCAGTCCTGCCCAACATGTCAAGCAGTTAATTATATTAATTTCCGCCCGGCCGGGTTTCTAAATAGTATTAAATCCGAATTTCCAAATGAAATAATTGGCATCGATTTATTGGGCCCTTTCCCAAAAAGTCAGTTAAATAAAAGTCGCTATCTCCTTGTTATGGTTGATCATTTTAGTAAATGGACCGAAATTGTTCCCTTAAAACGAGCCTCCGCGAAATTAGTTACCGATTCTATTTTAAATAAATATATTTTAAAATACGGGGCGCCCCTAAAAGTTATATCGGATAATGGTCCTCAATTTGTAAGTAATATATTTGAAGACATGTGCCAAAAACTGGGCATACGTCATTTAAAAATGGTCCCGTATCGGCAGCAATCAAATATAGCGGAACGGGTCAATAGAAATATAGTGAAAATTATCCGTAGTTATGTTAAAAATTTTCATAAAAGCTGGGATAACTATGTCAATGAATTTGCTTTCGCCCTTAGGACCGCAAAACATGATACAACGGGCAAAACTCCTGCTGAGTTATTTCTAGGCAGAAAGATTATAACACCGTTAGATAAATTGTTTTATGTGCAACAAAGAGCCCCAGAATTTAAAATGGGTGATATAGAAAAAAAACTAATAAAAGAAGCAAAAAAGAATACGGAAGTAGCACAAAGAAAACAGAAGTTATACTATGATTTGAAACGACGGGGAGTAACTTATAAAGTAGGGGATGAAGTTTTAAAAATTAAGCATTCACTTTCTTCAGCACCAGAAGATAAAACTGCCAAATTTTTTCCACGATTTGAAGGACCATATGTTATAGAAAAAATAACTCACGCTGTTGTAAAAATTAATGTTAAAAGCCAGAAATGGTGAAACCTGTTCCGCAAACATTGATCAAATTAAGCCCTACTTCGATCGTAATAAAATGCAAATCTTTTCAGATCTTTTGCAGGATCCGGCACGGACAGAAGCAAGTGAAAAGAAAATTGCCCCGCGGAAAAATTGAATGTAACAAGAAAAAGAAGCCGTTCCACCGTCCAGAAAACAGAGTTCACGAACACCCCCAGAATGAAGAAGGGAGAAGGACGACGTATGTGAAGAGGACCAGGAGAAATGACGGCAACTATAACCCGGCTTTAAAACGGAAGATCTACTCATCCGACAGAACTCTCCGCAGCAAAAGTCGCCGAACTGCGGAAGGGCCATCAGCGGCGGAGGAAAAAGTACAAGAAAAATTTGAACGGCCAACAACGAGGTCCAAGCAGGATCACGACAGAAGTTTCCCGGTTCCACCAAGACCAGCTGCCTTCAAACGGCCAAGACCACAAGCAGAGGACAGAAGGAAGATGTTCAAGGGTGGCCGTAGTGGTGAAAAACGGAAGCTTCCAGAGGAAAGCACTGAAGGGCGAGCCCGTACAAGAAGGAGGATAAACCAAGCTACTATCTGCAGTACCTTTAAAGACTGGGCCCAGAAAAGGATGTCCGAATATTACAAAGATAAGTAAAATTTTATGTTACTTTGCAAACTTAAGTTAATCTTTCATTCTTACTGCAAGTGGCAGATTTCAAGAAGTTTTACCTCATGCGAGGTCTACCTTTATCGCCAAAAGGGCGAGAAATGAGTTGTGACCGATTTTCATATTATGTTTTTAAATTACTCGTGCGTAAAACTAAAGTTGATGTATAATAGCGTTGTGTAAAGACTTGAACATTGTAAAAAGTTATTGTATAAATTTTATTTAAAACATTCTAGCAAGAAAGAAGTTTTAGCCTGAAAGACTTTTTGAAATGTAGTATTATTTCAATGTAGAAAGAATTGGCACTTGCTTTGAAAAGAATAGAAGTTAACAATGTACTACTAATGTATGTTTTCAAATGTGTAAAATTAACGGCATGTTGATATGTTCTTATATACATGTGAACTGTTATTTTAAATGTTAAGAAATACCGTGATATGGTAAAAGTGAAAGTAATGTTAAAAATTTGTTATTCGTGTGACTGTAAAGATTAAATCATGGCGAATATGTGGTAAAGGTTGAATGATGTAGTTAGGCTCTCTGACGCTACACTTTAGAGTTTGCCACTTTTAGAATAGTACCTCAGGGTTTAGAGTTGAAATTAGGGTGTGTTAAGAGGTCTCGTTATGTATAATTTTAACACGTTAGTGTTTTGATTGTAGGAGGAAGTGTGGCACACGTAGACAGAAACACATTCGTGTTCGGTGTTCTTTTACAACACATGTCAGAGAGCACGGGGAGAGATAATTAAAATAGTCATGAATGAAATAAGAATGTTAAGAGCAGTATAATTCTATATGTTACTTGCCATGTCATTGTGTAACATTTCATTAAACTAGTTTTCCTTCCAGATCTCTGGAAGGAACCAGAATTGAATAAAAGCTCCTGGTTAGATGCAGTACAGATGAAAAAAAGATTGTTGTATATCCTGGGAGCTGCTATTGTAACAAATTTCTTTCTTTTAAATTTTCTAGTTTCTAACGAAGTTATGTTTGTAAAAGGTTGGCCTCGCGTTAGATTCTAGAGCTAAAAGTTTTCAACAAGATCGTTTTAGACCTCAGTTTCAAACTAATTAACTCTGGCGGGAAGTATGTAAGGATCTTAAGTTTTACTAACGTTTATTTTATTTTAAATCTTTACTTTCACTTCTTATTTTCTACTTCCGGCCAGAATTATAAGCGTTAAGGATTTTATGCAAAGTTTGTCTGGCGAACGCCAAGTACTTAAGTTGTGGCTTTTTGCCAAGCAAGAGAGAGAGGAAGCAGTGAGTTCGAAGCAGGCCGCTTACCTTAGAAGTTACGCAGTTGCTATTTGCCTTCCAGGCCAGAGGTTTTAATCCTCTTGATAAATTAAAACGTATTGTAGTGTTCACAGTCTCTGTGCTACATACGCTTCCTGCTATTATAAGGCCAATCTTCCACGTGTATTATTCTAAAGTTAAATTAGAGTTTAGTTTTATTTTTTAGAATTTTACGTTAGACCCCGAGTGGTGGGTCAGTGTATTCCGAAGTACGGAAGTTATTGTATATAGAGAAAAATAAAGGGTTTTGTATACCCTTCGTCTGTATCCTGTCTACTTACCACAATTAGTGAACATAGCTTTAGTAAGCTCTCCGTTCCGAGTCAGGTCCTTGTATGTTCCCGAAGAAGGTTAGAAGGAACATTGAACCTGATAGTGAAACTTATATCTTGTTTTGTTTCCGTTTATTCTTAAAGTGCCATTAACATTTTCACCTTTCTTCCTTCTTGCGCTAGCAAATTATTATGGGAAAAATGTATTTACAACTTTTAAAACCTTGCAAAAACGCATCTGTAAGATATTATCGTCATGCGACAATTAGCAGGTACTTTATTTTTTACCGCGATTTTTCTGACGATGATGTTTTTAAACTGCGAAGTTTTTGAACCGCTTTATTTTCGACCACGATATTTTATACCACGATGTTTTACCAATTGCGACGTTTACTATTTGCTTTCGTTCCTCCCACGATGTTTCGTACCACAACGTTTTCTCCGCGACGTTTTCGTCTGCGATATTTTCGTCTGTAACCCATAATATATCCAAATACTTTGGTATGCTTTGAAGTTTTGCCAAAAAATAAATAAATAAATAAATAAATAAATAAATAAAAATAAAAAAAATAAATAAACAAACAAAATCACTTACTCAGAAAGAAAACATTTTCTTGATGTAGTATGCAGAGTTTTTCTCCTCACAGATCATCTATGTTTCCAAAATTACTTTATAAATTTTTTTCCACAATATTTCTTTATAACGAATATACAGGCCCTCAATCTGCCGCAAAATCATACATATTAAAGAATGCCTATTTATCATCATATTACGGGATTTTCAAGTATAAGAAATTCTCCAGGTTATTTGAGTTGTTGAAAGTTTTGGGTCACTACTATGCAAAATTAAAAGAATGGTTTCATTATCATCAAAATCAATAAATATTAAAAGATAACACCATTAGTCCTAATAGTCAAAGGAATATATTTTTTTGTATCTAATTAAAACAGAAATGCATGAAACTCTTTACTCTTTTCTAAATCGATGCAAGTACTCCATGAATTAGATTCTGTTCAGTTTTTCAAATGATCATTACTAAGATCTGAGAACCGTCTGCAGCATGGAACATCTTCTAAAATAATGGTTTTTGAATCGAGAATTCATAATCCACTCTCATACGTTTTGTTAATTGGAATGAGTACCTTCACCAAACACTGGAAGTATATTTCGCGTGGCCTTTGTAATCTAAAACTTCAATTTGAATTAATAGAAGCAGAAAATTACGTTCACGCATTTTAAATAATGATATTAACCCCCAAAAAATAAGCTACAAATTGATGAAGCGGGAAGAATGAAACTTACGTATTTAAAGGGCGCCTTTAATGACTTTGATTAAAGAAGAAAAAAAAACTGTCATCCAAAAAAATTTAAGTGTGACAGAAAAAAAGGCTCATATCGACCCAATGTTTTTAACTTAACTCATAAATCAATTTATTTCTGATATTCACTTGCTTATTACTGTACTGACTATTAAACTATTTCATTTATGTTAGTGTGTATAACGAACTTTGCAGTGAAACTCACTGTATGATGTACACTGTGGGAAAAAAAGGACAGTTCTATATCTCCCGTTCTATTGAGTCGATTGAGGAAACTCAAACTGCTTTTTCCATCTCTCGAAAGGATATATATATATATATTAGATTTATATATAGCATCCTTCTAACATATAGGTATTTGACACAAAAGCGGACTTTTTCTGAAATGACATGCCATTTTTTTCCCGTATTTCGATTCTACGACTCGAATTATGCGTAAATAATAAATTTTGTAAAATTTGGTGCGGAATACCCGGATAAATTCAAAAATTTATCTTGGCATATTTTTTTCAGTTTTCGCCAAGAATAATTTACTGGGCGAACTTCTTAATTTATAGCAACCTATTTTCCTTTTCATTTTTTCATTGCAGACGAGCGGGAAAAAAGGCATCGTTCATACATTCAAATGATTCTAACAAAGTTTGTAAACCACATTTGGCTTTATTATCGTTCAATAACAAAATTCCAAATTTCAAGACGCTCCAATATGTAAATTCATGTATATCTTAGAAAATTTTGAATAAAAAAACTCTAATTTTGTGCAAGTGGGCGTAGAACTGCATCTCCTTTAAGAGGATGTTAAAAATTTTATAGGTTATATTTCAAAACCTTTTTGAAACATTTATAAAAAAATATTTGAAAATACAAATTTCAAAAATAAATCATAAATATGGGCGAATTATATTTGGATTAAGCCTAAATTTCGAATTCTGGAAGAAGGAATCAAGCAAGTTTAATTAAAAACAGAGATATTAATAAGTGCATATCAAATTCAATTAACACTGAGGAGATAAAATTTTGAGAGCTAATTTTTTAAAAACTACTTCTGTGATTTTTACAGAACTTGGTAGTCTGACATAATTTGAGCCGTAGAATCGAAATATGGAAAGCAATCGGCATGTCATTTCAGAAAACGTCTGATTTTGTGTTAAAATACCTATGTTAGAAAGATGCTATATATAAATTTAATATATATCCTAAATCGCGCTTTCGAGACATGAAAAACGCAGGTTGAATTTCGTCAATGGGCCCAGTAGGAACAGAAGATATAGGAAGTGTCCCATTTTTTTCTTTTGCGGACTGTACATACTCCATTTGCTTATATCAGTTGTATCAAACTTAAATTGCATGTGGGCAGAATTCACGATTTCAATCACCTGACGCCCAAAACAAAAAAGTAAATAAATAAATAGTACTTAAAAAATCTGAAAGTTTCTAGATTTTATGTTACGTCCAAAGCGGGGGTTCATTTACACACACAAACACGTTTCGAGAGCATTTGGACTAACGCCCCTTTTGACTCAAAATATTTTTAAAGAGCATATCTTTAGAATTCCTGTGTCTCGTGGGCTATAGATAAAAATGTTTTATTTCGTAAAGTGTTGCCACTGTTCGCTTCGAAATTGTAGAGTTTTTTAATCAAAAATTCGTTAAAGATTTACAGAATAGGAAATAGATAACACAAAAAATTTTTAGTTCAATATTCCGTCTTCCAGTTGTCCATGTCCGGTTGTACGTTATTCAAGATTTGATGGCTTTAGATAGCATTGTGTTATCACAGTCAGAGAAACATACATGCATTCATGCATATTCTTCATTATTTAATAATTAAATAATGAAGAATATGCATGAATTATTGCAGAACGATAACATTTGGTGGCAGCAATTTGAAAAATGATTTAACGCTTTTATTAATTCGATGGAAAATCGAACCATTTGTAATAATTACAAATAGAGAATAATAATTGCAAATGGAGAGTTGATTCCAAAAAAGTGTTTCTCCTTTGTCTCTTTGCTATGTCTATTATTTCTGAGCTGTAATTATCTTGAAGTGTCTGAAAACGTTGAACCCTATAACACTTCAAGATAAACAAAACACTGCTATGGCCAGTCTATGACGCATATCAAAAGGAATGTTCTACCACGATTTCTAAGGATATCAAGAATACCGGAGCAGCTATGAGTATTCCAAAAAAAATAGTGCTTTCAAAGCGACCAGATAACAACCTTTTATACAGAAAGATAAATACCCTACAATAGTTTTTGACGAGGGCTTTTAACATGAATGTTATGTATACCACATACGTGTAATCATATTTGTATGTATTTCTGAAGATGGGTGTCTGATGATGGTGATTTCATTCAACAATGATCATCTGTATTTAGTCATAACTGAAGCAAGAATATGCAAACAAACTGGCAAAAAGAGGCAAGGTTGTCCATTATGATAAATTTCTGAATTTGCAACTTATGTATATGAGAAGAAAGGCAAGTCTGAGAACAGAAAGATAATCTTACTAATGTGAAGAACGATAAACTTACTGTATTTCTTTCAAAAAGTGGCATTATACCGCTTATTATGTATAAAAATCTCAATTTGAAGATCGTTGGATTAAAAACTTCAATTTCACTTAGGTCACTGTGTAACGATACCTATACACTGCATTGGGTAAAAATGATATGGTACGGATTCGTTTAGGATTGATGAACTCCAGAAAGATTTGTTATAAACCATTTAATATTTTTTAGACGCAGCATAAATTTCCTTTTCTGCCGCAGTATAAATTTTCCAACTCAAATTCGAGGAAGTTGTCCTTACTGCTCTCTCATAAAGGTATTTCTCCTAATCATATAACTTTCGAACCTTTTGCTCCAAATAAATCCTGACCTTCTCAACTTAAATAATGTTTAGTCTGAAACAGTTGACAGTTGCGTCAGCTTTGTTAGGAATGGCCAAAACCATCGGTCATCACTGGCAACGTTTATGGCCCAGGATTCACTACAGGGGGCGACTAAATTAGATCTGCCAGAGAAGAGAAACTCCGCTTCTATTCTGAAGGAGCGAAGCCTGGATGCTAAGGCTGATCAGAAAATCTCTTTCCCTAGCACAGTCTCTTGAGAAGACTTTCGGCTAACTGACACAGTCTCTGAGAGGACTTTAGGATAAATGACACTCTTGAGAGGAGTTTCGCCTAAATGACGCAGTCTCGAGAGGACTTTCGGCTAATTGACACAGTCTCTTCAGAAGACTTTAGGCTAAATGACACAGTCTCTTGAGAGGAGTTTTGCCTAAATGACGCAGTCTCTTGTAAGGACTTTCGGCTAATTGACACAGTCTCTTCAGAAGACTTTAGGCTAAATGACACAGTCTCTTGAGAGGAGTTTCGCCTAAATGACGCAGTCTCTTGAGAGGACTTTCGACTAAATGATGCAGTCTCTTGAAGAACTTTCGCCTAAATGACACAGTTTCTTTGAGAAGACTTTCGGCTAAAAGACTCAGTCTCTTGAGAAGAGTAGATGATATTTTAAGGATCTCGCCGAAAATCGGGTATCTAAATACTATTATTATTCAAGTGATTAACATTCAGTCAAAACTTTGTGAAATGAAAGAAAATTTGATTCAGAAAATATTTTAGTTATTTACATTGTCTTTCTATTATTAACAGTTGAGAAAAATTAAATAGTTTCAAAGAGTTTGAAACCGAATCACTCCTTTTACTGTATAAAATACATTAATTTGTGCAAAGCCACGAAAATAGGCTCTGTTTGGAATGTTATTTATTCTGCTTGGGATTAAGTTATAAGGTTATATATATATTGTATTACATACAGAATTAAGTAATCTTATGTTTATTATTTATGAAGTACATTTTTGTTTTATCTAAGAATTATATAGCCGTTTTTCAGGAAATGAACATATATAATTCTATTGCTTGATGGCTTAGAAAGCATGAGAACGTTTCCTTCCGCCAAATTCTGATAGATGGATTTGGGAATGACAGGTTATTCTTCTAAATCCCAATCAGCTGTTAACGTGCGCAGCGTGAGATAAATCGGAATCACATGGCCAACTAATGGACGATTAAATTTCCATTTGTCACCCAGAGCGACTTCTCAAAGTCTTTTCAACATCAAGTGGAAGCAATCATTCCCATGGCAAAATTCTGCGCAACGAAAGTTTGATTAATTGACTTTCAAAGAAGTTTTCTTTCCCATCTGGTTTTAAAAGGATCAGATAAATCCGAAACTTCAGAGAAGTGGCCGAGTAATAATAACTAGCCTTACTTTTCTAATCGAATCCAATGAACTAAAAATTAATATCGTATTCAAAACACTTATACTTGTATTTTAACGATTACGATAACGGAAACATTTTTGCGATATTCAAAATCATTCTTATATTATTAGACCTCAAAGGATAAAATATTCATATTTATCATACAAATCGTTCTCCTGCACAGCACCGATAAATCTGTTATCGGATTATAATCTCTATTATTGATTTTAATTTAAAAGACCATTCTTCAAACGATGAAGCTAAAATTGAATGATGCCATCAGTTAAGAATAAGTTAGCAATATTTAGATAAAGACAACCAATAAAGAATATTTAGAGAAATCTGTAATTTACTAGCTTCCAACCAGGTTTATTTAATTGTCATACTAGTCTCAAATTTTAATTTTAATCGAGCCTCAAAATTTGCACATTTATTTTGGTATAATTTTTAGACCATCCATTAAATCAAAGTGAAACGTGTGAGTAATAGCTATTATTTTTCATTTGGATATTTCTTGTCCTGATAAAACAGAAAGTATTGCCATTTGAAGAAAATATTTAATGCAAGATCCTTGCGCAAGCAATCAAATTAAGTTAGTGCTAAGCTTCGTATTAAATAATAAAGTCTTTTCTTTATAAATAAGTTCACAATTTATTGAGTAAGTTTCCATGTGCATTAATTTACGATGATATAATATTAGTTAAGTACGTACGGTTTCGTAATGCATTGAATGCACGCAGAACCAATAAAAGCTTGACTACCACTTCAAGTGACTAATAACATTGAACACAAAGCAACGTAAAACGCATCAAAAAGCGAAAGTTGTACAAGGAAGTCATGTTGTGTCCAAATAAGATCTTTTTATTTATGACGTTACGTTAACGCAATAAATATCATAGACAGCAGCTTTTTATCCTATTTATTCAAAATTTTTGTTCCCGAATAGTCTAGACCGTATGACCTCTACCATAAATCCCACCGGTTGAAAAGTAATTGGTATCTTTCATCCACACCTTATATTAATTGCGAGTGCTTAATACCAAGGAAAAGCTCGTGCCACTCATTGCAACGGAAACGTTGCCACCGAACGTCAGAAGCAGGATCAAAAAATTTCATATCGACAACGAGCAGCTTGTTATAGATGGTCAAGACAGAGGCGATATGAAAGTGTCAAGGAATGTGACGGGTTAACGGAATTAATCCCTTTAACGGTTAGGCGGGGACATAAGCTCTTTGGGAGAAACAACTGCTGAAGAACGTACTTTAGTTGACCTCCAAAGATAATGACGAGTTTGTTTCAGTTTAATTAGATTTAAAATTATTACCAATAGCTAGCTGAATTTTTTTTTTTTTTTTTTTTTTTTTTTTTTTTTTTTGAATTTTGTAGAGAAATATGTTTTAACGTTCTTTAAAAGCTCTGATGGGGAATAAAGCATAGATGCCAATCATATTCTTTTTAGTCCAAAGGGGCAATTTGTCCAGAACGACTATTAATTTCGTTTTGCCATTTTGCGTTGATTCATTACAAGCCTTGTTTCACTTTCCAAATTGTTGCCACCAAATATTATCCTCCTGTATTATATTTAAAGAAATTAAATAATGAAGAATTTGCATGAATGTATGTATATTTCTTGCATTGTTATAAAACAACGGTACCTAGAGCCATCCAATTTTAAATAATGTAAACCTCTTGCGAATATGAGCATCTGGAAGCTATATTTGAAATTTAAAAAATAAATAAAAGAATAGAAAGATAAATAAAAAACTTTCAACAATTGTCCTTATTTTGGCCCACCAGCGGCCGAGCGGTAAAGCCGCTGAACACTGGTAGTTCGGTCTGAGGTTCGAATCCCGCGAACGGGCTGGCTGCATGGGCGTTTTCGTGGTTTTCCCCATGTGTAATGTATATACAAGCCAATTTCCCTTCGAAAGTCCTCCCGAAGGCATCCCTCTCCTTAGGCGAGATAGCCCTTCAGACTTTGCCATAATCACACACACACCATGTCCTTATTTTATTAGCAAGTCCTTTTATTATTGCAAACTAAATTATGCTTATCACTCGGCAGTTTTGAACACCGAAAAATCTGTCTTCTTTCCCGCTGGCTTATTTTCGAGTAGAAACCGTACTTTTAATTGTAAAAATTGGTTTTATAATTGTTTTAACTGTACTTGGTGTTTCATGTTTTTCGATATCTTTCAGTTTTTAACAGAACTATTTTGGGGTTTTATGTATTTTTGCCTTGCCGCGAGAACTATATTAATTGAATGAGAAATATATCTCTAATGAAAGTCGAGGAAATGCGTGTTTCATATTTGCAGAAAATGCTGTCGCCAGTCTGTTTTGAACAGAGGAGAGTGTTTACGAACAACACATGCGTATTATAAGGTAAGCAGCGCTGAATCGACTGTGAAAAACTGTTTATTTTTTATTCGTTTAATTTCCTTTTTATATCGTTTTAGCTTTATTATAGTTTTTGAATAGAACAAGTGGCAAGAATTAGATAATTCTTTAGATAATATATATATATTGTTTCAAAAGAATAAATAATTAATTGATTGAACTAATTAATTAATTAAACTAATTAATTGGAACTCTAATATCTCTAGAAAAGTAATAGAAAACACGTTTCATAGCCAAATTATCAGAATAAAAAATATATGTACTGAAAATGACGATTTAAAGGAAGAAATCATAAAACTAATTTATGTACAAGTTGATAACCAAGTACCACCAAAATTTATTAATTTATATATTAAAAAGGCAGGCCTTTACTTTACTTTATAATTTTTTGGCTCTTTTGGATATGATAACATTACCCTAAACCTTAACTGGAAGGTAATGAAAGATATAAAAGAGTAGAGAAATTATTGTAAATTTTTATTGTAAATATTTTGTAAATATGTATATTTAATCAATACTGGATTCTTTCCTTTTACTAATAAAGGGCCAACTCTTTTCAAAAGTCTCAATTATAGCCCGAATTGAGTGAAGATTTTAATCTTCTTCTTCTAATTTTCCATACTTTAGCCAGTATTTAGTTAAGTTTTGATATACCAATTAAATCAAGTTCATTAAACTTTTAATATTTTCTTTCATGAAATTTAAGTTTTATTTAACTTCCTAAAGGAATTTTTAAGAATTTCTGAGAATTTTTAGAGGTTTTTTAAGGACTTCATTTCAAAAAATTTTGGGAAATTTTACTTTAAAACTTTAATATTAAAACATTTCAGTTTTTCTTAATTATTTTAATTTTTTGCAATTTTCACACAAAATATCTTTCACTTAATTTTTTCAACAATTTTTCACAATTTTTCAACAGAACACACATTTCAAATTACATACAGTTTACATTTTTTTCACATACCACTTCACTTTAATTTCCTTCAAGCAAACATACATCTCTTGATTAGCTCAGTTACTTAACTCCCTAAATAATTAATATTACTACCTTTAGGATTTTTAATTTAATTTAATTTAATTAATATTAATATTTACAAAAAATTTTTTACTATAACAAAAATAACAGCTTGACACTCAACTTTACCTACATAAGCGCCATCTATATAATTTGAAGAACACACTTACTTCTCTTTCACAACACTTTTGCAGACTCCAACACTCATATAGTAGGTAAGTTAGAATTAAAACTTACTATTTACTTGATTTAAGTATTTTTTTTTAAATTTTTTTATGTAGTATCTAAGTATTTTCTAAATATGAAATTATATTTTTAAATATATATTTATTTTAAAAATTGTGAATTAGTTCTTTTTGTTACTTTTTGTTTCTTATTGGTTTATATGGATTATGTATAGTTCTTTTATAGTTTCTTTTTATTGATATGCATATTCGTGTAGGGGAAGTTTCTGTAGACAAGGATTTCTAAAATACATTGGTTTCTAAATTTTTTTATTATTTTATAAAAAATTAATTTTTAAAAAATTTAATTTTTTAAGAAAAAGTTTAATTCTTGACTTTACTTGCTTGTTTCTCAAAAGACTATTAGTATTTTCCTTTTTGAACTTTAATTCTTAAATGTTAATACTTAAATGTTAATTTCTAAGGGTACCACTTTATTGGAATTACTTTTGGTTTTGACTTTTACCCTTGCCTGCATGAATGACGAAACACGAATTGAATGATTGGAGAGTTAGGTTTGGAGCCAACTTCTCCTTGATAAGTCTGTCTCCTGCCTACTCTACGATCATTCAATTTTTTTTAAAAAAATTGTTTAATTTAATTTTAATTTATTAAATTAGTAGATTTATTTTCATGGATAGATTTTACACTTGATTTGCTTATGCTTCTGAATTTAAATGATATTGTAGATTAGTTCGAGAATTAAATCTTTTACACGTTTGCATATTTTTAAATTATTTTAAATATTTTCCGTTCTACTGGGCCAATTGACGAAGCTCAAATTGCGTTTTTCATGTCTTGGAAGCAGGACTTAGGATATGTATTAGATTTCTATATAGCATTGTTCTAATATAGGTACTTTGGCACAAAATCGGACTTTTCTCTGAAATAACATACCAATTTTTTTTTCCATATTCCAAATAAAATTTTCCTTTTTTTATGATTTATTTTTAAATATATTTTATAAATTTTTCGAGAAACTATTTGAATTATAACCTATAAAAGTTTTTGCCATCAGTTTTAAAGTAGATGTGTTTCTAAGTTTCAAACAGTTTTTTATTCAAAACTACCTAAGATATACGTAAATTTATATTTTTTGCACGTTTTGAAATTTGACTTATTTATTATAAGCGATACTAACGAAAGTGTGATTTACGTACTTTGTTAAAATTATTTGAAAGTATGAACGATGACTTTTTTCCCGCTCGTGCACAATGAAGAAAAGGAAAGGAAAATAGGTTGCTATAAATTAAGAAGTTTGCCAAGGGAATTATTGTTCGCGCAAACTGAAAAAATTCGCCAAGATAAATATTTAGATTTCTCCATAAATTTCACACCAAAAATTACAAAATTTAATATCCAGGCATAATTTGAGTCGTATAGTCAAAATATGGAAAAACAAAATTCGTTTGTTATTTAAAAAAATTCCGATTTTGTGTCAAAATACCTATGTTAGAACAAAGCTGTGTGTAAATCTAATATATATCCTAAGTCGCGTTTCCAAGACATGGAAAACACATTTTGAATTTCGTCAATCGGCCCAGTAGAACGGGAGATATAGAACTTTCTTCCCCTTTTTTTCCCGCAGTGTACAATCATAATGCACACCTTTTAGCTCCTATTAAATCTAAAACGCTGAATCGGCTGCACACTGCTGAGCCTAGAATATCAATATTATCTAAGCAGGGGTTCTCAAACTGTGGTACGCTAAGAAGGAAGGTATTTTAACTATTAAATTCAAAAATTAAAACCCCAACATCCTGATTGAGTTTTTTTCTCTAACTCTCCTAAATTTATGCTATCTAAGCTTTGTTTTAAGAGTGGTGCTAAGGATTTTGAGTTTTTATTTAGATGGTACGTGTTAGTCAAAAGGTTGAGAATCACTGATCTAAAGTAAAAGACTAGCACCAAATATTCAGCTACAGAGCTACTTCAAACACGCAGCATAAATTGGAAACTAACTCTCCTAATGTAAACTCCTTAATTGTGCTACTCAAATACTCTTTCCAAACTCACTTAGATTGGCATATACGTCATTTAAATTTGCATTCTGGTAGGAATTTGAAATCAGAAGTGAAAGGAAAGTTTCTTAAAATAAAAACAATTGGTTAAAATAAGGTCTTTGCAATATCTAGATTCGCTGTTAATGAAGGTGCAGTTCTATTACATTTTTAGCATAAAAATTATTCTAAAACGAAGAGTGAGTAAGTCCATAATTATTATTATTATTATTATTATTTTTTTTTTTTTTTTTTTTTTTTTTTAGCTTACAATTATTTCTTATTCCTATTCCTGAAGTGTGTTTAGCAGCATCTTGAAATGTAAAAAAGGTACTTTTCCGTTTCGCCGTCGCAAATCTCGCCAAGTAGACTTTATCGGCGACAACATACAGTATACACATAAAAAATGTTAATTCTAAGAATTTTGTAGTTTAAATTTTATTATTAGTTTTTTCATTTTAATATCGTTTAAAATTTTGTAAAAGCCCAATAAATAAACACAATAAATTTGTAAAAAGACATTAAGAATTTACTATGCTTTTGCGATTCAACATCCTGATTCGTCGATTCATATCACGTGACCCCAAGCGTCTCACGTAAACTACGCTACAAAAATCTAATTCTCTCAGTGATTATTTACATTAATTTCAAGTTAAACCTTAAAATTGGGATACAAGTTTAAATGTAAGAATTATTTCAATTCGTACGAATAGCTTACTCAGAAATTATGTAAAACCGCAGTGCTTTATTTCGCTAGTGCATTGTCATCACAGAATTGATGAATTTTATCCTTGACGTTGCCTTTTCTGCATTTTCGCCTTCGGGTGAGCCATATGATTGCATCCTAATTGACTTAATTACCGCGAGAGGCATAAAATTGAACTATCTGGTAAAAATTCTATGTAATTGTATGCCAGTATTGAAAGAAATAATCAATATGATAAGAAATGGCTACGAATTGTTTTGAAAACGAGGCGTAAAAGGTTACCAGCGAAGATATTCCGTTTGGCATCAGTTTCACCATTACTGACGATTTTATCGTCTGCGCCGGCAAAACGGAAAAGTACCATAAGAAGAAACAACAATAAAATATGAGATTTGTCTTAAACTTTTCAGCTTTTCTGAAACTGAAATAAATGGATATTTATTTATCTTCTCTTACGAAATGTATTCAAGCAAAAGGTAATCAGTTCTTTATTTATAAACGTGACTTCACATTTTTCGTTTCAAATACAAAAAGATAACTGAACGAATGATTACTTACGGAATTCCCTATATAAGCGACTTATCTCAAACGTGCCGTATCAAGAAAAAAGTGTTTTCTATAAAGGTGTATTTCAAAAGAAACATAGTATTCCAAAGTCGTGGGAATCTTTTCATTTCGAATAACGAAAGAAAGCCGAGAAAAAGATAGCATTTTTAATCTCTCACCGTGATTTGAGATTCTTCCAGTGGAAATGATTTAACTCATATTCTAAGAAAATGAGATAGATGCAATTATCTTCGTTGAATTGCGAGATATTTGCGACGAAGAACAGCTCTTTGCTATTTTACAGAATTTCCGTGGAGAGTAGGTATTTCTCGTTCAACAACTTTGTTGCTCTCGTATTGCTGTTTTCTTGGGAATTTAAATACAGTACTCTAAAAACAAGCATATGTTCAAGCAAAAATGCGCTAAAACTAAATCACACGAAAGAAGTGTTATACGAAATTATATGACTTCATTTGCAATTTAGAAAGTTCATAAACTAATGCGCAATGACTTTATTATGCTCTTTCTCTTATTTGCAGAATTTTTGCTTACGCTCACTGAAAATTAATCAAAAATAACGTTACTGGGAGAACATAACGATAGAAATAAGTGCGACAAGGAATAAATTTGCCACATGCATGATATTGTTGCGAATTTTGTATATATATGTAAATAATTTTAGAAAAGTTATATAAGAAACTGTAGTATTTCTTTTTGCATGATGTAATCCGAAATGTTTGAAAGAGACGAAGCTCTGCTGAAAGAATACGAATACAGGGACAAAGCTATTTAACATTGAAATAATTGGCTATTTCGCCAAAGTGGCGAAATATCGCCAACCTGGCGATGCTTTTGGTGAATGATTTCTGCCGCCAAATTAGTCGAGAAATAGCTGGAAGTCCCAAACATGGCGATAATTTGGTTTGGTCCCTGTACAACTGCAATTAGAATTGTGACTAAATAAATGTAATTATTCCCCATATGTAACGGTAACCGTATCCGATTACAATTCTAAACTTTAGCCCCTGTTTTTTTCATAAGCGGGATTTATATTGTAAATTTTTGAAAATGAAACTAGAACGTCGTTATCCAGTTTTAGCACTAAAAGATCACTTACTGAAAGTTGTATGATAAAAATTAATTGTAAGATTTGTATAATAAATTGTAATATAATATATAATAATTTGTATAATAAATTGTAAGATTTTACTGTAACATCATAAGATTTATCTTAACTTCGGTTTTTAAATATGTAAAGGAACTCCTGAAAAATCGCGATGAAGAACCATTTTGGAAAGTTTGAATAAGCAGGAAAATTCAAAAATATTTATTTTTATAACATTATAAGCTGTTTAATAAACGGAAGGATTTAAAAAAATACAAAACTTGTTAATATCTTAAATCTCTGTTTTATATTTTTACTAAAATATGTAGCAGATATAATTTTAAAACACATTTTATTTATAATATATTCAACTGGTAATCATAGAAAATGGAAGCTTACTGCAATTGACAAATACTTCTTGTGACATAATGTTACATACCTCTGTAAAAATTATTTGTTCAATCTCCTGCCATAAATGCCGTAATGAAAAAATCTGATGTGTACACCACATGACTTCCTTGTATGGAATATTAAATTACACGCATTTTTCCTGCATTTCATTTAAACTTATTGAATTGAATTAAATCTACTTCGTCGATAATGCATAAACTACAACAGAATAAATTCGCTTCTTAGAATTCACTATGTTTGTTTATTCACCTGATAGCGTTACATCTCATTCATTTTATAGCTCAAAATACAAATATATACATATACATACATATATATATATATATATATGATGTACCAGTTTTTGTCCGGAATAAATAAGTTGGTGAAGAATCATAGATGTAGTCGTAGCTTAAATTATCAGACGATAAGTTTAAAAAACAGGATCCATTTATTATATTTCAGGAGGAATAGCAGTTACAAAAATTAAGATCTCCAGAGTAAATAAAAAGAATTACTAATAACTTTTTGTATGAAGTTTACTGCATCGTGACATTAAAGAAAGACCCCCGATATTCCTTTGCGAGTCCTTTTATAGCCTCTGGAAAGGCGGAGCTTCAAAGAAATGACGTCAGCCTCGTCAGCCAATCCAGTTCGCTTTAAATATTTCCAGAACATTCTATAACTGTACGTGTAGAAAAGGCGGGAAAAACAATTTGACTACGGGGCTGTGGATTTAATTCCACGTACTTTCAAAAAGACCGTCGCCATTAAAAATGAAAAGAACATACAGTTAGAAATTTAAGTGTATTCTTGACTATGGAATTTTATTATTACATATATATATATATATATATTAAATTTAAATTTAAACAAATTTAAATTTAAACAAATTTAAATTCTAAAGAAACACGTATAAAAGTTAAAAAGTAGAAAAGCAAATTTAAATTCTAAAAAAAGGAAAAAAGCCATTTTTTTTTTCTTCAGTACATACTATTTTCTATTCATGTTCCTTAGCAAGTGGGGGTTAAATCGTGAGCTCCGAGTAAGTGCACATTCTGCTCCGTTTAGTTAAAATAAAAAGATTGTCTGCGATCATCTGTTCTTTCAAGACATAGCGAGAATTCCTACTTCGTCTTTCATTGTGTCTTATGCTCTCAAAACAAACAAAACGTCTCAACAATATTTACAAATCGTTAGAAAATATTGTTTATTCCTTTAGTATTATTCCTAAACATGTAATTTTAGTCAGGTGGCTTCTGAAAATAAAGTGCAGCATTTTATGGAACTAATTTTAACTATATGAATAGAATAACTCTTTATATGTGAAGTATAATAGCAAAATTCAAGTTGCACGATCTGGCCTTTTTTAGCTGCCATTGCAATGTGACTAGATGTCATTGTTCACCTGGCGTCATCTCGCACAGGAGTGAAGATGAACATGACAAGAAAAAGGTTTAAAAAGCCTTTTGATTAAGCACAACTCCATAACAGATAGGTACAGACTTTGCGCTTACAATAGCACCGACTACTTGCGGTGAGAACTTAGAGGTAACTTTTATAATAAATTCAAAAGGTAAGAAGCAGTGCTAGACTTCACAATTTAATTTAATCTAACAGGCTGACTCAGCAACACTAGCGATAGATTAACTAGCGGCCAGAAGACGTAGCCGTTACTAAGATTAACAGCTGGAGAACAAAATAGTAAACGTGCGTTACATTAGCGAAATCTCTCTCTGTCTAACCGCCCACCAGCGGCCGAGCGGTAAAGTTGCTGAACGCTGGTAGTTCGGTGCGAGGTTCGAATCCCGCGAAAGGGCTGGCTGCATGGGCGCTTTCGTGGTTTTCCCCATGCGTAACGTGTATACGAGCCAGTTTCCCTTAGAAAGTCCTCCACGAAGGCATCCCTACTCTTAGGCAGATAGCCCTCGAGGCTTTGCCATACTCACACACACACACACACTCTCTGTCTAACCTTTAAATACTCTCGTTCACCTACTTAATCTGCATCCTGGGGAGGAAAAGCGAGAGGAAATAAGAGAATTCAGAGAAGATACCAAAATTCAAGTAACTAGTAAGATGAACTAAGGGGAGTCCTATAAAGTAGCTCACAAAAATTCTGACGGTTCCTGTAGAGATGAAATTCCAAATAATAAATGGCCCACTAGCGGCCGAGCGGTAAAGACACTGAACACTGGTAGCTCGGTCCGAAGTTCGAATCCTGCGAACGGGCTGGCTGCATGGGCGTTTTCGTGGTTTTCCCCATGCGTAATGTGTATACGAGCCAGTTTTCCTTAGAAAGTCCTCCACGAAGGCATTCCTCCCCTTAGGCAGATAGCCCTAGTGTGCTTTGCCATAATTAAATAATCCAATCCAAATAATAAATAAATCATTACACTTTATAATATTAAACACAAAATGGTTAGCATAAAATTCGTAAGGATATGAATAACTGACATTTTCATAAAACCGGCTGAAAATTCAATAGCGAGTGCTATTCTATTCATTAAAGAATCATTAATCTTTAAAATATAACTTCTTTTGTAGTTTGGTTCCTAAATTTGGTTCAAATGTTCAGTTGTTTCTTCAGAAATAAATAGTGAATAATGATTTTAGTTAATCCTTTGTCTGATAGCTTCACAAATTTTACTTATAACGAAGTAAAGTGTCAAGAATTTCCTTATGAGATTATTAATCGATTAACTGGAAAATCCGTCTGTTGATTCTCAAGAAAAATACTGTTCATTTTTCATATTTCTTTCATCGAAGAAACTTAATAGTTTGAGCACAGTTGTATGAAAGCTTTTTGTATTTCAAATATATAAGAAGAATAATATAAATATTTATCGCATTCTCCCGTGAGTGCTTTCCCGGTATAAGTGGTTAACAAGTCCGGCTAGGATGTGAAAAACCCGCGTCTAGAATTTCGTTGAATTCACACCAGTTTTTCTCATGCTCCAAAAATGTTAATAGTCTTTTCCTTAAATGAGATTTTTTGCAACCCGCAAGAAAAAAAAATATTACTTTATATTTACGGGACACTTTCGTTTACAACGTTGTAACTGCTTTCATAAAATTCTGTTCCTAGATTTTAAAAGACTTATAAATAGAAGCATAGGAACATCAATATTTAAGGAGATGAAGCCTGTTGCCATCTTTGTGTATCCAAATATTTTTAAAAAGAAAATTTCAATCATTCCGACGTACACTTTTAAAAAAATGCAATATACTTTTCGACACATTTTATAATCTCTATGCACTGTATCAGTGTGAGAAACAGACACACATTAAAAATGTCCATCAAAACGGGTATCATTTAATAACAGCAAGGTAAATTTAAAATGTTTGTACCAGAAAAATCAAAAAAATTTGTTTATTGTCACTGCAGTTCTAATATAGTAAAAAACGTATTACAGAGAATAACTTCGAAAAATATGCTGAAAAATAAATTTTAGCACTTTCATCATTCATAAAAATACGAAGATACAAATCACGTCTCCGAATGTAGGAGTACAGTTGACAGGGAATTTAATTTTTCGTCTGGAACTTAAAATTGCTTACTGTTTACATTCAGCGTTTTCCTGCTCATAAGGGAATAAAAATTTAGGATTAATACTCGCTTTTTTTAATTTAAAGGATAAAATGGAAACGATTTGGAAAAAAGTGCTTTATCAATAAATACAATATTATGAAGTCAACGTCAGTTAAATCGAATGTCAACTGACACATGTCTCTCTTCATAAAGAAATAAAATATTCTGTGCGATTATAACAAATCTCATCCCTTAAATCTTAAGGTTTGTTTAAGAAAAGGTACTTTTAAGTTATTTTTACTTTAAATGTTTCTGCCATTTTTTTTTTTCGGTCTTGAAACTTGAACGTAAATTACAGTAAATATAATTACCGAGTGCAGCTAACATTGAGAAGGCCTTGAATTGGCAACGATTTGAACTTTTCTCTAGGGATTAGTTTTAACAAGTCTTTTGAAGACGCAGATAGATATCTGTCGAGATGACTATAGTCGATGACTGTTATGTAAATCTTTTACTATTTAAGCTGGTAAAAGTTCATTGAACAATAGCTGAAGGTTTAATAGCTATGTCTGAATGCTTATATTGATGTACAATTATTATGTTAGACAATCTTTAAAATTCATTTTAACGCGCCGTATTTTCGCGTGTATAAGCTGCACATTTTTTCAAAAATAAACTCATGAAAATCAGGGGTATGGGTGCAGCTTATACACGTGAATGATTAGAAAAAGGTACTTCGTCGACAGCGAATAAACCACAATAGAAGAAATGCACTCCTTTAAAATTCACTATATTTGTTTACTATAACGACACTCTGAATGCACAAAATTTATATCATTTGAAAAATTATCGTTGCCACATGATCTATTCAAATACTATAATAAAGCTAAAACGATGTATAAAAGAAATTAAGCAAACAAAACAGAAAAGAAGTTTTTCACAGACGATTTAGTATTTCTCATTCAATTAATTCAGCTCTTACTTCGCGACAAGGCAAAAATACATAAAAACTCAAAATATCTGCATTAAAATTACGAAGTAAATCCTAAACACTTACTATTTCCTCGAAAAAATTCCAGAAAGGATTAAGCATGATTTAATTCGCAATAATAAATGAAGACGTTATTTTTGTGTTGCGAAGCTTAGTCTCTCTCGATTGGCAACAAATCTACAATTCTGCTGTTTCAAATGTTAACAAATATGTCCGCCATGTTATTTAAAACTTAACCGCACTTAAAAAGCTTTTAAATTGTTGATAATTGTACAAATATTGCTTCCAGAATTACGAAAGGCATAAAAACATTAACCGGAAAATAACAACAACATAATTCAATCATTTTTAAAGCAAAAAATGTACAATTTACAAACATATAAGAGTAAAGATACTGAGATCACTGAGCCGGGTAACAGAGTGGATATATATATATAAATATATTTATATACGTTTGGTGCGGCCGATTGCAACCAAAATACGAGGTGCACATCTACGTTATAGCAGTCCTATATACAAAATTTCAAAGATCTGAGGCTACTCGATTTTGAGTTATGCGAGATACATACGTACGTGTGTACGCACGTACGTACATACGTTCGTACAGACGCCACGAAAAATTCTCTTCAGAATTAATTTTAAAGCAGTTTTATAATTTTTTTTGGCCGAAAAGTGTCTTTTATTCTGTCCTTACGCACAGACATTATGCAAAAACATCGTTAAATTGCATTCGATAGCGGTCAAAATGGATATTTTCGTTGAAATATATTGCCTGAAACTTTTCGCGATTACAGTACTTTCTTTTTACCTCGTACAAGGAAGTAAAAAAAAAGGTGTGTGTGTGGTGGTGTATTTAATTATGGCAAAGCGCACGAGGGCTATCTGCCTAAGGGGAGGGATGCCTTCGTGGAGGAATTTCTAAGGGAAACTGGCTCGTATACACGTTACACATGGGGAAAACCACGAAAACACCCATACAGCCAGCCCGTTCGCGGGATTCGAACCTCGGACCGAACTACCAGTGTTCAGCGACTTTACCGCTCGGCCGCTATTAAAAAAAGGAAAAGTTCTTTATCTCCCGTTCTACTAGGCCGATTGACAAAATTCAAATTGCTTTTTTCATATCTCGAAAGCGCGACATAGAATATATATTAGATTTATATATAACATTGTCCTAACATAGATATTTTGACATTAAAATCGAACTTTTTCTGAAATAGCATATCAATATTTTTGCATATTTCGATTCTACGACTCAAATTATGCCCAGAAATTAAATTTTGTAAAATTTGGTACGAAATTTAAGGAGAAATTAAAAAATTTATCATGGCACAATTTTTTCAGTTTGCGCCAAGAAAAATTCACTTGGCGAATTTCGCAATTTATGGCAACCAATTTTCCTTTCCCTTCCATTATGCCGGAGGGGTAAAAAAGGCACCTCGTTCTCCTACTTTTTCACATTGTGCATGGGCGGAAAAAAAAAAAAAAAGTCACATCGTTCTGACTTTCAAATAATTTTATCAAAGTGTTTAAACCACATTTGATGTTTTATCGCTTTCAACAAATATCTCAAATTTCAAAACGCGCCAATATATAAATTCACGTATATCTTCGGAAATTTTTAATAACAAACTGTAATTTTTTGCAGGTATGCTTAGACATACGTCTACTTTAAGATGGTGGTAAAAATTTCATAGATTATATTTCAAAAATTTATAAAAATCATTTAAAAATACAAATTTTAAAAATAAATCTTAAAACACGGGCGAATTTTATTTGGAATGAACCTGAACTTCGAAATGCGAAATGAATTAAGTAAGTTTAATAAAAAAAAAAGTGAGATTAATAAATATATACCAAGCTGAATTAACATTGAGGAGCTAAAATTAGAGAGCTAATTTTTTTAAAAACTACTCCTGAGAATTTTACATAACTTGCTAGTGTGGCATAATTTGTGTCGTAGAATGGAAACATGGAAAAAATTTGTTATGTTATTTCAGAAAAAGTCTGGTTTTGTGTCAAAATACCTATATTAGAACAATGTTATTGCGCAGTATACCTACTGAGCATAAAATCCATTGTTCTTGGGTGAACGTTCCATAGAATTTGTTACAAAATTTAGTTGTGGTTGTAGACCGTTTGAAGAAAAATGCCAGGCAAATGAATTAGTTACAATGCATATTTGAAACCTGAACTTATCCAATTCTCTGAGGAAAACAGGACCCTAGTTGCAGCGTATCATTTTGACGTTGATGAATCCAATATACGACGGTGGACAAAGCAAAAGAATGAACTCCAAGGAACAGTTGCAAGAGGTTTGGTTTATTTGTTTTGGCTTATTAGATCGGCTTATTAGACGGCAAAGCACTCGAGGGCTATCTGCCTTAAGGGAGGGATGCATTCGTGGAGGACTTTTTAAGGGAAACTGGCTCGTATACGGTGTCCGCCGATAACATCGCGGCAAAAACATCGCGGACGAAAACATCGCGGAGAAAACAACGCAAGGCGAAAACGTCATGCTACAAAACATCGTGGGAGAAAACATCGCAAAGAGAAAACATGGCAGTTCTAAAACATCGTGGTACAAAACATCGTAGTCGAAAATAAAGCGGTTCAAAAACTTCGCAGTTTGAAAACATCGTCGTCGAAAATATCGTGGTAAAAAATAAAGTATCTACAAATCATCGCATTACGATAACATCGCAGACATGCTTTTTTTTCAGGTTTTAATAATTGTAAATAGATATTCCCATAATGATTTGTGAGCGCAAGGTATAAAGAAGGATAATTTTTACTTTCACATTTTGTATTAACTAATAAATTTTTTGCTGAAAAAGTAAGAAGGAAACTTAAACATAGAAAATTAAATGCGTTTTATAGATTATACTTTTCATGAAAAATTACCAGTAAAAACTTCATAAAAATTATTTATTAATGGCCTTTGTTAGTTAACTATGCCGGTTTAAAATTCTATTAAGTGCTATAAGTTGCATTAATTTTCTATGCTTAAGTTTCCTTTTTATTTTCTCAGCAAAAATTTTTTAATTAATAAAAAATATGAAAGTAAAAGTTATCCTTCTTTCCATCTTGCGCTCACAAGTCATTATGGGAATATCCATTTACAGTTATTAAAGCATGTCTGAAAAAAGCATGTCTGCGATGTTATCGTCATGCGATGATTTGTAGATACTTTATTTTTTACCGCGATATTTTCAACGACGATGTTTTCAAACTGCGAAGTTTCTGAACCGCTTTAATTTCGACGACGATGTTTTGTACCACGATGTGTTAGAACTGCGATGTTTTCTCCCACGTTGTTTTGTAGCACGATGTTTTCGCCTTGCGTTGTTTTCTCCGCGACGTTTTCGTCTGCGATGTTTTTGCCGCGATGTTTTCGGCTGTAACCCTCATATACACGTTACACACGGGGAAAACCACGAAAACAACCATGCAGCCAGCCCGTTCGCGGGATTCGAACCTCGGACCGAACTACCAGTGTTCAGCGACGATACCGCTCGGCCGCTGGTGGGCCCAGTTGCAAGAGGAAGACGTTTAGTGCAAAATGCAGCTAAGTTTCTGCAGTTGAAAGATAATATTTTATGATATGTGAATGAGAAAAGAAGTTCTAATTATGTTGTAACGGCTGTTATAATACGTTTCCAAACTCATGAAAAAGCTGGTCGGGTAAGATTAGCCGCGATCTTCGAGCAAGTGAAGGATGGTGTGCATGGTTCATGCATAGGACTGGTTTCTGGCTACTTCGTAGGACCAAGATTTGCACTTCTCTTGGCAGATTTTGACGACAAAAGTTTGAAGTTTCAGACATTCGCAAGCAACAAGTTAATGGCTATATATTGTTTGAAATCGAAATCCATATCAAACGCCATTTACTGAGAAATATCAATGCTTAGTGCAGTTGCACCAAGAGACTGACACGCATTCAGAACTAACATGGTGGTGAGAAGTAGCAATGAACGGTTATGCTAGCTGTTCCGGCAGATGGAAGAAAATCGATGTTTGTGTTAAAGATTCGATCGTATGTTTGTGTTAAAGGCGAAAGACTATATCCAAAGATTTACCACCAAGTATTGCATTGCCTGCTCAAGAAAAGGGATGCAACATAAATTGTATTGCATTGGCTGGAAAGAGTTAGAAACGGAAGATCCTGTGGATTCCTGATCCTTGAGAACTAACATTTGGGACAGCTTTCAATGTCACTTAACTTCTCGAACGAAAGGGAAATTGAATGAGTTAAAAGCTGATGTAGCTGTGGCTCCTGGAGGTCTAACTTCTATACTCCATGCACCTTGATGCTTCGGTTAATCGCTCCTTAAAAGAGTCATTTCTGAGACTTTAATAGTTAGATGAACTCAGGAAACCATAACCATGCACCAAAAGGAAAATATTAATCATCCGGGTGCGCAGTGTGTGAATGGATTCATCCTGGAAAAGTGTCAAGCCTGAAAAAGTCGTTAAAGGATTTTTGAAGTGGGGAATATCCAATGCTCCAGATGGCTCTGAAGATGATATGCTGTGGAATAGCGGTACCAGCGATAGTGATGGTAGTGGTCCAGGTAACTACTCTAGTGGTAACGACAGTGATAATGAATTAGAAGTAAAAACACTAAACAGGACTCCGTAAACTAACTCTGTAAGAAAGATAGGCACTAAACACAGTACTAAACACAAAGAAAATGTACACAGCTTTTTTTTTGACATAAAAATATTTCGTCTCAGTGTGTGGTAAGTATTGTTTTCATACTATATACTTTCATAACTGCAAAACGAAATAAATATTGTAGATGGTAGACAGGCTATGCGTGGCTTATCCTAGAGAACTTTTTTAATTAGATGTGAAAATTAAGAATGCGGCTTATACTCGTCAGAATACGTTATCTATGGATTTTCGTTAAGAATATGGCAAAGAGAATTTTAGGAAATTGGATTTATTAAAATAACACTGGAAGAAAACCTGCAGTCAAACCATCGACAGTGTTAAACTTGTGTTACAGTTAGTGGGGACCCTTTAGGGCAGTTGCTGTGATTGAAGACTTAATTTCCTTTTGTTCAATAAAACCTTTTCTTATTATATCGAAGATGACTTGATCATTTCATGGCGAAGGTTGTTCGCCCTCTAGCGCCTTACCGCTTGAGTTTCGAGTATATGTTGTGTGGTGATTTGAGCTTGTCCAGTTATGTTCTATCATTTCTTTCATATATATATATAAATTACTCAACAAATGAAACTTGAACAGTATGGAATGTAGAGATTTAGATCAAATAAGAAATAAATTTTGACTCTCTGGGAAAGACGGGAAGGAAGAAAATTTCCTTCCTCTGCCCCCAAAAGAGAATTAATGATTCTTGTTCCCCTTGACATGCTTATTGAAATTTCTGATCTTAAGAATTGATTAATGCACCTGACTCACTTAGATTTCGTCAGAAACTCAAAAAATGGAGGAGAAGGTAAAAGAACTAATAATAATGTAAATTTATTTATTCGTGTCTTAAGCATAGAAATTTTAAGTGTTTTAATTTTCAAATAGCAATTGAAGAAATTCTAGAAAAATTACTATAAATGCCGAAGAAAATAAACTGTTGATTGAAGATATTGGCAAAGCATATTATATCCGATTTTCCTATTTCTTGAAGTTTGGAGTTCGGAATCGCCAAATAAAATGCCAAAACGTACAGAAATTCATGTACAAAATGCCAAAACGAAATTAATAGCCCTTCTTGGCAAATTGCCCATTCGGGCTAGTAAATTTATTTCAATTAAAATCTAAAATACCAATTTTTTTCCATATTTCGGTTCTACGACTAAAATTACGCCAAACTACCAAGTTGTGTAAAATTCGCACGAGTAGTTTCTTAAAAACTTAGCTCTCAAATGTTTAGCTCCTTAATGTTTATTGAGTTTGGTATATATTTATTGCAGTAGCTAGCGCATCGCACAGCAGCACCACAGCTCCGGGGTTCGATTCCCGGGCTGGGCAAGGTAGACTCAGACTTTCATCCTTTGATTTCTATCACTTGGGTCGATAAAATGAGTACCAAGTTCGCTTGGGGACTAAACACAGGGGTCCTGCGACAAGCTGACCACTTGTTCAGGGCATATGCTTACGCACCCCGGGGCCCACGGTCAAAGAAAGCAGACTTCGGGCACTGCAGGCCTTGGCCCATTAGGGCTGTTACGCCACTGAGTTTTAGTTTACTTATTTATTAATCTCTCTTTTTTTATTAAACTTATTTGATTCTTCCTTTCACATTTCGAAATTCATGTTAATTCCAAATAAAATTCATCCATTTTTTATAATTTATTTTTAAAATTTGTATTTTGAAATAATTTTTTCAAAAATATTTTGAATTATGATGCATAAAAGTTTTACCATCATCTTAAAGTAGACGTATTTCTAAGCATAACTGCAAAAAAATTATACTTTTTCATTCAATATTTCCGAAGATATACGTGAATTTATATATTGGCGCTTTTTGAAATTTGACATAGTTGTTGAAAGCGATCATGTGAAAAGGTAGGAACGAGGTGCCCTTTTTTCCGGCCCGGTATAATGGTAGGGAAAGGGAAATTGGTTGCTATATATTAAGAAGTTCGCCAAGTAAATTATTCTTGGCGCAAACTAAAAAAAAAAAATGCGCCAAGGTGAATTTTTGAATTTCTCACCAAATTCTACAAAATTTAATATTTTGGTATAATTTGAGTTCTAGAATCGAAATATGAAAAAGAATTAGCATGTTATTTCAGAAAAAGTCCGATTTTGTGTCAAAATACCTATGTCAGAACAATGCTATATATAATTGTAATATATATCCTAAATCGTGTTTTCGAGACATGAAAAACGAATTTGAATTTTGTCAATAGGCCCAGTAGAAAGGGAGATATAGAACTGTTCCGTTCATTTTTTTGCGCAGTGTATATCTCGTGAACTATGATCTATGAGTAATTCATTTAGATCAGCGCGAGATCATAATTATGTAATTTAAAACAATAAGGGTTACTAATGGCTCTAGCTTGCACTGATGAACATCCCATGGATTGCCGCCTATGTACAAATTCTTTTAGATTAACGCTGAAATAACCATTCTGTCTGAGCACGATAAACATTGCATTCATGTGTCTAGTTACATTTTGCTGGATGACTGACTGTCAATGCCTGATTTCTGCAGGGCAAGCAAAGCACGGACGCCAGGCCTCCAATTTCAATGAGACTTTCAAATCCTTTTAAAAATTTTAAACAGAAGCAAGATTAACATGTTAACATTTTGTTGTGTTGTGTTGTTGTGACAGTTTATGTATAGTCATATAGGATGACACACGATTACGTGTATTCATTAATTGTCATCTTCTGCATTATTGCGCCAGTTGCGTCAGTGTTTCATTTCTTTTAATGTATAAGTGTTTATTGTTTGCCTATCTCATTAACCACTTAGACCAATATACATATGTATCAAATGTACCTATACCACCAATGTACCTATGTATGAAACTTTTTATTAATTGTATACTGAAGCATATATATGCACACGCCCTTGTTTGGCCACGTCAATACCACATATTCTCCATTAATATATTCCCGATGCAGCCCTTTCAGGAAGTCGCCAGGGTTGTGTTGTTCTAAATAGGTGCGGGTACCAGACGACACCCGATTTGTCATATTAAGCCGTCCGGGTGTCCGGGCCCTGCATTCACCTGTCACCTGTGTTGTTGTGACTTTTCTCACTTATCTGAGAATAACATCAGAACAAGCTTACGAAATTCATCGCGGGAAGGAGAGCAAGATTACGTCTGTCGTTGGCAACAGCTTTGAGTACCATACAAGTGAAGCCACGACTTCGCTTACTTCCGTCCCAATTTTATTTACTTGTCCGAGGGTGTCCTACATCTTTTCCTCTGCCACCAACCTCTCGAGGGGACTCTCAGCTCGCCATGTATTTAGAGTGCTCCCATGCTGCATTAGGCTCCCCTAATTGCCATATCGTCCGGGCGAATAAAATTTTGTATTTAGTTTTCATAAGTTTGATTTATTTTATTCATGGTGTCTGTGGTTCTAGTCAAAAGTTTATCATCCATTTCCATGCTATTTACTAAAAAGTTAGCAAGTTCAAAATCTGCATACAATGTTTGTGAATGACAATACGATATGTTGAAGCAATTTTAACGAAGTTCGATTTAGGTTTCTTTTCTTTCACGTTTCGTTATCTGTCATTTAGTAATGCCTCGGTTCCAAAAACACGTCATACTTGCACAGCCAGTAATGCCATTGTGTTATGAAAGACGTAATCAGATGTATATCTAAAGAAAGCACCTTGCTCTGCTAAATTCACTTTCACAGAGATCAGATTAAATTTACGTATTACATAAACTAAATATATCCTAAAAAATCTCTGCAAAGTGTCCTGGAAAATGTAACTTTATTAAATTCCCTTTTGCAACCGTTTTTTTTTTTTTTTTTTTTTTTTTTTCCCTTAGGCTATTCTGCTTACTGAATCAATTTCACTCGAATAAATTGTTATTTGAATCCTCAGATATAAAGCGTAAAAAGAGAACTACAGTCTTTTCCATTTAAAATTCATAACTCATTCAATTATAATTCGCAGTGAATGAGGTAACACGATTTTTTATTAAAATTGCAAAATTATTTATGAGATAGTTAGGGCATAAATACCACAGAATGAGCCATTAGAAGAAATGAAAGAAACTTTTTTTTTTTTTTTTTTTAATTTTCACTTTATTCATATGCATGATTTACTGAATTGATGCCGCCCAACCGGGAGAGTGGTTAGTAACTGCAGTACCGAAGGGACCGGGTTCGAATCCCGGAGAAGGCATGACTGTTAATAAATGTACAGTGTCTGTGCGGCATGGGGGCACTCTATCTATGCCGCGAGCTGAAAGTTCTTTCGAGAAAATGGTGATATGGTAAGAGGGGAACGATACCCTTGGACCCGACCCCCTCCCGATTGCTCAAAATTGGAAGCGGAATTGAGCAACGTCGTAGTGTCACCTGTACAGTGCTGAAGCCTCTTGCTAACGATAGATGCAATCTTGCACTCCTTGCCACGATGAATTTTGTGGGCTTGTTCTGTTGTTACTGATAGACAAGTAAGATAAGTCACAACAACAATAACAATTAATGTTTGCAGCAAAATATCTACAAGTTTATTAAGCTTTTTTCTATCTTTTTTTTCAGTTTCTTTCCGAAAAAAACAAGATCTCCGTTTTAAATGTGCAAGTTTATTATTTATACAACACACGCAGAAATGAAATCCATGAAAATGAAATGTCCAAAAAAGGCGAAGTGTATTCGTTTCCGCTTGAACAACTTTCAGTTAAAAAGTATTGGATTAGAAGGTTATTTCACAACATGTTGTTAAAAATATCCAGCTGCGGAAAGATAGCGTCCTCGCAAAGCGAATTTAGGGTTGCCAGATTTAGCGCGAAATCGCCCCATTTGGCGATCTGCCATATACGAAGCGAGAAAATTCTAGAACGAATTTTTAACGGTTTTACCGAGAATGTTCTCGAAGGCAAATCAGAAGCTATATATACCTGCCTGTACGTTTATCGTGAAGAGTATCTTTAGTGTGTTAAGTTCAGTAGTAGGGCTTTGAGTTCAGAGGTTAGCTCGAAAGCGAGCGACCGAGTCGGGGGCTGTACTTTAGTGCTCTGCCATGAAGCTGTCTTCACCGTTATAGCCTGAAGGCTATGTTGCTGATTGCTTCAATGTGTTTGTCGTAGTTTTTCGACGACTGTAAAGTGTCTTTGGAATTGTCCTATGTATAATGACGAATAAATTGTGTTTTGATTCTTCATCGAGTGTTGTCATCAATCACTCCAAATCCACGAATCTGTAGAACGCAACAATATTAATATGAAACATAATTTGAAAAAGTGTTATCTATCACACTGAAAAAATTAGGTGATGTCCGTTGCAGGTTTTGTCACGTAAATCCGGACCTGCTCACGGTATGTCATCATCTCAAAATAGTCTAGCAATAGGTACAGCGCGAGCAGAAGTTTCGTTAAAAAGCCTCGTGCATCATATGCGCTCATGAAACCCTTGCGAGAGTAAAATATAAAAATGACAGAATAAGATATAACCCACGAACATTATATTGAGCTTTAAGAGAGATATTTTCTGTTGTCTTTATTTTGATTGGATATATTTTATGTGTGGAATACACTTGCGTAATTTGATAAGGATTTGATAATTCATGCCTCTAGATGTTTCACAAGCTATAAGAAACTGCTAGCATGCTACACGAAACTACGTACATAAGAGTGATTCTCAACCGGCGGCACTGGTGGTACTTGTACCACTGGTGGTACGCAAAGAAACAAAGTATTTTTAACTATTAAATTAAAAAATCTCGTGAAGAAGAACATTTGATAGAACTTTCCTGTGATCGAGCACTAACTGAAGATTTCAAAAATAGCATACTTGTAACACACACCACACTTTTGGCTGAACACCAAAAAAAAAAAAAAAAAAAAAAAAAAAAAAAAAAAAAAATTTAAAGGCGTTTCAAATAAAGCTATTAAATCTTTATTGCCTCTTTGCACAGCATATTTGCGTCAGCAAGGATTTTCTTCCACATTTTATTTGAAAAATAAATGCAGAACAAAATTAAAAGCGGATCCTAATTTAAAGTTAAGTGAAATAAGACCACACATAAAGAAATTGATCTCTCTTAAACAGACCCAAATTTCACGCTAAATTTTAGAATTAAACTTATATTTTGCTAACTAAAATGGTAACCAATTTTTAATCTAATATTTTTATGTGTGCATATTTGATACAAGTAACGAATAGGTTATGCTAATGGCAAAATATATTTTTTTTTTATATTTCTATTAAAAAACTGAAAAACAATCATTGTAAAATGTAGTGGTGGAACTAAAGTTTTTCAAGTTTTGTGTAGGTGGTAAGCCTTAGTCAAAAGGTTTTGAGAACCGCTGTTATATAATTTTTCTCCTTAAAGAGGCAGAGCGGAAGTCTACGTATTTTGCTGCACATCATAACAGATATGTTTGATTTTAAACATACTTTAAAAATATGATCGAGTATAATACAACGCACTCTGCTGCAAGCGAATGTTTTTCTGCTTCAAAGATTTAGCCAAAGTCACGCATTAATACCGTTTTTAATTTTTGTTGTTTATTTTACTAATTTAGAATGTGCTTTCCATGTATTTTCAATAGTTTAGTTAACATCAAAATGTTTGAAGGAACGAAAGAATGCTACTTGCTAATTTTCAATAGTACAAAAATTTTATACGAATCTACCTTTCAATCGTTAATTATCTCAAACATATCCAGACAGTCAAAAAGACCATAAAGATAATTTATGTAAATGTTTTCGATAAAAAAATTAAATGTACTTAATTCTTTCAACTAATTTTATTTTAAAGATTTTGTTGCGTGCTTTGGCATTTGAACATTTTCATTTCTTTGATTAGGCTTAAAATGAAGCGTCCGCTGCAAATTAGAAAAATCATACTCATACAAGACCTTAAATGTCAAATCTCATTTGCATAACAACTTAACTGCCGAACAATGAAGGAGAACAATGCACTGAAGGTCCTTTGTAATCAAGAGAATCGCATTTAAATATGATAATGAATACTGAAGGGAAGAACACGGAAGCTTCCTTAATCGATTGCGGTTTGTGAAACTTTGGGTAAACAGTGGTTTTGTTTGTAGACTCGTGAGAAGTTTAAATTGAAAACTTTTCCAGATACCTCTGAAAACTTTATCTATGTCATTGTGTTATCGAGAAATAAGTTAGGAAACTGCACGAACAGAAGCTTATTAAATTTATTACATACTATTGTTTCAATATTGCGAAATCTGGAAGCATAAAAGGGACAATATTTATTTAAAAACTTTATTTGTGTATTGAAAGTTGTAAGCTTTTCCTTATTAAAATCCCCTCACTCGATATAGGTTTCATATCAGGTGGTTTGTTTAAAATTAGAAGAGAGAAATTGGTTGTGCTTAAAGCGATTTTCTGTTAAATTTAAACTAGAAGAAGAATTAAGAATACCTGAAAGCTCTATAATGAACATAACTTCTTGCATTGTAAATAATCTGTAACTGCATGTTAGTGCTATGTCCTATGTGTTGAAGCACTGTAATGAATATAACTTGCATTGTACATTATCTGTACTAGAATATTAGTACTATATCCTATGTGTCACTACCTGTAACCCATTGTGTAAAGTAACTGTGTACCAACCTAATTATGCATATCATGTAATTCTTTAATTCTCTTCAATGGATGCCCGAAAAGGGGCGCTCAGGTCCTTTGTGGAAGGGGCGGTACGCTAGAGAGGTAGTGCATAGAGGCTATACCATTTTTGTCAATGGCAATGACGTGGTGCCCCCTGTACATGTTCCTGTCCTGTCCTGTAGAGACATTAGGTTATTTCGAAGCAGAAAAGATGAAAAGACCACCGAAGTATTCCAGGAGGCACGTAACCATCCGACCGCCTAACAGTTAAGCTTAGACAAGCAGCAACAACGTGTTGCTAGTCTAAGCTCTCAACGCTAGTTCTTCTTTTCTAAGTGTACCAGACTTAAGTACTCGTTTCTACCTCAATAGCATAAATCGTATTCCTGAAAACGCATTCTGGCAGTTAGACGTAGGTGGGAAATGAGAAGTTAAAAGAAAGGTGTGTTTCAAAATAAAAATAAGTGTTAGAAAAATAAACCCTAGAAGCACATTATCGAATTTTTGGATCAAACACATTTCATCCCTTACCTATGCATATAGTTTGGCGGGAGGTAAAAAGCTAAGAGAGAACAATAATAAACAAGAAAATACACTACAATTGCAAAGTTTTTATTAATTTCGCTAATAGTTTAAATCCGCGAAATGTTATACGCTGCAGGTGCTTATTGGCTTCATTTCTAGGTATTCACTTTCGAGTTCAATGCCGAATAAAATAAAAGTTTTGGAACAATTTATGCTCAGCTTTTATTTATTAGCTCAGTTATACCAAGCCCCTTTAAGAAACTAAAGCTAAAAAAATTACTGTTTTTTTTTTTTTTTTTTTTTCTTAGAAGCAGGTCAACACAATTATCTGTTTAATAAACATGCGTTAAGCTCGTCCATAACGCATGAATTCGATATCATATTACAGAAATCTCATTATCAAGGGGGAATTATCCGAAGAACGAGTTCAGATAGCTAAAATGATGAAGCACCTGAAAGAGTCCAAGTTTCAATCTTTAGCCAGGCTGTAAATCTTTAAACGGATACCCAAAGCGGGCCCTCACCGTTGCCCCATTCACTTGGAACATATCACGCCCTATATAAGGTAAAAGGGAATTTGATTGGTGAACATAATCATACCAGTTTGGTAAATGTGAGTCTCAATTAAGTACGCAATATAAATTGAGTTATCCGGAATATAAAGTACTTTTTCATCAATCATGATCTCTACCTGGGCTATTGTATTTCAACAAACATTTCTGGTAATCTATTCACCTCTAAACTCGAGTTCAACAATCGGCTCTTTCTATACATACTGTCGCGTGCGTACGGGTTCGTTATGAAATGAATGCACAAGTCCGATGAAAAAGGAACAAAAATTTATTATTATCACAACAAAAATGCTTAAATTTTCTCAAATTATCATCTAGTATTACAATATCTCACAGTAGTTATCTTTTAAGTACTCAAATGTCCAATAGAACTTAATTCAAAACAGCTAAAGAAAGCTAATCCGCGAATTCGCTACAATCAACAAGAGCAGTTTTCTAAACAACAACAAACTAAGCAACTACTACGAAATCGAAATCGAGTGAATGGTTAAGCGGCATTTAGTAGCCTCTGCTACTTTAACCGTCTCTGTTGGAGATATGCCCTAAGGCGTTGGGAAGAATTAAAAATTAAGGTGATTTACACCGCACCGACAAAGGTGAAGCAGGAACATGTGCTAATGCACGTGAGTTGGTCAAGTAGACTTTGGAGAAGGAGGGTTCAAGCGTCTGGCCGCCGTACAAGTTGTGATGTATCTTCACTAGTTGAAGAAAGATGATACGTCGAGGCCAGTCACGTGGGTGGTCACCCACCCAAGTACTGACCCCGAGCTCTGCTGCTATAAACAGGGGAACCTGTGTGTTGAAAAAGTGAAAGAAATCGTAAACATAGTGAAATTTCCTCAAATGCTTCTAAGCTGGTGATTACTCTTCACTTTCAGCAAATCTCATCAGTGTCATGGCTGCTTTGAACCCGGCAGTAAACTTCTCAGCCGTGGTTTTTGCAGCGCGGATCTTCTCAACGTGCTCAACCATACTGTTCAGAAATTTTTTGATTTTAGGATCTTGGATCCAGTTTATGATATCCTTGTACTCTGTGGGTGGGTTTTCCAATTTTTTCTTTACTCTATCACTGTAGAGAGGTTTCATATGGGTTTTACTGCTGTCTTCCTCTGTTTCGATGAATTTCGGAAAATCTGCCGGCGTAGGGATCTTAGCTGCTGGCTTCGCCTATGGTGCTGTCCACACTTGCAGCATCGCTCAGGATTTGAGCAAAGATGTTGCGAATGTCCATATTCTTGACACCTATAGCATTGAATTACACGTTTTTTCGGGGCAAACTTCTCGATCTTGAGATTAACACTTAACATATTGTTGAGTCCATGAATTGCACGTCCTTCCTTCGTTTTCTTCAGCTCCAACAGGAAAATCGGAAGTTTCTCGATAGCGTCTCCTCTTCGTCTGGAAAACTGCTTGACTTTACTTATTGGGAATTTCCTTCTCTCCAGATCTGCCTGGAACTACTACGAATTGAGATGTTTTCCTCCTTTTATAAGATTTTAAAATCACGCGCTAGAATTTTCCAGTACTTTCTCGAAATCAAAAAGACATATTTATTTATTTAATGCACGCGCCTTGTATTTTCAATTTTCCGGCTTAGCTTTCTTTTAATATTCGTCACGCGCTGCACTGCGCGAGAAATAAAACCATTTACTTTATAACTGAACTAACATTAGCTTTTTAAATACCAAATTCGTAACAATACGCTACCTTAATTAAAACATTCAGATGTATATAGATTCAGATACTACATCTTAATCTGATCGAAGTGCTATTGTTGGAGATCTTTCCCGAACAGCCGCAAGAAAAGACACAGAGAATGGATATTAAGCAAGTTAAAGAACAAATAGCTAAACGTTACAACTGAGTTAATGAACAAAGAAGTACAAATGTTCTTAACAGCTGAAACAAGATAATTTGCTCCAGTGAGACGCATGGTAATAAGAGAGGCTCAGACATTGATGGCATATGCATTTTTTGCTTTTTCAGTATTTTCCTCTTTTAAAGTATTGTTTTAATTCTTAGAGCCTTTTGGGGCATTTTAGAGCCCTTTGATGTATATTCTAGTAATCAAACTGAAAAAAAAAAGTCACTCTTGAAATAACACAGTCTCTTATAGGCAGACACGTTTTATCTACAGATAAATGGTTCTGTAATCTGTTAGCCATATTTATGCCGACAAGCTTTCCCACAAGGTAGGAGTGTGAATTTTTCCATGGCGATATTTTTTAGCAGTCTAAGATTTTGTGCATGTTTGTTTGCATAGGATTTGAATTAGGATAAAACTATTCCACAGACACATTCCTGAAATTACACACACTCACATCGATGTGCAATATTTTTTTCTACTTCGATAAAACCCCTTTCATTTCTTTTCGGGGGGGAAGGGGGCAGCTGCTGCAGTCCGTCAGCGTTAAGTTGCCGAATGACCTTTTATGTTTCCCTTTTAAAGGGATTATCAGATTAGGAATGCCATCAACGTAAATGACGTTTGGCGGCAGTACTTTTCTGGCGAAAAGTAAAATTCAAGTGATCGAAATGTATATTTGTTTGGATTATAATTCATTTGTCAGTGTTTGCCAGTTATATCATTTTTATAAAATTATATTTTTATTTTGGAGGAGGGGAACTTTTATGCATTTTTAAGGTCACTTTTTCCATTTTAAGAGCATATTTTACGGCCATTTTTTAGGATATTTTCAGTAAATTTTTAGGTCATCAAAATCCAAGTCCTGGTAGCAGCAAAAAATTTGAAACTGTATCTTACTTGAACTGGAAAACGGATAATAAATAAAGAAGATTTTAAAAAATCCAATGATTGTACAAAGTGAAAATAACTGTACTTAGAAATTGTAAATAACTGTACTTAAATGTTGAATAGTGTAACTTCTATACCCGAAGATGGGTACCCAGATGTCTGAATTTTGAATTTCGGTATTTTATTACGTATTTCATATTTTGTAAAACTTTAAAAAAATTTATTAAAAAACTCAACGATTCAAATTGGGCAATGGCAAAACTATACGGAATAAAACTTTTTCATCTCCAGCGCGAAAGACTATCTATCTGAAATTCTAAACATAGCTGATTGTTAATAACTAGCCCAAATCCTCTCAAAACGTGTATGTGGGGGTGTAAATGGTCGTAATATAAAATCTGAAACCTTCCAGGTTTAATTTCTTTTACTGTAAGTTACAGTTTTTTTACCGCACAGTTTTTTAAACTGTAAGTTAAAAATTAAAATTATATCTTTTGACCAATATATTTTGAATGTAACTACGACTGTTAAAAATTGTATAATATATAACGTTTTGGTAATTTGAATTACAAGTTTTTTTAAAAATTGATTCTTCACTTTGCAATTACCAATCATCAGTTCAAAAATGTTTTGTAAATATTTCCAATTAAATTGCGTTGAGGAATTTCCTTCGTGCATGTTAAATTTTATAATTTAAACTTATAAAATATTATATACTTCTTAGCTTTTTTCGCATTATGAAAAGAATTTTATTCAAATATGCGAAGGAGACAAAACGCGATCGTTTCTTAACTATTGCGGACTTTATGAAAAAATACTTTTTAAAACTTCCCTTTTAAAAATCAGCCTTGTTCCATGGAATCAGCAATTTATCTATTTTTTTTTCGGGGGGGGGTCACGTAATTTTTAGTACTGTAATTTTTTAATATGAATTCCATTGCAATTCAAAGCTAAGCTTTCCGTAGTTTTATCTGTCTCCTAAAAATTAATTTTTTTAAAGATTTTACAATAGTTTTTGCTATTGATTTCCTAGGGGAAAATCGAAAATAAATAAATAAAATTCAAATTTGTTGCCATTGCTCTGGAATTTTATTTTAAAAGGCCATTCATGCCTTTTTGTTTATTTACTATATATATATATATATATATATACATGTGTGTGTGTGTAAGATAAAAAATATGAAAGCAAACTTCTAAATTTAATTAACTATAACCTCTTTTATTTTTTATTTCATTTGAGAACTTCATCTATTTGTCCTAAAAATAGCGTTTAAGTCTAAACAGCGTCATTCAAATTAATCATGCGATCTTACGTAACCCTTAATGTAGATGCCTCTTGACCAATCACCAAATTGTAAACCAAAACTAAAAAACTGAAACTTTTGACTCCCTCCTTTTTTTTTCTATGAACTGATGCGTCCCTTTTGCTTGTGCTTTCGTTTTGGCCAGAAGTATTTTTGCAGTCATGTGTATGCTGCTTCATTCGCTTCTATGGCAAAATTGTAAATGTTCTTTAATGGGCACGAGTAGAGTGCCAAATGAATCGTGGCCACAAAATGAGAATTTAAATAAAAGAAATCTGACGTGTACACCACATGACTTCCTTGTACGGAACATAAAATTATACGCATTTTTTTCTTGAATTTCATTTAAATTGATTGGATTGAATTAAATCTACTTCGTCCACAGCGCATAAACCACAATAGAATAAAAGCACTCTTTAAAATTCACTATATTTGTTTACTATAACGACATTCTGAATGCACAAAATTTATATCATTTGAAGAATTATCGTTGCCACATGTTCTATTCAAATACTATAATAAAGCTAAAACGATGTATGTATGAAATGAAGCATACAAAACAGAAAAGAAACATTTTTTCACAGACGATTTAGTATTCCTCATTCCATTAATTCAGTTCTCACTTCACGACAAGGCAAAAATACATAAAAACTCAAAATATCTGCATTAAAAATTATGAAGTAAATTTTAAACACTTATTTCCTCGAAGAAATTCCAGAAAGGATTAAGTATGATTTAATTCGCAATAATAAATGAAGGCGTTATTTTTGTGTTGCGAAGCTTAGTCTCTCTAGATTGGCAACAAATCTACAATCCTGCTGTTTCAAATTTAAAGAATTATGTCCGCCATGTTATTTAAAACTTAACGGCACTTAAACAGCTTTTAATTTGTTCATAAATGTACAAATATTGCTTCCAGGATTACGAAAGGCATAAAACCCTTAACCGGAAGATAAAAACAACATAATTCAATCATTTTTAAAGCAAAAGAAATGTACAATTTACAAACATATAAGAATAAGGAAACTGAGATCAATGAGACGGGTAACAGAGTGGATACATATATAAATATATTTATATACGTTTGGTGCGGCCGATTGCAACCAAAATACGAGGTGCACATCTACATGTTATAGCAGTCTTATATACAAAATTTCAACGTTCTTGAGGCTACTCGTTTTTGAGTTATGCGAGATACGTACGTACGTACATACGTTCGTACAGACGCCACGAAAAACTCTCTTCAGAATTAATTTTAAAGCAGTTTTATAATTTTTTTGGAGGAAGAGAGTCTTTTATTCTGTCCTTTCGTAGAGATATCACTCAAAAACATCGTTAAATTGCATTCGATAGCGGTCTAAATGGATATTTTCGTTGAAATATGTTGCCTGAAACTTTTCGCGAGTACAATACTTCCTTTTTACTTCATACAAGGAAGTAAAACGGAATTTAATCCGGCTCGACTGCTCCTCCAAAAATGGATGGACGCTCTAAGCGTCAAGTATCTACGCAATCAGTATATCTACGCATCTACATCTCAGCGTTCGTATTTCAGTGCTTCCAAAATTTGTGTTATTATTACATATATATACATGTATATATATATATATATATATATATATATCATTGGGTAGCACTTGCTTAATATTGCAAATCATGATAAAGAAATTAATATTAATGAACTAAAAACAAACATGATACCAAATGCTCTTATTTACAAATAAAAAATATCATTTAATTCTGAATGAGACTATATCTTTTAATCAAAAGCCTACATGAAACCGATTATATTTAAAATGAAACGTATAAAATTTTTCTAACTCTTACTAGCGAGACCGAAAAATAATTTTATCTTATAATAATTAAAATTTGATGGCTAAATAAATATTGTAGGCGATTTAATAATAACATTAAAAATAATTTTTCCAGCTATCTCGTTATCTACCTTACACACGTCATTTGCTTTTGGTTGTGCGCAACAATTTAAAAGTCGTTAAATTTATATTTCAGTGACTTTAATACGTGGGAAGACAAGACACAAAATACGTAAAATACAATTTAATATTTGCAGTGTTGAACAGCTCGCGAGAAATGTTCACATAATGCATGGAAGCTGAGGAATGATCAAAACAAAATGTACATCAAACATCGAATTAAATTTAGCTTCTCTTGTTGTTATCAAAACCTTACGCGCATTTATTAACAAATCTTCTGACATTTAAGTTCGAAAATTCAACTGCGATTACGAGACGGTACATAGAGTTTATTTTTAAAACTTTTTATAATTAGGAGAATGTTAAACAATTTTTAGCTTCTTCCTTTCCAGTTCTTATGATTTGTCCGAATTACAAAATTTATCAAATGTCTAGAAAATTCAATGAGCAAAAGAGGTGGGAAATATTGCTGAAAAACATTTGGTACTCTTCTGTTATTGGGACCGAATTCGGAAAAGTATTGTTGCGTTTTTCTTTTCTGACACCAGTTGTTACGTTATTTCCTTCCTTCACGTTCGCACAGGGTTCGTAGATTTGGAGTGAATAACGACGACACTTGACGAAGTATCGAAACACACTTTATTCAGCCAATATTAATCAGGACAGCCTCCAATAACACTTTTTACAGTTGTCGAAGATCTATTATAAACACGTTGGAACAATCAGCTACACAGCCTTAACACTGTCAGGCAATAACCGTGGAGACAGCCCCACCGCAAAGCTCCCGACTCTGCTTTCCGGAGTACAACTCCCGACTCTGCTTGGTCGTTCTCGGATCTCCACGTACTCTCGAGTCTCTCCACACTACAACTCGCGATGCACTCGACGACACACGAGCACAGCTACCGACTCTTCGGTTCAGTCGTTCCCGGAGCTCAACACGCTCTCTCGACAATGCACTAACCGCGATGTACTACGAGACTCTTGCGGTGCACTCGACGACCCACTTGGCACTCGCTGCCCGGCTGTCAACTCGATCTACTCCGCAGGGACTGACTCGCTAGACGAGATACACACTCGATGAGAGACACACACTAACTGACTGCGGACCAGCAGGGTTTATATAGCTTTCGGCTTGTGTTCGAGAGCATTCTGGGCTAAACCGGTAAGAATTCGTTCCAGAAGGTTCTCCAACTGTCCATGGTATATCGTCAATTTTGTCGCCAAATGGTCGACTTCTCGCCAAATGTGGCAACCCTGCCTTATCTTGCCATTTTATGGCAACCCTAAAACTGCTTTGAGGGGAAGCCATCTTACCGCGCCTGTACATTTTGTAACAGTATGTATGTATGAATGTATGTGTTCATATATGCATTTATATATTTATGTATTGTTGCGAAATGCCCAACTGCGGTGAGATAGCTTTCCCGGAAAGCGAGGTTAGGATTGCCAAAAAGTGGCAGGAAAAGACTAGGTTGCCAGATTTGGCGTGAATTGCCTATTTGTCGATATGTGGCGACAAAATTGGCGATATGCCACAGACGGAGCGAGAACTTTTTAGAACGCATTCTTAATGGTATTCCCAAGAATATTCTCGAAGATAGGTTAAAGCTATATATATATCCTACCTGTTCCGGCAGTAGAGTAATGTATTAATAGTAACTGGAGTTCAGAGATTAGCTTGAGAGCGATCGACCGAGTCGGGAATTGTACTTTAGTGCTTTGCTATGAAGCTGTCTTCACACTGTCATAGCCTGAAGGCTGTGTTGCTGGTTTTTTCACCGATTTTGTCGTAGTTTTTCGACGACTGTAAACGTGTCTTTAAAACTGTCCTGTGTAATACTCGCAAATAAATTGTGTTTTAATTCTTCATCAAGTTTTGTCATCAACTACTATTATCCAGGAACCCTTATAACGCAGCAGTACATATGTACGTGCGCATGTACAAACACACATATACGCACATACATACATTTCTGAGACCGGTCCCGATAACAGAACAATACCAAAACTTTTACTACTGCAGTTTTAATTTGGACTAACACATATGCGCGATACTTATTAAAGAGACTTCGGCACTGAATTGAAACTGCAATAATGCAATATAAACCAATGTTATGAAGCAAAATATCCAAACGTTTTTCCACAAGAATTTGAAGAAGTATATTACAATAAGCGCAAAAGCTATCCCAGTCTCAAATGTATCATTTACCTGCCCTTAAAGCTTATACAGACATATATTCACATAAAATATTGATATATTCCATCTTATTGTTTGAGGATGTTTATAAAAAACTTTAGCATGTTAAAAAAAAAAAGAAAATCGGTCGGTCAATAAGCTTCCCTTAATGCTAGCCACGAAATGATTGCCCGAAAACATTTAAAATGATTTGATGTTTACATCAATAATAAAGAAAAATTAATTCGTCGAAAAATCACCGTTTGAATAAAAAGGGGAGCACTTAGAGAGGAAAACTAATAGCGGTTCGAATGAAATACTTTGAAAAAAATGAGAAAGGATAATTTCACAAACAGAATTCTTTTGTGATGTTTTTTCGCAATGAAACAACTTCAGCTTTGATATTCAACAATACTGTCGGCCCTAAGATGCTTAGGCATTTTAACGAAAATTATGCCTGCCTCATCATAACTGTTATTTAGACATCATTATACCAGAAACGTAAATAAAATGCAAGAGAAAAACATACGAATAAATATTGGAAGAAAAATATTTAAGTATTTCAAGAACTATGAATTTAATACTTAATTTTCTTCAGTAATAGTAATTTAATACATTGTTAAATTATTAAAATTTCTAATTAACTTACGCAGTTAATTATGGCCCTTCTAGGTAAATTGCTCCTTTGGGCTGATAAAATTACAAAACAGTCATTAACATTATTACAATAACAGTAACTACAGTGAAACTAACTGAAAAATGGAATATCATATGACTGTATTAAGCATTAAACAGAACATTTAGCCGTTGAATGTCAGCTGCATCAACTCTATAACCCGCCAGTATCTACTATATATAGGTTTTCTTCCTTTAACGAGGATCACTTGAGCAAATGATCTCTGCCCATCTCAAAATTATGGTTGGACAAGGTATACAAGGGAACTGTCATATATACCAATTCGGTACAAATGTTTAACGAGACAAATATGTTCAGTCTACAAAGGGAACGTTGCATGGATCTGGGACAGCCTGGGATATTGCAAATCCAGTCTTTTCACTTTTTATTCTTTAAATCATGGCCGAGGGGTAAAATCATTGAATACAGACAGAGCACAGGATTTAAATCACAGCGTTTGGTCTAGCTGCATGGAAATTTTATCGGTGTTCCTTACGTGTAGCGCAAATGCAAGCTAATTTTACTTTAAATGTTCCTCATAACGGCATATCTCTTTAAGCACATAAGCCTCGTGTGCTTTGCCGCTATCTAATCCAAAGTATATTTTCTAGATTTCTTTAGCATTATGCATAACGTTTCATAATACTTACCAAAAACAAAACATAAAAAAAAAAAAAAAAAAAAAAAAAAAAAACTAAAATGGAAAGAATGCAATTTTTAGATAAAGTTATAAGGTATTTCTCCCGCCTTCGTGGTGTAGTGGTCAGCACGTTGGGCGCGTATTCCAGAGATCCATGGTTCGATTCCCGGCGAAGGCGTTGTTCATTTTTCCTCTCTTCTGCTTCGAAATAACATACAGTTGCGCCCGAACTAGAAAGGTGGTGGATGATGATTTTCCACACCCAGGATTTGGCGATTGGGCCTTCTAAAAACCTCAGTCGCCCTTTAAAAGAGGGAGCATTACGAAGGCATGCTAAGAAGGCTTGGCCTTCTTAGCATGCCTTCGTAATGTAGTGGTCAGTACGCCGAGCGTCTATTCCAGAGATCCGTGGTTCGATTCTCGGCGAAGGTGTTGCTCATTTCTCATCTCTCCTGCTTTAAAAAAAAACCTAATGTTCTAGAAAGTACAAGCAAGATATTACTAAGAATATAAGAGATTTTTAGTCTTCAGAAATTAAATATAAATGCTTTACTAATTCTGTTGATTTATATACGGTCATAATAAAAATATTGGTCAATTATTATTGATTGATAAAATATTCTTCTTTCAAGGATATATGTTTTGTCTTAATAGAACGGCTGTTGTGTTAATTACGAAATATAATAATTGCAAAATGGCTAATCATGCAGTTTCTGAAATTCACAGATCGACAAACATTTTTCAAGGATATTTAATAAAATATCCTTGAAAAAGTTACCGAAATTTATTAAAAATGTGGATATAACAGCAATAATACTACAGTATAAGAATAGTTGAAGAAAAGAAGCTGAGTGGCGGAGAAGAAATTGGTTTATTACCTTTAATGATCAATCGAGATATAAAAAGTAAATAATGATATATATATATATATATATATAATCCACAAATTTAATGGTAGCCCTTAATTTGAAAGCCTTGTTGATGTATGTAGGACTTCTAGTAAACCTACAGCTAATAACTGCGATATAATACACAGCATCATATTACAACAAGAAGCTAAAACTAACAAGGAAACCAACAAAACATTGAATAAGCGCATTCTATTCGACTATTTTGTAAAAAGAAAGTCAATTAAAATGCTTTGAAAACTAGAAATATGTCAGTGTATTTAAATCATGGACAGAACATTCTGTTTGCTTATTCGTGAACAGAATTAATGTATGTAGGAATAGGAAAAGAATGAAATAATCTGTTGCCAAATAAATAGTAATACCGTGTAATCAAATTTCATGATATTTTGAAGAATAGCTTATCAGAAATGCAACAATTGAAAAAGAAAAAAGTTACCGACTGTTATTAAAATTATGCTTGTAGTCTGTGGGTAACTTGTAGTCTGTTTCCAAGGTGCCTTTTACCTATGCCCCATAATTAAAACTCAGGAAACATCATTTTAATATTTTCGGTTGCTTAATTCTCATAAACAAAGTGACTTTAGCTCAAAGGAAATTATGACCAGAATGGTTTGCAGGCACAGAATGTGTAACCCAAATAGGCTATTACTCTAGAAATCGGATTTTGCGTTGATTCGCTATAAACGGTGTACCACTTTTCAAATTGTTACCCATCAAGTATTATCGTCCTGTATTATTTTTAAATAAATTAAATAATGAAGAATCTAAATGAATGTATACCCGTTTCTCGCGATATGAAAACACTATGATACGTAGAACTATCAAATTATGAATAACGTAGTCCTCTACCCGAATGTGGGCACCTGGAAGCCCGAATTTTAAATTTCGAATTCGCATATATTTCATATTTTGTAAAACGTTAAAGAATTCAAAGAGAACAGTGGCAACACAGTACGGCAATACTTTACTGTTGTAAAGTTTAAATGAGCAATCATCTGCGGTTCAGAAAGAAACTAATCCATATTACATTGTGTGATACTTCTTTGGCGAAATGAAGCAACTCCGATGATGGAACACAGCAATAACTTTTATTTAACACTAAAAAAATGGCGACATACAAACAAGAAGCGAAAAAACATATTCTAACATTTAAAAATAAATTACATTCTTCGTGCGAGAGTCACACGAGGCACTCGAGTCTGGTTTCAAATATTGCCATTCACAAATACCTTAATGTTCATATATTTAAATTATTTAAACTACAAGATTTTAATATTATTTAAATCTGTTACAATTGATTTCCATGGGGAAATTGTTTCGATTTACGAACATGTTGATTGAAAAATGCTCTTCAGAAAAGAAGTTCGTGAAGAAGTTTGACTGTGTTGTTTAAATTGGCCCTAATCCCTAATAAGCAATATATTGGTATAACTTGTGAAATAAATGAAACACGGAATGGCTTATGGATATTTTTTATTTGATTGCAACTATGCACGGAATAGTATCTGCCAAAGGAAGCGATTCTCGTGGAGGACTTTTCAAGGAAAGTGGCTCGTATCCACATTACGCATGAGGAAAGCCTCATGGCTCGTATCCACTTTACGCATGGGGAAGATTTTCGGCTTCCAATACCCTTTAAGTGTTGGTATACTTTTTCCAGTTTTTCCACTGTTTTCTCAGTTCATCACATCAAAGCATGAGGAAAGCCTTTTAATTACACATGAGAAAGCCTTTTCATTACACATGAGGAGAGCCTTTTCATTACACATGAGGAAAGCCTTTTCATTACACATGAGGAAAGCCTTTTCATTACACATGAGGAAAACCCTTTCATTACGCACGAGGAAAGCCTCGTAAACGCCCACGCAGCCAGTCCTTTTCACAAAGGGATTCGAACTTCATACCAAAAAACCAATGTTCAGCGACTTTACCTTTCGGCCGCTGGTGGGCCATGGCTCGTGGATTGGCTACTTATTCCTGTTTAATGAGGTTACAATTTTCTTCGCAAAATCAAAATAACAGCTTTAAGGTGACAATAAATTAAACCTTAGAAAGCACTTTTCAAATTAATATTAAAATTTTGATTAAAATTTTGTTCACGGTTTATTGCGTAGGCCAACATTTATTGATTCGATTGTGGCAAATATGAATGTGAACGTATCCTGAAAAAGCTTGCAATAAATTAATGAAATTACTATTTTAACGTAAAAGAACCTAATTAATGACAGTTATATTTACGATGAGTCTTGAAAAATCCTGAAGTAGATGCGTCGATGAAAGTTAATGAAATGCTTGAAAATTAATGAAAGAAATATTAGTTGTAGAAACACTAATGAAATTCTGCTAAGGGGTATGTTTATAAAAGATACATCGGTAGACAAGATTGTCCTTTAAGAGAGCCCAAAACGAAGAACAAATGTTTTATTGAACATAAATAAATGAAATGAAAGCGTTTAAGAGAATGCTGAGCGTCTCGAAACCTTTGAAATTAAATATTTAAAGAACACGACTTGAGAAAGCTGATCAACAAGTAATGACAATAAAAAGCTTTCACATGGACATCATGAAACGCCGAAGTTAAGAGCATTTGTTGAGAAAAGCATTATCATTTATTACAATGGAATGGAGATATGTGGGCCCCATGGCTCTTTTAACCCTTTACGATGTGATGAAAATTAGCATTGGTTTTCGTATAAGAAAAGGAACACTTAGTTGTTTGAAATCGATGTATCATTAGGACAGTGGTAAATATTAATGAAGCCAAATATGGATAAATGTAACTATCAATGTTCGAAAGAAAAACCTTAGGTAAAGGAATGATTTTAAAGTCATTATCACTGGACTGAACTGCCAGCTGTATATGAATTATCAAAACGATTTTCAGCTTTCAGGCTAGAAATAAAATTCGGTAAAGTTTAAAGCTGCAGAATCTCGGTAAGGAAGTTTTGCATTTCTATGATGAACTCTTGGGCTATAAGTAAATATTAGCACATCGAAGGTAGGAAATGCAAGACCTGCGGCTTTAACTCCAGGAAATTTACAGCTCTTTTTTCTCATTTTCTCTCACTGTGAATATTAGCACATCGAGGTAGGAAATTGACTAGGTAGGAAAGACTTGTGGCTTTAACACCAAGAAATTTACAGCTTTTTTTCTCGTTTTCTCTCACTATGAATAATAGCACATCGAGGTAGGAAATGCAAGACCTGTGGCTTTATCTCCAGGAAATTTACAGCTCTTTTTTGTCATTTTCTCTCACTGTGAATATTAGCACATAAAAGTAGGAAACTGACTAGGTAGGAAAGACTTGTGGCTTTAACACCCGGAAATTTACAGCTTTTTTTCTCGTTTTCTCTCACTATGAATAATAGCACATCGACGTAGGAAATGCAAGACCTGTGGCTTTTAACTCCAGGAAATTTACAGCTCTTTTTTCTCATTTTCTCTCACTGTGAATGTTAGCACATCGAGGTAGGAAATTGACTAGGTAGGAAAGACTTGTGGCTTTAACACCAGGAAATTTACAGCTTTTTTTCTCGTTTTCTCTCTCTATGAATAATAGCAGATCGAGGTAGGAAATGCAAGACCTGTGGCTTTATCTCCAGGAAATTTACAGCTCTTTTTTATCATTTTCTCTCACTGTGAAATATTAGCACATTGAGGTAGGAAATGCAAGACCTGTGGCTTTTAACTCCAGGAAATTTACAGCTCTTTTTTCTCATTTTCTCTCACTGTGAATGTTAGCACATCGAGGTAGGAAATTGACTAGGTAGGAAAGACTTGTGGCTTTAACACCAGGAAATTTACCGCTTTTTTTCTCGTTTTCTCTCTCTATGAATAATAGCAGATCGAGGTAGGAAATGCAAGACCTGTGGCTTTATCTCCAGGAAATTTACAGCTCTTTTTTATCATTTTCTCTCACTGTCAATATTAGCACATAACTGGTAGGAAATTGACTAGGTAGGAAAGACTTGTGGCTTTAACACCAGGAAATTTACAGCTTTTTTTTCTCGTTTTCTCTCACTATGAATAATAGCACATCGAGGTAGGAAATGCAAGACCTGTGGCTTTAACTCCAGGAAATTTACAGCACTTTTTTCTCATTTTCTCTCACTGTGAAATATTAGCACATCGAGGTAGGAAATGTAAGACCTGTGGCTTTAACTCCAGGAAATTTACAGCTCTTTTTTCTCATTTTCTCTCACTGTGAATATTAGCACATCGAGGTAGGAAATTGACTAGGTAGGAAAGACTTGTGGCTTTAACACCAGGAAATTTACAGCTTTTTTTTTCTCGTTTTCTCTCTCTATGAATAGTAGCACATCGAGGTAGGAAATGCAAGACCTGTGGCTTTATCTCCAGGAAATTTACAGCTCTTTTTTCTCATTTTCTCTCTTTGTGAATATTAGCACATAAAGGTAGGAAATTGACTAGGTAGGAAAGACTTGTGGCTTTAACACCAGGAAATTTACAGCTTTTTTTTCTCGTTTTCTCACACTATGAATAATAGCACATCGAGGTAGGAAATGCAAGACCTGTGGCTTTAACTCCAGGAAATTTACAGCTCTTTTTTCTTATTTTCTCTCACTGTGAATATAAGCACATCGAGGTAGAAAATGCAAGACCTGTGGTTTTAACTCCAGGAAAATTACAGCTCTTTTTCCTCATTTCTTGCTCTGAAGTATAAAAGTCACTAAAGTGGCTGGCGCCCAAATTAAAAATGTGATGAAGTTCAACAAGACTAAGTTAATTACTAATCAACACTAAGGCTAATTAACTAATCAACACTAAGCTTATTAACTAATATCTCTCCACAGCCGTCCTTTATATTAAAAGAAATGTAAGGAACTGTGGTATTCCTTCTTTGCTCGTTGTTCTGCTGTAATGTATAGTACATCCAGTTAATGATTGGAAGGTCCTATGGTTTTTTATGATCCGTCTTTTGAAAATCAAATTCTACGGAGAACTCAGCCACTCAGTAAAGTGTATACAAAGAGTTCGTGAAGAAAATACTCGGATATGATAACCAGCCACAAAAGATGTCTTCTGAAGCGATTGATATTTTTCTCATTATTCTTCGTAAATACGACTATTAGAGAAAAACCCAGTTTATTCGGTTTAATTGGGTTGAAGCTATTTGAGCTAATAATTATGGTAAAAGATGATCAGATTATCTTTCAATGAAATACAGAAATAACGCATTTTTTACGCCTTACTTCCACATACAAAATATCCACCATAATCCCGTATAAATTAATCCATACATTTTTACCCAAAAGAGATGTTCATCACCGTACAGGATATTAGTCTTGAAACGGCATTTTGCGTCGAATCACTATAAACGACGCATCACTTTTTCAAATTGCTGCCACCAAATATTATCGCCCTGCATTATATTTAAACAAATTAAATAATGAAGGATCTGCCTGAATTTCTGTATGTTTCTCGCATTGGGAAAAAACAACGGTACCTAGAGCCAACAAATTGTAATTAACGTAGTCTTTTACACTAACATTGCCACCTGTAAGCCCGATATTTGAATTTCGAACTTTTTTATTATCTATTTTGTACTTGTAAAAACCTTTTACTAATTTTTGATTAATAATTTCGACGATTTCAAAGCGACCAGTGGCAGCATTGTACCAAAAATGAAAAAAAAAAAAAAAAAAAAAAAAAAACTCCAGCGCGCGAGACTGTCTATGGGAAATATAAAGATACGCTATTTTTAAATATTTTATGATTTTGCTGTTGAATTGCATTTTATATGGCATAAGCACCAAGAAGGGGATATTTAATAAATAACGTAAACTCCCACAACATTAATAATAAAAAGACAAAAAGGAGTTTTGTAAAGCGATCTTAGAAAGAAAAGTCAACGTTGATATTATGAACTGAGAAAAGACTGAAACAGAAAAATGTATGCTAATACTTAACGCTGCATCCGGAATTATAAATGAATACTGCTATATTGTTAAAATTTTTGAAATTTTGCTATCGAATTATATACATGGCGTAAGGTCGAAGAAAATGATGCTTAACGAAAAAAATGTGTTAGTTGGAGGGAGTGTAATAACAGACTGCCTGACTGTGAGTTCAGTGAGAGTGTAAAAAACGTTAACAAACTCTTATGTGTGACCGTTAAAATCCGCAACCTTTCAGGGTTTATTAATTTTTCGTTTTTCTTAATTAACTTACTTTGACAAGCTTCTGTTAGCACTCATTCAAAAGACATCCATTTAATGCTCTATTGCTGTCAAAATCGATTCTCCAATTGCCACCATACAATAAATAGCAACGGAAAATTATTTGCTTATCAAATAAAAATAGCTAGAAATAATAATTTTGATAAAACCAAAATTTAAATTTTCATAATTTTTATTACAGCACCATATTACTTCGTGCATGGGGGTTGAAATAAAAACACAAAAATGAAAAGCAAAATTCTGTGACCTTTTTTTAAAGCAAGAAGTGTATTCAAAAGTACTCTCGAAAATGACGTGCACAGAAGTGTTCACTTTGCATAAAAATGAGTCATCTTTAGATTAAAATAGCATTCGCATTTTTTTAATGCAAATTATTTTAGATGGCATTGATGGAATTTTAAACAAATAAATTCGATTGAAATTAGGAAAAAGCGTTACCCCTGCTTCAAGTCCGTTATTAAGAAATGTGTTTTTGAAATTTAGTTTTGAAAAAAAAAAAAAAAAAAAAAAAAAAACATGATTGTTTTTTCGAGCTCCTTGATTCAATAATAATAATAAACATGCATATATTTGAAAAAATTATATTGTTGAAAATTGTAATTTGCTCTTTTCAATCACAATTCTAATTCCAGGAGAATAAATTGAATTGTACTGCACAATAATATTCTGAAGTGACATTTTGAAAGATAATAAAATAAATTAGGGACTGTCTCATATTCTTATTTTTTTTAAATTAGAGGTCAGAAGTTAGCTACCCGTAAAGTCGTCAATAATTTAATTTATAAAACTATAAAACCGAGTTACGTTAAAGCTATTTTTAATCATAAAAGCCTTCAAGCGGAAAAATTTTAGAAAATTATCCTTCTCAATCTTGACTTTATATTTTTCATATAACCGTTATACACCTGTTACCGTATTTTCCAGAAAATTCTTTATTTGAAAATTAACTTAGCACTCTGTAGATGAAATAGAAAAAGTTACACCCTTCCGTCATTTATAAATTATTTATCATATGAGTATTAATGCTGTTTGCTGTCTAATAATTCAAATGTAATTTCGTGAAAGGTATGTAAATTCGTTCGACTTTTATAGGGTAATTTCATTTTACTCACTCACTATAAATCGTTTCCAAAATTTTACCAAATCTTCCGGGACAAACTAATAAATAAAATATCATTATTTAATCATTTTCAGATATGATATAATAAAAAGATTTAAACTATATTGTCACAGCTCAAATAAAAATTTCATTATCAAAAATGGTTAGAAAAAGTTCAAAATAAAGTTTAGAATTGCAAGAGCTAAATGTGATTAACCGTAAGATTATTTATTTCATTTAGTATATAGATTATATATATACATCGTGCATACTTTGTCGAAACGACAAATCCGCAAAACTATTAGTTAGAAAATTATATGTTAAACGTTATGTTTTACATATTAATCTTGTTATTGTTATAAGTGTTATTTAAAGAATTTAGTTATTTTCTTATTATGAAAGAGGAGAACAAAATCATAAAACATGGTTTAAAGAATCTAAAGAAATGTTTTCAAAGGGATTTATGACTGTTGTTTGTTTTTAATATAACGGTAAATTTAAAATAAAGAGAGTGGAGGAAAATCTCCACGTATTTTATCAGGAACATACGCTATATCCAATTTTCAAATATGAAATACCTTTTCTTTACACACAGGGTCATCAATCAGTACAACTGTATCAAGACCAAGCAAGCAGACACACCTCAAAATCCACAGTTAATTTCCTTTAAAAAAAAAAAAAAAAAAAAAGGGGACAAAGAAATCGGTATCACCCACTGAGTTTTGGTGTTGGACTAAAAGTGGATTGTCCAAACGTAGACCTGCAACAATTCTTGGACTTTGGAAGCTGGTTGAAGAAGAATGGGATAAAATACTTCTTCCGACATTACAACCGGCTTTATTCTTTAGGAAATTAAGCTGTAGAAAGTTAGTGAAGAATTAAGGTTATCAAACAGAATATTTAAAACGCAAAATTGTTTGGTGAAGTATTTCTGTAAATACAATGAAAATTGTCTACAAATTCTATAATAACGTGTAATTTCAATGACAGTGGCATTTCGTAAAAGTATTGAATATTGAAAATATTGAAAGAGAAATAAATATCTTGCATTTTTTGTCTCAAATAAAAATTTAACAGCTCAAATAAAAATTTAACAGCTCAAATAAAAATTTCACTATCAAAAACGGTTAGAAAAAGTTCAAAATAAAGTCTATAATTGCAAGAATCAAATGGAATTAACCGTAAGCGGATAGAATTCAGAATCTCGTATGTCAAATTTTATTAGATTATTATTACAATTGCTATTCCAAAACCTTATTTTTTCACTCTGTTTCTGAATGTTCAGATTATTTATTTCGTTTATACAGTATATCACGTATACTTTGTCAAAACGACAAATTTGCAAAACTATTAGTTAGAGAATTATACGGTGAAAATTGTCTAAAAATGCGATAATAACGTGTGATTTCAATGACAGTGGCATTTCATAAAAATATTGAATATTGAAAGAGAAATATCTTGCATTTTTCAGAATGGTAACACGTTGGAAATAAAAATGTCTTATTTCAAATAGCGTTCCTAATGTTGTTTTCCAAATCGTTGAGCTTGTTAATAAAAATGCAAGTAAAAAAGGTAAATCAAAAGGTTTTACAAAATATGAAATAAGTAATGAAACAAATTCGAAATTCAAACTTGGGCTTCCAAGTGCTCATGTTCGGGTTAAGGACTACATTATTCGAACTTTGATGACTGTAGGTGCTATAGTTTTTTCAGAATCCGGGGAACAAACATACCTACAGGCAGACTCTTTTAATTTCTTTAAAAGAATTTAAATGTAAAAAAACGCCTGTTTGGACATAATATAAAATCTGAATCTTCATGCAAATTCTTTTAATTTCTTTAAAAATAATGCAGGACAATAATATGTGGCACAACAATTTGAAAGTGATACGCTTGAAAAATAATTAAAAAATATAATTAAAATCCGAATGGGTTCAGATTTTCACGATCGTCCAAAAGGGCTCTATTATGATAGCGTAGCGCATCATAAAGTTTAACAACTTTTATCGGTAGAGATGATCCACGTGAAATAGTGGAACATTACATAGGATATTAGATGAATATAGGATATTAGATGACTAACATATCAGCATTATATATTTTTTGTGTATTTAAAAAGTGAAAAATATGTAATGCGATTCATAAAAATATTTATTGTTTTTAATCAGATATATGAGGAATGAAATGCATCTCTCTTTAAATTAATCTGATTAAAAAGTAAATGACAAAATGCAAAAAAATTAAATCTGAAATCTTTCAGATTTTATATTATGTCCAAACAGGCGTTTTTTTTTGCATTTACAGACACATATACGTTTAGGGAACATTTGGGCTAACACCACAGTTTTCCAAAGATATTTAAAAGCAGAAGCAGCACACACTTAGAATTTTCGATAGATAGCCTCGGACGTTGGAGATAAAATTGTTATATTCTCTACAGTGTTGCCGCCTTTCGCTTTGAAATTGTTGAGCTTTATAATAAAAAATTCGTTAAAGGTTTACAAAATATGAAACAGAAAATAAACAAATACGAAATTTCAAATTTGTGCTTGCAGGTGCTTATGTTCGGATGCAGTACTATGTTATGTAAAATTTGATGACTCTAGGTACAGTTGCTTTTTCACAGTGCGAGAAACATACACACATTCATGTAGATTCTTCATTATTTAATTTATTTAAATATAAAATGGGCCGATGCTGTATGGTGGCAATAATTTTAAAAGTGATTCGACGCAAAATACAGTTTCGCGACTAATAGCCCTTTTGGTCTAACGCTCATCTGGGCTAAAAACATATTTTTAAGAACTACATTTATTGGTTTAAAATATTTTAGTGTATTCATCTATAATAAACACATGGAAGTATAATATGTTACATTTCTTCGAATGGCAACCGACTGGAATAAACAGTGAAATAATGCAAAATCATGTGTCGAGATTAAATAGCGCTTTCGATATAAAAATGAATGTTAAAATGAAATAATAAAAAATATAAGTTAGTGAATTTGGCATTCGGAAAATGTGGTAAATCTCAGATGAAAAATAAATAAAAGAATGAAATAAATAAATAAAATGTACGAAATAATATACATATATTAATAAATATGTATAAAATGATATAATCTTCGCTTGTTTTAGAATTCAACAGTTGGGTGAATCATAATAGTATCTTTGCACGCGTACAAATACCAGAAAAAAATGTTTTTTAAAATTAATTGTGCTTTCAAGTTATGCGTGCAGCCTGCTAGCACATGAAATATGATATTGAGAAGCAATTCCTTCTCGGCTGAAACGTTTATATATATGGTATTTCAGGTAATCGCTAACATGCGTCGTAATCATAGACCAACTTGATATATAAGTACAGTCTTTGCTGGTTTCAGAATTCAACAGTCTTGTGAAGAATAATATCTTTGCACGAGTACACATACACAAAAAAATCTGATGCGGATACTACATGTCTTCCTTCTGACTATTAAGTTATACACAATTTTTGCTGCACTTCAGTTAACTTATTTCTTCGGAATATTCTAACACAATTAACTGATTCTCGATGCACGTTGAAAATGGCATCAAAAATTGCAAATTTTGAAATGAAAAATCCTGGTCAGTTTTTGTCGTCAGGAGTCAAACTTCTTACATTTTTATTTTTCCATAACGAGTATTGAAACTTTCCCCAACATAAGACTAGGTACCGGGAGACCACATTAAAAGTTAGATTTCGTTATTTGCCTAAAATAATTTTTTGTTTTAAATTTGACATTGCTCAAACATGAATATTTTCGTAATTTTAGACACCTATGTAATTTGAAGTTTGCTCAAACATGAACATTTTCGTAATTTAAGACACCTATGTAATTTGAAGTTTGCTCAAACATGAATATTTTCGCAATTTAAGACACCTATGTAATTTGAAGTATATGAGTACTCCAAACGATTGCGAAAATAAAGCCCGGTAAAGGACTTTTAAGCTGGATAACGGAAGTCTCATTCATATAAAGTAAATGAAAATTTTAATTATGTAAATTAAATTGCAAACAAAATAAAATGATTAATTGTTGCTGCGAACTAAACAGCATAAGTAAATAAAGTGCAAACATGTAAATACATGAAAAAATATACTACAATCCAAAAATTTATCTTAAAAATTTTTTAAACTAAATTTAATTTGCATAAAATGAATAATTGTTGAGCAGGCGGGAGACAGACCTTTTCAAAAGGAAATTGCTCCCAAACCTAACTTTTAAATTACTCATTTCGGGTTTCGTCACGCATATACACATGGGTTAAGAATCACACAAAAACCAAAGGTAGTGAAATGTTTAAATGTAAAGTTTAATAGTGAAGGAGTTTTCGAGAAATGTAGAAAGCAAATCCACTATAGGAAACAAAATTATTAATTAAAAGTACACAGCCAAAGTAATTTGGAATCCCAAACCTATACAGGTACTTCTCGGACAAGAATTATTATATAAACAACTTTGCTCATCCCCCCAGTTGTTTTGAAAGAGAGCGCCTCGCCCCCTCTTTCCCTACCACCAACCTCTCGAGAGGACTTTCGGGTCGCTGCATTTTTAGAGTGCTCCAATGCCACACAGACACTAAATATTTATAAGCATTCATGCCTTCTCCGGTTTCGAACTCGGGCTCTTCGGTACAGTAGTCAGCTAACCATACAGCTAACCACTATCTCGGTTGGGCACCGTGTGTATGTGTTTTGGGTATATAAATATAAAATACCCGTTCGTACGGTTAGGTTATATATATATATATATATATATATGCATATATATTGTACTGCCGATTGCAGTTAAAACGGAGATGGGCAACTAGATGTTATAGCAGTATCACATATAGTTTCAACGTTACGTTTAGTCGTTACGTTTAGTTACGTTTAGTCGTTTTTGAAGTATGCGAGATACATACGAACGTACAGACGTCATGAAAAACGCCATATAAAATCCATTTTACAATCCGTTTCGGAAAAGAGAATCCCTTATTTTGTCCGAATGTTCAGACGTCAAGCAAAAATTATAGACAAAATGGATTCTAAAACGGTCAAAGGGGATATTTCCTTTGAAATATGATACCCAAAATATTTCGCGATTGCAATAATTCGTTTACTTTGTACGAACAAGGCGAGTTTTAAAGTTAATTAAATATTTAGAAGACGACAGAAAGAATAAGCTTACTACGATTATCAATACTGAAAATAACTTAAAATACATTTTTCGCGAAACTTTTTCTGGAAGCGGTTAGTCAAATTCATGTAAATATTCTATAATTGTAAAATATTATTTATGTCTATGTGAGAGATAACTAAAATGTGACACTTTTAAGACATCTGGGCAAACAAATTTCCATCTACAATTTTCGAAAGATACTGAAAAAATAAGAAATTGGATGATAAAGCTAATCTCTAATTCCTTTTTCAATCCCGATGAAAACAGATGTTTTTCAGCGGATGAGAAATTTATGCAGACAATAATCAAATTTTTGCTAAAAGAATAAAGGATTATTAATTTTGATGTGTGAGCTTATGTAATGGACAGTATTTTTCATATGATTACCGTACGTGGTTTCCGCTCATGTTAAAATTGAACAAACCTAATATAATTTTTACATTTTGTTAAGTTCTCTGGAAAATCCGTTGTCACTTATAATTAATTAATTATTATTTAATTCTTCGGAAATTCCGTTGTCAGTTATGACTCCACCAACCATTGTCACTTGCTGTTTGATCGCATAGTGATCGAATATTTTGTCATACAGTTTTATGAATGTGTAAGTTTACTATTATTTTCATTAACAAGTTGTTTTTATATCTTGGATCTTTACTGTCACTTCTCTCTTTCCGTTTCCTGGTCAGAATGTAAATTAGATTGAGTATTTAAACTGAGGTTGTTAGATTTTAAGACAGAGCGTGTTTTTGCCTCTCGAGGCAAGGTTACTAGGTTGCGCTAGCTTAGATAAAGCTGTATTTTCAGCTCGCATTATAGTTGCCGACATTTAAATTGTTACGCCGGTGTGAGATTTGAGCCAACTTCACGTTAAATAATTTTTTGTAGCCCTTGGTTACTAAATTTAGTTTAAATTTGAATTTATTGTTACTTTAAGATTCAGCTCTTTACTATACTAGGTTTCAAACTCTTTTTCTAGAAAAATTTAAATATGCAAAACCGAATAATGCTTAACCGCTTCTGCATAACTTTGAATATGCATAACCGAACCTGCTGTGAGAGAATATATGTGACATGAATGGAAGACAAGATAAGACAATGTTTAAATTAAAACTCAAGTTACCTATTAAAACTTTAAAATAAATGTCACAGGTGCATTTTAATTCAATCTGGTGGATATTATTGCAGTATTTTTATCTAGTTGACTATCTGCTCTTCGAATATGAGTGCACACGCTGAACATGGAACAACTATCTTTTGCTCACTTGAAACGAACTTCAAAAACCTAAACAACGCCGGGCTTACAATGCTAGTTTTAAATAAAAGATTATAATAAATTTCCCTTATTTTTTTTAATTTTATGTAAAACACATCACTGGGGGCCTTTTTAAATTACACGTTTTTAAAGCAATGAATTCCAAAATTTATATTAACTTAATTTATAATATTTTATGTATACAGAGCCTTAATAATCCTTCGTAAAACCGTCAGAATTGTTTCTTAAAGAAAATAATTAGAAAAAATCAATTTAAAAATACAATTATAATAATGATGTGGTAATTCAAAATGCCCCTCATGAAATACCGCAAAAATTTTATTTCATGATACCTATTTTTTCCATTTCTTGATTAATATACATTCCAGTAATTTCCAAATAGCTAGTTTTGGAAATTACGCTGTGCGTTTTTCATTAATCTTCATATTTTACAACCACTCCCACGAGATCTGAAGTTGTTTGTCTTGCTGATGTAATGTTGGGCACTCATCAAGTGTATGGATAATTCGAGCAAAGATAATGAGTTCATCTTTTCATTCACATACATACTCGGTTTGGAGAATACGTAATTGCTGCTGATTTTGAATGAATATGTATACGTTAAGGAATTAACACACCAAGCTTTTAATAAGATGGATTCGCAAGTGCCTCTTAACTGAGCATAAGTAGATCAATGGAAACATTTTATTCCCGAAGATATGTTTTATTTAAAAGCTAATAGAAAAAATCTGATGTTTACACCACATGACTTCCTTGTGTTGCCTATTAAATTATACACACTTTTTGGCTGCCTTCATTTAAATTTATTTCTCTGAATTTTGTTAGAGATATATTTCTCATTCAGTTAATACGGTAATCATTTCACGACAAGGCAAAAACACAAACTCAAAATATCTTCATTAAAAATTGTAAAATACATAACACCTAAAATAAAAAATATCGTTAGAAAGAGATTAAAAACAATTTTTACGATTAAAGTTTCTATGCAAAAACAAGCAATTTGTCCTACGGGCACAAAGACCAAATTATTGGTGCACAAAACTGAAAGTTAACTTCTGATCCCACCGAACAAAAAGACACTGAAGTTGGTATACTGGAATTGGTATACTGTATATATACATATATATATCAGGGGTGTGGCCAAGCTCCTTGATAGTCCGAGCCATTTTTTAAAATTTGAAATTTTTTCCGAGCCGCAATTAAATACGTATTTAAAAGGCATGCATAAAAGGTATTAAAATTTTTTTTTACAGAAATTATATTTATTGAAAACATATAAATAAAAGTACAAAATATGTGTATTGAATTTAAATATTAAAAATTAAACACATTTATTTTAGTTCTCTTGATAATTCTTTAAAATTTGGTGAATAATTGGTAACAGCACTTCTCAGTAATTCTTTGAGATGCTGGGTAGTTAATACTGATCGGTTTTTGGATTTCACGAATTTTAAAGCGGAATAAAATGATTTGCATAAGTACGTTGTTCCGAATATTGAAATAATTCTACAAGCAGCCTTTTTCAATTCTGGATACTTCGATTCTGGCGCAAATTTCCAGAATTCAGTAATCGACGTCGATTTATATTTTAATTGTAGGGGTTGATCTTCTTGCATCTCTATTAATTCTAATTCTCCAGATGCTTTTTGGGTCATGATTATATTTAAAATGGAAAACTCACCTTGAATTGTGTTAATTTCAAATGGATTCAGAAAAAAATCAAGAGATGAAGGACAGAAATGAAATTTGTTACAACGTTGCACCTAGTCTTTCATATTTGTTGTCTGTAATTTAAAAGACATTTTGGAACACATACGGAAGGATAATAATTTTTTTAAATAACATAAAAATGAAGCTCGTAGTCTACCCGTCTGCTGTTAAATTCTCTTCCTAAACCCCTTTTTTTGTCTTTTTAGCTTTATTATTCAACACCATTTTCTTCTCACACATGCCATATACAGTTCAACAGCAAAATTACAAAAATTTTAAAAAGCAGCAGAGCAGTATACATTTAATATTCTCGATGCGGCGTTAAGTGTTGACATACAATTTTCTGCCCAACAGATTTTTCTCAATTCATCATATTAATGTTACTAAGATGTCTTTACAAAACTTTTTTTTGTTGGTCTTTTTATTATTAACGTTTTGTGTGGGTACTTTATTTATTAACTATTACAGTCTTGGAGCTTACATAAAATTCAATTTAACAGGAAAACCATAAAATATTTAAAAGCAGCATATCATTGTAATTTCCGAATTTGGAATCTAGTCAAAATTCTTAAAAGTTTTACAAAATATGAAATAGATAATAAAAAAATCCAAATCGGGTTTCCAGGTGCCCATCAAAATTTTATTTTTCACAGTGCGAGAAATTTTCATGCATTCATGCAGATTCCATATCACTTAATTTCTTTAAATATGATACAAGAAGATTATATTTGGTGGCTGCAATTTGGAAAGTGATACGCAGTCTATAGCGATTCAACGCAAAATGCCGTTGCGTGACTAATATCCCGATTGGACTAATACTTTTTGGGGAAAGGAGAGAGGGAAAGAAAGAGAGAAAAGGTGAGAAATAACAAACATTTCAGACGAACACCCTGTATATACTTTTTAAAATCTCAAGCTATCAAACTAGAAGGAGTGGATAAAATACTCACTTTAAAAATGATGGTATTTTTCTTCTCCTAAATATCTTTGAATAAAATATTAAATGAATTTTATCGATGCAATATATATATGTCGTATTTTTTAAAATAAATATGAAGTTCTTTATGCAACCATCAGCATATTGCTGGCGGCATGCATAGCTTTCGGCTTATCTTATTTGCGACACGTGATACGAAGATCGAAATAACGTTTCAAATAAAATAGAGAGATAGTTTCGTGAATTTTTTTTTCATCTTTGCATTTACCCAGCAAATAACATGTAATAAATCAGTTTACACGTAGAACCAAGGAGAGGCATTTCTGCGTCGCTATTTTAGCTGTGCATTTACTTTAACACTAGAAATAAGAGTGCTTCGTAGCATAGTTTTATTATAAATTTCTTGGCAAATTTTCATATTAAGAAGTTTAAATGTTCTTTGGGGCCCAGCAGCGTCCGAGCGGTAAAGTCGCTGAACACTGGTAGTTCGGTCCGAGGTTCGAATCCCGCGAACGGGCATGGCTGCATGGGCGTTTTCGTGGTTTTCCCCATGTGTAACGTGTATACGAGCCAGTTTCCCTTAGAGAGTCCTCCAAGAAGGCATCCCTTCCCTTAGGCAGATAGCCCTCGAGGCTTTGCCATAATCACACACACTAAATATTCTTTGATTATAATATATAAATAAAATAAGAAAATATGAAAGATTTCAGATTTTAAATTACGTCGTTATAGCGTCATAGCGGCGTTTTTTTAACGTCTTGTGTATTACTTTTATTTATTAAATATCATGTTCTTTGCACTTAAACCGGAAAATTCAGTTCAACAGTAATGTCGCAAAATAATTTTAAAATGAGCGTATCTTTAGAATTCTCGATACACAGTTCCGCGCCGCTGGAGATAAAAAGGTTTCTTTTCCCCCGGTAGAGTGTTGCCATTGCTCGCTTTTAAATTGTTGAGTTTGTTAATCAAAATATTCGTTAAAGTTTTACAAAATATGAAATCTATAATAAAACAAATTCCAAATTTCAAATTTGGGCTTCCACATGCCCATATTCGTAGTAGGATAATGTCATTCAAAATTGGATGGCTCTAGATACTATTGTTTCATCACAATGCAAGAAACATACATACATTTATGCAGATTCTTCATTATTTAATTTCTTCAAATATAATGGAGGACTCTAACATTTGGTGGCAACAATCTGAAAAGTAATATGCCGTTTATAGTGATTCGACGCAAAATCGAAAAAAAAAAAAAAAAAAATCAGTCCTAGGAACAAAACCCCTTTGGACTAAAAACAACAAATTTAATGGGTAAATTTAAGCACGATTAAAAATCACTGAAAAAATTTACTGACGATCTGTTTCAAAAGCGACTGACAGATTTCATTGATATAGAAGCATACTTCAATGATTAAATATGCAATCGTTGGACGATTATTAATAAAATAGGAGTTTTGAAATTATTAACAAAATTTATAATGTTACACGTAAGATCTGTTTTTTATTTTTAAAGAATTTAACTGCAGCATTTTAAAATATTATTACGCATAATAAAATTTCTATAAGATTTTGTTTTATTGCTGTATTAGTTTTTATTTAACTGACCTAATTATTTCATGATTTTATTTTTATGATATTAATGAATATATGTATTGTATAAGGAAAACTTAATATACAACTTATAAGCCGTCAGCGACACTTATTTTCTGTAAAACGATCATTTTCATAAAATTCCAAAATCATGTGGAACTGTGGGTAGTCGTCTTTTAGACATATTGCTGTATTGCAATTATATCTTCAATCAAAAATAATTTATAAATGTTTTCCCTTTTTTATTATTTCTTCTTTCTCTACAAAATATATAATTTAGGAATAATTGCACTGTAATCAATGTAAATACGATTCAGTTTTCATTAATATGAAATATGGCAACTGGAGCAAAATTTGCATTAAGTTTGCATTTTATATTAAATCCACCCTTGTTTTAAAAAATGGCATACGAAATTAATTTATTGCTCTTTGTTCCAATAAAACTGAAATTTAAACGTAACACATTATTTGAGAATTTTATTACGGGCTCATTCAAAATGCTTCTAAAAAGTATCTTTTTATCGTCCCTACTTCTGCGTCCAAATCAACATCCGCACGAAAGAACTTTAGGTCCTATAAATCTAACGCGCCCAATATTTGCGTGGATGCATGAACTGATCATGTAAATACTATTACACAGGATAATTATCCAGATGCATAGCAGAGCACAACAAACTATATACGAATGAGAAGACAATACGATCAACTCTAAAACATTAAATATGAGAAACATGTTATGTTTTAATTAAAAAATGTGAAGTAAAACTATTTTCATTAATCGAAATAAATAAATGTGCCCCAAATTTATTGAATGGCGGTTTAGTTTGGTAACTAGAGCTATCTGCCTAAGGGGAAGGATGCCTTCGTGAAGGACTTTCTAAGAGAAACTGGCTCGTATACACGTTACACATGGGGGAAAACCACGAAAACGTGAATGCAGGCAGTCCATTCGCCTGGAATTGAACCCAAGTCGGAACTTCCAGTGTTCAGAGACTAATTTGCTTGGCCGCTGGTGAGCCTTGAACGTTGAAGCTGCTTCTTAAAGAATAAGACGAGAAAGAAATATAATGCTATGTGTCTTTTTAGATTAATTAATATAAGCGATTTAAAACTGCAGAACAGTAGTCGGAAATCATGCTGATATAATTCAAATAACATGACGCACATTTATATGAGTTATCTTCATATTTCATTTATTGTGCACATAAATTACATGTTAAGTTTTACACAGTATAAAATAAAACGAATTAAAATTAATATTACTTTAATCAATCTTTTTCATCATACGATAGTAAGATTTGTGTCTATCTATGCGTCGTAATATACTGCTTTATACTATTCTGACTAGTACTCATTCTATATAATACTAGAACACAAAAAGTGCTAAATTTACACCAAAATAACTATTGAAATTCATTGTTGTCAACTGTGAAAGTTTTTAACTGTAGTTCATTTGATTGAACCAAATCCTTACACTTTTGGCAAAATTAACTTGAATGCAGAAAGGAAGGTACAAATAGGCTACTTTTATATAGTAATATTAAAATTCAGCCCCAAAGTTAATTTGTCACTTGAGTTACTAAGTGACTAATTTGGTTGCCGGCTTATTAAATCAGCCTCACATTATTTCGGACGGGGAAGACGTACGGATTGGAATTACGAATAATTTTATTGATAGACAATTATATTTATTCTTTTATCCTTTCGAAAAGGACAAAACATTTGATTATTTAAGAAGTTAATATTAAAAAATGTTAATTAGTTAATAATGTTATGTTAATTTAATGTTATGTTAATGTTAATTTAATTAAATGTTATGTTAATGTTAATTTAATTAAATGTTATGTTGATGTTAATTTAAGAAGTTAATATTAAAAAATGTTATTTATTCTTTTATCCTTTCGAAAAGGACAAAACATTTGATTATTTAAGAAGTTAATATTAAAAAATGTTAAAGCAATGACACTTGTTTAATCGCTGCTACTTGCTCCCCTACCTCTCTTTTCTCCATTAAAACTCCTCTGACCGCAAGGCCGTATATATACGGCCTAGAATATTCTTGTGATGTCTGTAATAACGTATATATACGTGCAACTTGAAATATGTCCAAAACAATTAAGGGAATGTATTAAGTACCAGGAGCATTTTGGCATTCAAATGAGTAAAATACTTCTTTCTTATGGCAGCTTTTGGAAACTTATTTGTAATTCCTTTTCTCAGGTATTTCGTTCAATAAAATGTTAAAAAAAATTTTAAATCAATCTTTAAAAAATGGGGTTGAACTTACCCTCAAAGATTAAGGTTGAAAACATCTAACATTTCTTAGGTGGTACAGGTTTTAAAACACAATACTTTTAAGAAATGTATGTACCGCAACAGACGGACAAATTTCTACAAAGTTTTCCATGTATTCTTTTACGGTTTTCTTCTAGATAATTACTAAGGGTATCTTTAATTTTAAGACGAAGACCAATGATATGTAATTTACTTTCTCCTATAAAAATTTCCTTTCGAATGGTGCAATATTTCTTGCATACATCGTTTAATATCTAAAATGCTTATTTAAAAATATATTGCATGTGTTTACTTCTAATAATTTTAATTTTCTCTCCGAGATCAAAATTTCATTTCTTTTAATTCAACTACGAAAAACGCAGCTTATGATTAAAAGGCGTCTGATTAAATACATTCCGAAAGTAATTTAAAACCTGTACCATTAACTAAAATTGCAGAAAGTATAACAGCGTTACAATTAATCGAAACAGAACTTACCGCTGAACAAACTGTTGTTCTGGGAAACGGAATTTGGAAAGAAATATTTTTTACTTCGCTTGTTCTAAAAGCCAGCCTTTCACGAATGAGGAGTTTTCGATATTTCTCGGCACTGCTCAGTCTCCGCGTGATCCAATCAACTGAGTTCTCACACTTTTATACGAGGCTGATTTCTCGAATCTTATTGGTCGCCCACTATTGTCACGTGACTACAACCCACTCTCTGAGAAGCACTCAATCATATCCTCAGAATCTTACAAATTATATAAATCTTGGCAATTAATCTAAAAAAGTGGAATTGAAATATTGACTGGTGACGTAAACGGTATTTAATATTTTCTTTCAAATAAATGTATGAAATTCTGCTTCTTCTATCACAGCGAATAAGATATGAAAATTATATCGCGATGTGACAGCAACGCTTAAATGATTATCAGCTATAAATTTTAAATAAAATTAACATGTATTTAGTATTACTAAATAAACTTCATTGTGTTATCAGTAGGATAACATTTTAATTTCCAAACTTCAAATAAAATATTTTCCTAATTCCTGATTTACAAATTTCAAGTTTTAATCAACTTTAGTTTTGCATAGTATGGTGGACATCTTCGAGATAGTTATGACTACTACGTCTTGGCAGAAAAACAGCACTTAAAAATTTGTCAGTCCAAATATTATCTAAAGATTTCTAATGGCAGGGGGGGGGAAATAATACGAGCCTCTTGATTCTATCTCCTCGTATGCTGTGTTAAAATGTAGGATAAAACTAGGTTAAAATGTAGGATAAACAGATAAGATTTTATTGCGCTTTGCCTAAATTGAGTAGACCAATCTTCAAGTTCTCTAATCAGATTTTAGCTTATCTGCTCTCATTAAATTGTCCCTAACTATCAATTTTCACTATTAACAAAATTTAACTATTAAAAAACTTAAAAAATCGACGTATTGAAATTTTCTACTAAAAATGTAGCAACTAACTTTTTTACCTTCCGTTATCATTTAATTTCTAAAGAGTTCATTTTACTTCTATCTAAATTAATGAGAATCGCTCGTTGTTTTTCACACCAATCCGGTGATATATTTGAAATTATCAACTTCAAAACACTAATATAAAATATCTCTTGCATCATAGACTTTATGCAGATTTTATATCATTTTTTAAGTTATCCTACTACGTCAATTTTGACAAAACTCTATCTACGTCAATTTTGATGAAATTTTTCAAAAAAAGTTTTATTATTTTATTTTAAAGCTCATACATTAAACTTCCCAACACTACTTTTATTTTGTCTCTTCTGTCATTAGGAGCAGGCAGTATTATGGCTGTTCTTGTTCTACGCCGTAAACCGGATGTTTCTGTTTGAAAACCCGAAAGTTAATGTCTAAAGGTTTACAGATTTTCTAATAACTTTAAAATGATAATTTTTCATTTTAATACTTTTGATGATGTTCAAATGATGAGTTCGAACCTCTCTATCTGTTATTAAATGCTCGGGAGCAAGATTAGAGTTTTCAGTTCCATTTTCATACTTGATAACATTTTCTTTTCCTTTATTTGTGTTTGCATTAGATCAAGCCTATTTTTGGAAAAACTTGATTTGTTTCATCTTTCCTGTTACAAAAAAGTTTAAAATATTACTATTACAATTTTATGAAACTTTCTACAAATATTGTATGAAATATTGTGAATTAAATGGACTAAAGGTTTAGGCCTATGTACATAACTAAAACTTTTTGTAATTAAAAAGAGAGAAAGTTTGCAAAAAAATAGCTAGTGCATGTATTGAAACAATTATATTTCATAGACATTTTACTTTATCAGTTAGATTTTAGTCCAATTCATTCCTTATAGCTTAATAAATATAAGTGGCAAATATAAATGTAAAATATTGATAAATAATTTTGCGGAAGCATGTCTAGTATTCCCGAAATTTAACACACATTTAACCCAAAATGTAAGACAAGACCAAAGCTTTCTTACATTTTTTCTTACATTAAAAAAAAAAGTTGATAGTATGTTTATCACCTGTTTCTATTATTTTAAGTAGTAGTAAAACTACTTATAATAAAACTACTAAATAACACTAAAAATAGATTAGTTTTCACTATTTTTCCAAAATTTGGGTGTCAGAAATAGTCGGATATCTTAAGCATAGATTTATAATATCCCATGTTACTTGTATTTATACTTTAGTTTTGGTTAGTGTTTGTCAGTATTATGTATATATTTCTAAAAAGACAGATTATTCTATTAACATGCTACATATACAAATAAACTTTCACTTTCTCACACAATTTAGGAAATTAATCGTAACTCATACACATAACTTTACGATTCAACTTTTGTTTATGAGAAAGGTAGTAAAAAGTATGAGGTAAAGTATTTATCCTGAACTCAGTTCAGCAGTTAGCTCTGTTTGTTACTATGTTAGTTATCCGTAACATAATAATTACTTCCTTCCTATTCAAATGGTTATCCGGTTTATAACATTGTTTTACCTTTTATAAAATACCTTTTATAATTAGAATTATACCTTTTATAAAATAAAGTCTTTATGCTATAAGCCAATTGACTTTCATTCTTTTTTATGAAAAGCTAGCGGGAATAACGCAGTTTAAGGTCTGAACAGAGAAATGCGATTGTACAGGAGCTAATAAGAAACTTTAAAAATTACAGACTTATGCATGGTATTATAGCGGCTTTTGGCAAAGAACATGATTTGTCGGCCAAATCAGTTTCTGAAATATCGCCATGAGCCAAATGCTGCTGTGACAGAGGAAACCCCGTTAATATTGAAGCAAAAATACAAGGGGATTGTGAAAGGTGATACAAAGGACATGAGAAGATTTAGGAAAAATCAGGAAGATTCCGCTTTGTAAAAATACTAAGAAGCTTTACTGCTGCAGTGGAGAAGCCATTGGAAATGACGCAGAAAATAAATAAAATTAAAAACAAATTAAAAAAATGTATGTTGAATCATGTTTTAAGTACCATAAAACTTGAATTGCAAGGTAAGATCCCATGACAAAGGTAATGCTTCGACCTCAAGTTCATTGCTCGTGCCAGAGGATACATAAATGTAGTCCATGAGGCAATAAGTAATTTTGAATTAAATAACACGCAATGTATACATAAACGAAGTGTTAAAAAATGCCAATTGTATTCCTGTAGTTGCATCGTATTTAATAAATTATAATTACTCCTTGTAATTAGTGACAAAACAGGGCAAAACATTATTTCTTAAAATGGAACAATCCTTTCGATGTAAGTAGGTCCATTGTTTCGATAGGACAAAATACTGTGCCCTGTTCGTTCCGGCATCGTGAATTGTCTTTATTTGTGCAAAGAATGCATGAAAAGAAAGAAATATTTTCAGTTATAAATTAGCTTATAATCTAACACCCCAAAGAAGTGTTTGTGAAAGAAGTTGAAGTGAATAAATCTTCCAAAACGCAGGGTGTTTATAAAGTCCCGGACCCATTTTGATGTTGAATAACTCACAAAATAATAAAGATAGATTAAAATTAATAACATAAATGGTTAGATAGACTCAAAAAGTTTCTTGACCCTTGTCAATGAACTTCCACGTGTGCCCCCTTCGTCGCACGGAGAATATCGATATTCAATTTCACGCCAGGTACTGGCAAGCATGTCGGCATCCACAGAGGCTATTGCGGTTGTAATTCTGGCTTTTAGGTCATCAATGTTCGACACTCTCCTCCTGTAAACGTTGTTCTTTACAAATCCCCAAAGGAAAACGTCCAGCGGCGTTATATCAGGTGATCTGGGTGGCCAAGGAATTGGACATCCTCGCCCAATCCATTTTCCTGTAAAATGGTCTTTCAAAGAACTACGAACGATGGTACCCCAATGAGGTGGTGCGCCATCTTGTTGCAAAAAGACATGTGGCTGAAGCTTTTCTAGTTGTGGAAATAAGAAGTTTTCCAACATGTCTAAGTATACGACTGATGAGACCATCTTTTCTGTGAAAAAGAAAGGCCCAATGACTCGGTCGTGCATTAGTTCACACCACACATTAACCTTTGAGGAATCTATTTGTGCCTCACGGTATTCATGGGGGTTTTCAGATCCCCATATGCGAACATTATGGCGGTTAAAAATGCCAGAAAGATGAAATGATGCTTCGTCGGAGAACATTATGCGCTTCCAGATTATGCAGACGATATTTAGAAAAGTACAGATATTTAGACTGGAAAATGAAATTATCTGAAATTAACCACACGCGCAGACGATATTTACAAAAGTAAAGATATTCAAACCTGAAAAGGAAAATATATATAAGTTATTCCATCAGTAAATGCCATAAGTTTGTTTATATCTTCATTATTTTATGAGTTATTAAACATCAAAATGGGTCCGGGACACTCTGTATTTTAATGTATTGATTATGTTAAAAAATGTAAAACAGCATAAATTTAAAACAGATGATTTGATAGCAATAAATTCAAGAAGGAAAAATAAAGATTAAAGTTATTCCAAATGTGATTATTATTTTTAAACACCTCACTTTCATATTCAGTAACTCACTGGTTGCATCTGACAGATAAGTAAAGACCCTTATGCTCTGCCGAAAGCCAGTTCTCTGAAAATCGACTATGTGTGCAGGTAAGTTTAAAGATCGTATTACGCACAGTGACAGTGCTTAACTGGGTGTGCGGATATTAAATACTGCTTCTACATTCCTTCCATTTTTCGTCCATCAGTTTTCGAGGTGTGATCGTGTCTGCGGATTTTATTTTCCCATATGCAAATTTAAATGCACAATGCACTTTCTGCGAGATGTAAGAACACCACCATAAATTTGGATAGTAGCGCTTCATGGGCAACATTTTCATGGCAAATTTATCTAATTTAAATAGTATATTAAAATTCGTAATTTAATTCAACTGAATTCAAAAGAAGCGTGAAGCACAAGCTTAGTCAAGCACATGTCAGGACACAACCTACCTATTTTCCTTAACTTTTCCCTAAGTAGAATGAACTTGATTTTTTTATATTTTTTTCTACTAGCTGTTTGATTAATTTAAATAGATTGCTTCTTTTTATTTTAATCTTAAAATAACGAATTAGTTCTGTTTCCGCGACTCCTCTTTCCGCGTTTTTTAAAATTCTTCCTCTTCCCGCGAAATCGGAGAGTACAGTTCCCCTTCCACAGCTCTTCAGGAGATGTTAGGACGAGTCATTAAGAAGAGATGGGCACTTTCTTTGTGAATAAGTTGTCTTCGTTAGATTGAAGACCTGTCTTAGTTTAGGCTGCTCTTGAAATCTTAAGTGTCATTCCATTTGTAACTCTCCTACAATATTAGCTGTTATTTTCACATCTTATCAATATGGATGTTTTAGACATTATTGGAACTAAAGGCGAAAAACCAAAAAGGTTATCAGTATCGAATTAGTTTATTGCATTTGCATAAACCAAAGAACTAAAAGCTGCAAAAGCGCAATTAAGTCCAAAGAAGTCGTTGTTTTAGAAGAAAGAACGTCGTTTTAGAACGAATATTTATTCTGAAAGGTTTTATTATAAGTCACCTTTATGCAGAATTTTGGAAGAATATTGCTTTTTACTTTAGGAAATAATCCTTTAGTTCACTGCCAAAATCATCGCAAAGTTTGAACATCTCTCTCTTTCCTTTTAAATACAGTATTACCTTCATTCAAGCAAAGATCTGAGATCGTAAATATTTTTCGATAGTTTCTTTTAAAAAATTCCTCTTTTTAAATTAAAAAATTTTGCTTTCCTGCCTTTCGAGAGAGGCTAAGATCCATTCGGCTCCCCCCCCCATTATGTAACACCTTTGGGAAGGGGGTAATAAAGTTTGATGATTTCGCGGAAACGGGAATGATTTTGACAACCGCGGAAATAGGAATCGCGGAAAAAGGAGGACACTAAAATAACACGTTATAAAGAAAATTCCCCAACGAAGTCAGTGAAACTGGATATATTTTTAATTATTGTCTATGGCGATCATATGTATTAAATCGATACTTCTGCAAGTAAATTGCACGCACAAAGAAAATGAATCGCTGGAAAAAATTCCGCGCTAAATTGCCCGTTAATTACCTACAAAAGGCAATCTTCGTTAATTTTAATTTCCAATGGTAGATAGAGCTAAGTGTATGTTGTAATTAGTGGAAGAACAAATGCACATGCGCAGAATAATTTGCTTCTGAAAATAAAAATCTTTTAGTAATCTCCAAAAATAAACTGAACATTTGCGCAACGAGTTACTATAAAAATTTAAGGAATCTTAAACAGCATTTCTCTGTCTGGCGGCTGTCGACAGTTAAAGTGCTCAGTTGGTATGCGAAAGATCTGCGGTTCGAATCCAACGAGGGTGTAGCTGACATTTCACATTTCCTGTTTCAACAGTCTCTACAAGGCCCACCAACGGCAGAGCAATAGAAGCTTCTGAGCATTGGTAGTTTGAACTGAGGTTCGAGTCCCGTCGGTTTTCAGACTCGGTCTGCTCAAAATAATACTTTTATGCTTTTTTTAAAAATATATTTATGCTTCCGATGCTATAATTTTGCAATTTTTACACTGCTCTCTTCCGCCTGAAGAGGTTGACTGATAAAGATACAGATTACTTTGAATGGTTTTGTGAAATTATTTAAATTTGGAACTACTCTTATATGCGCTCTCAAGTCGCCAAAATTCTCGCCAAACATGTTTGGCGAGAAACTCCACGGTGCCATATTACCATCTAAATTGTTTGTCTACATTTCGAACTATAAGCCTAAAATGTCTCCAAAAACGCGGTTTTCGTACATTCAAAATCCACGTTTTGAACACACAATTTAAGCTAAAAATCGAAACAAAAACAAAAAATTTAGATTTAAAGTTGCTAACCAAAAATATTTGACAAGAATCCATGTACACAGCGATATGTTTTAACTTCAAAAAACATCTACGAATTGCACAATCTAGGCAGTGAAAGAATCTACGAACTACTCACACCTCGCTTTAATAAATTAACATAACAACAATAAATTTCAAAGAATACCATGTACACAGCATTCTGTTTCAACTTAAAAAAACATCTACGAATTGCACAATCTAGGCATTACGCACAAATCAACAAAAAAAAACTAAAATAACTAAAATAAATTACAAACAATTCAGATAACAACAGAAATTCATAGTAAAAAAACAATGAACATAACATTCTACAAAATAAATAAATAAAATAAAATGCACTTGTAATACATACGTGAATAAAATTTCGCCAGTCACACAACGTCTGTCAACAAAAGTACCACGATTTTGCTATATCACATGTCTTTCTGTGATTCAAAATTTCGAAAGCAACGATAAAATTTCCTCCAAAGTTAACTTACTACACGAAAACCACAATCCAAATCTTAAACTCCGCTCACAGACACATATTTTACCAGCAACCATTTGACTGGAAACCCACACAAGTCTATCAGAAACACCATTCTTCGTCCGAGTTTTATATCAGTTCCGCATTTCGGAGACGCCAAACTCTGTTTTCAAAAGTCCTAACTCCTACAGAAATTCCAAAAATGCACTTCTATCCGCATAAACACACCCGTGAACAAAAGACTCGTTAACAACTCCAACATCGTACCTTTTAATACTAGATTTATTTTGCACACAATCTAAAATACGCGACTGAAATCTTGCCACCACGTCTCTAAGTTTCAACGTCAAAAGGGTTGCCATACAAACAGCATCGTCCACCAAACCATCCCACAGGACGGAATCGCGCCAAACAACAGTGCAGAACACATATCGCCACATTTGGTGATCTTAGGACGCATAAAAGAGTAGAGCCTTAAATTTAAAATTTTTAAACTTTAATTTGTGTCTTTATCAGTTCAGAAACAAGCTGGTTTGTTTACTTCCTCCGTTGCACCGGATACAGCCGAAGAGGTCGCAACAAAAAAAAAAAAAAAAAATTGAGGACGAAATCGTTGCGGACGAAAACGTCGCGAACGAAAACAACGCAAGGCGAAATCGTCGTGGCACAAAACATCATGGGAGAAAATAACGCAGAGAGAACACATTGCAGTTCTAAAACATCGAGGTACAAAATGTCGTCGTCGAAAATAAAGCCGTTCAAAAACTTCGTAGTTTAAGAATATTGTCGTCGAAAATACCGTGGTAAAAAAATAAAGTACCTACAAATCATCACATGATGATAACATCGCAGACATGCGTTTTCCAAATAATTGTAAACGGATATTCTCATAATGATTTGTGGCCGCAAGATGGGAAGAACGAGAATTTTTACTTTCGTATTTATATTAACTAATACATTTATAAAAAATCTGATGTGTACACCACATGATTTCCTTGTACGGAATATTAAATTATACGCATTTTTTCTTGCATTTCATTTAAACTTATTGGATTGAATTAAATCTACTTCGCCGACAGCGCATAAACTACAATAGAATAAATGCATTCTTTATAAAATTCACTCTAGTATTTGTTTACCATAGCGACACTCTGGTGTTAGATTCACTTAACAATATTAATAATTATATGACAGTTAATTTATATAATAATTATATAGCGGAAACTAAGTTAACTGTTATATAATCCAATAATTACATAACAGTTAACTTATATATTTCGTTCATATTATAACTCATAATGCACAAAATTTATACCATTTAAAGAATAGAATTATCTAATCGTTGCCATATGTTCTATTCAAATATTATAATAAAGCTAGAATGATGTGTAAAAGAAATTAAGCAAACAAAACAAAAAAGAAACAGTTTTTCACAGACGATTGAGTATTTCTCATTTAATTAATTCAGTTCTCACTTCGCGAGAAGGCAAAAATTCATAAAAACTCAAAATATATATATTAAAAATTACGAAGTAAATCTTAAACACTTATTTCCTCGAAAAAATTCCAGAAAGAATTAAGTATGATTTAATTGGCAATAATAAATGAATGCGTTATTTTTGTTGTTGCGAAACTTTCTCTAGATTGGCAACAAATCCACTAGTCTGTGTTTCAAATGTAAACATCAATGGCCGCCATATAAAAAAGGCATAGCGGCACTTAGACAACTTTAAAATTGTTTATAATTCTCAAAATATTGCATACAGATTTACTAAAGGCATAAAAACCTTAACCGGAAGATAAAAACAACATAATACAATCATTTTTAAAGAAAAAAATGTACAATTTACAAACATATAAGAATAAAGAAACTGAGATCACTGAGCCGGTTAACAGAGTGGATATATATATAAATATATTTATATACGTTTGGTGCGGCCGATCGCAACCAAAATACGAGGTGCACATCTACATGTTATAACAGTCCTATATACAAAATTTCAACGTTCTGAGACTACTCGTTTTTGAATTATGCGAGATACGTACATACGTTCGTACAGACGCCACGAAAAATTCTCTTCAGAATTCATTTTAAAGCAGTTTTATAATTTTTTTGGAGGAAACGAGTCTTTTATTCTGTCCTTACGTACCGATATCTCGCAAAAACATCGTTAAATTGCATTCGATAGCGGTCAAAATGGATATTTTCGTTGAAATATGCTGCCTGAAACATTTCACGATTACAATACTTTCTTTTTACTTCGTACAAGGAAGTAAAAAACAAAAGAAGAAATTTAAACAAAAAACAAATAATTTTCACTATGGGAGTATCAAGTTAATAAAAGGGAAGAAAATAATCTCATAATTAACTTCGCAATTTTTTATAGATAAGGGCATGCAGTTACTTATCTTCCCTTTTCTAAACTTTTTTAGATTATACTTTACATGAAAAGTTACCAGTAAAACGTTACGAAAAAAATTTATTAATGACCTATGCTAGTTACCTATCTCAGTTTAAAATTCTATGAAGTACTGAAGTTTCATTAATTTTGTTTAATTAAGTTTCCATTTTCAGTAATTTTTATTAGTTAATAAAAATATGAAAGTAAAAATTATCCTTTTTTCCATCTTGCGCTCACAAATCATTATGCGAATACCTTTCACAGTTATCTAAGCCTGAAAAAGTCATGGCTGCGATGTTATCATCATGCGATGATTTGCAGGTACTTTATTTTTTACCACGATATTTTCGATGACGATGATTTTAAACTGCGAAGTTTTTTAACTGCTTTATTTTCGACGACGATATTTTGTACCTGGATGTTTTAGAACTGCTTTATTTTCTCCCATAATGTTTGCGCCACGACGTTTTCTCCCTGCGTTAATTTCTTTGCGACTTTTTCGGCGGACACCGTTGCACCAACCTTCTGATGAATATGGAACGAAGTATTTAATTTCTTATTTCCCCCCTTTTTTTTGGCCATATTTTGCCTCCCCTCTTCTATCAGTGTGCCACTATGCTACTGGTTTTTTGGCGTTTACATTTGGTTTGTTCCAAATACAATGCGGGATTAATTTTAAACGGATTGTCTATTTTCCATTATATATATACTTGTATACCGTGTTTTTCCGAAAATAAGACCTAATTATAAAATAAGTCCTAGCACCTTTAAAATAAACGCAAGTAAGACCGTCAACCAGACGGGCGCTTTTTTGCCGAATGGCCAAATTCAGATTCAATACGCAGGCACATATGAAAAAATGGAGATAGATAGAGCTCATTTGAGGAGAGCTCTATTGCTCAACATGAGAGGCTAAAGGCCAATGGTTTCAGAACGGGCTGGCTGCATGGGCGTTTTCGTGGTTTTCCCCATGTGTAACGTGTATACGAGCCAGTTTCCCTTAGAAAGTCCTCCACGAAGGCATCCCTCCCCTTAGACAGATAGCCTCGAGGCTTTGCCGTAATCACACACCACGAATTATTGCTCATCTAAATGAGTACTGTCACCTGTCTTAATTTGTAAAAACAATTTAAGAATCACCCTGCATATATATATATGTATATAGATAGATAGATATACATATATACAAACGTAGATATACGCACGCATAAGATGTGCCCATTCTCTCTCTGTCTGTCTAGCTGCTGATTCTTTATCGTATTTCACCAACCATTTTAAAACTCCTTATCGTTTTATCCGCAAAATTACGCTATCACTACAAAAACGAACTTTGTAATTTTTGTTATGCCTGCTTTTAACTTTCAGTCGTAAATAACTTTTCATTAATTTAGAAAAAGGTTAATGAACTCTCCTTTTCAGTCTCCTACAGGAAAAAGAAATTTTTAAATCTTTAAAATAAGCTGTGTGAAACCTGATATTAAAAAAGAACCATACACTTTTAGTTAATTAAAATAACAGAACTTCTTAAACAACTCGGTTAAATTAACCTACAGACACTTTTAAAAAACTACGTGAATTCAATACTTAACAAATTGGATTCATATTTTCACTTACTTTCTCAACTGTTTTGTTCTAATTAATTATTATTGGCATGTGAAAGACCATAAGAGAAAAAAATCAGTTATGATAACTGTAATAAAACAAAAAATGCAATAATAAAATGGAATAAAAATGAGCAAATATTTCATAACCAATTTCTTGTTACTTAAAAGAAAATTATGACTTAATCCAGGAGAAACAGATTCGTAATATTTAAAATAAAAGCTACTTTTAAATTACTTTTTTTATGTTTAGTTTTATGTCAAGTAATAAAAAGGTAGTTGAAATTAATTTGTTTCTTGAAACATGCAAGTCTTTGTTGTCGGTGAATTAAATATTTCAAAGATATTTTGGTGAATTTTTTTTCAACAAAATAAAACCTCTTTAAAAGAGATGGCGAATTTTTCTTTACTGTCTTTAAGAGAACATTGTCGAGATTTAGTTTGCTTTATTTAATTATGGTAAAGCACTCAAGGGTTATCTGCCTAAGGGAAGGGATGCCTTTGTGAAGGAATTTAAGGGAAACTGGCTCGTATATCCATTTCACATGAGCAAACTCCGAAAACGCACATTTAGATAGCCTATTCGCCAGGATTCGAAACCTGTGACCTACTTATGGCTAATGTGATTACGTCAAAGCCTCGAGGGCTATCTGTCTAAGGGGACGCAGAAGAAGTTTCGATTTTGCTGCCGAAATCACACCTAAAAGGCAAAGCGCGGGAAACGGCCCTAAGCCTATGGCAGGAGGAATGGGATACAATCCAACAAGGCCGGAAAACTCATGACTTTATACATAGAGTGACGACAGATCGGCTAATCTCCGCACCCTACCTCACGCGCTTCATAACGGGTCATGAACCTTTCCCGTCTTATTTCAAAGACAGGGGCATATCTACCACCAATATCTGTGTCTGCGGCAATGAAGGGTCGCCAGATCATTATCTTGTGGAATGCCCTTTAACACAGAAATGACACATTAGCTTCGATGGATCTGAGGTCCCGTTCAAGCGCTTTCTTGTAAAACGACCGGCACTTACAAATAAAATTAAATGGATAATGGATAAGTTCGAAGCGCTTGGACAAGAGCTGTGTCAAGCAGAATGATGTCTAAGAAGCTCCATGTAGTGAGCTAAGTTATGTGCAGCAAAATATTCGCTTAGTAAGTCTATATTTATATGCCTGGTATCACTACATATGTACTCCTTGACGTCCTATTTTTGTCTTTTTGTACTAATTCACAAAAAGTCATGTTTCTGTATGCAGTGTTGTGTAGGCTATGTATGCTATGACAATATGCTATGCTATATTCAATCACATTTGTCTATGCTATGCTATGCCCACCTGCTGTACAGGTCATGTTATGCTGTGTATATATATATATAGATATATTTGTTTATTATAAAAATGTTTTGTCAATATTGTTACGAATTTGGTATTTAAAAAGCTAATGTTAGTTCAATTATAAATTAAATGGTTTTATTTCTCGCATAGTGCAGCGCGTGACGAATATTAAAAGAAAGCTAAGCCGAAAAATTGAAAATACAAGAGCGCGTGCATTAAATAAATAAATATCTCTTTTTGATTTCGAGAAAGTACTGGAAAATTCTAGCGCGTGATTTTAAAATCTTATAAAAGGAGGAAAACATCTCAGTTTGTAGTAGCTGCTTAGTTTGTTGTTGTTTAGAAAACTGCTCTTGTTGATTGTAGCGAATTCGCGGATTAGCTTTCTTTAGCTGTTTTGAATTACGTTCTATTGGACATTTGAGTAGTTAAAAGATAACTACTGTGAGATATTGTAATACTGCATGATAATTTGAGAAGATTTAAGCATTTTTGTTGTGATAATAATAAATTTTTGTTCATTTTTCATCGGACTTGTGCATTCATTTCGTAACGAACCCGTACGCAGGCAACAATTTTTGGTGTCAGAAGTGAGATTTGAATGCCAATAACAAGAGCGATGGAGGAGCAATTGAAGCAGCTCATCAGTGCTTTTGCTGCGTTCCAAGAAAAGATGGAAGCTGGCCAAGCTTCATTTAAAGAAGAAATGAAAGAAAAGATGGATGCTGGTCAGGAGAAGATGGAAGATTCCGTTAAAGGAGAGATGAGATCTGTTAGGGAGGAAATGAAATTGGGCCAGGAATCCGTTAAGGACGAAATGAAAGCCGTTCAAGCTGGTCAAGAAGATATGAAAAGAGAAATTACCTGCATAATAGAAAATAAATTTGAAGCTATGGAAGGCAGAATTGACACAGTTGAAAATAAAGTTGGACAAATTGAAGAAAAAGTTTCTTCCGTAAAAGTTCAAATTGAAGAAAGAGTTTCTTCGGTGAAAGAAGAAATAGAAGAAAGAGTTTCTTCTGTAAAAGAACATATAGAAGAGCGAGTTTCTTCCGTCGAGCAACAAATTGATGATAGGGTTTCAGCCGTTGCGAAAGAAGTCGATACTTTAAAGAAATTCGTAGCGACGGCAGGGAGCAGGAGTGATGATTTTAAATTCTTACCGATGCCTGCTCGTCTACCCCTGAAGCTATCCACATATGATGGGAAGACATCCTGGCAAGTGTATAAGACCCAATTTTCTATAGTTGCGGATGCGAATGGATGGGATTCCCAAGCTAAGGCCTGTCATCTCGCCGCTTCTCTGCGAGCAGACGCAGCGGATATACTGCAGACGCTTCCCGAAAACCAAAGACTTGACTTCGAAGCTCTATCCGGCGCATTGGAGCTGCACTTTGGCTAGAAATGTTTAAAAGACTACAGCAGGCTTCAATTAAAATCCCGTCAACAGAAGCCCACCGAATCACTCCAGGAACTCGCCACGGATGTTGAAAGGCTGTCCCACCTCGCCTTTACGGAGTGCCCGAGAGAAACGAGGGAAATTCTGTCACTGCAATATTTCATCGATGGCATCCGGGACCCTGAAATACAGAAAGCACTGCGAATGGCGGATATTAAAGATTTGAAAAGCGGTTTAGTGTACGCCATGAAATTCGAGGCAGCCCAGCAAGCCACTCGTCGAGACCGCCACCCAGTCAGAGCTGCTCAAGTCCAAGAGCCAAGAGATCAAGTCACCGCTCGTCTAGACGATTTAACTAAACAACTGAACGCCTTGAGACGGAATATTGGTGACAAGAAACCGACCGTAAAGTGCTGGAACTGCGGTGCTGAAGGACACATACGACGAAACTGCAGAACACTCCGAGGTACGGAAAATAAGACCATTTCCCAGCAACGAAGCAGTAAACAAATTAGTGACTATATCGAGGAACGGAGGTTGCCAGATAATGAAAAACCTTGTTTTAAAGCGCTTAAAATTTATACAGTGAGTGGCAACAGTAACGGACTGTCCATTAATGGGAATATCGATGGAGTTCCTTGCAATATGATCATTGACACAGGAGCTAATGTTACCATCATTAGGAAAGATTTCGCTGAACAGTTTAAAGATAAACTTATTTGGACGCCATCCTGTGTTGCCCTTCAGACTGCGTCTGGTGATAAGATCGACATAACTGGGAAGTTAAACGTAAGCATCACGTTTGGAAGTGCCGCCTACCATCACATGGCATATGTGGCGGATATCACAGATCCATGCATACTCGGATTGGACTTTTTAAGGAAATACAATTTTTCCTTAGACTTGAAAAACAACAAACTGCTTTCAGCATCTGATGGCATGACTATCCATCCTCAAAAAGGATTTTCGCCTGGAAATGCCGACGCCTTGTCCGAAAGATCCAGCTCGGGAAGCTGCTGAAATCATACTAGGGTCGAAAAGAAACGCAAGACTACCAGCTCTTCTCCATCACAGATGCTCTTCGGTCGTGACCTTCGTCTGCCTTGTGATCTATTGTTTGGCCGCCCTCCAGATGCTCCTTCATCGTCTGAGGAATATATTCAAGATTTCCAGGTCCGGTTTGAAGTGATGCACAACTTTGCACGAGAGCGAGTCAACTTAGCGACGGAGAAGATGAAGACCCGATACGACACAAGAGCTACTGAACATCAATTCCCCGAAGGAGACAAGGTGTGGTTGTGGAATCCGACTCGACGGAAAGGACTTTGTCCTAAATTACAGTCACCTTGGGATGGCCCGTACACAGTTCTAAACAGGCTGAATGACGTCGTGGTTCGGATTCGTAAGTCTTCGAACTCTAAACCTAAAGTCGTTCATTACGACAGGTTAGCTCATTACTATGGCCATAGTACGTAATGTAAATAATTGTAAATAGTATCAGACCATGGTCTTTTATGTTTTTAAATGTGTATTTGATTTGATTTGTATTTAGTATTTGATAGCATTTGATTTGTTTAAGTTAGTTATTGCATTTATTGTTCATGTTGTTTGATATTGTGATGTAATGTTTATGCCTCAGTTGCATTTATGCCACAGTTGTAAGTTTAGCTTCCTGTCGAGGGATTGTACTGCCCGGGACGTGCAGTCCTTGGGAAGGGGGCTGTGTTACGAATTTGGTATTTAAAAAGCTAATGTTAGTTCAATTATAAATTAAATGGTTTTATTTCTCGCGCAGTGCAGCGCGTGACGAATATTAAAAGAAAGCTAAGCCGGAAAATTGAAAATACAAGAGCGCGTGCATTAAATAAGTAAATATCTCTTTTTGATTTCGAGAAAGTACTGGAAAATTCTAGCGCGTGATTTTAAAATCTTATGAAAGGAAGAAAACATCTCAGTTTGTAGTAGTTGCTTAGTTTGTTGTTGTTTAGAAAACTGCTCTTGTTGATTGTAGCGAATTCGCGGATTAGCTTTCTTTAGCTGTTTTGAATTACGTTCTATTGGACATTTGAGTAGTTAAAAGATAGCTACTGTGAGATATTGTAATACTGCATAATAATTTGAGAAGATTTAAGCATTTTTGTTGTGATAATAATAAATTTTTGTTCATTTTTCATCGGACTTGTGCATTCATTTCGTAACGAACGTGCGAACGGGTGTACGCACGCAACAATATATATGCCTCTAAGCTATGTTCATATGCAAGGTTATGTTCTGTATGCCGTGCTGGCTATATGACGCTCTATATTTTATGTCGTAAATCTGTGATGTCGATATGTTATGCCGCATTACTATGTATATTATGTCTATGAGATGCTATGGTATGTCGCTACGCTATACCCATCTTTCATGCAGTTAAGTTATGTTGTGTATTTAATGCTGTAATTATGTAATCCTTATTCTATGCTATGTCACACGATGGTGCAATGTTAATGCTGTGTCATGTTATGTCTACGCTAAGCTGTGATATGTCATCATGTAATGTCCACCTGTCGCATAGGTCATGCCACACTGCGAATTGTATGTTGTAACCACAATATGTTATGTCGCTATGTCTTATCTATGCTTAACAATGTTTTGTTGCTATACTATATCCGCCTGTAATGTAAGTTACATTATGTTGTGTATTTAATGTTGTAAATATGTTACGTCACTATGCAATGACTGTATAATATACTATGTCCCGTCGAATGCTATGCCATGTTATGTCTGTGCTATGTTATGTCGCCATGCAATGCTCTCCTGTCGTGTAGGTAATGCAACTCTAGGTATTTTATGTTGTAAACATGTTATGCTCTAGATGGAGCGGGTCCCGAACTATACGCGATTAGTCTTTGAAAGCCGTCCGGGTGTCCGGCCCTGCTGTCACCTGTCACACCTGTCTAAAGGGAAAGATGCATTGGTGGAGGATTTTCTAAGGGAAACTGGCTCGTATACACGTTATACGTGGGGAAGGAAACAAAAAACCTCAAATAGCCATCCCGTTCACAGGATTTGTACCTCGGACCGAACTATCAGTGTTCAGCGACTTTATCGCTCGGCCACTGGTGGGCCCAAACAGCGACCGAACTACCAGCGTACAGCTTTATCGCTCGGCCGCTGTTGAGTGTGTGTGTTTACAGTTTTAAACAACAATAGTTTAGAATTACTTATGCAAAACAACAAATAATGGGTTGAGATTACTCAGCAGTTTTGTTTGTTCAATTATTTTTTATGGTATTTCAGGAATTTTTAGGAGAAGAAATAAAATTATTATACCCAAAACCTTTCGAAAGATATTGTATAGAATCCAGTTCTAGCGCCACACATTTCCTCGAAATATTAAATTCAAATATTAAATCACCGGAACTCTTTGAATCCAGTACTTTTAGCAGTAATCTTTTTAATTGTCTTTTTTAAAACTAGTTGATGTATTGTATAATATATTAGACAACTAGTTCCTTTTTAATGTCTTACTTTTTTTAAAAATAGATAAATAAGTCTGAGTTTCTGGTTTTTATTATTTAGATTTATTCCTTTGTGAATGAATAATGATTCTGTCTTCAATTTGAATGCCTAGGTTTATTATTTGTGAAAACTGCATATTATTTTTGTACTTTGTATTCTATATTATTTTAGTATTAGTGCTTTCAAATACAACAATGTGTTACTCATGTTTTGAAAGTATCCTTTCTTTAGAATCTATGTTGCTCTTCATATTCGTATTATTGATAAATATCATAATTCGTGTAGATAATTTCGTCCTTTTATTTTCCCAATCATGTTAATGTGCAAGCATATTACTATTATTTTTATATTTCTACATATTATTTCTCAAAATTTATTCATTCAGCATTCTTAAGAAACATTCTGTATTCATAATTTTCTAAAAGTAGTTTACATCGCGATTGTGCTTGTTCAAATAAATTAATTCTTTCAACGCACTGCATCCAATACTAATAAAAAATTAATTTTATAAATATTCTGCTTTAATTGTCTGCTCAACCTAAAATACTTAGATTTGAATTTTTTAGTTTAATTTTCCCACGGAATAGTTTGTAATAGCGCAAGTCCAAGTAGAGGTCTCCTTTTACTTTCTTGTACGAAGTAAAGGAAGTATTTTATTTGCAAAAAAGTTTAGGTATCATATTTCAAAGAAAATATCCATTTTGACTACTCTCGAACTCATCTGAAAGATGTTTTTGCGGGACATCTGTACGTACGAACAAATTAAAGGACCTTTTTCATAAAACGGGTTGTAAAATGGATTCAAAATTGTTTCAGAAGAATTTTTTTCGTGTCGTCCGTATGTACATACATACGTACGTACGAATGTATGTATGTCGCATAAACTCTAAAACGAGTAGCCTCAGAACGTTGAAATATATTGGGATTGCTATAACATATACTTGTGCACCTGTCTTTTTGGTTGCAATCAGCCACACCAAAAGTATATAAATATATATATTGTTGATATATATATATATATATATATATATATATATTGTATATAAATTTAACAAACATTCTCTATTCGTAAAAAGCAAATTTAAAGTTAATTAAGTTTTAAATAACGAAATTTGATGCAAACAAATAAATGATTAATTATTGCTGTGAACTAATCTACAATATCATTTAAATTCTGAGAGCATATGTAAATCAAGTGCAAGTATCAAAATCCAGGAATAAATATATAATTCCAAAAATGTTTTAATCCTAAAAAAATTTAATAATGCATAAGTGAATAATTGTTGAGCAGGCAGGAAACAGACTTATCAAGGGTACGTTGCCTCCAAACCTAACTCTTCAATTATTCAATTCGTGTTTCGTCATCCATGTAGACAAGAATAAAAGTCAAAACCAAAAGTAAAACCAAATGTTGTGAATTACCTAAAAAGAAATTTAAACAAGTGGAATTTTGAGAAATAAGCAAGTAAAAGACTAGAATTAAAAAACCAAATTTTTTAGAAAACGAAAGTAATTTAGAAACTCTTGCCCAAATTACTTTGGTTTTCTACTCTTAATTGACTTTTAATTAATTTTAACTTTCAAGTCAAAAGGAGGGGTGTAGGTCGACGTTTGGATAATCCGCATTTTAAAAATCCAAAAGCGCAAAAATCCGCAGCGCGTAAGCTAATAGACCCGCGGCTACGAAATTTGGTACATAGGTGCATCTAGACAAGAGCCAGTGCACCTCGAAGCGATTTTTTTCGAAATTAGAATAAAAAATCTGATGTGTACACCACATGACTTCCTTGTACGGAATATTAAATTATACGCATTTGTTTCTTACATTTCTTTTAAACTTATTGGATTTAATTAAATCTACTTCGCCGACAGCGCATAAACCACAATAGAATAAAGGCATTCTTTAAAATTCACTCTATTTGTTTAACATAGCGACACTCTGGCACTAGGTTCACTTAACAGTATTATATTTCATTCATATTATAACTCAGAATGCACAAAATGTATATCATTTAAAGAATTATCTAATCGTTGCCACTTGTTCTTTTCAAATACTATAATAAAGCTAGAACGATGTAAAAAAGAAATTAAGCTAACAAAACAAAAAAGAAACAGATTTTCACAGACGATTGAATACTTCTCATTCAATTAATTCAGTTTTCACTTCGCGACAAGACAAAAATACATAAAAGCTCAAAATATCTGTATTAAAAATTACTAATTATTAAAAATTAAGTAAATCTTAAACACTTATTTCCTCGAAAAAATTCCAGAAAGAATTAAGCATGATTTAATTCGCAATAATAAATGAAGGCGTTATTTTTGTTGTTGCGAAGCTTAGTCTCTCTAGATTGGCAATAAATCTAGAATTCTGCTGTTTCAAATGTAAACAAATATGTCCGCCATGTTATTTAAAACTTAACCGCACTTAAACAGCTTTTAAATTGTTGATAATTGTACAAATATTGCTTCCAGAATTACGAAAGGCATAAAAACCTTAACCAGACGATAAGAACAACATAATTCAATCATTTTTAAAGCAAAAAATGTACAATTTACAAACATATAAGAGTAAAGAAACTGAGATCTCTGTGCCGAGTAACAGAGTGGATATATATATAAATATAGTATCTATATACGTTTGGTGCGGCCGATTGCAACCAAAATACGAGGTGCACATCTACATGTCCTATATACAAAAAGTCCTATGTACAAAATTTCAACGTTCTGAGGCTACTCGAATTTGAGTTATGCGAGATACGTACGTACGCATGAACGTACGTACGTTCGTACGCACGTACGTACATACGTTCGTACAGACGCCACAAAAAATTCTCTTCAGAATTTATTTTAAAGCAGTTTTATAATTTTTGAGGAGGAAACGAGCCTTTTATTCTGTCCTTACGTACAGATATCACGCAAAAACATCGTTAAATTGCATTCGATAGCGGTCAAAATGGATATTTTCGTTGAAATATGCTGCCTGAAACTATTCGAGATTACAATACTTCCTTTTTACTTCGTACAAGGAAGTAAAAATGTTTTTATTTTATGTTTTGTGACGAAATCGCGTCATTTTGAGACATAATGGGCTATAGGAAAGCGAGATTTTACTCTACACACTCAATTTTCACATCGTCATGAAACGTAGGCACTTAGCTATTTTACAAACTTAAAATAAATTTCGTGTTTCAATAAATCGATTAAATACGAATTTATTTAACAAAGAGAGCTTAATACCTTTTCAACGGGATATTTTTTTAAATGTACAGTTTATTTTTCTTTGATTTTTGGACACGTTAAACTTTCATCCTTGTGACTGCTTTTACAAAAAGAATTTTGGAAAAATGATAATATTTTGTATTTTTAAAACATTTTTTAAATGAAGCTTTCGAGTACACTTCTCACATCTCACATCTTTAAAAATGTGATTTTGGCAACAATTTTCCTTTCTTATTGTTGTTGATAGATTTTTGATGAAATCGCATCATTTTGAATAGTTTCATTCTTTTAGAAATATGGGTTTGGCAACAATTTTTCGTCGTATTTCGTATGTCACTGTTTTTAAGAGATTGGCATATTTCATTGTCATTTTTTGATATATATATATAATACATTTTTATTGATTTTTTTTATAAAGTTGTTCTGCAGAGTAAAATTGTGCGCGGAAGTTTTTGATTTTTGAGTTTCTTTCATGTTATTTTTTGCTTATTTCACTATTTGTAAGATTTTGAAAAGTTTTGCATGATTTTTTTCTTCAACGGAAAGTTGGTTAATTTTTTATTAGGATAATTAATATTTGTATTAAGGGATATAGCTTATTTCATTGTAAATTTTTTCTCTGTAAATGTAAGATAAAATATCATTAATTATACTTTGCTTGTCAGAATTTTTTGTTTTTTGTATTCTTTTATGTTATTTATTGCTCATTTCACTGTTTTTAAGATACTGAAAAGTTATGAATGATTTTTTTAGGAAACAAAGTTCTTAACCTCCTTTATACCATTTGAGTTCTTAAGATTTTGCAAAGGGAAGTTGGTTAATTTATTTATTAGGATAATTAATATTTGTATTAAGGGATATTGCTCATTTCATTGTAATTTTGTTATACATAATAACTTTTTTTATGAAGATGTTCTGCAGAGTAAAATTCTACGCAGTTTTTAAATTTAACGTTTGGTGTTCCCTTCAGCCATTTTTCTGGTACATTTAAAAGCCAGACGAAGGCTGGCAACGAAGCTGCTAGTATACTTATAAAAATATATAGCTGCAGTTAAAAAAAAGGATTCCCAATCAGACGAGGTTTTTTATAGCAAAGCAAAATTGTCTAAAAAATGTTTGAACAACCTTTGCATGCATATTAGTTTTGTTACATTATAGAAAACAGGCTAAAGGAAAAAATACGAGACATAATATCATCTTGCTGCCACTTTCATAATATAAAATTAGGCAATTACAAAAAACAAAAAATTACAAAACAAATGAAAAGATTATTCGTAAAGGTGAACGAAGAAATGGAATATGAAATCGTAATTTAATTTCATTACATAATGCGAAAAAGGATTCGCAGACGAATAAACATATTTTCCCATTAAAAAAAATTGTAATTCAATTCAAGCGAATTATTCGCGTTGTATTTTAAAATAACAATAATGCCCCCAGAATTATATTCTATGAGGTTGAAATAGTTCTAAAATTTCGAATTCTATTTGTAACTCGGAAATTCAGAATTTATAAACAAAAATTAAAATTCTTTCTATAAAACAAAACTGTGAACATTTATTATTACGGAAGTTTAAAATAAAATATTATTGGGAGTGAGGAAATTTAGGTCCCTTTGCTTGACTAGTTTGAGAATAAGTTTTTTTTTAATTATTATTTCGTTAGATTCCAAAGTGGGAAATGTAGAAAATATTTTTAAAGAATTTCAGTTGTGTCATAATGTGAAATTAATTCATTACACAATTTTCTTATTAACATATTTCTGAGAAAAAAGCTATAGTTTCAAATCGGTATTTTACCTCAATATATTGGTGAAACAATAGTTGATACTTTCATAATGTATGGCATAATTGCTGATGAATTCCAAAAATTTCTGATAAGTTACAGAATAATTAAAATAGTTACTGTATCAATTTTAATTTAGAGCACATCGATGTTTTCTTCCACTCGTCTACCCAAACCGATCGAAAAGATGTCTGTGAATGGATACGTCAGTGATTTTCTCAAATATTTACTCAAAATTCAAGAAAATCCTTAGCGATACGAAAGCCAATTTCATTAAGCACCATATCAGCATTTCCATACTGTACTTGCATATAAAAAGTTTAAATATCTTGTAAGGATCTTAAGTTTTACTAACGTTTATTTTATTTTAAATCTTTACTATCACTTCTTATTTTCTACTTCCGGCCAGAATTAAAAGCGTTAACTTATTTATACAAAATTTGTCTGGCGAACGCCAAGTACTTAAGTTGTGGCTTTGTGCCAAGCGAGAGAGAGGAAGGAGTTAGTCGAAGCAGGCCGCTTGCCTTAGAAGTTTTACTCAGTTGCTGTTTGCCTTCCAGGCCAGAGGTTTAATCCTCGTGATAATTTTAAACGTATTGTAGTGTTAACAGTTATCTGTACTACATACGGCTTCCTGTTAATATCCGGCCAATCTTCCACGTTTATTATTCCAAAGTTAAGTTAGAGTTTAGTTAAATATTTTTATATTCTTACGTTCAGACCACAAGTAGTTGGTCTCTGTATTCCGAAGTACGGAAATTATTGTAAAGAGTGAAAAATAAAGGGTTTTGTATACCCTTCCTGTGTATCTTGTCTACTTCCCACATTTATTGAACATAGCTTTAGTAAGCTCCCTGTTCCGAGTCAGGTCTGTGCATGTTCCCAAAGAAAGTAAGACGGAACATTGAACCTGATAATCTGTTTTAAGCAATTTGCTTACTTTCAGTGATTATTCATGAGCCAATCAACATTTAGTTATGAGATAAACAGCGATGGCGACTTTCAAATTCAGTTTCAGTGTTAAAGGTCATCGGCTCAACGTCTAAAGCTTGGTCATAATTGGTTGACTTATGCGATTTACCACGTTTATGGGTGCTTTGAATGAAATAAATATAATATCATTTTTACTTTTATAACATTTTTATTTATTTACTTATATTTAGGTCGTATAGAAATGAATGACATAGAGTGGAATACAATTTATTAACAAAAGACTGATAGTGCATCAGTTAGAAATAATCCCCGCACATGTCATTACACTTCTGATCTTTGGCTGGGAAGTAACGAAGGTAAACCAGTCTGGGGGGGATGTTGATGCATCACCTATGGACAATTGCATGAAATTCGGCAGAAGATTCAACATGTTGGCCCCTGACTGCATCCTTCATCTTGTCAAGCAAGGCGTAGTCCGAGGTCCACACACTTTGCCCCCACATTCGTCATCTCCAAATCACCATGCACAATCGCCTGCAATGTTCCTTGCGCAAGTCCTGTGTCTTCATACATCTTGTTGAATGTTATGCGCCTGTTCGCCATGATCAAATCCGTCATGGCTGCCATATTTGCTGCTATATGCGATGTTACTGCTCGTCTCACGCTAACACCTTTGGCTGCGGTCTCCACTCCACTGCTGAACTTGGCCAACCAACGAGATACGGTACGCCTTGAGGGTGATTTGTTCCCGCACGCCGACACCATGCGACAATGGATTGATCTCACTACGCTGTATTTTTCCTTCCATAGAAACCACGCTGTCCAATGCTGACCGTGATAAATCGCCTTCAATCATTGCTGACGACGCTCTCAATGACGACGGCGAAAGGGACGGGCGCTGACTTATATCGTTCGCTTTCGGAGAGCTCCATCTGTTCATTCTGAGTAGCTCACGCCTCCTTGTGTCTATTTCACTTGTTTTCCCTCCGCAAAGTGTAATAGTTTCGTTCTGAGAGCCGCTGGGTCAATTCATTTCTGTAAGACCCAAGTACATAATTACGAATGCAATTTTTAACAGTGAAGAGAGAAAATGGTTTACGTTTCAGAAGAAAGAAAGGAATTATTATCAATTAGGGCTGACATATCAAACGGGCTTGGAATGAAAGTAGACGTCGAACCTCCTTGAGGTTCCGGCAACCATTCTTCCATGGAATATATGGACAAGACTACAGTAATAGCAATATATCAAACACGCGGCTCGCGAGCCGCATGAGGCACTTGACTAATATTTTGCTGTCTTTGGTTCATTCCAAGAAAATAACAAAATGTTATAAGGTAGTTTCTCCCTCTTTTTCGCATGCTTTCATGGTGTAAGTGGAAGCCCACTCGACGCGCATTCGGGAGATAAGAAGTTCGAATCCCAGAGAGGACATTGCGCATTTTTCACATCTCCAGCCTCAAGAAATCGTAATAACAAAAAAAAGTATTGGAATTCTACCCCCACATTCAGGCATATATACAAGCTCAGGTATTAAAAGGGCTTTTGAGATGATCTCTTTACAAAAATATTTTCTTCACCTACGTTGTGAAAGTACCAGCTAATTTTTAGATGGTATTAACAGAAATTCAATATGACTCAACTGTAAAGCAAACACTCAGCTGAGCGGAAATGCCCGAATTTTACAAATAACCTTCTTGCATGGTTTTCTAACTGGATTTCCATGTTCGGTGAAGCATATCGTTATGAACATCTTTTCTCACTTATATAAAGGAGCAAATCTCCAATGTGATTCAAGTCACAAGCATTAGTTTGATGTTTGAAAATTGCTATAGGAAGCATCATGTGTCTACACGTCTAACGCTAGCTGCAGGGGAAACGATGCTAGGCGTTGGGAAAGAAAGAATAGGTATGTCCTTCTGCTGACAGTGTAGAGGCATTAGGTATTTTTTGGAAGCGGGAGTCATGAAAAATGAACAACACCTTCGCCGAGAATCGAACCACGGACCTCTGGAATACGCGCCCAGCGTGCAGACTATCATACTGCGAAGGCATGCTAAGAAGGCGAAAGAAATACCTAATATAATCCCCCTTATAAAGGCTGACTTGGGTTTTTAGGGGACCCAGTCGCCAAATCCTGGGTGTGGGGATTCATCATCCACCACCCTTTTAGTTCGGGTACACTGTAGAGACATTAGGTTATTTCGGAAGCAGGAAAGATGAAAAATGAGCAACGTTTTCCTCGGGAATCGAACCGCTGACCTCTGGAATACGCGCGCAGCGTGGAGACCACTACACCACGAAGGCACGCTGAGAAGGTGGGAGAAATACCTTATAACAGAATTTCCTTATGTTGATTCTGTTTTTTAAAAACTTGGTTAAGATTTTTAAAAATAGCGTTAGGTAAGATTTTATGTATTTGCTGACTTTTCAAATACATCATTAAATATAAAAATGGCCTTATTTTTACAGTCCGCACTGTTGTATAATGAGGAATATTTGGAACACTTCAGTTTCACATGTCATGTTTAGAGACTATAGCCTAACTTTGATCCATATTTATTAATAATTATTACGAAGAAATTATCACCATCGGAATATCGAAACTTTCTTTTTATATCAGTACTGACAATTCGCCATCTAGATCTGCTATACTAAATTTATTGGATCAATGTTGTAAGTTGATAACAGTTCGTGTTAAGTCTTTCAAATAAACTGGCAGATAACTGAAGTAATTTAATTCTTAGTTTAAATGTCATTAATCTTACGGTCAAGTAGGAGTGAGATGTAGCTGACGTCATTATATGAAAATACTGAATAGTTTTACTTAGACAGATCGTGAATTAAATGCATTTTTGTTATTTAAATCAATCCGATTAAAATATAAGAAACGAATATTCTTAAGCTCTGTATCTTTTGCTTTCGAGCAGCTTAGTTTGTTAATCCACAACAGACAGGTTCAATTTGAAAGATTCTCACATTTTGAATCTTACACTGAATCTTACATTTTAGCAAATGGCCCAGTGAAACCACGTATTTATAGTGATTCGACGCAAAATCCCATTTTCAGACTAATATAGCCCTTTTTGGGCGTATAAAACCGTTTCATTAGTACCATTTTTAGTCCAAAGGAGCTTTGTCCCTGAAGGACTATTGTTTTCGTTTTGTGATTTTGCGTTGAATCACTGTAAATGATAAATGTCCGTTTCACTTTTTAAACTGTTACCACCAAATATTAGAGTCCTGCAATATATTTTAAGAAATTAAATAAGAAAGAAAGAAGAAAAAATAGAAAAGAAGAAGAAATTAAATAATGAAAAGATCGTTTAAGAAATTCGTGTTAAATAATCGTTTTAAGAAGTTAAATAATGAAAAATCTGCATAAATGTATGTTTATTTCTCGCATTGTTATAAAACAACGTTACATAGATCCATCGAATTTTGAATGACGTCATCCTCCTACGAATATGGGCATGTGGAAGACCAAATGTGAAATTTGGAATTTGCTTTATTATCGATTTCATATTTCCTAGAATTTTAACGAATTTTTGAGTAACAAACTCTACGATTTCAAAGCGTGCAATGGCAACACTCTACGGAGAAAAAAAGACCTTTTTATCTCTAGCACGTGAGACTATGTATCGGAAATTCTAAATATATGCTCATTTTAAAATTATTTTGCGACTTTGCTATTGAACTGAATTTTATGGTTTAAGTGCAGAAAACATGATATTTAATAAATAAAGGTAACACACAAAACGTTAAAAAAACGCCCCTTTAGACGTAATTTAAAATCTGAAACCTTTCAGATTTTTTTAAAATTTATTTTTCTTTTCTTTCGGTGGAGAAGAATCTACTGGGACAATTTTAAGCTTATCATATTGCATATATGTACTACAAAAGTACATAAATATAATATGATAAATTCATACGATTACATTATTTTGCATATTACATTTGCTAATGCAATAAACTTATCTAAATGACAGAGTATAAATGTCTATATGCATATATACATATCGCATAATCCTATATGCATATATTATTATTATTATTATAAGGGAAAATCCCAGATACTCCTAGCCGGCACAAGCCAACCGTGTGATCAAAAAATGGGATTGGCCAGAAAACAAATATAAGAAAAAATATATAAAGTCCGAAATCTGGGTCTCAGTGCCGAATTCCAATTCTATTTTTGTTCGTATTTATAATCTTCATTATTATCTCTGCAAAATCTTTCAAAATTGAATAGTTCCCTTTAAAATCTTTCTTAAAATTCTTTCTATATTTTATCTATATATATTCTATCTATATATATCTCGCATTCTTTCTATATGTCTCTCTATATTTCTATATTCTCTCTCTCTATATATATACATATCCTTCATTCAAAGGATCCGAGGGGATAGAATAATTGACCATAGAGATAACGATGCAGTTGTGTTTCTTTACTAGCATAACGGAAATGAACATGAACGTGAACCCTATGAACACAGTACGTGCCAAACAGCAAAGCCGAAATTATATTCTTGGGGCAAATAAGAGCAAATCGAATTTCCTGGTCTTTTCTTTGCCGGTTGCATTTTCCCAGACACTCGATGAAACTCGTCACTGATCACCGCGGAATTAGCCTTTTTACCTTTGTCATATAAATAAGACTCGTGATTGCGATAAAATTCTCCATTCATTGCAAAAAATAAAGTTATTCTTCCTTTTCCCATCTGTACGCATTTTATTCAAACTCTTTGAGTTCTAAGATTTTTACTTTTTCTGTACCATACTCCATGCATGCAATTTCATCTTAAAGTCACCGTTTTAGAAAGAAATAGTTGTTAGTATATTCTTTCTTTCTTTTTTTACTTCCTTGTACGAAGTAAAAAGGAAGTATTGTAATCGCGAAAAGTTTCAGACAGCATATTTCAACGAAAATATCCATTTTGACCGCTATCGAATGCAATTTAACGACGTTTTTGTGTCATATCTATACGTAAGGACAGAATAAAATACTCTTTTCCTTCAAAAAAATTATAAAACTGCTTTAAAATTAATTCTGAAGAGAATTTTTCGTGGCGTCTGTACGAACGTATGTACGTACGTGCGTACGTACGTACGTATCTCGCATAACTCAAAAACGAGTAGCCTCAGAACGTTGAAATTTTGTATATAGGACTGCTATAACACGTAGATGTGCACCTCGTATTTTGGTTGCAATCCGCCGCATCAAACGTATATAAATATATTTATATATATATCCACTCTGTTACCCGGCTCAGTGATCTCAGTTTCTTTACTCTTATATGTTTGTAAATTGTACATTTTTTGCTTTAAAAAAGATTGAATTATGTTGTTTTTATATTCCGGTTAAGGATTTTATGCCTTTAGTAAATCTGTGTGCAATATTTTTTGAATTATCAGCAATTTTAAAGTTGTTTAATTGCCGCTAAGCCTGTTTTTAATGGCTGCCATTGATGTTTACATTTGAAACAGGAGACTAGTGGATTTGTTGCCAATCTAGAGAAACTTAGCTTCGCAACAACAAAGGTAACGCATTCATTTGTTATTGCCAATAAAATCATGCTTAATTCTTTCTGGAATTTTTTCGAGGAAATAAGCGTTTGAGATTTACTTCGTAATTTTTAATAGAGATATTTTGAGTTTTTATGTATTTTTGTCTTCTCGCGAAGTGAGAACTGAATTAATTAAATGAGAAATACTCAATCATCTGTGAAAAACTGTTTCTGTTTTGTTTCGTTTGCTTAATTTCTTTTATACATAGTTCTAGCTTTATTATACTATTTGAATAGAACATGTGGCAACGATTAGATAAATCTTTAAATGATATACATTTTGTGCATTCTGAGTTATAATATGAATGAAATATAATACTCTTAAGTAAACCTAGCGCCAGAGTGTCGCTATGGTAAACAAAGTGAATTTTAAAGAATGCATTCATTCTATTGTGGTTTATGAGCTCTCGGCGAAGTAGGTTTAATTCAATCTAATAAGTTTAAATAAAATGCAAGAAAAAATGCGTATAATTTAATATTCTGTACAAGAAAGTCATGTGGTGTACACATCAGATTTTTTTTTATAAATGTCTGCAAAATATATGTTTTTGATGTTAAAAGAAACCTGAGAAGGAAATTAAAAAGTTCATGCCTTTTTGTTCACAGGACTGAGACAATTACCACCATGTTTAATTTGGAAATTTTATTAAAATTGTTGTCTAGAAAATTATTTATAATAGTATACGGTTTCGAACCTTGAATTTACAACTATGTGTGTAGAACTTCGAGAACTGGTAAGTGAATAATCGTTTTAGCTCAGGAAACAGAAACGTAAACTCAAGAAGGGTTAATTACCCTTTATTGCTCAAAATATGAATTAATAGATGGCCCTTTTCTCAGGACGTACAGAGACGCATCCACTTGGGCTTGAACCGAAGAGTACTAAGAAAATCAAACTTAACTATTGATTAACTAAAAGATATTACCGAAGCTATCAAAATTCTCAAAGAGTTGGCCTCTAAACGGCGAAGCTATCAAGGGCCTGAAATACGGCCGTGCGTAGCAATAGCTTAGAGAGAGTTAGCCAAAATGCTAATGTGCACTAGTCAGAATCTCTGGCTCTCTACCGAAGTCGGTAAAACTTCGACTAAGTACCACTCTTCCTTCATTTACATTAAACGCGATTCTAAAAACACACTCTGGCAGGAAATTTGTAAGCTGAAATTAGAAGGGACAGGAAAGCAGCTTTAAGTAAAGGTAATTAAAATCTTAGGTTAAATCTTACAATAGATTAAATAATGAGGTTCGATGCGTAATGTAATTCCTGATTATACAAATATATAAATAAACAATATACGAAAGATTATGCATACTAGTATGCGTTTCATAGAACTATGCGAGCTCTTGAGTTAAAAATATGCGGTTTAAAATTTTAACTCAACAAGCTTTCCCATTCGCCAAAATGAAAGGAACTGTGAAATAACTGTTATTTATATCGTGGAAAACGAAACCACCGAATATTTCAAAGTAGGAAACCTATAAAATAAAATAGCCTAGAAAAGCTAGTAGCATTAAATAAAAGAAAGAAACACGAACACTCTGAACACAATGTGAGCAGACGATAATCTGATATCCAACTGAAGAATCGACTTGAAGGAAAAATCTTCGAAAACATGAAATAATGCAATGATCGCAAAATCCAGATAAAAATACCACTCGAAAAATATATTTCTAAAGTATATAAAACAGTAGAACCTACTAAACTTCAAGAAGCACTAAAAAAAGATATATATGCGTTTAAATCCTTACCATAACTTTTAGAAGTCTCCAGCAATTAACAAGCGTCTGAGAAACAAGCTATTTGAACTCATGTTTTCTCCGATTTATTAGAAATTCTTCCATGTCTCATTCCAAGCATGTAAACAAGATTAGTATTCTTAGAACAAGATTGGTAAAAAAGATTAGTATTCTCTTCAAATGGGCATCGTATTCTTCAAAAGTACTTAAGTATTAAGTTATTAAGATTTCATTCCGGATAAAATATTACTATATCCTTCTTTTAGATTATCGTTTTTAAGTACGCCTAAATGCAAGTATATGACTTCGCTATGTTTGAATATAAAATTATATTCTGTATTATATTGATTGTTTTATAAATAAAAGGGCTATTAATATAAAAATGTTAATACATAAAACAAAACTAAGAATTGTATCATCTGGGCCTTTCGAAGTTATGCATGATGCAGATAATTTTCTTCATACTGCCTTTTGCAAATCTGCTAGACCAAGGGTTCTCAAACTTTTCAAATTTTGTATCACATAAATACGAAACAAAAGTATTTGTACCACCATAAAAACATTTCGACATTAAACATCAATGCATCCTAAATGGAGTGTATATAATCAAAGAATAAAAACCTTTAAATTTATATTAATTAATGATATTCGTAAGTGAAACTTTTACATTACAATAAAATATAAATAAGTATACTATGAGTATATATATATATATAATATATAATAACTGTGGTAAATAGTGAGTAATAATATATATTGTATATTAAGCAAATAATATAGTTGTACAAAACAAAGAAGACACCTGAGTCAAATGGCCAGCATTGACAAGATACGTTTACAAATAATATGTACATTATATCTTTTTGACATTTTAGATAGTAAAAGGTTTAAAACAATGGCGAATATTGTGAAATTTAGTCAGTTTTCTTAGAAAAGTCATCATTTCAATATTAAAGCTAGAGCCGTAAAAGCCGAAAAGTCGTCATTTCAGCATTAAAGCTCGGGCTGTAAAAGTAAAATACTTGAAAAATATATGCGTTTCTGAATAATAAAGATTAAAACAAAATGTTAAGAATGGGCGCAATTTCACATTCTGAACATTCATTTAATTTTTTTCTGTCAACATTATACCACTAAAAATATTGTAACGTACCACTAGTGGTACTTGTACCACAGTTTGAGAACCGGTGTACTAGACCATTTTGGTCACCGTAATTTTTGGTTTTCTCATTAAACACGTGTTTTTTCTTAGACACAGGAATTAAGCTAGAAATCTGTAAAATTCCTGTAATTTTCATACAGTGTTACTGTGTAGAGTCATTAAGTTTTTCGAAGCAAATCACAGGAAAAATAAACTGTGCAATGTCCATGCTAGAATTTGAACTCCAGACTTCCCGACAGAGGGCCAACATATATTTCTAATTACACAAAAGGTACGCAGAAAGGAGGAAAAATTACCTTACATTCTCCTCTCCTTAAAAGGCTACTGGAAATAGAATCGTCAAATTCTCATGATGACGAATGAAAAATTGAAATGGAATAGGAAAACGAAATTATGAAGCAAGAGTGTCAGCATTGCTCATGAACCAATAAGTAATAAATTTCCATGAAATCCACCAGGTCTTGCTTTGAATTTTGGAAAGAGTCAGGATATTATATGCTATGATTTCTTTAAAAAACATAATGATCATCAAGTAGGGATTTCGTTAGAGAATTAATGCTCCTTCACTATTATTTTACCTGTTAAAAGTGTACAAAATGTATGACTGTTTCAGAGCTTAAAATGCAGACACATTATTTCATTATGATTCGTTTTGACTGTAGACAGGTGAGACCGTAAATACTACTGACGCATTAAAAAGTTGCTATTGTGAGATAATTATTTGAATAAGATCCTGATAACACTCATTTTCAAATAGTAGATATTTTGAAGACACATTCGGAGAATATAAAAAATATACTTTCTGGTTACCGTCGATTGAACGAGGGTTGTTCACATTAGAATTTGTTAACTTCTGCCCAACTAGAAAAATAATTATTTTATATTAATGTCATTTCCGTAAAACAAATTTAAGAAAGCAACGGCACGCAATGTGCTAGAGATTCTATTGGAAAGTATTCTATTGGAAGATATTATTTGAATCTGCTTCAAGGAGCTGTATGGTGCTTTCCTGAGGAAACTCTTGCAATCAAAATTTTAAAAAACGTTTATTAGAAAGAGAGTGAAGAGAATAATGTTTTCAAAGTAGCACGTGAAAAAAATGAATTCAATTAGTCCTCTTTGGCTGGAACATCCCACCAGTATTCCACTGTAGAACATTTAGGAAAACTGTTTGATTTTTCCGATATCTCCGTAGACGAGATAAACATCTATGAAACAGGCCCCGAGAGTATAGACATTTCGCTGATAAACTTTGCCCAAGGTACACCACATGCCTATGTTGTACCCCATCTCAGATCATCTCACTTGCCTGCAGAATACGTACGATGTAATGCTGTGGCCCTTTTTTTCGGCTAATTATAGGTTATGATTGCCTGGGCTACCATCTTTACCAAATTGGTGGACTTGCTCAATCATTTTGCCCACTCTGTGATCTAATGGAACTCATGAACAGAGTCCACCTTCGTTGCTGTGGGGCACTTCTTGGTTATGACTGCGACACACACCCCCCCCCTATACTGGAGTGCCAGAGAGTCGCTGTGGGGCACTTCTTGGTTATGACTCCGAGACCCCCCCCCCATACTGGAGTGCCAGAGACTGTCTTAGGCAATGACTTTGAGTCACTTTGTGTTCTGCCTTTGAACTTCTTACTGCATTTTGCCTTAGCATTAGAAATAAAAATAAATAAATAAATAAGCATGAAATAACTGTTTCTTTAGAACCTTAAAGAATAGTCAGATCAAACTGAGACATACCAATGTTTTCCATAAGATTGGAAAATGGAAAGAGTGATGAACGAAACCTGGAACCTGCGGCATCTCAGCAAAGAATATGTATTGTATAGACGTTCTTTGTCTCGGTTTTCTTGATCTCTTAATATGATGCAGCGTGTGACAGTGCATCTCTAACTGTTGACTTTTCAGAAAGAAATCAAATGAATATTTTACTTATCTCATTTCAGATGAACAGTATCAGTTTGGAATGAAAGTTCAAGTCTACTTCATTACGTTCGCATCATACTGTCCCTTCAAGTGAAAAAACGAGTAATATTAAACAAGATTTCCAACTACAAAAGCAATGGTTGATGCATAAGAAGTAAAAATTAAGAATATCTTAATTAAACAATGGCAGGAGTGTTTTAGATTGTGGTTTCTGGTACGCAAAAGTGTGCAGTGTTTTCTGAAGTATACTTAAAAAAATGATTGGAATAACTTAATAATAATAATAATATGTTTTATGATTTTGTGTGGCTCATAACATTTTAACACACCTTGTATCTTTTTTATTTAAAAGTTATACATAAAGAAGTAATTTTTAGTTACAACTTCCTGTTAACAAAGAAATGAAATTTTTAATTCTTTGATATACAACTGAAAATCAACTGGCATACAAGTAAAATGGTCTAACAGTAAAGTTCTCAGATAAAACTGGAATTCTTGGTTGATTCTAGTGAGATCAGGTACAGAATATATGTTGCTATATGCAGTATTATTTCTCTTTCTATAAGTGTAATTAATGCGTTTTAGAAATTACTTTAGAAAGTGGAAAAGAAAATTAGGATATTGATAAAACTTGTGGGATTGTTTAGAAGTAACTTCCCTTCTGATGCGAAAGATTGTTACAGCAACTTTAGCTCTTCTTTTAATAAAAATTTGCTTCGGTGGATTAAGTTAACAAAAAAAACTGTCTTCAAAATCTAAGCACCTAAATTCGGCCCTTTTACACAGAATCTCTCTCATGGAAGTGAGACTTCATTGAATCATTTGAAACAATCCGATCCAACGCTGTTACAGAATAAATGACGGCGGCCTATATTTAGCCGCAGACAAGAATTGGGTGGAATCTTCTAATGAGATGCCATGTAATTAAGTAGTTGAGTCAGTTCGATTCGAGTAAGTTCAAAGTTCATTGATACTGAGTCTCAATTTAAGAGTAATAGATCGTGGATTTAAAACCGTAATAAAGTAATTTTAACTGGCGGTTCCGGAACATTTTACAGAAGCATATTGTCAAAAATAAAGAATACAATGCCTTTAATATTAAACTGTGTCAGAGTAACTCGCCGGAAATTCTAGTATTAAATCAAATTTTTAAAATTTGTCTTTTGTGTAACCTAAACACGAAACATTATGCAATCTAATACTTACATTTTGATTACACAGAAAGCATTAGCAAAGTTAAATACTAATCATGGCATATGTTGCTTTTATAAAAGATAAAGAATATCAAATGATTGAATATCATAAAGTTAAATACTAATCAACGGCATCTGTTGTTTTTATAAAAGATAAAAAATACTGGATGACTGAATATCATAACATAAAATACTAATCATGGCTTATGTGGTTTTTATAAAAGATAAAGAATACCGAATGATTGAATATCGTAAAATTAAATACTAATCATGGCATATGTTGCTTTTACAAAATATAAAGAAATTATTAAACAAATAAATTCATGCAAAGACTATTTGTATTAAGACTACTTTCCTAGAGGTGATTATGATTCTTCATTGATAGGATTTGGTGATTGGGTCCCGTAATTCCCATTCGCTCTTTAAAAGGGAGTGTATGAGGTATATTCTAATGGTAGCACACTCGCCATGTAAACGAGGGGTCCAGAGTTCAAGTCCCGGCGAGGGCATTGCTCATTTTCATCTTTCCTGCTTTAAAATAATCTAATGACTCTACAACCATGCATATGTCATACTTTGCGCTTGTTCTCGCGGTATAAGAAAGTTTCTAATCTGAGATACATGCCTAAGATCAATATTTAAAGAAATAAAGCTTATTGTCTCGAACTTCCTTGCTGTGCAGCTTAAACATACTAAAATCCTACGTAAAATAATCCGGAAAAAAGTGCACTGAAAAAATTAATGGATTCGCTTGAGTATCTGGGGATTTGTTTAATCCTTTCGATAATAAATATTCTTTTTTTGTTTAACAACATTAAGAACTCTTTGTTACTAGCTTTCAACCAGAGCTATAATTTTACATTTTAAAAGACAATTCAATAAAATTTTATATTATCCTTTTTTCCCCTTTCCTTTCTTTAATTGTCTTCAGATAAAAAGCAATGGATATTTTAAATGCTGAGGAATTTATACAATAAATCTGACAAATCTAATTTAAGGAAATGGCAGGAAATTATTTCTTCCCAGGAATAAATGAGGAATCAGTTAACGCAATTCTAGAAACAGAAATCCCAAGGGCAGTTTCAAATTTAATTTGCTTTGTTAAGAACTGTTATATCCATTGCAACATTATTTTCTCTCCTAAGCAGTGCAGGAGGAATTTTCATCTTCCTTAAAGAGTTAAGTTTCCAATTTTTTTTCTGTTGCTATTTTCAAGAATAAATTAGAGAAGAGATTTAACAAGTACGTTTTTAATGAGAGTAATATGTTAACAAGAAATGCTTTTTTTCTTATCCATTCGGTAAAACAGAGCTCTTTTCTCAAGAGAAATTCAAGCTATTGATAGAACCACTTACTTAATTTCAGTAGATAAGTATTTGAAAAATTTAGGTTTAATTGGATTAAATACATGTAAAAGCGTAAACGTGTTAGAGAAATAAGAGTTATAAATAGATGAGTATTTAAAAAAATCTGATCTGGAAACCACATGACTTCCTTGTACGGCCTATTAAATTATGCACATTTTTTGCTACATTTCATTTAAACTTATTTCCCCAAATTTCATTAGAGATAGATTTCTCATTCAATCAATTCAGTTCTCACTTGGCGGCAAGGAAAAAAATACACAAAAACTCAAAACAGCTTCATTAAAAATTGTAAAATACACAAAAACCTAAAACAACAAATAGAGTTAAAAACCGTTAAAAAACTCTTACAAGTAAAATTAGTGTTCAAAATGAAGTAAAATTAGGCAGAAAGACAGGTTCTTCGGTGCACAAAACTTTTAGCCCCACTCGGTAAAAAGACACTGTTAATGCAAAAACTGAATTCACTTTCCTACTAAATTTCAAATGTAAACAAATAGCGGCATCTTTAGGCTTAGTGGAAAAACAACTTTTAAATTGTTGATAATTCTACAACTATGATAACTATGGTATTTTTATTATGCTACTACTATATTTCTACCATTCTATTCATTTATGTTAATTCTACGACTGCATGTAGATTAACTAAAGGCATAAAAACCTTAACCGAAACATAAGAACACTATAATTCAATCACTTGTAGAGACGTACATCATGCTATTTTCTATTTTCTTTCTGAAATGCGTATTCTTGATTGCAAATTTAAGAAAACCGTTTGCATTTGAGGTTGGTAACTTAATACGAAATGATCTAGCTAAGGGACAGGTATTACAGGACAGCAGGTTGATACAGAAAGCTGCACCGGAGTTATATTAACTTCGGCTGCAAGAATGCGAAGCCGAGATTCAGAATTGAAATAGCTGGTACAGGTACACCAGCGGCCGAGCGGTAAAGTCACTGAACACTGGTAGTTCGGTCCGAGGTTCGAATCCTGTGAACGGGCTGACTGCATGAGCGTTTTCGTGGTATCTCCATATGTAGCGTGTTAATATGAGACAGTTTTTTTTATAAAGTTCTCCACGAAGGCATCCCTCCCTTCCGTGTAATGCCTTAGGGAGGAACACGTAGATAATAAATAGCTGGTAAAAACAATAAGGTGCGCACTCAATAGCGAAACACGCTGTAACTAACATTTTTGCTCCTTCAGTTTAAATACACTCTGGTTCACAATAATAATTCTGTATTATAACGTATAAAAGTTTTGCCATCATCTTAAAGTAGATGCATTTCTAAGCATACCTGCAAAAAATTAGGGTACTTACGTATTAACGCAACCAGGCCAAAATTCGCATAAATTGCCAAATTTGGCGACCCTACTTACCGCAACCCTACGTGTTATACGTAGTTTTGTAAAAAGAGCATGTGGAGATTCACAAAATTTTCCTGCAAATTTTTGTAATTTATGAGAAAATAGCAATGTAGATGGATAAAGTCAAGAGTGTGCGCAATGCCATTTTTGTGCAATTCTGGGATGTTTTTTTAAGTAAAAATAAGTCGACGTGTACATGGTTATGACGAATACGGTTTTCAATGAGTGCTAAAAGCAATAGCCAAAAGATTTCCGCTGAAAAAATAATTCTACAACTTATTCAAATTCGAAACCGGAAGGGTTTAATTGCTATTTTATATTTTAAAACAAAATAATATAAAAAACTGTATTAAAAATTATCTGTAATTAATAAATGTACATTCTCTTTCTATTCATACTTTTTTACTCAAACTTACAAATCACGCCAACCTGGTTGCGATAATACGTAAGTACCAAAATTAGAGTTTTTTATATAAATTTTTTTAAGATATACGTGAATTTACATTTTGGCGCGTTTTAAAATTTGGCGTATTTATTATATTATAAGCGATAATAACGAAAATTTGGTATACGCAATTTGTTAAAATTGTTTGAAAGTATGAACGGTGACCTTTTTTTCCCGCTCGTACACAAAGAAAAAAGGCAAAGAGAAATAGATTGCTATAAAGTAATAAGTTCGCCGAGTGAATTATTCTTGGCGCAAACTGAACAAAATTCGCCAAGATAAATTTTTTAATTTCTCCATAAATTTCCCACCAAAAATGACAAAATTTAGTATCAAGGCATAATTTGAGTGGTAGAATCGAAATATGGAAAACCACTGGTATGTTATTTCAGAAAAAGTCCGATTTTGTGTCAAAATACTTATGTTAAAACAATGCTATACATAAATCTAATATATGTTCTAAGTTGCGTTTTCGAGACAAAAAGAACGCAATTCGAATCTCGTCAATCGTCAATCGGCCCTGTAGAACAAGAAATACAGTTTTTTTTTTTTTTTTTTTTTTTTTTTTTTTTTTTTTTTTCCCACAGTATACTTCAAGAAAGATCAGCTTCATATACCGAAATCCTCGATTTTATTATTATATTAGTTTATTTACAGTACAACTCTAAATAATTCTTACATCTGTCGTAACCAATATTTATACAGCCTTTTCATCCGTCTTACATAAAGAGTCGGTTGAGTAAACAGATTCTTTAGATGATCACAGAATCGGTTGATTTTCTTCTGTGTGACTCTAGAATTGGTTCTAAATTTGTATTTATGGTTATAATCTTCCAATGTGGTTAATTCCATTTCCGTCTCCGGAAGGAAAATCCAAAGAACTGTCGTAAATGTCTTATTATCCATGAAGAAATGAAGAACAGCACACCCCAGATAAAAACTTATTATTTTGGAAAAGTGACCATATTACAAACAAATGCCAAACAAAACATTTTCCCTAATAATTTTAGTGGCATACTTGCGTAAATAATCAAATAAGTTAGCAAGCAGTCTCTCTCTATTAAAACTCTCATGATTTATAACAGTTAATATACTCATAAATACACTGTGTGATTCAAATGTGATCAATTAAATTACACTTCCAGATTTTGAGTGGAATAATAAAAAATGGAGATTTTTATTATTTTAATGTATTATACATCAGCACTACTACAGCATCTGAACATAATTAAGAAATAGCACCTAAACATACTTACTAAATAAATTCTGACCATTATAAATGTCGTTAATGCTTTAATTGAAATAACTATCGATTCCCTTTTATTACTCTATTGAATAGTGTGTAGAGACATTACGTATTTTTTTAAAGAAGGAGAGACGAAAATGAGCAATGCACTCGCCAGGACTCGAACGACAGATATCTCAAATACGCGTCGAGTGTGCTGACCACTACACTACGAAGGCATGGTAAAGAAATACCTTTATAAGCGAAAGAAATACCTTTATAAGTACATTATATATATTGTTACGTTATTTTCTTCCTTCACGTTCGTACGGGGTTCGTAAATTGGGAGTGAATAACGACAACACCTTAATGAAGTATCGAAACACACTTTATTTAGCCAATATTAATCAGGATAGCTCAAAAATCACGTTTTACAGTCGTCGAAGAACTACTATAAACACGCTGGAACAATCAGCGACACAGCCTTCAGGTTATCAGGCTATCACGGTAAAGATAGCTTCACGGCAAAGCTCCAAAGTACAGCTCCCGACTCTGCTCGGTCGTTCTCGAAACTTCACGTACTCTTGAGACTCTCCACGCTACAACTCGCGATGTACTCGATGATACACAAGAGTACAGCTCTCGACTCAGCACACTCTGAGACAAAACTCGACGATGCACTAACTCACGATACCCTAAAAGACTCTCTCGATGCGCTCAACAACCAACTCAGCGCTAGACTTCGAGACACTCACTCAATGACTGACTATCAAATGGTTAGAGGAGGCACCATCTAACTAGATGAGACACTATCTCGCACTGACTCTCCGTGTACCTAGAAGGGCTTATGTAGTTTTTGGCTTGTATTCGAGAACATTCTGGGCTAAACCGGTAAGAATTCGTTCCAGAAGGTTCTCCATCCGTCCATGGTATATCTCCAATTTTGTCACCAAATGGGTGATTTCTCGCCAAATGTGGTAAACCCTGCCTTCCCTTGCCATTTTATGGCAAACCTAAACCTGCTTTGCGGGGAAGCTATCTTACCGCGCCTGGACATTTCGTAACACTATTCGAACCAGGTACCTCTAAAATACGCGTCGAGCGTGCTGACCACTACACTACGAAGGGATGGTAAGAAGGCGGGAAGAAATACCTTATAAGTTTATCATATGCATTTACGTATACATTTAAGTGACATATTGAGGTAGAAATTTCCATTTTTGAATTTGGCAAACTAACTTCTTGCAGTTCGTTCAGGCATTGCACCTTCTCCATACACTTCACAAATCTCTCGGGCAGTTTCTTCAGCATTGCCGCCTCGATTAAACGCAAAAAGAAGAAGATTTTGAAAGACTTGACACTCCATTTTAATGATCTGAAAAATAACAAAAATTAGCTCCGGCAAAAAAATTCAAATACGTCATCCTGTAGAGGGAAAGATTCTCTTTCGAATAATACAAAACATTATGACATTATATTTTAATTTTACCGCGTAATTTTCAACACAACATAAACGGCCATTACTTACGTTTCAAACCAATAATTCTACTCTTTAATTTTTATTAGTGCTAATTATGAAAGGAATTATATATATAATTGAGCCCTTCACAATTTTAATGAATATTCGCCAAGTTTATCTTTTGAAGCAAAAGTAGTTCCTCAGAAAATATTAACAGAACTTAAAATCTAGAAAGTCTGATATGGACACCACGTGACTTCCTTGTACTGCCTATTAAATTATATATATATATATATATATATATTTTTGGTATATTGTTTTGTTATTTTTGTATTTCCTTTCTCTGTATTTCTACTGGTTTGATGAATATTGTTTGAATTTTACATGTTTATGGAGAAATTTGTATTGTTTGTTATTAATTTCATTTCTTTCATGTCTTCCTTTTTGTATATATATATACATATATATATATATATAAGAACAACATTATTCAATGCCTTTTATAGTGAAATGAATAATTTACCAATATACAAGAATAAAAAAACATACGTTACCGAGACGGGTAGAAGGGTGAGTAAATACCACATATATATATAAATATAGTGAAGATTTATTTAATTTGGCTAATAATAAATTGTTAGTTAAAGTAATTTTGCTTTCAGTCTCGTTTTCACCCACGCTTTCCTGCCAGAATGCTAATAAGCTAGCGTGCATGCATTCAAATGAGGTAGAAAAAAATGCCGTTTAAGGTAAGTTCTTGGAAGATGATTTCAGAGCGTGTCATGCCTGTTAGGCCACGATGCTATTTTAAAACTACTAGCAATTTGATTATGCGGCGTTCAGCGTTTCCAGCCATAAAGCTTGTTCCGCCGACTTCGACGATTCAGAGCCTTTCTGCGCGTTAAATTATCCTGTGAGCCGTTAGGCGAAATTTAATACATTTTATTTTAAGCTCAATGTTAACTGTTTGAGTAAGACAAAAATGTTGGCTTTGTGTAAGTCCAAGTGGAGCCATCTCTGCAAGCATGTTTGATTGAATAAATGGTTCTTTGCATCATCCTCTGACTTTTCCTGTCGCGCTAAAGACCTCGGGATAATTCTTCATACAGTCTTAATAAAGCTCGTTAGTTTATGCTACACAAGAGAAGGAGACTTTATCTATCTATCTACCTAAATATCTATATCTATCTATCTATCTTTCTATATATCTCTCTCTATCTCTCTATCTGTCTCTCTCTCTCTATATATATATCTATATATGTATCTCTATATATATCTATGTGTGTGTGTGCGCGTGCGCTTGTGCATACTTTTGTTTCTATAACTAGATGCTATAGTAGCGCACAATATAGATGCTCTACAACCGAGTGTGAACACCTAGATATTATAGCAGTCCCAAATGCAAAATTTAACATTCTACGGCTAATTGTTTTTGAGTAATGAGATATACATGCATACACACGTACATACCTAAGGGGGTACAGATATCACGAAAACATCCTTTTTGAATCCCCTTTTAATCCATTTTACAATGTGTTTGAAAAAAAAACAGTCCTTTAATATGTGTTTACGTACAGTCACGCAAAAGAAAATTGCCCAAATGGTTTCGGGAACAGTAAAAATGGATATTTCCTTCAAAATATCATACCCGAAACTTGTACCAATTACTGTACTTCCTTTACTTTGTACGAGAAAATAAAAATAGACAAAAATATGACAAGCTACGTGGGAAAATGGTCCATTCAAATAAGTATGTGAAAGAAAACTGTGAAGATCGAAATTTATATCTGTGCAAAATTCAACACCATGTGTAAAGTTTATAGACGAGCAATATATTAGTTCGCTATTCGAACAGACGATTTTCGCACATTTTTTAGGCGATTGCCTTGCTATAAAAAATATCGCCTGCTTGGAAATTTGTTTTTGAACTGCAACTTTATTTTTAAAACTATAAATTATCGTCTGTTACTTGACAGTTTTGTTTTCATGCGAAATGGGGACTTTTAAAGAAGCAATGGATGGAAAGTTATGTTTATGCTGTTTCCGAAGAAAATTACTCGTATCTAGTTATTTAAAAACGCTGTGAATGCCATGATTTCTCGATGTTTAAAGCTACAATAAGTACTATAGTGAATAAGAAAGAAAAGAGGTCAAAATTTCACTTCAAGTGAAAAAATTGTTCCAAATACGTATCCAAAGAAAAGATGGAATGTTTCGAATGTTGCTAAGGTAAGATCTTTAATGTTAAAAGAAAATCTGCGAAGTCAAAGAAACAGTTGCAAAATCATTAAAATGACAAAACAAAGCGAAAAATGCTTATTGGAATCTTAAAAAGGCGAAAAAACTAATGTACATTGTGTTTCTCCACGACATGTCTCCAAACGCAGAACTTGCTGCAGAATTCTTTATGAGAAACATTTATCCGAACAAAAATGGAAAAATATTGTCATAGTAGCTGAAACTTGAATGCATTTAAGGGGGCTCATACACCTTAAACCCCTTATGATCTTCGAATATGTGACTGTTGCAAAAATTGGGATATTTTATTTATTTTAAAAGCAATTACTTCCAACCTTTTGCAGCTAACTACATAATATAGCTGTTTTGGGAACTAGTAACCAGAAAGTTAGTGTTGCCACAAATAGTTTTGTAATTTAATCCGTTTTGGGACAAAATTTTTTGTCATGTTTCCACCTTGCGCTCATGATATTTTAAAAATGGCTAACGGTACACACTTGAAATTGGATGGAATTCTTTATATGGACACTATCTTCTAACTGAACCAAGAATATGATGAACATTTTAATATTAAAATCTTTTATGCATGAAAATAGTACGGAGTTTCTTAATAAAATACATTTTATAAACTCGACTCCAAATAAAATAAAAATGTAACATGAAATTCTGAGAATTTTTGGTTCACAGTAGTTTCTAAATGTTATAAAATCTACATATCAAATATGGAATTAAGTTATGCAACAGAATGTTTTAAACTGTGCGCGCAAGGTGGAAATATGACGAAACATTTTGTCAAAAAGCGGATTAAATTATAAAATTATGTGTGGCAGCGCAAATTTTCTGATTACTATTTCAGAAAGCAGCTATATTATGTAGTAAGCTGTAAAAAGTTGGAAGTAATTAATTTTAAAATAAATTAGTTACCCCAATTTTTGCAAAAGCCACATATTTGAAGATCTTATGGGTTTTAAGGAGTATGAGTCCCCTTAAATGACTGCAATAAAAAGATTCCATTTATTTTCATCAAAGAGGAGAAAAAAAATGTTAAAACTTGGTTCAAAAAATCTAAAAGATTCTCAAAGGGATTTATGATTGTTGTTGGTTTTTCATATAACAGCAAACTCAAAAAAAAAAAAAAAAAAAAAAAGAGAGTGGAGAAAAATGCTAAAATCAACACATATTATCAGGAACATATATTACATTAGGTATTTTTTTGAAGCAGAAAAGGTGAAAAATAAGCAACGCCCTCCCCGGAAATCTAACCACGGACCTCTGGAATACACGCCTAACGTGCAGACCACTACACTACAAAGGCATGCTAAGAAGGTGAGAAAAATACCTTCTACATACTTATACCCAGTTTTCAAATATGAAATACCTTCTGTTTACTCACAATGTTCTGTTTACTCACATTACTTCTGTTTACTCACATTACTTCTGTTTACTTCCAATCAGTAGAATTGCATCAAGACAAAGCAAGCCACCATACATAAAAATCCACTATTGATTTCCTGAAACAATAGTCAAGACACGGCTATCAGTCCTGTGCCCTTTACTCATATCCCTACTAAATCTCTTTATATTGTAGAGACATTAGGATTTTTGGAAGCAGGAGAGAGGAAAAATTAGCAACGCCTCTGCCGGAAATTGAACCACGGACCTCTGAAATACGCGCCTAGCGTGCAGACCACCACACCACGAAGGCATGCCAAGAAGGCGGGAGAAATGTCTTATATGCTCCCCCTTTTAAAGGGCGACTGGGGTTTTAGGGGGCCCAATCGCCAAATCCTAGGTGTGGAGAATCATCATTCACCATCCTTTTAGTTCGGGCGCCACTGTACAGACATTAGGTATTTTTTAGAAGCAGGCAAGATGAAAATTGAGCAACGCCCTCCCAGGGAATCGAACCAAGGGCCTTTGGAATATACGCCCTGCGTGCAGACCACTACACTACGAAGGCATGCTAAGAAGTCGGGAGAAATACCTTATAATGTATCACCCGTGGATTTTTGCACTTTCGGACTTTTAAAATGTGGATTATCCGCCAAGCTTTTTAAGAGAAATGGGATGAAATACCTCTTTCCGATACTAAAAAAACTTTACTGTCTTGGAAATTACGTTTCAGAAAGAATACGGATTATCAAAAGAATATTTAATATAAAGAAACTTTACATAAATTATTTCTGTAAATACAATAAATGTCGTCTAAAAAACATGCAAAACAGGCTCTTCTTAAAAAAGATAAATTATTCAAGAGATAAAAAAAATTCAAACATTAATTTATATGCTACTAGATCAATTTTACTGAAGTGATTTTTGAGAGAAAACATTCTTTCTACTTATGACTATCCATAACTTTGAATTACTTGCAAAATTAAGAATATTTTACTCCTTTAAGAAGAGACATTTCTGTCATTCGACGTAAGTCTCAAATTATTTAACATTTTTTGGTTTCACTGAAGACTTTTATTGAAGTTTTTCTCCTACAAAACGTTTAGATAACATTAATATAAAACATTAAGGAAACTGACACTTGTATCATCATTTTAAACTTCAGTTAAAAATTACTTTGCAAACAGGATATATGTAATTTAATATATACTAACATTTTTAATATCCAGTTGCCTTTTTCAGTTTTTGCATTTCGGGTATCAGAAAATGTGACAGCTACTTGCAACACTTAGTAATTCACGAAAATCTTATTTTACCAATTTAATATTCAAACATTTTCATAAATACAAATATTTATGGAAGCGCTATCATAAAAATAGGGAATTTTACTTTTGGGGAAAAGTAATATATAAATAAGACTAATTCTAGATCCTCGAAAAATCATCTTAATGGAAACAAATATACAGAGATATCTGATTAAGACCAGCTCCCTAAGGCAATAAACTGCGTATGAAAGCAAGCAATAATTTTGAGAACATAATTAAATAGCGATAGTGGAAGTCTCCATTAATATGTACTGTAAGGTAACCTTCTCCAATCTCTATAAGAAACAGTCACTGAGATTGTGGGCGTCGCCTGAAAGATGTTTCACAGTTAAAGAAGCAAAGGAATAGTGTACGAAGGAGTAAATAGTGTATAATAATTTTTAAAAAATTTCAACTGGTATGGAAATTATTCATGTCGAGAAGAAATGTATTTATCTTATATGAGCTTTCTAAACATTATATTAATTCTAAACATTACATTAATCAAAGAAACAATCTTATTCAGAAGTCAAACAACAAAAATCAGCGTAATATTTTCAAAATTTTTACAGGACTAGTTTCGATGGTTTTACCGAACCACCATCCTCAGCTGCAAAACCGCAAATGAACAAGATAGGAAATAATGATTAGATAAGATAAGAAAGTCTGGACAAGAATAAGCAAGTGGCGCCATCTGTTGGTGAAACGAGAACTAAAACATAAATCGAACTAGTCCTGTAAAAATTTTGAAAATATTACGCTGATTTTTGTTGTTTGACTTCTGAATTAGTATTTATTCTGCGTGTTATTGTGTCTTAATTAAACAATCTTATGTTTGGAGTAGATATTATACGTTATATTTTACGATTTCGATTACGATATTATACGATTTCAAGGGCAAACAGGTGTAGATCCCTCTTCAGCAGGAGCAAAGAAGTCAGGGGAAATGTTGACAGATTTCCTTGCTCCTGATGAAGAGAGACTTGTACCTGCTTGCCCTCGAAATCGATAGAATCTTGAATAAAATCTGCGCCAAACATACAGTTGTTGATTCGCTTAAATTTATATTTTATTTTGGCGTATTTCTGTCCTGTCTTGATGTGGTATTTAAACTACTGCAAGAAAATTTGTCTCATTTGCATCAGATTTGATGATATTGGATACAAAATTTGGAAAAATTTAAACTTTAGTGACCTTTATAGAAGATAACCTTTATAGAAGATGTTGGATTCTAAGGTATTTCTCCCACTTTCCTAGCGTGCCTTCGTGGTGTAGTGGTTCTGCACTCTGGGCCGGTATTTCCAGAGGTTCGTGGTTCGATTTCTGGCGAAGGCTGTTGCTAATTTTTCCTCTTGCTTGCTTCCGAAATAAACGTAATTTCTCTACAGTGGCGCTCGAACTAAAAGAATGTTGGATGAGGTTTCTCCACATCCAGGATTTGGCGATTGGGTCCCCTGTAAACCCCAGTCTGCCTTTAAAAAGGGGAGTATATAAGGTATTTTTCCCACTTTCCTAGCGTCCCTTCGTGGTGTAGTGGTTCTGCACGCTGGGCCGGTATTTTCAGAGGTCCGTGGTTCGATTCCCGGCGAAGACGGTTGCTAATTTTTCCTCTTGCTTACTTCCGAAATAAACCTAATGTCTGTACAGGATGAAAGTGAGTTTCTTTTGTGAAAATCATTCTGAGTTGCAAATTCCAAATTATTCAAATCTAAATTATATCAGACTTCAAAATACTAAATGGACCTCACTGGAGAATTAAGCTTATGGGCAATGCAAAACTAATCAAATACTTGTGGGTTATTTTCAAACTCCTTTTATAACAACACAATAGCTAATTTGTTTTTCTCTTATCGATAGATGCAATTGATTATGTTTCCTCTTTCTGAAGATTAATAGCAATATGCCCTTCATCCATTAATCAAGGGCATTCTTGTATCTTAATAACAAGTTGATCCTATTCAATCTGTAACAGGCTTGACATGATTCAACAAATTTTTCTTCTCACAGCTGAACTGAAATAAATCACTTCAGGATACACAGGGAAAAAAGCCATAGGATTAATAATAGAATGAAAACAAATGCCAATATCTGAAAATAAATTTAAAAAACTCTTCGTTAATACCTAAATAAAAAAAATACCTAAATTTAAAGAAATGTTTTTATTTAGTACTGAGTAAGATCTGATATTTATTAGAAGATCTAGAAGAGTTTTAAAATTCGTTTTTGATATGTCGTGCATTTAACACAGTTAAGGGGTTTAAGTACACTATCTTATCTTTAGCATAGTTTTATAAAACAGTCATAAATTATAATATCTGTTAAATCTTTATTTAATAAGTTATAGAGTTTGCTTCACTCAAACAGAACATGAATAACGGTCTTCAGAAACACTTAAATTGAGAATAAACGAACATACAAGAGACTCATTGATAAGTTTTAAATATCTTCAGGCTTACCTATTAGGCAAAAATAGCATGAATATATTCCATAAAAGAAGGTAACGTGGCTGAAAACGAATGCAGCTAAAGTACAACGCAAGTACAAAATCCTTTTTGTAAACTTCTGCATCAAAACATACGTAGAATCCCTCTCTCACCAATATATCTTTTGGCGTTCGTTTGTTTTTGACGTTGCCTAGTTTCGTTACGCAAAAGTGACACTAATTTATTCTAACAGTTTTAAAACGATGCCATTTAATGTATATGAATTTAGCATTATCTCTTAAAATAACTTTGTAAAGCTGGGTTCGAGAATTTTACATCTCTTTCATAAATTATTCTGAAAATTCTACCATCATTAAGCATTAAAGGTAATTAAAATGTTGGATGAATTACAAGAAAGAAAGAAGCTGCTTATCTTTTTTTAGAATATCTAATTCTGCCCGAGTATTTTTTCTGATGTCGTGCTATGCGCTACAGTATTTCCATTTCTATCAATATGAGCACTATGTACGAAGCAAAATAAAAGTACAGAAGAAATAATTTTGTGAGCCATGTTTTATGAACACTTCTGTACAGCTGGGATATGAATTGAATTTTTTAATTTAGTTTGGAAGAATTTATATGACGTAGGAGACTTCAAAGAAATATATATCCGCAATTACAAAACATATTTGAGAGAATTTAACTAGAAAAAAAATTTAAATTATTAACTGAGAGACCAGCATTTGTCATCAATGGAAGATAGATCAATTTTTCCTTTTTCTACCGTAAATTTCTTACTTTCTTTATTGGGAAATATTAAAAATCTTTTAATTTATTTGATTGAATGTCAAATTTAACTTATAAGAGATACTATCTTTAAAACCTGGTATTCTGGTACTACGGGTTAATCTAAAACAGATAATGTAAATAAGAAATACATATAAATTAACTAACGTTTAAACAGATAAACATGTTTTATTAAATGACGATAATCTGAAAATAACATTGTACTGTATTTACCCAAGCCAAAATAGAATTTCCTTCTTTCAAAGTTCCTTTACGTAGCTCTTTTAACAGCATCCGTAAATAGTGTGTTTTTTATATAATGCTCATTTCCCCACAAATGCCTAGAAGATTTAAAAGCGCACCTTGATTATACTTTGGTTTAGACAATTTATTTTTAATACACAGTTTTTATACAATCAGTATTTTTAAAAAAGGAAAATTATGCGGAAAGACCCAAACTATTTTAATTTTTTGTCCTATTTTTATTTTTTTAGCAGGTTAGGTAGAATATGCACTGTCTAGCCATAATACTGGTCTTCAATCTTAGTTTATGTATGAAAAGACTCATATAATGTCAATATTTAAATCCTTTTTGCCTATAATTACAAAATAGTATTTTTCACCCGTTATAAGATAATTAAAATTTCGATTTCTTCTTGCAGGTTTCCATAGTTTTGCTAAAGAGGAGCTTTCATGTAAAACTTTCCATAATCCGAAATATTGCAAGGCAATGGACTACGTCCGTTAATTTGTATAGGAAACGTTTTTCAGTATGCCTCGACTTTCAAATTAAAACAACGTTATAAACAAAGCTTATACGATAAATGCGGCATTTAAAATAAATAGAAATAAAGTATGCCAATAGGCCTTAGAGGGAACTTTTCTCCCCAAATCAGTGACATTTAGTGATCTTTCGCCAAATTTGAGACTTTTGGAAAGTTTTTGAAAAATGCCTTTTCGTAGATATAGGAACAAATTTTTCCGAAATTTCTAGAAAATCGGACAACCCTATAGAAATCAGGCTGCGAGAGCTAGCAAGTTGATTATTTTACACCATTCAGTAAGTCCCTAACTCAGTTCAAATATTTATTTGAACAAATTGTGAATTCCGAATTGCACTTTAGAATTTACTTTACGAGTGATATTGGTAATATGCGACATTTTTGGAATGTTCAAGACAAATTTACCTTATCTTTGTGTTCTTCTTGTACTATTTACAGATGTTTATTTTACTACGTGCAGTTATTTATTGCATAAAATTTGAAATTCCTTCCTACCTTTGGAGTAGTTGTTGCAAAGATCTCCACAATATGTTTAACTGCTTCGACTGGCAAAAGTTTTCTCTTATACAATGAATTTTCTCGCCTTGTTAGATCATGAGTCGTGACATTATACTTTTGGCTATAAGCTGAAGTGACCAGGCCTGGGGGTCTGAGTGCAGACAAAGTGCAGTATAGAATCCGGGAGAGCAGGGGAGATGCGTGAAAGATATACTAGGCATGTGCATCGTTGGTGAGCTGAGATGGTTACTAGAATGTGATGCTCCAAGAACAGAATTCTCCTTGTAAAAATGGTGGTACTGTGGTTCGAATGAAAAAACGCATTACAGCTCATTCTTCTGTTGTGTTTTCTTGTATAAAATGCAAGGCTAACAAAGTCTCTGCCATAGCCCCCCCCCAAACGGTAGAGTGGTTGGAAGAACCTACTGCAGTACCAAGAAGCCAGGGTTCCAATCCCGGAGTAGCCATGAATGTTTGTAAATGTATAGTGTCCGTGCGGCATGGGAGCACTCTAAATATGTGGCGAGCCGAAAGTCCTCTGGAGAGGTCGGTGATTCGGGAAGAGGGGTGATAGACCCTTAGACTCGTCCCCTGGAGTGAGTGTCCTTCATCAAAATTGGGGGCGGAACTGAGCCAAATCGTACTGGATTTTGGTTTCGGTTTATTGAAATTACGGCAAAGCCCACTAGGGCTATCTGCTTAAGGGGAGGGATGCCTTTGTGGAGGACTTTCTAAGGGAAACTGGCTCGTATACACGTTATACATGGCGTACTGTCACCTGTATGGTGCTCAAGGCTCTTGACAACGACAAGTGTAATCTTGCACTCCTTGCCCCGATGACTTTCGTGGTCAGTGAGATAAGTCACAACGCAACACCCTCTTTATAACAACGCCCCTATATGCTAACAAACTATAAGGGTACAGCATTACCCGCATGCTGTTGTTCAAAGATAAAGTCGACCGTTTTTATTCAATTATTTCACAAAACAAAAACAAAATAATATTCAAGCTTTCCTTCGAGTACCCAGAAGACTTCTTCCACTTCCTTTTATCAACCTAAAAGCAGACTGTAATATATCTTTTTCAGTTTGCGACAGATCTTTGTATTTTTAGACATATTAGTTTATACTTGTGTGTCCTTTTCGGTTTGCGAAAGATCTTTCTTAAAAGAAAATAGATAAAAAAGTGGTAGAAACCGAAGCGCTAAAACTGTCACAAATTGCGAATATAGTATCTCATCTTTATATGGCGCAAATGTAATTTTAAAATAGCAGACTTTTATCTCAGTATCAACCAACCAAAGCTATTTAATCCTCTTTAATTACATTTATTTGTGCTCTCAATTATAAACACTAGCTGCGTTGTAGTGCGGATATCGCTGCGAAGCTTTTGTGTGGGTTCTTCTCTCAAACTTTCTTCCTCGTAAATTCAGCATTGATTTCCTTTCGGCTTTATCTACTTTCGAATACTGGAATATTCGCACACGGGTGAAGTTCAGAGGTAAATCGATGCAGCACCAGGGATTCTATACCTTGAGTATCTTTGTCGATTAAATTAGGAATGATTTGTGCCAAACAACCGTTGAGATTCATCTGGCTTGAACAAAGGGGGGGAGAATTTAATCTGATGCTTTTCTTCGAATCAAAGAGAATAAGAAACGTTTTCGATAAAGCGCAGAGTGCCTGGGGAATGGGAATGCTCTTGCGATGTTTCTGCATTACAAGATTTATTGAGCAAACTTATATTCTAAAAATCAAACAAAATTATTTCAGTCGTACGTAAAATGATTGCTAATAGAAACATTCTCTTTTATTCAACAAGAACATGCATAATTTAAATTAAATGTAATGGGTGTAATGATTTATTGATAAGTATAAATACTGCAAATATCTTCAAATTTTAACTCGCGAATTACTTTGCATTATAATTTGGGAATACAATCCTTTCTGAAATATTATTAAATGTGTGGGTGTAAATTATTTTCTCTTACTTTGATAATGCTTTAACGCAAGCTTCGTGTCAGCTTTGTCCTGGTTTATACGAGGGTTGGAACTTTAATAGTGGCAACTGTTTATTTACAATGAATACAAAAGCGATTCATGTCACCATGTTTTACAGTCCTTCAATGTAGTCGCCAGCATTGTGTACAACCCGTTTCCAACGATGTGAAAGTCGCAGAATACCTGTAGCAGCGCCTGTTTTGTTGATAGTTTGAATGAACCGGTCTACTGGGCAAGAATCTCAGGAATAGTTTGGAAGCGAGTGCCACGAAGTGGTTCCTTCATCTTAGGAATTAAGTCATAGTCACAAGGGCTTAGATCTGGAGAGTATAGTGGATGGTAAAGCACTTCTCAGCCCCATCGCTTGAACAAATCAGTCACAGCTTGCGCTGCATGCGGCCGAGCATTGTCATGCAAAATGAGAGGAGCGTTCTGCAGAAAGTGTCGCCGTTTCTTTCTCAAAGCTGGTCGGAGATTGTACTCCAAAAATGAGCAGTGACGATCTGCTGTGGGGGAACGGTATGCGTTAGGATGACACCATCACAGTCGTACAGGAGAATCACCATAACTTTCACATTGCTGGGGTTCTGACGAAATTTCGAACGTCGTGGTGACCCGTGATGACGCCATTCGTTTGATTGGCGTTTCAGTCCTGGCTGGTACGATCGGGCCCAAGTCTCATACAGCGTAATGATACGGCGTAAAAAAGCATCTCCTTCGCGCTCATAGCGCTGCAGGTGGGTTCGGGCAGCATCGTATCGTAGCCATTTCTGCATTTTCGTCAATTCATGTGGAACCCATCGTGCAGCAATTTTTCTCTTGGACAGGCGTTCCTTCAGAATGTGCAGCACAGTCGTATGCGCTAATCCTGTTTGTCCGGCCAGCTGACGAATCGTTTGGCGACGATCACTGTCCATTAGTGCGGCAACAGCTTGCACGTCTGCATCGCTGACACTCGGGCGACCTGGCCGCAGCATGTCTGCCACGTTTTGGCGTCCTTCATTGAATGCTTTCACCCATCTTGCTACGGTTCTGTAAGGCAATGCAGATTCCCCGCAAGCCTCTTGAAGCCCTTGATGACACTGTCGTGCTGTAAGACCTCTGGCACATTCAATTTTTATCTAACATCGTTGTTCTTGTTTTGAAAACATCCTGAGAACACTTACTTTAGACCGCGAGCTAATACAAGGATTCGTTCTTCGCGTCACTCCGCATGCGCGTGATGTAGGCAGGACGAGTCTTTTTGCTGAGAGGTTAAATAGGTATGTAGTTCACGTGTGGTATACGCGATATTCTTTGGTTTTGTTGCGTAGCGTTTTTTCAGCTGTGTTGCCACTATTAAAGTTCCAACCCTCGTACTATGTTTTCGATTTACTTTCTCATGTGTTATATGTAGGCAGTTGAGAAACATAAATAATTATTGTACCGATATTTATAAAATATAATTAAATCATTTCACAGAACAGCTGTTGAACACTAAATTACGTAAAAAATTTTTATGTATATTGTTGAGCTGATTTCAGTTATGAAAATCTCTTCTGTTCGATTCAATAGTTTATAATAGATTGTCTCACGGACGCTGCTATTTTAACCGTATCAAGACGTGAATTAGGTTACAGTTATAAAACCCAAAATGCACTTTCTTCGTTCATCTGGCTTATGGTCGTTTTATCTACCATAACGTGTATATATTAAACACCACACTAACATATTATCATCAACACTTGCTATGTTCAGGAACACAGTTGTATATCAGTCTCAATATAAAATAATCATAAAGCGTTATAGAGACATTATGCTATTTTGGAGAAGGAGGCATGAAAAACGAGCAATGCTGTCGCCGGGACTCGAACCTGGATCTCTCGAATACGCGCCGAGTGTGCTACCATTACATCATGAAGGCATACAGAAAGGTGGGAGAAAATAAATTTTTCTCTCTTCCCATTTTTTTGGTGGGGGTGTTAAATTACGCTGACTGAAAAGAATTAATGCTGGCGACGAAACATTAATACCATCACAACCTACGTCTCGTGGCATTATATGCTATCATCTGAAAAAGAGTCTAAGCATTAGAATTTTATTTTTAAAAAATGTGATGTGTACAACACATGACGTCCTTGTACGGAATATTAAATTATACGCATTTTTTTCTTGCATTTCATTTAAACTTATTGGATTGAATAAACTCCATATCGTCGACAGCGCATAAACCACAATAGAATAAATGCACTCTTTAAAATTCACTCTATTTGTTTACCATAGCGACACTCTGGCGCCAGGTTCACTTAATATTTCGTTCATATTATAACTCAGAATGCACAAAATTTATATCATTTAAAAAATTATCTAATCGTTGCCACATGTTCTATTCAAATACTATAATAAATCTAGAACGATGTATAAAAGAAATTAAGCAAACCAAACAAAAAAGAAACAGTTTTTCACAGACGATTGAGTATTTCTCATTGAATTAATTCAGTTCTCACTTTGCGAGAAGGCAAAAATACATAAAAACTCAAAATATCTATATTAAAAATTACGAAGTAAATCTTAAACACTTATTTCCTCGAAAAAATTCCAGAAAAGATTAAGCATGATTTAATTCGCAATAATAAATGAAGGCGTTATTTTTGTTGTTGCGAAGCTTAGTCTCTTTAGATTGGCAACAAACCTACTATTCTGCTGTTTCAAATGTAAACAAATATGTCCGCCATGTTATTTAAAAATTAACCGCGCATAAACAGCTTTTAAATTGTTGATAATTGTACAAATATTACTTCTAGATTTTCGAAAGGCATAAAACCCTTAACCGGAAGATAAGAAAAACATAATTCAATCATTTTTACAGCAAGAAATGTACAATTTACAAATATATAAGAGTAATGAAACTGAGATCACTGTGTCGAGTAACATAGTGAATAGATATATAAATATATTTATATACATTTGGTGAGGCCGATCGCAACCAAAATACGAGGTGCACATCTACATGTTATAGCAGTCCTATATATAAAATTTCAACGTTCTGAGGCTACTCGTTTTTCGGTTATGCGAGATGCGTACCTACGTACGTACATACGTTCGTACAGACGCCATGAAAAATTATCTTCAGAATTCATTTTAAAGCAGTTTTATAATTTTTTTGGAGGAAAAGAGCAAACTGGTCGGTTAAGCAAACAGGTCGGTGAAGGCCTTGGCAATCTAAGGGATAAAAATGCATTCATGAACTCTTTTGGTTACCAAAAGGCAGAATACTATAATACAGAAAATTCATTTATAAATTTCTAAGGGAACTATAAAACATTGAGCGCTTAAAATTCATTTTACAGGTTGCAAATTTGATTTTCTCTAGCGAATTTAGAAATTGTTTACCGAGGAGCGTCGAGAATTACCTGATGAGCATCAGAAAGTTCCTATCACAATATATGTGCAATTAAAATATGCTTTCAAAGAAATTGAAGCATCAAAATGCTAATCAAGCACTGTTTAACTCTTAAAGTTACGTTACGCTACGTTATTTTAATATGACAAACCATGCTAGGGTTATCTATCTAAGGGGAGGGCTCTTTAAAGGAAACTGGATTTTGTTCCTGTTATACATGGGGAAAACCACGAACGTTGATCCTACAGCCAGACTGTTTCTTTAATTCGAACCCGGATCGAATTACCAGCATTCAACGGTCTTAACCTCTCGGACACTGATGGAGCAATGATCTCATCTAATTGGTGTCTCAGAAATAAAATATCAAAATCAAGTGTTTCAGTCTAAAGAATGTACCATTAATTCTCTCTGTTAACGTATGTAATAACAGTGTGTTTTGTTAATTAAATAAATATTCAATGTTCAATAACAAAAAGGAAAATGGGATGAATTTAACCCCAAAACACTATTCTAAGTTAAGCATTTGAAAGTATGCTTATAAGGTATTTCTCCTGCCTTCCTAGCGTGCCTTCGTGGTGTAGTGGTTCTGCAAGCTGGGCCGGTATTCCAGAGGTCCGTGGTTCGATTCCCGACGAAGGCGATTAGTAATTTTTCATCTCTCCGGCCTCCAAAATTAATCAAGACATTTTGGAGGCCGGAGAGATGTAGAGACATTAATGTCTCTACAGTGGCGCCTGAACTAAAAGAGTGTTGGATGAGGATTCTCCACACCCAGAATTTGGCTCTTGGGTCCCCTATAATCCCCAGTCGCCCTTTAAAAAGGGAGAGTATATAAGGTATTTTTCCCTCCTTCCTAGCGTGCTTTCGTGGTGTAGTGGTTCTTCACGCTGGTCCGGTATTCTAGAGGTCCGTGGTTCGATTCCCGGAGAAGGCGATTGTTCATTTTTCATCTCTCCGGCCTCCAAAAAATACCTAATATCTCTACATGCTAAATATTTGAAGTCTCTGCAGTAAAAATAAATTTTGTTTTTCAAATAATTTTGTTAACTATCTCATTGCCTTTCAGAAATATCAAAGTATTACGTAAAGATTTAAACTCTTACACTTCGCATGAGCATTATATTTCTACTTCAAAAAGAAATTAAACATTTTTGTTTTTAATGTTTATCTGTAAAAATATTATTAAATTTGGCTTATTTTATTAGACATTAAAATAATTAACCGATGATCATCATTTTTTTCATAAAATTTGGAACATAGCTTATTTTTGCATGCATTGTTTTCAGCAATAATGCTATTTTTAGCATATTTTTTGGTAAGTAAACTTTGCAAAACTTCTCTTTTAATGTTTTACATATTTTCAAGTGCATAACGGAACTTATATGCATGCCTTTACACCAAAATATTATTTTAACATTTATATTGTAATCATCTTCTTTAAATTAATAAACCAATATCTGATGGTTTAAATTGAAAAAACTGCATGTTGAAATTAGACAGTATTTTAAATTAATTGCAAGGGTATTTACAAAAACATTGCAAATTAAAGATGCTAATAAATGACTCAAACTATGCCTCAACAATAATAATTTTTCAATGTGAGGAATTCTCTTCCTAAACGCGATAAACATCAGTGGTAACCATTGATAAATTTTCTTATAATATAGCAAAACCTCACTCCATATACACTGAGAGTTTTTCACATTTATTGAAATCTTTAATATACCAGTCCTTTCTTATTCGCTTTCACGGAGCTTATTACAAATATAAAGTAGATGTCGGAAAAGTATTGTAGTTAGAAATACAAAGCTTTTTGGAAAAGGTAATTAATACTCTTCCCCTATTCAAATAAGTCTGTTTACCTGGGTATTACTGAGTGAAACCTTTAATTCGATTCCGATAGCTTTAAATTATTTCCCTGTAAAAGTCTTTTCCGAGCAATTTACAGATTCGTGCACGTAATCTAGCATTACAGGCGTTACCTTCTGGGTTCTTAGAACTCTGCAGAAAAGGAAGCAAATGAACAGTGGAAGTAAAATGCATGAAATTACAAAAATTTACCTGCACAAAAACTATTATCATTGGACATATATGTTGTTTCGGAAATGACAACTGGAGTTAACAAGCTTTGGATAAATTGTAAATTAGTAAATTTTAACATACGCCCTTTTGTCTGGAGAAAGTCGAATCGATATTCGAATTCTCTCGCCGCAATTTCTTCAACATTTTCTCTATTCCCTTAGCAATAACATGCATTTTCCTGGGCTCTGATGTACTACTACCACGAATTGGTGTCACAAAGAGCTGGTCCCTGATATATCCTCAGTCCGATTCACCACCAAGTCAACAATCTCATCCCTTTCAATAGGCCTGCCTCTTCTTGGAAAGTACCTACCAATTTCTTAAAATTCCACTTCTTGGAAATCCTACCAATTTCTTAAAACTTGTCATACCAACTCCTGATTCTCTTAACAGAGGATTGCGTCTACGCGAATTTCTAAATCACCGTTGATGAGGGATTAAGTTTAATGATCTACAAAATATACTTACCTATTTCGGTTCACCTATGTCATTTTATTATTAACTGTTCCCTATCACTATAAACTGTATGGTAAAAAGGTCTATAAGAGCAGAACTGTGTAATCGTAAAACTTTCACATTTCTACCTTCCGCGGTTAGTTTGTAAAGTTTTCGTAATCAGGGAAAGATCTTTTGTTTCCCTGCTGTAAATGATTAGGATCTAGAATGACTTCAAGATATTCCTGAATTTATAAAAATGCCAAGGTTGTATTTTAACTCAAAAGGCATTGACCAAATAAATAATCCTGTCTCACATTACCCTGTCTTCATCTTTTCTAAGCTAAGTCTCCGGAAGGATATAGTTGAGCATATCCAGCATAATCGCAATGATCACAGTCACGAACAATAAAATAGTGTCAAAGCTGTAAAATATGTTAATAATGTTATCTGTAAACATCTACCAGCCAACACGAAAGTGTATACAGAAGTTAGATGCATCAACATTCATGGCGCAGTAGGCTTATTCTGGTAATATCGTATTTTTAAATTGATTCACAATATTGAAATGGAACATATTGCTTGGTTAATTGTCAGAATCCTTTAAAAACGACGAAATCTGGTATATTGAAGTATCATCTTAAAACAAGTTGTCTGCAGACCTCGTAATCGATTCTTATTTTCTTATTCTAATATTTCTTATTCTTATTCTAATACATAAACTTATACATGTGACTTTCTTTTAATGCTAATAGGTTTCTTCAAAAGATAAGTGGAGGTAAATACAAGGCTCGATATTTCCTTTGTATGTCTTCCAGACTTTAAACTAGATTTATCGTCCCAGAATCCTAGTGCTTTTGTAAGAGGATAATATTCACCATGTAGGGTTTATATTTATTTTAACTAACATTTATTTTAAGTTTAAACTATCTTTCCTGTCAAGCCTTACTTTCCCCTGGAATTGCCAATGCCAGAGTATGTAAATTTTAGTAGAACGCGCAAAGTATTCAAAATTGTCAGCGGAAGTAATCTGGGTTAAATAGAAAGGAAACGAGTTCGAAAGTGTGCTTTCTTGCTTCACGAGCGTGGAGGTGGCTTGGTAGAAATTGAAGAACCACGCGTTTCGGCCCATGTGCTTGCCTCGGTAGATAGTTAAATCTTTCAACGTAATATTCAGAAGTTTGCTGAATTATCAGCGGTATTTTAGAACGCGGTTAGGTTAGTTACGTTTAGAGAGCCTCGTAGGTAGTCACTTGTTATTATTCATTTTTAGTTTCTTATTTTTATTTTACCGCCGGGTCGGCGTAGTTTGTGAGCGTCAAGAGCACGCATCTGTAATTTCTAAAGTTGAATAAAAAAGGGATTTAAACCCTTCTTAAGACTTTGTATACTTTCCAGTTCATAGCAGTCACCACTATTGTTGCGTGCAGGTTGGAAGCGCGCAACATTACAACCAATCCAACAAAAATTTAACTTACCTCGCAACAGTTCAAGAATTAGAATAATTCACCAGTCCTGTTGTAGTCATGTGTCCAGTCTGTAGTTCATCACTTACTTCAAGTATCTACAGAGTAGTCATAAAGAAACTTTCCCGATATATGAACCCCTAGCGATATATTCGCTCAACCAATCGACATGAAATTTCATATATTGCTGTTTGAAGATATGTGCTCTTGATTGTTATGATTTAAAACAACAGAGCTCTCACCGTTACTTTTCCAAGAATTTCTACATTTTCGAGTAGCAACAGCCACTTTTTCAATACTACAAATTATTCAGTGCATTGAAAAAAAATCATAAAAGTTTGCAATTACACACCTGTGATTGAAATTGCCGGCTTAAAACATTTGCGAAGAAAAGCATTGTAAAGGACCATCACAACACGCAGGAGAGGGAAAGAACTTTTATTGCAATTACAAAAGTTTTCAACGTGCCCACCTTCGCAAACGATAACTGCATGCGGAACATTGTTAGGAACAACTACGAACATAACATCGGATGAGGAATCTGTATAACTTCACGCTTTATGGCATCGTTTACGTCTGGCAAATCTCGTGGATTTGCTGCGTACACCTTATACAATCATGTCCATAAATTAAGGATAATGCAAAATCAGGCAAAGGAAGAATTAGAAGTAAAACAAATTTGACTTATTTGTAAAGCTTATTTATTAAACAAAAGGTAAAGAGCAAAAAAAAGATGCTATATGTTTGATATTATTAAAACAATTAGCGATGTTTTCTTCCTGGAGCAAATTACAAAAAAACCTATTTACAAAAAACCAATATTACATGGTTGGTATGATTGTTAATACATTGTATGTCTCCCAGACGATGCAATGCAGTCCGTACAACGACTACCAATGCTGAATATCAAATTATCGATCTGATCTTGGGGGATATTACACCACTCAAAAAGCAATGCTCTCCGAAGTTCCGGTAGACATGTAGGAGGAGGTTGCGGGCTGCAACTCGTCGTCCAAGCATATCCCACACGTGCTCTACTGTATTCAAGTCCGGTGAGAATGCTGGCCAGTCCATACGGGTGATATCCTCCGAATGAAGGCATTCGCTTACGATGTTTGCACGGTGAGGACGGGCGTTGTCATCGATAAACACAAATTGTGCGCCCATGGCGCCCTGAAGCAAACGTACATGTTGTTCCAGAATGACGTCCCGATAGATTTGGCTTGTCATGGTTCCAATTTCAACATGCAGGTCAGTTCTGGAACCCAGAATAATTCCACCCCAAACGAGCACTCCTGCACCACCGTAACGGTGTCTTTCATTCATTTCTCTTGATGTTTTCTTGGTGGTAACGGATACCTGGAGCTCTACAGAGATACTACAGAGGGGATACTACAGAGGGACGGAAGATACTCTACCTTAAAACAATATGAAAGTGTTTTGTTGTTTTTTGTGTGTTTTGTTGGACAGCAAATTAAACTGGAAAAAGCACATTTCCTATATTTCTAATAAATGTGAGAGGCTTCAGCGTGGGCTGAATCGAACTGCATGTAATAGTTTTGGTAATAAATCGAATGTTAGCGCAATTATTTATAAACAAGGCATTGTACCCTTTATTTCATAGGGATGTAAAGCTTGGGGATTGTCTCTAAAAACTAAAATTAACTCTAAACGCCTGCTTCGAGTTCAAAGACGAATTTTACTGTGAGTTATAAGGGGTTACCAAACTTTTAGTTTACAATGCTGTTTTCTCTCTTACCGGATTTCGACCGCTAGATTTCTTTATTCTGACCTTTATAAATTACAAGAGTAGTCTCGCAAACTGCTCCAGTTCTCATTTTGATCGTTTATTGCCCTTGTCTGTCCTTCCACATCCCTCTGTAAGACAACCAGTACACATTCTGGATAGTTATGTAATGTAATTCTGACGTAAACTCATCCTCACTTGTGTTGTATATGGATGGTACTACGATTGATGATAAAATATGGTATTTTTGAAGATGATGTTGAAATTGACTACCACCAATTTCGCATTAGAAATGAATGTAATGTATATATTTCTGAGCTTCTGTGTATTAATTTTGCAATTAAGTGGATAATTAACCAGGATGGACGTGGTTCCGGCTACTTAATATGTACAGATTCATTCTCTTCCCTGGAGTACCTTAAAAATACCTCGTCATGTAATGATATTATTGTTAATACACAGCAAGCAATCTCTCGGAGATCTGGAGAAGAATATTTCAATGTTTTTTACATTAGTCCGTGGTCATTCGGGTAATTATGGAAACAAGAGAGCTGATTTGCTTGCTAAGAATGCAACTAAAAATGAAATTAATGTTGATGTAAATATCTTATTTCAAAAAAACATTCAAAGCTAAAATGATTGAGCGGTGGAACTGTGATTATATCTCTTCTGATCAGGGATCTGTTACAAAAACATTCTTCCCAACTATTTTTGAGAGACTGTAAAGTAAGGACTTGTTTCTCAATTTGAATGTTACGCAATTTTTGTCTGGACATGGTAAGTTTAATGTTTATCTTGAACGGTTTATGCTGACGTCTTCCAATTTGTGTTATTGCAGTCTTAGCGTTCAGTAAAGTAATTTCCACCTGCTTTTTGATTGCCCATTGCTTAAGAAAGCATGAAATCTATTGAAATGCAGATTACCATTAACTGGAATTCGTTGGCCGCCGAAATGTTATGATTTTGTATATTCAGCTTCGGCGTCTCGAGCTTTCAACGATTTTATTGACTTTCATATTAAACATTGCAAATGATTTCTTTATACCACTTGTATACTTTTGTATTTACTTTTTATGTGTGTGTGTGTGTGTTTTCTTTCTGCATGATTTCACTGTATTATTGAAAATTGATGTTATTATTTACAATTTTGCCTTTTTACTTCCTTGTACGAAATAAAAAGGAAGTATTGTAATCGCGAAAAGTTTCAGGCAGCATATTTCAACGAAAATATCCATTTTGACCGCTATTGAATGCAATTGAACGATGTTTTTGCGTGATATCTGTACGTAAAGACAGAATAAAATACTCTTTTCCTTCAAAAAAATTATAAAACTGCTTTAATTCTGAAGAGAATTTTTCGTGGCGTCTCTACGAACGTATGTACGTACTTGCGTACGTACGTATCTCGCATAACTCAAAAATGAGTAGCCTCAGAACGTTGAAATTTTGTATATAGGACCGCTATAACATTTAGATGTGCACCTCTTATTTTGGTTGCAATCGGCCGCGCCAAACGTATATAAATATATTTATATATATATCAACTCTGTTACCCGGCTCAGTGATCTCAGATTCTTTACTCTTATATGTTTGTAAATTGTACATTTTTTGCTTTAAAAATGATGAATTATGTCGTTTTTATCTTCCGGTTAAGGTTTTTATGGTTTTAGTAAATCTGTATGCAATATTTTTAGAATTATCAATTATTTTAAAGTTGTTTAAGTGCCGCTAAGCCTTTTTTTTATGGCGGCCATTGATTGTTTACATTTGAAACAGCAGACTAGTGGATTTGTTGCCAATCTAGAGAAACGTAGCTTCGCATCAGCAAAGATAACGCCTTCATTTATTATTGCCAATTAAATCATGCTTAATCCTTTCTGGAATGTTTTTGAGGAAATAAGTGTTTAAGATTTACTTCGTAATTTTTAATATAGGTATTTTGAGTTTTTATGTATTTTTGCCTTCTCGCGAAGTGAGAACTGAATTAATTGAATGAGAAATACTCAATCGTCTGTGAAAAACTGTTTCTTTTTTGTTTTGTTTGCTTAATTTCTTTTATACATCGTTCTAGCTTTATTATAGTATTTGAATAGAACATGTGGCAACGATTAGATAATTCTTTTCTTTAAATGATATAAATTTTGTGCATTATGAGTTATAATATGAACGAAATGTAATACTGTTAAGTGAATCTAGCGATAGAGTGTCGCTATAGTAAACAAATACTAGAGTGAATTTTAAAGAATGCATTTATTCTATTGTGGCGAAAAAAATTTAATTTAATCCAATAAGTTTAAATTAAATGCAAGAAAAAATGCGTATAATTTAATATTCCGTACAAGGAAGTCATGTGGTGTACACATCAGATTTTTTTACTTAGGATTTTTAAGTCTCGCGTGATACTTTGTGGTGCTCGAGGGTTTTTTTTTCTTTAAATTTAAAAAAAAAAAAATGTTAAAACACGTAATTCCAATAAAAGTCTTTTTCCTACCCTCTCTGGTGTCATTGGTCCTTCACAACACTTTTCCTTCCAAACGCCGCCAATTTACGCCGCCAATTTTTGTCATACGTATATCAATTCAACGCAGTTTATGGTTATTTAATGCACTCATCAATTTGCGCAGGAAAAAACGTGGGTGTTGCCATCCGAAATTTTCAGAAATTTTTCACTGTAACCGTGAGACCTAAATTGTTTTAAATCATCACAATCTTGAACACATATCTTCGAATAATAATACCTGAAATTGCATTTTGATTGGTTGAGCTGATAGACAGCTAGGGGTTCATAGACCGTGGAAGATATTTTATGACCACTCTCTATACCAAGATCGTATATTTTCACTCTTTTTATAAAGCTGAGATGTTTTATTTGACAAAAGCTGAAATGTAGCGAGATCCAAGTCATGAATCCTCAGCTTGCAGCATACTACTTAATTCTCCGTTACATAAACTCCGCGTAATACTTCGGCTGTATTGAGCAATGTGTCTCTCTTAGATTCAGTCTAAAATGATCCTTCACTTTCATGACATCACGTATCTATCCAAACGTACAAATAACGGTCTCCTAATCTCAAATAGAATTCATCGTATAGAACAGAAACAGGCTAAATATACATGCTGCGAAATATTCAGGTTCAGGTTCAGGTGGAAGTGTAGTGGGACACCCAATGTTTACTATAAGTAATGTAGGTATAGTCCCACTACACTTCGGTTTATTTTTAAGTTAGTATTTAAAATAGTACATAATAGTATATTGACATTATGACTGATATCATATCTATTAGATATAATTATAGTAGTTATAATAGGTATAATAATAGTAAGCCAACAGTCATAATTTATAATACTTCATAATAGTTTCTTGAGATGAAGTTTATTATATGAATCCGTACCTTCTTCCTCTTGTTTTCCCTTTTTTACTATATCATTATTATTGCATGGATTTGTTTTTAAGATAATTACTTAATTTTAGATGAATTGTAGCTTCAAAAATGAATTTTGACATTAATTACATTAGTGCTCACATAAATATTTGCCTATTTAAGATAGATATTTGATTGTATTTTCTATTTTATTTTTTAAATGTTTGTTGTTAATTGCAAAACGAAAGAAGGCATTGATATTTGAATCAGGCAGTTTAATATGAGTTGACTTTGCTAATGGACATTGAGTAATATAATGGATTAGATCACCTTTATTCCCACGTACACATTGCTCAGAGTGTGAGATGTTTATTCTGAAGAAGTATGTGGGAAATGGCCCATGTCCAGTTAAAAAGCGGTTTATATAACGATTGACCATTGTACATGTATCATTTTCATGAGGTGCTATTTGTTGTAATTGTCTTTCTGTATTTATTGTTGTCCATTCTTCTTCCCACATTTGGAGGCTGATTTTGTGTAGATATTTCTTGAGGTATGATTTCGGCCAGGAGATTTTTCTTGAAGGGATATTATTGTTGGTAGTAGCTGATTTGGCTGCTGAATCGGCTTCTTCGTTACCAAGAATTCCGACGTGAACCTTTAACCAATAAAAGTTGGGTGATATTTGAAGATATTGAATAATTTTATTAAAAATATCTTGAATTATTTCAGATGTATGTTTGGGATTTTGTACAGCTAGTATTGCTGATTGACTATATGAGAAAATATTGATTTTTTGTAAATTGTTATCGATTAAGTATTCTATGGCCATTCAAATTGCGTGTAGTTCTGCTTGGAAGATACTACTTTCCTTGGCGAGTCGATTTTGGAGAGTTATTTTCTGGGTTTGATGTATTTGTATTACACATGCACAGCCAACTCCTAAGTCCATTTTCGATCCATCTGTATATATTATTGATGGAGATATATGACTGGTTGGAGGTTTTATTTTGCTACATATTTTAGGATTAGAGGCAGGATGTTTTCTGTAGGGATTGACTGAAGTTTCAAAATTGTATGGATTAAATATTGCATCATATAATATGCAGGATTTTTTTAATTTGAGGACTCTGACCGTGCTGCCGAACATTCGAAAAAAGCGTTCCAAACTGGGGGTGGTCTTTCCATTTAAAAAGACTTTATATCAAAGTCGGCTATAACGCCATAGCCACATGCAGCTCTCACAGGCGAGTGGTACGGCGCTTATGCAAACAAAATGTTATGTACGAAATATGGTAAACTAAAACTGCTCAATGTCCAAAAGAAAGCAAGGCATAAAATTGAACTATCTGGTAAACATTATATGTAATTGTATGCCAATATTGAAAGAAACAATCAGTCTTATAAGAAATGGCTGCGACTTGTTTTGAAAATAAGGCGGAAAAGATTACCAGCGAAGATATTCCGTTTGGCATCGTTTGTACCATTTTTGGCGACTTTATCGCCTGCGCCGGCAAAATGGAAAAGTACCCATGAGCTCTGTCTATTGTTACGAAATTGTTCAGCTGCGGTAAGATAGCTTCCTCGCAAAGAACGTTAATGGTTGTCAGAAACTGGCAGAAGTATGCATGGTTGCCAGATATGGCACGAAATCGCCAATTTGGCGACAAAATTGACGGTATGGGTGGATAGACGGATGGAGAACATTCTGAAACGAATTCTTAACCGATTTGGCCCAGAATGTTCTCGAAAGCAGCCCAAAAGCTATATAAACCCTGCCTGTATGTGGAATAGCAGTCGATCGCGAGTCGCGTAGTCCATCGAGTTTATCGTCGGTCTACTGTCGAGCTGGTGCATCGAGAGTGTGCATCGTTGAGGCTATCGACGTCTGGAGAGTCTGGAGAGTACATTGAACTCCGAGAACGACCGAAACCGAGTCGGGAGCTGTACTCTGCTGCCTTCACCGTTATAGTCTGATAGCCGAAGACTGATTGTTTCAGCGTGTTTGCTGATTTTGCTGAAGTGTTGCTGATTGTTTCAGCGTGTTTGTGGTAGTTTTCCGACTACTGTAAACGTTGTTTTTGGAGCTGTCCTGAGTGGTACTGGCTAATAAATTGTGTTTTCATTCTTCATCAAGTGTTGTCGTCAACCACTTCAAATCCACAAACCCGTACAAAGCGCAACACTATTTTTGGTGCATTCTATAATAATTATAAATATAAATATTATACTTACACATACTTACATTTCGATAAAGCAATTAGCGTTTTACATGCAGGACTCCTATAAATTAACGAAACTATGGCTCATTAATCTCGCTAACTTCCTGGAGACTTGGATGTGAAATAAGAAATGAATGAGCTCCAAATATTAATAAAGCAGTAATTGATCACTACTTGCATTCTTGAGCCCTTACAACGTGCATTTGATTTCATATTATAAGTGCTTCTGAAATTTAATAATAATAGTAAAGTTAAAACAAATTCCTCTGAAAGCAGTTTGATATCTTTAAAAGTTTATAATACGATTATTCATTAATTAAACTTCCTTTTGCAAATGAAAGCAGCAACAGTTTTACTAATCGCGTTATTGAACGTTTAGACTTTTCATTCTTTCCGTTATTATTTGCTTAGGGAAGCGCAGGTGTTTCCTACGAAATTGTTCATCTGATAACAAGAAGCGTTTGAACTAGCGTTTGAAAGGAAATAGTATTCATTCTTTATTTGTTATTTTCTCTTCACTATCCATCAAGTGCCAAAATATTTTCAGACGACCACCGTGGTTTATTCGAAATCAATAAATCGTTGTCGTGTATTTTAAAATTTCTTTAACTACATAGATTTCATTTCCAATGCTTTCGCGTTTTGATCGACATTTCCGAGCAGGGTGTAAATAACGGTAAAATAAATTCATTTCAATATTCATATTAGGTTCTTAAATATTTGTACTTAGATTTGAAGAAAAAAGAATAAACAGCGCTTGATCGGCTGCTCATATCGCTAACCTTCGGTAAAACTCGATGAACGAAAATTCAGCTCCTTTTCAAATCGATTAATCGAAATTATCGATTTGAATCGAGATGACTTTTCATAGCAAAGATATTGAACGTATTTGCAAAAATATAATAATATTCCTTTATGAGTTTTGAATTTGAGTAAATCTTAGCATTTGGTGAGATTTTAAGTAAATTTGTTTTAAATTTCTTTGCAAGAACTTAGTAGTCTGAGCAACCGCTATTAACATTTTATTACAGTACATTGCATAAAGGTATGTATATATGCATATATATATATATATATATATATATGTAATAATAAAATTCCATAGTAAAAAATACACTTAAAATTCTAACTGTATGTTCTTTTCATTTTTAATGGCGACGTTCTCTTATTTGAAAGTACGTGGAATTAAATCCACAGCCCCGTAGTCAAGTTGTTTTTCCCGCCTATTCTACACGTACAGTTTTAGAATGTTCTGCAGATATTTAAAGCGAACTGGATTGGCTGACGAGGCTGACGTCATTTCTTTGAAGCTCCGCCTTTCCAGAGGCTATAAAAGGACTCGCAAAAGAATATCGGGGGCTTTTCTTTAATGTAACGATGCAGTAAACTTCATACAAAAAGTTATTAGTAGTTCTTTTTTATTTACTCCGGAGATGTGATTTTTTGTAACTGCTATTTCTCCTGACCAATAATAAATGGATCCTTGTTTTTTAAACTTATCGTCTGATAATTTAAGCTACGACTACATCTATATTTTTCACCAATCTATTTATTCCGGACAAAAGCTGGTACATCATATATATATAAAGACAGATAAGGCGAAAAATGGAGAGAAACGAGAGACATATACACACAAGACAGAGAGAGATATATTCAAGACGTGTATAGAAAACAAAATCCATAATCCAGTTTCATTGCAAATAATTACACTTTAATGAAAAATTTCCAGAAGAAAATCGTTTTTCAAATATGACCGTGTAAAGAACTGTTAACGTTTAGCTTAGTTACATTTCTTAGCCAAAGGGGCATTACCTCAAAAGGGCTATTAGTCTCGAAAGGACATTTTGCGTCGAATTATTATAAATGGCAAATCACTTTTTAAATTGTTACCACCAAATATTATCCCCCTGTGTTATATAGATAAAGAAATTAAATAATGAAGAATATGCATGAATGTATGAATGTTTCTCGTGAAAAAACAACGTTGTGAAAAAACAACGGTACCTACAGCCATCGAACTTTGAATAACGTAGTCTTCCACCCGAACATGGGTACCTGGAAGCAGGAATTTTGAATTTCGAAATTGCTTTACCATCTCTTTCATATTTTGTAAAACTTTAACAAATCTTTGATTAACAAACTCAACTATTTCAAAGCGAGCAAGGGTAACACTTGCGGAAAAAAAAAATTTGTATCTCCCGCGCGCGAGACTGCCTGTCGGAAATAGTAAAGATATGCTGTTTTTAGATATTTTATAATTTTGCTGTTGAATGAGAGGAATGAGTTGAAATGAGACTTAAGCGTCCAGAACGTGATATTTAAGAAATAGTAAACACATAGAACTTTAAGACACAATAACACGCCGAACAAATACTAATTCAGAAGTCAAACAACAAAAATCAGCGTTATATTTTCAAAATTCCAATCCATCTTTGCCTTCGGCCTTTAAAGAAATTATGTTTTAGTTCTGGTTTCACCAACTGATGGCGCCACTTGCTTAATCTTGTCTAGGCTTTCTTATCTAATCATTATTTCCTATCTTGTTCATTTGCAGCTTCGCAGCTGAGGATGGTGGTTCGGTAAAACCATCGAAACTTGTGAAAATTTTGAAAATATAACGCTGATTTTTGTTGTTTGACTTCTGACATAGAACTTTAATAATAAAAAGACAAAAAAGTTTTGCAAACCATCTTAGTAAGAAAACTGAACATTGATATGATGAACTGAGGGAAGACTGAAAAAAAAAATGTATGCCAACACTTAAACGCATACTGCTCAGCTGCTTTTAAAACGCTGTACGAAAAAAATTGTGCTTAATATTAAAGCTAAAATGGTGAACAAAAAACATGGGTTAGTGTAATAGCAGACTAGTATACTGTGAGCTAAGTGAGAGAATAAGAAAAACTTTAACAAACAACCCTTTTGGCAGACCTTAAAAATTTGAAACCTTTCAGATTTTTTTATTTTATTTTATTTTTTATTTTTTTTTTTAACATTCAAATACTTTTTCCACTTTTATAAAGTCTAAAGCCTGGTGGAACTTGGGATTTTCGGTACATTTTGAGCAATCGTTTTCTGTAGTAAAATCATTTTAACAGCCTATTGAAAAATGTATTTATTAAAACTGTGAGACTGAACATATCTGGTTGAACCTAACCGTTTTGCGATGATTCGTAACTTAAAATTTATTGATGAGCAAGATTTGCAGTTCATAGTGAATTTCGTCTCTTGGCGATTAACTACACATTTTAATTCCTCATCGCTTTCCAACTGATACGCATCCTGGCGATTTGATAGGCATTTGCGTATCTTAAACGCCATTTTTTAACGGTTGATAGAGTTTGACTTTTCTTAGGAACATTAAATTAACAAGCAACATTCGCGTCAAACTCCTAGCAGAAGCGAAACAAATTATCGCTGTGCCTGTAATTAAATACATAGTCTTAAAAAGGTTTTAAAATAACTTTTTTATTTAAACATAAACTTGAACATAAAAGCACCTCTCATGCTAACAGTATCGACCACCACTTGTGGCGATGTAACTAATTTATTACATCGCCACGACAGTCAAATTTAAATTAAAACGTAAGCTAGTAGTCAGAGACTACGAAATTAAACTTAAATCGAAGATTTTTTTCAAATGACGAGCATAAGCTGTTAGAGACATTAGGATTTTTTGGAAGCAGGAGACATGAAAAACGAGCAAATGCCTTCGCCGGAACTCGAACCACAGGCCTCTCTAATACCCCATGAGAGTGCTAGCTACTGCACTACAAAGGCATGCTAAGAAGATGGGAGAAATACTGTTACGAAATGTAAAGGCGCGGTGATATGGGTTCCCCGCAAAGCAGTTTTAGGGTTGCCATAAAATGGCAAAAGAAGGCAGGGTTGCCATATTTGGCAGGAAATCGCCCATTTGGCGACAAAATTGACGATATACCATGGACGGTTGGAGAACCTTCTGGAACGAATTCTTACCGGTTTAGCCCAGAATGTTCCCGAACACAAGCCGAAAGCTATATAAACCTTGCTGGTCCGCAGTCAGTTAATGTGTTTCAGAGAGTGTGCCTCGTGTAGCGAGCAGTGCGGAGTCGATTGAGTTGACAGCCGGGCAACGAGTACCAAGTGGATCGTCGAGTTCATCGAAGGAGTCTCGTAGTCTATCGCGGTTAATGCATCGTCGAGAGAACGTGTTAAGCTCCGAGAACAACTGAACCGAAGAAGTCGGGAGCTGTGCTCGTGTGTCGTCGAGTGCATCGCGAGTTGTAGCGTGGAGAGTCGCGAGAGTACGTGGAGTTCCGAGAACGACCAAGCAGAGTCGGGTGCTTTGCAGGAAGCTGTCTCCACCGTGATAGCCTGATAACCTGGAGGCTGTGTCGCTGATCGTGACAGCATTTTTATAGTAGTTCATCGACGACTGTGAAACGTGTTTTGGAGCTGTCCTGATAATATTGTCTAAATAAAGTTTGTTTCGATACTTCAGCAAGTGTCGTCGTTATTCACTCCAAATCTACGAACCCCGTACGAACGTGAAGGAAGAAAATAACGTAACAACTGGTGTCAGAAGAGGAAGAGAGAAACGTAACAATACCTTATAACTAAAGAACTAATTTCCTTATTAATATTAATATAATTCCTTATATGCTCCTTCTTTTAAAGGGCGACTGGGGTTTTAGACCCTATCGTCAAATCCTGGTGGTGAAGAATCACCATTCACCACCTTTTAGTTCGTGCACCACTGTAGAGACATTAGGACTTTTTGAAAGCAGTTCTCATGAAAAATGAGCAACACTTTCGTCGGGACTCGAACCACGGGCCTCTCGAATACGCGCCGAGCGTGCTGACCACTACACTACGAAGGCGGGAGAAATACCTTATAAGCTGTCCACAAACGTTGGATACTACTAAGGCTGAAGGGGATGATCACTTTATTATAGAGGCACCTAATAAGAGAGCCACCATTGCCTGGTTGTATTTGTACATCCCCTCACATGAGCGGGCGTACAAATACATCCATGCCTTCTCCAAGATTCGAGTCCGGGCCCTCCGGTACGGTAGTCAGTGACACTAACCACTTTCCAGTCAGGGCAGCATTTAAATCGAAGCTGGCTTAGAAACCTCTAACCGGCGTATTGAATCAATATACTATATGTAGGCAGCAAATAACGCAAATCTGAGCAATTAAACAAACTTATCACAGATGGGAGAACTAAAACAACGGGGCGTCGAGATGCAGAAACACGCTCTGTCTTACAGTCCAAAACCTCCGCCATAATGCTGTCTAATCTGGTGAGGAAACGAAAGGGAGAAGTTACAGAAAAGGTCCAAATTATAAGATTACTGATTAGTGCAAAATAATAGTAACTTCACAGGTTAAAAGGAAAAAAAACTAAATCTATTGTAATAACAGAGCATATGGAATATCACGGAATAAGTTTCTTAGTGAATTAATTTATTTCGATTTGTTTGGTATTCATTATTTTTCTGGATATCATATTTATTAATGGATGAATTTTTTTCATACGGTCCTAACTCGTGTAATACCAACTTGAAATTTCTTCAACTCTTACTTAGATTGACAAGCGATTTATCGATTCGCCTGTGGAATTGCGCTAGTAAAAATATCTATTCGCATTTACGATTCGAACTGAAAAGGGACAAAATGGAAAGAGAATTTTTTGAAATTATGAATACGGTTCAATGTTGCCAAAGCTATCAATTTCTCCTCGAAATTATGTTACAATTTTTGAACATTCATGTTCGCTATTGCAACTTGTAAAATTTATGATTTACAAGGGTCTTCGTTTTATATTTATGTTTTAAAATTCATTTTATATATTATACTTTATTTTCGGAACTCAAATGAGTCACTTGAAATTATGAAACGCGTCACTTGATGACCTGTAGGTCATAGCTTGCCGAGGCCTAATCTAGGAAAAGTTACATATTTATGGGTAAAATGTACATTATAGAATAACTGATTCCGTTGCTTAGAGAACATGAAAAACTGTAAACAGCAATTACATTTTAATAAAAAAAGAACGAATTTCTAAATTAAAAAGGAATTAAAGTATTTATGAAAAATTAAAGTTGGGAATTTTAAAACGCATACATATAGACGTGTTTATATTGTTTCTGTTATACCTGAATATATGATCTATATGGATTTGTGCATGTAGTGTATAAATCTAATGCATTATATTTATAATACTACAAGATGCATTTCATTATGTAACAAGATTTTCTATATTTCCTCTCTTTTATTAGACCTTATTTTCTGCAGAAAATGGTCAAACAATCCTTTTTAGACGTTATCAACTTCTCTAAAATTAAAATATATGCATAAACTATGGAAATTGCGACTTTTTGTTTACCTTTGAAGCTCGGGAATCTATCATTAACAGTCTATTCAAATAAACATTTAATTTCGAAAGCTCAAAACAAAAGAGATTATTCAGTCTTTTACCTTTGCCATTATAACATCTGAAGCGTGAAGGCGTTAAAAAATTGAGTTTCTGAGGAATTTATAGAAACAGTTAGTCATTAAACACTTTCGATGAAAGATACCGGATATTAAAGCCATGAATTGTTTTCATCAAAAGCCGTCTATTGGTTCTTTTTCTCTGTGTATGTGTGTGTGTGTATTTTTTTAATTCATACTCACAGAACGTTTCTGCAAACTAACTGCTGCTCAGTCTAACCCATTATTCTGAAAACGCCCAGGCAATGAAATATTTTTTATAGCATTTTGACATTTTTAATCTCGGAGGAAATGCTTTAACGCGCATAACTGGTAAAATATAAACTACTAAAATTATTTAATATTTTAATAATTAGGAATCTTACCAAAATTTAAAACACTACTGTTTTTTTTAATAACGCAAAGATCATTTGCGATTACTTAATGATTTACGTAGTATTTAATTTTACTTAAATGAAACTTTTATATATATATCCCAATTAAATCAAACTCTGTCTGAATCCGAGTTAGTTCTAATAAAATTTTACCGAGGATATAATTCTCGCTTGCTAAAACACCGATCCATATAGTGAGATATTAAGATATTGCACTTGTGTTAATCGATGATGCTTATTAAGATGTTACACTGGTCTTAATCGATAGTGGTTATTAAGATATCCCACTGGTTTTAATCGATGGTGGTAGATATTACACTGGTATTAAATGATGATATTACACTGATGTCAATCAACGGTGTTAATCAAAACGATCTTTAAAGATTTGGGAGCACCCCTTGTAGACACCATTAAACTGTATTTTGCACAAATGTTTTGTACGTATCGTATTTGTATTCTGCACTCGCAGCAAGTTACGTGAAAAATATGCTACACCCACGCTGGAACTCGAACTCTGAACCTTCTGATTGCAAGCAGAACCTGCTTTCCAGTTGCGTCGTGAAGAGAGATAAAATATGTTACAAGCAAAGATACAAAAATATTACAAACTGTTACAAATTTGCAAAATATTCTAAAATATATCAAATACCAAAAATAATTTAAATCAATACATGTGCTGTAAATTATATGAATACGAAATCTTCATATTGAATCAAATGCTGAATGCAACTGGAACAAAATTTCGACTAGCACTGAAACAGGTGACGTAGAAATTAAACATAAGCACACGTCAAAGTACTTCAAAATAAATTGCCAACTTAATTAGAACAAATTATCAATATACTTATGAAAATAAAAGGCATAGTTAGTTATTTGAATTCAGTTTAATAACGTTTCGTTCATATCTGGTAGTCACAAAAGAAGTGGAATTCTAACTCTGTTTGGTTAATAAATACAAATAGTTTTTGTTCTTCAGTTTCAATGAATAAATTTTTCCTGCAAGACTGTCATTTCCTGCAAGACTGAATCATCCTTCTTGAGGCTTATCCCGTGAGATTGCTTAAGTGGTCGTTGTCAAGGCTAAAATTTTCATTTTTAAATTTCTTAAGCCACCTTTGAATAGTGTCATGAAAAGGGAAGTTTTTCCAAATGTAACGCAAATTTTATTAGCAGACTGATTAGCCATTTTTTCCTATTTACTTCCTTGCACAAAAGTACTGTAATCTCGAAAAATTTCGGATATCATATTCCAACGAAAATAGCCACATTTTGACCGCTCTCGAATCCATTTGAACAATTTTTTGGATGACATTTGCACGTACGAACACAATAAAGGACTATTTTACCCCAAACGGATTGTAAAATGGATTTAAAATGAACTCAGAAGGGAAGTTTTCGTGACGTCTGTACGTACGTATGTATATATCTCGCATACCTCAAAAACGATCAGCCGTAGAACTTTTGTATATGAGATTGGTGTACATCTACTTATGCACTTCCCCTTTTTGTTGCAATCGGCCGCACCAAAAGTATATAAATATACCCAACATTTTACCCAGCTCGGTAAGCTCGATTTTTTATTCTTATATGTTGGCAAATTGAGCATTTTTTAAAGTCATTGAATTATTTTGTTCTTATGTTCCGATTAAAGTTTTTATGCTTTTCTGAATGCAGCAGTTATAGAATTATCAACAGTTTAAATGTTTAAGTGAGACTATGCCTAATGTTGCCGCTATTTGTTTGCATTTGAAACTCTTAGTAAACTAGTGAATTAAATCAGTTGGTGCACCAGCTTCAGTGTCATTTTGCCGAGTATGACTAAAAGTTAATTTTCAGTTTTGCCCACCGAAAAACTTTATCTTTCCGCCCGTTGGCCAAATAGTTTGTTTTCCTGTAGAAACTGTGATTTTAATTGCAAATTTGGTTTTCTTTAACTGTTTTTCACTATATTCGGTGTTTCAGGCTTTTCTGAATTTTATAATTTTAGATGAAGATTTTTTGAGTTTTTATGCATTTGTGTCTTACAAAGAAGTGAGAACTGAATGGATTGAATGAGAAATCTTTCTCTAAGGAAAATCAAAGAAGTAAGTTTGAATGAAGTGCAGTAAAAAATGTGTATAACTTAATAGGCCTCACAAGGAAGTAATGTGGTATCAACATCACATTTTTTTTTTTAAATAAAAGAATATAATATGATGAAAATGTACTCCTGGTTCTCCATTCTTAGCACTGAACTGAAACACAAATTATACACATGCTAGAATTACGCAACGTGTACAGAAAAGACTGTATTTAACTTCCTGTTGGATCAACGTCACTCTTTATCATCAATATCAAAATAGTAGAACAAAACACGCTTCGATTTGTAAAACAGCAGAACTTTCCGGTTGACCCAATATACAGAGGCTGTTCACACATTTTTAGACGATATATATTTTATCCACAAAACTAAATTACATATTCTTCTGTTTTAAATGTTCTATTTGACATCCCTTATTCTGAACTATCTTTCGACACCGCAATTTCCAGGATAATAATGCCTTTTGAAGTGGTAGAAGAGGTATTCTATCCCATTCCTCCCGAACAGCTTTCCAGAGTCCTGTTAGGGTTTTGGGACAACGTTTGGATAATGCAGTTTTTAAAAGTCCGAAAGCACAAAAATCCATAGGTGACACATCGGGAGACTTAGTAGGGATATCTGTGAAGGGTATGGCCTTGATACCAGTTTTTTGTTCCATTTCTTTTAGGAAATTTACAGTGGATTTTGATGTGTGACTGCTAGCTTTGTCCTGATAGAGTCTCACAGATTGATGGCACTGTGGGTAAAGCGATGGTATTTCATTCAGAAATATTGGCGATAAAATATGTTTCTGATAGTATTTGGAGTTAATCTTGACATTTTTTTGCACTCTATTTATTTTTAACTTGCCATTATAAGAAAAACCAGCAACAATCATGATTTCCTTAGAAAAACTTTCTTTCGATTCTTTGAACCATGTACTTAAATTTTTTCCTCCCTTTTTATGATAATAAAAGGCTCTTTTTTTGTAACAATCATTTAAATACACCCATGCTTCATCTATTGAGACAATTTTCCATTTTTCTTTGGATAAGTGTTTCTCATATAGAATACTGCAGCGTGTCCTGCGTTGAGCGATATGCTTTGGAAGAAGAAGCACATTGCGTTTTTTCGCTTTTTTAAGATTTAAATCAACGTTTATCATTTTGTTTACAGTGGACACCGAGCATTTAATTGATTTTGCAACTGTCCTTTGACTAGGGGGATTTTCTTTTAGCATTAAACAACGTACCTTTGCAATAGTCGAAGATGTCCGTTTTTTCCTTGGATACTTGTTTGGAATTTTTGTCCGACTTGAGGCTCCAATTTGACGTTTTTTTCCTTTCTTCTTGATGATATTTCCTATCGACGCTTTAGATATCACAAAACCATGACTCTCACATCGTTTTTGGATAACGGAGTATGCATATTTCTCTTCGGAAAGAGCGTAAATGTAGACTTCGAACCACTGCTTTGTTAAATTCGCCATTTTGAATAATACAAAACGTTCAAGCCACAGACGATAATTTTGACTTTTAAAAACATAGTATAATTGCAATTACTTCTTTTGCAGCAAACGATGTTTTAATACCGCTTACTAAAATCATCTAAAAAATGTGTGAACAGCCTCTGTATGTCTATATGCAAATTAGTTGATTCTGAGACATAAATATTATTTCTGAAGTCAATTACGAGTCACATGTAAAAAATTATTTTCATCTATGCGAATACTAGACACTTTCAGTAGGGGATTTTCTTTAGAAGGTTATATGCAAAGATATTCTTCTTAAATAGATAACCTACGTTTGCATTGCCGTAACTAACTAAATCAAAGCAAACTTTCTGTTGGGGAATATTCCAAATTTATTTTTTTTTATCATTATAGACCTTATAAACAGAAATGATTGTGGAAACAGCATCCTTCTAGCCTCCCAGCGAGAGAACACTGTAATTTGATTCAAATTCTCCATAAATGTTGAATAAAAAATTCCATTCTCTTCATAGAATTAAACTGAACGTGAAAACATTCTGAAACAACCTAAAAATAAAAAATGAAAACTGCGCAAAATAACAGGTAAAAAAATTTCAATACTTTTAGATGAAATGAAAAATTTTTAAAAAATTCAGAAATAAGTGGTTTCTTTTGAAAGTTTATCTCCTGGAAAGTCCAAACGATGAAAAATTGCACTTCGTACATATATCTTATGATAAATTCTGAAACTCGGAATCTGACAAGGAAAAATACAATGCAAAAGTTGTTCAAAAGAAAACGAATTCAATGCAAACGAAAAGGAACAAAATTTACGACGTATCCCTAAAATATTTTTTCTTCTACTAAAATAAAATACACATAGAATATCTTCTTTAAATTACATGTTTTAATTAAATATACTAAAATACACTAGAAAAATAAAAAATAATTTTAGCTTTCACAATAATCTTAGGCGTGTCTGAATAAATTAAATCGTTCTTCAATGATAAATTTCACATCGAATCGTCAAAGAGGAATTTAAAATTGTAATCAATATTCTATGTCCCACCTCCATGTTACCATTTCCTACCGTTCCTTAAAATTCTGTTAACATTCTATACATTTATAATCTTCGGACGACTTTATTTTTAACTATATATGACTAAGAAAACCATGATATAAGAAGTTATTATTTACTTTTTATTAGAAATTAATACATTTAATTAGAAAATTAATACATTTAATTAGAAAATTAATACATTTAATTAGAAAAACATCAATATTGTCGCTTAAATTTATGACTACCCAAAAAAATACTATTTATAAAATCTGCCATTTAAAAGAGTTAGACAGAGATTTAAAAGAGTTAATGCTATTCGCACATTTTTAGACTATTTTCATTGTATTTACAGAATTAGTTTACCTAAAATTTTTGTGTTTTAAATGTTCTATTTGATAATCCTTATTCTTCCCTACACCGTAATTTCAACTAATTTAATTATTTCCAAACTCTAAACTGTAGTCACTCGATATGTAGTTTTAATTTAATAAAAAGTATACTGCACAAAAAAAAAAAAAAAAAAAAAAATGGCACAGTTCTATATCTTCCGTACTACTGGGCCGATTGACAAAATTCAAATTCCATTTTTCATGTCTCAAAAGCACGACTTAGGATATATATTAGATTTATATATAGCATTGTTATAACATAGGTATTTTGACAGAAATCGGACTTTTTTTTTTAATAACATACCAATTTGTTATCAATATTTCGATTCGACGACTCACATTACGCCAAACCATCAAGTTTTGTAAAAATCGCACGAGTACGTTTTAAAAAAATTAGCTTTCAAAATTTTAGCTCCTCAATGTTAATTGAATTTGGTACATATTTATTAATCGCTCTTTATTTATTAAACTTATTTGATTCTTCCTTTCACATTTCGAAATTTAGGTTCATTCCAAATAAAATTCACCCATTTTTATGATTTATTTAAATAATATTTATAAATTTTTCAAATAAAAATTTTTGAATTATAATCTATAAAATTTTTACCATCGTCTTACAGTAGACGTATTTCTAAGAATACCTGCAAAATATTACAGTTTTTTATGCAAAATTTCCGAAGACATACGCAAATTTATACATTGGTGCGTTTTGAAATTTGGCATATTTGTTGAAAAGCGATAAAACATCAAATGTGGTTTAGACACTTTGCTAAAATTATTTGGAAGTAGAAACGATCTGACAAAGAACGATGTGCCTTTCTTCCGCTCCGGCATAATGGAAGGGAAAGGAAAATTGGTTGCCACATATTAAAACAATAATCTTAGTTATTTACTATTATGCTTCCTTTCTTGCGTTAGGGTTGCCGTAATTATTTTTGGCAGCATTGGGATCAACAATAGTTTGGCGAATTTTTACGGTCCTCAAAACGGAATTGTACCGAAAGATCTTATTATACAAAAATTAAATACAGAGAATGAAAAGCTATCAGTGCATTTGTTTCCCAGATCGTTGTAATTGTACTTTTTATTATTTTTGGTATTGTTCTAATTTTCAATGTATATTGGCGATACTAATGTTAGATCAAATATCAGTTGTTTCATTTTTTACTTGTACGAAGTAAAGAAGGTATTGTAATCAAGAAAAATTTCGTGTATCAGATTTCAATGGAAATATCCATTTTGACAGCTCTCAAATAGATTTGGAATTTTTTTTTTTTTTTTTTTTTTTTTTTTTTTTTTTTTTTTTTTGACGTCTGCACGTTTGGACAGAATAAAAAACTTTTTTTTTCCCAAAATGGATTGTAAAATAGATTTAAAATGGATTCATAAAGAACTTTTTGTGGCGTCTGTACGTACGCATGTACGTATGCATGCATCTCACATAACTCATAAGCAACTAGCCGTAAAACGTTGAACTGTTGTGTATGGGATTGCTATAATATCTAGTCGTGTACCTTCATTTTTTGTTACAATCGGCAGCAAATGTGATACATATATATATACATGTATATACCCTCATATCCAGCTCGGTGATGTCTGTTTTTTATTATTATATGTTGTAAATTAATTTTTTTTTTCTTTTTTTAAAAAGTTTGTATTATATTGTTGTTGTGTTTCGGTTAAGGTTTTTATGCCTTTAGTTAATATGCATGTAATACTTATAAAATTATATGCAATTGAAAAGTGTAAGTGTCGCTAAGCCTAATGTGGCAGGAATTTGCTTGCATTGAAACTCCTAAATCCTAATAGTATCGAGAATTAAGTCGTTAGTGCGCGCCCAGTGGGACCAGAAGTTAACTTTAATTTTGGTGCATCGAAAATTTTGTCTTCGCACGAAATATATCTCTAATGAAATAAGTTTGAATAAAGTAGAGCAAGAAAAATGTGTGTCATTTAACAGACCGCGGAAGGAAGTTATGTGGCCTCTACATCAGATTTTATTTAAGAATTCGATAACAGGGGACTCAACAATCATTCTGTAGCAATCATCATATCTATTAATTTCTGAATTAAAATTTCTTTCTTCTATCTACTTATGCGACGAAACCTGGCGAATCTTTCTCAGAGGACATTGAAAAAATGAATAAAAGAGTTTAACGATAACACCATTAGATATAAGTTGCACTCAGAAAAGAATCATCAACACTGAACAATGACGGATGGTGAAACCTGAAGAATTTCTTCACGAATTATTAGCAGCGGTTCAGTTAGCAACAAATATGTTGAAATTTACACTAACAATGAATATATTTAATAAAACTTATACTTTTGCAACAGCCGTATTTGTATCTTAATTTATTAAATATCTAAAATTCATTCAATTAACTTTCCCTTCAAACAAATGAAATACCTTGTATAGATCTAAATATATTAAAAGTTCAAATTTTAAAATGTTATTGAGATTCTTCTCATGAATGTTTAATGCTATTTATCTGTAACAATATTTTCATGAATGTTATTTATGAAACATCGGAATAAATTGTTCGTCGGAATTATGAATTTCGATTATGAGATTTGCTCGGCATAATTTACTCTGCTTTTATCTTGTTTACGTCCAGTGGGTATTCATTTAACTGCACAGTGAAAAGGCGCATCTGCCTGACAGTATATAGGGAATAATAAATAAATGCTAGCGATACTCAAATGTCATCGCAAGTTAAAGAGCAAAAGACAACCAGTAGGAGGCATATTAAGAATGTTACATCTAAAGTGATAAATTAAATATTTCTCCGTTGAAGGAAACACTTCGAAAATTTTGTTTCCGTTGATTATGATTAAATGAAAGATGCGAGCTAATAATATTTTTCTTCGACGTGCTTGTATTTCTTGCATAAAAATGTATTTTCGAATAATTCTATCATTTACAAGTGTGTACTATTATCACATAGAATGTCAACTAATTTTACTTTCAAAATTCATATCTTCCTCTGTTTGGAATCTTATAACAGCAAGAATTATGAATTGTGTTCGTAAACAGTGATGAAATCTTATAAGAGTGAAATCCCATAAGCTTGTTTTTCATGTTCAACGTGCCATTTACATTTTACGTTTGTAGCTTACAGAAGATAAATGCGTAATTAGCTCGTACGCCTTTACGATTATATATAGTAAGGAATTATATATATTAAAAACGAACTTTACGATTATATATATATATATATATATATAATATTTTAGCAGTCGGGCACAAGAGTGAAGCTTTTCAATTCAAGGACGACACAGAAGAATTTAAACGTTAATTGTACATCTTTATTCAATTTGAAGGCATATCATCACTCTTTACTAAATAAATTAATTTCAATGCGTCATAGAATTAGAACAAAGAAAAGGCAGATGAGAAGCAGCGGAATCTTGATAGCAGACGGAGAAAACAGCTTCTGACGCAAAATGGCGCGAATTTTCTATTTATAGAAGCGGTTACGTAATAAGCTCGAATGTTCTGGAAAGTACTGGTCTAATGGGAAGATCTTGAATTGCAGAAAATTAATTAAAGGTTGCTGGTTTGCATAGAGCAAAGCCGTCCTATTTTTTATATTTTACATATATAACCTGAAAGCTTTTAGACTTTATATTACTCCCAAAGGGGCATTTGTTTAACGTTTTGGGTGTTACCTTTATTTATTAAATATCATGTTCTTTGCACTTAAACCATAAAATTCAGTTTAATAGCAATGTCGCAAAATAATTTAAAAAGAGCATATCTTTACAATTTTTGATATACAGTGTTTCGCGCTGGAGATAACAATGTTTTTTTTTTTCCCGTACGTTGTTGTCATTGCTGGCTTTGAAATCGTTGAGTAGTTAATCAAAAATTCAAGTTTTACAAAATATGAAATATATAATAAAACAAATTCCAGATTTGACTTCCAGATGTCCATATTCGAGTGGAGGCCTACGTTATTCAGAATTTGATGTCTCTAGGTATCGTTATTTTTTTACAGTGCGAGAAATTTGCATGCAGACGGTTCATTATTTAATTTCTTTAAATATAATGCAGGGCTCTAATATTTGGTGGCAACAATTTGAAAAGTGATACGCCGTTTATAGTGAACCAACGCAAAATGACAAAACGAAATTAATAGCCCTTCTGGGCAAATTGCCCTTTTGGGCTAAAAATTATTGTTGCCAACTAAATCCTTACAGTGAAATAAAATTAAAACTGGGAAGAGGAGAGGAAATACTGAAATTTTTGCTGTAAATTATTTAATAAATACACACTCTAAATCATAATATATCCAAATATAAGCATGGAAGGAAATGTGTTGCTGTTTTTTTTAATCTAGAGTGAAAAATTATATAAAAATCAGTTTATATATAAACATGTATGCAAATTCACTTTAAAAAAAATCTAGACGTTTGAGGTGAGGTTAAGCAAATTGAATTTTTTTTTTCCTCCACAATTTCTCCAAAAAGGAAACTGATGTTTTCATGTCATCAGTAAATGGAAGGATTTTTTTGCCAATTGTGTGTGCATTATAAACGCCATTTTCGCGTGTTTCTGATCGAATTCGCGGGAGAACATTGAGCTGGCTATCTTGAAGATGGATAGTCCAAGCCTAAGCTATAAGAGATTTGCAGTTCAGATGAAGGTCACAGATAACATTCAGCTGGCTGTCTTGAAAATGAATTCCAAGCCCAAGCTATAAGAGATTTGCAGTTCAATTGAAGGTCATGGATATGGCAACAATTTAATGAGAGCTGTAACGTATTAAACAAACCTAAGGAAAGCCAGCCAAGGTTTACAGTGGTAAGGGAAGAACACTAAGCCTTATTAGCGAGAAAGCGTAGGATGTATACTGCCATGCGGCTGGCTTGAAAACACTCTGAAGACATTGGTTAGAAAAGAATTACAGTGAAAACACATTGCTCGTCAAAATTTTAGGGTAACCTGAAAAAATATGCTCACTGCTACGAATGTTGTACATATCTGCGTAATTTTAGTGGACCTGTGTGTGAAATTGTTGTATTTTTTTTATATAATGTAACATGAAAATCTGAAGAAGCAAAGTTTGCGGGAAAAGTAAGAATACAGAGACAAGTGTATTTACTAACTATGAGTAAATGGCTAGCTTGGCTAAACTCGCGAGATATCGCCAAGCTGGAGATGGTTTGGCGACGTTTTGTCGCGAAATTTGTTGAGTAATCCCCAAAAGTCGCCAAACCTGGAGACCATTTTGCGACATTTGGGTCCAGGCCCTTATATAGCAATAATTTGATGACTGTAATGGATCCTGTATGCAACTGTAACCGTACTCGGGTTTAGATGTAACTTTAATTGCGTCTGCCTTCCAGTAATTTCCAGAGCGGCGGGGTGTAAATCATTTAAGACCGGAGAGAACATCTGCTCTCAGTTCTTAGTTCAGAGCTGAATTCGAGTATTGAGATATCCGTGTTAGCTTCACTCTTTAGATGCGTTTTGCCTTGCGTTGAGTCTAACGTCCTTTGTAGTTTGAAGTGTAATTACTGATTGTACTCTGTGGTACTTCAAGGAGCTGTAGGAATATTTTTGTGGAATGTTCCGGAGTTGTGAAATGTTATTTGGGGGGGGGGTAAAACAAACTGTATCAAATTATCATCGGTTCTGTATACATTCAATCTATTACGAGCCCATACGCACGTAACGGTATTTACAACCAATGTTTAATGGTCGGATTATTATAAGTATTTGCAACTGAACACAAAATTTGTCATAATATAAAGCTGCAATTTGGGAGTTCGATCTGGATTAACGTAAATTCCTGCAAATTTCATTTAGAAAATTCTCTACGGAGGCAACTGTCCTCTTAGGCAGATAGGGCTCTTACGCTTTGCCGTATTTAAATAACCAACAAAAATTTTCTGTGTCTTTGTGATGTAGTGATGAACCTATTCAGCTAACCGTTAGTTCGATGCTGTCGAGGGTATCTTTTGGTTTTCATGTTTCTCTTTATAATAAAATTCTAATAATCTAAAAATTGAGTAATATTAAATAGCAAATTCATTAAATTAATTTTCAAGTTTCTCAAAAAATTGAAAGAATAATTATTTTTGAAATTAAAGTGTAAGAAAAGCATCTTGTCTTTGCTTCTCTTCCTCTACAGTCATATTTTTTGTCGCTTCTGAAGCGTTTCAATTATTTCTTACTGAACTCCTTTTTTGTGGCCCTCTAATAACTCCTGCACTTGTTTGCTAACTTCCAAGCTTATGGCTTTGTCCAGAGACGCAATTATGCAGGTAATACGAAATTTTTCTATGTCAGAGTCGCCAAAATCTACCTACGACACAATCTGACCTCAATTTTCTCGAGGCCATAGGTGCTTATTGCCAGCCTTTAGGAATAAGAGTAAAACAACGGAAAATATTAAAAAAAATATGTAAGAGTTCAGATTTTAAGGATCGTCCAAAGGATTTTGGTAAGGTTTTTTACGCTGTCACTGAGCTTGCAGTCTACCAGTCTGCATAGTTTTTTTTCCTATTTTTTAAGTTTTTTCTCAGTTCATCATATCAATGTTCACTTTTCTTAGTTAAGATGGCTTGAAAAACTTTATTTTATGTCTTTTTATTGTTAACGCTTTGTGTGTTCACTTTATTTATTAGATATCACGTTCTTCTCACTTATGTCGCATAACTTATGTTCAACAGCAAAATCACAAAATGTTTAAAAACAGCACGTCTTTAGAACTTCCGAGAGATAGCTTCGCGCGCTGGCGATAAAAATGTTTTATTCCGTACGTTGCCACTGCTCGCTTTCAAATTGTTGAGTTTTTTTAATGAAAATTCATTAAAGCTTCACAAAATGTTAAATAGAAAATTCTAGCTTCCAGGTGCACATGTGCGGGGGGGGGGGGAAATGTTATTCAGAATTTAATGGCTAGACGTACCGCCGTTTCTTCACAATACGAAGAACATACATTCACAATACGAAGAACGTACATACACGCAGATTCTTCATTATTTAATTTCGTTAAAGATAATACGAGGCGATAGCGTTTGGTGGCAACAATTTTAAAAGTGATTCACCATTTATAGCACACGACGCAAAATCCCATTTCGAGACTAATAGCCCATTCTGTTTAACGCCGTTGGGGGACTAATGTTATTAAATTAATGCAAAATCATGCATTAAAATGATGTATTAATTCTGTATCAAATACACCTAAAAACGTCTGCAAATAATTTGTTGTCCATTTGAGTGATCGTAACGAGATGTCTTTCCGTCGTTTGAAACATATTTTGCTCAGATTTGTTTGTAAATCAATTTGTCAATGATCAGAGAGTTTCAGGTTCCGAGATTTACTGTGTTTGTTCAAAAAAATGAATATTTGTGCCCAATGTTTGAAGATATATTTTTCAAATTCATTTAAAAAAATAAAATCTGAAAACTTTCAGATTTTAAATTACGCCGAAGGCCGTTTTTTAACGTTTCGTCCGTTACCTTTATTTATTAATTACTACGCTCTTTTGCGCTTAAACCACATAAAATGAAATTCAACAGCAATATCAAAAAATATTTAAAAACAAGATATCTTTAGAATTTCCGATAGACAGTCTCGTACGCTAGAGATGAAAGTGTTTTATTCTGTACAGTGTTGCCGTTGCTCGCTTTGAAATCGTTGAGTTTGTTAATCAAAAATTCGTTTAATATGAAATAGATAATAAAAGTGGTTCGAAATTCGGGTGCCTACGTGCCCATGTTCTGGTGCAAGATTGCGTTATTCAAAATTTGATGGCTCTAGGTACCGTCGTTATTTCACAGTGCGAGAAACATATATAATTCATGCAGACTCTTCATTATTTTCTTTCATTAACTATAATACAGTATTATACTATAATACAATACTATAATACAGTATATTAACTATAATAATTTGGTGCTAACAATTTAAAAAGTGAACACACATTTATAGTGAAACAACGCAAAATGCTGTTCCGAAACTATCGCCCCTTCGGGCTATAAGGTATTTCTTCCACCTCCTTGGCGTGCCTTCGTGGTGTGATGGTCTGCACACTGGGCTGGTGTTCCAGAGCTCCGTGGTGGTTCGATTCCCGGCGAAGGCATTTGCTCATTTTTCATCTTGCCTGGTTCCAAAAATACTTAATTCTCTATAGTGGCTCCCGAACTAAAAGGGTTGTGGATAATGATTTCTCCCCACTCAGAATTTGACAATTGGGTCCCCTAAAAACCCCAATCGCCCTTTAAAAGGGGGAGTCTCCCACTTTCTTGGCGTGCCTTCGTGGTGCGATGGTCTGCACACTGGGTTGATATTCCAGAGGTCCGTGGTTCGATTCCCGCCGAAGGAATTTGCTCATTTTTATCTTGCCTGCTTCCAAAAATACCCAATTTCTCTACAGGGCTAAAAATTTGGATTTTTTATAATTTAATTTTTCTGTTCAAACTACATAGCTTAATTCTTATTTAAAATTGCATGTTCTAATTTGGTTTTTATTTAAATTTTTATCCGCTAATGTATCGGCAAGTGTCCAGTATTTTCCACTAGTATATCGGCAAGTGTTCCAATATGTCCACTACTGTCTGAAAATTATTATGCGCTGTAAAAAGCTAATCTCTGTAACTGATTCACACACAGTATTGTAATTTATGGCATTATACGTTAGTTCTTTAGCACGTTTAACTGATGAAATCATTTCGTTAGCATACAGATTGTGATTTCAATTGCCGATTATTGATTATATATTTGATTCTAAAGACGTATTGATTTTTCTTTTTACAAAACTAATCATTTTAAGTAAAATTCAATTTTTTACATAAACTATTAACGATACATTTTGATGCGAAAAAGTTTCAAGGGATTCCCCAAATGCGTAGCTAAAAAGCAACGATGTTAGATTTAGATCTTGTGTTCTTAGCGCTTTAGAAGTGGCCATTTTTACTGCTAATATCTAACAAGATAATAATGAAATTAATGGACGGGTGATGTTTCGCTTTCACTAGAACTCCGGAGACTAAGAACAAGAGCATAAAAGCGAAATCCTTTCCTTTTGATTATCGAACACCTAATGGATACAATGGAAAAAGTTCTGTAAAACTTTTTAAAACATATGATATGGTACGTGTTGGAGGGTACAAGATTGAGACAGTTGCAAGAATGCCTTCCACTGCTATAAATTTCGCAGTAATTTTTTATCTGTGATAAAAAAATTAAATATACTTTAAAAAATAATAATAAATAATAATAAATTTCGTTAATACAATCATCATAGAGTAATAAATATAACAATTGCTGTATACAGGCTATTTATCCATAACTGTATAATAGGCTTAACTTGTAAGGTATCTTATGCATATAGGTGGGAAAGAAAAACATATTATTCAAACTAAATGAGGTATCTTAGGGTATAAATAAGGACTTGGATTACTTTTAATGGTGCTATTTTTATTTATTATTGTAAAGTCATTAGCTCTTTTGAAGCACAAGATGTGGAAAATGTGCAGTGCCCTTCCCTGGAACTCTCGAATACGCATCGACTATGCTTCCAGTTACACCCAGAAGGCATGCTGAAAGGAGGGATAAAATACTTTATATACTCCCCCCTTTTAAAGGGCGAATGGGGATTAGGTGATCCAGTCGCTAAATTCTGATGGTGACGAATTATCGTCCACCACCTGTTAACTCAGACGCCACTTGTAGAGTCATTTAAGTTATTTTAAAGCAGGAGACTTCAAAATAACTTAATGACTCTTCAAGTGTTCGATAGACCTCTCGAATACGCGTCCAGTATGCTTCCAATTGCATCACGAAGGGGTTCGGAAAGGAGGGAGAAAATACGTTCTATTATTTCTATTTCTCATGAATTTGATCGAGTTAATTCTGAGAGAAAATATAGAATTTTGGAAAGATCCGCTCGACAGATTGTGTTTTTTTTTTTTTTTTTTTTTTTTTTTTTTTTTTTTTTTTTTTTAATTACTGTAAACTACGAATGTTTGTATTATTTTGTTTCTAATTCTAGCTGATGTCATTAACGTCTTTGGATTTCATTAAAATATCTCAGCATTTTTTAGGCCTTGTTTAGCGTTAAATAATTATTAAATTAACTTTCAGAATCAGAAATTAGAAGAACTGATAGTAAGATAATGTCAGCTCTTAACATTGATGTGAATTAACTGTAACTGTATAATAGGCTTAACTTGAAAGGTATAATTGAAGTTCATTTACTCGGACTAATTACAGACATAAAATATCCGGATATTGGATATCTGCATTTTGCAGACAATATACATATTTACTGTAATCAAAGTAAGAGAATTTTATTTTCCGATTTAAATACCGATTTTTCAATTTAAAAGTGGAAACGAAAGGAAAGTTCTATTTACATTTTAGGGAAGAAAGCAATGCTTTTTCTCTCTATTAATTTTTATCATTTAATTTTCGAACAATTTTTATACCGTAATTTGTTGTAAGTTCTATGTAGAAAGAAAGCTGTTAAGTGGTCTCAAAGTCACAGTTGAAAGAAATAAGTCAGAGGACTTAACGGTTCACCTGAATCGATTCTCCCTATCCCACTGCTCGTTCGATTCTTTCCACTGTTCTTGCATACAGCTCCTGATTCGCTTTCCGATCCCGAGCCCATTCATCATGATTGTTATTAGCGAGTGGTGAGTCATAAAAATACTCGATTTAATTCGGTGAGTGAGTGGTTCTGATTTAACCCCATAAGAGAGAAGATTTAACCCCATAAGAGTTCTGATTTAACCTCATAAGGTTTTGATTTAACCCCATTTTACTCAGCTGTATTCGGAACAGGTTTTTCCATGTTGTCGATAGGAACGGAGCCCTATTATCGGGACTGGATTCAGAATCATATGTAAGTATGCACTTGTGTATGTACATATGTTCGTATATGTATGTCTATACACACACACTTACACATGTACACTGTGCGAAAAAGAAAAAAAAAAAAAAAAAGCAGGGGGACAGTTCTATATTCCCCGTTCTACTGGGCCGATTGACGAAATTCAACTTGCGCTTTTCATCTCTCGAAAGCTCGACTTAGGATATATATTAGATTCATATATGACATTGTTCTAATATAGGTATTTTGACACATCGGACTTTATCTGAAATGACATGCCAATTGTTTTTTCCATATTTCAGATCTACGACTCAAATTACCAAGTTTCGTAAAAATCGTACGAGTTGTTCTTAAAAAATTAGCCCTCAAGATTTTAATTCCTCAATGTTAATTCTGTTTGGTATATATTTATTAATCTCTCTTTTTTTATTAAACTTATTTGATTCTTCCTTTCTTATTCGAAATTCAGATTCATTCCAAATAAAATTCACCCATTTTTTTATGATTTATTTTTAAAATTTGTACAATTAAATAAATTTTGTAAATTTTTCGAAAAGCATTTTGAATTATAATCTATAAAATTTTTACCATCATCTTAAAAAAGACGTATTTCTAAGCATACCTGCAAAAAATTACAGTTTTGTATTCAACATTTCGGAAGATATACGGAATTTTATATATTGGCGCGTTTTGAAATTTGGCATATTTGTTGAAAGCGATAAAACATCGAATATGGTTTAGACATTTTGTTAAAATTATTTGAAAGTAGGAATGATGTGACATTTTTTCCGCTCATGCACAATGTAAAATGGTAGGCATGAGGTGCCTTTTTTTCCGCTCTGGCATAATGGTGGGGAAAGGAAAATAGGTTGCCGTATATTAAGAAGTTCGCCAAGTGAATTGGTCTTGACGCAAACTGAAAAAATTGCGCCAAGATAAATTTTTGAATTTCTCGTAAATTTCGCCCCAAATTTTAATGCTATAAAATTTAATATATATCCGAAGTCTCGCTTTCGACAGATGAAAAACGCAATTTTAATTTCGCCAATCGGCCCAACAGAACGAGAGATATAGAATAGCCCCATTAATTTTTTTTTTCGCCGCAGTGTACGTGCATATATACGCGTATACATGAACACATCCATGTATACGCGTATATATATCCATGTATACGCATCCATCTATTCATACATGCATACATACATTTCTAAATTCGATCCCGACAATAGAACCGCATCCAAGAAGTCATTAAATATACTGCTATGAATAAAAATTTTGGAAGTTTTTCAGAAATCCAAGTTGAGAAGCGTATTAGTAAAACAGATCATTTTGGTGTCCGAAAAACGAAAGTTGTAGTTATGATCCCAGCAATGAAACTTTATAGAAGACCCATTTACTTTCTATTGTTAATATACCGGATGCTGTTATTATGCTGCATCACTATTATGCTGAATTTTAATTATCTGAGGGTTTGCAACTTAAATTTTAGAATGCCAAAGCCGAATTCACAAGAATTTTATAAATGCTGTATGAAGGAAAATCTGATGGTACATCTTTTAAAACTACTATCGACAGGTTTAAAAGAAACCAGGAAAACGTATCGTTCGAAACATTTAGAAAGATGCGGGCTGAATTCAAGAACGAATTTCTAACAAAACAACATATGATTTAAATTTTTAAAAAATCTGATGTCTACACCACATGACTTCCTTGTACGGAATATTAAATTATACGCATTTTTTTCTTGAATTTCATTTAATTTCATTGGATTGAATTAAATCTACTACGTCGACAGCGCATAAACCACAATAGAATAAATGCACTCTTTAAAATTCACTATATTTGTTTACTATAACGACACTCTGAATGCACAAAATTTATATCATTTGAAGAATTATCATTGCCACATGTTCTATTCAAATACTATAATAAAGCTAAAACGATGTACGACAGAAATTAAGCAAACAAAACAGAAAAGAAACAGTTTTTCACAGACGATTAAGTATTTCTCATTCAATTAATTCAGTTCTCACTTCGCGACAAGGCAAAAATACATAAAACTCAAAATATCTGCATTCAAAATTACGAAGTAAATCTTAAACACATATTTCCTCGAAAAAATTCCAGAAAGGATTAAGCATGTTTTAATTCGCAATAATAAATGAAGGCGTTATTCTTGTGTTGCGAAGCTTAGTCTCTCCAGATTGGCAACAAATCTACAATTCTGCTGTTTCAAATGTAAACAAATATGTCCGCCATGTTATTTAAAACTTAACTGCACTTAAAAAGCTTTTAAATTGTTGATAATTGTACAAATATTGCTTCCAGAATTACGAAAGGCATAAAAACCTTAACCGGAAGATAAAAACGACACGATTCAATCATTTTTTAAAGCAAAAAATGTACAATTTACAAACATATAAGAGTAAAGAAACTGAGATCTCTGTGCCGAGTAACAGAGTGGATATATATATAAATATAGTATTTATATACGTTTGGTGCGGCCGATTTCAACCAAAATACGAGGTGCACATCTACATGTTATAGCAGTCCTATATACAATATTTCAACGTTCTGAGGCTACTCGTTTTTGAGTTATGCGAGATACGTACGTGCATACGTTCTATATAAAAACAGTACTTCATTCTGTTTTCCTTTTGCTTATTTAACGGCAAAAAGCCAAGTCTAATATATATATCTGAGGCAAATATTTGATTGGTTGTTATTACATATTTCTTTATTTATATGTTTATGGATTTCGCAATAGGAACAGATGTTTTTAGCCTAACACTTAGTAACTGATGTAGCATGCTTTAAAAAGTGTCATCCGCAAATGAATGGCCAGGACATCATTTTGGGGAATTCCAGTTTAATCTTTTGTAAATTTCCGATACGTTTAATAATTTTTCTGTGTGTCCGTGTTTGCAATGTTGACAGAAAAAATATAGCAAAGAAGAAATGTATATTTTAGATATAAGAGAATTATTTCTCATCAAAAAATTTATTTGCACCATTATTCTTTTGCACGGAAATGTATAAGCATTAAACGTACAATTAACTAGGAAAATAATTAGAATTTTAACCACTGCTTTCCAGGTAGATTACAAATTTTTCTTTGTCGAGTTTGCAACGTTAGCAGGAAAAAAGAATAAAGAAGAAATGTGTGTTTTAGACATAAGAAAATTATTTCTTATCAGAAAAATTATTTGCACCATTATTTGTTTCTACCGAAATGTATAAGCATTGTTGTTATTGCTGCTGTTGTGACTTATCTTACTTGCTTGGTAGTAACATCAGCCTGTCGTTGACAAACCCTTGAGCATCATAGAGAGGTCTTGAGCCTATAGAGGGGATAGTACGACTTTATTCAGTTCCGCCCTCAATTTTGATGGAAAGCACCCCAGGGAGCAAGTCCGAGTGTCTTCCCCCCCTCTTCCCCTACCACCAACCTCTCGAGAGGACTTTCCGCTTGCCAGATATTTGGAGTGCCCCCATGCCGCATGCCGCACAGATGCTATACATTTACAAACATCCCTGCCTTCCTCTGGATTCGAGCCCGGGACCCTCGGTATAGCAATCAGCGTCGCTAACCACAAACCGGTTTGGGTGGGCATGTATAAGCATTAAATGTACAATTAACTAGAAAAAAACACTGAAATTTTAGACATTACAAATTTTTCTGTTAGGTCACACCAGCATGCCATACTACCTTAGCTGAAAACAATCACCTTATCAGTAAACCCATTTCAAAGTTATCTCATTTCAGTAATTGGAAAAATAACTCATACGGCTAAATTTAGGAAATAAACCTTTTGAAGGCCGTCAACAATAATATATTTTCAATTTTATGTTTTTTTACAAGTTTGAACGTAATGCTATTTACATTTTTAATGTACATCTAGATTAAAAAGCTTCGTTTTTAAATTACAATACTTTTACTTCCTTCTACGAAGTAAAACCGAAGTACTGTAATCGCGAAAAATTTCGAGTATCATATTTCAACGAAAATATCGATTTTGACCGCTATCCAATGCAATTTAATGATGATTTTGCGTGACATCTGCAAGTAAGGACAAAATAAAGGATCCTTTCCCCCCAAAAAAAATATTACAAAACTGATTTAAAATGAATTCTAAAGAGAATTTTTCGTGGCGTCTGTGCGTACGTACGTATCTCGCATAACTCAAAAACGAGTAGCCTCAGAACGTTGAAATTTTGTATATAGCACTGCTATAACATGTAAATGTGCACCTCGTATTTTGGTTGCAATCGGCTGCACCAAACGTATATAAATATATGTATATATATATCCACTCTGTTACTCGGCTCATTGAGCTCAGTTTCTTTATTCTTATATGTTTGTAAATTGTGCATTTTTTGCTTTAAAAATGATTGAATTATGTTATTCTTATCTTCCGGTTAAGGTTTTTATGCCTTTAATAAATCAGCAAGCAATATTTGTACTATTATCAACAATTTAAAAGCTATTTAGTGCAGTTAAGCCTAATTTTTAAACAACATGGCGGACATATTTGTTTACATTTGAAACAGCAAAATAGAAGATTTGTTGCCAATCTAGAGAGACTAAGGTTCGCAACAACAAAGATAACGCCTTCATTTATTATTGCGAATTAAATCATACTTAATCCTTTCTAGAATTTTTTCGAGGAAATAAATGTTTAAGATTTACTTTCTGATTTTTAATATAGATATTTTGAGTTTTTATGTATTTTTGCCTTGTCGCGAAGTGAGAACTGAATTAATTGAATGAGAAATACTGAATCGTCTGTGAAAAATCTGTTTCTTTCTTGTTTTGTTTGCTTAATTTCTTTTATACAACGTTCTAGATTTATTATAGTATTTGAATAGAACATGCGGCAACTATTAGATAATTCTTCAAATGATATAAATTTGTGCATTCTGAGTTATAATATGAACGAAATATAACGCTGTTTAGTGAACCTAGCATCAGAGTGTTGCCATGGTAAACAAATATAGTGAATTTTATAGACTGCATTTATTCTATTGTGGTTTACGCGCTATCGACGAAGTAGATTTAATTCCATCCAATAAATTTAATTGCATGGAATTAAATCTACTTCTTCGATAGCGCATAAACCACAATTTCATTAAGTTTAAATGAAATGAAAGAAAAAATGCGTATAATTTAATATTCCGCACAAGGAAGACATGTGGTGTACACATCAGATTTTTCATATGTTGGTAAATTGTGCATTTTTTGCTTTAAAAATTATTGAATTATGTTATTGGTATCTTCTGGTTAATGTTTTTATGCCTTTAGGTACCCTGCGTGGAATATTTGTAGAATTATCAGCAATTTAAAAGTTGTTTAAGTGCGGCTGAGTCTACTTTTTTTACCATAGCAGATATATTAGTTTACATTTGAAACTTAGCAGAATAGTGGATTTGATGCCAATCTAAAGAAACTAAGCTTCATAAGAACAACTGTTTCTTTTTTATTTGCCTAATTTCTTCTATACATCGTTGGTATTTGAATAGAACATGTGGCAACGATTAGATAATTCAGATGGTATAATTTTTGCGCTTTCTGAGTTATAAAATGAATGAGATTTAACGCTGTCAAGTGAATGTAGTGGCGTAGTGTAGCTATGGTAAATAAATGTAGTGAATTTTAAAGAGTACATTTATTCTGTCGTGGTTTATGGGCTATCGACGAAGTAGATTTAATTCAATTCAATAAATATAAATGAAATGCAGGAAAAAGTGCGTATAATTTAATATTCCGTGAAAGGAATTCATGTGGTGTACACATCAGGTTTTTTCTTTAAAGGACATCATGAATTACTAGCGATTTCGTTAATTTGTTCCGTTATCGTGTTAGCTAAAAAACTAATAATTTAAAAATTATTGTTGTTTGTGACAAATGAAGTTCAACAGAGTTAATCAAATAATGTGTAAGGTTATTATTTAAATTAACCAGTATAATTTTACCTTTGCTATAACTTCTCCTTTTCGTTTCCTCACCGGAATGTAAACGTGTTAGCTAGTATTTAAATTGAGGTTTTGGGATTTTAAAACTAAGCATATTTCTGGCCTGATCTTCTAAGTCCTGTACTTCTCTTCTAAGTCCTGTGATTCTGTTCTAAGTCCTGTGCTTCTGCCAGCTATGCTTATTTCCTGCCAGCTTTGATAGTTGTAAGTTTCGATTTTGCAGTATTCGCTGCCGACAAATTGATTTTGACGTTCCGATTAGAATTAATGAGCCAGTTGAGCGTAAAATTTAAGTGTGCAGTCTTTGATTGCTATTCCACTTTTCATTTGAATTGACTGCTCCTTTAGGTGCATCACCAGTATTTGTGGCTGATATTGTGAGGGGAAGAAAGTGAATTTATATTCTAAATTTCTAAAAAAATTTGTTTAAACCTTCTTATTAACTTTTTAATTACTTTCAGTCAATGCGATAATCAGGCTAACATCTGTTAGGGGTTTTAGACTAACTAACACTTCCAGATTTAAAAAAGTCTCACAAATCTGTAAAGAATTCGTTATCAGTAAATATTCTTGATCGTTTTGGGATGATACGTGAGAGAAAGATTTGCTTCAAAATTTGCTCCTGCTTCAAAATTTGCTCCTGCTTCAAAATAAATTACTGATTCTACTGTGGTAAACTACCGAACTAAAAGGTGGTGTATGATGATTCTTCACCACCAGGATTTGGCGATTGGGTCCCCTAATCGACAGTCGCCCTTTAAAAGGAGGAGTATATAAGGTTACAAATGAGAGGAATACGACCTGATCCACCTGGTCTAAAAATAGATCTTATGATCTTGCTTGGATTCACCACAAAATAAGAAATTCCACCACAAAACCAAACTCAAGCACAATCACAACATTAAAACACAAACTATAAACACACAATTAACACATATCAAGTAAAAGGAAACAAGGACATACAGAATTAAAAAATCACAAGGCATAAAATTAATTTTTGAATAAGTCAAAATGAATAAAATTATAAAAGGCATTTTTTTCCTCCTTTAATTATAATGTACCTTCGTGATGTAATGGTAGCACAATCGGAGCATATTCGAGTGATCCAGGTTTGAATGCCGGCAAGGGAATTGCTCATTTTTCATGTCACCTCCTTCAGAAACAAGCAAAAAATTGCAATATCTTGTGAATTACGAAGATATTTTTTTAAAGAAAATTCTTTTAAAATACCGAATAGATTTTAGTGAAATCGGTAAAATAAGATCTGAACAAGTGTTTATTAAAAATCAATAAATAATAAATTCAATTTAGAATGAGATATAACTTAACAGACGATAATTTATGATTTACAGAGAATCTTAAAATACGTCACTAGGCAAACAAATCAAGCAAAAGATATTGCTATTAAAACTCTATTTTTAATCTTATTCAATAATATAATAACCACTGCTAAGTAAATGATGCTGCAAATAAACAAATTCTAAAATCATTATCTATTTGTGTTTACATAAAGTAAAATGAAATAATCATGCAAAATAGATAAGCGTTTTATGTTTTGAACGAAATATTTGTAGATACGTTTGTCGTTGGAAGTAGAAGTTTGATACGTTGCAAGTATTTAACTGAGAGAATTGGCTGAGAAATTTAACATTACTTAAATTAAATACTTTCAGTTTTTACCTATATATCTACCTGCATTTATTCGAACCTGCATAGAAGAAAACAATTTACAATTTTACTTCTGGAGCGGAATATCATTTATTTTTCAGCAAAGTAATGCTTCTCTTTCTGTTCGAAAGGAATCACCGCGAAATGAAAATGTGTTGCAAGAAACGTGTGAATTTGATTTTTTATTTTTTCAGCTTCATCGTTGATCAGAATTCAGCAACAGAAAATTAATTTCCGACTTCAGAACAGTAGGCGCTATCTTAAATTAGTTTTCTGGTTGCAGTATATTCATCCATTACATTTCAACAGCAACCAAATTCAAAAACCAATCGCATTTAGACAATTGATGGTAGAGGTGTTGCTTTCACAGCCATTTTTTTCCCAACTTTTTATTGCTTTTTAGGCGTACTTTGATTTTAAACAGGCCTTTTTTATATATCCTGCTATATTTTATTATCTAAAAGTGATCACTAAAACCATTTCTGATAATTATTAGTTCAAAGGGGCTTTATCCTGAGGGAATGTTGCTTTCGTTTTGCGATTTTCCGTCGAATCACTCTGAATGTCCGCTTCACTTTTAAAAATGTTGCCACCAAATATCGCCGTGTATTATATTTGAAGAAATTAAATAATGAAGAATCTGCATAAATGTAGGTATGTTTCTCGCACTGTGATAAAATAAGGGTATCTATAGCCATCCAATTTTGAATGACGTAATCCTACTGAGAATATGGGCATGTGGAAGCCCAAATTTGAAATTTGGAATTTGTTTTATAATCGATTTCATATTTTGTAAAACTTTAACGAATTTTTGATTAACAAATTCAAGGATTTCAAAGCAAGCAATGGCAACGTTGTACAGAAAATATTTTTTTTTTTAATCTCCAGCGCGTGAGTATTGCGATATTCCTCTTGAACTGAATTTTATGGCTTAAGTGCGACGAACATGTATGTAATAAATAAAGGTAACACACAAGATGCTAAAAAAACGCCTCTTTGGACGTAATTTAAAATTTGAAACTTTCAGATTTTTTTTATTATTATTTAGTTCCCTGGAATAGTGTGAAGTGTTTCTATTTTTTTTTTTTTTTTTTTTTTTTTAAATCTTAAAAGAGGCTATTAGTCTCGAAGTTAGATTTTTCCGTCGAATCACCGCAAATGCGTCGTTTCGCTTTACATTCCAGTCTGTTGCCATTTATCAAAATGTAAGATATTTATATTTCAAACGGAATCGCTCTGTTGCGGATTAACAAACTCGGCTATTAGAAAGCAATAGACGCAGTTATTAAGAAAAATCGCTTCTTACTGCTTTTGAATAGGATTGATTTAAATTATAATAAAAAGAAAAGAAAATCTGAAAGTTTTCAGATTTTACATTACGCCCAAAAGGGAATTAAATATCATGCTCTTTGCACTTAAAACATATAAAATTCAGTTCAAGAGAAATGTCACAAAATATTTAAAAACAGCAGAATAGCATATCTTTAGAATTACCGATACACAGTCTCGTGCGATGGAGATAATTTTTTTTTCCCTCCCTCCATACAGTGTCGCCATTGCTCGCTTTGAAATCGTTGAGTTCGTTAATCAAAACTTCGTTACAGTTTTAAAGAATTTTAAATAGATAATAAAACAAATTCGAAATTCCGGCTTTCAAGTGCGCATGTTCGATTGGAAGACTATGTTATTCAAAATTTGATGTCGTTGTTTTTTCACAGTGCGTGAAAGATTAATGCATTCATGCATATTCTTTATTATTTAGTTTCTTTAAATATAATACATGACGATAATACTTGATGGCAACAGTTTGAAAAGTAAATTGACGCAAAATGTTGTTTCCAAATTAACATTTGGGCAAAAAATGCATTTAATTAATGGTCTGTCTACCTAAAAGTATTCAGTATTTTTATAGAATGACATTATATACTTTTTATTATTTATTTCATATTTTGTAAAGCTTTAATGAATTTTCGATTAACAATCTCAACTACTTGAAAGCGAGCAGTGGCAACATTTTACGGAACAAAACATTTTTATCTTCAGCTGTTGAGGAGACTGTCTGTCGGAAATTCTAAAGACATGTTATTTTAAATATTTTGTTATTTTCCTGTTGCATCGAATTTCATGCGACGTAAGTACGAAGAACGTGATATTTAATAAATAAAGTAAAAACGCAAAACGTTAATAATAAAAAGACTAAATAATTTTTTGTTAGCCATGTTACTAAGAAAACTGAACACTGATATGATGAACTGAAATAAGACTGGAAAAAAAAAAAAAAAAAAAAAAAAAAATAGAAAATGTATGCAACATTTAACATTGCATCTGGAATTTTAAACCTATGCTGCTAAGGAGGTTTTAAAAAAAATGTATAATTTTATTTTTGAACTGTATGTGGAGTAAGTGTAAAGAAACGGATGCTTAATAATAAAGCTAAAAAGACACAAAAAAGGGGTTAACAGGTGTGAGTGCAAGAGCACACTGGTAGAGTACGAGAGACAGTAAAAACCCTTAAAAAACATTCTAGCAATTTTTGAAATGTTAAACTTTACAAGAATTTTTTAAAATTTTTAAATAATTATTAATTTTATTATTGTTATTTTTTCAGTTTTACGCATTGAGAATGTAAAATGATAAACATTTTACATAAACATGAACATAAAGGAACACCTCACTAACTGTATAATACTTTATATTAATATCAACTGAGGCAATTTTAAAAAAATGTAATTCTGTTCCTATATTCTAGCACAATACACGAAAAGCATCATAGAAAGATAACTTTGTGGTGAGACATTCTTCAAAATACTCCCTAGCAGAATCTTTTGGATAATAAGATAATAAGAAATATTTAATCCTATAGATATAACTTAAGAAAGTTTAACTGATATAAATACTCAGCAGAACTCATGTACACTCATGTACACTGGGGGGGGGGAAGGAAACTTCGATATCTTCCGTTCTAACTGGCCGATTGACAAAATTCAAATTGCGTTTTTCATGTCTCGAAATCGCGACTTAGAATGTATTTATATATAACATTATATAAATATATTCTAAGTCGCGCTTTCGAGACATATAGAATACATTTATATATAAGCGCGACTTAGATTTATATATAGCATTGTTCTAACATAAGTATTTTGACACAAAATCGGACTTTTTCTGAAATAACATACCAAATGTTTTTCCATATTTCGATTCTACGACTCGAATTATGCCTAAATGTTCAATTTGGTGCGAAATTTACGGAGAAATCCAGAAATTTATCTTGGGACAATTTTTTTCAGTTTGCGCCAAGAATAGTTCACTTGGCAAACTTCTTAATTTACATTAAAAGTTAATTTCGTATTGTTTTATTATTATAATTTATTTTAAAAAAGGCTAAATGTAACTGAATGAAAGCATAATAGTAAATAACTATTTCAGATTATTATTTTAATTTACATGAAAGGTTAATTTCATATAATACAGTTTTTTAGGCACTAATTGGTTTTGAGGGCCGTAAAAAATTGCAAAACTATTGTTGATGCCACTGCTGCCAAAAATAATTGCGGCCACCCTAACGCAAGAAAGGAAGTATAATAGTAAATAACTATTTAAGACTGATGTTTTAATTTGGGTGAAATGTTAATTTCGTATAATGCTTTTTTATTATTATAATTTATATAAAAAGGTTAAACATGACTGAATGGAAGCATAAGTGTGTGTATGTGTGAGATTATGGCAAAGCCTCGAGGGCTATCTGCCTAAGAGGAGGGATGCCTTCGTGGAGGACTTTCTAAGGGAAACTGGCTCGTATACACGTTACATATGGGGAAAACCACGAAAACGCCCATGCAGCCAGCCCGTTCGCGGGACTCGAACCGAACTACCAGTGTTCAGCGACTTTACCGCTCAGCCGCTGGTGGGCAGGAAGCATAAGAGTAAATAAGTATTTCATATCATTTTTTCTAATTTATATAAAAATTGATAAACATAACTGTATGGATGCCTGCATCGCTATTTCGCTACCGAGTTATCGTTAAAGCACAATTTCATCTCGTCGGTTGTTCAAACATAATTTTCTATAATGAACCATGCCTTTTCTATGAAAAAATTCTCGGTAAAGTGCAGAATCGCCCACATATTTTTTTGGCGCTTTTTACAAGGATAAAAACAATTGGATTTTTGTCAATTTTCTTTTACTTTTTAACTGAAAATACGTCGATACATAGATAAAGTCAAGGGTGTGCGCAGTGCCATTTTTGTGCAATTCTGGGATGATGATGATGATGATGATGATGATGATGATGATGATGATGATTGTTGTTGTTGTTGTTGTTGTTGTTGTTGTTGTTGTTGTGAAAATAGGTCGATGTGTGCAGGGATACCGAGTATGTGCAATTCTTAAAAACGCGTCAAGCAGTGGGTGATTCTGCCCTTTGCTCAAAATTCTATTGCAGATTTTTCGTCATGGGCAACTCCCAAATTGTTAAATCCATAGGATATCAAAAAGAGATTTAAAAATTAAACTAGTATTTCAATGGCGTCTTAAGAAATATCGAACTATACAGGGTGTCCCAAAACGACCGCATAAACTCTGCACAGCTAGATTTCTCGTTGGAGGTACATAAAAACTGCCCAAAGAAGCGTTCTTGTACGATCCATAGTTTACGAGAAAAATACGAAAAACAAAGTATGATGTCACTGCCGGTGCAAGAAAAAAACACTCTATTGAACATATCAACAGCAGTACATGCACAATTTAAAGCAGATGTTCAAAGTGTCCACCGTGCAGGTCGAGGCAGGCTTGAGCACGCCGTGGAATGGCTGTCATCACCCATTGCAGGTTCGCGGGGTCCACAGAAATACAAGCAGCATGCCCAGATGAGCAACTAAAGTCCATTGGTGTTGTCGGATACACGGCGCGCGCGCATGCAGGACGCGATATTCGCGGCGAACGTTTTAACCATTATATCGTCTAGAAAGATATGCCAATACTGTACGCTAGATTTGGCGTGCTGTTAAAAGGGCACGTTTGCTAGATTTGGCGCTTTTGCGCATACATTTTCGCTGCAATTTTTTTACGGTCCTCAAAACGGAATAGTACCGTTTACTTTAGTTTATGGGGGGGAAAGGCTAAATATACTTGAAATTAAACAAGTGGCATAAAATTTTTGATGTCTTCCAACATAGCAGAAAAAATTTCAGTTTTTTTGTGCAAACGTCTGTACAAAACCTGGGACAAGTAAGAATCGAAATGCTGTCGAGCAGAGCCCCGATGACGTTTATTACGCCACTTAGCACTTTTCTTTTCGCCGATCGATCTGGAACAGCGACTAAGAAACATTCATTCGACTCTCTGCATAATCCGCCGAACATTATTCTTTCTTTTACTGAAAAGGCTTTCGTCTACTTCAATAATTTTGCCACATCTCACGCATGTAACTGTTCCAGTTTACAACTCTATTGTGGTTCATCTTCAGTTGGAGTTCACAAAATTCAACATATGCCATTTCCTGACACCAAAAGTAGATGAACCTCATGATTGTTCAAACACAATTTTCTATCATTAATGATGCCTCTTTTTTTGAAAAAATTCTATCGCACACTGTTCATCACTGTGCACTTTCCAAGTTGTAAAATCCGTAGCGTTATCAAAAAGAGCATTAAAAAATTAAACTAGTATTTCAATGGCGACTTACAAATATAGAACTATCTAAACTTATTACGCAATTTCAAATCAGCGCGTTCGCGAGATTTGGCGTGCTGATTAATGGGCGAGTTTGCTATATTTCGTGCTTTTGCGCATGCATTTCCGCTGCGATTTTTTTACAGTCCCCGAAACGGAATTGTACCGATGTTTCTATATATTGAAAAAAAAAAATATTTTTGTAATAATGTTATTAAATTATCACAAATAAACAAAAAAATGTTTATGAGGAAACATTTAACTTACTAAAAACTCCACATCAAACTTCTTTTTAAATACACTTTTGGCACTACAAATTTCTAATCTCACATGCTCGAGACCGTAAAAAACGCATGCGTCATTACAACAACGTCCGTGCGGAAATTCATTGATTTCATTAATCTTTTTAATGTAAAATTTGCTTATGTCCTCCAAAATATAAATAAATAAATAAATTCAAAATTCGGTCTTCGGAGTTCACACGTTTGGGGATAGGACATACTTGTTATACGTGTTTTAAATTTAGTAGCTCCAGACACCATCGTCTTTTCACAACGCCACGCATTCAGACACAGATCCTTGATTTCTTGGCACACAGATTGTTGTCTCTTGGTGGCCAGGAAAAGTTATTCAGTGCATTATTTTAAATGTAAATAGGATTGTTTGTTACAGCCACTTACAATATCGCATAATTTTCATCGAATCAATCTTCACAAAAAGTGGCTGTTATCAATAAGTAACAATCCATATGAGATTAAGAAACTTCGTTTGTAAATATTTTGCAGCCACACAACAACTCATCGTAACAAATTTTGAAATATTTGTTTATGATCCGTGATGCAGTTGTACTAATACATGCATAGAATAATGGAAAGTTCAAAAGAAGGTAAGCTTTCTAAATAATTCCTTATTTGTTATTGATAAGTATTATGATCCAAACTAAAATTTCTTTAAGTATCATAATGCTTATTTAAGTATGATGATGTATATTAAAATTCCAAGAAATAATATGACTACAATCAACGTCGGGTAAAAGCGCAGAATAGGCTGCATCAACAAAGTTCAGTAGGAGGAGCTCTGTGACGTCATAAATGGGTGGGACTAAGCTTATGACGTCACAATGTAGTCTCGCATTTACACTATGTGTACTTTCTATTTTCTCTTAAAAATAACAATAATAAATTGTTTATTATTGTAAATTAATATCAAATTCTTTATTTTTAATTTACTTTTATAACATTTAAGCTTAGGCGTTACTGATCATAAGTATAATAAATTGTTTATATTTAAAATTACCATGATACAGTGTGCGAATTCTACCAATTATTAAAACGATAAACAACGTCGCAGTCTCTAATACTTGTAGAGCTTCAATATTTTCAAAGATTTTTATTAAATTATTATATTTATTTTTATTATTATTTTTATTATTTTTTTATTTATACAAATAAAATATTTTTTTAATTTAAATTCATATTGTAGAACATTTCAATTTTATCATTTTTACAAATTACCTTCTTGCTACGTAACGACATAATTCTTTACATACCCAATAATTAGACAATTTTCATTATTTCTAAAAATTTTAAACTTTACATTAACAAAAAAAGAAGAATATTTTTTATTTCATATGAACATCATTACACAGCTTTCATATCAGTTTCTAAAATTCCTAAATCACCCCATATTCTGTGTAGGCATGCTAGAATTCTGCGCGTTAATAAATAAAAAAATTTAATTTCTCAGAATGAAAGAAAATAATATAATAAAATAAATACTACAAACTTGGAACACTAAGCAATGCTTCACATACGCACACACACACATATTATCAATGAACTCATATTATCAAGTGCAATTACGATACCAAACACTACGTATTAAAATATGAGGTAAACGTTACTTCAAGAGTTAAAGTTAACAGTTTTGCTACTGTTGAGTAGATCGTCGGGCAATCGATATATGTCATAAGTCAGAAAGCATTATAAATATATCAAAGCCAAAAAATTAAAAATACAATTTAAATGAAAAATGATGTCTTAAATATATTTCGCAATTAAAACAACAATACAAATTTAAAATACACAAACGATATGTTAAACATTGCACATAAATAAAGTTACATTACTGCTCGGCATCACACGCAACCTCGTTTTCCCTTCTACACGACTATCAGTATTCGCTCCAAAAAACATCAAAGAATTCCACAAACTCGGTGTCCATGTGCTCATCCATCTATTTTCACTTAAAGAAAAATCAGAGACTTGCTCAAACTCGGCAATGCGCACCACATTGACATTGACCATGTGCACATCGATCTATTTTCACTTAAAAAAACATCCCAGAGTTGTACAAACTCGGCATCGCGCACACCCTCGGTATTGCGCACCACAATGGCATTGGCCATGTGCACATCGATCTATTTTCATTTAAAAAACATCCCAGAATTGCACAAACTCGACACCGCGCACAGAAACGGCTTTGCCCATGTGCAGATCGATCAATTTTCACTTAAAAAAAATCCCAGAATTGCACAAACTCGGCATTGCGCAGAACCTCGGAGTTGCGCACCACATTGGCTTGCTCATGTGCACATCGATCTATTTTCACTTCAAAAAACATCCCAGAATTGCAGAAACTCGGCATCGCGCACCACATTGGCTTTGCCCATGTGCACATCGATCTATTTTCACTTGAAAAAACATCCCAGAATTGCACAAACTAGGCATCGCGCACAACCTCGGCATTGCGCACCACATTGGCTTTGATCATGTACACATCGATCTATTTTCACTTACAAAAATCCCAGAATTGCACAAACTCGGCATTGCGCACCACACTGGTTTTGCCCATGTGCACATCGATATATTTTCATTTAAAAAACATCCCAGAATTGCACAAACTCGGTATCGCGCACAACCTCGGCATTGCACACCACATTGGCTTGCCCATGTACACATCGATCTATTTTCACTTCAAAAAACATCCCAGAATTGCACAAACTCGGCATCGCGCACAACCTCGCATTGCGCACCACATTGGCTTTGCCCATGTAGACATCGATCTATTTTCACTTAAAAAATCCCAGAATTGCACAAACTCGGCATTGCGCACCACACTGGCTTTGCTCATGTGCACATCGATATATTTTCACTTAAAAAACATCCCAGAATTGCACAAACTCGGCATCGCGCACAGCGGCTTTGTTCATGCGCACATCGATCAATTTTCACTTAAAAAAACATCCCAGAATTGCACAAACTCGGCATCGCGCACAACCTCGGCATTGTGCACCACATTGGCTTGCCCATGTGCACATCGATCTATTTTCACTTCAAAAAACATCCCAGAATTGCACAAACTCGGCATTGCGCACCACATTGGCTTTGCCCATGTGCACATCGATCTATTTTCACTTAAAATAACATCCCAGAATTGCACAAACTCGGCATCGCGCACAACCTCGACATTGCGCACTACATTGGCTTTGCCCATGTGCACATCGATCTATTTTCACTTAAAAAAACATCTCAGAATTGCACAAACTCGGCATCGCGCACAGCATTGGCTTTGCCCATGTGCACATCGATCAATTTTCACTTAAAAAACCATCTCAGAGTTGCACAAACTCGGCATTGCGCACCACTCAAAATCGTCTATATGTTTCAAAACCGTCTCTCTACTAGTTTCATATTTGTTCCACAAATTGGGCACTTATACGATATTGCAATCAAACTTTTCTATATACACCACTCAATAACGCTCTTTTTGCCTCTTCGCTCCAACTGATTAAAAAAATCCAGATTCTGATACTCATCCATTCTGCAGTAAGCACTGATTTTGACACACTCATCAATAATCAAAACATTCTTTAAGCAAAAGAATTCTTTTCTGTATTTTCAGAAGTAACTGTTATAATTTTTAACTCATGCATTCAATATTTTCAATCGTTTGGTAATGATCGTTTTCAATCGTTTGATATCTTAATAATACATTTGTCAGAGATAATTCGTTGCATTAAATGCTAACACTACCACACACCACACAAAAGTAGATTTATAATTAAAAACATCTCGCGCAGAACATTATAAACCTACCATTTCAACTCAGTTAAAACTTCATTTAAGTTTTCTTTAAATACGAAGCTATAGTATACTTATAACTTGTTTTTAAGGAGAGGCGTAACCAATATTACGTCATAAAAAGGCGTGTCCAAGCATAAGAGAAGTAAACACAGCATCGACTGATGCGGCCTATTCTGCGATTTAGCCCAACGTCGATGTATTTCTTATGACTACAATCAACGTCAATGTAATAACGGTAGGCCGATGTATAGTATCATTTAGTATTATTTTTTTTAACTCGGTACAAATCATCTGCTTCATATATAGAAGTAGTAAGTCTGTTCTTCTATAGAGTAAATAAGTGCAATGTTTTGTGAAAGAACTTCGAAATTTATGAAAGAATCTACCTTTTACCATCTAAGAAAAAAATTATATGGTTTATGGCTCATTATTGCAAAAGTATAGGGAAAAGTGCAGAATCGCCCACAGCTTGGCGTATTTTTAAGAATTGCAGATACTCGGTATCCATGTACACATCGACCTATTTTCACTTAAAAAAAGCATCCCAGAATTGCACAAAAATGGCATTTCGCACTCCCTTTATTCATGTACACATCGACATATTGGTTAAAATTCCATAATCGGGGTGAGCGCCAAGCTTGGCGAGAATTTTTTATTTGGCGAGATTTTAATTTGGTTGTGGTTTCCTGCTGTATGTTTTCTTGTGGCAAACCTAGAGCTTTATTTCGGTAACTGTAAAAGCGCGAATTTAGTGTAGCCAGATAGAGAATTTTTTAAATTTAATTTTGAAAATTGCGTTTTTAAAAGTTTTGCTGTTTAATATTGTTGTTATATATATGTTTAATATTTTATTTATATAAATATTTGCAGAAGGTTAAGCTGTTATTGGTGGGAGAATGTTGGATTTCATATGACACGAAGGTTATAATTTATGAATGTTTTCATTTAATTTTATTTAGTTAACATTTTTTTTTTAGTTTTGTTTCTTGCATGTGGCAATCGAAAGATGTGGAATATTTAAAGCTTTGAACGAAAGTTGTTTAGTGTGTTGAATTCCACGACGATAGTAACTTGAACATTTTTAGTTAGTTTATGATGCTGAATACGCATAATTTGCTATTCTGTTTACGTTTAAAACTGACTTCGCAGTGCTCTGATCTGATAAGTTTATATACATTTATTTACTTAATAATTATTTACAAGAATAGCTAATTCTACTATTTTATGATGAATTACATATATATAGGACTATGCTTTTACTTGCAAAGCTGTTGGACTTTGTTTTACTCATCTAGTATTTTATCATTTCATTTTACTATTCTGTTTACATAAAATAACGGCGTTTCACTACTGGAAAACTTAAAAGTTACTATTCTGTTGACGTTTAAAAATCACATTTTAGTGCTTTCATTGCCGCCTAAAACATTCGTCAAATTTTGAAGGCCAAAATAGTTTGGCGCTAACTTACCCGCTTATGGAATTTTAGCCGACATATTTTCACTTAAGAACTTCCTTGTACTTCCTTATTTGAACACAAAGAGTTAACAATGACTCAACTTGGGTTTACACAAGGCAAGCACTTCTGGCTTAACATAAACCCGTAATGCTGAACTACTTCAAAAAGTGGTAGATTAACCTAACGGCTCACAGAATAATTTAACAAGCAGCAAAGGCTCTGGTTTGTAGATCGGCGAGACGAACCAATGACTAGAAGCACTCAATGCTACGGAATCAAATCGCTAATAAAGTACGATGCAATGTGGCCTTGAATAGGCAGACACGTTCTAAAAATAACTTTCGCTTAAATAGCACTTCTTTCTGCCTAAATCTGAATAAACGCTTGCTATCTCATTTATATTCTGGCATGAAAAACTTGGGTTAAAATTAACCATTAGTTAAAAATAAATAGATAATCTTCACAAGGTTAAAGCCAATTTTGAAGAAGAAACCCTTCCCTTTTTACTTCCTTGAACGAAGTAAAGGAAGTATTGTAAACACGCTAAATTGCGGGTATCATATTTCAACGTAAATATCCATTTTGACCGCAATGGAATGCAATTTAAGGTTGTTTTGGCGTGACATCTCTACGTAAGAACAGAATAAAGGACTCTTTTTTCCTAAACGAATTATAAAACTGATTTAAAATGGATTTGGGGTTGCAATCGGCCGCACCAAAAGTCTATATATATATATATATATGCACTGACTACCAATGAGTATTTGGACACCTGTGCAAATGACGATATCTGCGGTCCTAAGGTATTTCACGAACTCCGCCGGTATATATCGTGTAGGAAACAGCATCGGCTTTAGTCGCATGCAAGATACCTCGCACTTTGGAGCTCTCTGATTTCAAGAAAGGTATAATTATCGGGTATCACAAATGTAGCCTATCCTTAAGGGACATATCTAGCAATCTGAAGTACCCAAAATCGACAGTGGCTTATGTGATTAAGAAGTGGAAGGTGAGCGGTGATTGTCGGAATGTGCCCCGAGTCGGCAGACCAACGAAACTGGGAGATAGAGATTGACGAGTGCTGTCCAGAGAAATTCGGAAGAACCGCACCCAACCGATAGCCCTCATGCGCGAGGAGTTTCAACAGGCATCTGGGAGTATTGTTTCAATGAATACCATCCGTAAGGAAGCACATCTGCTTGGTTTTCATGGTCGTGCTGCTGCCCATAAGCCTTTGATCACAAAGTCCAACCGCGCTGCTCGGTTAATGTGATGCAAAGCACATCGAAATTGGACCGTAGATCAGTGAAAACGGGTTCTTTGGAGTGACGAATCAAGGTTCAACCTTTACCGTTCGGATGGCAGGGTCTGGGTCTGGCGAGACGAACCTGGAGAACGTCTCCTCCCAGAATGCATTGTGACAACAGTAAAGTTCGACGAAGGTGGAATTATGGTCTGGGGGTGTTTCTCCTGGTATGGGGTGGAACCCTTGGTCCCCATTCATGGTAAGCTCAACTCCGATGCCTACTGCACTATTTTGGATGACAATGTGCTTCCTACGTTGTGGCAGTTTTACGGATTGGACCCTTGTTACTTTCAGGACGAATATGCCAGTTGTCATGTTTCGACGTTAACCAAGGCTTGGTGTGGTGCCAATGGAGTTCATCGAATGGACTGGCCTGCCCAGAGTCCAGACCTGAACCTTATCGAGAACCTCTGGGACGAGTTGCATCGCCGAATTCCGGGGTGCACTACCCGTGCAAAATCGGTGAAGGAACTTCTATGTCTTCTCCAAGCCGAGTGGAAGAAAATACCACTAGCTGTCATACAAAGACTTGTCTAAAGTATGCCCTAGAGGGTCCACGCTGTAATTACATCTCGTGGAGGCTCTACCAACTATTGATTTTGAATAAAGTTAGTTTTTCGTTTCTATCACAGGTGTCCAAATACTTATTGGTAGTCAGTGTATATTGTGAGGTTTACCACTGTGTAATTGCAGCCAAAAGTGAGTAACCTTAAGAACTAGTTAGCGAATAATCGCTTATGTTCGTGTGACAAGAAAAAATAAGATGGAAGGGTAACTAACCCTTTATTATTCCAATAAGATTTAACAAAACTCCGTCTTGGAGTGTACAATCAAAGCCGTCTCTCAGGCTTGAACTTAAGAAATTAAGAAATAAACTAAAACTAAAAATTAACTAAAGAGATATAGCCGAAGCTATCAAGATTCTAATCGAGTTGGCCCCTTAACTCTATTTGACTACGAAGCTTATCAAGGACCCGAGTACGGCCGAACGTAATAACAGCTTTGAGAGAGAGAGAGAGTAGCCAAAAGGCGGATGCGCGCAAATCAGAAACTCTGATTCTCTCTAACTCAGCAAGTAGAACTTCGCGGTTTAAATACCGCTCTTCCTCATTAAGTATTCAGAGTGATTCCAAAACTACGTTCTGACCGGAAGTAGTAAGTTGAAGTTAAGAATTTGACAGGAAAGGAACTTAAAATTTAACTGTTAATAAAATTAATATAATCCTTACATAATATATATATGTGCGTTTATGTAATATAAAGTATATGAAAGCAAACTTCTAATTTTAATTGGCTATGACTTCTTTTATTTTTTTATTTAGTTTGGGGATTTCACCTCTTTATCTTAAAAATAGTATTATAAGTCTAAACTACGTCATTCAAATTAATCATGTGATCTTACGTAGCGCTTAATGCAGATGCCCCTTGTCCAATCAAATAATTGCATGCCAAAACTTCTTCGAACTCCAACTGAAACTCTTGACTCCCTCTCTTTTTCCTCTGAATCCCTGCGGCACCTTTTGCTTACGCTTTCATCCTGGCAGGACGCTGCTGCAGTTATCTATGCTCGCTTTTATCGCCACAGTATAAAAACTGTAAATGTTCTAGAAATAAACAGGATTGATGGGCCAAGTGAATTGTGGCCACAAATGTGAATCTAAATAATAAAGAAATTTAATCCGGCTCCACTGGTTCTTCTTCAATATGGGTCATCGCTCTAAGTATCAAGTATCTACGGACTCAATATTTCGTTTCTACGTCTCAGTGCTCCTACATCATCAATTATTGCAATGCATTAAAATGTAATCAGTAATGTAACTTAGGTAATTGGGTTCGGTAAGCGGGATTACGGCAAAGCACTCGAGAGCTATCTGTCTAAGGAAGGAATGCATTCGTGAGAGACGTTCTAAGGGAAACTGGTTCGTCTGGTTAAAAGAATTTGTCTCTAATCCGTTATTATTTTGCATGGGGTAGGAAATGTCGTGGCAAAAGACCGAGTCAAACTACTATTCAGAAATATCTTTCCATATTTACATATTCTGCATGTATCACTATTTACAGCAGGGTTTCTTAAACGTTTTTTCAATCGCGACCCCTTTCTATCACTGAGACTTTTTTCGCGACCCCCAGGACCCCATAATATTTATAAAAATTTTGTGGGATCCTTTAAGTATTGTGCAAATCGACTCAAGCGTGAGTAAAACTGTCAATTTTTTCCACTTATACTGTAATATACTATTGCATTTTTAGGTCATTAACTTTAATTTCTAACTTTAAGACATAGAACAATGTGAACATTTTAAATAAGTAACAGATGAAATGACAGCGTCAGTTGCAAGGAAAATGAACGCTTATATTATAAAGAGAAAGCGTCGAAACGTTTTCTTTTTTTTTATCTTTGTCTGTATTGTCTTATCTTCATGTCTTTGCAGATACATTGTGCAAAAATATTTGGTAATTGTAAAATTATTATAATAAATTAAAAAGATATCAAAACTGCTAAAATTTTTGGCGACCCCTGCTGCTGTGCAGGTCCCGCGATCCCCTTCGGGAGTCGCAACCCACAGTTTAAGAAAACCTGATTTACAGCTTTTAATCAAACATAGTTTTAAGAAGCAAGCAAGCTGAAACTATTCCACTGAGGTGTTTTACTAACACCCTACAAAAACTATTAAGGCTAAATCCAAATTAAACTTTTTTTACGTGTTGGCTCCTCGTACTCTCACTCTTTCCACCACCCCCTGCTGGTTGTGAAGACGAAGCTGATTGGCTGACAGCAGAGGGATACATGATAGGTATTTTAATAGGTGATATATTGCTTCATCATTTTTAGTTGTTTATTATTTGATGCAGTACTTTACTAATCGCTACTTTTCACACAATATATTTCTTCACTTCCACTCAACTTACATTTTTCTTCGTCGACTAATGGGGCGGTTAAGTAAAATTTTTCCTCCGGCACTTTGATCCTACTATATCTGTTTCGTTGTTCCTGATAATTCTTATATCTGATGCAGATTAAAAGCGCCCTCTCGCACGATGAAACTTTTTTGTCATTCGAAACAAGTCAGTGATCATTTTTAAGCTCAGTTTAATGGGGCTTATATGGATATATTGATAATGAAATTGATTAAACTTGAGTTAAGGAATAAAAATATCTAGTTTAGTTATAAGGTATTGTCTCCTTCCTTTCAAAATGCCTTCATGTTGTTACAGGGTCACTGTTTTTTTAGTCCAGTGGGGCTTTGTCCCTGAAAGACTCACCTATGTTTTCGTTTTGCGATTTTGCGTTGGTTCACTATAAATGTCCGTTTCACTTTTCAAACTGTTGCCACAAAATGTTAGAGTTCTGCATTATATTTGAAGAAATTAAATAATGAAAAATCTGCATAAATGTATGTATATTTCTCGTATTGTGATAAAACAACGGTACATAGAGTCATCGAATTTTGAATAACGTAATCCTCCAACGAATATGGGCATGTGGAAGTCCAAATTTGAAATTTGGAATTTGTTTTATTATCGATTTCATATTTTGTAAAACGTTAACGAATTTTTGATTAACAAATTCAAGAATTTCAAAGCGAGCAGTGGCAACGTAGTACAGAAATAACATTTTTATCTCTATGAGAAAATGCGTATCGGAAATTCTAAACATACGCTCAATTAAAAAGTATTTTGCGATATTGCTTTTGAACTGAGTTTTATGTTTTAAGTGCGAAGATCGTGATATTTAATAAATAAAGGTAACAGACAAAATGTTAAAAAAAAACACCCCTTTGGACATTTTGTAATGCAGAAGACGTCAAAAATGATCAATGCCCTGGCTGGGACTCGAACCCTGGACCTCTCTAATACGCGTCGAGTGTTCTTCCCCGAAGGCATGCGATAAAACCGAAGAAATAACCTTATTTTGTATTTTTATTATATTGTTATTATTATTATTATTGTTATTATTTTCGCTATGTCTCTGGTGTTCACTTCTGAGTGAAGTTTGAATTGTGCCTGTGGTTTTTTTCTCTTCCACAAATTGGATAAATATGAGCCTATTACACTCGATATCATAGCTAAAAAGGCAGAAGCGTATGGTTCACCATGTGTTAGTCAATTAACCAATCCAGTGAGTAGTTATTAATTGGCTTCTAAATATTTTTACATATCAAGAAATCGTCTTTCTTTCTTCATCTTTCTTTAAAGCATCACTCAACTATATCGAATTTTCAAGAACTGTTTATTTGTATACGTAAATTCTTGAAGAAAATATTCAGAATGGAACGTCAGTTTTTTTTTTCATGTATAGTCAGTCGCACTCCCCTTAAAGCCAAGAAATCTCACACCATGAAGCGATAACATTCATAACAACATTCTGGAAATTCAAATTATCGCAAATCTCCTCAAGCGTAACGCCCATTTTCAGTGCTTACAGCTCTTACTGCATGGTTTTTCCCTACAAAAGAAATGTAAAAATTAGGAAAAAAAAAAAGGTTCTTTGTTTTCCTCCTCCTTCAAAAAAGGTGAGTTTTTAAAGCTAGTGCTCCACATGATCATTAATTTGCTGTCGTAAATAGAATAAAATACATTTTTAAATGTTCTATCACGAAACTAGAGCTGAAACAGTATTTTGTATTTACTTTATTTATCGATTTCATGGCAATTAAAATTCATTAGACCTTTTTCTTATTAAATCTTAAATCCATAGAGATGTCCTCCTTGTAGTTGAGTTTTAAAAACTTATTTTATCAAATAAGAAATATAAATATTCCGCACATTACATTAAAAAAAAAATAAATAACAGAAAAACCTCTGTTTCGAAGTCAGCTATTGTATTCTCAGCAAAATACATTTTAATTGGCGACCTTTCGAAATTGAAGTAAAGTTTTTGTATTTAAATTCAATTAACTGCGATCTATTTGAATGCCGCGCATTCGAATGAAACTAAAAAATTAGCTCAGTTCTTTAAACTGGAATTTATTAATTAATCATCAGCAGCAGCAGCAAAATTTAGTTAATTGGTCACCGTTCATTGGTTTGGGGGCGAAAATGCTTCGGGTTAATTTTTGAGGAATGTTTGCTTTTCTTTTTGTCCTCAGATCGCCTGGTACAAATCGCACATGAAGATAAAATGAAATACAGCATCTGGCGCCATCTATTAATGATATTATGAAATTACATTATATTAAAAACGTTTTCTTTCCCATTGTTTTATTTTTATGTCTGCAGTTTAATAAAAAAATCTGTTTACCAAAATTTTATACCTGTCAATGTTTTTTTACGACGAAGTTAATAATTAAATTTAATATGATTTGAACCTGTTCGGTGCTTTAATTTAAATAACAATTACGAAAGTACAGAAGCTTAGAAATGAGGAAAATTAAATTGATCTTGGTCACTTGGAATTAGCATGCAATTATGATAAATCAAGCGTTAATATAGATATATTTATCTTTGACTGGTCATGTAATTCCAAAAAAATATTAATGAGAATTATTTTTTATGTTTTCATAAAGAAATTTTTCTTCATATTATATATTGCAGGGGCGGGGAATCATTTAAGAGTTTTGATCTGCGAACAAACACTATTTGGAATCTTGTGTATATTTGCACATAAGTAACGCTTCTTTATTTTAAATTCAGTAATGTTATTTTGCTTTAAAAATTAATCAAATTTGAATAAGGCATATAAATTATATTAATAAAATATAAGCTTGAAAAGGTTAGCTCAGATAATATAAACTGAGGTCAGTTTTGACCAAGGAGGAGATAAATGGACTAAGTCTCTCGCGTATATTCTGTGCAATGAAAAGGAAGCCATAAAAATCACGGTATGACGTCATGACTTTTCATGGCCACTGCCATAAGCGGTTTTACAGATTAGCGGTTATCTACTCTTAGAACTTCACGGACCACTACATATAATTTTATATTTGGCGGATCACTAATATGAATTTTTTTTTAAATCTTAAATCAGACCTTAAAAACAACATATTAATACGCAAAAACAATATTCAACTATCTAATACATATAATTCTAATTTTCATTTGTTAATATAATTATCAAAACATTTGGTGTTCAGCAGCATGCCTTTATGGACGCCCCTGATTATGAGTAACAATTAAAATTCTATTAACATCTCACTGATACACATAATTCGTTCACATTGAAAAATTATATGAAAAGTACAAAAATCTTACCATTTTGTACAGAAAGCTTCACATTTCCATATCACTGAAAAGGAACTTCACGAAAAGCAAGAACAAACCCGCAAACGCAAAGCAATATCAATAAACTGAAAGTGTTATGCCGCCAATTTTTAATTATTGTAAACATAATAATCATCGCTTACTCAGCAATGGCGCCATCGATTGACAGTTAGACAAAACAAGAATTTATTATAAACAAGAATGCAGATGGTTCTCATAAAAATCCATCAAACTGCCTATTGACCCGGAGAAAAACTGTGTTATTAACGACAACAATAGCATATGTTTGTAATTCAAAAGGAAAGAGAATTCCAGTTCGCGCTATTATTGATAACAGCAGCATATCTATGGATGCCAACTCTCATTTTCAAATGTCGCTAGATACACCTGCAAAAGTAGCTAAAAAGTCGCTAAATTCATTGGAGAAATTTCCCTAAAAGTAGCAGTTAAATTTTTTTTAAACAAAGTATAATCCATCTTCCATAATAGGTTTCGTTACTCGTCATGTTTTAAACTGAATCTTCATAAAATATAAATATTGTCCCAAATTTTCTGCCGACCATCAAAACGTTTTCACGGACCACCGATTGGTGACCGCTGATATAGATCATTCTGGTTGGTTTTGTTTACATCCTCGTTGTTAACTATTCATCACTCATCGTTTGTAACACTCCCGTTCTAATTTTAATACTTAGAATAAAAAATTTTCTACTTAGTTTATAGAAAAATCACACGGATTGCAAATAACTCGTTCAAATTTAAAAAAACAAAAATGTGTTAATGGTAACACAGATATATACATGGTAACATCTGGAAGGCCAGTGGAAGTTTCAATGGTATTTTATGCAAATTATGCATAAAAACACTTTTCTGCCTGCAGACGTTGATGTTTGCTTTCAAAATCGGTATAATTTTATTTAACAATATGTTTCGTAGTCGTATCCGTACGCTATGCGGCGGCCATAATTAAGTCGTGACGTCACGTTGTTGACATCATGGACCTTATAAGAGATAGACTAACCCAGTGGGCGGGTCGCGCGTCACCGATATGTCGGCAAGAAAGAGTAGGGACGAATTTACTTTAACACTGAAACCTATGGCGTTTGTATCACATAACTCTTTTTAATTTTTAAATGTGATACGTTGTGTGATGAGATTATGAAAGCCACAGTTTTTCCAAATAGAATTTATATCTCATTAAAGCACTTTTTACTGCATTTCGCGCATTTTTTTTCACAAATTCTTGTACAAACATTTTTACTTTGGTAAAACGGTAAAAACTCTAAGCACAAAATTTATAAACTTAATTTTGAGTTAAAATAAAGTAAAATTAAGTAAGATTAATAGTACGCTATGCTTTGAAATAAATATGGTAAAATTAAACAAAATCTGATAATTTTTTTTAATTTAATGAACATTTTCAGGCAGTGATTTACCAAACTATAAGAACATTACAAAACGAAAATATTTATTTGATTATATAATCATTAAATTATTCTGAGCGTAATGAAGGGAAAAAAAGAAGATAAAATAAAATCTAGAAGCACTCAAATTTTATATTACCCCCAAAAGGAACCTTTTTTTTTTTTTAAGTTTTGTGTGTTACCTATATTTATTGAATATCATGTTCTTCGTCCGTAAACCACATACATTTGAAAACAGCATATCTTTAGAATTTCCGCACTGGAGATAAAACTGTTATTTTCCGTACAGTGCTCGCTCTGAACTCGTTGAGTTTGTTAATCAAAAACACGTTAAAGTTTTACAAAATATGAAATAGATTAAAACAAATTCGAAATTCGGCCGTCCAGATTCCTATGTTCGAATGGAGGATTACATTATTCAAAATTTGATGGCTCTAGATACTGTCGTTTTTGTCACAGTGCGAGAAACATACATGTATTCATGCAGATTCTTAATTATTTAATTTCTTTACATATAATACAAGGCGATAATATTTGGTAACAACAATTTGAAAGGAGAGATGGACATTTATAGTAAAACAGCGCAAAATGCCGTTTCAAAGCCTTTCTAGGCTACCGCCCCTTTGGGCTAATAAATTAAATTAACAGTAAATAAAAAAAATCTTATACAGAACTAAAAATAAATTTAAAAAATAATCACTAGAAAATACAAGCAAAATTAATTATTACGGTTAAATACAATTTTAATATTAGAATTAAATGGATAAAAATTTTTAAGGAGACAAAAGTGTTTATCAGTATGATGTATTATGAAATATAATTGAAATAAAATTCCTTCATAGAAATTGCGCTATAATACTCATCTATAATTTTAAAAAAAGCAGCAAATTTAGAATTTTAAACAAAACTTTGAAAAATTCATTTTTAAATATTTTAGTATTTTTTACTTATTTACACCAATAAAAAGCATAAATATTGCTTGTTTGAAATTTTCTATTCGTTCAGATTTAAAATATTATTTTCTAAAAGAAGTAGTTCCAAATTTCCTTACAGCATAGGAAAAGCTCAAAAACTATCCAGTCCTGAAAGCATGTATAATTATTTGGAATGTTAATTATGCTTGATAAATATGCTAAATTTTTAAAAATCAATCTCAATTTCAAAAATAAAAATATGTAGAAATTCTAATTTATGAAATGAGGCACTACAACCAGCTTTATCTTGACAATTATACACGCTGTAATAGGCAACCAATGTTAAATTTCTGCAAGTCGTCCCTACTCCTCCGGAAGTGATCAAGGTGACAGCCGGCAACGCCTCAGACGAGGGAGAAAACCCGTTTGAGTTAGTCTTATTTCTTATAAGGTCCATGGTTGACATCTCCTTAGTTTCACTTTTGTGACGTCATACTTAGTCCATCCATACTAACCGCCTTGGAAATTTTTAATGATATGCTATTTTTAAATATCTGGTGAATTTGGTGTTGAATTGAATTGTATGTAGGGTAAGCGCGAAAATCGTGATATTTAATAAATAAAGTTAACGAAACGTTAATAATAAAGAGAAAAAAAAAACGTGTAACGTAAAAAGAGAAAATATATTTTAAGCTAACCATCTTACTAAGAAAACGCATCACTGATATGATTAACTGAGAAAAGAACGAAAAAATTATATAAATGTATGCCAACACTTAACACTGCATCGAAAATTCTAAATTTTGTTAAATTAAATAAAATTTTCCAATTTTGCTGTTGAATTGTATATGGCGTAAGTGTGAAGAAAATAACGAAGCCAACAAGGCAAAACAAATGGGCTAACAAGAGTGAGTGCAAGAGCAGACTATAAGTAGACTTCGGACTCAGCCAGAGCGTAAAAAAGTTTAGCCAACTCTTTTGAGCCACCGTTAGAAACTGAAACCATTCTTTTTTTTTTTTTTTTTTTTTTTTTTTTTTTTACTTCCTTGTACGAAATAAAAGAAGTGTTGTAATCGTGGAAAATTTCGGGTATCATATTTCAACGAAAATATCCATTTCGACCGCTCTCGAAACCATTTGAACAATGTTTTTGCGTGGCATCTGTACGTACGGGCAGAGTGAAAGACTCTATTTGCCAAAACGGATTGTAAAATGCATTTAAAATGGATACAAAAGGGATTATTCTTCCCTTCTGAATCCATTATGAATCTTTGACTCCTTCTGAATCCTTGAATTCATGATACATACATATGTACGTACCTATTCGGGATACATACATATGTACGTACCTAGGTACGTACATGTGTATGTATCCCGCATAACTCAAGAACGAGTAGCAGTAAAACGTTTATTCCCACTCTGTCACCTGGCTCAGTGAGCTTATTTTATTGAATTCTTATATGTTGGTAAATTGTGCCTTTGTTGCTTTAAATGTGATTGAATTATATGGTTTTCATGCCTTTTGTTAACCTGCATGCAATAAGTTCTAGAATTATCAACAATTTAAAAGTGGCTAGTTAAGCCTAACGAACCGCCATTTGATTACATATGAAACTCAGTAGAATAGTGAATTAAGTCAGTTTTTACACTTCCAATGTCTTATTGCTGAGTGGGACCAAAAGTAAACTTTCAATTTTGTGCACCGAAAAATATACCTTCTAGCCCGCTGTCCGAATAGCTTGCTCTTGTGTATAAAATCTAATTTTAATTGCAAAAATTGTTGTTGTTTTTTAAGTGTATTTGGTGTTTTATGTTTTCCTGTATTTTAGAATTCTTAATGAAGACGTTTTGAGTTTTTATATGTTTTTGCTTTACCGCGAAGTGAGAACTGAATTAATTGAATGAGAAATATATAAATTGCTCATATTTTTTTGCTTTAAAATGTTTCAATTATATTGTTTTTGTATTCATTCTAGTTAAGGATTTTATGGCTTTAGTTGACCTAATAGAATGTAACAGTTGTAGAATTATGAGTAATAGTTGTAGAATTATGTGCAATTTAAAAGTGTGCGCACCGCACCAAAAATTTCAAAATACAAAAAACTTTTCAAAATACAAAAAAGCCTAGTGTGACAGGAATTTGCTTGCATTGAAACTCCTAATTGTATAGAGAATTAAATCGGTCAGTGTAGCTTGAGTGTCGTCTTGCCCAGTGGGACCAGAAGTTAACTTTAATTTTGGTGCGCCAAACAATTTGTCTTTTTGCGCGATGGCCGAATTGCTTGTTTTCTCGTAGAAACTGATTTCCATTGCAAAAATTGTTTTTTAAAATCTTTTTAACTGAATTCGGTGTTTTAAGTTTTTTGTATTTTGAAATTTTTAATGACGGTGTTTTGAGTTTTTATGCGTTTTTGCCTTGCCGATGGGTGAGAAATGAATTGACTGAGTTAGAAATATATTTCTAGTGAAATAAATCTGAATAAAATGGAGCAAAAACATCTGTATAACTTAATAGGACATACAAGGAAGTCATGTGTTGCGCGATTTTTTAATTATTATTATTATTGTTGTTGTTGTTATCATTATTATTATTATTATTATTACTCTTACTACTACTACTATTTTAGAACTAAGTGAGGCAAAAGAAAAATTCATTTCTTTGGACGAAGCAAAAAGACTTTCTCTAGAAAATTCAGTTCGCCATCATGCTCGAATGCAAGCTATCATCTGCTTGATCTTATGGGTAAGATATGATGTCGATTTATATCTCTCATAGGAATAAATTTCTTAACTCTTATCTGACGTGAAAAATAATTTAAAGGCTAAAATTCATCGTGCAGCTAAGAAAGCACAAATTTCCCAAAAATTATGAGAAAAAATTATTTTCTTGATTATTAATGTAAACATTCTCTTGGTATTTTATACCTGTATTTGTATACTTTTAATACACTGTCTTAATTTCTTTGACATATTTTAATATACGCGTATATATACGTTCTTACAGATATCACAAAAAATATTCTAGGCGTATATATACGTTCTTACAGATATCACAAAAAATATTCTAAGCGTATATATACGTTCTTACAGATATCACAAAAATATTCTAGGCGTATATATACGTTCTTACAGATATCACAAAAAATATTCTAGGCGTATATATACAAGTATTCCGGTTATAGGGTGAATTATACGTAGATAAGCCAGTATATATGATTTCACCACTTTATGCATAAAATTTATATTTTACTGAATTAATCCTCTAATACTTAATCACCTAAAGTTGTTGGTGAAATTTAATTTATTTTATATTTCTAAACTAAACGCATTATTTGCTCTCCCCCACCCTCTGTAGATTTCAGGATTAATGACGTATTCAATAAGTGAATGGTACCATTCTGATCCTACGCAAGAACCTCTTCTATCCATGCCACGTCACCAATCCACCGTTTATCTCAGTCACTGTGGTATTGTCATCTGCCTCACAGGCTATTATGGATTTTGGGCAGCGCTTCGACAAGTACATTCTATGATTTTTGCGGTAGGTTCTTTTTAAAATGTAATATTTAAAACGATTGGGAAATTAAAGACTTTTCTTTTTAAAATTTTACTTTAAAGTTTGAAAACAGTTCAGTTAGGTAAAGATACATCGCGTTTAGCGATTTTAGAGACATTTCGGCAAAAATCATAAATTAATGGTGAGTTCAGAAAGCCTGACAAAAAAAAAAAAAAAGGTTGAATTTGATCACATCTGTAACTGTAACTAATTTTAGATCCAAAAATGGGTCTTCCGTCAAAATTAATTAATTTTCAGTTATTAGGTGAAATATCATGCACGAATTTAAGAGTCTCTGTTAAGTCTCACTCTTTTCGCTAACATACTGTTGCGTTTTTCTTTTCTTCTGACACCAGTTGTTACGTTATTTTCTTCTTTCACGTTCGTACGGGGTTTGTGTGGATTTGAAGTGAATAACGACGACACTTAATGAAGTATCGAAACACACTTTATTGGCCGGTATTTAATCAGGACAACTCCAAAACCTTGTTTACAGTCGTCGAAGTGTTATAAACACGCTGACACGACCAGCGACAGAGCCTCCAAGTTATCAGGCTAGCTCCAAAATCACTTTTCACAGTCGTCGATGAAACACGTCGATGAAACACGCTGACACGATCAGCGACACAACCTTCAGGTTATCAGGCTATCACGGTGGAGAGAGCTTGCACAGCACCAGAGTACAGCTCCCGACTCTGCTTGGTCGTTCTTGGAACTCCACATACTCTCGAGACTCTCCACGCTACAACTCGCGATGCACTCGACGACACACACAGCACGGCTCCCGACTCTTCGGTTCAGTCGTTCCCGGTTCGGTTCAGTCGTTCCCGGTTCGGTTCAGTCGTTCCCGGTTCGGTTCAGTCAGCTCAACATGCTCTTTCGACGATGCATTAACTGCGATACACTACGAGACTCTTTCGGTGCACTCAACGACCCACTCGGCACTCGATCGACTCCGCAGGGATTGACTCTCTAGACGAGACACCAACTCGATACTAACTATCTCGCACTCTATGCGAGGCAAACACTCTCGCCCTCTCGACGATGCACACTAACTGATTGTGGACCAGCAGGGTTTATATAGCTTTTGGCTGGTGTTCGAAAATGTTCTGGGCTAAACCGGTAAGAATTCGTTCCAGAAGGTTCTCCATCCGTCCATGGCATAGCGCCAATTTTGTCGCCAAATGGGTGATTTCTCGCCAAATGTGGCAACCCAGCCTTCCCTTGCCATTTTATGGCAACCCTAAACCTTCCTAGCGGGGAAGCTATCTCACCGCGCCTGGACATTTCGTAACAATACACTAAGTCAAGACTCAAGTTAGAACTAAACGAAATATCGCTGTGTCTAGAATGCAAACAGCTAAACGAAGGGTACGAAGGATGTAAAATACCCTTTTATTATTAAGAACTCAAAAACTGAACAGAAGCCACTTCTCGTGCTTACAAAACAGTATCTAGTAATGTGGCCTTCAGCAGGCGGAACACGCTCTATCTAGGGAATCTAAAATCTTCCTTTATATGCTACCTCCTTCTGCCTCATTTAAACACGCTCGAAATAAAATTTGCATTCTGATAGGAAAACTGAAAGGAAGAAATGACAGCATAGATCCTTAAAATAAAATAACTGATTAATTTAAATAAATACCTTACATTTGTAATATGTATATTTTTTTATTTCAGTTTTCTTACATTGTATTCATAACTTCAGTAGCCGAAATCTGTGGCGGTGCAGTCATTCTTTCCTACTTGGAGCAGGTAGTATATATTTCTAGCAAATCGTAAGTGCAATCAAATTGAGAGATTATTAAATATTATTTTTTTCATTGAAAATGCAAAATAGTTTATTATTTCCTTAAAATGAAATAATACACCTCCATACTCAAAAATACCTACTCTTTGCATAATTATACTTCTGTTAATGTGTTACAAACTTTTCACATAAGCATTGAAAACTTCCAGTTCCATAAAAGCTATAAAATCGACTAATGCGTTAAAAAAATGGAATTCTTTCCAACGTTCCTCCTTGACAGAAAATGCCGCCCCCCTCAAAAAATATATTAAACAGATTAAATTTGAAAGGCAAAAAAAAAGTAAAATCTGAAAGCTGTCAGATTTTATATTAGAGATTTTTTTTAGATTTATATTAGAGACCCAAAGATACTTTTTTTTCCCACTTACACACACATACGCGTTTCGAGTGCAGAAAAGCTAACGCCACTTTGAATTAAAAATATTTAAAAATAGCATGTCTTCAAAATTTCCGATAGATAGGCTCGCGCACTGGAGATTAAAATATTTTATTCCGCACAGACTGTTGCCACTGTTCGCTTTGAAATCGTTGAGTTTCTTAATAAAAAATTCGCTGAAGGTTTAAAAAATATCAAATAGATAATAAAAAAATTCAGAACTCATGATTCGGGGTTCCAGCTGGCCAAGTTCTGGTGGAAGACTACGTTATTCAAAATTGGATGGCTCTAGGTATCGTTGTTGCTGCCAGCCGTTATTCTGAAATAAAAGACATTACTTGCTGTGTTTTGAGTATTTTCCCATGCATCTGATATTGTTGTTACAGTCTCCAAACCTCATAGTATTTTATAGTATTGTAGATATATAGTATCATAGCATCTGAGGATGAATAATTCTGGCAGAAGACTGTAACTAATGGATTATTATTATTATTACCTACAGGATTGATTTGCTGTATTACGCACTCATGATATTTATACAGTCTTTAAGAAGAACATTTATGACCACCTTATAGGATAAATACCTCATAGGCAGTCAAAATTAACTGTAGAATATACCTTCCTTTTTGTACATGTTTAAACTACGTCGCATCTTAAACGGCTTGCCTCTAAAATGTCTTGCCTTGCATTATTCACTGACTTAGGCGGCAAGCATTGATCAAGTTTCTAATTAAAAATGAGTACAAATTATGGAAATACAATTGAATAATGGATATTCACTGGGAGAACCAAATGTTTCTTTTGGATATGATTCAGTGAAATTAATCAATTTATAGATATTAACCCTTTGGGTACGTTTGACAAGTGAGACTCGTCATCTGCTTACTTGGGCGACATTACGGTGGACGTGTCTGACTCGTCAACTGAATTTAAGAAGCAGGCGTTGATGTCTGCGGCACCCCCCCCACCAGTGGGCGTTGATCGCAAACAATTGCCTGACGTTTGTTTATGACATCTCACAGTTGCAAATAAGGTTAATTCCATTTATCTTTATTATTACCCCTGTTTTTTGATACGCTACCCTAAGATGTCTGACATAAAAAATACATGACTGCGAAAATGATAGTTTTTTGATACGCTACCCTAAGATGTCTGACATAAAAAATACATGACTGCGAAAATGATAGTTTTTTGATACGCTACCCTAAGATGTCTGACATAAAAATACATGACTGCGAAAATGATAGTTTTTTGATACGCTACCCTAAGATGTCTGACATAAAAAATACATGACTGGGAAAATGATAGTTTTTTGATACGCTACCCTAAGATGTCTGACATAAAAAATACATGACTGGGAAAATGATAGTTTTTTGATACGCTACCCTAAGATGTCTGACATAAAAAATACATGACTGCGAAAATGATAGTTTTTTGATACGCTACCCTAAGATGTCTGACATAAAAAATACATGACTGCGAAAAAGATAGTTTTTTGATACGCTACCCTAAGATGTCTGACATAAAAAATACATGACTGGGAAAATGATAGTTTTTTGATACGCTACCCTAAGATGTCTGACATAAAAAATACATGACTGCGAAAATGATAGTTTTTTGATACGCTACCCTAAGATGTCTGACATAAAAAATACATGACTGCGAAAATGATAGTTTTTTGATACGCTACCCTAAGATGTCTGACATAAAAATACATGACTGCGAAAATGATAGTTTTTTGATACGCTACCCTAAGATGTCTGACATAAAAAATACATGACTGGGAAAATGATAGTTTTTTGATACGCTACCCTAAGATGTCTGACATAAAAAATACATGACTGCGAAAATGATAGTTTTTTGATACGCTACCCTAAGATGTCTGACATAAAAAATACATGACTGGGAAAATGATAGTTTTTTGATACGCTACCCTAAGATGTCTGACATAAAAAATACATGACTGCGAAAATGATAGTTTTTTGATACGCTACCCTAAGATGTCTGACATAAAAATACATGACTGCGAAAATGATAGTTTTTTGATACGCTACCCTAAGATGTCTGACATAAAAAATACATGACTGGGAAAATGATAGTTTTTTGATACGCTACCCTAAGATGTCTGACATAAAAAATACATGACTGGGAAAATGATAGTTTTTTGATACGCTACCCTAAGATGTCTGACATAAAAAATACATGACTGCGAAAATGATAGTTTTTTGATACGCTACCCTAAGATGTCTGACATAAAAAATACATGACTGCGAAAATGATAGTTCTATAAAATGCTCTATCAGAAAAATAAGAATGCAGGGGGAAGTCTATTTAACATTGAGTAAGTGACTGTTTCGCTATCTAGGCGAGATATCGCCAAGCTGGCGACGGTTTTGGCGACTAATTTTTTTTGCCAAATTTGGCGGAAAATGGCAAAAATACGCCTAACTGCGTATGAAAAAATGCAAGAAGTTTGATGTACGATAAAAATGGATCAGGATATTTAACTTCAAATCTTGCAATTTTTGTATCATATTCAACTTAGCCTGAGGAACTGGTTTATTAAATAAGAATAGTTCGGGGAGATAAATTTAAATGAAGTGCAGCAAAAAAAGAGTGCATAATTTAATAGGCATTACAATGAAGTTGTGTGTTGTATCCAGAAATTTTTTTAACAGGGCGAGTAGCACACATACATATATGCAGATTCTTCGTTATTTGATGTCTTTAAAAATAATACGAGACAATAATATATAGTGGCAGCAATTTGAAAGCCAAATCTCTCCTCTATAGTGAACCGACATCCATACTGGATCCACATCAAAATCCCGTTTGCAAACTAAGAGCCCCTTTTGGGCTAGAAATATAATGTCATCAAATCACATTATGCTCCTGAATATTCGGATATTAACATAGAAAGAGCTTCAGTTTGATGGCAAAAGCTCATGTTTTCTTCTCAATGAATGGCCCTCTAGGAAATGCGAAGACAAACTGATCGGACAGCTAGCAGAAACCCATCATAAGTTGTTTGATCAAAACCAGGTATGCTGTTGAGGGATGAAACTTGGAATACCGTAAGCCAATTAATATTTCAAAATTTATTACACTTTTAATGTATAATTTCAATTTAGCAGAAAACAACCGGTTGCATAGAAGTTGCCTTCACTTAAAAATACATATATCATGTTATGAATTATTTCTCCCGCCTTCTTAGCATGCCTTCGTGGTGTAATAGGCAGCACACTCGGTGCGTATTCGAGAGGTCCGTGGTTCAAGTCCCGGCGAGGGCACTACACATTCATCACATCTCTCCTGCTTCGAAATAGGAGAAAATAGAATTTAACTTTGATAAATCTTCTATTAGTTATGCCTGTGATGTCTGCAAAATCCTAAATGCTTTAAGAAATTAGTTCTCGACTGTAGTTCTCTTTTAAAAACACAATTAGATATATAAGTTGTTCTCAAATATTACAAAATAATAATTAAAAAATTTGATAAATACACAATTGGAAAATGCAGTAAATTTTAGAATGGATTTTCAGAATAATGGCAACTAAAATATTAATTCAAAAGAAGAATTCTTATTGAATAAAAACAAAGCATTAGTGGCACAGTTTAAATAATGATAAAACCCTTTTCACTTTTTAATCATTTCTATTCTCCAAGAGGAAAAGAAAACATCCGTTAATATTATTCATAAAATAAAATAAAACAAAACATACAACTTATTAATTGATAGCAATACAGTTATAAAAATACTAAAAAGAATTATGCACGCCGGAAACATTTATCAATCAGAATAAAAATAACATTTTGTTACGTAAACACTTTTCGTTCAGAACCGGAACGAAATTTTACTCGTGTTGACTTCTAATGAAAACAAAATTATTCTTCATTTAGAACATAGAATTAAAACACGGGAAATTCAAATAAAAATCCATTATTTAAACAACGTAAGACAATATAAATTTTTAACGTGCAACCTAGATAAAAGAAACACCTAGAGCTTATACCGTGTTTGACGGCATATAAGACGCACTTTTTTTTCCTAATTTTGGTCTCAAAAAAGTTACCTGCGTCTTATATGTGAAGGACACAGTCACGTGAAAGTAATTGCATTCAATAATTGTTTATATGGCTTTTACGAAACGTGAGAACTAAAAGAAACCACGCTATTGAAACTTTTTTCCCTTGTGTGTGGCCGCCTAAATAAGGGTGCGTCTTATATGCCGTCAAATACGGTATATACTTTATATATGATTCTGTTTCGTTTTCAACGACACATTTTATTCCATATTATTAAAGTATTATCGACGTTATAATTAGAATTTTATATTGTTTCAAGTGAAACTGCTATCTCTTTATTAAGTTAAATGCTTATTAAGTGAAAATCTCTTTCTTATTAAGTTAAATGCTTATCCGTTATCTTCGGGTGAAGATGAAACCATGCAATGTCCAAAATAACCTTCGGGTGAAAATAAAACCGCTACTTTATTCAATTTCCAAAATAATCTTAGGGTGAAGACTTCGCTGGTGGAAGTAGTACCTAAAAAACTGGAAAAGAATATGAGCCGATGTCTTGGATTCGTAAACTAAACATGGTTTTTCTCAACTGGATAAAACATTCGAACCGCGCGTTCGGTAGCCAACTACAACCGAAACTACCATAAACAAAATACTCACTTGGCATTTTTAAAATAGTTTTAATTAACAAAACGCAAATAAGATAAAACATTACAATTAAGGGCGTTATAATTACACATTTAAGTTACAAAGTAAATATCAGGGAATAACATCTCGGGAAAACAGCATGCTTAGTTCATGACTCCCGCACATCGACTAACTGTATATAGTTTTTGTTTATGACTGGTGTTTATTCCGGCGGTCGCTAGGTGGCGCTCGTTGAGCCGTAGGGTTACAATATGAAAAAAATCTGATGTTGATACTACATGACTTCTTTGTACGGCCTACCAAATTACATCCATTTTTTTTGCTGAATTTCATGTAAAATTCTTTCCTCGAATTTCATTAGAAATTTATTTACCATTTCATCAATTCAGTTATCACTTGGCGACAAGACAAAGATACATAAAAACACTAAACATCTGCATTGAAAATTATAAATACAGAAAAACATAAAACACCAAATAGAGATAAACACAATTTTTGCAACTAAAATTAGCGTTTCTAAGCAAAAACAAGCAATTTGGTCTGCGGGCAAGAAGACAGATTTTTCGGTGCACAAAACTGGAAGTTTACTTTTGGTCCCATCCGTCAAAGAGATACTGAAATTGGTGGACAAGCTAACTTAATTCACTATTCTATTAAGAGTTTCAAATGTAAGTAAATGGAGGTTTCATTAGGCTTAGTACCACTTAAACAACTTTTAAATTTATTGATAGTTCTAAAAGTATTGCGTGCAGATTAACTAAAGGCAGAAAAACCTTAACAAGAACATAAGAACAGAATATTTCAATCAATTTCAAAGCAAAATATGCCCAGTTTACCAACGTATAAGAATAAAAAAACTGAGCTCAACGGGTAACAGGGCAGATATATAAAGAATATGAGACTGAGCTTACCCCTGCTTAATCTCATAATCTTTCCTACCATTACCATTTTTTCGTTTCTTTTCTTTTATTAGCCCGAAGGAGCGTAAGCCCAGAAGCGCTGTTAGTCTCGAAACGGCATTTAGTATTGAATCACTTTTGAAATGGCTGCCAGCAACTATTATCGCCCTGTGTTGAACTTAAAGAAATTAAATAATGAGAATTTGTTTGAGTCTATGCATGTTTCCCGCATTGTGAAAGAACAACGATACCTAGAGGTGTGTTTACGCCTCTAGCCATCCAATTTTGAATAATAAGCACCATTTTATCTCATATTTTCAACAGTCAGCAGTCCAGTATGCAAAGCATTGAATGAAAAACTGTTGCCAAAACCACATTTCTAAAATGAAACTATTCAAAATGACGCGATTTTATCAGAAAAGATAAAATAAAAAAAAATCTGATTCAAATTTTGAAAAAAAAAAAAATCGCTTTGAGGAGCCCTGGCTCTTGTCTAAATGTATCTATGTACCAAATTTCACTGCCCTGGGTACAGCTTACGTACTTTAGCTTACGTACAGCACGAACGAAAGACACACATACAGACAGACTCCTTCTTTTATTATAGTCTATAGAGATTATGTACACTCGTGATCAAAAAATGAGCAACAAACGCTAAAATGGAAGGTACTAATATAAAAAGGAGAGTTCCCAAGCATACAATTTATATATGACGTAGCGGTTGCATCGCCGAAAGAAAATAGATGACCAAAATTAGCATAAAACGCAATCCTGCAGTCGCACCACAATGCCTTAAACAGGCATGCCGAACCTAAGCGTCAGTGCGCAAGCAGCGATAGTTCCGTATAATTCGAGATAACCAAAGCCTAAAGCATGATTCGAAGACACCATTTGCACGATGAAATGCATTGGAGGGCTGTCTGTTATGCAAGCTGGTGCAAGACAATTCGCTGTTGCGAGATTGCTGAATGTGCATCGTACTGCCATCAACATGCTGTGGAATCGCTACCAAAGGGATCAAATTTTTATTGAAAAACATTTGCTTTTCTTAATACATTATCTAAATCGTTTTAAAAATGCGTAAACACCCTCTGTAACTATACTACTTAGACAAAATCATTTCCTATTTGTGCATACATTTTACATTGTTACCATACATCAGAAGTTTCCAAATCATATGCTGAAAAAAAAACTGAAGTGGGTGAATATGCAAGGGAAAGAAAATAGAGAAAAAATACAGTAATTAAACGTTTTCCCTTCTTCTATCTCAAAATACTTTTGCTGTCAATGTTTTTTTAACTCGTCGCATATATTATACAAAAACTAACACAAAAATATAAACAAAAGGTAATTATTATGTGCCTTCAGTGTTCGGGTTAAAAATAAATTTCCATGTTGTAAAGGCTGATCCTATTCTGATTCGCTAAATGCAGCATATAGGTACAAATAGGAAAGCACAACAATGTTCCAAATAGCCAAAAAAAAAATATCCATTGTTACGTACAGGAAAATTCAGTATCATTATAAATAGAAAAAATTATTTCTAATAACTTCAGTTAAATTTTGAATAAAAAAGGAACTGGCATATTTTCATCCAAAATCTTTATAAAAATCTATAAAATTATTTAAAGACTTTAACTTTTATAATTATTTTCTTGTAGTAATTAATTTTCTTTTTTTCAGCCTGTTCGTGATAATGCCTTACGTATTATAGTAAACCAAACACGGGCCTTTAGCATGGAAAATCCGCGAATCTTCAGGCTGCAAATTACAGTAGGAATTTCTTCGTTATTCATTTAAAACATCTAATAGTACATAGGTATTCAGAGTTACAGGTACACAAAGTTGATACTGTGTTGTAATTTACGGTGCTTTAATTCAATTTATAAATGTTATTATTTGTGAACTAATCCTTAGTATATTATTATTTAAACTCATTTTTCATTTGAATGCGATAAAACTCTTAATATGTTAGCGAAAAGAATTGAACTGTTGAAAAGCGGATGATGTTCGTTCCTACGAGGCCACTCACTTGGGGTCAGTCATAGTCCGACCCCCTTTTACGTCCAAACTTCACACGTGTTTCATTCGTTTGAGGCGAGAAAATTTCGGCTTCTCCTGAAATTAAAACTTTCTGTTTTGTTTATTTCTATTAGTGTCGCATCTTTGGCAGAAATATGGTTAAAACCATTCATTGAAGTTTAGCGCGAGGACGGGATATGTCACATTTAAAAGGGGGTTAGACTTGTATTGGAAATTTGGCGATGAATTACTACCCTTTTATTGTTGGTTGGAGAAAAAGCAAGATAAGTACTTGATTGGATGAATATTAATTTATAGTTAATTTGAGCCAATAGTGATTTTAGAGGCGGTCCCTCTTTGAGAGAAACCGAGGTTCTAAAAGTTTTAACACGAAATGGAAGAAAGATTTTTCTACCTTATTGAAAATTACAAAAAGAAAAAAAAATGGGGGCAGAGAGAGAACGAAAGACAATGAGGTTTCGACCGAAATTCGGTCGATCCCGGTCTGCGAGTAAAGTTTTCCCAGCGATAAGGAATTACCGGTCTGCGAGTAAAGTTTTCCCGGCGAAAGGTAGATGGGCGTGTACTTCATAGCCGTCCCGGCCACGTATGAATAGTAGCATAAAGATAATGAATTCCAGTAGCCGAAAATATGAGCTCGTTTCGTCTCTTCAGTAAAGTTTTACTAGCCGCTGAAAATTCGTGCTTGAAATTTCGGGCTTTTCATGGCCTTCGCAGCTGCTAAAATGCACTACTTTTGAAGCAAGTTTTAGGATGTCGCTGTTGTTATTGTCTTGTCGAGGAGTCAGTGCAGAGGAGTCAAATAGGACCGAAAGTATCCAGAAGAGCCGCAGCAACATCAATAATCTTCGAAGAATAGAGGAAAGTTGGTGCGAGGGAACTATATCTATATTGAAGAGCTTAGCCAAAATAGCAGGACAGTCAAAGAGATGGAGCTTTGTGGAAGTTCCATGAACGCTTATACTGTGGGAAGTATTTCTGATTTATTTGGATAGCGGTGAGAACAGGATAGTGGTCGCTAATTGCAAATTTTATTACTTTCCAGTGAGAATTATCTGCAGTTTGTTAGCTTGTAGCGGTGATATCGAGAGCAGACGGACTGCCGATGGTTCTAGAGACGTAAGTGCTTTCTCCTGTGTTAAAAATAGTCAAATTCAAGTCAGCAGCCAGGTTTCCAATTTGGTTTCCCTTGGAATCCTGTAGTTGGCAACCCCATGAAGGGCTTTTAGTGTTGAAGTCTCCAAGAATAATTTTGGTCTCACTGTGGTATTTGTAAGACACTGGAGGAGACAGGTGTGGCTAGCAGGGGAATAAGGTGAAGAATACGGGATTTGGAACATGCAACTCCATTCATTCCTTCGGAGACTGATGGACATATTGGAATTTCGCTAAGAAAACAAATTATAAAGAATATTTGATTTTTACAGAGCGACAAGTAACTGCGTTCTCTCCTTCAGAGACTGATAATCTGACTCTTTCCAGACTTATTAAGTGGAATTGTCAGCTTTCAATTTCTTTATAAATAAAAGAATGCCTTTCTATAAATGCCTGTCCATGTGATAAGCTTAGAGCATTTTTGATATTTTCCATACTTGTGTCAAGTGAAAAGTTAAGAAAACAAAGGGAAGATAAAGATGTGAAGAAAAAGACTTCTAGTATCAGAAGTGCAACATTCAAACATTATGATTTCTTTGTCCTTCCAAAGATTTCCCAAAAGAAAATGGAATAGAAATATTTTGAAAAAAAAAAAAAAAATCAGTGGAAAAAGAGGAAAATTAATTTTATACAGAAAACTGATACATACTCTGACAATTCTGAATATTCTGAGACAATTACATGGAAAAAATTCTTACCATGGAAAAATTAAAAGGAAGAAAATTTTAATTAATTATATAGTAGTCTGCTTTTGCTATGAATTGTTTTGTAAACTGTGCTTTATAGCATTTATTACCTTGTTTATTTTTCAGATTCAAAATACTATATAGCAAAGGAAAATAAAAATGTTTTATTTTAATGTTATTCCTTAAATGTGATTTAAATACATCACCATTATTTTAATTAAATTTATCAATGTTTCCAAAAAAAATCGTCGAAAAATTCCCAGATCTCCGATATAATTTTCTGCAGAAATCAAACTTAAAATCGCCAAAATGTTGATAAGTCGCTAAATTTAGAACCGTTTAATAAAAGAATTCACATCCCCAAAAGCAGAAAGTTGTTTAAATGCTCTTCATTAGAAAAAAATTAAATAATTTTGAAATGCTTATGTTTGACTCCTTGCTCAGAAACTCCAGTATCCCACTCTTTATATTAGAAATAGGAACAAATTATAACCCATGAACCCATTCAAAAGATATTCATATTTGTCAGTGATTTGTCAAAAATATTCCTCCATAATGATAATTCACACTCAAAACAACAGTCGTAAAAACAAGACAGAAATTTCAGATGATTAAAATTAAGGACCTTCTGCCGATTTTGGCCGAAATTAAGGACTTTTAAGGACCAAAACTCGATTCCAAAAAACCGAAGGACATTTAAGGGCTTTTATGTACCGTACGAACCCTATGTATTGCAAATTTTTCATCTTCTCGAAAGTGTTGGTAGCATCTATCCGAATTTGTTGATGAAGACTTATTTTCAAATCTGTTTAAATTTGTGAGTTTCTTACAAACCATGGCACATTCACCATGGCTTTTATCATCCTTCTTTTTAAGACTGCGATCTCCTGCTTTTTAGTTTTTAGTGTGGTGGCTCACATTGGGGCTGCATATTATAAAATTGGTCGAATAAACGTTAAGTAAAACATTCTTTTAACATGGATGCTGAGTTTGAATTCTCTTCCTCTAAAACTGTATAAGACCATAAAAGCTCTATTAGCCTTGTTAATTTTATCCATAATGTATTCTTTGAAGGTTATTACCGCAATGTATTTATATGAATTTGTAATAGGGATGATTTCATTTCCTATCTTTACTTCTGAGTTTAACTTCGTATGCTTCTTGTATCTTCTGTAATACACACTGCTGCATTTTGAAATATTAACTTGATCCGCCGGTGACCATGTTAACATTGCAGTTGCAGGTTGTCAATTGCGATTTGATGGTTTCTTGATTTTGATAAAATAACTGTATCGTCTGCGTATATGAGCATTTTAGAATTCAGTTAGGGTTTGGCAGGTCATTTACAAAGATACTGAAAAGTTTTGGCTCCCTGGAGCACACCACTTTGAACAAATTTCTTTTGAGATAGAGATTATTGGCAAAATGGCGGTGGTACAAAAGACTGTCTGGCCAAGAGGAAGAACAAAAAACTAAAGAGCCTTACTCGGGGATATAAACTCTCTTAACTGCAATGTCTATCGATATTCAACATCAGATTTAACAGTTCTTAGGGAACGAGTTCCCATTCTTCAAAAAACATCTCTTGCAATTGTCCGGTGTTCTCCGGAGAGTAAGATCGTGCCACCACGCATCTCCTTAAAGTATCCTACACATGTTCAATGGGATTTAAATCAGGGAAGCACGTTGGCTAATCCATTCTGTGAGTATGTTCCCTTTATAGACGCTTCTCAACAGCATGAGTTTCTTGTGGCCCTGCACTGTCATCCATAAAGACAAAGGCGCGACCAATGGCCCCAAAAACCACGCACGTGAAGGAAATAACTTAATTATAGTAACGATCTCCGGGTTGGTGGGATGAAAGGTGTCCCTACTTTTCTTCATATCAAGTGGTGTCAGGAATCGTTTGTCAGACTGAAATAACTTATTGGTAAAGAGAACGCTATTCCGTTGATAAGGTATCCAGTCTTTTTATGCTCTATACCACTGTAAACGGTGCTGCCGATGGGCTACTGTTAATGGTATGAACGTTTAGGACTGCGGCCAAATAGGCCACATTTATGAAGTTGTCAGTAAACCAGGACACCTGTTTTTCGGTTGCAGTGAGCAACTGAGCTGTGGGTAATGTTTCCCGCAGTTTGATTCCGATCTCTTTTCGCCTGCAGGACTACATATCGGTCCTCAGTCATCATTGCTTTCTTTGGCCGACGACCACCAACCTTCTTACAGCTGTACGTGTGGTGTGGAAAACTTTCAAACTCCTACAATAATACTTCTGTTATTTCCAAACTCCTGAGCGACAAGCATTCAAACTATGTCCCTCCTTAAGATTCCCAATCATTCTACCACGTGTAAAGGCGTCCTGATGGTTTCTTGTAGCCATACTGCAGGTACAATCTCACTTTCAGTTGCAGAAGAATGACTGGAATGCCCCATCCTTTCTTCTTTTTAAGTTGCCTTGTACTGCGCGCGCTGATTTCTCGTATTTTGTATGCCATCTAACGTCATGGTGCTGATATGTGGATATGCATCCCCATTCTACCAAGTTGGCTTTTCCAAAAACCGTTTTCAACAATTTCATAGTTGCTTGTTGAAAAATGAATTTTTGTTGCTTAATTTTTGCGCATTAATGTGTGATGTAAATGCGATCCACTTTTCTTCAGAAGGTCTTCCAAAAGATCACTATGCAGTCACTGATTTATGAAGTACAACGCTGTGTGACGGGACCGCTTCCGCCCTAGCTTTTGCCTTTCTTTCGGAATTCAGTGCCGTCCCGCACTTCACAGTGGCCAGTCATCTTAAGACAAAAGATACCCCTGTTTCATATTTATGGAGGCCACAAAAGGCGTACCTTAGACCTTGCCGCTCTCGCGACGCTATCTACGAATATATCTGATAACTGAAACTAATTTTTGCTGGAGAACGCTGTTTTGTTAATGGCGATGTTAATCGATAGATGGCACCAGTGAAGTTTGATATTTTCTCCTGCTCTGCTAGTTCCGAAGGTCAAAGTGAGAACCGTAGCGTGATGACGCAAATGATGAAAACAAAAGTGCACTTTCGTATTAAATGTTGAGAAAGCATACCGTTTCTGCATATTGAGTGAAGCTGCCACTCATTTTTACATTTTTTCTAATCCGGAGAATCATTTTGAGGCCCTCTAAATAGCACGGTCCCCTGCGATTAGGATTTTCTCGACACGTAAGTTCTCCTGAGCTTGCATGTTTTAATATAGCATGATAAATAAGCATTACTAAATTATGCCTGCTGTTGTACATTTATGTTTAGCACAAAAGTGAAATCAAAAACATTAAATCAGCGTTTGTTTTATCCTCTTCTAGCTTCAATGTTGCGGCGCCGATTTTCCAGGGGACTGGGTGGGTTCTACATGGTGGCTACAACAAAGAGAGAAAAATACCAGTTTCGTCGTTCCTCCCAGCTGTTGCCTCACGGGAAGCGTTATAAGACAAAAAGAACTATCTTGCAATAAAGGTCAGCCACCGTATGAAGAGGTCTTGGATTCTAGACTCATACATCAAAAGGTGGGTTAAATAATATTTTTTTTTATATATCTATAAATCCAATGGCGGGCATTTGTCCATTCAGCAATGGCCACTCCTAAGGTCAGAAGTTGTGGCCATTTCATTGTGAAGGCACCTAATAGGCGGCCACCATTCCCTCCTATGAAGGGACGGACAATTAAAACCATGCCTTCTCGAAGATTCAAACCGTATTCTTCGGTACCGCTATACCATCTGGGCGGCGATTAGTAAACTGTGATAAGTTCAGACTGCATACAATCTTTTCTTAATTAAATATATAAATGGAACAGCCTACATTTCATGCACGCCAGTGGATAATTTCTTCCAACGTTGCAGATGAAAAACATTTATTCAAATTCAATGAGGGAAAAAAATCAATTTTTTCTCCTCCCTATCTGGTGAGAAACTAATCTCTAAAAGAATGCTTAAACCGTTCTTCTGCAGTGAATTTGTAAAATGTTATTTTCTTTTAGGGTTGCTCTGATGTCGCAAAGAAACGAAGAAAGAAATTGCTACTTACATCAGGAATTGTTTTCCTGTTAAACGCCACTGTTAAAATGGTGGGTTTCTTTGGAATCCACTGCTTTGTTAATTCCATTGCTGTTTCCCAGCAACAATTAAAAGAAATTTCATTTGAGGATTATTTTGCTACGACACATATCTTTGCTTAAATCTTTCTTGTCTGCATAAAGACATCTTTAAAATATTTTATACAAACGGCACTAGGGTCAAATCTTTGAGGTGCATTAAATTTTTACACGGAAAACTTAATGCACCTCATAATTTTTACATGGAAAACTTATATATATAAACCTAAAAATAACAAAATTTTATAAGCCTAAAAATATAATTAAATTTATAGGCCTATACACATTAATTAAGTTTTAAGTCTGCTTGAGCTAATTAAACGTATATTTAGATTTATTAATTTTAAAGGTATTATTAACGAAACTAATAATTTGGACTAGCTTAAGTTTTATAAGTTTAATCAGATATATCTGATTTTGCATCTACATTGGTTATCACGTTTTGTAACAATTACATATATCTGATTTTGCATCTTTGGTTTCGTAACGATCAGATATATCTGATTTTGCATCTACATTGGTTATTACGTTTTGTAACAATTACATATATCTGATTTTGCATCTTTGGTTTTGTAACGATCAGATATATCTGATTTTGCATCTTTATATATCTCTATGCATTGTATCTGTAGATTCACTCGTACATTTGCTATTAATTAAGAGTAATAAATATTATGAAATATATTGCTGTTTTCTGAAACCTTGAAATGTATTCTACGTCTTGTGATAAAACAGCACTCTATGCTTTTGCTGTTTATCTGACTCTGTCCAGGGTTAAAGAATAAATTAAGTTGCTATTCCTAGTGTGATACTGGCATCATTTTAATTCAATTTCAAATGCTACTGTTCTTTTGAGATACATGTATTAGTTGTGTTTGGCCTAAAGGGTGCACGTTAAATAAATTAGAATAAGAAATCATACCCACTAATAGTCATTAATTCCAATTTCAGCATAGCATGCTATCATGCTTTTGTTCATTGTTTAGTTATACAGTGCCTAATCAGCTGGCTCTGAATGTAATCAGTAAGGTACACTTCATATAATATATGCAAATAACAGCAAAATATATTTCAAAATTTTGAGGAAATCTCTTCAGCAGCTATTAAGTGAATGAATGCACTTCACCGTTACCACCAGTTAAACGTGAACTGGTGATACGTATATTATAAAGTTTGTTACGTATATTATAAAGTATGTCAGATGCAGCTGTTTATTTGTTCGTTTTCCTGCAGCTGAGGAATATATTATGTGGTTAAAAATATTGCAACACATGCTACCAATACCTACACATGTTACACCAGTAGTCTCAAACTAGCGGTCCGAAAGCAATTTTGTGCTGCCCATGAAGAAAGACACTTCCAGTTATGTATTTGTAGCAAAGATTTCAAAATTTTAGTTACCGCATAATCCTGCGTATAACATGCACTTTTCATTGCAAAAAATTAGGTTCAAATTTACGGACGCGCATTTTACGCCGGTTATAAAAATGATAGGTTTAAAAATAAGGAACGAGCATTAAAAAAAAAAAAAAAAAAATAGATTTTCTACATATACCTAAATGATGTTTATTTAAAAGAAATGGCATACCTTATGAACTTCAAATCTATATTATCGGATAACATGAAAAGTTCGTCATCCGTTATATCTTCAAGCACATCATCGAATTCTTTTTCATCTTCACCATCATAGTTACTCTGATCCGTAAATCATCATCATCATCCGTTTTATGTTCACCAATACCAGACACCCTTGCTACAACACGACTTCCATTTTCTTTCGCGAAATGAATGTCTTTGCATTTTAAACCAGCAGTGCGTTTGTTTCTTTTCGCAGGAACCATTTTTATTATTAAAAGGAACACTAGATTAACTGTATTTTCAACTAAAGCAAATGCGATTTACTATAGGGCTTCCATTTTCACTTCAAAATCACATCTTCAAATGACTACAGAAAAAGAAAATATCTAACTCCTAGTTCCACGAATTCATTCAGGTTGGAAGCGCATTCTTACTCCAATTACATTCCCGATTTTCTCGAGAACCCACAATAGTATTCTTTTTTATCACTGCACCCTCTTTGCCGGACTATTTATTTTCTTAGCATTAAACCCACACACCTTATCGCTTGTCAGTTCAGTTGTCTTCGAAAGGAGCATTGCACATGCATCTTTTAGGGTTTTTCGTGAAGAATTGGGTACGTGCTATACGGCGAATATGCCTAAAAATTAAAAAAAAGTGTAGCTTGAAATTACAGATGTGTGCCAGAAAATACGGTATTTGAAGTTCGAGTTTAAATTATTTTTCCATTAGAAACGAACATGAAAATCTATAAATGGAGTTAATTAATTTAAAATGTGATATAAATTTTATTAGAAGATTTGAAGGTGCAGATTTTATTAACTTTCATTCGTACTTGTGAAAAAATTAATTTGTTATGAATTTTTGCATTCAGAATAATCGCTTTGGTCGGGAATACATTTATATGAAAACAGCTTTGTTTTTCAAAGTTGAAAATAAATAAAAAAAAGAATGCGATTGACTGATGAGCACCGACAACCCGTGATGAAGATAATTTCTGGTAATTTCCTCTCTAAGGCTGCAACTTTTATCAGAAATGAAATACCATCAAATATCAAGCTACAGTAAGAAATGAAGAAGTGTCTAATTATGTTATATAGACAAGCATTGAAGATAAATTTAATAAATATCAGAAAAGAGATTAAACTGTAAATTTTGTCTGAAAACTTTGAATATTTCATAATTTATTTATTTTTAGTTTAAATTAAAGTAAGTAATTTAGTGATTAATTAAGCGCTTTGAAAATATTTTAAATAAACTTTAATTCAAAAATCTAACATTTAGTTGTCAATATCTTTAAATTACAAAATGCAACCCCCAAAATATCTTACAGATTTCAAACAGAAAATAAATATAAATTTGATTTTTTTTTTTCCTTTTGCGATACAGTACAAAGTCTTTAATCCGGAATCGTCAGGACTTCAGCGATTCCGGATTAAGGGTTTTTCCGTATTAGAGATCTCCAATTTAAATATGGTAAGATGGCATGCAGAAATTATAAAATTAAAAATATGAAATCGTAATTTATGAAATAAAGAGCAATTATGATCTAAAAGGTATCAAAATTTACAAAAAAAAAAAAAAAAAAAAAAAGCTTAATATTTATTTGTTTATTTTATTAAACATTTTTTTCAATGTAAGTTGTTTAAGTTGCTTCGTTTTTTGTGCTAATACTTTCTTTTTAATTCTATAAACAGACATAATTTCTTGTTCAGTTCCACTGTGCAAGTCCTGTAATTGCTGTGTCGAGAATACCGAATAACTTGTCAATCGAAATTTTTTCGTTTTCAATAACGTGTCACTTTATTCACTATCGGAAGCGGTACATCGAAACATGCTTTTGCTTTGTAGATCCTTTGGCAGCTTCAGAATCGGAAAAGTCTTAAAATTGCTCTAACAGTCTGCAAAAAATAATAAGCCGGATCCAATTAGAAGATTAAGGAACAACGCAATCTGCAACATTTAACTGAAATAGATAATTAGATAATTTTAGCCTAGCTTATACCGTCCGTTATACATTAAACGCGCATGCGTAAACGCATATGCGCGTGCATAAAGGTATTATTCCCATGCGTAAACGCTACGCATGCTCAGAAAATTTTTAGCTTTGAGGTCCGGATTATAGATCATTCCGGATCATGGACGTCCGGATTAAAGACTTTGTACTGCATTATTATTTATGTATGTTTTGATAAATATTTGCGAATTAGCAAAATTTACTTGAAATATTTTTATTTATTTATTTTTAATTCTGGCCCATAAGTTGTTTTCAGATTGAGCATTTGGCCAGCATGCAATTAGATTTTGAGACTACTGCATTACACCAAATCTCATGGTCAAACAAATACTGCTTTTGCATCTTTTAGTGCTAAACATTTGTCATCAGCAGAGAATTTAAAATGTATGAAAATTTAGAAATGTATTGCAAAAATTATTTCTGATGGGCACAGAACAATTTATAACACTTAACTGCATACTTAAAAAAATCATACTTCATGTATAACTGCTTATTTTCAAAGCATACTTTGCAATCCCCTTTTCTAAATAATATTTCAACATAATTTTATTAGTATTTTTAGTATCTTATCATTAAAAATAAAATTTCATAACTTTCAAATGTGAAACAATTAAAATATTGAGTAAGAATGAATATAAAAAACATAAATGATAAGACATTTGCCACCATACATTCACTATAACCATAAACCATATAAAAACACAATGCAAATTTTAAATTTCTCACAATAAACATAATTTTCTTAATTATAAATTAACTAAAAAAGAAATTGATATCATTAAAAAAGTAATTTATACAGAGATCAAACACATTTTTACATGTGGAAATTGAAGAATTTTAAGGACCATTAATGAAAAAAAAGGACCTATCAGCAGAGAGAATTTAATAAATGAAAGCAATTATCAATACTTGAATTTCACTTCTGTAATACCATTCTAGGAATATAGTAGCAAATCTGTAAGTAGGATACATTATTATTAAACATAATGTAATACTTAACATAATTATGTTATGTAATTTATGATATTGGTTCTAAATCGATATTAGGATAATTACACATAAAATGCTACAAAGCATGCATGTTTCATAGCAACAACTCACAGCAAAATATTTATGAATCTTTTTAAATTGAAAATTTTTCACATATTTTAGCTAAGTTACATCATTCTTCTCTTTAGCATCCTTTAAAATTCATTTGTATCAATGAAGAAATCAATACTCCAACTAATTTCTGCTTCATCACCTAATTTGTTAATTCTTTAACAATATATATTTGAAGAATAATTTTCTTTATGCAATCAAATTCTTTCTCAAAAAGTTTCATTTTCATTTTAGAATTTCAGATTTAATTGAAGATCTCTGTTACTCTAAAGAAGTTCAAGTATTTAGAATGTTTAGAAGGAACTGCTAATTTTATTTCTTTAATAATATGAGTATTGAGAATAAATGTAAAATGATATAAGGTCATGGCTGGCACCATGATCTTATATCATTTTACATTTATTCTCATAAATACATATTTGTTAATGAATCACCAAAGAAAAATATGCCTTGAAAATGTTATTTCACACTCAGAATGGCAGTCATAAAAAGCAGACAGAAATATCAGATAAGAAAAATTATAAGATGTATCTCCTGCCTTCTTAGTGTGTCTTCATGGTGTAGTGGTCTGCATGCTGGATGCCTATTTTAGAGGTCTGTGGTTCGATTCCCAGCAAAGGCGTTGCTTATTTTTCATGACCCCTGCTTCCTAAAAAAAATACCTGATGTCTATACAGTGGCGCCCGAACTAGTGTGGTGGACGATGATTCTCTACACCAAGGATTTGGCGATTGGGTCCCCTAAATCCAAGTCGCCTTTTAACAAGGGGGAGTATATAAGGTATTTCTCCCACCTTCTTAGCGTGCCTTCGTGGTGTAGTGGTCTGCACGCTGTTCATGTATTCCAGAGGTCCGTGGTTCGATTCCTGGAGAAGGCGTTGCTAATTTTTCATGACTTCTGCTTCTTAAAAAAAAAAAAAAAAAAAAAAAAATACCTAATGTCTCTAATTGAAAAGATTCAAGAGATGATAAATCATGTCATATGCACAATTGCAAATTTTAAAAGAGAATTAAAAAAAGGCTGATCTTTAGAATATGGTAACTGATAGTTTGGCGACATTTTGGAGGCGATAAAGGTTACTACCTAGGACTTTGGTAATAATGTGAGCAGTACTTAGTTCCGATTACGCATTATTTTGTGTGAGGGAAATGAGAGATCATGGAATATGTCATGTGATATTAATGGATGAATTACGGTTCTTTAATAGGAAAAGGGGGGAATTTGGAAGAATGTCTGTGGCTGTATATTATTTTGTATTAAGCTTCATTGTGTGTTGTGTGAAGTAAGGTTGAATAATTTTGGGATTGTATGGCGCTGTCTAAAGTGAATTCTAGATTTTTAATGCGTCATTCCGAGGAATTGTGATAAAGAGAATTTTGCTTTTTATTTAGCTGAGGAAGTGTGGAGGAAAAATTCGCAGAAAAAATCGTTCAATAATTTTATTGAATCCATAATAAAAGTGTATCCACCTTGTAAGCAAGATTCTGAAGAAGATTAGGTAAGTTAGTATTTTTAATTATTTGAGGATATTATTTTTATGCATTGTTTTAAATGTAAGCTGAAAGTAAAGTAATTTGGTATTATTGGGAAAATTGTTATTAGCAATGATTTAGTTTAAAGTAATCGGGATTGTAAGCTAATTTTTATTAATTTAATGTATGTGGTTATTTATATTTTAAGTAGTGTTTTTAAATTTAATTATATTTTAATTAAATGATAGTTATTTTGTGAATTTTATGTTTGTAGGAATTTGGTATACGTTTTAGTTGAAGTAAACGTGCATGGAAATAATTTAAATATTTGACACTATGTATTTGTAATGCTTGTGGTATGAATTCGTTGGTGACGTTTATAACATAATAGATAATTTAGAGGGAAAAGTTTTTGGATATTTTATTTATTTTATACATGGAAATGTTCATATTTGGAAAGGGTATATACTTTTTCGTTATTAGGTAATTTCATATATGCTCTTTTTAACGGGTGTAAAGATTCAGAAAATTGTCATGCATTTTCGTGAAATTTTTCTAATTTATGAGAAAAAAGCAGTGTACATGGATATGGTGAACAGTGTACGCAATGCCATTTTTGTGCAATTCTGGGATGTTTTTTTCAAGTAAAAATAAGTCGACGTGTACATGGTTTAGTGATATTTTAATTAAATGATAGTTATTTTGTGAATTTTATGTTTGTAGGAATTTGGTATACGTTTTAGTTGAAGTAAACGTGCATGGAAATAATTTAAATATTTGACACTATGTATTTGTAATGCTTGCGGTATGAATTCGTTGGTGACGTTTATAATATAATAGATGATTTACAGGTAAAAGTTTTTGGATATTTTATTTATTTTATGTGTGGAAATGTTCATATTTGGAAAGGGTATATACTTTTTCGCGATCAGGTAATTTCATATATGTTCTTTTTACCGGGTTTAAAGATTCAGAAAATTGTCATGTATTTTCGTGAAATTTTTTTAATTTATGAGAAAAAAGCAGTGTACATGGATATAGTGAAGAGTGTGCGCAATGCCATTTTTGTGTAATTCTGGGATGTTTTTTTAAGTAAAAATAAGTCGACGTGTACATGGTTTATGTATATGTGTTATTTTGAAAAACGCATAAGGAGTATGGTATTGTGCACTTTTTCCCAATTTTGCAGTGAATATTTGTCATGATTAAGCAGTTTTGTTAGATAAAATTTCTAGCATAAGTGTAATTCGGCTAGTAGATTGTTGGAAGAAGTGTTCAGTAGATAAAAAGAAAAGAAACGTCTTTACTTCGTGAAGACAAAATGGCGGCGGGAAAAAAAAATAGAGGTTTGCTGTAGAAGAGTTGGTCGCCAAATTTTCGCCAAAAAATCGCCAAGTTACCATAATCTAAAGATCAACCAAAAAAAAAAAGCTATGTAAGGAGGACCGAGGTGGCAATAAGATATAAGCAAGCTTAGTAGCAGGTCTCATAACAATATATTAGAACACAAAATTCTTGCGTAACAAAACATTTGCTAAATTTTTTGGAAAATTATGTTCTCCCAAATGAATCAACAATTTTACACAAATGAATCAATTATTAAATTTAACAACAATAAAAAAATTTTATGAATAACAATTTCAATTATGAATAAAAAATTTATGAAATTATCATTATATAAATGAACTGATTTACTATCATTTATCAGTAGATTACAAATGAATCAAGAATTTTATTAACAAATGAATCAACAAATATATCAAAAATATTTTTATTTAACAAATTACAAACTGAATCAATAGTTTTATATAATTGAATCAACAATTTAATACTTTACAATTTTTAGGATAAATTTCATATATCTCACAAATAAATCAACAAGTCAGTTCATAATATCAAAATATTATAGAATAAATTTTTACACTGTTTGTCTCCCAAATGAATCAACAGTTTAAAAAATTATCAACAACTTATCAACAAACATTGAATAGATGGTTTCTTATATTTTATATACTCTACTGCAAGTAATTCGTAATTTTCTTTTAACATAAAAATGTAGAAAATTACATGGAAAAATGTTTTATCAAATGATTTAATTTAAAAAAAAGAAAAGAAACTCCAGAGGCACTTGTATCTAACAGTGACCACCAGGTATTACCTAAATACCCAGATTTCTAAACTAAGTTTAGTACTTTTAATTATTTTGTAACAGTTTTCTAGGTCCATCCTCTTCATTTATAGTAGAAGCCACTGAATGTGATCATGTCTGTCCTTAAGTATTCTGATAACATTAATTAAATGATAACATTAAGAGGTGAAAAATATATCCTTCAAAATATGAATGGAACTTGACTAATTCAATATAAATGTAATCAGAAACATGTAAATACTTATTTTCACAGCATTTTGATTCAGAAAAAAGTCATTAGCAGTTGACTGTTTACACTAAAGTTTGTTTTTCAGAACAGTTTATAATGTTCCTGGAAATTATTTGCCCAATGATATACCTCTACTTTTAATACTCATAGGCCATCCTCAACTTCGAATGAGTAGGAAATTCACTGATTTTGTCATCATCTTCTGCAGAAAGTTTATCATATGATGTTCTTGGATTTGTTTCAAAAAGTTAAGAAGTAGTGATCTTTTTCTGTCACTGAATCTACAGACTGAGATTTTTCATTGGTATCCATCTGGGCATTAAATTCCTCACAATTCATGATAGTTGGAAATGTTTCTAATACTTAATCTTCTTTTATTTTACCATTTATTATAAAACTGATAAGCTTGAAACAATACTTCATAGTCTTTTCTAAAGAGGTTCCAAGACTTTAATGGATGCTTATATATGATCCTGTCGACCATGAAACTTTCGCCGAACAGCATGATTTAGTGCCAGTTATATATAAGCATAACTAACAACACAGTAATAATATCTGCACTTTAATTTGATGTAATAATCCTGATTGATAATTTGATGCACTCCAGATTGATTTTTGATAAGCCATCTTTTGTTTTCACGAGAAAGGATATAAATTAATTGTTATTCCTGTATATTTAATTATTAGAGTTTGAGATTTACTTTCTACAGAACAGCAAGCAATGTGCTGTTTGCAAAGTTAATGAAATCTTACCTTAAAAAAAGTGTATGTTAATAGACACCATGTGGGATTATTTGAAAATGAAAAAAAAATGGTAATGCAATATGAAGAGAATATCTGTTTGAAAAACAACATAGTTCGTGGGCTGGAGAATCATACTGATTACACTCTGAGACCTTTACAGCTGATGTGGAGAACTCATAGCATTCCAAACAGAGCTTCCAGTAAAATCGAAGGGCTTAACAAAATAGTAAAACCAAAGAAAGCCTTTTTCGAAGTGTAAAAATGAAGCAAGTTGAATACTGATTGTTTGTTAAATAAAAAGCTGCCAATTACTTTAGAATTTCATAGGAACAATTCCTGCAGCTTTGGAAGAATATTTGCCAACTTTCATGGTTTGATAGGAGCCAGCTTTCGCAGTTGACAGAATAATATATAAGTACCCTTTAATGCTGCCTTAAATGAAAATCGAGATGCCTCATGATTTAATCTTTTACTTGACAATACATCTCAATCATTTGGCAATTTTATCTCTTATTTAGCTATTTTATCTCTTTGGCAACATTACTTCTATTCATTCTATGATATAAAAATTCATTCTGTAATAGTTTGATAACATTAATAGACATGTTGATCACAATAAGCAATGTATTTTCTATGTTTTCATATAATACAAGTGCATGTGCAGTGGAAGACTTAATATGATAACATATCTAAATGATAAAATTAACCATGATCACATTAAGCAGCCCCTATTGTATAAGCATTCACAAAAAACTTACAAAATTTATATGTTACAAATAGAATATGAAAGCCGACCAACCGGGACAGTGGTTAGCGATGCTGACTGTTGAACTGAAGGGCCCACGTTGAATTCTTAAAAAGCCATGGATATTTGTAAATGTATAGTGTCAGTTGGGCATGGTGGCACTCTAAATATGCTGGAAGCCGAAGACTTCTATAGAAGTTGTTGACAGAGGAAGAGGAATGAGAGGCCCTCAGACCTGTCACCCTTCAGATGCTGTCTCTCAAAATTGGGGTTGGAACTGAGCTAAAATTAGGCAATCACCTATATGGTGCTTAAGGCTCTTGCAAACAATAGGCACATTTGATTCCTTGCCATGATGTATGTCGCTGACCTTTGTCAGACAAGTGAGACTGGTTACAACAACAACAGAATATAAAAGAGTTACAGTAGTTTCCAAACTTTTTTTAGTGTTGCAAATTAAGTGCATAAAATTAGACTTGAAAAGGCAGAGTAAAGAAAGAATACTAGAAGAAAATAATGTAGTAATGAAGCAATAAAAAGTAAACAACTTTATGTAATTATTGATAATCAATTACAGTACAAAGTACGGAATGATCTATAATCCGGATCTCAAAGCTACAAACTTTATGCACATAATGCGTTTATGCATGCGCGTTTAATGTATAACGGACGGTATAAGCTAGGCTAAAATTATCTAAGGCATTTCACTTAATGTTGCAGATTGCACTGTTCTTTAATCTTCTAATTGGATCCGGTTTATTATTTTTTGCAGACTGTTAGAGCAATTTTATAAAAATTAAGCTTGAATTTTCGATTATGTCAAAAAGAGTTTCTAATTCTGGAGCTGCCAAAGGATCTACAAAGCGAAAGCATGTTTCAATGTCCATTAAACAAAAAGTGGAATTACTGCAAAAATTGGATAAAGGCATATCCATCTCAAAATTATGCGAGAAGTATGGCATTGAAAGTTCACTATATATGACACAAGAAAAATGACCTTTTTGAATTTTTTGTGGAAGCATCTTAAACAACTTACATTGAAAGAAATGTTTATTAAAGTAAACAAATAAATATTAAGCATTTTTTTGTAAATTTTGATACCCTTTAGATCATAACTGTTCTTTATTTCATAAATTACGATTTCATATTTTTAATTGTATAATTTCTGCATGCCACCTTACCAGATTTAAATTGATGATCTATAATCCAGAAAAACCACTAATCCGGAATCACCAAAGTTCCGACGAGTCCAGATTACGGACTTTGTACTGTAATAAACAATTATGGCTGTATATGTGTGCAGATATATATTTATATGTATATATGTAGAACAGCATTATACATACATATATACATAAAACAAGACATACTGAAATACAATATATTTTATGATTCACCAAAAATTACCTACAAATCTACTGTTGGGTTTCAGTACACATTTATGGAAACACTGACATTATTGCACAAAAACATTATTGAGCTAACATTGTCCCCAAATAGCAGGAATGAATGAATAGGTTTATTTACACATTTTCTTTAAAATTTAAAATTACAATTTACCATATAATTTATCAAATGGTTAAATAAATACACAATATGAATATTAACACATTCATTGCAGCAATGACATGCCTTTGTCCTACTCCATAAATTTTGTGAGAACAAAATTGTATGGACTGGGATGCATCTACAAATTAATAAATAAGTTACTGCAATAATATGAGAAAAAAAAAACTTGTATAGAGAAGGAAGTATGTCGTTGCTAGCATTCAGAAAATATTCCTGAAAAATGAGATTAGCGTACATAGCAATGTAAGTGTTGAGCAAATAAAAAAGGAAAATGTGGTTATTCTTTGAGAACAACTCCATCATTTAAATTTTATGATAAACTAAATCATACTTAAAAAATTATCAGATAAATTATTATTAAAAGAACCAGCAACAATTCAGTGAGATATTTTACATAACATACTAATTATACATGAAATTTTCAACAGAATTACAATTAAATACACAATCAGTATTGATAAATATATTTTTCAGATTTAAGCAAAAATTATAAAAGTCTAAATTAATGTAAACCTGATGAGCGCTAATGTTGTTTCATAGATGACTAACCAACACCATCATATATTTTAAAGATTTCATTTTTTTCCCACTATGTGTGGATTCCATATAAAGATATTTAAAAATTTGGACAAATATAAATATGTAAATGACAGAAAAAGAGCACATTTCTAAATTCATTTTTCTGTAGCAGGGCAAACTTTAAATTCTTCTAAACTGCTCAGTTTTCAATGGCAATGAAAATGCAAGGCCACAGATTACAAATCTTATCTAAACGAGAAGCAATTTAGTAACATGGCTTCAAGAGGCAGAACACACTCTGTCTTACAACCTAAAAACCTCAGTTTAAATACATGAGCTAATGCGCATTCTGCCATGCATATGGAAGGAAATTATAGTAAAGGTCTAAAGAATTAAACTGTCTCACCTTAAAAAATATTACTTTAGTTTTCTCATTTTCTTTTAAATCATATGAACACATTTTCTTTTTAATTTAGAATAAGAATCTTTTTAGTTTATTATTTTTCTTTTACTTAATATTTTTGTTTGGAAGTTATTAGGATATAAGCATTTCTCTTATAAGATTCATTACAAAAGTCTCATCAAAGTCTGTGATTATTTCTATTTTATTTTGTACAGGATTATTTTCAGATACTTCTCTTTGAAGAATTGTCAGGCCTTTTGAATATGTACCACTGCATTCTACAGCAGCTAGATGCTTAAAGCTAGCCTTAACACAATCAGGATACAACACAGCGGCCACAGCTAAAAGATCACAGTCAAACAGTCTTTTGTTGCCTTTTGCAAGACCACGGGTAGCAGCATACTCTGTGATGCTCTTAAAGAACACTCCCTTCTTGGTGGTTATATGGATCAACTGGTCATAATGATCCTGTGTAAGGGGTGGAAAAGAGATGTTAATAAACACTTTTTAACATTCAAATTCTTTATAATTATATCAACAATATAATAAAATGCTGAATAATCTTGCATTTCCAGATCATATGGGATATTTTACAATTTAAATATTCATCAACTACTAACTAAGTTCAGTACCATGACAGAATTATTACCATTTAAATTCAATCATGCCTGCATAAGATTCATCCATTAACAACACATCACACTTTCACAGCTTACTACTGACTTCACCTAGTACATCTACGACAGTAGTTTTTGACCTTTTTTTGTCTCAATGTATTTTTTTCACCATTGCTAGATGACCATCCCCACTTCCTTTCCAAAACTAAAAAAAATGCATATACACTTTCCTTTTTTATATTTAAATTACTTCTTAATGTGTTTTATAAATTAAACAAGAAAATGCATTTAAAAATGCAAAAGCTTGGACAAAAATAGATTTTTACATGCACAAACTAAAAATGAACACTTAACAGGTACATAAAAAGCTAACCTTATCCCTTTGAAAATATGAAATTCCACCTTGGTCACAAACACCTGATCTACAAAACTGTAAGACTAAATTCATGCAAAATCAAAAGCTCAAAGAAACAACACAGTTGTTTACTAGCACTCAATATATGAATTTTGTATAAAATATTAGAAATACATTGTATTCCTTGCCAGTGTGTCAAAATATGCAAGATTTAAAATTTTAAATTAAAGAATAAGAAATAAACATTTAAGAGGAAGAACATTTATAAATCATTTACCATTAATCGTTGCTAGTCTCTTGAGTACATTTATACATTTTCTTTAATAATTAGGTTTAAAGCTACAATATTAGTCATTAAATTTATAACTGACTCATTAGTCATTAAATTTGTAACTTTATATTCGGCAAAAATATTTCATGCACTGCTCTACATGAGTTTTTTAATTAAAGATATGAAACTTTTAATTATTTTAGTTTAATAAATATTTTATAAAATGGAAATTTTATTCCATAGTGATTATACAAAATATGGATTTACTTTTTACAATTGCATCCATTCACAGCAATGTTTGAAAAATAAACGTCTCACATCAATATTTAAAAACCTAATATTTATTGCACATATTTAGACATATTATGCATATACTAGAATACCTCAAAACTTTCATTTGAAAAAGACATCAAGAAATATATTTAATTTTTCATTCATATTCCCTTAAACACATACAGTCAAAAGTCGTTAATTCGGACACCCATAATCCGGACCTCAAAGCTACAAACTTTCTGCACATGCGTGGCATTGACGCATGCGTGTAAGACCTTTACGGCTGCGAATATGCATGTGCGCGTGCGCAAAATACGTTTACAAATGCGCATTTAATGTATAACGGACGGTATAAGCTAAGCTAAAATTATCTAATTCAGTTAATGTTGCAGATTGCGTTGTTCCTTAATCTTCGAATTGGATTCGGCTTATTATTTTTTGCAGACTGTCAGAGCAATTTTTTAAAAGTAGGCTTGAACTTTCGATTATGTCAAATAGAATTTCTGATATATATTTACTAATATGCAAAGGATCTACAAAGTGAAAGTATGTTTCAAGTCCATTAAACAAAAAGTGGAATTGCTGCAAAAAGTGGATAAATGCATATCCTTTGTTTATCTAAACTTTAACGTTTGTTTATCTTTAATGCGGGGGCACGCAATGAACTGGAAGTTGATCTGTCCTTATCTTCAGGGCAGATGTTTTTATTTTATTTGGCTTATAATTCCTTACTAAATACAGTATTTCATCTCAATGTACTCTGTCTTTGATATGATTTAAATCAAATTCCTCGTCATTATAATTCGCTTCTGGTAGCGAAGAAAGTGACAGAGGTTATTGAAAACGAAAAAATTACGATTGACAAGTTAGTCGGTATTCTCGACACAGCAAGTACAGGACTTGAACAGCGGAACTTTGTAACTGAACAAGAAATTATGCCTATTTATAGAATTAGAGAATGTATTATCACATAAAAAATGAAGCAACTTAGACAACTTACATTGAAAGAAATGTTTAATAAAGTAAATAAATACTTTTTTGTGTGAGGCTTTTTTTTTTTTTTTTTTTGTAAATTTTGATACTCTTTAAATCATAATTGTTCTTTATTTCATAAATTACGGCTTCATATTTTTAATTTTATAATTTCTGCATGCCATCTTACCAGATTTAAACTGATGATCTATAATCCGGAAAAATCGATAATCCGGAATCACCGAAGTCCCGACGAGTCCGGATTAACGACTTTTGACTGCATATATAAAGAAAAATCTTTCTTGGAAAAAAAATTTTTTTTAATATTACAGTACCAATAATTCTTTAAATAAAAAATTTTATTCAAAGAGGTTTAAAATAATTAGCTTATATGTGCATCACTTTTCTTAATTAATTCAGTGAATTTTCATGCTCAAAAGTTTTAATGGGTTTTATCCAGTACCATTCAGATATTAAGAATCTGAGTTTGTGTCTAGCAGTGTGGTATGAAAATGTAGCTTCTTTAGCAGCACACTTCAGATCACAGTTGTTGTTATATTACTATCTTTGGTTTTAAAAAGATCTCTTATCTTTGTTCAAGCAGTAGCATAATAGCACTCTTGCATTTAACTGTTTTCATATTGTCTTCACCCTTTCTGTATGTGCAAAGAAAATTCTCCAGCACAAAGAGTGCATAAACACATTGATTGTTATTGTCATTACAAAATTTCAAAAACGTGTATTCCTGTTGCAGGTTAACATTAAACACACTTTTTTTTTTTTTTTTTTCTTTGCTTATTGCTAAAAGATGAGACAAAAAATGAATGGCGGTAAATGAGCAAAAACATGTAAATGAGTTATTTCACCCACGAAAGAAACCTAAACACATTGCCTCTGTAGTGATGCCAAATAACTAAAGTAAAATGGTGTGGCGAGACTGGTAGCCATGCCTCCGTCAAAATTGACATCAGTACTTCCTCCAAGAATGTGTAAAAATGCAATGTCGAATATATAGTTTTAAAGTAATAAAAATGCTCATCTGCCATAAAATTCTCAAATCCCGGACGTTACCACAGACTGCACTAAAATGCCAGGACTGACCGGGCTAATCCCAGACATATGGTAAGCCTACATATCTTGCATTCTAATTGAGCTACTTTCGAAGTTTAAATGTTATTAGGTTCAGAATTGATGCAATTGTTATACAAAAATAAGCACTTACTATATATGCAAAATATAGGTATAAATTCAGTTGCACAAAATATGAACTCTAAAACTATTGTGTTAAATGCAAAAATTAAACAAATAAATAAATGAAACGATACACAAAAACAGCAATGCGATTAAAATGAATTTAAATATTTACAGAAATTTACAAAATCAATGCACAAATTGAAAATCATATTTATAGGATTCAGTTACACCAACTTTTAGTTGCATTTCATTATGCTAAATCTTGCTCATTAATATCATATTTATAATATATTTGATATATCAGTCAGAAGAAAAACTATTTTTTGTTTGATATAATAAATATGAAATGCATTTTAATTTAGGTTTCCTTATGGGAAAAAATTACTTCTATAATTAAATATTTACCTTCCAATAAAATTTCAAAAAATATCATGAAAGTATCACTGAAAAAGTCGGCCTGAAAATTCACACTGAAAAAGTTGGCCACCAGTGCAGTATGTAATGATATACAGAAATCATAACAAGAAACTTACCCACTCAATACCATACTCAACAACTGTTTCCCAAGGTACTAGAACAAATGGACACAAAGTTTCAATCAGAACAATATTAGCTGCATCAGGATCACAGAAAAAATTAAATTCTGCTACCTCTGTTGTGTTCCCAACACCTAAATAAAGGTTTTGAAATTTAATTTATACAATATGACACTGATATCAGTAGATATCTGAATGCATTTAAGGTAAAAAATCTTAACCGCAGTTCCTAGATTCTGCCATAAATGCAAAGCAGTAGAAAGGCAAATCATCTAAAACCTTTAGTTCTAGTGCAGGTATATTAAACTTGTAGACTGCAGGACACATTTTTCTGTAGTCCTTAATTTACTATGACAAAATTAGAAAAAGCTAGGGATTAGAGTATATTTAAGGGTGCCCCTTGGTTTATCACTAAGTTGTTTCGTCTATCATCAAGTTATTGTTTCATTTATAGTAACCTGAGTACTTGAATGCTATGAAAACCCTATTATGACATAACTGATTGCAGTGAATTTGACTGATGAGAAAAGATTTGTAAGAGCTTGTTTGTGTGTTTGATGTTGGTTAGGGAGTACGTTGCTGATTTTGTGGTTTACACGGTAAAATGGCTGAATGTGGTAAGATTAATTTGAAGCTTCTGTATGATTTGGAATGAAAAGGAAAAAAAAAGCATTAATTGACTGGTATGTAAATGAAGATTTACTTAGTAGCCATTACAAGTGTCCTGTGTGTACGAAGGAAATGCGTATGGTCGAACGTCGGAAGATACCAGCACTATGGGGAATATTTTTTACTCTTATTTTTGAGAATTTATGTGGCAATGCCAGTATACAGATTCTAGTTCAGATAATTTTAGGAAGTTTTTGGATGCTGTTAAGGAATTTTGTTTGACTGAAGACACAGAAATTTCAAAATACGGTAAGTGGATATTTCCTTTGTGTAGTGCTTAGATGCTAAAAGGAATTTCCTTTTTTTATGTTACTTCATTCATTGTTTGATTTAAAATGTAGTTTACTGAGATTATATATATATATATTTACTGAGATTATATATATATATATATATATATATATTGGCTGCTCCTTTGACCTTTTAAGTGAAAATAGATCGATGTGTACATGGACAAAGTCAAGGCAGTGTGCAATGCCAAGTTTGTGTAATTCTCTGATTTTTTTTTTAATGAAAATAAGTCGAGGTGTACATGGACACCGAGTTTGTGCAATTCTTTTACTTGTTATTTTGGCTTTATGTAGCGCAAAAATCACCGCTACACAAAGTCAATATAACAAGTCAAAGAACTGCACAAACTTGATGTTCATGTACCACCAAATTTTGCCTAGGGGCACCTGTAAATATCTTTTACCAAGCTAGGACTATAAAAAGGCAGCTTGTTTTGCATAAAATGTATTCTGTAAAATTTCACATACAAAATGCATTTTATACACGATTGCATTTGAGGAATGAATTTGAAGAGAAGATCTTTGATATCAGACTCGCAAAAGATAAGCTCTGACTTGCTTTTTGCTATTTTCTCAACTGATATCAGGAAAGTGCCAGTCCATTTCCAAAAGAAATTAATACTGTTACATTCTACGTGTTCATGGATTTGGGGTAATTGATGAAAACATTTGATGAAGAATCAAAACACATTTTTCAGTATTACACAGGACAGTACTAAACACGTGTTAAAGTCATCGAAAAACTATGATAAACCTGCTGAAACAATCAGCAACACAGCCTTCAGGCTATCAGGATATAACAGTGAAGACAGCTTAATGGCAAAGCACTAGTGTTCAGCTTCCCACTTTGTCAGTCGCTCTCGAGCTGATCTCTGAACTCACACTACTACTGAACTCTACTCTAGATACTCCCCTACTTTGAGTACAGGCAGGATATATGTAGCTTTTGGCCTACCTAAGAGCCTACCTTCAAGCAGGTTTGCAGGGAAACTGGTAAGAATTCATTCTAGAATGTTCTCACAGCGTCTATGGCATATCATCAATTTTATCACCAAATGCCACCAAAGGAGCAATTTTGCACCAAATCTGGCAACCCTAAACCCATTTTGCAGGGAAGCTATCTTACTGCAGCTGGGCATTTCGCAACAACAGAAATCCAGCCCTACTCAAATCTAAAGCAAATATTTAGTAAAATAGATATCCCAGAATTTTATAAATACTTAGCTGTGCTGCTCCCAGAAACATGAAATTTGCAATGTAAGTGATTTTTATGTTTGGTACAATGTATAAGAGTGAACACCCTTCTTGCTTTCATCTGTTTCCTTATGTTCCTTCCACTTTTTTAAGAACTTCAGAATTGAGATGTTTATGTATTTACTCACTTTTAAAAAAAATCATTAACTATGATTTTTTTTTTTTTTTTTTTAAATAGTGGCCTGCATTGCTGTACTCGGATGACTTTTTGTCCCACTTTAGGTACTAAGTTTGACAAGATTGTTCTGGAGCAATGGTGTCCAACCCGGGGCTCATAGGCACCTTAAAGTCTGCAATCCTATCTTTAGGTGCCTGCTAGCTGCAATCAGAATATCACCCAGAGATAAAAGTTATATGCTAATCCTAATGTAAAAAACTACCCTAAAGAGATGCATGTCGCATACAGGAGCATTCCATTTGCATTCATCTACTCGTGTATTACCTAGATATAAATTTCAATCAATAAAATCTTCTCCAAAAGCTCAACAAAGCAGTCTTCTTACCCTCAAAAATGAAGCAAAGAATCAAACAAAAGCATACTTTAAGGAAAGTAAGTGACATTCTTGCATCACATAAATGGCATATTCAAACAAGGCCATTGTGAAGGAAGCTATACTGGTAATGTCAGAGTCTTTATTTTACAAATTTAAAAACAAAAATGAAATTATCTCAGCTATAAAAGATGTGTGTCTGTCACAAATCATGGTGACATGATAAGTGGATGATAAGGCAATTGATATCTAAAATCTCATTTGGAAAATGAGCATAGTTTTTCCTGCAGTTTGATAAATCCACTGCTACTGATTTATTGCTACTGCTGATGTTCACAAAAATGGTGTTTCCTAACTTCTCCATGAAATAGTACTGCTGACCATGTTGACATTAGCAAAACACACTGAAGGGCAAGACATATGCGACACATTTTAAAAATTATATTACTGAAGAAAACATACCACAATCCAAATGATGTTGCCTCAACTATGAAAGGGAATAAAACTGGGTTTTATTGGTTTTGTAAGCAGGAGGACATTTCCCAAATTTAATTCAAACCACTGAGTCATTCAACGAGAAGATCTGGCTTCTGAAAAGCTCAGTCTCAGAAGTAAGGTGGCTGACTCAAAGAAAAGTTTTAACAAGATTTGTTGGAATGTTGTAAGAGATTAAATTTTTTCTCATATCCAAAGACAACTATGACTAAATTTGGATGAAATGGAATGGTTTGCTGATTTGGCATTTTAATCAATACCATTCCAAAATTCAATGAGCTAAGTACCACACTACAAGAAAAAAGGTAACACCTATCAGAAACAATGAGCTCAATATCTACTTTTCTGGCTAAAATCAATATGTGAAAGGACTATCAATATTTTTCATCATTTACCCTCATTCTAACACCCTAGAGTGTACACACGGGTTTAGTATTTTACGAAGGCAGTAGCATTCTGGAGAACAAAAACATGAGCCTGACAGTTTCATAGCCCGAAAGGGAGATCATTCAAAACTGTTGGACCAAGGGGGATTTGGATGTAAGTTCCAAACTATTAAAAAAAAAAAAAAAACTAGCAGTCATGTTTAGCCATTTGTATTCTGTGTAAACTTTCTAGTGCAAGGCTGCTTTGTGTAGCACTGGTGAGGGCATTATCGACAACTAGTTAAAGTGTCAAGCTTAAAAACTACAGCCACACCCTTCCATGAGACCAAGAACTGGAAGTGGTGACCTGCAAGTGTAGTCAGATTGGTTGGGAAGTGAATACTTTTAACACATTGAGCCCGGCGGTGGTCCCTGGGGACCAGCAGTGAACTTTCCGTGTGACCGGCACTGGAATTTTCATTTGGCTGGCGTCAGTCTGTGGGACCAACAGTATTAACATTCATGACCATGAGCTTTGTCACACACAGGCAGGGCTTGTATGTCAGTAGCCGACAAAGCTCACCAACAGATAAGTTGTACTCAGTGCATGAAGTTGCGGATCATTCTGCAACATTCCACTGCTTGATCACTCGCGCCAGTGAACTTTCCATTCAGCCAGCAAATTCGGCGCCGGGTTCAACGTGTTGATGCTGTCAATAGTAAGTGTGGGACTGGTGGAAAGTTAGTGCATAACTCTATTAGCACAAATTGATGGCTTTTTTGGTCCTGTACCCCGCTCTTGCTAATACGGAGAACAAAAAGATAGTGGAGCAAAGGTAGTGGAGAATAAAGGATTTATTCTGGAGTATGATTCATTTAAACATGTTGAAAACCATTTGTTATTTAGCTAAGAATTTAAAAGAAAATTCCAAGACATGTATTCTATGATGCCCATTTTAATGTTAAAAAAAATCCTTCCTTGGAATTAGACATAACAGAAGTTTCTTAACAGAATGGAGGCTGAATTAGAGATTATAACTCTTGATACTGATATAACACTCAAAAGTACAGAAAAAATTGATGAAGTATTTAAACTAATGGACTCTATTAAACACAAAAATATATTTAGGTGTGCACTAACAATTTTTATGTCAGCAAACCTCAGTGGACAGGTTTCTTCAGAACTTAAAATACTAAAACCTAAGTGCAGAGATAAGCTGACTCCAAAGCATGTGGAAAACAGCACGGTGCTGGCATGCTGATTATTAGACTATATGTCAAATTTTAATACATTGCCAAAGAATATTAATAATCAAATACCTCATTAATAGCATGTTAATGACTTAATGAAGTACTCATTTAATAAGATATTAGACAAATTTAATGATTTAATAGTTACATTTTCTAGTATTACTAATTAGTTAATAGTATGTGCTTTTCTTTATTCTAAGTAGAAATAAAATTAATTTGAGCCTATAGTGTATCTGTATTTTATTAGTGGATAATTTTAGTTTTTAGTAAGTTCATATTTTCCCTATTATTTGGAAACACAAAATCACTATTTAAAGATAAAATGGGTACTAACTGAGACAGGTACACAACAAAAATTTAAAAATGAAAAACTTTGCTCCCAAAAGAAATATGCAAGCTTTTCCATTTAATATTCTAAGCAGGTTTTTGATTAAAGAGTAGGAAGAAATTAAAGCTGATGTTATTAAACATAAAAAGATGCAGCATTTCTGATTTGTTAGATGAAGAAATTTTGGTTTCTAGGGCTATCTGCCTAAGGGCACAGATGCCTTTGTGGAGGACTTTTTAAGGAACTCTGGCTTGTATACATGTTACACATGAGGAAAACCAGTGACCTCATGCAGCCAGCCCATTCAACTGGAATTGAACCCGGGTCGGAACTACCAGTGTTCAGTGATTTTACCACTCATCCACTGGTGGGCAGATGAGAAGATTATTTATGTAAAAGTAAATAGAAGATTCAGCTGTTTCAGATATCGAATGGAATCTGTTATGAGGCACTAACAGAAGCAGATGATGATGAAATTGATGTCTCTGGTTATAAGGGATTTTGTATTTATGGTTTTTTAAAGATTAATTTTAATGAAAAAAGTAGTGTATTGGTGGTATAAATATATTTCTGACATATTTCAACATATATAGCATATAAGATTTTCCAAAATATAATTGCTTCCTAGAATAAAATTTGTCTAGAGTATCATTCTTGCTTATTTTTAGAAGATTCTATTTTTGTTTTAATGTTTTATTTGTTAATAATAAGTTAATATATCAAGTGCACAATGTGTTTTCATGCTTTGTATAAATTTTTAATGAGTTACAAAATTTTTAAAAAACTTGGTACCAAGCCACTAAAAATATTACAATTAATTAACCTGACTTTTATGAATTTAATTAGCATCCTAGCACATTTGAAGCATTCTCCTGTAATTCTGAATTTGGATTGATGACACGCACAGTATTTCATTTAACAGCATAGATATCATTCAAAGCTTAAAGCATACAGTCCTTAACAAGAAAATTTAGAACAGGAAATAATGTCTGGCCCAAGTTTTTTCCAAAATGAAACATTAACATTCATCTGTATTTTTATGCAAAGAGGTAAAAAATGGGAAAAAAAAAATAAATCTAAACATATCCTAACAGAAATAATGATAAATGAAAATTTGAAAAGTATATAAAATTTTAAATAAATATATTTATTAATAAATTTATAAATACATTTAAATAAATGTGTATTTATATTTCAGAAATCTTAATATTCTACGACTGAATAATACTCATGCATTTTACTTTTAGATTCATATAACAGTTTCAAAGTTATAGAACTAATTGAAATAACATTTTAAAAAGCATTTTCACTGAGTAAAAAATAGTAATTTATCTTAGTTTTTTTTTTTTTTTTTTTTTTTTTTTTTTTTTTGTAAAAACATAAAGATACACAGTAGCTTCACATTTTAATTATTCTAATGTTTTCAGCTAATGTTCTGCTTTGATTAATATGCATTAAACTAACTCAAGAAAAAGATAAACATAATGAGTGAAATCTTCACATAAATTGTCTGTGTAATCTAACAGTTATAAATTTCAGTAATTTCATTACCTTTATAATTACCTCCCATACAAACTAGTGACTTTAAATTCTCTGTGAATTTAGGATCAATCCTGTGTGCCAAAGCCACATTTGTTAAAGGACCAACTGCTATAAGAGTAATTTCTTTGGGATACTTCTTGACTAGCTGTAACAGGGCTATAACAGCCGGAATTTCATCTTCTTTTAAATCACCAGTGGAAAATTCATGTCCACGATTTCCTAATCCATCACGTCCATGAACAGTTTTTGGATTTGCCTGTGTACACAAAGGTTTGCTACAACCCTTGTGAACAGGAATCTACATAAAAGAAGCAAACAAATTAAATACCAACAAAAATACTTGAAATATAAGGAAATAATTACATTTAATGCCTGGTGAAATAAATAATTATAAATACATATAGTATTTTAAAATTTCGCATGTTTTAAATGCAAAATTATCTATAATTTTGAATTTAGTAAAGACCTGCTAGAATTTCCCAGTTTTTTCACTCAAAATATAATGAATGCTCTTTAATAATATTTTAAAAAGAGTTTCATTACAGATTTTGGTACTTTTCTGCTAACAGGACCGGATTCAGCAATATATGTCAGTATATGCATATGTATGCATACATATGCATATGTATGCATATATATGCATGCACATATATGCATATTTACACCCATATATGCATACCACATATGTATATATATATGTATTTCTGAATCTAATCCCTGATAACAGAAAAGTATCCAGATTTTCATTATGTTTGTATTCTGTTGGTATATGGAAAAGTACATGATTTTGAAAAATGTAAATATACAAAATATGTAACATAAATGTTTATAACTTTTGTTTTTTGAAATAAAATAATTAGTTGTAGTAAATTATGTAACACACTGAACATGTAGAAAATATAATTTTAAAGATAGTTAAAACACCTCCTTTAAAGGAGATAATTTTAAAGAAGACTTACATGACCTAATTTGTGATGGAATAAGCCCAACTGCCTAAAAAATCTACAGTTCTGCAATGAATACCATGAAGTTGTTTATGCATCTTAAGAATTAAACTGAAATCATCAGAGCTTAGATATGTGAAGTATAGAGGTTGACAGGGCAATATCCAACCCTGCTGATCCAACAAATCAATTGCAACTTGTGCTACCTGTACCTGTCCTGCAAAATGATCACATCCTGTAAAAAGTGCTGTTGTTTATCTCTCAAAGCCAGTATCAGACTGTTTCCAGAATTGTACAATAATACAATGTAGTGGCAGTGTGTTCTGCAGTTAAGGTTATATCAGTAAAGTCATACAGAAATTTTATACTGTTGTGATTCTGATGAATGTTCTGTCTTTGTGGTGATCTATAATGATTTCACTTATTGATGATCTTGCTGGTTCTGTAAAACTAATTGTTGTTCTGCAGTTAAGGCAGTAGAGTAGACTTTAAGGTACCCCTTGTATTATGGCGAAGTTTTTGTTTCATTTATCGCCAAGTTGTTGTTTCATTTATGGTAGCCTGAGTAGTTGAATGTTATGGAAACCCTATTGTGACGTAATCGGGTGCATGATTCTGGGAAATTTTGAATCATGGGATGTTTTGTAAGTGTTTTTGATTCTTTAGACTATAGAATGGCCGAATGTAGTAAGATTAATTTGAATTTTCTGTACGATTTGGAGCAAAAGGGGAAAAGAGCTTTAATTGACTGGTGTGTAAATGAAGGTTTACTTAGTAGCCGTTATAAGTGTCCTGTACATAGGAAGGATATGCGCTTAGTCGAACGTAAAAACCGTTTAGATGGATTTGAATGGGTTTGTAGGAAGAAAGGTTTAGATGGTCACTATGTGAAGCGTTCGATCAGAAAGAGTACCTGGTTTGAAAAAAAGTCATTTGAGTATGATTGATATTTTGATTTTTACGTGGCTCTGGGTGTACGAAGCGAACTCGAAAATCATGGTAAGTGAATATTTACTTTTGGTAGTGCTTAAATGTATAACATATTTTTCCTTTTTTATATTATTTTATTGAGATTATGTATTTTTTGTTTGCCTATATTTTAGAATTTGGTGCTCCTTTGACTTTTTAAGTGAAAATATATTGATGTGTACATGGACAAAGTAGAGGGAGTGCGCAATGCAAGTTTGTGCAATTCTGGGATTTTTTTAAGTGAAAATAGGTCGACATGTACATGGATAAAAGTTAAAAAAGTGCACAATAATACAAGTTAAAAAAGTGCGCAATGCCATTTTTGTGCAATTCGGGGATTTTTTTTAAGTGAAACTAGGTCGATGTGTACATGAATAAAGTTAAAGGAGTGTGCAATGCCATTTTTGTGCAATTTGGAGATATTTTTTTTAAGTGAAAATAAGTCGATGTGTACATGGGTACCAAGTTTGTGCAATTGATTGTCTTGTTATTTTGGCTTGGTGTAGCGGCGATGTTTGGCGCAAAAATCACCACTTCGCATGCCAAAATAATGAGTCAAAGAATTGCACAAAATCGGTATCCATGTGCCGCCAAAAATCGCCAAGGGGTACCCTAAACTATACTTTTACCCAGTTAAGGTTATATCAGTAAAGTCATACAGAAATTTTATACTGTTGTGGTTCTGATGAATGTTCTGTTTTTGTGGTGATCTATAATGATTTCACTTATTGATGAGTGATGATCTTGCTCACATCTGGTTCTGTAAAACTAATGCAGATTGTTTGAAAACTTCTTAAAGGCCTTGATGATACTGTTCTACTGCATGACCTCTAGTGCCTCTAGTCCCATTCAATACTGTTGCCCCTGTTTTGAAAACATGGTGACTACATTACGTTAGCACCAGGCTCTATTCTCATAACAATGCTAAAGCATGAATTGACTAACACATGGGATAAGCAGCATAATCTGATTCTTACAATATAACCTCTTTACAGCAATATTGCCATTAATAAATTTCCAACTCTCAAACTTATTACTTGCAAGACATCATTTGTCATTAACATGATTATTCCTGCAACATCTGTAAAGCATTATACTGTTGAAAAGAATACTGCATTTACATACATGTGCTTTTATGGTGTCAGTGATTACTATATCCAGCTAACAACTGGAACATGAATAGTTTGAATCCTAGAAAAAGCACAGTGGATTCAAGTTTCTTACTTTAAGAAACTTAATTGTAATAAAGATTAGTTTCAGAAAAAAAAAGCACTATGCATTTCAAAGGAATGTGATATAAATCCGTTTTCTTGAAAAAGCAAAAATACCTATGCAGTACACAAGTCATATACATATTAAAATTTCAAGTAAATTTAAAATTGTTTCATTTAGCATCATAGTAAGACAGTTACCAGCCACTGTGATATATGACAATTGGTTTGGAACTGAAAACAACATTTTATTATACAATAAGATATTTTTTTGAGGATTTTCCATGTTAACAATGGTTACCTGACAAATCATTAGGTAAAACATTTTGGCACCTAGCACAGACAGTTTTGCTGATAGAAAAGTACAAATGAAAACATGCATTGGTATAGACAAAGAGCCTAAAATACATCTGAATGAATCTGGTTTATAATATGTAATATGACAACTGGAAATGACTTATTTAGAACCCAAACAGTATTTTCTTACTGGTGCAGCACCTAAATTTTGAGGTGTAATTATAACTAAAATGCACAAAGGTTATAATTTATATAAGACAATGCAAGAGTCGAGAAAAAATGACATGCATAATTACCTAACGTAACTTGTATACAATTTAAACAGTCTTATAATATACATATTGCATAAACATTGTAGGGTTTATATTTATTTTAACTAACATTTATTTTAAGTTTAAACTATCTTTCCTGTCAAGCCTTACTTTCCCCTGGAATTGCCAATGCCAGAGTATGTAAATTTTAGTAGAACGCGCAAGGATTCAAATTATCAGCGGAAGTATTCTGAGTTAAATAGAAAGGAAACGAGTTCGAAAGTGTGCTTTCTTGCTTCACGAGCGTGGAGGTGGCTAGTTAGAAATTGAAGAACCACGCGTTTCGGCCTGTGTGCTTGCCTCGCAAATTGTTAATCTTTCAACGTAATATTCAGAGTTTGCTGAATTATCAGCGGTATTTTAGAACGCGGTGAGGTTAATTACGTTTAGAGAGCCTCGTAGTTAGCCACTTGTTATTATCTCTTTCCAGTTTCTTATTTTTATTTTACCGCCGAGTCGGCGTAGTTTGTGAGCGTCAAGAGCACGCATTTGTAATTTCTAAAGTTGAATAAAAAGGGATTTAAACCCTTCTCAAGACTTTGGTCTATTTCCAGTTCTCAGCAGTCACCACTTTGTTGCGTGCAGGTTGGAAGCGCGCAACTTTACAACCTTAATCTAAATTTACTTGTGTATGCCTATGATTTTCCATCCAAATCATATGTGAATTTCAAATACTTCAAAGAATGTTTCTTTAATGAGAAAATCCTATTTACAAGATGATTTAATTTTAAGTATTCTTTTTTTACATGCATGGCTGAAAATTTCATTATGAAATAAAATCTTGCATTCTTGCAACCAAAAAGCAAGAAGAAAATGCAGAAATCACAACAGTGCAGAAATAGCAACATAACAGTAAAAAGCAAAAATTAAATTCAGCTCACCTCTGTACTATCACAGAGCACAAGAACACGCATTACATTTTTGCACACATTTTCAATAGTAGTATTTCCAAATACACATGTAACAGCAACAACCTGAGCAATATCTTTGTGGTTCAAAGCTAACATCAACGCCATAGCATCATCAATGCCACAATCGGTATCTATAATAATCTTTGCTTTCTCTTTTTCCATGTTAACCATCTTATCAGTAGCTATTAGGAGAGAAAATTAAGTTGTTCATTTTCTAATAAGATGATAACAAATAATAACTAAAGTTCGTAATAATTTTAGCATAAATGTATAATAAATAAACACAATTTAAACAATAATAAAACGTTTCCCATTACAGATTGATAATTCGAATGCATTTTCCATGAAATTCAGTTACACTTGTAACCTTTTTCTCAATAATAAGCAAAGTACACCATTAACATCAGAGACTTTAAAAGAAATTCAATTAAGTTTTCATTTAAGAATAATACCTTCCTAAGGACTGACTGTGCTCAGAAAGATTGCTTACATGACAAACTTTCTAAAGAAACTGCTTTTATTTGCTCTGATAATTATTAAAATCCTACATATTTTAGCTTAAGTTTAAATACAGTGAGTCCCAAAATTGAGGGTACACTTAATGCTAACTTAATTTGTAGGCTATTGACAATAGAAATCATTATGCAAGTTTTCCTAGTTTTGTCTCATTAAAATATATACATTTTGCTTCTTACCTGCACAAAAAATAAGTTATAAAACTCCGTTTAAAAAATATATTACTTAAACGAAAATCTTCAACTTCTGAAAGTCACAAAATTGAGAGTACACTTCTTAAATGACTGTGTAAAACTACCAGTAAAATTTTTAAAATAATTTGTACCTAAGATTTATACAAAAATACAACCTTTTAGTATCCAAATATTACAAATTTGAGCTTACTACCTTTCTGTGTGACAAATATGGAGAATAGGAAAGAAACGACGATTGAGGAAAAAACCTGGTCGTTAATCTGTCTAATCAAGGCAAATCTTTGAGAAAAATAGGGAAATACTTGGAAGAAGTGTAAATTGTATTAGAAGAATCATTCAAAAATTTAGAAAGGATGGTACGCTGGAAAACCAAGCAGAGAGAGGCAGGAAGAAAATTCTCATTTCAGCAGCAGAGAGGAGAATTGTACACAAGGTAAAGATTGAGCCTACAATAAGTGCTCCAAAAATTGCTACAAGTACTTTGGAAACTGTGGGTAAATCTGTTTCTGCAGAAACAGTGTGCAGAATCCTCAGAAGGGCTGGTTATAATGGCAGAAAAGCTCTCAAAAAGCCCTTCATTAGTAAAATAAATAGAGCTAAGAGATTAAAATTTGCTAAAGAGCACATTCTAAAGCCTAAAAAGTTCTGGAATGAAGTTTTTTTCAGCGATGAGAGTAAATTTAATGTTTTTGGCAGTGATGGTCATCGTATGGTGTGGCGCAAGAAAAATTCAGCTTTAGATCCAAGAAACGCAATTCCAACTGTGAAGCATGGAGGTGGGTTAGTAATGGTTTAGGGCTGTATGGCATCATCGGGAGTTGGAAAGCTAGTGTTTATTGATTGTTTATAATGGATAAAATGGGTTATCTTAATATACTGAAAAATAATTTGAAGGACAGTGCTACTCAATTGGGACTAGGATCAAAATTCACATTTCAACAGGATAATGATCCAAAGCATACAGCAAATACTGTCAAAGAATGGCTGCTGTATCAATGCGGAAATCAACTGAACACACCCCCTCAACCTCCTGATTTGAACATGATCGAAAATTTGTGGTCCCACCTTGAAAAAGAGGTTCGAAAACATCAGATCACAAGTAAAGAACATTTGAAGCATGTACTAAAAGTGAAGTGGAAAAACATTTCACCCGAAATTACGAAAATTCTTGTCGATTCGATGTCCGGTGGCTTCGAGCCAGTGGGTATGCTACAAAATAGTAATGTGTTGTTTTTTTATAATTTATGTAATAAAACAATTACACGTACCCTTAATTTTGTGAGCTCAGATTTTTGACGATTTCTGTTGTACATTTTGTTTCTGTATTTCATGCATTTTTTTATGTCTATTTATGAATAAATATTAAGATTAGGTATCTTTCTACATCCTCGTCTAAAGGTTTTGGTGACTATCTTTGTCTGACAGTTTTTGTTTTCATTCTAAACATGAATTCTGTTGTAGAATGGAGTGTACCCTCAATTTTAGGACTCACTGTATGTTATAACAATAGACTAAAATAATGGAAAATATTGATATATTAATAATATGTCCAAAATGTTAGTATCACTCAAAATAAAAAAAAATAAGAAATAAAGGATAGAAAGTGTGACTTAAATTCTATAATGTTTAATCCCTATTTCACAACATGCATAACAATGTGAAAACCTGTACACAAAATTTCAAATGATTTTATGAAGAATTTTTGGAGCTATCATTTTTTGATGTGAATATAAATCAAAAGGGGGGGGAATTGCAGAAATCACATTTCTTCAGTTCTCAATTAAGTCTTCAGTTCAACACTACATAATATATATATGCATAACTGTTTACTTAAAACGGTCTTGCTTTATATGTTTCTCAAAAGAACATTTTTGTTTTGCTTTCGAACTTCTTTCACTTTTTCCAATGAAAGTGAAAGAAGTTCGAAAGCAAAACAAATTCATGAAATTCCAATGAAATTTGACAAAATTCAATAAATACCTTCAAGAAGGCACAATTTTCATGACATCTAAGTTTTAGTAACCAGGACTGACTTATTTCTCTAATATTTTAATATGGCCAAAAAATTACATTAATATGGCATCAAATATTTGTGTATTTAAGCTCACAAACAGTATATTTTTAGGTATTATACGTTAGACAGTGTTATTAAAATATTTGTTGGTATTCTGAGTTTTTCCATGCATACATTTTTGTTACATTTCTCTGTTATGTATTTATCAAATTTAAAATAGCTATTGGCAGTCCTTTCGCTTTTACATTTTTTATTTTGAGTTTATACCAGTTGTTCACATCACAAGGGTAATAAATCACAAGGGCATTAAATCAGAGCCATAGCTAAGGCTTCAAGCTATTTTCTTACATGTGCTATAATAATGAGTTAAAGCTTTAATGTCTAAAAGTTTTCAGTCTGAATGGCCTGTCGGTAGCTGAGTGGTAAAACTGCTGAATACTGGAAGTTGGACCCAGGTTCATGTCTCAGCAAGACGAGCTGGCTGAATGGGAGTTTTCAGGGCTTTTCCCATGTATTACATGAATATAAACCAGTTTCCTTCCAAGAAGCCTCTTCCCTTAGACAGATAACTCTCAAGTACTTTGCTATATCCAAAATAATCTGAATCCTCTTCAATCTAAATAGAAACAATAAATACAAAATCATTCTATGATGAATAGCCTTTTTCTTTGCAATGTCACCAAAATAGACATTCTGTTACTGCAGTTTTATTTTTACACTGTGATAATTGCTAACTTCAAATGTGGCATTCACCATCAAAGTATTAGGTACTGCAGAAAAATCACTGGTACTCTTCTGTCATCAGGACAGGATTCAGAAATGTATGTATATATGCATGAATGGATGTGTTCTTGTATGCATGTATCTATGTAGATACATGCATACAAGTAGATACATGCATTCAACATACTATGTAGATACATGCTATGTACATACATGCAACATACTATGTACATGCAATATACAACATACTATGTACATACATGCATACTATGTAGATACATGCATACAACATACGTATGCATGTGTATGTATACACATATGCAAATATATACATATGTACATACACACACATTTCTGAATCCGGTGCCGATAACAGAAGAGTTCCAAAACACTGCAAATGCAGACCTAAAGTTTACATATTTACAGCTGTAATGACCTCTCAGCTTTTCTGAAGATGAAGAAGTTTTAATTAAATGCATGACTTGCAGCTCATTATGAAATATCAATATAAACAGAAACGTAGTGATAAATTGGTCGTCTGACGTACCGAGCAGCAAGGTGACAAGATAATATTTACAAGACTAGAAATTTCAATAATACGATTACCATTTAATTCATTTAACTCACGTTTAGACAATTTATAGAACTAGCTCACGGAAATATTTGTTTTATTAGCATTACCTAGCTTGCTAGTGTAACGATTACCATAAAATCTTCGCTTTTTCGGACGATTAGATCTATATTTAGGCATTACAGATTTCAGAGTATGAAAAGTAATTAAAATAAGTAAAATAGATTATTTGTTAACTTAAAATTAGCGCTACCTGGTCGTAAACAAACCAATTAGTCCGATAAGTTGTTGCCAAACTGAAATGAGAAAATGCATAATCAATGTATCAAATTCAAACACAAACACGGCAGCATAAAATTTCAAATTTAAAAGTAAAAAAATGCATCCTTAGTTTGGTGCTGATTTTGAAAAAGGCCTCTATAGATTTCGAAGAGCTTAGACACAAATACCTCTTCTTCGGCAGCAAAAGAATTTGTATGAGGTGATTCCGTTGAATTTATCCTCAGAAAACACTTTACTCTGAAAATCTTTTAACTTAATTTAGGAAAGATAAAGGAAAGAAAGACCATATCTCAGTGCTTAAATTGCGGCGGAGCCCACCGGAGTCCCGCTCCGATGCTTCTCAATTTTTAAGATAAATTACAATTTCAGCCGGAGCGCACCGGAGCCTTAAATAAGATGAGCTCCGGTACTTCTTTTTATAAAATGAATCACAATTTAAAGGGGAAAAAATTAGAATTTCTAACGTTTTAGTTTAACAACAAGCAAACCTTGCAATACTTTTTTTCCCTAGAAATACGAACTCGTGAGAACATGAGACGTTCAAGTCCCCTCGCTCACATGCGGAAACTTTCCCCTTTAAGAAGGGCAAGAAATTTGGGGAAGTTTGTTTAGGAACGCGTAAATTTGTCGCCATGCCATTGTATCTAGTGTATTGTTATCGATGCTTACAGTTAGTTATTCTCGTAGGAAGGAAAATTTGTGTTCTTAAATTAGCGTTAAGTGACAGCGAGTACAATAAGAGTGAAATACGGAGATAAACTGCTCAAGCACGTCCTATACATCGTCTTCCCACAGTATCCACTAATGTGGGGGGAAGCAGCGTAAACAGCAATATTACATTCATCCTTAGGAGTTAGATTCAGAACTCATTTTACCCTTGACAGGCATCTGCTTAATGGCTAGAATTACATCAGCAGAGAGCCGCGGGTCAAAGAGAACGCTCTCTCTCATCAAGATGCCCCTCATTTTTTTGTTCCCACCCAGTCATACCCTCATTCGGTTTCGCCCTGGAAATTTCATCAGCTATACTCTAAGTATATTTAATTTTTGTGATGATAAAATAACTCCCCCCCCTACAATCAGAGCTTAAATTGAGCCCACCGGATCTCGGCTCCGGTGATTCTTAGTTTTTGTAATAAATTATAATTCCAGCCGGAACGCACCGGAGCCCTGAATAAGAAGGCTGCGGCACTGCTTTTATGTAATTGAGTAAAAATTTCAGTAGAAATTTTATCTCGAAAATTTTATTTTAGCAATAAAATTATATTAAAAATCGCATATTAAATTTCAAGTTATATCTTTATATTTTATTTAATTTTAATTATTTAATTACTTAATTTAATTTTAATTATAATTATCTTTAATTGTTTCAATAAATAATAATTAATTATCTAATAATCATCAATTAAATTATAAATACTTAATTATCCAATAATTATCAATTAAATTATAATTAATGACATAATAATTATTGATTAAATAATAATTTATAAACATTAATTAAATAGCTACTAATTACTTTGATAATAATTAACTATTTAATTTAAAAATTATTAATGAGTTAAATAGTCATTTTATTTATTTATTTACTCTTGTTCCTCTTTGCTGACGGTCTTCCATAGGGCTGCGGCACTTCTATTCTTAGAAATTAAGCCCTGCCATATCCCTCGTAAAAAGTGCTGGCTGTTACTGAGAAATGCTATGGACTAATCACTTCAGTGCAAATCTCTTTATCGTAGTCGACAATGAGGTGATATCAGAATGTTCAAGAATATTCAGAGAGCAGGTAGGGAAAATTAAAGCCAGATACAAACAAACGGTGGCTTAAAATGCAACGATACAGGGACAAATAACACCTACTATTTAATATGAACATGCCATTCAAGGGACAACCAAGCTTATCTGTGCTGTGAAGATGAAAAGCTAAGTAACGAAATTTTCGCCGCTCAGAAGATAAGCAGCAAACTGTGAGTTACTATTATCCATAATTTCGTACTGAAAAAACTGAGCAATAGCTCACAGTGCAGCAATGAACTGCTTTGCGAAAAATGATCTCATAGAGAGTGCGTAAAATTTCGCTGATCCAGTGCAGTATGAGCCCCTTATGAAGTAGACTCGTCCTGAAAAGATAGTGTGCATTAAATTTAAATCTAAGCACCCTATTCTGCAATTTCGCGTAATGCTCGAAGAAAATATATCTCTTATGATAAAATGAGGCATAAATGATCACAGATCGAATCGCTGAAATATATATGTGTTCCTACACTTCCAATTACAATCTGGAGTACTTTCTTCCACTGTGTAAGTTATTTACTTTGCTGCACATACAGAAGTGTAGCTAGGGTTTTCAGCGCCCGGGGCAACTGAAGATTTTGCGCCCCTCTCTGTGTGCCACGAATGGAAAACATTTCATTCTAGAATTTCGTACCATCAATTTGGCGCCCCTGGATGCTGCGCCCGGGCACAGATGTCCCCCTTTGCCCTACCCTAGCTACGCCACTGTGCACACACAGGCAATTTGATCAGTCAAAGTTAGTGTGTGGTTAAGTAATTAACTATCAGGACAGTAGTATCAAATAATTTGAGATCAAAATCAATTAACATCTTTGTGTCTTCTGACGACGAATTGTTAAAACTTGAGTTTATGTAAATTCCCCCACAGACGACGTTAGTTTAAGAACTGCAAGTTTCAAGCTCATGGTTTCAGGCTCTCAGGTTCAGGAAACTGTGGATTTGCAGTTATAAGGTATTTCTCCCGCCTTCCTAGCGTGCCTTCATGGTGTAGTGGTTCTGCACGCTGGACCGGTATTCCAGAGGTCCGTGGTTCGATTCCCGGCGAAGGCGGTTGCTAATTTTTCATCCTCCGGCTTTTGCAATTAACCTAATGTCTCTATAAACCTTTCTGGAATTGTTCAGGAAATATATAATTTCTTTTTATCATCTACACATAGATGGGCAATACTGTTGTAAGTCTTCAAAGATGATTCAAAAGTTTAAAAGTCTTTGTCAAAGACTAGATGGGAAGCACATTCAAGGGCCACAAATGCAATACTTGATAGTTATAATGGAATAACTCTGCAATCAGCTGCATATTATTAATATACACAGAAAAGCAAAACAAGAAATCAGGGCATAAACATTTTGAATAAAATGGATGAATTAGGATTTATGGTAATGTTATATTTGTGGAGTTACTTGCTGGATGAATTTCACAAGACTAGTAAATCACTTCAAGACCTCCAAATTAGTCTAGATGTATGTAGTAAATTGTATGCTTCGCTTTCGGATTCTGTTAAATATTCCAGGGATATATTCGATCATTTTGAAGAAAAAGCAAAAAAAAAAAAAAAAAAAAAAATTTGCCTGATGCTGATTACAAGAAAAGGAGATATAGAAGAAGGCGTATCAATGATGATAAAGATAATGCTTTAGAGCACGTTGGACCAAGAGGCAAGGTCAGAAACAAAATATTTATACAGGAGGCATTAGAGTCACGTCTGGCACAGAGGACTTCAGTATACAATGAAGCTGCAAAATGTTTTTATTCTTAACAAAATTAGTAGCTACAGAAGAAGAGTTTCGAGATGACGTTAGTGCTTTATGCTAAACATATTCTGAAGACGTGGACATGAATCTTATAGGAGACGGCTAGCATTTTCATCAGTACGTTATACATAGTCAAGCCTATGATTCAGCGGAACATGATAGACTGACACATCACGATATGTATAGGGTAATATTTAATGATCGTGTCCAATCAGCATTTCCTAATGCAGAAGCAATTTTGGGATTGTTTCTTAATATGATGGTTGCAAATTGCCCTGAAGAAAGATCTTTTTCTCAACTGAAGAGGATAAAAATTTAAATTAGAACGACTCAAGATAAATTACGTTCCCTCAGTCTCTCGTGCATAGAAAGTGGCAAACTACACAGTTTATCATTTGATGATGTCATCACCCAAGTAGCACACAAAGTTGCAAACTAGACCGAAAGGCTGTAAAGTGGCCGTGGTAACTTTCACGATGTCTTTACAACGTTGCGAAGACGCAAAATACTTGCCGTTGCATCTTGGCAATTTGTCGACGTCACTGAAACGTCACGATATGACCGCTTTTAGACGTGGTCGTTTTAGCATTTTTTCATAGTTCATCAGCGTTACTTTTAGAATTAAAAGAGACTAAATCTGTCCTTTCAAAAATCTGAAGTCCGCATAAGATTTATTTTGCAATGTTTCATCACTTTATTTCATCTAAATATATTAATCTAAGGTAGCTTCATCTAATGAAATATAAATTTAATATAAATACTTTTAATTTATTAAATAAAATATGTGCTAAATAACTGCTTAAAATTTTGTTAAAATAATTAATACTTAAAATATTTTTTATAAATATTATAGCAAAATATTTAAAAGTGAAACTAATCCATAAAGTAAGTTATTAAGTTATGCATTTTATATATTTTAAAAAATCATATTTCAATGCAAATCACATGTTAGCAATTATTTCACTCTACTGAAATATGACTTTATTTATTATTTTTGAAGTAAGGACGAATTTGTTTGAATTAATATGGTTATAAAATATGAAACATTTTACCGCATACAGCGCAGAAAGTACAGTTTTCCCGAAGGTATGATTGTGCGTGAAGATGTATTCACGGATAAAAATGGGGCGATTTTAAGAATCCGAGAAAACGTCCAATGTTAAAAGACGATGCATATCCATGCATATTTAACGGCTGTCCAATGTATATGACGGAAAACTCACCGACAGTCAGGAGAAGAGGAACGGAAACATTAATGGAAAAGGAGAAAGAAATATTAACGTTTTGATGGAAACGACAAAATGAATGGATTTGATAAATTACTAATAAATGTGGACATAAAAATTAGAGAAACTGGGAACAAAAATACAAAATTCATTATCTATAAAAATTCTCAACTGTTTGTTAAGTTTCTGTCTATCTCCATGCATTCAAAAATGCTTGGTTTAATCCTAGTATACGGTACACTCGGGATTTGGCAACATTGATATTACAAATGTTTTAGCGAACCCGATAAGTAATTTTTTTTGTTGTTGTTGTAAATATAATCATGTGAACATATTTCGTAATTCTATTCAGTTGAAACAATTTTTCTAGGCCATTAAAGAAAGATTCTATTAAATTATCAGAACTATCGAAACGTTTAATGCAATCGGTATATATCGCTGAAAGTGACACTGCATCGCTCTTCAACCGATGATATCCCACGGATACTTATATAAACGAACATCTCGAATTTTGCGCGCTTTGGCTAGATACCAAATTCGAACAAGTAACTGCGCAATTAATTGAGATTTCAGCAGTTTTTTCAAATAATTTGGTAAAGATGCCTTCTGTAAGGCGAAAAGACTGACTTCATGTTTGAAATTGAATCAATCAAGGACTGATATAAATAATATTGCTTATATTAAAAGTAAATGTAATGCATTGTCAATCAAAGAACGCATTGTGAATCTTATCATTGTTCTGTCCCTATCTACTTACTTCAACTGCCTTCAGCGAGTGAATTTTAATTGCTGTGAGCTCCTGTTTGAGAAATCATCGTAGGAATTAAATCATCGTAAATGAGGAGAAATCATCGCAGAAATGTCGAATTTGTGCTTATTTTGTTTGTGAATATCTGCTCTACAAGAAGACACCAAAAGTTTAGATAAATCGTTTAGAAAATATCAGATGAACGTGCTACAATGCTAATCGTGAATATGGTGTTCGTGAAATAATGTTCTGTTTTGGGGTTTTATGTGTTTCCGGTGACAATTATATGGTAGTTGGTGTTCTCCAAGCGGTTTCAGCGGTGCAATATTTCGATACACGGATTAGTGATTCGGTTATAACGTCCTAAGTACTATATCGTATATCATTCATATTAATCGATTATTATGTTGGTGCTCAGAATTAATTCACATAAAACCAAAAATAACATACAACGGTAAGGCATTTTCTGGTTTTGCTGAAAATGCAATCAATGCAGAAACAACAACAATTCAAGCTGTTATGGCATGTTCATTTGTTTCAAAATACAAAGAAATTATTTGACTGGTACCAGTACTTAATATCACTGCTGAAGATGAATTAGATATATGTAATAACAAAAACCAATACACATTAAAATTAATTAGTAATTCACATTCTATAGTATGTTGTCTTTGTATAGTATGCAGAAACGGTTAATGATTTTAAAGTGTATGAAATATATGATCGAAAAAATAGTGTTAAAGAAACATTAGCATTACTATGAAATATCGTAATCTATAATTATGTGATATTTAATTGTGTAATATTAAAACACACTAAATATTTTTTATTGATTGCAAATTGCACTTTTATTACTTTTCGTTTGGTATCAATTCTTCCACACACTGTGTAATTCGCGTTTTTTTTTTTTTTTTTTTTTTTTTTTTTTTTTCAAATATTGCTGATATGTATGTTTATTAGATTATCTTGTAACGTTGCGCGCTTCCAACCTGCACGCAACAATAGTGGTGACTGCTAAGAACTGGAAAGTAGACCAAAGTCTTGAGAAGGGTTTAAATCCCTTTTTATTCAACTTTAGAAATTACAAATGCATGCTCTTGACGCTCACAAACTTCGCCGACCCGGCGGTAAAATAAAAATAAGAAACTGAAAAGAGATAATAACTACGAGGCTCTCTAAACGTAACTAACCTCACCGCGTTCTAAGATACGCTGATAATTCAGCAAACTTTTGAATATTTTGTTGAAAGATTAACAAACTGCCAAGGCAAGCACACAGGCCGAAACGCGTGGTTCTTCAATTTCTAACTAGCCACCTCCATGCTCGTGAAGCAAGGAAGCACACCTTCGAACTCGTTTCCCTTCTATTTAACTCAGAATACTTCAGCTGACAACTTGAATCCATGCGCGTTCTACTAAAATTTACATACTCTGGCATTGGCAATTCCAGGGGAAAGTAAGGCTTGACAGGAAAGATAGTTTCAACTTAAAATAAATGTTAGTTAAAATAAATATAAACCCTACATTTGCCGCTGCCAGAATTTGGAAAACTTGAAAGCAGGTCCTACAAACGACCTGTTGAAAAGTTTCCACAATTCTGAACAAAATTTTAAGAGCCTCGTTTACATAAAAAAATCTGTTATCTCACAAAAGGTAGAATAAATTTCTGTAGATACTTATTTAATTTTCTCTTCTTACAGCAACTTTTCCTGGACTTCAGCAATCAATTTGTTCTCTTCCTTCCAGCATCTGGAAGGAATAAGTATCAGTATCTTTCTAAATACATTATAATTTACACTTTCTTGCACTGAATAAGTTTTTGTTTTTGAACGATTTATTTTCCTTAGTTACTGCTTAATTCACATTCATTCAAGTATTCAAACATGAATTTAACTTTACCCTGGCTCTCCACCATGTGTGGTGTCAAACGGGAATATTCGTGTTTTAGTATTGCAACACTTCCCCTAACCACAATGATTTGTTAGAATTCAACGACCAAATAGACACACCTTACTCGACATTCTACAACTCGATGAGCTACTTTAACATTCTTAAAATTCAAGTGTAGGTGGAGAACCCTACAAAACACATTCATTCTAAATTCCACCTCATTCATCTTTAGACATGCATGCTTTCGCTCTAAAGCATGATTTTATCTACAATTTAATACTTAAATTTGAATTCATTGCTTTTGAGCATTTACTTTTAGCATCTAAAATTTTATGCTTCTAGACTAAATTCTACTTTTACATAACTTTCAAGTATTTACGTATATTTACAAAATTCTAATACATATGATTTTTACAATTTACCTTAAAATGAATAAGAGAAAATAAATTTTTACTTTACTCATTCTTCGCCAAGCTGGCGGCACTGAAACTAAAGTTCTTATTAATACAAGAATACGAAGTTATTTTTATCTTCGGCCAAATTTTGGCTTTAACATAACAGAATTAGTCTTCCGACCAACAGAAACTGCTTGTTCTTCGATTTTATACTTAAAGAAAATAATACTTTTGCCTTAGCTAAATAAAGTAAAAGAAAACTAAGTCTCAACCGAGACACATTGACTTCCGTCAAAACATAGAACTTCGTATTTACGCATAACATTTCTGAACAAAAGAAAAAAAATTCATAGAAGATTTTAACTTATCTTTGAGTTTTCGATGATTGGAACTCCGACATTCTCTTCTGGCAGAACTGCTCCCACGTTATAGGTTTCATCGACGTCAGTCTTCTCCTTAGTGTCCTCCGAGTGTCGTCCACGTTGCTTTTTCTTTTTCGCCCTCTGCATGCTGGCCTCTTGGAGTGGTAGTCGTCGGGTTGCTGTCTTTTCCGTTTTCCCTTGGACGGCTGGTCTTGACGTCCTCCGGTCTGGAATCATTCTTGAATTTCTTCTGTTGGTCCTTTCGTTCCTCTTGCTGTCTTTTCGTTCTGGGGAACGGCGGCCTTGTTTGCACCTCACTCTCTGGCCCTGGAAGCGTTCTCCTCGATGTAGAATTTCTACTGCGATACGTTGTAAGTGGTGTTTTCCTCTTTACCAAGGTTTCTTTACGCGGTGGATCTGCATTCTTGTTTTTCTTAAATGCTGGAGTTTGAAAGTTTTCATTTTTTCTTTTTGGTACCGTCGCATGGGTTGTAGAAGGGCTAGGTTTCTCTTCAGTTCTCTGCTTCTTGGGTGGTGGAACGGGTGACGTTACTTCTGGACCTTCTACTTCTTTTACGCTTGAGTCCTGCAAGAAACTTTTAAGGATTTCAAAATCATTTTGATTATAATATTTTTTCACCTGGTCGGGACTTGCTTTACAGATTTCCTCTCTCTCGTTCTTAAGGTACAATACGACTCCCTTGATTTCCTGAATTACATAGGGGCCTTCAAATGTAAAGCAGTAAAATTGTCTGGGGCACTTGATAAAGAAAATTTCCGCTTCAACACTTTATCCCCAACTTTAAAATCTGCTTCACGGCGTTTTCTATCATAATATAACTTTTGTCTATTTCTTGCCCTATCCGAGCTTTTAATCGCCTGGTCAATAAGTGTTTGCACATCTTTCTGTTTAAATTCTTGCTCTCTTTGTTGCACAAAGAATAATTTATCTAAAGGCGTAATTAACTTTCGGCCTAAAAATAATTCTGCTGGGGTTTTTCCCGTAGTATCGTGATTTGCCGTTCTTAAAGCATAAGCTAATTCATTTATATAGCCATCCCAGCGCTTGTGATGTGTGCTCACGTAACTTCGAATTATTTTTACAATGTTTTTATTAACTCTTTCTGCTATGTTTGCCTGTGGTCTATACGGAACCATTTTGATATGGCATATGCCAAGTCCAGTGCATATGTTTTCAAATATTTGACTAATGAATTGTTTACCGTTATCGCTAATGACTTTTATCGGTGCACCGTATTTTAAAATGTATCTGTGTAAGAATGCACCTGCGAATGTTTTGGCTGACGCGCGTTTAAGTGGAACAATTTCTGTCCATTTTGAAAAATGATCTACAATTACTAAAAGAAAACGATTTTTATTTAACTCACTCTGGGGGAAAGGACCAAGAAGATCTATGCCTAAAATTTCATTCGGAAATGTAGCGCGAATGCTATTTAAGTACCCGGCCGGGCTGTAATTAACATCATTTATTAACTGACATTGATTGCAGGACCTGACATACGCAGTTACTATTTTGTATAATTGCGGGAAATATACCGCCTCGCGTACCCTTTTTAAAGTCTTTCTGACCCCTAAATGACCCGCTGTTTTCGCGTCGTATAATTCCTTCAAAATGCTTTCGTTTGTTGTTTTCGTATAAAATAATAAATTATCTATTATTTCATAGTTTTCTGCTCTATTTGTTATCGCATCGATATCTGTGTGCTCAAAGTTTTCGGGGTCTTTCAAATATGCATAGATACTTCCAAATTCAGGATCAGCTTTCAATTCAGCAATAATTGTATCTCTAGAATCTAAAATTTTTGAAGTCAACACAGCGCATTTAAGTTCATTGCCTTCATCGTCCAGTTTTATACGAGAAAGTGCGTCAGCTACATTGTTTTTCTTACCCGGTTTATATTTTATTGTGATATTATATTCTTGGAGTTTTAAAGCCCATCTTATTAACCTGGGCGTTAGGTTTTTCCCCAAGTAAAGTCTACCAACAGCCGCATGATGCGAAAAGACTGTTACTGGTGCTTTGCCGAAATAAACTCGAAATTTGTGTACAGCCATTAATACGGCTAATGTTTCTCTCTCTGTAGCTGTATAATTCCTTTGTGTATGATTCAACGTTTTACTAAAAAATGCCAAAGGATGGCCATTTTGCATAAGAACCGCACCCACGGCATAGTCCGACGCATCTGCTGCAATTTCCAGGGTTTCGTCCCCCTCCGGGAATTTCAAAACAGGGACATTGATAAGCGCTTCTTTTAACCTTTCGAATGCGGTATTTGCTTCTGCTGTCCACGTGAATTTACTTTTCTTTCTTTTAATTACTAACAAGGGTTCAACAATATTAGCAAAATCTTTTATGAATGACCGATAATAAGAACATAACCCAAGGAAAGAAAAAGTTTCTTGGCGGTGTTGGGAGGTGGGAAATTCTTGATAGCTTTTATTTTTGGATCTTGAGTTTCTATACCCTTTTGCGAAATTTTATAACCCAGATATTTAAGTTCTTTAGTTGCGAACTTGCATTTTGAGGCGTTAATTGTAAGACCGGCCTCTTTTAATAATTTAAAAACTTCTAGATCTTTAATATGTTGTTCCAACGTACTACTCGTCATAATTATATCATCTAGATAGATTAAAGTCGATTTTCCTAGGACAGGCTTTAGAACAATGTCCATAGCTCTCTGGAATGTTGATGTGGCCCTACACAACCCAAAGGGCATGCGTAAAAATGCATAAGTGCCCGATTTTGTTATAAACGCGGTTTTTTGTATGTCTTCGGGTCTCATAGCTATTTGATAGTAGCCAGACGTTAAGTCCAAAGTAGTCATGTATCTTGTAGATTTAATCTTTCTAATAATTTCCTCTATAACCGGCAAAGGGTAAATTGGGAATTTAGTAATACTATTCAGTTTTCTGTAATCGATAGCAAACCTCCAAGCCCTTTTATCCGAAGGAGGAAACTCGTTCTTTTTCCTACATAGTACGACTGGACTCGCGTACTCACTATTTATGGGCGTTATTATTTTGTTCTTTGACATTTCCTGAATATGTTCTTCTATGATTAGCTCTTTCTGTTTATCATAGCGATAAGGTTTAGTCCTACAGGGTTTGTCGGCAGTTAACTGTATCTCATGCGTAACTATTTGACAGCTACCAGGCCGTTCTGAAAACAAGTTTGAAAAAGTACTCACCACTTGCTGGATGGCTTGACATTCATGGTCATTCAAATGGCTAAGGTCGACTTGCGGTTGTTCCACTGGTTCCACCACCCTTCGGTCCATCTCCAGCACAATAGAACTGTCCTGAAAATTGAGTTTGGCCCTCGCGGCCCTTAAAAACTCAATACCTAAAATAAGTGGATTTTGCAAATTTTTTACTACACAAATTAATACTTTAAGGCTTTCATTCTGAACTTGTATCTTTAAAGATAGTTTTCCGATACATTGACAAGTTTGTCCTTGTGCTGCTATGATTTCCGTGTTTTTATTTTTAAATAATCGAAACCTATTAAAGTTCTTAAAAAAATATCACTCATAAAATTACCTTCTGCTCCTGTATCGATGAGGGCTTCTACTGTACATCGCCAACCAGGACTTGTATAATTGGTAGCTGTGAGTTCTTTACGATGACCGTATTTAAGTGTCTTCTTGAGAGTTTTTTCAAAACTTCCGGGGTCTGAACCCTCGCTTTCACAGGCCCCTCTACTCGTTTAAAGCTTTCCTTTCAACTTCTGCCTTCTGGGTAGGCGGACGTTTGTTTTGAAATTTCCTTTTTGGGCCTTGACCTTCGAGGTTCGATGAGTTAGCTTGATAGCTCTTTCCCCTATAAGAGCGGTTTGCATTTCTGGTCTGCTCATTTGAAGATTGCCTTTGGATATTTTGAGAATACGATGCCCCTCTAGCTTTTTCCGCTATTCTGCGATTTTGAAACTTGACCGCCAATTCGAAGAGAGCTCCTGCAATGTGCTTGGGTTTCTAATTTCGAAGTAGTCTTGAACAGCAGGTAACAATCTTGGTAAGATTATTTCAATAACCTCCGCGTCGGGTTTCTTCCCATACAGCATATCCGTCAGCTTAATTTTTCGCAGAATAAAGTCCGTCAACTCTTCTATATTCCGTTGATAAAAACTATATAGTTCGGCTTCTAGCCTTGCTCGATCTTTCACTATGGTGAAGGCCTTTAATAACGATTTTTTGAAATTTTCAAATGTATAGGTCTGGCCTCCGAATTCCCCTAATAAAAATCTGCCTATATTCTTCCACCATAGCGCGGCCTGTCCTTTTAGTGCAGATGTGGCGATGGCAACTTTTTGTCTTTCAGGCACAGGGTAGAGCTGGAAGTGATTGTCTAGGCCTTCTAGAAATATTGCCACCGAATTTTTTCCGTCGAAATTGATGTTTGGTATGATGGAGGCTCTCATCGTCTGGACCAGGTATCCAAATCCTTCCAATTGGCTTGCCATTTCTTGTTGTTGTCCAGCAACTTCCATCCAATTTTCGGCCATTTCAGTTCAACAAGTGTTCGGGCGCCAATGTAACGTTGCGCGCTTCCAACCTGCACGCAACAATAGTGGTGACTGCTAAGAACTGGAAAGTAGACCAAAGTCTTGAGAAGGGTTTAAATCCCTTTTTATTTAACTTTAGAAATTACAAATGCGTGCTCTTGACGCTCACAAACTTCGCCGACCCGGCGGTAAAATAAAAATAAGAAACTGAAAAGAGATAATAACAAGTGACTAACTACGAGGCTCTCTAAACGTAACTAACCTCACCGCGTTCTAAGATACGCTGATAATTCAGCAATCTTCTGAATATTACGTTGAAAGATTAACAAACTGCCAAGGCAAGCACACAGGCCGAAACGCGTGGTTCTTCAATTTCTAACTAGCCACCTCCACGCTCGTGAAGCAAGAAAGCACACCTTCGAACTCATTTCCCTTCTATTTAACTCAGAATACTTCCGCTGAGAATTTGAATCCTTGCGCGTTCTACTAAAATTTACATACTCTGGCATTGGCTATTCTAGGGGAAAGTAAGGCTTGACAGGAAAGATAGTTTAAACTTAAAATAAATGTTATTTAAAATAAATATAAACCCTACAATCTCAATAAATGAATGTTGGAAATTAGGTTTTATTTTTTATTAAATTTAAGTATATTCTATTGCCGTTATGTATGTTTATTAGATTATCTCAATAAATGAATGTTGGAAATTAGGTTTTATTTTTATTAAATTTAAGTATATTCTATTTTCTTCTCTTACTTTTTATGTGCTTGTGATAACAAAGAAATTCATAATAAATAGAAACAAAAAATTTCGTCGTGTGCTATTTCTTTAACGTACTTTACAGTAACAAAAGGAAAGTTATTGATCATAAAAAGTGCTTGAAATAATCATTGTAATCTACCACTATTCTAAAATGTATAAACTAAAAATAAGTAAATACATTAACATATGATCGAAAGAAATTGTATTAAGAAAAATCAGCATTACTAGTAAATACTGCAATCCATAATTATTGCACTTTTAATTGCTTACTATTTAAAAAACACATTTTTTTATTAATTAGAAATTTTAATTCTGTTACCTTCTTTCTGCTGTTTATACTTTCAACACTTCTAGTTTATATTTTTTCTTAAATAGTGCTGTCATGTATGTTGTTTGTTAGGTTATTATTTCATTTTAGATATGAATATGGAAGGTTTTTTTTTTTTTTTTTTTTTTTTTTTGCTTATTAGATTTAGGTATATTTTTGTATGAAATATTTTTTATCACACTTTTTAACTACTTTACACGATGTTTCATTTGCACATTTTGGAGATATAGAAGTTAATGGTTATATTTTTTACTATAAAATGCGAATAAATATATATTAAATCTTAAATAATCGTAACTTGGAATTTAAGTTATTTAAAAAAATATAGTTTAAAGTACTGAAAATAATTAAGGCTATTATTAATTATGCATATTTAGTCTAAAGAGAAAAAATTGTGTATCTTCTGGTTTTCAAGGAAATGATAAAATATTTAAACTTTAGAAAAATACAAGGAATACAAAATTTTAAAAAAGAAGGAAAATACATTAATTATTAAGCTTATTTTTCTGCATAAATCAATATGTAACACAAGGACATAATAATGACGTTTTCACAACTGTTGGAAAAAGGTCGAATTCTGCGAACATTTAGACGTCGTGATACGATGATTTCAAATTCGAAATATAATCTAAAAAAGAGGCAATAACGATGTCTGTGCGACAAAAACCTCATCTGCAAAGACGTAATAAAGACGTCTTTGCAACGGTTTCAAAACAGTGGAGTTTCAGGAACATCTGGGCGTCTTAAAGACATATTACAACGTTTTTGCAACGACATCCGCAATGATTTTGGCGCAACGTCGTTACGACGTTGCCGTGCTACTTGAGCAGTGACTTTGCTCTGGCAAAGGCAAAAAAAATATTTTAATTTAATATAATTCCTTAATCCATATAACATGTTTCAAGAAATTAGATAATAAGCCTTTGTAAATTGTGCCTTTTAAAAGAACTTTTGTTTCTTTTCACCAGGTTTGTTATGAATAAAAATGATTTTAAGACTTATTATTCCACTATCTATATACTTCTTAATTGTATTTCAGTTTAACTCTCTAGGTATCCGAAAATCATATTTGGCACTGACATATAAAGGGCCATATATCTAGGTTAAATTGATTTGTGTAATCTTGAATTACTAGCTTATTACTAAAATTTAGTTTGTTACCATTATCTTCAAGTTCCTTACCACAAGTGGATGGTGAAATTGTAAGCACGTAAAACCGTGCCATCTGTAAATAATTGAGTTCAATAAAAGGGTTTTTTATACCCTTCCCTTGTCGTATTCATCTTCTAGTCTTAAGTCGCTAAAGAGACATTTATATACATTAGGTCTAGTAGCCGTGTATGTTAGCAAATAAAATTAGATCTTACAAGTTTTATACAAACGTTTACAGGAGTTTCTTATAATCTCATGAAGAAGTGAAAATTTAAACTTATTCATATTTTTGAAATTTTGGAATTTAAATTTATGCATTAATTTGAAAATTTTCTAATGAAAATTATATAATTCATACACAGTTTATAAGGTTTATGTTAGTTTTTCTAACAGTTATTTTAATTTGTTAGCCTTTTCTGTCACTCCTTATTTCTCTCGCCAGATTTTAAATTTGTAGAGACATTAGACATTTTTTTTTGGAAGCTGTCAAGATGAAAAAACATATAATGCCTTCGCCGAGAATCAAACCTCGGATCTCTCAATTACGCGCCGAGCGTGCAGACCACCACCCCACGAAGGCATGCCAAGAAGGCGGGAGAAATACCTTATAAACTTATGCATAATTTCCAAAACAATTTATATATAATTTAAATTTATGCATAAATTTCCAAACATGAATAGAAGATTTTAGATCGCAGTTTAACTTTATAACTTTGAGAATGATATTTTGATGTTTATATTTAAGTTTAAAAATGGAGGTTGTTCAAAAATTTTGTGCTCGGCAGAAATTAAAATAATAATAATAATAGTTAATAATAATAATAATGCCGTAAAATTCAATTCGACAGCAATATCCCAAAATAATTTAGAATATATCTTTAGAATTTCCGATACACAATCTCGCGTGCTTGAGATATCCCCCCCCCGGTACAGTATTGCTATTGCTCGCTTTCAAATTGCTGAGTTAGTTTTAAAAAAATTCGTTAAAATTTTACAAAATATGAAATAGATAATAAAACAAATTCCAGATTCCTAATTTGGGCTTTCAGATGCCCATATTCGACGACTAGCACTACATTATTCAAAAGCTGATGTCTCTAGGTACCGTTACTTTTTTCAAGTGCAAGAAACATACATACATTTATGAAAGATTTTTAATTAATTAATTTTTTTAAATATAATACTGGGCGATAATATAAAGTAATAAATTTCTGGTTTGGCAACAAAAAAATTTTTACGAATTGGTTGTTGCTTGGAAAGATTGAACTGATTTCATTCATGCTGAAGTATTTTTATGCATTTTCTTTTTAGGTGTATATAGAACTTATAAATTTTGCTTTGGCCGCAGCCCGCTCATGTAGCGGGCTTGCCCACTAATGAAGTCTTATTTTTTGATTATATGCGTTTCATAAAAGGGCATAAATGCGTTTCATTAAGAACCAAACATTTGGTGGAACATCATTTGAAAAGTGATTCGGACACAAAAGTGAGCTCTGAGACTAATAGCACATCTGCTGCTAAAAAATAAATAAATGCAAGTGAACAGTGTATAAACATTACATATATATAAAACAAATATAAGTATAATACATATATAAATATAAAACAAATATAAATATAAAACATACATATAAAACAAATATAAATATAAATATAAAACATACATATAAAACAAATACAAATATAAAACATACATATAAAACAAATATAAATATAAAGCAAAATGCAAACATAAAACGCTAGAAAAGTTTAAAAAATCACCCTATTTATAGCTGATGCATCGTCCATAGAATTAATCAGCCAGAAATAAAAATAAATTTCGAACTATACTTGGACTAACCTTCTTCGAATATAAGAGAAAGCTATTCGATTAATGCGATTTCCCCCCCCCCTCCTTCGAATTTTGAGTTTTTTCGAACCAAAGAGAAAGCTATTCAAACTTCTAGATAATGGGTGTGTTTTCTTTTAAATTTTGTCTCGCTTCAGCTGTGTATTTACTGCTACTAGATGTCTGAGGTTTTATGTCTATACGCGTGTAAAATTCTAAGTACTTTACCATCGATATCTACATACTACTAAAGTATGTCTTAACCGCGAACGAAAACAATCTAACCCCTTTTCTAATGAAATTTTTCCCGATCTAAAGATAAGCTTTGCTTGATATCTCAGACGCATATCTTGTGTAAATAATTATAAAACTGGCGAAAAAACAGAAACCTCTTTATATTCAATTTCAGTAATTTATTCCCAGTTCGTTAGTTCACTTCTCCTTGCAGCTGTGACTGTTTAACATTTTCGAGCTATGTTTACGCTTAACGTCTCGGTTTCAATGCTAACTAGAGGAAATGCCTTTCTGCCATAAATCGTACGACTGTCAGCGAGTCAGGGTGGCATTTTCAGGCAACCTCCTCCCTTTTGGTGGTAAGTATTAGTTAATAACTTTTATCAATGCATTCCATTTTATTGAATTCAAGAACTCTATCCTGTGTTATTAACTTTAAAGGTATCAGAAATAATATACGATCGTTGGTGCAAAGTATAGTTACTAACAGCAATTTCAGACTCCGTGTTTGAACCTGACATTTATTTAAAAAAAATCTGAGAGCCTTCAGATTTTATATTACGCCCAAAGGGGCGTTTTTTTTTAACGTTTTGTGGGTTACCTTTATTTATTAAATATCATGTTCTTGTGACTAACCACCTAAAATTCAATTCAAGGGCAATGTCATCAGAATTTCCAATAGACAATCTCGTGCGCTGGAGATAAAAATGTTTTTCTTTTCCGTATAGCATTGCCATTGTTCGCTTTGAAGTCGTTAATTTTATTAATCAACAATTCGTTAAAGTTTTACAAAATATGAAATAGCTAAAAATTCGAAATTAAAAATCCGCTCTTCTAGGTGCCCATGTTCGAGTGGATATGTCATTATTCAAAATTTGATGCCTCCGTCTTTTTTTCACATACATACATTCATGTAAATTCCTCATTAATTAGTTTCTTTAAATATAATGCAGGGGGATGGTATTTGGTGGCAATAATTTAAAAAGCGGTACACCGTTTAAAAGTTTACAATTGGGTGCCCCTTGTTTATTGGCGATTCTTTCTTGACGCCAAGATCGGCGCCAGGAAGTCACAATTTCAAGATGGCCGCTACACGAAACCAAAATAAGAAGTCGAAGAATTGAATAAGATCTGTGTCCAAGTACACATCGATCTGTTTTTACTTAAAAAAACATCTTAGAATTGCACAAACTAGACATTGCGCACTGCCTTAAATATGTCCATGTACACTTCAATCTATTTTCATTTAAATAAAATTGGGAAGCTAAAACAAATTTAAAACTATCTTGGCAACCAGAAGTGAGATTTCATCGCCAAAATTTTTTAAAAAAATGTTGCCAATCGAAAGGGCACCCAATTCTACACTAAAGCCCACCGTTTATAGTGAATCGACGCAAAATGCCGTTGCATTTATTAAAACAGTGAATGCTGTGTAAGATGACTAATTACAGTTCCGAACAATTTCGGTCTTTTGTGGAGTTTCGGTCACCTTGGAGAATCTTTGCGATGCCGATTTTCAGTTTGCTTAATGGATATATCCACTTCAAAGTATTTGGAATCTGCTAAAGGAAATCACTAATGTTAAAGGGGGGATGTCACTTTATTAACACCTTTATGGTAATAAAATTACGAATTAATTACAAAGATAAATAGTGAACACTTAAGCAAGTTATTTCTCTACAACAAGTTTTCTTAAATGCTGTAAATAAATAATGCTTTAAAATAACTAAAGAGATCTTTCTGGTAAAACAATGTTATATAAATTAGGGAGATCTTTTTGGGGGAATGTGTAATAAATTTTACATTACATATTCTGTGTAGTAACTTCAGGAACATTCGTTACTTTATAATTTCAAAATTTATAAGGTTCAAAATTTAATGATTGCGAAGTAACCACTAGACAAAGACTGTGCTACCTTGTATTTTCTCCCGCCTTTATGCATGCCTTCGTGGTGTAACGGTAATATACTCGGTGCGTATTCGAGAGGTCTAGGTTCGAGTACCAACGACGGCATTTCTCATTTTTCACGTCTCTTGCTTCAGAATTACTGAAAAAAATTCACAATATCATCACTAGAAAACTGAACGGTTCTTGAATTGAAGGATCTTGAATGAAGACCATGTTATCTAGTTTTTTTCCGATTTTTATTCACATCACACACAAAAAGCATATTGACTGAAAACTCTAAGCGTAATTAATAAGAGAACAGTAATTAATACGAGATTAACAATACTGCGTAATTAATCCGAGAACAGGAAATAAAAAACTAGCCTAGTAATCCAAGAAATATCTTACACCCAAATTCTAAAGCCTTACTTTCATAAACATTTGCCGCAAGGCCTGCTGGGAAAAGAATTCAGACGACCGTTAATCACGGCGACTGATCACATGATCATTTTATTTTTAACAATTACCTAACGACTCTACAACCTATTAAAACAGAAAGTACTGTCGATTATCCGGATTAATGTCGGGAAAGCAGATTCCGTGATCCCGGATAACTTTTTATACACTCCTCCGATCCCTATATTTATGTTTAGGAAATTCTTTTACTCATTATAAACAAGTAATCTCTACATATAATAAAAGAAAGAGTCTGTCTGTGTGTGTGTGTCTTTCGTTTGCGTGTTGCACGTAAGCTAACAGACCCACGGCTACGAAATTTGGTACATAGGTGCATCTAGACAATAGCCAGTGCACCTCGAAGCGATTTTTTTCGAAATTCGAATTCGAATTTTTTTAATTTTATGTTTTGTGACGAAATCGCGTCATTTTGAGACATAATGGGCTATAAGAAAGCGAGATTTTACTCTACACACTAATTTTCACATCGTCATGAAACGTAGGCACTTAGCTATTTTCTGAACTTAAAATAAATTTCGTGTTTCAATAAATCCATTAAATACGAATTTATTTAACAAAGAGAGCTTAATACCTTTTCAACGGGATATTTTTTAAAAAAGTTTATTTTTTTAAATGTACAGTTTATTTTTCTTTGATTTTTGGACACGTTAAACTTCCATCCTTGCGACTGCTTTTACAAAAAGAATTTTGGAAAAATGATAATATTTTGTATTTAAAAAAAAAATTTTAAATGAAGCTTCCGAGTACACTTCTCACATCTCACATCATTAAAAATGTGATTTTAGCAACAATTTTCCTGTCTTATTGTTGTTGATAGACTTTTGATATTTTGAATAGTTTCATTCTTTTAGAAATATGGGTTTGGCAACAGTTTTTCATCGTATTTCTTATGCCACTGTTTTTAAGAGATTGACATATTTCATTGTCATTTTTATATATATATATAATACACTTTTATTGATTTTTTTGATAAAGTTGTTCTGTAGAGTAAAATTCTGCGCGGAATTTTATGTTTTTTGAGTTGCTTTCATGTTATTTTTTGCTTATTTCACTGTTTGTAAGACATTGAAAAGTCTTGCATGATTTTTTTTCTTGAACGGAAAGTTGGTTAATTTTTTATGAGGATAATTACTATTTATATTAAGGGATATAGCTTATTTCATTGTAATTTTTTTCTCTTGAAAATATAAGATAAAATATCATTAATTAACTTTGCTTTTCAGAATTTTTTTTTTTTTTTTTTTTTTATTCTTTTATGTTATTTATTGCTCATTTCACTGTTTTTAAGATATTGAAAAGTTTTGAGTGATTTTTTTAGGAAACAAAGTTCTTAACCTCCTGTATACCATTTGAGTTCTTAAGATTTTGCAAAGGGAAGTTGGTTAGTTTATTTCTTAGGATAATTAATATTTGTATTAAGGGATATTGCTTATTTCATTGTAATTTTGTTATACGTAATAACTTTTTTTATGAAGTTGTTCTGCAGAGTAAAATTCTACGCAGTTTTTAAATTTAATGTTTGGTGTTCCCTTCAGCCATTTTCCCGGTACATTTAAAAGCCAGACGAAGGCTGGCAGCGAAGCTGCTAGTATAAAAAAAAATATTTTAAAGTCAATTCCTACTTAGGTCAACAAAGAAAATTTTTATTTTACTTTTTATTAACATTTTTTCGTTTCTAATTTATGAAGCTGATGGTGGTCTATAATTTCTCTTTCTATCCATCTCTTGTAATGTTTCATTATTGCAAGGAACCTTTCTAGTGCAGTTTCGAGCAGTCCAGTTCTTCAATTAATGTTCCATCTAATGATTTCCCACGACTCAAGGCGACATATGCTTGAGCTGTTGCGAAGAGTTTTCGTCCTAGATATATTACTGCATAATCTATAGTGCTACCTTGCATCGTATGTACTGTTGCTGCCCATTATAGTACTATTAACGGTAGCATTCTTCGTTCAGCAGTACCATAGCTGCGTTTGGCGGGAAATTGCACTGCTATTGGCTCGATTCTTGTGAACACCATTATTGCCAAAGTTCATAGTGACTGATAGAATGTCTTATTCATACATTTGCGCGCGGCGAAAATTAGGCCAACCGAATTTCGGTGATGAATCCAATTGTTTTCCTCCCTAGCATATCTTTAGTTCCGATAAACAGGAATAAATAAGTAGGAATTGACTTTAATATGTGAAAAAACTGTATTAACATCAAAAGTTATCCACTGCAAGTTTAAAAAAATGTATTTGAACTTGAGTGGATGAATAAAAAGTATTTTATTAACGATTGAAAATTTGAACAAGGTATAGGCAGAGTGTGAGCTAATAGTAGGAATTTACTAAAAATGAAACGGAAAAGTTTTGACTTACACACAATTGACTGAGATATTTGATATTAAAATAGGAGTTTCTTATTCAAAAGCTGTACATAAATTCACGAGCAATCGCACGTAACTGAAAATAAAATTAAGATTTTAAATGATGAGCATTTCTATATAGATTACTGGGGAAAATTATTGATCAAGGTAATTTTATTTTTCAAAATGGAGATGTTTTTCATACAATCTTATAGAATTTGTGTTCTAAAATCATACACAGACTTCAGCATTGGCACATAGAAAACTCGAAATATTATTTGCATTAATTAAAAATAGAAAATATTTCTTACTTTAACAGATATTTTGCAGGATTACCAGATCATGATTCAAAAGTGATAAAACCTCATGAGATTACTATTTTTAGATTTGGAAACATAAATTGCTCATGCGAAATTTCAGCATACCAAATATATATTTAAAAAAAAATTAAAGCTTTTAGATTTTATATTACGTCCAAAGGGCGTTTTTCTCATTTACACACACGTCACATTTCGAAAGCCGTTTCGAGGGCATTTGGACTAAAGTCCCCCTGGGCTAAAAATATTTAAAAACAGCATATCTTCTAGAATTTTTGAGATACAATATCTGGAGATAAAAATGCTGTATTCCATATAATACTGATTTTGCTCGTTTTGGAATTTTTGAGTTTTTAAACAAAAATTCGTTTTAAGTTTACAAAATAGGAATTAGATAATAAAATTTAAAAAAAAAACTGACAGCTTTGAGATTTTACATTATGCCCAAAACCACAAAATATTTAGAAAACAGCATATCTTTAGAATATACGATAGATAGTCTCGCGCTCTGGAGATAGAAGTGTTTTTTCCGCGCAGTGTTGCCATTTGTCACTTTGAAATCGTTGAGTTTGCTAATCAAAAATTCGTTAAAATTTTACAAAATATGAAATAGATAATAAAACAAATTTGAAATTCGGTCTTCTAGGTGCCTATGTTCGGGTGGATTCATTATGTTTAGTAATTTGGCTTTATTCAAGGTAACCCTAGGTAACGTTGTTTTCTCACAATGCGAGAAACATACATACATTGATGCAGATTCTTCATTATTTAATGTCTTCAAATATAATACAGGGCGATAATATTTGGTGGCAACGATTTGAAAAGTCATTCAACATGCTTAGTGATTTGGGGTAAAATGCCTTTTCGAGACTGATAGCCTTTCAGAGCTAACGCACCCTTTAGGCTAAAAATAAAAATAAAAATCAATTAAAGGTATTAGAAAATCGCAAAAGAATACCATTGAATGGTATTTAAGGAGAAAAATCAACTTGGAATGATTTTAATTTATTTCTTAACCAACGCATCAATGCAAATTAAAAATTTTGTTATAAATCAAAAGTTTTGAAATTAAATATCTCGGTCAATTTTTGTGTCGTACAAGAGTGAAATTGTTTATGTTTTATTTCTTATATCGAGTATAAAACTTTATTAAATATAAGTATAGGGGGTGGAGGAGCATGCAAAAATTTAGTTTTCGTAATTTTTACTATTTTTTACAAAAATGGTGTCTTTAAATTTAAAAATGCCAATCATGAACATTTGAGTCATTTAAAGCATTTTCGAAATTGGTAGTCTATGTCTACAATTAACGGTTGCTAAAATAAAAGCCGGGTTTGGACTTTATTGGAGAAGGTATATGACAGTAGTAACCTAAACGGTTAACGGATGAATAACATCAATGCTAATAATGTTACGGTTAAATTTAGCCTTGAGCCGAGCAGCTGAAACTGCTATATACATAAACGAATAAAAGGAGAAGCGTTATGTGCCGAGTAAAAGAATGTTTATAGAGCCTTCATTTTATCTCATATGAAGGGGACTCATACACCTTAAAACCCATAAGATCTTCGAATATGTGACTGTTGCAAGAACTGAGATAATTTATTTATTATAAAAGCAATTACTTCCAACGTCTTACAGCTGACTACATAATATAGCTGCTTTCTGAAATAGTGATCACAAAGTTTGTGTTGCCACAAAAATTCTTGTAATTTAATCCGCTTTGTGACAAAATATTTCGTCATGTTTCCACCTTGTGCGCACAGTTTAAAACATTCTGTTGCATAATTTAATTCCATATTTAATATATAGCTTGAACCGTGAACCAAAAATTCTAAGAATTTCATGTTAAATTTTTATTTTATTTGGAGTTGAGTTTATAAAATGTATTTTATTAAAAAAATCTGTAATGTTTTCGTGCATAAAATTTTTTAATATTAAAATATTCATCGGATTTTGGGTTCAGTTAGAAAATAGTGCCCATACAAAGAATTCCATCCAATTTCAAGTGTGTACCATTAGCCATTTTTAAAATATCATGCGCGCAAGGTGTAAACATGACGAAACATTTTGCCACAAAGCGGATTAAATTACAAAAATATTTGTGGCAATACAAACTTTCTGGTTACTAGTTCCTAAAGCAGCTATATTATGTAGTCAGCTGTAAAACGTTGGAAGTAATTGCTTTTAAAATAAATAAAATATTCCAATTCTTGCAACAGTCACATATTCGAAGATCATAAGGGGTTATGTATGAGCCCCCCTTAAAAAGCAAGGTCGTTTTATCAAATCACAATTCATATTCGAAGAAATTATCAATTAGCCCGGGGATTCAATTTACAAAACCGAAACCCAGTAATCTGTACTGAAATTCGGCATCTTCGGTCGAAACCGGAGAGGAGGCAACCGTTAATGGAAGATATCTGGCAGTATTTTTAAAAAAGTCTTGTGTGTCAGCGATTCTCAACCGCTGGTACGCAAGAGAAGAGTAGTGGTATGCAAAGAAACAAAGTAATTTTAACTATTAAATTCAAAATTTTTATGAAGAAAATGAACAATTGATAGAAATTATCTGTGATGGAACTCTACCTGAAGATTTCAAAAATAACACACTTGTTAACTTTAGGCTGAATGTAAAAAAAATTTAAAGACGTTTCAGATAAAGCTATTAAATTTTTATTCCCTTTTTGCGCAACCTATTTGTATGAACAAGTATTTTCTTCGATGTTATGTTTGAAAAAAAAAAAAAAAAAATACAGAACAAAATTAAACGTGGTTCTTAATTTAAGGTTAAAGTTAAGTGAAATATGACCAGATGTAAAAAAATTTACCTCTCTTAAACAGGCCCACATTTCACAATAAATTTTAGAATTAAAGTATTATAACTTAAATTTTGATAACTAAAAATAGAGATCAATTTTTAATCCAAAGTGTTCATATTTAATACAAATAGCCAATAGGTTGGTGTCCGCCGATAACATCGCGGCAAAAACATCGCGGACGAAAACGTCGCGGAGAAAACAACGCAAGGCGAAAAAGCCGTGTTACAAAACATCTTGGGAGAAAACATCGCAAAGAGAAAACATCGCAGTCCTAAAACATCGTGGTACAAAACATCGTCGTCGAAAATAAAGCGGTTCAAAAACTTCGCAGTTTTAAAAACATCGTCGTCGAAAATATCGTGGTAAAAAATAAAGTATCTACAAATCATCGCATGACGATAACATCGCAGACATGCTTTTTTCAAGTTTTAATAATTGTAAATGGATATTTCCATAATGATTTGTGAGCGCAAGATGTAAAGAAAGATAATTTTTACTTTCACAGTTCTTTATTGGCTAATAAAGTTTTGCTGAAAACGTAAGAAGAAAACTCAAGCATAGACAATTAAATGCAACTTATAGATTATACTTTTCATGAAAAATTACCATTAAAAACTTTATAAAAATGATTTATTAACGGCCTTTGTTAGTTAACTATGTCGGTTTAAAATTCTATTGAGTGCTATAAGTTGCATTAATTTTCTATGCTTATTCTCATTTTCTCAGCAAAAATTTATAAGTTAATAAAAAATATGAAAGTAAAAATTATCCTTCTTTCCATCTTGCGCTCACAAATCATTATGGGAATATCCATTACAGTTATTAAAGCCTTAAAAGAAAGCATTTCTGCGATGTTATCGTCATGCGATGATTTGTAGATACTTTATTTTTTACCACGATATTTTCGACGACGATGTTTTTAAACTGCGAAGTTTTTGAACCGCTTTATTTTCGACGACGATGTTTTGTACCACGATGTTTTAGAACTGCGATGCTTTCTCTTCGCGATGCTTTTTTCCACGATGTTTTGTAACACGACGTTTTCGCCTTGCGTTGTTTTCTCCGCGACGTTTTGGTCCGCGATGTTTTCGGCTGTAACCAATAGGTTGTACAAATGGGAAATTCTTTTTTAATATTTCTATTCAGAAACTGAAACATAATCATTGTAAAATGTAGTGGTGGTACTAACGTTTTTCAATTTTTGCTTAGATGGTTGAGAACCGCTGTTCTATGCTATTTGATTAGCTGACTCATTCAAATGGGAGAAAACATTTACTCAAGAGTTAAGATTAATTTATTATGGCAAAGCAACTCGAGGCTATCTGCTTATGGGAAGAGTTGCCTTCGTGGAGGAATTTTTATGAAAAATTGATTCGTATCTATGTTGCAGATAGGAAAAACTACGAAAACTCCCATGCAGCCAGCCTATTCGCCGAGATTCGAACCCAGAAAGGACTGCCAGTGTTCAGCGATGTCGTCGCTTTGGCAGCTGGTACGATGCTCAAAAGGAGGTAGGAGGAGTCAGATTCAAAATGTACAACATAAAGGAATTCCACCCTCCCGTTCAGCCGTCTGACACTCTAAGGAAATACTGTATGCAAGAAATATGCCCTTGTGACTCAGTGTGTGTATCTTAGTCTATCAGTGTGAGCTTTATAATAACTTAGGGATTCGACCAGTCGTATGTATATAATGCTTTACTTTTGTGCATGTTTCAATTCACATGAGCGCATCAACGTGTCTCCTTACGAACGAATAAGTGTACTTCAGTGAATCAACGTCTGGTATGTATGTGATATATTCAAACTCAGAAGCAATGACCAGGAAATTGGAGGCGAAGGCAGATTAAATCTTCAGTTTTATTTCCAGCAACTTGTTGCGGTAACACACAAGTCGGCACATTAAATGTGACTGTTCTAAAAGGCTTACATTTTTGATAAATTTAAAGCAAGAAAACAGTAGCAGACAGACAGCAGTCTAGCTAAGCCAAAGCGTGGAAGGAAAGTGCGTTATGTTCAGAATGAAATCTGAATTCAGAAGGAGTTAGTTTTGGTTCTCAATGCATTTTGATTGGATGGTTAATATTGCTGTAAAATTACTATGGGCTGGTTGAGTTCTAGTTCCATTTACATCATAATAATTACGTAAGAATCATATGACATAGATTTTTCTCGAAATGACGCAATGCAAACACAGGTTACTATTTTTAGAATACAGAAGGGAATTAATTTTCTCTTCTAATTTAATCTTTTACATATTTTTCATTTTTCTTATATTTATTTATATAAAATATCTCTATGCGAACTCTCGATGTGATGCTCTTAGATAATCAGAAACTGCTTGTCCTAGACAATTGTTGACTCCGGGCAATACCCGAAAAGTTTGAAGCGGGTCCGCCCGGGTGTCCAGACCCGCTTTCACCTGTCACCTGGGAAAATACGCAGCCAACTCAACGTTATCACTTAGCAAAAATATTTTGCACCAACTATAAAACAAAACAAATACTGAATTTGTAGGGGGGGGACATTTTACTTACTTTTCTTTCTTTTTATTTAGGGCATCATTTCTTAAACTGTGGATCGCGATCTCAGTTGGGGTCGCGTGACCTGCAGTAGGGGATCGCCAAAAATTTTAGCAATTTTTATATTTAATTTACTGTTATAATAATTTTACAATTAGCAAATATTCTTACATAATGTATCTAAAAATAGATAAAAAACTATACAAAAAAAATCCTTTCGACGCATTTTTTTATAATAGAAACGTTCATTTTACTTTAAAATTAAAGTTGACCTAAAACTGCAATAGTATATTACAGTGCAAGTAAAGAAACTGACAGTTCCACTCACGCCTGTGTCGGATTTGCGCAATGCTTATTTCGTAAATATTATGGGGTCCTCACACCAAAACTTTTAAGAAACCCTAGTTTAGGGCATTTTACGGTATACTACCTTATATCATAAAACTACTAACTGCATGTTTGTATATTTATGAAAAGTGATAGGAACTACTCTGATATGCGCCCTCAAGTCGCCAAACATTTTGGGCGAGAAACTTCATGCTGCCATATTACTATCTAAATTTTTTGTTTATATTTCGAACTTTAAGCCTAAAATGTCTCCAAAAACGCGGTTTTCGCACATGCAAAAACTACGTTTTGAACACACGATTTAAGCTAAAAATCCGAAACAAAAACAAAAAATTTAGATAGCAAAAACTTAAAGTTTCTAACCAAAAATATTTGACAAGAATCCATGCACACAGCCACGTTTTAACTTAAAAAAAGTCTACGAATGGCACAATGTAGGCAACGAACAAATTTACAAACTACGCACACCTCGCTTTAATAAATTAGCATAACAACAATAAATTTCAAAGAATACCATGTACACAGCATCCTGTTTAAACTTAAAAAAACATCTACGAATTGCACAATTTAGGCAAGGAACGAATCTACGAACTACGCACACCTCGCTTTAATAAATTAACATAACAATAAATTTCAAAGAATATTGTGTACGCAGCATCCTGTTTAACCTTTAAAAAACATCTACGAATTGCACAATTTAGGCAAGGAACGAATCTGCGATCTACGCACACCTCGCTTTAGTAAAATAACATAATAACAATAAATTTCAAATAATACCATGTACACAGCGTTTTGTTAAAAAAACAACAACGACAGAAATTCATACTAAATAACCAATGAACATAACATTCTACAAAATAAGAACAAGAATAAAATAAAATGCACTTACTATGAATTAATGCTTTTTCGAGCAGCAGAAATGCCAATTTCATACCGCCACGTAATCACTATCGTATTTACATGACAGCCAGACACACTCCAGAAAATTTATACTATGGTTCACAAATAAATAAAATCACAAATCCCTACTTCTATCATGCACAGGCATTAAAAATAATCTCCCAGACCCTCCTTCCACACCTCCAAATACCCACTACCCCTCAACAGGATGGCCACAATGATATTTCCTTTTGCCGAACTTCAATTCAACAACTTCTTTATCTTTCCCTCCCATCTTCTCAGACACAGACGCGAATCAACGAGCTCCAGCTAAAGATTGTTCAACGTCAACAGGGTTGCCATAGAACACGCAATCGCGCCAAAAACCAGCGCAGAATACATATCGCCACATTTGGTGAAATTAGGGCGTATATCAGAGTTGTACCAAGTGGGAAGTTAACATGTGTTCGACAATCAAGGAAAAAGGTGCCAGAACTTACCTCAGTGTATTCATCAATGAATTCACGACTCAAGGTTGCAATTAACAATCATTTATACTATAAGTTCCAGTTGAAACTCCAGCACTTAACATGTATTAATTCGCCATACACATTTAAGAACAATTCCTTGACACCGCTGGAAATAGTTTTTCATTTTCCGCTGTTATACATATAATACAACTTAAATCAATGCTGTTCAATGAGCGCTTTCGTGAAGACTATTTTGAAGGTTTGAAGCAGATAATATTACACTGTAAAAACATTTGCATATATTAAATTCAGCTTCATTCAACCGATTCAATACAGGATCTTTGTGAAATTTATGCACTTAGAAATATGACTTTAGAAGAGCACAGAAAAACAAACACTTCACAATAATCTCATGATTCTTCCTTGAACTTCTTATCTAAACTCCAGCTAGATTTATCTTCCCAGTTGATTTTCTTCCGCAGAATTCAGTCGGTGTATTTGTAACTTATCATGATTTCAAAATATATACCATAATCATTTTCAATTTACTTGCGCAGTTTACTTCATACTGACAAGGTAAGGTTTACTGTTGTTGGTATGATGAATGATAAAATAAAATGCGCCTTAAATTAAATAATTATATATTAGAGTTAAATGTGAATTGCTTAATCCACTGTCTGCTGCACTCGATATAAAGTATGAATTAATACGTCTAGCTCATATTATTATCATTATTGTAATCGGAATGCCGAATGTGCTAGAACTAAAAAAAATCTAAATTTATAAAACGTTTTAGATCGAATATGAAAATACAGTGAAACCTCGGTTCGATGAATGTAATTCGTTCGAGATCTGATTCGTTCGTGATCGTCAACCGAAATGATCGTAAACTGAAACAGTTTGTCTCTTAGGATGTAAAACGGATTATTTCTTTCCTGGATTGCTTATTTAATTTTTACAACAGTAATTTGCGCACTGGTTCATATTCGAAAATAATTACCCAAAAATAAAATCATTTAGTGTAAAACAAGAAATCTGATGTGTATACCCCACGACTACGGCCTATTAAATTTTACCCATTTTTTGCTGCATTTCATTTAAACTTATTTTCTCGAATTTCATTAGATATATTTCTCATTAGAGATTAATTGACTTCTCACTTCGCGACAAGGCAAAAATGAATAAAAACTCAAAATATCTTTATTAAAACCCTCTAAGCGGCAAGGCCGTATATATACGGCCTAGAATATTTTTTGTGATATCTGTATAAAAACGTATATATGCGTGCATATTAAAATATGTCAAAGAAATCAAGGCAATATAACAAAAGTACACAAATCCAGGTATGAAATACCAGGATAGTTTTTACATTAAAATAAAAAAAATAATTCGTTCTCATAATAGTTTTGGGAAATTTGTGCTTCCTTAAAGAGAACCCTGGCAGCTCAGAGGGTTAAAAATTGAAAAATATAGAAAAACATAACATGCCAAAAAATTAAAACAGTTACAGTTTTTTTTTTACTATTAAAATTAGAGTTTCTGTGCAAAATCAAGCAATTTGGCCAGCGTGCGAGATGGCAGATTTTTCGGTGCACAAGACTGAAAGTTTAATTTTGGTCCCACTCAGCAAAAAGACACTGAAAGTGCAGAAACTCATTTAATTCACTATTCTGCCAAGTTTCAAATGTAAACAAATATGGCTGCTCTATTAGGCTTAGTCGTACTTAAACAACTTTTAAATTGTTGATAATTCTACAACTATTACATGCAGTTTAACAAAAGGCATAAAAACTTATTCGGAACATTAGAACAACATAATTTAATCGCTTTTAAAGCAAAAAATGCAAAATTTACCAACATATAAGAATAAAAAAAGCTGAGCTCACCGAGCCGAGTAACAGATTGAACGGCCGCTTTCAACCAAAAAGAGAGGGGCATAACTGCATGTTATAGCAGTCCCATATACAAAATTTCAACTTTCTAAGGCTATACATTTCTGAATTATGCGAGATACCTACATACGTACGTGCGTAGAGACGTCATGGAAAAAAATCTCTTCTGAATCCGTTTTAAATCTATTTTATAATCCGTTTTGGGAGAAAAAGTCCTTTATTCTGTCCTTACGTACAGATGCCACGCAAAAACATCGTTAAATTGCATTCGATAGCAGTCAAAATCGATATTTTCGTTGAAATATGCTGCCTGAAACTTTTCGCTATTACAATACTTCCTTTTTATTTCGTACAAGGAAGTAAAAAGGCAAAATTGTAAATAATAACATCAATTTTCAATAATACAGGTATCGATATACGAGTGCCCTAATTTACGAGTGTTTTGAGATACGAGCGAGCGATATTTTGCTTTGAGATGAGAGCAAGATTTGAGATATGAGGAATCGCACACTACACCGCTGCACACGATCGCAACATGCGCGCGCATGTTGGTGTCGTGTGCAGCGTCTAACAGTTTCTCCCACCTCAGACTAGACTTGTTTCTCTGGGAAAATCCATGGGTCTGTGGATGAATGAAAGAGATGTCAACGAACTCGTCGAGGAACAGTCTCAGGAGCTGACAACCGAGGAGTTACACGATCTACATTCGCAGCAGCATACGGTGGTTCAACAAAAAATTAGTTTTGAAGAGGAGCAGCCAGAGATGGAGGAGGTCATCCCTACAAGAGATATAAAGGAGTTCTTGGGAATGTGGGAGAAAGTTGTAGAGTTCGTGGATAAAAATCACCCCGAAAACGTTGCAACTGGTCGTGCATCGGAGTTGTTCAACGAAACTTGCCTAACTTATTTCCGCAATATCCTGAAAGGGAGGAAGAAACAAACCTCCTTGGACAGTTTTCGAAACGATCTGCAGGTGAAAACGAGCAAAACGGACAAAAAAAAGCGAAGACCAGTGACGAGAATTAAGCGCTTCCGTAAGCACTTCAATTTTCTTTTAATTATGTTTTTATAGAATATGTATTTGTTATTAATAAAAAAATTTTCTTCTCGTAAATATATTTTTCTTATTCAAAAACACTTAACAAAAACAACTGAGGGGTGTTTTGGGAGCTGGAACGGATTAATAGCATTTCAATTAATTTCAATGGGGAAAATTGCTTTGAGATACGAACAATTTGACATAAGAGCAAGGTTACGGAACGAATTAAACCCGTAAGTAGCATGAAAATGGGCGTTCTGCGGCAGGAGGAGCTGAGGAGCTGAGGGCGTGGTCAATGACGTCACACAGAGGACGGGGCCAAAGGCAACGTCATCACACCAAAGGGGCGTGGTCTCGAGTTGAGTTGAGTTGTTGGTAGACTGCTGGTTGAATTGTAGACCTCCTGCTTTTCATTTAAAGTTAGTTTTTTTTAATTTGGCAACGGGAAATATTTTCTGCATCTTAATTTTGATGAAATGGCGATGCTGCCCTCTCTTGACGAAAAAGTGAATTATATGTTTTAGAAATATATTTTTTAAGTTTGGTGTTAAAATTATTCAATGCGCGACTCTGAAAACAATGTAAAAGAAACAAATATAAAAAAGACTTTCCTTTAATGATAGTTCATCATGTTATGAAAATGTAACTACAAGATAATTTGTTTTTATTACTCAGTTTTAGTCTGATACTTTTATCCTTTCTAGTTTTCCATGAAACTTTAACTTATTTCTTAGGTTTTCTGTTCATAATAACATATTCATTTACTGTCATATTTTTTTAATACTTAACGTTTCTAATTTGTAATATTTTATTTAATTTCCACATACTATTTTTTTTATCATACCTTTCATAAATTTCAGAATACCTGATTTTTAACTTATACGTTATATTTCACAAACGTTCCCGCACATGCTGTTTATTTGTTACATTACTTAATTTTAGATGCAATTTCACACTTTTTTTAACGTTATAATGTTCAATATTTTCTGAATTTTAACTTCATTTACTTTTTTTAAACCATTCTAGTATTCTATACACACTTTAACTTAGTGGTATGAAATTGTATTTAAAAAGAAACGTTTATTTTTCGTGATCTTAGTTCTTTTACTAAATTTTCTACAGAATTTCTAATTTCTTTCACGTGTTTAACAATATCTTCCTTACATTACCGAATATTTTTTAAAAAAACTTAAGTCTATAACTTTTAATTGCTTTACTTACGTTCATGATTTCCCTTCTGTGTTTATATTTCTTAATTCTAGTTTAACTTATTTATTATAATGTTTTTATTTCTGTCTCATCACTCGTAATTCCAACATTTTATCCCTTTTTATTCATTTTAACGATATGGATTGTTTTCATTTACTCCATATTCAAATATTTCCTTACAATTTTTATAATACTTGTTTTATTCCTCGATCATAATAGATCATCTACAGGTTTTACTCAGAAATTTCCATTCACAACTTTACAGTTTAATACCATTTATATCTAAATGTATTTCTTTCTCATATAGTTTTATGGTCTTCAAAGTTTCTAACATCATGTTTAGTTTTAAATCCCGATTACCTTTAAGTGTGTTGATAATTTTCATTTCTAATTTTACAACCACGTTCAGTGTTTCATCCACACATACCAAAATATTTCTTACATTTTCTGATATTTAGTCTATGTCATATTTCAGTACTTCAAATGAATTTACACTGCTCACACTATTATTTTTCATGTTTTAGAGACACTAACTATACTAATTTTACTATTTTTCCTGCACTAATTGCATCTATGTCAGCACTCATGATAAACTAGCAATGGTTTTGCATCACATGCATAAAGAAATTCTTAAAACCAACTTTTTCAATATCGTACTCAAATTACTGTTTTCCAGATAGGAATTACCAGTATTCTTTGGTTTTACTCTGTTACATCTTTTTAAATTTTAACATCTTACTTTTAATTCTAACATACATCTTTTAAACAGCTTTTTCTTTTAATGATAGCCTTACCTTATTTGTTCAAATTAATTCTTTCATTCACCTTCTTTGCTACCTTTCAGTACCTTCATAATTCACTATGCAAACGCAATGTCTTTCACTGACATTCTGTTTAATAATACCACAAGTTTCCTTAATTGACAAAAAGCGAATTATTTCTCATTTCAAAATAGAACTACTATATTTTTGCACAAACATTACCTTTATCCATTCAAGCCACCCCTTAACCTGTAACTGACGTAGCGATAGGAAAGGAGATTCTTATCATATGCTCTTTCGACATTTGAGGTTTCTAGAACTTCTTTGACAAGTATATCAATACCATCAGAAAATATACTTAACACTTTTACCCAGTTTAAAGGCAACATACTGTTATAAGAATGGTTTTAGTTAAATTTATAACACAAAAAAACGCATTTTGTGCTAAATAGGCATAAACATTTAGATTCAGAATATTTCTTTTTAATCCGATGTAAGACCTGAATTTCATTCATGATACGGATTGTCTCTTGATTTTCTTTTTGTTTACCTTACACTAATAGAAAATTTTTATTTTACAAGTTCAGCTTTTAATGAAATAGAAATAAAAACTACGAAACACCTGCTGTTTTTAAGAAAAGGAACTTTGATATATTTCTGGAAATGTAAATGCTTTTAGAATTTTCTTTCAATAACGTTGATTTTCATTACTTTACTAACTTCAATAATTCTCTTATTAGCTAATATGAATGAAAGAAGATTGTCAAAAATGTGACACAGTATAATTCTTACGAACATACATACCATTACCAGCATACAGATATTACCGATTGAAATGAAGAAAGATACAGATATTTTACTCCAATCTACATTAAATTTAAAAAAAAAAATATTTAAACTTTCATACATTCCAAAGAATAAACGAAAACTCAATAGATATTGTCATGTTTGTATATATGAGATAAAAGTTTTATGAATGGTATTTAAAGTAATGCTTAGAACTTCATAAAAGCGAACATTCACTATGTTAATACACATATCATCAGTTATTTACATTAATCAATGTAATATTAATCATTACATATACTATATGCATATATATTTAAAGTTGAATTGTCTTACAATTGAATAATTAACTATTGAGAGAAAGAGGTTCATATCTTACACTATTTAATTCACATGGAACAAATTTTTCCATCAACCACATTGAACCACGTTTATTAAATTCGCCAAAGCTCTTTTATTTCTGCATTTTCACACTCACGACACATTTTAAATGTAACTATTGATTACCATTTCAAACACCGATATCATAACTCAGTGTAAAACTACATCATAACTCATTTTTTCCCTACTAACTACAATTTTATATGTTCAAGAAGTACATCTAAGACATGATCATTTTCTATGTTCTAGCAAATCGATTCAATTGCGAACATACTATTAAGACTTGCGATTTTAGAAGACTTGCATGTATTAACGATGTCAACGTTTCTTCGTTTTTGTAAGATTCGCATCAAATCATGTCGCATTCGAATGTGGTGTAAGAGATCACTTTTTCTTTTAAACACTTGTAAACAATGGATGCAATTTATAAGAAGAGAAGTATCATGCTGTTTCAAAACATCATCATCAGCATATTTCTGTTTCTTTTGACACCGGCAACATTTAAAAAAAAAAGTTTCGTGAGATATTCTTCAAATTCTGTTTTACTTGAAAAAATGTCCGAACTTTCAATACGATGTAAAGTTTCATATTGTTTTAAATTCTTATGCTCACTAAATATTTTTTATCACGATTTACTCTTAAAAGTAACTTTATAAGTTTTCATATCCTTTTTACATGAAAAGAACTTGTGATTATTCACTACAAAATTCTAAGGCGACTTTTCAAACTACAAACTTAAATTTCTTAGGACATACACTACATCTGATGTTTCTTTCATGAGATTTCAAATATCTCTTCAGATTACTCGTATTCAAGAAACCTTACAAATATATCACATACACTACATCTGATGTTTCTTTCATGAGATTTCAAATATCTCTTCAGATTACTCGTATTCAAGAAACCTTACAAATATATCACATAAGTTCAGCGAATAATCGCTTCATAAACTCTTAAATTTTCAACACGAATGAATCACTTGAAGCATATACTGCACTGTAAACATACAATACTTAAAAAAATTGTTATAAAAAATAAAAATACATTCATTTCACCAAGAAGCTTTTCTATTTAAATACATTTATTTATTTCCAAAGAACAAGTTTCTGTATTATACATAAAATATACTTAGAATTTTCTTTCATTAGTTAATATCAAATTAACAACAATATCCATTTACTGATATTTGATATACATGTTTGCTTTAAAATTAAAACTAAAATTTCAATATATTTCTATTAAAAAAAACATAATGAAAAAAAAATACTCATAACATCAACCAAAGACAGAAATTTAAATAGAATAGCTGTACTTATATTAGTGCATTTTTATAATCTTCATAACATTTCGATTCAAAAAACCTATTACAAAATAAATGAAACATTTTTTTCTGCCTTAAAGAATCTCTTATATTTTTAAAATTAATACATAAAAATATATCTTCACCAATATATTTAATTCTGTCCTCAACACTTATTATAATGCAATCATGTCTTGTTTGTGAAGGATGATTTACAATGCAACCTTCGCATTTATATAGCTTTTTTATCACTGAATTTAATTCAGTTTTGATAGAGTTTATGAGTTCTTTAAAAAGTTCATCATCATCACTTACCATATCCGAACAATTGTTTTTACATTTGATTTGCAACGGTAAAATAATTTCAAAAATACTTTTATATAAAGTATTAGATACATCAGGAATAATTTCTTTCAATTTTTTTAAAATATCACAGTTTACTTTTAGATATGTAGGTTTTAGTTTAAAAGAATTTTCATCTTGTTTAAAAACTTGTTGAAAAATACACTCACCTTCTTTGTTGAAAACTACCAACTCATTATTGCAAATGATGCTGGCACTCATATAGACAAGATTAAATTCATATATTTTTGAGGAAAATTCTTGCCATGTTGCAGGAGTTATAACAACACCGCGTGTAGTAGGGTATAATATTTTATTTTGTTCCACACATTCACGTAGATGAATGTTCATTCTGTTTTCAAACTGATTTATGGACACAAAATATCCCCAACCAAGAGTCCACTGTGCAATCAACTTCGAACTTTCTTTTTTCTGTTCTCGATTATTCGGCATGAAGATATTTTCAGGAACAGACTTCATATAGTGGGCAAACCAGTCATCCTCTGGAAGTTCATCCTCATTATCTTCCAAGCGTCGTTTTTTAATTTTCGAAATTTTTATGTTTCGGAATGTGATACTAATTCTAGGATCTTTAACGTCAGGTTGAGAGGGTATTCCGTGCATCCAAAATTGATTCGTTGGGGGTTTCATTACAAGGAGAGTTCCATGAGTTAAGTCCACGCTTCGAGATGTGAAATTTCGCCTGGTAAATACCATTTGACGTTTTGCACCTAAACTGATGATAGGTATATCACTTTCAGGTTCGAGACAAGTTTCATTGTCTTTATGCGTTGAAATTTTCGCCACTCCGTCAGGATAATAGTTCAATAAAGCAAAATTATATTTTTTGCCAGTTATCGTTTCAACATAATCTTTTACATTTAGAAGAGTTTGAGTCCATGGTTCTGCACAAATGCTCGTTCCAGAGAATTCGTAACTAAGTCCTTCATCACCAAAACCGAGTACTTTTCTTCGTGGAACATACTGAGTCCTATTAATTTCAAAACTAATATTTTTAAAATCATAATTTGATAGTTCATCTAGCAAAATATCAGCTTCATTTCGTGAATAAAATTCTTCGTATAATTCCACATTTAACTCTGTATCACATATATTCCTCATATTCGCTTTTGAATCTAACGACAATTCTGAATGATATAGAAATACGTAGCATTCTTAAATAGCAAAAATTATCTAAAACATACATTAACGAAATGATTTCATCAACACTTATCGTAATACATTCTTGTCATGTCTTGTTTGTGAAGCCAGTCTTTCCGGCGTCATAGGTGTAAAAATAATCATGATAGGATAGTGGGAAAGAGTTATAGTGTCCTAATGTTGTTATTCTGAACCTCGATATTACATATATGCATAAGGAGAATCTTAAAAGCATCATCCACTTATCATGATAGAGTAATGGAAAATTTCTAAAACTCTGATAATCATACGCGAAAGAATGTATTATCTTAAGGTAGTTGTTGCTATTCCAAGTTTGACAATACATACAGAAGTGAAGGAAGACCCTTGATGAGTGCTGCACGTTATCATGATAACGTGAAGTCTACAGCGCTTATCAAGGGTCTTCCTTCACTTCTGTATGTACTGTCAAATTTGGAATAGCAACAACAACCTTAAGATAATACATTCTTTCGCGTATGATTATCAGAGTTTTAGAAATTTTCCATTACTCTATCATGATAAGTGGATGATGCTTTTAAGATTCTCCTTATGCATATATGTAATATCGAGGTTCAGAATAACAACATTAGGACACTATAACTCTTTCCCACTATCCTATCATGATTATTTTTACACATATGACGCCGGAAAGACTGGCTTCACAAACAAGACATGACAAGAATGTATTACGATAAGTGTTGATGAAATCATTTCGTTAATGTACTCGTATGTTTTAGATAATTTTTGCTATTTAAGAATGCTACGTATTTCTATATCATTCAGAATTGTCGTTAGATTCAAAAGCGAATATGAGGAATATATGTGATACAGAGTTAAATGTGGAATTATACGAAGAATTTTATTCACGAAATGAAGCTGATATTTTGCTAGATGAACTATCAAATTATGATTTTAAAAATATTAGTTTTGAAATTAATGGGACTCAGTATGTTCCACGAAGAAAAGTACTCGGTTTTGGTGATAAAGGACTTAGTTACGAATTCTCTGGAACGAGCATTTGTGCAGAACCATGGACTCAAACTCTTCTAAATGTAAAAGATTATGTTGAAACGATAACTGGCAAAAAATATAATTTTGCTTTATTGAACTATTATCCTGACGGAGTGGCGAAAATTTCAACGCATAAAGACAATGAAACTTGTCTCGAACCTGAAAGTGATATACCTATCATCAGTTTAGGTGCAAAACGTCAAATGGTATTTACCAGGCGAAATTTCACATCTCGAAGCGTGGACTTAACTCATGGAACTCTCCTTGTAATGAAACCCCCAACGAATCAATTTTGGATGCACGGAATACCCTCTCAACCTGACGTTAAAGATCCTAGAATTAGTATCACATTCCGAAACATAAAAATTTCGAAAAATAAAAAACGACGCTTGGAAGATAATGAGGATGAACTTCCAGAGGATGACTGGTTTGCCCACTATATGAAGTCTGTTCCTGAAAATATCTTCATGCCGAATAATCGAGAACAGAAAAAAGAAAGTTCGAAGTTGATTGCACAGTGGACTCTTGGTTGGGGATATTTTGTGTCCATAAATCAGTTTGAAAACAGAATGAACATTCATCTACGTGAATGTGTGGAACAAAATAAAATATTATACCCTACTACACGCGGTGTTGTTATAACTCCTGCAACATGGCAAGAATTTTCCTCAAAAATATATGAATTTAATCTTGTCTATATGAGTGCCAGCATCATTTGCAATAATGAGTTGGTAGTTTTCAACAAAGAAGGTGAGTGTATTTTTCAACAAGTTTTTAAACAAGATGAAAATTCTTTTAAACTAAAACCTACATATCTAAAAGTAAACTGTGATATTTTAAAAAAATTGAAAGAAATTATTCCTGATGTATCTAATACTTTATATAAAAGTATTTTTGAAATTATTTTACCGTTGCAAATCAAATGTAAAAACAATTGTTCGGATATGGTAAGTGATGATGATGAACTTTTTAAAGAACTCATAAACTCTATCAAAACTGAATTAAATTCAGTGATAAAAAAGCTATATAAATGCGAAGGTTGCATTGTAAATCATCCTTCACAAACAAGACATGATTGCATTATAATAAGTGTTGAGGACAGAATTAAATATATTGGTGAAGATATATTTTTATGTATTAATTTTAAAAATATAAGAGATTCTTTAAGGCAGAAAAAAATGTTTCATTTATTTTGTAATAGGTTTTTTGAATCGAAATGTTATGAAGATTATAAAAATGCACTAATATAAGTACAGCTATTCTATTTAAATTTCTGTCTTTGGTTGATGTTATGAGTATTTTTTTTTCATTATGTTTTTTTTAATAGAAATATATTGAAATTTTAGTTTTAATTTTAAAGCAAACATGTATATCAAATATCAGTAAATGGATATTGTTGTTAATTTGATATTAACTAATGAAAGAAAATTCTAAGTATATTTTATGTATAATACAGAAACTTGTTCTTTGGAAATAAATAAATGTATTTAAATAGAAAAGCTTCTTGGTGAAATGAATGTATTTTTATTTTTTATAACAATTTTTTTAAGTATTGTATGTTTACAGTGCAGTATATGCTTCAAGTGATTCATTCGTGTTGAAAATTTAAGAGTTTATGAAGCGATTATTCGCTGAACTTATGTGATATATTTGTAAGGTTTCTTGAATACGAGTAATCTGAAGAGATATTTGAAATCTCATGAAAGAAACATCAGATGTAGTGTATGTGATATATTTGTAAGGTTTCTTGAATACGAGTAATCTGAAGAGATATTTGAAATCTCATGAAAGAAACATCAGATGTAGTGTATGTCCTAAGAAATTTAAGTTTGTAGTTTGAAAAGTCGCCTTAGAATTTTGTAGTGAATAATCACAAGTTCTTTTCATGTAAAAAGGATATGAAAACTTATAAAGTTACTTTTAAGAGTAAATCGTGATAAAAAATATTTAGTGAGCATAAGAATTTAAAACAATATGAAACTTTACATCGTATTGAAAGTTCGGACATTTTTTCAAGTAAAACAGAATTTGAAGAATATCTCACGAAACTTTTTTTTTTAAATGTTGCCGGTGTCAAAAGAAACAGAAATATGCTGATGATGATGTTTTGAAACAGCATGATACTTCTCTTCTTATAAATTGCATCCATTGTTTACAAGTGTTTAAAAGAAAAAGTGATCTCTTACACCACATTCGAATGCGACATGATTTGATGCGAATCTTACAAAAACGAAGAAACGTTGACATCGTTAATACATGCAAGTCTTCTAAAATCGCAAGTCTTAATAGTATGTTCGCAATTGAATCGATTTGCTAGAACATAGAAAATGATCATGTCTTAGATGTACTTCTTGAACATATAAAATTGTAGTTAGTAGGGAAAAAATGAGTTATGATGTAGTTTTACACTGAGTTATGATATCGGTGTTTGAAATGGTAATCAATAGTTACATTTAAAATGTGTCGTGAGTGTGAAAATGCAGAAATAAAAGAGCTTTGGCGAATTTAATAAACGTGGTTCAATGTGGTTGATGGAAAAATTTGTTCCATGTGAATTAAATAGTGTAAGATATGAACCTCTTTCTCTCAATAGTTAATTATTCAATTGTAAGACAATTCAACTTTAAATATATATGCATATAGTATATGTAATGATTAATATTACATTGATTAATGTAAATAACTGATGATATGTGTATTAACATAGTGAATGTTCCCTTTTATGAAGTTCTAAGCATTACTTTAAATACCATTCATAAAACTTTTATCTCATATATACAAACATGACAATATCTATTGAGTTTTCGTTTATTCTTTGGAATGTATGAAAGTTTAAATATTTTTTTTTAAATTTAATGTAGATTGGAGTAAAATATCTGTATCTTTCTTCATTTCAATCGGTAATATCTGTATGCTGGTAAAGGTATGTATGTTCGTAAGAATTATACTGTGTCACATTTTTGACAATCTTCTTTCATTCATATTAGCTAATAAGAGAATTATTGAAGTTAGTAAAGTAATGAAAATCAACGTTATTGAAAGAAAATTCTAAAAGCATTTACATTTCCAGAAATATATCAAAGTTCCTTTTCTTAAAAACAGCAGGTGTTTCGTAGTTTTTATTTCTATTTCATTAAAAGCTGAACTTGTAAAATAAAAATTTTCTATTAGTGTAAGGTAAACAAAAAGAAAATCAAGAGACAATCCGTATCATGAATGAAATTCAGGTCTTACATCGGATTAAAAAGAAATATTCTGAATCTAAATGTTTATGCCTATTTAGCACAAAATGCGTTTTTTTGTGTTATAAATTTAACTAAAACCATTCTTATAACAGTATGTTGCCTTTAAACTGGGTAAAAGTGTTAAGTATATTTTCTGATGGTATTGATATACTTGTCAAAGAAGTTCTAGAAACCTCAAATGTCGAAAGAGCATATGATAAGAATCTCCTTTCCTATCGCTACGTCAGTTACAGGTTAAGGGGTGGCTTGAATGGATAAAGGTAATGTTTGTGCAAAAATATAGTAGTTCTATTTTGAAATGAGAAATAATTCGCTTTTTGTCAATTAAGGAAACTTGTGGTATTATTAAACAGAATGTCAGTGAAAGACATTGCGTTTGCATAGTGAATTATGAAGGTACTGAAAGGTAGCAAAGAAGGTGAATGAAAGAATTAATTTGAACAAATAAGGTAAGGCTATCATTAAAAGAAAAAGCTGTTTAAAAGATGTATGTTAGAATTAAAAGTAAGATGTTAAAATTTAAAAAGATGTAACAGAGTAAAACCAAAGAATACTGGTAATTCCTATCTGGAAAACAGTAATTTGAGTACGATATTGAAAAAGTTGGTTTTAAGAATTTCTTTATGCATGTGATGCAAAACCATTGCTAGTTTATCATGAGTGCTGACATAGATGCAATTAGTGCAGGAAAAATAGTAAAATTAGTATAGTTAGTGTCTCTAAAACATGAAAAATAATAGTGTGAGCAGTGTAAATTCATTTGAAGTACTGAAATATGACATAGACTAAATATCAGAAAATGTAAGAAATATTTTGGTATGTGTGGATGAAACACTGAACGTGGTTGTAAAATTAGAAATGAAAATTATCAACACACTTAAAGGTAATCGAGATTTAAAACTAAACATGATGTTAGAAACTTTGAAGACCATAAAACTATATGAGAAAGAAATACATTTAGATATAAATGGTATTAAACTGTAAAGTTGTGAATGGAAATTTCTGAGTAAAACCTGTAGATGATCTATTATGATCGAGGAATAAAACAAGTATTATAAAAATTGTAAGGAAATATTTGAATATGGAGTAAATGAAAACAATCCATATCGTTAAAATGAATAAAAAGGGATAAAATGTTGGAATTACGAGTGATGAGACAGAAATAAAAACATTATAATAAATAAGTTAAACTAGAATTAAGAAATATAAACACAGAAGGGAAATCATGAACGTAAGTAAAGCAATTAAAAGTTATAGATTTAAGTTTTTTTAAAAAATATTCGGTAATGTAAGGAAGATATTGTTAAACACGTGAAAGAAATTAGAAATTCTGTAGAAAATTTAGTAAAAGAACTAAGATCACGAAAAATAAACGTTTCTTTTTAAATACAATTTCATACCACTAAGTTAAAGTGTGTATAGAATAATAGAATGGTTTAAAAAAAGTAAATGAAGTTAAAATTCAGAAAATATTGAACATTATAAGGTTAAAAAAAGTGTGAAATTGCATCTAAAATTAAGTAATGTAACAAATAAACAGCATGTGCGGGAACGTTTGTGAAATATAACGTATAAGTTAAAAATCAGGTATTCTGAAATTTATGAAAGGTATGATAAAAAAATAGTATGTGGAAATTAAATAAAATATTACAAATTAGAAACGTTAAGTATTAAAAAAATATGACAGTAAATGAATATGTTATTATGAACAGAAACCTAAGAAATAAGTTAAAGTTTCATGGAAAACTAGAAAGGATAAAAGTATCAGACTAAAACTGAGTAATAAAAACAAATTATCTTGTAGTTACATTTTCATAACATGATGAACTATCATTAAAGGAAAGTCTTTTTTATATTTGTTTCTTTTACATTGTTTTCAGAGTCGCGCATTGAATAATTTTAACACCAGACTTAAAAAATATATTTCTAAAACATATAATTCACTTTTTCGTCAAGAGAGGGCAGCATCGCCATTTCATCAAAATTAAGATGCAGAAAATATTTCCCGTTGCCAAATTAAAAAAAACTAACTTTAAATGAAAAGCAGGAGGTCTACAACTCAACCAGCAGTCTACCAACAACTTAACTCAACTCGAGACCACGCCCCTTTGGTGTGATGACGTTGCCTTTGGCCCCGCCCTCTGTGTGACGTCATTGACCACGCCCTCAGCTCCTCAGCTCCTCCTGCCGCAGAACGCCCATTTTCATGCTACTCCCGTATGTCGAGGTACCACTGTACTTGCTTTATTTGGTACAAGGAAGTAAAAACATAAACAGAGTATTAAATAGATAAAATAGATGAAAGCGTAATTTAATTTTACTGTACGAAGCAAAATTAATGGTGAAAGTGGAAAGTGATAAAGGTGAATGTTATTTCTTGGATACGAAAATTCCTAGATGCTTTTGGACTCTGCTTGATGCTCTTTAGGCCTTTTTCGTTCAAAATTTGTCCACTGTTCTTGTCTATGTTTTAAAATATTTCTAAAGTGAAACTTGGCTCTGTCACTTAAAATGCTTATGCTGTAACTTGCTACTGCTTTATCACCACAGACCTCAAGTAAAATCTTTGCATCTTACTCCTTGTCGCGGATCAGACAGGATCATTTTTCATTCTCCTTTTTCTGCTGAGGACATTTCATCCACGATTTCCTTTTATTGCTGCTTCGGAAGATGTTGTAATTTTCTCTAGTTGAGCTAAATTTTTATGGTCCTCAGGCAACTTCTTCACATCTTCATTATTAACCTTCTATCCCAAGGTAAATGAAGTTAAAATTCAGAAAATATTGAACATTATAACGTTAAAAAAAGTGTGAAATTGCATCTAAAATTAAGTAATGTAACAAATAAACAGCATGTGCGGGAACGTTTGTGAAATATAACGTATAAGTTAAAAATCAGGTATTCTGAAATTTATGAAAGGTATGATAAAAAAATAGTATGTGGAAATTAAATAAAATATTACAAATTAGAAACGTTAAGTATTAAAAAAATATGACAGTAAATGAATATGTTATTATGAACAGAAAACCTAAGAAATAAGTTAAAGTTTCATGGAAAACTAGAAAGGATAAAAGTATCAGACTAAAACTGAGTAATAAAAACAAATTATCTTGTAGTTACATTTTCATAACATGATGAACTATCATTAAAGGAAAGTCTTTTTTATATTTGTTTCTTTTACATTGTTTTCAGAGTCGCGCATTGAATAATTTTAACACCAGACTTAAAAAATATATTTCTAAAACATATAATTCACTTTTTCGTCAAGAGAGGGCAGCATCGCCATTTCATCAAAATTAAGATGCAGAAAATATTTCCCGTTGCCAAATTAAAAAAAACTAACTTTAAATGAAAAGCAGGAGGTCTACAACTCAACCAGCAGTCTACCAACAACTTAACTCAACTCGAGACCACGCCCCTTTGGTGTGATGACGTTGCCTTTGGCCCCGCCCTCTGTGTGACGTCATTGACCACGCCCTCAGCTCCTCAGCTCCTCCTGCCGCAGAACGCCCATTTTCATGCTACTCCCGTATGTCGAGGTACCACTGTACTTGCTTTATTTGGTACAAGGAAGTAAAAACATAAACAGAGTATTAAATAGATAAAATAGATGAAAGCGTAATTTAATTTTACTGTACGAAGCAAAATTAATGGTGAAAGTGGAAAGTGATAAAGGTGAATGTTATTTCTTGGATACGAAAATTCCTAGATGCTTTTGGACTCTGCTTGATGCTCTTTAGGCCTTTTTCGTTCAAAATTTGTCCACTGTTCTTGTCTATGTTTTAAAATATTTCTAAAGTGAAACTTGGCTCTGTCACTTAAAATGCTTATGCTGTAACTTGCTACTGCTTTATCACCACAGACCTCAAGTAAAATCTTTGCATCTTACTCCTTGTCGCGGATCAGACAGGATCATTTTTCATTCTCCTTTTTCTGCTGAGGACATTTCATCCACGATTTCCTTTTATTGCTGCTTCGGAAGATGTTGTAATTTTCTCTAGTTGAGCTAAATTTTTATGGTCCTCAGGCAACTTCTTCACATCTTCATTATTAACCTTCTATCCCAAGGTAAATGAAGTTAAAATTCAGAAAATATTGAACATTATAACGTTAAAAAAAGTGTGAAATTGCATCTAAAATTAAGTAATGTAACAAATAAACAGCATGTGCGGGAACGTTTGTGAAATATAACGTATAAGTTAAAAATCAGGTATTCTGAAATTTATGAAAGGTATGATAAAAAAATAGTATGTGGAAATTAAATAAAATATTACAAATTAGAAACGTTAAGTATTAAAAAAATATGACAGTAAATGAATATGTTATTATGAACAGAAAACCTAAGAAATAAGTTAAAGTTTCATGGAAAACTAGAAAGGATAAAAGTATCAGACTAAAACTGAGTAATAAAAACAAATTATCTTGTAGTTACATTTTCATAACATGATGAACTATCATTAAAGGAAAGTCTTTTTTATATTTGTTTCTTTTACATTGTTTTCAGAGTCGCGCATTGAATAATTTTAACACCAGACTTAAAAAATATATTTCTAAAACATATAATTCACTTTTTCGTCAAGAGAGGGCAGCATCGCCATTTCATCAAAATTAAGATGCAGAAAATATTTCCCGTTGCCAAATTAAAAAAAACTAACTTTAAATGAAAAGCAGGAGGTCTACAACTCAACCAGCAGTCTACCAACAACTTAACTCAACTCGAGACCACGCCCCTTTGGTGTGATGACGTTGCCTTTGGCCCCGCCCTCTGTGTGACGTCATTGACCACGCCCTCAGCTCCTCAGCTCCTCCTGCCGCAGAACGCCCATTTTCATGCTACTCCCGTATGTCGAGGTACCACTGTACTTGCTTTATTTGGTACAAGGAAGTAAAAACATAAACAGAGTATTAAATAGATAAAATAGATGAAACCGTAATTTAATTTTACTGTACGAAGCAAAATTAATGGTGAAAGTGGAAAGTGATAAAGGTGAATGTTATTTCTTGGATACGAAAATTCCTAGATGCTTTTGGACTCTGCTTGATGCTCTTTAGGCCTTTTTCGTTCAAAATTTGTCCGCTGTTCTTGTCTATGTTTTAAAATATTTCTAAAGTGAAACTTGGCTCTGTCACTTAAAATGCTTATGCTGTAACTTGCTACTGCTTTATCACCACAGACCTCAAGTAAAAACTTTGCATCTTACTCCTTGTCGCGGATCAGACAGGATCATTTTTCATTCTCCTTTTTCTGCTGAGGACATTTCATCCACGATTTCCTTTTATTGCTGCTTCGGAAGATGTTGTAATTTTCTCTAGTTGAGCTAAATTTTTATGGTCCTCAGGCAACTTCTTCACATCTTCATTATTAACCTTCTATCCCAAGGGTTTTTGCCTAGAGACACAATAAAATACATCCCAAGCTTTAAAACTCTCAGTCTGCAACCCAAGTCTCTGTCTGCAAGCCAAACTGGCTGTAATTTCCTCTAAGTCGAATTTGTGGTATCCTATAAGTCACTTCCGTCAGTTATTGTTAATGTGAGTTAAGAAATCTAATATTAAAATGATGTTTCGGGAAGCACGTAATTTTTAATTGTATGGTACAGGTTACTTCAAAAGACCTTTGAAAATCGTTCCAGACTAGCGTTCTAGACATAGTTCCAGCGTGTTCTTAACTCGAGATCTTAACTGTCATCCAAGTCGAATTTTGTTTAGATGGTTTGTTCGTGTTCTGAGTTGTTCACAAAATGAGGCCTTTGTGATCAGAGGCTCCGCTGTATTAACGGTACTCATCCTGATCTGACTCTCGAAAATATTTATATCTTTTCATTATTTATTATGAAAGCAGCTGTTGGAATGATTTATTATGATAATTAATGATTTATTATCTTTGCCGAACGGCAAAATTTTCTTCTCTAAACAGCTATTCGCATTTGAATCATGTAAACAGTGTGTCATAAGCCAGTGGTTTCAAACTGAAATTTTATTCAGGCCAAAGGCTCCACTTGAAATAACTGGGCCGGAATTTTTTCTCCTAATTGAAATTTTTTAACAAAATAACTAAATTTTAAATATCACTTGGTGAATATTTATCAAAATATGCAGGAACAATAATAATAATAATTCAAAGGAAAAATTGTAATGTATTGTTGCGTGCGTACGGGTTCGTTACGAAATGAATGCACAAGTCCGATGAAAAATGAAAAAAAAAATTATTATTATCACAACAAATATGCTTAAATTTCCTAAAATATTCGTGCAGTATTACAATATCTCACAGTAGTTATCTTTTAACTACTCAAACGTTCAAGAGAACTTAATTCAAAACAGCTAAAGAAAGCTAATCCGCGAATTCGATACAGTCAACAAGAGCAGTTTTCTAAACAACAACAAACTAAGTAACTACTGACTGACTGAATTGAGAGGTTTACCTCCTTTTTATAAGATTTTTAAATCGCGCGCGAGAACTTTCTGGAACTTTCTCGAAATCAAAAAGAGATATTTATTAAATGTTACATGCACGCGCTCTTGTATTTTCAATTTTCCAGCTTAGCTTTCTTTAAAATATTCGTCACGCGCTGCACTGCGCGGGAAATAAAACGATTTAATTTATAAGTCTACTAACATTAGCTATTTAAATACCAAATTCGTAACACTGTCCCCTTCCCAAGGACTGCACGTCCCGGGCAGTACAATCCCTGGACTGGAAGCCAAACTTACAACTGTACATGCAATAATAAGCATTACATTACAATAATGAACAACATGAACAATAAATGCAATAAATAAAACAAATCAAATGCTATCAAATAGTAAATACACATTTAGAAACAAAAACGACCATGGTCTTACACTATTTACAATTATTTACATTACGTACTATGGCTATAGTAATGAGCTAACCTGTCGTAATGAACGACTTTAGGTTTAGAGTTCGAAGACTTACGGATCCGAACCACGACGTCATTCAGCCTGTTTAGGACTGTATACGGACCATCCCAAGATGACTGTAATTTAGGACAAATTCCTTTCCGTCGAGTCGGATTCCACAAACACACCTTGTCGCCTTCGTGGAATTGATGTTCATTCGTGGAATTGATGTTCATTCGTGGAATTGATGTTCGTGGTATCGAGTCTTCATCTTCTCCGTCGCCAAGTTGACTCGCTCTCGTCAAAGTTGTGCATCACTTCAAACCGGGCCTGGAGATCTTGAATATATTCCTCAGACGATGAAGGAGCATCCGGAGGGCGACCAAACAAGAGACCACAAGGCAGACGAAGGTCACGACCGAAGAGCATCTGTGATGGGGAATAGCCGGTAGTCTCGTGGACAGCACCGCGGTAAGCCAGTAAAAACAGTGGTAATTTTTTGTCCCAATCCTGTTTGTTTCTGGAAACCACTAATGAGAGGTTATTAAGGATGGTTCGATTGAACCTCTCTACATGCCGTCCGACTGGGGATGTAATGGCGTCGTTTGGGTTTTGTCAATGCCGAGTAGTTTGCAGAGTAGTTTATTTTCCCTTTCAAATTTAAAGATCTAAACTTGCAAAAAATTTCTATTGGATACACTTTGTTACTATTAGGTTGCCAGAGTACAGGCAGCTAAAGATTAAATCTTCAAACTCACATTTATTTCAAATTCTATTAACCACTAAATAACTTACTTTTAAATTACATTTAAAACTTTACAAGATTTTAGAGGAAATCTTTCCAAGTATTACAAAACTTTAAACTAAACAATGTCAACCTATTCTCTTTCTTTTATTTATTAAATTTTCTTCGACGTATACATAAAAAACAAATACGTGGTATGTGAATAATTACAAACTTCTTTGTTCCTCTCTACAACTCGACTCTTGAATGGCTTGGTTTAGTTCGGTTTATTTGATTACGGCATTGCACGCGGGATTATCTGCCTAGGGGAGGGATGCTTTCGTGGAGCGCTTTCTATGGGAAATGGGCTCGTATACATGTTACAAATGAGAGAAACGACAAAATCGCTCATGCAGACAGCCCGTTTGCCGGAATTCGAGCCTCGGATGGAACTACCAGTGTTCAGCGACTTTACCGTTCGGCCGCTAATGGTTCCCGCTGCACTTGAATGCCTCTCGATTCTGATAAAATCTCGTAATCTTAGAGAAAATTTACTAGAAACTATCTCCATAAAGGACGGCAAACGCTCCTGTTTTTTACTTCCTTGTACGAAGTAAAAAGGAAGTATTGTAATCACGAAAAATTTCGGGTATCATATTTCAACGCAAATATCCATTTTGGCGGTTGTCGAATGCAATTTAACGATGTTTTTGCGTGATATCTGCACGTAAGGAGAAAATAAAGAATTCTTTTACCCCCTCCCCAAAATTATAAAACTGATTTAAAATGAATTCCGAAGAGAATATTTCGTGGCGTCTGGACCTACGTATGATGTATCTGGCATAACTCAAAAACAAGTAGCAAACAAGTATAGAACAATGCAATTTTGTATGTAGGACTGCTATAACGTGTAGATGTGCACCTCGTATTTTGGTTGCAATCGGCCGCACCAAAAGTATATAAATATATGTTATAACGTTGCGCGCCTCCAACTTGCACGCAACCAAGAGGTGACTGTGAAAACTTGTATAAAAGATAGAGCCTAGTGAAGGGTTTAAGTCCCTTTTTATTCAACGTAATAAATTACAATTGCGTCCTCTTGACGCTTACAGACTGTGCCAACTTGGCAGTCAAATAAAAATAATAACCTGAAAAGAAAGTAAAGACAAGATTCTAACTACGAGGCTCTCTAAAATAACTAACTCACTGCGTTTTACAATACCGCTGCTAATTCAGCAGACTTGAAGCTCACTGGAACGATTACTACTACTTCCCGCCAAGCACATAGGCCGCAACGCGGGGTTCTTCAATTCTCGCTAACTACCTCCGCGCTTGCTAAGTAAGAATATCACACCGAACTCGTTTCCTTCTATTTAAATCAGAATACTTCCGCTGATAATTTAAATCCTTGCGCGTTCTACTCAAATTTACATATTCTGGCATTGGCAGTTCCAGGGGAAAGTAAGGCTTGACAGGAAAGATAGTTTAAACTTAAAATAAATGTTAGTTAAAATAAATATAAACCCTACATTTGCCGCTGCCAGAATTTGGAAAACTTGGAAGCAGGTCCTACAAACGACCTGTTGTAAGTTTCTCTAATTCTGAACTAACTGGCGAGAACCTCGTTTACACAAAAAAATCTTATGTAACAATTATATCCTAAAATTCTGTTGATCTTATAAAGCTCTCTTCTTACAGCCACTTTTCCTGGACTTCATCAATCAATCTTGGTCTTTCCTTCCAGCATCTGGAAGGAATAAGTATCAGTATCTTTCTAAATACATTATAATTTACACTTTCTTGACACAATAAATTTTTGTTTTTAAACGATTCGTTTTTCTTAGTTATTGCTTACTTCACATTCATTCAATTTTTCAAGCATTAATTTAACTTTACCCTGGCTCTCCACCGTGTGTGGTGTCAAACGGGAATATTCGTGTTTTAGTCTTACAACACTTCCCCTAACCACCATGATTTGTTAGAATTCAACGACCAAATAGACACACCTTACTCGACATTCTACAACTCAATGAGCTACTTTAATATTCTTAAAAATTCAAATGTAGGTGGAGAACCCTACAAAACACATTCATTCTAACTTCCCCCTCATTCATCTTTAAACATGCAGGCTTTCGCTCTAAAGCATGACTTTATCTACAATTTAATACTTAAATTTTGACTTCATTGCTTTTAAGCATTCACTTTTAGAATCTACAATTTTATGCTTCTAGACTAAATTCTACTTTTACATACCATTCAAGTATTTACATACATTTACAAAATTTTAATACATATGCTTTTTACAATTTACCATAAAATGAATAAGAGAAAATAAATTTTTACTTTACTCATTCTTCGCCAAGCTGGCGGCACTGAAACTAAAATTCTTCTTATTAATACAAGAATACGAAGTTATTTTTATCTTCGGCCAAATTTTGGCTTTAACATAACAGAATTAGTCTTTCGACCAACAGAAAATGCTTGTTTTTAGCTTTTACACTTAAAGAAAATAATACTTTTGCCTTAGCTAAATAAAGTAAAACAAAACTAAGTCTCAACCGAGACATATTGACTTTCGTCAAAACATAGAACTTCGTACTTATGCATAACATTTCGGAACAAAACAGAAAGAAAAATTTATAGAAGGTTTTAACTTATCTTTGAGTTTTCGATGCTTGAAACTCCGTCATCCGTTTTTGGCAAAATTGATCCCAAGTTAGAGGTTTCATGGATGTCAATCTTCTCCTTATTGATCTCCGAGTGTCGTCCACGTTGCTTTTTCTTTTGCGTCCTCTACATGCTGGCCTCTTGACGGAGTAATCGTCTGGTTGTTGGCCTTTCCGTTTCTGCCTGGGACGGCTGGTCTTGACGTCCTCCGGTCTGGAGTCCTTCTTGAATTTCTTCTGTTCCTCGTATTTTTGTGCCTCCTGCTGGCGTTTCAGTTTCCGAAACGGCGGCCTTGCTGACACCTGACTCTGTGGCCGTGTGCGCGTTCTCCTTGATGTGTAATTTCTCCTGCCATCCTTTGTAGGTGGTGTTTTTCTCTTTACCACGGTTTCTTTACCCGGTTCATCTGTATTTTTGTTTTTCTTAAACGCCGGAGTTTGAAAATCATTTTTTCTTTTTGATACCGACGTCCGGGTTGTAGAAGTGCTAGGTCTCTCTTCAGTTCTCTGTTTCTTGGGTGGTGGAATAGTTGTTGTAGACTCTGGACCTTCTATTTCGTTTAGACTTGAGTCCTGCAAGAAACTTTTAAGGATTTCAAAATCATTTGGATTATAGTATTTTTTCACCTGGTCGGGACTTGCTTTACAGATTTCCCCTCTGTCGTTCTTAAGATATAATACTACCCCTTTGATTTCCTGAATTACATAGGGGCCTTCAAACTTTGGAGCTAGCTTTGCCATAAAATTGTCTGGGGCACTTGATAAAGAAAATTTCCGCTTCAATACTTTATCCCCAACTTTAAAATCTGCTTCACGGCGTTTTCTATCATAATAAAGTTTCTGCCTATTTCTTGCCGTATCCGAAGTTTTAAGCGCCTGATCAATCAACTTTTGCACATCTTGTTGTTTAAACTCCTGCTCTCTTTGTTGCACAAAGAATAATTTATCTAAAGGCGTAATTAACTTTCTGCCTAAAAATAATTCTGCTGGAGTTTTTCCCGTAGTATCATGATGTGCCGTTCTTAAAGCATAAGCTAATACATTTATGTAGCCATCCCAGCGCTTGTGATGTGTGCTCACGTAACTGCGAATTATTTTTACTATGTTTTTATTAACTCTTTCTGCTATGTTAGCCTGTGGTCTATACGGAACCATTTTGATATGGCGTATGCCAAGTCCATTGCATATGTTTTCAAATATTTGACTAATGAATTGTTTTCCGTTATCGCTAATGACTTTTATCGGTGCACCGTATTTTAAAATGTATCTGTGTAAGAATGCATCCGCGACTGTTTTGGCTGACGCGCGTTTAAGTGGAACAATTTCTATCCATTTTGAAAAATGATCTACTATTACTAAAAGAAAACGATTTTTATTTAACTCGCTCTGGGGGAAGGGACCAAGGAGATCTATGCCTAAAATTTCATTCGGAAATGTAGCGTGAATGCTATTTAAGTACCCGGCCGGGCTGTAATTAATATCATTTATTAACTGACATTGATTGCAGGACCTGACATACGCCGTTACTATTTTGTATAATTGCGGGAAATATACCGCCTCGCGTACCCTTTTTATAGTCTTTCTGACCCCGAGGTGGCCCGCTGTTTTTTCTTCGTGCAACTCCTTCAAAATGCTTAATCGAAGCGAGGCTGGGATGACTGGCTTATACTCAAGATTTTCGTTTGTTGTTTTCGTATAGAATAATAAATTATCTATTATTTCATAGTTTTTTGCTCTATTTCTTATCGCATCGATATCTGTATGCTCAAAGCTTTCGGGGTCTTTCAAATAAGCATAGATATTTCCAAATTCAGGATCAGCTTTCAGTTCAGTAATAACCGTATCTCTAGAATCTAAAATTTTTGAAGTCAACACAGCGCATTTAAGTTCATTTCCTTCATCGTCCAGTTTTATACGAGAAAGTGCGTCAGCTACATTGTTTTTCTTACCCGGTTTATATTTTATTGTGATATTATATTCTTGGAGTTTTAAAGCCCATCTTATTAACCTGGGCGTTAGGTTTTTTCCCGAGTAAAGTCTACCAACAGCCGCATGATCCGAAAAGACTGTTACTGGCGCTTTGCGGAAATAAACTCGAAATTTGTGTACAGCCATTAATACGACTAATGTTTCTCTTTCTGTAGCTGTATAATTCCTTTGTGTCTGATTCAATGTTTTACTAAAAAATGCCAGCGGATGGTTATTTTGCATAAGAACCGCACCCACCGCATAGTCTGACGCATCTGCCGCAATTTCCAGGTTTTCGTCCCCCTCAGGGAATTTTAAAACAGGGGCATTAATAAGCGCTTCTTTTAATCTTTCAAAAGCTGTGTTAGCTTCCGCTGTCCACGTAAATTTACTCTTTTTTCTTTTGATTACTAAGAGTGGTTCAACAATATTAGCGAAACCTTTTATGAAAGATCGATAGGAAGAACATAACCCAAGAAGAGAAAAAAGTTTCTTGGCGGCGTTGGGAGGTGGGAAATTCTTGATAGCCTTTATTTTTGAATCTTGAGTTTCTATACCCTTTTGCGAAATTTTATAACCCAGATATTTAAGTTCTTTAGTTGCGAACTTGCATTTTGAGGCGTTAATTGTAAGACCGGCCTCTTTTAATAATTTAAAAACTTCTTCTAGATCTTTAATATGTTGTTCCAACGTACTACTCGTTATAATTATATCATCTAGATAAATTAAAGTTGATTTTCCTAGGACAGGCTTTAGAACAATGTCCATAGCTCTCTGGAATGTTGATGGGGCCCCACACAACCCAAAGGGCATGCGTAAAAATGCATAAGTGCCCGATTTTGTTATAAACGCGGTTTTATGTATATCTTCGGGTCTCATAGCTATTTGATAGTAGCCAGTCGTTAAGTCCAAAGTAGACATATATCTTGTCGATTTGATCTGTCTAATGATCTCGTCTATAACCGGCAAAGGGTAAACTGGAAATTTTGTAATACTATTTAGTTTTCTGTAATCAATAGCAAACCTCCAAGCCCTTTTATCCGAAGGAGGAAACTCGTTCTTTTTCCTACATAGTACGACTGGACTCGCGTACTCACTATTTATGGGCGTTATTATTTTATTCTTTAACATCTCCTGAATATGTTCTTCGATGATTAGGTCTTTTTGTTTATCATAACGATACGGTTTAGTCCTACAAGGTTTTTCGGCATTTAATTGAATCTTATGAGTCACGATTTGGCAGTTTCCTGGTTTTTCTGAAAACAAATGAGAAAAATTACTCACCACTTGCTGTATTGCTTTACTTTCCTGGTCATTCAGATGGCTAAGGTCCACTTCAGGTGTCTCCACAGGTTCCACCACCCTCTGGTCCATCTCCAACACCATGGAACTATCTTGAAAATTTAATTTGGCCCTCGCGGCCCTTAAAAAGTCCATACCTAAAATAAGAGAGTGTTGTAGATCTTTCACCACAAAAATTAATACTTTGAGATTTTCCTCTTTTACCTGTAAGTTTAATGATAATTTCCCGATGCAGTGACATGTTTTTCCTTGCGCCGCTATAATTTCCGTATTTCTGGTTTTGAATAGTCGTATCCTATAAAAATTCTTTTTGAAGAACTTTTCACTCATAAAATTTCCTTCTGCTCCTGTATCGATGAGGGCTTCTACTGGTACATCGCCAACCAGGACTTGTATAATTGGTAGCTGTGAGTTTTTTACGATGACCGTGTTTAAATGTCTATTTGAGGGTTTTTTTAAAACTTCCGGGGTCTGGACCCTCCCTTTCACAGGCCTCTCTAGTCGTTTAAAGCTTTCCTTTCAATCTGTGTCTTTTGGGTACGCGGATGCTTATTTTCAAATTTTCTTTTTGGGCCTTGACCTTCGAGTTTCGATGCGTTAGCTTGATAGTTCTTTCCCCCATATGAGCGATTTCCATTTCTGGTTTCCTCCTTCCTTCGGGTATGTTGAGAATATGTTTCCCCTCTCGCTTTTTCCGCTATTCTGCGATTTTGAAACTTCACCGCCAATTCGAAAAGTTCCTGCAATGTGCTTGGGTTTCTAATTTCAAAGTAGTCTTGGACAGCGGGTAACAATCTTGGTAATATTAGTTCAATTATCTCCGCATCGGGTTTTTTCCCATACAGCATATCCGTTAGCTTGATTTTTCGTAAAATAAAGTCCGTCAATTGTGCTGTATCCCGTTGATAGAAACTATATAGTTCGGCTTCCAGCCGTGCGCGGTCTTTCACTATGGGGAAGGCCTTTACTAACGATTTTTTGAAATTTTCAAATGTATACGTCGGGCTTCCAAATTCACCTAGTAGAAATTTTCCTATGTTTTTCCACCATAGCGCGGCCTGTCCTCTTAGTGCTGATGTGGCGATGGCAACTTTTTGTCTTTCAGGCACAGGGTAGAGCTGAAAGTGGTTTTCTAGACCTTCTAAAAATACGGACACCGAATTTTTTCCGTCGAAATAGACGTTTGGCTTGATTGACGCTCTCAAAGTCTGGACCAGGTATCCAAATCCTTCTAACTGACTTGTTATTTCTTGGTGTTGTCCAGCGGCTTCCATCCAGTTTTCGGCCATTTCAGTTCGATAAGTGTTCGGGCGCCAATATAACGTTGCGCGCCTCCAACTTGCACGCAACCAAGAGGTGACTGTGAAAACTTGTATAAAAGATAGAGCCTAGTGAAGGGTTTAAGTCCCTTTTTATTCATCGTAATAAATTACAATTGCGTCCTCTTGACGCTTACAGACTGTGCCAACTTGGCAGTCAAATAAAAATAATAACCTGAAAAGAAAGTAAAGACAAGATTCTAACTACGAGGCTCTCTAAAATAACTAACTCACTGCGTTTTACAATACCGCTGCTAATTCAGCAGACTTGAAGCTCACTGGAACGATTACTACTACTTCCCGCCAAGCACATAGGCCGCAACGCGGGGTTCTTCAATTCTCGCTAACTACCTCCGCGCTTGCTAAGTAAGAATATCACACCGAACTCGTTTCCTTCTATTTAAATCAGAATACTTCCGCTGATAATTTAAATCCTTGCGCGTTCTACTCAAATTTACATATTCTGGCATTGGCAGTTCCAGGGGAAAGTAAGGCTTGACAGGAAAGATAGTTTAAACTTAAAATAAATGTTAGTTAAAATAAATATAAACCCTACAATGTATATCATTAAAGACATAAAGTAAGAAATTTAGAACTAATATTTCACGAAGACCAGAAACTGAATTAATATTTACTGTGTTTTTTCCTTCCCCAAAGGGAAGGGCCAGAATTTTCGGCTGAAGTATTATAATTATAATTAAAATACATTGAAATGGTTCATCGGCTAATTCTGGATACAGAAAAGCAAGGATTCTTGTAGAAGAGAGATTTCAATTAATTTAATTAATTCAATGAATTAATAGTTCCTCACCCCTGACGAAGTGACATTGAGGTTGTTTGAATCCCTCTTCTGTTTTTGTTCATTTTTCATTAAATTTCATAAATTTTTTGAAGTGGGATTTTGCTTGTTTGAAATGCTTTGTTTTTAACATTTTAAAATTCTTTGTTGCATTTATATGATTGTTTGAAATTTCTAATAATCAATTTGAAATTTCTAATAATTATGAATTTCAATATCTGGTCTTTGTGAAATATTAGTTCTAAATTTCTTTATGTCTTTAATGATAATTTTTCTGCAGCTTAATGCGCGAAACTAATAGACTTTAGACTAATAGACTAATAGACGAAACTAATAAACTTTGTGTTTTGTTTTCAAAAGAATGCTTTGTAATTATAAATATAAATATGTTTGTAAGAAAAATAAAGAATATGTAAAAGATTAAATTAGCAGCGTAAATTAATTTCCCTTCTCTATTCTAAAAATAGCAACATCTATTTGCACTGCGTCATTTCGAGAAAAGTCTATGTCATATGATTCGTACGTAATTATGATGATGTAAATGGAACTAAAACTCAACCAGCCAATAGTAATTTTACAGCAATATTAACTGTTCAAATCAAAATGCTTTGAAAACCAAAACTAAATCAGTCTGACTTGAGATTTCATCCTGAACATTACGCACTTGCTTTCCACGGTGTGGCCTAGCAACACTGCTGTCTGTCTGCTGCTGCTTTCTTGCTACAAAGTTATCAAAAATGTAAGCCTTTTGGAAAATGTGCCGACTTGTGTGTAGCCGTAACATGCTGCTGAAAATAAAACTGAAGATTTAATCTGCCTTCGCTTCCAAATTCCTAGTCATTATGGATCAACACTTCTGCGCCATCAAAATTCCTGCTCCCGAATATATTGCATGTATATATCTGTTACTTAGTTCAGTTCAGTTTCTTTATTCTTACATGTTTGTAAATTGTGCATTTTTTCCTTTAAACATAATTGAATTATGTTGTTCTGGTTAAAATTTGTATGCCTTTAGTTAACCTGCGTGTAATAATTGTGGAATTATCAACAATTATTTGCTTTTGAACAAAGCTTTTGAAGTGCAGCAAAGCCTACTTTTTAATTACCATGGCGTCCATGTTTGTTTGCATTTGAAACTTAGCAAAATAGTGGATTTTTTGCCAATTTAGAAAAACTAAGCTTCACAACAACAAAGATAACGCCTTCTTTTATTATCGCGAATTAAATCATGCTTAATCGATCCTGGCAATTATTCGAGGAAATAAGTGTTTAAGATTTACGTCGTAATTTTTACTATAGATATTTTGAGTTTTTATGTATTTTTTGTCGCGAAGTGAGAACTAAATTAATTGAATTTAAAATACTGAAAAACTGTGAAAATACTGTGAAAAACTACTTCTTCTTTTTAGTTCAAAGGGGCTTTGTCCCTGAAGGACTATTGCTTTCGTTTTGCGTTTAATCACTATAAATGTCCGTTTCACTTTTCAAACTGTTGCCACCAAACGTTAGAGTCCTGCATGGTATTTGAAGAAATTAAATAATGCAAAATCTGCATAAATGTATGTATATTTCTCGCATTGTGATAAAACAACGGTACGTAGAACCATCCAATTTTGAATGACGTAATCCTCCTATGAATATGGGCATGTGGAAAACCAAATTTGAAATGTGGAATTTGTTTTATTATCGATTTCATATTTTCTGGAACTTTAACGAATTTTTGAGTAACAAACTCAACAATTTAAAAGCGAGCAATGGCAACACTCTACGGTGAAAAAGACCTTTTTATCTCCAGTGCGCGGAACTACGTATCGGAAATTCTAAAGATAAGTTCATTTTAAAATTATTTTGCGACATTGCTATTGAACTGAGTTTTATGGTTTAAGTGCAGAAAACATGATATTTAATAAATAAAGGTAACACACTAAACGTTAAAAAACGCTCCTTTGGACGTAATTTAAAATACGAAACCTTTCAGATTTATTTTTTATTTTTTATTTATTTATTTATATTGTTTAATTTCTTTTATATATAGTTTTAGATTTATTATAGTATTTGACTAGAACATGTGGCAACGATTAGATAATTCTACAGATGATATAAATTTTGTGCATTCTGAGTAATGAAATGAGAAGGATTCTGTGTTATAATATGATGAATATGAGAGGATAATATGAGGGATTCTGAGTTATTATATGATTGAAGTTGGTGAGTTCTTGAATTTATGCTTTTTAGCGTTTCTAAGTTTATTTAAATTGTAATTAAGTGCTATATGTTAATTGAAATTTAAGTAATATTCCATCTAGTGTATTTTTGTATTTTGATTATAAGCGAAACTGTAAAAGTAGCGTTTCCGTGTTGCGTGTAGCTAAGCCTAATTAAGCTTAGTGAGTTTTTCGCTGAAAACTCCGTGGTTCATTCTAAAGATTTTTGTTAGGTTTTTGATCGGGGTTAGAACTGGATTTAGGATTTGAATATGGACCCAATTATTAGACTTATGGCTTCTACCATTGAGGAACTCAGAATTAAGCTAAGTAATAACACCATTACCACGAAAGAAAAAAGGGAACTCGATTTTCTTCAAAAATTCTACAATGCTTACAATATGACACAAAATATTTCTGACATTATACTACTAGATAATTCTCGAAATGACACAAATACAAACCTTCAGGATGGTGAATGGAAAACAGTTGTAGATACATTAGATATTTTTTGGAAGCAGGAGAAATGAAAAACAATTAACAACGCCTTCGGGGAAAGTGCAGAATCGCGCACTGCTTGGCGCGTTTTTAAGAATTGCACATACTCGGTATCCATGTCCACGTTGTTCTTTTAATGCTGCTTTTGGGAAGCAGCACCTCTATTTGCTGCACATCTATGTTCTTCGCGGCCTCCTTTGCTAGTTAAGTCCGCCTCCTCATTTCCCTGGTGCCCAAAATGAGCTTTAATCCAGGATATGTGAAGTGGAGATGCCGGCGATCTAGCTCTCAGGAGTGCTTGGATTTCTGCTATAAGTGGGCTGGGATGACAAGGATTCCTTATTGCAAAGATGGCCGATTGAGTATCGGTGTAAATGAATTTTGGCTATTAGTGGCTGCATAAGACAGCGCATGTTTCAGGGCTGCTGCTTCTGCCTGGAAAACAGAGTTGTTTCCTTTCAGGTTCCCTTTCCATGCTGCGAGGGTATCCCCTTGCCTCTTGGCGATGAAGCTGCACCCTACCTGGTTGACAAGCTTCGAATCATCTGTATTAAATGTATACTTTTGAGTTATCTTCTTTTCAGGCGATGTAGTCGGTATGCGCATGCACTTGTCTGCCATATTCTTCGGGATGAACTAGTCATACTGTTCTTTTTTCTTCAAAGTGTGCAGGGATATAATGCTGCCCCCTGTAAAAAGATTACTGTCTTAATAAGGTGACTTGCGTAATCGTTGCCTCTTGTTCCGCTTTAATGTGAAGGGGCATTATGCCCGCGAGCACTGCTGCCGCCATCGTTGCGGTTGTGCGGTACGCCTTGGTAATGGAAAGTGCATAAGGTCTTTGTATGCTGCTTAGGACTTTCAATTTCCTGGAGCTCATTGGAGTTGCCCAGACTGCTGCTGCGCGCTTCGTAACTGGACACGGGCCATTTCCCAGTTACTTTTATGATAGGCACCTAACAACTACCAACGTCTGTGTATGTGGAGATGTGGGCAAGCCTGATCATTTTCTGACATCATGCCCACTCACAAGAGACTTCCACCACGTTCTGCCAACTACAAATACAGCCGCCTACAAAAGATTCATGGTCAAGCAACCTTTAATACAGAGGAAAATACGACTAATGATGCAAAAAGTCGAAGCGCTAGGCACTGAACTCTGCAGTGCGGAACACGGTCACATCTATCCATAGGAGTCCTAATCCTTCATGGATATTAATATCTTTATACCAGTTAATGCAATGTCAATGCATAACTTTAATGCTCAATATAATCGAATAGGGAAATGCACATTTTATCTTATGTATATATTAATGTAATGTATGTATGCATGTACTATTATTGTATAATGTATATCGATATATATAGTTATAAGTTGTACAATTTTGCACTGGTATATGTCTGTAGAATTTAGAAAATTTTTATTATTGTAAGTACTAATATATCCAGTGCACCTATTGATGTATCGAATGTACCTTCTTTGTAACGTATGTGTTAATGTAATGTATGTGTGCCTGTATTATTTATGTATATAGTTATAAGCTGCGTAATGTGCACTGGTACAGCTTTGCAATATGTCTGTAGAGTTTAGCAAATTTTATTATAGTATGTATTAATATATCGAGTGCACTTCACTTTTAATGTTTATTGTATTATGTAATTATATTGATATATCGAATGCACCTTTCATGTTATGTATGTATCAATGTAATGGACGTGTGTATGTGTTATTAATGTGTAATGTATATAGCTATAAGTTGCGTAATGCGCATTGGTATTGCTCTCCAAAATGTCTGTACAGTTTAGGTACTTTTTTTTATTGTATGGCTTAAATCGAGTACACTATTAATTTATAGTGTATTAATATATCGAATGCACCTTTTATGTTATCTGTATATTAATGTACATAGCTATAGATTATACATTGCGTATTGATACCGCTCTGCAATGTCTGTAGAGTTCAGAAAATTTTATTATAATACGTATTAATTTATCGTCTCTCCGTCGACTAGCCGATAATAGTGCATTATTAATGTATAATGTAATACGATGTACTACTATTGTGGTAATTCAACATATTAACAGCACTTTTCGATGTAAGGATATTTGTATTGTATAATAAGCATTGTTATTGTAGGAATCCGCAATACCCCTGTTTTCCTCCATCTGCCCCTGTTTGCAATATTCTTTTTCTGGACAGTTGCGGGATTCGGACGATACCCGAATAGTCAGTGAAAGCCGCCTGGGTGTCCGGACCTTGCTCTCACCTGTCATCTGTTGAGAAATGCCCAGCTGCGGCAAGATAGATTCCCCTCAAAACAGTTTTAGGGTGTCAGGAAATGGCAAAGAAAGGCAGGGTTGCTCGATTTGGCCCTATATCGCCATTTGACGACATTTGGCGGCAAAATTGGCGATATGCCGAACATTCTAGAACGAGTTCTTACCGGTTTTCCAAGAATGTTCTCGAAGCCAGGTCAAAAGCTATAAAATTTCATTGGACATTCTTATCTCAGAACTCTAAAATGTGTAAGTGTTTTAAAAGAATACAGTGCTAAAATTAATAATTCAATTCAAAATTTTATGACTTTCAGTGAAATCTTTCAAAGTGTCGGTCAAAATTTTATGAAAATAATTTTTTGTTTAAAAGTTAATATGTTTGTATTTTCAAAATTATATCTTTCACATTTTGCTGCTCTAATGCTTGTTCTTCCACCCTGCTCACCCAACTTTTCTTTTGAAGGGGGGATATGTAAGATATAACAAAATATGATAGCTGTTTCAAAAAAATAATTGACGACCTCAAAATTAATATTCTAAATTTGGTAATCTGCCCCTAAATTCATCTCTTCTCACAGGTTCCAGACTTTTCTATCTTATGTAATGTTTTAATGCTGATGCCTCTCGTCCAATCAAATTAATTCTAAACCAAAACTGTGAACTGAAACTCCCAGCCTTCTTCCTATGAAAGTACTATAACCTTTCCCTTTTTCCGCGTTAGCTCTCCTGATGGTAAGACGCTTTACATCCATGCTGCTGCCGCTTACTTACTTAAGATGACGTTCTAATTCAAACTGCAATTTATGTATTCAAATATAATTAGGAAACATCTTGTCTGAAAAAGGATGACTTGATATGCATGGAAAAAATAAAGATTGTGATTTTTCAAGATATGTTGTGCTAAATTGCGTCATCATGCTTTCCACTCTGCCACCTCCAAACCACAGTTTCATTACAATAATATGGCGCAGCCGATTTTCGACCCTACAGGCGTGGAACTTCAGTGCAGTTTATTTCAACTAATCTCACATCGTTTAACGAATGGATAAAATAAAAAAAGGTAACTATTCATCTGAATTCCCAATCAAGCCACTGCGGTCTTCTCGGTCATCTACGCAGTATCGTAAGCTGTTGAGAGTTCCACTGCTATCATATACGCATTTGAAATCATTACATATTTATAAAACGCCGGTAGAATTAACCTGGTGCAAGTTACCGAATGGATTTCGAACTCTGCTGTCTCAAACTACCAATGAATCATCAAATTCGTTTCCGGTGTGTGATTTAACGGCATATTTTAAAAGTGCTTTGAAATCATCGAATATCAGTAAGTTCAAAATCGAAAAGTATTTCGAATCAAGGTCAGTGCCGCCAACGTAGTGAAATATGGTTACTGGTTCTCGCTCGCTTCGAATATTCACAATGTTTATTCATTTCCAATCATCGCGTAAAAAGAAAATTAATTAAAGGTTGCTGGTTCGCAAAGAGCAAAGCCATCCTATTTTTTTATATCTTATATACCCTTGCCTGCACGTGGAATATCTTGAGTAGAATCTAGTGTATGTTGAGTTCAGTAGCAGTGTTTTGAGATCGGAGTTGTATTGTCATCAATCACTCCAAATCCACGAACCCCTAGATTGTAGTACTAAAGCGCCACAAAACAGTCGGTTAGAGAAAAAAAAAAAAAACTTTATTGTGCGCCAACGTGCTTCGCAGCTGTGCGTCCAGTCAACTAACTAGTGACTGAAGAAATTATATATTAGAGGCACGGGCTTAATAGAAAATACCGGAAACACCACAATACTAAATTTACTGTGTGCCAACGTGCTTTGAAGCTGTGCGTCCAGCTAACCAACTAGTGACTGACTGAAGAAATTATATGTTAAAGGCAGAAACAATAGAAAATACCGGAAATACCAGAATACTGAAAGGCGACCAACGGTAGGCTGGCGAACAAAATTTACGATGTGCCAACGTGGAAAGATCTTCCTCCGTATTCAGTTACATGGCCTGGCATATAAGCATTACAGTAACAAAATCCCAACTTGTTAAATCATCTCTTTTTTCCTTCAGTAGCAATGTCTTACATGGGCTCAATGCACATCTCTATATCGCTAAAACGATTATCACTGAATCTAGAACTAATGCATAATTTAAATGTGATTGCGAGTTGCGTAATTTTGCGGTCCCTGAATCGTCAATCTAAGATCAGTGATCTATGTTATTACATAATGGCGTGTATTTAATTATGGCAAAGCACGCTAGGGCTATCTGCCTGAGGGGAGGGATGCCTTTCGTGGAGGACTTTCTAAGGGAAACTGGCTCGTATACACGTTACACATGGGGAAAACCACGAAAACGCCCATGCAGCCAGCCCGTTCGCGGGATTCGAACCTCTGACCGAACTACCAGTGTTCAGCGACTTTACCGCTCGGCCGCTGGTGGGCGCCTATGTTATTACAGAAAAACGGTTACTGAATCCTTGAACAGCTTTTTTAACAATATGGCTTCAGTATATTCAAAAACGACACGTGCCTTATGCGTCCTTTGCAGCGTTTTCTCTTTCAGCAACCATCGAGATTACTTCAAGAAAAAAGTGCGGATAGTCATGATGATTTTCTAGCAAAATGGCTTATAATCGTTTTTGTAACATTTGAGCATAATGCACTAAGTATTTCCGAAGTGCGTGGCGAAGGATTTATCACCCCGAATGATTCAGTGGATTCTGAAATAGGAAAAAAATATGTAATTTAAAAATTTAACATCCCGACGGCTTCTCATAAATTTGTTAGATTCTTATACTGAAAGCCAGTCAAAAAAAATTGCGTTTTCTGTTAGTAATTGCTGACCATTTTACAAAGTAATGCGAACGAATACCACTACACCTTGCGTCTACAAAAGCAGTAGCCTTAAAGCGTTGGGCCCTACAAAAATTTATATCGGATAATGGATCTCAAGTAAAATGTTTTTTTTTAATTATTGCGCAAAATTGCACATAAAGCGTTTAAAAGTAAAGCCGTATAAATATTGTCAAATATTGCTGAGAGCGTAAAACGAAATGTATTACAAATAATAATTTTCAATGTCAAAGAGTACCATAACAATTGAGATAAACACATTGGCGAAATGACGATGTATGCGTTACCATCCTAAAAAATTAGAGAGTACACCGAGTGTACATGAAAGCGTATACATGAAAGAAAATTTTTGTACAAGTATTAAACACATGTTTGTAACACAAGTATCAAAGACTTTGTGAAAGGTTGGTACGTTTACCTGATTGGTGAAAGCCTTGTTTGGCTAACTTTATCTGTGGCGTGTCTACTCATATTTTTTAAAACGTAGTCTCTGTGATTAATCCAGCTTTTCGAGCAACCAAAGAAGAAAATGTCTTTAATTTTTCATTGCACTGTCTTTCATTTAGAAATTGCGCTGTCAAAACCTCCAATGCTGGGTTCATTTCATGGACTTTTTTCAGGTTTGTTAAAATATGTTACACTTAATCGCGGTATTTCGGTACTGCACTGCATATCTCAAATAGTGATTGTGTTACTATGTCACAACGGTTGTTACAGTATTCTTCCATTTGTGCTTTTGTAGTGTAAGTTTTAAGCACGCCCTGCTGAAAGCCAACAACTGGAAGAGTGAAGATCCAAATCTCGGAGAAAGGGGGATGGATCTTAAAGGGCGACTAGACTCGTGAAGTGTCCAGCTACCAAATGAATGATCCAAGATTCGGTCCACGGCGATGGTAGAATTTATTTTCCACATTTCTTGCACGAAAAAAGCTATCAGTTGGATTACGTAGCTTCTGATGCCTATTAAGGAATATAAATGAGAAATAACTTGTGTGTACTTCATAACTTCTTCAAATAGAAAAAGTATTGTACGTTTTAATTTTAAAATGAGACACGGCCGACATTAAATAACATGAACAACTGATGACATGTTATCAGGATCCTGGATTTCCTAACTATCAGAAACTCTTATAGAAAAGGGAGAAAATATTAAGAAATAATAAGGGCGTTTTTATCCAAATACTTCTGAGAATGTGATGCAATTTTAACGCCTAATTTTACGGCGAAATATCTAAATTAATATATTTTTAAAGTAGCTTGTACTAAATATTGTATTCCATATTGTTTCGTTACACAATATAGTCTAAATTTTAAGTACTTTAAATTTGTTATTTTCTTTTGTGTATGTATCTGTGCCCTGGCCGGGACTCGAACCTGGACCTCTCGAATACGCTCCGAGTGTGCTACCGTTGTACCACGAAGGCATGCTGGAAGGAGGGAGAAAATACCTTATATACACCCCCGTTTTAAAAGGCGACTGGGAATGAGGGGACCCAATCGCTAAATCCTGGTGTTGACGAATTATTATCCACCCCATTTTAGTTCGGGCGCCACTGTACATTCTGTTATGCTATTTTGAAGCAGGAGACATGAAAATTGAGCAATGCCCTCGCCGGGACTCGAACTTTGGATCTCCCAATACATGACGAGTGTGCTAACTTTACACCACAAAGTCATGCTGGGAGGCGGGAGAAAATACCTTCTAAATTTTAAATATTTTTATTTATTTATTTATTTTTTTAATTAATTTTTTTTTTTTTTTTTACTGCTGCAATTTTTTTCACCTTCTTTTTTTCAGAATATTTGGTAAATTTTTTATAATGTCCTTTAGAATATTCATTAATCAAGATATGCATAATTATAATTTAATAACAGAGATAACTCAAATTTTAACTTTTTTTCACTTTATTCATCTCAATAACTGCAAAAATTATGCATATTAATACAGTATAAAATTTTTTCAGGTCCAAAGAAGGAAAGATATTTTACTAGCATCATTATCTGTTTCACATTTCCCCGACTGCAACCAGCCAATAAAAACACCACGTAAAAATGCAGCGAACCAATAAAAAATCTGAACGTAAACTTGCTAGAAATAAAAAGTGCGCTTCTAAAGTCCTCAAAGATTTGAAGAAGTATAAAATCAGAGACTGCAGTGTGTGTGTTGTGAGTCTTAGTACATTCGTAGCTGCAGACTATGGCATAACAAATCTCTCAAAAGCTATAAAAGCAGCTCTGCAAACAACTTCTTGCTAAGGAGATCTCCAAGCGTAATTGTTGGAACTTCTGCAAAAACATGTACTATCAGCCCATTAGCCCCATTAAATAAAACAAATTCATTTATCTGTTATGAGGAAAATCGAATTGTAAAAATATAATACTAGTAAACCGTTCAGGAAATATCCATGTGCAGAAGCTTCTGTAATTATCCTTCAACATTTTAAGAGAATTGAGGAAATATTCCAAAAATAAAATATTCTTTCATAATGTGAATGTGAGTTGTTCATTTCGAACTTATTCCAACTTATTATTAAATTATTCGAGAACTTCCTAAAGACCTGCCAGACGTAGCAGGAAAAGAATCTCTGCCATATTATATGGCATCAGAAAATGCTATAAAGGGAAGACAAATGAATTTTGAAGACTCATCCATCATCAAGTTACGTGAAAAAAAATAGCATAATGAGTAATTTTAAAGAACCATCTGGCACTTCGAACCCAAAGAGATGTATTTGGTTAGAACAGTAAATAAGAATGGATTAAGATAACGTCTAGAGAAATTCTAGTAATGTGGCTGAAGCATTTAATGGTAGTGATTATATGAATTAGAGCTAGGAAAGAAACATAAGAAATGGCTCACGTTGAATAATTATCCTCTTATAAGTGAAGTAACAATACTCATAAGAACTGATGAACATTTGTATATTGAGAAGACATATAATGATGTCATAACAGAATATTTTCCACAGTAGACCAGAGAAAAACTTTCTGGGATAAAAAGACGATTTAATCTTAATGATAAATGTGTCTAATGCAGAAAATGATAAAGAAAAACATATTCGTCGAAGGTAGAGATCCTTAATATATGTAGATAACGTCGTTGAGAAATCTGCTAGTGGTAGTAAGATACTGGATGATACGTTTACATAAACATCTGAAGCAATCTGACCAAATTTTGATCCTGAAAAACTGGAGTTTTCAAAAACAAAGTTGTAAATACGTACTTATTAATTACAAACATTGTTGTTTAGTGTTTCAATGAAAACTTTCGGTAATCGTAATTTCTTTTTTTTTTTTCTTTTGAAAGTATATGTACAAGTAGTTCGCCTACAAAGCAAGGACTAAAGAAACTGTATAGATTAAATAAATGAAAAAATGAATCCGAAGAAAGTTTCCAAGATGCTTGCAAGAATTCGAGTGAGCAAAGAATACTGTTTTTGGATTCCAGATACCCAGGTGATGTGCAGAAACAGGAGAAATAAATGGATTTATAAGATAATAAGCATTTTAGCAACATCGGAAAGGCACTTGAAGATAATTGTTTCGTTAGTAATATTATGCAACCTAACCACTTAACAGAAGGGTCAATTAATTTAGATAACGCTTGTAACAAAGAAGAAAATGAAAACGCCATCTCAAATGTGAAGCAAGAGAACTGGATGTAATTTATGAACTTTTCATTTGTAGAAGAGAAATAATGATGCCAGAAGGGAGAATAGCCCCACTACTTATTAAGAAAGGATTTTATAAGATGATTAACTAGATTCCTTTTTGATTGTAGATGCATCTGTACAGATATAATACAGGACAGTAGCTCCCTAAGACTATCTGTAACCACCTTGGAAGGGAATCTGAGTGCGATGTAGGGATAATTTTAGCCTGATAATGATGAATTCAGTGCATTTTAAGCACACTTAACAACGTTTTAAGCACAATGTAAATATGTTTTAGGAAATGGCGATTAAAAATAAAATGAAATAGCCCTAAATGTTTATTGCAATTTAACATAATCTATATGAAAATGAAAAAGAAATGCAAATTCTATAATAAAGAATAAAACAAAATAAAAAAAAATAGGGCTTTTAAAAGTTTACAAAAATTTTAAGTTAGATAAGTTTTATGCATGTCTCCAAAACTGCTGAAATGCCTTCATTTATAATCATTTCATTTCTGCCATTCATTAATGCCATTTCAAATACTTCGCCAATGACAGAAACAAAGTTTACGGTGTCTTTGGTTGTAAAGTATCCCATGAGGCCATTTAAACAACTTTAACAGAATGACAGTGTTTTCCATTTTGATCTATGCGTTTTACCTTAATATTCTCCAATTCTTTTGAATTGTCTGAACTATTATGAAATTATGTTATAGGGGAGAGTAGCGTAATTTGAACCAATTTTGTATTTTTCACTATATAGAAGGACGGAAGAAGTGCCAATAAAAATTAAGTAATAGAAAATAAACTCACTAAGTGTACCTTAAAAATAAAAATTATTTATAACGGTGAAAAATGCATTAAAAAAATCGTGTCGTCGGTTCAATTTAGGAAACCGGTTTCCTTATTAGGACCGCTAGCTCCCTAAATTGGACCATGAGCTTTCTTAGCGGCAAGAACCTTTTAATTGCAGCACTAACTCCAGCACATCGAGTATGTATCCAAGCGTGACATTTCAGGCATTATATCATTTCTTCTTCCTTGGTTTCTTCACATCATAAATAAAACCATGAATCACCAGTTTCTTTTTTATGTTTCTGCATTTTATTAAACTTTGGTGAACTGATTTTTGCTACTACAGATAAGAACTTTATTTCTTGCGGAAATATTTCTGCAATTAGCTTTTAAAATAAGTTTTAAGCACGCTTACGCATACTTCGTCTCGGAGACGAATGGTTGCCATTCCCGTTTTTCGAAGGGTAGCATTCTAGAGTAATTATAATTTATCCATGAAAAAAAATGTCGTTGCCGAAATTGGACCGATTCAATTTCGGCAACTGTTTTCGGTCTAACTTGGGAAATTTGAATATTTAATGCTTGATACTGTACAGAAACGTCAAACTAACATAACCTCGCAAAATTATAACTGCAAATTGTAGATAAATAAGCAAGTTTTGTGATGGTATAATGAGACATGTAATTACTTACGTTTAGACGAATTAACTGCTTTCACACTTATGTCGAAATAACAGATTTTCTTCTTAGCCAAACGAATAACACTTCTATCAATGTAACCACGAGGCGTTTCTTTACAAATACAATTGCATTAACCTCTTCTACATCTACGTATAACAAAATCCCTATCTCAAATCTCGCAGATATCATCAGTCTTTGTATATCAGAGCGGTCCAAATAACGCTACGGTCGAAATTAGGCTACCTTGCCCTAGATTTTTTTCAAATAGGAACAGTGCAGGAGACGTTGTCATGCTGGAAGTCCTATACTGACTCTCTGAAAGGCTCATTAAATATCAATTCAATTATCTTTCCCATTATTTCCGGTAGTTAGTTGATGTTTGCTTGCACTTAAAACCAAGCTTACGGAAAAGATCTATCTTACCACTGAACCCAAATGCTTCCCAAGGAACTCATAACTTGCGTCTTTAGTATATGTCCCTGCTCCCGTTTGAGGTCACTGAAATAAAGTTTTCAGCATGTGCAAAATCTAAATCTTTTGAAAGCATTTATGTAATGAAAGTAAGAAAATGAAAAGAAGAAACTAAAAGAATAAAATTTTCACTCTGTGTCCTCTTAATGACGACTTAGAATAGAGTAGGTCCTCTGTTAATAAAGGTACAGTAAACAACTGTACAGTAATACATATTTACAAATTACGCTATAAATTTTCCCTTCCTCACAAATTACGCTATAAATTTAAAACATCCTTCTTTATCCTTCTCTTATTTGAGCTTTCAGATAAAAAAATCATTACTTTAAAAAATGTTACAGGATATAGACCACTCGAGCTTTTTTAAGTAGACTGTTAATGAAGTTAATTAGAATTTAATTTTCTTGTAAAATTTTAATAAGGAGAAGTATTTCTGGCAGTTGTTCAATTTCCGTGCATACTTTTTTAATTCAGGCAATTTTATTAAAATTTGTGGCAATAACGTTTTTAGAAATGTTGGTATTCAAACAAGTTTAATTATGGAAAAAATGAATTTTCTTCTTTTTATCAAAAAGTCTTATTTAAGACTCGCCGCTACGCAGTCAGCCTTCGTCTGGCTTTTAAATGTTCCGGAAAAATGTCTAAAGGAAACACCAAACATTAAATTTAAAACCTGCACAGAATTTTACTCTGCAGAACAACTTTATAAAAAAAAACTTTCAATAAAAATGTATTACATATAAAAAAATTGATGTGTACACCACATGACTTCCTTGTACGGAATATTAAATTATATGCAATTTTCCTGCATTTCACTTAAACATATTGAATTAATAGTTAACGAATTTTGAATTAAATCCACTTCGTCGACAGTGCATAAACCACAACAGAATAAATGCACTCTTTAAAGTTCACTATATTTATTTACCATAGCGACACTTCGGCGCTAGGTAAGAAAATATATTTCAATATTATATTTTAAAGCAAATTGACAGGCATGTTCAAAAAAGTCCTATGTGTGTTGAAGGTGAAGGCATCTAATTTACAGAGACAAGTTAATATTAATTTTAATATGCCTGTAAGAAATATTCAGTTCGAATCGTTTAATTTCTACTAAATTTAGAATATCCATCACAGTACCTTTTAAAGCAGTATAGGTTTCATTTATAAGCATCAAATTCTTAAACAAAAAAGAGACCACAAAATTGGAATTTTTCTTTTAAAAATCTTACAGGTCTTTGTGATATTTCAATTACTATAATTTTCATTGTATAACAAACAAAAAATAAAATCTGCATTGGCTGGAAATTTACATAACATATAATGTGACAAAAATATTATTCCCGCGAAGAAATTTCGTATATGATAGATTATGTACTATAAACATTACTTACACAGAAGAATTCGTGCATAATATGTGTAATGTAAATAGTGTTTATATAAGAAAATATAAAATGTAATATATTTTTATAGATCTAGATTATTAGCCTTTATCACCTGTTAAAACTTTAAAAGGTGCAAGTAATAAGATTTAAACTAAGATAAGACAAATTTATGAATATTTCCATATGTTTACGTACGGGCACTCAATTAGCTTTAGGCAACAAATCTTTAGCAGTATTTGAAAAGCATATTTATTTCAAATACAATTAGTTTGGTTACTTTTTTAGATATATATTTCATAGGCTGTTCAAAAGGAAACATATTCAATAATAGTTAGCCTTTAAGGATAGAAAATAGGTAAATGCAGGAATTCAATACTGTGTTGAAATTCATTGATGCTCCTTTATAGATCAGGTTTTGCGAAGTTTCTTTCTTCTGCACATAGTATAAATAAATACCAGCCAGTAAATTCTTTTAGCAATGGAACAAGTGTATTTAATGTCAATGATTACATAATTTAATAGTTAAACTAATGTAAAATTCTAAAGAAGAAAATTGCACCAACTCAGTATTTTTGACGTATATTTAATAATTATGAATACGTTAAAAGTAATAAAATTTTCACAACAGACAATTAAATTAGTTAAAATTATTTTGTAAACCATACATTTCTTAGAATAAAACTAAAATAGGGAAATTCTTAAATAACAAAATTCTAGCAATTTCCTAAGCAAGCTTCAAAAAGATCACTAAGTAAATAACTAAACATTAAAAAATCGAGTTATTTTAATAACTGTTACTATATATTATTAATAATTGCATTAATTATGCAACATTTATATATTGAAATGTTAAAAAAATAACACCAGTTAAAAAATTTGGTTTTCCGCCTTTGAATAACACCGGAAAAACAATAGGCCTGTTTCCGCGTAATGCTTCATTTATGGTCTTTAATGATAATGAAAATTTAAATCGAAAATTTTAAATTCAGATCTATATTCCTGCTTAAATTTTGGTTCTCATCATTCTTATTCTTTAGCTTTTATCGCCAACATGAAAACAATTTTGTTTGCTAACTGTTGATTACTTCTCATCAAATCGGACTATTCCTCAGTGATAGTGATTTCAACAGCGAGCTCTGATAGAAAACAAATGGTTACTTCCTTCAGGACATCTTGGTGATGCGAGCCAACTCAAGTACGCGCAATGCAATACTTGAGTCTAAATTGGATGCGATGAAATATGAGCTTTTCTTCAACAAACTATATATTTCATATTTATCTGCAGCGTAAACAAGTTCACAAGCCATGTCAAAATCTAAACTGCTAATAAAACCACCATAAATATATTGCACGAGCCTTTCCTACAGCAGCTTTAGCTATCATTGATTATGATTTCATTGGAGTTCTGCAGTTCGGGCACAAAGGTTGAGGAAAAACTATCTTGCACACAGAATATCTTTATGTACACGAAAATATTCACCTTCTACTTTTATTGTAACATCACTAAAGTTTCCACTTTCGAGTAAGATTCGTAGGCTTTTACACACTTCTGAAGATGGTACTTCAAGTGAAGGATCATGATCCTCAATTTTGGTTGTCGGAATCTCCTTGTATTCGTACATTCTCAAGGTACATTTCAAACGTAAGTACTTGGTAAGCGTAAGTACTTGGTGGGTAAGTAAGTACATAGTTGCTGTCTTACAAAGTTTTATTTTTTTCATTCAGGATGGAATCTTGTTGCCCATCCAAGAACTGATTATAATGCTAATACTTTATTTATTATCTTGGTTTTAATTTCTATACCTCTGATATTCAGAATTGCACATGAGAAATCAATTAGCTGTTCTAGAGGCGTTTTCTTCAGCCATACAGATACATAGTTTTTCATTCGATCGTTTAATCCTTTTGGATAAATAATGAGCCTCCGATCATTGAAATCCGTTTGAATAAACAACTGTCCTTGTACAATGAGCTTCTTTACAATTCGGTGCGTTAAAATGAGCAGTAAGGTATTTGCCAACTGTAGGGACGGTATGTTACAAGTTTAATAATACGTACCGAATTTTGTTTTTCGTATATTTTCTTCTGCAAACTGTGCACTTCCCATGATTCAATTTCAAGATAATACGTAAATACTCTCAAGAAAGAGAGATTGAGCGAAAGAATTATTTTCGCAGTTTTGAGCAGTTACCGTTATATATTTTAAGTCATTTATTCAATATAATCAATCGCTTGGAAAGTCTTCATAATGCATTTTTGAGAGCTAACTCGTTGTGCTAAATGTTAACAATAGCACAAAACACCCAATAAAGAAGATTTATAATAAAAATATCTGGCGTAGTAGCCATTATAAACCTAATACCTCAACTAAAAATATAATTTAAAATTTCTTCAAATATTCAGATATGAGGCTATAACTATAACTTTTTTCTAGAAAGAGGTGTAGCCAATATTACGTTATAAAAAGGCGAAGCTACACCAGAGAAATGTGTTGAGATAACACTTGCTTTCAGATATGTCCGGCGGTATGAAGACATCAAATCAGAAGAAACATTTCATTCAAGAAATTCACAAACGTTTATTTGACAATTTTTTTTCCACAACTTTTATTTCACAAACGTTTACATCTCCTCAGACGAATATATAACGTTTCTGAAAATTTTCATAAAATCATTATATTCAAATAAACAAGTCTCTAATATTTTTCTAATATATTTTCTCAACGGTGCATCTCAAAAATTAGTATAAAAATAAAACTTTTGTTGCTCTTGATAAACATTAGTCACACAACTTTAACCAAAAGCAAAACGTCGTCCTAAAATTCTTTAAACTAACGGAAAAAGAATTTGACCTATTGCCATCAAAATGTAGTTTATAATTAAAACTATAAGATTATGTTTATACTCTCACTGAAATATTAGATGGAGAAATGTAAAGATGTAGTTTCCAACATCCTCCCGCCTAAGTTGTGGAGCTATTAGGTTATTTCGAAGCAGGAGAGATGAAAAATGAGCAATGCTCTCGCCGGAAATCGAACCATGGTTCTCTGGAATACGCGTCGAGCGTGCTAACCACTACACTACGAAGGCATGCCAAGAAGGCGGGAAAGTACTTTCCCTTTTAAAGTGGGACTGGGGCTTATGGGACCCAATCTCCCAATCCTGGTGGTGAAGAATCATCATTCACCACCTTTTTTAGCTCCAGCGCCACTGTAGAGACATTAGGTTAATTTGAAGCAGGAAGAAGTGAAAAAATGAGCAGTTCCCTCGCCGGGACTCGAACCACGGACCTCTCGAATACGCGACGAGTGTGCTGACCGCTACACCACGAAGGCGGGAGAAATATCTTATATACTCCACCTTTTAAAGGGAGACTAGGGATTAGGGGACCCGATCGCCAAATCCTGGCCGTAGAGAATCATCATCCACCATCTTTTTTAGTTCGCGCGCCACTAGAGACGTTAGATTCATTTTGAAACCAGGGGAAACGAAGAATGAGCAATGCCCTCGCCGGAACTCGAAACATGTACCTCTCAAATATGCGACGAGTGTGCTGACCGCTACACCACGAAGGCATACTAAGAATGCGGGAGAATTAACTTTCAAACTCTACCACTTATCTGCTCGAAACAGCGTTCTATCTATAGACAACAAGTTACTTATTTTCAAATCCAAATTGCGTCCTGTGCTTTATTATGCATGCCCAGTATGGGAGTTTGGTTGTTAGAACGATAGAAAAAATTGCAGACGGTGCAGAAGTCGTTTTACGTTAAGTCAATTCCCTGTAGTACTTGCGTAATAATCACATCCAAGAAGAACTGAATATCGTCCACCTCAGGACACATTACTATTTCTTAGTATAAAAATTCCACAAGAGACGAGAAACTTAATAACCCTGCAGTTAAGATTTGCACGTATGATTACAATAATCTGGCTATCAGTAACAGGCTTGTAGAAGTACTCAATAGGTATATTACGTAAATGCTTTATAATGTAAAATTAATACTCTTTGTTTTCTTTTGCACCTGTAATGTGTTTGTACCCACTGCTGTAACGCTCTGTGTTTTCGAATATATGTATATCTATCTCATTTGCATGTTTTTGTATTCTTGCTCCTATAAGTGCCAGTTACTCGTACTTGCCTGTGTTGCATTAATCTTTGTTTTTCAGCAAACTCACAAGCTCGAACTAGCCTTTTGGTCTGCGAAACTAATAATAGTCGATTTAAAGAAAAAGTCTCAAAGCATTCTGATTTTATATTACGTCCAAAGGGGTGTTTTTTAAACGTTTTGTGTGTTATCTTTATAAAGCTTTAGAGCATACCATAGCTTTAGAATTTCCGATAGACAGTTTCTTGCGCTAGAGATAAAAGTGTTTTATTCCGTACAGTGTTGCCAATGCTGGCTTTGAAATCGTTGAGATTTTTAAATAAAAATTTCGTTAAAGGTTTACAAAATATGAAACAGATGATAAAATAAATTCGAAATTCAAAATTCTGGCTTCCAGGTGCCCATTTTAGGGTGGAGAATTACATTATTCAGAATTTGATGACTCGAAGTATCCTCGTATTTTCACAATACGAGAAACAAACATACATTCATGTAGATTCTTCATTATTTGATTTCTTTAAATATAATACAGAGCAATAATATTTGGTGGCAGCAATCTGAAAAGTGATAAGCCGTATATGGTGAACCGAAGCAGAATACCTACCTCTTCTTTGGGCTAAAAATGAAAAAAAAAAATCAATACTTTTGTTTTTTTATAGAAAACTATATATTGAATTTTTAGTTCCTCACGGTGCAATTAGGAAAGTTAAGCAATTCTATATGGCGTAGGATCTTTGATGCCCAGGTATTTGGTCAGCAATCAATCCTATGGTATGCAACTGACCACGAGGAGATGCTTTGCTACGTAGTAGATACTGGCTCAAGACTTCAGCCTCATATTCTGCTAGACTCCTGCTGTTGTTCGTATCTTGGATAGCTACATTCACGTCCGAATTCCGTGGTTTAAAACACCGCTTCAAGACAACGAATATCGTAAATACAATTCATTGTGACTCAGAATCTCACTGACATGCTTTCAGCAACCGCAAATTACATATTGTAGTCACTATCGAAATATGTTGATTTATACCTCGCGTTATTGCTAATATAATTTTTTGGCCTTATTACAAACAAATTGTTTCCAACTTTTCTTCTGCACCAGCAGCCAGAGCTTACATTGCGCCGGAGCCCAATGGAACCCGGCTCCAGTGCATCTCAGCTTTTGTGATAAATCAGAAGTTTAGCCAGAGCACGGGTTCCGGCACTCTTTTATGTAAGTTAACCCCAATTTCAACAAACAAAATTTATTTTAATAAAACAAATTCCAGATTTCAAATTTGGGCTTTCAGATGCCCATATTCGCAGTAGGATTACGTGATTCAAAATTGGATGCCTCTAGGTACCGTTGTTTTATCCCAGTGCGAGAAACATACATGCATTTATGCAGATTCTTCATTATTTAATTTTTTTCAAATATAATACAGGATGCTAGTATTTGATGGCAAAAGTTTGAAAAATAATACAGAAATTTATAGTGTTTCGACACAAAATCGCAAAACAAAAACAATAGTCCCTCAGGGATAAAGCCCCTTTCGACTAATAAATATGCCTTATAATCGATTCTAACTTCTGAATGCAGGCCTGTCTTTTTCTCGGACACAAACCTTGGACACAGGTTGAGACTTTTAAGGTAAAAAAAAATCCCCACCCAGATGCCAAAGGCTTATTTTTCAGGAAATGCAATTAATTTATGAGCGTGGGTTAATTTTTCGTTCCTGAAAGGGCTAAAAAGCATCTCCGTGGACATGCACGTGCCAAGCTAGTGACTTCCTACTCCAGAGCTCCTGTACACTTTTTGAACGATATAACCAAATGCGGGGCACCACTACTGTCAGAGGAGTCTTACGTTTATTCTCACGTTGTTATCGGATCGTAGAATAAGGAAAATTTCTACTTGGAGGCTAGAATTAAACCGATAGGGCATCCAAATCAGAAAGTCTTGGACTCTTCCCTCTTTATTTTCAAAGCTACACTTTTCCGTTAAAATTTCCTTCCGTATCCTGATATTGTTTCTAAAATTCACTTTATTCTCCTTTGTGATGCTTTAATCGTTTTATCATTTTTCATTGAGTGTGCTGAAAAAAGAATGGATTTGGTGTCTATCATCCCTCGAAACAGTACATTTTATGCATAATCAGGCTTAAATTCTAACGGAGATCGGCTGGGGTACTTCTTAACGTGAGTGGTATTGTGATTCGGAGCCAAAAATTAAACGAGATCCGATAATTTATTTTTTTTATTTAAGTACTTATAATTGATTAAATATATTTTTAATTTCGATGTAACCCTTTGCAGTTCTTTTAATTTTAATTTAATTACTTAATTATTAGCACAGAGGGACAATTTGCCAGAAGGACTATTAATTTCGTTTTCGCATTTTGCGTTGATTCATTATAAACGGCGATTCACTATTTAAATTGTTGCCACTAAATATTAGAACCCTGTATTATATTGAAAGAACTTAAATAATGAAGAATCTGCATAAATGTATGTATGTTTTTCGCAATGTGATAAAAGAACGGTACCTAGAACCATTAAATTTTGAATAACGTACGTCTCCATCCCAATAGGGGCATCTGGAAGCACGAATTTGGAATTCGTTTTATTTTCTATTTCATATTTTATAAAGCATTTATGAATTTTTGATTGAGAAAACGATTTCAAAGCGAGCAATGGCAACACACTGTATGGAAAAAATATTTTTTATCTCCAGCGCGCGAGACTGTGTATCGGAAATTCTATGCTCTTCTGAATTAGTTATTTTATGTATTTATTGTTTCTTTCCATCCATAATCTTCAATAAGACTCCTGCACTTCTGATTTCAGTTATTATGCTGATTTACACCTCGGGCTACTGCTGATATAATATTCCCGGCCTTCTTACGTACAAATTGTCGTCAAATTTCCTTCTACATTAACTGCTGATCTTTGCTTTTCAGATTTTCTTCCAATAGGAAGGAAATGAGGAATTATTATGGAAGCCTCACTTTTAATTGATATGTTTCAGTTCGAATGTTATGGCATTTACATTCTTACATAACTACAAATTTAAGCAAGTAAAAGGGTTACTGTACTTAATTCTGTTCTTTAATACCAAATGGTATTTTAAAATCATTTAACATGTTTTTTTTTTTTCATTTTTTTAAATAGTTTTTTGTTTCATATTTGGGAAATTTAAATATGTAAAATATATTTTCATGATTCTCTCCTTATCATTATAATATTTTGAAAATTTACCTATGCCTTAATATAAGCTGAATTGATATTAATATGTACACTACACTGCATTTACCTAAGTATTTCAGATTTTGTGTCATTTTGAAGGAAAGCAAATTCTTTAACGACCTTTCAGATAAAGTCAATTTTACGAAAATGATATTTCAGCAGACTCTCTGTCATAATCTTGCATTGATACTTCAGTTCATATATATATATTAATAAAAAATATATATAATCAATAAATTAAACATATAAATCAACAAATTAAATGTAAGAGCATTTAATATTTTCTTTGTAAGGGTCGATCAGCAAAATAATGAACTCCACATGTTCATCAATATTTACGAATAATATGTAACTAATAAATAGAGAGGCAACATTTGCGAGCCATATTGGTTACTAATAATTCTCCATTTCTTCCAATCATTTTAATTGCTTAAAGAACGTTAAGAATTATAATTTGAATACAATAAACAAGAAAAACTGGATTATGACAATTAATAATAATAATATTTAATAGGTAAGTATATATATTTTTTACAAAATAAATTTCAACATATTTTAATGAGTATTTAATATTTCAATGTAATTTTTGATTAAATACTCAAAGAACTATTACCTCTTACGTCATTTAGTTAATATTTTAATAGTATTTGTTCACAAATAATTACAGTTTAACTAAATTCATTATTTAAAAAAAAGCAAATAAAAATGTAAACATTCTTGTTTTGAAAATAATACTTTGCATAGTGTATTAATTTCGTATAGGAGCAGCAAAATGATATCACACGACCAACATTAAATTTTTACATGAAGATAACTGCAGTAATAAAATAATCTCGTTCTTGTTTAACATTATGAGTAGCAATTCAATAAAAATTGATAAAATTAAAGTTCTCAAATTATGTGCATCACATAATAATTCAAGTTATAACAACACATCAACTTCTGTCCTTTTTGCATTGTTATCAAAATTAAAATACCATTATATTGAACTAAATAATCAACTACACATCTCGTTTTACCTATTACAATGTGCTTGTCTATACTGTCAAAGTTCACATATCATGTTCAAAATGGCGTTTAGAATTCATATAGAGAGAAATGGCTATCACATTGTTTTAAATAGAAACAAAAAATTCAAAGCATTTTACTCACAGGGATTTAAATAAGTCATTTTAAAAACAAAAAGAAATTTAACATAAATCCTCATATTCTCTGGATGTTAAACTTCGCTAATAAGAACTGACTCCTTCAAAGTATTCAAAACTAATTACATGTAATTATGTCACCGGAAATTTGCGTTTGATAACAGAATTTTCCAAAAAATATTCACCAATTAACTCTCCGTGAAATTAAGTATTACCAGACAGGCCACTAAATTAAAATAAAATTGTTTGAGAATTATATTTCTGAAAGAATCAATAGGAAATAATAATTTATTTTAAGAAATAATGACATTTTGCATTTGCAATAAAAACTCTTTTCTGAAAAGAAAAAAAAAAAAAAAAAGGTTAAGGAAAAAGAAAAAAATGGACAAAATGTTTTTATTATCAGGCTAAGACAGGAGTCGGCAACCTGCGGCTCTTTTGATGTAAAGTTGCGGCTCTCCAGTTCCATACGGAAAAACTAATAATTTATTATCAAAACCCTTAAAAAATAAGAAAATATATTTTTTTTAAGTACCTAATTTCTCAATAGCTTCTATTTTCATAATCGTTAATTAAGCTTAACATGACCGTAATGAGATAAATTTGAACCATTTTTACTGTACTGTTAATTTGAACTATTGTTCATTTTTTCAGCTGCGCTGTCAGCATGGCAGTTGGCAAAAAAGAGAAGAACTGAAGAAGAAAACAGAGAATTCAATCAGGATTTGGCGGAGTCGTTTACATTCATATGCAACACAGATGGCCTTCCGAGTTGTCTCATTTGCCACCAAAAACACTCACACAAAAAGAAGTCGAATTTGGGGAGACACTTCACTACAAAATATACCCAGTTTGCTGGTAAATATCCAAACGAGGACGCACCAAAAAAAAAAGCTTAAAGAGCTCAAAAAAAAAGTCAAGTTCCATGCTATGTAACTGGGTACAATCTTCCAATAATGTAAATCTGCCAAGCTCTGCAGTATCACTAGAAATTGCAAAAAGAGTAAAACCATTCACGTCAAATACGTCAAAGATTGTTTTATACGTGCATCTGAATGTTTCGTGCTATTAAAATCAAAGCAGAAATCATGAAAAAAAATCGAAGATTTGCCATTATTTGCAAAACCAGTACAAGATAGAACTGCTAGGATGTTTTCAAACGTAACACATATGCAAGTGGAAGACCTTCAGCTGGCTTCTGCCTTATCACTTGCTATGGAATTTATTTTGCAAATTGATGCTTCATCAGTTTGCAAACTAAATTCCTTATTGAAACTCTGATATGGATGTCATTTTAGCTCAAAAAGATGAACGAGACAATGAACATCTAGTATTATACCTCAGTAAGAAGTTTACAGAAACTGAAAAAAGTACTCTACCACAGAAAAGGAATGCGTCGCCATAATATTTGCTGTAAAGAAACTTTAATTTTATTTAGACGGGCATACTAAATTCCTCATCATGACCGATAACAATCCCCTAGTTTGGCTCAAAAATAATGTGAGTCTAAATCCACGATTTATGAGATGGGCACTAGTACTACAACCCTACAATTACACGGTCGTCCATTAAAGTGGTAAAAACCATAAAAATGTAGACGCATTAAGTCGTACTCCCTGGCCTGATTAAATAATTTGTTTTTCTATATAGATAAAAAAATATATATATCGTTCTTTCCTCTCTTCCTCAGTGTATATTATTTCCTGTATTTCAATTCTGTATTGTGCTGATATTGTTGTTTGAAAAGAAAAAAATTGTAAACTCTAATTTATAAAAATATAAATTAAAGTTTATTTACTAATTCAGAAGTCAAACAACAAAAATCAGCGTTATACCTACAAAATTTTCACAGGACTAGTTTCGATGGTTTTACCGAACCATCATCTTCAGCTGCAAAACCGCAAATGAACAAGATAGGAAATAATGATTAGATAAGATAAGAAAGCCTGAACAAGAATAAGCAAGTGGCGCCATCTGTTGGCGAAACCAGAACTAAAACATAATTTCTCTAAAAGCCGAAGGCAAATTTGGATTGGAATTAGGATCGTTAACTAGAACAGAAAGATTTTTATGAATGTGAAATGCCTCTAGAAAATCCAGTTCTCCAATGGAAGATGTTTTTTGAATAATTTTGGCAGCAGAAAAATTGAAAGTGGGATATTTATATTGATATTATGATAGTTTTAAAGTTTATTTGTATTATGTAACTGTTGCTCAGCAACGTGAGAAATTGTTTAAAGATTAGATTTCTGAAGTTTGACCAGCTAGTAGATGTATGAAAGTTTTACCACTTAAGAATTGTATACAAATTATCTATCTCTGTAAACTAAAAATAAAATTTATGTTTTACTAAGAAGATTATCTGTTTTGTCAATTACTGCAAAATACATTACAACATGAAGCCTATTCATACTTTATATTTTCAACCAATAAATGTTGTACAATTAGTTAAAAAATCCCAGTATGGTTGCGTTTTGTGTTACCATTTTTTATGAAGCGTATTCGAACCATTCTAGTATACCCATCAGCAATTGTGCATGATTGCCGAAATATTACATTCCTATCTCCAATATCTGCAACTGTGGTCGCTCTCAGATATACAAAACCTCAATCAAATTTGTGTTTTTTAAATCATATATATATTCAACATAAAATGATAAAAAGTAGCACACATAACGTAAGAAACTCAATTCTTACCTTTAATCTTTTGAAACCAAACTCACCAAAATTATTTTACGGGATCTTTTTAAATGATGCAATATAGAAATATAATATTATATTATATACTTTATATACTTATATTTAATTCGGTTAATTTTTAGATTATGGTAACTTGGCGATTTTTTGGCGAAAATTTGGTGACCAACCCTGCTACAGCAACCTGCTAGTTTTTGTTTGGGCGCCATTTTGTTTTCGCAAAGTAAAGGCATGTTTTTCTTTCTTTCTTTCTTTTTTTTTTTTTTTTTTTTTTTTCTTTTACTCAACATTTTTTTCCAACAATCTGCTAGCCGAATTATGCTTATGCTAGAACTTTTATGAAACAAAAGTGCTTAATCATGACTTAGATTAGGTGCGAAATTGGGAGAAAGTGCAGAATCGCAAACTGCTTGCCGCGTTTTTAAGAATTGCACATACACGGTATCATCCATGTACACGTCGACCTATTTTCACTTAAAAAAAATATCCCAGAATTGCACAAAAATGGCATTGCGCACACTCTTGACTTTATCCATGTACTCTGCTAAAGTCTAGTAACCTTTATCGTTTTACCAAAATGTCGCCAAACTACCTGTTACCATATTCCAAAGATTAGCCTTCAATTCAAAAATTTCAGATTACTAATAATATTTTGCTAGTACATACAAGATGAAAAATTTTTAATTTTACTTTTAATCTTTTGAAACAAAAATCACTAAAATTACCTTTAAGTGTCTATTTTACGTGATATAATGTGCAGGTATAATACTTATATATCATATACATTACTAAAATTTCAAATTATTAAAATTTTATATTGATATTTTTTTACCACAGGTATGAGAAGTAAAATCATATAACAAATTTGATAGCTAGAAAATCTGATCATTTTTGACAATCCAAAATATTTAATGATTCCAAAGGAACCATAATAAGTCAATGTTTGCATTTACTGATACAAATAAAATACTGAGCTACCCTGGCATAAATAAAATAATAAGATGTAATGGCATAAATAAATTTATCAGATATAATAACACAAATTTATCAGATATAATGACACAAGTAAATTCATCAAAACTGGAATTACCACTCACAAAAATATGCTGTTTAGAAGGCAATTTATGTTTATCAATATGAAACCTCTCCTTTATACGTTTCTATCTCCATTTTTTTTCCAATATTATATTAGGATTATTAAATCGGAATGAATATTTCTTTGGGGGATAAGTAATTTAAACTGGAAAATTCATAATGATGAAACAAGCAGTTATACCTAAAATTTTGATTCCCATAAATTTCTATTTCTATTTTAAATTTTAGGACCTTTCTTTTGGTATTCATCTGTTTTCGTGGCTAAAGTGACCACAACTTCGTTGGCTAACATTTGATTGTTTTTCATTAGTTCGAACCATTTTTTGGTGTTTGTGATTTCAGAAGCATATTTGGATATGTAGCAAACAGCCGCATCTTTCAATTCATGATCTTCGTGCCTATAGGCGAGTATAAGAACGTCAACAGCGACGCTTGTGCTTAAGTTAGATGCAATGAAGTACGAGCACTTCTTTTTCAGGCCAAATATTTCATATTTATCAGATGCATAAAAAAGTTCACAAGCCAAGTCAAAATTCAAATTTCTAGTAATACCACAATAAATATATCGTAACATTTCTTGAACTGCAACCTTAGACACTTCCGTAATATTAATTATGTTGGATTTCTGTAATTTTGACTGCATCATGGTACGAAATACTCTAGACCTTGCACTAAGAATAGCTTTATGCGCAGGTAAAGTTTCATCTTCGACTCTGATAAAGAAATCACTAGAATCTCCACTTTCAAGTAAACTTCGAAGGTCTTTGCATATTTCCGACGACGACTTTATACTGAAAGGATCGATTTCTTCAACCTCAGCAGTCAGAATCTCTTTATCGTTGTAAATATTTAAGCTGCATTTCAAGGTTAATTTACCATCTTTCAAGATTTTATTTTCTTTATTCAAGATGAAAGCTTGTTTGCAAAAGGTTGCCCATCCAACTTCTGATTCTAAGGCTAATATTTTTTTTATTGTCCTGGTTTTAATTTCTTTACCTTCGGCGTTCACAACTGAACATGAGAATTCAATTAGCTTTTCTAGAGGTGATGTTTTCTTCAGCCATAGAGACGTATAATTTTTCACTCTATCGTTGAATCCTTTTGGATAAAGAATGAGACTCCATTGATAGACTTCTTTATTATTAGGCGTGTTAAAATAAGCAGTAAGGCACTTTCCAACATTAGGAACGGAGTTACCAAAATTATCAATATTCCAAATGTAATAATATGTACTGAAGGCAGAATTTTGTTTAGTTTCTTCTGCAGACAGTGTTCCTCCCATGTTTCAGTTTCAAGAGAATTCGTAAATACCAGTGCTCACAAGACAGAAGCAAATTTCTATAACAGTTGCTTACAAATGTTAATATAGTGTCTGTTGTATCCTAACTGCGAAGCCTTTGCACTTCAAAGATAAAATTTTTATGAGACTGATAACGTCGAGAAAGGGAAACTCCCGAATGAAACGTTTTTTTTATTCGTTGATTCTGATAAGATTTATCCCGGCAGCTCGTTTTGAAAGAAGAATTTCGGTCATTCAATTCCAGATAAGCGCTGAGAATTTCACAGATAATCAAAATTATTTTCGTGTGTTATTCATACCGTCTGTTGATTATTTTAGATAAATTACGATAGGAAATGAATTTGTTACCTTATATCTTTTGCAAATGAAAATATAGCTTCATTTACATTCTTTGAGCAACATATTCAACCGTCAGCCACCTCTTGTAGAAATATAATAATGGTAAAGTTTAACAACAATGTACAATTCGCAGAACAATTTCAAATAATATTGTGATAATTAATGTAACATTAAGTGGCCAACCAACACAGATATATATAATTTATCATTCAATACCACACAAATAGCATAAATTAATGAAATACAATTATTATTTAATTACCTCTTTCTCCGAATAAGATTGTAGTTACGGAAAAATGGAGGCTTAAAAGCTACCGTTTGTATAGAAAAGAAGCAGATGCTAAGGTGCATTTACGGCTAACAGGATCTGCACCAATACAGCCCCGACTTATGTATTATACAACTTATGTGAATTCGCAGTTATGTAAATACGCAAAAGCTGTAAATTCAAACTGAAAGCTTCCAATTAGAAATAAGTATTCGGTACACAATTCATCCTTTACCAGATCTCGTACTTCTTGCATTCAAACAATATTCACGAAGTAAGTTTATTCATTTATTTATCAGAGTTTGTTTCAGTAAAGAGACCTGCTGAGGATTTTAACTCCATAGCGCTAGCAAAATCAGAATCGAAAACCAAGAGGTTCCAAAATGCTAGCAGGCAGATTTCGATATGTGTAGCTCCAGTCCATCCACCGTGGCAGAAAGTGTGTAATCACTCTATTTATTCTAAATATGTTTGTTTATATGCCGCTCAAAACGTAGTCATAACAACTGACCTCGACTACATCTAGCTTTTAAAATCGATAGACGTAAAAGCTGCCACAAAATAGTTTTTCTTATAATTGATCATCCACGGGTATATTCCATTACAGTTTTTCCCAATCCAGGTTTTCTAAAAATCATGCTATTTCCTCCTCTGTTGATGGTGTGGGTAAGGACCATTCCCATTTCAGCCTTTTCATTCAGAGTCAACGCAAAATTCGATAGCGCGCTGGAAGATCACGTGACTGTGATTCATCTATAAAATTATGTCACTATATACTTTTCGCCTTTTAAATTTTAGACATTGCTTAAATGAAACATTAAGGACATTGACTATTATAACTAATACAGAAAATTAGATGTTTCTAAAGTTTGAATCTCATATAGTTTTACTGTTTTTTAAGCAGAATTCTAAATCTTGAAAATTAAAACATCGAAAGCAAAAAAATCACATTAAAAATACAACAATAAAAACTTTTAAGCCTTTAGCTAGCATTAAATCTGCAGCAATCCTGTAAGATCTAGTCTCTTTGTCTGCCCCCCTTTTTATCTAATAGTTAAGTGTGGAGGAACCTAGTGAACAAACAGCTAAGCGAATAATCGCTTAAGCTCAGTAACAGAAGCGTAAAAATTAAGAAGGGATTAATTGCCCTTCATTGCTCAAATTAAGAATTAACAGATGGCACCTGTTCCTCAGGACGTACAATAAAACCTCTAAATCAGCTTAAACTCAAAATTATAAGAAATAAGAACTTATCTAATGACTAACTAAACATTTAGCCGAAGCTAACACAATTCTAAGAGGTTTGCCCCTGAGCATCGAATTAGCCAGCGAAGCTATCAAGGGCCTGTAAACGGCCGAGCGCAGTAAAAATAAGTAAAACCCTACAGTCGTACCTCCTAAAGGTTCTTAAAATTCAGCTTCATTTGTACGAAAAAACTCGCTTTTCTTTGACAGATAAAATTTAAAATCAATATGGAGCAAAATCTTAAATTAAATGATAACACGTGCTTCATTTAGCCCAGCTTGTTATTTTGAACCGCTTCTCGTACTTTTCCAACGTTTTTCCACTAGTGTGAAGGGTAAAATAGAAAGGTTGAAAGGGTATGACTTTTCTAAAATACCTCCAGAAGGAGGACCTCCCCCCCCCCAAAAAAAAAGTCTGAAATAGCGGAATATTTGTTGCCACCTTCAGAAAGCCTGAGATGGGATAATCATGTTATCCACCTTTAACGCCGATTATAATATAATCCAGGTTATCTCAAATTCCATGCTTCACGTCGTTTGACTCTACGACTATTCTACGGCAGAGGTTTTAATTACGGAAAAAGACGCCGCCTCGGTTTTGGTTATGATTCTAAGACACATTAAGTTCGAAGGAATATATGATTGTGTGTGTGAACCCTCCAATTTGTTACTTCTGAGAGTAACTGTATTTAGGATGCAGTATTAAAATTTAAAGATTCTACTTAATTACCCACTCTTTGATTTGAATATTGAATATTGAACATTGAATTGAGCGAATATCGGAATGCGAGTATCAACAAGATTCATATTTGTTTTCAATGAAGAAACCTACTCGGGATTTAAACAGATAAGAAATTTTGCTTACCTAAAAGTTTTAGATATGTCACTGGGAAGAGTTTTTTTAGTTTGTAAGTTAAGTGGAGTGTTGACACAGAAAAGCCAGACTATCTGCCAGAAATATTTTTTTTTATTCGAAAGCGTTTTTTCAGTTTTCTTTATATATATATATATACCAGCGGAAGTACTCGACGGCAGAAAGATTGAGAGTAATGTATAACAAAAGAGCAAACGATACCGCTGTAATCCTTCTCTAATAACGATGTAAAAAATAAGATTCATAGTCATACATTTTTCAGTCTAATGCGATATGGAACCCACATAAAAATTTCGATAGAAAAATTAGCTTATTTTCTCTTAATATATCAGCAACAATGGCTCTAAGGCTTTAATGATTTTCGTTTTTCTAATCAACTGGTCGTAAAAGCTCAAATTACGTCCAATATTCACCTATATACAATTTTAGTCGATTAAATGTGGCAAATAAATCGATCATAGTTAGTCAGAAATCAGTAACGCGAACAAACATTCTTCCTTATATGTAGAGATATTGTAAAACTTACAAATTTTTGATTAACAAACTCTACGGTTTGAAAGCGAGCAGTAGAAACACTTTTCGAAATAAAGCATTTTAATCTCCAACGCACTAGTCTGTTGCCACTCGGATAAACGAGTGCGAAAATTAGAGCTTTCAGAGTTTTCAATTAATATTTCGGCTGATTTAAGTCGTACGAAAATGGCAATCGCCGAAATGGCTTCCCATTAATTTTTGGAATCGGGAATAATGTATTTAATGTTTGGCAATGCTGTTTTTATTTCATCGTAAAACTTAGAAATTTTTTATTAACAAACTCTAGGATTTGAAAGCGAGCAGTGGCAACAACTTTCGAAATAAAGCAGATTTTCATCTCCAGCTTGCGAGACTGTTGCCACTTGGAAAAATAAGGGCGAAAATTATCGTTTTTCCGAATTTTTAATTAACATATCTGATTTTAGCTACTTTTTTTGGAAAAAAGTGGACGTCGACCTTTTCCAGGACCCAGAAAAGAATTGTAGAAAGTTTGGTGACGATAGCTATAGTAGTGACTGAGTTATCAGACGACAAACAAACATACTTTATTCTTCATATATAGAGATATATAAGTAAATATTTTAATTAATCGAAATAGATTGCTTAATACATAGTCAAAAGTTGCAAAGTAATAAAATAATAATTTATTTACTAATGGATTATTTCGTATGTTATCTTCTTTGATAAAGATAATTAGAATTTCGAAATTGATAAATAGCGCTAATTGATGCTATTGAATTAAAATCAAAGATTTAAGGGGGCTCATACACCTTAAACCCCTTATGAGCTTCGAATTATGTGACTGTTGCAAGAATTGAGATATTTTATTTATTTGAAAACTAATTACCTCCAACCTTTTACAGCTGACTACATAATACAGCTGCTTTGGAAACTAGTAACCAGAAAGCTTGTGTTGCCACAAATGTTTTTGTAATTTAATCAGCTTTGTCACAAACGTTTTCGTCATTTTTCCACCTTGCGCGCATGATATTTTAAAAATGGCTAATGGTACATACTTGAAATTAGATGGAATTCTTTATATGGGCACTATTTTCTAACTGAACCAAAAATCTGATGTATATTTTAATATTAAAAAAATTTATGCACGAAAACATTACAGTTTTTTTAATAAAATACATTTTATAAACTCTACTCCAAATAAAATAAAAATTTAACATGAAATTCTCAGTTTTTTTAGTCCAAAGGGGCTTCGTCCCTGAAGGACTATTGTTTTCGTTTTGCGATTTTGCGTCGGACTCATAAACGTCGGTTCACTTTTCAAACTGTTGCCACAAAATGTTAGAGTCCTGCATTATATTTGAAGAAATTAAATAATGAAAAATCTGCATAAATGATTGTCTATTTCTCGCATTGTGATAAAACAATGGTACATAGAGCCATCGAATTTTGAATGACGAAATCCTACTGCGAATATGGGCATCTGAAAGCCCAAATTTGGAATTTGTTTTATTATAGATTTTATATTTTGTAAAACTTTAACGAATTTTTGATTTACAAACTCAATGCTTTAAAAGCGAGAAATGGCAACGTTATATAGAAAAAAAATACTTTTATCTCCAGCTCGCGAGACTGTGTATATCGGAAATTCTAAAGATATGCTTAATTAAACATTATTTTGCGATATTGCTCTTGAACTGAATTTTATGGTTTAAGTGCAAAGAACATGATATTTAATAAATAAAGGTAACACTCAAAACGTTAAAAAAACGCCCCTTTGGACGTAATTTAAAATCTGAAACATTTCAGATTTTTTTTTTTTTTTTTTTTGTTTACAGTAGTTTCCAAATGTTATAAAAGCTATATATAAACTATGGAATTAAATAATGCAACAGATAATTTTAAACTGTGCGCGCAAGGTGAAAACATGACGAACATTTTTGTCACAAAGCGGATTAAATTATAAAAATATTTGTGGCAACACAAACTTTCTGATTACGATTTCAGAAAGCAGCTATATTATGTAGTCAGCCATAAAAAGTTGGAAGTAATTGCTTTTAAAATAAATAAGTTATCCCAATTCTTGCAACAGTTGTGTATTCGAAGATCATAGGGGGTTTAAGGTGTATGAGCCCCCTTAAGTAAATACTTTAATAAATCTTAATAAATTGCCTGATACTTGCGCAAGAGCTGCAAAGTAATAAAATAATGACTTACTTAATAAGGGATTATTTAGTGTATTATCGCCTTTGATAAAGGCAAGTAGAATTGGGATTTGGTTTATTCCCCTTAAAAAGTCAACCAATTTCCGGTCAATGACAATAATTACTTGATTTTTTTATTATATTTCCATTTTTATTATACCTTTTTAAAAGTTTCCTTTTTCAATTTTTTTCTTGATTTATTCTTGATTCTTCTTGATTTTCAAAATATGCTTATAAGTTACTTCACTAGAATTCTAACTATCTTTATCAAAAGAGATAATATACTAAATAATCCATAAGCAAATATGTATATGTGTGTGTGTGCGTGCGATGAAAACAAAGTTATGATGCAGGAACACTGAGACGTAGAAACGCAGCAATACTAATGGCGTAGATATTTGATAGCTTAGAACGTAGATCCATATTGAAGAGGAAGAATTCTGATCGCGTAGAATGCTGATATATTGAATCCATAACGACTAGGAAACTGGCAGTCCAAGCAGATTAAATCTTCATTTTATTTATAGCATATCTAGTTTTCCCAGTTTAAATTGATCGCCAATAGAATCATGTATATATTTACATGTACATTGTACATGTACATATTTACATGTACACGGTAACAACAGATGCACACTTGTACTGTTGATTTCGGTAATTCGCATACAAAATCGGTTTGGAAAGAGATCAAATTGTAGCACAGAATTTCATAATAGGCCGAATTAAACAATTAAAATGTGCCGTAACTGGCCCGCTGTCTAGGGTTTTTCCACCCCTAACCTAGAATTACCGAATTTTGAATACACGTTGTCCTCCACCCGTACGTGTGCACTTCGAAGCTCAAATTTCGAATTCGTTTTTTAATTTTACACGGTATTTCTCCCGCCTTCTTAACACGTCCTCGTGGTGTAGTGGTCAGCACGCTCGGCGCGCATTCGGGATGTCCGTGGTTCGAGTCTCGGCGAGGGCACTGTTCATCTTTCACATCTCCTGTTTCGAAATAGCCTAATGTCTCTACAATTTATTTTAAAATTTGAGCGAACTTTTGAAATTTTGATTAACAAACTCAGCGATATGAAAGCAAGACACCTGTTTCAAATTTAATCACAAAAGTCAGCGATTTAAAAAAAAAGTGTTGCCATTCAGCAGAGCGTAAAATTACCTGTACCAACGTCCTGTTTACTCAAAAACATTGTAAAAATTAACATCAAACGAACATTCTAAGTTCTAGACAATTCAGTTTAAATGCAGTCAAAGTAAAGTAGCAGACGATGACACCGCGAAGGTAAAAATTTACTCTCACAAATATTTTTTTTAAAGAAAGAAATTTTAAAAAAATTTTAAAAATTTGAATAATATCATCTATAATTTTTTAAAAAATTAACTTTTCATATAGTATTAATAAATATTTATTACGCATCATTGAGGGAAAAAATTTCATATAATTAATTCTCCGTAAAATTTTATTTGAAACTTAAGGTTAAAAATAGCTGCGGGAATTCACTGTAACAAAAATCCATAAACCACATTTGGCGTTATTATCGCTCAAAACACGATGCCAAATTTCAAAACGAGAAAATCTGTAAATTCTTGTATATCTTAGAAAATTTCGAATAAAAAACTCTACTACGCCTACTTTAAGATGATGGTAAAATTTTATAGGTTATAATTCAAAAATGTTTTTAAAAATTTATAAAAATTACTTTAAAATAGAAATTTTAAAAAATGGGTGAATTTTATTTGGAATGAAACTAAATTTCGAAATGTGAAAGGAAAAATCAAAAAAGTTTAATTAAAAAAGAGATATTAATAAATATATGCCAAATTCAATTAACGTTGAGGAGCTAAAATTTTGAGAGCTAATTTTTTAAAAACTACTACTCATAGGATTTTTACAAAACTTGGCAGTATGGCATAATTTAAGTCGTAGAATCGAAATATGGAAAAGAATTCGCATGTTTTTTTTAAAAAAAGTCCGATTTTGTGTCAAAATACTTATGGTAGAATAGTGCTATACATAAATCTAATATACAGTGGTGGCCAAAATTGTGGACACTTTTGGAAATTTTAATGTTTTGAACTTTGTATGCTTATAGAAAACGTTACGTTTCACAAAATGCAAACTTGCATATATCATTTTAAAGAAAATTTATTACTGAATTCAATACAAAACACAAAATTCAATTATTTGCAATACAAAAAAAGTTAAACGATAATAGTTATCGATATACATTAGATAGTGATGATTGCAGTGAGTTATCAGTACTTAGTAGGGTACCCTTTATTTTTTATTACAGCTTCACACCGATGTTTCATTGAGCTGACAAGAGTTTTAAGCTCTTCTTTCGTTATTACATGATGCCAGGAAACAATTATAGCTTCAATTAGTTCCCTTTTATTTGATAGGCGCCTCATTCGGACAAGAATTTTCAAACGGTGCCACAAATTTTCGATAGGATTGAGGTCAGGACTGTTTCCTGTCCATGACAACAATTTAATGCTCTTTGTACGAAAAGACTCTTTCGATATTTTGCCCGTGTGGCAAGGAGCAGAATCCTGCTGAAAAATAAACGAAGCATTGTTGGGAAAGGGACCTCTGAAGGAAGGTAGCAAGTTTTGATTCTAGAATAGTGTCAATGTATTTTCTGGCATTCAGTGTCCCATCGAAGACATGAAGGCGACCAATACCATCTGCTGACATGCATGACCAAATCATAACACTAACTGGGTTCTTCACAGTTGCTTGAATGCAGTCAGGATGTAGCTCTTCTGCTATTCTACGTCTTACATATTTTCGCCCATCACTACCGAATAATGATATCTTAGTTTCATCACTCCATATAACTTGTGACCACTGATCATCTGTCCAATTAATGTGTTTCTTTGCCCAATGTACTCTTTTTTTTTTTTTTTTTTTTTTTTTTTTCGTTGCTGAAAATTAAGATAAGGCTCTTTTCGTGGAATTCTGCCTCTCAGTCCAACATCTGTTAATCTTCTCCTGATTGTTCTTGAACTAACAGAAACACCAGCATCATTCAGATAACTTCTGATGGCCGCTGATGACATTTTTCTATTTTGGAGACATAGTCTTTTTAATCTTCTGTCATCAAAAGATGTGGTGCACCTTGTTCGGCCTTTTCTTTCTTTGTTTTTTATTGAATATGTCTCCTGATATCGTAAACAAAACTTTCAGACTCCAGATGTAGTCACTGAACCACCCACCTGTCTTGCAATTTCAGCATAGGAAAAACCACTTTCTCGTAACACAATAATATTACATCTCTTTCTAGGTGTCCAAACTACTCTTTTATTTGATGTCATTGCTTCTTGACTAAATATTAAAAATTTTTTTAAAAATTCCTACTTGTAATTGCAGTGCATAAGAAACAGATCCTCCTTCTACAGAACAAAGCAAAATAATGAATTGTTTCAAGTGTAAACATGATGTCAGCTTCTACTGGCAGTTACTAACATTTGATTGGTTCTCAGAGCAAGAACAGTGATTGGCCAGGAAAGCTAGACATTACAAACCACTTCATGAATGTGTTTTTTATTTATATTAAAGTACATATAATTTTTTTGTATTGCAAATAATTAAATTTTGTGTTTTGTATTGAATTCAGTAATAAATTCTCTTTAAAATGATATATACAAGTTTGCATTTTGCGAAACGTAACATTTTTCTATAAGCATACAAAGTTAAAAAACATAAAAATTTCCAAAAGTGTCCACAATTTTGGCCACCACTGTATATCCTTAATCGCGCTTTCGAGACGTTGTCAATCGACCCAGTAGAACGGGAGTTATACAACTGTTCCATTTCTTTTTTCTTTTTCTTTTTCCCCCGCAGTGTACGTTTACCGTAATCATTTTCTTTTAGTTTACAGAATCAATTGTATACTTTATAAGAGGTGTGTTAATTTTAAGATTGGATAAATATACATAAATTTATTTGAATATACATTAAGTTTATACACAAATTTTCGAAGGTGGAGGTTTCAATCAACAGTATAACATTTTACATAAATATTTGTATATATCATTGGATTTTATTTTGCGTATATTTTTGTTTTGTTGTGAATATGTTTATATAGATGTAGGAAATAATCGGAGACAGCGAGGTGTGACGTCATCTGCTGCCCGCAGCCCAGAGACGCGGAGACGACTAGAAGACTTGGTGAGGAAACAAGCGCCTAGACATTGGGTTCTCATCTATCCCAGAGCTCCCCACTCTCGGTTGCTCGCCAGACGTCACTTCCGTTTCAGAAGATGTAAATAAGTTGGGAGGGGGGTTGAACCAAAGCTAACGTGGTTGTCGTCTTTCTGAGAGCCGTGTTATTCCATGCAGCTCTTAAATATCGTGTGCCCTCAAAATATACATTTTTAAATGGTTAATGAAGTAGTGTTTTTTATTTCTGTTGTTATAATGTTACCTATAATATTAAGCAGATCAGTTTTTATGAGTAACATTATAATGAAATAATATATTTCGAATGATATTTTTTTTTTAATATTTACCATTCGGAAGATGTTAGGTGTTACATCCAATAAGTGATTTCAGTAAAATAAAGATTATTATCATTTTATTGGCTCTGTGAGATGACTGAGAAGTTTTATGCACTCCCAAAGTCACCAAAATTAACAAACTGGTGTGGTGTAATCTAAATTCAAATGACTTCAAACTGCATAAAAATAACAAAATGTATAATTTTTCTATTTTATAATGATGTTCTAAGGAATTTAAATGCTATTTAAAATCTGTGGTATTGTTAAGTATGTTATGAATAAGGACAGGCAGTCGTATCAAACTAAAATGCTGAAAGCGGTAGGTAAATAGATAAAAAAAAATGTCTTTAAAATATAGTTTGGGAAAAATGAATATGTTAACTGTGTTAAGTTGTGAATTCATTAACGCACTTCATGTACTATAACTAGCACTGATAAAGATAAAGTTTTCTTAATATCGATAAAAAAGTACATAAAAACATATTCCTACATATCATTAAAATATTAGTATTTTTCATGAATTCCAGAGAAAATATGCTAATGAATAATAAATACCATGGTCAAGAATTACCTAAACAAACAGCAAAAAAAAAAAAAAAAAAAAAAAAAAAAAAGATTCCCTACCTTGATACATAAGAAAGGAATATCACCATGTAACACATTGTTCACTTGTGTCAATATCACAGGCATTTTCTTCAGATTCTCTTTTGACAAGTTGTATCTGCTGTTTCTCCAGGGAAGCTTGTATTTGAGAGAAATATGAAGCTATAAATGTGAGACTTTTATTTAGAGATGTCTTTTTAAATAATGCCTAAGCATTTTAATCGAAGAACATAAAAAATATTGACAGCATCTGTGGTTTTGACAAAATACTAGTCATTAGGGCCAACCTTACTGTATTTTCTGCCCACGAAAGCATACAGAAAGTAAAAATCTGTTAATCACCCTTCACTGAAACCAGAAATAACTGAATAAAGATAGAACATTTCACAAAGAAATCTATAAAAAAACTTCAGTATTTGGCATTCTGTGCAATCACCCTACCTCCACCTCTGAAAAACGCTACTACTCGCCAAAATAGCAAGCTCACGCTACCATATTCCTCACTTTTTCAAAACTGGATTTAAAGGCAACAATATATCAACTGCAATCTCTCTAAAGACTTTTGTTCTAGCAGATAATTCTAAAAACATCCTTTTTACATTAGAAATAAGTTTGCAATTGTCTGTGAACAATTCATGAAACTTTTTGGCAAGGTGTACAGGGTGTGCATTTTAGATACATTATTTTGAGAAACGACCCTGTAAATGCCTCACATTTTTTATACATCTCATCATTCAGGAAAAGAATGGCATATTCATGTTTACTTCTATTAAGACGAAATAAATTCTATTGATGAAACTTGAGATATACCGAAACTGTTGGTTTCTTTCTACATATGCTATCAGGAGGAATATATCTGATATTTTAGGGTGTAAGGTTTTAGTTGCAATGTTACATATGAATTTTACCACAGCATTCATTCATGAAAATGAATTGCTGTTCAAAATCACACTTTGGATATCCTTAACTGCACCAATGTAAGCAGTATGTCAATATGTTCTTCTTAAAATAGATTTATAGGGAATTTATCACTTTCAAAATATCTTTTTGCAGATGGACTTTTAACTTTCCAAAATGTCATTCAATTCAAATCATTCATGAACTACTTATGACATGACATGCAGCTGTAAACACTAGTAAATGTTTTGTTGTTTCACTGACATTACACTTCCTCTTAATTGTATGTTTGTGCTATGCTACAAAATAAAATTTTTGAGCACTAAGTGGTTTTTCTGATGCTTATGTATCAATAAAAGTGTCCATTCCAAATTCTTTTGAAAAATTGTTCATTTTCCCTATCATTGAAAGCTTATTCTTAAGCTTGGCAGTATAGCACATAAGGCAAAGCAAAGAAACAAATGAAACTGAGAGAAGAAATTTTGACAGAACCTAGTCATCACTCTGGCATTCATGCTGCTAAGTTCATCAACAGTAACCTTCCTGAAAAGGAGCATTTCATCCATTTATTTTTTTAGGTAATTTCTAATTATCACACCCCACCACCACCAAAAATTATAAATTTGTTGCCAACTTTGGAGAGAGATGTTTATTTGAGTACTTTTGTGTCTATTTTAATAATGCATCCAGTGCCACCTATTTCTTTTTTTCTACAATACACACATACTCCTTTTTTTTTTTTTTTTTTTTTGTGCTACTGTTTGATTTCTTGGACACAGCATTGAAATCAAAATTTTAAAATAAGAAGGTAAAAAAAAGAGGTCCATAAAGCCTTTAACCCTTTGATGGGCGGCGGGATGGCTTTTTTTATCAGTTTTTATACCTTTCAGTTTCCTAAATATATAACAGATGGTGGCACTAGTAATTCATAGAAATCATGTAGGAAAAAATTCTTTGCAGGTCTAATTTTGAAGCATTTTTTGTTTTAATTTCTTATGCAATTTAAATCATTTGGACAACTTTTGGTATTAGAATGAATATTTTTTTTCTTGCAGATAAAAAGTATTATTTGAATTCATATATATATATTAATTAAAAATGGTTGAAATGAAAAGGTGGGACAAATTTGTCCCATCACGCATGTAGGAAATACTGCTACTAGGGGACAGGACTATTGAAAATGTTTTCCGAACATTTGTTCCATTGTGATTTTGTACCTTCGGTTTAATTTTCTGAAATTTTTTTGGTAGGTTTATGGTTATTTCTAAGGTATCACAAACTATAATAATCATATGAGATATGCTGATTAATTTGACCACTTAAAAATGTCTATATCAGACTGAGAGAAAAAGTGTCAAATGGTGGCACAGAATTTTTTTTCATTTCCTTGATGTTTGTGTAGTTAATTCATTCATATTGTGTAAACAGTTACCCGCAGAGTGAGAACATTTAAAATATCTAAAATTGTTTAAAATGTATATAGCTGGAAATTTACTGAATATGAGTTCTATAAAGAGAAAAAAATACCAGAGTCCTGTACATGTAAAGTAATAGTAAAATTAATATAAGTTAATTTTACTAAGTAGTAAAATTAATATAAGTTAATTTTACTAAGACATAGGTCATCAAATGAATTTTCAATATAATGTAATTTTTAAACAATGAAAATTTTAAGAAGAATGTTGCCCCTGAACATTTGTCTTTTTGTTTATCATAACTGTGAGAGGAAAATTTTGTACTGATGTCCGAATTAAATTTTTCATTATTTTTCTTCTTTTTGTTTGTTTAAAGGTTCCTTTCTGTACAATTCTTTTATTAGCTGGTATGTTTACAGTTGGAGGTTCAAAGTGTGGTATACTCGTATTTATTGCAGATTTGTAAATTTTCTCCATTTTAGTTACTTCATTAGGTGTTGTTATTGAGTTTAGTAAGCTTGTAAATTTATTCAGCAGTGCTATTTTTCTTTCTGCTAATGTCAAAGTTTGTGATGTACTTTGCATTAATTCATTTACTATTACTATATCATTTGTGTCGTCTATTATCAATGAAGGATCATTACAGGAATCATGAACTATATCTGCTGGACTGTTTTTCTGCATCTGGCATAAATAATGAATATGCTTACACATATTCCACTTAATTGAAGAATCTATACATGTGCACATATATGTGTCTATGCATACATTACATTCAGTACACTTCAATTCACAGTTACTCTCACTGATCACTTTTTGTATGGTATACAAATCTAAATTGCTTTCTGATGAAATAATCCAGCCACTTTCATTTTGTATAATTTGTGATGACAGTGTTAAGCTGGTTTTATATCTGTTTCTCAAGTCTCTAATTTTACTTGTCAATTTTCCTTTATTTGATGTAATGATTCTATCAAACATTTTATCCCTAATAAATTTCATAATTGCATGCACAGCCTTATCAAATCTTTTAACATTTTTTCCATGTAAATAAATATATGTACTTTAATGTTCGATGCATTCTTTCAATATGTGTATTTGTATTTAATCCACAATGAACTCTGTGACAATAAGCCCAAGTAGTTGCATCTTTTAAATAATGTGTCGAAAAATAATTATCAAAATCAAGTGTATCGGGATCAGTTTTCAAGAAATTTAACACAACTTCTGCTGCAGTATTAAAACTCTGTATACACATTCTTGTAAAGAAGTGCGGAGAACTTGATACTCTTGGGCTTGTTTTTCTCTACCACCGATTTTTTTAAAATTCTTTTGCCATGCACGGTCAACATGCCATGCACAAAAGAAGCGTTTTTCACGTGTGCCCATCTCTAAAACCTATACATTAAAAAAAGAATCAGCCATATCTGACATGAAAACTTTTGGTTGTAATGTGCCAATGCTTTGCTTGATTATTGAGAAGAATATAGACAAAACTGGTTGGTCACTTCGATTCGAAATTAAAAATGCACAAGGAAATCCTTCTCTTAAATTGTTGACAGTTAATAAAACTATAAGCTCAAAGCCATATGCATTCATGCCATGAGTGCCATCTATACATACAGTTAGTCAATAAAGTCTGCGTACATCAAGAAAAGTAATAGCAAATCCAAATTTATGGTGCGAAAAGGGTAGTTTCTTAAAGTTTTTTTTTAAATGTTTAGTTTCAATAAGGGACTTTGAAATTATTTAACTGTAATATTTTCATATCTAATAATTTATGCACACTAAATTTTAAAAGATAAGTGGTCAGAAATCAAAGGCAATAAAGTTTGCGTACAACGCGATTTGCGTACAACGCGATTGCGTACAACGGAGGCGGGGTATTTCTTAAACTTTTAAACTTCAAACTTGAGAATGCAAAGAAGGTTACACTTTCAAGGTCATTGACTTCCGAAGCAAATTTCACGTTGATTGGAAGTTTTTATTTCTATTTTCTTTGACGAAAATGACAACCAATAAAGAAATTCCTTTAGTTACGAGACAACTAATTATCAAATTGAGAGATGAAGATAAAACTCTTCGTTATATTGGTAAAACCATTTTCTAGTGGGCAAAGAGTTATTCAAAACTATCTTGACACTGATAGTCTTGCTGTAAAACCAAGATGTGGGAGACCGAAGAAGCTAACGCAGAGGGAAAAAAGAACAATTCTTTTACGAATTAAGCAAAATCCTAAACTTTCTGCTGCAAGCATTGCAAAAGACATTTTTTTAACTAGCAACAAGGAAATTTCTCCTGAAACTGTACGAAAAGTGCTGCGAAAGGCCGATTATCATGGACGCAAACCTAGGTCTAAGCCATACATTTCCGGGACAAATAGAACGAAAAGAATTGCTTTTGCCAAAACATATTTAAACTCTTCGCAGGACTTCTAGAACAATGTAATTTGGTCAGATGAAAGTAAATTTACAATATTTAAAGTTAATGGCCACCCTATTGTATGGAGAAAACCAGGAACAGAACTGAATCTGAGAAATTTAAATCCAACTGTCAAACATGGAGCTGGTGGTGTAATGGTATGGGGGTGTATGTCGTTGAAAGGAGATGGAAATTTTCACATTATTGATAAAGTCATGGATAAGTATGTTTATCTGGATATTCTGAAGAAAAATCTATGAGACAGTGCCCGAAATTTAAACCTTTCTAATACCTTTATTTTCCAACAAGACAACGACCCGAAACATAGAGCTAAAATTGTGAAGGAATATCTCCTCTATCACACTCCAAGACAATTGCGTACTCCTCCACAGTCACCAGACCTCAATCCAATCGAACATTTGTGGGCAAAATTGGAGAAACAAATTCAAAAACACAATATTACATCACGAAATGATCTAATTAGTAAATTGCAGAAAGAATGGGCGAAATTTATGTCGGATGACACTTAAAAACTAGTTCAGTCAATGCCCAGACGTCTGCAGGCTGTTTTGAAGAATAAAGGATATCCTATAAAGTATTGAAGTAATGTAAAAAACTTATATTTTACTTTTTTTTTTGAAAGTGTACGCAGACTTATTGGATGGAATTTCTGAGTTTTTTGAAAAAATTTAAAAAGTATTACACTGATATTATTTACTTTTTATTTAAGCTTACAATTTTAGCTAATAGAAGAAAAATATGCAATGATTAAAAAACATTTTTCTATGCTTTAAGTGTTTTTTTTAATTTAAAATTTAGTCTGTACACAGACTTTTGTAGCTAACTGTATGCAATCTGAACTAAATTTTTTTAGCATTTCACTTTGTGATTATTGTCATCATATTTGTCATTATGATGAGAATAAAATCTTCATCGTTAAGGAATGTATGTGTTGGGGATATTACACCTTGTGCCTTATAATATAACACGCATGAAATCTGTGAACTAAGCATTTCATTCACCCACATGTCAACCCTCACACAGTCATTACTATGCTTTAGCCGACCAGCGGTCGAGCAGTAAAGTCGCTGAACACTGGTAGTTCGGTCCGAGGTTCGAATCACGCGAATGAGCTGGCTGCATGGGCGTTTTCGTGGTTTTCCCCATGTGTAACGTGTATACGAGCCAGTTTCCCTTAGAAAGTTCTCCACAAAGGCATCCCTTCCCTTAGGCAGATAGCCCTCGTGTGCTTTGCCATAATTAAATACACCAATACCATTACTATGCTTTACTGCACTGGAAGCTAACTCAAAACTTCGTTCAATGTTTTGCAGATCTCTTTTTGTTATTAGATGCAATCGTTCGAGGCCAGAATCAGATATGGAATTGTGAATGTCATCCAAAATTGCATCAAATGGTACTTTAGCAGCTATTCTTGATGCAATAAAGGTTCTATCCTTACATGAAAGGAAAAGATGACCCATATCATTTCCATGGCCTACATGTGTTTTCTGGAAATATGCATAGTATTCCTCTCGTTTTGATTTGACCAATTTTATTTTCGCAGGACAATAAGCATTAATTTTTTTACTGCCCAGTAGCTTTATGTGTCGCTTTCCAGAACTCTGTGAATGAAAATGCCCTGAACGGTGACAGGTAAAATATGTAACTGTACCAGTGGCATTTGGTTTTCAGATACATGTATTATAAATTTCGACTTTATTTTCTAAATCATCTTTCCATTCAAAAAAACTTTCATAGGATTCAAATTTTAATTCTGATGTTTCAAGTTTTACATCATGAACTTGTAAAAAGTGTTCATTTATCAACTCATTTTCAAAATCCCCTTTACACAAAGGACATTTATACTGTCTCTTAGTTGATATGTGATCACCATTACAACTAGAGTCACATATTTTGAGTTTGGATGTTTCACATACTTTTAAATTTAGAGACTGCAATATGTGTTCATCCGTTGGATGGCATTTTATTACATGCCTTTTCAAATTAAATTTGGAAAAAAAGAATTTCCCACGTCCGCATGGAAACTTGTTTGATGTAATCATATCCGTAGAAATATCCGAATTAGTTTGATTTTTTTCATCAGATTGAACATTTGGCTCTGAAAAGGGCCCTTTATTAAAGTGATCATTTGGTCCTGAAAAGGACCGTTTTGTTTTAAAATGATCAGAGATGTTTGATCAAATTAGCTCGCAAACACTCGACTACGAAAATTGCAATACGAGGATTTCCGTTCACTAGCTATTCTATCATTTGAGATCCCTCCCCACAACCGGAAATGACATACTGCGAGCAAAGAGAGTGTGGAACTCTGGGATAGATGAGAACCCAATATCTAGGCGCTTGTGGTGAGGAACAGACGGTTTCCTTTAAGGCTCAAGTTTCGGGTCCAGGCAGACAATGTGTTACTATAGCTAGCCATGGATGAGGGTAGACGTGCCCTGTCGAGGTTTATACCAAGGACTGTTAGAGAATTGAGGATTTCAGTTAGACCATTGTGATTAATAGTCCTGTGAGAGACTTAACGTGTGAAAGAACTATTCTTGTATGTACTGTTCTACGACTGAACATAACTGTGGGGTTACGGCTTTTTATATCAAATTCATCTATCACCAGTTATATGTTCATTTTCAGCATTTTATCATACCTTCATTCATATTAGTAATTTCATAATAAAGTAGTTCAGTTATGTTTAACTCGTGCTCTTCATGTATCAGGTAACCTCACATACATATATATATTATTGTGTTGTAGACTTAGATGTTAATGATCAGGAAATTAGTAGCAAACGCGGTAGCCCAGGCAGCTTAAATAGCAGTTTTTATTTCATTGTTATGTCAATGTTGCTGTTGTTATTATTTTCGAGTCAATATTTCATGGAAGAATAGAATAAGAGGTTGGACTTCCCATTTTGAGGCCCCATTTTGAGGGAGAGTACCCCGGGTGGTGGTCCGAGGGTCTATTACCCCTCTTCCCTGCCACCCCCTCTCCCCTACCATCCTTCTATTCCATTATACGAGAGGACAATTGGTTCGCCATATATTGTACCCAAAGACACAGACCATTTACAAAATCCGTGACTTCTCCGGGATTCGAAACCAGGCCGTCCGTTACGGCAGTCATTCACTAACTACTATCCCGTCTGGGTGGCTAGAGACTACCATGTTCTTATAATTAAGGGAAGAAAATAAAATGTTAATTGGAATGATTTCTGTTGCTGCTTAAAAGAGAAGTACATAATACAGTTTCCTTAAATAGCTGGTATTTTTTTTAAATAGCTGGAGATGTTTGTTTGGGACAACGTCTGACCGAACTCAAAAATGTTTTACTGTAAGGAATGCAAAGGTTTTCAATGCCTCTCATAAAATGAATTCTTCTTTCTTTATTTGGTCAATCTCCATTACAAAATCAGACAGTACTTGTGTCTTTTTAAACATTTTGTACGTTAAAGTCTATTTTCTTCACTATTTCAGCTTTCGCCGTCATCGAATTCTTCTTGCCTTAATAGTGAATGGAATTATAAATCCAAAGTGAATGCAGGTCGGTATAAACTCTTACGTGATGCCGAATCTGGTCTTAACAGTAGCAATATCAGTGTAAAAGAAAAATTTCGAAAAATTACTAACGTATTTTTTAATAATAATTCAATGTTGGCACAAGAAGCGGCATATCGCATTTTATCGTTGCCATTGTCAAATAGTAGTAGACAAAAGATTTATATTAACACAAGTCCCATAAATGAACGCGCTTTAATGTTAAAAATACGGCTGAATTACGCTGAATTCTGATTCTACTGAAATATACTATATGGATAACGTCATTACGAAATATACCAACAGACCGCCTACAGTCGAAAATACGTGTTTAGCAGATTTTGTTTCTAGTTATTCACAACGAAAAATTAAAAGTAATGGCAATGATGATGAATTAATTGAATACCGACTCAAAGAAAAAATTGCTATTATTAGATGCAGACGGTATAAGTTAGATTAAGACTCGTTCAATTATTGTCGCTTATAAATACTGTTACTTTTGTCCTGGAGAAATGGAGCTTATGAAGTAGAAAATGTAGATACGGAAAACGTTTACATTAATAATATTGTTACGAATTTGGTATTTAAAAAGCTAATATTAATTCAATTAAATTAAATGGTTTTATTTCCCGCGCAGTGCAGCGCGTGACGAATATTAAAAGAAGAAAGCTAAGCCGGAAAATTAAAAATACAAGAGCACGTGCATTTAACATTAAATAAATAAATATCTCTTTTTGCTTTCGAGAAAATTCCAGAAATTCTCGCGCGCGATTTAAAAATCATATAAAAAGGAGGAAAACCTCTCAATTCGATTAGATAGTTACTTAGTTTGTTGTTGTTTAGAAAACTGCTCTTGTTGATTGTAGCGAATTCGCGGATTAGCTTTCTTTAGCTGTTTTGAATTAAGTTCTATTGAACGTTTGAGTAGTTAGAAGATAACTACTGTTGTATATTGTGATACTGCACGATTATTTGAGGACATTTAATCATTTTTATTGTGATAATAATAAAATTTTGTCCCATTTTTCATCGGAATTGTGCATTCATTTCGTAACGAACCCGTACGCACGCAACAATATAGAAATAATCGAACTCAATAGACAAAAATATTCGATTATAAGGATCATGTATTAGAGAGAGCTTTAGAAAATGTTTAGAATAAAATTCAAAACGTAGAAGACGAAGAAATTAATAGTTTCTTAGCAGAAGAAATTATCTGGGCACCAGCAAACTGATATTTAACAAGATGGGAAAGAAATTTGTAAAGATAAATGTAACGAGTATCACATAAAGAATTGTTAAATGTAATGCCGAAGTTAAATAATTTACAACGTGAATATGGGACGCACGTGTTAAATTGTTTCAAAACACACAAATTACCATTAAAAATATTCTTAAGCCGTTCCGCTGGGGTTGGAAAATCTATAGTAATTAAATGTATTTACCAAATGATTACTAATTACCACCGTAATTTACCTCGTTCTGAAGAACATAAATTAGTTGTTCTATTATGTGCACCTTCTGGTAAAGCTGCCTTTTTAATAAATGGAGCTGTACCCGTAATACAGTTTGGTGGCCAAATGCCTGAACTATCTGCTGATTTAGCAAATAATATTAGAGAAAAATTGTTTCAGTTAAAATTATTAATTATAGATGAGATTTCAATGGTAGGCAGTACATTTTTAAGTTGTGTAGATACCAGATCACGACAAATACGAGGAATAAATAAGCCTTTTGGTGACTGATCAGTTATTGTAGTTGGTTATTTTTATGAGTAATGGATTCACGTATTTATAAGATATAAAAAATAATGAAATGTTTAGGCTTTTTGACACAAATCCTTCTTGGAAAAATTTTGAATTTTTTGAACTGAAGCAGATAATGAGACAAAAAGATGAAAAACTGTTTGTTGAAGCTTCAAATAAGTTAGCCAAAAGGCTGCAAATGATAGAGAACTACTTACGTCAAGTTCAATAATCAGGTGTTCCTGAAAGTGCAATACGTTTGTTTGCGGAAATTGTTAACGTCGATATTTATAATCAGATGAAAATAGAAAAGCAAATAGGCGCAGAATACATTTTTGAAGCAAAGGACACGATTTTAGGTAAAGTATCAGATACAAATAGAAATCGTATAATAGTGTGACCTTATTTTCTTCCTTCACATTCGTACGGAGTTCGTAGATTTGGAGTGAATAACGACGACACTGGATGAAGTATCAAAACACACTTTATTTAGCCAATATTAATCAGGACAGCTCCAATAACATTTTTACAGTCGTCGAAGATCTACTATAAAGACGCTGGAACAATCAGCGACACAGCCTTCACACTGTCAGGCAATAACGGTGAAGACAGCTTTCTGCAAAGCACCCGACTCTGCTTTCCGGAGTACGGCTCCCGACTCTGCTTGGTCGTTCTCGGAACTCCACGTACTCTCGAGACTCTCCACGCTACAACTCGCGATGCAGTCGACGACACACGAGCACAGCTCCCAACTCCTTGGTTCAGTCGTTCCCGGAGGCGTAATGGCAAACCGCACATTGAGTTGATCAATGTTAAATGAATTTAGCTTACTGCGCATACTCAGAATAGAATTTGGCACAACGACAACTATTTTAAAAGAAGATAAATACGGTGTATGGTTGATACTGTGTTATCTGGGCGTAAACCGTTCAAGGTTTTAAAACTTGTTAGGCTGTAAGTTGCTTCATTATTGAGAGTGTAACTATCGATTGTAAACTACGAAAATTTTCGTTTAAGAAGAGTATATAATAGTAATAAAAATAGTAATAACAAACAAGTTATAACAAAACAAGAAACATTACAAGATATATTAGCTGAATGCTTATTGATTATACTTCTGAGGAATAAAAGCAATTGAGTTTTTACCATACGTTCCATTCGTATATACTTTATCAAATTAAGGAATAAATTCAGTTCAGATTGCTGAATTAAAGTCAAATAGCTGATATTAATTGTAAAATTTATGAACAAAATAAACCAAAAAAATGAAACAGAAGCACATCAATAAGCACACAACATTTTTCTATAGCAATGCAATTGTAAAAAAAAAAAAGGTACCCTCCAACATGGCTAACAAACAGCGTTGTGTAGAGTTGCTTATGCTTAGTCGCCAGGATTTCCTCCCACGCCAGCGGTATACTATTGAGCATGCGCAATAAGCAAAATTCGGTAACATTGATCAACTCAATGTGCGGTTTGCCATTACGCTTCCCGGAGCTCAACACGCTCTCTCGACGATGCACTATTAGTGTATCGCGGTTCGGTGCACTCGACGACCCACTCGGCACTCGTTCCCCGGCTGTCAACTCGATCGACTCCGCACAGCTCGCTAGACGAGGCACACTCTCTGAGACGCACTCACTAACTGACTGCGGACCAGCAGAGTTTATATAGCTTTCGGCTTGTATTCGGGAACATTCTGGGCTAAACCGGTAAGAATTCGTTCCAGAAGGTTCTCCAACCGTCCATGCTTATATCGCCAATTATGTCGCCAAATGGGTAATTTCTCGCCAAATGTGGCAACCCTGCCCTCTTTTTGTCATTTTATGGCAACCCTAAAACTGCTTTGCGGGGAAGCCATCTTACCGCGCCTGTACATTTCGTAACAATAGTATAATTCAAAACAAAAAGTATGATCGAGAGAAATGGTTTACCCGTTAGTGTAAGATTAAAATTATTTATTAAATATATAACTAGCAATATGGATATCCAAGACGGCCTTATGAATGTAGTCTGTGTTTGCTTAAGGCACATAACTTTTACTTCAAATTCTACAGATCCGTATGGAATATGGATAGATTTTGCATCCAGCGCTGTTGCTAAAAAAGCAAGGCTGCTCTACAAAGAATTCATGAAATACGAAAATATCGATTCCTATCCAACGCCAATTGTGAAAACCAGTATTTCACTAAACATTTCGAATGAATTACAATACCAAATATTACGACAATTATATAAAAGCCAAGGTCAGACTTTTACCAAGAAAAATGCGTAAATTTTAATAAATCAAACAGAATTTCGCGGCCCATGTTGTTTGTGGCACTAAGTAAGGCTACAAGCTTATCTGTAATTATACATTTCAGGTACATTTAAAAATTAATTAAATCAAATGATCTAGTTTTGTTAGACTTACATAGTTTATGAACAGAAATAAAACGTTGAAATTATAATTTGATAATTTAAAAGTAGTTAATGGAATTACGGTCGTGTATCAAAATATCAACTCTCTCGGCCAAATTGGAATTAATATTAAGCGATGAATGGTATCGCAGATGTGACATTTTAATATTTGCGGAAACACTCTCAAAATCATCCGACAAATTTGAAATTCCTGATTTTGTTGAAATATTTCGATTCAACGTACATAGTTCGTCAAGAGATGTTATTTGTTTTGCAAGAAAAGGAACTGATTATCTGGATCATCAAAATACAGCTGAGTGTCATGCAGAATTAGTTATCATTAAAATAGAAAATTCTTTTATTATCAGTGGTTATAAATCTCCATCCTATACAAATAAACCTTTTGAGAAAAATTTTTCAAAATATATTTAAGAAAATATATGAAAATGAGAAAGAATTAATAGTTATTGGTGATGTCAACTTTGATATGAAATGTGAAAGAAAATTTGATATAATTAACATTTTTAACAATTATAACTTAACATCCGTGTTGCCAACTGATGTATCTACTAGATATTTAAATACATAACTAGATGTTATATTTCTGAAAGGGCCTATATGTGTACTACGTGACAGGTGAGTACGAAACATACTTTTCATACCATAGAACACGATTTGTAAAATTTAATTTACAAGGCAATGATCCTGTGTGTGCACAAAATGAACAGTCATAATTAAATAATACAAAATACAGTTTCTAATTAGTAATCATAAATTTATCGCTTCTGTTTCTAGTACTAATACTAGTAATCATAAATTTATCACTTTACACAAAATTATTGAACTAAATGCGGTTGAACTTATAAATTTAGACAAAACAATTTTATAAATTGCTGATAGAATGCTGTCGGAAATTCATAAAGTAAATGTAACACCGTCTAAGAAACATTATTCTAATAGTTTAAGAATCTTTTTAGAATACGAACACTTCCTGGAAATGGCACAACGAAGTGTTCTGACAGAAAATCACTCAGAATTAAAATCTCACCCTACTGATTTAAAAAAAAAAAAAAAAAAAAAAAAAAAAAAAATCTGAAATGTTTCAGATTTTAAATTACGTCCAAAGGGGCGTTTTTTTAACATTTTGTGTGTTACCTTTCTTTATTAAATATCATGTTCCTCGCACTTAAACCATAAGATCCAGTGCAACAGCAATATCGCAAAATAGTTTTAAAACGAGCATATCTTTAGAATTTCCGATACAGAGACTCACGCGCTGGAGATAAAAATGTTTTTTCTGCACAACGTTGCCATTGCTCGCTTTGAAATCCTTGAGTTTGTTAATCAAAAATTCGTCAAAGTTTTAAAAAATAGGAAATCGATCATAAAACAAATTTCAAATTTCAAATTTTATCTTCCACACGCTCATATTCGTTGGAGGATTACGTTATTCAAAATTCGATGACTCTATGTACCGTTGTTTTATCACAATACGAGAAATATACATACATTTATGCAGATTTTTCATTATTTAATTTCTTCAAATATAATGCAGGACTCTAACATTTTGTGGCAACAGTTTGAAAAGTGAACCGACATTTATGAGTCCGACGCAAAATGCCAAAACGAAACTAATAGTCCTTCGGGATTCAAATCCCTTTGGACTTAAAAAAAAAAAAAAAAAAAATATGATGCTTTAAGACAAAATTCCCAGTATTGAAAACAGAAAGTGATGGATCATGTGTGTGTGTGTGATAGAAACAAACTTAGAAGTAATGACAAGCAGAAATTTGATCGCGTAGAAGTGTTAATCCATAATAAACCAGAAACTGGAGGCGAAGGCAGATTTAAATCTTCATTTATTTCAACAAACATACTGCGGTGACAATCAAGTTGGCATTTTTTTAATTGTGCCCATTCCAAGAAATTTTATATTTTAGATAAATTTACAGTAAGAAAGACAGAACAGACAGACTGCAGTGCGGCCAGGCCAAAGCATCGAAAGTAAGTGCGTTATGTTCAGGGTGAAATCTTAATTCCGACTGATTTAGTTTTGGTTCTCAATGCATTCTGATTGGATAGTTAATATTGCCGTGAAATTATTATTGGCTGCTTGAGTTTTAGTTCCTTTTACATCATCAGAATTATGTAAGAGACATATGACAGAGATTTTTCTCGAAATGACGCAATGCAGAGAGAGGTTACTATTTTTAGAATTGAGAAGGGAAATTTACATTGCTAATTTAATATTCTTTATTTTTCTTACATATTCCCCTCCCCCGTCAAGGAGAAAAAGGCGTAGCGACAGAGAAGCCCTTTTTAAAGAAAAAACGTTAAATCACTAGAAAATGAAGAAAACCGTACATTATAAAATTTTAAATAAATGATTAAATAAATAACTGTAAAGTACAATTTATAAATATCAATTTTTCAAAAAAAAAATTATTTTTAGAGTCCTATTGAATTTTTCAGCATTTCAGTCCAAAAGTCTTTTTGTTTGAGAGTTCACATAATCATAATTCTTCAGGGAAGGTTCTTGTTATCACAGAATATCACAAATAAAACCTTTTAAATAATCATCCCTTATAATTAAATGCAAACAAACATAAATATTTATGATACTAATTTCCATAGTGATAAATTATATTTTAACATCATAAATATAATAAGAGTAACATTTTCAGAAATTAAGGTTTCACCGTTATTATCTTTCATTTACAATTCCTGATTTTACCAAACTGGAAGGCCTCGCAATACTTCTAAACAAACATCACCATCAATAGGGCTGTCCTCTTGAGCTAACCATTGTGTTCTGCACTCGTGTCTCAGAGTGCCTAGGCAGTTACTTGAAAAGGCCTCCGTTCCTTGCATAAGGTAACTGGCCTTTGAGAACTGCACAAATACATTTCCTAATAAATAAAAAAGTATAATAATAATAATATATACAAAATTACATTCAACCATAAAATGAGAGCCTCCAATATTACCTTCTATGAAGAGGGTAAAAAGAAGAACTGTACAGAGGTAATAACAGGCCTCAGTTTCGGAACCAGTACTCCCTCAACATACTCTAAACTTGACATACAGTCAGTCATAAATTTTAACATGCATTTACCATAATTTCATATCATATTGAAATTGCTAATCATTATTATTATATTGAAAATCTGAATATATATTGCTGTTTCTGCTTGTATTGGATTAAATTATACTATTGTTTTATGAAAAATGGTAATAAAAATTCGAATTCTAATAATTTAGTGAAGTAAGTAAAGAAGATTTTTAATTATTTTCAGAGAAAGCTATTAAATAATTATATTTTGAAAATTTTGAATCGGAATTTTATAATTAAGCCAAAAATGAAGTAGATATAAAAAATAAGTGAAATTAGTACATATATATATATATATCAAAGATTGAATTAACGTAAATAAGTTTATTAATAAAAAGGATATCTCAAAGGAGATAATATACTCAATAAGCCATAAGTAAATATATATATAATATATATATATATATATATTCAAATAGGCAAAGGTTTCTAAATTACTTTGGTTTTCTACTCTTTTTACATTGGAAATATACATTTAATTATTATTTTGATTCTTAGTCAATTTGCTTTCTAATTTTTTCAAATTACTCTGTTTAAAATTTTTTAGTAATTCACTACATTTGATTTACTTTAGTTTTGAATATAACTATACCCATGCCTATATGGATTACGAAACACGAATTGAGTAATTGAAGAGTTAGGTTTGGAGGCAACTCTCCCTTGATAAGATCTTTCTTCTGCCTACTCAACAATTATTCACTAATGTAAATTAATTTAGTCTTAAATTTTTTTTAATAATATTATATTCATGGTTTCAGATACTTGTACTTAATTTACATATGCTCTCAGAATTTAAATAATATTGTAAAATAGTTCGCAGCAATAATTAATCATTTATTTGTAAGTTCATAATTTAAAATTTAAATTTTAATTAACTTTAATTTTGCCTTTTAGGAAAGAGAATGCTTGTTAAATTCATTTATATATATATATATATATATATATAATTACAAACAATTTTTAAAATAACATAATATAATCCTTCCTAATATATACAAATATAATAAAAATATCTATCTTTCTAGTAATAAATTAACAATACCCTCTTCATTCTAAAAATAGCAGAGCAATAACTTTCTTAATATAATCCATACTTCCTGTAGGAACTGTAGTACATACAGTCAGTAATCCTTACTTCCTGTAGGAACTGTAGGAACTGAACTTACGAAACTGTAGGATGCTTGTTAAATTCACCCTTTGCGGCTCAGTGTTCCACTACGTGGAACACCCAAATTGAATCGCTTCTGAAACCTTTAAATTCAACCGTAAATAGATAAAAATGCCTTTATAATATACTTTGAACTTATCTTTTGAAACAGTAGATAGCAGCATATCACAAAGAGACACAGAATTTTCATTTATTATGTGTTATTAAAATCCACTTTTTTCAAGTAATTTTCTCTATTTTTTAATGATATAAAAATTTTATTTGGGAAAACATTTAGGCATAATTTTGCTGGCTGTACTCCAAATTATCTGTTCTACATTTTTTTAAATCTTTCAGACAAAAACCATACGCAGAATCATTGAATAAACCTGGGTGTTCCATTAGCGGGAACACTGCACCCTTAGCGATCTCATACTGTTACGAATCAGAACATCTGTGCTTAGGAGAGAACATCTGTTGTTTACATTTTCTGTTTCCGTTGCTTTGGGGCGGGGGGAATGAATTCAAACAAAGCAGTATTGAGGGGTGAGGTGTGTTTTGTGTTATGAAAGCCCTAATATTGGCATCTCGAATTTTTTGGGAGTAGTTTTTTTTTTTTTTTAGGCGGGAATTTTATTAATAGGATGCTTGTTGTAATTATACATATATAAATGAATTTAACAAGCATTCTCTTTCGTAAAAGGCAAAATTAAAGTTAATTAAAATTAAAATATCGGGACGTGTGGTCACTTTATTTATGGGTGCAAAATGCATCCTACAGTTTCGTAGAGCTTACATCTTCTTAGCACAGCAGCTTACATGTTAGTTACATGCATGCCTAGAGGCAAGGCGAAGCAGGGGAAAAATCTTTATTTAGACTCATCACTTTCAAGAAGACTCATCACTTTAAGAATCTTTACTTAGACTTAGACTCATCTTTACTTAGACCTGCGCGAATTTTTTGCTGTCGCATTTTAGTCTCATTCCCATTTATTTTCAATAATTGTGTAGATATTTTTCGTGTATGTATATATAATAGACTTGTTTTTCTTTATTGTTAATATTAATCGTAGTTAATTTTTTTATTATTAATTTTCCATAAATGGAGCGGAGAGGTCTAACGCTTTCCGACGCGCTCTTTCCGAAAATGTGTAAATATTTTTGTATATAGGACTTGTGTATATATATTTATCTCATTTATCCATATATATTCAAGAATATTGTGTATATCCAGGAAACCATGTATACAGCCATAATACAGAGTTTTTTCATTCTTATACAAACGCTTCTACTCATTTTCGTGCTTCACTGCAATGCTCGCTTAGTCGCACTTTTAAAAGCTCTGGCGGCGCAGTGTTCCACCTCATGGAACACCCACAGAATTAAAACGGTAAGTGCAATTTTTACAAAATTTTACCTGTATACTCCTTTAGGACTAAATAGACTGCATACAACTTTTGTTGTTGAAATTCCGACGTTAACGTATAGCGCGCCGCAAAGGGTTAAATTCATTTATATATGAGAATGCTTGTTAAATTCAATTATATATATATATATATATATGACTCTTCCGAAGATTGAAGTGTTGGTGAATAATATCCCAGCCACCGCACTCCTGGATACAGGCGCTCAGTGTTCCTGTGTGGCAGAAGATTTTTTTAGGAAGTATTTTCGTAAATATCGCATATATAATTCGGATAATACGACAGTGTTAGCTGCGCAAGGAGAAAGATGTAAGTGCATAGGTAAATTACCGCTATACGTCCGTATCAAGGACGAACAAGTACAGGTTATGTTTTTTATAGTAAAGAATCTGCAAGCACATATTATCTTAGGAATAGATTTTCTTTCAGAGGCACAAGCAACGCTGGATTTTAATGAAGCGTCCCTTAAGCTGACGATGAAACCAGTTCGAGAAGAAAAATCGGAGCCGCCGATGTTAAACCTTGACCACCTGCCTAATGAAGAGCAACAGAGAATCCGACAAGTGGTAAGTGAATTTGCTTCGTTATTTAGTGATATTCCAGGATTTACTCAAGTTACTAACCATAGTATTGACACCGGAGATTCAATGTCAGTGCGCCACAAAGCATACCGGTATGATAGGAATAAAGAAAAAATTATAGAATGGCACATCAGCGATATGCTACGTAAAAAGATCATAACGCCCATCTCAAGTAGTTATGCTAGCCCGGTGGTTTTATGTAAGAAAAATAATGGCTATCCATTGACACATCCAAAAAGGTGGCGATTCGCGATTAACTACCGTAAATTAAACTCCATAACTAAATATCCGGTATATCCGTTACCTATTATTGAAGAAATTCTAAGGAACATAAAATCGACCAAATATATGACGACTTTAGACTTAACGACTGGTTATTTTCAAATAGGGGTTAGACCTGAGGACGTGCCTAAGACTGCTTTTATAACCAAGTCTGGCACTTATGCATTTCTGCGTATGCCGTTCGACCTTTCAGGGGCACCGGCAACATTTCAGCGATGTATGGACATTGTGTTAAGGCCTGTTCTTGGAAAGTCCACATTTATCTATTTAGACGATATCATTATTACTAGTGATAATCTCGACCAACATGTACAGGATTTAAGACAGGTGTTTTCTTTATTAAATGAGGCCGGTCTAAAAGTTAATGTCGAAAAGTGCAAATTTGCAGCCCCTGAATTAAAATATTTAGGTTACAAAATATCTCAGAAAGGAATCGAGACAGACGAATCAAAAATGATCGCTGTGCAAAAGTACCCACCGCGAAAGACGGCGAAGAAGCTCTCTTCTTTTCTAGGACTTTGTTCATATTATAGGTCCTTTATAAAAGATTTTGCAGCTATTGCTGAACCATTGTTAAAATTAAAAAAGAAAAAGGCAAGATTCTCGTGGACGGCCGAAGCCAATAGTGCTTTCGAAAAATTAAAACAAGCATTAACGCAAGCCCCTGTGTTGAAATTTCCTGAAAAGGATGAGAATTTAGAAATTTCAGCGGATGCTTCGGATTATGCGGTAGGAGCGGTACTTTCGCAAAATCAGCAGCCCGTGGCATTTTTTAGTCGAACTTTAAATCAAACACAAAGAAATTATTCCGCGACTGAGAGAGAGGCACTTGCAGTTCTGTTAGCAGTGCAAAAGTTCCGAGTCTATTTTGGAAAGGCGCCAATAACAGTGTATTCTGATCATGCGGCGGTAACTAGATTGTACTCAGGGGAAAACTTATCCCCAAGGTTAATAAGATGAACATTCAAGCTACAAGAATATAATCTGGTAATCAAGCATACCCCCGGAAAGGAAAATATTGTAGCAGATGCCCTATCTAGAATAAAAATAGATGAAGAAGGTAATACTGTAAAGGTGGCAATGCTCACAGCATGTACAATAAATTCCCGAGAAACTGTAATAACCGAACTGGGTAAGGATCCTGAGTTTGGAAGCATTTATGAGTATTTAAAGGATCCTGAAAATTTTAGCCACCAAGATATTGTGGCGATAAGAAATAGCGCGGCCCATTACGAACTAATAGATGGTCTATTATTTTATACAAAAACTACAAATTCCAACAACGAATTTCGACCTGTTATCCCAGCTAGTCTTAGATTAAATATCCTGCAGGAGTTACACGACTGCCCTTTAGCTTTTCATGCTGGTATTCGAAAAACTATCCAACGCGTACGCGAGGCAGTCTACTTTCCTGAACTGCAAAAGTTAACAAGGGCGTATGTCCAGTCCTGCCTAACATGTCAAGCAGTTAATTATATTAATTTCCGCCCGGCCGGGTTTCTAAATAGTATTAAATCCGAATTTCAAAATGAAATAATTGGCATCGATTTATTGGGCCCTTTCCCAAAAAGGCAGTTAAATAAAAGTCGCTATCTCCTTGTTATGGTTGATCATTTTAGTAAGTGGACCGAAATTGTTCCCTTAAAACGAGCCTCCGCGAAATTAGTTACTGATTCTATTTTAAATAAATATATTTTAAAATACGGGGCGCCCCTAAAAGTTATATCGGATAATGGTCCTCAATTTGTAAGTAATATATTTGAAGACATGTGCCAAAAACTGGGCATACGTCATTTAAAAATGGTCCCGTATCGGCAGCAATCAAATATAGCGGAACGGGTCAATAGAAATATAGTGAAAATTATCCGTAGTTATGTTAAAAATTTTCATAAAAGCTGGGATAACTATGTCAATGAATTTGCTTTCGCCCTTAGGACCGCAAAACATGATACAACGGGCAAAACTCCTGCTGAGTTATTTTTAGGCATAAAGATAATAACGCCGTTAGATAAATTATTTTATGTGCAACAAAGAGCCCCAGAATTTAAAATGGGTGATATAGAAAAAAGCAAAAAAGAATACTGAAGTAGCATAGAGAAAACAAAAACTTTATTATGACTTGAAACGACGGGGAGTAACTTATAAAGTAGGAGATGAAGTATTAAGAATTAAGCATTCACTTTCATCAGCACCAGAAGATAAAACCGCCAAATTTTTTCCACGATTTGAAGGACCATATGTCATAGAAAAAATAACTCACGCTGTAGTGGTTTTAAAAGCCAGGAATGGTGAAACATGCTCCGCAAACATTAATCAAATAAAACCCTACTATGACCGTAATAAAATGCAAATATTCACAGATCTTTTGCAGGATCCGGCCCGGCAGACACGGCAGGCACAAGCTCCAGAGGTGGAACAACGACAAGTACAAGGGCAAGCCATTAGGAGGCAGAAGCAATTGAAAAGAAAGTTTCCCCGCTGGAAAATTGAAGGTAACAAGAAAAAGAAGCCGTTCCACCGTCCAGAAAAGAGAGCTCACGACCACCCCCAGAATGAAGAAGGGAGAAGTACGACGAATGCAAAGAGAGCCAGGAGTAATAACGGCAACTATAACCCGGCTCCCAAACGGAAGATCTACTCATCGGACAGGACTCTCCGCAGCAAATGTCGCCGAACTGCGGAACGGCCACCAGCGGCGGAGGAAAAGATACAAGGAAAATTTGAACGGCCAGCAACGAGGTTCAAGCTGGAACGAGAGAGAAGTGTCCCGGTTCCGCCAAGACCAGCTGCCATCAAACGGCCAAGACCACAGGCAGAGGCGAAAAAGAAGGTATTCAAGGGTGACCGAACTGGAGGAAAAAGAAAGCTTCTAGAGGAAGGCACTGAAGGGCGAGCCCGCACAAGAAGGAGGATAAATCAAACTAGAATCTGCGCTACCTTCCAGGACTGGGCTGAGAAAAGAATGTTCGAATATCACAAAGATAAGTAAAATTTTATGTTACTTTGCAAACTTAAGTTAATCTTTCATTCTTACTGCAAGTGGCAGATTTCAAGAAGTTTTACCTCATGTGAGGTCTACCTTTATCGCCAAAAAGGCGAGAAATGAGTTGTTACCGATTTTGGTATTATGTTTTTCAATTACTAGTGAGTAAAACTAAAGTTGATGTACGAGGGCTATCCAGAAAGTAGATTACGTTTTGGAATAAAAAAATAAACAAAGTATAGGAAACAAATTTTATTATATACAGATGAAAGCCACACTCAAATACTACTTTTCTACATAGTCACCATACAAATTAAGGCATTTATCGTAGCGATGTACGAGCTTGGAAATTCCTTCGTCGAAAAATTCGGCCGCCTGCGCCTTCAACCACTTCGTTACCTCTTCTTGCAGCTGTGCGTCGTCATCAAAACGCTGCATAGCCAGCCACTTCTTCATTGCTGGGAATAGGTGGAAGTCGCTCGGTGCCAGGTCGGGACTGTACGGCGGATGAGGAAACAACTCCCACTTAAAAGATTCAAGAACTTTACGAGTGACATTTGCCGTGTGGGGCCGGGCGTTGTCGTGAATCAACAAGATCTTAGAGCTCAACATTCCTCTGCGCTTGTTTTGAATTGCTCTTCTGAGTTTTTGGAGAATTTGGCAATACCTTTGAGAGTTTATTGTAGTGCCTCTTTCCAGGAAGTCCACCAAAATTACACCTTTTCTGTCCCAAAAAACAGTCGCCATCATCTTCCTTGCCGACATTGTTTGCATGCATTTCTTGGGTTTTGGGGGGAGAACTTGTGTGCCCCCCTGCATTGATTGCAATTTCGTTTCACAGTTCACATGTTTCACCCATGTTTCGTCACCAGTAACGATGCGATCGAGTAAAGAGTCACCATCCTTATGGTAAGCGTCCAAAAAGTTCAACGCTGCAGCCATTCGCTGATTTTTGTGGTCCTCTGTCAAGATTTTTGGAATCCATCTTGCACAAAACTTGTGGTAACCAAGCTTTTCGCTGATGATTTCGTGCAACAAACTTCTCGAAATTTGTGGAAAACTCAAAGAAAGTTCCGTTATTGTGAAATTTCGATTTTCACGGACTTTAGCATCGACTTTTTCGAGAATTTCGGCGGTCACTATGCTGGGTCTCCCACTTCGATCTTCGTCGTGAACATTGGTTCGGCCATTTTGAAATCTTATGACCCACTGACGCACTCCACCTTCAGTGATAATGTTGTCCCCATACACTTCACGAAGCTGCCGATAGATTTCTATCGGTTTACAGTTTTTTGCAGTCAGAAACCTTATTACTGAGCGCACCTCGCAGCTCGCGGGATTTTCAATTAACGCAGACATTTCAAACCGTCACAGTATCTGAACGGAGCACAGCACGAACCTCTTACTAGCACGGCTAGATGCAGACTGAGCTGCGCAACGCTCTGACCCCAAGATGGCCGCGCTAGCCCCGCCCCTAGCGGACACAGACGGAAACGTAATCTACTTCCTGGATGGCCCTCGTATAATAGGAATGTGTAAATACTTGAATATTGGAAAAGTTATTGTATAAATTTTATTTAAAAGATTCTGGCAAGAAAGAAATTTTAGTCTGAAAGACTTTTGAAATGTAGTATTGCAATGTAGAAGAATTGGCACTTGCTTGGAAAAGAATAGAAGTTAACAATGTACTACTAATGTATGTTTTAAAATGCGTAAAATTAACGGCATGTTAATATGTTCTTATATACAATGTGAACTGTTATTTTAAATGTTAAGAAATACTGTGATATGGTAAAAGTGAAAGTAATGCCAAAAATTTTAAACTTATTCGTGTGACTGTAAAAAGACCAAATTATGGTGAATATGTGTTAAAGGTTGAATGAATGTAGTTAGGCTCTCTGACCCTACACTTCAGAGTTAGCCACTTTCAGAATAGTACCTCAGGGTTTAGAGTTGAAGATAGGGTGTGTTATGAGGTCTTGTTATGTTGAATTTTAACACGTTAGTGTTTTGATTGTAGGAGGCAGTGTTGAACACGTATACATAAACACATTCGTGTTTGGTGTTTTCTTTTACAACACATGTCAGAGAGCACGGGGAGAGATAATTAAAATAAAGTCATGAATGAAATAAGAATGTTAAGAGAAATGTAAATATTCATGTTACTTGCCATTTCATTGTGTAACATTTCATTAAACTAGTTTTCCTTCCAGATCTCTGGAAGGAACCAGATTTGAATAAAAGCTCCTGTTTAGATGCAGTACAGATGAAAAATTGGTTGTCCATGGAGCTGATGTTGTAAAAACAAATTTTTTTAAAAAAAATTTCTAGTTTCTAGTGAGAAATGTTTGTAAAAGATTGGCCTCGCGTTAGATTCTAGAGCTAAAAGTTTTCAACAAGGTCGTTTTAGACCTCAGTTTCAAACTAATTAACTCTGGCGGGAAGTATGTAAGGATCTTAAGTTTTACTAACGTTTATTTTTATTTTAAATCTTTACTATCACTTCTTATTTTCTACTTCCGGCCAGAGTTAAAAGCGTAACTTATTTATGCAAAATTTGTCTGGCGAACGCCAAGTACTTAAGTTGTGGCTTTTTGCCAAGCGAGAGAGAGGAAGGAGTTAGTCGAAGCAGGCCGCTTGCCTTAGAAGTTTTATTCGGTTGCTGGTTCCCTTCCAGGCCAGAGGTTTAATCCTCTTGATAATTTTAAACGTATTGTAGTGTTAACAGTTCTCTGTACTACATACGGCTTCCTGTTAATATACGGCCAATCTTCCACGTTTATTAGTCCAAAGTTAAGTTAGAGTTTAGTTAAATATTTTTATATTCTTACGTTCAGACCACAAGTAGTTGGTCTCTGTATTCCGAAGTACGGAAATTATTGTAAAGAGTGAAAAATAAAGGGTTTCGTATACCCTTCCTGTGTATCTTGTCTACTTCCCACATTTATTGAACATAGCTTTAGTAAGCTCCCTGTTCCGAGTCAGGTTCCTCAATGTTCCCCAAGCAAGTAAGGAGAAACACAGAACCTGATAGCTTTATCTTAAAACTAAGCTTACGAAAGATGGATATTACTACTTATCTATGTAGAAAGAGAAAATACTGTATAATTTCTGTAATAACGTAAGATACAGTAGGTACGAAAATTCTTTCAGTGACAAATGGTCAATTTTAGAGAAATAAATTATTGACTTATACTATGTTCTGATAATTATTAAATTTCTGGTTATAAAATGGTGCAACTGAAATTGATCAAAACTAATACATGCTGTTTGAAGTTTTCGGGGAGGTTTTCTTCCAATTTTTGTGCATAAAAATTATTGCCGAAGTAACTGTTCTGTGAGGAATGTATGTAATAAGCTACGTATATCGCTTTTGCGTGAAAAAAATTCAAAATATCCTGTATCAGTTTAATATGAAAAATAATATACATTTTTGTTAAGTAGTTAAAGAAAGCATAAGTTGAGACATACGTTGAATATAAAAATTAAAAAAATACGTATATATTAGGTTTTGTGGTGTTGCATTTTCTATTGATTGCACATGATACGATGTATTGATAGTACGACGGGCTCCATTCCTATCAAGGTAAAACTTATGATTTAGGTAATAATTAATAGTGTACATAAGTAAATAAATATATAAATACATAAACTATTGTTTATTGGCGTATAAATTATATAAAGGTAGCATACGGTAACTTTACAAATTTTGTCATTTTCTTTAATATATATGACTATTATAAGTTTATAATAGAACATTTCAGGAATTTATTTTCGTAATTTAATATTAATTAGTTGATAAATTTTAGAGAAAACATGTTATCCTCAAATTTGTTTTACAGTTATATTTTATTATTATGTATTAGATTATGTTTAATAATAATGCATCTTTCATATATTTCTGCTTTATTCTTGGAATGGTAATAACAAAGTTGGTTGCTCAGATATTTACTTGAAGTTATACAGTTCTCATTTGGTGATAGTTCTTAATTTTTTTAATTCATAGTCCTTAAAAGTTCTTTATTTTCGTGCAGACGTATGTACAACTGTTAGCAGCTACGTTTTACCATTATCTTTTCTATTAGTGTACAGAATGAGTTGTATTTTTATAGGAGTTGTGTTAGTGTTAAGATTGGATGAATATACATAAGTTAAATCAAATATACATAAGTTTATACATAAAATTTCGAAGATGGAGGTTTCAGTTAACTTATCTAACAGTTAACAGTTAATTTTTGTACTTATCATTGGATTTTATTTTGCACGTATTTTTGTTATTAATTAAAAACTAATTTCCCCTACGTTTTCCCTACATTTTCCACTTTCTTTCTTGGGTTTTTCCTATTGGAGGGATTTGGCTACGCGCCAAATTCGTTTTTCTCGAATATCTATAGAACGGCGCCTAGTTGAAATTCGAGACGCGTATCCTCGGATTCGAAAAAAATTCTCCGAATCCATCGATACCGTTCTCATCTTCGTACGACTTTAATCGGCCGAAATATTAATTAAAAACTGCGGAAACTTTAATTTCCGCGCTCATTTTTCCGAGTGGCAACAATAAACTATCGACGACACACACTTTAGCCACTTATATATATAAAGATATGTTGTAGACGTGGATGTTAATGATCCTGAAATTAACAGGTTACGTCAATGTTATTGTTGTTATTTCCGAGTCCAGATTTCATGGAAGAATAGTTGACAGAGCCTCAAAGAGGTGCACCCCAATATTAAGAGACCCCCGGGTTGTGGTCTGAAGGTCTCTCACCCCTCTTCCCTACCACCAAACCTTACCATCTCCAGCATCCTACCACCGAGAGGACGTTTGGGTCGCTGTATATTGTGCTGGAAGTATAATGCATATACAAATATTCATGTCTTCCCCGGGATTCGAAACGGGCCCTCCATTACGGCAGTCAATCACTAATCACTATTCCGCCTTGGCGGCTAGAATCCGCCATTTTCTTGTAATTAAAAGGAAAAAACGAAAGAAACATTAATTGAAATGATTTCTGTTACTTCTTAAAAGAAAGGTACATAATATAGTTTTTTTTCCTTCAAATAGCTGGTACATGATTCTTTTTTTTTTTTTTTAAATAGCTGGAGATATTTATATGGGACAACGTCTGAGCCAAGTCAATAAATGTTTCGCTGTAAGGAATGCAAAGTGCCTTTTTCTTTCTTCATTTTAGTCAATATCCATTACAAAATCAGACAGTACCTGTGTCTTTTTCAACATTTTGTACGTTTGGTAGGGATGCCTTCATCGCAACGCCTTCGCCGGGACTCGAACCACGGACCTCTCGAATACGCGTCGAGCTTCCTGACTACTTCACTCCGAAAGCATGTTAAGAAGGCGGAAGAAATACCTTACCGGTAAAGGCTATTTTCGTCGCTAGTGCAGCTTTCACCGTCATCGAATTCTTCATTTGTCATCTCACGATCGTCATTCTCGACAAATTCTTTAATTTATCATTTTTACATACATGAAAATAATTCGCCGCCTGCTGCTTTTGTAATTCGTATGATTTTCTTGTCTTCATTTTCAATCGTTGGAAAACTTTAAAATTGTCGGCATCTTCTCTGCCAGCGCTGATGCTAGCAAACATACATTGTTGATGAACTCACTTGTTCCCACACGAGCGTAATTATTTTCATACAAGTGTCTTACGTTGAATTGCTTCCAAATTGCCATTACTGTCTCGTGCTTTCTTTGCAGTGCTGTATTTGCAGGGATGTAAACATAGCTGACGTAATAGGCTTTGAATGTTTTAATGATTCCATGATCCATTGTTTGGACTTAAGGAAGTAGTCTGATCTAGATTTAAACTTGATAAGGCCCTGAGCTATTTGAGATATGGGGGCCCTTCATAAGTCTTTTATAATATATTTTAATACTATTTATACTATATTTTCATTTGGGGGGCCGCGAAGAAAGTGGGGCCTCTAAGCTGTAGCTTGTGTAGCTTATACGTAAATCTGGCTCTAAAAGTAGTGCTCGGTAGAAAAAAATAAAATCTCTATAGTATTTGAATGAAATGTTGTCAGGTTTTATCGAGAATTAGACGAATTTTTAAGCTAAAGTTTCGCTTTTTTAAGTGATTTTTGACTTTTTAGTAAATGAATTTTCAAAGCAATAATCAAAGAGGACTATCGCATCGCGGCGGATATGATGCACAGTATACCGCGTATAATTCATATTCTTCTTGCCTTGAGACACACGTTAAATTGAGACACTTAAAAAAAAAAAAAAAAAAAAAAAAAACGCGTATAGGAAAATTCGCGTTCCGCAGTCCGCGTTTGTAAATCCAATTTCAATAATTCTTCAGAAGTTAGAATCTAGAAATCGAGAGCAAGCTCGTATAATTTTTTATGGCTTCATTTAAGTCGTAATAAATATCTGTCTATTAATTAGTTATCGTGTAAATTAATTTGGACAGTCAAATTTATCAATCTTTGATTTTTAACTTTCTTCGTATTATGTTAATATCTACATCTTAAAAGATAAATTTTCACCTTTCTCAAAAATATTTTCTCTTCTTTTTCGTAAAGAAAAAGGTAATCCTCCAGTTATGCTTTAATTCACCATTATAATGTGCGAGAGCTATTTCTTATGGAGAGGCATGCTTTCGTGAAGCATTTTGTAAGGGAAACAAACTCGTAGTTACGTTTCACGTCAAGAAAACGACTAAACCTGCATTCAGCCCATTCAGCCAGTATTCAATGCTATGTTAATCCCTCTATAAACGTGGAAGATTTTATATATTTTGATTGCAAGGGGTTATTTTGCCATTTCTTTTTCTTGCGGTATTAAATTCCACGAAGTCATACATAAAATTTTAAACTCATTTCTTTAAGGAGGCTAGCAGATTCAACCTATTATATAAATTTATCTTTGGACTCCTTACATAAGTTTGAACTTTGTATAAAGTATATATAATGCATGATTACGATTTTTGTCCCATTATTTAAAATTTATGATTATGATAATGATTTTTTGTCCAATTTTAAATATTAAACCGTTAATAATTATTAAGTTTTTGATTTAGTTAACTGATTAAAGAAAATATTACGAGTTGCACTAGTAAAGATCGTAGCGCACATTTTGTTGTTTGAAATTTGTTATTTTAAAACGGTGCTTTTCGATATATTTCAAAATTGAAAGTTACAACTTTCAGTTTTAATAGTTTGATAATTGTGATAGTTATAACTATCGCAATACATTTTTAAATGCATTTCTAAAATTTCGTTTGCCCGTTCACCTGAGGCAAGTTCCTTACCTTTGTTCAGCCTGTACTAAATTATCTGGAGACTCACAGTTATCTGTTTCTTGAATGGAATAAACAGTCGGTAAGTTTTGGCGTCTAAGCGTATGTCAACAATTTTTAAAACTACCACCACGCCGTCAATTGCGACGCAGAGTAAATTTTTAAGTAAATTTTTAACGGTTAAAAATTTACTTAAAAATTTACTCTGTACAGAATGTCTTCCAAGTACGGTATTCCAAGGATGTTTCTTATATCTACATCTCGAGTTGTTTCCTTTAGTGCAATAAGATGTAGTAGTTCTTCATTAACTTCTAGATTATTTGGTACATGGATGAACATATCTAGTTGTGTTTGTCGGTAGATTCGTTTTAGGCAGTGGTCCTCTTACTGTATTCTGCAGAATCCGTGGTTTCGCTAGTCAAACACCAGGGTTCCGTGACTCGAAATAAAAATTGAAGATGAAAATTATTGGGCATCCACACTAGTTGACTGTCGCACTAGTATTTATTAACTAAAAAATATGAGGATACATTTAGTTACAGATTGGTTTTAAAACTTACCATATGGTCATCATACTGTCAAAGAGAATAATGACATACACTGGCTTTGCAAAAATCAAGTTTTTGTAATGAATTGAATTATGACAACAATGCTTTAAATTTTACAGTGGAGCACCTTTTTTCAATTGAAGAAAAAATATAAAAGAATGTTTCACAGAAGAAAGAAAATACAAAAATTCGTACTATACAAAAATACAAAAATATCAAATACAAAGAATACTAGAAAATACAAAAATACTAGATACAAAAATTCGTTCGTATATTACGATAAACCAGAAGGCTTGCTAATGAAGGAATGGAATAAGTTATCGACATATCAACACGTTTTACGTTAAAATCCAAATTTAAGTTAGAGGAGCTCTTAAACTTTTGTTGTAGATTCATGCGGAATACCTGGACATTTCTGATACAGCTGTAATTTTACTGCATTTCGCGCGTTTTTTTCGCGCGTAATTCTTGTACAAACATCTTTACTTTGGTAAAACGGTAAAAACTCTAGGCACAAAATTTATGAACTTAATTTTGCGTACAAATAACGTAAAATTAAATAAGATTGATAGTACGTGATGCTTTGAAATAAATAAGGTAAAATTAAACGATGATAATTTTTTTTTTTAGATTTAATGACCATTTTCAAAAGTATAGTAACATTACAAAAAATCATTTATTTGATTATATCATCATTGACTTATTAACATTAAAGTGGAATATTTATTTTAGTAATTTATAAAATTCGGAGAATAAAATTTTCTGAGTGTAATGAAGGGGAAAAAAAGATAAAATAAAATCTAGAAGCACTCAGATTTTATATTGCGCCCAAAAGGAACCTTTTTTAAACGTTTTGTGTGTTACCTATATTTATTGAATATCATGTTCTTCGTCCATAAACCACATATGCATTTGAAAACAGCATATCTGGAGATAAAACTGTTATTTTCCGTACAGTGCTTGCTCGCTCTAAACTCGTTGAGTTTGTTAATCAAAAATTCGTTAAAGTTTTACACAATATGAAATAGATTAAAACAAATTCGAAATTCAGCCGTCCAGGTGCCCATGTTCGGTTGGAGGATTACATTATTCAAAACTCGATGGCTCTAGATACTGTCGTTTTTGTCACAATGCGAGAAACATACATGTATTCATGCAGATTCTTCATTATTTAATTTCTTTAAATATAATACAGGGCGATAATATTTGGTAACAACAATTTGCAAGGAGACACGGACATTTATAGTAAAACAGCGCAAAATGCCGCTTCGAAATTAACAGCCTTTCGGCTAATAAATTAAATTAACTGTAAATAAAAAAAAAATCTTATGCAGAATTAAAGGTTAAAATTTCATAATCGGGGTGAGCGCCAAGCTTGGCGAGAGTTTTTTATTTGACGCGATTTAAATTTGGTTGTGGTTTCCGGCTGTGTGTTTTCTTGTGGCAAACCTAGAGCTTTATTTCCGTAACTAAGAGCGCGAATTTAGTGAAGCCAGATTTTTTTTTTTAAATTTAATTTTGAAATACTCTGTTTGTTTTTAAAAGTTTTAGTGTTTAATATTATTGTTATATATATGTTTAATATTATATTTATCTAAATATTTGCAGAAGGTTAAGCTGTTGTTGGTGGGAGAATGTTGGATTTCATATGACATGAAGTTTATAATTTATGAATGCTTTGATTTAATTTTATTTAGTTAATTTTTTGTTTTGTTTTGTTTCTTGCATGTGGCAATCGAAAGATGTGGAATATTTAAAGCTTTGAACGAAAGTTGTTTAGTGTGTTGAATTCCACGACGATAGTAACATGAATATTTTAGTTAGTTTATGATGCTGATTACGCATAATTTGCTATTCTGTTTACGTTTAAAACTGACTTCGCAGTGCTCTGATCTGATAAGTGTATACATTTATTTACTCAATAATTATTTACAGTAATTGTTCATTCTACTATATTATGATGAATTACATATATATAATGACTATGCTTTTACTTGCAAAGCTGTTGGACTTTTACTTATGTAGTATTTTATCATCTCATTTTACTATTCTGTTACATAAAATAACGGTGTTTCACTACTGCAAAACTTAAAAGTTACTATTCTGTTTACGTTTAAAAATCACATTTTGGTGCTTTCATTTAGTGCGCCTAAAAAACTTCGCCAAATTTTGAAGGCCAAAATAGTTTGGCGCCAACTTACCCCGCTTATGGAATTTTAGCCGAGCTAAAAATAAATTAAACAATTAATCACTATAAAATACAAGCGAAATTAATTATTACGGTTAAATACAATTTTAATATTAGAATTAAATGTATAAAAATTTTTAAGGAGTCAAAAGTGTTTATCACTATGATGTATTATGAAACATAATTGAAATAAAATTCCTTTATAGAAATTGTGCTATAATACTCATCTATAATTTTAAAAAAGCAGCACAATTTAGAATTTTAAACAAAACTTTCAAAAATTCGTTTTTAAATATTTTAGTATTTTTTACGGTGCTACTTTGGTAGACGGTTGCACGGATTTTTGGCGATTTACGTTGGCGCAATTGTTGGCACGATTTTTACAATCGTCAGCTATTTTGAAAAACGCTATTTTTACGCATAGTAAAGTATTCGGAACTTAAAAAAAAAAAAAATATCGTTAAAAGTAATGGATTAATTTTTTGTTGAAAATGTCGTTTTTTAAGATGGCAGGCAAGTGTAAATAAATAAATTTACTATGAGTATAAAGTACTAAAGTAAGGCTATTATTACTTTCATATAGCGAAAAAGAGAATAAAAACACCGCTATAAAAACATTGTGCCAAAGTTTAATTAGATTAAAATATTACTGAAATTGAATATCGAATTAAAAATCATCCTACCAACATTTAAAAGAATTAGAATATTATTAAATTCAAATACTTTAAAATACGTTAAATAAAATATAATTAACATTAAAACATATGTGACAATAATTATCTCAGCAATTTTTGATAGTGTATTAATTTTTTTAACAAAAATTGAAGTATACAATTATAAAATAAAAGAAAAATATGTACTTACATTTTTTGAGTAATTTAACCTCTTGTTTATTGATAAGTACCTCAAAAAAATCGAAATCATAATTGAATCGGATCTTTTAACCATCTTCATCTGTTATCCAAATATCTCGCACTTCATTGAAGAAGCAATTAGCGAGGTTTCCTCCAAAATTTCCTCTGAACGCTATTAACAATTTATAAATAAATCTTTGATTAGGAAAGACAGGTTGGCCAAAATAAAGTCTCAAAGGGCAATTTTTTTATTCCAATACGAATAATTCTTGGTAATTACCAATAACAACATTCGTCTTTGAAACGGAGATATCCATTCCATTTGAAATCCGAGGAATTCGAAGAGATGAATAATAAAATTTTAAAATGGCGCGGTAATGCACAAATATTCAGTAACCAATCAGGGAGCTGATTACATCACGCATAGAATTAAAATTATTTAAAAAATCATTCATAATAAAATCATTTTAAAACAAATACAAAATTAAATTTTATTTTAATATTTAACAGCCATAAATAATGTTTAAAACATTAGATTAAATTTATAGATATTAATAAAACCAATTACTTTTTAAGTAAGGTGACGTCATTGAGTACATCATCCACAACATCAGGCCCACCAGCGCCCGAGCGGTAAAGTCGCTAAACACTGGTAGTTCTGTCCGAGGTTCGAATCCCGCGAACGGGCTGGCTGCATGGGCGTTTTCGTGGTTTTCCCCATGTGTAACGTGTATACGAGCCAGTTTCCCTTAGAAAGTCCTCCACGAAGGCATCCCTCCCCTTAGGCAGATAGCCCTCGAGGCTTTGCGATAATTACACACACACACACACACACATCCACAACATAAAATATTATAAACAAAATTTTTATTTCAAATAAAAATGTAAAATTAAATTGATTTTTAATATTTAGAAGCCATAAATAATATTTAAAACACGGAAGTTATGCATAATAAAACGCATTATTTTTTTAATAAAATGACAACAAAGTATCGGTTACCATAAATAACTTATCCAGCAATGGGTTTACCATAAGTTGTATTACTCGCCAAAAGGCAAATCGCCAAAAAGTCGCCAAAATCCGTGCAACCGTCTACCAAAGTAGCACCGATGTAAAGATCCAGAAAAAAGAACTAAAGAGAAAAAATAAAGGCCAGTGCCATATGCTTAAAGCGATCAAAATACTAATTTTAGGGCTTGTGTTTTGTTTTAAAAAATGTAGTGAATTTTAAGGTGCACGGAATTAAATTCTCTACTAGAATACATCAAGCCTATTCATACATTATATTTTCAACCAATAAATGTCGGACAATTAGTTGAAAAAATCCCAGTATGGCTGCTTTTTTTGTTACCATTTTTTATGAAGCGTATTCGAACCATTCTAGTAAAGATGATAATCTTTCTTATTATTTTAAGCATTATTTCCTCACTTATACCCATAAGCAATTGTGCATGATTGCCGAAATTTTACATTCCTATCTCCAATATCTGCAACTGTGGTCGATCTCAAATATGCAAAACCTCAATCAAATTCGTGCTTTTCAAACCATATATATATATATATATTCAACATAAAATGTTAAAACGTAGTACACATAACATAAAAAACTCAATTCTTACCTTCAATCTTCTGAAACCAAAATTATTTTACGGAATCTTTTTAAATGATACAATGTAGAAATATAATATTATATTATAGACTTATATTTAATTCTAAAATTTCAGATTACTAATAATATTTTGCTAGTACATACAAGATGAAAAATTTTTAATTTTACTTTTAATGTTTTGAAACAAAAATCACTAAAATTACTTTTAAGGGTCTATTTTACGTGATATAATATGCAGGTATAATACATTATATACATTACTAAAACTTCAAATTATTAAAATTTTATATTGAAATTTTTTTACCACAGATCTGAAAAGTAAAAACATATATCAAATTCGATAGCTATAAAATCTGATCATTTTTGACAATCCAAAATATTTAATGATTCCAAAGGAACCACAATAAGTCACTGTAATTGCATTAACTAATACAAATAAAATAATGAGATATAATGGCACAAATAAATTTATCAGATATAGTAACACAAGTAAATTCATCAGAAATGCAATTACCATTCACAAAAATATGCTATTTAGAAGGAAATATATGTTTTATCAATATGAAACCTCTCCTTTATACGTTTCTCTCTCCAAATTTTTTTTTCAATTTTTATATTAGGATTATTAAGTCGGAATAAATAATCCTTTGGGGGATAAGTAATTTAAACTGGAAAACTCATAATGTTGAAACAAGCAGTTACTTCTAAAATTTTGATTCTCATAAATTTCTATAGACTTTTATTTAAATTTTAGGATCTTCCTTTTCCTGTTCATCTGTTTTTCTGGCTAAAGTGACCACAACTTTGTTGGCTAACATTTGATTGTTTTTTAATAGTTCGAACCATTTTTCGGTGTCTGTGATTTCAATAGCATGTTTGGATATGTAGCGAACTGCTTTATCTTTCAAGTCATGATCTTGGTATCTATCGGAGAGTATAAGAACATCAACAGCGACACTTGTACTTAAGTTAGATGCAATGATGTACGAGCATTTCTTTTTCAGGCTAAATATTTCATATTTATGAGATGCATAAAAAAGTTCACAAGCCAAGTCAAAATTCAAATTTCTAGTAATACCATAATAAATATATCGTAACATTTCTTGAACTGCAACCTTAGAGAGGTCCTTAATAATAATTATGTTGGATTTCTGTAATTTGGACTGCATCATGGTACGAAATACCTTAGACCTTGCACTAAGAATAGCTTTATGCACAGGGAAAGTTTCATCTTTGACTCTGATAAAGGAATCACTACAATCTCTACTTTCAAGTAAACTTCGAAGGTCTTCGCATATTTCCACCGACGAATTTATACTAAAAGGATCGATTTCTTCCACCTCAGCAGTCAGAATCTCTTTATCGTTGTAAATATTTAAGCTGCATTTCAAGGTTAATTTACCATCTTTCAAGATTTTATTTTCTTTATCCAAGATGAAAGCTTGTTTACAAAAGGTTGCCCATCCAAGCTCTGATTCTAAGGATAATACTTTTTTTATTGTCCTGGTTTTAATTTCTTTACCTTCGGCGTTCACAACTGAACATGAGAATTCAATTAGCTTTTCTAGAGGTGATGTTTTCTTCAGCCATACAGATATATAGTTTTTCACTCTATCGTTGAATCCTTTTGGATAAAGAATGAGACTCCATTGACAAACTTCTTTATTATTAGGCGTGTTAAAATAAGCAACAAGGCGCCTTCCAACAGTAGGGACAGAGTTACTAAAATTTTCGATATTCCAATTATTGATATACGTACTGAAGGCAGAATTTTGTTTATCTTCTTCTTCTTCGGACTGTGTACTTCCCATGTTTCAGTTTCAACAAAATTCGTAAATACCAGTGCACACAAGACATAAGCAAATTTCTATAACAGTTGCTTGCAGATGTTAATATAGTGCCTGCTGTATCCTAACTGCGAAGCCTTTGCGCTTCAGAGATAAATTTTTTTGTGGGACTGATAACGTCGAGAAAGGGAAACTCCCGACTGAAACGTTTTCTTAACCTTTGATTCTAATAGAAGTCTGATAAGATTTATATCGGCAGCTCATTTTGTCACAAGAATTCCAGATAAGCGCTGAAAATTCACAGATAATTAAAATTATTTTCATGTTTATACGGGTGTACTCCAACTGCGCGAATCGATATTTCTTCCGGCCGTTGCCTACACGGTTACAGTTTTACTTTTCGAAGCCAATATTAACCAAGAGGAATACATAAATAAAAAAATAGAATTACATATCACAAGAGCAAGTGAAGAATATCTAACAAGCATGTTAATTACTCGAATAACAGCAATAAATGCGAGAGCTAACAAAGAAAATAAAAGGTACTAGTAAACATATATAGTAGCATGACAAACATCTTACATTAATTACAATATTAGAGCAAAGAGTACTATAGTAATATCATAAATTGAATAATTATAAAGCATACCAGTTATACTTTTTATAAATTTACATCAATAATAATCATGATGTCTGAACTAGACTAGAAAATTTAGTATAGTTCACTGGCGTGTAAAAGATTATTCCGTATCTAAGTGTGCTAGAAATATTTCTTGTTAATTAAAGTAATCATGTAAAGGTTTGCAGAAATTAATAGTTTAATTTAAAAAAACTTAGCATGAAATCTATTAAAACAACATTACTGTGCGTTTGAAACACTAACGTATAAATGGTAAATAAATTAAAATTATTATGCTAAGAAGATTTTTCTAAAATTTATCTAGAAGAAAAGAATTAGATAAACAGTACTTACTGCAAATTAATATAATCAATCACGCCTTTCAATAAATAAAAGCTTAATTTTTTTAACCTAAAATGAAAAATTAGGATGCAAAAATTGGTGCAATATACTTGGAAGTATCTGACCATATAATAATTTAAAAACATATAATTAAATTAATAACAGGCTAATGAACAGCAACATTAAGCTTAAATTCATTCAATCTAAAACAATCGATGAGGAACTCCGCATAACTGAAGTTTTATTGCTATTTTACATAGATTTGCGTATTAAATAAATATTTGCACTTGTGAAACAAGTGAATAATGTACTGATAGTCAACAGGAATTAAAATACAGTGGATAAAAATATGACTACTTGTCAGAAGGTATGCATAGTTGCCATAGCTAGAGAAATTAAATGATTATAGAAAACTCATAAAGTTAAGCGCTACAGTGTGAAAAGAAAATTCTGGAATAAACATGTCAAGAAAATTAGATGGAGAAATAACCCTTAATTTATTGATATCCATATAAACTCTATGCTTTTGGAAAAGGTTACATATAATTTGCACCGAGGTATCAATCACAGAAACCGAGCTAATTTCTTTCCTTATTTTAAAGATTTTCTATCTAATTTTTGTCCCTTATATTATTATTATTTCCTTATTCTTTTCCTTATTAAAGAGATTTGTAAAAGGATATGCTAAGGTAAAGGTGAAACATTTTACAGTATTTTTAAAGAATAAATTTAAAAAGTATTTTTACTTCATGAACTGAAATTTTTAAAATACTTTTTTCCACGGAAAAAAATGGGGGGAGCTAGGGGATCTCTGGGATTAGAAACTCGGGTCGAACTACCAATGTTTAGTGACTTTTCCTCTTGATCGTAAAACCTTTTGAAATTAGGCTGAACAATATTGTTACGGTTTTTGTATTGATCTAGCTATTTTTAAATAGAATTAATTAAAATTGTTTCATATTACCATGCAATGCAGCACGAGACTTCTTTGAAGAAAAAGCTACGCCGGAAAAATTAAAAATACAGGAGCACTCGCATTTAATAAATACATATCTCGCAAATGTACTCTTGCTATTCAGAAAAATAAAAAAAAAATTCTCGTTCATTTAAAAAGCTTATAAAAGCCAAAGGAAAACATCTCAATTCAGTTGTTTACTTATTGCTGTTAATGACTGTAGCGAATTCGCGGTGAAATCGGATTAGCTTTCTCTGTTTTAAGTTCTGTTGAACGTTTTAGTAATTTAAAAGATAACTACTATACCTCTAAGGAAATTTAAGCACTTTTATTTATTTATTTATTTTTATTTGTTGTGATAAGAATTTTCATTGGACTTGTGCATTCAACTTATTACGAACACGTATGCACGCAACAATATATTAAAGAAAATAGAAGATGCAGCACATGTGAGAACGAAAGTGGGCTGAATTATAGATTCACATGTTTGGTGAATGAGTTAAATTTATCTGTATGCCATTAGGAAATATTAGGACTGTAGCATAAAAGCATCAATGAAGAAGGAAATGGTAATCTAAATGTATAGCATTACCAGTATCTGCTATTAATTTCAATACTGTTGAAAAAATTATAAATGAATTACATTATAAATTTCATGAGCTCGTTGCAATATAAATTACAACAGTTAAAAATATTATTAGCGTGATTTAGCGACCATCTTTGTTAATAAAGGATTTCAAATAATTAATTTTACAAATAATTCGGCCTGCAACTAGGTTAGAAAATAAGCTGCAGGCTGAAGATTAAGCTTTGCCGAGGTGTTGGAAACTGTTAACTAGAGTTATGATGCAAAAATTTTAAAAAATTATCGTTTAAATATAAATTGGCATAAATACAATACAAATTATATGTATTCTACATACATGAAAACTTGAATACAGTGCAACAATATGTGAAAAAGGAATGGATAGAAAGGGAACTGAAAATCCCAAGACAGGAATATAAGGGGATTCGATTTTTTTTTTTTTTTTTTAATTTTTTTGTTAATTATGAAAATCCTGCAGACGCTTATAATTATCAATTCATTAATTAAATGTGTATTATAAATTAAATGTATGCCAAAATACATCAGGTAGAGTAACTGAAAAACAGAATGAATATTTAAACGTTTATAGTGTTAAAATATGGACTTTGTAAGAAAGTTAAATAACCTTAAAATAACTTCAATGACTAAAAATGGAAAGCTTAATACGGCAATATATTGCAATAATATTAGTGTGAATTTAGAATCACTTAAGAAATCCAATTTTTAGATTTAATAAAGAGAACTGTTTAAATTAAATTAAACTGTTTACCTAAAATGGTGAATTTGAAAGTTAAAACCATTCTGCTATCTAAGAAGATTCGTTAATATTTATATAGACAAGAAACTTATGTAAGGTGAGCTGCAAATCCGATATTTGATAGGTTGATTATGTATCAGTTTTGTGTATGTCATTAACCTATCAATTTAAATATTCAAAACTGATGTATATATCAGCGACTAAAATCTACAACTTAAAAAGTTTTTAATTCTTACAGAGAATAAAATGTATCTGGCTCATCATTCTTTTAAGCATCATAGAACTTTAAAATGAGTGCAAAAGAAATTCATTTTTACTTTAGCAGACGCCAGACTTTAAATTGATATTTGTTTTACATGCACAATTTTTTACAATATTGATTAAAAAAAATAGAGGCTTGCAGTCTCAATAAAATGAACCATTAATGGAGATAAATGACTTTTTCGTAGCACCTCATCTTCTTGGGAATTCATGTTCTTAGAAAGAAGGAACAGGAAAAAGTCGCGCAGTTCGTCTATTAGCTAAGAGGGGGAAGAGGATCTTCGATCAAATTTCGCGCAGTTCGTACACTACCGATTCTAAGACATATTAATTCGAAGGAATATGGTTGCGTGTGTATGAACTCTCCAATTTATTACTTCTTAAGATACGTGTAATTAGCATGCAGTATAAAAATGATAAATCAATGAAGAGTTTACTTAAATACTCGCTCTTTGATTTCAGATTGAATTCAGCTGATATCGAAATGCAAGTATTAACAAGATTCGGATATGCTCTCAATGAAGAAGTCCACTTGGGCTCTTAGATAAGAACTTTTGCTTACCTATAAGTTTTAGATACGTCACTTCGAAGATTTTTTTAGTTTGTAAATTAGGCGGAGTATCGACACTGATGCCAGATTAGCTGCCAGATTCAGTTTTCTTTATATTCTTTGATATATATGTAAGATAAAAAATATGTAAATCAAAATTATGATTAAATTAACGACAACCCCTTAATTCTTCCTCTCTATTCTAAAAATCGCAATAACTCCTCTGGATTGCGTCATTTCTGGATTAATCTATTCTTGGCTGGATTTAGACTTTACGAGGCCCTAAGCTATTTGAGATATGGGGCCCTTTCTAAGTCCAGATATTATATGTCACTGCCAAATATGACTTTCGGATACCTATAGGGTTAAACTGAAATACAATTAAGAAGTATACATATAGCGAAATAATAAGTCTCATTTAAAAGTCATTTTTATTCTTAACAAACTTAAAAATGCAAACTCTGGTAAAAAGAAACAATAGTTCTTTTAAAAGGCACAATTTACAAAAGGTTATTATCTAATACCTTGAAATATGTTATACAGATTAAGGAATTGTGTTAAACAAAAATGTGGTAAACAAAAATGTAAATTGTGAATACTGTATTGCTGCAAAGAAACACTTCGCGTTGATTTTGTACATAAACACATTTCTCTCTCTTTTCGTTCTTTTTCTTTCCTTCCTTAACTCGTCACTTTCGACCCTACATTCCTATACAAAAAATGCATGTTTTAGTACGCTCCACCACCCCTCCAAGTTTGTCCCATGATCTACGAAACACCCTGTATATATATAGAAATAGAGATTACTAGCTGTACACTTGAAATTACACTAGCTGAACTCATTAAAATCATTACATATTTTTTTCTTATAATAGCCATTTTAAACGGTCTTCCAATCATGTCTGATAAATATCTTAGCAAAATTTATTATCAACAACATAAAACATTTTGAAAACAGGCTCTTCTTATGCGAAATGATTTGAAAAGTATCACATCGAATGCTTGAAAACGCCAGAATGGTCTTAATAATCATTGCGGCAGATACCGTCAGAAATAAAGTCCAAATCCTTTGATTTTTTTTTACGCATAATGTTTCCGATGACAGTTTTCTTTCCTATCCCATAAATCAGCGTTGTTTCAACCACTCCTGGAGAAGCTACGTCATAGTTCTCTGTCTGCTTTGCAAACCGAAACTTTTCATTTAGTCGTACACATAGCGTCAGTCGCACTTACAAACGCGGTACCTCAGTTATGGCTGATGAAAAAATTGATTATTATTATCCTGGAGATGTAATTTACACTGGTAAACCGTTCATCTCATGTATTCAAAAAGGCGTACAAAAGCATATATGCGGATATTGTCTATCAAGGTAATTTTTTATTAGCTTTATCTTAAAATTAAGCTTACGAAAGATGGATATTGATACTTATCTGTATAGAAAGAGAGAATATTGTATTATTTCTGTAATGACGTAAGATAGAGTAGGTACGAAAATTCTTTCAGTGACAAATTATGCTCAGGTTTAGAGAAATTATTGACTTGTAATATGTTCTGATAATTATGAAATTTCTAGTTATAAAATGTTGCAGATGAAATTGATCAAAACTAATACATGCTGTTTGAAGTTTTCGGGGAGGTTTTCTTCCAATTTTTGTGCATAAAAATTATTGCCGAAATAACTGTTCTGTGAGGAATGTATGTAATAAGCTACGTATATAGCTTTTGCGTGAAAAAAACTCAAAATATCCTGTATCAGTTTAATATGAAAAATAATATACATTTTTGTTTATTTAAGTAGTTAAAGAAAGCATAAGTTGAGACATACGTTGAATATAAAAATTAAAAAAGTACGTATATATTAGGTTTTGTGGTGTTGCATTTTCTATTGATTGCACATGATACGATATATTGATAGTACGGCCGGCTCCATTCCTATCAAGGTAAAGTTTATGATTTAGGTAATTATTAACAGTGTACATAAGTAAATAATACATAAATACATAAATAAACTATTGTTTATTGGCGTATAAATTATGTAAAGGTAGCATACGGAAACTTACAAAATTTTGTCATTGTCTTTAATGTGACTATTATAAGTTTAAAATAGGACATTTCAGGAATTTATTTTCGTAATTTAATGTTAATTAGTTGATAAATTTTAGAAAAAACATATCCTCAAATTTGTTTTACAGTTATATTTTATTATTATGTATTAGATTATGTTTAATAATAATGCATCTTTCATACATTTCTGCTTTATTCTTGGAATGGTAATAACAAAGTTGGTTGCTCAGATAATTACTTGAAGTTATTCAGTTCTCATTTGGTGATAGTTCTTAATTTTTTTAATTCATAGTCCTTAAAAGTTCTTAATTTTCGTGCAGACGTATGTACAACTGTTAGCAGCTACGTTTTACCATTATCTTTTCTATTAGTGTACAGAATGAGTTGTATTTTTATAGGAGTTGTGTTAGTTTTAAGATTGGATGAATTGGATGAATATACATAAGTTTATACATAAATTTTCGAAGGCGGAGGTTTCAGTCAAATGTTGTATACTTATCATTGGATTTTATTTTGCACGTATTTTTGTTTTGTTATGAATATGTTTACATACATATACATCTAAGAAAAATAAAGAATATGTAAAAGATTAAATTAGCAACGTAAATTAATTTCCCTTCACTGTTCTAAAAATAGCAACATCTACTTGCACTGCGTCATTTCGAGAAAAATCTTATGTCATATGACTCTTACGTAATTCTGGTGATGTAAATTGAACTAAAACTCAAGCAGCCAATAATAATTTTACAGTATCATTAACTATCTAATCAAAATGCTTTGAGAAGATTTCATCCTGAACATTACGCACTTTCTTTATACGCTTAACCTCAGGTGGACTGCAGTCTGTCTGCTTTTTTTTTTTTTTTTTTGCTGCAAATCTTATCAAAAATGTAAGCCCTTTCTCCTTTGGGCCTGTGAGCCGTAACATGTTGCTCAAAATAAAACAGAAGATTTAATTTACATTCGCCTCCAATTTCGTCCTCCTGCTCTTCAGTTACTTTGTTTGTATTATTACATACATATATATAAATATGTTGTAGACGTGGATATTAATGATCCAGAAATTAGCAGCAAACGTGGCAGCCGAGGCAGATTATATGTTCATTTTTATTTCAGCTGTTACGTCAGTGTTATTGTTGTTATTTCCGAGTCCAAATTTCATGGAAGAATAGGTGACAGAGCCTCAAAGAGAATAGATGTCGTGCACCCCAATTTTAGGAGAGAGAACCCCGGGTGGTGGTCTAAGGGTCTCTCACCCCTCTTCCCTGCCACCAAACCCTAGCATCCTACCACCGAGAGGACGTTTGGGTCGCTATATATTGTGCGCGAAGCATAATCCACATACAAACAGTCATGTCTTTTCCGGGATTCGAAACGGGCCCTCCAATACGGCAGTCAGTCATTAATAACTATCCCGTCTTGGCGGCTAGAAACCGCCATTTTCTTGTAATTAAACGGAAAAAATGAAAGAAACGTTAATTGAAATGATTTCTGTTACTTCGTAAAAGAGAGGTACATAATATAGTTTTTTTTCCCTTCAAATAGCTGGTACATGATTCTTTTTTTATAAATAGCTGGTGATATTTATATGGAACAACGTCTGAGCCAAGTCAATAAAAGTTTCGCTGTAAGGAATGCAAAGTGCCTTTCATAAAGTGCCTTCTTCTTTCTTCATTTCAGTCAATATCCATTACAAAATCAGACAGTACCTGTGTCTTTTCCAACATTTTGTACGTTTGGTAGAGACGCCTTCATCGCAACGCCTTCGCCGGGACTCGAACCACGGACCTCTCGAATACGCGTCGAGCTTCCTGACCACTTAACTCCGAAAGCATGTTAAGAAGGCGGGAGAAATACCTTACCGGTAAAGGCTATTTTCGTCGCTAGTGCAGCTTTCACCGTCATCGAATTCTTCATTTGTCATTTCACGATCGTCATTCTCAACAAATTCTTTAATTTTTCATTTTTACATACATGAAAATAATTCGCCGCCTGTTGCTATTGTAATTCGTATGATTTTCTTGTCTTCATTTTCAATCGTTCGAAATCTTTAAAAATGTCGGCATCTTCTTTGCCATCGCTGATGCTAGCAAACATACATTGTTGATGAATTCACTTGTTCCCACGGGATCATTTCCATACAAGTGTCTTACGTTGAATTGCTTCCAAAATGCTGTTACTGTCTCGTGCTTTCCTTGCAGTGCTTTATTTGGAGAGATGTAAACATGAATGACGTAATAGGCTTTGAATGTTTTAATGATTCCATGGTTTTAAGGAAGTAATCCGGTCTAGATTTAGACTTGATAAGGCCCTGAGCTGTTTGAGATATGGGGCTCTTCATAAGTCTTTTATAATATATTTTAATACTATTTATACTATATTTTCAATTGGGGGGCCTCTAAGCTGCAGCTTGTGTAGCTTATACGTAAATCTGGCTCTGGAAGAAGTGCTCGGTAGAAAAAATAAAATCTCTATATTTGAATGAAATGTTGTGAGGGTTTCAGTGCCGTGTCCTAGAGGATTATCGAGAATTAGAAGGACTTTTAAGCTAACGTTTCGCTTTTTAAAGTGATTTTTGACTTTTTAGAAAATGAATTTTCAAAGCAATAATCAAAGAGGACTATCGGAACGTGGCGGATACGGTGCACAGTATACCGCGTATAATTCATATTCTTCTTGCCTTGAGACACATGTTAAATTGAGACACTTGAAAAAAAAACGCGTATAAGAAAATTCGCGTTCCGCAGTCCGCGTTCGTAAATCCAATGTCAATAATTCTTCACAAGTTTGAAACTAGAAATCGAGAGCAAGCTCGTATAATTTTTTATGGCTTCATTTAAGTCGTAATAAATATCTGTCTATTAATTAGTTATCGTGTACATTAATTTGGACAGTCAAATTTATCAGTCTTTGATTTTTAACTTTCTTCATATTCTGTTAATATCTTCATCTTAAAAGAAAAAATTTTCACCTTTCTCAAAAATATTTTCTCTTCTTTTTCATAAAGAAAAAGGTAATCCTCCAGTTACGTCTTAATTCACCATTATAATGTGCTAGAGCTATTTCTTATGGACAGGCATGCTTATGGACAGGCATGCTTTCGTAAAGAATTTTCTAAGGGAAACAAACTGGTAGTTACGTTTCACGTCAAGAAAACGATTAATAAACATGCAGCCAGCCCATTCGCCAGTACTCAATGCTATGTTAATCCCTCTATAAGCGTGGAAAATTTTATAGATTTTGATTTCAAAGCGTTATTTGCCGTTTCTTTTTCTTGCAGTATTAAATTCCACGAAGTCATACATAAAATTTTAAACTGATTTCTTTAAGGAGGCTATCAGATTCAACCTATTATACAGATTTATCTTTGGATGCCTTACATAAGTTTGAACTTTGTGTAAAGTAATTAGTTGAAAGTTATGTATAATGCATGATTACGATGTTTCAAAATTGAAAGTTATAACTTTCAGTTTTAATAGTTTGATAATTGTGGTGATAGTTATAACTATCGCAATTAGTTTTTAAATGTGTATCTAAAATTTCGCTTGCCCGTTCACCTGAGGCAAGTCCATTGTTCAAGCTGTACTAAATTATCTGGAGACTCACAGTTTTCTATTTCTTGAATGGAATGAACTGTCGGTAAGTCCGTCAGTAGCGACGCAGATAAAAATTTTTAACCGGTACAAAATGTCTTCCAAGTACGGTATCCAAGGGTGTTTTTTTATATCTACACCTGGAGTTGTTTCCTTGAGTGCAATAAAATGTAGAAGTTCTTCATTCACTTCTGGATTATTTGGTACATGGATGAACATATCTAGTTGTGATTTGTCCGTAGATTATTTTTAGGCAGTGATCTTTTACTGTTTTCTGCAGAACCCGGGGTTCCGCTATTCAAACACCAGGGATCCGTGACTCGAAATAAAAATTGAAGATGAAAATTATTGGCCATCCATACTAGTTGACTGTCGCACTAGTATTTATTAACTAAAAAATATGAGGATACATTTAGTTACAGATTGGTTTTAAAACGTACCATATGGTCATCATACTGTCAAAGAGAATAATGACATACACTGGCTTTGCAAAAATCAAGTTTTTGTAATGAATTGAATTATGACAACAATGCTTTAAATTTTACAGTGGAGCACTTTTTTCAATTGAAGAAAAATATTAAAGAATATTTCGCAGAAGAAAGAAAATACGAAAATTCGTACTATACAAAAATACAAAAATATCAGATACAAAGAATACTAGAAAATAGAAAAATACTAGATACAAAAATTCGTTCGTATACTACGATAAACGAGAAGGCCAGCTAATGAAGGAAGGGAATAAGTTATTGTCATATCAACACGTTCTACGTTAAAATCCAAATTTAAGTTAAGAGGAGCTCTTAAACTTTTGTTGTAGATTCATGCGGAATACCTGGAAATTTCTGATACAGCTGTAACCATAATGGCGTTCGGAACAACATAAAGTGAAAAATATTTCTCAGCGTATGTGGAAACCAAAAAAACAACACAGAGACAAATTAAATGCAGATTAATAAATGCGATAGCAGATAACATGAGTAGAGCTAGCTTCGATAGTCAGTGTAAAAACAACTGCAGGCATATCCGTTGTGATTAAATATGAGGCAGTGGTAGGTGACATCTAGAGCACGAGTTAATACTATTATAATTACATTAATTTTACGTTAAAATTGTTTAATAAAAATACTTTTTATTAATTGCCTTTACATAAAGCACTTAAAATATATTGATCTACTTTAAATGTTATGATACTTACGTATTATCCCGTCGACCATTAAAGTTGCCTACCATCGTTCGAAAGTTGGCCAAATGCCTTTTATTTAAAACAATGAATATTCTACCCTCTTCGTTGCTTCATTTTTGCTGTTTATGAAAATGTTTTCGTCTGTTTCTACTATTTTATTACGCCTTCCGATTTTACCAGAAGCTCTGCTGAGAAAACAAACTTATCACAAGTAATTTTTTCAATCTGTTGCTCATTTTTATCGGCCGTATTTAACTGACCGTATTGTATTCATCAATACACACGTTTTTTATACCAGGATCCGTAACTTTGAAAATAATCCGCTACTTGCGGTTCTGTTGAAGAATCCAAATTTTAATGATTTGTTTTCAAATGCGAGAAAAAAATGCAGCAGTAAGAGTTAATTTATATCATTCTTCGTCATAAAATGCAGCTTATCGAGAATCAATCACGGTTACATGAAACGAAAGCACATATATTATGAGTTTGTTGTTACTTGACGATTTTATCCATAACTGCCGCTTACCGTTGCAACTATAGGACCTATATTATTTTAAGATATATTTTTCTAAGGTTAGAATGGGGTTCCCTGAAAAAAAAATCTGATAGTCCTAAGGGTTCTGTGAGTCATCAAAGTCTGAAGACCACTGGTCTAAGGCCCAGACTCAATACTGAGTGGTTCGTTAATTTTTTTTTTTTTTTTTTTTTTTGTAAGTTACTTATGACATTATCGGAAATAACAGAAATTTCCTTTTCCATGGTACGTCTAGATGCAGGTATTTGTTGAATTAATTTGAGTAGTTTTTTGTTTTCGGGATCTAAAGCAGAAATTACTTCTAAAATATTTCTTTTTTGAACCAGTGTAAGAGCGTTTAACCTGAGCGGTATTGAAAGCAATAAATAATCCGGCCTCCATTGTTACATTTGCCTCTTTAATAAAAGTTGACATAATCTAGATTTGTTTATATTTAATTTTGCTTTTTTAGACAATTTTTGAATTCGTTTTGACTCTCAACCAGCAGAAAATTGTTGTAATATGCTTTGATTCATAATGTCGCTCAGGGTTATTGGCCGTGAACTGTGACAGTGTTACTACCTCACATAACAGACATTGGTTTCCCCGTTTTCTTCAAACTCGTTCTTTCATTCCGCTTTAAATCTCTCTCTTCACGTCTGTTTTTTCCAGATAGCGTAATTTCTTACCTCCGATGTGAAAGTGTGACCCCCCCCCAAAAAAAAAATTCAGATTTTATATTACGTGAAAAAGGTCTGTTTTTAACGTTTTATACGTTACCTTCATGTATTTAATGTCATGTTCCTCGCACTTAAACCAGAAAATTAAAATTCTACAGCAGTATCACAAAATAATTTAAAAAGAGCAGCTTTAGAATTTCCGATACACAATCTCGCGCGCTGAAGATAAAAATATTTTTTTTTTCGTACAGTGTTGCCATTGCTCGCTTTGAAATCGTTGAGTTTGTTAATCAAAAATTCGTTAAAAGATTTACAAAATATGAAGTAGGTAATAAAACAAATTCCTGATTCCAAGTTTCTGCTTTCAGATGTACATATTCGAGTGAAGAATTACGTCATTCAAAATTTGATAACTCTAGGTACCGTTGTTTTCTGACAGTGAAACGTACATTCATGTATGCAAATTCTTCATTATTTGATTTCTTTAAAATATAATTCAGGGCGATAATATGTAGTGGCAACAATTTGAAAAGTGAAACGGGCATTTAATGTTTTCAACGCAAAATTGCAAAACGAAATTAATAGCCTTTCTGGGCTATTAAAAAAAAAAAAAAAAAAAAAAAACTGCTGAAAGCAGGATTCAGTTGCAATCATCTATAGCCATAGTTCAGATAATTCTGATAAAGAACGTAGGGAAAAGGTTTAAAGCATAAATGTCAGGCGTTTTTTTATGCGTGCAAAAACTTTTATTCTTCTGTTGTATAAATCAAATGAGCTATGCGTCGTAACATGCAAAAATAAACATTCTAGCCTGATTAGTGATGCTGAAAACCTTCCACGTCAGACACACTTAGAAATGATAAATAGATGTCGAAAATATAATGAATTATAGAACTGAAAGATGATAAACAGATGTCGAAAATTTTATGAATTCTTTTAATCAGATCTACCAGAAAAGTACGCTCTTATAAACTATGCGATCAAACATTCCATTTTAGGAATATGTATATTACTCGACTGTTTTCGGAGGAATGCAATTACGGAATTTAGGCAGTGAATTTGTCACAGTTTATGAATGCGCTTCTCTTCTGAGAAATAACGAAGCCCCCCTTCCCCCCCCAAAAAAAGGGTAAAGTCAGTTTAGTCTTTCTCACGCAGTAAATACGAGAATAAAAAACTTCTATATTAATTTTCATATGGTACATTTTACATATTCCAAATTATTGACATGTTACTAGATGAATGCAACAGATTTTGAAAATGTTTCTTTCAGTGATTTATTCAAATTTTAAAAGTTATGTTTCTAGCTAGCAGAAAGATTGCCCCTTGTCTGTTTTCTTGACCAGTATATTCTATTCATTGCTTTTTGCAGCCTATAATTACCATTCACAGACTTTTTCCATTTAGAATTTTCCGTTCTGGTGGTGGTAAGAAGGATTTCGTGAACGTTTTTTCTCTCCGAAGCGTTACGTGTCTATCCTAAAATGACGTTTTTGAATGTAGAAACCTTAAATGGGATACAGAAGTTGCAATTCCATTTCCTGTCAGCTGGTATTAACCGCATATTTACAGTGCCTTTAGAGCAGTATTTCTTAAACTGTGGGTCGCGACCCTAATTGGGAATCGTCGGCGCATTTTTTTATAATAAAAACGTACATTTTACTTTAAAAAATTAAAGTTAATAACCTAAAACTACAATAGTTTATTACAGTGCAAGTTAAGAAACCGATAGTTTCAACTTACGTGTGTCAGATTTGCGCTGTGCTTATGCGGGTGGGTCCAAAAAATTTTCGTAAATATTATGGGGTCCTCAAAACAAAAAGTTTAAAAAACCCTGCTTTCGAGGATTGTTTTCTCTTAACCTTTACGTAATGAAATTCTGTCTCTCTGAAATGCCGTGAGAACAACGAACTCTGAAAACAATATCTCACAAGTGCATGGACAGGAAGGAGGTAGGAATTTTTTTCAAGCAGAACCATTTTATTAATGTACTACGTGAGAAAGGTAAACCCATGGTCCACAAACCCATGGTCCACAACATGTTAAATGGATGGACAACGAAAAGCCTCGATGGATATAAGTTGGAAATTCTAGCACTGGAGAATTGCTTGACGCGTTTTTAAGAATTGCACATACTCGGTATCCATGTACACATCGACTTATTTTCACTTAAAAAAAAATCCCAGAATTGCACAAAAATGGCACTGCGCATACCTTTTATCTATGTACACATCGACCTATTGTCACTTAAAAAGTAAAAAAAAAAAAATTTGACAAAATTTCAATTGTTTTTACCCCTGTAAAAAGGGGCAAACAAATAAGTGGGCGATTCTGCACTTTACCGAGAATGGTTTCGAAGAAAAGGCATCATTCATTATAGAAAATTATGTTTGAACAACCAGCGAGATGACATTATGCTTTAGCGATAATTCGGTAGCGAAATAGCGATGCAGGCATCCATTCAGTTATGGATGACTGATAACTTATAGCCAGAATACCACTGAGATCAGTAGTTTACCTGGCTCAATGAAATTTATGCCAGATGGACACAATAACATAGAACTATCTTCACATAATGTCCGCCGTAAGGAGGAGCAAAGACGGATAAAGAATAGGAAGACCAGTAAAGGCGTGTAACCGAAGTGAAGCAAGTAACCGGCCCGGTAAAGGCGTGACTAAGTGTGAGTCATAAAATGAGTTAAGAATGTGAATAAAACTAGTGAATTTAAGAAATACTCAGTACAATAAATGAATAAGATACAAAATTAAGAATGCTAAATAAACACATTAGGTACATTATTTACAGGTGGGCGGAGAATTGCTATTTTGCGTATTCGAGTTTTATAAGCAGCTAAGATGAATTTAATAACAGACGGTTTTTCTATTGATTAGTATGTGTTCGTTTTGGAAAAATTCGATCTGGAAATTTAAACGTAATATGCGGCTGGTTTAACTAATGAGTTTAGCAAGTGGCCGATCCTGTATTTATATTCGTTAATATTATGCAAAGGCAGACATATGTTAATAATTTTGTGTTGTTCAACTGAAATATAAGCATTTTTTTCAATGGGTAATTATAAGAAAAAAGGCTTGAACACTCAAAAACAAACAAATTTGCTGAAAATATTGTTCATTTTAGTGAAACCACTAAAGAACAGATATGATTATAAAAGTAAAGTAATTTATAGTATTTAGCACTTTTTTTTTATTTCCTGTTCTTGTATTCTTTAATTATGTAATTTTCATTTCAGGCGGGGGCCTCTGAAATTTTGTGGATGTTGTCGTGTAACTAGATACTGCAGCAAAAGTTGTCAGGTGAAGTATCTGATATACAACTTCTCTAAGTAGATTTTAGTATTTAGTTTGAAATTCGTTTATTTACGAAACTTCATTGGTACTATTCCGTTTTGAAAGCCGTAAAAAAAATTGCAGCGAAAATGTATGCGCAAAAGCGCCAAATATAGCAAATGCGCCCATTTAACAGTATGCCAGATCTAGCGTACGCGTTGATTTCAGATTGCGTAAGTTTATATAGTTCTATATTTCTTAAGACCCCATTGAAATACTAGTTTAATTTTGAAATCCTTTTTTGATATCCTATCGATTTAACAAATTGGGAATTGCCCATGACGAAAAGTCTGCGATAGAATTTTGGGTAAAGTTCAGAATCACTCACTGCTTGACGCGTTTTTAAGAATTGCACATACTCGGTATCCATGTACACATCGACTTATTTTCACTTAAAAAAAATCCCAGAATTGCACAAAAATGGCACTGCGCACACCCTTTATCTCTGTACACATCGACCTATTGTCACTTAAAAAGTAAAAAAAAAAAAAACTGACAAAAATTCAATTGTTTTTACCCTTGTAAAAAGCGGCAAACAAATAAGTGGGCGATTCTGAACTTTACCAAGAATGGTTTCAAAGAAAAGGCATCATTCATTATAGAAAATTATGTTTGAACAACCAGCGAGATGACATTATGCTTTAGCGATAATTCGGTAGCGAAATAGCGATGCAGGCATCCATTCAGTTATGGTTAGCATTTTTTATATACTAAATTATAATAATGATCTGAATAGTTATTTACTGTTATGCTTCCATTCAGTCATGTTTAGCCTTTTATATATAAATTATAATAACAAAAAAGTTAACCTTTCATCTAAATTAAAACATCAATCTTAGATAGTTATTTACGATTATACTTCCTTTCTTGAGTTAGGGTTGCTGCAATTATTTTTGGCAGCACTGACATCAAAATAGCTTGGCGATTTTTTACGGCCCTCAAAACCGAATAGTACCCTATCATTATATTTTTAACAATAAAACGTTATTCGAAATATAAAACAGAAAAAATAAAATTAAAAAAACTATATTTGTCTTTTAACAGAAAACCACACTGACTACCAATAAGTATTTGGACACCTGTGATAGAAAAGAAAAACTAACTTTATTCAAAATCAATAGTTGGTAGAGCCTCCACGAGAGTTAATTACAGCGTGAACCAACCCTCCAGGGCATACTTTCCACAAGTCTTTGTATGACAGCTAGTGGTATTTTCTTCCACTCGGCTTGGAAAAGACATAGAAGTTCCTTCACCGATTTTGCACGGGTAGTGCACCCCTGAGTTCGGCGATGCAACTTGTTCCAGAGGTTCTCGATAGGGTTCAGGTCTGGAATCTGGGCAGGCCAGTCCATTCGATGAACTCCATTGGCACCATACCAAACCTTGGTTAACGTCGAAACATGACAACTGGGTTGTCGTCCTGAAAGTAACAGGGGTCCAACCCGTAATACTACCACAACGTAGGAAGCACATTGTCATCCAAAATAGTGCAGTAGGCATCGGAGTTGAGCTTACCATGAATGGGGCCTAAGGATCCCAGCCCAGACCAGGAAAAACACCCCCAGACCATAATTCCACCTCCGCCGAACTTGACTGTTGGCACAATGCATTCTGGCCTCCAGGTAGACGCCAGACCCAGACCCTGCCATCCGAACGGTTAAGGGTGAACCTTGATTCGTCACTCCAAAGAACCCGTTTCCACTGATCTACGGTCCAATTTCGATGTGCTTTGCACCACATTAACCGAGCAGCGCGGTTGGACTTTGTGATCAAAGGCTTATGGGCAGCAGCACGACCATGAAAACCAAGCAGATGTGCTTCCTTACGGATAGTATTCATTGAAACAATACTCCCGGATGCCTGTTGAAACTCCTCGCGGATGAGGGGCATCGGTTGGGTGCGGTTCTTCCGAATTTCTCTGGACAGCACTCGTCGGTCTCTATCTCCCAGTTTCGTTGGTCTGCGGACTCGGGGCACATTCTGACAATCACCGCTCACCTTCCACTTCTTAATCACATAGGCCACTGTCGATTTTGGGTACTTCAGATCGGTAGAAATGTCCCTCAAGGATCGACCACATTTGTGATACCCGATAATTATACCTTTCTCAAAATCAGAGAGCTCCGAACTGCGAGGCATATTGCATGCGACTAAAGCTGATGCTGTTTCCTACGCGATATATACAGGCGGAGTTCGTGACGTACCTTAGGACCGCAGATATCGTCATTTGCATAGGTGTCCAAATACTTATTGGTAGTCAGTGTATAGCTTTCTGCGTGGCTAATTGATATGAGTTGGCTGTATAATACTCGTATTAAAGAAATTAAATCTAGGTCATGCAGAGGTTATGTGGGTCATGTAAAGCAGCGGTCGTCAACCCTTAGAACTTCACGGACCACTACATATATAATTTTATATTTGGCGGAACACTAATATGAATAATAAAACCCCTTCAAATAAGATCTTGAATAAACAATGTATTAATACCCAAAAACAATATTCAACTTTCCAATACATGTCATTCTAATTTTCATTTGTTAATATAATTTTCGAAACATTTGGTGTTCTGAAGCACGCCTTTATGGAAATTCAGGCTACGCCCTTGATTATGAGTAAAAATTAAAATACTATTAACAAGTACAAAATTCTTATTCTTCTACAGAAAGCTTCACATTTCCATAGACTGAAAAGGAATTTCACGAAAAGCTAGAACAAACCGGCAAACGCAAAGCAATATCAATAAACTAAGTGTTCTGCTGCGAATTTTTAATTATTGCAAACATAATAATCATTGCTTACTCAGCAGTGGCGCCATCGGTCAACAGTTAGACAAAGCGAAAACTTCCAGTGATTGAATTATTGCAGGTGATTCTCATAAGAATCCATCAAGTTGCCTATTGACACGGAGAAAAACTCTTTTATTAACGGGTGCAATAGTAAATGCTTGTAATTCAAAAGGAAAGAGATTTCCAGTTCGCGCTATTATTTATAACAGCATCATATCCATGGATGCCAACTCTCACTTTCAATTGTTGCTAGATACACCTGCAAAAATAGCTAAAAAGTCGCTAAATTCAGAAGGAATTTCCCAAAAAGTAGTAGCTGAAACTTTAGAAAAAAGTATAATCCATATTCCATAATAGGTTTTGTCACTAGTCACTTTTTAAACTGAATCCTCATAAAAATATAAATAATGTCCCAATTTTTTTGCGGATCATCAAAACGTTTTCACGGACCACCGTTAGCGATCGCTCATGAAAAGCATTGCTCAGGATTGCTGGCATGAACGCAAGATTGTGAAACTTAAAATTTCATTCCATGATATTTTGACAGTGATAAAATAAGTCATTGGACACTGCTGCGACAAATAGGCTCAGAGCGAAGAATTTTTGCTTTGTAATTTAGTTCGTGACTGAGAAATGTATTATTGTCATAATTGGTACTGCCTTATAGCCACAGAAATAACATTTAAGTGATAATTGAAAATATATATTGTTGCGTGAGTGCGGACGGATTCGTAATAGATTGAATGCACACAGAATAATAGATAATAGGTTGATAACATTTATTTTTATCAAAAGAAACACATTACAATTCAGGAACCTTGCACAAAATTAATAGCACAGCTCTTCTCTGTATCAAAGAGTGCAATCAATAGTTACACTTCAAACTACTAAGAATGTTAAACACAACACATTAAAAGGAGGAGCTCTCACGGATATCGTAGTACTCCGATGATGTTTTGGTGTTTACATTCAGAGTGATATTTGAAAGGATCAAGCAAAATAAAACGTGTAACATTACATCATATTTTATTTTATTAAATAAAATAATCATTTCAGATGTTTGAAATGAAATGTATCTATCTGTATGTCGATTTTGAATTGGATCGTTTTTTCTTATGTAATTTTCTGATGATAAAATAATTTATTGGTTTTACCATTATTTTTCAAATATATTTCTTAGTTATGGTTTTGTCTGGAGGTTATGCAATGAAATTGCTGGAAGTAATATGTTATTTTATCTTTTAAGATTCTCTAATATTGTATTCCCCTTTTAATTCTTTATTTTCTTGTTGCACAGTAGTTAACTGCACATTTTTATGTTCATCCTCCATACGTTCTTTTGTGCGTTGTGATAATTGCCTATGCTTTAGAAACCCAGCTAAGTATGTATGAGGAGTAGCGAGCATAACTGGCGCCCGGGGCAAAATACCTTTTCGGCGCCCCTTCCCCCGAAAAAACACAGTGATATGATGAAAATCTTGTTTGGAGACCACCATAGTATATATATCAGTGGCGTAGCGAGGGAGGGCATCATACAATCCCTTGCCCCCCCTCGCTACGCCACTGATATATATATAAAGAGAGAGATTTTAATTGGCAATAGCCTTTTTATTTTTCATTTTAATTTGTTTTCCTTTCTGTCGTAAAATTAGTGACATTTATAATATCTAAATTGCGTCATTTTAAATTAATTCGTATCCTATGATATTACATAACGCTGCAACGCAGGTACGTTTTAGCCAATCAGCAAATAAGATTTCAATGGAAACCAAAATTTTTTTAGAACCAAAATATTTTGACACTTTCCCAGGCTTTCTGCTAAGTGCAGACTTCCTTCTTTCCCGCTTGCTTGCTTCCAATTAACACGTAGCGGCTTACGACTCTCATCCATTATCTGAAGATATACCAAACGTCCAAAAATATGGGGTACAGATTGTATCCATATTATACTGTAATTTTGTTACATCCCCTACCTGCAATCTAAAATGTGTTAGGAAAAAAAAAAAAAAAAAAAAAAAAAAAACTAAGCGCATCTGCACTTAAGGTTGTGTGAAATCGCCGTTCAAAACGTAAGGTTTCCGATCTGTATAAGCCCTGCTGAAATGCGAGTTCGCTTTCTTTACTCAGAGCTTGGATAGCTCGTATCTTGTTGCTTCGCTATGTGTTTCAACGTTTCAAAATGTGATAAGTGTATTTAGAATTCAGGGGTGCTTGTGTCGCGTCCGTTGTGATATGTGAAAAGGAGAAAATATGCCCTGACAAATTATTCTTCAAGAAGAAAACGTTATGTGTATTGTTATCTACAAAGTATTCAACGTTTGTAAGTTTCACTTTCGTCTGCACAATTAAGCCAGGCACTATCTTAAAACCGTCATCTGCGATTACAATTTTTGTGTCATCTCTCCCGCATTCTTAAACCATTACAAATAATGTGTGCTTGTGTGTATGTTTGTGCGCTTAATAATTTAAACGTTGGGGGAAACGTAGCTACATAAAGAAGTAGTGGACCAATCTAATATTTGTTTATTTTCATTGAGAACTGCTTCTAAGCCAACCTAGATAAATTGGCGTTGAACTTTTATTTTTGAAATGTATTTGAAAAAACACGGAGTAGCATACATTATCAGGTTAGCACCAACAGAACGGGAAAGAAAAATGCGACGTGTTCAAAATGAAGTCGACGTTCAGAATGGTACAAATTTTGTATATATATAAATAATTTTTGATAAATTATATCTACATCTAGTATCTCATGTATAATGCAACATGAAAGGTTTTAAGAAAGGAAGCCTCACCGGCAAAATAAGGTTATGTCGGCAAGACCATTTAGCATTGAGGTAAATGGGAATCTCGCCAATCGCCAAGCTAGCGTTGGATTTGACAACTAATTTTTTTCACCAAATTTGACGAGAAACAGCCAAACGTCGCCAGATTTGGCCACCATTTGGCTACATTTTGGTCCAGTCTGTGTATCTATATAACTGTTACTGTAATTCCCTATATGACTATAATTGGTACTGTAATTGAATAATTGTAGTTGATCCCTATGTTTAAATGTAACCGTATCCGTCATCTCCGAAAAAAGACACTTCAATGATTTCTTTCTTAATCAACTGCTCTCAAACCACGGAGCATTCCCTAGCTACTTCAACAGATTCAAACTAAAGACTCCACCCAGTCGCTGTACATGTGGACAAGTAACAGCGGATGCACTGCATATGATTCTTCAATGTCCGAGTTTGGACAGAAAAAGAAATGAACTTTTTCCTCAAACTTTGACTTTCGACCTTCTATGCAAATTAATTCTATTAGACAAAGGTCGCCAACTGCTTTCCAAATTTATGGAATTCTTGTATTCTAATGAGAACACAATCTATGTATAACATAAAATATTTGTGGCTTGAAAATGTATTTCTAATATTCTGATTTTCTATTATATGCTTAATTTTTTGTATTTCATTTTCTGTCAGAATTGTAACAAAACTCATGATATCTTTCAATATTGGTCTTGTACACTATTTTTGTATTATCTATCATTCTGTTGTCAAAATATGATTGATCACTGTATATATAAATTTTTGTAACTAAAGATGTTGGCGAGGTCAATACATCTTTTAGTTAGCGGACCTCAAAATTTGCTAGGACTTAAATTACAAATAACTGATTTTTAAATTTATTAAATTTTCTTTAGCCTAGCTTTGGCTGATTAGCTAATATTCTTAGCATATGGCTCCGGTGATACCTCAACACTGAGGTGCGGACTGGATATTCCATTCTTATGTTATATCAAAATATCAATTATAGTAATTAATAATGTAATCTTCAACAAAAGTGAGTTTAATTTTCATTATTTTTTAATTCCAGAATTTTATTGCTGTACTATGTAGAAATGTTTTAGGAAATCTCAAAAATGCACTTGAAAGAAATCAGTCCAGGCAGTGAGCGGTTTGTTTGAGTTGATTCCAGCAATCCCACTCCTTTTTCATTTATTTCTGCTTCCCCCCCCCCATCTTTGCACACCGCTCTTGATCCATGCTTTTCCAAACGCATTCATCAAGGTATAGTCAAGGTCATCAAGGTTAGTGGGCTGTGAATCGGTAAGTTAGCGAACGGTTCCAATCTGTTCCCTTAAGGGAAGCGGTTTTGACCATCTCTAGTGTCAAGCAGAGTCGAGGGGCACTTAGAGGCAAAGAAGGAGATAAAAGAAGGTACCTCCTAAAGTTCCAACTTCCGCTGGATGCGCCGCTGATTAACTTGCAGGATTGATTTGCAAGTTTTTTTCCGGCTGTCTAAGTTAGTTGCTATAGAGCGCTGAAAGTAGAAGAATGCATGGGTGAGACTGTCAGTCAGGATTCCAGATATTGAGAGGGCACGACTACCTTGTCATGTGATATGTGAAGCAGTCGTTGATACGTTGCGAGATTCCAGATTAGAAAATCTGAAGAAAACATTAAATATTACATAAAAGGAAATTTTTCTATTACTCATCAAAGTAACATCTTATGGAATTAACCAAATTTCATCTCTTAATACAATCTATAGCAGTCCTGTAAGTTGAAATTCGCAGTGCATGACAACGTAATGGGGCTGATGTAAACAGAATCATGTTTTCATTATTACATTCGAAGATGTATCAGTAAAGCAAATATGCAATTAATTTTAGTAAGAGTTAACAAAATAACAGAATAAATGCAGAACAAATATTAACAAAAAATACCCATATACAACTTCAAGGTGTGTATCCCAGAGCATACTTAGAATAAGCAGTCACATATCACGTGAGCGGAATCAAGCATTCTGATTCACTTAGCGTATACTTGTCCAAAACTGATGAAAAGAATAAAATAATAGGCTGCGATAGCGAAAAATCACTATTTTTCCCATGTTCTTCAAATACGATAAATATAAGGAACATTAGAAATTTCAGTCCTAAAAATGCAGGAAGTCCTAGAACAAGGCTGAACATAGAACTCGAGTTCTTTACTCATGTGGGGAGGTCACCCTCCCAGGTGCTGACTTTTAGAAATGCTTCTTGAGTATTGAGGAAACGCAATATTCTAGGGTAAAGTAAAAAGGAGAAAATAAGGGTAAAATCACTATGTAGAGATCAAAATGTCCACTAACTTGGTATTAGGTGGGGGAAATTTTCGTTTCCACTAAGTATGTATGCTGGGAAAGGTCGAAGAAATCTATCGTTGGTGAGAACTTTATAGTGAAACATGTTGAAATTATTCATGAAGTTCCACTCCTGAGCATTTTTGAAGAATTTATCGTTAAGTTTTCGCAGATATTCCGCGATGGTATCTATTTTGAGGTCCTCATGGAGGAGGGTCTTGTTGCGGACATAATTGTGTGCGTTCGTGGTAATACGCAGGAATTGATTTTGCACGATTTGGAGTTTTTTTTACATCTGAGTCTTTGGCTGCCGCCCAAACAGAAGCTGATAAGTCAAAATAGGTCTAATTGTGGAAAGATAGACGAGTCTCTTCTTCTCCAAATCCAGTCTAGAGTATTTACCAAGTATAGGAAGCAAGCACTTGATAATTTTGAGTGCAGTGGTTCGAATATTATTGATATGGTTAGACGGTAAGACGATCATTAACCCCTTCGCGCCGACTGTCACGTATACGTGCCAGCAACGAACGCACTTACCTACCGGCCGACACGCAGGCGTGCCAGAGGATTGTTCCATTCTCTACCGACTGTCACGTATTTGTGCCAGTACTTTGGAACGTGTTTCAAATTATAATTTCTGTCACAAGATGGCACTGTATGTCCATATGGTTTCAGATACACGTAAATTAGACCTTCTACTCGAAATGAGAGAAGCATGACTCACATACACGTGTTTTTGATTATATAAACAAACGGGGAAATAAATGTTTCCGAATGACGTGATTTATGACGTCTCTTTAAATCGCACTTTATTCGCACGTGGTAGTTGTTTACTGTAAGTAGAGAAGTTTTATTTGCTCTAAAGCGTTGGGTATTTCGGTTTGCAGTTCAGTTTTTAGAAAATAATTAGATCTTGTTAGACGTGAATTCTTTGTTTTTATCGTTGCAATGTCGAAGCGTCGAAAATGTTTAACAGAGCATGAAATAGCAGAAATGATGCAAAATATTTCAGATATTGATTCTGAAATTCTGATATTCTGATATTGATTCTGAAAGATTAACTGAAAGACATTTTCCAAAACTTTGTTCAGAAGAGACTGATAAGAAAATGAGACGACGATGCTTCGTTTGTTCACATTCCCGGGAAAATCCTCCAAAACGGCAAATGAGTTATTACGAGTGCAAGGAATGTAACGTAGGACTGTGTGTAGATCCCTGTTTTCAAATTTTTCATACGGAAAGAGAATTTTAAGTAATATATTTAGTTTTCAGATGTATAATGTTAAAATTCATAAAATGGTGAGTAATTAAAATAAAATGTGTAAAATATGCATTTAAACAAGAAATAAGGTAATTAAAGTATATATATAAAAATATTTATAAAGCATAAACCGTTTAAATACTCTATAGAGCATTATTAAACAATGCGTTGATACTTCGGAAATTTCATGGATTTAGGCTTAGTAGCAAAAAAGCCCCCGGCCCCAGCGATAAGCGCGCGTTTTCGCTACCCGGATCGAAGGGGTTAAGAGTGACTCTGAGATATTTGGCACTATAGGAACTCTTTCATTAAAGTGGAGAAGATTTTTCTTCAGTTGCTTATTTCTTTTTCTTCTGCGAATGATCAATAATTGAGATTTTTGAGCATTAATCTTCACTTTCCAATTCGCACACCATGACTCGCCCTCCTAAAGAGAGTTAGTTACCTGATGTGTTTATAAAAAACAACGCCTCATCCAAGCAGTAGCAGTTTTCTCATTATTTTCCACTTATGTAGTTGCTCTTCTTTGTACGGATATAAAATTAAAGTGTCATCTAGTTTATCTGGTTAATATTGCGTTTATCTTTTTTTTTTTAGTGTATAAAGAATTTTCCCCCCTCCTTTCCGCATGCCTTCGTGGTGTAATTGGAAGCATACCCGATGTGTACTCGAGAGGTTCAAGGTTCGAGTCCCGGCGAGGGCAGCTGCAGAATTCTTCAGTGACCTAACTTCGAATTTTAATGACTCTACAAATGATATCCAGTGCTTTTGGGTTATCAATGTAGTACTGTTGTAAAATTTATCATCTGATGGTACAGTAAAGGCCCAGCAGTGGTCGAGTGATAAAGTCCCTGAACACTGGTAGATCAGTAGAACCATTGATTCCGAGTTCTTAATCCTGCTAACGGGTTGGCTGCATGGACGTTTTTGTGGTTTTCCCTATGTGCAACGTGTTAATATGAGCCAGTTTCCCTTAAAAAGTCCTCCACGAATGTATTCCTTCTTTCCATATAGTGCCTTAGGGCAGGACACATAAATAATACACTACTGGCCATTAAAATTGCAATGCCATGAAGGAAAGCAAATACAAAAAATATATGTATTGTACGTAAACAATATGGCATGAAGATAAAATGATTAAATTTGTAAGCAGTTTGGGAGTTTACATGGGTGCGAAATTAGTAGAAACAGCTGCCACCCTTGGCAGCCAAAATGGCCTTAACCCCATTAGGTATGGAGTGGAACTGGGCTTGGATGACAGAAACGGGCAAGTCATTCCATGCTGCTTCAAATCTATGCCCCGCTTCATCAAACGCATTAGCTGGAGAGGAGTGGCGGGCCAGTCTGTGAGCAACCAATGGCCAGATGTTTTCAATGGGTGGCAGATCTGGAGATCGTGCAGGCCAGGGCAAAAATTGAATAGCCTGTGTATCCAGGAAGGTCAGAACAGGAAATACAACACGTGGTCTTGCTTTATCTTGTTCGAAGAGGGCGTTTGGCAGGCCTCGAATATGTAGCACACAACCGCTGGACGTAAGATGTCAGAAATGTTTCGATCTGCATTCAAATTGCGGTCGATCCGAACTAGAGATGTCCGTGTCGTTTACCCAATGGCTGCCCAAAGCATGACACTCGGTGCATGTCCCCTAGGCCGATATCTAATGAAAAGAGGCGACGTGCTGTCTCCTCGGAGCCTCCAGACACGTATACGACCATCAGAATACTGCACACAGAGCCGGGACTCGTCTGAAAAGACGACATTGTGCCACTCCTGTATCCAACTTTGTAGTTCGGCGCACCAGAATAGCCGTCTCTCTCCATGCTAAGGGAAGCCGAAGAAATAGTCGCCGTGTTGATAGTCCTTCTACTGCAAACGTCCATGTATGAGCTGAAACGTATGAGCTGATACTGGGCGTACTGCAAACATGCGCATTTCCTAACTATTGTCCGTGATATTGGTTGTACGGTTTTTCAGGACTGATCTCAAAGTGCGTCTGTCCTCTCGAGCGTTAGTCATGGGGGCGTTGAGATCCTGCATGCCGTTCAGTATGACCCTCAGCAATCCATTGATTCCATATTCGCATGAGAGTAGTTGGATGTCGACCAGTGCGACGGGCGATATCACAGAATGATAATCCAGACTCTCGATACCTGCCTCTATCAAATTCCGACAGTTGCTTTTAAGCCTTTATTATTATTATTCGAGGCATGACACGATATTCTGACCAAACTTGTACCTCACAAAGCGCTTTCCGAATGAGAAATACACTGCACAACTTTTCTTTTATGCAGTGCTTTAAATGTCATTTATCTCTCTTGCGTCATCTAAATCCGCTGAATCCTCTCATGTGATTTTGACGTTCGTCGGATCATTCCTTCCTGGTATTGCAGTTTTAATGGCTAGCAGTGTAATAATAATGTGTGGAGAGACTGATTCATCCATTTGACATTAGTTCCTGTGAAGAAAACTGTTTCGACTTGCGAACATTTCGGTTGATGAACCTTGAGGAATGAATTAAGTTCGTGAATCGAAGTTTCAGTGAATGATGGAAGTAAACATAAATACATGTCTACTGCTATATAAATGACAAAAACGTGCTTGAGCTGAATCTTGTACTTGAAGCCAAGCTTAGGAGTTGAATGTCTTTGATAGAAACAAACAAATTGTATAAAATCTCCCTTATCACGCAGATAATTAATTATCTGCAATATAACTTAAATATATCGATGGTATCTCTCTCAATATGCGTAATATTTACCCAGAATGTACAAGTTATCATACATACTTGTCTACCAAATTCTGAAAGAAAAACAGTATATTTTGAACATGTGTATATAAAAATTATTTTCTTTAAATGTTTATAACGGATAAACTATTCATTGTTTTCATTTCAAATTTCAATTTTTCTGAATTTGTAACATATTCTGTAAATTGTGTTAAATTTAGTTGAAACCTTTGCGTGTCACCAGAGTCACGTGCGAAAACAAGTGGAATTTTAAAAGAAATCTTTATATCTTTGTGAATTTACCTTTATTTGTGAAAATTATATATTTCTTAGTTTTTTTTTTTTTTTTTTTTTTTTAATACAAGGTGACCAAATATATTTTCTTTTTGTTAGTGATTTTATTTTGAGCCCCTAAATGCTTGTTTGGTATCTTTTGTTGTATAGTGTCTTTACTCGAAATTCTTGCAGCAAATTTAGGTTTAAAGCAAGAAGGCAAAATTCTTGCTTTAAACATAAGCCCAGCATACACCAGTAAACCAAAGTCATGTATGTCCGATAACAGCCATCTCGAATGTGTTGTTTGGAAAAGTGTAGTTGGCTGTGATCATTCGATATATCTGTATTTGAGGTACTGAAAATCTCATCACACATCGACGCTCTGAAGTGTATATTAAGTAAAACGAAGTTTTGAGCATTTTACACCTGTTCTCTTTTACTGTCGTTACTGCAAACTGTATAACTAATAAGCATGCAAAGTTATAAGGTTATTTTCGATGTCAGGAAGCTGAAAAATCTGCTATATCGTCGCCGGGACTCGAACCTGGACCTCTCGAATGCGGGCCGAGTGTGCTACTGTTAACCTTTTGAAGACGGGATGGCCATTATAGTGGCCATAGAGTCCTCTCTTTGAAAAGACGGTGTTCTCCACTTTAGTGGCAACCATGTCTTTTTCCCCCATTATCCAGGCTAAAAAGTGGGGTGAAATGTCAAATTTGACGTTTCTAGGGTTTTAATCACTTGTCTCTTTCAAAGTTCTTCCTTTTGCGACATAGATGCACCCCTCTGAGAATCCATTAAACTACACACAATATTTGTTGCAAATAGGAGGTGATTTCTTAAAGGGGTTAAGCATTCGGTTCAAGATTCCCCGTCCTTTGGTAGCTATACCAAAACTCCGTCCTCAAAAGGTTAAACCACGAAGGCATGCAGAAAGGAGGGATCCTTTTAAAGGGCGATTGGGGATTAGAGAACCCAATCATCAAATCCTGGTGCTGAAGAATAATCATCCATTACCTTTTTTCATTTCGGGCGCCACTGTAGAGTCATTAGGATATTTTTGATGTCAGGAAGCTGAAAAATATACAATGCACTCGCCGGGAGTCGAACCTGTACCTCTGAAATACGCGCCGAGTGTGCTATTGTTACACCACGAAGGCATGCAGAAAGGAGAGAGGAAAATATTATAATAAGTTCTTTATATTCTTTGTTTTTTCTATCTGTCTTGTATTTCTAGTACCCTCGAATGTGTTTTCGGACTGCATTCCTATACTGTATAATTTATTAGTGTAGGCATAACCTCATAATTATACTCCCAAAATATAATTTGAACATTATGAAAAATGTTTAACAGCTCCGATTATTTCACCAAATGAGAATCTATTCTCCTACTTCTATAGTTTTTTTAATTCACAAAACCATCTCTAGAAGTTTTGGAGCGCTCTTGTAAAATATTTTGTGAGACAAAATGGCAGAAATAGAAGAAACATTTAGTATTAATTTACGTAGGAAAAGTATTTGAGTGCAGAGGAACCATCAAATGATTTCAAATGTTCTCCTAAAATATGAATAAAATAACATTATAACAATTAATGGTATGTATAAGTAATAAATATATGCTCTTTGTGGAGAGAAATAATGTATGGACAGTGTAGTTTCAAAATTGAAAAAAAACATTAACCACTAAGTATTATCAGGTTCAATGTTCCTTCAAACCTTCTTCCTGCTTGACCCAAGAGACTTCTGCCGATACATTTGAACCAGTTAAGCGCTTGGCCCCTCAAAGCGCTGGTAGCTAAGGTAACTTTTTGAAACTCGTGCACGGGGTAGAGCATGAAGTGGTCATCCAATTTTTCCAAAAAACTGGTTACCGGTGAGTTTCCATTAAACGTTGCTTCTGGTTTCATCGAAGCGCGCATGGTCTGGACGATGTAACCGAATCCTTCCAGGGCGGCAGCTGGCATTTCTGGATTCTGAGCCGTTTCTGCAGGCAGCACAGGTTCTTCTTGAAACTCGACCATGGTTATTCTTCTTCGTTGGGCGCCACTTTCAGGTTCAATGTTCCTTCTAACCTTCTTCGGGAACATACAAGGACCTGACTCGGAACAGAGAGCTTACTAAAGCTATGTTCACTAATTGTGGTAAGTAGACAGGATACAAACGAAGGGTATACAAAACCCTTTATTTTTCTCTATATACAATAACTTCCGTACTTCGGAATACACTGACCCTCCACTCGGGGTCTAACGTAAAAAAGTATAAAAATAAAACTAAACTCTAATTTAACTTTAGAATAATACACGTGGAAGATTGGCCTTATAATAACAGGAAGCGTATGTAGCACAGAGACTGTGAACACTACAATACGTTTAATTTATCAAGAGGATTAAAACCTCTGGCCTGGAAGGCGAACAGCAACTGCGTAACTTCTAAGGTAAGCGGCCTGCGTTGACTTACTGCTTCCTCTCCCTCGCTTGGCAAAAAGGCCACACTTAAATACTTGGCGTTCGCCAGACAAACTTTGCATAAAAACCTTCACGCTATAATTGTGGCCGGAAGTAGAAAATAAGAAGTGATAGTAAAGATTTAAAATAAAATAAACGTTAGTAAAACTTAAGATCCTTACATACTTCCCGCCAGAGTTAATTAGTTTGAAACTGAGGTCTAAAACGACCTTGTTGAAAACTTTTAGCTCTAGAATCTAACGCGAGGCCAACCTTTTACAAACATAACTTAGCTAGAAACTAGAAATTTAAAAGAAAGAAATTTGTTACAATAGCAGCTCCCAGGATATACAACAATCTTTTTTTCATCTGTACTGCATCTAACCAGGAGCTTTTATTCAATTCTGGTTCCTTCCAGAGATCTGGAAGGAAAACTAGTTTAATGAAGTGTTACACAATGACATGGCAAGTAACATATAGAATTATACTGCTCTTAACATTCTTATTTCATTCATGACTATTTTAATTATCTCTCCCCGTGCTCTCTGACATGTGTTGTAAAAGAACACCAAACACGAATGTGTTTCTGTCTGCGTGTGCCACACTTCCTCCTGCAATCAAAACACTAGCGTGTTAAAATTCAACATAACGAGACCTCTTAACACACCCTACTTTCAACTCTAAACCCTGAGGTACTATTCTAAAAGTGGCTAACTCTAAAGTGTAGCGTCAGAGAGCCTAACTACATCATTCAACCTTTACCATATATTCGCCATGATTTAATCTTTACAGTCACACGAATAACAAATTTTTAACATTACTTTCACTTTTACCATATCACGGTATTTCTTAACATTTAAAATAACAGTTCACATGTATATAAGAACATATCAACATGCCGTTAATTTTACACATTTGAAAACATACATTAGTAGTACATTGTTAACTTCTATTCTTTTCAAAGCAAGTGCCAATTCTTTCTACATTGAAATAATACTACATTTCAAAAAGTCTTTCAGACTAAAACTTCTTTCTTGCTAGAATGTTTTAAATAAAATTTATACAATAACTTTTTACAATATTTAAGTCTTTACACAACGCTATTATACATCAACTTTAGTTTTACGCACGAGTAATTTAAAAACATAATACGAAAATCGGTCACAACTCATTTCTCGCCTTTTGGCGATAAAGGTAGATCTCGCATGAGGTAAAACTTCTTGAAATCTGCCACTTGCAGTAAGAATGAAAGATTAACTGAAGTTTGCAAACTAACATAAAATTTTACTTATCTTTGTAATATTCGGACATCCTTTTCTGGGCCCAGTCTTTAAAGGTACTGCAGATAGTAGCTTGGTTTATCCTCCTTCTTGTACGGGCTCGCCCTTCAGTGCTTTCCTCTGGAAGCTTCCTTTTTTCACCAGTACGGCCACCCTTGAATACTTTCCTTTTCTCCTCTGCTTGTGGTCTTTGCCGTTTGATGGCAGCTGATCTTGGCGGAACCGGGAAACTTCTGTCGTGATCCTGCTTGGACCTCGTTGTTGGCCGTTCAAACTTTTCTTGTACTTTTTCCTCCGCCGCTGATGGCCCTTCCGCAGTTCGTCGACTTTTGCTGCGGAGAGTTCTGTCGGATGAGCAGATCTTCCGTTTTAAAGCCGGGTTATAGTTGCCGTCATTTCTCCTGGTCTTCTTCACATACGTCGTCCTTCTCCCTTCTTCATTCTGGGGGTGTTCGTGAACTCTGTTTTCTGGACGGTGGAACGGCTTCTTTTTCTTGTTACCTTCCATTTTTCCGCGGGGCAATTTTCTTTTCACTTGCTTCTGTCTCTCATTGGCTTGCCCTTATACTTTTCGTTTTTTCACCTCTGGAACTTGTACCTGCGGTGTCTCCCGTGCCGGATCCTGCAAAAGATCTGAAAAGATTTGCATTTTATTACGATCGAAGTAGGGCTTGATTTGATCAATGTTTGCGGAACAGGTTTCACCATTTCTGGCTTTTAAAACTACATCAGCGTGAGTTATTTTTTCTATAACATATGGTCCTTCAAATCGTGGAAAAAATTTGGCAGTTTTATCTTCTGGTGCTGAAGAAAGTGAATGCTTAATTTTTAAAACTTCATCCCCTACTTTATAAGTTACTCCCCGTCGTTTCAAATCATAATATAATTTCTGTTTTCTTTGTGCTACTTCCGTATTCTTTTTTGCTTCTTTTATTAGTTTTTCTATATCACCCATTTTAAATTCTGGGGCTCTTTGTTGCACATAAAATAGTTTATCTAACGGTGTTATAATCTTTCTGCCTAGAAATAACTCAGCAGGAGTTTTGCCCGTTGTATCATGTTTTGCGGTCCTAAGGGCGAAAGCAAATTCATTGACATAGTTATCCCAGCTTTTATGAAAATTTTTAACATAACTACGGATAATTTTCACTATATTTCTATTGACCCGTTCCGCTATATTTGATTGCTGCCGATACGGGACCATTTTTAAATGACGTATGCCCAGTTTTTGGCACATGTCTTCAAATATATTACTTACAAATTGAGGACCATTATCCGATATAACTTTTAGGGGCGCCCCGTATTTTAAAATATATTTATTTAAAATAGAATCAGTAACTAATTTCGCGGAGGCTCGTTTTAAGGGAACAATTTCGGTCCACTTACTAAAATGATCAACCATAACAAGGAGATAGCGACTTTTATTTAACTGACTTTTTGGGAAAGGGCCCAATAAATCGATGCCAATTATTTCATTTGGAAATTCGGATTTAATACTATTTAAAAACCCGCCCGGGCGGAAATTAATATAATTAACGGCTTGACATGTTGGGCAGGACTGGACATACGCCCTTGTTAACTTTTGCAGTTCAGGAAAGTAGACTGCCTCGCGTACGCGTTGGATAGTTTTTCGAATACCAGCATGAGAAGCTAAAGGGCTGTCATGGAGCTCATGCAGGATATTTAATCTAAGACTAGCTGGGATAACAGGTCGAAATTCGTTGTTGGAATTCGTAGTTTTTGTGTAAAATAATAGACCATCTATTAGTTCGTAATGCGCCGCCCTATTTCTTATCGCCACAATATCTTGGTGGCTAAAATTTTCAGGATCCTTCAAATACTCATAAATACTTCCAAACTCAGGATCCTTACCCAGTTCTGTTATTACAGTTTCTCGGGAATTTATTGTACACGCTGTAAGCATTGCAACTTTTACGGTATTACCCTGTTCGTCTAATTTAATTCGTGATAGGGCATCTGCTACATTTTCCTTTCCGGGGGTATGCTTGATTACCAGATTATATTCTTGCCGCTTGAGTGCCCATCTTATTAACCTTGGGGATAAATTTTTCCCTGAGTACAATCTAGTTACCGCCGCATGATCAGAGTATACTGTTATCGGCGCCTTTCCAAAATAGACTCGGAACTTTTGCACTCCTAACAGAACTGCAAGTGCCTCTCTCTCGGTCGCGGAATAGTTTCTTTGTGTTTGATTTAAAGTTCGGCTAAAAAATGCCATGGGCTGCTGATTTTGCGAAAGTACCGCTCCTACCGCATAATCTGAAGCATCCGCTGAAATTTCTAAATTTTCATCCTTTTCAGGAAATTTCAACACAGGGGCTTGCGTTAATGCTTGTTTAATTTTTCGAAAGCACTATTGGCTTCGGCCGTCCACGGGAATCTTGCCTTTTTCCTTTTTAATTTTAACAATGGCTCAGCGATAGCCGCAAAATCTTTTATAAAGGACCTATAATATGAACAAAGTCCTAGAAAAGAAGAGAGCTTCTTTGCCGTGTTTGGAGTCGGATACTTTTGTACAGCGATTATTTTTGATTCATCTGTCTCGATCCCTTTTTGCGATATTTTGTAACCTAAATATTTTAATTCAGGGGCTGCAAATTTGCACTTTTCGACATTAACTTTTAGACCGGCCTCATTTAATAAAGAAAACACCTGTCTTAAATCCTGTATATGTTGGTCGAGATTATCACTAGTAATAATGATATCGTCTAAATAGATAAATGTGGACTTTCCAAGAACACGTCTTAACACAATGTCCATGCATCGCTGAAATGTTGCCGGGGCGCCTGAAAGGCCAAACGGCATACGCAAAAATGCGTAAGTGCCAGACTTGGTTATAAAAGCAGTCTTAGGCACGTCCTCAGGCCTCACCCCTATTTGAAAATAACCAGTCGTTAAGTCTAAAGTCGTCATAAATTTGGTTGATTTTATGTTCCTTAAAATTTCTTCTATGATCGGCAACGGATATACCGGATATTTCGTTATGGAATTTAATTTACGGTAATCAATAGCGAATCTCCACCTTTTTGGATGCTCCAAAGGATAATCATTATTTTTCTTACATAAAACCACCGGGCTAGCATAACTACTTGAGATGGGCGTTATGATCTTTTTACGTAGCATATCGGTAATATGCCATTCTATAATTTTTTCCTTATTCTTATCATACCGGTATGGTTTTTGACGAACTGGCAATGCATCTCCGGTGTCAATACTATGGTTAGTAACCTGAGTAAATCCTGGAATATCACTAAATAACGAAGCAAATTCACTTACCACTTGTCGGATTCTATCTTGCTCGTCATTAGGCAGGTGGTCAAGATTTAACCTTGGCGGTTCAACCTTTTCTACACGCACTGGTTTCATTGTCAGCTTAAGGGACGCTTCATTAAAATCCAGTGTAGCTTGTGCGCCTGAAAGAAAGTCTATTCCTAAGATCAAATTTGCTTGCAGATTCTTTACTATAAAAAACATCACCTTTACTTGTTCGTCCTTGATACGGATATACAAAGGTACTTTACCTACGCACTTACATTTTTCCCCTTGCGCCGCTAATACTGTCGTATTATCCGCATTATATATGCGGTATTTGCGAAAATACTTTCTAAAAAAGACTTCTGCCACATAGGAACACTGCGCGCCGGTATCCAGGAGTGCGGTGGCCGGGATATTATTCACCAAGACTTCAATCTTCGGAAGAGTCAAATTTTTCACCATTACTGTATTTAACTTGTAGGAAGAGGGGTTTTCGTGGCCTTCGGATTTCCGCACCCTCTCGTCAGCAGAAATCCGTTTTAGTTTAAATTATTTTTCCTTTCCGTGCTTTCCTTCTTTTTCCCCTGGCCTTGAGACTTTTTTCCTGGGTTGCTATTGAACTGTCGACGTTCGCCGGCTGTTTTTGAATGCTCGGGTTTCCTTGCCCACTGATTCGCTTTTTCTCTGTAGCCGTATGCTTGAGTTTGCTGTAGTCTTGGCGTACCAAATTGGTTTCGCTGTTGATATTGGCGTCTTCTTTCGACGTCCGCCGTTCTTCTACTTTCAAACTGGATTGCTAGCTCAAATAACTTTTCCAGTGTAGTCGGATTTCTTAATTCAATAAAGTCTTGCACTTGGGGTAGTAACCTCGGCAAAATCACTTGAATTATTTCAGGATCCGGACGGTTTCCATACAAGAGTTTGAAAACGTGAATTTTTCTTAAAATAAAGCTCGAGAGGTTTTCGATTCTTTGTTGATATATACTAAAAAGTTCCGTTTCTAATTTCGCACGATCCCTTACAACAGGGAAGGGCAGTCTTGAAATTTTCGTAAGTATAGGTGGGACTTCCTGCTTGACCCAAGAGACTTCTGCCGATACATTTGAACCAGTTAAGCGCTTGGCCCCTCAAAGCGCTGGTAGCTAAGGTAACTTTTTGAAACTCGTGCACGGGGTAGAGCATGAAGTGGTCATCCAATTTTTCCAAAAAACTGGTTACCGGTGAGTTTCCATTAAACGTTGCTTCTGGTTTCATCGAAGCGCGCATGGTCTGGACGATGTAACCGAATCCTTCCAGGGCGGCAGCTGGCATTTCTGGATTCTGAGCCGTTTCTGCAGGCAGCACAGGTTCTTCTTGAAACTCGACCATGGTTATTCTTCTTCGTTGGGCGCCACTTTCAGGTTCAATGTTCCTTCTAACCTTCTTCGGGAACATACAAGGACCTGACTCGGAACAGAGAACTTACTAAAGCTATGTTCACTAATTGTGGTAAGTAGACAGGATACAGACGAAGGGTATACAAAACCCTTTATTTTTCTCTATATACAATAACTTCCGTACTTCGGAATACACTGACCCTCCACTCGGGGTCTAACGTAAAAAAGTAAAAAAATAAAACTAAACTCTAATTTAACTTTAGAATAATACACGTGGAAGATTGGCCTTATAATAACAGGAAGCGTATGTAGCACAGAGACTGTGAACACTACAATACGTTTAATTTATCAAGAGGATTAAAACCTCTGGCCTGGAAGGCGAACAGCAACTGCGTAACTTCTAAGGTAAGCGGCCTGCGTTGACTTACTGCTTCCTCTCCCTCGCTTGGCAAAAAGGCCACACTTAAATACTTGGCGTTCGCCAGACAAACTTTGCATAAAAGCCTTCACGCTATAATTGTGGCCGGAAGTAGAAAATAAGAAGTGATAGTAAAGATTTAAAATAAAATAAACGTTAGTAAAACTTAAGATCCTTACAGTATACGTCTTAAGGTCCAATACATTATTTTTTCCTCCTGTGCAATTCAGATAAATGAAACAGCTTATTAAAATTACCATGAGCTCGTATGCTGCTTCTACTTTTCGACAGTCATTATATAAAAGCCAAACCTTTCTGCTTAATAGCGAAAATTCTTTTTAAATTCTTTTCATTTCGAAGAAAAGTACTGATTTTCATTTTTCCTAAAAGAATAATTTAATAAAGTTGTAGCGTTCTTGGAATTCTAAGTTAATGTTGGAAGTGAAGAATCTAAGAACTGATAAGCGAATTATCGCTTGATTTCGGTAACAAGAAACAACAAGATAGAAGGGTAACTAACCCTTTATTATTCCAATAAGATTTAACAAAACTCCGCCTGGGAGTGTACAAGCAAAGCCCGCACTTGGGCTTGAACTTAAAAGACTAAGAATTAAACTAAAACTAAGATTAACTAAAGAAGTATAGCCGAAGCTATCAAGGTTCAAATCGAGTTGGCCCCTTAACTTGTTTGACTACGAAGCTTAGCAAGGGCCTGAGTACGGCCGAGCGTAATAACAGCTTTGAGAGAGAGAGTGGCCAAAAAGGCAGACGCGCGTAAATCAGAAACTCTGATTCTCTCTAACTCAGTAAGTAACTTCGTGGTTTAAATACCGCTCCTCCTCATTAAATATTCAGAAAGATTTCTAAACTACGTTTTGGCCGGAAGTAGTAAGTTGAAGTTAAGAATTTGACAGGAAAGGAACTTAAAATAAAATTAACATAATCCTTCCATAAGTCAGCGTTAGTTGATCTTCCAGGAAAAGCAGTGCTTTTTTGATATTGACACTTAATTATCTATTTTTAGAAAGAAGATTGGAATGATCACAGATTTGAATGCAAATTTCTGAAGAAATTACCAGATGATGAATCTGGTGTGTTTATTCAGTTCTTGGGGAAAGTAATTATGAAAGTTAAAGTGAGTAATATTGACTTGTTTAAAATGAGATTTAAGATGTTAAACATTTGATATGTTAAAAAACTGATTTATGAATTGAGAAATACAGCATTAAGAAGCAAAAGCATGTATGATATTCCATTTTATATCAGTTAAGTGTAATGTTTTATGCATTAAAAAGTAAGTTAAATACTCTTATTACGGTGCTTCTGGTTCTTAAACTTTTCCATATTTGTGACAAATTATAAACCGGTGTACGGAACATTGTAACAATAAGGAATTAACCTCTATATATCTGTTAAGCATTAATGTCTGTATATCTGTAAAACAGTAACGCTTGTATATATGTCTTACGGCTAATCAGTTTTTTCACTCAGGAAGAATATACATGGTATCAAATTTTTTTTTTAAATTTTAAACAAAAGTTTTATTTATTTATTTTTTGTCTGTTATATATAACTTTCATAGACTCGTTGCCATAAAAATTTGCGCACCAAGGAGTAATTGTGGGATCGTTACGAAACTTGGCATGCAGGTACATATCGGGTAGTTATGCAAGTGATTAAAAATGCAGCATTGTGTAATGTCACTAGAGGGCGTTGAACTTCGTTCTTCTTGGAGTATGAAACATGTAAGCAGAGCCTGTTTGAGTGTACTAGGAAAACGCGGACACTTTCGCAAAGCATCTGAGCGAGCAGTTCACTCCGAATGTACTGCCGAATAATAATGACTCAGATATTGACAACTTTGTTCAAGAATGGCTTGATCTTAGCACACCGAACAACACGATTAAGCTCACTACTCCTTTAGAAATAAAAGATATCATTAAGCACACCAACTCAAAAAAGGCGCCTGGAAGTGATAAAATAACGAACAGAATGATGAAGAACCTGTCCCACTGTCTAATCACCAAGCTGACTAGCATCTACAATGCTTGTTTGACGCATTCATATTTTCCAACCCCGTGGAAGCATGCAAGCATTTTTCTGATATAAAAACCAGGCAAGCATCCCGATGAACCGGCCAGTTACAGACCAATTAGCCTGCTGTCGACACTGAGAAAGATTCTTGAAAGAATCGTTTACAATTGAATTAAACCTTTCCTCGATAATCTGGCGGATGAACAACATGGCTTTCGAAGAGGACTATTATTCACTTCTCATCAGTTAGTCAGAATCACTGAATATATTGGAGCGGCTTTACATAACAAAAATAGTGCAGGTATTCTCATGCTAGACATGGCAAAAGCATTTGACCGCGTCTGGCATAGAGGACTTATTTTTAAACTCATCAATTTAAATTTTCCTCGAGAAATTATTCTCAACCTCAGCTCATTTTTGAACTCCCGAACTTTTCCAGTGCGACAATGAGATTTCAGTTCAAACCCACATCAAATTTACGCTGGTGTCCCACAAGGAAGTATATCCTTGGATCAATATTTTATATTTTGTACGTAAATGACTTCCCAAAATTTAGACAAGACCCTAATATTATGTTAGCATGCTACGCGGATGAATCGCTAAGTCCAGACCAAACCCCGCCTTTTAGACAAGACTCAGCAAATTATTCGTGATATTGAAGCATGGTGTAAACGATGAAAAATTCAGATCAACCCGGAGAAGTCAAAAGTTTTAGTTATCAGAAAATTCCAGACCAGAGACCCCCTCACCTGTAATGTTACGCTCTTCGAGAAAACAGTCCCTACTGTAAGTACGACAAAATAACGAGGAGTTATTTTAAATCGAGTAAATAGTAAAAGTTTACCTGGAATGCACACATAAACAGTGTGTGTGTGGAAAAGCGTATGGCATTGTGAAAAGACTTTACCCACTACTTTCTAAGGACTCTGGATTAAACCTTGCACGCTAAAGAAGGCTTTACACTGCAATTGTCAGGCCTGTTATCACATATACCTCCCGAAATTGGGCAAGTGTTAGGCAAGTTAAACTCACCGGCTGCAAGTTCTGCAAAATAAGATCCTGAGAACCATCACGAATGCCCCATACTATATTAGAAATGAAGATTTGCATCGCGACCTTCATATTGAATATATCAAAGACTACTTATCCAAGATAAATGGAAACTTTTTCAGGAAAGCAAAGACCAACAGTACAGCTAACTTTGAGTATATTCTGAGCTATGAAATCATCCCGGACGATTTCCTCATCCGACCTTATGCTACACACTTAATTAGGCAAGCCAATAATTAAGTGTTACTCGTCAGTACTCCGTGCTGACGCTCCGTGTGCATCTTTCCGCATCATCTCTTCTGAGAAGGATTCCAATCTAGATTTTGACCAATCATAGTGAAGTGCCAGCAGACTACGAGCATCTTAAGGACCTTTAGGAGTAATTACTTTGAACTTGTTCTTGTTTGGACCAGTGCTGCAAGTAGCTCGCGTCAGCTCCCGAGCCCAGGCGAAAATTGCGCCGTATTCCCTTTTCTCCCTTTTATTTCTCCCCTCATAGGAAACTCAATCAGGAATTTTCTAATACCAGGCTCCGCGTGGAACTCTTTGCTTGACTGGGAAGTACTTATTGCTCCGGCAGTAGAAACCCAGTACAATACAGTATATCGCAGTATCGCAGTTTGAGTGTACTTAATCTTTTGCTAAGGAAACGCTGATGTAGACGTGGCGTTACGCCGCCATCGAGGCCAATATCAGCAGCTGTCAGAGTTCGAGAGCGAAATAATCATCTAAATGATGGAAGCTGGATGGTCAGCTCGGTAGGTCAGGTAGGGCGTTCTGATTTTATTGTGAGGAGGTGTTGGAACCAGTGGACAGAAGAGACGTCATTTACATGGCGACCCGGCTCAGGACGCTCTCGACAGACCAGTCGTCGAGAAGACCATCAGATCATACGACGCGCACGCGTAGAGCCAACTGTCTCATTGGGCGCTATCCAGACACAGGCAGCAGCTTCATTACGGGCCCTTGTGTCTTAACGAACCATCGCATGGCGCCTGGTTGAAGGGCATCTGGTATCACGGCGCCCATTACGTGTGCTGCGAGTGACACCCACCCACCGACGCCTCCGTTTGGAGTAGAATCGTGTGCGACAGGATTGTTCTTTAACGGAATGGAACCAGGTTGTCTTCAGCGACGAATCTAGATTCAATTTGACCAGTGATGACAATTCGTGTGTGGAGGCCCCGTGATAAACGCGTGCCCTCGCTTTACAGCGACACACCGTTCACACAGTTGGTGTGATGGTATGGGGTGCCATTGCTTACGATACACGGTCATCCCTAATATTGATCCATGGCACAATGACTGGCTAGCGGTACATCCATGACATCCTTCAGCCACATGTGTTGCCATTCATGGCAGGGCTCCCAGGAGCCTGTTTTCAACAAGACAATGCTCAGCACACACAATACGGATCTTACAAGACTGCCTCCACCACATTAACACCCTTATCTGGCCTGCTCTATCCCCAGATTTGTTACCAATTGAGCATATCTGGGATCAATGAGACGGCAAGTTGGACAGCCCGCTATATTGGCCGAACTAGAGGCGCGTTTACAGCTACTGTGGAACGAGATGTCTCAGGACACCATACGGAACTTGTCTGCCTCAATGCCCGCTTGTATCACATCGTACATTCGCGCTAGAAGTGGTCCAACAGAATTACTAAAACTTACGTTCATGTGTACTTTTTTCTGCTTTTATTTTCTAATTACTTGCTTATATCAAAGTAGTACTTACATACGTAAAATTTTCTTTCATTTTGACAACTCTCTCTTGGTGCGCAAATTTTTATGGCAATGAGTGTATATATATATATATGTGTGTGTGTGTGTGTGTGTGTGTGTGTGTAATATATTCAAACTCAGAAGCAATGACCAGGAAATTGGAAGCGAAGGCAGATTAAATCTTCAGTTTTATTTTTAGCAAATTGTTACGGCTACACATAAGTCCGATATTAAATATGCCTGTTCCAAAAGGGTTACATTTTTTATAACTTTGTAGGAAGAAAACAGCAGCAGCAGCAGACAAACTGCATTCTAGGCTAGGCCAAAGCGTGGAAAGCAAGTGTGTAATGTTCAGGATGAAATCCTAACTCAAACTGAGTTAGTTTTTCGTTCTCAAAGCATTCTGATTTGCCAGTTAATTTTATTATTTATGATGTGGCATGGGTAGCCAGATATTTGTCTCAGAATAGAATTCTGAGCCGTTTGCAACCGTTAGCGATTGGTGCGGCAGGAGTATGCCCATTAACAAAGCGTGGGATACAAGAGGTCGCTTAGAATAGATGTGTGGATACCATGAAAGATTGCGTTCAAGGATCATCTCGAGATAACTGACTCGCCTGGCCCAGAGTAACGCGATTTCGTACAAGCTACGATCGGTAGTGATTTCTGTTCCTTGGTGAAAATAATTGATGTGGCTATATCCACATTATTTTCAATTCTCCAGCTCACGTGTAAGCTCTTTAATGCATGGATGTGATTTTGTAATGCTTGTAATGTTAACCGAAGAAACCATTTTGTGAGAATCTCGCAGTATCAACATTGTAAAGTGTTGGGTGTTTCAGTGTCGCCGTGTTGGATGTTTGTGGGATGTCATTCACGTGTAAGTGTTAATAATGTAGGTGAATAATAAGGTGAGGAGCGATATGGTGTGCCGGTTAGAATAGCTTCCCGGGGGGCATATGCGTTTGAAATACGAACGAAGTTTCTACTTGTTATGCAGGACTTAATGATTTTCATAATGTCGTCTGGGAATCCCAGGCTGAGTAACTTGTGAATAAAGCCATCCTGTCGTAACCTATGAAAGTATCAAGGAAAAGTCCATAAGCGAATTTCCTTTTCTCTAGCACTTCAGAAATCAGTTCGACCACCTTGTACAGTTGGTAAAAAAGCCAAACTGTTTTGTAATCATGATTGGATTGATATCGATGAAGGCATTGAGTTTTTCTAGTATTGCCGCCTCTGCAATCGTACTGACGCCTTAGGGAAATGGTGTAGGACCAGGGTGCCTCGGTCAAGGATACTACCCCTAGTAGAACAGGTATGTTATTTCCAATACTGTCATGAGTTATTTAGAGATGTTGATATATATATATATATGATTTAATTAAATCAATATGTTATTTCCAATACTGTCATGAGTTATTTAGAAATGTTGATATATATATATATATATATATATATATATATTAGAAATGTTGATATATATATATATATATATATATATATATTAGAAATGTTGATATATATATATATATATATATATGATTTAATTAAATCATGTTTCTTAACATTTTTTAAAGTTATAAGAGTAGATATAAGAGAAAATTTCTAAAAAGACTAAAGTGCGCGTCAAGTTTCAATACACCTGAAATGCTATCTGGGAAGGCTGAGAAAGGAGGAATGAGCTGGCTATAGCCTGATGCAGAAAAAATATTCATATAAATAATAGGCAAAGTAGTGTGAGTCTCTTGGTGCACTAGTAATAATTAAATGGTAAATCTACAACACAATATCAAGAGGTACATAACAGATTAAATAAGTTATACAATATGGGTAATAAGTATGGCCATAGGCCGTTTACTATTATTTGGGTCATCAAAGTCGTAATCGTAAGTCCTTATAACTGGGTTTTTGATATTAACAAGATTGGCATAAAAGTTCCGGGCGAGCCGGCAGGAAAAACATTTAAGTTGTTCATCCCCAATTCTTCATGTAACTTTTGATTTCGAACGTACCAGGGCGAATTGGTAATCTGTCTTAGGACACAATTTTGTGCCTTTTGCAATTTTTTAAATAAGAATTGCATGAATATGCCCAGACCGTGCAGGCATAGCATGGGACACATACGGTTTTATAAATAAGCAACTTGTTGTCTATTGAAAGTACACTGTTTCGAGAAATTAAGGTGGTGAACTGTGATTTGACTAACTCGAAACTTATTAAGGATGGATATTATGTGTGGGTACCATGGTAGAGTTTTACTGAGGGTCACCCCAAGATAAAGGACTCGCTTGGCCCATGGGGTGACTTCTCCAAGGAGTTGCAGGTTTTGGTTGAATTTAATCTTCTTGGTAAACAGAATTGCTTGAGTCTTGTCCACGTTAACTTTGATTTTCCAATTTGTCAGCCAAGTCACGAGAATGTTTATGTAGTCTTGGAGTAGTTGTATTGCTGAGCCAACAAATGCACTTTGTAAGAAGAACGCAGTGTCATCAGCATACATTGCGAGTGTTTTGTTCTTTGTGGTGTGGGAATGTCGTTCACCTAGATATTGAATAAGGTAGGTTCAAGCAGACTTCCCTGGGGGATCCCAGTAAGGATTGCTCTACGTGTTGAGAGTGTATTTGAGACGCGAACGACAAAGTGTCTACCGGTAGGTAGGAGTAAATTATGTTTGTAATGTAACCTGGGCGTAGTTTGTAGATGAGTGCGTCCAGCCGTACACGGTCGAAGGCTTTTGCTATGTCTAAGAAGCTTTCTTTTTCTGTAGCTCTTCACTGATAAGTTCCACAACACGGTATAACTGGTTGACCGTAGAATGTCTGCATTTGAATCCGAATTGGTGAGGGATGATGATGCTATTCTGTTCCAGATGTTGATCAATTAAAAGTGTTGCTAACACATTACATGAATTTACAGAATGAAAAACATCCTCAAAAATTGAAAATAAACAATTTATCAATTGAATTGCTTGCAGCATGAACTTCAGGCATACGAGCAGTAATTTTACAAATAATAGTAACAGTTCAGGATCATTAAATAAGTCGCTAAGCTTCTTGAGGAGTTGATGTTCGTGAAGGACCCATTATTTTCTTTCTATGTATTGGGCTACACAGTACGTGGACTTATGGTCTGGTTTTTGTTTGGCCTTGAAGTATTCATGGCAATGTTAATGCTATGGAAGGCAGTACCCCAATAACATTATCAGTATACTCCGAACTTCCTGGGGGTTCTGGTGCATTTATGTGAAGACTTTGAATGTTTTGATTTTCTCTTTTCAAATATAGTGGTTTTATTTACCTCAATAGTTTTCATTATGGTCTTCATAACATGTACAGCACTTGGTACTTTCCGTTCTTGTATGCAATCCATGTTTTTATGGTCTCTGGCACACTTCACACATCGTGGGTTTAGCCTCTATGTATCAGACGGATGATGAAAATGCTGACAGTTGTAACACAGGGCCACACATTGACAGAGACCTTAAAATGTAGCATTACCTTCATTAATTTATATATTTATTCTACACTTGGAGCGTTGGCATGTTGTGCTTGAAACAAGGGAGTAGGTATCTTGGTTTTAACTTTGTTGACCAATTTAATAACACAAAGACCATGTGTGATTATTTCATTAACAATATCATCTAATGAGCAGCTTTGACAGCAACTTTAGCAAGTGTTTCACTTAGCATGGAAATAACATTATGTTTCATGCCTTTCGAATTTAAGTAATTTATTATGCAGCGATGTTCATTCTAATCTTTTGAAATAGCTTTAAGGAACTCGCCCTTAATACAGCCTTAAAATTCCATTTTAGTGCCATTTTTCAAAATTTTCAAGAATTTGGAAACGTAGTATTTGGTCTCGTCATAATGGGTTTAATCGTAGGGGCAGGAGCCTGTGATTGGTGGACTCTGACCCTCGGCCTGCCTGCTATCATTAACAAGTAAATGTTGAAATTGATTTTCATAGGAATATTATTGTTGGGTTTGATCAATTTAGACTGGCAAGCCAGATTTTGGAGGTATATAAAACCATCATTAACCCTTGAGACTGAATACTTAACATTTTCAGACATTTTATTAGAATTTTTCCTCCTAACACCACCTCGGGAAGAGCTACCCGGAGTAATCTTCCAGTACACACTTTTGCGTTATCTTTTAGGATTTACAACAACAGTATTATTTATTACACAGCATAACTATGGTTCTTAACATGATTATCCTTAACAATTAATGCATTGGGTTGGCAAAAAAGTAATTAAAGTTTTTAGTGTAAAATAAAACTCAATTTTTCTATACACACACACAAAAAAAAAAAAAAAAAGAACTTTAATCAGTCTTCCATTCTGTTCGATGATCTTTTGTCATCTTTTTGGCTGCTTTATGATTCCGCGCTCATAGAACTGCTTTTTATCAGCAGAGCACTCAACCAAGTGCGATTTGAGGTCATCGTTATTACTGAAACTTTTATCATTTAAGAAGTTTTGTAAACTGCGAAATAAATGATAATTCGACTGCGCAAGGTCGAGGCTATATGGGGGATGCGTCTTCATTTCTCAGTCAAGCTCCAATAATTTCGTATGTGTTGCTAAAAATGTGTGAGGCATCGCAGTATGGTGGTGAAACACATTCCATTGCGATTTGCCAATTCTTGGCCATTTCTCTTAGGTTGCTTCCTCCTATTTTAGAAGTTGAATAAAACATCTGAATCGATCGTTTGGTTGCTTGGAAGCAGCTAAAAATACACAAAATCTTTGCAATCCCATCAAATTTACAGCATGATATTTTTCTGATGCAAATGAGCTTTCGATGTTATTTGTGTTGATTCATCATGTTTAGACCATGCTCGTTTTCGATTAGCGTTACTGTAGACGATACATTTCTCATCATACGTTGATAACTCGTTAAAAAAATATCGACTGCATTATATTTGAAATGCTTATTGCAAATATTGAGTCGATGCGTTGTTTTAATCCATGAGGGACCCAAATATCCAACTTCTTAACAAAACATGCGATTTTGGAATTTTTGTGCGTGATACATTTAATCTTTTTACAATCTCTCGCACATACATATAACGTTTCGATTCAATAATAGCTCTAATTTTGTCATCATCATCTTCAGAGAGTCGGTCCCTACGTTGTTCATCTTCAAGTGAAAACCTTCCAGAATGAAATTTTTTAAACAGATTCTGACACTTGCGTCCTCTTAAGCCATAAACGCCAAAAGCTTCACATATCTGTTTTTGAGCCTCAGCCTTTTTCTTGCTTTTATAAAAGCAAAGTAAGATATGTCGAAAATGCTTATTTTTGCACCCCATGTTAAAATTGACCGTTAACTAAGAGTTGTAAGCAAAAATGACGGAATTTACTTCTATAACAGTTTAAAAGTGTCAGCTACCAAAACTCAAAAGAAAAGAAATTATAAGATTGGTTGAAGAATAACAAAACGAACATAACGCTGCCTAAATATGCAAGCCGAAATTACTTTCTTGCCAACCCAGCACGTGCATGTATAAATTCGCTGTTGTAATATTCCTTTTAATAATCATCATACTTACCTCTCAAGATCATAATGTTCCATTTTCTAAATCGAGCAGTGTAAAAACATTAAATAAAAAATAATTATTATTGTATGTGAAAAATTAATGTATTTTTTATCGTGGAAGTTTATCTTAATGTATTCTATCTTTGCATACAATTATTAATTAATAATAACAGTATTCAATATTATAGTTTTCATGTTTTTATATTAACACAAAAAAGTAAAATTATTTTTACATTTTCCTATATTAATATTCAAAATTATTCCACTACTATTTCTATTCATATCACTCAAAGTATTTGTAAAATTCTTAGCAAGAATTCAAAATTTTCAACATAAAATCAAAAATATAATTATTTATCTTACTAACGTTCCCTAAAAATGTTTTTAAAGTCTTAAAAAGTCTTTCCTTGCTTTACAAAATCAAGTTATTAAAATACAAATTTCTAAAATCATGAAATGATGCTTTTTCATATAACAGTGCTACATTTTTAAAGTCTAACTGAGCAAAATATAGTTTGTAATATAAATGCGATTAGAAAAAGCAGAAAGGAAAATAATTTAGTATCGTTCACTTCAGGCATAATATTCAATAGTGTACTGGTAAAAAATAATCTTAAATTATTCGCATAAGAACCAAAGAAGAGGAGTAATAAGAATACAGTTCGGTGACCTCACTTTCATTCTACACTCACGTTTGTGAAAATTGCAACACCAAGAAGGAATCGTCATAATTGAATGCAATTTAATACACAGTTGAGTGGTAGTGGTACAAATAAATGATTAAATGTTCAAAGCAAGCAAACAATAACAAGAGATCAGAATCAGTATTTTGTGTGGCCACCACGCGCCGCAATAAGTGCTGCTACACGACGTGGCATGGAGTCAAACAAAGTTTGAATGTCTGACTGAGGAAGAGCATTCCATATCGTTTGTACGCGTACCCAAAGTTCGTCTGCAGACGCAACAGGACGAGGATCACGAGCAAGACGCCGACCAATGACATCCCACACATGTTCAATTGGCGACATATCCGGGGAACACGCAGGCCAAGGAAGAAGCTGTACCTGCTGCGCTGCAAAGTAGGATTTAACAATCCGAGCAGTATGAGGGCGGGCATTGTCCTGTTGAAATACAGCGCCTGGCAAGCTTTGAAGGAAGGGAACAGCTTCGGGCTGTAGAACTTCACGGATATACCGGTTGCTGTTCAGATTGCCCACAATTCGTAGCAATTGAGATCGTCTATGATATGCTATGACGCCCCAGACCATAACTCCGGGTGTTCGTCCACTGTGGCGTTCGATAATGCACTCCGGAAGGTGGCGTTCACCGGCATAGCGTCTGACACGAATGCGGCCATCATGGTACCACAAATTAAAGCGGGATTCGTCAGAAAACACGACATGCTGCCAATCAGCACGCCAGTCTCTATGCTGATTGGCCCATTGTAGCCGCAGGCGGCGATGGTCGTGCGTTAGGGGGATCCTGTATAAAGGAGTCCGTGCGCGCAGTCCACACTGCAGCAGACGTCTACGAATTGATGAAGCACACAATGAAACACCTGTAGCTATTGACCACAGTGCTGCCAATTGTCTAGAGGAAGCTGTACGGTCCGTCCGCGCCATGCGGACCAGGTGTCTATCATCGCGAGCTGACGTCACATTTCGGGGTCCACTCCCGGATTTCCGAGTTGTCCGACACTCGTCCGTCCACTGCTTCCAAACGCGCATCACTGTGCTGCTGTTACGCTGCACACGAGAGGCTACTGCACGATACGACAATCCAGCTTCACGAAGGCCGATGATTCTCCCTCGTTCAAACTCTGTAAGTTGTTCAAATCTCGCTCTCTTTCGTCGACGAGGCATAAGTACAGATTGAGTTAACGTTTACCACTAGCAGATAACCACCGATAACCATACACGCCTCGCTACAGCCGTCTATTTATTCGGATCCATCAGCCGTTCAGAGGGCGCTGCTCAGCATACGCATGCGCTACGGATTTGCAATTCTAATCATTTGCATATCATGCGCTACTTTGCATTTCCTGAAAATTTCAGCTCACTCGCGTAAGTCCTTCATGGTGTTGCAATTTTCACAAACGTGAGTGTATAAACACTACGCGTAAGTATTTTTTGAAGCACTGGCAAAACTCCACAGCAGAATGATTATGTAGCTGTTTTTTTACTTCTAAATGTTGAAGAGAGATGGCTGAATAAAATTTTCATCTAGTACTTGTGAAGGATCCTCTCAGACTAATAATGTTACGATAAATTTCATAAATGACTTTAGAAGGTAGCGTAGACTCATAAGGTGACATAATAATAGAGAAAAAAAACCTTAGCTGAGTTGGATTTGATTCAACACAGCATTATTTCCTAATTAAACACATTCACATATCATTACGAGCGCGATGTGCACCTGAGCAATTTTGAAAGTTTACATTCTCAGACAATGGAGTATTAGACTTAAACAGTTCTATATTACCGAGCTATTGCAGGCCTATCGTTGCCGGTTCCTTAAATTAAGCCCAAGGGCATATGACATAACGAATTCTGGAAATGAAAAACATCTCGGATGAGAAAACGGAGAAAGGAAATGTGGGAGGGGGAACCAAAAGGAAAAAAGCCAAAGGCATCTGGCAGGTGAACGGAACTGAAACGGAAAATCCAAACGGACCCTTGACAATTCAGAGTATAGAGCATTGTGGTAATTGCGCGTCTAAGTAAGCAGCAAAGCCAGCGGCAGAAGTAGACAAAAAAGGTACTGTGCAATAGTAACAGCGGTATTTAAAAGACTTGTTATCTTTGTTTAAAATTTGAGTCAAATTAAAGTAGCAAGTAAAATTTAGTAGCCAAATTAAAAGTTAGTAATTTTGATTTCATATTTTTTATTATATACGTAAAATAAAAATACGTAAATAAAATTTTTAATTAGCAATAGCCCCGTAATGCTTAATGTTAATTTGTTTATTTCCCCACCCTGATCTAAAAATAGTAATACCTTTTTCTGCTTTGCGTCATTTCGAGACTAAAACATGTCATGACTCTTACATAATGCTGACAACGCGAAACTCAAACAGCCAATTTACAGCATTATTAATTGTCCAATCAAATGCATTGAAAACCGAAAGTAACTCATTCTGAATTAAGATTTCATCCTGAATACAAAGAAAGCACTTGGCGTTTTGCACCCCAGCTCAGATAGGCTGTTGCTCGCGGTTCTCTCTTTTTCTTTTAACCGCAAATCTATCCAAAATGTAAACGTTTCGAAATAGGCACAAATTAGAGTGCCAAGTTGTGGCCGCAACATGTTTACTGAAATAAAGATTAATATTTAATCTGCATCGACTGCCAAGATGCTCTGCATTATGGATCAACAAAATACTGTGAAAAATCAGTATTTCTACAGCATCATAACTTCTAAGTCTGCTTCATTACGATGTGTGTCTGCTTTCATTACACACACACACATATGTATATATATAAGGAAAGAAATTAGAACTAAATCCACGAAGGCATGAAAGAAATAAAACTAAAAACCAATAAAATCCAAAATTCTCCATAAATATGCAAAAATGAACGAATAGTCATCAAACCAGTAGAAGTACAGAGAGAAATACAAAATAAGCAAGAAATATATAGGCGAAAGAATGAAATCAAAGTCTGATTCAACGTTATCAAGAAGAGGCAGATTAGACTTAATTGAACCCCTCTTCCCTTGGAAGACCACGGCGTTTCTGTTAATCCAAAATTAGCGGATGAACCATTCTAAATTACATAATTTTAACATTAATTTTCACTTGAAAATTCTGAATCCCTCCTCATAGATAAAAGGATGGCATCGGCAAAGTATGGGTTAGAGAATGATATCAATAACAGCAATTGAACTCTCATTTTATCCGTTATAGAGAATATTTTTTGAATAGTAATACCCACCTATGGCAACATCTACGTAATAATAACACCACATTTTCGTATGGAAATTTGATTGGAACAGTAAAAAATTAGAAATAGCTTTGGAATGATACCTATAACTCCAAACACCTGATGCAAGAGAAAAAAGAAGAATATTGGCTAATTTGAAGATCTAATTCATGGTCACTGTATATTTGCTATTGACAAACAAGAGACAAAAGCGATACGCAAGCGGCCCATAAACATGTAACATTACACATCATACAGTAGTGAACGCATATGGTAGTTAATTTTTAAACATATTTCATTAGTAATCAGGTCAAAGTAATTAGTGGGGAATCATAATTATCTTCGTTTCCAGTCCTTACGTTACTGAAAACAGGATTCTACAAAGTTTCTCTTGCTATGTATATTGTTATCTACGCGTCAGTGTTGACAAATCACGTCATTTCAGAGATGAAGCAGCATGACATTATTTTACATCGTACATATCTCTACAGCTATAGCACAAATTTTATTTGTATATGTCAAAGCATGTGGTCGCTAGGCCCTTACATATAAGTGAAATGAAATGCGCGTGCAGTTTATGATGGACCATCTTCTATTTACTTTCTGCAAAGAAATTGTATTGTATTCGGTATTTTTTATTTCTTTAACAGTGTTTCTCTTTTTCTGATAGGATAAAGATTGGACTCTTATAACGGAGCGAATTGCAAACAAGGTCGTAAGTTTTGCGGATCTCATAACTCGTAAGTTCTCGTTTTGTTAAAATCTCAACAAAATGTACTTTTTGCCGCGCAGCTTTTGTTTTAAATACTTTTACATTGTCATTTTTTATTATAGAAAATTTGTAATGTTTGTTATGAAATTTGAGAAGTATCAGTTCCCTGAATCAGTGGTGTCACCAGACTTCTGGAGCTACTCGGCTGCATGGCCCTAACAAGGGCTGATCTAGATAGGGCCTGCATACAAAATTTAGTATTTCTTAAAGGCCGTAATATTAACTTTACTGATATTGCTTCTCAAAAATTATGTTAAGTTGATTATACAAAACAAATAACATTTTTAATGTAACTATGTCGTTGTGTGTGGAATATTACTGCATGTGCGCCTACTTTGATGGGTGTGGTATCGACTGAAAAGAATGTATTCAAGATGTTCATCTGAATGTTTTATTCTTATCTAACTGTGTATACCTCGTATAGGAAAAATCTGCTCACAAATAGCATACGTCTTTAAAAAAAATCTGATGTGTACATCACATGACTTCCTTGTACGGAATATTAAATTATACGCATTTTTTCTTGCATTTCATTTAAACGAATTGGATTGAATTAAATCTACTTCGCCGACAGCGCATAAACCACAATAGAATAAGTGCATTCTTTAAAATTCACTCTAGTATTTGTTTACCATAGCGACAATCTGGCGCTAGATTGATTCATTTAACAGTATTATATTTCGTTCATATTATAACTCAGAATGCACAAAATTTATATCATTTAAAGAATTATCTAATCGTTGCCACATGTTCTATTCAAATACTATAATAAAGCTAGAACGATGTATAAAAGAAATTAAGCAAACAAAACAAACAAAAAAAAACAGTTTTTTGACAGACGATTGAGTATTTCTCATTCAATTAATTCAGTTCTCACTTCGCGAGAAGGTAAAAATCCATAAAAACTCAAAATATCTATATATTGAAAATTACGAACTAAATCTGAAACGCTTATTTCCTCGAAAAAAATACAGAAAGGAGATTAAGCATGATTTAATTGGCAATAACAAATGAAGGCGTTATCTTTGTTGTTGCGAATCTAAGTTTCTCTAGATTGGCAACAAATCCACTAGTCTGCTGTTTCAAATGTAAACAAGCAATGGCCGCCATAAAAAAAAGGCTTAGCGGCACAAAAATATTCCATACAGATTTACTAAAGGCATAAAAACCTTAACCGAAAGATAAAAACAACATAATTCAATCATTTTTAAAGCAAAATATGTACAATTTACAAACATATAAGAGTAAAGAAACTGAGATCACTGAGCCGGGTAACAGAGAGGATATATACATAAATATATTTATATACGTTTGGTGCGGCCGATTGCAACCAAAATACGAGGTGCTCATCTACATGTTAAAGCATACAAAATTTCAACGTTCTCAGGCTACTCGTTTTTGAGTTATGCGAGATACGTACGTACGCACGTACGCACATACGTTCGTACAGACGCCACGAAAAATTCTCTTCAGAATTAATTTTAAAGCAGTTTTATAATTTTTTTGGAGGAAACGAGTCCTTACGTATACAGATATCATGCAAAAACATCATTAAATTGCATTCGAAAGCGGTCAAAATGTATATTTTTGTGGAAATATTCTGCCTGAAACTTTTCTCGATTACAATACTTCCTTTTTACTTCGTACAAGGAAGTATAAAACGACGTGAGCAGATAATATTTATGAAGCCCTCGAAAGCTTTCTTTTAGGTAGATTCAACTTGTTAAATTCCATTTAAATAAATTTTTTTAGTCAGTATATCTGACATTAACCTCTTAACTGCCCCGGGCGTATATATACGCCTTGCTCAGCCGATGCGTTAACTGCGCCAGATGCGCCCAGATGCGCAGCCGATGCGTTAACTTTGCGAATAATTTTAGGTGTAGCAGCGCAAAGCAAATGATAGCCGTTTGGAAGGACGTATATATATATACGCCTGGGGCAGTTAACGCATCGGCTGAGCAAGGCGTATATATACGCCCGCGGCAGTTAAGGGGTTAATTGTATATATTTCATGTACACTGCGGGAAAAAAAATGGGACAGTTCCTATATCTCGCGTTCTACTGGGCCGATTGACGAAATTCAACTTGCGTATTTCGTGTGTATTAGGCATTTTTCTAACATAGGTATTTTGACACAAACTCGGACTTTTTCTGAAATGACAACCAATTGTTTTCATATTTCGATTCTACGACTCAAGCCAGACTGCGAAGTTTTGTAAATATCGCACGCATAATTTTTAAAATATTGGCTCTGAAAATTTTAGCTCCTCAATGTTTAAATTTGGTATACATTTATTAATATCTCTTTTTTTATTAAACTTTCTTGATTCCTTCTTTTAGAATTCGAAATTTAGGTTCATTCCAAATAAAATTCACCCATTTTATATGATAAATTTGTATTTTTAAATAATTTTTAAAAAATTTTAGAAAACAGTATTGAATTATAACCTTTAAAATTTTTATCATTATCTTAAAGTGGATGCATTTCTAAGCATACCTACAAAAAATTATACTTTTTTATTCAAAAGTTTCTAAGCTATACATGAATTGACATATTGGCGCGTTTTGAAATTTGGCGTTTTTATTATAATTCAGGGGCGGCCAAAGTGCGGCTCGCGAGCCTGATACAGTTCTCGCAGACAATTTGTGCGGCTCATGCGAATAATATATATGAATGAAATATACTAAAACTATTCAGTGTCCAAAAGGAAGTAATTAACTAGTTTAGACTCTTTTTACAATGTTATCAGGTACAAATACGAAAAATGGATTTGTATTCGATTCTGACACAAATTTTGGATAAATGTAATGTTGACTTCAGTAATATATCTGCTACAACTACGGATGGTGCTATGACTGGGGAGAAAATAGGAGTAAGAACGTTAGTTATGTGAAGGCAAGTGGAAGTAATACTATGATGACGTTGCATTGCATCAACCACCAAGAAAATTTGTGCAAGAAGTCTAGAAAATAGATTAAAAAATAGATTAAAATAAATAGTCTAAAAAATATTTCACAAATTTAGAAGATAAAGCTTAGTCTAAAAAATATTTCACAAATTTAGAAGATAAAGTTTGAACATGTGATGAATGTTATTGTAAAAGTGGGTAATTTCATTTGGTCTAAAGGACTTAATTACAGGCAATTTCAACAGTTCTTGAGTGATTTGGAAGCTGAATAGGATGATGTTGTGTATTACGTGGTGGAAGTACGTTGGTTGAGCCGAGGAAAGATGCTTCAGCGTCTGTTTTCTTTGAAGAGCGAAATTCGACAATTCATGGAATCTAAAGGAACGAGATTTCATCACGAGTTAAGTGATGAGAGATGGGTGAGAGACTTTGCATTTCTTGCAGATATTACAGGTCATCTCAATGATTTGAACTACCGCTTACAGGGAAAAGATCTACTTGTTCATAATCTTTATTACTTTGTGAAAGCTTTTGAGACAGAACTAATCCTGTGGGAAAGTCAGTTGCTAAATAAGAATTCAACTCACGTTTCTAAAATTGATGGAGTGTGAGAAGAACTCTGCAACATGGAATTCAAATAATCATGTACAATGCATTTCAAATTTCAAAGAGGAATTCAAAAGCAGATTTTCGTGAAATGAAATTTTTATTATAATGTTCTCCTCTCCATTTTCAGTAGACGTTGGAAGTGTTCCACCTGAACTTCAATTAGAATCTATAGATTTACAGTGTGACCTGCAGTAAAACGCAAGTTTCTTGAAAATCCTACTTTAATTAATTTTTATTCAAAGTACGTGAGCGAAGACAAGTATCCAGGAATTCGTAAACATGCACTCTTCCTGTTTTCTATCTTTGGCAGTACCTACATATGTGAACAGCTTTTTAGTAAAATGAAAATCCTAAAATCAAAAACAAGAACGCGGCTGGCAAACAGACATCTGGAGGAAACTTTACGAATTGCAGCAACACAGATTAAACCGGATATTGAAGCTTTAATCAAGCAAAAACGATGTCAAATTTCACATTAAAACTAAAGTAACTACCATATCCCGCCATTTTTTTTTTCTCGTTTTTTTATTGTAAATGCATTTTGTAACATCGTTCCGTACAATCATCTTTACGCTTTTTTTTTTTTTTTTTTTTTTTTTCATAGTGAAAAAAAGTTGCAAAACATTTTAATTCGATTTCCATTGACTTTTTGGAACCAATGTATATATATATATATATATATATATATATATATATATATAAATTTGAATTTAAGAAACATTCTCTATTCATAAAAAGCAAATTTAAAGTTAATTAAATTTTACATGAAATTGAATTACAAATAAATGATTAATTATTGCTGCGAACTAATCTACAATTTCATTTAAATTCTAAGAGCATATGTAAATCAAGGACAAGTATCAAAATCTATGAATAAAAAACTGAGAATTTATATATACCGGGTGATCAAAAACTCAGTATAAATTTGAAAACTTAATAAATCACAGAATAATGTAGATAGAGAGGTAAAAATTGAGACACATACTTAGAATGACATGGGGTTTTATTAGAAAAGCAATAATCTGATCAGAAAAGCAATAATTAGCATAACAAATTAAGACAAAGCAAAGATGATGTTCTTTACAGGAAATTCTCAATATGTTATCCATCATTCCTCAACAATAGCTGTAGTCGAGGAGTAATGTTGTGAACAGCACTGTAAAGCATGTCCGGAGTTATGGTGAGGCATTGGCGTCGGATGTTGTCTTTCAGCATCCCTAGAGATGGCGGTCGATCACGATACACTTGCGACTTCAGGTAACTCCAAAGCCAATAATCGCACGGACTGAGGTCTGGGGACCTAGGAGGCCAAGCGTGACGAAAGTGGAGGCTGAGCACACGATCATCACCAAACGACGCGCGCAAGAAATCTTTCACGCGTCTAGCAATATGGGGTGGAGCGCCATCCTGCATAAAAATCGTACGTTCCAGCAGGTGTTTATCAGCCAGGCTGGGGACGATGCAATTCTGTAACATATCGGCGTACCTCTCGCCAGTCACGGTAGCAGTTATAAAACCAGAATCACGCATTTCCTCGAAAAAAAAAAGGCCCGATAACAGTACTTTTTTTTAAACTTTTTTTTGGTTCTAATAAAACCCCATGTCATTCTAAGTATGTGTGTCAATTTTTATCTCTCTATCTACATTATTCCGTGTTTTATGAAGTTTTCAAATTTATACTGACTTTTTGATCACCCGGTATATACAAATGTGTAACACTCTCTCTTAGCCTAGAATCAGTTGTAGTCTTACAAAAGAAACCTCCTTTTCTTCTATAAATTTTCAGACTACACTATTTTTTTTGACAGACATGTGGCCCGCGCGGATCTTTGTGAATTTATTGATGTGGCTCTCAGGCGTGAACGTTGAAGACCCCTAGTTTATACGGTAGTAGGTTCAAGCTCAGGAGGAACTTTATTGTACGGTCTTTTCTGCCTCTTGGTTGTGGGGACGTTAGGTGCTTTGATATCAAAGGTTGTGCTTGGACGTTTGGCTCCCCTTGGTCAACACTGAAGAACGGTCGATGTCCAACAAACGTACTTTGATTTTTAGGTAGATACGTAGATGTCCACCACTGTGGCTTTGAGTGAAATAACCCAGACTTTGGGAGATTAAAATTGCCACCCTGGGTTCACGGGGGGTTATGCTCGTAACCTTCGAGAGGGAGAAGGCCATGACACTTAATAAACATCGTCGGAAAGTTGTCTGAATTTTTAAATTTTCGTCGGAAATATAACTTTATCATGTTGGTTAGTTAATTAAAAAAGCTGAAAGAAAGGAGGCTTTATATACATACACACTTTTTAAGCTTTTTACAGATATTTTAATTAACATTGTGCATAAATATAATTGAAAGAACCGAAAAACAAACGAACATTTTACAAAAATTTAAACGCTAATTGAAAATTGCCACTGTCATGATAAATTGGGAAGTTGTTCTTAAGATAATAATTTATATTTTACCTAGGCTCAAGTATTAAATTATTCGCGTTTCAGAGCAAAATATATAACCATCAACTTCTATATCTTCAGCGTATGTAAAGAAATACTTTGACATATTTAGTGTATGTGGCAATATTTTAAAAAACACATAAACTATGCAGTGTTTGAAAGTTACCAGAAAAAAGTAACAGAACTACTATTTCCATTTAATAAAAAATCATTTAATCTTTTTTAAATAGCAAGCTGTTAAAAGTACAATAATTAGTAGCAATGCTGATGACTTTTAACATCGTTTCTTTCGATCATATGTAAATATATTTTTATACACTAAATTTAGACAATGGCAGATTCTCACGGTCATTTTATTCATTTTTTCAAATCTATAACATTCCTTTGGGTACTTTCCCCTGGATACTGCGCAGAAATGATTTGAATAATATACACAATAGTAAGAACTGCACATTTAAATCTGCTCTTCATTAAATAGCACACAACAAAAAGTTTTTTCCCATTTATCTTGAAATTTTTTTTGCTATCACAAGCATGTACAAAAATTAACAATGAAAATGGAATGTATTCAAATGTAATAATTAAAAAACATAACTTGCAACATTCGTATTCATACCAAGAGATATACTACAAATTCCAAGAGAAAAATAACAGAACTGCAATTTGCAGTTAATGTAAAATTTAATGTTTTTGAAAATTATATGATTAAAAATGCAATAATTATGGATTACAATATTTAGTAGTAATGCTGATGTTTCTTAGCACCATTTCTTTCAGTCATATACATATTTTTAGCTTCTAAATTTTAGGATAATGGGAATTATGAGTATCATGTATATGCTTTTTATTGCCAGTTGCGTATGTTGTTTGTTAGGTATTTATTTCATTTCAAATATGAATGTTGGAAGACTTTTTTTGTTATAAGATTTAGGTATGTTTCTTGTATGAAATATTTTTATCACATTTATTAGCTAATTTATATAGCATTTCATTTACATACGCGGGAGATATAGAAGTTGATGGTTATATATTTTGCTGTGAAACGCGAATAAATTAATACTTGAGCTTAGGTAAAATATTAATTATTATCTTAAGAACCTCTTCCCAATTTATCATGACAGTGGGAATTTTCAATCAGCGTTTAAATTTTTGTAAAATGTTCGTTTGTTTTTCGGTTCGTTCAATTATATTTATGCACAAGGTTAATTAAAATATCTGTAAAAAGCTTACAAAGTGTGTATGTGTATAAAGCCTCCTTTCTTTCAGCTATTTTAATTAACTAAGCAACATGATAAAGTTATATTTCCGACGAAAATTTAAAAATTCAGACGACTTTCCGACGATAACGTCGGACGGAAAGCTCCGCCATGTTTATTAAGTGTCATGGCCTTCTCCCTCTCGAAGGTCACGTTATGCCTCCGTGGGTCGCCTCTAGGGGTCTAGGGCCCCTGTCAGCTGAGTTCCACCACCGAAATTGATTGTATACCGCGGCACAATACCTCAGATAAAAAACTAGCTAGGAACGACTCTGCGTATCCATATATTAAAACCATGTATAGCCATGAGTGTAATGCAAAATTCTTTTTCTTCTGGTGGTTTCTCATAAAGAATAATTTTTTGAGACTGCTTTAACATTTGCAGAGTTTTCACAATATGCTTTGCGTTTAATTACTTTTGGAACAAATTATTAAAATTTGTTTCAAGAATAAATGGAAAGCTCCAAAATGTTATTATATGCATTAATAACAAATTGTTATTATTAATTATAGAGAAAATTATTGTTTTCATTTTATTTCTAAAGATACAGATGCATTGGATTCTAACCCTAAACTGAAGTTATTCTTCAAGGAAACAGCATCGAAAGTCAAGAAATATATTGGTGAAGAGAACACACCACAAGAGGACAAGCTTTTTGAAATAATAGGAAAGGTATGCTAAAACTCGTGATAGTGTAACAAGAAAAAATTTCATATTTTAGAACACAAAATGTGAAAATAAGTTACTATTTGCCATTTTGTCTAAATTGTTCATAATATACTTTTCACCCTTCCAAAATTTGATGTTTTTATTAAAATGATTTTTTAAGAGGGTCAACAAAGAGAGAAGGGAAGTTATTTATTTATGATAAATAAAAATGTTCAAGATTTTTTTTTCATAGTTAAAAAATTGGCTTTTGTTCTAAACAAAATTATTTATAACTGATCGTAATTAATTCATAAATTTTTCTGTCCAATCTCAACATGAGTTAGGGCTAGTGATGTGAGTCTAGTGAGATTGGGAGGGGGGGACTTTGTTGGGTATTTTGAAGCCACAAAGTTTTGATGTTTCAAAATTACATGACTGGATACATTAAAAAAGAAATGGAAAAAGTTTGAAAATTTCAAATAGAAATAAATATTGCTGTAAATTTTTGAAATATTGAAATCTTGTGTGATTGCATTTTTGTTTTTGTGTAATGTTGTAATACTGCGTATTGCTTTATTTATTTAATTTTTGCGTTTAGAATAATGATTTTAGGATGTATTTTTGCGTTACTGAATTTGGCCAGGTATTTTTGAAAGTCCTTATTTCTTCTATTAAACTCTAGATTTAATGCTTCCGAATCTAACTACATATAAATCGCGAAAATAGCTCTACTGAAACTGATGGGCTTTGTCAAAGTCTTCGTTATAGAATTGACAATATTTGGTTTGATTTATTATAGCAAAGCACTTCGACGGTTATCTGCCTAAGGTTTAGAGATGCCTTCTTGGAGGATTTTTCTAAGAGTAATTAGCTCATGTACATTTTAGTTACACATGGGGAAAACCATGAAAACGCTCATGCATCCGGTCAGTTCGCCTGGATTTGAACTCTAGACCGAACTACCAGCGTTCAATGACTGTATCGCAAAGCGGCCGTTCTCCCCCTCTTCACACACACACACACACACACTTACTCATAAATACACTTTTCGAAAGCCGTTTCAGCAGCATTTGGGCTAATGCTTCTTTGGGTTAAAAATATTTAAAAACAGCATATCTTTAAGAATTTGCGAGTCTCGCAGGTTGGAGATAAAAATGTTTTATTCCGTACAGTATTGCCACTGCCTGCCTTGAAATCATTGAGTGTCGCGAAATATGAAAAAGATAATAAAACAAATTCAAAATTCGGGCTTCCATGTACCCAGATTCGGGTGGAGGATTACGTTATTCAAAATTTAATGGCTCTAGGAACCATCGTTTTTTCACAATGCGGGAAACATCGATATACTCATGCAAGTTCTTTATTATTTAATTTCTTTAAATATAATACACGACGATGATATTTGTTGGCGACAATTTAAAGAATGATTCAACGCTTTTAGTGATTCGACGCAAAATGCCATTTCGAGACTAATAGCCGTTCTGGACTAAGGCCCATTTCAGAAGTAAAAATATATATTTCTTTCGAAAATATTTTCTAGCTTAACGTAAATACGCTTTTCTTTCACCGTAACTAAATCATAACAGTAGATTTTGAAATAAGTATAGGCGAATTATCTTTTACCAGATTATTGCAGTTATGAAAAATGCACATGTAATATATATTGTCGAAATTTATATTGTTACGAAATGCCTAGCTGCGGTAAGATAGCTTTCCCGCAAAGCGGGTTTATGGTTGCCAGAAAACGGCAAGGGAAGGCAAAATAAAATTTAAAAAATTAAAATTAAATTAAAATTTTGCAGATTTAAGATCATGTCACGTAGCTGTTATTTTTTGTAAATAAGCATGTTAAATATAAATAATAAGCATTGGGCTTTTGGATTTTTAAATTTCTTCTTTATAAATGTTTAGAAATGGTTTTGATGTTTCAAGTGCAATCGTTATTAGTAATACTGCATTTTTTTAAGTATATCGTAACTTTATATATGAGTGAAAAATCCATTATCGTGTATAAGCCGAGAATTTTTGAAACCTTTTCTAGATGTAAATTGCGAGGGTCGGCATATATACATATCCGCTAATCTCGCAGAAAACATAAGTACTTTTCCATTAGCCGTGGGAAAGCGATAAATCGCCTAATTTCATACTTTCGTTTTTCTTTAGTTTATATTTCTGAAGTTAATGAAAAGAAATAATTCTAAATGAAATGAGTTCTTCGTCTTATAAAGAGGAGTTGCTTAATTTTCGAAATTATTTTTAATGCGTATTTGTTCCTTTGTCGCCAAAACGAAAGATCTGAATGTGGCGAAATTAGTGCTGGGCTTTCTCTTTTCTTGAACTTGTCTTTCATTTACGGAGAAATGCCGAGCAGCCATACTCTTGGTAGAATTTTCAACCAATGTGATCATCTGTATGAAATTCAATATATAGGAATTAGAATTTGTTTTTCCTCCTCATCTTGCAAACAAAACAATAAACTAGGCGTGGAAAATAAGACTATCGCGTAGCATAGAGGATGCATAGGAAAGTCTCTTTAACCTGAAAGAGAGCTACAGCTATGCAAGGTATAGTAAAGGTCTACGCCCAACCTGCTGCAAACGATAACATCGCTCCTAGTGGCGAAATTTGAAAGATAGTTATTGGAAATCGAAAACAAAAGAATTAGAGCAAAATTTCCGGTTAAAAAATTTTAAAGCGTCAAGTAATTAGTATGAAACAGCATTTGGTTCACACGGATAAGATAAATTGTCTCCTGTATACCCTTCTGATTGGAAATTTTGCTCTATCTCTTTCCGTTTTCGATTTGTAATGTCTATTTTCCAAATTTCGCAACTAGGGGCGTTGCTGTCGTTTGCATTAGGTCGGCCGTACCCAAGTAGCACATGACGTAGCAAAGACGTTACCACGACCACTTAGCCACCTCTCGAACCAGTTTGCAACGTCATGTGCTACTTGGGTAGTCCCTTTAGTATGCCGTTACCTCACTTGCGTAGCTGTAGCTGTACGCTCGCAAGAATTTTCAAGTTAAAGTGACTCCTGTGTACAACACAATAAATGAATGAAAAAAAAAGGGCTAGCTTCAGAAAGGTTACCAGAGTTAATACTAACATCGTTAGCTTTAGCATTTTACATTACAGCGATTGGATTGGAAAATATTCTATTAAGTTTACAGACCTTGAACAGTAGAGGAATCACCCCCTTTCAGTTTGGCTTATATGCAGGTTTTGAATTTTGGGTAAACTTCTGAAAGGAAAACTCAACTCACGGATTAGCTAATATGCGGGAATACACGGTAGTATAATATCAGATTTCTGATATTTGGATTAAAAAATAAAAGAAAATTTTTATTTTCTTTTTGCCTTCTGTATGTGTGTGTGTGTGTGGGGGGGGGTTAATATCAGAAATCGCTTCGGAGAAATCGAAGCAGAGGAGAAATCACTTGGAGTAACGCTCAACGTTCCAAAGTCGTGGATGCACGAGAACATCATTTCCCTGCTCCAGGAGCGAAGAGACATGTTTGCTTGTAGTGATTCTTTGATTTCTGTATTATTTTTATTAATTATATCAGATGTTGTTTGCTTGTAGTGATTCTTTGATTTCTGTATTATTTTGTATTAATTATATCAGATGTTCATCATAGATAAGGCATGGTTTCATCTTAATGATTTGCCTGTTCTTAATATTATCTAGCGTGCAGCTTGAAAACTTGCATCTGTTGAGGGTGTAGAGGAGGTTCTGCGCTTTGCAAATATAGGAATCTGCGATTCAATGTCAAAATAACATATAACTGGGCCCTGTTCTTTAAAATAACCGTGGATGTTTGAAACCTGCTGAGATACTGACAAGTTCATTCATTGCATTACTGTATGAGAATGAGCATCATACTTACAAAAGAGTTCATTGCATTACTATACGAGAATGAGCGTCATCACTCGTGTTGCAAGATGGTATGAGGCTGTCATGCGGCAGATTCAACCATGGAAATTGCTCGGGGAAATATTTGACTGGTAAAGTCGTATCTAAAGACTATAGCTGAGACCTTGAAATCTTACCTGTTCCCTTATCTTTTTGTGAGGGTATTTAAAACAAATTCATAATTCGTGAAGTAATTAAAGTAAGAAATCATGCAGAAGGAGTAATATATGTTATATATATTTGTGAGCAAAAACTTTTTAAATATTCTTTTACATTTTCTAATGCTTTTTCTATTAATTTTTAGGTGCGATTTAACAGTTTTTCTTCCAAAATACCATTTAAGACTAGTGTTTTCGATATTCCAGTTCCATATGCAGATGAAAATGTTGAACAACGTTGCCTATTCATTGGGTAAGATGGTTACGTGGTTATTTTTTACTGCATTTTATAATGGTAAAAGCTCAAGCAGAATTTTAAAGTATACCTCTACAGTTGTCAACGTACTATGTTACATTGTCAGTGTTCGTTAAAACACAAGCCAAGCATTTTAGAAAACAGGCTAGGGCCATATTAACGGAAACACTTTAACCACAGGTAATTCAGATATCAGCACAAAGCTGACAATTCCATAATATCAGTTAAAATCAATTCATTGTCTGGTATTTGGAATCGCATACGTACTATGTCCGAACTGCAGTAGTAGAAATAGAGCTTTAGATTTTACATCTGTAGCTGATATATAAATAATGAATGATATGCACAGAAAACTGAATGTTTGAGTGTATTTATAAGTTGCTAGGTAGAGATTTTATATTAGTTGCTGTGCAGAAAGACTTAAATCTGCTGATTACCTATAATTAACTTCAAGGCTAAATACAGATTTTACCCGAAAAATCACTATTGATTTCAAAGTTCATATTATTTTGAAATTACTAATTTAATTTTATAAATAGAAAAGCAAATTAATGATTATTATTGATATAATTCTCCTTTTTCCTCCCCTAGCCTTTCTAAACTGAATCATTCTTGTATTCCAAATACTCTCTTCGGTCATGACGGCAGCATTTCAAAACTTTTTGCTTCAAAAAAAATCAGGAAGGATGAAGAGGTAATTATTTCTTTTAGTTGTACTTTCGCCGAAATGAAATGCTATGTCATTATAGCTGCTCTTATATTGCTAATAGTTTATTATACAGTACAAAGTCCGTAATCCGGACTCGTCGGGACTTCGGCGATTCTGGATAAGGGTTTTTTCCGGATTATAGATCATCAATTTAAATCTGGTAAGATGGCATGCAGAAATTATACAATTAAAAATATGAAACCGTAATTTAGGAAATAAAGAGCAATTATGATCTAACGCGCATGCGTAAGTTTGTGGCTTCGAGGTCTGGACTATAGATTATTCCGGATAATGGACGTCTGAATTACAGACTTTGTACTGTATTAATTTTATAAGCATTTTTATTGAGTACATGAAAGCAGTTGTGGATATTTTATGTGCTGTTAGGTATGTTTTGTATAATTAAACTGGTATTTATTTCAGATAGTTTCATTTCGTCTTTCAGTGAATTTAAGTATATTTTTTGTAGCTAACTGTGAATTATTTCACGATGGTTTGCCAGATATACTCAAAAAATGATGCAGAAATTATAAAGGAATTTTTTTTCGGGGACTGCAAATGCAGGGACTGCTCTTTGCCTTATGGGGTAAGTGACTGTAAATTAATTTCTGTAGTAAATGAGAGTTCATTGACTGAACATCTAGGGAAATAATGCAGCCAGAAACAACAGTGAGAAGAGATCGCATTGCATAGCCTTAGAAGTCCACTCTTAAGTACAAAATGAAGTGTCAGTTTCGAAGCTGAACCTGATTGCTCTGTTTAAACTACTTATTAAAAACAAAATATATGTATTCTGTGTAAATGCGTATGATGCCACTTTCATGCTAGTAACTATCTCAGAATTCCTATGATTTGAGCTCCTTTACCGCACTGACCCACTTCATATAGTCTGCTCTATGCTATATATGTGCGAAGTAATCACTCGATGATTGCACGAGAATCTCCATGTTGCACATATATCCTTTTTCTTGATTTCCAAGAAACCCTCATATTGATGCTGTAATATATCAAAGACTCTATGCCGTTATTTCCCGAACTGTTAACCCCTTCGAGCCGGGTAGCGAAAACGCGCGCTTATCGCTGAGGCCGGCAGTGTCTTACGCGAGCGTCTCTCCAGGGCCGGGGCTTTTTTGCTACTAAGCCTAAATCCATGAAATTTCCGAAGTATCAACGCATTGTTTAATAATGCTCTATAGAGTATTTAAACGGCTTCTGCTTTATAAATATTTTTATATATACACTTTAATTACCTTTTTTCTTGTTTAAATGCATATTTTACACATTTTATTTTAATTACTCACCATTTTATGAATTTTAACATTATACATCTGAAAATTAAATATATTACTTAAAATTCTCTTTCCGTATGAAAAATTTGAAAACAGGGATCTACACACAGTCCTACGTTACATTCCTTGCACTCGTAATAACTCATTTGCCGTTTTGGAGGATTTTCCCGGGAATGTGAACAAACGAAGCATCGTCGTCTCATTTTCTTATCAGTCTCTTCTAAACAAAGTTTTGGAAAATGTCTTTCAATTAATCTTTCAGAATCAATATCAGAATATCAGAATCAATATCTGAAATATTTTGCATCATTTCTGCTATTTCATGCTCTGTTAAACATTTTCGACGCTTCGACATTGCAACGGTAAAAACAAAGAATTCACGTCTAACGAGATCTAATTATTTTCTAAAAACTGAACTGCAAACCGAAATACCCAACGCTTTAGAGCAAATAAAACTTCTCTACTTACAGTAAACAACTACCACGTGCGAATAAAGTGCGATTTAAAGAGACGTCATAAATCACGTCATTCGGAAACATTTATTTCCCCCTTTGTTTATATAACCAAAAACACGTGTATGTGAGTCATGTTGCTCTCATTTCGAGTAGAAGGTCTAATTTACATGTATCTGAAACCATATGGACATACAGTGCCATCTTGTGGCAGAAATTATAATTTCAAACACGTTCCAAAGTACTGGCACAAATACGTGACAGTCGGTAAAGAATGGAACAATCCTCCGGCACGCCTGCTTGTCGGCCGGTAGGTAAGTGCGTTCGTTGCTGGCACGTATGCGTGACAGTCGGCGCGAAGGGGTTTTAAAAGAGTTCTGTTATTTAGCAAATGGTGAACTTAAAAAAATTATGCTTTTAAAGGCCATCCTGCCAGTGTTGAATAGCATGAACAGTCAAACCTTGTGGCGCATTCATGTAATCATAGACTAAGGAGAAATATTTTCGTTTCCTATGTTTTACATTCTCGCTTTCAAATAATTATGTTATATATGTGGTGTTGTATGATTTTGGTTATTATTATTGGCAGCACTAAAATACATGGAATGGCTGCGATTATTCTTTATTTCAGTGGTCTCAGACTCAAATTGCACGCGAGCCACATCCAGGACTTGAACAGCTGGCGGGCCGCATGCACCTGAAAGCAGCTGTGATTTTTTTTAACTAAATTTCAAATAACTAGCTAAATTTTTACTTAATTTCAGATTTCACACAGTAAATGTTTATTGAAAGGTATGTAAAGAATAACAGTAATAAAGCAAAGGGGAAAAATCTAATTTATCATGCTTATTTTCTGTCTGTAGCAAATTTCTTTTGGTTACATTTTGTAATTCAAATGTACTAGCAGCTAAATGTCAAGTGTTTGGACTGACATTTATTTAAAAAAATTATAATATGTTGAATGGACTGACATTTATTTTAAAAAATTATAATATGTTGAATTAACCACTAAATAATTTACTTTAAACGTAAATTTTAATATAAACAAATTGTGAAAACTTATCACAATTTTCAGAGAGGAAACTCCAGCTGAACAGAAATTAAGAATAAATAACGACACTTTGCTTTATGTATTTATTCTCTTTCCTTTGTGTATTAATTTTTTATCAAAACAAGTAAGGAAAAAATACACAAGATTGTATGTAAATAATTTTCAAGCCTTGGTGAAAAATTACTTGAATTTATTTCCATGGATTGTAGAGACCCGTAGGTCAGTCAGGTCCTTTTGTTAGACTTGTTAATTTTGAACTGCGAAAAACAAATTACGCATATAAATGACTCCCAAATAAAGAGATTAATTCTTATTACAAAAATTCGCAACTGGTATTATTAATCTTTATTTAAGTATGAATAAAAGTTAAATCAGATCTATATATTCATATCTTTGAAAAAGATTTACAGGGATTGGACAAAAATATGGAAACACCTTTAAAAAAACATGTTTCTTTGCTTAATATGGTGTAGGAAACCCGTTGGCATCCAAAACAGCTTGCAGTCTTCTCGGAATGGATAAATACAGTTCCTATATGTTTGCCAAGGGAATATTATACCATTCTTCCTGCAAAACGGTGGCAAGTTCAGATAACGATGTTGGCGGTGGATAACGAGAACGCACTTTCCGTTCCAATGTAGACCACAAAGGTTCGATAATATTCAGGTCTGGTGACTGTGGTGGTCAGGGGAGATGGGACAACTCATCCTCGTGCTCAGAAAACCAGTCCTGGACAATGTGAGCTGTGTGAACAGGAGCTTTGTCGTCTTGGAAGACACCATCACCATCGGGGAACAAAGTTTGTACCATGAACTTGATCGGCCAAAATGTTCACATAAGTCTTGGCAGTCATGTGCCCTGACACAGTTATCATGGGGCTAGCAGAGAACCACGATATGGCTGCCCAAACCATAACAGAACCCTCGCCATGTTTCACTCTTGGCAACAAGCAGTCTGTATTATAGGCTTGAGATGGCGTTCTCCAGACGTAAACTCGCCCAGAAGTGGGAAACAATGTGAAAGAAGACTCGTCAGACCATATTACTCGTTTCCACTGCTCTATAGTCCAGGCTTTATGACACCACCTTTTCCTGTTACGGGCATTAGCATCACTGATGAGTGGCTTCTCAATTACAGCACGGCCAGCAATTCCCTGTTTATGAAGCTCCCTTCTAATTGGTTTGGTACTCACAGGGTTCGGTAACACAACATTCATTTCAACAGTAACTTTTGCAGCTGTGGTCTTCTTATTTTTCGTCACAATTGCCCTTAATGATCGTCTATCACGATCACTCACACACTTTCGTCCGCGCTGTGATTTAGCAGATGATGTTTTTCCGCTTTTCAAATACGCGGAATAAATCTTCGATACAGTACCTCTTGAAACACTAAACACCTCGGCTACCTTGCTTACGGAAGCACCTACCATACGTGCTCCAACAATTTGTCCACGTTCGAAGTCTGTTAACTCTGACATAATGCAATGACAACCTCACATAACAGTACTCCGACAACAACTGAACTGTTTAGCACATTTACGAAGTTGTATAGGTGGCGTCAGTAGTCAAAAACGCCAGCGCCACCTACATATTTCATTAAAATCAATCTTTCTTTTCAAACATGCATTTCACAAGGTGTTTCCATATTTTTGTCCATCCACTGTATATCATACTATAAATTAATTTTTTTTTCAATTTGCAGATTTTCTATAAGTTAATAACATGAATCGCTGCCCAATCGGTAGACTGCGATACCTAAGGGCCCGGGTTTGAATCCTCGAGAAGGCATGTTTCTGTCTGTTCAAAGGAGGCAAAGACGGGCCATCTACTAGGTGCCTCCATACTAAAGTGACCACTGCCTCTAATAGTAGTAGCCAACATCAATGATGACTTGTGCCCGCTGTTGGGAAAATAATTAAATCAGACTGCATTGAATTCCTTAAATGTGCCCTCAAATTTTTGTCATAAAAAGTAATACTTTTTTTGCATATATTCTTGACGTTTTTCCATTTGGAATAAAGGTCGGGATTTAAGATATAGAAAATGTGCCTTAAGCATACGTGTCAGTGATAAGCTTATCCTTTTCTTGCAGTCTCCGGTATGTTTAAATAATTGTTGTTTGTCAGGATAAGGAGTTCAGCAAATCAAACGATCTTTAACGAATTCACCATCACTAAATGATTTTGATGTTTTTGCTATGCACCAGAGGGAAAATTGCGTGAACTGTTATTTATTTGCTTTCGTAAAAATATTTTATTGGACCCTGGAATATTTAACACTGGATTTTATTTGCTTTCGTAAATATATCTTATTGTTGTTATAAGGTAGATTTTTTAATTTAGATTAAGTCTAATTTTTTTCTTCCTCTGTTTATCTTCTAACATTTCAGATTTTTCTTTATGATTTGTTTCGTAACGATGACGTAAGTTTTATTCTTTTGGAATTGATATTGGAATTTCCTTAATACAAATAAAACAATATAATTTTATTGGCCATAGAACCACAAAATAATTAATTTCTCATTTATCTTGGAAAAACACACCGTTCTTCTGTCTCCCCTCTATAACATAGGCAGAGTTGCCAACTCTTCTGACCTGGGTGGAAGAATCCCGATTTCTGACCATACTCTCGCCAATCCGATTTTCAGCATATTTCTCTCGACCTTCTCTTATTCTAAAATTTTCTCACGATTTGTATGTAGCTTAGCTTGATACTTCGTTATTTGTATCCAAAAAAGTAAATTTTGGGTGGATGAAAGAGCTTGGTTTTTTTTCCTCTAGACACACACACGAAAAAACGAAGTCGTTTCAGAACACGTGTCTGAAAACGTCGTGCTCCTGTTCTCCAATGATAATCAAGGATCAAGGAAGTTAAATTTACAGAGTGCGATAGGCTAGGCCTTTAACTCCACATCATCTAAAAATGAAAACAAATTACATCAAAAGAACGGTTCATCAAATAGGGTAATAGTTTTGAAATCCAAAATTAAAATATATATATGTGTCATAATAAAAGCACAGGAAAAGGAAAGCCGGAACACTGTAGATGCGTGCTTAGATCCATATTGAAGAAAAATTTTGATTGCGTAGTATTTAAAGAACTTGGCATTCGAGGCAGTTTTAATTCCATTTTTATTTCCAATTGATATTTGTGGCCACAATCACTTGGCACTCTAGTCGTGCCTTTCCACAGAAGATTTACATTTTTGATATTGTTGAGATAGAAAGCAAGCCAGCGAAATTACATCTTAACACAGAAGAGAGCAAAAGCTGAAGTGCGTAGTTATGCAAGATGGAGGCACGCGAGGAGAAAAGTTTTGGTTTACAAGGACAGTTTCACTTCCCAATGATTACGTCATCAGAGCTGCGCCGATCATAGAGTGATCTAGAAATGACGCAGTGCAAAGAAGTTATTACGATTTTAGAATAGAGAGGAAGAATTAATGTTTTATAGTTTAATCTATAATTTTGATTCATATATTTTTATCTTATATATATATATATATATAATCGTATAGTGAAAATAAGATATATAGATATATAATCGTATAGTGAGAACTGTGAAAACAAGAATAATAATTGGGAAGATAAGAATTATATTAATAAATAATAATAAAATATTAATAAATAATATTAATATATAATTAAGGAATATTAATAAATTAATAATAATTAATTTATTAATTAGAAAATATTAATAAATAATTAAGAAAATAATTGGGTCATCTCTTTCAACTGAAGAACTGAGAACTAACTGTCTTAACAGAAGTAGAAGCTGTGATAAATTCAAGACCGATTACCTATGTGTAAAGTAATTCACGAGAGTTATCTTCCTTAAGTCCTTCACATTTTCTTGTAGGGAAACGTTTGATTTCTTTACCACTGGTAAAATATGATGGAAATGTTAATGCAAATAGAAATAATGTGATAAAACGATACAACTATCGCCAAAAGTGTTATATCATTACTGGAAAAAATGGAAAAGTGAATATTTGGAAAATGTCTGTGCAAACTGTATAACATCAACAAAGCTTAAAGGATACTTTAAGGTGAATGATGTAGTCTTGATCAGAGATAAGTTGCCTAGAAATATGTGAAACTTAAGCAAAATTGTGGAAACGTATAACGGACGCGACGGTAAGATACGATCGTGCAGTGTAGAACTTAAATCTGGTATAGTGAAACGACCAATACAACTTGTGTATCCATTGGAACTTTCAGAAAGACTATATGCTGATAAAATAATACAAATTGAACTTTAACATTTCATTTAGAATTCTATATATTATTATTAGTAGTAGTATTAGTTATTGTTATCTATTATTGTAGTATTTTCATTATATTGTTTTGATATTAATTGTATTATTGATAATTGAACATTATTGATAAGTAAGTATTGTATGATATTAATTAGTTATATTTAACTGACGGGGGTGGGGTGTTATAAATTGATAGCTTGCGCCCTTAATGTGGCGCTCCGAGCGTCTTGTGTTCTTCTATAACTTAATTTTAGTTTCATGGCAGATCAAAGATGTTCATAATGAAGGCGTATGCCTAATAATAATGCTTATATAATATGTAAATAAAGTATTAAGTGTTAATAACGAAACAAATAATCACTTGCCTCTGGATTTAATGATCTCTGAATGATAATGGAAATAGTTGCTGCAGAGGCTAAAATTCGGCTAACAATGTAACTAGCTTGCCCTATCTGATGAAAAACTTTCAGCTTTAAGTATATTTTATTGTTGTTTTAAGCTTTTCTTCAATTCAGTAAGTTTATCTCTCTTTATATGACATTAGATGTTTTTATAATTTGTATCATGTTTTGTCTTATCTTTGTGTCATGTCGTAATGGTGCTTAATATTATGATGTTTTAACACGAATCTGAACATAAAAGACAAACAGCTTTATATTTTACAAGAATGGGGAGGGAGGCGAAACAGAAAGATACTTATTATGCTTATGACAAAGTATAGTCTCTTCTCACTTGCATCTGGCGATAGTCTGTACAAGATATGTGATCTTTGCCGACTTTATAGCGGGTGTTTCAAATCCAATTCTTGTGGTACTTCTGCAAGTCTAGGGACAGTTTCTCGGGGATCATAACATAATTTATAATCAAAAAGAATTTTACTTCATTCAAATATTGTAGTTGTGGTGTTTCACAGATGCAGTTAGGATGTCTGTAAGACAGGGTGAAATGGGTACAAATAACAAGTATTCTTCCGCTAGAAATAGAAAAGCCCGAAACCTGCTGTGATGTTTTCTCTGATATGTGACACCATTGCAGACAGAAGCAGTTATTGACAGCGGATGTTATTGTCGAACATTCAGATAACTGTCTTCAGGAAACCATGGGAGCTCATTTAATAACAGTGATTCTGATGCGTGTGCATGACCTGCAACAAGTTGCATGTATTTATTTCTGATTTGAATGACCTCCAAGATCGCTATAGCCATCGAACGTGCTCATTTTGCCTTATTTCTTTGCAGATTTTGCCACCCCCCAGCTTTTTAGAGTGAGTTCACAGGACAAACTTCTCTGTAAAATGAATCCATGTATGTAGTGACTCTCATTCTGTAAAATGAATCCATGCATGTAGTGGCTTGTTTTCGTCCATGCAAAATACCTCTGAAGGGCATGCTGGACCTTCTCCTTCCGACTTCTGTACTTTATACCAACCTAATACACGAACCGACCCCTCACAGCGAAGCAAGCACGAACTGACATTCAATCTAATATTTTCTCGAATCAACTGCACATCCACCATCTCTAATTATTTATGGATGATTTGAAGCGTAAAGAGTAGCAGAGACAACAATAAGAACGGGCAAGATTCAAATTACAGCGAAGAGGAAATGAAGATATCTTAATTGCAATGTATTCTGATATTATGATTCATAAATGAAGGTTAAGCGTTATTTATGCAAAACAGTTTTTGCGTATTTGAAATTAGAGCAGTGTTGTATACTATACTTTTCATTTTATTTAATTTGAATTCAAAGTATAGACTTTGATGCACTGAATTTTACTGATAGCTTTTTCAGTAGCGCACTATTTTAGATTTTAGCATACAGTTTATAAAACTTGAATATTTTTATTAAGGCTTCATTGATAAATCGAATGAATGTAATTATAAGGCAGTTTTTAGTCAAAAACTTATTCTAATTACGTTATTTATGTGAATTTTATGTTTTTAATTTTATAACTGAAAATCGTTTTCTAGACCTCTATTCTTACGAAAGTTATTGATGAAACGAAAGCACACACTGTTATAAAGGACTCTGAAAGCATTTTGGACCTTTGCAGTACCTTGTTGCGCTTACAAGGTAAGAAAAATCCCTTTTGTTATATGATTAAATAGTATCTGCATAATTGTCTTCGATTTTCAGAGAAACCGTGTACAGTGGAACCTCAAGATACGAACACCTCTATATACGAGAAATTCAAGATACGAGGAAAGCATGAGCAAAATATTTGTCTTCAAATACGAGCATTGATTCGAGTAACGAGTAATGAACCAGGCTGTTGGTATGTGTGGCGCCATTTCCCGATCCGGCTCGACTCGGGGAATCCCCTTGTCAGATCACTCGTTGTGCTTTGCCCTAAGTATTTGTGCGCTTGTGAGTTAATTATTTATTACATTTAAAGTGAAAATAATTATTTCACAATGCCTCCCAAGAAGATTGTTGCCTCAGATAGTGCTGCAAAGCGAAATAAGGAAGCCATGGCCGTTGAAAACATAAACGGGGTATAAGAGTGACGGAATTGGCGAAGACTTATGGCCATTAGACATCGACAATCTGCACTCTTATGAAGAAGAAGGAAGAAATTAAGAAACTTGTTGTAGCCAAAGAAGTTACCGTTACTTCCAATCACCGTCCAAAAATTCGTAGGAGCTCTTGCAGGGTTCGTAGCGGTCCTTACCAAGTGCTTATAAGTCCTTATATTTGAAAATAAAATATAAAGGCCCTTATAGGTGCTTACTTTTTCTTTAAAGCCCTTATTTTTTTGTTTTTAGTGCTTTTTTTAATGAACGCGCATTATCCCCCCCCCGGTACCAAAGCCGAAACTAAATAAACAACTTTTCTTCCTTAATGCAACGTCAGATGGTGAATCATACTCCCGGAAATTGCTTTTCCCCTCTTTCTCTGCATTAACGTAACCTATGGTGCGCGCGAGAGCGCGGACAGGTGCACGTCGTTCTATTGGTCAAAGAATTGCAAAAACGGTAGAAAATTCCGGTACATACGGTATTCTTTTCCTCCCACCCGAATACTACACACGTTTGAATTTCTATCAAGATTTTAATAATCTGCATTCTCGTTTCACGTGGTCAGTTCATATTCGTGTTTATTATGATCGTTATGCATATATTATGCGCATATGCATGAATGTTTATAATAATATAGTTGCAGTAACTGTTGAAGTATACATAAACTTCCAAAAATGGGTGTGTTTTTACACAGATTAGCTTTCTAAGGAATAATATTCGGAATGGCTTAAATAAAAGGAAAGTAATCAAGTAGTCACAAAAATTTTTTTTTCTTTCTTTTTTCCCCCAATCTATTATACAGGATGGAGGTTGGGAGGTTCTCCCCTTTCTCGGCAAAACCTCTAATATTGAAGCAACGAACTTTTTTTTGTCACTGTCCAATCTGGATTGAATAGGACTAGAAGTTTTTGCAGTCTACCCAACCCAAGCGAAGATTGATTCTATTCCGGAAATTTAACGCAGGCTGTTGAAAATTAGAATTAGAAACACCCCCGATTAGTAAGTCTATTTCTTTTCCTTTATTTTGTTCTTTATTCTCCGAATACCCGCAGCTGTTGATTTCGATTGCGTAATATCACATATGCAAGAATTACGCCGCACGTATTGCGCAATAATGTTTACGGTATTTTGCAGAGATAATTAGTTTTGATGTTCAGTCTGAGATTTGTTTATGAACACTTAAAAGAGTTTTACTGTGCTTTCTAAGTGGAATATTTCTCAGTTCCGTTGGTCTATTTTTATATGATGCACATATCGAAATGTCAAAATCATTTATTTAGCCGAGAAATCTAAAGAAGGCTACAATCTCTCCCACTCCTCTTTTTCCAGTTACTATCCGGGAATATTTGGCAAATTCCGAGTATACGGGTTAGTTAAACTTTTACTGTGAAAGGATGACTGCATGAAGCAATTTCCCGTCTTCTGATTTCAGAAATGTGCCTCTTTTTTACTTAAATTACTTTGCTTGGAATATGTGTTAAGGGAAAACTGTTATGCAATGAAAATTTAGAAAATGTTCAGAATTTTGATTTAAGTTAAATTATTTAAATATTAATATGAGTGGAAAAATAAATTGTATTTATTATTAGGTTCCAAATGAATACAATTAATATGGCTTATTATTACTTATTTTCTATATTTTGAACTGAAATTTCATCATTAAATCTTGTAATATAGTTTAGTTCTGCATAGTTTTTTTTTCTCTCATTGTAAACTCTGTAAATTGAACTGTCATTTAAAACTTTAAAAAAAAAAAAAAAAGTTAATTGTTTTCCATGGTTGAGGTAATGCTCTTTCTCTTAATAAAATATTGCATTACTAATATTTTAAATTACAAGTTTAATTTTTCTTTTAAGGTTATGCAGCTGTGTATAATGTAATTAGACAGGTGCTTATTGTTAAGTCATTAAGACTATTTAACTGTAAGATTACGTCATTTTTTCTCTTCTTGGCGCCTTGCATGGCGCAGATGTTCATTACAGCAACCCTGTAAACGCTTACTCAGTTTTATTTTATTGCTGTTGTTGTTAGTAGTAAGTCATCGCTTGAAAGATGGCACGCATTTGATTAAAGTTGTCGAATAAAATATTTAGTACAGTCCACTTCTAGTTAATTTGAAATTGTTGTATAACAACGCACGCATCGCATGAACACTTTATGGCCCGCCGAGCCACAGGTAAAAGATATCGTTGCTAAAATTAACCTTTTAGAACATTTAGAATACTTTCGTTTGGTTGTATTACGCATAACTTCATATAGAGTGTTTGGAATGCTTTCGTTTTCGTGTGGATTACGCAATTAAGATTGGATACTGTGTCATCGTTCATTTCCGGTGTTGCTGTCGAGAAATCTGCAATCACGGTAAGTGATAAATTATTTATTTGTTCATGATGAGTGAATTGAAAGGGATTAAAGCTAACAAAAAAAGTTTAAAATGCAGTATCAGAAAGTTTGAAAATAAGGTAAATTCTACAGTGGATGAAGCAGATATTTCCTTATTGGAGTTATACGAATCAAAAATATTAGAATTTAAAAAGGAATTAAGTAACATTTTCGATTCTTTATTTGCACATTGTGAAGAAAAGGACACTGACGAATTCATTAAGGAAAAGGAAAATGTAGTAGATAATCTCGATGAAATTCATTTGAAAATTAAAAGAAAAATTTCTGAGATCCGTTCTCAAAGGAATAGCTGCTCAAATGAAAACGGTTCGAGTAAAGACATAATTGTTTCGGATATAAAATTGCCTAAATTGTCTCTTCCAATATTTAGTGGGAAAATCTAAGAATGGATTGAATTTGAGGATTTATTTTCCGCAGCTGTGCATAAAAATAGCAAATTAACTAATGCGCAAAAATTGCAATATTTAAAGAGTTCGTGTAAGGCAGACGCTTTAAATATTATTCAGTCCATTCCAATTTCAGATTCGAATTATGACATAGCATGGAATCTGTTGGTTGATCGCTATTGCAACAAAAAAGATTTGATCAATTCTATCATAAAGAAATTAATTTCTATACCTCAAACGAGTGATTCTACTTCGTCACTTTTAAAATTTATCGATAAGGTGCATGAATGTTTACGATCCTTGGAAGCATTGGAGCAAAAGGTGGAAGAATTTTCAGACATGTTAATTGTTTATTTATTAGTTGAAAAGTTGAATAGAAATACTCGGTGTTGGTGGGAAAGGTCACTTAAAAAAGACGAGATAGGAACGGTTAAACAAATGACGATGTTTTTTGAAGGAACACACTCGCACCCTATCACATTACAAACCTCCGCATGGGGAATCGAAACGTTCATTTAATACCAAAGCTCTTACATCACTTTCGAAAAATTCAAAAAATTGTCCTTATTGTAAAGCTGATCATTTATTGTTGAAATGTGCGCAATTCTTAAATCTAACAGTCAAGAAACGATTTGAATTTGTAAAGACAAAAAAACTATGTTTCAATTGTTTATCTTCGGTCCACACAATCAAGGACTGTAAAAGTTCTAATACATGAGTCTGTTTTAAATTCTCGCCCTATTACTCCCTTATCTTCCGATGTAAATGATTTAGAGGCATTAACACCAGGTCATTTTCTCATTGGAAGACCCTTGAATGCTATAGTAGAACCCGAATTAATTGATATACCTGAAAACAGACTCTCAAGATGGAAACGAACTACCAGATTTGTCCAGTTGATATGGAATTGTTGGCATAGGGACTATTTAAACACACTACAACAGCGTTCAAAATGGAAGGTAGAACAAACGAATATTAAAATAGGTATGCTAGTACTAGTTAAGGAGGATGAGCTTCCTGTCTGTAGATGGGTGTTAGGGCGCATTACAAGAATTTTTCCTGGAGTTGACGGTAAGGTTAGAGTAGTAGAAATACAGACAGCAAAGGGCATCATTAAGCGTGGAATTACAAAAATTGCAATTTTACCCCAAGAAGTAGCTTCCAAAGTTAGTTAAGTGTTTGCTTATTATTATAAAACTTGTATTGTACATTGTATTGTGTATAAAAATTTCATTGAAAATTGAATATTATTATATTGAATTAAGAGATATTATTCGTATTGCATTATTGTATAAGGTAGTAATTGTACAATTTTGTAGGTTATTATGAGTATTATCGCACGAAACTATTGAAGTAACCCTTCAATGCCGGGGGGTATGTTAAGTCATTAAGACTATTTAACTGTAAGATTACGTCATTTTTTCTCTTCTTGGCGCCTTGCATGGCGCAGATGTTCATTACAGCAACCCTGTAAACGCTTACTCAGTTTTATTTTATTGCTGTTGTTGTTAGTAGTAAGTCATCGCTTGAAAGATGGCACGCATTTGATTAAAGTTGTCGAATAAAATATTTAGTACAGTCCACTTCTAGTTAATTTGAAATTGTTGTATAACAACGCACGCATCGCATGAACACTTATTTTTTCCTTAAAATGTGCTTGAAAAGTGCTTATAAGTGCTTATTTTTTTAACTAAAATGTGCTACGAACCCTGTCTTGGTGTGGATCAACGAGAAATTTCGTTGATCCACACATGAAAATTTGAAAGGGCCGGTGTCTGAAGCTATCATAAAGGTAAACTACGGTTATATATTATTTACCAGTGTTATTTTTTAGAAAAAATGATTTATATATGCTGATATTTTTGTGGGTGGGAAACGTATTAACTAGATTTCCATTATTCTCAATGGGGAAGTTTGCTTTTAGATACGAGAAATTCGCTATACGAGCTCAATGCTGGAACGAATTAAACTTGTATCTCGAGGTTCCACTGTAGTAGATTTCACCTCTTTTACCTATCTATAGATTCTGAGTTCTGTGGTTTTCGGAATCAAAGTCCTAATTATTTTGTTACTCTGGCCTTGACTGAAGTGGATGTTTAACTACAGTCTAAGTTGATGTTGCGTAATACTAGCATGTGTTTTGGGATAACTTCATTTCAGTGCAGTGTTTAAGAATGGAGAAACCAAAAGGTAATTTTCATCAAATTATGCTATTCTATTTTAGAAAAGGAAACAAAATGCTAGTCAGATTGTCAAATTTCTGTTAATTATGATCGCGCGGTCTAAAAGAAGTTTTGATAAAGACATCACGTTTAAGCGTGGAAATTTTCAGTGCGAAGATGATGCCCGTTGTTTGCGACCATCCTTCGTAACCAAGCAGCTATCGCTGAAAATCCAAGTTGCGGAGTTCAGAAACTATCAGACGTGGTATAAATTCAAAAAAGTGCATCGTATGATAATTTGAAGAAGGTCAGTTGTATAAGCTGCGGCAGTGTATGGGTACATCATATTAAACAGAGTAGAATATGCTTGTTTGATGGGCATGGGTACATCATATTAAACAGAGTAGAATATGCTTGTTTGATGGGCATGAGTTTCTTTCCTGGAAAAACAAATGAAGCTCTTTCTTTTTTAAACAACACATTGTCGGAGGTGCAAAGTAAGTATTATATAATAATGTTGCAAGAAAAAGATTATGGGAAAGCCTGAGTATACTTTTAACTCAAATGTAACTTGTGGCAAATCATCAAATAGACGTCTAAACGGCTTGTCGATATGTCTAAGATGAAACAGAACTTAAAAAGTGTGTAAAATAACCTTTTATTTAAAATTAAATAAGTTGAACAGAAGGCACACACCTAGTGCTTACAAAAGCCATAGAACATTTCCAACATTACCTCTACGGTAGAAAATTCCTGCGCGCACTGATCATCCATTGTTGACCTCGCTTTTAAATTTCAACAATCCCGAAAGCCAAATACTCAGGTGGCTACAGAATATGACATAACTATCCATCCTAGGAAGAGAGAATCACACGGAAACCCCGACATCCTGATCAGAAAAATCTGTCCAGAAAGCTACCGGTTCTAAGGTCGAAGTGAAATACCAGCTGGTTAATTAATGTTAACCAGTTAATGTTAATCAGTTGGTATAAACAAGCAATAATAACGTTAAATAACAAGTTCAACATCGTCTGACTCAGACCCAAATGACGAAGAAGCTAGGGAAGACCAATTGGAAAACGGCGACATTAGTCTTCAAACAGGAAACCTACTTAGCAGGACATTTCGATCTACAGGCCTATGACAAAAAAAAAAAATATTGGGCTCTCTGGGACTTGCTCTATATTCAAAATGCCTTCTTGTACCAGAACTTCAAAACGAATGATGGAAAGGCATTCCGATGGCAGCTAATACTTCCAAGATCCTGGACGTCCTTAAAAAATTACATAGCAGTCCAACAAAAGGCCAATTCGGATTAATGAACACGTTACATAAAGTTCGAAAGCTTTGTCTACTGCTGTAATGCAAAGGCTGACGTGCAAACGTGGTGCCAATTTTGTGATCCCTGTTTGGGCAGGTAAGCATCGAAGAAACGCAACCAAGGGAAGCTGTCACATTGCAGTGTAAGAGCGCCTTTTGAACGCATTGTCTTTGATAGCTTGGGACTTCTGTCAGGAACTGCTGATGGCAACAAATACATCCTCGTTGTCACTGATTGCTTTAACAAATTGGCCAATAGCATGTCCTATACCTGATCAGTAGGAAGAGCTGTGTGAATGCCTTTATGGAAAGTTGCAGAACTGTAAAGTGTTTCTTTTGGAAAAATGAATTTTATCAAGTTTATTATCTGTTCTGTCTGCGTTCAATCCATTCGAACCCTTACGTATGTAACTGTATATTTTAAGCTTTTCGCAACACCCCCATGTGCACTTTAAATGTGATTTCATGCTAGCTTATTTCTTATACTACTTTGATATTGATTGTATGTACATAATATTTGTTTAAAAGTTTGTTATTTCTTGTATTCACTAAGAACAACTGCAAGCTTTTATTGCCTTGATTTTGCTTCTAGACATACACATAATTCCGTTCTCATATACAGACGTATATACAAAATTAAGTTCACGAAAGTTCAACACACGTACAACACAAAAAAGTTCCTTAAAATAAGGTGCAGAATATTGCGAAAGCTGCTTAAATATTTTTGTTTGGAAGATTTGTGTAAGAAAAATTTAAATTTTTGAACAGAATTAACCCCGAAAATTTAGCCAGTAGATAGTATGGCAGAGTGAATGAACAAGCTACATGTGTCTTTTCACTTACTCACAAGCAGCTTGAGGTTCAGAGATTTTCAGCGCTTGCATGATTAATGATAAACAAACTTCCTGAAACAACTTGATCTAAGGCGTTACTTGCGATGCACCATGATTTAGAAGACATCGTAGCGCCTGAACTGATCGAAGCTTCGCCGTCTTTCTGTGTGCGACTAGTGAAGTTTAACATCGTAGCGAAATCAGATTCTGAATACAACGCCTTAGATGATGGTTTTCTTCCTAGATACTTGATTCTGAAGGTCTCTTCTCTTCTGAAGAAATACTGATTGCGTAGATACTGATAGATACGTAGATCCATATTAAAGAGGTTTATTTCTGACTGCGTAGAATCTAAAATATTGAATTCATAATAACTAAGAAACTTGGCAGTTGAGGCGGATTAAATTCCACTTTTATTTAAATTAACATTTGTGGCCACAGTTAACTTGTCACTCTAATCGTGCTTATTTACAGAACATTTACACTATAGTGTTGCTACAGGAAGAGAGCATAGCGAAATAGCATCCAAGCGGCAACAAAGGTAGAAGCTAAAGTGCGTATTTTTCGGGTATGGAAGATCGCCAAGGAGAAGGTTTTGATTTAGATTAGAAAGGTTTCAGATCTCGGAACTTTTGAGTTAAGGCTCTTAATCAGCTTCGTAATTGACGTTAGGCAAGCCATGCGACGTAAATTTAGCTAGAAATGATGCAGTCCAGGAATGTTATTAATTTTTTTTAGAATAAAGAGGTATATATATTGGAAGTTATGTTTTTATGCGTTTGCTTTCAGTTCTGCATCTTATTTTTAAAACCATTCCCCTCTGGAAATTAAATGTCTAGGACCAATATTTAGGGCAATCGAGCTTGGAGGCATATTTCCAGACAACCTTTAAATATAAATTAACTCTTTGTTTCATCTCTATGTAAAAGTGGGTGATCCAAAAATCTGGCTATTTTTACAAGAAAAAGTAAAAATAGTTTTAAAGAAACAGGAAGGTGTTTTGGGTAACACCAACATCCTTCGACTTAGACTTCTAGCTTGGAAATGTCTCCATGTTAAAGGACCTCCAGAAGAGCAGGTGGAAGATTTGGAAAAGCTAGCTGAGTACGTTGAGTAAGTAAAGAAGTCCATGCTTATCTGAATAATAATTATTATTATTGTTATCTTTTCGAGGATATGATATAGCATGGGAAATCCTTTTTAAATATATTCTTAAAATTAAACAGGTATTAGTATTAAATAGGCATTTGTAGAGACATTAGGTTATTTCGAAGCAGGAGAGATGAAAAATGAGCAACGTCTTCGCCGGGACTCATACTCACAGAATCTCAAATACGCGTCGAGCGTGCTGACCACTACACCACGAAAACATGCTAAAAAGACGGGAGAAATACCTTATATACTCCTCCTTTTAAAGGGCACTGGGCATTAGGGGACCCACTCGCCAAACCCTGGTGGTGAAGAATCATCATTCACGACTTTTCTTTTAGTTCGAGTGCCGCTGTAGAGTCATTAGGTTATTTTCGATGTCCCTCGCTGGGACTCGAACCTGGACCTCTCGATTACGTGCCGAGTGCGCTACCGTTAAACCACGAAGGCAAGCAGAAAGGTGGGATCTTTGTAGTCACCACATCCTGGTGATGAAGAATCATTCACCAACGTGTTTTTTTTAGAGTCCAAAGGGACTTGAGTCCCGAAGGACTATTACTTTCGTTTTGGCATTTTGCGTCGGACGGATAAATGTCGGTTCACTTTTCAAACTGTTGCCATAAAATGTTAGAGTCCTGCATTATATTTGAAGAAATTAAATAATGAAAATCTGCGTAAATGTACGTATATTTCTCACATTGTCATAAAATAACGGTACATAGAGTCATCGAATTTTGAATAACGTAATCCTCCAATGAATATGAGCATGTGGAAGACCAAATTTGAAATTTGTTTTATGATCGATTTCCTATTTTTTAAAACTTTGACGAATTTTTGATTAACAAACTCAAGGATTTCAAAGCGAGCAATGGCAACGTTGTGCAGAAAAAACATTTTTATCTCCAGCGCGTGAGTCTCTGTATCGGAAATTCTAAAGATATGCTCGTTTTAAAACTATTTTGCGATATTGCTGTTGCACTGGATCTTATGGTTTAAGTGCGAGGAACATGGTATTTAATAAAGAAAGGTAACACACAAAATGTTAAAAAACGCCCCTTTGGACGTAATTTAAAATCTGAAACATTTAAGTTTTTTTTTTTTTTTTTTTTTTTTTTTTTAAGTCCCAAGGGACTTTGTTCCTGAGGGACTATTGTTTTCGTTTTGGCATTTTGCGTTAAAATCTTTAAAAGGCTGTATCACTTTTCAAACTGTTGCCACCAAATATTATCTCCCTGTATTATATTTGAAGAAATTAAATAATGAGCAATCTGCATAAATGTAGATATGTTTCTCGCATTGTGATAAAACAACGTTACCTAGAGCCATCGAATTTTGAATGATGTAATCCTACTGCGAATATGGGCATGTGGAAGCCCAAATTTGAAATTTGGAATTTGTTTTATTATCTATTTCGTATTTTGTAAAACTTTAACGAATTTTTTATTGAAAAACTCAAGAATTTTAAAGCGAGCAATGGCAACGTTGTACAGAAAAAACATTTTTATCTCCAGCGCCTGTGTATCGGAAAATCTAAAGATATGCTGATTTTGAAATTATTTGGCGATATTGCTGTTGAACTGAATTTTATGGTTTAAGTGCGAAGAACATGATATTTAATAAATAAAGGTAACACACAAAATGTAAAAATAAACGCCCCTTTGGACGTAATTTAAAATCTGAAACATTCGTTTTTTTTTTTTTTTTTTTTTTTTTTTTAAAAAGCTAGGTAGGGCACTACTGTAGAGCCATTAGGATATTTTCGATTTCAGGAACCTGAAAATGTACAATGCCCTCACCGGGGCTCGAACCTGAAACCTGTAGAGACATTAGGTTATTTCGAAGCAGGAGAGATGAAAAATGCCTTCGCCGGGACTGGAACCACGGACCTCTAGAATACGCGTCAAGCGTGCTGACCACTACACCATGAAGCCATATTAAGAAGGCGGGAGAAATACCTTTGTACATTTTAAAACATTAATGTGATGTATAAACATATAATAAACATAAATAAAAGTTGTGACTTTTCTTATTTCTAAAAAAACTCTCTAAAGCGTAGCTAACCAGTATTACATGTAAAGTAAGTTGATATTATGAATTTTTATCAATATTGGCTTGCTTATATGGATAATACGTGTCGTATACGCATGTTCTAATTAGAGAATAAAAAAGCGATTTCTTTATAATACATGTCGATTATTATATATCTGTTAAAATAGATATATTTCTAACAATAATAAAGATCATTAAATTTTAAGATGGCAAACTCCGCTCCGAAGGAAATTAAAGTGATAGAAAGATTTTCAGCAAACCGACCAAACAAATACTTATTCCTAAGTGCTACGTAAGTAGCCCTTTCATCGCAATCATTTGAATTTGATTAGTATTTCTGAAATTCTAAACAAACATCAGTACTGATTGTAATAGATCATCTAAATTGATCACTCTGTAGCTTGGCTCTGACGATCAAAAATGCACCTAATTCTGTTTTGTACGCGATAGATATGTTTCTGAAGAATGCGTATAAAACATTTAGTGTAAGAAAAGGCATGATATTTATGGAAGAAAAATTAGTTGATTCGGGATGTAATAATATGTAATAAAAATGTGTTACAGCAAGGGCCGAAATAAGACCTTTAGACACCTCAAGCAGTTGAAAGATACTTGGGCCCTCACGCATGTTTACGCTAGTGTTTTCTTCATTCCTTGTCTCTTTCGCTTTTGGTTTATCTGCACTATACATTCCATCGTAAAACCGGCAGTGGGAAATATTTTATGGCTCCTTTCTTGAATACGTATCTGCATGAAAATGTAACAGCGTGTTGAACTGTATATACAGGTGGAAGGAGGTCAGTTCCAGCACCTATTCTAATGCACTTTCATTTCTCAAACATAAAGGCGTGTAATGTAAAAATATGGTTTCATTTCCTTCTGTTATAAAATTTTTATCAGACTTTTCTCAGGGCTTCCTTCGAGTGGGACGCCATGTATATTCGTCTGGTGGTTGGTAACAGAGATGTAGTATTAGGCGGCATTTTAGTATTAGGAACATTTGGGTGTTCCACATTTGGGAATCTTGGTGCATTGTCAAGAATTGGCTTGGCCCGCTGGTTTTATATCAAAATGAAACGCGTAAAAAGAGAATGAAGTATGTATTTTAAATACGTGTGAAATCAAGTTCATTGAAAAACAGAAATAAGTGTGTATACAATCGGGCGTTTCGAGAAGAGTATTGAATAAATTAGTTTACGTAATAATTAGAATAAATTAGCTTAATACATGCCTCAGAGTGAAACAATTTTATTTTCAAAACGACTATATGCATTTATTTAGCGACGGTCCATAGAGGACGCCTTAGATGAATTCGTGTGATATAGGTAATAGAAACAATGCATTTAAGCAGTGAATTCATTCCTCCAAGCAAACTAAAGAGTATGTTGAAAACAAAATATAGTAATTTAGTAAACAACGTGAAATTTCTTTCAGTAGTATGTTTCTTTTGAACTAAAACAAATCACGGTTATGAATTAAATAATGACAAAAGCGCTATTAACTAGCTGTCAAGTAGCAAAAACGATTTCTTCCAGGATATCACTTACAACAATAGCTTGCAAAGAAATAGGTAATAGAAGATGCAGAGGAGAGCATATCAAAAGTACCTTTTGCGAATGATACATTGGCCATCAAAATTAAATGTGTGTACTATTTCTGCACTTATCAATTAAATCAGATGCAGGAGGTTATCAAACTTTGATCAACAATATGAGAATGGCGCAACCAAAAGTTTTGCCAAGTGCATACATACCCTCGAATTTCTTACTCTCTTCAATACAGAAACAAACAACTGAAAAGTATCAAAACAGCATATAAGGAAATAAATTCGAACTCTGTTTTCGAAGCAAAGATTTGATGCCTATATAAATGACACAAGCAATTTAATGCATGAAGCAATTATAGTTAATGGAATATATTTACGTTATAACATGGTAGATGATTCCCGGTGACATGACGCCTAATTGCAAATCATATCCGCGGTAATTTCATTAAAAAACTGTTATTTCATTAAGAAAAATCTGAATATCAAAATTAATTCATATCTTTTCATTTACGAAATTACAAACTAATTTATAGTTTCATAATGGAAAATATAAAGAAATTTAAATTCCGAAGTAGCATTTATGTATTGCTTTTATTGTGTATAATGATGATTTTTGTGAATTTCTTAGGCTTGCATTTGGAGAAAACTATATAGAGCTTCGACTGATTTATTCGCATTTGATTGATGTCAGTCGGTTGTTGCTAGATAATACCAGAATTGTACATTATATCCAAAAGGTAATCTCATTTTATCTATTTTGAAAGATTCCTGTCATTGCTGTATTATTGAATTGTTATTCGCTAGTGTTATAATTTTCTTCCTTAAATATTCCTTTGACGAATTCAACATCTTTAAAATGGGCGAGTGAAAAATAGTTAAATGTTATATTTTAATACAAATTTAATAAATCGCGAGACTATTATACCTCGCATGTAGCATTAATAATGTAAAAATATTATCTTTTTATATAAAAAATTATCTGTTACCCGGCATGCGTTGCAGTGCTACTTAAAGGAAAGAAAGTGTTTGAATTTTAAATCTGTTATGATTTTTTTATGTGTATTTTGCATGTTACGATTGGCTTATGTCATTTAATACCAAGGTTGATAATGATTAGGGTGGTGAATTTAATTCTGACAATTTCACTTTTGCACCCCCGTAGTACATTTCTGGTGCTTCATTCTTAAACTTGAGGGCTGTGCAATGCATGCGTAATTTATCCATCTTTCCAACGATCATATTCGGATGAAGACTGTAATCATAACAAGCATCGTAATGAAATGCACCAAGATTTAAATCAGCGTGCAGTATTCGTCTGGATCGAGCAGTGTGTACCCGAACGTCTTCCAGTCTTGCTTCCCGTTGCTCGTCTGTTTCAGACGAACGGGCTTAAGCAGTGCGTACTTGAACGTTTTCCAGTCTTGTTTTCCGTTGTTTGTCTGCTTCGGATGAAAGGGCTTGAGCAGCGTGCAGTCGAACTTTTCCCAGTCGTGCTTCCCATTGCTCGTTTTTTCATATGTGCGTACTCGAACGTTTCATCCATCCGTTAAGCATTTTAATGGGTTGTCTGAAAAGTCATGATGTAGGCAGTACGCCATAATTCTAAGTCTGTTAGGGTTAACAGCTAAATAGAATTAAAGGAATGCTAACTAAAAAGACTCACCTTGGATTTTTAACTAGTTTTAATTCTAAAACACAGTTAAAAAAACATTACACTTAAGGACGTAAAACTTATAACGACATTATAATTAAACATTGAAGTTACTAAATATTACTTACCATGTTTGGTACTTGGACATGTTTTGTACATGTTTGGAGTTACTAAATATCTCGGGCCAGAACACCATGTTTGGTACTTGACTCCAATACACCGACTGCAAATCTGTTGTCTTTCAGGCAGTTATTCCCTTCAGCGGCCGCTAGGTGGCGCGCTTGAGAGCCGTGGGGTTATGGACTCCCGCGCTGGCTCGTACGAAGTCTTGGCGAAGAGCCAGAAATATGTTACTTTGGCCTGCCTTGTCTCCGAAGAGGTGTTACAGTCCAACTATCTTTTGAAGCGGGCGCCTCATAAACACGTAAAGCTGAGCAGTGATAAGTCCCAAGGACTTCATGTGGCTTAGCTGTATCAGCAATATCATACGTAGTGGGTAAACAATTGGTTATCACTAAATAAGGTCCTTCACGTTTAGGCATGAATTTGTGACACATTTCTGTGATCTGCAAATAGGATGTAACGTCACCCATACTCTATCGCCTGGTTCGTAGGAAGCCTTTTGTCGTCGACGACCATAATACACTGCACGACACTGAAAATGCAACACCAAGAAGGAATGGTCAGAAAGTGATGAAATTTGGAAAAAAGACAGAGACAGCAAGCAGCAATAAGTGATCTTTATTTCACTGAACGAGGCAGGGTAAGAGTCTGCAAACGGCATCCAATCACATCCCACACATGTTCGATTGGTGACAGGTCAGGAGAGTACGGTGACCAGGGAAGCATCTGTATACCTTGAAGAGCATGTTGGCAGATGCGAGCACTGTGTGGTCGGGCGTTATCCTGCAGAAAAATTGCATTAGGCAGCCCTTGAAGGTAGGGGATTGCCATCGGCCACAGTACATTATCCAAGTATCGTTGGGCCGTCATAGTGCCCTGAATATGAACTAGAGGTGACTTGGAATCGTAGGCAATAGCGCCCCCACGTTGTCGCGCGGTGGAGCGTTCAACAGTTACTGCCGGAATAGCTCTGTCTCCACGTAGACGCCACACACGTATGCGGCGACTGTCACTGGATAAACAGAAGCATGACTCATCTGAGAACACGACGTTTAGCCATTCTGTCATCCACATCGCTCCAGTCCGGCACCATTCTAATCGTTGGCGCCTATGCTGTGGGGTTAATGGCAGTCTTCTTAACGGAAGCCGTGAGTGCAGGCCACGTTCAACCAATCTACGGGAAGTGGTTCTGGTCGAAACGGGAACATCCAGGGTATCTTGCACATGCTGCAGAATTGCGGTACAAGTGACTTGAGGTACCGCCACAGCTTGTGGGCGGATGCGTCGATTCACGCGGGCTGACGTCACTCTGGCTGCACCTGTACCCCTCCTTCTTCCCACATTTCCTTGTTCCAAACGTGTTCACCATAGCCGATGCACCGTGCTCGCATCCTTGTGGGTATCAGCTGCGATTTGACGTAAGGGCCAACCCGCCCTTCTCAGTACGATCATCATACCCCTCGTAAAATCGTCTATCTGCTGGAAGTGACTTCGTTGACTGCGGCCTGGCATTCTCTCCTATTACACATATCCTCCGGGACAAAAACCAACTTTCTTCGATAATTCGTCTGGCAGAAATAACGACACGAATATTGCCCATTCTGCACGTTCCTTCCCTTATATCTTACTTCACGTGCGTCGGAGAGCTGCGCGTTTCACATCATTCGCATAACTCAATGACGTGCGTCTACTCTAAAATTTGCATAAATTTCTGATCACTCCTTCTTGGTGTTGCATTTTCAATGTCGAGTGTCGAGCAGCGTATTTATATATATATATATTAATATTATGATCGCATTAATGTTATGATATATATATATTAATATTATGATCGTATTAATGTTATGATATATATATATATATATATTAATATTATGATCGTATAAATGTTATGATATATATATATTTTGGGCTGTCTTGCTCTTGATTAAATCGGGATGATTCATCAACAGCATAGAATCGGAATGATTTCCTTCAAGCTTCATTGAATCAGGATGATTCTCTTCAAGCATCATTCGTTCAAAACTCCGTAGAATCAAGGTGATTCTCATCATGCTTCATTCACTCGGGATGATTCGTGGCACAGCATAGAATCAGGATGATTCTCTTCGTACTTCATTGAATTGGGATGATTCACTCAAAACTGCACAGGATCAGTATGATTCTTTTCAAACGTCATTGAATCAAGATGATTCATTCAACAGCACGGAATCAGGATGACTCTCTTCAAAATGTTATTGAATCGGGGTGATTCGTTCAACAGTATAGAATCAGGATTATTCTAGAAAAATTCACTGTAAGGGGTTGGATCTCCTTCTGGTTTGAAGCGGTTTTCTTGAATTTTTGCTATAAGGATTGTAGAGACATTAGGATATTTTTTGGAGGCCGGAGAGATGAAAAATTAACAACGCCTTCGCCGGGAATCGAACCACGGACCTCTGGAATACCGGGCCAGCGTGCAGAACCACTACACCACGAAGGACGCTTGGAAAGCGGGAGAAATACCTTATATACTCCCCTTTTTAAAGGGCGACTAGGGTTTTAGGGGACCTAGTCGCCAAATCCTGGGTGTGGAGAATCATCATCCACAACCCTTTTAGTTCGGGCGCCACTGTAGAGACATTAGGATATTTTTTGGAGGCCGGAGAGATGAAAAATTAACAACGCCTTCGCCGGGAATCGAACCACGGACCTCTGGAATACCGGGCCAGCGTGCAGAACCACTACACCACGAAGGACGCTTGGAAAGCGGGAGAAATACCTTATAGGATTTTAGTTGAGTACGCTGTTCTGTATGTAGATGTTTACCTTCGTCACTTCGAAGATTCATTAAAGTGAATGTTTCAAAACTTTAACTTAATTGGAAATTTCTGGACATTATCTGCGTGCGTAATTAACTCTTTGAGTTGAATCACTTTCCTGAGACGGGCAGACCCAGTTCTGTGGCTAACACTTGCAGATCCTTTTTCCTGGCTACTCTCAAAAATGCCATGTTATCTATCGTACTTTCAATGTCCGGTGAAAAGTCCGTTGTTTGGTTGAAGAAAAATTATATGTTCCTTCTATTATTAATGCGTGTGATATCTACAAAATTCTAAATGCTCTAAGAAATTAGTTTCGACTGTAGTTTTCTTTGAAAAATACAATTATATATATTATTCTCAAATATTACGAAATAATAATTTAAAAACACACAATTCGAAAATGCAGCAAGTATTAGAATACCTTTCAGAATAACGCCAGCAAAGATATTAATGCAATAAAACTATTCTTATTTGAATAAAAACGACACAGTAGTGGCACAGTTTAAATAATATAGACAAAACCCTTTTCACTTTTTAATCATTTCTATTCTCAAAGAGAAAAAAATATATCCGTTAATATTATTCATAAAATAAAATAAAACACATAACTCAATCATAGATATCAATACAGTTATAAAAACACTAAAAAGAATTATGCACACCGGAAACATATACAGTGGAACCTTGAGATACGAGCACCTCTATATACGAGAAATCATCCAGATATAATTTAAAAATGTGACTCTGATGAAACGTTTTCGTCTGCTGCTTGAAAACGAACAAAGATTTTTCAACTATTTGTTTTATTTTATGTTTATTGCATTTTTATTATGTTATTTTTTCAATTGTTTTGATTCCAATTTTGATGTATTTTCTTATAAAATATTGATTAAATTATTTATATCTTGATTATATATGTATATGTTACCGGCAAAGTATGAAACTCTTAAGTCACATCATAAGGATTAAGAACTGCATCGGAACCCATGCCCGGAGTCTTGACAAGAGATCCATTTCAGACGCAACATTATCGTGATACACGACACTTTTGATAGCTGCTCAGAGAAAGAAATCAAGGCTCAATAAATCCGATGAGCGTGGAGAGCCAGGGAACCGGTCCACCACGCCCAATCCATCGATGCGGGAATGATCTGTTCAAATGGAGTCCACTTCTTAATGATCCGTAATCGCACAATATTTGATGCAGACGTGCAAACAAACTGTGATATGGTTGATGTCTGTCGGAGATGCGTTCTCCATAAATGCGTGCAGCGGTTAATCCAGTACCCTCAGCTATTCCATACACTAAGTGCATGTCTACAAGCTCCCAGTTCGTAAAGCGTTCCGTGCTCTTCGTATGGTACCTACCGCTCGAATGAGGCAATTCTCACTTTTCACTGGCACTCTTCTGTACAGCACCCCCCTGGCGGCGTATAATGACGTTTCTGGGCATGGGTTACTATGTAATTTCTTAATCCTTATGATATGCCCTACCTCCCGCAGAAGTTTGTCACAACATTTACCAAAGGATTATTCAGAAGGGATTTTTTTTCCTGACGTTTATATGTACGTACACACGCACGTATGTACCTCGCGTAACTCAGATACAATTAGCCGCATGTCTAGTTGTGCACTTCCCTTTTTTGTTGCTATCAGCGTCACTAAACATGTGCGTGTGTGTATATATATATGTGCTCGCAGTTTGGTGAGATTTGTAATCTAATTTCAGTGTAAAGATTTTTAATTATTTATTTCAGTTGACGACGTAAGCAGTCATGTCTAAAGAAAAGACTCATATTAACTAACATTGTGGTTATTGGCCACGTTGGGATTCCGGAAAATGTACCACGACTGGTCATTTGATCCACAAATGTGGTGGTATTGATTAAAGAACCATTGAAAAATTCGAAAAAGAAGCCCAAGAGGCTTTTTCAAGTATGCTTGGGTTTTGGATAAACTGAAAGCAGAAAGAGAACGTGGTATAAGAATTGATATTACTCTTTGGAAGTTTGAAACTTCAAAATATTACGTTACTGTTATTGATGCCCCTGGACACGGGGATTTCATCAAGAGCATGATTACTGGAACATCTCAGGCTGATTGTGCTGTTCTGATTGTTGCTGCTTAGTACTGGAGAGTTTGAAGCAGGTATATCTAAAAATGGCCAAACTAAGAGAGCATGCCTTACTTGCTTACACTTTAGGCGTAAAACAAATGATTGTTGGCTTAAATAAAATGAACCCAACTGAACCTCCTTTCAGTGAGTCTCGTTTTGAAGAAATTAAGAATGAAGTGTGAACTTATATCAACAAAATTGGTTACAATCCTGCAACAGTTCCATTTGTTCCAATCTCTGAATGGAATGGAGATAACATGTTAGAACTTAGCACGAACATACCATGGTACAAAGGATGGGCAATAGAGAGAGAGACCGCTTTCTCCCTTTGCTGCTAAAATCTGTACTGCTGCTCTTCTGCCTTTCTTTGTTAGAATACTATGACGCAGTGAATTTAATTTTATTTAATAAAGAGTGATGACATGCCTTTCAATTGAATAAAGATGTGGAGTCGAAACAATTAACTTCTGTGTCATCATTTCTGCCAAGCTTCATTCATCTTGCCCGACTGCCGAAATATTACATATATGTGCATACACACACATCTATGCATTTACACATCTTCATTCTATGCATTTTACATTATGTATATATATATACACACACACGTATATATATGTCTGTGTGTGTGTAATGGTGGTTCGTTGACACGACATGTAAGATTTGATTATGACTGCGGCACAAATGACAGAACAATTTTGGATGCACTGTTATAAGAACACTGAGATGTAAATGCGCAAAAATAATTATGGCGTAGATACTTGATGCTTAGAGCGTCCATCCATTTTTGAAGAAGAAGCAGTGGAGCCGGATTAAATTCCTTTTATTTTTTTTTAATTCCCATTTTGTGGCCACAATTCACTTGGCACTCTACTCGTGCCTATTAAAGAACATTTACAATTTTGATATTATTTCCATAGAAGCGAATGTAGCAGCACACACATGATTGCAGAAAGGCATCTGGCCAAGAGGAAAAAACAAGCAAAAGTGACGCATCAGTTTATAGAAAGAAGGCAGGGAGTCAAAAGTTTCAGTTTTTAAATTTGTTTTACAATTTGGTGATTGGTCAAGAGGCATTTGCATTAAGAGTTATGTAAGATTGAATAATTAATTTGAATGATGAAGCGCTATTTTTAGGACAGATAGATGAAGTTGCCAAATGAAATAGAAAATAAAAGAGGTTATAGTGATTTAAATTTAGAAGTGTGCTTTCATATTTTTATCTTGCATATATATATATGCATAATGTTTTAAAATGCACTGGAACTTTTAACACTATCAGTTAAAATGCACTTTTAACTTTTAACACTTTTAACACTAGATGAAGGCACTGGGACTTTTAACAGCTTTCGATATTGCGTAGATGACTGAGAAGACAGCAGTGGTTGAAGGTAAGGGCTGAGTGGAAAAATATAACAACACATATAGCACAACTGAGCTTGAAGATTCACAATATTTTAATTTTTATTTATTTCACAATATTAATTTATAATTAAAATGGAACTTATTGTATTCAACTATCATTAAGAAATATCTCGTCGAATTATTTGCACATCAAATAATTCGACGAGGACAATAATTCGGGAGTCAATGGTTTCAGGTCGAGTTAGAGAAAGTTATGGTTTACAATTAATTTCATTGGGCAAGAGGTAGCCTTTTAGCCGCTTCTGTGAGCTCTGTCCTCCCCCCCATATGTTGGTAAAGAGAACATTTTTTGCTTTAAAAGTGATAGAATTATGTTGTTCTCATGCCTTTAGTTAATCTGAATGCAGTAGTTTTATAATCATGTGGCGCTAGGCCTAACGGGGCTCCATTTATTTACATTTGAAACTTTAAGAACAGAAAATGAGGTCAGTTGGTGCATCAACTTAAGTGTCTTTTTACCGAGTAAGGCCAAAAGAAAACTTTCATTTTTGCGTACCAAAATTTTATCTTTCTGTCCGTTGACCGAATTAATTGTTTCCTATAGAAACTCTTTAATTTTAATTTTTTAACTGTTTTTTAAGTGTATTTAATATTTTAGGTTTTTCTGTATTTTACAATTTTTAATGACGATGTTTTGAAATATTTTCTACGTTTAATTTTGTATTTCACATTTCTAAGTTTTAATATGATTTGTTTTGGCATTTTGCAGCTCTGTCGCCTTCAACGGACTTTTGATCCTGATGACCCTATACTAAATACTCTTAAATTTATGAATTTGCTTCTTCAAGGATTTTAGGTGTTTTAACTTCCCCATTTGAAATATGTACTTTCTCTTTTTGTAATTGAAGAAATTGCTTTCCTTATACCATTTTGGGCATTCAATGTAAAAATTTCATTGTATTGTTTTTTATTTAGTCATGAAAAAGAATAAATATCGCATCTTTCTATAATTGATTGTTGGTTTACTTAGTAAACTCGAAACAGAATTACCATATTATTAATATACCTTAACGCGTAAAGCAGTACAGGTATTGCATAATTAGGAAAGAATAAGTGAATTATTAATAGAATTTATTTCAGAATTTTAATATGGAAGAAAAATTCATAATGTCAGGAAAAATACCGAGAATCGAAATGTGCTGCATTTAATTTATATTATCGTTTGCTAGAGACATCGTATTTTCAGATAATGGGTAATTAATCTGTATTCATTTAATTCGAAAATCAGATGATAAAACCAAGTAATGGAACCTGTGCAACCCGTGTAGTCGTACCGGGTGGCAGAATTTAGAAGTGGCAAAACTCTTAAAAAGGAAGAACAAACTCGCGGCAGAATTTAGAACTCGCAGTCACCGAACATCAAAAACCCTAGGTCCGACCCTGCCTGCTGTAAAAATAACAGAAGTCGTTTTTAAATTATTCAATTATTTAGTTCATACTCCTATAACATTTTAAAATGTTAATGTAAAGTTACAAGGATGCAGAATAGATAGTTCATTTTAGTATTCAAAATGAGTTAAGTGAAATTTAAATGTCAGAATTTAAATGTAAATTAAAATACAAAAATAATAAATTTCAAAGAGTATTAACATGTAATAAATTATTATTTCGAAATGCAGCATAAAACAAGTTATATTTGTATGGAATGTAACATTTGTGTTTCAAATATATATAAGTAATAAATAATTTTTAAGAAAATTTAAATGATTTTTAAATTACTTGGAGTATGTGCCAAATTGTAGTAACGGAGAACAAATGTTATTTACTGTTCAAAGGTTTCTCTTTAAGTATTCTGTAGTAATGCATGATTATGTCAGTGATTTTTGTTAGGAAAATCATGTCCTAGTTTAATGGAGAAAATAATTACAGAATTCTATATCAGCGTAAATTAGGTTATTTACTATAAAAGATCTCAAAAACGGTATGGAGATGTCTTAATATGTCCCAGAAAAAAGGGTGTAGAATTTAACTCCCAAAGCAGTATTTTTGTTAAAAGCAGTATTGCACGCTAGCTGATTTTCTGTAATAATACGCAATCCGTTTGACATTTGGTGGAGTATAGTTAGTAGTAGTACCAACATTTTTAAATTCTTACTATTAAGCTCACACTCTCCCTATATCTTGTTCAAATTTTCTGTCGTTAATAAAATGCTTTTGATTCATCCACTTAAGTTCAAATACATTCTTCTAAAATTTGCAGTGGATGGCACTTGATGTTAATACAGTTTTTTCACATATTAAAGTCAATTCCTATCCTACTTAGTTATTCCTTTTTATTGGAACTAAAGATATGCTGTTTTTATATATAAGACTTACAAATATAGTAATGACCGTTTATTAAGAATTCTCACGCGCTGTAAAATTTAATTTTAAAACAACTTATAATAATAGTACATGACTGTGATTAATGGTATTGTAATATTGAACAAAAATAAGTGGCAACACTAAGACAAAGTTTTAAAGATTTTTAAAGTGTATGGAATTAAAGAATTGTAGTTTTATAGAGTTGGATGAAGCAAATGTCTCATTATGTAGCGAAAATTCTCCCGTATTTCTGTGTTAACCTGATAATAATATATGTTTAAAATATAACCCTTTAAAATGTCCCTTGCTTCACAAACGGAGATAGCGAAATGAAACTACAACACAACGCAAGCGTCGATTAGAGAAAGAAAAACATAAGCGCCAAGAAAAGCTTCCTAGGAAAATTCTTCGCAGCAGGTCAAGCATATGTTGCCCTTGAGTCCTGTGAAATCATTAGATGGAATATTAATTGAAGAGCTGGACTGCTCGAAACTCACTGGAAAGGTTCCTTGCAATAATGAAGCATTACAAGAGATGGATAGAATGAAAAATTATAGACCACCATCCGCTTCATAAATCAGAAACGAAAAAATGTTAATAATGTTAATAAAAAGTAACTAAAATAAAATTTTTCTTTGTTGACCTAAGTAGTAATTTATTTTAAAAAAAGTTTATATTACTTGTTTTCTGTCTCAGCAAGTAAATGGAATGTCTGGAGGAAGAAGGAATTTGCAATAAAATGGTGTTAAGTGTATGTTGAAAACTGCGTATTAGAGCAATGTGGATGAGATACCGGCTAAAGTAACTGATTATATACAGCGCTGATATTAATAGTAGTTTTGAAATCTTGCAAAATAGGATTACTGGTGGACCATACCATAGAAAGTATAATTTTAAAAGGAAGCCTATTAGAAGTCTTCCATAATGCGGAGGGCTCCGAAATTTCTTAAATTTTCTTTCTCAGTACGTATTTGGTTTGTTTTTGAGAAGATCCGTTCGCAGAACGCTGAAGTAGCCGGGATGTATAATCGTTTTAGAACAAGTTTATACAATATGGGATATATTAGCTTTTGGGACTTCCTCCACCACAAAATTCATTACTTCTAGATAAATAATCATCCGTTAAATATTAATTTAATTCCACTATTGCAGCAGATCACGATTCCTGTATGAAACTTCAAGAAAAAGGAAGGGAGAATATATTCATATAAATAGAATTATAGCAGCTAAATATGTATGTGATGTTATCAGGAATAAAGAAACAGAGATTTGGTTTTATTTTCACTACTAGGCTGCTTCTCTCCTTTTATCACCATTAATTCCACTCCGTACGACAATAACCATATTCAACGGGTCAGCTGTAAGGGAAACATAAACTATTACCCTCCACTTCCCGAAATATTTGATGAAGAAATAGACTGGATTAATGAAACCAAATATCTTGGAGTTACCCTGGACCAAAACCTTACCTTCAGAACCCACTTCCGTTCAGTAGCACAAAAATTTAAAATCACCTTAGCTACTAATCATCACCTCTCTCTCTTTCAATCTGGTAAAACAGGTTGAAAGCAGAAAGAATTTTTTCGTCCTTAGTGTGGACTCCTAATTCACTTCTTTCCCCGTAAACCCTTAATGGTTTCCTTCATTACCCTTTAGCCAGTGCTTTTTCTTAATTACTTCAGTTTTCTTAACGAAGTTGTGGAGGTAATTGCATTAAGTTGCAAAGGTACTCCGGAAAATATCGCCTTGGGCCTTGGGCCTTAGCTACTATGCGACCATTTCTTGGTAGGAGAAGCAACTTATCTGCAACAAACAAATTAATTTTATATCTGTCCACACTTCGTCCAGCCCTTCTTTACGCAGCTTCGGTCTGGGAACATGCAGCTAAAACCAATATAAAACAATTGCAAGTTCTACAAAATAAAATCTTACGAGAAATTATCAACGCTCCTTTGTATATTCCAAACACTTCCATTCAGAGACCGGAGCTACGGATTTTGGCGATTTTTTGGTGATTTTTTGGCGATGTTTTTTTGGCGAGTGATACGACTTATGGTAAACCCATTGCTAGACAAGTTGTTTATGGTAACCGATACTTTGTTGTCATTTTATTTAAAAAATAATGCGTTTTATTATGCGTAAATTCCGTGTTTTAAATATTATTTATGGCTTCAAAATAATAAAAATGAATTTAATTTTGCATTTTTATTTGAAATAAAAATTTTATTGTTTATGATATTTTATGGAATTTTATGTTGTGAATGATGTAATGAATGACGTCACATTATTTTAAAAGTAATTGGTTTTAATATCTATAAATTTAATCTAATGTTTTAAACATTATTTATAGCTGTTAAATATTAAAACACATTTTAATTTTGCATTTTTTTAAATATGATTTTATTATGAATGATTATTTAAATAATTTTAATGCTATACGTGATGTAACCAGCTCCCTGATTGGTTATTGAATATTTGTGCATTACCGCGCCATTTTAAAATTTTATTATTCATCTCTTCGAATTCCTTAGATTTCAAAGCGAATGTGTCCGTTTCGAATATGAATGTTGTTATTGTTGTTCGAATTATGTAAATTACCAAGAATTATTGGTATCGGAATAAAAAAATTGCCGTTTGAGGCCTTATTTTGGCCAACCTGGCTTTCCTAATCAAAGATTTATTTATAAATTGTTAATAGCGTCAGAGGAAATTTATTTTAAATTTTGAGAAAACATGAGTAATTGCTTCTTCAATGAAGTGTGAGAGATGTGGATCATACAGATGAAGATCGTTAGCGGACCGTTTTTTATTTATTTATTTTTTTTTTTTTTATTTTTTTATTTTTTTTGTGTGGTACTTATCAATATAAGACAGGTTAAAAAATGTAAGTATATAAATTTCCTTTACTTCATAATTGTATGCTTCAATTTTTATTAAAAAATTAATACAATATTTTAAAAAATTCCTGAGATATTTATTGCCGCATATGTTTTAATGTTAAATAATTAAATCTTATAAAACTTATTTTAAAGTATTTAAGTAATATTTTAATTCTTTTAAACGTTGGTATGATGTTTTTAACTCGATATTCAATTTAAGTAATATTTTAATCCAATTAAATGTTGCGCAATGTTTTTATTCTATTATATGAAAGTAATAATTTAACCGGTGCTACTTTGGCAGACGGTTGCACGGATTTTTGGCGATTTACGTTGGCGCAATTGTTGGCGCGATTTCTACAAACGTCAGCCATCTTGAAAAACGCTGTTTTTACGCATACTAAAGTATTCGAAACTTAAAAAAAATAAAATAAATAAATATCATTAGAAATAATGGATTAATTTTTTTGTTGAAAATGTCGTTTTTTAAGATGGCAGGCAAGTGTAAATAAATACATTTACTATGAGTATAAAATACTAAAGTAAGGTTATTATTACTTTCATATAGCAAAGAAGACAATAAAAACACCGCTTTAAAAACATTGTGCCAACGTTTAATTAGATTAAAATATTACTGAAATTGAATATCGAAATAAAAAACATCATCCAACATTTAAAAGAATTAGAATATTATTAAATTTAAATACTTTAAAATACGTTATATAGAATATAATATATATATATATATATATATATATATATATATATATATATATATTATATATATAGAATAAATACATTTACTACGAGTATAAAATACTAAAAAAAGGTTAAATTATTACTTTCATATAGCATAGAAATAGAATAAAAATACCACTATAAAAACATTGCGCCAACGTTTAATTGGATTAAAATATTACGTAAATTGAATATCGAATTAAAAACCATCATACCAACGTTTAAAAGAATTAAAGTATTACTTAAATTAAATACTTTAAAATAAGTAAATAAGAACGCTTCGTACACTAGAGCTAAAATGACAGCAATTAGTTTATTGTTGGTAAAAAAGGAGGAATGTCTAATAATTTTCTTACCGTTACAGCGGTTATTTCTTCCAACATGACCACAATATCATATACGGCCGTCTCAGAATCGGCTCTTCTAACGGTCTTCATCTGTGATCTACATTTTCGCACTTCATTGAAGAAACAATTAGCGACGTTTCCTTCAAAAATTTAAAATAAATTTCCTCTGACCCTTGTAAGAACTTATAAATAAATCTTTGATTAGGAAAGCCAGGCTGGCGAAAATAAGGTCTCAAAGGACAATTTTTTGATTCCGAAACCAAAAATTCTTGGTACTTATCAAAAACAACATTCATCTTTGAAGGAGACATTTTTGAAGGAATTCGAAGATATGAATTAAATTTTAAAATGGCGCGGTAATGCACAAATTTTCAGCAACCTATCAGGGAGCTGATTACAGCTCATTAATGCACAAATATTCTAAAACCAATCAGCGAGCTGATTACATCACGCCTAGAATTAAATTTATTTAAATAATCATACATAATAAAATCATTTTAAAAAAGAAATGCAAAATTAAATTGTATTTTAATATTTAACAGCCATAAATAATGTTTAAAACATTAGATTAAATTTATAGATATTAAAACTAATTACTTTTAAAGTAAGGTGACGTCACTGATTACATCATCCACAGCATAAAATTTCATAAAATATGATAAAGAATAAAATTTTTATTTCAAATAAAAATGCAAAATTAAATTGATTTTTAATATTTAGAAGCCATAAATAATATTTAAAACACGGAATTTATGCATGATAACACGCATTATTTTTTAAATAAAATGTCAACAAAGTATCGGTTACCATAAATAACTTATCCAGCAATGGATTTACCATAAGTCGTATTACTAGCCAAAAGAAAAATTGCCAAAAACTCGCCAAAATCCGTGCAACCGTCTACCAAAGTAGCACCATTTAACCTTACTTTAGCATTTTATAGTCTTAGTAAATGTATTTATTTACATTTCCCAGCCATCTTAAAAAACAACGTTTTCAACAAAAAATTAATCCATTATTTTTAACGATATTTATTTATTTATTTATTTTTTTTTTTTTTTAAGTTTCGAATACTTTATGCGTAAAATACGTAAAAACAGCATTTTTCAAGATGGCTGACGACTGTAAAAACCGCGCCAATGTAAATCGCCAAAAATCCGTGCAACTGTCTACCAAAGTAGCACCCAGAGACCTACAAATACAGCCTAAATAAGGCTATATTAAATGCTTAGCGGCCAACTTCTTTCACACAGTACATCCACAATAATAGGCCCGTCTACACGTAGCGATTTTCTCGGCCGACTTATCTGGCCGACAATATCTGAGATAGCTCGCCTGTCCACACGGAACGATTTTCTCGTTAGTACAGGAATTCACTCAGCCAATCACTGTGAAAGGAAGTGTTCCCGCCCTCTACAGCGTCACACCGTCTACGATTTGTAAACAAAGCTTACGGTGGTGTCAAATAGTAAAAAATAATGTTTGACTATTTTAAATTGCTACTATAGATACAGCTACAATTTTGAAATTAGCTACTGCTACAGAAGGGAAAAAATGCGTTTGGACCAGAAATTGGGTCAAACGACGAGAAATTCATAGTGCCTTCGTAATTCCCTGCTCCGGGAGTTGCGTATTGAATACACAGTACAATTCGGAAAGTGTTTACGGATGATGCCGCGTGATTTTGATTTTTTGCTAAATTTAGTTTGCAGGAAAATTTAAAAAAAAAAAAAAAAAGCCTTTTTTTGTGTACTGAGTACACAGATTACTCCTTTTTTAGATTATTTATTTATTTTTAAATTTCACTTTATGACACTCCTATTTGTTCATTTAAATCTTGAAATAATAAAATAACCATATTTCAGAAAAAATAAGTAGCTATTGTGCTTTAAATCAAAACCTTTATTAATGAATAAATAGACAATAATATCATGAATATCAAACCAATATGAGTAAAAAGTATTAATAAAGAATAAAGATTACTACATTACAAAGCAACAGTGTAATTTCAGTGCAAAAATTTTAAATACGAAATATCATAAAGGTGCAAAGTCTTAAGTAGTATACTTATTGAACATTAAAAAACTAATATCAGCATAATTAAATAACTAATACAGTCTGAAAACTATGATTATATGACTCTATCAGTTAATCAGCGAATAAAATTTAGAAATATTCAATTAAATTGGGATGTAATTTGCTTTCGCAAAATTCAATTAACACAAAACTGAGTTTGACTTTTGATTTTCTTTTGATCAGTAGATCTAAAACAAGTGCCAACGGCCATTCGAAAAATAAAAAAAAAAAAAAAAAAAAAAAAAGACGTTAAAATTCAATAAAAACAGCCCACCCGTAGGCGAAAAAATAAAACTTGACTTTTAAGTCATGCAGTTCGAATTTAGTCAATGAGAAACTAAAAAAAAAAGTTCTTCGAGGCGCAGAAATTCCAAAACTAAGGGTGGGGGATCGAACCCACAATCTCGACGTACAAAGAAAACCTAGGCTGCTCTTTACCACTAGGCTACGATCACGCGTGAAGAAGTTGTCGGAGAAGCTATGTACTTCGTCACCTGATTAACTCGCATTTTCGGCGAAGTCAATTGAGTCTCTGCGCTGCTTTATTCTCGACTGGAGATTTTGCTTTTTGAATTTTTTCAATGAGTGCGACCACAGTTTCAAGTAGTTTCTGAATATTTTTATCTAGTACCCATGACATGGCATCATTAATAGTTTTTGGAACTTTTCTTCGGGGAGTTAAAATCATTTTCACCCAGAATTAGATAATATTTGAATATATAAAGTAATGGGGAAGCAAATCTTATCAAAATAAAAGACTCCTTTAATTTTTTATTTTTAAAATTTACATTACTCGTGTCCCACAACACAACTTTTTCTCTATAGAAATCTATTAGTTGAGTTTCGCTCCAACGAAATGCAGCCATATTTATTATTCCAAATGAGAAAAGCACGTGATCACTCAAAGCAATCTTATTGGCTAAAGACTCCGATTTTATCGTACGCTAGTGAGGATTCCGAGTATGGACGCGGACGAGGACGGTCGCTCGACAGCCTTCAACTATGGAATTTTGTGATTCTTCACAGCAAAATGTGCAAAATACCAAATTGGATACTCCGCCTGTGCAATTGTGTACTACAATGTGCAATTCGCAACCAGAGAAAATCATCCCTGCACCGGATGATGAACGGGGAAGACTTGTCAGTCAGTTTTACGAACTCAAACATCAGTTCGAATCAATTCAGAAGCAGAAAAACTTCATGAGACGAACACCGACTCCTGTGGATACTGCCAGCTACAATCAGCTTGACAATGCTGGTAAAGTACTTTTTCATAAGATCAACGAGATAGCGAACGTGTTAGAAGTTCCTATCTTTCACTTGCCTCCGACCAGAGATGAATTTCTAAAAATCATCGAGACTGAGCGGTTAACCAAAATGGCCGCTACAGCCGTTGAAAATCCTCTTCTTCTCCAAACGGAGGCGAAAACGACCCACGAGATCCGAGGAAAACCTGTTTCTGCCCGTAAGCGCAAGACGCAAACAGTGGATTCTGAGGGGTTTATTACTCCCGCCACCAGAAAAATGGGAAAACCTCCCATAATTGATTTAACTGTGGATAGTAACAGTAACCAAAATACTATTCAAAATTCAAATACTTTTATTTCAAATTCTTACTTAGCTAGTACTAATATTGCTAGAAAAAACAGTAAAAATAATTATGAAGCTATTAAAGAATGACTCATCAACGGCGGTGACCCCGTCAAGGAGCAAACCCCCGAGGGAGAAACCAGTTCCGAGCAGGCACGGAGCGTTCCCCCCCCCCTCCACCACAGCCTCAAAATCAAATACCGGCTATTCATATGAGGAGTAGCAAGAACTGGAAGACCCAGGTGTCTTTCTTAAGAGAAATTGCCCCAAACCTTAAGAGTACTCTCACTGGACCATATTTAAAAATTTTCACTGGACCATATTTAAAAATTTGAACTCCAGACTGAACTGGAGTTCAGGGAGGTCACACGTTGGATGAAGCAAGCCGGCATCCAATTCAAAACTTTTGATCTTAAACAGGACCGGCCAGTCAAAATTGTAGTCAGAGGCCTCCCTGTGGAAACTGATGTCGAGGACGTCAAAGAGGAAATCGAGTCACTGGGATTTAAAGCGCATCGCTGCGTTCGGCTTTACCAGCCAGGCTCTAGACATCTAATGCCACTTGTTTATGTATAAGTCATCCCACACCCTTTCCTCGACCAACTGTTTGCCGTCACTGACATGTGGGGCACAGAAGTCAGCATTGAGCGTTATCGCGGCCGAAAGGGCCCTATTCAATGCTTTAGGTGCCAGGGATTTTTCCATTCTTCGGAACTCTGCACTTTGCCAATCCGTTGTGTGAGATGCTCTGGACCCCACTGGGTACGTGAGTGCACCAAGGGGCTTGATGTACCTGCAACTTGCTGCAACTGTGGTGGAAGTCATCCAGCCTCATATAAATCTTGTCCTCGACACCCAGCTAATAAGCGGTCTCGTGGAAAGAAAACCACGCTTAAATATAGGGCAGCTGCTCAGACAGCCCCCCCTGAAGGTTCTTCTAAGCCCCAAGCACAAGCTACTAAAGCACGTCCCATGCCTGCTCCCCCTAACGACGTCAACTCACCGTCGTATGCAACGGCGGTGAAGAACGCCACCGGGCACGGATTCAGAGCTCAGAATCCAAGACTGCCGGCCGCAGAAAAACCTGTAGCCCCAGCAGTATTAACCTCAGCAGAGTGTGCAAATGATTCCGAAGATGTCTTCGCATCCACACTAAAATGCTTGATTGAAATCTCCCGTGACCCTACGGTAGACAAGCATATTCTGCTCCAAGCCTTCAAAAGAGCTATGCCAAAGCTTAGGCAGGCAGACGCTCTGATGAGGGCTTTTTACTTATATGAAAGCTATATCGAGCTTTCAAATTAATTTCGACCTTCATTAGACCCATGTCTTCTGTTTTTCAACCAGGAATCTTTTTAAACGGCCTAATATTCAATTGTGTCAGAAAAAGTTCATTTACCAACTCTGAACTAACCATTGGCTCTTGGAATGCCAACGGACTTCAAAACAAGATCCATGAAGTAAGAGACTTTGTGGTAGAACACGATCTTGACGTGTTTTTAGTCCAACAGACTCATCTAAACTCAGGAAATACTCCCAAAATTGGGAATTATGACATTTACTCGACGGACAGGGTGTCACAAGGCAGAAATCCGAGTGGTGGCACTTGTATTTATGTGAAACAATCGATCAAACATCACATAATACCGTCCCCTGATTTAAATATTTTGGAAGCGACTATTATCCAAATTTTCCTTCAAAATTCTCCCCCACTCACAATTGTTTCAGCTTACTAACCTCCACAATCAACTGCACGTGGAAGGCCTTCTTTCCCTGTCAGTGATTTTGACAAACTTTTGAATATTTCAAATCACCTGATCATTGCTGGCGATCTAAATTCACGTCTTACCGCATGGTTTTGTTCTAACAGGAACAGGTATGGCATTAGTCTAAATTCATGGTGCCAGAGTAACCATGTACAGATCATAGCTCCTACCCTCCCGACTTACTACCCTGTAAGAGGGTCCCCTGCAGTACTCGATCTGGCTGCTTTCTATAATATTTTCTTTAGGCATGAAATTGAAGTGATACAAGACTTAGACTCTGATCACTATCCTATTTTGATAACCTTAGATGTTCAAAATCGTTACTCAAAATTACAGGAGCGAGTCTCAACAAATTGGGACGATTTTCGATTTATTTTGGAAAACACAGCACTCCCTCCCATACAAATTTCCAGCAATGCGGACTTTGACAGGCAGATTAAAAATCTGGAGTCTTTACTTAAAGAAGCGAGAGCTGCGGCTTCAAAACCTATTCAGCACCCTGGGGCTAGACTCCCACCTGAGACTAAATTCAAAATTAAGCAGCGGAACTACTTGCGAAGAATCTGGCAAAGGTCTCGCGATCCCAGTATCCGCGTCCAATTTCGCAAGATACAAAACGAGATAAGGACTGAAACCCGCTTATTAAAACAAGCGGAGTGGGAAAATTATATTGAGTCCCTAACGACTGAAAACAAATCGATTTGGCGTGCAGCCGCCCGATTACGCAAACATTACAAGCTCATTCCGCCCCTTGAAACGGCCGATGGCGCACAGATGGCCTACACAGACTCAGAAAAGGCCGAATCTATTGCTGACAGCCTTGCTACTCAATTCACACCAAACAACGACTCCTACTGTAACCGCCCGGTTACACAGGGGCGCATCCATTCACGGGTTGAAGACTTTCTATCACAACTTTTCACGCCTGACCTCAGGCCAACTGATCCAACTGAAGTCATGGTTTACATTGATAAAATTAAACCTGACAAGGCCCCTGGCATAGATTCAATTTCGAATCGCATGATCAAAAACTTCCCCGTAATGTTTATTGTCTGGATTACGGTCCTTATTAATTTAATGCTCAGAAGCTATTTTCCCGACTGTTGGAAAACTGCAGCTGTCGTGCCCATTCCAAAACCGGGACAAAATTTAAACTTACCCGTCAATTACAGACCAATTAGTCTGCTCTCGTCTCTCTCAAAAATCTACGAGTATGTCTTGCTTAATCGCCTGAATGAATTCTGTCGAGATCAAAATTTGATCATCCCGGAACAATTCGGCTTCCGACCTAAACACTCCACTGTACACCAGTTATTACGTGTAGTGGAATTCATTCATGAAGGCTTTCGCAAGCGAGAGAAAACTGGTATCGTCTATCTTGACGTAGCCAAAGCCTTTCATAGGGTTTGGCATGACGGACTTATCTACAAGCTCATGCGGCTTGGTTTCTCGGCTCATTTCATTAAAATTATTAACTCGTACTTGACAGGACGAAGTTTCCGTGTGCGAGTTAACCACGAATTCTCCACTCCCCGCCCAATCTATGCCGGCTGTCCACAGGGCAGTCTCGTCGGGCCTTCAGTTTTCAACCTCTACGTAAATGACATTCCTAAGGCCCCTAGTATCGATCTTGCTTTATATGCGGACGATACAGCCATCATCGCACAGCATTCCAACACCTTCACGGTAATCTCTACACTACAGAGTTACCTTTCAGCCTTAGAACTCTGGCTCGGTTTGTATAAAATCTAATTCAATGTCGCAAAATGTGCTGCTACTCTGTTCATCCGAAGAAATATCCCCCGTTTAGATAACTTAATTCTCTTCGGTGAACCTATTCCCTGGGTTTCTTCATATAAATATCTTGGTGTATTACTTGATTCAAAATTAACTTGGCAACCTCACATTCAAAAAATCATTGCGAATGCGACGGTTGTCAAATCCAATCTGCGCCCCTTCTTCGCTTTAAATAGCGACCTGTCAATTGACAACAAGATTTTGCTCTACAAGTCTATCATAAGGCCTGTTCTGACTTATGCATGCCCCATTTGGGGCCCATCAGCACTGACTAACAGAAAACATGTCCAAACTTTTCAATCTAAATTGCTTCGGCAAATACTCAAAGCTCCGTGGTATATAAGGAACGAAGAGATTCATAACGATCTCAAAATTATGCCCATTAATCGCTTTATACAGCGACTTTCGGAAAACTTTTTCAAAAATATTCAACATGTTGCAAATCCTGTGCTGCATATGCTACCTGTATATGATCCTGCAGTAGCCTCATCTAGGAAGAGACCGAGATCGGTTCTCAACCCGGACTATGCTGCAAACCCATTTAAACGGGCAAGGTATGCTCACACTGACATACATGTGAATAATTACTTCTCGTTCCTTCCCCTTCCCGCCTCTCGAGTCTTGAATGCTTAAGTCATTGACCGGAGGAACCCCTCCTGCTTCTTTAAGAAGAAGCTTTACAGTCGCAGGCGACTGAACCTAATTTTTAAATCTAAAGTCAATTGACTATTTCTCTACTTCAAAATAGCTCTTTCAGCCCTTCTAAAAGGGCTTTTACTTGCTTTTAGCTCCCCTTAAGAGGTGTCAATCATTTGGCCTTAAAGACCGCACTGAATAGCGGACGGAAACGAAACTGCTCCCTCCGTCAGCTGACCAACTGACACAGCAACTTTTTTCGACGCGTAAGAGCGTTCCCCCCTCCGTCCTTTCCCCTCCGCGAAGTTGACGTTCGCAAAGAAAGATCAAGTATCAAGGAAACACCTGCTTTTATTTTCTAGTCTTTAGCAAAAATTTTGTTTAAGATGACTGCCCCTATCTAATTTATTCTGGCTCTTATTTTGGCGCAAAATTAGACCTTCTGAGTTTTTATATTTGTTTTCAGTGTGAAGGCACTTATTCTTAAAAGCTTTTTTCGGCTTAACAAAATTTTTACCTTATTAGAAAATTCCCTCTTTTGATGTTGACATTTTATTCTTCAGATGATGTGGAGGTAAAGGCGTTTATGCCTAAGAACTCCGTAACACGAACTTCCTTGATCCTTGATGTACGCTAGTGAGCAGTGAACACCAGTTCTGAAATCGCGGCAGAGAACATGACCGATTTCTGGCACATGCGCAGATCCTTAAAATTGTTGCTCTACCAGAAAGTCGGCCGAGAAAATCGCTTCGTGTAGACGGGCCTTTATTAGCAATTTCAGACACGCTCCGCACCCAAGAAAAAAAATCGGTACCCCTATGACATCCTACACACCTAACAACAGTAACCGCAATTGACTCATTCACGTTTAATTGATTTTGCGGTTTGCATCCGCTGTTCCATCTTGAAACGTCACTGACCTTTCCCCCCTTTCGCTGCCGACAAGATTCTCTTCTCATTTCTCCCACACCTCCTACTGCCAGTACCTGCTACTGCCCTGTTCTTCTTTCGTTTTACCCTAGATTGCTTATCAAAAGCCGTGTAAGAAAATGAGTCTAGATCATGACACACGAGAATATAATACGATATTTGTGGTTTAAATAACTCATCAGCCGCCGCTGGGTCCTAGCAATGTATGATAGATTAATGATATCGTATTTCGTGATCGTAATGATTATTTGCACCCCTCTCTGAAAAGTTCCTGGAAGCTGAGTTTTTAAAATGGTATCGTAATGTTTTTGAGTAACAAATAAGTAGGTGGGGTTTCTTTCTTACCGCTGACATAAAGAGCTATATTGCTGCGCCGGAAGCAGTGCAAGTACCCAGGGAACGGACGTATCAATAGAAGTACTGTGTGATTGACAAGCAGCTGCTTCCTAGCTCTGTTGCCAGCTTTGTAAAAGCTAGCGCACGTCCTGCGACTTGGGGTAACTGAAGCCATCTCTCTCTTCACTTTTTTCAGTATATGCTTCTTAATGGTCCTGCCAAGCTGTCATATCGAAAGGAAAAATGATTTTTATTATGGAGGAGAGGGTTATTAATGGAAATAGGAAGTTGTTATTGAATTTGGGTTTTAATAAATTAATTGTGGCAGAAACATTTTGCAAAATCTTGCTGCCTGTTTCCTCAGCTAGTCAGCCAGTTTATTTCCAGTAATCGCTTTGTGTGCTGGAACTCAGCACAGAACCGAAAATTTAGGAGAAGGAATTCACAATACTATTAGGCGAATGGCTTGTACAAAGTGCCAAATATTTTTCAAAATTAAGTAAAATATTTAAACTAGATTAATTTTTACATAAATCTGTAGTTCTCCATTTTGTATTAAGTTCTGTGTATACGTCGGTGAATCGCAGCAATTATTCATCAAACGAAATAACAAAACGTCAGAGAATCATAGAAATTATTCATTAAACAAAATAACAAAATTAGCTTGCCTTGTCATTTACGTCCATTCGGAAGATAATGCAGGTAGGAATACCTTCTTTTCTCTGTGCAGGAAACCAAATCACTCTCACCAGATTTTTAACTTGGTGGTTCGGAGGACTTATTACATATTCTGTTTTAGTCCACAGTCTTGGAGTTAAGGCGATGGATGTTAGATATCTTGCAGAAAGTGCAATACCAATGTGGTAAAATAACAAGACGAACGCAGAGTATTCTCAGCAAATGCTCCCATTCTAAAGGTAACTGGAACATTTCTCCTCCTCAATTTCTATCTTTGATTCTTTTTACAAACTCGTGAGCGTTCGAATTGTGTTCACCCTCCCTATGGCCAACACAAGTGTACACAAACTTTTCCGTACAACTATTCAAAAGCGTAGAAATTACAAAAGGTGTTTTTATGCAACTAGTCGGAAGTCTAGCATTTTCAGTGTGTATCGGCTAACCGTTCAATGTCGGACGATTAGACACAGCTATCCGGTCTCCGCTTAATTCGAAAGGAAAACCGATCGCAAACGAAAAAGAATGTCTTCCTTACTAAATACAGTTCGTCACATGAAAACCGGATTAAACACATCATTTCGAAGGTGTGAACTAAATATATATTATATTTTCCGTCCGTTAACTTTCGAAGTGCTAAAAGTATTAATATATATGTACTAATGCCTTATTCGGGGTCGAATTAAAGGTCGTTTCCATTAGGAAGAAAATACAATCCAAGTTTTGAAGTTCGGTTTCCTGTGAGGTGGAATGTTATTTAAGAACTTTTGTTAAAATTTCATATCAGAATAACGATTAAAAATTATAGTATTTTTCTATTCTTAATTGTCGTGACTTGAATTATTTTTTGCAATGTACATTTCATTGAATTATTTATTACAATGTGCATTTCATTTCTTATTTCACATAATAAAATTAATTGACGTGAAATATACATCTTTTAAATCGTATTATTGTGATAACTTCATAAACACTGTGCTATCTTTTAACTGTATCTATTCCAGCTTTTAAATGTAACATGATATAAAATTGTATAATGGTGATATATTCGGTATTCACGATAATTGACATAGTATTCACGATCACGGCTAGCAAATATATTGGATAAAGATCTGATACTTCTTCTGAAAGATCTGATATATTTTCATAAATTTTTTATAAGTGACTATAGCTGATTGATAGTCTAAGGTCTGTAAATGGAATTTTGTACCTTATCATTTGACATTTGTGACTTATTATTTGATGAAATGGGTATTTTAACATTATGACTATCATGTGTCTATTTTTTATAAATTTGTGCTTATGTGTATATCATCATTTGTGTGTATTTGTTTTCAGATCTTTTAGGATAGGAAGTTCTTGTAATTCTAATAGTGATAGCTGGTTTAGTAAACTTTTAATGGTTCGAAAAATTGATCCTGGTCATGATTCTCATTCAAGATTATTATCAGCTTCAGAAATAATATATGAGATGCAAAGTAAGTATTTATGGTAACATATTTATTTATGGATATTTGTATACTAAAGATTGAGTGAAGTCATTTATTAATAAGCCAGAATTGTTTAATTTATCCAGTATAGCAATTTAATCTATATAAAAGGGTTAAAATTAATTCAGCACAAAACGTATCTTAAAAGAACTGTGACAAGTATCTCATGTGTTTATTGAGTATTATACCAAAATTTGTAAAGCATTTATGGATGTTTATTTGAATACATATATATAGAGCTGAAAGTAGATTAGGCATTATATAATGCATAAAGCATATAACTGATCACTGGATAATAAAGCTACTACAGTTTTAAGATTATTAAAGATTTTTTCTTCCGATGCGAGTTGAAATTTCTGTTAGATATCACTAGGCTTTCAGTGTTTGCCGAGCATTTAGGAAGCATAGTAGTATTTGTATATGCATGATGTTTTAGTTATATAGTATTCTCAAATTAGGATCTTTCTATAGACCTTCTCTATAATTTTTGAGTTAATAGACTTTTTTCTTCTTGCAAAAATTATGTTTCAGGGTCCCGCAAGGTAAAATTGGTGATGTTTTTGGCACCACTCCTGTTTATGTGCAACGCCCTTACAAGTGAAATGGCATCCAAAACGTAATGCAGTAAAACATAAAAAACTCAGTAAACTGCATTTTAAATCAAAATAAAACAAGGAGATAACATAAAAATGGAAATACATATTATCTGATCTACACAGTACAAAAAGAAAATATCGACTTACCTTATTTAGAAATTTCTGTGTCTTCAATGTGTGGTGCACAGAATTCCTTGACAGCATCTCAAAACTGTGTAAAAGTATCTGAACTAGAATCTGTATACTGCAATCGTCACATAAATTCACAAAATTAAGAATCAAAAATACCTTCCGTAGTGTCGGATTGTTGGTTGCATTTCTTTCGAAAATCCCTTTTTATTACACCTGACATACCTTTGATAATGTTGATATCTTTGATAGTGTGATCCGGTTTCCAGATCCTTCATTTACATATCAGTAAATCAGGGATCCCCAAACTATTTTGGGCAAGTGACCCTTTTTCCAAAATGAACTGTTACCTCAGATCCCCATGGCCAAATTACCTACTTTTAAGATCAATCCCCTTATTCATAATGGTCTGCTAACTTAAAATAGCTGCTACAGAGTGTTATTTTTCATTCTGACTTAGGTCAATAGAAGAAGACAGAGTGAGAATTAGCAATGCTTTAAGTTAGCAGACTATTATGAATAAGGGGTCTATCTTTAGTTTTTTCCTATTGATACAAAATAACTAGGTACTAAGGTACCAATTGGAAAACTTTGCACTTGGTTAAGTGAGTAAAGTTGACTTCATTTTCTCATCAAAATTTAACAAAATAAAAAGACATACAATTCAGTAAATATCAAGTTTAATTTATAATGATTATTACAAATTAAGTACTTAAAGAATCTTGAGTAGGTAGGATATTATATTTAAAAAAGTATTAATTCGCAAAGAGAAAATAAAACATTCAGTGTGATGGATGAACCTGGTGACTATCTACCAATCTAGCTACATCCGGTTCGATATTTGTGAGTTGCAGCCTTAAATCTCCACTTTGGTTGATTTTCAAACGGTTTCTTTGTTTCGTCAAAATGTTTATTACCACACTGAAGCTTTTTTCAACTAGGCATGATGATGGAAGAGCGATGAGGTATTTTTCAGGAATGTTCCACAATGTAGGATACTGTGTTTCAATGTTGCATTGCAACCAGAACTTCTGATAGCCTTGGTTGAACTTCTGCTTAAGCTCTTAGTCTGTGCTGATGGTAATCAACTCTTCTTGCATTATCACATTGGCTTCTTCTATGCCTGTGGTATTGTACGGATTTATTATCCATTGAGGAATTTGTAAATTTAAAAGATTCTCAAACCTCTCCGTAAAATCCTTGTGTAATGCGTCAAAGTGAGTGACATATAATAAAATGTCATCATCTTGAAGCATTTCTGGTAATTTTGACAAATGCGGAAACTGCAAATATTCTTTTCTGCCTAAATTTTGTTTATAAAGGATTAGTTTACCCACGAAGGCCGATATTATTGATTTTGTTTTAATCAAGGTAAGATCGTCACCCTGCAGTTGCAAATTAACTTTGTTGAACATTCCAAAGATATCAGTCAAGTAATAAATATCTGTTTTACAATTGTTCAGATTTTCTTTCAAATGCAAATCGTTTTCTTGTAAAAACTCCAACACAGATTCAAAAATGGCTGAAAATCTTTTTAAGCAAGAGCCTCTTGATAGCCAGCGAACTTCAGTGTGCAGAAGTAATCGAGTAAAGACTTCGTTGTTTTCCTCACATAGCTGAGCAAATAACCGAGAGTTCAAAGAATTGCTTTGAATCTTGTTGATAGCATTTATTACATATTGTAAAGACTTATGCAATTAAGGACTCAGCTTTTTTGCTACTAAATGCTGCCTGTGAATCACGCAGTGAATGACCAGTACATCAGGCAGTTGTCGCTTTAAGTGAGCTATAAAACCACAATGACGACCAACCATAGACGGTGCACCATCAGTCGCAACAGAAACAATGTTCTTCCATGGAAATAGCTTTGTCAGTAAAAAAAATGTTCCACGGCCTGAAAAATCGATTCTCCTCTGCTATCAGTCTCTAAATATGTAGCAAAAAGCAGTTCTTAGCACATATTTTCATCTTTGATAAATCGAACATATCCTAACAACAGAGCTTCATTGCCGGGTAATGTAGACTCGTCCAACTGGAGAGAGAATCTGTTGGTCTGTAAGAACTTGTATAAAATGTTTTCCACATTGCTTCCCATCTCGTCTATGCGTCTCTGAACGGTGTTATTGCTCAAAGGTATTCTCTTTAAAATATCATGTGCGGGTTTGTGCAATGCATTGTTAAGGACCTCCGTAATGGCTGGTAAGATAAGCTGCTCTCCAATTGTGTTGGGTTTCCCCGACTTCGCTATTAGTAAAGATATATTATAGGACATTCGTAAACCATCGTCGTCTTTAATAGATGATGACACAAACATCGATCTTATGGATGGCCTTTTGTCTAGTTTTTCTTTAAGTGCTTGAAAAAATATCAAGGGCTTACTTTTTTTGTCAGCATGTACTCTTGATAAGTGGTCATCCTTTTTTGAAGGCTTCATGGCATCATTACTGAATACTTTTTCACATATGAGACACATCGGCAAGTGTTGATTTGATGGAGATTCAATAAATCTGAACTTCAAGTAGTCCAAACTGTATTGTCTGCATTTTTTTTCGTATCCGCCATCATAAAATCTCAGTAATCAGTCACTTTACTTAACTTAATTAGCTATGTAATAACTCTGTAATCTCTTGAAATAAATGAGTACTTATATGAGTTATTATCGTTCAAGCTCCAACGAATTTCAAAACGCAAATGAACTTTCAACCTAAGTGCAAGCTCGTTAAATAGTAAAATATCAGGAACATGTTTGGACTTGATCATGAATTCATTCGTGTTAAATCATGAAAGCATCAAATAGAGAGCAAGTCAAAATGCGCCTGAATAACGTACGCTTGAACTCATTATCTTGCACAAACTTGTCCACACAGACTTGCTGAGTTCTTCATCTTGTACGAACTTGAGACTTTACATTACTACAACAATGCTGTTTCCTACAAAAATATTAATTATTCTTAGTACATGTAATACAACATAAACAATACAGTACCTACCTATCTTGAAAGTTTTAAATAAGAACTTGTGTTAATTTAATAGGGGTCGATTTTTAGACCTCGTCGACCCCCAAAATCAGTTTTCGTTTATGTCGACCCCTAGGAAAGGGGTCGATATCGACAACTTTGGGAATCCCGGCAGTAAATCAATGCTTTCTTCCATTCATTCCAAATCGTACAGAACCTTCGCGTTAATCTTACCACCAGCAGCCAAGTGTAAAGCACAAAATAAGCAACGTACTTCCTAATCGACATCTAGCACAGAAGTAAGCTCTGAGAAATATTCTCCCAACACAAAATCAGTGCGATCACACATTACAACCAATTGTGTCATGATAGGATTTCCAAAATATAAAGTGTAAAATACTCAAGTTACCATAAATGAAACAACAACTTGCCCATAACCCAAGGGGTACCCCAAAATATAGAGTGCCCTCCTTCTTTTATGTTACCTTTTTATTTAGACATCATGTTTTGACTGTGTTGTTGCATATATTTTTTCATCTGAAGCAAAAAGGTAAATACGCAGGCCCATAAACAATGCAAGCTGTCTGACCATTTGATAATAAATAAATAAAATAATTAAAAAATAAATTAGACAAGAATAAGTACGCGCATACATACGTTAAAGTTAACCATATGTGTACATTTCATATCCATTAATAATAACTGTTTCAAATCATAATGCAGTAACTCTTACAATAATAATTAATCTTAGCTTTATATATTCAGAAAATGACACATAAAATAAATTTCTGTTTTGAAATGAAAAACATTAAAAGTTTCCTTTTTGATAAATAATATTGAAATAATATAAAGGCTTTGGAATAGGGTAACAGGTAGTTTGGCGACAGTTTGGTAAGGCGATAAAGGTTACTAGCTTGGACTTTAACAGTGTACATGGATAAAGTCAAGAGTGTGCGCAATGCCATTTTTGTGAAATTCTGGGATTTTTTTTAAATAGGTGAAATGTTAATGGCTCAATAGAAAATTTAAAATATGAAAATAGGTCGACGTGTACATGGATGATACCGTGTATGTGCAATTCTTAAAAACGCGGCAAGCAGTGGGCGATTCTGTACTTTTTCCCAGTTTTGCACCTAATCTTCATCATGATTAAGCACTTTTGTCCCAGAAAAGTTCTAGCATAAGCGTAATTCGGCTAGCAGATTGTTGGAAAAAAATGTGGATTAAAAAAAAATGTCTTTTCTTCGTGAAAACAAAATGGCGTCAAAAAACAAACTAGCAGGTTGCTGTAGCAGGGTTGGTCGCCAAATTTTTGCCAAAAATCGTCAAGTTACCATAATCCAAAGATTAACCAATATAAATAATAATGTAAGTAATAAAACAAATGTTGCATTAATTTTTCAAGCACTTACCTATTTTCCCCTGCTTTTAATAAAGTAAAATTATTACTAATTTTTCAAATTGTACTTGATCATTTAACCCTTCAGTGGTCACTAGATAAAGCAATTCCTTCTTCTCAAATTTACGTAATATCTGTCAGTTGTAAATTTGTAATGCGAGCTATGTTCACTTATACCCACTGCGGTGCATAACAGGAATGCGAGTTGAGTTTGTTGATGAGCATGAAAAGGTTAATTTATGCTCTATATGCTCGTGTTTGAAAGTTTTTTTTTTTTAAAGATCAGGTAAAAATGTGGTATATACAGTACAAAGTCCATAATCCGAACTCGTCGGGACTTTGGTGATTCTGGATTAGGAGTTTTTCCAGATTATAGATCATATATTTAAATCTGGTAAGATGGCATGCTGAAATTTTACTATTAAAAATATGAAACTGTAATTAATGAAATAAAGAGCAATTATGATCTAAAGGTTATCAAAATAAAAAAAATAATAAAAAAAACTTAATATTTATTTATTTACTTTATTAAACAATTCTTCCTATGTAAGTTGTTTAAGTTGCTTCGTTTTTTGTGCTAATACTTTCTCTTTAATTCTATAAATAGACATAATTTCTTGTTCAGTTACAAAGTTCCACTGTTCGAGTCCTGTAATTGCTGTGTCGAGAATACCAACTAACTTGTCAATCGAAATTTTTTCATTTTCAATAACCTCTCTGTCATTTTTTTCACTATCAGAAGCGATATTTTCTGGATCTAGAACCATACTACGGATTTCGCCGCCCGTTAATTGATTGATGATTGGGGCATTGTCGTCGCAATGAAAAACTTCTGCTATTTCATCTTCATTTATTACCACTTCTCCACATTTCTTTACAAAATCTAATAACTGGAAAATTTCACCTTTAGTTTACAATGTCCGAAAACCTTCAAATTCGCGATTATCATCTTCATCGTCCTCACCATGAAATATGGTAGCTGGCCATAAATTATGCCCAGCATTTTTTAATGTATCTGGAGACACATCCTCCCACGATCTTGCGATGGTTCACACAGTAGATATTATGCTAAAAAATTTCAAAGTCTTGAATAGTCTTGCCATTGTTAAAAAAATTTAACATAGATTTTAAAAGTGCTACTTTATGTTTGCATTTCAGTGCGTGTACTATTCCCATATTCATAGGCTGAATGATAGACATACAATTTGGAGGGAAGAATAATATGGATACATTATCTTTCACTAAAACTTTAAGTGAAGTATGCGCCGAACAGTAAGTGCTTGAAAAACAATCAGGATTATTTTTGAGTCATCAGGTAAACCAACCGAATTCAAATGTCGCCGAGCCTTGGGTATAAAATGATTTTCAAACCAATCATTCATCAGCACTTGTGTCATCCATGCTCTTATACTTGCATGATAATATATAATGAGGAAAATCCTTACTGCTTTAAATGCTCGAGGTCATTCATGTTTTCCGATTAATCGCTTAGGATTCTTTGACACCAGTTGGAGCCTTTTCTATAGAGGTTGCCAAGATAATTTGTGGTACATATTGCCAGAAAAGACCAGTTTTGTCAGTGTTGTAAATTTGTTCTGGAGATAATTGTTCACTGGTAATGAGTTCAGTGAATTCATTTGCAAATTGTTCAGCAGCTTCAGTATCAGCTGAAGCTTTTTCACCTGAAATTTTTAGTTGTCTTATACCATTGCAATTTTTAAATTTGGTTAACCAACCTGTTGAATATGTGCACTCAGTGTTTACATTCATTTCTTCATGAAATAGTTTCTATTGAGCCATTAACATTGGAACCATCAATGGCATGCCCTCGCTGCGACATGCTGTCTGACCCATTCAATAATCACTGTGTTATCATCGTCACTTTTAGCATAACAAACCCTTTTTCTGTTATTCATTGCAAGTGGGGTGTCAAAATCCACAAAAAAATTCAAAAAGTTCCTCTTTTGTTTTGCTTATGTTATATACCGTTGATTTTCCAATGTCATACTGCTTTCATAATTTTGAGACGGCTATGCCTTTATCCATTTTTTCCAGCAATTCCACTTTTTGTTTGATGGACATCGAAACATGCTTTTGCTTTGTAGATCCTTTGGCAGCTCCAGAATTGGAAACTCTTTTTGACATAATCGAAAGTTCAAGCTTAATTTCTGTGAAATTGCTCTAACAGTCTGCAAAAAATAAGAAGCCGGATCCAATTAGAAGATTAAGGAACAGCGCAATCTGCAACATTAACTGAAATGCTTTAAAATCAGTAAAGATAATTTTAACCTAGCTAATACCGTCCGTTATATTACATTAAACGCGCATGCATAAAGCATACAAAAAAAGGTTTGTGGCCTTGAGGGCCAGATAATGGACGTCCGGATTACGGACTTTGTACTGTATCTTATTATTATTGTTATTATTATTTTAAGTTTGCTGAAGCTTCTTTCTCCATTAGCAACTGTAACTGGCAGTATTAAAAGCATTCTTAATGCCACTTAAATTTCAGGTGTAACTGAACTAAGCTATATTTGAAAATGTCTTTTTAAAATATTTAATCTCCTAACTGCTTTAGTGTCAAGAATAATTGAAATAGCATGGTTTTAAAAATTAGATATTTCTAACTGAATTTCTTCATCATTTTTATCATTTGATATTGAGATGCTGACTTATAAGCTGTTAGTTTTCCAATAATTTCTCACCAGTTAGAAAACAAAAATTGTAACACGCTTTGTAACAAGTTAAATTTTCATATTTCAGTTTCAGTTGTGAGATTAAAATGCTTAACTCTTCTATAATTTCAATTATGAAAAAGATATTTTTGTTGGAAAATTAGTTTACTTATGAATTGATTTTTAATTTGATTTAGTAACCTTTTTCCTTTTCTACTCAAATTTAGTTGATATATTTATCTCTAAAACTATATTTTTATATATTTCAAGAATACTTCTAGAAAATATTTTCTTTCATCATCTGCTGTGGAGAAAAAGGTAACTTTCTATTAAGTGTGGAGCTTTATAGACATTTAATAGTTATTTTGTGTATTATAGTATTAAATTCCACTCAGATAACATACATAAAATTTTTTAATTGATTTTCTTCAAAATGCAGTTATTTTCATCTCACTGCTATAAAAATCGAAACTTGTAGGTGACTCACTGGTTGATTTCCATACAAGATTGCACAGTCTTTTTTTTTTTTTTTTTTTTTTTTTTTTTTTTTTTTTTTTTTGTTCACATTGTAGAATTTTGGTGCCAAGTTTGTATGTGATTCCAAATGTGTGCAATTTTCTGATTTTCTTTTTAGCAAAAATGCGATAGTTTTGTGCATGGGTAGAGCAACAGCACAAAAGCCAGGAAGGGCATGCCTTAATGTTTGTAAGGTAGAAAAAAATTATTTTAACTGTATTTTGAAGATATAAATCTTAGAAAAAGTCACTGTAATTGTTTTCTTTATTGCAATCTTGGCATCATTTGGTACATGTGAAAATACATTTACAAAAATATTTTATATATTCTTCATTTTTAACAAATGTTCAAAATTATTTGAGGATCTATAAGGCTATAATGGTATGGACACAAAATCATTTAAACACTATGATTGTTATTCATATACTAATAGTTTTAGGTACACAAGATATGATTTATAGCCTTGTGTCTTCAATGTCTGAAAATTGAATAATATTCATTCATGTTTCCTGTCTTCAGTGTTTGACAGGTGAAAAACATCGATTCATATTTCTCTTTGACTGTTTATTAATAGGTAAATTTCTGCTGTTGTAATCAGTATAATTTAATGAGAGCTTATTAGTCTGAATGCTGTCTTCTTATTTTCAAAATTGCTAGTTACATTTACTTATTTTTAATTTTTTATCACTTATCATTTTTTAAGTATAAAAACTTAAATTTCATAAATTATTCTCTTTAAATAATTCAATTTATAATAAAACACCTTCTTTCTGTAGATTAAAAATAATAATGTAATAGGCATAAATATGCTAATTTATGTTAATGTCTGGAATAAATATCCAACAGATACTATGCATTCAGTTTCATATTTTAAAAATGTAATAGAAGTCTGTTGGGTTGTTTGTTTTTAAAAACCTTAACCTAAATTTAATATATAGTAATATCCTGTATTAGGTAATGCATTCCATAGAACTTTACATAACTTGAATTTTATGCGATAATATTTGTAAATTGCTTAATTAACTTAATAAGAAACCACAACATTAGTTACATAATAATATTTTCATGCTACTTTATAAATTGAGCATTATGCAGGAGTATTTACTCTGATATAAAATTATAAGATATATATATATATATATATATATATAAGAATCTGAAATAAATTATTATAGTAATATAAAAGCAAAATTATGTTATATAAAAACAAACTGAGGATATAAAATGTCTTGTAATTTGTTTTTATTTTACAAGAATATAACTGAATGCAAGAAGTATGTGTCAGCAAAAAAGAGGAGTTATTTACAGAATACTTATATCTAATTGGTAGGTTTTAGTTTAAATGTTAAAACTTGTGCACTGTTGTAACTGCAAATTTATGTAAGTTGAGAAAGCTTTAAAGATTATAAAAACATTTAATGTATTTAAGATATACAGATATAAATATAATAATAATACAGATTTTAAATATACAGCTGTTTATTAAAAAAACAATTTTTATGATGTGTCATTTTCTAATTTAAAGAAGTCTTTTAACATTAATGTATGCTTAAAAATTCAAACATATTTTAGATATGTATTATTTGTCAATTTTTCTAGCTCATGATGTCAAACCTGAAAAAATCGAACCATACCTGGAGAATTAGTAAGTTAAAACTTTTCATGCATAACTTAATCTTTAAAGAATTTCAAACAAATCAAATATGTAGTTCAATGTAATTTGCTGTTTTCTTCCTTAATGTGTTAAATCAGCGTTTCTCAAACTGTGGGTTGCGACCCCAAAAAATTTAACAGTTTTGATATTTTTTACTGCTAAATTTTATGATAATAATTTTACAATCATCAAATATTTTTATGCAATGTGTCTGAAAATAGATAAAGATAAGACAATATAGACAAAGAAAAAAGGAAAGCATTTCGACGCATTCATTTTATGATAGAAACTTTCATTTTGCTTGTTTTGCACGCAACGCTGTCATTTCGTCTGTTAATTATTTAAGCATGAAAACTGATTTAATTCTTATTATTTTAGGTAAAAAAACAGTAATAAAAATAAAAACTTAATTATTTAAAACGTATATTATTGCGGCCCACATTAATCATAATATTTTAGGAGCCGTGTGGTTTTACGCGTTTAAAGACTTTTAAAAAGTACGTAAGAACACAGCCATAGTATTCTAAAAAGCTGTGTTATATTCACCCCCGCCGATTTTCACCACCTCACCCGGTAGTGACGCACCGCTAGCCAGCGGCAAAACGGAGCCTCGAACAGAAGAGAAATATTCTCTAAGGGCGAACCAGGTTGCTACCTCCAACAAACTAATTTGCTGGGTTACCAGCTTTGAACGTTTATCGATATTTTTTGGGGATGTTTACATTTAACGGATCCTTTGCGGAAGTGCTTCCCAAATGTTTCTTTGAGAATAAAATTAATTCAATAGAAAATTTATTTGAATTTATCTCAAATTATAATTTTTTTTTATCTCTTGTTGATTAAAGTTAAAAAAGGATACTATAGGATGTCTATAGGAACTACTATTCTGAAGTGAATATGTCATATTGGAAGGCTGATGTTGAAGGATGTACAAAATTACTAAGTCATCATTTCTCACTGAAAGCAATGGCTTGAATTTGTTTGGATACCAGTTAACTCTAAAATGATCCCTCTGATTTAATATCTTAACTCATTTTCATCAAATATACATCAAACTCAAAACTGGATACATCAGGAGCCATCTGACATTTTCATGTGTAATGAATTGGTTATGTTCATAACCCTTGGGAGTTTAAACAAAATCTTGTTTAATTGTCAAACCATATATAAATATGATATGAAAAAGGTTTGTTTTAAAAAAATTTGACTTTTTCTGATTGAATTATCCTTCATTATAAATTTCTTTATAAATAACCCATTAATAAATTTTTAACATTGCTACAACGAAAATTTTATTTTCTTATTTTTTAGTCTTTTGTAATCAAAGCCTTTTGTATATAAACATACGTACTTAATAATGCATGTTTTTAAATTTAATTTCTTTTGTGTTTTAGTGAAAACTATGCAAAAGTAGCGGCAGAAAAGTCAGAAGGTACTGAATTAGTTGGGAGCTGGCGTGTAGAAATAGGTGATCAAGATCAGTTTAGTGAGTAAAACGTTTTGTTAAAATATGTGGTGTAATTTTTTTTTTAATATTCAGTTTGTTTTGAAACTAACTTTGTTGTTTAGAGCAGCGATCGCCAAAGGTGGTCCATGGACCACTGTTGGTCCGTGAAGACTTTCTATGGTTCGCAGAAAAATTGAGACATAATTTCTATTTTTATGAAGATTCAGTTTAAAAAATGACTATTGTAGTCGTTAATGACACAGTTTTTATGTGTGTCTATAGTAAATTTGAGGGATTTTTATGAGAACCATCTGCATTCTTGTTTACAATTGCATTACTGGAAGTTTCCGTTTTTCTTTGTCTAATTGCTTATCATTGGAACCATTGCTGAGAAAGTGATGATTATTATGTTTACAATAATTAAAATTTTGCGGCATAATACTATCAGTTTATTGATATAGTACAAAGTCGTTGATCTGGACTCGTAAGGATTTCGGCGATTCCGAATTAGGGGTTTTTCCGGATTAAAGATCATCAATTTTAAATCTGGTAAGATGGCATGCAGAAATTATAAAATTAAAAATATAAAACCGTAATTTTTTAAATAAAGAGCAATTATGATCTAAAGGGTATCAAAATAAAAAAAAAAGCTTAATATTTATTTGTTTAGTTTATTAAACATTTCTTTCAATGTAAGTTGTTTAAGTTGCTTCATTTTTGTGTGCTAATACTTTCTCTTTAATTCTATAAACAGACATAATTTCTTGTTCAGTTATAAAGTTTCGCTGTTCAAGTCCTCTAATTGCTGTGCCAAGAATACCGACTAACTTGTCAATCGAAATTTTTTTGTTTTCACTAACCTGCCTGTCACTTTCTTCATGCCTTTATCCAATTTTTGAAGCAATTCCACTTTGTGTTTGATGGACATCGAAACATGCTTTTGCTTTGTAGATCTTTTGGCAGCTCCAGAATCAGAAACTATTTTTGACATAATCAAAAGTTCAAGCTTACTTTTTATAAAATTTCTCTAACAGTCTGCAGAAATTAATAATCCAATTAGAAGATTAAGGAACAACGCAATCTGCAACATTATCTGAGATAGATAATTAGATAATTTTAGCCTAGCTTATACCGTCCGTTATACATTAAATGCGCATGCGTAAATGCTATGTAAGCGCAGAAAGTTTGTAGCTTTGAGGTCCAGATTACAGATCATTCCGGATTATGGCTTTCCAGATTAAAGACTTTGTACTATATTGCTTTGTGTTTGCTGGTTTGTTCTTGCTTTTCATGAAGTTTTTGTTCAGTGATATGGAAATGTGAAGCTTTCTGTGCAAGAAGGTAAGATTTTTGTACTTTTCATGTAATTTTTCAATGTGAACAAAATATGTGTAGTTTGCTGATTATTATTGTATAAATGTATTTACCTTTTTCAAATCCATATTAGTGGTCTGCTAAATATAAAATTATATATGTAGTGGTCCATGAAATTCTAAGGGTTCACTACTGCTGAGCAGAGTATTTCATTAATTATTTACTTTTTTTATTTCCTCATTATATTTTTTTCTATATACTTTCCTGTTAATTTCTTTATTTTATTCATCATTTCCAATTAAGATAATTTAATATTACTAGATTTTGCATTTCTATTTGTAGTTTTACCAGATTTTCAGAAGTAGAGTACATTTGGTATCTTTTCGTTAACAAGGCATCACTTGGTGCCATGTATAAATTTTGGCAGAGAAACTGGCTAGAAATAGAAAATGGCAACTGGAAGGATGCATATTGTTGCATGAAAAGAATAGTTTTTTTGTAATAAATCCAAAACACACACACAGACAAAAAAAAAAAAAAAAAAAAAAAAGACAAATGAAAGATTCACAACTAGAAATTTATGTAATTAATCCAGTCAGAAGTTGTTAAGTGATTCATTATTTGCAGTTGACAGAAATCTACCAACATTGCATGAGCATTTGATATGGAAAGTAAATAAAACAAACAGCTATTAGAAAAGGGATGTATAATCCTTTGAATTAAAATCTGCCTTATAAAACTTTCTTTTTATGAAGCTATCTTTCACTACACATTATTTTGGTGCTTCGATAGTTGTAAAAACAAATTCATTTCGTTGTTTTCCAAATGCCTTTCACTATGCATATCTTTATCATAAAAAAATTTAATCACCACTTTTCTTCTTTTGTCAATTACCTAATCATATACTTCATGTTGATTCTTTGTCTAAAAATAAGTAGGTACACAATAAAAATGAACACTTGAACAAAAATGCAACTTAAAGTGTCGAAGGAAAAATTACTGTGTTGAAGCTTGTTCATAATGACATCACTGCATAGCTATTTGTAGGATGTTAATAAATAGTTATGACTGGTGTCTCACTTAAAAAAAGTAGCTTCATTTTATTTTAATGTAATAACTGCATTATAATTCTTTTAATATTTATTTGCATTTTGTTGTATATTGACTGTCATAGATTTTTTAATATATAACCAGACTTTAAACTTTTGAAAAGAGCCTAAAGAGAACCAGAGATACAGGCTGTTAAAGTCTATTGGGCTTTGGTGAGAGAAGTTTTTTGAGATTTTAAGAGGTTCAGACCGATTTTTTTAGGATGTTCTTGTGATGCATTCTTCATTTATTGGACATGTTTATTCAAATCTCTTGGGAAGAGTGTATAAATGCAGTTGCCATAGAGGCTAGAAGTTAATTGAAAATTTGCCTAACTATTTTCAAACTGTTGTGCTACTCTATTTGTGTTATGCTGAGTCAGCAGTTTTATAATTCACAATTTTCATCTTGTATTGAAGAGAATGTTAGTGTTATATCTCCTGGAATTATCTATAGCCAATCATTTTATTCGTAAAAATAATTGTTTAGAGCTGTAATAAAAGTTCAGGTGTTCCTCTTCATCAGAGCTGTCTATTCAAAATTTTACAAACTGCTAAGTATGACTATTTTGAATAACCTTTTTTCTGCATTTTCAATGTCATGTTTTTGCAGTGTTTGATGGAATTGAAATGAGGATGCATAAAAGAAACTTAAACTAATCAAATTTGTTTTCAACTTGCATATCTTCATGTGCTATAAATTAATCTGTACAAGAATAAAAAATTATTGGCTGTATTTCAAATAATAACCTGTGATATTATTATTATTAATTTCAGTTCTGAAGCATTCTACAAGAGCATTGTTTTATTTAGCATTTGCTTTTAAATATTTAATGTCATGGATAATGTTATTAATAAATTCCATTATACAAATATTGTAATAACTGTATACTCTTGCTCCAATTTACATCTAATACAGTACAAAGTTCAAAATCCAGATGTCCAATATTTAGACCACCAGTTGGAAAAATAAATAACGTAAAATAATATAAAATATCCCCCTCCCTTGCAAAGTCTAGAAATGGAAAATATAATAAATACCCAGTAAAAGGAAGCAGGTGTGTAGTTAATGTAATAATTTTTTTCTAGTCTGACCGATAACATTGTCATTTTCAAATATCTGCTAGCTAGCGAGTGGCACCATGGCCAATGGCAAATACATTGATTGATATTACATAGATGTTGGCCACAATTACACTTTTAATCCTTGTGTTTTTTGGGCTGGTGTTACCATTTTTCTTTCTGACACAAATATTAAGTGAAGTCCCAATATTGCCATGTCTACATGCCATCTTACTAAATTTAAATAGATGATCTAAAATCTGAAAATTTCAGAAATCTGAAATTGCTGAATTTTTGATGATTCCGTATCTGGAAATTTATTCTGTATATTATAATGTGTTTCAAACTGCTATACCCTCTTGAGAAAAAAAAAAAAAAAACTATTATTCTTCCGCCCCCCCCAAAAAAAAAGATGAGTCAGAGAGGAAAAAAAAATAGTAATTCCTATATAGAAGAATTTTGAGAATTTTTGTGTATATGAAAGAATAAAATTAACAATTAGTGTTGGTAGCATGTTATTTGAGCAAAACAGCATTAACATAAAATTAAAAGGTCTGGAATTGTAAAAAGAGAAAATTTAATAATCAAATCTTAGTTAGAAAGTGATAATATCGGTTTAATTTAACCCTTTGACGGGCAGTAGGACGCCGGGCGTCCCACCTTTTTTTATCACTTTTTATCTCCCAGATGAAAGCTGCAAAATTCTATTTAAAATACTACAATTACACTTTTTACTTTTCTAAATGTATAACAGATGGCAACACTAGTATTCATTCACGGAAATAATGTAGAAAAAATTCTTTGCAACTCTAATTTTGATTGGTTTTTTTTTTCCATAATTTCTTATGCAATTTAAATCGTCTGAACAACAACTTTTGTGTTAGAATGAATATTTTTATCTGAAAGTTTCCTTTTCTAATTAAAAATTTTTTTGAATTCATATATATTAATTAAAAATGGTTGAAATGACTAGGTGGGACAAATGCATTCCACTGTGTATGTAGGAAATGCTGCTACTAGGTGGCAACACTATTCAAATTATTTCTTAATTCAAGTATCATGTTCATTTCATATATAGATAGTGCAAATTTATATTTTTTAATAAATTGCAGTAATGTTAAAACTTTGAAAAGATTTAGTATTTTTTCTGAAAGAAATGAAAATATAACCCTGTAACATGAAATGTCATTGAACACTGAGTGGATATGTGAGTGTGATTCACTATAGACAAATATCTTAAGCAGAGGAAAAAGAGGTAGAATGTAAATAAACATGACGGTGTTCTAAATATCCTACTTTTCAAACCTGTAGCAAATAAAGTTCTGAAGCGAAAATCTTTTCTGTTTCAAATCTGTTGTGAAAACAATAAAAAAAAAATTTAAAGCATCGTACATGGAGCTTTTTTTTTAATTTTGCAAATATAATCAAACATTTTGCAAATATTTTCTTGATAATTATTCAAAAACTTTCTTTATATCTTGCATTTTTATTTGATTGCTAAAACTAGCAATATATATAAGCATATTAGGAGAATTTACACTCACCATTTTATTGCTCTGGATGTGCAGTGGGACAAGCGGTATCCCACCGTGTTATGAATTACCATGAAGGTTTACCTGTTTTTCTTTTCTTTTTACTTCCTTGTACGAAGTAAAAAGGAAGTATTGTAATCGCGAAAAGTTTCAGGCAGCATATTTCAACGAAAATATCCATTTTGACCGCTATCGAATGCAATTTAACGATGTTGTTGCGTCATATCTGTATGTAAGGACAGAATAAAATACTCTTTTCCTTCAAAAAAATTATAAAACTGCTTTAAAATTAATTCTGAAGAGAATTTTTCGTGGCGTCTGTACGAACATATGTACGTATCTCGCATAACTCAAAAACAAGTAGCCTCAGAACGTTGAAATTTTGTATATAGGACTGCTATAACATGTGGATGTGCACCTCGTATTTTGGTTGCAATCGGCAGCACCAAACGTATATAAATATATTTATATGTATATCCACTCTATTACCCGGGTCAGTGATCTCAGTTTCTTTACTCTTATATGTTTGTAAATTGTACATTTTTTGCTTTAAAAATGATTGAATTATGTTCTTCTTATCTTCTGGTTAAGGATTTTATGCCTTTAGTAAATCTGTGTGCAATATTTTTAGAATTATCAGCAATTTTAAAGTTATTTAATTGCCGCTAAGCCTGTTTTTAATGGCGGCCATTTATGTTTACATTTGAAACAGGAGACTAGTGGATTTGTAGCCAATCTAGAGAAACTTAGCTTCGCAACAACAAAGATAACGCATTCATTTATTATTGCCAATTAAATCATGCTTAATTCTTTCTGGAATTTTTTCGAGGAAATAAGCGTTTGAGATTTACTTCGTAATTTTTAATATAGATATTTTGAGTTTTTATGTATTTTTGCCTTCTCGCGAAGTAAGAACGGAATTAATTAAATGAGAAATACTCAATGGTCCGTGAAAAACTGTTTCTTTTTTGTTTTATTTGCTTTATTTCTTTTATACATAGTTCTAGCTTTATTATAGTATTTGAATAGAACATGTGGCAACGATTAGATAATTCTTTAAATGATATACATTTTGTGCATTCTGAGTTATAATATGAATGAAATATAATACTGTTAAGTAAACCTAGCGCCAGAGTGTCGCTATGGTAAAGAAAGTGAATTTTAAAGAATGCATTTATTCTATTGTGGTTTATGCGCTGTCGGCGAAGTAGGTTTAATTCAATCTAATAAGTTTAAATAAAATGCAAGAAAAAATGCGTATAATTTAATATTCTGTACAAAATAATTTAATATTCCGTACAAAATAATTTAATATTCCGTTGGTGTACACATCAGATTTTTTTGATTATAGCAAAGCACGCGAGATATAACTACCTAAGCTAAGGGACGTCTTCACGGAGGACATTTTAAAGGAAACTGGTTCGTATACACGTTACACACGAGGAAAGTCACGAATATGTCCATGCAACCCGCTCGTTCGTCTCGTTCAAACTTTCAATTTCAGTGAGTTTAAGGTGAGGACGCTGGTGAGTCCAAATATTACTCTGGAAAAGATTTTTTTTTTTTTTTTTTTTTTTTTTTTTTTGGTGTCTGTAGAATATTTAGCCCAAAGGGGCCCAGAAGGGCTATTAGCTTCGAAACAGCATTTTGCGTCGAATCACTTTTCAAATTGTTGCGACCAAATATTATAGCCCTGTATTATATTCTGAGTTATAATATGAATGAAATATAATACTGTTAAGCAAACCTAGCGCCAGAGTGTCGCTATGGTAAAAAAAAGTGAATTTTAAAGAATGCATTTATTCTATTGTGGTTTATGTGCTTTCGGCGAAGTAGGTTTAATTCAATCTAATAAGTTTAAATAAAATGCAAGAAAAAATGCGTATAATTTAATATTCGTACAAGGAAGTCATGTGGTGTACACATCAGATTTTTTTTTCATGAAATAACATTGTATTAGGGGCTAATTATCTATGTGTAAAGTTATATTGTCCCCCCCCCCAAATTTTTTTTTTATGCACCAAACTTCAAAGTGTTAAGCATTTATTTTTATGCAAAATTAATTCATTTTAGCTGTGTATTCTTTCTTTTATGTAAAAGTAATATTTAATTTTTTATGCAGTACAGAAGAATCTAAATAAATGAGATAAAAATGAAATCAGTATTTTACAATCTGAATTTTAAATCTCAGCTGCTTCCAATTCAAGAAGCAAATTTTATATTGAATACTCAAACTGTATCCCAGAAGGCCTTTATCAGATACACTTGCTAACATTACTTTTTATTGCATGCTTTATTACTGTTTCTGTCAGCAGTATACTTTAAATATTGCTTGTGTTACAATATTCTAGAAGCTTTTTAAAATTATGTAGCTACAGCTGTTAGATTTTTTACCATTTTCTGTTCTGTAAATTAACCCTTGAGTGCATTTACAGTGATTTCACTAATATTGTGAAAAAGAGGTAGAAAACATTTTTTAAATGCCGCAATTTAAAAATATTGGATTTTAGAACTTCCTTTACAATTCCATTCTGTATGCATTTATACTTAGTTAATTATAAATTTTTTTTCTAGGCAAATAGTACATTTCCTATTCAAAATTTGTTTCTTAACAAGATTTATGTATTTAAAAAAATTAATATATTTATTTGATTTTTAAAAATTCATTCCATTTAATTGTATTTTTGTTTAATTAAATGTTTTCTCGTATCTTTTCAGTTCATATTTGGCGATATAAGCATGGATATACTCATGCTTCTGAATTTTTAGATTTATGTCACTCAGATTCAGACTTGAAAGCCCTAATGAACCAGCGTATCAACTATCTAAGATACAGAGAAAATCAGTTCATGTTACCCTTTAGTTTCTGGGGTCATCCTGAACCGAGAAATGACAATAATATGTATGAAATGAGGTCTTATGTGTTAAAGGTTTGTTTTTCTTCATTTATTTAGTTTAATATGATGTAATTTATATTAAATTCATGTTTAAGTTCAAAACTTTCTTTTATTAATTTTGTTTAGTTTATAATATAATTGTAGCTTATATGGGTTGATCTTTACATTATGGTAACTTGGCGATTTTTTGGCGAAAATTTGGCAACCAACTCTCCTACAGCAACCCTCTATTTTTTTTCCCCGCCGCCATTTTGTCTTCACGAAGTAAAGACATGTTTCTTCTCTTCTTATCTACTGAACACTTGTTCCAACAATCTACTAGCCGAATTACACTTATGCTAGAAATTTTATCAAACAAAACTGCTTAATCATGACAAATATTCACTGCAAAATTGGGAAAAAGTGCACAATACCATACTCCTTACGCGTTTTTCAAAATAACACATACACATAAACCATGTACACGCCGACTTATTTTTACTTAAAAAAACATCCCAGAATTGCACAAAAATGGCATTGCGCACACTCTTCAGTATATCCATGTACACTGCTTTTTTCTCATAAATTAGAAAAATTTCACGAAAATACAAGACAATTTTCTCAATCTTTAAACCCGGTAAAAAGAATATATATGAAATTACCTGATCGCAAAAAAGTATTTACCCTTTACAAATATGAACATTTCCACATATAAAATAAATAAAATATCTAAAAACTTTTACCTCTAAATCATCTATTACATTATACACGTCACCAACGAATTCATACCGCAAGCATTACAAATACTTAGTATCAAATATTTAAATTATTTCCATGCACGTTTATTTCAACTTAAACGTATACCAAATTCCTACAAACATAAAATTCACAAAATAACTATCATTTAATTAAAATATCACTAAACCATGTACACGTCGACTTATTTTTACTTAAAAAAACATCCCAGAATTGCACAAAAATGGCATTGCGCACACTCTTCACTATATCCATGTACACTGCTTTTTTCTCATAAATTAGAAAAATTTCACGAAAATACATGACAATTTTCTCAATCTTTAAACCCGGTAAAAAGAACATATATGAAATTACCTGATCGCGAAAAAGTATTTACCCTTTAAAAATATGAACATTTCCACATATAAAATAAATAAAATATCCAAAAACTTTTACCTCTAAATCATCTATTACATTATACACGTCACCAACGAATTCATACCGCAAGTATTACAAATACTTAGTATCAAATATTTAAATTATTTCCATGCATGTTTATTTCAACTTAAACGTATACCAAATTCCTACAAACATAAAATTCACAAAATAACTATCATTTCATTAAAATATAATTAAATTCAAAAACACTACTTAAAATATAAATGAGCACATACATTAAATTAATAAAAATTACGTTACAATCCTAATTACTTTAAACTAAATCATTGCTAATAACAATTTTCCCAATAATACCAAATTCCTTTCCACCTTACATTTAGAACAATGCATAAAAATAATATCCTCAAATAATTAAAAATACTAACTTACCTAATCTTCTTCAGAATCTTGATTACGTGGCGGATACACTTTTTCTAATTCATTCAATAAAATTATTGAAAGATTTTTTCTGCGAATTTTTCCTCCATACTTCCTCCACTAAATAAAAAGCAAACTTCTCTTTATCACAATGCCTAATTACCCATTTCGAATTCACTTTACTTAGGGCCATGAGATCCAAAAATTACACAACACTGTTTCACACAACACAGAATAAAGCTAAATACAAAATTTCCACATTTTTTCCCGATTTCCCCCCTTTTCCGATTAAAGAACTGTAATTCGTCCATTAATATCACATGACATATCCCATGATCTCTCATTTCCCTCACGCAAAATAATGCGGAATCAGAACTGAGTACTGCTCACATTATTACCAAAGTCCCAGGTAGTAACCTTTATCGCCTCCAAAATGTCGCCAATCTACCAGTTACCATATTGTAAAGATCAACCCTTATATGTTTGTCATTCATTAACATGTCTGATTCTATAGTTTTATTATTTGTTGGTATTTTATTTTTGATTATTAAGCCAAATAATATATGATTATAAAATTTATTGATAAGTCGCCAACTGCTTGAAATTAGAGTTGATATTTATATGCCGTATTTTATATGTGTTTAAATATATTAGTGTAACCATCTTGGCACAGTTCGGAAATTTTTTACAGAAAAAAGCTGATTTGGGGAAATTTTCAGATTGGAATTTACAGTAGATATGGTTACCCTAAGAACTGTTATGAGCATGGTTAGCAGAGTTTGGGACTTCTACTAAGGTGGTTATTTTAATACACAAGTACCTATATATATGCACAAATACCTACACACACATTATATATATCATATGCACATTATATATACTATATACAAGTACCTACACACACATTTTATATATGCTAGGGTACAAAACTTAGGTGAATTTTCTGATTTTTTCTGTAACTCTACAAAAAATCAACTGTGAGACATGAAATTTATTCTACGCAGGCACAGTGTAGTACTTAAAGGATGAGAAAGGTATAGTATCATGCCCCTCCCAAAAAAAAGCACATAGAGTATGGAACAAATAGAAAAGTGGTTTATTGACAGAATGGCATTCGTACAAAAAAACTGTCTGGCCAAGAGGGAGAACAACAAACCAAAGTGAGGAATATAACGTCCCTTAACTGCAGTGATGGCATTGCATCATTTGCCAATGCTCAACATCAGATTATCCAACTGTTTTTGAGAAAAGAGTTCCCATTCTTCAAGGAGCATATGTTTCAGTTATCTGATGTTCTCTGGAGGGTAAAATTCGTGCTGCCAGAGTGTTCAATGGGATTTAAATCAGGAAAGCATGCTGTATAATCCATTCTATGGATATCTTCACTTTCCAGGGTTCTTTAACAACATGAGTCCTGTGTGGCTGTGCTTTGCCATCCATAAACACAAAGTCAGGACCAAAGGCATCCCCAAAAAGATGCACATGGGGGGGGCAGATAACTTTATTACAGTAATGATCATCAGTAAGTAAATCTCTGTCAAAAATGTGGAGCACTGTACGTTCTTTCATCATAATATCCTTCCATACATACAAGGACCACCCTAAGGGTCCCTTTCCTTGATATTAGTGCATTGAAAGCCATATCATTTGGCACTGAGAAAAATTTGTCAGATTGAAACGAGTCTCATCGGTACAGATGACATGACTCCATTGATGAGGTGTTCAGTCATTATGTTCTCTGTTGCTATTGTAAATGGTGCCACTGGTGGGATGTTGTCAATGGTATGCAACATTCAGGGTGGTGGGAGAAAAGGCAACCTTTATGAAGTCATCTGGCCATAGTAAATGGGGCACCTGTTGCCATGCCCAACTATTGAGGAATACTGAACGTTGTTTGGTTTTGAACTGCAGGGCTATGTATCGATCATCAGTTGTTTTCCTTGGTCAACCACCATCAAGCTTTCTTACAGCTGTACCTGTCATTTGGAAGGCTTTCCAAACACTTACTAATCTAAACAACACTTATCATTTCAAAACTCTTGGGCAACAGATGTCAAACTGCATCCCTCTTCAAACTTGCCAATCATTCTACCTCATGTAAAAGCATCTCCTGATGTTTTGTTGTAGCCATACTGTATGTACAATCTCACTTTTAATTGCAGAAGAATGCCTGAAAATGCACCTTCCTTTCTTCATTATTAGTTGCCTTAAATTGTATGCACTGACTCCTCCCATTTTACGTACCCTCGTGTACCCTCTGAAGACATGGTGCTGATATTTGTGTACGTATCACCTTTCTACTGAGTTGTCTTTCTACTGTGTAAAATGAAATTATAAATTAACAATAGCCCCTTAATTCTTAATTTCACATTTCCCCTCTCTGTTCTAAAAATGGTAATCTTTTTCTGTGTTGTTTCAAGATTAATTCATGTCATATGACTTGCATAATGCTGGTGATGTAAATGGAACTGTCCAATCAAATGCATTGAGAACTGAAACTAACTCATTCTGAATTAAGATTTCATTCAGAATGCAACTTGCGTTCTAGAGTTCGCTTTAGCTGGACTACTGCTTCCTGCTCTCTTCTTACTGCAAAGTTATCAAAAAAGGAAAAATTTTTTAATGGAAATGGAAAAGTTTGAAAATGGAAATGTTTGAATATTTATTCTGCCTCGGCTGCCAAGTTGCTTTTCACTATGGATCAATATTCTGTGCAATCAATATTTCTACATCATTACTTCTAAGTCTATTTGCTTCATTTCAGTGACAAAATGCTGTATTTTTCATATATGTTATCAACTGTATCTACAGTATCATTTTATAAGTCTTGCTTTCTTTTCATTGTGTGCTTCATTACATTGAGTTGACAGGATTCGAACATTGCAATGAAGCATAGACTCATACAATTCACTTGGCACTCTAATCATGCCTATTTCATTTGATAGCATTGTGGTAAAAAGAGGAGCAGTAAGCAGCAATTTCGGCTATCTTGGCCGAGATGCAGAAAGCAAGTATGTAGTTTTCCAATATGAAAGGTTATTATTATTTTAGAATAGAGAGGGGAAATACTTAAATTAAAATGAGGAATAAAGGGGCTTGTTAATTTAAGTTATAATTTGATTTTTTGGGGGGTATCTTGCATAAAGTGTGCCTGTTCTTGAATGAGTTTTGTATTTTTTAAATCTGAAGAAAGAAAAATTATTATTGGCTGAATCTTATTATAAGTGTCTGTATTATTAGAGTTTGCTAAGAATCAGGTAAGAATATCAATTTTTAAATGACCCAGTTTAAACAGATTTATTAAGCAGTTACTATTTTTAGGATAGAAGAGAGAAATAACAAAATTAAAATGGAGAATTAAGGGACTGGCTGTTAAAATTTTGATTTACATATTTATCATACATATATGTAAGATAAAAAAATAAAACTCAAAATTACTAACTTTAATTTAGCTGTGTCCCCTCCTGTTTTAAAAATACTAATATATGAATCTAAAGTGCCTCATCTGAAAATTAATATATTTCGTGATTGTGTAATCATGCTGCAATGCAGTGAACTCTTAGACATTCAGATTAAGAAATTTTTATGTATAAATACCAATCCTGGTATTGCAAAAGCCCTTTTTTCTTCCCTTTGCTTGTCACTAGTAATGTGTGTTTCTCACTGTGCTTTTTGTTTCAATGTATGTAAGAGATATGAAATTGTTGAGCGCATCTTGCACCCAAAATGGTGTGTGATATAGAATGTGTAAAGAAGAATTAAGTGCAGAGAAATGAATCGTGTCTTGTTAATTTCTGCCACGACTCCTTGGTTTTCTTCATTATGCATCTCAAGTCACTACGCAGTAAAGCCTGTCCAAGTTATTACAATTGCCAACCCACTATGCTTATTTTCTAAATCATTCCATTACAGATATATTATTATCAATAATGTCTGATTTCATGATAATGAATTTTGCTACAAATTGCATCTTTATTTAACTTGTTCATTTTTTATTAATTTTTAAGAATTCTACTAACTTTTGGTAAAGAGTTCTAAAATACCTTAAGAATTTTTTTTTTATACGAGGGCTATCCAGAAAGTAGATTACGTTTTGGAATAAAAAAATAAACAAAGTATAGGAAACAAATTTTATTATATACAGATGAAAGCCACACTCAAATACTACTTTTCTACATAGTCACCATACAAATTAAGGCATTTATCGTAGCGATGTACGAGCTTGGAAATTCCTTCGTCGAAAAATTCGGCCGCCTGCGCCTTCAACCACTTCGTTACCTCTTCTTGCAGCTGTGCGTCGTCATCAAAACGCTGCATAGCCAGCCACTTCTTCATTGCTGGGAATAGGTGGAAGTCGCTCGGTGCCAGGTCGGGACTGTACGGCGGATGAGGAAACAACTCCCACTTAAAAGATTCAAGAACTTTACGAGTGACATTTGCCGTGTGGGGCCGGGCGTTGTCGTGAATCAACAAGATCTTAGAGCTCAACATTCCTCTGCGCTTGTTTTGAATTGCTCTTCTGAGTTTTTGGAGAGTTTGGCAATACCTTTGAGAGTTTATTGTAGTGCCTCTTTCCAGGAAGTCCACCAAAATTACACCTTTTCTGTCCCAAAAAACAGTCGCCATCATCTTCCTTGCCGACATTGTTTGCATGCATTTCTTGGGTTTTTGGGGAGAACTTGTGTGCCCCCACTGCATTGATTGCAATTTCGTTTCACAGTTCACATGTTTCACCCATGTTTCGTCACCAGTAACGATGCGATCGAGTAAAGAGTCACCATCCTTATGGTAAGCATCCAAAAAGTTCAACGCTGCAGCCATTCGCTGATTTTTGTGGTCCTCTGTCAAGATTTTTGGAATCCATCTTGCACAAAACTTGTGGTAACCAAGCTTTTCGCTGATGATTTCGTGCAACAAACATCGCGAAATTTGTGGAAAACTCAAAGAAAGTTCCGTTATTGTGAAATTTCGATTTTCACGGACTTTAGCATCGACTTTTTCGAGAAGTTCGGCAGTCACTATGCTGGGTCTCCCACTTCAATCTTCGTCGTGAACATTGGTTCGGCCATTTTGAAATCTTATGACCCACTGACGCACTCCACCTTCAGTGATAATGTTGTCCCCATACACTTCACGAAGCTGCCGATAGATTTCTATCGGTTTACAGTTTTTTGCAGTCAGAAACCTTATTACTGAGCGCACCTCGCAGCTCGCGGGATTTTCAATTAACGCAGACATTTCAAACCGTCACAGTATCTGAACGGAGCACAGCACGAACCTCTCACTAGCACGGCTAGATGCAGACTGAGCTGTGCAACGCTCTGACCCCAAGATGGCCGCGCTAGCCCCGCCCCTAGCGGACACAGACGGAAACGTAATCTACTTCCTGGATGGCCCTCGTATATATAATATGTTATTCATGATGTTTCACAGTTTTTCTTACGTTCAGAATGTTTTCTGGAAAATTTCCAGTATATGCTGTTGTATATTTTAATTACTTTTTTTGGTTGGTTGGGTTGGTTGGTGTCGTGTCCTTTGAGAAGTCAAATGGATCCATGCAGGGAAATTACAGTTTTTGCCAGTTCCACAATCTTTTCAGGCAATTCTGTCAAGCTTCGCAGAGCTGCAAGTATTGCCAGATAGGTGAAGATGTGTTTTGGAGAAAGCTCCGTTTGGGGGCAGTTTCTACAAGTTCTATATGATCTGGTACCATCTTCATTAATTTTCTTTCCTCTAAAATGGCAGGTTTTCAATCTAGTAATGGTCTTTGTAATGGGGAAAGTTTAGATTGAATCAAATTAGTTGGAAGTATCTAGCTGCATTGTACAATAATTTGGTGTTTTCATTACTAAAGAGATGTTTACAGTTTATAATTAATGAATGCAAAGCAAAGCATTTTGTTATTCAGTTGGGTTATTGATTCATACTAAATTTTGAATGATGAAATTCATTTTTGTTGAAGTTGTACCTAGCCACAAAATCTTTATTATTCTATTTAAATTATAAATTAATATTTATTTGAGTTATTTACTCATAAAATAAAAATATAGTGAACTTTGATTATTTAGGGGCAGATTAACTGGACTTTATATTGATTATTTAGGGGCAGATTAACTGGACTTTATATTGATTATTTAGGGGCAGATTAACTAGACTTTATACAAAAAAAGGTTTAGCTAGTTCCAAAAAAAGGTTAAGTTTGTTTACTGCAGAACTATGGCAAAATTACTATCACATATTATCAGAATAAAGCAAAATTTCTCCAGGAAATGGAAAAAGGAAAAGAAAATGTGTTGTATAAATGCAGTGATAGCAGATGATGTCACAATATTTAGGAACGGTATTTATCTCCGATATTAAGTGATTTGATGACATGTAATGGCATTATTCATTACATATAGGTATTTTCACAGCTTGATTACAATAAAGGTGAATATTTTGCTGGTTTAGACAGAGGAACATCCACTAGTATATTATTCTGTAGCATGAAACTTTTAATTAAATACAAATGCCTTTTTCATTGATATCGTTTTCAAAGCAGAGTTTTCTGGGCTAGCAGTGTCAAATGATTCTCATATCAGTGAATAATTCATTGTACTGAATTTTAAAATTTATTTTACTGTTGCAATTTACAATGCATTCAGTTCTTGTTTGTTATAACAAGAAATGCTGAATATGATTCTGTTTTATACAAAGGTATGTTTTGATTTTTATTTTGATTGGAATTTATGATTCTGTGATTGTGATCTTGAAATTTCTATTTCAAATCAGTAAAACAAAAATTTATGAATGATATCACAGAGGCATGTTCTTTAAATATAAGAATAGACAAAATTAAGTCTTCTGAACTAAAGGAAGAATGCTTGATTAAATATCTAGAATAAACCCTGGTTTAAAAAACTGATAACCTGTATTATGAATTACATTGCAGTTTAATAGCTGTGCTGCGTTAGTTATTATACTTCTGTTTCTTTCTTCTTCAGCCTGGCACAATGATAGAATGGGGTAATAATTGGTGAGTTTGATATGATAATTTTATCTTGCATGCAAATATTTTGGAAAAAAAAAAAAAAAAAAAAAAGATACTTTTTTTTACTTTAATGTTGCATTTACTTATTTGATTAAGGATTGAGCTTCCTGCTTAAACAAAAGTTGAGGATATTTTCTATTTGGATTGTAAAATTTTGACTCTTTTAAGCATCTGTGATTATCCAAAATTTGATTTTAAAATTTCGATAAATATAAAAAATAAATATATAAAATAATATTTTAAATATATAAAGTTATAATTTTTAATAAATTATATAATAATCAGACCATAGTATTTGTATAATATATTCTCATTATTTGCATAATATATCATCTCATTATATAATAATGAGACCATGCATTTAGATAGTAATAAAAATAAATAAATAATTCATATTAATTATTTTATGGATTTTATTAATGTGTTATGCCTTTTTTTTTCTGCTTCTGTAGAAAATATATGTAGTATATGAATACTCTTCTTATGAATAACTTTGTTATCTATCAAATACTTTAATCTGTTTTTCTTAAACAAAATTAACAGTTTAGATAAAATGCTTGATTTTTAAATATTTGATTTATATACTAAATGTGTACAAATTTATTTGTTAGTTATGAAACTTTGTTGCTGAACAGTTTATTTGTACAGTTTATTCTAGCATATCCTTGTGATTCATTCTGTGTGAACAATATCAAAACACAGATTAGATGCACTCTTGCAAGAATGTGGATAATTTTCATGCTCTTAATCAAGACCCTTAAAACCAAATGTCTTCTGTGCTGTTTCACAAAGTTGTAAAGGGTCCTTTTTTTTCCCTTCAAGAATACTGTGACGGGTATGCTGTGTCTTGATATGCTGCTGTTGTGCTTGTATTCTCAAATGGAGAATGATTCATACAATTTCATGTTAACAACCTTTACTTTGGAGCATTGATGTATGTCAGTACTTGGACAAACTCTCACATCATTAAGTGTGTTAATATAAGGAAAAAGACTTAGCATTGTTGAGAAAGCCGTCAAGGTCTCCTGACATAATATCTGGTAATTTTTTTCTTTGGAGTTTGTTATACACAGTGTTTTTGTGTCCACAGTCCACCAAAATTAGAGAAACTGTTTACTGGAATACTTTTTGAACATATGTTATGTAAAGAGGAGTACAACATTTAATCTTTATAGTGTTATGGCTAAATTTGAAATATTTTTTTCTTTAATTTTGTATTTTGATAATTTTTCCTCTGCCAATATTAACTATTTCTTTCTGTATTTTCTATTGTTATATAGTTACTAATAAAAAAAAGATTTAGTTTTCTTTCTTAATACTTAATTTAGGGCTAGAGGTGTTACATATAGGAAAGAAAGTGCTGTAGCTGGTTTTTTCTCCCAGATTGGTCAGCTTTATATGGTGCATCATATATGGGGTAAGTATATCAAATATAGTGGGTGATCGGTTAACGAACATAATCCATTCCAAGATTATGTTCGCTGCCCAAATTATTCGATCACCGATTTACCATACATGTTAATGGGAATTCGATTAATTCGTTGTGGAGATCCTAAAAATTAAATTTAAAAAAAATGTCATGTACAAGTATAATTTCTTAGTAAGTTTATGTATTACAAATATAATACATGCATATAGTCTTACTTATTAATCAGTCCTTTTCCTTTCTTTGGGCGTTAAAGAACATGTCCAATGTGGATTGTTTTTCTCTCTCCTTCAGGACTTTCAGGAAATGATTGATAGCAATGTCATTGTAGAGATCAGCAACCCTATTGACATCAGTTTGGTTTGGGTGCCATTTTAAGACTGTTGCTCTGACATCCTCCCATTTCTTCAAAAGATCTTTAATGGCAGATGTCAGCATTGCTCCTCTAAGTTTTCCTCTTTTTCAGAAGGAAACACATTTCGCTGAGTTTCTTGGTGTTTTTCATTCAAAATTTCTTGGAGTTCTTCTGCCATCAAGTCACCTTCATGTTCCATTATGAGCTCTTCAATGTCATCCTCGTTCACCTCCAATTCCAGATCTCTCACAGTTGTTACAATTTCATTCATAATTTAAGGGGTGTCACCCTGATCACCTCTGTCTCCTTGAACGAGGGATGGACACAGCTTTTGCCAAGCAGAAACCAACTGTTGTTGAGTGATTTCTGACCACGCCTTTTCAATAAGTCGAATAGCTTTGAGAATGTTAAATTTTTCTATCCAAAACGTTTTTAAAGTCATTTTTGAGAAGAATTGGCATGCTTCAAAACATCACCGAAACAGCACACGAGTATACAATTTCTTGAAACTTCCAATAACCTCTTGATCCATTGGCTGAATCAGTGAAGTTGTATTCGGAGACAGCACTGTCAGCCAGGGAAAGTCTATCAGCAAATTATCTTCAGGGTCCTTTGGGTGCCCCGGTGCATTGTCCAATAGCAGCAATGCTTTCAATGGCAAGTCATTGGTATCAAGGTAGTCCTTGATGCTCGGGGCACAAACTTCAAATAGCCGCTCTTTGAAAAGAGCCTGCATGAATCATGCCCTCTGATTCGATCTCCACATCACTGGCAGTTTTCTCTTGATTATGGAATTTTTTTTTTTTTTTTTTTTTTTTTTTTTGTGAATGCTCTAGGATTCTTAGAGTGATAAACAAGAAGTGGTTTAAGCTTCGTATCACCACTAGCGTTAGCTACCAAAAGGTCAATCGGTCTTTCATGGGTTTATGCCCAGGAACACTTTTCTCATCTTTCTTGATGTAGGTACGGTTTGGCATGCACTTCCAAAACACACCAGTTTCATCACAATTAAATATTTGTTGTGGACAATACCCTTCTTTTTCAATGAATTCTTGAAATTTGAGACGGAACCTCTCAGCTTCTTCTTTATCTGCACTAGCAGACTCACCATGCATCACCGTGTTTAATGCCAGATCTCCTTTTAAACTTTGCAAACCAGCCAGTGGAGCCTTGAATTCTAGATTTTCGGATGACGAACCTGGAGTTTGTTCCTTTCTTAGCTAGGATTGTGCCTATTGTAGACCTGTTAAAGCCGTATTGCTTAGCAACATAAGTCATTTTTTGTCCACTCTCTAGTTTAGTTATAATCTCTTGCTTGGTTTTTATGGTGAGCACAGTTCTTGACACTCCACTCTTTTAGGTCCCATAATATTGTCAGATTTTCAGGTTTTTTTCATAAGGGGTCTAGAGAAGCACATACGAAAATCACAAGGACAGAAACCAACTATGGTACACAATTAACAATGTGTTGTCACACACTACTGTATGCATCGTACGGTGCTGCCTCATTGCTACATAGTATGAATGATGACGTCTCAGTGCACACGCACATCCAATGATGACGTGTCAGCGCACCTTGCACATCCATTTTCAGGATGAATTGAGAACTGGTGTTGGGTGTTCGGAGAGGAGTTTTTGTTCGTTATCCGAATATTGTTCGTTGTCCGAACACAAAAATCTTTCCTGAAAGTGTTCGTTGTTCGATTTGTTCGCTCTCCGAATTGTTCGTTAACCGATCATCAACTGTATAATTTTTTGTAAATTGTTATCCTTGCTTAAATGCTACTCATAATTCCATTACTGATCTTTTTGCGCTAGCAAATGGAAAAAAAAAAAAAAAAAAAACCCATTTATAACGTAAGAGCAGCTTTTCTAAAGAATTGGGATTCCATAAGAGGTTGCCTTGAATTTGTGAGGAGTACTGTAACTGAAAGAAAAAGTTTCTTTCAAACTTATACATGAAAAAAAAATAATAATTTGAGAAAGCTAACAGGAACATATTAGATTTTGTCTTGAAAATTATTAGAAAAAGGAATGGTTTCAAGATAGGATAGCTGAATTATATTTCTTTAAGAATCTTGAAAATTTTGTTTTTAGTTTTTAATATTTTTGAATTCATTAACATTGAATATCTGATGCTTAATTCATCAAAGCCCCAGTTTCTGTGCTTTTCACATTTCATTTGAGAAATCATAATTTCATCCAGATTCCCCAAATTGGATTAGCTGTATGATTGTTGTATTCTACAACTGAATCACAGTATTGACACAAAATTCTGTTATTCATGCACCAAGATGACAAGAAAAAGGTTCATGAAGATGTTTTAAAACTGGTACTGATATTAACTATTGAATGTACACCTCACTTTCTCTGGAAACAGCAAGAAATGCAGTCCCTTCAGGAAGTAAATGAGTTGTTCTTACCTGGTCGAAATGGCAGATGGATAAAAAGGCAGAATTGAATTTTATCTTACCATGAATAATACTCATTAAAGTATTTATATTTCTTTGATTACCAGTATCATATTTTGTTATTAATTTTTCTCATCTTTTATTTGTTTAGTAGTTCATTTAATTTTTATAATGCATTCACTGTATTGTCATCTATTTATCATTCATTTAACTTTGTTTATTAGTAGTTTTATTTACAGCTTTAAAATTTATTTACTTTTAATTAATCTTTTTGTTTTTATGTATCTTTCTTTATTTAGTTATTTTTGAGATACCTGATGGCTTTCCATTGAATCCATCAAATTCCAATTTTAAAAATTTAAACCTAGACTAAACTTAAGCTTAAGACTTAATTAATATATGTCTTTAGGTTAAACACAGCTCAAGACGTTTAGGTTTATTTAAATAAGGTAAAAAGGTTTAAGAAGAAAATTTCTATTCATGTTATTGCATTGCACTGGAGTTATTATAGCTGTTAAAAAAATTAAATTTCTAAATTGGATGAACTAACTTGCTTAAAAAAGGAGAGAGGAATTCTTTTTTTAAAAAAAAAAGAGTTATTTTTGTATCGATCAATAAACTTATAATTTAATGAATCATTTAGAATAACCATGAGCATCATTAGATTGCATTCAATAGCGGTCAAAATGGTTATTTTAGTTGAAATATGATTCCCGAAATTTCTCACGCTTACAATACTTCCTTTTTACTTCATACAAGGAAGTAAAAATGCTTCTTATATGTATTTTACCTACCCTTAAAGTCTCGTCCATGAATTCAGAGGCACCCTGTATATATGATATTGTTTTAAGTAAAAGGAAAATATTAAGCTAATTAATGACATTTTGGTTAATGCATTAATAAAAATGCTAAATGATGAACCTAAATATTTTGCTCTGATTATTTATTTGAAATCCTTTACACTTAATTTATTCAAGAGTTAAAGTGAAACAAATATTAATTATGATAAACATGTAAATTATTGAAAGTAACTTTCCTTTATCTGTGCAATGAATGATTTCAAGAATCGTGCAGTATATATTTAATTCCTTTACTTCACTTGACAAATAAAAATGTTTTTATGAAAAGTATTTGAGATACTTCAACAAGCAATTTTATTTTCAAGGATATAAAGATTTACAAATGAGGAAAGCCATAAGAGATGCTGCATGGAGAAAACCTGGTTGGGATGAATGTGTTGCTCATACAGGTATTATTGCACAGTAATTAATTGCTGCTTGACTCTGATATACTGCTGCTTGACTCTGATATGTTTTCTTGTTTAAGATACCTTTTGGAAGAAATTAAATGAAACAGTAGCCATTTATTAATGTGGTTTTTGTGTTATAACTAATAAACACAATTTTTAAATAAAATATTATATTTTTTAAGCTCATTCACTTTGCTTTAATTCATTGAGTTTGTTTTTTAATTAGACACTTAAAATTAGGAAAAAATAAGAAAGCTATCTCCCTCTGCATGTTTTACCCTTCATTTATATCTTGCATGAAAAAGGAATAGCTTAATTAAAAATTTTTGCTACATTTTATTTTTGCCCATTTAAGAGATTTCAGGCCTCTTCCCATAAGGATATCCTTGTGTGCCTACCTATTGGTTTCCTTTTTAAAAAATATTAAATTATATTCATTTACTTACTTTTAATGAGTTTTATAAAATTTATTTAATGCCTTCACCATTTTGTTACACAAACTAAAAATTACAAAAGTCTTGCTTTTTGTCCTGAGCTCTTTGCTTTTGTATATTTTCATCACAAATTATTCATTTAAATCTTTGTATTTCTTGCTTTTTGAGTTGTAAACCAAAAGTTCTAAACAAGGAGCACCACTAGTGTAACGGTGGTTATCTTCAGTTATTTGTGTAAGTAATTCGATAAAGGAAAGTTATCAGACTGTTAAAGTATTTTAAAATACAGGTGTAGATAGTTTCACTTAGGACATTATTTTGAATATAAAATTTTAAAACATTCGATACACAGCTGAGGTTGGTCAGAAGAAGTTGAACAAAAATGCTTTGTAATTTTTACGTTTATTCGTACCTTAAATTAGTCCACAAATCTTTTTTTTTTTTTTTTTTGCATAAAATAATTTACATCTAAAATATATACCCTGCTTCATTTGTAGCTAGATTAAAAGAAATATGCATGACATGTTACTAATAACTGAACGTGACATGTTATTAATAACTGAATATGACATGTTACTAATAGCTTACAGTTGAAACCTGTGCGTGTGTTTTTTTTAATAGCTATAAGCCAAATTATGGTTATCAGTGGTATTTAACCAGTGGTTAACCTGTGGTATTTTTTGAAAAATGTGGTAGATCTCTTAGTAAATCTGAGGTTTTTTAGTTCTCATTAACAGACTTTTATCTGAATGAATATTTCAGATTATTACATTGCATGCATTGCACCTAGAGCTGTTAAAATAAAGAAGAATTTATACCCAGAAGAACATATATGCATTGAATGAGATGCCATTCTTATTGTATAGCTGCATGTACTAATGTTGTGCAGCCAGTTTTTGTTATTATTATTATTATTATTATTATTATTAAAGCCAAGCGCATAGGGCCAGCATTAGAGACAGTGCAACTGTACGGCTGCACTCGGGAGCAGAATTTAGGGCTGGCACAATTTTTAGAATTAATAGAAGCATAAGCAATAAAATTAAGATTTGCAAAATTTCTTAGAATTTAGGAAGGGCACTGCACAGCAGAATTTAGATAGGCTTTGGACTACAAAATTTAAGATCCAAAGACTTTGCACTGGGAAGCATAATGCATGCACATGATTTGATATAGGTTTTTTTTCACATTTGCATAGTAGTTAATCTGTGAACTTTTCTATATCCTATCCGCTTTTCTATTACAATTACAGAAAGACCTCTTTATCCTCCTTCAATCAACTGAAGATCATAAATAACTTTTTATTAAATTTAGTTTCAGAAATATGATGAGATTATTAGATATTGTACAGATTAGATTTGCAGTGACGCTAACTCATGAGAGAAAATGTCTTCCACATCCTTTTTGTAGTTGTACTGTAGTACTATTATATATTTGTACTGTAGTACAAATATGACTTATAGTTAGACAACTATTAATGTTTTGTTATGATGTAGGAGATAGCACTTCTAAAATACAAAATATTAGAAAAATTTAATACATTTTGATCTGCTTCTTGCCAAAGTTTTGGGAGGGAGGGAGAAAGGTTCCAAAGAAACTCGGTTAACTCTTTAACTTCTGTTCAGTTTCTGTCATTGTTTAGTCGCATTTAGGCTAAACACAAGAGAGCTTTCTAAGTATATTTTTCTTATGGAACACTGACTTAGCTCACTGTTACACACAAGGAAACTATCAGAACTGTGCTTTCAGCTTGTTCACTGGTAAACAATTATGAATCAAACTGCTGGTATTCAGTGATATTGTCCTTTCAATCATTGGCATGTCTCAGTTGCTATTTAGACATTCTTTTTTTATTATAAAATTCTTATGTCATGAATAATATTGGGAATAAATCAGGGTAATGAATTTATTATTTAAACCTTTCCATTAGAGACATAATAACAGTTCTCAGTTAATCTTCGGATTATGATAATTTGGCGATATTTTGGGGAAAATTTGGCGACCAACCCTGCTACTGCAACCTGCTAGATTTTTTAGGACGCCATTTTGTTTTCATGAAGTAAAGGCATGCTTTTTTTTTTTTTTTTTAACTCAACATTTTTTTTCAAATATCTGCTAGTCAAATTACGCTTATGCTAGAACTTTTATGGAACAAAGTTCTTAATCATGACGAAGATTAGGTGTGAAATTGGGAGAAAGTGCAGAATCGCCCACTGCTTGCCGCATTTTTAAGAATTGCACATACATGGTATCATCCATGTACACGTCGACCTATTTTCACTTAAAAAAACATCCCAGAATTGCCTAAAAATGACATTGCGCACACTCTTGACTTTATTCATGCACACTGCTAAAGTCCTAGCTATGGCCTTTATTGCTTTACCAAAATGTCGCCAAACTACCTGTTACCATATTCCAAAGATTAGCCCAGTTCTCATTTATGCACTGGAGAGGTATATTCATAAGTGACTTTTTCTAAAATGTGCTCATTCATATTTTCATATAAAAACTGTATTTTTACATTTTTTTAAATTGAACTCTCTACAACTGTTGACACGCAAGAAGAAATTTTAATTCTCAGTTCTGATGGTATTTCTCTAAATTTGCCACTCTGCTTCTTGACTTTTTAAAAACCACGAAACTATGAACAAAGTGAAATACTTTATAGATATTTTGCCATATCTATAAAGTATTGTATTTCACTTTGTTTATAGTGACTTTATTAGTTTTATTATTATTATTATTATTATTATTTTTAACCGATATCATTTGGGCATCAGATAAGGGTTATTGAAGGCAGCAAAAGATTTAACATCTATCATAGTAGACATAGTAACAGCATATTTTTTTGGGGGGAAGCTGTGCATAAAATTGATCTGCAAATTGAATTTAATCTTCAGTGAGTGTTGAACTGATTTTAACAAACTTCTGCTAAATTTTTCAGAAAGTAATTGTTTATTATTCTCTAAAACTTTTGCTGAGCAGCTTTCCTTATACAACTAACCAGATGAAAATGTATGTGTTGCATCTGAGATGCTACTTTTTTCTTTACATATTTCAAATTATTAATATTGTTGTGTGCATTCGGGTTCATAATAGATCAAATGGACACTGCACTGATGATAGCTTGATGAAATATATTTTACCAAACAGGGACACTTTGCAATTCTTAAACTTTCTACAAAAATATTTGTACAGCTCTTCACAGTATCACAAATTGCAATCAGTAGTTACTCTTCAAACTACTAATAATGTTAAACACAGTGCATTACAAAGTGCATCTAAAATGTGGAGCTCTTACGGATACCTCACTACTCCAAAGTCGCTTTGAACTAACAACTACTGAGAGCAGATGCTCTCTTCTGACTAGTATATGACTTATAGTTTTTACCTGGACACCCAGAAATTTGTAAATTCCATTTCTTGAAATTACCGCCATGTACATAATGGTTAAAGTTACACCTAAGAGCCGGATATGTTACACTTACATATATAGATTAATTACAGTTACTCAATTGCAATACCTATTACAACTATACAGGGACCAGACCAAAATTTTACTAAATGGTCAGCAAGTTTGGGCGATTTCTCGCCAGATTGCCGAAAAAAATAAGGCCAAAACCATTGCCCACTTGGTGATATCTCATCAAATTAGCGAGATAGCCATTTACGAAATGTTAAATAGACGTGCCCTTGTATTCTTATTTTCCTGGCATTTTAGATTTTCATGTTACATATACAAAACAAACCTACAATTTTATATATAATTATGTACATATGCATAGACTCCAACTACTACGGATTCTCCGTAGTTTCTACGGAAATTCATGAAAAACTACGAGCTACGAAAAGTATGGAAAAAACTACGGATTTTACAGAAACAAGAGCAGGAGAACCAGTACGCAAAACGGAACCAACTAATTCATCCCACGTGTTGAGTGCGTTCCTAGTTTTGAAGAATTAGCCAATCGTAGATCAGTAACTCCAACCGTTAACGACTTATCAATAGTTCCACCCAATTGTCTGTCTCCCAGGTTCCTCGCTGATGCGTGTTTAGGCTGCATTCGGCTGCATTGTGTAGTTTACGGCGAGAGCTTAGCGTGTGTCTTGTGAACTGTGAATCAGGTGAAAGATTTTTAATCATAATGCTGCCTCGAACGAAGAAGCCAAAATTATCAAAGCAGAAGTTTAAAGATTCATATTCTTCAGAATTTCCATGCATTAAAGCGTCCGAAATTTCTGTGAATCACGCACACTGCAGTGTATGCAACAAAGACTTCTCAGTTGCTCATGGCGGAAAAGATGACTGTAAACGGCATGTGTTTTCTCAAAAGCATATAGAACTTGGCACCGTAAAATCTAAAGAAATAACAAATTTCTTAATAAAAGATAATGAAACAGATCCTATAAAAGCCGAATGCTATTTTGTTCGTTTTTTAATTGAACATAATCTACCGCTTTCTGTTTCGGATCATTCCAAAGAGCTTTTCAAAGTAATGTTTCCGGATTCTGCCATAGCAAAAAAATTTAGCTGCGGTCATACCAAAACTGCTGCTATTGTGAAAACGCTTGCAGAAAATACTGTTGCTGATATAAAATCAGTGTGCAGTACATCATTTTCTATAAGTACCGATGGAAGTAATGATAACAATGATAACAAACTGTACCCATTGGTTATAACATACTACAGTAAAGAAAAGGGAGTGATAATTACTTCATTGATTTCTATTTTAGAATGCACGAATAATACAGGAGAAGGTATTTTTAATTGTATAAATGAAAACTTTAAAAACAAAGGTTTAGAATGGAAAAATTGCTTATCATTTTCTTCAGATAATGCTAGTAATATGATTGGAAAGTTTAAAGGTGTAGCATTATTTATCAAAATGCATCAACCAAGTATAATCACCCGAGGTTGTCCGTGCCACCTCTTGCATATAGCTGCAAAAAAAGCTACTGAAAAATTAATTGGCTCAGAAATTGAAATGTTGATAATAGATATATATTTTTACTTGGAGAAAAGTTCGAAACGGAAGCATAGCTTCAAAGTTGCTCAACAAATTTTGGGACAGAATGCAAAATCTCATAAAATTTTGAAATATTGCAGTACGAGATGGTTGTCTCTTTTAGAATCTATAACAAGGATTTTGGAACAGTGGGATGCTGTGATAAATTTTTTTGGAGATAAACCAGATAACAGTGAGAATGAAGGAAAGAGATTGCAAAACATTAAAAAAATTTTACAGTCACCGACCACCAAATTGTACTTGTTATTTTTGAAAAATACTTTGCCTTTGTTTATAACAGTAAATATTAATTTGCAACAAGCTCCTTATATACATAAATTGAGAAGAGAACTTTTTGAACTTTTAATGAATTTATTTGTTAGATTCGTAAAACCATCAGTAATTTCTAAAGAAAATGAAGATGTTACTCTAACGTCTATTCCATTTCAGAAGTATAGTAAACAAAAAGAAAATGAAAATTTAGTGATTGGTGCGGAAACAAGACTATATTTAAAAAATGCCAAGTTGAATGAAAGTGAAGTGAAATCATTTTTCAATTCTGTGCAAGCTTTTTTTGTAACTGCATGTTCATATATAATTGATAAATTTCCACTGAGTGATCCATTTCTAAAACATGCTGAAGTTGCTGACATCAACTTGAGAACTGAAGTCTCATTTTCATCTGTTCTTTACTTGATGAATACTTTTCCATCCATTATTGATGAAAAATGTCTTAATCAAGTAGAAATTGAATTTTCCATGTATCAAGTAGATGATTTGAAAGAAATTGTAGATTTGCATATTGATATAGCATGGGGAGAAATTGCCAAATTAAAAAATATGAATGGGTGTATTAAATACAAAGTATTGCCTTCTGTAATGCTTGCTGTCTTAATAATACCTCATTCAAATGCAGCTTGCGAAAGAATTTTTTCTATTGTTAAAAAAAATCAGACGGAATTTTGACCAAATTTAGGTCTTAAAACTCTTGAAGCAGTTTTGATTGAAAAAATAAATATGCAGGCAAATGAAGAACTGTGTTATAAAAAAACATTCTCAAAATCAGAACTTAAGCTTGCTAAGCATGCTACATATAAATCTTTGCATTCATAAATTATGCATATTTTGTTTAATACTTATATGTATCATTCTTGGTTATTTAAATTTTATTTCCCTGTAGAAATCATATCCAGAATAAAGATATGATTTATAGCTTCTGATTTTTTCTATGATTAGTAGTGATTTGAAGTACTTTTTATTAGTGAATGCTTGAGGAGTTAAAAGAAAATTTCTAATTAAATGTGCATATAATTTACAAGGTATATTTTTAATTATTCAGTTTTATATGTATATGGATTTTAAATGTAATAAAATTGATTACAATTAATTATTAATTTAAAATTAATGAATGGTTAATTACAACATACGCTACGCGCACATTTTCAAAGTTGTAAAAATGTCGTTCGCGCGTTGACTACTGACAAGGTTTGCTGAAGGTTGGAGTCTATGCATATGTACAAAATTCATAACATTTCCCCTTTCTCAAGGAATGCATGTCCCAGACATTATTATCTCAGGAAAGGAAGCCATACTTACAACTAAGGAAAATCTGTTCAATACTAAAACAATGATTTCAATAAATAACAAATCAAACACTGAGTCAACAAATAAATGCATAAATTTACAAATTTATGTACAAACAGGACCATTGTCTTAGTATACTGTTAACATTATATACACTATGGGGGCTATAGCCTTAGTAAAGGGCTAGCCTGTTGGAATAATGCATTTAGACTTAGAATTTTATGACTTGTGAATCTGAACTACGACATCGTTCAGCCTGTTTAGGACAATATAAGGACCGTCCCAAGGTGACTGCAGTTTGGACAATAGTCCTTTCCGTTGAATCCCATTCCATAACCACACCTTGTCACTTTCATTGAATCGATCTCCTGTAGCTCTCATGTTAAATCGAGTCTTCATCTTCTCCATCATCAAGTTGACTTGCTCTCATGCAAAACTGTGCATCATTTCAAACCATGCCCGGAGATCTTGAATGTACTCCGCAGGTGATGAAAGTCACCACCTTGGATGGCAAGCATTTTGGATGGGGAATAGCCGGTACTGTCATGAACAGTACTGCTCTATTCCAATAAGAACAGTGCTAACTTTTGATCATAGACCTGCTGGTTTCTGGAAACCATCGGCGAGACTTTATTGAGGATGGTTCAATTAAATCTCTCTACCACGCCATCTGACTGGGGATGTAAAGGTGTCATGTGGGCTTTGTTGATGCCAAGTGGCTTGCAGAGCTCTTTAATTACAGCCGGAATAAGATTTCTTTTTTGATTGGAATATAACTAAAGAGGCACTCCAAACCTGAAAACCTAGTGCTGTATTATTACCTCTGCTACAGTGACATCCTCTTGATCAGGAATAGAATACACTGCAGGCCACTTTGTGAAGTAATCAGTGACAACGAGGATGTACTTTGTTGCCTTCAGAATTTTGTGGTTGATGTTCCAGGCTGTCAAAGGTGTTTGATTGAAAAGGAGCTTCTGCGGAGCTGTAATGTTGCACCTTCCTTTGGCTGGCTGCATTTCTTTGGTCCTTTCTTGACCAGCACAGGCATCACAAGATTGGCACCAATTTTGCACGTTAGCCCTTGCCTTACTCCAGCAGAAGTGCTCTTGAATTCTATGCAAAGTTTTCATTATTTCGAAGTGGCCTCCTATTGGACCTCTATGTACTTCTCTAAGTACATTCGGAATCCGAGATCTTGGAAGTATCAGCTGCCATCAGAAATACTTTCCATCATCCAATTCAAACTTCCAGTACAGGACACTGTTTTACATATGGAATGAGTCCTAGAAAGCCCAATATTCCTTTGTCGTAGGACTGTAGATCAGAATGCCCTCCCCAGTAGATTTCCTGCCTGAAGACTGCATTAAGTCAGGGGTTTAATGTCATCGTTTTCCAACTGGTCTTTCTTGATTTCTCTATCATTCAGTGGGTCTGTGTCAGATGATGATGTATTCATAACTTGATATATGACTGGATTAAGCTGGTCGTATTTCACTTCAACTCTAGAACAATATCAACACCTTTCTGGGCAGGGTCTTGTAGACAGGTTGTCAGCATTTCCATGTGATGATCCCTTCTTATGACGGATAGTTATGTGATATTCCTGGAATCGCTGTATACGTTGCACCATTTGATGTTCAGGATTCTAGAAATTTAAAAGCCAGGTCAACAATGCATGATCTCTGTGGAGCAGGAATTTTCTGTTGTAGAAATAATGATGGTAATGTTCTATGGCTTTAATTATGGTGAGCAGCTCTTTTCTGGTTACACAATCTGGTCTAGATAGGCACTTGCTCTAGTATGCCATGACATGTTCTTGGCCGTTTATTTCTTGGGAAAAAAACGGCACCGACACTCTCATTGCTCACAGCCGTGTCAAAAATAAATAGTTTGTCAAGCTGAAGATACGTCAAGATTGGAGCAGATGCTAAGGCTTTCTCCAGTTTGTTAAATACATCCTCACATACATTTGTCCACAAGAACCTTTGCTTGCTCTCTGTCAGCTCATGAAGAGATCTTGCAATGGGAGAAATGTTTTTCACAAATCTCCTATAGTAAGTGCAAAGCCCCAATAAACTTGTCAGATGATGAGTATTTTCAGTGTGTCTCCTATCTTTAATTGCTGATACTTTTTCTGGATTCATACACACACATTCGGCAGGATGACATGTTGAAGGTAAGTCACTTCCATCTGAACAATTTACTTTTGCTTGGACTTAACTTTAGATTTGCTTACTTCAGTAGCTGAAGAACTTTTCTAAATGTTCTTCAAAACTTTCTAACGATGATGATGTCATCCAGGTATATCAGACAGGCTTCATAGGAAAGACCTCTCAACACAATCTCCATGAGGTGTTCGAAATTTGCTGCCACATTATAGTCCAAACAGTATCACCTTGAACTGCCAAAGTCTATGTTTGGTAGTAAAAGCCGTCTTTTCTCGGTCATCAGGATGTATGTTTACCCTGCCAATATCCACTCTTTAAATCAAGCATCAAAAACTACTTGCTTCCAGAAAGAGTGTTCAACATGTCATCAGTTTTAGGAAGAGGGTAGCTGTCTTTTTGTAACCTCATTAATTGGGCAATAGTCAATGCAAAATGTAGTTGAACTGTCTTTCTTCCTGACCAAGACAATGGGTGAGGCTCGTGGACTTGCTGAAGGCTTGATAATGTCGCTTTCTTGCACGTCCTTTAGAATGTTTCCTACCATTTCCTGTTTAACAATGGGTAGATGTCTTGGATGTTGCTTTATTGGTGGATGATCCCCTGCATCAATTCTGTGTTGTGTTAAACTGGTTCGATAATGATTTAGCTAGACTGCCGTTACTCATTGTTAAATAAGACTTGACCTGTATTCTTATTTTTATTGCAGAGCATTGTCTCTAGGTTTCCATGCTACATTGTACAAAAGAAGTGCGGCAGTATCACATTGTAACATAAAAAAAATTAAGCTGGTATCAACTCAAGTCAAAATGTGTTATCAAAGTTCAGTTGTAATTTAAATTTTGATATGGAAACATATGTTGTAATGATTTTTTAAAATAAAATTATAATAATTAAAAAAAATTAAGTTATCATCCTATATCTTTCTGCCTATAATTTTTATTATCACTCATTTTTTACCTATTTCTTTGTTGATTAAGTAAATCTAATTGACTAAAGTGTGTAAAACATAATGATAGTTATTTAAATTTTATAGCATTTTTATAATCATGTTTTCTTACATGATTTGGTATTATTGAGTAATAGTTTAACTAAGTTATACTTCTTTTGTTCTGTATTTAGTTTTAAATCAAAATAGCTACATTTTAATCTCAAATAATAATAATTTATTGCTAAATGAAGAAAAACAGTTTTCAGTAATTATATCTTTGCGAAAGATGTTTAAGCAAAAAGTGTTATTTAGAATTGATTTGCTAATATCATAAGTTCAATGCATTGTTATTGTCATTATATTCTACATCCATGAAATATTCACATACTAGGAGTTCTGCTATTTTTCTGACTTCTTTTTAAATGTTTCTTTTAGTTCCCTTAATACGTGAGATGAGAAGTAGATGGATGGTGCCTACTAAATTTTCTCCGATAAAATAGGATTAGCTTAGAAATGATCAACTTGTCATTTTATGGAATTTATTGCATATAATATTTGGTTTTTTTTTTTTTTTTTTTTTTTTTTTTTTTTTTTTTTACTGTTTTTTCTTTTTAAAAGTTAACATTTTATTTTTGATTATTATCATTACTTCATATTTTAGGTTTGATCTCTGTTATGTACATAATATCCTACCTCTGTAATTTTACAGTATTACATCATATAACTGATCATTATTTCATGTGTCATTCTTCATGTAAATACCTTGGTGATGTAAATAACATATAAATGATATTTTTGTTTAATAGATTTCTTGTTGTTATCCTCTTAAAGCAATGTTTTCCAAAATTATCATTCACTGAAAATATTTTTAGGATTAAATTATATCAATCGTAAAACCAGAATATAATAATAAAATCTCAGTTGATTGGGAAACAAAATCAATTTATTGCAGGCATGCTTTTTCATGAATATAACATTTTCTGTTGCTACAATATATAATTTTTTTTAAAAAAATGGATGGTAATCTGTACAATAGACCATTCCTGCTACCTAATGTTTGGGTTTTAGACTTTATACTGTATTATGAGTAGGAAATATCTTTATGTGGATTCTGCTTGTGCTAATAGAGAAGCCTAATTCTTGGGGCAAGGCTGGTGACATTTCGTCTGTTCTGTGGAAATATTAGTTGTAATGTAATTCAGAGATATAAATAGGAAAGGAATTTTTGTTTGCTCTTTTTAATTTTTCATTCAGCTATTTATCTTGTTCAGATAAGTCCTATCACAAGTTGATTACCTGTGCTACTATTAGAGTGTTGTGTAGGTAATAAAAGTTCTTTTCCCATTTGAGTTAAAAACAAGTTTAGGAAATATAATTATACTGAGCTTTATTGGAATCTTTTTTTTTTTTTTTGTGTGTGTGTGTGTGTGTGTGTGTAGCTCTTTCTCTCTCTATATATATATTAGCCTAGTCAATCCAAATTTAAGTAATTGGATTTAATTTTTATGTATGCGAGATTTTTACCTATGAAAACCTATGCAAAGGAGAGTTAAAATGGTGTTTATTTTCTTCATTGTGTTTTACTTGTTTTTACCGGTGTGTATTATTATAGTTAAGATAGAAAATGTAAAAACTGAACAAAACTTAAAACTGTTATTTTGGGAAACATTGCGTTTCAGTCTTTCATTATATATAAAAGTTCTGTATTTTCATTCTAGTCTTTCTAAATGTGAATTCTTTTAAACAATTATTTGTGTTTAATTTCCTTAGTTGATTGTTTTAATTTGTTATTTCATTAAGATAATTTATTTTCATGTGAAAGTTTGTATTTTATTATTATAATTAGTAATTTTGGGGGAATAGTCACCTTTCTAGCCCTGAATTCCTGATCAACGTATCGAATAGAGTGCATTTAATGAGTAACTTGTACATAAAAAATGCAACATTAATTTCATATTCAGAGCACAGTATGTTTTTAAAATTAACAAATTAAGCTTTGTTAATCAAATTCATATTAAGAATCAAGGTTTGTTTGATAATGAATGAGAAATCACAAGTTTCAAACTGTTACTCTTCTGAAATGTGTGATATCAGGTGCCGATTTTAGGCTTGTGATACTTTTGTATAGCATCTTGTAACTTATTTTTATAGTATGTAATAAATTAGCACAATTATGACTTTTAACAAAATTACTATTATGTAGATCTGAAATTCCTTTATATTAATTGAGGATAAAATTAATACAGATATTGTAACAAGCTTGATTTTGTAAATACATATTGCAAGGTGATTGCAAATTGTTTGAAAAAATGAAAGCAGGAAGAGGTAATCTTTCAAGTTAAATAAAATAGTTCAATTAGATCTGTTACAAGTTAACGTGCCGCCCAACCGGTATAGTGGTTAGCATCACCAACTGTCGTGCCAAAGGGCCCGGGTTCAAATCCCATCGAAGGCATGGATGTCTGTAAATGTATGGTGTCCGCACAGCATGGGGGCACTCTAAATATGCAGTGAGCCGAAAGTCCTCTCAAGAGGTTGGTGGTACGGGAAGAGGAGTGGGAGACCCCTTGGGGTGCTCTCTATGAAAATTAGGGGCGGAACTGAGCTAAATCACACTGTCACCTCTAAGGTGCTAAAGGCTGTGCCAACAACAGACATAATCTTTCACTCCTTGCCACAAGCAATTTCGTGGGCTTGGGCTGGCTATAGATCAGACTAGTGAGCATTAACAACAACACAAATTAACATAGGAAAACGTTTAGTTTGTGTTAAAATTTTTCAGCAGATCTGTAGAATGGAAAAAAAACTTTCTTTAACATTATTTCACAGAAGCTTTCCCTTTTAAGTTTTTAAAATTGTTTAGTGATTTTTTGTATTTTCATTATTATGACCATTTATTTAATAATTATAAAATTTTATGTGTGGGAAGCCTCTAAAAATTGAAGTTTCTGAAAATTATTTAAAAAATGTTTGATAATTTTATTTTGCGAAATGGTTTTAGTCCAGATTAAACTATATTTTTATGTTCTTTTTTAAATAAGTGCACATGCTTTTCATTCTAGTGGGTTTGATTGTTTTAAAAATTGTAAATGATGAATAAGTTTTCTTACCTTTTTTTTTTTTTTTTTCATTTTTTATCAGTAAGAACTATTTATTACCATTAAGTTCATTAGCAATGGCAGACTGATGCTTTTTAATAGAAACTGGTTTCCATGAAATTTCCACAATTGTTTCTTGGGTGTTTTGTATAAATGCTATTTTCTAAAATATATATTTGTTATTTGCAAAACTCAGAATCAGCATAAACACGGCAGCAGTTAAACATCCATCAGCATCAAATGAATGTAATATATTCTTACTTGCTTTTATTTTTTAAAAAAATAAATTTTTGTTCATTTCTACAAATGGGGAAATATTTTAATTGTAGTAGTCCTTTTGCATCTATCTAGAATTTATTTTCACAGGTGGAATAATTAATTTCCTGCAAAATGTAGACATGATCATGTTATAGTGGTGTAATGTAGAAAATAATAGAATGATTTATATGTAAGGCAATTGGATGGGTTGAATTTTCTGTTTCTGTTGCTATTTATTCTGAATTGTCATTGCATTATAAAAAATTTTTAATTATATTTTCAATTTCATTGAAAGTTAGCAGAAGTAACACAGAGTAGCTAGTGAAATATGCTTAATTCTAAAAATTCTACCTCTGAAATTATGTTTTAGATATAATTTTACCTGTATATTTTAATTTCAGTGATTACAAATTACAGTCTTCAGTTACATTATTTCAATAATATAGAAATCATTTAAATCCACCATTAAAGATAAATTAATTAGTACAGTTCATTGTGCATTAATTAGTAATTATATCCTTTCCTCTAGATTGAGACATTTTTTATAACTTTGTGTACATACTTAAGATGTGAAAAGCAAATGGTTCAAGCTTTGGAAAATATTTTGCATTTAAAATTATTTTGCTTAAAGCATCATGCACTTTGCAAGCAAGACTTACAAGCATTTTGTAATTTTTAGTGATAATGAAATTTTTGAATGCTCTGTTTTGGCTATTAAGTTTTTTCTAATTATGAAGGATAATTTTCTATTTATGCAAAAATTTTATATAACATGCTGATAGCGTTATATGAAGATTTTTCGGCACTTTGAAAAAGTATTACTGTTTTCAGTTTTGCAAGCAAATCATGTCCATACTAAATATATGTTATTGCCAATCAACTGTGTATAAAATCTTTCATTTATCTTTTGTGTAATAAAAGTGTATTGCTCAGAGTAATGTAAGTTATTATTAATCATAATTTTTATACCGTAAATATCATATAAATAAAATAGGTTTCAAACACTTTAACTAGTTGGTTGCACTCTTCTTGTGTATAATCAATCCTTTCTGCATTCAATATGAAATTTCATGGTTATGATGAAATTTTGTACTAGTATGTAGAGTGTAAGCCTGTGTATATATATTGTTTATTTTTGTTCAGACAGTAATATACATTTTTAATATTTTTATTATTTTATATTCAAATAAAAGAAACACAGAAACAAATATATAACCATTCAAAGTTAAGTTCTGAGTTGAGTTTTAATTTTATTCAACAGCAAATATGAATTTTCATCAGCTGATGACAGCAAGTACATTATTTAATCATGTTTTCTTCTACCAATGTTCTTATTTCTGGTAATTTTTCCTGTCTTACATGGCAAAGAAATAGTTCCTTTTTAGGATTTTTCACAAAATAACACTCTCATGCCCCTACAGAGAAGTGAAATGTATTACTAAAGGCAAATAAATATAAATTGCCAGTTACTGAAATGAGTGCGAATCTCCAATCTCTACCAGTGTTTCAATTTCTTTTGACTGTTCAGTGTGATAAGCTCTTGTTGGACAAGATAAATAAGTATCTATTTCTTCACTGTATATTAAATTATAATCTTCTGGTTCCATCAGTCTGTAATATTCTTGATAAAATTATCTAGAACTAATACAGATTTTTTTAAATATTTTATTTATTTATTTTATTTCATAGTTTGTTCAACTTAATTTGAGTTTTTAAATATGCATTTCCTTTTCGCATTGTTTCAGACTGTGATTTTAATGAATGATAATAATAATATCTTAAAGCATAAAAGATTTTTAAAAAGCAAGTTGTCATATTTTGTTCATTATCATTTTCATAACTATAGAGGCAATTTATGCTGAAGTTTATACTCTGACTGAATATTTGCTTAAACGTGTTTTAAAAATTAAAAAATGATAAAGCTTTTTCTCCTCCTTCTCTTTTTAGAATGTTAATATTTTTTAATTCCTGATTTAATAGGACTGTTATTTTAGAGTGCATATTTTTGCTGGATACGGAACAAATACTTTTGTATTAACTTCCTAAAAAACATATGGTGCAAATATTTACTTTGTTATTACCATATTTATACAGTGCATTCACTTCATCGTATTTTCCATACCCATATCTGTTCATTTAAGTCAAATGCAATTCTGTTAAGAATATCATATATATAGCTTCATTTGTAGATCAAGAAGTGATTTGAAATAATTTTTGTTTATAACTGAGGATGGAAGTAAAATTAATTACCACAGTCATCATATTGATAAAACACTTATCATTACATTAATGGGTTATAAATTAATTATTTAACAGAAGGCTATCGTGTTTTATAAAGCTGTCAAAAGTTTTACCTAATTGAAATGTTTCTTTTTTTTTTTTTCTTTTAAACTTGGGAACATTTTATACAGATTGTTGAATTTAATTCTATAGTATATAAAGTGATTCCAGAAAATAATCTCAGAAACCAATATTTTTAAATGTTTGTCATTATTTCTCTTAAATGAGAATTCATCATATTAATTTATTTATATATCTGATTTGCAACATTGTGACAAAAAAGAAAACAGAAACTTCTTGATTTAAAATTTATCAAGAAAATGCTTGTGAAATCATTTGTACTTTTCATTATATAAAACTGTTAAAATGTATTTTATTTCAAAATCTTGTGTTGCACACATTGTAAAAGTTTATTATGTTTAATTTAAACCATGAATTTATCTGCTGTGGATGTGTAAATAAAGATGTAAGTTATCTGAGATGTGATAGTGCTATGGTTGCTATAACACAAGCTTGAAAGTGCTCTGCGTCAGATTTAGTATCTGTGATAAATCGGCAATTCAAATGAATTTGTCTCCTTTAAGGTGATTAGTAGCTAAGAATTGAAGCTCTCAGTTACAAAAATTATATATATAGGGTGATTCAAAAATCCCTAAATAAAAATTTAAAGGTAGATAAGACATAACCAACTAATCATTATTATACTATTGTTTGAACATATATTCCAAAATGCTCCATGACTATGTTAGAAGTCAATTAATGCCAAAATGTTGCATAAATATGCTAGAAGTCAATTAATAAGGAACTGCAAGGAAAATATTACAGTGTGTTTATTAGCCAAGTAGTTATAAGCCAAGCTTATGAAAATAAGGTGCAAAAGTTCACAGAAGATTCTTGGAATTCCATTCCTCTAACAGTAACAAATGTCTCAAGCACTAATGTATGGGCTAATAAACAAATGAAAAATTCTAGGTCTGTAGAGGTCGCATCTAGCTGCATCGTAAATTGTTGCAGTAAAGTAAATGTGAAATTGCATAGGGATCTCATACCCTGAGTCTTTGAGCTAATGTCAAATGAAGGAACATGCTTGATGTATATGTCCCATCCATCACCACAATGCAGATGTTCTGTTCAAATATTCCTGCACGTAGTGTTGAATTGTGCAAGAACCTCTTTATGCGAGAACCATACAAATGTTAATGATAGTTACAAGACAGGACAGGAAGAAATGGTAGGAAGAGCAGAATTTCATCATTGGTTGTGTAAACTTCATTAACTGAATACCTCTGTCCCAATTTTGATGGAGATCATCTTGGAGGACAGTTTTCTACTCCTCTTCCTAAACAACCAAATCTCTCAAGAGGACTTTCAGTCTACCCATCTTCACAATGCAAATGTTCTGTTCAAATATTCCTGTGTACAGTATTGGATTATGCAAGAGCCTTGCTATGTAAGGACCATACAAATATGAATTAATAGTTACAAGACATGACAGGAAGAAATGGTAGGGACAGTAGAATTTCACCATTGGTTGTATGGTCCTACTGCATTAATTGCTTACCTCTGTCCCTATTTTGATGGTGATCATTTTAGAAGACAGAACTGAGGGTTTCCCATTCCTCTTCCTCTACCACCAAGCCCCCGAAGAGGACTTTTGCCTGACCAGTATTGAAATGACCCGCATGTTGCGCAGACACTCTTCATTTAAAAACATCCATGCCTTCTCTGAGATTTAAACAAGGGCCCAACAATACAACAGCCAATGTCGCTAACTTCTATGCTGATCAGGGTGGCTGGCAAACAGCTACAGGAACATCATTAAACATTTCTGGTAAAACCTCCTCTAAAAATATCCAGTAAGTCTGCCAACTTCCAGTATGTTTGTCAGAACAAGTGAACAATAATTGTGCAGTAAGAATATATGGTTTAAGGTTTACTCATACATCACTGTGGAAACATTAAAAATATCCTCTAATGAGAAGGAAGCTTCATTAATGAATGTAATCCGTATTAAAATATTTGATTTTGTGGCACAGTGTTGCAAAAACTAGCATGTAAATTTTACAAACTAGATGACTATAATACTCTGCCTTTATTGGCTGGACCTATTGCCAATGAAAAGAAAGTAAGCATTCCTAGTATAATATTCACCGAGTTTGAGTTTAATTGTAATCCTGTTAAATACTTTTATGTCTGAGATTTACTTGACTTTGTCTTAAGCACATGGAGTAAATTAATATTCAAATATAATAAAAAGTAAATAAATAAAGTTCCATTGCAGATGTTTGATGATCCCAACTATTCTGTTTGTTTAAACGTTTATACTGGCAGTCACCACATTAGTACAACAATGCATCTTATTTGTGCAATCAACAACTCGGTGATCAATGCTGACATTTCTCAACTAATCTGGTGCCAAACATCACCTTCTCGCATATTTGATTAGTGTTTGTAGAACATAATCTCTATGGCAGTATACCTTCCTAGTGCATATGAAACCTACGTTTAAAACATTTGTGGAGGGAATTTTAAGTTACCGTCTCTCTCTCTCTATATATATATATATACAAGGTGGGGCTGTTAATTTCCAGAACTGCTCTAATGACACCAGAACAGAAGATGTGAAAAACATAGCCTTTTAATATGTTTCGAAGTAATCCCCATCTGCTGCAATACACTTCTGTGCTCGGCTGTATAAGTTGTGGAAAAAATTTTAAAGTTCTCTTTCAGAAGGCTCTTCAATGTCGATGTCACGTTGAATGACAACGTCCGCCCCCACATTGCGTTGCCAGTGAAGAGATGTTTGGCCAAGCATGAGGTCGTGGAACTGCATCATTCGCCATAGTCTCCTGACTTGACCCCCACAGACTTCTTTTCGTTTCCCAAACTCAAAACTGTGATCAAAGGAACACGCTTTGTGGATGTTGAAGACATCAAGAAGAACATGACGTTGACATTGAAGAGCCTTCCGAAAGAGGACTTTAAAAGTTGTTTCCACAACTTATACAGCCAAGCATAGAAGTGTATTACGGCAGATGGGGATTACTTCGAAACATATTAAGAGGTTACGTTTTTCACATCATCTGTTCTTGTGTTATTAGAGCAGTCCTGGAAATTAATAACCTCATCTTGTATATATGTGTGTGTGTAAGGTAAATAAAAAATATGTGAATCAGCTTTATAATTTAATTTAGCCACGTAATTTCTCATTTCTAATTTGGCTATTTCCTCTCTGCATTCTAAAAGTAATAATAACTTTTCTGAACTTTGCTATTTCTAGATTAATCTATGTCGCATGACTTGCGTAACATTGATGGCAAAGTTAATTCAGAACTTATACTAAAAATTTTGAGAACTGAAACCTTTCTAACCTAAATCAAAACCTTCTCTTAGTGAGCTTCCATACTGGATAATTGCCCCTCTTCCTAGTAAGACACTATTTCCCTCGCTCTCTTCTTATCATAGCAGTATTCAAAAAGATAAATGTTTTTCAATGGTTATGATTAGAGTGACAAGTAAATTGTGGCCAAAAATGTCAGTTGAAATTAAAAATGAAGATTTAATTTTACTTGGTTGCAAAGTTTCCTAGTCATTATGGATTCAACATTTTAGCATTCTACACAATCAGAATTCTTCTTCTTCAGTGTGGATCTATGTTCTTATTAGTTATCCACGTACTACACCATCAACATTTTGACATCCTTTTCTCTTTTTTTATTACATATATGTATTTTTAAGTGTTTTAAATATAGTTGTGATTAAAGCCGGATTTTGTTATATTTCCAGCAATTAGCAGCTAACTGAGAACTCTGAATATTCTAAATAAATTATTCTTCGAAAACCTTCTGTTTCTTTATATATGATTTAAAAAAATGCTGGACTGTACGCAGGTGTATATGCTGTGTTAGATTCCTAAGAGAAGCAGAAATATTATCCATTTTTCTCTAAAACAGAAATTTAGAGACAAATTAATGTAACATTTTTACTCGGTACTACATTAATTACTTCAACATATATTTACTTTCTTAGGAGTAGGCTCTGAGGGTCTGTATTATGTAAAGACACAGCAGTTACAAACATCCATATTCTATCTGGGATTTGGCAATGAACCTATCAGAATCGTAGCAAGTCTTTGTTGATAATTATGCGCAGTATAAAGACAAAACAAACAAACAAAAAATTAACAAGAGCAGTGTTTGTATTGACTAAAGAACTAAACTGTATTTGAAAAGATTTAATACGTAATAAAATTCAAATGTAGAAAATTGTAAAAGAAATAAGTTAAATATAGGCCGAGTTTTAATTTTTTTCTCCTAAAATGCATTTCTTTTTATAGGAAAAGCAGATGTAGGATTCATATTCTTTATCATAAATATTTAGTAGTTTTGCATAAGTTTGTAACATTGTTAAGGTGCTTCAATTTATTATTTTTATTTATTAATTTATTATTTATTATGTATTATTATCAATTTTATTAATGAAAAAGTAATTAAAAATTTTATTAACGAAAAGTAAGCTTTTGTCATTGGAATCTACGTCACAGGAAATAAGTATGATAAATCAGTATTTTATTGCTGACACTTTTATTGTTTCTTCCTAATAACCATTATGTTCAAGAGAGAGAAGTTTAATATTTAGCATTTGAATTTTTAAATGCATTTACTTAGTTCCAAACGTATGCTGAAAATACTTTTAGAATGTTATATAAGCCTAGGGTGCTTTCCTTGGTTGTCTAAACTGGTTCTCCCATAAACCCAACTATAATTTGTTTTTCATTATTTTTATGTGAAGGCATTCTGTGGGTTATAAAAAACTAAATTTATATTTATAAATAGAAATAAATGCATGGAAGCTAATGTTGAAATAATATTTTGTTGGAATTTGTTGAGGGAAAATAATTTTTTATTACTTCAAAAGCAAAAAGATGGGTTAAAAAAGGCTTCATTATTGACAGTGATTTATTCATTACTGGTGTGATTGCTTTATTTCATTTATTTTTAGATTTTATTTTGGGGCAGAAAGATGTGTGACGATTTTCAGAATATTTTATGGAGGAAAGTATATATGGAATGCCTTGTTGATTTCCTTGAAAATGAAATTACTAGTTTTAAGTTAAGAGGAAATGTAAATAAAATAAATTACATGCAGCAGATACCTTTGTATAGGACATTATAAAGAATCACAGCCACAGAATAGTGCTTTCGGGGAGTCTAATGGAAGAGGCAGATTAAAACTGATTTGAAAGAATGGCAGTGAAAAAGGAAACAAAGCTTAGTGGCATGGTTTAAGACAAGGCTTTTGTAAATGAGTAATGATTACAGTGATGTAATAATTTTGAATTGCATGGCTTTGCTTATATTGCTCTGAATTATTATATATTTATAATAATGTTTTGTAGTATTGTTCTTTGTGGTTTGTGAAAGTGGTTTGTGAAAAATGCAGCAAAAGACATTTTGCAGTGTATTCTAAGAAATAATATCATATCATTTGTATGTTTGTTGCATGTAGTTTGGAAAGAATTTACTTCGTTTATTCAATTAAAAAAAGGAGTGATTGATTTTTCCCCTTTTATGTGTCGTATTGTGATTCATATGGAAATTTTTGGGGAATTTATTTAATAAGAAACGTTGTTTCTTAACCCCCCCCTATTTTAGCAATGTTATTATGTGTGATATTGTGATTTAGTTTGTAATCTTAGTGCTCATAATGAAGGGTTAAATGTTCATCAACAAGGGTTATTTTAATATTGATGCATGCATTAAAAAGTTCTATTGAAATATGTGAAAATGTTAACATATACCGTATTTACTCACTTCTTTTTGCACCTAGCTTTTAGCACAAGGATCTGAAATTTCGGAATTCACATATTTTCCACTTCCTTAAGGCATTTGTAAAGTGAGCTCCTCTAAATTTTAAAAATGAATTCGTCCACATCGTGATTATTTTCGTCTTACTAATTCATTTGTTTGTGGATTTTGGGTGCATGGGTTCTGAAGCAATATTAGCACAAAAAGTGCTTTGAGAACATAATGATACCTAACATTGTTGGTGATTCTGAAGAAACAGTCCGAACAGTGGCCATGACGACAACTTGCAAACTGTAGCACACAGCACAAACAGCAATTCCAGAGCATTAAATGATCTGAGGCCTAGAAAATAGCAACGGTCACCAATAAGAGCGAGCGAGATTTAAGATGCAGAGAGGTAGAAATTGAAAGTATCTAATTACGTGTTATAACATTAATATTACTGTGTATTTTTATTGGAATGTAGGTTTCTTTTAAATAAGTTATATTGTGAAATTTACTTATAGTCGTTCCATGAATATTTTTCATTTATTATATTTTTTCATAACCTTGTTCTTTGATATTAAATTATTCGCATAATTTTCCCCTTTTGATTTTCATAGGATAAAATTAGTAAAAAAAGGGGAGGGGAGATATGTGAGTAAATATGGTATATCTAAATACATAAAATTTTATTACAGTTTTTAATTATGAGGAAATATCATCATATCATAGAAATCATCTAATATCATAGAAATTTAGCTTTTAAAACCCAGTGAAATATATTTTGAAAATTTTTGTCTTTTTTATGTGAAAGAAAAATGTAAATTTTCAGTTATTTATATAATATATTTTCTAATTCTGATATGAATGTAAAATTGGATTTCTTAATATATCTGTGACGGATTGTTTGTAAAGCAAATATAAATAAATAATTGAATTATTTTGTGCATGTTTTAATTTTTTAAATGATAACAACTGAAAATGTTTTTTATTTAAATCATTCTAAATACAGTGACTTCGTTTTTTATATACATTTGAATAACATTCAGTAAAATTCCCCAAACATAACAAGCTGTATATATGCATTCAATATTTATAGCGATCCAAACAAAAACAGAAAAAGGAGCAGGCTTTTCTCAGATTATACCGAAACTGTTTAATTATTTTTCTGAGATTATAACGAAACTTATAACACACTTTCTTACCATGAGAGTTAATCTGTGTACTTTTAGTTGGAAAATGACATAAGTGTTGAAAGTAATTACTTAAAAGTGTATTTTTCAGTATAAATTTTATCAAAAATTGCTACATAAAGTAAGATTCTGCTGTACACATTAGCAATTTGCGACAGTAACATGTCTTAATGGTACAGCGCTCATCTTTCACATTGTATGTTACTTGTAAAATACAAATTGTATTATAATTTACTGTAATAATTATAAAATGTAAATATTTATTATAATTTCGATACTGCAATAACTTGTTACGTTGCACCTCTTTGTCAGCTATATAAGTGCCGCATTTGTGGTCCCGAGACTCATAATAATTCAATACATCTGAATTCATTACAGTTAAAATGGATACTTTCTGCTTTTGGCATATCTTATGAAAACAGCATATAAAATGCCTGTGGAGTAACCAGTGATGTTAAGAATGAAATTGCCCTCTGTCAAAAGATTCCGCTACAAAAATAAAAATTCATGGCACCTGAAAATCCTTTTTTGAAATTCATGAACAATGTGAGTATGCTAAGATTACAAACTAGAATGATACAAATTCAGTTTTAGATGGCGTGGCTATGTGAATCGTTTCTTGCAGGAAAACGGAGTACTGCTTCTCGTAGGTGGCGATTTACATGTTGTTCTACTCATTGTGACCATACCTATACAAATTCTTTGGAACATATGAAACACCATTGTACTGTAATTTTAGATAGTAGGCTGTATATCCCTGGCCATGGTACTGAAGCGTGCATGTTATTTTGAAATTTTCATCACTTCTCCAGTACCTTTTTCAAGTCGTAAAGAAATTTTCTTCTTATTTAATTTTGCATATATACCCAACAGGAAATAACCACATGGTGTAACGTTTAAATTGTCGGGCGTTAATTGCAGAGGCTAATCCCCACCATGAAAAATTTTAAATGTTTGAAGGGGGTAGAATATTAACAAAACACCCCACCTTCTTTCGAGTACATTCTAAAGGTAGATCATATTTTTACAAAGATTGTAAAACTGCTTATATATATATTATTCTGAATAAATTTTAGCATCTAGTTGAGCAAATCGGAAGTACAGTCAACCCAAAGTCCATAAACACAACTTTGGTTCATATCCAGCTGAACAGCCTGCATGCAGGTACGTTTTCGTGATTTTCCCTGACTTTTAGATACGAGTCCTTAGAAAGTCCTCCACGAAGGCATCCGCTCCCCATAGGCGAAAAGCCGTTAAGTTGCCGATTCGATTAGCCCCATCCCAACCTTAACACATTGTACGCCGGCTCCGCGAAAACGCGGGTTTCGAGGTCTTCGTTTCAGCGCCAGCCCTGCGATAATGCAACATTCTCTTATTTGGCGATTAGTTTGCTCTCGTCATGACTCGCCGATCTGCACTTTTTATTACGTCGAAACAAAATGTATACGATGGTTCAGGAACAAGTACAAACAAGAGTTATTCTTGAGTGTCATATTCCGTAGCCAGTACATCCTTGATAGCCTTACGCTAAACTAAAGTTGAACAGCATAATAAGCCTTCTTATTCTGTGCATTTTTACCCCTATAATATGAGTGAAGTTACTGACTATATTGCTGATACTCTATCAGATTATTCAATACAATCAGAAGATTCTGATATAGGGGTTGAGGACAATGATAGTGATGTGATGCCAAGAAGAAGATCAAGAGCTGTTCCATTACAGTATTCCAGTGATTCCGATGATCTAAGTGATAGTGAAATGTTCACAGAATCACATAGTTACATTGAATCATGGTCAGATGTTTATAAAGCTCCCAATGTACCAGATTTTACTGCGCAATCTGGTCCAAAGATTCTTCCTGCTAATAAGCAAAGCATAAAAGAAATCGTAAGGAGGGAAAGGGAACAAAAACCGATATGTACGACGTCCATGCAAAAGTTTGCTCTGCTAGCAAAAAAAGAAGCGAGATAGCTTTATGTGTTCTCTATACCTAGTACCTTTACATTACTTTGAAAAATACCATACATCCCTTAAATATTAATAATATTTTCTTTCTGTTTATATTATATATATATATATATATATATATATATATATATATGTAATAATCAATCATCAAATAAAACAGGTGTATTTTTTTATAATTATAAATTAATTTTTTTTTATTTTGCTTCTATTTTTCGTTATCGTTAAATTGCATATAACGAATATGCAAACCAAATTTAATGTTTTACGATAATGTATAAAATTTTAAATATTTTCTTCACCTATTCATGGGTCGTCAACAAGCGAATCATGCCGGCGCCAACGGTCGACACGGTGCCGGCGCTCAGACTTTATAGTTGTCTCAGATGCCACCGGCGTACAATGTGTTAACACCTTTAGGATAAGCATCCGAAGTTGATGCTGTAAAGTATTTGCGTGTTCTGGCCACGACTTTCGAACCTTTGGAGCTGTGTCCCCCCCCCAGCCTTTTTTTTAGAAATGCCCATTACTTTTCTTCTGTCCACGTTTTGATTTCATAAATTGAGAAGATATTTGTTTTTTAAAATGATTCTAAAATTCTTTATGAATGCATCGAGGTTTTAAAATGCTTAATCTTGACCAATTAACAGTTTATCACATTTTTTTCAAAAGCATGATTCCAATTAAAATGAAATTACTGTAACTGATAATTGTATTATCCGTTCGGTCAGTGTATTTATGTATGAGAGAAAGTCTTGGTTATCAGCATGTGCTTTATTCGGGACTTTGAGTGCTAGTACAGATTAAATTTCCATAAAATATCTCCTCACTAAGTACAGGTACCTCTCTTACAACACGGCATCCTATAACACGATTCATAAATTGCGAGAACACTCCTATAACACGGTTTTGCTCTAACACGATAAGGAAATTGCCCAAGCAATCCGAAGAAATTTAAAGAACTCCGCACGAAGTTTTTCCATATTTGTGCAAAGCATCCATATAGTCATTTAACACATAAGAATCCTTGTTTCGTAAGTTCTGTCATTTATCTTCCAAGATCCGGTAGCCGTAAGAACAAATGTCCCCAGATAACAATGAAGAAACCTCACTATCGCAGAAAGTAAACAACATGAGGGGTCATAATAAGTGCTCTAAAACGCACAACCTGCACGTTCGGCTTCCAAAATTCGAATCCTCGTCTCCATGGCCTGAAAACAAAAGTGCCTCACGCTGCTGGTCGGCAGTCTACGTCGAGCCACGGTATGTTAAAAAATAACTTTTTCGTCTTTAAGACATTAAGTTTTAGCTCCCAAACATGTCCGAAAAAGATTTTAAGTACAGATATAAATCTTGGACCGTCTTTTAAAAGAAGAAAAGTTCACATTGGAAAAAGTTTTAATTGGAATGAAGAAACAGTCCGGACTATTAAAAATTAAAAAGAAATAAGAAGTGCAGTTGCTGCAGGATATTCGACATCCGCAAAACGTGCAGTTCGCCCCCGGGGGCGCCAATAATTGAGAAGATGGAAAAGGCACTCAGCATTTGGATTGATGATAGCTGTCAAAAAAGAATTTCGTTGGATGGTAATATCATTAAACAAAAAGCACTCAACATTTTTCAAGCACCTCAAAGAACATGGAGAACCCTCTGTCAACCCAGATTTAAAGTAAAGGTGGTTCGAAAATTTCAAAAAGCGTTTTGCTATTCTTAGTATAAGAATTCAAGGAGAATCTACATCGGCCGATTATGAAGCTGCTAGGACGTTTACTAAAATTTCAAAATATTATAGAAGGACAAGGATACACAGCAGTTCAAGTTTTCGATGCCGACAAAACTGGGCTTTGGTGGAAAAAAATGCCCAGTAGAACCTTTATATCGAAGAAAGAAAAAACTGCATCCTGATTTAAGGTGTCTAAAAACTGTCTAACGCTATTTTTGTGCAGTATGACTTTGGACTTTATGACAAAACCCTTGTTAGTTTATAGATCTTTAAGTCCTCGTGCACTTAAAGGCGTAAATAAAAACATCTTACCAGTATATTGGAAAGCAAATCCAAGAGCTTGGGTAGCTGGGAATATATTTAAAGATTGTTTTTTAAATTGTTTTGTGCCAGACGCTGAACGTTATTTAAGGCAGAAAAATTTGAGCTGCAAGGCGCTTATTACTATTAGATAATGCTCCATGTCAACCACAAGATTTGAATCATCTCATTGTCAAAATACTGTTCCTACCACCTAACACTACTTCGTTACTCCAACCACTGGATCAAGGTTTTATTTATACCTTTAAAGCATATTACATAAGAAAAGCATTACAGTATATTTTAGACGTAACGATTCAAAATCGATTAATGTAATGGAAGCATGGAAGACATTTTCAATCAAGAACTGAATCGACATCGTATCTTTGTCGCTGAAAGAACTGAAAGCATCACCAGTAAATGCGTGTTAGAAGAAGATATAGCCCTCTTCAGTTGAAATAGAAAACGTGCCTGAATCGTTAGAAAATGAAATTGATGGTATATTAGAACTTGCTGAATCAATCGGAGGCGAAGGTTTTGTGAACATGGCTATTGAGGACGTAAAAGATTTATTAGCCGAAGAAGAAATTGACCAAGATTTGATAGAAATGGCATCCGAAGCTGTAAACGAAATCGCTTCTGAGGACACTACCACTGATGAAGATTGTGAAGTTAATAATTTAACATTAAAAAAATTAAAAGAAGGCCTATGCTTAGCTGAAAATCTCGAGTTATTTTTGAGTGCAAATCCTTCCGCTGAAATAAGCCGAAAATTCAAAAGAGAGCTGCAAAACTGTCTAACTCTACATCGAGAAATTTAAAATAACCCGGTAAGAACTAGTAAGCACTAGTATTATATAAAGTAAGAACTAGTGTTATATAAAAAGTAAAATTACAAATTTTTTAAAGAAGGAAGAAAATGCCAGAACTTTAAGTGAACAAAGAAATTCCGAAAGTGAAAGCGATCTTATCCATCGAAAAAATGTTTTCTGTTGATTATACTGAGCAATGACAATGAAGAAATTTATTAAACTAAACTTTATTAAAGTTGCGTTAAATTAAAATATGAAATATTTTTTGTTTTGTGTTGTATATATGTTACCGTGAAAGACCGAAATTGGAGAATGTCGACTTTCACCGGAGAATGTCAACATTCACCAAATACGTCGGTGAAAGATAGAATATTTCTTTACATTCTTGTACATTCGGAGTAGGTCGAAAAGAGAGGAGTATATGTACACGCTGCCATTCCAAAAGGAAGTGCTCCACAAATAAATTCAGTTGTAAAAGCAAGGGCCTCTTGTGCAATTCAAAGTGTCATAATAGTTTAAGTTGTTGCAATAAATAAGATTTGAATCGCATAATTTGGTAAGTTTATAACTTCTACTATTATTTTCCTTTCTCATTTTGAATGTACTGTGTGTTTTAAGTTCTTATTCTGAGTCTCAAGTGCGTTTTTTCGCGGATGAATTACGGAGAAGGAAATATAATATTCTTATATGTTCAACATTCACCATTAGTACATGGTGAATGTCGACATTCACCGGTGTAAGTCAGAAATAAGAGTATTTGGAAAATATTTCGGACATACACCAAGCGACTATGTGAATGTTGACATTCACCAATGAAAGTCGACATTCTCCAGATTTCGGTCTTTCACCGTAACATATACATATATGTTTTTAATAAAAATTAAGTTATTTATATATAATACAAAAAATATTTGTTTTTAATAAGTTTTCGGAATGTAACACCCTTTTTATACTGACTCTGGGTCTCATACAACACGGCATTTTCTAGGAACCTATTTACCGTGCTACACGAGGGTTACCTGTAATTCAATTTCACCTTTCTAGATTTTCTTATTATAATTTAGTCAACGAGTTGAGAGCTGTATGAGTTTCCTCAGGCATTCAACTCAACAAACTTCAATCTTCTGGGCGTTAATAATAAGCGTTTCCACAAGAGACAGTGAGAATAGTTCCAAACCTAAAATCTGCAATAGATATGGCCACAAATACAGAATTCACTCTTTTGAAAAATCTCCAGTGTTAACCGTGAGGTAAGCGAATGTATAATTTAAAATACATACTCAGTATAAATGACGTACATGAAAAAGTATAAATAATACATTCAGTATAAATGACATACATGAAAAATGAACTTCTGTATTAGTTAAAATCAATATAAACAAATTTTATTTATATTTTATACTGCTTACAAATGGTACTAGAGTCGATGAACATTCTTAATGTTGCTGGTATTTACAATGACCATAAATACTTTATGTATGCCTACGATAGTAGGTATAGTAACTTAGCTAAATTATCTAGTAACTAGTAGATAGTAACTTAGCTAAATTAAATTGTTTTACAATAATAAACATAAGCAATAAAAAATTACTTTTTGTATATATACAGAAAGAGTGCATTATTATCAAGAACAAAAATTATACCAAGAATGTTCAGTTAAACTTTATTTAAAGGTATGAGTATTAAATCCCCTTCCGAATGAACAACAACCTGTACATTCGCGAAATATTCGAAAACTCGAATTTTTCAAAATCATAATTGATAAAAAAAAATTTTCATGCCAAAAGCCATTTTCTGCGGATAATTTAGTATTCCATACTTAGTGTTAATTCTTTAAATAATCTCCTTCTACATATACTTTCATTTAAAAAAAAATTGAAGCTTTCAGATTCTATATTACGCCCAAACGGGCGTTTTTTTCATTTACACACGCATATACGTTTCGAGAGCATTTGGCTAAAAACATTTAAAAACAGCATAGCTTTAGTATTTCAGATAGAAAGTCACGCGCGCTAAAGATAATTTTTTTGGGGGGGGCTACAGTGTTGGCATTGTTCGCTTTGAAATCGTTGAATTTGTTGATCAAAAATTCGTCAAAGTTTTACAAAATATGAAATCGACAATAAAACAAATTCGGGCTTCCAGGTGCTTATATTCGGGTCGAGGACTACGTTATTCGAAATTTGAAGGTTCCAGGTACCGTTGTTTTTTCACAATGCGAGATGCATGCATACTTTCATGCAGATTCTTCATTATTTAATTTCTTTGGGTGATAATATTTGGTGGCAACAATTTGAAAAGTATTTCAACGCTTTTAGTGTTTCAAAGCAAAATGCCATTTCGAGACTAATAGGCCATCTGGGCTAATGCCACTTTGGACTAAAAAAAAAAAAAAGATTCTGTAAATGCAAACAGAATTTAAAGTGTTTAAATAGACATATTTTATGAAATGATGCCAGAGAAAAAGAACTACAAAATGCAAGAGTTTTAATTTTATATTTCACTAACTTTTATCTGCATCTTTTTAGCAAGTATAGCTGTATTCTTAAATTTAAATTTATTTTGAATTAAAAGATTTAAGATTATACTTAAAAATCCTTCCTTCCTTATTATTTTAATATGAAGAACTCGAGAAATTTTTTAAATTCCGATTCTCATTCCAGAAAATGTAATATTCGTCCCATCTCTACGCTAGTATAGAACAAACGTAAATATGTTATCCTCTCTAACAATCTAAACACATTATAATGCGAGAATTGCTAACTGTTCATCTGCATACACTGCAGAATACTGTCAATGTTAGTTCTTAAGGCAAGATGAAACTTTACAACGAAACCAAAATAGCTGTGCATTTTTCGATTTTGCTCTCAATTAAATCTATGGGCAAGAAAAGCTAAAACTCATAAACCCCATAGCCTTCAACAATTACAGTATTGCCGGGATGTTCCCGACATTCTTCAAAAAAAGTTGATGGTATAGCTACGGCCATGCATTTTAGTTTGTCAGTTTTGACAAGATCAGTAAAATTCTTTCTGATCAGAGAGATTAACAGGACTCAGACACATTTTGTAACATCAAAATTAAGGAATTAACGAAAAAATTGAGGATCCATCAACGAATCGGAATTGATTAAATTAAAGCAATTATCTGTGCCCGAACATTCGTGATACCATTCAAAGATCTATAAGTAGGATGCATTATTATTAAACATAACGTAATGTTTAACATAATTATAAAACAAATTCGACAATAAAATCAACTCCATAAAATTTATAAGTAGTTAGCGTCAAATGACAAAATTTCTTGAAACTTATAGTTTGCACTTACAATAGTTCCACATATTTTGAAGAAGACTGGTGATATTTCTTTTAAGTTTTACTTTCGTTATGGTACTTGCTGAGCCCAGAAGTTCATGTAGATTAATATGAAGCGGCATAGATTAAAATTAGATGTAAAGTCACAATCAGCAAGATTCGTTACAGAAGTTTAGCTGTTGCCACTGCTCAGAGAGAGGAAGAGATGCGCGGATCAGAACATACTTGAACGGTTGGTAAGAGTTGAAAGTTAATGGTGCTGCTTTACACAGTTAATATACTTGAACGGTTGGTAAGAGTTGAAAGTTAATGGTGCTGCTTTACACAGTTAATATACTTGAACGGTTGGTAAGAGTTGAAAGTTAATGGTGCTGCTTTACACAGTTAATATACTTGAACGGTTGGTAAGAGTTGAAAGTTAATGGTGCTGCTTTACACAGTTAATATACTTGAACGGTTGGTAAGAGTTGAAAGTTAATGGTGCTGCTTTACACAGTTAATATACTTGAACGGTTGGTAAGAGTTGAAAGTTAATGGTGCTGCTTTACACAGTTAATATACTTGAACGGTTGGTAAGAGTTGAAAGTTAATGGTGCTGCTTTACACAGTTACTGAAGTTATAACACCGTTAATATACTGTGAGATTCTAATAAGGACTAAAGGGGATAGGTTGTTTTGTATTATTTTAAGTCTCACTAGCTGTAAGGGGTAGAGTTTTATGTTATTTTTTACATTTTTGTGGTGTATCTTGTGTTCAAAGTAAAGATTTAAGAAAGGCGATAACTCGCATTAATACGGACTCGTTATAAAAAAACTGCAGCGATTATGAAAGAGTCAGAATTCTCGAACCTAGCGCACGAAAGCTCCTGCAAACTGGGCTTCTTCTCATATCGCATCAGAAATGCTTAGCAGGGGGATGTGTAGCAATCTCCAGAGCCAATCAAAGCTCGCAAATTTGAAAGAGTTAGAATTCTTGAAGCTAATGCACGGCAATTCTTTTGCGCTAGTGGTAGAGAATTAGCTCCCATGAAACACCTACGATCGAATCTCAAGTTCATTATCGTCTTCAAGGGCATGCGAAAATTGTGCGAGGCGTCTTCAAGGGCATGCGAAATTGGTGTGTAGCACCAATGAGAGGAGAAGGAGCCTTCTCCTCTCATTGGTGCTACACTACCGAAGCTACCCAGGTCTCGCGCATCACGTGATCGCTACAGCACTATTAAAGTCATAGGCTAACAGTTTAAAATAACAGGTACTTGCACATTTAATTTATGACATTAATTTGTAAAATATCATTTAATTTCCTAACCTGTTATTTTATGTTAATATTCTTTTCTATCAGTCTCGTTTCTATTTCCCTGCCGGAATGTTAAGTTTCTAACTTGTGAGCTATTCAAATGAGGTAGAAAGTACAGAGTATTTAAAGGAAGGTTTTAGAGAATAAAATCAGAGCGTTTCCTGCCTGCTTGAAGGCCACGTTGCTAACTTTAATTTCTCTGGCAATTAGTATTATCCAGCATTGAGTTATTCTCGCCATTGGGCTTATTTACGCTGATTTCAGTCACAGCCAGTTTGCGCGCTAGTTATACTATGGAGGCCGATGGTCTACACTTAATTTCATTAGTTCATCCATTATTTTTGATTTAAGTTTGATTTGCTTACAGAAGCTACTGTACTTATCTTCTGTAAGCACAAGTTGGTGCCGACTTCATCTCTTAGTTTGGTAATGTTTCAAAAATATATTGTTCCAAGGACCATTTTCTTTCTCTGCATGCAATCAATTTCTTCCTCAATGAGTTTTCTCTTCATTTTAAACATTTCATATTTAATTAAGAATTCTTGTTATTCTAAAAGTCTTCATGCATTTAAAATGTATAGAAGGAACTGATAATTTAATTTCTTTAATAATATGAGTATTGTGAATAAATATAAAATGATTTCATTACAAACTCCCTGTTAAACACGTCTATTACGTGTTAAGACCATGAAGACATTTTTCATTTTGGCATATTTTTATAGAATCCTTTGGAATCATATGTGTGTAAATCTTGCCTTCAAATCCTTCGGAAGTGTAAGGTCAAAAAACCGAACAAAAAATTATCCCTACCATCTCAGTAACAGCAAAAAGCCAGAAGGCTATTGAAAACAAAATTCAGGTAAGAAAAACGTGAAATGAATTTTGCAGAGAAAACTGATATACATTTGGATATTCTGAAAGAATTACAGGGGGGAAACTCTTATGAAAAAATATAAGTGAAGACAAATGAAATAAATTTTAAAATAATTATAGTAGCTTTATTTTGCTTTGGCTAAGAAGCGTTTCGGAAGCTGCGTATTATAACATTTAATATCTGGTTTACTTTTCAGAATTAAAATCTTGCTAATTTACCAGAATGCAAAGTAATGTTATTTTAAAATTTGAGAAGGTAATATGGCAATATTTTATTTTAATATTATTTCTTAAATATAATTTTAATATATTATCATTATTTTAATATAATTTAGTAATGTTTGTAAGAACAAGAAATCGTCAAAAAATTCGCAAATCTGCGAGTTAAAAATTTTGTACAAAAACACATCTTAAAAATGCCAAAATTTTGAAAAGTCACCAAATTTAGCACTGAACAACAAATAATGAACAACCTCTCAAAAAGTCTCATAAAGGGAAAAGTTGTTTTTAAGGTAATATATTGTAAAATCTTCATTCTCAAAAGAGAAATAATTTCGAAATGTATATCGAGGTAGGGCTTCGTTACTAGAAATTCCAGTTAGAGTTGGGTGATTCGCTCCGGAACGGATTCAAAGAACCGATTCACTTTACTGAGCGAATTTACTTCAATTCCAGGAAATGGAGTTATAGCTCTTTTAATTCCAGCAATTTAAATGGAGTTATAGCTCTTTTAATTCCAGCAGGAGAGCTCCTGCTGGAATTGTGCCAGGAAAGTTCGTTTCTCATTTTAGAGAAGAAAAGAATGACTATTTTCTTATATTAGAAGTGAATTTAATTTTTATTATTTCCAACCGTTTGGGGAAATTTTTACTATACAATTTTATTGTTAATCATGTGTAGAATGGAAGTTTTAGAAAATATCAAAACTACAGAGGAAAGAAATCAGTTTAAGGAGTTAGTGTTTGTGTCGATTTTTCCGATCCAACGGCTCTTTCAATTCTTTTCGCTCTTCTCTCCATCCTCGCTAACCGCTCTCTACTCACTCCTCGTTCCCAATCTTTTTCATAAAAGTTATTGTTAGTGAGCGGTGAGTCATCAAAAGGAGTCGATTCATTTCAAAGAGCGAACGGTTCTGATCCGACACAATAAAAGAGCGTTTCTGCCTTTCTCTAATTCGAGAATCGCATCGTTTATATTAGAAATAGAACGAATTAAAAAGATAATCCATCAAATACATATTTGTCCAAAATGGTTATTTTCACTCAAAAAGTCAGTCTTAAGAAAACTAACAGAAATGGCAGACCAGTCAAATTAAGGACCTTCACCGATTGGGCAGAAATTAGTCATTTTTAAGACCCAAAAATCGTTTCGAGAAACCTAAGGACTTTTAAACCGTAAGAACACTGGTTTAAGTGTAATATATCATACATGTCACTAATTATGATCAACATATCAGTCGTTCTTTCTAAAGGCCATGAATAATTTAATGCAACCGAACATGACAAATGACATTCTGCTACTTCAAGTAATGGTTTTGTGCACTGCGGGGGGGGGGGAAGTTCTATATCCCCAGTTCTACTGGGCCCACTGACGAAATTCGAATTGCGTTTTTCATGTTTTGAAAGCGCGATTTCGGATATGTATTAGATTTATATATAGCATTGTTCTAATATAGATATTTTGACACAAAATCGGACTTTTTCTGAAATGAAATGCCAGTTTTTTTCCATATTTCAATTCTACAACTCAAATTACGCCAAACTACCAAGTTTTGTACAAATCGCACGAGTAGTTTTTGAAAAATTAGCTCTCAAAATTTTAGCTCCTCAATGTTAATTGAGTTTGGTATATGTTTATTAATCTCTCTTTTCTTATTAAACTTATTTGATTCTTCCTTTCACATTTCCAAATTCAGGTTTATTTCAAATAAAATTCACCCATTTTTATGATTTATTTTTAAAATTTGTATTTTTAAATAGTTTTTACAAATTTTAAAAAAAGAATTTGAATTATAATCTATAAAATTTTTGCCATAATCATAAAGAAGACGTATTTCTAAGCACACCTGCAAAAAGTTAGTTTTTTATTCAAAATTTCCAAATATATACGTGACTTTATATATTGGCGCGTTTTGAAATTTGGCATATTTGTTGAAAGCGATAAAACGTCAAATGTGGTTTAGACACTTTGGTTAAAATTATTTCAAAGTAGGAACGATGTGACTTTTTTTTCCCGCTCATGCACAATGTAAAAAGGTAAAAACGAGGTGTCTTTTTTTTCCGCTGCGGCATAATGGAAGGGAAAGGAAAATAGGTTGCCATATATTAAGAAGTTAGCCAAGTGAATTATTCTTGGTACATACTAAAAAAAATTGCGCCAAGATAAAGTTTTGAATTTCTCCGTAAATTTCGCTCCAAATTTTACAAAATTTAATATCTAGGCATCATGTGAGTTACAGAATCGAAATATGAAAAAACATTGGTATGTTATTTCAGAAAAAGTCCGATTTTGTGTCAAAATACCTATGTTAGAACAATGCAATACATAAATCTAATATATATCCTAAGTCGCGCTTTCGAGACATAAAAAAATGCATTTTGAATTTTGTTAATCGGCCCAGTAGAATGAGAGATATAGAACTGTCCCCCCTCCTTTTTTTTGCGCAATGTACCCACCTACGGCGCAAAATCAATCTGAAAGGTTAAGAGTTAGACTTCATTTAAGCGCTGGTATATTCATATTTTTCTTAACATAGTTTTTAAAGAATAATGTCGTCTGTAGACAAACAGTCCATTTACAGATACAAAAAGCATTCCAAATGGAAAAGTTTGTCTTATTTTTCAGCCATTCCAAACAAAGCAAACCAACATACCTAATGATAGCAATCAGTACAGATGGAACAAAACAGCAATAAAAAGAATCAATGGCTAAGAGAGGTGTCGAATCAAATTTTGAATCCAACCTATGGTATCAGTAACACTAACTAGCATCCTTCGGGAACTTATTCTTGAAGGTAATCTCCCACATGGTCTAATTATTATCACGAGATATAATTTGTTACATTTAGCTTTTCGGAACTTTACTTCCGTCAATGCAAACTTATACAAGCTGATTTATGAGGCAATTCTCATACCGTTAACTAAATTCATACTGAACAGTTCTCAACAAATACAGTACATTTTTTGAAGGTGTTAACAAAACGACTCATTACAGAACAACAGATTCGTCAAATTTGCATTTCAAGAAAAAGACATGAATGCGTAATGAATTTAAATAAATAAAGATGGATCTTAGTGCGTACAGAGAGAAAACGCTTACATGAAAGAATTCTCTCTTTCCAAATTATCAAAGTATAATTTGTTTATTAAATTACCAAAACAAGTAAATATAAGTTTATAACGAATACGTTTTTTCTAATATGGAACGTCTCAGACCATCTTAAAAGAAAATCAATATTTCATTACACATTCATATCTTGACCTATCCAATACTTGTACTTAATAAATGCTGTTATAAGAAAGAAACACCAATCGTTAGTCAACCAAAGGGGAACTCATCTATGTGTAACTTGTTATTATAACTTACAGTTTCAAGGAAATCAGCATTATTTTCATATTTTCTATATGATTCCTTTACAAGTGTCCCAAATTTTCCATTTTTTTTAACTCTTCTATCAAAATCACAGTTTTCAACGGACCTTTTCCTTTTCTGCGACTTTAAATTAGTATTTAGCACTATAACAGTACTTCCCTTTTCGTCACACTCTTCTGGATTTAAAACCTGCGAAGCACTGTGATGCAAAATGGCCTCCATGGTAATATGCTTATTGTCCGATTCCACATTTGTTTGTTTTGTCTGGCTTTTTGGAGTACTTTTCTTTCCTTTTGTACTTTTTCCTACCCGTTTCCTGCTTCTCTTCTTATTCGGACTTTTCTTCTGACTACGCAGCACCATTTTGCACCTTTCCGCAGTTCTTTTCGATAACACATTTTTACTATCTAGATCAGTTTGAGTTTCTGGCAATTTTTCTGCAGCGATGTCTGAAACATTTTTTCCTTCCCCATCACTTACTATATTTTCCTTTTCATTATGCTTTGCAATATTGCTATTTGTCCAGTCTGAACCTGAAGACTTATCGGGTGAGAGATTTTTAGAAGTAAGAATGCGTAGTACTTCGCGCGGATCCACCGATTTTACGTCTTGCGAATGACTTTTTTTTGAAGAACAGTCATCATCGTCTTCAGAAATATCTTCGTATTGGAACACCGGTACTGCAGTTTCATCCGTCTCCCCGGAAATATTACTGTCCACCGGGATACCGCTGTTTAAGTTGACCACAGGTTCATTAATTTGAACGGTATTAATTTCAGACCCTGTCTTAGAGTCTTCATTCTCCATCTTGCCTTCACTTGAATCATTATCTACATTCTCTTTCATCCCATTTCCTTCTTCAGCTTCACTGTTTTTCAAACTTTCTCCAAGCGTATCAGAAGGATCACCTTCCTCAGAAACATCAGATAAGTTATCTAAGACCACTAAGATCTCGTGTGCTTGTTCATTATTAGATGTATCTATGATTGGCATTGAATAAGGCTGGGAAATATTTGAAATTCTACCTTCGTCATTGTCCTGCGGAGTGTTATAGTAATCTTTAGTGCAGTGATTTTCAACCAAGACTTCTACTCTTTTATTTTTAAGAAGATATTCATCAAGTTTATTTTGTTTCCTTTCGTCAAGCATAGGATACTTCTTATCGTCAAATGCCTCACAGTCATCGTCAGAAATGTCAGAGGTGTCCATTAAATGAACAGAAGCCTCCAATCTTTGTTGATTAGAGCTTTCTTCATCACCGCTATCGGTAACTGATAAGGAATCATCTCGTTCATCGTGATAAATTTTACTCTGACATATAATACCTCCATTTTCTAAGATGGATTCTTTGTTCTTGTTCTCCAAACAAATATGTTCTTCATTCTCAGCAGCTTTTCTTGCTATATGTGCGGGAATATATTGTTCATTAATTTCCTTTTCATTACAATCGTCATATAAATCAATTGATTTTTGTATTTGTTGAGAATTGTTATCTAAATGCATCAAGTGTTTTTCCTGATGCTGAATGTACCTTTCCTCACTCAAAACATCCCATCTTCCATCAGCTAAAGTTACAAGAGGTATTGAATTGTCTTTGTTATCTTGTAAAGTCTTGTTTTGTTCTAAGACTTGGCTTTTCTTTTCGACGATTGCATTACTTCTTTTTTCCAAATGAAAGTATTCATCACATTCAGCCTGTTTTCCTGTATACTCAAGAGGTTTAATTAGTTCCTTTGTTTTTTCTTGATTATAAGGATTGCTAATACCAATTGATTCCTCATCTTGTTGAGAGTCCCTGCATTGATTATTTTCAACCAATGCATCATCTTCCTCGTCAGTTACATCTATAACTGATGTTGAATCTCCTTGTTCGTCTTCTGAAGTCGTATCTTCTACTGTGAATACGTTTCTTTCAGTGTATTCAATCGTTCTGGTCTCCGAACGGAAATGTTCCTCAAATTTAGCTTGTTTTCTAGCATCAGGCAAAGAAATAATTACATCTCTAACAATCTGCTTTTCACAGTTATCCTCTAAATCAACCGATTTTAGTTTTTGTTCAAAATCTGTGCATTCATCATTATCTTGAAATGTTTCATTGACATCATCATTTTGAGAAGAGCTGTCGGTATCCATCTTGCGCTTATGCATTTCCTCATTACAATTTTCCTGGCTTGAAACATCACTACTTTCGATAGTTTCTTCTGTTATTGAATACTGCTGTTCGAATGGTAAAGTCTTGTTTTTAGCTATTTCGGGGCTGTTTTCTTTAATACCTTCATCATTTTTAACTTCCAAACAAGGTTGTTCTTGAAATTCGGTTTGTTTTTGTGTACCATACTCGGGTAAAATTAATTCATTGACCTCCTCTTTATTACAATCATTATTTAAAGCAATTGTTCCTTGTTCTAGGTCAATCTCCATACACTGTTCACTGTGAGGAAATGTTTCCTTTTTTTCGTCATTCAGAGAAGAGTTCATCGTGTGCTCTTGCAGTTCCTGAACACATGTTTGTTGACTTAAAGCACCTCCATGTTCATTAGATAGATCTACAACTCGTACTGAATTTTCTTTTTCCTCTAATGATGCTTTGTTTTCATCTATTGAGAGCCCACTTTCTTCCATTATTTCATCATGTTTATTTTTCAAAGAAAAATGTTCATCAGACACAGCCTGTTTTTTATCGTCGTTTGCAGGCAAAACTAGACTCTCAACTCCTTGATTAGAATTATTATCTAAATCAAATGATTCTTGTTTCTGTTGCGGTTTCGTACATTGATTCTCATTAACAAATGTATCGCTGGCATCATTCTCAGACGAGCTATAGAAATCTAGAGAGTTCTCTTCTTGCTCAACGCAAGTTTTGTGATTTAAAACATCACATTGTTTCCAAGTTCCAACTGCAGCTGGTACTGAATCAGCTTGGTCCTCTTGCGAAATTTTATTCTGGCCTATAACGGGACTTTTTTCTTCTGGCACGCTATTATTTCTGTTTCCCGAAGAAAAGTGTTTGTCAAATTCATCATGTATGGGGCTAGTTAACTCTTTAATGTCATCCATATTACAATCACTGCTTAAATATTCTTCTTGAGGATATATACGCTGATCTGTCTGGCTCGAAACACTAATTTCATCTATAATTATATTGTTATCATTATTTATTATGAGGACACCGTCTTCTATAATTTCATCATTTATATCCTCTAAAGTAAAATACTCAAGAAATTTAGATTGTTTTCTAATATCATATATAGGAATAAATAGCTCCTTAATTTCCTCATTATCACAATAAGCTAAGTCAGTAGATTCTTGTCCTTGTTGAGACTCTACACATTGACCACTATTAAGAAATATTTCGTCGACATCTTCATTCTTATCGAAATCTAGTTGGCAATGTTGCTGTGGCTGAACACATCTCTCCTCCCTTAAAACATCATGCTTTTCGCCAGCTGTATTTACAACTGAAACTGAGTCCCCTTCTTCATTTTGTAAAGTCTTATTTTCATCTACTGTGCTATCATTTTCGTTATTCTGTTCATTATTACTATTGTTTAAGCTGCCATCCAACTCATCATTTTGTCTTGTATCATTCGCAGTGCTGTTTAATTCTTTATCTTTTTGTTTGCTATAACCATTATTTAAATCAATAGATTTTTGCTTTTCTTGAAGTTCTATAGACTGATCAATATCAACAAATGTCTCGTCGGCATTATCATTCTTAGATGAGTTAGCACAGTCTATAGTATGGTCCTTTTGTTTCAGAACCCATTTTTTCTGGCTAAAATCTTCATCTTCTTCGTCAAGTTCATTTGGCATTGAAACTAAATCCTCTTGCTCATCTTTTGAAAGCTTATTTTTATCTACAACGGGGATATTGCATTCAATGTCATCATTATTTCTATTCTCCAAATAGAAATGTTCTTCAAATTCAGTCTGTGCCTTTTCTTCATAGATTGATTTCTCTTTATCACAAACATTACCTAACGCGACCAAATCTTTTATTTGCTGAGACTCCATGAGCTGATCATGATCAATAAATATCTCATCGACATCATCAGTCTCAGAGGAATCATCTAAATGCACGGAATATAGCTCCTGCTGCTGCTGAACATGCTTCTCGTGATTCAAAACATCACTTTTGTCGTTAGTTACCTCTGTAGCAAGTACTGAATGCTCGTGATCTTCTTGTGAAGACTCAGTTTGATCTATAACACGGTACGTTTCTTCTGTGCCTTCATTACTTCTGTTATCCAAACATAAATCTTTGTCAAATCCATCATGTTCTGTTTGAACACGTAACGGAGTAAATTTTTCTTTCGTCTTGTCTTCAACGTAGTCATTATCACTTACTTTCGCGTCCTCCTCTTCTTTATTATGCTTATTATATAAATTAACTGACTTTTGCTTCTGTTGAGGTTCTGTATATTCGCTTTGACTCACGTCACCATCACCAAAATGTACTTCATCGCCTTCAACAGAATTTTCACAGATTTTTTCGAAATCAGTTAAGGAGCATTGTTCCAACTGAATACAATTTTTCTGACGTAAAGTATTGCTTTCTGTACTAGTTGCACCGATAGTTGACCCTGAATTGCAGAACTCATTCCGCAGCGTATTATTCTGATCTATAACAGAGGCATAAATGATATGATCCCGTTTTCTTTTGTTTTCTGTTTCATAGCGATTATTTAAATTAAATGGTTTATCCTGTTTCTCTGGCTCTGAAGTTTCGTAGATTTTATCAACCTCAATCGAGGAGTCTTGCGTGTCTCGAACACATGTCTTCTGACTCAAAGTATCACTTTCTGTATCAGTTCCACCTGGAATTGACAGTTTATTACGATCTTCTTTTCGTAACGTTTTATTCTGATCCGTAATAGTGCTGTGTTCTATTATGCTGTCATCTTTTTGTTTCATACAGTAAATGAATCGATCCTGACTCAGATAACTAGTATCTTCAAATATCTTACTGACATTCCCACAATTCTTACAGATTTTATCATCAAAGTGCGTTGATTTTTCTCGTTCTTGTGGAAAATATCGTTTCTGATTGAAAATGCTACTCTCATAACTCACTTTACTATATTTTTCATACATTTCTGATAAATTGAAATTCATTCGTTTTCTTTTCATGGGATTTTCAGATACATTCTGGAACAAAACAGATGTTTCTTTTGGAGCTTCCAGAGGATAAAGATAGGATTTCAACTGCTTCTCACTCAAGCGCTCAAGAACAACTTTACATTTTCTGAAACTTTCCTTAATTTTTTTGAGATCAGTATCTAATCGGAATGTCTGAGATAGTTCTGTACGCAAATATGAAATATTTGGATTATATTTTTCTGATTCTGTTTTGGACATGTGACTATAATGCACTTTAAACCCATTCTGTCTAGAATTTAGGATACACTGATCTGGTTTTTGCAAATTTTTAACAAAAGGTAAATATGTCTTTATTTTATATGGCTGGTGAGATAGTTGTATAGATGGTAGATATTCAGAAGAATTTTTAAATGTCCTTGCAGTAGCTGGCGAACATGAACCTGTATACGAACCTGTTTTTATGGCAACTTTTATTGCTCTAGGAAGATCAGTGATGCCGTATTCTGCAGCCACAAATTTTGTAAGAGGTACGAGGCATACACAACAGTCTTTAATTTTATACTTCTTAAATTCTTTAGGGGCACTAACGGCGAATTTTTTCTTTTCAGAAAATGAATTTTGAGTCCTTTTGTACTTATTATTTGGTGGCATCTTTGGTATGCATGTATCCAAAGAAAATGAGATAGATATTGAGAGTATTATGATACCTCTTTTATGATCCTTTTTTCTTTCAAACTGACCTGAAAAACATTTTATATGTTAAGGAAATGTACATTTTTGCATAAAAATCTTTTAAATAAAAAAGAAAGTTTAATTTCAATTCTGTTGTACAGATTTTAGTTTATGGATGTACCAAAGTATCTCTGTGAACTTAAAAAAGGTGTCTAGCTTCAAAAATCATAAAATGAGCTCCAAATCCTAGGCCTCGTCTCAGGAAAAGTTTTATATTACGTAAGCGAAGATTAGGGAAGACCGAAGATATTCTAGTACTCACTCGTTACCTGATTCCCGATTGAAAAATAACCGAAAATCAGTTAGTAGAGTTTTAGAATCTGATAAACAATAAATACTATTACAATACTCTGAAAAAATTAATCAAGGTGTAAGGATTGTGTTAATTTTATTAGCAGTTAAATTTTAAGTTAAAGTTCCTTTCCTGTCAAATTCTTAACTTCAACTTACTACTTCCGCCCAGAACGTAGTTTTGGAATCTTGCTGAATATTTAATGAGGAGGAGCGGTATTTAAACCACGAAGTTACTTACTGAGTCAGAGAGAATCAGAGTTTCTGATTTACGTGCGTCTGCCATTTTGGCCACTCTCTCTCTCTCTCTCTGTCAAAGCTGTTACTACGCTCGGCCGTACTCAGGCCCTTGCTAAGCTTCGTAGTCAAACAAGTTAAGGGGCCAACTCGATTTGAACCTTGATAGCTTCGGCTATATTTCTTTAGTTAATCTTAGTTTTAGTTTAATTCTTAGTCTTTTAAGTTCAAGCCGAAGTGCGGGCTTTGTTTGTACACTCCCAGGCGGAGTTTTGTTAAATCTTATTGCAATAATAAAGGGTTAGTTACCCTTCTATCTTGTTGTTTCTTGTCACCGAACTTAAGCGATTATTCGCTTATTAGTTCTTAGATTCTTCACTTCCAACATTAACTTAGAATTACTGAGGAACTCCACAAAGGGAAAAATTAATTAAACGTAATCATTTTCACTGACAAAAAATTGAGTGAGACGCAAGAAAAACATGCTATTATTAGAAAGAAGCTTTTTCTGTTATCTTTTCTCCGAAAAAAATCTGAAACTTATAATGTATAGTCTGGCATATAACGCGTACCTATAATTTCAAACTACATTTTTTAATATTTAGGTATATTCGCAGTACAACGCGCACCCTTTTCTTTATGAAGAAACCTGATTTGAAACCATTTATTCGGAATTTTTTCTCAGGCTTTCGAGCAATGTTATGCTGGGCTGAGAAGCGATAAGGAGAACAATAATACGTGTATATGTATATATATGTATATATATATATATATACTTGAGGGAGTAAATAATTCTGAAAGAGGGTGGTTGCATTCACTGCAGATACGCACAAGAATGTTATTTTAAGGTTTATAAAATGGGGGGGGGGGCATAATTTGGGGTAAAAATACAATTCCGGCCCAAATGAATTAGGATCGGAAATGGAATCTGATCCCTAATTCAAGGAATTGCGGATCGGATGTTTTCTCTTTCTGTGCCTTTGATTTTCAAATGAACATCGAAGCTTCAGTAAGCTTTAACCGAAGCTTTAATTGAAATACAGTTGGCATAATGTTACTTTTAGTAATAAAAAGGACTACTGCCAAACTAAACAAACACAGCGCTGGTTTCAAATGCAAAATCAATTACCGGACTCAGTGCTTAAATTGCGCCGGAGCCCTAAATAAGATGAGCTCCGGTACTTCTTTTTATAAAATGAACCACAATTTAAAGAGGAAAAAATAGAATTTTTAACGTTTTAGTTTAACAACAAGCAAACCTTGCAATACTTTTTTTCCCTAGAAATACCATGGAGGTAGGAAAGGGAGGAGGGGCCATTCCGCGCTAGAAGTGAAGCACTGCTTTGAAGCTTGGATCACCAGACGGGGTGTTCTTTGTTTACATTCAGAAGCTCGCTTGACAAGATTCTGATAGTATTTCGACACACGACAGTTCCATAGAAATCGAAAAAGGGACACTCTCGCATGAAAGAAACATTCATAGTGTGATGGATAATAGCAATTTGTATAGTTTACTGACATTTACGCAAAAATCACATCTTGGTTATTTTTCGATAACTAACAACAGCGATTTTGATTATGAATTTGTTTTATAAAATTCTAAGCTGTTGCACTACAAAAATATAGATTTTAAGAAAATTGCTAAAAGAGATCTGCCAAAATTTATTTTCTAGAAGATTTGAAAAGTTTGAAACTTGATGGCTAAATGTAAATATAAAATTATGTATAATAAAATATTTGTAATTAGGCACATAGGTCAGATTAAGTTTTCATTAAATAGAGTAACGCATGCAAGGGCTATCTGCCTAAAGAGAGAGATGCCATCGTGGAGGAATTTTGAAGAAAAACTGACCTTTGAGTGGGTATTAAAAATAATACTTATAATTTTCATTCAAATTATATTCATATATATTTTTTATGTAAAACTTTCGGGTGTATGCTAAATTAGTGTAAATTACTTTACACGAAAAATATAGTGAATGCACAGAAATTAAAGATTTGCACATGCCGGAAATGATAAATAGGAAATATGTATGGGTATTTATGCATGTGCTTGCAAAAAGCATGTATCTGCCTTTGACAAAATACTTAAATATTCATTAAATTATTTATAAATGTATTTGAAATGAAGAATTTATTCACTTATAAGACACTGTGAAAGTACTGTGAAGAAATCTAATGATTAAATGTATCTAATTTATAATGATTATAAATGTTATCTAAATATACAATAACCTTAATATTGAATTGTAAGCATAAATTGAAATCCTGTTGACAAATACGTTATAAAACTATTTAAGCAAGAATTGTTCGTATTGGAAAGCAATCTGTTAAAAGGTATTGTAAAGCAAATGCTATGAGATGCGCACTTAAGAACGTAATAAAGAGTTTTGGAATATGTATTGTTGAAATGAAAGGTAAAAAAAAAAAAAAAAAATCTGATAAGTATAATTAAAAGAATTATTCCCTTTACATTTTATAATAACTCAGTTACAAGTTTTAAATAATACTTGAAAAAAAAAACTTATTTTATTCCCTTTCAGAAATGTTCAGAGAAAATTAAATACTATTTAATACCTATTTAATTATTAGGAATTAGCGAAATACTTATTTAAAGTATTTCGCTAATTCCTAATAATTCTCTAATTTAAAATGAACCGAATAGAGCATTAATTATAAATTGACTTACATTTTTCGATTTAAAAGAAGCCAAAAAATCATGTCATATTTAAGAAAGTATTTTAGGAAGAAGCTCTATAATTAGAAAAGAAATAATGCATAATTTTAATATTAATAATACAATAAACTTTGATCTTAATTTTTGTACCTTAACCGAATAAAATCGAATTACCTTAATTTTTTTTTCTAATGTAATTAACGAAAACTTGTGAAAATATTTCATTCAAATTAAACCATTCTGAGAAAACTGTCCTGTGAAAAGTATAGCATTTAATTCCGTTCAGAATGAAATGTTGTTTAAAAATATGTTGTTTTCACATACTTAGGACTCTGAAGTGTTGCAGAAAAAGAAAATATATACATTTATATGTATATTTACGACGTAATTACAAAATATTTACATCCGAACGCGTCAAATCCCATTGAACTCAATGGTAAATGACCCAATGTTTTGGTCACAACGTAGGGATCGCCGGTGCTTCAGAGCAGGGTACGGGAGAAACTTGTTTAGGGCAACTCCATCTTACTTCCTACCTCCATGAGAAATAGGAACTCATGAGAACATGAGAAGTTCAAGTTAAAGTCCCCTCACTCACATGCGGAAACCTTTCCCTTTCAAAAGGGCAATAAATTTGGGGGGGGGGGAGTTTGTTTAGGAACGCGTAAATTTCTCGCCATGCCATCATAGCTACTGTATTTGTTATCCATGCTTACAGTTAGTTGTTCTCGTTGGAAGGAAAATTTGTGTTCTTAAATGTGCGTTAAGTGACAGCGAGTACAATAAGAGTGAAATACTGAGAGAAACTGCTCATGCACGTCCTATACATCGTCTTCCCACAGTATCCACTAATGGGGGGCTTATTAAATCGGTTATTAAATTTCAATTTATCTCTTTACATTTTATTTAATATTAATTATTTAATTACTTCAATCTTTAATTATTTCAATATATAATAATTAATTATCTAATAATTATCAATTAAATTATAATTAATTAACTGTCTAATAATTATTAATATTAAATTATAATTAATTATATAGTAATTATTGATTAAATAACAATTTATAAACATTACTTAAATAGCTATTAATTAACTATTTAATTTAAAAATTATTAATGAGTTAAATAGTCATTTTATTTATTTATTTACTCTTGTTTCTCTTTGCTTACGGTCTTCCATAGGGCTCCGGCACTTCTAATCTTAGAAATTAAGCCCTGACCGGACTACATTTCTTGAAAGGGCGCATCGGATGAAGATGAAGGAAAACAGGTGATGACGCGCCTCGAGGAGAGAAGAAGCAGACAAGTTGACTGACACTCTGGACTTGATATTCGAAGGTACGCTATTTTATTTTAAAACTTTACTATCACTTCTTATTTTCCGCTTCTGGCCAGAATTAAATGTGTTAACTTGTTTATGCAAATTGTACTTGCTAACGCCCAAGTATTTAAGCTGTGGCTTTTTGCCAAGAGTTAGAGAGAAAGAGGGAGAAAATGAGCTGCCTTGCCACTGCATTACATGCGAGGTTTCAATCAGCTGCTGTTTGCCTTTAAGGCCACAGGTTTAGTCCTCTTGATATTTTAAAACGTATTATAGTTTCGGCAGTTTGCGTACTACATACGTAATATTTTAAAAGGTCAATCTTAGTGTTAGGCATTTGTAAACTAATTTAAAGTTAGCTCTTATTTAAAATTTTAGTTAGTAGTTTTATATTTTTACGTTCAGACCACAAGTGGTTGGTCTCTGCATCCCGAAGTGCGGGAGCACCTGTATAGAGAATAAAGGGTAAAGTCAACCCTTCCTGCTGGTGTTGTCCATTCCACACATTTTTGAACATACAGTGGATGGACAAAAATATGGAAACACCTTGTGAAATGCATATTTGAAAAGAAAGATTGATTTAAATGAAATATGTAGGTGGCGCTGGCGTTTTCGACTACTGACGCCACCTATACAACTTCATAAATGTGCTAAAACAGTTCAGTTGTTGTCGGAGTACTGTTATGTGAGGTTGTCATTACATTATGTCAGAGTTAACAGACTTCGAACGTGGGCAAATTGTTGGAGCACGTATGGTAGGTGCTTCCGTAAGCAAGGTAGCCGAGGTGTTTAGTGTTTCAAGAGGTACTGTATCGAAGATTTATTCCGCATATTTGAAAAGCGGAAAAACATCATCTGCTAAATCACAGCGCGGACGAAAGTGTGTCCTGAGTGATCGTGACAGACGATCATTAAGGGCAATTGTGACGAAAAATAAGAAGACCACAGCAGCAAAAGTTACTGCTGAAATGAATGTTGTGAGTACCGAACCCTGTGAGTACCAAAACAATTAGAAGGGAGCTTCATAAACAGGGAATTGCTGGCCGTGCTGCAATTGAAAAGCCACTCATCAGTGATGCTAATGCCCGTAACAGGAAAAGGTGGTGTTTAAGTCATAAAGCCTGGAAGCGAGTAATATGGTCTGACGAGTCTTCTTTCACATTGTTTCCCACTTCTGGCCGAGTTTACGTCTGGAGAACGCCATCTCAAGCCTATAATACAGACTGCTTGTTGCCAAAAGTGAAACATAGCGGGGGTTCTGTTATGGTTTGGGCAGCCATATCGTGGTTCTCTGCTAGCCCCATGATAACTGTGTCAGGGCACATGACTGCCAAGACTTATGTGAACATTTTGGCCGATCAAGTTCATCCCATGGTACAAACTTTGTTCCCCGATGGTGATGGTGTCTTCCAAGACGACAAAGCCCCTGTTCACACAGTTCACATTGTCCAGGATTGGTTTTCTGAGCACGAGGATGAGTTGTCCCATCTCCCCTGGCCACCACAGTCACCAGACCTGAATATTATCGAACCTTTGTGGTCTACATTGGAACGAAAAGTGCGTTCTCGTTATCCACCGCCAACATCGTTATCTGAACTTGCCACCGTTTTGCAGGAAGAATGGTATAATATTCCCTTGGCAAACATACAGGAACTGTATTTATCCATTCAGAGAAGACTGCAAGCTGTTTTGGATGCCAACGGGTTTCCTACACCATATTAAGCAAAGAAACATGTTTTTTTAAAGGTGTTTCCATATTTTTGTCCAACCCCTGTAGCTTGAGTAAGCTTCCTGTTCCTATGCAGGACACATCATGTTTCCAAAGCAAATCAAGAGAAACATAAGTCCTGATACGCTGCTAAAAAGCAGCGTATCAGGACTTATGTTGCTAAAAAGCAACAAATGTTGCTAAAAGCTAAAAAGCAACAAAGACTTATGTTAGCATGACTTACGCTGCTAAAAAGCAGCGTATCAGCGTAAAAAAGTTTCGATTCGGATATGTTATAATATTTCAAGGCTCTCATAAGCAAAGTGTGTAAAATAAATTCAAATGTGAATATGGATAATTTGCATCTTACTTTATAAGGTTTTTATCATGATTTCTAATATATACTTAGTGAAACACCTAAATCCATCAATTTTCGAAAGAAAGTGGAAATCGTACTGCAGCAAGGATATTTGGTGGTGTGAAAGCTCCACACGTAAGTGGAAGAAACATGAAATCACAATAATTAATATATAAAGAATGAATGTGCTTTGCGTAAAAGAGTAACGAAATGACCTATGGTAGAACAGTGTTGCGAACAGTGTCCAAAAAAACCGCCAGAATGGATTAATTGCAACGAGAAACAGCGTGTGTTTATTTGCCTTTAAGTGAGGGAAAAAAAAAAAGAATGCAAATGAAAACAAAAACTTTTAATTATCTGAGTTGATGTAGCGTTTTTCTGCTTAACGGATGGCTCAAAATTAAAACCTATGGTTATTTTTAAAAGAAGGCCACGCAGATGGGAAAGAGGTTAGTGACTGCCGTACCGAAGTGCCTGGGTTCGAATCCCGGAGAAGGCATGGATACACTTTGTCCGTTCCTTCAATAGGAGGTAACCGTGTCCCACCTATTAGGTGCCTGCATAATAAAGAGACTACCGTTCCTTCGTAGTGGCTAACGCATATAAACGGCTACAGCCTGCCATTGGAAAAAAAGAAAAAGTGTTTTAAACGAAAGACGATACCGAAATGCAATTTCCTAAACGGTGTTTTCAACAAGGAGGTTAGAATAGAAGGAGGGAAGGTTCACCTCAAACGGTGAAGCTTGGCGGCCATGTTCCTCTTATCGCTTTGACTTGTGCAAGGAAGTCCGTAATTGCAATATTTTTTCTTCTTTTCTTTTTGAAGCATCCTGGGATTTCTCTTCAAGCGTAAGTATTGATTTTCTTTTATTTATGTAATTTGATAACTTAGATTAAAAAAATATCACAATGTTATGTTGCTTTCTTTCCAGATGTGAAAAAAAGGACTTAGTAATAAGCAAAATATGTTAAATACATTTTAATGTTTCTGTTTATAGCTGGCATCTTTGTTCCTTAATATACAATGATGTATGCTAGAATTTAAACTGTATAATTTGAACGTTTTAGGTAATTCGTTTGATGATTTTCATGAAAAGTAAGACAGCGATTGTTACTATTTTTATGACTTGTAAAGTTGTTAAACAAAGTAATTCTTTTCTTTATGTATTAATTATTATTCATTTTTAAGTTTTGTGAACTGTTAGGAATATAATTTGTGCATTTGATCAAGATAAACTAACTTTTCTGTTGTAAAATTTTTTTTTTGCATAAATTTACAAATTTGTGGGCAGTATAGAGATAAAATATTTACACACCTGAACATGTGGAAAGATGTATTCAAAATTATAGGTATATTTCTGTAATTCAGCTTAATTCAAGGCAATTTCTTTGAGATTCATAAATATGAAGCGCACATAAACTGAAATCACTGAATTCACATAAATCTGTTTTAATGTTTTAATTTATTAATATTTATTTTCTTGTTGTTATAAGGTTATTGGTTTTGAAAAGAATCTATTTAAACTTTCATTTAAAAAAAAAAAAAAAAAAAAAAAAAAAAAAAATGCAACCTGTGACCATCTTTTTAGATAATTATTTGCTATTAATTTCAGGTTAAAATTATTTTAAATGATTCCTTAATAAATTACAATATTGTGAATAAATCAGAAATATCACTTCTTAAAGGAAAAATTGGAAACTACACCCAACAGGTTGCTAATAAAACCTAAACAAATTCTTGAAATATGCAGAGTTTTTAAAGGCTTGAATGTTACGCACATGCATTTAGATTTCGAACTATTTCTTAATGATTTTCTGTACGTAGTAAATTACGGATATCATCTTTATAACTTTAAAACAAAACAATTACAATAGCGAAGTTATTTAATTATAAATTTTACTATTTTTAGTGTAAAATACGTGCACGGAACAGCTTAAAAACACGTACGTTTCACTGCCGTAATGCAATGTTTTGAAGTTACAAACATGGACGCCGCTTGTTCGATGGAGTTTCATTCCCCGATAGTGGAGGAAACTGCGAACCCTCTTTCCTTCTATTCTAACCTCCTTGGTTTTCAATTATGTTCACGAGAAAGGTGAGATGGACGAAAATGTTGTGAAATTGTGGATAAGAAATGTTTGGCAAACGTGTTCTTAATTAAAGAATCCAGAAAATCTTTTAGTTTGAGACATGTTGAGATTTCATCTAACAGATAATACGAGGAAATTGTTGAAAGGCAATTATTTCAGGAGCATTAAAGCCATTATTTCATCCTTTAGAAGTGTGTATCAATACACTTTTCAAATAAAATTTAAAACGGCAGTGGAATACATGGATGTTAGAAGGTGAAAACACATTTACAAAAGGAGGCCAAATGCATCCTGCCAGTGTAGAATTACTGTGTGATTGGATTAGAAAAGCATGTAATGAAATTAAACCTGACATAATCCAAAATTCATCTATAAGTATATAAGTATGGTATATCTAACCATCTATATGGAATAAAAGATGATTACTTATTTATGGATAAGAATAACATTGATGGTGAAGATGAAACAGAATTCGATGATGCACCTGAAGATAAAACAGAAGATGAATATGACGAACTTTAAGTTCATAAGGCACATCATTTCTTTTAAATAAATAGCATTTAGGTACAATCAGAAATCTAATTATTGTATGGTCATCTCTTCCTCATTTTTAAATTTATCGTTTTTATACTACAACGATTTCATGTAGTGATTAAGTACCAGAAAAGGACAAGACCATATAAATGCAGACTCACTATCTCGATTAACTGCTTCTCTATGAAAATATGACTGCAAAATCACTAACTTTTGAAACATTATAGACATTTTGACTATTTTATCCGAATAAATGTTTTAGCTACGGTTTGATAAAATAGGGGTATGATGTTGTTGTATTGTTGTTGTTACTAATCTCCATGCCTAGAAATATACTAGACGAGGTCCACGAGTCCATTCACCTTTAAAAAATCGAAAAAAGCTTAGGAGACCCGTAAAGGTCTACAAGAGACAACTCCAGGCACTCAAGGATATGTGCCGGTGATGCGGGTGCATTGTGACTCTTAGAACAAATTCGGTGCATCTTGATACCACTCTCAAAAGTAAGTCCCCTCAGGTGCCCACTGAAGAATCGGGAAAGTGTTGTCTGAACACATCTTTCGCAATCCATAGCAAGGGATCTTCCAGGACAATCAGCTTGATACCAGGGATGACTCGGGGGAACGAGCCAAATTTGCCTGTTAGCATGTCTTCTAATGGAATGTAGGGGTATGATGAACTTAATGATTGATTTGCATTATTTTGTCTATGTGCTTAAGATAATTTTAAAGACTTAGGTTTAAGAAAAAGAATTTGTTAAAATGATGCTTAATAAAATTTTTATTTATACTTGTTTCTATTAATTTCGTGAAATACGGTCTTTCTTTTTTCCCAAGAAAAGGTGTACTTTTGTTTGGTACTAGCCGTTCCGCGGCTAGCAAGGTTCAGTAAAAATGCCTAATCGGAACACCAAACATTAAATTAAAAACCTATAGAGAATTTTACTCTGCAGAACAACTTTGTTAGAAAAAATCAATATAAATGTATCACATATTAAAAAAATCACAATAAAATAAGCAGTATCCCTTAATACAAATATCAATTATCCTAATAAATAAATTAACCAACTTCCCGTTGCAAAATCTTAAGAATTCAAATGGTATAAAGGAAGTTAAGAACTTTGCTTCCTTAAAAAAAATCATGCAAAACTTTATATATAATTAAAACATAATATAAAAGAGTTATAATGAAATAAGCAATAAATCATATTTTCGAGAGAAAACAGTCAGCAAGCAGTCCAGTATCCAAAGCAATGAATAAAACACTGTTGCCAAAACCACATTTATAAAAGCATGAAACTATTCAAAATGATGCGATTTCATCAAAAAAGATAAAATAAAATTTTAAAAAATCTGATTCGAATTTTGAAAAAATCGCTTCGGGGTTCACTGGCCCCTGTCTAGGTGCCCTTATGTACCAAATTTCGTAGCCCTGGGTCTATTAGCCTACGCGCAGCACGAACGAAAGACACACACACAAAACTACAGATGAAACATCTTTGAAATACTACATGGCTATTCTTCAAGATTTAACGATGGAATCCTATTAAAAGCTGGTGAGGAAAGCGTAGACATATGAACTATTCCAAAAGAAATTCAAGAAGAAATGCGCAGTATTATCGAAAGGTTAACAACACAAAATAAGCGAATACTACGACAAAAGAAGTGCCGAACTATGTTTTTTGAACCAGGTGAAATAGTGGTTGTTCGACAACCATTGAAACCAACAGAACATACAAAAGCTCAGCCAAAATACAGAGGACCTTTAATTATGACAGAAGTCCTCCCCAGTGATACTTGCAATGATCCAACTGGAAGAAAAGAGCGTGGCAGGTTCTAATACAACAGTAGCCCAGATAAATCAGGTGAAGCATTGGCATAATAATAACCTAAAAGATAAATCGGATGATGAGGAACCGGGTAACTCGGATATTAACCAGTAAAGCAACAAAGGTAATGTGAACTTTTATTCATTTTTTCCTTATAATGTACAAAAAAAGTGTATTGTTATGGTAATGCTAATGATATGTGTTATAAAAAAATTGAGATCAAATGTTAGTCAGGGTGCCGGAGTGTTAGCGATTTCAATAGTTCACTGCCAAATGGCATCATGATCGTTCAAAAGTAGCTGTAATAATGTAAACGCGAGAGATGAAAGTGTACCCACGAATGAGAGGCGATGCTACTAGCCACTCGTCGCCTTTTCAAAAAAATAAAATATTTGTTGTTTAATTGTTGAATTTCGTCCTAGTGAATAACTCCAAATGATACACATAGTGCATATATGAAAAAAAAGTTTAAAGTCAACCTATTTACTGAAAATTGCCAAAACTGGCGAAAGTTCTAGGACAGGCGTGATTTTTTTGACCTAACGTCGTCTTGTTAAAAAAAGCAGTCTAAACGCGTTGCAAACTTTCCTACGCGTACTCGTTTCTGAATCCACAAAATTGTCCCCCATCTAACCTAAAATAAGTGTGCGATTTGTAATGTTTAAGAAAACGCAAGATTTAAGATTCTCAGGTTATATAATGCAATTATTACTAAAGATAATTTAAAGGCTTTTCTCAGACCGCAAGACTTCTATACCGCTTTACTGAAAACAAAACAAAAAACACTTCTTATGTGTGTAATAAGTGTATGTTTTCTGTAATCTAAACTTTCCAATAGATCGTAGTAGTGTTTATCATACATGTATAGAAATTTCCTGTTATGTTTTACCACCAATCCTCGAGTTCCATATCACAGATTATGTTCTTACTGCATTAATATAAATATTAACAAGACATAGTGCACAATAAAAATTAAGCTTTATTTCGGAACTTCGCGCACACTGCCCGACAGCCTGCCTGTTTCGCTCTGCTCGCTACTCGTAAGAAACTTCTCCTCTAGGGTTGCCACACTTATCGGAGGGCGCAAGGCGCGCTCCTTATCGCCATCACCACAGAGTTTTCCCCCAGTTCCTTTAATGGCTATTCAAAGGAACGACATAGGTTATGAAATTATCTCAGAGTATCCGTGCTGTCGGGTATTTTTTTTTTATGATTACAAAATTAGAATATAAAATTAGAAAAGATCAAAATGCAATTCAATATATAACAAGGTATTGACACATATAATAAACATGAAATAACAAGAAATATGTTAAGATATGAATTTTAAAAAAGTGTTTTAAATTGTTATGTAAGAAGCAAGTTTCTTAGGGAAGTGAACATGTCTTCCCGATCTGGTGACAGTTTGTGTCTTAGAGAGTTCGTTTGCAGATTTATTCTGAACTGTCTTTAAGTCTTTATTTGTTTTCAGTTCAGGCAAATTAGAGTCCGAAAGCAAATAGGCTGGTTTCACACGGTCTATAGACACAGTAGATTTCAGACCGTTAATATCAATTGTGAAAGTTTTGTCCGTTCTAGAAAGAACTTTATGCGGACCTGTATATGGTTGGCACAGAGGTGGCTTTACTCGATCGACACGTAAGTATACATGCGTACACGACTTTAAGGTAGCACTTACGTAACATTTTTCTTGGCAATGTGCAGATGTTGCTATTGGATTCAATTGTTGCATTCTATGCCGGAGATTCGTGATAAATTGTGTGTCATACGAAGATATCTTAGATGACGTTATCATATCACTAGGCAGCTTGAGAGTTGTGCCGTACACCAGTTCAGCACAAGATGACTGTAGATCTTCCTTTACGGCTGTCCGAATACCAAGCATAACAACTGGTAGTGTTTCAGTCCAGTTATTGGTCTCGTGAGCCTTGAGAGAAGATTTTAAATGTCGATGAAATCGTTCAACAATGCCGTTTGACATTGGATGATAGGCTGTTGTTGTGATTCTGTTCGTACCCAAAATGCGCGTGAATTCTGCAAAAAGTGCGGATCTCATTTGAGAACCTTGGTCTGTTGTTATGATCGATGGGCAGCCAAAACGAGATATCCAACAGTTGAAGATGGCTCTGCAAATGGTTTCCGTTTTCATATCCGGGATGGGAATGGCTTCAGGCCATCTGGAGAATCTATCTATTAGAGTCAAAAGGTACACATTGCCTTCTGATGGAGGTAACGGTCCAACGATATCCATATGGATTTCTGAAAAACGTGCATCAGGAAGAGAGAATGTGCCCAGTGGTGCTTTAGTATGCCTAGTAATTTTCGATTTTTGGCAAGATTCACAGGATTTCACCCAATTTTTGATATGACGTTTCATATCGGGCCATACATATCGAGAACAAATAAGCTTCGTAGTAGCTGCAATTCCTGGATGTGACAGATTATGCAGATGATTAAAGATGAGTCTGCGAAAGGAATTTGGAACAAATGGACGAGGAATGTCTGTTGATATGTCACACAGAATATTGGCACGGTTTAAATTCCAGTTTCAAAGATGATGTGTTGTTTTTGAGAAGGTCTTGTACCTCCGGATCATGCCGTTGAGCTTCCGAAAATTTTTCAAAATCCAAAAATGGAGATTTTGTTATGGAATCAATTTCGATTCTTGAAAGAGCGTCAGCAACGACGTTTTTTGAACCTTGCACATGCCTAATATCAGTAGAGTACTGAGAAATAAAATCTAAATGTCGCAATTGTCGAGGTGAACATTTATGAGGGTTCTGTTTAAAAGCGTATATTAACGGTTTTTGATCCGTATAAATTATAAAATTTCTGCCCTCTAACATGTGTCGGAATTTCTTAATTGCAGAATAAATTGAAAATAATTCCCTATCGTACGCGGACCATTTCTGTTGACTTTTATTGAGTTTCATAGAGAAAAATGCTATAGGTTCCCATGTTTGTTGAGACAATTGCATAAGTGTGCCGCCTATTGCGACGTCTGAGGCATCTACCCAGATGCTTAGCTGGGCTCCGGGAATAGGGTGTCTCAAAAGGGTAGCCTGAGCAATGGCATTTTTGGCAGCAATAAAGGCTTGTTCAGCATTCTCGTTCCAATTTAATTGTGGGGATGAATCCTGAACACGAGAACGAGATTTCTTTTTATTAATATAGCCTTCTAACAATTTTATTAAAGGAGAAAGAATATGTGCTGCTTTAGGTATGAAACATCTATAAAAGTTAAACATGCCTAAAAATCGGCGAAGCTGAGTGAGAGTGGTAGGTTGAGGAAAATCTAAAATACATTTGACTTTGTCAGGAAGAGGTTCAATTCCGTTTTCACTAAGGTGAAAACCTAAGAAATCAATAGATGTTTGACCAAAGGTGCATTTTGAAACATTTATGCAAAGTCCATATTCCTGAAGTTTGGAAAATAAAGCTTTCAAATGCCTGCAATGTTCCTCAGAATCTTTAGAGGCTATGAGCAAGTCATCGACAAAAGCGTAAACGCCTTCTAAATCCCGCGTGACTTCATCTATAAAACGTTGAAAAGTCGCAGATGCATTGCATAAGCCGAATTGCATACGGATACTTTCGAATAAACCGAATGGTGTGCATATGGCGGTTTTGTGGATGTCGGCTGGGTTAATTGGTATTTGATGGTATGCCTTAATCAGGTCGACATGACTAAAAATTTTAGTACCGTGCAATGCAGCAGTAAAATCGGCTAAACATGGAATAGGGTATTTGTCTTTTATTGTTTGAGCGTTCAATGCTCGATAATCTCCTACAGGTCTCCATTCCAGACTTCCCTTTTTTGGAACCATGTGAAGTGGGGATGCATAATTGCTGCTCGAAGGTCTCAAATGCCCCAATTGCATCATAGTTTGAAATTCTTGTTTTGCTATTTTTAAGCGATCTGGAGCTAACCGACGAGGCTTTGCAACCACAGGTGGACCTTTAGTTATGATATAATGAACGGTGTTATGTTTAACAGGTTGGTTAGGATCTGGTAATCTAGTAACTGAAGGAAATTCTTTTAAAATTTTGTGATATGGTGTATCACTAAATACAGTTTTTACTGAATAAATGCTTGCATTTTTCACGCAACCGACGGTTTTAAAATGCGTTTTTAAATCTTTGAGACATTTGTTTCTGAGATCAGGCACCAATTCAAAGAAATGGAGAAAATCTGCTCCAAGAATGGGTGTACTAACATTTGCTATAAGAAAAGTCCATGTAAACTGTCGTCTTAATTTGAAATCCAAAGAAAGTGTTTTTTGACCATAAACATGAATAGTAGAAGAATTAGCAGCGAAAAGTGTTTGTTGGGACGAATTCCGTTTTTGAGAATTATTTGCTGGAAGTAAGGACACGTCAGAGCCGGTATCGACCAAGAATGAAAGGTTTGTTCTACGGTCACGAACGAACAGGCGACGTGAAACTTGAGGCAAAGAATAAGTCGCCTCTATTCTTTGCTGGTTTCGTTTCCCTGCCATGAACAAGGTTTTGTACATTTGTCATCTCTACACTTTTTCCCAAAACGTCTATGATACCAGCAAACAGAATAATCTCTCCTTTGGGAATTGCTTCTTTCCTTATTGCGATCTCCGCGATTTGGCGAGCGACCACGAGAAAGAGAAATGCGATCAATACGTTTGTTTAATTTTTCTATTTGTTTAAATAATTTATGCTCAAGAGACTGATCGACTGTGCGAGAAACGGCACAAGTCCCTGGGGTTGGATTTACTTCTAAAATTCTGTCGGCAATTTCTGCAGCTTTATCTACAGTTAAATTGGACACCGCTGCCAAAATAGACTGAACAGTCGAAGGCAAACGTTGAAGGAATAATTCTAACATTAAGTTATCAGGAACATTTAAAGATTCTGCTCGACGTTTCATATTTCTAAGCAAATCGGAAGGTTTTCGAGAACCTAATTCTTCTCCAGATAATAATTGGCGAATTTCTTGCTGAGAAGATTCTCCTGAACGATTTATTAACTCAGTTTTAAGCTTTGCATATGGATCAATAGGGTCTGGTTTCATAAGTAAATCCCGTACTAGTGATGCGATATCTGGAGGTAGATGAGAAACTACATAATTATATTTAGTAATGGATTCTGTGATAGGTTTGGGGGTGGCAAGAGCAAAAGTACTTTCACACATAATAAACCATAAAGATGGGTCTGATCGGTTATAAACCGGAATTTGGACGGCATGAACATCAGACATTGTGCAAGGTTTTTAAGCCAAAATAAAAGGAAAAATTTAACTAAAGAAAATGAAATTAAATGATAAGTAGAAAACAGAATTATAAAATGATCTATAATTACTACTCATCTGTGATCCGGAGGACGAAAACCGATGTAATCCATTACTTCTGGTTTGGAGATCTTGAGTGATGGCTTGTAGTCAAAACCGAAAGTGCTTGAGAACTGTTCATACGATTTGACACAGTCCGGGTTACCATTATAGTGATTTCCGGTTATGTTTTACCACCAATCCTCGAGTTCCATATCACAGATTATGTTCTTACTGCATTAATATAAATATTAACAAGACATAGTGCACAATAAAAATTAAGCTTTATTTCGGAACTTCGCGCACACTGCCCGACAGCCTGCCTGTTTCGCTCTGCTCGCTACTCGTAAGAAACTTCTCCTCTAGGGTTGCCACACTTATCGGAGGGCGCAAGGCGCGCTCCTTATCGCCATCACCACACATGTTTAACTGTGATGGCATGTCTGCTTCCAGATGACTTAGTTAGCTTTTCCATGTTCGTAAATAAATGTTATATTGAACACGCTCTTTCTTTATTATTATTTGCGACACAATCTGAGTTTATAGATAATTATGCAATTTTTTTTTTACGATGCTGCTCATGAGATTTATTACGAACTGATTTAATCAACAGAGTGGTTTTTAATTTTGAAAATCAAGAGTGTACCTGAAAATGGGGTGGATGTATGTAGGGGAGTGATAGAGCTGTTGTAAAGCAATTCTTTTACTTTCGAAGGTTCCAAAAGTCTCAACTTTGTCAGCAGTTAGTTATAAGTGTACATTCGGTGATTTAAAATAAAATTTAAAAAAAAAAAAAAAAAAAAACTAAAATACAAATATATAGAACTGAACACCGAAGAGAAAGAGCTAGTTTTTTAAATGTATTGGAAGAGGAATTTTTTATACTTCGGCCATAAACTTTTAGCAATCGATTATGAGAATAAGAAACTTTCCGCAGTGGGAGCTGTGGTAAGAACACTCTTGAGCGACGAAAGTAAATCAAAATTCTTGCGTTAAAACGAGACCTAATATTAGGCTTAAAATGTTACATGCTGTAGCTGAAGGAAAAAGTAAGAACTGTATTGTTGGGAATAGTTTTGGTGGAAGTTGCCGAATTTCAATAATTCAGGAAGATTTATCAAGAAAATTAAAACTGTTAGTGAAAGAAGTTATTTTAGATCTGAATCTCGTTGATTAAAATGACTGGATCCAATGGTGAAGAAAGAGAGTTAAACTTACTCAACGAAATATTAACTATCTTGAAAGTGCATAGTTTTTGGGAGTCATCGAAGCACCATCTGTAGCAAATGCTGATATATGAATACCAGATTCTGAAATCTAGCTCAAACTCCAAACATTCGACATTACTTAACCAGATCTAGAGGCACACTGAAAGAATGAGTCAAGAAATTTCGATTTTAATTGACGCAGATAATATATATAAAATATATTTCAGCTAATAAAGAATTAAAAAATAATAAATAGCAGCGTCGTAGCAATGTATATTAAGCTAGTTGGTATATCTAAGATAGATTTTTATTCTTCAGCAACCTTTCAAATACGTTATTCCTGTTTAAAGTCAGGTTAAAGAAGAGAAACTTATAAGTTCTACTGAATCCAAAGGAATAAAAATTATTTTAGATCGAGAAAAAAACGGAACGGCTTTACAGTGGTTTGAAAACTCGATAACTCTAAAAGGAGATCGATACAAAATCCTTCTTTCGAAAGATGAATATGTGACTATACGTAGTAATCATAAAAATGCTAAAAGAAGTTAGTTGAATTCGGTCGCAAAATTTAAATCTACCTCTTAACTGTTACGAATAATCGGCTACTCTCATTATAATTTTGGCACTGAAAAGTGTTTTTGCCCAGTTGCTTTCACGGGTTCTCCTCATCCAATCAGCCTACACCTGGATTTCATCATCAACTCCTCACCCAGTAACTCCCGTAACTTCGAAGACGTAGGACAATGAAGCACGCTGCTGCTCCTCTGCTCATCATACTCAGGGATAAATAGGAGTCCTGATCATACTGCCGCCATTCGTCCAAGATGATGAAGATTTCACTATCGCTTGTAAATTAACCTTCAAGCTCTCCTTTACCGCTAGGTCAACTTGCCTATACTTTAGCGATCGTGATCGAACATTTGCTGCTTCCGACTGCTTATGAATATGTTAACGTTTTAACACTTCACAAATGCTACGCAATATTCGAAATGAGACCCAGGATTTGATTGACATAGGGTGGCCAGTACGATAGCCCGTTGAGCCGAACTGCCTTCGTTCAAAGATGGCTTTTACTAATAATATAAAGGAACTGTAGAAAGTCAAATTAAGGAAGACATAATACAAAGCGTTTATTATGGTAGAATACTTACTTTTGGGAGAAGAATTGATTATATTTCCTACCGTGAAGACTACAGTTCAATACAGTGTTTCATTACTAGTGATGATTAAATGTTCAGTAGGACGTTTGCGAATTTCTGTTTCTTCTGAAGATCGAGATATGATGCGATTTTTGTGGATTGGTGATAATAATAGCATTGTCTAGATTTTTAGTAATACCAAGGTATTTATTTAAAAGTGAATTAAGGTACTTTTATAAATTATGTAAGAATGAAATATTAACTTTATATGTAACTTCATAAGTAATGAATAAATATTCATTAACTTATGAAGATTTGTACCTTTCTGAGTTGAATCTAAATCGGCTTTTAATTCTGGATGCATCATCTGGGTTTATAACAAATTAACTGACCCTGATCCTTTTTCACTATTCCGTTTTATAATTAGATCAATATTGAACAATTTTGTCCCCACTTGAATCTAAACTAGAATCCCCAGAATCCTTATTGATTAACCTTTTAACTGCTTAAGACGATTTCAGAGTTCTCTTTAAAAATACTTCAGACGTGTCTATATGGAACTGAAATTTCTCGGAATATATTTAAGATGTGTAAACACGAAGCTCAAACTTGGCCATAAATACCCAAGACGGGTTCAGACGGCGTCGTCTCAAAAGGGGTCAAGAAGGGAAGAATGACGGTAATTATGAAGAGATAAGTAAATGGATGTGTTAGAGGCCATAAGAAGAGCTATACAGGGTGTTTATAAAGTCCCGGACCCATTTTGATGTTTAATAACTCATAAAATAATGAAGATATAAACAAACTTATGGCATTTATTGATGGAATAACTTATATATTTTCCTTTTCAGGTTCGAATATCTTTACTTTTGTAAATATCGTCTGCGCGTGTGGTTAATTTCAGATAATTTCATTTTCCAGTCTAAATATCTGTACTTTTCTAAATATCGTCTGCTTATTAATTGCATTTTTCTGGATATGCCAATTTCGACGGTGTACAAAGTTAGTAAGAAAAAATTAAGACTGCATGCATACAAAGTTCAAATTGTTCAAGTTTTGGAACCGGACGATAGGCCTAGGAGGATGGCCTTTGCAACAGATATGCTAAGGAGGATAGAAGATGATGCTGAATTTCTGAAGCGCATAATGTTCTCCGACGAAGCATCCTTTCATCTTTCTGGCATTGTTAATCGCCATAATGTGCGCATATGGGGATCTGAAAACCCCCATGAATACCGTGAGGCACAAAGGGATTCCCCAAAGGTTAACGTGTGGTGTGGACTAATACACCACCGAGTCATTGGACCTTTCTTTTTTACAGAAAAGACGGTCTCATCAGTCGTATACTTAAACATGTTGGAAAACTTCGTATTTCCACAACTAGAAGAGTTTCAGCCACATGTCTTTTTGCAACAAGATGGTGCACCACCTCATTGGGATACCATCGTTCGTAGTTCTTTGAATGACCATTTTACAGGAAGATGGATTGGGCGAGGAGGTCCAATTCCTTGCCACCCAGATCACCTGATATAACGCCGCTGAACTTTTTCCTTTGGAGATTTATAAAGGACAACGTTTACAGGAGGAGAGTGTCGAACATTGATGACCTAAAAGCCAGAATTACAACCGCAATAGCCTCTGTGGATGCCGACATGCTTGCCGGTACCTGGCGTGAAATTGAATACCGACTTCATATTCTCCGTGCGACGAAGGGGGCACACGTGGAAGTTCATTGACAAGGATCATGAAACTTTTTGAGTCTATCTAACCATTTATGTTATTAATTTTAATCTATCTTCATTATTTCATGAGTTATTAAACACCAAAATGGGTCCAGGACTTTATAAACATCCTGTATTTTAAGTACTTTATGTAAAGGCAATTAATGAAAAGTATTTTTATTAAACAATTTTAACGTAAAATTAATGTAATTATAATAGTATTAACTCGTGCTCTAGATGTCACCTACCACTGCCTCATATTTAGTCACAACGGATATGCTTGCAATTGTTTTTACACTAACTATCGAATCTAGCTTTACTCATCCAAATCAATCATGTTATCTGCATTCGCATTTAATATTCTGTATTTAATTTGTCTCTGTGTTGTTTTTTGGTTTCCACAAACATTGAGAAATATTTTTCACTTTATGTTGTTCCGAACGCCATTATGGTTACAGCTGTATCAGAAATTTCTAGGTATTCCGCGTGAATCTACAACAATAAGAGTTCCTCTAACTTAAATTTAGATTTTAACGTAGAACGTGTTGATATGTCGATAACTTATTCCCTTCCTTCACTAGCAGGCCTTCTCGTTTATCGTAGTATTCGAACGAATTTTTGTATCTAGTATTTTTGTATTTTCAGAGCACAGAAAAATACAGGCTTTGTTCCAAATAATAAAATACAAATAATAACACAAAAGGAATAACATTTTATAACAGCATACAAGTAAAATGAAATAAAAGCAGAACAAGTGAATTCAATAATCAGTCTAAATGTCTAAGAACGGCTCCAGGCCGTCTTCTGTTAACTGCATAGTAAGGATCATAATTTAGCATTGGAATTGAGGGGTTGTTAACTCTGGAAATTCTGTCAAAATTTTTTTTAGAAATTTTTGCAGTAACTACAGTAATAGGTTTTATGCCATGCTCTTCGTGTATACTTGCGGTAAAATTAGCGAGCACGAACAATTTGACACACGCGCAATTTGATGTTTTGACTAATTTGCAGTCTCTCAAATGTGGTTTTACATACAAAAACCCAGCTGGGACAGACATAAGTAATAATAGGGAGCAACGTGGGCTAATGAGTAACTTGCTGTCAAGGGATAAAACAGAGTTCCGGTGAATTAAGAAGTGACGAGTAGCTTTACACTTTTCGGAACTTAGAAATTACATGTGTAATACGGGGCTTCCATGTTAATCTTTGGTCAAGTATATAACACTGAGATAGGTTACTGACTGGGACCACGGGATAGCTGTATCCTTATTATATTAAACATGATAGCTCTTCGGTATGAAAACATGACTACCATCGTTTTTTTGACGTTGGTCTTAATTTTCCAGCTCTGACTCCAGTGCATGTATGTGATTTTGTAGTGCATGTTTAACTGAATCCAGAGTTGCGTAATTTTTGCAATATTTTACGAATAATGTTAAGAAGTTACGAGAATAGCAAATGCATGCATTTTCAAATCAGGTTTATTTAATTAATAGATATGGATAAGCTAAACAAGCGCACATTTGCACATATAAAAAATATTAGTACAATACATAAAAATTAAATGAAATTTGACAATTATGTAATTTAGAAGTTACTGAATTTAAAAATTACTATAAATTTATTGTGATCTTTTTTTTTTTTTTTTTTTTTTTTTTTTTCCATAACGTGCTTTTACGTTTTAGTCTTTTTCGACAAATTTTATTAGAATATTTAAATATGGCAAAGCAAAAGAGGACTATCTGCGTAAGGGAAAGGATGCCTTCGTGGAAGATGTATCTAAGTAAAACTGACTCATATTCAGGGTACAAATGGGTAAAACACGGAACCCAAACGCGCAGCCATTTCGTTCATCTAAGTTTGAGTGCTAGTGGAACTAGCAGTAACCAGCGGTTTTAGCCATGTGGACATTGGTGGGAGTTTGATAGATTTGAAACAACTAAAAAACAATATTTAATAAATGTAATAATATTAATAAATGAACCAAATTTAAAAAAATAGATAAAATGTTTATGTACTAGTCGCAATTAAATTTCGATATAACACATAATTACACTAATAAATTAAAGGTAACGGCACTGAAACATTTAAATACTAAACGGAACATATATTAATTCTATGCAGAGAAACGATTTAACATATTTCTCTGGGAATGTCTGGCGGCGGATTCCTTATTATGTGTATCCTTTTTTTAAATTCATCACAGATTCGATATTTTGACTCTTACCTCAAAATATAAATAATCCATAAATTTCAATGAAATGAGTAACTTTATTTTCGTATTAAAAAATCTGTGGATCTTTTCAGTCATAAGACAACACCCGCCAAACAATTTTTTTGTAAACAAATGTGGCACCAACATGATGCTTTCAGACAGAAAATGCACTTTCAGCAGCAACTCATTTCGGAGACGGTAAATATTTTCTAAAGGTAAGAAATTTGTCGCTTAAATTAGTTTTTTTTTCAATAAACTGCACTGGTGTGCAAAACTTAAGCAACAGGTGTTCTTTTTGCTATAACTCCACGCGAAATCATCTAGGAGACATGAAATTCAGAAATGAGGGACAACATTTTGTGTTTAAACGATGACGAAAGCAAAATTACGCAAAAATGAATACAATGCGTACAGTATGGAATCAGACAGAACAGGCTTTATTGAACTCATAGTATCGTTACACATGATTGTCTGTTCAAGAGGAAGACCAACAAGCACATGTTCCTTAGTATGGGATATGCCCTCCCCTTACTGCAATAGTTGCTTCGCACCATCTGTCCATACTCAGCACCAGATTGTCCAACAGATCATGAGGTAAGAGTGCCCATTCCTTAATCAGCATCTGTTTCAGTTGTTGGGTGTTCTCCGGAGGTTGTAATCGTAACACAAAACGTCTCTCCAAAGCATCCGACACATGTTCTATGGGAATTTAATCAGAGGAGTACGCCTGCCAAACCATTCGAGTGATAGGAGTCCGGTGTGGCCGTGCATTGTCATCCATAAAAACAAAGTTTGCTCCAATGGCACCTCGGAACAGACGCACATGGGAAAGGATCGTCTCCTGACAATAGCGATTCCGGTTGCGGAACTACTGTTAAAAACTTTTAGCTCTGTCCGCCCGTTCAGCATAATGTCTCTCCAGATGAGAACTCCAGGACCACCGTAATGGTCTCTTTTCGTAATGTTACTGGCATGAAATCTTGTACAAACTTCTCTCCAAATCAACTGGCGTTCAGAATCGCTTGTGGCGCTAAAATGACTCTCATCCGTAAAGAGGACACAACTCCATTGATGAGATGTCCAGTTTTTGTGCTTCTTGGACCACTCTAAACAGTGCCGCGGATGACCAACTTTCAAAGGGATGCAGCATTCAGGACGCTGGGAGAATTGGCCACCTTTGTGAAGGCGTCTGGACACAGTAAACCACCACACTTGTCACCCTGGTGCTGTACACAGTTGCTGAGCTATGGCATTTGCTGACTGGTTTCGGGCTCTTTTCGCCTGCAGGACGATATATCGGTCATCCACTGCAGTTGTTTTCCTAGGGCGGGCACCACCAACCTTTGTAACAGCTGTGCCTATGGTTTGGAAAGCTTTCCAAGCGCGCGAAACGACTCTTTTGTCAATTCCGAACTCTTCAGATACACTGGTCACATTACGTCACTTCTCCAGCTTTCTGATCATTCTTCCACTTATGAAATCGGATGATTTCTTCTAGCTATATTTCACGAACGAACTCATTTTATTTGAAGCGAATGTCTTTAATTGCGTCTCCATCCTTCCTTTTATTGTTGTCTTGAGCTGAGCGCGCCGACCCTACGCGTTTTGCGTGCGCTCACGTTGCCTGTGACGTTTTGATCCTGACATTTGCATACGCAGGACCTTTTCCCACTGAATTGCATGTTCATTGTACTGATCGCAAGAACCCCTTTTCTGTAATTTCATGGCTATCTGATTAAAAGTTACATTGTTGCTTAAGTTTTGCACACCAGTGTAGAAACAAAACAGAATGACGCATTATTCAAAATATTTTATTAACTATTCAGAGAAAGAATATTGTTATAAAATATGAAGAAAAAAGGAAAGAAATGACACATTTTATTTAACGGGGGCACCGTTGGCGCATGCACTTTTCAACAGAAAAATATTTGAAGCGTGTTGTCCAAAAAGATTCTAGAGGGAAAAAGGCGGCCTAATGCAATAAGTTTTTGCCATTTCAGTAGCATAAAATGACTTTCTGCAATATTGTTCATTTATTTTAGTTAGCTAATGGCAAAGTATGTGAAGACTATCTCCTAATACACTGGTAGCTCGACCAGAATTCAAAACCTTAAGAACGCGCTTGCTGCGTAAGTGTTTTGTGGTTTTAACTATGTGTAACGTAGATATGAGATAGTTTCCCTTAGAAAACCTTCCACGAAGGTATCCCTTCCCTTAGACAGATAGCCCTCACTTTGCTTTAATCTAACACACCAAACCAAACCTAACCTCAAGTGAGAACTTTTATTCTCAGCACGTCTGTTTTTATTTAGAGCATGTCTTCGTGAAGGACTTTTTAAATGAAACTGGCTGGTATTCACGTTACACATAAGACAGAAAAAATTTATGAAAACTGCCGTGTTGCCCGCCCATTCGCGAAGATTTAAATCTGCTTCAAGTTATTTGTTTCCGATTACTTTACCATTAGGTCACTGGCGGCCATTTCTAATAGTACTTATATCAGAAATATTTGCAAAGTAATCGCGAAGACACAATTATTGCATAATAACGGATTAATTAAGTTCGGAATATAAAGAATAACTTCCATTAATGCTACTGCTATCAGCACTGGCATTTAGAGGTATACTGATTTATTTTCTGATCACAAAATGTTCTTTTGACTGTATTTCTTTTTCGCAAAATATCTAACACTTTCATATCCTTATTGCTTTCTTAACTTCATTATATTGATTAAGAGACTTTACACTAATAGAGTACTCTAAAAAAAACATTTAGAAATGCGTATTTTTTCCGCTGATTTTAAAATTGTGCTCCATTTCAAATCTGAATAACAAAATTTTTAAAACAAAAATGTCCATAAATTCTTTTATTGTATTAAATTATTTAGTTTCATTGAAATTCCATGTAAAATATCTACCTTTCGACATTTAAGAAATTTTTATGTGTTATTTTTATATATTAAGTTCACTTTTATAGTGACTATTAATTCACACACACAAATGCAAAACCTTAGGCATGCTGAAAGCATAGTTTTGACATTTCAAAGTGGACGAAGGAAGGATATACCGTAAAAAACTTCGGCACTTGAAATACGAGGTCAAACAAAAAAGCTAGTTGCGACATTTTATACTTTTTTCGTTTTGAGAAATTAGAAATTGTAATCAACTTTTAATACGAAGATAAAATATTTAATTACATGTCATACGAGTTATTATTTATATACTATATTTAATGATAAATGTAAATAAATTATTATATTTTTCAGCATATACTGCTCATTCAAAAGGCGAAATCTTTTTAGAAAATAACATTCCTTTTAAAAAAGATGTAAATTTCAGTACTAAATATGCATGAAAATTTAAAACTTTGAAATTTCCTTCATATTTAACTAGTTTCTTTAAAAAGCAGTTTTAAAAGTCACAGCAATTTAAGCAGATTAAATTTGGCAGAAATCATAAAACAAATATCTTTTATAATAATTATTAAAATATTATGCTTATCTTAAAATTATAGGCGACAAGTGAGGTAAAAATTATAGAACTATTTTAAAATAAACATTATTTGCATGTAAATGACAAGTATAGAAAATTATTGAATGTTTTAAAGATTTTTAATTTATGACAAAAAAATAGCGTGGTCTAATAATATGAAATGCAATCGAACTATAAATGTTACTTTTGAAACATTTCGGCAATATCACGGAAAGAATAAAAGATGTACCAGTTATTTTTAACACAGATTTTATTAATAGCAGTTTAATCAATCTGCGCTGAAACTCAGGTGATAATCAATGACTTCAAAGTACGACGCCATCTTAAGCAAGGCTGTGGAGTCCGAGTCGTGGAATCGGAATCGGAGTTAGGCGGAGGAGGATAGGGGATTTTAATTGGAGATTGGGAGCTAAGACAGCGAGTGTATAGTACGCATAGTAGATCTCTCCTGAATTGTGTCTAAGAACTGACCCAATACCCTGAGCGGTCAGTGATTGCTTTTTTACGAACTTAGCTTCGGTAATTCAAAATGTCCTTTTGGAGGGCTTCCAACGATTCGGATTTTGGACAAAGTGAAGGTGATTCTGAAATTTAATTCCAATCGAACAAAACCTTCCCACTACGGAAAGAGGATCTTTTGTTAGACCAGAAGCCGAAAAGAAGCAAGAATAAGAAGGCGAAGGTGATGCCGGAAAAGGATAATCTACCCTCTACTAGAAGCAAGTCTGTGAATGACATGGCCGAAGCCCAAGGGATAGACATCTTGAAGCAACTGCTCAGAGCGCGAGGAGCTAACTCTTTGGCGGAGTTTTGCAGAGTACCTACTCTAGAAGAAATAATGGAAAGAGATGGTGGGATAGCTGGCGCGGAAAACAGCTAAGACTCCTGCCGAGCATACTGAGCGGAAACTTGAGACGGATACGGAGTGGAAGTTGCTCAAAAATCCAGCGAAAGTGCCAAAAGCAACGGAGCCGATGGATATTACTCAAAGTAATCGTTTCCAGACGTTAGATCAAGGCAGTACGGAAAGTAAAGGAGGAGCAGCGCCAGCAGTCGACACGCCCCCCCCCCCCGTCTATTGTGTTTCCCAGTGACACTCCTGATTGGTTAGCAATCGATGAACTTTTCACGCAGAATTGTGCTGAAACTCATGAATCTAGTGCTAAGACGAGGGCTATCCATGTGTATGTCAAGAATGGAGCGTACTTCAAAAAATGACAAAACTCTTAAGTGATAAAGGCATTGCTTTTCATATGTTTCAACCGCAGGGTGAGAGGAACATCAGGGCGATCATTAAAATCTACCTGCTTCTATCAAGGAAGAGGCGATCCTGAACGACCTAACCAGGCTAAAGTTTCCGGTAGTCAAAGTGAAGCAGTTCGTGAGCAAAAAGAATGATATCCAAGTAAAGCTTCCGATCTTCTTTATTGAACTTAAACGTAACCTGGAAGGAGATCAGATCTACCAACTGAATCACATGTTCAGTTTCGACATTCGCGTAGAAAAGTACAAGCCAAGGAAAAGGCCTGTGCAGTGTTTTCGCTGCCAGGCCTTTAGTTCATACTCAGCACTTGTGCAAAAATCCTAAGCGATGTGTGAAATGTGGAGGAGCCCATCGGAGCAATATGTGCACCAAAATAATATGACACGAAGCCATACTGTATCTATTACGGAAAGGACCACGTGAGTAGCTTTCGTGGGTGCGAAGCCTACAAGACGAGGTTTGAGAAGAAAACCAAACCTAGAATCCAGAGACAACCTGCTCCTTACCTGCGAACTTTCCTGAGCTACCTAGGACGGACAATCGCCCAGCCCAGACTACTAGCAAAATCCGTTACAGTGACAAAGTGAAAAACAAATCAACGCCAGTGACTAGCATTTCTGATGGACTTCTATCGTGTCTTCGTAATCCAAACATCCAGGAACTTGTAAAATTATTCTTGAGATATTTGGTTTCCTGCAAAATTTGAACATCGCGGAGATGCTGCGGTCAGTAATTCAAACTGCGCAGAAGCTCATGGACTACACTGCTTGTGAGTAACTATTTTTTCATGAACTTTATTTTTCAGTAAATATCACTTGTTCATCAGCTCGAGGGCTTTTCCTGACCCTCTATTATTAGTGTATAACTTATCCTTAACCTTGCAATTTAATTATTCGTTAGTCTTCCCATTTTTCAAAATTTTACTTTATACTTGCATCGTTTTTACTTAATTCTTTTTACTCAAATTTCTGAATTTTTCTAATTTAACTAAGTTTTAGAAAGAAATAGGTTACTTTTTGTTATCATTCGAAATTTTAAAATTGTTCTACAAGGGGTAGGGACTTTGGCCCAGGTACCCTGGTGTCACACCGTCCCACTGGAGGTCTGAAATTTTTAGGTAATAGCAGTCGGAGCAGGAGTCGCTAAAAATCAGACTCCGACACCAGCGTTTGTTGGACTATTTAAATTTGAAATGAAATTAAAGTGCACTGAAAAAAAATTTATACAAATGACAAACTGAGTTATTATTTTTATTTATGGACTAAATACATTAATAAATAGTTTTCTATTTTATTGACATATTAATAAATAAATATAAGGAAGGAGGATGGATGGGATATTTGCCATCACTGATTCATTTACAGAGTGCGGCAGGGGAACTTCCTTATTTGAAACGCGCGCCATCTAGCGATATTTATTCCGAGAAGGGGGGCGCTCATTGAAAAGAGAGGTGTCTAACGTTTCATGTCATGTAGGTTTATTGCGGGAATAAGCAAAATATTCGATGCTGGACTGGCACGAATTCCCGAAAACTTCATTAGCAGCCCCGCCATACAAAAACGTGTGACTGTTTGGTGTGCGTTGTCCAGAATAGGCATCATTGAACCATGGTGTTTCGAAGAACATTTCTCTGGACGCCTTATCTCCTTACGGGGCGATCTACAGTGGCTAGCGCGCTCGCCTGATTTAGCACCGCGCGATTTCTTTTTGTGGGGCTATCTGAAATCTCCGACATCCAAAGACCCTGGTTCAACTGAAGAACAACATTCAAGCTGCTATCGACAACATACCCGTTGATATGCTGGTAAAAATGGAAAGAAAATTTAAAACTCGACTATCTCAATGCATTAACCAGAACAGAGGCCACCTTAATAATATTATTTTTAAACCATAATAAAAAATAAAAAAAACAAGTGTCTCTCTATAACTTGGGAAAAAAGTAAACTGATATCGCTTATACTATTTGTGTTATTCATTTTTAAAATAAGGTAGTTTCCCTGTCGCACCCTATAGTTATAAATCTCACTGGTAAATTTGGGTAAGCAGCAATAGCAAAAAGAACTCCCGAAATTGATGCCATTCTTTTAGGAATCGAGCAGAAAAAAAGGAGCGATTATTGTTGAAGGTAAGCGATAGGGAAGTACATATTTGATGAATATAGTGGTTGTTAGAATTAAGAACTTTTTTAGAAGATGTAGATAACGCTAATGTTTCACTAGCAGAAAGACTGTGAAATGATTTTGGAGAATTGGAAAGTCTTCTTTCTACGCCGTATATAGCCACAAAAGAGCTACAATCTGAAGAATTAACAGGAGGTGAGAATGGAATAATGTGATGTTTGTTCTTTCTGAAATGTAGGGCTTATTGCAGAAAGAATAGAAATTATAAATGCCAGTTTTTCCATTTCATAATGAATGTTAATTAATATAAATAATTTGCTATGAGACGAAATTGTTTTGTCTGTAGCATCTATTACTTCTTTTATATTAAAAAAGTAAGCTATAACACATGTGTATACGTTTACATATGTAGAGGAAGTCGGAGTCAGAGTCTTTAAAATTCCAGGAGCCGGGAGTCGAGCATTTTCTCTACCGACTCCACAGCCCTGAATTTAAGTAACTTGGAAAAAGAAAAATGCATAATAATTAGAAATAAAATCGGGTTAATTTTAAAACCAGAAAATAAAGTCTTACAGTAAAGAAAACTTTTCAGCTTCGTAGTTATGAAATCTTTTGCTCATGAAAGATTAATGAGCTGCAACTGCTGGACCCTCTGGTATTCAGATGGTCCCAATACATCTCTCTTGGTCGGAAACATTGAAGTAAAATTCTGGGAGGGAAGAGAAATAACAAAAGGAGTAGCTGGCATTCTTCAAAGCTCTAGGCTAATTTTCGCGACATTTCACGTTGCGTTCGGTCAAAAATTAGTGACCGTTTTAAAGGCATTTATTTAAAATAACTCGACAGGAAAAGGGTTAAAAAGTAAATCTTTCGTTACGACTCTGATATTTTCCTGTTTCTGCTAAAATACGGCAGTGTACAATATACAGAGTGTCCCACAGAGGACACATGTTTTTAAAATTAAATAACTCGTAAAGGAAGATCGATAGAATAATGATACAAAAGGTATGTTTATTGGGACAGCTGTAAAAATCTGATATAGAAGTTTCACATTTAGTTACAAAAGTTGCCAACAGGAACGCTGTAGTAGCTGTACATTCTAGAAAAAGGTAACAAACGTGTCCTCTGCAAGCCGTTGTTGGATTCACATGACAATCTTTTAAAATGTCCACCTTTCGCAGTACAGAGGTGGCGCAAACGAAGAATGAAATTTTCACACACCTCCCGTAGTATTTCAACGGAAATGGATGCATATGCTTCACAGATCGGCTTTCCAAGCTCGTCCAGTGTTGCAGGCTTCTTCTGGAGACGGTGTCCTTCAAGGTGCCCCATAAAAGGTAGTCACTAGGAGTAAGATCAAATGAGTATGGAGGCCAATCCATGTCTCTTCCAGTAAATTTGGAATAGCCCAAAGCAATAACTCTATCCCCGAAGTATTTCTCAAGGAACTGAAACACCTGTTCCGCGAGGTGTGGTTGGGCCCTATCTTGCGTGAACCACGAATTGCCTGGTCGATCCTTCAACGCTAATAGTGTGGCAACAAACTGTTCCAACATTTCAACATAACGGTCATTTCTCACAAGAAGGAGCCAATAACACCTTTGCTGGATACTGCAGCCTAAACAGTTACTTTTGGGGAATATAGTGGTTCTGCTTTACACAAACGGTGGTTTTCAGTACCCCAGAACCGCCAATTTTGTTTGTTCATGACATCATTCACGTGAAAATGTGGTTCATCTCTGAACCATATGCAGCCAACATCGAAACCGCCATCATCAATCATTAGGAGCATTTCGTTCACGAAGTCTTCTCTCTGTTGCACAGCTTAAACGGGAATGGCTTGGTGACATTGGATTTTGAACAGTAACATACGTAGCCTGTTTCCAGTATTTTGTGCATGCTAGATCACGTTAAGGCAGATTCTGCTGAAAGTCTTCTGATGTAGTTCTTCAGATTTTCCTGAATAAGGGCAGAAACTGTCGCGACATTTTCAGGAATAACTACAGTGCACCTAGCACCCATTTTTCACAAACTCATCAGCCACGCTTCCGATCCAGTGAAATTTATCGAAAAGCACACGAATAGTTTTCGAATCAGGACCTTCTGCAACGTTAAATCGAGATTGAAAACCGTTCCTTGTTTTGCTGTAGGACTGTAATTTAACTTGCGAAATTCCAGTACCAGAAAAACACGTTGTTTCATGGAATACATAATTTCATGCAAGTCCTTCGATACCCTAACGTTCTTTCACGTTTTAACAGTGGAACTCTCCGCAGACTGGTCGCTTTGGACTTCAGATCACTCTTTATGGGGACTCCTTCTTGGTAATACAGCGTACGGCGCCACCTATTAACAACTTTTGCATCAGATTTTTACAGCCGTCGCAATAAACATACCTTTCGTTTCATTCTTCTATCGATCTTTGTTTTTGAGTTTTCTAATTTTTAAAACGGGAATCCTTTATGGGACACCATTTAAATCCAACGTATGAAAACAGAGTAGTTCCAACGTATGACGTATTGGATTTACAACGAGCCATTGTATTTGATTTTCAATAGTGGCAGTTTTTATTAAACTATATCAGAATAGCTTTCTATATCCCTATATCGATATATTGTAAGATTTATCATTTAGCACAAATAAAAAAGACTTTTTCGCTACAGACGAATGGCAAAATCATTCGGCTTTGCAATGCTCTTTGCCGTCACTTACAAAATTCGTGTTGCTCGATTTTATCATCTGGTTCTAAATATTGTAATATTCTGCCAATGATATGGCTTCCACTGAAACCACTGTTGCAAAATCTAAATGATTAGCAGCAAAATACAAACTGGCGGCTAGCACATTTTGTTGATTTTTGCGGGCGATATGTGAAAATTCTTACTTGCCTCTCAATTTTGTTTAAAACGCCTCGTCATTTGGAACTCCTTTCACAAGTAACTAATGTTCTTAAACTATCGATATCATAGCAGCATGTTCTAATCGTTTGATGAATGCGTATACCACAACTTTCGAAATGCAAGCTGCACACATTGCATATTATAAAACACATAACTTTCTGCTATAAATTCGAAAAATATAAAATAAAGCTGCTTATATTTGGGGGGGGGGTAAATCTGTCATTAAAGTATCGGCACCTGCGAATTTAAAAATTAAGGCGTTTTCTTTCATTACATGAATTTCGAGAACACATGCAATATATTACTTCAAAATTACAGTATTTTAACAGCAATGATTAATTTATAATATCACTGTGTAACAGAAATATACTTTATGTGATAATATAAACGTCAAATAAAAATCAACAGTTAGAACTAATATATCACATTTTATTTTCAGTATGAACATAATAAGATGAAATTCTCTCTCCGTTCTGTGGGTATCATTTCTTTTCATTCTGCAAGATTCCAGAGAAATTTTTTTTTCAAACGAGCTGCACCTACAAAAAAAAAGGAGAAAAAGTATTTAAATAATTAGCGGAGATAATTTTATTTTCATTTAAAATAAACGTAACTTAAAACAGCCAGTTTCTTCACATTTTATTATTCAGAGTTAATATTTTTTTCATTTTGCCTTGTTTATAATTTTTTTCAATTTCTGACACTGTATTATCAAACATAAAACGGTTAAATGCATCTTTAGAACAATAAATTATTTCTGTCCACGACTATAAAAAAACAAAATTTCCCGCATGCATTAAACCCAGCGCCTTTACAGTAAAACAGAAAAAGCAAAATCAAGGAAGTTACTAATTGCTGCTGAGATTCTTGAATGTGCATCAAGACGTGACGTCTTATCTGACGTGTAGCCCTTGTCTTGCTCGATTTGGAATTGTGAAAAATTTGTTATGTATTTCATTATTATGCACTTATAGTTCTATTAGCTATTATATAGTATCTATATCTTGTAAATATCCGTTTTTATGTAACATATAATAATATAAATAGTACATTGCTTCTCAAAAAGCACACGGCAGTACATTTCACATAACACAGGAAGTTACTCCTGTCATCAGTTGTAAGCAATTGAGTTATTATTCATCAGAATACTAATTAAATTACAGAAAATGCATTTTACTATACTTTTAACCCATTCAGTATTAATTTCCTTATTGAACTGTAATGAGAAAAGGCTTTATGCACTATATAAACAAAATAATACGAATTTTATATAAGATGGCACTTTCTGATTCTGGCATTCTTTGCACCGAGAATTCTTTCCCTCAAATGACTGCCCCTCAGTGATGTTCCCAGTACAGCAAAGGGTGTTAGAGCTGCCAATGGCTGTGCTAATTGCGGGAGCTGCTAGTGTTTCTGTTAGAGAACAGTTTTCACTTTGACATTAGCAAAATACGTAGGTACTACGTACAAGCAATACTTTCATTTTCAGAGTACTCGCACACCAGCCTCATTCTGTGTGGAGAGCTTCTGTTGGCGATTCTGTTAAAAAAAAGTCTAATGTTTTAACATATAATCTTCACTAGAGACAAACCGGATATTCCAAAACTAGATACCTGTCATTTTTTCCGCGTGCATACTACCTCCTGAGAACATCTGCAGGTAGGCAGAATTTTCCAAAGAAAATGTAAATGTCATCAAAATACAAAACTACACATGTGCTGTTCAAAAGCGTTACTAAGGATGTATATGCTCCTCTTTCTGTAGACTTTAGGGGAAATTTTTTACTCAACTGTGAAAAGTGCACTGAATTTATAGGATTAAGGGATTTTTGTAATTGTGTGTGAATGCATCAGAGTTGTTTAACATTTACTAGTTTTTGCCACACAGAATGCCCACAAGCGGGAATATCTCTGAACATTGATGGCTTTGCTGACTTGAATACGAACGATTTTTCCTTAGTAAGCCTTTGTTGGGGTAGGTGCAGATGCTGATGTTCTCTTCAAAACAATTTTCAGAAATCCTTTTCATCCTATGCCTAATCTAATTTGAACATTTAAAAGTCATCTGATAGCTGCATTACCCATAGCAGAAAATTAAAAAAATTGAAACAGTAAATATCCCCGGGATAATCTCGTAATTTGAGAATTTGTAATGCATGCTTAACTTTTAAATGCAGTGCATTTATGAGTTAGTTCATATACAGGGTGTCTCAGCGCCGGGATTACAAATTAGGTACCGTCTTTTTCCGAAAATAAGACACTGTCTTACTTTCATTTTTGGTCCAAAATACGCGCTAGGGCTTATTTTCGGGGGAGGGCAAAAATAAAAGTATATTTATATATTTTTATTTAATATTTATTTTACACAGAATACAGAAATTTAAATTTATTCAATTACAGTCATGTCATCTTCTTCTGGAACATCGTCATAAATAAAATTCATTCTGAATTATATTCTGATTTTCTTCCAAATCCATTTCTTGTTGAATCATTGGTCCGAATCTCTCATGTCTTGCGATATAGCTATCGTTAAATGAATACTTCTTGTCTAAGTAGCCTGTTCGTGGTGCATTGGAAACATCACTATCAGATATTTTGTCCCATGAATTTTTTACCCAATTCACAACTTCTTACAAAATTTATCCCTATGATTTCTCACCATTGTGTTTTCAATATATTCATTGATTTCGGAATATTTTGCTTCAAACATTTCTCTGAAATACGAGTATTAGGAAAGCTAAACATATTATTACTTAATAAATCAACAGCATTTTTTAACGAATTCTTTTTGTCACATTATTTTAACTAGGGATTATTTTCGGGGAATGTCTTATTTTACAAAAAGTTCCGAAAATCACGATAGGGCTTATTTTCGGAGCATGTCTTATTTTCAGAAAAAGACGGTAGTAGAAAAGGTAAGAAAAATCCAAATGACTAGGAATTTCACAGCAACGCAGAGTTGAAAATTCTTTCATAATGCCGCAAATGGTGTTGGCCCACGCATAGGGAAACTTCATTTTACACACGACGCAAACGCTGGCGGGATGAGTACTTATATGAAAACGGATCCAGCCAATTTCCATCTGGTTTAAGGGGCTGGGGAGCGTAATGCGCGAGCCGCATAGTGATAGTTCGAAAAACATTATCTGATGAGGCATAAACCCAATCATAATCTCTTTGGACGCCTGCAACAGAAGTTAGTTAAAACATGCTACTTACAGAGAGTCCTCATGAGTCATGATTGATCGGCAAAGCATCTGGACATGGAGAAAACTGTGCTACATCCTGTACAACGCTCTTTAAATTCGAGTACTCGAGCTCTAACATATGAAAGCATAGCTTGCTGCTGCGGCGTGTTGAGGATTTTTAGAGAAAACGAAATGCAGCAGTATCACGCGCAGTATCTCAGCCAGATAATTATGTACCACAGAACTTTTTGCTTTGCGCAATGGTTTCAGCAACAGTCAGTGTTCACGGATGAGTTGTTCTTCACAGGAAAAGAAATCTTCGATTCGCATAATGACCATATATAGGCGGTGGGGAACCATCATACGGCACGAAGCCATGAAGCACAGAGTCGTTTCGAGTATGTATGGGAGCTGGCACTAGGTCGAATCACTTTATCAGAACCACGGACAACTAGCCTGTTACCTTTTCGTCTGACCGGTAGCAACCCCTTGATATCTTTGAAGCATAGATTGTCACAACTTTTGGAGGACGAACAACTTTTGCACTGCAGTGATCTTCACTGTGGTTCTAACTCGATGGGACCCCTAGGCGATTTCAGTCGTTACTTTCGTTAATTACTAAGACGTTATATTTGGTACACTGTTTTTAGAACATTTCTAGACAATTTAAGTGCAATAGAATGCTGATTATCGGAACTCAACTACTGAGTATCCAAACAATTCAGTTTAAAGGTAAAACAGAACGATGTAGATAAGAAGCTATTCTCTTTTCCCCCCTTTCCTTCCGGCAGACTATATCAAAGAAGTTCGGTAATGATGTGGAACAAATAAGAAAGATACTGGAACGGAACAATAGGATAAGGCTTATTACGAATCTAAATCTAATGATAAGAAGGAGTCTGAAAGAAACTAATCTTCGTAAATAAATTATGAAAAAAATACAATTAATTAATGCTTAAATGTGGACGTAAATGATTTTTTATATCAAATTTTATTTGACGCAGAGATTGATCGTTTGCTCAAGATGACAAGAAATCCAAGAAAACAAAAAACACAATTACGATATAGACCCACGTTCAATCAAATAATTTAACAGTTTAAAATGTGTAAGGGAGTGTATTCTGAAACAAGTGTTAATTTCTGTGCCTGAACGGAATTCGCGACACGACCACGCGTAAAAGAACATTTTCTTTGAAACAAAATGCAATGTTCGGTTTTTCTTCTTTATAAAGAAGAAATATAATTAACCAAGTCTCAGTTTGAATAGGATAAAGTTCCATATTTTTATTATCTCCTAGTGCTTGAGATTGCGCACTGCCATCTGAAATAAATGTTACAGTTTTCATCCCAAATTTTTGTTTATGCAGATTGGGATAGGTACCAATAGGCATTATACTGCACTACCATTATTTTAGTTTTCTGACTTTGTTTCTGATAATGTGAATTCAGTTCCACATGAATATGAATTCAGTTTTGATTTTTATTTCGTTATTTTTTTGGAATGTTTGTATGTATTTAAAAATGAAAGAAAGAAAATACGTGTTTATTTAATTCTGTAAAGAATATATGAGAAATATTTTTACATAGATTAATTGTGTTTTCCCATAAAATTTTAACAAGTTATTCTAGAAAAATTTTAAATTGTGATAAACCATCCCCTTTATAACGAATCTCAACATTTTATGTCTTGAAGGATTTCCTAAATTATAAAGAAACTTGAGGAAATGTATAAGAAGTTAGAACATTTTATACATTTAAACTTTTTTAAATTTTAAACTTTAAAATTTTCAAGTAAAATAACTAACATTTGATTCATTAATTCATCTTAAAATAATAATAAAACATTAATACTACTTATGAAATTTTTATATTCATTAAAATACCATTATAATAACGTTTTTGATTAAAATATATCTCTTACAAATAACTATTCCACCTGTGTTTGTTTCAAATTGTTCAACAACAGTTTTTAGTTGTATTCTCAATTTCGTAAAACTGCTGATAGCTTTTTTGACCTTGCAGTTCAAGAAATATTCTTCGTCATCAACTAATTAAAACTACGATAAAAACTTACGGCTATAGATTTACAATTTATTACTCATGGGGTAGAATTTTGTCCTAGGAGCCCTTTTGCTGTGGCCCGCGGCCACCAAGGACAGTTTTTTTACATAAATTTATTTGCATATAACTCACAAGAAAATGAATGTTTAGTAACTGGAATTTTTGCTTTATGAAATTGTAGGATCTTATGCTAAGAACCAATTATGATGACATGAAACTTTACTATTAACTTCTTTCTATAGTCCTCATTTGAATGCCCCCCTCAAGACCTGAAGGCTGCCTCAACGTGGCGAGGGGGTGGCACTGGGTGGAATAGGCGAAGTACGTCGGGAGTGTATGCTCCTGGTAGGGCCACGTTAGGCGTGAAGGCTAGAGTTCTAGAGTATTTAAGCTGAGTATTTAAATGTTTCAGAGTTAAAAGAATAAGATCCTGAGAAGAACTGTAAATCCACATTACCTGATTAGAAACAAACTGATCCATGACGACTTCAAAATCGACCCTATATTGGACCACATCACTAAATTTAATAACGTTTCTTCATAAGTGGACTTGGATGTGATGCTGCAAATTTTTTAGAAGTTCTTAGCTATTAAATCATTCTAGAAGATAATTTGACCACGATTTGCTACTCACATGCTTAGAGATCATAACTTCGTAAACTAGCTTGCACTGCAAACGTTTACTTGTTTTCTTGCGCAGCGTGATTTTTGTCTCTGATCGCTTTCTATTAGATTCGAACACATGCAGCCCCTTTTTTACCTCATTTTCTGCACCATCCCTAGAGTTTCACTCAAAGTCATACACCCTCAGTGGCTTAATTTTCTTACCTATCTTATTAAGGTTCCTTTTGGGACCACATGAGCAATTTCATAATCACTATCAGTATCAGTTTCAGAGTTAGAGCTTTTTGCAAACTCGCTCGCAGTTTACGTCTTATCATTAGCTCTGCCAAAGTTTGTTACGACTTTGAGCCATTTTTGCAGCCGAATCAACTTTTAAAAGCGCGACGTTAATTGCTTGAGCCAGCTTAAGTGGATTATTTTGTGTGTAGTCTCAGAGTACGTTATTTGAATTTAAACTTTCATATATGTTGTTTTAAATAACCGCAAGTGGCAGAATTTTGTTTTGTAGCACAAGTGGTGGCTTCTGCTAAATTCAAAGAGTTAATTAAAAATATAATTTAATTTTCATGGAACTTTTTGTCATCTGATTTCAGACTAGAGCGATAACTTGCTTGTCAATATACTAAGATTTGAGAGGCATTGAGTTAAATTTCTATACAAATTAGAACACTACATTTAGCGCCCAATTCTCTCGCGAATCACGCTAGGTAAAGATGCAAATTTTAGCCTGCCTTCCTCAAGACTCCAAGTTTCTACAGCACTAGCAAGTTCAGTGCCGCCATCTTACATCTATGTTCTGGAAAAAATTTGTCATCCAAACTCATAGGATGGCCTTTTAAATTACCTGAATACAATTTAAAAATTAAAAATAATTCCAAGAAAAAAATGTTGTGGCAAATGAACTATCAAGAATTAAACTAGATAACGATGGGAAAGAATTAAAATGTATTTTGTTGACTTTAAAAATTGTATAGTTAACGAGAAATAATTATTTCAGAACTACAAATAAACCCAGAATTTAAAAATATATATGCTTATTTGAAATATACCGATCATTCTGAATATCAGGACTTAATAAGAATTAGGAACAGGGAGCAAACTGTGAAAGCATTGACCTTCTGTTTCATTCGAAAGGAACAAATAAGAACAATAAATGATGACCGATTATTTAAGTGAGTTTGAAGTTACGTATTTTAAATGAACTGCATGATGTGCCATTGCCAGGCCTTCTCGGAATAAAAAAAAAATTCAGAGACTAAGAAAGTCTGTTTATTTTTCACAGCTACAAAGATTTGTAACTGAACATGTTAAGTTCTGTAAGATTTGACACTGAATTAGCGATGCTAATGTATGCCCGGATGGGTACTTAGATACACTGTTTAAGAAAAAAAATCGACGCACCAAATAGGAATCATCCGATTGTTTTGAAATTTAGTATGCATAAATATTTTGACTAAATATGTAAATGATTAAAATTTGGTGTCCAATGAATGAAGAGTGCGATCTCCAGCGCATCGGAACTGCGCATCCAGCAGATGTATATAAGGAGCTGTTCTTGAACTGTTGTTGAAAATTTCTGTTGCATTGCGATTTAGGATACCTTTCAACGACTGAACGAAAAAATGCCTCGCCGCAGGATTCGAGCTCATTACGAGCAACTGTTACGAGATTGAAAGAGGTCGTATTATTGGATTGAAAGAGGTAGGTTGGGCAAATCGGAGAATCGCTGGTCATATAAGTCGAAGCGATAAGACGATTAAAAGATGCTGGCAAGAATAGGTGGACAATGGTAGATTTTAGAGCCATGATAATAGCGGTCGACCTAGGGCCATAACACATAGGAAGAACAGAGTGAATGTCAGATCAGCTGTCACAGCGCCTGGACTCATCGTTACCAGCCTTCATACGTGCCACCTGTACAAGAGTATCCACCATGACCATTTACAGACGATAGAGCGAAACCTACACTCGTTCCGACCGTTACGCCGCCTGCCACTCACGCCTGCAGACTGTCGAGTTACATTACAGTGGTGCTTGGCTCTACCAGGTTAGAATGATGCTGACTGGGGACGTAGTCTTCAACGACGACTCCCGCTTCCAACTGTGTCGTGACGATCATCGAAGACGTGTCTGGAAACGCCCAGAGCAGAGTGCCGATCATGCTTTCAGTATTGCACGTCACACTAGCCTTCAACTAGAAGTTATAGTCTAAGGTTCCATTTCCCTTGATAGCCGGACCCCTTTGGTCGTCATTAGAGGGACACTTACAGCACAGCGGTACATCGATGACATTCTGAGACCTGTTTTGCTACTATTCCTTTTGCAGTACCCTGGTCTTATTTTTCAGCAAGATAATGCCAGACTACATACGGCACGTGTTGCTATGAACTGTCTTACAGCTTGTCAAACACTTTCTTGGCCAGCCAGATCACCATATCTCTCTCCCATCGAGCATGTGTGGGATATGATGAGAAGGCGACTGCATTTACCGGGGAATGTTGATGACCTAGCCCGAAGATTGGAGCAAATATGGCAAGAAATACCGCAGGAGATCATCCGGGAGCTTTGTCAGTCGCCGTGTGGCAGCTTGCATCCAGGCTAGAGGTGGGTTAACACCTTATTGAGCTCGTTACTTTGTAACTATGTAACTCTAAAATAAATCATTCAAATGTTCTAAAATTTTAACCATTTTCCACTCTGCAGATAATCTTCCTATCTACGAAGTTTTGTCTCCACCGGACAACTCTTTCTTGGTGCGTCGATTTTTTTTTTTTTGTTATAGTGTGTAGCATAAAAGCCATATTTCCTAACGAAATCGTAGGAATTGAATTTTTCACTTACCCACGTAGCGAAAACAATAAAAATAGATACTTGCTCGCGATTCTTGATCATTTTATCAAGTTAGCAGAAATGAGTTCCCAGGAAAGGCGTCTGCGAAAATTGTTGCAGATTCTTTTTTAAATAAATTTATTTTAAAATGCGGAGCACAAATAAAAGTAGTTTCAGATAATGGTCCGCAATTCACAAGTTAAATTTTTGAAGAAATATGTACATGTCTTGACATTAAAGCACTCTAAAATGTTCTATTATCGACCACAGTCAGATATCGCAGGGTAGGTAAATAGAAGTGTAGTTAAAATTATTCGCAGTTATGTAAGAAATTGCCATCAAAGCTAGGAGCTCTATCTTACCATGCACTAAGATCTGCTAAGCACGATACTACTGGTAAAACACTGCCTGAATTACTTCTCGGAAGTAAGTTGCTTACTTTTCTGTTGAAAAAAGGCTAAATTATTTCTTGGCAAACTTTTTCTTTTTTTTTGGTTGTTGTTATTGTTGCAAAAATGATCGGAAGAATTTAAGCTGACAGGCATTCAGGAGTTTGTGGATGAGGCAAACGTGCAATTCAAATATAGCCCGTGAAAAACAAAAAAAAAAAAAATATTATGCTATGAAGAAGTGTGAGGCGAGTTTAAGTAGGGAGATAAGAATTTTAAAATAAAGTCCCCACTGTCATGGTCACCTTGAGGGAAAGTGGAAAAATTCTATAGTTAATTCAAAGGCCCCTTTTTAAGCGAAAGAATCAGAGAAACAATTTTGGACTTAAAAGAAGAGAATGGGGAATCGGTAAGAGTGAACGTGGATCAGCCTGTTTTACAGAAATCTCCTGGCATTAACAGTGTAAGCCCGTGTGAGAGGTTGGTGATTCAGCAGCGACGTTCACGAGACAAAAGGCCCTCAGAACGCGGAAACAGTGAAAGAAAGGCTTCCGGGAAGTGTAAAAGAAAAATACTGGCCCATTGGATGATGCATGAAAAAGAAAAACTAGAGAGGAGTGGTCCTTGAGGTGTTGCGACCACCCGAATTAGGAACAAAGGCAGTTTGAAGGAAGACAAAAATAAAAAATGTCCTGGTGAACGATATCAGCAGGAAACTTCCATTGATGAGGAAACGACTGGTCAGTTGTGGAAAAAATCTACGCTAAGAAAGACTGCCGGACGATAAACCTTCACGAAGGAAATTTAAAAGAACCAGCGATCAAAAAGCAGCAGACCAGATGATGCTTACCACGAACCGCAAAGGAACCTTCCAACGAAAAGATCTAGCACCAATGGTCAGAGGAAATCGATGAAAATCAAGGATCGAATCGAAAAACAGAAGAAGCCAGGAGATGAACAGTATAGCTATCAGCCTCGTACACGAATCCATGTGAATAGAGCGGCGACGTATCCTACAGCAAATCTATGGAAAAAAGGATGGTTAACATCCACAAACACAAAAGAAAAGTGGAAGTTTCTTCAAAAATATGTTTATTTCATGTGTGTTAAAAATATGTGTGCGACTTCATAGTATACTTTGGTTTCATCTCAAGCAAGGATATTTAAGTTAAGAACAGCTAAGGAGCTTTCTTTGTGTGTGTTGATGTATTTATCTATTTTTAAGAATTTTATATTTTTTTGTTGAACACGATTATGTTGAGTCCAAAATACTGTAAATAGTAGCAAATTTTAGCGCGAACTCAAGTCATATAATAGCAATTAATCCTCGTCTTTATCTATTTTGTATGTACATTTAAAACTAAGTAAACGTAATCAATCCTTTGTACATGAGTACAGTACGTGTATAATTGAGTGAAGTTTAATATTTTGATACATTAACAAGATATGTTAAGAACAAAAGCATTACACCGTGTTTCAAAAAGAATATACGTATTACAAAGTGTTATTTTGTCCAAACTATCGATCACTGCGTCTCGGCTCGGCTATTGGCGAAACGAATATATAGTCTAGTTTATCTTAGTAGCCGCTAGATGTCAGTTATCTTCTGTTTTGCGTGGTAACTGTCACATGTTTAAAATGGCTACTCCGCAGCAGAAATCATTTTGTGTTCTCGAGTTTGCGAAGTGCAATTCCGCGATTACAGTGCAAAGACGTTTCAAGTTGAGGTACTAAAGTGATCCTCCAAATGGGTGGAACATTCGCAGATGGTATCGACAGTTTGTAAATACTCGATGTGTATGTAAAGGAAAGAGTCCTGGCCGCCCTCGTGTTCCCGACGAAAATGTTGCGTGAATTCAAACTGTTGTCCAACGTAGTCCTTCAAAATCAACTCGTCATGCCAGTCGGGAGTTAAAAATGCCTACAACAACAATTTGGCGTGTTTTGAGACGTCGATTGGTTATGAAGCCGTACAAGTTACATTTGTTACAGGCTCTGCATCCTGATGACAAACGCAAACGTGTGGCATTTTGTAACGAGACTATTGATGCTATTGACAATGATAATACTTTCGCACAATACATCGTGTTCAGTGATGAAGCGATTTTTCATGTTAGTGGTCATGTAAACAAACACAATGTTCGAATTTGGGGCCTACAGAACTCACATGCAGCCACTGAACATGTACGAGATTCGCCCAAAATCAATGTGTTTTGTGCGATATCCCGATCTCTGTTTACGGCCCATTCTTTTTTGATGGAAACACGGTTAACGGTCAGTAGCATATCACTATGTTACAAAACTAGTTGGTTCCGAGGCTGCACGAACACAACTTCATTTTTCAACAAGACGGAGCACTCCCTCCCTGGTGTCGCGAAGTGCGTGATTATCTGAATGAAACTCTACGGAACCGCTGGATTGGTCGTCAAGGAGCTGGCGACTTAGCATCTGGCCTCCACGATTACCGGATTTGACACCCTGTGACTTATTCCTGTTGAGTTTCATTAGAGACAATGTTTATGTAGCACCACTGCCACAGAACCTGGAAGAGGTGAAGAACCGGATCCGTACTGTCATAACATCAGTGACGACGGACATGCTTGCCCGAGTATGGGAGGAATTTGAGTATCTATATGATACTATTCGTTTCGCTGATGGAGGACATAATGAATATCTGTAACATTTGTAATCTGGACGTGAGGGGTTCGTACACATGTGTGTAAAGTTTCATATTCGTATGTCATAGTTTAATAAATATATGCATTCGAAATACGTATATTTTTTTAAACACGTTGTATAAAAGCAAAATGTGTTGTTGATAAAAATATGTTAAGAACTAAGGCATTGTAAAAGCAAAACGTATTGTTTATAATATATATTGCAACTGAAAATTAAAAGCTTGCATGTTGTAAATGAATTTATTAAAGTTAAGCCCACTAGTCAACATTTTAAATGAAATTTAAATCTAGAACAAAGTATAGATTTTGAATTAGGGTGCCTTTGTGGTTTGGTGTGGCTATAAATTCTAACCATGCAGGGAATCGATTAGCAGGTAGTAGTGCTTGAAATACGGCAATTTTATACACCTTTTCACCGAACTCAATGTTGGAGAGCGGGAAGAGGAAAAGTTTAAGAGACTAAAAAGGAAATCATAAAAGGGTATTCTTGTACGTGTACATTACGTATCAAGTATTTCTCTGCTAAATTATTTTTCTTTCCAGATTCCTGGAAATAGATTTGGCACAAAGTCTTGATGGATCTGAAAATGTAAATTTAATTGAAATTTTGCAGAATGCAAATTTAGCCGTAAGAAATTATTTAAACTTAAATGAGATTTTATGAGCTGTGTAATGCTTTTTGACTGCAATTTAAAAATATGTCCAAGGTCATTGAGATCTTCGTTTTCGATTAGATTAAGTTCTGGTGGGGACATATGTACAATTTTATGTTAATTAACCAATTGTTATGATTTGAAACTTTAGTTCTTTCCGTAGTCCTCACCAGGATGCAAAATAGTTGCAGAGTATTTAAGCCGAGAGTTTGAATATTTTAGAATTATAGCTTTTTGCAACTTCGCTTTCACTCTAGGTCCTACAGTCATCTTTGCCAAAGTTTGTTCTGGTTTTGAGCCATTCTGCTATTCGACTATTCTTTGAGACAGTTTAACTAGATTATTTTCTGTGTAGTCTCAGATTACGTTATTTGAATTTAAACTTTCACTTATGTTATTTCAAATAGCCGCAAGTAGTGGAGTTTTGTTTTGTAGCACAAAAGCTGCTATTTGTTAAATTTAAAAGAATTAAGCAAAAAAGTTAAAATAACCTTCGTAGGATTTTTGCCATCCTTATTCAGACTAGAACGATAAACAGCTTGTTCTAGTAGGTCAGAAAGACTTTGAGTTAAACTTCTGTACAAAGGAGAATTCTACAAAGTTATATGAAAACTTACGATTTTATATTAACAGAACCTTTCCATCCCTGCAGCCGAAAATATTCTCACAAAATTCTCTACCTTAGGTTTTAAAGCCTGCGGCTGAAGTATATATCGTCTGAAGTATACCATCTTTATCGAACAGTTCTGCATACTAGATAATACGTTAAATTAGTACGCTATATTAATGGCTACAACCACTTTGTGCTACACATATTCCCACTCTTCTTCGCATGAGTTTATCTAGACACCGAATATTCTCTTGCGAAATAATTATCCCATATGCTTTGTACTTAAAGACACATTTCAGCTCTAATACTTTGCTAAAAATTACATGGGGAAAACCTCATTCTTGCTACAGGGGCACATCGAAATGGACTTAGACGTGATAAATGTGCAACTCAATATTGCAGAAGAACAATGTGCAACGTATGTTGCGCAGCTCGAGTAGTACGAATATAGGCTTCCTTTTATTCATAAAACATATTTCCTATGTGATGCAAGAATGGCTGTAATACGAGACTAATGATGATTTTGAGGCAAGTAATACTCGTTAAATCGTCTGGAACAGCAACCAGTTAGATTACGTTGACAGTTTATACGTGTGCACAAGCTACAAAAGTTTGTTCAGCATATGATAAAAACTGACATTCGCCTTTCCTTATCCAAATACGTAAGCGATCCCGCTGCAACTGGTTTTAAGCAGTAAGCTGACATTGATAATCTTACTGACCATCAAATACAATATTCACCTTATTTCCTTGAGACTAGTCAGGACTGTTCTCTTACCTACCCTTGAATCAGCAACGGATGCGTTCTACTTTGCCTTTCATCGGATAAAGCACTCATTCGTTAGCCTTACTTACCCTGAATTAGTTCTCCTTGCTTCTTTTGAATCCTGCCTCGTTTGTCACCAATATCTATGAATTGCGGTTACTTACTGCTTCACTCTGATGGCAATCTAAGCAAGTGATCCCCAAATTTTTCTATGCCTCAAACCTCCAGGAAAGGCTTGATTAATATCTGCAGTCCTTACAAACGAAATATCGTTCTATCAAAATATATTCTTCTCTAAAACGTTTATCATATGACACAAAGAATAGAAGCTGTTCCTTGTCGCAACCTCTTCTTTTCCGTTGCATTGGAAATCTTTAGTCCAAGCTCACATTTTAGCCTAACAATCCTTTAAATATAAACAGTAAATGATATTGCAATTTCCTTGTACCTTTATTTATTGTAAATGATATAGTGGTATGCCTTATTCGTCTTTTGATTTAAGGTCTCCCTAAAAGCTTTGAAACGTTTTTGCTAATTTACTTGATGAGCACTCTAAATTTTTCGATACAGAATCGTTTCCTACCTTGATGCTGCTTTTTCTGACAGTGAATGAAATAAAACTATCGTTCTAAAGTCTTAACTTACCATCCTTTTATAAATCACCATTTCTTTTGGAATTCCCTTTTAACACAAGAAAAAACAACATACACATTTAACTTCTCTGTTCAAAAAGTTCGCTGAAAATTCATGTTGTATATTTGAAACTAGCTATAACTGAATTTGGGAGTTAGACGGCGTGAACTTCAAAATGGCACTCTCTAGAGAATATATATTATATGAAGTCACACCATTCAAGGCAGCCGTAGCTCGTGCTGTATTGCGAAAGCATTAGACGCGATATCACACTTTTAGGAGAGTGTGTTTGAACAAAGAAGTGAGGATTTTTATGATCAGAAAGAGATTCTTATCATGTAATAACTATTTGATTTGCCACAGTGCTCTTCTAATTCTTCTAACCGCGACGTTTACTGTGATCAAAACGGATCCACAGTCAACGCTTTCAGACAACTTAAAACTATCCGAAACAACATAACGACCAGGCTATGACAGATAACAAAACAAAACATTCTATCACGGCTTTCAGGAACATCAGTAGTACTGGAAAAAGTATGTATATATTCCGATGTATGTTACTTCTGTAAGGTCATAATTTTTTACATTTCGAACATTTTCCGCGAACTTTTTGAACACCATAGTTAGACACACAGTACATCACGGTGAGACATTCCATGATTTTCTAGATTTAGCTTTTTTTCCAATGCATTTGAATACTCACCTGTTTTGAATTAAGAAGCAAAATAAAATTCCAGATCTGATTATTAGAATGATATAAACTCAGCATAAATGATAAATTTTATATGCTTACCTTTTACTTCAAATTTCATCTTCCATCTGTAATTTGTCCCATGGCTCCATTTCCTTCATATTTGTGTGTTTCACGGCACGAAGACATGTCTCCCATCTTCATAACTCATTTGCTTTTCGCTGACATTAGAAAAAGAGAACAGGCAGTACAAATTTTCCTGCTTGCTTTCTTTTGGAGCTTAATGGAGTGAAACATCCGATTTTCATACGAACGGATTGATTTTCTAGGGGTTCGTAGTGAATTCCGTATGCCTTAAAATAAACGGCTAACTTTAAGTTTGAATGCACCTTTGTTATGTTCCATAAGATTGTGAACGACTGGGAATTACTTCCGTTCACTCTACATTGTATATAAAATATGAACTATTCAATCTGCGCTTACGTATAAAAAAAGTTGCTCCTACTATTTTTATACATAATTCCTTAATTTTTTAAAAATATTTTGGGATCTGTATACAATAATTGTTTTGAATTCAAAGCACTATTTAGACGTTGCAGCGTCGAGGTAATACAAACCTTCGTTCTGACGATATGTGAAGTATTCAAATTAAAAGAAAAATTTCGATTGAGTGGCGAAATTAAAATGAATTTAATTGTGATTTGAGCTGAAGAAAAAACAGAGGATGCGCAGATTGTCGTTTTCTTGAGATTTTGATATCTGTACGAGCGATTCATTGTAAAAAAATTTCCTTTTTAATAGATGTAGAGAATGAAACGAGAAAATTATATTTTATAGGGGAGAAAGACAACAATTCTTGTGTTTCGCACAAAACATATTTGAAGAAAGAATTCAAGTAATTAATTGTTACAGTTTGTTCAGTAATCGTTAAAAAAACTCTAAGTAGCATCATCAACAAATTTAAAGAATTATAACATTGCAATATTTTCGTATTTGTGCAATTTCCGCGAAAAGGAATACGAATTAGGCTTTTCATTTTTTATTTGCAATAAAAGCGTATTACTTGTACAGAAAAAAAGGTCACTTGCCGCGAAAACAGAGAGGAATGTGAAGACTTTTAACATGTAAATACTTTAACTGTAGCTATGCACGGTCATTGAATGAACGTGTACGGCGCACCGGAACGGAGCAGGCCGACAAATACGAAAGGCCCAGCGCTCACCTGCTTTGTGAATTCAGAGCCTTTCTAGTGAGGTAATGGCGCTGAAGTGGGCGTGCTTGCGGCAGGGTGCACTATGGTTCAACCTATGCCATCGAATTGTCCTCTCCGGCCTGTCGCAATCTTATTAGTTATCAATCTTCCCGCTCACAGACGGCGTATTTGAACCGCTACTGACAGTATCTTTCACCCAGTTTTGTCACTTCGACCATCGTGTCTGGCGATTCGAATATGATAACTTAACGGCGGTGATGAGTTTTCGCTCAGTTGCGTCTGACTTCGTGTGGTTCTCCGAAGCATTCTCCTTGGCTGCAGTTTAAAAGAAATGAAATTGCTATTTTTGGTATATCACCGTTTCAGGGAGAACTGCTGCACTCACGTGAGCTTGAACTAATAAGACGGCACCTCGAAGCCAGAATAGCGTCCTCATTGTTAGGAACTGCCTGTGAGCATATAAGTATATACTATTAAACTACTGCTCTGTCGCCAGTTAACGGCTAAAGGATCAGTCATGAATGTAGCGGGCTGGAGCTGCACCATTCTCAGCAGTGAATCTAGGTTCTCGCTTGGTCCAGAGAACAGCCGTATGTGATGACGACCGCCATGCGTGAAGGCTTACGAAGCTGACGTTGTTCACCTCACCTAGTTGTGCAGCAGCAGCATACTTTATCACGTACGGCGTCACCGTCTGGGTGCTGTTGCATATTTCTGTATAGCCATTCTTCGTGACATTCGGTCACGTTTACTCATCTTGCACAACTTATCTTTTTCAACATGATAATACCATCCTGCGCATAGCCCACCGACAGTCTCCGCAACATGGCTACCTTACTAAGGCTGACTTGACTTGAGCATGTTTGGGAAATGATCAGCCGCCGGCTCCAGGCATCGTAGGACGTATATCTGAGTTGGCTGCACTGTTACGCCGAGACTGATGGGACATCGCTCAGGAAAGCTTTAGACGCTTGTATACATCCTCCGTGCTAGGCCGCATTTCCGCATGGATCGACGCCCACAGTGGCCCAATGCCATGTTAATCTAAAATAGTTCTGGACCTTTCTTGCTGCAATATATGATGATACTGATTCTGCAGTTTTTCTTCGTGTTTTCCTCATCATCTTCCTCACGTCTTTAGACAGATTCATGGTGATTCATTGCTTATATTTTAGGTGGGGGGGATTTCTTTTTGCTATACAATGCATTTTTAAATTGCAGAAGAATGGCTATACAGAAATATTGCGCTTTACTTGGAAACTTTCCAGTGCTAGATATCGAAACATTTTTGTGGGAACTCGTTAATGGATCATACACAGAGAATTAATCCCTTTGGTATATATTTGTTTAATTCAATCCAGTTCTCAAATCTTGAGTTAGACTGACTATACGCGAAACAGTGTTACTTCATATCTATTATCAAATAAGGAAGAACTTGCATATATATTTATTTCTCTCATTGTGGAAAAAAAGGCAGCTCACAGCCACCAAGAGTATGTGCATCTCGAAGCCCAAATTTGGAATTTCGATTTATTTAATTTATTGCATATTATGTACATATTTAATTAATTTTTATTAACAAATTCAGAGCTTTAAAAGCAGTGTGTTGCCAGTGGTCGAAATAGAAAATTTTTTTATCTTTCGAATCCCAGAGTGTTGAAAAATACAATATTTATATCTTTAACTCGGCTATTTAAAAAAAATGCGCTGCCACTACCGGAAATAAAGTACTTTAATTCCGGCTTCCACGAGCTAGTGTGGTTGCCTTTCGGCGTAAGATTAAGAAACTAAGATTTTCAGAATGACTGCTCATAACCTTGAAAGGCAAAGATTCATTTTGTTGAGATCTCTTATAGAGAGCGCTGTAGCAGCTCTTAACTGAGTGAATAAAAGTTTCAGTGTCGGAAGCGTTGGCATGGGTTAGAAAGTAGTGTAGTGTCACGATGGTACTACATATTATAATGCATATAGTGAATTAAAATGTCATAGTTTTAAAATGTAGAGCTACAACTTACGATGCACTCGACGACACACAGAGCACAGCTCCCGACTCTTCGGTTCAGTCGTTACCGGATCTTAACACACTCTCTCGACGATGCACTAATCGCAATACACTAAGAGATTCCTTCGGTGCACTCGACGACTCACACGGCACTCGCTGCCCGGCTGTCAACTCGATCGACTCCGCAGGGTGACTCGCTAGACGAGACACCAATTCGATACTAACACGCACTCTATGCGAGGTACTCTCACTCGGTCACTCGGCGAGGCACACACACTCGATACTAACTCACTCTCCGCGTACCAGCAGGGTTTATATAGCTTTTGGCTGGTGTTCGAGAACATTCTGGGCTAAACCGGTAAGAATTCGTTCCAGAAGGTTGCCCAACCGTCCATGGGATATCGCCAATTTTGACACCAAATATCGCCAAATTGGCAATTTCTCGCCAAATGTGGCAACCCTGCCTTCCCTTGCTATTTTATGGCAAACCTAAAACTGCTTTGCGGGGAAAGCTATCTCACCACGCCTGTACATTTCGTAACAATATTATCTCCTAATAGAAATTTAGAAGTATCAAAAAAGAGGGAACCCATATGTAGAAAGTTTAATTCCGAAAACTGTGTTTTATATATATTAATAAATTGTAAAAATATTGTACTGGAACACTACTACAATGTAAATACACTGTTTGCACATATTGACAACCATCCAAAGTTTTTTCATAAAATTTTCTTTTCGAAATACATAAAGACAGAAAATACAAAGTATTGCAAATCTGACAAAGTGCGTTATGCTTTCTTTCGATATCAAAACTTAATCGTTACTTCGTAGATGATATATGCAGTCAACTTCCGATGATTCAGCGTTGGATTACCATGCTCTGTCTGATTATTGCGGAACGATGGAAAAATTACAGTCACAAATCATCAGCGTAATATAAAACTGTCAACCGAAAACTTGAAAAATGCGCATACTAACAGCAGTAATAGGATATGATGTCACAATAATATTTGGGAAATTTTCTGATCCATAACAGTGCGTAATTTAATTATATAAAATACGGTATATATATTACGAACATTGTTAAATCACTGTAATATTTCGAAATAAATTACTTAATCCCCCCTGGGTTTCTGAGGAGGTGCTATTGTATAGGATGAAGTTACAATGGCAGCAACAAAAAAAAGATAAATTTTTCGCCTCTGTTACTGGTTTTTTACTTTGCGAACTGCGCACTAGAAATGCGTGCTAATGATCCGCAATTTCTGTTCATTTGCCTTGAAACTTTGATCATTTGGATGTTCGATCAAAATGTTTTTGCATACCAAATTTCGTCACGAGCGCAGAAGTCCTTTTTGGTGCTTTGAATATTTTGCAAAAGAGTGTATTTAGTTCTCAGTGTGTCATTGTGATACTTAACCAGTGGTTATTCTTTGAGGAATAACCAGGGCTGTGGAGTCGGAATTGGAGGTAGGCCGATTTTGGGGTAAAAGAAGTTGGAGCTGGAATCACTAAAACCACGTCGACTCCGAAACCAGTTTTTGTTGGATAATTTGAATTTGAAATAAAATTAAAGTGAATTAAAAAAATTGAATTACAAACTGAGTTATTATTTTCATTTATGGACTATATACATTAATAAATAGTTATTTTCTATTTTATTCACATATTAATAAATAAATATAAGGAAGGAGGATGGATGTGATACTAGCGTTCTTCATTAAAAATTGAAAAATTCAGTTCGGACATAAAATGGAATTGACTCGTGAACATTTTCGCGTGATTATTTTTCTTCGACGTGGATTATCAAGACAAGAGTGCTTCGATGAACGTATTTCGTGAGGGTCGTCCAAAATCGGTTGTTGTGCCAGAAAATATCTATGCTGTTCGTGCATTTATAAAGTAAGATATAATAAGACATACAGTGAGACAGAGGCACCTTTGGGCATTAGTATGACAAGCATCAATAAGGTATCATATGACCATTTGGCCGTAAAAAAGTTTTGTTCGCGTTGGATTCCGCATAATCTGACAAACGATCAAAAGAAGGCTCGTGTCGATTGGCGCAAGGAAATGCTGGAAAAATACGTTCAAGGTGCATCAAAGGCTGTGTACGCAGGTGACGAATCATGGATCTATGCATATGTGCCTGAAGTATGAGTCTTCAATGATGAGGCCAAATCCAACGAAACTTGTTCGCGGAAGAAGCACATCGAAGCAAATGGTCGTCTTTTCTCCAGCATTATCGGTCACGCGGCGACAGTGCCGTCGAAGTTTTTTATTTAAATTAGTTGGACTCAGTTTTGAAAGTGTTTCGTATTTGCAGTACAAATTATGAAAGCATACTCGGTTTATTGTTTGAATGCTATAGGTAAATACTTGTAAGATGATTTCTTTAGGGTTTATTAATGACTATGTTACTTATGCCCTTGTGTTCTTGAAGGCCTTGTATGCCACTGTAAACTTAATTTTGCTTAGTGATAATAAATAGCTTCTGGAGGCAAGGCTTTAATCTGTGTAAGACAGACATCATGTCAGCTAGGTAATGGAGTCTCTGTTCTCTGGTTAACAGTGCCGTCGTAGTAGCTTCATTTTGTATACCTCAGTATTAGAAATTCAGTAAAACAGATTCTGAATAGCGATTAGTAGATCTATCGCAATAAAATAAGAAATCGTGAGACCATTTAATTTCTAGTTTATCTGTCGTTTCAAAAGGATAATATCCCCCCCTTTAGGCCTTCCTAATTCCTGAAAATCGTCTCATTCTTCTAAATAGAAGTTCCCATTTCAACCTTTCCGTTCACTCAATTATGATACGTCACTCAATTATGAATCAAGTGTTGTCATAATGATGTTCTGCTCTTTTAATTTTGTTTTCAGATACTTTTAGATACATTAATTAATACCATTGCGTTAATACCTAATATAAAAACATGAAACTTTTCATGAAATAACAGAACGGTACGAAATGTATGGTATTATACATTTTATAGTAAGAAAACATAAATAACATTTCCGCTTTTATTACAATTTCGTCCATCACAAGATAACTTGCATACCTGTTACGAGCATTTATTAACACATCCTTTAGTAAATCTATTGCAATAAAAATATTCCAATGATCACAAATAAGTCCTTACAACACTGAATGTGCCATTACGTATATTAGAAATACCTCACTAAAATAAATTTCGATTTAGTAAGGCTTTGAATTAACTTAGTTTATCAGCTGCCATTCTTCAGATGCACAGAATGAATTTCAGTTATTGCTCAAACAGCATTTTTGTAGCGATTATAGTGACAATGAACATCTTGACGTTCGCATGTATGTAAAAAATTTTTTTCGGCCTCCAGTATCTACATCCAGATCTGGTTCTGCATCACTTGACAGCGGCAAGGTTCACGGATTTCTTCCTACGTGTATTTCGGGGAAGGCGGAAACTTCTACATCACTTAAATCTGAACACATCAAATATTCTTATATTTCTATAGCATCCTCAAAATCAGTAAGTACATCGGACTAGCGTTCAACACATCCATCTTTTAAAACCACAATTAACTTTCAATTAATTGAGAACGTAATAAACGGATAAAAATTAGATTTGTCGCAGAACAAAGGAAAAATTACAACTACAGACCATCAGAGTAAAGCAATATTTCTGCGGGAAGATAGTAGTGATTCTAAATAATGTCACAGTATTTAGGAATTATTTTTATCCGCAACAGAGCTTAAAGTACTCCTGTCGAAATGCAACAGTAATATAAACAGAAGCATTGTTCTGCGTATTTTGAAGTGTGTTCTTGTTTGGAATGCTGATTTAATTTACTCCACTAAATAAGCTTACATTCCAAACTATTTAAAGATAAAGATAAATTACTAGCAGTACTTTTTTCCGTTAATTATAACACCAGTTATCCTCCTGTTGTCGAATTAGCCGTGGTTTTGGGTTAATCATAAAGAGGTCTTCTCTGGTTAATCGAGAGTCTACCGCATTTCCTGCTTGCTCTACATTCTTATGGAGTTTAAATTCACATATAAAATTATTTACTGAAATCAGAAAATTTAAGATACAGACGACGTGCCAAAGGCTATGAACACACAAAAACCTCTCTCTGGCGCGATATTATGCCCAGATAATAAAAAAATATAATATTTTGTGTTAATTTTTTTTAATTTTGCATGAAAATATCAAACGAAAAGATGAGAAATAGTTGAGTGAATTAAAGTATTTTAATATGTGTATCTTCGGTTAACACAATCACGAAGATTACCGTATTTGCCGCCGTATAACACGAACTTTTTTCCTTTGAAATAGGTCTGAAAAACGCGGTGCGTCTTATAAGCCGATACTTAGTTTTTGATTACAATCATTTCTGGAAATTTCCTCTATTCGGAGTTATGCGATTTTGAATGGGTCAAAGCTTCATGGGTAAAAACAAAGACAGTGGTTAAATGATCTAAGAAGTGTGGCATCAGTTATGCACTGGATGGTTCAGAGGACAATTTGTTGTATGACTCAGATGCTAATTTAGAAGAGGTTGCAAGTGACTTCTTTTTAGCTCTGGAGATGAGTGTCTGGGTTTTGACGAAGATTACAAGGTGTTATTTTCCTGATAGATTGGGTATTTGCAGAAAGTATTACTTTATATTTAAAATACTGTAAATTCATTATAATGATCAGTAGGAAAGTTTTAGCCTTCAAAAATGTGTATAAACAAACGGGTGCGTCTTAGATGAATTAACGAGTTTATCTCACAAAGAACTACATCAAGGTGGTTGTTAAGGCTTTCATAAGGCTATCTGTAAACTTGTAGTAAAATAAAAAGGTATTCCAGTTGCATAATTTCTATGTAATCCTATCATGAAAACATTTAACTTTGTTTGCTACATCACAAATAATAGAAGTAACGCTTTTATGCGCTATTCAGTACAAGGATATCTAACTTCAGTTTATATTTCGCAATTTTATGATTATTTTGGTAAAACTGTTAAACCTCTATTCCCTTTCTTTGCAGTGCTCTTTTCCTACATCTATTTTAATAACATTGAATTGTGGTCTGTTTATTATAAAAACGTATTAGAAATGTCACTGTCTCCCTTTAGTAAATCTAAAGCAACAGAACAAATTATTTTCATTCTTGACAGGATCTTTAGTATATTCAAAAGACAAGAACATTTATTTACCTTGATAAAAAAGGTCATTGAGGCTTTTATAATCACATTAATAGATCTATCGCTATAAAGTTAGAAATTATATCAGTTGTTTACAGTGCGCCTTTAGTACATCCATCACATGAACAATGGCTAATTCCGAGATATTTTTCAATAGTCTATATATTTTTTAATTTACATATTTAATGGTAATAGTAAAGTTTATTTTGTTCCAAAATAATTATTTTTCATTATTTTTCAAAAGCTGGCTTCAGAAAATTTATTTCAGTTTAAAATATTTGTTTCAGAAAAATATCTCATTTTCTAAATTAGCCCATAATAAAGGGAGCGCAGCTTACCACAGAATCGTTTTGTTTCCAACATCAGCCATCACGTATTTACGTTCCTGAAACAAAAGAAAATTATATGAATTAGTAAGTATAAGAAACACTAATACGTGCAGTAAATATTATAACTTTATGAACACAAGAAATGAACAGAAAAAACTTATCTACTTAATATATAACTTCAAATACAAGATTTAAAATACTCCAGCAGTTTATTATTACACTTTATTGATATTTAGACAGAAAAATGCTTCTTAAATTTGATTATCTTTCATTTCTAATTCTTGAACAAATCCGAATACTGAAGCATGCACTAATTCCAAAACTAATGATTGGTATTTCCTAAGAAATCAGAGTACACCAGATTTCGATTTCCTATAATACAAATCAAGTATTTTTCTCCGTAGTGGTGGACTCTAGTCGTATATAGGCGCACTAATAAGGCCGGAAGCTGTGGTCTCCTTTATGGAGGCACATAACAGGAGGGCCATCGTTGCCCCTTTTGAAGGGACGAACATCACACCATTACACCAAGATTGGAGTATCCATTCCCTGGCCTGCTTCTCTGAGCTGTCTTAAATGTTAATAGTACTCCACACTCAGAGACTGTACGGAGGGGCGCCACGCCCACCGATCAGCCCCCCGTACAGACCTTAATATCTACATGAGAGCGTCTCCATATCCAAGTCAAGGTCACGACAGTACCAGTACGATCCCTGCCAAGACCGCGCCTATCACCGTATAAATGATGGTTCTAGTCACTGTGAAGACTGATTATTTACCCAAGGAAGCGAAACTGTCAGGACACAAGTCTAGCCATTGGTCTGGAAGAACCCCTGGTCTCCTCCCAAAAATGGTCCGTTCCGGAAATTCCTACCAGTCGATCCCAAGGGATGGGTTGTCCAGCATCATTAGCATATGCCAGCCTGCGCCGAAACCCCAGCCGACATAGTTACCAGTGGGCGCCACGAGGAGGCTGATGCTGAACTGAGGGAGACAAGAGCGGGTTTCACCGTCTCTATTCCCTCAACCCCTGCCCTTCGGTCGAACACCAGGTTTCCTCCCTTCCCTTCCCGCGCACGGTCAGTTCCAGCCGGTTCCGGACACTGAAACTCTAGGTCAGGTGCCGGCGTCCGCTGCTAAGATCAAATGCCAGGTCTCCTCCCGCAAGCGGTCGGTTCTAGACATTTGACTTCGGGTAGCGAACGCCACCCGCCTAAAGGGAAGAACAAATTACATTCATGCTACCTTCTCCGGGATTTGAATCCGGTTCCTTCGTACAGCACAGTCACTAACCTCTTTCCCGTCTGGGCGGCATTAATATTATAGACTATCAGTAACATATTTCGGAATTCTGCAAAATGAATTTTGGCAAATACATTTTTATGCGCAGAAAGCAGTCACATCATCTGTGTTCAAAATAACAACGAATACACGCGCAGAATTTAACGAATACAATTTAAGCAATACTGTATTACCTCGCACTTTATTCAAGTTTTAAAAATATAAAATTACTATTCGGCTTAAATTAAAAGAGAATACTTTAATGCCTTATTTTTACTGATCTACTACTGCCTTCATATCTCACAAGGAATTATCAAAAAATCTATGTCGCAAAACTAATTTAATTGGCACTGCAGATAGTGATCGGGTTTAAAGTGAAGAAGGGGATATATTTTCCTGTTACATTTCAAAAATCTCCTCATTAGTGGCCGGTAGTTCATCCTGAGTTCGAACCCAGGCGAACGGCCTGGATGCAAGATTATTTTCTCCATGTGTAATGTGAATACGTGCCAATTTCCGTTAACAAAGGTCTTCATGAAGGCGACAATCCTGTTCGATAGACAGCCCTCGAATGCTTTACCATATTCAAATAATCTAACCCAGTGGTCACAAACTCAGCCAAATGCACAATCTGAAAGCAGTTGACAGAACAGAATTTTTTAACGAAATTAGATTTTTTTATACAAAAAAAAAATAATTTTTAAATTTCGCTTACCAATATTTATCAAAATATACGTAAACAATAATACTAACGCACAGGACGCAATTCATTTTTATATTTGTTTTCTAACAGAAATCATATGTTTGGTACCTGCAAGACATTTTGTTGGTTATACTTGTAGTTTAAACATACTGACAGCTAAAAATTTTCATACTGACATTTATTTCGAATAAATCTAATATGTTAAACAAACTTACTTTAATTTTAAACTTATATAATCAAATTATGAAAACTAAAACTTTCTTTATGGCCCAAAAACTGGGAATAATAGTAAGCTAATGTCTTTCTATTATTCATTGCATTTTTAAACTTCTTGTTGCTTAATAGAGTTTGACATTTGATAGCGCTTTGATTCTGATGAAATTTGTAATCTATTGGAAAAATTATGAGAAACCATCTTCATCACGGATTTAAGATGCGTACTGGTCAGTCGGATTCCTTTATTATTAATTTTTAACAGTGAAAAAACGCTTTTCACTTGAAAATGTGTTTTCAAACAAAGTAGTTATTCTTAATGTAATATTTCGTTTTAACTTTTGACAAGTACGGCTAAAAGTTAATCAAATCTGTAACTTAATCGTTGAATAAGATTTATATCACACTGTAAATAAATTAGCTCCATTTACATATTTTATGGTGTATCATTCACGTTGGTTTTTAATAGGAATGAAAATAATGTAAACTTAGACTTTAAATAACTAAATTCTTGAAATTTTTGTAACAGATACATAACAAATGTATTCGTGGGCCGCAGGTCCCAACCAATTTCAAAATTATACCGCGGCTTCAACTCGATTATGATTTTTCTTCTTCTTAAGGGCATATACTGCTTTAATTTACCATTAATAGCAATTAGCTTTGTTTCAGGCGTAAAAATGCAGACACAAATACTGAAATTTTATTGGGATTTAGATATTATTATAAACTGAGCGTCAAAGACATTTAACCTGCTTAAAAATTTCGGGAAGTACTGGATGAAACGCTCTAAAGTTGTTAACTCACCTCTTCCCTGTAATGCAAAAACAGCAGATCATCAGTAGATTATCATGCTTTGAATCAGTGATCTCAAACTGGTGGTCCACGACTATATTTTACATATGTATTTGTTCTAAATACAGTGCCAAAAGTTAGTAGATGGATAAGGTTATTGAAACAATAATTAAAACAGTAAATTTTATCAGCACACTAGTTCTGAATCATTAAGTTCATCTGCACTGCTCGAAGAAATTGAAAGTGATTACAGAGGAATTATTTATATACGTTAGGAGTAGTTATCTCGAGAAAATGTATTAAAACAATTTTTAATAATAAATAAAATCAATATTTTCATAAAATGAAAAAATAAAATTTAAAAAATGACGTGCGGCCTGTCAGCTGGTTTCAGATCGTACTCGCATGCAATTTGAGTTTGAAACAACTGCGTTAAAGCGCCAAGTACAGAGAACTCATATACTCGTAGAAGAGCTAGGACCATCAAAGGCTACCCTAGACACGCTTCGTAAAACATACAAAAAATTTACATAGATTCCTTAATACCTTACCACAAAACGAATGGAAATTTGCTTAATTCGTATGAAAAACGTTTTGGATCTGCGATTATTCAAGCCCATAGTTATGTGATAAAAAAAGTAGACTTAACAGTTAACTTAAGAAATCCAGGCAGTTGGAAGCAATGTGTAGACAGGACTATCTTTAAAAACAGGCGACACAGGTAGCCGCCTAGGAAGGCCGGTGTCGTCTAGGCTAGTGGACTCAAACCTGCAACCTCCAAAATAATTTTACAAGATCTGTGAATATATTTCCCAGAAATCAATTAGTATTATTATAATAAGAATTTAAAGAAAAAGAGTTCAATGATCTGAACTCGAATTTTACATTATTTTCATTATCATTAAAAACGAAAGTGAGTAACGCCCCAGAAAATCTACAAAGAGCTACTTAATTTACTTTGCGATAAAAATCTTAGTCAAAGATCCTAAAATGCAGTTTTGATTAGCCTTTGCTGTTTATAAGGTATTACTCCCGCCTTCTTAGCGAACCTTCGTGGTGTAGTGGTTCTGGCCGGTATTTCCAGAGGTCCGCGGTTCGATTCCCGGCGAAGGCATTGCTCATTTTTCACGTCTCCTGCTTCCAAAACTCCTAATGTACATTTATATACAAAAATACATTTAGATGCGAACAATATTTTTCCGCAGTTGAAATATAAATTGATTTTTTTCCTTTGCATTATTATTACTACTATTTATATACGTTTTGATTAATTAGTAATATTTAGCAAAGAAAATTAAAAATATTTTTTCATGTTAAACACAGTGCAGAATTATTTTTCGTCAATATATAAATTACACTGATATTTCACGAAGAATTTTTATTTTGGCTTTTGATTTTTTTTATTTTGCATCAAACTATTCCAGATGCAATCGAACTCCTTATTACTAGAATTCGAAAGTGAGATTTTGTAATAAATATTAACATTCATAACAAAATTCCTTAATTTTACGGCTGGATGAAAGAATAATGAAATAAAATTACGGATGAAAAATATGCCAATGTAAAATGAGGCAAAAAAGCAACTTCATTTTAGCATGGATTTTGAAGAAAACTCCTATTTCAACGGGGCCAGACACGTCTGTGTTCTTTAGGTTCTTTAGTTGAAGAGATTTTTTCCCTCTAAGATATCTAATAGTCTGTCAGTCATATTTTTATTAGTCATGCCCGTTTATAATAAAATCACGAAGGCGGCAGAAATTCGATGTAACAATATATTACTTGTATATCTAAAAATAGTTTTAAAAATTAAAAAATACTTTTTTTGCTTTAAATTCCTTACTTTTTTAATTATCTAACTGTAATATGAACCTTAATTTTTAATTTGATTACAAGCTAAAATTGCATGTTCTTAACGGTCATAATTTTCGTAACTTAAATTTTTAGAATACAAACTTTTAAATATTACTTCTTTTTTTCCTTCCGGAGATGGGAGGAGTTCCAAGACTGTCTTCATTTCTTAAAGCGTTCGAAAAGCCTTGTTAGAAGAGAAAGCCATGCAAACAAGCTTTCAAAATGAGCCTGTTTATGAAAAGATAGGCATAAATTAGAAGCGAAAAAAATCTTATTTTCTTAACCAATACATAAAGTATTTAATTTTATTTGTGTGAAAAGCAACGTTAATTTCTCTTTGTAAGAAAACATGTGAAAATTGGAAGGCGGTAAACTTTTATTTAGGCTGTACAAGAAAGCTTATAATGGATGTTTCTTAGCAGTTGAATTTAGAGGAATAGAGAACAATTAATTTCTTTTTATATCAGCCAATGATTGATAGAACAGTTCGTCACATGAAATAACTTGTAGCTGTTATAACATGAAATATCGCATGAAATAACTTGTAGTTTTTGTATATGAAATAAAAATAGTTGTTTTTTAAGCAAAAATCAAACGTAATTAAATTCGGTATAAACGTATTCAACGCCACACATATAGTGAGTTTAGCAGAATTAAAAGTATTAAAAACGATAATAAAAAAGAAACCGCCTCAGCTCTTCAAAACTGGTAAGCTATAAAAACATTAGGAACAAGTTTTATTCGATGACCTTCAAAACTCTAGCCATTGCTGACCTAACAAATTCTGCTTACACTTCCTAGTTTCGTACAGATACGCCTGAAGTCACATTCCACTAGAGAAACCTTCTGTTGACGTTAAAGTGCGAAAAAGAAAAAAATGCAGCTAAAATCTCCTCCTTTGCGTTCATAGAGATATAACGAAATCAGTACAATATTAATACCTTACATATAGATGTCATACTGAATTTTTAATCTGTATACCTTCTGGTGGGACAGATGATAGATTTTTTATTCAGTTACACGTAACATAGAGCAGTAACCACGTCTGTATTTATACTGATAATTCTCTTTTAATATCGAAAATTGATTATAATATTAAAATTCGGAAGAGAACACAAATTATTTCATAAAAATGAGAAATACAGACTGATTCTTGATCGGAGAAGCATGATGATGACAGTAAAAAACATCTAATATTTATTTACAATAATATAATAAAGAAATCTGTCACAGAAAATTACAAAGCTAAAAATATACTCGCATAATTTGCCATTAACAATCATGTATCCCATAATTTCTTCAAATTTTTAACGATAAGCATATATTAAATTAGGCAATTAGAAGCAGGCTCACCAGTAGCCGAGCAATAAAGTCGCTGAACACTGATAGTTCAATCTGAGGTTCGAATCCCTCGACTGGGCTGGATAAATGGGGGTTTTAGTGGTTCCCCCATGTGTAACGTGTATACGAGCCGATTTCCCTTAGAAAGTCCTCCCCGAAGGCATCCCTCCCCTTAGGCAGATAACTTTCGATTGCTTAGCCATAATCAAATAAACCAATCAGAAACAAGTACCAAAATGCTAATTTTGTCGGTTAAAGCAAGCCATACGGATAGCTACCGAAATACCGTACTTACGTCCATTTCATACTAATTTTATCGCTTGAAAACCGGGAGAGGAAAAATATCTGCGTATACTGTTTCTGAAAAGACAGCTTAAATGATAAACATAGCATATTAAAAAACGCACATAGAAACACATTAATACTATTATATTATGCATTTCTAAGAACTTAGCAATTCCAGTAATATCCTTTTTACTTATGCAAAATACTTTCGCATTCGCGCATAAAATTGATATTGTTACCATAGATTAGAAGTTTCTACATCATATGCTAAAAAAAAGTAGGGAAAAAAGTACGCGTGGAGAAGAAGTATGAGAGCAAATGCGGTAATTTTTAGGTTTATTAAAATGTAGAAGATGGAAACAACGTATTTCACAAGCAAAGCATATATTTTGTTTGTGCGGTGAAAACGTGAAGTAGTCACAAATAACAAATGATTGTAAATTTAACCAATTTTTTTACTTACCGGTAATTCGGTAAAACTGCCTACTAAAACCAGTTCAGTATTTTTTTTCTCTCTCCAAAAAATATATTTAAAATAAACGAGAAATAACACAAAAAATATGTTTTCAAAACTTTTCAGGCATTATAAAAAAAAGTATTAAAATAATTCGCATTTCAAAAACAAAATTTCAAGTGGTGTAACAAAAACATAAAAAAATAATAATAATCTATTGATAAATTATTATATAGAATGTATCTCTCATGGAAATACTGAGAAATATTTTTTCTTATACTTGTAACCGCTTTTTATTTATTAATTCTTTTTAAAAAATCTGATGTGTACACCACATGACTTCTTGTACGGAATATTAAATTAAAAGTAACTTTCCTGCTTTTCATTTAAACATATTAAATTAACAGTTAACGAATTTCAATTAAATCTACTTCGTCGATAGCGCATAAACCACAATCGAATAAATGCACTCTTTAAAGTTCACTGTATTTATTTACCAAAGCGACACTTCGGCGGTACGTTCACTTAACAGCATTAACATTCATTTTATGGCTCAGAGTGCACAAAAATTATATCATCTGAAGAATTACTACAAGTTCTATTTAAATACTATAATTAATTTAAAACGATGTATAAAAGGAATTAAGCAAATAAAAAAGAAACATTTTTTCGCAGACGGTTCAGCGTAGCTTACGTAATGCGCATGCGCAACGAATTAATTCTTCTCTTTCTCTCACTTCGCAGTTCTCACTTCGCAGCAAGATAAAAATATATAAAAATTCAAAATATTTTCATTAAAATTTGAAAGCTATAGAAAAACATAAAACACTAAATACAGTTAAAACAAATTTAAAAAACTTTTACAATTAAAATTACTGTTTCTACGCCAAAACAAGCTAATACCTTAAATGTTAATCCCAGAATGAATTAAGCATAATTTAATTCGCAATAATAAAAGAAGACGTTGCTTTGTTGCTGCGAAGCTTAGTTTCTTTACATCGGCAACAAATCCACTATTCTGCTAAGTTTCATCAAATGTAAACAATCCCATGGTAATCAGAAATTAGGCTTAGCCGCACTTAAAAAACTTCTACTGTTGATATTTTCACAATTATAACATGCAGGTTAACGAAAGGCATAAAAATCTTAACCATAACAGCATAATTAAATGATTTTTTAAGCAAAAAATGCACAATTTACAAACATATAAGAATAAAGAAACAGCTCACTGTGCCGAATAACAAAGTGGATATATATATATATATATATATATATATATATACACATTTGGTGGTGCGGCCGATTGCAACCAAAATGGGAGGTGCACATCTACATGTTATAGCAGTCCTATGTACAAAATTTCAATGCTCTGAGGCTACTCATTTTTAAGTTATGCGAGATACGTACGTACGTACAGATGCCACGAAAAAATCTCTTCAGAATTCATTTTAAATCAGTTTTATAATTGTTTTTTGGGGAAAAGAGTCCTTTATTCTGTCCTTACGTAGAGATGTTAAGCCAAAACATCGTTAAATTGCATTCGATAGCGGTCAAAATAGGTAGTTTCGTTGAAATACGATACCCGAAAATTCTCGCGATCACAATACTTACTTTTTACTTCGTACAAGGAAGTAAAAATAATACTTCTACTAGTAAAAATAATACTGTAGTATAGTATAATAATTATACTACTAGTAAAAATAATACTTTTTACTTCGTACAAGGAAGCGAAAATTATAGTGTTCAAACTCTGGCTTCTGAACCGCGATCTACGTTTTTTTTTTTTTTTTTTTTTTTTTTTTTTTCAAAATAAGCCAGTCATTGAGAAAGCGTTCTCCAATTTCATATCTGATCTGCTCTGATAGTTAAAGATCGTGTTATCTGAATATTGATAATATCAAAAAAAAATCAAGAACAAAGAAAGTTACCTTTCTTTAAACCCTAGGAATAGCTTTTCTACTTCAACAGTGCGCTGTTAGAAACAAACAACTACTATAATGTAAGAAACAGCTTTCTCTCAACTTGGAATTCATACATACTCTCAAATAGAAAGGTAAATTTCACGCTTCAGACAGGAAATGAAAAACATGGAATAAATGCGTTACGAATTCGTGATAAAATTGCATCACACTGAATTCATGGTTAACATTTGTTTACCTTAGAAATGCATAGTAAAAAAACTGGAAATGCCAAATCTTTGTTTTGCTTAGAATATAAAATACTCTTTCACTGCGAGATTTGACATTTCGGTGGTAATCCTAGCACATTCTTTACATTCAATCTTACGTAGTTGGTCTCTTTTTCAGTCGGAGAAATATCCAATAACGAAATTTCAGCTGATTAACGATAAATTTTCCTTTACTTTTTTAACTAAATTATTTGCAATTCATGGTTATTTTAAAATCAGGGCTTAATTTCTAAAATTTGAAGTGCTGGAGACCTATGGAAGACCGTCAGGAAAGAGGAAAAAGAATAAATAAATAACTAATAAAAATTCTCTGAGAAAAAAAAACTGATAGCTGAGATTCCCTACCATACGATTAGTTATGAACATCAATTTAGGATCTGAGTTCAGAATTTGAGGAATTCCCTGTAACCTAGGAATATACACTTCACAGAGCACATATTTTTCCCATATTTAATGACATCAGCAAATGTATGAGAAGACAGAACAGTCTTATCCTTATTTACAGTAAACAACTCAGGGTAAAAGTCTTTAAACTTTTCAAACAATATTTGGCCAGATGTGAAACACTGCCACTAAACAAACTAAGTATAATGTTGCTACAGTAATCCTGACATGATATACATGTGCAATCACTTTCCTAATGGATGATGTAGTTAAATGGAAGGAACAAGAATGAAAATGTTACTTTTCAGAACCTCTTGTACTTTCTCAGAAGCTTACTCCTCAGAAATGCACTTTTATTAGCAAAGCTTTCCCTCTACAACAGCTACATAAATGTCATGGCTGTCAGTGGTCAAAATATTTAACCACACATATACACATTCTTCTATTAAATTCCTGTCACTTCTGCTTTTAGCAATCTCCTCTTTCTTTTTTGTGACATTTTATCGGTGCTTTCATAATCAGAAACTTACAATGACTTCATGGCATAAGAGTAGTGATGCTACCAGTGCTTCAAAACTTACAAGAAGCTAAATTATTCACTTACCCATTAATGAGGAAAATTTTTGCATTATTGTATTAATAATAGAGTATATGAAAAGATAAACTGATTAGTATATTTTACTATTATTTAAATACTGATAATGGTTTACTGTGCCATATTTATCAATTACACTTCACTGACTTTATATGTTACATCAAGAGTAAGCAAATACTTTCCATCATCAGCCAAACAGATCTTTTCTAGAATAACAGGGTTATCACAAATTGTGATAATGCTTGTGTGATGATGTTTGGCTGAGTCCCTTATGTTGCCAGGACGCAATTGGGGAACTTAAAATAGCATTTTATGTACTTAGTTTCATATTTTTTACTCTAAATAAGCCACAGTCTATAATAATGAAGTCATGACAGCCCTCCACGAGGTTCAAGCAATGAAATATAAAATGTGCACATATTTCAAGGAATATAAAGCGTAAAAAAGCACTGATGATTAATTAAACATTTTTATAAATTTATAGCTTTGCATATATTTGTAATTTTTTTAAAATACTGCATTTCAAAAATAATTATTAATTGCTCTACACTTAATGCAAGATGAAAATCTCAGTTGGTATGCAATAATGTTTTTCCAATTTAGGCTCCCCTATCCTTAAAACTGAAAGTAAAATTTCCAAAAATGGGTCTGTTTTTATTGGTCATCAAATAATTGAACATATACTGTTTTATTTTTAAATACAAATTTGGTTTGATTTATTCGATTATGGCAAAACACTTGAGGGCTATCTGCCTAAGAGGAGGGATTGTGAAGGTCTTTCTAAGCGAAACTGGCTTGTTTACAAGTTACTCATAGAGAAAACCATGAAAATGCCCATGCAGCCAGCCCATTTACCAGGATTCAAAACATGGATGAACTATCAGTGTTCAGTGACTTTAGCGTTTGCTTGGCTAAATAAAAATTTTTGAGGGTGAATGTTCTTTCTCTTACCTCCTTTTCCCACAAATCATTCAATCAAAACAATGTTCATACTTCAGTGTTTAATTTCTAAATTAAAGCTGCTAGAAATAAAACTATATTCTTCAATGGATGCACATGCTTTCTAGCATATCTAGAGTTCTCAGCTTAGAATAACTGCTATATAGTCATGCATAGATACACTGTAAACAACACATGTTCATTTATGCTGCTGACTTCAGTTGCTTGTAGATACAATCAGAAAGTAAACCACATAATTTTAGCCACTTCATTGTAATCTAATCCTTACTGAAAACAGACTTTTCAGTTTTATGCAAACATGATTTCCTTAAGAGACATTTTTCAGTGCTGATCTTTGTTTATGTTAATGGAAGCAGTGGTCACACTCAAAGGTGGTTGCCATGAGAATGTTAAGAGTAGTTACTACTAAAAAGTATTCATTCAGTTCAATCCCTGAGAAATGTGTTTATGTTTTCTTTCAACATATGTTTCATGACACTGAATAATTCAGAACAGTTATACAACCAATTTACATTGCTGATTCAGTTTTACTATCAATTTAAATGTCTTCTAAAATTACCAGTTTTAATTATTATATTCCTTCAGCGATTTTTTTCGAAAGAGCATGGGAAAATTTTACCATTTCTAACTACGGAATAATTCACAACAGTTATACAATCGATTTTGATTGCTGATTCAGGTTTCCTATCTATGTAAATGTCTTCTAAAATTACCAGTTTTGATTATTATATTCCTTTAGCAAATTTTTTGAAAGAGCATGGGAAAATTTTACCATTTGTAACTACCGATAAGCTCAGAACTTTTATACATTCAGCAGCACATAAAGACATACATGAAATGTAAACTTCAGTTATTTTTTGCTATTAGAATGCAAACGTATAAAATTCATTTGGATAACTAATTTATATTACATATAACAAGTTATCGAGATCAAGACACTTTTAATTAATTCCACTGGATCCAAATTTTTTATGTGATTGAAACTCATGGGATTTTTTGAATCAATTTATATGTAATTATTCATAATTAATATTTTTAAATTTCTCTAAACCTCATTTTTTAGAATATTCTATACTTTAGATTTACTTATAGTAAGTACAAAGTCCGAGATCCTGATATCCAATATCAGGAATGATCTAACAGACCTTAAAGCCACCAACGGAAGTTTTTTTAGGAATTCTTTTTATGCTTTACGCATGCGCATTTGATTTCCCCCCCCGTAAGAAAACATGTGGAGAATCCCGATTATTAATTTCACTTTGGCACCAAATAAAATACCTCGTTAGAAAGCATCATTTTAGCATAAATTTGTGTGATCAGTAATTTGGCTCCGTAGCTGCGTATTAGAAGCTTGGTGTACATCTCAAACCAAAACATTCTACACAGAAACATCATTAATTTTACAATTACAAAAATTTTATATCTATTTTATATTCCCAACGCCAACCTGGCGAATCATTATTTATTATATTTTGCTTTCATCACCATATGTTTATCAACACATGACAACTTGAGTAATTACTCATACAGCGATACCTAAACAATTTTTGCATATCAGTAATTGAATAACAAAGAGTATGAAAACCTTTTATGTTGACATTACACTTAACGATAATTACAAATGAAAGTTAAATGCACGAATATAGATGAAGAAAAAGGTAAAAAAAATTTCTTTCCATATGCTAAAAATAGATTTTGTTAATAATACTCATAGGCCAAAAGATTACATTTGGTGTTATTTGAATTAGGAATAACTGATTTTTTATTTACATAAACCGAGAACCGGCGTCAGAGCTCGTATGGCTGCACCGGGTGGCAGAATTTAGAGAAGACAAAATTTTTGGAATTTAGACAAGCACCGAGTATCAAAATTAAGAGATAATTTTTTTAGAATTTCGGAAAAGCACTGGGACCCAAAATTAAAGGGTGGCAAAAATTTAGAACTTAGGGAGCCACTTGGTAGCAGAATTTAGGACCCACAGAGACAGCATCAGGTGGCAAATCTAGCGCCGGCATTCAGTAAGCTTAAGTATATGTGGAAATTTATTTATTCAGGACTCAAGTAAGCCTTAAGCACATGCAAGAATTAGACGCAAGTATAATAAAACACTAAATTAATACAATTCAGGCTTAATTGCCTCAGTGCACAATAGAAGCAAGGCAAAATTTAATGGAACATTTTGTCTTTTGTCGCCAAGCTATATACCAGTGGCGTAGTTACGGTGGGGCAAGGAGGGATATCTGTCCCCGGGCGCAGCATTCAGGCGGCACCAAATTGATGCTACAAAATTTTTAATGAAATGATTTCCATTCTTGGCACACAGAAAGGGGCACAAATTCTTCAGGTGTCTCTGGACGCTGGAATGCTAGCTACGCCATTGCTACATACCTAATAATGTATAGCGGACACTCTTACGCTATGTTAAAATTATACTTTACTGATTCCACAGAATTTCAGTTAATATAGCAGATTGCACTGTTTCTTAACTTTCTGATTTGATCCAGCTTATTATTTTTTGCAGAATGTTATGATTACAGTACTTTTATGAAAACTAAACTTTGAACTTTCGATTATGTCAAAAAGAATTTCTAATCCTGGAGCTGTAACAGGATCTACAAAGCATGTTTCGATATCCATTAAAAAAAAGTGGAATTGCTGCAAAAATTGAATATATTGCTACAGTCAAATACCGAAAATCCGCTGACCTGAAATCCGCCAACTCCTGAAATCCACGTTGCCTTTCAAAAGTATAAACATTTAGTTTATAGGTTCCGGAAACCGCAACATGGAGTACGAAATATCGAAGAAAAAATACTTACTGGATAATGACGTCATAATTACCGAATGAGCCATAACGGAACTACCAAATTATTGACATCATAAGAGTTCTCCCCCCCCCCAATCTGCATCGAGGTAAAAAAGCAGACGATTAACTCAACTCTTCTTTCAAGTTCACGCTTCACGTTGTTGTACTTTCTGAGCTTTGTTATTTCATGAGATTTTTTAGTGATGTTGTTTTTTTTTTATACAGATATTTTGTGAATAAATTAAGAATATTTTAAATTTCAGTGCTTTTTAATACAATGACAGATAAGAAACGCGCTCATGATTTTACTGCTTGCAACGTTGAAAAAATGTAAACACGAATAGTAATGAAATCATTGACGGTAATGAAAAAGTGGAAATTCTGCTAAAGATGGAGGTAGGTGCAAATGTTCGGTTTATAGCAGAATTGTATGGAATTGCCACATGGACTGTGTATGATATACGGAACAATAAAGAAAAGCTGTTGAAATTTTACAGCAACGGTGATTCTAACACCGGAATCCGAAACCAAAAATCTTTACATGAGGAGAAATCGGCAAACCTTGATGCTGTCTTGTACGAGTGGTTCCAGCAACCGCGGAGTGATGAGTACCTATTTCAGGACTACTCCTGAGAGAAAAGGGGAGGCAGATTCATACTGATTTTAAAATAGAGGAGCCTAATGTAAATGAACAATATAATATAATCAGTTTATATATGTAATAATAATTTAATGCATATAATTAATTATTGTATTAATGTATATAATAATTTAATTAAATGTATCTAATACACCTTATTTATTTTGCACTTTTAGTCGGAATATTACCTTTTCTGTCTTGAAATTCGCATAACCTCGGGTCCCAAGCATTGTTCATTTCTGGACTTCTACTGTATATCCTTCTCAAAATTATGCAAGTAGTTAGTTAAGGTATTTGAAAGTCAGCTGAATATGGCATAACAGAAAAAGGTACTTTATGAATTTTTTGTGAATTCCGAAACCCCACTCACAATGAATAAGAGGAAAATTATTGGCTATGCTAAAAGTGACGATCATGACATAAAAATTTAGTGCAGATGTTCGACAGATTGGTTAACCAAATTTTAAAACTGCTGTGGTAAAATGCAATTAAAAATTTCAGGTGAAAAAGCTTCGGCTGATACTGAAGGTGCTGAACTATTTGCAGATGAATTCATTGAACTCATTAATAGTGAAACGTTACAATGCTGATGAAACTGGTCTTTTCTGGCAATATGAGCCACAAAATATCTTAGCAACCTCTACAAAAAAGGCTCCATCTGGTGTTAAAGTTTTCTATGCTAGACTAACAATTTTAGCATGCACAAATGCTGCAGGAACACACAAGTGTAAACTTTTTGTAAACTGAAAATATGCACAACCTCGAGCATTTAAAGGAGTAAAGATTTTCCTGTTATACAGCATGCAAACAAAAGAGCACGGATGACACAAGTATTATAATGTATGTTTGGTTTGAAAATCATTTCATACCCGAGGCTCGGCATAATATGAATTCAGTTGATTTACCTGATGATGCAAAAATTGTCCTGATTGTAGATAACTGCTCTGTATATATTTCATTTTTTTGTGTCAAGTTTAATGAAAGATAACATATCCGTGTTATTCTTTCCTCCAAATTGCACTTCCATCATTCAGCCTATGGATAATAGAATAGCGTGCATGCTGAAACGCAAATATAAAATAGCATTTTTAAAATCCATGTTAAATTTCTTGAATAATTGCAAGACTGTTCAAGAATTTTTGAAATACTTTACCACATACCATAAAATATGTTATGTGGATCACAATATTGTGGGAGGATGTGCCTCCAGATACTTTAATAAATGCTTGGTATAATTTATGGCCAGCTGGTGTATTTTATGGTGAGGATGATGAAGATGATAGCCACAAATTTGAAGACTTTCAGATATCGCAAACTACAGGTGCAATTTTCCAATGAATTTTATAAAGAAATGTGGAGAAGCTGTAATAAATGAAGATGCTATAACAGAAGTTTCTCATTGCGATGACACTGCTCCAATCATCAATCAATTAACGGATGTTGAAATGTGTAGTGTGGTTCTAGATTAAAAAATATTGTTGCCGATAGTGAAGAAAGTGACAGAGAGGTTATTGTAAGTGAAAAAAATTTTGATTCACAAATTAGTCGGAATTCTCGACACAGTAACTACAGGACTTGAACAGTGAAACTTTGTTACTGAACATGAAATTGTGTGTCTGCAGAATTGAAGAGAAAGTATGAGCATAAAACCGTTGAGCAGACCGTCCAGATGAACCAAGTGACTACCAAAAGTGTCTCCTCAACGATGGTTCAGTAAATGTTGCTGCGTCTGGACCTCCGCAGCAGATGCCTGGTTAAAGCACCTATGCTGTCTGCAGTTCATTGGTAACGAAGGCTGGAATTTGCATGCACTACCACAAATGGATATCCACTGCGTGGCAAAAGGTGGTTTTTTTTCAATGAATCAAGTTTTATGCTCCATCAGACAGATGGATGTTGGCATATACACTGTAAAGTGTAGGAAAGCAAACACCCTGTAACATTGCTGGAAGGGTCCAAGCTGCAGGAGAGAGCACTTTGGTCTAGGGAATGTTTTGGTGGTATTACCTAGGTGCCTTCATCATTGTGGAAGGAACAATGGAGCAACAGAAGTACGCATCTGTCCTTGCATACAATGTACAACCCTACATGTGAATTGTTTTTCCTCGGAATGATAGCATCTACCAGCAGGACAATGCAAGGTGTCATACAGCTCCTAGTGTACGTGTGCGGTTCGAAGAGCTGCAGGATGAGTTTACAGTACTCCCGTGCCCAGCAAACTCCCCAGACTTCAACCCAATCAAAAATCTGTAGGACCATTTCAATCAGGATTTTTGCACCATGGATTCTCAACCACGTAACCTAGCGCTGGCAATGTACTGGAGTCAGCATGGCTTAACATCACAATGAACACCTTTAAGAACCTGACTGACTGCCTTCCTGCGCGTCTCGTAGCAGTCTGCTATGCAAAAGGTGATTAATTTAGAAGTCAAACAACAAAAATCAGCATTATATTTTTAAATTTTCACAGGACTAGTTTCAATGGTTTTACCAAACCATCATCCTCAGCTGCAAAAGCGCAAATGAACGAGATAAGCGCAAATGATCTTGCACTTTTGCAGCTGAGGATGATGGTTCGATAAAACTATCGAAACTAGTCCTGTGAAAATTTGAAAATATATAACGCCGATTTTTGTTGTTTGACTTCTAAATTAATATTTGTTCGGCATGTTATTGTATCTTAATTAAAAGGTGGTTATTCTGGCTTATAGGTCGTCATATTAATGTGACTAATTCAAATTAAGGAAACTTTCCTCTACTCATGTTAATTAAAATATGAAAAGAAAAAGAAAATGATTTTTAAAAAAATGACAAAAAGTTATTACTTCTATAAAAAAAGTTTAAAATAAAATCAGTTTTAGGAAACAAAACTTTATAAAAATTTTCCATCAGACAATGTAACATATTTCACATAGACTGCAATGCCATGTCATGTAGATAAGTTTCCCCTCCATTTTAAAAAAGAAGGGGAAGAGCACATATATTTTCCTGCTTGAAGAAAATAGTTTAATTTTAGTTCATTTACCAGAAATTACCTTATTATATTCAAAATTTATATAATATCATAACTTATGTCATTTGCCCCACTTTATTAAAAACAAGTGTTTTAAGCAGTTCAGATAGCTCAGAAAGGATTTTATAACACACGAAGAAAGTAACTTAGAGTCAATGACTTTCTGCAATTCTGAAACCAAAAACATTGTTAAAAAAGCACAGGAGTCTGACCATAAACCTTATATACACAAACACACACAATCACATACACATAATGCAAAGAGACAAAAAATACTACAATTAGATGAAGGATTAAATTTAAAGTTGTAATCTTTAAAGACACTGATTCAGGTGAATAAGTAGTAGTAACAATCAGAAGGAAAAGATATTCAAACCTGCTACAAGAACCTTCTGAAGTTTTAAAAAAAGAGGGTTCCTTAAGTTTTGCATTGAATCTCATCAAAGATCAGATGATGACTCTTCAAGAGACTGATTCAGACAGTAAAACTGGAACACATCTACAAGGTATCCTCGACAGTGTGTCAAGAAAAACATTTCACAGAATTTTTTTTTTTTTTTTTTTTTTTCAGAATATCTGATTGGTTAACTTATGTGATAACCAGTTCTTTGTAAAAATCATATGAGAAATAAAGCTTCAAGTGAAACATTTTCAATTTAGTTTCAAGAAATCCTACACAGCTGGCCGGGAATACAAGTTCCAATGAAACATGTTTTGGCTGGGAACCTTCCAGTGGTAGGAGGACAAGCTTCTAGGGTCATGTAGGAAATTTCCCAGAAAATTTCTTCTAGGGTCATGAGTCATTAGATGTGATAACCGCATAATGTGTAGCAACATGAAAAGAATATAAAGCATGCAAACCTCTGTGAAGAGTTTCTAAGGAGAAACGATGTGTTGGACCAGAATTCATAGATTCTCATCATAATTAGAATACTTAATTTTATTATCATGATATAAATATATTTGCATGCATTAATATTCTGTGTATCACATACAACTATCAAACTTAAGGTTAGTTTATGTTTTAGGGCACACCTTGGATTATCGTGAAGTTGTTTCATTTCCTGAGATAACCTGCGAAGCTAAATGTTATGGAAGCCCTATTATGATGTGATTGGTTGCACGATTACGGTGAATTTGACTGATGGGTAAAATATTTGTAAGGGCTTATTTCTGCACTGGATCTGGATGAGGAAGTACATTGTGCATTTTGTGCTTTACATTGTAAAATGGCTGCCGGCAGTAAACTGGGTGTTTGGTGGTATAGAACGAGAGAGCAGAAGGTGTTTTGCTTTTGAAGTGGTTGAGGACAGAAGAAAAGAAACTTTGTAGAATGTAATTTAACGGAATATTTTACCCGGAACAACGATCATATCCAACTGCTGGAAGTCGTATGATTTGTCTTTTTGATAATGGCTTCGTTCACTTCTCAGTAAATCATGCAGTGACATTTAAGTATCTGAAAACTGGAGCTTATATTAACACTTTCGAAGGTAAGTGGAGTGTAATAAAAAGGGATTTTCGGAAGAAATGCCACCGATAGGCCAGCACTACAGAGGACATTTTCATGAATTTATGTGGTGACAGCAGTATGCATATTCTAGTTCACATAATTTTAGAAAGATTTTGGATGCTGTTAAGGAATTTTGTGTGCCACAGACTGACGACACAGCAATTTCTAAATAAGGTAAGGTGATACTTCATCTTTCTAGTGCACTATCAGATAACATATATTTCCTTTTTATGTTATTTCAGTGTTTGATTTAAAATGCAGTTTATTGAGATAATACATTTTTTGTTTGGCTCTAGCGTAGAATTGGGTGCCCCTTTGATTTTTAAGTGAAAATAGATCGATGTGTACATGGACACCGAGTTTGTACAATTCTTTGACTTATTATTTTGGTTTTTTGTAGCAGGCATCTTGAAATTGTGCCTTGCTGGTGCCGATCTTGGTGTCAAAAAAGAGTTGCCAAAAAAACAAGGCGCACCCAATTGTAAATTTTTATCTTTTGTTTTAATTATGTTTTGGATGTTATTTTACTGGGGTGGGCATTGGAAGTCTACAAGATTGGTGCCATAAAATTGCCAATTTTTGGCAAGAGGCACACTGAAATATATTTTTACTCCTTTTTATTTCATTCACATTAAAATTTTTAATCAAGCAAATATGATCCTCCTTGTTTTGCCAAAAATCTGGTGAAGTAATGCCAGCTCTATTTTAAACAATGGAAACATTTTCCCCCGACTTACAATATGGCTTAGGAATTACTACATAACTTTGGAGACATTACTATAATTCAGTGGATACCTATGAGGCAATGCACAAAATATAGATACTATTTATTTATTTGCATATGCAGTTTAGCAACAAAATGTTGTATAACACTAAGAAACTGCAAAAATTACTCAAAATAACTAAAGATTGCCAAAATAAAATATTTTACACACTGATGCATAGAATTATTATTAATTACAGTAAAAGTCCAACTATCAAGAATTCAACTAATTGGCATATTTTAAATTTTTAAAAACTTTTGTTTAAAAATATTTAAGCTAATGAGAGATTTGTGAAGCAATCCTAAGGCATGTATCGGACAACTTGAAACAAATAAAATCTCTTACCAAATAATGATTCAGACTAATAATGGATAAATGTGACATTGCAATACGCAGTGATGTATTAATAAAATTACAGGATCAAGAAAAGCATCTGTTAATAGGTACAATATGCAACTTTATTTGAAAATGGATAAAAAATAAAGATGCAATATAAAAAATAACAAGAAGTGATTTAAGTTTATTATATGCTATATCTGTAACTAGTACATCTAGCTAAAGAATTACAGTCAAAAGTCGTTAATCAGGACTCGTCGGGACTTCGGCGATTCCGGATTATAGATCATCAGTTTAAATCTGGTAAGATGGCATGCAGAAATTTTAAAATTAAAAATATGAAACCGTAATTTATGAAATAAAGGACAATTATGATCTAAGGGGTATCAAAATTTACCAAAAAAAAAAGCTTAATATTTATTTGTTTACTTTCTTAAACAAATAAATATTAAGTTTTTTTTTTAAAGATTTATTTCAATAAGTTGTTTAAGTTGCTTCGTTTTATGTGATAATACTTTCTCTTTAATTCTATAAAAAGACAGAATTTCTTGTTCAGTTACAAAGTTCCGCTGTTCAAGTCCTATAATTGCTGTGCTGAGAATACCGACTAATTTGCCAATCGAAATTTTTTCATTTTCAATAACCTCTGTGTCACTTTCTTCACTATCGGAAGCGAATTAGAATGATGAGGAATTTGATTTAAATCATATCAAAGACGGAGTACATCGAGATGAAATACTACATTCAGTAAGCAATTATAAGCCAAATAAAAACATCTGCCCTGGAGATAAGGATAGTGCTGACAGATCAACTTCCAATTCATTGCTGCTTACCATCTCTGTCTTTTTTCCAAATTTCATCATTTTCTGGGCACTCCTTCTTGGTGTTGCATTTTCAATGTCGAGCAGCGTATATAGCAAGTGACAAATCGAACGACCAAAAGATAATGGTTATGTTACTCAAAGGATTCTTAAATGAAAAAAATATAATTACTCATAGTACTACTTCAGCTTCCATTGAAGGACCATGTTCTTTACATAATTTAGGCATACAAGAAAGTCAGGTTAATCTTTGGATTATGGTAACTTGGCGATTTTTTGGCGACCAACCCTGCTACAGCAACCTACCAGTTTTTGTTTGGACGCCATTTTGTTTTTAAGAAGTAAAGGCATTTTTTTTTTTTTAACTCAACATTTTTTTTCCCAACAATCTGCTAGCCGAATTACGCTTATGCTAGAACTTTTATGGAACAAAATAGCTTAATCATGACGAAGATTAGGTGTGAAATTGGGAGAAAGTGCAGAATCGCAAACTGCTTGCCATGTTTTTAAGAATTGCACATACACGGTATCCACGTCCACGTCGACCTATTTTCACTTAAAAAAACATCCCAGAAATGCACAAAAATGGCATGGCACACAATCTTGATTTTATCCATGTACACTGTTAAAGTTTTAGCTAGTAACCTTTATCGCCTTACCAAAATGTCGCCAAACTACCTGTTACCATATTCCAAAGATTAGCCGAAAATCATTTACTTTTGTTTTCTTTAGATAACTGTTTGTTCGCATGAATATTTGCTTAGATACCATTTTATTGCACATTAATGGCATTATTATCAATTTCAAAATTGCTCCAGAAATGTAAGTTTTTGGTGCTTCTGCTTATACGCCCAACTCTGAAAGGAATTAACTCCTGCAGTCTACTATGCCACCAAAACAGGAACCCATAATGTCAGCAAAATATATATTTATTTGCAACCCAAGTATATTTGCATGAGCAACAGACGAATGCCATTTTTGATTTTCAAGTTTAACTGCCATTACTGTTTGTTTTAGTTGCAATTTATATATATATATATAATGTTGTATGATCTTAAACCCATTTAGTGCGAATACAAGTTATATAATATAATCAATACTGTTTAGGAAATAAATTATTATATATATATATATAAAGAATTATATGTGAAGTTTGCTAGCTGATAAAAAAAAAAAAAAAAAAAAAAAAAAAAAAAGGAAGCATCACATTTTTCAAAAACATGGCATTTTGCTGAACACAGAATGCAAGAATTCACATTTGTGAAGTAGAAACATAAATAATCAAATTTTATGGATTAAAATATATGCAATTCTCTAATATTTTTTGAAATGAAAACAGATCATTGTGAATGCAGGAAGAAGAATAGTGTAAACACTGACAAATTTGTGCAATTTTCCGATTTTCTTTTTTAAGCAAAAAGATTGCTGTGTACATAGGGAAAACAGTAGCATATCCAGTGCTAAGTTGTCTGCATTTCTTCAATGTTTAATTACGCAAGAACAAGATCACTCTATACATGGGATGAACAGTGCCAAAAAAAAAAAAAAAAAAAATAATCCTACTTTATCATGGATGTTTTTAGCATTATTAATTTCATTAATTGGTTGTTGTTTTATGTAATTATTAGTGTGCTGCCACTTTTTAAATCTGGTGTTGTCTTTCACATCTTGGCAGAAAAGTAGTTGCCAATGGTTGGCGATACTTTTCAAGGTTGGACAGATAATTCAGAAAGTATCCAGATTTTCAATAGAAAACTAAAAATTTATTGTTTTGACTACAAGCACTATTTGTCTACATATGAGCCATAGCACATCATTATCAAAAAGATAGATCAACATACATTTGCATCTTAACCTGCTATTATTGGCATGTTACCGGAACAAAGAATATGAAATTGGCAGCTAAGTGCTTCAGTATCTTGTGTGTAATTATAAAAAATATAGGTGAATCATGGGTTGAAGATAAGCAAAAACTAATTAACTGCATGTGAAAGAATATATATACCTTTTTCTTCCAGAAATATCAAATTCGGCATTTAATATAGAAGGCAGTCTAATTCTTTTTTTGGTTAATCTTTGGATTATGGTAATTTGGAGATTTTTTGGCGACCAACCCTGCTACAGCAAACTGCTAGTTTTTGTTTGGACGCCATTTCGTTTTCACGAAGTAAAGGCATGGTTTTTTTTTTTTTACTCAACATTTTTTTTCCAATAATTTGCTAGTCGAATTACGCTTATGCAGAACTTTTATGAAACAAAAGTGCTTAATCATGACGAAGATTAGGTGCGAAATTGGGAGAAAGTGCATAATCGCAAACCACGTTTTTAAGAATTGCACATACACGGTATCCATGTACACGTCAACCTATTTTCACTTAAAAAAAATCCCAGATTTGCATGAAAATGGCACTGCGCACACTCTTGACTTTATACATGTACACTGCCAAAATGTCACCAAACTACCTGTTACCATATTACAAGGAAATACTGAGCCTGTAGTACATCTTGTGAATTCCTACAACCAAGAACACACACACATGCTTCATTATATTTCCAAATGCACTTAAGGAACTAAGGATCAGACTCTAAGTGTGTAAAAACGATATGATGGATTCAAAATGAAACAAATTTTTAAATCTTACTGAAGTTGCGACAGAGATCATTGCAGACACTGATTTGGTCAAATGTGACAATCAGGGAGGGGGGAAGTATTTAAAGTATTCTCACCTGCAAAATAAGCTCTTAAAATATAAAAAAGAAGTATTCCACTGGTCCACAATTCAGTACGGAATTTCTCATCACAATACTAAATTATCTTTACCTGCTTATCTTTCTTTTAAGCTTCCAATCTTATAATTATGATGTAAATTATACACATCACTGAAGTAAATTACACACATCACTAAAATAAAACTTTTCCATCACATGGTTATCAAAATTTTGTATTCTGCCCATTAAAACCTTCCTTAAATATATATAAATATGCGTCACAATTTTTTCTTTCTTTGAAACATGCGTGCGAGATTTAATTTTCCAGAACTATTCTACTTTAACAATCTATTGAAACTTTTACCCTCGACTTTAGTTGTTAGTACAGAAAACATGACTTCGAAGTATTACAGCAATAGTCAATTAGGAACATTAAAAAAAAAAGAAAAGGAGAAAAGAAAAATACAATAAAAATCAAACACGCAAGTTTAGGATTTCTAAGCTTATTTTAGAGGGGAGTACATAGCTTAGATTTTTACAGTGGACGATATTCACAATTAAAAATTGAAGGACGAAATTTTATTGATGAAATGACTATGTTTACATTATTAAGCTTCACAGTAATTAATCCTAAAGACAAAATATATATCTTTGATCTAGAGGAGCTATCAGTTATTGCAAATGTATTTCAAACCACATTAGCTGACAAAATTATCGCTGTATTTCACACATGCAGTTCGCATATTCATCCGAGTCATTTCGCACATAATACACACAGATTAATACATAACGTTTAAACACTTTCGTTAAATAAAATTTAACCATACCACTTCTTATTTGGAACTCCATTTCATCACCAACAAAATTAAACACAAACGCCTGATATGATTTGTTGTAAATTGAGTTGTGTTGATGCTTCTCTGCTGCGAAAAAGATTCATGTATTTTCTTGATCCCATAACAACAGAATGCAGTATTTAGTATATCATGAATAATACTATTTCGAAATCTAATTAATAAGTCACAAAATTTTAGTACAACGTGATACAATGTGTCAATGATAATACGATACAATGTGTCATTACGATTCAACGAATAGATACTCTAGTGCCGCCATCTATTATCATACCGGGAAACATATAAAATGAAGAAAAGCAGACCGATGAAGACCAAACAGGTTTGTCCCATTTTTAAAGTAATGCGACACACCGTCATTGATTCTCAAAACATTCAGTCATCTATCAAGAGGCGATAGCTTCAGGTTAAAAAGATTTAAAGATTAAAAAATTTAAGTACTGTAAGCACGATTGTAAATTGTTTATTGTTATTAAACAAAATATCTATTGAGAAATGGCAACAGCTAATTGCTGGATGTCGTTCTATATAATTTTAAAAATCAGATGATGTACGCTTGAAATGTTTAACGGTACGATGCAGTAAATACGTTTGTTATGTTATGTACGTTTACGAATAAGTTACGTGTAAGTTATTAAGATATATCTTTAAATAAATGTTTGTTTGTCTTTTACAACCGTTTTATGAGTGATTAATTTAACTACAAAAGGAAGTTAATATAAATCAGAAGTGAGATTATTCTGAAACCTAAGCCTAAAGTTACAAGACTTTGCTATACGTAAATAAATTGAAAATAATTTGAATTTCAAGCAATGTGCATTGATTGATGTCACATATTTATTATAGAATTTAATTTTGTTATTTTTTTATCATTTAGGAAAGATAGTTTGGTGAAAATGTGCTTTAGCCCACTGCTTGGCGCGATTTTTTGAAAATCGCCAGTAAAATCTCAGAATACGTTACGTAAACAAAGTTGCTAAGACGGAACTAAGTGACGTCTATAAATGGGTGAGACTAAAAGTGTGACGTCACAATGTAATCTCTATAGATATAAGTATAATAAATTCTTTATATTTTAAGTTATAATAATGCGGTAAGTGAATTGTACCAGTTATTAAAACGGTAAACAACGTCGCAGTCTCTCATATTTGTATTTCATACAGCTTCAGTATTTTCAAAGAATTTAGAATTTAATCAAATAAAAAAAGATTTTTATTATTAAATTTATTGCGGCAATTATATCAGAATGTTGCAAATTATTGTGTGTCTTTTAAATAAAATAATATATCCTCCAATTTACGTTAAATCTATTAATATAAGGGCTTAATAAATTTCAAGACTTACCCCTTTGATGGTTTTTTTGATGCTGGATTATATTCCGGATAGCTACTAAAAAAATACTAACTTCTTTTGTGACTGATTCAACGTAAAATAAATCATACACGTGATTTTGATTTTTTTGGAAGGGGGTTTATATTGACATTATTTACATTTTTAGTTTAAAAGGATAATCATTTAAAGAACAATATCCAATTAGAGCCGATTAAAAAACTACCAAAAATCGAGTTCAAGTTCTAAAAAAGAAGTGCTAGTTCTACGGTTTTCGTTTGGTTTCTCTCTGTTGCCAATACGCTCGAATCAAAAACTATTTCCCTCCTTTTTTTTTTTTTTTTCCTTTCTTTCTTTTACCGGAGTAGTTGCCAACAAATTTAAACTCATATTATCGAACATTTTAATTTATCATTTTTACAAATTACCTTGTTGCTACGTAACGACACAATCCCTTAGGTACTAGTAAGTAGATCTTCATTATTTTCTAAAAATTTTAAACTTTACATTAATAAAAAATAATAAATATTTTTGTTGCAGATCAACATCATACACAGCTTTCATATCACTGTTTCTTAAATTCTTAAATCACGTCATATTCTATAGTCTTATTAGAATTCTATACAATCTACAAATAAAAAAATCTAATTTCTCACAATGAAAGAAAATAAACACTACAAATTTGGAACACTAAGCAATGCTTCACATACACACATATTATCAATGAACTCGTATTATCAAGTGCAATTGCGATAGGAAATACTACGTATTAATGAAAAAAGTTATTTATTGGGTCAAATTTTGCTACTATTGACTAGATCGTTGGATTATCGACATTTTTCGGAAAGCATTATCAACATATCAAAACCAAACAATTAAAAATAGATGTCTAAAGTATGACCTGCAATTAAAACAACAATGCAAATTTAAAATACACAAACGACACATTAAACATTGCATATAAAATACGTTACATTACAGCTCGGTATAACATACAGCCTCGCTTTGTTCATGTGCACAACGATCTGTATTCGCTCAAAAAACTTCAAAGAATTGCAAAAACTTAGTGTCGATGTACACATCCATCTATTTTCACTAAAAATCAGAGATTTGCACAAACTTGGCATTGCGCATTGACTTCGCTTTGTCCATGTGCAAGTCGATCTATTTTTACTTAGAAAACATTGGAGAATCGCACAAACTTGGCATTGCGTGCTACATTGGCTTTGTACATGTACACATCGATCTATTTTCACTTAAAAAAAATCCCAGAATTGCACAAACTCGGCATCGCGCACAACCTTGTCCATGTGCACAGCGATCTATTTTCACTTCAAAAAAACATCCCAGAATTGCACAAACTCGGCATTGCGCACCACATTGGCTTTGCCCATGTGCACAGCGATCTATTTTGACTTCAAAAAACATCCCAGAATTGAACAAACTCGGCATCGTGCACAACCTCGGCATTGCGCACTACATTGGCTTTGCCCATGTACACATCGATCTATTTTCACTTAACAAAACATCAGAGAATTGCACAACCTCAGCTTTTCCAATCTTCTAGGATCGAGCCAAAAAGAAATACAAAATATTAAAAGTAAGCAACTTTAAAACGAATCATACAAGAAATTTTTTTTCACTTCAAGCAAAATGTAAAATCTTTTTAAGGGGTTTTATATATGCATATTGAATTTATATCAGGGGGAAACACTTTTGGTTCCCCCCTCATCTTTAAATAAATTTACTAACGTTCTATACTCCGTTTCCGTAATATATGCAGAAAAAAGGCAAAAACCCACAGGGGGAAAATACTCGATTAAAAAAAGAACTACCACATAAGAACATTCAAACCGCAACAGAATTAACTGCTCAGATTAACAAGTAATTTTTTTTTTTTAAATTAAAGCTTTATTTTTAACGTTTTGTGTGGTACCTTTCTTTATCAAATATAATGTTCTTTACACTTAAACCATAAAATTCAGTTCAACAGCAATATCGCAAAATAATTTTAAAATGAGCATATCTTTAGAATTTGCGATACACAGTTTTGCGCTTTTGCACGTAATTTTTTTTTTCCTTAAGTACTGTGTTGGCGTTGTTCGCTTTGAAATCTTTGAGTTTGTTAATCAAAAATTCATTCAAGTTTTACAAAATATCAATCAGATAGTAAGAAAAAATTCCAAATTCCAAGTTTGGGCATCCAGATGCCCATATTAGTTTGGAAACATATGTTATTCTAAATTTGATGGCTCTAGGTACCGTTGTTTTATCACAATGCGAGAAACATTTAAGCAGATTTTTCAATATTTAATTTTTTTAAATATAACACAGGGCGATAACATCTAGTGGCAACAGAAATAACAACACAGTGTCAAAACATCGAGTTAGCCATATTGGCGCGTTTATTGCCCATTGAAAAACAATCGCCAAGCAGTGGGCTAAACCGCATTTCAACCGAGAGTTTATTTATTTATTTATTTTTCATTTCTTTAAATTTTGAAATATAATTAGAACGTCAAACAAACTTATAAAATACCAATAATTGTGTTCTACTAAGTTGTCTAATTGGAAGTTAATAATAATAGCATATATATATAATTTGCATTTTAATGAGTACGAAAATGTCTATTTTCGGTAAGGCAAAGAAATGCGATTTAAGAATATTAGCTGAAGAATTGGCTGAAGATGTAAATGAGAGTCATAAAATGAGCGCTTTGAAAAAGATAATTTTGGCTAGCAAGAGTACGATGAAGAATGCGCCAATGAATGGTTACACATTATAATAAATGAAAGAAAAGAAAAAGAAGAAAATGAGGAACGAAACGTCAAGAAGAAATTGAAGAACGAAAACATCAAGATGAAGAACGTAGGCGAAAAGAAGAATATGAGGAACGAAAACGAAAGTATGAAATGGAATTTGAACTGCAAAAACTACGTATTGAAGCAGAATGTAGATCTACAAATTCTGGCACCAATGAAAATGCTAGTGCACATAAATTCAAAGTTAGAGCTTCATCGTTTGATGCAAAAATTTAAACCTGACGAGAATGATATCAGTTTATATTTAATCATGTTTGAACGTTTGGCTAAACAAGTTGAAATACTAGAAAATACATGGGTTACTCATTTGTTTGGCTTATTACCGTATGATATTGCTTAATCGCCAGAGAAACCGATGAGATTGCAAACGATTATAAAGAAGTTAAAACGATCCTTATTAAAACGGTACAAGACGACACCTGAAAAATTCCGCCAAAATTTTTTTAGGCACAATTAGAGTATAGGAAACACATGGAAGAATTTTGCGTATGAGTTACGAAATTTTTTTAATGAATAGATAAGCGGAATTAAAGTAGATACTTTTGACAAACTTATCGATCTTATTGGATCAGATAAAACGTAGTGAGTGTCTCCAGAAGTAAAAGATCATTTTATTGACGTCTGGTCTGAGTTGATTTCACCAATTGATTTAGTTGAAAATCTAGATGATTATGATGCCTTGAAGTCAACTTTCAACAATAAACAACCGCGTAAAGAATAGTCTTACGACAAACGAAAATCCTTTAAAGATGGTCCAGTTGCTACAATCAACGAAAAGAAAAAGCTCTACGATGTCACACATAATGAAAAAGGTGAACCAAAATGCTTCAGCTGTAATAATTTTGGACACATCTCAAGGCACTGTCCGCTGTCCAAACCAGTAGTAACATGCACAGGTCATAAAGCTGAAAATTGTGTTACTAAAGCTGAAAATAATCATTCAAATGATAAAAATCATTCTGTTGAGCAAGTTAGCGAAAATTCAGAAGAGAGCAATTCATATTTGAAGAAAGCAAAACTGAATAATTCTGAAGAAGTACAGGCTTTAATTGATACGGGGAGTTCTTGTTGTCTCTTAAGAACTTCAGTTGCTCAGAAACTTAAAGTGAAACCCGAACCTGCTATGAATGAATTGTATGGTTTTGGAAATCAAAGGGTGCCTGCAGTGACTTCTATAGGAATGGTTAAAGCCGATATTGAGGTTGATAATGTAAAAGGCCAAGGCATAAATATATACCTTGTTCCTGATAATGCACAGCCAGTTGATCTAATCATCGGACAGACATGGTTTTTGATCTCCCTCACATCGCTTATGTCAGAATAGGAAGAAGATTTCACTTCGGGTATAGGGAAGATGAACTATTTAGTAACCTTCAAATTGATGAAAAAATAAATCGAGTCTGCCTTAAAAACTCTTGAGGAAAATGAATTAGATAAAAATACGATTAGTCTTGTCAGTTCTCAAACAGATTCTGTAGATAGTGGAATAATTATGATACAAAATCCTTCCGAAGGTATTAGTTGTTTATTAGAAATTAAAAATGGCGAAACTTGTATACCAGTGATTAACGTTGGCGATAGAAGTGTTAAGCTCCAAAAAGATCAATGCATTGGGAGAGCAGAAGAAGTTGAACTATGTTTAAATATTAAAATTTCTGAATTGAGCTCGAACTTAACAAAGACGGAAAATATTAACAACATAAAAAATCCTGTAAGTTAAAATTGGCTCTGATCACGACATTGATCACCAGCAAGAGTTATTGCGTCTTCTGAATGAATACAGAGATTGCTTTGCACTAAATATTTCAGAACTAGGGTGCATAGATCTCCTAAAAATGGACATTAAGGAAATCGAAGGTTCAAAGCCGGTATGTATGAAGCCTTATAGAACAAATGCCTCTGAAAGAGCTGCGATCAAAGAAATAGTTCAAGAATGGAAAGAAAATGGAATTGTAACAGAAACGCGATCCCCATATGCTACTCCTGACATACTAGTAAAGAAAAAGACCGGTGAATACAGATTAGTTGTTGATTACAGATGTCTCAATAGTCAAACTATAAAGGATAAACTTCCCCTGCCTAAATAATAATTAGAACAATTGCATGAGTTTAGTCTGTTTACAACACTAGATTTAGCACACGGATATTTACAGATTCCATTAACTGAAAGTGCAAAATTGAAAACTGCTTTCGTAACACTGGATAAAAGTGGACAGTTTGAAAGAATGATATTTGGCTTGACTAACGCTCCTGCGGAATTTCAACGATTGATGTATCATGCATTATCCTCATTATGTAATAAAGAAGTGTTGTACTACCTTGACGATATACTTGTTCCAGCAAGAACTTGAGAAGAAATGATTCAGGAATTAATTAAAGCATTCGAAGCACTACGTGCAGCTAAGCTAACCCTGAAGTTACCGAAATGTGAATTTGCCAAACAAGAAATAGAATAATTAGGCTTTATCATCAATATAAACGAAATAAAGCCAGGATCAAGAAAAGTTGAAGTAATATCAAAATTTCCAGAACCTAAAATCCTTCATGAAGTTCGACGATTTCTTGGTTTAACATGTTTTTTAGAAGGTTTATTCCAAATTATGCCATTAAAGCTGGACCATTGACTCAACTGCTCATGTAAGTCAACTAAAATCTTGGGAAAATGCAGAAGCAAATGATGACGATAACAATGACGATAATGACGATGACGAACTTAAAAGGCCCAAGTGAACAGTGCGCAAACCTTTGCGCTATAGAAACTTTGTATAGGACTTATAGAATTTTTTTTAAAATTATATTTCATTTTATTCTTTTTCCTACCTATGATTATATTTTTGTTGTTGTTTATTTGTCGTTTTAATGTATGATAAGATTTGGTTCAATTGAGGACAATTGAAAAATCAGGATGGTCGAATGTAAGCACGATTGTAAATTTTGTTATTAGACAAAATATCTATTGAGAAATGGCAACAGCTAATTACTGGATGTCGTTCTATATAATTTTAAAAATATATTCAGATGATGTACGCTTGAACTGTTTAATGGTACGATGCAGTAAGTACGTTTGTTATGTTATGTACGTTTACGAATACGTTACTTTGTCTTTTACAATCATTTTATGAGTGATTAATTTAACTGCAAAAGGAAGTTAACAGTACATTAAAGAGAAATTTTAAGATAATCTGATTTTATTATTTTAACAATATCATAACATTAAAATCACACTTTTATATCTTATTAATACCAAAATGGTGTATGTATTTCTTTAATATTCGCAGAGACTTGTTTTGAAATCTTTTGTAAAATATAAGAAACTCCTTGCTTTGCTAAGATATCTTTTAAATCAGAGGAACATAGTTACGTATTCTCACTAAGAATGTTCTATGAACAAAATGTTCTTTCCTCGGATAAAAATAATGTTAACAGTTTTTATCAGTCATATTTTAAAAAACAAGAAACAAACTTCCTACACACATTTAAAAAAAAAACGGTTTTATTAGGAGCGTGCGTCTCAATTTTAATCTATATCCTCCTGGGCTTTCATAAGAACTGGTAAAAACTTCTTGGACATTTTGTGTAGTCGCAAAATTTTAGTTTCAGCCGCTGCCATTTTAATTGGTTGTTGCGTTGCACTGCAGGAGGTAGGAGGATAGAAAAGGGTGAGGACTTGTTTTGGAGTTGCTTCTAAATTTGTCTTTTCTTTATGTTCTTACTCGAAATATCAGATAGCTCGGAGGTTTTACTTATGTTTTTAAGCTATTTTTTTAGCACTGAAAAGCATTACTATTCTTCAATAGATGTAGAAAACGAAAATCCTTTGTATATGTCTTTGTTCCTTCCAAGGATTTAAAATATTCTTCTACGGATTAAATCTAAAATCCCATATTCAAGTTAGGGTGTTTTCCTTTCTTCTCCTTTATTTATATTACCTTTTGTTGGTCTTTATACTTTTAGGTCTTTATTTTTTAGAAAGTTCTTAATATTTTTGTTGTTTTCGTGATCTAAATACCTTTTTGTGTGCATACAGTCATTTTCCATAACGTCGGTACCCACGCTACGTTTCCTGGCTTTTTGTCTACATTCCTGGGAGGTGCAAATGAGAAGACCAGATTCTAGACAGAGAGCGTAGTTCGATGACCTTCAGTTTTAGCTGCAAGAGAGTGAGAGAGAAAATTTCTCTCATTCTTGAAATTAGGAATGCGTAGGAACGGGGGACGATTTTTCTTTTACTTATTCAGTACTTATTTTTGTTACAATAATTTCAGTACTTAGATTTTTAAATTTATTCCCTCTCGCAAGCATGATTGTTTGCTCCGTAAAATTCAGTACCGTCTCTAACGCTTAACCTGTGCATTTGTGATTTATTGCCAGGAGTCTTATGTCTATGTCTATGTCGTAACACAATTAAGAGGCAATCGGCCTAGTGCGGCGCTTACCAATATATTATAAGTAGGGTGTCTTTATTGATGAATTGAATCCAGTAAGATGGAACGTACGTTTTGCTCCTAGTGCAGAGTCTCTAAAAGATAAGTTAACGTGGTCTCACGATGTGAGGATCTGCAGCTTGAGGATTTCTGCCGCTCGAATATGCTTGTCTTGAGAGAAGCTGCGAATTAAACTTGATCTGCAAAGTTCAAAATAATCTCGATGGTTTGAAAAGCTAAACAAAGTTTCTGCATGTTTGATTTAGCTGATTAAATTCTCAGAAATATTGTAAATATTGATTTCATGAAATAAAGGGTTTTCTGATCTTTGAAAATGTTAATGATTTCTTCTAAAATTTTCTGCGGGTTTTTCTCCTTAACTTTGTTACTGTAAAGGTTTTTCGGCATTTCTTGATTAGTTTGGCCTGAAGCTTGGATGAATTCGGGGAAGTCATCTTTAGTGGGAATTTCTTGTGGTTTTTCTATATTCTCTAAATGATTGAATCCTTCTGTATACCTTACAACCATCATAAGAAGAAACGTGATTTTCGTAACATTAAATGCAAGTTGGTTTTTCATCTGGTTTTAATTTACAGGTATTGGATCTGTGATTTTGTCCGCTCTTACAGCACCTGACGATTTTAAAGCAGTTATTTTGTGAGTGCCCGAACTCCTGACAACTGAAACATTGAATTGGGCGTTTTCTGGGCTGATATTTTTCTATTGTGATATTGAATCTGAACATATTGTTTAATTGATGAATTTTGACTCCTGCAGAATTTTTTTTTTTAGTTCAAGGAAAAATATAGGTAATCGGATAATTTGGTCTTCTGCTTTCTTCGTGAATTGCTTTACTTTAATTATAGGGAAGCTTCTGCGTTTTAAGTCTGAATTGCTTGCTCTGTGTAGGATCTTGGGATATTCTTGAGTATAACTTTAATTGAAGAGGCTGAAGAAATTTGGTACGTATGAAAACTAATCTGTGCTTTCTAGAATTTATCAACTGTAGCTGTATAATCGGCTTCGGTGGTAGTGTAAAGGAAAATCTGTCTGGCTTTGATTGTAACTTCAAATTCGTTTTTACATATTTCTCTGAGCATTTAGTCTATTTCATGCCAATCAACATCGTTTTCTGAAATGACTAATGGAGAAATTTTCGTTTTATTTTCTGCGTTATTCTGTGTTGTAGTCGACTGCGTTTCATCTGTAATTTCCATAGCTTCGTTATGAGTTTCAAATCTGGGTCTTTTGTGGAATATCTGGTGGTGGGATAGACTCGGAATTTTTCGCTATTTTCTTTGGAGTTTGCCAATCCTTCTGATTTATTGTTTTATCATCTCTTTTAGAATTTGCGAGCTTCGGGCTGTTCTGGATGCTTGCTAAAATGAACTGATTTTGTTGCATTTCTTCTTGTAACTTTGAACGCATTTCTATCGCTGGTGAGGAGGTTATTGTCTTCATACACTCAATACAGTTTAATTTATCTGCGATTTCGTTTTTAATTTGAGTGAGAGATCTTTTGAGTTAGTTGGAAGCTGAGTCTTAAGATATTCTTGCGAGATCCTTTCTGTTAAATTAGGAAAAACCTTTCTGTGTTTGTTAACTACTGCTTCAAAATTTGAAGGGGAGGGTTTGAATTTCTCAGTATTATCGGCTATTTTCTTAGGACTTCCTGCGGTTTTCTTTTCTTTTCTCGGGGATTTACTTTTCTTAGTAGAAATTAGAGTAGCAATTATACTTTGAAGCGCAGGGTCATCTGAAGCAATTACAGGCATCTCTTTGGATATAGTCGATTTTCTTGAATAATTCGAATAAGTAGAATTATTATCGCTATCATAATCGCTGAAAGTAGCATGCCGAGGAATTTTGCCCTTATCAGGTGGTTCGCTATTACTGGCCATATCGAGGATAACAAGCAATATATTTACCAAATCAAGAACAGTCGTCGTTCATTTTTTAATTCAGAATGCACAAAAAGGACCTCATATTGTCATTCATATTATAACTCAGAATGCACAAAATTTATATGATTTTTTTCTTCATTTCTTAACTCAGAATCCAGGAGTCTAGTTTATTGTTGCCACTCGGAAAAATCAGCGCGCAAATTAACGTTTCCGCAGTTTTTAATTAATATCTCGACCGATTAAAGTCGTACGAAGATGAGAACAGTATCGATGGATTCGGAGAATTTTTTGGAATCCAAGGATACGCGTCTCGAATTTAAACTCGGCGCCGTTCCGTAGATATTCGAGAAAAGAAATTGGCACGTAGCCTAATCTTTCTAATAGGCAAAACCCAAGAAAGAAAGTGGAAAACGTAGGGAAAAATTAGTTTTTAATTAATATCTCGGCTAATTAAAGTCCCACGAAGACGCGAATGGTAAAGATGGCTTGCCACGGACTTGTGGAATCCAACGGTGTGCTTCGCTAAGCCCGGGAGCCAGCCGTTTCGGATGAGATGATGTTACTATATGGGTGAAAAATGATTTGATGAGACTTAAGTGTCTGTTTTTCGCCGATAGTTTATTGGTTGCTTGCATAACTGTAGTAGCCAATGGGGTGAAGTTGCCACGGCACAGGGTTGCCGTTTCAATTGAGACGTAGACAATTTCCTGTAAAACTTGCCTTTGCTATGAAAATCAATAAGTCTCAGGGCCAAACGCTTAAGCGTGATGGCATTTTTTTACCTGACCCTGCATTTGGGCACGGTTAACTTTATGTTCCCTGTTCAGGAGCTCGTGAAAGAACGGATGTAAAATTAGAAACAATGGATGGTCCTCTGCAAGACGAGCTTAAAAATGATGGAAAGATCTACACAAGAAATGTTGTATACAAAGAGATCGTTGACATGTGAATTAACATTTTATTATTTAAATCACGTTTATTTATTGAGCCAGCGGTGGCTCTTAAGAAATGTACGGCCAGTGGTTTCCTTCATTGCACTCTACTTTAAACAATTAAGCAAGTATAAGGGGAAAACCCCGTGGGACAGTAAGCAAAGGGGCGTCCTCGCCGCCTGCCCTGGGTAATACAGTTTGAATTAGAATACACCTTTGCACAAATCATTTTAATTACAATTTATAATATCTAGAACAGTGGTCATTTCGTATGACCGCCGGGCTTTCTAGTTATTATATACGTATGTTGAAGTCTTGCTGGGATGTGTTTCAGCTGATTTTTCTCACTTATTACCTGAAATTTTATTTAGGTGATTGTTACTTAATTCGCAATGTTTTTGGTTTCCTCTAATAATTTAGCATTTTTATCTGACGCTTTACTGTGCTTTCTAACTAAATACTATTTACTTTGAACGCAGATATGTATGGACCTCGCTCCCCCCTTTTTTTAATTGATGTGGTCTCGTATTGTTGTATAGATATTTGCTTTTGTCTGTGTTTGTGCTTCTTTTTGCTGGTGTGCCTGAAGGTAGAAGCAAAAATATTGCTTTGTATCTCGTGCTTGGACTTACCCGCCTTTTTTTTTAATTTTTAATTTCATGTCTCAACTTAAAGTTAGTTTCCTAACTATATTATTAAACTGTTATGTAACTGAACCCCATTTTTTTTTCATATCGCTTCGTCGGCGTTTTCAGCTACCTCAAGCACATTAAAGACCTATCTACACGTACCGATTTTCTCGGCCACTCTGTCGACTCAGGCCAACGCAGTTCGCAAACATCAGGCACCCATGCGGCAGGGCGTATTTTTACTTCTTCCCTAGGAAACGCAACCCGTGACGAAATTTGGCGATTTATCAGGTCAGGTGACACCAAGCGCACGCGCAAAAGAAAATAACGCTGTGTTTATGTTTCAAATTTGTGACGGCTGCGAGTATGTCAAACGAAGTGGAAAATGAATGTTATAAAATTTTAATTGATGGATATTCCTACAAAGTAATGTCTTCCAAGTTCGGAGGAAATGAGGATTTCGACTTTGAGATCAGATGTGATCTTAGTATTGCAGATAGTGTTGTATTGAGAATACGGGAAAGCACACTAGGGCTATCTGCCTAAAGGGAGGGATGCCTTTCGTGGAGGACTTTCTAAGGGAAACTGGCTCATATACACGTTACACATGGGGCAAACCACGAAAACGCCCATGCAGCCAGCCCGTTCGCGGGATTCGAACCTCGGATCGAACTACCAGTGTTCAGCGATTTTACCGCTCGGCCGCTGGTGGGCAGTAGTGCAGATAGATGGGAGAATTGGGAAATACATTTTGAAGCTGTTTCCCACGGGCATTGGTTTGTATCTTCCAAAACAAAATAATGTTGGAAACAGCAAAGTTTATTTTTAAGAAAGATTATGTGTGTCAACATGCAAGACTAAATAAGAAAGAGGCTAGTTTCAGAAATAAAGAATGTTTAGCTGCTTTGCATGTCAGAATTAAAAAAAGAATAATAAGTATACAAGATGTTGTGATGAATATGTAAAACATTAATTATCAAATTAAATAAAAAAATTCATAAATTACAAACTTCACGTCATCTGAAATCCACATTCTCCCACCACCAACAGCTTAACCTCCTGCAAATATTAAACAGTGAAGCTTTTAAAAACAAACACAGTATTTCAAAATTAAATTAAAAAAGAAAAAAATCTGGGTGAATCAATCACCGAAATAAAGCTCTAGGATTACCACAAGAAAACACACAGCCGGAAACCACAACCAAATCAAAATCGCGCCAAATTTAAAAACTCTCGCCAAATTTGGCGCTCACCGCGATTATGGAAGATTATCAAAATTTTCTTACCATCAGCAAAAAATAGATTTTGTAAATGATTGGTCAAAAGATTATATTTAATGCTGCTTGAATTAAAAATTAACTGATCTGTTATTCAGATAAACCTTGAATATATGTGGCAATTTATTTACTCAAGTCTCAGTTAAGTCTTAAGCATATGCGGGAAGTAGATACTACCTTTCACTTCACATTCTACAAAATCCGATCACAATATTAATTAAGGACTCTGGACAGCTTGATGCCAGGATTAAATGCCAGCTGTCGACTTGTCAGCAGGGCGTGCATGTTTTTGAATTACGTTAAAATTCATGCTGAAGTTTTCTGTTTAATACCATGTAATAGTTAATATATTGATCGATTTCACTCCGTAATTTATTTTCGCTGACATCTATTCGTTTGAATTTTCATCACACATGGTTCCGATCTCATCTGTTTATACGTATATTATTTACGATCTTGTTTATCATGAACATTTATTTTTATTCTTTGAAATACTGTGTTTCCAGAAAGACATCTCTTACCTTAGGCAGATAGTTCCCGAGTTTTTTGCGGTATTTCCCTTAGAAAGTCCTCCGTGAAGGGATCTTTCCTCTTAAGCATTTAGTCCTTGTGTGCTTTGCCTTAATTTAAATAATACAAACCTGTAAGAGCTCCTTTTTTCCTGAAAATTAATAATATTTACTAACATGTCAATGTTATCCTATGACTACCAGACTGTATGTTTTATACATGAATTTAAATTACAGAGTTCTCTCTTTAGATGACCACCCATTATTCCAGGCAGTTTTAATTTTTATTGAGATGATATCTGAGAAGTTTGTGATGGTAGTTATCAATTAGTACTATAGATTTATTTTGTTCAAAGTTTTCAGAGAAAATTACTGTTTAGTATATATAATGTTATTATAGTTATGAATTAATTCCAATATAAATAACAAATGATGCCAAAAAAATTGCCCCTGTTTTCCAAAGAACTGTAATTGAATAGTATTTTTAACATAAGAATAGATTTTATACTTAAAATGGAAAAACAACATAAAAATCATAATTTTTAATAATTCAATTTTTTTTTTATAATTATAGAAGTATTTCACATTTGTTTTAATGCTATTTTTTAATGAAATCTTTTTACAAAATTTTATCTTTTAGTTAATCACTAAAGTAATTCAAAGTTCATAAATTATCGTATTATTTACTAAATCATGACCTAATTGCTTCAACTTGTTAATATAATTTAGAGGCTTCATTTACAGACACTGCCAGGACTTTTTCAGCTTTTCATTAGCAGAAGCATTGGTTTTTTGCATTTAAAAAACGTCTTTTTACTAGTCACCTTCAATCTGAAACACATTTTTGCTGTTTCAAATTCATGATCTCATTTTAAACTAATTCTATGTCTTCATTTTCAGTTGAACTTAAAATCTATTGTTTGTATTTTAATTAACCTACTAGTAATATTAATTTTCTTAAGATTTTCTCAACATACAAGTATACTATTTGCATAGTTCACAAGTATACTATTTGCATGCTTCTTTATGTATTCAATTAACTCTCTCAAAGAAACTTTCTGAATTGATTCATCTACATATTTAACTCAGTTGATATGTGCTGTCATAACAGTCTTTGTACGACACTATTATGAAAATTTCAGTGACATGATGACTTCCAAATAATAGTTTTTTCTTCCCACAATGCTTAAATTACTGAACTTTTAATAAGCTTGAATTATATAGATTACATCATATGAGTGGATATTATATCACAATTTATCTGTATACCAAAAAGGTTAAAATACAATCCAGTTTTTAAAGATGATTATCAGTACTGACTTAACACCAGATGAATATTTGGAATTTGCTAAGAATACTATACTTGTTCACATTTTTAAAAACAAACTTCACAGTGAAGCAAAATTTTGTTTATTTCAGTATTCTTATAATATAATGGAAATACTTTTTATATATTCCAAGTTGTCAAGTAATTAACACTCGGAATAAAATATAATATATCCAACAAATACAGTCAAAAGTCCTTAATTCGGACACCCATAATCCCGACCTCAAGGCTACAAACTTTCTGCGCATGCGTCAACGCGACACATGCGCATAAGACCTTTACGGATGCAAAAATGCATGTGCGCATGCACAAAATATGTTTACGCATGCGCGTTTAATGTATAACGGATGGTATAAGCTAAGCTAAAATTATCTAATTCAGTCTTTGATATGATTTAAATCCGACACAGCAATTACAGGACTTGAACAGCAGAACTTTGTAACTGAAGGAGAAATTATGTCTGTTTATAGAATTAAGGAGAAAGTATTATCACATAAAACGAAGCAACTTAAACAACTTGCATTCAAAGAAATGTTTAATAAAGTGAACAAATAAATATTAAGCTCTTTTTTTTTTTTTTTTTTTTTTTTTTGTAAATTTTGATACTCTTTAGATCATAATTGTTCTTTATTTCATAAATAACAGTTTCATATTTTTAATTGTATAATTTCTGCATGCCACCTTACCAGATTTAAACTGATGATCTATAATCCGGAATCGCCGAAGTCCCGACGAGTCCGAATTAATGACTTTTGGCTGTATTCCATAATCTGGTATATCTGACCTTGATACTGAATATTAGGGAATAGCCAGTTATAATTGCCCAGGAAATTAAATATTCATTAAAAGTAAAATTTATCATTTAAAAAATAATTAGGCTTTAATTGAATTTTTATTGCTTTAAAAGGTTATGGTAAAATATTTTTAATGAAAGAAAGAAAACATTCTTTTTTTCAAGCCAAGTTTAACAATTTTGTAAAGTACAAAAAGATTTCAATGCATCTTAATTACAGTTATACATTTTTGACATTTACATAATTGCATTGAAAAAACAGTCATTACTGAGCAAATTTTGGCAAAATTCTGTTGTGCCTCTTTTTCATAAACTACATTCATTTTTTAAAATAAAATTTTAGTACCATACCTACTACTTATTACGCCCACTAAGTTAATTAAATAAACTGCTTTTTTATGTTCAAGTTTCCTGAAACCAAAATATATATATACTATAGAAAAACCACCATTTATTAAACTCATGTTGGCAAAAGACTGGTTCTTCAGTGGCAGAATATCATACTTGTTCCTAAGAGTTTTTCATATTACATCTATTTAACTTAATGGATATTGTTTGGGCGTCTAGTGTTTCAATAAAATGAGTCTGACAGAAATTTTTCTATTGCCCAGCCCCTCTACCTAAAACACACTATTTCCATAGTTCTTTGTTCTCAGTGGACTTCAGAGGGCCAGAAGTTGCCCGGTTATCAATCCTTTTAAATTATTATAAATAATAAATTTCAGTATTCAGGATCTTCTCTTTGGTATAGACACAGTAGGTTCATAGAAAATAAAAATTTAAAAAAAAAAAAAAAAAAAATAATCATGAAATGCTTCCTAGCATTATCGTACATGAACAATCTTTGAATGGAAAATGAGTGGGAACTGCAGGCTGAAGGAAATGTAAAGAAAACATTGGTCATGCCTGTAATTATGAAGTGGCATATTAACTGAACAGATAAAGTACAGTTTTTCTGCTGACTGGTAGCAAGAGTTTTGAAATTGAATAAATCACTTGAAGAAGCACTTTTTTAATTTGTAGTGTGCTTAATTTGTAATACATCAAAAATGCGTAAAAGTAATCTTGTAATATATACTATAGAATTATTATCAAAAGTGCCTTTTCTTAAGCCTGAAAGAAAAGGGATAAATCATTAAAATACCTTGATATTCTTGGTACATGCAGCTAGAGACAGATTGCATTTGTAATTCTTACTTAAGTATATTATACAATATAATTCTTTGGTAAATTAAAAGGGAAAGTTGGTAAAGTTTGGGAATTTCCAAAACAGCAACGTGCAGTTTACTTAAACAAAAAATTATAATTGACGAAGAGCTAATAACACATGCATTTGCCTCAAGAAGGTACAACAAAAGGTAGAAAATTCAGAGATGTTGAAATTGCTTTTCTATAATGGTTTCAAGTGATGAAACTAAAAAAAAAGGTTCCCTCTTTTTATTCCAATATTATTATGAAATTCGCTAAAATGCTAGTATAGGATTTTATAATGACAGATAACTCTTTAAGTTGAAAGAGAGAAATTCAACATTTTTCGGTATTTCTTGGTGGCCCCCAATCATATTTGGCAATTTTAGATTTGCGCCAAGATCTCAGTTATAATTTCACTAAGCTCAGGAAGCACAAAAGTAAAAATAAACAACACATTATATAATAATAACAACACAAAATATAACTCAAATGCCATTTTCTAAGAATATTTTAAGCATCTTTATCACATGTAATTGTTCCAGTCAACTGCAGCACTTTCACACATATTAAGCTGTTTGTTACACCCCTTCATCGACATCAGCTGCTCTGCCCAAGAATACATAAATCCAATAGCAATGACAAATAAAACTCTGGAACCGTTGAACCAATTTCCAACGTAGAGGCCCTTCTTCTTTTTTAACACTGCACCTCCGAATGGTTTCATCATTAACATAAAGTTTCATGTTGTGGTGGCCATTTTCGCATGCTTGTTTGTCAGATAAAAGATCTTTTTCTTGAAAAATGATAAGGCATCCACATCATTATTTGTTAAATTAAAGATTGTTAATATCTTATTCACACACACACACAAAAAAAAGCAATGAATATATTTTTAAATGAAAATGCAAATTCGGAAACCTCATCAAAAATGAATAATATACGAACATGCATGACAGAAAAAATGCTACATGGTGCTAATATATACAATCACATGGCAAGGTGTAAGAACATGAAGCCAGATTTTGGTGAGGTATCTCGATTGATTAGCAATTCAATCTCAGGAGCCACTATAACAAAAAAGTACCCATTTTTTATTTGGAAACTTCATGGTAAGAGAAAAGAGGCAGATCATTATGCAGCTGGTGAGTGGTAAAAAGGCGTTTTACCTGGGCTATTAAATCATACAAGCCACACAAAATTTATAATGCAGTACGAAACAGGTGTCCAATATACAGACATATAAAGACCACTAGCATTTCTTTAAAAAAGTTTTTGTAAAAAGAGAAAAAATTTACATTTTTAAGAATAGCATCTTGCTTTAGCTTATTTTTAATGATTCACAATTATACAGTAGACATTTTTTTCATAATATACCATGTGGAGGATCCTGATCCCTTGTTCCACTAAATAAAACACCTTAGTGTTAAAGGAACACAAAAATGGGAAAGTGCAGAATCACCCACTGCTTCATGCATCTCTTAAAATCACCAACTTGAAAATAACAAGTCAAAGAATTGCACAAACTCGGTATCCATGTACACATCGACCTATTTTCACTTAAAAAAACATTAGAGAATTGCAAAAACTTGGCATTGCACACTCCCTTCACTTTGTCCACGTACACATCAATATAAGTGGGCGATTCTGCACTTTATCAACATTTACTAGCATAAATCTATACGAACAATAATTTTGCTCAGCATACATCTTAGAGCAAAAAGTTTTACTATTGATTTTACACCAGAAGTTCTCAACCTTTTTGTCCCTAAGAGCCAATTCTAGAATATCTGTTGGACGGCGGGCACCATTTACTTTTTCAAGGTGAATTTATAGTTGGATAAAGTTATAATACATGCACATAAAAAAAAGAGATCAGTCGCACTTCACTTAGTGCTGAAATCTGTGTTGGACGTAATTTCTATTTCATTAAAAATGAGAAAACTTTCATACAGAATTTTATTGAAAATTAAAACATTTTTATTGTGATCGCACAGCAGCAGGTACACATTAAATGATCTGTGCCCACGGGCATAGGGTCGAGAACTCGTTTTACACCTACTGAATAACTGATAGCCCTCACGCAGACTTGGCAAATCCTTTTTCCTTAATTTTTGCTTTCATCACCACATAATAATCAATCCATGACAGCCTGAGAAATGATCCATGCAGTGATGTCAAAAACATTCTTTTTATTAATTACTGAATACCAAACAGCATAGTAGCCTTTTATATTGACATTATGCTTGGCAACAATTACAGACTTTGGCCAACTATGTAATGGAGTGTTAAGCATATTGACAATGAGAAATTTAACCGATATTTCTTTCCATATACAAAATATAGTTTTGTAAATAACATTCATAGGCTAAAAAATTACATTTAATACTGTTTGAATTAAAAACAATTGATTTTTTGTTTTGATAAGCCTTGAGTGTTTGTTGGTGTCAGATAAGCTATGAGCATATACGGGAAAAGCATAATAAATAACAAGCTTAATTTCCTCAGCACATGCTCAGAGGGTTAATAGTTTGTTTGATTAAAAAAAATGTTTCTCTTTTTTTAGTATGTAAAAACTGCACTTTACAATAAAGCATTTGGATATAAAAGTAAAGTAAATAGAGAATCTTTATGTAAACTTCCACATAAAATTAATTTAAAATTCATTAGTGCTATTGAGAATGCATGACATTCCTTATTTATAGTACGTCACATATACAGTACATTATGAATTTTCCATCAGGCTTTTGGGGTTTTCATCCGCAGAGAACCCGTTGGCGCTGTTGCATTTTTACTCGCCAAGCTCGATGAGCCGAGCCGTAAACGTGATATTTTGTAAACGTGATTTTTAGTGCATGTAAACTCAAGTTAGCAGACAAAATAATATATTAAGCATATGGTAGTAAAAATTCACAGATAATAAGCATGTAGATGTAAAACTAACCGGTTAAACGTGATATACGAAAATAAATTTGTATTAAATTCAAGTTAACACAGAAAACAATATATAAGCATTTATAACGGAAATAAAAAATATAAATTAGTATTAATGTACTGAAATTACTCGGTTAAACGTGATAAACAAAAACAATTTGTCTTAAATTCCAGTTAACACAGAAAACAATATATTCCTTACACCAGCAGTGGTTTGCTAATTTTGATGACCATGGGGATGCATCAAACTATTCTGTCATCTTACATAATCAATCATATTTTTTATTTCAATTTAATCATCTATTTATGTCACACCTGCCATTCTCTGAAAGGTTATTGTTAGAAAAGCATTAACAATATATTATCTTGTTAAAATTTTACGCCATAAAAATTGATTTATTCTCATAATTTTAGATGACAATAACCAATAATAAAAATAAAAGCATTACTTAATTATTTAAAATGCACACGTATATTTTTGAGAGCTACGAAAACAAATTATTTTAGGGGTTGGAAACCTCATAGTTCTGCATGGTTACAGCTGTTAATAATTAAGAACACAACGTAAACAGCCGTGTTACAAATTAGCATTCACCCCTCCCGCCGTATTTTCTTCCTTTCATCCCGAATAGAGAACCGGCATCTATCTACGAAAATATTGGCAGTTTTCAGAAAAAATAATAATAAATAAGAGAAGAATAATATAAAATCTGCAAATGCGAACAACGACAGTGATAATTCAACAAAGTGAACGCAAGAGGAATGGTTGCAAAGTTCGAACAAGGGAATAGGATAATTCTGCTGGGTTACCAGATTTGAACTATTATCGCCAAAGTTGGCAATGTTTACATTTACCGGGTTCTCTGTGGAAGTGCTTCCGGCTTTTGATATTCCTTCCTTGATCAGGCAACTTGATAACAAATAAGATAGCTTTTTATAATTTTTGAGCAAAAGTTTCGGTACTCTTGTCTTATCAGGTCCAGATTCAGAAATGTATGTGTACATGTATGTATGTATGTGAGTGTATATATACACACATGCATACTTATGTGCATTTCTGAATCCAGTCCCAATAACAAAAGAGTACCAAAATATCTTCTTCCATTCCACTGGCTGTTCTACTGCGAGTTGTACTTTTTATATACTGAGCTATTCAGAATTTTCAGATATCCGGGATTTACAAAGCTTTTACTGTATGTTACTGTACTTTCCTTTATAATGTATTGCATTTCAATTTTGTATCTTATTTGAAATATACTACTCAAACCCAGGATAAATGATATTCTGATGAGTGGTGAGAAGAGAGGGAAATAGCAATAAATGTTAAGAACCACTAATACAGTACAAAGTCTTTAATCCGGAATGATCTATAATCTGGACCTCAAAGCTACAAACTTTCTGTGCATGCGCAACATTTACGCATGCACATAATACCTTTACGCATGCACGTTTAAATGTATAACGGACAGTATAAGCTAGGCTAAAATGACCTATTTCAGTTAATGTTGCAGATTGCATTGTTCCTTAATCTTCTAATTAGATCTGGCTTATTATTTTTTGCAGACCGTTAGAGCAATTTTATAAAAAGTAAGCTTGAACTCTTGATTATGTCAAAAAGAGTTTCTGATTCTGGAGCTGCCAAAGGATCTACAAAGCGAAAGCATGTTTCGATGTCCATCAAACAAAAAGTGGAATTGCTGCAAAAAATGGATAAAGGCATGAAAAAAAGTGACAGAGAGGTTAGTGAAAATGAAAAAAAATTTGATTGACAAGTTAGTCGGTATTCTCGGCACAGCAACAGTACAGGACTTGAATAGAGGAACTTTGTAACTGAACAAGAAATTTCGTCTGTTTATAGAATTAAAGAGAAAGTATTAACACATAAAACGAAGCAACTTAAACAACTTAGATTGAAAGAAATGTTTAATAAAGTAAACAAATAAATATTAAGCTTTTTTGGGGGGTAAATTTTGATACCCTTTAGATCATAATTGATCTTTATTTCATAAATTATGGTTTCATATTTTTAATTTTATAATTTCTGCATGCCATCTTACCATATTTTAAATTGATGATCTATAATCCAGAAAAACCCTAATCCGGAATCACCGAAGTCCCGACAAGTCCGGATTAAAGACTTTGTACTGTATAGTCAATTGAATTATAGAGTCTAAATAATCCAGAATTTTCCAATGAGTTCTACTGGGTTCAGGTTTGTTATATGGTTAAAACTGATGGTATTTTCATAATATACTAATGGTATTTTTTTGTTATGCACTTGCCACACTTTTTGGTGCCTGTGAAAGAGAAGCCATGCACATGCAGAGACCTAACAGCAGGGCCATCTTGGCTATTATTGTGTGTTTGCATATTTATAAATACCCTTACAATTACAAATCCTTTATTATTACAAAACCTACCAAAATGCATGGCAGATGCATAACAAAAAGAGTATCTAATATATAATCATTAGTAATATTAAATACAATTAAAATTTAATATTTTCTCATGAACCTTAATTTTTTGGACATTCCATACTTTTCCTTGCCTTCTCTTTATGTATATTGAATCTATTTTTCAACATTATTTTGGATATAATTTAATTAAAATAATTTTCATATGCAACAATGCATAGACGAATATCTAAATTTTGCACTTAATGCTTCAGTAGTTGCTTGTAATTTATCATTAAGATGCTTTACAATGTGCATGCATTTCTCAAATTTAGAACAGTAATAATACTTATTAATCAACAAAAATAATTATTATAATCAATTAAGAAAATAATCATATTGTATTTAAACAATTGACATTATACAAAATTAATAATTTTAAATAAAGCAATATTATGATGACGTTTTGATATGCACTTGCATTTCTTTTGCACTGTTCATTATCAGTTATCGCAAGGAATTTCAGTAGCAAGATCTTGCAAGGAATATATCACCACAAGTCTGTAACAGTAGCTACTAGGTATTCAAACAAACATTAAGTGTATGTGGAAAGCAGATACTGCTAACCTAATATACGAAACTTCAGTATTCCATAGTGTGTTACTGCGATTCTGAGCTGGTATCAGAGTTATAGCATAGTTTGCCAACACTCAATAATGCTAGGACAGCGATTTGAATAGTTTCCTCTGAAGGTGCACAAACATTTTGCTGTGTTTCTTTCGTTTCTTCTGTTTTGGTAGAAGAGGAATGTACCTGCGATGCATCAATTTTTCTTTTTCTCTTTTTCTTATCTTGGGATGAAATGGTTTTGTTAGATGAAAAAGTGATCTGAGGTTCGGAAAATCTTCTTTTCTGGATGCGCACTGCATCCAGAGTTGGTTGCATTGTATCAAATAATTTTTTTACTGCACAATATTCAGTATCAGTTTTTACTGAATCCATCATGAATAAAAAGTTCTCTTTCAAATTCTGAATTTTTTCTGTCAAAGTGGGAGTTTTGGATATGTTAGGGGCATTTTTCTCCAGCTCAGGTGAAATGATATCCTGCTTGATAACTCTGTCATCTTCATTATCAGTAGATAAAAAATCACCTGTTGAATCACTATCACTATTAGATTTCATACTTATAATATCATCCTTGGCAAGTCTGTCATCTTCTTGATCTATAGATAAGAAATCACCTACTGAATCATTACCACTATTAGATTTTTTATTCATAGCATCTTGCTTGAATCTAGTGACGCTGTTATCTTCATGATCAATAATTAAAAATTCACCTGTTGAATCATTGTCACTGTTAGATTTTTCATTTATAATGTCCTGCTGAGCAAGTCTGTCATTGTCATGATCAACAGATAAAACATCACCTGTTGAATCATTATTATACTTTTTATGTATAATATCCTCCTGAGTGAGTCTCTCATCTTCACGATTAATGGATAAAAAATAACCTGTTGAACCATTATCACTATTTGGTTTTTTATTTACAAAATCCTGAGCAGTGAGTCTGTCATCTTTATGATCAACAGATAATAAATAATCTGTTAAATTATTATTACTATTAGCTTTTTTATTTATAATATCCTGCTCAATGAGTCTGTCATCTCCATGATCAATATATAAAAATTCACCTGTTGAATCATTATCACTATCAGATTTTTTATTTTTTCTGTACTGACATACAAAATGGATATGCTTACACATATTCCATTTTATACTTGCATCTATACATGTGCAAGTAAATTTATGAATGCAGGCATTGCAGTCATTACAAATAAGTTGGCAAGTGCAATTATTTGCATTTTGTTCTACCATGTATAGTTCAGAAGAATCACTTGCTAGAACTTGCCAGCCTTTTTCACTTTCAGTAATTGAACATGATTCAGTTAGAGTTAACTCATGCCGTTTTTTTAATTTTTCCAATTTGGAACAAAGTTTATCTTTCCTCAAGCGTTTTACTGCAGCAATTTGAGAACCTAAATACATTTTATCATCATCAGAATGAAATGTATGCCCAGTTTCATTTTTATGTCCAACATGAGTTTTTAAGTAGTGAACATAGCATTTTCTATCAGTTTCGGTAACAATAATACTAGCTGGGCAAAACCCATTTATTTTTTTCGACCCTTGTAGTTTTAAATGTCGGAGACCATTGCCTTGTGGTGTATAATTACCAGAACGATGGCATACGAAAAAATGCTTAGTATTCGATTTTGTTTTTTGCACACCACGTTCAACCGAAAAAGTACACTTTCTTTTGTTTTCAATGTCTTTCTTCCAAACGCTAAATTCTTGAAAAGAAGGAAACTGCAAATTTTCAATTATAATATTTATATCATGAGAGTTTTCAAAATGTGTCAATAATTCGCCCTTTGTAGAACTAAAATCACATAAAGGGCACTTCCTCTTCATATTGCAAATGTAACTTTTACCATGTTCTGCGCGTTCATGTGCACGAAGGAAGTGCTGTTTTGAAAAAATTTTCTCGCAATCATTACATGGAAACTTACCCGCAGTTCTTAATGTAGGAGCTAATTCTTCCAGTTTGGAAGGATGGGACTTTATAATATGCGCTCGTAGATTTCGTCGGAACGAATAAGACTTAGAACATTCCAAACATAAAAAATTGCCATTCATGACAATCACATTCGGTAAAAAAAACAAATAGTTGTAATCAAAGAACAATACATACTCTTTGGTTGTAATACTGCAGCGAGCAATGAACACAATTTCTCAGCAAGGTGTGCTTGGTCGCCAATCTCATGATCCATCGCCAATAGTGTACAGGGGACGCGCTGCCTAAGCATGTGCTAAAACTCGCCGCTACCGAATTCTTTGTATCGAATGTATTGGGAAGAAACTGGGAAGATTTTGTGAACCGCCGTCGGGTATTTAGACGCACGTATTTCTGTAAAGCATTGATAGGTATGTTGAAATAATTGTTAGGTGTTAGAATGATTTATTTATTCATTTACAGATTGTATCATGGAATAAAATTTATTTCTATCAGTCAGTTTGATTTTTTAAATACCTTACAATTCCTTAATTTTCCACAATTCTCTTGCAAGTAATGGAAATGTACCGGTCATTAACGGAAATAACATTTCTGCTCCAGTGACTTGAAATTTTTTTAATTTTGTTTCTTTTAGGAATAAATTTTATGTTAGATTTTATTTAAGATTTTATGTTTATGTTATTTATGATTTATTTTTATGTTAGATTTTATTAAGAGCACAGATTTCGATTTTTTTTTTAGCTTAAATTTTAAAAATATTGGTAAAATGTGACATCTGTTGTTTATTAGTTCAGGGATATTAATTAGCATGTTTAAGAATAAATTTTTTGTTAAATAAAATATATACTATAAATATTTTCATAAGTATCTAGTTGTTTCCATTCTCTTGGTGAAGTAACAAAAAATAATTATCGTTGATTAAAAAATATAATAAATGTGATGATTTGAAATTACTGTAACATTTTTAGTAAGTTCTGACGTCTTAAGTTTCACGCTATTCAGTCACACCACTCGCTAATTTTAATTTATTTAAAAATTCGGGCGAGTGCAATGAGAGTGAATCTCACTATTCAAAAGTGCTAAGAAAACTGTAGGATTCTGTGAAAAGTGCTAGTGTATGAAATAGAAGTTAATATAGATGATAGTAATCTTTAAACCTGCTATCTCCATGAGAACAAAATGAATTAGCATTCTTCATCACATATTTACACACCTGTTAAATCTTCATAACTTTCTTTCGAATAAATAAAAACAGATCAGAGAAATGCATAATTAACATCACACAGAGAATGTAGTGTTACTATCAAAACTGAGGGCATCTAACCAAGTGAAATAAAAAAATGTGTTCTTGTTTGTTGACAATAAGGTACTTTTCAGTTCTTGGGACCTGATTCAGAAATAGATGTGTGTGTATGCATTGACATATATGTAAACATGCGTACATACATACATACATTTCTGAATCCTATAATAGAAAAGTATCCTAATTTGTTTAAATAGAAATGTCCAGTGGTAAGATTAAATTATCTTGTGTCAAAGCTAAATATAATATAGTATGTTTGAAACAATAAAATAACTTAAAAATGTATTGGAACAATAGAATTTTTTTAAAGTTTATAAATGTTACTGTATCAGTAATGTAACTACATGGTAGAACCTATGAAAACGTAGACTAAATTTGTCATGGGCAGTGTTATGTTAAATCTCTTTTCATATCTTAAAAAACAGTATTTTGATAAGGAATTTATATCCTCACCATATATTATTCTCCTGTCCCAGTTTATTTCTTATCTATTAATAGTATGCAAGTTTATCATGCTAATGATTTTTTTTTTAATTTGCTTATAATCAAAAGGCAATTATTTATTTTGTACTTAACCCCTTTGTGGTCGGATTTTATTTTTCGCATTTCTACCTCCCAAAAAGCATTTTTTTTTAAATTTCTGAAAATTAATATATGTTCTATCCTAAATTCAAAAATGCAAAATATTTTTGACAGTAAGTATTTTTTGATTGACCTACAAGTGATCTCGTATGTGATATCCCATCCATTCATCACATTTTCCCTGTAATGCACCCAAGTTCATAATTTTTTCAAAAAAAGGTGATACTGTATTTATTAACTGTATTGTTTTCATGTGTTTAATATAAATATCTACATCAAAATAATTATTAAAATTGCATAAAAAAAGCTTTAGAAAATGGTTATCCAACCTTACTGTTAAAACTACTTTACAACTTGCCTTGGACATCAGAACATAAAAATCACATTTATAACAAAATCATTTATTTAAACAAAAACAAAAAATATTTTTTTGCAAATTTATTATTGCAAAAAAAAATTTGGCTATGAATATTAAAAATATCTTGAATAGTTTTTAGTTGAAATTCTAACAGATATCATGCGGATATTCAATAATAAATATTCAAGGTGGGAAATCTCGCTGCAAAAATTGTGAAGAAACTAGGACTAGTTGTGCTGTCTCTTGGCAATATTCAGAAATACAAAAATAATTACGGAATTTAAAGCGGCGTACGAGCTGCGACAAAGGACTTTTTCACTTCATGGCATGTGATGCCGACCTTATGGGCGCAAAAATGCTGAACATGTGAGATGCGATGCCGACCTAGAAGGGATTAATATATGTGTATTAATTTACTACAATATAAGTCTAATGTGTGAAAGAGCATGATAAGAATCTTTATTCAAAAATATTTAATTCAAAAAATTATGCTTATTGCGAGATTTCTTTCTTTCTTACTTGAGTGTAAAAATCATGAATTAAAAATATATGTTTTTATATTCAAGTAAGTTTTTTTGGATTTTTGCCCTACATTAACTAAATGGTTACCACACATTGAAAGTTTTCAAAGTAATTGAATCTCTAATAGATGATATTAAGAAGCATAATGAAAGTATTTACATATCAATTTTTATAATAATTGTACCATGAAAAATAATAAAATATTTTGGCATTAATAACTTGTGAAGTCACTTCTGTCACTTAAACAATCTGAATGGCACTTTTATCTGCGGTCTATACAATTTTACAAAGCAATATCTCGGGATATCTGTATTATTGCCATTTGTTCTGATTTCTATATTTGGCCTGAGTGTCTATACAGTTTCAGAAATAGTAAATATTTTCTCAATTCCTGTCAGTGTAACTATTGCTGCTATGATTACTACAATGATATTTAGTTTCCTCTTTTTTTTTTTTTCTGTATGCATTCTTTTACAGGAGCTATTGATTTCCACAACTCAAGTGTGGTCACTGAGCTCAGTAAAAAGGATTCCATAGAAAGGTAGAGCACAAATTATAAATTTCAACTTAATGCATGTTTTTCTTTTATTTATCCCAGGTCCTATTCCTTTTTATGTATTTATGCAGAGTCGTACCTAGGGTTTTCAGCGCCCAGCGACAACTGAAGATTTCACGCCCCCTACTGCTTGCCAAGGATGGAAAACATTTAATTCTAAAATGTCGTAACATCAGTTTAGCGCCCCTTGGATTCTGCGCCCCGGGAACAGATACACCCCCTAGCTACGCCCTTGTATTTATGCATTAGATATACCTTCAGCTTTATATTTTGGTGATGAAATGTGTGCTAAAAAATGTGCTGCTGATGAGCTTCTTCATATAATTTTAAGTAGTTTTTAAATGTGCTCTATTTAAAACTGGTTAGCTGTTTTCAAGATCTTTCCAAATTTATACAACTTCAACAATCTTGTAATTATGCTTCTAGACCTTAACCAAAGTGACTGAAATTGTCTTCAAATAAAGTAACAGGTCTACATTTCATATGACTGAATGTTCTCGTCTATTTCATTTCAGTTCTGTTCTACATTTTGCATGGAAATTGGCCATTTCTTTAAAAAAACTTTTGTGGGAGTCACATGCTGAGTTCTAATGTATGTGCTACTCGACATACATTTTAACCATTTCAACTGTATTTAATTAAATTTTTTTGTCTAGGTGATTTCAGAAATATTTTATGACTCAAATAACACACTGAGTAACATCTAGTATATTTAAAGCTTTAACCAACAAATTAATGGTATTCCAAACAACCGTAAATTACAAACTAATAATTATTTTAATCTTTTTTTTAAACATTTGCCTTATTTGCTGCATTATCATTTACAACTGTAAATTAAATATATAAACTTATTTTAAAAATTTTTAATGTCCATCAACAGGAAGGATAAATAAATTTTCTCTTGCATATGATGTTAATCATGAATCGATAATTATCACTAAATAAACAGTTTCATCTGTTGCACAAACATATATGCAGATTTTTCATTGATAGTGAATATTAAATTAACTGTCTAGCATCATATGTACTTATTTGATTAATTAAATTGTTACTGTATTTCTCTATTTTTTCTTCACTTGTATCATTTAATAATTTACCACTTATATCAATGCAAAACGGAGGGAGCATCTTCATTAATTATATGAAATTAGGGTTTTCTACAGTACAAGATGATGCATTTGTAGCACAAAAGAATTTACCTTCTTGATGATCTATTTTCGATTTTTGAGAAAATTGTATTTTTGCAATATATATGCTTACATCATACACCTTGCATTTTGAATTTTGCATTCATCATTAGATTTACACTTAAGATTTGATGGACATAAAAGTTGCACATTTTCTTATGTTGTACTAACATGGCTTGTTTAAATGATTTTACTTAAAAAAACTTAAATTCAGTTATAAAATCTCCTTTTAGAGCCATCATGGAGTTTGTCTACATAATGAAAAACTTAATAGCAGCAAACAACCAGGTTTAAGACCTGAGGAATTGTAAAAGCAGCAAGCCTACACTTTGTAAATATGCAAATACCATGTACTAACCTCTTTTGCTAATTTGTACTAATAAAAAAAACATTGTAAGTTGGAAAGCCCAACAAATGTTGTAACACAAATGTCTAAATATTTAAAAAATAAAACACGATTGAAAAAATAAATGTGGCAAAAATAGTTGCTAGTGTCAGGATATGACTGACCTGTAGTGCCCATTGAGAGGTGAAGCAGGTGGAATAATTAGTATTATTTCTATATTCCTCACCAGAAGGCAAATTAGCTTTGTGTGTCTTTAAACTGAGGGTTTTGAATCTGAGAGTTGAGAGAGCTTCTGGTAATCATATTTTGCTCCTAGTATTTTTAGCCAGCCCTGTTTAGAAGTTATATTCCGGCTTTAGCATTCTTGCTAGTTGATGTTTTATATGCGCTGGTAAAATATATGAACCAGCTTATTTTATTTAATGTGTAGTATTAGACTATGTTATTGACATTCAAATTTAACTGTCAGTTCTGTTAAATTAAAATATCCACATGTTGTGCCTTTGTGTTCAAACTGAGAGTAAAATTATTATTTAAACCTTTTAATTTTGCGAGTTGTTTAAGATGTAGTGATAACTCAATATCTGCCTAGCAGAATCTGCAAGATTTTAATTCTAGTTTCTGGTTATAAAAGCAACCCTGCAGATTCTAATTTACTGTTTGTGAATATTTAAAGTATTATTATTATTAAAGTTTTTAAACATATTAGTTTTTAAACTACCAAGCCATAGTGCAAATAAATGTTTCAGTTACATTTGTTATTATTGTATCCAGTTGGTGTTCTTGAAATCTAAGCTAAAGACAGGAGGAGAAAGACTGAAAGAAGCATTGCACATTAAATAAAATAAGTGGGCTCGGCTTAAATTCATACAGAGCTAAGAATGTTGCAGAAAACAAACTGTTTCAAAAGTGAGTATGGTGTTTAGTGAATAAGAAAGGGAGAATGATTGAAATATATCTGCAGAATATCTTGAGAAAATCATAAAGTCATTGAGGTTTTCTTGAGACAATAAGGCATTAAGAAGAAAAGTTTAAGATAATAATAAAATAAAATATGAGGATTGGGACTTTAATAGTGGCAACACAGCTGAAAAAAACGCTACGCAAAAAAACCAAAGAATATCGCGTATACCACACGTAAACTACATACCTACCTTACCTCTCAGCAAAAAAGACTTGTCTTGCCTACGTCACACGTATGCGGAGTGATGCGAAGAACGGATCCTTGTATTAGCTCGCGGTCTAAAGTAAGTGTTGTTAGGATGTTTTCAAAACAAGAACAACGATGTTGGATAAAAATTGAATGTGCCAGAGGTCCTACAGCACGACAGTGTCATCAAGGGCTTCAAGAGGCTTGCAGGGAATCTGCATGTCCTTACAGAACCGTAGCAAGATGGGTGAAAGCATTCAATGAAGGATGCCAAAACGTGGCAGACATGCTGTGGCCAGGTCGTCCGAATGTCAGCGATGCAGACGTGCAAGCTGTTGCTGCACTAATGGACAGTGATTGCCGCCAAACGATTCGTCAGCTGGCCGGACAAACAGGATTAGCGCATACGAGTGTGTTGCACATTCTGAAGGAATGCCTGTCCATGAGAAAAATTGCTTCATGATGGGTTATACATCAATTGACGGAAATGCAGAAATGGCTACAATACGATGCTGCCCGAACCCACCTGGAGCGCTATGAGCATGAAGGAGATGCTTTTTTACGCCGTATCATTACGCTGGATGAGACTTGGGCCCGATCATACCAGCCAGAACTGAAACGTCAATCAAACGAATGGCGTCATCACGGGTCACCACGACGTTCGAAATTTCGTCAGAACCCCAACAATGTGAAAGTTATGGTGATTCTCGTGTCAACTGTAATGGTGTCATCCTAACGCATACCGTTCCCCCACAGCAGACCGTCACTGCGCAGTATTACTGCTTATTTTTGGAGCACAATCTCCGACCGGCTTTGAGAAAAAAACGGCGACACTTTCTGCAGAACGCTCCTCTCATTTTGCGTGACAATGCTCAGCCGTATGCAGCGCGAGCTGCGACTGATTTGTTCAAGCGATGTGGCTGGGAAGTGCTTTACCATCCACCACACTCCCCAGATCTAAGCCCTTGTGACTATGACTTAATTCCTAAGATGAAGGAACCACTTCGTGGCACTCGCTTCCAAACTGTTCCTGAGATTCTTGCGGCAGTAGACCGGTCCATTCAAACTATCAACAAAACAGGCGCTGCTACAGGTATTCTGCGACTTCCACATCATTGAAAACTGGTTGTACACAATGCTGGCGACTATATTGAAGGACTGTAAAACATGGTGACATGAATCACTTTTGTATTCCTTGTAAATAAATAGTTGCCACTATTAAAGTTCCAACCCTTGTACTTATTTATTTATTTTTATTTAATTAATTTATTTGCAGAAAATTTAGTCTTTTTTATGTGATGCTATTTAATTTTTGCAATTTAAAAAATGAAAAATTTGAACTTACTCTGAAATATGGATTATATTTCAACAAACTAATTATAGGATGATAAAATTGTGTAAAGCAATATCACAGTGATAAAACCCTGGAAAATTGTTTCTATGCATATCATTATAAATTAAAATGTAGATAATATAACGTTTTTGTTTATATATCTTTTCTGAATGGCCCATTGGAAAATATGTTTGCTATGTATTATGGTGTTTTCTGCTTAAATGCAAAATACGGTTTTCACAGTTTCATGAATACTGAGTCGCAAAGTATTCTTTCGAAAGAAATGCTATTCAAATAAATCAAATAAAATTTTGATATATATATATATATATGAATAAGCATGTTTAAAGTACAGAATGCAAATGAATTAAAAAATTTTAAAATGACCACTTGAAGAACTATTAACTACACAACTTAAACAATTAAAATCAAATTATAAAAAGAAAAAAAACTCTAAAAATAACAACTGTGATTAACAAATGTAATATGAAGTAAAACTTTATGCAAGATTAAGAGGGTTACTTTTTCCGGTTTTCGGTTCATGCAGAATGAATGGAAAATTGGAATAGGTTGCCATTAACTAAAGTTTACCAATTGAATTCTTGGCAAAAAGTAAAAAAAAAAAAGGTGTGCCAGCATAAATTTCAGAATTACTGATTAAATTTCACACCAGGTTTTACAAAATTTGATTTTTTGGCATAATTTGAGTCATAGACTCGACTTACGAGGGAAAAAAGGCATGTCATTTCAGGATTTTGTGTTAGAATACATATGTTAGAACAAACCTATATATAAATCTAGTATATATCCTAAGTCATGCTTTTGGGACATGAAAAATGCAAGTTGAATTTTGTCAATCGGTCCAGTAGAATAGAAGATATAGAGTTGTCCACCCCCCCCTCTTTTTTTTTTTTTTTTTTTCTTCGACTCAATGTGCCTGCTAGGTTGCTTTATTGAAAGCCATGCATTGAAAGAATTTTAATTTTGTGGAAAACCTTAAGTTCTTATTTATTAAGCAGACCAAATACAGTTATTTAAACTGCTTTTAACTGATGGGGATTCTATTGAAATTATACCAACTTTTGAAATATATTTATTGTTCTCTCAACATTTATTGTTGGTATTTAACTTAGCTGTTGAACTAGAAAAGGAAAAACTTATTGTGTTACGTTTTCAATGTTTGAACACCTTAAGAAACAATATTAATTCTTGACATAAGAAATTTTTTGGCTTTTAAATTCCTCAACATTTGAAAAAATTAGAAAATGCAGACTCTCAAAAGATTACGACAACTTAAATTTTTCTTCCTTTAGTAATTATTTCTTTAGAACAGGGTTTCTTGAACTTTTTTCAGTCGCAACCCCTTTTATCATTGAAATTTTTTTGCGACCCCCAGGAAACCATAATATTTACAAAAATTTTGTGGGACCCCATAAATATTGTGCATATCCTACACACACACATTAGTGAAACTGTCAATTTTTTCACTTGTACTATAATATACTATTGCAGTTTTAGGTCATTAACTTTAATTTTAAGACATGGAACAACAATGTGAAAATTTTAAATAAGTAACAGACATAATGAAAGCGTCACGTGCAGAGCAAGGAAAATGAACATTTATATTATAAAAAGAGTGCGTTGAAATGTTTTCGTTTTTTTCCTTTGTCTGTATTGTCTTACCTTATCTATTTTCAAATACATTGTGTAAAAATATTTGGTAATTGTAAAATTATTATAATAAGTTAAAGAAATATTAAAACTACTAAAACTTTTGGCGACCCCCTGCTGCAGGTCCCACAACCCACAGTTTAAGAAACCCTGCTTTAGAAGAATATTTTGATGAAAATTCTACATTTGGCAAATTATCAAATCTAAGTCCATTTAGTTCATTTCCAGCATTACCTAAATTTGAAATTATTGAGATCTGAAACTAAAACAGGGTTGCCACGCTACCTGGAAAACCGGGAAAAGTCAGGGAATTCGAAAATTGACCAAAATATTCAGGGAAAAGTCAGGGAATTTAAGTATTTTTGTCAAAATCTGGAAAAGTCAGGGAAGTTCATACAACGATGCCGCCAAAAAAAGCGATTTTATTACATGAACATTTATATTATAAAAAGAGTGCGTTGAAATGTTTTCGTTTTTTTCCTTTGTCTGTATTGTCTTACCTTATCTATTTTCAAATACATTGTGTAAAAATATTTGGTAATTGTAAAATTATTATAATAAGTTAAAGAAATATTAAAACTACTAAAACTTTTGGCGACCCCCTGCTGCAGGTCCCACAACCCACAGTTTAAGAAACCCTGCTTTAGAAGAATATTTTGATGAAAATTCTACATTTGGCAAATTATCAAATCTAAGTCCATTTAGTTCATTTCCAGCATTACCTAAATTTGAAATTATTGAGATCTGAAACTAAAACAGGGTTGCCACGCTACCTGGAAAACCGGGAAAAGTCAGGGAATTCGAAAATTGACCAAAATATTCAGGGAATTTAAGTATTTTTGTCAAAATCTGGAAAAGTCAGGGAAGTTCATACAACGATGCCGCCAAAAAAAGCGATTTTTGCGCCGACGTCGGAAGAGATAACTTTTTTGGCGAATTATGTATCACGTGAGAGTCATTCGGGTAGCTGGCATAGAGCCAATTTTCGCAGCTCCAATTTGATTGTCTTTTAGAAAGGCAAAGCAACTTTCCCGCAACTTTTGGTTTCCATTATTCTCGAGAATCGCATGTGCAGTGCATGAACTAAAGAAAGTACCTGTTCTCGCATAAAACAAAATGGGTTTAATCCTAGTATACGGTACCATGGAGGTTAGCATCAAAGAATATGTATTGTAAAGAAGGAAAACCTCTCTGCAACAGACGTGGCTCCGTTCCATCAAAGAGGGAAACAGCTGTGCATGTCTGATATATCTGTCGTCGAAGGTTCGAAGGTCACGTTATGAAGAGTTCATAAAATGAATATCGTTTAAAATTTCTTGAACGACTTGCGCTAAAAAGACGTGCCACGCACGTCGAGATGCTTTTGTCTCAAACCGTGAGCGACGTGAACACCACGTCGATAAGCATTTATCGCAAAAATGAAAATAACGTGGTGCACACGTCGCCTAACAACGAGATTGTTTATTTCTCGAGTTACAGCTCTGGATTGCACTCGCAGATGCGGAGCGGCGTAAATGAGACACTTTACCGCTTGTTATATTGTAGCGTACTGCACCCCAACCGTGAAGTTTAGTCTTAGCGCAAGTGGTTAAACTCTAAAGGAAAAGAAAATATTTTTTGGCGCAAGTAAATTAATTCCTGGATTAGTTATTTTCAGGGGGAAAAAAAACTACGAAAATCCGTTTTTAAAATTATTGCGTGGATTTTTCGCAATAATTTTAAAAACGGATTTTCGTAGTTTTTGTCAAAGAGCGTTTCTTCTTAACACGTGTTTCTCAATTTCCTGTACACATCGCGAAGAGAGAAATTCTGGCCGCCAGGTTCTGTCGCCAAATCCCTTGGCAAATTTTCCCTCCGCATTCTAACGGCGTAATAGCATTTTACTTGTATGGAACCTTTTCTTCTTTACATAGACGTTCTTTGTTTAGAATAATAATGAGATTTGGCGACATCATGATGCGCAGTAAACGGGTCATTTTGGTCTTGGCGACAATTTTCAAAATCGTGCCAAAGCCTTACCGTATACTAGAATTTTACCGCAAAATCTTTTTAAACCTTTTTTTTTTTCTTTTTAATAAATACCTTGCCATTTTGCAGTAAAATAAAAAAATAGTAATCAGTCATCTAGGCTAGCCATGTAATATAACTATATTCGCTAAAACATCGTTGATTATTCTAATTCAATTTTTAAGTAATTATTTTTATGTTATTCATATAATTTAATGTTGCTTCTTCCCTCTAAATTTATTTATTATTAGTAAATAATATTTCCAAATTTCAGGAAATTTTCTCTGGCATAATCCTAAAATTAATTATAGCAGTATGATGACATACCATCACGAAATTTAATGCACATATTTTTTCCTTATGTATGCTGCAAAATAAATATAAAATACCTCAATTTATTAAAATAGATTTCTTTCTTTCGTTTAGCTGCAGAATGTCTGCAAAAAAAGCCTTATTTTATTCCAGATTGGGAAGATTCTAATCTCAATCTTCAGTGGAGAAAACAACTATTATAATTATATTTGTGTTTTCAAGTGTTAAGATGCCTTTTAAGAACATACCTCACGCAAATTAAATTTACCTAAAATCTAACCTAACTATTTAGCATTGCGTTGTGATTTATAAGGACCGGATTAGCCTCGTGTTGAACTGGTGATGATCATGAGTAATAATTAAATAAAACATACATTTGTTATCCAATGTATATATCTTAAATTTTAAGTGGAAAACTAAACAAAATTATCAAACAAAGTATACCAAGAATAATTAAGAATAAATGTCCTCTGGGATTTATTAAATAATTAAGTGAATTTGCTACACAATACAAGTAATACCATAATTAATTTACCTCTTAGCACAGCCAACGTACATTACGCGGATAGACTGGAATTTTCTTGAAACACACCTGGAAAACCTGGAAAAGTCAGGGAATTTCATTCTCCTGTTTGAGTGGCAACCCTGTAAAAGAAGAGCTGGATTTAAATATTGACAATCTTTTTGATGAAGTAAGATTAACTTTTTTTTTTTTTTTTTTTTTTTTTTGACTCTTCAAAATTTTGAACATTTTACAAGATCCAAAACGTAAAGTAGCAAATGGCACATGATTTTAAAAAGTGCTGATTATAAATCTAGGAATATTTTAAAAACAGTATTTTCATTTCCTACAATATCAGTGTACAGTAAATGAATTTTTGGTGTCATATCAACTAAATAGTAAAATGAATGAAATCATGTTTTGTTTCTTGAACTTATAAAAAATAAATTATTTACGTATTTTAATTTGGAAGAAAGTTGTTCAGAATTTGCCAAAACAAACAAATAAATAAATAAATAAAAAGTGATGCATATTTCCTGAAGTATAATTTAAAAATAATAGTGAATAATTAATAAAGTGTGCTAGAAATCTGAACAAGTATAATTTTAAAAATAAAAATTTTTGTTTTAAATGCCTCAAATGCTTTCTACATTTTTGAATTAACATTTAAAAATTTTAATGATTATTCTAATAATGCATCTATTATGTTTAATGAGTCGATATATTATTGTCTGAATTATAAAAATAAAACTTTTTTCGATTGGTTTCAAAGTTTCAAACATGTGTTCTTCACATGAACTTTAATAATAATAGAAATTAATATAAATATTTTACTGTCCTCTATTGCGACTCAACAGAGTTGGCAACTCTACTCACACCCCCTTCTAGGTTAAGAACTACTGTACCACTTTAGCCCAGAGCTGTTGAGAGTTATACTATTAACCTTTTCATGTATGTCTTCTTCATCTGTACTTGTCTATTCTTTATTTTTTATAACATTTTTACAGAAGTACATATATGTACATTTTGAAATATGTCCAAGAAGATAAAACAGTATATGAAAATATCTGCTATTCTTGCTTTGTTATTTAAATAATTAATATTAGTACTTCATGTATTTTGTATCTTATACTGTTTAATTTAAAGTGATATTTATTGTTTTAGTTGATAGTCTTTTGTTATCCAAAAAATGAGTAGACGACAAACTCCTAGTGAATTTCTGAAGCAGATAATTGGCCGTCCAGTTGTAGTTAAACTGAACTCTGGTGTAGATTATCGAGGTGAGTATACCCCTAGTAGGTAATCAAAGTTTTGTAATTTTTTAACTGTGTGTTTCTAAATAATGTACAGAAATTGGTTTTAGATTAATTTGAATTATTATATATTTAGTTTTGTTTTGCATTGTAAAATAAATATTTTTTAAATTCAAAACTTGTTTATTACTAGTTTAACTAGACTTTGAAAAATATGAAAGTAATTTATATTCATAATAATATATTATATGTTTTAAACTTTTTAGGAGTATTAGCCTGTTTGGATGGATATATGAACATAGCTTTAGAACAGACAGAAGAGTATGTAAATGGACAGCTGAAAAATAAATATGGGGATGCCTTCATACGAGGAAACAATGGTGAGATTTTCCCTCTAGTTTTCTGGAAACTAGTAAGATTTTTTTAACATGAAAAAGATGTTTCATATATTTGGGATAACCTTTGGCATGGCATCTGGTATAGCCATAGGAATTTTAGATAAAAATAATTCTATATTCACTATACTAGCTATATATATATATATATATTTTTTTTTTTTTTTTTTTTTTTTTGCTTTTTACTTCTAAATGAAATGATAGAATGAACTGTTGGAGAACTGGCTTTGGTGGCTGAATCACATATCTCTAGTGACTCGCTTTGTATAATATATTCTTTGTGCATTTCCATCAAGGGCATATCACTTGTTTCTTTTTTGTGAGAAGGGGGAGCATATTTTCTTGACATCTCAGGGGCTGATAATTTGATTTGGCTTCTTTCCTGGTAATAGTTATTTTTGTAAATATTACTTGTGTAACCACATTTTTATAGAAATAATTGTTTTTTAACTGCAAAGAATTTAACAACTTTGAATTTGAGAAAGACAAACAAGCAGCTATCCTGTTTCTTCAAGGAAGATGTACTCTCTTCACAAAGAAAGATTGTGTTCAAATAACCACATCAAGAAATTAAAATGCGAATGCCGAAATGCTTATGCTGCATTTGTTCATGTTGAGAAGGAAAGGTATTCCAATATAAATGTAGATCATTGGATTATGTGTTTCTTTCTTTACTGCTGTAAGGCCATTTATTTGATCTCAAAATATCTTTAATTTTTAATCTTTACTAAGGAAAGTATTTTCCAGCAATAGATAAATTGTATTGAATTAATGAAATTTAAACAATGCAAAGTTCATTCCTTTATCTTAGTGATTTTTACTTCCTTGTATGAAGTAAAGGAAGTATTGTAGTATCGGGTATCATATTTCAATGAAATTATCCATTTTAACCACTCATGAATCCATTTGAACGTTATATTTGCTTGCCATTTTATGCACAGACAGAGGACTCTTTTCTCAAAAATGGATTGTAAAGTGGATTTAAAATTGATTCAGAAGAGATTTTTTCATGGTATTTACGTACGTAATGTATGTACGTAAACCGACTGTAGGCATAGTTGACAATGACGCTTGGCCAACAGAGGCATGCGAGTGGGATGTCTGCTGCACAGTCCCATATCCAACAGTGTCTGCTGGACGGTGTGTTCCGAAACACTTGCACTTGGACTTGTATTGTACTGTCAGCCGAGCCACTGTTTGGTGCCGCGTTTGCTGTACTAAGCGGGACAATCTCAGCATCCTTTTTCTCTTATGATGTGTTAGATGTCTAATACCTTGGAGTCTACTGCTGGTTTCACCATCATAGCGTGTTTTTAAGTGAGGGCCATTTTTTTTTTTTTTTTTTTGTATCCACTAATAAATGATGCCCATGCCGCAATGAGTGCTTGCCTCGTGTCCCGGCATTCCTTGGACAAAACTGTGCTCAGTTGCAACCGTGTAGGTAAACTGTACAGTCTGTTCTGTGTCTTAAAAATGAGCAAGATTATCCAATCGCTCGCCTTGTGTGAGGAATAGTCAGTGATATGTGTTTTGTCGGCAAGAAAGCTGTCTGCTGCAGACATTCCACGGCATATCTGTGAAGTTTTCAGAGTGACTGCCCTGAGCGAAGGCAGAGTATGTAAATGGGTCAGAGACTTCAAAACTGGCCATAATAATGTCCATGATGAGGCCAGCTCTGGTTGCCCAACTGTGATCACAGACGATATGATGGCTTCAAATGAAGCAGAAATTCTTGAGAACTGATGCTTCACCATAAGCACTCTTTCAAACAAATTTCCTGAAGTGTCTAGGTCATTGCTGTACAAGATTGTTTCTGAAAAAGTTAAGGTTCAGAAACTGTGCTCCTGTTGGATCCCTAAACTCCTAATGGAGGACCACAAAAACAAAAGATTTGAATGTTTTGATTCATTATAACGAAAAAGGTGATGCCATGTTGAGTCAGATCATAATGGGAGTCAAAATGTGGGTTTCACAAGTCACACCCGAATCGAAGCAACCAGCATAGAGTGGAGACACACATACACTTTCCTATAAGGGTCAAGATGAAACAGACTCTATCCCAGCACACCATTTGCATTGTCTGTGTTTTGGGATAGGCATGGTGTTTTTTTGGTCGAGTTCATGCAACACAGAACCACCATAAATGTTGCAGCCTGCGACCAGACTCTGTAAAAGCTATGCAGAGCGATTCAAATCAAAAGAAGCGGCATGCTGATAGATGGAATTTTTGCTACTCCATGACAATGTAAAGCCTCATACCACTGCTTGGTTTTTGAATACTTTCTTTTGTTTAGTTTTCATATTTAAATGGCCTTTACTTAAATACACCCCTCATACTAACAATAGCAGATGATGAACAACTTATCAGTCATGCAATTTCGTAGATAATCATTCTGAGTCTTCAGGCCATTACAGTCTTCCCTCTATCAAATTTTCGTAGATCAGCAGGCTTTCCTATCACTCAAAAAAGTAAGTGCAGGAATGATTCCTTACCTTCTTGAGCAGCAGTTAAGTACCATTCCTACACATGCCCTCAACATCATTTAGACAAGTTCATTTAAAAATGTGGGGATGGTCATGAATATTTTATTTTGTCACTATATGTATGTATATGCAGTACAAAGTCCGTAATCCGGACTTGTCGGGATTTCGGAGTTTCTCAATTAGGGATTTTTCTGGATTATAGATCATCAATTTACATCTGGCAAGATGGCATGCAGAAATTATACAATTAAAAATATGAAACCATAATTTATGAAATAAAGAGCAATTATGATCTACAGGGTCTTAATACAGAGAAGACCCAATCCTCCTAGTCCCACTGGACCATATGATTATAAAGGGTCGACCTCCTCAAAACCAAAACGACGACAACCAGCGATCCACGGTTCCTCCTTTAATCTGGGCAGCAAAAAGAAAAAAAAAGAAAGAGATTTTAACCAACATATATGAACATTAAAACCGGGTCCCCAAAGCCCGAGCCCCGAGTAAAATAAAAACTAGTAAAAATAACAAAAGAAAATCAAAATAAATACTTCAGCAATTATACCATACTCATCAATAAAGGAATTGCTGATCAACGACACAAAAGGAAAAAAGAGAGAAAAAGAAGCTAATTAACTAAAAATAATTGGGGGGTTAATTAACGAACTAAAAATAAGTTCGTTGATCTACAGGCTATCAAAAAAAAAAAAAAAGCTTAATATTTATTTGTTTACTTTATTAAACATTTCTTTCAATGTAAGTTGTTTAAGATGCTTCCACAAAAAATTCAAAAAGTTCCTTTTTCTTGTTTCTTGTGTCATCCAATGCCATACTCTTCGCATAATTTTCAGACGGATATGCCTTTATCCATTTTTTGCAGCAATTCCACTTTTTGTTTGATGGACATCCAAACATGCTTTCGCTTTGGTAGATCCTTTGGCAGCTCTAGAATTGGAAACTGTTTTTGACATAATCGAAAGCTCAAGCTTAATTTTTATAAAATTCCTCTAATAGTCTTAAAAAAATAATAAGCCAGATCCAATTAGAAAATTAAGGAACAGCACAATCTGCAACATTAACTGAAATGCCTTAGAATCAGTAAAGATAATTTAGCCTAGCTTATACCGACTGTTTTACATTAAACGCGCATGCATAAATGCACTACGCGCATGTGTAAACGCATTACGAGCATGCGTAAAGCATAGGAAAGATATTCTCTGCAAGATATTAGTCACTCTTTCCATGCAATTTCTCTGCATTGTGAAATCCTTAGTTCACTCGTTTTTCAGGATTAACACGAAGACTTTCCAGGGTAACAAAGAACAGTGTGTGCTAGTAGAGAACTTTCTCTTCTCTTGGAAATGAACCACAGTGTCCACCATAGGGCTGGTGAAAGTAAGGACACTCCCCTCTGCCGGTTTTCTGTTGAAATATCTTTTTAAGTGTAGAAAAGTAGCTTTTGTCTGAAAAATGCCGGGAGAGTAAGATGCATCCGAGTGTCAAGAAAGCTGATGTCTTTCATTTTCTATGACAACATTGTCATGTTAACCAAGAAAGTCTATGTTAAGTGTTTAAATAAATCTAACAAACCATCTTCGTTTTTCCATCTCGAAACTCGGCAACGTTACACTGGCTTGTAAATATGACTACAGTTAGTACGCATCACTTTCTTAGACTACTGCTGCTTGAATAACCATGTCTATCACTTCACCTTTCTTTCTTAATGAAAAAGAATGAAGTAATTTTATCTTCTGGAAAAACTACTGTGCACAGGCGAACGAAACAAGTTATCTATTGTTGTTAAAAAATTTTCAACCAGCTGCTTTCAGATTACATATTCAGGGCATATGCAATATAAGCTTGAGAGCACTGCCATATAATGGTTTTAGTTATTACCATTACAGTGAATGGCTGCTGCTACATTAAAAAAGCTTTTATGCAAAATCATACTTATTCACAGTTTAATAATTTTCTTTTCTGTTTAAATTAATGTATTATCACCTTTAGATTAATAATGTTATATGAAATAATAGTTGTTTAATTTATAATTAATTTAATGTATTTAATTTTATTTCTAATTCAGTAGAAGAATGGAATTAGTACCTTTTAATTTGTCTCTTAGTAGTTGTGCGAACTAACATGGGAATCTTTTCTGTTTAATGCACTTGGATTTCAATTCAGTTTTCAAAATTTGTGCTATAATATTTCTGAAAGTATTTCTTGGCTTTTGAATTGAAACAACAAAATGTATATTAAAAATATTTTGTATAATTATGTTAATATTTCTAAGTTGCTTGAAATTTTGTATTAATTTGCTTTGTAATGTAGAAGAGTTTTTGTTTATTTTATATACTGTCAATATATATGTTTAATTTTACACTTATTTTATGCTATAATTTTATACTGCCAAGTAATGTATGTTTAATTTTTTTTTTTCAGTGCTTTATATAAGTACACAAAAAAGAAGAATATAAATGTTATGGCAGATAAAAAGAACTAAAACATTCACTAAAATCACTTCATGTATCATAATCAGTTTGTAATAATTTCATAAATAAATTTGTTTCATCTTTGTGTTACTTTTCTAAGCTTGAAAATATTTTCTTGTCATCAGTATTACATTTTAATTTATAAATTCAGTCTTTTCAAATTTTTTATTTTTTCCCCTTCATTAATATTTTGTCTCAAGAAGTTTGTAAGAAAATTATGAATCTTCAGCTGTACTGAAATATTGTTGAAAATTTGCTTCTGAGAATAACTGTTATACAGTGGAACTTCCGTATACGAGAAATTCGAGATACAAGGAAAGTATGAGTGAAACACTTGTCTCTAAATACGAGTATTAACTCGAGTAACGACACATACTTGACACATATTTGAAATGAATTTACTTTTACAGCTAAACATAGGAATTGGAAAGCAAAAAAGTACTTATTCCGAGATTGTATTTCTTTTTCATTCATGAAAATCGAAGTTCAGTACACAAACATGCAATCACACTGCACAAGCATGTATGGAAATTCTTAACACATTCTGTAATCCTGATAATTATGTTAAATAAATCAGAAAATATTTTAATGTATAACAAATGAATAAAGTTGTTAAGCTTTTATCAAACAGAATATAATATTATAGTTATGAAGGTATTTAATGTTATAAAGTTAGGTAATTTAGTAAATTCCTATTTTTCACCAAAACAATGAAGTATGAAGTTCCTTATATTATAATGTGCAAGTTATTTTAATAATTTTGAAATATATACTCTAAAAGAAACATTAAAATGTATTAATCTATTTGTCAACCTTGATTTTGGCACAAAAGTCTGCAAAATGCTTTGTAGTTTTTAAGCACACAGATGCACTGCAATTCTTATTCAGTGCATCTGTGTGCACTTCAGTGCACACAGATGCACTGTTATTCAGTTGTTACTGTTAGATGCACTGTTATTGAATAACAGTGCACACAGATGCACATCTGTTATTCCTTGATCTGAACTTTTCTACAAGTGGATTGTTTTAAAATTGCTGCATTAGCACACAGACAATTTTTTGTATAGTGACTTCAGATCTGGATAAGTTTTTCAAACAGTCTCGTTTGTTTTACTGGCGTTGCTGAATTTTGTGATGAATACATCACATTTATTGCTGAGTATCACCTTCCAGATTCTTCATACTGTCAATGTATACATAAGCAGTGAATTGTTCTCTCTCCTCAAATACACTACACTGATAAACAGTAACTATTCACTCAAGATTTTGCGTAAATTTCCACTCGTAATAATTAAAATTAGGAAAATCTCACAATTAGCACTTGAACACATGAATCAGCACCAGAATTTTGTCAAAATTGCACCAAAGTAATCAAAACTGGTATGTCATCTTCTATTTGCCTGGTGAAACTAGTCAATATTTCTGTGACATCAAAAATTCGAAAAGTGGAGTAGGGTTTGGAAATACGCTACCCGGCTATGAGGAGCATTTTGAAACCTTCCCAAAAATGTTCCATCTGGAGCCGTGTTCCACATAGAGATCAGCCAATCATATGAAAGGTCTGCTTCTGAAGAATCACGGGTAATTTTTAATAGGGCGATGGCTCTCGTTGGGAAATCATGGACGGTGGAAATAGATGCCAATTTAATTGAAGAAATATGGAATATATATTGCTGTTTTGTTGTGGTATAACTGTTTAAGTCATTTCTAAATGTTTATATATTCATTAAATTTATAATCGTGGAAATTTCAGAGTAGACAAAATTTTGTGATGCGCTATTTCTGAAGATTTGTTTACAAATTATTTGTCGCCAAAAGTTCACCAAATTTGTTGTATTTCATGCTGATCATGTGAAAAGAATGTTATTGTTATATAATAGAATTTTTTTTATTAAGGGGAATAATTTTTAAAAATATGTTTGTATATGCACGACTTTACTTTTCTGCTAATTACTTTTAAATTGAAATTGCACAATCAGCGATTTTGTATATTTATTAAAACATAGATTATATAATAATGAGGATACACATTAAATTTGTATGCTATTATCTTCATGTTATTAATAAAATGTTTTTTTAGATTATAAACACATTAAAAACTATATTTTTATTATAAATGCTACATATTGAAACATCAGAAATTTATGGATTTATTATTAGGAATGATGAAAAACATTTGTATATACATTCATTAATGAAAATTTTATTCATTGCATTTATACAGTACAAAGTCCGAAATCTGGACTCGTCGGGACTTCGGCGATTCCGGATTTGGGATTTTTCCGAATAATAGATCATCAGTTTAAATCTAGTAAGATGGCATGTAGAAATTATAAAATTAAAAATATGAAATCGTGATTTATGATCTAAAGGGTATCAAAATTTATAAAAAAAAGCTTAACATTTATTTGTTTACCTTATTGAACAATTCTTTCAATGTAAGTTGTTTTAAGTAGCTTTGTTTTTTGTGCTAATACTTTCTCTTTAATTCTGTAGACAGACTAATCTCTTGTTTAGTTACATTGTTGAAGTCCTGTAATGCTGTTTTAAGAATTCCGAATAACTTGTCAATCGAAATTTTCTGGTTTTCAGTAACTTCTCTGTCACTTTCTTTACTACCGGTAGCGGTATTTTCTGGATCTAGAACCATACTACAGATTTCGCCATTCATGATATAAAAACTTCTTTTACATTATCTTCATTTATTACTGCTTCTCTACATTTCCTTACAAAATACGCTAATTGGAAAATATCACCGTTGTTTTGTGATATCCGAAAACCTTTAAAATTAGTGGCTATCATCATCTAATTTAGCTATCCTTCACTATACATGGCTATGCATCATGAGCTTGGTGACTAATGACAAATTGTTCCATTAAATTTTATCTTGCTTCTATCGCGCTCTGAGACAATTAAGCCTGAATTGTATTTGTTTAGTTATTTATTATATTTATGTCTAGTTCTTGCACATGCTTAAGGCTTATCAGAGTTCTGAATAAATAAATTCCCACAATGTATATTTAAGCGTTATCGAGAGCCGGTGCTAGATATCTTACCGCCTGATGCAGTCTGTGTGGGTCCATAAATTCTGCGATTGAATGCGGCCATACGAGCACTGGCGCTAGTTCTGGGTTTATGTGAATAACAAATCAGTTATTCTTAATTCAAATATCCCTAAATGTAATCTTTGGGTCTATCAGCATCAATAACAAAATGCGTGGCAGCGTTTTCATAAAATTTACGACACGCGCATGGTCGTGTTTTAAAATTAGGAAAATATTTTTTTATCTCAAATATTTTGTAATTTTGTGTTATTAATTGCCGTATATTATTTTAATTTGAATACATTTGACTCTGTAAATTTTATATCGGTTTTCATGGCAAAAAAAGGTGCTACCAGCTGATTTTGCTCGTATTCTTCAAGAATTATCTGATGAAGAAAAGGAAGACAAGGAAACCTTTGGATGGAAGAACAATAGCGATTTCCATTCCTTATTTTCTCTTATTTCTATTTTTTGGGAATAAATAAAAACATTAAAGTTAGTTTAAAGTGCATTTTTGTAATTAGTAAGAAGTAAATTTCCTTGCAGAAGTAAGTAATGCTAAACTTACTTTTTTTCTACCAAGGTGTTTTCCTTTTTTATTGTCTATACTTATCTTTGGTGAATATTAAAATTAGCTTTGATTTTAAAATATAATTATTAAATAATAAATTTAAAATTTTCTATAATGAAATACATCGTATTTCCATCTCGCTAATATAAGAACTTAAAAATAATTTACTTATATTTGAATGTGATATCATTTGTATTTTACAAAAATAAGATTAATATTTTGTTTTAACAAATTTATTATCAATATTCACTTATTTCTGTCGTTTCTCGTGCCAAAGACGGCAAAATAATGGATGTCGTAAAAAATACAACGTGCGCGTGCTGGAAGGTTAAGGTGAAAAATGTTCACTGCAGTTTCCGTTAGAACTCAGATGAAACAGTTTGCTTTTTTGAGTTTGAAAAAATTTCACTTTTTTAAGACGAAAAATTCGCCACTTTTTTTTTAATAGTCTCTGAGAAAACACATGTTAATTTTAAAATGTAATTAGAAAAATTACACTTTAAAGTTTACAAAGTCAAAAAACAAAGAATACATTTAGATTTGTTTCAGGTTGAAAAAGTTTCACTTTAATTCTTTTAGGGAAAACAATCTCCACTTTTATTTTGTCTACGGGAAAACCCATGTTAAATTCAAAACGTTAGGGGGAAAAGTTTGATCATTTTTTTTTCGACTTTGTCGGAAAAAATTAATTTAGATTTTTTTAGGTCGAAAAATTTTCTCTAATTTTTTTAGGGAGAAAAATCTCCACTTTTTTGGTCTATGGAAAAACCCATGTTAAATTCAAAATGTAATGGTGAAAAGTTACGCTTTAATTTTAAAAAGTCGAAAAAAATTCATTTACATTTTTTTAAGTCGAAAAAGTTTTGGTGCTACTTTGGCAGACGGTTACATGGATTTTGGCGAGCAATACGAAATATGGTAAACTCATTGCTGGATAAGTTATTTATGGTAACCGATACTTTGTTATCATTTTATTTAAAAAATAATGCATTTTATTATGCATAAATTCCATGTTTTAAATGTTATTTATGGCTTCTAAATATTAAAAATCAATTTAATTTTGCATTTTTATTTGAAATAAAAATTTTATTGTTTATGATATGATATGAAATTTTATGTTGTGGATGATGTAATCAAAGTGAAATAAAAAGAGAAAAAAAAATTTAAATTGTGATAAAGTATAACTTTTATAAAATATATTACTTTTGCAAGTTAAATGGAGAGAGAGAAAATGTAAAACTTAAAAATGTGGAAAGAAAAAATCTTATGTTTATATATAAAAAATATCGTGTGAGAATTAGTACATTTAATCGTCGAATTAGTACGTAGAGAAGAAAAGCAAATTGTGTAAATTATGTTTGTAACATAAAGAAAAGAGAATTAAAAAAAAAAAAATCTTAACCTAGCACAGAAACGAAATAAATTTAAAATTATGAGTTCGCTCATCATCGGGGATGTATGAAGGTTTGAGCAAGTTGGAACAGAATTGGCGTATTCACATTCCATCAGCCTCATGCTGGTGGATGTCAAAGTCAGATTCACAAAGAGGATGGACACGGTCAAATAATAGGATTCAAGAGATAAAAGCATGGGTTTGTGTTATCGTCCACGTTTCCCATGCCATGGATGTAGGGTTCAAGTTTTAGCCATGGGGTTATTTTTAGAACTCGTGCAGATACATGAACGTTTTCATTAAATACTACTGTATTTAGTCAAATAGCATAATCAATTAAAAATAATGGTTAATAACTTGGCCGGGATTCACGAGAACCAATCAGAAAGCGCTATGGGTGAGACTACTGCCCGCTAGCTGCCGTTGCTGAACTAAAAAGAATGCAGTAGAAACTTCTATCATGTTGCAATCACGTGGCGGATTTGTGTTAATCAATAAGCACCATCATGAAACCTGATTACAACACAAACAGGATGAAACATGTGACTGCACCTTGCAATCAGGTTGCAGATTTAGTATGACATTAGAGCAGCGGGGAGTTCTGCGTCAATCGATAAGCGGGCACGAGACCAGATTACAACAGAAACATGTGGCTGACGTAGCAATAGCAAGCTAATCTGAGGTGATAATGCGTGATGACGTCACGAACAAGAAGCAGCGAGTCCGTGCTTGAGCTACGTGGTTGATGACGTAGCAACCCCCACGTACTCAATTCCCTCACCCCTGTGATCGCCATGCAGTCGCAGGCAGATCCCACTCTCCGAGTGCCCCGCAGCCTGTGGCGCAGAACCGGCATTTTCTATCTAGTGATTGAATTAAATTTACTTTGTGGATAGCACAGAAACCACAAGAGAATAAATGCACTCTTTAAAATTCGCTATATTTGTTTACCATAGTGACACTCTGGCCCTAGGTGCACATAACAGCGTTACATTTCATTCATTTTTAAACTTAGAATGCACAAAATTTATGTCATCTTAAGAATTACCTAATCGTTGACACATTTTCTATTCAAATACTCTTGTTACGGATTTGGTATTTAAATAGCTAATGTTAGTTGAATTATAAATTAAATGGTTTTATTCCCCGTGCAGTGTAGCGCGTGACGAATATTAAAGGAAAGCTAAGCCGGAAAATTAAAAATACAAGAGCACGTGCATTTAACATTTAATAAATAAATATCTGTTTTTGATTTCGAGAAATTTCCAGAAAATTCTCACGCGATTTAAAATCTTGTAAAAAGGAGGAAAACCTCTCAGTTCGTGATCTCAGTTGTTATTTTAAGAGTTTGCTTAGAAAACTGTTGTTGTTGACTGTAGCGAATTCGCAGATTAGCTTTCTTTAGTTGTTTTGAATTAAGCTCTCTTGAACGTTTGAGTAGTTAAAAGATAACTACTGTGAGATATTGTAATATTGCACGAATATCTGAGAAATTTGAAGTATTGTGTTTTATTTATTTGTGATTATAATAAATCTTATTCATTTTTCATCGGACTTGGCATTCAATTCCAAATGAACCCGTACGCACGCAACAATTTTTGGTGTCAGAAGTGGGATATTCTATGATGGCGTAGTGTAAATTTTTATTTTCGGCTATGGATCCAGGAAGTAAAAACTCGATTCTTGCGTGTATTGTGATATCGTCTTGAGCTATGATTTTGTGGATAGATTTCACTCCATCATTAGTTCCGAATAACGCTATGTCCTCAGATGTAGAATGCTATTCGTTATTTTTAAAGTCCAAGGAATCCTTAGAAAGTCCAATCCGAGTATGCAAGAATCGGTGATCTCTGCTACATATGCCGTGTGATGGTAAGCGGCACTTCCAAACATGATGTTAATGTTTACTTTTCCGTCGATGTCAATCTTCTCACCGGACACGGTCTGGAGGGTAACGCAGGGCGGCGTCCAGATAACTTTGCTTATAAAGATAAGTCCTTGCCAGATAAGTTGTTGAGCCAAATCTTTTCGGATGATGGTGACGTTGGCTCCTGTATCTATTGTCATATTGCAGGGAACTCCATTAATATGTCCTATTATGAAAAATCCATTACTGCTGCTTCTCATTGCAGAAATCTGAAGTGCTTTAAACTGGAGCTTTTCATTATCTGGCAACCTCCGCCCTGCGAGATGGCCATTAATTAGTTTCCCTGCTGCTTTCTAGGAGCGGTCTTAACATCCGTGCCCTGGGGTGTTCTCCAGTTTTGTTGTATGTGTCCTTTAGCACCACAGTTCCAGCACTTTACGGTTGGTTTCTTGTCACCAATATTCCGTGTCAAGGCGTTCAATTGTCTAGTTAAATCGTCTAGACAAGCAGTAACTTGATCCCCTGGCTCCTGGACTTGAGCAACTCTGACTGGGTGGCGGTCTTGATGGGTGGCTTGCTGGGCTGCCTCAAATTTTATGGCGTACACTAAAGTGCTTTTCAAATCTTTACCATCTGCCATTCGCAGTGCTTTCTGTATTTCAGGGTCCCAGATGCCATCGATGAAATATTGTAGCGACAGGATTTCTCTTGTTTCTGTCAGGCACTCCGAAAAGGCGTGATGTGACAGCCTTTCAACATCCGTGGCGAGCTCCTGAAGTGTTTCGGTGGGCTTCTGCTGACGGGATTTTAGTTGAAGCCTGCTGTAGTCTTTTAAACACTTCTCCCCAGTGCGCCGGATAGAGCTTCAAAGTCTAATCTCTGGTTTTCGGGAAGAGTCTGCAGGATATCCGCTGCGTCTGCTCTCAGAGAAGCGGCGAGATGACAGGCCTTAGCTTGGGAATCCCATCCATTCGCATCCTCAACTATAGAAAATTGGGTCTTATACACTTGCCAGGATGTCTTCCCATCATATGTGGATAGGTTCAGAGATGGACAAGCAGGCATCGGTAAGAATTTAAGACCATCACTACGAATTTCTTTAAAGTATCCACTTCATTGGCAACTGCTGCAGAAACCCTTTCCTCAATTTGTTGTTCGATTTGTTGCTGGACGGCCGATACTCTTCCTTAGACTCGTTGCTCCACAGCCGATACTCTCTCTTCTATTTGATCTTTGACGGAAGAAATCTTTTCTTCAATTTGTCCGACTTTATTTTTGACAGTTCCTATTCTGTCTTCAATAATCTCAAATTTATTTTCTATTACGCAGGTTATTTCTCTTTTCATATCCTCTTGGCCTGCTTCAATCTTTCCTTGAACAGCTTTCATCTCCTTTTTAACGGATTCTTGGCCCAGTTTTATCTCTTCCTGTCTCGCTTTCATTTCTTCCTGTCCCGGTTTCATTTCTTCCTGTCTCGCTCTCATTTCCTCTTTAACGGAGTTAACAGCCCCTTCCATCTTTTCTTGGAAAGCAGCAAATGCTGTCATCAATTGTTATCAATCAACAAAAAATTGTTGCGTGCGTACGGGTTCGTTTGGAATTGAATGCACAAGTCCGATGAAAAATGAATAAGATTTATTACAATCACTAATGAATAAAACACAATAATTCGATTTTCTCAGATATTCGTGCAATATTACAATATCTCACAGTAGTTATCTTTTAACTACTCAAACGTTCAAGAGAGCTTAATTCAAAACAACTAAAGAAAGCTAATCCGCGAATTCGCTACAGTCAACAAGAGCAGTTTTCTAAACAAACTCTTAAAGTAACAACAAACTAACTACAATCACGAACTGAGATGTTTTCCTCCTTTTTATACGATTTTAAATCGCGCGCGAGAATTTTCTGGAAATTTCTCGAAATCAAAAACAGATATTTATTTACTAAATGTTAAATGCACGTGCTCTTGTGTTTTTTATTTTCCGGCTTAGCTTTTCTTTAATATTCGCCACGCGCTACACTGCACGGGGAATAAAACCATTTAATTTATAATTCAACTAACATTAGCTATTTAAATAACAAATCCGTAACACTATAATAAATCTAAAACGATGTATAAAAGAAATTAAGCAAACAAAAAAAGAAATAAAGAAAGAATCAGTATTTCTCATTCAATTAATTCAGTTTTCACTTAACGACAAGGCAAAAATACATAAAACCTCAAAATATCTGTATTGAAAATTATGAAATAAATCTTAAACACTTATTTCCTCGAATAAATTCCAGAATGGATTAAGCATGATTTAATTCGCAATAATAAAAGAAGCCGTTATCTTTGTTATTGCGAAGCTTTCTCTATATTGGCAACAGATCTACTATTCTGCTGTTTCAAATGTAAACAAACATGGCTGAATGGCAAAAATAATTAGGCTTAGCAGCACTTAAACAACTTTTAAATTGTCGATAATTCTAAAAATATTGCATGCAGAGGCATAAAAATCTTAACCCGAAGATAAGAAGAATATAATTCAATCATTTTTAAAGAAAAGACTGCACAATTTGCAAACATATAAGAATAAAGAAACTCAGATTACTGAGCCGAGTAACAAAGTGGATATAGAGATGGAGGACAAAATAATACGAACATCTGTGAAATAATAAAAAATCTTTATTAATAGGGGGTTGGACCACCCTTTGACTGAAGTACAGATTGAATGCGACGTGGGATAGATGCATAAAGGTCATGGACAACATTTAAAGGATTATTAAGCCATTCCTCCTGCAGAGTGGTCTCTAATTCCGAAAGTCCGGATGGAGGTGGAAATCGGGAACGAAGTTTGGACTCCAAATATGCCCATAATGTTCATGTCCGGAGACTGAGGCGGCCAAGCGAGATGTTCAAATGGATCATCATGCTCTTCAAACCATTCTTGAATACACCTAGCAGTGTGGACAGGGGCGTTGTCGTCTTGAAAAAGCGTTCGTTTCCCAGGAAATACAGTCTGGACAAAAGGATGGACTCCCCTAGAATGCTCAGATAGTGATTGGATGTGATTCTCCTATGCAGAATAACAAGTGGCTCAAGACCGCGCCAAGATATCACACCTCATACCATAGTGGCGCCCCCTTGCTTCACAGTCGGCAAGAGGCAGTCCGGATGAAACGCTTCTTTGGGCGTTCTCCAGACATAAACGCGTCCGGTCATCTGAAATAGGGTGAATGACGATTCATCTGACCATATTACCTGTTGCCAATGCTGTGGGGATCAGCCTTTGTGATCTCTGCACCATTGGCGTCGCTTGAAAGCATTAGTTGCTTTCACCAAGGATTTACGAATTGCCAGTCTGCCATAAATGTTCGCAGCATGAAGTTCCCTTTCGACAGCTTTTGTTGAAATTGTGATCCTGGAGATGACTGTTTATTTTGGATGAAAAGCACAAGCAATCGGATAGCGATTGCTTACTGTGCACTTCAAGTCCCGTCTATCCCTATCAGCTAGCTTTGACTTTCGGCCACTGTTGTGCTTTGAAGACGTCGTCTTACCCTCTTTCGTGTACGCTGTCATAACGGGTAATACCGTACTCCTTTCACCCCCCCCCCAAAGTTTGCTATTTCACTAACCGATGCTCCACTTAAACGCGCTCCAACTATGATTCCTTTTTGAAACTCTGACAGGTCTGACATTTCAACTACTCACAGGCAGTTCGATTGAAGCATGCAACGCAGGTGACTGCTGTTGAGAGACTGATACCTTCCTCTTCACGCTCACTAGGTGGCAGAATTCTGTTGCAAATGGCATGACTGTACTACAGGTGTGAAATACGTCATACTTTTTCACAGATGTTCGCATTATTTTGTTCTCCATCTGTATGTATGTATGTATATATATATATATATAATGTTGTATGATCTTAAATTCATTTAGTGCGAAAACAAGTTACTACTACTTGCGCAATTGCTGCAAAGTAAGTTAATAAGAATTTATTTACTAAATAATATTGATTAATTGATTATATTATCTCCTAAGTTTAATTAAAGTAGAATTATCTTAAAAGAGTGAATCCATACTAGTAAGTTATATTTTGAAAGATGTTTTGAAGTAACTTGAAAGTAAAATGTTAATAATGTTTTAACGGGGACTATACATACTATATACATATATTTATGTACTTTTGGTGAGGCCAATTGCAACCAAAATACGAGATGCACATCTACATGTTATAGCAATCCTATATAGAAAATTTCAAAGTCCTGAGGCTACTCGTTTTTGAGTTATGAGAGATATGTATATACGTACGCACAGATGCCACGAAAATTTCTCTTCAGAATTCGTTTTAAATAAGTTTTATAATTTTTTGGGGGAAAACAGTCCTTTATTCTGTCCTTACGTACGGATGCCACGCAAAATTATCCTTAAATTGCATTCGATAGCGGTCAAAATGGATATTTTCGTTGAAATATGCTCCCCGAAGATTTCCGCGGTTACAATACTTCCTTTTTACTTCGTACAAGGAAGTAAAAATGCGACTTATTTATTTTAAATTTCTTTATTTTTTCTAAAATTTACAAATTTTCTTCTTTTATCTGATAGTCAAAGATAAAATGTTAAATCTTTAAGATGTCCTTTATGGCGCCTTACGATATCGACGGCGTTGCGCACTGTTTTCTAATCTTCTTTTCTTGGAGGTTCTTTTTCGGTGTACATCTTCTCCTGTTCTTGAAGTTTCTAGGTCGGGCTGATTGGCTTCTCCTGCTACTAATTCTGTAGCGGCCTTGGAATTCTGATAAAGTGCCGCAGTTGACTCCACTCTTCAGAAATAATTTCAGTGCAGCATCATTGATTTCGCCCTTTTTAGTATTCTTTAGGTAGGTACATCTTCAGATTTTGAAGAGTGGCGCCTCTACCGCGTTGAAATTTTCTGATTGTATTTATTATCTTCTTCCGAAGCTTTACAGAAGCAGCTTTTTTCGCAGTAGATTTTGACAAATTAAAAATTTCTTTTTGGTGGCTTCAATCTTGGTAGAGTCGCGATCTTGAGTCACTCTGGACGCGATGTAACAATCGTTGTTTACTATCATGATTACACTGTGGTTGAAATTTGAAGCAGCTTTAGTAGAATTTATTTTGAATTCACACTGAAATGAAAGAGGATCGAGTATAATTTATTTGCTTCTGGTACACAACTACAAAGAGAGTTTTAACCAGTATATTACATATTAACATTTGCTTGATTTGAAAAAATAGGGTGTTCCCTAGTACATCGTCGCGTATAGGTGGAAATACGAAGATGAATTTTTATTTAACGCAGTAAATGTTCTTACGGATTTCTTCAATTATTACAGGTTTCACCAGAAAATTTTTTACTTAGAATTGCGATGTCGACGACGCTCTTTTTTCGACCTCCTTTGTCTTTGATTTATTGTCCTGCGCTTGCAATTAGCAGATTACCGTCTTCTGCTACTAAGCGTGTTGCATCCTCCGCATTTCGATAAAATTCCTCTCTTGACGGCACTTTTCAGGAAGAGTTTGATTGCCCTTTCACTGGCTTGTGTCTTCTTCTGATTGTTCGTCAGGCACATCTTGATATCCTGAAGAGTGCCCCTTTTCTTCCCTGAAGTTTTCGAATAATTTGAAGGATTCGCTTTGATAATTTTTTTTATGATCATCGTTGTTTACGGAACTTTTTGAAGATCCATTGACAGTGATGTTTTTAATATGTCCACTGTTGTTCAATATCATGTTATCAATGTTGTTAAATGCTTATTTATTGGGAATTAATACACTTAAATGCGTTATAATTACACATTTAAGTTACAAAGTAAATCTGAGGGAACATCATGCTTAGTTCGTGATTCCAGTACACCGACAGACAGGCTAATGTCTTTTTTGGCCGGTGTTTTCACCATCGGCCGCTAGATGGCGCTCATTGAGTCGTGGGGTTACAGACTCCCCCTTTGGCTCGTACGGCGTCTCGGCGAAGAGCCAGAAATATGTTTCTTTGGTTTGCCTCGTCTCCGCAGTGGTGCTACAGTCCCACTATCTCTTGAAACGTGCAGTTCACAAGCGCATAAGGCTGAGCTGTGGGTAAGTTCCAAGGGCTTCATCTGGCTTAGCTGTATCAGCAATATCATACGTAGTGGGTGAACGATTGGTTATCACTAAATAAAGTCCTTCACATTTAGGCTTGAATTTTTGGCACTTTCTATTCTGTGATCTGCAAATAGGATGTAACGTCACCCATACTTTATCACCTGGTTCGTAAGAAGCCTTTTGACGTCGACGATCATAATGTATTTTTTGCTTGTCTTGCTTCTGTTCGATGTGGTCTTTAATCTCTTCAGTTAAACGCGCAAATCGTTTGAGATATAGGGTTACCTCAGGCACGAAGTTATCATTATCAATTAATGCTCTTAGGTCGTGGGTAACATTATCTGTTGTTCTTAATTCTCTGCCAAACTGCAAAAAAGCTGCTGTGTGGTTAGTGGTTTCACACTTGGTTATGTTCATGAAAAAACGAATCAGTGGCAGCTTTTCTGCCCAGGAATTGTGTTCATCTCATCATATGGCAAGTCGAGGTTTTAGATCTCTATTCTTACGTTCCGATGGGTTTGCTTGGGGATGATACACAGAAATACCGTCTTGCTTAATTTCGAGAAACTAGCAAATTTTTTGCATAACGGCACTTATGAATTGTGGCCCGTTATCAGTGGCAGCTTTTCTGCCCAGGAATTGTGTTCATCTCATCATATGGCAAGTCGAGGTTTTAGATCTCTATTCTTACGTTCCGATGGGTTTGCTTGGGGATGATACACAGAAATACCGTCTTGCTTAATTTCGAGAAACTAGCAAATTTTTTGCATAACGGCACTTATGAATTGTGGCCCGTTATCACTTACCAATCTACGTGGAAGTCCATATTGTAAAAAAAAATTCTTTGACTAACGTTTTGGCGCAGTTGACAGCTGTTGCTTCTTTAAGGGCAAATAATTGTACCCTTTTATATTGGTATCTTCTACGATAAAAATCCATTTCTTACCAGATGAGGTCCAAAAAATCAACAGCTAGAGTTTCGAACCTTTGAGCATAAACTGGAGTTCTAAGAAGACCGGTTAGCTTCTGATTAGTCGGTTTGTAATGGTTACATTCCGGACAATTCTTAACATATTCAAAGATGTAGAGAGGGATTAAAAAAATGCTCATCCCTGGAAAATAGTACCTAGAGGCAACTTTATTGTACGTTCCTTCAGCCCCATAGTATTCAACCGTTGGAGAGACATGATGCTCTTGTAGCACTCTTTCTTTTTCCTGGATAGGGGACTACGAGTTGGGCTTCTTCTATTTCTACGTCTGGTGAGTAACGATACAGAACACCCTGATTTATAAGATAACCTCTGCTAGTCCAAGTTTGCGAAGCTTTCATCTTTTCAAGTGCTTTCGAAGCAGTCAATTTTTTTTAGTTCTATCGTCCTTCAACTGTTCTTCTCGAATTTCTTTGGACTTTCTTACCGGAAAATCATAATAAATGTTTAAATAAAAATTTTAACAAATGTTAGTTCTAAGCATTTTTTACTTTAGAGGCCTAAACATTTTAATATCGTTTAGAATTTTTTTCAAATGGATCTTTCGTTTACCTTCTCTATATAAATTCCGCGAGATAACTTTTCAGATGATCAGGGCCGTTCCTAAGGCCATTAGCTGCCCGCGTAGTTTTCTATGATTGCAGCCCCTAAATTAAAAAGAAAACGCTCAATGATTAATAACATTTTTATTTCATACTCACTAAGTACTTACATATGACAAATTGCATAAAAAGTACTTACATATGACAAGTACTTACTACAATGAATTTAATTAATTTAAAATATTTAGTCTTGGTGCGCCCCTCCCCTACAGTTCGACCGCCATTGATTTTGGCCGCCCGCGTACATTTACTCGCTGCACCCCCCGGTAGGAACGGCCCTGCAGATGATGACGTGCCGTTCCTCTGTGTTTCTCATTTCGCCATTTCGCACTACCTAGTCTTTCTATTTTTTATGAGTGCATTCCAGTTTCCGGATTGACAAAACTGTATTTGTAGTTCACTTTGAAATGTTCGAAACTCCTCTTCCAGTTTTTTAATGCAGTATGATTTCCACGAATCCGAATATATTATGGTTACTTTTTTGATATTTTCCTTAATTGCGTCTAATGTAATTCTCGTGTATCGATCTGGCAGCTTCACAAGGAAACATTTATTTGCTTAACGGCAAGCTGCACCAAAGATCCACTGGTAGAATCCGTTCCGCATTGCTTTTGTGCTTTGTGAAAATACTTTTATCCACTTCGGCGATCACACTAGAACCTACTATTTTTCGTTGTTGATGTTTAAGCAAAGAATCCACCCAAACTTCGCGCATGTAGTTATTCCAGTCCATAATTATTCCATGATCGATTTCCAACTGATTGACTTTCACACCATTTAACTGAATCTTCGCTCCAGCCATAAATAAACCTCACGCACTTCAAGAATTTCAGTTTTAATGACTAAACCATGTGCCTTACCGGATACTTCTTTTGCTGAGACAAATTGAAAGGTTGCCGCGCCACGGAATTTCGTCTCCGAAATACATTTTCATTTTATGACTATTATGACTAGTAGCAATTTTAGGCAAAATGCTTTTCGCTTGAAAGAATTTTACAGATTTTTTATCTGTTATGGGCAAATCCCAAATTTTCATTCAAATTCATTGGTTTTTCATCCATTTTTGAGGCATTAGGGTAAACACATGACTGATAAAAAAATGGCTGCGACTTGTTTTGAAAATGTCTGTCAACAGGACTTGATTGCTTTGCCGTCCACCTGCACCACATAGGCATCTCAAGCGATCCTTTTTGCCCCCTTTGTGATTCTGGAGAAGAAATGGATTAGGACCACCTGCTTCGATGTGGGACTCTTCGTGTCTTAGAGAGGAGTGTAGATACTGAGACGTAACAGCTCTCCTTATGCAACGACTTCGGTCTTTTTGTTCTTAGTTTCATTGTTTGTAACCTCTGTTTGTAAGATTTTAGTTCTTTTTAACTTTTTGCCTAGCCATTGGAAATAAATAAAAAAAATTTTGAAAATGTAGTAGTAAAGGGTTATCAGCCGGGATATACCGTTTGGCATCGGTTGTATAATTTTTGACGACTTTATTGCCTGCGGCGGCGAAATAGAAAAGTACCGATATCTCACTAGCATCACTAAAAGCAATGTTGAATGACAGAGCATTTATCAATGGGTACAATCACAAGTCTTCTTAAAATTTTACAGTTCAATAAATGTACCCTTTTGAGACAAGCCTGAAATTCTCTTTCTATACCTTGTGGAAGACTTTCATTCCAAGAAAGTTTCATCATCCACGTTTTTTGGAGAATCAGTTTTGAAATTAACGTAGTTGGACTAGTAAATCCGATAGGGTCGAATAGTCTCTGCGAAATTGACAGCGGAGATTTTTTTTGTACGGGACTCTTTGAAAATGTCAAACTGCAATTAATTTCATCATTCTTAATGGCCCATGAGAGTCCCAGAATTGGAATGATCTTTTGATTGGAAGTCATGATTCTGCTTCTGAATGGTGCTGCAATCCACTTTTTAAAGTAAAAAAGCCTCGTGAAAACATCAGAATTTGGGATTATTCTTCGAACATGAACATTTCTCTTCGGTTTCGAAACTAGCTATACAGTTGTCGACATAAAAGGATTATCTTGTGAAGCATTATGCAGATGGTGGGAAATCGTTACTCCCAACAGGAATAGACTCAAAGAAATGCCGAACATGGCACGACAGTGTCTGTAGGTAACAACTTCGGTTTGATTTGTATTTTTCCACCATAGAAATTTCAAGAAGTCTCTGTCCCCAGCAGATAAACTGATTTAGGAAGGCTTTCTTAATAGCGGTAGTAACACCAATTGCATGAAAAGTTTTGGAAGAATTTCTATTTAATTCGGCCCCTTTTCAACACAAGAATTCAAAGAATTCCCTTTTTCATCCTTCAACGATGCATCGAATATAGGTCGGATTTTGGTAGTCAGATTGGAGTCCTTGTTTACTTCTTGTTGAAATACAGGGTGATTATAATTAAAGTTGCGATTTCAAAACGTTCTAACTTTAAAACTACTTATCAGAATGACTTGATATTTTACTAGAACAGTCGTGAGGCAATGGAATTTTGTTTGTAGAAGGAAAAAAATAGTTTAAAAATATGCCGATAGATGGCGCTGTCAGGTTTCACATTGCTGTTGGTATGCAAATTACTAAGATGTAACATGCGCATTGCAGACATAGGTACGATAGAAATACAGAGCACTAACGACACACATAATATTTTGCCTGAGTGCTTCACCATGACTCGAAGAAGTATCGTGCTCTTCTCGTGGAATTTTATCAGAATGGTGACCGTGCGTTAACAGCTATCAGGAAGTTCCGGACATTAAACGGCATAAAATCCGGCCCAATGACAACATATGACATGCGGAAAATGATAGATAAATTCGAAGAGACCGGTTCATATGACGTGAAACTAGGTAGAGGACGAAAATCATTTTTAAGCGACGGCTATGAAAAATATGGCCATAGCATTACAAGAACAGACAAACAATGATTCAGGAATCAGTACACGGGGAATTGGCCGAATGTTGGCTATGCCTATCAGCACCGTGAGTAAAGTCCTACGGAACAACTTACTGTTATCCGTATAAGATATCTCACGTGCAGGAGTTGCTACCTGCGGACCTGGAGCAGTGCCTCCTAGATATAAAGCCGTCGAACTGGTCTGTGACGTCACGAGCACTAGGCCGTAGAATATGAAACGGCGGAACTTCCGATAGCGATTTCTCCGTGCATACGAGTATGAATTTGCGTTAAATAATGAACTCTCAGAATAATCCAGAAACTATATTTCCGCAATAAAAAATTTATTTTACTATCGGAATATCTTTGAACATTACAATGCAAGAGCAATAAAACTCATTAAAGATGCATTAAAATTTCATATGTAATGTAATAAGATTTGATACTTAGTCCAGCAAAACTTGATCTTGAATATCGAATTTGGCTTTATAAAACGATTAGTAGATGCTGAATTTTCAAATCATTCAATTAAAAATTAGTTCTGAAAACCAAAATTCCTCAATATCTTAAAAATTTCTGATATGTTGTTTTTATCTCATCTATAGACATAATATCATGTTTTCATAAAATCATATTCCTTGAAAATCAGAATTTAAAATTTCATCAAGGAAAATTTACATTTATTAGTCTTAAATATACTCTCAAATGTGTGGAAATTATAACATATATATATATATATATGATATAATTAAATACTCTGGCTATGTTAAGAAAGGATTGGTGGACAGACTTCTTGATTTTCAAGTAGAGGATCATAAGGCAATTTTCCATACATTAAATAAGATTGCGGGAATTTTGCAACACAATGAGGTGTATTATTACATTATTCAGTAACTTGAGGTAACAATTTTGTCCATGCAATATTAGCCTGATAAGAATTAATTTACAGTTTAATTATATTTGTTTGAGTAACTCGTTCAACTTTACCATTAGTTTGAGGCCCGTTAGTAGTTAATAATTGTTTTTCATTATGATTTCTTAAAAAGTGCTTAAATTTGGAAGAAGAAGCATTTCTATCACTTAAAATTTTCTTTGGTACTTGAATTTGAAAAATTTGTCTTAAACTATTTATGTAACTATCTGTAGTTACACTTTTAGAAGCAAAAAATCCATATTTAATGAGTAGCATGATCAATAATTAAGTGAATATACATTTTAATATAATTATAATAGTTTAAACCACCAACAGTATCAATAGATAATAATTCAAAAGGTTCACATTAAACCAAATCTCTTTTGTTTACTTTTCTTATTAAACTGACATACTTCGCAATGTTTACAAAAAATTTTAGCATCTTGGACAGACAATTCCTGACCAATAATATTGACAAGATTAATATGAGCCTTTTAAAGTAATTTAGTACAAAGAGAGATTGCTATTATGATTTTGTATAATACTTGCTTTTTAATAGTTAACACATCATTAATTTCTTTATACTTAGGATTATATACATTATCTAAATTTTGATGCTCTTTAATTTCTTCTAATGAGAATAAATTAACTTCCAAACTTAAATGTTGACAAATAGGATTTCTAGTTAACATATCAGCTTCAATATTAGTAGAACTATTTTCATATTTTATATCAAAATCATGCATAGATAATTTTAAAGACCATCTAAATAACCTACCTGTAAGATCTTTAATGTTCTTAAGCCAAACTAAAGCAGCGTGATCAGTGTGTACAGTAAAATAATTACTGAGTAAGTATTAATAAAATGTATCTGCATCACCAATACAAAACATTCTAATTCAGTAATTGCATAATTTTGCTCATAAGACCTTAATTTTCTAGAATGAAAACCAACTTGGATGTAGGTTCCCATCCTGGTGCTTCCAACAGCTTCTTCAGATGCATCTACAAACACATAATTACATATGTAAGATATAATAAAATATGATGGCTATGTTGAGAAATAATTGGCGACCTTAAAATTGACTATCCTAAATTTTATTTTCTCCCCCCTCCCCAAGTTCATCTGTTCTCCCAAATTCAAGATCTTTCCAAATTATTCAATTATATTTCCGAATTTCTGGGTTTACGCATCCATATTTCTAACCCTGTGATTAAAACATCATGCGTGTAAATATATACACATAGTACCTACTAAGTTTTCTCATTGTACAAACTTCTAATATATCACATATATATAATAATATACAAAGATTACTTAAAAGTAACATCCAAGCATACAGTTTATATTTTAAATGAAAAAATATTTTGATGTGAAAAACATTAATATAAATCTAAATTAATTGCTGGTATGTAATGGACAACTATTACTGTTACCTATATAAAATAATACAGTACAACAAATGAAGTCTTTAAAATTATTTATTTATATAACATATTTAAATACAATTCCATAATTTTTAATATTTTAATACAGAAACAAGAAATTAAATTACAAAAATAATAAAATTACACATATATTTACTAATGCATGTTTAGAGAGCAATTAAAATTAAAAAAGTGAAATGCACTAAAATTATTTTCAGGCCAAAAAATTATATTGGTACATTTCTAATATATTCTTTGTTTGTTATGCTTACATAGCAGGTGTTTTTAGTTTTCTTTTATCTGAATATTTAGAAAAGCTATCATTTTTGAATTTACAATAATTGTTTAAAAGAGTATTTGTGCATGAGTATATAAGCAGTTGCATAATTTTACGTCACAAATGGTTTTTACAGGAAATAATTTTAATTTCCTTACACATAAGAATTTCTAATGTCATAGTGGATATTAAATTACGTTGGTTACATACTTGGAGGAAACCATTTTCATATTCAGGGCTTATGAGCTTCTGTATGACAATAAAATTATGCAGTATTACATTAATAACATCAGCAGATGGGTACTTTAACCCACCTCTATCACAATTATGAATATGTTTGAAATTGGGAGGAATTATTAGTGGTTTTTCAATAACTAAATTACCTCCACAGTCATCACATTTTAGCCTATTCATAACTGAGTGGCAACAATATCCAGCCAAGTATGCAATTAAAGGTAATTTATGAACCATAGTTTCAAGATCATTATTTGTGACATTAATATGCTTGAAATTATGAAAATATTTTACAATAGATTCATGGGAAATATCATTAATCAAATCAAAAGAGTTAGAAAAGTCATCGATAACAATTGTCCCTTTACTTTTCGATATCATAGTTAGATTTAATACAGAACATGCACGTAGTTTGTTTTCTACTTCAAAAACCTGTCGAAGTGATATATGATAATTTGTTCCAGCCATCCTGTGATATAAACTAAAACGATGTTCCAATTCATCTGTCTGAATTTTACCGGGCAAAAAATACGACATGTTAAGTTCACCTAGACAATACCTACACATTTCTATCATACACGTTGTTGTTAATATAAGAGCAGAAAGTGTCTCTTTTGTCAACCTACCCGTATCACTCTTCATTTCTTTCCATTTCATCAACCAATCAAGAAAATTATTTAAAAATACAAACTTCTTGTCTGATTCATTCCATACTAATGGTTTACAGAAGTCATCACAAGAATGTACCCCCTTGTTTGGTGTTTTAACATTCATTATTGAAAACCACGACGAAAATATTTTAATATATGCAGATGTTTCGTGAAAATTTAACAAATTATGCTTTACTCCTAATTCTTTCAGGCCTTGTGATGTTTGATCGTTGAAAATTTGTAAAGCCAGTTTCACACTTTGACGTTCTAAATTTGTAGGCCACAGAGCTTTACGAGATATTGTATATCCATATTTTAACAAATTACCACTTTAACTTTCATTAAGTCTTTAGTTTCTAACATTTCAATATGATCAAGTATTTCATGAATTTCATTAATATTACTTACTTTTATAGGTAACTCATTATACTTACTACTGATATGAGTCAATAACTTATTTTGAAACGATACAGATAATAAAAGATCTGCAGTAATGTGGACTGCATAAAGCAATTTTACACATCCATCAGTGCATTTTAAATTCAAAAACATCAAGATATTGTCTTTGTGCACAACGTTCCAAAATGTAGAAAATTTATATTGCATACAACAGGTTAAAAGTTCATTAAAGTCTGAAAATGTCCTCGATTTATAATACTCAGCAGCTGATAATTTACTATGAGCAATAGCTTTCATCATGAGGTTTGCTTCTCGTTCCGTTTTTTTCTCATTCGGACTTTTTCTCGAACTACCAGCTTGTGAAGATAAATACGATGGACAGCCATCAAATATGCTAGGAAAAGCGCCTTCTTTTAGTTTTGGTCTCTGCAGTGAAGCTTTAATGATTTTCCCATTTTTTTCATCGAAAGCTGATGTTTCCCAGATGAGGTCATCAGGTTGAAAATGTTTATGGCACACCTATTAAGTAAAAGGAAGACATCATGTAACTAACTTCTTAAAACAACCAACTGTAAAGCAAGATTGAATCACTTTCCTTATAAATAAAAACATTCAAGCTTTGGCAATGCTTTGGGCAGGTTAAATTTTGAATGCATATATGCAAATTAAAATTTTCTTTCAAATATTTAAGGATCAGTTAACACTACATATAAAAAATCTGATCATGACAGCATACGACCTCCTGCCTATTCTATGGCTTATACGGCAACGAGCTTCGAAGTATCATTAGCCCTTGATTGTTTGTAAATTAAATGTAATTTGTTGATTCATCAAATAGAAAACTATACACTGAAACCTATTTATACATGTTGGCGGGAGGTAAAAATTATAGCTTGCAGAAAGTTTCCATAGCAGACTAAGAATATTCTACCAACAATTTATTGAATCTTAATAAATTAATTAGGATTACACCTACCCGAGAAATAAGGAGTTGCTGAGAAGTCCTTCCTAGGTATATTTCTTAGCCACCTCTCTCTAAGAGCATCATTTTTGGCAAAGGAAAATGTATGCACCTTTTCAGTACCTTTATAATTTCCCCGACAACCAGTTACACAGCATTTAAATGGCATAGTTTCTGTAAAAACAGTACAAAAATCAGTTATATAAATACTAAATGTTATAACAATTTAAATTTGCATAATTATACATTGAAATTCGATACACCATAAACCAACGGTGGAGAATTTCAAATGTCATTCAAACATTTGAATAAATGTGTGTGTGTGTGTGCGATTATGGCAAAGCTTCGAGGGCTATCTGCCTAAGGGAAGGGATGCCTTCGTGGAGGACTTTCTAAGGGAAACTGGCTCATATACACGTTACACATGGGGAAAACCACGAAAACGCCCATGCATCCAGCCCGTTCGCGGGATTCGAACCTCGGGCTGAACTACCAGTGTTCAGCGACTTTACCGCTCGGCCGCTGGTGGGCCCATTTGAATAAATGAGACTTCAAGAAATTCGTATCTGAAGAACACTTAAGCTTCTATTAAGATATCGGGAAATTTTCCGTAACCGGCCCTTGGCTATTTTTTGGCCGCCATCTTGGATTTCAAAAACGCGCCAAGAGGCGCGTTTTTGAAATCCAAGATGGCGGCCAAAATTGTTTTCCCTGTCCGAGGGAAATCGGGCAGGGAAAACAACTCTGACCTACCAAACCTGGAAAGAACAAGAAAAAACGAACTTACCGAATTTATGGTGCCATCCTGAAGGCTACTCATCGCTGTTCCTTCAGATATCTATCAGGATACCTGCAAATAATAAGAAAAACAAAATATAATATTTTTTTGCTGAGCACAAATTTAAGAAATATTAAATGAAATTGTTTAAATTACATTAAATACAACTGCTTAGCAGAAATGCAAATTATAAAAAATATATATATATAATATTTTTTTGCTGGGCAAAAGTTTAAGAAATAATAAACGAAATTGCTTAAATTACATTAAATACAACTGCTTAATATTTTCAAATATACGATTTGCAGAAATCAGCTTTACAAAATAGTTTCATGCTTTAAAACTAAAAGAAATATCTATCATAAAATTAATCAAGAAAGCTACTCTTTTATAAATACATAAACTATTTTTATAAATCTAGAAATACTTAAGAACGCTTAAAACATACAGTAAAAGCAAAAAAAAAATTCTCAGTATCGTAAGTAAGGGATAAGTTAAGTAATCGTTTTAAACTACGAATTTACTTTATTCTCGTTAGCATCCTCTGACAATATATGAAATTAAATTTAATTTATATCATAATATATATAAATAATAATATTAAATTGCATTAATAACAAATTAGCACTTACTTTGTACACGAGACATCCTTTCCGCGCGCGATCAATTTGGCGCCCAAAGTTACGGTTACTAGTTACGGTTGCAGTGAACGATGAACTCGGATCGTTAAGTTAATAATTTTGGCAAAATTTATTAAGAAGATCTGCAAGTTCTTGTAAATAGAATTATTGAAATTAGAACTGCTATTTATTGCCATTAAACAAATATAAAATTGTTATATAGTATAATTTTTCTTATATTCCTACTCTTATGTTTATTCACAATCTACATTTGATTATATTTAAGGTCTTGTTTTTACAGTTCAGAATGTATAATTAATAATACTGCTTTCTAATTTGATTAAAATAAAATACAGTAAATTATTTCAAACAGAATGGTATAGGTTATTTCGCTGCAAACAATTATACTAAATATACTTATTTATGTACATTTGAGAATTTAGCGCCGAGCAGTTATTAATCATCCATGATGCTCTTCTGTCTGCCTATTTACAATTCTAAATTACATTTTTGGAAAGAAAAATTAAATTCAAGATTAAAAAAACTTTTTTTTAATGAAAATGTAACTTTTTTAAAAGCTTCATTTATTAGCTAGAATGATTCCAGTTTACTTATCTGTATTATCACAGTGAATCAAATATTATTACTGGCTTATCAAACATTAATAACAGTATAAATAGAGCTTTGGCCCGATTGAATAAACGTAAGACCAGCTAACAAAACTTGTAGCCGCATAATAGGGTTTTAAAAACGATGTTTGAAATTTCAGCTAATTTCTGTAATGCATCCCCGTCATTAACTCCACATGGATTGCCAAATATTTACAAAGGCACCTTCAATTTCGTAGCTTAATAGTAGCTACTTTTGCAGTTATTCCAGCAAGCCCTAGATCAGAAACAACAGCCATTTAATGCACATTGGTCTCAAGTGTCTTTCCAGTGCAGGATTTACGTATAAGCTACACATATAAGCTACTATTATATATAGCTTAGGGCCCCCACTTTCTTCGCCCCCCTAAAATTAAAATATAGTATAACAGACTTATAAAGGGCCCTATATTTCAAACAGCCTAGAGCCTTATCAAGTCTAAATCTAGCTTTGTGTCTTTCTCAGAAAGGAATTCGTGCTAAATAATTCATGTGAATATGGGAACTTCGACAGAGGTTCATCATGCCCCAACCCATTGCTTTACAAAATTTCACTTAATACTCACATGCATGAATGACGTAATGGGCTGGAGCCACTCGGGTTGGAATCATAAACAGTGGCTCAGAGTCATGGGATTATCTTCAGAAATCATGTGAAATCTCGCCTACAAAAATCTTACTCTCCCATCTTGGGTAGTAGTAGGTATAGGCTCAGTAAACAGTTATCCACTTACATATTAAAAATGGCGAAGCGGTGTCACGCAACATGGGACTGAGTAGCAGTGAGTTCATCTGAATCCACAGTCTGCGCTGAGATCTAGAAGACCTCTTTATAAGAAAGGAGGAAAACTGAACTTACATAAGTGCATCCTTATGTAAGTTCAATTTTTGTTTTCATTACTGACTAATTAATTAAGCAAAGGATCAAATAAATCTTCGGCACCTTTATGCAAATTCACTTTACTGGACTTTATCATCTATAAATACAGCTTCTAAATTCTAGATCACAAGGGCTCTGTTAAAAGAATCAAGCAAGCCAACTAGATATCTAGTTTGCCTTGAATCAAGATGGTTTGATAAGGAGTACATCATAACTGGGCCTTTCCTAGGCCATTAGATGCCCGAGTACATTCGAGATTGCCGCCCCCAAATTTAAAACAAAATGCTCAATGATTAATAAAATTTATATTTCATACTCACTAAGTACTTACATATGACACATTGTATAACAAGTACTGACATAATATGACAAGTATTTACAATGAATTTGAAATATTTAGGTATCTAAATATTTCAAATTCTAAATATTTCCGGCCGCCCCTGATTTTAGAAGCCCGCTTACTTTTACGCTCTCCACCTTCACTAGGAACGGCCCTGCATCATAAAGATACTTGCACACCTGTGCAAATCGTTGTTGTTTGATAATCCTTGTTACCTAAAGAAATTGTTAGAAATGCGCCTGCCTTGAAGACGAGCGTCCCTGATGAGTATCATTTTCTAACTTCAGAAAAGCACTCTTCATAAAAGTGCATACTTATGTAAGTTCAATTTTTGTTTTCATTACTGACTAGCAGTGGAATAGCTAGGGTGGGGCAAGGGAGGACATCTATCCCCGGGCGCAGAATTCAGGGGGCGCGAAATTGATGTTACGAAATTTTAGAATGAAATGTTTTCCGTTCTTGACACAGAGAAAGGGGCGCAAAATCTTCGGTTGTCCCCGGGCGCCGAAAACCCCAGCTACGCCTCTTCTGACTAATTAATTAAGCGAAGGATCAAATAAATCTTCGGCACCTTTATGCAAATTCACTTCACTGGACTTTGTATAAATGTACCCTTTGAGAAATGTGTGACGAGCGTTTCCGTAGAAAGATCTTGTTTTTCACTAAAGTGCCGAAAATTAATTCCATCCACTGCATCATTAATTAATTAATCTGCAATGCAAATGAAAACCCCATTCGCATAAAGAGACCTGCCTTAAATTGTCCGTATCCTTACAGAGGTTTCATTTTTCAAAATTACAGATTGATTTTTTGTAAGGTTCACATGCCTTTATGCCAAGGCACCCTTACAAAGAATTTTATTTTTTCGAACAGCGATCGATCTTTATAAAGGTGTATTCACCATTATATCTGGGTGCTATTATGAAGGTGTCTCTAAGAACCACCGCAAAAAAATACCATACATCGCAGATTATCATCGCAATAACTGGGCACATTGCAGATAAAATTAAAGAAAGGCAAGGTGAGCTGCATAATATCCATTGATTCTAGATACTCCTGTTGGAGCCACAATTGCATATATGTTTGTGCATTTTAATTTTGGTATAAGCATATACACAGCTTCCATAACATGCGACCCATCCTCCTATATACCAGGTGTTTCGGTTGATCTTTGCCATTTGACATTCTATATTCTTACCCTGAAGAGACCATGTTCATTGAAACAGGTTCTGATGCAAATGTGCAAACATTAATATTATGATACACATGTGGTTGGGCACCTTTTCCCATACATTCTTACAGTGGCTCCTCCATTGCCGTCAGCTGTTTGATACACGAAGTGAATGTCTGCAAACTCTGAATTCGTAAAACGGTATATACTCTGTGGTTGGAATCAGAAAGCTCTCCAAGTGCCTACCAGGAGCACTGGTACTAAATACAGATTTATCTGTTTTTCCATTTCTGGCCTTGTTGCTCCATATAAATACGGTTTATTTCGTTTGATTTTTATTAAAGATGAGTCAGCCTGTATATATAACAGAAAGATGAATTGTATTTTGCGATGCATATGAGAGGTTATCTTTAAAGTGGGGGAACTTAACAAAGCAAGGTTATTCGTAATTATGTCATAACGAAAAAAAATTGTTTTTTATATTATATAATCCTAACTAATATTATAAATGCGAATGCGAGTTTGTTTATTACCCTTTCACTTTTTAATTACTTAACCGATCACCATGAAATTTTCAAGAAAGATGAGAAAAGGTTATAGGCTATATAATGTAACTTATCAGTTGAAACTTAAACTATACAATAAGTTTTATAGTTAAAATGATTGCCGTTGTATAAACATTAAATGTTAAACGATATACGTGGCTTAAACCACGCAAACATTTTATAGACAAGCCAAGCACCTGTGCGCGCAGACAAACTTTTATATCGTTTAACATTTAATGTTTATACAACGGCAATCATTTTAACTATAAAACTTATTGTATAGTTTAAGTTTCAACTGATAAGTTACATTATATAGCCTATAACCTTTTCTCGCTCTTTTTAACGCATGTTTGCGTGGTTTAAGCCACGCAAACATTTTATAGACAATAAATATTTAATAAACATTTTATTTATAACCTTTTCTAATATACAGGGGCATAGCTAGAGTTTCCAGCGCCTGGGGACAACTGAAGCATTTGCGCCCCATTCTATGTGCCAAAAATGGAAAACATTTCATTCAAAAATTTCGTAGCATCAATAAGGCGCCCCTTGGATGCTGGGCCCAGAGACAGATAGCCTCACCCTAGCTACGCCACTGCTAATATATCAAAAATATTTCTTGAAAATTTCATGATGATCCGTTAAGTAATTAAGGCGTGAAAGCGTAACATTTATAAATTTTTCCTTGTTTAATTTTATTATTTGAAATCCTTCAGGATTTACGGGTTTCGGGTCATCTTTCACAAAAATTTTTCAGTCATTAAGAAAATATACGTAGCAGTTTTACTAGATTTCATGGCGATACACTCCACGTAAATACAAAATATCCGCGGTCTATAGGTATAGAAGAAGGGCAGTATTTACTGAAATTTTACGCAGAGTGTATTTTTAAAATTCACGCGAAGTTGAAACTTATTTAAGGACATTAACGCGAGCGAAGCCGTGGGTAAAAGCTAGTAAAACTATAAAACATGAAGCCACATTAAATTAATTAACTGGAAAACAAGGGGCCAACCAGCGGCCGAGCGGTAACGTCGCCGAACACTGGTAGTTCGGTCCGAGGTTCGAATCCCGCGAACGGGTTGGCTGCATGGGTGTTTTCGTGGTTTTCCCCATGTGTGACGTGTATACGAGCCAGTTTCCCTTAAAAAGTCCTCCACGAAGGCATCCCTCCCTTAATGCAGATAGCCCTCGAGTGCTTTGCCGTAATTTAATAAGCCAAACGAAGTCTGAGAAAAACTAATCATTATTAATAGGAAGAGTTATAGGTATTTTTTCCTCTTTAAAGCGGTCTTTAATGGTATAATCGGAAGCCCGCCCGCCTAGAAATCATGAGGTTAGGAGTTCGAAACTCGGCGAGGGCAACGTATATTTTCCCTGCCTATTGGCGCCTGAAGTAAAATGTGGTAGCCTATAATATGTCACTATCAGGATTTAGCAACTGATCCTTACCTTCCTTGTCGCCCTAGAAGTGGGGGAGAATGCAAGGAATTTTCTCCTTTATTACCGCAATGGAAAATTTGGCTAGGGTATTGCACCTTTTTCATATTCTGGCTAGGCAGAAGAGTACCAGGGGGAGCAGAACAGCCAAGCCACTGATTAAGAGGAGAGGCCTCCGAAGAACCTTAAGTTTTTAAGTATATATTAAAAAAAAATGAAGCTAAAATGTGGTCTGTATTGGGAGAATCAATCCCTAACTCATAATTGGCACTAAAGATATCTTTGGGACGGTGTATGTTTCAGTTGCTCCATGCTAGAGAAGCTTTTTGAAGTTGAAGTGGATTAAAAGCTATCTTCGATCAACAAGGTGCCAAGATTTAATGGCTTGTCAGTCTTTTTGCATTGAACATACGGTAGCTAAACATGTTAATGAATTTTTGACAAAACTATAAACAAACTTTCGTAAGTCAAAATTCACTAAAAACAGTTATAGCTTTTTTATTTTTAGAAAAGTTAACAATATTTTTTAAATCATCAAAAATAGCTGATTAATAAGCATTTTTAAATATAAATTTGTTTTCTAAATGTAATTTTTCCCCTTAATCTTAAGACTTGCTTTTCAAATCAATTCAAATATTTAATTTTAATTAAATAAATGTTAATTTTATATTTGTGTTGACATTTTGTATGGTGATCATTCCGATATAGGGTGACCAAGTGAGATTTCCATCCTGAGCATCGATAATTAAGTCTTGCACTGCAGATAGAATTTTGCATATTTGCCCTATTTCTTACTTTGACAAATGTAATGATTTTACAAAATTACATGTTCTATTTGTACAACTTTTCCATCCTTAGATCAGTCAATATACTAAGCATAAAACCTATTTCAAACATTCTGCGTGTGTGTATTTATGTTTTATTTAAGCTAATAGAAAATATTTAATAATGGAAATTTCCTTCATCCAGAGTCAGTTTACAATCCATAAAAGATAATAAGATTAATACCAGTAATAATGTATAAATAATGTAAATAATGAGTAAAATGCATAATATATTTTAATAAATGAAGCTGGAAATTGCAGATGTGTGAATCTTGAAATAAATACTGATAACCAAAAAAACAGAATAGAAATTTGTGCTTATTTGAAAAGTGAATAATACAGGCAAAGTTAAAATAAAAATAAACATTATCAATGAACAGTAACATTACTTATACTACATTAAGGGGAAGCAAATGTGTATATGTAAATGTGTGCATTAGTGGTATTTATGACTTTACACTGAAATTCTGATTCCCCCATGAGGGGGGGGATCAGAATTTTTTTAATAGGTAAAGAAGCTAATGGGATAAATGAAACTAAGGGAATTATTGATATGTTGTCCTCTATTAAAGACATATGTGTTATTTTGTTCCATTGGCTAATTCATTTTCACATTGGACTTGTAATTGAATTTTAAATTAAGAATGAATCTGTGTGCTTTTTCAGGGAAGGGAAGTTATGCTTTACAAAATTATAAGTATGCAATATTTACAATTAAACAGAAAATGAGAGGTGTATGAAAAAATTACAAGAAAAAAAGGGAATTTTAAATTTTTTGACAGGATGAAATTTAAAATGCTTATCAGTCATGGTTAATAAAACTTAGCTGAATATTAAATATATGTATCAAATTTATTGAGAATAAAAATTGAAGCTAACAGAATGATAATAATAAATTAAAAAATTTATTTACATGCATACAATTTTATGTTAAATATACAGAAAATTTTCATACGAGAATACAAGAATAAAGAATTGTTTTATTAAAGAGTCTTGAAATAACTGTAGCTTTTTCTTTCACTTTTAAATTCAATAACTCTTAAAATTATAGTGATATTTATAAAAGCATAATAAAAATAATTTGATTAAACATTCCTTTTACATATTAGGCCAACTAATATTACATATTACAGCTCATGAAATGTTTCTGGTATGGAAAAAAGGATCCTTCTAAAAAATTTTCTTTACATATATATAACTAAAAATGTATCAGTTCATTTTTTCTATAATTATGTTTTATGAAAATATTCTTAAACTATTGAAAAGAATGAAATTTCCTTCATTTTCAAATGATTATGAGATGGATTTTAATGTAATGCTGATAAAGAAGATATTTTTAACATTAAAACAGAAAAATCTAAAATAGCTAAAACATATACACCTTGGATAAAAATTTGTGAGGAAAAAATTATAAATATTAATGAAAATAAAATTTTCATAGCACATAATTTTAGCATTTTAGTAAAAAATTATAAAAATTGCATCATTATACTTTACATACAGCCACTTTACTGAGATATTTATTTCAATATTAAATATATAAATTTCATGTTTCATTTCCTATTTATCTATTTCACTATCTTCTAATTTGACAAATTTTGTCTCAAATCTCAGATAATGCATTAATTCTAGATTCAGCAGCAATTACTTTCACAAAACATATATGAAATTAACAAGATGCTATTAATTTTGCACGAAGGCTTTCCATATAAAATTAACTTCTCAGATTTTCTACATATATATAGTTCTATATAAAAAGAGCATTTATTTTGGAACATAATGACCAATATGAAGTAATAATACATAATTTATAATTTTAATAGTCACAGCATACTGAGATATTACATTTGGCTCATTGTAGAACCATAGCCTGCATACCCAGCAATGCAATCATTACCATCCAATGATACAATCATTTTGCTTATCATATGATAAGCTTGCTTTAAATTGATTTCATTAAAGGGTACAATAGAATACCTGCCATAGCTTTTCAGTTTATTGCCATATAACTTTATCGCACTAAGCACAGCAACTGAAAAATTGGTCACAAGATTTGTGGCTTAATTGTCTGATTTTCCGAGATTTAGGTATTAAGTTTTTATTTTGACTGACATTCCTCTTTGGAATGTCACTGGGTTTGCTTGATGCAGCTACTTGCCCTGAAGATGGTTAGCTTGGCTGTTCACAGCTTTAATGAAGCTTGCCGCAGGGTGGTGAATTCTACTGCATAACTAAGCAAATAGCTCCTTCACATTTACAAGTCTGCTGCTTCTGCACACCTAATCAGCTGGAAGGGATAAAAATTATAAACATAAATAATTACAAAATCGATTCACAATAAATTTTATATTTTAGTTAATTTATTTATTGAATAAAATAAATGTGAAAGTAATTAGAAAGCAGCACTGAATTAAAATATTAGTAATACTCATAGTGTAACAACGCTGATACTGCAAATGCTAAATTAAACGAGTATTGGGACTTTAAAGCATTAGAAATGAGTGAGTGTTGCATACAAAGGTTAGCATTTTGGATGCATAAATTCATGTCACACATAGAGAAAATTATGAAAACTTCCATGCAGCCAGTCTATTTGGCAGGATACACAAGTAATAAACATGTTTAATAATGAAACATAATAAAAATATTAATAATTAATGAGGGAAAATTTATAGTTTTGTTCTTTTTATTTAAGTTAATATTTCTATTGTGAAAACTATTCACTTTCTCTTTGCCAGTACTAAACATTAATTCTGAATTATAATAAATTTTCCAACTGCTCTGTTATTCATTCACAATAGTAATGGCTTGAGTTAATTTCTTCTGCGTTTATTTCATTTATAACCTCCCAAAGTTTTCAACTACATTTTATCCATTAGTTCTAATCTGAGGTAATGTGCTGCAAATATCAAATGTTAAACTGTCATAATAATAATACTATAGACAACTGAAGTTAACAAGCACATATTGTAAAGCTTCAATCATATGCAGAAGTGATTTATATGCAAGTACAGTCAAAAGTCGTTAATCCGGACTCGTTGGGACTTCGGCGATTCTGGATTATAGATCATCAGTTTAAATCTGGTAAGATGGCATGCAGAAATTACAAAATTAAAAATATGAAACCATAATTTATGAAATAAAGAACAATCATGATCTAAAGCGTATTAAAATTTACAAAAAGAAAAAGCTTAATATTTATTTGTTTACTTTATTAAACATTTATTTCAATGTAAGTTGCTTCGTTTCATGTGATAACACTTTCTCTTTAATTCTATTAAACAGACATAATTTATCGTTTAGTTACAAAGTTCCGCTGTTCAAGTCCTATAATTGCTGTGTTGAGAATACCGACTAATTTGTCAATGGAAATGTTTTCGTTTTCAATAACCTCTGGGTCACTTTCTTCACTATCGAAAGCGAATTATAATGACGAGGAACTTGATTTAAATCATATCAAAGACGGAGTACATAGACATGAAATACTATACTTAGTAAGGAATTATAAGCCAAATAAAATAAAAACATCTGCCCAGAAGATAAGGATAGTGCTGACAGATCAACTTCCAATCCGCGGTGTGAAATTGATAAACAGATTTCGAATTTCAGAACATACTTTCGCTTTGTAGATATAAATTACATATTAGTAAATATATATCGGAAATTCTATTTGACATAATCGAAAGTTCAAGCTTACTTTTATGAAATTGTTCTAAAAGTCTGCAAAAAATAATAAGCAGGATCCAATTCAAAGATTAAGGAGCAACGCAATGTGCAACGTTAACTGAATCAGATAATTTTAGCTTAGCTTATACCTCCGTTACGCATTAAACGCGCATGTGCACAAACATATTCGCAGCCGTAAAGGTCTTACGCGCACTCTTAAACACCTGTGCGCATGCATGAACGCAACGCATGCGCAGAAAGTTTGTAGCTTTGAGGTCCGGATTATAGATCATTCCGGATTATGGGTGTCCGAATTAACGACTTTTGACTGTATATCTTTATCATTTGGCCAATTTGAATTCAACAAAATAATCTAATTTTCATAACTTTCTCAATTTTTATTGTCTGCAGATAATCAAAACCATTTTTAAAGAGGGACTACTGCACATTATTGTTAAGAAATATATCACATCGACATTCTTCAGCTTTATTACTTTTTAACTTTAACAAATTAATATTTAAGTACTAAAAATTAAATATAACACAGTTATAGCTCTGAAGCTATGTGACAGATGCGACGAGCGAAAGCTCTGAAGTCAGATTCCAATCAGTCTGGGTCGTATTTATTTTGCATATAAAACAATACATGTGAATTCTAGTTAAATAGAACCAATGACTAAAAAGCACTTGTTTTAAAAAATACATAATAAAAATGTATTTTTCATATTACATATCAATACATATTAAAATAAAGTCGTAGCTGCCCGGATGGTATAGTGATTAGGGAAGCCTGAGTACAATACTGAGGGACCCGGGTTCGAATAACGAACAAGGCATGGATGTAAATTATCTGTCCCTTCATAGGAGGCAAAGGTGGCCTGCCTATTAGGTGCCTCCATAATAGATCACCATATCTGATTTTAGGAGTGGCCAATGCCGGCATAGGCAAGCATCCACCATTGGAAACAAAAAGTACATGTGCAAGAAATGGAGTTATTCTGATGCTAATGGTTTCATAAAATTAATTATTCTTTTCTGATAACTCGATTCATAATTATAATGTGGGGAAAAAAGAAGAAATATAGAATATCAAATCCCATTTACTTTCCTGAACCAAAGTATGAAAGTAACAGCACAGTGTATAAAAATGTTGAACAACTGCATTGTCTGTTAACACAGTTATAACTGAAGTACTGTTTTGAAGAAGGGTATGGAGTTTTATGGCAATTAGCATATACTTTGATGCTTCTTATTTCATTAAAGCTAATTCTTATATATAGGCATAGTAATGTTTTGTTCATCAGCATTTTATGAATTATTGACAATTTCAAAACAACAAGTATAAATATGCAAAATAAAATAAGGAGCTGTACGACTTAAAGCTCATATAAATTGGAATACCTTATGTTGGAGCATTGCTGAACTCATACTTAAAACAGAATAAAATGATAAATGAAAATCAAAACACTACTATATATGCACTGTATGTTACTTCCTTATTAAAGCAGACAGTCTGGATATATTTAAAAGTTACAAGTTACAAATTTGGTGATTCAATCAGCTTATTTTGTTATGGTGTCTTTATTAAACAATAATCAAATGTCACCTATGGATATTCTAATATATTTTAAGAACATTAGGCTTAAATAAAAAAAACTTTACCTTTCTGGATTTTGGAAAGCCTAACAGATTTCAATTCACAAAATCCATTTCAGTCCCATTTATTGCTATTACAGGCCACACATCGAGCAAAAGCTTTCATTGAAGGGCAGTTCAACCTGAAAAAAGAAATTAAATCACCATTTAAAATTTCATGATCAGGGTAACAATACAAAGGTTTAGCACTTGGCTTATAAATAATCCTGCTCTTTCAGAAAAATTTAATTGCCATGACAATAGATTTAGGTTGGTAACTTATTTCTGTAAAAAAATGTTATGCCCTTTCCAGGAAAAACATGAGCACACATATTTACCATATAACATATTCCTCGAAGTATAACACAATGGCTTCAAATCACATTAATTAGAAAGTTTGATTTTATTTCTACTTTAACCAGGTTGCCTTCATGGCCATATGACATACAATATATTCTTTAAAATAAAGACTAATGTAACAGATTCAAATAACAAATTTAAAAGTTTTGCCCCATAAGTGAAAACATAACTTTGTGAAATAAATCTTGCATCCAATTTAAGGCCATGAGAACTGATGTTTGACAAATACTAAAGAAAGTTTATTTATATTTTTGATGCATTAGACATGAACCTGATTTAATCAAAAAAACTTTAATATGGGGAATAGGTTGGAATAGCTTTAACTTCTTTGATAAGCTGAAGCATGTTTAGAACAAAATGTTTTAATGACAAGTAAATTTCCATCATTTGCAAATCATTATATTATTAGAAAATACATTTTAATGAGATACTAACAACTATGACATTTTATGCATAAAAAGAGTAAAAATTAAGCCAGTTATCATTTGGCTTTGTGGTGTCATCGAAGCTTTGCTTCTTCTCCCAGCATAAATTCTTTGGTGGTACACTACTATACTGTCAACAATATTGTTTTCATATTAGTTCCACAACAGTAAATTAACATGTTCCAGTTCAGAGTTTGAATGCATCTGAAATGTTTTGTGCACAGTTTGAATTTAAGAAAAATCTCTTTCTTTCAGACTTATATTTTCAGCTTAATATTCTAATGATATATTTTTTTTGAAATCATATACTACAGCTATATCCATTTGACTTTGAAGGGAAGATTAATAATTTTTATCTTCTTATATCCTACCCATATATCTTTCTTTCTAAGTAGCTATGTGCAGAGTTAAAAAATGTATAGACATATAAAAATAATAAGGATAGCTTAATTATTTTTATTGAGAAAAATTAAATGTGCATAGCTATATATGTAAGAATACATAATTAAATTAGTCCAAATCATATTTAATGCATCTCCATATCTATTTTAATATTTTCATTTAATATGTATTTAAATGCACTAATCATTTTATCATTAGAATTCTAGTAAAAGTAAGAAAAAAGCTATAATAAATTAAATGCTGTTGTTGTTGGTATCATTTTAACTTTGCCCAGTTTGTCTTCATGGCAATAGCATTATTTATAACATATATAATACCTAAAAAAGGAACATTTTGTTATGTTAATAATAATAATTTGCTGCATTTTTTAACTCCCCAAACCCCATAAACGTTTTGCGAAAATATAAAAAACTTTATTTTCTTTTACCGTAATGTTCGAAAAATAAACCCCATAAACGTTTTGCGAAAATATGAAATAATAATGATTTGCGACTTTCAAACTTTATTTTCTCTTACCGTAATGTTCGAAAAGTAAACAGAAAATTTCCCTTTTCCTCCTTCAGGAAAATTCCCTGTGTGGGTTGCAACAATTATCAGGGTTACCATATTCTGGCGCACGTACGCTCACTTCCGATGTAAACAAATCCGCAATTTCGCCAAGTGCCGGTTATGGAAACATCCCCTGAAATCTGAAGACTTTGTTTGGTAAACTAAACACTATTTATGGAATTTTAAGATGAATTTACTGTATTAATATTTAAATACATTGTATGCAAATACACAGTATAAATTTAGAAACCACATAAAATACATCTTTCAATAGTGATAAGTTAATACATAATTAAACTCACAATAAAACAAACGTTTTTACTAGACTGTTCTTCAAATACTGAACGCTTTGATCACATAACTTTAAAAGTTTGCCATTCTCACTTATACTTACACTCATTATACAATGCACTCACATATTAGCTATACATATTAGCTATTATATTTATTCTACACACTCACATATTAGCGTACATACGTTTGTTAACTGATATACGTAATTATTAATTTAACTAGATTTATTGTATAGGTTTACTTTCAATTACATTTTTAAAAACTGTTAAGCTTTGTATAAATGATTAGGTTAAAAATTCGTAAAACAGTAATGAAATAATAAAAAAAAAACTTTTATAAAAGAAAATACGTAACATTAGATACTGCACACATAAAATTAAAACTTCGGTGATGCACTTAAACAAAATATATTAAGTAAATTCAGAAATAAGATTAATAATAATAATAATGGCTAATCAATATAAACATAATAAGTATACGTGTGTTACTAATAATTAAGCAATTAATACTTAATTTAATTCAACATTAGTAATAGCAAGCGTTTATTTCAATGAACAAAATATAAAGTTACATTTCAATAAATACGAACTTACCAAGTATTTCTTCTCCCCGACAGCACGTGCTAACATTCCAGTCTATGTACACCGCAAAGCAATGGCTTCCCAATTGAGAATCCAAACCTCGAGAACATCACGTGGGCCTACTAACTTTGACGTCACACTTGTTTCTACAACCTGTCCATTGGCTTTATAATCTAGGAGGCACTGCCTGGAGACACGTGAACCTTTGCACTACAATTTCTTGCGCGGATGGAAGTGGATAATGAATGGCCTTGAAACATTCTGTGGTATGACGAAGCTCATTTCCATGTGCAAAGTTCTGTAAATACGCAACATTGCAGGATATGGGCGACCGAGAATATGTTCCCACTACAGCCATTACCTTTTCACTCTGAAAAGGTCACTCTGTGGGGCGGAATAATGGCAACGTTTGTCGTCGGTTCGTTCTTCTTCGAGGAGATCACACCTGCGGATCCCGTTACCTGCAACGTTACTGGCGAAGCGGTATGAAGGACTTTTGCGTAACCATGTCCTTCCGGCACTTCAGCAATGTGTGGGTCAGTGTGGAGATTGCGCAGTATTCATGTTAGATGACGCTCCTCCGCAATATTGCTACTCGTGTGAAGCAGCTGCTGATCGCTCATTTCGGAGATAATAGAATCATAACCTGCCATTTTCCAACAGCGTGGCCGCCACGCTCTCCCGACTTAAGCCCGTATGACTTTTGGCTTTGGGGATATCTGAAGAATGTTGTTTACAGTGGGCGATTCTGGCCGACTTGAAGGCAAGCATCACGCACCACATTCATAGCATCAGTACAGATACCCTCAATCTGTTGTGGAACATGCAGTTTTGCGCTTCTAAGTAGCAGGGGAACAAGCAGGAGAGTTCGAACAACTTATGTGTTAATCATCCGTAAGCTGTTTGTTTCGTGGAGCTTTTCTTGTCATTATAATTGGTTTCTCTGTAAATACGTATTCTTCTCTTTTTACTAATAAGATTGCCGTAAACCCTTGGAGTCTAGGATTTTCTTTTGACTATACATCCGTAACAACAACGTGACAACTGACAGCGACATATAGTTTCACATTTTGGAACTAATTTTTTTACTTTCGCCAAACAAACTTCCATCCCTCAGAATTGTTCTGGTAAAATATCAAGTCATTCTGACCTGTAGTTTTAAAGTTAGAGAGTTTTGTAATTGCAACTTTAATTATAACCCCCTGTAGATAGTGACCAGTTTTACTATTATTTGGAGCTATTTCCACTATACCTTCCTCGTGCCAGCTTTCAATAATGCTATCGTATTCTTCAAAATATCCAATTTTCTGAAATTTTCATGTATTGGCGAAAAGTCTCTTTTCAACTTTATCATTTTTGGTTTCCGAAGAGTTAGGGAGTTGAACAGTAGTTATCTAATTGCTTTATGTAACTTCTGCAGCTGTCTCCGTTCCCTACAACGGGCAAGTAGCTCTCTTGAACTCGCGGGAGACACCTGCTGTACCATAATCCCTATTTGTTCCAGATTTATTTCGGCTGCAAGCTAGCTCGAATGCTTTTTTCAGTGTAGGTTACAGAAGCATTATGCATTTGAAGGGGGTCTTTTGGAGCCTGATTTTCTCTTCCTGAATTCAGATCCCAGGGGTGATTACTACTTGCGCAGTCTGGCCTTATAGTTTTGCAGATACCAGACCTTATTCAACAACTAATTGCCTAATGTTGGAGTCGCAGGAAGGAAGCTTATCGTAATCAGTGTTTGAGTATAGTGTATCGTGACGAGAATCAGAATATCATCACACTTGGTATTGATATGTTTGGACCTGTTGATCGTATTACTTGCGTCTTCCGTGAAAATGGAAATTATTGGAGAAGTTAGAGCTGTGGTAATGGAATAAGAAGATTTCTTCAGAGATACTGGATTATTTGTCATGCCGCATGCACTTAGAAGAGCTTTCGGAGTAGCATAAATGCCTAAAAACTAGAATTTTTCAGTCACTGGGAATTCATACAGAAACTGGAAACGTTTATTTAAGCTCTTTGCCGAAGTTATAAATTTTCAAACAGACGTAGCACAGCCACCGCTGCTAAAATTATGAAGTGGCTGTCCTTACCGATGGCGAACTCATCTACAGAAAATCAAACTCGTTTGAAAATCTGCGTTTTTTTCTTAAGAAGGTGATTAGGGAAAATTTCTGGCAGAATATATAGTATTGCCACTTAGTCTTTTCAGTAAGCCTTTTGCACAAATCCAGTGACATAAATGTATTTTGATCCAGTGAGATAAATGCACAACTACGCCTTGAATAATTCTTTTCTTTATATATATATATTTATTTATATGAAATGTAATTTCTCAACATTCAGAATATAACTGCGAGTATTGTTTTGTGCAGCCGGGGCAACAGGAATGAGACAAATTTTGGAATATAAAGTGGTAGATTTATTTTAGCATCCATCTCACAAGCGTTCTTTTCGTACCTTGAGCAGAAGCCCTATTTATACATATGATTGCGTCACGAGGCTCATCCAATCAGCGATATTAATTGAAATCACGAGGTGACGCTATCTTCTCATCAGGAAGTTCTTAAGGACTTTATGTAATATGACAGATTTATGAGTGTGGCGATTTGGCGGGCGCCAACAAGTTAATATATTTTATACTAAAGAAAGGATTTCGCCAAAATTTAGGAACAGGGATGCAATTTAGGTAGAGAATCGCCAACACATTATTAAGCAATATTATTAGAATTTAATTTAATCAATGGATTTAAAAATATCATTACACACACACACACACACATATATATATATATATATATATACCCATTTATGTCCAGTGGCTAAAATATGGTATGTTTGGAAATTACTGTGTAGGAAATCTTGTAGTACATATAACTTTTAACCAAAGCAATTTTTATGCACCTGAGGATTGTTCTTAATGTTAACAAAAGATGGAACCACTAGATGGACATATAAAATTATTTTAGAACGAGTCTTTTTAGAGGAAACATTCGAGCATCGACAAATGATGGGTAGCCACAGGAAGTAAGTATTTTTTGCAAACTTATTCATAAAACTAAAAAGCATTAAAATGTTTTCCTTAAAATAGAACATAAAAAACTTCTGCAAAGTTATTTTGCATCAATAACAATATCCTTTTTGTGTAATTACGTTTAATTTTTGGCGTCCACTGTAAACAACATTATGGGACACTGGCCATTTGGGAGTGCATTAAGCCTAAAAGTTTTACCGTCTTATAATCTAAACACATTTTTATTCGAAATATGCATGTTTTATGCGACAAAACTTCAAAATCTACTCTCTTATTACTATTATTGTATACAAAATACTTAAATTCTACAATATTTGCTAAAATATATTTGTGTGTACAAAAAATATATTCGTAAAATTGTGAAAAAATTCAAATTTTAATTTTTTTCTTGAAACGCATTTTTCAGATTACGCATATTATTGAAACGAAAATATGATTTATATTATTTTGTACATACAAAAAATTCTAATTGTTATTTACTGGAAAACTTTGATCAACTATTTCAGATACTTAACCTTAAATGAAGCAAAACATCCAATTACGATAGCAATAGACAATTACTTTACTTCCATAAAGCTCATTGAGTTGTCAAATTCTGGATTTGCGGTTGTAGGTAAACTAAGAGAAAACAGGGTTGGAAACTATCCGGTTGAAACCATTAAAAATCTGAGAGAAAAAAGAAAGTGCTATCGATTACCGGAAAGAATGTCATCTGATATAATAATTATACGTTCGGGGAAAGACAAGGGTGTTGTGAGAAGAGTTTCAAACTATACTGGAGTAAATCCATTAGGTTCAACTAAACACTGGTCGGCTTTTGAGAAACAGAAAATGCTAATTATTACATACAACTTGTTTATGGGAGGTACCGGATCGAATGGATGATAATACTTCAAAATAATCGCGTTGGATTCCGTGGAAAGAAATGGAGGTTTCCACTTGCCATGCTTTTTGATTTCCATGATGATTGTTTTAATACCATGTTTTTTTTATTGATGTTAAAGTTTTGAATACAGGTTTATTCAGTTCAAAATTCATGGCTCATCCATCGCATGTTTTGCAAGAAACAGGTCACAATGGATCAACTAGAATCTCGTGGCAGCATTTCACAGAACTATATCAAACAATTTGGAGTGCTTCCCAAACCAGGAAGAACAATCACTTCAACAATCACTTCAAAGATGAGTAAGCGTGCGACAATGAAATTTAATTAGACCAAATTGGCCATACACTTGTAAACACAACTACGTAAGTAAAACACAATTGCAATGTGCTCAGTGTTCAGGTGAGACCACAAAAAAATGTGAAAAATATAACGTTGAACTGCATGATGAACGCTTTCAACAATTTCAGGAAAAATAATCGTTTTTAATTTATTGTTTTTACATTTCCATTATTTATAGCATGTAAAATGAATGATAAAATGTTCTTAAAATTTATTTATATTAACCTTTACTTATTTTTATGATTTGCAACACTGAAAGATTCAATTACTAGTACAGGTGTATTTTGCTTACACGTATGCCCAGTGTCTCATAAACAAGACATTAACTAACTTAGCAAATATGGCAATCGTGATCATTTTGACGTCTAAAGTGTATTTATATCTTACATATTAAGCGATATAAGTTCATTAATATGAATAAAATTGCCAAAAAGAACTTAGGCATAAACGGGATAAGCACCTAAATCTTCACAAGGCAATAATTTACGATAAAATAATGTTATTGCAAGTTCACCCACCTGCCGTTTGGCATTGGTATTTTTAACAACTCTTTTAATTATAAGATATTTTGTTCTATGTCTTTAATTTCTGGGGGGGGGAGGACTAATTCTTAAACTTGTAGATGCCTTTCGTAACTGCTTAGATAAAATTGTTCAAGCTCTTCTAGATATTAAATCATAATATGACGTTTTCGGATTGCAGTTTTTATTTTATTTTACTTATTTATATGTTTATTTTTTTCTATTATTTACGAAATCGTGTGTAGAGAAATTAGGAAACATATTATTATATTTATTTATCTTAGAATATTAAGTATGTTTTTCATTAATTAATAGTATCTCAAAATATTTAATTAATACTATTTCAAAACATATTTGTAACTGTCAATCTAATTTATATCTCAAAGAAGTTAAATATTTCTGTTGTAGCTGTGTGTCGCACTGGCGAGAAAAATTGGGAAACATAAATTCAAATTTAGTGAATAAATTTAAATTCGATGAAAAATTTACTTGAAGTGAATTATAGGTTTGACAGTGGAATTGCAATTTTTTTACGAATTACCATTAATTTTTTACTAATTGTTACTTGCTTTGATGGACTGAAATGGTTTTAAATAAAAATTGAGTAATTTATTCTTTTTTTTTTTTTTTTTTTCCGTCTTTTTCTTTCGCTTTAATTCATTTCGAATCCCCATGTTCTTTTATGCGAACCATTCGAAGTCCGCTGCGCAACAAGTGCTGAGTGATGAATTATTTACGACACAGATTTGTAATCGCTGTAGCTGTTATCTGATGGGAGCGCTCAATGTATTTCTTGCCATTGCAAGCGATCACATTTCTTTTCAGTAAATTGCTTCCAAACGTAATCGCATGGTTAAGTTACTGCAGCAAAACTAGGAAATAATTTTGTAAGAAATGATGTATGTGCATTACTTGAAACTGACATTTATAACTCTCTTACCACTGTTAGTTTCTACCTACAAAGTAAAAATTGGTGAGTAGCTATCTGTTTACTTCAACATCAGCTGTAAGCTGAATGCAGTCCTTAATCAGAAACTTTTACCTCATTAGTGCTTCATATTATGTAAAGTCTTAAGGATAGTTTTTTATTATTTTATGCAATTGTGATATAAATTGTTTCGCACGAAGAGAATTATTTCAATATCTTACGTTAGTAAAAACTGGTAAAATGTAAACAGAAATTTTCATATTTTATGTGTAAAGAAACTTGTATAAGCTTAATGATGAGTTCGTCGACCAAACGATATAATTTCATTACCTAAAGAACTGAAATGAAATAAAAAATTCTGTTTGCGAACCAAATTAAAATAATTTTATTTATTTGTGGAAAACGCAATTATATTTACAAAAGAATATAGAAATCATTCAGCATAATTAATGATAAATAAGACATTTCTAAACGATATATGATGTTTAGTTTAACATAATTTCTGATCACTATATGTCAAGCTTTAAGAACTAAGAAACAGTTCACGTACATCTAGTATTTTAAATTCAATTAACGAATGCCAGTCACTGCAGCATTTATTGGCTATTACAACATTTATTCGTACTAGCTAAGTTTAAATAAATTTTGTTCATGAAATTTAGTTAAGTATATGAATTAAGATTGCTGACACTATTATTTAATTTTATGTAAAGAATTTTATTGGGAATATAAATATATATACAAATTAGTTTTAATTGAAACATCATGCAGAATTTATCAAGTATATACATTTTTTCAGAAAATACTTAAATAAAGCTAATATTAAACTTTAAATGAATAAAAATTGCCCATCTTTATAGAAATAAATTCAAAAGTAATTGTTCTTTCGCCTTTTTGTTTTTATTTTCCTGTTTTCGTCCTGTAACATCATTAATTCAGTTGTTTTATTTTGATATACCAACTCACACAAATTAATATTTGTTTATATATATATATATATATATATAAATAAAAAGAGAATTGCATGTTCTGTTTTAGGCTTCATGTAAATAATTTTTTTTATTTCATTCATTTAAAATAGAAAAGGATTGTAGTTTTAGAGAAATTAAAAAAAATATATCACAAAATATCACGGTGTAGTTTTATCGGTAAAAACGTATGTTTAGTATTTAGATGAAAAATAAAAAACGTGCGCAGAAATAAAAAACGTGTGTGTGAAAAGTCACGCGGTTGATGTGAAACTTCTACCCAATGGATATGAGATTTAAGAGGTTATAAGAAAATGGTGTTATAAAAGTAATTAATGAAAAATCATTTTATACATAATAGAAGACAATAGCTTTTATTTTGCTTCCATACCTTTAGAGTGCAAAAATGCCGCCCAAGCAGGATATTGGTTAGTTAGTGACTGACTGCCGTACCGAAGGGCCCGGGTTCTAATCTCGGGAAAGGCATAGATGTTTGTAAATGTATAGTGTCTATGCGGCATGGGGGCACTCTAAATATGCGGCGAGCCGAACGTCCTGTCGAGAAGTTGGTGGGAAGAGACCTTCGGACCCGTTCCCCCAGAGTCCTCTCCATCAAAATTGGGGGTGGAAATAAGTTGTACTCTGTCACTGTATGGTGCTCAGGGCTCTTGCTAAGGACTGGCGCAATCTGGCACTCCTTACCACGATGAATTTCGTGGACTTGTTCTGATGTTATTGTCAGATAACTGAGATAAGTCACAACAACAAGAAAATGCAAAAATGATATAATAGACTTATAAAACATGATATAAACACTGTAGACTGAATTTTCTCGAGTTTTCTTGAAAGTACAGCATCAGTTGTAATTTATAATTCTATAATGGTATAGTTAGGGGCGCAATTAATTTTGCATTTATTTTATCATGAAAGAGAACGAACGATTAATAGCTGTGCTTCTCGTGTAGCAAAGTTAATATTGCAGCGTGACGTCGCCGCCAAGAATCATAGAAATTTTTCCTAAAGCCTTACCCAAAAGTATAGCACCATCAACTGTGCCTATTCGTAATATTCTGTAGAGAAAACGTAAGGTCTCCTGAACGGAGTTTTTATTTCAGGAGAGTAACGGTTCAAGAAATGTAAATCGCTATGAATATTATTCGCAAATAAGTTCTATGATACTCTGCAGATCAAATTTATAATACCATTTAAATTTTTATAGGTATTCCAGCGGCTCTGATTCTTGAACGTTTAAGTTGAGTGTTACAATTAAAATTTGGAATTTATTTTAAGCTATCTTCATTATTGAGCCAATGATCAAAATGTTGGATTTTTAAAACAGTGAGAGCTTTGGCATGGTTTCTTCAACTTCGGCAGTTCGAAAATGTCATTGATAATCCTTTCTCTTTAGTACAAAGATCAGTGAATTATAGGTTTATAGTTTTTATATGGTTTACGATCGGATTGAAGAGGCATACCTTTCCCAATGAGTGGAGAAAGCTGCTGTCATCCCAAAGACTCGAAGAATCCCTACAACTATCCATCGGATTTACGAGTCGCATTTGCTATATATTTGAAAAATAGTAAATGGCTGTCAATTCTAGAGCGTGAAAATGAAAAACGTAATCTTGCAATGGCAGTATGGTTTCCGAAAAGAAGGTCTACCGGCGGAAAAGAATTGCTACCCATGTCCTGCCTATTCGTAGGACTACCTGCTACAAAGAGGTTTTATCAAAAGAAACCACTTAGTTTCTGTGTTTTTAAATGCAGGAAAAGCTTATGATAAGGCTAGAGATACATCATTTTGACCGATCTTCACGGCAATGGTTTGCTTGGCAAACTACCAATTTTTGCTTAAACTGTTTTGAAGTCATCTGACAATATATTTGGTTTTTACTTAAATACTCGTATATTGTCAGATAACTTCGAACAAGAATAATATATGCCTCAAGGCTAAATTTTCAGTGTTACTCTGTTCAGCTTGTAAATAAATTCTTTTTTAAGGAACTTCCTCCTGCTGTTTCAAGATCTTTATACGCTGATGACCTGCAGAAAAGTTGTCAAGCTGCAGATATGAGCAATGTGAAGATGCAGTTATACATCTTTCAAAACAGAATTTACAAACAGTCAATATGAGTTTATATTTCCATAACAAAAGACTCGTGTGAATGTATTTTTGCAGAAAGTCAAATTTACATCTGAGCTTCACCATCAGGTTTCTTTCATTCCACTTTGTACCTGAAGTTTCTAAGAGTGACGTTCGACCGAAAATTAAAATTTTCTTTCCACATGTTCTATATTTGGAATGAAATATTTCAGAGTACTAATTATTTTAAAACTCCAAGCGAACACCACTTGGTGCGTGTATCGCTGTTCTTTGCTTTGCAATTATATGTTCAAGAATATAAATCGGTAATGGTTAGATAATGGTTCATAATGGTTAGAGATTTATGGATAGGCAATGTGTTCCATTTAACTGGAACTAGATCATGTTCATCATCAGCCCCTACTGATTTGTTCTAAAGCATTCAGGATATTTCATGTCCAAGCAGGACATTTCATGTCCAGTCGTTTTACGAACCATCACTCCAGATAAGGCCTAAGTATATGTCTCTTTTTCACTATTTCAATATGTTATCGCAAGCTGACCATCCTTGTAAAATATCTTTGCTACGTGATAGTTGAGGTCTTCTATTTGAACCACTATCCTGTGTGCCTGCTTTCGCTTTAAGAGTTCGCTCATTGATCGAAGAAAAACCATTGTGAAACATTTATAAATTCTACCATAAATCCAGTTTGTTGATGCTTTCAACCATCTTAACTAAAGTCGTCTAACGGGATTATACGCAAACACCTTTTTCTTGAACACAGACATAAATGCATCAGGTACATTTCCGTCCATTTGTACTGTTTTGGGAAAAGAAAAAACTTAAAAAATAATCTGATTATCTCGAAATTTTGTATACGAGTTCCTTCTTATCAAGAATGCAAATGATTGAATTTTCAAGGCCAACGAGTGTTAACTTGGTCATTGCACGTGTTTCTACTCCGCAACTAACATTGTATAAAAGAGGTAAGAATTACAGACGGTTTACCTTTTCTTGTTGTCGGCGTTGCAGTTCCCTGGAGATACAACTAATAACGCCATTACAATGTTGTCGAACACAATAGATAATTGAATGGCTTTGAACGTGGTCGCATAATAGGGATGCGAGAAGCGGGATGGTTATACCGAGGAATAGACTACCACTTGCACCATACGGGCACGGTTGCGCAAAAGTGCTGGAACCAATGGTTGCTGCAAGGTATTCATCGGCGGAATCAAGCGCACGAATGCGAGGCAAGATCGGATGATTGTGTAACATCCCCAACATTCCCAACAGCACCTTTGTCCACTGTCCAACGTGCTTACTACCTGTGGCACCTTCCTCTATCTCACATAACGCTTGCCTGAGGCGGGGTTGCACTCGCAGTGGCCTAAGACGTTGGCCTTTAACCACATAACATGCATGAAGACTTATGGAAGTGATTTCGTAGCCGATTGAAATTGCATCGTGTTCAGCGGCAAACTTCGCTTCAGTCTTGAAGCAGATGATCTGTGCGTGGAGAACTCAAGGCTAGCTGTCCTAATCGGCTTTTTTCTTCACAGAAGCAAGCAGCCATTATCCCTAGTGTGGTGGTGTAGGGTGTTGTCTTTCACTACAGCATATCGAAACTTAGTCATCCTACATACAACTTTAACAGCGATATACTGATCACATCCTGCGGTCGTTTGCTTTATCCTACATGGCACGCCATCCCAGAGCCATTTTGCAACAAGATAATGTTAGACCCCATACAGCTCGCATATACTGTCTCCGAGCTGCTGATATTCTTTTTTTGGCTAGCAAGGTCACCGGACCTTTCGTCAGTCGAACATATAGGGATATGGTAGGCTGCCAAATTTGAGAGCCTCAATGTCTCAGATCTAGAGTGACAGTTGAGAAATACCTGACAGAATGTATCGCAGGATGAGATTAGGAAGCTTTATCGCTCCTTTCCTCATATACCTTCATTTATAAGCACGCCTCGTGGCCAGGGGGTTCATCTGTTACTGATTTGAACATTCAATGTGCATCTGCTAGCCACTGTGGGACCTGTGATTTGAATTTTTAATTATTTTATTACCTGTGTACGAGCTTTACGCGTATTTAATTTCAATAAAAACAGTCACTTTCTTCGTGGTTTTTATTTATTTATTTCGGCAAAAAAATGTAAATGAGTCGAAGGGGCTTGATCATGTTGAAACACAATTACGTTTGCTCAGTCTTCTCCTCTGAATTGACTGCTGTGTATTATGCATTTTTCTATGTATCTAAAATCATTCAATATATTTTATATCAGATATTTCAATATGTTTTACGCACTGAGGTTTTACTAGATTTCATACCTTATATTCATTTTTCATGTTTCCTTAGTTCCTTTATCACTGCATAAATAAATTATCACCATCGCATCATTTTAATTGCTTTTATCGCTTTATTCTGCCGACGAAATGTACTTAGCGTGTGTTTGGCATACATGACCTTCCAAGTTAGGCTTCAAAATATCCACGAATGCGCAAATCCTGGCAGGATGCCGCCAACCATTTGAATTTTTTATCAAATGCGATCGGCGCTGCAAGAGGAATGTGCCACAATAGTTCAAAAACTAGTCAATGATCCCATACTGAGCACGAATAAAAGAAATAATAGAATTTTAGGATGTTTAAAGGAGGAAAAAATTAAATTGAATAAAAAAATATAGAGATTAAAAATATAGAAAATTGAAAGAATAAAAGTGCACAAGGTGCGCAAGGGTAATTATACACCCCTCCCTTACACAGTTTGAGGAATGCATTTTCTTGCTTGCCGCCTATCATATGGGATTTTTATCTTCTCTCTTACATCTCGACTATATTATGGTGTACTTTGTAGCGATTAGAAGCACAGCTGTGCGAAGCTGCATAAAATCTATACCACCTTTAATTTTTGTATAACGAGTGTATAATGAAGCAACGCTGTGAATAATTCTTGTACCTTCTGTAAGCATATAGAGTGCCACTAGCCTTCAATACCCCTCGAGCTCAGTACTTATTACTAAGTGAATGCAGTTCTAAGGAACAAGGAGATTACGGCCTTATTTATAAATTAAAGTTTGAGAATGGGCGTAACTAGTGATGGCGCCTGAGAAAGTTTGTTCAGTGTAGGTGGTTACATGGCAAAATTTTAAATAAATAGCAGGAGAAAGTAAAATACAAAGTAGAGGCTTAAAGGTAATTAAAAATATCCCTTCACTTGATAGACTACAAAAAACACCAGACAGTAAGAGATCTTTTTCCGTGTGTGTGTTCTTTCAAGAATAAAAATTAAAATGAGGCGTAAGTTTAAACATTAAAATATATATTAGCTTCTTAAATTAATTAAAATTTGTATACATATAACTAAAAGTTGTGTATTGAAAAAAGTTTCTTTTCTTCTTTAAAAGAATTTTTCCGTTACGTTTACAGAAATTAAACGTGAAATAATTTTCACTGAACCCGAAACTTTCCTTCTTTAAATTTAATTGCAAGGATGTTTGACATGCGTATTTGAATTTAAGTTCCTTTTAACTCATGTTTTCAGGCATTGTAAACGGACCTGAAGGTGATATCCGGCAGAATAATGAAAAATTGTGGACATTAGCACAGAATTTTTCCCATCTCATCACCATAGAACCAGTGGTCCAAACAGTTCTTTGGTGGGATCCTTTGCAAGCAACAAGAGCAGGTAAAATTGAACCTCCAGAAAATAAGTAAACAAAACTATATAATTTATATATATATAATCGTTTACCTATTATACCCACTTATACACACCGTTAAATTATACTTAATTCTTTTAAGTAAAGTCCTAAAACGTATATCTGACCGCATACTATTTATTTTTACTAATTTATTTGAATATTCATGTAAAATAACACAAAACTTTGCAAAGTGCATCTATTTTCTATTTATGACGTGAATGTAAACGCAAAATAGTCCAAAATGCACTAAATATTTATATGCATCGTATTCATAGATAAATTAACCTCGAGTAAGGTCAAAAGAAAAAAAGTTATGCTACAACAGAAAGTGCTACAAAAGTCGTGTTGAAGGTTGAAAATAAATCCACAGTGAAGCATAACATATCGAAAAAAGAGAAAGAGACTGTTGCTAGAGAACCGTTTATTTTAAAGATTCACAAATCTACATTTTCACTTTTAAAATAGTTAGTTCCCTTTAGGGACTACACACTGCTGCAAATGTATTAGCTACGTCATAAGTGGGGTAGTATGATCACTTACAAATGGTATTGTTGCGTTCTACGGGTTCGTGGATTTGGAATAATTGATGACAGCACTTTGTGAAGAATTAAAACACAATTTATTCGTCAGCATTATACAATACACGTGTATTCGTCAGTATTACACAAGACACGTTTACAGTCGTCGAAAAACTACAATAAATACCCTGAAACAATCAGGAACACAGCCTTCAGACTATGACATTGAGGAGAGTTACACGGCAAAGCACTAAATTTCAGCTCCCGACTCGATCGATCGCTCTCAAGCTAATCTCTGAACTCAAGACACTACTACTCTACTCAAGATACTCAGAGCCGGATTTAGACTTGATAAGGCCCTAAACTATTTGCGATATGGGGCCCTTTATAATTCTGTTATAATATATTTTAATTTTTTGGGGGGCCTTGAGCTATAGCTCGTGTAGCTTATACGTAAATCCTGCACTGAAGATACTACACGCTCCCCGTACAGACAGAGTATATATAGCTTTAACCTACCTTCGGGAATATTCCCGAAAAAAAACCGCTAAGAATGCGTTCTAGAATGTTCTTGCTCCGTCTACGGCATATCGCCAGTTTTGTCGCCAAATGAGCGACCTCGCTCCAAATCTGGCAACCCTAACTGCGCTTTGTGGAGAAGCTATCTCGCCACAGCTGGGCATTTTTGCAAGACTACGTTACGGCTTTCCGAATATCGTCCACGTTGCCAAAATAATGGATTTTCAGGTATAAATTTACTTTAGGGTAAAGACATAAATTAGTGGGATTAAGTTCAGGTGAACAGAAAATTTAAGAATCATGGAAATGCTCTATGAATTTTAAAATGCAGTGACCGATTGTGCAATCTAATAAAAAGCATATACCAATCTGCATTGCGACTAATCTGCATTCTCATTATTTAGTGATGATAGAGCTTAACTCAGATCTGATTGTCAGTAACAGTTATGAATAAGTGTCACAATCTAGCCTGAAATGCAAATGAAATCAAAGAAATGCAAATACACGTGAGTTATATTTAAAGGATATTATATATAAATTATACAAAATGCATGCATATTTGTAACTTTATGAATAAAAGTCGGAAGATCTGCAGGAAAAGAATTATTTTCGAAGCACCTGCGTTCATAACGCTTGGATGAAATATTTGTATCAATTTCGCCACAGTTCTTATCGCAGCAACATTAACACTATTATGATATTTATTTGTTTTTAACATATGCATTTGTAGGGAGATTTACCATTGATGTAGGGTTTGTAGACACACTAGGTTTTTTTTTTTTTTTTTTTTTTAACAGGAGTTGGGAAAAATAAGCAATTCCTTCGCCGGGACTCGAACTCTGGACCTCTCGAAGACGTGTTGAGTATTAAATATTCCAGTTACACCACGAAGGCATGCTGGAGGGAGAGAGAAAATACCTTATATGTTCATATGCTTCTATTTCGTTCATATGTTTAAAACCGAAAGAAATACTTAAATTTATAGTTTTAATGATAGCTTTCCTCACAGAAATCTACAGTAAAACTATCCAGAAAATTATCTTTTTATGTTTCTGAGGTAGGATCTAATAATTTACTAGATTGGTCCTAATCTGTTATGTTTTGCTCAAGCATTTTGATATTCTTAAAATTCCAGTGAGTCCATTTGCAATCTTAAAATATTACTGACGTCACTCAAAAGTGAAATGACAGAACGTAATCACAAAATTTCAATATATCACGTATTTACGTATTTCCTTTTTTAGGCTCAAAGAAATTTACAACTATTTTTTTTTTCCAACTTCAGTGTGTGCTCTTGTCAAACAAGATGTAAGCTCATTAGTCTTACTGGGCCCACCACAGATCAATCCACTTCTAATATCCTATTCCGATTATATGGGACTTCCTTTAACAACTGAATTCGATACCAAAGATACTATTGGGAAGTTTCATGTGAGTATGTTGCCTGATACTACCCATGCTGTGGCTGACATATTGACTTATTATGGCTGGGAGTCTTTTATCTTCATTTACGATTTACATAACGGTAAGTAAAAATAAATTTGCAATAAAGACTATCTTACATTACTTGAAAGTTCTTGGAAACTGAGATATTATTAATAACAAAAAATAACGGTTTTTTTTTTCATTACAGAAATTTCAACTATTTTAATTATAATTAAAAGTTTAATTAATATAAAATTTTTTGTGCTGATTTCGAATTTGATTATAATATATATGTAATGAAGCAGACTTAGCAATGTTGATGACGCAGAAACAGTTGATGACGTAGATGGAGAAATATGGCATTTCATTCATTGTAACGAAGCAACAGACTCAAAAGTAATGATATTGTAGAAAAATTGATTTCACAGGTACGCAGAAGTATTGATGGCGTATTGTAGAACTATTGCATTTCGTAGATGTTGATCCTATATGAAGCACAGTCTGTGAGCTAAGGCAAGTTAAATATTCCTTTTTATTTCAGTAAACATTTGCAACCACAAACAATTTGGCATTCTTATTCGTGCTTGTTTTCAAAAACGTTTACATTTCTGATAGCTTTGCAATAAGAAGAGAGCAGCAGGCAGCTGGGCCGAATTGTAGAAAGCAAGTGCAGTTGTGTTCAGGGATAAAATCTGAATTCAAAATAAGTTAGTAGCTTTGGTTCTTAATTCATGATTGGATAACCAGAGTCATATGACATGGATTAGTCTCGAAATGACGCAGTACTGTTAAATGTTCATCTAAAGTGTTTTTCCTCGCTAGAGGGCGCTAGAAGTTTTATTAGTGAGAGAAATTAAAACTGTTTTTTTTTTAATTCTTTTTTGTAAATAGTAGATAGTTCGTTTTCAAATCCGTGTGATAGACGGATAAATTGTTTCGTACAGCCATAAGAGAAAAAGAGAGCCTGTACAAGTTAATGTATTTAAATATTAATTTTTTCCTTTTGAATGTTTTATGTAAATAAAATGTGATGTCCAGAAATAGAATTGTGGTTTTTCTGTAAAGAAGATTGCCTGTTGAAACATCACGTCAGATTCAACGATGCATCAGAAAAGGTAAAGGAATTTAGTTCTTGTTTTTTAAATCAGTTACATAAATAAAGCCTGCATACGTCAGTGGATTCTGACAACTTCGATCAACAGTAGTTGATTAATTACGTAATAGTGCAGAAAAATGTTACCATTTTTAGAATAGAAGGGAAATAACAAATTAAGTACTAAGGGCTATTTCTAATTTAAATTATAATTAACTTTTTACACATTTTTTTATATTACATATATCTATTCAATATTGTTTATTAGCATCTGAGTTTTTATTCTTACAAAAGTATTGTTATTTTTTGCATATGATTACCTACTGGCTCAGCGTGCTGGGCTGTCGTTCAGTTTAATTTTAATTTACATATTTGACGCAACGTAGCACACTGATCACCTATGGGTTGATCCACCATCAAGTTTCTAGTTTAACGACTTATCCATGCAAATGACCCACGCAAGGGGCTGACCTTCTACGACCCTCCTATAGGTAACACTATACAAGGTCACTTTCCGTTTAATTTAGTTTTATTAATTTACCGTTTGAAAGTTTTCATTAACATCTGTTGCATTATTTTATTCAATAACAATTTTCAGCTACTTACTCTGTACATAGTACGGAACTGTTAAAGAAAGGGTTGCCTAGGCTGTCATCTTCGTCCATGGAACTATATGAATAGGCTTTATCATTTTAGACATGACAACAACACAGTACGGAATCTTTTTTTTTTTTCCTCCCCATACATTTGCTCCCATACTGAACGAATAACGCTCTAAAATTTTGTAGATGAAAATTTTCTCTACCCCCTCCTTATATGTTCTTTCCCCCTCCTTATTTTCCTCTTTCCCCCTTTCCTTATTTTCCTCTTTTCCCCTTTCCTTATTTTCCTCTTTTCCCTTCTGAGATATAAATTCTAATTTCTTACCTTATTGCTAGAGGTACTGCATATATTTTCTTAAAACACTTTGTTCAAAAGTGAAAATTGTACGTAAAGAGGTTATCACACATGGCTACAGTCCCTGCTAGACAGGACTTTTCTGAGAAACGAAATTCTGGTAGCACTGGTTTAAATGGGAGGGTTCCTAGAAAAAAGAGCTCCGCTGGAAGAGAAGTCCCGCCTAGCTACGAAAAAATGTTGCGGCTACGCGGGATTTTTTTCAAATCTCACCGAAAATGTCTCGGGTCCCGGGTAGAGACAACCAATCAGACGAACGTTCTGCTTCTGAAGGATCACGTGATTCCAATTTGAGCGATAATCGATTACTGTTTGGCTTTCAAGTCTTTGTAGTAAGTGAGAATGGTAACATAGCTACGCGTGTTTCCTGGAATTGTGCGGGTTCTGAGAATTGTCCCTTTCGACATCAAGTCCTGCGTAGCCGAAACATAATGTGATTAGGACGTAAGGATTGAGAAGGGATCTATAATATATCTGAAAACAAGCAATTATATTTTACAAGAATATAAGATTAATAACTGTTTTTGTTGAATCTCTAGGAGCTGATCAGTTGCAGAAAATCCTTCGTTTTATGCCTACTACACCGCAGATAGAAGCTTTCTGGAGAGCAGATAATGCGGATTCTGCTTTTGGATATCTAACAGCTTCGGTACCTTCAAATTCAGGTAGGATTCTTTTGGCTACATCGGAGACACTAGCAGATGAATTGGTTGCTAAATACGTAGCGAGAGGAAGGAATTTTCATTTTATATTAATTCGACCGGTAAGTAAGTATTTTTGTTATAATGACGTTAAGAAATAATTTATTTTCCATAGAATAAAAGTGAAGAACTTTAAAACAGATTTATATAGCCTTTTAAAATTTCCAATAAAGCGGTCCAACCGGTATAGTGGTTAGCGCCGCTAACTGCCATGCCGAAGGGGCCGGTTTCAAATCCTGGTAAAGGCATGGATGTTTGTAAATGTATAATGTCCGTGCGGCATGAAAGCACTCCAAATATGTGGCGAGCCGAGAGGCTGATGGTAGGGGAAGAGGAGTGGGAGACACTCGTCCCCCCCCGACATGCTCTCCATTAAATTGGGTCGGAACTGAACTAACTTCTTACGTTGCTCAAGAATTCAATTATTTGAAAGTTGTTGCTTTTGGCAAGCATATTTCTCCTCCAGTTGAACACCACTACCATACAGTTCTTTTCCTTTTCTGAGTTATAAAATTTCTTGGGTTCAAGTTCGTTTCCAATTTCCATTTCACTCCACTGCCTTGTCACTTTATTCACTGCCTTGTCACTCAAGTTCATTTTTCAAGTTATTCTCTATTTTGTTAATAAAATTCATTGTTCAGCTCTTCAAAACCTAATTTCAGATTTTATTTATTGAGAAATTTTTAATAGTCCTTTTTAATGTCGTTTCACATACATCGACCAAACTTCAAGTTCGTTTCCTTCCAGTTTGAAAAGTTCTCATGAAAGAATAAAAACATCTGAAAAAAAGAAGAAATAAGTAAATCTTCTACAGCTCGTAGTTGGTACTTCATTCTTTTGACTTTAGTTCCATTAAAAGTATCCGAAACATTTCTGTAACTGGTGAATTAAATTTTATTGAAGTTCTTCGTATGTCAGCTTTACATAATAATGCTAATATCTGTTAAATTTTTCTTAAAGCCTTTATTCTAGTTTTAAATCCCTCTGTTTCTTATTTTGCTTCATAGATGGCTGGATCATATTTTTATGATGAGGAATGCTTTTTCTATTATTTGTTTTACCTTATTTAAATAACGTACTTACCTCTTAAGCGTAAACAGATGCTCTTTGAAGAAGAGTTATGTGTGCCAGTCTCTGTCAAAATGTGTAGAAAGTTCCAGTAAACGTAATATCAGAGTAAAAATGATTAAATACTAAATTTTATTTCCTCTACTTTTACTAGTGCATTATATGATGTGCTATAAAAATAAGTGTGAAACTGTACTTTTTCATTTGCTTGATTGCTTCATGCAATGTTAAATCTAAATTAATTTTATATAAGATTATATATAATTTTATATAAGAATCTTTATTATAAGATGTGATGTGGCAAAACGTACAAAGTGGCGAAAATGTTTGTATTTGTAATTTCAATCCCAAATGATTGTTGTTTTGTATTTCATTAAAATTTTTAGTCATGCGAGGTAGCATTGATCCACCTTAACTCTGGATGGTCGGAACTGTATTGTCATGTGAAATGTTTTACCTTGTAGGGTTTATATTTATTTTAACTAACATTTATTTTAAGCTTAAACTATCTTTCCTGTCAATCCTTACTTTCCCCTGGAACTGCCAATGCCAGAATATGTAAATTTGAGTAGAACGCGCAAGCATTCAAATTATCAGCGGAAGTAGTATGATTTAAATAGAAGGAAACGAGTTCGGTGAGAGAGTTATTCTTACTTAGCGAGCGCGGAGGTAGTTATCGAGAATTGAAGAACCCCGCGTTGCGGCCTATGTGCTTGGCGGGAAGTAGTTGCAATTGTTCCAGTGAGCTTCAAGTCTGCTGAATTAGCTGCGGCATTTGTAAAACGCGGTGAGTTAGTTATTTTAGAGAGCCTCGTAGTTAGAAGCTTGTCTTTACTTTCTTTTTCAGGTTATTATTTTTATTTGACTGCCTAGTGGGCACAGTCTGTAAGCGTCAAGAGGACGCCATTGTAATTTATTACGTTGAATAAAAAGGGACTTAAACCCTTTATAAGACTCTGTGGTTTATACAAGCTTTCACAGTCACCTCTAGGTTGCGTGCTAGTTAGAGGCGCGCAACGTTATATTGGCGCCCGAACACTTATCGAACTGAAATGGCCGAAAACTGGATGGAAGCCGCTGGACAACACCAAGAAATGACAACTCAGTTAGAAGGATTTGGATACCTGGTCCAGACTTTGAGAGCATCAATCAAGCCAAACGTCTATTTCGACGGAAAAAATTCGGTGTCCGTATTTTTAGAAGGTATAGAAAACCACTTTCAGCTTTACCCTGTGCCTGAAAGACAAAAAGTTGCCATCGCCACATCAGCACTAAGAGGACAGGCCGCGCTATGGTGGAAAATATAGGCAAATTTCTTCTAGGTGAATTTGGAAGCCCGACGTATACATTTGAAAATTTCAAAAAATCGTTAGTAAAGGCCTTCCCCATAGTGAAAGATCGCGCACGGCTGGAAGCCGAGCTATATAGTTTTTATCAACGGGATACAGCACAATTGACGGACTTTATTTTACGAAAAATCAAGCTAACGGACATGCTGTATGGGAAAAAACCCGATGCGGAGATAATTGAAATAATATTACCAAGATTGTTACCCGCTGTCCAAGACTACTTTGAAATTAGAAACCCAACCACATTGCAGGAACTTTTCGAATTGGCGGTGAAATTTCAAAATCGCAGAATAGCGGAAAGAGCGAGAGGGGAAACATATTCTCAAAGTACCAGAAGGAAGGAGGAAACAAGAAATGGAAATCGCTCATATGGGGGAAAGAACTATCAAGCTAACGCATCGAAACTCGAAGGTCAAGGCCCAAAAAGAAAATTTGAAAATAAGCATCCGCGTACCCAGAAGACACAGATTGAAAGGAAAGCTTTAAACGACTAGAGGGGCCTGTGAAAGGGAGGGTCCAGACCCCGGAAGTTTTAGAAAAACCCTCAAATAGACATCTAAATACAGTCATCGTAAAAAACTCACAGCTACCAATTATACAAGTCCTGGTTGGCGATGTACCAGTAGAAGCCCTCATCGATACAGGAGCAGAAGGAAATTTCATGAGTGAAAAGTTCTTCAAAAAGAATTTTTATAGGATACGACTCTTTAAAACCAGAAATACGGAAATTATAGCGGCGCAAGGAAAAACATGTCACTGCATCGGGAAAGTATCATTAAACTTACAGATAAAAGAGGAAAATCTCAAAGTATTAATTTTTGTGGTGAAAGACCTCCAACACTCTCTTATTTTAGGTATGGACTTTTTAAGGGCCGCGAGTGCCAAATTAAATTTTCAAGATAGTTCCGTGGTGCTGGAGATGGACCAGAGGGTGGTGGAACCGGTGGAGACACCTGAATTGGACCTTAGCCATTTGAATGACCAGGAAAGTAAAGCAATACAGCAAGTGGTGAGTAATTTTTCTCATTTGTTTTCAGAAAAACCGGGAAACTGTCAGATCGTGACTCACAAGATTCAATTAAATGCCGAAAACCCTTGTAGGACTAAACCGTATCGCTATGATAAACAGAAAGACTTAATCATCGAAGAACATATTCAGGAGATGTTAAAGAATAAAATAATAACGCCCATAAATAGTGAGTACGCGAGTCCAGTCGTACTATGTAGGAAAAAGAACGAGTTTCCTCCTTCGGATAAAAGGGCTTGGAGGTTTGCTATCGACTATAGAAAACTAAATAGCATAACTAAATTTCCAGTTTACCCTTTGCCGGTTATAGACGAGATCATTAGACAGATCAAATCGACGAGATATATGTCTACTTTGGACTTAACGTCTGGCTACTATCAAATAGCTATGAGACCCGAAGATATACATAAAACCGCGTTTATAACAAAATCGGGCACTTATGCATTTTTACGCATGCCTTTTGGGTTGTGTGGGGCCCCATCAACATTCCAGAAAGCTATGGACATTGTTCTAAAGCCTGTCCTAGGAAAATTAACTTTAATTTATCTAGATGATATAATTATAACGAGTAGTACGTTGGAACAACACATTAATGACCTCGAACAAGTTTTTAAATTATTAAAAGAGGCCGGTCTTACAATTAACGCCTCAAAATGCAAGTTCGCAACTAAAGAACTTAAATATCTCGGTTATAAAATTTCGCAAAAGGGTATAGAAACGCAAGATTCAAAAATAAAAGCTATTAAGAATTTCCCACCGCCCAACACCGCCAAGAAACTTTCGTCTTTCCTTGGACTATGTTCTTACTATCGATCTTTCATAAAAGATTTCGCTAATATTGTTGAACCACTCTTAGTAATCAAAAGAAAAAAGAGTAAATTTACGTGGACAGCTGAAGCTAACACAGCTTTTGAAAGATTAAAAGAAGCGCTTATTAATGCCCCTGTTTTAAAATTCCCTGAGGGGGACGAAAACCTGGAAATTGCGGCAGATGCATCAGACTATGCGGTGGGTGCGGTTCTTATGCAAAATAACCATCCGCTGGCATTTTTTAGTAAAACATTGAATCAAACACAAAGGAATTATACAGCTACAGAAAGAGAAACATTAGCCGTATTAATGGCTGTACACAAATTTCGAGTTTATTTCGGCAAATCGCCAGTAACAGTCTTTTCGGATCATGCGGCTGTTGGTAGACTTTACTCGGGAAAAAACCTAACGCCCAGGTTAATAAGATGGGCTTTAAAACTCCAAGAATATAATATCACAATAAAATATAAACCGGGTAAGGAAAACAATGTAGCTGACGCACTTTCTCGTATAAAACTGGATGATGAAGGTAATGAACTTAAATGCGCTGTGTTGACTTCAAAAATTTTAGATTCTAGAGATACGGTTATTACTGAACTGAAAGCTGATCCTGAATTTGGAAATATCTATGCTTATTTGAAAGACCCCGAAAGCTTAGAGCATACAGATATCGATGCGATAAGAAATAGAGCAAAAAACTATGAAATAATAGATAATTTATTATTCTATACGAAAACAACAAACGAAAATCTCGAGTACAAACCAGTCATCCCAGCCTCGCTTCGATTAAGCATTTTGAAGGAATTACATGACGCGAAAACAGCGGGTCATTTAGGGGTCAGAAAGACTTTAAAAAGGGTACGCGAGGCGGTATATTTCCCGCAATTATTAACTGCGTATGTCAGGTCCTGCAATCAATGTCAGTTAATAAATGATATTAATTACAGCCCGGCCGGGTACTTAAATAGCATTCGCGCTACATTTCCGAATGAAATTTTAGGCATACATCTCCTTGGTCCCTTCCCCCAGAGCGAGTTAAATAAAAATCGTTTTCTTTTAGTAATAGTAGATCATTTTTCAAAATGGATAGAAATTGTTCCACTTAAACGCGCGTCAGCCAAAACAGTCGCAGATGCATTCTTACACAGATACATTTTAAAATACGGTGCACCGATAAAAGTCATTAGCGATAACGGAAAACAATTCATTAGTCAAATATTTGAAAACATATGCAATGGACTTGGCATACGCCATATCAAAATGGTTCCGTATAGACCACAGGCTAACATAGCAGAAAGAGTTAATAAAAACATTGTAAAAATAATTCGCAGTTACGTTAGCACACATCACAAGCGCTGGGATGGCTACATAAATGAATTAGCTTATGCTTTAAGAACGGCACATCATGATACTACGGGAAAAACTCCAGCAGAATTATTTTTAGGCAGAAAGTTAATTACGCCTTTAGATAAATTATTCTTTGTGCAACAAAGAGAGCAGGAATTTAGACAACAAGACGTGCAAAAGTTGTTTGATCAGGCGCTTAAAACCTCGGATACGGCAAGAAATAGACAGAAGTTATATTATGATAGAAAACGCCGTGAAGCAGATTTTAAAGTTGGGGATAAAGTATTGAAACGGAAATTTTCTTTATCAAGTGCCCCAGACAATTTTACGGCAAAGCTAGCTCCAAAGTTTGAAGGCCCCTATGTAATTCAGGAAATCAAAGGAGTAGTCTTATATGTTAAAAACGAGAGAGGGGAAATCTGTAAAGCAAGTCCCGACCAGGTGAAAAAATACTATAATCCAAATGATTTTGAAATCCTTAAAAGTTTCTTGCAGGACTCAAGTCTAAGCGAAATAGAAGGGCCAGAGACTGCAACAACTATTCCACCACCCAAGAAACAAAGAACTGAAGAGAGACCTAGCACTTCTACAACCCGGACGTCGGTATCAAAAGAAAAAATGATTTTCAAACTCCGGCGTTTAAGAAAAACAAAAATACAGATGAACCGGGTAAAGAAACCGTAGTAAAGACGAAAACACCACCTACAAAAGATGGCAGGAGAAATTACACATCAAGGAGAACGCGCACACGGCCACAGAGTCAGGTGCCAGCAAGGCCGCCGTTCCGGAAACTGAAACGCCAACAGGAGGCACAGAAGTACGAGGAACAGAAGAAATTCAAGAAGGACTCCAGACCGGAGGACGTCAAGACCAGCCGTCCCAGGCAGAAACGCAAAGGCCAACAACCAGACGATTACTCCGCCAAGAGGCCAGCATGTAGAGGACGCAAAAGAAAGAGCAACGGGGACGACACTCGGAGATCAATAAGGAGAAGATTGACATCCATGACACCTCTAACTTGGGATCAATTTTGTCAAAAACGGATGACGGAGTTTCAAGCATCGAAAACTCAAAGATAAGTTAAAACCTTCTATAAATTTTTTTTCTCTTTTGTTCCGAAATGTTATGCATAAGTACGAAGTTCTATGTTTTGACGAAAGTCAATATGTCTCGGTTGAGACTTAGTTTTGTTTTACTTTATTTAGCTAAGGCAAAAGTATTATTTTCTTTAAGTGTAAAAGCTAAAAACAAGCATTTTCTGTTGGTCGAAAGACTAATTCTGTTATGTTAAAGCCAAAATTTGGCCGGAGATAAAAATAACTTCGTATTCTTGTACTAATAAGAATTTTAGTTTCAGTACCGCCAGCTTGGCGAAGAATGAGTAAAGTAAAAATTTATTTTCTCTTATTCATTTTATGGTAAATTGTAAAAAGCATATGTATTAAACTTTTGTAAATGTATGTAAATACTTGCATGTTATGTAAAAGTAGAATTTAGTCTAGAAGCATAAAATTGTAGATGCTAAAAGTGAATGCTTAAAAGCAATGAAGTCAAAATTTAAGTATTAAACTGTAAAGTCATGCTTTAGAGCGAAAGCCTGCATGTTTAAAGATGAATGAGGGGGAAGTTAGAATGAATGTGTTTTGTAGGGTTCTCCCCCTACATTTGAATTTTTAAGAATATTAAAGTAGCTCATTGAGTTGTAGAATGTCGAGTAAGGTGTGTCTATTTGGTCGTTGAATTCTAACAAATCATGGTGGTTAGGGGAAGTGTTGTAAGACTAAAACACGAATATTCCCGTTTGACACCACACACGGTGGAGAGCCAGGGTAAAGTTAAATTAATGCTTGAAAAATTGAATGAATGTGAAGTAAGCAATAACTAAGAAAAACGAATCGTTAAAAACAAAAATTTATTGTGTCAAGAAAGTGTAAATTATAATGTATGTAGAAAGATACTGATACTTATTCCTTCCAGATGCTGGAAGGAAAGACCAAGATTGATTGATGAAGTCCAGGAAAAGTTGCTGTAAGAAGAAAGCTTTGTAACGAATAACAGAATTTTAATATATAATTGTTACATAAGATTTTTTTTGTGTAAACGAGGCTTTCGCCAGTTAGTTCAGAATTAGATAAACTTACAACAGGTCGTTTGTAGGACCTGCTTCCAAGTTTTCCAAATTCTGGCAGCGGCAAATGTAGGGTTTCTATTTATTTTAACTAACATTTATTTTAAGTTTAAACTATTTTTCCTGTCAATCCTTACTTTCCCCTGGAACTGCCAATGCCAGAATATGTAAATTTGAGTAGAACGCGCAAGCATTCAAATTATCAGCGGAAGTAGTATGATTTAAATAGAAGGAAACGAGTTCGGTGAGAGAGTTATTCTTACTTAGCGAGCGCGGAGGTAGTTATCGAGAATTGAAGAACTCCGCGTTGCGGCCTATGTGCTTGGCGGGAAGTAGTTGCAATTGTTCCAGTGAGCTTCAAGTCTGCTGAATTAGCTGCGGCATTTGTAAAACGCGGTGAGTTAGTTATTTTAGAGAGCCTCGTAGTTAGAAGCTTGTCTTTACTTTCTTTTTCAGGTTATTATTTTTATTTGACTGCCTAGTGGGCACAGTCTGTAAGCGTCAAGAGGACGCCATTGTAATTTATTACGTTGAATAAAAAGGGACTTAAACCCTTTATAAGACTCTGTGGTTTATACAAGCTTTCACAGTCACCTCTAGGTTGCGTGCTAGTTAGAGGCGCGCAACGTTATAACCTAAATGAAGAAACCACGAGCTAGATTATAATCTCAATTTTTTCTAGCTTCAATTCTTCTAATCGTTCTTCTTTAACTAGCTGTAACCCGACATGCGTTGCAATGCTACTTAAAAGGCAGTGTTTGTCTTTTAATTCTGTTAATGAAATTTTTTTCATTACACATATTTTGCATATTTCGATTGACTTGTGTCACCTGATACCAAGGTTAAAAATAGTTCGGGCGATTTCACTTTTCCATTCATACAGCACATTCCTGGTGCTTCTTTGAGGGCTCTGCAATGCATGCATAATTTATCCATCTTTTCAACGACAACACTTGGACAAAGACTGTAATCATAATTAGCATCGTAATGGAATCCACTAAGATTTAAATCAGCGTCCAGTGTTCGCTCGGATCGAACAGTGCGTACTCGAACGTTTTCCAGTCTTGCTTCTCGTTGCTCGTCTGTTTCAGACAAATGAGCTTGAGCAGTGCGTAATCGAACGTTTTCCAGTCCTGCTTCCTGTTGCTCGTTTGTTTATGAAGTTCGTGGTGTCTTTTTTCTCTCGTGCTTGAGATGTAGATCGAGCAATCAATTTTCGTTTGGATGACATGATTGATTTTACAACGAAAGTAATGCTTTTTGCCTACTATTATAAATTCACGTTCAAAAAACAAAGAAAATGTGTGTGATGCAATAACGCGCATGTTAATGCATGAAAATTCAATTATTTTACGTTTTGCTGAACGACAACACACTTAATTTTATTTTTAAATATATTAATTTGGGCAGTGGGAATACATCTCTCTGAAATAGCCTAGTTTGTTTAGTAAGTAAAATTAGTAGAGTTTCCTTCAGTTCAACGAACGTATTATTCAAGTTTTTGTTATCTTTGTCAAACTCCTCAACTTCCCCTCCCCCCGCATTTCCTCGCCAAGATGTAAATTTATAGTTAAGTGAAGTTAGTATTTAAACGGGTGAATCTTGGAGCGTGTTTTCGCTAGCCAGTGTAAGTCACGATCTTGACCTCGTTGTTATGCGGAGTTACTGATACGCCTTTTGGCCATTTAGATAATTATCACGTCGGGTAGGCTGTCGAGTCAACCTAGTTAGCCTTAACTTAAAGTGCTTGTCCAGCACTACTCTTTAGACTTGAATTTATTGTGTTACGTTTCTTACGTTTCACCGGACGTTGTCGGTGTTATTGTAAAGTACGAAGTACGTGCCTTTCTGTTCATAGTTGAGAATAATAAAGGGTTATTTTCACTCTTCTTCTGTGTTGGTATTATTTCACGCCTGTGCGAGTCGCCAGGTTACTTAGTAGGATCTAGTAGAGTTTATGTGGCCAAAGAGAGTAAGATCCTATAAATTAATATAATTGCGTTTTTCCAAGTGTCAAAAAAATTTGTTATATCGCTGAGTTTTCTGATTTGAAATATATATATCTTATGCTTAGCAGAGTGGATAACGCAAAGATTTAAATAGCCGAGCTTTTAATCAGAAGTTCGTTAAATTAGCGTAAAATATATGTATATAAAAAGTGTGAGCCCATGGGCTGGTTTTTGAGAAATCTTATGTAAACAGTTACATTCCTCTTATTTTGAAGGTCCAGTGTGGCAAGTTTCAGAAAGATCAGAATTAAACTGTAGATTTGTATTAAAGACAAACAAACAAACAAAAGATTCATATATATATATAACTTGCCGCACTGGACCTTCAAAATAAGAGAGAGAGATTTTTAATTATAATGTGACAAAATTTTATTCGTTAAACGAAGCTAGCAATCTAAAAACTTATAGAAAACTTAATAACAGCGAAGTACTGTCTATATGTATGAAGCGGTTACAGCCGAAAACATCGCGGACGAAAACCTCCCGAAGAAACAACGCAAGGCGAAAACGTCGTGCTACAAAACGTCGCAAAGAGAAAACAACGCAGTTCTAAAACATCGTCGTCGAAAATAAAGCGGTTCAAAAACTTCGCAGTTTAAAAACATCGTCGTCGAAAATATCGTGGTAAAAAATAAAGTATCTACAAATCATCGCATGACGATAACATCGCAGACATGATTTTTTCAGGTTTTAATAATTGTAAATAGATATTCCCATAATGATTCGTGAGCGCAAGATGGAAAGAAGGATAATTTTTATTTTCATATTTTTTATTAGCTAATAAATTTTTGCTGAGAAAATAAGAAGAAAACTTAAGCATTGAAAATTAATGCAACTTATATCACTTAATTTTAAACCGACATAGTTAACTAACAAAGGCCATTAATAAATCATTTTTTATAAAGTTTTTACTGGTAATTTTTCATGGAAAGTGTAATCTATAAGTTGCATTGAATTTTCTATGCTTAAGTTTCCTTCTTACTTTTTCAGCAAAAAATTATTAGTTAATAAAAAAATGTGAAAGTAAAAATTATCCTTCTTTACATCTTGCGCTCACAAATCGTTATGGGAATAATCATTTACAATTATTAAAACCTGAAAAAAAGCTGTCTGCGATGTTATCGTCATGCGATGATTTGTAGATACTTTATTTTTTACCGCGATATTTTCGACGGCGATGCTTTTAAGCTGCGAAGTTTTTGAACCGCTTTATTTTCGACGACGATGTTTTGTACCACGATGTTTTGTAGCACGACGTTTTCGCCTTGCATTGTTTTCTCCGCGACGTTTTCGTCCGCGATGTTATCGGCGGACACCGTATGAAGCACATTGTGAAGTTTCTCACCCCCTATAGAATCAGTGTTTTATTCACTTACTTGCATAGAAGTTTCAGCTATTTATATTTACAGAGTCGCGCTGCGCTTTAAGTACTCATTTATTACGCTGATGTTTATAATATTATTGTCTGTTTGCTCTTTTTTATTTTTGGTTAACCATGAACAAGAGAACTGAAAGTTTATTCATCATTCTGCAAATGTAGTCTATCACTATAATAGATTATTATTCATTATTTTTATAGGTCGCTTTAACAGGCCAAAGTCCAAATGTTGGTTCATGTAAGCTAACCAAGTTTTCTGTTGTGGATCCCATGAATCCCGCTGTTAAACTTATTGCAAACCGATGGAAAACTCTCATGCCTTATGGCAGGCAAGAACCGAGAGATAAAGAACTACCAGTTAGTATATTTTTCTTTTTTATACTTTCATGCCACACAAAGAACTGTATGCTTTCGCTTTTGTCGTTTTGACCTAAAGTTTTATTAATTTACGAAGCTCTACTTAAAAAAAAAAAAAAAAAAAAAAAAAAAAAAAGAACCAAAATTAAGAGTAGTTGATAAAAAGATTAGCGGGAACGCTATCTACAATCTTAAACTTCTTCGAAAGGAAATCGGAGTTTTTGTTGCATTAATAAATTAGCAAAAACCTTATTCAGCAAGTTAGATCAAGATGAAATAGAATTAAGGACGGAAGTATCGTTCTGTATTCTACGTTTCGTTAGAGATGTCTTATATATCTCTATTGACATTATATGTTTCTATTTCTTTGCGCATAAAAATTAGGAATTTCTTTTGAGAAACTAATTTTTGCGTTTTATACCTCTATACAGGATACTGCAATTATAAGTTATGATACAAGCATCGTTCTCTATAACACCTTTGATCGCATAGCAAAAGAAAAACCTGACAGTCTCATGCCGCATAAAGGACAAGAGATTGACTGCATGAAAATAGAAGGCAAAATTCTTGAAACTGCGTCTTTCATTAAAGAAGTAAGAATTTTATTTTTCTTAAAATTATTTTCTTCTTATTATTATTATTGTATCTATTTTTTATCATAAAGATTTTCAATTTCTAATTTAATTTTTCGAAAATTGTAAATTTGCGTTTGGAAAATAATTTTTGCTAATTTTTTGGGGAATAAATGGTTAACAGAAATAGGAAAATGTTTTATTCATTGTTCATTTGCATTCACAAATATGTAGCTGGTAGAGACATTAGGATTTATAGGAAGCAGACAATATGCAAACGCATTCGCCGGTAATCGAACTACGGACCTCTGGAATAACGGTCCAGCGTGCAGAACCACTACACCACGAAGGTACGCTAGAAAGGCGAGAGAAATACCTTATAAGCCTTTTAGATTCATTTGAATTAGCATGAAATAATGAACAGTTTTCTGTAAATCATTTGGAAATATCGCGGGATAAAGTATGTGATAAAAATATCATTCGAGAAATGCACCCTTATATACTACACAGTTCTTGAAACAGAAATAGAAACACTGAAGCATTATTGTTATAATCGAACATACCAAGCCAAACTTGCGAGGACTATACTATATTAAGTAGAAGCAAACCTTAGCAAAGGACCTTTCTGAGGAAAACTGGTTTGTAATTGCATTGCGCTTAGAGGAGAACCACGAAAACATCTATTCAATCAGTCCGTTTGCGGGGATTCGAGCTCTTGTCGAATCCTAAAAAATTAGCTTTCAATTAATTGTCTTATCTACTCAGCCAATGGTAAGCCTGCGCTGAAAGAACTAATACTTCACTAAACTAGCTGGGTATCAGTATTTTAATGTAAAATAACGTTGGTGACCTGTGTGGGTATTCTGTGTATATATCCATTGTACTTAAATCTTTAATGCTCTATCTTCTGTTTTGTATTCTGTTAATACCTTTGTATACGTATTCCGCTCTGTATATCACATTTTTAGTGTTGTGTACTATTTCTAAAGTTGCATCATGTTTCATGTATTTTATCAATGTATTTCATGTCTCTTGTATTTTATCAATGTATTCCGTGTCTCATGTATTGTATCAATGCATTGCATGTATTTTGTCCTGTATTTTATCAAGTATCATGTTTTTACTAAGCTTTTGTTCACTGTCTGTACACCCTGTAGTAAGTATAGAATCTCTAGATACCTCAGTATTCCCAATATACAACACTATCATGCATTGGCAATATGCTTAAGTTTATGTATTGAGTGAAGAGTATTGGCATCTAATTACGCCTTATGTGTATGTGATTAATGTGTTGTTTTCTTTTTCTTTTCTTTTCTTTTTTTTTCTTTCTTTTTTTTTTTTTTAATTTATGACCCTTTCTCTTTATGTCTTGCACTTGACTATTTATGACATGCTAATGTAACCTGAACTGCAATGTAATACAATCACTCATCTGCTCTTGTTGCACTGTAAATACTTTTATTAATTTAAATAAAGTTGCTGCTTCTACACAGGTGAAGGCGTGGGACATATGCCTGTTTACCACTGTTAAACACCAGGCGTCCCCGTCTTCCGCAACCTGTCACCTGTGTGGGTATTAGTTTTAAACTGAATCCTGAATTAATTAAATGTTTGTCCTGTAGTTCAAAATACGGTTTCAGAAATAGTGTTGAACTGCACTATTTTTTTCATTTTCTTCCTCTAAAGAAGTGGTCCCAACGGGGCCAGTATTGATCCTTATAGGAATATGCAAGTTTAAAAGGGGCTGCTTGTGCGTATCAAGGGACTTGATACGCACAAGCAGTTGATCAGCATAATAAAGATACCATGGATTAAAAAAAGTTAATAAAATTACTAATTCATTATTTATCGATACAAAGCTGTATTAGTAAGAAATATGTAGCTGTATTCGGCAAGAAATCATGTAAAATAAATATGAAGGAAAATTTTTGTTTAAATATATCAATTTTTTAAACAATAACTGCGATATAAAAAAGTAAAGTGCAAAAATACAAGAAGACGTGATAAAAGAAGAATACAAAGAACGCAAAACTAGAATAGAAAATAAGAAAACAGGACTTAAGTAATTTAACGAGGTGATTTAAAAATTAAATTAAGCAAATTTATGCCAAATATTAAAAAAATATTAAATCAATGCATCAAGTGCAACTATCACATTAAAAATCGAACTTTCGTGCAATTAAAATCTTCGTGCTGCAAAACAAAAAAAATAATAATAATACAAAAAATAATTAAACATAAATCTTAAAAACCATTTTTCAAAATTTTTGTCCGTACACTAAATATAATTTACTTACACGCAATTATTTGTGCTATGATTATGTTGTATATTGTATTTTATAAAGAAAAGTGTAAGGGGGGATCCATGAAGGAAACGCAAGCAAAAGGTTGGAAATCCTTGTTCTAACATCAATAATCGTCAAATCGTAAATCCAAACTATCTAAATTGCAAAGTTTGCTGTTATATATATGCAAATTACAAAACAAATCCTTTTCAAAAAGATGTGTCCAATCAATCTATATATTCCTTTTCCAAACTAGGCCCACCAGGAGCCTAGTGGTTAAGTCTCTAAACACTGATAGTTGGGTCCGAGGTTCGAATTCCGCGAACGGGCTGGCTGCTTGGGCGTTTTAGCGATTTTTCCCATATGTAACGTGTATACGAACCAGTTTCACTTAGAAAGTCCTTCAAAAAGGCATCCCTCCTTCTAGGCAGATAGCCCTAGAGTGCTTTGCCATAATCAAATCGACAGAGGAAACTTATTTTTTAACTTACCTACGTAGTTTCTACCAGCTGTTAATAGCGGCTACGCATTCTTGCCGTTGAATGCAAGCATATTTCAGAAATGCTCAATGTGAAAACATTTACTAATGCGGTGACAGTAGACATCTACTATGTGATAAATCGTTTGGTTCGTTGTGTGCGCCAGCATTTAATGAAAAACTGATTACAATCATTTACACTATGTAGTGTGTGTCACACTGGTATAAAATTCTCATTGGTTATAAAAAAAAAACATCAATTGTAATATTTGTATATCCTAGAAATTACTTACTTTGTGTTGCTGTTCCGCCTGTTATATGACTTCAGCATTTGTACTCAGTTGGTGGAGCATTCTATTGTCGCTAGGCTTAGCCAAAAATTTCTATAGAATATTAAAATTTGCAGCGGAATTTATAAAGTTACTTCAGAAGATGAGTATTTGTGACCTGTGGTTATAAAAGAGACTCTGTGAAGACTTTGACTGTGCTGAATGAGGATTTTAGCAATGTTTTATTCATTGTGATTTTGAGTTTACAGAGAATGTTTACTCTAGAAGTCAGTCATAACTTGAATATAAGAAGTTATTCTAATGCGTTATACTGAACAATATCAACTGGGTATATTAATGTACATCACATGTAGTGCTGTTCACATATTTGCAGAGTTCCTGTGTAATATTTGCTTGTTACATTCATAGTAGTCACTTGTACTGCTTATTTACAGTTCGCTTACAATTCACTTGTGCATAGTGTGCCTGATAAGTGAAGGCCACGCTGAGAAATACAAAATAGTGTATAGTGTTTATTGAAAAACATGTGCGGTTCACTTATACACAGAGCAGCATTTTATATATGCCTGTCATTTAGCTTGCCATCCTAGAAATTAGGAGGAAGTGGAAGCACAAACACAATATCCTAAATAAACGCCCACAAAAAATAGAGACATGGGATTAAATCCGAAGACTGTTGTGGCCACTGCATTAGCACGTCATTCCATTGTCTTGTGCGTGCTATTCACCTTAGTGGCCAATTTTGGATCCAGTACTTCTGTAAATAGTTTTAGTAATGGGTTTGTGATAGCAAGTCGGATATCTGTCTTCTAAATTTAATCATTAGTGTTTTCATTCAGTTGCTCAGTTATAGTTTACCAAAGACGAATAGTGTTTGCCTCACCAGCAAAGGTTGACAAAGCGAGCTTTTATAAAATACGATATAAAAAATTAATAAGTTTGCATCAATACAATTCAATTTAGTACTAACTGCATACTTTATTTTTAATGAATTTTTAAAATGTTACATAACAAAAATCTCCATTTCTTTCATTTTAACTTTTCCTTTGTTTCTATATACATATTTACTATAATTTCCATTTCATTTGCCAACTAACATAAAGATGGTTTAGTGCTACAAAACTCCATTTTTTGTTCTTGCAGTCTAGAATACTTTATATGATCCCATACCGAAACATTAAGCTTTTCATGCGCATGTTAAATTTAAATAAACTATAATCGGATAATTTCAGACGTAAAGTTTTTAAGTAGCATATATTTGTGTACATTTTTAAAGCTCTAATTTAAAACGTTAGATGTGTTTATTGACTCATTCCTACAAAAAACGTTTTTAACATGCGAATTTATAAAGTTAAATATATAGGTACACAATTTTTAAAACGTAAATTTATGACGTACAAACTTAATCATTTGTTTACAAGCCGCATTATGAGAGAACGTATTCTTGGCACGTATTCTTTAAAGCAAATTTGCGGATCTACCATCTTTAACATGGGATTAATAATCGTAGGTATTTCTCCCGCCTTCTTAGCGAGCCTTCGCGGTGTAAGGGTCTGCACGCTCAGCGCGTAATTGAGAGTCAGCGGTTCGATTCCTGGCGAAGGCGTTGCATATTGATCTTTCCTGCTTCCAAAATACTATTACGAAATGTACAGGCGCGGTAAGATGGCTTCCCCGCGAAACAATTTTAGCGTTGCCATAAAATGGCAAGGGAAGACATGGTTGCCACATTTGGCGAGAAATCGCCCACTTGGCGACACTTGGCGATAAAATTGGCGATGTACCATGGACGGATGGAGAACCTTCTGTAACGAATTCTTACCGTAGAATTTTCTTACCTTAGAATATTCTTACCTTAGAATGTTCTCGAACACAAGCCAAAAGCTATATAAACCCTGCTGGTTCCGCAGTCAGTTAGTGTGTGCTTCGTCTAGCAAGCTGATAGTCAGTCATTGAGCGAGTGTCTCGAAGTCTAGCGCCGAGTGCATCGAGAGAGTCTCTTAGTGCATCGCGAATGAGTACATCGTCGAGTTTTGTCTTAGACTGTGCTGAGTCGAGATCTATACTCTTGTGTATCGTCGAATGCATCGCGTAGAGAGTCTCGAGAGTACGTGGAGTTCCGAGAACGACCAAACAGAGTTGGGAGCTGTACTCGGGTGCTTTGCAGTGAAGCTGTCTCCACCCTTATTCCCTGACAGTGTGAAGGCTGTGTCGTTGATTGCTCCAGCGTGTTTATAATAGATTTTCGACGACTGTAAAATGTGTTATTGGAGCTCTCCTGATTAATATTGGCTAAATAAAGTTTCGATACTTCATCAAGTGTCGTCGTTATTCACTCCAAATCTACAAACCCCGTATGAACGTGAAGGAAGAAAATAACGCAACAATACCTAATGTTTCTACAGTGGCACACGAACTAAAAGGGTGTTAGATGATGATTCTCCTCACCCATGATTTGGCGATTGGGTTCCCCCAAAACCCCAGTCGCCCTTTAAAAGGTGGAGTATATAAGGTATTTCTCCAGCCTTCTTAACGAGCCTTCTTGGTGTAGTGGTCTGCAAGCTCAGCGAAGGCAGTGCATATTTTTCATCTTTCCTGCTTCCAAAATTCCTAATGTTTCTACAACAATAGTTTAAATTTTTTATCGAGACTGCAACTACTTTTCAACGAAATCTTATTTTATTAAAGATTTTATATGTTCAAAGTTCATTCTTCCTAAAAAGTTTATTTATGTAATTTGTTCAGTAAATTAATAAATAAAATGTTTTCTTATTTTTAGGTAACAGTACAGCATGCAGCAACTGGAAAAATTAAATTTCGTGCAGATGGTCAGAGATCTGATTATGTGTTGAATATTTTGGAAGTTATGCCATCTTTTGAAGGTTTAAAAAAGGTAATTGCGTTTATTTTCATACCGTAATTCTACAAAAAGCCACGGAATCAATTCTAAATATACAAATAAAAGTAATAAAATATGTGCACAGAAAAGAGGATAATTTTTATAAACAATTTCACAATTTATTAGGCCAGTATTTTGAGATTAATTTATTATTTGTAGCTTGGTATTTCAGAATAATTTCGAAAATGCCTTCAAAATAGTATATTTCTAAACGAGCTTAGAATTAAATGAAATTTAATAAATAAATTGTTCTGAAATTTCATCTATATAGTTCCTAAAATTTATGATTTAACTCAGTACAAATAATAAAGCACTTCCTTTAACTTCTGTGAAATAAAAGACAGTGAAAATAGTTTCATTAAAGGGAGTTTAATTTTTCACAATGTTTAAGAACGTACACTGCGGGAAAAAAAAAGGAGGGGACAGTTCTATATCTCTTGTTCTACTTGGCGAATTGACGAAATTCAAATTATGTTCCCCATGTCTCGAAAGCGCGACTTAGGATATGCATTAGATATGTAACATTGTTCTAATATAGGTATTTTGACACAAAATCGGACTTTTCCTGAAAAGACATGCCAATTTTTTTTCCATATTTCAATTATATAACTCAAATTATGGCAAACTGCCAAGTTTTGTAAAAATCGCAAGAGTGGTTTTTAAAAAAATTAGCTTTCAAAATTTTAGGTCCTCAATGTTAATTCAAATTTGGTATGTATTTATTAATAGTTATTTTTTATTACATTTACTTGATTCATTCTTTAACAGTTGTAAATTTAGTTTCATTCCAAATAAAATTCACTCATTTTTTATGATTTATTTTTTAAATAATTTTTATAAATTTTTGGAAAAACATTTAGAATTGTAACCTACAAAAGTTTTACCATCTTCTTAAAGTAGATGTATTTCTAAGTATGCCTGCAAAAAGTTAAAGCTTTTTATTCAAAATTTTCGAAGATTGGCGAGTTTTGAAATTTGGCATATTTGTTGAAAGCGATAATAACGAAAATGGGGTTTACGCACTTTGTTAAAGTTATTTGAAAGTAGGAACGATGTGACTTTTTTCTGCTCCTGCAACAGTACAAAAGGGTAGGAACGGAGTGACTTTTTTCCCGTTTCTGATCAATGGAAGGGAAAGGAAAATAGGTTGCCATATATTAAGAAGTTCGCCAAGTGAATTATTAAAAAATTCGCCAAGATAAATTTTTAAATTTCTCACCAAAAATTACGAAATTTAATATCTAGACATAATTTGAGTCGTTGAATCGAAATGGATTCAGAAGAGATTTTTTTCCATGACATCTTTTACGCATAACTCAAAAACGAGTACTCGTAGAACGTTGAAATTCTATGTATAGGGTGATTCTAAACTGTTTTTACAAATTAAGAGGGTGATAGTACCCATTCAGACGAGCAAAAATGACCATAGAACGTAAGGTCTCATTCCACTCTGGGAGGCAGAAAAGAGGAAAGTTGAAACGCGTCGAGGAAGAACAAGAATCAAGAATTATAAGACTATCAAGAATTGTCTACTATTAAGTCTATTGTCTACTATACTATTATATTACTTATAAAACTATCAAGAATTAACCGTATCCAAATTTGCCCTGAGAAGAAGCAGAGTTTTGCTCTTAGTTGGTGCCCGAGAAAGCCAATCAGAGCAAACGGTGTCCTTGAAAACAGCACAACATTATCCCTTTAAGCATTACCTTATAACTTCATCCGAAACTTTTCGTAAATGCTATGGCGGAGTACACGTACGAAGAATTGTGCAGATACTCACCTCACATACGGTGAAGCAAAAGGAAATGCACGCGAAGCACGAAAAGCTTGTACGAACAGCGATTTGCAACTCTTCGGATTCCAAGTGATCCAACCTTTTCCACTGTTCATCGAAGACTGCAAGAAACACGCTCTTTTGCCATCTTCAAAAACCAATGCAGGACGTTCGCGAAATGCACGAATGCGAGAAATGGAAGAGCGAGTTTTGACTAGATTTGAAGTAGCTCCTTCCACAAGTACGCAAACAATGGCATACGAAATAATTATTTCTCAGCCAGTGGTGTGGCGTATTTTATATGAGGAGTGCATGCACTCCGACCACGTGCAAAAAGTGCAATCTTTGGACACAGATGGTTATCCCTGCCGGGCAGACTTTGTGCAGTGGATGCTTGAAATGAGGAATAATGATCCACGATTTTCTGCATTAATATTATTGTTATTTAGTGACGAGGCAACATTCAGCAGAGAAGGCATTTTCAACGTGCACAATAAACACGTTTGGTCTGATAGCACTCCTCACTGCACTGCCCCTTATTTTTTGCACCCGCAGAAATTTTCCGTGAACTTGTGGGAAAGTAACCTGAATGATTACCTGGTAGGCTCTTATATCATGCCAGACCGTTTAACAGGCGCAACATACCGTATCTTCTTCAAACAAGTGCTTTCCAATTTATTGCAGGCTGTTCCGTTTCCAATCCGGAGAGGCTTGGGTTTAGACCGTCGTGAGTGTCGCGGACAAAATTAACTCGACACTAGGAATCTTCTTCGAGAGTGTGCCAGTCGTTCCTTCGCCGATGTCAACTGTGCAACGACCCGCGTGGTCGGCACTTTGAACACTTTCTGTGAGTAACAATAAATCTGATTGTGCAACTTTTGGTCTCTTCATTCGCTTTCCCAACACTGTTTACGTAAGTTCAGGTTGGAATTATAATATTTCTCTTTTCTGCCTCTCACAGGAGAATGCGACCCTATGGTAATTATTATTCCTCTTTTCTGCACATCAGATATTTTCCCTTTAATAGTAAGAGATCTTACAAAAATTTCCAAAAATAGTTTTTGAAACTAGCTTCCCCAAACTAATTTTATCTTAATATGAACTGTTCTGTGACTGTTAACGTAAATGATAAAAGTGTCTTCCATATGTCCACTTACGGTTAAATCACCACAGTTAATTATGCGGATGTTATTTTAGTTATTTTGATATTTTTAGTTACTATTCGGTCTAGTTACTATTACTATTTTAGTCACCACAGTTATTTTAGTGTTTTTAGTTACTATTCGTATGAAAATTGTTTCATCTGGAAATAATGTAATAGATATTATTTAAGCCAGATAATAAAATTACGTATTTCTTGAAATGAGATGCTAAAACAGCTTTATTATGAAAGTGATATAGTATCTCAGTATTAAATTTAAAAGCATAATTTGTTCTGTTTCTTTAAGTATAATATGTTAAGCTCAAATTCAAATAATGTAAACACCATACACCAAACGAAGTTTTAAGAATTATTAAAAAATGTCGAGGGAGACTGAAATGAATCAAACTTCTTTTAGAAGTAAAAATATTTTGCTAGGTTTTCTTAAGTATATTTTGCTAGGCATAATGGTTGAATATACCTAGTAAAATATACTTAAAAAACAGAACAAATTATACTTTTAATACTGAGATATATCACTTTCATAAGAAAGCCGTTTTAGCGTCTCATTTTTAGAAATACGTAATTTTATTATTTGGCTTCAATAACGTCCATTATATTTTTTCCATATTAAGCAATTTTCATACGAATAGTAACTAAAAATACATTTCATCCACATAATAACTGTGGTGATTTAACCGAAAGTGGACATACGTAAGTTCCTTGCAGAAAAGGGATTTATATCAACATCGCTCAAAACGCGTAGAGAGTTTTTCTATAGTGGTAATGTCTATCTGAGATTAAATTTTGCTTAATTTTAAAAGAATAATAACATTTATTTCGAAGTTAAGTATAAAAGAGGTAGTATGTCTCTATTTCCAGCCTTAGAGAGTTTACACAGCATTTGTGAAGTCCATGTAGTATTTTTTCCTTAAGTCAAAATGTATTCAAGTTGTAAATGCATTTTAATGCTTTTGATTAATGTGCTGTAAGAGTTTATCTTTTTGATTACGTAATTTAAGAGAGCCGAAAAACGTTTAAAGCAGACTTTGTAAACATAAGACTCATTCACAGAATAAAATTTTCCATGTTCGGAACGCATAAGATAATTTTCTTAATAAATTTATATGTTACAGATAGGAACGTGGTCTGAGAGCTCAAAATTGCAATTAACCCAAGATTCTGGTTCGCCTATAAGACCTTCCTCTGCAGCTTACCGGGACTCACCACCTCTGCGAGTGACAAGTATTTTAGTGAGTACCACTATCAGCTTTTTCTTGTAAACTGTATCCCACTCCTGACGTACATCATTTCGCATACACATGTAACCTCACTCTGAATAATTAAAGTGAAAGAAAGATCGAGAGAAAATTTATCCTTTTTTAGACTTTATCTCGAGAAATCAAGATAAAAAAATCAAGGAGCAAAATATTAGATTTGATTTCGCGGAAGTAGTAATATAATGAGTATAACAATAAAATGAAGTGTTTTTTTAATAACAATCTCATAGCGTATTTTCTAATTATTGATTAGTCTGTGATAACAAAAAGGATAGCACTTCTAGATCCAAGGTATTTATATCTTCTGAGTTTTATTTTCGTTCACTTCGAAGCATCTACAATCTGCTTACAACTACTGTTCAGATATTCCTTACGTTTTGACAAGTTTTGAATGTCACAAATAACACTAAACACATCAAAATAATGACTTAACTTCTCAAAACTTTCTGTCATTGACATAAGATCAGTGCCTATTACAACATTAAAAAAGTTTAGCATAGTTCCTTTTATTTTTCTAAAACGTATTCGTTTCTGTTTTCATAAGAAAAGTGCATTTTTATTCTTTTACATCTGGCTAAATAGGTTTCGTTTCTGGTTGAACATCTGGTTTCGTTTTAAACTGTATTTGGTTTTACTGCCGTTTTAAATTTTGCTTTTTCCAACAGGTAGAACCTTTTCTAAAAATTCATGCGGATGGGAAGTATGAAGGATATGTCATAGACCTTTTGGAAGAACTCATGAAAGTAATTGGACGAAGTTATGTTCTTAATTTAGTGAAGGACGAAGCATATGGAGTTCTGTATGATGGAAGATGGAATGGAATGATAGGAGAACTTGTTAGAGGGGTAAGTATTGCAGCAATTTTTTCGTGCAGGATACACAGCTGGCAGCAGAGCCGTTGCATCCCAGGGGACCACACTAGGTCGCATGATTTAACGGGCAAAGTTTTTTACACTTTAGGATGGAAACGGGCAGCAAAATTTTGGAGTCTCAAAGTTTGCACAGGGCAGCAAAATGTCTAGCGCTAGTCCTGTGCTAGACATTCGAATCAAACAAAGATCTACTTCCCTTTGAAATTAATTCTATGAACTGAATTTTCGATCTCTCAATTGAGCACTTGATACAATATCAGTGACCCGCTTTGGATCAAAATATTTATCAATGTCCAGCGTATCTGTACTGCTGGTGTCTTTACGGGGCCTTTATATTCTCGCTTCATAGGTTAGAATGCACTGCTTCATCCTGATACATATATCTGAGTAGTTTAGTCTGATTTAATATGCAGAGTTCAAAATACAGAAGTACACCTTGCGAAAAAGAAATCTGAAAGGTTTCAGATTTTAAATTACGTCCAAAGGGGCCTTTTTTTAACGTTTTGTGTGTTACCTTTATTTATTAAATATCATGTTCTTTGCATTTAAACCATAAAATTCAGTTCAAGAGCAATATCGCAAAATAATTTTAAATTGAGCATATCTTTAGAATTTCCGATACACAGTTCCGCAAAAATTCAGTGTCGCCAATGCTCGCTTTGAAATCGTTGAGTTTGTTAATCAAAAATTCATTGAAGTTTTACAAAATATGAAATCGATAATAAAACAAATTCCAAATTTCAAATTTGGGCTTTCAGATGCCCATATTCGCAGTAGGATTACGTCATTCAAAATTGGATGGCTCTACGTACCGTTGTTTTATCACAATGCGAGAAACATACACACATGTATGCAGATTATTCATTATTTAATTTCTTGAAATATAATACAGGGCGATAGTATTTGGTGGCAATGATTTGAAAAGTGATACAGCCTTTTAAAGTTTTCAACGCAAAGTCGCAAAACGAAAAACAATAGTCCTTCAGGGGTTATGTGTGTTACCTTTATTTATTAAATATCATGTTCTACGTACTCAAACCATAAAATGAGTTCAACAGCAATATCGCAGAATATTTTTGAAATGAGCATATCTTTAGAATTTCCGATCCAGAGTCTCGCACGTTGGAGATAAAAAATGCTTTTTTTTTTTTTTTTTTTCTTTTTTTTTTTTTTTTTTTTTTCCCCGTACAGTGTTGCCATTACTCGCTTTGAAATCGTTAAGTTTGTTAATCAAAAATTCGTTGAAGTGTTACAAAATAAGAAATCGATAATAAAACAAATTTCAAACTTAAATTAGGGCTTCCACCTGCTCATATTCTATAGAAAATTACGTTATTCAAATTTTGATGGCTCTAAGTACCGTTGTTTTATCACATTGCGATAAACATACATACATTCAAGCACATTCTCCTTTATTTAATTTCTTTTGAAACAATACAGGGCGATGCTTTCGGCATACCAGACGTGAAAAATCATAAATCAAACAATGTTATACATATTAGTAAATTACAAATGAATGTCACTGAATGATATTAAATGGAAAAACAAATCAATCTCCGAATATATTAATTTATTTTGTAACCGATTCCTCAAGATAAAAATTATTATTATTAGTCCAAAGGGATTTGAATCCCGAAGGACTATTAGTTTCGTTTTGGCATTTTGCGTCGGACTCATAAATGTCGGTTCACTTTTCAAACTGTTGCCACAAAATGTTAGAGTCCTGCATTATATTTGAAGAAATTAAATAATGAAAAATCTGCATAAATGTATGTATATTTCTCGTATTGTGATAAAACAACGGTACATAGAGTCATCGAATTTTGAATAACGTAATCCTCCAACGAATATGAGCATGTGGAAGACCAAATTTGAAATTTGAAATTTGTTTTATGATCGATTTCCTATTTTTTAAAACTTTGACGAATTTTTGATTAACAAACTCAAGGATTTCAAAACGAGCAATGGCAACGTTGTGCAGAAAAAACATTTTTATCTCCAGTGCGTGAGTCTCTGTATCGGAAATTCTAAAGATATGCTTTAAAACTATTTTGCGATATTGCTGTTGCACTGGATCTTATGGTTTAAGTGCGAGGAACATGATATTTAATAAAGAAAGGTAACACACAAAATGTTAAAAAACGCCCCTTTGGACGTAATTTAAAATCTGAAACATTTCAGATTTTTTTTTTTTAATTATTTTTTGGATTGTAAAATTAAAATAAAATCCCAAACTTTCAAATTAGATATCTCGATGATTTTTTTCGTACAGGAGTCAAACGTTTTGTGTTTTATTTTTAAAAATGAACATAAACTTTTACTAAATGCGCTGGGACTGGGAGACTGTAAAAAATTAGATTCATAATTTGATATATGAAACTGTATGTGAGATCGACTCGTAATAACTAATTAAAGTTGAGCAAAATGAATAACAAATTAAAACTTCATTATCATAAATTGCCAAACTGCACAGAGTTTAACAATACCTGCGCTTTGCAAATCAAAGATACAACTAAACAAATTCTAATACAACAAATCTATTAGACCAGAATATAGGTACGTGGAATTATATTACATCCAAATATGGAATAATAACTTCCAAATGCAGAAATTATCATTAAACACTCAAAGACTTCTCTCAAAACTATTTTGCTTCGAGAGTGGGATTCAGTCACATAATTATTAGTTACATTCTACGCACTGTATTTATATCAGCCCCTAAACCTTTATACGCTTTAATTAATTTAATACTCCTTCTTCTACGTTACATCTACTATCGTTTCGCTACAAAATCAAAAGAGACAGGACTAAATAAGAAATCAAGGGTAACTTATAAGGAGCTTAGAATTAAATGTAACAATATTACCTAAAATAATAAGGCACGTTTCTCTTTCACATATTTCTAATTTCCCTCTAAAAGCTTATAGTAAGTGTTAACTTAAAATAAGTATATTTTGTTATTTTCCTATGGGATATAAATTTTATTAATTAAAAATCAAAGAAGTAAAAGAAAATCTGAAAGGTTTCAGATTTTAAATTACGTCCCAAGAGGCTTTTTTTTTTTTTTTTTTTTTAAACATTTTGCGAGTTACTTTATTTATGAAATATGTTCTTCGCACTGAAACCATAAAATTCAGTTCAAGAGCAATATCGCAAAATAATTTTAAATTGAGCATATCTTTAGAAATTCCGATACAGTCTCGCGCGCTGAAGATAAAAACGTTTATTTCTGTACAACGTTGCCATTGGTCATTTTGAAATCTTTGAGTTTGTTAATCAAAAATTCGTTAAAGATAAAAAATATATATATTTCCAAATTTCAAATTTGGGCATCCAGATGTCCATGTTCGCAGTAGGATTATGTCATTCAAAATTAGATGGTTCTAGGTACTGTTGTTTTATCACGATGCGAGAAACATACATAGATATATGCAGATTCTCCATTATTTAATTTCCTCAAATATAATATAGGGTGATAATATTTGGTGGCAACAGTTTGAAAAGTGAAACGGACATTTAGAATGATTCGACGCACAATGGCAAAACGGAAACGATAGTCCCTCAGGGACAAAGCCCCTTTGGACTAATAAGGAAATTAAAATAAATCTAATAACTCGTAGTACTTGAAGTACTAAGGCTCATTTCTCTTTCCCATATTACTAGTTTCCTTCTAAATGCTTATAGTGTAGGGTTCCTAATTCCTTTTGCTTAAGATGAACGTCGAGGAACATAGTGAACTATGTAGCTATTTATCGCTGAGAAGGGTTAAAATACCCTTTTATTCACTCAAATAAGAATAACAGTCAGCCCCTTCTCGGGCTTACAGGAAGCCTCTACTCGGGGTTTAACAAATAAGAAACTATCTATAATTAACTAAACGAGACTCAGCCTGTAAGGATTGTGTTAATTTTATTAACAGTTAAATTTTAGGTTAAAGTTCCTTTCTTGTCAAAATCTTAACTTCAACTTAACTACTTCCGGCCAGAACGTAGTTTTAGAATCCCTCTGAATACATAATGAGGAAGAGCGGTATTTAACCGCGAAGTTCTACTTGCTGAGTTAGAGAGAATCAGAGTTTCTGATTTGCGCGCGTCTGCCTTTTCGGCTACTCTCTCTCAAAGCTATTATTACGCTCGGCCGTACTCAGGCCCTTGACAGCTTTGCATTCAATTAGCGTTAAGGGGCCAACTCGGTTAGAATCTTGATCGGCTATATCTCTTTTTAGTTTAGATTAGTTTTAGTTTACTTCTTAGCCTCTTAAGTTCAAGCCTAAGTGTCGGCTTTTATTGTGCACTCCGAGACGGAGTTCTGTTAAATCTTATGTGAATAATAAAGGGTTAGTTACCCTTTCATCTTGTTGTTTCTTGTCACACGAACTCAAGCGATTATTCGCTTAACTGTTCTTAAGATTCTTCACGTTCAACAATAACTTAGCATTTACAAAGTGAGGAACCCTATAAGCCGAAGCTAGATACAATTATCTAACATAGTTGGCCCTTAAATTAAACTAGCCGGCGAATATCAATAGGCACGTATACTACGGCCCAGCATAACAGCTTTAAGAGAGACTTAGCCCCAAGGCAAACACGCGCTACTCAGGATTCCTAGCACTCTCTCTCGTAGTTGAACCTTCCTTAAATACTTCTTCTAACTCATTTGCATTCAACGCAATTCTAAAAACACATTCCGGTAGGAAGTTGTAAGTAAAAACAAGAATTGATAGGAAAGGGTTTCAAAATTAAACTGTTTATAAAATTAAAATATACCTTACAATAGTAAATATCAACTCACAATAATTATATTTTGCTATAAGTTATACTTTTATTAATTAAATAATTACTTTGCTATTTTATATCTTTTTATATAAATTCATGTTTTTTATTATTTTATACAATATTCTTTTCAACTTCCTTTGCAATTTTAAATTCTTTTATAAGTTTTGAAATGCATTTGGTTTTTTTACCACTTCTGTTTGGAAATTTTATGATTTTCTTTTTTTCTTCCTAACCGGCGAAAGGAAGCCGACCTGGCTGTGGCACCTCTGACAAAAACTAAAGAACGGGAGACGGCAATTGACTTCAGCAAAAGTTTTATGCTGCTAGGACTTAACATTCTGCTGAAGAAACCCCAAGAAGAAGAGGCGGTAGCTTTCCGACCATTTTCCTTCCTCACTATATGGCCTGTCGAACTATGGATGATAATTTTACTGGGTGTCGCAGTGTTTGCAGGAACTGGCTATGGAATAAGTCGTTTCATTGGTGCACCGGATCGAGTCCGAGCCCTCGAATCAAAAGGAACTGATAATTTATCCCCTTGCGGTAGCGTCTGGTTTACATGCGGATCACTTTTATTCAGAGATACAGGGATATATCCAAGGTTTGTAACTGAATGCATCGTATTTAGTTTTCAATTAATTTATTTAAATAATTTGTAGGAGATTAAATATGCTTCCAAATTTTCATCTTGGCAATTTGAGCATCCGAAATTTGACTATCTGAAATTTTAAATTCTCTCTCCATAAAGACAGCCAGGCAACTTATAGTCCCGTTCTAAACCTTTCAGCAAACAATTTATAAGATTATGTATACGCTGTTTGCCTTCCAGTAATGTATCACAAACTCGTGAGTAAGTTTAAACAAACTTTTTTAGTAATTATTCATTCTAACAAATTTTCACAGCTCATGTAATAAAATAAGACGTTCTCTGCTTGCTTGATTGCAAAATATAAGATTTAGAGTCAAATTTAATATGATATTCAGATGACAAACTATATCTATAAGTTTTGGCTCAGGCTCTCGACTCATGCGAGCAAATACGGCTAACAAAGGTTAAAGCCGATTCAATCATCGATAAGTTGAAACGATTGAAGAATTAAGGTTATGACTACTACATAAATTTGTAAAGACATTAGGTTATTTTGAAGCAGGAGATATGAAAAATGTGCATTGCCGTCGCCGGGACTCGAACCACGGACTTTTCCAATACGCGCCGAGTGTGCTGACCACTACACCACGAAGGTCTGCTAAAGAAGGTGGAAGAAATACCTTACATACTCGCCTTTTAAAGGGCCACTGGGGATATTCTGGTGGTGGAGAATCATCATCCACCACCCTTTTAGTTCGGACGCCACTGTAGAGACATAAGTTATTTCGAAGCAGGAGAGATGAAAAATGTGCAATGCCCTAGCCGGGACTCGAACCGTGGTCCTCTCGAATACGCGTCGAGTGTCCTGACCACTAACGACGAAGACATGCTAAGAAAGCGGGAGAAATACCTTATAAATTTTCTGACAATTCATATTATAAAAGACTGCTATGCAACTAAAATTATATGTGCGATTTAAATACTATTCTTAAAACTATTTGTATTTCCACAACTGTTAATTTTATTGATTAATCATCGGTAATTTAGATAATATTCGTTAGAAAAAAATCCCTTTTATTTCATTACATACGAAATGTGTATAATTATTTAAATCAATATCATCGATAAATTAAATAACATTCATTAGAAAAAATCTTTTTAATTTATTACATACCAAAAGTGTATAATTAGTTAAATAAATACATACCACTTTATTACATTCATAAAACAGTACCTGGTATTTACATAACTATGACATTTTTAATTTCCAGTAGCATTCACAACAAATGACCAGCCAGTCAATCAGTTAAATAGTTAATAGAGCTTACGTACTAAATTCTATTATAGTTTAACAATACAAATTATTTTCACAATCATTCCGGCTTACTTCAAAAATACCGATACTTCTTTAACGCTTTGTCTAGAAACTCAAATAAAATGATGCTAAGTATCTATTCCTATTATAACACTACAATACCTAAATTAATTTTTCCTGGTATTCCATTCTCAACTTCAGTATTATTAAATGAAAACTTTTACCACCTTAACCTAAAAAAAAATATAGGGTGTTTATAAAGTCTCTATACGTTTTGTTTAAACAGGCCTTATTCTGAAATATAAGTTATTTACAGGAAAATGCAACATAATACAACACTAAATTAGTACAATTCAATGTAGCCCTTTTGAGTGTCTAGGCACAATTGCCGCCATTCCACTACACTCTGGAACATCTTATGTAAAGTTATTGGTGTAATTTCAGCCATAATTCACTGTTTTAATTATTCAATGCTGTCAGTCTTTACTCGATACTCTTCGGACTTGATAAAACCCCATACGAAAATGTCTAAGGGAGTAGTTTGGTGACTGTGGAGCCTGGTGACTGATAGGTGGATTAGCCAAGACTAATCCACTTATCAGGAGAAGTTTCATTAAGATAATCACCCACAATAATGGGAAAAATGGGAAGGTACCCCATCCTGTCGGTAGACAAGTGTCAATAGTGCCATCTGATAGTAGCTGTAGCTCAAGATATTGTTGCAATATATCGAGAAAAATTTCTCCAGTGATGGTCCTTTCTGGAAACATGAAAGGTCCACAGAGCTTAGTTATTTCAATTCATACATTAACTTTAGGTGTGTCTTTCTGAGATTCGTATAACATGTTTGGTTGTTCATCAGTCCTCATTCGGCAATTAAGCCTACTAACATGGCCGCTGAGATGGAATGTGGCTTCTTCGTTAAAGAAAACATTCTTCATTAAGTTCTCATTGTCTACAGCTTCCAACAAATCAAAGCACATGGCTTGCCAAGGTGCATAGTCCTCGGCTTCAAGCTTATGCACAGTTTTAATGTGGTAGGCATTCTTGTTTAAAGGACAGCGTAGAGTTTTCCAAACCGTAGTATGCGAATACCGAGTCTCTGGCTGAGTCTTCGTCTGGATGCCTGCTGGCTACGTGTAATCGTTTCTTATACGCTTTGCTCATTTTGTGGCGTTATCGAAGGTCTTCCAGAACGGTCTTCATCTTTAACACTACCAGTTCGCTTGAGTTTGTTTATTAAGGTTTTTAATAGCTGCTCTGGTAGGGGCTTGTTTCCTGAATTTGAGCGCGAACTCCTCCTGCACGTGTTAATACGTTTATCTACGTGTACGGGCACAAACAATGGCTGTTCTTTCCTCTGTTGATAGCATTCTTTCAGATCGCCTCCAAAGAAACTCGAATTAAAAGATACTCGTATATTCAAAAATGTATAGAGACTTTATAAACACCTTGTATTGCATCCAGACCCATCACCACTAAAACTTACTTGCTTTTAAATAACTCTTACTATAAGGCAATTAACAAGCTGGGCGAAAGTTGTAGAAAGATAGTCAATGATCGATACCAGAAGTTTTCTTTAACATCTAGAACTCTGTTCTTGTATACATTACTAATTTAGATTCTGGTTGGAGCTGACGAAAAAGAAGTGAGAGTGCAGGCAATATAGTAAGGTAATAGATTAATAAATGTAAAACCTTACAAGTTATGATTCGAAAATTATGGTATGTTAAATATTATACAGTTTGGTATGTTTTGCAATCATCTAATAGTGTTCAGACTCTTGGTATACATTAAGCGAATTATCGCTATGTCTAAAATAGTAACTGAAACTTGTAAAATTAAATTTAAATAAGGTAATAGCCAAGGGCTACACACATCAATTTAGCGCGAATTTGCCTTACAAATCTAACCGTTATGGATATTCAATATCAGCAGTTATAATGCAAGGCCGAAGGCAGTTATACTGCAAATAATGTAAGGCAGTTACAAATCTTATCTGATGTAGTAACGTGGGCTATAGGGGCAGAGCACGCTCTCTCTTACAATATAAAAACCTCTAAAAATACTCGGACATTTACAACATAATTAACATAAAGGAACCTTACAACATAAACACTAATTAAGCATTTACAAGATAACTTGCAGCGACGTTCCGAATACCACTATATTTATGATTCTGATGTATAACTACAATTATTCAGAAAGAATTTTTTCTTTCACAGAATATTTACTCACCGAGTATGGGCTGTGATTTGGTGGCTTTTCTGCCTCTTTCTGTTGTTCGCTTACGTTTCTTGCTTGTCAGCTGCTCTTATCCGAGCAAGAACAACAGTAACGACTATCCACTCGAAGAAGACATCGCAAGAAATTTTAATGGTATATCATCCTTTATCGCCTTTTTTTTTAATATTTTTTAATTTGAATTTACATACGAATCTGAATTTGCAAACTTTTCTTAATGCTTGTACAGCCGTATCAAAATTCCGCCATTTTGCCTGCTTCATTATATTAAACAACCCTTTATTAAATTTTATAGAAAAATAGTGATACGAAGGTCTAAAATTGATGCAGTAGTGGCCAAAGTTATGGAAACCTTTTAAAAAAAGTATATTTTTTTTAGGTTTTGGTGATCTATAACAACGCCGTTTTTCAGAATAATACTATAGAATTCCATATTAGTGGAAAGATAATTTAATTAAGAATACAATGCGATAAAATTTATCTGGGATTACTTGTGATAGCAGCAAATACAAAGAAAAAAGCCGAAGAGCATCGAAAGAATTAAATAAGCAAAATTTCTCACTATGTCAGTTAATATTTAATTGGGTAACCTTTACCATTAATCACTATGTCGGTTAATATTTAATTGGGTAACCTTTACCATTAATAACTATGTCGGTTAATATTTAATTAGGTAACCTTTACCATTAATCACTATGTCGGTTAATATTTAATTGGGTAACCTTTACCATTAATCACTATGTCGGTTAATATTTAATTGGGTAACCTTTACCATTAATCACTATGTCGGTTAATATTTAATTAGGTAACCTTTACCATTAATCACTATGTCGGTTAATATTTAATTGGGTAACCTTTACCATTAATCACAGCTGTGCAACGCTTTCTCGTGGACTGAACGAAGTATTTTAGGTCTGCCCACATCGTCTAGTGCAGGGATAAGCAAATCGACCGCGGGTCAAAAATCGGAAAAAAAAAAAAAAAAAAAAATTGGCGGGCGAAGATAATTTTTTCTAAAATTTTAAAAACAATATACAAGCATTACTGTTTAAATATGTTGAGATGAATGAAATTGCGGTTTCATTTTAAAAATTTCTTTATATTGAGGTTCGAAGTGAGATGTACTGATTCTAAGGAAAGATGCTAAATGCTCATCTGTCAGTCTACTTCTGAAATAATTCTTTCTAAGGTTCATAGTTGAAAACAGTTATTCACATAAGATGAAGCAAACATAGCACTAATTTTCTGAGCGTGAGATATTAAATTTGGAAAACTTGCTTGGGTACTATAATGATTTGTAAAATATAATGATTTTGGTACTATAATGATTTGTAAAACTCTAACTTTGGCATATTTAGAAACAACTGTTTGAGATGAATGTTAGATTGCAACTCAATTAATTCAAGCTGCAAATCTGACCTCACTGCTTTACAATTTACGTTGCAAGGCATGGTAAAAATATCCAATTCTGTTTGAATGGCACTGAAATCTTGAAATCTGCGTTCGAACACAAAATACAGTTTTTTTTTTTCAAGCCATCTTCACAATTCTTAAGCTTCTCTACATTTACTGAGGGTATTGAATTTAACCTCGGGAAATGACATAAGTCGTTCTTAGCTAGCTGCCCAGCAAACAGATTAATTTTTAGTCTAAAAGCCTTCAGATGGGCTCAGATATCGTCAATAAATTGATCTTTCCCTTGCATCTTGACATTCAAGTTGCTCATATGACAAAGATCTGTGAAAAATGCAAAATCCGAAAGCCATTCTGTGTCTTCTAACATTTCGCACTCCGCAGAACACCGTCTCTCATGGAAGAACGACGCAATGTCGTCTTTCAGCTGCCAAACTGGCTCGAAAACACATCCTGAACTAAGCCGCCTTACTTTCGTGTAATACAGTACATCAGAGTATTCAGATTGCACGGACTGAAGAAAATCTCGAAAATGCCTGCGAGTAAGCACACGAGATCGAATAGTATTTACGTGCTTCACGACTGCATCAAGCACGGGTTTCGTATTCAATGCAGATTTACACAGAACATCTTGATGCATAACACAATGTAGAAAAACAACATTGTTTTCGGGATAGTTTTGATTAAAGCTTCCAAGAAATCCAGATTTTTTTCCTAGGCACTTCCAAAGTTAAAAGCTCTTCCTGAAATTCACGAAAAATATCTTTCTTTTAAATGACGCATGCACGCCAGTTCCGCGGTAATTTCAAAGTTCTCAGCAACACCTCTTATAAATAATACTAATTGAGCAGTATCATTTATATCTGTGCTTTCATCCTTAGCTATGGAGCAAAATTTAAACTAGTTAGTCTTTGACTCTAATTCTGATGTCAAATTTTTATCGATGTCTTCGATTCTAGAAGTTGCCGTTTTTCGAGATAAGCTGACAGTCTCAACATAAATTTTTCTTGTCTAGACATAAAACATCACAAACTTGGAGCATGCATTGTTTAACGAACTCCTCATCACTGAGAGCTTTATTATTTTTAGCAATGTTATACGCTACAATGCATCTTGCATGTGTAGCTGCTTCTTGGATATTGTTTACCTTCTTGAAAAAATTTTGTCGGCCTGATAATTTTTTTAGTCCAAAGGGATTTGAATCCCGAAGGACTATTAGTTTCGTTTTGGCATTTTGCGTCGGACTCATAAATGTCGGTTCACTTTTCAAACTGTTGCCACAAAATGTTAGAGTCCTGCATTATATTTGAAGAAATTAAATAATGAAAAATCTGCATAAATGTATGTATATTTCTCGTATTGTGATAAAACAACGGTACATAGAGTAATCGAATTTTGAATAACGTAATCCTCCAACGAATATGAGCATGTGGAAGACCAAATTTGAAATTTGAAATCTGTTTTATGATCGATTTCCTATTTTTTAAAACTTTGACGAATTTTTGATTAACAAACTCAAGGATTTCAAAGCGAGCAATGGCAACGTTGTGCAGAAAAAACATTTTTATCTCCAGCGCGTGAGTCTCTGTATCGGAAATTCTAAAGATAGGCTCGTTTTAAAACTATTTTGCGATATTGCTGTTGCACTGGATCTTATGGTTTAAGTGCGAGGAACATGATATTTAATAAAGGAAGGTAACACACAAAATGTTAAAAAACGCCCCTTTGGACGTAATTTAAAATCTGAAATATTTCAGATTTTTTTTTTTTTTTTTTTTTTTTTTTTAGAAAGACTTTCTGCATTTTGTTTTCTTTCATATTCGGACATTGCTTTCTAATTGGAATTCTTACGCTGTGAAATGACGGGAAATGTTATATTCTGTGAAGACTGCTACAGCTTAATTGCAGATGAGACGTACTGGTTTATTGTTTACAACTGTAAAAAAAATAATTCCAGGTCCGCTCCTCATTAAAAACGCTGCACTCTGAATCAACTTTACGTCTTTTAGTAGCCATTTTAGGGTTGAAATATTTTATGAATAACCCAAACAAGCTTGGGCCTGATAGAACCTTCCGGCGGTCCGTAGTTAGCCCGTGGGCGTAGTTTGCCCATCCCTGATTTAGGCTATTTTATGTAAATCAATCGAATTAGAAAAGAAAAATGTAATATTTTTTAACAACAAATATTGTTTTTAAATAACCTAGTCTGTTAATATGTTGCAGATTATGAATCAGTGCAAAATCGTCTTTCGAGACAAATAATCTCTTGAGCTAATATAATCTAGTATATGTATATATTTAAGGTAATTCTATACAAAATATTTAATATCTCTGTGGATCTTCCGCCAGATACCAATGATATTCTTTGTGGTATTTCTTCTGATTCTGTGCACGTTATCCATTCTGAATTTTTTGTCTGTTCTGCGGAATCACCTGTCGCTTCATTATCTACTACCTTAATTTTTCTCTTTCTACTTCATCGCTATCTTCATCACTGCTTTTCTTCTATCTGTTGTCAAGTAGTCTATAACCAAACGTAATTTCGTGTTTCATCAATAAAAAGTCGAACTCACTTTTACTTGAACTAATTCCTTCATCATATTCCATGCATATTGTGCTCCGTAACTTTGAAAATAATGTCCTTTCTGCCTCGACTTTCAAGTCCGAACTAACTTCGAAGAGGCATTTACGCACTCTGTCCCAAAAAGTTTATAGACTCAACTATATTTAATAGTTGAGTGAGTTTAATATAGTTTCATAGTTGAGGGAACTATATTTAATAATGATGTGTTTTAGAAAAATGGAAAGGAACACAAACATCAAATAAAAGTCTGTTTATGTTCGTCACATGGGACTTGCATTCCAGAAATTATTCCAATAAGATAGCAATTTGTATTTTAGAAAAAATAAAACACAGAAGACATGTGTACCAAATGTTTACAGAATATTAACATTTTAACAACGTGTGATCTATTTCAAATTACTTAATAATTCAAGTCGCCTCATTATTCCGTATGCCGTCGAATACACATTTCCCCATCGAGAGAACTAAGTTTTATAATAACTCTGCTTCCACATTGTACAATGCACTCTTGATGACTGCTTTTGAGGCACTTATAGAAGAGAACTGCTTTCCATTCTCCGAGAGGTGATACCTGTTTACAAACCCTAATTGTGAAAACTGTATTTTTTAACTGTATTTGGTGTTTTATACTTTTCTGCATTTTACAATTTTTTATCAAGATGTTTTAAATTTTTATGTATTCTTGTCTTGCCGCGAAATGAGAACTGAATTAATTGAATGAGAAATATATGCCTAATGAAATTTGAGGAAATAAGTTTAAATGAAATGAAGCAAAATATATGTATAATTTAATAGGCCGTACAAGGAAGTCATGTGGTGCACACATCAGATATTTTTCTACAAATATTTGATATGAAATAGTAAAAATTATTATACTATATGAAGTTTTCCATCTATTCTGTTTTTCTTCTTTCTTTCTTTCTCTCCCCCTTACAAATTTCGCCAGTAGCTTCTGTAAAGTTTTTTTTTATTATTATTTTATTTATTTATTTATTTATTATTATTATTATTATTATTATTATTGTATTATTTCAGGACTCGCTACAAAAGGGTTCTCCAACTATTGGTACTGTCGCTGCTGGCTCTACAGTGAAGTTTTTCTTGGTATGACGATTTCCGCAATTTTTTTTTAAATATAAATAATAAATACCTCTTCTTGTCTGAAATATTATGTAACTAGAATTATACTGTACAGACATTAGGATTTTTTTTAAAGCAAGAGAGATGAAAAATTAGCAACCGCCTTCGCCGAGAATCGAACCACAGACCTCTGAAACACCGGCTCAGTGTGCTGATCACTACACCACGAAGGCATGCTAGGAAGGCGGGAGAAATACCTTATATACTCCCCCCTTTAAAGGGCGAGTGGGGTTTTTAGGGGACCCAGTCGCCAAATCCTGGGTGTGGAGAATCCTCATCCAACACCCTTTTAGTTCGGGCGCCACTGTAGAGACATTAGATTATTTGGAAAAGCCGAAGAGATGAAAAATCAACAACGCCTTCGTCGGGAATCGAACCACGGACCTCTGGAATACCGGCCCAGCGTGCAGAACCACTACACCACGAAGATACGCTAGGAAGGTGGAAATACCTTATAATACTTTTTCAAAATTACCATTCAATGCCTTTCATTTCGACAAAACCAGCGGGAATGCCTGTGAGCATTATCTCGTCAGCTCTCATTTTTATATAGGATAATAATTGATGCTAGAAGGAAATTTAGAATACATGATGTTTCCTGCTATTTTTTATAACAATGCTATTTTCCGAATTTTAAATATCTTGTCTTTTGGTATGAGAATGATCCATCTTACACTCGTAATTTTTAAATAAAGTATTTTCTTATAAAATTTTACTGGTAATTTTTCATGAAATATGTAATCTAAAAAAGATTAAAAAAAAAGAAAATAAGTAACTGCATGAAGTTAATTACGAGACTATTTTCTTTACTTTTGTTAATCTTATGCAATAGTGAAAATTATTCATTTTTGCTTAAATTTCTTGTGTTGTTTTTATACATTTATTAGTTAATAAAAGATATGAAAGTAAAAATTATCCTTCTTTTCCTCTTCAATCATTATGCGAATATCCATTTATAATTATTAAAGGCTGAAAAACACAAGTCTACGACATTATCGTCATGCGATGACTTGTAGGTACTTACCATGATATTTTCGACGACGATGTTTTTAAACTGCGAAGCTTTTGAACCGCTTTATTTTCGATGACGATATTTTGTACTACAGTGTTTTAGAACTGTGATGTTTTCTCTTTGCTTTATTTTCTCCCACGATGTTTTCGCCTTGCGTTGTTTTCTCCACGACATTTTCATCCGCGATGTTTTCGGCTGTACTCTCCAGTACTTTTCATTTTTTGATACAAATCGTATTCAACCGGAGAACGCCGTATCGCTGAATAATAGAAGCTCTTGCAATTCTGTTATGAAACTGAACTCCAGTTCTAGCAGAAAATTTTTACGATCACGTAAGATTTTATTTTATTAATAAGCAAGTTTTAAAAATCGATTCTAACTTCTAAATACACGCCCGTGTTTTCTTCGGAAACAAGATTTTTAAGGAAAGAAATTCCCTCACCCATATATCAAAACCTTATTCTCTGTGATGTGTAATAAATGACAGCTCGTTTGACAAGGGGTAAATTTTTCTCTCCGAAAGTACTAGAAATGATTGCGCTTTCGTGTCCGCTGATCAGTATTGGAAGCTTCACTTACTCACGATTTACAGTAGAACGTGAAAGTGGTATCATTGTGATGTTTTCCCAAGTTACAACGGCCTTAACGTAGTAAAATATTGAGATAAATGGCTCAAACACAATCGACGCTAATGACCTCCCACGGAAAAGACACATGCAAACCTTTCACAACGATATAATCAAATATGGAGGCTGTAAATAGTATCTTGTGCAGAACCTTATGTTTATTCCAAGCTTACAGATAGATCATTTCCGAGATTCGCGAGAAATGTTTTTCTCTGTCACATTCTGCATGATCACTAGACTTACATCGGCTGAGAATTGTTAGTAAGCGTTGAACTCGCTAAACACTTTCTCTATTTTCTCTTTATTTTATAAATACTTACACTTTCTCCCCTTTTCTCTCATTCTCATTACTGACGCTTTAATCATTCTACCTTTTCCCATATGTATGCAGGAAAAATAATGAGCTTTGTTTTTAAACGTTTTTTGAAATAGTAAATTGTAATGTATATTCAGGAATTAAACTCAAACAGAGCCCGACGCCACTGTTTCTAATTTTTGAGTGAGGTTTTAATTTCAACTCGGAACCCCAAATAAGACGAATTCTAGTATTTAATTTTGTCACTTAACTATTCATCATTAATTTAATTTGATTTACTAAACTTTTGTATAGCTCTTTACATTTTATTGAATTTCATTTTTAATTAGTCCAAAGGGATTTGAGTCCCGAAGGACTATTACTTTCGTTTTGGCATTTTGCGTCGGACTCCTATAAATGTCGGTTCACTTTTCAAACTGTTGCCACAAAATGTTAGAGTCCTGTCTTATATTTGAAGAAATTAAATAATGAAAAATCTGCATAAATGTGTGTATATTTCTCTCATTGTGATAATATAACGGTATCTAGAGCCATCCAATTTTGAATGACGTTATCCTACTGCGAATATGGGCATCTGAAATCCCAAATTTGAAATTTGGAACTTGTTTTATTATCGATTTCATATTTTGTAAAACTTTAACGAATTTTTGAGTAACAAACTCAACGATTTAAAAGCGAGCAATGGCAACACTCTACGGGGGGGGGGACCTTTTTATCTCGAGCGCATCGAACCGTGTATCAGAAATTCTAAAGATAGGCTTATTTTAAAATTATTTTACGACATTGATATTGAACTAAATTTTATGGTTTAAGTGCAAAGAACATGATATTTAATAAATAAATGTAGCACACAAAACGTTAAAAAAACACCCCTTTGGACGTAATTTAAAATCTGAAACATTTCAGATGTTTTTTATTTAATTATTTTAATTACTTATTTTTTTATTTTATTTTCCTAACTGCTTTTCGTAAGGCTCCGAAACAAGTTTTAGAGATTAAGCCTTGCTCAATACGATAAGCATCTCCTAATACGAAGAGAGGAGGAGAGAAGGATTCTGTAGTTTAATTGTTCTTTCTCGTTTTTCTTGTTTATCTGAAGTTTTCATGTTTATTACTGTTACTGTTGATGTGCATCTGAAATCTCAAATTTGACTATTGCGAAGCTACTTTTGCGACTATTGTACTATTGCGAAGCTACTTTTGCAGAGGAATCGTTTTCTCATGTATATGATTCTGGATAGTAGCTCAATATAAATAATATTCCATAACGGTAATCTTTGCTAATATCTTCAAACTAGAATTCCTTTTCGAAACCGTTTACAGTAGTTGATATGGTCACTGCGGGGGGGGGATATGGTGGACAGTTCTATATCTCCCGTTAGAACGGGAGTACTGGACCGACTGACGAAATTCAAATTGCGTTTTTCATGTCTTGAAAGCGCGACTTAGGATATATATTAGATTTATATATAGCGTTGCTCTAATAAAGGTATTTTGACACAAAATCGGACCTTTTTCTGAAATAATATACCAACATTTTTCCGTATTTAAATTCTACAAATCAAATTACGCCAAACTACCAAGTTTTCTAAAAATCGCAGGAGTAGTTTTTAAAATATTAACTCTCAAAATTTTAGCTCCTCAATATGAATTGAGTTTGGTATATATTTATTAATCTCTCTTTTTTTTTTCAAACTTATTTGATTCTTCCTTTCACATTTCAAAACTCAGGTTCATTTCAAATAAAATTCAACCATTTTTTATGATTTATTTTTAAAATTTGTATTTTTAAATAACTTTTATAAATCTTTAAAAAAAATTGAATTATAATCTATAAAATTTTTACCATCATCTTAAAGTAGACGTATTTCTAAGCATACCTGCAGAAATTTACAGTTTTTTATTCAAAATTTCCGAATATATACATGAATTTATATATTGGCCCGTTTTGAAAATTTGGCATATTTCTTCAAAGCAATAAAACATCAAATATGGTTTAGGCACTTTGCTAAAATTACTTGAAAGTAGGAACGAAGTGACTTTTTCCGTTCATGCAACAATGTAAAAGGATAGGTACGAGGTTATTTTTTTTTTCTCTCCAGCATTATGGAAGGGAAAGGAAAATAGGTTGCTATATATTAAGAAGTTCGCCAAGTGAATTATTCTTGGCGCAACCTGAAAAAAATTGGGCCAAGATAAATTTTTGAATTTCTCTGTAAATTTCGCATCAAATTTTACAAAATTTATTATCTAGGCATCATTTGAGTCGTAAAATCGAAATATAGAAAAAAAATGGTATGTTATTTCAGAAAAAGTTCGATTTTGTGTCAAAATACCTATGTTAGAACGATGCTATATATAAATCTAATATATATAAGTCGCGCTTTCGAGACATGAAAAACGCAATTTCAATTTCGTTAGTCGGCCCAGTAGAACGGGAGATATAGAACTGCCCCATTTTTTTATTTGCTAAGAGTACTTACTTATAAACGATGTATTACTTTGCTGTTCTCATTATTGCATGCAGATAAAACAACATTTATTTGCCGTCAGTTTTATTTTAGCAGAAAATGCTTCGACAATTGAACACTCTTTCAGTTTTTTCAGCTGCTACTAAATGAAAGACGAGTGCCACAAACAGGCCTTAATTTCTTAAGTGCCGCAGCGTTATAATAAGGTCGTTAGGAAACATGAAAAAAAATTGAAATTAAAATAGGAAATAATTATTAATGATTTATGTTGTTAGAATACGGCAAACCCCAGGATTGCTAGTATATGCGTAAAGGAAGGGATATCTTCATGGTGAAATTTCTAAAGAAACCTTGCTCGTATTAATGTTTCACACGGGGAAAACCAACCAAACAGCCAGCCCGTTCTCTTGGCTTCGAACCCCAGTCTTGGGTTCTCTTGCATTTGACACGTAGTCAAGTGTAACGTAAGGTAAGTAAAGTAAGGTAATTTAATGCATCGTTGTATAAAATAACCATTTTCATTTCCCATATTTCATTACCTCGAAAATTCTACAAGGGCACTTTGTCACTACGTTTGGTGCTATACGAGCTGTTAAGTATAGTATACTATGCCCCTTGTCATTCGATGCGCATTAAGAGATATAAACGACAGTTTTTCTACACAGTTCTGTGAAGCTGCACTATATTTCTACGGCCAATGGTGAAATTCTGATGTCCCGCTCACTTCTACCTACACCTGTAAATGCGGATATGTGAAACTGCCAATACCTTGTAGAGACATTAGGTATTATTTGAAAGCAGAAGAGATGAAAAATGAGCAATGCCCTTGCCGGGACTCGATTCACAGACCTCTCGAATAACGCGCCGAGCGTGCTGGCCGCTACAACACGAAGGCATGCTAAGAAGGAGAGAGAAATACTTTATATATCCCCCTTTTAAAGGGTGGCTGTGGGTTAGGGTAACCCGTTGCCTAATCCTGGTTGCGGAGAATCATCATCCACCACATCATTTAGTTCGGGAGCCACTGTAGAATCATTAGGTATTTTTTGAAAGCAAGAGAGATGAAAAATAAGCAATGCCCTCGCCGGGACTCGAACCACGGTCCTCTCGAATACGCGCCAAGCCTGCTGACCACTACATCACGAAGACATGCTAGGAAGGCGGGAGAAATACCTTATGACCTAATGAACGGACACGACGGTACGACCAGGAAAACTACTAGAAATTTACTGGTACCCAATCGAGCTGTCTAAAATTTATTGCACTTCCCGGGGGGGGGAGGTTAAGGTACATGGCAGCTTTTTTTTCTCCGTAAGCCTCTCAGCTTCCATTGTTTATTTAGAAGTTAGAATCGATTTCCAGCTCTGAACTTATAGGGAACAAAAACTTTTACGAGTCAAGAGGACTTTCTGCTGAAATTGTGATTCAGTTTCCTAAAAAGTAGTGCCGAAGGTCATCTTATTTAGTGCTCTGGTACGCTCCTGTTGGAATTACGATTTACCTCAAAAAATTAGTAGTGTTAGAACTCACCACGATGCAGTTTACACACAAACCACAAACAAAAAGAGAGAGATCAATGAATATTCGAGAACTTACTAGTAGCTAACAACGACGCCCTCTGCAATGAAAGGAAAGAGAAATATAAGGAAAAGGGAAAAGGAAAGGGATAGAATCTATAGACAAAAATGGAACTAATGAAAAGCTGATTTTTTAATATATTCAAGGAAAATGCGAGTAAGAATTTAAGTTATTGACTAATTTTGGGGGAGAATTGTTAGGGGTGTATGGCATAAGGTATTTTACGTTAATTTAACAATTAATATGATTTAAACCTTTTCCATAACTTCTTTTCCGTAGGTTGCAAATTAAATGCTAGAGTATTTAAGTAAAGCGTTTTGAATGTTTTAGAGCTTCTGGCAGCGTCGCCTGCTGTTTCCATTTAATAGCCCAGTTCTGCCAGTGAATAAAATTTAGCCATTTCGCTAGCCGACTTTAAAACGCGCAATTAAAATACGGACTCTTGGGGGTCCGTATTTTAGGAGGAAGCCCAGCTTAGAAAGAACAATTTGCAATTCCTTGAATTTGAAATTTCAACATATGTTACTGTAAAGGCCTTTATTTTCGCGATTTTCGCGAGCCCGTCGTAATCGCGAAAATTTAAGCCTTGCGAAATACTTTTTTTTTTTTACGCCTCAAATAATAATAAAAAATCAGAAATTTTTTACTCATCCAAAATTTCATGATTTATTGCACAGTTACAAGCTGTTTCTTGACAACTTTCTTACTTATAACTATTTTTTGAATAATATACAACTATATTTCTCGAATATAAAACAATAAAATTAATAGAAGGTAGCTCATTCACTTAAAATACTATTTATACTAGCTTCTTTGAAGCTATTCAAAATTATCTCATTTTTGGCTTCAATACCGTTAAAAGAAGCGTGAATCGGTTTCAGTCGTCATGTTCGCAAGTCCACAGATTCTTTTTCCTCTAGAATTTGAAGCTTATTACAATACCACTCAATAAACTCATTCTTGAGCAAATGCTTGAACTCGCCATTTACAGTTAAGTCCAAAGGTTGGAGCTCTCCTGTGCAGGAAGCGGGCACAGAAACTGGAATAATATTCCTCTTCTCTAGTCAGTCAGAGAAAGAGGATCTTGGTGTGCCTTAAAAACGTCGAACAATTCAATCGAATTTTTCAACTTTCTCAACTTTACTTAGGTACTTTTGAAATTTTTCAACTTTCGGTTTTGTTCATATAAAATTCGCGAAATTTTCAACTCGTGAAATCACCGATATATTAATTTTCACGAAAATGACTGTCCGCGAAAATAAGGGCCTTTACAGTATTTATTGACTACCCCAAGCGCTGAACTTTCTGCTCATTTTAAAGATTTAATAAAAAGGTTACTTACACCTTTCTTAGGTTCTTTCTTTTTCATAATATTTTAGACTGAGCGATAACTTGCTTGTCAGTCTAATAAGATCAGAAGGACTTATGACAGAATTTCTACAGAACCAGGACTCTCTACATTTGAATTTCTGGTTTACAGCTCAACAGTATTCTGTAACACGTGTTTATCTTTCATTTCATTATAAGTGTTCAATAGCTAAGATCGTTTCTTATGATATTTTGCCATAAAACTTTAAATACCTGTACATAATAACCATATAAATTTAAGGCCATATAAAGTTATTTTTACTGGTACATCAGTTTTATTTGAGTGTCATTCTTTCTCACTGTTTCCATTAATTTCAAACGAAAATTTGAAAGCATCAGTTTTTGTTTAAAAATAAATGAAAAGTGATGTCAAGTATCGTTTCCATTTTATAGAATTAAACGTAGAGTTTGCAAATTTGTGATAATTAAATGCAAACATCATATCGGTTTATTAATTTCCCCCCCCCCCAGTTTATGAATAGAATTGTTGCTCTATAATAATTCGTTTACTTCATATGTGCAGATTTCTGATATATGACGTTTTCTTCTACGGTTTCAGAATACCGAAATAGGCATATATCAAGAGTTTGCCCGATACCTAAAGCAAAATCCAGATGTATTGACCGCCACCTACCGAGAAGGGGTAGAAAGAGTTAGGAATTCGGGTGGATATTATGCCTACATCATGGAATCCGCCTCTAGCGAAGCTGTAGCAAATTCTAAGCCTTGTGATACACTGGTATCAACAGGTTTTCTAAATACAAGGGCGTATGCTGTAGGACTTCCGAAACAGTCTCCTGTCAGGTGAGAATGTACTTGCTTTTATATTTTTATTAGTCCAAAGGGGCTTTGTCCCTGAAGGACTATTGTTTTCGTTTTGCAATTTTGCGTTGAATCACTATAAATGTCCGTTTCACTTTTCAAACTGTTGCCACCAAATGTTAGAGTCCTGCATTATATTTGAAGAAATTAAATAATGAAAAATCTGCATAAATGTATGTATATTTCTCGCACTGCGATAAAACAATGGTACATAGAGCCATCGAATTTTGAATGACGTAATCCTCCTATGAATATGGCCATGTGGAAGACCAAATTTGAAATTCGGAATTTGTTTTATTATCGATTTCATATTTTGTAAAACTTTAACGAATTTCTGAGTTACAAACTCAACGATTTAAAAGCAAGCAAAGGCAACACTCTACAGGGGAGAGAAACCATTTTATTTCCAGCGCGCGGAACTGTGTATCGGAAATTCTAAAGACATGCTCATTTTAAAATTATTTAGCGACATTGCTATTGAATTGAATTTTATGGTTGTAGAGACATTAGGTATTTTTTAAAAGCACGTAAGATGAAAAATTAGCAACCGCCTTCGCCGGGAATCGAACCACGGACCTCTGGAATACTGACCCAGCGTACAGAACCACTACGCCACGAAGGCACGTTAAGAAAGCGGGAGAAATACCTTATATGGTTTAAGTGCAAAGAACATGATATTTAATTAATAAAGGTAACACACAAAACGTTAAAAAAAAAAAAAAAAAAAAAAAAAAAAAAACCGCTCCTTTGGACGTAATTCAAAATCTGAAACCTTTCAGACTTTTTCCCCCAAGTGTTTTATCCCCCCCATGGCAGTAAAATGTTCTCGCACTCCAAGTGGAAACAACAGCGAAAAAGAACTCTTTTTATATTTGTGGGGGAAACTTGTTTAATAAATTAAATATTTGGATTGGATTACGATTTATAACAAAAATCGAATTATGGTTTGCAATAAAAATCATGCAAATATTTATTTATTTATTTAGGACTCACTCCGGGATCATGCAAATATTATCTCCTTATATGTTTGAAGCGTGCCTTCCCCAAAACTCGATGGCGGGTCTCGTACTCACTCCAGCAGTCCGTAGATATTGGTTAGCTGTCCTCTGAGAATTTGCGTCTTGCTTATCTTCGAACAAAGGGCAATGTAAAATTTGGCTCACACAATTGTTTTATTCAAAACTCGAAGGTGGGAGGGTACGGCTGTGATACTGATTATTCCTAACCTCTGTCTTGGTATTAAATAATTTCTGAAAAGAAAGTTAAGAAATTGTGTTAATATTGATTTGTACTTAGAAAAATTGTATAAATTATGATACGTAAAAAATACTTCCAGAAGCCAAAGAAATAGATTAGGTAATGCCATATTGCTCGAGGATTGTGCTTGAATAAATTTACCTCAGTGTTCGAAAAGCTAGCGGGAATTTTAGCGTTTCTGACAGTCCTGTAAGCACTGGCAGACTACTTTTTTTAATATTTGCTGTAGACAAGCGTGATGTCGTTTTGGATAATTTGAAGTGTTAGAATATATTGATCTTGAAACACCTTGGTAAAAGAAGACAGCCAGAAGTTACGGGATAAAAGAATTAGTGAGTAAGAGTTGCATGGTAGAGATTTTCCCTGTGTTAAGGATTTCTTCAACTGTAATTGACTTCAACTGCCCATGTAATTGAGAACGTTACTGCGACGGTCGACAGATGCTATTACGTCGTTTTACCTACAACATGAATTATGCTGTCTTCGAATGTTGTCACATTTTTCTTAAACAATGAGTACGTCATTTGTTGCTCAGCTTCAAGTATTGCAAATTTTATTACATGACATGATATCTTCCATTACATTAGGACTACTATCGAATATTCCACAGACAACACGAGGAAGCAGATTCCATTATATCTGAATTTAGCAATGCTAAGCATCTCAAGATTGTTGCCAAGGAAAATCGAATTCAGCGTTTGTACTGTCAAGAAACTCTCCGACGACAATAGAACTAAGAAATGGAATGAATGCATAGACCGACTTATTTCTAATAATAGGCTATCTCAGTGATCTAATGTGGCTCGAAACGTGTTGTTAGGAAAACCCATGTGTTTGTTAAGTTCAATAATTAATATTTATTAAATAGCTTACCTTGAATTTTCATCGACTTATAGTTACCTGGAAATACTTGAATTTGACACAATAAAAGGAGTCAAAGAATTCAGTAATATTTTGACTTTATCAGCTATCAGATTTGTTTACATGAGTTCTTCCTTTCTTAGCATCGAATACTAGTCGTTTGGTTTTATTTAATATGTTGCCACAAACACACGGCAAAATTAAAAATACATTACGAATTAAACATCTGGCGCGAGCGCAGCGCCATCTGTAGAGAAAGATAAAATAAGGCATAAACATTTTTAAAACTGAACACCATGTTTAATTGAAAATTTATGTTGATAGCAGTTACAAAAACTAAAACGATTTGCATGCTACGGACCTGCCATGGACAGAGGTTCTCAGGCCCATCAGAAGTTTTATCTACCACTTGAATGAAAGACTTTCCAAAACTTCGTGAAACTAGAAGTTAAGCTTCAAAATATTGCACAGATGTGAGGCTGTGTAGGAAAACTGGTATTAGCTTTAGTAATTAATTCCATATGATGGGACTCTTAATTGCAACCATAAAACCAAGAAGAAGTTCTATAGCTTGGTCTTTGTTTGCTTCTTGTCTTAAACAGCAGCTTTATCTATTCTGCAATATGCTGCACATCAGCAAAGGTTTTATCAGATTGTCCTAGCCTCAAGTTGCATCAGTGCCATCTTTTCTCTTTCTACGAACTTGTTGTTAATGGAATACTGCACCAATATAAAATTTTATAGTAATATTTCCTGCCTTTAGTCACCCTCCTTCGCTGACAGGAAGAAAAGCTTTCCTAGAGTTATGTCAAGCTGTATACTTCACTTTTTTACGTTGTTTGACTTCACAAAAACTGAATACGAATGCTGGAATAGACGCCAAATTCAATCTAGTCGAAGATTTACGACCAGCCTTTCGGAAAGAGGTGTAGAAACACACACGGGTCATCAGTAAAAAATCACTTGAAGATGATTTTAAAGACAGTGGGCTCATATTCCACGAGACCTTCACTGCGTTAACTTCAATTTGGTACTTAAGGGGCTAGTCAGTGTGTAAGCTAGGAACCACTAAATGATTCCTGTAAGGGCAAAGCTGGGTACATGCAAATTATTTGTCCTAAGTTTTTGGAAAAGTAATGCTTCCAAACATTAATCGAGATTCCACTTATACATTTGCATCGATTTTTGAGAACAGTTTCTAAAATTTAATAAAGCTTTACGTAAAAATGCAAAAGACCCGTTTATTTAAAGCTTACATAACAATCTTGCCTAGAGATATGTGTTTGTTTGCAATGATGAGGAAGCAGAGGACAAAGTATGAATGGCCCCGTCATGGCGAAATACATGCGGGTTGACTGTTTTTAAGAAGATAAGCATTGTAGGAGAAACTAAGACCATGAACTCATTTCCGAAACACATGGAGGGGGGGATCTCAGATGCAGATATTTTCTTCTACCTAGAATCAAGCAGTAACAATCAGTAATTTTACCCCATGAATCGAGAGTATTTGTAATTGATAGAACTGTGTACAAATGACACAGAGCTTTAGTATGTGCTCCTGCAGAGTGATAATAACACTTCCTCATAGTAAAACAAAACTAAATTAACATTATTTCGTCATTTTCAAAACCCCACCATCTCTAAGAAATCTTTTTAATGCAACAGTCCATAATTACTTTTCCTATAGACCATTTTAGACGTTTTCTTGCGGGACTTTGATAATTGTAATAAAAAGTTATTGCAGTTTAATCCTTTTTTGTTTGTAACAAAAAACCTTTTGTTTTCAGCATAATATTTTATAGCAATAAATGTTTCTCTTAATGAAATTCATAAATAAAGGCTTACATTTAAAGAGAAAAAGAACTAATATAGCCTAAAAAGTTGCCCATGTCTTTATAAAAGAACTGTTATATTCTGAATTACTAAATTTCTGCCTTAAGTAATTACTTTATTCTTATTAATTTCTTGTTTTTGACTTGTTTTCTTGTTTTCTATAATCTTCAGTATTCATTGTATACCATAACGACATCGTTGATTGGTTGGGTTCAACGTGCACTTCGCATTTATTGCACGCACACTGATGGTATATTCATACATAATTTTTCATGTGATATTTCATGTTGCAACTGACTTCTGAATACAAGAATGACCATTATGTCAGTGAACTGTACGGCCAGAATATTGAAAACAGCCGGTAGGTGAACACAGTCAATGCATGGTAGCATTCATTTCGTAGTGTTAAATATAAATAGATGAAATGTAAGTTAATAGGCAACATATGGGCTTCAAAAAGTGTATCACAGTCGATGAAAATGGGCAAAAATGGCCGCTTAGCACCTTTGATCACGATAGATTTGTTGGGTGTTCGCGTTAAATAGTTAGATTCAACTCCAACGCTAATAAAGCTAGAATTCTTCCGATGGCATCTGTATCAAAGATTTACCGCGGGTTAGTGCAGGGTTAAGGAACGTGTTACAAGAACTGTCCTTCACAATCGTTCAAGTAAACAGTTCAGGCTTCATGAAGAGCTGAATATACGAAACCATTTTATACGAAACCATTTAAATCGCCTTAATAAATAACTGGTGCTAAGATGTTTATAAGTTTCTTTAGAAAATTATATTAGAATTTAGTTGAATTTTTATTTTAATTTAACCGTTTGAATTTGTTATTTATTATACTATTAATTTATATGAACATGTATAAAATAAAGTATTCTTTTTACTTGACATTTTATTTCAAAAGCAGTGAGTTTTATACTACTATTCCATATATATATTCTTCAACTAAATAATCTATTCTCGCATTTTCTCATTCATAGACTATTATCCTAAATGAGTTTAGCTTGTTTATTGAGCATGGGTGCACACATTGGGTTTAATGCATGGGGTGAATATGGGTTTTACTGCAAAGCAAATGTGTGTTATCTGCTTAAGGAAAAGATGCCTATATATAGAGGACTTTCTAAAGGAAATTGTTTCCTATTGACTTACATATGGAGGGACCATGAAAACCCTATACAGTCGGCTCATTTGCTGGTAATCGAACTCGGTTCGAACTATCAGTGTTCAGTGGTCGTATTTATTTGGCCACACATAGGCTCAAATACACTTACCCGTTGACATACGAATAAAATTCCAGTTAATGTTTTTAAAAATATTAATTAATTTACTGTTAGATTTAGTTGCGACTATCGAAAATTGTATTTAAATTTTTCAAATGTAACGAAAAAAGGGAGAGTTTTATATAAAACTAATAACAATCTGTTCTGGCATTAATAATAAACGATACCTCTCAAACATCCTTTATTTCAAAAGTTTAAGCTAGCTAATTAAATTTTTGACAAATGAAATAAGGAATTTCTGTTGCTTTTATGGAATAAATTTAAGATAGTTATTTTTATGTGGGGAACTTTATTGTTCAAAAATGTACTTTAAAATAAATATTTGAAAAGTTGATTTCGTGTAAGATACCTTTATTATAAATGTGAATTTCTGACAGCTTTTTTCTTGAACAGCAACAACTTGAAGAATTAAATTCGAAATTTAAAAAGATAATGCCTGAACCGAGTTAAATTCTGTAATTGTATCCACGTCTCTGAACCGTGTTAATTTACGTTATGTTGATGGTCACCAGTGGCAGAGTAGTGAAGGACATTGGGCATTGATATTTTGACCAACAGCTCGAACCGTAGTGAATGGGAGTTTTCATACTTTTTTTTTAATGTGTAACATGAATAAGAACTGGTTTTTCTTAAAAAGCCCTCCCCCGGCAAAGCACACATTTCCTTAGCCTATCGTGCTTTATCGTACTTGACCAAACAACCAAATATATATATATATGTATATATATATATATATATATATAATTACATAATATACTAAGTAATTGCATTATATATATATATTTAATTACATAATATACTACGTAATTGCATTGTATATATTATTTTTTACTTTACATACTTATATAAAGTAAACAAAATAGTATGTAACATAAAAACAAGTAAAACAAAATACTAACTTTAATTTGCAATAGTCTCTTAACCCTTTTAATTTGGATATTTCCTCTTTTCAGACTAAAAATAGTAGCTCCTTAAATTTAAACTGCGCCATTTCAAAATTAAAGCCACAATTTGATTCTTGCATAAAGCTTAACGCAGAAAACTTGCACAAGGTTTCAGCCTACAATAACTTTAGTGAGTAATGAATTAGCCAATCAAAATGCATTGAAATCGAAACTAACTCACTTTAAACTAAGATTTCATCTCAAAAACAGAGCACTTGCTTTCTACTTCTCTTGCTACTGAAACCTGGGCATTTCAAATTTGTGAACTGTATCGATGTAGTTCTTCAAAACCAGGTTCCTTATTTTTGAACATGTTATACAAATTTTGACACAGCTTTAAAATGCGAAATCTACGACAGTTTACATAAATAGATTATTCATACTGGTATAACAACAAATTACTTTCTCATCCTGTTTCTGAAAATATGAAGCTAATTTATTATATATTTGTAGGGATCTCACAGATCATGGTATTCTGACCCTGACGGAAAGAGGAATTCTACGGATGTTGTACGAAAAATGGTGGTATAATGGCAGCACTCTGTGCGAGGATCCAAATCGAGATCTTTTACAGGCAAGTAATACGTTGTGTTAGCATTTATAATAATTATTTTGTATTTTGTTTTTACAGTATACTATTCAACAGCTGAATCTGCTTTGTTTAACTAATCATGCTATATTAAGTCAAACTTCAAATCCCTTATATTGTTGGTTAAAGTTTGAAACATGTTATATGATTACACGAATAGTTTTTACACACGTGAGAATGCAACTCCCTTATAACCGCAATTTTTTAAATACATTATTACTCACGACAAATGTGCGACTATTTTAATGCTTGGAAGCATGAGATGGAAAATTAATCTCACTGAGAGAGGCTATGCCAAAATTCTTAAAATTCTTTTCTGATACATATTAACGGACATTATAGCTATTTTACTTCCGTCACTTATGATACGCTTCTGTTGCAGTGTAAGAAGTTAGGATAACATAAGTCTCAGCATTATTCCCACAGCTAAAAAGCATTTACAGAGTTACTGTTATAGAATACTTTTTAACAGACAATATACATTTTTACTTTCGTCATCTATGATACGCTTCCATTGCAGTGTAAAAAGATGCTCCTAGTGAGTTCGGATAACATTAGTCCTACAACTAGAAAGAGTTTACGGAGTTACGATTACAGAATATTGATTAACAGGCATTATAGTTTTTTAAATCCTTCACTTATGATACGCTTCCACTGCAGAGCAAGAATGTAGTGAGTTAGAATAACATTAGTCTCAGCAACTATTCCCACAAACAGAAAGCGTTTACAGAGTCATCTTTTGCTATAGCATTCAATATCTCTTACGACTTTTCCTGCACTGATCACATAGTTTTAATTCTGATGAGTAAGGAGAACGAAAGACAAAGCTCGGCCAAAAACTAATTCATACTATACGTATTCATGGATCAAATTTGTGAGAAGTCTTTTCATGCGGTAAAATTAGCTGATATGAGCAGGAAAACAAGAAATCTTGCAGACATCATGAATCTTCTGTCTAGAGGCTTTTCAGAATGCTATGCTGTTTTGCTCCATCCTTTGGAGATGTGCTGGTTCAGAGCCATTCAGAACGATTATCATCTCAATCGACAATCAACCATTTTCGAAACAGTTAAGCCTAATTTTTCATTTAGCGAAAAGTGTTCTCGCTGAAACCTCATTAAACCAATTTGTATTTCATGAAGACCTTTTACCAAGTTTATAACAAAATCTAATACGCATTCACAGGGCTTAATTTCTAAAATCAGAAGTGCCGGAGCCCTATGGAAGAAGGGGGAAAAATAACTAAAAAAACAAAATGACTAATAATTAAATAATTAAATATGAATAAAACTTAATAAAAACTATGAAATGGCTTAGCTGGCTTTGAATATACGGTATAACGTACTATTTCAAGAGATGGGATGAAAGAAACAAAATCCATTCTTTTTCCACCACACCAATGGAAAACATAAAACCATTAAAGGGGCACTAATGAGAACAGAGAGAATGGCAGAAACAATATGGAGAGTATGGAAAGGAATTTTAATAGAGAAACTTAGCTTCGAAAAGATGACGGAAGAGTCCTAAGCTTTCTGACTGCGATGTCCAACCCGTATAAATTTAGCTTTTAAGCCATGGAGGTAGGAAAGGCCATGAAGGTTACTTCCTACCTCCATGTTTTAAGCAGAATGCGATTCAGCAAAAAAATTGCCTCCAAGTCGTATCTGATAGCAAAATGAGAAGAAATGCAAGGTCTGCACAAGTGAAAATTTTTATCCCTCGTATTCGGTTGCATATTTCAGGTCTGCCCGAGCTCTGCAGTGACAGTTCACTGGTGCTGGAAGTGCACAAGCAAGGTAATCATTTTTAGTACTTTCGGGAACAAAACATTTTACCCGCTCTTGAAAATTCATTGCACTATGGAGAGAATAAGCCTTTGACAGGCCGATAGAGGACTGTCTCTCCTTAAAAGCGTTAACACCTCCGTCCATTTTTACCCTAGAGAAAATCAGGCATGTATTCGGAAGTTATAATCGACTTTTAACGCATATTTATTTTTAAAATAAAATTTTTCCCGCTGAAAGTACGTTCCATTTTACATAAAAAAAGTGCCGAAGATCTTTTATTAGGACTCTGGTGAGCTCCAGCTAGAATCAACATTTACCGCAGAAATTGAGAAGTACCGACACAATTTAAGCTCTGCAGAGTCATTATTTTTCGTTAACATTTCCAAGAATGACAAAATCGTAGAATGAACTAATCGCAGCCATGAAAACAACCACGCAACCTGATCGAATTACCATTGTTAATCACCGTCCACTTGTTGGCAGATGTATCGACTAAGGTTTACAAGAAGTTAATTTAATCAACAATTTAATTTAATCATCATATTGTTGGTGATGTTTGTTTGTAAGGTTTACAACAATTAATTAATTTTATTAAATTATCGTATGGTTTACAGTAATTCAATCTTCATATTGCTTATGATTTAATCATTGTATTGTGCATGATGTTTATCGTTTATGATTGTTATCATTGACTAAGGTTTAAGACCATTTAATTTAATCATTACAGCACAATTTAATCATCATATTCATTGCAAGTCTTCTACACAAATTTATGCTGTCATCGAAAATACAACCCCAGAAAGCTCCAGTTGTTTAACAGTATTCCAAATAGAATCTTATATACTCTTTCAAACAAATAATTTATTATTGATTAACATCTTTAATATCTGTTTTAGAATCAGTAATTTCGAGGATCCTCCGCAAGTTCGGATTTGTGGGTTCATCAATGAGATTCACTACTAAATGGTATTTTTTGGATAGCGTTTATTGAAGAAATTTTATTTTCAGCGACGGGGAAGGAAGTTACATAATATTTATGTATCTTTTGCTACCACAACAAAAAAGAAAACACAATGAATAAAATATTTCTATTTATTAACAAACGTATTATAGAATGAGTAAAATTTGTACTAAATAACCAATAACAACAATAATTAAATTCCACCCTTAGACTACGATTACACGAAAAGAAATTGACAGAAGCCATTCATACAGTACTTCATTAGTAATTCTTATCATTAATCTTTTCTGCATCTACTTTCGTTCAATAGAATTCTCCTCTCCTCTTTTTCACCGACACGACCATTCTGCTTCTCTGAAAGACGTGAAGTCAGAATTGGCATAGCTGTAGAGCAGTATTTGGTTGCACGTAACACTTACTCTGTACTTTCAATGATTATGCATATTCCATCGTACAAAAAATTGGCTAAGAGATAGCTGAAGTTTTCAAGAATATATATATACATACATTAATGGATTATTTAGTATAATATCTCCTTTGATAAAGGTAGTTAGAATTCTATTAAAATAAAGTAACTTAGGTGAAGGGCTTTTAATGATGCAGAAAGTCTATATTAATATCATGAACATTTTAAAATATGCTATTCCAGATATTAACGTATTTCAGAAGGAAAAATATGTGGCATTATCTCACACATATAAAATTTTCTATGTAAACTTTTTTTTTTTTACATATTCTTATGTGCGTACGGGTTCTTAATGGAATAAATGCACACAAAACTCATGATAGCGTCATAAAATTTCTTTTCCCCAAAGAAACCTTTTACAGTTCTGGAAATTTCTACAAAAATACTGTTACAGCTGTTCTCAGTATCACAGAGTACAATTAGTACAGTCAAAAGTCGTTAATACGGAGTCGTCGGGACTTCGACGATTCCGGATTATAGATCATCAGTTTAAATCGAGTAAGATGGCATGCAGAAATTCTAAAATTAAAAATATGAAACCGTAATTTATGAAATAAAGAACAATTATGATCTAAAGAGTATCAAAATTTACAAAAAAAAAAAAAAAAAGCATAATATTAATTTGTTTACTTTATTAAACATTTCTTTTAATGTAAGTTGTTTAAGTTGCTTCGTTTTATGTGATAATACTTTCTCCTTAATTCTATAAACAGACATAATTTTTTGTTCACTTACAAAGTTCCGCTGTTCAAGTCCCGTTTATTGCTGTGCCGAGAATACCGACTAACTTGTCAGTCGAAATTTTTTCGTTTTCACTAACCTCTCTGTCACATAATTATGTCTTTATCCATTTTTTGCAGCAATTCCATTTTTTGTTTGTTGGACATCGAAACATACTTTCGTTTTGTACGATCCTTTGGGAGCTCCAGAATCAAAAATTCTATTTGATATAATCGAAAGTTCAAGTTTACTTTTATAGTATTGCTCTTACAGTCTGCAAAAAATAATAAGCCGGATCCAATTCGAAAATTAAGGAACAACGCAATCATCAACATTAACTGAAATAGATAATTAGATAATTTTAGCTTACACCGTCCGTTATACATAAAACGCGCACGCGAAAACGTATTCTGCGCTTGCGCACACGCAAATGCGCAGTCGTAAGAGGTCTTACGCGCACGCGTAATCGCCTATGCGTATGTGTCAACGCGGCGCATGCGCAGAAAGTTTTTAGCTTTGAGGTCCGGATTATAGATCATTCCGAATTATGGGTGTCCGAATTAACGACTTTTGACTGTAGTTACAATTCAAACTACTAAGAACGTTAAACACAGTGCAATGCAAAGCGCATCTAAATAGCGAAGATGTGATCTCTCAATACATCGAACTCAACAACAGAGAAATGATACTCTCCCAGATCTTATTTACTTTTCCCCCAGCCATCATGTAATCTCCAGTACCTTCTATTTCTCGAAATTAATTATAGGGTTAAATTTACATATAAGGGGCAGATGCGGTTTACATACAGGGATCAACTGACAGTATCAGCTCTACAGTTATACAGTAACCGCACCAAAATGTCGCCAAAGGATCGCTATATTTGGAGACAAAAATTAGTCGCCAAAAGCATCGCCAATTTAGCCAGAATCATTTACCTAAATGTTAAATAGTAAAACTCTGTAATCTTAATTTTCCGGCAGCACTTCATTTCTTCAGGCATTTCACATTACATTATACAAAATGTAATACAGTTTTGCATATAATTTGACAAATTATTTAATGTGTACAAAATTCGTAACAGTATATTCAATCAAATGCTGGTGAATTCGCAGCGTAACTGGAGACAGGATAGCATTCCATCTCACTACTTATGAAACTTCTCTCCCTTCACTTTATTTCACATTTATCACCTGTTCCTATATTATTATTACGAGGGGGGGGAAGAGAAGTGCTGACTTCGATATAAAAAGAGCACGTAGTTTTAAAGTCAAAATTTCAAACCTTTAATAAAAGAACATGAAAAACATATGAACTTTGAGAGAAATTCTTCCTGTATATTTGATGTATACAAGAAAAATTTTAGAGTAAAAATGTATTGACAGCAAATAATTTAGAAATAAAATATTAATAAATGCTTTTCTTTCTTCTCCCTACAGAAAGTTTACAGCAATTCTATGACTCTGCATGAAGTGTCTGGAGTGTTTTACTTATTTATAATACTTTTACTAGTGTCTGTAGCAGCTGCTACAGTTGAATATTACGTAAGAACAAGACGAATTTCAATGGAATGAAAGACCATATTTTTATTTAGAACTTTCAGGTTGTAGTATGACTGTGCTAATCATATGGAACTTCAAAACAGAGTGCAGCAGGCAGAAACTAACACTGTATAAAACAAATATATTTCAATATCACCAGTCAAGTGGTTAAATAATGATTCTGGATTTTAATTTGTTGTCACGTTTGTACATATATATATGCAATAAAAAATTATTTTTGAAAAGTTTAATGGAAAAAAAAAGTTTATTACTTTAAATTTGCCAGTTCATTTATTTATATGAGAAATGCTGTAGAGCTTGTTATCCAGATTTTATTCTTCAATATTTGGCTAAGTAAATTTAATGATCTTACACTAAACATTTATTAAAAATTGTAGGTCAGTCTTCATGATGTATGCTGACATTCATCTAAATTAATTTAATAGCTTCAGAAATACTTAAAAGTGTAGTATACACAGTATTGTTGATATGATTAAAATCCATGAAAAAAGTTATTTAAGTAAATAAATTCATACTAAACTTAAAACAAAAACATACTGTGCATAGACATATTGCTCTGTGTTTATTTGTGAATAATCCTGTAACAAGTTGAGAGGTGGAGCACCAACTACACACCCTCAAATATTACCTTTCTTGTGATGGCGAGTTATCATTCTTGGCTATAACTGGCTGTGGAAGCAACAAACACACAAATTGTAAAACCTTAACTTTATTTTCTTACCACTTGTATGTAGCATTAAAACAATAGAAACACAGAAATTAAGTCTTCCTGACTGACTGACTGCTTTCAACCTAATAGCAGTTTCTGCAGAAATAACAGTAACAAACAAGTCCAGTGGCACAGCTAAACAGGAGGACGCAGGGACAGCATGCACTAGGTGGCACATTTTTAGCATGAAGCATTATTTTATAGGGGTTAATTAGGTGGATGGTCAAGGCAGGTGAAGAATAATTAGATTCTAAACTGCCACATGAAATTAAATTGAGAAGAAAATGGCATACTTTTAGAAGCAGCCTTTTTAAGTGAAACATTTGAAACAGGTGAAGAATAATTAGATTCTAAACTATCATATGGAATTAAATTGAGAAGAAATGATATTTTACATGTTTTTGAAGTATTGAAAGAAATCACCATATGATATTAGCAGCTTTTTACATGCTCTTGTTGTACCTGTTTTATTCCATCGAAGCTTTTGAATGCAAGTTATGAATATCATCTTATAACAGAAAGGTTTATTTTCTTACTCCAAATAAATGCTTGACAGAATGATCTTTAAAATACTTTATTTTAAACATAATATAAAAAGAATTACAAGCATACTGTTTACAGCTCAAAGTGGTTTATAGGTTGTTATTGAATGTTTGATTTGTTGCAAACTAAATTATGGTCACGGTGACTTTCATAACAAAAAAATTCTTGTTAAGAATAGGAATTATTTCCATTTTATTTTTGTTATTGCAAGGCAAATAGAAACAAGAACATGGTAGAACAATCCTTTTAACTTTTAGTTTGTTTTGAAATATAATTCCAGAACATTCTTCCAGATACTGTAATACTGGTGTGAATTTTTTTTTGCACTGATGAAAGTATACTTGTGAGAAGTAAAGTGTCTAAATGTAAATAAAGTAAAATGTCTATTTCTAAATGGAAATCATTTTAGAAGTATATATATATAAAAAAAAATTATATTTTGCATTTAGAAATCTTTCTCTACTGTCTATGTAACAGCAAGAACAATCAAATAGATCTCTACAATATCACTGATGGTTTTATGAATAAAAAAACTAGCAAAATAATAGTATAATTTTAAATTTCTTCAGAAACAAATGTAAAATCTTAATTTATTTTCCTACATGCCATTATTTTTTTGCATATCAGCAAATAATGTGACAAATCAGGGATCACCCTAAGCTGCAAAATCTCTAGCTATGCCACTACCAAAGTTTTTACTACAAGACATGCTAGTTACAGTTGTTCTCAGTTTAAATAATGCAGCGTGCCCTAAAATCTCCATACACCTCTCAAAGTACATGTGACTAAACAAAACATAAATGAAATCCTTAAAAAAAAAATCTGAAAGATCTTTCAGATTTTACATTACACCCAAAGGGACTTTTTTTAAACCTTTTGTGTGTTACCTTTATTTATTAAATGTTCTTTGCGCTTAAACCATAAAATTCAATTCAACAGCAATATCGCAGAATAATTTTAAAATGAGCATATCTTTAGAATTTCTGATACAGTCTCACGTGCTTGAGATAATTTTTTTTTTTCCTGTACAGTGTTGCCATTGCTTGCTTTGAAATTGTTGAGTTTGTTAATAAAAAATTCGTTGAAGCGTTACAAAATATGAAATCGATAATAAAACAAATGTCAAATTCCAAATTAGGGCTTCCAGATGTGCATATTTGGTGGAAGATTACATTATTCAAAATTTGATGTCTGTAGGTACCCTGGTTTTATCACAACATGAAAAACATACATACATTTATGCAGATTCTTATTTAATTTCTTTTTATATAAGAAGACAGGGCAATAATATTTGGTGGCGACAATTTGAAAAGTGAAATTTAATGTTTTGGACGCAAAATGCCAAATCGAATAGCCCTTCTGGACCAACACCCTTGCTCTAAAAAAACTATTTGTTAAATGAAATTTCAGAATTGTTTAACTAAATTGACACTGTGGTGACATTATACCTATTTTTCATTATGCAAGAAAGTCTTACCTAAAACAGTAGTTAGTTAATTTCTTCTAGTAAACAGTTGTAAGCAGGTATAACATCTATATATTTTAAGATCTATTTTTAGTATATGTCAAATTGTTTCTGCATATAGGTATTTATCATTAAGGATCAAGTGACACTTTTCATTGTAAAGAATAATATTTTGCATTATTGCGGCATTACGTTACTCACTTGCAATATCATAAATATATGTCTGGCATTCACATAACAGACAACTCAGTTTACTGATGAGCTGTGATCCCAATTAGTTTGGATAATAGAAGTTCTATTGCATTGGCTTTTGGTTAAGTGTCATTGTTTCAATGCAATTATGTATGTCACCTTAGATTTAGTTGATCTGTCCATTACAGAGTAGAACATCTTCAAGACAGCGAAGAAAACAAACTAATTTTTCAAGACAGACCATAAAATTAATTGAATTCATTTCTCTTCACATAAGAATTCCATGGATTATGTAAGTCATAGTTTAAAATATATGCAATGAAATATGAATTCTGACAAAGGCTGTGGAGTCGGGCAGATTTTGGGATAAAAAGAGTCAGAGCTGGAGTTGCTAAAAACAGGTCGACCTCCAGTTTTTGTTGGTACAGTTTGAATTTGAAATATAATTAAAATGAATTGAAAAAAAAAAAAAAAAATTAATGACAACCTTAGTTATTATTTTTATTTATGAACTAGATACATTAATAAATAGTTATTTTCTATTATATTGACATATTAATAAATATATATAAGGGAAGAGGATGGATGTGATATTTGCTATTACTGATTAGACTGATTCATTTAGTTACAAATCTCACTGGTAAATTTAGGTAAGCAGCAGTAGCAGCAAGAACTCCCAAAATTGATGCCATTCTTAGGAAGTGAGCAATTATTGATCAAGCAACACGATAAGGAAGTACATATTTGATGATAAAGAGGTTGTTAGAATCAAGAACGTTTTCAGATGTAGATAACCCTAATGTTTCATTAACAGAAAGACTGTGGATGATTTTACAGAATTGGAAACTCGTCTTTCTACACCATATATAGCCATAAAAGAGCTGCAATCTGAAGAATTGACAAGAGGTGAGAATGGAAGAATGTGAAGTTTGTTCTTTCTGAAATGGAGGGTTTATTGCAGAAAGAATCATTTCTTCAATGAAAAGAGAAAATAGTTTGCTAGACAATCAGATCTTGCTGGGTTCAATATATGTAGATCCAAAACGCCCAATTTTCTTGGATGGGAAACAAATTAAAAAGGCAAAGAAAGCCACCTATGAACTTTCATTAAGAATGAGATTATTCTTAGAACTGGAGAATTCGAATCAAGACAGTCAAACTGCAGACGTTGCAAATGAGTCTCTATCATCCTCTTCCAGTTATGAATTAGATTTTGAGAAATATTTTTGGATAATATTGAAAAGGCTAACGCAAAGCAAATGAAAATAAAGAACCAAGAGCCTTTCGATATAAAAATGAAAAAAATACAAACAAGATTTCTACAGGGCCTTTGAAGAAATAGAGAAATATGATTGCGCTTGCAAGATACCTCTTTTAGAACTTATAAAAATCTATCCTGAAAAGTTAAAAGAAGTAGCCCTAACAGTAACAGCACTTCCCCCTACTCAAGTTAGTGTGGAAAGACTCTTCTCAGCTCTGGAGTTTATCAAATCGGATCTTTGACCCTCCAACAAAGAAGATCTTGCCGAAGCTATCTGTTTCTTAGAAATAACTATTGCCAGTTTTTCCATTTCATAATAAATGCTAATTAATATAAATAATTTGCTATGCCATCATTTTTTTTCTTTTCTGTAGCATCTATTACTTCTTTTACATTAAAAAAATAAGCTGTAACCCATGTTATATTGTAAATGTATATATGAGGGAGTCGGTCATTTTCCCTACCGACTCCACAGCCCTTATTCTGACACACACACACAAAATATTAATTTAGCAACTAGCCATTTTACCATGCAGTCTCATTCAGTACTGATTATATGATGGAAACAAGCGAATGAAAAGATAAGACTTACTTGATACACCACACACTAATACTTCATCTTACTGAAGCACTTCCTTTTGTACGTACGCACATCTCTAAATTATGCACCTCTTGCATTTTTTTACTGAATTGGGCATGAAATACCTATTTCAATTTCATATAATTGGTAAAAAATATTCTTATAATAAACTTTATGGTTGTGAACACCTTTCATTGAAAATAGATCTTTACAAGGCCACCATTAAATATTAAAGGAGCATAATAAAAGCAAACCATAAACTGCATACAACATAATTTACACAGGTATTTATTGCATGTTTTTAGTTTCAATATAAATATAACATCCTTTAGAAAGGGCCATTTCACAGCAGCAGAATAGAATCTACATTTCTGTGATAATTTGCATTCTTTTAACAGGTGAAAATATACTATTAAAATTCAATTTCCTGAATATCAGTTTTATTAAATATAAAGAAGTTACAATCAGTTTTTCAATCTTCGAATTATTGTAACTTAATTAACTGATCCCTAAAAGCAAGCTGAAAAATGACATCAAAAACAACAAATTATGAAATTAAATATCCTGATCAGTTTCACATACTTGCCAACCTACGACACTAAAAAATCAGGAGATTTTTTTAAGAAATCGGGAGATTTTTCACAATGTTAAAAAGACTTTTTAAATGATGAAAATATAGTTTTTAATAATGAATTAACTTTAAATAGTAACTAATTCTTAAATGCAAGCAACACAAAAATACTTTACACATAAAAAAACATTTTTATTACTTGCATCGTTTAAGAAAACGAAAAAAAAAAAAAAAAAAAAAAAAAAAAAAAAAAAAACTTTAATCAGTTTTCGTACAAATGTTATAAACAGTGGCAGATTTTGCTTTCTTTAAGAAAGAAACTTCATAAGTTTGTTCATAGCAATTGCCACGTAGGCCTGCTTTTGCTAATAAAAGTTTTTCTAATGTGTCATCACTAATTTTAGATCTAAATTTAGTCCTCATTTTCGCAACAACACTAAAAATCCTCTCACACTCTGCATTAATATGGAGAACTGTCAAGATGGCCAACATAATTCTAGACAGTTCACTATATTTTAAAATTCCATCAGCATCTTTCAGTTTTCCAATTAAACTCCACTGGGTGCCAATCCTAGCTGATTTTATAACTTCATCCAAGTTTTCTAATTGTAACCTGCTGTTGAAAATGTTTCAATTTTCCCTTCCTTTTAGAACTCCTTTCAAGATAATAGTAAATATCAACAATGTGTTCATTCACATTTATTGGTAAAGAAGCTGCCCCTTTTTCAGCTGCTAAATTTAAGAGGTGACAGGTGCACCTCATAATCTGAAAATCTGAATTTTCCTTTCTTAAGATGCCTGCAACACCAGTCTTCAAGCCTACCAATACTGGTGCATTATCGGCACCAAGTGCTAAGCGATTATCCAGAGGGACTACATTTTCTGTTAAAGTTTTAATAATTAGCTGTGCTATAGTAAAGCCTGTCAAATGTCTTTCTAAAGTGGGGACAGAAAGTAAACTGCACTCATTTTCTGAATACTCTGGATTAAAAAAAGAAACACTAATTGGATACAGTTTTGAATCGGTATTATTGCTTCCATCCGTAGAGAGGCAGAACGGAGCTGTTTTAATGCGATCAATAACTGAAGATTTATTTTTCAAATCTATTTCTTTAACAATTGCGCCTGTTTCGGTTCTTGCACTTGAGTATTTCTTAGCGATTTCATTATCGGGAAACATTTTTCTAAATAAAGCTGCAGTGTAATCCAATGCATTCAGTGGCAGGTTGTGCTCCAGTAAAAAGGCAGAGAACAGATATTCTGCATCAATAACTTTTTGGTCCTTCGCTTCCCAATAAAAATTACATTTTTCGTTTTTTTCAAAACAACTCATTTTGTCCTTGTGTTTTTGTGTACGCACATGTTTGAGAACATCCGCCCTTCTACCATGCGAAATCGAAAAATCGCAATGACAGGCGGTACACATTGCAAATTTATTACATTTCCTTGAGGAAATAATGGAAGGAAAGCCAACTGTGTACAATTTTTGAAACGTACACGAGTATTTCACCTTTCTCGCAGGACATAAGAAAAGATGATAATTTCTAAAACTATTTTCCGAAGGCACGTGTACTCACACAACTCAGGACAAAATGACCGAAATAACTATAGAACATCCAAATAACAGCTTGCTTTGTCCTCATTGGTTAATATATGCCAGGTGACACGCAATGGAGCAAGATGCCCATTGGAGAACTGGAGAACGACGTTTCTGGATACGTATATGCTCTCACTCACAAAGCAGAAGTTATCTAATTCGCAAAGTTTTGTTTTGGATATAATCTAGAAAAAATTCAATTGCTTTCAGATGTCCAAAATCACTTTTTGTTCATATAACAAAGTATTAAGCCAAGTTCCATAAAATACGTGAGAAATTTTAAGAATAAGAAAAAGTCGGGAGAAATATATTGTAAATCGGGTTGGCAGGAGAGCGGTCGAAAATCGGAAGAGTTGGCAACTCTGGTTTCATTATTTATTGCAAAAATAAAGGCCAGATAAGAGGGTATGTATGTATGCATATATATAATTACAAAACAATTATATATACAGTCAAAAGTTGTTAATTCGGACACCCATAATCCGGACCTTAAAGCTAAAAACTTTCTGTGCATGCGCCGCGTCGGCACATGCCTGCAGGCGTTTTATGCATGCGCGTAAGACCTTGACTACTGCGCATATGCGTGTGCGCAAGTGCAGAATACGTTTTTGCCTGTGCGTTTAATGTATAACGGACGGTGTAAGCTAAAATTATCTAATTATCTATTTCAGTTAATGTTAATGATTGCGTTGTTCCTTAATCTTCGAATTGGATCCCACTTATTATTTTTTGCAGACTGTAAGAGCAATTTTATAAAAGTAAACTTGAACTTTCGATTATGTCAAATAGAATTTCCGATGCTGGATTTTCCAAAGGATCTACAAAACGAAAGTATGTTTCGATGTCCAACAAACAAAAAATGGATAAAGACATGAAGAATGTGACAGAGAGGTTAGTAAAAACGAAAAAATTTCGATTGACAAGTTAGTCGGTATTCTCGGCACAGCAATTAACGGGACTTGAACAGCGGAACTTTGTAACTGAACAAGAAATTATGTCTTTTTATAGAATTAAAGAGAAAGTATTATCACATAAAATGAAGCAACTTAAACAACTTACATTGAAAGAAATGTTTAATAAAGTAAAAACAAATAAATATTAAGCTTTTTCTTTTCTTTTCTTTTTTTTTTTTTTTTTGTAAATTTTGATACCCTTTAGATCATAATTGTTCTTTATTTCATAAATTACGGTTTCATATTTTTAATTTTAGAATTTCTGCATGCCATCTTACGAGATTCAAACTGATGATCTATAATCCGGAAAAATCGATAATTCGGAATTGCCGAAGTCCCGACGAGTCCGGATTAACGACTTTTGACTGTATATAGGTAGCAATCAGATGTTATAGCACCCCCAAATACAAAATTTTGAGGTTCTATATGACTAATAATTTTTTAGTTATGCGAGGTACTTACATCATAAGAAAATTCGTTTTGAATCCATTTTACAATCTGTTTTGGAAAAAAAAAAGAGTCCTTTATACTTTCCATACCTAGATGTCACACAAAAAAGTTGTTGGAATGGAATCAGAAGCAGTCAAAATGGAAATTTCTGTTGAAATATGATACTTGAAATTTTTCACGATTCTGTCTATGTCCCCATGGTTGAAAAAAACCTTTACAGATGTTCAATTGAGAGTTTAACCATATCGAAACACCAGAAGAGTTCTTTGAGGAAGGCTTAAAAATTTAGTTTTTCACTGCAATACATGTATTCAATTAAGTGGGGATTGTACTTTGAAAAACTGTATTGTTAATACTGATCAAAATTGATAAAATACAAAAATTGTACTTAAATTCCTAAAACTTTGGAAACATCCCTCATAGATTCAACACCACTTTCAAAGTGTGATGTTTTCAAAAATACCATACTTTGAAATATATATATATATAAATAGAGAACCTAGAAAGTATCAGTACTTCTTGCAAATTCTGTGGTTTTCAATAATGGTGAACCGAGATACAATGTCACTACATTTTCATATGAAATTTAAATGTTCTAATTAAAATATTCAGAAACTAGAAATGAGGGAGAACTAAGTCTGGTACACAGGGTATTAAAATCATAAAACAATGTCACCATGTGGGAGATTTACACTACAATGTGAAATTCTGATGACATTTTAATTAGCACTTATAATAAATTTATTGCATGTTATAGAGATATACAAGACAGTCTTTTTTTTTACAAATGTGAGTACATAGCAAACATCTGAAACAGACACTTAGCAAAACGAAGAAACACTGAAATATCATGACTTTTCTCCCTCAGTTAAATCATGATAACTCCTTTCTCAAGACTTTGCCGTTGCTGCAGTAGCCTGCTGCGCTGCAAGTGCAGCTTGTATTTTATTCTCCATAGTTTCTATAACCACTAAAATAAATAAATAAAAAATGCAATAAGTGCATTAGCGAGAAAATACAATACTGTGCAATGATTGAAAATTACAGTGTCTATTTTAATTATTCAGATATAAATTTAAAACCAAAAAACAATATAACATGTTAACAGATACTATATAAATAATTAAATAACAAACTTTTAATACATGTTTTAAATGCTTAAAATGCATACATTAACTTGATGAAAATAACATTTTTAGAATTTTGAGATAAAAATAAAATAATACTAATAATAAAAAGTTATGTGACTGTATCGGTCGTCAAGAAATTTTTCATTATACATGGGGATGTGTCTAATATATGATGGGGATGTGACTGTATTGGTTGTCCCCCATTATATTGATTCCATCCACAATTTAGTATAACACAGAAGAGAAAAATTTCCCAAAGTTTTGTATGTTATAAATTTTGAAAGACAAAGTGACAGTAGTCAGTATCACAGTTGAAGTACAACAATTAAGATATAGCTCATATTGTCTTCCCAAGCATCTGCATTGACAGTGGGAGCTGATGTAACTGATAATAAGGAGAATGGAAATGTTTACGGCAGAAAATAGCTGTATCCTCTTACAGAAGATTCTTAGCTCACATTGATTTGATGATCATAAATACACTAGTAAATAATTTCAGCTATCACTGTTCAGAGAATATCTAAATTATCTTGGTTTTTGTATAAATACTTCTCTTTAGACTTTTCTCAGCAGTACATTATGGTATTTTAACACTAAAATACCATAATGTACTGCAGTACAAAGAATGATTTACTATTGCATTATTTAAAGTTTGTAATGTCTTACTTGTATAATTTATCAATTAAACTTAACTGCAGTTATGCATGTCACATAAATATTGTCTATTATATAACATTTATTATTATATGCAGCTTCATGTATCTACAGAAAGTGTTGGAACATTACCCATGAATGTGGGATACTACTACACTTGAAATCATATTATCATAAAATGCTTTTGGAATAGCCTTTACTTTCTATGCATCATAATGACATTGCAACATAAATCCACTTTCAGCTTTCAATGATTGGTGCATTGCACAAGATGCTGTTAAACTTGCAGCATTAGTTTGCCAATAGCTCCATTACACCACATCCTGTACACCAGGGATGTCAAACTCGTAGGTACACTTGGGCCAAACATACAAGGTTTAACTTTAGGCGGGCCGCAAAAAAAAAAAAAAAAAAAAAAAAAAAAAATCAATATTCATAGAAACATAGATTTATTTAGAATAATACAATAATAAACATATATATATATATATATATAGAAAAGAACAAGAAAAATTTAATGTTTACGTCCTGATACTTGACAGCTCTTCTCTGCTATTATCTTTCCTATTTCGGGAGAAATTTTGTTTGCAGTGATAACTTTCAACGCTGACCCAAGGTGAGCATCATTAATACGGTTTCTAATAGGAGACTTATTAACCTTTCATGACTGAAAATAACTGCTTTCACCGATAAGTGCTACCAAACATGGAAATAATTTCATATGCGAATTTTCGAGTATTTTCAAACCTGGCTGGTAAATATTTGTAAAAGTCAGGCACGCCCACTTCAATGAATTTTGCTTTCAAATTTGAGTTGCATTGAATCTCGATCACCTCCATTTGCATATGGCTGAGTACTGAGTCAATACTTATTGAGAAAAATCGAAGAAGAAAAAAAAAAAAAAAAAAAAAAAAAAAAAATTTGTCTTTGAGGGAACTAAAATCATTAAACCTTGTTTCAAATTCAGTTGTTAAATTTGCAATTTTTTCTGCGTATTTTTGATACGAACAAGTATCATCTAAACTTGATTTGTTCATGCTGCACGTCGGGAAGTGCGTCAAATCTTCATTTTTAAGTTGTTTTTCCCAAAGAACTAGTTGACATTTGAATGCTTTAATTATGTCAAATATGTTCGTAATGATATGATCTTTTCCTTGTAACAATAAATTTAAATCGGTTAAATGTTTGGTTATATCAACCAAGAAAGATCGTAAAACAAACTTACGTCTTGATTTTTCGTTTTTAAAAACTGACATATTTCTTCTTTCAAATCCCAGAATTGTTTGAGAATCTTGGAGCAAGATAACCAACGTACCTTGGTATGGTAGGACAAACATGAATATTCACTATCTAACTCCCTTAAGAAAGCAGTGAATTGACGCTGATTTAAACCTCGAGATCTTTTAAAATTTATAACTTTTTTTATATATGACAAAACATTCTCCATATTTATTACTTTCGTGCATAGAACTTCTTGATGTATAATACAATGCATATGATGAATGTTTGAACCGTGAATTTCACCAAGTTTTTTTCTTAGTAATGCTACGAAGCCCTTGTTTTTTCCGGTCGTTGATGGAGCACCATCTGTAGCTACAGAATTTAATTTTGTCAAAGGTAGATTGTATTTCTGCAGAAGTCCAAAAACACAAGTAAATATATCTTCTCCTGTGGTAGTACCAGGCATTGGTATTAGTTCCAATAATTCCTCAAAAATGTTAAAATTCTTGTCACAAGAACGAAGAAACAGCTAATTGAGCTTTGCCACTAATGTCCGTGCTCTCGTCACAAGCAATAGAGAAACTTTTGAAACTAGATGATTTTGCTTTGATCTGATCACTTAAATTCGTGGCTAAATCAATAACTCTTTCCGCAACTGTATTTCGAGACAATGAAATTGATTGAAAAGCCTTCACATTTCCAGGACAAACAATTTCTCCAGCTTTCATTAGGCATTCCTTGATGAAATCACCGTCAGTATAAGGCTTCGAATGTTTAGCTATCAACTCGGACAAGACGTAGCTTGCATGTACCGCCGCTTCACTTTCTTGCAATACTTTGCTAAACATGGACTGTTGCTTTTTCACTCCTAACTTGAGCTCTTTCAACTTTTCTTCTCTCATTAATCCTTCGTAATTGTTATATTTCGATTTGTGTTGTTCGTAATGACGTTTAATATTATATAACTTTGGTATATTAATAGTATTATTACATATCAAGCAGATTATTTTATCTTTTATTTCACAGCAAAAATATTCTAATTCCCATTTTACTTGGAATCTTCTATGTTCGTCAGCGATTTTTTGTTTAATTTTACTACCACTTGGTTTTGATATAGACATACTGAATACAAAGGGCTGGAATAAACACAGTTAACGTTAAAAAGTTTACAAAAATTTATTCTTTCCACAAGAGATAAATCAAAATGTAAAGAAAATTAAGTAAACAAACAGTTCGCTAGAACTACAGCTACTACTGAGATGAGTTGTTAGTTCTCGGCTTTTATAAGCTTTATAATTAATTTCTCGAATATACTGGAAACATCTATAAATATCTGGATTTTTGTGGATGGCAACAGCAATTACGAGATATTTATTTATTAGGTATTAAATGCACACGCTGTTCTATTTTTAACCTTCCAACGCAGCCGTCTTTTCAAAAATCATCTGCGTTGCTAAGGCAACATGAAGCAAATCGAATTACAATTCTAAATAAAAAACTAACTAAATAAATAACTATGAAATCCGTAACAATATGAATTAAGTAATAATTAATAATAAAGCAAAGTGCATGCATGTGCAATGCAATACCAATATATCGTACAAAACTATGATTGGAAAACTGAGACCATGAGTTCGGCCACATTCGGCTATCGGGGGATGCGTACAAGTTCTGAGTGCACGTGTCCCCCAAAAGTCGAAGGTAGTTGAACGCAAGCTACTCACACGCATTTGTAATTTAAGTAGTGTGTGTGTCAGCTCGCTGTGAGTAATCTAACAACACTGAATAAATTATCGTTAATTACTTAGCAGTAAACATTTCATTTTTTTCTTCGTCGATATGTTATTTTATTATTATATATTATTATTTGCCGATATATTGGCCGGGCCGCAAAAATATTTGTTGTGGGCTGCATGCGGCCCGCGGGCCACGAGTTTGACAGCCTTGCTGTACACTGATCAATGCACCACTTCTATGGATTAAACAAAACATTGGAAGCAAAACATTTCAAGTGAAAACCTTCCATTCACATATAATCCCTCAATTAACAATGCACTGTAAGTTTATGAACAATTAAATAATAAAGAAATAGATGAACTTTTCTAATCACTTTAAGTTCAAATTGACAAGTATACATTGTATTTTCATTAATGAGGCTATGGTAGCATAAACAAAAGTTAAATACTTTCACATATAACAAAACACAATATTTTTTGTTTACTACTACACCACTTTTTAACTTTTTCCTCTACTACATCTGGTATCAAATTTGAAAAGAAGCATGAAAATTTAAATTTTAAATCAGGCCAATATGCAGCAGTTTTGAAATAATTTCTACTGATTTCAAAGGCCTTTGTTCGTCATGAGCGAAAACAATTTTTGCAAAAACTTTTTTGCCTCTAAAGGAGCCATGTTTGTTTGCCCTTCAAATCAGTAGTTTTATAAAATATAGACCAAATTATGGCTCCTCTTTTTTCTTTTTGCCTAATTCTAAATCTGGTACATAACTATCAGGCACATTTAAAAAAAAATAATAAATTTAGCAGCATATTCTTGATGCATATTACCAAAAGGTAAATTATGGAAAGAACAAAGTCTTAGATAAAAACAATAAAAACATGTTTAGAAATGTCAGATTAAGACTTCTAAATTAGCAAACGGTACTACTCTCATATACGCCCTCAGATGTATGAAGTTGTCAAATGTGGCGATATGTGTTCTGCGCTGGCTTTTGGCATGATTGTGTGTTCTGCCATGGTTTTTTTGCACGATGTTGTTTGTATTGTAACCCTTTTCATGTTGAAACTTTATTTTGCTGGAGTGGTTGGTTGGTTTGGTGGGCATTTTGAAATGGCTTATGTTGCAGTAAAAGACACGGTGGCAAAATTTCAGTCTCATATTTTGGATTGTGCACAAGGTAAATTTAGTATTAAAAGGTACGGTGTTGGAGTTGTTAATGAGTTTTTTGTTCACCGGGTTATGCAGATTTTATTCACGAATGTATGCTAGACTTTGTATGCTCTGTGTCTCAGAAGATAAGGTGGAAAGATAAAGTGGTGGAAATTGATGAGTTTTGCTGATGTTTGAAATTGATATTTCTGCTGTTTGAAGAAGCATTCAAAATGGTAAGTGCATTTTATTTTATTGTTGTTCTTATGTTGTAGAATGTTATGTTCATTGTTTTTTTGCTATGAATTTTTGTTATTGTTGTTTCTTGAATCGTTTGTAATTTATTTTGGTTCCCTTGTATTATCGTGAAGTTGTTGTTTCATTTATCGACAAGTTGTTGTTTCATTTATGGTAACCTGAGTATAGTTGAATGTTACAGAAACCCTATTATGACGTAATTTGTTGCATGATTCCGGTAAATTCCGAATTATGGGATGTTATGTAAAGGCTTGTACTGTGTGTTGGTTAGGAAGTACATTGCTTGTTTTGTTGTTTAGACGGTAGAATGGCTGAATGTAGTAAGATTAATCTGAAGTTTATGTTAATATGAAGATTTGGAATGAAAGTAGAAAAGAGCATTAATTGACTGGTGTGTAAATGAAGGTTTACTTAGTAGCCATTTTCCAGACAGTCCGGAACTACGGAGAATATTTTTTACTCTTATTTTTGTGAATTTATGTGGCGACGCCCAAATACGGATTCGAGTTCAGATACTTTTAGAAAGTTTTTGGATACTGTTAAGAAATTTTATGCATCAGACTGAAGACGAAGAAATTTCTAAATAAGGTAAGTGGATATTTGCTTTGTGTAGTGCTTAGGTGCATGAGAGGTTTTTCCTTTTTTATGTTAATTGATTGTTTGGTTTAAAATGTAGTTTATTCAGATGATGTATTTTTTATTTGCTTCTATTGTAGAGTTGGGTGATCTTTCGACTTTTTAGATGAAAACATATTTAAGTGTGCACGACGAAGTCAAGGGAGTGTGCAATGCCAAGTTTGTCAATTCTCTGATTTTTTTTAAAAGTGAAAATAGGTCGATGAGTGTGTGGGAAAAGTCAAGGGAGTGCACAATGCCTAGTTGGTTCAATTACGTGATTTTTTTTAAAGTGAAAATAAAAATATGTCAATGTGTACATGAATACCGAATTTGTGCAATTCTTTGACTTGTTATTTTGTCTTTGCGTAGCAGCAATTTTTGGTGCTAAAATCACTGCTACACAATGCCAAAATAACAAGTCAAAGAACTGCACAAACTCAGTATCCATATACCACTGAAAATCGCCAAGGGGTACCCATAAATATACTTTTAACTTTATTTTAGTTTATTTTGTTGATTTGTGTGCGATGCCTAGATTGTGCGATTCGCTGATGTTTTTTCAAGTTAAAACATCAGCGAATTGCACATGGTATTAAGTACCCCCCCAATATTACTGGAAAATGTTTAGATGAATATGAGTACAAAGTTCCTGTAGGTTCCAATCCATAACATATTGTCGACCATACTCAGCTTTTTTCCCTCCCCCCTCCAGTTAACTAATGTTAATTCTCTTGATCATGGCTTATCGAGAATCAATTGGAGTTATATAACCCGAAAGTGCAAATGTCATAAGTATGTTGCTATGTCGCAGTTATTTATAACCGGTGCTGCTTGGCAACAATTTCATAGTCAACAAAATAATACATAAGTATGAATATTTATTTCTGACTTAGCTTTTTATTTAAAATGAATTATTACCTTCTCTAGCAATGAGCTTTTCTTTCATGATTTGCTGCACTTTTTCAATTTGTGTTGTGACAAATTTAACTTTCCTTTTGAAATAATCTATAGCATCTGGAAGTTCCTGCAAAAAAGGAAAAAAAAAAAAAAAAAAAAAAAATACACTTTTATATAAATTTTAGCCAATTTATGACCACTTTCTTATGATTGTAATCAGGACTTCTTTTTTCCCTTTAAGTAAGCCCAAAAGAACCTAAGTAATATGACTATATAAAAACAACAATGGAACTTGTTTAAATGGAAGGTATTTTATTACCAATAATCTAATTGCCATTAAGAAATATGAAAATATTTCAGCATATTTAGTAAGACATTGTTATAATTTGAAAAATAAAGATACTACATAATTAACAGCAATTCATCAACTTCTAGTGCCACTGTTTCATCCCACTTCTTTTACACTGTGAAAAAAAATCTATCATGACAAGCAAATTAATTTATACAGGAAAATTAAGATGACACTCATACTGTCAATCCATACACTAACAAAATTTACCGATATGAAAAGAAACACAGATTATGTGCTATTCACATAACCATTCTCAAAATTAAATCTTTAGCACTGTCAAGCATCATTTTAATCTGAACTCCACATTTTATATCACAGCACTTGAAATTGTTTCAGACAAAATTTTGTAGCTTACAAATGCACAACACATAACACTAGCAGCACGACCTCTCAGCAGATAGTAATCAAATAAAACTTTTTCTCACTTCATACAGGCATAAGGATTGAAACTTTAATATTGGTAACATTGCTACATATATACTATGAAATGAAACCGTCCATGTTGCCTATAAGGTCCCAATCACATTATGTTTCGGCTACGCAGGAGCCGAAACATAATGTGATTTGACGTCAAAAGGGACGATTCTCAGAACCCACACAATTCCAGGAAAGACACGTAGCTAGGTTACCATTCTTGCTTACTGCAAAGCCTTGAATGCCAAACAGTAATTGATTATTGCTCAAATCAGGATCACGTGATCCTTCAGAAGCAGAATTTTCGTCTGATTGGTTTGTCTCTATCCAGGACTCTAGACACCTTCGGTGAGGTTTGAACCTGCATAGCCGCAACATTGCTTCCAAAGCTAGGCGGGACTTCGCTTCAGGCGGGGCTCTTTTTTCTAGGAATCCTCCTGTTTAAAACAGTGCTATCAGAATCTCGTTTCTCAGAAAAGTCCCGTCTAGCAGGGACTGTAGCCATGTGTGATAACCTCTTAAGGCACATTAATTTGATACATAACCAACCTCAATTCAAGTAAATGAACTCTCTTTTCCAACACTATGTACATCTACTCTTCCAAAAACAGATTCTGATATACAATTGAAATCTAAAGCCCAATGTTCTAGAAATAGAATGCATTAAGAATGAATTTGTTTGAGGCCATACAGCACAATGTCATTACGATCTGTTATCATCACCTTTAAAAAGCAGTTGTACAATGAGTTAAAGCTTTCATTGAGGGAAGCCAAAGTGTGGCTGATATGCCTTAAACAGGTTACTATAATGTCAATAAAGAGGAACTACATGCTGTTGGAATATTGTTGGAAAATGTTCAACACCGGATGATTCATGAATTAACTTAAGAAGCAAGGGATATCTGAAGACTGCATTTTAAGACTGTAGTTTATATTCTAAGGTAAAACCCAGGGCATATGGGAAAAAAAAAAAAAAAAAAAAAAACACAATGGATTCTGCGCTAATGCTTCAGGCTAGAGTTTAATTCCTTATCCCTAAAATGGGGCTCTTCAGCCTCTAAAGAGTATAAAATAAAAGAGTGTTATCCCATCAGTTGTTTTAATTAACAAGAAAAGGTACAAACTTATCACCAAACTATTCACAAAACAACATGTAAGTCTCAAGTTATGATAAAAAATATGTTCTTTTCGTGCTAATTTCATACTCTGTTAAGTTTTAGAAAATTTACTCAAATTCTAAAATGAAGAAAGTTAATACTGCTGGCTTTTTAGTTATCACTTCTCTCAAAGATTATTAAAATCAAAAGCAAAACTTAATTTTATTCATTTCATGGTGCTTTAGAAATAAGGATTATCAAAAGGCAGATATTCAAGATAATTATAGATCATCAATTTAAATCTGGTAAGATGGCATGCAGAAATTATACTTAATATTTATTTGTTTACTTTATTAAACATTTCTTTCAATGTAAGTTGTTTGCTTCATTTTTTGTGCTAAATGCACATGCATAAACGCATTATGTGCATGAAGAGAAATTATGATCTACAGGGTATCAAAATTTACACACACACACACACACAAAAAAAAAAAAAAAAAAAACCTTAATATTTATTTGTTTACTTTATTAAACATTTCTTTCAATACAAGTTGTTTAAGTTGCTTCATTTTTTGTGCTAAACGCGCATGCATAAAGCATACAAAAGAAAAAGTTTGTGGCTTTGAGGTCCGGATTATAGATCATTCCGGATAACGGACGTCTCGATTATGGACTTTGTACTGTATATACTTTAAAAATAATAAATAAAATAATAATAATAATAAAAAAAAACATTAATGTAGCTCATACAGTAACAAAGATGGCAAAGTAACAAAAATAACAGATTTCAGATCTTTTCAAAATGCTGCCCAATTTGGCAATATTTTACCAAACCCTTAAATATAAAGTATTATATTAAATAGAATTATTTGCAAGAAATAAATTGCAATTTGAATGAAATTAGCTGAAATAAAATATTATAATTAAGTATATTCAAAGACTTTATGTGCAATATTTACATCACTTCATAACTGAAACACTTTACCTTTTCTACATAATATCCAGTTCCAATATCAATAAGAACTTTAGCAGTGTCATCTAATTTACCAGGGACATACATCTGATTAAAAGTAAAGGGTATAAAACAATGAAAAGGCATATGCTTATCAGATTACTTTATAAAAATGATTTCTACATCTATAATTGTAAATTTTTAATTACTACAAAAGTATAACAATTTTTGTACCAACATATTATCCAGTCAATAATGAAACTCTCGCTAATTAGTAGAATTCCATGCCAATTACAGATAAGCATGACAACACATGCATGCTTTCATTTGATATCATCCCAACTGATTCTCAATAAGCCTCTTTAAGTTTTAATGAACAAGGGTGTAACCATTATCAGAGCATTTTTTTTTTCCCTTGAAAAAAAAAAAAAGTTCAAGAGCCAAAACTGCATTTGTGACTGTACTACAGTTCATTTACAGTTGGTCAAGAAAAATTAACATTTGTTCAATGCTTGAGTAAAATGAAACAAACTGAAAGAATCATCTGGGGAAAGTTTGTAATCGTAGCATTCTAAACAAAGCTTCCTGTTAAATCAAACGGCCTGATAAAGTAGTAGCTATCGACAAAAGCCTTTCCACAAAGTGAGTGGAATATTTTTGCAGCAGTGGTTATTTTAGAAGAGAACAAGTTGATGAATGCATGACTATAAGAGTTGCAGACAGCAGTGCGGCTCAAAATTCTGCAGGAACAATTGGCACAACTGTTTTAAACTTTTTAATTGTAAACTTTTTTAATTTTAAGTGATTTTAAAATATGTGCTTATGGTTTCTACCAGCAATGGAAGAAAATAAAACTTTTGCAGGAATACAGTATTTTGCCATTCAATCACTAAAGAGAAAAACTGGTTTTAATTTATTATTGAAACATTTACCACGAAATTTCAAATCAGAACAAAAGCGAAACTAAAATCATTTGCCAAAGATTCATTAATCGATTTATTAGGTAAATACTTTATTAGAAGGTAAAATATGTATATAATACTTATGTAAGTAATAAATACTTTTTTCAATTAAAGTTCTTGTTCTTTTCTTCTGTAAAAGATTACCAAACTGCACTAGAGTTGATTGCACTAATATGTAAGTAAACATTATTCTTCAGCTTAATATACAGCATTTCCTCATGTATTCCCTAACCCTCCCTTTTTTTTGCTAATTTTAATGTCCAAAAGTTGAGAGGAAAAAACTACATGAATAAAGGATGTGGTTATATTAAAAATATAACATGTGAAAAGTAGTCATGGGTAAACTACCAGAAACTATCACAATATTATTTCTTTAAAAGAAACCTACATTCCAAAAAAAATATATAGTTATATCAACATTATAATACCTATAAGATCACTTTATATCTCTTACCCTGTAACCTGAATCTCACTCATTTTTACTGTTGCCTCTACTATTCCTTAGGCCTCAAATTATCCATAAATAATTAGAGAAGGTGAATGTGCACCTGTCTCAGCAAAATCGTACACCAAATTTCAGCGTGTACGACTCGCAGCGATTGGTCAGTTCTTGTATTAGGCTGACATACAGTTCAACAGTTAGAAGGGAAATGTTGGGCGTGACCTTTGCAAACAGTTTGCAAGGCTTTATCTTTGTTTGTAAGGAAAATAATAATAATAATAATAATAATAATAATAATAACTATGTGGACAAATCCATCTTAAAATTTACGGCAGCTCATTCTCTGAACACATCAATGAAGGGGAAAAGTACAGGTATATTTTTAAAACTTTCAAAATCTGGTGCTTAAAAGCTTGGAAGAGGGAATATGCAAGAAGATAATAGTAATCAAAATGTACTAAAATTCTTGATTACATTCTATCAGTCTTTTATTTCTTAATTTAACTATCTCTTTCCCTAGCAAATAATTATCAATCTATTTAAAAAAAAAAAAAAAAAAAAAAAAAAAAAAAAAAATTCCATGGACATTTTTTAGGACTGATTTGAAGAAATCAAGTGAAATAGAAAGTCTTGTGACGTAATTAGCTTCTTGTTAATTCTAAATAATTTCTGACTAAAAACTGCAGAATAAATTAATATGCAAAACTACAAAATTATTTTTATATAACTGCTTTATCTATTAAAAATACTTCAAAGGCAAGATAATATTTAATTTTTTTAAATTTCTTTAATCAATCCTGCTTCAAAATTGGTCACACAAAATGTTAACAAAACAGAAATATCGTGAATCTTTTTTACATAAGATAAACACATTTCAGGAGTAAATATTTAAAATCATTTACTTTTTCTGATGAATGAATGTTAAAAAATTGAATAAATAAAAGTAAATAAAATTGAATAATTTTTTTTTTTTTTTTTTTTTTTAATGTTAAACTTTCCATGAAGTAATTTTTCATTCACATAATAAATTTATCTTATAACTAAAAAGGGTTAATTATATGACACACAGATACTACTGTATAATAAGCAACAAACTTAAGGATACAGAATCTGTTAATGGAACTAATAAAGGCTTTCCTTCTTTCATTTCTTGCATTTTTTCCACACACTCTTTTGAATCTCCATATTTTTTCTGAGCAATTTTAAGTTGTTGAAGAGATGCACTAAATACTTCAACTTGCTGGGGAAAAAATAAAAATAAAATAAATAAAACTTAATATATTTATTATTTAAGAAATACTTATAGAGGTATTTATCAGTTAATGTGACACCAGTCATAGTTGTGCCTCTAAGAGCTAAATGTAGTAAACTGCTATTTAATATCATTACAAACAAGCAGAAAGCAGAACAATAAACACTTATATAAAATGACATCATAATAAATAAGCAGAACAAAGAATTCCTATGTTACAACTTTCTCTTTAACAATTTTAGCTGCCTTTTTTTGGGGGGGGGGGTGAACCAAACTACACCAAATAATGATAATCATATTAAATAAACTACATAGTAATTATCATATACACAAACTGCTAATTACTTCTATTTATAATAACTACATCTATACTCTTGTGCAAAATTTAAAAAAAAAAATTGCACATTATGTCGAAATTCTGAAAACCTAATGGACAGATTTTAAGGCAATTTGGTATGAATATACATTTATAACATAGAAAGAGATATAGCATTCAAAAGTCATTTTATGTATGCATGCTTATCAGTAATGCTCATTTTGCAGGAATGTCCAAAAATCCACATTGTAATATCAAACTGAAAATGGCTCCAATAAGGAGTATGGTTCCCTCTCATAGCCAGACAGGATGTCCAGCATGAGGACAGGAAGCAGTCGAGGAGTTTTTGTGGCAGCCAATCTTACTCCTGCAGCAGGACAGGTACATCTATTTCCACCCCCTATATCGTTCTAAACTACTGTGTTTAGTTAGCCAATTTGCTTTTTACCCTCATTAGAAGTAAATGAATTCTAATCAGCAGCATAATCTTCATCAAATATACACAAATATTCATTCAATCAGCATCAAATACTCACAAACATTTTTATTTCATAAAATGTATCCGAAAATAGACAGCAGATCTTATTTATTAAATAAATACAATAATCCACGCACATAATACCATAGGAATTTTGCAAACTGATGCTGCTTACTTCTGCAAGTATGTTTTGCACAAAGAAAAAAAAATTAACAAAATACAGACATAAGATAATGGCAAAAACTGAATTCATATAGCCCAACAGGTAAATACTTAGAAAATCAATTTCAACATGCATAACTGATCTTTTAGTTTAAAAAGAGATTCTTGACTAATATATTAAAAATATCCAAAAAAAAATTTCTTATAGAAATAATTTATCTGAGTAAATTTTAAATGCAGCTCATTCATAAAAAAATTTCATATCAGACTGTGAAACAGAAAAGCTAAGAAACAAAACTGATTACTCAGAAAGAATAGCTGTCAATCTTAAAATATGAAAAACTGGAAGGTTTTTCACACAAAAACTGGCAAGTTTTCAAGTTTTGCCACTACATCGTGATGCCATTTCAAAATAAATCCACAGTAACTTAAATTCACTTTTGTAATACATGATTCAGGTTACTCAAATATTTATAGTGATTATGATATAACATTTAGTACTCTACTGTTACCGGGACTAGTTTGAGAAATGTATGTATGGATGGATGTACGTATTTATGTATGCAAGAATATATGTACATATGACTTGCATACATACATTTCCTGAATACGGTCCCGATAACAGAAGAGTACCTTTTAATATTAATAAGATACAGTTGCAATTTTTTGACACTTTTACACGAAAAAAATTTCCAGTGTGTAATCTCCAATTTAGCCGAGCTTTTATTTAGCAAAGTAATTTTGCAAGCAATGAAAATAAAATCAGTAATGTATATTGTGTGGATAAACGTAGTTATGTGTCCACTTTTTGATGTAAAACAAAATTTGAAACAATTAGTAGCGTTAAACGCTTAGTGAAATTTTATAATACTGGATAAATGTTTGCAGAAGACTAAGACAGTCTACAGAAGATTACAATTCAGATCAAATAAAATTTAGAGAGGAAAATTACGCTGAAAATCGCTAGGGGGTGGGTAAAATTGCGCAATTTACGTTTCGTTAACTCAATAAATTTCATTTACAGTTATGAGGTATTCTTCTACGTAAAGGCTAAAAATTAAAAACTGGAGATTGAAAGAGGTGATGAAAGATCGGGTTGGCAGGTACGGGAACGTAACTAACCACATGGCAGGATTAATATTAAATACGGCGTTTAATTTCCTAGTCTACGAAAATGAAACATCAGATAATTACAGGAGTGTGTGAATAATTTTAAAATGCTTACACTGTCCAATTCTTGTTTAATTTGAGTTAATTTAGGCAATGGAAGTTCAGTCACATCAACCGTAACAACATTGTCACCGGCCATTTTGGATATTAAAGTTCCGGCGCCAGTCATCTTTGAGTTGTTTTTGTCCTGATTCATCTCCAACTTATCTCTCTGTAAAAATTATAGTTTACATCTCTTTTTTACAGTAAAAAAACTTACCTGACTGAAAGTTTGAGGAAAAAGTTAATTAGACTGACAAATCGTATATCCGTATTGTGAATATCAGGATACATTGGAGTGAAAACAAAGTTAATTAACTTCGATTTTATTTCAGTAGAAGTGCTATCAGCAACTGAGCTACCAGTAACTGTGCTATCAGCACTTTCAAAGAACTACAAATAGAAAGAGATATTAACAAATTTTGGAGAATTTCTTAGTAGAGAACAGTGATGCACTCTGTAATGAAGACAGAAATTAAAATATATTAAAGAGTCAAAGCAAGTAACTCATTTAGAGATTAACAATTGGCGATTCAAATTTGTCTGAAATGGAGTAAACCTGAACTGAGAATTTGGGGAGAATCGTTCCCTTTTCCCCCAACAGATGTTAGCACTATCCGAACTTTCACCATCGCAAAGAGTATTCTGGGATTTTAGAGAGAACGTTCTGTTTGTTGACAATATTAGGAGACCAGTATGTGATCTAGTTTCTGTTATAACAAAAGCAATAATTAATAATAAAAATTATGTAGCATCTCTTTCTCCTTACAGAAGGCGCTCACGCAACTAATCTGATTATAAAAATATGTTAAACTACAAACAACTCCCGTTACTACAAGTTGTTTGTACTACGTTGACTCTTCGTAAAGCTCTGTACTTGTAAAAAAGTAATGTAAAAAAGACTTCAGGTTTCAATAAACTTAGAACATAAAAGCACAATAAATTGACTACAATAAAATAAATACAACAACATTTTGATTTCATAATGGATTGAATGCACACAGAACCGATGATAGCTGGATAAAATGTATTTTCTGAAAAGAAACATTTTACAGTTTTGGAACTTTCCACAAAAGCACTCGCACAGCTCTTCTCAGAATCAGAGAGCATAATCAGTAGTTACACTTCAGACCACTAAGAATGTTAAACGCAACTCAATGCCAAAGGCATTTAAAAGAAGAAGCTCTCACGGATATCTCAATACTCCGAAATCAGCTTTGAACTAACAACTGAGAAACGGTGTTCTCCCGTCTTATATAGGTTTCTTCCGGCCACCGAGAAATCTCTAGTACCTTACTCAAAGGCATGTGAAGATCGGCTATGGCTACAGTTGCATTTAAAATCAACTACAGTTATTCAGTTACAATAACTATTAGAGTATTAAAGGGAACGGATTAAAATTTCTTCAAATGGTATCCAAGTTTTACGATTTTTGGCGATTTCTCACCACATTTTGGGACAAAATTTAGTGGTCAAAATTATCGCCAGCTTGACGATATCTCGCCAATTTAGTGAGACAGATATTTACCGCAATGTTAAACAGATTTGCCCTGTAACTTACTTTTCCGGCAGAGTTCCTTTTCTTTCGAAAATTTTATGTTACGTTATACAAATAAATATTACAATTTCACTAAATTTTTTTACACATACACAAAATTCTTAGCAATATTAATGAACGTAAGCGTGAATTATAGGTTTTCGAAATTTGGGCAATAGTTTTGGTATATAAAGTTGTTAAGTATCGCATAGCATGTAAAATATTGGAATGCATACATTCACTAATTTAAACTTTCTAGTCTAAATGAAATCAATAATTCTATGCAAAGCTGTATATTTAAAGTTATTAATAAGGATTTTACGATACGATTGAGTTAAAATATTTTCCCAATAATTCTATTCTGCAATTCCTTTCCACAATTTCAAATTTATATTCAGACGCCACCCTGAGCAACAAATTATAATCACTAGAAAGATTGCTTAGAATGGGCATACATTTTTGATAAAACCGATGGACAAAACCGACCATTCCTCTCTTCGGCTAATAAGAGTGTTGGATACAAAGGAAGACCACTTATTACTAGCACCCTTGGACATGTCATCGGGGTTGGATTTTCGAATCCAATTACCCCGGTGATTTACTATTATCATCCCACCTAGATAATTTTAATCTACTCTTTAAATTCGGGAATTTGTGGAAACTTAGTTCCGCATTTTACATTTCCTTTGAAATACACTGAGGCACAGAACAATTAGTATTATCTTTTCTGTTATTCGCTATTTCTGATAAATTCCCCTTTTCACATGTTGTCAATTCTACAGGCTGCGAGGACAGGTTGTCAGCATTTTCATCGATACTTTACAGATTATCTTCAAAAACAGTAAGCCAACTGCACTGCTAATATCAGTGCTATTTATGTTTTAGACACTTTCCTACTAGAGGCCAAACATTTCGCTATAATTGCGAATAGAATAAAAAAACTGAACTGCTTTGAGGTAAATTTTAATTTGTGAATTGCAAGTAAAAATTGTTTTACTTAATCCCTCTTCACATGCCTTGTTTCGATATTCATGAGATTCATGTTCCTTGACGCGAAATTTTAAAACACATGTCATTTGACAAATGTATATAAAACCGCAGTGGCAAGCAATGATAGCCGACCAGTGGACGAGCGGTAAAATCAGTGAACAGTGGTTATTCAGCATGGGTTTAAATCCTGGAAAATGGGTTAGTTGCTTGGGAATTTTCAACGTACTTCCCATATGTAAACAAGGATATGAGCAGTTTTCTCTAGAAATTGACGATCCGCTTCGGAACCAATTCACTTTACTGAGCGAATGATCAGCGGTCTAGCGAAAACGAAGTAGCAGTTCTTTAACAATTCACTGAGAGCTTTTGTTGTGAAGTGTGCAAAAATTTGATGCCTGTTAATGTAAACACTGGCATCTTTGCTTTATTATTTATTGAAAAGTCTCTGACCTATTTTTTATGTGTGTTTGTGTGTTATACATGTATATATGTGTATTATTGGTTTGTTTGTGTTCCATCTAGTATTTAAATACAAAACTTTAAATGAACCGACGCATCTCAGCGAAACTGACCACCCCTGCTTGCAAATGGATGGAATTTTTTTTCCATCTGGCTCTGCGAGGATCTGTTTAAAGTACGCAGATTATAGAAACTAATTGCTCAGACTCCCAGCCGTCAGCGCTCCGGCGGTCGCAGATCTGGGTGGTTTGGAGTCGTGAATATTCGCTCTTTCACCGCATTTGCTGTAACCTCGGATCTGATTCTTCCTGAGTCTTCATTAGTCTCTCGTTTTATCCCACCTGCTCTAGCCGCAAATCTGGCTCCTGCGGAGTCTTGATTATTTGCTCTTTTCGTTTCCTCGGAGCTGTTTCTTTGAGTTTCATTTCGATTCTTTGAATACTATAGAAAAGCCATGTGTATTAAGTATTATATATGTATTAAGTAATATGTTATAGTATAGCTATGTGTATTAAGTATTACTTTTTACTGTAGTATTTACGTAAAACAATAAATTATGTTTTTATTTATATACTTATTTTACTAACGTCTTGTGATCAAGAGCTATGAATTTCTTTTTAATCTTCTTTAGAATTAGTGTCTATTTATAAACATAATTTTTTCGATCTAATATATTTTTCAAGGTTGCAGAACAAAATGCGAAGCCTACCAAACAGAAGAACCTCGTATCATTTTGTCAAATTAAATAAAAAAGAAAATGCCGGTGTAGTCAAAAAACAATTTCCGGTTCTTTGGGACCTGCTTCCAATCTAAGAATTTATTTTACAGTGTACTTTGTAGTAGCTACAAAATATCAGTTATGGTAGTAGTAAACTAATGTAATCTTTAACAAAAGTGAGTTTAGTTTTCATTATTTTTTAACTTTTAGCATTTTTTTTGTTCCATAATTTTATTGTTCTGAGCAGAAAGGTTTTTTTAGGGAATTCAAAAGCACAGTTGAAAGAAACCAGTCCAGGGAAGTAAACGATTTGGTTGAGTTGATTCCAGTGATCCCACTCTTTGTTCAATTATTTCTGTTTTTCCCTCGTCTTTTCACACCGCTCTTGATCCATGCCTGTTCCGAGAAAATTCATCAAGGTTATTGTTAGTGAGCGATGAATCGTTAAAAAGAACTGATTCACTTCAGTGGGCGAACGGTTCCGATATGATCCCTTAAAGGAGCAGTTTTTCCCATCTCTAATTTGCCCTAGAAAGTCGCAAATGAAAACATCTTTTCACACCGCTCTTGATCCATGCCAGTTCCGAGAACATTCCTCAAGGTTATTGTTAGTGAGCGATGAATCGTTAAAAAGAACTGATTAACTTCAATGAGCGGACGGTTCCGATCTGACCCCTTAAAGGAGCAGTTTTGCCCATCTCTAGTTTGCCCTAGAAAGTCGCCCATGAAAACATCTTTTTCCTTCGATAGATAGGTCTTGAGCGCTCTGTCGTAATCCACGTAAGCCAATTCAATTTTGTCAAAGAATGCTACAAGTTCCGTAAGAATTTATGTTAGGTCTATAAGAACAGAATTGTATATTTTAAGAGGAGGGAGTTCGAAAATTTAACTTCTGTAAAACAGGCGCAGTTTTGTAAATCGCAGTCAGAAGGAAAGAAATAGCGACTAAATTATTAGCTTTGACTACGTTGGAATTTTTATTAGAAATGGAAAATCTTTTAACTGCTAAGTCATGAATCGAAACCTCTAGCGATTGCAATGACTTTGAAATAATTTAATTCCTGATTTTAAGATGAATAAAAATATAGAATAAGAAGTGATTATAAGCTGAATAATTAAGACTTTAGATTCTGTCTACCCTGTAACTGTATTATTCGATTACTATTAATATCTGCAGTATTCAAAGAATCATATAAAGTATTAACCAGTTGAATAGATGCGAAATAAGGGAAACATTCTTGATTTAATACATAAGGTGAATAATTTTTTACTTTTTTTTCAAGAAGCCAAAGTCATTTTCAAAATTTTTTGCAATATTATAGAATTTTTTCTTTTTGGGAATCCAAGAAATATACATCTCTTGAGACAATATATTCTGTTAGGAATAAAGTCTGGTCAAAAGAGGTAGAGTAAGCATTTAGACAGTGAATTCTATGTTACATATTGATATACAAATCTGTAGTTAGAGAAGGTTAGGATAAGCTATAGGAAAACAAAAATACCGGGTACGATAACTTTATAAAAGAAGTATTCATAATTCAACTATGCCAAAAACATATTTGAATAACTATGAAATTATTTTAATTTTTATGACTTCTATTATTCTATTATTCTGTATGGCTTCTATTATTGAAAACTAATAATAAATTCAATATTTTAATGCAAAAACATTATAATCCTTCTCGTTTTTAGTTCTTGCTTATGGTTATTATTCAAAACGAGACACACAATATGACAACGTTCAAAACCTGATCCCCGAAATACTCATTAAATATTTCTCTTATGTACAAAGAAACAGCACAGATTGTTCAAAATAAAATTGGCCCAGAAAAGTGTTTTCGGAATTTCGTGAAAATATATTCGGAACAGCAAAAAGACCACCAGAAATTGGGATAGACAATATACGGATGTGAGAGGATCTTGTGCAGACTCTTAACAATAATTAGCTTTTGAGTGAGAGGTGCAGATGTGTTTAGTAATCAGCTGGATGAAGCACAAAGTTGTCCTAACAATAAAATAGCGGTTATTCATCACTGAATGTTACACGAAGCACACTTTGTGGAAACGCGTGCTGAATTGTGGCAATTGTCTAACAAAACCTTCAACAAAATAAGCAATGCAAAGCGTAGGTAAACGGCCCGAAACAAGAGCTGTAGTGAATAAAAATAATCAGTGGATGATAGCCTGTAAAAAATCCCAACACAATCTCAATGCTGGTCATCTGCATATGAAAATTAAGAGATCAACGGATCAGAACCTTATCAAAAAAGACCTGCAACTTAGAATCCAACCTTCTCAAAAAAGACCTGTAACTGAATTATTGTTACAAATTTTCTGTTGTGGCGAGCCAAACCTTTCGGACAAACCTGCGTGTGTTGAATTCTGGCTGTGGCTTCTGAATGAAGTGGAATCAGAACTTTTGGAGTAAAGTCTCCAAATAAAAGATAAAATCATCGTACGAAGTCGAAATAGTGTATAAGAACTGCCAAATGACAGCGACATTTCGCTGTATTCAAGCAAGGAATTAAATCGCAAAGCAAATGGTTTCTGATTTAAGCAAACCACGTTCAAAGGAACCCGTTTTTTGAGCTTTTGGAAGATTAACTTGACTAACCAGCTTAAAGAGGCGATTATCTTAAATGACCTTAACTTTATTGGGTCAAAATTCTTTTCTCTTGTTTTGATCTCCATATTTTTATGAACGTTCTGTTCTAAAAGGGGCTCATTTTTTATTCTTTGTAGCCATGTTAGCCGTGGATTCTAATGAAGTAAAAGTTGTAATGATCTAAGGGATAAAGTCTACTTATTAAACCTCTATAAGACAGACTCTCAAAAATGAGTCAACGTAACGCTTCTCCGAAGTTAAATATTTCTTCAACTATTAAATATTTTTTACGATTTGGTCTCCTAAACTGGTTTAAATTAATCCCATAGCAACCTACGGGAAACAGCATTCAGCATAATAAATGTCATCACGGAATTACGTTCGTTATGCGACGCATCATTGTATATATTTTAGCAATGATACCAATACATTTTTATATGCTAAAATAAAAACTTTTACCTTTTCAAATCTTACATATATGAGTTACTCATTTCAAAAAAGCCCACTACATGTACATCAGAATTTAATTTCTTCTCTACTGGAATATAAAGAAGTTAAGGATTTTAGCTTTTTTACATAAATTTGAACAACTTATATGAGAGCTAATGTGATAATTATGATAAATAAGAGTTTAAATATAAATAAAATATATATATGTGCTAAAACTTTTTTTAATTTCGAAGATAATAGTTGAATGCCCTAAAGCGACCTACTATTCGTATATTTATCTTACGTAAAATATGGTATGAGAAACTCTTTTATTATACTAACAATATAAACGTTCTTTTCTAAAAACTTTATTGAGAAATGCTTCCCCATTTGGGTATTGAGAGCAGCGGAATGGCATACAGAGTTGTAAATATGTGCTTTGTCAGTTTTTGTTACCTCGGTACACTGCAGATCACCATGTTAAAACCACTTCACGTTTGCCCCGAGAGAGACTCGTCGATTTGAAACATGTTGTCAATAGCTTTGAACTGGCTTTGAACTGGCTTTGAACCCTAATTCTGAAATAAAATCGAAAGAGTACTTAAACAACTCCAAAAGCATACATCCAGCGGAACTCAGCAATAAAAGTTGTCTTCAACGTTACATCAAAAACAGTTTCTCCAAAATATCTATTAATTCAGACAGCCAAGCAGCCATACTCTCCATCCGAAATCCAGACAACCGTTCTCACTTGGCCCATGAAATTAATCAAATCTCTAAAGATCTCAATACTGAAATAACCATAATTTAGATCAAAGGGCACAGCGGCAACGCTGGCAACGATACCGCCAACAATTTGGCAAAAACAACAGCTCTTTCCCAAGAAGGCGAGTTCCTCAACATCAAGCTTCCGAAATCGCAACTTCGACAAATCCTAAACAAACATCTAAGGCTACGAGTGGCAAGAAGAGTGGGAAAATGCTACAACAGACCGGCGCACTCACCAGTTTCCCCCCAAAATCCGCACAGAAATTAGAAGCTCCAAATCTTTCCTAAAGTATTACCTCACAGATCATGGCCCATATCCAGATTATTTTGTCAAAAGGAACCTCTCTAATAGCGACAACAGCATCTGCGCGGTCAAAGGAGATTCAGACAATTACCTATTCTTACAAGTTACCTACACATTCGGAAACTCACCAATCTAGATCTTAACTTTAAAAGAATGGTGATATCTCAGTGCCACCTATATCCAAAATAATGAATATACACCAAGAGTTCAGTGCTCTAGGACTGGACCTATGCCAGTTCACACCTTAGAACCGATAATGGAAAAGCGGAAAGAGCAGGGCTACACCCCAATAATTCTAGGCTACACCCCAATAATTGACTCCGCGCAACATTAACATTTTCCATAATGCTTCAAAACACCTAACTTACTAAGCTGAGGCCATGAACTTTATTTATGAACTTTGGACTGAAAGATCTGTGCTCAGGACAGTCTTACTTGTAGCAAATATCCTCACATAACAAGAATCAGACTTCCAGTATATTAGCAAAATCAAATCCCATATGTTTATTTACTTACATAAAAATGCAAAATTTCTAGTGCAACGATCTCCAAAATACCTTAGAACCGATAATGGAAAAGCGGAAAGAGCAGGGCTACACCCCAATAATTCTAGGCTACACCCCAATAATTGACTCCGCGCAACATTAACATTTTCCATAATGCTTCAAAACACCTAACTTACTAAGCTGAGGCCATGAACTTCATTTATGAACTTTGGACTGAAAGATCTGTGCTCAGGACAGTCTTACTTGTAGCAAATATCCTCACATAACAAGAATCAGACTTCCAGTATATTAGCAAAATCAAATCCCATATGTTTATTTACTTACATAAAAATGCAAAATTTCTAGTGCAACGATCTCCAAAATACCTTAGAACCAATAATGGAAAAGCGGAAAGAGCAGGGCTACACCCCAATAATTCTAGGCTACACCCCAATAATTGACTCCGCGCAACATTAACATTTTCCATAATGCTTCAAAACACCTAACTTACTAAGCTGAGGCCATGAACTTTATTTATGAACTTTGGACTGAAAGATCTGTGCTCAGGACAGTCTTACTTGTAGCAAATATCCTCACATAACAAGAATCAGACTTCCAGTATATTAGCAAAATCAAATCCCATATGTTTATTTACTTACATAAAAATGCAAAATTTCTAGTGCAACGATCTCCAAAATACCTTAGAACCGATAATGGAAAAGCGGAAAGAGCAGGGCTACACCCCAATAATTCTAGGCTACACCCCAATAATTCTAGGCTACACCCCAATAATTGACTCCGCGCAACATTAACATTTTCCATAATGCTTCAAAATACCTAACTTACTAAGCTGAGGCCATGAACTTTATTTATGAACTTTGGACTGAAAGATCTGTGCTCAGGACAGTCTTACTTGTAGCAAATATCCTCACATAACAAGAATCAGACTTCCAGTATATTAGCAAAATCAAATCCCATATGTTTATTTACTTACATAAAAATGCAAAATTTCTAGTGCAACGATCTCCAAAATACCTTAGAACCGATAATGGAAAAGCGGAAAGAGCAGAGCTACATCCCAATAATTCTAGGCTACACCCCAATAATTCTAGGCTACACCCCAATAATTGACTCCGCGCAACATTAACATTTTCCAAATGCTTCAAAACACCTAACTTACTAAGCTGAGGCCATGAACTTTATTTATGAACTTTGGACTGAAAGATCTGTGCTCAGGACAGTCTTACTTGTAGCAAATATCATCACATAACAAGAATCAGACTTCCAGTATATTAGCAAAATCAAATCCCATATGTTTATTTACTTACATAAAAATGCAAAATTTCTAGTGCAACGATCTCCAAAATATCAACTCTACTGTATTTACGTACTCCAATATCGTAAGCGAGGAGGAATACAGATTTTAGGAAACCTTCTGTAGCAGAGTGGCGCAGTGGAAGCGTGCGGGGCCCATAACCCAGAGGTCCGTGGATCGAAACCACGCTCTGCTAGTGAAGTTATTTTTATAATTCCATTACTCATATGAATATGAACGGACTGAAAGGAAACTTCCATTGGTTTTCGTGCAATGAAAAATAGTAAATATTAGTTTATTTTAATGGACGTCAAAAAAGCGATGAACAGTTTTAAAATTAAGACACAATAAGACGCCGAATAAATACTAATTCAGAAGTCAAACAACAAAAATCAGCGTTATACCTACAAAATTTTCACTGGACTAGTTTCGATGGTTTTACCGAACCATCATCTTCAGCTGCAAAACCGCAAATGAACAAGATAGGAAATAATGATTAGATAAGATAAGAAAGCCTGAACAAGAATAAGCAAGTGGCGCCATCTGTTGGCGAAACCAGAACTAAAACATAATTTCTCTAAAAGCCGAAGGCAAAATTGTTCTTGTTCATTTGCGGTTTTGCAGCTGAAGATGATGGTTCGGTAAAACCATCGAAACTAGTCCTGTGAAAATTTTGTAGGTATAACGCTGATTTTTGTTGTTTGACTTCTGAATTAGTTTTAAAATAATTTAAGAACTTTTAAAGGAAAGTACAGAGTAAAATTTTATTAAAAAGTAATCGATTTTTCTACTTTTGTCTCATATTAGTTTTAACTAGAATTTAAGAAACTGTTCGCATTAATACCTATTCCCAAAATTTTTATTTTCGCAGGGGCGTAGCTAGAGGAGGGCAAGGGGGGGCATCTGTCCCCGGGCGCAGAATCCAAAGGGCGTCAAATCGATGTTACGATATTTTAGAATTAAATGTTTTCCATCGTTGGCAAACAGTAGGGGGCGCGAAATCTTCAGTTGCCCCTGGGCGCTGAAAACCCTAGCTACGACTCTGTATTTTCGTTCTACTGAATAGTGCATGTGTAGTTACATAACAGATGATATATGACGTAAAATCAGGGCAAACATGCATTTTTCTTTATTTATGTAACATTAAATGATTCATCAGTTGGCATAATTTTCCGTATTCGTAATTCCTTTGTGTGAAAATTCGATCTCCTTTTGTGGCATCCAAGCTTCTAGATATCCAAAATGGCACTAATTCATTCTGCTTCGAATGACCGGCATGATTCTAGTGTTCTTAAAAATTTTAGATTAGAGAATGATTTAGAGAAAGAAATCAAACGATCACATAGCGGGGGGAGTATAGCTTCAATGGTAGAGCATTCGACTGCAGATCGAGAGGACCACGTTTCCAGACCCAAGTGTCCCCTTTGGACTCTCTTTTGTTTTCAAGTATTTGCAATTAAATGTGACCTCAATGACTTACAACTTAAATTGATTTGACTTTTTTCATTGCACTTTATACATGTTCTGTGTGAATCAAATAAATAAATTTGGTGATGAAAATGATGCAATATGAAATTTTCTATTATTATCTAACGAAAACATTATTATTAAAATTTTCAAAAAACATTTAAAATACAAAAATCATTAAAGTTTAAATAGGAAATTGTAATCAAATTTTCCCTTTTATATTTATTTCAACATCTCAAAAATGGTTTAGACAACAGAAGAGGGATTAATTCTATATTTTTTCGAAACTGAACTAAAAATTTTTCGAATTTTTTAGATACAAATAATCAAAGCTATGCTATAACATATACGGCGCTCACCTGCACATTAAAAGAAACGCCCTTCAAGATCAGCTTTTTTTATTTCCATTCTCTTTCAATGGTTGAAGAGAAGGCAATAAATCCATATTCCAAACAATTAAATTACATTGTATTGAAAAATATATAATTTTAAAACTAATTAAAACATTAATGCATGAAAATTTATTGAATTAAACAAGATATTAATTTATTTATTCTGAATTTGGTTTTCTATATTTTAGATGAATGAAAGTAGAAATTATTTCCTTTATGTTGAATTCGATATTAACATAATTTTTAACTGTTTTAATGTAAGTTTCAAACACCTTTCTGATGACGTACTTGTATGTTAATAAATGTTAATTAATTTATTTTGAAAATCGATTATTCCTCGATTGCAGTGTGAACATTTAAAGTCAATAATATTCTCAATGAAAGAGGCAAGTTGGAAAGATAAATTGCCAGAAATTAACCGCAGAATCTCAAAAGAGTACTGAGTTTTAAATTTATTAAATTTTTTTATCTTTTATTAAAATTTATTAAAGCCCACTTTTTTAATGAAGTTAATCTTAGAATAAATCCTATCAGCAAACAACGTCGGATAAGATTATGAATATTAAATTTTATTTAAAATACACTGAAGGAAAATAAACATATTTGTTACTATACATGTCAGATTTTAGTATCAGCAATATGCTTAAAATAACTAAAAACTTAGTGAAGGAGTAAATCGGGAATTTGAAATTAAAGCCTCGTTAAAATCCGACGCATGGAAAAGGCACGTCAGTTTCAGTATGAACATCAAGATGAATCACTACAAATACCTGAAGAAAAATTTAATATTTAGTAATTAGAATTACTAAATTAGAAATTAAAATTAGAGTAATTAGAATTTAGAAATTAGAATATTTAGTAATTAGAAGTACTAAATTAGAAATTAGAATTAGAGTAATTAGAATTAAAATCCGACGCATGGAAAAGGCACGTCAGTTTCAGTATGAACATCAAGATGAATCACTACAAATACCTGAAGAAAAATTTAATATTTAGTAATTAGAATTACTAAATTAGAAATTAAAATTAGAGTAATTAGAATTACTAAATTAGAAATTAAAATTAGAGTAATTAGAATTTAGTAATTAGAATATTTAGTAATTAGAATTACTAAATTAGAAATTAGAATTAGAGTAATTAGAATTTAGAAATTAGAATTAAAATCCGACGCATGGAAAAGGCACGTCAGTTTCAGTATGAACATCAAGATGAATCACTACAAATACCTGAAGAAAAATTTAATATTTAGTAATTAGAATTACTAAATTAGAAATTAAAATTAGAGTAATTAGAATTTAGTAATTAGAATATTTAGTAATTAGAATTACTAAATTAGAAATTACAATTAGAGTAATTAGAATTACTAAATTAGAAATTAGAATTGGAGTAATTAGAATTTAGTAATTAGAATTAAAATCCGACGCATGGAAAAGGCACGTCAGTTTCAGTATGAACATCAAGATGAATCACTACAAATACCTGAAGAAAAATTTAATATTTAGTAATTAGAATTACTAAATTAGAAATTACAATTAGAGTAATTAGAATCACTAAATTAGAAATTAGAATTAGAGTAATTAGAATTTAGTAATTAGAATTAAAATCCGACGCATGGAAAAGGCACGTCAGTTTCAGTATGAACATCAAGATGAATCACTACAAATACCTGAAGAAAAATTTAATATTTAGTAATTAGAATTACTAAATTAGAAATTAAAATTAGAGTAATTAGAATTTAGTAATTAGAATATTTAGTAATTAGAATTACTAAATTAGAAATTACAATTAGAGTAAATAGAATTACTAAATTAGAAATTAGAATTAGAGTAATTAGAATTTAGTAATTAGAATTAAAATCCGACGCATGGAAAAGGCACGTCAGTTTCAGTATGAACATCAATATGAATCACTACAAATACCTGAAGAAAAATTTAATATTTAGTAATTAGAATTACTAAATTAGAAATTAAAATTAGAGTAATTAGAATTACTAAATTAGAAATTAAAATTAGAGTAATTAGAATTTAGTAATTAGAATTACTAAATTAGAAATTAGAATTAGAGTAATTAGAATTTAGTAATTAGAATTAAAAATCCGACGCATGGAAAAGGCACGTCAGTTTCAGTATGAACATCAAGATGAATCACTACAAATACCTGAAGAAAAATTTAATACTTAGTAATTAGAATTACTAAATTAGAAATTAAAATTAGAGTAATTAGAATTTAGTAATTAGAATATTTAGTAATTAGAATTACTAAATTAGAAATTAGAATTAGAGTAATTAGAATTTAGTAATTAGAATTTTTAATAATTAGAATTACTTTTTAAATATAGTATAGACATCCCTAAAACGAGCGTTTTGAACTAAGGGGTATGCTCTATCAAAGACATTTACAAAGGTAGATTTAAAACTCAAACAGAAAACACCATACTGTTGTAATTTCTAGGAAAGATTAATGTGCAGCATTTGTAGTTGGCAAGAGCCTTTCCTGCCCCACCCCATTTGCTCACGTTTGATTTTAGAATCCAGATGTAACTTAAGCTAATACAATTTAAAACAGCTGAAACAGGTTTTGAAATGTTTATGATAAACTGGAAAAAAAAATTAAATTGCGAACTTTATAAAAAAAATTACTATCTTTCCTGTAATAAAATTTTACTTGTGACAATTAATTGACTTCAGTTAAACCTTTTAATTTTACATTAAGATTGACTCTTTCGAATATGAGTATGAATGTTTTTAAAGAACATCTTAGCATAGCCTTCACTTCTGAATTAATTTATCCTTTCTTCTGATTTTAAAAATTTAGATTTCCCTTTTCTTTTGTTTCATGATATTTAAGTTTTCACTTTTTCAGTAAAGTGATGTTTCCTATTGCAAGCGTTATTTCACAGGATTTTTTTCAGTTAAAATTAAATATTTAATGAAAAGTCTTATTTCATTTCTTTGAAGTAGAGTTAGCGATTACAACTTATGCGGAAATAACTTTCCATTTATAGAAGTGAATTTATAAGACCAAAATCGATGTTGCAAAAGTATAAAATGTCTTTTTGAAAGTCCCTGTCAAAAGCAATTTATTTATAGCCCCTCATCCAATAACTATATTTTGGAAATATTTCTGACACATGAAAATCCTTCTGTTTCTCCAAATTAGGCACAAGTTGATCATTTGCTGGTGGTTTTCCACATTGCTCAAAACACCTGAGAATATCAGTATCACAGGAGACATAAAAACGAAAAGGACAGAATGAATGACTTTTGTTTTATAAATTAATCATTCGGCTACCAGCAGGCCTCTGTTACTTTCATAAACTTGTATTTTGCTTTAGACATTTTAAACAAGGACAGATTTTATTTTTTATATTATTGCTTATAGTTATCTTGGACAGTATAGTACCACACTACTTAACATCACTTGTTTGGCATGCTGCTACATTCTCCAAATACAAATATAGTTGATAAGTTAAATTAAGACTTACTTTTTACTTGCCTTAGTACTATTTATTTTTTTATAAATAGTATCTAGTTTCTTTTTGATATTTTTTGCATAATTCGTGTCGGGGAAGTTGTTTGTAGACAAGAGTTTCTAAATTACTTTGCTTTTGTAAAAAAAAAAATTGATTTTCTACTCTTAAGTGTAATTATTCTAGTCTTTACTTGCTAATTTCTCTAAATTTTACTTGTTTAAATTTCTTTTTAGTAATTCACAATATTTGGTTTTACTTTTGGTTTTGAATTTTCTTTTTACCCTTGCCTACATGGACGACGAAACACGAATTGAATAATTGAAAAGTTAGGTTTGGAGACAACTTCCCTTGATAAGTCTGTCTCCTGCCTGTTCAACAATTATTCACTTATGCATTTTTATAAATTTTTAGGATTTACAAAATTGATTGGAATTATATATTATACATTTATCATATATTCATAGATTTTGAAACTTGCACTTGATTTACACATGCTTTCAGAATTTAAATGATATTGTAGATTAGTTCGCAGCAATAATTAATCATTTATTTGTAATTCAATTTCATTTAAAATTTAATTAGCTTTAAATTCGCTTATTACTAATAGAGAATGTTTGTTAAATTCAAATTTCATTCCTTGCAGCAATGGCGAAAGAGGATTATTTAAATTTAATTTAACTTTGCTACCTTCTTTTGAAACTATAATGTATAGTACATAATCCTCGTTTTATACCTAATACTACTTTTAGAAAAGTGATTAGCATTATAAACTTTTTCTGCATGTTAAATAGCTGAGTTCTCTCACAAAAATCTAGCAGCTGCAGAGAACACTTACATACATTTTGACAATGAACTGATCTCACTACTTTCCTTCCTTTTCTTACAGCAATCTGAACAAGAATTCAGAAAAGGGGTGCATCATATTTTGGCAAAATAATATAATCTAATATATAATTTGAATACACACACTAATCTCAATTAAATAACACATGCAAAAGTTGATCAAGTAATCGAAAATACTAATTTATGCTTTCATTAAAACGGAACTCTAATATTTTTTAAACATTTCACTGTAACTTCCATAAACATTTCCCTATAAGGCCGATGCTATTCGGACCAGCGGTGCGATTAGCCGCTTAAGATATTCGCACTACCATTGACCACGCATGCGCTTTGAACTGTTAGATCCATAACGGATTCTACGTACGCGAACTGCCTAAGATTTGTAGTGAGTCTTTTTTTTTTAAAGGCGGGTTACTACCTTGGCGTAGTTTATCATTTTTTAAGCGTTGGAAACTTTCAAAAGTTTAGAAAGGAAAATGGGTTCCTTTTCTTATAAAAAGAAGGAACACATTTCCTTTTATTAAAGTATATATAAAAAAGGGTAGATTGTTCCCAATGTTTATCGTTTTCCTGAACGGTTGAAATAGTTTAATTGACTGATTTGGAGGGGGGGACAAAATCTTGTTTACATTTATTGCACTTCTTAGAATACAGTTAACTTCAAAGATGTGTTTTGCGCAATCAAGACTTTAATTCATTCCTCTTTGAAAATCTTCGTCCGAGGAAAGATAATAAAAATTAGACAGAGGTTTTCCGTGTAGAAAATTTAAACATGAAATATGCGAATAAATCAACTATTAAATGACTAATTAATCACATAAAACTGATTATTAACAATTCTGTATGCCTGTTTATTTCTTTATGGAAATACTTGGCATTTTCATGAAACATAAAGCATTTCAAAGAACTTTGAAATATTAGTACAAGCACATTAATAAATTAAATTGAAATAAATAATGGGATGTAATTTAAAAGACAGAAAAATTTAATGTAAGAGATTTAGATTTAAAAATTTGCATACAGAAATGATTTATCAGACTGTACAAGGTTTTATTTCATAAATAACTTTGATTTTAAAATATGGCATTTGAACCTATAAACACGAGTGGATACTGAAAAAAATGATGAATATATAAGAATATTATAATTTTTAGTAAGTTTTCTTATTGAATAATAAATTCTGGCAGTCCTATGCTATAAGACTAGGGTCTAAGTTTGCATAAAAATTCCTCTGTTAAATAAAAGAATTTAAGTAATTTCTGTAGCCTTTTTGTCAATATATTAAAGATTTTTTAATTACACGTCCTCGCTTGCAATTAGAACCATCATTAAATCTCTATTTTATCTAATCATTTCCTGAACATTATCATGTATGTAGATTGACATCGTCTTTGTAACTGATAATTATTACTTGCAAATTATTCTCTTGCTGGTGAACTATTAACAACACTTTCTATTGCTGAGTTAGGGTTAACAATCTTGGCTCTCACTATCGCCTGCTTTACGAAAATCGGCGTAAAATGCTGGTACCTGGGCTGATTTTGCGCATGAGCGAATAGGGTATTATAGGGTGCGATTAATCACCGCGTCCCTATAAAGCATGTTTAACACCAGCGCGCGAGACTGTCTACCCGAAATTTTAAAGACACGCTGTTTTTTAATATTTGTAGCCCAAAGAAGCGTCAGCATAAATGGTCATTAAGAGTGCATGAGAGTGTATATAAAAAAATCGCTGGTCTGGACGTCATATAAAACCTGAAAGCTTTCAGGTTTTTTATATATTTCTGAATTTATTAATATTTTTTTATTTTGTTTTATTTCTGATTTCCTGCTGATGGCCCTTCATAAGGCCAAACCATTTCTAATTTCACGAATTAAAACTTTGTCTCCCACTGGAATAACGGTTTTCCCCCAAACTAAGAAGCAACGATACCACGAAGCCACATTCAGAAGGGATCTCACTCAATTTAAGCCTTCTGCATTAAAGAGTACCGCAGCTTATCGTAGTTTAGTGTTATCAAATGCTTAGATTATTCAATTTAAAAATTTCAATGAAAATTCTAATATTTTAAAAAGATAAAAAAAAAAAAAAAACGTAAGCCAGGCGAAATAGAGATTTTAGTAAACCCACTCCTGTAGCAGAGTGGCACAGTGGAAGCGTGCTGGGCCCATAACCCAGAGGTCCGTGGATCGAAACCACGCTCTGCTAATTCGTTTTTTACTTTTTATAACTCTGGTACTCATACGATTATAAAAGGATTGAAAGGCTACTTGCAAAATCTTTCAATGGTTTTCGTGCAATGAAAAATAATTATTTGTTTACTTCAATGGACGTAAAAAAAGCAAGGAATAGTTTTAGAATAATTTCAGAACTGTTAAAGGAAAGAACAAAACAGTAAAATTTTATTAAAAAGTAATCCGCTTCGCTACTTTTCCCTCATACTAATTTCAACTTGAATTTGAAAAATTCTTTTCTAATTCCCAGAATATTGATTTTTGTTCTTAAAAACATTGCATGTGTTAGTTGCGTAACACATGCAATATTCGTTGCTGTATTAAGTAAAATAAGGGTAAGTAAGTATATATTTTCCTTTACTTTATCTAACGTCAAATAATTCACCATTTGGTATAACTTTCCATATTCTTTACTCCTTTGTCTGGAAATTCTGTCTCCTTCTGTGGCATCCAAGTTTTATGTTATCCAAAATGCCATCAATTCATTCCGGTTATTCGAACCGGAATGATTCTTGCTATCGAGTGTAAAGAAAGATTGCAAGCGAAAGCGCAGGGGGTATAGCTCAGTGGTAGAGCATTCGACTGCAGATCGAGAGGTCCCCGGTTCAAACTCGGGTGCCCCCTACGGGCTCCCTTTTATTTATTACTAAGGTTTTAAAAATATATATATATATAAAATTCATTAAAGTTCAGATAGAAGATTACATTCAAATTTTCCATTTCTTTTGTCATCTCAAAAATAGTTTAGGCTTAACAAACGAGGAGGGACGACTCCTATGCTCTTCGAAACCGGACTAAAAATTTCTCGAAACTGTTATATAATAATTATATACACGGTAGGGCTACGGGTTCGGAGCCCGCCTGCGAAAGATAAAAAAACGCCGCTCAAAATCAGATTTTTCTATTTTCATTTTCTGTCAGTGACAGAAGAAAAGACAGCAAAACCATATTTTAAACAATTAAATTGTACTTTAACAAGAAACATATACTTTTAAAACTAATTAAAACATTAATGAACAATGAATCTAAATTTAACGAATTAAAGAAGGTACTATTTTTTTAAAATTTGAATTTGTTTTCTACATTTTACACGAATCAAAGTAGAAATTATTTCTTTTATATCGAATTCGACATAAACATAATTTTCAACTATTTTAAAACAATTCTGATGATCTTCCTATATTTAAATAAATCTAAATTAAATTGCTTTGAAAACGATTTTTCATCCATTGTCCCGCAGAATCCCATAAGGTTACTGAGTTTTAAATTTACACTTTTGTAAATATCTTTGAAGAAACATAAGTCTCCGATCCCCCGTTCACAAATTGTTATAGTATTTTCTGTTGGTGTTCTTTATCAATTTCTGATAAATTCTATGAAACTAAAATAACCTTATGCAATTTTAGCAGTCGGTAACGCTTCTTTTAAGGTTGTCTATTTTATATTTAAAAAGTAGCTGTATTAGCAATATTAAAATACATAATTCTAAATGTCTTCAGCTATTCGTAGTGATTCATCTTGAAGGTTCATATTGAAATTGACGTCTCTTTTGCATTCATCGGAATTTAAACACAGATTTAAATACAAATTCCCAATTTACATCTTCATTTATGTTTTTGCTATTTGAAGCATATTACTGGGATAAGAATCTGATCTGTATTGTAATAAAAATGTTTATTTTCCTTTATTATATTCTAAAGAAAGCTTAATATTCATAGTCTTATCTGAAGTTGTTTGCTGATAGGGTTTATTTTGTGAAGAATATTTCTCCAAGGAATAGAGGAATATAGGAATTGGAAAAAAGGGAGAATTATTTTAGAATTAATATATACAAATACTAAATATTCTACAGAATGTGAAGTAAAATCAAAAATTTCTTTATTTTAACCAGAAATACCTGAATACAAATTTAAAGTTATGTATTTTAATATTTAGTAATTAGAATTACTAAATTAGAAATTAGAATTAGAGTAATTAGAATTTAGTAATTAGAATATTTAATAATTAGAATTATTTTTTAAATATAGTATGGACATCCGTAAAACGAGAGTTTTAAACTAAGGGGTACGGTCCTTCAAAGACATTTACAAAGGTAGATGTAAAACTCAAACAGAAAATACCATAGTATTGTACTTTCTAGGAAAGATTAATGTGCAGCATTTGTAGTTGGCAAGAGCCATTCCCGCCCCACCCCATTTGGTCATGCTCGATTTTAGTATCCAAATGTAACTTAAGCTAATACAATTTAAAACAGCTGAAAAGGTTTTGAAATGTTTATGAGAGACTGAAGAAAAAAATAATTACGACCTTTTTTTTAAAAAATTACTATCTTTCCTGCCATAAAATTTTACTTGTAACAATTAATTGACTTCAGTTAAACCATTTAATTTTACATTAAGATTGACTCTTTCGAATATGAGTATGAATGTTTTTAAAGAACATCTTAGCATAGCCTTCACTTCTGAATTCATTTATCCTTTCTTTAGATTTTAAAAATTTGTATTTCCCTTTTCTTTTGTTTCATGATATTTAAGTTTTAACTTTTTCAGTAAAGTGATGTTTCCTATTGCAAGCGTTATTTCACAGGATTTTTTTCAGTTAAAATTAAATATTTAATGAAAAGTCTTATTTCATTTCTTTGAAGTAGAGTTAGCGATTACAACTTATGCAGAAATAACTTTCCATTTATAGAAGTGAATTTATAAGACCAAAATCGATGTTGCAAAAGTATAAAATGTCTTTTTGAAAGTCTCTGTCAAAAGCAATTTATTTATAGCCCCTCATCCAATAACTATATTTTGGAAATATTTCTGACACATGAAAATCATTCTGTTTCTCCAAATTAGGCACAAGTTGATCATTTGCTGGTGGTTTTCCACATTGCTCAAAACACCTGAGAATATCAGTATCACAGAAGACATAAAAACGGAAAGGACAGAATGAATGAATTTTGTTTTATAAATTAATCATTCGGCTACCAGCAGGCCTCTGTTACTTTCATAAACTTGTATTTTGCTTTAGACATTTTAAACACGGACAGATTTTATTTTTTATATTATTGCTTATAGTTATCTTGGACAGTATAGTACCACACTACTTAACATCACTTGTTTGGCATGCTGCTCCATTCTCCAAATACAAATATAGTTGGTAAGTTAAATTAAGACTTACTTTTTACTTGCCTTAGTACTATTTGTTTTTTTTTATAAATAGTATCTAGTTTCTTTTTGATTTTTTTTTGCATAATTCGTGTCGGGGAAGTTGTTTGTAGACAAGAGTTTCTAAATTACTTTGCTTTTCTAAAAAAAATTGATTTTCTACTCTTAAGTGTAATTATTCTGGTCTTTACTTGCTAATTTCTCTAAATTTTACTTGTTTAAATTTCTTTTTAGTAATTCACAATATTTGGTTTTACTTTTGGTTTTGAATTTTCTTTTTACCCTTGCCTACATGGACGACGAAACACGAATTGAATAATTGAAAAGTTAGGTTTGGAGACAACTTCCCTTGATAAGTCTGTCTCCTGCCTGTTCAACAATTATTCACTTATGCATTTTTATAAATTTTTAGGATTTACAAAATTGATTGGAATTATATATTATACATTTATCATATATTCATAGATTTTGAAACTTGCACTTGATTTACACATGCTTTCAGAATTTAAATGATATTGTAGATTAGTTCGCAGCAATAATTAATCATTTATTTGTAATTCAATTTCATTTAAAATTTAATTAGCTTTAAATTCGCTTATTACTAATAGAGAATGTTTGTTAAATTCAAATTTCATTCCTTGCAGCAATGGCGAAAGAGGATTATTTAAATTTAATTTAACTTTGCTACCTTCTTTTGAAACTATAATGTATAGTACATAATCCTCGTTTTATACCTAATACTACTTTTAGAAAAGTGATTAGCATTATAAACTTTTTCTGCATGTTAAATAGCTGAGTTCTCTCACAAAAATCTAGCAGCTGCAGAGAACACTTACATACATTTTGACAATGAACTGATCTCACTACTTTCCTTCCTTTTCTTACAGCAATCTGAACAAGAATTCAGAAAAGGGGTGCATCATATTTTGGCAAAATAATATAATCTAATATATAATTTGAATACACACACTAATCTCAATTAAATAACACATGCAAAAGTTGATCAAGTAATCGAAAATACTAATTTATGCTTTCATTAAAACGGAACTCTAATATTTTTTAAACATTTCACTGTAACTTCCATAAACATTTCCCTATAAGGCCGATGCTATTCGGACCAGCGGTGCGATTAGCCGCTTAAGATATTCGCACTACCATTGACCACGCATGCGCTTTGAACTGTTAGATCCATAACGGATTCTACGTACGCGAACTGCCTAAGATTTGTAGTGAGTCTTTTTTTTTTAAAGGCGGGTTACTACCTTGGCGTAGTTTATCATTTTTTAAGCGTTGGAAACTTTCAAAAGTTTAGAAAGGAAAATGGGTTCCTTTTCTTATAAAAAGAAGGAACACATTTCCTTTTATTAAAGTATATATAAAAAAGGGTAGATTGTTCCCAATGTTTATCGTTTTCCTGAACGGTTGAAATAGTTTAATTGACTGATTTGGAGGGGGGGACAAAATCTTGTTTACATTTATTGCACTTCTTAGAATACAGTTAACTTCAAAGATGTGTTTTGCGCAATCAAGACTTTAATTCATTCCTCTTTGAAAATCTTCGTCCGAGGAAAGATAATAAAAATTAGACAGAGGTTTTCCGTGTAGAAAATTTAAACATGAAATATGCGAATAAATCAACTATTAAATGACTAATTAATCACATAATACTGATTATTAACAATTCTGTATGCCTGTTTATTTCTTTATGGAAATACTTGGCATTTTCATGAAACATAAAGCATTTCAAAGAACTTTGAAATATTAGTACAAGCACATTAATAAATTAAATTGAAATAAATAATGGGATGTAATTTAAAAGACAGAAAAATTTAATGTAAGAGATTTAGATTTAAAAATTTGCATACAGAAATGATTTATCAGACTGTACAAGGTTTTATTTCATAAATAACTTTGATTTTAAAATATGGCATTTGAACCTATAAACACGAGTGGATACTGAAAAAAATGATGAATATATAAGAATATTATAATTTTTAGTAAGTTTTCTTATTGAATAATAAATTCTGGCAGTCCTATGCTATAAGACTAGGGTCTAAGTTTGCATAAAAATTCCTCTGTTAAATAAAAGAATTTAAGTAATTTCTGTAGCCTTTTTGTCAATATATTAAAGATTTTTTAATTACACGTCCTCGCTTGCAATTAGAACCATCATTAAATCTCTATTTTATCTAATCATTTCCTGAACATTATCATGTACGTAGATTGACATCGTCTTTGTAACTGATAATTATTACTTGCAAATTATTCTCTTGCTGGTGAACTATTAACAACACTTTCTATTGCTGAGTTAGGGTTAACAATCTTGGCTCTCACTATCGCCTGCTTTACGAAAATCGGCGTAAAATGCTGGTACCTGGGCTGATTGTCGCATGAGCGAATAGGGTATTATAGGGTGCGATTAATCACCGCGTCCCTATAAAGCATGTTTAACACCAGCGCGCGAGAATGTCTACCCGAAATTTTAAAGACACGCTGTTTTTTAATATTTGTAGCCCAAAGAAGCGTCAGCATAAATGGTCATTAAGAGTGCATGAGAGTGTATATAAAAAAATCGCTGGTCTGGACGTCATATAAAACCTGAAAGCTTTCAGGTTTTTTATATATTTCTGAATTTATTAATATTTTTTTATTTTGTTTTATTTCTGATTTCCTGCTGATGGCCCTTCATAAGGCCAAACCATTTCTAATTTCACGAATTAAAACTTTGTCTCCCACTGGAATAACGGTTTTCCCCCAAACTAAGAAGCAACGATACCACGAAGCCACATTCAGAAGGGATCTCACTCAATTTAAGCCTTCTGCATTAAAGAGTACCGCAGCTTATCGTAGTTTAGTGTTATCAAATGCTTAGATTATTCAATTTAAAAATTTCAATGAAAATTCTAATATTTTAAAAAGATAACAAAAAAAAAAAACGTAAGCCAGGCGAAATAGAGATTTTAGTAAACCCACTCCTGTAGCAGAGTGGCACAGTGGAAGCGTGCTGGGCCCATAACCCAGAGGTCCGTGGATCGAAACCACGCTCTGCTAATTCGTTTTTTACTTTTTATAACTCTGGTACTCATACGATTATAAAAGGATTGAAAGGCTACTTGCAAAATCTTTCAATGGTTTTCGTGCAATGAAAAATAATTATTTGTTTACTTCAATGGACGTAAAAAAAGCAAGGAATAGTTTTAGAATAATTTCAGAACTGTTAAAGGAAAGAACAAAACAGTAAAATTTTATTAAAAAGTAATCCGCTTCGCTACTTTTCCCTCATACTAATTTCAACTTGAATTTGAAAAATTCTTTTCTAATTCCCAGAATATTGATTTTTGTTCTTAAAAACATTGCATGTGTTAGTTGCGTAACACATGCAATATTCGTTGCTGTATTAAGTAAAATAAGGGTAAGTAAGTATATATTTTCCTTTACTTTATCTAACGTCAAATAATTCACCATTTGGTATAACTTTCCATATTCTTTACTCCTTTGTCTGGAAATTCTGTCTCCTTCTGTGGCATCCAAGTTTTATGTTATCCAAAATGCCATCAATTCATTCCGGTTATTCGAACCGGAATGATTCTTGCTATCGAGTGTAAAGAAAGATTGCAAGCGAAAGCGCAGGGGGTATAGCTCAGTGGTAGAGCATTCGACTGCAGATCGAGAGGTCCCCGGTTCAAACCCGGGTGCCCCCTACGGGCTCCCTTTTATTTATTACTAAGGTTTTAAAAATATATATATATATAAAATTCATTAAAGTTCAGATAGAAGATTACATTCAAATTTTCCATTTCTTTTGTCATCTCAAAAATAGTTTAGGCTTAACAAACGAGGAGGGACGACTCCTATGCTCTTCGAAACCGGACTAAAAATTTCTCGAAACTGTTATATAATAATTATATACACGGTAGGGCTACGGGTTCGGAGCCCGCCTGCGAAAGATAAAAAAACGCCGCTCAAAATCAGATTTTTCTATTTTCATTTTCTGTCAGTGACAGAAGAAAAGACAGCAAAACCATATTTTAAACAATTAAATTGTACTTTAACAAGAAACATATACTTTTAAAACTAATTAAAACATTAATGAACAATGAATCTAAATTTAACGAATTAAAGAAGGTACTATTTTTTTAAAATTTGAATTTGTTTTCTACATTTTACACGAATCAAAGTAGAAATTATTTCTTTTATATCGAATTCGACATAAACATAATTTTCAACTATTTTAAAACAATTCTGATGATCTTCCTATATTTAAATAAATCTAAATTAAATTGCTTTGAAAACGATTTTTCATCCATTGTCCCGCAGAATCCCATAAGGTTACTGAGTTTTAAATTTACACTTTTGTAAATATCTTTGAAGAAACATAAGTCTCCGATCCCCCGTTCACAAATTGTTATAGTATTTTCTGTTGGTGTTCTTTATCAATTTCTGATAAATTCTATGAAACTAAAATAACCTTATGCAATTTTAGCAGTCGGTAACGCTTCTTTTAAGGTTGTCTATTTTATATTTAAAAAGTAGCTGTATTAGCAATATTAAAATACATAATTCTAAATGTCTTCAGCTATTCGTAGTGATTCATCTTGAAGGTTCATATTGAAATTGACGTCTCTTTTGCATTCATCGGAATTTAAACACAGATTTAAATACAAATTCCCAATTTACATCTTCATTTATGTTTTTGCTATTTGAAGCATATTACTGGGATAAGAATCTGATCTGTATTGTAATAAAAATGTTTATTTTCCTTTATTATATTCTAAAGAAAGCTTAATATTCATAGTCTTATCTGAAGTTGTTTGCTGATAGGGTTTATTTTGTGAAGAATATTTCTCCAAGGAATAGAGGAATATAGGAATTGGAAAAAAGGGAGAATTATTTTAGAATTAATATATACAAATACTAAATATTCTACAGAATGTGAAGTAAAATCAAAAATTTCTTTATTTTAACCAGAAATACCTGAATACAAATTTAAAGTTATGTATTTTAATATTTAGTAATTAGAATTACTAAATTAGAAATTAGAATTAGAGTAATTAGAATTTAGTAATTAGAATATTTAATAATTAGAATTATTTTTTAAATATAGTATGGACATCCGTAAAACGAGAGTTTTAAACTAAGGGGTACGGTCCTTCAAAGACATTTACAAAGGTAGATGTAAAACTCAAACAGAAAATACCATAGTATTGTACTTTCTAGGAAAGATTAATGTGCAGCATTTGTAGTTGGCAAGAGCCATTCCCGCCCCACCCCATTTGGTCATGCTCGATTTTAGTATCCAAATGTAACTTAAGCTAATACAATTTAAAACAGCTGAAAAGGTTTTGAAATGTTTATGAGAGACTGAAGAAAAAAATAATTACGACCTTTTTTTTAAAAAATTACTATCTTTCCTGCCATAAAATTTTACTTGTAACAATTAATTGACTTCAGTTAAACCATTTAATTTTACATTAAGATTGACTCTTTCGAATATGAGTATGAATGTTTTTAAAGAACATCTTAGCATAGCCTTCACTTCTGAATTCATTTATCCTTTCTTTAGATTTTAAAAATTTGTATTTCCCTTTTCTTTTGTTTCATGATATTTAAGTTTTAACTTTTTCAGTAAAGTGATGTTTCCTATTGCAAGCGTTATTTCACAGGATTTTTTTCAGTTAAAATTAAATACTTAATGAAAAGTCTTATTTCATTTCTTTGAAGTAGAGTTAGCGATTACAACTTATGCAGAAATAACTTTCCATTTATAGAAGTGAATTTATAAGACCAAAATCGATGTTGCAAAAGTATAAAATGTCTTTTTGAAAGTCTCTGTCAAAAGCAATTTATTTATAGCCCCTCATCCAATAACTATATTTTGGAAATATTTCTGACACATGAAAATCATTCTGTTTCTCCAAATTAGGCACAAATTGATCATTTGCTGGTGGTTTTCCACATTGCTCAAAACACCTGAGAATATCAGTATCACAGAAGCCATAAAAACGAAAAGGACAGAATGAATGAATTTTGTTTTATAAATTAATCATTCGGCTACCAGCAGGCCTCTGTTACTTTCATAAACTTGTATTTTGCTTTAGACATTTTAAACACGGACAGATTTTATTTTTTATATTATTGCTTATAGTTATCTTGGACAGTATAGTACCACACTACTTAACATCACTTGTTTGGCATGCTGCTCCATTCTCCAAATACAAATATAGTTGGTAAGTTAAATTAAGACTTACTTTTTACTTGCCTTAGTACTATTTATTTTTTTTTATAAATAGTATCTAGTTTCTTTTTGATTTTTTTTTGCATAATTCGTGTCGGGGAAGTTGTTTGTAGACAAGAGTTTCTAAATTACTTTGCTTTTCTAAAAAAAATTGATTTTCTACTCTTAAGTGTAATTATTCTGGTCTTTACTTGCTAATTTCTCTAAATTTTACTTGTTTAAATTTCTTTTTAGTAATTCACAATATTTGGTTTTACTTTTGGTTTTGAATTTTCTTTTTACCCTTGCCTACATGGACGACGAAACACGAATTGAATAATTGAAAAGTTAGGTTTGGAGACAACTTCCCTTGATAAGTCTGTCTCCTGCCTGTTCAACAATTATTCACTTATGCATTTTTATAAATTTTTAGGATTTACAAAATTGATTGGAATTATATATTATACATTTATCATATATTCATAGATTTTGAAACTTGCACTTGATTTACACATGCTTTCAGAATTTAAATGATATTGTAGATTAGTTCGCAGCAATAATTAATCATTTATTTGTAATTCAATTTCATTTAAAATTTAATTAGCTTTAAATTCGCTTATTACTAATAGAGAATGTTTGTTAAATTCAAATTTCATTCCTTGCAGCAATGGCGAAAGAGGATTATTTAAATTTAATTTAACTTTGCTACCTTCTTTTGAAACTATAATGTATAGTACATAATCCTCGTTTTATACCTAATACTACTTTTAGAAAAGTGATTAGCATTATAAACTTTTTCTGCATGTTAAATAGCTGAGTTCTCTCACAAAAATCTAGCAGCTGCAGAGAACACTTACATACATTTTGACAATGAACTGATCTCACTACTTTCCTTCCTTTTCTTACAGCAATCTGAACAAGAATTCAGAAAAGGGGTGCATCATATTTTGGCAAAATAATATAATCTAATATATAATTTGAATACACACACTAATCTCAATTAAATAACACATGCAAAAGTTGATCAAGTAATCGAAAATACTAATTTATGCTTTCATTAAAACGGAACTCTAATATTTTTTAAACATTTCACTGTAACTTCCATAAACATTTCCCTATAAGGCCGATGCTATTCGGACCAGCGGTGCGATTAGCCGCTTAAGATATTCGCACTACCATTGACCACGCATGCGCTTTGAACTGTTAGATCCATAACGGATTCTACGTACGCGAACTGCCTAAGATTTGTAGTGAGTCTTTTTTTTTTAAAGGCGGGTTACTACCTTGGCGTAGTTTATCATTTTTTAAGCGTTGGAAACTTTCAAAAGTTTAGAAAGGAAAATGGGTTCCTTTTCTTATAAAAAGAAGGAACACATTTCCTTTTATTAAAGTATATATAAAAAAGGGTAGATTGTTCCCAATGTTTATCGTTTTCCTGAACGGTTGAAATAGTTTAATTGACTGATTTGGAGGGGGGGACAAAATCTTGTTTACATTTATTGCACTTCTTAGAATACAGTTAACTTCAAAGATGTGTTTTGCGCAATCAAGACTTTAATTCATTCCTCTTTGAAAATCTTCGTCCGAGGAAAGATAATAAAAATTAGACAGAGGTTTTCCGTGTAGAAAATTTAAACATGAAATATGCGAATAAATCAACTATTAAATGACTAATTAATCACATAATACTGATTATTAACAATTCTGTATGCCTGTTTATTTCTTTATGGAAATACTTGGCATTTTCATGAAACATAAAGCATTTCAAAGAACTTTGAAATATTAGTACAAGCACATTAATAAATTAAATTGAAATAAATAATGGGATGTAATTTAAAAGACAGAAAAATTTAATGTAAGAGATTTAGATTTAAAAATTTGCATACAGAAATGATTTATCAGACTGTACAAGGTTTTATTTCATAAATAACTTTGATTTTAAAATATGGCATTTGAACCTATAAACACGAGTGGATACTGAAAAAAATGATGAATATATAAGAATATTATAATTTTTAGTAAGTTTTCTTATTGAATAATAAATTCTGGCAGTCCTATGCTATAAGACTAGGGTCTAAGTTTGCATAAAAATTCCTCTGTTAAATAAAAGAATTTAAGTAATTTCTGTAGCCTTTTTGTCAATATATTAAAGATTTTTTAATTACACGTCCTCGCTTGCAATTAGAACCATCATTAAATCTCTATTTTATCTAATCATTTCCTGAACATTATCATGTACGTAGATTGACATCGTCTTTGTAACTGATAATTATTACTTGCAAATTATTCTCTTGCTGGTGAACTATTAACAACACTTTCTATTGCTGAGTTAGGGTTAACAATCTTGGCTCTCACTATCGCCTGCTTTACGAAAATCGGCGTAAAATGCTGGTACCTGGGCTGATTGTCGCATGAGCGAATAGGGTATTATAGGGTGCGATTAATCACCGCGTCCCTATAAAGCATGTTTAACACCAGCGCGCGAGAATGTCTACCCGAAATTTTAAAGACACGCTGTTTTTTAATATTTGTAGCCCAAAGAAGCGTCAGCATAAATGGTCATTAAGAGTGCATGAGAGTGTATATAAAAAAATCGCTGGTCTGGACGTCATATAAAACCTGAAAGCTTTCAGGTTTTTTATATATTTCTGAATTTATTAATATTTTTTTATTTTGTTTTATTTCTGATTTCCTGCTGATGGCCCTTCATAAGGCCAAACCATTTCTAATTTCACGAATTAAAACTTTGTCTCCCACTGGAATAACGGTTTTCCCCCAAACTAAGAAGCAACGATACCACGAAGCCACATTCAGAAGGGATCTCACTCAATTTAAGCCTTCTGCATTAAAGAGTACCGCAGCTTATCGTAGTTTAGTGTTATCAAATGCTTAGATTATTCAATTTAAAAATTTCAATGAAAATTCTAATATTTTAAAAAGATAAAAAAAAAAAAAAAAAAAAAAAACGTAAGCCAGGCGAAATAGAGATTTTAGTAAACCCACTCCTGTAGCAGAGTGGCGCAGTGGAAGCGTGCTGGGCCCATAACCCAGAGGTCCGTGGATCGAAACCACGCTCTGCTAATTCGTTTTTTACTTTTTATAACTCTGGTACTCATACGATTATAAAAGGATTGAAAGGCTACTTGCAAAATCTTTCAATGGTTTTCGTGCAATGAAAAATAATTATTTGTTTACTTCAATGGACGTAAAAAAAGCAAGGAATAGTTTTAGAATAATTTCAGAACTGTTAAAGGAAAGAACAAAACAGTAAAATTTTATTAAAAAGTAATCCGCTTCGCTACTTTTCCCTCATACTAATTTCAACTTGAATTTGAAAAATTCTTTTCTAATTCCCAGAATATTGATTTTTGTTCTTAAAAACATTGCATGTGTTAGTTGCGTAACACATGCAATATTCGTTGCTGTATTAAGTAAAATAAGGGTAAGTAAGTATATATTTTCCTTTACTTTATCTAACGTCAAATAATTCACCATTTGGTATAACTTTCCATATTCTTTACTCCTTTGTCTGGAAATTCTGTCTCCTTCTGTGGCATCCAAGTTTTATGTTATCCAAAATGCCATCAATTCATTCCGGTTATTCGAACCGGAATGATTCTTGCTATCGAGTGTAAAGAAAGATTGCAAGCGAAAGCGCAGGGGGTATAGCTCAGTGGTAGAGCATTCGACTGCAGATCGAGAGGTCCCCGGTTCAAACTCGGGTGCCCCCTACGGGCTCCCTTTTATTTATTACTAAGGTTTTAAAAATATATATATATGTAAAATTCATTAAAGTTCAGATAGAAGATTACATTCAAATTTTCCATTTCTTTTGTCATCTCAAAAATAGTTTAGGCTTAACAAACGAGGAGGGACGACTCCTATGCTCTTCGAAACCGGACTAAAAATTTCTCGAAACTGTTATATAATAATTATATACACGGTAGGGCTACGGGTTCGGAGCCCGCCTGCGAAAGATAAAAAAACGCCGCTCAAAATCAGATTTTTCTATTTTCATTTTCTGTCAGTGACAGAAGAAAAGACAGCAAAACCATATTTTAAACAATTAAATTGTACTTTAACAAGAAACATATACATTTAAAACTAATTAAAACATTAATGAACAATGAATCTAAATTTAACGAATTAAAGAAGGTACTATTTTTTTAAAATTTGAATTTGTTTTCTACATTTTACACGAATCAAAGTAGAAATTATTTCTTTTATATCGAATTCGACATAAACATAATTTTCAACTATTTTAAAACAATTCTGATGATCTTCCTATATTTAAATAAATCTAAATTAAATTGCTTTGAAAACGATTTTTCATCCATTGTCCCGCAGAATCCCATAAGGTTACTGAGTTTTAAATTTACACTTTTGTAAATATCTTTGAAGAAACATAAGTCTCCGATCCCCCGTTCACAAATTGTTATAGTATTTTCTGTTGGTGTTCTTTATCAATTTCTGATAAATTCTATGAAACTAAAATAACCTTATGCAATTTTAGCAGTCGGTAACGCTTCTTTTAAGGTTGTCTATTTTATATTTAAAAAGTAGCTGTATTAGCAATATTAAAATACATAATTCTAAATGTCTTCAGCTATTCGTAGTGATTCATCTTGAAGGTTCATATTGAAATTGACGTCTCTTTTGCATTCATCGGAATTTAAACACAGATTTAAATACAAATTCCCAATTTACATCTTCATTTATGTTTTTGCTATTTGAAGCATATTACTGGGATAAGAATCTGATCTGTATTGTAATAAAAATGTTTATTTTCCTTTATTATATTCTAAAGAAAGCTTAATATTCATAGTCTTATCTGAAGTTGTTTGCTGATAGGGTTTATTTTGTGAAGAATATTTCTCCAAGGAATAGAGGAATATAGGAATTGGAAAAAAGGGAGAATTATTTTAGAATTAATATATACAAATACTAAATATTCTACAGAATGTGAAGTAAAATCAAAAATTTCTTTATTTTAACCAGAAATACCTGAATACAAATTTAAAGTTATGTATTTTAATATTTAGTAATTAGAATTACTAAATTAGAAATTAGAATTAGAGTAATTAGAATTTAGTAATTAGAATATTTAATAATTAGAATTATTTTTTAAATATAGTATGGACATCCGTAAAACGAGAGTTTTAAACTAAGGGGTACGGTCCTTCAAAGACATTTACAAAGGTAGATGTAAAACTCAAACAGAAAATACCATAGTATTGTACTTTCTAGGAAAGATTAATGTGCAGCATTTGTAGTTGGCAAGAGCCATTCCCGCCCCACCCCATTTGGTCATGCTCGATTTTAGTATCCAAATGTAACTTAAGCTAATACAATTTAAAACAGCTGAAAAGGTTTTGAAATGTTTATGAGAGACTGAAGAAAAAAATAATTACGACCTTTTTTTTAAAAAATTACTATCTTTCCTGCCATAAAATTTTACTTGTAACAATTAATTGACTTCAGTTAAACCATTTAATTTTACATTAAGATTGACTCTTTCGAATATGAGTATGAATGTTTTTAAAGAACATCTTAGCATAGCCTTCACTTCTGAATTCATTTATCCTTTCTTTAGATTTTAAAAATTTGTATTTCCCTTTTCTTTTGTTTCATGATATTTAAGTTTTAACTTTTTCAGTAAAGTGATGTTTCCTATTGCAAGCGTTATTTCACAGGATTTTTTTCAGTTAAAATTAAATATTTAATGAAAAGTCTTATTTCATTTCTTTGAAGTAGAGTTAGCGATTACAACTTATGCAGAAATAACTTTCCATTTATAGAAGTGAATTTATAAGACCAAAATCGATGTTGCAAAAGTATAAAATGTCTTTTTGAAAGTCTCTGTCAAAAGCAATTTATTTATAGCCCCTCATCCAATAACTATATTTTGGAAATATTTCTGACACATGAAAATCATTCTGTTTCTCCAAATTAGGCACAAGTTGATCATTTGCTGGTGGTTTTCCACATTGCTCAAAACACCTGAGAATATCAGTATCACAGAAGACATAAAAACGAAAAGGACAGAATGAATGAATTTTGTTTTATAAATTAATCATTCGGCTACCAGCAGGCCTCTGTTACTTTCATAAACTTGTATTTTGCTTTAGACATTTTAAACACGGACAGATTTTATTTTTTATATTATTGCTTATAGTTATCTTGGACAGTATAGTACCACACTACTTAACATCACTTGTTTGGCATGCTGCTTCATTCTCCAAATACAAATATAGTTGGTAAGTTAAATTAAGACTTACTTTTTACTTGCCTTAGTACTATTTATTTTTTTTTATAAATAGTATCTAGTTTCTTTTTGATTTTTTTTTGCATAATTCGTGTCGGGGAAGTTGTTTGTAGACAAGAGTTTCTAAATTACTTTGCTTTTCTAAAAAAAATTGATTTTCTACTCTTAAGTGTAATTATTCTGGTCTTTACTTGCTAATTTCTCTAAATTTTACTTGTTTAAATTTCTTTTTAGTAATTCACAATATTTGGTTTTACTTTTGGTTTTGAATTTTCCTTTTACCCTTGCCTACATGGACGACGAAACACGAATTGAATAATTGAAAAGTTAGGTTTGGAGACAACTTCCCTTGTTAAGTCTGTCTCCTGCCTGTTCAACAATTATTCACTTATGCATTTTTATAAATTTTTAGGATTTACAAAATTGATTGGAATTATATATTATACATTTATCATATATTCATAGATTTTGAAACTTGCACTTGATTTACACATGCTTTCAGAATTTAAATGATATTGTAGATTAGTTCGCAGCAATAATTAATCATTTATTTGTAATTCAATTTCATTTAAAATTTAATTAGCTTTAAATTCGCTTATTACTAATAGAGAATGTTTGTTAAATTCAAATTTCATTCCTTGCAGCAATGGCGAAAGAGGATTATTTAAATTTAATTTAACTTTGCTACATTCTTTTGAAACTATAATGTATAGTACATAATCCTCGTTTTATACCTAATACTACTTTTAGAAAAGTGATTAGCATTATAAACTTTTTCTGCATGTTAAATAGCTGAGTTCTCTCACAAAAATCTAGCAGCTGCAGAGAACACTTACATACATTTTGACAATGAACTGATCTTACTACTTTCCTTCCTTTTCTTACAGCAATCTGAACAAGAATTCAGAAAAGGGGTGCATCATATTTTGGCAAAATAATATAATCTAATATATAATTTGAATACACACACTAATCTCAATTAAATAACACATGCAAAAGTTAATCAAGTAATCCAAAATACTAATTTATGCTTTCATTAAAACGGAAATCTAATATTTTTTAAACATTTCACTGTAACTTCCATAAACATTTCCCTATAAGGCCGATGCTATTCGGACCAGCGGTGCGATTAGCCGCTTAAGATATTCGCACTACCATTGACCACGCATGCGCTTTGAACTGTTAGATCCATAACGGATTCTACGTACGCGAACTGCCTAAGATTTGTAGTGAGTCTTTTTTTTTTAAAGGCGGGTTACTACCTTGGCGTAGTTTATCATTTTTTAAGCGTTGGAAACTTTCAAAAGTTTAGAAAGGAAAATGGGTTCCTTTTCTTATAAAAAGAAGGAACACATTTCCTTTTATTAAAGTATATATAAAAAAGGGTAGATTGTTCCCAATGTTTATCGTTTTCCTGAACGGTTGAAATAGTTTAATTGACTGATTTGGAGGGGGGGACAAAATCTTGTTTACATTTATTGCACTTCTTAGAATACAGTTAACTTCAAAGATGTGTTTTGCGCAATCAAGACTTTAATTCATTCCTCTTTGAAAATCTTCGTCCGAGGAAAGATAATAAAAATTAGACAGAGGTTTTCCGTGTAGAAAATTTAAACATGAAATATGCGAATAAATCAACTATTAAATGACTAATTAATCACATAATACTGATTATTAACAATTCTGTATGCCTGTTTATTTCTTTATGGAAATACTTGGCATTTTCATGAAACATAAAGCATTTCAAAGAACTTTGAAATATTAGTACAAGCACATTAATAAATTAAATTGAAATAAATAATGGGATGTAATTTAAAAGACAGAAAAATTTAATGTAAGAGATTTAGATTTAAAAATTTGCATACAGAAATGATTTATCAGACTATACAAGGTTTTATTTCATAAATAACTTTGATTTTAAAATATGGCATTTGAACCTATAAACACGAGTGGATACTGAAAAAAATGATGAATATATAAGAATATTATAATTTTTAGTAAGTTTTCTTATTGAATAATAAATTCTGGCAGTCCTATGCTATAAGACTAGGGTCTAAGTTTGCATAAAAATTCCTCTGTTAAATAAAAGAATTTAAGTAATTTCTGTAGCCTTTTTGTCAATATATTAAAGATTTTTTAATTACACGTCCTCGCTTGCAATTAGAACCATCATTAAATCTCTATTTTATCTAATCATTTCCTGAACATTATCATGTATGTAGATTGACATCGTCTTTGTAACTGATAATTATTACTTGCAAATTATTCTCTTGCTGGTGAACTATTAACAACACTTTCTATTGCTGAGTTAGGGTTAACAATCTTGGCTCTCACTATCGCCTGCTTTACGAAAATCGGCGTAAAATGCTGGTACCTGGGCTGATTGTGCGCATGAGCGAACGTAGGTGGTGTGAATAGCCTTTTAGGTATTCGCACCGTGGGTGCGATTAATCACCGCGTCCCTATAAAGCATGTTTAACACCAGCGCGCGAGAGTGTCTACCCGAAATTTTAAAGACACGCTGTTTTTTAATATTTGTAGCCCAAAGAAGCGTCAGCATAAATGGTCATTAAGAGTGCATGAGAGTGTATATAAAAAAATCGCTGGCCTGGACGTCATATAAAACCTGAAAGCTTTCAGGTTTTTTATATATTTCTGAATTTATTAATATTTTTTTATTTTGTTTTATTTCTGATTTCCTGCTGATGGCCCTTCATAAGGCCAAACTATTTCTAATTTCACGAATTAAAACTTTGTCTCCCACTGGAATAACGGTTTTCCCCCAAACTAAGAAGCAACGATACCACGAAGCCACATTCAGAAGGGATCTCACTCAATTTAAGCCTTCTGCATTAAAGAGTACCGCAGCTTATCGTAGTTTAGTGTTATCAAATGCTTAGATTATTCAATTTAAAAATTTCAATGAAAATTCTAATATTTTAAAAAGATAAAAAAAAAAAAAAACGTAAGCCAGGCGAAATAGAGATTTTAGTAAACCCACTCCTGTAGCAGAGTGGCACAGTGGAAGCGTGCTGGGCCCATAACCCAGAGGTCCGTGGATCGAAACCACGCTCTGCTAATTCGTTTTTTACTTTTTATAACTCTGGTACTCATACGATTATAAAAGGATTGAAAGGCTACTTGCAAAATCTTTCAATGGTTTTCGTGCAATGAAAAATAATTATTTGTTTACTTCAATGGACGTAAAAAAAGCAAGGAATAGTTTTAGAATAATTTCAGAACTGTTAAAGGAAAGAACAAAACAGTAAAATTTTATTAAAAAGTAATCCGCTTCGCTACTTTTCCCTCATACTAATTTCAACTTGAATTTGAAAAATTCTTTTCTAATTCCCAGAATATTGATTTTTGTTCTTAAAAACATTGCATGTGTTAGTTGCGTAACACATGCAATATTCGTTGCTGTATTAAGTAAAATAAGGGTAAGTAAGTATATATTTTCCTTTACTTTATCTAACGTCAAATAATTCACCATTTGGTATAACTTTCCATATTCTTTACTCCTTTGTCTGGAAATTCTGTCTCCTTCTGTGGCATCCAAGTTTTATGTTATCCAAAATGCCATCAATTCATTCCGGTTATTCGAACCGGAATGATTCTTGCTATCGAGTGTAAAGAAAGATTGCAAGCGAAAGCGCAGGGGGTATAGCTCAGTGGTAGAGCATTCGACTGCAGATCGAGAGGTCCCCGGTTCAAACTCGGGTGCCCCCTACGGGCTCCCTTTTATTTATTACTAAGGTTTTAAAAATATATATATATATAAAATTCATTAAAGTTCAGATAGAAGATTACATTCAAATTTTCCATTTCTTTTGTCATCTCAAAAATAGTTTAGGCTTAACAAACGAGGAGGGACGACTCCTATGCTCTTCGAAACCGGACTAAAAATTTCTCGAAACTGTTATATAATAATTATATACACGGTAGGGCTACGGGTTCGGAGCCCGCCTGCGAAAGATAAAAAAACGCCGCTCAAAATCAGATTTTTCTATTTTCATTTTCTGTCAGTGACAGAAGAAAAGACAGCAAAACCATATTTTAAACAATTAAATTGTACTTTAACAAGAAACATATACATTTAAAACTAATTAAAACATTAATGAACAATGAATCTAAATTTAACGAATTAAAGAAGGTACTATTTTTTTAAAATTTGAATTTGTTTTCTACATTTTACACGAATCAAAGTAGAAATTATTTCTTTTATATCGAATTCGACATAAACATAATTTTCAACTATTTTAAAACAATTCTGATGATCTTCCTATATTTAAATAAATCTAAATTAAATTGCTTTGAAAACGATTTTTCATCCATTGTCCCGCAGAATCCCATAAGGTTACTGAGTTTTAAATTTACACTTTTGTAAATATCTTTGAAGAAACATAAGTCTCCGATCCCCCGTTCACAAATTGTTATAGTATTTTCTGTTGGTGTTCTTTATCAATTTCTGATAAATTCTATGAAACTAAAATAACCTTATGCAATTTTAGCAGTCGGTAACGCTTCTTTTAAGGTTGTCTATTTTATATTTAAAAAGTAGCTGTATTAGCAATATTAAAATACATAATTCTAAATGTCTTCAGCTATTCGTAGTGATTCATCTTGAAGGTTCATATTGAAATTGACGTCTCTTTTGCATTCATCGGAATTTAAACACAGATTTAAATACAAATTCCCAATTTACATCTTCATTTATGTTTTTGCTATTTGAAGCATATTACTGGGATAAGAATCTGATCTGTATTGTAATAAAAATGTTTATTTTCCTTTATTATATTCTAAAGAAAGCTTAATATTCATAGTCTTATCTGAAGTTGTTTGCTGATAGGGTTTATTTTGTGAAGAATATTTCTCCAAGGAATAGAGGAATATAGGAATTGGAAAAAAGGGAGAATTATTTTAGAATTAATATATACAAATACTAAATATTCTACAGAATGTGAAGTAAAATCAAAAATTTCTTTATTTTAACCAGAAATACCTGAATACAAATTTAAAGTTATGTATTTTAATATTTAGTAATTAGAATTACTAAATTAGAAATTAGAATTAGAGTAATTAGAATTTAGTAATTAGAATATTTAATAATTAGAATTATTTTTTAAATATAGTATGGACATCCGTAAAACGAGAGTTTTAAACTAAGGGGTACGGTCCTTCAAAGACATTTACAAAGGTAGATGTAAAACTCAAACAGAAAATACCATAGTATTGTACTTTCTAGGAAAGATTAATGTGCAGCATTTGTAGTTGGCAAGAGCCATTCCCGCCCCACCCCATTTGGTCATGCTCGATTTTAGTATCCAAATGTAACTTAAGCTAATACAATTTAAAACAGCTGAAAAGGTTTTGAAATGTTTATGAGAGACTGAAGAAAAAAATAATTACGACCTTTTTTTTAAAAAATTACTATCTTTCCTGCCATAAAATTTTACTTGTAAGAATTAATTGACTTCAGTTAAACCATTTAATTTTACATTAAGATTGACTCTTTCGAATATGAGTATGAATGTTTTTAAAGAACATCTTAGCATAGCCTTCACTTCTGAATTCATTTATCCTTTCTTTAGATTTTAAAAATTTGTATTTCCCTTTTCTTTTGTTTCATGATATTTAAGTTTTAACTTTTTCAGTAAAGTGATGTTTCCTATTGCAAGCGTTATTTCACAGGATTTTTTTCAGTTAAAATTAAATATTTAATGAAAAGTCTTATTTCATTTCTTTGAAGTAGAGTTAGCGATTACAACTTATGCAGAAATAACTTTCCATTTATAGAAGTGAATTTATAAGACCAAAATCGATGTTGCAAAAGTATAAAATGTCTTTTTGAAAGTCTCTGTCAAAAGCAATTTATTTATAGCCCCTCATCCAATAACTATATTTTGGAAATATTTCTGACACATGAAAATCATTCTGTTTCTCCAAATTAGGCACAAGTTGATCATTTGCTGGTGGTTTTCCACATTGCTCAAAACACCTGAGAATATCAGTATCACAGAAGACATAAAAACGGAAAGGACAGAATGAATGAATTTTGTTTTATAAATTAATCATTCGGCTACCAGCAGGCCTCTGTTACTTTCATAAACTTGTATTTTGCTTTAGACATTTTAAACACGGACAGATTTTATTTTTTATATTATTGCTTATAGTTATCTTGGAAAGTATAGTACCACACTACTTAACATCACTTGTTTGGCATGCTGCTCCATTCTCCAAATACAAATATAGTTGGTAAGTTAAATTAAGACTTACTTTTTACTTGCCTTAGTACTATTTATTTTTTTTTTATAAATAGTATCTAGTTTCTTTTTGATTTTTTTTGCATAATTCGTGTCGGGGAAGTTGTTTGTAGACAAGAGTTTCTAAATTACTTTGCTTTTCTAAAAAAAATTGATTTTCTACTCTTAAGTGTAATTATTCTAGTCTTTACTTGCTAATTTCTCTAAATTTTACTTGTTTAAATTTCTTTTTAGTAATTCACAATATTTGGTTTTACTTTTGGTTTTGAATTTTCTTTTTACCCTTGCCTACATGGACGACGAAACACGAATTGAATAATTGAAAAGTTAGGTTTGGAGACAACTTCCCTTGATAAGTCTGTCTCCTGCCTGGTCAACAATTATTCACTTATGCATTTTTATAAATTTTTAGGATTTACAAAATTGATTGGAATTATATATTATACATTTATCATATATTCATAGATTTTGAAACTTGCACTTGATTTACACATGCTTTCAGAATTTAAATGATATTGTAGATTAGTTCGCAGCAATAATTAATCATTTATTTGTAATTCAATTTCATTTAAAATTTAATTAGCTTTAAATTCGCTTATTACTAATAGAGAATGTTTGTTAAATTCAAATTTCATTCCTTGCAGCAATGGCGAAAGAGGATTATTTAAATTTAATTTAACTTTGCTACATTCTTTTGAAACTATAATGTATAGTACATAATCCTCGTTTTATACCTAATACTACTTTTAGAAAAGTGATTAGCATTATAAACTTTTTCTGCATGTTAAATAGCTGAGTTCTCTCACAAAAATCTAGCAGCTGCAGAGAACACTTACATACATTTTGACAATGAACTGATCTCACTACTTTCCTTCCTTTTCTTACAGCAATCTGAACAAGAATTCAGAAAAGGGGTGCATCATATTTTGGCAAAATAATATAATCTAATATATAATTTGAATACACACACTAATCTCAATTAAATAACACATGCAAAAGTTGATCAAGTAATCGAAAATACTAATTTATGCTTTCATTAAAACGGAACTCTAATATTTTTTAAACATTTCACTGTAACTTCCATAAACATTTCCCTATAAGGCCGATGCTATTCGGACCAGCGGTGCGATTAGCCGCTTAAGATATTCGCACTACCATTGACCACGCATGCGCTTTGAACTGTTAGATCCATAACGGATTCTACGTACGCGAACTGCCTAAGATTTGTAGTGAGTCTTTTTTTTTTAAAGGCGGGTTACTACCTTGGCGTAGTTTATCATTTTTTAAGCGTTGGAAACTTTCAAAAGTTTAGAAAGGAAAGTGGGTTCCTTTTCTTATAAAAAGAAGGAACACATTTCCTTTTATTAAAGTATATATAAAAAAGGGTAGATTGTTCCCAATGTTTATCGTTTTCCTGAACGGTTGAAATAGTTTAATTGACTGATTTGGAGGCGGGGGACAAAATCTTGTTTACATTTATTGCACTTCTTAGAATACAGTTAACTTCAAAGATGTGTTTTGCGCAATCAAGACTTTAATTCATTCCTCTTTGAAAATCTTCGTCCGAGGAAAGATAATAAAAATTAGACAGAGGTTTTCCGTGTAGAAAATTTAAACATGAAATATGCGAATAAATCAACTATTAAATGACTAATTAATCACATAATACTGATTATTAACAATTCTGTATGCCTGTTTATTTCTTCATGGAAATACTTGGCATTTTCATGAAACATAAAGCATTTCAAAGAACTTTGAAATATTAGTACAAGCACATTAATAAATTAAATTGAAATAAATAATGGGATGTAATTTAAAAGACAGAAAAATTTAATGTAAGAGATTTAGATTTAAAAATTTGCATACAGAAATGATTTATCAGACTGTACAAGGTTTTATTTCATAAATAACTTTGATTTTAAAATATGGCATTTGAACCTATAAACACGAGTGGATACTGAAAAAAATGATGAATATATAAGAATATTATAATTTTTAGTAAGTTTTCTTATTGAATAATAAATTCTGGCAGTCCTATGCTATAAGACTAGGGTCTAAGTTTGCATAAAAATTCCTCTGTTAAATAAAAGAATTTAAGTAATTTCTGTAGCCTTTTTGTCAATATATTAAAGATTTTTTAATTACACGTCCTCGCTTGCAATTAGAACCATCATTAAATCTCTATTTTATCTAATCATTTCCTGAACATTATCATGTATGTAGATTGACATCGTCTTTGTAACTGATAATTATTACTTGCAAATTATTCTCTTGCTGGTGAACTATTAACAACACTTTCTATTGCTGAGTTAGGGTTAACAATCTTGGCTCTCACTATCGCCTGCTTTACGAAAATCGGCGTAAAATGCTGGTACCTGGGCTGATTGTGCGCATGAGCGAACGTAGGTGGTGTGAATAGCCTTTTAGGTATTCGCATCGTGGGTGCGATTAATCACCGCGTCCCTATAAAGCATGTTTAACACCAGCGCGCGAGAGTGTCTACCCGAAATTTTAAAGACACGCTGTTTTTTAATATTTGTAGCCCAAAGAAGCGTCAGCATAAATGGTCATTAAGAGTGCATGAGAGTGTATATAAAAAAATCGCTGGTCTGGACGTCATATAAAACCTGAAAGCTTTCAGGTTTTTTATATATTTCTGAATTTATTAATATTTTTTTATTTTGTTTTATTTCTGATTTCCTGCTGATGGCCCTTCATAAGGCCAAACCATTTCTAATTTCACGAATTAAAACTTTGTCTCCCACTGGAATAACGGTTTTCCCCCAAACTAAGAAGCAACGATACCACGAAGCCACATTCAGAAGGGATCTCACTCAATTTAAGCCTTCTGCATTAAAGAGTACCGCAGCTTATCGTAGTTTAGTGTTATCAAATGCTTAGATTATTCAATTTAAAAATTTCAATGAAAATTCTAATATTTTAAAAAGATAAAAAAAAAAAAAAAGTAAGCCAGGCGAAATAGAGATTTTAGTAAACCCACTCTTGTAGCAGAGTGGCGCAGTGGAAGCGTGCTGGGCCCATAACCCAGAGGTCCGTGGATCGAAACCACGCTCTGCTAATTCGTTTTTTACTTTTTATAACTCTGGTACTCATACGATTATAAAAGGATTGAAAGGCTACTTGCAAAATCTTTCAATGGTTTTCGTGCAATGAAAAATAATTATTTGTTTACTTCAATGGACGTAAAAAAAGCAAGGAATAGTTTTAGAATAATTTCAGAACTGTTAAAGGAAAGAACAAAACAGTAAAATTTTATTAAAAAGTAATCCGCTTCGCTACTTTTCCCTCATACTAATTTCAACTTGAATTTGAAAAATTCTTTTCTAATTCCCAGAATATTGATTTTTGTTCTTAAAAACATTGCATGTGTTAGTTGCGTAACACATGCAATATTCGTTGCTGTATTAAGTAAAATAAGGGTAAGTAAGTATATATTTTCCTTTACTTTATCTAACGTCAAATAATTCACCATTTGGTATAACTTTCCATATTCTTTACTCCTTTGTCTGGAAATTCTGTCTCCTTCTGTGGCATCCAAGTTTTATGTTATCCAAAATGCCATCAATTCATTCCGGTTATTCGAACCGGAATGATTCTTGCTATCGAGTGTAAAGAAAGATTGCAAGCGAAAGCGCAGGGGGTATAGCTCAGTGGTAGAGCATTCGACTGCAGATCGAGAGGTCCCCGGTTCAAACTCGGGTGCCCCCTACGGGCTCCCTTTTATTTATTACTAAGGTTTTAAAAATATATATATATATAAAATTCATTAAAGTTCAGATAGAAGATTACATTCAAATTTTCCATTTCTTTTGTCATCTCAAAAATAGTTTAGGCTTAACAAACGAGGAGGGACGACTCCTATGCTCTTCGAAACCGGACTAAAAATTTCTCGAAACTGTTATATAATAATTATATACACGGTAGGGCTACGGGTTCGGAGCCCGCCTGCGAAAGATAAAAAAACGCCGCTCAAAATCAGATTTTTCTATTTTCATTTTCTGTCAGTGACAGAAGAAAAGACAGCAAAACCATATTTTAAACAATTAAATTGTACTTTAACAAGAAACATATACATTTAAAACTAATTAAAACATTAATGAACAATGAATCTAAATTTAACGAATTAAAGAAGGTACTATTTTTTTAAAATTTGAATTTGTTTTCTACATTTTACACGAATCAAAGTAGAAATTATTTCTTTTATATCGAATTCGACATAAACATAATTTTCAACTATTTTAAAACAATTCTGATGATCTTCCTATATTTAAATAAATCTAAATTAAATTGCTTTGAAAACGATTTTTCATCCATTGTCCCGCAGAATCCCATAAGGTTACTGAGTTTTAAATTTACACTTTTGTAAATATCTTTGAAGAAACATAAGTCTCCGATCCCCCGTTCACAAATTGTTATAGTATTTTCTGTTGGTGTTCTTTATCAATTTCTGATAAATTCTATGAAACTAAAATAACCTTATGCAATTTTAGCAGTCGGTAACGCTTCTTTTAAGGTTGTCTATTTTATATTTAAAAAGTAGCTGTATTAGCAATATTAAAATACATAATTCTAAATGTCTTCAGCTATTCGTAGTGATTCATCTTGAAGGTTCATATTGAAATTGACGTCTCTTTTGCATTCATCGGAATTTAAACACAGATTTAAATACAAATTCCCAATTTACATCTTCATTTATGTTTTTGCTATTTGAAGCATATTACTGGGATAAGAATCTGATCTGTATTGTAATAAAAATGTTTATTTTCCTTTATTATATTCTAAAGAAAGCTTAATATTCATAGTCTTATCTGAAGTTGTTTGCTGATAGGGTTTATTTTGTGAAGAATATTTCTCCAAGGAATAGAGGAATATAGGAATTGGAAAAAAGGGAGAATTATTTTAGAATTAATATATACAAATACTAAATATTCTACAGAATGTGAAGTAAAATCAAAAATTTCTTTATTTTAACCAGAAATACCTGAATACAAATTTAAAGTTATGTATTTTAATATTTAGTAATTAGAATTACTAAATTAGAAATTAGAATTAGAGTAATTAGAATTTAGTAATTAGAATATTTAATAATTAGAATTATTTTTTAAATATAGTATGGACATCCGTAAAACGAGAGTTTTAAACTAAGGGGTACGGTCCTTCAAAGACATTTACAAAGGTAGATGTAAAACTCAAACAGAAAATACCATAGTATTGTACTTTCTAGGAAAGATTAATGTGCAGCATTTGTAGTTGGCAAGAGCCATTCCCGCCCCACCCCATTTGGTCATGCTCGATTTTAGTATCCAAATGTAACTTAAGCTAATACAATTTAAAACAGCTGAAAAGGTTTTGAAATGTTTATGAGAGACTGAAGAAAAAAATAATTACGACCTTTTTTTTAAAAAATTACTATCTTTCCTGCCATAAAATTTTACTTGTAAGAATTAATTGACTTCAGTTAAACCATTTAATTTTACATTAAGATTGACTCTTTCGAATATGAGTATGAATGTTTTTAAAGAACATCTTAGCATAGCCTTCACTTCTGAATTCATTTATCCTTTCTTTAGATTTTAAAAATTTGTATTTCCCTTTTCTTTTGTTTCATGATATTTAAGTTTTAACTTTTTCAGTAAAGTGATGTTTCCTATTGCAAGCGTTATTTCACAGGATTTTTTTCAGTTAAAATTAAATATTTAATGAAAAGTCTTATTTCATTTCTTTGAAGTAGAGTTAGCGATTACAACTTATGCAGAAATAACTTTCCATTTATAGAAGTGAATTTATAAGACCAAAATCGATGTTGCAAAAGTATAAAATGTCTTTTTGAAAGTCTCTGTCAAAAGCAATTTATTTATAGCCCCTCATCCAATAACTATATTTTGGAAATATTTCTGACACATGAAAATCATTCTGTTTCTCCAAATTAGGCACAAGTTGATCATTTGCTGGTGGTTTTCCACATTGCTCAAAACACCTGAGAATATCAGTATCACAGAAGACATAAAAACGGAAAGGACAGAATGAATGAATTTTGTTTTATAAATTAATCATTCGGCTACCAGCAGGCCTCTGTTACTTTCATAAACTTGTATTTTGCTTTAGACATTTTAAACACGGACAGATTTTATTTTTTATATTATTGCTTATAGTTATCTTGGAAAGTATAGTACCACACTACTTAACATCACTTGTTTGGCATGCTGCTCCATTCTCCAAATACAAATATAGTTGGTAAGTTAAATTAAGACTTACTTTTTACTTGCCTTAGTACTATTTATTTTTTTTTTATAAATAGTATCTAGTTTCTTTTTGATTTTTTTTGCATAATTCGTGTCGGGGAAGTTGTTTGTAGACAAGAGTTTCTAAATTACTTTGCTTTTCTAAAAAAAATTGATTTTCTACTCTTAAGTGTAATTATTCTAGTCTTTACTTGCTAATTTCTCTAAATTTTACTTGTTTAAATTTCTTTTTAGTAATTCACAATATTTGGTTTTACTTTTGGTTTTGAATTTTCTTTTTACCCTTGCCTACATGGACGACGAAACACGAATTGAATAATTGAAAAGTTAGGTTTGGAGACAACTTCCCTTGATAAGTCTGTCTCCTGCCTGGTCAACAATTATTCACTTATGCATTTTTATAAATTTTTAGGATTTACAAAATTGATTGGAATTATATATTATACATTTATCATATATTCATAGATTTTGAAACTTGCACTTGATTTACACATGCTTTCAGAATTTAAATGATATTGTAGATTAGTTCGCAGCAATAATTAATCATTTATTTGTAATTCAATTTCATTTAAAATTTAATTAGCTTTAAATTCGCTTATTACTAATAGAGAATGTTTGTTAAATTCAAATTTCATTCCTTGCAGCAATGGCGAAAGAGGATTATTTAAATTTAATTTAACTTTGCTACATTCTTTTGAAACTATAATGTATAGTACATAATCCTCGTTTTATACCTAATACTACTTTTAGAAAAGTGATTAGCATTATAAACGTTTTCTGCATGTTAAATAGCTGAGTTCTCTCACAAAAATCTAGCAGCTGCAGAGAACACTTACATACATTTTGACAATGAACTGATCTCACTACTTTCCTTCCTTTTCTTACAGCAATCTGAACAAGAATTCAGAAAAGGGGTGCATCATATTTTGGCAAAATAATATAATCTAATATATAATTTGAATACACACACTAATCTCAATTAAATAACACATGCAAAAGTTGATCAAGTAATCGAAAATACTAATTTATGCTTTCATTAAAACGGAACTCTAATATTTTTTAAACATTTCACTGTAACTTCCATAAACATTTCCCTATAAGGCCGATGCTATTCGGACCAGCGGTGCGATTAGCCGCTTAAGATATTCGCACTACCATTGACCACGCATGCGCTTTGAACTGTTAGATCCATAACGGATTCTACGTACGCGAACTGCCTAAGATTTGTAGTGAGTCTTTTTTTTTAAAGGCGGGTTACTACCTTGGCGTAGTTTATCATTTTTTAAGCGTTGGAAACTTTCAAAAGTTTAGAAAGGAAAGTGGGTTCCTTTTCTTATAAAAAGAAGGAACACATTTCCTTTTATTAAAGTATATATAAAAAAGGGTAGATTGTTCCCAATGTTTATCGTTTTCCTGAACGGTTGAAATAGTTTAATTGACTGATTTGGAGGCGGGGGACAAAATCTTGTTTACATTTATTGCACTTCTTAGAATACAGTTAACTTCAAAGATGTGTTTTGCGCAATCAAGACTTTAATTCATTCCTCTTTGAAAATCTTCGTCCGAGGAAAGATAATAAAAATTAGACAGAGGTTTTCCGTGTAGAAAATTTAAACATGAAATATGCGAATAAATCAACTATTAAATGACTAATTAATCACATAATACTGATTATTAACAATTCTGTATGCCTGTTTATTTCTTCATGGAAATACTTGGCATTTTCATGAAACATAAAGCATTTCAAAGAACTTTGAAATATTAGTACAAGCACATTAATAAATTAAATTGAAATAAATAATGGGATGTAATTTAAAAGACAGAAAAATTTAATGTAAGAGATTTAGATTTAAAAATTTGCATACAGAAATGATTTATCAGACTGTACAAGGTTTTATTTCATAAATAACTTTGATTTTAAAATATGGCATTTGAACCTATAAACACGAGTGGATACTGAAAAAAATGATGAATATATAAGAATATTATAATTTTTAGTAAGTTTTCTTATTGAATAATAAATTCTGGCAGTCCTATGCTATAAGACTAGGGTCTAAGTTTGCATAAAAATTCCTCTGTTAAATAAAAGAATTTAAGTAATTTCTGTAGCCTTTTTGTCAATATATTAAAGATTTTTTAATTACACGTCCTCGCTTGCAATTAGAACCATCATTAAATCTCTATTTTATCTAATCATTTCCTGAACATTATCATGTATGTAGATTGACATCGTCTTTGTAACTGATAATTATTACTTGCAAATTATTCTCTTGCTGGTGAACTATTAACAACACTTTCTATTGCTGAGTTAGGGTTAACAATCTTGGCTCTCACTATCGCCTGCTTTACGAAAATCGGCGTAAAATGCTGGTACCTGGGCTGATTGTGCGCATGAGCGAACGTAGGTGGTGTGAATAGCCTTTTAGGTATTCGCACCGTGGGTGCGATTAATCACCGCGTCCCTATAAAGCATGTTTAACACCAGCGCGCGAGAGTGTCTACCCGAAATTTTAAAGACACGCTGTTTTTTAATATTTGTAGCCCAAAGAAGCGTCAGCATAAATGGTCATTAAGAGTGCATGAGAGTGTATATAAAAAAATCGCTGGTCTGGACGTCATATAAAACCTGAAAGCTTTCAGGTTTTTTATATATTTCTGAATTTATTAATATTTTTTTATTTTGTTTTATTTCTGATTTCCTGCTGATGGCCCTTCATAAGGCCAAACCATTTCTAATTTCACGAATTAAAACTTTGTCTCCCACTGGAATAACGGTTTTCCCCCAAACTAAGAAGCAACGATACCACGAAGCCACATTCAGAAGGGATCTCACTCAATTTAAGCCTTCTGCATTAAAGAGTACCGCAGCTTATCGTAGTTTAGTGTTATCAAATGCTTAGATTATTCAATTTAAAAATTTCAATGAAAATTCTAATATTTTAAAAAGATAAAAAAAAAAAAAAGTAAGCCAGGCGAAATAGAGATTTTAGTAAACCCACTCCTGTAGCAGAGTGGCGCAGTGGAAGCGTGCTGGGCCCATAACCCAGAGGTCCGTGGATCGAAACCACGCTCTGCTAATTCGTTTTTTACTTTTTATAACTCTGGTACTCATACGATTATAAAAGGATTGAAAGGCTACTTGCAAAATCTTTCAATGGTTTTCGTGCAATGAAAAATAATTATTTGTTTACTTCAATGGACGTAAAAAAAGCAAGGAATAGTTTTAGAATAATTTCAGAACTGTTAAAGGAAAGAACAAAACAGTAAAATTTTATTAAAAAGTAATCCGCTTCGCTACTTTTCCCTCATACTAATTTCAACTTGAATTTGAAAAATTCTTTTCTAATTCCCAGAATATTGATTTTTGTTCTTAAAAACATTGCATGTGTTAGTTGCGTAACACATGCAATATTCGTTGCTGTATTAAGTAAAATAAGGGTAAGTAAGTATATATTTTCCTTTACTTTATCTAACGTCAAATAATTCACCATTTGGTATAACTTTCCATATTCTTTACTCCTTTGTCTGGAAATTCTGTCTCCTTCTGTGGCATCCAAGTTTTATGTTATCCAAAATGCCATCAATTCATTCCGGTTATTCGAACCGGAATGATTCTTGCTATCGAGTGTAAAGAAAGATTGCAAGCGAAAGCGCAGGGGGTATAGCTCAGTGGTAGAGCATTCGACTGCAGATCGAGAGGTCCCCGGTTCAAACTCGGGTGCCCCCTACGGGCTCCCGTTTATTTATTACTAAGGTTTTAAAAATATATATATATATAAAATTCATTAAAGTTCAGATAGAAGATTACATTCAAATTTTCCATTTCTTTTGTCATCTCAAAAATAGTTTAGGCTTAACAAACGAGGAGGGACGACTCCTATGCTCTTCGAAACCGGACTAAAAATTTCTCGAAACTGTTATATAATAATTATATACACGGTAGGGCTACGGGTTCGGAGCCCGCCTGCGAAAGATAAAAAAACGCCGCTCAAAATCAGATTTTTCTATTTTCATTTTCTGTCAGTGACAGAAGAAAAGACAGCAAAACCATATTTTAAACAATTAAATTGTACTTTAACAAGAAACATATACATTTAAAACTAATTAAAACATTAATGAACAATGAATCTAAATTTAACGAATTAAAGAAGGTACTATTTTTTTAAAATTTGAATTTGTTTTCTACATTTTACACGAATCAAAGTAGAAATTATTTCTTTTATATCGAATTCGACATAAACATAATTTTCAACTATTTTAAAACAATTCTGATGATCTTCCTATATTTAAATAAATCTAAATTAAATTGCTTTGAAAACGATTTTTCATCCATTGTCCCGCAGAATCCCATAAGGTTACTGAGTTTTAAATTTACACTTTTGTAAATATCTTTGAAGAAACATAAGTCTCCGATCCCCCGTTCACAAATTGTTATAGTATTTTCTGTTGGTGTTCTTTATCAATTTCTGATAAATTCTATGAAACTAAAATAACCTTATGCAATTTTAGCAGTCGGTAACGCTTCTTTTAAGGTTGTCTATTTTATATTTAAAAAGTAGCTGTATTAGCAATATTAAAATACATAATTCTAAATGTCTTCAGCTATTCGTAGTGATTCATCTTGAAGGTTCATATTGAAATTGACGTCTCTTTTGCATTCATCGGAATTTAAACACAGATTTAAATACAAATTCCCAATTTACATCTTCATTTATGTTTTTGCTATTTGAAGCATATTACTGGGATAAGAATCTGATCTGTATTGTAATAAAAATGTTTATTTTCCTTTATTATATTCTAAAGAAAGCTTAATATTCATAGTCTTATCTGAAGTTGTTTGCTGATAGGGTTTATTTTGTGAAGAATATTTCTCCAAGGAATAGAGGAATATAGGAATTGGAAAAAAGGGAGAATTATTTTAGAATTAATATATACAAATACTAAATATTCTACAGAATGTGAAGTAAAATCAAAAATTTCTTTATTTTAACCAGAAATACCTGAATACAAATTTAAAGTTATGTATTTTAATATTTAGTAATTAGAATTACTAAATTAGAAATTAGAATTAGAGTAATTAGAATTTAGTAATTAGAATATTTAATAATTAGAATTATTTTTTAAATATAGTATGGACATCCGTAAAACGAGAGTTTTAAACTAAGGGGTACGGTCCTTCAAAGACATTTACAAAGGTAGATGTAAAACTCAAACAGAAAATACCATAGTATTGTACTTTCTAGGAAAGATTAATGTGCAGCATTTGTAGTTGGCAAGAGCCATTCCCGCCCCACCCCATTTGGTCATGCTCGATTTTAGTATCCAAATGTAACTTAAGCTAATACAATTTAAAACAGCTGAAAAGGTTTTGAAATGTTTATGAGAGACTGAAGAAAAAAATAATTACGACCTTTTTTTTAAAAAATTACTATCTTTCCTGCCATAAAATTTTACTTGTAACAATTAATTGACTTCAGTTAAACCATTTAATTTTACATTAAGATTGACTCTTTCGAATATGAGTATGAATGTTTTTAAAGAACATCTTAGCATAGCCTTCACTTCTGAATTCATTTATCCTTTCTTTAGATTTTAAAAATTTGTATTTCCCTTTTCTTTTGTTTCATGATATTTAAGTTTTAACTTTTTCAGTAAAGTGATGTTTCCTATTGCAAGCGTTATTTCACAGGATTTTTTTCAGTTAAAATTAAATATTTAATGAAAAGTCTTATTTCATTTCTTTGAAGTAGAGTTAGCGATTACAACTTATGCAGAAATAACTTTCCATTTATAGAAGTGAATTTATAAGACCAAAATCGATGTTGCAAAAGTATAAAATGTCTTTTTGAAAGTCTCTGTCAAAAGCAATTTATTTATAGCCCCTCATCCAATAACTATATTTTGGAAATATTTCTGACACATGAAAATCATTCTGTTTCTCCAAATTAGGCACAAGTTGATCATTTGCTGGTGGTTTTCCACATTGCTCAAAACACCTGAGAATATCAGTATCACAGAAGACATAAAAACGGAAAGGACAGAATGAATGAATTTTGTTTTATAAATTAATCATTCGGCTACCAGCAGGCCTCTGTTACTTTCATAAACTTGTATTTTGCTTTAGACATTTTAAACACGGACAGATTTTATTTTTTATATTATTGCTTATAGTTATCTTGGAAAGTATAGTACCACACTACTTAACATCACTTGTTTGGCATGCTGCTCCATTCTCCAAATACAAATATAGTTGGTAAGTTAAATTAAGACTTACTTTTTACTTGCCTTAGTACTATTTATTTTTTTTTTATAAATAGTATCTAGTTTCTTTTTGATTTTTTTTGCATAATTCGTGTCGGGGAAGTTGTTTGTAGACAAGAGTTTCTAAATTACTTTGCTTTTCTAAAAAAAATTGATTTTCTACTCTTAAGTGTAATTATTCTAGTCTTTACTTGCTAATTTCTCTAAATTTTACTTGTTTAAATTTCTTTTTAGTAATTCACAATATTTGGTTTTACTTTTGGTTTTGAATTTTCTTTTTACCCTTGCCTACATGGACGACGAAACACGAATTGAATAATTGAAAAGTTAGGTTTGGAGACAACTTCCCTTGATAAGTCTGTCTCCTGCCTGGTCAACAATTATTCACTTATGCATTTTTATAAATTTTTAGGATTTACAAAATTGATTGGAATTATATATTATACATTTATCATATATTCATAGATTTTGAAACTTGCACTTGATTTACACATGCTTTCAGAATTTAAATGATATTGTAGATTAGTTCGCAGCAATAATTAATCATTTATTTGTAATTCAATTTCATTTAAAATTTAATTAGCTTTAAATTCGCTTATTACTAATAGAGAATGTTTGTTAAATTCAAATTTCATTCCTTGCAGCAATGGCGAAAGAGGATTATTTAAATTTAATTTAACTTTGCTACATTCTTTTGAAACTATAATGTATAGTACATAATCCTCGTTTTATACCTAATACTACTTTTAGAAAAGTGATTAGCATTATAAACTTTTTCTGCATGTTAAATAGCTGAGTTCTCTCACAAAAATCTAGCAGCTGCAGAGAACACTTACATACATTTTGACAATGAACTGATCTCACTACTTTCCTTCCTTTTCTTACAGCAATCTGAACAAGAATTCAGAAAAGGGGTGCATCATATTTTGGCAAAATAATATAATCTAATATATAATTTGAATACACACACTAATCTCAATTAAATAACACATGCAAAAGTTGATCAAGTAATCGAAAATACTAATTTATGCTTTCATTAAAACGGAACTCTAATATTTTTTAAACATTTCACTGTAACTTCCATAAACATTTCCCTATAAGGCCGATGCTATTCGGACCAGCGGTGCGATTAGCCGCTTAAGATATTCGCACTACCATTGACCACGCATGCGCTTTGAACTGTTAGATCCATAACGGATTCTACGTACGCGAACTGCCTAAGATTTGTAGTGAGTCTTTTTTTTTTAAAGGCGGGTTACTACCTTGGCGTAGTTTATCATTTTTTAAGCGTTGGAAACTTTCAAAAGTTTAGAAAGGAAAGTGGGTTCCTTTTCTTATAAAAAGAAGGAACACATTTCCTTTTATTAAAGTATATATAAAAAAGGGTAGATTGTTCCCAATGTTTATCGTTTTCCTGAACGGTTGAAATAGTTTAATTGACTGATTTGGAGGCGGGGGACAAAATCTTGTTTACATTTATTGCACTTCTTAGAATACAGTTAACTTCAAAGATGTGTTTTGCGCAATCAAGACTTTAATTCATTCCTCTTTGAAAATCTTCGTCCGAGGAAAGATAATAAAAATTAGACAGAGGTTTTCCGTGTAGAAAATTTAAACATGAAATATGCGAATAAATCAACTATTAAATGACTAATTAATCACATAATACTGATTATTAACAATTCTGTATGCCTGTTTATTTCTTCATGGAAATACTTGGCATTTTCATGAAACATAAAGCATTTCAAAGAACTTTGAAATATTAGTACAAGCACATTAATAAATTAAATTGAAATAAATAATGGGATGTAATTTAAAAGACAGAAAAATTTAATGTAAGAGATTTAGATTTAAAAATTTGCATACAGAAATGATTTATCAGACTGTACAAGGTTTTATTTCATAAATAACTTTGATTTTAAAATATGGCATTTGAACCTATAAACACGAGTGGATACTGAAAAAAATGATGAATATATAAGAATATTATAATTTTTAGTAAGTTTTCTTATTGAATAATAAATTCTGGCAGTCCTATGCTATAAGACTAGGGTCTAAGTTTGCATAAAAATTCCTCTGTTAAATAAAAGAATTTAAGTAATTTCTGTAGCCTTTTTGTCAATATATTAAAGATTTTTTAATTACACGTCCTCGCTTGCAATTAGAACCATCATTAAATCTCTATTTTATCTAATCATTTCCTGAACATTATCATGTATGTAGATTGACATCGTCTTTGTAACTGATAATTATTACTTGCAAATTATTCTCTTGCTGGTGAACTATTAACAACACTTTCTATTGCTGAGTTAGGGTTAACAATCTTGGCTCTCACTATCGCCTGCTTTACGAAAATCGGCGTAAAATGCTGGTACCTGGGCTGATTGTGCGCATGAGCGAACGTAGGTGGTGTGAATAGCCTTTTAGGTATTCGCACCGTGGGTGCGATTAATCACCGCGTCCCTATAAAGCATGTTTAACACCAGCGCGCGAGAGTGTCTACCCGAAATTTTAAAGACACGCTGTTTTTTAATATTTGTAGCCCAAAGAAGCGTCAGCATAAATGGTCATTAAGAGTGCATGAGAGTGTATATAAAAAAATCGCTGGTCTGGACGTCATATAAAACCTGAAAGCTTTCAGGTTTTTTATATATTTCTGAATTTATTAATATTTTTTTATTTTGTTTTATTTCTGATTTCCTGCTGATGGCCCTTCATAAGGCCAAACCATTTCTAATTTCACGAATTAAAACTTTGTCTCCCACTGGAATAACGGTTTTCCCCCAAACTAAGAAGCAACGATACCACGAAGCCACATTCAGAAGGGATCTCACTCAATTTAAGCCTTCTGCATTAAAGAGTACCGCAGCTTATCGTAGTTTAGTGTTATCAAATGCTTAGATTATTCAATTTAAAAATTTCAATGAAAATTCTAATATTTTAAAAAGATAAAAAAAAAAAAAGTAAGCCAGGCGAAATAGAGATTTTAGTAAACCCACTCCTGTAGCAGAGTGGCGCAGTGGAAGCGTGCTGGGCCCATAACCCAGAGGTCCGTGGATCGAAACCACGCTCTGCTAATTCGTTTTTTACTTTTTATAACTCTGGTACTCATACGATTATAAAAGGATTGAAAGGCTACTTGCAAAATCTTTCAATGGTTTTCGTGCAATGAAAAATAATTATTTGTTTACTTCAATGGACGTAAAAAAAGCAAGGAATAGTTTTAGAATAATTTCAGAACTGTTAAAGGAAAGAACAAAACAGTAAAATTTTATTAAAAAGTAATCCGCTTCGCTACTTTTCCCTCATACTAATTTCAACTTGAATTTGAAAAATTCTTTTCTAATTCCCAGAATATTGATTTTTGTTCTTAAAAACATTGCATGTGTTAGTTGCGTAACACATGCAATATTCGTTGCTGTATTAAGTAAAATAAGGGTAAGTAAGTATATATTTTCCTTTACTTTATCTAACGTCAAATAATTCACCATTTGGTATAACTTTCCATATTCTTTACTCCTTTGTCTGGAAATTCTGTCTCCTTCTGTGGCATCCAAGTTTTATGTTATCCAAAATGCCATCAATTCATTCCGGTTCGAATAACCGGAATGATTCTTGCTATCGAGTGTAAAGAAAGATTGCAAGCGAAAGCGCAGGGGGTATAGCTCAGTGGTAGAGCATTCGACTGCAGATCGAGAGGTCCCCGGTTCAAACCCGGGTGCCCCCTACGGGCTCCCTTTTATTTATTATTAAGGTTTTAAAAATATATATATATATAAAATTCATTAAAGTTCAGATAGAAGATTACATTCAAATTTTCCATTTCTTTTGTCATCTCAAAAATAGTTTAGGCTTAACAAACGAGGAGGGACGACTCCTATGCTCTTCGAAACCGGACTAAAAATTTCTCGAAACTTTTATATAATAATTATATACACGGTAGGGCTACGGGTTCGGAGCCCGCCTGCGAAAGATAAAAAAACGCCGCTCAAAATCAGATTTTTCTATTTTCATTTTCTGTCAGTGACAGAAGAAAAGACAGCAAAACCATATTTTAAACAATTAAATTGTACTTTAACAAGAAACATATACATTTAAAACTAATTAAAACATTAATGAACAATGAATCTAAATTTAACGAATTAAAGAAGGTACTATTTTTTTAAAATTTGAATTTGTTTTCTACATTTTACACGAATCAAAGTAGAAATTATTTCTTTTATATCGAATTCGACATAAACATAATTTTCAACTATTTTAAAACAATTCTGATGATCTTCCTATATTTAAATAAATCTAAATTAAATTGCTTTGAAAACGATTTTTCATCCATTGTCCCGCAGAATCCCATAAGGTTACTGAGTTTTAAATTTACACTTTTGTAAATATCTTTGAAGAAACATAAGTCTCCGATCCCCCGTTCACAAATTGTTATAGTATTTTCTGTTGGTGTTCTTTATCAATTTCTGATAAATTCTATGAAACTAAAATAACCTTATGCAATTTTAGCAGTCGGTAACGCTTCTTTTAAGGTTGTCTATTTTATATTTAAAAAGTAGCTGTATTAGCAATATTAAAATACATAATTCTAAATGTCTTCAGCTATTCGTAGTGATTCATCTTGAAGGTTCATATTGAAATTGACGTCTCTTTTGCATTCATCGGAATTTAAACACAGATTTAAATACAAATTCCCAATTTACATCTTCATTTATGTTTTTGCTATTTGAAGCATATTACTGGGATAAGAATCTGATCTGTATTGTAATAAAAATGTTTATTTTCCTTTATTATATTCTAAAGAAAGCTTAATATTCATAGTCTTATCTGAAGTTGTTTGCTGATAGGGTTTATTTTGTGAAGAATATTTCTCCAAGGAATAGAGGAATATAGGAATTGGAAAAAAGGGAGAATTATTTTAGAATTAATATATACAAATACTAAATATTCTACAGAATGTGAAGTAAAATCAAAAATTTCTTTATTTTAACCAGAAATACCTGAATACAAATTTAAAGTTATGTATTTTAATATTTAGTAATTAGAATTACTAAATTAGAAATTAGAATTAGAGTAATTAGAATTTAGTAATTAGAATATTTAATAATTAGAATTATTTTTTAAATATAGTATGGACATCCGTAAAACGAGAGTTTTAAACTAAGGGGTACGGTCCTTCAAAGACATTTACAAAGGTAGATGTAAAACTCAAACAGAAAATACCATAGTATTGTACTTTCTAGGAAAGATTAATGTGCAGCATTTGTAGTTGGCAAGAGCCATTCCCGCCCCACCCCATTTGGTCATGCTCGATTTTAGTATCCAAATGTAACTTAAGCTAATACAATTTAAAACAGCTGAAAAGGTTTTGAAATGTTTATGAGAGACTGAAGAAAAAAATAATTACGACCTTTTTTTTAAAAAATTACTATCTTTCCTGCCATAAAATTTTACTTGTAACAATTAATTGACTTCAGTTAAACCATTTAATTTTACATTAAGATTGACTCTTTCGAATATGAGTATGAATGTTTTTAAAGAACATCTTAGCATAGCCTTCACTTCTGAATTCATTTATCCTTTCTTTAGATTTTAAAAATTTGTATTTCCCTTTTCTTTTGTTTCATGATATTTAAGTTTTAACTTTTTCAGTAAAGTGATGTTTCCTATTGCAAGCGTTATTTCACAGGATTTTTTTCAGTTAAAATTAAATATTTAATGAAAAGTCTTATTTCATTTCTTTGAAGTAGAGTTAGCGATTACAACTTATGCAGAAATAACTTTCCATTTATAGAAGTGAATTTATAAGACCAAAATCGATGTTGCAAAAGTATAAAATGTCTTTTTGAAAGTCTCTGTCAAAAGCAATTTATTTATAGCCCCTCATCCAATAACTATATTTTGGAAATATTTCTGACACATGAAAATCATTCTGTTTCTCCAAATTAGGCACAAGTTGATCATTTGCTGGTGGTTTTCCACATTGCTCAAAACACCTGAGAATATCAGTATCACAGAAGACATAAAAACGGAAAGGACAGAATGAATGAATTTTGTTTTATAAATTAATCATTCGGCTACCAGCAGGCCTCTGTTACTTTCATAAACTTGTATTTTGCTTTAGACATTTTAAACACGGACAGATTTTATTTTTTATATTATTGCTTATAGTTATCTTGGACAGTATAGTACCACACTACTTAACATCACTTGTTTGGCATGCTGCTCCATTCTCCAAATACAAATATAGTTGGTAAGTTAAATTAAGACTTACTTTTTACTTGCCTTAGTACTATTTATTTTTTTTTATAAATAGTATCTAGTTTCTTTTTGATTTTTTTTTGCATAATTCGTGTCGGGGAAGTTGTTTGTAGACAAGAGTTTCTAAATTACTTTGCTTTTCTAAAAAAAATTGATTTTCTACTCTTAAGTGTAATTATTCTGGTCTTTACTTGCTAATTTCTCTAAATTTTACTTGTTTAAATTTCTTTTTAGTAATTCACAATATTTGGTTTTACTTTTGGTTTTGAATTTTCTTTTTACCCTTGCCTACATGGACGACGAAACACGAATTGAATAATTGAAAAGTTAGGTTTGGAGACAACTTCCCTTGATAAGTCTGTCTCCTGCCTGTTCAACAATTATTCACTTATGCATTTTTATAAATTTTTAGGATTTACAAAATTGATTGGAATTATATATTATACATTTATCATATATTCATAGATTTTGAAACTTGCACTTGATTTACACATGCTTTCAGAATTTAAATGATATTGTAGATTAGTTCGCAGCAATAATTAATCATTTATTTGTAATTCAATTTCATTTAAAATTTAATTAGCTTTAAATTCGCTTATTACTAATAGAGAATGTTTGTTAAATTCAAATTTCATTCCTTGCAGCAATGGCGAAAGAGGATTATTTAAATTTAATTTAACTTTGCTACATTCTTTTGAAACTATAATGTATAGTACATAATCCTCGTTTTATACCTAATACTACTTTTAGAAAAGTGATTAGCATTATAAACTTTTTCTGCATGTTAAATAGCTGAGTTCTCTCACAAAAATCTAGCAGCTGCAGAGAACACTTACATACATTTTGACAATGAACTGATCTCACTACTTTCCTTCCTTTTCTTACAGCAATCTGAACAAGAATTCAGAAAAGGGGTGCATCATATTTTGGCAAAATAATATAATCTAATATATAATTTGAATACACACACTAATCTCAATTAAATAACACATGCAAAAGTTAATCAAGTAATCCAAAATACTAATTTATGCTTTCATTAAAACGGAACTCTAATATTTTTTAAACATTTCACTGTAACTTCCATAAACATTTCCCTATAAGGCCGATGCTATTCGGACCAGCGGTGCGATTAGCCGCTTAAGATATTCGCACTACCATTGACCACGCATGCGCTTTGAACTGTTAGATCCATAACGGATTCTACGTACGCGAACTGCCTAAGATTTGTAGTGAGTCTTTTTTTTTTAAAGGCGGGTTACTACCTTGGGCGTAGTTTATCATTTTTTAAGCGTTGGAAACTTTCAAAAGTTTAGAAAGGAAAATGGGTTCGTTTTCTTATAAAAAGAAGGAACACATTTCCTTTTATTAAAGTATATATAAAAAAGGGTAGATTGTTCCCAATGTTTATCGTTTTCCTGAACGGTTGAAATAGTTTAATTGACTGATTTGGAGGGGGGGACAAAATCTTGTTTACATTTATTGCACTTCTTAGAATACAGTTAACTTCAAAGATGTGTTTTGCGCAATCAAGACTTTAATTCATTCCTCTTTGAAAATCTTCGTCCGAGGAAAGATAATAAAAATTAGACAGAGGTTTTCCGTGTAGAAAATTTAAACATGAAATATGCGAATAAATCAACTATTAAATGACTAATTAATCACATAATACTGATTATTAACAATTCTGTATGCCTGTTTATTTCTTTATGGAAATACTTGGCATTTTCATGAAACATAAAGCATTTCAAAGAACTTTGAAATATTAGTACAAGCACATTAATAAATTAAATTGAAATAAATAATGGGATGTAATTTAAAAGACAGAAAAATTTAATGTAAGAGATTTAGATTTAAAAATTTGCATACAGAAATGATTTATCAGACTGTACAAGGTTTTATTTCATAAATAACTTTGATTTTAAAATATGGCATTTGAACCTATAAACACGAGTGGATACTGAAAAAAATGATGAATATATAAGAATATTATAATTTTTAGTAAGTTTTCTTATTGAATAATAAATTCTGGCAGTCCTATGCTATAAGACTAGGGTCTAAGTTTGCATAAAAATTCTTCTGTTAAATAAAAGAATTTAAGTAATTTCTGTAGCCTTTTTGTCAATATATTAAAGATTTTTTAATTACACGTCCTCGCTTGCAATTAGAACCATCATTAAATCTCTATTTTATCTAATCATTTCCTGAACATTATCATGTATGTAGATTGACATCGTCTTTGTAACTGATAATTATTACTTGCAAATTATTCTCTTGCTGGTGAACTATTAACAACACTTTCTATTGCTGAGTTAGGGTTAACAATCTTGGCTCTCACTATCGCCTGCTTTACGAAAATCGGCGTAAAATGCTGGTACCTGGGCTGATTGTGCGCATGAGCGAACGTAGGTGGTGTGAATAGCCTTTTAGGTATTCGCACCGTGGGTGCGATTAATCACCGCGTCCCTATAAAGCATGTTTAACACCAGCGCGCGAGACTGTCTACTCGAAATTTTAAAGACACGCTGTTTTTTAATATTTGTAGCCCAAAGAAGCGTCAGCATAAATGGTCATTAAGAGTGCATAAGAGTGTATATAAAAAAATCGCTGGTCTGGACGTCATATAAAACCTGAAAGCTTTCAGGTTTTTTATATATTTCTGAATTTATTAATATTTTTTTATTTTGTTTTATTTCTGATTTCCTGCTGATGGCCCTTCATAAGGCCAAACCATTTCTAATTTCACGAATTAAAACTTTGTCTCCCACTGGAATAACGGTTTTCCCCCAAACTAAGAAGCAACGATACCACGAAGCCACATTCAGAAGGGATCTCACTCAATTTAAGCCTTCTGCATTAAAGAGTACCGCAGCTTATCGTAGTTTAGTGTTATCAAATGCTTAGATTATTCAATTTAAAAATTTCAATGAAAATTCTAATATTTTAAAAAGATAAAAAAAAAAAAAAAACGTAAGCCAGGCGAAATAGAGATTTTAGTAAACCCACTCCTGTAGCAGAGTGGCGCAGTGGAAGCGTGCTGGGCCCATAACCCAGAGGTCCGTGGATCGAAACCACGCTCTGCTAATTCGTTTTTTACTTTTTATAACTCTGGTACTCATACGATTATAAAAGGATTGAAAGGCTACTTGCAAAATCTTTCAATGGTTTTCGTGCAATGAAAAATAATTATTTGTTTACTTCAATGGACGTAAAAAAAGCAAGGAATAGTTTTAGAATAATTTCAGAACTGTTAAAGGAAAGAACAAAACAGTAAAATTTTATTAAAAAGTAATCCGCTTCGCTACTTTTCCCTCATACTAATTTCAACTTGAATTTGAAAAATTCTTTTCTAATTCCCAGAATATTGATTTTTGTTCTTAAAAACATTGCATGTGTTAGTTGCGTAACACATGCAATATTCGTTGCTGTATTAAGTAAAATAAGGGTAAGTAAGTATATATTTTCCTTTACTTTATCTAACGTCAAATAATTCACCATTTGGTATAACTTTCCATATTCTTTACTCCTTTGTCTGGAAATTCTGTCTCCTTCTGTGGCATCCAAGTTTTATGTTATCCAAAATGCCATCAATTCATTCCGGTTATTCGAACCGGAATGATTCTTGCTATCGAGTGTAAAGAAAGATTGCAAGCGAAAGCGCAGGGGGTATAGCTCAGTGGTAGAGCATTCGACTGCAGATCGAGAGGTCCCCGGTTCAAACTCGGGTGCCCCCTACGGGCTCCCTTTTATTTATTACTAAGGTTTTAAATATATATATATATATAAAATTCATTAAAGTTCAGATAGAAGATTACATTCAAATTTTCCATTTCTTTTGTCATCTCAAAAATAGTTTAGGCTTAACAAACGAGGAGGGACGACTCCTATGCTCTTCGAAACCGGACTAAAAATTTCTCGAAACTGTTATATAATAATTATATACACGGTAGGGCTACGGGTTCGGAGCCCGCCTGCGAAAGATAAAAAAACGCCGCTCAAAATCAGATTTTTCTATTTTCATTTTCTGTCAGTGACAGAAGAAAAGACAGCAAAACCATATTTTAAACAATTAAATTGTACTTTAACAAGAAACATATACTTTTAAAACTAATTAAAACATTAATGAACAATGAATCTAAATTTAACGAATTAAAGAAGGTACTATTTTTTTAAAATTTGAATTTGTTTTCTACATTTTACACGAATCAAAGTAGAAATTATTTCTTTTATATCGAATTCGACATAAACATAATTTTCAACTATTTTAAAACAATTCTGATGATCTTCCTATATTTAAATAAATCTAAATTAAATTGCTTTGAAAACGATTTTTCATCCATTGTCCCGCAGAATCCCATAAGGTTACTGAGTTTTAAATTTACACTTTTGTAAATATCTTTGAAGAAACATAAGTCTCCGATCCCCCGTTCACAAATTGTTATAGTATTTTCTGTTGGTGTTCTTTATCAATTTCTGATAAATTCTATGAAACTAAAATAACCTTATGCAATTTTAGCAGTCGGTAACGCTTCTTTTAAGGTTGTCTATTTTATATTTAAAAAGTAGCTGTATTAGCAATATTAAAATACATAATTCTAAATGTCTTCAGCTATTCGTAGTGATTCATCTTGAAGGTTCATATTGAAATTGACGTCTCTTTTGCATTCATCGGAATTTAAACACAGATTTAAATACAAATTCCCAATTTACATCTTCATTTATGTTTTTGCTATTTGAAGCATATTACTGGGATAAGAATCTGATCTGTATTGTAATAAAAATGTTTATTTTCCTTTATTATATTCTAAAGAAAGCTTAATATTCATAGTCTTATCTGAAGTTGTTTGCTGATAGGGTTTATTTTGTGAAGAATATTTCTCCAAGGAATAGAGGAATATAGGAATTGGAAAAAAGGGAGAATTATTTTAGAATTAATATATACAAATACTAAATATTCTACAGAATGTGAAGTAAAATCAAAAATTTCTTTATTTTAACCAGAAATACCTGAATACAAATTTAAAGTTATGTATTTTAATATTTAGTAATTAGAATTACTAAATTAGAAATTAGAATTAGAGTAATTAGAATTTAGTAATTAGAATATTTAATAATTAGAATTATTTTTTAAATATAGTATGGACATCCGTAAAACGAGAGTTTTAAGCTAAGGGGTACGGTCCTTCAAAGACATTTACAAAGGTAGATGTAAAACTTAAACAGAAAACCCCATAGTGTTGTAATTTCTAGATAAACGCCTAGATATTTGGCCTTGTCAACTGTGGGTACCCGCTGGCCGAATAGGTACAGTGGCTGAATAATAACTTTTAATTTCTTCCTGCGTACGATAAGCAGTTGAGACTTATCAGCATTAATAGGAATCCTCCAGTTGGAGCACCATTCCTTAATATCAAGGACAATATCTTGCAAAACGCTAATGGCTCTGTTAGGATTTACTAATTTAACTGCTACCGCAGTATCATCCGCATAGTAGGCTAGTAGCGTGTTCCAATTAAATTTGTCCCTTGGAAAATCCGCCGCATGAAATAAATAAAGAATTGGCCCCAAACAGGACCCCTATGGGACCCTGCTGACATCATCTTGTAGCCAGAATGACTCTGTCTGCAGCTCACAGTGAAGAATTTGCTTGTGATATAAGAATGTGTCAGTAAGGTAAGCTCTCTGGGAAAATTAAACTTGATTAATTTGTAGATTAGACCCTCATGCCAGACGCGGTCAAATACTTTGGCCACGTCTAGCATGAGCAGTGCTGTGCAGCTTTTATGATGGAGTGCGGATCCAATGAACTCAACAAGTCTAATTAGTTGTTTCGCAGTAGATAGCTCACTCCTAAAGCCATACTGTTCATCAGGTAGGAATTGCAAGTAGGGCTGAAATTTCTGTAAGATAATCCTTTCAAATATCTTGGCAAGATTGGATAAAAGACTAATCGGCCTGTGATTTTCTACTTTAGTGATGTCTTTAGCGGGTTTGGGAAGCAAAAATATTTTCGCACATTTCCAGCTTTCTGGGAAGTAGCAACACGTAATACAAGCGTTAAAGATGCCTGTGAGTCTTGTCATGCCACTTTTAGGCAAATTCCTGATCATGAGATTCGTGATCCTGTCAATGCCTGGCGCCTTCTTTAGGTTAAGTTTAGAGACTATCTTCGTAACCTCTTTCGGAGTACTGAGTCCGCTAGCATTAAGTGCAGTAGGTATCTTCAACCATTCATTTACTTCATTTTGAACTTGCTGTGCAAACGAATTATTGCATGGTGTTATGTTGGGACTAAATGGCTTCTTTAAGTCTTTGTGGAAATCTTACATTTATCATTATCAGTGTAGGATGTCATACCATTTGCTACTACAGGCCTGTCGCATTGGTGCGTGCGCTTAAGCATTTTAGTGAAGCGCCAAAAAGCATCGCAATCCATCTCAAGTTCAGCGATTTTGTCATTCCAGTTTTCTTGCCTGAAATCCTGTATTTCCTTCCTGAGTCTTTTACTTATTTTATTGAGCTCGGCTTTCGTGTTCGGATCCCAGGTAGTATTGTAGCTTCTGCGTAACCGGTTTCTTTCAGTCTTGAGTGCCTTACTAAATTTAGGGAACTTAGTAAGCTTATCTGTCATCTGAGTGATTTTGGTAGACTCGTAGTAACAGTTGTTTAAGCATGCAGTGAGAGAGTCAATTTCCCTGTCGGTGTCATTTTGGGTTTTAAGTACTCCTGGCCTAGGCAGCCGCTTCTTAACAACATTACGAAACATCGTCCAATCTGTGTAAGTCTTAGTAGTTGCGTAGCTTATACTTGCAGCCCCCAGTGTCGCTACCACCGGGCAGTGGTCCGAGCTAAGATCGCCATGTACTTCCAGGATCATATTAATATTAGTGTTCGACAGTATAATGTCCAAAATATCTGGAATGTGCCCCGTAATATGCGGCCTGAACGTATTCGAATTGGGTGCGTAGATCCCCACAGGATGATTACTTATGAATTTCTTAAGAACTTTGCAATTATGGTTGGTGCCGCGGCATCCCCAGTCCGTGTGTTTGCTATTTAAGTCTAGTACGCGAAGCCGTATTCAAAAGGGCTCTTACTCAATTTAAGCATCCTGCATTAAAGAGTAACGCAGCTTATTATAGTTCAGAGTTATCAAATGCTTAGATTATTCAATTTAAAAGTTTTAATGAAAATTCTAGTATTTTAAAAAGATAAAAAAATCGTGAGCCAGGAGAAATATAGATTTTAGATAACCTACTCCTGTAGCAGAGTGGCGCAGTGGAAGCGTGCTGGGCCCCTAACCCAGAGGTCCGTGGATCGAAACCACGCTCTGCTAATTCGTTTTTTACTTTTTATAATTCTGGTACTCGTATGATAATAAGAGGATTGAAAGGATACTTGGGAAATCTTTCAGTGGTTTTCGTATAATGAAAAATAAAGATTTGTTTTATCAATGGACGTCAAAAAAGGAAGGAATAAGTTTACAATAATTTCAGAACTTTCAAAGGAAAGAAGAAAACAGTAAAATTTTATTAAAAAGTAATTCGTTTCACTACTTTTCCCTCATATTAATTTAAACTTGAATTTGAGAAATTCTGTTCTAATTCCCAAAATATTCATTTTTGTTCTTAAAAATATTGCATATGTTAGCTGCGTAATACTTCCTTTGTCGAGTAAAATAAGGGCAAGCATATATTTTCCTTTATTTATGTAGCATTAAATAATTCACCATTTCGCGTAACTTTCCATGTTCGCAATTCCTTTGTCCGAAACATCTATGTCCTTCTGTGGCATCCAAGTTTTCAGCTATCCTAAATACCATCAATTCATTCTGCTCCGTGGTTTTCCCCATGTGTAACGTGTATACGAGCCAGTTTCTCTTAGAAAGTCCTCCACGAAGGCATCCCTCCCCTTAGGCAGATAGCCCTAGTGTGCTTTGCCATAATTAAATACGCACACCATTCTGCTCCGAATGACCAGATGATTCTTGCTACCGAATGTTAAGAAAGAACGCAAGAGAGCAGACAGCTGGGGGTATAGCTCGGTGGTAGAGCATTCGACTGCAGATCGAGAGGTCCCCGGTTCAAACCCGGGTGCCCCCTATGGACTACTTTTTTTTGGTGAGTAAACTTTTTCTAAAAAAAAGAAATAAAATATAAATTTCATTGTTCAGATAGAAGTAAGTTCAGATAGAAGATTGCAATTGTAAGTATATTGTAAGTTCATATTGTATTATATTGTAAGTTCAGATAGAAGATTGCAATCACATTTTCCATTTCTTTTGCCATCTCAAAAATGGTTTAGGCTTAAAAAACGAGGAGGGACGACTGTTATACTTTTCGAAACCGTACTAAAAATTTCTCGAAACTTTTATATAAATAATTATATACAGGGTAGGGTTACAGGGTAGGGAGCTCGCCTGCGAAAGATAAAAAAACGCCGTTCAATATCAGATTTCTCTATTTTCATTTTCTGTCAGTGACAGAACAGAAGACAGCAAAACCATATTTTAAACAATTAAATTGTACTTTAACAAGAAATATATACTTTTAAAACTAATTGTTGACGCCAGAGGCGCCATCTGTGAAAAATATGTAATATTTGTGTTCTAAAACGATGACACTGATGTTTTTTATAACGCCACCTGGCGGCCACTTGTATTGAGTTTTTTGAGTGTGTTCTGAGACCCCGCCGAGAGATGTGAACTAACTATTCGTCTTTTTGAGTAATTAATAAATTTTAGTATACAGCCCATTTTTTGAGTTTTGTGTAAAGTGATTTATTTAGTTATGAGTTTTACTGAGCTATTGACGGGCCCACTAATTAAAATATTAATGAATAATGAATCTAAATTTAACGAATTAAAGAAGATAGTATTTTTTTTTTTAATTTGAATTTGTTTTCTACATTTTAGACGAATGAAAGTAGAAACTTTCTTTTACATTGAATCCGATATAAACATAATTTTCAACTGTTTTAAAACAATTCTGATGATATTCCTATATGTAAATAAATCTTAATTAAATTGTTTTGAAAACGATTTTTCATCGATTGCCCTGCAGAATCCCATAAGGTTACTGAGTTTTAAATTTACACTTTTGTAAATATCTGTGAAGGAACATAATCCGAGATCGCCCCCCCTCCTCAAATTGTTATAGTATTTTCTGCTGATATTCTTTATCAGTTTCTGATAAATTCTATGAAAACAAAATTAGCATTGTGCAAATTTAGTAATTGAAAACGCTATTTTCAGGATGTCCATACTATATTTAAAAAGTAATTCTATTAGCAATATTAAAATACATAATTCTAAATCTGTCTTCAGCTATTTGTAGTGATTCATCTTGAAATTCATATTGAAATTGACGTCTGTTCTGCATTCGTCGGAATTTAACCACAGATATAAATATAAATTTCCAATTTACACCTTCATTTAGTTTTTTGGCTACTGGAAGCATGCTGCTGGGATCAGAATCTGATCTGTATTGTATTAAAAATGTTTATTTTCCTTTATTATAGTCTAAAGAAAGTTTAATATTCATAGTCTTATCTGAAGTTATTTGCTGATAATATTTATTTTTTTAAGAATATTTCGCCAAGCAATAGAGGAACATAGGAATTATGGAAGAAGGAAAATTATTTTAGAATTAATATATACAAACACTAAATTTTCTACAGAATGTGAAGGAAAATCAAAAACTCCTTTATTTTAATAGTTCACACAAGCGATCCAGATAAATTTGAAACTAAACGGTTCTTTTCAGTATAGAATTTGACGGAATTCAGATGATGAAAAAGTGTTTTGAATATGATATCTTTGTCAAGAATCTAAACAATTGAATTTGGCAGTTACAATAGGCTAGTTAATTTATGAATTAAACCCCAGAAATTCATGAGAGGGGACATAAAATCACATATTATAAACGAGCTCTACAAAATAGCTTTTTTTAAAAAAATCTACAGTATTATATTATTATAGATCATTAGAAGACACATGTTTTTCACTTATTTAATAAAAAAGAGACTGTTATCTAAGACATAGTTATGCCTTTTTTAACTAGATCGCTTCCGCAACAGACATACAGCAAACATGTTCACCGTATGAAGTGAAATTTAAACAATTTAAATCTTGTCAGAACATGGAATTTGCATGTTGAAAAACAAATAACCAATAAACTAATAGCAAACAAACGTATAGCAAAAGTAAACCATTCTAAAAAAATAAGTAAAAATTTTGTTTATAATGAAGAAGGACTGGCTACCGCAAGAATCCCAGCATATTAATTTACCTAAGGGCCCATAATGCTGCTAAGACGACACTGAGATAAGGTAAGAGGTACCAGCAGCATTGAAAAGGACACTGTCAAAGGAATTAGGGGACACTGTGAGTTGAGCATAAAATAGCCATATAATCGACAACTTTTTTATGAAATAAAAGAGGTTAAAAAGCAAAATTTCCTGAGGTGCATCGGTCGTTTAGAAGATGGTCAAACGCAATCCATTGTAAGGGAAGCGTCAGGAGTTTCTCAAATGTCATTTTCAGACTATGGAATCGGTTTTGGTAAACTGGAAATGTACATGGAAGATCGGAACTTGATCGTACTCCTGCAGCAACACAAAACGAGGATCGGTATTTAACACTAACGCCCAAAAGAAATTGTACCATGAACGACATTTTCTTCCAAGATCTACTGGTACCAGAATTTTGGTTCAAACTCTTCGAAATTGATTCCACCATGTGGGTATGCTCGCAGACCTATGGTTTCTGCTTCGTTGACACAGAACCATCTTCTTCTCGGAGAATGTTAGCACAGGAGCATCTCAGATAGGAATGAGATGAGTGTACTTCACGGACGAATGTTGTTTAGTGCTGCCGACGTGCTTTAGTTACGACAAGGGCCTGTTGGTAGGTTTAGACCTGTCAATAGGCAGATTATCATCTAGAGAAAACCTGGTACACCGAATTATCCTGCACTTGTACGTGAACGTATATGGCGAAGGCGGATTGATGGTCTGGACCGGTAATCCTCTCAATGGCGGAACCGATCCGCAGATTATTAGGAACTGAGAACAGATAGTTCAGCGACATAGGGGTGAGATCATGCGACCTATTGTGGTCCTTTACGCTGCAGAAATCCGGGATGAATTCATTCTCATGGATCATAACGTTATGCCACATCATGCTCAGCTAGTGAACAAATTTCGTTTCGAGAAAGGAATCCTTTGAATGGATCGGCCAGTATATTCCCCAGTTGCGATTCCAATAGAACATGTTTGGAACATTCTAAAGAAAAGGCCTGCTAGTCGCTTATCAGATCACCAACAGGTCAGCGGACTAAAAGCTTTCTTCTGCACGAGTAGGAGAAAATACCCCAGCTCGTTTTTGATAACATTTTTTTTTTTTTTTGTTTGTTTGTTTACGACAAACGTCGACAATAAAATTTAATTATCGTTTTTTATTGCTTGTTATGGCCTCTCAACTAGTAATTATATTTGGGAAATATTTCTGGCACATGAAAATAATTTTTCATCTTCAAATTATGTAAAAGATTAGTATTTCACAAGAACTGCTTGCAGCAGTTTCCAAACTGTATTCAAATTTTCTTATGATCATTGCTTTCCACATTATTCAAAACACCTGCAAATATCAGTATCACAGAAGAGATGAAATAAAAAGGACGGAATATATGAATTTTGATTCTGTAATTAATTATTTAGGTACTATCTGGCATCTGTCACATTTATGAACTTGTATTTTCAATCAGACGATTAAAAGAAAAACTTATTTTATTTTCTTTGTTATTTTTTACTGTTATCCTGGAAATTAAATGGCTAAATTCAGAAGTACAATGAAAAGACGCCGCTCTGGGAACAATACAAAATTAGAAAGCTTTTAGATTTTTTTTTTAGTCCAAAGGGACTTGAGTCCCGAAGGACTATTGCTTTCGTTTTGGCATTTTGCGTCGAACTCCTATAAATGTCGGTTCACTTTTCAAACTGTTGCCATAAAATGTTAGAGTCCTGCATTATATTTGAAGAAATTAAATAATGAAAATCTGCGTAAATGTATGTATATTTCTCACATTGTCATAAAATAACGGTACATAGAGTCATCGAATTTTGAATAACGTAATCCTCCAACGAATATGAGCATGTGGAAGACCAAATTTTAAATTTTAAATTTGTTTTATGATCGATCTCCTATTTTTTAAAACTTTGACGAATTTTTGATTAACAAACTCAAGGATTTCAAAGCGAGCAATGACAACGTTGCGCAGAAAAAACATTTTTATCTCCAGCGCGTGAGTCTCTGTATCGGAAATTCTAAAGATATGCTCGCTTTAAAACAATTTGCGATATTGCTGTTGCACTGGATCTTATAGTTTAAGTGCGAGGAACATGATATTTAATAAAGAAAGGTAACACACAAAATGTTAAAAAACGCCCCTTTGGACGTAATTTAAAATCTGAAACATTTCAGATTATTATTTTTTTTAAATTAATTTTTTGTTTTGTTTTGTTTATTTCGGATATCCTGCTGACGGCCTTTCATAAGGCTAAACCACTTTTAATTTCAGGTATTAAATGTTGATCTCTGACTAGAATAACGATTTCTCCGAAAATTGAGAAGCAAGGATTCAACGAAACTGTATTCAGATGGACTCTCGCTGAAATTAAACTTCCTGCATTCAAGAGTAATGCACCTTATCAAATGCAGTGTTATAAAACTTCGAGATTATTAAGTTGAAAGACTTCAACGGAAACGTTAGTATTTTAAACACATAAGGAAACATCGTAATTGAGGAGCAACAGAGACTTTAGGTAACTTTCTTTGTATCAGAGTGGCGCAGTGGAAGCGTGCTGGGCCCAGAGGTCCGTGGGTCGAAACCACGCTCTGCTAACAGTTTTTATTTTTTGTGAATTCCGGTATTCATAGGATTATTGAAAGCACTAAAAGGATACTCGTGGAAACTTTCCTTGGTTTTCGTGTAATGAAAAATTAATTTTTGTTTACTTCAATGGACGTCAAAATAGCGACGAACGATTTTAAAATACTTTAAGAAATTTTAAAGGAAGATATAGAACAGTAAAATTTTATTAAAAAGTAACTGGGTTCGCTACTTTTCCCTCATATTAAATTGAATTTGAGAAATTCTGTTCTAATCCCCAAAATATTAATTTTTATTCTTAAAAAATATTGCACGTATTAATTACATAATAAATGATGTCAAGTAAACTAAGGGTGAACATGCATCATTCTTTATTTATGTAACATTAAAAGATTCATCAACTAGGACCACTAATTTCTTTGTCAGAATTCCTAATTCATTTGTCATATTCCTAATTCCTTTGTCTGAAATTTCTATATTCATCTGTTGCAATCAAGTTTTCAGGTATCCAAAATGGCATCAATTGAATTTCCTTCGAATAACCAGAATGATTCTTGTTAGAGGATATAAAGAAAGAAGTCAAGCAAACAAACGGCAGGGGGTATAGCTCAGTGGCAGAGCATTCGACTGCAGATCGAGAGGTCCCCGGTTCAAACCCGGGTGCCCCCTACAGTCTGGCTTTTCTTTATCACTATCGTTTCAAAAGACTTTTTTGAAATATAAAAATCATTAAAGTTTAAATGGAAAACTGCAAATTTTTGATATTACATTTTTTTTAACATCTGAAAAATGGTTTAGGCTTAACAGACGAGGAGGGATGAAGCCTATTTTTTTGGGAAACCGGACTAAAAATTTCTCGAATCTTTTATATTAATTATATTCAAGACCGGGATAGGTGTCTTCGGCACTCGCCTGCGAATAAAATAAAGCATCGTTCATATCCACACTTTCCTGCTTTCATTTCTGTCACTGATAGAAGTAAGAGAACGAAACTACATTTTAAACAATTAAATTCTACTTTAATGATAAATATGTAATTCTAAAACTAATTAAATTATTTAAAAAGATGTTAATTTGAGTTTTTATTTTTCTACATTTTAGATGAGCGAAATTAGAAATTATATCTTTTATAGGGAATTCGATATAAACATAATATTCAACTATTTTAATGCGAATTTCAAAAACTTTTCTCATGACATAATTGTATGTAAATAACTCTTAATGAATTTGTTTTGAAAAATGATTTTTCATCGATTGCACCGCAGAATCTCAAAAGGATATTGAGTTTTAAATCTAGCACTGTAAGTATCTTTGAAGAAACGTACCCCTAGGTTCCCCTCCCCCAACCCTTATATTTTTTCTAGTGATCTTCTTTATCAGTTTCTGATAAATTGCACGATACTAAAATTATCATGGTGTTAGTAGTTGAAAACACTTGTTTTAAGGATGTCCGTACTATATTTAAAACGTAATTCTAAATTTTCCTTCAGACATTTGTAGTGATTCATCTTGATGTTCATAATGAAACTGATGTATTCTTTTGCATTCATCAACCGCAGATTTATATTCAAACCCCCGATTTACATATTCATTTAGTTTTTTGGCTAGTTTAAGCATATTGCTGAGATAAATATCTGTTCTTTTTTGTAATAAAATGTTTATTTTCCTTATATATTATTCAAATGTTTATTTATTTACATGCTAAAAAAAGCTTAATATTCATATCTTATCTGAAGTTCTTAACTGATAGGATTTATTCTCTTAAGAATATTGCGCCAAGGAATAGAAGAATATAGCAGTTGTATTGTAAAAGGAGGAAAATTATTTTAGAATTAATGTATACGAATACAAAATTTTCTAGAAAGCGAAGAAAAATAAAACTTTTTTATTTTAGTAGTTCGCAAAAGCGATCTAGATAATACTGAAAGAAAACGATTTATTCAATATCGAATTTGAAAAATTCAAATGCCAGAAAAGGGTTTTGAATATCACATCTTTGTCAATACCCGAATCATCTGCATTTGGCAGTTACAATAGACCAGCAGACTTATGAACTTAATCCCAGAAATTCATGACAGGGAACATAAAATCATATATTATAAATGACCTTATAAAGTATTTCTCCCGTCTTCTTAGCATGACTTCGTACTGTAGTGATCAGCAGACTCGGCGCATATTCCAGAGGTCCATGGTTCGATTCCCGGCGAAGGCGTTGCTCATTTTTTACTTCTCCTGCTTCCAAAAAATACCTAATGTCTCCACATTGGCGCCTGAACTAAAACGGTTGTGGATGATGATTCTCCACACCTAGGATTTGGTGATTGGCTCCCTTAAAACCTCAGTCGCCCTTTAAAAGGGGGAGTATACAAGGTATTGCTACCGCCTTCGTAGCATGCTTTTGTAGTGTAGTGGTCAGCACGCTGGACGCGCGTATTCCAGGGGTCCGTGGTTTGATTTCCGGCTAAGACGTTGCTCGTTTTTCACTTCTCCTGCTTCCAAAAAATATCTAATATCTCCACAGTGGCGCCTGAACTAAAACGATTGTGGATGATGATTCTCCACACCCAGGATTTGGCGATTGGGTCCCTTAAAATCCCAGTCGCCCTTTAAAAGGGGGAGTGAGTGAGTGAGTGAACCGCTATGATGGCTTCCGACCACGGACATGAACCAAACGGAATTATATTCCATCATGGCGGGGAAGACTCCAAAGTAACAAGGTTGAATATTACATACTAATAACAGTTTTTACATATTGATAACTGCAGGCACTAAGCGTTATTCTGGTTATCTGCTTTAAGTTCTGAACATTTGAAACATAATATTATTCACGGTTATTTCTGCTTAGGCAGTGTCTTGAGATTTGCTCTATTTTATCAAGGGCTATTCTGTTTTTGAGTGTGTTAGACGCCCACATTGCCCAGGCAAAGTCCGCTGGTTTCTTCAAGTGCCAGGTTCTTGTATGTACACAATGGAAGTAATAATGGTCCGTGTCGCCTTCCTCTTCGCATTCGCAGAAAGGAGTATCCCTAAGTCTGAATCTGTTCAGGTATACTGGGAATGGTCCATGACCTGTCAAGAACTGTGTTAGGCTAGCACAGTGGGTCTTTATTTCCATGTTAACTTTTGGCAGTAAGCGAAATGTCCTTCGTCCTACCTCTGCCTCTGTCCATCTACTTTGCCAATTTTGTAGCAGACTAGTCAAAGTTGTTCGCTTAATATGAGACCAAGGGAGTTTAGTTGGTCTTTCTAATATATCTGTGCAGTTGGCTGCCTGCTTGGTCAAGTAGGTCAGCGGCTTCATTGTGTTGAATCCCTGTGTGAGCGGGAACCCATTTTAAAGTGGGTCTTTGCGAAATAGGCATTGTCAGAAGCTGTTTCTGAATTCGGTATGCCAAAGGACTCCGGCTGTTTTGACTTGCGATAGCCGCCAAACTTGATGCCAAATCACTGAGTATGGAGAATTTCTCCTGTTGACATGTGTTCGCATATCTAATTGCAGCACTGATAGCTAGAAGCTCTGCTTGGTATACCGAGTTGTTCCAGCCTAGTTTCCTTTTCCACTCGAATGTTACAACACCATTTTCCAGTCTACAGAAGGCGCTGCCCGTGCCGTTCTCAGTTTTGGAGCCATCTGTGAAAAGGTTATTATTGTTCCTCTGAATAGGTTGGTCGTTTATGCTGATACCGTCGGAGAGATTAAAAGCTGCTGGATGGAAGTTATTGCAGTTGTTTTACTCCTCGTAGTCCGAGTGGTGATAACTATGACCCCAGAGCGTTGATGTTTGAACCCAGCCTGGTAACCCTTACGATAGCTGCCTCCCTTTTTACTATCAAATCAAGGGGAGGAATTCCTGCCAGTTATTGTAGGTGTTGACGTTACTTGAAGTTACTGAATAGAGAGCAGGGATTTTTTCATATGAGAGGTAAGTTCGCCCCCCCAGATTGCTGCTCCGTAAGTTATTACTCTTTCTGTAATGGTTCTGTGCCAAATTTTTAGTAGCTTAGATGAGATACTCCATTTATGTGAAGTCATGCATCTCATGTTGTTGCTTAGGATGCTAATTCGAGTCTTAAAATTCCTGACATGTGGCATCCAAGAAAGTCTGTTGTCGAGTAATAGCCCAAGATATTTCAATTGGGGGAAACATTTTACCGGTATCCCATGGACTTTAATGCTTGGGTTGCATCTTAGCTGCCTGCTGCGTCCTATGAGTAAAGCTTTAGTTTTCTCTGCCGAAATCTGAAGCTTATGTGCTCTGACCCATTGGAAGAACAGATCAAGACAGTATTGAGATCTCATTTCGAGGTTACTCCTTCCTGCCACAACTAGCATAAAATCGTCCGCATAGGTTATGATTCGAGCGTATTCTTCGCTCTCGAACTGACGAAATGCTGAGTTTGCCACTATATTCCACAGTGTTGGTCCAAGGCATGACCCCTGTGGGCACCCTCTAAAGACATTTTTGACATAAATGCCGTTGTCTGATGTTACTTATACACTTCGATTTTGAAGGTACGAGCGAAGGATGGTTGGGCTTGCCATGTTGTGCATATACAAGGTACTGCTACAGCCTTCGTAGTGTAGTGATCAGCACGCTGGGCGCGCGTATTCCAGAGGTCCGAGGTTCGATTCCCGGCGAAGACGCTGCTCAGTTTTCCCTTCTCCTGCTTCCAAAAAATACCTAATGTCCCCACAGTGGCGTCTGAACTAAAACGGTTGTGGATGATGATTCTCCACACCAGGATTTGGAGATTGGGTCCCTTAAAACCCCAATCGCCCTTTAAAAGGGGGAGTATATAAGATATTTCTCCCGCCTTCGTAGTGTAGTGGTTAGCACGCTGGGAGCGTATTCCAGAGGTCTGAGGTTCGATTCCCGGCGAAAGCGCTACTCAGTTTTTCACTTCTTCCGCTTCCAAAAAATACCTATAAAATAACATTTTTAAAAAAGTCTACAATATTAGTATTTTATTATGGATTATTAGAAGACAGAGGTTTTTCACTTGTTTAATAAAGAAAAGACATTTATTCAAGACATAGTCATACCTTTTTTAACTTGATCGTTTGCGCAATTTCGACCGTATAAAGTGCAATTTAAACAATTTAAATTTTGTCAGAACATGGAATCAACATGTGGAAAACATAACGACCAACAAACTAATAGCAAACAAACCTATAGCAAAAATAAACCATTCTAAAAAAATAAATAAAAATTGCTTTATAATGAAGAAGGACTGATTACCGCAGGAACTCCAGCACATTAATTTGCCTAGGAGCCCATAATGCTATTAAGACCACACCAATATAACGTAAGAACCACCAGCACCACTGTAAAGTATATTATCAAAACAATTAGGGGATACTGTGAGTTCAGCATAAAATAACCATATAATCGACAACCGTTTTTTTAACAAAAATGAAATAAAAGAGGTTAAAAAAAAGAATAAAAAAAGGAAAATTTCTGAAGGGCCATCGGTCGTTTAGAGGTGGGTCAAATGCAATCCATTGTAACGTTAGCGTTAAGAGTTTTCCCAAGTGTCATTTTCAGACTATGGAATCGGTTTTGGGAAACTGTAGGTGTACGACGAAGACCGGAACACGGTCGCAACAGCACAAAATGAAGATCGGTATTTCGCCATTTTCTTGCAAGGTGTACTGGTACCAGAGTTTTGGTTCTGGCACTTTTATGAACTTGTATGTTGTCTTGTATGTCAATTAAAAGATAAACTTATTATTAAAAAGGTATTATTTTATACTTTTAATTTTTTACAGTTATCGTGGATATTAAATGGCTAAATGCAAATTTTTATAGTACATAATCTTGTCTTATACCTAATACTATTTCTAAGAAAATGGATTATCATCATAAACATTTTCTGCATATTAAATGGCTGAGTTTTCTCACAAAAATCTAAACAGCTGCAGAGAACATTTACATACTTTTCACAATTAACTAATCTCATTAATTTCCTTTCTTTTCTTACATCAAGCTGGGAAAGATTTCAGAAAACGGCTTCAGCAAATTTTAAGATTTGAATACAAACAGAAACTCTCAATTAAATAACTCATGCAAAATTTGAACAAATAATCCACAATATTAATTTAGGTTTTCATAAAATGTTAATAAGTTATTACCCATTTTAAAAATAATTTTTAAGCGCAGAAAATCATACAACGAAACATTCGAAACTTTAAAGGTGTTTAAGTTCCAGTTACTTCTAGCCATAATAATGACAACTGTCTAGTTGAAAAGTATCCAACTCTAAACACATAAAAATATCTGTTAACTATATACAGAATATATCAGTACAGCGGTGACAAACTTTCAGGAGAGATAGAGTACACTTAGACAATGGGAAATCACATAGGAATGCATGGTCGGAAACGTTTCTTGGAGAGGTATCGACGAAAGTCAAGAAAGAAAGGACATGAACGGGGTGAGAAAACATGTTTATTATTCGGAATACAACAAAAACAAAGAATAAATATAGAGACAACAATCATCATCAAAGGAGGTGTTCGAAATTACGACCCGGACCTTGATGCAAAAACCATGCGTCATTTGCATCTTCCTTTCGTGATGCTGATCTTCATACGCCAGAGAAATGGTGGTCCATCACGGTCCGGAGTCGTAATTTCGAATACCTTCTTTAATGACGATTGCTGCTTGTTTTTGTTCTTATTTGTAGATTTCTGTTGTATTAAACATAATAAAACGTGTTTTGTCTCACTGTTTGTGTCTTTCCTTTTTTGCGTTTTGCGTCGTCACTACTGCGCCAGGAAAGCTTTTCCAACCACGCATTCCTATGTTATTTCCCATCGTCTAGATGCATGGGTGCAAAGAGGTGCACTTGCACCCCCCTAAACGAATGCAACTCTTTCTTTTTATCTAAATTAACAAGTTAGTGAAAAGTTTTCTCTGTGTCATATATTATTCTTTAAGGACCCCTCCCGTCTTCTGTACAATCTTTCAGCCGAACGACTTGAATCTTTTTCCAGTTCCGATGATTTTCACAGCCGTTCGTACAAATAAGGACCATTTAGTGTCTGGTAGTGATGGGCAACTTTGGTACATTCTTGTACCCGTACTAGAGTAACGGGTGCAGACAAGTACCCGGTACAAAATACCCGTTATTCAAGTAACCGTTACTTTGAAAAGTACCGAAAACCGATTTCAAGTACCGAGTACCCAAGTAACGATTTGGAGTAACGAAATACCGGAGTAACGGTTTGCTATACCGGAGTACCCTAGTAACGGTTTACTGTACCGGAGTACCCTAGTAGAGGAAAATGAGAGTTCTGGCTCGGGAGCTTTAGGGAGCGGGAGTTGAGGGAGCTCCCGAGAAGGAAGGCTGAGTCGTGGAAGGGAGGCTTATCTGAAAATGGAGACAGGGAGCCTTATCAGGAGGTGGATGGGAGATAAGGGTAGTTGCTACGTCACAGAAAAACGACGTGTGCTTAGGTTTTATTAATTTGGTGATTTAGGCATTGAGCAGTTATATGATAATGTGTACTTATTTATATTGAGTTCTTAAAAACGTATATCAAGTAGGTGTTTTAAGTGACTAATATAGTTCATTTCCTTAAACAGATATAAAATGAAATGTTTCCTTCACAGTATAACCTCTTCCGAAGATAATTATTTTCTTACTTGTATTTATTCTATGACTGAATATCTGCAAAACTGCTACATGTCATCACAATTTAATAAGAGATTATATTTTACTGATTTATCGGAGGTGATTTCCCTTCGTTAATAAATTTTTAGCCTTTGTGTTTTTTCTTCGTATTCCAACTGTTTTACTACGTATATGATGATTATCTCCTAGTTACCCTGAACGAGGATTATTTTCGAATTTAATGATTGAATGATCCTATACACTCAGAATTTTACCTTATTTCTTAAATCTTCTGTTCATAATATCACATATACTTTCCGTAATCTTCATTGCATTACTCATTCTTATTCCTAAATTCATTTTACCCAGAGTTTTTCAGACTTGTTAGGCAATACTTTTAACTTATTCGTTATATTTTATGAGTGTAATTACTAAAACACGCATTTTCGTGTATTATATTATTCAATGTTAGATGTAATTTTTAACTTTTTTCGTTCTTTTCAACGTTACAGATCTTCAACATGTTCTGTATTTTAACTTATTTCATACATTTTCTAATCATATAGATGACTTGTATTTAATTTTAGATGTAACATTTCTAGCTTGTTTTGTACATTTTAACCTTCACACTATTTAATATACTTTAATTTTAAACTTGTTTATTACAATTTCCTAACATATACCTAACTTATTTAATTCTAGATGTAAATTTTAACTCCTTTTCTGTTTTTTATTGTTTTTAGTTTCCAACATACTCTGAGTTTTAACTAATTTGCTATATTTTCACACTACGTACATGACTTTTACTTCATTTCTCTCATACATTTTAACCTTCATAATTTCCAATATAGTCCAAATTTTAACATAATTGCTATATTTTCACATGATATACCTGACTTTTATTTAATTTTAGGTGTAAATTTTAACTTCTTTTCTATATTTTAACGTTTTTAGTTTCCAACATACTAATTTGCTATATTTTTACACTATGTACATGACTTTCATTTAATTTATAGCTACTTTCATACGTTTTAAACTTCGTAATTTCAAATATACTTTACATTTTAGTTTAATTCCTATATTTTCTGACCATATATATGAGCTTTATTTCATTTTAGATGTAATTTTTAACTTGTTTCGTACATTTTAAACCTTCGTAAATTTTGAATTTTAAACTTTAATTTTAAACATTTTACTTTAATTTTAAACTTGTTTATTACAATTTCCTACCATATACCTAACTTATTTAATTCTAGATGTAAATTTTAACTCCTTTTCTGTTTTTTTATTGTTTTTAGTTTCCAACATATTAAGAATTTTAACTAATTTCTTATACTTTCACATGACTTTCATTTAATTTGTAACGACTTTCATACGTTTTAACACTGCTAATTTCGAACAGGCTCTTAATTTTAGCTTAATTCCTCTATTTTCTTGCCATGTATATGAGCTTTACTCAATTTTAGATATTATTGTTAACATGTTTCGTACATTTTATACCTTCGTAATTTTTAAAGTACTCTAATTTTGAACTTGTTTATTACATTTTCCTACCATACGCATGAACTTTACTTAATTTCAGATGTAATTTTCATACTTTTCTGACACTGGGTTTCTTTCTAGTTTCCAACATACTCTAAAATTTAACTCTGTTTTATAATTTTTGATTGTAATTGCGCTTGTGATTTTACTATTTCAGCTAAATTAACACGCTTAAATTTCTTAAACATAGAGATAGATTTCAATTAAGCATATTATTTTACAACCTTTAACTGTTATTCATATCCAATTCGTTGAATAGCCCTTACTTAATCCATATTTTATAGTACTATTTTAATTTGCCAATTCTACAATTTATCATTCTGTAGTACTCTTACCATGACTTATCCTACTACTTTACTTCATTATTAACTTCATTCGCATTTTCAAACTTTAAAATTTCCTGCGTATTCCGGCATTTCCTTTTAATTCTGAATACCCTTTATATCTGAATATATGTTTTTAAGCTCTTCAGTGTTACCAATGTTCAGTTTTGAATCTTGATTATCATTAAGCTAGTTTGATAGATTCCGAAATTTTAGAATGAAATCTCAACTTTCATCCATAATTTTAGACCCATATTCATTCTTTCATGTACTCGTACAAAATTCTTTCTTATTATTTTGAACGCTCAGTACCTCCTAATTCAGTAATTTGTACTAAATGAATGCATTCTACTTCACTTTAAATGTTTCGACTATGCAAATTTTCCTTTTATTACCTTTTCCTACACTAAGTATGGATATTTCTGCCTTCATGAATGATTTTCATGTGAAATTGGCGATTATTTAGGTTACATATCCAAAAGAAAGTCCTAATACATTTCCAGTTTTGAATAAAAAATGAAGGACAATCGATTTTACCCATTGGCTACGATTTCATCTCTTGAAAGTTTGTTTTATTGGTATACATTTATTTCTAACACATAGTACACATAGTGTTAACACATTTTTTTTATAACTTAGTCCAGTTCCAACTTAATTTCCCTAGACAATATCATATATAGTCTGTTTTTTTTTTATTTCTTAGACTAAAATGTTCTTTTCGCAATTGTCAGTTTGCATTAATTTATTTACCAATTTATTTTCTTATGAATGAAATATTGTAAAACACTACCATACCTTTACACAACATATATCATTACCAATATACCTATATTTACAGAAGGAACCAAAGAGAGAAAGAGTAAGAGACATTTTACCCAAATCTCCACTATAATTTCGAATATTTTAACCTTCTTCATCACAAATACAGAACTTCCTTCGCACAATACGTATCATAGCAGTTAAACATGCCTTACTAATGCACATTTGATGAGGAATAACCCCTTTTCAATTCAAAATTACACCCAAATAAGTGTTATGTTTTCTTATAATTGTACATATATGTTTGCATTGTAGGAACTTTCTATCCATTTTTGAGAACTGTAATTTGCTAAATATTACCTCTTTCTGAGAGAAAAACTCCAAACACCATATAAATCATTTAACTTTTCGTGTAGTATTGTAAGGATCTTAAGTTTTACTAACGTTTATTTTATTTTAAATCTTTACTATCACTTCTTATTTTCTACTTCCGGCCAGAATTATAAGCGTGAAGGATTTTATGCAAAGTTTGTCTGGCGAACGCCAAGTATTTAAGTGTGGCCTTTTTTGCCAAGCGAAAGAGAGGAAGCAGTGAGTTCGAAGCAGGCCGCTTACCTTAGAAGTTACGCAGTTGCTATTTGCCTTCCAGGCCAGAGGTTTTAATCCTCTTGATAAATTAAACGTATTGTAGTGTTCACAGTCTCTGTGCTACATACGCTTCCTGTTATTATAAGGCCAATCTTCCACGTGTGTTATTCTAAAGTTAAATTAGAGTTTAGTTTTATTTCTATACCTTTTACGTTAGACCCCGAGTGGAGGGTCATTGTATTCCGAAGTACGGAAGTCATTGTATATAAAGAAAAATAAAGGGTTTTGTATACCCTTCGTCTGTATCCTGTCTACTTACTACAATTAGTGAACATAGCTTTAGTAAGCTCTCTGTTCCTAGTCAGGTCATTGTATGTTTCCGAAGAAGGTTAGAAGAAACATTGAACCTGATAGTGGCGCCCAACGTAGAAGAATAACCATGGCCGAGTTTCAAGAAGAACCTGTGCTGCCTGCAGAAACGGCTCAGAATCCAGAAATGCCAGCTGCCGCCCTGGAAGGATTTGGGTACATCGCCCAGACCATGCGCGCTTCGATGAAACCAGAAGCAACATTTAATGGAAACTCACCGGTAACCAGGTTTTTTGAAAAATTGGATGACCACTTCATGCTCTACCCCGTGCACGAGTTTCAAAAAGTTACCTTAGCTACCAGCGCTTTGAGGGGCCAAGCGCTTAACTGGTTCAAATGTATCGGCAGAAGTCTCTTGGGTCAAGCAGGAAGTCCCACCTATACTTACGAAAATTTCAAGACTGCCCTACTAAAAGCCTTCCCTGTTGTATGGGATCGTGCGAAATTAGAAACGGAACTTTTTAGCATATATCAACAAAGAATCGAAAACCTTTCGAGCTTTATTTTAAGAAAAATTCACGTTTTCAAGCTCTTGTATGGAAACCGTCCGGATCCTGAAATAATTCAAGTGATTTTGCCGAGGTTACTATCCCAAGTGCAAGACTTTATTGAATTAAGAAATCCGACTACACTGGAAAAATTATTTGAGCTAGCAATCCAGTTTGAAAGTAGAAGAACGGCGGACGTCGAAAGAAGACGCCAATATCAACAGCAAAACCAATTTGGTACGCCAAGACTACAGCAAACTCAAGCATACGGCTACGGAGAAAAAGCGAATCAGTGGGCATGGAAACCCGAGCATTCAAAAACAGCCGGCGAACGTCGACAGTTCAATAGCAACCCAGGAAAAAAGTCTCAAGGCCAGTGGAGAAAGAAGGAAAGCACGGAAAGGAAAAATAATTTAAACTAAAACGGATTTCTGCTGACGAGAGGGTGCGGAAATCCGAAGGCCACGAAAACCCCTCTTCCTACAAGTTAAATACAGTAATGGTGAAAAATTTAACTCTTCCGAAGATTGAAGTCTTGGTGAATAATATCCCGGCCACCGCACTCCTGGATACCGGCGCGCAGTGTTCCTGTGTGGCAGAAGTCTTTTTTAGAAAGTATTTTCGCAAATACCGCATATATAATGCGGATAATACGACAATATTAGCGGCGCAAGGAGAAGAATGTAAGTGCGTAGGTAAAGTACCTTTATATATCCGTATCAAGGACGAACAAGTAAAGGTGATGTTTTTTATAGTAAAGAATTTGCAAGCACATTTAATCCTAGGAATAGACTTTCTTTCAGACGCACAAGCTACACTGGATTTTAATGAAGCGTCCCTTAGGCTGACAATGAAACCAGTGCGTGTAGAAAAGGTTGAACCGCCAAGGTTAAATCTTGACCACCTGCCTAATTACGAGCAAGATAGAATCCGACAAGTGGTAAGTGAATTTGCTTCCTTATTTAGTGATATTCCAGGATTTACTCAGGTTACTAACCATAGTATTGACACCGGAGATGCATTGCCAGTTCGTCAAAAACCATACCGGTATGATAAGAATAAGGAAAAAATTATAGAATGGCATATTACCGATATGCTACGTAAAAAGATCATAACGCCCATCTCAAGTAGTTATGCTAGCCCGGTGGTTTTATGTAAGAAAAATAATGATTATCCTTTGGAGCATCCAAAAAGGTGGAGATTCGCTATTGATTACCGTAAATTAAATTCCATAACGAAATATCCGGTATATCCGTTACCGATCATAGAAGAAATTTTAAGGAACATAAAATCAACCAAATTTATGACGACTTTAGATTATAACCAAGTCTGGCATTTATGCATTTTTGCGTATGCCGTTTGGCCTTTCTGGGACCCCAGCAACATTTCAGCGATGCATGGACATTGTGTTAAGACCTGTTCTCGGAAAGTCCACATTTATCTATTTAGACGATATCATTATTACTAGTGATAATCTCGACCAACATATACAGGATTTAAGACAGGTGTTTTCTTTATTAAATGAGGCCGGTCTAAAAGTTAATGTCGAAAAATGCAAATTTGCAGCCCCTGAATTAAAATATTTAGGTTACAAAATATCGCAAAAAGGGATCGAGACAGATGAATCAAAAATAATCGCTGTACAAAAGTATCCGACTCCAAACACGGCAAAGAAGCTCTCTTCTTTTCTAGGACTTTGTTCATATTATAGGTCCTTTATAAAAGATTTTGCGGCTATCGCTGAGCCATTGTTAAAATTAAAAAGGAAAAAGGCAAGATTCTCGTGGACTGCCGAAGCCAATAGTGCTTTCGAAAAATTAAAACAAGCATTAACGCAAGCCCCTGTGTTGAAATTTCCTGAAAAGGATGAAAATTTAGAAATTTCAGCGGATGCTTCGGATTATGCGGTAGGAGCGGTACTTTCGCAAAATCAGCAGCCCGTGGCATTTTTTAGCCGAACTTTAAATCAAACACAAAGAAACTATTCCGCGACCGAGAGAGAGGCACTTGCAGTTCTGTTAGCAGTGCAAAAGTTCCGAGTCTATTTTGGAAAGGCGCCGATAACAGTATATTCTGATCATGCGGCGGTAACTAGATTATACTCAGGGAAAAATTTATCCCCAAGGTTAATAAGATGGGCACTCAAGCTGCAAGAATATAATCTGGTAATCAAGCATACCCCCGGAAAGGAAAATATCGTAGCAGATGCCCTATCACGAATTAAATTAGACGAACAGGGTAATACCGTAAAAGTTGAAATGCTTACAGCGTGTACAATAAATTCCCGAGAAACTGTAATAACCGAACTGGGTAAGGATCCTGAGTTTGGAAGTATTTATGAGTATTTGAAGGATCCTGAAAATTTTAGCCACCAAGATATTGTGGCGATAAGAAATAGGGCGGCCCATTACGAACTAATAGATGGTCTATTATTTTATACAAAAACTACGAATTCCAACAACGAGTTTCGACCTGTTATCCCAGCTAGTCTTAGATTAAATATCCTGCATGAGCTCCATGACAGCCCTTTAGCTTCTCATGCTGGTATTCGAAAAACTATCCAACGCGTACGCGAGGCAGTCTACTTTCCTGAACTGCAAAAGTTAACAAGGGCGTATGTCCAGTCCTGCCCAACATGTCGAGCCGTTAATTATATTAATTTCCGCCCGGCCGGGTTTCTAAAGAGTATTAAATCCGAATTTCCAAATGAAATAATTGGCATCGATTTATTGGGCCCTTTCCCAAAAAGTCAGTTAAATAAAAGTCGCTATCTCCTTGTTATGGTTGATCATTTTAGTAAATGGACCGAAATTGTTCCCTTAAAACGAGCCTCCGCGAAATTGGTTACCGATTCTATTTTAAATAAATATATTTTAAAATACGGGGCGCCCCTAAAAGTTATATCGGATAATGGTCCTCAATTTGTAAGTAATATATTTGAAGACATGTGCCAAAAACTGGGCATACGTCATTTAAAAATGGTCCCGTATCGGCCGCAATCAAATATAGCGGAACGGGTCAACAGAAATATAGTGAAAATTATCCGTAGTTATGTTAAAAATTTTCATAAAAGCTGGGATAACTATGTCAATGAATTTGCTTTCGCCCTTAGGACCGCAAAACATGATACAACGGGAAAAACTCCTGCTGAGTTATTTCTAGGCAGAAAGATTATAACACCGTTAGATAAACTATTTTATGTGCAACAAAGAGCCCCAGAATTTAAAATGGGTGATATAGAAAAACTAATAAAAGAAGCAAAAAAGAATACGGAAGTAGCACAAAGAAAACAGAAATTATATTATGACTTGAAACGACGGGGAGTAACTTATAAAGTAGGGGATGAAGTTTTAAAAATTAAGCATTCACTTTCTTCAGCACCAGAAGATAAAACTGCCAAATTTTTTCCACGATTTGAAGGACCATATGTTATAGAAAAAATAACTCACGCTGTTGTAGTGTTAAAGGCCAGAAATGGTGAAACCTGTTCCGCAAACATTGATCAAATTAAGCCCTACTTCGATCGTAATAAAATGCAAATCTTTTCAGATCTTTTGCAGGATCCGGCACGGTAGACACCGCAGGTACAAGTTCCAGAGGTGGGAAAACGACAAGTACAAGGGCAAGCCAATATGAGACAGAAGCAAGTGAAAAGAAAATTGCCCCGCGGAAAAATTGAAGGTAAAAAGAAAAAGAAGTCGTTCCACCGTCCAGAAAACAGAGTTCACGAACACCCCCAGAATGAAGAAGGGAGAAGGACGACGTATGTGAAGAGGACCAGGAGAAAGGACGGCAACTATAACCCGGCTTTAAAACGGAAGATCGACTCATCCGACAGAACTCTCCGCAGGAAAAGTCGCCGAACTGCGGAAGGGCCATCAGCGGCGGAGGAAAAAGTACAAGAAAAATTTGAACGGCCAACAACGAGGTCCAAGCAGGACCACGACAGAAATTTCCCGGTTCCACCAAGACCAGCTGCCTTTAAACGGCCAAGACCACAAGCAGAGGAGAAAAGGAAGGTGTTCAAGGGTGGCCGTACTGATGAAAAACGGAAGCTTCCAGAGGAAAGCACTGAAGGGCGAGCCCGTAAAAGAAGGAGGATAAACCAGGCTAATATCTGCAGTACCTTTAAAGACTGGGCCCAGAAAAGGATGTCTGAATATTACAAAGATAAGTAAAATTTTATGTTACTTTGCAAACTTAAGTTAATCTTTCATTCTTACTGCAAGTGGCAGATTTCAAGAAGTTTGACCTCATGCGAGGTCTACCTTTATCGCCAAAAGGGCGAGAAATGAGTTGTGACCGATTTTCTTATTATGTTTTTCAATTACTCGCGCGTAAAACTAAAGTTGATATATAATAGCGTTGTGTAAAGACTTAAATATTGTAAAAAGTTATTGTATAAATTTTATTTAAAACATTCTACCAAGAAAGAAGTTTTAGTCTGAAAGACTTTTTGAAATGTAGTATTATTTCAATGTAGAAAGAATTGGCACTTGCTTTGAAAAGAATAGAAGTTAACAATGTACAGTCGGTCACAAAAGTATTCGAACACCGGTACCCTATCAGAAAATGACAAGATGACGTTTTTTTTTTCTCTTTCTCTCTGTGTGTCGTGTTATTCCATCCTAGGTTTTCTTCTCCCCCCCATCTTGGAAAAAACTGAAAAAATTGGTTACGATCTCTTTTTGAATGGGGAGATGCCATTTTGAGAAAAAGCTGACGACCCTATCTTGGAGAATGAACATGACCGCTCTACACACCCTTTCTCTCTCTCTCTCTCTCTCTCTTTGAATTGGGAAGCCATTTTGGGAAAAAGCAGACGACCCTATCTTGGAGAATGGAAATGAACGCCTCTCCCTCTCTCTTTGAAATGGAAAGCCATTTTGGGACCCTCTATTCTTGGGGAGGGAGAAAACTGAAGTCTGCACTTCGCTGTCTCTGAAAAGCGGACCCTCTTCTTCTGATCTTGAAGAACTGGAAATGAACGCTCTACACGATCTCTCTTTGAATTCAGAAGGTATTTTGGGACCTTCTAATGTTGGAAAACTGAAATGAACGCTCTACGCATTTTCTCTCTCTCTCTCTTTGAGATGAGTAGCCATTTTGGAGGATTCTCCACCACCATCCTAACCTTGGAAAACTGAAATGAACGCTCTACACATTGTCTCTCTCTGAAATGGGTAGCCATTTGAAAACTCCCTAACTTTGGAAAAAACAGAAATGAACGCTCTACACCATCTCTCTTTGAAAATGGGGGGTGTCATTTTGAGACCTCCCTCCCCTAAACTTGAAAAAAAAAACTGAAATGAACGCTCTACACATTCTCTCTTTGGACATGGGTAGCCCTTTGAGGACTCTCTCCTCTTGGTAGGAAAAAAAAAAGAACTGAAGTGAAGGCTCTACACAATCTCTCTTGGAATGGGATCTATATTTCGGGAAACGTGGATCACCTCATGCTGGAAAACTGAAGTGAACCACCAAGATTGGAATCTATATAATATTTTTTTTTAATTGACATTATGACCCTCCTCCAATTTGTTATTAAAAAATTTTTTTTTGTTTTGGTTTTTATCCCATTTCCGATGTGATTTCAGAAATGCAATTCCATAACAGTTCAATTTCATTCGAGGTTAAATGATCTAAACAGTCTTTGACCCACCCATCCGTATGATTATTTTCTTCTCCTTCCTGTTGCACCAAATTTTGTAAGTCCATATAATCATTCCATACGGGAAGGGCTGGATCCTCACAAGGCTGTCTTGAAACACTTGGAGTCTCTTTGGGATGAGTGGAGGGATCTAGGATGTCTGGACCCGGCTGCGATTCTACCTCCATGATTTCTGGACCCGTTGGAACTTGTTTACCCGGCTGAAATTCTACCTCTACGATTTCTGGACCCGTTGGAACTTGTGAACCCGGCTGTGATTCTACCTCCATGATTTCTGGACCCGTTGGAACTTGTGGACCCGGCTGACATTCTACCTCTACGATGTCGGGACATTTTGAAGCTTGTGGACCCGTCTGACATTCTACCTCTACGATGTCGGGACAGGTTGAAGCTTGTGGACCCGTCTGACATTCTACCTCTACGATGTCGGGACAAGTTAGAGAAGAAGAAGAAGAATAAGAAGAAGAAGAAGAAGAGGATACTGGAAGAGGTTCTGTCTGTGAGGAGTCCAAAAGAGGTTGCCTGTTTGCACAAGTCGGGGAAGAAGAAGCTTCTGAGTTCTGAAGCGGATCTTGCACGCCAGGTAGGTTCCGGTAAGTCGACCGTTTTTTAAGAGGTAATTTTTTTTCTTCCTCCTCATCCTCAATTGTGAGGACTTCAATTTCATTCCGTTGCCGGGTCGATTTTGTTTCGGGCCATGACGACGGTTTGGTCCAGCTCCTCTTATTATCTAAGGAAGGGATGGGTAAAGGTGGCGGAGGGTTTTCTTCTTCTTTTTCTTGAAACATCATCGGCGATTGGAAAGAAATCTCCTCTTTCAATTGTTTCCAAAGCGAGTACGAGCACCGATCGACGAGAAAGAGACTCTTCTGGGTTGTGACGATGAGATATTGCGTTTTCGGGGGAACGACATAGTTTTGAAAAGGTCTTAGAATATATTTCTTATATTTCATCCTGTCGCTGACTTTAAAACTTCTTTCCTTCAGATTGGGGGACGATGATTCGTAATAGGCGAGAGGAGCGGCTGTGGTTTGAACAATATGAACTTCGTCCTCAGCCGTCGTTCTCACTCCAAACGTAAAATATCGTTTCGCGAGAAAAATATTCTTCCACCGAAAACTCGTGCGCGGATCCGTATATCGCCGGTCTGTTTGAATGGGCCGTCTCAAAGCTCGATCCATCCGATTCCAAGAGAAGGGAGATTCCTCTTTCGTTTGTTGCGATTCGAATAAATTTCTGTATATATTCTGAACGAGCAGGTTGGAGGATTCGACATCTTGGTTGAAAGAAACGATCGCTTGATGAGGTGGTAAATGCGGAATAAATGTCGCACAATGACACGCCAAAAAAATTTCAAGTTGAAGATTTGCTTTAGCGTCTTCAAATCCTCCCCGTTCGAAATCCGTTGAGTTGGAAAAACGTCTAATAGCGACATGGCTCCCAATGGAAAAGAAATGATCTCGCCCAGTACTCTCGTCTTTTTATATATCTATATAGACACACACAGACACACATAGAGGCTCTATGACGTCCGTTTTATTTGTTTTTTTTGTCTCTCTCTCTCTTCTTTCCAAGAAATCTTATCTCCATGACCTCTTTTTCTTTTCTTAAAAAGATGAATGTGTGTGGGAATGAGGAAGTGAAAGTAATAATTTAATAAAGAAAAAGTTATCCAACCATGACCTTCTTTTTTTTTTTCAAAGTCACCCGTTCCAATCCAAGGACGTCCAGAGATAGAGAAAGCAGGGAGAGAGGAGGAGGAGGGAAGGGAAGGTCACACTCTCTTTCTCTCTATAAATAAAAGGGGAGAGCCCCAAAGTCGTATTTTTGTCCAAGTGGATCATGAGGAGGCATCCCCAGCTCACTACGTGTATTCCTTTCAAATATAAATATGTTGATCTTTCCTTTTATATCATCCAAGGAGTCGTTTACCTGAAAGCCTCCGGTTTTTCAAAATGTGCGGGTTATTATACCGTGGGGAGTTATCAAAAGATACGGGACGAATATTTATCCGACGAAAATGTTTTGATGGCTCGTGACATTCCACCTTTGGATGCACAAATTTTGTTAATGAAACGAGCCAAATATTTTTACACGTCCCACTTTCTAACCGTCTCGCAAATGAATAGGATTATGGATCGTCTTGAGAAGACAAAAGGGATTCTCGTTCATTTTAGTGAATGGTTGCATAAATGTTTGCACGAACCTCTCTCGATCGAGAAGACTGGGAAGAATACCTATTATATTCTTCTCGAGGACTCTCCTCCTTCGTCTCATCATAGAGAGGCTACGACTTTTGAAAAAATCCTCGAGCAAGAAAAAATAGAATGGTGGAACAACTACCCCATCCCGCTCCCCGGGCATCAAGAGGAGCCTGTTCAGAAGAAAAAGAAAAAACCTTTCCAAAAGCCTATCCTCATCCTCCTCGATAATGATGGGGATGAGGAGAAGCCTGTTCAGATTCCTCTCCGTTTGTCAAAACCCGTCGAGGATGAAAAACCTCTCCCTTCCTCAAAACCCCTTGAGGAAGAGAGACCCCTCGAGAAGGAGAGATCTCTCCCATTGTCAAACCTCCTCGAAGATGAAAAACCTCTCCATTTATCAAGACCCCTCGAGAAGGAGGGACCTCCTCCTTTATCAAACCCCCTCGAAGATGAAAAACCTCTCCATTTATCAAGACCCCTCGAAAATGAGGGACCTCTCGATTTGTCAAAACCCCTCGAGTATAAGGGAACCAAAACTTCTCTCTCTTTCGAAGAGGAGGGACCTCTCAATTTGTCAAGACCCCTCAAGAATAAGGGAACCGAAAATCCTCTCCCTTTCTCAAGACTTCTCGAGGAGGAGGAGAGACCGCTCCATGTCTCAAGACAGGACCCCCCTCTATCTCTTGAGGATCCGAGGGAAACGATTCCTATTGAAAAACCATCTATCGACGATCCCCAGAAAAGGTCTTCGGAGGAGATTAGACTTCCATGTAGAAAACGAATCTGCCACAATCATCATAATAATAATAATAATATACCCCCTTCTCAACAACAGAATCCTACAACATTTGCAGATAAATGCATTCAAACCAATCCCTTTATAGTAACCCTTTTGATTGGAGAACCCGTGCATTAGCCTCGAAAAATAAAATGAGATTCTAGACTGTTTCTATGACCAGAATGTTAAGCCAATAGATAGGTCTAGCTCAGAATTTTTCTTTTTAAAATAAAATAAATAAATAATCCAAAGACTATTCGTAAATATAAATGGTAAAGTCTCGAGTCGGCTGGAAAACAATTTTCAGAGCTGAGAAAAATTCTACAACACACACAAAAAAAAAAAAAAAAAAAAAAAAAAAAAAAAAAACTTTTTGTTAATTTTTATCATGTCTTAGACATGATAAAAATTAACGACCCTCTTCCCTTTTCGTCTGGGAAAGTTGTCTCACTCTTTTGAAAAACAAATCGTGATTCATTCATGGAATGATAGCCATTAGAGAAAGGATGAAAAAAAAAACTTTTGGTTAATTTTTATCATGTCTAAGACATGATAAAAATTAACCAAAAGTTTTTTTTTTTTTTTTTTTTTTTTCATTAGAGAATTTTTATCTCACCTCTGAGAAATTTTTTTTCTCCCAGCCGATTCGAGACTTTACCATTTGTTTTTAAGAATGATTTCTCCCTGATCTATTATTTCAAAATTCCAAGTTTCGCTTCAGAACCATCTGTGCTGTTGAAGAAGTAACGTGATATATGTATTTTTTTAATGAGTTCTGTCAAGATTGAATTGTGCAGGATCAACCTTGCGAATTTCTTCTCTGTGTCTATAAATAATAATGATACCGAACTGCTTTTTGTAGAGCGCAATGGAAAAAACCTTTTGTATGGTTAGGACAATTCATGTGTTCGATCCCATTGTATTTGAGAATCTCTTGCGTCGATCCCGAAATGCAATAAATGGATCTTTGCAACCATTTCTCTAAAAACCGCCGTTTCATTTCTCCTCGCACCCAAATCATGGAAAAAGATTCCGTCAACATCGTTAACACCCATGGAAAATAGCTGTACGGAATTTCTCCTTCGTACCACGACAAGCCGTTATAATAATCACTCGCCCACACAGCGGTTCGTTTTTCTTTCTCGGTGAGCATTTGCCATGGAAACGGGGGTTTAAAAACAAATACCCCTCGAGAAGTACCGTCCAATGTGACGTAAGCCAATTCTTTCACAATAAAGGCTCATTGAGAATCGTAGAAACCTTCAAAGTCGAGCACGAGTTCCATGTTTTTTATTTCTTTTTCTTTGCAAGGTGACCTTTATTATTATTATGATGGATGTGTATTGAGATACGCACGATATTATTCAAAAAACAAATATATATACGAATGTGACCTTTCCCAGAATTCATACGACCTGTCACGTGCAACCTTCTCTCTCTCTCTCTCTATATATATAAAAGAGGAGACGGCGAGAGAACGCTATCCATTTTTTCCTTCAGGACACACAGCGAGAGAGAGAGAGAATTTTGTTTTCTTTTTTTCCTCAATTGAAGAAGATGGACATTTTGAGTGCCAAACCTCTCAAAGATTCCTACATTGTTCTGGTCATGGAATACTTTCACTGTTATGATCCAAAGACGGGAGATATATGTTTCATCTTGAAAGAACTGGGCTACATCACTTGCGATTTAACCTTATGCGGATCCATGATTTTTCTCCCTCCTGTCCATTACGATGACTTATCGTCCCGCAATCAAGCTGTGGTCAACCAGACTACAAATAACCGACACGGCCTTCAATGGACCGAGGGTCGTCTTTCCTACGAGCATCTTCCTACGATCCTGAAAATACTGACCGAAAATGTGGAGGTGATCTACGTCAATGGATACGATAAAGCCGAATTTTTCAGCAAGCTCTGCCAGCGATCCGTTTACGAGTTTTACATCCCAGGGAAAACCGAGTGGCGGAACAAGTCGAAATGCACGCGACACCAATATTTCCAAAAGATGATTCATTGTGCCGAGAACAAGGTGAGAAATTTTCGATACCATTTGATGGAGGGTAGTTACGTTTTCCGGAAATTACATTGTTACCCCTCCGAGAGCAAAGCTGTCGAAGACGAAGAGGAGGCGGAAGAATCTCCCCAGGAGAACTCGTGCGACGATGAGGAGGATGAACTTTCTAATAATAATAATAATAATAAATGTCTAAGTTGGGATGCTTTAGAGACCCAAGAATATTAGTCTCAACCCTTATCTCACCTAGACCTGAAAGAGGATCCTCAAGTGTACTCTTTGTGGTCCTCTTCTAAAATTTGGTCTTGGAGAGAACCCTTGAATGTTCATGAATGAAATGGTATGTAAATCCCTACAGAAAAAAAAATAGAAAAAAAAAGTTCTTTTTTTTTGTAATATGTTTATTTCTTTCCAATCCCATTTCTTTTCCATAACTCCAGCCCAATCGACGAGAAGAAGAAGAATTTTCCAAGTTACACAAGACGAATCTTCCAAGTTACACAAGATGTAGAAAGATTTCACAAGGATTTATAAATTACACGCTCCCACATGATATATGTATAGAGAGAAAAAGACCCTCTGTTCTCTAGCCAATACGTCAAGACTTCCCTAAACTAAGAGAGATCATGAGTACCGAGGAAACCTTAGCAGAGCAAGTGGAAAGACTTTCAAAGAGATTAGAAGAGTTAAGACGGGATAGATTTACAGTTCCGCCGACTAAAGAGGAAACTATCATCGATTTCAACAAACCGCTGTACTTTCATCCTCTACCCCAAAGAATGAGACGAGTGGACTCGCCGTTGAACAGTTCCAATGAGAAACAAAATGTCACTTATTTGAATAGTCAATTTCAACACATGAATATTTCATAAGTATTTTTTTTGTTTTTTTTCCCTAAAGCGTAGGGAGATCGGATCAGTAGTTTTTCCCTTTTCATCGTCGAAAAAGATTGGGAGGAAAAATCTTTCTCAGCTCTCTCAGAAAAATTTTTCAGCCTTAAAAAAAAAAAAAAAAAAAAACACCTTTTTGTTAATTTTTATCATGTCTTAGACATGATAAAAATTAACTCTACCCCCCCTTTTGTCTGGGAATGTTGTCTCACACTTTCTAAAAATAGACCATCACTCCTCCTTTCCTAAAGAATAGAATTCCAAGAATGGGATCTGGTCTATTTTTAGAAACGGTGAGACCCTATTCCCAGACAAAAGGCGGGTAGAGTTAATTTTTATCATGTCTAAAGTTCAGGGTCCATCCATCTTCTTATGTGAAACGATGATCCTGACGAGATCGAGATAAACAAGTCCTGTGAGTTGTTTTGTAATCTTGACGCTATCCAAGAAAGACTTTTTATTTTTTTTTTGAAATAGGCGGGGGGGGGGAGAGAGAAAATGTTCTCACGACCCTCAGATATCTTTTCATAAATATATTTTTTATCAAAGTGTTTCTTTCATCCCGATCCTTTTAAGAGGTTGGAATGACCCTGACATTTAGATGGGGTCGCGATCCCGACAGATGTCGCGCGAGTATAAAAATGTGTGTCCTCCGCGAGATTTCTTCAGAGAACAGAAGAAGACGTGAACTGAGCTGGTAAGTCCCTTTGGTCCTATGAATATGGTTATCTATAAAATCGATTTGATTCTTAGTTTTTTTTAATAATCATAATAATCATAACTTCATTTAAAAAGACCTTTGAAACTTTGAAACTTCTTAACTCTTTGAAAAGAAAAATGTCTCTTTCAAGACGACGACTCTAAAACGTTTTATTGTTTTTCCCCCCCTTTCTAGATCTTCCCTGTTATACATATATACCTTTTCGATTCTTTTTTTGCTCCTGTTTGTGGAAGACATCACCGTATTCATCGCCATGGCGTGTTCAGAAAACTTTATCGTGCTCGATCTAGAGGGTTTCCAGTCCTACAACCACAAGAAGGGTGAATTTACCTACGTTTTAAAAGAATTGGGCTATGCGACAAAAGATTTTTTGACCGTGGGATCGTTGACGTTTGCTCCTCCTCACCCCTTCCACCAACTGAATGAAAAAAACCAAAAGACGAATGCCTGGCTGAGGAGAAACCGGCACGGACTTCGTTGGAACGAGGGTCATATTCCCTACAACCATTTAGGACGCATTCTCCAATCGCTCACTCACAGCTTCTCCACGATTTATGTGGTGGGATGCCAGAAAGCTAAATTCTTTGCTAAAGCCTTGGATTATCAAAAACCCGTGACGGAAATTTATGTGCCAGATGGAATTATTTGGAAGTATCGGGAAAAATGTGCCCGACATCATCAAAGGAGGAAATATTTCCATTGTGCCGAAAACAAAGTGCGCAACTATCGATGGCATATTATGGAAGGAGATTTTCATATCAATCACGTTTATCCAGACGGAACGGAGAAAGAGGAGAGGATTCAGGAGGAAGCAGACAATCCTCTGCAAGCTTTTGATAAGGCCTACGATCAGTTAGAGAAGGATCCGTCCCCAAAAGCGTACGATAACCTCATCCAGAAATGGGATAATCTGTCCTGTTTCCAAGTGATGGAACATCCGGATGAGCATACGCCTTTCCACTTGATGGGCTCTTCTACTTCGTCAACTTCCTCCAATAACTCGAGGAAGACGGAGGTTTGGGGAGACATACCTGAAAATATTCCCCATTACGATCCAGCAGCCTGTTGGGACGAACCTTCCAAAGAATCTCATGAGACCCCCAAAATATCTTCAGAGGATCCAAAGACAAAATCCACTGAGTGTTGGGACAATGAACGGACGACTCATGCTCCAAAATCCACTAAGACTATGTCCACTGAGTGTTGGGACAATGAAACCGAAAAGACGACAGAGAATTGGGATGACCGTTCTCAAAAGTATTTGAATTGATATATACATAAACTCAGGAGAAAAAAAAATAAAGAAAAGATTTTTAGAAATAAGTAGGGAAAGGTTCTCCGCTTTCCCTATATTTATGGAAATGGACTAAGAAGAGAGAGAGACGAATCAGGAGACCAAAAAAATGGGTCTTGGAAGGAATGAGTGCAAATGCATTCGATTCCTTCCGAGACCCATTTTTTTTGGGTCCCTCTCTCATCCAATCTTGGAAAAGAACTTTGTCCTATTTTTCTAGGTCCATTCAAAAAGAAATGAATCTATCTATAAATTTTCTTAAAAGAAAAAAAACAAAAAAGATCCTTTACCTCTTGACGGTCCAAAGTCGAGAATCTTGGAAAACGTCATCCACTCTCCATCCAGTCAAGCTTCTCTGTAGAAAATCTAGTAGGTGCATCTGCATTCTTGAACACCCGGCAGTTATTATTCGACGCGAAACGTCGAATGCTGAAATAGTTAACAGTGATCCCATTCTTAAAGAAACGGGGATGTTTTATTCATCCAGTCGAGTGCGGAAAAATTTCTGAGAGCCGGAGGAAAATTTCTCTGGCTGAAAAAAAAAAAAAAAAAAAAAAAAAATCCCTTTTAGTCTGAAAATTCATATCTTCAATTTTTCAAAAATTGAAGACATCAATTTTCAAATTTTCAGACTAAAAAGGGGGTAATTTATTTTTCAGAAACTTTTCCCAGCCGACTCGATGTGAATAAAACTTTACTTTTTTTTTAAGAATGTTATTTAATGGATCGATTTCAACCTATCGAGTTTCGCTTGAGTTCCGGCCGTGCTGTGGGCCCACCTGGATACAAGTTTTCCCCCTTTTGGAATAGAATTTCCGTAAAGGTAGGCTACTTTTCCTCTTTTCGCATTTTTCATGTCATTTCATTTGTATTACAATATACTGAATACGGGCGTTCGAACTGATTTCTAGACTATTTCTATACAAATGGAGCTCGATCCAAGAAAGAAATGATGTCTTTTTTTTATTTTGTGGACTGCCAATTTGTATTGGAATATACTGAAAACGGGTGTTTGAGTCGGTTTTCAGTATATTTCAATACAAATAGAGCTCGATCCAAGAAAGAAATGATGTCTTTTTTTTTATTTTGTGGACTGCCAATTTGTATTGGAATATACTGAAAACGGGTGTTTGAGTCGGTTTTCAGTATATTTCAATACAAATGGAGCTCGATCCAAGAAAGAAATGATGTCTTTTTTTTATTTTGTGGACTGCCAATTTTGTATTGGAATATACTGAAAACGGGTGTTTGAGTCGGTTTTCAGTATATTTCAATACAAATAGAGCTCGATCGAAGAAAGAAATGATGTCTTTTTTTTATTTTGTGGACTGCCAATTTGTATTGGAATATACTTAAAACGGGTGTTTGAGTCGGTTTTCAGTATATTTCAATACAAGTGGAGCTGGATCCAAGAAAAAATGATGTCTTTTTTTTATTTTGTGGACAGCCAATTTTGTATTGGAATATACTGAAAACGGGCGTTCACGTTGGTTTTCAGTGTATTACAATACAAGTGGAGCTGGATCCAAGAAAAAAATGATGTCTTTTTTTTATTTTGTGGAGAGCCAATTTTGTATTGGAATATACTGAAAACGGGCGTTCACGTTGGTTTTCAGTGTATTACAATACAAGTGGAGCTGGATCCAAGAAAAAAATGATGTCTTTTTTTTATTTTGTGGAGAGCCAATTTTGTATTGGAATATACTGAAAACGGGCGTTCACGTTGGTTTTCAGTATATTCCTAAAGAAATGGAGCTGGATCCAAGAAAAAAATGATGTCTTTTTTTTATGTTGTGGACTGCCCTATTTTGTATTGGAATATACTGAAAACGGGCGTTCACGTCGGTTTTCAGTATATTACAATACAAGTGGAGCTCGATCCAAGAAAAAAATGATGTCTTTTTTTTATTTTGTGGACAGCCAATTTTGTATTGGAATATACTGAAAACGGGCGTTCACGTCGGTTTTCAGTATATTACAATACAAGTGGAGCTCGATCCAAGAAAAAAATGATGTCTTTTTTTTATTTTGTGGACTGCCAATTTTGTATTGGAATATACTGAAAACGGGCGTTCACGTCGGTTTTCAGTATATTTCAATACAAATGGAGCTCCCTCCAAGAAAAAAATGATGTCTTTTTTTTATGTTGTGGACTGCCCTATTTTGTATTAGAATATACTGAAAACGGGCGTTCACGTTGGTTTTCAGTATATTCTAATACAAGTGGAGCTCGATCCAAGAAAAAAATGATGTCTTTTTTTTATGTTGTGGACTGCCCTATTTTGTATTGGAATATACTGAAAACGGGCGTTCGAGTCGGTTTTCAGTATATTCAAATACAAATGGAGCTCTATCCAAGAAAAAAATGATGTGTTTTTTTATGTTGTGGACAATCAATTTTGTATTGGAATATACTGAAAACGGGCGTTCGAGTCCTTTTTCCGACTATTTTTACACACATTCCACTATATTAAAATGACGTCATGGTTGAGTCCAAACAGAGTCGTCCCCGGACAGAGTCGTCTCCGGACAAAGTCGTCTCCGGACAAAGTCGTCCCCGGACAATTTTATACCGAATTTGTATAGAGATATACTTAAAATGGGCTTGGAGGGGAGGGCGCGTTCTAGTATATTCCTATATACATTCGGTTGCATTCAGAAAGAAAAAGAATGTCTTTTTGAATGGACAAAAAACTTTTTGTTAATTTTTATCATGTCTTCTAGACATGATAAAAATTAACTCATCCCCCTTTTGTCTGGGTATGTTGTCTCACCGTTTCTAAAAATAGACCAGAACCCAGTCTTTTCTTGGAATTCTATTCTTTAAAAGGATGAGTCATGGTCTATTTTTAGAAAGTGGGAGACAACATTCCCAGACAAAAGGGGGGTGAGGTAATTTTTATCATGTCTAGAAGACATGATAAAAATTAACAAAAAGTGTTTTTTTTTTTTTTTTTTTTTTTTTTTTACATCTCATAATTTTTTTCTGAGCTCTGAAAAATTTTTCCTAGCCGATCCCATTTCGTTTTTCGACTTTCACTTTCAACTCTTCACTTTTCCTATCCACTGTCGTTGGAATTGTGTTCACTGGAGGCTATTTCTTTTTTTGCAATCTCGCTTTTAGTTTTCTCTGAGATTCTTTAGAAATGGCTATACAAATTTCACCATCTATATAGAGATGATGTCCAAACAAAGTCGTCCCCGGACCATCTTGATGACCGAATATGTATAGAAATAGTCTGAAAATGGGCTTGAGGGCCGGTTTCTGGACGATTCATTTACAAATTCGGCCGCATCCAGAAAAACAAAAATACATAATTTCTTTTTGGGTGGACAGGAGATGATAAATTTCTTTTCTCTCTCTCTCCCAAGATTGGAGGAGAGAGTGGCCCAAAAAAATGGGTCTTGGAAGGAATCGAATGCATTTTGAAATGCACTCATTCCTTCCAAGACCCATTTTTTTGGTCTCCTGATTCAACTCTCCAGTCTATGGAATAGGGAAAGCGGAGAACGTTTCCCCTTCTTTAAGCGACTGGAGACCATATCGCATCATCATCATCATCATCATCACCATCCTCTTTCTGATACTTTTCAACGAAGGCTTGATGTCTCTGGATGATTTTGGGGAGATGATGGATCCCGAATTGAGTGATGAAAAAGAGAGGACTCTTTTTCCTTTCTTGTTCGTCTTGCACAGTCTCTCGGAGGGTGATATACGTTTCCCCGTCCTCCTCAATTTTCGTCAGAGGTCTCATGAATATTTTACACATCCAAGGGAAGAGCGACTTGTTATGCAGGGATTTCGAAGCGACGAAGGCCGCTTCATTCGAAGTGAGGACAATCTGGTTCGGTTGACCCCATTCTTTGGAGTAGTTGTCCAAATCGCCTAGTCGAAGAAAATGGTGTCGATTAGGAAAAAAGACTTGGAGAACACTCGTCGTATGCGAGACGTTCGTAGGCAAGAGAGTCAAGATATCTTTGGCATTCCAGTACAGGAATCCTAGATCCACATACGCGTGCACGTAATAGTCATCGTTATATTCCAGTTTGAGCAGCATGGCTTTTGTATTTTTTTTTCCGTTCTCAAGGCGAAACACTCGTCTGATATGAACAAGAGCTCGCTGGCGATCCGTTTATATAGACTCCTCAGAGAGAGAGAGAGAGAGAGAAGGAGAGGGGAGGAGGAACAAGGTTGATGAATTCTAAAATAATAAAAAAATGATAACGAAATGAGTGTTTGTGAAGGTCATAGAGAGATGATTATAAAGTTGTTTTATTTTTTATCTTCTCAAAAGAAAAAACCAAAAGGGTCCCATTCCATACGACATGGCCTTTGAGAAGGTGACGGGGTCATGTGTCTACAAAGTTGATAAACTTTAGAATAAAAAAAAAGCTTTCATCACGTAGCTCTCGAGAAGAAAATGACAGGGGTCTCTAGGAGAAGGTCATAGGTAGTATACAAAGGATGGTTGTTTTTTTTTCTTTCGTTCCTCTCAATCCCATGACCTTTGAAAAGGTGACGGGGTGTCCTTTAGGAAAAAAATAGAAGGTCATAGAGAGAGAGAGATAGACAAAGTTGATTTTTTTTCTAGAAGTCAACCGTCACGTTGCCCATCACGTGGTCTTCTCGTATATATAGAGAGGCGAGTGGAAGACAGACTCTATTTCCCACGAGAGAGACTGCTGTGCGTATCCATATTTCTACTGAAGATGATGATCCGCGTCTTATATAATGAGTTTGTGAGCATTCGCTGTTATGTGGATGACGGAAGATTGTTTTGGAACGCTACGGACATTTTGCCTCTGATTCATACTTCCAGTAAAAGAACCTGGGACATTCTCTCCGTGTTTTTCGACGAACACCACGTCTTCAGGAAAATAAAAGATCTTGAGAGTCTCGGCAGTTCTCAAGAGGGATATGTCCTCTCCAGCGAAGAAATGTTACATCTGGCCGAAAATAATCCTAAAAATAATGAGCTTCTGGCCTGGGTGTATAGCATTTTAACTCAGCCGCTGGTTCGAGTTGTACCCAATCAACCCGTTTACCGACTGCTCTATCCGGGGGAGAAATTTCCCTTCATCACCCTCTTTAATCTGGGAGTGCGCTACATACCGCCTCATCCAGGCATGACGGATTCTTCTACTTACCCTAAACAATATGCCAGCGCTTATTGCCAGACAGACCCCCGTCAAGAAAAGGTCGTCGAGACTCAAACGGATCCTCTGGTGGTCTCTTTAAATGTCACTAAAGTTATCACCTTCTAAAAAAAACAACCACCACCACCCAAAAAAAAATTTGCTCCTCCTCCAAATTTTTTTTATCTTCTCGAAAGAAAAAAAAAAGAAACTTTTCCATCTAGCCTCTTTCTTTCAATCCCTCTTAAGAGAGAGAGGGAGGAGAAAAGAAAGAGAGTTCTGAGGAGGCAAAAGAAATGGGTCTGGAAGGAAACGGGTGCATTGCGAGAAAAAGAGGGTCCTCTTTTCTTTTCTCGAAATGCACCCTTTTCCTTCCAGACGCATTTTTTTTGATCACTTCTTCAAACCAATCTTGGAAAGGTGGGGATACAATAAATTGTGCGTAAAGTCCATTTCGATCAAGACTGGATTTTTTTTTGAAAAGAAAACATAATGTTATATATAGATAGCTAAATCTTTATCATGATATTCTTTAAGAATTTCTTAGCCATTTGTCAAAGAAGGGGACTATAATTGAAGAATTTATGAATTTGGGAACATGTCACCCATGACAAATCTAAAATCTTGGAAGTGGATACTGGAAAGCCCCGCTCTGATTATAATTCTGAGTTCTAGCATGGGACATTTTTTAGATCAATAAGCTAAACTATTTTTCTAGTCTCATATTCTCTCGTGATTAGGGTTTCAGATTTGGGTAGAGAGAGACACTGTTCTGAACAGAAACGTGGAATGCTTTTATAGAAAAGTGAAGAGTTGAAAGTGAAAGTCGAAAAACGAAATGAGATCGGCTAGGAAAAATTTCTCAGAGCTCAGAAAAAAATTCTGAAATGTAAAAAAAAAAAAAAAAAAAAAAAAAAAAAAAAAAAAACTTTTTGTTAATTTTTATCATGTCTTCTAGACATGATCAAAATTAACTCTCTCTTCTTTTTGTCTGGGAAGGATGTCTCACCGTTTCGAAAAACAAATCGTGACTCATTCTTGGAATAATTGCCATGAGAAGGATGAGTTTTGGTTTCGTTTTCGAAACGGTGAGACATCCTTCCTTGACATGATAAAAATTAACTCACCCCCCCTTTTGTCTGGGAATGTTGTGTCCCACTTTCTAAAAATAGACCATGACTCATCCTTTTAAAGAATAGAATCCAAGAAAAGACTGGGTTCTGGTCTATTTTTAGAAACGGTGAGACAACATACCCAGACAAAAGGGGGGTGAGTTAATTTTTATCATGTCTAGAACACATGATAAAAATTAACAAAATTTTTTTTTTTTTTTTTTACATCTCAGAATTTTTTTCTGAGCTCTGAAAATATTTTGCCAGCCGATCTCATTTCGTTATCATTTTTTTTTATTTTAGAATTCATCAACCTTGTTCCTCCTCCCCTCTCCTTCTCTCTCTCTCTCTGAGGAGTCTATATAAACGGATCGCCAGCGAGCTCTTGTTCATATCAGACGAGTGTTTCGCCTTGAGAACGGAAAAAAAAATACAAAAGCCATGCTGCTCAAACTGGAATATAACGATGACTATTACGTGCACGCGTATGTGGATCTAGGATTCCTGTACTGGAATGCCAAAGATATCTTGACTCTCTTGCCTACGAACGTCTCGCATACGACGAGTGTTCTCCAAGTCTTTTTTCCTAATCGACACCATTTTCTTCGACTAGGCGATTTGGACAACTACTCCAAAGAATAGGGTCAACCGAACCAGATTGTCCTCACTTCGAATGAAGCGGCCTTCGTCGCTTCGAAATCCCTGCATAACAAGTCGCTCTTCCCTTGGATGTGTAAAATATTCATGAGACCTCTGACGAAAATTGAGGAGGACGGGGAAACGTATATCACCCTCCGAGAGACTGTGCAAGACGAACAAGAAAGGAAAAAGAGTCCTCTCTTTTTCATCACTCAATTCGGGATCCATCATCTCCCCAAAATCATCCAGAGACATCAAGCCTTCGTTGAAAAGTATCAGAAAGAGGATGGTGATGATGATGATGATGATGATGCGATATGGTCTCCAGTCGCTTAAAGAAGGGGAAACGTTCTCCGCTTTCCCTATTCCATAGACTGGAGAGTTGAATCAGGAGACCAAAAAAATGGGTCTTGGAAGGAATGAGTGCATTTCAAAATGCATTCGATTCCTTCCAAGACCCATTTTTTTGGGCCACTCTCTCCTCCAATCTTGGGAGAGAGAGAGAAAAGAAATTTATCATCTCCTGTCCACCCAAAAAGAAATTATGTATTTTTGTTTTTCTGGATGCGGCCGAATTTGTAGATGAATCGTCCAGAAACCGGCCCTCAAGCCCATTTTCAGACTATTTCTATACATATTCGGTCATCAAGATGGTCCGGGGACGACTTTGTTTGGACATCATCTCTATATAGATGGTGAAATTTGTATAGCCATTTCTAAAGAATCTCAGAGAAAACTAAAAGCGAGATTGCAAAAAAAGAAATAGCCTCCAGTGAACACAATTCCAACGACAGTGGATAGGAAAAGTGAAGAGTTGAAAGTGAAAGTCGAAAAACGAAATGGGATCGGCTAGGAAAAATTTTTCAGAGCTCAGAAAAAAATTATGAGATGTTAAAAAAAAAAAAAAAAAAAAAAAAAAAAAAAAAAAAAATATTCTAATACAAGTGGAGCTCGATCGAAGAAAAAAATGATGCCTTTTTTTTATGTTGTGGACTGCCCTAATTTGTATTGGAATATACTGAAAACGGGCGTTCGAGTCGGTTTTCAGTATATTCAAATACAAATGGAGCTCTATCCAAGAAAAAAATGATGTCTTTTTTTATGTTGTGGACAATCAATTTTGTATTGGAATATACTGAAAACGGGCGTTCGAGTCCTTTTTCCGACTATTTTTACACACATTCCACTATATTAAAATGACGTCATCGTTGAGTCGAAACAGAGTCGTCCCCGGACAGAGTCGTCTCCGGACAAAGTCGTCCCCGGACAATTTTATACCGAATTTGTATAGAGATATACTTAAAATGGGCTTGGAGGGGAGGGCGCGTTCTAGTATATTCCTATATACATTCGGTTGCATTCAGAAACAAAAAGAATGTCTTTTTGAATGGACAAAAAACTTTTTGTTAATTTTTATCATCTCTTCTAGACATGATAAAAATTAACTCACCCCCCTTTTGTCTGGGAATGTTGTCTCCCACTTTCTAAAAAAAGACCATGACTCATCCTTTTAAAGAATAGAATTCCAAGAAAAGACTGGGCTCTGGTCTATTTTTAGAAACGGTGAGACAACATACCCAGACAAAAGGGGAATGAGTTAATTTTTATCATGTCTAGAAGACATGATAAAAATTAACAAAAAGTTTTTTGTCCATTCAAAAAGACATTCTTTTTGTTTCTGAATGCAACCGAATGTATATAGGAATATACTAGAACGCGCACTCCCCTCCAAGCCCATTTTAAGTATATCTCTATAAAAATTCGGTATAAAATTGTCCGGGGACGACTTTGTCCGGAGACGACTCTGTCCGGGGACGACTCTGTTTCGACTCAACCATGACGTAATTTTAATATAGTGGAATGTGTGTAAAAATAGTCGGAAAAAGGACTCGAACGCCCGTTTTCAGTATATTCCAATACAAAATTGATTGTCCACAACATAAAAAAAGACATCATTTTTTTCTTGGATAGAGCTCCATTTGTATTTGAATATACTGAAAACGGAAATAAACTAAAACGGATTTCTGCTGACGAGAGGGTGCGGAAAGCCGAAGGCCACGAAAACCCCTCTTCCTACAAGTTAAATACAGTAATGGTGAAAAATTTAACTCTTCCGAAGATTGAAGTCTTGGTAAATAATATCCCGGCCACCGCACTCCTGGATACCGGCGCGCAGTGTTCCTGTGTGGCAGAAGTCTTTTTTAGAAAGTATTTTCGCAAATACCGCATATATAATGCGGATAATACAACAGTATTAGCGGCGCAAGGAGAACAATATAAGTGCGTAGGTAAAGTACCTTTGTACATCCGTATCAAGGACGAACAAGTAAAGGTGATGTTTTTTATAGTAAAGAATTTGCAAGCACATTTAATCCTAGGAATAGACTTCCTTTCAGACGCACAAGCTACACTGGATTTTAATGAAGCGTCCCTTAAGCTGACGACGAAACCAGTGCGTGTAGAAAAGGTTGAACCGCCAAGGTTAAATCTTGACCACCTGCCTAATGACGAGCAAGATAGAATCCGACAAGTGGTAAGTGAATTTGCTTCCTTATTTAGTGATATTCCAGGATTTACTCAGGTTACTAACCATTGTATTGACACCGGAGATGCATTGCCGGTTCGTCAAAAACCATACCGGTATGATAAGAATAAGGAAAAAATTATAGAATGGCATATTACCGATATGCTACGTAAAAAGATCATAACGCCCATCTCAAGTAGTTATGCTAGCCCGGTGGTTTTATGTAAGAAAAATAATGATTATCCTTTGGAGCATCCAAAAAGGTGGAGATTCGCTATTGATTACCGTAAATTAAATTCCATAACGAAATATCCGGTATATCCGTTACCGATCATAGAAGAAATTTTAAGGAACATAAAATCAACCAAATTTATGACGACTTTAGACTTAACGAATGGTTATTTTCAAATACGGGTCAGGCCTGAGGACGTACCTAAGACTGCTTTTATAACCAAGTCTGGCACTTACGCATTTTTGCGTATGCCGTTTGGCCTTTCAGGCGCCCCGGCAACATTTCAGCGATGCATGGACATTGTGTTAAGACCTGTTCTTGGAAAGTCCACATTTATCTATTTAGACGATATCATTATTACTAGTGATAATCTCGACCAACATATACAGGATTTAAGACAGGTGTTTTCTTTATTAAATGAGGCCGGTCTAAAAGTTAATGTCGAAAAATGCAAATTTGCAGCCCCTGAATTAAAATATTTAGGTTACAAAATATCGCAAAAAGGGATCGAGACAGATGAATCAAAAATAATCGCTGTACAAAAGTATCCGACTCCAAACACGGCAAAGAAGCTCTCTTCTTTTCTAGGACTTTGTTCATATTATAGGTCCTTTATAAAAGATTTTGCGGCTATCGCTGAGCCATTGTTAAAATTAAAAAGGAAAAAGGCAAGATTCTCGTGGACTGCCGAAGCCAATAGTGCTTTCGAAAAATTAAAACAAGCATTAACGCAAGCCCCTGTGTTGAAATTTCCTGAAAAGGATGAAAATTTAGAAATTTCAGCGGATGCTTCGGATTATGCGGTAGGAGCGGTACTTTCGCAAAATCAGCAGCCCGTGGCATTTTTTAGCCGAACTTTAAATCAAACACAAAGAAACTATTCCGCGACCGAGAGAGAGGCACTTGCAGTTCTGTTAGCAGTGCAAAAGTTCCGAGTCTATTTTGGAAAGGCGCCGATAACAGTATATTCTGATCATGCGGCGGTAACTAGATTGTACTCAGGGAAAAATTTATCCCCAAGGTTAATAAGATGGGCACTCAAGCTGCAAGAATGTAATCTGGTAATCAAGCATACCCCCGGAAAGGAAAATATCGTAGGAGATGCCCTATCACGAATTAAATTAGACGAACAGGGTAATACCGTAAAAGTTGAAATGCTTACAGCGTGTACAATAAATTCCCGAGAAACTGTAATAACCGAACTGGGTAAGGATCCTGAGTTTGGAAGTATTTATGAGTATTTGAAGGATCCTGAAAATTTTAGCCACCAAGTTATTGTGGCGATAAGAAATAGGGCGGCCCATTACGAACTAATAGATGGTCTATTATTCTACACAAAAACTACGAATTCCAACAACGAATTTCGACCTGTTATCCCAGCTAGTCTTAGATTAAATATCCTGCAAGAGCTCCATGACAGCCCTTTAGCTTCTCATGCTGGTATTCGAAAAACTACTCAACGCGTACGCGAGGCAGTCTACTTTCCTGAACTGCAAAAGTTAAGAAGGGCGTATGTCCAGTCCTGCCCAACATGTCAAGCCGTTAATTATATTAATTTCCGCCCGGCCGGGTTTCTAAATAGTATTAAATCCGAATTTCCAAATGAAATAATTGGCATAGATTTATTGGGCCCTTTGCCAAAAAGTCAGTTAAACAAAAGTCGCTATCTCCTTGTTATGGTTGATCATTTTAGTAAATGGACCGAAATTGTTCCCTTAAAACGAGCCTCCGCGAAATTAGTTACCGATTCTATTTTAAATAAATATATTTTAAAATACGGGGCGCCCCTAAAAGTTATATCGGATAATGGTCCTCAATTTGTAAGTAATATATTTGAAGACATGTGCCAAAAACTGGGCATACGTCATTTAAAAATGGTCCCGTATCGGCCGCAATCAAATATAGCGGAACGGGTCAACAGAAATATAGTGAAAATTATCCGTAGTTATGTTAAAAATTTTCATAAAAGCTGGGATAACTATGTCAATGAATTTGCTTTCGCCCTTAGGACCGCAAAACATGATACAACGGGCAAAACTCCTGCTGAGTTTTTTCTAGGCAGAAAGATTATAACACCGTTAGATAAACTATTTTATGTGCAACAAAGAGCCCCAGAATTTAAAATGGGTGATATAGAAAAACTAATAAAAGAAGCAAAAAAGAATACGGAAGTAGCACAAAGAAAACAGAAGTTATACTATGATCTGAAACGACGGGGAGTAACTTATAAAGTAGGGGATGAAGTTTTAAAAATTAAGCATTCACTTTCTTCAGCACCAGAAGATAAAACTGCCAAATTTTTTCCACGCTTTGAAGGACCATTTGTTATAGAAAAAATAACTCACGCTGTTGTAGTGTTAAAGGCAAGAAATGGTGAAACCTGTTCCGCAAATATTGATCAAATTAAACCCTACTTCGACCGTAATAAAATGAAAATCTTTTCAGATCTTTTGCAGGATCCGGTACGGCAGACACCGCAGGTACAAGTTCCAGAGGTGGGAAAACGACAAGTACAAGGGCAAGCCAATGAGAGACAGAAGCAAGTGAAAAGAAAATTGCCCCGCGGAAAAAATGAAGGTAAAAAGAAAAAGAAGCCGTTCCACCGTCCAGAAAACAGAGTTCACGAACACCCCCAGAATGAAGAAGGGAGAAGGACAACGTATGTGAAAAGGACCGGGAGAAAGGACGGCAACTATTACCCGACTTTAAAACGGAAGATCGACTCATCCGACAGAACTCTCCGCAGCAAAAGTCGCCGAACTGCGGAAGGGCCATCAGCGGCGGAGGAAAAAGTACAAGAAAAATTTGAACGGCCAACAACGAGGTCCAAGCAGGATCACGACAGAAGTTTCCCGGTTCCACCAAGACCAGCTGCCTTCAAACGGCCAAGACCACAAGCAGAAGACAAAAGGAAGGTGTTCAAGGGTGGCCGTACTGGTGAAAAACGGAAGCTTCCAGAGGAAAGCACTGAAGGGCGAGCCCGTACAAGAAGGAGGATCAACCAAGCTACGATCTGCTATACCTTTAAAGACTGGGCCCAGAAAAGGATGTCTGAATATTACAAAGATAAGTAAAATTTTATGTTATTTTGCAAACTTGAGTTAATCTTTCATTCTTACTGCAAGTGGCAGATTTCAAGAAGTTTGACCTCATGCGAGGTCTACCTTTATCGCCGAAAGGGCGAGAAATGAGTTGTGACCGATTTTCTTATTATGTTTTTCAATTACTCGCGCGTAAAACTAAAGTTGATGTATAATAGCATTGTGTAAGAACTTAAATATTGTAAAAAAGTTATTGTATAAATTTTATTTCAAACATTCTAGCAAGAAAGAAGTTTTAGTCTGAAAGACTTTTTTGAAATGTATTATTTCAATGTAGAAAGAATTGGCACTTGCTTTGAAAAGAATAGAAGTTAACAATGTACTACTAATGTATGTTTTCAAATGTGTAAAATTAACGGCATGTTGATATGTTCTTATATACATGTGAACTGTTATTTTAAATGTTAAGAAATACCGTGATATGGTAAAAGTGAAAGTAATGTTAAAAATTTGTTATTCGTGTGACTGTAAAGATTAAATCATGACGAATATATGTTAAAGGTTGAATGATGGAGTTAGGCTCTCTGACGCTACACTTTAGAGTTAGCCACTTTTAGAATAGTACCTGAGGGTTTAGAGTTGAAAAGTAGGGTGTGTTAAGAGGTCTCGTATGTTGAATTTTAACACGTTAGTGTTTTGATTGTAGGAGGAAGTGTGGCACACGTAGACAGAAACACATTCGTGTTCGGTGTTCTTTTACAACACATGTCAGAGAGCACGGGGAGAGATAATTAAAATAGTCATGAATGAAATAAGAATGTTAAGAGAAGTATATTCTATATGTTATTTGCAATGTCATTCTGTAACATTTCATTAAACTAGTTTTCCTTCCAGATCTCTGGAAGGAACCAGAATTGAATAAAGCTCCTGTTTAGATGCAGTACAGATGAAAAAAAAAAAAAGATTGTTGTATATCCCGGGAGCTGCTATTGTAACAAATTTCTTTCTTTTAAATTTTCTAGTTTCTAGCTAAGTTATGATTGTAAAAGGTTGGCCTCGCGTTAGTTTCTAGAGCTAAAAGTTTTCAACAAGGTTGTTTTAGACCTCAGTTTCAAACTAATTAACTCTGGCGGGAAGTATGTAAGGATCTTAAGTTTTACTAACGTTTATTTTATTTTAAATCTTTACTATCACTTCTTATTTTCTACTTCCGGCCAGAATTATAAGCGTGAAGGAGTTTATGCAAAGTTGTCTGGCGAACGCCAAGTATTTAGTGTGGCCTTTTTGCCAAGAGAGAGAGAGGAAGCAGTGAGTTCGAAGCAGGCCGCTTACCTTAGAAGTTACGCAGTTGCTATTTGCCTTCCAGGCCAGAGGTTTTAATCCTCTTGATAAATTAAACGTATTGTAGTGTTCACAGTCTCTGTGCTACATACGCTTCCTGTTATTATAAGGCCAATCTTACACGTCTATTATTCTAAAGTTAAATTTGAGTTTAGTTTTATTTTAATATCTTTTACGTTAGACCCCGAGTGGAGGGTCATTGTATTCCGAAGTACGGAAGTCATTGTATATAAAGAAAAATAAAGGGTTTTGTATACCCTTCGTCTGTATCCTGTCTACTTACTACAATTAGTGAACATAGCTTTAGTAAGCTCTCTGTTCCTAGTCAGGTCCTTGTATGTTTCCGAAGAAGATTAGAAGAAACATTGAACCTGATAAAATATATTGAAAACCGACTCAAACACCCGTTTTCAGTATATTCCAATACAAATTGGCAGTCCACAAAATAAAAAAAAGACATCATTTCTTTCTTGGATCGAGCTCCATTTGTATAGAAATAGCCTAGAAATCAGTTCGAACGCCCGTATTCAGTATATTGTAATACAAATGAAATGACATGAAAAATGCAAAAAGAGGAAAAGTAGCCTACCTTGACGGAAATTCTATTCCAAAAGGGGAAAACTTGTATCCAGGTGGGCCCACAGCACGGCCGGAACTCAAGCGAAACTCGATAGGTTGAAATCGATCCATTAAATAACATTCTTAAAAAACAGTAAAGTTTTATTCTATTCCAAAAGGGGAAAACTTGTATCCAGGTGGGCCCACAGCACGGCCGGAACTCAAGCGAAACTCGATAGGTTGAAATCGATCCATTAAATAACATTCTTAAAAAAAGTAAAGTTTTATTCACATCGAGTCGGCTGGGAAAAGTTTCTGAAAAATAAATTACCCCCTTTTTAGTCTGAAAATTTGAAAATTGATGTCTTCAATTTTTGAAAAATTGAAGATATGAATTTTCAGACTAAAAGGGATTTTTTTTTTTTTTTTTTTTTTTTTTCAGCCAGAGAAATTTTCCTCCGGCTCTCAGAAATTTTTCCGCACTCGACTGGATGAATAAAACATCCCCGTTTCTTTAAGAATGGGATCACTGTTAACTATTTCAGCATTCGACGTTTCGCGTCGAATAATAACTGCCGGGTGTTCAAGAATGCAGATGCACCTACTAGATTTTCTACAGAGAAGCTTGACTGGATGGAGAGTGGATGACGTTTTCCAAGATTCTCGACTTTGGACCGTCAAGAGGTAAAGGATCTTTTTTGTTTTTTTTCTTTTAAGAAAATTTATAGATAGATTCATTTCTTTTTGAATGGACCTAGAAAAATAGGACAAAGTTCTTTTCCAAGATTGGATGAGAGAGGGACCCAAAAAAAATGGGTCTCGGAAGGAATCGAATGCATTTGCACTCATTCCTTCCAAGACCCATTTTTTTGGTCTCCTGATTCGTCTCTCTCTCTTCTTAGTCCATTTCCATAAATATAGGGAAAGCGGAGAACCTTTCCCTACTTATTTCTAAAAATCTTTTCTTTATTTTTTTTTCTCCTGAGTTTATGTATATATCAATTCAAATACTTTTGAGAACGGTCATCCCAATTCTCTGTCGTCTTTTCGGTTTCATTGTCCCAACACTCAGTGGACATAGTCTTAGTGGATTTTGGAGCATGAGTCGTCCGTTCATTGTCCCAACACTCAGTGGATTTTGTCTTTGGATCCTCTGAAGATATTTTGGGGGTCTCATGAGATTCTTTGGAAGGTTCGTCCCAACAGGCTGCTGGATCGTAATGGGGAATATTTTCAGGTATGTCTCCCCAAACCTCCGTCTTCCTCGAGTTATTGGAGGAAGTTGACGAAGTAGAAGAGCCCATCAAGTGGAAAGGCGTATGCTCATCCGGATGTTCCATCACTTGGAAACAGGACAGATTATCCCATTTCTGGATGAGGTTATCGTACGCTTTTGGGGACGGATCCTTCTCTAACTGATCGTAGGCCTTATCAAAAGCTTGCAGAGGATTGTCTGCTTCCTCCTGAATCCTCTCCTCTTTCTCCGTTCCGTCTGGATAAACGTGATTGATATGAAAATCTCCTTCCATAATATGCCATCGATAGTTGCGCACTTTGTTTTCGGCACAATGGAAATATTTCCTCCTTTGATGATGTCGGGCACATTTTTCCCGATACTTCCAAATAATTCCATCTGGCACATAAATTTCCGTCACGGGTTTTTGATAATCCAAGGCTTTAGCAAAGAATTTAGCTTTCTGGCATCCCACCACATAAATCGTGGAGAAGCTGTGAGTGAGCGATTGGAGAATGCGTCCTAAATGGTTGTAGGGAATATGACCCTCGTTCCAACGAAGTCCGTGCCGGTTTCTCGTCAGCCAGGCATTCGTCTTTTGGTTTTTTTCATTCAGTTGGTGGAAGGGGTGAGGAGGAGCAAACGTCAACGATCCCACGGTCAAAAAATCTTTTGTCGCATAGCCCAATTCTTTTAAAACGTAGGTAAATTCACCCTTCTTGTGGTTGTAGGACTGGAAACCCTCTAGATCGAGCACGATAAAGTTTTCTGAACACGCCATGGCGATGAATACGGTGATGTCTTCCACAAACAGGAGCAAAAAAAAAGAATCGAAAAGGTATATATGTATAACAGGTCGACATATATGTATAACAGTAAGATCTAGAAAGGGGGAAAAAAACAATAAAAGGTTTTAGAGTCGTCGTCTTGAAAGAGACATTTTTCTTTTCAAAGAGTTAAGAAGTTTCAAAGTTTCAAAGGTCTTTTTAAATGAAGTTATGATTATTATGATTATTAAAAAAAACTAAGAATCAAATCGATTTTATAGATAACCATATTCATAGGACCAAAGGGACTTACCAGCTCAGTTCACGTCTTCTTCTGTTCTCTGAAGAAATCTCGCGGAGGACACACATTTTTATACTCGCGCAACATCTGTCGGGATCGCGACCCCATCTAAATGTCAGGGTCATTCCAAGCTCTTAAAAGGATCGGGATGAAAGAAACACTTTGATAAAAAATATATTTATGAAAAGATATCTGAGGGTCGTGAGAACATTTTCTCTCTCCCCCCCCGCCTATTTCAAAAAAAAAAAATAAAAAGTCTTTCTTGGATCGCGTCAAGATTACAAAACAACTCACAGGACTTGTTTATCTCGATCTCGTCAGGTTCATCGTTTCACATAAGAAGATGGATGGACCCTGAACTTTAGACATGATAAAAAATTAACTCTACCCGCCTTTTGTCTGGGAATAGGGTCTCACCGTTTCTAAAAATAGATCAGATCCCATTCTTGGAATTCTATTCTTTAGGAAAGGAGGAGTGATGGTCTATTTTTAGAAAGTGTGTGACAACATTCCCAGACAAAAGGGGGGGGGGTAGAGTTAATTTTTATCATGTCTAAGACATGATAAAAATTAACGAAAAGTTTTTTTTTTTTAAGGCTGAAAAATTTTTCTGAGAGAGCTGAGAAAGATTTTTCCTCCCAATCTTTTTCGACGATGAAAAGGGAAAAACTAATGATCCGATCTCCCTATGCTTTAGGGAAAAAAACCAAAAAAATACTTATGAAATATTCATGTGTTGAAATTGGCTATTCAAATAAGTGACATTTTGTTTCTCATTGGAACTGTTCAACGGCGAGTCCACTCGTCTCATTCTTTGGGGTAGAGGATGAAAGTACAGCGGTTTGTTGAAATCGATGATAGTTTCCTCTTTAGTCGGCGGAACTGTAAATCTATCCCGTCTTAACTCTTCTAATCTCTTTGAAAGTCTTTCCACTTGCTCTGCTAAGGTTTCCTCGGTACTCATGATCTCTCTTAGTTTAGGGAAGTCTTGACGTATTGGCTAGAGAACAGAGGGTCTTTTTCTCTCTATACATATATCATGTGGGAGCGTGTAATTTATAAATCCTTGTGAAATCTTTCTACATCTTGTGTAACTTGGAAGATTCGTCTTGTGTAACTTGGAAAATTCTTCTTCTTCTCGTCGATTGGGCTGGAGTTATGGAAAAGAAATGGGATTGGAAAGAAATCAACATATTACAAAAAAAAGAACTTTTTTTTTCCTATTTTTTTTCTGTAGGGATTTACATACCATTTCATTCATGAACATTCAAGGCTTTTCTCCAAGACCAAATTTTAGAAGAGGACCACAAAGAGTACACTTGAGGATCCTCTTTCAGGTCTAGGTGAGATAAGGGTTGAGACCAATATTCTTGGGTCTCTAAAGCATCCCAACTTAGACATTTATTATTATTATTATTATTAGAAAGTTAATCCTCCTCCTCCTCCTCATCGTCGCACGAGTTCTCCTGGGGAGATTCTTCCGCCTCCTCTTCGTCTTCGACAGCTTTGCTCTCGGAGGGGTAACAATGTAATTTCCGGAAAACGTAACTACCCTCCATCAAATGGTATCGAAAATTTCTCACCTTGTTCTCGGCACAATGAATCATCTTTTGGAAATATTGGTGTCGCGTGCATTTCGACTTGTTCCGCCACTCGGTTTTCCCTGGGATGTAAAACTCGTAAACGGATCGCTGGCAGAGCTTGCTGAAAAATTCGGCTTTATCGTATCCATTGACGTAGATCACCTCCACATTTTCGGTCAGTATTTTCAGGATCGTAGGAAGATGCTCGTAGGAAAGACGACCCTCGGTCCATTGAAGGCCGTGTCGGTTATTTGTAGTCTGGTTGACCACAGCTTGATTGCGGGACGATAAGTCATCGTAATGGACAGGAGGGAGAAAAATCATGGATCCGCATAAGGTTAAATCGCAAGTGATGTAGCCCAGTTCTTTCAAGATGAAACATATATCTCCCGTCTTTGGATCATAACAGTGAAAGTATTCCATGTCCAGAACAATGTAGGAATCTTTGAGAGGTTTGGCACTCAAAATGTCCATGTTCAACTTATTATTTAAAGACACAGAGAAGAAATTCGCAAGGTCGATCCTGCACAATTCAATCTTGACAGAACTCATTAAAAAAATACATATATCACGTTACTTCTTCAACAGCACAGATGGTTGTGAAGCGAAACTTGGAATTTTGAAATAATAGATCAGGGAGAAATCATTCTTAAAAACAAATGGTAAAGTCTCGAATCGGCTGGGAGAAAAGAAATTTCTCAGAGGTGAGATAAAAATTCTCTAATGAAAAAAAAAAAAAAACTTTTGGTTAATTTTTATCATGTCTTAGACATGATAAAAATTAACCAAAAGTTTTTTTTTTCATCCTTTCTCTAATGGCAATCATTCCATGAATGAATCACGATTTGTTTTTCAAAAGAGTGAGACAACATTCCCAGACGAAAAGGGAAGAGGGTCGTTAATTTTTATCATGTCTAAGACATGATAAAAATTAACAAAAAGGTTTTTTTTTTTTTGAGTTGTAGAATTTTTCTTAGCTCTGAAAATTGTTTTCCAGCCGACTCGAGACTTTACCATTTATATTTACGAATAGTCTTTGGATTATTTATTTATTTTCTTTTAAAAAGAAAAATTCTGAGCTAGACCTATCTATTGGCTTAACATTCTGGTCATAGAAACAGTCTAGAATCTCATTTTATTTTTCGAGGCTAATGCACGGGTTCTCCAATCAAAAGGGTTACTATAAAGGGATTGGTTTGAATGCATTTATCTGCAAATGTTGTAGGATTCTGTTGTTGAGAAGGGGGTATATTGTTATTATGATGATGATGATTGTGGCAGATTCGTTTTCTACATGGAACTCTAATCTCCTCCGAAGACCTTTTCTGGGGATCGTCGATAGATGGTTTTTAAATAGGAATCGTTTCCCTCGGATCCTCAAGAGATAGAGGGGGGTCCTGTCTTGAGACATGGAGCGGTCTCTCCTCCTCCTCGAGAAGTCTTGAGAAAGGGAGAGGATTTTCGGTTCCCTTATTCTTGAGGGGTATTGACAAATTGAGAGGTCCCTCCTCTTCGAAAGAGAGAGAAGTTTTGGTTCCCTTATACTCGAGGGGTTTTGACAAATCGAGAGGTCCCTCATTTTCGAGGGGTCTTGATAAATGGAGAGGTTTTTCATCTTCGAGGGGGTTTGATAAAGGAAGAGGTCCCTCCTTCTTGAGGGGTCTTGATAAATGGAGAGGTTTTTCATCTTCGAGGAGGTTTGACAATGGGAGAGATCTCTCCTTCTCGAGGGGTCTCTCTTCCTCAAGGGGTTTTGAGGAAGGGAGAGGTTTTTCATCCTCGACGGGTTTTGACAAACGGAGAGGAATCTGAACAGGCTTCTCCTCATCCCCATCATTATCGAGGAGGATGAGGATAGGCTTTTGGAAAGGTTTTTTCTTTTTCTTCTGAACAGGCTCCTCTTGGTGCTCGGGGAGAGGGATGGGGTAGTTGTTCCACCATTCTATTTTTTCTTGCTCGAGGATTTTTTCAAAAGTCGTGGCCTCTCTATGATGAGACGAAGGAGGAGAGTCCTCGAGAAGAATATGATAGGTATTCTTCCCAGTCTTCTCGATCGAGAGAGGTTCGTGCAAACATTTATGCAACCATTCACTAAAATGAACGAGAATCCCTTTTGTCTTCTCAAGACGATCCATAATCCCATTCATTTGCGAGACGGTTAGAAAGTGGGACGTGTAAAAATATTTGGCTCGTTTCATTAACAAAATTTGTGCATCCAAAGGTGGAATGTCACGAGCCATCAACACGTTTTAAGAAACATTCATTCATCTTTTTAAGAAAAGAAAAAGAAGTCAAAGAAGAGAGAGAGAAACAAAAAAAAAACAAATAAAACGGACGTCATAGAGCCTCTATGTGTGTCTGTGTGTGTCTATATAGATATATAAAAAGACGAGAGTACTGGGAGAGATCATTTCTTTTCCATTGGGAGCCATGTCGCTATTAGACGTTTTTCCAACTCAACGGATTTCGAACGGGGAGGATTTGAAGACGCTAAAGCAAATCTCCAACTTGAAAATTTTTTTGGCGTGTCATTGTGCGACATTTATTCCGCATTTACCACCTCATCAAGCGATCGTTTCTTTCAACCAAGATGTCGAATCCTCCAACCTGCTCGTTCAGAATATATACAGAAATTTATTCGAATCGCAACAAACGAAAGAGGAATCTCCCTTCTCTTGGAATCGGATGGATCGAGCTTTGAGACGGCCCATTCAAACAGACCGGCGATATACAGATCCGCGCACGAGTTTTCGGTGGAAGAATATTTTTCTCACGAAACGATATTTTACGTTTGGAGTGAGAACGACGGCTGAAGACGAAGTTCATATTGTTCAAACCACAGCCGCTCCTCTCGCCTATTACGAATCATCGTCCCCCAATCTGAAGGAAAGAAGTTTTAAAGTCAGCGACAGGATGAAATATAAGAAATATATTCTAAGACCTTTTCAAAACTATGTCGTTCCCCCGAAAACGCAGTATCTCATCGTCACAACCCAGAAGATTCTCTTTCTAGTCGATCGGTGCTCGTACTCGCTTTGGAAACAATTGAAAGAGGAGATTTCTTTCCAATCGCCGATGATGTTTCAAGAAAAGAAGAAGAAAACCCTCCGCCACCTTTACCCATCCCTTCCTTAGATGATAAGAGGAGCTGGACCAAACCGTCGTCATGGTCCGAAACAAAATCGACCCGGCAACGGAATGAAATTGAAGTCATCACAATTGAAGATGAGGAGGAAGAAAAAAAATTACCTCTTAAAAAACGGTCGACTTACCGGAACCTACCTGGCCTGCAAGATCCGCTTCAGAACTCAGAAGCTTCTTCTTCTTCTTCTTCCCCGACTTGTTCAAACAGGCAACCTCTTTCGGACTCCTCACAGACAGAACCTCTTCCAGTATCCTCTTCTTCTTCTTCTCCTCCTCCAACCTGTCCCGACATCGTAGAGGTAGAATGTCAGACGGGTCCACAAGCTTCAAAAAGTCCCGACATCGTAGAGGTAGAATGTCAGCCGGGTAAACAAGTTCCAACGGGTCCAGAAATCATGGAGGTAGAATCACAGCCGGGTTCACAAGTTCCAACGGGTCCAGAAATCGTAGAGGTAGAATTTCAGCCGGGTAAACAAGTTCCAACGGGTCCAGAAATCATGGAGGTAGAATCGCAGCCGGGTCCAGACATCCTAGATCCCTCCACTCATCCCAAAGAGACTCCAAGTGTTTCAAGACAGCCTTGTGAGGATCCAGCCCTTCCCGTATGGAATGATTATATGGACTTACAAAATTTGGTGCAACAGGAAGGAGAAGAAAATAATCATACGGATGGGTGGGTCAAAGACTGTTTAGATCATTTAACCTCGAATGAAATTGAACTGTTATGGAATTGCATTTCTGAAATCACATCGGAAATGGGATAAAAACCAAAACAAAAAAAACTTTTTTAATAACAAATTGGAGGAGGGTCATGATGTCAATTAAAAAAAATATTATATAGAGTCCAATCTTGGTGGTTCACTTCAGTTTTCCAGCATGAGGTGATCCACGTTTCCCGAAATATGGATCCCATTCCAAGAGAGATTGTGTAGAGCCTTCACTTCAGTTCTTTTTTTTCCTACCAAGAGGAGAGAGTCCCCAAAGGGCTACCCATGTCCAAAGAGAGAAAGTGTAGAGCGTTCATTTCAGTTTTTTTTTCAAGTTTAGGGGAGGGAGGTCTCAAAATGACACCCCCCCATTTTCAAAGAGAGATGGTGTAGAGCGTTCATTTCTGTTTCTTCCAAAGTTAGGGAGTTTTCAAATGGCTACCCATTTCAGAGAGAGAGAGAGAGAGAAAGTGTAGAGCGTTCATTTCAGTTTTCCAAGGTTAGGATGGTGGTGGCGAATCCTCAAAAATGGCTACTCATCTCAAAGAGAGAGAGAGAGAGAGAGAGAGAGAGAGAAAATGCGTAGAGCGTTCATTTCAGTTTTCCAACATTAGAAGGTCCCAAAATACCTTCTGAATTCAAAGAGAGATCGTGTAGAGCGTTCATTTCCAGTTCTTCAAGATCAGAAGAAGAGGGTCCGCTTTTCAGAGACAGCGAAGTGCAGACTTCAGTTTTCTCCCTCCCCAAGAATAGAGGGTCCCAAAATGGCTTTCCATTTCAAAGAGAGAGGGAGAGGCGTTCATTTCCATTCTCCAAGATAGGGTCGTCTGCTTTTTCCCAAAATGGCTTCCCAATTCAAAGAGAGAGAGAGAGAGAGAGAAAGGGTGTGTAGAGCGGTCATGTTCATTCTCCAAGATAGGGTCGTTAGCTTTTTCTCAAAATGGCATCTCCCCATTCAAAAAGAGATCGTAACCAATTTTTTCCAGTTTTTTCCAAGATGGGGGAGAAGAAAACCTAGGATGGAATAACACGACACACAGAGAGAAAGAGAAAAAAAAAACGTCATCTTGTCATTTTCTGATAGGGTACCGGTGTTCGAATACTTTTGTGACCGAGTGTCTGATTATACTGGGAGAACCATAAAATCGGAAAAGCGATGGGTTTCACAGTTAACGAGGCAATCGAAGACAGACTGGGAAAGAGAGATCCTTTTTTTAGCTGAGAAGCAGATTGCCCTGGAAATCCGTAACTCTGACCATATAATTTCTCCATAGACTCTTTGAACGGTATTCAGGAGACATCCTCCATGAGGAAAAAAAAATCTCCCCTTCCCCTTCTAAATCCACTGGAAAGAGAATGAGGTGGAAGAGATCCATCCACGAGAGATCATACTCTTGAACGTCAGACAAATATGAAGTCTAATAGCTTAAACAAAAAATGCTTGAAATGTCATCGAGTCTCGAAAATTTAGGTCTCTCTCTCTCTGAAGGAAATGAGAAAATGGGAATCTACGTTTTTGTTCCTCAACGGCTGACATTCATCTGAAGTGACACTCGAAATGTTTAAATAGATAAACGAGAATCCATTCTTAAAAAAATGACGCTGTGTCGTCAATTGGAGAATAGAGTCGGCTGGGAAAATATTTTTGAGAGCCAGGAAAAAAAATTTTCTAACTCTGAAAAAAAAAAACTTTTTGTTAATTTTTATCATGTCTAAAGACATGATAAAAATTAACTACCTTCCCCTTTTGTCTGGGAATGTTGTCTCACCGTTTCTAAAAATAGACCATCACTCATCCTTTCTAAAAAGAATAAAATTCCAAGAATGGGTTCTGGTCTATTTTTAGAAACGGAGAAACAACATTCCCAGACAAAAGGAGGGTAGAGTTAATTTTTATCATGTCTAGAAGACATGATAAAAATTAACCAAAAGTTTTTTTTTTTTTTTTTTTTTTTTTTTTTTTTTTTTTTTAAGAGTTAGAAATTTTTTTTCCAGGCTCTCAAAATTTTTTCCCAGCCGACTCGATTCTCCATTGACAAGACAGCGCCATTTTTTTTAAGAATAAACTCTCGCTTATCTATTTAAGCATTCCCAGTTTGGCTTTAGATGAGTGTCAGCCGTTGAAGAAGAAGCATCCTGTCACTTGGGAGAGACATATTTTGAGGAGTCAACATTGTGTGGACCGTTGAGATCGATTTTTCTCTTCCCATTGTGTGGACATTGTTGAGCGTTTTGTGAAGCTTTGAAAGAATGGAGGGGTTTTGATGGAGAATATTTCTTTTTATTGAATTTTTAAAAAAGATTTAAGATTGACATTTTATAACAGGTTTTACATGGAAAGAAGGTTTTTCTTCTAGTTTGACGACTTCTTTTTCTTGGGAGATGTTTCTATTGGAAAGATGGAAGGAAAGACGATTCCCACATTGAAGAAGGTTCATGAGAAACTCGTACGGATCTTGGTTCTCTTCTCGAGCCGATATATCATACGGAATCCGGGACATGTTTTGCAATCGCTCCAGTTCCTCCTCGTATTTTTGCTTGCTCGCCAATTTCATGCGGGGACGAAACTGGTCCAGAATATACAATCCCTGGGGTTGAGTCACTCGAGAAAAAGCGACATATTGTTGAAAACGATTAAAAGGTCCGTGCATGTAAATTGCGATCGACGGAAAGGTGGCTCCTTGGGCTTTATGAGCCGTGATCGCTTCCGCTAACATCAAAGGAAACTGTTCGCGATAAAATGCGAGTGTTTCAGTCGAACAGGTGTCAATACGAATGGAGACGCGATCGATAGGAGCTAGACTATTCGAAAATTGCAGCCAGACACGCGTCACAACTCCGTCTTCATCCTGGTCTATTTGGTGTAGTGTTCCAATCGCTCCATTCATCCATCCTTTGGATCTGTCGAGCGTTTTAGTCAATTGATATCGCGCTCCTCTTTGTAAATGGAGGACGGATTCGAGATTCGCCATCTGAGATCGATGTAAATGTCGACTCTGTTTCATCATCCTCTTCCGCAATTTTTCGCTCTCGGAATAAATCACGTCTCGAGCCAGACACGAACAGTACGTCCCTCGGGATTGGAGACGTTTCATATTATATTTCTCTGCATCCTTGCTCGAAAAACAGAGAATAATAGCTTCGCGAGTAATTTCGTCGAAACTGCGAACGCGGGACTGGAAAAATGCCACATCGTCCGGTTCTAAAAAGTGATTTCTCGTTAAACGATCGAGTCTCTCCTCGTAATCCAGAGAAAATCGCATACATTCGACTAGTTCATAGTAGAGCGTGGATTGAGGCGTCCACCACCCTTCAGAATAAAAAATGGGCGTGTCGCGAATCGGTTGGAGCTGCTGCAAATCTCCGAATTTAATCATATGTACATTCCCAAACGGTTTATCCGGCACATGACACAATTGTCGAAGTTGCTGGTCGAGGCGCGAAAATAAATTGGATCCGATCGTGGAAACGTCATCCAAAATCACCATCCGTAAAGGAGCATACAGGGGTCTGTAATAGTCTAAAGTCTCTTGGGTCAGAGGTCGAACAAAGTCCCGTTCATTTGAAGACGCAGGGCATGATGCAAAGTATCTCCCGTAATGTAAACCGCTCCTTGATCACTGAGTGCGAGTTTGAGAACCGAGCACGCCTCGCTAAAAAGAGGCGTTCGAATCAGAGTTTGGTATAAAGCTTGGATCAGGAAAGATTTACCCGTTCCGGCAGATCCTTGCACAATAATATCCAGAGGAGGGGGACGTTTCGATTCAGGTAACGCGTAATAAGTGTACAAACGGACGAGAACGTAGATCAGGAAATTGTATTGCTCTTTATTACATTGTCGAATACATTTTTGATAGGCTTCTTCGGACCACATATCCTTATACTGCAAATTCGTATAGCTTTCCCACTGCTTGGGAGGAAGATGTTTCTTTCGCGGTCGGGAGTTCTTTTTAAGAACAGCATAACGTTCCCTTTGAAGTATTCGTTCTCGGTCTCGAATAGCTGAATTGCTTCGCCAGCGTCGTTTCTGTTCACGCATTCTTTCCCTAAGACGTTCTCTACTGGATAGGCTCATCGTGACACCACACAAAAAGGTGAAGTGTGTGTATGAAAATCACTTCCTTTAATTTATATATATTTACTTTTTTGAGGAGGGGGGATGTGAAATGACCTCGTCTCGAAACGAACCAATAGCACTTCGAGAAGACTTGGAACGAGATAGGTTTCTTAGAGAGAGAGAGCGACACAAAAAATATATATAAAAAATCAGAATGATTTATCCATCGACCTCTGGGCTAAAAGTAAACAAACAAAATTTGAAAAAGTCAAGGTGAACTCACTGAATTCATCTTAGAAATCAGATAAGAAAAAAAATGAGGGTACCCATGTTTCCTCTTCAACAACATAGACTCATCTAAAACGAAACTCGGAATGCTCACACAAATAAACAAGAATCCATTCTTAAATAAAAAATGGGGACGTCTTGTCGATCGAGTGGGCTGGAAAAAATTTCTGTAACTCTGAAAAAAAAAAAAACTTTTGGTTAATTTTTATCATGTCTTCTAGACATGATAAAAATTAATGAACCCCCTTTTTGTCTGGGAAGGTTGTCTCACTCTTTCTAAAAATAGACCATCACTCACCCTTTCTAATAGCAACAATTCCAAGAATGAGTCATGGTTTGTTTTTTTCGAATGGGTGAGACATCCTTCCCAGACAAAAAGAGGGGACAGTTAATTTTTATCATGTCTATAAGACATGATAAAAATTAACCAAAAGTTTTTTTTTTTTTTTTTTTTAACTCAGAAATTTTTTTCCCAGTCAACTTGGCTGCACAAGACATCTCCGGATTCTTTCTGGAATGGACTCTATGATCTATTTAAACATTTCGAGTTCCGAGTTTCGCTTCAGTTGAGTGTGAGCCGTTCTAGAAGAAGAAACCATCCTGTGACTGGATAGAGAGAACTATTCCTTTTTTCCATTCACCCGTTGTGTTGAACCGTTCAGATATTTGCTTTTATTAATATTTTTTTTCCTAACCCACGCGTCTTTAAACAATGGAATAGTTTGAAAGGGTCAACCCATTTTATAGATATCAACCTCACACCTTCATCTCAACGGGTCTCGAGTGGGAGGAAGGAAGGAGCAGGCGACGAGAACTAAGCATGTCTGTTTATCGAGTGGACGCATCGGGGAAAGAACGATACCCGACCGACCCACAACATCCTCATTACGAATTATACGGTACGGATCCTGAAGGAAATCCTATCTTGGCTCGAGACAAAAACGGTCATGAGTATTACGCGGTAGATTTAAACGGAAACCAATACATTTTAGCTCCTCGACGGTATGCCCGAACGGCTTTTGGACGAGAATACTACCCGAAATTTCAAAATGGGGACGAGTATTCGCTTTATACGTCTGTTTTATTCCCTTATGCCAAAGACGAATCGGGAAATGAAATGTATCCTAAAAAGGCGGATGGAGTCGAATATTGTTTAACGGCCGGCGATCGAATTCGTTATGCTCGCGATGCTTGGGGAAACGAGTTTTATCCTCGAAGAGCGGTTCAGCAAACGGAATACCTCTGTGAAGAAGTGGGGTATGCGAAAAGAGCCGACGCATCCGAAACGTATCCTAAATTTTATATCTACACTTCTGGTTAAGATCTCTCTCTCTCTCTCTCTCAAAAGAGAAGAAAATAATAAAGAGTGTGTTACTGCAATGGAGCATTCTGACGCGGAACCTATTTCTTATTCCATTTGGTGTGTGAAATGCCGAACCAAGACCGATACGGTCGACGTCCACTATCGCATGTCGAAAAATCGACGGCCGATGGTCACGGGAAAATGTCAGGCGTGTGGAACCAAGAAACAACAGTTTATTACAAATGCTTCCGTTCCACCTGGAATTCAGTTCCTGGATGAGGAGGAAGAAAAAGGAAAATGTTCCGAGTAAGAAGAAACAAGTATATTCAAATCAAAAATTGGAAAAAGATGGATCTTACTATTATCTGCTCTCCTAAAGCGGGTGGTTCACCTTTACAGTTTGGCATACAGACGGATTCGCATAATCCGATTCCAAGACTCGTGAATTTTCCTCAACCGGCAACTCCACCCTTAGATACTTCTTCTTTGAATGAGTTTTCTAGCATTCTGAAAGAATATCTAAACGTCGTGAGAGAATTGATTCTTCCCCTGCATCGAAATGTTGAAGAAAAGAGCTCTGAATGTGGAAGCAAGGACACGGATCCAAAGCCAAATTCGAGGGTTGAAAGGGATAAACGTAAGTCCATTATTAAAAAAAAAATGGTCATGTCATGTCTTGTCGATCGAGTCGGCTAGAAAAAATTCTCTAGATGAGATTGAAAAAAAAAAAAAACTTTTGGTTAATTTTTATCATGTCTTACAGACATGATAAAAATTAACTCTCTCTTCTTTTTTGTCTGGGAAGGATGTCTCACCCTTTCTAAAAATAGACCATCACTCACACTTTCTCAAGGCAATTATTCCAAGAATGAGTCATGATCTATTTTTAGAAAGGGTGATACAACCTTCCTTGACAAAAAGGAGGGACAGTTAATTTTTATCATGTCTAGAAAACATGATAAAAATTAACCAAAAAAATTTTTTTTTATCACTCAGAAAATATTTTCCAGAGCTCTGAGAATTTTTTTTTCCAGTCGACTCCATGATCCAAACAACAAGACATCCAAAATTGTTTCTAGAAGAAACTCTCGCTTCTCTATTTAAACCCCTCGCGTTTCCAACTTCAGATCCGTGTGTGCTGTGCACTCAACCTAGAATTGCGCTTCTTCTCCCTCCTGGAAAGAGCCTTTTTTTCCTGAGCTCTTAGCATTATTTCTTAGCTTCATTTCCATTCTCCAGGTTTCTGTCTCCTCCTTTCCGTTAACACTGCAAAATTTCTAAATTTCTCATCACTCGGAGCTTGGAAATCTGTCATCAAAAAAAAAAACATGATATAGCTCTGCTATCAAGGAGTCGGTTTAGATTCGTCAGGATCATGGCTGATTTTCCATGACGGCTCTCCAACCTCAATATTAGAGTTTGAAAGAAATAAGGTAAAAAAGTTCGTCCTAGATATCCAACGAAACGTAAAAAGAGAGACGAGAATCTAAAAAGACCCTTTCCAGAAGGGGGAGGGAGCAATGGATATTCAGGTGAGTCCACAGCATGGACTGCACGAAAATGAAACGACTTCCGCAGATAACAGAATGTTCGAAATGTCTCTCGTCGATCAAGTCAGCTGGTAAAATTTTCTAAGAGCTGAGAAAAATGTTCGCATACCTTCACAGAAATTCTTTCCAGGAGGGAGAAGTGTGTATCCAGGTCGAATTCACAGCACAGACTGAACTGAAGTTGGAAACACGAGTGGTTTAAATAGAGAAGGGAGAGTTCCTTCTAGAAACAATTTGGATCTGTCTTGTTTGGATCATTGAGTCGGCTGGGAAAAAATTCTCAGAGCTTTGGAAAAAATTTCTGAGTGAAAAAAAAAAAAACTTTTTGTTAATTTTTATCATGTCTTCTAGACATGATAAAAATTAACTCTCTCTTCTTTTTGTCTGGGAAGGATGTCTCACCGTTTCGAAAAACAAACCGTGACTCATTCTTGGAATAATTGCCATGAGAAGGATGAGTTTTGGTTTCGTTTTCGAAACGGTGAGACATCCTTACTTGACAAAAAGAGGGGACAGTTAATTTTTATCATGTCTATAAGACATTCCTCCATTTTTTTTCCTGAAACCCTCTATGGATCAGAGAATCTCACACATATCCTCCTCCGTGGATCGAAATGGACTGACCGCCATATCTGTTTTAGATAATAGTTTTGAATTTTCCACCTCCTCCCCAAGATTGGGCTATCTCAATATTTTTTTTAAAAGAAAAACGAAATTATTTTTTATGATTATTCTACAATTTTTAGTTTCCCCCCACACTCTTTAAGAAGAATAAAAACATAAAGCACATTGAAACAGTTCCGATAAATTTTGAAACTGAAAGTCCATCACCTTGTTCTCCACGGGACTAAAATAAGTTTCCCCGGTCTGAAAATCTTCTTGGATTTGAAGATGTTCTCTCATCACACTCTGAAGCCAGGTCGAAAAGAGGAGAGCGTCTGGACCCAAATCGTTGAGCAGTCTTTCCAGGAAATCAAAGGTGATAAAAGGGGTATAGCGGAGAATCCGGCTGGGGCGGTCCGACGTATCGATCCAGAGATCCGTCGTTAAGGATCGGTAAGGGCGAAAAGGGGCTCGAGAGATCCATTGCTGAATAGTCCGTTGACTTTTCGGACTCATCCAAGTCCCTTGCTGGGAAAGGCAAGTCACGAGTTCCGATCCTCGAAAATAGAGCGTGCCCGACCCCAAGTAAAACGTGAGGGGAATTGTCTTGGCGAAACGGAAATGAATCGCGAGGGAAAAAGACTCTCGCCGTAACCACTCCATGGCGTTTGGTTTTCTCTCTCTTGAGGACGAGATGGGAAAAAAGAAAAGACAACTTTTCTCTCGGCTTCTTTTATATATAATGAAGAGAGAGGGGGAGGAGGGTTCTTGAAAAGACTCATGGGAAATTTCCTCTTCTTCTTCTTTTTGGGGTAGGTGGGAGGAAATCGTTTTTTTTTGACGAAGAGAATGCGTCGGATGACATCCCGAGACATTAAAAAAAAGAATAGATAGGATGGGTTCTTCAAGTGGGAAATGCGGGGTGGTTAAGGGATCTTATTTTAAAGAATATTATTACCATTCTTCGAGGGTGAGACGTCTTACCATTAAGTCAGGTAATCGAGATGATGAGCATTCCTTTTGACATGCCTCATATGTTTTCTAATAGTTATGTAACATAAATTTTCCAGGCTAAGAATACGTGGTTCAACAGCATAATTGAGTAACCGCATATTTTCCTCTTCCAATTTTCCATTTTTTCGCCAGCGTTCTAAAACTGTTTTGGGATCGCAACACCGGACATTTGCACCAGCAAGCAACAACATATCCACGATGAGTTTGCATCGTAATTGACAGGCATAGTGTAAAGGGTAAAACCAAAAATATCATGTTTGTTCATGTCGCATCCAAGAAGAATCAGTTGCCGAACGATATCATCCATTGAGAACAAAATAGCGAAATGTAAAGCATTTCTTTTCGTTAATCTGTGTTCATAAAAAACGGGTGGTTCCGCGTTTATTATTAATTTTGTGAATATCCATTGATGGAAAATGTTAGAAAAACTCATATTAAATTCAACTCTATTAAATTTACGCGTAGCTTCTTTGATAGATAGGTAGGAGATATCCTTAAATTCTTCACTGGACGGGGTTCTTGAGAAGAGAGGGTAGAACCATGTTGGAGAGCACACACTCATTCTAAAAGGAAACACGGATTGAACTAAAGAGAAACTCGGAATGCTTAAATAGATGAGCGATAGTCCGTTCTTAAAAAATTGGATAGTTTTGTCCATCGAGTTCGCTGGGAAAAATTTCTGAAAGCCAAGAAAAAAATTTCTAAGCCTTGGAAAAAAAAAAAAAAAACTTTTGGTTAATTTTTATCATGTCTTAAGACATGATAAAAATTAACTGTCTCTTCTTTTTGTCTCAGAATGATGTCTCATCCTTTCGAATATGTTTCTAAAAATAAATTTCCAAGAAAGAAATGAGTCATGTTCTATTTTTAGAAGCATATCGAGACAACAGGTTAACATCATTTGAAAAAGAGGGTATAGTTAATTTTTATCATGTCTAAAGACATGATAAAAATTAACAAAAAGTTTTTTTTTTTTTTTTTTTTTTTTTTTTTTTTTTTTTTTTTTTAAGGTTGAAAATTATTCTGAGAGAAATATTTTTCCCAACGACTTATCTTTTTTACTCCTACCTACTTTCATTCCCCCCTCTCACTCTTTCTCTATATAAACGATTGTAGAAGGAATCGGAGCTCATTTTCTTGAGTAGATAGGTCGAAAACAGATGGCTACGGGAGACTTAATCATGACGTGTGAAGACGATGATGAACCCTGTTTGGACTTGCAACCTTCTTCGCCTTTATATGAATGTGTTTCTTCGGAGAATGAGTATATCACGTCGTGGTCTGATATATCGCCAACTCCTTCTCCTCCACCTGTCCGCCGTAGGATCAAAAAGAAGAAACTTAATCCAATTCGTGATACTCCTTCTCTGAATTTTAATCCGCCGTTATCGCCCATTTCGTCTTCTCCCTCTCATTATTCAGAAATAATGGACCAAGCCTCTCCACCACGCATGCGTTCTACAATCGAAGAAGATCTTCCCTCCTCATCTCATTCTACTTCTTCTACTAAAAAAAAGAAATATCGAACTGAAATTCATCCGAGTGTCATAGGTGTGCTGGCCATCACGTCTGATGGATACACTCTGACAAACAGTGTCCGGTTTGCCTCTAGAGACATGAAAACGTATCGACCGCATACCAAATGGATTCAGCAATTGAATGAGGATCTGCGAAAACTTCATATTCAAAGACTGTATGTCGCGAATGAACATTGTCGAAAAAAAATTTATCAATTGCTCCGTGTTGAATCTGTATGGACAGTAAGCCAAAACCTTCTCGTCGTCCACAGCAATGTGAGTATTGTGGAACGAAATATTGTCATCGATTTATGGCTATGATCGCCCTGCAACAAATAGTGAAATATGGTGTCAATAAATATATTCATTGAAGAACCAAATGAAGTGTCTTTTTTATGGATGATGATTAGTATTTTGTCCAACCTCCTCTGTGTTCTATGACAGATGCAATTCGTCGAGGCATGGACGCGATTAATGTTTCAAAATAAGTTTCTTCCAAACTATAAAAAGCATCGCGGACCAAGTCCCATAATTCCAATCGGTTTCGAGCTACCCGATTCGCTAATCGACGTTCTAATTCCGCCCAAACATTTTCGACGGGATTCAAATCAGCTCCTTTAGGAGGCCAGTCTTCAACCATAGGAATTTCATGTTCTCGAATCCATTGTGTGACGCGTAAACTCGTATGGATCGGAGAGAGATCGTGCATGAACAAGAGACGGTGTTCGGTGATCAAAGGGTTTAAAGAAACATCGGGAGGTTGACTATGATCGAGAAGCACCGGCTCTAAAACATTAGAGAGGTAATAGTCGGCATTTAAATGCTGGATCCCGATTCGACGGATTTGGTTGGGAAATTTTCCGCTCATGCACATCCAGACACTGAGATTAAAACGACCGGAACGTTGACGGCCTTCTAACGCAGAAGAAAAATAACGTTCGTCTTGATAACGCAGGACCTGTCGAGGCCGCCATACGCGAATAGGACCGTACCCGATCGAACTGAATACTTTCTCATCGGAAAATATAATCCGGGACCAATCGTCAACCGTCCATTCCGCACGTTGAGAAGCAAAGTCGTAGCGTCGTTGACGATGAGTCTCCCGCAAATAATCTTTTCGGACGGGGATGCGCGACACTAATCCTTTTTCTTTTAATCGTCGACGAACCGTTTGAGCGGTGCAAGGCACTTGTAATCGACGACCAATATCCGTCGCGGGTAAAAAGGGATCACCCGTCGACATTTCAAAAATACGTTGATCCATTTCTTGGGTCGTGGCTCGAGGTCGGCCGGATTTGTGTTTGGTTTGATAGTTCTCCTCATTTTCCGAGGAGCGGGAGATCCAATATTGAACTGTGGAAGGAGCGACATTCAAGTGTCGAGCAATTTGACGAACCGTTTGCCCTCATTCATAATACGAACGACGAATTTCCCGTCTTATTTCAATAGGTGTATACGGCATGATAAGAATAAGAATAATACAAGTAGGATCTTGGTTACCACGTTCCTTGATTTCATTTCAACGTGTCACGGTCCCGATAAAATCGTAGCAGGTGTCAATGGTCAATTGCAGTGCACGGAATGTGATCAAATTCAAGATGCGTATGCTTTTATTTTACAAGCGTCCTTTCCTGATGACAGTGATCCGTTCTTATCGGCGCGTCTAGCTCGAGAATATGCGAATTGGACGGGAGATTTGAACGTACCCTGCACATTTCCTCTCATAGGGATTCCTGGTATTTTACCGATCCGTAATGTTTCCGTCACGTTACGTATTTTATTAAACGGGATTCGATTATTACAATGCGTGAATGCCTCTTTTCGATCCCAGGCCGAACCTTTTGAATCGTATGAATCGCTCGAACGGTTCATGATCGAATACATGGACGAATACGCCCAGCATATTGAAAAAATCGCCAATGAAGAGAATCACTCCCAAGTCGATAAAGCGGCTCTGCACGCTCTTTTCACCAACATGAAATCGCTCATGGAAAATGTCCATCAAGACGAGAACCAACCTTTCAATTTCTTAAGTTATTATCACAAAGTCCTAGCTCCCTACGTAAAAATATGTGACGGGGACGATGCTTCGTTCCTTCTACCTCCTACTTCCAAGGATGTTGAAAAGGATCCCGCTTATCAATTATGTTTGGAAATGAAAGCCTCGAATCAAATTCGGGCTCGTTATTCTCCTTACACGACCCTATTTGATCTTGTGCACGTCATGATTTATTGCAATTTATGCTGGAACGAACTCAACGTGGTTGCGAATTTCGTGTTTGAGTTTGGAGTTCGCACTTGTCGTCGCCCCTTCTTCTTCAAAGAATCGTTCTTGACCCAGCAATTGCGAAAACTGGTCACTTCTCAAATTACGTACCATCGGAATACAGAATTCTACTACCTCCTTCGAGAGATTCAACAAGGCGGCACGTGCGATGCCTTATCACTAGAATTTATTGAAAAAATGAGTCGAATCGAAACCTTTTTAGCGAAACTGTTCCTAGGAAAAGCGGATGATCAAATAAAGCAGTTTGCGTTCAAACAAAATTTCCCCTACGTCCTGTTTGTTCCGAAAGAAGACGAAGAGACGACGAAAAAAGCCACCCAAATTGATGAGTACCCCGGATATCTTTTCGGGACCGGGTTTATTATTTCAAAGCTCAAAGGTAAAGGATTAGTGAAAGGTTCGATCGCGACGGGTAAGAAATTTTACCGTCTTGTACAGAAAGTGGCCTTGAAAATACGCGAATTTGAAAAATCCGACGAAGAAATTTTCTGGACGATGGAAATGGTGAAACTGTTCTTATGTTCCGACGGGTATATGGAAAAAGAATTGAGAATGTTACTCAATGTAGCGACGAAGGAATCTCAAGTTCCCTCTCGTCAAGAAATATGTCAAGGGAGAGGAGGAAGAAGAAGAAACGAAGACGGCGAAGAGATGGATATGTCATAATGAAGTAAATCATTGGAAAAAATGGCAGACGCAGAGGAAGAAATCTGTGGAATTTGCCTGAAGGCCTTCAAAGAAACGAAACGCTATAAAGTCTACAATCTCGATTGTGAGCATTCCTTTCATATTAAATGTATAAAGAAATGGATTCGAGAGTATGGTAAAAAGAAATGCCCGACCTGTCGGACTCGTATCAGCCAGGATGATATGCTCTATTTTACCAGCGGAACATTGCAAATGGAACATTTAAGAATAGATTCGGATGAAGAGGAGGAGGAGGAAGAAGAACCAGAAGTGGAAGAACCGCCAAGGCAACGACGAAGACGAAGACCCGAAGAAGATTTAGTCCATCTGGGAGGCCATGGTCTCATTTTTTCAGGGCCTAGTACCAGTCAGACGAGACTCAGAAGACAGAGAAGAGAAGATTTAGTGGGAGATTATGCTTATATGGATACACCTAGACAAAGTTCACCTACCTCAGATGATGAAGAACGGGAAGTCAATCCTTATTTTGGTCGACCGAATGCATTTTGGAGAGAAATGAGACGACAAAGACGAAGTAGAAGGAATTAGATGATTCTTAAAATAAAAATAAATACAGTACGCAAAAATGGAAAAGTAAGACTCACGACTGGTGTATAATATTTCATTATCAACAGATCCATCTCCTATACATCGTTATATCAACAGATCTATTTCCAAATGGAAAAGTAAAACCGACCCACTGTTGAAAAATATTTCTCAAAAAAATTTGATAGTAAAAAAAAAAAAAAAAAAAAAAAAAAAAAAAAAAAAAAAAAAAAAAACCTTTTCGTTAATTTTTATCATGTCTTTTAGACATGATAAAAATTAACTGTACCTTCTTTTTTATTTTGAATGATGTCACCTTTTCTAAAAATAGATTTCTAAGAATGAATCATGCTTTTCTTGGAAATTTATACTTAGAAACATGTCTAGACAACATGTTGACATCATTCCAAACAAAAAGGAGGGTAGAGTTAATTTTTATCATGTCTAAGACATGATAAAAATTAACAAAAAGTTATTATTATTATTATTATTATTATTATTATTATTATTATTATTATTACCACATTAGATTTTTTTTTGAGAAATATTTTCCACCAGTCGGTCGGTTTTACTTTCTTTTTTTGGAGATGTTGATAACGATATATAAGTCGATATATAAGTTTCACTCATTGGGTTCTGATTCATTCGTTTTCGCCTTTGCTTTCACGAGATATCGAGACCGCTTCAGCATTTCGAAGGAAGCCCCTTTGATGTTATACTGTTTCTTCAATCGTCGCTTTAGATTAAATAAATACTGGTAATGATTTTTTCCAAATAGTTTGGATGGAGGAGCATTGAAAAGAAACTGGAATAACTTTATCTGATTTGGATCCTTATAGACTTCTAAAGATTTAGACGCAAACGCTTTTCGTTTCTCTGGATCATCGTTTAGATAGCCCAAGATGTGAATCATCCTCAATTCCGTTTCTAAAAGTAATAAGACTATCAGCGACAGTTCATCTGTTTCATAATTGGAGAGACAGTGATTACGGATTTCATTCATCTGCTCTGCTGTAAAAAGTTGGTGTTTTCGACGACGAGGTTTCTTGACCACCACCTCATCTGCAGAAGGTAAGAACCATTTTCGTCGAATAGCATTTAAAGCATTTGAAATATATTTCGCGGAACGTTGTTTTTGATCGATAAGATATTGGTGATATTCTTGAAGTGTTTCGGTATGATTTAGATCTTTATGCATTTCTAAACACCAAGTTTCATATTGATTTTCATAAATAGAGTAGACTAATTTACTAGTTTTTGAGGGAGACATGATGCTTCTTTTATTTTTGGTATAATGAAGAACTCTTACTTATTTATAATTTTTTTAATAGGTTTTTGAATCAAAAAAAATATTTATAAGAAGAAGAAACAGTAGAAACAAAATGGCCGAATGTTGTCCAATTTGCTTAGACGAACTCATTGCCGAAGATGTAGAAACCATTTCTACTTTAACGTGCCAACATCAGTTCCACACGAAATGTATTGACATTTGGAGAGAAAAAGCATTGACGTGTCCTGTCTGCCGAGAACCGTTTGAAGATGCCCTGCAGAAATTAATTTCTATGTTTCTCCCTTTGCGACGTTCTTTTTTATATGATGTAATTTACGATTATGAAAACCGCATCAGGTTTTCAGACGATGAGGCTGATTTAGATGATTTACTCATGTATGAATTATTGGGACCTTGGGAAACTTCTGAGGAGGAAGAGGAGGAAGAAACAGAATCAATCGAACCTGAGGAAGAAAACCAGAGTGAGGAAACTAATTGAGACTGGAAAAAGGAATCGAGACCATAGATGGGTTTGAGTAAATTAGCCGATGACGGATGTAGGGATTGGACTCGAACCGATGGAATGGATTGGGACTGATATTCATCACATTTCTTTAATCCCATCCGAAGATTTAAAGCCAATGACTTTTTCATATATTCGGAAAGAAGGAATCGCCAGGTTTTGGGACGATACTTTCCAACAATCTCGAGAGCGTTTAACATGCTGAGATAGCATTCTTGAGCTGTCCGACACAGTTTCAAATGAAAGACAACATCCATTTCATTCTCGACTTGCTTCCACCATCTCCCAGGTTGATATTTCCTTGGGTACAGCACTTCATTGTGTGGATATATTTCAGCCTCATCTTCGATCCACGGTTTCATGGTACTGGAAGGAAGGTCGTAGGGATCGCCTAAATGATAATTCAGTAACTGACAATTAGATAAATTGAGATGAAGATGGCTCGTGAAAACAATGAGACGATCGGCATAGGCTGGTTTGACCACCGAGTCTCCAAAATTCGGTTCGATCCAGATGAGAAGATCGCAATGCGTGCCGTCGCATTCGCAAGACGGATCTAACCCGCTGACGAACCAATCGTTGGAATCGTCGAGAAGAATATGGACCGTTTTATGATGTCGAACAAAAAGGGTTTCCAAATGATAGGATAAGAGGGAAGGATGCCTTCCTAAATTACCTAATACAACGGTCACGGGTGCGTCTTGACATTTCTTGAAAAGATCTTGAATGGAACCCATGGTGGTTGTTCCACATACTTGATTCCCGAGACGAGTCAGAAAAGATCCCATGCTTCTTTATTTTTTTAACGCAGCTCGCATATATTCTTGATCTTTCTGGAATTCCGATTCAGGATAAGGTGGCTTTTGAAGACTGGCATTCACTTCATTATGAAATTGAAACCAGACGTGGGCAAAGTGTTCGCCTAAAAACCGTTCTTTATACGTTTTGAGTTTGGATAAGTAATGATACACACAAATCCCGCATCGGAGAGTTCGATATAAAGATTCTGTCACAAAGTCTCTTCAAAGAGTTTTCGCGAGACGAATATCCTCGTCCTGCTCGTCCTGAACTGAAAACGCTTCGGCCATCCAATGTAAAAGCCGCCAGTAATAAGGACCAAAGACCAACGTGTTGTGGTAATTGATGTGATGAAAATAATCTTCGGCTGAAAAAGGTTGTGGGGATACGGAAATGCCGATCCGGGTCATCAAGTCTCGAATCGCCTGACTTTTCCCCTGGAGTAATTCAATCACCGCTTCGTCTAAAAAGAAAAAGTATTCGCTCTTCCATCGAATACGGTACAGGAGCGTTAAGACGCAGTACGTGGTCAATTTCTTTAAATTGACCAACTTTAAATCAACTTTAAATCCTCCTCCTTCAAACGACCTTTAAATCAACTCTTTAGTTGAATCCAACTGTATTCGCCTACCCAAGCTCCAGGTCGTAGAAACGTCCGTCCCCATTTATCTTGGTTCATTAAATTGGCCATGAATAATAAATAGGTGACGACGACTTCATCTAATCGTTGTTGGGGCTCTTCTTCTCGGAAAGCGGTCGTAAAGTGGGTGACGTCAATACCCGGAGGAGGAGGTGGAGAAGAAGGGGTTTTGAAGTGTAAAAGTTCATGAATTTTATGAGCCACGAACGGTGAAACACGAGCCTGGCTTTCTTGGAGTTTGTTCGAAACGATCGGTTCATCTTCTAAATAAGTTCGTTTTAAACGTTTAAAGGTTTGAGCATCCATTCTCTTTACTTAAACCACCATTGACGAAAACGGCAATACCAATCTCCCACGTCTTTATTTTGCACCAAACTGCCGAGCAATTCCCCGAAAGTTGTAAAAATCGTCAGCTTGCGAATGTATGCAAAAGCCAGAAAGAGAAAAATGAGTCCGTTGATGAGGAGGAAAAGGAGAAAGAACCAGCTTTGTGTTAAAATGAGACAAAACAGCATCACGAAGGACGTATACGCTCCAGCGACTAAAAGCGTTCCTAATGTTAAGGAATCCATTTGTTTTTTTCTTCTTCTTCTCTATTCTTGATCTAATGTCTCGTAATAAAGGGTCCGATACGTAATATTCTGGTAAGCATTATAAACGGGATGGTGGATAAAGAGAAATAATAAAATCCATAAGAGGATCGATACCATATTTTTGTTTTCTTTGTTCTGAGTCAGAAGAGAAGAGATAATAATAAAGTAACTCATATTAATTAAAAAAAAATGGTTCGAAGGGATAAAACCAAATCTGATAAAGCGGAACGAAAATTGCTTCGAATGGAAGCAGCTTCTCCTAATCATGTAGGAGACCCAGTCGTTGACAACCCCCTTAACAATCACCCTCCAAGCAATCCATCTAACCATCCTCCTCCAATCCATGACAATCCTCCTAATAATGATAATGTAGGCAATATTCCCATGGACGTGGATGAGGAAATAATTCGTCGGCATAGGCGAGATCTCCTGAATTACGAAGAATACTACCCCGATCGAATGAAATCAGATAAGCGCTATGCCAAATTGGCTGACGGAAATGAGATTTATGCTAAGAATCGACAAGGAGATGAATTTTATATGCTGGATCCCGATGGAAATATTGTGTTTGCAAAACAAATCTCTCCCATCACCGGTAAAATAACCCCTGTCTATGCCGTCGATCATCTGAACCGTTCTATTTTACCCGTCGACGCCCAAAACCGTCCCGTGTATGGATTTGATAGTGATGGGGAACCCATGTTTCCCATGGAAAACGGAAAAATGGTGTATCTGTTCTACGGAGGAAAAGAATGGTATCCGGAAAATCCTCAGACCAAAGAAGAAATCTATGCTTTAGACGAGCACCATCGACCCTATTTTGCCAAAGACGAACATCAAAAGCCTTACTATGCTCGAAAACTCGATGTCAATCAATTCCCTATCGAATATGCTCCTCTCGATTCCAATGGTCAACGGATCTATATTCCCTTAGAGAACAATAAATTCCAATACCCGTTTAATCTCGTCACAAAACGACCGCTGTTTGAACTCTCTCCGGATCAGGACGAAATGTATTTCCGAAACAATACGCTAGGTGAATATTATCCCGTCAACGAATTCAACGATGAAATTTACGCTCGAGATCGTTTGCACAATGAAATGCCGGCTAGGAACATCGATGGAACCCCTTATTACGCTAAGAGAGCGAGTGGGGACGAATACTATCCCAAGCAACTCAACGGTCTCGAAACGTATATTCGAATTGGAAATAGGGACGAACCGGCCTTAGATGCTTTAGGAGGAGGCATTTATGCGAAAGATGAAAACTTGGACGAATATTATCCAAGAATTTACCATGACGACAATGACGAATAAAGCAAAACGATTACCAAAGGATCTTCGATGGCAAAAGATGAGTATTATGCAGTCGACAATCTTGGAAATCAGCGATATAGAAAGGATCGAAGGGAATTTGAAACATATATTACCACTGACGATCCCAGTCTACTGTATGCCCTAGACAAATATAAAGTTCCCCATTATGCTAAAAAACCCGTGTATATCGGTGGAGAAAAAAAATTTGAGGAGTATTATGGAAAAATCAATAACTTGCCCGTCTTTCTAAAGTAACAGGGTCGAGAAATTTATGCCAAAGAGCATTCCGGGGCCGAAATGTATCCCAAAGATTTGTTTGGGAACGACATGATTGCTCGAGATGCCTACGGGCGGTATTATTATGCTAAAGATGAGACAGGAAATGAAAAATATCCCTTGTTGGCCGACGATACGGAACACAAGCCCGAATACATGTCTTACGCCCTCGATAAAAACGGTATTCCGTTCTATCCTATCAATTCTCAGGGTAAACCCATCTATCCTAAAAATGCTACAGGCGATGAATTTTATCAAATCCTTCACCCTTTCACTCAGCAAGTCATCTTTGGAAGAGATACCGATCAGAACCAAGTGTATGCGCGGAAAGCGGATGGAGGCGAAATTTACCCGGATAGCGGTCAATTCGCCATGACGAGGTTGAAAGAATTCTTTTATGCTCATGATAAGAACGGGGTCATTATTTACCCGGTCGATCAACACGGCAACGAACGATATTTAGTGACGGACAAAGGATCGTACGATCAATTGATGAAAGATCCGGCCGTGAAACGATACGCGAAAGATGCAGACAATAATGAAATCTATCCGGAAATTATTCATGCCGATAAGCGCATTACCCAAAAACCTTTAGGAAACCGGTACGCTCAAAATAAATTGGGTGAATATTACTACCCGGTCGATCGTTACAATAACGAGTACATTGTTCAGTTCAAGAAAGTGAGTGAGGAACAAATCTTTGCGAGTGGATACCCCATCACGTGTGATCAAATCATCATTGTTCCCAATTTAAATGACAAGCCCTGGACGCCTGCGTTTATACGAGACCCTAGAATAGAACCCGAAAATTTGATAGGCTACTTGTACCGATCGCATTCGAAACCGATGGATTATTTGACCAATTTGAGATCTAAACGCGCTTCTCGACACGGATTCCAACCCTATAAAGTTATATATAATAACTCGGAGGGTAAAGTGGTCGAGAAAGTGGAAAGCGGTCTTCCAGGACAGGAAGATCCAGTGGAAGAGGAAGAGAAAAAGAAGAAAAGAAAAAAGAAAATATATGCCAACCCGATACAGTCTGACGAAAATAATCATCAATCCACCACCAACTGGACTAAAATCATTCTTTCTATGATAGGTATCTTGGCCATACTTGCGTTCCTAATCTGCATTAATGTACTGTTTAAAAACTAAAGTCGTGAGAGAAAGAAAAATATCTGAAACAATCCATTCTTAAAAAGATTGGGATGTCTTGTCAATCCAGTCGGTTGGAAAAAAATTTTCAGAGCTAAAAAAAAAAAAAAAAAAAAAAAAAAAAAAACCCTTTTTGTTAATTTTTATCATGTCTTCTAGACATGATAAAAATTAGCTATCTACTCTTTTTGTCTAGGAATGATGTCTCACCCTTTCGAAAATTAGACCATGACTCACCCTTTCTAAAAATAAAATTCCAAGAAATAAATGAGTCATGGTGTATTTTTAGAAACATGGTGAGACATCATTGAAAACAAAAGGGGTTAGTTAATTTTTATCATGTCTAGAAGACATGATAAAAATTAACAAAAAGTTTTTTTTTTTTTTTTTTTTAATAGCTCTGAGAAATTTTTTCCAGCCGACTGGATTCACAAGTCATCACCATTTTTTTTAGGAATGAACTCTTCCTTATCTATTTAAGCATTTCGAGTTTCGCTTCAAATGTGTACGTGCTGTTGAAGAGGGACCCACCTAGATCCTAGTTGACTCATTCATGGGGAAGGAAAAAAAAGTATTCTATAACGTGTTGGATAATGTTGGAGGTAAGTCTCTTTCTTTTTCATTTTTTTCTAAAGATTTATGAATGACAAACGGAAAGGTTTCTTTCTTGTACTCTTGAAGGCGATGAAAATAAAACAAAGCTTCTTGGAAAGCACAATATTTGGTCCGACCTATATGTTTCGGACAAAACGATGAATATTCATAGTTCATTGGTATGGGCGCGGTATGAAACGCCTCCTTGTTCTTGGAGACGAAATTGAAATAAATAGGACGGGCCAGTATCTGGTACAAAACATTAATTTTCCAATAATGAGGGCAGTAAATGTTTTTATATCCTGCCGTTAGAGCTACGAGAAACGGTTTTAATTGATCGTACGGCAAATGACCCTCATTCCATGAAAAGCCATGCGTTATATCCGCTAACGGTAAATGAACACTCGATACACTTTGTTTGGCGGAATAGGATAATTCAGACCACGGTATGGGTGGTTCCACGTAGATAATGCCTTGGGAACGATCATGGGTGATATAAGCCACTTCTTTAATAATATAGTCGGAAAAGTCATCATTATAAGAAAGATTGATTTCTTTGGCGAGAGGATCACCATTCAATTCGAAACCTTCGAAATTGAGAACGATATAAGATTCCATGTTTTATTTTTATCGGTTATCTTGTTTCAGGAGAACATTGAATCTAAAATCCTCTACGGTTATCACATGAAAATCTCTCAATCTGCCTTTTAGATAGGTGGCTCCAACTAAGTGGATGGATTGAGTTCCATATTTTTTCTTTAATTGTTGGAAACAAATCTGCTCTGATACTTGTACTGCAATAGGTCCTAGACGTATCCTATCCTTGCGAGTGAACAGAGTTATATATTCTATACCCACTCGATGTTGACGAAACTTTTGTAGAAATTGTATTAAGGACCAAGATTGAAGACCCAAGGTCGATTTTAAATCTCTTTCCAAATCAAACGTGGCAGTATGGGAAATAAGAACAATATATCGAAAGGAGGGACCTATTTGTCGATTGAACCGTTCGGTGATTCGCCATGGAAGAAAGGTTGAATGATTCATTTTTTTTCAATTTAATTTAATTTTTTTTCTTCTTCGGTTCGAAGGATTAAACAAGCATGGCAGAGTATTACGATATTTCTGTTTTGAAAACTATTCAATTACCGATTGATCGACTCATCCGATTCGTGATTGGGCAAAATCCTCAACTTGAAAACTATCAAGCGACGTACCGGTTTCTGAATTTATTTTTTGAGATTACGCCTCGACTCGTTCGAGATTTTCAATCACATGCCGTTGCTCATATCCGTCACGTGTTAGATAATATGTCGCAATATGGACACCTATATCTTTTAAACGATCAGCAGCCCCTGTTTAATGCCCTGGAATGGAATGATGAAGAATTTATTTTATCGAATGAAGAAGTCTTAGACCCTATTCGCAAAATGGCCAGTCAGTTTTTTCCTAAAGATTCTGCTCATTACCATATCACTTGCATCTATCTATTATACTTTTACGCACTACTCGCGAATCCGAAATATACTTGGATCACAATGGATTATTTAATGCACGGCAATAAATATCATTAATATTTATTAGCTAAACATTCTCACGAAGAAAAGTAAAAATAAAATCATTAGACGAGAAATTTATTTTTGAAAAGATAAAGCGATATAATGGAATTTTATCCGAATCGATATGGTAGCGAATATTACAAATATCGAAAAAAAGATCCAGTCTTTGTGAAAAGTGAATATGGTCATGAAAGGTATGCCATTCACTCCCAAAAGGGGGAAATCTATCCCGACAAAGGTGATCCTTTCGCTAAAACCCGAGACGGCCTTCCATATTATGCCAAAGACCGGAAAGGAAATGAAAAATATCCTCTACAACGTAAAAAATCCCTCGTTATTCAAATTCAAAACGAATTCGTTCTGGCCAAATACGCGGACGGAAAAGAACGATACCCGGTGGATTTTAGAGGGAACGAATATTATTTAGTGAAAAATGAAGAACCTTACGTCCTGAAAGATGCCCAAGGTGAAATCTACTTTGCTAAAACATGTAGTGGAAAAGTCCTCATTCCCTGGAATTATTTTGAACAGTACAAGTATCTTCTCTCAGAACATTATAAACGCACATGCGATGCTGCAGGAAACTGCGTTTATCAATCCACGGTACCCGTTGAAGAAATTCTTAAAAAGTTGTTTCCATGCCTCTGTTTGTGCTTAGCTGAAATACCTACAATGGCTTTTATTCTAGCAGCTACGTTAATGTCAATACCAGGACTGTAAGAACAACGTTCTTATATATAGTCAGTGAGAAGAGAAAGAATGACTCGAAGCTGGCTGAGAAAAAATTCTATTAAAAAAAAAAAAGAAAAAGAAAAAAAATCTGAAAGGATTCAGATTTTAGATTACGTCCAAAGGGGCATTGTCCCCGAAGGACTTTGATTGTCGTTAATGATATGATAATTGTTTTTCAATACAAATAATTTTTACAATAGTTTTTTTACTAAGGTCTATTACAATGGTTTCTTCTTACTGCGGTTGCTTGACTACCGTTTTATTGAGAATGATTACTATTCTATTGTTTCATACAACGGGAAATGGTAACTATATGGAAATGGAGGACAAGAGAGAGGAGGATGAGAAAGTGGAGGAGGATAAGAGAGAGGAGGAGGATAAAATAGCGAGGAGGAGGACAGAGTGGATGAGGATAAGAGAGCGAGGAGGAGGTGAGAGTGGATGAGGATAAGAGAGCGAGGAGGAGGGGAGAGTGGATGAGGATAAGAGAGCGAGGAGGAGGAGAGAGTGCAGGAGGATAAAAGAGCGAGGAGGAGGGGAGAGTGGAGGACTATTACTTTCGTTCGGCCGTTTTACGTTGGTTTGAAAAGTGAACCGACACGTCTACGGTTTCCGACGCAAAATGCCCAAACGAAACTAATAGTCCTTCGGGGACAATGCCCCTTTGGACAAAAAAAAAAAAAAATCACCTTTTTCTTCCGAAATTGATGTCTTCAATTTTCGAAAAATTGAAGACATCAATTTTCAGACTAAAAGAGGGTTTTTTTTTTTTTTTTTTTTTTTTTTTTTAAGAATTTTTTCTCAGCTGTTAGAAATATTTCCAACCCGACTCGATCGACCGGACATCACCCTTTTTTAAGAATGGACTCTCACTTATATATTTCAGCATTGCGAGTTTCACTTCACATGATTCTGTGTTTTTGAAGAAGAAACATCTTGAAATCTGGCTTTCTTCAGTCAACTTTTGTTTTTTTCCAAGTCATTACACAATGAAATGTTGGGAACCTACCTCATGCATATGTAAAAAGGTTAGTAATTCTTGTCTTTTTTCAGATTTTTGATGATAACATTATCGTAATAAATAACTTGTCTTTTATGCTGAGGCAGATCAATGGGTTCATCGTCCACTTTTAAATGTTTCGTGGTTGAGTGTTCTCCCTCTTCGTCGTCATGCTTTCGTTTGAGAGACGAATTCAATTCGGCATTTTCAAACTGAAGGGGTTCTACTATATCCAAAGAAGAGGAAATATTATTTTCGGCTGAAAAGGAACTGAAATCCATTTCGGTCCGTTTCAAATGTCCAAATTCATCATTGAAACGCATAATGAGTTCCGTTTCGTGGATGGAGGTGTCGCGCATCGTTTTCAAAAATTGTCGAATGGCCGATTTCAGTTCGTTAAAGGTCGTAACAGAACCGGGAATGATTTGTACATCGGCATACTGTTTGAATTGTGTAAAAATATCGGTCGAAGATAGAAATTCTTTTTTGAATTCTACTAATATTTCAGGTTCGGAACGGTAACGGATCATGCCGTCCTCCATGTTAATATTGTGGGCCAGATGCAGATAAATCATTAAAAAGAAACCTTTATAGGAATCTTCGACGATAGAATCTTTGGTTTCGAGTAAATATTGATCCTGCATCACTTGTTCTGAGGTGAAGGATGGAGCATTTTTCGTAAACACGGCGTCAAAAGGAATTGCTACCACGCGATCATTAAACGCCTCTGTGGCCGTACACACTGGGAACGTATTGGTAGAAGCCATGAGTTTGGCACTGGGAATCGCTCCTACATTTTGCTCGTACAAATTCCGAAAACTGGTGGTCGAATTACCCGTGATTTCTTTCACGAGGTTTTCGTTTAATTTTCCCGACATTTCTTCAACAGTCACTACCCGACAACAAAATAACGAAGAGGCCAGTTCGGGTTGGGCTGATAGTCCTTGACCACTCGTCGTTTGTAAATTGACGGCTCGAATACCATGACTATAGCCTCCAAAGACCTTCGAGATCATTTGAAAGAATTTACTTTTTCCATTGCGCGTGTTGCCTTTCAAAATAAAAAATTTGCGACCGTAATTGGTCGCAATGAGAAGACTGGCCAGGACATCTAAAAGGTACATGAACAAATCGTATTCAAAACACGTATATTTACACATGTGCACATAAAAATGAAGCATGCTTTGAATGAGCGGGTTGGTTTCTAGTTTGTCATGAAACTCGCGCACTTTTTCCCGCAGCGTATCCAGTAAATCGTCCGTGAGGTCGAGAAAACAGCTTTTCAGGTATTGTAGAAAAAATTTCCGGTCGGTTAATAAACGATAGATGGCTATCAAATCCGGATCGTGACGAAATTGCATCAACTCGTGTCGACTAAAATTGATGCCCAGACGTCGATCCGATAGGTAAAATTCCGGAACCGTCCCTCCTACATGACCCGTCAAGAGATTCAGAACCCCATCGTGGGTTCGAATATGCCATTTATGTCGATCCATTTGAATGATTTTACGATCAATGTTGGTTCGACTCAGAATGGACGAGACCACATAATTAATGTTGACCTGTTTCATAATGTCTGTGAAAGGACACATGTTTTTAGTTTTATCGGCAAACTGATTCCGAGCATAGGCCTGAATGGAGGACCAGATGGCATTCATCAGGTTTAGAATTTCTATCTGGTGGGGCACTTCTTGCCAGTACTCGTGGATATTATTCCACATATAGCGTTGAGGTTTCTTGCAGGAATTGTGCATGGTAATGACGAGAATCGGAAAATATCGCTCTTGAATTCGATGAATTTGTTCCACGAGCTGATCTCCAGACACCGAATATAAAATAACGCCTTTCATGGTTTTGATAATAGCTTCCAGTTTATCTTTAAATTTGTAAATTTTAGGATTGAGATTCGAACCACAAAAGAGGATCGTGTCGAGAGTAAAATCTTGGGAAATGATATCTATAATTTTACTGTTGATTTTTTCTACAGAATCTATGAGTTCGTGAGATTCTAATATCGTACGCAAATGGGATGCGAGTGTATGGGAGGACATTCGTAAATGTTGACACAAGGCACAAAAGACAGGTAAAAAATAGTAACCTTGATTGTACTGCATAATCGTACGAAGGGGATTGGGATCGGAATGCAAACTAGGATTGTCTAACTTGAGAGCTTGATTCACCGTCTGGAATACATCGTTTTCGATGACGATAGAATTTTGACTTTCCCGGTACCATCGTTTTAGAGCCCGGTTATTCGATTCAAAGTCTGAAATCACAAACCCGTTAAACTTGATAAAGTAAAACGTTTTTAACCAATGATGACCTTCGGTTCCAAAATCCTTCCCTTTGTAAATATACATCGGGGTTTTTAGTTTATACACAAACGTAGCCACTTTTTCATCGTCGGGTCCAGCTTCCTCATCTTTGCTAATAAGCGTGGGATACGATACTCGATACAAAGGATCGTACAGTGTCACCACAGGCATCATATATTCATAAAGTTGTTTTTGAATATCCATTGGCTGGAGGTGGAGCAGTTTACGAAAAAAGGAATTGGTATTATCCTTGCGACGTTTAAATTTTGATTGAATGCCTAACAATCGCATGCTGAAAGCATTGGGATTGGTCAAATCTAAACGCCAGGTGGTTTGTTCGTCTACATAAATAATCAGCATGGGTTCGTATTTATTCGTATAGGGCTTGGAGGAATTCACAAGCGTCGCATTCGCTAAAACGTCCAACTGGAAAATAAATTCAGATGTTTCGTGATAGAACCGGGGTTGAAGTTGGCTGCAGAATTGAATATAATCATCATGAGCGATCGAGATTTCCGGCAAATGGACATGAATACCACCTCCTGGACGAACAGCCACAATAAAAGTAAAATGCTTAAGGGATAAAAAGTAAAATTTTAAGGTTGAGAGAATAACAGAATCTACATAATCGTAGAGCATAGATGAAGGAAGGGATGCATCGCATTCGGTTTTAATATCAATATCTAGGATAAAGGAATGATGGGTCGTCGAGCAAAGATCCATCGTTAAAAAAAGATTTTCGGCAGACGTTCGAGTATAAAATCGAGAAAATTGTGCGTAGTCTTTTCGGTTACAGTAAAAGATTCCTCCCGACATCTGGTAGAAAATGTAAGCATCGTTGGGCGCATCTCCAACCGAATTAATCCTTGTTAAATAATGGAGGCTCTGCGACATGATTATATATCTTTAACTTGATTAATATTTCTTAAAAAAATACAAGCAATGCTTTGTAAGTAAATATCCTATAAAATCTCCACGTGCTCCTCTAAAGAATAAAGAAACTGAGCACTTTTACCTTCATAAAGTCTGTTCCTATATACTGTTGAATTCACGGCACAGAATGATTTAAAGTGAAATTCATTTCGCACGTCTTAAATAGATAAACCAGAGTTCTTTCTAGCCAGAACTCAGAAAAAAAATTCTAAAGTAGATATTAAAAAAAAAAAAAAAAACTTTTTGTTAATTTTTATCATGTCTTTAGACATGATAAAAATTAACTACCTTCCCCTTTTGTCTGGGAATGTTGTCTCACACTTTCGGAAAATAGAACATGACTCATCCTTTCTAAAAATAGAACTCCAATAAAAGAATGGGTCAAGGTATATTTTTTAGAGAGTGAGACATCCTTCCCTGACAAAAAGAGGGGACAGTTAATTTTTATCATGTCTAAAAGACATGATAAAAATTAACAAAAAGTTTTTTTTTTTTTTTAAATATACATTTCAGATTATCTGGGAAATTTTTCCCAGCCAGCTTTTACTTTTCTAGACATAAACGTCCTTGTTTATGTCCTTGAATGACGTCATCTCTCATGTATATATAAAGCGTGTAAGTTGGCTCTGCTGACTTATTCCTTTCGAGGAAGAAGGCGAGATAAAGTAAGCTCTGTCATGGATAATGAAAAGTACTACAATGTTTCGGATTATGTGGAAGCGTATGGAAATGTTTATAGACAATATTATTTTATAGCTGTTCGTTTCAAACTACCCATCTTCCATGTCGATACTTTGAAACATTTTAGCCCGGGTCTCGTTCGAGCACCTTGCATTCTCGTGGTCAGTGAAAATCGACTCATTTTCCAAGGAGAAAATTTAGACAAAGACTATCCGTTTCCTCATGGGTCTTTAGTCTTTTGCGTGCATGGAACAAAAGAGGATCCTCGTTGGATTAACGTCTCTAGAGATACGACCGATCAGTTTTTACAAAGTTTATTTCCCTCTCGAGATTTTATCAAGGTCTCCTATGAAAATAATACCTTATTTGTTTGTTCGACCATCAATCCGTTTTCCTTGTTCTGGAAAGTACTTCCTCGCAATATGGCTTTTCGCGCCTTAAGCGATCTGACGATGACCTACATAAAAAGAGAACCTTTCCAGTTAGAGCATTGCATGCGCCTCCGATTTTTCAAACGAAATACGCACGTCTGGGAATCGTGGTCCAACTGGTATCACTATTTACATCCCATGCTCATCCTCCACTTCATACATTTAACGGGACAAGCTGCGAGTGCTCAATTGGCTGCCAAACTTCATAAATTGTGGAAACGCTCCCTTCCACCTTACCTGCATACGGATTCTATTCCATCGGACTTTTATACTTGTGAAATTACTTTTGACGACACGAAATTAACCGGTGTTTGGTTTGTCGTTTTGAATATGTCTTTAGTGATGTATGTTTCGCCCATGCTTGCGTCATTCCATCATGAAACGTTCCTCGACGTGAATCGTGAACAATGTAATTATTGGCTACCGTTTTACCGAAATAATGAATTATGGACCCGAGAAGGATTTAAAATATACGTTTCCCACTTTAGAAAGAATCGTCGCTACTTGAAAGAAGTCATGATTTGGTTATCGTCCCGCTCCGAAGAAAAATATCAATATATGTTGCTCGATTTGAACAAAGTAGCCTACCTTTTAATGATTTAAAAAAAGCAAAAAGAAAAGAATGTTACGAGAACTGGTTCGATGTCTTATTCAATACCAGTCCGACCCCACTTTTATATCTTTAAATGTCGTTGATGGTCTCAAACAAAATCTTCGAGACGACGCGATCGATGCTTTTCTCCTGAGTCGACCTTTACTCCATCTCTATCCTCAACTGTATAAAAAGAGTTCGAGCATCATCGATTTCTTGTTTCGCATTTCGGGCTTGCATTTGGAAGAGATTGTTCCGATGGAATCGCAGGACCTGGAAAACAAAATCGCTTCTTTGGAAACTCAATTGGAGGCAGATCGGAAAGCTTTTGAGAAACAAATCGAGACGCTCCAACAAGAGCACAGGAACGAAATGCGTTATTTTCTAGCGGAAAAAGAACAATATGTGAATACCGCTCGATTCGGAAAAGAGCATTCAGTCGTGGATTTGCAACGACAATTGGAATGCCTTACATGGGAGAAAGAAACCCTGCAGACTGAGTTGGAGCAGCTGAAACGGAATCACGAAACCTTACAAACTCAGTGGGAGCAATTGAAACGAGATCACGAAACCTTACAGACACAAATTCGAACGCATGAGTCTGAAAAAATACAATGGCAAAGGCAAATAGTAGAACAACAACAACAACAACAACAATTGAATAATAATAATAATATCGAGTTTCCAAACCGTTTGATGAACGAATGGCAAATGCTGCACCAACGCTACGAAACGGGACTTGAAGAATGGATGCAACGAACGGAAAGTTTAATCCGCCCTTTGCAAATGGCTTTACAAGAAACGATCGAGCAACTGAAACTTCCTCCTTCTTCTACGACTACGGTCATTGAAACTTTACCGCTCGAATCGCCTCCTTCTCAGCAGCTCATGATCGAGTCGTCGCGATCTAAATTAGAGCAATTACAAGAAACCCTCGACCAGTTTTTAACATCATATTAATCGGAACAAAAACAGCACGTCCAGCAATTGAACGAGGAACTGAAAGGACAATTGACCCTTTGTCAAAACGAAAAACGGATATTGGAAAAGCAGTTGGAGCAGGGTCAGAAAGAACGAACCGACCTCCTGCAAAAATGGAAAATCGAGTCCGAAACACATTTCCAGGAAGGTATTCAACGCGTTCTTGACACGCTGCAAAAGAAAAATCCTCATATCGAGACGATTCTTCGAGACGAAATGGCTAAACAAATGAAGGAGTTCCACGAAACGCAGTTTATGACGTTTTTACAGACGATCCTTCCCCCCTCATTTTGGAAACCTTTAGGTGCGAACCAAGATTGGAAAACGTTTTTCTTCCAGCAAATTCAAACGTATATCCAGTATTTACAAAATTGGCAAACCCAGCTTTTGAACCAATTAACACTTCTCGGGAATGCTTTAAATCAATCGCTAACGCCCGACAATTTAGCTCATTCCATTCTTCACAGTCTCCCTTCTTCCTCTAAAAGCATGATGGAAGACACGACCCTCTTGCAACGATTGCACGATCTTCAACAATCGATTGAGAACCAGAACGAAGCGAAGAAGGTCCTACAACAAATCCAAGCTCAACTCCATCGGGATCGTAGGCAAGAACATAAAAAATTACAGCAGAGTCTAGAACATGAAAAACGGCAACGCGTCGCTTTGGAAAAGAAACTGGAGGTCCTGAAAACGAATTTGGTAACTCTGATACGGACTAAATGGAATGCGTATTTTGGGGCCACGGATTACGATCAGATTCTCTCGGAACTCGAAAAAGTATTCCAATTCAAAGAAAATCTAGAGAGGACCCTCGAAACGCAATTGGCGCAACTGAAAGGTCATTTTCCCGAAATACTGGTCGTTCAATTCGATAATTTGGCGTCGAGCATGATCGAATGGGCTCGACAGGTCGAGAATCACAACGATTGTGAAGTCGAGCTCCGTAAAACCAAAGAACAACTTTTCGAATTGAAACAGAAACTCGATCAAGTCGAAAGTAATTATACGAAATGTAATGAGTACCTCCTCTACGCCAAAACGAAATTGACCACGTTCCTAAAAACGATCCTTCAGAATGACCCTAGTGATGAGAGGGAAGATTGGCCGCAAGCCGTTGTCCATCAACTCCAAAACGTGATTCACGAGCATCGACAATTTCAAGATCTCGTTTATAAACAAATTGTCACGCTTCGAGCCCAGTTTCCGAACATACCAGATCCCATTGAAGAATTGGCGAATTCGGTGATTTTATATTTCGAGCAGGAACGAGACCTATACCGACGGCAGTTAGAGGAACGTCCTCACATTACCGAAGTGAAAGAACCCACTACTGTACCGGCCATTACGTATCCTACGGTTTCAAATGGAGGAATTACAGCGGGAAGTGAAAGATTTACAAAACCAACTGGAAGTGTCTCGGTCTCGAAACCAAACTTTAGAAAACCAACTGGCTAAAGCTCTCGTAGCTCCGCAGGATGTAGAAATGTCCGATACTTCGAAATATAAACGAAAGCACGTATCGACGGTCGACGAAGACTATGTAAGAGGTCTGTCATTGGATTTACAAGAGGCCAAACACGCTTTAGATCGATGTCTAGACGAAAAATCCCACTTGCAAAAGGAATTGGAACACATTAAAACCGAACCAACCCCTTCTCCCTCCGTATCGTCCGATTTCAAAATGCTCAGCGACCTGTTTTATCAATTATACGTGTCCTATTTTCGATTACGATTTGATGTCGTGTACGGAAAAACCGTTTTTTCGTCGGAGGAATATATTAGATCCGTGCTGAATAAATTGGATTTCGTGGATCGAAGCATTCGATCCAATATGACTGTGAAAGAATGGACCGATGTTTTATTGCAATACATCAAGTGGGACGTACAAACTCTGACAGGAGGGTTAGATTGGCAGGGGTCGCATACAGCCGACATTAAAGATGAATTCTTAACCTATTGCATGAATCAAACGATTGAAATCATTGACCGGTACGCGAAAGAATTGAGGAAACAGACCGAGATGTTTAGAAGTCCATAAAATAATAATAAAGGGGAACTATGGAATATTCAGAGTTAATCGATCGTATTCTTGCGCACCCGATTTTAAAAGCGGGGATTGACGAAATCGTTGAAAATAACCCGAGAACGTTAAACCTCGTGAGCCGGGAATGGAAAAATATATTAGCCAACAATCCTCAGTTTCAAGATTTTCAAGCTAAAGCGATCCCGTTCCAGCATCCCGTAGAAAAAGGTTATATTCAGATTGAAAATATTAAAGATTTCAATCATCATTATAATATTCTCGTAGCGGGGTATTGGGTTCTCTGCGCTACTAATTATAAGAGGAATCTGAATGCCCATTCTTTCATATGTAAACTCTGTCTTCCTCTGGTGGACATTACCAAAGCCGTGGCCGCCGATCATTCCCAAATGCTGATTTCAGAACAATGTCGGTTCTTCATTGAAAAATGTAGACCTTCTCTCTGTAAAGCGTGTCGGCAAATGAATCAACGAAATGATCTGAATTCTCAGATGTCTCAAAATCAATCATGTTTACGCAAAACCAAAGTGTTTGATGGAACGACCCTTTTAAACGTGTTTCAAGAAACCCTGGACTAAGAATTTGTGAATAACGATATGTTTATTGGTATTTTAAATATTAAAATTAATTCGCGGTACTTTTACGAAACGGACGCTTTGTATTGTAGAGTAGGAGGCATTTGTAGAGATATGATTCTCTTTCAAGAAGATGCTCTGAATATGATCGAAAAACCCGTGTTTCAGTTAAATATTTTAGAACCTTCTTCGAGAAATATTATTAACGAAACCATTTCCACTACCTTCGATAAAGAGAAAATCAAAACTGAAAAGGTGGATCCAGACCAGGTTCCCATCAAAAGCAAGATCAATCCAGATCTGTGCAAACCATTCAAGAAAGAGAAGCCTAAGAAGGAGGCTGAGGATGTAAAAGGCAATGAGGATCCAGTCTATTTAGGTGAGGTTTCTGCCAGTTCTATGAAGAACAAGTTTAGTAAATTTGCGTATAAACCGTACGCTCTCAGGTCTCGTCGTGATCTGGATGATCTGGATTAGAAGTTAAAAAAAAAAAAAAAAAAAAAAAAAAAAAAAAAAACTTTTTGTTAATTTTTATCATGTCTTTAGACATGATAAAAATTAACTACCCTCCCCTTTTTGTCTGGGAATGTTGTCTCACTCTTTCGAAAAATAAACCGTGACTCATTCTTGGAATGATTGCCATTAGAAAGGATGAGTTATGGTCTATTTTTAGAAAGTGTGAGACAACATTCCCGACAAAAAGGGAAGGGGGTTGTTAATTTTTTATCATGTCTAAAGACATGATAAAAATTAACAAAAAGTTTTTTTTTTTTTTTTTTTTATAGATCTTAAAAATTTTTTCCAGCCGACTCGATCAACAAGACCATCATTTTTTTTCAAGAATGTGTTCTCACTTATCTATTTAAGCCATTCAAGTTTCATTTCAGATCGTTTAATGCTGTGGTCTGTGTACAAGCTTCTACATGATGAAAACAGATTCTGTGTCAAGGTATATTACCATTTTGTTTTTTTTTTTCCTTTTTTACATAATAGAAATTTTTCTGTACTGACTTTTTAACCCCCCGCCAACCAAATCAATTTTTTTCTCCAAACCTTTTCGCATTTAGCAAGTTAGGAACCGCGTATCAGAAAATTGCATGGCATTTTTCATAATGAGATTATCGGGCAAATCCTTTCTCGTCAATTGTTTATTTAAAGCCGTTTCTTTGGGATACGTGATGCATTTGGATTGATAGAGATACGAAGATCCTGTTTCTTCTCCCATCACAACAATCGGTTCAGGGTGACAAATATCTTCTAACGTATAAAACCCAACCCCTTTCTTGTACGCGACATTCGAAATGACGGTTTCGGGAACGAGGTCTAAATTGGGTAGCTTATGAAAATCGAATAAGCAATGCGCCAGCAGGAAATTGTAAAAAGGAGAGAATTCCGTTTTAGGGTCGACAAAGAGACCTCCATTCGCCATGTCGCATACCTTTATCTTGTCGAAAAGCGTCGCTACATTTGAATTATTAATATAGTGTATAAACCGCAAAGACGTTGCTGAAGCGTGCTCTTGAAATGAACCATCATTTCTTCTTGCATCTTCGTGGTATTGTTCACGCCTAAACCAATTTCGTTCGTGTTGCCAACACTTAAATTCCGTAGCAGTTCGTAATGGAAACGCCGATCAAACACATCCATGGCGTTATTGCGTTTCAAGTCGGTCGGGTCTTGAGAATACAGGTGGTTGATATATTGCTCGATGCACGGGTTGAGTTTAAATGTGAGATCGTCCAACTGGACGTCGTGTAAATCGGGTCGGAAATGTTTATCCAGGAACTCGCGTGTCGGTAAAATGACAGTATTTTTCGGAAACGAGAAATTTTCCTTCACAATCAGGAAAGGTCCAACGACCTTGGTATGCGATTCCGATTCCATTCGATGATAATAAATTTGCAATCCATAAGGATTTCGAAGATGGTTCAGGCAGAGAATATTCCGACTCGCCGAAATATTGTCCGACCCACAAGGAATTTTTCGATTACTAAAAATACAATTGGATTCGTTCATTGTCTTGGTTTCTGAAAATCCGGCAAGGGTCAAGAGACATGCGATTTTTTAACAAGTCTGGAGGCAAAGTCGCTAAACAATTTAAACAATTCGACATTCCTGTCAAACGAGCAGGGGAGGTCGCTAAAGTCGTCGCGAAGAATAAACCCCTTCAAAAAGCTTTTGATAAAGTGTTTAGTAAGAAAGCTCTTCTGACCGCAGGAGGGGTGACGGCCATCGCGCTCGGTTCTCAATATGTCAACCAATACATTCGGGACAATTCGGGCTGTTTTCTCTACAACGGAGGGGACATGGTTTGTAAACTTAAAGAATTGAGTTGTTGTCAACCCGAACCTGTTCACGGGATCGAATCGTGCACGGGATTTCCTATTCAGCAATGGAATGCGTGTGAAGGGTACGACAACGAGAAAGAGGATACGTGTTGTCGATTATGTGATTGTCAATATCACGATTGTACACCGACGCAAGAATTGAAATGCCGTCGACCCACGATCGGAGAAGCTTTAACGCATTTCAGTCAAGACGTGACGAGTTCCATCACGAGTGGTATTTTGGATGTTTTGGGTAACATACCGTACCTAAAACCAATCTTGTTGGGAATTATTCTTGTCATCATCGGCCTTATTATTTGGAAATTCGTATAAGAAAAGATGGATATCGTTACACTTCAATCCTTAAAGACTCCTATCGATCACCTTCTTCATCATAAATATCGTCCTCGACTGAATACCGTGGTGCCTCAATATATCAAATTTCATAAATTTCCGCCCTTTACGAGCCTCGTCACGCTCGAACTGGTGCGCTATCCAGAAGTACGGGAAGCGGTGCGAGACTATATTCAAACGCTGTTTCGAGAAAAAGAGAAATACGGCTATTTGTATTTTTTGAGTGAACAAAACCTCGTACTTCCATTTACAATTCAATGGAATACAGAATTGGTCGTGGATCCATTGAACTTTTTTACTATCATTACGGAAATAGATCAGATAGCCGACCAGTTCGCTCAACGGGGAGATATGACGTACGAAATAACTCGCGTTGAAATACTCTATTTTTTAGTGTTGATTGTGAATATTCAACTCAATTGGATCACGGTCGATTATTTGCTACGATGTAATCAGATGTATGATTACTTGATTGCTGCTCCTAATCGAATCTTGACCAATTCCGAAATGGAAAAGAATACAATATGATCTCCAAGTTACGAAATGCTTCTTCTTCAACCCTCCTGAGCGATCTGAAGTAAAACTTGAAATGTTTAAATAGATAAGCGAGAGTCCATTCTCGAAAGAATTTTGAGATGTCTTGCCAATCGAGTCGGCTAGGAAAAATTTCTGAGAGCCCAGAAAAATTTCTGTAGATGAAAAAAAAAAAAAAAAAAAAAAAAAAAAACTTTTTGTTAATTTTTATCATGTCTTAAGACATGATAAAAATTAACTCTCTCTTCTTTTTGTCTGGGAAGGATGTCTCACCGTTTGAAAAAACAAATCGTAACTCATCCTTTCTCATGGCAATCATTGCAAGAATGAGTCACGGTTTGTTTTTCGAAACGGTGAGACATCCTTCCCAGCCAAAAAGAAGAGAGAGTTAATTTTTATCATGTCTTAAAGACATAATAAAAATTAACAAAAAGTTTTTTTTTTTTTTTTTTTTTTTTTTTAAGCTCTCAGAAATTTTTTCCAGTCGACTTGATTCACAAGACATTTCAAGATGACGTCATCGTTTCAAGAATTGTGTATATCAGTGGATAACTTTCGCACTTCTTGTGAGTTGAGTTCCTAGCTGAGCTAAGGGAATCACAATTTCTCAATCTACAGATATTTGCTTCGTTTTTTTTTCTCTTTACAACAGAACACATGGAGAGGAAACTGGTCGTTCCATAAATTCAATTCTTAACCGGACAATATCGAGAAATTTTCGAGCTTCCCGACTTAGGCGAATGACGATCGGGTACGATGAATTTCTTGGTACAATGATACCTTCTTCTTCTTCGGTTTCGACCGTTTCGGCCGAAAAGCATATTTTATGTCGAGCCAAAGTTAGAGCCAATTGAAAGAGTTTCAGATTGCCGTACCTGATTTCTGGATCCGTGGAACGATTCTGATGATAAAATTCCAGCCATGATTGAACCAGGTAAGGTAGATGAGCATAGGGTTTAGCAAGTGGAACTGGTTTTTCTTCTTCGATTTTGGTCAGACACCATAAATCATGAGGAATGGAAGCATATCGAACTCGGTGAAGCGCATGCTGACAATCGTATTCGTAACTCTCGAGAAACGTCAATTCGCTCACATCTGTGACGGGATGGAACAGACACGCTGTGTTTCTATTAGCAGGTTGTTTCGGATGAGATTCGAGCATGACATAACTTAAACATAAGAAAGCCTTTTTGTATTCAAACCCGATGATCGTCGAACAGAGTACGACCGGTTGAAGTGGATACATGTTTTCTGGTTCGTAAAGAATAGGAATCCAGTGCACGGTCGTGGGGATGGCTTGATATTCCATGTACCGCTTATACGGTGATCGAACATATAAAATCGTTTCCGGTTCAGAACCGTTGACGACGAGTCCAATGCATTTCCCGTTAGGATTCGATCGAGTAGCATTTTCGAACCCGATTTGAAACGGGTATTCGATCAAGAGTCCGACCTTCTCAAGCGAATTTCTCTGATCGTACGTATTCAAAATATCTTGGACAATATATTGAGGATAGTGCTGATACGTCCATTGTTTTTGAATGAGCGCCGTACTCTTATTGTACTCAATGGAAAACGGGATGGGTTTCTCAGGATTCACGGACGGTAAAAATTCAGTAAAGGAAGACGGAAAAGCCGTTCGCGTTTTCAGAGGATCGTAATAAACGTCCGGTCGATCTTTCCATTCGTTGATGAAATTATGGACGAGGTCATTCTCGTGATGGACCTGGTTGGACAAAAAACAAAGACGATACCTTTTCCCTCCGTCATCTTCTGGTAAATGTAATCTGGGCCCGTTATCATCATCAAAGTAATGTCCTCCTGGATACGGTATATCCCATTCGTCTAAATATAGAATTGTATGATTATTTTGGGAGCGGTACACGTTTTCGAACACGGGATTTTGTAAATACCGTTTGATCGTTTTAGGATCTTTCACAAAAAATGGTGTGGCGAAAAGTTTGAAAAGATTGTGGGAGGATTCCGATGAATTCGGGATCGTGGGGAAAATGACCCGTTCGTTTTCTAAAAGAAGGATCCATGATGCATTGCGTTGAAGAAAAACGGTACACGACAAGTCCGACATTTTACAATAGGCGGCTAGGGCGAGAACGAGTGGTTTCTGACTCGGGACGACTTTATCGAAATGAGCGAGTTTTCGAATCACAGAAGGTTGAAGCCGCATATGGGCTAAGGGAAAAAAATCGTATCTTGAATCACATTGAATCCTCCTAAATGCAAGCCATGAAATTGGCTGTAAAGTGTAGGGTATTTATGAATATTCATTATCCTTTGTTTTTGAGAGGTTCGGATTAAAAAAAGAAGAAAATAGACATCTGAGAAAGTATCCGCAAGTGGAAAAGCTTACGATGAGCCGATTTTATAGTTGGCGTAGTATCCGAACTGACATTCGCTAAGGGGTCTAATAAAATCTAAAATCCATGGCTAGAGAATAGATGGGAAAGTCTTTTATGCTTCTGATAAAAACCGCTCGTTGTAAATCCAGAATCCATTGGTTAGAACAGATGCGGGAAATGTATTTGGAATTCTAATAAACAGACCAAACTGCCTTGAGTATCTGCAAGTAAAAAATCTTACGATGAGTCAATTTTATAGTTGAAGTAGAATCTTGGATCCATTAAGGATATTGATAGAACTTGTATGTAATTAGAGAGAAAGGAATGAACAAGATAAAATGAGTTATGAATCATTTCTCCGATCCGTTTTTGGATCTAATTATAAGACATTTATGCGTTTTATTCATACTATTCAGCTTTACTGTTTATTTGTCATTACATTAGTAATTTGTCTGACCATCTACATGATTTATGAAACACAGCAAGATAAATATTAGGAAAACTATGTTCCCCCTTCATGGTATTTGTTTTTCAGACATATATATTATGGATTAAGTTATTTCTTTATCAATAGCGTCAGATCCTGGCACCCATTCAAAAAATCATTAATAATAATTTAATATCATTAATAAAATTTTGAAACCTTCTAGTATAAACCTTTTTATCAAATTTTTAGTAAAATAAAAAAGATCCTAAAATCCTTACCTTTTAAATGTAGTGTAACAAACCGGTTTGTCCTATGGGACACACTACATTTAAAAGGTAAGGATTTTAGGATCTTTGTTATTTTACGGTCAAGGAAAATTTAAAAGTTTTATGGAATCCTTATATTTTTTTAATCAATTTACTTTTTAGGTACCAAAAAAGGATTAGATTAAAAAATATAAGACGAAGTGAAAAATAATAGATAATAATTAATAATGAAGGGTAGGAATCAAGATGGACACTGAGGAACCTACAACTTTATCTGAAAGGAAAAGAAAAAGAAAAGCATATTTGAAACATTATTGGTCACTGGAACGAGTAAAAGAAGCAAATCGATGGAGAAAACGAGAAAGGCGAAAAGATCCAAACGTTCGATTCAAAGAAAAAGAATACCAACGAATGAGACGATGGAAATGTTGGGATAACGCTCTTCCTAAACATAGACATAAGCCTGACAATACAGTATTCAAACAATGTCCGTCGATGGAGGAATGTCAAAATATTATTAAACGTATGAATATTTCGGAAGGAACACGAGCTAAGTATGAATTTTATTTTAATGAATTCTATGATTGGTATCAAAAACATGGTGACGGTATAAAATATCATTATAAAAGAGCACTAGAGATATATGAAAAGTATCTGACTGAGGAAAAGAGGAAATCGTATAATAAAATAAAAAATAAAATCGTGTTTTTATACCGTTTGCTCGGTGAAAAAAAGGAGCGCTCGAAACAAATTCATATTAAAAGATGTCAAGGTCCTCTTCTTACATTAAATGATCTCAAAAAACTTAGAAAAATAGTTATAGATCGCTATGAATATGAAGAGATGGCTTTATTTATTTTTGTCATTCTTGAAACTGACTTAAAAGCAAACGAAATTTTAAAACTTCTGAACGAAACAGATCTTCGACGACATTATGCAGAAAAGAAATTGGCATCGTCCAATATATAGGATCAACGTAATCGGTTTTTGTATGAATTTTTGGCTTGGGTTATTGCCGGCCCACTTTTCCCTCGATCATTAGATGGTTGCTTAAGAAAATTAAAACGATTCTTTCGAAAGTATTTTCCGTATCGACCCTTTAATCCTTCCTATACTATCATTAAACGTTCCATGAAAATTGCAAAATATCGTAAATATATACGAGAAGAAGCTAAAAAAGAGATGGAATCAGTAACACAAGAGTCTATTCTTTAAAAAACTTTCAAAAAATATAGGGATCATTGCTTTTATGGATTGAAAAAGATAACCAGATTGGATCTCCAAAAGCACTTCGTAATCTGAAGTAGAACTCAAAACACTTAGATAGGTTAAAAAAAAATAGGATAATCATTTCTTTCTAGTAAAACGAAAAATAATTAAGAAGGAAAAATCTCTTATCTTTATTGAAGCATTTGTCGTAACGTAGAAGCTGCGTTGAAAGATGTTACCTCTTCAGCAGTACAGACTGATCTGTAGGGAATGTCGGATTGTTTAAATAGATAAGTGAGAGTCTGGATAATTAAAAAACCATAAGGATCAAATCGATTGAATTGGTAGAAAAAAAAAATTCTCTCTTTTCGTCCGAAATTGATGTCTTTAATTTTTCGAAATTGTGAGACATCATTTTCAGACGAAAAGAGGGGTAATTTCTAATTGCACCCAATGTAAGATAGAGTCACGGTTTGTTTTTTCAAAAAATTTGAGACATTTTCAGACGTACATTTTTTAATGATCCAGTTTATTACGGATCCCGATAAAACCGAGCTATATTGCTATGCACACACTGAGGTTTTCCTTGAATCATAGCCTTTACTTGTGGAAATTGACACATGCATTCATGCTGATTGAACCCCCTATAGATAAATGTACCATTTTGACAAACGTCTTTCGCCAATTCTCCACAATCCGGTCCATTGTAAAAAGCTGGATCCGTACAGTAACACGACCACTGATAGAATCCATTTTTTTCGGTAAGAATAATCATACCCCCTTTTTCAGTTTGACACGGGTAAGGATTCAGTTTGGGCATACAGAGTCCTCGAACACATTGCATTTCTTCCCCGTTTGTGCAAAGAAAATCACATGTATCCACACACCAGACTTTTTCTCGTCGACAATCTTTAAGCGGTATAGATTCGTTCATGGGGATGGAATCCGATTCTATGACAGAAGTAGGAAAGAAAAATAGAAAGAGACCAAACATCATCAAGAATATATACATTTCAGCCATCTTTTTTTTTTCTTTGGACAAAAAACAAAGGATAAGGATATGGAAAGACGAGTTGATCAACACGAAGAACGTCGATCTTGTCGTCAAACGGCTCTTCAGTCTAAAATTAATACTTGGCGAGATGCTTGTACGGCATGCTTTAAAATCATGGATGATTGGGCCACGATCGATTTTAAAAAATTCCATTTCATATTTGAACGATGGGTCTCGATTCTCAATCGTATCTTGGAAAATCCAATTCGTCGATTGGACCGTTACGAAATGTCCATGTATTATTGTGAAGAGCCAGGAGGACCCAAAGATGTTATTCAGTTATATATTAATGAAACCGAAACCGAGGAAGGAAAAATTCCCGTCTACGTTATTTTTAATCTTTTCGAGTTTATTAAAATTCATCGCAATTACTGCTTAAACTATTCCACTTCGAACAAGATGCTAGTAGATCAAAACAGGGGCACGATCAATATGAACACCTATTATGCTAATCAGGTCAATGTAGATCAAACTCGATTTTATCGTAATGAAACGACATGGCAATTATTATTCATTTTTACTTTACATGCCTTGGCTCATTTAGATGTGTTTGATTTATACGATCACGCTTACTATGATACACACCAGCACGTTCGAGATTCAGTTTTCTTCCGATTATATTTCTATGGACAAGTCATTTGGGGAATATAAAGCAAAAAAAAATGTCTTATCCTTCCAAAGTTCCTATTGAGTATGTTCAAAAAGTGTTAGAAGAGAAATTAAATCGAAACGTGCATCGTTCTGAATTGACAGGGACATGTTCGTTGGGGCACGTTTTATTCGACTTGTCTCATTTACAAAAATGTTTTCCCCGCTATAGTCCAGAAGAGTTTATAAAGTTTCGAGACGATAAATTTATAATCATTCCGGGAAATTACTGGTATGACGCTATGAGTGAAGAACCTCGTGTCCAAGACTATGTAAAACGTTTCTTAAACCGTAATAAAGTAGAAATAAATCCAAATATGCGGCGTCGATCTCAACGTCAACGTTCTAGAAGTCGATCGAGAAGTCGATCTCAAAGTCCAACGAGAGTCCGAACACGATCTCAAAGTCCAACAAGAGTCCGAAGTCGATCTCCAAGTCCAACAAGATTCCGAAATCGATCCCGAAGTCGCTCTTCGAGTATAGATATACCCATTCGGCATTACTTGGCTCCTCTACCCAAAAAAAGAGGGAGAAAGAGAAAGTCTAAACTCAAAGCTCGTGTTGGCTACGATCAAAAGTTTATAAAAGCCCTCGAGACAAACGAATCAGGTCTGATTCTAAAACCGACTCGAGGAATGGATCGAGATTTAAATTTGCCGGGATCTATTTGTCGGGGTATTCGCCAAGTCTGTCGCTACAAGGATCCTCAAACGAAACGTTACATCAATTTTGTTCGTGACGGGAGTGAAGACGATGAGTACGTGCTGCAACTGGAATATTAACAAATGATGGGATTTTCTAACGGATTAAAAGCTAGCGGGACAAGAGCCTTCCAGTGATCCGAATAATATAAATTATAAGGATCGTAATCATATACATAAGACGGTAAAATGGCTTTATCGGTATGATTCTTCCAAGCATAATCATCTCGAAGGGACAATAATACTGATTTAGAAGTGCACGGTGACAATAAACCTTGAATCATGCGTGTTTCCAGTAAAAGAGATGAACGAGGTCCAAAATATTCGGGATCCATAATTTGATGAGTGATCTTGGCCGTTTTATAGTTATACACCCATAGTCGTATGGACTGGGGTAAATATCGACTACTTTCATCGTGAGTTAAGTTCAAAAATTCTCGAATGGCAGGAATGTTACTATTCAGATACATTATGAAATTATAAATTTGTTCTTCGAACATCTTGTATTTAAACATATCAAATTCAGCAAGATGGTGACTGGACAGTTTAACACGAAAACATTTTTCCGGATATTGATTTATATTAAAATCTTTAGGATCGATTTGTCGTCGAATAACCAATTTACTACTCTCGTCCGAAGTGATAAATTCCAGTTTATATGGATTGGGTTCTTCTAAATATCTTTGATTCAACTCGAAACATGGGGAGTCAAATCGTTTTACTTTCCCGTCTGATTTATAAACCTCTTTGTAATAAATATCCATGACCACATAACCCAATAAAATGGGATATTTTTTCTGTTTCAATAAATCGAGGACGAGTTGTTTATAATCCATCTTCTTGTTTATCTCGCAGAAAGCCACGTTCGAATGAGTTGACGAATAGGCTCATGGGGCATGAGTTCTTGAAAAGTATCTAAAACCTCGGCCAGACTGCGTTGTCGACTTTTACAAATCAGTTGATGCGTTACATCGTTGAAGACAACTTTCTCGGAGAGAATGCATTGACCACGACATTTCTTCTTAAAATAATCCGGATGCATGAGTTTCACGTACCGAATAATGTCTCGAGTCGTTCGTCGTTTCAAGAACCGATGCCATTTCTTCTCGTTTAAAAATTCTCGATGACCGATGCGTTCTCTCTTTTCCACATTCAGAGCTCCAATATCCACGAACACGGGATGATGGTCCGTGTACACAAAAGAACATAATTTTAAAACGGGAGCCGTTCCTCCGAGTCGATAACAAATACTACACAAGAAAACAATGAACGTGTAAAACGTTTCTGCTAAATATTCCTGTTGAAGAATGCGAGCACTATAAAGTCCAGGATTCATTTCAAAGAGACCTATTGTATATCCCGAACGTTCTCGGAAATGCGTCGCAAAAGGCAACACATACTCCGAACTCAATTGTCGATGAAGAAGGATCAAATCGAAAAAATGTTCGGGCAAGTCACAAGAGCTGCTGGCACTGTAAGATCTCCACTGCATCGAGTGGGAAGTAAACAGGCAGTGGAATCGTCTTTGATTGAAATTATTTAAAATGAGAAAACAGGCATAATCAAAATGCCAAGGACATTTGGAAGGAGCATAATAAACAATTTCTTTCACGTGTTCAATAATAGTATGAGTGGTGGATCGACTCATCTTCTTCTTTCTTTAAAAAAGAAAGATGGTGGTGGTCTGTGTCTTAGATATGGATGAGACGCTTGGATACTTTGAAGGAGAAACATTTCAAATTCGACCCAAAACCAATTTCCTGATCCAGTTTTTACGTCTTTGCAATATTGATATCATTTTGTGGAGTAAAGGTTCGGATGATTATGTCGAGCGAGTGATCAACAGTTCATTGCACGATATTGCACGATATGCGTATCGGATATTTGGCCGCACACAATGTGAAAAGTCGTGCCGAAAGTATAATATTTCAAAATGTTCGGAACATATCAGAGTCTTGTACGATTACGACATTCTTTTAATTGGGGTCGATGATAACGTCAATGAAAATAAGGACGAGCGCTATGATTTAAGAATTCACGTGAAGCCGTACAAGCAGATAGATCCCCGTGATCAAGAACTGTATAAAGTCGTGGAAAAAATTACCCAATTTTGTATAGATCATCAACGAGAGTTGTAGATGAAGCGAGATAGGGTTTTTGCTATGTCAGCTGGGAACCCCATTCCGTATAGAGAAGTGAATACGAGAAAGTTATGTGTATATAGTTCTTGAAGCAATGACGTCATTTTTAAACAAACCAATAGTGAGCCAGTTTTAAAAAATGATGATTGGGAAAAGGTCGGTTGAAAATCTGGCTGGAAAAAAATCTGTCAGGAAAAATTTACAACCATTAAAAAAAAAAAAAAAAAAAAAAAAAAAAAAAAAAAAACTTTTTGTTAATTTTTATCATGTCTTCTAGACATGATAAAAATTAATGACCCCCCTTTTTTGTTTTCAATGATGTCTCCTCAGCATCATGTTTCTAAAATACACCATGACTCACCATTTCTAAAAATAAAATTCCAAGAAAAGAATGAGTCATAGTTTATTTTTAGAAATGGTAAGACATCATTCAGAGAGAAAGGGTGGTAGTGTTAATTTTTATCATGTCTTAAGACATGATAAAAATTAACAAAAAGTTTTTTTTTTTTTTTTTTTTTTTTTTTTACTTACCAGATATTTTTCTTCCAGCTCTCACAAAATTTTTTTTTCCACTCGACTTCATCAACCAAACAAGACATTGCAAAATTCTTTCTAGAATGAATTCTCGCTTATCTATTTAAGTCATCCCATTTTGGCTTCAAATCAGTTTTTGCTGCTGAAGAGGTAACATCTCCTAAGGCCAGTAGTCTAATAACCAAGATACTACATTCTACTTTGTTCGAAAAGAAGAAATCTATTGAGTAAGAATGGATTATTCGTTGATTATCAAGAATATTCTTTCTTCTCCCATCCTTGAGAAAGCTATCGACGAATTAAAAGAACGTCAAGGTGCTCTCAACTTAATATGTCCCAACTGGGAAGATGTTTTAAATCACGATCCGCTGTACGAGACACATTGTCAACAAAAAGTTCAATTTTCCAAAGGAACTCGAAAAGATACTGTTCACATCCGAAACATTATTGGTTTACAAAATTGCTATAATGTTCTCGTGGCTGGTTATTGGTATTTGAAACCGGGGGAGAATAATAAAACAGGAACTTCGTTCATGACTCGACTGTGTGCTCCTTTAACTAAAATTGGCGAAAGCATGAAAGAGAATCCGCAACACAAATTTGCGGAGAATTGTCGTTTTTTCATGGACCGGTGCGATCCCGCGTTCTGCTCTGCTTGTAAAGGAGCCCAAGATAAATTTCAAATTCATAGAAATATGTGGTGTATACGAAAGAGTCGGATCTTTAATGGAGAGGGTTTAAAAAATACTTTTCAGTGTTCAATTGAAAATATGTTTGGTACGACGACTTCTTTTCTAGGTATTCTAAACCTTCAAATTTCTAACCGGTACACGTTCGGAGAAAATTCGTACAAGATAGGAGGTTTAGTTCGCGAATTTATCTTATTTAAAGAATCTGTTCTGTTCTCGACCGATCTGGATATCGAAACTCCTCTTTCCCTCCCTGTAGTCGAAGAGATGGAAGAAGGGGAAGAGAAGTGTCCCGAAATTATCGGCATTCCCAATTACTTCAAACCCGTTACTCATTTTTAAATAAGAAGAAAGCATTTAGAAATGGATTTATGGAAAATCCATCGTCGACATTTATTATCCAAACGACGTTACCGATTTTTTGCCAAGATGGCTCAAAAAGAAATGGATCAACTTCCCTATCTCACCCCTCATAATATGTTTATTCATCGAGGTTTATCGGAATCGCTGTTGAGTAACAGTTTTGTGATTACCGATCATATGCTTTCCAGCATTATACACCGAAAAGATAATATTGATCCTCAGTACAGTCAATATTTGAACAAAATCGTTCCTTGCCGCAATTTTAATCAACCTCTCCTCCTTCAGTTAATAGCCCCCTCGATCGCGGAAAAGGTGAAACCGGAACAGAAAGAATTACCGATGGACACAAGAGGACTTCCTAAAGACCCAATAGAGGATCCAAATGCTAGGAAAGTAAGTGTTATTAAGGGGGGTCCAGGAACCTCCACGGAGGATGCACTGAATCAAATGTTTGGCGTAAACAAGTAATTTAAAAAATAAGGTTCAACGAAACGATATGGTCTACAGTGTTCGAAAGTATTTATTATCGATCCAGAATCTACAAACCAAATATAAATTTTTGCAATATTTTGAACAAATACGGGCCCAACGAGATAATGCCGGTCTGGTGCATGAAGATCGAGGCGATAAAATAAAAGTTGTGAACCTCTATTGAAAAAAAGAAGATGACGCTTTGGATATTTCTTCTCGTCATTTATCTTTACCTGATCATGATCTACCTGTTTCGAAACGAGTCCCAAACGACTACAACCCCTCCTTGGCAATCCATTTCCTACCACCCTCCTCAGCGGACGACGCTTTATTCGACTTGTATTCACGCAACCGATTGTGACGACGATCAAATACGTTTTCGGGGTGAATGTCTTCCCAAACTCCTTCCCCATACCACTTGTTCTTCAGCTACGGGAGAGTGGGTTCTGGTGAATCAAAAAGGATTGAAATTCGCGACCTGTTTTTGTAAATACCCTCATCTCGTCACGCAAAAAGAACGCGGGGGGAATTGTGACGTAGACATTGCTTGCGGACCTCACGGCCGATTAGAAAGTTTAGACAAAGATCCTTTGAAAGAAGGTAAATGTGTTTGCGATTTTGGATACAAGCCGCTTTTGCAAGGTTTCGGGTGTGAAGAAATGACCGCTCACGAACGATTAGCATTTTCGAAGGAAGAAGAAAAAAACAACGTATGGGATCCGACCGTATTTTCCGAAAAGTATCTCGCGTCTTTCCAAAAACCCGGTTACTTCCAGCAGCCCTGTTCCTTCGATGCTTTTACAGGTCAGCCTTTAAAACATACTTTTTATCATGCAGAATTTGGAAGTTGTGTGTGTGATCCGAGGTATGGGAATATTGGGGTGCGACTCGATCATCCCTATTATTTGAAAAATAACGATAAGGGCTATAATGCTTGCGCGAATATTTTTAAAAGCAAACCCGATTCCCCGATCCATCATGTGAAACTGTTTGCCTATTTCTACATGTTTGATTATTCGCCGGTCGCGTTCATCGAATTTGAGAATTTAGACCCGACTCAATTATCCTATCCTTTCAATTATTACGTGGTCCAATCCAAGAAACACCATCTACAAATCGAAGAAACGTGGCCTTTTGACTACATGCAATATGTTTTTAAGTACCTTCCCTTTACGGTGCATACGCGTCACTGCCACGAAGATCCTATTTTTCATGTTAAAACGTGCTACGAAACCATTATTCGACAAAACCAGCTCACGCGTTGCCAGTTGATCGAGCAAGAACTGGATGGAAAATTAAGTCAACACGCGAACGCCTACACTCTCCTGTATCGATATCCCGTATGTCTTTTTTCAGAGGAGGATCGACGCGTTCCCGAAATTTATCAAGGCCATGTCGTTCTCAATCCTTTCCATTTACTGTTGAAAACCCTCCCAAACCTTCTTCGATCGAACGGTATTCAGATGAAACCGAATGAGGAAGGCATGTGGCATGTTACGTTTGCTCGAGCTCCTTATGTAGAAACATATGCGGCGACGTTAGATCCAGCCGTCTTTCCCGATATTAAAGGAGAACCCACGAAAGCGTTGGAAAAAGGTCATTTCTTTTAAAGAGAAAGAGAGAGAAAATCAAAATAAAAGAAAGGGAGACATATAATCAAAATAAAAATGAAACGCGCTCATGAAGAATCCGAAAAGGAAATGGACCATGAAGAGGGGGAGAAGGAGGAAGAAGAACCTACCCATAAACGAATTAAAGAGTCGGACGTGTCTCTATTATTAGAGCTTCAAAATAAACACACGGATCCCGGTCAGCAAATGAATCGAGAATTGGAAACGGCTCGCGAAAAATATCTCGTTTCTTATCTACGGAAAGTCATTGAAAAACTGCCCATGAGTAAACACGTTCTAGATTCAACGACCGAAATTCCAGAAGGCTACGAAGGATTTTTAAAAATGTACAGTATCGCTAAAACATGCGTCCATTCGGAAATTCAGTTAAAAAAATTGATGGCGTTTAATTCCATCTTTGACATGTTGAATGGCGTGATCGGGAAAGTCATTCACGATAAATATATCGCTCCATATTTAACGAAACTCGTCACCGATCACGATTTGAATCGGGCTTTTGCCGTATTCCAAGAAACTCTGCAAGCAGACGATACGAACGTATCCACGGAACTCCATTGCGTTTCGTTTTTGATTCAAGACGAATTGTCAAAGAAGGAACCTCTCAAAGTCCCCAATCCTTTGTATAATCGTTTCACGCAGCAAATGTATGCCGTCAGTAAATACGTGACAAGTATATTAATGGCGATCGCAGCGAATCATGCAACGGCATCTACGCCTGACTTTGAAATGATCGGAACACCTAGAAAAGGAGAAAAATAACCAATGAAAAAAAAAAGCTTAGGAATACGAAAATCCATTAGTAACAAAACATGACAATGTCAGTTGGAAAATTTTTCTAAGAGTTTAAAAAAAAAAAAAAAAAAAAAAAAAAAAAAAACTTTTTGTTAATTTTTATCATGTCTTTAGACATGATAAAAATTAACTCTACCCCCTTTTTCTTTTTTGTTGTGAATGATGTCTCACACTTTCTAAAACTAGATTTCTAAGCAAAAGAATAAGTCATATCGTTCTTGGAAATTTATTTTAGAAACATGTTGACACCTGATTCAAACCAAAATAAGGGGTGAGGGGTAGTAAAGTTAATTTTTTCATGTCTAAAGACATGATAAAAATTAACAAAAAGTTTTTTTTTTTTTTTTTTTTTTTTTTTTTTTTTTTTTAAATGGCCAGTTTGATGTGGACAAGACATTACCCTTTTTTAACCAGAATAAACTTTCACTTAACTATTTAAATCGTCAGTCAGTGCTGTGGCCTGGATCCAAGCTTATACTCCATCATAGGAAAAACCTTCTTATTTGGGTCCATATTCTTAAAAGAACTTCTTTTTTTGAATGTCTATTCTCCATTCGATAAACCACGCAACCAACACCAGAAACACGATCCATCGAAACTGAAATATATAGAAGAGTTTAGGAAAGAAATGAAATCCATGGAATATAGTTTCGGCCGCTTCATGGTATCGTAAACGCCGATCAAGGTTGACGAGCTGTTTAACCGGTTCAGGAGCGATTAATAATTGTCTGTCTTGATTCACCAGTATCACGGAATGAGCCCAATCCACCTCATTTAAAGAATCCACGTTGAATTTTTCTGCCGAGGGGTAATTGGGATAAACATGTTCCGTTACATATCGTAAATGCGCGTCTAAGAGTTGAGCTGTAAAAATAATATTTTTGGGATACGTCAATAACAATTGACTTCTTAGAAATTCTTCCTGATAAGGAATCCAAGCTGATGAACGATCAAGAATCGTTTCCATCATGATATTATTTCATCTACTCTGTTTTTTTCTTCTTTACCTATTCCAATGTTTCATGTACCGAAATTTACTCGTCTATTATTCGGGACAATCGATCCCTTTACATTTCAATCTTCTTCAATGGTATCGACAAGTCCATCAAGAAATCACATAATAAAGGAATCATTAGTAGATGAAACAATGTTTGGTTTTAATCTTCGTTCGACTCTCGCCATAACCATTTTAATATGTCTGGTGACAACACTGGTCATCATGGCCCTCATCGTATATCGTCTCTCCTACGGCAGTGTGGCTTTCGTTTACGATGCTGCTGATCCGAATAAAGTCACGACCAAAGGAACGACAGCGAGCGATTTCTGGGCCAACAATAAAATGTTGCTCATTGCTCCAACGGTTGTCAATGTGATCAATATACTAATGGTCGGTTTATTACTTTACGTGTAACCGAAAAGAGAATAAAGACTAGATTCAAAAATACATCACGATGGATACAAAGGCTATCATGGTAATTATCTTATTAGGAATTGTATTTGTCTCGTTACTCAATTTCGGCTACCTGGCAACAGCTATTTACAGTGATGCGACACCCAAAACTGGAGCCGAACATTTTAATCAACGCAACTGGATGTTTTACGGAAATATAATGCTACATATTATTGCTCTGATGCTAGGTGGAGGCATTTTTATGAAAAAGTAATGATTTAATTAAAAAAAATATGACAAGACCTACCCAAGATGAATCCAAAATCTTTCAGACAAATACTTTCATAGATAACGATGAGTCACTCGTATTCATAAACACGTTCAAGGTGATGGACGGGCGTAACTTCAATCCAAGAAGAAATATACCAACAACTGCTTTTATTGACATCTTGCCCACTCAAGAAGGAAGAACAAGAATGATCAGAGTCAGCTAGAAAAATTTCCCAAAAGCTGAAAAAAAAAAAACTTTTTGTTAATTTTTATCATGTCTTCTAGACATGATAAAAATTCACTCTACGCTCCTTTTCGTTTTGAATGATGTCAACATGTTTCTAAAAATAGATCTCTAAGAATGAATCATACTTTTCTTGGAAATCTATTTTTAGACACATTTGACATCATTCAAAACGAAAAGGAGGGTAGAGTGAATTTTTATCATGTCTAGAAGACATGATAAAAATTAACAAAAAGTTTTTTTTTTTTTTTTTTTTTTTTTTTTTTTTACTTAGTAGTAAATTAGAGAATATTTTTCTCAGCTCTCAGAAATTTTTCCAGCCAACTCGATTGACCAGACCACCATTTTTTTACAATAATGAACTTTCACTTATTTATTTAATTATTTAAACCATCCCAGTTTCACTTCAAATCAGTCTGTGCTATGACCTGAATACAAGCTTCTGTTCAGGTATGTTAATAATATTTTTTTGTTTCTTTGGCTTTTCGCGTTTAGTTTATGTGATTCGTCTTTCGCTATAGAGATCCAATATTTTATAATGGCAATTTTGATTTAAGATGGTCACCATTTTCGCCATTTTCCGTAGCGCTTGATCTGCTCGAGTGTCCATATTGCGTCTATCTTCATAAGACATATCTAAATACAGCTCATTGGCGTTCGGTTCAATATTTAGGTGATACACTTCATGATTGCGTTCTTTGTCCATGAGAAACTTGAACACATGAAATTCATTTGGCCGGCGATTGGATTTGAACGGTTTCAGGACTCTCGGACTGTAAAGTTGTTTCCCCTTCGGATCAAAGACGAAACCCGGACAAGGTCCACCTTTTTGAGAACGAACTTCCACCTCGTCCGGTTCAACATCTTCTTCGACCTGTCGGCCATTGTCGGAACGATACTGTAATTTAAACCGTCGCCAATTGTCAATAAACGCGTCGAGAGTATCCTCCGATTCTGGAAAATATTGTCGGTAAAGCGTTTCGGCTTGAGTTTGTTCTTCGGGTAATAAATTGGCATACTCCACATATTCAGTGAACAATTTCCGGAAAATAGGATCTTTCTCACTTAAATAAGTGGCCATTACATCCAACGTCATTTCGTATAACTGTTCGAACAAAATTCATGATGGAAGTGCTTTTTTGTTCTTATTATTATTATTGAATTTTCAAAGCGGACATTATATCTTCCATTCTCTCACATTGATAGCGGTATTTTAAATATTTGAAAGATGTGATGGCCATGAGCGCTAGAAAAATGACGAGCGTTAAGACCGTGAAATGAAATTTAAAGTGAGATTCTTCCTCATGCACAATCAACACGCAAATGGAATAGAGTAATCCGCCCGCTAAAGCAAAGATACCGAACGGTTCTAGCTTCGAAATATTCATGGGGATCCTAAAAGCGACTGGGCAACTCTCAAGTTAGTAAATACTTTATTCCAAAATTCTTCGTGAATAGCGAGCGAATTTTCTAAAGAGGCCTGGAACGTTTCGTACTGAGGCAGAGTTTGAGCAAACGATAAAATACAGTCTTTGGGATTCTGCATCGGCGTATGAACTAACCATTCGCGTAACCGGTTCCACGTCTCGGGCCAACATTGAATTTTTCGGTTGAACTGATCGGCAATTGAGGGACCGAACGTTTCATTCAAAAACCAAGAAATGCAAGCTACAGTTTGTTTCATAATCGTTTCTGAATTCATGGTTCCTTATTTTTAAATATTTTTTTTCATTTATTTCAGAAAAAGAAAAAGAAGAGCAAAGAATGAATCATTTAGACGAATTGTTTCAGTACCTTCTCCAACACAAGAAAACAATTGTGTTTGGGAACCTGAGTCGATTACCCTATGTGATCAACGATTACATTTCCAAACATTTATCCCACCTCACCATTTTTGTCATTTGTCCCTTTTATACGTACCCGTCTTCCCCTCATGTGCGTGTAATTAAACCGGAAGAATTGAGCACGAACACGTGCGATTTATTATTCTACATTGAACCTTTTCCGCATGCCGTTTTACACCACGACATTAAAACGGCTCAACACCTCGTCATTTTAACGAGCCACATGATTTTTATCGATCGATACCATACGTGTTCCTATTTATCCTATTTTCGTTTCCCGGGAAGTTTAGAAAGGTATATGGAAAAAACCAAACAGCTGATGGATTTGGAACAGACGTTCCTTTACAAAACGGATCTACCCGAAGTTAAAGAGTCCAAGAAAGCTCTTTCGATCGGTCCTAGTCCTACCCTGGATCGATGGATCAGTCCCGAGAATCCCGATCCGACTCCCTTAGAAAACATGTCATGGATTTTAATCGATCTCACGTCCTTCCGGAATACGTCGTCACTGTTATTTCATTTTTGGACAGCTTTTGATTACATGCTGAATCATATCGATCGCATTGAAGGCTGGCAATTGTGTTTTAAAACGTCCGCGGAAGCTCGTGCTTATAAGAAACTCGTTCAGAAATGGATCGATTATCTCTGTTGTAGGGAATTCCAGCACGGGAACGTGTTACAATTGAATGAAATTCTTTCCCTCACGCCTTTTTATCGAGCAGGGACGGTCGATCTTCCCATTATTTTAGAAAAGAAACGATTCAGACCTTTGGAATATATTCTTTGCACATCGGTTCAAGATGCGTATCGAGCTTCTATGCGATATAACTTAGATCCTGTCGTCGGATCCGTGTTTCGATTGAAATAAAGTCAGAATGAATGATCCTAACGAGGATGATGTTTCGAAGGAAATTCCACCTCTTGGAACACCCGAAGTTATTTATTATGACGATATTCTACCTTCACAAATTCAAAACCAAGTCGACCTTCCCGACGATTTCGAACTTCAATTTCCTCTCCACACGTATGCCAAATCCGATGTAACCACTAGCCCTTACATTATTCGACCGTCCGTTTCTCCTTCTTCTCGAAGTTCGAGGCCAAGTTCAAGAAGAAGTCCAAGAAAACGCAGTCCGAGTCCAAGAAGGAGCAGAAGTCCAAGTCTAAGCAGGAGCAGAAGTCCAAGTCCAAGAAGAAGAAAAAGTCAGAGAAATCGTAGTCGTAGTTTAGAAATACGTCATTCTAGAAGAAGAAGTCTGTAAGAAGAAGTCGTTCGGCTTCCTTTTCATCGTCTGCATCTTCTTCTTCCTCTCCTTCCAATATCAATCGTAGAGGAACACAAAGACCCATTCGTAGAAGACCTATGAGAAAACGTCGAGGATACGTTCTTGGATCTCGAACCGTTCGTGTGGGTCCTAATCGATTGCTTCATAAATATGGTAACCATTCCATTACGTTTGTGACCGAAGGTGGGGCCCACATACGAAATAAGAAAATTCCCAATAAAGCTTGTCGATATCTATTAAGTCATTGCTCACGACGGCATCCAACAGCTCGAGATCGATTGCCACGACAAGCTCGTATTGTTTTGAGAAAGAAAAGAGCTTAAACACAACGAGTTGAAAAAGAAACAATATCCAAGCAATTCACAAAAGCCAAAAAACAATTCAACAAAATAATAAAGTTCACTTACCAAAATGTGTATATAATAGACTTTAACTGAAGCTCTTTCGAGGCTGGTATCCAAAACACAGACTGATCTGAAACCGAAACTCGAGTAATTTAAATAGTTAAGTGGAAATCCTTTTTCTGGTTTTATCGATCGAACCAACTGGGAAAAATTTCCAGAGCCGTATTTAAAAAAAAAAAAAAAAAAAAAAAAAAAAAAAAAAAAAAAAAACTTTTTGTTAATTTTAATCATGTCTGAAGACATGATTAAAATTAACTATCCCCCCTTTTGTTCAAATGATGTTAATCTGTTGTCTCGATATGTTTCTAAAAATAGAACATGACTCATTTCTTTCTTGGAAATTTATTTTTAGAAATATGTTCGAAAGGATGAGACATCATTCCCAGACAAAAAGAAGAGAGAGTTAATTTTTATCATGTCTATAAGACATGATAAAAATTAACAAAATTTTTTTTTTTCGAAGCTAAATTTTTTCCTACTACCCAACTTTTGCTTCTCCTTTCTACCTCCCCCCTTTCGTTTCACAGTATATAAACAGCTGGAGCTGAGACGATTTTCTCATTTCATACTGAGGACAAGATGGATCAGGAAAAAACTGTAACCCTGGAGCCTTTGACATTACCCTTGAAGGATCGTCTCAAGTACGTGTTGGATGAAGTCGTGCTGGAAGAATTTAATCAATCTAATTTGTTTACGACTAAAATCACCGTTCAGTTGAGAGTTTTAAAAAGAATAGCTAATATGATGATGTTTCCGTGGACTTTGATTCAAGATTTGAAACCTCTTGTACCCGTCCATCGATACTGTTTAAATACCATTTGGCGTTTATGGATGGATGTGCAACAGCAGTTGGTACAAAATAAAACCATCTCCACGCCAGATGAATGGAATATGATCGAGAAAGTTTTATCTAAAGACTATTCTAGATCGACCGATCTAATAAGACTTTCCAACATCTTATTCAAACGACAGGAAATACCTAAGATAGAAGTGTATAAATTATTTGCCGTAGACGGATTGCTGGGCGAGGATCTGCAGAAGTATGTTTTTAATCTACAGTACGGAGGAGATGAAAAAACACCTTTAAACGAACAAGAAGCTCTAGATTTTAAAGCAGTTCATGCTCGAATCGTCCGTTGTTTATATCACGAAGTTTCCAAACGATCGGAATCTCTTCTGTACGTGGATGTGATTCGACGTACTATAGAAGAAATAATAAACACTACACCTTCTACCAGTGATGAAGTAAGCGAATGGGGTGCATTGTATTTAAAGTATCTTGGAGAGGATCTATTTTCAAATATATTTTACGAAATTAAAGTCTGGAAGATGAAAGAATTGGAACAATACCAGGCGAAAAAGAACAAGAAAATAATTCTCAAAAGAGAAAGAATGTGAGAGAGGATCCTAGAATCAAGAAGAAAAACAGAAATAATATGTCGGACCCTACTTTAGCTTCGAGTGATTATTTCGACCCTTCGATTGTCGATTTGCAACCTGTTCGTTATCCTTCTCCCAAGAGTCCACCTCCATCGGAAAAGGGGGAAGAAGATCCTATTTCTCCCGAGAGTCCACCTCCATCGGAAAGGGGAGGAGAAGATCCTGTAGAAGCTTCCTTCGAAAGACTAGACTGTGAAGACGAAAATGTAGAAACTACAAGTAGTGAACAAGGCAAAATGAACCCCTAGAGACTCGGAACATTTTTTCCATGGCTCTTTAATGGAATATAAAGAGTGGACAGTCCAATAATACATTGAAGGTATGTGGGAGACTATATATATATTTTCTTGGAATAGATTTAAATACTTTAGATGCACAAATATTAGACGAAATGAACTTGTTTTTGTCCTTTACAAGAAGAACTACTAACCATGATAAAATGTTTTTTGAATAGCATCCTTTCCAAAATATTTTTTCATCAGGTTCCATTCTCAACTGTAAAAACTGATTTTGACAAGATTTTATATATAAGATAGTTCATTAAAAAATTTTTGAGAACTGGTTTTTATCGCTATTCCATACGCAACTGTAAAAACTAAAATTTATAGGATTAATACTGAATTGAATCTCATTTTATAGTTGTTACTATATAAAAAAAAAGAATCCTTTTATTTTTGTTGTTAAAAAAGCAACAACATCGAACATTTTTTCGATAAATCCAAAAATCACGAACAGACGAAAGGAGCTTCGAAAAATTGGATTTATTTCACGATAATTGTTTATTTGTTAACAGGATTCACCTTCCTATTTCAACCCTACATGCATTACTTATGCGTGACCATATTTTTCCTATTTGTGTTTTATTTTTATCGTCATTCTAAATGAAAGCTGAAGATTTTTGGAGGGGAAAAAAACGAATGACTTGGAGGGAGAGTAACTAACCAGTGAATAAACTAAAAAATCAGTTAGTACTTACAAATTACAAGATGTTTCTTCTTTCACAGCACAGTGATATGAAGTGAAACTTGGAGTTTAAATAGATAAGCAAGAGTCTCTTCCAGAAACAATTTTAACATGTCTGGTTTTGTGGATCAAGTCGGCTTGGAAAAAACTGTAAGAGCTGAGAAAAATTTCTAGATTAAAAAAAAAAAAAAACTTTTGGTTTATTTTTATCATGTCTTTAGACATGATAAAAATTAACTACCTCCCCCTTTTGTCTGGGAATGTTGTCTCACACTTTATAAAAATAGACCATCACTCCTTTCTAAAGAATAGAATTCCAAGAATGAGTCATGGTTTGTTTTTTCGAATGGGTGAGACATCCTTCCCAGACAAAAAGAGGGGACAGTTAATTTTTATCATGTCTATAAGACATGATAAAAATTAACCAAAAGTTTTTTTTTTTTTTTTTTTTTTTTTTTTTTCAGCTGTGAAAAATTTTTTCCCAGCCGACTCGATGGACAAGATACCATTTTTTAATAATGGACTCTCGTTTACCTATTTAAGCTTTCCAAGTTTCGTTTCAGATGAGTCCATGCTGCGAATACTGTTTTCCTGAAGATCTTTCAATAATACCACTTTCTCGGATAAAATTCATCACCATTCGCTTTTTTAGCATAACTTAGATAGATATAGAGAAATTCCTCGTTTTTATGATCTTTCGGGTAATACTCATTTCCATTTTCGTCTCGTGCATATCGGATGTAATTCGTCTCTGGCTTTTCCCGAATTCTATCCTGTATATAATATTCTTTTCCAATACTGGATTTAGGATAAATCTCTCCTCCCCTCGCATTGACAGCATACGTTTTCACATTTACATCCAATGAATTTAACGGGTATTCTCCTCCATTGTTTAATTTAGGATAAAACTCGTCTCCGGAATTGGATTTGGCGTACCGACGAGGAAGCGCTATATACTCATGACCCCGATATTCCACAGCGTAATATTCATTTCCATGCTCGTCTTTGGCAAAAATAGGTCGATTGTCATTATCGAAATAATACAGCTCCTGTTTAGGTTTTTTAGGATCTTTTGGATATCGTTCTTTTCCAAATTCATCTATGGTGTAAACCGAAACCATGTTTTTTTCCTTTACCGATCTTGATATTTACATGAGTCACCTCCGATTATCCAGTTATCTTTTGATACATCTTTCGAATCCAGTCTTCAATCGATTGGCCCGTCGTTTTGAGATGTTCGGAATTATGAACGGTCAAATAAGCCATGTAAGCGGCTAGACCAAACGTGAGGACTAATAAAAATAAAAAGATGAGCCGGTTCGTTAAGAGGGTGACTGCGACTAGGATGATGCTGATATAAACCGTAGAGTAAAACAATATGCCTTGACCTAAATAACGATCCATTTTTTTTCTACTTTATTCCATTTGAATCAACGAGTCAGCCGAGACCGGATAGTCATCGGTCGTGACGGGCTTTTCGGTCATTTCACCTGTGTACAACAACGTCATGTCAGGATCGGAGAGGGCTTTTAATTTTCGGTCTTCCCAGTAAGCTGAACGAGGATGCGTGACGAGAATTCTAAAAAACAATTTCATGTCGCGCTCGGTCCAAATTTCATAGACTGAGGTAAGGAGGGGAATACCTTCGGGATGCTGCGTCGCATCAAAAACAGCTTCTCGTCCATCTATTTTATATCGCGCTCCATGTTCCGGTACAATACGACTCAGCTCTTGAACTTCAAGTCGAAGGGTTAATCCAGCCGGTAAAATCCCTTCATAGGCTTCTTCTTTGGGTACGCATACGTGATACCCGTACGGAGTGGCTCGAATTCCTTCTGTGGAGGAAGAAGGACAAAAGACAAAAGGTTGACGCCAATTACAAGTGGCGTATAATACGGAATCGGGAATAAATCGTCCCGATCGTATGCGATGGCCTTCACGACACGTTTCGGGAAATATATAGTCGAAGCCTGTTTCACGAATCGCTGCGACCAAAATTTCAAACCTTGCCGTCGAACGCGTTTCTTTCGAATTTTTCCCTTTTCGAAAAGACACATGTGAGGAGAAGTGGGTAAATAAATAGCTGTTTTCAATTGTTTGAGGAATGGGTACGGCGTGCAGTCGGGATGAGAACAAATATTATAGCCGGAAATATAAACTTCTTCGTTGGTTTCGTCACAAGAGGCACGAGGTTCATGATCAAGAGTCGTCCAGGGCCGAATCCAATTCGCAACGATCGATAAATGATCGAATTTAAACACATCGAGATGCCGATACTGAAACGCGCCGGGGATGCGCGGTCGACATTCATTTCCGTCAAAAAATGTTTGAGGAGGACACGTTTGAATTTCCCTCCGAGCGCAATCAAAATATTGATCGCTCGTATCGCCTATCGCGAGTTTCGACGACGACGACTTATCCTCACAAGCCCATTCAACCGTATATTGATCCGACACTCGATAGCCTGGTTCTAGAACCCTACGTTTTCGGGTTGGATCACACGTGTAAGCTACAGCTCGATCCAAAGATGTTGAAAATTGATAGGACGGGAGATGATTCGTATACTCGTGAGCGGGAACGACAGTTTCTTTTGAGCTCGGTTGAACATTTTCACAGAAAAGAGGCGGTTGGCATGTTTGGGACGTTTCGTCGTACACCATCGGTAAATGGAATAAGGCATCGCCGGTCCATGTATCCCAGGAAAGTGGACAGGATATAGTGTCGCGAACCATTCCGTTTTCACAAATCGCGTAACCCGGAGAGTACAGAAAAGATCCTTTTTGGACGATGGGGAGAGGTCGTTGCGTATTATCCGGAAATCCGTCGCGGAGATCAGACACGCATCGCCGATAATGTGTCGAATATTTTTCTCCGGGCGAACATCGAATCATTTTCGGTCGATGGCCACGACACTCGATATACGTCACCTCGTCAATCGGAAAATGTTGACCGTCTTCACAGTAAGATACGAAATGTTTTCGCGAAGTGCAAGCGTCGTAGTAGAAAAATGTCTTGGGTGGACAGGCGATTCGAATCGGTTGTTCGATCTGGCATTCGTAATAAAAACGTCGATTGGTTGGATCGGGTAAAACCGATCCGTCATGCTGGTCGATGCAGGGATTGATAGGAATGCAGGTAGAAGGAGAATGTTCTTCTTGACACATGAGCACGTCTAGAACACGACCGTGCCGACATCGATAATAATAATACATCATGGACTTTTCGCGGGGTACAAAACTCTGCGATCGTAATAAAAACAGGTAGAGGTTTTTCCCCGTTGCGGGGAGCTGAGTATCATCGGGCTGTCCAAAACATTCATCTTTTTCCCAAATCCGTCCTTCCGCGAAATAATATTCGGGTGGGAGAGGAAACGTCCATGTTTTTCCCGTGGAGGTGTGAAACGAAACCTCATTGTCGTTTGAGGTCTCGATCTGATATTGGAAACGCGTCGTTGTCGTCGGAGGAGAAGAAGGAACTTTCGGGGACGGGACCGAAAAATTATAGAAATACAAGTAGCAGTAGTATAAACCCAAAACGAATAAAAGTATGGCGAGCATCCAGCCTTTATTCATAAACGAGATGTGCCAATTATGGAAAGAGCAAAAAATTCCGAAAAAGGACGCAGCAGCGTGTTGTTCCAAACCGAATTATCGACATTTTTTAAAACAAGATCGCGCGTTGGATGAAATGCCGGCTCTGTATCGTGAATGTTTATCCTGTCAACAAAAAAGAAAGATCTTGGCGCGATAAAAAAGTAAGTCAGAATGGATTCGTATGGTCTAACCCGACGTTATTTTCGTCAATTGCAACGGCTTCACTTCCTCTCGCAAATGCGGCAACGCGATTGGTATCATCATATCGTCATCCAATACGTGATGGATCCCCAAAAAGGACGCCATTTCACACTCTTTCATCCGGCTATGGATACCCATACAGAAGAGTCGCTGGTTTTCTTTGGAAAACGTCGCTTGTTTCTTACGTTTATGTTGAAACGGATCGTTCACCAAGGTTTGAATGCCGAACAACGGTTACAACCGAACGCGTTATTACCTCTCAAATCGCTCGACGATCCCGTCTATGAAACACAACGCAAGGCTATTCAAAATATTTGGGAGGTCGATGCTCATTGGTATACTACGGAGAATAAAAACGATATTGCCGTGAAGAATACGGCTCCTTTCATCAAAACCGAACCTCAAGCTCTGTAATTTAAAATATCCATCGGATGGGTGAGATGATTCGGATACGACACGATTTCAATCGTATGAGGCCATTTTAGCATGTATTTATAATGTAAAAGATCGTGCCGCTTCAGCGTATCGAGCCGGATAGCTGAAATATAGGTTTTTTCTTCGTTGGGTTTCTCGTACAAATAACAAATACCTTGATCGACGAACACGTAAACATCTTGAGGAAACAGTTGCAGAAGCGACTTGTCCTTGGAAAAGTGTCGAATCACAGTATAATGAGAACTCGTAGGGATCGGAACCGGTTCTAATTTATAAAGGAGGAAAGAAAGAAAAATGATACACCCGAGCGCGATCATTCTATGCATTGTATTTCTAGTGACTCTCTTGAATCTTTTTTATAAACCCGATCTCCGGATGCCTTCTATTCCTCCCTCATCATCATTAGCCTTACCAGAAATTTCAACCGAGACGTATTGCCCTTTCCAAATCTTTCAGTGTCCCGATAGCCATTGCGATTGTTCTCAGCTATGTGAAACAAATCCCACGTTTTACGAAAAACTCACTCTTTCTGATAAAACATGGAATCATCTCGAACCGGGTACTTATTGTATTCCCCAAGGAATCCGGACCGCTTGTCTTTCTTCCTCGGAAATTCCTATTTTTTCGGCCTCGGGATGGCTCTGTGCTCCTCGTTCCTCTTTCACCCATCCCTGTGAACATCCAGAAGCCCGTGATCCTTCTCTCAATGTTTTAATAGATCGTCGAACCCAACAACCCGCTCAAGAAGTAGCCGATTATTACGAAACGTTAGAAGATGGATCGTTCCGATACCAATGTCAATGCCATTCTTTAGATCGACGAGGTAATCGAATGATTCAAACATCTCCGTGGGTCTGTTCTGTCGATTACTGCGTTCGAGATTTGTGGAACGTGCCCGGACTAGGATGGGACGCCGAACGACACGTCTGTGAATGTGGACCCTACGTGCATCGAGTTCTGGGCGATCTATCTTCCCCCTGTGTTTTGGAATATACACACATAGACGAAAAGCATAGGTTAACGGGAAAACGAGAATGTATGACCGACCAATCTGTTGAATTCCGACCGATTTATTGTCCAGAGAATCAGTCGGTTTTACGGTTCACAAAACGGGTCTTGCGAGGCAACACAGCGTACGATTATGTCATTGTACATGGAACAAGTGTTCCTAAAATTTCGAGAGGTCAAGAATGACATCTCATTTCAAACGAATCGAGAAAAATTTTCAAACAGACCAAGAATTGAGTCGGTTTGAAAAGGAAGACGAAAGCCCCAAAGAGGAAGGATGGTCGAAGAGACAAACGTTCGCCATTCATTTACTACTGGTAACGGCAGGTCCTACGATTCTTTTCGCTTTACTGGGCAACGTATTGAAGATTCATTATTACGTCGTCTGTTTAATTCTATTATTTTACTTTGGAGCTCTGGCCTACTTGATACGATACCGATTTCAGTGGCTATTGCAAGCTTTTAAAGAAAGCCAGAAATATATTCGTTGAATATGCGACTTGAAGAGTGGATTATATAAAAAAAAACTTTGAAAAAAAATGAAGAGGGAGAAGAGAAATAAAAAAGGAAGAAGCAATAATTTAACCATGGCGACGGATCCTGTGCTTATTCATCTATCTCCCAAAAATTCTGAAGGTAAAGAGTTAGATTTGGAAATATGGATAAACCCCGATGATACGGATGACAAGATTATAGAAATACATCGTCATGATCGCAAGGACAAAACGAAAGAATTTGAACCCTGTTGTCAAAATCATTTTTTAACTCCCGCTATCCTCCAACGTAGAGAAAATGAAAAGAATAAGACGATAGATAAAACATTAGAATTGACCAAAGAAGCCATCCACATGTTGAAAGAAGTGTTTTCGGGAAATGGAGAATTCAGTACAATGGAATTTGATGCATCGTCCACTGAGGTAAGAGCTGATTTTAGACAGCCGACCAAAGAACCTGAAGTTGAGAAAGCAACAAGTTGTCAAGGTCGTAAACACTAGAAAAGAGTTAATAAAAAGAAATAGTACATTTAAAAAGACCTCCCCATCCTTCTATGAATTTCTTGAACAATGAACTGTTTTCACGAGACTCAATCCACATCTTTGCTGGATCTAAAGAGAATCTTGAGAGAAGACATGGCTTAAACTGTTTCCAGGAGAGTTGAAGTGCAGGCTTTTTCAACAGCACAGAGGGATCTGAAGCAACAGTTGAAATGCTGAAATATATAGAACAGAAATTCCATTCTTAAAAAAAACTGGGATGTCTTGTCAATCGAATCGGGTAGAAAAAATTCTTGGCTGAAAAAAAAAAAAAAAAAAAAAAAAAAAAAAAACTTTTTGTTAATTTTTATCATGTCTTTAGACATGATAAAAATTAACTCTACCCTCCTTTTTGTTTTGAACGATGTCTCACCTTTCCTAAAAATAGATTTCTAAGAATGATCATGTTTTTCTTGGAAGTCTATTGTTTACAAACATGTCTATCAACATGTTGACATCATTCAAAACGAAAAGGAGGGTAGAGTTAATTTTTATCATGTCTAAAGGACATGATAAAAATTAACAAAAAGTTTTTTTTTTTTTTTTTTTTTTTTTTCACTGAAGAATTTTTTCTCCTAGTTCTTAAACATATTTTTCAACGATATCTCGATACCTCTACCTATTTTATTCCCCCTCTCTTAGTATATAAATGGTTGAAAAAGAAATCGGAGTTCATTCTGTTTCGTAAAAAGATAGCGAACACATGGCAACGGATAACTTAGTCATTTCATGTGAAGAAGATCCCTTTGAGGATATTCCAGATACGGAACCCACTTTTTATGGACCATTTTCACCCGTTTTTAGAGTACCGAAAAAGTCTTCTCCTTCTCCAACTCATTCTTTGGAAATACTGTCTTCTCCTCCCTCGTTATCCACTCATCAGTGCTCTAGAAAGAAGAAGTCCTCACAGACCAAGCTCCACCAAAAAATTGTTGGTGTGTTGGCTGTCACCTCTGATGGATATACTCTTACGAACTGCGTCCGGTTTATAGCCAGAAACCTGAAAACACATACGAAGGAATTTATTCAGCAATTGAATGCGGATCTGGAACGACTTCATATTGAAAAACTCTACGTGGCGAATGAACCCACTCGAGAAAAAATTCATCAAAAGGTACCTCTCAAGTTTTTATGGACTGTTATTTACAAACCTCAACATTGTCAGCCACAGCAATGTCCATCTTGTCGATCGAAATCTTGTCATCGATTTATGGCCATGCTAGCGCTCCAACAATTAGTGAAATTTGCTGTTCATAAATGTATTCATTGAGTGGATAGGTAATCAAGGAATTTTTCTCTCTTTTTCCTTTTTTGAGATGATCCAGAGAAACAAATACTCTACTTCATATGGTTTAGTGGTAAAGACCTCATCAGGACAGGTGGTGATGATTCATCGAAAAATGCCATACTGTTTTCAAAATTATTTAATTCAGCTTTTAAAAAATAAACGTATCGAACCACCCTTCGATTTGGAAAAAATATCGGTGCTTCAAGATGAATTTGAAAACCATATTTATCCGACTCTCCATCCCAATTTACAAGACGATTATGATCGGTACAACGCTAAATTAGCTTATGAAGATGAATGGCATTTCCCGCATGGACAAATGGATAAAAGACGCTTCAAGAAAGACGACGACCCTCGATTCAAATGGTTCAGAGTCGCGTATCAGGAATTTGAAGAAGAGTCCGGCTACCGATTCGCCTACCAACCCTCGGACGTGGCTCAGTATCCCTTAATCAAACTAGAATTTACGGGATTAGATCAATGCATTTATACACAGTATTTTTTGATAGTCGAACATCCTAAACATTTACGCCGTAATACCTACTTTGATAATTATTCTCCTTTCCAATCTCAAGCTGCTTATAGAATGGCTCTCGAACGCAATATCGGGAGTATTGATGATCGGATGGTCTATCGGGGTTACTTAATTAAAATCGAAGAGGCTCTAAAGTATCTAACACGTCAACAGGAAATGAAAAAGGACGGGAAGGATCAAGTGTTGCTATATTTTTTAGAAGGAGATAAATGGAATCCACCCGATTCTATTTGTTATTTAGAAAAGTAAAAAAAATGGAATAAGATGCCTTAGCCAACCCGCATTTCTCATTTGAAGAATCCATCCTATCTATTCTTTTTTTAAATGTCTAGGGATGTCATCCGACGCATTCTCTCCACCAAAAAAAAAACGAGTTCCTCCCACCTACCCCAAAAAGAAGAAGAAGAAGAAATTTCCCATGAGTCTTTTGGAGAACCCTCCCCCCTCTCTCTCTTCCTATATATAAAAGAAACCGAGAGAAAAGTTGTCTTTTCTTTTTTTTCCATCTCATCCTCAGGAGAAAAAGAGAGAGAGAGAGAAAACCAAACGCCATGGAGTGGTTACGGCGAGAGTCTTTTTCCCTCGCGATTCATTTCCGTTTCGCCAAGACAATTCCCCTCACGTTTTACTTGGGGTCGGGCACGCTCTATTTTCGAGGATCGGAACTCGTGACTTGCCTTTCCCAGCAAGGGACTTGGATGAGTCCGAAACGTCAACGGACTATTCAGCAATGGATCTCTCGAGCCCCTTTTCGCCCTTACCGATCCTTAACGACGGATCTCTGGATCGATACGTCGGACCGCCCCAGCCGGATTCTCCGCTATACCCCTTTTATCACCTTTGATTTCCTGGAAAGACTGCTCAACGATTTGGGTCCAGACGCTCTCCTCTTTTCGACCTGGCTTCAGAGTGTGATGAGAGAACATCTTCAAATCCAAGAAGATTTTCAGACCGGGGAAACTTATTTTAGTCCCGTGGAGAACAAGGTGATGGACTTTCAGTTTCAAAATTTATCGGAACTGTTTCAATGTGCTTTATGTTTTTATTCTTCTTAAAGAGTGTGGGGGGAAACTAAAAATTGTAGAATAATCATAAAAATTAATTTCGTTTTTCTTTTAAAAAAAATATTGAGATAGTCCAATCTTGGGGAGGAGGTGGAAAATTCAAAACTATTATCTAAAACAGATATGGCGGTCAGTCCATTTCGATCCACGGAGGAGGATATGTGTGAGATTCTCTGATCCATAGAGGGTTTCAGGAAAAAAAACTGCGAAAGTTTCCCCCCCCCCTATCTCCAAAAAATGGGTATCCTGGTTGAATGCACAGTACAGACTGATGGGAAGCCGAAACTCGAGTTCCTTAAATAGAAAAAAATGAGAGCTCCTTCTAGAAACAATTTTAGATGTCTTGTTTGGATGAGTGAGTCGACTGGGAAAAATTTCTCAGCGCTGTGGAAAAAAATTTTGATTAAAAAAAAAAAAAAAAAAAACTTTTCGTTAATTTTTATCATGTTTTATAGAAATGATAAAAATTAACTCTCTCTTCTTTTTGTCTGGGAATGATGTCTCACCGTTTCGAAAAATAGAACATATCCCATTCTCGAAATTCTATTATTTTAGAAAGGATGATGAGTGATGGTCTATTTTTCGAAACGGTGAGACATCATTCCCAGACAAAAAGAAGAGAGAGTTAATTTTTATCATGTCTATAAGACATGATAAAAATTAACAAAAAGTTTTTTTTTTTTTTCAATTTAGGAAATTTTTCTCTGAGCTTTGCCAATTTTTTTTCCCAGCCAGCTCCATCCATAAAACAACACCTCTCAAAATCTTTTCTCACTTATCTATTTAAACCACTCGAATTTTTGCTTCCAATGAGTCCCCGCATCTTGGCCTTTCTTCCACTCTGCTCTGAGAAAGATAAGATAGATTGTTTTGGGTGGACCGTCCTGTTGACGCTTCCGATTTATATAGAGAGCTATATATAGATAGGGTCCCTCCTAACTCCCTCTATTATGACTATTAGTCTTTTTCTTTTTTTCCCAAGAAATATACAAAGAATGATCCACTGTTTTTTCTTCCGTTAATGAAAAAAAAATGCTTCTACCTTCCGACTTATTTTTTAGTACCTCTTTAGGTGTCTCCTCCTTCTGGATCTTTTCCTTCTCCTCTCTTCCTCGCGAGCAGGGAATTGGAAATGCTGTTCAGGATGCAACGCTCGTAATGACTCCATTTTCTTCCTGGAGAGGGCGTCTACGGCAAACACCGTCTTGTCATGAAATTGGAGTTGGTAGTAAAGAGGTCCGTGAATAATGTACACGGAGCGAGCTCGCAGTCGATAGGGAATCATACGATACCCGTCGGATTCTGATTCCATTTCCCATCCATAAAGACGGATAGAAGCTTCTCCGGTTTGAAGAATATGAACCCACTCGGGTGAAACGTAAAACAGTTTTAAAAAGGTTCCAGCATCGACGGCGATCACATTTTCCGATCGCAGATAAGCGTGTAAGCGAAAGGTTCCTGCCTCCATCATCGATTGGAAAGCAAAGTGCTTGAAAACTTCGATGGACGAAAAATAATGCAGGATTTTTCCATCGTAACAGGATAAATAGCACATGGTTTCTTGGACTATTTGTTCCATACGCTCCGGGTCCCGAAACCATTCTTCGAAACGGGAGAGAGGTTCCCATTGATCAGCTACTTCGAGATGACAGACGGGCGTGATTTCCACCAGGGTAGGTAGAACTGCAACGGCATCGGTCGACATTTTAGTTTTGCTCGGTTGAGAAGGAAGAACGAGAATGAACCCTGTAGGCAGAAAAACTCGGATCTATATAAATACTAGAGGAAAAAAGGCGGGGGGAAGGGAAGTTCTTCCTTCCTCCCAAAGAATAAGAAAAGTGGGTGGAAAGAAAAAAATCATTTCGTTCTCAGGAAAAAAAAAGAATTTTTTTTCTTGTCAACATGTTGTCTAGACATGTTTCTAAAAATAGATTTCCAACAAAGGTTCATTCTTTTCTTAGAAATCTATTTTTAGAAAAAAACTGACATATCCTTCACAACAAATTTCTTTTTTTTCCCTCCCTCCAGCAGCCAACTGGATGGGCAAGCGTTTCGGTTCAGATCAGTCCGTGCTGACATTATTTTTTTTAAAATACAATGGAATTAGTATAGGAATGTACTAGAAACTGACCCAAGGTTGAAAAGAAAATATCAAAATCAATACTCACTTCTTGACGATTTCTTTTTCCAAAAACCTGTCGAAGAATTCTTGATGGGTTATCCAATCTCTAGACCTGTCTGAAGGGAATCCAGGCTAAGGTGAGCGCGCATTTACCTGACGCGAAACTCGGAATATCTGCATAAATAACAAAACGTCCATTCTGAAAAACTTACCGTCTAGTCCATTGAGTTGGTTGGAGGGGGAGAAAAAAAATTTCTGAGTAATAAAAAAAAAAATTTTGTTAATTTTTATCATGTCTTATAGACATGATAAAAATTAACTGTCCCCTCTTTTTGTCAAGGAAGGATGTCTCAACGTTTCGAAAACGAAACCAAAACTCATCCTTCTCATGGCAATTATTCCAAGAATGATTCACGGTTTGTTTTACGAAACGGTGAGACATCCTTCCTAGACAAAAAGAAGAGAGAGTTAATTTTTATCATGTCTAGAAGACATGATAAAAATTAACAAAAAGTTTTTTTTTTTTTTTTTTTTTCACACAGAAATTTTTTCCAAAGCTCTGAGAATTTTTTCCCAGCCGACTCAATGATCCAAACAAGACAGATCCAAATTGTTTCTAGAAGGAACTCTCCCTTCTCTATTTAAACCACTCGTGTTTCCAACTTCAGTTCAGTCTGTGCTGTGAATTCGACCTGGATACACACTTCTCCCTCCTGGAAAGAATTTCTGTGAAGGTATGCGAACATTTTTCTCAGCTCTTAGAAAATTTTACCAGCTGACTTGATCGACGAGAAACATTTCGAACATTCTGTTATCTGCGGAAGTCGTTTCATTTTCGTGCAGTCCATGCTGTGGACTCACCTGAATATCCATTGCTCCCTCCCCCTTCTGGAAAGGGTCTTTTTAGATCCTCGTCGCTCTTTTTACGTTTCGTTGGATATCTAGGACGAACTTTTTTACCTTATTCCTTTCAAAATCTAATATTGAGGTTGGAGAGCCGTCATGGAAAACCAGCCATGATCCTGACGAATCTAAACCGACTCCTTGAAAGCAGAGCTATATCATGTTTTTTTTTGATGACAGATTTCCAAGCTCCGAGTGATGAGAAATTTAGAAATTTTGCAGTGTTAACGGAAAAGAGGAGACAGAAACCTGGAGAATGGAAATGAAGCTAAGAAAAAATGCTAAGAGCACAGGAAAAAAAAGGCTCTTTCCAGGAGGGAGGAGAAGCGCAATTCTAGGTTGAGTGCACAGCACACACGGATCTGAAGTTGGAAACGCGAGGGGTTTAAATAGAGAAGCGAGAGTTTCTTCTAGAAACAATTTTGGATGTCTTGTTGTTTGGATCATCGAGTCGACTGGAAAAAAAAATTCTCAGAGCTCTGGAAAATATTTTCTGAGTGATAAAAAAAAAAAAACTTTTGGTTAATTTTTATCATGTTTTCTGGACATGATAAAAATTAACTGTCCCTCCTTTTTGTCAAGGAAGGTTGTCTCACCGTTTCTAAAAATAGATCATGACTCATTCTTGGAATAATTGCCTTGAGAAAGTGTGAGTGATGGTCTATTTTTAGAAAGGGTGAGACATCCTTCCCAGACAAAAAAGAAGAGAGAGTTAATTTTTATCATGTCTGTAAGACATGATAAAAATTAACCAAAAGTTTTTTTTTTTTTTCAATCTCATCTAGAGAATTTTTTCTAGCCGACTCGATCGACAAGACATGACATGACCATTGTTTTTTTTTTAATAATGGACTTATACCTATCCCTTTCAACCCTCCGAATTTGGCTTTGGATCCGTGTCCTTGCTTCCACATTCAGAGCTCTTTTCTTCAACATTTCGATGCAGGGGAAGAATCAATTCTCTCACGACGTTTAGATATTCTTTCAGAATGCTAGAAAAGTCATTGAAAGAAGAAGTATCTAAGGGTGGAGTTGCCGGTTGAGGAAAATTCACGAGTCTTGTAATCAGATTATGCGAATCCGTCTGTATGCCAAACTGTAAAGGAGAACCACCCGCTTTAGGAGAGCATATAATAGTAAGATCCATCTTTTTCCAATTTTTGATTTGTATACTTGTTTCTTCTTACTCAGAACATTTTCCTTTTTCTTCCTTCTCATCCAGGAACTGAATTCCAGGTGGAACGGAAGCATTTGTAATAAACGGTTGTTTCTTGGTTCCACACGCCTGACATTTTCCCGTGACCATCGGCCGTCGATTTTTCGACTTGCGATAGTGGACGTCGACCGTATCGGTCTTGGTTCGGCATTTCACACACCAAATGGAATAAGAAATAGGTTCCGCGTCAGAATGCTCCATTGCAGTAACACACTCTTTATTATTTTCTTCTCTTTTGAAAGAGAGAGAGAGAGATCTTAACCAGAAGTGTAGATATAAAATTTAGGATACGTTTCGGATCCGTCGGCTCTTTTCGCATACCCCACTTCTTCACAGAGGTATTCCGTTTGCTGATCCGCTCTTCGAGGATAAAATTCGTTTCCCCAAGCATCGCGAGCATAACGAATTCGATCGCCGGCCGTTAAACAATATTCGACTCCATCCGCCCGTTTAGGATACATTTTATGCCCCGATTCGTCTTTGGCATAAGGGAATAAAACAGACGTATAAAGCGAATACTCGTCCCTATTTTGAAATTTCGGGTAGTATTCTCGTCCAAAAGACGTTCGGGCATACCGTCGAGGAGCTAAAATGTATTGGTTTCCGTTTAAATCTACCGCGTAATACTCATGACCGTTTTTGTCTCGAGCCAAGATAGGATTTCCTTCAGGATCCGTAACGTATAATTCGTAATGAGGATGTTGTGGGTCGGTCGGGTATCGTTCTTTCCCCGATGCGTCTACTCGATAAACAGATATGCTTAGTTCTCGTCGCCTGCTCCTTCCTTCCTCCCACTCGAGACCCGTTGAGATGAGGGTATGAGGTTGATATCTATAAAATGGGTTGACCCTTTCAAACTATTCTATTGTTTAAAGACGGGTGGGTTAGGAAAAAAAATATTAATAAAAGCAAATATCTGAACGGTTCAACACAACGGGTGAATGGAAAAAAGGAATAGTTCTCTCTATCCAGTCACAGGATGGTTTCTTCTTCTAGAACGGCTCACACTCAACTGAAGCGAAACTCGGAACTCGAAATGTTTAAATAGATCATAGAGTCCATTCCAGAAAGAATCCGGAGATGTCTTGTCCAGCCAAGTCAACTAGAAAAAAAATTCTCAGAGCTCTAAAAAAAATTTCTGAAAAAAAAAAAAACTCTTGGTTAATTTTTATCATGTCTTATAGACATGATAAAAATTAACTGTCCCCTCCTTTTGTCTTGGAAGGATGTCTCACCCATTCGGAAAAAACAAACCATGACTCATTCTTGGAATTGTTGCTATTAGAAAGGGTGAGTGATGGTCTATTTTTAGAAAGAGTGAGACATCCTTCCCAGACAAAAAGGGGGGTTCATTAATTTTTATCATGTCTAGAAGACATGATAAAAATTAACCAAAAGTTTTTTTTTTTTTTTTTCAGAGTTATAGAAATTTTTTCCACCCGACTCGATCGACAAGACGTCCCCATTTTATTTAAGAATGGATTCTTGTTTATTTGTGTAAGCATTCCGAGTTTCGTTTTAGATGAGTCTATGTTGTTGAAGAGGAAACATGGGTACCCTCATTTTTTTCCTATCTGATTTCTAAGATGAATTCAGTGAGTTCACCTTGACCTTTTCAAATTTTGTTTATTTACTTTTAGCCCAGAGGTCGATGGATAAATCATTCTGATTTTTTATATATTTTTTTGTGTCGCTCTCTCTCTCTAAGAAACCTATCTCGTTCCAAGTCTTCTCGAAGTGCTATTGGTTCGTTTCGAGACGAGGTCATTTCACATCCCCCCCTCCTCAAAAAGTATATATATATAAATTAAAGGAAGTGATTTTCATACACACACTTCACCTTTTTGTGTGGTGTCACGATGAGCCTATCCAGTAGAGAACGTCTTAGGGAAAGAATGCGTGAACAGAAACGACGCTGGCGAAGCAATTCAGCTATTCGAGAGCGAGAACGAATACTTCAAAGGGAACGTTATGCTGTTCTTAAAAAGAACTCCCGACCGCGAAAGAAACATCTTCCTCCCAAGCAGTGGGAAAGCTATACGAATTTGCAGTATAAGGATATGTGGTCCGAAGAAGCCTATCAAAAATGTATTCGACAATGTAATAAAGAGCAATACAATTTCCTGATCTACGTTCTCGTCCGTTTGTACACCTATTACGCGTTACCTGAATCAAAACGTCCCCCTCCTCTGGATATTATTGTGCAAGGATCTGCCGGAACGGGTAAATCTTTCCTGATCCAAGCTTTATACCAAACTCTGATTCGAACGCCTCTTTTTAGCGAAGCGTGCTCGGTTCTCAAATTCGCACTTAGTGCTCAAGGAGCGGTCTACATTACGGGAGATACTTTGCATCATGCCCTGCGTCTTCAAATGAACGGGACTTTTGTTCGACCTCTGACCCAAGAGACTTTAGACTATTACAGACCCCTGTATGCTCCTTTACGGATGGTGATTTTGGATGATGTTTCCACGATCGGATCCAATTTATTTTCGCGCCTCGACCAGCAACTTCGACAATTGTGTCATGTGCCGGATAAGCCGTTTGGGAATGTGCATATGATTAAATTTGGAGATTTGCAGCAGCTCCAACCGATTCGCGACACGCCCATTTTTTATTCTGAAGGGTGGTGGACGCCTCAATCCACGCTCTACTATGAACTAGTCGAATGTATGCGATTCTCTCTGGATTACGAGGAGAGACTCGATCGTTTAACGAGAAATCACTTTTTAGAACCGGACGATGTGGCATTTTTTCAGTCCCGCGTTCGCAGTTTCGACGAAATTCCTCGCGAAGCTATTATTCTCTGTTTTTCGAGCAAGGATGCAGAGAAATATAATATGAAACGTCTCCAATCCCGAGGGACGTACTGTTCGTGTCTGGCTCGAGACGTGATTTATTCCGAGAGCGAAAAATTGCGGAAGAGGATGATGAAACGGAGTCGACATTTACATCGATCTCAGATGGCGAATCTCGAATCCGTCCTCCATTTACAAAGAGGAGCGCTATATCAATTGACTAAAACGCTCGACAGATCCAAAGGATGGATGAATGGAGCGATTGGAACACTACACCAAATAGATCAGGATGAAGACGGAGTTGTGACGCGAGTCTGGCTGCAATTTTCGAATAGTCTAGCTCCTATCGATCGCGTCTCCATTCGTATTGACACCTGTTCGACGAAAACACTCGCATTTTATCGCGAACAGTTTCCTTTGATGTTAGCCGAAGCGATCACGGCTCATAAAGCCCAAGGAGCCACCTTTCCGTCGATCGCAATTTACATGCACGGACCTTTTAATCGATTTCAGCAATATGTCGCTTTTTCTCGAGTGACTCAACCCCAGGGATTGTATATTCTGGACAAGTTTCGTCCCCGCATGAAATGTATTTTTGCTTGCTCGCCATGCGGGTTTCGTCCCCGGATGGCGAGCAAGCAAAAATACGAGGAGGAACTGGAGCGATTGCAAAACATGTCCAGGATTCCGTATGATATATCGGCTCGAGAAGAGAACCAAGATCCGTACGAGTTTCTCATGAACCTTCTTCAATGTGGGAATCGTCTTTCCTTCCATCTTTCCAATAGAAACATCTCCCAAGAAAAAGAAGTCGTCAAACCAGAAGAAAAACTTTCTTTCCATGTAAAACCTGTTATAAAATGTCTTTCTTAAATCTTTTTTTAAAAATTCAATAAAAAGAAATATTCTCCATCAAAACCCCTCCATTCTTTCAAAGCTTCACAAAACGCTCAACAATGTCCACACAATGGGAAGAGAAAAATCGATCTCAACGGTCCACACAACATGTTGACTCCTCAAAATATGTCTCTCCCAAGTGACAGGATGCTTCTTCTTCAACGGCTGACACTCATCTAAAGCCAAACTGGGAATGCTTAAATAGATAAGCGAGAGTTTATTCTTAAAAAAAATGGCGCTGTCTTGTCAATGGAGAATCGAGTCGGCTGGGAAAAAATTTTGAGAGCCGGGAAAAAAAAATTCACTAACTAAAAAAAAAAAAAAAAAAAAAAAAAAACTTTTGGTTAATTTTTATCATGTCTTATAGACATGATAAAAATTAACTGTACCCTCCTTTTGTATGGGAATGTTGTCTCTCCGTTTCTAAAGATAGACCAGAACCCATTCTTGGAATTTTATTCTTTTTAGAAAGGATGAGTGATGGTCTATTTTTAGAAACGGTGAGACAACATTCCCAGACAAAAGGGGAAGGTAGTTAATTTTTATCATGTCTAAAGACATGATAAAAATTAACCAAAAGTTTTTTTTTTTAATAGAGTTAGAAAATTTTTTTTCCTAGCTCTCAAAAATATTTTCCCAGCCGACTCTATTCTCCAATTGACGACACAGCGTCATTTTTTTAAGAATGGATTCTCGTTTATCTATTTAAACATTTCGAGTGTCACTTCAGATGAATGTCAGCCGTTGAGGAAGAAAAACGCAGATTCCCATTTTCTCATTTCCTTCAGAGAGAGAGAGACCTATATTTTCGAGACTCGATGACTTTTCAAGCAATTTTTGTTTAACCTATTCGACTTCATATTTGTCTGACGTTCAAGAGTATGATCTCTCGTGGATGGATCTCTTCCACCTCATTCTCTTTCCAGTGGATTTAGAAGGGGAAGGGGAGATTTTTTTTTCCTCATGGAGGATGTCTCCTGAATACCGTTCAAAGAGTCTATGGAGAAATTATATGGTCAGAGTTACGGATTTCCAGGGCAATCTGCTTCTCAGCTAAAAAAAGGATCTCTCTTTCCCAGTCTGTCTTCGATTGCCTCGTTAACTGTGAAACCCATCGCTTTTCCGATTTTATGGTTCTCCCAGTATAATCAGACATTCGGTCACAAAAGTATTCGAACACCGGTACCCTATCAGAAAGTGACAAGATGACGTTTTTTTCTCTCTTTCTCTCTGTGTTTCGTGTTATTCCATCCTAGGTTTTCTTCTCCCCCCATCTTGGAAAAAACTGGAAAAAATTGGTTACGATCTCTTTTTGAATGGGGAGATGCCATTTTGAGAAAAAGCTGACGACCCTATCTTGGAGAATGAACATGCCCGCTCTACACACCCTTTCTCTCTCTCTCTCTCTCTCTTTGAATTGGGAAGCCATTTTGGGAAAAAGCAGACGACCCTATCTTGGAGAATGGAAATGAACGCCTCTCCCTCTCTCTTTGAAATGGAAAGCCATTTTGGGATCCTCTATTCTTGGGGAGGGAGAAAACTGAAGTCTGTACTTCGCTGTCTCTGAATGCGGAAAGCCATTTTGGGAAAAGCGGACCCTCTTCTTCTGATCTTGGAGAACTGGAAATGAACGCTCTACACGACCTCTCTTTGAATTCAGACGGTATTTTGCGACCTTCTAATGTTGGAAAACTGAAATGGACGCTCTACGCTTTTTCTCTCTCTCTCTCTGAAATGGGTAGTCATTTGAAAACTCCCTAACTTTGGAAAAAAACAGAAATGAACGCTCTACACCATCTCTCTTTGAAAATGGGGGGGTGTCATTTTGAGACCTCCCTCCCCTAAACTTGGAAAAAAAACTGAAATGAACGCTCTACACTTTCTCTCTTTGGACATGGGTAACCCTTTGGGGACCCTCTCCTCTTGGTAGGAAAAAAAAAGAACTGAAGTGAAGGCTCTACACAATCTCTCTTGGAATGGGATCATATTTCGGGAAACGTGGATCACCTCATGCTGGAAAACTGAAGTGAACCACCAAGATTGGACTCTATATAATATTTTTTTTAATTGACATTATGACCCTCCTCCAATTTGTTATTAAAAAAATTTTTTTTTGTTTTGATTTTTATCCCATTTCCGATGTGATTTCAGAAATGCAATTCCATAACAGTTCAATTTCATTCGAGGTTAAATGATCTAAACAGTCTTTGACCCACCCATCCGTATGATTATTTTCTTCTCCTTCCTGTTGCACCAAATTTTGTAAGTCCATATAATCATTCCATACGGGAAGGGCTGGATCCTCACAAGGCTGTCTTGAAACACTTGGAGTCTCTTTAGGATGAGTGGAGGGATCTAGGATGTCTGGACCTGGCTGCGATTCTACCTCCATGATTTCTGGACCCGTTGGAACTTGTTTACCCGGCTGAAATTCTACCTCTACGATTTCTGGACCCGTTGGAACTTGTGAACCCGGCTGTGATTCTACCTCCATGATTTCTGGACCCGTTGGAACTTGTGGACCCGGCTGATATTCTACCTCTACGATGTCGGGCCTATTTGAAGCTTGTGGACCCGTCTGACATTCTACCTCTACGATGTCGGGACAGGTTAGAGAAGAAGAAGAAGAATAATAATAATAAGAAGAAGAGGATACTGGAAGAGGTTCTGTCTGTGAGGAGTCCAAAAGAGGTTGCCTGTTTGAACAAGTCGGGGAAGAAGAAGAAGAAGCTTCTGAGTTCTGAAGCGGATCTTGCACGCCAGGTAGGTTCCGGTAAGTGGACCGTATTTTAAGAGGTAATTTTTTTTCTTCCTCCTCATCTTCAATCGTGATGACTTCAATTTCATTCCGTTGCCGGGTCGATTTTGTTTCGGGCCATGACGACGGTTTGGTCCAGCTCCTCTTATCATCTAAGGAAGGGATGGGTAAAGGTGGCGGAGGGTTTTCTTCTTCTTTTTCTTGAAACATCATCGGCGATTGGAAAGAAATCTCCTTTTCAATTGTTTCCAAAGCGAGTACGAGCACCGATCGACGAGAAAGAGACTCTTCTGGGTTGTGACGATGAGATATTGCGTTTTCGGGGGAACGACATAGTTTTGAAAAGGTCTTAGAATATATTTCTTATATTTCATCCTGTCGCTGACTTTAAAACTTCTTTCCTTCAGATTGGGAGACGATGATTCGTAATAGGCGAGAGGAGCGGCTGTGGTTTGAACAATATGAACTTCGTCCTCAGCCGTCGTTCTCACTCCAAACGTAAAATATCGTTTCGTGAGAAAAATATTCTTCCACCGAAAACTCGTGCGCGGATCTGTATATCGCCGGTCTGTTTGAATGGGCCGTCTCAAAGCTCGATCCATCCGATTCCAAGAGAAGGGAGATTCCTCTTTCGTTTGTTGCGATTCGAATAAATTTCTGTATATATTCTGAACGAGCAGGTTGGAGGATTCGACATCTTGGTTGAAAGAAACGATCGCTTGATGAGGTGGTAAATGCGGAATAAATGTCGCACAATGACACGCCAAAAAAATTTTCAAGTTCGAGATTTGCTTTAGCGTCTTCAAATCCTCCCCGTTCGAAATCCGTTGAGTTGAAAAAACGTCTAATAGCGACATGGCTCCCAATGGAAAAGAAATGATCTCGCCCAGTACTCTCGCCTTTTTGTATATATATATAGACACACACAGACACACATAGAGGCTCTATGACGTCCGTTTTATTTGTTTTTTTTGTTTCTCTCTCTCTTCTTTCCAAGAAATCTTATCTCCATGACCTCTTTTTCTTTTCTTAAAAAAATGAATGTGTGTGGGAATGAGGAAGTGAAAGTAATAATTTAATAAACAAAAAATTATCCAACCATGACCTTCTTTTTTTTTTTTCAAAGTCACCCTTTCCAATCCAAGGACGTCCAGAGATAGAGAAAGCAGGGAGAGAGGAGGAGGAGGGAAGGGAAGGTCACACTCTCTTTCTCTCTATAAATAAAAGGGGAGAGCCCCAAAGTCGTATTTTTGTCCAAGTGGATCATGAGGAGGCATCCCCAGCTCACTACGTGTATTCCTTTCAAATATAAATATGTTGATCTTTCCTTTTATATAATCCAAGGAGTCGTTTACCTGAAAGCCTCCGATTTTTCAAAATGTGCGGGTTATTATACCGTGGGGAGTTATCAAAAGATGCGGGACGAATTTTTATCCGACGAAAACGTGTTGATGGCTCGTGACATTCCGCCTTTGGATGCACAAATTTTGTTAATGAAACGAGCCAAATATTTTTACACGTCCCACTTTCTAACCGTCTCGCAAATGAATAGGATTATGGATCGTCTTGAGAAGACAAAAGGGATTCTCGTTCATTTTAGTGAATGGTTGCATAAATGCTTGCACGAACCTCTCTCGATCGAGAAGACTGGGAAGAATACCTATTATATTCTTCTCGAGGACTCTCCTCCTTAGTCTCATCATAGAGAGGCCACGACTTTTGAAAAAATCCTCGAGCAAGAAAAAATAGAATGGTGGAACAACTACCCCATCCCTCTCCCCGAGCATCAAGAGGAGCCTGTTCAGAAGTAAAAGAAAAAACCTTTCCAAAAGCCTATCCTCATCCTCCTCGATAATGATGGGGATGAAGAGAAGCCTGTTCAGATTCCTCTCCGTTTGTCAAAACCCTTCGAGGATGAAAAACCTCTCCCTTCCTCAAAAACCCTTGAGGAAGAGAGACCCCTCGAGAAGGAGAGATCTCTCCCATTGTCAAACCTCCTCGAAGATGAAAAACCTCTCCATTTATCAAGACCCCTCGAGAAGGAGGGACCTCTTCCTTTATCAAACCCCCTCGAAGATGAAAAACCTCTCCATTTATCAAGACCCCTCGAAAATGAGGGACCTCTCGATTTGTCAAAACCCCTCGAGGATAAGGGAACCAAAACTTCTCTCTCTTTCGAAGAGGAGGGACCTCTCAATTTGTCAAGACCCCTCAAGAATAAGGGAACCGAAAATCCTCTCCCTTTCTCAAGACTTCTCGAGGAGGAGGAGGAGGAGAAGAGACCGCTCCATGTCTCAAGACAGGACCCCCCTCTATCTCTTGAGGATCCGAGGGAAACGATTCCTATTGAAAAACCATCTATCGACGATCCCCAGAAAAGGTCTTCGGAGGAGATTAGACTTCCATGTAGAAAACGAATCTGCCACAATCATAATAATCATAATAATAATAATAATAATAACAATATACCCCCTTCTCAACAACAGATCCTACAACATTTGCAGATAAATGAATTCAAACCAATCCCTTTATAGTAACCCTTTTGATTGGAGAACCCGTGCATTAGCCTCGAAAAATAAAATGAGATTCTAGACTGTTTCTATGACCAGAATGTTAAGCCAATAGATAGGTCTAGCTCAGAATTTTTCTTTTTAAAAGAAAATAAATAAATAATCCAAAGACTATTCGTAAATATAAATGGTAAAGTCTTGAGTCGGCTGGAAAAAAATTTTCAGAGCTGAGAAAAATTCTACAACTCAAAAAAAAAAAAAAAAACTTTTTGTTAATTTTTATCATGTCTTAGACATGATTAAAATTAACGACCCCCTTCCCTTTTCGTCTGGGAATGTTGTCTCACTCTTTTGAAAAACAAATCGTGATTCATTCATGGAATGATTGCCATTAGAGAAAGGATGAGTCATGGTCTATTTTTAGAAAGGGTGAGACATCCTTCCCAGACAAAAAGGCAGGGTCATTAATTTTTATCATGTCTAAGACATGATAAAAATTAACCAAAAGTTTTTTTTTTTTTTTTTTTTTCATTAGAGAATTTTTTATCTCACCTCTGAGAAATTTTTTTTCTCCCAGCCGATTCGAGACTTTACCATTTGTTTTTAAGAATGATTTCTCCCTGATCTATTATTTCAAAATTCCAAGTTTCGCTTCAGAACCATCTGTGCTGTTGAAGAAGTAACGTGATATATGTATTTTTTTAATGAGTTCTGTCAAGATTGAATTGTGCAGGATCGACCTTGCGAATTTCTTCTCTGTGTCTTTAAATAATAATGATACCGAACTGCTTTTTGTAGAGCGCAATGGAAAAAACCTTTTGTATGGTTAGGACAATTCATGTGTTCGATCCCATTGTATTTGAGAATCTCTTGCGTCGATCCCGAAATGCAATAAATGGATCTTTGCAACCATTTCTCTAAAAACCGCCGTTTCATTTCTCCTCGCACCCAAATCATGGAAAAAGTTTCCGTCAACATCGTTAACACCCATGGAAAATAACTGTACGGAATTTCTCCTTCGTACCACGACAAGCCGTGATAATAATCACTCGCCCACACAGCGGTTCGTTTTTCTTTCTCGGTGAGTATTTGCCATGGAAACGGGGGTTTAAAAACAAATACCTCTCGAGAAGTACCGTCCAATGTGACATAAGCCAATTCTTTCACAATAAAGGCTCCTTGAGAATCGTAGAAACCTTCAAAGTCGAGCACGAGTTCCATGTTTTTTATTTCTTTTTCTTTCCAAGGTGACCTTTATTATTATTATTATTATTATGATGGATGTGTATTGAGATACGCACGATATTATTCAAAAAACAAATATATATACGAATGTGACCTTTCCCAGAATTCATACGACCTGTCACGTGCAACCTTCTCTCTCTCTCTATAAAAGAGGAGACGGCGAGAGAACGCTATCCATTTTTTCCTTCAGGACACACAGCGAGAGAGAGAGAGAGAGAATTTTGTTTTCTTTTTTTCCTCAATTGAAGAAGATGGACATTTTGAGTGCCAAACCTCTCAAAGATTCCTACATTGTTCTGGACATGGAATACTTTCACTGTTATGATCCAAAGACGGGAGATATATGTTTCATCTTGAAAGAACTGGGCTACATCACTTGCGATTTAACCTTATGCGGATCCATGACTTTTCTCCCTCCTGTCCATTACGATGACTTATCGTCCCGCAATCAAGCTGTGGTCAACCAGACTACAAATAACCGACACGGCCTTCAATGGACCGAGGGTCGTCTTTCCTACGAGCATCTTCCTACGATCCTGAAAATACTGACCGAAAATGTGGAGGTGATCTACGTCAATGGATACGATAAAGCCGAATTTTTCAGCAAGCTCTGCCAGCGATCCGTTTACGAGTTTTACATCTCAGGGAAAACCGAGTGGCGGAACAAGTCGAAATGCACGCGACACCAATATTTCCAAAAGATGATTCATTGTGCCGAGAACAAGGTGAGAAATTTTCGATACCATTTGATGGAGGGTAGTTACGTTTTCCGGAAATTACATTGTTACCCCTCCGAGAGCAAAGCTGTCGAAGACGAAGAGGAGGCGGAAGAATCTCCCCAGGAGAACTCGTGCGACGATGAGGAGGAGGAGGAGGATGAACTTTCTAATAATAATAATAAATGTCTAAGTTGGGATGCTTTAGAGACCCAAGAATATCGGTCTCAACCCTTATCTCACCTAGACCTGAAAGAGGATCCTCAAGTGTACTCTTTGTGGTCCTCTTCTAAAATTTGGTCTTGGAGAGAACCCTTGAATGTTCATGAATGAAATGGTATGTAAATCCCTAGAGGAAAAAAATAGAAAAAAAAGTTCCTTTTTTTTGTAATATGTTGATTTCTTTCCAATCCCATTTCTTTTCCATAACTCCAGCCCAATCGACGAGAAGAAGAAGAATTTTCCAAGTTACACAAGACGAATCTTCCAAGTTACACAAGACGTAGAAAGATTTCACAAGGATTTATAAATCACACGCTCCCACATGATATATGTATAGAGAGAAAAAGACCCTCTGTTCTCTAGCCAATACGTCAAGACTTCCCTAAACTAAGAGAGACCATGAGTACCGAGGAAACCTTAGCAGAGCAAGTGGAAAGACTTTCAAAGAGATTAGAAGAGTTAAGACGGGATAGATTTACAGTTCCGCCGACTAAAGAGGAAACTATCATCGATTTCAACAAACCGCTGTACTTTCATCCTCTACCCCAAAGAATGAGACGAACCCTTGAATGTTCATGAATGAAATGGTATGTAATCCCTAGAGGAAAAAAATAGAAAAAAAAAGTTCCTTTTTTTTGTAATATGTTGGTTTCTTTCCAATCCCATTTCTTTTCAATTTCGCCGTTGAACAGTTCCAATGAGAAACAAAATGTCACTTATTTGAATAGTCAATTTCAACACATGAATATTTCAAAAGTATTTTTTTGTTTTTTTCCCTAAAGCGTAGGGAGATCGGATCAGTAGTTTTTCCCTTTTCATCGTCGAAAGAGATTGGGAGGAAAAATCTTTCTAAGCTCTCTCAGAAAAATTTTTAAGCCTTAAAAAAAAAAAAAAAAAAAAAAAAAACACTTTTTGTTAATTTTTATCATGTCTTAGACATGATAAAATTAACTCTACCCCCCTTTTGTCTGCGAATGTTGTCTCACACTTTCTAAAAATAGACCATCACTCCTCCTTTCCTAAAGAATAGAATTCCAAGAATGGGATCTGGTCTATTTTTAGAAACGGTGAGACCCTATTCCCAGACAAAAGGCGGGTAGAGTTAATTTTTATCATGTCTAAAGTTCAGGGTCCATCCATCTTCTTATGTGAAACGGTGACCCTGACGAGATCGAGATAAACAAGTCCTGTGAGTTGTTTTGTAATCTTGACGCGATCCAAGAAAGACTTTTTATTTTTTTTTTGAAATAGGCGGGGAGAGAGAGAAAATGTTCTCACGACCCTCAGATATCTTTTCATAAATATATTTTTTATCAAAGTGTTTCTTTCATTCCGATCCTTTTAAGAGGTTGGAATGAACCTGACATTTAGATGGGGTCGCGATCCCGACAGATGTCGCGCGAGTATAACAATGTGTGTCCTCCGCGATATTTCTTCAGAGAACAGAAGAAGACGTGAACAGAGCTGGTAAGTCCCTTTGGTCCTATGAATATGGTTATCTATAAACTCGATTTGATTCTTTGTTTTTTTTAATAATCATAATAATCATAACTTCATTTAAAAAGACCTTTGAAACTTTGAAACTTCTTAACTCTTTGAAAAGAAAAATGTCTCTTTCAAGACGACGACTCTAAAACGTTTTATTGTTTTTTCCCCCTTTCTAGATCTTCCCTGTTATACATATATACCTTTTCGATTCTTTTTTTGCTCCTGTTTGTGGAAGACATCACCGTATTCATCGCCATGTTGTGTTCAGAAAACTTTATCGCGCTCGATCTAGAGGGTTTCCAGTCCTACAACCACAAGAAGGGTGAATTTACCTACGTTTTAAAAGAATTGGGCTATGCGACAAAAGATTTTTTGACCGTGGGATCGTTGACGTTTGCTCCTCCTCACCCCTTCCACCAACTGAATGAAAAAAACCAAAAGACGAATGCCTGGCTGACGAGAAACCGGCACGGACTTCGTTGGAACGAGGGTCATATTCCCTACAACCATTTAGGACGCATTCTCCAATCGCTCACTCACAGCTTCTCCACGATTTATGTGGTGGGATGCCAGAAAGCTAAATTCTTTGCTAAAGCCTTGGATTATCAAAAACCCGTGACGGAAATTTATGTGCCAGATGGAATTATTTGGAAGTATCGGGAAAAATGTGCCCGACATCATCAAAGGAGGAAATATTTCCATTGTGCCGAAAACAAAGTGCGCAACTATCGATGGCATATTATGGAAGGAGATTTTCATATCAATCACGTTTATCCAGACGGAACGGAGAAAGAGGAGAGGATTCAGGAGGAAGCAGACAATCCTCTGCAAGCTTTTGATAAGGCCTACGATCAGTTAGAGAAGGATCCGTCCCCAAAAGCGTACGATAACCTCATCCAGAAATGGGATAATCTGTCCTGTTTCCAAGTGATGGAACATCCGGATGAGCATACGCCTTTCCACTTGATGGGCTCTTCTACTTCGTCAACTTCCTCCAATAACTCGAGGAAGACGGAGGTTTGGGGAGACATACCTGAAAATATTCCCCATTACGATCCAGCAGCCTGTTGGGACGAACCTTCCAAAGAATCTCATGAGACCCCCAAAATATCTTCAGAGGATCCAAAGACAAAATCCACTGAGTGTTGGGACAATGAACGGACGACTCATGCTCCAAAATCCACTAAGACTATGTCCACTGAGTGTTGGGACAATGAAACCGAAAAGACGACAGAGAATTGGGATGACCGTTCTCAAAAGTATTTGAATTGATATATACATAAACTCAGGAGAAAAAAAAATAAAGAAAAGATTTTTAGAAATAAGTAGGGAAAGGTTCTCCGCTTTCCCTATATTTATGGAAATGGACTAAGAAGAGACAGAGACGAATCAGGAGACCAAAAAAATGGGTCTTGGAAGGAATGAGTGCAAATGCATTCGATTCCTTCCGAGACCCATTTTTTTTGGGTCCCTCTCTCATCCAATCTTGGAAAAGAACTTTGTCCTATTTTTCTAGGTCCATTCAAAAAGAAATGAATCTATCCATAAATTTTCTTAAAAGAAAAAAAACAAAAAAGATCCTTTACCTCTTGACGGTCCAAAGTCGAGAATCTTGGAAAAAGTCATCCACTCTCCATCCAGTCAAGCTTCTCTGTAGAAAATCTAGTAGGTGCATCTGCATTCTTGAACACCTGGCAGTTATTATTGGACGCGAAACGTCGAATGCTGAAATAGTTAACAGTGAGCCCATTCTTAAAGAAACGGGGATGTTTTATTCATCCAGTCGAGTGCGGAAAAATTTCTGAGAGCCGGAGAAAAATTTCTCTGACTGAAAACAAAAAAAAAAAAAGAAAAAAAAAAAAATACCCTCGTTTTAGTCTGAAAATTGATGTCTTCGATTTTTGAAAAATGGAAGACATCAATTTTCAAATTTTCAGACTAAAAAGGGGGTAATTTATTTTTCAGAAACTTTTCCCAGCCGACTCGATGTGAATAAAACTTTACTGTTTGTTAAGAATGTTATTTAATGGATCGATTTCAACCTATTGAGTTTCACTTGAGTTCCGGCCGTGCTGTGGGCCCACCTGGATACAAGTTTTCCCCTTTTGGAATAGAATAAAACTTTACTGTTTTTTAAGAATGTTATTTAACGGATCGATTTCAACCTATCGAGTTTCGCTTGAGTTTTAGATGTGAATAAAACTTTACTGTTTTTTAAGAATGTTATTTAATGGATCGATTTCAACCTATCGAGTTTCGCTTGAGTTCCGGCCGTGCTGTCGGCAAACCTGGATACAAGTTTTCCCCTTTCGGAATAGAATTTCCGTCAAGGTAGGCTACTTTTCCTCTTTTTGCATTTTTCATGTCATTTCATTTGTATTACAATATACTGAAAACGGGCGTTCGAACTGATTTCTAAGCTATTTCTATACAAATGGAGCTCGATCCAAGAAAGAAATGATGTCTTTTTTTTATTTTGTGGACTGCCAATTTGTATTGGAATATACTGAAAACGGGTGTTTGAGTCGGTTTTCAGTATATTTCAATACAAATAGAGCTCGATCCAAGAAAGAAATGATGTCTTTTTTTTTTTTTTTTTTTTGTGGACTGCCAATTTGTATTGGAATATACTGAAAACGTGTGTTTGAGTCGGTTTTCAGTATATTTCAATACAAATAGAGCTCGATCCAAGAAAGAAATGATGTCTTTTTTTTATTTGGTGGACAGCCAATTTTGTATTGGAATATACTGAAAACGGGCGTTCACGTCGGTTTTCAGTATATTTCAATACAAATGGAGCTCCATCCAAGAAAAAAATGATGTCTTTTTTTTATTTTGTGGACTGCCAATTTGTATTGGAATATACTGAAAACGGGTGTTTGAGTCGGTTTTCAGTATATTTCAATACAAATAGAGCTCGATCCAAGAAAAAAATGATGTCTTTTTTTTATTTTGTGGACTGCCAATTTGTACTGGAATATACTGAAAACGGGTGTTTGAGGCGGTTTTCAGTATATTTCAATACAAATAGAGCTCGATCCAAGAAAGCTCGATCCAATTATTCCATAATTTGCACATCTCGTTTATGAATAAAGGCTGGATGCTCGCCATACTTTTATTCGTTTTGGGTTTATACTACTGCTACTTGTATTTCTATAATTTTTCGGTCCCGTCCCCGAAAGTTCCTTCTTCTCCTCCGACGACAACGACGCGTTTCCAATATCAGATCGAGACCTCAAACGACAACGAGGTTTCGTTTCACACCTCCACGGGAAAAACATGGAGGTTTCCTCTCCCACCCGAATATTATTTCGCGGAAGGACGGATTTGGGAAAAAGATGAATGTTTTGGACAGCCCGATGATACTCAGCTCCCCGCAACGGGGAAAAACCTCTACCTGTTTTTATTACGATCGCAGAGTTTTGTACCCCGCGAAAAGTCCATGATGTATTATTATTATCGATGTCGGCACGGTCGTGTTCTAGACGTGCTCATGTGTCAAGAAGAACATTCTCCTTCTACCTGCATTCCTGTCAATCCCTGCATCGATCAGCATGACGGATCGGTTTTACCCGATCCAACCAATCGACGATTTTATTACGAATGCCAGAACGAACAACCGATTCGAATCGCCTGTCCACCCAAGACATTTTTCTACTACGACGCTTGCACTTCGCGAAAACATTTCGTATCTTACTGTGAAGACGGTCAACATTTTCCGATTGACGAGGTGACGTATATCGAGTGTCGTGGCCATCGACCGAAAATGATTCGATGTTCGCCCGGAGAAAAATATTCGACACATTATCGGCGATGCGTGTCTGATCTCTGCGACGGATTTCCGGATAATACGCAACGACCTCTCCCCATCGTCCAAAAAGGATCTTTTCTGTACAGTCCGGGTTACGCGATTTGTGAAAACGGAATGGTTCGCGACACTATATCCTGTCCTCTTTCCTGAGATACATGGACCGGCGATGCCTTATTCCATTTACCGATGGTGTACGACGAAACGTCCCAAACATGCCAACCGCCTCTTTTCTGTGAAAATGTTCAACCGAGCTCAAAAGAAACTGTCGTTCCCTCTCACGAGTATACGAAACATCTCCCGCCCTATCAATTTTCAACATCTTTGGATCGAGCTGTAGCTTACACGTGTGATCCAACCCGAAAACGTAGGGTTCTAGAACCAGGCTATCGAGTGTCGGATCAATATACGGTTGAATGGGCTTGTGAGGATAATGCGTCGTCGTCGAAACTCGCGATAGGCGATACGAGCGATCAATATTTTGATTGCGCTCGGAGGGAAATTCAAACGTGTCCTCCTCAAACATTTTTTGACGGAAATGAATGTCGACCGCGCATCCCCGGCGCGTTTCAGTATCGGCATCTCGATGTGTTTAAATTCGATCATTTATCGATCGTTGCGAATTGGATTCGGCCCTGGACGACTCTTGATCATGAACCTCGTGCCTCTTGTGACGAAACCAACGAAGAAGTTTATATTTCCGGCTATAATATTTGTTCTCATCCCGACTGCACGCCGTACCCATTCCTCAAACAATTGAAAACAGCTATTTATTTACCCACTTCTCCTCACATGTGTCTTTTCGAAAAGGGAAAAATTCGAAAGAAACGCGTTCGACGGCAAGGTTTGAAATTTTGGTCGCAGCGATTCGTGAAACAGGCTTCGACTTATAGCGTTCCCGAAACGTGTCGTGAAAACCATCGCATACGATCGGGACGATTTATTCCCGATTCCGTATTATACGCCACTTGTAATTGGCGTCAACCTTTTGTCTTTTGTCCTTCTTCCTCCACAGAAGGAATTCGAGCCAATCCGTACGGGTATCACGTATGCGTACCCAAAGAAGAAGCCTATGAAGGGATTTTACCGGTTGGATTAACCCTTCGACTTGAAGTTCAAGAGCTGAGTCGTATTGTACCGGAACATGGAGCGCGATATAAAATAGATGGACGAGAAGCTGTTTTTGATGCGACGCAGCATCCCGAAGGTATTCCCTTCCTTACCTCAGTCTATGAAATTTGGACCGAGCGCGACATGAAATTGTTTTTTAGAATTCTCGTCACGCATCCTCGTTCAGCTTACTGGGAAGACCGAAAATTAAAAGCCCTCTCCGATCCTGACATGACGTTGTTGTACACAGGTGAAATGACCGAAAAGCCCGTCACGACCGATGACTATCCGGTCTCGGCTGACTCGTTGATTCAAATGGAATAAAGTAGAAAAAAAATGGATCGTTATTTAGGTCAAGGCATATTGTTTTACTCTACGGTTTATATCAGCATCATCCTAGTCGCAGTCACCCTCTTAACGAACCGGCTCATCTTTTTATTTTTATTAGTCCTCACGTTTGGTCTAGCCGCTTACATGGCTTATTTGACCGTTCATAATTCCGAACATCTCAAAACGACGGGCCAATCGATTGAAGACTGGATTCGAAAGATGTATCAAAAGATAACTGGATAATCGGAGGTGACTCATGTAAATATCAAGATCGGTAAAGGAAAAAAACATGGTTTCGGTTTACACCATAGATGAATTTGGAAAAGAACGATATCCAAAAGATCCTAAAAAACCTAAACAGGAGTTGTATTATTTCGATAATGACAATCGACCTATTTTTGCCAAAGACGAGCATGGAAATGAATATTACGCTGTGGAATATCGGGGTCATGAATATATAGCGCTTCCTCGTCGGTACGCCAAATCCAATTCCGGAGACGAGTTTTATCCTAAATTAAACAATGGAGGAGAATACCCGTTAAATTCATTGGATGTAAATGTGAAAACGTATGCTGTCAATGCGAGGGGAGGAGAGATTTATCCTAAATCCAGCATTGGAAAAGAATATTATATACAGGATAGAATTCGGGAAAAGCCAGAGACGAATTACATCCGATATGCACGAGACGAAAATGGAAATGAGTATTACCCGAAAGATCATAAAAACGAGGAATTTCTCTATATCTATCTAAGTTATGCTAAAAAAGCGAATGGTGATGAATTTTATCCGAGAAAGTGGTATTATTGAAAGATCTTCAGGAAAACAGTATTCGCAGCATGGACTCATCTGAAACGAAACTTGGAAAGCTTAAATAGGTAAACGAGAGTCCATTATTAAAAAATGGTATCTTGTCCATCGAGTCGGCTGGGAAAAAATTTTTCACAGCTGAAAAAAAAAAAAAAAAAAACTTTTGGTTAATTTTTATCATGTCTTATAGACATGATAAAAATTAACTGTCCCCTCTTTTTGTCTGGGAAGGATGTCTCACCCATTCGAAAAAACAAACCATGATTCATTCTTGGAATTCTATTCTTTAGAAAGGAGTGATGGTCTATTTTTATAAAGTGTGAGACAACATTCCCAGACAAAAGGGGGAGGTAGTTAATTTTTATCATGTCTAAAGACATGATAAAAATAAAACAAAAGTGTTTTTTTTTTTTTTTTTTTTTTTTTAAATCTAGAAATTTTTCTCAGCTCTTACAGTTTTTTCCAAGCCGACTTGATCCACAAAACCAGACATGTTAAAATTGTTTCTCGAAGAGACTCTTGCTTATCTATTTAAACTCCAAGTTTCACTTCATATCACTGTGCTGTGAAAGAAGAAACATCTTGTAATTTGTAAGTACTAACTGATTTTTTAGTTTATTCACTGGTTAGTTACTCTCCCTCCAAGTCATTCGTTTTTTTCCCCTCCAAAAATCTTCAGCTTTCATTTAGAATGACGATAAAAATAAAACACAAATAGGAAAAATATGGTCACGCATAAGTAATGCATGTAGGGTTGAAATAGGAAGGTGAATCCTGTTAACAAATAAACAATTATCGTGAAATAAATCCAATTTTTCGAAGCTCCTTTCGTCTGTTCGTGATTTTTGGAGAAATGACATTCGCGTTTGGGGTCGATCGGTCATGGGCACTTTATGGATAGCATCTAAATATTCTTGCACTTTCTCGGCAAAGAAGAGGTATCGATCGCTCGCATCTTCTCGTAACACGTCCCATAGAAGATCGGGTGTGATTTCTAGAACATGGTCCGTTTCCGATTGATAAAACTGAACGTCTAATCGCCAGTCGATATCGTAATGAGTTCGAGCGGTCAGCACTTTATTGAAATGAAACGGATCCAATATATCGAGTACGGCGGACAGAATACTTATACCCGTCAGCACATTGGAAGTAACCGAGAATCCTGTCGCGGCGATTCTGGAAAGTGTTGCGAGCGTACTTAATTGGGTCCGAACGACAGCTTGAAGGATGGCCGATTGAATGGGAAGAGACTGCATACTCAATTTGGTTAAGAGTTTAGGCATCCGTTTTTCAAGGATTTTTTGCGCGGCTTCTAATCCGATATCGATCCCTACATCAATCGCCAATTCATGAACCAAGGACCGTTTCACATGTTTCTTGGGCCAGTTTTGTACAAAGTCGGGAAGATGAGGAGGATATGGTGGTAATGTATAATTTTTTGCAGAGTGGAAATAGATCGATAGATACTGCTTCCCAAGAAAAATTCGCCAATATCTTGCCCCGTCGTCGTCACACAATCAGACCCGTTGAAAACAAGACCGTACGCTTCACAATAAGGCTGGTTGAGTCGTAAATGACCCTCGACGAGATTGAGGCCGGCATGATGACGAGGAAGAGAAGAATGATTTGATTGAAAGAAAACTTGTTCGGGCAAGAGAGCTAATAATTTCTTGGCGAGATTTACGGCTACACATTTTCCATTTCGATATTCCGTGTCCATACTCTGCTGCGTGTTGGAATATAAACGATCGCAGGCGGGTTGGCAAGCTAAACTGAAACCCGTTCCGAGTCGAATCCATCGCGGTTCATCTTCCGGGGAACACGATTCTAAATTTTCTTGGAAAGGGAAGCAGGCAATCATGTCACATCCCGTTTGCGTAAAAACAAATTTTTCGACGACGTGACATTGTTCCGGATCGAGGGTTTTAGGTATGTAGTAATCCCGTTTGGAGTCGGCTTTTCTTATTTGGAAGGTGGTATGTTTAAAAATAGAAGCGTACCGACTTTGAAGAGCTTGTTCGTAAATATAGAGTTGAGTCGCTTCTTGAGCATACCGAATAGCGTGATCGAGATCGTAAGAAGTGACAGTATATTCATTTCTATTTTGAAACGAATCCCATTTCATCTTGGAGGAGGGCTTTGTTCCTATATATCGAAAAAATGTTCGATGTTGTTGCTTTTTTAACAACAAAAATAAAAGGATTCTTTTTTTTATATAGTAACAAGTATAAAATGAGATTCAATTCAGTATTTACAGTTGCGTATGGAACATATACAAAAACCAGTTCGAAAAAAAAATTTTTTTTAATTAAAAAATAAATTGTCTCAACTATAAAATCCTATAAATTTTAGTTTTTACAGTTGCGTATGGAATAGCGATAAAAACCAGTTCTCAAAAATTTTTTTAATGAACTATCTTATCTATAAAATCTTGTCAAAATCAGTTTTTACAGTTGAGGATGGAACCTGATGAAAAAATATTTTGCAAAGGATGCTATTCAAAAAACATTTTATCATGGTTAGTAGTTGTTCTTGTAAAGGACAAAAACAAGTTCATTTCGTCTAATATTTGTGCATCTAAAGTATTTAAATGTATTCCAAAAAATATATATATAGTCTCCCACATACCTTCAATGTATTATTGGACTGTCCACTCTTTATATTCCATTAAAGAGCCATGGAAAAAATGTTCCGAGTCTCTAGGGGTTCATTTTGCCTTGTTCACTACTTGTAGTTTCTACATTTTCGTCTTCACACTCTAGTCTTTCGAAGGAAGCTTCTACAGGATCTTCTCCTCCCCTTTCCGATGGAGGTGGACTCTCGGGAGAAATAGGATCTTCTTCCCCCTTTTCCGATGGAGGTGGACTCTTGGGAGAAGGATAACGAACAGGTTGCAAATCGACAATCGAAGGGTCGAAATAATCACTCGAAGCTAAAGTAGGGTCCGACATATTATTTCTGTTTTTCTTCTTGATTCTAGGATCCTCTCTCACATTCATTCTCTTTTGAGAATTATTTTCTTGTTCTTTTTCGCCTGGTATTGTTCCAATTCTTTCATCTTCCAGACTTTAATTTCGTAAAATATATTTGAAAATAGATGCTCTCCAAGATACTTTAAATACAATGCACCCCATTCGCTTACTTCATCACTGGTAGAAGGTGTAGTGTTTATTATTTCTTCTATAGTACGTCGAATCACATCCACGTACAGAAGAGATTCCGATCGTTTGGAAACTTCGTGATATAAACAACGGACGATTCGAGCATGAACTGCTTTAAAATCTAGAGCTTCTTGTTCGTTTAAAGGTGTTTTTTCATCTCCTCCGTACTGTAGATTAAAAACATACTTCTGCAGATCCTCGCCCAGCAATCCGTCTACGGCAAATAATTTATACACTTCTATCTTAGGTATTTCCTGTCGTTTGAATAAGATGTTGGAAAGTCTTATTAGATCGGTCGATCTAGAATAGTCTTTAGATAAAACTTTCTCGATCATATTCCATTCATCTGGCGTGGAGATGGTTTTATTTTGTACCAACTGCTGTTGCACATCCATCCATAAACGCCAAATGGTATTTAAACAGTATCGATGGACGGGTACAAGAGGTTTCAAATCTTGAATCAAAGTCCACGGAAACATCATCATATTAGCTATTCTTTTTAAAACTCTCAACTGAACGGTGATTTTAGTCGTAAACAAATTAGATTGATTAAATTCTTCCAGCACGACTTCATCCAACACGTACTTGAGACGATCCTTCAAGGGTAATGTCAAAGGCTCCAGGGTTACAGTTTTTTCCTGATCCATCTTGTCCTCAGTATGAAATGAGAAAATCGTCTCAGCTCCAGCTGTTTATATACTGTGAAACGAAAGGGGGGAGGTAGAAAGGAGAAGCAAAAGTTGGGTAGTAGGAAAAAATTTAGCTTCGAAAAAAAAAAATTTTGTTAATTTTTATCATGTCTTATAGACATGATAAAAATTAACTCTCTCTTCTTTTTGTCTGGGAATGATGTCTCATCCTTTCGAACATATTTCTAAAAATAAATTTCCAAGAAAGAAATGAGTCATGTTCTATTTTTAGAAACATATCGAGACAACAGATTAACATCATTTGAACAAAAGGGGGGATAGTTAATTTTAATCATGTCTTCAGACATGATTAAAATTAACAAAAAGTTTTTTTTTTTTTTTTTTTTTTTTTTAAATACGGCGCTGGAAATTTTTCCCAGTTGGTTCGATCGATAAAACCAGAAAAAGGATTTCCACTTAACTATTTAAATTACTCGAGTTTCGGTTTCAGATCAGTCTGTGTTTTGGATACCAGCCTCGAAAGAGCTTCTGTTAAAGTCTATTATATACACATTTTGGTAAGTGAACTTTATTATTTTGTTGAATTGTTTTTTGGCTTTTGTGAATTGCTTGGATATTGTTTCTTTTTCAACTCGTTGTGTTTAAGCTCTTTTCTTTCTCAAAACAATACGAGCTTGTCGTGGCAATCGATCTCGAGGTGTTGGATGCCGTCGTGAGCAATGACTTAATAGATATCGACAAGCTTTATTGGGAATTTTCTTATTTCGTATGTGGGCCCCACCTTCGGTCACAAACGTAATGGAATGGTTACCATATTTATGAAGCAATCGATTAGGACCCACACGAACGGTTCGAGATCCAAGAACGTATCCTCGACGTTTTCTCATAGGTCTTCTACGAATGGGTCTTTGTGTTCCTCTACGATTGATATTGGAAGGAGAGGAAGAAGAAGATGCAGGCGATGAAAAGGAAGCCGAACGACTTCTTCTTACAGGACTTCTTCTTCTAGAATGACGTATTTCTAAACTACGACTACGATTTCTCTGACTTTTTCTTCTTCTTGGACTTGGACTTCTGCTCCTGCTTAGACTTGGACTTCTGCTCCTTCTTGGACTCGGACTGCGTTTTCATGGACTTCTTCTTGAACTTGGACTCGAACTTCGAGAAGAACGAGAAACGGACGGTCGAATAATGTAAGGGCTAGTGGTTACATCGGATTTGGCATACGTGTGGAGAGGAAATTGAAGTTCGAAATCGTCGGGAAGGTCGACTTGGTTTTGAATTTGTGAAGGTAGAATATCGTCATAATAAATAACTTCGGGTGTTCCAAGAGGTGGAATTTCCTTCGAAACATCATCCTCGTTAGGATTATTCATTCTGACTTTATTTCAATCGAAACACGGATCCGACGACAGGATCTAAGTTATATCGCATAGAAGCTCGATACGCATCTTGAACCGATGTGCAAAGAATATATTCCAAAGGTCCGAATCGTTTCTTTTCTAAAATAATGGGAAGATCGACCGTCCCTGCTCGATAAAAAGGCGTGAGGGAGAGAATTTCATTCAATTGTAACACGTTCCCGTGCTGGTATTCCCTACAACAGAGATAATCGATCCATTTCTGAACGAGTTTCTTATAAGCACGAGCTTCCGCGGACGTTTTAAAACACAATTGCCAGCCTTCAATGCGATCGATATGATTCAGCATGTAATCAAAAGCTGTCCAAAAATGAAATAACAGTGACGACGTATTCCGGAAGGACGTGAGATCGATTAAAATCCATGACATGTTTTCTAAGGGAGTCGGATTGGGATTCTCGGGACTGATCCATCGATCCAGGGTAGGACTAGGACCGATCGGACATTTCGACTTGTTCCGCCACTCGGTTTTCCCTGGGATGTAAAACTCGTAAACGGATCGCTGGCAGAGCTTGCTGAAAAATTCGGCTTTATCGTATCCATTGACGTAGATCACCTCCACATTTTCGGTCAGTATTTTCAGGATCGTAGGAAGATGCTCGTAGGAAAGACGACCCTCGGTCCATTGAAGGCCGTGTCGGTTATTTGTAGTCTGGTTGACCACAGCTTGATTGCGGGACGATAAGTCATCGTAATGGACAGGAGGGAGAAAAATCATGGATCCGCATAAGGTTAAATCGCAAGTGATGTAGCCCAGTTCTTTCAAGATGAAATATATATCTCCCGTCTTTGGATCATAACAGTGAAAGTATTCCATGACCAGAACAATGTAGGAATCTTTGAGAGGTTTGGCACTCAAAATGTCCATCTTCTTCAATTGAGGAAAAAAAGAAAACAAAATTCTCTCTCTCCCTGTGTGTCCTGAAGGAAAAAATGGATAGCGTTCTCTCGCCGTCTCCTCTTTTATAGAGAGAGAGAGAGAAGGTTGCACGTGACAGGTCGTATGAATTCTGGGAAAGGTCACATTCGTATATATATTTGTTTTTTGAATAATATCGTGCGTATCTCAATACACATCCATAATAATAATAATAATAATAATAAAGGTCACACTGGAAAGAAAAAGAAATAAAAAACATGGAACTCGTGCTCGAATTTGAAGGTTTCTACGATTCTCAAGGAGCCTTTATTGTGAAAGAATTGGCTTACGTCACATTGGACGGTACTTCTCGAGGGGTATTTGTTTTTAAACCCCCGTTTCCATGGCAAATGCTCACCGAGAAAGAAAAACGAACCGCTGTGTGGGCGAGTGATTATTATCACGGCTTGTCGTGGTACGAAGGAGAAATTCCGTACAGTTATTTTCCATGGGTGTTAACGATGCTGACGGAAACTTTTTCCATGATTTGGGTGCGAGGAGAAATGAAACGGCGGTTTTTAGAGAAATGGTTGCAAAGATCCATTTATTGCATTTCGGGATCGACGCAAGAGATTCTCAAATACAATGGGATCGAACACATGAATTGTCCTAACCATACAAAAGGTTTTTTCCATTGCGCTCTACAAAAAGCAGTTCGGTATCATTATTATTTAAAGACACAGAGAAGAAATTCGCAAGGTCGATCCTGCACAATTCAATCTTGACAGAACTCATTAAAAAAAATACATATATCACGTTACTTCTTCAACAGCACAGATGGTTCTGAAGCGAAACTTGGAATTTTGAAATAATAGATCAGGGAGAAATCATTCTTAAAAACAAATGGTAAAGTCTCGAATCGGCTGGGAGAAAAAAAATTTCTCAGAGGTGAGATAAAAAATTCTCTAATGAAAAAAAAAAAAAACTTTTGGTTAATTTTTATCATGTCTTAGACATGATAAAAATTAATGACTCTCCCTTTTTGTCTGGGAAGGATGTCTCACCCTTTCTAAAAATAGACCATGACTCATCCTTTCTCTAATGGCAATCATTCCATGAATGAATCACGATTTGTTTTTCAAAAGAGTGAGACAACATTCCCAGACGAAAAGGGAAGGGGGTCGTTAATTTTTATCATGTCTAAGACATGATAAAAATTAACAAAAAGTTTTTTTTTTTTTTTTTTTTTTTTTGAGTTGTAGAATTTTTCTCAGCTCTGAAAATTTTTTTCCAGCCGACTCAAGACTTTACCATTTATATTTACGAATAGTCTTTGGATTATTTATTTATTTTCTTTTAAAAAGAAAAATTCTGAGCTAGACCTATCTATTGGCTTAACATTCTGGTCATAGAAACAGTCTAGAATCTCATTTTATTTTTCGAGGCTAATGCACGGGTTCTCCAATCAAAAGGGTTACTATAAAGGGATTGGTTTCAATGCATTTATCTGCAAATGTTGTAGGATCTGTTGTTGAGAAGGGGGTATATTATTATTATTATTATTATTATGATTGTGGCAGATTCGTTTTCTACATGGAAGTCTAATCTCCTCCGAAGACCTTTTCTGGGGATCGTCGATAGATGGTTTTTCAATAGGAATCGTTTCCCTCGGATCCTCAAGAGATAGAGGGGGGTCCTGTCTTGAGACATGGAGCGGTCTCTCCTCCTCCTCCTCCTCGAGAAGTCTTGAGAAAGGGAGAGGATTTTCGGTTCCCTTATTCTTGAGGGGTCTTGACAAATTGAGAGGTCCCTCCTCTTCGAAAGAGAGAGAAGTTTTGGTTCCCTTATTCTCGAGGGGTTTTGACAAATCGAGAGGTCCCTCATTTTCGAGGGGTCTTGATAAATGGAGAGGTATTTCATCTTCGAGGGGGTTTGATAAAGGAAGAGGACCCTCCTTCTCGAGGGGTCTTGATAAATGGAGAGGTTTTTCCTCTTCGAGGAGGTTTGACAATGGGAGAGATCTCTCCTTCTCGAGGGGTCTCTCTTCCTCAAGGGATTTTGAGGAAGGGAGAGGTTTTTCATCCTCGACGGGTTTTGACAAACGGAGAGGAATCTGAACAGGCTTCTCTTCATCCCCATCATTATCGAGGAGGATGAGGATAGGCTTTTGGAAAGGTTTTTTCTTTTACTTCTGAACAGGCTCCTCTTGATGCTCGGGGAGAGGGATGGGGTAGTTATTCCACCATTCTATTTTTTCTTGTTCGAGGATTTTTTCAAAAGTCGTGGCCTCTCTATGATGAGACGAAGGAGGAGAGTCCTCGAGAAGAATATAATAGGTATTCTTCCCAGTCTTCTCGATCGAGAGAGGTTCGTGCAAACATTTATACTACCATTCACTAAAATGAACGACAATCCCTTTTGTCTTCTCAAGACGATCCATAATCCTATTCATTTGCGAGACGGTTCTCGTTAAACGATCGAGTCTCTCCTCGTAATCCAGAGAGAATCGCATACATTCGACTAGTTCATAGTAGAGCGTGGATTGAGGCGTCCACCACCCTTCAGAATAAAAAATGGGCGTGTCGCGAATCGGTTGGAGCTGCTGCAAATCTCCAAATTTAATCATATGCACATTCCCAAACGGTTTATCCGGCACATGACACAATTGTCGAAGTTGCTGGTCGAGGCGCGAAAATAAATTGGATCCGATCGTGGAAACGTCATCCAAAATCACCATCCGTAAAGGAGCATACAGGGGTCTGTAATAGTCTAAAGTCTCTTGGGTCAGAGGTCGAACAAAAGTCCCGTTCATTTGAAGACGCAGGGCATGATGCAAAGTATCTCCCGTAATGTAGACCGCTCCTTGAGCACTAAGTGCGAGTTTGAGAACCGAGCACGCTTCGCTAAAAAGAGGCGTTCGAATCAGAGTTTGGTATAAAGCTTGGATCAGGAAAGATTTACTCGTTCCGGCAGATCCTTGCACAATAATATCCAGAGGAGGGGGACGTTTTGATTCAGGTAACGCGTAATAGGTGTACAAACGGACGAGATTGTAGATCAGGAAATTGTATTGCTCTTTATTACATTGTCGAATACATTTTTGATAGGCTTCTTAAGACCACATATCCTTATACTGCAAATTCGTATAGCTTTCCCACTGCTTGGGAGGAAGATGTTTCTTTCGCGGTCAGGAGTTCTTTTTAAGAACAGCATAACGTTCCCTTTGAAGTATTCGTTCTCGCTCTCGATTAGCTGAATTGCTTCGCCAGCGTCGTTTCTGTTCACGCATTCTTTCCCTAAGACGTTCTCTACTGGATAGGCTCATCGTGACACCACTCAAAAAGGTGAAGTGTGTGTATGAAAATCACTTCCTTTAATTTATATATATATACTTTTTGAGGAGGGGGGATGTGAAATGACCTCGTCTCGAAACGAACCAATAGCACTTCGAGAAGACTTGGAACGAGATAGGTTTCTTAGAGAGAGAGAGCGACACAAAAAAATATATAAAAAATCAGAATGATTTATCCATCGACCTCTGGGCTAAAAGTAAACAAACAAAATTTGAAAAGGTCAAGGTGAACTCACTGAATTCATCTTAGAAATCAGATAGGAAAAAAAATGAGGGTACCCATGCTTCCTCTTCAACAACATAGACTCATCTAAAACGAAACTCGGAATGCTTACACAAATAAACAAGAATCCATTCTTAAATAAAAATGGGGACGTCTTGTCGATCGAGTCGGGTGGAAAAAATTTCTATAACTCTGAAAAAAAAAACTTTTGGTTAATTTTTATCATGTCTTCTAGACATGATAAAAATTAATGAACCCCCCTTTTTGTCTGGGAAGGATGTCTCACTCTTTCTAAAAATAGACCATCACTCACCCTTTCTAATAGCAACAATTCCAAGAATGAGTCATGGTTTGTTTTTTCCGAATGGGTGAGACATCCTTCCCAGACAAAAAGAGGGGACAGTTAATTTTTATCATGTCTATAAGACATGATAAAAATTAACCAAAAGTTTTTTTTTTTTTTTTTTTAGATCTCAGAAATTTTTTTTAGAGATCTGAGAATTTTTTTTCTAGTCGACTTGGCTGGACAAGACATCTCCGGATTCTTTCTGGAATGGACTCTATGATCTATTTAAACATTTCGAGTTCCGAGTTCCGCTTCAGTTGAGTGTGAGCCGTTCTAGAAGAAGAAACCATCCTGTGACTGGACAGAGAGAACTATTCCTTTTTTCCATTCACCCGTTGTGTTGAACCGTTCAGATATTTGCTTTTATTAATATTTTTTTTCCTAACCCACCCGTCTTTAAACAATAGAATAGTTTGAAAGGGTCAACCCATTTTATAGATATCAACCTCATACCCTCATCTCAACGGGTCTCGAGTGGGAGGAAGGAAGGAGCAGGCGACGAGAACTAAGCATGTCTGTTTATCGAGTAGACGCATCGGGGAAAGAACGATACCCGACCGACCCCCAACATCCTCATTACGAATTATACGTTACGGATCCTGAAGGAAATCCTATCTTGGCTCGAGACAAAAACGGTCATGAGTATTACGCGGTAGATTTAAACGGAAACCAATACATTTTAGCTCCTCGACGGTATGCCCGAACGTCTCTTGGACGAGAATACTACCCGAAATTTCAAAATGGGGACGAGTATTCGCTTTATACGTCTGTTTTATTCCCTTATGCCAAAGACGAATCGGGGCATGAAATGTATCCTAAAAAGGCGGATGGAGTCGAATATTGTTTAACGGCCGGCGATCGAATTCGTTATGCTCGCGATGCTTGGGGAAACGAATTTTATCTTCGAAGAGCGGATCAGCAAACGGAATACCTCTGTGAAGAAGTGGGGTATGCGAAAAGAGCCGACGCATCCGAAACGTATCCTAAATTTTATATCTACACTTCTGGTTAAGATCTCTCTCTCTCTCTCTCTCTTAAAAGAGAAGAAAATAATAAAGAGTGTGTTACTGCAATGGAGCATTCTGACGCGGAACCTATTTCTTATTCCATTTGGTGTGTGAAATGCCGAACCAAGACCGATACGGTCGACGTCCACTATCGCATGTCGAAAAATCGACGGCCGATGGTCACGGGAAAATGTCAGGCGTGTGGAACCAAGAAACAACAGTTTATTACAAATGCTTCCGTTCCACCTGGAATTCAGTTCCTGGATGAGGAGGAAGAAAAAGGAAAATGTTCCGAGTAAGAAGAAACAAGTATATTCAAATCAAAAATTGGAAAAAGATGGATCTTACTATTATCTGCTCTCCTAAAGCGGGTGGTTCACCTTTACAGTTTGGCATACAGACGGATTCGCATAATCCGATTCCAAGACTCGTGAATTTTCCTCAACCGGCAACTCCACCCTTAGATACTTCTTCTTTGAATGAGTTTTCTAGCATTCTGAAAGAATATCTAAACGTCGTGAGAGAATTGATTCTTCCCCTGCATCGAAATGTTGAAGAAAAGAGCTCTGAATGTGGAAGCAAGGACACGGATCCAAAGCCAAATTCGAGGGTTGAAAGGGATAGGCGTAAGTCCATTATTAAAAAAAACAATGGTCATGTCATGTCTTGTCGATCGAGTCGGCTAGAAAAAATTCTCTAGATGAGATTGAAAAAAAAAAAAACTTTTGGTTAATTTTTATCATGTCTGTAAGACATGATAAAAATTAACTCTCTCTTCTTTTTTGTCTGGGAAGGATGTCTCACCCTTTCTAAAAATAGACCATCACTCACACTTTCTCAAGGCAATTATTCCAAGAATGAGTCATGATCTATTTTTAGAAAGGGTGAGACAACCTTCCTTGACAAAAAGGAGGGACAGTTAATTTTTATCATGTCTAGAAAACATGATAAAAATTAACCAAAAAAATTTTTTTTTATCACTCAGAAAATATTTTCCAGAGCTCTGAGAATTTTTTTTTCCAGTCGACTCCATGATCCAAACAACAAGACATCCAAAATTGTTTCTAGAAGAAACTCTCGCTTCTCTATTTAAACCCCTCGCGTTTCCAACTTCAGATCCGTGTGTGCTGTGCACTCAACCCAGAATTGCGCTTCTCCTCCCTCCTGGAAAGAGCCTTTTTTTTCCTGAGCTCTTAGCATTTTTTCTTAGCTTCATTTCCATTCTCCAGGTTTCTGTCTCCTCCTTTCCGTTAACACTGCAAAATTTCTAAATTTCTCATCACTCGGAGCTTGGAAATCTGTCATAAAAAAAACATGATATAGCTCTGCTTTCAAGGAGTCGGTTTAGATTCGTCAGGATCATGGCTGATTTTCCATGACGGCTCTCCAACCTCAATATTAGAGTTTGAAAGGAATAAGGTAAAAAAGTTCGTCCTAGATATCCAACGAAACGTAAAAAGAGCGACGAGGATCTAAAAAGACCCTTTCCAGAAGGGGGAGGGAGCAATGGATATTCAGGTGAGTCCACAGCATGGACTGCACGAAAATGAAACGACTTCCGCAGATAACAGAATGTTCGAAATGTCTCTCGTCGATCAAGTCAGCTGGTAAAATTTTCTAAGAGCTGAGAAAAATGTTCGCATACCTTCACAGAAATTCTTTCCAGGAGGGAGAAGTGTGTATCCAGGTCGAATTCACAGCACAGACTGAACTGAAGTTGGAAACACGAGTGGTTTAAATAGAGAAGGGAGAGTTCCTTCTAGAAACAATTTGGATCTGTCTTGTTTGGATCATTGAGTCGGCTGGGAAAAAATTCTCAGAGCATTGGAAAAAATTTCTGAGTGAAAAAAAAAAAAAAACTTTTTGCTAATTTTTATCATGTCTTCTAGACATGATAAAAATTAACTCTCTCTTCTTTTTGTCTGGGAAGGATGTCTCACCGTTTCGAAAAACAAACCGTGACTCATTCTTGGAATAATTGCCATGAGAAGGATGAGTTTTGGTTTCGTTTTCGAAACGGTGAGACATCCTTCCTTGACAAAAAGAGGGGACAGTTAATTTTTATCATGTCATTTTTTTTTATTACTCAGAAATTTTTTTCTCCCCCTCCAACCAACTCAATGGACTAGACGGTAAGATTTTAAGAATGGACGTTTTGTTATTTATGCAGATATTCCGAGTTTCGCGTCAGGTAAATGCGCGCTCACCTTAGATTGGATTCCCTTCACACAGGTCTAGAGATTGGATAACCCATCAAGAATTCTTCGACAGGTTTTTGGAAAAAGAAATCGTCAAGAAGTGAGTATTGATTTTGATATTTTCTTTTCAACCTTGGGTCAGTTTCTATACATTCCTATACTAATTCCATTGTATTTTAAAAAAAATAATGTCAGCACGGACTGATCTGACCCGAAACGCTTGCCCATCCAGTTGGCTGCTGGAGGGAGGAAAAAAAAGAAATTTGTTATGAAGGATATGTCAGTTTTTTTCTAAAAATAGATTTCTAAGAAAAGAATGAACCTTTGTTGGAAATCTATTTTTAGAAACATGTCTAGACAAAATGTTGACAAGAAAAAAAATTCTTTTTTTTTCCTGAGAACGAAATGATTTTTTTCTTTCCACCCACTTTTCATATTCTTTGGGAGGAAGGAAGAACTTCCCTTCCCCCCGCCTTTTTTCCTCTAGTATTTATATAGACCCGAGTTTTTCTGCCTACAGGGATCATTCTCGTTCTTCCTTCTCAACCGAGCAAAACTAAAATGTCGACCGATGCCGTTGCAGTTCTACCTACCCTGGTGGAAATCACGCCCGTCTGTCATCTCGAAGTAGCCGATCAATGGGAACCTCTCTCCCGTTTCGAAGAATGATTTCGGGACCCGGAGCGTATGGAACAAATAGTCCAAGAAACCATGTGCTATTTATCCTGTTACGATGGAAAAATCCTGCATTATTTTTCGTCCATCGAAGTTTTCAAGCACTTTGCTTTCCAATCGATGATGGAGGCAGGAACCTTTCGCTTACACGCTTATCTGCGATGGGAAAATGTGATCGCCGTCGATGCTGGAACCTTTTTAAAACTGTTTTACGTTTCACCCGAGTGGGTTCATATTCTTCAAACCGGAGAAGCTTCTATCCGTCTTTATGGATGGGAAATGGAATCAGAAGCCGACGGGTATCGTATGATTCCCTATCGACTGCGAGCTCGCTCCGTGTACATTATTCACGGACCTCTTTACTACCAACTCCAATTTCATGACAAGACGGTGTTTGCCGTAGACACCCTCTCCAGGAAGAAAATGGAGTCTTTACGAGCGTTGCATCCTGAACAGCATTTCCAATTCCCTGCTCGCGAGGAAGAGAGGAGAAGGAAAAGATCCAGATGGAGGAGACACCTAAAGAGGTACTAAAAAAGAAGTCGGAAGATAGAAGCATTTTTTTTTCATTAACGGAAAAAAAAACAGTGGATCATTCTTTGTATATTTCTTGGGAAAAAAAGAAAAAGACTAATAGTCATAATAGAGGGAGTTAGGAGGGACCCTATCTATATATAGCTCTCTATATAAATCGGAAGCGTCAACAGGACGGTCCACCCAAAACAATCTATCTTATCTTTCTCAGAGCAGAGTGGAAGAAAGACCAAGATGCGGGGACTCATTGGAAGCAAAAATTCGAGTGGTTTAAATAGATAAGTGAGAAAAGATTTTGAGAGGTGTTGTTTTATGGATGGAGCTGGCTGGGAAAAAAATTGGCAAAGCTCAGAGAAAAATTTCCTAAATTGAAAAAAAAAAAAAAAAAAAAACTTTTTGTTAATTTTTATCATGTCTTATAGACATGATAAAAATTGACTCTCTCTTCTTTTTGTCTGGGAATGATGTCTCACCGTTTCGAAAAATAGACCATCACTCATCATCCTTTCTAAAATAATAGAATTTCGAGAATGGGATATGTTCTATTTTTCGAAACGGTGAGACATCATTCCCAGACAAAAAGAAGAGAGAGTTAATTTTTATCATTTCTATAAAACATGATAAAAATTAACCAAAAGTTTTTTTTTTTTTTTAATCAAAATTTTTTTCCACAGCGCTGAGAAATTTTTCCCAATCGACTCACTCATCCAAACAAGACATCTAAAATTGTTTCTAGAAGGAGCTCTCATTTTTTTCTATTTAAGGAACTCGAGTTTCGGCTTCCGATCAGTCTGTACTGTGCATTCAACCTGGATACCCATTTTTTGGAGATGGAGGGGAAACTTTCGCAGTTTTTTTTCCTGAAACCCTCTATGGATCAGAGAATCTCACACATATGCTCCTCCGTGGATCGAAATGGACTGACCGCCATATCTGTTTTAGATAATAGTTTTGAATTTTCCACCTCCTCCCCAAGATTGGACTATCTCAATATTTTTTTTAAAAGAAAAACGAAATTATTTTTTATGATTATTCTACAATTTTTAGTTTCCCCCCACACTCTTTAAGAAGAATAAAAACATAAAGCACATTGAAACAGTTCCGATAAATTTTGAAACTGAAAGTCCATCACCTTGTTCTCCACGGGACTAAAATAAGTTTCCCCGGTCTGAAAATCTTCTTGGATTTGAAGATGTTCTCTCATCACACTCTGAAGCCAGGTCGAAAAGAGGAGAGCGTCTGGACCCAAATCGTTGAGCAGTCTTTCCAGGAAATCAAAGGTGATAAAAGGGGTATAGCGGAGAATCCGGCTGGGGCGGTCCGACGTATCGATCCAGAGATCCGTCGTTAAGGATCGGTAAGGGCGAAAAGGGGCTCGAGAGATCCATTGCTGAATAGTCCGTTGACTTTTCGGACTCATCCAAGTCCCTTGCTGGGAAAGGCAAGTCACGAGTTCCGATCCTCGAAAATAGAGCGTGCCCGACCCCAAGTAAAACGTGAGGGGAATTGTCTTGGCGAAACGGAAATGAATCGCGAGGGAAAAAGACTCTCGCCGTAACCACTCCATGGCGTTTGGTTTTCTCTCTCTCTCTCTTTTTCTCCTGAGGATGAGATGGAAAAAAAAGAAAAGACAATTTTTCTCTCGGTTTCTTTTATATATAGGAAGAGAGAGAGGGGGGAGGCTTCTCCAAAAGACTCATGGGAAATTTCTTCTTCTTTTTCTTTTTTGGGTAGGTGGGAGAAACTCGTTTTTTTTTTGGTGGAGAGAATGCGTCGGATGACCTCCCTAGACATTTAAAAAAAGAATAGATAGGATGGATTCTTCAAATGAGAAATGCGGGGTGGCTAAGGGATCTTATTCCATTTTTTTTACTTTTCTAAATAACAAATAGAATCGGGTGGATTCCATTTATCTCCTTCTAAAAAATATAGCAACACTTGATCCTTCCCGTCCTTTTTCATTTCCTGTTCACGTGTTAGATACTTTAGAGCCTCTTCGATTTTAATTAAGTAACCCCGATAGACCATCCGATCATCAATACTCCCGATATTGCGTTCGAGAGGCATTCTATAAGCAGCTTGAGATTGGAAAGGAGAATAATTATCAAAGTAGGTATTACGGCGTAAATGTTTAGGATGTTCGACTATAAAAAAATATTGTGTATAAATGCATTGATCTAATCCCGTAAATTCTAGTTTGATTAAGGGATACTGAGCCACGTCCGAGGGTTGGTAGGCAAATCGGTAGCCGGACTTTTCTTCAAATTCCTGATACGCGACTCTGAACCATTTGAATCGAGGGTCGTCGTCTTTCTTGAAGCGTCTTTTATCCATTTGTCCATGCGGGAAATCCCATTCATCTTCATAAGCTAATTTAGCCTTGTACCGATCATAATCGTCTTGTAAATTGGGATGGAGAGTCGGATAAATATGGTTTTGAAATTCATCTTGAAGCACCGATATTTTTTCCAAATCGAAGGGTGGTTCGATACGTTTATTTTTTAAAAGCTGAATTAAATAATTTTGAAAACAGTATGGCATTTTTCGATGAATCATCACCACCTGTCCTGATGAGGTCTTTACCACTAAACCATATGAAGTAGAGTATTTGTTTCTCTGGATCATCTGAAAAAAGGAAAAAGAGAGAAAAATTCCTTGATTACCTATCCACTCAATGAATACATTTATGAACAGCAAATTTCACTAATTGTTGGAGCGCTAGCATGGCCATAAATCGATGCCAAGATTTCGATCGACAAGATGGACATTGCTGTGGCTGACGATGTTGAGGTTTGTAAATAACAGTCCATAAAAACTTGAGAGGTACCTTTTGATGAACTTTTCTCGAGTGGGTTCATTCGCCACGTAGAGTTTTTCAATATGAAGTCGTTCCAGATCCGCATTCAATTGCTGAATAAATTCCTTCGTATGTGTTTTCAGGTCTCTGGCTATAAACCGGACGCAGTTCGTAAGAGTATATCCATCAGAGGTGACAGCCAACACACCAACAATTTTTTGGTGGAGCTTGGTCTGTGAGGACTTCTTCTTTCTAGAGCGCTGATGAGTGGATAACGAGGGAGGAGAAGACAGTATTTCCAAAGAATGAGTTGGAGAAGGAGAAGACTTTTTCGGTACTCTAAAAACGGGTGAAAATGGTCCATAAAAAGTGGGTTCCGTATCTGGAATATCCTCAAAGGGATCTTCTTCACATGAAATGACTAAGTTATCCGTTGCCATGTGTTCGCTATCTTTTTACGAAACAGAATGAACTCCGATTTCTTTTTCAACCATTTATATACTAAGAGAGGGGGAATAAAATAGGTAGAGGTATCGAGATATCGTTGAAAAATATTTTTAAGAACTAGGAGAAAAAATTCTTCAGTAAAAAAAAAAAAAAAAAAAAAAAAAAAAAAAAAAAAAAAAAAAAAAACTTTTTGTTAATTTTTATCATGTCTTTTAGACATGATAAAAATTAACTCTACCCTCCTTTTCGTTTTGAATGATGTCAACATGTTGTATAGACATGTTTGTAAACAATAGACTTCCAAGAAAAACATGATCATTCTTAGAAATCTATTTTTAGGAAAGGTGAGACATCTTTCAAAACAAAAAGGAGGGTAGAGTTAATTTTTATCATGTCTAAAGACATGATAAAAATTAACAAAAAGTTTTTTTTTTTTTTTTTTTTTTTTTTTTTTTTTTTTTCAGCCAAGAATTTTTTCTACCCGATTCGATTGACAAGACATCCCAGTTTTTTTTAAGAATGGAATTTCTGTTCTATATATTTCAGCATTTCAACTGTTGCTTCAGATCCCTCTGTGCTGTTGAAAAAGCCTGCACTTCAACTCTCCTGGAAACAGTTTAAGCCACGTCTTCTCTCAAGATTCTCTTTAGATCCAGCAAAGATGTGGATTGAGTCTCGTGAAAACAGTTCATTGTTCAAGAAATTCATAGAAGGATGGGGAGGTCTTTTTAAATGTACTATTTCTTTTTATTAACTCTTTTCTTATGTTTACGACCTTGACAACTTGTTGCTTTCTCAACTTCAGGTTCTTTGGTCGGCTGTCTAAAATCAGCTCTTACCTCAGTGGACGATGCATCAAATTCCATTGTACTGAATTCTCCATTTCCCGAAAACACTTCTTTCAACATGTGGATGGCTTCTTTGGTCAATTCTAATGTTTTATCTATCGTCTTATTCTTTTCATTTTCTCTACGTTGGAGGATAGCGGGAGTTAAAAAAGGATTTTGACAACAGGGTTCAAATTCTTTCGTTTTGTCTTTGCGATCATGACGATGTATTTCTATAATCTTGTCATCCGTATCATCGGGGTTTATCCATATTTCCAAATCTAACTCTTTACCTTCAGAATTTTTGGGAGATAGATGAATAAGTACAGATTTACTCTACCCCCTTTTTCTTTTTTGTTGTGAATGATGTCTCACACTTTCTAAAACTAGATTTCTAAGCAAAAGAATAAGTCATATCGTTCTTGGAAATTTATTTTAGAAACATGTTGACACCTGATTCAAACCAAAATAAGGGGTTAGGGGTAGTAAAGTTAATTTTTATCATGTCTAAAGACATGATAAAAATTAACAAAAAGTTTTTTTTTTTAAATAGTCAATTCGATGTGGACAAGAAGTTACCCTTTTTTAACCAGAATAAACTTTCACTTAACTATTTAAATCGTCAGTCAGTGCTGTGGACTGGATCCAAGCTTATACTCCATCATAGGAAAAAACCTTCTTATTTGGGTCCATATTCTTAAAAGAATTTCTTTTTTTGAATGTCTATTCTCCATTCGATAAACCACGCAACCAACACCAGAAACACGATCCATCGAAACTGAAATATATAGAAGAGTTTAGGAAAGAAATGAAATCCATGGAATATAGTTTCGGCCGCTTCATGGTATCGTAAACGCCGATCAAGGTTGACGAGCTGTTTAACCGGTTCAGGAGCGATTAATAATTGTCTGTCTTGATTCACCAGAATCACAGAATGAGCCCAATCCACCTCATTTAAAGAATCCACGTTGAATTTTTCTGCCGAGGGGTAATTGGGATAAACATGTTCCGTTACATATCCTAAATGCGCGTCTAAGAGTTGAGCTGTAAAAATAATATTTTTGGGATACGTCAATAACAATTGACTTCTTAGAAATTCTTCCTGATAAGGAATCCAAGCTGATGAACGATCAAGAATCGTTTCCATCATGATATTATTTCATCTACTCTGTTTTTTTCTTCTTTACCTATTCCAATGTTTCATGTACCGAAATTTACTCGTCTATTATTCGGGACAATCGATCCCTTTACATTTCAATCTTCTTCAATGGTATCGACAAGTCCATCAAGAAATCACATAATAAAGGAATCATTAGTGGATAAAACAATGTTTGGTTTTAATCTTCGTTCGACTCTCGCCATAACCATTTTAATATGTCTGGTGACAACACTGGTCATCATGGCCCTCATCGTATATCGTCTCTCCTACGGCAGTGTGGCTTTCGTTTACGATGCTGCTGATCCGAATAAAGTCACGACCAAAGGAACGACAGCGAGCGATTTCTGGGCCAACAATAAAATGTTGCTCATTGCTCCAACGGTTGTCAATGTGATCAATATTCTAATGGTCGGTTTATTACTTTACGTGTAACCGAAAAGAGAATAAAGACTAGATTCAAAAATACATCACGATGGATACAAAGGCTATCATGGTAATTATCTTATTAGGAATTGTATTTGTCTCGTTACTCAATTTCGGCTACCTGGCAACAGCTATTTACAGTGATGCGACACCCAAAACAGGAGCCGAACATTTTAATCAACGCAACTGGATGTTTTACGGAAATATAATGCTACATATTATTGCTCTGATGCTAGGTGGAAGCATTTTTATGAAAAAGTAATGATTTAATTAAAAAAAATATGACAAGACCTACCCAAGATGAATCCAAAATCTTTCAGAGAAATACTTTCATAGATAACGATGAGTCACTCGTATTCATAAACACGTTCAAGGTGATGGACGGGCGTAACTTCAATCCAAGAAGAAATATACCAACAACTGCTTTTATTGACATCTTGCCCACTCAAGAAGGAAGAACAAGAATGATCAGAGTCAGCTAGGAAAATTTCCCAACAGCTGAAAAAAAAAAAAAAAAAAAAAACTTTCTGTTAATTTTTATCATGTCTTCTAGACATGATAAAAATTCACTCTACCCTCCTTTTCGTTTTGAATGATGTCAACATGTTTCTAAAAATAGATCTCTAAGAATGAATCATACTTTTCTTGGAAATCTATTTTTAGACACATGTTGACATCATTCAAAACGAAAAGGAGGGTAGAGTGAATTTTTATCATGTCTACTAGACATGATAAAAATTAACAAAAGGTTTTTTTTTTTTTTTTTTTTTTTTTTTTTTTTTTTTTTTTTACTACTAGAGAATATTTTTCTCAGCTCTCAGAAATTTTCCCTGCCAACTCGATTGACCAGACCACCATTTTTTTACAATAATGAACTTTCACTTATTTTTTTAAACCATCCGAGTTTCACTTCAAATCAGTCTGTGCTATGACCTGAATACAAGCTTCTGTTCAGGTATGTTAATAATATTTTTTTGTTTCTTTGGCTTTTCGCGTTTAGTTTATGTGATTCGTCTTTCGCTATAGAGATCCAATATTTTATAATGGCAATTTTGATTTAAGATGGTCACCATTTTCGCCATTTTCCGTAGCGCTTGATCTGCTCGAGTGTCCATGTTGCGTCTATCTTCATAAGACATATCTAAATACAGCTCATTGGCGTTCGGTTCAATATTTAGATGATACACTTCATGATTGCGTTCTTTGTCCATGAGAAACTTGAACACATCAAATTCATTTGGCCGGCGATTGGATTTGAACGGTTTCAGGACTCTCGAACTGTAAAGTCGTTTCCCCTTCGGATCAAAGACGAAACCCGGACAAGGTCCACCTATTTGAGAACGAACTTCCACCTCGTCCGGTTCAACATCTTCTTCGACCTGTCGGCCATTGTCGGAACCATACTGTAATTTAAACCGTCGCCAATTGTCAATAATTGCGTCGAGAGTATCCTCCGATTCTGGAAAATCTTGTCGGTAAAGCGTTTCGGCTTGAGTTTGTTCTTCGGGTAATAAATTGGCATACTCCACATATTCAGTGAACAATTTCCGGAAAATAGGATCTTTCTCACTTAAATAAGTGGCCATTACATCCAACGTCATTTCGTATAACTGTTCGACAAAATTCATGATGGAAGTGCTTTTTTGTTCTTATTATTATTATTGAATTTTCAAAGCGGACATTATATCTTCCATTCTCTCACATTGATAGCGGTATTTTAAATATTTGAAAGATGTGATGGCCATGAGCGCTAGAAAAATGACGAGCGTTAAGACCGTGAAATGAAATTTAAAGTGAGTTTCTTCCTCATGCACAATCAACACGCAAATGGAATAGAGTAATCCGCCCGCTAAAGCAAAGATACCGAACGGTTCTAGCTTCGAAATATTCATGGGGATCCTAAAAGCGACTGGGCAACTCTCAAGTTAGTAAATACTTTATTCCAAAATTCTTCGTGAATAGCGAGCGAATTTTCTAAAGAGGCCTGGAACGTTTCGTACTGAGGCAGAGTTTGAGCAAACGATAAAATACAGTCTTTGGGATTCTGCATCGGCGTATGAACTAACCATTCGCGTAACCGGTTCCACGTCTCAGGCCAACATTGAATTTTTTGGTTGAACTGATCGGCAATTGAGGGACCGAACGTTTCATTCAAAAACCAAGAAATGCAAGCTACAGTTTGTTTCATAATCGTTTCTGAATTCATGGTTCCTTATTTTTAAATATTTTTTTTCATTTATTTCAGAAAAAGAAAAAGAAGAGCAAAGAATGAATCATTTAGACGAATTGTTTCAGTACCTTCTCCAACACAAGAAAACAATTGTGTTTGGGAACCTGAGTCGATTACCCTATGTGATCAACGATTACATTTCCAAACATTTATCCCACCTCACCATTTTTGTCATTTGTCCCTTTTATACGTACCCGTCTTCCCCTCATGTGCGTGTAATTAAACCGGAAGAATTGAGCACGAACACGTGCGATTTATTATTCTACATTGAACCTTTTCCGCATGCCGTTTTACACCACGACATTAAAACGGCTCAACACCTCGTCATTTTAACGAGCCACATGATTTTTATCGATCGATACCATACGTGTTCCTATTTATCCTATTTTCGTTTCCCGGGAAGTTTAGAAAGGTATATGGAAAAAACCAAACAGCTGATGGATTTGGAACAGACGTTCCTTTACAAAACGGATCTACCCGAAGTTAAAGAGTCCAAGAAAGCTCTTTCGATCGGTCCTAGTCCTACCCTGGATCGATGGATCAGTCCCGAGAATCCCGATCCGACTCCCTTAGAAAACATGTCATGGATTTTAATCGATCTCACGTCCTTCCGGAATACGTCGTCACTGTTATTTCATTTTTGGACAGCTTTTGATTACATGCTGAATCATATCGATCGCATTGAAGGCTGGCAATTGTGTTTTAAAACGTCCGCGGAAGCTCGTGCTTATAAGAAACTCGTTCAGAAATGGATCGATTATCTCTGTTGTAGGGAATTCCAGCACGGGAACGTGTTACAATTGAATGAAATTCTCTCCCTCACGCCTTTTTATCGAGCAGGGACGGTCGATCTTCCCATTATTTTAGAAAAGAAACGATTCGGACCTTTGGAATATATTCTTTGCACATCGGTTCAAGATGCGTATCGAGCTTCTATGCGATATAACTTAGATCCTGTCGTCGGATCCGTGTTTCGATTGAAATAAAGTCAGAATGAATAATCCTAACGAGGATGATGTTTCGAAGGAAATTCCACCTCTTGGAACACCCGAAGTTATTTATTATGACGATATTCTACCTTCACAAATTCAAAACCAAGTCGACCTTCCCGACGATTTCGAACTTCAATTTCCTCTCCACACGTATGCCAAATCCGATGTAACCACTAGCCCTTACATTATTCGACCGTCCGTTTCTCGTTCTTCTCGAAGTTCGAGTCCAAGTTCAAGAAGAAGTCCATGAAAACGCAGTCCGAGTCCAAGAAGGAGCAGAAGTCCAAGTCTAAGCAGGAGCAGAAGTCCAAGTCCAAGAAGAAGAAAAAGTCTGAGAAATCGTAGTCGTAGTTTAGAAATACGTCATTCTAGAAGAAGAAGTCCTGTAAGAAGAAGTCGTTCGGCTTCCTTTTCATCGCCTGCATCTTCTTCTTCCTCTCCTTCCAATATCAATCGTAGAGGAACACAAAGACCCATTCGTAGAAGACCTATGAGAAAACGTCGAGGATACGTTCTTGGATCTCGAACCGTTCGTGTGGGTCCTAATCGATTGCTTCATAAATATGGTAACCATTCCATTACGTTTGTGACCGAAGGTGGGGCCCACATACGAAATAAGAAAATTCCCAATAAAGCTTGTCGATATCTATTAAGTCATTGCTCACGACGGCATCCAACACCTCGAGATCGATTGCCACGACAAGCTCGTATTGTTTTGAGAAAGAAAAGAGCTTAAACACAACGAGTTGAAAAAGAAACAATATCCAAGCAATTCACAAAAGCCAAAAAACAATTCAACAAAATAATAAAGTTCACTTACCAAAATGTGTATATAATAGACTTTAACAGAAGCTCTTTCGAGGCTGGTATCCAAAACACAGACTGATCTGAAACCGAAACTCGAGTAATTTAAATAGTTAAGTGGAAATCCTTTTTCTGGTTTTATCGATCGAACCAACTGGGAAAAATTTCCAGAGCCGTATTTAAAAAAAAAAAAAAAAAAAAAAAACTTTTTGTTAATTTTAATCATGTCTGAAGACATGATTAAAATTAACTATCCCCCCTTTTGTTCAAATGATGTTAATCTGTTGTCTCGATATGTTTCTAAAAATAGAACATGACTCATTTCTTTCTTGGAAATTTATTTTTAGAAATATGTTCGAAAGGATGAGACATCATTCCCAGACAAAAAGAAGAGAGAGTTAATTTTTATCATGTCTATAAGACATGATAAAAATTAACAAAATTTTTTTTTTTCGAAGCTAAATTTTTTCCTACTACCCAACTTTTGCTTCTCCTTTCTACCTCCCCCCTTTCGTTTCACAGTATATAAACAGCTGGAGCTGAGACGATTTTCTCATTTCATACTGAGGACAAGATGGATCAGGAAAAAACTGTAACCCTGGAGCCTTTGACATTACCCTTGAAGGATCGTCTCAAGTACGTGTTGGATGAAGTCGTGCTGGAAGAATTTAATCAATCTAATTTGTTTACGACTAAAATCACCGTTCAGTTGAGAGTTTTAAAAAGAATAGCTAATATGATGATGTTTCCGTGGACTTTGATTCAAGATTTGAAACCTCTTGTACCCGTCCATCGATACTGTTTAAATACCATTTGGCGTTTATGGATGGATGTGCAACAGCAGTTGGTACAAAATAAAACCATCTCCACGCCAGATGAATGGAATATGATCGAGAAAGTTTTATCTAAAGACTATTCTAGATCGACCGATCTAATAAGACTTTCCAACATCTTATTCAAACGACAGGAAATACCTAAGATAGAAGTGTATAAATTATTTGCCGTAGACGGATTGCTGGGCGAGGATCTGCAGAAGTATGTTTTTAATCTACAGTACGGAGGAGATGAAAAAACACCTTTAAACGAACAAGAAGCTCTAGATTTTAAAGCAGTTCATGCTCGAATCGTCCGTTGTTTATATCACGAAGTTTCCAAACGATCGGAATCTCTTCTGTACGTGGATGTGATTCGACGTACTATAGAAGAAATAATAAACACTACACCTTCTACCAGTGATGAAGTAAGCGAATGGGGTGCATTGTATTTAAAGTATCTTGGAGAGGATCTATTTTCAAATATATTTTACGAAATTAAAGTCTGGAAGACGAAAGAATTGGAACAATACCAGGCGAAAAAGAATCAACAAGAAAATAATTCTCAAAAGAGAAAGAATGTGAGAGAGGATCCTAGAATCAAGAAGAAAAACAGAAATAATATGTCGGACCCTACTTTAGCTTCGAGTGATTATTTCAATCCTTCGATTGTCGATTTGCAACCTGTTCGTTATCCTTCTCCCAAGAGTCCACCTCCATCGGAAAAGGGGGAAGAAGATCCTATTTCTCCCGAGAGTCCACCTCCATCGGAAAGGGGAGGAGAAGATCCTGTAGAAGCTTCCTTCGAAAGACTAGAGTGTGAAGACGAAAATGTAGAAACTACAAGTAGTGAACAAGGCAAAATGAACCCCTAGAGACTCGGAACATTTTTTCCATGGCTCTTTAATGGAATATAAAGAGTGGACAGTCCAATAATACATTGAAGGTATGTGGGAGACTATATATATATTTTTTGGAATAGATTTAAATACTTTAGATGCACAAATATTAGACGAAATGAACTTGTTTTTGTCCTTTACAAGAAGAACTACTAACCATGATAAAATGTTTTTTGAATAGCATCCTTTCCAAAATATTTTTTCATCAGGTTCCATCCTCAACTGTAAAAACTGATTTTGACAAGATTTTATAGATAAGATAGTTCATTAAAAAAATTTTGAGAACTGGTTTTTATCGCTATTCCATACGCAACTGTAAAAACTAAAATTTATAGGATTTTATAGTTGAGACAATTTATTTTTTAATTAAAAAAAATTTTTTTTTCGAACTGGTTTTTGTATATGTTCCATACGCAACTGTAAATACTGAACTGAATCTCATTTTATACTTGTTACTATATAAAAAAAAAGAATCCTTTTATTTTTGTTGTTAAAAAAGCAACAACATCGAACATTTTTTCGATATATAGGAACAAAGCCCTCCTCCAAGATGAAATGGGATTCGTTTGAAAATAGAAATGAATATACTGTCACTTCTTACGATCTCGATCACGCTATTCGGTATGCTCAAGAAGCGACTCAACTCTATATTTACGAACAAGCTCTTCAAACTCGGTACGCTTCTATTTTTAAACATACCACCTTCCAAATAAGAAAAGCCGACTTCAAACGGGATTACTACATACCTAAAACCCTCGATCCGGAACAATGTCACGTCGTCGAAAAATTTGTTTTTACGCAAACGGGATGTGACATGATTGCCTGCTTCCCTTTCCAAGAAAATTTAGAATCGTGTTCCCCGGAAGATGAACCGCGATGGATTCGACTCGGAACGGGTTTCAGTTTAGCTTGCCAACCCGCCTGCGATCGTTTATATTCCAACACGCAGCAGAGTATGGACACGGAATATCGAAATGGAAAATGTGTAGCCGTAAATCTCGCCAAGAAATTATTAGCTCTCTTGCCCGAACAAGTTTTCTTTCAATCAAATCATTCTTCTCTTCCTCGTCATCATGCCGGCCTCAATCTCGTCGAGGGTCATTTACGACTCAACCAGCCTTATTGTGAAGCGTACGGTCTTGTTTTCAACGGGTCTGATTGTGTGACGACGACGGGGCAAGATATTGGCGAATTTTTCTTGGGAAGCAGTATCTATCGATCTATTTCCACTCTGCAAAAAATTATACATTACCACCATATCCTCCTCATCTTCCCGACTTTGTACAAAACTGGCCCAAGAAACATGTGAAACGGTCCTTGGTTCATGAATTGGCGATTGATGTAGGGATCGATATCGGATTAGAAGCCGCGCAAAAAATCCTTGAAAAACGGATGCCTAAACTCTTAACCAAATTGAGTATGCAGTCTCTTCCCATTCAATCGGCCATCCTTCAAGCTGTCGTTCGGACCCAATTAAGTACGCTCGCAACACTTTCCAGAATCGCCGCGACAGGATTCTCGGTTACTTCCAATGTGCTGACGGGTATAAGTATTCTGTCCGCCGTACTCGATATATTGGATCCGTTTCATTTCAATAAAGTGCTGACCGCTCGAACTCTTTACGATATCGACTGGCGATTAGACGTTCAGTTTTATCAATCGGAAACGGACCATGTTCTAGAAATCACACCCGATCTTCTATGGGACGTGTTACGAGAAGATGCGAGCGATCGATACCTCTTCTTTGCCGAGAAAGTGCAAGAATATTTAGATGCTATCCATAAAGTGCCCATGACCGATCGACCCCAAACGCGAATGTCATTTCTCCAAAAATCACGAACAGACGAAAGGAGCTTCGAAAAATTGGATTTATTTCACGATAATTGTTTATTTGTTAACAGGATTCACCTTCCTATTTCAACCCTACATGCATTACTTATGCGTGACCATATTTTTCCTATTTGTGTTTTATTTTTATCGTCATTCTAAATGAAAGCTGAAGATTTTTGGAGGGGAAAAAAACGAATGACTTGGAGGGAGAGTAACTAACCAGTGAATAAACTAAAAAATCAGTTAGTACTTACAAATTACAAGATGTTTCTTCTTTCACAGCACAGTGATATGAAGTGAAACTTAGAGTTTAAATAGATAAGCAAGAGTCTCTTCCAGAAACAATTTTAACATGTCTGGTTTTGTGGATCAAGTCGGCTTGGAAAAAACTGTAAGAGCTGAGAAAAATTTCTAGATTTAAAAAAAAAAAAAAAAAAAAAAAAAAAAAAACTTTTGTTTTATTTTTATCATGTCTTTAGACATGATAAAAATTAACTACCTCCCCCTTTTGTCTGGGAATGTTGTCTCACACTTTATAAAAATAGACCATCACTCCTTTCTAAAGAATAGAATTCCAAGAATGAATCATGGTTTGTTTTTTCGAATGGGTGAGACATCCTTCCCAGACAAAAAGAGGGGACAGTTAATTTTTATCATGTCTATAAGACATGATAAAAATTAACCAAAAGTTTTTTTTTTTTTTTTTTTTTTTTTTTTTTCAGCTGTGAAAAATTTTTTCCCAGCCGACTCGATGGACAAGATACCATTTTTTAATAATGGACACTCGTTTACCTATTTAAGCTTTCCAAGTTTCGTTTCAGATGAGTCCATGCTGCGAATACTGTTTTCCTCAAGATCTTTCAATAATACCACTTTCTCGGATAAAATTCAGCACCATTCGCTTTTTTAGCATAACTTAGATAGATATAGAGAAATTCCTCGTTTTTATGATCTTTCGGGTAATACTCATTTCCATTTTCGTCTCGTGCATATCGGATGTAATTCGTCTCTGGCTTTTCCCGAATTCTATCCTGTATATAATATTCTTTTCCAATGCTGGATTTAGGATAAATCTCTCCTCCCCTCGCATTGACAGCATACGTTTTCACATTTACATCCAATGAATTTAACGGGTATTCTCCTCCATTGTTTAATTTAGGATAAAACTCGTCTCCGGAATTGGATTTGGCGTACCGACGAGGAAGCGCTATATATTCATGACCCCGATATTCCACAGCGTAATATTCATTTCCATGCTCGTCTTTGGCAAAAATAGGTCGATTGTCATTATCGAAATAATACAGCTCCTGTTTAGGTTTTTTAGGATCTTTTGGATATCGTTCTTTTCCAAATTCATCTATGGTGTAAACCGAAACCATGTTTTTTTCCTTTACCGATCTTGATATTTACATGAGTCACCTCCGATTATCCAGTTATCTTTTGATACATCTTTCGAATCCAGTCTTCAATCGATTGGCCCGTCGTTTTGAGATGTTCGGAATTATGAACGGTCAAATAAGCCATGTAAGCGGCTAGACCAAACGTGAGGACTAATAAAAATAAAAAGATGAGCCGGTTCGTTAAGAGGGTGACTGCGACTAGGATGATGCTGATATAAACCGTAGAGTAAAACAATATGCCTTGACCTAAATAACGATCCATTTTTTTTCTACTTTATTCCATTTGAATCAACGAGTCAGCCGAGACCGGATAGTCATCGGTCGTGACGGGCTTTTCGGTCATTTCACCTGTGTACAACAACGTCATGTCAGGATCGGAGAGGGCTTTTAATTTTCGGTCTTCCCAGTAAGCTGAACGAGGATGCGTGACGAGAATTCTAAAAAACAATTTCATGTCGCGCTCGGTCCAAATTTCATAGACTGAGGTAAGGAGGGGAATACCTTCGGGATGCTGCGTTGCATCAAAAACAGCTTCTGGTCCATCTATTTTATATCGCGCTCCATGTTCCGGTACAATACGACTCAGCTCTTGAACTTCAAGTCGAAGGGTTAATCCAGCCGGTAAAATCCCTTCATAGGCTTCTTCTTTGGGTACGCATACGTGATACCCGTACGGAGTGGCTCGAATTCCTTCTGTGGAGGAAGAAGGACAAAAGACAAAAGGTTGACGCCAATTACAAGTGGCGTATAATACGGAATCGGGAATAAATCGTCCCGATCGTATGCGATGGCCTTCACGACACGTTTCGGGAAATATATAGTCGAAGCCTGTTTCACGAATCGCTGCGACCAAAATTTCAAACCTTGCCGTCGAACGCGCTTCTTTCGAATTTTTCCCTTTTCGAAAAGACACATGTGAGGAGAAGTGGGTAAATAAATAGCTGTTTTCAATTGTTTGAGGAATGGGTACGGCGTGCAGTCGGGATGAGAACAAATATTATAGCCGGAAATATAAACTTCTTCGTTGGTTTCGTCACAAGAGGCACGAGGTTCCTGATCAAGAGTCGTCCAGGGCCGAACCCAATTCGCAACGATCGATAAATGATCGAATTTAAACACATCGAGATGCCGATACTGAAACGCGCCGGGGATGCGCGGTCGACATTCATTTCCGTCAAAAAATGTTTGAGGAGGACACGTTTGAATTTCCCTCCGAGCGCAATCAAAATATTGATCGCTCGTATCGCCTATCGCGAGTTTCGACGACGACGCATTATCCTCACAAGCCCATTCAACCGTATATTGATCCGACACTCGATAGCCTGGTTCTAGAACCCTACATTTTCGGGTTGGATCACACGTGTAAGCTACAGCTCGATCCAAAGATGTTGAAAATTGATAGGACGGGAGATGTTTCGTATACTCGTGAAAGGGAACGACAGTTTCTTTTGAGCTCGGTTGAACATTTTCACAGAAAAGAGGCGGTTGGCATGTTTGGGACGTTTCGTCGTACACCATCGGTAAATGGAATAAGGCATCGCCGGTCCATGTATCTCAGGAAAGAGGACAGGATATAGTGTCGCGAACCATTCCGTTTTCACAAATCGCGTAACCCGGAGAGTACAGAAAAGATCCTTTTTGGACGATGGGGAGAGGTCGTTGCGTATTATCCGGAAATCCGTCGCAGAGATCAGACACGCATCGCCGATAATGTGTCGAATATTTTTCTCCGGGCGAACATCGAATCATTTTCGGTCGATGGCCACGACACTCGATATACGTCACCTCGTCAATCGGAAAATGTTGACCGTCTTCACAGTAAGATACGAAATGTTTTCGCGAAGTGCAAGCGTCGTAGTAGAAAAATGTCTTGGGTGGACAGGCGATTCGAATCGGTTGTTCGTTCTGGCATTCGTAATAAAATCGTCGATTGGTTGGATCGGGTAAAACCGATCCGTCATGCTGATCGATGCAGGGATTGACAGGAATGCAGGTAGAAGGAGAATGTTCTTCTTGACACATGAGCACGTCTAGAACACGACCGTGCCGACATCGATAATAATAATACATCATGGACTTTTCGCGGGGTACAAAACTCTGCGATCGTAATAAAAACAGGTAGAGGTTTTTCCCCGTTGCGGGGAGCTGAGTATCATCGGGCTGTCCAAAACATTCATCTTTTTCCCAAATCCGTCCTTCCGCGAAATAATATTCGGGTGGGAGAGGAAACGTCCATGTTTTTCCCGTGGATGTGTGAAACGAAACCTCGTTGTCGTTTGAGGTCTCGATCTGATATTGGAAACGCGTCGTTGTCGTCGGAGGAGAAGAAGGAACTTTCGGGGACGGGACCGAAAAATTATAGAAATACAAGTAGCAGTAGTATAAACCCAAAACGAATAAAAGTATGGCGAGCATCCAGCCTTTATTCATAAACGAGATGTGCCAATTATGGAAAGAGCAAAAAATTCCGAAAAAGGACGCAGCAGCGTGTTGTTCCAAACCGAATTATCGACATTTTTTAAAACAAGATCGCGCGTTGGATGAAATGCCGGCTCTGTATCGTGAATGTTTATCCTGTCAACAAAAAAGAAAGATCGATCGTCGATCGAACCTTTCACTAATCCTTTACCTTTGAGCTTTGAAATAATAAACCCGGTCCCGAAAAGATATCCGAGGTACTCATCAATTTGGGTGGCTTTTTTCGTCGTCTCTTCGTCTTCTTTCGGAACAAACAGGAAGTAGGGAAAATTTTGTTTGAACGCAAACTGCTTTATTTGATCATCCGCTTTTCCTAGGAACAGTTTCGCTAAAAAGGTTTCGATTCGACTCATTTTTTCAATAAATTCTAGTGATAAGGCATCGCACGTGCCGCCTTGTTGAATCTCTCGAAGGAGGTAGTAGAATTCTGTATTCCGATGGTACGTAATTTGAGAAGTGACCAGTTTTCGCAATTGCTGGGTCAAGAACGATTCTTTGAAGAAGAAGGGGCGACGACAAATGCGAACTCCAAACTCAAACACGAAATTCGCCACCACGTTGAGTTCATTCCGGCATAAATTGCAATAAATCATGACGTGCACAAGATCAAATAGGGTCGTGTAAGGAGAATAACGAGGCCGAATTTGATTCGAGGCTTTCATTTCCAAACATAATTGATAAGCGGGATCCTTTTCAACATCCTTGGAAGTAGGAGGTAGAAGGAACGAAGCATCGTCGCCGTCACATATTTTTACGTAAAGAGCTAGGACTTTGTGATAATAACTTAAGAAATTGAAAGGTTGGTTCTCGTCTTGATGGACATTTTCCATGAGCGATTTCATGTTGGTGAAAAGAGCGTGCAGAGCCGCTTTATCGACTTGGGAGTGATTCTCTTCATTGGCGATTTTTTCAATATGCTGGGCGTATTCGTCCATGTATTCGATCATGAACCGTTCGAGCGATTCATACGATTCAAAAGGTTCGGCCTGGGATCGAAAAGGGGCATTCACGCATTGTAATAATCGAATCCCGTTTAATAAAATACGTAACGTGACGGAAACATTACGGATCGGTAAAATACCAGGAATCCCTATGAGAGGAAATGTGCAGGGTACGTTCAAATCTCCCGTCCAATTCGCATATTCTCGAGCTAGACGCGCCGATAAGAACGGATCACTGTCATCAGGAAAGGACGCTTGTAAAATAAAAGCATACGCATCTTGAATTTGATCACATTCCGTGCACTGCAATTGACCATTGACACCTGCTACGATTTTATCGGGACCGTGACACGTTGAAATGAAATCAAGGAACATGGTAACCAAGATCCTACTTGTATTATTCTTATTCTTATCATGCCGTATACACCTATTGAAATAAGACGGGAAATTCGTCGTTCGTATTATGAACGAGGGCAAACGGTTCGTCAAATTGCTCGACACTTGAATGTCGCTCCTTCCACAGTTCAATATTGGATCTCCCGCTCCTCGGAAAATGAGGAGAACTATCAAACCAAACACAAATCCGGCCGACCTCGAGCCACGACCCAAGAAATGGATCAACGTATTTTTGAAATGTCGACGGGTGATCCCTTTTTACCCGCGACGGATATTGGTCGTCGATTACAAGTGCCTTGCACCGCTCAAACGGTTCGTCGACGATTAAAAGAAAAAGGATTAGTGTCGCGCATCCCCGTCCGAAAAGATTATTTGCGGGAGATTCATCGTCAACGACGCTACGACTTTGCTTCTCAACGTGCGGAATGGACGGTTGACGATTGGTCCCGGATTATATTTTCCGATGAGAAAGTATTCAGTTCGATCGGGTACGGTCCTATTCGCGTATGGCGGCCTCGACAGGTCCTGCGTTATCAAGACGAACGTTATTTTTCTACTGCGTTAGAAGGCCGTCAACGTTCCGGTCGTTTTAATCTCAGTGTCTGGATGTGCATGAGCGGAAAATTTCCCAACCAAATCCGTCGAATCGGGATCCAGCATTTAAATGCCGACTATTACCTCTCTAATATTTTAGATCCGGTGCTTCTCGATCTTAGTCAACCTCCCGATGTTTCTTTAAACCCTTTGATCACCGAACACCGTCTCTTGTTCATGCACGATCTCTCTCCGATCCATACGAGTTTACGCGTCACACAATGGATTCGAGAACATGAAATTCCTATGGTTGAAGACTGGCCTCCTAAAGGAGCTGATTTGAATCCCGTCGAAAATGTTTGGGCGGAATTAGAACGTCGATTAGCGAATCGGGTAGCTCGAAACCGATTGGAATTATGGGACTTGGTCCGCGATGCTTTTTATAGTTTGGAAGAAACTTATTTTGAAACATTAATCGCGTCCATGCCTCGACGAATTGCATCTGTCATAGAACACAGAGGAGGTTGGACAAAATACTAATCATCATCCATAAAAAAGACACTTCATTTGGTTCTTCAATGAATATATTTATTGACACCATATTTCACTATTTGTTGCAGGGCAATCATAGCCATAAATCGATGACAATATTTCGTTCCACAATACTCACATTGCTGTGGACGACGAGAAGGTTTATAGCTTACTGTCCATACAGATTCAACACGGAGCAATTGATAAATTTTTTTTCGACAATGTTCATTCGCGACATACAGTCTTTGAATATGAAGTTTTCGCAGATCCTCATTCAATTGCTGAATCCATTTGGTATGCGGTCGATACGTTTTCATGTCTCTAGAGGCAAACCGGACACTGTTTGTCAGAGTGTATCCATCAGACGTGATGGCCAGCACACCTATGACACTCGCATGAATTTCAGTTCGATATTTCTTTTTTTTAGTAGAAGAAGTAGAATGAGATGAGGAGGGAAGATCTTCTTCGATTGTAGAACGCATGCGTGGTGGAGAGGATTGGTCCATTATTTCTGAATAATGAGAGGGAGAAGACGAAATGGGCGATAACGGCGGATTAAAATTCAGAGAAGGAGTATCACGAATTGGATTAGGTTTCTTCTTTTTGATCCTACGGCGGACAGGTGGAGGAGAAGGAGTTGGCGATATATCAGACAACGACGTGATATACTCATTCTCCGAAGAAACACATTCATATAAAGGCGAAGAAGGTTGCAAGTCCAAACAGGGTTCATCATCGTCTTCACACGTCATGATTAAGTCTCCCGTAGCCATCTGTTTTCGACCTATCTGCTCAAGAAAATGAGCCGCGATTCCTTCTACAATCGTTTATATAGAGAAAGAGTGAGAGGGGGGGAATGAATTTTTATCATGTCTTTAGACATGATAAAAATTAACTATACCCTCTTTTTCAAATGATGTTAACCTGTTGTCTCGATATGCTTCTAAAAATAGAACATAACTCATTTCTTTCTTGGAAATTTATTTTTAGAAACATATTCGAAACGATGAGACATCATTCTCAGACAAAAAGAAGAGACAGTTAATTTTTATCATGTCTTAAGACATGATAAAAATTAAACAAAAGTTTTTTTTTTTTTTTTTTTTTTTTTTTTTTTTTTTTTTTTTTTCCAAGGCTTAGAAATTTTTTTCTTGGCTTTCAGAAATTTTTCCCAGCGAACTCGATGGACAAAACTACCCAATTTTTTATGAACGGACTATCGCTCATCTATTTAAGCATTCCGAGTTTCGCTTTAGTTCAATCCGTGTTTCCTTTTAGAATGAGTGTGTGCTCTCCAACATGGTTCTACCCTCTCTTCTCAAGAACCCCGTCCAGTGAAGAATTTAAGGATATCTCCTACCTATCTATCAAAGAAGCTACGCGTAAATTTAATAGAGTTGAATTTAATATGAGTTTTTCTAACATTTTTCATCAATGGATATTCACAAAATTAATAATAAACGCGGAACCACCCGTTTTTTATGAACACAGATTAACGAAAAGAAATGCTTTACATTTCGCTATTTTGTTCTCAATGGATGATATCGTTCGGCAACTGATTCTTCTTGGATGCGACATGAACAAACATGATATTTTTGGTTTTACCCCTTTACACTATGCCTGTCAATTACGATGCAAACCCATCGTGGATATGTTGTTGTTTGCTGGTGCAAATGTCCGGTGTTGCGATCCCAAAACAGTTTTAGAACGCTGGCGAAAAAATGGAAAATTGGAAGAGGAAAATATGCGGTTACTCAATTATGCTGTTGAACCACGTATTCTTAGCCTGGAAAATTTATGTTACATAACTATTAGAAAACATATGAGGCATGTCAAAAGGAATGCTCATCATCTCGGATTACCTGACTTAATGGTAAGACGTCTCACCCTCGAAGAATGGTAATAATATTCTTTAAAATAAGATCCCTTAACCACCCCGCATTTCCCACTTGAAGAACCCATCCTATCTATTCTTTCTTTTAATGTCTCGGGATGTCATCCGACGCATTCTCTTCGTCAAAAAAACGAGTTCCTCCCACCTACCCCAAAAAGAAGAAGAAGAGGAAATTTCCCATGAGTCTTTTCAAGAACCCTCCTCCCCCTCTCTCTTCCTATATATAAAAGAAGCCGAGAGAAAAGTTGTCTTTTCTTTTTTTTCCATCTCGTCCTCAAGAGAGAGAAAACCAAACGCCATGGAGTGGGTACGGCGAGAGTCTTTTTCCCTCGCGATTCATTTCCGTTTCGCCAAGACAATTCCCCTCACGTTTTACTTGGGGTCGGGCACGCTCTATTTTCGAGGATCGGAACTCGTGACTTGCCTTTCCCAGCAAGGGACTTGGATGAGTCCGAAAAGTCAACTGACTATTCAGCAATGGATCTCTCGAGCCCCTTTTCGCCCTTACCGATCCTTAACGACGGATCTCTGGATCGATACGTCGGACCGCCCCAGCCGGATTCTCCGCTATACCCCTTTTATCACCTTTGATTTCCTGGAAAGACTGCTCAACGATTTGGGTCCAGACGCTCTCCTCTTTTCGACCTGGCTTCAGAGTGTGATGAGAGAACATCTTCAAATCCAAGAAGATTTTCAGACCGGGGAAACTTATTTTATTCCGTGGAGAACAAGGTGATGGACTTTCAGTTTCAAAATTTATCGGAACTGTTTCAATGTGCTTTATGTTTTTATTCTTCTTAAAGAGTGTGGGGGGAAACTAAAAATTGTAGAATAATCATAAAAAATAATTTCGTTTTTCTTTTAAAAAAAATATTGAGATAGTCCAATCTTGGGGAGGAGGTGGAAAATTCAAAACTATTATCTAAAACAGATATGGCGGTCAGTCCATTTCGATCCACGGAGGAGGATATGTGTGAGATTCTCTGATCCATAGAGGGTTTCAGGAAAAAAAACTGCGAAAGTTCCCCCCCTATCTCCAAAAAATGGGTATCCAGGTTGAATGCACAGTACAGACTGATGGGAAGCCGAAACTCGAGTTCCTTAAATAGAAAAAAATGAGAGCTCCTTCTAGAAACAATTTTAGATGTCTTGTTTGTATGAGTGAGTCGACTGGGAAAAATTTCTCAGCGCTGTCGAAAAAAATTTTGATTTAAAAAAAAAACTTTTGGTTAATTTTTATCATGTCTTATAGACATGATAAAAATTAACTCTCTCTTCTTTTTGTCTGGGAATGATGTCTCACCGTTTCGAAAAATAGAACATATCCCATTCTTGAAATTCTATTATTTTAGAAAGGATGATGAGTGATGGTTTATTTTTCGAAACGGTGAGACATCATTCCCAGACAAAAAGAAGAGAGAGTTAATTTTTATCATGTCTATAAAACATGATAAAAATTTAAAAAAAGTTTTTTTTTTTTTTTTTTTTTTTTTTTTTCAATTTAGGAAATTTTTCTCTGAGCTTTGCCAATTTTTTTCCCAGCCAGCTCCGTCCATAAAACAACACCTCTCAAAATCTTTTCTCACTTATCTATTTAAACCACTCGAATTTTTGCTTCCAATGAGTCCTTGCATCTTGGCCTTTCTTCCACTCTGCTCTGAGAAAGATAAGATAGATTGTTTTGGGTGGATATATAGCTCTCTATATAAATCGGAAGCGTCAACGCTTCCGATTTATATAGAGAGCTATATATAGATAGGGTCCCTCCTAACTCCCTCTATTATGACTATTAGTCTTTTTCTTTTTTTCCCAAGAAATATACAAAGAATGATCCACTGTTTTTTTTTCCGTTAATGAAAAAAAAAATGCTTCTACCTTCCGACTTCTTTTTTAGTACCTCTTTAGGTGTCTCCTCCTTCTGGATCTTTTCCTTCTCCTCTCTTCCTCGCGAGCAGGGAATTGGAAATGCTGTTCAGGATGCAACGCTCGTAAAGACTCCATTTTCTTCCTGGAGAGGGCGTCTACGGCAAACCCCGTCTTGTCATGAAATTGGAGTTGGTAGTAAAGAGGTCCGTGAATAATGTACACGGAGCGAGCTCGCAGTCGATAGGGAATCATACGATACCCGTCGGCTTCTGATTCCATTTCCAATCCATAAAGACGGATAGAAGCTTCTCCGGTTTGAAGAATATGAACCCACTCGGGTGAAACGTAAAACAGTTTTAAAAAGGTTCCAGCATCGACGGCGATCACATTTTCCCATCGCAGATAAGCGTGTAAGCGAAAGGTTCCTGCCTCCATCATCGATTGGAAAGCAAAGTGCTTGAAAACTTCGATGGACGAAAAATAATGCAGGATTTTTCCATCGTAACAGGATAAATAGCACATGGTTTCTTGGACTATTTGTTCCATACGCTCCGGGTCCCGAAATCATTCTTCGAAACGGGATAGAGGTTCCCATTGATCAGCTACTTCGAGATGACAGACGGGCGTGATTTCCACCAGGGTAGGTAGAACTGCAACGGCATCGGTCGACATTTTAGTTTTGCTCGGTTGAGAAGGAAGAACGAGAATGAACCCTGTAGGCAGAAAAACTCGGATCTATATAAATACTAGAAGAAAAAAGGCGGGGGGAAGGGAAGTTCTTCCTTCCTCCCAAAGAATAAGAAAAGTGGGTGGAAAGAAAAAAATCATTTCGTTCTCAGGAAAAAAAAAGAATTTTTTTTCTTGTCAACATGTTGTCTAGACATGTTTCTAAAAATAGATTTCCAACAAAGGTTCATTCTTTTCTTAGAAATCTATTTTTAGAAAAAACTGACATATCCTTCACAACAAATTTCTTTCTTTTTCCTCCCTCCAGCAGCCAACTGGATGGGCAAGCGTTTCGGGTCAGATCAGTCCGTGCCGACATTATTTTTTTAAAAATACAATGGAATTAGTATAGGAATGTACTAGAAACTGACCCAAGGTTGAAAAGAAAATATCAAAATCAATACTCACTTCTTGACGATTTCTTTTTCCAAAAACCTGTCGAAGAATTCTTGATAGGTTATCCAATCTCTAGACCTGTCTGAAGGGAATCCAATCTAAGGTTAGCGCGCATTTACCTGACGCGAAACTCGGAATATCTGCATAAATAACAAAACGTCCATTCTTAAAAACTTACCGTCTAGTCCATTGAGTTGGTTGGAGGGGGAGAAAAAAATTTCTGAGTAATAAAAAAAAAAAAAAAACTTTTTGTTAATTTTTATGTCTTATAGACATGATAAAAATTAACTGTCCCCTCTTTTTGTTAAGGAAGGATGTCTCACCGTTTCGAAAACGAAACCAAAACTCATCCTTCTCATGGCAATTATTCCAAGAATGAGTCACAGTTTGTTTTTCGAAACGGCGAGACATCCTTCCCAGACAAAAAGAAGAGAGAGTTAATTTTTATCATGTCTAGAAAACATGATAAAAATTAACAAAAAGTTTTTTTTTTTTTTTTTTTTTTTTCACTCAGAAATTTTTTCCAAAGCTCTGAGAATTTTTTCCCAGCCGACTCAATGATCCAAACAAGACAGATCCAAATTGTTTCTAGAAGGAACTCTCCCTTCTCTATTTAAACCACTCGTGTTTCCAACTTCAGTTCAGTCTGTGCTGTGAATTCGACCTGGATACACACTTCTCCCTCCTGGAAAGAATTTCTGTGAGGGTATGCGAACATTTTTCTCAGCTCTTAGAAAATTTTACCAGCTGACTTGATCGACGAGAGACATTTCGAACATTCTGTTATCTGCGGAAGTCGTTTCATTTTCGTGCAGTCCATGCTGTGGACTCACCTGAATATCCATTGCTCCCTCCCCCTTCTGGAAAGGGTCTTTTTAGATCCTCGTCGCTCTTTTTACGTTTCGTTGGATATCTAGGACGAACTTTTTTACCTTATTCCTTTCAAACTCTAATATTGAGGTTGGAGAGCCGTCATGGAAAATCAGCCATGATCATGACGAATCTAAACCGACTCCTTGAAAGCAGAGCTATATCATGTTTTTTTTATGACAGATTTCCAAGCTCCGAGTGATGAGAAATTTAGAAATTTTTCAGTGTTAACGGAAAGGAGGAGACAGAAACCTGGAGAATGGAAATGAAGCTAAGAAAAAATGCTAAGAGCTCAGGAAAAAAAGGCTCTTTCCAGGAGGGAGGAGAAGCGCAATTCTAGGTTGAGTGCACAGCACACACGGATCTGAAGTTGGAAACGCGAGGGGTTTAAATAGAGAAGCGAGAGTTTCTTCTAGAAACAATTTTGGATGTCTTGTTGTTTGGATCATGTTAATTTTTATGATGTCTGTAAGACATGATAAAAATTAACCAAAAGTTTTTTTTTTCAATCTTATCTAGAGAATTTTTTCTAGCCGACTCGATCGACAAGACATGACATGACCATTGTTTTTTTTTTTAATAATGGACTTACACCTATCCCTTTCAACCCTCCGAATTTGGCTTTCAATCCGTGTCCTTGCTTCCACATTCAGAGATCTTTTCTTCAACATTTCGATGCAGGGGAAGAATCAATTCTCTCACGACGTTTAGATATTCTTTCAGAATGCTAGAAAACTCATTTAAAGAAGAAGTATCTAAGGGTGGAGTTGCCGGTTGAGGAAAATTCACGCGTCTTGGAATCGGATTATGCGAATCCGTCTGTATGCCAAACTGTAAAGGAGAACCACCCGCTTTAGGAGAGCATATAATAGTAAGATCCATCTTTTTCCAATTTTTGATTTGTATACTTGTTTCTTCTTACTCGGAACATTTCCCTTTTTCTTCCTCCTCATCCAGGAACTGAATTCCAGGTGGAACGGAAGCATTTGTAATAAACGGTTGTTTCTTGGTTCCACACGCCTGACATTTTCCCGTGACCATAGGCCGTCGATTTTTCGACATGCGATAGTGGACGTCGACCGTATCGGTCTTGGTTCGGCATTTCACACACCAAATGGAATAAGAAATAGGTTCCGCGTGAGAATGCTCCATTGCAGTAACACACTCTTTATTATTTTCTTCTCTTTTGAGAGAGAGAGAGAGAGAGATCTTAACCAGAAGTGTAGATATAAAATTTAGGATACGTTTCGGATGCGTCGGCTCTTTTCGCATACCCCACTTCTTCACAGAGGTATTCCGTTTGCTGAACCGCTCTTCGAGGATAAAACTCGTTTCCCCAAGCATCGCGAGCATAACGAATTCGATCGCCGGCCGTTAAACAATATTCGACTCCATCCGCCTTTTTAGGATAAATTTCATGCCCCGATTCGTCTTTGGCATAAGGGAATAAAACAGACGTATAAAGCGAATACTCGTCCCCATTTTGAAATTTCGGGTAGTATTCTCGTCCAAGAGACGTTCGGGCATACCGTCGAGGAGCTAAAATGTATTGGTTTCCGTTTAAATCTACCGCGTAATACTCATGACCGTTTTTGTCTCGAGCCAAGATAGGATTTCCTTCAGGATCCGTAACGTATAATTCGTAATGAGGATGTTGGAGGTCGGTCGGGTATCGTTCTTTCCCCGATGCGTCTACTCGATAAACAGACATGCTTAGTTCTCGTCGCCTGCTCCTTCCTTCCTCCCACTCGACACCCGTTGAGATGAGGGTATGAGGTTGATATCTATAAAATGGGTTGACCCTTTCAAACTATTCTATTGTTTAAAGACGGGTGGGTTAGGAAAAAAAATATTAATAAAAGCAAATATCTGAACGGTTCAACACAACGGGTGAATGGAAAAAAGGAATAGTTCTCTCTATCCAGTCACAGGATGGTTTCTTCTAGAACGGCTCACACTCAACTGAAGCGAAACTCGGAACTCGAAATGTTTAAATAGATAATAGAGTCCATTCCAGAAAGAATCCGGAGATGTCTTGTCCAGCCAAGTCGACTAGAAAAAAAATTCTCAGAGCTCTAAAAAAAATTTCTGAGATCTAAAAAAAAAAAAAAAAACTTTTGGTTAATTTTTATCATGTCTTATAGACATGATAAAAATTAACTGTCCCCTCTTTTTGTCTGGGAAGGATGTCTCACCCATTCGGAAAAAACAAACCATGACTCATTCTTGGAATTGTTGCTATTAGAAAGGGTGAGTGATGGTCTATTTTTAGAAAGAGTGAGACATCCTTCCCAGACAAAAAGGGGGGTTCATTAATTTTTATCATGTCTAGAAGACATGATAAAAATTAACCAAAAGTTCTTTTTTTTTTTTTTTTTTTTTTCAGAGTTATAGAAATTTTTTCCACCCGACTCGATCGACAAGGCGTCCCCATTTTTATTTAAGAATGGATTCTTGTTTATTTGTGTAAGCATTCCGAGTTTCGTTTTAGATGAGTCTATGTTGTTGAAGAGGAAACATGGGTACCCTCATTTTTTTTCCTATCTGATTTCTAAGATGAATTCAGTGAGTTCACCTTGACCTTTTCAAATTTTGTTTGTTTACTTTTAGCCCAGAGGTCGATGGATAAATCATTCTGATTTTTTATATATTTTTTGTGTCGCTCTCTCTCTCTAAGAAACCTATCTCGTTCCAAGTCTTCTCGAAGTGCTATTGGTTCGTTTCGAGACGAGGTCATTTCACATCCCCCCCTCCTCAAAAAGTATATATATATAAATTAAAGGAAGTGATTTTCATACACACACTTCACCTTTTTGAGTGGTGTCACGATGAGCCTATCCAGTAGAGAACGTCTTAGGGAAAGAATGCGTGAACAGAAACGACGCTGGCGAAGCAATTCAGCTAATCGAGAGCGAGAACGAATACTTCAAAGGGAACGTTATGCTGTTCTTAAAAAGAACTCCCGACCGCGAAAGAAACATCTTCCTCCCAAGCAGTGGGAAAGCTATACGAATTTGCAGTATAAGGATATGTGGTCCGAAGAAGCCTATCAAAAATGTATTCGACAATGTAATAAAGAGCAATACAATTTCCTGATCTACGTTCTCGTCCGTTTGTACACCTATTACGCGTTACCTGAATCAAAACGTCCCCCTCCTCTGGATATTATTGTGCAAGGATCTGCCGGAACGGGTAAATCTTTCCTGATCCAAGCTTTATACCAAACTCTGATTCGAACGCCTCTTTTTAGCGAAGCGTGCTCGGTTCTCAAACTCGCACTTAGTGCTCAAGGAGCGGTCTACATTACGGGAGATACTTTGCATCATGCCCTGCGTCTTCAAATGAACGGGACTTTTGTTCGACCTCTGACCCAAGAGACTTTAGACTATTACAGACCCCTGTATGCTCCTTTACGGATGGTGATTTTGGATGACGTTTCCATGATCGGATCCAATTTATTTTCGCGCCTCGACCAGCAACTTCGACAATTGTGTCATGTGCCGGATAAGCCGTTTGGGAATGTGCATATGATTAAATTTGGAGATTTGCAGCAGCTCCAACCGATTCGCGACACGCCCATTTTTTATTCTGAAGGGTGGTGGACGCCTCAATCCACCCTCTACTATGAACTAGTCGAATGTATGCGATTCTCTCTGGATTACGAGGAGAGACTCGATCGTTTAACGAGAAATCACTTTTTAGAACCGGACGATGTGGCATTTTTTCAGTCCCGCGTTCGCAGTTTCGACGAAATTCCTCGCGAAGCTATTATTCTCTGTTTTTCGAGCAAGGATGCAGAGAAATATAATATGAAACGTCTCCAATCCCGAGGGACGTACTGTTCGTGTCTGGCTCGAGACGTGATTTATTCCGAGAACGAAAAATTGCGGAAGAGGATGATGAAACGGAGTCGACATTTACATCGATCTCAGATGGCGAATCTCGAATCCGTCCTCCATTTACAAAGAGGAGCGCGATATCAATTGACTAAAACGCTCGACAGATCCAAAGGATGGATGAATGGAGCGATTGGAACACTACACCAAATAGATCAGGATGAAGACGGAGTTGTGACGCGAGTCTGGCTGCAATTTTCGAATAGTCTAGCTCCTATCGATCGCGTCTCCATTCGTATTGACACCTGTTTGACGAAAACACTCGCATTTTATCGCGAACAGTTTCCTTTGATGTTAGCCGAAGCGATCACGGCTCATAAAGCCCAAGGAGCCACCTTTCCGTCGATCGCAATTTACATGCACGGACCTTTTAATCGATTTCAGCAATATGTCGCTTTTTCTCGAGTAACTCAACCCCAGGGATTGTATATTCTGGACCAGTTTCGTCCCCGCATGAAATTGGCGAGCAAGCAAAAATACGAGGAGGAACTGGAGCGATTGGAAAACATGTCCCGGATTCCGTATGATATATCGGCTCGAGAAGAGAACCAAGATCCGTACGAGTTTCTCATGAACCTTCTTCAATGTGGGAATCGTCTTTCCTTCCATCTTTCCAATAGAAACATCTCCCAAGAAAAAGAAGTCGTCAAACCAGAAGAAAAACCTTCTTTCCATGTAAAACCTGTTATAAAATGTCACTCTTAAATCTTTTTTTAAAAATTCAATAAAAAGAAATATTCTCCATCAAAACCCCTCCATTCTTTCAAAGCTTCACAAAACGCTCAACAATGTCCACACAATGGGAAGAGAAAAATCGATCTCAACGGTCCACACAACATGTTGACTCCTCAAAATATGTCTCTCCCAAGTGACAGGATGCTTCTTCTTCAACGGCTGACACTCATCTAAAGCCAAAGTGGGAATGCTTAAATAGATAAGCGAGAGTTTATTCTTAAAAAAAATGGCGCTGTCTTGTCAATGGAGAATCGAGTCGGCTGGGAAAAAATTTTGAGAGCCGGGAAAAAAAAATTCTCTAACTAAAAAAAAAAAAAAAAAAAAAAAAAACTTTTGGTTAATTTTTATCATGTCTTATAGACATGATAAAAATTAACTGTACCCTCCTTTTGTATGGGAATGTTGTCTCTCCGTTTCTAAAGATAGACCAGAACCCATTCTTGGAATTTTATTCTTTTTAGAAAGGATGAGTGATGGTCTATTTTTAGAAACGGTGAGACAACATTCCCAGACAAAAGGGGAAGGTAGTTAATTTTTATCATGTCTAAAGACATGATAAAAATTAACCAAAAGTTTTTTTTTTAAAAGAGTTAGAAAATTTTTTTTCCTAGCTCTCAAAATATTTTCCCAGCCGACTCGATTCTCCAATTGACGACACAGCGCCATTTTTTTAAGAATGGACTCTCGTTTATCTATTTAAGCATTTAGAGTGTCAGTTCAGATGAATGTCAGCCGTTGAGGAAGAAAAACGCAGATTCCCATTTTCTCATTTCCTTCAGAGAGAGAGAGACCTAGATTTTCGAGACTCGATGACTTTTCAAGCAATTTTGGTTACGATCTCTTTTTGAATGGAGAGATGCCATTTTGAGAAAAAGCTGACGACCCTATCTTGGAGAATGAACGTGACCGCTCTACACACCCTTTCACACTCTCTCTCTCTCTCTCTCTTTGAATTATGAAGCCATTTTGGGAAAAAGCAGACGACCCTATCTTGGAGAATGGAAATGAACGCCTCTCCCTCTCTCTTTGAAATGGAAAGCCATTTTGGGACCCTCTATTCTTGGGGAGGGAGAAAACTGAAGTCTGTACTTCGCTGTCTCTGAATGCGGAAAGCCATTTTGGGAAAAGCGGACCCTCTTCTTCTGATCTTGGAGAACTGGAAATGAACGCTCTACACGACCTCTCTTTGAATTCAAACGGTATTTTGGGACCTTCTAATGTTGGAAAACTGAAATGGACGCTCTACGCTTTTTCTCTCTCTCTCTCTGAAATGGGTAGTCATTTGAAAACTCCCTAACTTTGGAAAAAAACAGAAATGAACGCTCTACACTATCTCTCTTTGAAAATGGGGGGGTGTCATTTTGAGACCTCCCTCCCCTAAACTTGGAAAAAAAACTGAAATGAACGCTCTACACTTTCTCTCTTTGGACATGGGTAACCCTTTGGGGACCCTCTCCTCTTGGTAGGAAAAAAAAGAACTGAAGTGAAGGCTCTACACAATCTCTCTTGGAATGTGATCCATATTTCGGGAAACGTGGATCACCTCATGCTGGAAAACTGAAGTGAACCACCAAGATTGGACTCTATATAATATTTTTTTTAATTGACATTATGACCCTCCTCCAATTTGTTATTAAAAAAAATTTTTTTTTGTTTTGGTTTTTATCCCATTTCCGATGTGATTTCAGAAATGCAATTCCATAACAGTTCAATTTCATTCGAGGTTAAATGATCTAAACAGTCTTTGACCCACCCATCCGTATGATTATTTTCTTCTCTTTCCTGTTGCACCAAATTTTGTAAGTCCATATAATCATTCCATACGGGAAGAGCTGGATCCTCACAAGGCTGTCTTGAAACACTTGGAGTCTCTTTGGGATGAGTGGAGGGATCTAGGATGTCTGGACCCGGCTGCGATTCTACCTCCATGATTTCTGGACCCGTTGGAACTTGTTTACCCGGCTGAAATTCTACCTCTACGATTTCTGGACCCGTTGGAACTTGTGAACCCGGCTGTGATTCTACCTCCATGATTTCTGGACACGTTGGAACTTGTGGACCCGGCTGACATTCTACCTCTACGATGTCGGGCCTTTTTGAAGCTTGTGGACCCGTCTGACATTCTACCTCTACGATGTCGGGAGAGGGTTGAAGCTTGTGGACCCGTCTGACATTCTACCTCTACGATGTCGGGACAGGTTAGAGAAGAAGAAGAAGAAGAATAAGAAGAAGAAGGTAGAAGAGGATACTGGAAGAGGTTCTGTCTGTGAGGAGTCCAAAAGAGGTTGCCTGTTTTGAACAAGTCGGGGAAGAAGAAGAAGAAGAAGCTTCTGAGTTCTGAAGCGGATCTTGCACGCCAGGTAGGTTCCGGTAAGTCGACCGTATTTTAAGAGGTAATTTTTTTTCTTCCTCCTCATCTTCAATTGTGATGACTTCAATTTCATTCCGTTGCCGGGTCGATTTTGTTTCGGGCCATGACGACGGTTTGGTCCAGCTCCTCTTATCATCTAAGGAAGGGATGGGTAAAGGTGGCGGAGGGTTTTCTTCTTCTTTTTCTTGAAACATCATCGGCGATTGGAAAGAAATCTCCTTTTCAATTGTTTCCAAAGCGAGTACGAGCACCGATCGACGAGAAAGAGACTCTTCTGGGTTGTGACGATGAGATATTGCGTTTTCGGGGGAACGACATAGTTTTGAAAAGGTCTTAGAATATATTTCTTATATTTCATCCTGTCGCTGACTTTAAAACTTCTTTCCTTCAGATTGGGGGACGATGATTCGTAATAGGCGAGAGGAGCGGCTGTGGTTTGAACAATATGAACTTCGTCCTCAGCCGTCGTTCTCACTCCAAACGTAAAATATCGTTTCGTGAGAAAAATATTCTTCCACCGAAAACTCGTGCGCGGATCTGTATATCGCCCGTCTGTTTGAATGGGCCGTCTCAAAGCTCGATCCATCCGATTCCAAGAGAAGGGAGATTCCTCTTTCGTTTGTTGCGATTCGAATAAATTTCTGTATATATTCTGAACGAGCAGGTTGGAGGATTCGACATCTTGGTTGAAAGAAACGATCGCTTGATGAGGTGGTAAATGCGGAATAAATGTCGCACAATGACACGCCAAAAAAATTTTCAAGTTGGAGATTTGCTTTAGCGTCTTCAAATCCTCCCCGTTCGAAATCCGTTGAGTTGGAAAAACGTCTAATAGCGACATGGCTCCCAATGGAAAAGAAATGATCTCGCCCAGTACTCTCGTCTTTTTATATATCTATATAGACACACACAGACACACATAGAGGCTCTATGACGTCCGTTTTATTTGTTTTTTTTTTGTTTCTCTCTCTCTTCTTTCCAAGAAATCTTATCTCCATGACCTCTTTTTCTTTTCTTAAAAAGATGAATGTGTGTGGGAATGAGGAAGTGAAAGTAATAATTTAATAAACAAAAAATTTCCAACCATGACCTTCTTTTTTTTTTCAAAGTCACCCTTTCCAATCCAAGGACGTCCAGAGATAGAGGAAGCAGAGGGAGAGGAGGAGGAGGGAAGGGAAGGTCACACTATCTTTCTCTCTATAAATAAAAGGGGAGAGCCCCAAAGTCGTATTTTTGTCCAAGTGGATCATGAGGAGGCATCCCCAGCTCACTACGTGTATTCCTTTCAGATATAAATATGTTGATCTTTCCTTTTATATCATCCAAGGAGTCGTTTACCTGAAAGCCTCCGATTTTTCAAAATGTGCGGGTTATTATACCGTGGGGAGTTATCAAAAGATGCGGGACGAATTTTTATCCGACGAAAACGTGTTGATGGCTCGTGACATTCCACCTTTGGATGCACAAATTTTGTTAATGAAACGAGCCAAATATTTTTACACGTCCCACTTTCTAACCGTCTCGCAAATGAATAGGATTATGGATCGTCTTGAGAAGACAAAAGGGATTCTCGTTCATTTTAGTGAATGGTTGCATAAATGTTTGCACGAACCTCTCTCGATCGAGAAGACTGGGAAGAATACCTATTATATTCTTCTCGAGGACTCTCCTCCTTCGTCTCATCATAGAGAGGCCACGACATTTGAAAAAATCCTCGAGCAAGAAAAAATAGAATGGTGGAACAACTACCCCATCCCTCTCCCCGAGCATCAAGAGGAGCCTGTTCAGAAGTAAAAGAAAAAACCTTTCCAAAAGCCTATCCTCATCCTCCTCGATAATGATGGGGATGAGGAGAAGCCTGTTCAGATTCCTCTCCGTTTGTCAAAACCCGTCGAGGATGAAAAACCTCTCCCTTCCTCAAAACCCCTTGAGGAAGAGAGACCCCTCGAGAAGGAGACATCTCTCCCATTGTCAAACCTCCTCGAAGAGGAAAAACCTCTCCATTTATCAAGACCCCTCGAGAAGGAGGGACCTCTTCCTTTATCAAACCCCCTCGAAGATGAAAAACCCCTCCATTTATCAAGACCCCTCGAAAATGAGGGACCTCTCGATTTGTCAAAACCCCTCGAGGATAAGGGAACCAAAACTTCTCTCTCTTTCGAAGAGGAGGGACCTCTCAATTTGTCAAGACCCCTCAAGAATAAGGGAACCGCAAATCCTCTCCCTTTCTCAAGACTTCTCGAGGAGGAGGAGGAGGAGAGACCGCTCCATGTCTCAAGACAGGACCCCCCTCTATCTCTTGAGGGAAACGATTCCTATTGAAAAACCATCTATCGACGATCCCCAGAAAAGGTCTTCGGAGAAGATTAGACTTCCATGTAGAAAACGAATCTGCCATAATCATAATAATAATAATAATAATAATAATAATAATAATAATAATAATAATAATAATAATAATAATATACGCCCTTCTCAACAACAGAATCCTACAACATTTGCAGATAAATGCATTCAAACCAATCCCTTTATAGTAACCCTTTTGATTGGAGAACCTGTGCATTAGCCTCGAAAAACAAAACGAGATTCTAGACTGTTTCTATGACCAGAATGTTAAGCCAATAGATAGGTCTAGCTCAGAATTTTTCTTTTTAAAAGAAAATAAATAAATAATCCAAAGACTATTCGTAAATATAAATGGTAAAGTCTTGAGTCGGCTGGAAAAAAATTTTCAGAGCTGAGAAAAATTCTACAACTCAAAAAAAAAAAAAAAAACTTTTTGTTAATTTTTATCATGTCTTAGACATGATAAAAATTAACGACCCCCTTCCCTTTTCGTCTGGGAATGTTGTCTCACTCTTTTGAAAAACAAATCGTGATTCATTCATGGAATGATTGCCATTAGAGAAAGGATGAGTCATGGTCTATTTTTAGAAAGGGTGAGACATCCTTCCCAGACAAAAAGGCAGGGTCATTAATTTTTATCATGTCTAAGACATGATAAAAATTAACCAAAAGTTTTTTTTTTTTTTTTTCATTAGAGAATTTTTTATCTCACCTCTGAGAAATTTTTTTTCTCCCAGCCGATTCGAGACTTTACCATTTGTTTTTAAGAATTATTTCTCCCTGATCTATTATTTCAAAATTCCAAGTTTCGCTTCAGAACCATCTGTGCTGTTGAAGAAGTAACGTGATATATGTATTTTTTTAATGAGTTCTGTCAAGATTGAATTGTGCAGGATCGACCTTGCGAATTTCTTCTCTGTGTCTTTAAATAATAATGATACCGAACTGCTTTTTGTAGAGCGCAATGGAAAAAACCTTTTGTATGGTTAGGACAATTCATGTGTTCGATCCCATTGTATTTGAGAATCTCTTGCGTCGATCCCGAAATGCAATAAATGGATCTTTGCAACCATTTCTCTAAAAACTGCCGTTTGATTTCTCCTCGCACCCAAATCATGGAAAAAGGTTCCGTCAACATCGTTAACACCCATGGAAAATAACTGTACGGAATTTCTCCTTCGTACCACGACAAGCCGTGATAATAATCACTCGCCCACACAGCGGTTCGTTTTTCTTTCTCGGTGAGCATTTGCCATGGAAACGGGGGTTTAAAAACAAATATCCCTCGAGAAGTACCGTCCAATGTGACGTAAGCCAATTCTTTCACAATAAAGGCTCCTTGAGAATCGTAGAAACCTTCAAAGTCGAGCACGAGTTCCATGTTTTTTATTTCTTTTTCTTTCCAAGGTGACCTTTATTATTATTATTATGATGATGATGGATGTGTATTGAGATACGCACGATATTATTCAAAAAACAAATATATATACGAATGTTACCTTTCCCAGAATTCATACGACCTGTCACGTGCAACCTTCTCTCTCTCTCTCTATAAAAGAGGAGACGGCGAGAGAACGCTATCCATTTTTTCCTTCAGGACACACAGCGAGAGAGAGAGAATTTTGTTTTCGTTTTTTCCTCAATTGAAGAAGATGGACATTTTGAGTGCCAAACCTCTCAAAGATTCCTACATTGTTCTGGACATGGAATACTTTCACTGTTATGATCCAAAGACGGGAGGTATATGTTTCATCTTGAAAGAACTGGGCTACATCACTTGCGATTTAACCTTATGCGGATCCATGATTTTTCTCCCTCCTGTCCATTACGATGACTTATCGTCCCGCAATCAAGCTGTGGTCAACCAGACTACAAATAACCGACACGGCCTTCAATGGACCGAGGGTCGTCTTTCCTACGAGCATCTTCCTACGATCCTGAAAATACTGACCGAAAATGTGGAGGTGATCTACGTCAATAGATACGATAAAGCCGAATTTTTCAGCAAGCTCTGCCAGCGATCCGTTTACGAGTTTTACATCCCAGGGAAAACCGAGTGGCGGAACAAGTCGAAATGCACGCGACACCAATATTTCCAAAAGATGATTCATTGTGCCGAGAACAAGGTGAGAAATTTTCGATACCATTTGATGGAGGGTAGTTACGTTTTCCGGAAATTACATTGTTACCCCTCCGAGAGCAAAGCTGTCGAAGACGAAGAGGAGGCGGAAGAATCTCCCCAGGAGAACTCTTGCGACGATGAGAAAGAGGAGGAGGATGAACTTTCTAATAATAATAATAAATGTCTAAGTTGGGATGCTTTAGAGACCCAAGAATATTGGTCTCAACCCTTATCTCACCTAGACCTGAAAGAGGATACTCAAGTGTACTCTTTGTGGTCCTCTTCTAAAATTTGGTCTTGGAGAGAAGCCTTGAATGTTCATGAATGAAATGGTATGTAAATCCCTAGAGGAAGAAAAATAGAAAAAAAAGTTCCTTTTTTTTGTAATATGTTGATTTCTTTCCAATCCCATTTCTTTTCCATAACTCCAGCCCAATCGACGAGAAGAAGAAGAATTTTCCAAGTTACACAAGACGAATCTTCCAAGTTACACAAGACGTAGAAAGATTTCACAAGGATTTATAAATCACACGCTCCCACATGAAATATGTATAGAGAGAAAAAGACCCTCTGTTCTCTAGCCAATACGTCAAGACTTCCCTAAACCAAGAGAGATCATGAGTACCGAGGAAACATTAGCAGAGCAAGTGGACAGACTTTCAAAGAGATTAGAAGAGTTAAGACGGGATAGAATTACAGTTCCGCCGACTAAAGAGGAAACTATCATCGATTTCAACAAACCGCTGTACTTTCATCCTCTACCCCAAAGAATGAGACGAGTGGACTCGCCGTTGAACAGTTCCAATGAGAAACAAAATGTCACTTATTTGAATAGTCAATTTCAACACATGAATATTCCATAAGTATTTTTTTTTGTTTTTTTCCCTAAAGCGTAGGGAGATCGGATCAGTAGTTTTTCCCTTTTCATCGTCAAAAAAGATTGGGAGGAAAAATCTTTCTAAGCTCTCTCAGAAAAATTTTTAAGCCTTAAAAAAAAAAAAAAAAAAAACTTTTTGTTAATTTTTATCATGTCTTAGACATGATAAAAATTAACTCTACCCCCCTTTTGTCTGCGAATGTTGTCTCACACTTTCTAAAAATAGACCATCACTCCTCCTTTCCTAAAGAATAGAATTCCAAGAATGGGATCTGGTCTATTTTTAGAAACGGTGAGACCCTATTCCCAGACAAAAGGCGGGTAGAGTTAAATTTTTTTCATGTCTAAAGTTCAGGGTCCATCCATCTTCTTATGTGAAACGGTGACCCTGACGAGATCGAGATAAACAAGTCCTGTGAGTTGTTTTGTAATCTTGACGCGATCCAAGAAAGACTTTTTATTTATTTTTTTTTTTGAAATAGGCGGGGGGAGAGAGAAAATGTTCTCACGACCCTCAGATATCTTTTCATAAATATATTTTTTATCAAAGTGTTTCTTTCATTCCGATCCTTTTAAGAGGTTGGAATGACCCTGACATTTAGATGGGGTCGCGATCCCGACAGATGTCGCGCGAGTATAAAAATGTGTGTCCTCCGCCATATTTCTTCAGAGAACAGAAGAAGACGTGAACTGAGCTGGTAAGTCCCTTTGGTCCTATGAATATGGTTAGCTATAAACTCGATTTGATTCTTTGTTTTTTTTAATAATCATAATAATCATAACTTCATTAAAAAAGACCTTTGAAACTTTGAAACTTCTTAACTCTTTGAAAAGAAAAATGTCTCTTTCAAGACGACGACTCTAAAACGTTTTATTGTTTTCTTTCCCCCTTTCTGGATCTTCCCTGTTATACATATATACCTTTTCGATTGTTTTTTTGCTCCTGTTTGTGGAAGACATCACCGTATTCATCGCCATGGCGTGTTCAGAAAACTTTATCGTGCTCGATCTAGAGGGTTTCCAGTCCTACAACCACAAGAAGGGTGAATTTACCTACGTTTTAAAAGAATTGGGCTATGCGACAAAAGATTTTTTGACCGTGGGATCGTTGACGTTTGCTCCTCCTCACCCCTTCCACCAACTGAGTGAAAAAAACCAAAAGACAAATGCCTGGCTGACGAGAAACCGGCACGGACTTCGTTGGAACGAGGGTCATATTCCCTACAACCATTTAGGACGCATTCTCCAATCGCTCACTCACAGCTTCTCCACGGTTTATGTGGTGGGATGCCAGAAAGCTAAATTCCTTGCTAAAGCCTTGGATTATCAAAAACCCGTGACGGAAATTTATGTGCCAGATGGAATTATTTGGAAGTATCGGGGAAAATGTGCCCGACATCATCAAAGGAGGAAATATTTCCATTGTGCCGTAAACAAAGTGCGCAACTATCGATGGCATATTATGGAAGGAGATTTTCATATCAATCACGTTTATCCAGACGGAACGGAGAAAGAGGAGAGGATTCAGGAGGAAGCAGACAATCCTCTGCAAGCTTTTGATAAGGCCTACGATCAGTTAGAGAACGATCCGTCCCCAAAAGCGTACGATAACCTCATCCAGAAATGGGATAATCTGTCCTGTATCCAAGTGATGGAACATCCGGATGAGCATACGCCTTTCCACTTGATGTGCTCTACTACTTCTTCTTTGTCGTCAACTTCCTCCAATAACTCGAGGAAGACGGAGGGTTGGGGAGACATACCTGAAAATATTCCCCATTACGATCCAGCAGCCTCTTGGGACGAACCTTCCAAAGAATCTCATGAGACCCCCAAAATATCTTCAGAGGATCCAAAGACAAAATCCACTGAGTGTTGGGACAATGAACGGACGACTCATGCTCCAAAATCCACTAAGACTATGTCCACTGAATGTTGGGACAATGAACAGACGACTCATGCTCCAAAATCCACTAAGACTATATCCACTGAATGTTGGGACAATGAACAGACGACTCATGCTCCAAAATCTACTGAGACTATGTCCACTGAATGTTGGGACAATGAACGGACGACCCATGCTCCAAAATCTACTGAGACTATGTCCACTGAGTGTTGGGACGATGAAACCGAAAAGACGACAGAGAATTGGGATGAGCGTTCTCAAAAGTATTTGAATTGATATATACATAAACTCAGGAGGAAAAAAAATAAAGAAAAGATTTTTAGAAATAAGTAGGGAAAGGTTCTCCGCTTTCCCTATATTTATGGAAATGGACTGAGAAGAGAGAGAGAGAGACGAATCAGGAGACCAAAAAAATGGGTCTTGGAAGGAATGAGTGCAAATGCATTCGATTCCTTCCAAGACCCATTTTTTTTGGGTCCCTCTCTCATCCAATCTTGGAAAAGAACTTTGTCCTATTTTTCTAGGTCCATTCAAAAAGAAATGAATCTATCTATAAATTTTCTTAAAAGAAAAAAAACAAAAAAGATCCTTTACCTCTTGACGGTCCAAAGTCGAGAATCTTGGAAAACGTCATCCAATCTCCATCCAGTCAAGCTTCTCTGTAGAAAATCTAGTAGGTGCATCTGCATTCTTGAACACCTGGCAGTTATTATTGGACGCGAAACGTCGAATGCTGAAATAGTTAACAGTGAGCGCATTCTTAAAGAAACGGGGATGTTTTATTCATCCAGTCGAGTGCGGAAAAATTTCTGAGAGCCGGAGAAAAATTTCTCTAGCTGAAAAAAAAAAAAAAAAAAAATACCCCCCTTTTAGTCTGAAAATTGATGTCTTCAATTTTTGAAAAATTGAAGACATCAATTTTCAAATTTTCAGACTAAAAAGGGGGGTAATTTATTTTTCAGAAACTTTTCCCAGCCGACTCGATGTGAATAAAACTTTACTGTTTTTTAAGAATGTTATTTAATGGATCGATCTCAACCTATCGAGTTTCGCTTGAGTTTTAGATGTGAATAAAACTTTACTGTTTTTTAACAATGTTATTTAATGGATCGATATCAACCTATCGAGTTTCGCTTGAGTTCCGGCCGTGCTGTGGGCAAACCTGGATACAAGTTTTCCCCTTTTGGAATAGAATTTCCGTCAAGGTAGGCTACTTTTCCTCTTTTTGCATTTTTCATGTCATTTCATTTGTATTACAATATACTGAAAACGGGCGTTCGAACTGATTTCTAGGCTATTTCTATACAAATGGAGCTCGATCCAAGAAAGAAATGACGTCTTTTTTTTATTTTGTGGACTGCCAATTTGTATTGGAATATACTGAAAACGGGTGTTTGAGTCGGTTTTCAGTATATTTCAATACAAATAGAGCTCGATCCAAGAAAGAAATGATGTCTTTTTTTTTTTTTTGTGGACTGCCAATTTGTATTGGAATATACTGAAAACGGGTGTTTGAGTCGGTTTTGAGTATATTTCAATACAAATAGAGCTCGATCCAAGAAAAAAATGATGTCTTTTTTTTATTTTGTGGACTGCCAATTTTGTACTGGAATATACTGAAAACGGGCGTTCACGTCGGTTTTCAGTATATTTCAATACAAATGGAGCTCGATCCAAGAATGAAATGATGTCTTTTTTTATTTTGTGGACAACCAATTTTGTATTGGAATATACTGAAAACGGGCATTCACGTCGGTTTTCAGTACATTTCAATACAAATGGAGTTCGATCCAAGAAAAAAAAGATGTCTTTTTTTTATTTTGTGGACTGCCAATTTTGTATTGTAATATACTGAAAACGGGCGTTCACGTCGGTTTTCAGTATATTTCAATACAAGTGGAGCTGGATCCAAGAAAAAAATGATGTCTTTTTTTTATGTTGTGGACAGCCAATTTTGTATTGGAATATACTGAAAACGGGCGTTCACGTTGGTTTTCAGTATATTTCAATACAAATGGAGCTCCATCCAAGAAAGAAATGATGTCTTTTTTTTATGTTGTCGACTGCCCTATTTTGTATTGGAATATACTAAAAACGGGCGTTCGAGTCGGTTTTCAGTATATTCAAATACAAATGGAGCTCTATCCAAGAAAAATATGATGTCTTTTTTTATGTTGTGGACAATCAATTTTGTATTGGAATATACTGAAAACGGGCGTTCGAGTCCTTTTTCCGACTATTTCTACACACATTCCACTATATTAAAATGACGTCATGGTTGAGTCTAAACAGAGTCGTCCCCGGACAGAGTCGTCTCCGGACAAAGTCGTCCCCGGACAATTTTATACCGAATTTGTATAGAGATATACTTAAAATGGGCTTGGAGGGGAGGGCGCTTTCTAGTATATTCCTATATACATTCGGTTGCATTCAGAAACAAAAAGAATGTCTTTTTGAATGGACAAAAACTTTTTGTTAATTTTTATCATGTCTTCTAGACATGATAAAAATTAACTCATCCCCCTTTTGTCTGGGTATGTTGTCTCACCGTTTCTAAAAATAGACCAGAACCCAGTCTTTTCTTGGAATTCTATTCTTTAAAAGGATGAGTCATGGTCTATTTTTAGAAAGTGGGAGACAACATTCCCAGACAAAAGGGGGGGTGAGTTAATTTTTATCATGTCTAGAAGACATGATAAAAATTAACAAAAAGTTTTTTTTTTTTTTTTTTTTTTTTTTTTTTTTTTTTTTTTTTTTTTTTTTAGCTCTGAAAAATTTTTCCTAGCCGATCCCATTTCGTTTTTCGACTTTCACTTTCAACTCTTCACTTTTCCTATCCACTGTCGTTGGAATTGTGTTCACTGGAGGCTATTTCTTTTTTTGCAATCTCGCTTTTAGTTTTCTCTGAGATTCTTTAGAAATGGCTATACAAATTTCACCATCTATATAGAGATGATGTCCAAACAAAGTCGTCCCCGGACCATCTTGATGACCGAATATGTATAGAAATAGTCTGAAAATGGGCTTGAGGGCCGGTTTCTGGACGATTCCTCTACAAATTCGGCCGCATCCAGAAAAACAAAAATACATCGTTTCTTTTTGGGTGGACAGGAGATGATAAATTTCTTTTCTCTCTCTCCCAAGATTGGAGGAGAGAGTGGCCCAAAAAAATGGGTCTTGGAAGGAATCGAATGCATTTTGAAATGCACTCATTCCTTCCAAGACCCATTTTTTTGGTCTCCTTATTCAACTCTCCAGTCTATGGAATAGGGAAAGCGGAGAAGGTTTCCCCTTCCTTAAGCGACTGGAGACCATATCGCATCATCATCATCATCACCATCACCATCATCCTCTTTCTGATACTTTTCAACGAAGGCTTGATGTCTCTGGATGATTTTGGGGAGATGATGGATCCCGAATTGAGTGATAAAAAAGAGAGGACTCTTTTTCCTTTCTTGTTCGTCTTGCACAGTCTCTCGGAGGGTGATATACGTTTCCCCGTCCTCCTCAATTTTCGTCAGAGGTCTCATGAATATTTTACACATCCAAGGGAAGAGCGACTTGTTATGCAGGGATTTCGAAGCGACGAAGGCCGCTTCATTCGAAGTGAGGACAATCTGGTTCGGTTGACCCGATTCTTGGGAGTAGTTGTCCAAATCGCCTAGTCGAAGAAAATGGTGTCGATTAGGAAAAAAGACTTGGAGAACACTCGTCGTATGCGAGACGTTCGTAGGCAAGAGAGTCAAGATATCTTTGGCATTCCAGTACAAGAATCCTAGATCCACATACGCGTGCACGTAATAGTCATCGTTATATTCCAGTTTGAGCAGCATGGCTTTTGTATTTTTTTTTCCGTTCTCAAGGCGAAACACTCGTCTGATATGAACAAGAGCTCGCTGGCGATCCGTTTATATAGACTCCTCAGAGAGAGAGAGAGAGAGGGGAGGAGGAACAAGGTTGATGAATTCTAAAAAAAATGTTAAAACATGAGTGTTTGTAAAGGTCATAGAGAGATGATTATAAAGTTGTTTTATTTTTTATTTCCTCAAAAGAAAAAACCAAAAGGGTCCCATTCCATACGACATAACCTTTGAGAAGGTGACGGGGTCATGTGTCTACAAAGTTGATAAACTCTAGAATAAAAAAAAGCTTTCATCACGTAGCTCTCGAGAAGAAAATTACAGGGGTTTCTAGGAGAAGGTCATAGGTAGTATACAAAGGATGGTTGTTTTTTTTCGTTCCTCTCAATCCCATGACCTTTGAAAAGGTGACGGGGTGTCCTTTAGGAAAAAAAAATAGAAGGTCATAGAGAGAGAGAGGTAGACAAAGTTGATTTTTTTTTCTAGAAGTCAACTGTCACGTCACCCATCACGTGGTCTTCTCGTATATATAGAGAGGCGAGTGGAAGACAGACTCTATTTCCCAGAGAGAGAGACTGCTGTGCGTATCCATATTTCTACTCAAGATGATGATCCGCGTCTTATATAATGAGTTTGTGAGCATTTGCTGTTATGTGGATGACGGAAGTCACGAACGAACGACGAACACCACGTCTTCAGGAAAATAAAAGATCTTGAGAGTCCCGGCAGTTCTCAAGAGGGATATGTCCTCTCCAGCGAAGAAATGTTACATCTGGCCGAAAATAATCCTAAAAATAATCAGCTTCTGGCCTGGGTGTATAGCATTTTAACTCAGCCGCTGGTTCGAGTTGTACCCAATCAACCCGTTTACCGACTGCTCTATCCGGGGGAGAAATTTCCCTTCATCACCCTCTTTAATCTGGGAGTGCGCTACATACCGCCTCATCCAGGCATGACGGATTCTTCTACTTACCCTAAACAATATGCCAGCGCTTATTGCCAGACAGACCCCCGTCAAGAAAAGGTCGTCGAGACTCAAACGGATCCTCTGGTGGTCTCTTTAAATGTCACTAAAGTCATCACCTTCTAAAAAAACAACCACCACCACCCAAAAAAAAGTTGCTCCTCCTCCAAATTTTTTTTATCTTCTCGAAAGAAAAAAAAACTTTTCCATCTAGCCTCTTTCTTTCAATCCCTCTTAAGAGAGAGAGGGAGGAGAAAAGAAAGAGAGTTCTGAGGAGGCAAAAGAAATGGGTCTGGAAGGAAACGGGTGCATTGCGAGAAAAAGAGGGTCCTCTTTTCTTTTCTCGAAATGCACTCTTTTCCTTCCAGACCCATTTTTTTGATCACTTCTTCAAACCAATCTTGGAAGGGGGGGACACAATAAATTGTGCGTAAAGTCCATTTCGATCAAGACTGGATTTTGTTTTTGAAAAGAAAACATAATGTTATATATAGATAGCTAAATCTTTATCATGATATTTTTTAAGAATTTCTTAGCCATTTGTCAAAGAAGGGGACTATAATTGAAGAATTTATGAATTTGGGAACATGTCACCCATGGCAAATCTAAAATCTTGGAAGTGGATACTGGAAAGCCCCGCTCTGATTATAATTCTGAGTTCTAGCATGGGACATTTTTTAAATCAATAAGCTAAACTATTTTTTCTAGTCTCATATTCTCTCGTGACTAGGGTTTCAGATTTGGGTAGAGAGAGACACTGTTCTGAACAGAAACGTGGAATGCTTTTAGCTTTTATAGAAAAGTGAAGAGTTGAAAGTGAAAGTCGAAAAACGAAATGGGATCGGCTAGGAAAAATTTCTCAGAGCTCAGAAAAAAATTCCGAGATGGAAAAAAAAAAAAACTTTTTGTTAATTTTTTAATTTTTATCATGTCTTCTAGACATGATAAAAATTAACTCACCCCCCCTTTTGTCTGGGAATGTTGTCACCCATTTTCTAAAAATAGACCATGACTCATCCTTTTAAGGAATAGAATTTCAAGAAAAGACTGGGTTCTGGTCTATTTTTAGAAACGGTGAGACAACATACCCAGACAAAAGGGGGGATGAGTTAATTTTTATCATGTCCAGCAGACATGATAAAAATTAACAAAAAGTTTTTTTTTTTTTTTTTTTTTTTTTTTTTTTTTTTACATCTCGGAATTTTTTTCTCAGCTCTGAAAATATTTTGCCAGCCGATCTCATTTCGTTATCATTTTTTTTTATTTTAGAATTCATCAACCTTGTTCCTCCTCCCCTCTCCTTCTCTCTCTCTCTCTCTCTCTGAGGAGTCTATATAAACGGATCGCCAGCGAGCTCTTGTTCATATCAGACGAGTGTTTCGCCTTGAGAACGGAAAAAAAAAATACAAAAGCCATGCTGCTCAAACTGGAATATAACGATGACTATTACGTGCACGCGTATGTGGATCTAGGATTCTTGTACTGGAATGCCAAAGATATCTTGACTCTCTTGCCTACGAACGTCTCGCATACGACGAGTGTTCTCCAAGTCTTTTTTCCTAATCGACACCATTTTCTTCGACTAGGCGATTTGGACAACTACTCCCAAGAATCGGGTCAACCGAACCAGATTGTCCTCACTTCGAATGAAGCGGCCTTCGTCGCTTCGAAATCCCTGCATAACAAGTCGCTCTTCCCTTGGATGTGTAAAATATTCATGAGACCTCTGACGAAAATTGAGGAGGACGGGGAAACGTATATCACCCTCCGAGAGACTGTGCAAGACGAACAAGAAAGGAAAAAGAGTCCTCTCTTTTTTATCACTCAATTCGGGATCCATCATCTCCCCAAAATCATCCAGAGACATCAAGCCTTCGTTGAAAAGTATCAGAAAGAGGATGATGGTGATGGTGATGATGATGATGATGATGCGATATGGTCTCCAGTCGCTTAAGGAAGGGGAAACCTTCTCCGCTTTCCCTATTCCATAGACTGGAGAGTTGAATAAGGAGACCAAAAAAATGGGTCTTGGAAGGAATGAGTGCATTTCAAAATGCATTCGATTCCTTCCAAGACCCATTTTTTTGGGCCACTCTCTCCTCCAATCTTGGGAGAGAGAGAAAAGAAATTTATCATCTCCTGTCCACCCAAAAAGAAACGATGTATTTTTGATTTTCTGAATGCGGCCGAATTTGTAGAGGAATCGTCCAGAAACCGGCCCTCAAGCCCATTTTTAGACTATTTCTATACATATTCGGTCATCAAGATGGTCCGGGAAAGACTTTGTTTGGACATCATCTCTATATAAAGTGAAATTTGTATAGCCATTTCTAAAGAATCTCAGAGAAAACTAAAAGCGAGATTGCAAAAAAAGAAATAGCCTCCAGTGAACACAATTCCAACGACAGTGGATAGGAAAAGTGAAGAGTTGAAAGTGAAAGTCGAAAAACGAAATGGGATCGGCTAGGAAAAATTTCTCAGAGCTCAGAAAAAAATTCCGAGATGGAAAAAAAAAAAAAAACTTTTTGTTAATTTTTTAATTTTTATCATGTCTTCTAGACATGATAAAAATTAACTCACCCCCCCTTTTGTCTGGGAATGTTGTCACCCACTTTCTAAAAATAGACCATGACTCATCCTTTTAAGGAATAGAATTTCAAAAAAAGACTGGGTTCTGGTCTATTTTTAGAAACGGTGAGACAACATACCCAGACAAAAGGGGGGATGAGTTAATTTTTGTCATGTCTAGAAGACATGATAAAAATTAACAAAAAGTTTTTTTTTTTTTTTTTTTTACATCTCGGAATTTTTTTCTCAGCTCTGAAAATATTTTGCCAGCCGATCTCATTTCGTTATCATTTTTTTATTTTAGAATTCATCAACCTTGTTCCTCCTCCCCTCTCCTTCTCTCTCTCTCTCTCTCTCTGAGGAGTCTATATAAACGGATCGCCAGCGAGCTCTTGTTCATATCAGACGAGTGTTTCGCCTTGAGAACGGAAAAAAAAATACAAAAGCCATGCTGCTCAAACTGGAATATAACGATGACTATTACGTGCACGCGTATGTGGATCTAGGATTCCTGTACTGGAATGCCAAAGATATCTTGACTCTCTTGCCTACGAACGTCTCGCATACGACGAGTGTTCTCCAAGTCTTTTTTCCTAATCGACACCATTTTCTTCGACTACGCGATTTGGACAACTACTCCAAAGAATGGGGTCAACCGAACCAGATTGTCCTCACTTCGAATGAAGCGGCCTTCGTCGCTTCGAAATCCCTGCATAACAAGTCGCTCTTCCCTTGGATGTGTAAAATATTCATGAGACCTCTGACGAAAATTGAGGAGGACGGGGAAACGTATATCACCCTCCGAGAGACTGTGCAAGACGAACAAGAAAGGAAAAAGAGTCCTCTCTTTTTTATCACTCAATTCGGGATCCATCATCTCCCCAAAATCATCCAGAGACATCAAGCCTTCGTTGAAAAGTATCAGAAAGAGGATGATGGTGATGGTGATGATGATGATGATGCGATATGGTCTCCAGTCGCTTAAGGAAGGGGAAACCTTCTCCGCTTTCCCTATTCCATAGACTGGAGAGTTGAATAAGGAGACCAAAAAAATGGGTCTTGGAAGGAATGAGTGCATTTCAAAATGCATTCGATTCCTTCCAAGACCCATTTTTTTGGGCCACTCTCTCCTCCAATCTTGGGAGAGAGAGAAAAGAAATTTATCATCTCCTGTCCACCCAAAAAGAAACGATGTATTTTTGATTTTCTGGATGCGGCCGAATTTGTAGAGGAATCGTCCAGAAACCGGCCCTAGAGCCCATTTTTAGACTATTTCTATACATATTCGGTCATCAAGATGGTCCGGGAAAGACTTTGTTTGGACATCATCTCTATATAAAGTGAAATTTGTATAGCCATTTCTAAAGAATCTCAGAGAAAACTAAAAGCGAGATTGCAAAAAAAGAAATAGCCTCCAGTGAACACAATAAAGAATCTCAGAGAAAACTAAAAGCAAGATTGCAAAAAAAGAAATAGCCTCCAGTGAACACAATTCCAACGACAGTGGATAGGAAAAGTGAAGAGTTGAAAGTGAAAGTCGAAAAACGAAATGGGATCGGCTAGGAAAAATTTCTCAGAGATCAGAAAAAAATTCCGAGATGGAAAAAAAAAAAAAACTTTTTGTTAATTTTTTAATTTTTATCATGTCTTCTAGACATGATAAAAATTAACTCACCCTCCCTTTTGTCTGGGAATGTTGTCACCCACTTTCTAAAAATAGACCATGACTCATCCTTTTAAGGAATAGAATTTCAAGAAAAGACTGGGTTCTGGTCTATTTTTAGAAACGGTGAGACAACATACCCAGACAAAAGGGGGGATGAGTTAATTTTTATCATGTCTAGAAGACATGATAAAAATTAACAAAAAGTTTTTTTTTTTTTTTTTTTTTTTTTTTTTACATCTCGGAATTTTTTTCTCAGCTCTGAAAATATTTTGCCAGCCGATCTCATTTCGTTATCATTTTTTTTTATTTTAGAATTCATCAACCTTGTTCCTCCTCCCCTCTCCTTCTCTCTCTCTCTCTCTCTCTGAGGAGTCTATATAAACGGATCGCCAGCGAGCTCTTGTTCATATCAGACGAGTGTTTCGCCTTGAGAACGGAAAAAAAAAATACAAAAGCCATGCTGCTCAAACTGGAATATAACGATGACTATTACGTGCACGCGTATGTGGATCTAGGATTCCTGTACTGGAATGCCAAAGATATCTTGACTCTCTTGCCTACGAACGTCTCGCATACGACGAGTGTTCTCCAAGTCTTTTTTCCTAATCGACACCATTTTCTTCGACTAGGCGATTTGGACAACTACTCCCAAGAATCGGGTCAACCGAACCAGATTGTCCTCACTTCGAATGAAGCGGCCTTCGTCGCTTCGAAATCCCTGCATAACAAGTCGCTCTTCCCTTGGATGTGTAAAATATTCATGAGACCTCTGACGAAAATTGAGGAGGACGGGGAAACGTATATCACCCTCCGAGAGACTGTGCAAGACGAACAAGAAAGGAAAAAGAGTCCTCTCTTTTTCATCACTCAATTCGGGATCCATCATCTCCCCAAAATCATCCAGAGACATCAAGCCTTCGTTGAAAAGTATCAGAAAGAGGATGGTGATGATGATGATGATGATGATGCGATATGGTCTCCAGTCGCTTAAAGAAGGGGAAACGTTCTCCGCTTTCCCTATTCCATAGACTGGAGAGTTGAATAAGGAGACCAAAAAAATGGGTCTTGGAAGGAATGAGTGCATTTCAAAATGCATTCGATTCCTTCCAAGACCCATTTTTTTGGGCCACTCTCTCCTCCAATCTTGGGAGAGAGAGAAAAGAAATTTATCATCTCCTGTCCACCTAAAAAGAAACGATGTATTTTTGATTTTCTGGATGCGGCCGAATTTGTAGAGGAATCGTCCAGAAACCGGCCCTCAAGCCCATTTTTAGACTATTTCTATACATATTCGGTCATCAAGATGGTCCGGGAAAGACTTTCTTTGGACATCATCTCTATATAAAGTGAAATTTGTATAGCCATTTCTAAAGAATCTCAGAGAAAACTAAAAGCGAGATTGCAAAAAAAGAAATAGCCTCCAGTGAACACAATTCCAACGACAGTGGATAGGAAAAGTGAAGAGTTGAAAGTGAAAGTCGAAAAACGAAATGGGATCGGCTAGGAAAAATTTTTCAGAGCTCAAAAAAAAAAAAAACTTTTTGTTAATTTTTATCATGTTTTCTAGACATGATAAAAATTAACTCACCCCCCCTTTTGTCTGGGAATGTTGTCTCCCACTTTCTAAAAATAGACCATGACTCATCCTTTTAAAGAATAGAATTCCAAGAAAAGACTGGGTTCTGGTCTATTTTTAGAAACGGTGAGACAACATACCCAGACAAAAGGGGGATGAGTTAATTTTTATCATGTCTAGAAGACATGATAAAAATTAACAAAAAGGTTTTTGTCCATTCAAAAAGACATTCTTTTTGTTTCTGAATGCCACCGAATGTATATAGGAATATACTAGAAAGCGCCCTCCCCTCCAAGCCCATTTTAAGTATATCTCTATACAAATTCGGTATAAAATTGTCCGGGGACGACTTTGTCCGGAGACGACTCTGTCCGGGGACGACTCTGTTTGGACTCAACCATGACGTCATTTTAATATAGTGGAATGTGTGTAGAAATAGTCGGAAAAAGGACTCGAACGCCCGTTTTCAGTATATTCCAATACAAAATTGATTGTCCACAACATAAAAAAAGACATTTTTTTTCTTGGATAGAGCTCCATTTGTATTTGAATATACTGAAAACCGACTCGAACGCCCGTTTTCAGTATATTCCAATACAAAATAGGGCAGTCCACAACATAAAAAAAAGACATCATTTTTTTCTTGGATGGAGCTCCATTTGTATTGAAATATACTGAAAACCAACGTGAACGCCCGTTTTCAGTATATTCCAATACAAAATTGGCTGTCCACAACATAAAAAAAAGACATCATTTTTTTCTTGGATCCAGCTCCACTTGTATTGAAATATACTGAAAACCGACTCAAATACCCGTTTTCAGTATATTCCAATACAAAATTGGCAATCCACAAAATAAAAAAAAGACATCATTTTTTTCTTGGATCGAGCTCCACTTGTATTGGAATATACTGAAAACCGACTCAAACACCCGTTTTCAGTATATTTCAATACAAAATTGGCTGTCCACAAAATAAAAAAAAGACATCATTTTTTTCTTGGATCGAGCTCCACTTGTATTGGAATATACTGAAAACCGACTCAAACACCCGTTTTCAGTATATTCCAATACAAAATTGGCAGTCCACAAAATAAAAAAAAGACATCATTTTTTTCTTGGATCGAGCTCTATTTGTATTGAAATATACTGAAAACCGACTCAAACACCCGTTTTCAGTATATTCCAATACAATTTGGCAGTCCACAAAATAAAAAAAAAGACATCATTTCTTTCTTGGATCGAGCTATATTTGTATTGAAATATACTGAAAACCGACCCAAACACCCGTTTTCAGTATATTCCAGTACAAATTGGCAGTCCACAAAATAAAAAAAAGACATCATTTTTTTCTTGGATGAGCTCTATTTGTATTGAAATATACTGAAAACCGACTCAAACACCCGTATTCAGTATATTCCAATACAATTTGGCAGTCCACAAAATAAAAAAAAAGACATCATTTCTTTCTTGGATCGAGCTCTATTTGTATTGAAATACACTGAAAACCGACTCAAACACCCGTTTTCAGTATATTCCAATACAAATTGGCAGTCCACAAAATAAAAAAAGACATCATTTCTTTCTTGGATCGAGCTCTATTTGTATTGAAATATACTGAAAACCGACTCAAACACCCGTTTTCAGTATATTCGAATACAATTTGGCAGTCCACAAAATAAAAAAAAGACATCATTTCTTTCTTGGATCGAGCTCTATTTGTATTGAAATATACTGAAAACCGACCCAAACACCCGTTTTCAGTATATTCCAATACAAATTGGCAGTCCACAAAATAAAAAAAGACATCATTTCTTTCTTGGATCGAGCTCTATTTGTATTGAAATATACTGAAAACCGACTCAAACACCCGTTTTCAGTATATTCCAATACAATTTGGCAGTCCACAAAATAAAAAAAAAGACATAATTTCTTTCTTGGATCGAGCTCTATTTGTATTGAAATATACTGAAAACCGACCCAAACACCCGTTTTCAGTATATTCCAATACAAATTGGCAGTCCACAAAATAAAAAAAGACATCATTTCTTTCTTGGATCGAGCTCCATTTGTATAGAAATAGCCTAGAAATCAGTTCGAACGCCCGTTTTCAGTATATTGTAATACAAATGAAATGACATGAAAAATGCAAAAAGAGGAAAAGTAGCCTACCTTGACGGAAATTCTATTCCAAAAGGGGAAAACGTGTATCCAGGTTTGCCCACAGCACGGCCGGAACTCAAGCGAAACTCGATAGGTTGAAATCGATCCATTAAATAACATTCTTAAAAAACAGTAAAGTTTTATTCACATCTAAAACTCAAGCGAAACTCGATAGGTTGAAATCGATCCATTAAATAACTTTCTTAAAAAACAGTAAAGTTTTATTCTATTCCAAAAGGGGAAAACTTGTATCCAGGTGGGCCCACAGCACGGCCGGAACTCAAGCGAAACTCGATAGGTTGAAATCGATCCATTAAATAACATTCTTAAAAAACAGTAAAGTTTTATTCTATTCCAAAAGGGGAAAACTTGTATCCAGGTTGGCCCACAGCACGGCCGGAACACAAGCGAAACTCGATAGGTTGAAATCGATCCATTAAATAACATTCTTAAAAAAAAAGTAAAGTTTTATTCACATCGAGTCGGCTGGGAAAAGTTTCTGAAAAATAAATTACCCCCCTTTTTAGTCTGAAAATTTCAAAATTGATGTCTTCAATTTTTCAAAAATTGAAGACATCAATTTTCAGACTAAAAGGGGGGTATTTTTTTTTTTTTTTTTTTTTTTTTCAGCTAGAGAAATTTTTCTCCGGCTCTCAGAAATTTTTCCGCACTCGACTGGATGAATAAAACATCCCCGTTTCTTTAAGAATGGGCTCACTGTTAACTATTTCAGCATTCGACGTTTCGACATTACTAGATTTTCTACAGAGAAGCTTGACTGGATGGAGAGTGGATGACTTTTTCCAAGATTCTCGACTTTGGACCGTCAAGAGGTAAAGGATGTTTTTTCTTTTTTTTCTTTTAAGAAAATTTATGGATAGATTCATTTCTTTTTGAATGGACCTAGAAAATTAGGACAAAGTTCTTTTCCAAGATTGGATGAGAGAGGGACCCAAAAAAATGGGTCTTGGAAGGAATCGAATGCATTTGCACTCATTCCTTCCAAGACCCATTTTTTTGGTCTCCTGATTCGTCTCTCTCTCTCTCTTCTCAGTCCATTTCCATAAATATAGGGAAAGCGGAGAACCTTTCCCTACTTATTTCTAAAAATCTTTTCTTTATTTTTTTTCCTGCTGAGTTTATGTATATATCAATTCAAATACTTTTGAGAACGGTCATCCCAATTCTCTGTCGTCTTTTCGGTTTCATCGTCCCAACACTCAGTGGACATAGTCTCAGTAGATTTTGGAGCATGGGTCGTCCGTCCATTGTCCCAACATTCAGTGGACATAGTCTCAGTAGATTTTGGAGCATGAGTCGTCTGTTCATTGTCCCAACATTCAGTGGATATAGTCTTAGTGGATTTTGGAGCATGAGTCGTCTGTTCATTGTCCCAACATTCAGTGGACATAGTCTTAGTGGATTTTGGAGCATGAGTCGTCCGTTCATTGTCCCAACACTCAGTGGATTTTGTCTTTGGATCCTCTGAAGATATTTTGGGGGTCTCATGAGATTCTTTGGAAGGTTCGTCCCAACAGGCTGCTGGATCGTAATGGGGAATATTTTCAGGTATGTCTCCCCAACCCTCCGTCTTCCTCGAGTTATTGGAGGAAGTTGACGACAAAGAAGAAGTAGAAGAGCCCATCAAGTGGAAAGGCTTATGCTCATCCGGATGTTCCATCACTTGGAAACAGGACAGATTATCCCATTTCTGGATGAGGTTATCGTACGCTTTTAGGGACGGATCCTTCTCTAACTGATCGTAGGCCTTATCAAAAGCTTGCAGAGGATTGTCTGCTTCCTCCTGGATCCTCTCCTCTTTCTCCGTTCCGTCTGGATAGACGTGATTGATATGAAAATCTCCTTCCGTAATATGCCATCGATAGTTGCGCACTTTGTTTTCGGCACAATGGAAATATTTCCTCCTTTGATGATGTCGGGCAAATTTTTCCCGATACTTCCAAATAATTCCATCTGGCACATAAATTTCCGTCACGGGTTTTTGATAATCCAAGGCTTTAGCAAAGAATTTAGCTTTCTGGCATCCCACCACATAAATCGTGGAGAAGCTGTGAGTGAGCGACTGGAGAATGCGTCCTAAATGGTTGTAGGGAATATGACCCTCGTTCCAACGAAGTCCGTGCCGGTTTCTCGTCAGCCAGGCATTTGTCTTTTGGTTTTTTTCACTCAGTTGGTGGAAGGGGTGAGGAGGAGCAAACGTCAACGACCCCACGGTCAAAAAATCTTTTGTCGCATAGCCCAATTCTTTTAAAACGTAGGTAAATTCACCCTTCTTGTGGTTGTAGGACTGGAAACCCTCTAGATCGAGCACGATAAAGTTTTCTGAACACGCCATGGCGATGAATACGGTGATGTCTTCCACAAACAGGAGCAAAAAAAGAATCGAAAAAGTATATATGTATAACAGGGAAGATCTAGAAAGAGGGGAAAAAACAATAAAACGTTTTAGAGTCGTCGTCTTGAAAGAGACATTTTTCTTTTCAAAGAGTTAAGAAGTTTCAAAGTTTCAAAGGTCATTTTAAATGAAGTTATGATTATTATGATTATTAAAAAAAACAAAGAATCAAATCGAGTTTATAGATAACCATATTCATAGGACCAAAGGGACTTACCAGCTCAGTTCACGTCTTCTTCTGTTCTCTGAAGAAATCGCGCGGAGGACACATTGTTATACTCGCGCGACATCTGTCGGGATCGCGACCCCATCTAAATGTCAGGGTCATTCCAACCTCTTAAAAGGATCGGAATGAAAGAAACACTTTGATAAAAAATATATTTATGAAAAGATATCTGAGGGTCGTGAGAACATTTTCTCTTTCCCCCCGCCTATTTCAAAAAAAAAATAAAAAGTCTTTCTTGGATCGCGTCAAGATTACAAAACAACTCACAGGACTTGTTTATCTCGATCTCGTCAGGGTCACCGTTTCACATAAGAAGATGGATGGACCCTGAACTTTAGACATGATAAAAATTAACTCTACCCGCCTTTTGTCTGGGAATAGGGTCTCACCGTTTCTAAAAATAGACCAGATCCCATTCTTGGAATTCTATTCTTTAGGAAAGGAGGAGTGATGGTCTATTTTTAGAAAGTGTGAGACAACATTCCCAGACAAAAGGGGGGTAGAGTTAATTTTTATCATGTCTAAGACATGATAAAAATTAACAAAAAGTTTTTTTTTTTTTTTTTGTTTTTTTTTTTTTTTTAAGGCTTAAAAATTTTTCTGAGAGAGCTTAGAAAGATTTTTCCTCCCAAACTTTTTCGACGATGAAAAGGGAAAAACTACTGATCCGATCTCCCTACGCTTTAGGGAAAAAAGCAAAAAAATACTTATGAAATATTCATGTGTTGAAATTGACTATTCAAATAAGTGACATTTTGTTTCTCATTGGAACTGTTCAACGGCGAGTCCACTCGTCTCATTCTTTGGGGTAGAGGATGAAAGTACAGCGGTTTGTTGAAATCGATGATAGTTTCCTCTTTAGTCGGCGGAACTGTAAATCTATCCCGTCTTAACTCTTCTAATCTCTTTGAAAGTCTGTCCACTTGCTCTGCTAATGTTTCCTCGGTACTCATGGTCTCTCTTGGTTTAGGGAAGTCTTGACGTATTGGCTAGAGAACAGAGGGTCTTTTTCTCTCTATACATATATCATGTGGGAGCGTGTGATTTATAAATCCTTGTGAAATCTTTCTACGTCTTGTGTAACTTGGAAGATTCGTCTTGTGTAACTTGGAAAATTCTTCTTCTTCTCGTCGATTGGGCTGGAGTTATGGAAAAGAAATGGGATTGGAAAGAAATCAACATATTACAAAAAAAAGGAACTTTTTTTTCTATTTTTTTTCCTCTAGGGATTTACATACCATTTCATTCATGAACATTCAAGGGTTCTCTCCAAGACCAAATTTTAGAAGAGGACCACAAAGAGTACACTTGAGGATCCTCTTTCAGGTCTAGGTGAGATAAGGGTTGAGACCAATATTCTTGGGTCTCTAAAGCATCCCAACTTAGACATTTATTATTATTATTATTATTAGAAAGTTCATCCTCCTCCTCCTCCTCATCGTCGCACGAGTTCTCCTGGGGAGATTCTTCCGCCTCCTCTTCGTCTTCGACAGCTTTGCTCTCGGAGGGGTAACAATGTAATTTCCGGAAAACGTAACTTCCCTCCATCAAATGGTATCGAAAATTTCTCACCTTGTTCTCGGCACAATGAATCATCTTTTGGAAATATTGGTGTCGCGTGCATTTCGACTTGTTCCGCCACTCGGTTTTCCCTGGGATGTAAAACTCGTAAACGGATCGCTGGCAGAGCTTGCTGAAAAATTCGGCTTTATCGTATCCATTGACGTAGATCACCTCCACATTTTCGGTCAGTATTTTCAGGATCGTAGGAAGATGCTCGTAGGAAAGACGACCCTCGGTCCATTGAAAGCCGTGTCGGTTATTTGTAGTCTGGTTGACCACAGCTTGATTGCGGGACGATAAGTCATCGTAATGGACAGGAGGGAGAAAAATCATGGATCCGCATAAGGTTAAATCGCAAGTGATGTAGCCCAGTTCTTTCAAGATGAAACATATATCTCCCGTCTTTGGATCATAACAGTGAAAGTATTCCATGTCCAGAACAGTGTAGGAATCTTTGAGAGGTTTGGCACTCAAAATGTCGATCTTCTTCAATTGAGGAAAAAAAGAAAACAAAATTCTCTCTCTCTCGCTGTGTGTCCTGAAGGAAAAAATGGATAGCGTTCTCTCGCCGTCTCCTCTTTTATAGAGAGAGAGAGAGAAGGTTGCACGTGACAGGTCGTATGAATTCTGGGAAAGGTCACATTCGTATATATATTTGTTTTTTGAATAATATCGTGCGTATCTCAAAACACATCCATCATAATAATAATAATAATAATAAAGGTCACCTTGGAAAGAAAAAGAAATAAAAAACATGGAACTCGTGCTCGACTTTGAAGGTTTCTACGATTCTCAAGGAGCCTTTATTGTGAAAGAATTGGCTTACGTCACATTGGACGGTACTTCTCGAGGGGTATTTGTTTTTAAACCCCCGTTTCCATGGCAAATGCTCACCGAGAAAGAAAAACGAACCGCTGTGTGGGCGAGTGATTATTATCACGGCTTGTCGTGGTACGAAGGAGAAATTCCGTACAGTTATTTTCCATGGGTGTTAACGATGTTGAAGGAACCTTTTTCCATGATTTGGGTGCGAGGAGAAATGAAACGGCGGTTTTTAGAGAAATGGTTGCAAAGATCCATTTATTGCATTTCGGGATCGACGCAAGAGATTCTCAAATACAAGGGGATCGAACACATGAATTGTCCTAACCATACAAAAGGTTTTTTCCATTGCGCTCTACAAAAAGCAGTTCGGTATCATTATTATTTAAAGACACAGAGAAGAAATTCGCAAGGTCGATCCTGCACAATTCAATCTTGACAGAACTCATTAAAAAATACATATATCACGTTACTTCTTCAACAGCACAGATGGTTCTGAAGCGAAACTTGGAATTTTGAAATAATAGATCAGGGAGAAATCATTCTTAAAAACAAATGGTAAAGTCTCGAATCGGCTGGGAGAAAAAAAATTTCTCAGAGGTGAGATAAAAAATTCTCTAATGAAAAAAAAAAAAAAAAAACTTTTGGTTAATTTTTATCATGTCTTAGACATGATAAAAATTAATGACCCTGCCTTTTTGTCTGGGAAGGATGTCTCACCCTTTCTAAAAATAGACCATGACTCATCCTTTCTCTAATGGCAATCATTCCATGAATGAATCACGATTTGTTTTTCAAAAGAGTGAGACAACATTCCCAGACGAAAAGGGAAGGGGGTCGTTAATTTTTATCATGTCTAAGACATGATAAAAATTAACAAAAAGTTTTTTTTTTTTTTTGAGTTGTAGAATTTTTCTCAGCTCTGAAAATTTTTTTCCAGCCGACTCAAGACTTTACCATTTATATTTACGAATAGTCTTTGGATTATTTATTTATTTTCTTTTAAAAAGAAAAATTCGGAGCTAGACCTATGTATTGGCTTAACATTCTGGTCATAGAAACAGTCTAGAATCTCATTTTATTTTTCGAGGCTAATGCACGGGTTCTCCAATCAAAAGGGTTACTATAAAGGGATTGGTTTGAATTCATTTATCTGCAAATGTTGTAGGATCTGTTGTTGAGAAGGGGGTATATTGTTATTATTATTATTATTATTATTATTATTATTATGATTGTGGCAGATTCGTTTTCTACATGGAAGTCTAATCTCCTCCGAAGACCTTTTCTGGGGATCGTCGATAGATGGTTTTTCAATAGGAATCGTTTCCCTCGGATCCTCAAGAGATAGAGGGGGGTCCTGTCTTGAGACATGGAGCGGTCTCTCCTCCTCCTCCTCCTCCTCGAGAAGTCTTGAGAAAGGGAGAGGATTTTCGGTTCCCTTATTCTTGAGGGGTCTTGACAAATTGAGAGGTCCCTCCTCTTCGAAAGAGAGAGAAGTTTTGGTTCCCTTATCCTCGAGGGGTTTTGACAAATCGAGAGGTCCCTCATTTTCGAGGGGTCTTGATAAATGGAGAGGTTTTTCATCTTCGAGGGGGTTTGATAAAGGAAGAGGTCCCTCCTTCTCGAGGGGTCTTGATAAATGGAGAGGTTTTTCATCTTCGAGGAGGTTTGACAATGGGAGAGATTTCTCCTTCTCGAGGGGTCTCTCTTCCTCAAGGGGTTTTGAGGAAGGGAGAGGTTTTTCATCCTCGACGGGTTTTGACAAACGGAGAGGAATCTGAACAGGCTTCTCCTCATCCCCATCATTATCGAGGAGGATGAGGATAGGCTTTTGGAAAGGTTTTTTCTTTTTCTTCTGAACAGGCTCCTCTTGATGCTCGGGGAGAGGGATGGGGTAGTTGTTCCACCATTCTATATTTTCTTGATCGAGGACTTTTCAAAAGTCGTGGCATCTCTATGATGAGACGAAGGAGGAGAGTCCTCGAGAAGAATATAATAGGTATTCTTCCCAGTCTTCTCGATCGAGAGAGGTTCGTGCAAACATTTATGCAACCATTCACTAAAATGAACGAGAATCCCTTTTGTCTTCTCAAGACGATCCATAATCCTATTCATTTGCGAGACGGTTCTCGTTAAAAGATCGAGTCTCTCCTCGTAATCCAGAGAGAATCGCATATATTCGACTAGTTCATAGTAGAGCGTGGATTGCACATTCATATGCAAATTTAATCATATGCACATTCCCAAACGGCTTATCCGGCACATGACACAATTGTCGAAGTTGCTGGTCGAGGCGCGAAAATAAATTGGATCCGATCGTGGAAACGTCATCCAAAATCACCATCAGTAAAGGAGCATACAGGGGTCTGTAATAGTCTAAAGTCTCTTGGGTCAGAGGTCGAACAAAAGTCCCGTTCATTTGAAGACGCAGGGCATGATGCAAAGTATCTCCCGTAATGTGGACCGCTCCTTGAGCACTAAGTGCGAGTTTGAGAACCGAGCACGCTTCGCTAAAAAGAGGCGTTCGAATCAGAGTTTGGTATAAAGCTTGGATCAGGAAAGATTTACCCGTTCCGGCAGATCCTTGGACAATAATATCCAGAGGAGGGGGACGTTTTGATTCAGGTAACGCGTAATAGGTGTACAAACGGACGAGAACGTAGATCAGGAAATTGTATTGCTCTTTATTACATTGTCGAATACATTTTTGATAGGCTTCTTAAGACCACATATCCTTATACTGCAAATTCGTATAGCTTTCCCACTGCTTGGGAGGAAGATGTTTCTTTCGCGGTCGGGAGTTCTTTTTAAGAACAGCATAACGTTCCCTTTGAAGTATTCGTTCTCGCTCTCGATTAGCTGAATTGCTTCGCCAGCGTCGTTTCTGTTCACGCCTTCTTTCCCTAAAACGTTCTCTACTGGATAGGCTCATCGTGACACCACTCAAAAAGGTGAAGTGTGTGTATGAAAATCACTTCCTTTAATTTATATATATATACTTTTTGAGGAGGGGGGATGTGAAATGACCTCGTCTCGAAACGAACCAATAGCACTTCGAGAAGACTTGGAACGAGATAGGTTTCTTAGAGAGAGAGAGCTACACAAAAAAATATATAAAAAATCAGAATGATTTATCCATCGACCTCTGGGCTAAAAGTAAACAAACAAAATTTGAAAAGGTCAAGGTGAACTCACTGAATTCATCTTAGAAATCAGATAGGAAAAAAATCAGGGTACCCATGTTTCCTCTTCAACAACATAGACTCATCTAAAACGAAACTCGGAATGCTTACACAAATAAACAAGAGTCCATTCTTAAATAAAAATGGGGACGTCTTGTCGATCGAGTCGGATGGAAAAAATTTCTATAACTCTGAAAAAAAAAACTTTTGGTTAATTTTTATCATGTCTTCTAGACATGATAAAAATTAATGAACCCCCCTTTTTGTCTGGGAAGGATGTCTCACTCTTTCTAAAAATAGACCATCACTCACCCTTTCTAATAGCAACAATTCCAAGAATGAGTCATGGTTTGTTTTTTCCGAATGGGTGAGACATCCTTCCCAGACAAAAAGAGGGGACAGTTAATTTTTATCATGTCTATAAGACATGATAAAAATTAACCAAAAGTTTTTTCTTTTTTTTTAACTCAGAAATTTTTTTAGAGCTCTGAGAATTTTTTTTCTAGTCGACTTGGCTGGACAAGACATCTCCGGATTCTTGTTTCTAGAAGGAACTCTCCCTTCTCTATTTAAACCACTCGTGTTTCCAACTTCAGTTCAGTCTGTGCTGTGAATTTGACCTGGATACACACTTCTCCCTCCTGGAAAGAATTTCTGTGAAGGTATGCGAACATTTTTCTCAGCTCTTAGAAAATTTTACCAGCTGACTTGATCGACGAGAGACATTTCGAACATTCTGTTATCTGCGGAAGTCGTTTCATTTTCGTGCAGTCCATGCTGTGGACTCACCTGAATATCCATTGCTCCCTCCCCCTTCTGGAAAGGGTCTTTTTAGATCCTCGTCGCTCTTTTTACGTTTCGTTGGATATCTAGGACGAACTTTTTTACCTTATTCCTTTCAAACTCTAATATTGAGGTTGGAGAGCCGTCATGGAAAATCAGCCATGATCCTGACGAATCTAAACCGACTCCTTGAAAGCAGAGCTATATCATGTTTTTTTTTATGACAGATTTCCAAGCTCCGAGTGATGAGAAATTTAGTAATTTTGCAGTGTTAACGGAAAGGAGGAGACAGAAACCTGGAGAATGGAAATGAAGCTAAGAAAAAATGCTAAGAGCTCAGGAAAAAAAAGGCTCTTTCCAGGAGGGAGGAGAAGCGCAATTCTAGGTTGAGTGCACAGCACACACGGATCTGAAGTTGGAAACGCGAGGGGTTTAAATAGAGAAGCGAGAGTTTCTTCTAGAAACAATTTTGGATGTCTTGTTGTTTGGATCATCGAGTCGACTGGAAAAAAAAATTCTCAGAGCTCTGGAAAATATTTTCTGAGTGATAAAAAAAAAAAAATTTCGGTTAATTTTTATCATGTTTTCTAGACATGATAAAAATTTTTATCATGTTTTCTAGACATGATAAAAATTAACTGTCCCTCCTTTTTATCAAGGAAGGTTGTCTCACCCTTTCTAAAAATAGATCATGACTCATTCTTGGAATAATTGCCTTGAGAAAGTGTGAGTGATGGTCTATTTTTAGAAAGGGTGAGACATCCTTCCCAGACAAAAAAGAAGAGAGAGTTAATTTTTATCATGTCTGTAAGACATGATAAAAATTAACCAAAATTTTTTTTTTCAATCTCATCTAGAGAATTTTTTCTAGCCGACTCGATCGACAAGACATGACATGACCATTGTTTTTTTTAATAATGGACTTACACCTATTCCTTTCAACCCTCCGAATTTGGCTTTGGATCCGTGTCCTTGCTTCCACATTCAGAGCTCTTTTCTTCAACATTTCGATGCAGGGGAAGAATCAATTCTCTCACGACGTTTAGATATTCTTTCAGAATGCTAGAAAACTCATTCAAAGAAGAAGTATCTAACGGTGGAGTTGCCGGTTGAGGAAAATTCACGACTCTTGGAATCGGATTATGCGAATCCGTCTGTATGCCAAACTGTAAAGGAGAACCACCCGCTTTAGGAGAGCATATAATAGTAAGATCCATCTTTTTCCAATTTTTGATTTGTATACTTGTTTCTTCTTACTCGGAACATTTTCCTTTTTCTTCCTCCTCATCCAGGAACTGAATTCCAGGTGGAACGGAAGCATTTGTAATAAACTGTTGTTTCTTGGTTCCACACGCCTGACATTTTCCCGTGACCATCGGCCGTCGATTTTTCGACATGCGATAGTGGACGTCGACCGTATAGGTCTTGGTTCGGCATTTCACACACCAAATGGAATAAGAAATAGGTTCCGCGTCAGAATGCTCCATTGCAGTAACACACTCTTTATTATTTTCTTCTCTTTTGAGAGAGAGAGAGAGATCTTAACCAGAAGTGTAGATATAAAATTTAGGATACGTTTCGGACGCGTCGGCTCTTTTCGCATACCCCACTTCTTCACAGAGGCATTCCGTTTGCTGAACCGCTCTTCGAGGATAAAACTCGTTTCCCCAAGCATCGCGAGCATAACGAATTCGATCGCCGGCCGTTAAACAATATTCGACTCCATCCGCCTTTTTAGGATACATTTCATGCCCCGATTCGTCTTTGGCATAAGGGAATAAAACAGACGTATAAAGCGAATACTCGTCCCCATTTTGAAATTTCGGGTAGTATTCTCGTCCAAAAGACGTTCGGGCATACCGTCGAGGAGCTAAAATGTATTGGTTTCCGTTCAAATCTACCGCGTAATACTCATGACCGTTTTTGTCTCGAGCCAAGATAGGATTTCCTTCAGGATCCGTAACGTATAATTCGTAATGAGGATGTTGGAGGTCGGTCGGGTATCGTTCTTTCCCCGATGCGTCTACTCGATAAACAGACATGCTTAGTTCTCGTCGCCTGCTCCTTCCTTCCTCCCACTCGACACCCGTTGAGATGAGGGTATGAGGTTGATATCTATAAAATGGGTTGACCCTTTCAAACTATTCTATTGTTTAAAGACGGGTGAGTTAGGAAAAAAAAATATTAATAAAAGCAATTATCTGAACGGTTCAACACAACGGGTGAATGGAAAAAAGGAATAGTTCTCTCTATCCAGTCACAGGATGGTTTCTTCTTCTAGAACGGCTCACACTCAACTGAAGCGAAACTCGGAACTCGAAATGTTTAAATAGATCATAGAGTCCATTCCAGAAAGAATCCGGAGATGTCTTGTCCAGCCAAGTCGACTAGAAAAAAAATTCTCAGAGCTCTAAAAAAATTTCTGAGTTAAAAAAAAAGAAAAAACTTTTGGTTAATTTTTATCATGTCTTATAGACATGATAAAAATTAACTGTCCCCTCTTTTTGTCTGGGAAGGATGTCTCACCCATTTGGAAAAAACAAACCATGACTCATTCTTGGAATTGTTGCTATTAGAAAGGGTGAGTGATGGTCTATTTTTAGAAAGAGTGAGACATCCTTCCCATACAAAAAGGGGGGTTCATTAATTTTTATCATGTCTAGAAGACATGATAAAAATTAACCAAAAGTTTTTTTTTTTTTTTAATCAAAATTTTTTTCCACAGCGCTGAGAAATTTTTCCCAGTCGACTCACTCATCCAAACAAGACATCTAAAATTGTTTCTAGAAGGAACTCTCATTTTTTTCTATTTAAGGAACTCGAGTTTCGGCTTCCCATCAGTCTGTACTGTGCATTCAACCTGGATACCCATTTTTTGGAGATAGGGGGGGAAACTTTCGCAGTTTTTTTTCCTGAAACCCTCTATGGATCAGAGAATCTCACACATATCCTACTCCGTGGATCGAAATGGACTGACCGCCATATCTGTTTTAGATAATAGTTTTGAATTTTCCACCTCCTCCCCAAGATTGGACTATCTCAATATTTTTTTTAAAAGAAAAACGAAATTATTTTTTATGATTATTCTACAATTTTTAGTTTCCCCCCACACTCTTTAAGAAGAATAAAAACATAAAGCACATTGAAACAGTTCCGATAAATTTTGAAACTGAAAGTCCATCACCTTGTTCTCCACGGGACTAAAATAAGTTTCCCCGGTCTGAAAATCTTCTTGGATTTGAAGATGTTCTCTCATCACACTCTGAAGCCAGGTCGCAAAGAGGAGAGCGTCTGGACCCAAATCGTTGAGCAGTCTTTCCAGGAAATCAAAGGTGATAAAGGGGTATAGCGGAGAATCCGGCTGGGGCGGTCCGACGTATCGATCCAGAGATCCGTCGTTAAGGATCGGTAAGGGCGAAAAGGGGCTCGAGAGATCCATTGCTGAATAGTCCGTTGACTTTTCGGACTCATCCAAGTCCCTTGCTGGGAAAGGCAAGTCACGAGTTCCGATCCTCGAAAACAGAGCGTGCCCGACCCCAAGTAAAACGTGAGGGGAATTGTCTTGGCGAAACGGAAATGAATCGCGAGGGAAAAACGGAAATGAATCGCGAGGGAATCGCCGTAACCACTCCATGGCGTTTGGTTTTTTTTCTCTCTCTCTCTTTTTCTCCTGAGGATGAGATGGAAAAAAAAGAAAAGACAACTTTTCTCTCGGTTTCTTTTATATATAGGAAGAGAGAGAGGGGGAAGGGTTCTCCAAAAGACTCATGGGAAATTTCTTCTTCTTCTTCTTTTTGGGGTAGGTGGGAGGAACTCGTTTTTTTTTTGGTGGAGAGAATGCGTCGGATGACATCCCTAGACATTTAAAAAAAGAATAGATAGGATGGATTCTTCAAATGAGAAATGCGGGGTGGCTAAGGGATCTTATTCCATTTTTTTTACTTTTCTAAATAACAAATAGAATCGGGTGGATTCCATTTATCTCCTTCTAAAAAATATAGCAACACTTGATCCTTCCCGTCCTTTTTCATTTCCTGTTCACGTGTTAGATACTTTAGAGCCTCTTCGATTTTAATTAAGTAACCCCGATAGACCATCCGATCATCAATACTCCCGATATTGCGTTCGAGAGCCATTCTATAAGCAGCTTGAGATTGGAAAGGAGAATAATTATCAAAGTAGGTATTACGGCGTAAATGTTTAGGATGTTCGACTATAAAAAAATATTGTGTATAAATGCATTGATCTAATCCCGTAAATTCTAGTTTGATTAAGGGATACTGAGCCACGTCCGAGGGTTGGTAGGCGAATCGGTAGCCGGACTCTTCTTCAAATTCCTGATACGCGACTCTGAACCATTTGAATCGAGGGTCGTCGTCTTTCTTGAAGCGTCTTTTATCCATTTGTTCAAGCGGGAAATCCCATTCATCTGCATAAGCTAATTTAGCCTTGTACCGATCATAATCGTCTTGTAAATTGGGATGGAGAGTCGGATAAATATGGTTTTCAAATTCATCTTGAAGCACCGATATTTTTTCCAAATCGAAGGGTGGTTCGATACGTTTATTTTTTAAAAGCTGAATTAAATAATTTCGAAAACAGTATGGCATTTTTCGATGAATCATCACCACCTGTCCTGATGAGGTCTTTACCACTAAACCATATGAAGTAGAGTATTTGTTTCTCTGGATCATCTGAAAAAAGGAAAAAGAGAGAAAAATTCCTTGATTACCTATCCACTCAATGAATACATTTATGAACAGCAAATTTCACTAATTGTTGGAGCGCTAGCATGGCCATAAATCGATGACAAGATTTCGATCGACAAGATGGACATTGCTGTGGCTGACGATGTTGAGGTTTGTAAATAACAGTCCATAAAAACTTGAGAGGTACCTTTTGATGAATTTTTTCTCGAGTGGGTTCATTCGCCACGTAGAGTTTTTCAATATGAAGTCGTTCCAGATCCGCATTCAATTGCCGAATAAATTCCTTCGTATGTGTTTTCAGGTCTCTGGCTATAAACCGGACGCAGTTCGTAAGAGTATATCCATCAGAGGTGACAGCCAACACACCAACAATTTTTTGGTGGAGCTTGGTCTGTGAGGACTTCTTCTTTCTAGAGCGCTGATGAGTGGATGACGAGGGAGGAGAAGACAGTATTTCCAAAGAGTAAGTTGGAGAAGGAGAAGACTTTTTCGGTACTCTAAAAACGGGTAAAAATGGTCCATAAAAAGTGGGTTCCGTATCTGGAATATCCTCAAAGGGATCTTCTTCACATGAAATGACTAAGTTATCCGTTGCCATGTGTTCGCTATCTTTTTACGAAACAGAATGAACTCCGATTTCTTTTTCAACCATTTATATACTAAGAGAGGGGGAATAAAATAGGTAGAGGTATCGAGATATCGTTGAAAAATATTTTTAAGAACTAGGAGAAAAAAATTCTTCAGTTAAAAAAAAAAAAAAAAAAAAAAAACTTTTTGTTAATTTTTATCATGTCTTTTAGACATGATAAAAATTAACTCTACCCTCCTTTTCGTTTTGAATGATGTCAACATGTTGTATAGACATGTTTGTAAACAATAGACTTCCAAGAAAAACATGATCATTCTTAGAAATCTATTTTTAGGAAAGGTGAGACATCTTTCAAAACAAAAAGGAGGGTAGAGTTAATTTTTATCATGTCTAAAGACATGATAAAAATTAACAAAAAGTTTTTTTTTTTTTTTTTTTTTTTTTTTTTCAGCCAAGAATTTTTTCTACCCGATTCGATTGACAAGACATCCCAGTTTTTTTTAAGAATGGAATTTCTGTTCTATATATTTCAGCATTTCAACTGTTGCTTCAGATCCCTCTGTGCTGTTGAAAAAGCCTGCACTTCAACTCTCCTGGAAACAGTTTAAGCCACGTCTTCTCTCAAGATTCTCTTTAGATCCAGCAAAGATGTGGATTGAGTCTCGTGAAAACAGTTCATTGTTCAAGAAATTCATAGAAGGATGGGGAGGTCTTTTTAAATGTACTATTTCTTTTTATTAACTCTTTTCTTATGTTTACGACCTTGACAACTTGTTGCTTTCTCAACTTCAGGTTCTTTGGTCGGCTGTCTAAAATCAGCTCTTACCTCAGTGGACGATGCATCAAATTCCATTGTACTGAATTCTCCATTTCCCGAAAACACTTCTTTCAACATGTGGATGGCTTGTTTGGTCAATTCTAATGTTTTATCTATCGTCTTATTCTTTTCATTTTCTCTACGTTGGAGGATAGCGGGAGTTAAAAAAGGATTTTGACAACAGGGTTCAAATTCTTTCGTTTTGTCTTTGCGATCATGACGATGTATTTCTATAATCTTGTCATCCGTATCATCGGGGTTTATCCATATTTCCAAATCTAACTCTTTACCTTCAGAATTTTTGGGAGATAGATGAATAAGTACAGATTTACTCTACCCCCTTTTTCTTTTTTGTTGTGAATGATGTCTCACACTTTCTAAAACTAGATTTCTAAGCAAAAGAATAAGTCATATCATTCTTGGAAATTTATTTTAGAAACATGTTGACACCTGATTCAAACCAAAATAAGGGGTGAGGGGTAGTAAAGTTAATTTTTATCATGTCTAAAGACATGATAAAAATTAACAAAAAGTTTTTTTTTTTTTAAATAGTCAATTCGATGTGGACAAGAAGTTACCCTTTTTTAACCAGAATAAACTTTCACTTAACTATTTAAATCGTCAGTCAGTGCTGTGGACTGGATCCAAGCTTATACTCCATCATAGGAAAAAACCTTCTTATTTGGGTCCATATTCTTAAAAGAATTTCTTTTTTTGAATGTCTATTCTCCATTCGATAAACCACGCAACCGACACCAGAAACACGATCCATCGAAACTGAAATATATAGAAGAGTTTAGGAAAGAAATGAAATCCATGGAATATAGTTTCGGCCGCTTCATGGTATCGTAAACGCCGATCAAGGTTGACGAGCTGTTTAACCGGTTCAGGAGCGATTAATAATTGTCTGTCTTGATTCACCAGAATCACGGAATGAGCCCAATCCACCTCATTTAAAGAATCCACGTTGAATTTTTCTGCCGAGGGGTAATTGGGATAAACATGTTCCGTTACATATCCTAAATGCGCGTCTAAGAGTTGAGCTGTAAAAATAATATTTTTGGGATACGTCAATAACAATTGACTTCTTAGAAATTCTTCCTGATAAGGAATCCAAGCTGATGAACGATCAAGAATCGTTTCCATCATGATATTATTTCATCTACTCTGTTTTTTTCTTCTTTACCTATTCCAATGTTTCATGTACCGAAATTTACTCGTCTATTATTCGGGACAATCGATCCCTTTACATTTCAATCTTCTTCAATGGTATCGACAAGTCCATCAAGAAATCACATAATAAAGGAATCATTAGTGGATAAAACAATGTTTGGTTTTAATCTTCGTTCGACTCTCGCCATAACCATTTTAATATGTCTGGTGACAACACTGGTCATCATGGCCCTCATCGTATATCGTCTCTCCTACGGCAGTGTGGCTTTCGTTTACGATGCTGCTGATCCGAATAAAGTCACGACCAAAGGAACGACAGCGAGCGATTTCTGGGCCAACAATAAAATGTTGCTCATTGCTCCAACGGTTGTCAATGTGATCAATATTCTAATGGTCGGTTTATTACTTTACGTGTAACCGAAAAGAGAATAAAGACTAGATTCAAAAATACATCACGATGGATACAAAGGCTATCATGGTAATTATCTTATTAGGAATTGTATTTGTCTCGTTACTCAATTTCGGCTACCTGGCAACAGCTATTTACAGTGATGCGACACCCAAAACAGGAGCCGAACATTTTAATCAACGCAACTGGATGTTTTACGGAAATATAATGCTACATATTATTGCTCTGATGCTAGGTGGAAGCATTTTTATGAAAAAGTAATGATTTAATTAAAAAAAATATGACAAGACCTACCCAAGATGAATCCAAAATCTTTCAGAGAAATACTTTCATAGATAACGATGAGTCACTCGTATTCATAAACACGTTCAAGGTGATGGACGGGCGTAACTTCAATCCAAGAAGAAATATACCAACAACTGCTTTTATTGACATCTTGCCCACTCAAGAAGGAAGAACAAGAATGATCAGAGTCAGCTAGGAAAATTTCCCAACAGCTGAAAAAAAAAAAAAAAAAAAAAAAACTTTCTGTTAATTTTTATCATGTCTTCTAGACATGATAAAAATTCACTCTACCCTCCTTTTCGTTTTGAATGATGTCAACATGTTTCTAAAAATAGATCTCTAAGAATGAATCATTGGCGTCGATTGGGGTCGATGATAACGTCAATGAAAATAAGGACGAGCGCTATGATTTAAGAATTCACGTGAAGCCGTACAAGCAGATAGATCCCCGTGATCAAGAACTGTATAAAGTCGTGGAAAAAATTACCCAATTTTGTATAGATCATCAACGAGAGTTGTAGATGAAGCGAGATAGGGTTTTTGCTATGTCAGCTGGGAACCCCATTCCGTATAGAGAAGTGAATACGAGAAAGTTATGTGTATATAGTTCTTGAAGCAATGACGTCATTTTTAAACAAACCAATAGTGAGCCAGTTTTAAAAAATGATGATTGGGAAAAGGTCGGTTGAAAATCTGGCTGGAAAAAAATCTGTCAGGAAAAATTTACAACCATTAAAAAAAAAAAAAAAAAAAAAAAAAAAACTTTTTGTTAATTTTTATCATGTCTTCTAGACATGATAAAAATTAATGACCCCCCTTTTTTGTTTTCAATGATGTCTCCTCAGCATCATGTTTCTAAAATACACCATGACTCACCATTTCTAAAAATAAAATTCCAAGAAAAGAATGAGTCATAGTTTATTTTTAGAAATGGTAAGACATCATTCAGAGAGAAAGGGTGGTAGTGTTAATTTTTATCATGTCTTAAGACATGATAAAAATTAACAAAAAGTTTTTTTTTTTTTTTTTTTTTTTTTTTACTTACCAGATATTTTTCTTCCAGCTCTCACAAAATTTTTTTTTCCACTCGACTTCATCAACCAAACAAGACATTGCAAAATTCTTTCTAGAATGAATTCTCGCTTATCTATTTAAGTCATCCCATTTTGGCTTCAAATCAGTTTTTGCTGCTGAAGAGGTAACATCTCCTAAGGCCAGTAGTCTAATAACCAAGATACTACATTCTACTTTGTTCGAAAAGAAGAAATCTATTGAGTAAGAATGGATTATTCGTTGATTATCAAGAATATTCTTTCTTCTCCCATCCTTGAGAAAGCTATCGACGAATTAAAAGAACGTCAAGGTGCTCTCAACTTAATATGTCCCAACTGGGAAGATGTTTTAAATCACGATCCGCTGTACGAGACACATTGTCAACAAAAAGTTCAATTTTCCAAAGGAACTCGAAAAGATACTGTTCACATCCGAAACATTATTGGTTTACAAAATTGCTATAATGTTCTCGTGGCTGGTTATTGGTATTTGAAACCGGGGGAGAATAATAAAACAGGAACTTCGTTCATGACTCGACTGTGTGCTCCTTTAACTAAAATTGGCGAAAGCATGAAAGAGAATCCGCAACACAAATTTGCGGAGAATTGTCGTTTTTTCATGGACCGGTGCGATCCCGCGTTCTGCTCTGCTTGTAAAGGAGCCCAAGATAAATTTCAAATTCATAGAAATATGTGGTGTATACGAAAGAGTCGGATCTTTAATGGAGAGGGTTTAAAAAATACTTTTCAGTGTTCAATTGAAAATATGTTTGGTACGACGACTTCTTTTCTAGGTATTCTAAACCTTCAAATTTCTAACCGGTACACGTTCGGAGAAAATTCGTACAAGATAGGAGGTTTAGTTCGCGAATTTATCTTATTTAAAGAATCTGTTCTGTTCTCGACCGATCTGGATATCGAAACTCCTCTTTCCCTCCCTGTAGTCGAAGAGATGGAAGAAGGGGAAGAGAAGTGTCCCGAAATTATCGGCATTCCCAATTACTTCAAACCCGTTACTCATTTTTAAATAAGAAGAAAGCATTTAGAAATGGATTTATGGAAAATCCATCGTCGACATTTATTATCCAAACGACGTTACCGATTTTTTGCCAAGATGGCTCAAAAAGAAATGGATCAACTTCCCTATCTCACCCCTCATAATATGTTTATTCATCGAGGTTTATCGGAATCGCTGTTGAGTAACAGTTTTGTGATTACCGATCATATGCTTTCCAGCATTATACACCGAAAAGATAATATTGATCCTCAGTACAGTCAATATTTGAACAAAATCGTTCCTTGCCGCAATTTTAATCAACCTCTCCTCCTTCAGTTAATAGCCCCCTCGATCGCGGAAAAGGTGAAACCGGAACAGAAAGAATTACCGATGGACACAAGAGGACTTCCTAAAGACCCAATAGAGGATCCAAATGCTAGGAAAGTAAGTGTTATTAAGGGGGGTCCAGGAACCTCCACGGAGGATGCACTGAATCAAATGTTTGGCGTAAACAAGTAATTTAAAAAATAAGGTTCAACGAAACGATATGGTCTACAGTGTTCGAAAGTATTTATTATCGATCCAGAATCTACAAACCAAATATAAATTTTTGCAATATTTTGAACAAATACGGGCCCAACGAGATAATGCCGGTCTGGTGCATGAAGATCGAGGCGATAAAATAAAAGTTGTGAACCTCTATTGAAAAAAAGAAGATGACGCTTTGGATATTTCTTCTCGTCATTTATCTTTACCTGATCATGATCTACCTGTTTCGAAACGAGTCCCAAACGACTACAACCCCTCCTTGGCAATCCATTTCCTACCACCCTCCTCAGCGGACGACGCTTTATTCGACTTGTATTCACGCAACCGATTGTGACGACGATCAAATACGTTTTCGGGGTGAATGTCTTCCCAAACTCCTTCCCCATACCACTTGTTCTTCAGCTACGGGAGAGTGGGTTCTGGTGAATCAAAAAGGATTGAAATTCGCGACCTGTTTTTGTAAATACCCTCATCTCGTCACGCAAAAAGAACGCGGGGGGAATTGTGACGTAGACATTGCTTGCGGACCTCACGGCCGATTAGAAAGTTTAGACAAAGATCCTTTGAAAGAAGGTAAATGTGTTTGCGATTTTGGATACAAGCCGCTTTTGCAAGGTTTCGGGTGTGAAGAAATGACCGCTCACGAACGATTAGCATTTTCGAAGGAAGAAGAAAAAAACAACGTATGGGATCCGACCGTATTTTCCGAAAAGTATCTCGCGTCTTTCCAAAAACCCGGTTACTTCCAGCAGCCCTGTTCCTTCGATGCTTTTACAGGTCAGCCTTTAAAACATACTTTTTATCATGCAGAATTTGGAAGTTGTGTGTGTGATCCGAGGTATGGGAATATTGGGGTGCGACTCGATCATCCCTATTATTTGAAAAATAACGATAAGGGCTATAATGCTTGCGCGAATATTTTTAAAAGCAAACCCGATTCCCCGATCCATCATGTGAAACTGTTTGCCTATTTCTACATGTTTGATTATTCGCCGGTCGCGTTCATCGAATTTGAGAATTTAGACCCGACTCAATTATCCTATCCTTTCAATTATTACGTGGTCCAATCCAAGAAACACCATCTACAAATCGAAGAAACGTGGCCTTTTGACTACATGCAATATGTTTTTAAGTACCTTCCCTTTACGGTGCATACGCGTCACTGCCACGAAGATCCTATTTTTCATGTTAAAACGTGCTACGAAACCATTATTCGACAAAACCAGCTCACGCGTTGCCAGTTGATCGAGCAAGAACTGGATGGAAAATTAAGTCAACACGCGAACGCCTACACTCTCCTGTATCGATATCCCGTATGTCTTTTTTCAGAGGAGGATCGACGCGTTCCCGAAATTTATCAAGGCCATGTCGTTCTCAATCCTTTCCATTTACTGTTGAAAACCCTCCCAAACCTTCTTCGATCGAACGGTATTCAGATGAAACCGAATGAGGAAGGCATGTGGCATGTTACGTTTGCTCGAGCTCCTTATGTAGAAACATATGCGGCGACGTTAGATCCAGCCGTCTTTCCCGATATTAAAGGAGAACCCACGAAAGCGTTGGAAAAAGGTCATTTCTTTTAAAGAGAAAGAGAGAGAAAATCAAAATAAAAGAAAGGGAGACATATAATCAAAATAAAAATGAAACGCGCTCATGAAGAATCCGAAAAGGAAATGGACCATGAAGAGGGGGAGAAGGAGGAAGAAGAACCTACCCATAAACGAATTAAAGAGTCGGACGTGTCTCTATTATTAGAGCTTCAAAATAAACACACGGATCCCGGTCAGCAAATGAATCGAGAATTGGAAACGGCTCGCGAAAAATATCTCGTTTCTTATCTACGGAAAGTCATTGAAAAACTGCCCATGAGTAAACACGTTCTAGATTCAACGACCGAAATTCCAGAAGGCTACGAAGGATTTTTAAAAATGTACAGTATCGCTAAAACATGCGTCCATTCGGAAATTCAGTTAAAAAAATTGATGGCGTTTAATTCCATCTTTGACATGTTGAATGGCGTGATCGGGAAAGTCATTCACGATAAATATATCGCTCCATATTTAACGAAACTCGTCACCGATCACGATTTGAATCGGGCTTTTGCCGTATTCCAAGAAACTCTGCAAGCAGACGATACGAACGTATCCACGGAACTCCATTGCGTTTCGTTTTTGATTCAAGACGAATTGTCAAAGAAGGAACCTCTCAAAGTCCCCAATCCTTTGTATAATCGTTTCACGCAGCAAATGTATGCCGTCAGTAAATACGTGACAAGTATATTAATGGCGATCGCAGCGAATCATGCAACGGCATCTACGCCTGACTTTGAAATGATCGGAACACCTAGAAAAGGAGAAAAATAACCAATGAAAAAAAAAAGCTTAGGAATACGAAAATCCATTAGTAACAAAACATGACAATGTCAGTTGGAAAATTTTTCTAAGAGTTTAAAAAAAAAAAAAAAAAAAAAAAAAAAAAAAAAAAACTTTTTGTTAATTTTTATCATGTCTTTAGACATGATAAAAATTAACTCTACCCCCTTTTTCTTTTTTGTTGTGAATGATGTCTCACACTTTCTAAAACTAGATTTCTAAGCAAAAGAATAAGTCATATCGTTCTTGGAAATTTATTTTAGAAACATGTTGACACCTGATTCAAACCAAAATAAGGGGTGAGGGGTAGTAAAGTTAATTTTTTCATGTCTAAAGACATGATAAAAATTAACAAAAAGTTTTTTTTTTTTTTTTTTTTTTTTTTTTTTTTTTAAATGGCCAGTTTGATGTGGACAAGACATTACCCTTTTTTAACCAGAATAAACTTTCACTTAACTATTTAAATCGTCAGTCAGTGCTGTGGCCTGGATCCAAGCTTATACTCCATCATAGGAAAAACCTTCTTATTTGGGTCCATATTCTTAAAAGAACTTCTTTTTTTGAATGTCTATTCTCCATTCGATAAACCACGCAACCAACACCAGAAACACGATCCATCGAAACTGAAATATATAGAAGAGTTTAGGAAAGAAATGAAATCCATGGAATATAGTTTCGGCCGCTTCATGGTATCGTAAACGCCGATCAAGGTTGACGAGCTGTTTAACCGGTTCAGGAGCGATTAATAATTGTCTGTCTTGATTCACCAGTATCACGGAATGAGCCCAATCCACCTCATTTAAAGAATCCACGTTGAATTTTTCTGCCGAGGGGTAATTGGGATAAACATGTTCCGTTACATATCGTAAATGCGCGTCTAAGAGTTGAGCTGTAAAAATAATATTTTTGGGATACGTCAATAACAATTGACTTCTTAGAAATTCTTCCTGATAAGGAATCCAAGCTGATGAACGATCAAGAATCGTTTCCATCATGATATTATTTCATCTACTCTGTTTTTTTCTTCTTTACCTATTCCAATGTTTCATGTACCGAAATTTACTCGTCTATTATTCGGGACAATCGATCCCTTTACATTTCAATCTTCTTCAATGGTATCGACAAGTCCATCAAGAAATCACATAATAAAGGAATCATTAGTAGATGAAACAATGTTTGGTTTTAATCTTCGTTCGACTCTCGCCATAACCATTTTAATATGTCTGGTGACAACACTGGTCATCATGGCCCTCATCGTATATCGTCTCTCCTACGGCAGTGTGGCTTTCGTTTACGATGCTGCTGATCCGAATAAAGTCACGACCAAAGGAACGACAGCGAGCGATTTCTGGGCCAACAATAAAATGTTGCTCATTGCTCCAACGGTTGTCAATGTGATCAATATACTAATGGTCGGTTTATTACTTTACGTGTAACCGAAAAGAGAATAAAGACTAGATTCAAAAATACATCACGATGGATACAAAGGCTATCATGGTAATTATCTTATTAGGAATTGTATTTGTCTCGTTACTCAATTTCGGCTACCTGGCAACAGCTATTTACAGTGATGCGACACCCAAAACTGGAGCCGAACATTTTAATCAACGCAACTGGATGTTTTACGGAAATATAATGCTACATATTATTGCTCTGATGCTAGGTGGAGGCATTTTTATGAAAAAGTAATGATTTAATTAAAAAAAATATGACAAGACCTACCCAAGATGAATCCAAAATCTTTCAGACAAATACTTTCATAGATAACGATGAGTCACTCGTATTCATAAACACGTTCAAGGTGATGGACGGGCGTAACTTCAATCCAAGAAGAAATATACCAACAACTGCTTTTATTGACATCTTGCCCACTCAAGAAGGAAGAACAAGAATGATCAGAGTCAGCTAGAAAAATTTCCCAAAAGCTGAAAAAAAAAAAAACTTTTTGTTAATTTTTATCATGTCTTCTAGACATGATAAAAATTCACTCTACGCTCCTTTTCGTTTTGAATGATGTCAACATGTTTCTAAAAATAGATCTCTAAGAATGAATCATACTTTTCTTGGAAATCTATTTTTAGACACATGTTGACATCATTCAAAACGAAAAGGAGGGTAGAGTGAATTTTTATCATGTCTACTAGACATGATAAAAATTAACAAAAGGTTTTTTTTTTTTTTTTTTTTTTTTTTTTTACTACTAGAGAATATTTTTCTCAGCTCTCAGAAATTTTCCCTGCCAACTCGATTGACCAGACCACCATTTTTTTACAATAATGAACTTTCACTTATTTTTTTAAACCATCCGAGTTTCACTTCAAATCAGTCTGTGCTATGACCTGAATACAAGCTTCTGTTCAGGTATGTTAATAATATTTTTTTGTTTCTTTGGCTTTTCGCGTTTAGTTTATGTGATTCGTCTTTCGCTATAGAGATCCAATATTTTATAATGGCAATTTTGATTTAAGATGGTCACCATTTTCGCCATTTTCCGTAGCGCTTGATCTGCTCGAGTGTCCATGTTGCGTCTATCTTCATAAGACATATCTAAATACAGCTCATTGGCGTTCGGTTCAATATTTAGGTGATACACTTCATGATTGCGTTCTTTGTCCATGAGAAACTTGAACACATCAAATTCATTTGGATTTGAACGGTTTCAGGACTCTCGAACTGTAAAGTCGTTTCCCCTTCGGATCAAAGACGAAACCCGGACAAGGTCCACCTTTTTGAGAACGAACATCCACCTCGTCCGGTTCAACATCTTCTTCGACCTGTCGGCCATTGTCGGAACGATACTGTAATTTAAACCGTCGCCAATTGTCAATAAACGCGTCGAGAGTATCCTCCGATTCTGGAAAATATTGTCGGTAAAGCGTTTCGGCTTGAGTTTGTTCTTCGGGTAATAAATTGGCATACTCCACATATTCAGTGAACAATTTCCGGAAAATAGGATCTTTCTCACTTAAATAAGTGGCCATTTCATCCAACGTCATTTCGTATAACTGTTCGACAAAATTCATGATGGAAGTGCTTTTTTCTTCTTATTATTATTATTGAATTTTCAAAGCGGACATTATATCTTCCATTCTCTCACATTGATAGCGGTATTTTAAATATTTGAAAGATGTGATGGCCATGAGCGCTAGAAAAATGACGAGCGTTAAGACCGTGAAATGAAATTTAAAGTGAGTTTCTTCCTCATGCATAATCAACACGCAAATGGAATAGAGTAATCCGCCCGCTAAAGCAAAGATACCGAACGGTTCTAGCTTCGAAATATTCATGGGGATCCTAAAAGCGACTGGGCAACTCTCAAGTTAGTAAATACTTTATTCCAAAATTCTTCGTGAATAGCGAGCGAATTTTCTAAAGAGGCCTGGAACGTTTCGTACTGAGGCAGAGTTTGAGCAAACGATAAAATACAGTCTTTGGGATTCTGCATCGGCGTATGAACTAACCATTCGCGTAACCGGTTCCACGTCTCGGGCCAACATTGAATTTTTTGGTTGAACTGATCGGCAATTGAGGGACCGAACGTTTCATTCAAAAACCAAGAAATGCAAGCTACAGTTTGTTTCATAATCGTTTCTGAATTCATGGTTCCTTATTTTTAAATATTTTTTTTTCATTTATTTCAGAAAAAGAAAAAGAAGAGCAAAGAATGAATCATTTAGACGAATTGTTTCAGTACCTTTTCCAACACAAGAAAACAATTGTGTTTGGGAACCTGAGTAGATTACCCTATGTGATCAACGATTACATTTCCAAACATTTATCCCACCTCACCATTTTTGTCATTTGTCCCTTTTATACGTACCCGTCTTCCCCTCATGTGCGTGTAATTAAACCGGAAGAATTGAGCACGAACACGTGCGATTTATTATTCTATATTGAACCTTTTCCGCATGCCGTTTTACACCACGACATTAAAAGGGCTCAACACCTCGTCATTTTAACGAGCCACATGATTTTTATCGATCGATACCATACGTGTTCCTATTTATCCTATTTTCATTTCCCGGGAAGTTTAGAAAGGTATATGGAAAAAACCAAACAGCTGATGGATTTGGAACAGACGTTCCTTTACAAAACGGATCTACCCGAAGTTAAAGAGTCCAAGAAAGCTCTTTCGATCGGTCCTAGTCCTACCCTGGATCGATGGATCAGTCCCGAGAATCCCGATCCGACTCCCTTAGAAAACATGTCATGGATTTTAATCGATCTCACGTCCTTCCGGAATACGTCGTCACTGTTATTTCATTTTTGGACAGCTTTTGATTACATGCTGAATCATATCGATCGCATTGAAGGCTGGCAATTGTGTTTTAAAACGTCCGCGGAAGCTCGTGCTTATAAGAAACTCGTTCAGAAATGGATCGATTATCTCTGTTGTAGGGAATTCCAGCACGGGAACGTGTTACAATTGAATGAAATTCTCTCCCTCACGCCTTTTTATCGAGCAGGGACGGTCGATCTTCCCATTATTTTAGAAAAGAAACGATTCGGACCTTTGGAATATATTCTTTGCACATCGGTTCAAATGCGTATCGAGCTTCTATGCGATATAACTTAGATCCTGTCGTCGGATCCGTGTTTCGATTGAAATAAAGTCAGAATGAATAATCCTAACGAGGATGATGTTTCGAAGGAAATTCCACCTCTTGGAACACCCGAAGTTATTTATTATGACGATATTCTACCTTCACAAATTCAAAACCAAGTCGACCTTCCCGACGATTTCGAACTTCAATTTCCTCTCCACACGTATGCCAAATCCGATGTAACCACTAGCCCTTACATTATTCGACCGTCCGTTTCTCGTTCTTCTCGAAGTTCGAGTCCAAGTTCAAGAAGAAGTCCAAGAAAACGCAGTCCGAGTCCAAGAAGGAGCAGAAGTCCAAGTCTAAGCAGGAGCAGAAGTCCAAGTCCAAGAAGAAGAAAAAGTCAGAGAAATCGTAGTCGTAGTTTAGAAATACGTCATTCTAGAAGAAGAAGTCCTGTAAGAAGAAGTCGTTCGGCTTCCTTTTCATCGCCTGCATCTTCTTCTTCCTCTCCTTCCAATATCAATCGTAGAGGAACACAAAGACCCATTCGTAGAAGACCTATGAGAAAACGTCGAGGATACGTTCTTGGATCTCGAACCGTCCGTGTGGGTCCTAATCGATTGCTTCATAAATATGGTAACCATTCCATTACGTTTGTGACCGAAGGTGGGGCCCACATACGAAATAAGAAAATTCCCAATAAAGTTTGTCGATATCTATTAAGTCATTGCTCACGACGGCATCCAACACCTCGAGATCGATTGCCACGACAAGCTCGTATTGTTTTGAGAAACAAAAGAGCTTAAACACAACGAGTTGAAAAAGAAACAATATCCAAGCAATTCACAAAAGCCAAAAAACAATTCAACAAAATAATAAAGTTCACTTACCAAAATGTGTATATAATAGACTTTAACTGAAGCTCTTTCGAGGCTGGTATCCAAAACACAGACTGATCTGAAACCGAAACTCGAGTAATTTAAATAGTTAAGTGGAAATCCTTTTTCTGGTTTTATCGATCGAACCAACTGGGAAAAATTTCCAGAGCCGTATTTAAAAAAAAAAAAAAAAAAAAAAAACTTTTTGTTAATTTTAATCATGTCTGAAGACATGATTAAAATTAACTATCCCCCCTTTTGTTCAAATGATGTTAATCTGTTGTCTCGATATGTTTCTAAAAATAGAACATGACTCATTTCTTTCTTGGAAATTTATTTTTAGAAATATGTTCGAAAGGATGAGACATCATTCCCAGACAAAAAGAAGAGAGAGTTAATTTTTATCATGTCTATAAGACATGATAAAAATTAACAAAATTTTTTTTTTTTCGAAGCTAAATTTTTTCCTACTACCCAACTTTTGCTTCTCCTTTCTACCTCCCCCCTTTCGTTTCACAGTATATAAACAGCTGGAGCTGAGACGATTTTCTCATTTCATACTGAGGACAAGATGGATCAGGAAAAAACTGTAACCCTGGAGCCTTTGACATTACCCTTGAAGGATCGTCTCAAGTACGTGTTGGATGAAGTCGTGCTGGAAGAATTTAATCAATCTAATTTGTTTACGACTAAAATCACCGTTCAGTTGAGAGTTTTAAAAAGAATAGCTAATATGATGATGTTTCCGTGGACTTTGATTCAAGATTTGAAACCTCTTGTACCCGTCCATCGATACTGTTTAAATACCATTTGGCGTTTATGGATGGATGTGCAACAGCAGTTGGTACAAAATAAAACCATCTCCACGCCAGATGAATGGAATATGATCGAGAAAGTTTTATCTAAAGACTATTCTAGATCGACCGATCTAATAAGACTTTCCAACATCTTATTCAAACGACAGGAAATACCTAAGATAGAAGTGTATAAATTATTTGCCGTAGACGGATTGCTGGGCGAGGATCTGCAGAAGTATGTTTTTAATCTACAGTACGGAGGAGATGAAAAAACACCTTTAAACGAACAAGAAGCTCTAGATTTTAAAGCAGTTCATGCTCGAATCGTCCGTTGTTTATATCACGAAGTTTCCAAACGATCGGAATCTCTTCTGTACGTGGATGTGATTCGACGTACTATAGAAGAAATAATAAACACTACACCTTCTACCAGTGATGAAGTAAGCGAATGGGGTGCATTGTATTTAAAGTATCTTGGAGAGCATCTATTTTCAAATATATTTTACGAAATTAAAGTCTGGAAGACGAAAGAATTGGAACAATACCAGGCGAAAAAGAATCAACAAGAAAATAATTCTCAAAAGAGAAAGAATGTGAGAGAGGATCCTAGAATCAAGAAGAAAAACAGAAATAATATGTCGGACCCTACTTTAGCTTCGAGTGATTATTTCGATCCTTCGATTGTCGATTTGCAACCTGTTCGTTATCCTTCTCCCAAGAGTCCACCTCCATCGGAAAAGGGGGAAGAAGATCCTATTTCTCCCGAGAGTCCACCTCCATCGGAAAGGGGAGGAGAAGATCCTGTAGGAGCTTCCTTCGAAAGACTAGAGTGTGAAGACGAAAATGTAGAAACTACAAGTAGTGAACAAGGCAAAATGAACCCCTAGAGACTCGGAACATTTTTTCCATGGCTCTTTAATGGAATATAAATAGTGGACAGTCCAATAATACATTGAAGGTATGTGGGAGACTATATATATATTTTTTGGAATAGATTTAAATACTTTAGATGCACAAATATTAGACGAAATGAACTTGTTTTTGTCCTTTACAAGAAGAACTACTAACCATGATAAAATGTTTTTTGAATAGCATCCTTTCCAAAATATTTTTTCATCAGGTTCCATCCTCAACTGTAAAAACTGATTTTGACAAGATTTTATAGATAAGATAGTTCATTAAAAAAATTTTTGAGAACTGGTTTTTATCGCTATTCCATACGCAACTGTAAAAACTAAAATTTATAGGATTTTATAGTTGAGACAATTTATTTTTTAATTAAAAAAAATTTTTTTTCGAACTGGTTTTTGTATATGTTCCATACGCAACTGTAAATACTGAACTGAATCTCATTTTATACTTGTTACTATATAAAAAAAAAGAATCCTTTTATTTTTGTTGTTAAAAAAGCAACAACATCGAACATTTTTTCGATATATAGGAACAAAGCCCTCCTCCAAGATGAAATGGGATTCGTTTCAAAATAGAAATGAATATACTGTCACTTCTTACGATCTCGATCACGCTATTCGGTATGCTCAAGAAGCGACTCAACTCTATATTTATGAACAAGCTCTTCAAAGTCGGTACGCTTCTATTTTTAAACATACCACCTTCCAAATAAGAAAAGCCGACTCCAAACGGGATTACTACATACCTAAAACCCTCGATCCGGAACAATGTCACGTCGTCGAAAAATTTGTTTTTACGCAAACGGGATGTGACATGATTGCCTGCTTCCCTTTCCAAGAAAATTTAGAATCGTGTTCCCCGGAAGATGAACCGCGATGGATTCGACTCGGAACGGGTTTCAGTTTAGCTTGCCAACCCGCCTGCGATCGTTTATATTCCAACACGCAGCAGAGTATGGACACGGAATATCGAAATGGAAAATGTGTAGCCGTAAATCTCGCCAAGAAATTATTAGCTCTCTTGCCCGAACAAGTTTTCTTTCAATCAAATCATTCTTCTCTTCCTCGTCATCATGCCGGCCTCAATCTCGTCGAGGGTCATTTACGACTCAACCAGCCTTATTGTGAAGCGTACGGTCTTGTTTTCAACGGGTCTGATTGTGTGACGACGACGGGGCAAGATATTGGCGAATTTTTCTTGGGAAGCAGTATCTATCGATCTATTTCCACTCTGCAAAAAAATTATACATTACCACCATATCCTCCTCATCTTCCCGACTTTGTACAAAACTGGCCCAAGAAACATGTGAAACGGTCCTTGGTTCATGAATTGGCGATTGATGTAGGGATCGATATCGGATTAGAAGCCGCGCAAAAAATCCTTGAAAAACGGATGCCTAAACTCTTAACCAAATTGAGTATGCAGTCTCTTCCCATTCAATCGGCCATCCTTCAAGCTGTCGTTCGGACCCAATTAAGTACGCTCGCAACACTTTCCAGAATCGCCGCGACAGGATTCTCGGTTACTTCCAATGTGCTGACGGGTATAAGTATTCTGTCCGCCGTACTCGATATATTGGATCCGTTTCATTTCAATAAAGTGCTGACCGCTCGAACTCTTTACGATATCGACTGGCGATTAGACGTTCAGTTTTATCAATCGGAAACGGACCATGTTCTAGAAATCACACCCGATCTTCTATGGGACGTGTTACGAGAAGATGCGAGCGATCGATACCTCTTCTTTGCCGAGAAAGTGCAAGAATATTTAGATGCTATCCATAAAGTGCCCATGACCGATCGACCCCAAACGCGAATGTCATTTCTCCAAAAATCACGAACAGACGAAAGGAGCTTCGAAAAATTGGATTTACTTCACGATAATTGTTTATTTGTTAACAGGATTCACCTTCCTATTTCAACCCTACATGCATTACTTATGCGTGACCATATTTTTTCCTATTTGTGTTTTATTTTTATCGTCATTCTAAATGAAAGCTGAAGATTTTTGGAGGGGAAAAAAACGAATGACTTGGAGGGAGAGTAACTAACCAGTGAATAAACTAAAAAATCAGTTAGTACTTACAAATTACAAGATGTTTCTTCTTTCACAGCACAGTGATATGAAGTGAAACTTAGAGTTTAAATAGATAAGCAAGAGTCTCTTCCAGAAACAATTTTAACATGTCTGGTTTTGTGGATCAAGTCGGCTTGGAAAAAACTGTAAGAGCTGAGAAAAATTTCTAGATTAAAAAAAAAAAAAAAAAAAAAAACTTTTGTTTTATTTTTATCATGTCTTTAGACATGATAAAAATTAACTACCTCCCCCTTTTGTCTGGGAATGTTGTCTCACACTTTATAAAAATAGACCATCACTCCTTTCTAAAGAATAGAATTCCAAGAATGAATCATGGTTTGTTTTTTCGAATGGGTGAGACATCCTTCCCAGACAAAAAGAGGGGACAGTTAATTTTTATCATGTCTATAAGACATGATAAAAATTAACTAAAAGTTTTTTTTTTTTTTTTTTTTTTTTTTTTTTTTCAGCTGTGAAAAATTTTTTCCCAGCCGACTCGATGGACAAGATACCAGTTTTTAATAATGGACTCTCGTTTACCTATTTAAGCTTTCCAAGTTTCGTTTCAGATGAGTCCATGCTGCGAATACTGTTTTCCTGAAGATCTTTCAATAATACCACTTTCTCGGATAAAATTCATCACCATTCGCTTTTTTAGCATAACTTAGATAGATATAGAGAAATTCCTCGTTTTTATGATCTTTCGAGTAATACTCATTTCCATTTTCGTCTCGTGCATATCGGATGTAATTCGTCTCTGGCTTTTCCCGAATTCTATCCTGTATATAATATTCTTTTCCAATGCTGGATTTAGGATAAATCTCTCCTCCCCTCGCATTGACAGCATACGTTTTCACATTTACATCCAATGAATTTAACGGGTATTCTCCTCCATTGTTTAATTTAGGATAAAACTCGTCTCCGGAATTGGATTTGGCGTACCGACGAGGAAGCGCTATATATTCATGACCCCGATATTCCACAGCGTAATATTCATTTCCATGCTCGTCTTTGGCAAAAATAGGTCGATTGTCATTATCGAAATAATACAGCTCCTGTTTAGGTTTTTTAGGATCTTTTGGATATCGTTCTTTTCCAAATTCATCTATGGTGTAAACCGAAACCATGTTTTTTTTCTTTACCGATCTTGATATTTACATGAGTCACCTCCGATTATCCAGTTATCTTTTGATACATCTTTCGAATCCAGTCTTCAATCGATTGGCCCGTCGTTTTGAGATGTTCGGAATTATGAACGGTCAAATAAGCCATGTAAGCGGCTAGACCAAACGTGAGGACTAATAAAAATAAAAAGATGAGCCGGTTCGTTAAGAGGGTGACTGCGACTAGGATGATGCTGATATAAACCGTAGAGTAAAACAATATGCCTTGACCTAAATAACGATCCAATTTTTTTCTACTTTATTCCATTTGAATCAACGAGTCAGCCGAGACCGGATAGTCATCGGTCGTGACGGGCTTTTCGGTCATTTCACCTGTGTACAACAACGTCATGTCAGGATCGGAGAGGGCTTTTAATTTTCGGTCTTCCCAGTAAGCTGAACGAGGATGCGTGACGAGAATTCTAAAAAACAATTTCCTGTCGCGCTCGGTCCAAATTTCATAGACTGGGGTAAGGAGGGGAATACCTTCGGGATGCTGCGTCGCATCAAAAACAGCTTCTCGTCCATCTATTTTATATCGCGCTCCATGTTCCGGTACAATACGACTCAGCTCTTGAACTTCAAGTCGAAGGGTTAATCCAGCCGGTAAAATCCCTTCATAGGCTTCTTCTTTGGGTACGCATACGTGATACCCGTACGGAGTGGCTCGAATTCCTTCTGTGGAGGAAGAAGGACAAAAGACAAAAGGTTGACGCCAATTACAAGTGGCGTATAATACGGAATCGGGAATAAATCGTCCCGATCGTATGCGATGGCCTTCACGACACGTTTCGGGAACGCTATAAGTCGAAGCCTGTTTCACGAATCGCTGCGACCAAAATTTCAAACCTTGCCGTCGAACGCGTTTCTTTCGAATTTTTCCCTTTTCGAAAAGACACATGTGAGGAGAAGTGGGTAAATAAATAGCTGTTTTCAATTGTTTGAGGAATGGATACGGCGTGCAGTCGGGATGAGAACAAATATTATAGCCGGAAATATAAACTTCTTCGTTGGTTTCGTCACAAGAGGCACGAGGTTCATGATCAAGAGTCGTCCAGGGCCGAATCCAATTCGCAACGATCGATAAATGATCGAATTTAAACACATCGAGATGCCGATACTGAAACGCGCCGGGGATGCGCGGTCGACATTCATTTCCGTCAAAAAATGTTTGAGGAGGACACGTTTGAATTTCCCTCCGAGCGCAATCAAAATATTGATCGCTCGTATCGCCTATCGCGAGTTTCGACGACGACGACTTATCCTCACAAGCCCATTCAACCGTATATTGATCCGACACTCGATAGCCTGGTTCTAGAACCCTACGTTTTCGGGTTGGATCACACGTGTAAGCTACAGCTCGATCCAAAGATGTTGAAAATTGATAGGACGGGAGATGTTTCGTATACTCGTGAGCGGGAACGACAGTTTCTTTTGAGCTCGGTTGAACATTTTCACAGAAAAGAGGCGGTTGGCATGTTTGGGACGTTTCGTCGTACACCATCGGTAAATGGAATAAGGCATCGCCGGTCCATGTATCCCAGGAAAGTGGACAGGATATAGTGTCGCGAACCATTCCGTTTTCACAAATCGCGTAACCCGGAGAGTACAGAAAAGATCCTTTTTGGACGATGGGGAGAGGTCGTTGCGTATTATCCGGAAATCCGTCGCGGAGATCAGACACGCATCGCCGATAATGTGTCGAATATTTTTCTCCGGGCGAACATCGAATCATTTTCGGTCGATGGCCACGACACTCGATATACGTCACCTCGTCAATCGGAAAATGTTGACCGTCTTCACAGTAAGATACGAAATGTTTTCGCGAAGTGCAAGCGTCGTAGTAGAAAAATGTCTTGGGTGGACAGGCGATTCGAATCGGTTGTTCGATCTGGCATTCGTAATAAAAACGTCGATTGGTTGGATGGGGTAAAACCGATCCGTCATGCTGATCGATGCAGGGATTGATAGGAATGCAGGTAGAAGGAGAATGTTCTTCTTGACACATGAGCACGTCTAGAACACGACCGTGCCGACATCGATAATAATAATACATCATGGACTTTTCGCGGGGTACAAAACTCTGCGATCGTAATAAAAACAGGTAGAGGTTTTTCCCCGTTGCGGGGAGCTGAGTATCATCGGGCTGTCCAAAACATTCATCTTTTTCCCAAATCCGTCCTTCCGCGAAATAATATTCGGGTGGGAGAGGAAACGTCCATGTTTTTCCCGTGGATGTGTGAAACGAAACCTCGTTGTCGTTTGAGGTCTCGATCTGATATTGGAAACGCGTCGTTGTCGTCGGAGGAGAAGAAGGAACTTTCGGGGACGGGACCGAAAAATTATAGAAATACAAGTAGCAGTAGTATAAACCCAAAACGAATAAAAGTATGGCGAGCATCCAGCCTTTATTCATAAACGAGATGTGCCAATTATGGAAAGAGCAAAAAATTCCGAAAAAGGACGCAGCAGCGTGTTGTTCCAAACCGAATTATCGACATTTTTTAAAACAAGATCGCGCGTTGGATGAAATGCCGGCTCTGTATCGTGAATGTTTATCCTGTCAACAAAAAAGAAAGATCTTGGCGCGATAAAAAAGTAAGTCAGAATGGATTCGTATCGTCTAACCCGACGTTATTTTCGTCAATTGCAACGGCTTCACTTCCTCTCGCAAATGCGGCAACGCGATTGTTATCATCATATCGTCATCCAATACGTGATGGATCCCCAAAAAGGACGCCATTTCACACTCTTTCATCCGGCTATGGATACCCATACAGAAGAGTCGCTGGTTTTCTTTGGAAAACGTCGCTTGTTTCTTACGTTTATGTTGAAACGGATCGTTCACCAAGGTTTGAATGCCGAACAACGGTTACAACCGAACGCGTTATTACCTCTCAAATCGCTCGACGATCCCGTCTATGAAACACAACGCAAGGCTATTCAAAATATTTGGGAGGTCGATGCTCATTGGTATACTACGGAGAATAAAAACGATATTGCCGTGAAGAATACGGCTCCTTTCATCAAAACCGAACCTCAAGCTCTGTAATTTAAAATATCCATCGGATGGGTGAGATGATTCGGATACGACACGATTTCAATCGTATGAGGACATTTTAGCATGTATTTATAATGTAAAAGATCGTGCCGCTTCAGCGTATCGAGCCGGATAGCTGAAATATAGGTTTTTTCTTCGTTGGGTTTCTCGTACAAATAACAAATGCCTTGATCGACGAACACGTAAACATCTTGAGGAAACAGTTGCAGAAGCGACTTGTCCTTGGAAAAGTGTCGAATCACAGTATAATGAGAACTCGTAGGGATCGGAACCGGTTCTAATTTATAAAGGAGGAAAGAAAGAAAAATGATACACCCGAGGGCGATCATTCTATGCATTGTATTTCTAGTGACTCTCTTGAATCTTTTTTATAAACCCGATCTCCGGATGCCTTCTATTCCTCCCTCATCATCATTAGCCTTACCAGAAATTTCAACCGAGACGTATTGCCCTTTCCAAATCTTTCAGTGTCCCGATAGCCATTGCGATTGTTCTCAGCTATGTGAAACAAATCCCACGTTTTACGAAAAACTCACTCTTTCTGATAAAACATGGAATCATCTCGAACCGGGTACTTATTGTATTCCCCAAGGAATCCGGACCGCTTGTCTTTCTTCCTCGGAAATTCCTATTTTTTCGGCCTCAGGATGGCTCTGTGCTCCTCGTTCCTCTTTCACCCATCCCTGTGAACATCCAGAAGCCCGTGATCCTTCTCTCAATGTTTTAATAGATCGTCGAACCCAACAACCCGCTCAAGAAGTAGCCGATTATTACGAAACGTTAGAAGATGGATCGTTCCGATACCAATGTCAATGCCATTCTTTAGATCGACGAGGTAATCGAATGATTCAAACATCTCCGTGGGTCTGTTCTATCGATTACTGCGTTCGAGATTTGTGGAACGTGCCCGGACTAGGATGGGACGCCGAAAGACACGTCTGTGAATGTGGACCCTACGTGCATCGAGTTCTGGGCGATCTATCTTCCCCCTGTGTTTTGGAATATACACACATAGACGAAAAGCATAGGTTAACGGGAAAACGAGAATGTATGATCGACCAATCTGTTGAATTCCGACCGATTTATTGTCCAGAGAATCAGTCGGTTTTACGGTTCACAAAACGGGTCTTGCGAGGCAACACAGCGTACGATTATGTCATTGTACATGGAACAAGTGTTCCTAAAATTTCGAGATGTCAAGAATGACATCTCATTTCAAACGAATCGAGAAAAATTTTCAAACAGACCAAGAATTGAGTCGGTTTGAAAAGGAAGACGAAAGCCCCAAAGAGGAAAGATGGTCGAAGAGACAAACGTTCGCCATTCATTTACTACTGGTAACGGCAGGTCCTACGATTCTTTTCGCTTTACTGGGCAACGTATTGAAGATTCATTATTATGTCGTCTGTTTAATTCTATTATTTTACTTTGGAGCTCTGGCCTACTTGATACGATACCGATTTCAGTGGCTATTGCAAGCTTTTAAAGAAAGCCAGAAATATATTCGTTGAATATGGGACTTGAAGAGTGGATTATATAAAAAAAAACTTTGAAAAAAAATGAAGAGGGAGAAGAGAAATAAAAAAGGAAGAAGCAATAATTTAACCATGGCGATGGATCCTGTACTTATTCATCTATCTCCCAAAAATTCTGAAGGTAAAGAGTTAGATTTGGAAATATGGATAAACCCCGATGATACGGATGACAAGATTATAGAAATACATCGTCATGATCGCAAAGACAAAACGAAAGAATTTGAACCCTGTTGTCAAAATCCTTTTTTAACTCCCGCTATCCTCCAACGTAGAGAAAATGAAAAGAATAAGACGATAGATAAAACATTAGAATTGACCAAAGAAGCCATCCACATGTTGAAAGAAGTGTTTTCGGGAAATGGAGAATTCAGTACAATGGAATTTGATGCATCGTCCACTGAGGTAAGAGCTGATTTTAGACAGCCGACCAAAGAACCTGAAGTTGAGAAAGCAACAAGTTGTCAAGGTCGTAAACATAAGAAAAGAGTTAATAAAAAGAAATAGTACATTTAAAAAGACCTCCCCATCCTTCTATGAATTTCTTGAACAATGAACTGTTTTCACGAGACTCAATCCACATCTTTGCTGGATCTAAAGAGAATCTTGAGAGAAGACATGGCTTAAACTGTTTCCAGGAGAGTTGAAGTGCAGGCTTTTTCAACAGCACAGAGGGATCTGAAGCAACAGTTGAAATGCTGAAATATATATAACAGAAATTCCATTCTTAAAAAAAACTGGGATGTCTTGTCAATCGAATCGGGTAGAAAAAATTCTTGGCTGAAAAAAAAAAAAAAAAAACTTTTTGTTAATTTTTATCATGTCTTTAGACATGATAAAAATTAACTCTACCCTCCTTTTTGTTTTGAATGATGTCTCACCTTTCCTAAAAATAGATTTCTAAGAATGATCATGTTTTTCTTGGAAGTCTATTGTTTACAAACATGTCTATACAACATGTTGACATCATTCAAAACGAAAAGGAGGGTAGAGTTAATTTTTATCATGTCTAAAAGACATGATAAAAATTAACAAAAAGTTTTTTTTTTTTTTTTTTTTTTTTTTTTTTTACTGAAGAATTTTTTCTCCTAGTTCTTAAAAATATTTTTCAACGATATCTCGATACCTCTACCTATTTTATTCCCCCTCTCTTAGTATATAAATGGTTGAAAAAGAAATCGGAGTTCATTCTGTTTCGTAAAAAGATAGCGAACACATGGCAACGGATAACTTAGTCATTTCATGTGAAGAAGATCCCTTTGAGGATATTCCAGATACGGAACCCACTTTTTATGGACCATTTTCACCCGTTTTTAGAGTACCGAAAAAGTCTTCTCCTTCTCCAACTCATTCTTTGGAAATACTGTCTTCTCCTCCCTCGTTATCCACTCATCAGCGCTCTAGAAAGAAGAAGTCCTCACAGACCAAGCTCCACCAAAAAATTGTTGGTGTGTTGGCTGTCACCTCTGATGGATATACTCTTACGAACTGCGTCCGGTTTATAGCCAGAGACCTGAAAACACATACGAAGGAATTTATTCAGCAATTGAATGCGGATCTGGAACGACTTCATTTTAAAAAACTCTACGTGGCGAATGAACCCACTCGAGAAAAAATTCATCAAAAGGTACCTCTCAAGTTTTTATGGACTGTTATTTACAAACCTCAACATCGTCAGCCACAGCAATGTCCATCTTGTCGATCGAAATCTTGGCATCGATTTATGGCCATGCTAGCGCTCCAACAATTAGTGAAATTTGCTGTTCATAAATGTATTCATTGAGTGGATAGGTAATCAAGGAATTTTTCTCTCTTTTTCCTTTTTTCAGATGATCCAGAGAAACAAATACTCTACTTCATATGGTTTAGTGGTAAAGACCTCATCAGGACAGGTGGTGATGATTCATCGAAAAATGCCATACTGTTTTCAAAATTATTTAATTCAGCTTTTAAAAAATAAACGTATCGAACCACCCTTCGATTTGGAAAAAATATCGGTGCTTCAAGATGAATTTGAAAACCATATTTATCCGACTCTCCATCCCAATTTACAAGACGATTATGATCGGTACAAGGCTAAATCAGCTTATGAAGATGAATGGGATTTCCCGCATGGACAAATGGATAAAAGACGCTTCAAGAAAGACGACGACCCTCGATTCAAATGGTTCAGAGTCGCGTATCAGGAATTTGAAGAAGAGTCCGGCTACCGATTCGCCTACCAACCCTCGGACGTGGCTCAGTATCCCTTAATCAAACTAGAATTTACGGGATTAGATCAATGCATTTATACACAATATATTTTTATAGTCGAACATCCTAAACATTTACGCCGTAATACCTACTTTGATAATTATTCTTCTTTCCAATCTCAAGCTGCTTATAGAATGGCTCTCGAACGCAATATCGGGAGTATTGATGATCGGATGGTCTATCGGGGTTACTTAATTAAAATCGAAGAGGCTCTAAAGTATCTAACACGTGAACAGGAAATGAAAAAGGACGGGAAGGATCAAGTGTTGCTATATTTTTTAGAAGGAGATAAATGGAATCCACCCGATTCTATTTGTTATTTAGAAAAGTAAAAAAAATGGAATAAGATCTCTTAGCCACCCCGCATTTCTCATTTGAAGAATCCATCCTATCTATTCTTTTTTTAAATGTCTAGGGATGTCATCCGACGCATTCTCTCCACCAAAAAAAAACGAGTTCCTCCCACCTACCCCAAAAAGAAGATGAAGAAGAAATTTCCCATGAGTCCTTTGGAGAACCCTCCCCCGTCTCTCTCTTCCTATATATAAAAGAAACCGAAAGAAAAGTTGTCTTTTCTTTTTTTTCCATCTCATCCTCAGGAGAAAAAGAGAGAGAGAGAGAAAACCAAACGCCATGGAGTGGTTACGGCGAGAGTCTTTTTCCCTCGCGATTCATTTCCGTTTCGCCAAGACAATTCCCCTCACGTTTTACTTGGGGTCGGGCACGCTCTATTTTCGAGGATCGGAACTCGTGATTTGCCTTTCCCAGCAAGGGACTTGGATGAGTCCGAAAAGTCAACGGACTATTCAGCAATGGATCTCTCGAGCCCCTTTTCGCCCTTACCGATCCTTAACGACGGATCTCTGGATCGAAACGTCGGACCGCCCCAGCCGGATTCTCCGCTATACCCCTTTTATCACCTTTGATTTCCTGGAAAGACATCTCAACGATTTGGGTCCAGACGCTCTCCTCTTTTCGACCTGGCTTCAGACTGTGATGAGAGAACATCTTCAAATCCAAGAAGATTTTCAGACCGGGGAAACTTATTTTAGTCCCGTGGAGAACAAGGTGATGGACTTTCAGTTTCAAAATTTATCGGAACTGTTTCAATGTGCTTTATGTTTTTATTCTTCTTAAAGAGTGTGGGGGGAAACTAAAAATTGTAGAATAATCATAAAAAATAATTTCGTTTTTCTTTTAAAAAAATATTGAGATAGTCCAATCTTGGGGCGGAGGTGGAAAATTCAAAACTATTATCTAAAACAGATATGGCGGTCAGTCCATTTCGATCCACGGAGGAGGATATGTGTGAGATTCTCTGATCCATAGAGGGTTTCAGGAAAAAAAACTGCGAAAGTTTCCCCTCCATCTCCAAAAAATGGGTATCCAGGTTGAATGCACAGTACAGACTGATGGGAAGCCGAAACTCGAGTTCCTTGAATAGAAAAAGTGAGAGCTACTTCTAGAAACAATTTTAGATGTCTTGTTTGGATGAGTGAGTCGACTGGGAAAAATTTCTCAGCGCTGTGGAAAAAAATTTTGATTTAAAAAAAAAAAACTTTTGGTTATTTTTTATCATGTCTTATAGACATGATAAAAATTAACTCTCTCTTCTTTTTGTCTGGGAATGATGTCTCACCGTTTCGAAAAGTAGAACATATCCCATTCTTGAAATTCTATTATTTTAGAAAGGATGATGAGTGATGGTCTATTTTTCGAAACGGTGAGACATCATTCCCAGACAAAAAGAAGAGAGAGTTAATTTTTATCATGTCTATAAGACATGATAAAAATTAACAAAAAGTTTTTTTTTTCTTTTCAATTTAGGAAATTTTTCTCTGAGCTTTGCCAATTTTTTTCCCAGCCAGCTCCATCCATAAAACAACACCTCTCAAAATCTTTTCTCACTTATCTATTTAAACCACTCGAATTTTTGCTTCCAATGAGTCCTCGCATCTTGGCCTTTCTTCCACTCTGCTCTGAGAAAGATAAGATAGATTGTTTTGGGTGGACCGTCCTGTTGACGCTTCCGATTTATATAGAGAGCTATATATAGATAGGGTCCCTCCTAACTCCCTCTATTATGACTATTAGTCTTTTTCTTTTTTTCCCAAGAAATATACAAAGAATGATCCACTGTTTTTTTTCCGTTAATGAAAAAAAAATGCTTCTACCTTCCGACTTCTTTTTTAGTACCTCTTTAGGTGTCTCCTCCTTCTGGATCTTTTCCTTCTCCTCTCTTTCTCGCGAGCAGGGAATTGGAAATGCTGTTCAGGATGCAACGCTCGTAAAGACTCCATTTTCTTCCTGGAGAGGGCGTCTACGGCAAACACCGTCTTGTCATGAAATTGGAGTTGGTAGTAAAGAGGTCCGTGAATAATGTACACGGAGCGAGCTCGCAGTCGATAGGGAATCATACGATACCCGTCGGCTTCTGATTCCATTTCCCATCCATAAAGACGGATAGAAGCTTCTCCGGTTTGAAGAATATGAACCCACTCGGGTGAAACGTAAAACAGTTTTAAAAAGGTTCCAGCATCGACGGCGATCACATTTTCCCATCGCAGATAAGCGTGTAAGCGAAAGGTTCCTGCCTCCATCATCGATTGGAAAGCAAAGTGCTTGAAAACTTCGATGGACGAAAAATAATGCAGGATTTTTCCATCGTAACAGGATAAATAGCACATGGTTTCTTGGACTATTTGTTCCATACGCTCCGGGTCCCGAAACCATTCTTCGAAACGGGAGAGAGGTTCCCATTGATCAGCTACTTCGAGATGACAGACGGGCGTGATTTCCACCAGGGTAGGTAGAACTGCAACGGCATCGGTCGACATTTTAGTTTTGCTCGGTTGAGAAGAAAGAACGAGAATGAACCCTGTAGGCAGAAAAACTCGGATCTATATAAATACTAGAGGAAAAAAGGCGGGGGGAAGGGAAGTTCTTCCTTCCTCCCAAAGAATAAGAAAAGTGGGTGGAAAGAAAAATATCATTTCGTTCTCAGGAAAAAAAAAGAATTTTTTTTCTTGTCAACATGTTGTCTAGACATGTTTCTAAAAATAGATTTCCAACAAAGGTTCATTCTTTTCTTAGAAATCTATTTTTAGAAAAAAACTGACATATCCTTCATAACAAATTTCTTTTTTTTTCCTCCCTCCAGCAGCCAACTGGATGGGCAAGCGTTTCGGGTCAGATCAGTCCGTGCTGACATTATTTTTTTCAAAATACAATGGAATTAGTATAGAAATGTACTAGAGACTGACCCAAGGTTGAAAAGAAAATATCAAAATCAAGACTCACTTCTTGACGATTTCTTTTTCCAAAAACCTGTCGAAGAATTCTTGATGGGTTATCCAATCTCTAGACATGTCTGAAGGGAATCCAATCTAAGGTTAGCGCGCATTTACCTGACGCGAAACTCGGAATATCTGCATAAATAACAAAACGTCCATTCTTAAAAACTTACCGTCTAGTCCATTGAGTTGGTTGGAGGGGGAGAAAAAAATTTCTGAGTAATAAAAAAAAAAAAAAACTTTTTGTTAATTTTTATGTCTTATAGACATGATAAAAATTAACTGTCCCCTCTTTTTGTCAAGGAAGGATGTCTCACCGTTTCGAAAACGAAACCAAAACTCATCCTTCTCATGGCAATTATTCCAAGAATGAGTCACAGTTTGTTTTTCGAAACGGTGAGACATCCTTCCCAGACAAAAAGAAGAGAGAGTTAATTTTTATCATGTCTAGAAGACATGATAAAAATTAACAAAAAGTTTTTTTTTTTTTTTTTCCACTCAGAAATTTTTTCCAAAGCTCTGAGAATTTTTTCCCAGCCGACTCAATGATCCAAACAAGACAGATCCAAATTGTTTCTAGAAGGAACTCTCCCTTCTCTATTTAAACCACTCGTGTTTCCAACTTCAGTTCAGTCTGTGCTGTGAATTCGACCTGGATACACACTTCTCCCTCCTGGAAAGAATTTCTGTGAAGGTATGCGAACATTTTTCTCAGCTCTTAGAAAATTTTACCAGCTGACTTGATCGACGAGAGACATTTCGAACATTCTGTTATCTGCGGAAGTCGTTTCATTTTCGTGCAGTCCATGCTGTGGACTCACCTGAATATCCATTGCTCCCTCCACCTTCTGGAAAGGGTCTTTTTAGATCCTCGTCGCTCTTTTTACGTTTCGTTGGATATCTAGGACGAACTTTTTTACCTTATTCCTTTCAAACTCTAATATTGAGGTTGGAGAGCCGTCATGGAAAAGCAGCCATGATCCTGACGAATCTAAACCGACTCCTTGAAAGCAGAGCTATATCATGTTTTTTTTTATGACAGATTTCCAAGCTCCGAGTGATGAGAAATTTAGTAATTTTGCAGTGTTAACGGAAAGGAGGAGACAGAAACCTGGAGAATGGAAATGAAGCTAAGAAAAAATGCTAAGAGCTCAGGAAAAAAAAGGCTCTTTCCAGGAGGGAGGAGAAGCGCAATTCTAGGTTGAGTGCACAGCACACACGGATCTGAAGTTGGAAACGCGAGGGGTTTAAATAGAGAAGCGAGAGTTTCTTCTAGAAACAATTTTGGATGTCTTGTTGTTTGGATCATCGAGTCGACTTGATACGAGTCCGACAGGTCGGGCATTTCTTTTTACCATACTCTCGAATCCATTTCTTTATACATTTAATATGAAAGGAATGCTCACAATCGAGATTGTAGACTTTATAGCGTTTCGTTTCTTTGAAGGCCTTCAGGCAAATTCCACAGATTTCTTCCTCTGCGTCTGCCATTTTTTCCAATGACTTACTTCATTATGACATATCCATCTCTTCGCCGTCTTCGTTTCTTCTTCTTCCTCCTCCTCCTTGACATATTTCTTGACGAGAGGGAACTTGAGATTCCTTCGTCGCTACATTGAGTAACATTCTCAATTCTTTTTCCATATACCCGTCGGAACATAAGAACAGTTTCACCATTTCCATCGTCCAGAAAATTTCTTCGTCGGATTTTTCAAATTCGCGTATTTTCAAGGCCACTTTCTGTACAAGACGGTAAAATTTCTTACCCGTCGCGATCGAACCTTTCACTAATCCTTTACCTTTGAGCTTTGAAATAATAAACCCGGTCCCGAAAAGATATCCGAGGTACTCATCAATTTGGGTGGCTTTTTTCGTCGTCTCTTCGTCTTCTTTCGGAACAAACAGGAAGTAGGGAAAATTTTGTTTGAACGCAAACTGCTTTATTTGATCATCCGCTTTTCCTAGGAACAGTTTCGCTAAAAAGGTTTCGATTCGACTCATTTTTTCAATAAATTCTAGTGATAAGGCATCGCACGTGCCGCCTTGTTGAATCTCTCGAAGGAGGTAGTAGAATTCTGTATTCCGATGGTACGTAATTTGAGAAGTGACCAGTTTTCGCAATTGCTGGGTCAAGAACGATTCTTTGAAGAAGAAGGGGCGACGACAAATGCGAACTCCAAACTCAAACACGAAATTCGCCACCACGTTGAGTTCATTCCGGCATAAATTGCAATAAATCATGACGTGCACAAGATCAAATAGGGTCGTGTAAGGAGAATAACGAGGCCGAATTTGATTCGAGGCTTTCATTTCCAAACATAATTGATAAGCGGGATCCTTTTCAACATCCTTGGAAGTAGGAGGTAGAAGGAACGAAGCATCGTCGCCGTCACATATTTTTACGTAAAGAGCTAGGACTTTGTGATAATAACTTAAGAAATTGAAAGGTTGGTTCTCGTCTTGATGGACATTTTCCATGAGCGATTTCATGTTGGTGAAAAGAGCGTGCAGAGCCGCTTTATCGACTTGGGAGTGATTCTCTTCATTGGCGATTTTTTCAATATGCTGGGCGTATTCGTCCATGTATTCGATCATGAACCGTTCGAGCGATTCATACGATTCAAAAGGTTCGGCCTGGGATCGAAAAGGGGCATTCACGCATTGTAATAATCGAATCCCGTTTAATAAAATACGTAACGTGACGGAAACATTACGGATCGGTAAAATACCAGGAATCCCTATGAGAGGAAATGTGCAGGGTACGTTCAAATCTCCCGTCCAATTCGCATATTCTCGAGCTAGACGCGCCGATAAGAACGGATCACTGTCATCAGGAAAGGACGCTTGTAAAATAAAAGCATACGCATCTTGAATTTGATCACATTCCGTGCACTGCAATTGACCATTGACACCTGCTACGATTTTATCGGGACCGTGACACGTTGAAATGAAATCAAGGAACATGGTAACCAAGATCCTACTTGTATTATTCTTATTCTTATCATGCCGTATACACCTATTGAAATAAGACGGGAAATTCGTCGTTCGTATTATGAACGAGGGCAAACGGTTCGTCAAATTGCTCGACACTTGAATGTCGCTCCTTCCACAGTTCAATATTGGATCTCCCGCTCCTCGGAAAATGAGGAGAACTATCAAACCAAACACAAATCCGGCCGACCTCGAGCCACGACCCAAGAAATGGATCAACGTATTTTTGAAATGTCGACGGGTGATCCCTTTTTACCCGCGACGGATATTGGTCTTCGATTACAAGTGCCTTGCACCGCTCAAACGGTTCGTCGACGATTAAAAGAAAAAGGATTAGTGTCGCGCATCCCCGTCCGAAAAGATTATTTGCGGGAGACTCATCGTCAACGACGCTACGACTTTGCTTCTCAACGTGCGGAATGGACGGTTGACGATTGGTCCCGGATTATATTTTCCGATGAGAAAGTATTCAGTTCGATCGGGTACGGTCCTATTCGCGTATGGCGGCCTCGACAGGTCCTGCGTTATCAAGACGAACGTTATTTTTCTTCTGCGTTAGAAGGCCGTCAACGTTCCGGTCGTTTTAATCTCAGTGTCTGGATGTGCATGAGCGGAAAATTTCCCAACCAAATCCGTCGAATCGGGATCCAGCATTTAAATGCCGACTATTACCTCTCTAATGTTTTAGAGCCGGTGCTTCTCGATCATAGTCAACCTCCCGATGTTTCTTTAAACCCTTTGATCACCGAACACCGTCTCTTGTTCATGCACGATCTCTCTCCGATCCATACGAGTTTACGCGTCACACAATGGATTCGAGAACATGAAATTCCTATGGTTGAAGACTGGCATCCTAAAGGAGCTGATTTGAATCCCGTCGAAAATGTTTGGGCGGAATTAGAACGTCGATTAGCGAATCGGGTAGCTCGAAACTGATTGGAATTATGGGACTTGGTCCGCGATGCTTTTTATAGTTTGGAAGAAACTTATTTTGAAACATTAATCGCGTCCATGCCTCGACGAATTGCATCTGTCATAGAACACAGAGGAGGTTGGACAAAATACTAATCATCATCCATAAAAAAGACACTTCATTTGGTTCTTCAATGAATATATTTATTGACACCATATTTCACTATTTGTTGCAGGGCAATCATAGCCATAAATCGATGACAATATTTCGTTCCACAATACTCACATTGCTGTGGACGACGAGAAGGTTTATAGCTTACTGTCCATACAGATTCAACACGGAGCAATTGATAAATTTTTTTTCGACAATGTTCATTCGCGACATACAGTCTTTGAATATGAAGTTTTCGCAGATCCTCATTCAATTGCTGAATCCATTTGGTATGCGGTCGATACGTTTTCATGTCTCTAGAGGCAAACCGGACACTGTTTGTCAGAGTGTATCCATCAGACGTGATGGCCAGCACACCTATGACACTCGGATGAATTTCAGTTCAATATTTCTTTTTTTTAGTAGAAGAAGTAGAATGAGATGAGGAGGGAAGATCTTCTTCGATTGTAGAACGCATGCGTGGTGGAGAGGATTGGTCCATTATTTCTGAATAATGAGAGGGAGAAGACGAAATGGGCGATAACGGCGGATTAAAATTCAGAGAAGGAGTATCACGAATTGGATTAGGTTTCTTCTTTTTGATCCTACGGCGGACAGGTGGAGGAGAAGGAGTTGGCGATATATCAGACAACGACGTGATATACTCATTCTCCGAAGAAACACATTCATATAAAGGCGAAGAAGGTTGCAAGTCCAAACAGGGTTCATCATCGTCTTCACACGTCATGATTAAGTCTCCCGTAGCCATCTGTTTTCGACCTATCTGCTCAAGAAAATGAGCCGCGATTCCTTCTACAATCGTTTATATAGAGAAAGAGTGAGAGGGGGGAATGAAAGTAGGTAGGAGTAAAAAAGATAAGTCGTTGGGAAAAATATTTCTCTCAGAAAAATTTTCAACCTTAAAAAAAAAAAAAAAAAAAAAAAAAAAACTTTTTGTTAATTTTATCATGTCTTTAGACATGATAAAAATTAACTATACCCTCTTTTTCAAATGATGTTAACCTGTTGTCTCGATATGCTTCTAAAAATAGAACATAACTCATTTCTTTCTTGGAAATTTATTTTTAGAAACATATTCGAAAGGATGAGACATCATTCTCAGACAAAAAGAAGAGACAGTTAATTTTTATCATGTCTTAAGACATGATAAAAATTAACCAAAAGTTTTTTTTTTTCAAGGCTTAGAAATTTTTTTCTTGGCTTTCAGAAATTTTTCCCAGCGTACTCGATGGACAAAACTATCCAATTTTTTAAGAACGGACTATCGCTCATCTATTTAAGCATTCCGAGTTTCGCTTTAGTTCAATCCGTATTTCCTTTTAGAATGAGTGTGTGCTCTCCAACATGGTTCTACCCTCTCTTCTCAAGAACCCCGTCCAGTGAAGAATTTAAGGATATCTCCTACCTATCTATCAAAGAAGCTACGCGTAAATTTAATAGAGTTGAATTTAATATGAGTTTTTCTAACATTTTTCATCAATGGATATTCACAAAATTAATAATAAACGCGGAACCACCCGTTTTTTATGAACACAGATTAACGAAAAGAAATGCTTTACATTTCGCTATTTTGTTCTCAATGGATGATATCGTTCGGCAACTGATTCTTCTTGGATGCGACATGAACAAACATGATATTTTTGGTTTTACCCCTTTACACTATGCCTGTCAATTACGATGCAAACTCATCGTGGATATGTTGTTGCTTGCTGGTGCAAATGTCCGGTGTTGCGATCCCAAAACAGTTTTAGAACGCTGGCGAAAAAATGGAAAATTGGAAGAGGAAAATATGCGGTTACTCAATTATGCTGTTGAACCACGTATTCTTAGCCTGGAAAATTTATGTTACATAACTATTAGAAAACATATGAGGCATGTCAAAAGGAATGCTCATCATCTCGGATTACCTGACTTAATGGTAAGACGTCTAACCCTCGAAGAATGGTAATAATATTCTTTAAAATAAGATCCCTTAACCACCCCGCATTTCCCACTTGAAGAACCCATCCTATCTATTCTTTCTTTTAATGTCTCGGGATGTCATCCGACGCATTCTCTTCGTCAAAAAAAACGAGTTCCTCCCACCTACCCCAAAAAGAAGAAGAAGAGGAAATTTCCCATGAGTCTTTTCAAGAACCCTCCTCCCCCTCTCTCTTCCTATATATAAAAGAAGCCGAGAGAAAAGTTGTCTTTTCTTTTTTTCCATCTCGTCCTCAAGAGAGAGAAAACCAAACGCCATGGAGTGGTTACGGCGAGAGTCTCTTTCCCTCGCGATTCATTTCCGTTTCGCCAAGACAATTCCCCTCACGTTTTACTTGGGGTCGGGCACGCACTATTTTCGAGGATCGGAACTCGTGACTTGCCTTTCCCAGCAAGGGACTTGGATGAGTCCGAAAAGTCAACGTACTATTCAGCAATGGATCTCTCGAGCCCTTTTCGCCCTTACCGATCCTTAACGACGGATCTCTGGATCGATACGTCGGACCGCCCCAGCCGGATTCTCCGCTATACCCCTTTTATCACCTTTGATTTTCTGGACAGACTGCTCAACGATTTGGGTCCAGACGCTCTCCTCTTTTCGACCTGGCTTCAGAGTGTGATGAGAGAACATCTTCAAATCCAAGAAGATTTTCAGACCCGGGAAACTTATTTTAGTCCCGTGGAGAACAAGGTGATGGACTTTCAGTTTCAAAACTTATCGGAACTGTTTCAATGTGCTTTATGTTTTTATTCTTCTTAAAGAGTGTGGGGGGAAACTAAAAATTGTAGAATAATCATAAAAAATAATTTCGTTTTTCTTTTAAAAAAAATATTGAGATAGTCCAATCTTGGGGAGGAGGTGGAAAATTCAAAACTATTATCTAAAACAGATATGGCGGTCAGTCCATTTCGATCCACGGAGGAGGATATGTGTGAGATTCTCTGATCCATAGAGGGTTTCAGGAAAAAAAACTGCGAAAGTTTCCCCCCCTATCTCCAAAAAATGGGTATCCAGGTTGAATGCACAGTACAGACTGATGGGAAGCCGAAACTCGAGTTCCTTAAATAGAAAAAAATGAGAGCTCCTTCTAGAAACAATTTTAGATGTCTTGTTTGGATGAGTGAGTCGACTGGGAAAAATTTCTCAGCGCTGTGGAAAAAAATTTTCATTTAAAAAAAAAAAAAAACTTTTGGTTAATTTTTATCATGTCTTATAGACATGATAAAAATTAACTCTCTCTTCTTTTTGTCTGGGAATGATGTCTCACCGTTTCGAAAAATAGAACATATCCCATTCTTGAAATTCTATTATTTTAGAAAGGATGATGAGCGATGGTCTATTTTTCGAAACGGTGAGACATCATTCCCAGACAAAAAGAAGAGAGAGTTAATTTTTATCATGTCTATAAGACATGATAAAAATTAACAAAAAGTTTTTTTTTTTTTTTTTTTTTTTTTTTTTTTTTTTTTTTCAATTTAGGAAATTTTTCTCTGAGCTTTGCCAATTTTTTTCCCAGCCAGCTCCATCCATAAAACAACACCTCTCAAAATCTTTTCTCACTTATCTATTTAAACCACTCGAATTTTTGCTTCCAATGAGTCCCCGCATCTTGGCCTTTCTTCCACTCTGCTCTGAGAAAGATAAGATAGATTGTTTTGGGTGGACCGTCCTGTTGACGCTTCCGATTTATATAGAGAGCTATATATAGATAGGGTCCCTCCTAACTCCCTCTATTATGACTATTAGTCTTTTTCTTTTTTTCCCAAGAAATATACAAAGAATGATCCACTGTTTTTTTTCCGTTAATGAAAAAAAAATGCTTCTACCTTCCGACTTCTTTTTTAGTACCTCTTTAGGTGTCTCCTCCTTCTGGATCTTTTCCTTCTCCTCTCTTTCTCGCGAGCAGGGAATTGGAAATGCTGTTCAGGATGCAACGCTCGTAAAGACTCCATTTTCTTCCTGGAGAGGGCGTCTACGGCAAACACCGTCTTGTCATGAAATTGGAGTTGGTAGTAAAGAGGTCCGTGAATAATGTACACGGAGCGAGCTCGCAGTCGATAGGGAATCATACGATACCCGTCGGCTTCTGATTCCATTTCCCATCCATAAAGACGGATAGAAGCTTCTCCGGTTTGAAGAATATGAACCCACTCGGGTGAAACGTAAAACAGTTTTAAAAAGGTTCCAGCATCGACGGCGATCACATTTTCCCATCGCAGATAAGCGTGTAAGCGAAAGGTTCCTGCCTCCATCATCGATTGGAAAGCAAAGTGCTTGAAAACTTCGATGGACGAAAAATAATGCAGGATTTTTCCATCGTAACAGGATAAATAGCACATGGTTTCTTGGACTATTTGTTCCATACGCTCCGGGTCCCGAAACCATTCTTCGAAACGGGAGAGAGGTTCCCATTGATCAGCTACTTCGAGATGACAGACGGGCGTGATTTCCACCAGGGTAGGTAGAACTGCAACGGCATCGGTCGACATTTTAGTTTTGCTCGGTTGAGAAGAAAGAACGAGAATGAACCCTGTAGGCAGAAAAACTCGGATCTATATAAATACTAGAGGAAAAAAGGCGGGGGGAAGGGAAGTTCTTCCTTCCTCCCAAAGAATAAGAAAAGTGGGTGGAAAGAAAAATATCATTTCGTTCTCAGGAAAAAAAAAGAATTTTTTTTCTTGTCAACATGTTGTCTAGACATGTTTCTAAAAATAGATTTCCAACAAAGGTTCATTCTTTTCTTAGAAATCTATTTTTAGAAAAAAACTGACATATCCTTCATAACAAATTTCTTTTTTTTTCCTCCCTCCAGCAGCCAACTGGATGGGCAAGCGTTTCGGGTCAGATCAGTCCGTGCTGACATTATTTTTTTCAAAATACAATGGAATTAGTATAGAAATGTACTAGAGACTGACCCAAGGTTGAAAAGAAAATATCAAAATCAAGACTCACTTCTTGACGATTTCTTTTTCCAAAAACCTGTCGAAGAATTCTTGATGGGTTATCCAATCTCTAGACATGTCTGAAGGGAATCCAATCTAAGGTTAGCGCGCATTTACCTGACGCGAAACTCGGAATATCTGCATAAATAACAAAACGTCCATTCTTAAAAACTTACCGTCTAGTCCATTGAGTTGGTTGGAGGGGGAGAAAAAAATTTCTGAGTAATAAAAAAAAAAAAAAAACTTTTTGTTAATTTTTATGTCTTATAGACATGATAAAAATTAACTGTCCCCTCTTTTTGTCAAGGAAGGATGTCTCACCGTTTCGAAAACGAAACCAAAACTCATCCTTCTCATGGCAATTATTCCAAGAATGAGTCACAGTTTGTTTTTCGAAACGGTGAGACATCCTTCCCAGACAAAAAGAAGAGAGAGTTAATTTTTATCATGTCTAGAAGACATGATAAAAATTAACAAAAAGTTTTTTTTTTTTTTTTTTTTCACTCAGAAATTTTTTCCAAAGCTCTGAGAATTTTTTCCCAGCCGACTCAATGATCCAAACAAGACAGATCCAAATTGTTTCTAGAAGGAACTCTCCCTTCTCTATTTAAACCACTCGTGTTTCCAACTTCAGTTCAGTCTGTGCTGTGAATTCGACCTGGATACACACTTCTCCCTCCTGGAAAGAATTTCTGTGAAGGTATGCGAACATTTTTCTCAGCTCTTAGAAAATTTTACCAGCTGACTTGATCGACGAGAGACATTTCGAACATTCTGTTATCTGCGGAAGTCGTTTCATTTTCGTGCAGTCCATGCTGTGGACTCACCTGAATATCCATTGCTCCCTCCCCCTTCTGGAAAGGGTCTTTTTAGATTCTCGTCTCTCTTTTTACGTTTCGTTGGATATCTAGGACGAACTTTTTTACCTTATTTCTTTCAAACTCTAATATTGAGGTTGGAGAGCCGTCATGGAAAATCAGCCATGATCCTGACGAATCTAAACCGACTCCTTGATAGCAGAGCTATATCATGTTTTTTTTTTTGATGACAGATTTCCAAGCTCCGAGTGATGAGAAATTTAGAAATTTTGCAGTGTTAACGGAAAGGAGGAGACAGAAACCTGGAGAATGGAAATGAAGCTAAGAAATAATGCTAAGAGCTCAGGAAAAAAAGGCTCTTTCCAGGAGGGAGAAGAAGCGCAATTCTAGGTTGAGTGCACAGCACACACGGATCTGAAGTTGGAAACGCGAGGGGTTTAAATAGAGAAGCGAGAGTTTCTTCTAGAAACAATTTTGGATGTCTTGTTGTTTGGATCATGGAGTCGACTGGAAAAAAAAATTCTCAGAGCTCTGGAAAATATTTTCTGAGTGATAAAAAAAAATTTTTTTGGTTAATTTTTATCATGTTTTCTAGACATGATAAAAATTAACTGTCCCTCCTTTTTGTCAAGGAAGGTTGTATCACCCTTTCTAAAAATAGATCATGACTCATTCTTGGAATAATTGCCTTGAGAAAGTGTGAGTGATGGTCTATTTTTAGAAAGGGTGAGACATCCTTCCCAGACAAAAAAGAAGAGAGAGTTAATTTTTATCATGTCTGTAAGACATGATAAAAATTAACCAAAAGTTTTTTTTTTTTTTTCAATCTCATCTAGAGAATTTTTTCTAGCCGACTCGATCGACAAGACATGACATGACCATTTTTTTTTTAATAATGGACTTACGTTTATCCCTTTCAACCCTCGAATTTGGCTTTGGATCCGTGTCCTTGCTTCCACATTCAGAGCTCTTTTCTTCAACATTTCGATGCAGGGGAAGAATCAATTCTCTCACGACGTTTAGATATTCTTTCAGAATGCTAGAAAACTCATTCAAAGAAGAAGTATCTAAGGGTGGAGTTGCCGGTTGAGGAAAATTCACGAGTCTTGGAATCGGATTATGCGAATCCGTCTGTATGCCAAACTGTAAAGGTGAACCACCCGCTTTAGGAGAGCAGATAATAGTAAGATCCATCTTTTTCCAATTTTTGATTTGAATATACTTGTTTCTTCTTACTCGGAACATTTTCCTTTTTCTTCCTCCTCATCCAGGAACTGAATTCCAGGTGGAACGGAAGCATTTGTAATAAACTGTTGTTTCTTGGTTCCACACGCCTGACATTTTCCCGTGACCATCGGCCGTCGATTTTTCGACATGCGATAGTGGACGTCGACCGTATCGGTCTTGGTTCGGCATTTCACACACCAAATGGAATAAGAAATAGGTTCCGCGTCAGAATGCTCCATTGCAGTAACACACTCTTTATTATTTTCTTCTCTTTTGAGAGAGAGAGAGAGAGAGATCTTAACCAGAAGTGTAGATATAAAATTTAGGATACGTTTCGGATGCGTCGGCTCTTTTCGCATACCCCACTTCTTCACAGAGGTATTCCGTTTGCTGAACCGCTCTTCGAGGATAAAACTCGTTTCCCCAAGCATCGCGAGCATAACGAATTCGATCGCCGGCCGTTAAACAATATTCGACTCCATCCGCCTTTTTAGGATACATTTCATTTCCCGATTCGTCTTTGGCATAAGGGAATAAAACAGACGTATAAAGCGAATACTCGTCCCCATTTTGAAATTTCGGGTAGTATTCTCGTCCAAAAGCCGTTCGGGCATACCGTCGAGGAGCTAAAATGTATTGGTTTCCGTTTAAATCTACTGCGTAATACTCATGACCGTTTTTGTCTCGAGCCAAGATAGGATTTCCTTCAGGATCCGTACCGTATAATTCGTAATGAGGATGTTGTGGGTCGGTCGGGTATCGTTCTTTCCCCGATGCGTCCACTCGATAAACAGACATGCTTAGTTCTCGTCGCCTGCTCCTTCCTTCCTCCCACTCGAGACCCGTTGAGATGAAGGTGTGAGGTTGATATCTATAAAATGGGTTGACCCTTTCAAACTATTCCATTGTTTAAAGACGCGTGGGTTAGGAAAAAAAATATTAATAAAAGCAAATATCTGAACGGTTCAACACAACGGGTGAATGGAAAAAAGGAATAGTTCTCTCTATCCAGTCACAGGATGGTTTCTTCTTCTAGAACGGCTCACACTCAACTGAAGCGAAACTCGGAACTCGAAATGTTTAAATAGATCATAGAGTCCATTCCAGAAAGAATCCGGAGATGTCTTGTGCAGCCAAGTTGACTGGGAAAAAAATTTCTGAGTTAAAAAAAAAAAAAAAAAACTTTTGGTTAATTTTTATCATGTCTTATAGACATGATAAAAATTAACTGTCCCCTCTTTTTGTCTGGGAAGGATGTCTCACCCATTCGAAAAAAACAAACCATGACTCATTCTTGGAATTGTTGCTATTAGAAAGGGTGAGTGATGGTCTATTTTTAGAAAGAGTGAGACAACCTTCCCAGACAAAAAGGGGGTTCATTAATTTTTATCATGTCTAGAAGACATGATAAAAATTAACCAAAAGTTTTTTTTTTTTTTCAGAGTTACAGAAATTTTTTCCAGCCCACTCGATCGACAAGACGTCCCCATTTTTTATTTAAGAATGGATTCTTGTTTATTTGTGTGAGCATTCCGAGTTTCGTTTTAGATGAGTCTATGTTGTTGAAGAGGAAACATGGGTACCCTCATTTTTTTTCTTATCTGATTTCTAAGATGAATTCAGTGAGTTCACCTTGACTTTTTCAAATTTTGTTTGTTTACTTTTAGCCCAGAGGTCGATGGATAAATCATTCTGATTTTTTATATATATTTTTTGTGTCGCTCTCTCTCTCTAAGAAACCTATCTCGTTCCAAGTCTTCTCGAAGTGCTATTGGTTCGTTTCGAGACGAGGTCATTTCACATCCCCCCTCCTCAAAAAAGTAAATATATATAAATTAAAGGAAGTGATTTTCATACACACACTTCACCTTTTTGTGTGGTGTCACGATGAGCCTATCCAGTAGAGAACGTCTTAGGGAAAGAATGCGTGAACAGAAACGACGCTGGCGAAGCAATTCAGCTATTCGAGACCGAGAACGAATACTTCAAAGGGAACGTTATGCTGTTCTTAAAAAGAACTCCCGACCGCGAAAGAAACATCTTCCTCCCAAGCAGTGGGAAAGCTATACGAATTTGCAGTATAAGGATATGTGGTCCGAAGAAGCCTATCAAAAATGTATTCGACAATGTAATAAAGAGCAATACAATTTCCTGATCTACGTTCTCGTCCGTTTGTACACTTATTACGCGTTACCTGAATCGAAACGTCCCCCTCCTCTGGATATTATTGTGCAAGGATCTGCCGGAACGGGTAAATCTTTCCTGATCCAAGCTTTATACCAAACTCTGATTCGAACGCCTCTTTTTAGCGAGGCGTGCTCGGTTCTCAAACTCGCACTCAGTGATCAAGGAGCGGTTTACATTACGGGAGATACTTTGCATCATGCCCTGCGTCTTCAAATGAACGGGACTTTGTTCGACCTCTGACCCAAGAGACTTTAGACTATTACAGACCCCTGTATGCTCCTTTACGGATGGTGATTTTGGATGACGTTTCCACGATCGGATCCAATTTATTTTCGCGCCTCGACCAGCAACTTCGACAATTGTGTCATGTGCCGGATAAGCCGTTTGGGAATGTGCATATGATTAAATTTTAAGATTTGCAGCAGCTCCAACCGATTCGCGACACGCCCATTTTTTATTCTGAAGGGTGGTGGACGCCTCAATCCACCCTCTACTATGAACTAGTCGAATGTATGCGATTCTCTCTGGATTACGAGGAGAGACTCGATCGTTTAACGAGAAATCACTTTTTAGAACCGGACGATGTGGCATTTTTTCAGTCCCGCGTTCGCAGTTTCGACGAAATTCCTCGCGAAGCTATTATTCTCTGTTTTTCGAGCAAGGATGCAGAGAAATATAATATGAAACGTCTCCAATCCCGAGGGACGTACTGTTCGTGTCTGGCTCGAGACGTGATTTATTCCGAGAACGAAAAATTGCGGAAGAGGATGATGAAACGGAGTCGACATTTACATCGATCTCAGATGGCGAATCTCGAATCCGTCCTCCATTTACAAAGAGGAGCGCGATATCAATTGACTAAAACGCTCGACAGATCCAAAGGATGGATGAATGGAGCGATTGGAACACTACACCAAATAGATCAGGATGAAGACGGAGTTGTGACGCGAGTCTGGCTGCAATTTTCGAATAGTCTAGCTCCTATCGATCGCGTCTCCATTCGTATTGACACCTGTTCGACGAAAACACTCGCATTTTATCGCGAACAGTTTCCTTTGATGTTAGCCGAAGCGATCACGGCTCATAAAGCCCAAGGAGCCACCTTTCCGTCGATCGCAATTTACATGCACGGACCTTTTAATCGATTTCAGCAATATGTCGCTTTTTCTCGAGTGACTCAACCCCAGGGATTGTATATTCTGGACCAGTTTCGTCCCCGCATGAAATTGGCGAGCAAGCAAAATTACGAGGAGGAACTGGAGCGATTGCAAAACATGTCCCGGATTCCGTATGATATATCGGCTCGAGAAGAGAACCAAGATCCGTACGAGTTTCTCATGAACCTTCTTCAATGTGGGAATCGTCTTTCCTTCCATCTTTCCAATAGAAACATCTCCCAAGAAAAAGAAGTCGTCAAACTAGAAGAAAAACCTTCTTTCCATGTAAAACCTGTTATAAAATGTCACTCTTAAATCTTTTTTTAAAAATTCAATAAAAAGAAATATTCTCCATCAAAACCCCTCCATTCTTTCAAAGCTTCACAAAACGCTCAACAATGTCCACACAATGGGAAGAGTAAAATCGATCTCAACGGTCCACACAACATGTTGACTCCTCAAAATATGTCTCTCCCAAGTGACAGGATGCTTCTTCTTCAACGGCTGACACTCATCTAAAGCCAAACTGGGAATGCTTAAATAGATAAGCGAGAGTTTATTCTTAAACAAAATGGCGCTGTCTTGTCAATGGAGAATCGAGTCGGCTGGGAAAAATTTTTGAGAGCCGGGAAAAAAAATTCTCTAACTAAAAAAAAAAAAAAAAAAACTTTTGGTTAATTTTTATCATGTCTTATAGACATGATAAAAATTAACTCTACCCTCCTTTTGTATGGGAATGTTGTCTCTCCGTTTCTAAAAATAGACCAGAACCCATTCTTGGAATTTTATTCTTTTTAGAAAGGATGAGTGATGGTCTATTTTTAGAAACGGTGAAACAACAATCCCACACAAATGGGGAAGGTAGTTAATTTTTATCATGTCTAAAGACATGATAAAAATTAACTTCTCCAATTGACGACACAGCGCCATTTTTTTAAGAATGGACTCTCGTTTATCTATTTAAGCATTTCGAGTGTCACTTCAGATGAATGTCAGCCGTTGAGGAAGAAAAACGCAGATTCCCATTTTCTCATTTCCTTCAGAGAGAGAGAGACCTAGATTTTCGAGACTCGATGACTTTTCAAGCATTTTTTGTTTAACCTATTCGACTTCATATTTGTCTGACGTTCAAGAGTATGATCTCTCGTGGATGGATCTCTTCCACCTCATTCTCTTTCCAGTCGATTTAGAAGGGGAAGGGGAGATTTTTTTTTCCTCATGGAGGATGTCTCCTGAATACCGTTCAAAGTGTCTATGGAGAAATTATATGGTCAGAGTCACGGATTTCCAGGGTAATCTGCTTCTCAGCTAAAAAAAAGGATCTCTCTTTCCCAGTCTGTCTTCGATTGCCTCGTTAACTGTGAAACCCATCGCTTTTCCGATTTTATGGTTCTCTCAGTATAATCAGACAGTCGGTCACAAAAGTATTCGAACACCGGTACCCTATCAGAAAATGACAAGATGGCATTTTTTTTCTCTTTCTCTCTGTGTGTCGTGTTATTCCATCCTAGGTTTTCTTCTCCCCCCATCTTGGAAAAAACTGGAAAAAATTGGTTACGATCTCTTTTTGAATGGGGAGATGCCATTTTGAGAAAAAGCTGACGACCCTATCTTGGAGAATGAACATGACCGCTCTACACACCCTTTCACTCTCTCTCTCTCTCTTTGAATTGGGAAGCCATTTTGGGAAAAAGCAGACGACCCTATCTTGGAGAATGGAAATGAACGCCTCTCCCTCTCTCTTTGAAATGGAAAGCCATTTTGGGATCCTCTATTCTTGGGGAGGGAGAAAACTGAAGTCTGTACTTCGCTGTCTCTGAATGCGGAAAGCCATTTTGGAAAAAGCGGACCCTCTTCTTCTGATCTTGGAGAACTGGAAATGAACGCTCTACACGACCTCTCTTTGAATTCAGACGGTATTTTGGGACCTTCTAATGTTCGAAAACTGAAATGGACGCTCTACGCTTTTTCTCTCTCTCTCTCTGAAATGGGTAGTCATTTGAAAACTCCCTAACTTTGGAAAAAAACAGAAATGAACGCTCTACACCATCTCTCTTTGAAAATGGGGGGGTGTCATTTTGAGACCTCCCTCCCCTAAACTTGGAAAAAAAACTGAAATGAACGCTCTACACTTTCTCTCTTTGGACATGGGTAACCCTTTGGGGACCCTCTCCTCTTGGTAGGAAAAAAAAAAGAACTGAAGTGAAGGCTCTACACAATCTCTCTTGGAATGGGATCCATATTTCGGGAAACGTGGATCACCTCATGCTGGAAAACTGAAGTGAACCACCAAGATTGGACTCTATAATATTTTTTTTAATTGACATTATGACCCTCCTCCAATTTGTTATTAAAAAAAATTTTTTTTTGTTTTGGTTTTTATCCCATTTCCGATGTGATTTCAGAAATGCAATTCCATAACAGTTCAATTTCATTCGAGGTTAAATGATCTAAACAGTCTTTGACCCACCCATCCGTATGATTATTTTCTTGTCCTTCCTGTTGCACCAAATTTTGTAAGTCCATATAATCATTCCATACGGGAAGGGCTGGATCCTCACAAGGCTGTCTTGAAACACTTGGAGTCTCTTTGGGATGAGTGGAGGGATCTAGGATGTCTGGACCCAGCTGCGATTCTACCTCCATGATTTCTGGACCCGTTGGAACTTGTTTACCCGGCTGAAATTCTACCTCTACGATTTCTGGACCCGTTGGAACTTGTGAACCCGGCTGTGATTCTACCTCCATGATTTCTGGACCCGTTGGAACTTGTTTACCCGGCTGACATTCTACCTCTACGATGTCGGGACTTTTTAAGCTTGTGGACCTGTCTGACATTCTACCTCTACGATGTCGGGACAGGTTGGAGGAGGAGAAGAAGAAGAAGAGGATACTGGAAGAGGTTCTGTCTCTGAGGAGTCCAAAAGAGGTTGCCTGTTTGAACAAGTCGGGGAAGAAGAAGAAGAAGCTTCTGGGTTCTGAAGCGGATCTTGCACGCCAGGTAGGTTTCGGTAAGTCGACCGTTTTTTAAGAGGTAATTTTTTTTCTTCCTCCTCATCTTCAATTGTGATGACTTCAATTTCATTCCGTTGCCGGGTCGATTTTGTTTCGGGCCATGACGACGGTTTGGTCCAGCTCCTCTTATCATCTAAGGAAGGGATGGGTAAAGTTGGCGGAGGGTTTTCTTCTTCTTTTTCTTGAAACATCATCGGCGATTGGAAAGAAATCTCCTCTTTCAATTGTTTCCAAAGCGAGTACGAGCACCGATCGACGAGAAAGAGACTCTTCTGGGTTGTGACGATGAGATATTGCGTTTTCGGGGGAACGACATAGTTTTGAAAAGGTCTTAGAGTATATTTCTTATATTTCATCCTGTCGCTGACTTTAAAACTTCTTTCCTTCAGATTGGGGGACGATGATTCGTAATAGGCGAGAGGAGCGGCTGTGGTTTGAACAATATGAACTTCGTCCTCAGCCGTCGTTCTCACTCCAAACGTAAAATATCGTTTCGTGAGAAAAATATTCTTCCACCGAAAACTCGTGCGCGGATCCGTATATCGCCGGTCTGTTTGAATGGGCCGTCTCAAAGCTCGATCCATCCGATTCCAAGAGAAGGGAGATTCCTCTTTCGTTTGTTGCGATTCGAATAAATTTCTGTATATATCAAAATCGTAAAAAACAACCTTATATTTAGCGTAGGTATAATGAAACACTCAATCGATTTCGAGGGCAGCTAAAGGTCCCTCCTCATCAGGAGAAAGAAATACATAGAAAGAAGAAAATAGGAATCACAGAAACACGTGGTGCTTATCAGCACTGCACGTGGTTATAACTAGATTTTTAATCAGAGTTGCACTGGCCGCCTACTTTTACTGAGCCAGGCTGTCTGATCAAGCGTAAAGAAATATTAGCGAAGTTAAAATAGGGAGCGAGGGCAAATGCACATTACGCTCAAAATCTGAACTTCAAATAATGGAAAGCAACCACTGAACGGATTTTTATACCCTCTGGTAGTACCAAGTGCGAGGAGGTAACGCCATCTATCGGCAAAAAAAATTGAATTAAGACAGTAGAATTTTAAAGGCATTAGGAAGGACTGGATTGGACTTTAAATCATTAACTAAACTTTTTAAATCTTTGTGAATGTGAAAAGCCTCAAAATCCAATTCGCCTATGGAAGAAGCCTTTTGGATGATTTTTGCAGACCCAAAATCAAAACCATAATTTTGATTTTGGGTCTGCAAAAATCATCCAAAAGGCTTCTTCCATAGGCGAATTGGATTTTCTTGAGGCTTTTCACATTCACAAAGATTTAAAAAGTTTAGTTAATGATTTAAAGTCCAATCCAGTCCTTCCTAATGCCTTTAAAATTCTACTGTCTTAATTCAATTTTTTTTGCCGATAGATGGCGTTACCTCCTCGCACTTGGTACTACCAGAGGGTATAAAAATCCGTTCAGTGGTTGCTTTCCATTTTTTGAAGTTCAGATTTTGAGCGTAATGTGCATTTGCCCTCGCTTCCTATTTTAACTTCGCTAATATTTCTTTATGCTTGATCAGACAGCCTGGCTCAGTAAAAGTAGGCGGCCAGTGCAACTGTGATTAAAAATCTAGTTATAACCACGTGCAGTGCTGATAAGCACCACGTGTTTCTGTGATTCCTATTTTCTTCTTTCTATGTATTTCTTTCTCCTGATGAGGAGGGACCTTTAGCTGCCCTCGAAATCGATTGAGTGTTTCATTATACCTACGCTAAATATAAGGTTGTTTTTTACGATTTTGATTGTCACATTAGCGTGTTTCTCTTCTATTCTGTATATATTCTGAACGAGCAGGTTGGAGGATTCGACATCTTGGTTGAAAGAAACGATCGCTTGATGAGGTGGTAAATGAGGAACAAATGTCGCACAATGACACGCCAAAAAAATTTTCAAGTTGGAGATTTGCTTTAGCGTCTTCAAATCCTCCCCGTTCGAAATCCGTTGAGTTGGAAAAACGTCTAATAGCGACATGGCTCCCAATGGAAAAGAAATGATCTCGCCCAGTACTCTCGTCTTTTTATATATCTATATAGACACACACAGACACACATAGAGGCTCTATGACGTCCGTTTTATTTGTTTTTTTTTTGTTTCTCTCTCTCTTCTTTCCAAGAAATCTTATCTCCATGACCTCTTTTTCTTTTCTTAAAAAGATGAATGTGTGTGGGAATGAGGAAGTGAAAGTAATAATTTAATAAACAAAAAATTATCCAACCATGACCTTCTTTTTTTTTTCAAAGTCACCCTTTCCAATCCAAGGACGTCCAGAGATAGAGGAAGCAGGGGGAGAGGAGGAGGAGGGAAGGGAAGGTCACACTCTCTTTCTCTCTATAAATAAAAGGGGAGAGCCCCAAAGTCGTATTTTTGTCCAAGTGGATCATGAGGAGGCATCCCCAGCTCACTACGTGTATTCCTTTCAAATATAAATATGTTGATCTTTCCTTTTATATCATCCAAGGAGTCGTTTACCTGAAAGCCTCCGATTTTTCAAAATGTGCGGGTTATTATACCGTGGGGAGTTATCAAAAGATGCGGGACGAATTTTTATCCGACGAAAACGTGTTGATGGCTCGTGACATTCCACCTTTGGATGCACAAATTTTGTTAATGAAACGAGCCAAATATTTTTACACGTCCCACTTTCTAACCGTCTCGCAAATGAATAGGATTATGGATCGTCTTGAGAAGACAAAAGGGATTCTCGTTCATTTTAGTGAATGGTTGCATAAATGTTTGCACGAACCTCTCTCGATCGAGAAGACTGGGAAGAATACCTATTATATTCTTCTCGAGGACTCTCCTCCTTCGTCTCATCACAGAGAGGCCACGACTTTTGAAAAAATCCTCGAGCAAGAAAAAATAGAATGGTGGAACAACTACCCCATCCCTCTCCCCGAGCATCAAGAGGAGCCTGTTCAGAAGAAAAAGAAAAAACCTTTCCAAAAGCCTATCCTCATCCTCCTCGATAATGATGGGGATGAGGAGAAGCCTGTTCAGATTCCTCTCCGTTTGTCAAAACCCGTCGAGGATGAAAAACCTCTCCCTTCCTCAAAACCCCTTGAGGAAGAGAGACCCCTCGAGAAGGAGAGATCTCTCCCATTGTCAAACCTCCTCGAAGAGGAAAAACCTCTCCATTTATCAAGACCCCTCGAGAAGGAGGGACCTCTCCCATTGTCAAACCTCCTCGAAGAGGAAAAACCTCTCCATTTATCAAGACCCCTCGAGAAGGAGGGACCTCTTCCATTATCAAACCCCCTCGAAGATGAAAAACCTCTCCATTTATCAAGCCCCTCGAAAATGAGGGACCTCTCGATTTGTCAAAACCCCTCGAGGATAAGGGAACCAAAACTTCTCTCTCTTTCGAAGAGGAGGGACCTCTCAATTTGTCAAGACCCCTCAAGAATAAGGGAACCGAAAATCCTCTCCCTTTCTCAAGACTTCTCGAGGAGGAGGAGGAGGAGAGACCGCTCCATGTCTCAAGACAGGACCCCCCTCTATCTCTTGAGGATCCGAGGGAGACGATTCCTATTGAAAAACCATCTATCGACGATCCCCAGAAAAGGTCTTCGGAGGAGATTAGACTTCCATGTAGAAAACGAGTCTGCCACAATCATAATAATAATCATAATAATAATAATATTAATAATAATATACCCCCTTCCCAACAACAGAATCCTACAACATTTGCAGATAAATGCATTCAAACCAATCCCTTTATAGTAACCCTTTTGATTGGAGAACCCGTGCATTAGCCTCGGAAAAAAAAATGAGATTCTAGACTGTTTCTATGACCAGAATGTTAAGCCAATAGATAGGTCTAGCTCAGAATTTTTCTTTTTAAAATAAAATAAATAAATAATCCAAAGACTATTCGTAAATATAAATGGTAAAGTCTTGAGTCGGGTGGAAAAAATTTTCAGAGCTGAGAAAAATTCTATAACTCTAAAAAAAAAAAAAAAAAAAAAAACTTTTTGTTAATTTTTATCATGTCTTAGACATGATAAAAATTAACGACCCCCTTCCCTTTTCGTCTGGGAATGTTGTCTCACTCTTTTGAAAAACAAATCGTGATTCATTCATGGAATGATTGCCATTAGAGAAAGGATGAGTCATGGTCTATTTTTAGAAAGGGTGAGACATCCTTCCCAGACAAAAAGGGAGGGTCATTAATTTTTATCATGTCTAAGACATGATAAAAATTAACCAAAAGTTTTTTTTTTTTTCTTTGAGAATTTTTTATCTCACCTCTGAGAAATTTTTTTTCTCCCAGCCGATTCGAGACTTTACCATTTGTTTTTAAGAATGATTTCTCCCTGATCTATTATTTCAAAATTCCAAGTTTCGCTTCAGAACCATCTGTGCTGTTGAAGAAGTAACGTGATATATGTATTTTTTTAATGAGTTCTGTCAAGATTCAATTGTGCAGGATCGACCTTGCGAATTTCTTCTCTGTGTCTTTAAATAATAATGATACCGAACTGCTTTTTGTAGAGCGCAATGGAAAAAACCTTTTGTATGGTTAGGACAATTCATGTGTTCGATCCCATTGTATTTGAGAATCTCTTGCGTCGATCCCGAAATGCAATAAATGGATCTTTGCAACCATTTCTCTAAAAACCGCCGTTTCATTTCTCCTCGCACCCAAATCATGGAAAAAGGTTCCTTCAACATCGTTAACACCCATGGAAAATAACTGTACGGAATTTCTCCTTCGTACCACGACAAGCCGTGATAATAATCACTCGCCCACACAGCGGTTCGTTTTTCTTTCTCGGTGAGCATTTGCCATGGAAACGGGGGTTTAAAAACAAATACCCCTCGAGAAGTACCGTCCAATGTGACGTAAGCCAATTCTTTCACAATAAAGGCTCCTTGAGAATCGTAGAAACCTTCAAAGTCGAGCACGAGTTCCATGTTTTTTATTTCTTTTTCTTTCCAAGGTGACCTTTATTATTATTATTATTATTATGATGGATGTGTATTGAGATACGCACGATATTATTCAAAAAACAAATATATATACGAATGTGACCTTTCCCAGGATTCATACGACCTGTCACGTGCAACCTTCTCTCTCTCTCTCTATAAAAGAGGAGACGGCGAGAGAACGCTATCCATTTTTTCCTTCAGGACACACAGCGAGAGAGAGAGAATTTTGTTTTCTTTTTTTCCTCAATTGAAGAAGATGGACATTTTGAGTGCCAAACCTCTCAAAGATTCCTACATTGTTCTGGTCATGGAATACTTTCACTGTTATGATCCAAAGACGGGAGATATATGTTTCATCTTGAAAGAACTGGGCTACATCACTTGCGATTTAACCTTATGCGGATCCATGATTTTTCTCCCTCCTGTCCATTACGATGACTTATCGTCCCGCAATCAAGCTGTGGTCAACCAGACTACAAATAACCGACACGGCCTTCAATGGACCGAGGGTCGTCTTTCCTACGAGCATCTTCCTACGATCCTGAAAATACTGACCGAAAATGTGGAGGTGATCTACGTCAATGGATACGATAAAGCCGAATTTTTCAGCAAGCTCTGCCAGCGATCCGTTTACGAGTCTTACATCCCAGGGAAAACCGAGTGGCGGAACAAGTCGAAATGCACGCGACACCAATATTTCCAAATGATTCATTGTGCTGAGAACAAGGTGAGAAATTTTCGATACCATTTGATGGAGGGTAGTTACGTTTTCCGGAAATTACATTGTTACCCCTCCGAGAGCAAAGCTGTCGAAGACGAAGAGGAGGCGGAAGAATCTCCCCAGGAGAACTCGTGCGACGATGAGGAGGAGGAGGAGGATTAACTTTCTAATAATAATAATAATAATAAATGTCTAAGTTGGGATGCTTTAGAGACCCAAGAATATTGGTCTCAACCCTTATCTCACCTAGACCTGAAAGAGGATCCTCAAGTGTACTCTTTGTGGTCCTCTTCTAAAATTTGGTCTTGGAGAGAACCCTTGAATGTTCATGAATGAAATGGTATGTAAATCCCTAGAGAAAAAAAAAATAGAAAAAAAAAGTTCTTTTTTTTGTAATATGTTGATTTCTTTCCAATCCCATTTCTTTTCCATAACTCCAGCCCAATCGACGAGAAGAAGAAGAATTTTCCAAGTTACACAAGACGAATCTTCCAAGTTACACAAGATGTAGAAAGATTTCACAAGGATTTATAAATTACACGCTCCCACATGATATATGTATAGAGAGAAAAGGACCCTCTGTTCTCTAGCCAATACGTCAAGACTTCCCTAAACTAAGAGAGATCATGAGTACCGAGGAAACCTTAGCAGAGCAAGTGGAAAGACTTTCAAAGAGATTAGAAGAGTTAAGACGGGATAGATTTACAGTTCCGCCGACTAAAGAGGAAACTATCATCGATTTCAACAAACCGCTGTACTTTCATCCTCTACCCCAAATAATGAGACGAGTGGACTCGCCGTTGAACAGTTCCAATGAGAAACAAAATGTCACTTATTTGAATAGTCAATTTCAACACATGAATATTTCATAAGTATTTTTTTTGTTTTTTTTCCCTAAAGCGTAGGGAGATCGGATCAGTAGTTTTTCCCTTTTCATCGTCGAAAAAGATTGGGAGGAAAAATCTTTCTAAGCTCTCTCAGAAAAATTTTTCAGCCTTTAAAAAAAAAAAATAAAATAAATAAATAAACTTTTGGTTAATTTTTATCATGTCTTAGACATGATAAAAATTAACTCTTCCCCACTTTTGTCTGGGAATGTTGTCTCACACTTTCTAAAAATAGACCATCACTCCTCCTTTCCTAAAGAATAGAATTCCAAGAATGGGATCTGGTCTATTTTTAGAAACGGTGAGACCCTATTCCCAGACAAAAGGCGGGTAGAGTTAATTTTTATCATGTCTAAAGTTCAGGGTCCATCCATCTTCTTATGTGAAACGGTGACCCTGACGAGATCGAGATAAACAAGTCCTGTGAGTTGTTTTGTAATCTTGACGCGATCCAAGAAAGACTTTTTATTTTTTTTTTGAAATAAGCGGGGGGAAAGAGAAAATGTTCTCACGACCCTCAGATATCTTTTCATAAATATATTTTTTATCAAAGTGTTTCTTTCATTCCGATCCTTTTAAGAGGTTGGAATGACCCTGACATTTAGATGGGGTCGCGATCCCGACAGATGTCGCGCGAGTATAAAAATGTGTGTCCTCCGCGAGATTTCTTCAGAGAACAGAAGAAGACGTGAACTGAGCTGGTAAGTCCCTTTGGTCCTATGAATATGGTTATCTATAAAATCGATTTGATTCTTAGTTTTTTTTAATAATCATAATAATCATAACTTCATTTAAAAAGACCTTTGAAACTTTGAAACTTCTTAACTCTTTGAAAAGAAAAATGTCTCTTTCAAGACGACGACTCTAAAACCTTTTATTGTTTTTTCCCCCTTTCTAGATCTTCCCTGTTATACATATATACCTTTTTGATTCTTTTTTTTGCTCCTGTTTGTGGAAGACATCACCGTATTCATCGCCATGGCGTGTTCAGAAAACTTTATCGCGCTCGATCTAGAGGGTTTCCAGTCCTACACCCACAAAAAGGGTGAATTTACCTACGTTTTAAAAGAATTGGGCTATGCGACAAAAGATTTTTTGACCGTGGGATCGTTGACGTTTGCTCCTCCTCACCCCTTCCACCAACTGAGTGAAAAAAACCAAAACACAAATGCCTGGCTGACGAGAAACCGGCACGGACTTCGTTGGAACGAGGGTCATATTCCCTACAACCATTTAGGACGCATTCTCCAATCGCTCACTCACAGCTTCTCCACGGTTTATGTGGTGGGATGCCAGAAAGCTAAATTCCTTGCTAAAGCCTTGGATTATCAAAAACCCGTGACGGAAATTTATGTGCCAGATGGAATTATTTGGAAGTATCGGGGAAAATGTGCCCGACATCATCAAAGGAGAAAATATTTCCATTGTGCCGAAAACAAAGTGCGCAACTATCGATGGCATATTATGGAAGGAGATTTTCATATCAATCACGTTTATCCAGACGGAACGGAGAAAGAGGAGAGGATTCAGGAGGAAGCAGACAATCCTCTGCAAGCTTTTGATAAGGCCTACGATCAGTTAGAGAACGATCCGTCCCCAAAAGCGTACGATAACCTCATCCAGAAATGTGATAATCTGTCCTGTAACCAAGTGATGGAACATCCGGATGAGCACACGCCTTTCCACTTGATGGGCTCTTCTACTTCTTCTTTGTCGTCAACTTCCTCCAATAACTCGAGAAAGACGGAGGGTTGGGGAGACATACCTGAAAATATTCCCCATTACGATCCAGCAGCCTGTTGGGACGAACCTTCCAAAGAATCTCATGAGACCCCCAAAATATCTTCAGAGGATCCAAAGACAAAATCCACTGAGTGTTGGGACAATGAACGGACGACTCATGCTCCAAAATCCACTAAGAGTATGTCCACTGAGTGTTGGGACAATGAAACCGAAAAGACGACAGAGAATTGGGATGACCGTTCTCAAAAGTATTTGAATTGATATATACATAAACTCAGGAGAAAAAAAAATAAAGAAAAGATTTTTAGAAATAAGTAGGGAAAGGTTCTCCGCTTTCCCTATATTTATGGAAATGGACTAAGAAGAGAGAGAGACGAATCAGGAGACCAAAAAAATGGGTCTTGGAAGGAATGAGTGCAAATGCATTCGATTCCTTCCGAGACCCATTTTTTTTGTGTCCCTCTCTCATCCAATCTTGGAAAAGAACTTTGTCCTATTTTTCTAGGTCCATTCAAAAAGAAATGAATCTATCTATAAATTTTCTTAAAAGAAAAAAAACAAAAAAGATCCTTTACCTCTTGACGGTCCAAAGTCGAGAATCTTGGAAAAAGTCATCCACTCTCCATCCAGTCAAGCTTCTCTGTAGAAAATCTAGTAGGTGCATCTGCATTCTTGAACACCCGGCAGTTATTATTCGACGCGAAACGTCGAATGCTGAAATAGTTAACAGTGATCCCATTCTTAAAGAAACGGGGATGTTTTATTCATCCAGTCGAGTGCGGAAAAATTTCTGAGAGCCGGAAAAAAATTTCTCTGGCTGAAAAAAAAAAAAAAAAAAAAAATACCGCCCTTTTAGTCTGAAAATTGATGTCTTCAATTTTTCAAAAATTGAAGACATCAATTTTCAAATTTTCAGACTGAAAAGGGGGGTAATTTATTTTTCAGAAACTTTTCCCAGCCGACTCGATGTGAATAAAACTTTACTTTTTTTTTAAGAATGTTATTTAATGGATCGATTTCAACCTATCGAGTTTCGCTTGAGTTCCGGCCGTGCTGTGGGCCAACCTGGATACAAGTTTTCCCCTTTTGGAATAGAATAAAACTTTACTGTTTTTTAAGAATGTTATTTAATGGATCGATTTCAACCTATCGAGTTTCGCTTGAGTTCCGGCCGTGCTGTGGGCCCACCTGGATACATATTTTCCCCTTTTGGAATAGAATTTCCGTCAAGGTAGGCTACTTTTCCTCTTTTTGCATTTTTCATGTCATTTCATTTGTATTACAATATACTGAATACGGGCGTTCGAACTGATTTCTAGGCTATTTCTATACAAATGGAGCTCGATCCAAGAAAGAAATGATGTCTTTTTTTTATTTTGTGGACTGCCAATTTGTATTGGAATATACTGAAAACGGGTGTTCGAGTCGGTTTTCAGTATATTTCAATACAAATAGAGCTCGATCCAAGAAAGAAATGATGTCTTTTTTTTTTATTTTGTGGACTGCCAATTTGTATTGGAATATACTGAAAACGGGTGTTTGAGTCGGTTTTCAGTATATTTCAATACAAATGGAGCTCGATCCAAGAAAGAAATGATGTCTTTTTTTTATTTTGTGGACTGCCAATTTTGTATTGGAATATACTGAAAACGGGTGTTTGAGTCGGTTTTCAGTATATTTCAATACAAATAGAGCTCGATCCAAGAAAGAAATGATGTCTTTTTTTTTATTTTGTGGACTGCCAATTTGTATTGGAATATACTGAAAACGGGTGTTTGAGTCGGTTTTCAGTATATTTCAATACAAATAGAGCTCGATCCAAGAAAGAAATGATGTCTTTTTTTTTTATTTTCTGGACTGCCAATTTGTATTGGAATATACTGAAAACGGGTGTTTGAGTCGGTTTTCAGTATATTTCAATACAAATGGAGCTCGATCCAAGAAAGAAATGATGTCTTTTTTTTATTTTGTGGACTGCCAATTTTGTATTGGAATATACTGAAAACGGGTGTTTGAGTCGGTTTTCAGTATATTTCAATACAAATGGAGCTCGATCCAAGAAAGAAATGATGTCTTTTTTTTATTTTGTGGACTGCCAATTTTGTATTGGAATATACTGAAAACGGGTGTTTGAGTCGGTTTTCAGTATATTTCAATACAAATAGAGCTCGATCCAAGAAAGAAATGATATCTTTTTTTTATTTTGTGGACTGCCAATTTGTATTGGAATATACTGAAAACGGGTGTTTGAGTCGGTTTTCAGTATATTTCAATACAAATAGAGCTCGATCCAAGAAAAAAATGTTGTCTTTTTTTATTTTGTGGACTGCCAATTTTGTATTGGAATATACTGAAAACGGGTGTTTGAGTCGGTTTTCAGTATATTCCAATACAAGTGGAGCTCGATCCAAGAAAAAAATGATGTCTTTTTTTTATTTTGTGGACTGCCAATTTTGTATTGGAATATACTGAAAACGGGTGTTTGAGTCGGTTTTCAGTATATTCCAATACAAGTGGAGCTCGATCCAAGAAAAAAATGATGTCTTTTTTTATTTTGTGGATTGCCAGTTTTGTATTGGAATATACTGAAAACGGGTATTTGAGTCGGTTTTCAGTATATTTCAATACAAGTGGAGCTGGATCCAAGAAAAAAATGATGTCTTTTTTTTATGTTGTGAACAGCCAATTTTGTATTGGAATATACTGAAAACGGGCGTTCACGTTGGTTTTCAGTATATTACAATACAAGTGGAGCTGGATCCAAGAAAAAAATGATGTCTTTTTTTTATTTTGTGGACAGCCAATTTTGTATTGGAATATACTGAAAACGGGCGTTCACGTTGGTTTTCAGTATATTCCAATACAAATGGAGCTGGATCCAAGAAAAAAATGATGTCTTTTTTTTATGTTGTGGACTGCCCTATTTTGTATTGGAATATACTGAAAACGGGCGTTCACGACGGTTTTCAGTATATTACAATACAAGTGGAGCTCGATCCAAGAAAAAAATGATGTCTTTTTTTTTATTTTGTGGACAGCCAATTTTGTATTGGAATATACTGAAAACGGGCGTTCACGTCGGTTTTCAGTATGTTACAATACAAGTGGAGCTCGATCCAAGAAAAAAATGATGTCTTTCTTTTATTTTGTGGACTGCCAATTTTGTATTGGAATATACTGAAAACGGGCGTTCAAGTTGGTTTTCAGTATATTACAATACAAGTGGAGCTGGATCCAAGAAAAAAATGATGTCTTTTTTTTATTTTGTGGACAGCCAATTTTGTATTGGAATATACTGAAAACGGGCGTTCACGTTGGTTTTCAGTATATTCCAATAGAAATGGAGCTGGATTCAAGAAAAAAATGATGTCTTTTTTTTATGTTGTGGACTGCCCTATTTTGTATTGGAATATACTGAAAACGGGCGTTCACGTCGGTTTTCAGTATATTACAATACAAGTGGAGCTCGATCCAAGAAAAAAATGATGTCTTTCTTTTATTTTGTGGACTGCCAATTTTGTATTGGAATATACTGAAAACGGGGGTTCTCGTCGGTTTTCAGTATATTTCAATACAAATGGAGCTCCATCCAAGAAAAAAATGATGTCTTTTTTTATGTTGTGGACTGCCCTATTTTGTATTGGAATATACTGAAAACGGGCGTTCACGTTGGTTTTCAGTATATTCCAATACAAATGGAGCTGGATCCAAGAAAAAAATGATGTCTTTTTTTATTTTGTGGACAGCCAATTTTGTATTGGAATATACTGAAAACGGGTGTTTGAGTCGGTTTTCAGTATATTTCAATACAAATGGAGCTCGATCCAAGAAAGAAATGATGTCTTTTTTTTTTATTTTGTGGACTGCCAATTTGTATTGGAATATACTGAAAACGGGTGTTTGAGTCGGTTTTCAGTATATTTCAATACAAATGGAGCTCGATCCAAGAAAGAAATGATGTCTTTTTTTTATTTTGTGGACTGCCAATTTTGTATTGGAATATACTGAAAACGGGTGTTTGAGTCGGTTTTCAGTATATTTCAATACAAATAGAGCTCGATCCAAGAAAGAAATGATGTCTTTTTTTTTATTTTGTGGACTGCCAATTTGTATTGGAATATACTGAAAACGGGTGTTTGAGTCGGTTTTCAGTATATTTCAATACAAATAGAGCTCGATCCAAGAAAGAAATGATGTCTTTTTTTTTTTATTTTCTGGACTGCCAATTTGTATTGGAATATACTGAAAACGGGTGTTTGAGTCGGTTTTCAGTATATTTCAATACAAATGGAGCTCGATCCAAGAAAGAAATGATGTCTTTTTTTTATTTTGTGGACTGCCAATTTTGTATTGGAATATACTGAAAACGGGTGTTTGAGTCGGTTTTCAGTATATTTCAATACAAATGGAGCTCGATCCAAGAAAGAAATGATGTCTTTTTTTTATTTTGTGGACTGCCAATTTTGTATTGGAATATACTGAAAACGGGTGTTTGAGTCGGTTTTCAGTATATTTCAATACAAATAGAGCTCGATCCAAGAAAGAAATGATATCTTTTTTTTATTTTGTGGACTGCCAATTTGTATTGGAATATACTGAAAACGGGTGTTTGAGTCGGTTTTCAGTATATTTCAATACAAATAGAGCTCGATCCAAGAAAAAAATGTTGTCTTTTTTTATTTTGTGGACTGCCAATTTTGTATTGGAATATACTGAAAACGGGTGTTTGAGTCGGTTTTCAGTATATTCCAATACAAGTGGAGCTCGATCCAAGAAAAAAATGATGTCTTTTTTTTATTTTGTGGACTGCCAATTTTGTATTGGAATATACTGAAAACGGGTGTTTGAGTCGGTTTTCAGTATATTCCAATACAAGTGGAGCTCGATCCAAGAAAAAAATGATATCTTTTTTTATTTTGTGGATTGCCAGTTTTGTATTGGAATATACTGAAAACGGGTATTTGAGTCGGTTTTCAGTATATTTCAATACAAGTGGAGCTGGATCCAAGAAAAAAATGATGTCTTTTTTTTATGTTGTGAACAGCCAATTTTGTATTGGAATATACTGAAAACGGGCGTTCACGTTGGTTTTCAGTATATTACAATACAAGTGGAGCTGGATCCAAGAAAAAAATGATGTCTTTTTTTTATTTTGTGGACAGCCAATTTTGTATTGGAATATACTGAAAACGGGCGTTCACGTTGGTTTTCAGTATATTCCAATACAAATGGAGCTGGATCCAAGAAAAAAATGATGTCTTTTTTTTATGTTGTGGACTGCCCTATTTTGTATTGGAATATACTGAAAACGGGCGTTCACGACGGTTTTCAGTATATTACAATACAAGTGGAGCTCGATCCAAGAAAAAAATGATGTCTTTTTTTTTATTTTGTGGACAGCCAATTTTGTATTGGAATATACTGAAAACGGGCGTTCACGTCGGTTTTCAGTATGTTACAATACAAGTGGAGCTCGATCCAAGAAAAAAATGATGTCTTTCTTTTATTTTGTGGACTGCCAATTTTGTATTGGAATATACTGAAAACGGGCGTTCAAGTTGGTTTTCAGTATATTACAATACAAGTGGAGCTGGATCCAAGAAAAAAATGATGTCTTTTTTTTATTTTGTGGACAGCCAATTTTGTATTGGAATATACTGAAAACGGGCGTTCACGTTGGTTTTCAGTATATTCCAATAGAAATGGAGCTGGATTCAAGAAAAAAATTATGTCTTTTTTTTATGTTGTGGACTGCCCTATTTTGTATTGGAATATACTGAAAACGGGCGTTCACGTCGGTTTTCAGTATATTACAATACAAGTGGAGCTCGATCCAAGAAAAAAATGATGTCTTTCTTTTATTTTGTGGACTGCCAATTTTGTATTGGAATATACTGAAAACGGGGGTTCTCGTCGGTTTTCAGTATATTTCAATACAAATGGAGCTCCATCCAAGAAAAAAATGATGTCTTTTTTTATGTTGTGGACTGCCCTATTTTGTATTGGAATATACTGAAAACGGGCGTTCACGTTGGTTTTCAGTATATTCCAATACAAATGGAGCTGGATCCAAGAAAAAAATGATGTCTTTTTTTATTTTGTGGACAGCCAATTTTGTATTGGAATATACTGAAAACGGGTGTTTGAGTCGGTTTTCAGTATATTTCAATACAAATAGAGCTCGATCCAAGAAAGAAATGATGTCTTTTTTTTATTTTGTGGACTGCCAATTTGTATTGGAATATACTGAAAACGGGTATTTGAGTCGGTTTTCAGTATATTTCAATACAAGTGGAGCTGGATCCAAGAAAAAAATGATGTCTTTTTTTTATGTTGTGAACAGGCAATTTTGTATTGGAATATACTGAAAACGGGCGTTCTCGTCGGTTTTCAGTATATTTCAATACAAATGGACCTCCATCCAAGAAAAAAATGATGTCTTTTTTTATGTTGTGGACTGCCCTATTTTGTATTGGAATATACTGAAAACGGGCGTTCACGTTGGTTTTCAGTATATTCCAATACAAATGGAGCTGGATCCAAGAAAAAAATGATGTCTTTTTTTTATTTTGTGGACAGCCAATTTTGTATTGGAATATACTGAAAACGGGTGTTTGAGTCGGTTTTCAGTATATTTCAATACAAATAGAGCTCGATCCAAGAAAGAAATGATGTCTTTTTTTTATTTTGTGGACTGCCAATTTGTATTGGAATATACTGAAAACGGGTATTTGAGTCGGTTTTCAGTATATTTCAATACAAGTGGAGCTGGATCCAAGAAAAAAATGATGTCTATTTTTTATGTTGTGAACAGGCAATTTTGTATTGGAATATACTGAAAACGGGCGTTCTCGTCGGTTTTCAGTATAATACAATACAAGTGGAGCTGGATCCAAGAAAAAAATGATGTCTTTTTTTTATTTTGTGGACAGCCAATTTTGTATTGGAATATACTGAAAACGGGCATTCACGTTGGTTTTCAGTATATTCCAATACAAACGGAGCTGGATCCAAGAAAAAAATGATGTCTTTTTTTTATTTTGTGGACAGCCAATTTTGTATTGGAATATACTGAAAACGGGTTTTTGAGTCGGTTTTCAGTATATTTCAATACAAATAGAGCTCGATCCAAGAAAGAAATGATGTCTTTTTTTTATTTTGTGGACTGCCAATTTGTATTGGAATATACTGAGAACGGGTATTTGAGTCGGTTTTCAGTATATTTCAATACAAGTGGAGCTGGATCTAAGAAAAAAATGATGTCTTTTTTTTATGTTGTGGACAGCCAATTTTGTATTGGAATATACTGAAAACGGGCGTTCACGTTGGTTTTCAGTATATTTCAATACAAATAGAGCTCGATCCAAGAAAGAAATGATATCTTTTTTTTATTTTGTGGACTGCCAATTTGTATTGGAATATACTGAAAACGGGTGTTTGAGTCGGTTTTCAGTATATTTCAATACAAATAGAGCTCGATCCAAGAAAAAAATGTTGTCTTTTTTTATTTTGTGGACTGCCAATTTTGTATTGGAATATACTGAAAACGGGTGTTTGAGTCGGTTTTCAGTATATTCCAATACAAGTGGAGCTCGATCCAAGAAAAAAATGATGTCTTTTTTTTATTTTGTGGACTGCCAATTTTGTATTGGAATATACTGAAAACGGGTGTTTGAGTCGGTTTTCAGTATATTCCAATACAAGTGGAGCTCGATCCAAGAAAAAAATGATGTCTTTTTTTATTTTGTGGATTGCCAGTTTTGTATTGGAATATACTGAAAACGGGTATTTGAGTCGGTTTTCAGTATATTTCAATACAAGTGGAGCTGGATCCAAGAAAAAAATGATGTCTTTTTTTTATGTTGTGAACAGCCAATTTTGTATTGGAATATACTGAAAACGGGCGTTCACGTTGGTTTTCAGTATATTACAATACAAGTGGAGCTGGATCCAAGAAAAAAATGATGTCTTTTTTTTATTTTGTGGACAGCCAATTTTGTATTGGAATATACTGAAAACGGGCGTTCACGTTGGTTTTCAGTATATTCCAATACAAATGGAGCTGGATCCAAGAAAAAAATGATGTCTTTTTTTTATGTTGTGGACTGCCCTATTTTGTATTGGAATATACTGAAAACGGGCGTTCACGACGGTTTTCAGTATATTACAATACAAGTGGAGCTCGATCCAAGAAAAAAATGATGTCTTTTTTTTTATTTTGTGGACAGCCAATTTTGTATTGGAATATACTGAAAACGGGCGTTCACGTCGGTTTTCAGTATGTTACAATACAAGTGGAGCTCGATCCAAGAAAAAAATGATGTCTTTCTTTTATTTTGTGGACTGCCAATTTTGTATTGGAATATACTGAAAACGGGCGTTCAAGTTGGTTTTCAGTATATTACAATACAAGTGGAGCTGGATCCAAGAAAAAAATGATGTCTTTTTTTTATTTTGTGGACAGCCAATTTTGTATTGGAATATACTGAAAACGGGCGTTCACGTTGGTTTTCAGTATATTCCAATAGAAATGGAGCTGGATTCAAGAAAAAAATTATGTCTTTTTTTTATGTTGTGGACTGCCCTATTTTGTATTGGAATATACTGAAAACGGGCGTTCACGTCGGTTTTCAGTATATTACAATACAAGTGGAGCTCGATCCAAGAAAAAAATGATGTCTTTCTTTTATTTTGTGGACTGCCAATTTTGTATTGGAATATACTGAAAACGGGGGTTCTCGTCGGTTTTCAGTATATTTCAATACAAATGGAGCTCCATCCAAGAAAAAAATGATGTCTTTTTTTATGTTGTGGACTGCCCTATTTTGTATTGGAATATACTGAAAACGGGCGTTTACGTTGGTTTTCAGTATATTCCAATACAAATGGAGCTGGATCCAAGAAAAAAATGATGTCTTTTTTTATTTTGTGGACAGCCAATTTTGTATTGGAATATACTGAAAACGGGTGTTTGAGTCGGTTTTCAGTATATTTCAATACAAATAGAGCTCGATCCAAGAAAGAAATGATGTCTTTTTTTTATTTTGTGGACTGCCAATTTGTATTGGAATATACTGAAAACGGGTATTTGAGTCGGTTTTCAGTATATTTCAATACAAGTGGAGCTGGATCCAAGAAAAAAATGATGTCTTTTTTTTATGTTGTGAACAGGCAATTTTGTATTGGAATATACTGAAAACGGGCGTTCTCGTCGGTTTTCAGTATATTTCAATACAAATGGACCTCCATCCAAGAAAAAAATGATGTCTTTTTTTATGTTGTGGACTGCCCTATTTTGTATTGGAATATACTGAAAACGGGCGTTCACGTTGGTTTTCAGTATATTCCAATACAAATGGAGCTGGATCCAAGAAAAAAATGATGTCTTTTTTTTATTTTGTGGACAGCCAATTTTGTATTGGAATATACTGAAAACGGGTGTTTGAGTCGGTTTTCAGTATATTTCAATACAAATAGAGCTCGATCCAAGAAAGAAATGATGTCTTTTTTTTATTTTGTGGACTGCCAATTTGTATTGGAATATACTGAAAACGGGTATTTGAGTTGGTTTTCAGTATATTTCAATACAAGTGGAGCTGGATCCAAGAAAAAAATGATGTCTATTTTTTATGTTGTGAACAGGCAATTTTGTATTGGAATATACTGAAAACGGGCGTTCTCGTCGGTTTTCAGTATAATACAATACAAGTGGAGCTGGATCCAAGAAAAAAATGATGTCTTTTTTTTATTTTGTGGACAGCCAATTTTGTATTGGAATATACTGAAAACGGGCGTTCACGTTGGTTTTCAGTATATTCCAATACAAACGGAGCTGGATCCAAGAAAAAAATGATGTCTTTTTTTTATTTTGTGGACAGCCAATTTTGTATTGGAATATACTGAAAACGGGTTTTTGAGTCGGTTTTCAGTATATTTCAATACAAATAGAGCTCGATCCAAGAAAGAAATGATGTCTTTTTTTTATTTTGTGGACTGCCAATTTGTATTGGAATATACTGAGAACGGGTATTTGAGTCGGTTTTCAGTATATTTCAATACAAGTGGAGCTGGATCTAAGAAAAAAATGATGTCTTTTTTTTATGTTGTGAACAGCCAATTTTGTATTGGAATATACTGAAAACGGGCGTTCACGTTGGTTTTCAGTATATTCCAATACAAATGGAGCTGGATCCAAGAAAAAAATGATGTCTTTTTTTATGTTGTGGACTGCCCTATTTTGTATTGGAATATACTGAAAACGGGCGTTCACGTCGGTTTTCAGTATATTACAATACAAGTGGAGCTCGATCCAAGAAAAAAATGATGTCTTTTTTTTATTTTGTGGACAGCCAATTTTGTATTGGAATATACTGAAAACGGGTGTTTGAGTCGGTTTTCAGTATATTTCAATACAAATAGAGCTCGATCCAAGAAAGAAATGATGTCTTTTTTTTATTTTGTGGACTGCCAATTTGTATTGGAATATACTGAAAACGGGTATTTGAGTCGGTTTTCAGTATATTTCAATAAGAGTGGAGCTGGATCCAAGAAAAAAATGATGTCTTTTTTTTATGTTGTGAACAGGCAATTTTGTATTGGAATATACTGAAAACGGGCGTTCTCGTCGGTTTTCAGTATATTACAATACAATTGGAGCTGGATCCAAGAAAAAAATGATGTCTTTTTTTTATTTTGTGGACAGCCAATTTTGTATTGGAATATACTGAAAACGGGCGTTCACGTTGGTTTTCAGTATATTCCAATACAAATGGAGCTGGATCCAAGAAAAAAATGATGTCTTTTTTTTATTTTGCGGACAGCCAATTTTGTATTGGAATATACTGAAAACGGGTTTTTGAGTCGGTTTTCAGTATATTTCAATACAAATAGAGCTCGATCCAAGAAAGAAATGATGTCTTTTTTTTATTTTGTGGACTGCCAATTTGTATTGGAATATACTGAAAACGGGTATTTGAGTTGGTTTTCAGTATATTTCAATACAAGTGGAGCTGGATCCAAGAAAAAAATGATGTCTATTTTTTATGTTGTGAACAGGCAATTTTGTATTGGAATATACTGAAAACGGGCGTTCTCGTCGGTTTTCAGTATAATACAATACAAGTGGAGCTGGATCCAAGAAAAAAATGATGTCTTTTTTTTATTTTGTGGACAGCCAATTTTGTATTGGAATATACTGAAAACGGGCGTTCAAGTTGGTTTTCAGTATATTACAGTACAAGTGGAGCTGGATCCAAGAAAAAAATGATGTCTTTTTTTTATTTTGTGGACAGCCAATTTTGTATTGGAATATACTGAAAACGGGCGTTCACGTTGGTTTTCAGTATATTCCAATAGAAATGGAGCTGGATTCAAGAAAAAAATTATGTCTTTTTTTTATGTTGTGGACTGCCCTATTTTGTATTGGAATATACTGAAAACGGGCGTTCACGTCGGTTTTCAGTATATTACAATACAAGTGGAGCTCGATCCAAGAAAAAAATGATGTCTTTCTTTTATTTTGTGGACTGCCAATTTTGTATTGGAATATACTGAAAACGGGGGTTCTCGTCGGTTTTCAGTATATTTCAATACAAATGGAGCTCCATCCAAGAAAAAAATGATGTCTTTTTTTATGTTGTGGACTGCCCTATTTTGTATTGGAATATACTGAAAACGGGCGTTCACGTTGGTTTTCAGTATATTCCAATACAAATGGAGCTGGATCCAAGAAAAAAATGATGTCTTTTTTTATTTTGTGGACAGCCAATTTTGTATTGGAATATACTGAAAACGGGTGTTTGAGTCGGTTTTCAGTATATTTCAATACAAATAGAGCTCGATCCAAGAAAGAAATGATGTCTTTTTTTTATTTTGTGGACTGCCAATTTGTATTGGAATATACTGAAAACGGGTATTTGAGTCGGTTTTCAGTATATTTCAATACAAGTGGAGCTGGATCCAAGAAAAAAATGATGTCTTTTTTTTATGTTGTGAACAGGCAATTTTGTATTGGAATATACTGAAAACGGGCGTTCTCGTCGGTTTTCAGTATATTTCAATACAAATGGACCTCCATCCAAGAAAAAAATGATGTCTTTTTTTATGTTGTGGACTGCCCTATTTTGTATTGGAATATACTGAAAACGGGCGTTCACGTTGGTTTTCAGTATATTCCAATACAAATGGAGCTGGATCCAAGAAAAAAATGATGTCTTTTTTTTATTTTGTGGACAGCCAATTTTGTATTGGAATATACTGAAAACGGGTGTTTGAGTCGGTTTTCAGTATATTTCAATACAAATAGAGCTCGATCCAAGAAAGAAATGATGTCTTTTTTTTATTTTGTGGACTGCCAATTTGTATTGGAATATACTGAAAACGGGTATTTGAGTTGGTTTTCAGTATATTTCAATACAAGTGGAGCTGGATCCAAGAAAAAAATGATGTCTATTTTTTATGTTGTGAACAGGCAATTTTGTATTGGAATATACTGAAAACGGGCGTTCTCGTCGGTTTTCAGTATAATACAATACAAGTGGAGCTGGATCCAGGAAAAAAATGATGTCTTTTTTTTATTTTGTGGACAGCCAATTTTGTATTGGAATATACTGAAAACGGGCGTTCACGTTGGTTTTCAGTATATTCCAATACAAACGGAGCTGGATCCAAGAAAAAAATGATGTCTTTTTTTTATTTTGTGGACAGCCAATTTTGTATTGGAATATACTGAAAACGGGTTTTTGAGTCGGTTTTCAGTATATTTCAATACAAATAGAGCTCGATCCAAGAAAGAAATGATGTCTTTTTTTTATTTTGTGGACTGCCAATTTGTATTGGAATATACTGAGAACGGGTATTTGAGTCGGTTTTCAGTATATTTCAATACAAGTGGAGCTGGATCTAAGAAAAAAATGATGTCTTTTTTTTATGTTGTGAACAGCCAATTTTGTATTGGAATATACTGAAAACGGGCGTTCACGTTGGTTTTCAGTATATTCCAATACAAATGGAGCTGGATCCAAGAAAAAAATGATGTCTTTTTTTATGTTGTGGACTGCCCTATTTTGTATTGGAATATACTGAAAACGGGCGTTCACGTCGGTTTTCAGTATATTACAATACAAGTGGAGCTCGATCCAAGAAAAAAATGATGTCTTTTTTTTATTTTGTGGACAGCCAATTTTGTATTGGAATATACTGAAAACGGGTGTTTGAGTCGGTTTTCAGTATATTTCAATACAAATAGAGCTCGATCCAAGAAAGAAATGATGTCTTTTTTTATTTTGTGGACTGCCAATTTGTATTGGAATATACTGAAAACGGGTATTTGAGTCGGTTTTCAGTATATTTCAATAAGAGTGGAGCTGGATCCAAGAAAAAAATGATGTCTTTTTTTTATGTTGTGAACAGGCAATTTTGTATTGGAATATACTGAAAACGGGCGTTCTCGTCGGTTTTCAGTATATTACAATACAATTGGAGCTGGATCCAAGAAAAAAATGATGTCTTTTTTTTATTTTGTGGACAGCCAATTTTGTATTGGAATATACTGAAAACGGGCGTTCACGTTGGTTTTCAGTATATTCCAATACAAATGGAGCTGGATCCAAGAAAAAAATGATGTCTTTTTTTTATTTTGCGGACAGCCAATTTTGTATTGGAATATACTGAAAACGGGTTTTTGAGTCGGTTTTCAGTATATTTCAATACAAATAGAGCTCGATCCAAGAAAGAAATGATGTCTTTTTTTTATTTTGTGGACTGCCAATTTGTATTGGAATATACTGAGAACGGGTATTTGAGTCGGTTTTCAGTATATTTCAATACAAGTGGAGCTGGATCTAAGAAAAAAATGATGTCTTTTTTTTATGTTGTGAACAGCCAATTTTGTATTGGAATATACTGAAAACGGGCGTTCACGTTGGTTTTAAGTATATTCCAATACAAATGGAGCTGGATCCAAGAAAAAAATGATGTCTTTTTTTATGTTGTGGACTGCCCTATTTTGTATTGGAATATACTGAAAACGGGCGTTCACGTCGGTTTTCAGTATATTACAATACAAGTGGAGCTCGATCCAAGAAAAAAATGATGTCTTTTTTTATTTTGTGGACAGCCAATTTTGTATTGGAATATACTGAAAACGGGTGTTTGAGTCGGTTTTCAGTATATTTCAATACAAATAGAGCTCGATCCAAGAAAGAAATGATGTCTTTTTTTTATTTTGTGGACTGCCAATTTGTATTGGAATATACTGAAAACGGGTATTTGAGTCGGTTTTCAGTATATTTCAATAAGAGTGGAGCTGGATCCAAGAAAAAAATGATGTCTTTTTTTTATGTTGTGAACAGGCAATTTTGTATTGGAATATACTGAAAACGGGCGTTCTCGTCGGTTTTCAGTATATTACAATACAATTGGAGCTGGATCCAAGAAAAAAATGATGTCTTTTTTTTATTTTGTGGACAGCCAATTTTGTATTGGAATATACTGAAAACGGGCGTTCACGTTGGTTTTCAGTATATTCCAATACAAATGGAGCTGGATCCAAGAAAAAAATGATGTCTTTTTTTTTATTTTGTGGACAGCCAATTTTGTATTGGAATATACTGAAAACGGGTGTTTGAGTCGGTTTTCAGTATATTTCAATACAAATAGAGCTCGATCCAAGAAAGAAATGATGTCTTTTTTTTATTTTGTGGACTGCCAATTTGTATTGGAATATACTGAGAACAGGTATTTGAGTCGGTTTTCAGTATATTTCAATGCAAGTGGAGCTGGATCTAAGAAAAAAATGATGTCTTTTTTTTATGTTGTGAACAGCCAATTTTGTATTGGAATATACTGAAAACGGGCGTTCACGTTGGTTTTCAGTATATTCCAATACAAATGGAGCTGGATCCAAGAAAAAAATGATGTCTTTTTTTATGTTGTGGACTGCCCTATTTTGTATTGGAATATACTGAAAACGGGCGTTCACGTCGGTTTTCAGTATATTACAATACAAGTGGAGCTCGATCCAAGAAAAAAATGATGTCTTTTTTTTATTTTGTGGACAGCCAATTTTGTATTGGAATATACTGAAAACGGGTGTTTGAGTCGGTTTTCAGTATATTTCAATACAAATAGAGCTCGATCCAAGAAAAAAATGATGTCTTTTTTTCATTTTGTGGACTGCCAATTTTCTATTGGAATATACTGAAAACGGGTGTTTGAGTCGGTTTTCAGTATATTCCAATACAAGTGGAGCTCGATCCAAGAAAAAAATGATGTCTTTTTTTTATTTTGTGGACTGCCAATTTTGTATTGGAATATACTGAAAACGGGTGTTTGAGTCGGTTTTCAGTATATTCCAATAAAAGTGGAGCTCGATCCAAGAAAAAAATGATGTCTTTTTTTTATGTTGTGAACAGCCAATTTTGTATTGGAATATACTGAAAACGGGCGTTCAAGTTGGTTTTCAGTATATTACAATACAAGTGGAGCTGGATCCAAGAAAAAAATGATGTCTTTTTTTTATTTTGTGGACAGCCAATTTTGTATTGGAATATACTGAAAACGGGCGTTCACGTTGGTTTTCAGTATATTCCAATACAAATGGAGCTGGATCCAAGAAAAAAATGATGTCTTTTTTTTATGTTGTGGACTGCCCTATTTTGTATTGGAATATACTGAAAACGGGCGTTCACGTCGGTTTTCAGTATATTACAATACAAGTGGAGCTCGATCCAAGAAAAAAATGATGTCTTTTTTTTATTTTGTGGACAGCCAATTTTGTATTGGAATATACTGAAAACGGGCGTTCTCGTCGGTTTTCAGTATATTTCAATACAAATGGAGCTCCATCCAAGAAAAAAATGATGTCTTTCTTTATGTTGTGGACTGCCCTATTTTGTATTGGAATATACTGAAAACGGGCGTTCACGTTGGTTTTCAGTATATTCCAATACAAATGGAGCTGGATCCAAGAAAAAAATGATGTCTTTTTTTTATTTTGTGGACAGCCAATTTTGTATTGGAATATACTGAAAACGGGTGTTTGAGTCGGTTTTCAGTATATTTCAATACAAATAGAGCTCGATCCAAGAAAGAAATGATGTCTTTTTTTTATTTTGTGGACTGCCAATTTGTATTGGAATATACTGAGAACGGGTATTTGAGTCGGTTTTCAGTATATTTCAATACAAGTGGAGCTGGATCTAAGAAAAAAATGATGTCTTTTTTTTATGTTGTGAACAGCCAATTTTGTATTGGAATATACTGAAAATGGGCGTTCACGTTGGTTTTCAGTATATTACAATACAAGTGGAGCTGGATCCAAGAAAAAATGATGTCTTTTTTTTATTTTGTGGACAGCCAATTTTGTATTGGTATATACTGAAAACGGGCGTTCACGTTGGTTTTCAGTATATTCAAATACAAATGGAGCTGGATCCAAGAAAAAAATGATGTCTTTTTTTATGTTGTGGACTGCCCTATTTTGTATTGGAATATACTGAAAACGGGCGTTCACGTCGGTTTTCAGTATATTACAATACAAGTGGAGCTCGATCCAAGAAAAAAATGATGTCTTTTTTTTATTTTGTGGACAGCCAATTTTGTATTGGAATATACTGAAAACGGGTGTTTGAGTCGGTTTTCAATATATTTCAATACAAATAGAGCTCGATCCAAGAAAGAAATGATGTCTTTTTTTTATTTTGTGGACTGCCAATTTGTATTGGAATATACTGAAAACGGGTGTTTGAGTCGGTTTTCAGTATATTTCAATACAAATAGAGCTCGATCCAAGAAAAAAATGATGTCTTTTTTTCATTTTGTGGACTGCCAATTTTGTATTGGAATATACTGAAAACGGGTGTTTGAGTCGGTTTTCAGTATATTCCAATACAAGTGGAGCTCGATCCAAGAAAAAAATGATGTCTTTTTTTTATTTTGTGGACTGCCAATTTTGTATTGGAATATACTGAAAACGGGTGTTTGAGTCGGTTTTCAGTATATTCCAATAAAAGTGGAGCTCGATCCAAGAAAAAAATGATGTCTTTTTTTTATTTTGTGGATTGCCAATTTTGTATTGGAATATACTGAAAACGGGTATTTGAGTCGGTTTTCAGTATATTTCAATACAAGTGGAGCTGGATCCAAGAAAAAAATGATGTCTTTTTTTTATGTTGTGGACAGCCAATTTTGTATTGGAATATACTGAAAACGGGCGTTCACGTTGGTTTTCAGTATATTCCAATACAAATGGAGCTGGATCCAAGAAAAAAATGATGTCTTTTTTTTATGTTGTGGACTGCCCTATTTTGTATTGGAATATACTGAAAACGGGCGTTCACGTCGGTTTTCAGTATATTACAATACAAGTGGAGCTCGATCCAAGAAAAAAATGATGTCTTTTTTTTATTTTGTGGACAGCCAATTTTGTATTGGAATATACTGAAAACGGGCGTTCTCGTCGGTTTTCAGTATATTTCAATACAAATGGAGCTCCATCCAAGAAAAAAATGATGTCTTTTTTTATGTTGTGGACTGCCCTATTTTGTATTGGAATATACTGAAAACGGGCGTTCACGTTGGTTTTCAGTATATTCCAATACAAATGGAGCTGGATCCAAGAAAAAAATGATATCTTTTTTTTATTTTGTGAACAGCCAATTTTGTATTGGAATATACTGAAAACGGGTGTTTGAGTCGGTTTTCAGTATATTTCAATACAAATAGAGCTCGATCCAAGAAAGAAATGATGTCTTTTTTTTATTTTGTGGACTGCCAATTTGTATTGGAATATACTGAGAACGGTTATTTGAGTCGGTTTTCAGTATATTTCAATACAAGTGGAGCTGGATCTAAGAAAAAAATGATGTCTTTTTTTTATGTTGTGAACAGCCAATTTTGTATTGGAATATACTGAAAACGGGCGTTCACGTTGGTTTTCAGTATATTACAATACAAGTGGAGCTGGATCCAAGAAAAAATGATGTCTTTTTTTTATTTTGTGGACAGCCAATTTTGTATTGGTATATATTGAAAACGGGTGTTTGAGTCGGTTTTCAGTATATTTCAATACAAATAGAGCTCGATCCAAGAAAGAAATGATGTCTTTTTTTTATTTTATGGACTGCCAATTTTGTATTGGAATATACTGAAAACGGGTGTTTGAGTCGGTTTTCAGTATATTTCAATACAAATAGAGCTCGATCCAAGAAACAAATGATGTCTTTTTTTTATTTTATGGACTGCCAATTTGTATTGGAATATACTGAAAACGGGTGTTTGAGTCGGTTTTCAGTATATTTCAATACAAATAGAGCTCGATCCAAGAAAAAAATGATGTCTTTTTTTCATTTTGTGGACTGCCAATTTTGTATTGGAATATACTGAAAACGGGTGTTTGAGTCGGTTTTCAGTATATTCCAATACAAGTGGAGCTCGATCCAAGAAAAAAATGATGTCTTTTTTTTATTTTGTGGACTGCCAATTTTGTATTGGAATATACTGAAAACGGGTGTTTGAGTCGGTTTTCAGTATATTCCAATAAAAGTGGAGCTCGATCCAAGAAAAAAATGATGTCTTTTTCTTATTTTGTGGATTGCCAATTTTGTATTGGAATATACTGAAAACGGGTATTTGAGTCGGTTTTCAGTATATTTCAATACAAGTGGAGCTGGATCCAAGAAAAAAATGATGTCTTTTTTTTATGTTGTGAACAGCCAATTTTGTATTGGAATATACTGAAAACGGGCGTTCACGTTGGTTTTCAGTATATTACAATACAAATGGAGCTGGATCCAAGAAAAAAATGATGTCTTTTTTTTATTTTGTGGACAGCCAATTTTGTATTGGAATATACTGAAAACGGGTGTTTGAGTCGGTTTTCAGTATATTTCAATACAAATAGAGCTCGATCCAAGAAAGAAATGATGTCTTTTTTTTATTTTGTGGACTGCCAATTTGTATTGGAATATACTGAAAACGGGTATTTGAGTCGGTTTTCAGTATATTTCAATACAAGTGGAGCTCGATCCAAGAAAAAAATGATGTCTTTTTTTTATTTTGTGGACTGCCAATTTTGTATTGGAATATACTGAAAACGGGTGTTTGAGTCGGTTTTCAGTATATTCCAATAAAAGTGGAGCTCGATCCAAGAAAGAAATGATGTCTTTTTTTTATTTTGTGGACAGCCAATTTTGTATTGGAATATACTGAAAACGGGTGTTTGAGTCGGTTTTCAGTATATTTCAATACAAATAGAGCTCGATCCAAGAAAAAAATGATGTCTTTTTTTCATTTTGTGGACTGCCAATTTTGTATTGGAATATACTGAAAACGGGTGTTTGAGTCGGTTTTCAGTATATTCCAATACAAGTGGAGCTCGATCCAAGAAAAAAATGATGTCTTTTTTTTATTTTGTGGACTGCCAATTTTGTATTGGAATATACTGAAAACGGGTGTTTGAGTCGGTTTTCAGTATATTCCAATAAAAGTGGAGCTCGATCCAAGAAAAAAATGATGTCTTTTTCTTATTTTGTGGATTGCCAATTTTGTATTGGAATATACTGAAAACGGGTATTTGAGTCGGTTTTCAGTATATTTCAATACAAGTGGAGCTGGATCCAAGAAAAAAATGATGTCTTTTTTTTATGTTGTGAACAGCCAATTTTGTATTGGAATATACTGAAAACGGGCGTTCACGTTGGTTTTCAGTATATTACAATACAAATGGAGCTGGATCCAAGAAAAAAATGATGTCTTTTTTTTATTTTGTGGACAGCCAATTTTGTATTGGAATATACTGAAAACGGGTGTTTGAGTCGGTTTTCAGTATATTTCAATACAAATAGAGCTCGATCCAAGAAAGAAATGATGTCTTTTTTTTATTTTGTGGACTGCCAATTTGTATTGGAATATACTGAAAACGGGTATTTGAGTCGGTTTTCAGTATATTTCAATACAAGTGGAGCTGGATCCAAGAAAAAAATGATGTCTTTTTTTTATGTTGTGAACAGGCAATTTTGTATTGGAATATACTGAAAACGGGCGTTCTCGTCGGTTTTAAGTATATTACAATACAAGTGGAGCTGGATCCAAGAAAAAAATGATGTCTTTTTATTATTTTGTGGACAGCCAATTTTGTATTGGAATATACTGAAAACGGGCGTTCACGTTGGTTTTCAGTATATTCCAATACAAATGGAGCTGGATCCAAGAAAAAAATGATGTCTTTTTTTTATTTTGTGGACAGCCAATTTTGTATTGGAATATACTGAAAACGGGTGTTTGAGTCGGTTTTCAGTATATTTCAATACAAATAGAGCTCGATCCAAGAAAGAAATGATGTCTTTTTTTTATTTTGTGGACTGCCAATTTGTATTGGAATATACTGAGAACGGGTATTTGAGTCGGTTTTCAGTATATTTCAATACAAGTGGAGCTGGATCTAAGAAAAAAATGATGTCTTTTTTTTATGTTGTGAACAGCCAATTTTGTATTGGAATATACTGAAAACGGGCGTTCACGTTGGTTTTCAGTATATTCCAATACAAATGGAGCTGGATCCAAGAAAAAAATGATGTCTTTTTTTATGTTGTGGACTGCCCTATTTTGTATTGGAATATACTGAAAACGGGCGTTCACGTCGGTTTTCAGTATATTACAATACAAGTGGAGCTCGATCCAAGAAAAAAATGATGTCTTTTTTTTATTTTGTGGACAGCCAATTTTGTATTGGAATATACTGAAAACGGGTGTTTGAGTCGGTTTTCAGTATATTTCAATACAAATAGAGCTCGATCCAAGAAAGAAATGATGTCTTTTTTTTATTTTGTGGACAGCCAATTTGTATTGGAATATACTGAAAACGGGTATTTGAGTCGGTTTTCAGTATATTTCAATAAGAGTGGAGCTGGATCCAAGAAAAAAAAGATGTCTTTTTTTTATGTTGTGAACAGGCAATTTTGTATTGGAATATACTGAAAACGGGCGTTCTCGTCGGTTTTCAGTATATTACAATACAATTGGAGCTGGATCCAAGAAAAAAATGATGTCTTTTTTTTATTTTGTGGACAGCCAATTTTGTATTGGAATATACTGAAAACGGGCGTTCACGTTGGTTTTCAGTATATTCCAATACAAATGGAGCTGGATCCAAGAAAAAAATGATGTCTTTTTTTTATTTTGTGGACAGCCAATTTTGTATTGGAATATACTGAAAACGGGTGTTTGAGTCGGTTTTCAGTATATTTCAATACAAATAGAGCTCGATCCAAGAAAGAAATGATGTCTTTTTTTTATTTTGTGGACTGCCAATTTGTATTGGAATATACTGAGAACGGGTATTTGAGTCGGTTTTCAGTATATTTCAATGCAAGTGGAGCTGGATCTAAGAAAAAAATGATGTCTTTTTTTTATGTTGTGAACAGCCAATTTTGTATTGCAATATACTGAAAACGGGCGTTCACGTTGGTTTTCAGTATATTCCAATACAAATGGAGCTGGATCCAAGAAAAAAATGATGTCTTTTTTTTTGTTGTGGACTGCCCTATTTTGTATTGGAATATACTGAAAACGGGCGTTCACGTCGGTTTTCAGTATATTACAATACAAGTGGAGCTGGATCCAAGAAAAAATGATGTCTTTTTTTTATTTTGTGGACAGCCAATTTTGTATTGGTATATATTGAAAACGGGCGTTCACGTTGGTTTCAGTATATTCCAATACAAATGGAGCTGGATCCAAGAAAAAAATGATGTCTTTTTTTATGTTGTGGACTGCCCTATTTTGTATTGGAATATACTGAAAACGGGCGTTCACGTCGGTTTTCAGTATATTACAATACAAGTGGAGCTCGATCCAAGAAAAAAATGATGTCTTTTTTTTTATTTTGTGGACAGCCAATTTTGTATTGGAATATACTGAAAACGGGTGTTTGAGTCGGTTTTCAGTATATTTCAATACAAATAGAGCTCGATCCAAGAAAGAAATGATGTCTTTTTTTTTATTTTATGGACTGCCAATTTGTATTGGAATATACTGAAAACGGGTGTTTGAGTCGGTTTTCAGTATATTTCAATACAAATAGAGCTCGATCCAAGAAAAAAATGATGTCTTTTTTTCATTTTGTGGACTGCCAATTTTGTATTGGAATATACTGAAAACGGGTGTTTGAGTCGGTTTTCAGTATATTCCAATACAAGTGGAGCTCGATCCAAGAAAAAAATGATGTCTTTTTTTTATTTTGTGGACTGCCAATTTTGTATTGGAATATACTGAAAACGGGTGTTTGAGTCGGTTTTCAGTATATTCCAATAAAAGTGGAGCTCGATCCAAGAAAAAAATGATGTCTTTTTTTTATTTTGTGGATTGCCAATTTTGTATTGGAATATACTGAAAACGGGTATTTGAGTCGGTTTTCAGTATATTTCAATACAAGTGGAGCTGGATCCAAGAAAAAAATGATGTCTTTTTTTTATGTTGTGAACAGCCAATTTTGTATTGGAATATACTGAAAACGGGCGTTCACGTTGGTTTCCAGTATATTACAATACAAATGGAGCTGGATCCAAGAAAAAAATGATGTCTTTTTTTTATGTTGTGGACTGCCCTATTTTGTATTGGAATATACTGAAAACGGGCGTTCACGTCGATTTTCAGTATATTCCAATACAAATGGAGCTGGATCCAAGAAAAAAATGATGTCTTTTTTTTATTTTGTGGACAGCCAATTTTGTATTGGAATATACTGAAAACGGGTGTTTGAGTCGGTTTTCAGTATATTTCAATACAAATAGAGCTCGATCCAAGAAAGAAATGATGTCTTTTTTTTATTTTGTGGACTGCCAATTTGTATTGGAATATACTGAAAACGGGTATTTGAGTCGGTTTTCAGTATATTTCAATACAAGTGGAGCTGGATCCAAGAAAAAAATGATGTCTTTTTTTTATGTTGTGAACAGGCAATTTTGTATTGGAATATACTGAAAACGGGCGTTCTCGTCGGTTTTCAGTATATTACAATACAAGTGGAGCTGGATCCAAGAAAAAAATGATGTCTTTTTTTTATTTTGTGGACAGCCAATTTTGTATTGGAATATACTGAAAACGGGCGTTCACGTTGGTTTTCAGTATATTCCAATACAAATGGAGCTGGATCCAAGAAAAAAATGATGTCTTTTTTTTATTTTGTGGACAGCCAATTTTGTATTGGAATATACTGAAAACGGGTGTTTGAGTCGGTTTTCAGTATATTTCAATACAAATAGAGCTCGATCCAAGAAAGAAATGATGTCTTTTTTTTATTTTGTGGACTGCCAATTTGTATTGGAATATACTGAGAACGGGTATTTGAGTCGGTTTTCAGTATATTTCAATACAAGTGGAGCTGGATCTAAGAAAAAAATGATGTCTTTTTTTTATGTTGTGAACAGCCAATTTTGTATTGGAATATACTGAAAACGGGCGTTCACGTTGGTTTTCAGTATATTCCAATACAAATGGAGCTGGATCCAAGAAAAAAATGATGTCTTTTTTTATGTTGTGGACTGCCCTATTTTGTATTGGAATATACTGAAAACGGGCGTTCACGTCGGTTTTCAGTATATTACAATACAAGTGGAGCTCGATCCAAGAAAAAAATGATGTCTTTTTTTTATTTTGTGGACAGCCAATTTTGTATTGGAATATACTGAAAACGGGTGTTTGAGTCGGTTTTCAGTATATTTCAATACAAATAGAGCTCGATCCAAGAAAGAAATGATGTCTTTTTTTTATTTTGTGGACAGCCAATTTGTATTGGAATATACTGAAAACGGGTATTTGAGTCGGTTTTCAGTATATTTCAATAAGAGTGGAGCTGGATCCAAGAAAAAAATGATGTCTTTTTTTTATGTTGTGAACAGGCAATTTTGTATTGGAATATACTGAAAACGGGCGTTCTCGTCGGTTTTCAGTATATTACAATACAATTGGAGCTGGATCCAAGAAAAAAATGATGTCTTTTTTTTATTTTGTGGACAGCCAATTTTGTATTGGAATATACTGAAAACGGGCGTTCACGTTGGTTTTCAGTATATTCCAATACAAATGGAGCTGGATCCAAGAAAAAAATGATGTCTTTTTTTTATTTTGTGGACAGCCAATTTTGTATTGGAATATACTGAAAACGGGTGTTTGAGTCGGTTTTCAGTATATTTCAATAGAAATAGAGCTCGATCCAAGAAAGAAATGATGTCTTTTTTTTATTTTGTGGACTGCCAATTTGTATTGGAATATACTGAGAACGGGTATTTGAGTCGGTTTTCAGTATATTTCAATGCAAGTGGAGCTGGATCTAAGAAAAAAATGATGTCTTTTTTTTATGTTGTGAACAGCCAATTTTGTATTGGAATATACTGAAAACGGGCGTTCACGTTGGTTTTCAGTATATTCCAATACAAATGGAGCTGGATCCAAGAAAAAAATGATGTCTTTTTTTATGTTGTGGACTGCCCTATTTTGTATTGGAATATACTGAAAACGGGCGTTCACGTCGGTTTTCAGTATATTACAATACAAGTGGAGCTCGATCCAAGAAAAAAATGATGTCTTTTTTTTATTTTGTGGACAGCCAATTTTGTATTGGAATATACTGAAAACGGGTGTTTGAGTCGGTTTTCAGTATATTTCAATACAAATAGAGCTCGATCCAAGAAAGAAATGATGTCTTTTTTTTATTTTGTGGACTGCCAATTTGTATTGGAATATACTGAAAACGGGTATTTGAGTCGGTTTTCAGTATATTTCAATAAGAGTGGAGCTGGATCCAAGAAAAAAATGATGTCTTTTTTTTATGTTGTGAACAGGCAATTTTGTATTGGAATACACTGAAAACGGGCGTTCTCGTCGGTTTTCAGTATATTACAATACAATTGGAGCTGGATCCAAGAAAAAAATGATGTCTTTTTTTTATTTTGTGGACAGCCAATTTTGTATTGTAATATACTGAAAACGGGCGTTCACGTTGGTTTTCAGTATATTCCAATACAAATGGAGCTGGATCCAAGAAAAAAATGATGTCTTTTTTTTATTTTGTGGACAGCCAATTTTGTATTGGAATATACTGAAAACGGGTGTTTGAGTCGGTTTTCAGTATATTTCAATACAAATAGAGCTCGATCCAAGAAAGAAATGATGTCTTTTTTTTATTTTGTGGACTGCCAATTTGTATTGGAATATACTGAGAACGGGTATTTGAGTCGGTTTTCAGTATATTTCAATGCAAGTGGAGCTGGATCTAAGAAAAAAATGATGTCTTTTTTTTATGTTGTGAACAGCCAATTTTGTATTGGAATATACTGAAAACGGGCGTTCACGTTGGTTTTCAGTATATTCCAATACAAATGGAGCTGGATCCAAGAAAAAAATGATGTCTTTTTTTATGTTGTGGACTGCCCTATTTTGTATTGGAATATACTGAAAACGGGCGTTCACGTCGGTTTTCAGTATATTACAATACAAGTGGAGCTCGATCCAAGAAAAAAATGATGTCTTTTTTTTATTTTGTGGACAGCCAATTTTGTATTGGAATATACTGAAAACGGGTGTTTGAGTCGGTTTTCAGTATATTTCAATACAAATAGAGCTCGATCCAAGAAAAAAATGATGTCTTTTTTTCATTTTGTGGACTGCCAATTTTGTATTGGAATATACTGAAAACGGGTGTTTGAGTCGGTTTTCAGTATATTCCAATACAAGTGGAGCTCGATCCAAGAAAAAAATGATGTCTTTTTTTTATTTTGTGGACTGCCAATTTTGTATTGGAAAATACTGAAAACGGGTGTTTGAGTCGGTTTTCAGTATATTCCAATAAAAGTGGAGCTCGATCCAAGAAAAAAATGATGTCTTTTTTTTATGTTGTGAACAGCCAATTTTGTATTGGAATATACTGAAAACGGGCGTTCAAGTTGGTTTTCAGTATATTACAATACAAGTGGAGCTGGATCCAAGAAAAAAATGATGTCTTTTTTTTATTTTGTGGACAGCCAATTTTGTATTGGAATATACTGAAAACGGGCGTTCACGTTGGTTTTCAGTATATTCCAATACAAATGGAGCTGGATCCAAGAAAAAAATGATGTCTTTTTTTTATTTTGTGGACAGCCAATTTTGTATTGGAATATACTGAAAACGGGTGTTTGAGTCGGTTTTCAGTATATTTCAATACAAATAGAGCTCGATCCAAGAAAGAAATGATGTCTTTTTTTTATTTTGTGGACTGCCAATTTGTATTGGAATATACTGAGAACGGGTATTTGAGTCGGTTTTCAGTATATTTCAATGCAAGTGGAGCTGGATCTAAGAAAAAAATGATGTCTTTTTTTTATGTTGTGAACAGCCAATTTTGTATTGGAATATACTGAAAACGGGCGTTCACGTTGGTTTTCAGTATATTCCAATACAAATGGAGCTGGATCCAAGAAAAAAATGATGTCTTTTTTTATGTTGTGGACTGCCCTATTTTGTATTGGAATATACTGAAAACGGGCGTTCACGTCGGTTTTCAGTATATTACAATACAAGTGGAGCTCGATCCAAGAAAAAAATGATGTCTTTTTTTTATTTTGTGGACAGCCAATTTTGTATTGGAATATACTGAAAACGGGTGTTTGAGTCGGTTTTCAGTATATTTCAATACAAATAGAGCTCGATCCAAGAAAAAAATGATGTCTTTTTTTCATTTTGTGGACTGCCAATTTTCTATTGGAATATACTGAAAACGGGTGTTTGAGTCGGTTTTCAGTATATTCCAATAAAAGTGGAGCTCGATCCAAGAAAAAAATGATGTCTTTTTTTTATGTTGTGAACAGCCAATTTTGTATTGGAATATACTGAAAACGGGCGTTCAAGTTGGTTTTCAGTATATTACAATACAAGTGGAGCTGGATCCAAGAAAAAAATGATGTCTTTTTTTTATTTTGTGGACAGCCAATTTTGTATTGGAATATACTGAAAACGGGCGTTCACGTTGGTTTTCAGTATATTCCAATACAAATGGAGCTGGATCCAAGAAAAAAATGATGTCTTTTTTTTATGTTGTGGACTGCCCTATTTTGTATTGGAATATACTGAAAACGGGCGTTCACGTCGGTTTTCAGTATATTACAATACAAGTGGAGCTCGATCCAAGAAAAAAATGATGTCTTTTTTTTATTTTGTGGACAGCCAATTTTGTATTGGAATATACTGAAAACGGGCGTTCTCGTCGGTTTTCAGTATATTTCAATACAAATGGAGCTCCATCCAAGAAAAAAATGATGTCTTTTTTTATGTTGTGGACTGCCCTATTTTGTATTGGAATATACTGAAAACGGGCGTTCACGTTGGTTTTCAGTATATTCCAATACAAATGGAGCTGGATCCAAGAAAAAAATGATGTCTTTTTTTTATTTTGTGGACAGCCAATTTTGTATTGGAATATACTGAAAACGGGTGTTTGAGTCGGTTTTCAGTATATTTCAATACAAATAGAGCTCGATCCAAGAAAGAAATGATGTCTTTTTTTTATTTTGTGGACTGCCAATTTGTATTGGAATATACTGAGAACGGGTATTTGAGTCGGTTTTCAGTATATTTCAATAAAAGTGGAGCTCGATCCAAGAAAAAAATGATGTCTTTTTTTTATTTTGTGGATTGCCAATTTTGTATTGGAATATACTGAAAACGGGTATTTGAGTCGGTTTTCAGTATATTTCAATACAAGTGGAGCTGGATCCAAGAAAAAAATGATGTCTTTTTTTTATGTTGTGGACAGCCAATTTTGTATTGGAATATACTGAAAACGGGCGTTCACGTTGGTTTTCAGTATATTCCAATACAAATGGAGCTGGATCCAAGAAAAAAATGATGTCTTTTTTTTATGTTGTGGACTGCCCTATTTTGTATTGGAATATACTGAAAACGGGCGTTCACGTCGGTTTTCAGTATATTACAATACAAGTGGAGCTCGATCCAAGAAAAAAATGATGTCTTTTTTTTATTTTGTGGACAGCCAATTTTGTATTGGAATATACTGAAAACGGGCGTTCTCGTCGGTTTTCAGTATATTTCAATACAAATGGAGCTCGATCCAAGAAAGAAATGATGTCTTTTTTTTATTTTGTGGACTGCCAATTTGTATTGGAATATACTGAAAACGGGTGTTTGAGTCGGTTTTCAGTATATTTCAATACAAATAGAGCTCGATCCAAGAAAAAAATGATGTCTTTTTTTCATTTTGTGGACTGCCAATTTTGTATTGGAATATACTGAAAACGGGTGTTTGAGTCGGTTTTCAGTATATTCCAATACAAGTGGAGCTCGATCCAAGAAAAAAATGATGTCTTTTTTTTATTTTGTGGACTGCCAATTTTGTATTGGAATATACTGAAAACGGGTGTTTGAGTCGGTTTTCAGTATATTCCAATAAAAGTGGAGCTCGATCCAAGAAAAAAATGATGTCTTTTTTTTATTTTGTGGATTGCCAATTTTGTATTGGAATATACTGAAAACGGGTATTTGAGTCGGTTTTCAGTATATTTCAATACAAGTGGAGCTGGATCCAAGAAAAAAATGATGTCTTTTTTTTATGTTGTGGACAGCCAATTTTGTATTGGAATATACTGAAAACGGGCGTTCACGTTGGTTTTCAGTATATTCCAATACAAATGGAGCTGGATCCAAGAAAAAAATGATGTCTTTTTTTTATGTTGTGGACTGCCCTATTTTGTATTGGAATATACTGAAAACGGGCGTTCACGTCGGTTTTCAGTATATTACAATACAAGTGGAGCTCGATCCAAGAAAAAAATGATGTCTTTTTTTTATTTTGTGGACAGCCAATTTTGTATTGGAATATACTGAAAACGGGCGTTCTCGTCGGTTTTCAGTATATTTCAATACAAATGGAGCTCCATCCAAGAAAAAAATGATGTCTTTTTTTATGTTGTGGACTGCCCTATTTTGTATTGGAATATACTGAAAACGGGCGTTCACGTTGGTTTTCAGTATATTCCAATACAAATGGAGCTGGATCCAAGAAAAAAATGATATCTTTTTTTTATTTTGTGAACAGCCAATTTTGTATTGGAATATACTGAAAACGGGTGTTTGAGTCGGTTTTCAGTATATTTCAATACAAATAGAGCTCGATCCAAGAAAGAAATGATGTCTTTTTTTTATTTTGTGGACTGCCAATTTGTATTGGAATATCCTGAGAACGGGTATTTGAGTCGGTTTTCAGTATATTTCAATACAAGTGGAGCTGGATCTAAGAAAAAAATGATGTCTTTTTTTTATGTTGTGAACAGCCAATTTTGTATTGGAATATACTGAAAACGGGCGTTCACGTTGGTTTTCAGTATATTACAATACAAGTGGAGCTGGATCCAAGAAAAAATGATGTCTTTTTTTTATTTTGTGGACAGCCAATTTTGTATTGGTATATATTGAAAACGGGTGTTTGAGTCGGTTTTCAGTATATTTCAATACAAATAGAGCTCGATCCAAGAAAGAAATGATGTCTTTTTTTTATTTTATGGACTGCCAATTTTGTATTGGAATATACTGAAAACGGGTGTTTTAGTCGGTTTTCAGTATATTTCAATACAAATAGAGCTCGATCCAAGAAAGAAATGATGTCTTTTTTTTATTTTATGGACTGCCAATTTGTATTGGAATATACTGAAAACGGGTGTTTGAGTCGGTTTTCAGTATATTTCAATACAAATAGAGCTCGATCCAAGAAAAAAATGATGTCTTTTTTTCATTTTGTGGACTGCCAATTTTGTATTGGAATATACTGAAAACGGGTGTTTGAGTCGGTTTTCAGTATATTCCAATACAAGTGGAGCTCGATCCAAGAAAAAAATGATGTCTTTTTTTTATTTTGTGGACTGCCAATTTTGTATTGGAATATACTGAAAACGGGTGTTTGAGTCGGTTTTCAGTATATTCCAATAAAAGTGGAGCTCGATCCAAGAAAAAAATGATGTCTTTTTCTTATTTTGTGGATTGCCAATTTTGTATTGGAATATACTGAAAACGGGTATTTGAGTCGGTTTTCAGTATATTTCAATACAAGTGGAGCTGGATCCAAGAAAAAAATGATGTCTTTTTTTTATGTTGTGAACAGCCAATTTTGTATTGGAATATACTGAAAACGGGCGTTCACGTTGGTTTTCAGTATATTACAATTCAAATGGAGCTGGATCCAAGAAAAAAATGATGTCTTTTTTTTATTTTGTGGACAGCTAATTTTGTATTGGAATATACTGAAAACGGGTGTTTGAGTCGGTTTTCAGTATATTTCAATACAAATAGAGCTCGATCCAAGAAAGAAATGATGTCTTTTTTTTATTTTGTGGACTGCCAATTTGTATTGGAATATACTGAAAACGGGTATTTGAGTCGGTTTTCAGTATATTTCAATCCAAGTGGAGCTCGATCCAAGAAAAAAATGATGTCTTTTTTTTATTTTGTGGACTGCCAATTTTGTATTGGAATATACTGAAAACGGGTGTTTGAGTCGGTTTTCAGTATATTCCAATAAAAGTGGAGCTCGATCCAAGAAAAAAATGATGTCTTTTTTTATTTTGTGGACAGCCAATTTTGTATTGGAATATACTGAAAACGGGTGTTTGAGTCGGTTTTCAGTATATTTCAATACAAATAGAGCTCGATCCAAGAAAAAAATGATGTCTTTTTTTCATTTTGTGGACTGCCAATTCTGTATTGGAATATACTGAAAACGGGTGTTTGAGTCGGTTTTCAGTATATTCCAATACAAGTGGAGCTCGATCCAAGAAAAAAATGATGTCTTTTTTTTATTTTGTGGACTGCCAATTTTGTATTGGAATATACTGAAAACGGGTGTTTGAGTCGGTTTTCAGTATATTCCAATAAAAGTGGAGCTCGATCCAAGAAAAAAATGATGTCTTTTTCTTATTTTGTGGATTGCCAATTTTGTATTGGAATATACTGAAAACGGGTATTTGAGTCGGTTTTCAGTATATTTCAATACAAGTGGAGCTGGATCCAAGAAAAAAATGATGTCTTTTTTTTATGTTGTGAACAGCCAATTTTGTATTGGAATATACTGAAAACGGGCGTTCACGTTGGTTTTCAGTATATTACAATACAAATGGAGCTGGATCCAAGAAAAAAATGATGTCTTTTTTTTATTTTGTGGACAGCCAATTTTGTATTGGAATATACTGAAAACGGGTGTTTGAGTCGGTTTTCAGTATATTTCAATACAAATAGAGCTCGATCCAAGAAAGAAATGATGTCTTTTTTTATTTTGTGGACTGCCAATTTGTATTGGAATATACTGAAAACGGGTATTTGAGTCGGTTTTCAGTATATTTCAATACAAGTGGAGCTGGATCCAAGAAAAAAATGATGTCTTTTTTTTATGTTGTGAACAGCCAATTTTGTATTGGAATATACTGAAAACGGGCGTTCAAGTTGGTTTTCAGTATATTACAATACAAGTGGAGCTGGATCCAAGAAAAAAATGATGTCTTTTTTTTATTTTGTGGACAGCCAATTTTGTATTGGAATATACTGAAAACGGGCGTTCACGTTGGTTTTCAGTATATTCCAATACAAATGGAGCTGGATCCAAGAAAAAAATGATGTCTTTTTTTTATGTTGTGGGCTGCCCTATTTTGTATTGGAATATACTGAAAACGGGCGTTCACGTCGGTTTTCAGTATATTACAATACAAGTGGAGCTCGATCCAAGAAAAAAATGATGTCTTTTTTTTATTTTGTGGACAGCCAATTTTGTATTGGAATATACTGAAAACGGGCGTTCTCGTCGGTTTTCAGTATATTTCAATACAAATGGAGCTCCATCCAAGAAAAAAATGATGTCTTTTTTTATGTTGTGGACTGCCCTATTTTGTATTGGAATATACTGAAAACGGGCGTTCACGTTGGTTTTCAGTATATTCCAATACAAATGGAGCTGGATCCAAGAAAAAAATGATGTCTTTTTTTTATTTTGTGGACAGCCAATTTTGTATTGGAATATACTGAAAACGGGTGTTTGAGTCGGTTTTCAGTATATTTCAATACAAATAGAGCTCGATCCAAGAAAGAAATGATGTCTTTTTTTTATTTTGTGGACTGCCAATTTGTATTGGAATATACTGAGAACGGGTATTTGAGTCGGTTTTCAGTATATTTCAATACAAGTGGAGCTGGATCTAAGAAAAAAATGATGTCTTTTTTTTATGTTGTGAACAGCCAATTTTGTATTGGAATATACTGAAAATGGGCGTTCACGTTGGTTTTCAGTATATTACAATACAAGTGGAGCTGGATCCAAGAAAAAATGATGTCTTTTTTTTATTTTGTGGACAGCCAATTTTGTATTGGTATATACTGAAAACGGGCGTTCACGTTGGTTTTCAGTATATTCAAATACAAATGGAGCTGGATCCAAGAAAAAAATGATGTCTTTTTTTATGTTGTGGACTGCCCTATTTTGTATTGGAATATACTGAAAACGGGCGTTCACGTCGGTTTTCAGTATATTACAATACAAGTGGAGCTCGATCCAAGAAAAAAATGATGTCTTTTTTTTATTTTGTGGACAGCCAATTTTGTATTGGAATATACTGAAAACGGGTGTTTGAGTCGGTTTTCAATATATTTCAATACAAATAGAGCTCGATCCAAGAAAGAAATGATGTCTTTTTTTTATTTTGTGGACTGCCAATTTGTATTGGAATATACTGAAAACGGGTGTTTGAGTCGGTTTTCAGTATATTTCAATACAAATAGAGCTCGATCCAAGAAAAAAATGATGTCTTTTTTTCATTTTGTGGACTGCCAATTTTGTATCTGAATATACTGAAAACGGGTGTTTGAGTCGGTTTTCAGTATATTCCAATACAAGTGGAGCTCGATCCAAGAAAAAAATGATGTCTTTTTTTTATTTTGTGGACTGCCAATTTTGTATTGGAATATACTGAAAACGGGTGTTTGAGTCGGTTTTCAGTATATTCCAATAAAAGTGGAGCTCGATCCAAGAAAAAAATGATGTCTTTTTTTTATTTTGTGGATTGCCAATTTTGTATTGGAATATACTGAAAACGGGTATTTGAGTCGGTTTTCAGTATATTTCAATACAAGTGGAGCTGGATCCAAGAAAAAAATGATGTCTTTTTTTTATGTTGTGGACAGCCAATTTTGTATTGGAATATACTGAAAACGGGCGTTCACGTTGGTTTTCAGTATATTCCAATACAAATGGAGCTGGATCCAAGAAAAAAATGATGTCTTTTTTTTATGTTGTGGACTGCCCTATTTTGTATTCTAATATACTGAAAACGGGCGTTCACGTCGGTTTTCAGTATATTACAATACAAGTGGAGCTCGATCCAAGAAAAAAAATGATGTCTTTTTTTTATTTTGTGGACAGCCAATTTTGTATTGGAATATACTGAAAACGGGTGTTTGAGTCGGTTTTCAGTATATTTCAATACAAATAGAGCTCGATCCAAGAAAGAAATGATGTCTTTTTTTTATTTTGTGGACTGCCAATTTGTATTGGAATATACTGAGAACGGGTATTTGAGTCGGTTTTCAGTATATTTCAATACAAGTGGAGCTGGATCTAAGAAAAAAATGATGTCTTTTTTTTATGTTGTGAACAGCCAATTTTGTATTGGAATATACTGAAAACGGGCGTTCACGTTGGTTTTCAGTATATTACAATACAAGTGGAGCTGGATCCAAGAAAAAATGATGTCTTTTTTTTATTTTGTGGACAGCCAATTTTGTATTGGTATATATTGAAAACGGGTGTTTGAGTCGGTTTTCAGTATATTTCAATACAAATAGAGCTCGATCCAAGAAAGAAATGATGTCTTTTTTTTATTTTATGGACTGCCAATTTTGTATTGGAATATACTGAAAACGGGTGTTTGAGTCGGTTTTCAGTATATTTCAATACAAATAGAGCTCGTTCCAAGAAAAAAATGATGTCTTTTTTTCATTTTGTGGACTGCCAATTTTGTATTGGAATATACTGAAAACGGGTGTTTGAGTCGGTTTTCAGTATATTCCAATACAAGTGGAGCTCGATCCAAGAAAAAAATGATGTCTTTTTTTTATTTTGTGGACTGCCACTTTTGTATTGGAATATACTTAAAACGGGTGTTTGAGTCGGTTTTCAGTATATTCCAATAAAAGTGGAGCTCGATCCAAGAAAAAAATGATGTCTTTTTCTTATTTTGTGGATTGCCAATTTTGTATTGGAATATACTGAAAACGGGTATTTGAGTCGGTTTTCAGTATATTTCAATACAAGTGGAGCTGGATCCAAGAAAAAAATGATGTCTTTTTTTTATGTTGTGAACAGCCAATTTTGTATTGGAATATACTGAAAACGGGCGTTCACGTTGGTTTTCAGTATATTACAATACAAATGGAGCTGGATCCAAGAAAAAAATGATGTCTTTTTTTTATTTTGTGGACAGCCAATTTTGTATTGGAATATACTGAAAACGGGTGTTTGAGTCGGTTTTCAGTATATTTCAATACAAATAGAGCTCGATCCAAGAAAGAAATGATGTCTTTTTTTATTTTGTGGACTGCCAATTTGTATTGGAATATACTGAGAACGGGTATTTGAGTCGGTTTTCAGTATATTTCAATCCAAGTGGAGCTCGATCCAAGAAAAAAATGATGTCTTTTTTTTATTTTGTGGACTGCCAATTTTGTATTGGAATATACTGAAAACGGGTGTTTGAGTCGGTTTTCAGTATATTCCAATAAAAGTGGAGCTCGATCCAAGAAAAAAATGATGTCTTTTTTTATTTTGTGGACAGCCAATTTTGTATTGGAATATACTGAAAACGGGTGTTTGAGTCGGTTTTCAGTATATTTCAATACAAATAGAGCTCGATCCAAGAAAAAAATGATGTCTTTTTTTCATTTTGTGGACTGCCAATTTTGTATTGGAATATACTGAAAACGGGTGTTTGAGTCGGTTTTCAGTATATTCCAATACAAGTGGAGCTCGATCCAAGAAAAAAATGATGTCTTTTTTTTATTTTGTGGACTGCCAATTTTGTATTGGAATATACTGAAAACGGGTGTTTGAGTCGGTTTTCAGTATATTCCAATAAAAGTGGAGCTCGATCCAAGAAAAAAATGATGTCTTTTTCTTATTTTGTGGATTGCCAATTTTGTATTGGAATATACTGAAAACGGGTATTTGAGTCGGTTTTCAGTATATTTCAATACAAGTGGAGCTGGATCCAAGAAAAAAATGATGTCTTTTTTTTATGTTGTGAACAGCCAATTTTGTATTGGAATATACTGAAAACGGGCGTTCACGTTGGTTTTCAGTATATTACAATACAAATGGAGCTGGATCCAAGAAAAAAATGATGTCTTTTTTTTATTTTGTGGACAGCCAATTTTGTATTGGAATATACTGAAAACGGGTGTTTGAGTCGGTTTTCAGTATATTTCAATACAAATAGAGCTCGATCCAAGAAAGAAATGATGTCTTTTTTTTATTTTGTGGACTGCCAATTTGTATTGGAATATACTGAGAACGGGTATTTGAGTCGGTTTTCAGTATATTTCAATACAAGTGGAGCTGGATCTAAGAAAAAAATGATGTCTTTTTTTTATGTTGTGAACAGCCAATTTTGTATTGGAATATACTGAAAACGGGCGTTCACGTTGGTTTTCAGTATATTCCAATACAAATGGAGCTGGATCCAAGAAAAAAATGATGTCTTTTTTTATGTTGTGGACTGCCCTATTTTGTATTGGAATATACTGAAAACGGGCGTTCACGTCGGTTTTCAGTATATTACAATACAAGTGGAGCTCGATCCAAGAAAAAAATGATGTCTTTTTTTTATTTTGTGGACAGCCAATTTTGTATTGGAATATACTGAAAACGGGTGTTTGAATCGGTTTTCAGTATATTTCAATACAAATAGAGCTCGATCCAAGAAAGAAATGATGTCTTTTTTTTTTGTGGACAGCCAATTTGTATTGGAATATACTGAAAACGGGTATTTGAGTCGGTTTTCAGTATATTTCAATAAGAGTGGAGCTGGATCCAAGAAAAAAATGATGTCTTTTTTTTATGTTGTGAACAGGCAATTTTGTATTGGAATATACTGAAAACGGGCGTTCTCGTCGGTTTTCAGTATATTACAATACAATTGGAGCTGGATCCAAGAAAAAAATGATGTCTTTTTTTTATTTTGTGGACAGCCAATTTTGTATTGGAATATACTGAAAACGGGCGTTCACGTTGGTTTTCAGTATATTCCAATACAAATGGAGCTGGATCCAAGAAAAAAATGATGTCTTTTTTTTATTTTGTGGACAGCCAATTTTGTATTGGAATATACTGAAAACGGGTGTTTGAGTCGGTTTTCAGTATATTTCAATACAAATAGAGCTCGATCCAAGAAAGAAATGATGTCTTTTTTTTATTTTGTGGACTGCCAATTTGTATTGGAATATACTGAGAACGGGTATTTGAGTCGGTTTTCAGTATATTTCAATGCAAGTGGAGCTGGATCTAAGAAAAAAATGATGTCTTTTTTTTATGTTGTGAACAGCCAATTTTGTATTGGAATATACTGAAAACGGGCGTTCACGTTGGTTTTCAGTATATTCCAATACAAATGGAGCTGGATCCAAGAAAAAAATGATGTCTTTTTTTATGTTGTGGACTGCCCTATTTTGTATTGGAATATACTGAAAACGGGCGTTCACGTCGGTTTTCAGTATATTACAATACAAGTGGAGCTGGATCCAAGAAAAAATGATGTCTTTTTTTTATTTTGTGGACAGCCAATTTTGTATTGGTATATATTGAAAACGGGCGTTCAAGTTGGTTTCAGTATATTCCAATACAAATGGAGCTGGATCCAAGAAAAAAATGATGTCTTTTTTTATGTTGTGGACTGCCCTATTTTGTATTGGAATATACTGAAAACGGGCGTTCACGTCGGTTTTCAGTATATTACAATACAAGTGGAGCTCGATCCAAGAAAAAAATGATGTCTTTTTTTATTTTGTGGACAGCCAATTTTGTATTGGAATATACTGAAAACGGGTGTTTGAGTCGGTTTTCAGTATACTTCAATACAAATAGAGCTCGATCCAAGAAAGAAATGATGTCTTTTTTTTATTTTATGGACTGCCAATTTGTATTGGAATATACTGAAAACGGGTGTTTGAGTCGGTTTTCAGTATATTTCAATACAAATAGAGCTCGATCCAAGAAAAAAATGATGTCTTTTTTTCATTTTGTGGACTGCCAGTTTTGTATTGGAATATACTGAAAACGGGTGTTTGAGTCGGTTTTCAGTATATTCCAATACAAGTGGAGCTCGATCCAAGAAAAAAATGATGTCTTTTTTTTATTTTGTGGACTGCCAATTTTGTATTGGAATATACTGAAAACGGGTGTTTGAGTCGGTTTTCAGTATATTCCAATAAAAGTGGAGCTCGATCCAAGAAAAAAATGATGTCTTTTTTTTATTTTGTGGATTGCCAATTTTGTATTGGAATATACTGAAAACGGGTATTTGAGTCGGTTTTCAGTATATTTCAATACAAGTGGAGCTGGATCCAAGAAAAAAATGATGTCTTTTTTTTATGTTGTGAACAGCCAATTTTGTATTGGAATATACTGAAAACGGGCGTTCACGTTGGTTTCCAGTATATTACAATACAAATGGAGCTGGATCCAAGAAAAAAATGATGTCTTTTTTTTATGTTGTGGACTGCCCTATTTTGTATTGGAATATACTGAAAACGGGCGTTCACGTCGGTTTTCAGTATATTCCAATACAAATGGAGCTGGATCCAAGAAAAAAATGATGTCTTTTTTTTATTTTGTGGACAGCCAATTTTGTATTGGAATATACTGAAAACGGGTGTTTGAGTCGGTTTTCAGTATATTTCAATACAAATAGAGCTCGATCCAAGAAAGAAATGATGTCTTTTTTTTATTTTGTGGACTGCCAATTTGTATTGGAATATACTGAAAACGGGTATTTGAGTCGGTTTTCAGTATATTTCAATACAAGTGGAGCTGGATCCAAGAAAAAAATGATGTCTTTTTTTTATGTTGTGAACAGGCAATTTTGTATTGGAATATACTGAAAACGGGCGTTCTCGTCGGTTTTCAGTATATTACAATACAAGTGGAGCTGGATCCAAGAAAAAAATGATGTCTTTTTTTTATTTTGTGGACAGCCAATTTTGTATTGGAATATACTGAAAACGGGCGTTCACGTTGGTTTTCAGTATATTCCAATACAAATGGAGCTGGATCCAAGAAAAAAATGATGTCTTTTTTTTATTTTGTGGACAGCCAATTTTGTATTGGAATATACTGAAAACGGGTGTTTGAGTCGGTTTTCAGTATATTTCAATACAAATAGAGCTCGATCCAAGAAAGAAATTATGTCTTTTTTTTATTTTGTGGACTGCCAATTTGTATTGGAATATACTGAGAACGGGTATTTGAGTCGGTTTTCAGTATATTTCAATACAAGTGGAGCTGGATCTAAGAAAAAAATGATGTCTTTTTTTTATGTTGTGAACAGCCAATTTTGTATTGGAATATACTGAAAACGGGCGTTCACGTTGGTTTTCAGTATATTCCAATACAAATGGAGCTGGATCCAAGAAAAAAATGATGTCTTTTTTTATGTTGTGGACTGCCCTATTTTGTATTGGAATATACTGAAAACGGGCGTTCACGTCGGTTTTCAGTATATTACAATACAAGTGCAGCTCGATCCAAGAAAAAAATGATGTCTTTTTTTTATTTTGTGGACAGCCAATTTTGTATTGGAATATACTGAAAACGGGTGTTTGAGTCGGTTTTCAGTATATTTCAATACAAATAGAGCTCGATCCAAGAAAGAAATGATGTCTTTTTTTTATTTTGTGGACAGCCAATTTGTATTGGAATATACTGAAAACGGGTATTTGAGTCGGTTTTCAGTATATTTCAATAAGAGTGGAGCTGGATCCAAGAAAAAAATGATGTCTTTTTTTTATGTTGTGAACAGGCAATTTTGTATTGGAATATACTGAAAACGGGCGTTCTCGTCGGTTTTCAGTATATTACAATACAATTGGAGCTGGATCCAAGAAAAAAATGATGTCTTTTTTTTATTTTGTGGACAGCCAATTTTGTATTGGAATATACTGAAAACGGGCGTTCACGTTGGTTTTCAGTATATTCCAATACAAATGGAGCTGGATCCAAGAAAAAAATGATGTCTTTTTTTTATTTTGTGGACAGCCAATTTTGTATTGGAATATACTGAAAACGGGTGTTTGAGTCGGTTTTCAGTATATTTCAATAGAAATAGAGCTCGATCCAAGAAAGAAATGATGTCTTTTTTTTATTTTGTGGACTGCCAATTTGTATTGGAATATACTGAGAACGGGTATTTGAGTCGGTTTTCAGTATATTTCAATGCAAGTGGAGCTGGATCTAAGAAAAAAATGATGTCTTTTTTTTATGTTGTGAACAGCCAATTTTGTATTGGAATATACTGAAAACGGGCGTTCACGTTGGTTTTCAGTATATTCCAATACAAATGGAGCTGGATCCAAGAAAAAAATGATGTCTTTTTTTATGTTGTGGACTGCCCTATTTTGTATTGGAATATACTGAAAACGGGCGTTCACGTCGGTTTTCAGTATATTACAATACAAGTGGAGCTCGATCCAAGAAAAAAATGATGTCTTTTTTTTATTTTGTGGACAGCCAATTTTGTATTGGAATATACTGAAAAAGGGTGTTTGAGTCGGTTTTCAGTATATTTCAATACAAATAGAGCTCGATCCAAGAAAGAAATGATGTCTTTTTTTTATTTTGTGGACTGCCAATTTGTATTGGAATATACTGAAAACGGGTATTTGAGTCGGTTTTCAGTATATTTCAATAAGAGTGGAGCTGGATCCAAGAAAAAAATGATGTCTTTTTTTTATGTTGTGAACAGCCAATTTTGTATTGGAATATACTGAAAACGGGCGTTCACGTTGGTTTCCAGTATATTACAATACAAGTGGAGCTGGATCAAAGAAAAAAATGATGTCTTTTTTTTATTTTGTGGACAGCCAATTTTGTATTGGAATATACTGAAAACGGGCGTTCACGTTGGTTTTCAGTATATTCCAATACAAATGGAGCTGGATCCAAGAAAAAAATGATGTCTTTTTTTTATTTTGTGGACAGCCAATTTTGTATTGGAATATACTGAAAACGGGTGTTTGAGTCGGTTTTCAGTATATTTCAATACAAATAGAGCTCGATCCAAGAAAGAAATTATGTCTTTTTTTTATTTTGTGGACTGCCAATTTGTATTGGAATATACTGAGAACGGGTATTTGAGTCGGTTTTCAGTATATTTCAATACAAGTGGAGCTGGATCTAAGAAAAAAATGATGTCTTTTTTTTATGTTGTGAACAGCCAATTTTGTATTGGAATATACTGAAAACGGGCGTTCACGTTGGTTTTCAGTATATTCCAATACAAATGGAGCTGGATCCAAGAAAAAAATGATGTCTTTTTTTATGTTGTGGACTGCCCTATTTTGTATTGGAATATACTGAAAACGGGCGTTCACGTCGGTTTTCAGTATATTACAATACAAGTGGAGCTCGATCCAAGAAAAAAATGATGTCTTTTTTTTATTTTGTGGACAGCCAATTTTGTATTGGAATATACTGAAAACGGGTGTTTGAGTCGGTTTTCAGTATATTTCAATACAAATAGAGCTCGATCCAAGAAAGAAATGATGTCTTTTTTTTATTTTGTGGACAGCCAATTTGTATTGGAATATACTGAAAACGGGTATTTGAGTCGGTTTTCAGTATATTTCAATAAGAGTGGAGCTGGATCCAAGAAAAAAATGATGTCTTTTTTTTATGTTGTGAACAGGCAATTTTGTATTGGAATATACTGAAAACGGGCGTTCTCGTCGGTTTTCAGTATATTACAATACAATTGGAGCTGGATCCAAGAAAAAAATGATGTCTTTTTTTTATTTTGTGGACAGCCAATTTTGTATTGGAATATACTGAAAACGGGCGTTCACGTTGGTTTTCAGTATATTCCAATACAAATGGAGCTGGATCCAAGAAAAAAATGATGTCTTTTTTTTATTTTGTGGACAGCCAATTTTGTATTGGAATATACTGAAAACGGGTGTTTGAGTCGGTTTTCAGTATATTTCAATAGAAATAGAGCTCGATCCAAGAAAGAAATGATGTCTTTTTTTTATTTTGTGGACTGCCAATTTGTATTGGAATATACTGAGAACGGGTATTTGAGTCGGTTTTCAGTATATTTCAATGCAAGTGGAGCTGGATCTAAGAAAAAAATGATGTCTTTTTTTTATGTTGTGAACAGCCAATTTTGTATTGGAATATACTGAAAACGGGCGTTCACGTTGGTTTTCAGTATATTCCAATACAAATGGAGCTGGATCCAAGAAAAAAATGATGTCTTTTTTTATGTTGTGGACTGCCCTATTTTGTATTGGAATATACTGAAAACGGGCGTTCACGTCGGTTTTCAGTATATTACAATACAAGTGGAGCTCGATCCAAGAAAAAAATGATGTCTTTTTTTTATTTTGTGGACAGCCAATTTTGTATTGGAATATACTGAAAAAGGGTGTTTGAGTCGGTTTTCAGTATATTTCAATACAAATAGAGCTCGATCCAAGAAAGAAATGATGTCTTTTTTTTATTTTGTGGACTGCCAATTTGTATTGGAATATACTGAAAACGGGTATTTGAGTCGGTTTTCAGTATATTTCAATAAGAGTGGAGCTGGATCCAAGAAAAAAATGATGTCATTTTTTTATGTTGTGAACAGTCAATTTTGTATTGGAATATACTGAAAACGGGCGTTCTCGTCGGTTTTCAGTATATTACAATACAATTGGAGCTGGATCCAAGAAAAAAATGATGTCTTTTTTTTATTTTGTGGACAGCCAATTTTGTATTGGAATATACTGAAAACGGGCGTTCACGTTGGTTTTCAGTATATTCCAATACAAATGGAGCTGGATCCAAGAAAAAAATGATGTCTTTTTTTTATTTTGTGGACAGCCAATTTTGTATTGGAATATACTGAAAACGGGTGTTTGAGTCGGTTTTCAGTATATTTCAATACAAATAGAGCTCGATCCAAGAAAGAAATGATGTCTTTTTTTTATTTTGTGGACTGCCAATTTGTATTGGAATATACTGAGAACGGGTATTTGAGTCGGTTTTCAGTATATTTCAATGCAAGTGGAGCTGGATCTAAGAAAAAAATGATGTCTTTTTTTTATGTTGTGAACAGCCAATTTTGTATTGGAATATACTGAAAACGGGCGTTCACGTTGGTTTTCAGTATATTCCAATACAAATGGAGCTGGATCCAAGAAAAAAATGATGTCTTTTTTTATGTTGTGGACTGCCCTATTTTGTATTGGAATATACTGAAAACGGGCGTTCACGTCGGTTTTCAGTATATTACAATACAAGTGGAGCTCGATCCAAGAAAAAAATGATGTCTTTTTTTTATTTTGTGGACAGCCAATTTTGTATTGGAATATACTGAAAACGGGTGTTTGAGTCGGTTTTCAGTATATTTCAATACAGATAGAGCTCGATCCAAGAAAAAAATGATGTCTTTTTTTCATTTTGTGGACTGCCAATTTTGTATTGGAATATACTGAAAACGGGTGTTTGAGTCGGTTTTCAGTATATTCCAATACAAGTGGAGCTCGATCCAAGAAAAAAATGATGTCTTTTTTTTATTTTGTGGACTGCCAATTTTGTATTGGAATATACTGAAAACGGGTGTTTGAGTCGGTTTTCAGTATATTCCAATAAAAGTGGAGCTCGATCCAAGAAAAAAATGATGTCTTTTTTTTATTTTGTGGATTGCCAATTTTGTATTGGAATATACTGAAAACGGGTATTTGAGTCGGTTTTCAGTATATTTCAATACAAGTGGAGCTGGATCCAAGAAAAAAATGATGTCTTTTTTTTATGTTGTGAACAGCCAATTTTGTATTGGAATATACTGAAAACGGGCGTTCAAGTTGGTTTTCAGTATATTACAATACAAGTGGAGCTGGATCCAAGAAAAAAATGATGTCTTTTTTTTATTTTGTGGACAGCCAATTTTGTATTGGAATATACTGAAAACGGGCGTTCACGTTGGTTTTCAGTATATTCCAATACAAATGGAGCTGGATCCAAGAAAAAAATGATGTCTTTTTTTTATGTTGTGGACTGCCCTATTTTGTATTGGAATATACTGAAAACGGGCGTTCACGTCGGTTTTCAGTATATTAAAATACAAGTGGAGCTCGATCCAAGAAAAAAATGATGTCTTTTTTTTATTTTGTGGACAGCCAATTTTGTATTGGAATATACTGAAAACGGGCGTTCACGTTGGTTTTCAGTATATTCCAATACAAATGGAGCTGGATCCAAGAAAAAAATGATGTCTTTTTTTTATTTTGTGGACAGCCAATTTTGTATTGGAATATACTGAAAACGGGTGTTTGAGTCGGTTTTCAGTATATTTCAATACAAATAGAGCTCGATCCAAGAAAGAAATGATGTCTTTTTTTTATTTTGTGGACTGCCAATTTGTATTGGAATATACTGAGAACGGGTATTTGAGTCGGTTTTCAGTATATTACAATACAATTGGAGCTGGATCCAAGAAAAAAATGATGTCTTTTTTTTTATTTTGTGGACAGCCAATTTTGTATTGGAATATACTGAAAACGGGCGTTCACGTTGGTTTTCAGTATATTCCAATACAAATGGAGCTGGATCCAAGAAAAAAATGATGTCTTTTTTTTATTTTGTGGACAGCCAATTTTGTATTGGAATATACTGAAAACGGGTGTTTGAGTCGGTTTTCACTATATTTCAATACAAATAGAGCTCGATCCAAGAAAGAAATGATGTCTTTTTTTTATTTTGTGGACTGCCAATTTGTATTGGAATATACTGAGAACGGGTATTTGAGTCGGTTTTCAGTATATTTCAATGCAAGTGGAGCTGGATCTAAGAAAAAAATGATGTCTTTTTTTTATGTTGTGAACAGCCAATTTTGTATTGGAATATACTGAAAACGGGCGTTCACGTTGGTTTTCAGTATATTCCAATACAAATGGAGCTGGATCCAAGAAAAAAATGATGTCTTTTTTTATGTTGTGGACTGCCCTATTTTGTATTGGAATATACTGAAAACGGGCGTTCACGTCGGTTTTCAGTATATTACAATACAAGTGGAGCTCGATCCAAGAAAAAAATGATGTCTTTTTTTTATTTTGTGGACAGCCAATTTTGTATTGGAATATACTGAAAAAGGGTGTTTGAGTCGGTTTTCAGTATATTTCAATACAAATAGAGCTCGATCCAAGAAAGAAATGATGTCTTTTTTTTATTTTGTGGACTGCCAATTTGTATTGGAATATACTGAAAACGGGTATTTGAGTCGGTTTTCAGTATATTTCAATAAGAGTGGAGCTGGATCCAAGAAAAAAATGATGTCATTTTTTTATGTTGTGAACAGTCAATTTTGTATTGGAATATACTGAAAACGGGCGTTCTCGTCGGTTTTCAGTATATTACAATACAATTGGAGCTGGATCCAAGAAAAAAATGATGTCTTTTTTTTATTTTGTGGACAGCCAATTTTGTATTGGAATATACTGAAAACGGGCGTTCACGTTGGTTTTCAGTATATTCCAATACAAATGGAGCTGGATCCAAGAAAAAAATGATGTCTTTTTTTTATTTTGTGGACAGCCAATTTTGTATTGGAATATACTGAAAACGGGTGTTTGAGTCGGTTTTCAGTATATTTCAATACAAATAGAGCTCGATCCAAGAAAGAAATGATGTCTTTTTTTTATTTTGTGGACTGCCAATTTGTATTGGAATATACTGAGAACGGGTATTTGAGTCGGTTTTCAGTATATTTCAATGCAAGTGGAGCTGGATCTAAGAAAAAAATGATGTCTTTTTTTTATGTTGTGAACAGCCAATTTTGTATTGGAATATACTGAAAACGGGCGTTCACGTTGGTTTTCAGTATATTCCAATACAAATGGAGCTGGATCCAAGAAAAAAATGATGTCTTTTTTTATGTTGTGGACTGCCCTATTTTGTATTGGAATATACTGAAAACGGGCGTTCACGTCGGTTTTCAGTATATTACAATACAAGTGGAGCTCGATCCAAGAAAAAAATGATGTCTTTTTTTTATTTTGTGGACAGCCAATTTTGTATTGGAATATACTGAAAACGGGTGTTTGAGTCGGTTTTCAGTATATTTCAATACAAATAGAGCTCGATCCAAGAAAAAAATGATGTCTTTTTTTCATTTTGTGGACTGCCAATTTTGTATTGGAATATACTGAAAACGGGTGTTTGAGTCGGTTTTCAGTATATTCCAATACAAGTGGAGCTCGATCCAAGAAAAAAATGATGTCTTTTTTTTATTTTGTGGACTGCCAATTTTGTATTGGAATATACTGAAAACGGGTGTTTGAGTCGGTTTTCAGTATATTCCAATAAAAGTGGAGCTCGATCCAAGAAAAAAATGATGTCTTTTTTTTATTTTGTGGATTGCCAATTTTGTATTGGAATATACTGAAAACGGGTATTTGAGTCGGTTTTCAGTATATTTCAATACAAGTGGAGCTGGATCCAAGAAAAAAATGATGTCTTTTTTTTATGTTGTGAACAGCCAATTTTGTATTGGAATATACTGAAAACGGGCGTTCAAGTTGGTTTTCAGTATATTACAATACAAGTGGAGCTGGATCCAAGAAAAAAATGATGTCTTTTTTTTATTTTGTGGACAGCCAATTTTGTATTGGAATATACTGAAAACGGGCGTTCACGTTGGTTTTCAGTATATTCCAATACAAATGGAGCTGGATCCAAGAAAAAAATGATGTCTTTTTTTTATGTTGTGGACTGCCCTATTTTGTATTGGAATATACTGAAAACGGGCGTTCACGTCGGTTTTCAGTATATTAAAATACAAGTGGAGCTCGATCCAAGAAAAAAATGATGTCTTTTTTTTATTTTGTGGACAGCCAATTTTGTATTGGAATATACTGAAAACGGGCGTTCTCGTCGGTTTTTAGTATATTTCAATACAAATGGAGCTCCATCCAAGAAAAAAATGATGTCTTTTTTTATGTTGTGGACTGCCCTATTTTGTATTGGAATATACTGAAAACGGGCGTTCACGTTGGTTTTCAGTATATTCCAATACAAATGGAGCTGGATCCAAGAAAAAAATGATGTCTTTTTTTTATTTTGTGGACAGCCAATTTTGTATTGGAATATACTGAAAACGGGTGTTTGAGTCGGTTTTCAGTATATTTCAATACAAATAGAGCTCGATCCAAGAAAGAAATGATGTCTTTTTTTTATTTTGTGGACTGCCAATTTGTATTGGAATATACTGAGAACGGGTATTTGAGTCGGTTTTCAGTATATTTCAATACAAGTGGAGCTGGATCTAAGAAAAAAATGATGTCTTTTTTTTATGTTGTGAACAGCCAATTTTGTATTGGAATATACTGAAAACGGGCGTTCACGTTGGTTTTCAGTATATTACAATACAAGTGGAGCTGGATCCAAGAAAAAATGATGTCTTTTTTTTATTTTGTGGACAGCCAATTTTGTATTGGTATATACTGAAAACGGGCGTTCACGTTGGTTTTCAGTATATTCCAATACAAATGGAGCTGGATCCAAGAAAAAAATGATGTCTTTTTTTATGTTGTGGACTGCCCTATTTTGTATTGGAATATACTGAAAACGGGCGTTCACGTCGGTTTTCAGTATATTACAATACAAGTGGAGCTCGATCCAAGAAAAAAATGATGTCTTTTTTTTATTTTGTGGACAGCCAATTTTGTATTGGAATATACTGAAAACGGGTGTTTGAGTCGGTTTTCAGTATATTTCAATACAAATAGAGCTCGATCCAAGAAAGAAATGATGTCTTTTTTTTATTTTGTGGACTGCCAATTTGTATTGGAATATACTGAAAACGGGTATTTGAGTCGGTTTTCAGTATATTTCAATAAGAGTGGAGCTGGATCCAAGAAAAAAATGATGTCTTTTTTTTATGTTGTGAACAGGCAATTTTGTATTGGAATATACTTAAAACGGGCGTTCTCGTCGGTTTTCAGTATATTACAATACAATTGGAGCTGGATCCAAGAAAAAAATGATGTCTTTTTTTTATTTTGTGGACAGCCAATTTTGTATTGGAATATACTGAAAACGGGCGTTCACGTTGGTTTTCAGTATATTCCAATACAAATGGAGCTGGATCCAAGAAAAAAATGATGTCTTTTTTTTATTTTGTGGACAGCCAATTTTGTATTGGAATATACTGAAAACGGGTGTTTGAGTCGGTTTTCAGTATATTTCAATACAAATAGAGCTCGATCCAAGAAAGAAATGATGTCCTTTTTTTATTTTGTGGACTGCCAATTTGTATTGGAATATACTGAGAACGGGTATTTGAGTCGGTTTTCAGTATATTTCAATGCAAGTGGAGCTGGATCTAAGAAAAAAATGATGTCTTTTTTTTATGTTGTGAACAGCCAATTTTGTATTGGAATATACTGAAAACGGGCGTTCACGTTGGTTTTCAGTATATTCCAATACAAATGGAGCTGGATCCAAGAAAAAAATGATGTCCTTTTTTTATGTTGTGGACTGCCCTATTTTGTATTGGAATATACTGAAAACGGGCGTTCACGTCGGTTTTCAGTATATTACAATACAAGTGGAGCTCGATCCAAGAAAAAAATGATGTCTTTTTTTTATTTTGTGGACAGCCAATTTTGTATTGGAATATACTGAAAACGGGTGTTTGAGTCGGTTTTCAGTATATTTCAATACAAATAGAGCTCGATCCAAGAAAAAAATGATGTCTTTTTTTCATTTTGTGGACTGCCAATTTTGTATTGGAATATACTGAAAACGGGTGTTTGAGTCGGTTTTCAGTATATTCCAATACAAGTGGAGCTCGATCCAAGAAAAAAATGATGTCTTTTTTTTATTTTGTGGACTGCCAATTTTGTATTGGAATATACTGAAAACCGACTCAAACACCCGTTTTCAGTATATTCCAATACAAATGGAGCTGGATCCAAGAAAAAAATGATGTCTTTTTTTTATTTTGTGGACAGCCAATTTTGTATTGGAATATACTGAAAACGGGTGTTTGAGTCGGTTTTCAGTATATTTCAATACAAGTGGAGCTGGATCCAAGAAAAAAATGATGTCTTTTTTTTATTTTGTGGACAGCCAATTTTGTATTGGAATATACTGAAAACGGGCGTTCACGTTGGTTTTCAGTATATTCCAATACAAATGGAGCTGGATCCAAGAAAAAAATGATGTCTTTTTTTTATGTTGTGGACTGCCCTATTTTGTATTGGAATATACTGAAAACGGGCGTTCACGTCGGTTTTCAGTATATTACAATACAAGTGGAGCTCGATCCAAGAAAAAAATGATGTCTTTTTTTTATTTTGTGGACAGCCAATTTTGTATTGGAATATACTGAAAACGGGCGTTCTCGTCGGTTTTTAGTATATTTCAATACAAATGGAGCTCCATCCAAGAAAAAAATGATGTCATTTTTTATGTTGTGGACTGCCCTATTTTGTATTGGAATATACTGAAAACGGGCGTTCACGTTGGTTTTCAGTATATTCCAATACAAATGGAGCTGGATCCAAGAAAAAAATGATGTCTTTTTTTTATTTTGTGGACAGCCAATTTTGTATTGGAATATACTGAAAACGGGTGTTTGAGTCGGTTTTCAGTATATTTCAATACAAATAGAGCTCGATCCAAGAAAGAAATGATGTCTTTTTTTTATTTTGTGGACTGCCAATTTGTATTGGAATATACTGAGAACGGGTATTTGAGTCGGTTTTCAGTATATTTCAATACAAGTGGAGCTGGATCTAAGAAAAAAATGATGTCTTTTTTTTATGTTGTGAACAGCCAATTTTGTATTGGAATATACTGAAAACGGGCGTTCACGTTGGTTTTCAGTATATTACAATACAAGTGGAGCTGGATCCAAGAAAAAATGATGTCTTTTTTTTATTTTGTGGACAGCCAATTTTGTATTGGTATATACTGAAAACGGGCGTTCACGTTGGTTTTCAGTATATTCCAATACAAATGGAGCTGGATCCAAGAAAAAAATGATGTCTTTTTTTATGTTGTGGACTGCCCTATTTTGTATTGGAATATACTGAAAACGGGCGTTCACGTCGGTTTTCAGTATATTACAATACAAGTGGAGCTCGATCCAAGAAAAAAATGATGTCTTTTTTTTATTTTGTGGACAGCCAATTTTGTATTGGAATATACTGAAAACGGGTGTTTGAGTCGGTTTTCAGTATATTTCAATACAAATAGAGCTCGATCCAAGAAAGAAATGATGTCTTTTTTTTATTTTGTGGACTGCCAATTTGTATTGGAATATACTGAAAACGGGTGTTTGAGTCGGTTTTCAGTATATTTCAATACAAATAGAGCTCGATCCAAGAAAGAAATGATGTCTTTTTTTTATTTTGTGGACTGCCAATTTGTATTGGAATATACTGAGAACGGGTATTTGAGTCGGTTTTCAGTATATTTCAATGCAAGTGGAGCTGGATCTAAGAAAAAAATGATGTCTTTTTTTTATGTTGTGAACAGCCAATTTTGTATTGGAATATACTGAAAACGGGCGTTCACGTTGGTTTTCAGTATATTCCAATACAAATGGAGCTGGATCCAAGAAAAAAATGATGTCTTTTTTTATGTTGTGGACTGCCCTATTTTGTATTGGAATATACTGAAAACGGGCGTTCACGTCGGTTTTCAGTATATTACAATACAAGTGGAGCTCGATCCAAGAAAAAAATGATGTCTTTTTTTTGTTTTGTGGACAGCCAATTTTGTATTGGAATATACTGAAAACGGGTGTTTGAGTCGGTTTTCAGTATATTTCAATACAAATAGAGCTCGATCCAAGAAAAAAATGATGTCTTTTTTTCATTTTGTGGACTGCCAATTTTGTATTGGAATATACTGAAAACGGGCGTTCACGTCGGTTTTCAGTATATTACAATACAAGTGGAGCTCGATCCAAGAAAAAAATGATGTCTTTTTTTTATTTTGTGGACTGCCAATTTTGTATTGGAATATACTGAAAACGGGTGTTTGAGTCGGTTTTCAGTATATTCCAATAAAAGTGGAGCTCGATCCAAGAAAAAAATGATGTCTTTTTTTTATTTTGTGGATTGCCAATTTTGTATTGGAATATACTGAAAACGGGTATTTGAGTCGGTTTTCAGTATATTTCAATACAAGTGGAGCTGGATCCAAGAAAAAAATGATGTCTTTTTTTTATGTTGTGAACAGCCAATTTTGTATTGGAATATACTGAAAACGGGCGTTCAAGTTGGTTTTCAGTATATTACAATACAAGTGGAGCTGGATCCAAGAAAAAAATGATGTCTTTTTTTTATTTTGTGGACAGCCAATTTTGTATTGGAATATACTGAAAACGGGCGTTCACGTTGGTTTTCAGTATATTCCAATACAAATGGAGCTGGATCCAAGAAAAAAATGATGTCTTTTTTTTATTTTGTGGACAGCCAATTTTGTATTGGAATATACTGAAAACGGGCGTTCTCGTCGGTTTTTAGTATATTTCAATACAAATGGAGCTCCATCCAAGAAAAAAATGATGTCTTTTTTTATGTTGTGGACTGCCCTATTTTGTATTGGAATATACTGAAAACGGGCGTTCACGTTGGTTTTCAGTATATTCCAATACAAATGGAGCTGGATCCAAGAAAAAAATGATGTCTTTTTTTTATTTTGTGGACAGCCAATTTTGTATTGGAATATACTGAAAACGGGTGTTTGATTCGGTTTTCAGTATATTTCAATACAAATAGAGCTCGATCCAAGAAAGAAATGATGTCTTTTTTTTATTTTGTGGACTGCCAATTTGTATTGGAATATACTGAGAACGGGTATTTGAGTCGGTTTTCAGTATATTTCAATACAAGTGGAGCTGGATCTAAGAAAAAAATGATGTCTTTTTTTTATGTTGTGAACAGCCAATTTTGTATTGGAATATACTGAAAACGGGCGTTCACGTTGGTTTTCAGTATATTACAATACAAGTGGAGCTGGATCCAAGAAAAAATGATGTCTTTTTTTTATTTTGTGGACAGCCAATTTTGTATTGGTATATACTGAAAACGGGCGTTCACGTTGGTTTTCAGTATATTCCAATACAAATGGAGCTGGATCCAAGAAAAAAATGATGTCTTTTTTTATGTTGTGGACTGCCCTATTTTGTATTGGAATATACTGAAAACGGGCGTTCACGTCGGTTTTCAGTATATTACAATACAAGTGGAGCTCGATCCAAGAAAAAAATGATGTCTTTTTTTTATTTTGTGGACAGCCAATTTTGTATTGGAATATACTGAAAACGGGTGTTTGAGTCGGTTTTCAGTATATTTCAATACAAATAGAGCTCGATCCAAGAAAGAAATGATGTCTTTTTTTTATTTTGTGGACTGCCAATTTGTATTGGAATATACTGAAAACGGGTGTTTGAGTCGGTTTTCAGTATATTTCAATACAAATAGAGCTCGATCCAAGAAAGAAATGATGTCTTTTTTTTATTTTGTGGACTGCCAATTTGTATTGGAATATACTGAGAACGGGTATTTGAGTCGGTTTTCAGTATATTTCAATGCAAGTGGAGCTGGATCTAAGAAAAAAATGATGTCTTTTTTTTATGTTGTGAACAGCCAATTTTGTATTGGAATATACTGAAAACGGGCGTTCACGTTGGTTTTCAGTATATTCCAATACAAATGGAGCTGGATCCAAGAAAAAAATGATGTCTTTTTTTATGTTGTGGACTGCCCTATTTTGTATTGGAATATACTGAAAACGGGCGTTCACGTCGGTTTTCAGTATATTACAATACAAGTGGAGCTCGATCCAAGAAAAAAATGATGTCTTTTTTTTATTTTGTGGACAGCCAATTTTGTATTGGAATATACTGAAAACGGGTGTTTGAGTCGGTTTTCAGTATATTTCAATACAAATAGAGCTCGATCCAAGAAAAAAATGATGTCTTTTTTTCATTTTGTGGACTGCCAATTTTGTATTGGAATATACTGAAAACGGGTGTTTGAGTCGGTTTTCAGTATATTCCAATAAAAGTGGAGCTCGATCCAAGAAAAAAATGATGTCTTTTTTTTATTTTGTGGATTGCCAATTTTGTATTGGAATATACTGAAAACGGGTATTTGAGTCGGTTTTCAGTATATTTCAATACAAGTGGAGCTGGATCCAAGAAAAAAATGATGTCTTTTTTTTATGTTGTGAACAGCCAATTTTGTATTGGAATATACTGAAAACGGGCGTTCAAGTTGGTTTTCAGTATATTACAATACAAGTGGAGCTGGATCCAAGAAAAAAATGATGTCTTTTTTTTATTTTGTGGACAGCCAATTTTGTATTGGAATATACTGAAAACGGGCGTTCACGTTGGTTTTCAGTATATTCCAATACAAATGGAGCTGGATCCAAGAAAAAAATGATGTCTTTTTTTTATGTTGTGGACTGCCCTATTTTGTATTGGAATATACTGAAAACGGGCGTTCACGTCGGTTTTCAGTATATTACAATACAAGTGGAGCTCGATCCAAGAAAAAAATGATGTCTTTTTTTTATTTTGTGGACAGCCAATTTTGTATTGGAATATACTGAAAACGGGCGTTCTCGTCGGTTTTTAGTATATTTCAATACAAATGGAGCTCCATCCAAGAAAAAAATGATGTCTTTTTTTATGTTGTGGACTGCCCTATTTTGTATTGGAATATACTGAAAACGGGCGTTCACGTTGGTTTTCAGTATATTCCAATACAAATGGAGCTGGATCCAAGAAAAAAATGATGTCTTTTTTTTATTTTGTGGACAGCCAATTTTGTATTGGAATATACTGAAAACGGGTGTTTGAGTCGGTTTTCAGTATATTTCAATACAAATAGAGCTCGATCCAAGAAAGAAATGATGTCTTTTTTTTATTTTGTGGACTGCCAATTTGTATTGGAATATACTGAGAACGGGTATTTGAGTCGGTTTTCAGTATATTTCAATACAAGTGGAGCTGGATCTAAGAAAAAAATGATGTCTTTTTTTTATGTTGTGAACAGCCAATTTTGTATTGGAATATACTGAAAACGGGCGTTCACGTTGGTTTTCAGTATATTACAATACAAGTGGAGCTGGATCCAAGAAAAAATGATGTCTTTTTTTATTTTGTGGACAGCCAATTTTGTATTGGTATATACTGAAAACGGGCGTTCACGTTGGTTTTCAGTATATTCCAATACAAATGGAGCTGGATCCAAGAAAAAAATGATGTCTTTTTTTATGTTGTGGACTGCCCTATTTTGTATTGGAATATACTGAAAACGGGCGTTCACGTCGGTTTTCAGTATATTACAATACAAGTGGAGCTCGATCCAAGAAAAAAATGATGTCTTTTTTTTATTTTGTGGACAGCCAATTTTGTATTGGAATATACTGAAAACGGGTGATTGAGTCGGTTTTCAGTATATTTCAATACAAATAGAGCTCGATCCAAGAAAGAAATGATGTCTTTTTTTTATTTTGTGGACTGCCAATTTGTATTGGAATATACTGAAAACGGGTGTTTGAGTCGGTTTTCAGTATATTTCAATACAAACAGAGCTCGATCCAAGAAAAAAATGATGTCTTTTTTTCATTTTGTGGACTGCCAATTTTGTATTGGAATATACTGAAAACGGGTGTTTGAGTCGGTTTTCAGTATATTCCAATACAAGTGGAGCTCGATCCAAGAAAAAAATGATGTCTTTTTTTTATTTTGTGGACTGCCAATTTTGTATTGGAATATACTGAAAACGGGTGTTTGAGTCGGTTTTCAGTATATTCCAATAAAAGTGGAGCTCGATCCAAGAAAAAAATGATGTCTTTTTTTTATTTTGTGGATTGCCAATTTGTATTGGAATATACTGAGAACGGGTATTTGAGTCGGTTTTCAGTATATTTCAATGCAAGTGGAGCTGGATCTAAGAAAAAAATGATGTCTTTTTTTTATGTTGTGAACAGCCAATTTTGTATTGGAATATACTGAAAACGGGCGTTCACGTTGGTTTTCAGTATATTCCAATACAAATGGAGCTGGATCCAAGAAAAAAATGATGTCTTTTTTTATGTTGTGGACTGCCCTATTTTGTATTGGAATATACTGAAAACGGGCGTTCACGTCGGTTTTCAGTATATTACAATACAAGTGGAGCTCGATCCAAGAAAAAAATGATGTCTTTTTTTTATTTTGTGGACAGCCAATTTTGTATTGGAATATACTGAAAACGGGTGTTTGAGTCGGTTTTCAGTATATTTCAATACAAATAGAGCTCGATCCAAGAAAAAAATGATGTCTTTTTTTCATTTTGTGGACTGCCAATTTTGTATTGGAATATACTGAAAACGGGTGTTTGAGTCGGTTTTCAGTATATTCCAATACAAGTGGAGCTCGATCCAAGAAAAAAATGATGTCTTTTTTTTATTTTGTGGACTGCCAATTTTGTATTGGAATATACTGAAAACGGGTGTTTGAGTCGGTTTTCAGTATATTCCAATAAAAGTGGAGCTCGATCCAAGAAAAAAATGATGTCTTTTTTTTATTTTGTGGATTGCCAATTTTGTATTGGAATATACTGAAAACGGGTATTTGAGTCGGTTTTCAGTATATTTCAATACAAGTGGAGCTGGATACAAGAAAAAAATGATGTCTTTTTTTTATGTTGTGAACAGCCAATTTTGTATTGGAATATACTGAAAACGGGCGTTCAAGTTGGTTTTCAGTATATTACAATACAAGTGGAGCTGGATCCAAGAAAAAAATGATGTCTTTTTTTTATTTTGTGGACAGCCAATTTTGTATTGGAATATACTGAAAACGGGCGTTCACGTTGGTTTTCAGTATATTCCAATACAAATGGAGCTGGATCCAAGAAAAAAATGATGTCTTTTTTTTATGTTGTGGACTGCCCTATTTTGTATTGGAATATACTGAAAACGGGCGTTCACGTCGGTTTTCAGTATATTACAATACAAGTGGAGCTCGATCCAAGAAAAAAATGATGTCTTTTTTTTATTTTGTGGACAGCCAATTTTGTATTGGAATATACTGAAAACGGGCGTTCTCGTCGGTTTTTAGTATATTTCAATACAAATGGAGCTCCATCCAAGAAAAAAATGATGTCTTTTTTTATGTTGTGGACTGCCCTATTTTGTATTGGAATATACTGAAAACGGGCGTTCACGTTGGTTTTCAGTATATTCCAATACAAATGGAGCTGGATCCAAGAAAAAAATGATGTCTTTTTTTTATTTTGTGGACAGCCAATTTTGTATTGGAATATACTGAAAACGGGTGTTTGAGTCGGTTTTCAGTATATTTCAATACAAATAGAGCTCGATCCAAGAAAGAAATGATGTCTTTTTTTTATTTTGTGGACTGCCAATTTGTATTGGAATATACTGAGAACGGGTATTTGAGTCGGTTTTCAGTATATTTCAATACAAGTGGAGCTGGATCTAAGAAAAAAATGATGTCTTTTTTTTATGTTGTGAACAGCCAATTTTGTATTGGAATATACTGAAAACGGGCGTTCACGTTGGTTTTCAGTATATTACAATACAAGTGGAGCTGGATCCAAGAAAAAATGATGTCTTTTTTTTATTTTGTGGACAGCCAATTTTGTATTGGTATATACTGAAAACGGGCGTTCACGTTGGTTTTCAGTATATTCCAATACAAATGGAGCTGGATCCAAGAAAAAAATGATGTCTTTTTTTATGTTGTGGACTGCCCTATTTTGTATTGGAATATACTGAAAACGGGCGTTCACGTCGGTTTTCAGTATATTACAATACAAGTGGAGCTCGATCCAAGAAAAAAATGATGTCTTTTTTTTATTTTGTGGACAGCCAATTTTGTATTGGAATATACTGAAAACGGGCGTTCTCGTCGGTTTTTAGTATATTTCAATACAAATGGAGCTCCATCCAAGAAAAAAATGATGTCTTTTTTTATGTTGTGGACTGCCCTATTTTGTATTGGAATATACTGAAAACGGGCGTTCACGTTGGTTTTCAGTATATTCCAATACAAATGGAGCTGGATCCAAGAAAAAAATGATGTCTTTTTTTTATTTTGTGGACAGCCAATTTTGTATTGGAATATACTGAAAACGGGTGTTTGAGTCGGTTTTCAGTATATTTCAATACAAATAGAGCTCGATCCAAGAAAGAAATGATGTCTTTTTTTTATTTTGTGGACTGCCAATTTGTATTGGAATATACTGAGAACGGGTATTTGAGTCGGTTTTCAGTATATTTCAATACAAGTGGAGCTGGATCTAAGAAAAAAATGATGTCTTTTTTTTATGTTGTGAACAGCCAATTTTGTATTGGAATATACTGAAAACGGGCGTTCACGTTGGTTTTCAGTATATTACAATACAAGTGGAGCTGGATCCAAGAAAAAATGATGTCTTTTTTTTATTTTGTGGACAGCCAATTTTGTATTGGTATATACTGAAAACGGGCGTTCACGTTGGTTTTCAGTATATTCCAATACAAATGGAGCTGGATCCAAGAAAAAAATGATGTCTTTTTTTATGTTGTGGACTGCCCTATTTTGTATTGGAATATACTGAAAACGGGCGTTCACGTCGGTTTTCAGTATATTACAATACAAGTGGAGCTCGATCCAAGAAAAAAATGATGTCTTTTTTTTATTTTGTGGACAGCCAATTTTGTATTGGAATATACTGAAAACGGGTGTTTGAGTCGGTTTTCAGTATATTTCAATACAAATAGAGCTCGATCCAAGAAAGAAATGATGTCTTTTTTTTATTTTGTGGACTGCCAATTTGTATTGGAATATACTGAAAACGGGTGTTTGAGTCGGTTTTCAGTATATTTCAATACAAATAGAGCTCGATCCAAGAAAGAAATGATGTCTTTTTTTTATTTTGTGGACTGCCAATTTGTATTGGAATATACTGAGAACGGGTATTTGAGTCGGTTTTCAGTATATTTCAATGCAAGTGGAGCTGGATCTAAGAAAAAAATGATGTCTTTTTTTTATGTTGTGAACAGCCAATTTTGTATTGGAATATACTGAAAACGGGCGTTCACGTTGGTTTTCAGTATATTCCAATACAAATGGAGCTGGATCCAAGAAAAAAATGATGTCTTTTTTTATGTTGTGGACTGCCCTATTTTGTATTGGAATATACTGAAAACGGGCGTTCACGTCGGTTTTCAGTATATTACAATACAAGTGGAGCTCGATCCAAGAAAAAAATGATGTCTTTTTTTTATTTTGTGGACAGCCAATTTTGTATTGGAATATACTGAAAACGGGTGTTTGAGTCGGTTTTCAGTATATTTCAATACAAATAGAGCTCGATCCAAGAAAAAAATGATGTCTTTTTTTCATTTTGTGGACTGCCAATTTTGTATTGGAATATACTGAAAACGGGTGTTTGAGTCGGTTTTCAGTATATTACAATACAAGTGGAGCTGGATCCAAGAAAAAAATGATGTCTTTTTTTATGTTGTGGACTGCCCTATTTTGTATTGGAATATACTGAAAACGGGCGTTCACGTCGGTTTTCAGTATATTACAATACAAGTGGAGCTCGATCCAAGAAAAAAATGATGTCTTTTTTTTATTTTGTGGACAGCCAATTTTGTATTGGAATATACTGAAAACGGGTGTTTGAGTCGGTTTTCAGTATATTTCAATACAAATAGAGCTCGATCCAAGAAAAAAATGATGTCTTTTTTTCATTTTGTGGACTGCCAATTTTGTATTGGAATATACTGAAAACGGGTGTTTGAGTCGGTTTTCAGTATATTACAATACAAGTGGAGCTGGATCCAAGAAAAAAATGATGTCTTTTTTTTATTTTGTGGACAGCCAATTTTGTATTGGAATATACTGAAAACGGGCGTTCACGTTGGTTTTCAGTATATTCCAATACAAATGGAGCTGGATCCAAGAAAAAAATGATGTCTTTTTTTTATGTTGTGGACTGCCCTATTTTGTATTGGAATATACTGAAAACGGGCGTTCACGTCGGTTTTCAGTATATTACAATACAAGTGGAGCTCGATCCAAGAAAAAAATGATGTCTTTTTTTTATTTTGTGGACAGCCAATTTTGTATTGGAATATACTGAAAACGGGCGTTCTCGTCGGTTTTTAGTATATTTCAATACAAATGGAGCTCCATCCAAGAAAAAAATGATGTCTTTTTTTATGTTGTGGACTGCCCTATTTTGTATTGGAATATACTGAAAACGGGCGTTCACGTTGGTTTTCAGTATATTCCAATACAAATGGAGCTGGATCCAAGAAAAAAATGATGTCTTTTTTTTATTTTGTGGACAGCCAATTTTGTATTGGAATATACTGAAAACGGGTGTTTGAGTCGGTTTTCAGTATATTTCAATACAAATAGAGCTCGATCCAAGAAAGAAATGATGTCTTTTTTTTATTTTGTGGACTGCCAATTTGTATTGGAATATACTGAGAACGGGTATTTGAGTCGGTTTTCAGTATATTTCAATACAAGTGGAGCTGGATCTAAGAAAAAAATGATGTCTTTTTTTTATGTTGTGAACAGCCAATTTTGTATTGGAATATACTGAAAACGGGCGTTCACGTTGGTTTTCAGTATATTACAATACAAGTGGAGCTGGATCCAAGAAAAAATGATGTCTTTTTTTTATTTTGTGGACAGCCAATTTTGTATTGGTATATACTGAAAACGGGCGTTCACGTTGGTTTTCAGTATATTCCAATACAAATGGAGCTGGATCCAAGAAAAAAATGATGTCTTTTTTTATGTTGTGGACTGCCCTATTTTGTATTGGAATATACTGAAAACGGGCGTTCACGTCGGTTTTCAGTATATTACAATACAAGTGGAGCTCGATCCAAGAAAAAAATGATGTCTTTTTTTTATTTTGTGGACAGCCAATTTTGTATTGGAATATACTGAAAACGGGTGTTTGAGTCGGTTTTCAGTATATTTCAATACAAATAGAGCTCGATCCAAGAAAGAAATGATGTCTTTTTTTTATTTTGTGGACTGCCAATTTGTATTGGAATATACTGAAAACGGGTGTTTGAGTCGGTTTTCAGTATATTTCAATACAAATAGAGCTCGATCCAAGAAAGAAATGATGTCTTTTTTTTATTTTGTGGACTGCCAATTTGTATTGGAATATACTGAGAACGGGTATTTGAGTCGGTTTTCAGTATATTTCAATGCAAGTGGAGCTGGATCTAAGAAAAAAATGATGTCTTTTTTTTATGTTGTGAACAGCCAATTTTGTATTGGAATATACTGAAAACGGGCGTTCACGTTGGTTTTCAGTATATTCCAATACAAATGGAGCTGGATCCAAGAAAAAAATGATGTCTTTTTTTATGTTGTGGACTGCCCTATTTTGTATTGGAATATACTGAAAACGGGCGTTCACGTCGGTTTTCAGTATATTACAATACAAGTGGAGCTCGATCCAAGAAAAAAATGATGTCTTTTTTTTATTTTGTGGACAGCCAATTTTGTATTGGAATATACTGAAAACGGGTGTTTGAGTCGGTTTTCAGTATATTTCAATACAAATAGAGCTCGATCCAAGAAAAAAATGATGTCTTTTTTTCATTTTGTGGACTGCCAATTTTGTATTGGAATATACTGAAAACGGGTGTTTGAGTCGGTTTTCAGTATATTCCAATACAAGTGGAGCTCGATCCAAGAAAAAAATGATGTCTTTTTTTTATTTTGTGGACTGCCAATTTTGTATTGGAATATACTGAAAACGGGTGTTTGAGTCGGTTTTCAGTATATTCCAATAAAAGTGGAGCTCGATCCAAGAAAAAAATGATGTCTTTTTTTTATTTTGTGGATTGCCAATTTTGTATTGGAATATACTGAAAACGGGTATTTGAGTCGGTTTTCAGTATATTTCAATACAAGTGGAGCTGGATCCAAGAAAAAAATGATGTCTTTTTTTTATGTTGTGAACAGCCAATTTTGTATTGGAATATACTGAAAACGGGCGTTCAAGTTGGTTTTCAGTATATTACAATACAAGTGGAGCTGGATCCAAGAAAAAAATGATGTCTTTTTTTTATGTTGTGAACAGCCAATTTTGTATTGGAATATACTGAAAACGGGCGTTCAAGTTGGTTTTCAGTATATTACAATACAAGTGGAGCTGGATCCAAGAAAAAAATGATGTCTTTTTTTTATTTTGTGGACAGCCAATTTTGTATTGGAATATACTGAAAACGGGCGTTCACGTTGGTTTTCAGTATATTCCAATACAAATGGAGCTGGATCCAAGAAAAAAATGATGTCTTTTTTTTATTTTGTGGACAGCCAATTTTGTATTGGAATATACTGAAAACGGGCGTTCACGTCGGTTTTCAGTATATTACAATACAAGTGGAGCTCGATCCAAGAAAAAAATGATGTCTTTTTTTTATTTTGTGGACAGCCAATTTTGTATTGGAATATACTGAAAACGGGCGTTCTCGTCGGTTTTTAGTATATTTCAATACAAATGGAGCTCCATCCAAGAAAAAAATGATGTCTTTTTTTATGTTGTGGACTGCCCTATTTTGTATTGGAATATACTGAAAACGGGCGTTCACGTTGGTTTTCAGTATATTCCAATACAAATGGAGCTGGATCCAAGAAAAAAATGATGTCTTTTTTTTATTTTGTGGACAGCCAATTTTGTATTGGAATATACTGAAAACGGGTGTTTGAGTCGGTTTTCAGTATATTTCAATACAAATAGAGCTCGATCCAAGAAAGAAATGATGTCTTTTTTTTATTTTGTGGACTGCCAATTTGTATTGGAATATACTGAGAACGGGTATTTGAGTCGGTTTTCAGTATATTTCAATACAAGTGGAGCTGGATCTAAGAAAAAAATGATGTCTTTTTTTTATGTTGTGAACAGCCAATTTTGTATTGGAATATACTGAAAACGGGCGTTCACGTTGGTTTTCAGTATATTACAATACAAGTGGAGCTGGATCCAAGAAAAAATGATGTCTTTTTTTATTTTGTGGACAGCCAATTTTGTATTGGTATATACTGAAAACGGGCGTTCACGTTGGTTTTCAGTATATTCCAATACAAATGGAGCTGGATCCAAGAAAAAAATGATGTCTTTTTTTATGTTGTGGACTGCCCTATTTTGTATTGGAATATACTGAAAACGGGCGTTCACGTCGGTTTTCAGTATATTACAATACAAGTGGAGCTCGATCCATGAAAAAAATGATGTCTTTTTTTTATTTTGTGGACAGCCAATTTTGTATTGGAATATACTGAAAACGGGTGTTTGAGTCGGTTTTCAGTATATTTCAATACAAATAGAGCTCGATCCAAGAAAGAAATGATGTCTTTTTTTTATTTTGTGGACTGCCAATTTGTATTGGAATATACTGAAAACGGGTGTTTGAGTCGGTTTTCAGTATATTTCAATACAAACAGAGCTCGATCCAAGAAAAAAATGATGTCTTTTTTTCATTTTGTGGACTGCCAATTTTGTATTGGAATATACTGAAAACGGGTGTTTGAGTCGGTTTTCAGTATATTCCAATACAAGTGGAGCTCGATCCAAGAAAAAAATGATGTCTTTTTTTTATTTTGTGGACTGCCAATTTTGTATTGGAATATACTGAAAACGGGTGTTTGAGTCGGTTTTCAGTATATTCCAATAAAAGTGGAGCTCGATCCAAGAAAAAAATGATGTCTTTTTTTTATTTTGTGGATTGCCAATTTTGTATTGGAATATACTGAAAACGGGTATTTGAGTCGGTTTTCAGTATACTTCAATACAAGTGGAGCTGGATCCAAGAAAAAAATGATGTCTTTTTTTTATGTTGTGAACAGCCAATTTTGTATTGGAATATACTGAAAACGGGCGTTCACGTTGGTTTTCAGTATATTACAATACAAGTGGAGCTGGATCCAAGAAAAAAATGATGTCTTTTTTTTATTTTGTGGACAGCCAATTTTGTATTGGAATATACTGAAAACGGGCGTTCACGTTGGTTTTCAGTATATTCCAATACAAATGGAGCTGGATCCAAGAAAAAAATGATGTCTTTTTTTTATGTTGTGGACTGCCCTATTTTGTATTGGAATATACTGAAAACGGGCGTTCACGTCGGTTTTCAGTATATTACAATACAAGTGGAGCTCGATCCAAGAAAAAAATGATGTCTTTTTTTTATTTTGTGGACAGCCAATTTTGTATTGGAATATACTGAAAACGGGCGTTCTCGTCGGTTTTCAGTATATTTCAATACAAATGGAGCTCCATCCAAGAAAAAAATGATGTCTTTTTTTATGTTGTGGACTGCCTTATTTTGTATTGGAATATACTGAAAACGGGCGTTCACGTTGGTTTTCAGTATATTCCAATACAAATGGAGCTGGATCCAAGAAAAAAATGATGTCTTTTTTTTATTTTGTGGACAGCCAATTTTGTATTGGAATATACTGAAAACGGGTGTTTGAGTCGGTTTTCAGTATATTTCAATACAAATAGAGCTCGATCCAAGAAAGAAATGATGTCTTTTTTTTATTTTGTGGACTGCCAATTTGTATTGGAATATACTGAGAACGGGTATTTGAGTCGGTTTTCAGTATATTTCAATACAAGTGGAGCTGGATCTAAGAAAAAAATGATGTCTTTTTTTTATGTTGTGAACAGCCAATTTTGTATTGGAATATACTGAAAACGGGCGTTCACGTTGGTTTTCAGTATATTACAATACAAGTGGAGCTGGATCCAAGAAAAAATGATGTCTTTTTTTTATTTTGTGGACAGCCAATTTTGTATTGGTATATACTGAAAACGGGCGTTCACGTTGGTTTTCAGTATATTCCAATACAAATGGAGCTGGATCCAAGAAAAAAATGATGTCTTTTTTTATGTTGTGGACTGCCCTATTTTGTATTGGAATATACTGAAAACGGGCGTTCACGTCGGTTTTCAGTATATTACAATACAAGTGGAGCTCGATCCAAGAAAAAAATGATGTCTTTTTTTTATTTTGTGGACAGCCAATTTTGTATTGGAATATACTGAAAACAGGTGTTTGAGTCGGTTTTCAGTATATTTCAATACAAATAGAGCTCGATCCAAGAAAGAAATGATGTCTTTTTTTTATTTTGTGGACTGCCAATTTGTATTGGAATATACTGAAAACGGGTGTTTGAGTCGGTTTTCAGTATATTTCAATACAAACAGAGCTCGATCCAAGAAAAAAATGATGTCTTTTTTTCATTTTGTGGACTGCCAATTTTGTATTGGAATATACTGAAAACGGGTGTTTGAGTCGGTTTTCAGTATATTCCAATACAAGTGGAGCTCGATCCAAGAAAAAAATGATGTCTTTTTTTTATTTTGTGGACTGCCAATTTTGTATTGGAATATACTGAAAACGGGTGTTTGAGTCGGTTTTCAGTATATTCCAATAAAAGTGGAGCTCGATCCAAGAAAAAAATGATGTCTTTTTTTTATTTTGTGGATTGCCAATTTTGTATTGGAATATACTGAAAACGGGTATTTGAGTCGGTTTTCAGTATACTTCAATACAAGTGGAGCTGGATCCAAGAAAAAAATGATGTCTTTTTTTTATGTTGTGAACAGCCAATTTTGTATTGGAATATACTGAAAACGGGCGTTCACGTTGGTTTTCAGTATATTACAATACAAGTGGAGCTGGATCCAAGAAAAAAATGATGTCTTTTTTTTATTTTGTGGACAGCCAATTTTGTATTGGAATATACTGAAAACGGGCGTTCACGTTGGTTTTCAGTATATTCCAATACAAATGGAGCTGGATCCAAGAAAAAAATGATGTCTTTTTTTTATGTTGTGGACTGCCCTATTTTGTATTGGAATATACTGAAAACGGGCGTTCACGTCGGTTTTCAGTATATTACAATACAAGTGGAGCTCGATCCAAGAAAAAAATGATGTCTTTTTTTTATTTTGTGGACAGCCAATTTTGTATTGGAATATACTGAAAACGGGCGTTCTCGTCGGTTTTCAGTATATTTCAATACAAATGGAGCTCCATCCAAGAAAAAAATGATGTCTTTTTTTATGTTGTGGACTGCCCTATTTTGTATTGGAATACACTGAAAACGGGCGTTCACGTTGGTTTTCAGTATATTCCAATACAAATGGAGCTGATTCCAAGAAAAAAATGATATCTTTTTTTTATTTTGTGGACAGCCAATTTTGTATTGGAATATACTGAAAACGGGTGTTTGAGTCGGTTTTCAGTATATTTCAATACAAATAGAGCTCGATCCAAGAAAGAAATGATGTCTTTTTTTTATTTTGTGGACTGCCAATTTGTATTGGAATATACTGAGAACGGGTATTTGTGTCGGTTTTCAGTATATTTCAATACAAGTGGAGCTGGATCTAAGAAAAAAATGATGTCTTTTTTTTATGTTGTGAACAGCCAATTTTGTATTGGAATATACTGAAAACGGGCGTTCACGTTGGTTTTCAGTATATTACAATACAAGTGGAGCTGGATCCAAGAAAAAATGATGTCTTTTTTTTATTTTGTGGACAGCCAATTTTGTATTGGTATATATTGAAAACGGGCGTTCACGTTGGTTTCAGTATATTCCAATACAAATGGAGCTGCATCCAAGAAAAAAATGATGTCTTTTTTTATGTTGTGGACTGCCCTATTTTGTATTGGAATATACTGAAAACGGGCGTTCACGTCGGTTTTCAGTATATTACAATACAAGTGGAGCTCGATCCAAGAAAAAAATGATGTCTTTTTTTTATTTTGTGGACAGCCAATTTTGTATTGGAATATACTGAAAACGGGTGTTTGAGTCGGTTTTCAGTATATTTCAATACAAATAGAGCTCGATCCAAGAAAAAAATGATGTCTTTTTTTCATTTTGTGGACTGCCAATTTTGTATTGGAATATACTGAAAACGGGTGTTTGAGTCGGTTTTCAGTATATTCCAATAAAAGTGGAGCTCGATCCAAGAAAAAAATGATGTCTTTTTTTTATTTTGTGGATTGCCAATTTTGTATTGGAATATACTGAAAACGGGTGTTTGAGTCGGTTTTCAGTATATTCCAATAAAAGTGGAGCTCGATCCAAGAAAAAAATGATGTCTTTTTTTTATTTTGTGGATTGCCAATTTTGTATTGGAATATACTGAAAACGGGTATTTGAGTCGGTTTTCAGTATATTTCAATACAAGTGGAGCTGGATCCAAGAAAAAATGATGTCTTTTTTTTATTTTGTGGACAGCCAATTTTGTATTGGTATATACTGAAAACGGGCGTTCACGTTGGTTTTCAGTATATTCCAATACAAATGGAGCTGGATCCAAGAAAAAAATGATGTCTTTTTTTATGTTGTGGACTGCCCTATTTTGTATTGGAATATACTGAAAACGGGCGTTCACGTCGGTTTTCAGTATATTACAATACAAGTGGAGCTCGATCCAAGAAAAAAATGATGTCTTTTTTTTATTTTGTGGACAGGCAATTTTGTATTGGAATATACTGAAAACGGGTGTTTGAGTCGGTTTTCAGTATATTTCAATACAAATAGAGCTCGATCCAATAAAGAAATGATGTCTTTTTTTTATTTTGTGGACTGCCAATTTGTATTGGAATATACTGAAAACGGGTGTTTGAGTCGGTTTTCAGTATATTTCAATACAAATAGAGCTCGATCCAAGAAAAAAATGATGTCTTTTTTTCATTTTGTGGACTGCCAATTTTGTATTGGAATATACTGAAAACGGGTGTTTGAGTCGGTTTTCAGTATATTCCAATAAAAGTGGAGCTCGATCCAAGAAAAAAATGATGTCTTTTTTTTATTTTGTGGATTGCCAATTTTGTATTGGAATATACTGAAAACGGGTATTTGAGTCGGTTTTCAGTATATTTCAATACAAGTGGAGCTGGATCCAAGAAAAAAATGATGTCTTTTTTTTATGTTGTGAACAGCCAATTTTGTATTGGAATATACTGAAAACGGGCGTTCACGTTGGTTTTCAGTATATTACAATACAAGTGGAGCTGGATCCAAGAAAAAAATGATGTCTTTTTTTTATTTTGTGGACAGCCAATTTTGTATTGGAATATACTGAAAACGGGTGTTTGAGTCTGTTTTCAGTATATTTCAATACAAATAGAGCTCGATCCAAGAAAGAAATGATGTCTTTTTTTATTTTGTGGACTGCCAATTTGTATTGGAATATACTGAGAACGGGTATTTGAGTCGGTTTTCAGTATATTTCAATACAAGTGGAGCTGGATCTAAGAAAAAAATGATGTCTTTTTTTTATGTTGTGAACAGCCAATTTTGTATTGGAATATACTGAAAACGGGCGTTCACGTTGGTTTTCAGTATATTACAATACAAGTGGAGCTGGATCCAAGAAAAAATGATGTCTTTTTTTTATTTTGTGGACAGCCAATTTTGTATTGGTATATACTGAAAACGGGCGTTCACGTTGGTTTTCAGTATATTCCAATACAAATGGAGCTGGATCCAAGAAAAAAATGATGTCTTTTTTTATGTTGTGGACTGCCCTATTTTGTATTGGAATATACTGAAAACGGGCGTTCACGTCGGTTTTCAGTATATTACAATACAAGTGGAGCTCGATCCAAGAAAAAAATGATGTCTTTTTTTTATTTTGTGGACAGGCAATTTTGTATTGGAATATACTGAAAACGGGTGTTTGAGTCGGTTTTCAGTATATTTCAATACAAATAGAGCTCGATCCAAGAAAGAAATGATGTCTTTTTTTTATTTTGTGGACTGCCAATTTGTATTGGAATATACTGAAAACGGGTGTTTGAGTCGGTTTTCAGTATATTTCAATACAAATAGAGCTCGATCCAAGAAAAAAATGATGTCTTTTTTTCATTTTGTGGACTGCCAATTTTGTATTGGAATATACTGAAAACGGGTGTTTGAGTCGGTTTTCAGTATATTCCAATAAAAGTGGAGCTCGATCCAAGAAAAAAATGATGTCTTTTTTTTATTTTGTGGATTGCCAATTTTGTATTGGAATATACTGAAAACGGGTATTTGAGTCGGTTTTCAGTATATTTCAATACAAGTGGAGCTGGATCCAAGAAAAAAATGATGTCTTTTTTTTATGTTGTGAACAGCCAATTTTGTATTGGAATATACTGAAAACAGGCGTTCACGTTGGTTTTCAGTATATTACAATACAAGTGGAGCTGGATCCAAGAAAAAAATGATGTCTTTTTTTTATTTTGTGGACAGCCAATTTTGTATTGGAATATACTGAAAACGGGCGTTCACGTTGGTTTTCAGTATATTCCAATACAAATGGAGCTGGATCCAAGAAAAAAATGATGTCTTTTTTTTATGTTGTGGACTGCCCTATTTTGTATTGGAATATACTGAAAACGGGCGTTCACGTCGGTTTTCAGTTTATTACAATACAAGTGGAGCTCGATCCAAGAAAAAAATGATGTCTTTTTTTTATTTTGTGGACAGCCAATTTTGTATTGGAATATATTGAAAACGGGCGTTCACGTCGGTTTTCAGTATATTACAATACAAGTGGAGCTCGATCCAAGAAAAAAATGATGTCTTTTTTTTATTTTGTGGACAGCCAATTTTGTATTGGAATATACTGAAAACGGGTGTTTGAGTCGGTTTTCAGTATATTTCAATACAAATAGAGCTCGATCCAAGAAAGAAATGATGTCTTTTTTTATTTTGTGGACTGCCAATTTGTATTGGAATATACTGAAAACGGGTATTTGAGTCGGTTTTCAGTATATTTCAATAAGAGTGGAGCTGGATCCAAGAAAAAAATGATGTCTTTTTTTTATGTTGTGAACAGGCAATTTTGTATTGGAATATACTGAAAACGGGCGTTCTCGTCGGTTTTCAGTATATTACAATACAATTGGAGCTGGATCCAAGAAAAAAATGATGTCTTTTTTTTATTTTGTGGACAGCCAATTTTGTATTGGAATATACTGAAAACGGGCGTTCACGTTGGTTTTCAGTATATTCCAATACAAATGGAGCTGGATCCAAGAAAAAAATGATGTCTTTTTTTTATTTTGTGGACAGCCAATTTTGTATTGGAATATACTGAAAACGGGTGTTTGAGTCGGTTTTCAGTATATTTCAATACAAATAGAGCTCGATCCAAGAAAAAAATGATGTCTTTTTTTTATTTTGTGGATTGCCAATTTTGTATTGGAATATACTGAAAACGGGTGTTTGAGTCGGTTTTCAGTATATTCCAATAAAAGTGGAGCTCCATCCAACAAAAATGATGTCTTTTTTTATGTTGTGGACTGCCCTATTTTGTATTGGAATATACTGAAAACGGGCGTTCACGTTGGTTTTCAGTATATTACAATACAAGTGGAGCTGGATCCAAGAAAAAATGATGTCTTTTTTTTATTTTGTGGACAGCCAATTTTGTATTGGTATATACTGAAAACGGGCGTTCACGTTGGTTTTCAGTATATTCCAATACAAATGGAGCTGGATCCAAGAAAAAAATGATGTCTTTTTTTATGTTGTGGACTGCCCTATTTTGTATTGGAATATACTGAAAACGGGCGTTCACGTCGGTTTTCAGTATATTACAATACAAGTGGAGCTCGATCCAAGAAAAAAATGATGTCTTTTTTTTATTTTGTGGACAGGCAATTTTGTATTGGAATATACTGAAAACGGGTGTTTGAGTCGGTTTTCAGTATATTTCAATACAAATAGAGCTCGATCCAAGAAAGAAATGATGTCTTTTTTTTATTTTGTGGACTGCCAATTTGTATTGGAATATACTGAAAACGGGTGTTTGAGTCGGTTTTCAGTATATTTCAATACAAATAGAGCTCGATCCAAGAAAAAAATGATGTCTTTTTTTCATTTTGTGGACTGCCAATTTTGTATTGGAATATACTGAAAACGGGTGTTTGAGTCGGTTTTCAGTATATTCCAATAAAAGTGGAGCTCGATCCAAGAAAAAAATGATGTCTTTTTTTTATTTTGTGGATTGCCAATTTTGTATTGGAATATACTGAAAACGGGTATTTGAGTCGGTTTTCAGTATATTTCAATACAAGTGGAGCTGGATCCAAGAAAAAAATGATGTCTTTTTTTTATATTGTGAACAGCCAATTTTGTATTGGAATATACTGAAAACGGGTGTTTGAGTCTGTTTTCAGTATATTTCAATACAAATAGAGCTCGATCCAAGAAAGAAATGATGTCTTTTTTTTATTTTGTGGACTGCCAATTTGTATTGGAATATACTGAGAACGGGTATTTGAGTCGGTTTTCAGTATATTTCAATACAAGTGGAGCTGGATCTAAGAAAAAAATGATGTCTTTTTTTTATGTTGTGAACAGCCAATTTTGTATTGGAATATACTGAAAACGGGCGTTCACGTTGGTTTTCAGTATATTACAATACAAGTGGAGCTGGATCCAAGAAAAAATGATGTCTTTTTTTTATTTTGTGGAGAGCCAATTTTGTATTGGTATATACTGAAAACGGGCGTTCACGTTGGTTTTCAGTATATTCCAATACAAATGGAGCTGGATCCAAGAAAAAAATGATGTCTTTTTTTATGTTGTGGACTGCCCTATTTTGTATTGGAATATACTGAAAACGGGCGTTCACGTCGGTTTTCAGTATATTACAATACAAGTGGAGCTCGATCCAAGAAAAAAATGATGTCTTTTTTTTATTTTGTGGACAGGCAATTTTGTATTGGAATATACTGAAAACGGGTGTTTGAGTCGGTTTTCAGTATATTTCAATACAAATAGAGCTCGATCCAAGAAAGAAATGATGTCTTTTTTTTATTTTGTGGACTGCCAATTTGTATTGGAATATACTGAAAACGGGTGTTTGAGTCGGTTTTCAGTATATTTCAATACAAATAGAGCTCGATCCAAGAAAAAAATGATGTCTTTTTTTCATTTTGTGGACTGCCAATTTTGTATTGGAATATACTGAAAACGGGTGTTTGAGTCGGTTTTCAGTATATTCCAATAAAAGTGGAGCTCGATCCAAGAAAAAAATGATGTCTTTTTTTTATTTTGTGGATTGCCAATTTTGTATTGGAATATACTGAAAACGGGTATTTGAGTCGGTTTTCAGTATATTTCAATACAAGTGGAGCTGGATCCAAGAAAAAAATTATGTCTTTTTTTTATGTTGTGAACAGCCAATTTTGTATTGGAATATACTGAAAACAGGCGTTCACGTTGGTTTTCAGTCTATTACAATACAAGTGGAGCTGGATCCAAGAAAAAAATGATGTCTTTTTTTTATTTTGTGGACAGCCAATTTTGTATTGGAATATACTGAAAACGGGCGTTCACGTTGGTTTTCAGTATATTCCAATACAAATGGAGCTGGATCCAAGAAAAAAATGATGTCTTTTTTTTATGTTGTGGACTGCCCTATTTTGTATTGGAATATACTGAAAACGGGCGTTCACGTCGGTTTTCAGTATATTACTATACAAGTGGAGCTCGATCCAAGAAAAAAATGATGTCTTTTTTTTATTTTGTGGACAGCCAATTTTGTATTGGAATATATTGAAAACGGGCGTTCACGTCGGTTTTCAGTATATTACAATACAAGTGGAGCTCGATCCAAGAAAAAAATGATGTCTTTTTTTTATTTTGTGGACAGCCAATTTTGTATTGGAATATACTGAAAACGGGTGTTTGAGTCGGTTTTCAGTATATTTCAATACAAATAGAGCTCGATCCAAGAAAGAAATGATGTCTTTTTTTATTTTGTGGACTGCCAATTTGTATTGGAATATACTGAAAACGGGTATTTGAGTCGGTTTTCAGTATATTTCAATAAGAGTGGAGCTGGATCCAAGAAAAAAATGATGTCTTTTTTTTATGTTGTGAACAGGCAATTTTGTATTGGAATATACTGAAAACGGGCGTTCTCGTCGGTTTTCAGTATATTACAATACAATTGGAGCTGGATCCAAGAAAAAAATGATGTCTTTTTTTTATTTTGTGGACAGCCAATTTTGTATTGGAATATACTGAAAACGGGCGTTCACGTTGGTTTTCAGTATATTCCAATACAAATGGAGCTGGATCCAAGAAAAAAATGATGTCTTTTTTTTATTTTGTGGACAGCCAATTTTGTATTGGAATATACTGAAAACGGGTGTTTGAGTCGGTTTTCAGTATATTTCAATACAAATAGAGCTCGATCCAAGAAAGAAATGATGTCTTTTTTTTATTTTGTGGACTGCCAATTTGTATTGGAATATACTGAGAACGGGTATTTGAGTCGGTTTTCAGTATATTTCAATGCAAGTGGAGCTGGATCTAAGAAAAAAATGATGTCTTTTTTTTATGTTGTGAACAGCCAATTTTGTATTGGAATATACTGAAAACGGGCGTTCACGTTGGTTTTCAGTATATTCCAATACAAATGGAGCTGGATCCAAGAAAAAAATGATGTGTTTTTTTATGTTGTGGACTGCCCTATTTTGTATTGGAATATACTGAAAACGGGCGTTCACGTCGGTTTTCAGTATATTACAATACAAGTGGAGCTCGATCCAAGAAAAAAATGATGTCTTTTTTTCATTTTGTGGACTGCCAATTTTGTATTGGAATATACTGAAAACGGGTGTTTGAGTCGGTTTTCAATATATTCCAATACAAGTGGAGCTCGATCCAAGAAAAAAATGATGTCTTTTTTTTATTTTGTGGACTGCCAATTTTGTATTGGAATATACTGAAAACGGGTGTTTGAGTCGGTTTTCAGTATATTCCAATAAAAGTGGAGCTCGATCCAAGAAAAAAATGATGTCTTTTTTTCATTTTGTGGACTGCCAATTTTGTATTGGAATATACTGAAAACGGGTGTTTGAGTCGGTTTTCAATATATTCCAATACAAGTGGAGCTCGATCCAAGAAAAAAATGATGTCTTTTTTTTATTTTGTGGACTGCCAATTTTGTATTGGAATATACTGAAAACGGGTGTTTGAGTCGGTTTTCAGTATATTCCAATAAAAGTGGAGCTCGATCCAAGAAAAAAATGATGTCTTTTTTTTATTTTGTGGATTGCCAATTTTGTATTGGAATATACTGAAAACGGGTATTTGAGTCGGTTTTCAGTATATTCCAATACAAATGGAGCTGGATCCAAGAAAAAAATGATGTGTTTTTTTATGTTGTGGACTGCCCTATTTTGTATTGGAATATACTGAAAACGGGCGTTCACGTCGGTTTTCAGTATATTACAATACAAGTGGAGCTCGATCCAAGAAAAAAATGATGTCTTTTTTTCATTTTGTGGACTGCCAATTTTGTATTGGAATATACTGAAAACGGGTGTTTGAGTCGGTTTTCAATATATTCCAATACAAGTGGAGCTCGATCCAAGAAAAAAATGATGTCTTTTTTTTATTTTGTGGACTGCCAATTTTGTATTGGAATATACTGAAAACGGGTGTTTGAGTCGGTTTTCAGTATATTCCAATAAAAGTGGAGCTCGATCCAAGAAAAAAATGATGTCTTTTTTTCATTTTGTGGACTGCCAATTTTGTATTGGAATATACTGAAAACGGGTGTTTGAGTCGGTTTTCAATATATTCCAATACAAGTGGAGCTCGATCCAAGAAAAAAATGATGTCTTTTTTTTATTTTGTGGACTGCCAATTTTGTATTGGAATATACTGAAAACGGGTGTTTGAGTCGGTTTTCAGTATATTCCAATAAAAGTGGAGCTCGATCCAAGAAAAAAATGATGTCTTTTTTTTATTTTGTGGATTGCCAATTTTGTATTGGAATATACTGAAAACGGGTATTTGAGTCGGTTTTCAGTATATTTCAATACAAGTGGAGCTGGATCCAAGAAAAAAATGATGTCTTTTTTTTATGTTGTGAACAGCCACTTTTGTATTGGAATATACTGAAAACAGGCGTTCAAGTTGGTTTTCAGTATATTACAATACAAGTGGAGCTGGATCCAAGAAAAAAATGATGTCTTTTTTTTATTTTGTGGACAGCCAATTTTGTATTGGAATATACTGAAAACGGGTGTTTGAGTCGGTTTTCAGTATATTCCAATAAAAGTGGAGCTCGATCCAAGAAAAAAATGATGTCTTTTTTTTATTTTGTGGATTGCCAATTTTGTATTGGAATATACTGAAAACGGGTATTTGAGTCGGTTTTCAGTATATTTCAATACAAGTGGAGCTGGATCCAAGAAAAAAATGATGTCTTTTTTTTATGTTGTGAACAGCCACTTTTGTATTGGAATATACTGAAAACGGGCGTTCAAGTTGGTTTTCAGTATATTACAATACAAGTGGAGCTGGATCCAAGAAAAAAATGATGTCTTTTTTTTATTTTGTGGACAGCCAATTTTGTATTGGAATATACTGAAAACGGGCGTTCACGTTGGTTTTCAGTATATTCCAATACAAATGGAGCTGGATCCAAGAAAAAAATGATGTCTTTTTTTTATGTTGTGGACTGCCCTATTTTGTATTGGAATATACTGAAAACGGGCGTTCACGTCGGTTTTCAGTATATTACAATACAAGTGGAGCTCGATCCAAGAAAAAAATGATGTCTTTTTTTTATTTTGTGGACAGCCAATTTTGTATTGGAATATACTGAAAACGGGCGTTCTCGTCGGTTTTCAGTATATTTCAATACAAATGGAGCTCCATCCAAGAAAAAAATGATGTCTTTTTTTATGTTGTGGACTGCCCTATTTTGTATTGGAATATACTGGAAACGGGCGTTCACGTTGGTTTTCAGTATATTCCAATACAAATGGAGCTGGATCCAAGAAAAAAATGATGTCTTTTTTTTATTTTGTGGACTGCCAATTTTGTATTGGAATATACTGAAAACGGGTGTTTGAGTCGGTTTTCAGCATATTTCAATACAAATAGAGCTCGATTCAAGAAAGAAATGATGTCTTTTTTTTTATTTTGTGGACTGCCAATTTGTATTGGAATATACTGAGAACGGGTATTTGAGTCGGTTTTCAGTATATTTCAATACAAGTGGAGCTGGATCTAAGAAAAAAATGATGTCTTTTTTTTATGTTGTGAACAGCCAATTTTGTATTGGAATATACTGAAAACGGGCGTTCACGTTGGTTTTCAGTATATTACAATACAAGTGGAGCTGGATCCAAGAAAAAATGATGTCTTTTTTTTATTTTGTGGACAGCCAATTTTGTATTGGTATATATTGAAAACGGGCGTTCACGTTGGTTTTCAGTATATTCCAATACAAATGGAGCTGGATCCAAGAAAAAAATGATGTCTTTTTTTATGTTGTGGACTGCCCTATTTTGTATTGGAATATACTGAAAACGGGCGTTCACGTCGGTTTTCAGTATATTACAATACAAGTGGAGCTCGATCCAAGAAAAAAATGATGTCTTTTTTTTATTTTGTGGACAGCCAATTTTGTATTGGAATATACTGAAAACGGGTGTTTGAGTCGGTTTTCAGTATATTTCAATACAAATAGAGCTCGATCCAAGAAAGAAATGATGTCTTTTTTTTATTTTATGGACTGCCAATTTGTATTGGAATATACTGAAAACGGGTGTTTGAGTCGGTTTTCAGTATATTTCAATACAAATAGAGCTCGATCCAAGAAAAAAATGATGTCTTTTTTTCATTTTGTGGACTGCCAATTTTGTATTGGAATATACTGAAAACGGGTGTTTGAGTCGGTTTTCAGTATATTCCAATACAAGTGGAGCTCGATCCAAGAAAAAAATGATGTCTTTTTTTTATTTTGTGGACTGCCAATTTTGTATTGGAATATACTGAAAACGGGTGTTTGAGTCGGTTTTCAGTATATTCCAATAAAAGTGGAGCTCGATCCAAGAAAAAAATGATGTCTTTTTTTTATTTTGTGGATTGCCAATTTTGTATTGGAATATACTGAAAACGGGTATTTGAGTCGGTTTTCAGTATATTTCAATACAAGTGGAGCTGGATCCAAGAAAAAAATGATGTCTTTTTTTTATGTTGTGAACAGCCAATTTTGTATTGGAATATACTGAAAACGGCCGTCAACGTTGGTTTTCAGTATATTACAATACAAATGGAGCTGGATCCAAGAAAAAATGATGTCTTTTTTTTATGTTGTGGACTGCCCTATTTTGTATTGGAATATACTGAAAACGGGCGTTCACGTCGGTTTTCAGTATATTACAATACAAGTGGAGCTCGATCCAAGAAAAAAATGATGTCTTTTTTTTATTTTGTGGACAGCCAATTTTGTATTGGAATATACTGAAAACGGGCGTTCTCGTCGGTTTTCAGTATATTTCAATACAAATGGAGCTCCATCCAACAAAAATGATGTCTTTTTTTATGTTGTGGACTGCCCTATTTTGTATTGGAATATACTGAAAACGGGCGTTCACGTTGGTTTTCAGTATATTCCAATACAAATGGAGCTGGATCCAAGAAAAAAATGATGTCTTTTTTTTATTTTGTGGACAGCCAATTTTGTATTGGAATATACTGAAAACGGGTGTTTGAGTCGGTTTTCAGTATATTTCAATACAAATAGAGCTCGATCCAAGAAAGAAATGATGTCTTTTTTTTATTTTGTGGACTGCCAATTTGTATTGGAATATACTGAGAACGGGTATTTGAGTCGGTTTTCAGTATATTTCAATACAAGTGGAGCTGGATCTAAGAAAAAAATGATGTCTTTTTTTTATGTTGTGAACAGCCAATTTTGTATTGGAATATACTGAAAACGGGCGTTCACGTTGGTTTTCAGTATATTACAATACAAGTGGAGCTCGATCCAAGAAAAAAATGATGTCTTTTTTTTATTTTGTGGACAGCCAATTTTGTATTGGAATATACTGAAAACGGGTGTTTGAGTCGGTTTTCAGTATATTTCAATACAAATAGAGCTCGATCCAAGAAAGAATTGATGTCTTTTTTTTATTTTGTGGACTGCCAATTTGTATTGGAATATACTGAAAACGGGTGTTTGAGTCGGTTTTCAGTATATTTCAATACAAATAGAGCTCGATCCAAGAAAAAAATGATGTCTTTTTTTCATTTTGTGGACTGCCAATTTTGTATTGGAATATACTGAAAACGGGCGTTTGAGTCGGTTTTCAGTATATTCCAATAAAAGTGGAGCTCGATCCAAGAAAAAAATGATGTCTTTTTTTTATTTTGTGGATTGCCAATTTTGTATTGGAATATACTGAAAACGGGTATTTGAGTCGGTTTTCAGTATATTTCAATACAAGTGGAGCTGGATCCAAGAAAAAAATGATGTCTTTTTTTATGTTGTGAACAGCCAATTTTGTATTGGAATATACTGAAAACGGGCGTTCACGTTGGTTTTCAGTATATTACAATACAAGTGGAGCTGGATCCAAGAAAAAAATGATGTCTTTTTTTTATTTTGTGGACAGCCAATTTTGTATTGGAATATACTGAAAACGGGCGTTCACGTTGGTTTTCAGTATATTCCAATACAAATGGAGCTGGATCCAAGAAAAAAATGATGTCTTTTTTTTATGTTGTGGACTGCCCTATTTTGTATTGGAATATACTGAAAACGGGCGTTCACGTCGGTTTTCAGTATATTACAATACAAGTGGAGCTCGATCCAAGAAAAAAATGATGTCTTTTTTTTATTTTGTGGACAGCCAATTTTGTATTGGAATATACTGAAAACGGGCGTTCTCGTCGGTTTTCAGTATATTTCAATACAAATGGAGCTCCATCCAAGAAAAAAATGATGTCTTTTTTTATGTTGTGGACTGCCCTATTTTGTATTGGAATATACTGAAAACGGGCGTTCACGTTGGTTTTCAGTATATTCCAATACAAATGGAGCTGGATCCAAGAAAAAAATGATGTCTTTTTTTTATTTTGTGGACAGCCAATTTTGTATTGGAATATACTGAAAACGGGTGTTTGAGTCGGTTTTCAGTATATTTCAATACAAATAGAGCTCGATCCAAGAAAGAAATGATGTCTTTTTTTTATTTTGTGGACTGCCAATTTGTATTGGAATATACTGAGAACGGGTATTTGAGTCGGTTTTCAGTATATTTCAATACAAGTGGAGCTGGATCTAAGAAAAAAATGATGTCTTTTTTTTATGTTGTGAACAGCCAATTTTGTATTGGAATATACTGAAAACGGGCGTTCACGTTGGTTTTCAGTATATTACAATACAAGTGGAGCTGGATCCAAGAAAAAATGATGTCTTTTTTTTATTTTGTGGACAGCCAATTTTGTATTGGTATATATTGAAAACGGGCGTTCACGTTGGTTTTCAGTATATTCCAATACAAATGGAGCTTTATCCAAGAAAAAAATGATGTCTTTTTTTATGTTGTGGACTGCCCTATTTTGTATTGGAATATACTGAAAACGGGCGTTCACGTCGGTTTTCAGTATATTACAATACAAGTGGAGCTCGATCCAAGAAAAAAATGATGTCTTTTTTTTATTTTGTGGACAGCCAATTTTGTATTGGAATATACTGAAAACGGGTGTTTGAGTCGGTTTTCAGTATATTTCAATACAAATAGAGCTCGATCCAAGAAAGAAATGATGTCTTTTTTTTATTTTATGGACTGCCAATTTGTATTGGAATATACTGAAAACGGGTGTTTGAGTCGGTTTTCAGTATATTTCAATACAAATAGAGCTCGATCCAAGAAAAAAATGATGTCTTTTTTTCATTTTGTGGACTGCCAATTTTGTATTGGAATATACTGAAAACGGGTGTTTGAGTCGGTTTTCAGTATATTCCAATACAAGTGGAGCTCGATCCAAGAAAAAAATTATGTCTTTTTTTTATTTTGTGGACTGCCAATTTTGTATTGGAGTATACTGAAAACGGGTGTTTGAGTCGGTTTTCACTATATTCCAATAAAAGTGGAGCTCGATCCAAGAAAAGAATGATGTCTTTTTTTTATTTTGTGGATTGCCAATTTTGTATTGGAATATACTGAAAACGGGTATTTGAGTCGGTTTTCAGTATATTTCAATACAAGTGGAGCTGGATCCAAGAAAAAAATGATGTCTTTTTTTTATTTTGTGGACAGCCAATTTTGTATTGGAATATACTGAAAACGGGTGTTTGAGTCTGTTTTCAGTATATTTCAATACAAATAGAGCTCGATCCAAGAAAGAAATGATGTCTTTTTTTTATTTTGTGGACTGCCAATTTGTATTGGAATATACTGAGAACGGGTATTTGAGTCGGTTTTCAGTATATTTCAATACAAGTGGAGCTGGATCTAAGAAAAAAATGATGTCTTTTTTTTATGTTGTGAACAGCCAATTTTGTATTGGAATATACTGAAAACGGGCGTTCACGTTGGTTTTCAGTATATTACAATACAAGTGGAGCTGGATCCAAGAAAAAATGATGTCTTTTTTTTATTTTGTGGACAGCCAATTTTGTATTGGTATATACTGAAAACGGGCGTTCACGTTGGTTTTCAGTATATTCCAATACAAATGGAGCTGGATCCAAGAAAAAAATGATGTCTTTTTTTATGTTGTGGACTGCCCTATTTTGTATTGGAATATACTGAAAACGGGCGTTCACGTCGGTTTTCAGTATATTACAATACAAGTGGAGCTCGATCCAAGAAAAAAATGATGTCTTTTTTTTATTTTGTGGACAGGCAATTTTGTATTGGAATATACTGAAAACGGGTGTTTGAGTCGGTTTTCAGTATATTTCAATACAAATAGAGCTCGATCCAAGAAAGAAATGATGTCTTTTTTTTATTTTGTGGACTGCCAATTTGTATTGGAATATACTGAAAACGGGTGTTTGAGTCGGTTTTCAGTATATTTCAATACAAATAGAGCTCGATCCAAGAAAAAAATGATGTCTTTTTTTCATTTTGTGGACTGCCAATTTTGTATTGGAATATACTGAAAACGGGTGTTTGAGTCGGTTTTCAGTATATTCCAATAAAAGTGGAGCTCGATCCAAGAAAAAAATGATGTCTTTTTTTTATTTTGTGGATTGCCAATTTTGTATTGGAATATACTGAAAACGGGTATTTGAGTCGGTTTTCAGTATATTTCAATACAAGTGGAGCTGGATCCAAGAAAAAAATGATGTCTTTTTTTTATGTTGTGAACAGCCAATTTTGTATTGGAATATACTGAAAACAGGCGTTCACGTTGGTTTTCAGTATATTACAATACAAGTGGAGCTGGATCCAAGAAAAAAATGATGTCTTTTTTTTATTTTGTGGACAGCCAATTTTGTATTGGAATATACTGAAAACGGGCGTTCACGTTGGTTTTCAGTATATTCCAATACAAATGGAGCTGGATCCAAGAAAAAAATGATGTCTTTTTTTTATGTTGTGGACTGCCCTATTTTGTATTGGAATATACTGAAAACGGGCGTTCACGTCGGTTTTCAGTATATTACTATACAAGTGGAGCTCGATCCAAGAAAAAAATGGTGTCTTTTTTTTATTTTGTGGACAGCCAATTTTGTATTGGAATATATTGAAAACGGGCGTTCACGTCGGTTTTCAGTATATTACAATACAAGTGGAGCTCGATCCAAGAAAAAAATGATGTCTTTTTTTTATTTTGTGGACAGCCAATTTTGTATTGGAATATACTGAAAACGGGTGCTTGAGTCGGTTTTCAGTATATTTCAATACAAATAGAGCTCGATCCAAGAAAGAAATGATGTCTTTTTTTATTTTGTGGACTGCCAATTTGTATTGGAATATACTGAAAACGGGTATTTGAGTCGGTTTTCAGTATATTTCAATAAGAGTGGAGCTGGATCCAAGAAAAAAATGATGTCTTTTTTTTATGTTGTGAACAGGCAATTTTGTATTGGAATATACTGAAAACGGGCGTTCTCGTCGGTTTTCAGTATATTACAATACAATTGGAGCTGGATCCAAGAAAAAAATGATGTCTTTTTTTTATTTTGTGGACAGCCAATTTTGTATTGGAATATACTGAAAACGGGCGTTCACGTTGGTTTTCAGTATATTCCAATACAAATGGAGCTGGATCCAAGAAAAAAATGATGTCTTTTTTTTATTTTGTGGACAGCCAATTTTGTATTGGAATATACTGAAAACGGGTGTTTGAGTCGGTTTTCAGTATATTTCAATACAAATAGAGCTCGATCCAAGAAAGAAATGATGTCTTTTTTTTATTTTGTGGACTGCCAATTTGTATTGGAATATACTGAGAACGGGTATTTGAGTCGGTTTTCAGTATATTTCAATGCAAGTGGAGCTGGATCTAAGAAAAAAATGATGTCTTTTTTTTATGTTGTGAACAGCCAATTTTGTATTGGAATATACTGAAAACGGGCGTTCACGTTGGTTTTCAGTATATTCCAATACAAATGGAGCTGGATCCAAGAAAAAAATGATGTCTTTTTTTATGTTGTGGACTGCCCTATTTTGTATTGGAATATACTGAAAACGGGCGTTCACGTCGGTTTTCAGTATATTACAATACAAGTGGAGCTCGATCCAAGAAAAAAATGATGTCTTTTTTTTATTTTGTGGACAGCCAATTTTGTATTGGAATATACTGAAAACGGGTGTTTGAGTCGGTTTTCAGTATATTTCAATACAAATAGAGCTCGATCCAAGAAAAAAATGATGTCTTTTTTTCATTTTGTGGACTGCCAATTTTGTATTGGAATATACTGAAAACGGGTGTTTGAGTCGGTTTTCAATATATTCCAATACAAGTTGAGCTCGATCCAAGAAAAAAATGATGTCTTTTTTTTATTTTGTGGACTGCCAATTTTGTATTGGAATATACTGAAAACGGGTGTTTGAGTCGGTTTTCAGTATATTCCAATAAAAGTGGAGCTCGATCCAAGAAAAAAATGATGTCTTTTTTTTATTTTGTGGATTGCCAATTTTGTATTGGAATATACTGAAAACGGGTATTTGAGTCGGTTTTCAGTATATTTCAATACAAGTGGAGCTGGATCCAAGAAAAAAATGATGTCTTTTTTTTATGTTGTGAACAGCCACTTTTGTATTGGAATATACTGAAAACGGGCGTTCAAGTTGGTTTTCAGTATATTACAATACAAGTGGAGCTGGATCCAAGAAAAAAATGATGTCTTTTTTTTATTTTGTGGACAGCCAATTTTGTATTGGAATATACTGAAAACGGGTGTTTGAGTCGGTTTTCAGTATATTCCAATAAAAGTGGAGCTCGATCCAAGAAAAAAATGATGTCTTTTTTTTATTTTGTGGATTGCCAATTTTGTATTGGAATATACTGAAAACGGGTATTTGAGTCGGTTTTCAGTATATTTCAATACAAGTGGAGCTGGATCCAAGAAAAAAATGATGTCTTTTTTTTATGTTGTGAACAGCCACTTTTGTATTGGAATATACTGTAAACGGGCGTTCAAGTTGGTTTTCAGTATATTACAATACAAGTGGAGCTGGATCCAAGAAAAAAATGATGTCTTTTTTTTATTTTGTGGACAGCCAATTTTGTATTGGAATATACTGAAAACGGGCGTTCACGTTGGTTTTCAGTATATTCCAATACAAATGGAGCTGGATCCAAGAAAAAAATGATGTCTTTTTTTTATGTTGTGGACTGCCCTATTTTGTATTGGAATATACTGAAAACGGGCGTTCACGTCGGTTTTCAGTATATTACAATACAAGTGGAGCTCGATCCAAGAAAAAAATGATGTCTTTTTTTATGTTGTGGACTGCCCTATTTTGTATTGGAATATACTGGAAACGGGCGTTCACGTTGGTTTTCAGTATATTCCAGTACAAATGGACCTGGATCCAAGAAAAAAATGATGTCTTTTTTTTATTTTGTGGACTGCCAATTTTGTATTGGAATATACTGAAAACGGGTGTTTGAGTCGGTTTTCAGCATATTTCAATACAAATGGAGCTCCATCCAAGAAAAAAATGATGTCTTTTTTTATGTTGTGGACTGCCCTATTTTGTATTGGAATATACTGGAAACGGGCGTTCACGTTGGTTTTCAGTATATTCCAGTACAAATGGACCTGGATCCAAGAAAAAAATGATGTCTTTTTTTTATTTTGTGGACTGCCAATTTTGTATTGGAATATACTGAAAACGGGTGTTTGAGTCGGTTTTCAGCATATTTCAATACAAATAGAGCTCGATTCAAGAAAGAAATGATGTCTTTTTTTTTATTTTGTGGACTGCCAATTTGTATTGGAATATACTGAGAACGGGTATTTGAGTCGGTTTTCAGTATATTTCAATACAAGTGGAGCTGGATCTAAGAAAAAAATGATGTCTTTTTTTTATGTTGTGAACAGCCAATTTTGTATTGGAATATACTGAAAACGGGCGTTCACGTTGGTTTTCAGTATATTACAATACAAGTGGACCTGGATCCAAGAAAAAATGATGTCTTTTTTTTATTTTGTGGACAGCCAATTTTGTATTGGTATATATTGAAAACGGGCGTTCACGTTGGTTTTCAGTATATTCCAATACAAATGGAGCTGGATCCAAGAAAAAAATGATGTCTTTTTTTATGTTGTGGACTGCCCTATTTTGTATTGGAATATACTGAAAACGGGCGTTCACGTCGGTTTTCAGTATATTACAATACAAGTGGAGCTCGATCCAAGAAAAAAATGATGTCTTTTTTTTATTTTGTGGACAGCCAATTTTGTATTGGAATATACTGAAAACGGGTGTTTGAGTCGGTTTTCAGTATATTTCAATACAAATAGAGCTCGATCCAAGAAAGAAATGATGTCTTTTTTTTATTTTATGGACTGCCAATTTGTATTGGAATATACTGAAAACGGGTGTTTGAGTCGGTTTTCAGTATATTTCAATACAAATAGAGCTCGATCCAAGAAAAAAATGATGTCTTTTTTTCATTTTGTGGACTGCCAATTTTGTATTGGAATATACTGAAAACGGGTGTTTGAGTCGGTTTTCAGTATATTCCAATACAAGTGGAGCTCGATCCAAGAAAAAAATGATGTCTTTTTTTTATTTTGTGGACTGCCAATTTTGTATTGGAATATACTGAAAACGGGTATTTGAGTCGGTTTTCAGTATATTTCAATACAAGTGGAGCTGGATCCAAGAAAAAAATGATGTCTTTTTTTTATGTTGTGAACAGCCAATTTTGTATTGGAATATACTGAAAACAGGCGTTCACGTTGGTTTTCAGTATATTACAATACAAGTGGAGCTGGATCCAAGAAAAAAATGATGTCTTTTTTTTATTTTGTGGACAGCCAATTTTGTATTGGAATATACTGAAAACGGGCGTTCACGTTGGTTTTCAGTATATTCCAATACAAATGGAGCTGGATCCAAGAAAAAAATGATGTCTTTCTTTTATGTTGTGGACTGCCCTATTTTGTATTGGAATATACTGAAAACGGGCGTTCACGTCGGTTTTCAGTATATTACTATACAAGTGGAGCTCGATCCAAGAAAAAAATGGTGTCTTTTTTTTATTTTGTGGACAGCCAATTTTGTATTGGAATATATTGAAAACGGGCGTTCACGTCGGTTTTCAGTATATTACAATACAAGTGGAGCTCGATCCAAGAAAAAAATGATGTCTTTTTTTTATTTTGTGGACAGCCAATTTTGTATTGGAATATACTGAAAACGGGTGTTTGAGTCGGTTTTCAGTATATTTCAATACAAATAGAGCTCGATCCAAGAAAGAAATGATGTCTTTTTTTATTTTGTGGACTGCCAATTTGTATTGGAATATACTGAAAACGGGTATTTGAGTCGGTTTTCAGTATATTTCAATAAGAGTGGAGCTGGATCCAAGAAAAAAATGATGTCTTTTTTTTATGTTGTGAACAGGCAATTTTGTATTGGAATATACTGAAAACGGGCGTTCTCGTCGGTTTTCAGTATATTACAATACAATTGGAGCTGGATCCAAGAAAAAAATGATGTCTTTTTTTTATTTTGTGGACAGCCAATTTTGTATTGGAATATACTGAAAACGGGCGTTCACGTCGGTTTTCAGTATATTACAATACAAGTGGAGCTCGATCCAAGAAAAAAATGATGTCTTTTTTTTATTTTGTGGACAGCCAATTTTGTATTGGAATATACTGAAAACGGGTGTTTGAGTCGGTTTTCAGTATATTTCAATACAAATAGAGCTCGATCCAAGAAAAAAATGATGTCTTTTTTTCATTTTGTGGACTGCCAATCTTGTATTGGAATATACTGAAAACGGGTGTTTGAGTCGGTTTTCAGTATATTCCAATACAAGTGGAGCTCGATCCAAGAAAAAAATGATGTCTTTTTTTTATTTTGTGGACTGCCAATTTTGTATTGGAATATACTGAAAACGGGTGTTTGAGTCGGTTTTCAGTATATTCCAATAAAAGTGGAGCTCGATCCAAGAAAAAAATGATGTCTTTTTTTATTTTGTGGATTGCCCTATTTTGTATTGGAATATACTGAAAACGGGCGTTCACGTCGGTTTTCAGTATATTACAATACAAGTGGAGCTCGATCCAAGAAAAAAATGATGTCTTTTTTTTATTTTGTGGACAGCCAATTTTGTATTGGAATATACTGAAAACGGGTGTTTGAGTCGGTTTTCAGTATATTTCAATACAAATAGAGCTCGATCCAAGAAAAAAATGATGTCTTTTTTTCATTTTGTGGACCGCCAATTTTGTATTGGAATATACTGAAAACGGGTGTTTGAGTCGGTTTTCAATATATTCCAATACAAGTGGAGCTCGATCCAAGAAAAAAATGATGTCTTTTTTTTATTTTGTGGACTGCCAATTTTGTATTGGAATATACTGAAAACGGGTGTTTGAGTCGGTTTTCAGTATATTCCAATAAAAGTGGAGCTCGATCCAAGAAAAAAATGATGTCTTTTTTTTATTTTGTGGATTGCCAATTTTGTATTGGAATATACTGAAAACGGGTATTTGAGTCGGTTTTCAGTATATTTCAATACAAGTGGAGCTGGATCCAAGAAAAAAATGATGTCTTTTTTTTATGTTGTGAACAGCCACTTTTGTATTGGAATATACTGAAAACGGGCGTTCAAGTTGGTTTTCAGTATATTACAATACAAGTGGAGCTGGATCCAAGAAAAAAATGATGTCTTTTTTTATTTTGTGGACAGCCAATTTTGTATTGGAATATACTGAAAACGGGTGTTTGAGTCGGTTTTCAGTATATTCCAATAAAAGTGGAGCTCGATCCAAGAAAAAAATGATGTCTTTTTTTTATTTTGTGGATTGCCAATTTTGTATTGGAATATACTGAAAACGGGTATTTGAGTCGGTTTTCAGTATATTTCAATACAAGTGGAGCTGGATCCAAGAAAAAAATGATGTCTTTTTTTTATGTTGTGAACAGCCACTTTTGTATTGGAATATACTGAAAACGGGCGTTCAAGTTGGTTTTCAGTATATTACAATACAAGTGGAGCTGGATCCAAGAAAAAAATGATGTCTTTTTTTTATTTTGTGGACAGCCAATTTTGTATTGGAATATACTGAAAACGGGCGTTCACGTTGGTTTTCAGTATATTCCAATACAAATGGAGCTGGATCCAAGAAAAAAATGATGTCTTTTTTTTATGTTGTGGACTGCCCTATTTTGTATTGGAATATACTGAAAACGGGCGTTCACGTCGGTTTTCAGTATATTACAATACAAGTGGAGCTCGATCCAAGAAAAAAATGATGTCTTTTTTTTATTTTGTGGACAGCCAATTTTGTATTGGAATATACTGAAAACGGGCGTTCTCGTCGGTTTTCAGTATATTTCAATACAAATGGAGCTCCATCCAAGAAAAAAATGATGTCTTTTTTTATGTTGTGGACTGCCCTATTTTGTATTGGAATATACTGGAAACGGGCGTTCACGTTGGTTTTCAGTATATTCCAATACAAATGGACCTGGATCCAAGAAAAAAATGATGTCTTTTTTTTATTTTGTGGACTGCCAATTTTGTATTGGAATATACTGAAAACGGGTGTTTGAGTCGGTTTTCAGCATATTTCAATACAAATAGAGCTCGATTCAAGAAAGAAATGATGTCTTTTTTTTTATTTTGTGGACTGCCAATTTGTATTGGAATATACTGAGAACGGGTATTTGAGTCGGTTTTCAGTATATTTCAATACAAGTGGAGCTGGATCTAAGAAAAAAATGATGTCTTTTTTTTATGTTGTGAACAGCCAATTTTGTATTGGAATATACTGAAAACGGGCGTTCACGTTGGTTTTCAGTATATTACAATACAAGTGGACCTGGATCCAAGAAAAAATGATGTCTTTTTTTTATTTTGTGGACAGCCAATTTTGTATTGGTATATATTGAAAACGGGCGTTCACGTTGGTTTTCAGTATATTCCAATACAAATGGAGCTGGATCCAAGAAAAAAATGATGTCTTTTTTTATGTTGTGGACTGCCCTATTTTGTATTGGAATATACTGAAAACGGGCGTTCACGTCGGTTTTCAGTATATTACAATACAAGTGGAGCTCGATCCAAGAAAAAAATGATGTCTTTTATTTATTTTGTGGACAGCCAATTTTGTATTGGAATATACTGAAAACGGGTGTTTGAGTCGGTTTTCAGTATATTTCAATACAAATAGAGCTCGATCCAAGAAAGAAATGATGTCTTTTTTTTATTTTATGGACTGCCAATTTGTATTGGAATATACTGAAAACGGGTGTTTGAGTCGGTTTTCAGTATATTTCAATACAAATAGAGCTCGATCCAAGAAAAAAATGATGTCTTTTTTTCATTTTGTGGACTGCCAATTTTGTATTGGAATATACTGAAAACGGGTGTTTGAGTCGGTTTTCAGTATATTCCAATACAAGTGGAGCTCGATCCAAGAAAAAAATGATGTCTTTTTTTTATTTTGTGGACTGCCAATTTTGTATTGGAATATACTGAAAACGGGTGTTTGAGTCGGTTTTCAGTATATTCCAATAAAAGTGGAGCTCGATCCAAGAAAAAAATGATGTCTTTTTTTTATTTTGTGGATTGCCAATTTTGTATTGGAATATACTGAAAACGGGTATTTGAGTCGGTTTTCAGTATATTTCAATACAAGTGGAGCTGGATCCAAGAAAAAAATGATGTCTTTTTTTTATGTTGTGAACAGCCAATTTTGTATTGGAATATACTGAAAACGGGCGTCAACGTTGGTTTTCAGTATATTACAATACAAATGGAGCTGGATCCAAGAAAAAAATGATGTCTTTTTTTTATGTTGTGGACTGCCCTATTTTGTATTGGAATATACTGAAAACGGGCGTTCACGTCGGTTTTCAGTATATTACAATACAAGTGGAGCTCGATCCAAGAAAAAAATGATGTCTTTTTTTTATTTTGTGGATTGCCAATTTTGTATTGGAATATACTGAAAACGGGCGTTCTCGTCGGTTTTCAGTATATTTCAATACAAATGGAGCTCCATCCAACAAAAATGATGTCTTTTTTTATGTTGTGGACTGCCCTATTTTGTATTGGAATATACTGAAAACGGGCGTTCACGTTGGTTTTCAGTATATTCCAATACAAATGGAGCTGGATCCAAGAAAAAAATGATGTCTTTTTTTTATTTTGTGGACAGCCAATTTTGTATTGGAATATACTGAAAACGGGTGTTTGAGTCGGTTTTCAGTATATTTCAATACAAATAGAGCTCGATCCAAGAAAAAAATGATGTCTTTTTTTCATTTTGTGGACTGCCAATTTTGTATTGGAATATACTGAAAACGGGCGTTTGAGTCGGTTTTCAGTATATTCCAATAAAAGTGGAGCTCGATCCAAGAAAAAAATGATGTCTTTTTTTTATTTTGTGGATTGCCAATTTTGTATTGGAATATACTGAAAACGGGTATTTGAGTCGGTTTTCAGTATATTTCAATACAAGTGGAGCTGGATCCAAGAAAAAAATGATGTCTTTTTTTATGTTGTGAACAGCCAATTTTGTATTGGAATATACTGAAAACGGGCGTTCACGTTGGTTTTCAGTATATTACAATACAAGTGGAGCTGGATCCAAGAAAACAATGATGTCTTTTTTTTATTTTGTGGACAGCCAATTTTGTATTGGAATATACTGAAAACGGGCGTTCACGTTGGTTTTCAGTATATTCCAATACAAATGGAGCTGGATCCAAGAAAAAAATGATGTCTTTTTTTTATGTTGTGGACTGCCCTATTTTGTATTGGAATATACTGAAAACGGGCGTTCACGTCGGTTTTCAGTATATTACAATACAAGTGGAGCTCGATCCAAGAAAAAAATGATGTCTTTTTTTTATTTTGTGGACAGCCAATTTTGTATTGGAATATACTGAAAACGGGCGTTCTCGTCGGTTTTCAGTATATTTCAATACAAATGGAGCTCCATCCAAGAAAAAAATGATGTCTTTTTTTATGTTGTGGACTGCCCTATTTTGTATTGGAATATACTGAAAACGGGCGTTCACGTTGGTTTTCAGTATATTCCAATACAAATGGAGCTGGATCCAAGAAAACAATGATGTCTTTTTTTATTTTGTGGACAGCCAATTTTGTATTGGACTATACTGAAAACGGGTGTTTGAGTCGGTTTTCAGTATATTTCAATACAAATAGAGCTCGATCCAAGAAAGAAATGATGTCTTTTTTTTATTTTGTGGACTGCCAATTTGTATTGGAATATACTGAGAACGGGTATTTGAGTCGGTTTTCAGTATATTTCAATACAAGTGGAGCTGGATCTAAGAAAAAAATGATGTCTTTTTTTTATGTTGTGAACAGCCAATTTTGTATTGGAATATACTGAAAACGGGCGTTCACGTTGGTTTTCAGTATATTACAATACAAGTGGAGCTGGATCCAAGAAAAAATGATGTCTTTTTTTTATTTTGTGGACAGCCAATTTTGTATTGGTATATATTGAAAACGGGCGTTCACGTTGGTTTTCAGTATATTCCAATACAAATGGAGCTTTATCCAAGAAAAAAATGATGTCTTTTTTTATGTTGTGGACTGCCCTATTTTGTATTGGAATATACTGAAAACGGGCGTTCACGTCGGTTTTCAGTATATTACAATACAAGTGGAGCTCGATCCAAGAAAAAAATGATGTCTTTTTTTTATTTTGTGGACAGCCAATTTTGTATTGGAATATACTGAAAACGGGTGTTTGAGTCGGTTTTCAGTATATTTCAATACAAATAGAGCTCGATCCAAGAAAGAAATGATGTCTTTTTTTTATTTTATGGACTGCCAATTTGTATTGGAATATCCTGAAAACGGGTGTTTGAGTCGGTTTTCAGTATATTTCAATACAAATAGAGCTCGATCCAAGAAAAAAATGATGTCTTTTTTTCATTTTGTGGACTGCCAATTTTGTATTGGAATATACTGAAAACGGGTGTTTGAGTCGGTTTTCAGTATATTCCAATACAAGTGGAGCTCGATCCAAGAAAAAAATTATGTCTTTTTTTTATTTTGTGGACTGCCAATTTTGTATTGGAGTATACTGAAAACGGGTGTTTGAGTCGGTTTTCACTATATTCCAATAAAAGTGGAGCTCGATCCAAGAAAAGAATGATGTCTTTTTTTTATTTTGTGGATTGCCAATTTTGTATTGGAATATACTGAAAACGGGTATTTGAGTCGGTTTTCAGTATATTTCAATACAAGTGGAGCTGGATCCAAGAAAAAATGATGTCTTTTTTTTATGTTGTGGACAGCCAATTTTGTATTGGAATATACTGAAAACGGGTGTTTGAGTCGGTTTTCAGTATATTTCAATACAAATAGAGCTCGATCCAAGAAAGAAATGATGTCTTTTTTTATTTTGTGGACTGCCAATTTGTATTGGAATATACTGAAAACGGGTATTTGAGTCGGTTTTCAGTATATTTCAATAAGAGTGGAGCTGGATCCAAGAAAAAAATGATGTCTTTTTTTTATGTTGTGAACAGGCAATTTTGTATTGGAATATACTGAAAACGGGCGTTCTCGTCGGTTTTCAGTATATTACAATACAATTGGAGCTGGATCCAAGAAAAAAATGATGTCTTTTTTTTATTTTGTGGACAGCCAATTTTGTATTGGAATATACTGAAAACGGGCGTTCACGTTGGTTTTCAGTATATTCCAATACAAATGGAGCTGGATCCAAGAAAAAAATGATGTCTTTTTTTTATTTTGTGGACAGCCAATTTTGTATTGGAATATACTGAAAACGGGTGTTTGATTCGGTTTTCAGTATATTTCAATACAAATAGAGCTCGATCCAAGAAAGAAATGATGTCTTTTTTTTATTTTGTGGACTGCCAATTTGTATTGGAATATACTGAGAACGGGTATTTGAGTCGGTTTTCAGTATATTTCAATGCAAGTGGAGCTGGATCTAAGAAAAAAATGATGTCTTTTTTTTATGTTGTGAACAGCCAATTTGGTATTGGAATATACTGAAAACGGGTGTTTGAGTCGGTTTTCAGTATATTTCAATACAAATAGAGCTCGATCCAAGAAAGAAATGATGTCTTTTTTTATTTTGTGGACTGCCAATTTGTATTGGAATATACTGAAAACGGGTATTTGAGTCGGTTTTCAGTATATTTCAATAAGAGTGGAGCTGGATCCAAGAAAAAAATGATGTCTTTTTTTTATGTTGTGAACAGGCAATTTTGTATTGGAATATACTGAAAACGGGCGTTCTCGTCGGTTTTCAGTATATTACAATACAATTGGAGCTGGATCCAAGAAAAAAATGATGTCTTTTTTTTATTTTGTGGACAGCCAATTTTGTATTGGAATATACTGAAAACGGGCGTTCACGTTGGTTTTCAGTATATTCCAATACAAATGGAGCTGGATCCAAGAAAAAAATGATGTCTTTTTTTTATTTTGTGGACAGCCAATTTTGTATTGGAATATACTGAAAACGGGTGTTTGAGTCGGTTTTCACTATATTTCAATACAAATAGAGCTCGATCCAAGAAAGAAATGATGTCTTTTTTTTATTTTGTGGACTGCCAATTTGTATTGGAATATACTGAGAACGGGTATTTGAGTCGGTTTTCAGTATATTTCAATGCAAGTGGAGCTGGATCTAAGAAAAAAATGATGTCTTTTTTTTATGTTGTGAACAGCCAATTTTGTATTGGAATATACTGAAAACGGGCGTTCACGTTGGTTTTCAGTATATTCCAATACAAATGGAGCTGGATCCAAGAAAAAAATGATGTCTTTTTTTATGTTGTGGACTGCCCTATTTTGTATTGGAATATACTGAAAACGGGCGTTCACGTCGGTTTTCAGTATATTACAATACAAGTGGAGCTCGATCCAAGAAAAAAATGATGTCTTTTTTTTATTTTGTGGACAGCCAATTTTGTATTGGAATATACTGAAAACGGGTGTTTGAGTCGGTTTTCAGTATATTTCAATACAAATAGAGCTCGATCCAAGAAAAAAATGATGTCTTTTTTTCATTTTGTGGACTGCCAATTTTGTATTGGAATATACTGAAAACGGGTGTTTGAGTCGGTTTTCAGTATATTCCAATACAAGTGGAGCTCGATCCAAGAAAAAAATGATGTCTTTTTTTTATTTTGTGGACTGCCAATTTTGTATTGGAATATACTGAAAACGGGTGTTTGAGTCGGTTTTCAGTATATTCCAATAAAAGTGGAGCTCGATCCAAGAAAAAAATGATGTCTTTTTTTTATTTTGTGGATTGCCAATTTTGTATTGGAATATACTGAAAACGGGTATTTGAGTCGGTTTTCAGTATATTTCAATACAAGTGGAGCTGGATCCAAGAAAAAAATGATGTCTTTTTTTTATGTTGTGAACAGCCAATTTTGTATTGGAATATACTGAAAACGGGCGTTCAAGTTGGTTTTCAGTATATTTCAATACAAATAGAGCTCGATCCAAGAAAGAAATGATGTCTTTTTTTTATTTTGTGGACTGCCAATTTGTATTGGAATATACTGAAAACGGGTATTTGAGTCGGTTTTCAGTATATTTCAATAAGAGTGGAGCTGGATCCAAGAAAAAAATGATGTCTTTTTTTTATGTTGTGAACAGGCAATTTTGTATTGGAATATACTGAAAACGGGCGTTCTCGTCGGTTTTCAGTATATTCCAATACAAATGGAGCTGGATCCAAGAAAAAAATGATGTCTTTTTTTTATGTTGTGAACAGGCAATTTTGTATTGGAATATACTGAAAACGGGCGTTCTCGTCGGTTTTCAGTATATTACAATACAATTGGAGCTGGATCCAAGAAAAAAATGATGTCTTTTTTTTATTTTGTGGACAGCCAATTTTGTATTGGAATATACTGAAAACGGGCGTTCACGTTGGTTTTCAGTATATTCCAATACAAATGGAGCTGGATCCAAGAAAAAAATGATGTCTTTTTTTTTATTTTGTGGACAGCCAATTTTGTATTGGAATATACTGAAAACGGGTGTTTGAGTCGGTTTTCAGTATATTTCAATACAAATAGAGCTCGATCCAAGAAAGAAATGATGTCTTTTTTTTATTTTGTGGACTGCCAATTTGTATTGGAATATACTGAGAACGGGTATTTGAGTCGGTTTTCAGTATATTTCAATGCAAGTGGAGCTGGATCTAAGAAAAAAATTATGTCTTTTTTTTATGTTGTGAACAGCCAATTTTGTATTGGAATATACTGAAAACGGGCGTTCACGTTGGTTTTCAGTATATTCCAATACAAATGGAGCTGGATCCAAGAAAAAAATGATGTCTTTTTTTATGTTGTGGACTGCCCTATTTTGTATTGGAATATACTGAAAACGGGCGTTCACGTCGGTTTTCAGTATATTACAATACAAGTGGAGCTCGATCCAAGAAAAAAATGATGTCTTTTTTTTATTTTGTGGACAGCCAATTTTGTATTGGAATATACTGAAAACGGGTGTTTGAGTCGGTTTTCAGTATATTTCAATACAAATAGAGCTCGATCCAAGAAAAAAATGATGTCTTTTTTTCATTTTGTGGACTGCCAATCTTGTATTGGAATATACTGAAAACGGGTGTTTGAGTCGGTTTTCAGTATATTCCAATACAAGTGGAGCTCGATCCAAGAAAAAAATGATGTCTTTTTTTTATTTTGTGGACTGCCAATTTTGTATTGGAATATACTGAAAACGGGTGTTTGAGTCGGTTTTCAGTATATTCCAATAAAAGTGGAGCTCGATCCAAGAAAAAAATGATGTCTTTTTTTATTTTGTGGATTGCCAATTTTGTATTGGAATATACTGAAAACGGGTATTTGAGTCGGTTTTCAGTATATTTCAATACAAGTGGAGCTGGATCCAAGAAAAAAATGATGTCTTTTTTTTATGTTGTGAACAGCCACTTTTGTATTGGAATATACTGAAAACGGGCGTTCAAGTTGGTTTTCAGTATATTACAATACAAGTGGAGCTGGATCCAAGAAAAAAATGATGTCTTTTTTTTATTTTGTGGACAGCCAATTTTGTATTGGAATATACTGAAAACGGGTGTTTGAGTCGGTTTTCAGTATATTCCAATAAAAGTGGAGCTCGATCCAAGAAAAAAATGATGTCTTTTTTTATTTTGTGGATTGCCAATTTTGTATTGGAATATACTGAAAACGGGTATTTGAGTCGGTTTTCAGTATATTTCAATACAAGTGGAGCTGGATCCAAGAAAAAAATGATGTCTTTTTTTTATGTTGTGAACAGCCACTTTTGTATTGGAATATACTGAAAACGGGCGTTCAAGTTGGTTTTCAGTATATTACAATACAAGTGGAGCTGGATCCAAGAAAAAAATGATGTCTTTTTTTTATTTTGTGGACAGCCAATTTTGTATTGGAATATACTGAAAACGGGCGTTCACGTTGGTTTTCAGTATATTCCAATACAAATGGAGCTGGATCCAAGAAAAAAATGATGTCTTTTTTTTATGTTGTGGACTGCCCTATTTTGTATTGGAATATACTGAAAACGGGCGTTCACGTCGGTTTTCAGTATATTACAATACAAGTGGAGCTCGATCCAAGAAAAAAATGATGTCTTTTTTTTATTTTGTGGACAGCCAATTTTGTATTGGAATATACTGAAAACGGGCGTTCTCGTCGGTTTTCAGTATATTTCAATACAAATGGAGCTCCATCCAAGAAAAAAATGATGTCTTTTTTTATGTTGTGGACTGCCCTATTTTGTATTGGAATATACTGGAAACGGGCGTTCACGTTGGTTTTCAGTATATTCCAATACAAATGGAGCTGGATCCAAGAAAGAAATGATGTCTTTTTTTTATTTTGTGGACTGCCAATTTTGTATTGGAATATACTGAAAACGGGTGTTTGAGTCGGTTTTCAGCATATTTCAATACAAATAGAGCTCGATTCAAGAAAGAAATGATGTCTTTTTTTTTATTTTGTGGACTGCCAATTTGTATTGGAATATACTGAGAACGGGTATTTGAGTCGGTTTTCAGTATATTTCAATACAAGTGGAGCTGGATCTAAGAAAAAAATGATGTCTTTTTTTTATGTTGTGAACAGCCAATTTTGTATTGGAATATACTGAAAACGGGCGTTCACGTTGGTTTTCAGTATATTACAATACAAGTGGAGCTGGATCCAAGAAAAAATGATGTCTTTTTTTTATTTTGTGGACAGCCAATTTTGTATTGGTATATATTGAAAACGGGCGTTCACGTTGGTTTTCAGTATATTCCAATACAAATGGAGCTGGATCCAAGAAAAAAATGATGTCTTTTTTTATGTTGTGGACTGCCCTATTTTTTATTGGAATATACTGAAAACGGGCGTTCACGTCGGTTTTCAGTATATTACAATACAAGTGGAGCTCGATCCAAGAAAAAAATGATGTCTTTTTTTTATTTTGTGGACAGCCAATTTTGTATTGGAATATACTGAAAACGGGTGTTTGAGTCGGTTTTCAGTATATTTCAATACAAATAGAGCTCGATCCAAGAAAGAAATGATGTCTTTTTTTTATTTTATGGACTGCCAATTTGTATTGGAATATACTGAAAACGGGTGTTTGAGTCGGTTTTCAGTATATTTCAATACAAATAGAGCTCGATCCAAGAAAAAAATGATGTCTTTTTTTCATTTTGTGGACTGCCAATTTTGTATTGGAATATACTGAAAACGGGTGTTTGAGTCGGTTTTCAGTATATTCCAATACAAGTGGAGCTCGATCCAAGAAAAAAAGATGTCTTTTTTTTATTTTGTGGATTGCCAATTTTGTATTGGAATATACTGAAAACGGGTATTTGAGTCGGTTTTCAGTATATTTCAATACAAGTGGAGCTGGATCCAAGAAAAAAATGATGTCTTTTTTTTATGTTGTGAACAGCCAATTTTGTATTGGAATATACTGAAAACGGGCGTCAACGTTGGTTTTCAGTATATTACAATACAAATGGAGCTGGATCCAAGAAAAAAATGATGTCTTTTTTTTATGTTGTGGACTGCCCTATTTTGTATTGGAATATACTGAAAACGGGCGTTCACGTCGGTTTTCAGTATATTACAATACAAGTGGAGCTCGATCCAAGAAAAAAATGATGTCTTTTTTTTATTTTGTGGACAGCCAATTTTGTATTGGAATATACTGAAAACGGGCGTTCTCGTCGGTTTTCAGTATATTTCAATACAAATGGAGCTCCATCCAACAAAAATGATGTCTTTTTTTATGTTGTGGACTGCCCTATTTTGTATTGGAATATACTGAAAACGGGCGTTCACGTTGGTTTTCAGTATATTCCAATACAAATGGAGCTGGATCCAAGAAAAAAATGATGTCTTTTTTTTATTTTGTGGACAGCCAATTTTGTATTGGAATATACTGAAAACGGGTGTTTGAGTCGGTTTTCAGTATATTTCAATACAAATAGAGCTCGATCCAAGAAAGAAATGATGTCTTTTTTTTATTTTGTGGACTGCCAATTTGTATTGGAATATACTGAGAACGGGTATTTGAGTCGGTTTTCAGTATATTTCAATACAAGTGGAGCTGGATCTAAGAAAAAAATGATGTCTTTTTTTTATGTTGTGAACAGCCAATTTTGTATTGGAATATACTGAAAACGGGCGTTCACGTTGGATTTCAGTATATTACAATACAAGTGGAGCTCGATCCAAGAAAAAAATGATGTCTTTTTTTTATTTTGTGGACAGCCAATTTTGTATTGGAATATACTGAAAACGGGTGTTTGAGTCGGTTTTCAGTATATTTCAATACAAATAGAGCTCGATCCAAGAAAGAATTTATGTCTTTTTTTTATTTTGTGGACTGCCAATTTGTATTGGAATATACTGAAAACGGGTGTTTGAGTCGGTTTTCAGTATATTTCAATACAAATAGAGCTCGATCCAAGAAAAAAATGATGTCTTTTTTTCATTTTGTGGACTGCCAATTTTGTATTGGAATATACTGAAAACGGGCGTTTGAGTCGGTTTTCAGTATATTCCAATAAAAGTGGAGCTCGATCCAAGAAAAAAATGATGTCTTTTTTTTATTTTGTGGATTGCCAATTTTGTATTGGAATATACTGAAAACGGGTATTTGAGTCGGTTTTCAGTATATTTCAATACAAGTGGAGCTGGATCCAAGAAAAAAATGATGTCTTTTTTTATGTTGTGAACAGCCAATTTTGTATTGGAATATACTGAAAACGGGCGTTCACGTTGGTTTTCAGTATATTACAATACAAGTGGAGCTGGATCCAAGAAAAAAATGATGTCTTTTTTTTATTTTGTGGACAGCCAATTTTGTATTGGAATATACTGAAAACGGGCGTTCACGTTGGTTTTCAGTACATTCCAATTCAAATGGAGCTGGATCCAAGAAAAAAATGATGTCTTTTTTTTATGTTGTGGACTGCCCTATTTTGTATTGGAATATACTGAAAACGGGCGTTCACGTCGGTTTTCAGTATATTACAATACAAGTGGAGCTCGATCCAAGAAAAAAATGATGTCTTTTTTTTATTTTGTGGACAGCCAATTTTGTATTGGAATATACTGAAAACGGGCGTTCTCGTCGGTTTTCAATATATTTCAATACAAATGGAGCTCCATCCAAGAAAAAAATGATGTCTTTTTTTATGTTGTGGACTGCCCTATTTTGTATTGGAATATACTGAAAACGGGCGTTCACGTTGGTTTTCAGTATATTCCAATACAAATGGAGCTGGATCCAAGAAAAAAATGATGTCTTTTTTTTATTTTGTGGACAGCCAATTTTGTATTGGAATATACTGAAAACGGGTGTTTGAGTCGGTTTTCAGTATATTTCAATACAAATAGAGCTCGATCCAAGAAAGAAATGATGTCTTTTTTTTATTTTGTGGACTGCCAATTTGTATTGGAATATACTGAGAACGGGTATTTGAGTCGGTTTTCAGTATATTTCAATACAAGTGGAGCTGGATCTAAGAAAAAAATGATGTCTTTTTTTTATGTTGTGAACAGCCAATTTTGTATTGGAATATACTGAAAACGGGCGTTCACGTTGGTTTTCAGTATATTACAATACAAGTGGAGCTGGATCCAAGAAAAAATGATGTCTTTTTTTTATTTTGTGGACAGCCAATTTTGTATTGGTATATATTGAAAACGGGCGTTCACGTTGGTTTTCAGTATATTCCAATACAAATGGAGCTTTATCCAAGAAAAAAATGATGTCTTTTTTTATGTTGTGGACTGCCCTATTTTGTATTGGAATATACTGAAAACGGGCGTTCACGTCGGTTTTCAGTATATTACAATACAAGTGGAGCTCGATCCAAGAAAAGAATGATGTCTTTTTTTTATTTTGTGGACAGCCAATTTTGTATTGGAATATACTGAAAACGGGTGTTTGAGTCGGTTTTCAGTATATTTCAATACAAATAGAGCTCGATCCAAGAAAGAAATGATGTCTTTTTTTTATTTTATGGACTGCCAATTGGAATATACTGAAAACGGGTGTTTGAGTCGGTTTTCAGTATATTTCAATACAAATAGAGCTCGATCCAAGAAAAAAATGATGTCTTTTTTTCATTTTGTGGACTGCCAATTTTGTATTGGAATATACTGAAAACGGGTGTTTGAGTCGGTTTTCAGTATATTCCAATACAAGTGGAGCTCGATCCAAGAAAAAAATTATGTCTTTTTTTTATTTTGTGGACTGCCAATTTTGTATTGGAGTATACTGAAAACGGGTGTTTGAGTCGGTTTTCACTATATTCCAATAAAAGTGGAGCTCGATCCAAGAAAAGAATGATGTCTTTCTTTTATTTTGTGGATTGCCAATTTTGTATTGGAATATACTGAAAACGGGTATTTGAGTCGGTTTTCAGTATATTTCAATACAAGTGGAGCTGGATCCAAGAAAAAATGATGTCTTTTTTTTATGTTGTGGACAGCCAATTTTGTATTGGAATATACTGAAAACGGGTGTTTGAGTCGGTTTTCAGTATATTTCAATACAAATAGAGCTCGATCCAAGAAAGAAATGATGTCTTTTTTTATTTTGTGGACTGCCAATTTGTATTGGAATATACTGAAAACGGGTATTTGAGTCGGTTTTCAGTATATTTCAATAAGAGTGGAGCTGGATCCAAGAAAAAAATGATGTCTTTTTTTTATGTTGTGAACAGGCAATTTTGTATTGGAATATACTGAAAACGGGCGTTCTCGTCGGTTTTCAGTATATTACAATACAATTGGAGCTGGATCCAAGAAAAAAATGATGTCTTTTTTTTATTTTGTGGACAGCCAATTTTGTATTGGAATATACTGAAAACGGGCGTTCACGTTGGTTTTCAGTATATTCCAATACAAATGGAGCTGGATCCAAGAAAAAAATGATGTCTTTTTTTTATTTTGTGGACAGCCAATTTTGTATTGGAATATACTGAAAACGGGTGTTTGATTCGGTTTTCAGTATATTTCAATACAAATAGAGCTCGATCCAAGAAAGAAATTATGTCTTTTTTTTATTTTGTGGACTGCCAATTTGTATTGGAATATACTGAGAACGGGTATTTGAGTCGGTTTTCAGTATATTTCAATGCAAGTGGAGCTGGATCTAAGAAAAAAATGATGTCTTTTTTTTATTTTGTGGATTGCCAATTTTGTATTGGAATATACTGAAAACGGGTATTTGAGTCGGTTTTCAGTATATTTCAATACAAGTGGAGCTGGATCCAAGAAAAAAATGATGTCTTTTTTTTATGTTGTGAACAGCCAATTTTGTATTGGAATATACTGAAAACGGGCGTCAACGTTGGTTTTCAGTATATTACAATACAAATGGAGCTGGATCCAAGAAAAAAATGATGTCTTTTTTTTATTTTGTGGACTGCCAATTTTGTATTGGAATATACTGAAAACGGGTGTTTGAGTCGGTTTTCAGTATATTCCAATACAAGTGGAGCTCGATCCAAGAAAAAAATGATGTCTTTTTTTTATTTTGTGGACTGCCAATTTTGTATTGGAATATACTGAAAACGGGTGTTTGAGTCGGTTTTCAGTATATTCCAATAAAAGTGGAGCTCGATCCAAGAAAAAAATGATGTCTTTTTTTTATTTTGTGGATTGCCAATTTTGTATTGGAATATACTGAAAACGGGTATTTGAGTCGGTTTTCAGTATATTTCAATACAAGTGGAGCTGGATCCAAGAAAAAAATGATGTCTTTTTTTTATGTTGTGAACAGCCAATTTTGTATTGGAATATACTGAAAACGGGCGTCAACGTTGGTTTTCAGTATATTACAATACAAATGGAGCTGGATCCAAGAAAAAAATGATGTCTTTTTTTTATGTTGTGGACTGCCCTATTTTGTATTGGAATATACTGAAAACGGGCGTTCACGTCGGTTTTCAGTATATTACAATACAAGTGGAGCTCGATCCAAGAAAAAAATGATGTCTTTTTTTTATTTTGTGGACAGCCAATTTTGTATTGGAATATACTGAAAACGGGCGTTCTCGTCGGTTTTCAGTATATTTCAATACAAATGGAGCTCCATCCAACAAAAATGATGTCTTTTTTTATGTTGTGGACTGCCCTATTTTGTATTGGAATATACTGAAAACGGGCGTTCACGTTGGTTTTCAGTACATTCCAATACAAATGGAGCTGGATCCAAGAAAAAAATGATGTCTTTTTTTTATTTTGTGGACAGCCAATTTTGTATTGGAATATACTGAAAACGGGTGTTTGAGTCGGTTTTCAGTATATTTCAATACAAATAGAGCTCGATCCAAGAAAGAAATGATGTCTTTTTTTTATTTTGTGGACTGCCAATTTGTATTGGAATATACTGAGAACGGGTATTTGAGTCGGTTTTCAGTATATTTCAATACAAGTGGAGCTGGATCTAAGAAAAAAATGATGTCTTTTTTTTATGTTGTGAACAGCCAATTTTGTATTGGAATATACTGAAAACGGGCGTTCACGTTGGTTTTCAGTATATTACAATACAAGTGGAGCTCGATCCAAGAAAAAAATGATGTCTTTTTTTTATTTTGTGGACAGCCAATTTTGTATTGGAATATACTGAAAACGGGTGTTTGAGTCGGTTTTCAGTATATTTCAATACAAATAGAGCTCGATCCAAGAAAGAATTGATGTCTTTTTTTTATTTTGTGGACTGCCAATTTGTATTGGAATATACTGAAAACGGGTGTTTGAGTCGGTTTTCAGTATATTTCAATACAAATAGAGCTCGATCCAAGAAAAAAATGATGTCTTTTTTTCATTTTGTGGACTGCCAATTTTGTATTGGAATATACTGAAAACGGGCGTTTGAGTCGGTTTTCAGTATATTCCAATAAAAGTGGAGCTCGATCCAAGAAAAAAATGATGTCTTTTTTTTATTTTGTGGATTGCCAATTTTGTATTGGAATATACTGAAAACGGGTATTTGAGTCGGTTTTCAGTATATTTCAATACAAGTGGAGCTGGATCCAAGAAAAAAATGATGTCTTTTTTTATGTTGTGAACAGCCAATTTTGTATTGGAATATACTGAAAACGGGCGTTCACGTTGGTTTTCAGTATATTACAATACAAGTGGAGCTGGATCCAAGAAAAAAATGATGTCTTTTTTTTATTTTGTGGACAGCCAATTTTGTATTGGAATATACTGAAAACGGGCGTTCACGTTGGTTTTCAGTATATTCCAATTCAAATGGAGCTGGATCCAAGAAAAAAATGATGTCTTTTTTTTATGTTGTGGACTGCCCTATTTTGTATTGGAATATACTGAAAACGGGCGTTCACGTCGGTTTTCAGTATATTACAATACAAGTGGAGCTCGATCCAAGAAAAAAATGATGTCTTTTTTTTATTTTGTGGACAGCCAATTTTGTATTGGAATATACTGAAAACGGGCGTTCTCGTCGGTTTTCAATATATTTCAATACAAATGGAGCTCCATCCAAGAAAAAAATGATGTCTTTTTTTATGTTGTGGACTGCCCTATTTTGTATTGGAATATACTGAAAACGGGCGTTCACGTTGGTTTTCAGTATATTCCAATACAAATGGAGCTGGATCCAAGAAAAAAATGATGTCTTTTTTTTATTTTGTGGACAGCCAATTTTGTATTGGAATATACTGAAAACGGGTGTTTGAGTCGGTTTTCAGTATATTTCAATACAAATAGAGCTCGATCCAAGAAAGAAATGATGTCTTTTTTTTATTTTGTGGACTGCCAATTTGTATTGGAATATACTGAGAACGGGTATTTGAGTCGGTTTTCAGTATATTTCAATACAAGTGGAGCTGGATCTAAGAAAAAAATGATGTCTTTTTTTTATGTTGTGAACAGCCAATTTTGTATTGGAATATACTGAAAACGGGCGTTCACGTTGGTTTTCAGTATATTACAATACAAGTGGAGCTGGATCCAAGAAAAAATGATGTCTTTTTTTTATTTTGTGGACAGCCAATTTTGTATTGGTATATATTGAAAACGGGCGTTCACGTTGGTTTTCAGTATATTCCAATACAAATGGAGCTTTATCCAAGAAAAAAATGATGTCTTTTTTTATGTTGTGGACTGCCCTATTTTGTATTGGAATATACTGAAAACGGGCGTTCACGTCGGTTTTCAGTATATTACAATACAAGTGGAGCTCGATCCAAGAAAAAAATGATGTCTTTTTTTTATTTTGTGGACAGCCAATTTTGTATTGGAATATACTGAAAACGGGTGTTTGAGTCGGTTTTCAGTATATTTCAATACAAATAGAGCTCGATCCAAGAAAGAAATGATGTCTTTTTTTATTTTATGGACTGCCAATTGGAATATACTGAAAACGGGTGTTTGAGTCGGTTTTCAGTATATTTCAATACAAATAGAGCTCGATCCAAGAAAAAAATGATGTCTTTTTTTCATTTTGTGGACTGCCAATTTTGTATTGGAATATACTGAAAACGGGTGTTTGAGTCGGTTTTCAGTATATTCCAATACAAGTGGAGCTCGATCCAAGAAAAAAATTATGTCTTTTTTTTATTTTGTGGACTGCCAATTTTGTATTGGAGTATACTGAAAACGGGTGTTTGAGTCGGTTTTCACTATATTCCAATAAAAGTGGAGCTCGATCCAAGAAAAGAATGATGTCTTTTTTTTATTTTGTGGATTGCCAATTTTGTATTGGAATATACTGAAAACGGGTATTTGAGTCGGTTTTCAGTATATTTCAATACAAGTGGAGCTGGATCCAAGAAAAAATGATGTCTTTTTTTTATGTTGTGGACAGCCAATTTTGTATTGGAATATACTGAAAACGGGTGTTTGAGTCGGTTTTCAGTATATTTCAATACAAATAGAGCTCGATCCAAGAAAGAAATGATGTCTTTTTTTATTTTGTGGACTGCCAATTTGTATTGGAATATACTGAAAACGGGTATTTGAGTCGGTTTTCAGTATATTTCAATAAGAGTGGAGCTGGATCCAAGAAAAAAATGATGTCTTTTTTTTATGTTGTGAACAGGCAATTTTGTATTGGAATATACTGAAAACGGGCGTTCTCGTCGGTTTTCAGTATATTACAATACAATTGGAGCTGGATCCAAGAAAAAAATGATGTCTTTTTTTTATTTTGTGGACAGCCAATTTTGTATTGGAATATACTGAAAACGGGCGTTCACGTTGGTTTTCAGTATATTCCAATACAAATGGAGCTGGATCCAAGAAAAAAATGATGTCTTTTTTTTATTTTGTGGACAGCCAATTTTGTATTGGAATATACTGAAAACGGGTGTTTGATTCGGTTTTCAGTATATTTCAATACAAATAGAGCTCGATCCAAGAAAGAAATTATGTCTTTTTTTTATTTTGTGGACTGCCAATTTGTATTGGAATATACTGAGAACGGGTATTTGAGTCGGTTTTCAGTATATTTCAATGCAAGTGGAGCTGGATCTAAGAAAAAAATGATGTCTTTTTTTTATTTTGTGGATTGCCAATTTTGTATTGGAATATACTGAAAACGGGTATTTGAGTCGGTTTTCAGTATATTTCAATACAAGTGGAGCTGGATCCAAGAAAAAAATGATGTCTTTTTTTTATGTTGTGAACAGCCAATTTTGTATTGGAATATACTGAAAACGGGCGTCAACGTTGGTTTTCAGTATATTACAAAACAAATGGAGCTGGATCCAAGAAAAAAATGATGTCTTTTTTTATTTTGTGGACTGCCAATTTTGTATTGGAATATACTGAAAACGGGTGTTTGAGTCGGTTTTCAGTATATTCCAATACAAGTGGAGCTCGATCCAAGAAAAAAATGATGTCTTTTTTTTATTTTGTGGACTGCCAATTTTGTATTGGAATATACTGAAAACGGGTGTTTGAGTCGGTTTTCAGTATATTCCAATAAAAGTGGAGCTCGATCCAAGAAAAAAATGATGTCTTTTTTTTATTTTGTGGATTGCCAATTTTGTATTGGAATATACTGAAAACGGGTATTTGAGTCGGTTTTCAGTATATTTCAATACAAGTGGAGCTGGATCCAAGAAAAAAATGATGTCTTTTTTTTATGTTGTGAACAGCCAATTTTGTATTGGAATATACTGAAAACGGGCGTCAACGTTGGTTTTCAGTATATTACAATACAAATGGAGCTGGATCCAAGAAAAAAATGATGTCTTTTTTTTATGTTGTGGACTGCCCTATTTTGTATTGGAATATACTGAAAACGGGCGTTCACGTCGGTTTTCAGTATATTACAATACAAGTGGAGCTCGATCCAAGAAAAAAATGATGTCTTTTTTTTATTTTGTGGACAGCCAATTTTGTATTGGAATATACTGAAAACGGGCGTTCTCGTCGGTTTTCAGTATATTTCAATACAAATGGAGCTCCATCCAACAAAAATGATGTCTTTTTTTATGTTGTGGACTGCCCTATTTTGTATTGGAATATACTGAAAACGGGCGTTCACGTTGCTTTTCAGTACATTCCAATACAAATGGAGCTGGATCCAAGAAAAAAATGATGTCTTTTTTTTATTTTGTGGACAGCCAATTTTGTATTGGAATATACTGAAAACGGGTGTTTGAGTCGGTTTTCAGTATATTTCAATACAAATAGAGCTCGATCCAAGAAAGAAATGATGTCTTTTTTTTATTTTGTGGACTGCCAATTTGTATTGGAATATACTGAGAACGGGTATTTGAGTCGGTTTTCAGTATATTTCAATACAAGTGGAGCTGGATCTAAGAAAAAAATGATGTCTTTTTTTTATGTTGTGAACAGCCAATTTTGTATTGGAATATACTGAAAACGGGCGTTCACGTTGGTTTTCAGTATATTACAATACAAGTGGAGCTCGATCCAAGAAAAAAATGATGTCTTTTTTTTATTTTGTGGACAGCCAATTTTGTATTGGAATATACTGAAAACGGGTGTTTGAGTCGGTTTTCAGTATATTTCAATACAAATAGAGCTCGATCCAAGAAAGAATTGATGTCTTTTTTTTATTTTGTGGACTGCCAATTTGTATTGGAATATACTGAAAACGGGTGTTTGAGTCGGTTTTCAGTATATTTCAATACAAATAGAGCTCGATCCAAGAAAAAAATGATGTCTTTTTTTCATTTTGTGGACTGCCAATTTTGTATTGGAATATACTGAAAACGGGCGTTTGAGTCGGTTTTCAGTATATTCCAATAAAAGTGGAGCTCGATCCAAGAAAAAAATGATGTCTTTTTTTTATTTTGTGGATTGCCAATTTTGTATTGGAATATACTGAAAACGGGTATTTGAGTCGGTTTTCAGTATATTTCAATACAAGTGGAGCTGGATCCAAGAAAAAAATGATGTCTTTTTTTATGTTGTGAACAGCCAATTTTGTATTGGAATATACTGAAAACGGGCGTTCACGTTGGTTTTCAGTATATTACAATACAAGTGGAGCTGGATCCAAGAAAAAAATGATGTCTTTTTTTTATTTTGTGGACAGCCAATTTTGTATTGGAATATACTGAAAACGGGCGTTCACGTTGGTTTTCAGTATATTCCAATACAAATGGAGCTGGATCCAAGAAAAAAATGATGTCTTTTTTTTATGTTGTGGACTGCCCTATTTTGTATTGGGATATACTGAAAACGGGCGTTCACGTCGGTTTTCAGTATATTACAATACAAGTGGAGCTCGATCCAAGAAAAAAATGATGTCTTTTTTTTATTTTGTGGACAGCCAATTTTGTATTGGAATATACTGAAAACGGGCGTTCTCGTCGGTTTTCAGTATATTTCAATACAAATGGAGCTCCATCCAAGAAAAAAATGATGTCTTTTTTTATGTTGTGGACTGCCCTATTTTGTATTGGAATATACTGAAAACGGGCGTTCACGTTGGTTTTCAGTATATTCCAATACAAATGGAGCTGGATCCAAGAAAAAAATGATGTCTTTTTTTTATTTTGTGGACAGCCAATTTTGTATTGGAATATACTGAAAACGGGTGTTTGAGTCGGTTTTCAGTATATTTCAATACAAATAGAGCTCGATCCAAGAAAGAAATGATGTCTTTTTTTTATTTTGTGGACTGCCAATTTGTATTGGAATATACTGAGAACGGGTATTTGAGTCGGTTTTCAGTATATTTCAATACAAGTGGAGCTGGATCTAAGAAAAAAATGATGTCTTTTTTTTATGTTGTGAACAGCCAATTTTGTATTGGAATATACTGAAAACGGGCGTTCACGTTGGTTTTCAGTATATTACAATACAAGTGGAGCTGGATCCAAGAAAAAATGATGTCTTTTTTTTATTTTGTGGACAGCCAATTTTGTATTGGTATATATTGAAAACGGGCGTTCACGTTGGTTTTCAGTATATTCCAATACAAATGGAGCTTTATCCAAGAAAAAAATGATGTCTTTTTTTATGTTGTGGACTGCCCTATTTTGTATTGGAATATACTGAAAACGGGCGTTCACGTCGGTTTTCAGTATATTACAATACAAGTGGAGCTCGATCCAAGAAAAAAATGATGTCTTTTTTTTATTTTGTGGACAGCCAATTTTGTATTGGAATATACTGAAAACGGGTGTTTGAGTCGGTTTTCAGTATATTTCAATACAAATAGAGCTCGATCCAAGAAAGAAATGATGTCTTTTTTTTATTTTATGGACTGCCAATTTGTATTGGAATATACTGAAAACGGGTGTTTGAGTCGGTTTTCAGTATATTTCAATACAAATAGAGCTCGATCCAAGAAAAAAATGATGTCTTTTTTTCATTTTGTGGACTGCCAATTTTGTATTGGAATATACTGAAAACGGGTGTTTGAGTCGGTTTTCAGTATATTCCAATACAAGTGGAGCTCGATCCAAGAAAAAAATTATGTCTTTTTTTTATTTTGTGGACTGCCAATTTTGTATTGGAGTATACTGAAAACGGGTGTTTGAGTCGGTTTTCACTATATTCCAATAAAAGTGGAGCTCGATCCAAGAAAAGAATGATGTCTTTTTTTTATTTTGTGGATTGCCAATTTTGTATTGGAATATACTGAAAACGGGTATTTGAGTCGGTTTTCAGTATATTTCAATACAAGTGGAGCTGGATCCAAGAAAAAATGATGTCTTTTTTTTATGTTGTGGACAGCCAATTTTGTATTGGAATATACTGAAAACGGGAGTTTGAGTCGGTTTTCAGTATATTTCAATACAAATAGAGCTCGATCCAAGAAAGAAATGATGTCTTTTTTTATTTTGTGGACTGCCAATTTGTATTGGAATATACTGAAAACGGGTATTTGAGTCGGTTTTCAGTATATTTCAATAAGAGTGGAGCTGGATCCAAGAAAAAAATGATGTCTTTTTTTTATGTTGTGAACAGGCAATTTTGTATTGGAATATACTGAAAACGGGCGTTCTCGTCGGTTTTCAGTATATTACAATACAATTGGAGCTGGATCCAAGAAAAAAATGATGTCTTTTTTTTATTTTGTGGACAGCCAATTTTGTATTGGAATATACTGAAAACGGGCGTTCACGTTGGTTTTCAGTATATTCCAATACAAATGGAGCTGGATCCAAGAAAAAAATGATGTCTTTTTTTATTTTGTGGACAGCCAATTTTGTATTGGAATATACTGAAAACGGGTGTTTGATTCGGTTTTCAGTATATTTCAATACAAATAGAGCTCGATCCAAGAAAGAAATGATGTCTTTTTTTTATTTTGTGGACTGCCAATTTGTATTGGAATATACTGAGAACGGGTATTTGAGTCGGTTTTCAGTATATTTCAATGCAAGTGGAGCTGGATCTAAGAAAAAAATGATGTCTTTCTTTTATGTTGTGAACAGCCAATTTGGTATTGGAATATACTGAAAACGGGCGTTCACGTTGGTTTTCAGTATATTCCAATACAAATGGAGCTGGATCCAAGAAAAAAATGATGTCTTTTTTTATGTTGTGGACTGCCCTATTTTGTATTGGAATATACTGAAAACGGGCGTTCACGTCGGTTTTCAGTATATTACAATACAAGTGGAGCTCGATCCAAGAAAAAAATGATGTCTTTTTTTTATTTTGTGGACAGCCAATTTTGTATTGGAATATACTGAAAACGGGTGTTTGAGTCGGTTTTCAGTATATTCCAATACAAGTGGAGCTCGATCCAAGAAAAAAATGATGTCTTTTTTTTATTTTGTGGACTGCCAATTTTGTATTGGAATATACTGAAAACGGGTGTTTGAGTCGGTTTTCAGTATATTCCAATACAAGTGGAGCTCGATCCAAGAAAAAAATGATGTCTTTTTTTTATTTTGTGGACTGCCAATTTTGTATTGGAATATACTGAAAACGGGTGTTTGAGTCGGTTTTCAGTATATTCCAATAAAAGTGGAGCTCGATCCAAGAAAAAAATGATGTCTTTTTTTTATTTTGTGGATTGCCAATTTTGTATTGGAATATACTGAAAACGGGTATTTGAGTCGGTTTTCAGTATATTTCAATACAAGTGGAGCTGGATCCAAGAAAAAAATGATGTCTTTTTTTTATGTTGTGAACAGCCACTTTTGTATTGGAATATACTGAAAACGGGCGTTCAAGTTGGTTTTCAGTATATTACAATACAAGTGGAGCTGGATCCAAGAAAAAAATGATGTCTTTTTTTTATTTTGTGGACAGCCAATTTTGTATTGGAATATACTGAAAACGGGCGTTCACGTTGGTTTTCAGTATATTCCAATACAAATGGAGCTGGATCCAAGAAAAAAATGATGTCTTTTTTTTATGTTGTGGACTGCCCTATTTTGTATTGGAATATACTGAAAACGGGCGTTCACGTCGGTTTTCAGTATATTACAATACAAGTGGAGCTCGATCCAAGAAAAAAATGATGTCTTTTTTTTATTTTGTGGACAGCCAATTTTGTATTGGAATATACTGAAAACGGGCGTTCTCGTCGGTTTTCAGTATATTTCAATACAAATGGAGCTCCATCCAAGAAAAAAATGATGTCTTTTTTTATGTTGTGGACTGCCCTATTTTGTATTGGAATATACTGAAAACGGGCGTTCACGTTGGTTTTCAGTATATTCCAATACAAATGGAGCTGGATCCAAGAAAAAAATGATGTCTTTTTTTTATTTTGTGGACTGCCAATTTTGTATTGGAATATACTGAAAACGGGTGTTTGAGTCGGTTTTCAGTATATTTCAATACAAATAGAGCTCGATTCAAGAAAGAAATGATGTCTTTTTTTTTATTTTGTGGACTGCCAATTTGTATTGGAATATACTGAGAACGGGTATTTGAGTCGGTTTTCAGTATATTTCAATACAAGTGGAGCTGGATGTAAGAAAAAAATGATGTCTTTTTTTTATGTTGTGAACAGCCAATTTTGTATTGGAATATACTGAAAACGGGCGTTCACGTTGGTTTTCAGTATATTACAATACAAGTGGAGCTGGATCCAAGAAAAAATGATGTCTTTTTTTTATTTTGTGGACAGCCAATTTTGTATTGGTATATATTGAAAACGGGCGTTCACGTTGGTTTTCAGTATATTCCAATACAAATGGAGCTGGATCCAAGAAAAAAATGATGTCTTTTTTTATGTTGTGGACTGCCCTATTTTGTATTGGAATATACTGAAAACGGGCGTTCACGTCGGTTTTCAGTATATTACAATACAAGTGGAGCTCGATCCAAGAAAAAAATGATGTCTTTTTTTTATTTTGTGGACAGCCAATTTTGTATTGGAATATACTGAAAACGGGTGTTTGAGTCGGTTTTCAGTATATTTCAATACAAATAGAGCTCGATCCAAGAAAGAAATGATGTCTTTTTTTTATTTTATGGACTGCCAATTTGTATTGGAATATACTGAAAACGGGTGTTTGAGTCGGTTTTCAGTATATTTCAATACAAATAGAGCTCGATCCAAGAAAAAAATGATGTCTTTTTTTCATTTTGTGGACTGCCAATTTTGTATTGGAATATACTGAAAACGGGTGTTTGAGTCGGTTTTCAGTATATTCCAATACAAGTGGAGCTCGATCCAAGAAAAAAATGATGTCTTTTTTTTATTTTGTGGACTGCCCTATTTTGTATTGGAATATACTGAAAACGGGCGTTCACGTCGGTTTTCAGTATATTACAATACAAGTGGAGCTCGATCCAAGAAAAAAATGATGTCTTTTTTTTATTTTGTGGACAGCCAATTTTGTATTGGAATATACTGAAAACGGGCGTTCTCGTCGGTTTTCAGTATATTTCAATACAAATGGAGCTCCATCCAAGAAAAAAATGATGTCTTTTTTTATGTTGTGGACTGCCCTATTTTGTATTGGAATATACTGGAAACGGGCGTTCACGTTGGTTTTCAGTATATTCCAATACAAATGGAGCTGGATCCAAGAAAAAAATGATGTCTTTTTTTTATTTTGTGGACTGCCAATTTTGTATTGGAATATACTGAAAACGGGTGTTTGAGTCGGTTTTCAGTATATTTCAATACAAATAGAGCTCGATTCAAGAAAGAAATGATGTCTTTTTTTTTATTTTGTGGACTGCCAATTTGTATTGGAATATACTGAGAACGGGTATTTGAGTCGGTTTTCAGTATATTTCAATACAAGTGGAGCTGGATCTAAGAAAAAAATGATGTCTTTTTTTTATGTTGTGAACAGCCAATTTTGTATTGGAATATACTGAAAACGGGCGTTCACGTTGGTTTTCAGTATATTACAATACAAGTGGAGATGGATCCAAAAAAAAATGATGTCTTTTTTTTATTTTGTGGACAGCCAATTTTGTATTGGTATATATTGAAAACGGGCGTTCACGTTGGTTTTCAGTATATTCCAATACAAATGGAGCTGGATCCAAGAAAAAAATGATGTCTTTTTTTATGTTGTGGACTGCCCTATTTTGTATTGGAATATACTGAAAACGGGCGTTCACGTCGGTTTTCAGTATATTACAATACAAGTGGAGCTCGATCCAAGAAAAAAATGATGTCTTTTTTTTATTTTGTGGACAGCCAATTTTGTATTGGAATATACTGAAAACGGGTGTTTGAGTCGGTTTTCAGTATATTTCAATACAAATAGAGCTCGATCCAAGAAAGAAATGATGTCTTTTTTTTATTTTATGGACTGCCAATTTGTATTGGAATATACTGAAAACGGGTGTTTGAGTCGGTTTTCAGTATATTTCAATACAAATAGAGCTCGATCCAAGAAAAAAATGATGTCTTTTTTTCATTTTGTGGACTGCCAATTTTGTATTGGAATATACTGAAAACGGGTGTTTGAGTCGGTTTTCAGTATATTCCAATACAAGTGGAGCTCGATCCAAGAAAAAAATGATGTCTTTTTTTTATTTTGTGGACTGCCAATTTTGTATTGGAATATACTGAAAACGGGTGTTTGAGTCGGTTTTCAGTATATTCCAATAAAAGTGGAGCTCGATCCAAGAAAAAAATGATGTCTTTTTTTTATTTTGTGGATTGCCAATTTTGTATTGGAATATACTGAAAACGGGTATTTGAGTCGGTTTTCAGTATATTTCAATACAAGTGGAGCTGGATCCAAGAAAAAAATGATGTCTTTTTTTTATGTTGTGAACAGCCAATTTTGTATTGGAATATACTGAAAACGGGCGTCAACGTTGGTTTTCAGTATATTACAATACAAATGGAGCTGGATCCAAGAAAAAAATGATGTCTTTTTTTTATGTTGTGGACTGCCCTATTTTGTATTGGAATATACTGAAAACGGGCGTTCACGTCGGTTTTCAGTATATTACAATACAAGTGGAGCTCGATCCAAGAAAAAAATGATGTCTTTTTTTTATTTTGTGGACAGCCAATTTTGTATTGGAATATACTGAAAACGGGCGTTCTCGTCGGTTTTCAGTATATTTCAATACAAATGGAGCTCCATCCAACAAAAATGATGTCTTTTTTTATGTTGTGGACTGCCCTATTTTGTATTGGAATATACTGAAAACGGGCGTTCACGTTGGTTTTCAGTATATTCCAATACAAATGGAGCTGGATCCAAGAAAAAAATGATGTCTTTTTTTTATTTTGTGGACAGCCAATTTTGTATTGGAATATACTGAAAACGGGTGTTTGAGTCGGTTTTCAGTATATTTCAATACAAATAGAGCTCGATCCAAGAAAGAAATGATGTCTTTTTTTTATTTTGTGGACTGCCAATTTGTATTGGAATATACTGAGAACGGGTATTTGAGTCGGTTTTCAGTATATTTCAATACAAGTGGAGCTGGATCTAAGAAAAAAATGATGTCTTTTTTTTATGTTGTGAACAGCCAATTTTGTATTGGAATATACTGAAAACGGGCGTTCACGTTGGTTTTCAGTATATTACAATACAAGTGGAGCTCGATCCAAGAAAAAAATGATGTCTTTTTTTTATTTTGTGGACAGCCAATTTTGTATTGGAATATACTGAAAACGGGTGTTTGAGTCGGTTTTCAGTATATTTCAATACAAATAGAGCTCGATCCAAGAAAGAATTGATGTCTTTTTTTTATTTTGTGGACTGCCAATTTGTATTGGAATATACTGAAAACGGGTGTTTGAGTCGGTTTTCAGTATATTTCAATACAAATAGAGCTCGATCCAAGAAAAAAATGATGTCTTTTTTTCATTTTGTGGACTGCCCTATTTTGTATTGGAATATACTGAAAACGGGCGTTCACGTCGGTTTTCAGTATATTACAATACAAGTGGAGCTCGATCCAAGAAAAAAATGATGTCTTTTTTTTATTTTGTGGACAGCCAATTTTGTATTGGAATATACTGAAAACGGGTGTTTGAGTCGGTTTTCAGTATATTTCAATACAAATAGAGCTCGATCCAAGAAAGAAATGATGTCTTTTTTTTATTTTATGGACTGCCAATTTGTATTGGAATATACTGAAAACGGGTGTTTGAGTCGGTTTTCAGTATATTTCAATACAAATAGAGCTCGATCCAAGAAAAAAATGATGTCTTTTTTTCATTTTGTGGACTGCCAATTTTGTATTGGAATATACTGAAAACGGGTGTTTGAGTCGGTTTTCAGTATATTCCAATACAAGTGGAGCTCGATCCAAGAAAAAAATGATGTCTTTTTTTTATTTTGTGGACTGCCAATTTTGTATTGGAATATACTGAAAACGGGTGTTTGAGTCGGTTTTCAGTATATTCCAATAAAAGTGGAGCTCGATCCAAGAAAAAAATGATGTCTTTTTTTTATTTTGTGGATTGCCAATTTTGTATTGGAATATACTGAAAACGGGTATTTGAGTCGGTTTTCAGTATATTTCAATACAAGTGGAGCTGGATCCAAGAAAAAAATGATGTCTTTTTTTTATGTTGTGAACAGCCAATTTTGTATTGGAATATACTGAAAACGGGCGTCAACGTTGGTTTTCAGTATATTACAATACAAATGGAGCTGGATCCAAGAAAAAAATGATGTCTTTTTTTTATGTTGTGGACTGCCCTATTTTGTATTGGAATATACTGAAAACGGGCGTTCACGTCGGTTTTCAGTATATTACAATACAAGTGGAGCTCGATCCAAGAAAAAAATGATGTCTTTTTTTTATTTTGTGGACAGCCAATTTTGTATTGGAATATACTGAAAACGGGCGTTCTCGTCGGTTTTCAGTATATTTCAATACAAATGGAGCTCCATCCAACAAAAATGATGTCTTTTTTTATGTTGTGGACTGCCCTATTTTGTATTGGAATATACTGAAAACGGGCGTTCACGTTGGTTTTCAGTATATTCCAATACAAATGGAGCTGGATCCAAGAAAAAAATGATGTCTTTTTTTTATTTTGTGGACAGCCAATTTTGTATTGGAATATACTGAAAACGGGTGTTTGAGTCGGTTTTCAGTATATTTCAATACAAATAGAGCTCGATCCAAGAAAGAAATGATGTCTTTTTTTTATTTTGTGGACTGCCAATTTGTATTGGAATATACTGAGAACGGGTATTTGAGTCGGTTTTCAGTATATTTCAATACAAGTGGAGCTGGATCTAAGAAAAAAATGATGTCTTTTTTTTATGTTGTGAACAGCCAATTTTGTATTGGAATATACTGAAAACGGGCGTTCACGTTGGTTTTCAGTATATTACAATACAAGTGGAGCTCGATCCAAGAAAAAAATGATGTCTTTTTTTTATTTTGTGGACAGCCAATTTTGTATTGGAATATACTGAAAACGGGTGTTTGAGTCGGTTTTCAGTATATTTCAATACAAATAGAGCTCGATCCAAGAAAGAATTGATGTCTTTTTTTTATTTTGTGGACTGCCAATTTGTATTGGAATATACTGAAAACGGGTGTTTGAGTCGGTTTTCAGTATATTTCAATACAAATAGAGCTCGATCCAAGAAAAAAATGATGTCTTTTTTTCATTTTGTGGACTGCCAATTTTGTATTGGAATATACTGAAAACGGGCGTTTGAGTCGGTTTTCAGTATATTCCAATAAAAGTGGAGCTCGATCCAAGAAAAAAATGATGTCTTTTTTTTATTTTGTGGATTGCCAATTTTGTATTGGAATATACTGAAAACGGGTATTTGAGTCGGTTTTCAGTATATTTCAATACAAGTGGAGCTGGATCCAAGAAAAAAATGATGTCTTTTTTTATGTTGTGAACAGCCAATTTTGTATTGGAATATACTGAAAACGGGCGTTCACGTTGGTTTTCAGTATATTACAATACAAGTGGAGCTGGATCCAAGAAAAAAATGATGTCTTTTTTTTATTTTGTGGACAGCCAATTTTGTATTGGAATATACTGAAAACGGGCGTTCACGTTGGTTTTCAGTATATTCCAATACAAATGGAGCTGGATCCAAGAAAAAAATGATGTCTTTTTTTTATGTTGTGGACTGCCCTATTTTGTATTGGAATATACTGAAAACGGGCGTTCACGTCGGTTTTCAGTATATTACAATACAAGTGGAGCTCGATCCAAGAAAAAAATGATGTCTTTTTTTTATTTTGTGGACAGCCAATTTTGTATTGGAATATACTGAAAACGGGCGTTCTCGTCGGTTTTCAGTATATTTCAATACAAATGGAGCTCCATCCAAGAAAAAAATGATGTCTTTTTTTATGTTGTGGACTGCCCTATTTTGTATTGGAATATACTGAAAACGGGCGTTCACGTTGGTTTTCAGTATATTCCAATACAAATGGAGCTGGATCCAAGAAAAAAATGATGTCTTTTTTTTATTTTGTGGACAGCCAATTTTGTATTGGAATATACTGAAAACGGGTGTTTGAGTCGGTTTTCAGTATATTTCAATACAAATAGAGCTCGATCCAAGAAAGAAATGATGTCTTTTTTTTATTTTGTGGACTGCCAATTTGTATTGGAATATACTGAGAACGGGTATTTGAGTCGGTTTTCAGTATATTTCAATACAAGTGGAGCTGGATCTAAGAAAAAAATGATGTCTTTTTTTTATGTTGTGAACAGCCAATTTTGTATTGGAATATACTGAAAACGGGCGTTCACGTTGGTTTTCAGTATATTACAATACAAGTGGAGCTGGATCCAAGAAAAAATGATGTCTTTTTTTTATTTTGTGGACAGCCAATTTTGTATTGGTATATATTGAAAACGGGCGTTCACGTTGGTTTTCAGTATATTCCAATACAAATGGAGCTTTATCCAAGAAAAAAATGATGTCTTTTTTTATGTTGTGGACTGCCCTATTTTGTATTGGAATATACTGAAAACGGGCGTTCACGTCGGTTTTCAGTATATTACAATACAAGTGGAGCTCGATCCAAGAAAAAAATGATGTCTTTTTTTTATTTTGTGGACAGCCAATTTTGTATTGGAATATACTGAAAACGGGTGTTTGAGTCGGTTTTCAGTATATTTCAATACAAATAGAGCTCGATCCAAGAAAGAAATGATGTCTTTTTTTTATTTTATGGACTGCCAATTTGTATTGGAATATACTGAAAACGGGTGTTTGAGTCGGTTTTCAGTATATTTCAATACAAATAGAGCTCGATCCAAGAAAAAAATGATGTCTTTTTTTCATTTTGTGGACTGCCAATTTTGTATTGGAATATACTGAAAACGGGTGTTTGAGTCGGTTTTCAGTATATTCCAATACAAGTGGAGCTCGATCCAAGAAAAAAATTATGTCTTTTTTTTATTTTGTGGACTGCCAATTTTGTATTGGAGTATACTGAAAACGGGTGTTTGAGTCGGTTTTCACTATATTCCAATAAAAGTGGAGCTCGATCCAAGAAAAGAATGATGTCTTTTTTTTATTTTGTGGATTGCCAATTTTGTATTGGAATATACTGAAAACGGGTATTTGAGTCGGGTTTCAGTATATTTCAATACAAGTGGAGCTGGATCCAAGAAAAAATGATGTCTTTTTTTTATGTTGTGGACAGCCAATTTTGTATTGGAATATACTGAAAACGGGTGTTTGAGTCGGTTTTCAGTATATTTCAATACAAATAGAGCTCGATCCAAGAAAGAAATGATGTCTTTTTTTATTTTGTGGACTGCCAATTTGTATTCGAATATACTGAAAACGGGTATTTGAGTCGGTTTTCAGTATATTTCAATAAGAGTGGAGCTGGATCCAAGAAAAAAATGATGTCTTTTTTTTATGTTGTGAACAGGCAATTTTGTATTGGAATATACTGAAAACGGGCGTTCTCGTCGGTTTTCAGTATATTACAATACAATTGGAGCTGGATCCAAGAAAAAAATGATGTCTTTTTTTTATTTTGTGGACAGCCAATTTTGTATTGGAATATACTGAAAACGGGCGTTCACGTTGGTTTTCAGTATATTCCAATACAAATGGAGCTGGATCCAAGAAAAAAATGATGTCTTTTTTTTATTTTGTGGACAGCCAATTTTGTATTGGAATATACTGAAAACGGGTGTTTGATTCGGTTTGCAGTATATTTCAATACAAATAGAGCTCGATCCAAGAAAGAAATGATGTCTTTTTTTTATTTTGTGGACTGCCAATTTGTATTGGAATATACTGAGAACGGGTATTTGAGTCGGTTTTCAGTATATTTCAATGCAAGTGGAGCTGGATCTAAGAAAAAAATGATGTCTTTTTTTTATGTTGTGAACAGCCAATTTTGTATTGGAATATACTGAAAACGGGCGTTCACGTTGGTTTTCAGTATATTCCAATACAAATGGAGCTGGATCCAAGAAAAAAATGATGTCTTTTTTTATGTTGTGGACTGCCCTATTTTGTATTGGAATATACTGAAAACGGGCGTTCACGTCGGTTTTCAGTATATTACAATACAAGTGGAGCTCGATCCAAGAAAAAAATGATGTCTTTTTTTTATTTTGTGGACAGCCAATTTTGTATTGGAATATACTGAAAACGGGTGTTTGAGTCGGTTTTCAGTATATTTCAATACAAATAGAGCTCGATCCAAGAAAAAAATGATGTCTTTTTTTCATTTTGTGGACTGCCAATTTTGTATTGGAATATACTGAAAACGGGTGTTTGAGTCGGTTTTCAGTATATTCCAATACAAGTGGAGCTCGATCCAAGAAAAAAATGATGTCTTTTTTTTATTTTGTGGACTGCCAATTTTGTATTGGAATATACTGAAAACGGGTGTTTGAGTCGGTTTTCAGTATATTCCAATAAAAGTGGAGCTCGATCCAAGAAAAAAATGATGTCTTTTTTTTATTTTGTGGATTGCCAATTTTGTATTGGAATATACTGAAAACGGGTATTTGAGTCGGTTTTCAGTATATTTCAATACAAGTGGAGCTGGATCCAAGAAAAAAATGATGTCTTTTTTTTATGTTGTGAACAGCCACTTTTGTATTGGAATATACTGAAAACGGGCGTTCAAGTTGGTTTTCAGTATATTACAATACAAGTGGAGCTGGATCCAAGAAAAAAATGATGTCTTTTTTTTATTTTGTGGACAGCCAATTTTGTATTGGAATATACTGAAAACGGGCGTTCACGTTGGTTTTCAGTATATTCCAATACAAATGGAGCTGGATCCAAGAAAAAAATGATGTCTTTTTTTATGTTGTGGACTGCCCTATTTTGTATTGGAATATACTGAAAACGGGCGTTCACGTCGGTTTTCAGTATATTACAATACAAGTGGAGCTCGATCCAAGAAAAAAATGATGTCTTTTTTTTATTTTGTGGACAGCCAATTTTGTATTGGAATATACTGAAAACGGGCGTTCTCGTCGGTTTTCAGTATATTTCAATACAAATGGAGCTCCATCCAACAAAAATGATGTCTTTTTTTATGTTGTGGACTGCCCTATTTTGTATTGGAATATACTGAAAACGGGCGTTCACGTTGGTTTTCAGTATATTCCAATACAAATGGAGCTGGATCCAAGAAAAAAATGATGTCTTTTTTTTATTTTGTGGACTGCCAATTTTGTATTGGAATATACTGAAAACGGGTGTTTGAGTTGGTTTTCAGTATATTCCAATAAAAGTGGAGCTCGATCCAAGAAAAAAATGATGTCTTTTTTTTATTTTGTGGACAGCCAATTTTGTATTGGAATATACTGAAAACGGGTGTTTGATTCGGTTTGCAGTATATTTCAATACAAATAGAGCTCGATCCAAGAAAGAAATGATGTCTTTTTTTTATTTTGTGGACTGCCAATTTGTATTGGAATATACTGAGAACGGGTATTTGAGTCGGTTTTCAGTATATTTCAATGCAAGTGGAGCTGGATCTAAGAAAAAAATGATGTCTTTTTTTTATGTTGTGAACAGCCAATTTTGTATTGGAATATACTGAAAACGGGCGTTCACGTTGGTTTTCAGTATATTCCAATACAAATGGAGCTGGATCCAAGAAAAAAATGATGTCTTTTTTTATGTTGTGGACTGCCCTATTTTGTATTGGAATATACTGAAAACGGGCGTTCACGTCGGTTTTCAGTATATTACAATACAAGTGGAGCTCGATCCAAGAAAAAAATGATGTCTTTTTTTTATTTTGTGGACAGCCAATTTTGTATTGGAATATACTGAAAACGGGTGTTTGAGTCGGTTTTCAGTATATTTCAATACAAATAGAGCTCGATCCAAGAAAAAAATGATGTCTTTTTTTCATTTTGTGGACTGCCAATTTTGTATTGGAATATACTGAAAACGGGTGTTTGAGTCGGTTTTCAGTATATTCCAATACAAGTGGAGCTCGATCCAAGAAAAAAATGATGTCTTTTTTTTATTTTGTGGACTGCCAATTTTGTATTGGAATATACTGAAAACGGGTGTTTGAGTCGGTTTTCAGTATATTCCAATAAAAGTGGAGCTCGATCCAAGAAAAAAATGATGTCTTTTTTTTATTTTGTGGATTGCCAATTTTGTATTGGAATATACTGAAAACGGGTATTTGAGTCGGTTTTCAGTATATTTCAATACAAGTGGAGCTGGATCCAAGAAAAAAATGATGTCTTTTTTTTATGTTGTGAACAGCCACTTTTGTATTGGAATATACTGAAAACGGGCGTTCAAGTTGGTTTTCAGTATATTACAATACAAGTGGAGCTGGATCCAAGAAAAAAATGATGTCTTTTTTTTATTTTGTGGACAGCCAATTTTGTATTGGAATATACTGAAAACGGGCGTTCACGTTGGTTTTCAGTATATTCCAATACAAATGGAGCTGGATCCAAGAAAAAAATGATGTCTTTTTTTATGTTGTGGACTGCCCTATTTTGTATTGGAATATACTGAAAACGGGCGTTCACGTCGGTTTTCAGTATATTACAATACAAGTGGAGCTCGATCCAAGAAAAAAATGATGTCTTTTTTTTATTTTGTGGACAGCCAATTTTGTATTGGAATATACTGAAAACGGGCGTTCTCGTCGGTTTTCAGTATATTTCAATACAAATGGAGCTCCATCCAACAAAAATGATGTCTTTTTTTATGTTGTGGACTGCCCTATTTTGTATTGGAATATACTGAAAACGGGCGTTCACGTTGGTTTTCAGTATATTCCAATACAAATGGAGCTGGATCCAAGAAAAAAATGATGTCTTTTTTTTATTTTGTGGACTGCCAATTTTGTATTGGAATATACTGAAAACGGGTGTTTGAGTTGGTTTTCAGTATATTCCAATAAAAGTGGAGCTCGATCCAAGAAAAAAATGATGTCTTTTTTTTATTTTGTGGACTGCCAATTTTGTATTGGAATATACTGAAAACGGGTGTTTGAGTCGGTTTTCAGTATATTCCAATAAAAGTGGAGCTCGATCCAAGAAAAAAATGATGTCTTTTTTTTATTTTGTGGATTGCCAATTTTGTATTGGAATATACTGAAAACGGGTATTTGAGTCGGTTTTCAGTATATTTCAGTACAAGTGGAGCTGGATCCAAGAAAAAAATGATGTCTTTTTTTTATGTTGTGAACAGCCAATTTTGTATTGGAATATACTGAAAACGGGCGTCAACGTTGGTTTTCAGTATATTACAATACAAATGGAGCTGGATCCAAGAAAAAAATGATGTCTTTTTTTTATGTTGTGGACTGCCCTATTTTGTATTGGAATATACTGAAAACGGGCGTTCACGTCGGTTTTCAGTATATTACAATACAAGTGGAGCTCGATCCAAGAAAAAAATGATGTCTTTTTTTTATTTTGTGGACAGCCAATTTTGTATTGGAATATACTGAAAACGGGCGTTCTCGTCGGTTTTCAGTATATTTCAATACAAATGGAGCTCCATCCAACAAAAATGATGTCTTTTTTTATGTTGTGGACTGCCCTTTTTTAGTATTGGAATATACTGAAAACGGGCGTTCACGTTGGTTTTCAGTATATTCCAATACAAATGGAGCTGGATCCAAGAAAAAAATGATGTCTTTTTTTTATTTTGTGGACAGCCAATTTTGTATTGGAATATACTGAAAACGGGTGTTTGAGTCGGTTTTCAGTATATTTCAATACAAATAGAGCTCGATCCAAGAAAGAAATGATGTCTTTTTTTTATTTTGTGGACTGCCAATTTGTATTGGAATATACTGAGAACGGGTATTTGAGTCGGTTTTCAGTATATTTCAATACAAGTGGAGCTGTATCTAAGAAAAAAATGATGTCTTTTTTTTATGTTGTGAACAGCCAATTTTGTATTGGAATATACTGAAAACGGGCGTTCACGTTGGTTTTCAGTATATTACAATACAAGTGGAGCTGGATCCAAGAAAAAATGATGTCTTTTTTTTATTTTGTGGACAGCCAATTTTGTATTGGTATATACTGAAAACGGGCGTTCACGTTGGTTTTCAGTATATTCCAATACAAATGGAGCTGGATCCAAGAAAAAAATGATGTCTTTTATTATGTTGTGGACTGCCCTATTTTGTATTGGAATATACTGAAAACGGGCGTTCACGTCGGTTTTCAGTATATTACAATACAAGTGGAGCTCGATCCAAGAAAAAAATGATGTCTTTTTTTTATTTTGTGGACAGCCAATTTTGTATTGGAATATACTGAAAACGGGTGTTTGAGTCGGTTTTCAGTATATTTCAATACAAATAGAGCTCGATCCAAGAAAGAATTGATGTCTTTTTTTTATTTTGTGGACTGCCAATTTGTATTGGAATATACTGAAAACGGGTGTTTGAGTCGGTTTTCAGTATATTTCAATACAAATAGAGCTCGATCCAAGAAAAAAATGATGTCTTTTTTTCATTTTGTGGACTGCCAATTTTGTATTGGAATATACTGAAAACGGGCGTTTGAGTCGGTTTTCAGTATATTCCAATAAAAGTGGAGCTCGATCCAAGAAAAAAATGATGTCTTTTTTTTATTTTGTGGATTGCCAATTTTGTATTGGAATATACTGAAAACGGGTATTTGAGTCGGTTTTCAGTATATTTCAATACAAGTGGAGCTGGATCTAAGAAAAAAATGATGTCTTTTTTTTATGTTGTGAACAGCCAATTTTGTATTGGAATATACTGAAAACGGGCGTTCACGTTGGTTTTCAGTATATTACAATACAAGTGGAGCTGGATCCAAGAAAAAATGATGTCTTTTTTTTATTTTGTGGACAGCCAATTTTGTATTGGTATATATTGAAAACGGGCGTTCACGTTGGTTTTCAGTATATTCCAATACAAATGGAGCTTTATCCAAGAAAAAAATGATGTCTTTTTTTATGTTGTGGACTGCCCTATTTTGTATTGGAATATACTGAAAACGGGCGTTCACGTCGGTTTTCAGTATATTACAATACAAGTGGAGCTCGATCCAAGAAAAAAATGATGTCTTTTTTTTATTTTGTGGACAGCCAATTTTGTATTGGAATATACTGAAAACGGGTGTTTGAGTCGGTTTTCAGTATATTTCAATACAAATAGAGCTCGATCCAAGAAAGAAATGATGTCTTTTTTTTATTTTATGGACTGCCAATTTGTATTGGAATATACTGAAAACGGGTGTTTGAGTCGGTTTTCAGTATATTTCAATACAAATAGAGCTCGATCCAAGAAAAAAATGATGTCTTTTTTTCATTTTGTGGACTGCCAATTTTGTATTGGAATATACTGAAAACGGGTGTTTGAGTCGGTTTTCAGTATATTCCAATACAAGTGGAGCTCGATCCAAGAAAAAAATTATGTCTTTTTTTTATTTTGTGGACTGCCAATTTTGTATTGGAGTATACTGAAAACGGGTGTTTGAGTCGGTTTTCACTATATTCCAATAAAAGTGGAGCTCGATCCAAGAAAAGAATGATGTCTTTTTTTTATTTTGTGGATTGCCAATTTTGTATTGGAATATACTGAAAACGGGTATTTGAGTCGGTTTTCAGTATATTTCAATACAAGTGGAGCTGGATCCAAGAAAAAATGATGTCTTTTTTTTATGTTGTGGACAGCCAATTTTGTATTGGAATATACTGAAAACGGGTGTTTGAGTCGGTTTTCAGTATATTTCAATACAAATAGAGCTCGATCCAAGAAAGAAATTATGTCTTTTTTTATTTTGTGGACTGCCAATTTGTATTGGAATATACTGAAAACGGGTATTTGAGTCGGTTTTCAGTATATTTCAATAAGAGTGGAGCTGGATCCAAGAAAAAAATGATGTCTTTTTTTTATGTTGTGAACAGGCAATTTTGTATTGGAATATACTGAAAACGGGCGTTCTCGTCGGTTTTCAGTATATTACAATACAATTGGAGCTGGATCCAAGAAAAAAATGATGTCTTTTTTTTATTTTGTGGACAGCCAATTTTGTATTGGAATGTACTGAAAACGGGCGTTCACGTTGGTTTTCAGTATATTCCAATACAAATGAAGCTGGATCCAAGAAAAAAATGATGTCTTTTTTTTATTTTGTGGACAGCCAATTTTGTATTGGAATATACTGAAAACGGGTGTTTGATTCGGTTTTCAGTATATTTCAATACAAATAGAGCTCGATCCAAGAAAGAAATGATGTCTTTTTTTTATTTTGTGGACTGCCAATTTGTATTGGAATATACTGAGAACGGGTATTTGAGTCGGTTTTCAGTATATTTCAATGCAAGTGGAGCTGGATCTAAGAAAAAAATGATGTCTTTTTTTTATGTTGTGAACAGCCAATTTTGTATTGGAATATACTGAAAACGGGCGTTCACGTTGGTTTTCAGTATATTCCAATACAAATGGAGCTGGATCCAAGAAAAAAATGATGTCTTTTTTTATGTTGTGGACTGCCCTATTTTGTATTGGAATATACTGAAAACGGGCGTTCACGTCGGTTTTCAGTATATTACAATACAAGTGGAGCTCGATCCAAGAAAAAAATGATGTCTTTTTTTTATTTTGTGGACAGCCAATTTTGTATTGGAATATACTGAAAACGGGTGTTTGAGTCGGTTTTCAGTATATTTCAATACAAATAGAGCTCGATCCAAGAAAAAAATGATGTCTTTTTTTCATTTTGGGGACTGCCAATTTTGTATTGGAATATACTGAAAACGGGTGTTTGAGTCGGTTTTCAGTATATTCCAATACAAGTGGAGCTCGATCCAAGAAAAAAATGATGTCTTTTTTTTATTTTGTGGACTGCCAATTTTGTATTGGAATATACTGAAAACGGGTGTTTGAGTCGGTTTTCAGTATATTCCAATAAAAGTGGAGCTCGATCCAAGAAAAAAATGATGTCTTTTTTTTATTTTGTGGACTGCCAATTTTGTATTGGAGTATACTGAAAACGGGTGTTTGAGTCGGTTTTCACTATATTCCAATAAAAGTGGAGCTCGATCCAAGAAAAGAATGATGTCTTTTTTTTATTTTGTGGATTGCCAATTTTGTATTGGAATATACTGAAAACGGGTATTTGAGTCGGTTTTCAGTATATTTCAATACAAGTGGAGCTGGATCCAAGAAAAAATGATGTCTTTTTTTATGTTGTGGACAGCCAATTTTGTATTGGAATATACTGAAAACGGGTGTTTGAGTCGGTTTTCAGTATATTTCAATACAAATAGAGCTCGATCCAAGAAAGAAATGATGTCTTTTTTTATTTTGTGGACTGCCAATTTGTATTGGAATATACTGAAAACGGGTATTTGAGTCGGTTTTCAGTATATTTCAATGCAAGTGGAGCTGGATCTAAGAAAAAAATGATGTCTTTTTTTTATGTTGTGAACAGCCAATTTTGTATTGGAATATACTGAAAACGGGCGTTCACGTTGGTTTTCAGTATATTCCAATACAAATGGAGCTGGATCCAAGAAAAAAATGATGTCTTTTTTTATGTTGTGGACTGCCCTATTTTGTATTGGAATATACTGAAAACGGGCGTTCACGTCGGTTTTCAGTATATTCCAATACAAATGGAGCTGGATCCAAGAAAAAAATGATGTCTTTTTTTTATGTTGTGGACTGCCCTATTTTGTATTGGAATATACTGAAAACGGGTGTTTGAGTCGGTTTTCAGTATATTCCAATAAAAGTGGAGCTCGATCCAAGAAAAAAATGATGTCTTTTTTTTATTTTGTGGATTGCCAATTTTGTATTGGAATATACTGAAAACGGGTATTTGAGTCGGTTTTCAGTATATTTCAATACAAGTGGAGCTGGATCCAAGAAAAAATGATGTCTTTTTTTTATGTTGTGAACAGCCACTTTTGTATTGGAATATACTGAAAACGGGCGTTCAAGTTGGTTTTCAGTATATTACAATACAAGTGGAGCTGGATCCAAGAAAAAAATGATGTCTTTTTTTTATTTTGTGGACAGCCAATTTTGTATTGGAATATACTGAAAACGGGCGTTCACGTTGGTTTTCAGTATATTCCAATACAAATGGAGCTGGATCCAAGAAAAAAATGATGTCTTTTTTTTATGTTGTGGACTGCCCTATTTTGTATTGGAATATACTGAAAACGGGCGTTCACGTCGGTTTTCAGTATATTACAATACAAGTGGAGCTCGATCCAAGAAAAAAATGATGTCTTTTTTTTATTTTGTGGACAGCCAATTTTGTATTGGAATATACTGAAAACGGGTGTTTGAGTCGGTTTTCAGTATATTTCAATACAAATAGAGCTCGATCCAAGAAAGAAATGATGTCTTTTTTTTATTTTATGGACTGCCAATTTGTATTGGAATATACTGAAAACGGGTGTTTGAGTCGGTTTTCAGTATATTTCAATACAAATAGAGCTCGATCCAAGAAAAAAATGATGTCTTTTTTTCATTTTGTGGACTGCCAATTTTGTATTGGAATATACTGAAAACGGGTGTTTGAGTCGGTTTTCAGTATATTTCAATACAAATAGAGCTCGATTCAAGAAAGAAATGATGTCTTTTTTTTTATTTTGTGGACTGCCAATTTGTATTGGAATATACTGAGAACGGGTATTTGAGTCGGTTTTCAGTATATTTCAATACAAGTGGAGCTGGATCTAAGAAAAAAATGATGTCTTTTTTTTATGTTGTGAACAGCCAATTTTGTATTGGAATATACTGAAAACGGGCGTTCACGTTGGTTTTCAGTATATTACAATACAAGTGGAGCTGGATCCAAGAAAAAATGATGTCTTTTTTTTATTTTGTGGACAGCCAATTTTGTATTGGTATATATTGAAAACGGGCGTTCACGTTGGTTTTCAGTATATTCCAATACAAATGGAGCTGGATCCAAGAAAAAAATGATGTCTTTTTTTATGTTGTGGACTGCCCTATTTTGTATTGGAATATACTGAAAACGGGCGTTCACGTCGGTTTTCAGTATATTACAATACAAGTGGAGCTCGATCCAAGAAAAAAATGATGTCTTTTTTTTATTTTGTGGACAGCCAATTTTGTATTGGAATATACTGAAAACGGGTGTTTGAGTCGGTTTTCAGTATATTTCAATACAAATAGAGCTCGATCCAAGAAAAAAATGATGTCTTTTTTTCATTTTGTGGACTGCCAATTTTGTATTGGAATATACTGAAAACGGGTGTTTGAGTCGGTTTTCAGTATATTCCAATACAAGTGGAGCTCGATCCAAGAAAAAAATGATGTCTTTTTTTTATTTTGTGGACTGCCAATTTTGTATTGGAATATACTGAAAACGGGTGTTTGAGTCGGTTTTCAGTATATTCCAATAAAAGTGGAGCTCGATCCAAGAAAAAAATGATGTCTTTTTTTTATTTTGTGGATTGCCAATTTTGTATTGGAATATACTGAAAACGGGTATTTGAGTCGGTTTTCAGTATATTTCAATACAAGTGGAGCTGGATCCAAGAAAAAAATGATGTCTTTTTTTTATGTTGTGAACAGCCAATTTTGTATTGGAATATACTGAAAACGGGCGTCAACGTTGGTTTTCAGTATATTACAATACAAATGGAGCTGGATCCAAGAAAAAAATGATGTCTTTTTTTTATGTTGTGGACTGCCCTATTTTGTATTGGAATATACTGAAAACGGGCGTTCACGTCGGTTTTCAGTATATTACAATACAAGTGGAGCTCGATCCAAGAAAAAAATGATGTCTTTTTTTTATTTTGTGGACAGCCAATTTTGTATTGGAATATACTGAAAACGGGTGTTTGAGTCGGTTTTCAGTATATTTCAATACAAATAGAGCTCGATCCAAGAAAAAAATGATGTCTTTTTTTCATTTTGTGGACTGCCAATTTTGTATTGGAATATACTGAAAACGGGTGTTTGAGTCGGTTTTCAGTATATTCCAATACAAGTGGAGCTCGATCCAAGAAAAAAATGATGTCTTTTTTTTATTTTGTGGACTGCCAATTTTGTATTGGAATATACTGAAAACGGGTGTTTGAGTCGGTTTTCAGTATATTCCAATAAAAGTGGAGCTCGATCCAAGAAAAAAATGATGTCTTTTTTTTATGTTGTGAACAGCCAATTTTGTATTGGAATATACTGAAAACGGGCGTCAACGTTGGTTTTCAGTATATTACAATACAAGTGGAGCTGGATCTAAGAAAAAAATGATGTCTTTTTTTTATGTTGTGAACAGCCAATTTTGTATTGGAATATACTGAAAACGGGCGTTCACGTTGGTTTTCAGTATATTACAATACAAGTGGAGCTGGATCCAAGAAAAAATGATGTCTTTTTTTTATTTTGTGGACAGCCAATTTTGTATTGGTATATACTGAAAACGGGCGTTCACGTTGGTTTTCAGTATATTCCAATACAAATGGAGCTGGATCCAAGAAAAAAATGATGTCTTTTATTATGTTGTGGACTGCCCTATTTTGTATTGGAATATACTGAAAACGGGCGTTCACATCGGTTTTCAGTATATTACAATACAAGTGGAGCTCGATCCAAGAAAAAAATGATGTCTTTTTTTTATTTTGTGGACAGCCAATTTTGTATTGGAATATACTGAAAACGGGTGTTTGAGTCGGTTTTCAGTATATTTCAATACAAATAGAGCTCGATCCAAGAAAGAATTGATGTCTTTTTTTTATTTTGTGGACTGCCAATTTGTATTGGAATATACTGAAAACGGGTGTTTGAGTCGGTTTTCAGTATATTTCAATACAAATAGAGCTCGATCCAAGAAAAAAATGATGTCTTTTTTTCATTTTGTGGACTGCCAATTTTGTATTGGAATATACTGAAAACGGGCGTTTGAGTCGGTTTTCAGTATATTCCAATAAAAGTGGAGCTCGATCCAAGAAAAAAATGATGTCTTTTTTTTATTTTGTGGATTGCCAATTTTGTATTGGAATATACTGAAAACGGGTATTTAAGTCGGTTTTCAGTATATTTCAATACAAGTGGAGCTGGATCTAAGAAAAAAATGATGTCTTTTTTTTATGTTGTGAACAGCCAATTTTGTATTGGAATATACTGAAAACGGGCGTTCACGTTGGTTTTCAGTATATTACAATACAAGTGGAGCTGGATCCAAGAAAAAATGATGTCTTTTTTTTATTTTGTGGACAGCCAATTTTGTATTGGTATATATTGAAAACGGGCGTTCACGTTGGTTTTCAGTATATTCCAATACAAATGGAGCTTTATCCAAGAAAAAAATGATGTCTTTTTTTATGTTGTGGACTGCCCTATTTTGTATTGGAATATACTGAAAACGGGCGTTCACGTCGGTTTTCAGTATATTACAATACAAGTGGAGCTCGATCCAAGAAAAAAATGATGTCTTTTTTTTATTTTGTGGACAGCCAATTTTGTATTGGAATATACTGAAAACGGGTGTTTGAGTCGGTTTTCAGTATATTTCAATACAAATAGAGCTCGATCCAAGAAAGAAATGATGTCTTTTTTTTATTTTATGGACTGCCAATTTGTATTGGAATATACTGAAAACGGGTGTTTGAGTCGGTTTTCAGTATATTTCAATACAAATAGAGCTCGATACAAGAAAAAAATGATGTCTTTTTTTCATTTTGTGGACTGCCAATTTTGTATTGGAATATACTGAAAACGGGTGTTTGAGTCGGTTTTCAGTATATTCCAATACAAGTGGAGTTGGATCCAAGAAAAAAATGATGTCTTTTTTTTATTTTGTGGACAGCCAATTTTGTATTGGAATATACTGAAAACGGGTGTTTGAGTCGGTTTTCAGTATATTTCAATACAAATAGAGCTCGATCCAAGAAAGAAATGATGTCTTTTTTTATTTTGTGGACTGCCAATTTGTATTGGAATATACTGAAAACGGGTATTTGAGTCGGTTTTCAGTATATTTCAATAAGAGTGGAGCTGGATCCAAGAAAAAAATGATGTCTTTTTTTTATTTTGTGGACAGCCAATTTTGTATTGGAATATACTGAAAACGGGCGTTCACGTCGGTTTTCAGTATATTACAATACAAGTGGAGCTCGATCCAAGAAAAAAATGATGTCTTTTTTTTATTTTGTGGACAGCCAATTTTGTATTGGAATATACTGAAAACGGGCGTTCACGTTGGTTTTCAGTATATTACAATACAAGTGGAGCTGGATCCAAGAAAAAATGATGTCTTTTTTTTATTTTGTGGACAGCCAATTTTGTATTGGTATATATTGAAAACGGGCGTTCACGTTGGTTTTCAGTATATTCCAATACAAATGGAGCTGGATCCAAGAAAAAAATGATGTCTTTTTTTATGTTGTGGACTGCCCTATTTTGTATTGGAATATACTGAAAACGGGCGTTCACGTCGGTTTTCAGTATATTACAATACAAGTGGAGCTCGATCCAAGAAAAAAATGATGTCTTTTTTTTATTTTGTGGACAGCCAATTTTGTATTGGAATATACTGAAAACGGGTGTTTGAGTCGGTTTTCAGTATATTTCAATACAAATAGAGCTCGATCCAAGAAAAAAATGATGTCTTTTTTTCATTTTGTGGACTGCCAATTTTGTATTGGAATATACTGAAAACGGGTGTTTGAGTCGGTTTTCAGTATATTCCAATACAAGTGGAGCTCGATCCAAGAAAAAAATGATGTCTTTTTTTTATTTTGTGGACTGCCAATTTTGTATTGGAATATACTGAAAACGGGTGTTTGAGTCGGTTTTCAGTATATTCCAATAAAAGTGGAGCTCGATCCAAGAAAAAAATGATGTCTTTTTTTTATTTTGTGGATTGCCAATTTTGTATTGGAATATACTGAAAACGGGTATTTGAGTCGGTTTTCAGTATATTTCAATACAAGTGGAGCTGGATCCAAGAAAAAAATGATGTCTTTTTTTTATGTTGTGAACAGCCAATTTTGTATTGGAATATACTGAAAACGGGCGTCAACGTTGGTTTTCAGTATATTACAATACAAATGGAGCTGGATCCAAGAAAAAAATGATGTCTTTTTTTTATGTTGTGGACTGCCCTATTTTGTATTGGAATATACTGAAAACGGGCGTTCACGTCGGTTTTCAGTATATTACAATACAAGTGGAGCTCGATCCAAGAAAAAAATGATGTCTTTTTTTTATTTTGTGGACAGCCAATTTTGTATTGGAATATACTGAAAACGGGTGTTTGAGTCGGTTTTCAGTATATTTCAATACAAATAGAGCTCGATCCAAGAAAAAAATGATGTCTTTTTTTCATTTTGTGGACTGCCAATTTTGTATTGGAATATACTGAAAAGGGGTGTTTGAGTCGGTTTTCAGTATATTCCAATACAAGTGGAGCTCGATCCAAGAAAAAAATGATGTCTTTTTTTTATTTTGTGGACTGCCAATTTTGTATTGGAATATACTGAAAACGGGTGTTTGAGTCGGTTTTCAGTATATTCCAATAAAAGTGGAGCTCGATCCAAGAAAAAAATGATGTCTTTTTTTTATGTTGTGAACAGCCAATTTTGTATTGGAATATACTGAAAACGGGCGTCAACGTTGGTTTTCAGTATATTACAATACAAGTGGAGCTGGATCTAAGAAAAAAATGATGTCTTTTTTTTATGTTGTGAACAGCCAATTTTGTATTGGAATATACTGAAAACGGGCGTTCACGTTGGTTTTCAGTATATTACAATACAAGTGGAGCTGGATCCAAGAAAAAATGATGTCTTTTTTTTATTTTGTGGACAGCCAATTTTGTATTGGTATATACTGAAAACGGGCGTTCACGTTGGTTTTCAGTATATTCCAATACAAATGGAGCTGGATCCAAGAAAAAAATGATGTCTTTTATTATGTTGTGGACTGCCCTATTTTGTATTGGAATATACTGAAAACGGGCGTTCACATCGGTTTTCAGTATATTACAATACAAGTGGAGCTCGATCCAAGAAAAAAATGATGTCTTTTTTTTATTTTGTGGATTGCCAATTTTGTATTGGAATATACTGAAAACGGGTATTTGAGTCGGTTTTCAGTATATTTCAATACAAGTGGAGCTGGATCCAAGAAAAAAATGATGTCTTTTTTTTATGTTGTGAACAGCCAATTTTGTATTGGAATATACTGAAAACAGGCGTTCACGTTGGTTTTCAGTATATTACAATACAAGTGGAGCTGGATCCAAGAAAAAAATGATGTCTTTTTTTTATTTTGTGGACAGCCAATTTTGTATTGGAATATACTGAAAACGGGCGTTCACGTTGGTTTTCAGTATATTCCAATACAAATGGAGCTGGATCCAAGAAAAAAATGATGTCTTTTTTTCATTTTGTGGACTGCCAATTTTGTATTGGAATATACTGAAAACGGGTATTTAAGTCGGTTTTCAGTATATTTCAATACAAGTGGAGCTGGATCTAAGAAAAAAATGATGTCTTTTTTTTATGTTGTGAACAGCCAATTTTGTATTGGAATATACTGAAAACGGGCGTTCACGTTGGTTTTCAGTATATTACAATACAAGTGGAGCTGGATCCAAGAAAAAATGATGTCTTTTTTTTATTTTGTGGACAGCCAATTTTGTATTGGTATATATTGAAAACGGGCGTTCACGTTGGTTTTCAGTATATTCCAATACAAATGGAGCTTTATCCAAGAAAAAAATGATGTCTTTTTTTATGTTGTGGACTGCCCTATTTTGTATTGGAATATACTGAAAACGGGCGTTCACGTCGGTTTTCAGTATATTACAATACAAGTGGAGCTCGATCCAAGAAAAAAATGATGTCTTTTTTTTATTTTGTGGACAGCCAATTTTGTATTGGAATATACTGAAAACGGGTGTTTGAGTCGGTTTTCAGTATATTTCAATACAAATAGAGCTCGATCCAAGAAAGAAATGATGTCTTTTTTTTATTTTATGGACTGCCAATTTGTATTGGAATATACTGAAAACGGGTGTTTGAGTCGGTTTTCAGTATATTTCAATACAAATAGAGCTCGATCCAAGAAAAAAATGATGTCTTTTTTTCATTTTGTGGACTGCCAATTTTGTATTGGAATATACTGAAAACGGGTGTTTGAGTCGGTTTTCAGTATATTCCAATACAAGTGGAGCTGGATCCAAGAAAAAAATGATGTCTTTTTTTTATTTTGTGGACAGCCAATTTTGTATTGGAATATACTGAAAACGGGTGTTTGAGTCGGTTTTCAGTATATTTCAATACAAATAGAGCTCGATCCAAGAAAGAAATGATGTCTTTTTTTATTTTGTGGACTGCCAATTTGTATTGGAATATACTGAAAACTGGTATTTGAGTCGGTTTTCAGTATATTTCAATAAGAGTGGAGCTGGATCCAAGAAAAAAATGATGTCTTTTTTTTATGTTGTGAACAGGCAATTTTGTATTGGAATATACTGAAAACGGGTGTTCTCGTCGGTTTTCAGTATATTACAATACAATTGGAGCTGGATCCAAGAAAAAAATGATGTCTTTTTTTTATTTTGTGGACAGCCAATTTTGTATTGGAATATACTGAAAACGGGCGTTCACGTTGGTTTTCAGTATATTCCAATACAAATGGAGCTGGATCCAAGAAAAAAATGATGTCTTTTTTTTATTTTGTGGACAGCCAATTTTGTATTGGAATATACTGAAAACGGGTGTTTGATTCGGTTTTCAGTATATTTCAATACAAATAGAGCTCGATCCAAGAAAGAAATGATGTCTTTTTTTTATTTTGTGGACTGCCAATTTGTATTGGAATATACTGAGAACGGGTATTTGAGTCGGTTTTCAGTATATTTCAATGCAAGTGGAGCTGGATCTAAGAAAAAAATGATGTCTTTTTTTTATGTTGTGAACAGCCAATTTTGTATTGGAATATACTGAAAACGGGCGTTCACGTTGGTTTTCAGTATATTCCAATACAAATGGAGCTGGATCCAAGAAAAAAATGATGTCTTTTTTTATGTTGTGGACTGCCCTATTTTGTATCGGAATATACTGAAAACGGGCGTTCACGTCGGTTTTCAGTATATTACAATACAAGTGGAGCTCGATCCAAGAAAAAAATGATGTCTTTTTATTATTTTGTGGACAGCCAATTTTGTATTGGAATATACTGAAAACGGGTGTTTGAGTCGGTTTTCAGTATATTTCAATACAAATAGAGCTCGATCCAAGAAAAAAATGATGTCTTTTTTTTATTTTGTGGACTGCCAATTTTGTATTGGAATATACTGAAAACGGGTGTTTGAGTCGGTTTTCAGTATATTCCAATAAAAGTGGAGCTCGATCCAAGAAAAAAATGATGTCTTTTTTTTATTTTGTGAATTGCCAATTTTGTATTGGAATATACTGAAAACGGGTATTTGAGTCGGTTTTCAGTATATTCCAATAAAAGTGGAGCTCGATCCAAGAAAAAAATGATGTCTTTTTTTTATTTTGTGGACTGCCAATTTTGTATTGGAATATACTGAAAACGGGTGTTTGAGTCGGTTTTCAGTATATTCCAATAAAAGTGGAGCTCGATCCAAGAAAAAAATGATGTCTTTTTTTTATTTTGTGAATTGCCAATTTTGTATTGGAATATACTGAAAACGGGTATTTGAGTCGGTTTTCAGTATATTTCAATACAAGTGGAGCTGGATCCAAGAAAAAAATGATGTCTTTTTTTTATGTTGTGAACAGCCACTTTTGTATTGGAATATACTGAAAACGGGCGTTCAAGTTGGTTTTCAGTATATTACAATACAAGTGGAGCTGGATCCAAGAAAAAAATGATGTCTTTTTTTTATTTTGTGGACAGCCAATTTTGTATTGGAATATACTGAAAACGGGCGTTCACGTTGGTTTTCAGTATATTCCAATACAAATGGAGCTGGATCCAAGAAAAAAATGATGTCTTTTTTTTATGTTGTGGACTGCCCTATTTTGTATTGGAATATACTGAAAACGGGCGTTCACGTCGGTTTTCAGTATATTACAATACAAGTGGAGCTCGATCCAAGAAAAAAATGATGTCTTTTTTTTATTTTGTGGACAGCCAATTTTGTATTGGAATATACTGAAAACGGGTGTTTGAGTCGGTTTTCAGTATATTTCAATACAAATAGAGCTCGATCCAAGAAAGAATTGATGTCTTTTTTTTATTTTGTGGACTGCCAATTTGTATTGGAATATACTGAAAACGGGTGTTTGAGTCGGTTTTCAGTATATTTCAATACAAATAGAGCTCGATCCAAGAAAAAAATGATGTCTTTTTTTCATTTTGTGGACTGCCAATTTTGTATTGGAATATACTGAAAACGGGTGTTTGAGTCGGTTTTCAGTATATTCCAATACAAGTGGAGCTCGATCCAAGAAAAAAATGATGTCTTTTTTTTATTTTGTGGACTGCCAATTTTGTATTGGAATATACTGAAAACGGGTCTTTGAGTCGGTTTTCAGTATATTCCAATAAAAGTGGAGCTCGATCCAAGAAAAAAATGATGTCTTTTTTTATGTTGTGGACTGCCCTATTTTGTATTGGAATATACTGAAAACGGGCGTTCACGTCGGTTTTCAGTATATTACAATACAAGTGGAGCTCGATCCAAGAAAAAAATGATGTCTTTTTTTTATTTTGTGGACAGCCAATTTTGTATTGGAATATACTGAAAACGGGTGTTTGAGTCGGTTTTCAGTATATTTCAATACAAATAGAGCTCGATCCAAGAAAGAAATGATGTCTTTTTTTTATTTTATGGACTGCCAATTTGTATTGGAATATACTGAAAACGGGTGTTTGAGTCGGTTTTCAGTATATTTCAATACAAATAGAGCTCGATCCAAGAAAAAAATGATGTCTTTTTTTCATTTTGTGGACTGCCAATTTTGTATTGGAATATACTGAAAACGGGTGTTTGAGTCGGTTTTCAGTATATTCCAATACAAGTGGAGCTCGATCCAAGAAAAAAATGATGTCTTTTTTTTATTTTGTGGATTGCCAATTTTGTATTGGAATATACTGAAAACGGGTATTTGAGTCGGTTTTCAGTATATTTCAATACAAATAGAGCTCGATCCAAGAAAGAAATGATGTCTTTTTTTTATTTTATGGACTGCCAATTTGTATTGGAATATACTGAAAACGGGTGTTTGAGTCGGTTTTCAGTATATTTCAATACAAATAGAGCTCGATCCAAGAAAAAAATGATGTCTTTTTTTTATTTTGTGGATTGCCAATTTTGTATTGGAATATACTGAAAACGGGTATTTGAGTCGGTTTTCAGTATATTTCAATACAAGTGGAGCTGGATCCAAGAAAAAAATGATGTCTTTTTTTTATGTTGTGAACAGCCAATTTTGTATTGGAATATACTGAAAACGGGCGTTCTCGTCGGTTTTCAGTATATTACAATACAATTGGAGCTGGATCCAAGAAAAAAATGATGTCTTTTTTTTATGTTGTGAACAGCCAATTTTGTATTGGAATATACTGAAAACGGGCGTTCTCGTCGGTTTTCAGTATATTACAATACATTTGGAGCTGGATCCAAGAAAAAAATGATGTCTTTTTTTATGTTGTGGACTGCCCTATTTTGTATTGGAATATACTGAAAACGGGCGTTCACGTCGGTTTTCAGTATATTACAATACAAGTGGAGCTCGATCCAAGAAAAAAATGATGTCTTTTTTTTATTTTGTGGACAGCCAATTTTGTATTGGAATATACTGAAAACGGGTGTTTGAGTCGGTTTTCAGTATATTTCAATACAAATAGAGCTCGATCCAAGAAAGAAATGATGTCTTTTTTTTATTTTATGGACTGCCAATTTGTATTGGAATATACTGAAAACGGGTGTTTGAGTCGGTTTTCAGTATATTTCAATACAAATAGAGCTCGATCCAAGAAAAAAATGATGTCTTTTTTTCATTTTGTGGACTGCCAATTTTGTATTGGAATATACTGAAAACGGGTGTTTGAGTCGGTTTTCAGTATATTTCAATACAAATAGAGCTCGATCCAAGAAAGAAATGATGTCTTTTTTTTATTTTATGGACTGCCAATTTGTATTGGAATATACTGAAAACGGGTGTTTGAGTCGGTTTTCAGTATATTTCAATACAAATAGAGCTCGATCCAAGAAAAAAATGATGTCTTTTTTTCATTTTGTGGACTGCCAATTTTGTATTGGAATATACTGAAAACGGGTGTTTGAGTCGGTTTTCAGTATATTCCAATACAAGTGGAGCTGGATCCAAGAAAAAAATGATGTCTTTTTTTTATTTTGTGGACAGCCAATTTTGTATTGGAATATACTGAAAACGGGTGTTTGAGTCGGTTTTCAGTATATTTCAATACAAATAGAGCTCGATCCAAGAAAGAAATGATGTCTTTTTTTATTTTGTGGACTGCCAATTTGTATTGGAATATACTGAAAACTGGTATTTGAGTCGGTTTTCAGTATATTTCAATAAGAGTGGAGCTGGATCCAAGAAAAAAATGATGTCTTTTTTTTATGTTGTGAACAGGCAATTTTGTATTGGAATATACTGAAAACGGGCGTTCTCGTCGGTTTTCAGTATATTACAATACAATTGGAGCTGGATCCAAGAAAAAAATGATGTCTTTTTTTTATTTTGTGGACAGCCAATTTTGTATTGGAATATACTGAAAACGGGCGTTCACGTTGGTTTTCAGTATATTCCAATACAAATGGAGCTGGATCCAAGAAAAAAATGATGTCTTTTTTTTATTTTGTGGACAGCCAATTTTGTATTGGAATATACTGAAAACGGGTGTTTGATTCGGTTTTCAGTATATTTCAATACAAATAGAGCTCGATCCAAGAAAGAAATGATGTCTTTTTTTTATTTTGTGGACTGCCAATTTGTATTGGAATATACTGAGAACGGGTATTTGAGTCGGTTTTCAGTATATTTCAATGCAAGTGGAGCTGGATCTAAGAAAAAAATGATGTCTTTTTTTTATGTTGTGAACAGCCAATTTTGTATTGGAATATACTGAAAACGGGCGTTCACGTTGGTTTTCAGTATATTCCAATACAAATGGAGCTGGATCCAAGAAAAAAATGATGTCTTTTTTTATGTTGTGGACTGCCCTATTTTGTATCGGAATATACTGAAAACGGGCGTTCACGTCGGTTTTCAGTATATTACAATACAAGTGGAGCTCGATCCAAGAAAAAAATGATGTCTTTTTATTATTTTGTGGACAGCCAATTTTGTATTGGAATATACTGAAAACGGGTGTTTGAGTCGGTTTTCAGTATATTTCAATACAAATAGAGCTCGATCCAAGAAAAAAATGATGTCTTTTTTTTATTTTGTGGACTGCCAATTTTGTATTGGAATATACTGAAAACGGGTGTTTGAGTCGGTTTTCAGTATATTCCAATAAAAGTGGAGCTCGATCCAAGAAAAAAATGATGTCTTTTTTTTATTTTGTGAATTGCCAATTTTGTATTGGAATATACTGAAAACGGGTATTTGAGTCGGTTTTCAGTATATTCCAATAAAAGTGGAGCTCGATCCAAGAAAAAAATGATGTCTTTTTTTTATTTTGTGGACTGCCAATTTTGTATTGGAATATACTGAAAACGGGTGTTTGAGTCGGTTTTCAGTATATTCCAATAAAAGTGGAGCTCGATCCAAGAAAAAAATGATGTCTTTTTTTTATTTTGTGAATTGCCAATTTTGTATTGGAATATACTGAAAACGGGTATTTGAGTCGGTTTTCAGTATATTTCAATACAAGTGGAGCTGGATCCAAGAAAAAAATGATGTCTTTTTTTTATGTTGTGAACAGCCACTTTTGTATTGGAATATACTGAAAACGGGCGTTCAAGTTGGTTTTCAGTATATTACAATACAAGTGGAGCTCGATCCAAGAAAAAAATGATGTCTTTTTTTTATTTTGTGGACAGCCAATTTTGTATTGGAATATACTGAAAACGGGTGTTTGAGTCGGTTTTCAGTATATTTCAATACAAATAGAGCTCGATCCAAGAAAGAATTGATGTCTTTTTTTTATTTTGTGGACTGCCAATTTGTATTGGAATATACTGAAAACGGGTGTTTGAGTCGGTTTTCAGTATATTTCAATACAAATAGAGCTCGATCCAAGAAAAAAATGATGTCTTTTTTTCATTTTGTGGACTGCCAATTTTGTATTGGAATATACTGAAAACGGGTGTTTGAGTCGGTTTTCAGTATATTCCAATACAAGTGGAGCTCGATCCAAGAAAAAAATGATGTCTTTTTTTTATTTTGTGGACTGCCAATTTTGTATTGGAATATACTGAAAACGGGTCTTTGAGTCGGTTTTCAGTATATTCCAATAAAAGTGGAGCTCGATCCAAGAAAAAAATGATGTCTTTTTTTATGTTGTGGACTGCCCTATTTTGTATTGGAATATACTGAAAACGGGCGTTCACGTCGGTTTTCAGTATATTACAATACAAGTGGAGCTCGATCCAAGAAAAAAATGATGTCTTTTTTTTATTTTGTGGACAGCCAATTTTGTATTGGAATATACTGAAAACGGGTGTTTGAGTCGGTTTTCAGTATATTTCAATACAAATAGAGCTCGATCCAAGAAAGAAATGATGTCTTTTTTTTATTTTATGGACTGCCAATTTGTATTGGAATATACTGAAAACGGGTGTTTGAGTCGGTTTTCAGTATATTTCAATACAAATAGAGCTCGATCCAAGAAAAAAATGATGTCTTTTTTTCATTTTGTGGACTGCCAATTTTGTATTGGAATATACTGAAAACGGGTGTTTGAGTCGGTTTTCAGTATATTCCAATACAAGTGGAGCTCGATCCAAGAAAAAAATGATGTCTTTTTTTTATTTTGTGGATTGCCAATTTTGTATTGGAATATACTGAAAACGGGTATTTGAGTCGGTTTTCAGTATATTTCAATACAAATAGAGCTCGATCCAAGAAAGAAATGATGTCTTTTTTTTATTTTATGGACTGCCAATTTGTATTGGAATATACTGAAAACGGGTGTTTGAGTCGGTTTTCAGTATATTTCAATACAAATAGAGCTCGATCCAAGAAAAAAATGATGTCTTTTTTTTATTTTGTGGATTGCCAATTTTGTATTGGAATATACTGAAAACGGGTATTTGAGTCGGTTTTCAGTATATTTCAATACAAGTGGAGCTGGATCCAAGAAAAAAATGATGTCTTTTTTTTATGTTGTGAACAGCCAATTTTGTATTGGAATATACTGAAAACGGGCGTTCTCGTCGGTTTTCAGTATATTACAATACAATTGGAGCTGGATCCAAGAAAAAAATGATGTCTTTTTTTTATGTTGTGAACAGCCAATTTTGTATTGGAATATACTGAAAACGGGCGTTCTCGTCGGTTTTCAGTATATTACAATACATTTGGAGCTGGATCCAAGAAAAAAATGATGTCTTTTTTTATGTTGTGGACTGCCCTATTTTGTATTGGAATATACTGAAAACGGGCGTTCACGTCGGTTTTCAGTATATTACAATACAAGTGGAGCTCGATCCAAGAAAAAAATGATGTCTTTTTTTTATTTTGTGGACAGCCAATTTTGTATTGGAATATACTGAAAACGGGTGTTTGAGTCGGTTTTCAGTATATTTCAATACAAATAGAGCTCGATCCAAGAAAGAAATGATGTCTTTTTTTTATTTTATGGACTGCCAATTTGTATTGGAATATACTGAAAACGGGTGTTTGAGTCGGTTTTCAGTATATTTCAATACAAATAGAGCTCGATCCAAGAAAAAAATGATGTCTTTTTTTCATTTTGTGGACTGCCAATTTTGTATTGGAATATACTGAAAACGGGTGTTTGAGTCGGTTTTCAGTATATTTCAATACAAATAGAGCTCGATCCAAGAAAGAAATGATGTCTTTTTTTTATTTTATGGACTGCCAATTTGTATTGGAATATACTGAAAACGGGTGTTTGAGTCGGTTTTCAGTATATTTCAATACAAATAGAGCTCGATCCAAGAAAAAAATGATGTCTTTTTTTCATTTTGTGGACTGCCAATTTTGTATTGGAATATACTGAAAACGGGTGTTTGAGTCGGTTTTCAGTATATTCCAATACAAGTGGAGCTGGATCCAAGAAAAAAATGATGTCTTTTTTTTATTTTGTGGACAGCCAATTTTGTATTGGAATATACTGAAAACGGGTGTTTGAGTCGGTTTTCAGTATATTTCAATACAAATAGAGCTCGATCCAAGAAAGAAATGATGTCTTTTTTTATTTTGTGGACTGCCAATTTGTATTGGAATATACTGAAAACTGGTATTTGAGTCGGTTTTCAGTATATTTCAATAAGAGTGGAGCTGGATCCAAGAAAAAAATGATGTCTTTTTTTTATGTTGTGAACAGGCAATTTTGTATTGGAATATACTGAAAACGGGCGTTCTCGTCGGTTTTCAGTATATTACAATACAATTGGAGCTGGATCCAAGAAAAAAATGATGTCTTTTTTTTATTTTGTGGACAGCCAATTTTGTATTGGAATATACTGAAAACGGGCGTTCACGTTGGTTTTCAGTATATTCCAATACAAATGGAGCTGGATCCAAGAAAAAAATGATGTCTTTTTTTTATTTTGTGGACAGCCAATTTTGTATTGGAATATACTGAAAACGGGTGTTTGATTCGGTTTTCAGTATATTTCAATACAAATAGAGCTCGATCCAAGAAAGAAATGATGTCTTTTTTTTATTTTGTGGACTGCCAATTTGTATTGGAATATACTGAGAACGGGTATTTGAGTCGGTTTTCAGTATATTTCAATGCAAGTGGAGCTGGATCTAAGAAAAAAATGATGTCTTTTTTTTATGTTGTGAACAGCCAATTTTGTATTGGAATATACTGAAAACGGGCGTTCACGTTGGTTTTCAGTATATTCCAATACAAATGGAGCTGGATCCAAGAAAAAAATGATGTCTTTTTTTATGTTGTGGACTGCCCTATTTTGTATCGGAATATACTGAAAACGGGCGTTCACGTCGGTTTTCAGTATATTACAATACAAGTGGAGCTCGATCCAAGAAAAAAATGATGTCTTTTTATTATTTTGTGGACAGCCAATTTTGTATTGGAATATACTGAAAACGGGTGTTTGAGTCGGTTTTCAGTATATTTCAATACAAATAGAGCTCGATCCAAGAAAAAAATGATGTCTTTTTTTTATTTTGTGGACTGCCAATTTTGTATTGGAATATACTGAAAACGGGTGTTTGAGTCGGTTTTCAGTATATTCCAATAAAAGTGGAGCTCGATCCAAGAAAAAAATGATGTCTTTTTTTTATTTTGTGAATTGCCAATTTTGTATTGGAATATACTGAAAACGGGTATTTGAGTCGGTTTTCAGTATATTCCAATAAAAGTGGAGCTCGATCCAAGAAAAAAATGATGTCTTTTTTTTATTTTGTGGACTGCCAATTTTGTATTGGAATATACTGAAAACGGGTGTTTGAGTCGGTTTTCAGTATATTCCAATAAAAGTGGAGCTCGATCCAAGAAAAAAATGATGTCTTTTTTTTATTTTGTGAATTGCCAATTTTGTATTGGAATATACTGAAAACGGGTATTTGAGTCGGTTTTCAGTATATTTCAATACAAGTGGAGCTGGATCCAAGAAAAAAATGATGTCTTTTTTTTATGTTGTGAACAGCCACTTTTGTATTGGAATATACTGAAAACGGGCGTTCAAGTTGGTTTTCAGTATATTACAATACAAGTGGAGCTGGATCCAAGAAAAAAATGATGTCTTTTTTTTATTTTGTGGACAGCCAATTTTGTATTGGAATATACTGAAAACGGGCGTTCACGTTGGTTTTCAGTATATTCCAATACAAATGGAGCTGGATCCAAGAAAAAAATGATGTCTTTTTTTTATGTTGTGGACTGCCCTATTTTGTATTGGAATATACTGAAAACGGGCGTTCACGTCGGTTTTCAGTATATTACAATACAAGTGGAGCTCGATCCAAGAAAAAAATGATGTCTTTTTTTTATTTTGTGGACAGCCAATTTTGTATTGGAATATACTGAAAACGGGTGTTTGAGTCGGTTTTCAGTATATTTCAATACAAATAGAGCTCGATCCAAGAAAGAATTGATGTCTTTTTTTTATTTTGTGGACTGCCAATTTGTATTGGAATATACTGAAAACGGGTGTTTGAGTCGGTTTTCAGTATATTTCAATACAAATAGAGCTCGATCCAAGAAAAAAATGATGTCTTTTTTTCATTTTGTGGACTGCCAATTTTGTATTGGAATATACTGAAAACGGGTGTTTGAGTCGGTTTTCAGTATATTCCAATACAAGTGGAGCTCGATCCAAGAAAAAAATGATGTCTTTTTTTTATTTTGTGGACTGCCAATTTTGTATTGGAATATACTGAAAACGGGTCTTTGAGTCGGTTTTCAGTATATTCCAATAAAAGTGGAGCTCGATCCAAGAAAAAAATGATGTCTTTTTTTATGTTGTGGACTGCCCTATTTTGTATTGGAATATACTGAAAACGGGCGTTCACGTCGGTTTTCAGTATATTACAATACAAGTGGAGCTCGATCCAAGAAAAAAATGATGTCTTTTTTTTATTTTGTGGACAGCCAATTTTGTATTGGAATATACTGAAAACGGGTGTTTGAGTCGGTTTTCAGTATATTTCAATACAAATAGAGCTCGATCCAAGAAAGAAATGATGTCTTTTTTTTATTTTATGGACTGCCAATTTGTATTGGAATATACTGAAAACGGGTGTTTGAGTCGGTTTTCAGTATATTTCAATACAAATAGAGCTCGATCCAAGAAAAAAATGATGTCTTTTTTTCATTTTGTGGACTGCCAATTTTGTATTGGAATATACTGAAAACGGGTGTTTGAGTCGGTTTTCAGTATATTCCAATACAAGTGGAGCTCGATCCAAGAAAAAAATGATGTCTTTTTTTTATTTTGTGGATTGCCAATTTTGTATTGGAATATACTGAAAACGGGTATTTGAGTCGGTTTTCAGTATATTTCAATACAAATAGAGCTCGATCCAAGAAAGAAATGATGTCTTTTTTTTATTTTATGGACTGCCAATTTGTATTGGAATATACTGAAAACGGGTGTTTGAGTCGGTTTTCAGTATATTTCAATACAAATAGAGCTCGATCCAAGAAAAAAATGATGTCTTTTTTTTATTTTGTGGATTGCCAATTTTGTATTGGAATATACTGAAAACGGGTATTTGAGTCGGTTTTCAGTATATTTCAATACAAGTGGAGCTGGATCCAAGAAAAAAATGATGTCTTTTTTTTATGTTGTGAACAGCCAATTTTGTATTGGAATATACTGAAAACGGGCGTTCTCGTCGGTTTTCAGTATATTACAATACAATTGGAGCTGGATCCAAGAAAAAAATGATGTCTTTTTTTTATGTTGTGAACAGCCAATTTTGTATTGGAATATACTGAAAACGGGCGTTCTCGTCGGTTTTCAGTATATTACAATACATTTGGAGCTGGATCCAAGAAAAAAATGATGTCTTTTTTTATGTTGTGGACTGCCCTATTTTGTATTGGAATATACTGAAAACGGGCGTTCACGTCGGTTTTCAGTATATTACAATACAAGTGGAGCTCGATCCAAGAAAAAAATGATGTCTTTTTTTTATTTTGTGGACAGCCAATTTTGTATTGGAATATACTGAAAACGGGTGTTTGAGTCGGTTTTCAGTATATTTCAATACAAATAGAGCTCGATCCAAGAAAGAAATGATGTCTTTTTTTTATTTTATGGACTGCCAATTTGTATTGGAATATACTGAAAACGGGTGTTTGAGTCGGTTTTCAGTATATTTCAATACAAATAGAGCTCGATCCAAGAAAAAAATGATGTCTTTTTTTCATTTTGTGGACTGCCAATTTTGTATTGGAATATACTGAAAACGGGTGTTTGAGTCGGTTTTCAGTATATTCCAATACAAGTGGAGCTGGATCCAAGAAAAAAATGATGTCTTTTTTTTATTTTGTGGACAGCCAATTTTGTATTGGAATATACTGAAAACGGGTGTTTGAGTCGGTTTTCAGTATATTTCAATACAAATAGAGCTCGATCCAAGAAAGAAATGATGTCTTTTTTTATTTTGTGGACTGCCAATTTGTATTGGAATATACTGAAAACGGGTATTTGAGTCGGTTTTCAGTATATTTCAATAAGAGTGGAGCTGGATCCAAGAAAAAAATGATGTCTTTTTTTTATGTTGTGAACAGGCAATTTTGTATTGGAATATACTGAGAACGGGCGTTCTCGTCGGTTTTCAGTATATTACAATACAATTGGAGCTGGATCCAAGAAAAAAATGATGTCTTTTTTTTATTTTGTGGACAGCCAATTTTGTATTGGAATATACTGAAAACGGGCGTTCACGTTGGTTTTCAGTATATTCCAATACAAATGGAGCTGGATCCAAGAAAAAAATGATGTCTTTTTTTTATTTTGTGGACAGCCAATTTTGTATTGGAATATACTGAAAACGGGTGTTTGATTCGGTTTTCAGTATATTTCAATACAAATAGAGCTCGATCCAAGAAAGAAATGATGTCTTTTTTTTATTTTGTGGACTGCCAATTTGTATTGGAATATACTGAGAACGGGTATTTGAGTCGGTTTTCAGTATATTTCAATGCAAGTGGAGCTGGATCTAAGAAAAAAATGATGTCTTTTTTTTATGTTGTGAACAGCCAATTTTGTATTGGAATATACTGAAAACGGGCGTTCACGTTGGTTTTCAGTATATTCCAATACAAATGGAGCTGGATCCAAGAAAAAAATGATGTCTTTTTTTATGTTGTGGACTGCCCTATTTTGTATTGGAATATACTGAAAACGGGCGTTCACGTCGGTTTTCAGTATATTACAATACAAGTGGAGCTCGATCCAAGAAAAAAATGATGTCTTTTTATTATTTTGTGGACAGCCAATTTTGTATTGGAATATACTGAAAACGGGTGTTTGAGTCGGTTTTCAGTATATTTCAATACAAATAGAGCTCGATCCAAGAAAAAAATGATGTCTTTTTTTCATTTTGTGGACTGCCAATTTTGTATTGGAATATACTGAAAACGGGTGTTTGAGTCGGTTTTCAGTATATTCCAATACAAGTGGAGCTCGATCCAAGAAAAAAATGATGTCTTTTTTTTATTTTGTGGACTGCCAATTTTGTATTGGAATATACTGAAAACGGGTGTTTGAGTCGGTTTTCAGTATATTCCAATAAAAGTGGAGCTCGATCCAAGAAAAAAATGATGTCTTTTTTTTATTTTGTGAACAGCCACTTTTGTATTGGAATATACTGAAAACGGGCGTTCAAGTTGGTTTTCAGTATATTACAATACAAGTGGAGCTGGATCCAAGAAAAAAATGATGTCTTTTTTTTATTTTGTGGACAGCCAATTTTGTATTGGAATATACTGAAAACGGGCGTTCACGTTGGTTTTCAGTATATTCCAATACAAATGGAGCTGGATCCAAGAAAAAAATGATGTCTTTTTTTTATGTTGTGGACTGCCCTATTTTGTATTGGAATATACTGAAAACGGGCGTTCACGTCGGTTTTCAGTATATTACAGTACAAGTGGAGCTCGATCCAAGAAAAAAATGATGTCTTTTTTTTATTTTGTGGACAGCCAATTTTGTATTGGAATATACTGAAAACGGGTGTTTGAGTCGGTTTTCAGTATATTTCAATACAAATAGAGCTCGATCCAAGAAAGAATTGATGTCTTTTTTTTATTTTGTGGACTGCCAATTTGTATTGGAATATACTGAAAACGGGTGTTTGAGTCGGTTTTCAGTATATTTCAATACAAATAGAGCTCGATCCAAGAAAAAAATGATGTCTTTTTTTCATTTTGTGGACTGCCAATTTTGTATTGGAATATACTGAAAACGGGTGTTTGAGTCGGTTTTCAGTATATTCCAATACAAGTGGAGCTCGATCCAAGAAAAAAATGATGTCTTTTTTTTATTTTGTGGACTGCCAATTTTGTATTGGAATATACTGAAAACGGGTGTTTGAGTCGGTTTTCAGTATATTCCAATAAAAGTGGAGCTCGATCCAAGAAAAAAATGATGTCTTTTTTTATGTTGTGGACTGCCCTATTTTGTATTGGAATATACTGAAAACGGGCGTTCACGTCGGTTTTCAGTATATTACAATACAAGTGGAGCTCGATCCAAGAAAAAAATGATGTCTTTTTTTTATTTTGTGGACAGCCAATTTTGTATTGGAATATACTGAAAACGGGTGTTTGAGTCGGTTTTCAGTATATTTCAATACAAATAGAGCTCGATCCAAGAAAGAAATGATGTCTTTTTTTTATTTTATGGACTGCCAATTTGTATTGGAATATACTGAAAACGGGTGTTTGAGTCGGTTTTCAGTATATTTCAATACAAATAGAGCTCGATCCAAGAAAAAAATGATGTCTTTTTTTCATTTTGTGGACTGCCAATTTTGTATTGGAATATACTGAAAACGGGTGTTTGAGTCGGTTTTCAGTATATTCCAATACAAGTGGAGCTCGATCCAAGAAAAAAATGATGTCTTTTTTTTATTTTGTGGACTGCCAATTTTGTATTGGAATATACTGAAAACGGGTGTTTGAGTCGGTTTTCAGTATATTCCAATAAAAGTGGAGCTCGATCCAAGAAAAAAATGATGTCTTTTTTTTATTTTGTGGATTGCCAATTTTGTATTGGAATATACTGAAAACGGGTATTTGAGTCGGTTTTCAGTATATTTCAATACAAGTGGAGCTGGATCCAAGAAAAAAATGATGTCTTTTTTTTATGTTGTGAACAGCCAATTTTGTATTGGAATATACTGAAAACGGGCGTCAACGTTGGTTTTCAGTATATTACAATACAAATGGAGCTGGATCCAAGAAAAAAATGATGTCTTTTTTTTATGTTGTGGACTGCCCTATTTTGTATTGGAATACACTGAAAACGGGCGTTCACGTCGGTTTTCAGTATATTACAATACAAGTGGAGCTCGATCCAAGAAAAAAATGATGTCTTTTTTTTATTTTGTGGACAGCCAATTTTGTATTGGAATATACTGAAAACGGGCGTTCTCGTCGGTTTTCAGTATATTTCAATACAAATGGAGCTCCATCCAACAAAAATGATGTCTTTTTTTATGTTGTGGACTGCCCTATTTTGTATTGGAATATACTGAAAACGGGCGTTCACGTTGGTTTTCAGTATATTCCAATACAAATGGAGCTGGATCCAAGAAAAAAATGATGTCTTTTTTTTATTTTGTGGACAGCCAATTTTGTATTGGAATATACTGAAAACGGGTGTTTGAGTCGGTTTTCAGTATATTTCAATACAAATAGAGCTCGATCCAAGAAAGAAATGATGTCTTTTTTTTATTTTGTGGACTGCCAATTTGTATTGGAATATACTGAGAACGGGTATTTGAGTCGGTTTTCAGTATATTTCATTACAAGTGGAGCTGGATCTAAGAAAAAAATGATGTCTTTTTTTTATGTTGTGAACAGCCAATTTTGTATTGGAATATACTGAAAACGGGCGTTCACGTTGGTTTTCAGTATATTACAATACAAGTGGAGCTGGATCCAAGAAAAAATGATGTCTTTTTTTTATTTTGTGGACAGCCAATTTTGTATTGGTATATACTGAAAACGGGCGTTCACGTTGGTTTTCAGTATATTCCAATACAAATGGAGCTGGATCCAAGAAAAAAATGATGTCTTTTATTATGTTGTGGACTGCCCTATTTTGTATTGGAATATACTGAAAACGGGCGTTCACGTCGGTTTTCAGTATATTACAATACAAGTGGAGCTCGATCCAAGAAAAAAATGATGTCTTTTTTTTATTTTGTGGACAGCCAATTTTGTATTGGAATATACTGAAAACGGGTGTTTGAGTCGGTTTTCAGTATATTTCAATACAAATAGAGCTCGATCCAAGAAAGAATTGATGTCTTTTTTTTATTTTGTGGACTGCCAATTTGTATTGGAATATACTGAAAACGGGTGTTTGAGTCGGTTTTCAGTATATTTCAATACAAATAGAGCTCGATCCAAGAAAAAAATGATGTCTTTTTTTCATTTTGTGGACTGCCAATTTTGTATTGGAATATACTGAAAACGGGCGTTTGAGTCGGTTTTCAGTATATTCCAATAAAAGTGGAGCTCGATCCAAGAAAAAAATGATGTCTTTTTTTTATTTTGTGGATTGCCAATTTTGTATTGGAATATACTGAAAACGGGTATTTGAGTCGGTTTTCAGTATATTTCAATACAAGTGGAGCTGGATCCAAGAAAAAAATGATGTCTTTTTTTATGTTGTGAACAGCCAATTTTGTATTGGAATATACTGAAAACGGGCGTTCACGTTGGTTTTCAGTATATTACAATACAAGTGGAGCTGGATCCAAGAAAAAAATGATGTCTTTTTTTTATGTTGTGGACTGCCCTATTTTGTATTGGAATATACTGAAAACGGGCGTTCACGTCGGTTTTCAGTATATTCCAATACAAATGGAGCTGGATCCAAGAAAAAAATGATGTCTTTTTTTATGTTGTGGACTGCCCTATTTTGTATTGGAATATACTGAAAACGGGCGTTCACGTCGGTTTTCAGTATATTACAATACAAGTGGAGCTCGATCCAAGAAAAAAATGATGTCTTTTTTTTATTTTGTGGACAGCCAATTTTGTATTGGAATATACTGAAAACGGGCGTTCTCGTCGGTTTTCAGTATATTTCAATACAAATGGAGCTCCATCCAACAAAAATGATGTCTTTTTTTATGTTGTGGACTGCCCTATTTTGTATTGGAATATACTGAAAACGGGCGTTCACGTTGGTTTTCAGTATATTCCAATACAAATGGAGCTGGATCCAAGAAAAAAATGATGTCTTTTTTTTATTTTGTGGACAGCCAATTTTGTATTGGAATATACTGAAAACGGGTGTTTGAGTCGGTTTTCAGTATATTTCAATACAAATAGAGCTCGATCCAAGAAAGAAATGATGTCTTTTTTTTATTTTATGGACTGCCAATTGGAATATACTGAAAACGGGTGTTTGAGTCGGTTTTCAGTATATTTCAATACAAATAGAGCTCGATCCAAGAAAAAAATGATGTCTTTTTTTTATTTTGTGGACTGCCAATTTGTATTGGAATATACTGAGAACGGGTATTTGAGTCGGTTTTCAGTATATTTCAATACAAGTGGAGCTGGATCTAAGAAAAAAATGATGTCTTTTTTTTATGTTGTGAACAGCCAATTTTGTATTGGAATATACTGAAAACGGGCGTTCACGTTGGTTTTCAGTATATTACAATACAAGTGGAGCTGGATCCAAGAAAAAATGATGTCTTTTTTTTATTTTGTGGACAGCCAATTTTGTATTGGTATATACTGAAAACGGGCGTTCACGTTGGTTTTCAGTATATTCCAATACAAATGGAGCTGGATCCAAGAAAAAAATGATGTCTTTTATTATGTTGTGGACTGCCCTATTTTGTATTGGAATATACTGAAAACGGGCGTTCACGTCGGTTTTCAGTATATTACAATACAAGTGGAGCTCGATCCAAGAAAAAAATGATGTCTTTTTTTTATTTTGTGGACAGCCAATTTTGTATTGGAATATACTGAAAACGGGTGTTTGAGTCGGTTTTCAGTATATTTCAATACAAATAGAGCTCGATCCAAGAAAGAATTGATGTCTTTTTTTTATTTTGTGGACTGCCAATTTGTATTGGAATATACTGAAAACGGGTGTTTGAGTCGGTTTTCCGTATATTTCAATACAAATAGAGCTCGATCCAAGAAAAAAATGATGTCTTTTTTTCATTTTGTGGACTGCCAATTTTGTATTGGAATATACTGAAAACGGGCGTTTGAGTCGGTTTTCAGTATATTCCAATAAAAGTGGAGCTCGATCCAAGAAAAAAATGATGTCTTTTTTTTATTTTGTGGATTGCCAATTTTGTATTGGAATATACTGAAAACGGGTATTTGAGTCGGTTTTCAGTATATTTCAATACAAGTGGAGCTGGATCCAAGAAAAAAATGATGTCTTTTTTTATGTTGTGAACAGCCAATTTTGTATTGGAATATACTGAAAACGGGCGTTCACGTTGGTTTTCAGTATATTACAATACAAGTGGAGCTGGATCCAAGAAAAAAATGATGTCTTTTTTTTATGTTGTGGACTGCCCTATTTTGTATTGGAATATACTGAAAACGGGCGTTCACGTCGGTTTTCAGTATATTCCAATACAAATGGAGCTGGATCCAAGAAAAAAATGATGTCTTTTTTTATGTTGTGGACTGCCCTATTTTGTATTGGAATATACTGAAAACGGGCGTTCACGTCGGTTTTCAGTATATTACAATACAAGTGGAGCTCGATCCAAGAAAAAAATGATGTCTTTTTTTTATTTTGTGGACAGCCAATTTTGTATTGGAATATACTGAAAACGGGTGTTTGAGTCGGTTTTCAGTATATTTCAATACAAATAGAGCTCGATCCAAGAAAGAATTGATGTCTTTTTTTTATTTTGTGGACTGCCAATTTGTATTGGAATATACTGAAAACGGGTGTTTGAGTCGGTTTTCAGTATATTTCAATACAAATAGAGCTCGATCCAAGAAAAAAATGATGTCTTTTTTTCATTTTGTGGACTGCCAATTTTGTATTGGAATATACTGAAAACGGGCGTTTGAGTCGGTTTTCAGTATATTCCAGTAAAAGTGGAGCTCGATCCAAGAAAAAAATGATGTCTTTTTTTTATTTTGTGGATTGCCAATTTTGTATTGGAATATACTGAAAACGGGTATTTGAGTCGGTTTTCAGTATATTTCAATACAAGTGGAGCTGGATCCAAGAAAAAAATGATGTCTTTTTTTATGTTGTGAACAGCCAATTTTGTATTGGAATATACTGAAAACGGGCGTTCACGTTGGTTTTCAGTATATTACAATACAAGTGGAGCTGGATCCAAGAAAAAAATGATGTCTTTTTTTTATTTTGTGGACAGCCAATTTTGTATTGGAATATACTGAAAACGGGCGTTCACGTTGGTTTTCAGTATATTCCAATACAAATGGAGCTGGATCCAAGAAAAAAATGATGTCTTTTTTTTATGTTGTGGACTGCCCTATTTTGTATTGGAATATACTGAAAACGGGCGTTCACGTCGGTTTTCAGTATATTACAATACAAGTGGAGCTCGATCCAAGAAAAAAATGATGTCTTTTTTTTATTTTGTGGACAGCCAATTTTGTATTGGAATATACTGAAAACGGGCGTTCTCGTCGGTTTTCAGTATATTTCAATACAAATGGAGCTCCATCCAAGAAAAAAATGATGTCTTTTTTTATGTTGTGGACTGCCCTATTTTGTATTGGAATATACTGAAAACGGGCGTTCACGTTGGTTTTCAGTATATTCCAATACAAATGGAGCTGGATCCAAGAAAATAATGATGTCTTTTTTTTATTTTGTGGACAGCCAATTTTGTATTGGAATATACTGAAAACGGGTGTTTGAGTCGGTTTTCAGTATATTTCAATACAAATAGAGCTCGATCCAAGAAAGAAATGATGTCTTTTTTTTATTTTGTGGACTGCCAATTTGTATTGGAATATACTGAGAACGGGTATTTGAGTCGGTTTTTAGTATATTTCAATACAAGTGGAGCTGGATCTAAGAAAAAAATGATGTCTTTTTTTTATGTTGTGAACAGCCAATTTTGTATTGGAATATACTGAAAACGGGCGTTCACGTTGGTTTTCAGTATATTACAATACAAGTGGAGCTGGATCCAAGAAAAAATGATGTCTTTTTTTTATTTTGTGGACAGCCAATTTTGTATTGGTATATATTGAAAACGGGCGTTCACGTTGGTTTTCAGTATATTCCAATACAAATGGAGCTGGATCCAAGAAAAAAATGATGTCTTTTTTTATGTTGTGGACTGCCCTATTTTGTATTGGAATATACTGAAAACGGGCGTTCACGTCGGTTTTCAGTATATTACAATACAAGTGGAGCTCGATCCAAGAAAAAAATGATGTCTTTTTTTTATTTTGTGGACAGCCAATTTTGTATTGGAATATACTGAAAACGGGTGTTTGAGTCGGTTTTCAGTATATTTCAATACAAATAGAGCTCGATCCAAGAAAGAAATGATGTCTTTTTTTTATTTTATGGACTGCCAATTTGTATTGGAATATACTGAAAACGGGTGTTTGAGTCGGTTTTCAGTATATTTCAATACAAATAGAGCTCGATCCAAGAAAAAAATGATGTCTTTTTTTCATTTTGTGGACTGCCAATTTTGTATTGGAATATACTGAAAACGGGTGTTTGAGTCGGTTTTCAGTATATTCCAATACAAGTGGAGCTCGATCCAAGAAAAAAATTATGTCTTTTTTTTATTTTGTGGACTGCCAATTTTGTATTGGAGTATACTGAAAACGGGTGTTTGAGTCGGTTTTCACTATATTCCAATAAAAGTGGAGCTCGATCCAAGAAAAGAATGATGTCTTTTTTTTATTTTGTGGATTGCCAATTTTGTATTGGAATATACTGAAAACGGGTATTTGAGTCGGTTTTCAGTATATTTCAATACAAGTGGAGCTGGATCCAAGAAAAAATGATGTCTTTTTTTTATGTTGTGGACAGCCAATTTTGTATTGGAATATACTGAAAACGGGTGTTTGAGTCGGTTTTCAGTATATTTCAATACAAATAGAGCTCGATCCAAGAAAGAAATGATGTCTTTTTTTATTTTGTGGACTGCCAATTTGTATTGGAATATACTGAAAACGGGTATTTGAGTCGGTTTTCAGTATATTTCAATAAGAGTGGAGCTGGATCCAAGAAAAAAATGATGTCTTTTTTTTATGTTGTGAACAGGCAATTTTGTATTGGAATATACTGAAAACGGGCGTTCTCGTCGGTTTTCAGTATATTACAATACAATTGGAGCTGGATCCAAGAAAAAAATGATGTCTTTTTTTTATTTTGTGGACAGCCAATTTTGTATTGGAATATACTGAAAACGGGCGTTCACGTTGGTTTTCAGTATATTCCAATACAAATGGAGCTGGATCCAAGAAAAAAATGATGTCTTTTTTTTATTTTGTGGACAGCCAATTTTGTATTGGAATATACTGAAAACGGGTGTTTGATTCGGTTTTCAGTATATTTCAATACAAATAGAGCTCGATCCAAGAAAGAAATGATGTCTTTTTTTTATTTTGTGGACTGCCAATTTGTATTGGAATATACTGAGAACGGGTATTTGAGTCGGTTTTCAGTATATTTCAATGCAAGTGGAGCTGGATCTAAGAAAAAAATGATGTCTTTTTTTTATGTTGTGAACAGCCAATTTTGTATTGGAATATACTGAAAACGGGCGTTCACGTTGGTTTTCAGTATATTCCAATACAAATGGAGCTGGATCCAAGAAAAAAATGATGTCTTTTTTTATGTTGTGGACTGCCCTATTTTGTATTGGAATATACTGAAAACGGGCGTTCACGTCGGTTTTCAGTATATTACAATACAAGTGGAGCTCGATCCAAGAAAAAAATGATGTCTTTTTTTTATTTTGTGGACAGCCAATTTTGTATTGGAATATACTGAAAACGGGTGTTTGAGTCGGTTTTCAGTATATTTCAATACAAATAGAGCTCGATCCAAGAAAAAAATGATGTCTTTTTTTCATTTTGTGGACTGCCAATTTTGTATTGGAATATACTGAAAACGGGTGTTTGAGTCGGTTTTCAGTATATTCCAATACAAGTGGAGCTCGATCCAAGAAAAAAATGATGTCTTTTTTTTATTTTGTGGACTGCCAATTTTGTATTGGAATATACTGAAAACGGGTGTTTGAGTCGGTTTTCAGTATATTCCAATAAAAGTGGAGCTCGATCCAAGAAAAAAATGATGTCTTTTTTTTATTTTGTGGATTGCCAATTTTGTATTGGAATATACTGAAAACGGGTATTTGAGTCGGTTTTCAGTATATTTCAATACAAGTGGAGCTGGATCCAAGAAAAAAATGATGTCTTTTTTTTATGTTGTGAACAGCCACTTTTGTATTGGAATATACTGAAAACGGGCGTTCAAGTTGGTTTTCAGTATATTACAATACAAGTGGAGCTGGATCCAAGAAAAAAATGATGTCTTTTTTTTATTTTGTGGACAGCCAATTTTGTATTGGAATATACTGAAAACGGGCGTTCACGTTGGTTTTCAGTATATTCCAATACAAATGGAGCTGGATCCAAGAAAAAAATGATGTCTTTTTTTTATGTTGTGGACTGCCCTATTTTGTATTGGAATATACTGAAAACGGGCGTTCACGTCGGTTTTCAGTATATTACAATACAAGTGGAGCTCGATCCAAGAAAAAAATGATGTCTTTTTTTTATTTTGTGGACAGCCAATTTTGTATTGGAATATACTGAAAACGGGTGTTTGAGTCGGTTTTCAGTATATTTCAATACAAATAGAGCTCGATCCAAGAAAGAAATGATGTCTTTTTTTTATTTTATGGACTGCCAATTTGTATTGGAATATACTGAAAACGGGTGTTTGAGTCGGTTTTCAGTATATTTCAATACAAATAGAGCTCGATCCAAGAAAAAAATGATGTCTTTTTTTCATTTTGTGGACTGCCAATTTTGTATTGGAATATACTGAAAACGGGTGTTTGAGTCGGTTTTCAGTATATTCCAATACAAGTAGAGCTCGATCCAAGAAAAAAATGATGTCTTTTTTTTATTTTGTGGACTGCCAATTTTGTATTGGAATATACTGAAAACGGGTGTTTGAGTCGGTTTTCAGTATATTCCAATAAAAGTGGAGCTCGATCCAAGAAAAAAATGATGTCTTTTTTTTATTTTGTGGATTGCCAATTTTGTATTGGAATATACTGAAAACGGGTATTTGAGTCGGTTTTCAGTATATTTCAATACAAGTGGAGCTGGATCCATGAAAAAAATGATGTCTTTTTTTTATGTTGTGAACAGCCAATTTTGTATTCGAATATACTGAAAACGGGCGTCAACGTTGGTTTTCAGTATATTACAATACAAATGGAGCTGGATCCAAGAAAAAAATGATGTCTTTTTTTTATGTTGTGGACTGCCCTATTTTGTATTGGAATATACTGAAAACGGGCGTTCACGTCGGTTTTCAGTATATTACAATACAAGTGGAGCTCGATCCAAGAAAAAAATGATGTCTTTTTTTTATTTTGTGGACAGCCAATTTTGTATTGGAATATACTGAAAACGGGCGTTCTCGTCGGTTTTCAGTATATTTCAATACAAATGGAGCTCCATCCAACAAAAATGATGTCTTTTTTTATGTTGTGGACTGCCCTATTTTGTATTGGAATATACTGAAAACGGGCGTTCACTATGGTTTTCAGTATATTCCAATACAAATGGAGCTGGATCCAAGAAAAAAATGATGTCTTTTTTTTATTTTGTGGACAGCCAATTTTGTATTGGAATATACTGAAAACGGGTGTTTGAGTCGGTTTTCAGTATATTTCAATACAAATAGAGCTCGATCCAAGAAAGAAATGATGTCTTTTTTTTATTTTGTGGACTGCCAATTTGTATTGGAATATACTGAGAACGGGTATTTGAGTCGGTTTTCAGTATATTTCAATACAAGTGGAGCTGGATCTAAGAAAAAAATGATGTCTTTTTTTTATGTTGTGAACAGCCAATTTTGTATTGGAATATACTGAAAACGGGCGTTCACATTGGTTTTCAGTATATTACAATACAAGTGGAGCTGGATCCAAGAAAAAATGATGTCTTTTTTTTATTTTGTGGACAGCCAATTTTGTATTGGTATATACTGAAAACGGGCGTTCACGTTGGTTTTCAGTATATTCCAATACAAATGGAGCTGGATCCAAGAAAAAAATGATGTCTTTTATTATGTTGTGGACTGCCCTATTTTGTATTGGAATATACTGAAAACGGGCGTTCACGTCGGTTTTCAGTATATTACAATACAAGTGGAGCTCGATCCAAGAAAAAAATGATGTCTTTTTTTTATTTTGTGGACAGCCAATTTTGTATTGGAATATACTGAAAACGGGTGTTTGAGTCGGTTTTCAGTATATTTCAATACAAATAGAGCTCGATCCAAGAAAGAATTGATGTCTTTTTTTTATTTTGTGGACTGCCAATTTGTATTGGAATATACTGAAAACGGGTGTTTGAGTCGGTTTTCAGTATATTTCAATACAAATAGAGCTCGATCCAAGAAAAAAATGATGTCTTTTTTTCATTTTGTGGACTGCCAATTTTGTATTGGAATATACTGAAAACGGGCGTTTGAGTCGGTTTTCAGTATATTCCAATAAAAGTGGAGCTCGATCCAAGAAAAAAATGATGTCTTTTTTTTATTTTGTGGATTGCCAATTTTGTATTGGAATATACTGAAAACGGGTATTTGAGTCGGTTTTCAGTATATTTCAATACAAGTGGAGCTGGATCCAAGAAAAAAATGATGTCTTTTTTTATGTTGTGAACAGCCAATTTTGTATTGGAATATACTGAAAACGGGCGTTCACGTTGGTTTTCAGTATATTACAATACAAGTGGAGCTGGATCCAAGAAAAAAATGATGTCTTTTTTTTATTTTGTGGACAGCCAATTTTGTATTGGAATATACTGAAAACGGGCGTTCACGTTGGTTTTCAGTATATTCCAATACAAATGGAGCTGGATCCAAGAAAAAAATGATGTCTTTTTTTTATGTTGTGGACTGCCCTATTTTGTATTGGAATATACTGAAAACGGGCGTTCACGTCGGTTTTCAGTATATTACAATACAAGTGGAGCTCGATCCAAGAAAAAAATGATGTCTTTTTTTTATTTTGTGGACAGCCAATTTTGTATTGGAATATACTGAAAACGGGCGTTCTCGTCGGTTTTCAGTATATTTCAATACAAATGGAGCTCCATCCAACAAAAATGATGTCTTTTTTTATGTTGTGGACTGCCCTATTTTGTATTGGAATATACTGAAAACGGGCGTTCACGTTGGTTTTCAGTATATTCCAATACAAATGGAGCTGGATCCAAGAAAAAAATGATGTCTTTTTTTTATTTTGTGGACAGCCAATTTTGTATTGGAATATACTGAAAACGGGTGTTTGAGTCGGTTTTCAGTATATTTCAATACAAATAGAGCTCGATCCAAGAAAGAAATGATGTCTTTTTTTTATTTTGTGGACTGCCAATTTGTATTGGAATATACTGAGAACGGGTATTTGAGTCGGTTTTCAGTATATTTCAATACAAGTGGAGCTGGATCTAAGAAAAAAATGATGTCTTTTTTTTATGTTGTGAACAGCCAATTTTGTATTGGAATATACTGAAAACGGGCGTTCACGTTGGTTTTCAGTATATTACAATACAAGTGGAGCTGGATCCAAGAAAAAATGATGTCTTTTTTTTATTTTGTGGACAGCCAATTTTGTATTGGTATATACTGAAAACGGGCGTTCACGTTGGTTTTCAGTATATTCCAATACAAATGGAGCTGGATCCAAGAAAAAAATGATGTCTTTTATTATGTTGTGGACTGCCCTATTTTGTATTGGAATATACTGAAAACGGGCGTTCACGTCGGTTTTCAGTATATTACAATACAAGTGGAGCTCGATCCAAGAAAAAAATGATGTCTTTTTTTTATTTTGTGGACAGCCAATTTTGTATTGGAATATACTGAAAACGGGTGTTTGAGTCGGTTTTCAGTATATTTCAATACAAATAGAGCTCGATCCAAGAAAGAATTGATGTCTTTTTTTTATTTTGTGGACTGCCAATTTGTATTGGAATATACTGAAAACGGGTGTTTGAGTCGGTTTTCAGTATATTTCAATACAAATAGAGCTCGATCCAAGAAAAAAATGATGTCTTTTTTTCATTTTGTGGACTGCCAATTTTGTATTGGAATATACTGAAAACGGGCGTTTGAGTCGGTTTTCAGTATATTACAATACAAGTGGAGCTCGATCCAAGAAAAAAATGATGTCTTTTTTTTATTTTGTGGATTGCCAATTTTGTATTGGAATATACTGAAAACGGGTATTTGAGTCGGTTTTCAGTATATTTCAATACAAGTGGAGCTGGATCCAAGAAAAAAATGATGTCTTTTTTTTATGTTGTGAACAGCCACTTTTGTATTGGAATATACTGAAAACGGGCGTTCAAGTTGGTTTTCAGTATATTACAATACAAGTGGAGCTGGATCCAAGAAAAAAATGATGTCTTTTTTTTATTTTGTGGACAGCCAATTTTGTATTGGAATATACTGAAAACGGGCGTTCACGTTGGTTTTCAGTATATTCCAATACAAATGGAGCTGGATCCAAGAAAAAAATGATGTCTTTTTTTTATGTTGTGGACTGCCCTATTTTGTATTGGAATATACTGAAAACGGGCGTTCACGTCGGTTTTCAGTATATTACAATACAAGTGGAGCTCGATCCAAGAAAAAAATGATGTCTTTTTTTTATTTTGTGGACAGCCAATTTTGTATTGGAATATACTGAAAACGGGCGTTCTCGTCGGTTTTCAGTATATTTCAATACAAATGGAGCTCCATCCAAGAAAAAAATGATGTCTTTTTTTATGTTGTGGACTGCCCTATTTTGTATTGGAATATACTGAAAACGGGCGTTCACGTTGGTTTTCAGTATATTCCACTACAAATGGAGCTGGATCCAAGAAAAAAATTATGTCTTTTTTTTATTTTGTGGACTGCCAATTTTGTATTGGAATATACTGAAAACGGGTGTTTGAGTCGGTTTTCAGTATATTTCAATACAAATAGAGCTCGATTCAAGAAAGAAATGATGTCTTTTTTTTTATTTTGTGGACTGCCAATTTGTATTGGAATATACTGAGAACGGGTATTTGAGTCGGTTTTCAGTATATTTCAATACAAGTGGAGCTGGATCTAAGAAAAAAATGATGTCTTTTTTTTATGTTGTGAACAGCCAATTTTGTATTGGAATATACTGAAAACGGGCGTTCACGTTGGTTTTCAGTATATTACAATACAAGTGGAGCTGGATCCAAGAAAAAATGATGTCTTTTTTTTATTTTGTGGACAGCCAATTTTGTATTGGTATATATTGAAAACGGGCGTTCACGTTGGTTTTCAGTATATTCCAATACAAATGGAGCTGGATCCAAGAAAAAAATGTCTTTTTTTATGTTGTGGACTGCCCTATTTTGTATTGGAATATACTGAAAACGGGCGTTCACGTCGGTTTTCAGTATATTACAATACAAGTGGAGCTCGATCCAAGAAAAAAATGATGTCTTTTTTTTATTTTGTGGACAGCCAATTTTGTATTGGAATATACTGAAAACGGGTGTTTGAGTCGGTTTTCAGTATATTTCAATACAAATAGAGCTCGATCCAAGAAAGAAATGATGTCTTTTTTTTATTTTATGGACTGCCAATTTGTATTGGAATATACTGAAAACGGGTGTTTGAGTCGGTTTTCAGTATATTTCAATACAAATAGAGCTCGATCCAAGAAAAAAATGATGTCTTTTTTTCATTTTGTGGACTGCCAATTTTGTATTGGAATATACTGAAAACGGGTGTTTGAGTCGGTTTTCAGTATATTCCAATACAAGTAGAGCTCGATCCAAGAAAAAAATGATGTCTTTTTTTTATTTTGTGGACTGCCAATTTTGTATTGGAATATACTGAAAACGGGTGTTTGAGTCGGTTTTCAGTATATTCCAATAAAAGTGGAGCTCGATCCAAGAAAAAAATGATGTCTTTTTTTTATTTTGTGGATTGCCAATTTTGTATTGGAATATACTGAAAACGGGTATTTGAGTCGGTTTTCAGTATATTTCAATACAAGTGGAGCTGGATCCATGAAAAAAATGATGTCTTTTTTTTATGTTGTGAACAGCCAATTTTGTATTGGAATATACTGAAAACGGGCGTCAACGTTGGTTTTCAGTATATTACAATACAAATGGAGCTGGATCCAAGAAAAAAATGATGTCTTTTTTTTATGTTGTGGACTGCCCTATTTTGTATTGGAATATACTGAAAACGGGCGTTCACGTCGGTTTTCAGTATATTACAATACAAGTGGAGCTCGATCCAAGAAAAAAATGATGTCTTTTTTTTATTTTGTGGACAGCCAATTTTGTATTGGAATATACTGAAAACGGGCGTTCTCGTCGGTTTTCAGTATATTTCAATACAAATGGAGCTCCATCCAACAAAAATGATGTCTTTTTTTATGTTGTGGACTGCCCTATTTTGTATTGGAATATACTGAAAACGGGCGTTCACTATGGTTTTCAGTATATTCCAATACAAATGGAGCTGGATCCAAGAAAAAAATGATGTCTTTTTTTTATTTTGTGGACAGCCAATTTTGTATTGGAATATACTGAAAACGGGTGTTTGAGTCGGTTTTCAGTATATTTCAATACAAATAGAGCTCGATCCAAGAAAGAAATGATGTCTTTTTTTTATTTTGTGGACTGCCAATTTGTATTGGAATATACTGAGAACGGGTATTTGAGTCGGTTTTCAGTATATTTCAATACAAGTGGAGCTGGATCTAAGAAAAAAATGATGTCTTTTTTTTATGTTGTGAACAGCCAATTTTGTATTGGAATATACTGAAAACGGGCGTTCACGTTGGTTTTCAGTATATTACAATACAAGTGGAGCTGGATCCAAGAAAAAATGATGTCTTTTTTTTATTTTGTGGACAGCCAATTTTGTATTGGAATATACTGAAAACGGGCGTTCACGTTGGTTTTCAGTATATTCCAATACAAATGGAGCTGGATCCAAGAAAAAAATGATGTCTTTTATTATGTTGTGGACTGCCCTATTTTGTATTGGAATATACTGAAAACGGGCGTTCACGTCGGTTTTCAGTATATTACAATACAAGTGGAGCTCGATCCAAGAAAAAAATGATGTCTTTTTTTTATTTTGTGGACAGCCAATTTTGTATTGGAATATACTGAAAACGGGTGTTTGAGTCGGTTTTCAGTATATTTCAATACAAATAGAGCTCGATCCAAGAAAGAATTGATGTCTTTTTTTTATTTTGTGGACTGCCAATTTGTATTGGAATATACTGAAAACGGGTGTTTGAGTCGGTTTTCAGTATATTTCAATACAAATAGAGCTCGATCCAAGAAAAAAATGATGTCTTTTTTTCATTTTGTGGACTGCCAATTTTGTATTGGAATATACTGAAAACGGGCGTTTGAGTCGGTTTTCAGTATATTCCAATAAAAGTGGAGCTCGATCCAAGAAAAAAATGATGTCTTTTTTTTATTTTGTGGATTGCCAATTTTGTATTGGAATATACTGAAAACGGGTATTTGAGTCGGTTTTCAGTATATTTCAATACAAGTGGAGCTGGATCCAAGAAAAAAATGATGTCTTTTTTTATGTTGTGAACAGCCAATTTTGTATTGGAATATACTGAAAACGGGCGTTCACGTTGGTTTTCAGTATATTACAATACAAGTGGAGCTGGATCCAAGAAAAAAATGATGTCTTTTTTTTATTTTGTGGACAGCCAATTTTGTATTGGAATATACTGAAAACGGGCGTTCACGTTGGTTTTCAGTATATTCCAATACAAATGGAGCTGGATCCAAGAAAAAAATGATGTCTTTTTTTTATGTTGTGGACTGCCCTATTTTGTATTGGAATATACTGAAAACGGGCGTTCACGTCGGTTTTCAGTATATTACAATACAAGTGGAGCTCGATCCAAGAAAAAAATGATGTCTTTTTTTTATTTTGTGGACAGCCAATTTTGTATTGGAATATACTGAAAACGGGCGTTCTCGTCGGTTTTCAGTATATTTCAATACAAATGGAGCTCCATCCAACAAAAATGATGTCTTTTTTTATGTTGTGGACTGCCCTATTTTGTATTGGAATATACTGAAAACGGGCGTTCACGTTGGTTTTCAGTATATTCCAATACAAATGGAGCTGGATCCAAGAAAAAAATGATGTCTTTTTTTTATTTTGTGGACAGCCAATTTTGTATTGGAATATACTGAAAACGGGTGTTTGAGTCGGTTTTCAGTATATTTCAATACAAATAGAGCTCGATCCAAGAAAGAAATGATGTCTTTTTTTTATTTTGTGGACTGCCAATTTGTATTGGAATATACTGAGAACGGGTATTTGAGTCGGTTTTCAGTATATTTCAATACAAGTGGAGCTGGATCTAAGAAAAAAATGATGTCTTTTTTTTATGTTGTGAACAGCCAATTTTGTATTGGAATATACTGAAAACGGGCGTTCACGTTGGTTTTCAGTATATTACAATACAAGTGGAGCTGGATCCAAGAAAAAATGATGTCTTTTTTTTATTTTGTGGACAGCCAATTTTGTATTGGTATATACTGAAAACGGGCGTTCACGTTGGTTTTCAGTATATTCCAATACAAATGGAGCTGGATCCAAGAAAAAAATGATGTCTTTTATTATGTTGTGGACTGCCCTATTTTGTATTGGAATATACTGAAAACGGGCGTTCACGTCGGTTTTCAGTATATTACAATACAAGTGGAGCTCGATCCAAGAAAAAAATGATGTCTTTTTTTTATTTTGTGGACAGCCAATTTTGTATTGGAATATACTGAAAACGGGTGTTTGAGTCGGTTTTCAGTATATTTCAATACAAATAGAGCTCGATCCAAGAAAGAATTGATGTCTTTTTTTTATTTTGTGGACTGCCAATTTGTATTGGAATATACTGAAAACGGGTGTTTGAGTCGGTTTTCAGTATATTTCAATACAAATAGAGCTCGATCCAAGAAAAAAATGATGTCTTTTTTTCATTTTGTGGACTGCCAATTTTGTATTGGAATATACTGAAAACGGGCGTTTGAGTCGGTTTTCAGTATATTCCAATAAAAGTGGAGCTCGATCCAAGAAAAAAATGATGTCTTTTTTTTATTTTGTGGATTGCCAATTTTGTATTGGAATATACTGAAAACGGGTATTTGAGTCGGTTTTCAGTATATTTCAATACAAGTGGAGCTGGATCCAAGAAAAAAGTGATGTCTTTTTTTTTATTTTGTGGACAGCCAATTTTGTATTGGAATATACTGAAAACGGGCGTTCACGTTGGTTTTCAGTATATTCCAATACAAATGGAGCTGGATCCAAGAAAAAAATGATGTCTTTTTTTTATGTTGTGGACTGCCCTATTTTGTATTGGAATATACTGAAAACGGGCGTTCACATCGGTTTTCAGTATATTACAATACAAGTGGAGCTCGATCCAAGAAAAAAATGATGTCTTTTTTTTATTTTGTGGACAGCCAATTTTGTATTGGAATATACTGAAAACGGGCGTTCTCGTCGGTTTTCAGTATATTTCAATACAAATGGAGCTCCATCCAAGAAAAAAATGATGTCTTTTTTTATGTTGTGGACTGCCCTATTTTGTATTGGAATATACTGAAAACGGGCGTTCACGTTGGTTTTCAGTATATTCCAATACAAATGGAGCTGGATCCAAGAAAAAAATTATGTCTTTTTTTTATTTTGTGGACAGCCAATTTTGTATTGGAATATACTGAAAACGGGTGTTTGAGTCGGTTTTCAGTATATTTCAATACAAATAGAGCTCGATCCAAGAAAGAAATGATGTCTTTTTTTTATTTTGTGGACTGCCAATTTGTATTGGAATATACTGAGAACGGGTATTTGAGTCGGTTTTCAGTATATTTCAATACAAGTGGAGCTGGAGCTAAGAAAAAAATGATGTCTTTTTTTTATGTTGTGAACAGCCAATTTTGTATTGGAATATACTGAAAACGGGCGTTCACGTTGGTTTTCAGTATATTACAGTACAAGTGGAGCTGGATCCAAGAAAAAATGATGTCTTTTTTTTATTTTGTGGACAGCCAATTTTGTATTGGTATATATTGAAAACGGGAGTTCACGTTGGTTTTCAGTATATTCCAATACAAATGGAGCTGGATCCAAGAAAAAAATGATGTCTTTTTTTATGTTGTGGACTGCCCTATTTTGTATTGGAATATACTGAAAACGGGCGTTCACGTCGGTTTTCAGTATATTACAATACAAGTGGAGCTCGATCCAAGAAAAAAATGATGTCTTTTTTTTATTTTGTGGACAGCCAATTTTGTATTGGAATATACTGAAAACGGGTGTTTGAGTCGGTTTTCAGTATATTTCAATACAAATAGAGCTCGATCCAAGAAAGAAATGATGTCTTTTTTTTATTTTATGGACTGCCAATTTGTATTGGAATATACTGAAAACGGGTGTTTGAGTCGGTTTTCAGTATATTTCAATACAAATAGAGCTCGATCCAAGAAAAAAATGATGTCTTTTTTTCATTTTGTGGACTGCCAATTTTGTATTGGAATATACTGAAAACGGGTGTTTGAGTCGGTTTTCAGTATATTCCAATACAAGTGGAGCTCGATCCAAGAAAAAAATGATGTCTTTTTTTTATTTTGTGGACTGCCAATTTTGTATTGGAGTATACTGAAAACGGGTGTTTGAGTCGGTTTTCACTATATTCCAATAAAAGTGGAGCTCGATCCAAGAAAAGAATGATGTCTTTTTTTTATTTTGTGGATTGCCAATTTTGTATTGGAATATACTGAAAACGGGTATTTGAGTCGGTTTTCAGTATATTTCAATACAAGTGGAGCTGGATCCAAGAAAAAATGATGTCTTTTTTTTATGTTGTGAACAGCCAATTTTGTATTGGAATATACTGAAAACGGGCGTTCACGTTGGTTTTCAGTATATTCCAATACAAATGGAGCTGGATCCAAGAAAAAAATGATGTCTTTTTTTTATGTTGTGGACTGCCCTATTTTGTATTGGAATATACTGAAAACGGGCGTTCACGTCGGTTTTCAGTATATTACAATACAAGTGGAGCTCGATCCAAGAAAAAAATGATGTCTTTTTTTTATGTTGTGGACTGCCCTATTTTGTATTGGAATATACTGAAAACGGGCGTTCACGTCGGTTTTCAGTATATTACAATACAAGTGGAGCTCGATCCAAGAAAAAAATGATGTCTTTTTTTTATTTTGTGGACAGCCAATTTTGTATTGGAATATACTGAAAACGGGTGTTTGAGTCGGTTTTCAGTATATTCCAATACAAGTGGAGCTCGATCCAAGAAAGAAATGATGTCTTTTTTTTATTTTGTGGACTGCCAATTTGTATTGGAATATACTGAGAACGGGTATTTGAGTCGGTTTTCAGTATATTTCAATACAAGTGGAGCTGGATCTAAGAAAAAAATGATGTCTTTTTTTTATGTTGTGAACAGCCAATTTTGTATTGGAATATACTGAAAACGGGCGTTCACGTTGGTTTTCAGTATATTACAATACAAGTGGAGCTGGATCCAAGAAAAAATGATGTCTTTTTTTTATTTTGTGGACAGCCAATTTTGTATTGGTATATACTGAAAACGGGCGTTCACGTTGGTTTTCAGTATATTCCAATACAAATGGAGCTGGATCCAAGAAAAAAATGATGTCTTTTATTATGTTGTGGACTGCCCTATTTTGTATTGGAATATACTGAAAACGGGCGTTCACGTCGGTTTTCAGTATATTACAATACAAGTGGAGCTCGATCCAAGAAAAAAATGATGTCTTTTTTTTATTTTGTGGACAGCCAATTTTGTATTGGAATATACTGAAAACGGGTGTTTGAGTCGGTTTTCAGTATATTTCAATACAAATAGAGCTCGATCCAAGAAAGAATTGATGTCTTTTTTTTATTTTGTGGACTGCCAATTTGTATTGGAATATACTGAAAACGGGTGTTTGAGTCGGTTTTCAGTATATTTCAATACAAATAGAGCTCGATCCAAGAAAAAAATGATGTCTTTTTTTCATTTTGTGGACTGCCAATTTTGTATTGGAATATACTGAAAACGGGCGTTTGAGTCGGTTTTCAGTATATTCCAATAAAAGTGGAGCTCGATCCAAGAAAAAAATGATGTCTTTTTTTTATTTTGTGGATTGCCAATTTTGTATTGGAATATACTGAAAACGGGTATTTGAGTCGGTTTTCAGTATATTTCAATACAAGTGGAGCTGGATCCAAGAAAAAAATGATGTCTTTTTTTTTATTTTGTGGACAGCCAATTTTGTATTGGAATATACTGAAAACGAGCGTTCACGTTGGTTTTCAGTATATTCCAATACAAATGGAGCTGGATCCAAGAAAAAAATGATGTCTTTTTTTTATGTTGTGGACTGCCCTATTTTGTATTGGAATATACTGAAAACGGGCGTTCACGTCGGTTTTCAGTATATTACAATACAAGTGGAGCTCGATCCAAGAAAAAAATGATGTCTTTTTTTTATTTTGTGGACAGCCAATTTTGTATTGGAATATACTGAAAACGGGCGTTCTCGTCGGTTTTCAGTATATTTCAATACAAATGGAGCTCCATCCAAGAAAAAAATGATGTCTTTTTTTATGTTGTGGACTGCCCTATTTTGTATTGGAATATACTGAAAACGGGCGTTCACGTTGGTTTTCAGTATATTCCAATACAAATGGAGCTGGATCCAAGAAAAAAATGATGTCTTTTTTTTATTTTGTGGACAGCCAATTTTGTATTGGAATATACTGAAAACGGGTGTTTGAGTCGGTTTTCAGTATATTTCAATACAAATAGAGCTCGATCCAAGAAAGAAATGATGTCTTTTTTTTATTTTGTGGACTGCCAATTTGTATTGGAATATACTGAGAACGGGTATTTGAGTCGGTTTTCAGTATATTTCAATACAAGTGGAGCTGGATCTAAGAAAAAAATGATGTCTTTTTTTTATGTTGTGAACAGCCAATTTTGTATTGGAATATACTGAAAACGGGCGTTCACGTTGGTTTTCAGTATATTACAATACAAGTGGAGCTGGATCCAAGAAAAAATGATGTCTTTTTTTTATTTTGTGGACAGCCAATTTTGTATTGGTATATATTGAAAACGGGCGTTCACGTTGGTTTTCAGTATATTCCAATACAAATGGAGCTGGATCCAAGAAAAAAATGATGTCTTTTTTTATGTTGTGGACTGCCCTATTTTGTATTGGAATATACTGAAAACGGGCGTTCACGTCGGTTTTCAGTATATTACAATACAAGTGGAGCTCGATCCAAGAAAAAAATGATGTCTTTTTTTTATTTTGTGGACAGCCAATTTTGTATTGGAATATACTGAAAACGGGTGTTTGAGTCGGTTTTCAGTATATTTCAATACAAATAGAGCTCGATCCAAGAAAGAAATGATGTCTTTTTTTTATTTTATGGACTGCCAATTTGTATTGGAATATACTGAAAACGGGTGTTTGAGTCGGTTTTCAGTATATTTCAATACAAATAGAGCTCGATCCAAGAAAAAAATGATGTCTTTTTTTCATTTTGTGGACTGCCAATTTTGTATTGGAATATACTGAAAACGGGTGTTTGAGTCGGTTTTCAGTATATTCCAATACAAGTGGAGCTCGATCCAAGAAAAAAATGATGTCTTTTTTTTATTTTGTGGACTGCCAATTTTGTATTGGAGTATACTGAAAACGGGTGTTTGAGTCGGTTTTCACTATATTCCAATAAAAGTGGAGCTCGATCCAAGAAAAGAATGATGTCTTTTTTTTATTTTGTGGATTGCCAATTTTGTATTGGAATATACTGAAAACGGGTATTTGAGTCGGTTTTCAGTATATTTCAATACAAGTGGAGCTGGATCCAAGAAAAAATGATGTCTTTTTTTTATGTTGTGAACAGCCAATTTTGTATTGGAATATACTGAAAACGGGCGTTCACGTTGGTTTTCAGTATATTACAATACAAGTGGAGCTGGATCCAAGAAAAAAATGATGTCTTTTTTTTATTTTGTGGACAGCCAATTTTGTATTGTAATATACTGAAAACGGGCGTTCACGTTGGTTTTCAGTATATTCCAATACAAATGGAGCTGGATCCAAGAAAAAAATGATGTCTTTTTTTTATGTTGTGGACTGCCCTATTTTGTATTGGAATATACTTAAAACGGGCGTTCACGTCGGTTTTCAGTATATTACAATACAAGTGGAGCTCGATCCAAGAAAAAAATGATGTCTTTTTTTTATTTTGTGGACAGCCAATTTTGTATTGGAATATACTGAAAACGGGCGTTCACGTCGTTTTTCAGTATATTACAATACAAGTGGAGCTCGATCCAAGAAAAAAATGATGTCTTTCTTTTATTTTGTGGACTGCCAATTTTGTATTGGAATATACTGAAAACGGGCGTTCACGTTGGTTTTCAGTATATTACAATACAAGTGGAGCTGGATCCAAGAAAAAAATGATGTCTTTTTTTTTTTTGTGGACAGCCAATTTTGTATTGGAATATACTGAAAACGGGCGTTCACGTTGGTTTTCAGTATATTCCAATACAAATGGAGCTGGATCCAAGAAAAAAATGATATCTTTTTTTTATGTTGTGGACTGCCCTATTTTGTATTGGAATATACTGAAAACGGGCGTTCACGTCGGTTTTCAGTATATTACAATACAAGTGGAGCTCGATCCAAGAAAAAAATTATGTCTTTTTTTTATTTTGTGGACAGCCAATTTTGTATTGGAATATACTGAAAACGGGTGTTTGAGTCGGTTTTCAGTATATTTCAATACAAATAGAGCTCGATCCAAGAAAGAAATGATGTCTTTTTTTTATTTTGTGGACTGCCAATTTTGTATTGGAATATACTGAAAACGGGTGTTTGAGGCGGTTTTCAGTATATTCCAATACAAGTGGAGCTCGATCCAAGAAAAAAATGATGTCTTTTTTTATTTTGTGCACTGCCAATTTTGTATTGGAATATACTGAAAACGGGTGTTTGAGTCGGTTTCAGTATATTCCAATACAAGTGGAGCTCGATCCAAGAAAAAAATGATGTCTTTTTTTTATTTTGTGGATTGCCAATTTTGTATTGGAATATACTGAAAACGGGTGTTTGAGTCGGTTTTCAGTATATTTCAATACAAATAGAGCTCGATCCAAGAAAGAAATGATGTCTTTTTTTTATTTTGTGGACTGCCAATTTGTATTGGAATATACTGAGAACGGGTATTTGAGTCGGTTTTCAGTATATTTCAATACAAGTGGAGCTGGATCTAAGAAAAAAATGATGTCTTTTTTTTATGTTGTGAACAGCCAATTTTGTATTGGAATATACTGAAAACAGGCGTTCACGTTGGTTTTCAGTATATTACAATACAAGTGGAGCTGGATCCAAGAAAAAATGATGTCTTTTTTTTATTTTGTGGACAGCCAATTTTGTATTGGTATATATTGAAAACGGGCGTTCACGTTGGTTTTCAGTATATTCCAATACAAATGGAGCTGGATCCAAGAAAAAAATGATGTCTTTTTTTATGTTGTGGACTGCGCTATTTTGTATTGGAATATACTGAAAACGGGCGTTCACGTCGGTTTTCAGTATATTACAATACAAGTGGAGCTCGATCCAAGAAAAAAATGATGTCTTTTTTTTATTTTGTGGACAGCCAATTTTGTATTGGAATATATTGAAAACGGGTGTTTGAGTCGGTTTTCAGTATATTTCAATACAAATAGAGCTCGATCCAAGAAAGAAATGATGTCTTTATTTTATTTTATGGACTGCCAATTTGTATTGGAATATACTGAAAACGGGTGTTTGAGTCGGTTTTCAGTATATTTCAATACAAATAGAGCTCGATCCAAGAAAAAAATGATGTCTTTTTTTCATTTTGTGGACTGCCAATTTTGTATTGGAATATACTGAAAATGGGTGTTTGAGTCGGTTTTCAGTATATTCCAATACAAGTGGAGCTCGATCCAAGAAAAAAATGATGTCTTTTTTTTATTTTGTGGACTGCCAATTTTGTATTGGAATATACTGAACACGGGTGTTTGAGTCGGTTTTCAGTATATTCCAATAAAAGTGGAGCTCGATCCAAGAAAAGAATGATGTCTTTTTTTTATTTTGTGGATTGCCAATTTTGTATTGGAATATACTGAAAACGGGCGTTCACGTCGGTTTTCAGTATATTACAATACAAGTGGAGCTCGATCCAAGAAAAAAATGATGTCTTTCTTTTATTTTGTGGACTGCCAATTTTGTATTGGAATATACTGAAAACGGGCGTTCACGTTGGTTTTCAGTATATTACAATACAAGTGGAGCTGGATCCAAGAAAAAAATGATGTCTTTTTTTTATTTTGTGGACAGCCAATTTTGTATTGGAATATACTGAAAACGGGCGTTCACGTTGGTTTTCAGTATATTCCAATACAAATGGAGCTGGATCCAAGAAAAAAATGATGTCTTTTTTTTATGTTGTGGACTGCCCTATTTTGTATTGGAATATACTGAAAACGGGCGTTCACGTCGGTTTTCAGTATATTACAATACAAGTGGAGCTCGATCCAAGAAAAAAATGATGTCTTTTTTTTATTTTGTGGACAGCCAATTTTGTATTGGAATATACTGAAAACGGGTGTTTGAGTCGGTTTTCAGTATATTTCAATACAAATAGAGCTCGATCCAAGAAAGAAATGATGTCTTTTTTTTATTTTGTGGACTGCCAATTTTGTATTGGAATATACTGAAAACGGGTGTTTGAGTCGGTTTTCAGTATATTCCAATACAAGTGGAGCTCGATCCAAGAAAAAAATGATGTCTTTTTTTATTTTGTGGACTGCCAATTTTGTATTGGAATATACTGAAAACGGGTGTTTGAGTCGGTTTCAGTATATTCCAATACAAGTGGAGCTCGATCCAAGAAAAAAATGATGTCTTTTTTTTATTTTGTGGATTGCCAATTTTGTATTGGAATATACTGAAAACGGGTGTTTGAGTCGGTTTTCAGTATATTTCAATACAAATAGAGCTCGATCCAAGAAAGAAATCATGTCTTTTTTTTATTTTGTGGACTGCCAATTTGTATTGGAATATACTGAGAACGGGTATTTGAGTCGGTTTTCAGTATATTTCAATACAAGTGATAGTATATTACAATAGAAGTGGAGCTGGATCCAAGAAAAAATGATGTCTTTTTTTTATTTTGTGGACAGCCAATTTTGTATTGGTATATACTGAAAACGGGCGTTCACGTTGGTTTTCAGTATATTCCAATACAAATGGAGCTGGATCCAAGAAAAAAATTATGTCTTTTTTTATGTTGTGGACTGCCCTATTTTGTATTGGAATATACTGAAAACGGGCGTTCACGTCGGTTTTCAGTATATTACAATACAAGTGGACCTCGATCCAAGAAAAAAATGATGTCTTTTTTTTATTTTGTGGACAGCCAATTTTGTATTGGAATATACTGAAAACGGGTGTTTGAGTCGGTTCTCAGTATATTTAAATACAAATAGAGCTCGATCCAAGAAAGAAATGATGTCTTTTTTTTATTTTGTGGACTGCCAATTTGTATTGGAATATACTGAAAACGGGTGTTTGAGTCGGTTTTCAGTATATTTCAATACAAATAGAGCTCGATCCAAGAAAAAAATGATGTCTTTTTTTCATTTTGTGGACTCCCAATTTTGTATTGGAATATACTGAAAACGGGTGTTTGAGTCGGTTTTCAGTATATTCCAATACAAGTGGAGCTCGATCCAAGAAAAAAATGATGTCTTTTTTTTATTTTGTGGACTGCCAATTTTGTATTGGAATATACTGAAAACGGGTGTTTGAGTCGGTTTTCAGTATATTCCAATAAAAGTGGAGCTCGATCCAAGAAAAAAATTATGTCTTTTTTTTATTTTGTGGATTGCCAATTTTGTATTGGAATATACTGAAAACGGGTATTTGAGTCGGTTTTCAGTATATTTCAATACACGTGGAGCTGGATCCAAGAAAAAAATGATGTCTTTTTTTTATGTTGTGAACAGCCAATTTTGTATTGGAATATACTGAAAACGGGCGTTCACGTTGGTTTTCAGTATATTACAATACAAGTGGAGCTGGATCCAAGAAAAAAATGATGTCTTTTTTTTATTTTGTGGACAGCCAATTTTGTATTGGAATATACTGAAAACGGGCGTTCACGTTGGTTTTCAGTATATTCCAATACAAATGGAGCTGGATCCAAGAAAAAAATGATGTCTTTTTTTTATGTTGTGAACAGCCAATTTTGTATTGGAATATACTGAAAACGGGCGTTCACGTTGGTTTTCAGTATATTCCAATACAAATGGAGCTGGATCCAAGAAAAAAATGATGTCTTTTTTTTATGTTGTGGACTGCCCTATTTTGTATTGGAATATACTGAAAACGGGCGTTCACGTCGGTTTTCAGTATATTACAATACAAGTGGAGCTCGATCCAAGAAAAAAATATTGTCTTTTTTTTATTTTGTGGACAGCCAATTTTGTATTGGAATATACTGAAAACGGGTGTTTGAGTCGGTTTTCAGTATATTTCAATACAAATAGAGCTCGATCCAAGAAAGAAATGATGTCTTTTTTTTATTTTGTGGACTGCCAATTTTGTATTGGAATATACTGAAAACGGGTGTTTGAGGCGGTTTTCAGTATATTCCAATACAAGTGGAGCACGATCCAAGAAAAAAATGATGTCTTTTTTTATTTTGTGGACTGCCAATTTTGTATTGGAATATACTGAAAACGGGTGTTTGAGTCGGTTTCAGTATATTCCAATACAAGTGGAGCTCGATCCAAGAAAAAAATGATGTCTTTTTTTTATTTTGTGGATTGCCAATTTTGTATTGGAATATACTGAAAACGGGTGTTTGAGTCGGTTTTCAGTATATTTCAATACAAATAGAGCTCGATCCAAGAAAGAAATGATGTCTTTTTTTTATTTTGTGGACTGCCAATTTGTATTGGAATATACTGAGAACGGGTATTTGAGTCGGTTTTCAGTATATTTCAATACAAGTGGAGCTGGATCTAAGAAAAAATGATGTCTTTTTTTATGTTGTGAACAGCCAATTTTGTATTGGAATATACTGAAAACGGGCGTTCACGTTGGTTTTCAGTATATTACAATACAAGTGGAGCTGGATCCAAGAAAAAATGATGTCTTTTTTTTATTTTGTGGACAGCCAATTTTGTATTGGTATATATTGAAAACGGGCGTTCACGTTGGTTTTCAGTATATTCCAATACAAATGGAGCTGGATCCAAGAAAAAAATGATGTCTTTTTTTATGTTGTGGACTGCCCTATTTTGTATTGGAATATACTGAAAACGGGCGTTCACGTCGGTTTTCAGTATATTACAATACAAGTGGAGCTCGATCCAAGAAAAAAATGATGTCTTTTTTTTATTTTGTGGACAGCCAATTTTGTATTGGAATATATTGAAAACGGGTGTTTGAGTCGGTTTTCAGTATATTTCAATACAAATAGAGCTCGATCCAAGAAAGAAATGATGTCTTTATTTTATTTTATGGACTGCCAATTTGTATTGGAATATACTGAAAACGGGTGTTTGAGTCGGTTTTCAGTATATTTCAATACAAATAGAGCTCGATCCAAGAAAAAAATGATGTCTTTTTTTCATTTTGTGGACTGCCAATTTTGTATTGGAATATACTGAAAACGGGTGTTTGAGTCGGTTTTCAGTATATTCCAATACAAGTGGAGCTCGATCCAAGAAAAAAATGATGTCTTTTTTTTATTTTGTGGACTGCCAATTTTGTATTGGAATATACTGAAAACGGGTGTTTGAGTCGGTTTTCAGTATATTCCAATAAAAGTGGAGCTCGATCCAAGAAAAGAATGATGTCTTTTTTTTATTTTGTGGATTGCCAATTTTGTATTGGAATATACTGAAAACGGGCGTTCACGTCGGTTTTCAGTATATTACAATACAAGTGGAGCTCGATCCAAGAAAAAAATGATGTCTTTCTTTTATTTTGTGGACTGCCAATTTTGTATTGGAATATACTGAAAACGGGCGTTCACGTTGGTTTTCAGTATATTACAATACAAGTGGAGCTGGATCCAAGAAAAAAATGATGTCTTTTTTTTATTTTGTGGACAGCCAATTTTGTATTGGAATATACTGAAAACGGGCGTTCACGTTGGTTTTCAGTATATTCCAATACAAATGGAGCTGGATCCAAGAAAAAAATGTTGTCTTTTTTTTATGTTGTGGACTGCCCTATTTTGTATTGGAATATACTGAAAACGGGCGTTCACGTCGGTTTTCAGTATATTACAATACAAGTGGAGCTCGATCCAAGAAAAAAATGATTGTCTTTTTTTTATTTTGTGGACAGCCAATTTTGTATTGGAATATACTGAAAACGGGTGTTTGAGTCGGTTTTCAGTATATTTCAATACAAATAGAGCTCGATCCAAGAAAGAAATGATGTCTTTTTTTTATTTTGTGGACTGCCAATTTTGTATTGGAATATACTGAAAACGGGTGTTTGAGTCGGTTTTCAGTATATTCCAATACAAGTGGAGCTCGATCCAAGAAAAAAATGATGTCTTTTTTTATTTTGTGGACTGCCAATTTTGTATTGGAATATACTGAAAACGGGTGTTTGAGTCGGTTTCAGTATATTCCAATACAAGTGGAGCTCGATCCAAGAAAAAAATGATGTCTTTTTTTTATTTTGTGGATTGCCAATTTTGTATTGGAATATACTGAAAACGGGTGTTTGAGTCGGTTTTCAGTATATTTCAATACAAATAGAGCTCGATCCAAGAAAGAAATGATGTCTTTTTTTTATTTTGTGGACTGCCAATTTGTATTGGAATATACTGAGAACGGGTATTTGAGTCGGTTTTCAGTATATTTCAATACAAGTGATAGTATATTACAATACAAGTGGAGCTGGATCCAAGAAAAAATGATGTCTTTTTTTTATTTTGTGGACAGCCAATTTTTGTATTGGTATATACTGAAAACGGGCGTTCACGTTGGTTTTCAGTATATTCCAATACAAATGGAGCTGGATCCAAGAAAAAAATGATGTCTTTTTTTATGTTGTGGACTGCCCTATTTTGTATTGGAATATACTGAAAACGGGCGTTCACGTCGGTTTTCAGTATATTACAATACAAGTGGACCTCGATCCAAGAAAAAAATGATGTCTTTTTTTTATTTTGTGGACAGCCAATTTTGTATTGGAATATACTGAAAACGGGTGTTTGAGTCGGTTTTCAGTATATCTAAATACAAATAGAGCTCGATCCAAGAAAGAAATGATGTCTTTTTTTTATTTTGTGGACTGCCAATTTGTATTGGAATATACTGAAAACGGGTGTTTGAGTCGGTTTTCAGTATATTTCAATACAAATAGAGCTCGATCCAAGAAAAAAATGATGTCTTTTTTTCATTTTGTGGACTCCCAATTTTGTATTGGAATATACTGAAAACGGGTGTTTGAGTCGGTTTTCAGTATATTCCAATACAAGTGGAGCTCGATCCAAGAAAAAAATGATGTCTTTTTTTTATTTTGTGGACTGCCAATTTTGTATTGGAATATACTGAAAACGGGTGTTTGAGTCGGTTTTCAGTATATTCCAATAAAAGTGGAGCTCGATCCAAGAAAAAAATTATGTCTTTTTTTTTTTTTTTTTGTGGATTGCCAATTTTGTATTGGAATATACTGAAAACGGGTATTTGAGTCGGTTTTCAGTATATTTCAATACAAGTGGAGCTGGATCCAAGAAAAAAATGATGTCTTTTTTTTATGTTGTGAACAGCCAATTTTGTATTGGAATATACTGAAAACGGGCGTTCACGTTGGTTTTCAGTATATTACAATACAAGTGGAGCTGGATCCAAGAAAAAAATGATGTCTTTTTCTTATTTTGTGGACAGCCAATTTTGTATTGGAATATACTGAAAACGGGCGTTCACGTTGGTTTTCAGTATATTCCAATACAAATGGAGCTGGATCCAAGAAAAAAATGATGTCTTTTTTTTATGTTGTGGACTGCCCTATTTTGTATTGGAATATACTGAAAACGGGCGTTCACGTCGGTTTTCAGTATATTACAATACAAGTGGAGCTCGATCCAAGAAAAAAATGATGTCTTTTTTTTATTTTGTGGACAGCCAATTTTGTATTGGAATATACTGAAAACGGGCGTTCTCGTCGGTTTTCAGTATATTTCAATACAAATGGAGCTCCATCCAAGAAAAGAATGATGTCTTTTTTTATGTTGTGGACTGCCCTATTTTGTATTGGAATATACTGAAAACGGGCGTTCACGTTGGTTTTCAGTATATTACAATACAAGTGGAGCTGGATCCAGGAAAAAATGATGTCTTTTTTTTATTTTGTGGACAGCCAATTTTGTATTGGAATATACTGAAAACGGGTGTTTGAGTCGGTTTTCAGTATATTTCAATACAAATAGAGCTCGATCCAAGAAAGAAATGATGTCTTTTTTTTATTTTGTGGACTGCCAATTTGTATTGGAATATACTGAGAACGGGTATTTGAGTCGGTTTTCAGTATATTTCAATACAAGTGGAGCTGGATCTAAGAAAAAAATGATGTCTTTTTTTTATGTTGTGAACAGCCAATTTTGTATTGGAATATACTGAAAACGGGCGTTCACGTTGGTTTTCAGTATATTACAATACAAGTGGAGCTGGATCCAGGAAAAAATGATGTCTTTTTTTTATATTGTGGACAGCCAATTTTGTATTGGTATATATTGAAAACGGGCGTTCACGTTGGTTTTCAGTATATTCCAATACAAATGGAGCTGGATCCAAGAAAAAAATGATGTCTTTTTTTATGTTGTGGACTGCCCTATTTTGTATTGGAATATACTGAAAACGGGCGTTCACGTCGGTTTTCAGTATATTACAATACAAGTGGAGCTCGATCCAAGAAAAAAATGATGTCTTTTTTTTATTTTGTGGACAGCCAATTTTGTATTGGAATATACTGAAAACGGGTGTTTGAGTCGGTTTTCAGTATATTTCAATACAAATAGAGCTCGATCCAAGAAAGAAATGATGTCTTTTTTTTATTTTATGGACTGCCAATTTGTATTGGAATATACTGAAAACGGGAGTTTGAGTCGGTTTTCAGTATATTTCAATACAAATAGAGCTCGATCCAAGAAAAAAATGATGTCTTTTTTTCATTTTGTGGACTGCCAATTTTGTATTGGAATATACTGAAAACGGGTGTTTGAGTCGGTTTTCAGTATATTCCAATACAAATAGAGCTCGATCCAAGAAAAAAATGATGTCTTTATTTTATGTTGTGAACAGCCAATTTTGTATTGGAATATACTGAAAACGGGCGTTCACGTTGGTTTTCAGTATATTACAATACAAGTGGAGCTCCATCCAAGAAAAAAATGATGTCTTTTTTTTATTTTGTGGACAGCCAATTTTGTATTGGAATATACTGAAAACGGGCGTTCACGTTGGTTTTCAGTATATTCCAATACAAATGGAGCTGGATCCAAGAAAAAAATGATGTCTTTTTTTTATGTTGTGGACTGCCCTATTTTGTATTGGAATATACTGAAAACGGGCGTTCACGTCGGTTTTCAGTATATTACAATACAAGTGGAGCTCGATCCAAGAAAAAAATGATGTCTTTTTTTTATTTTGTGGACAGCCAATTTTGTATTGGAATATACTGAAAACGGGCGTTCACGTCGGTTTTCAGTATATTACAATACAAGTGGAGCTCGATCCAAGAAAAAAATGATGTCTTTCTTTTATTTTGTGGACTGCCAATTTTGTATTGGAATATACTGAAAACGGGCGTTCACGTTGGTTTTCAGTATATTCCAATACAAATGGAGCTGGATCCAAGAAAAAAATGATGTCTTTTTTTTATGTTGTGGACTGCCCTATTTTGTATTGGAATATACTGAAAACGGGCGTTCACGTCGGTTTTCAGTATATTACAATACAAGTGGAGCTCGATCCAAGAAAAAAATGATGTCTTTTTTTTATTTTGTGGACAGCCAATTTTGTATTGGAATATACTGAAAACGGGTGTTTGAGTCGGTTTTCAGTATATTTCAATACAAATAGAGCTCGATCCAAGAAAGAAATGATGTCTTTTTTTTATTTTGTGGACTGCCAATTTTGTATTGGAATATACTGAAAACGGGTGTTTGAGTCGGTTTTCAGTATATTCCAATACAAGTGGAGCTCGATCCAAGAAAAAAATGATGTCTTTTTTTATTTTGTGGACTGCCAATTTTGTATTGGAATATACTGAAAACGGGTGTTTGAGTCGGTTTCAGTATATTCCAATACAAGTGGAGCTCGATCCAAGAAAAAAATGATGTCTTTTTTTTATTTTGTGGATTGCCAATTTGGTATTGGAATATACTGAAAACGGGTATTTGAGTCGGTTTTCAGTATATTTCAATACAAGTGGAGCTGGATCCAAGAAAAAATGATGTCTTTTTTTCATTTTGTGGACTCCCAATTTTGTATTGGAATATACTGAAAACGGGTGTTTGAGTCGGTTTTCAGTATATTCCAATACAAGTGGAGCTCGATCCAAGAAAAAAATGATGTCTTTTTTTTATTTTGTGGACTGCCAATTTTGTATTGGAATATACTGAAAACGGGTGTTTGAGTCGGTTTTCAGTATATTCCAATAAAAGTGGAGCTCGATCCAAGAAAAAAATTATGTCTTTTTTTTTTTTTTGTGGATTGCCAATTTTGTATTGGAATATACTGAAAACGGGTATTTGAGTCGGTTTTCAGTATATTTCAATACAAGTGGAGCTGGATCCAAGAAAAAAATGATGTCTTTTTTTTATGTTGTGAACAGCCAATTTTGTATTGGAATATACTGAAAACGGGCGTTCACGTTGGTTTTCAGTATATTACAATACAAGTGGAGCTGGATCCAAGAAAAAAATGATGTCTTTTTCTTATTTTGTGGACAGCCAATTTTGTATTGGAATATACTGAAAACGGGCGTTCACGTTGGTTTTCAGTATATTCCAATACAAATGGAGCTGGATCCAAGAAAAAAATGATGTCTTTTTTTTATGTTGTGGACTGCCCTATTTTGTATTGGAATATACTGAAAACGGGCGTTCACGTCGGTTTTCAGTATATTACAATACAATTGGAGCTCGATCCAAGAAAAAAATGATGTCTTTTTTTTATTTTGTGGACAGCCAATTTTGTATTGGAATATACTGAAAACGGGCGTTCTCGTCGGTTTTCAGTATATTTCAATACAAATGGAGCTCCATCCAAGAAAAGAATGATGTCTTTTTTTATGTTGTGGACTGCCCTATTTTGTATTGGAATATACTGAAAACGGGCGTTCACGTTGGTTTTCAGTATATTACAATACAAGTGGAGCTGGATCCAGGAAAAAATGATGTCTTTTTTTTATTTTGTGGACAGCCAATTTTGTATTGGAATATACTGAAAACGGGTATTTGAGTCGGTTTTCAGTATATTTCAATACAAGTGGAGCTGGATCTAAGAAAAAAATGATGTCTTTTTTTTATGTTGTGAACAGCCAATTTTGTATTGGAATATACTGAAAACGGGCGTTCACGTTGGTTTTCAGTATATTACAATACAAGTGGAGCTGGATCCAGGAAAAAATGATGTCTTTTTTTTATTTTGTGGACAGCCAATTTTGTATTGGTATATATTGAAAACGGGCGTTCACGTTGGTTTTCAGTATATTCCAATACAAATGGAGCTGGATCCAAGAAAAAAATGATGTCTTTTTTTATGTTGTGGACTGCCCTATTTTGTATTGGAATATACTGAAAACGGGCGTTCACGTCGGTTTTCAGTATATTACAATACAAGTGGAGCTCGATCCAAGAAAAAAATGATGTCTTTTTTTTATTTTGTGGACAGCCAATTTTGTATTGGAATATACTGAAAACGGGCGTTCACGTTGGTTTTCAGTATATTCCAATACAAATGGAGCTGGATCCAAGAAAAGAATGATGTCTTTTTTTTATGTTGTGGACTGCCCTATTTTGTATTGGAATATACTGAAAACGGGCGTTCACGTCGGTTTTCAGTATATTACAATACAAGTGGAGCTCGATCCAAGAAAAATATGATGTCTTTTTTTTATTTTGTGGACAGCCAATTTTGTATTGGAATATACTGAAAACGGGCGTTCACGTCGGTTTTCAGTATATTCCAATACAAATGGAGCTGGATCCAAGAAAAAAATGATGTCTTTTTTTATGTTGTGGACTGCCCTATTTTGTATTGGAATATACTGAAAACGGGCGTTCACGTCGGTTTTCAGTATATTACAATACAAGTGGAGCTCGATCCAAGAAAAAAATGATGTCTTTTTTTTATTTTGTGGACAGCCAATTTTGTATTGGAATATACTGAAAACGGGCGTTCACGTTGGTTTTCAGTATATTCCAATACAAATGGAGCTGGATCCAAGAAAAGAATGATGTCTTTTTTTTATGTTGTGGACTGCCCTATTTTGTATTGGAATATACTGAAAACGGGCGTTCACGTCGGTTTTCAGTATATTACAATACAAGTGGAGCTCGATCCAAGAAAGAAATGATGTCTTTTTTTTATTTTATGGACTGCCAATTTGTATTGGAATATACTGAAAACGGGAGTTTGAGTCGGTTTTCAGTATATTTCAATACAAATAGAGCTCGATCCAAGAAAAAAATGATGTCTTTTTTTTATTTTGTGGACAGCCAATTTTGTATTGGAATATACTGAAAACGGGCGTTCACGTCGGTTTTCAGTATATTCCAATACAAATGGAGCTGGATCCAAGAAAAAAATGATGTCTTTTTTTTATGTTGTGAACAGCCAATTTTGTATTGGAATATACTGAAAACGGGCGTTCACGTTGGTTTTCAGTATATTACAATACAAGTGGAGCTCCATCCAAGAAATAAATGATGTCTTTTTTTTATTTTGTGGACAGCCAATTTTGTATTGGAATATACTGAAAACGGGCGTTCACGTTGGTTTTCAGTATATTCCAATACAAATGGAGCTGGATCCAAGAAAAGAATGATGTCTTTTTTTTATGTTGTGGACTGCCCTATTTTGTATTGGAATATACTGAAAACGGGCGTTCACGTCGGTTTTCAGTATATTACAATACAAGTGGAGCTCGATCCAAGAAAAATATGATGTCTTTTTTTTATTTTGTGGACAGCCAATTTTGTATTGGAATATACTGAAAACGGGCGTTCACGTCGGTTTTCAGTATATTACAATACAAGTGGAGCTCGATCCAAGAAAAAAATGATGTCTTTCTTTTATTTTGTGGACTGCCAATTTTGTATTGGAATATACTGAAAACGGGCGTTCACGTTGGTTTTCAGTATATTCCAATACAAATGGAGCTGGATCCAAGAAAAAAATGATGTCTTTTTTTATGTTGTGGACTGCCCTATTTTGTATTGGAATATACTGAAAACGGGCGTTCACGTCGGTTTTCAGTATATTACAATACAAGTGGAGCTCGATCCAAGAAAAAAATGATGTCTTTTTTTTATTTTGTGGACAGCCAATTTTGTATTGGAATATACTGAAAACGGGTGTTTGAGTCGGTTTTCAGTATATTTCAATACAAATAGAGCTCGATCCAAGAAAGAAATGATGTCTTTTTTTTATTTTGTGGACTGCCAATTTTGTATTGGAATATACTGAAAACGGGTGTTTGAGTCGGTTTTCAGTATATTCCAATACAAGTGGAGCTCGATCCAAGAAAAAAATGATGTCTTTTTTTATTTTGTGGACTGCCAATTTTGTATTGGAATATACTGAAAACGGGTGTTTGAGTCGGTTTCAGTATATTCCAATACAAGTGGAGCTCGATCCAAGAAAAAAATGATGTCTTTTTTTTATTTTGTGGATTGCCAATTTGGTATTGGAATATACTGAAAACGGGTATTTGAGTCGGTTTTCAGTATATTTCAATACAAGTGGAGCTGGATCCAAGAAAAAATGATGTCTTTTTTTTATGTTGTGAACAGCCAATTTTGTATTGGAATATACTGAAAACGGGCGTTCACGTTGGTTTTCAGTATATTACAATACAAGTGGAGCTGGATCCAAGAAAAAAATGATGTCTTTTTTTTATTTTGTGGACAGCCAATTTTGTATTGGAATATACTGAAAACGGGCGTTCACGTTGGTTTTCAGTATATTCCAATACAAATGGAGCTGGATCCAAGAAAAAAATGATGTCTTTTTTTTATGTTGTGGACTGCCCTATTTTGTATTTGAATATACTGAAAACGGGCGTTCACGTCGGTTTTCAGTATATTACAATACAAGTGGAGCTCGATCCAAGAAAAAAATGATGTCTTTTTTTTATTTTGTGGACAGCCAATTTTGTATTGGAATATACTGAAAACGGGCGTTCACGACGGTTTTCAGTATATTACAATACAAGTGGAGCTCGATCCAAGAAAAAAATGATGTCTTCTTTTATTTTGTGGACTGCCAATTTTGTATTGGAATATACTGAAAACGGGCGTTCTCGTCGGTTTTCAGTATATTTCAATACAAATGGAGCTCCATCCAAGAAAAAAATGATGTCTTTTTTTATGTTGTGGACTGCCCTATTTTGTATTAGAATATACTGAAAACGGGTGTTTGAGTCGGTTTTCAGTATATTTCAATACAAATAGAGCTCGATCCAAGAAAGAAATGATGTCTTTTTTTTTTTATTTTCTGGACTGCCAATTTGTATTGGAATTTACTGAAAACGGGTGTTTGAGTCGGTTTTCAGTATATTTCAATACAGATGGAGCTCGATCCAAGAAAGAAATGATGTCTTTTTTTTATTTTGTGGACTGCCAATTTTGTATTGGAATATACTGAAAACGAGTGTTTGAGTCGGTTTTCAGTATATTTCAATACAAATAGAGCTCGATCCAAGAAAGAAATGATGTCTTTTTTTTATTTTGTGGACTGCCAATTTGTATTGGAATATACTGAAAACGGGTGTTTGAGTCGGTTTTCAGTATATTTCAATACAAATAGAGCTCGATCCAAGAAAAAAATGATGTCTTTTTTTTATGTTGTGAACAGCCAATTTTGTATTGGAATATACTGAAAACGGGCGTTCACGTTGGTTTTCAGTATATTACAATACAAGTGGAGCTGGATCCAGGAAAAAATGATGTCTTTTTTTTATTTTGTGGACAGCCAATTTTGTATTGGAATATACTGAAAACGGGTGTTTGAGTCGGTTTTCAGTATATTTCAATACAAATAGAGCTCGATCCAAGAAAGAAATGATGTCTTTTTTTTATTTTGTGGACTGCCAATTTGTATTGGAATATACTGAGAACGGGTATTTGAGTCGGTTTTCAGTATATTTCAATACAAGTGGAGCTGGATCTAAGAAAAAAATGATGTCTTTTTTTTATGTTGTGAACAGCCAATTTTGTATTGGAATATACTGAAAACGGGCGTTCACGTTGGTTTTCAGTATATTACAATACAAGTGGAGCTGGATCCAGGAAAAAATGATGTCTTTTTTTTATTTTGTGGACAGCCAATTTTGTATTGGTATATATTGAAAACGGGCGTTCACGTTGGTTTTCAGTATATTCCAATACAAATGGAGCTGGATCCAAGAAAAAAATGATGTCTTTTTTTATGTTGTGGACTGCCCTATTTTGTATTGGAATATACTGAAAACGGGCGTTCACGTCGGTTTTCAGTATATTACAATACAAGTGGAGCTCGATCCAAGAAAAAAATGATGTCTTTTTTTTATTTTGTGGACAGCCAATTTTGTATTGGAATATACTGAAAACGGGTGTTTGAGTCGGTTTTCAGTATATTTCAATACAAATAGAGCTCGATCCAAGAAAGAAATGATGTCTTTTTTTTATTTTATGGACTGCCAATTTGTATTGGAATATACTGAAAACGGGAGTTTGAGTCGGTTTTCAGTATATTTCAATACAAATAGAGCTCGATCCAAGAAAAAAATGATGTCTTTTTTTCATTTTGTGGACTGCCAATTTTGTATTGGAATATACTGAAAACGGGTGTTTGAGTCGGTTTTCAGTATATTCCAATACAAATAGAGCTCGATCCAAGAAAAAAATGATGTCTTTATTTTATGTTGTGAACAGCCAATTTTGTATTGGAATATACTGAAAACGGGCGTTCACGTTGGTTTTCAGTATATTACAATACAAGTGGAGCTCCATCCAAGAAAAAAATGATGTCTTTTTTTTATTTTGTGGACAGCCAATTTTGTATTGGAATATACTGAAAACGGGCGTTCACGTTGGTTTTCAGTATATTCCAATACAAATGGAGCTGGATCCAAGAAAAAAATGATGTCTTTTTTTTATGTTGTGGACTGCCCTATTTTGTATTGGAATATACTGAAAACGGGCGTTCACGTCGGTTTTCAGTATATTACAATACAAGTGGAGCTCGATCCAAGAAAAAAATGATGTCTTTTTTTTATTTTGTGGACAGCCAATTTTGTATTGGAATATACTGAAAACGGGCGTTCACGTCGGTTTTCAGTATATTACAATACAAGTGGAGCTCGATCCAAGAAAAAAATGATGTCTTTCTTTTATTTTGTGGACTGCCAATTTTGTATTGGAATATACTGAAAACGGGCGTTCACGTTGGTTTTCAGTATATTCCAATACAAATGGAGCTGGATCCAAGAAAAAAATGATGTCTTTTTTTTATGTTGTGGACTGCCCTATTTTGTATTGGAATATACTGAAAACGGGCGTTCACGTCGGTTTTCAGTATATTACAATACAAGTGGAGCTCGATCCAAGAAAAAAATGATGTCTTTTTTTTATTTTGTGGACAGCCAATTTTGTATTGGAATATACTGAAAACGGGTGTTTGAGTCGGTTTTCAGTATATTTCAATACAAATAGAGCTCGATCCAAGAAAGAAATGATGTCTTTTTTTTATTTTGTGGACTGCCAATTTTGTATTGGAATATACTGAAAACGGGTGTTTGAGTCGGTTTTCAGTATATTCCAATACAAGTGGAGCTCGATCCAAGAAAAAAATGATGTCTTTTTTTATTTTGTGGACTGCCAATTTTGTATTGGAATATACTGAAAACGGGTGTTTGAGTCGGTTTCAGTATATTCCAATACAAGTGGAGCTCGATCCAAGAAAAAAATGATGTCTTTTTTTTATTTTGTGGATTGCCAATTTGGTATTGGAATATACTGAAAACGGGTATTTGAGTCGGTTTTCAGTATATTTCAATACAAGTGGAGCTGGATCCAAGAAAAAATGATGTCTTTTTTTTATGTTGTGAACAGCCAATTTTGTATTGGAATATACTGAAAACGGGCGTTCACGTTGGTTTTCAGTATATTACAATACAAGTGGAGCTGGATCCAAGAAAAAAATGATGTCTTTTTTTTATTTTGTGGACAGCCAATTTTGTATTGGAATATACTGAAAACGGGCGTTCACGTTGGTTTTCAGTATATTCCAATACAAATGGAGCTGGATCCAAGAAAAAAATGATGTCTTTTTTTTATGTTGTGGACTGCCCTATTTTGTATTTGAATATACTGAAAACGGGCGTTCACGTCGGTTTTCAGTATATTACAATACAAGTGGAGCTCGATCCAAGAAAAAAATGATGTCTTTTTTTTATTTTGTGGACAGCCAATTTTGTATTGGAATATACTGAAAACGGGCGTTCACGACGGTTTTCAGTATATTACAATACAAGTGGAGCTCGATCCAAGAAAAAAATGATGTCTTCTTTTATTTTGTGGACTGCCAATTTTGTATTGGAATATACTGAAAACGGGCGTTCTCGTCGGTTTTCAGTATATTTCAATACAAATGGAGCTCCATCCAAGAAAAAAATGATGTCTTTTTTTATGTTGTGGACTGCCCTATTTTGTATTAGAATATACTGAAAACGGGTGTTTGAGTCGGTTTTCAGTATATTTCAATACAAATAGAGCTCGATCCAAGAAAGAAATGATGTCTTTTTTTTTTTATTTTCTGGACTGCCAATTTGTATTGGAATTTACTGAAAACGGGTGTTTGAGTCGGTTTTCAGTATATTTCAATACAAATGGAGCTCGATCCAAGAAAGAAATGATGTCTTTTTTTTATTTTGTGGACTGCCAATTTTGTATTGGAATATACTGAAAACGAGTGTTTGAGTCGGTTTTCAGTATATTTCAATACAAATAGAGCTCGATCCAAGAAAGAAATGATGTCTTTTTTTTATTTTGTGGACTGCCAATTTGTATTGGAATATACTGAAAACGGGTGTTTGAGTCGGTTTTCAGTATATTTCAATACAAATAGAGCTCGATCCAAGAAAAAAATGATGTCTTTTTTTTATGTTGTGAACAGCCAATTTTGTATTGGAATATACTGAAAACGGGCGTTCACGTTGGTTTTCAGTATATTACAATACAAGTGGAGCTGGATCCAGGAAAAAATGATGTCTTTTTTTTATTTTGTGGACAGCCAATTTTGTATTGGAATATACTGAAAACGGGTGTTTGAGTCGGTTTTCAGTATATTTCAATACAAATAGAGCTCGATCCAAGAAAGAAATGATGTCTTTTTTTTATTTTGTGGACTGCCAATTTGTATTGGAATATACTGAGAACGGGTATTTGAGTCGGTTTTCAGTATATTTCAATACAAGTGGAGCTGGATCTAAGAAAAAAATGATGTCTTTTTTTTATGTTGTGAACAGCCAATTTTGTATTGGAATATACTGAAAACGGGCGTTCACGTTGGTTTTCAGTATATTACAATACAAGTGGAGCTGGATCCAGGAAAAAATGATGTCTTTTTTTTATTTTGTGGACAGCCAATTTTGTATTGGTATATATTGAAAACGGGCGTTCACGTTGGTTTTCAGTATATTCCAATACAAATGGAGCTGGATCCAAGAAAAAAATGATGTCTTTTTTTATGTTGTGGACTGCCCTATTTTGTATTGGAATATACTGAAAACGGGCGTTCACGTCGGTTTTCAGTATATTACAATACAAGTGGAGCTCGATCCAAGAAAAAAATGATGTCTTTTTTTTATTTTGTGGACAGCCAATTTTGTATTGGAATATACTGAAAACGGGTGTTTGAGTCGGTTTTCAGTATATTTCAATACAAATAGAGCTCGATCCAAGAAAGAAATGATGTCTTTTTTTTATTTTATGGACTGCCAATTTGTATTGGAATATACTGAAAACGGGAGTTTGAGTCGGTTTTCAGTATATTTCAATACAAATAGAGCTCGATCCAAGAAAAAAATGATGTCTTTTTTTCATTTTGTGGACTGCCAATTTTGTATTGGAATATACTGAAAACGGGTGTTTGAGTCGGTTTTCAGTATATTCCAATACAAATAGAGCTCGATCCAAGAAAAAAATGATGTCTTTATTTTATGTTGTGAACAGCCAATTTTGTATTGGAATATACTGAAAACGGGCGTTCACGTTGGTTTTCAGTATATTACAATACAAGTGGAGCTCCATCCAAGAAAAAAATGATGTCTTTTTTTTATTTTGTGGACAGCCAATTTTGTATTGGAATATACTGAAAACGGGCGTTCACGTTGGTTTTCAGTATATTCCAATACAAATGGAGCTGGATCCAAGAAAAAAATGATGTCTTTTTTTTATGTTGTGGACTGCCCTATTTTGTATTGGAATATACTGAAAACGGGCGTTCACGTCGGTTTTCAGTATATTACAATACAAGTGGAGCTCGATCCAAGAAAAAAATGATGTCTTTTTTTTATTTTGTGGACAGCCAATTTTGTATTGGAATATACTGAAAACGGGCGTTCACGTCGGTTTTCAGTATATTACAATACAAGTGGAGCTCGATCCAAGAAAAAAATGATGTCTTTCTTTTATTTTGTGGACTGCCAATTTTGTATTGGAATATACTGAAAACGGGCGTTCACGTTGGTTTTCAGTATATTCCAATACAAATGGAGCTGGATCCAAGAAAAAAATGATGTCTTTTTTTTATGTTGTGGACTGCCCTATTTTGTATTGGAATATACTGAAAACGGGCGTTCACGTCGGTTTTCAGTATATTACAATACAAGTGGAGCTCGATCCAAGAAAAAAATGATGTCTTTTTTTTATTTTGTGGACAGCCAATTTTGTATTGGAATATACTGAAAACGGGTGTTTGAGTCGGTTTTCAGTATATTTCAATACAAATAGAGCTCGATCCAAGAAAGAAATGATGTCTTTTTTTTATTTTGTGGACTGCCAATTTTGTATTGGAATATACTGAAAACGGGTGTTTGAGTCGGTTTTCAGTATATTCCAATACAAGTGGAGCTCGATCCAAGAAAAAAATGATGTCTTTTTTTATTTTGTGGACTGCCAATTTTGTATTGGAATATACTGAAAACGGGTGTTTGAGTCGGTTTCAGTATATTCCAATACAAGTGGAGCTCGATCCAAGAAAAAAATGATGTCTTTTTTTTATTTTGTGGATTGCCAATTTGGTATTGGAATATACTGAAAACGGGTATTTGAGTCGGTTTTCAGTATATTTCAATACAAGTGGAGCTGGATCCAAGAAAAAATGATGTCTTTTTTTCATTTTGTGGACTCCCAATTTTGTATTGGAATATACTGAAAACGGGTGTTTGAGTCGGTTTTCAGTATATTCCAATACAAGTGGAGCTCGATCCAAGAAAAAAATGATGTCTTTTTTTTATTTTGTGGACTGCCAATTTTGTATTGGAATATACTGAAAACGGGTGTTTGAGTCGGTTTTCAGTATATTCCAATAAAAGTGGAGCTCGATCCAAGAAAAAAATTATGTCTTTTTTTTTTTTTGTGGATTGCCAATTTTGTATTGGAATATACTGAAAACGGGTATTTGAGTCGGTTTTCAGTATATTTCAATACAAGTGGAGCTGGATCCAAGAAAAAAATGATGTCTTTTTTTTATGTTGTGAACAGCCAATTTTGTATTGGAATATACTGAAAACGGGCGTTCACGTTGGTTTTCAGTATATTACAATACAAGTGGAGCTGGATCCAAGAAAAAAATGATGTCTTTTTCTTATTTTGTGGACAGCCAATTTTGTATTGGAATATACTGAAAACGGGCGTTCACGTTGGTTTTCAGTATATTCCAATACAAATGGAGCTGGATCCAAGAAAAAAATGATGTCTTTTTTTTATGTTGTGGACTGCCCTATTTTGTATTGGAATATACTGAAAACGGGCGTTCACGTCGGTTTTCAGTATATTACAATACAAGTGGAGCTCGATCCAAGAAAAAAATGATGTCTTTTTTTTATTTTGTGGACAGCCAATTTTGTATTGGAATATACTGAAAACGGGCGTTCTCGTCGGTTTTCAGTATATTTCAATACAAATGGAGCTCCATCCAAGAAAAGAATGATGTCTTTTTTTATGTTGTGGACTGCCCTATTTTGTATTGGAATATACTGAAAACGGGCGTTCACGTTGGTTTTCAGTATATTACAATACAAGTGGAGCTGGATCCAGGAAAAAATGATGTCTTTTTTTTATTTTGTGGACAGCCAATTTTGTATTGGAATATACTGAAAACGGGTGTTTGAGTCGGTTTTCAGTATATTTCAATACAAATAGAGCTCGATCCAAGAAAGAAATGATGTCTTTTTTTTATTTTGTGGACTGCCAATTTGTATTGGAATATACTGAGAACGGGTATTTGAGTCGGTTTTCAGTATATTTCAATACAAGTGGAGCTGGATCTAAGAAAAAAATGATGTCTTTTTTTTATGTTGTGAACAGCCAATTTTGTATTGGAATATACTGAAAACGGGCGTTCACGTTGGTTTTCAGTATATTACAATACAAGTGGAGCTGGATCCAGGAAAAAATGATGTCTTTTTTTTATTTTGTGGACAGCCAATTTTGTATTGGTATATATTGAAAACGGGCGTTCACGTTGGTTTTCAGTATATTCCAATACAAATGGAGCTGGATCCAAGAAAAAAATGATGTCTTTTTTTATGTTGTGGACTGCCCTATTTTGTATTGGAATATACTGAAAACGGGCGTTCACGTCGGTTTTCAGTATATTACAATACAAGTGGAGCTCGATCCAAGAAAAAAATGATGTCTTTTTTTTATTTTGTGGACAGCCAATTTTGTATTGGAATATACTGAAAACGGGTGTTTGAGTCGGTTTTCAGTATATTTCAATACAAATAGAGCTCGATCCAAGAAAGAAATGATGTCTTTTTTTTATTTTATGGACTGCCAATTTGTATTGGAATATACTGAAAACGGGAGTTTGAGTCGGTTTTCAGTATATTTCAATACAAATAGAGCTCGATCCAAGAAAAAAATGATGTCTTTTTTTCATTTTGTGGACTGCCAATTTTGTATTGGAATATACTGAAAACGGGTGTTTGAGTCGGATTTCAGTATATTCCAATACAAATAGAGCTCGATCCAAGAAAAAAATGATGTCTTTTTTTTATGTTGTGAACAGCCAATTTTGTATTGGAATATACTGAAAACGGGCGTTCACGTTGGTTTTCAGTATATTACAATACAAGTGGAGCTCCATCCAAGAAAAAAATGATGTCTTTTTTTTATTTTGTGGACAGCCAATTTTGTATTGGAATATACTGAAAACGGGCGTTCACGTTGGTTTTCAGTATATTCCAATACAAATGGAGCTGGATCCAAGAAAAAAATGATGTCTTTTTTTTATGTTGTGGACTGCCCTATTTTGTATTGGAATATACTGAAAACGGGCGTTCACGTCGGTTTTCAGTATATTACAATACAAGTGGAGCTCGATCCAAGAAAAAAATGATGTCTTTTTTTTATTTTGTGGACAGCCAATTTTGTATTGGAATATACTGAAAACGGGCGTTCACGTCGGTTTTCAGTATATTACAATACAAGTGGAGCTCGATCCAAGAAAAAAATGATGTCTTTCTTTTATTTTGTGGACTGCCAATTTTGTATTGGAATATACTGAAAACGGGCGTTCACGTTGGTTTTCAGTATATTCCAATACAAATGGAGCTGGATCCAAGAAAAAAATGATGTCTTTTTTTTATGTTGTGGACTGCCCTATTTTGTATTGGAATATACTGAAAACGGGCGTTCACGTCGGTTTTCAGTATATTACAATACAAGTGGAGCTCGATCCAAGAAAAAAATGATGTCTTTTTTTTATTTTGTGGACAGCCAATTTTGTATTGGAATATACTGAAAACGGGTGTTTGAGTCGGTTTTCAGAATATTTCAATACAAATAGAGCTCGATCCAAGAAAGAAATGATGTCTTTTTTTTATTTTGTGGACTGCCAATTTTGTATTGGAATATACTGAAAACGGGTGTTTGAGTCGGTTTTCAGTATATTCCAATACAAGTGGAGCTCGATCCAAGAAAAAAATGATGTCTTTTTTTATTTTGTGGACTGCCAATTTTGTATTGGAATATACTGAAAACGGGTGTTTGAGTCGGTTTCAGTATATTCCAATACAAGTGGAGCTCGATCCAAGAAAAAAATGATGTCTTTTTTTTATTTTGTGGATTGCCAATTTGGTATTGGAATATACTGAAAACGGGTATTTGAGTCGGTTTTCAGTATATTTCAATACAAGTGGAGCTGGATCCAAGAAAAAATGATGTCTTTTTTTTATGTTGTGAACAGCCAATTTTGTATTGGAATATACTGAAAACGGGCGTTCACGTTGGTTTTCAGTATATTACAATACAAGTGGAGCTGGATCCAAGAAAAAAATGATGTCTTTTTTTTATTTTGTGGACAGCCAATTTTGTATTGGAATATACTGAAAACGGGCGTTCACGTTGGTTTTCAGTATATTCCAATACAAATGGAGCTGGATCCAAGAAAAAAATGATGTCTTTTTTTTATGTTGTGGACTGCCCTATTTTGTATTTGAATATACTGAAAACGGGCGCTCACGTCGGTTTTCAGTATATTACAATACAAGTGGAGCTCGATCCAAGAAAAAAATGATGTCTTTTTTTTATTTTGTGGACAGCCAATTTTGTATTGGAATATACTGAAAACGGGCGTTCACGACGGTTTTCAGTATATTACAATACAAGTGGAGCTCGATCCAAGAAAAAAATGATGTCTTTCTTTTATTTTGTGGACTGCCAATTTTGTATTGGAATATACTGAAAACGGGCGTTCTCGTCGGTTTTCAGTATATTTCAATACAAATGGAGCTCCATCCAAGAAAAAAATGATGTCTTTTTTTATGTTGTGGACTGCCCTATTTTGTATTAGAATATACTGAAAACGGGTGTTTGAGTCGGTTTTCAGTATATTTCAATACAAATAGAGCTCGATCCAAGAAAGAAATTATGTCTTTTTTTTTTTATTTTCTGGACTGCCAATTTGTATTGGAATTTACTGAAAACGGGTGTTTGAGTCGGTTTTCAGTATATTTCAATACAAATGGAGCTCGATCCAAGAAAGAAATGATGTCTTTTTTTTATTTTGTGGACTGCCAATTTTGTATTGGAATATACTGAAAACGAGTGTTTGAGTCGGTTTTCAGTATATTTCAATACAAATAGAGCTCGATCCAAGAAAGAAATGATGTCTTTTTTTTATTTTGTGGACTGCCAATTTGTATTGGAATATACTGAAAACGGGTGTTTGAGTCGGTTTTCAGTATATTTCAATACAAATAGAGCTCGATCCAAGAAAAAAATGATGTCTTTTTTTTATGTTGTGAACAGCCAATTTTGTATTGGAATATACTGAAAACGGGTGTTTGAGTCGGTTTTCAGTATATTCCAATACAAGTGGAGCTCGATCCAAGAAAAAAATGATGTCTTTTTTTTATTTTGTGGATTGCCAATTTTGTATTGGAATATACTGAAAACGGGTATTTGAGTCGGTTTTCAGTATATTCCAATACAAATGGAGCTGGATCCAAGAAAAAAATGATGTCTTTTTTTTATGTTGTGGACTGCCCTATTTTGTATTGGAATATACTGAAAACGGGCGTTCACGTCGGTTTTCAGTATATTACAATACAAGTGGAGCTCGATCCAAGAAAAAAATGATGTCTTTCTTTTATTTTGTGGACTGCCAATTTTGTATTGGAATATACTGAAAACGGGCGTTCACGTTGGTTTTCAGTATATTACAATACAAGTGGAGCTGGATCCAAGAAAAAAATGATGTCTTTTTTTTATTTTGTGGACAGCCAATTTTGTATTGGAATATATTGAAAACGGGCGTTCACGTTGGTTTTCAGTATATTCCAATACAAATGGAGCTGGATCCAAGAAAAAAATGATGTCTTTTTTTTATGTTGTGGACTGCCCTATTTTGTATTGGAATATACTGAAAACGGGCGTTCACGTCGGTTTTCAGTATATTACAATACAAGTGGAGCTCGATCCAAGAAAAAAATGATGTCTTTTTTTTATTTTGTGGACAGCCAATTTTGTATTGGAATATACTGAAAACGGGTGTTTGAGTCGGTTTTCAGTATATTTCAATACAAATGGAGCTCGATCCAAGAAAGAAATGATGTCTTTTTTTTATTTTGTGGACTGCCAATTTTGTATTGGAATATACTGAAAACGAGTGTTTGAGTCGGTTTTCAGTATATTTCAATACAAATAGAGCTCGATCCAAGAAAGAAATGATGTCTTTTTTTTATTTTGTGGACTGCCAATTTGTATTGGAATATACTGAAAACGGGTGTTTGAGTCGGTTTTCAGTATATTTCAATACAAATAGAGCTCGATCCAAGAAAAAATGATGTCTTTTTTTTATGTTGTGAACAGCCAATTTTGTATTGGAATATACTGAAAACGGGTGTTTGAGTCGGTTTTCAGTATATTCCAATACAAGTGGAGCTCGATCCAAGAAAAAAATGATGTCTTTTTTTTATTTTGTGGATTGCCAATTTTGTATTGGAATATACTGAAAACGGGTATTTGAGTCGGTTTTCAGTATATTCCAATACAAATGGAGCTGGATCCAAGAAAAAAATGATGTCTTTTTTTTATGTTGTGGACTGCCCTATTTTGTATTGGAATATACTGAAAACGGGCGTTCACGTCGGTTTTCAGTATATTACAATACAAGTGGAGCTCGATCCAAGAAAAAAATGATGTCTTTTTTTTATTTTGTGGACAGCCAATTTTGTATTGGAATATACTGAAAACGGGCGTTCACGTCGGTTTTCAGTATATTACAATACAAGTGGAGCTCGATCCAAGAAAAAAATGATGTCTTTCTTTTATTTTGTGGACTGCCAATTTTGTATTGGAATATACTGAAAACGGGCGTTCACGTTGGTTTTCAGTATATTACAATACAAGTGGAGCTGGATCCAAGAAAAAAATGATGTCTTTTTTTTATTTTGTGGACAGCCAATTTTGTATTGGAATATATTGAAAACGGCCGTTCACGTTGGTTTTCAGTATATTCCAATACAAATGGAGCTGGATCCAAGAAAAAAATGATGTCTTTTTTTTATGTTGTGGACTGCCCTATTTTGTATTGGAATATACTGAAAACGGGCGTTCACGTCGGTTTTCAGTATATTACAATACAAGTGGAGCTCGATCCAAGAAAAAAATGATTGTCTTTTTTTTATTTTGTGGACAGCCAATTTTGTATTGGAATATACTGAAAACGGGTGTTTGAGTCGGTTTTCAGTATATTTCAATACAAATAGAGCTCGATCCAAGAAAGAAATGATGTCTTTTTTTTATTTTGTGGACTGCCAATTTTGTATTGGAATATACTGAAAACGGGTGTTTGAGTCGGTTTTCAGTATATTCCAATACAAGTGGAGCTCGATCCAAGAAAAAAATGATGTCTTTTTTTATTTTGTGGACTGCCAATTTTGTATTGGAATATACTGAAAACGGGTGTTTGAGTCGGTTTCAGTATATTCCAATACAAGTGGAGCTCGATCCAAGAAAAAAATGATGTCTTTTTTTTATTTTGTGGATTGCCAATTTTGTATTGGAATATACTGAAAACGGGTGTTTGAGTCGGTTTTCAGTATATTTCAATACAAATAGAGCTCGATCCAAGAAAGAAATGATGTCTTTTTTTTATTTTGTGGACTGCCAATTTGTTTTGGAATATACTGAGAACGGGTATTTGAGTCGGTTTTCAGTATATTTCAATACAAGTGATAGTATATTACAATACAAGTGGAGCTGGATCCAAGAAAAAATGATGTCTTTTTTTTATTTTGTGGACAGCCAATTTTGTATTGGTATATACTGAAAACGGGCGTTCACGTTGGTTTTCAGTATATTCCAATACAAATGGAGCTGGATCCAAGAAAAAAATGATGTCTTTTTTTATGTTGTGGACTGCCCTATTTTGTATTGGAATATACTGAAAACGGGCGTTCACGTCGGTTTTCAGTATATTACAATACAAGTGGACCTCGATCCAAGAAAAAAATGATGTCTTTTTTTTATTTTGTGGACAGCCAATTTTGTATTGGAATATACTGAAAACGGGTGTTTGAGTCGGTTTTCAGTATATTTAAATACAAATAGAGCTCGATCCAAGAAAGAAATGATGTCTTTTTTTTATTTTGTGGACTGCCAATTTGTATTGGAATATACTGAAAACGGGTGTTTGAGTCGGTTTTCAGTATATTTCAATACAAATAGAGCTCGATCCAAGAAAAAAATGATGTCTTTTTTTCATTTTGTGGACTCCCAATTTTGTATTGGAATATACTGAAAACGGGTGTTTGAGTCGGTTTTCAGTATATTCCAATACAAGTGGAGCTCGATCCAAGAAAAAAATGATGTCTTTTTTTTATTTTGTGGACTGCCAATTTTGTATTGGAATATACTGAAAACGGGTGTTTGAGTCGGTTTTCAGTATATTCCAATAAAAGTGGAGCTCGATCCAAGAAAAAAATTATGTCTTTTTTTTTTTTTTGTGGATTGCCAATTTTGTATTGGAATATACTGAAAACGGGTATTTGAGTCGGTTTTCAGTATATTTCAATACAAGTGGAGCTGGATCCAAGAAAAAAATGATGTCTTTTTTTTATGTTGTGAACAGCCAATTTTGTATTGGAATATACTGAAAACGGGCGTTCACGTTGGTTTTCAGTATATTACAATACAAGTGGAGCTGGATCCAAGAAAAAAATGATGTCTTTTTCTTATTTTGTGGACAGCCAATTTTGTATTGGAATATACTGAAAACGGGCGTTCACGTTGGTTTTCAGTATATTCCAATACAAATGGAGCTGGATCCAAGAAAAAAATGATGTCTTTTTTTTATGTTGTGGACTGCCCTATTTTGTATTGGAATATACTGAAAACGGGCGTTCACGTCGGTTTTCAGTATATTACAATACAAGTGGAGCTCGATCCAAGAAAAAAATGATGTCTTTTTTTTATTTTGTGGACAGCCAATTTTGTATTGGAATATACTGAAAACGGGCGTTCTCGTCGGTTTTCAGTATATTTCAATACAAATGGAGCTCCATCCAAGAAAAGAATGATGTCTTTTTTTATGTTGTGGACTGCCCTATTTTGTATTGGAATATACTGAAAACGGGCGTTCACGTTGGTTTTCAGTATATTACAATACAAGTGGAGCTGGATCCAGGAAAAAATGATGTCTTTTTTTTATTTTGTGGACAGCCAATTTTGTATTGGAATATACTGAAAACGGGTGTTTGAGTCGGTTTTCAGTATATTTCAATACAAATAGAGCTCGATCCAAGAAAGAAATGATGTCTTTTTTTTATTTTGTGGACTGCCAATTTGTATTGCAATATACTGAGAACGGGTATTTGAGTCGGTTTTCAGTATATTTCAATACAAGTGGAGCTGGATCTAAGAAAAAAATGATGTCTTTTTTTTATGTTGTGAACAGCCAATTTTGTATTGGAATATACTGAAAACGGGCGTTCACGTTGGTTTTCAGTATATTACAATACAAGTGGAGCTGGATCCAGGAAAAAATGATGTCTTTTTTTTATTTTGTGGACAGCCAATTTTGTATTGGTATATATTGAAAACGGGCGTTCACGTTGGTTTTCAGTATATTCCAATACAAATGGAGCTGGATCCAAGAAAAAAATGATGTCTTTTTTTATGTTGTGGACTGCCCTATTTTGTATTGGAATATACTGAAAACGGGCGTTCACGTCGGTTTTCAGTATATTACAATACAAGTGGAGCTCGATCCAAGAAAAAAATGATGTCTTTTTTTTATTTTGTGGACAGCCAATTTTGTATTGGAATATACTGAAAACGGGTGTTTGAGTCGGTTTTCAGTATATTTCAATACAAATAGAGCTCGATCCAAGAAAGAAATGATGTCTTTTTTTTATTTTATGGACTGCCAATTTGTATTGGAATATACTGAAAACGGGAGTTTGAGTCGGTTTTCAGTATATTTCAATACAAATAGAGCTCGATCCAAGAAAAAAATGATGTCTTTTTTTCATTTTGTGGACTGCCAATTTTGTATTGGAATATACTGAAAACGGGTGTTTGAGTCGGTTTTCAGTATATTCCAATACAAATAGAGCTCGATCCAAGAAAAAAATGATGTCTTTTTTTATGTTGTGAACAGCCAATTTTGTATTGGAATATACTGAAAACGGGCGTTCACGTTGGTTTTCAGTATATTACAATACAAGTGGAGCTCCATCCAAGAAAAAAATGATGTCTTTTTTTTATTTTGTGGACAGCCAATTTTGTATTGGAATATACTGAAAACGGGCGTTCACGTTGGTTTTCAGTATATTCCAATACAAATGGAGCTGGATCCAAGAAAAAAATGATGTCTTTTTTTTATGTTGTGGACTGCCCTATTTTGTATTGGAATATACTGAAAACGGGCGTTCACGTCGGTTTTCAGTATATTACAATACAAGTGGAGCTCGATCCAAGAAAAAAATGATGTCTTTTTTTTATTTTGTGGACAGCCAATTTTGTATTGGAATATACTGAAAACGGGCGTTCACGTCGGTTTTCAGTATATTACAATACAAGTGGAGCTCGATCCAAGAAAAAAATGATGTCTTTCTTTTATTTTGTGGACTGCCAATTTTGTATTGGAATATACTGAAAACGGGCGTTCACGTTGGTTTTCAGTATATTCCAATACAAATGGAGCTGGATCCAAGAAAAAAATGATGTCTTTTTTTTATGTTGTGGACTGCCCTATTTTGTATTGGAATATACTGAAAACGGGCGTTCACGTCGGTTTTCAGTATATTACAATACAAGTGGAGCTCGATCCAAGAAAAAAATGATGTCTTTTTTTTATTTTGTGGACAGCCAATTTTGTATTGGAATATACTGAAAACGGGTGTTTGAGTCGGTTTTCAGTATATTTCAATACAAATAGAGCTCGATCCAAGAAAGAAATGATGTCTTTTTTTTATTTTGTGGACTGCCAATTTTGTATTGGAATATACTGAAAACGGGTGTTTGAGTCGGTTTTCAGTATATTCCAATACAAGTGGAGCTCGATCCAAGAAAAAAATGATGTCTTTTTTTATTTTGTGGACTGCCAATTTTGTATTGGAATATACTGAAAACGGGTGTTTGAGTCGGTTTCAGTATATTCCAATACAAGTGGAGCTCGATCCAAGAAAAAAATGATGTCTTTTTTTTATTTTGTGGATTGCCAATTTGGTATTGGAATATACTGAAAACGGGTATTTGAGTCGGTTTTCAGTATATTTCAATACAAGTGGAGCTGGATCCAAGAAAAAATGATGTCTTTTTTTTATGTTGTGAACAGCCAATTTTGTATTGGAATATACTGAAAACGGGCGTTCACGTTGGTTTTCAGTATATTACAATACAAGTGGAGCTGGATCCAAGAAAAAAATGATGTCTTTTTTTTATTTTGTGGACAGCCAATTTTGTATTGGAATATACTGAAAACGGGCGTTCACGTTGGTTTTCAGTATATTCCAATACAAATGGAGCTGGATCCAAGAAAAAAATGATGTCTTTTTTTTATGTTGTGGACTGCCCTATTTTGTATTTGAATATACTGAAAACGGGCGTTCACGTCGGTTTTCAGTATATTACAATACAAGTGGAGCTCGATCCAAGAAAAAAATGATGTCTTTTTTTTATTTTGTGGACAGCCAATTTTGTATTGGAATATACTGAAAACGGGCGTTCACGACGGTTTTCAGTATATTACAATACAAGTGGAGCTCGATCCAAGAAAAAAATGATGTCTTTCTTTTATTTTGTGGACTGCCAATTTTGTATTGGAATATACTGAAAACGGGCGTTCTCGTCGGTTTTCAGTATATTTCAATACAAATGGAGCTCGATCCAAGAAAGAAATGATGTCTTTTTTTTATTTTGTGGACTGCCAATTTTGTATTGGAATATACTGAAAACGAGTGTTTGAGTCGGTTTTCAGTATATTTCAATACAAATAGAGCTCGATCCAAGAAAGAAATGATGTCTTTTTTTTATTTTGTGGACTGCCAATTTGTATTGGAATATACTGAAAACGGGTGTTTGAGTCGGTTTTCAGTATATTTCAATACAAATAGAGCTCGATCCAAGAAAAAAATGATGTCTTTTTTTTATGTTGTGAACAGCCAATTTTGTATTGGAATATACTGAAAACGGGTGTTTGAGTCGGTTTTCAGTATATTCCAATACAAGTGGAGCTCGATCCAAGAAAAAAATGATGTCTTTTTTTTATTTTGTGGATTGCCAATTTTGTATTGGAATATACTGAAAACGGGTATTTGAGTCGGTTTTCAGTATATTCCAATACAAATGGAGCTGGATCCAAGAAAAAAATGATGTCTTTTTTTTATGTTGTGGACTGCCCTATTTTGTATTGGAATATACTGAAAACGGGCGTTCACGTCGGTTTTCAGTATATTACAATACAAGTGGAGCTCGATCCAAGAAAAAAATGATGTCTTTTTTTTATTTTGTGGACAGCCAATTTTGTATTGGAATATACTGAAAACGGGCGTTCACGTCGGTTTTCAGTATATTACAATACAAGTGGAGCTCGATCCAAGAAAAAAATGATGTCTTTCTTTTATTTTGTGGACTGCCAATTTTGTATTGGAATATACTGAAAACGGGCGTTCACGTTGGTTTTCAGTATATTACAATACAAGTGGAGCTGGATCCAAGAAAAAAATGATGTCTTTTTTTTATTTTGTGGACAGCCAATTTTGTATTGGAATATATTGAAAACGGGCGTTCACGTTGGTTTTCAGTATATTCCAATACAAATGGAGCTGGATCCAAGAAAAAAATGATGTCTTTTTTTTATGTTGTGGACTGCCCTATTTTGTATTGGAATATACTGAAAACGGGCGTTCACGTCGGTTTTCAGTATATTACAATACAAGTGGAGCTCGATCCAAGAAAAAAATGATGTCTTTTTTTTATTTTGTGGACAGCCAATTTTGTATTGGAATATACTGAAAACGGGTGTTTGAGTCGGTTTTCAGTATATTTCAATACAAATGGAGCTCGATCCAAGAAAGAAATGATGTCTTTTTTTTATTTTGTGGACTGCCAATTTTGTATTGGAATATACTGAAAACGAGTGTTTGAGTCGGTTTTCAGTATATTTCAATACAAATAGAGCTCGATCCAAGAAAGAAATGATGTCTTTTTTTTATTTTGTGGACTGCCAATTTGTATTGGAATATACTGAAAACGGGTGTTTGAGTCGATTTTCAGTATATTTCAATACAAATAGAGCTCGATCCAAGAAAAAAATGATGTCTTTTTTTTATGTTGTGAACAGCCAATTTTGTATTGGAATATACTGAAAACGGGTGTTTGAGTCGGTTTTCAGTATATTCCAATACAAGTGGAGCTCGATCCAAGAAAAAAATGATGTCTTTTTTTTATTTTGTGGATTGCCAATTTTGTATTGGAATATACTGAAAACGGGTATTTGAGTCGGTTTTCAGTATATTCCAATACAAATGGAGCTGGATCCAAGAAAAAAATGATGTCTTTTTTTTATGTTGTGGACTGCCCTATTTTGTATTGGAATATACTGAAAACGGGCGTTCACGTCGGTTTTCAGTATATTACAATACAAGTGGAGCTCGATCCAAGAAAAAAATGATGTCTTTTTTTTATTTTGTGGACAGCCAATTTTGTATTGGAATATACTGAAAACGGGCGTTCACGTCGGTTTTCAGTATATTACAATACAAGTGGAGCTCGATCCAAGAAAAAAATGATGTCTTTCTTTTATTTTGTGGACTGCCAATTTTGTATTGGAATATACTGAAAACGGGCGTTCACGTTGGTTTTCAGTATATTACAATACAAGTGGAGCTGGATCCAAGAAAAAAATGATGTCTTTTTTTTATTTTGTGAACAGCCAATTTTGTATTGGAATATACTGAAAACGGGCGTTCACGTTGGTTTTCAGTATATTCCAATACAAATGGAGCTGGATCCAAGAAAAAAATGATGTCTTTTTTTTATGTTGTGGACTGCCCTATTTTGTATTGGAATATACTGAAAACGGGCGTTCACGTCGGTTTTCAGTATATTACAATACAAGTGGAGCTCGATCCAAGAAAAAAATGATGTCTTTTTTTTATTTTGTGGACAGCCAATTTTGTATTGGAATATACTGAAAACGGGTGTTTGAGTCGGTTTTCAGTATATTTCAATACAAATAGAGCTCGATCCAAGAAAGAAATGATGTCTTTTTTTTATTTTGTGGATTGCCAATTTGGTATTGGAATATACTGAAAACGGGTATTTGAGTCGGTTTTCAGTATATTTCAATACAAGTGGAGCTGGATCCAAGAAAAAATGATGTCTTTTTTTTATGTTGTGAACAGCCAATTTTGTATTGGAATATACTGAAAACGGGCGTTCACGTTGGTTTTCAGTATATTACAATACAAGTGGAGCTGGATCCAAGAAAAAAATTATGTCTTTTTTTTATTTTGTGGACAGCCAATTTTGTATTGGAATATACTGAAAACGGGCGTTCACGTTGGTTTTCAGTATATTCCAATACAAATGGAGCTGGATCCAAGAAAAAAATGATGTCTTTTTTTTATGTTGTGGACTGCCCTATTTTGTATTGGAATATACTTAAAACGGGCGTTCACGTCGGTTTTCAGTATATTACAATACAAGTGGAGCTCGATCCAAGAAAAAAATGATGTCTTTTTTTTATTTTGTGGACAGCCAATTTTGTATTGGAATATACTGAAAACGGGCGTTCTCGTCGGTTTTCAGTATATTTCAATACAAATGGAGCTCCATCCAAGAAAAAAATGATGTCTTTTTTTATGTTGTGGACTGCCCTATTTTGTATTAGAATATACTGAAAACGGGTGTATGAGTCGGTTTTCAGTATATTTCAATACAAATAGAGCTCCATCCAAGAAAGAAATGATGTCTTTTTTTTTATGTTGTGAACAGCCAATTTTGTATTGGAATATACTGAAAACGGGTGTTTGAGTCGGTTTTCAGTATATTCCAATACAAGTGGAGCTCGATCCAAGAAAAAAATGATGTCTTTTTTTTATTTTGTGGATTGCCAATTTTGTATTGGAATATACTGAAAACGGGTATTTGAGTCGGTTTTCAGTATATTCCAATACAAATGGAGCTGGATCCAAGAAAAAAATGATGTCTTTTTTTTATGTTGTGGACTGCCCTATTTTGTATTGGAATATACTGAAAACGGGCGTTCACGTCGGTTTTCAGTATATTACAATACAAGTGGAGCTCGATCCAAGAAAAAAATGATGTCTTTTTTTTATTTTGTGGACAGCCAATTTTGTATTGGAATATACTGAAAACGGGCGTTCACGTCGGTTTTCAGTATATTACAATACAAGTGGAGCTCGATCCAAGAAAAAAATGATGTCTTTCTTTTATTTTGTGGACTGCCAATTTTGTATTGGAATATACTGAAAACGGGCGTTCACGTTGGTTTTCAGTATATTACAATACAAGTGGAGCTGGATCCAAGAAAAAAATGATGTCTTTTTTTTATTTTGTGGACAGCCAATTTTGTATTGGAATATATTGAAAACGGGCGTTCACGTTGGTTTTCAGTATATTCCAATACAAATGGAGCTGGATCCAAGAAAAAAATGATGTCTTTTTTTTATGTTGTGGACTGCCCTATTTTGTATTGGAATATACTGAAAACGGGCGTTCACGTCGGTTTTCAGTATATTACAATACAAGTGGAGCTGGATCCAAGAAAAAAATGATGTCTTTTTTTTATTTTGTGGACAGCCAATTTTGTATTGGAATATACTGAAAACGGGTGTTTGAGTCGGTTTTCAGTATATTTCAATACAAATAGAGCTCGATCCAAGAAAGAAATGATGTCTTTTTTTTATTTTGTGGACTGCCAATTTTGTATTGGAATATACTGAAAACGGGTGTTTGAGTCGGTTTTCAGTATATTCCAATACAAGTGGAGCTCGATCCAAGAAAAAAATGATGTCTTTTTTTATTTTGTGGACTGCCAATTTTGTATTGGAATATACTGAAAACGGGTGTTTGAGTCGGTTTCAGTATATTCCAATACAAGTGGAGCTCGATCCAAGAAAAAAATGATGTCTTTTTTTTATTTTGTGGATTGCCAATTTGGTATTGGAATATACTGAAAACGGGTATTTGAGTCGGTTTTCAGTATATTTCAATACAAGTGGAGCTGGATCCAAGAAAAAATGATGTCTTTTTTTTATGTTGTGAACAGCCAATTTTGTATTGGAATATACTGAAAACGGGCGTTCACGTTGGTTTTCAGTATATTACAATACAAGTGGAGCTGGATCCAAGAAAAAAATTATGTCTTTTTTTTATTTTGTGGACAGCCAATTTTGTATTGGAATATACTGAAAACGGGCGTTCACGTTGGTTTTCAGTATATTCCAATACAAATGGAGCTGGATCGAAGAAAAAAATGATGTCTTTTTTTTATGTTGTGGACTGCCCTATTTTGTATTGGAATATACTTAAAACGGGCGTTCACGTCGGTTTTCAGTATATTACAATACAAGTGGAGCTCGATCCAAGAAAAAAATGATGTCTTTTTTTTATTTTGTGGACAGCCAATTTTGTATTGGAATATACTGAAAACGGGCGTTCTCGTCGGTTTTCAGTATATTTCAATACAAATGGAGCTCCATCCAAGAAAAAAATGATGTCTTTTTTTATGTTGTGGACTGCCCTATTTTGTATTAGAATATACTGAAAACGGGTGTATGAGTCGGTTTTCAGTATATTTCAATACAAATAGAGCTCCATCCAAGAAAGAAATGATGTCTTTTTTTTTTATTTTCTGGACTGCCAATTTGTATTGGAATATACTGAAAACGGGTGTTTGAGTCGGTTTTCAGTATATTTCAATACAAATGGAGCTCGATCCAAGAAAGAAATGATGTCTTTTTTTTATTTTGTGGACTGCCAATTTTGTATTGGAATATACTGAAAACGGGTGTTTGAGTCGGTTTTCAGTATATTTCAATACAAATGGAGCTCGATCCAAGAAAGAAATGATGTCTTTTTTTTATTTTGTGGACTGCCAATTTGTATTATAATATACTGAAAACGGGTGTTTGAGTCGGTTTTCAGTATATTTCAATACAAATAGAGCTCGATCCAAGAAAAAAATGATGTCTTTTTTTTATGTTGTGAACAGCCAATTTTGTATTGGAATATACTGAAAACGGGCGTTCACGTTGGTTTTCAGTATATTACAATACAAGTGGAGCTGGATCCAAGAAAAAAATGATGTCTTTTTTTTATTTTGTGGACAGCCAATTTTGTATTGGAATATACTGAAAACGGGCGTTCACGTTGGTTTTCAGTATATTCCAATACAAATGGAGCTGGATCCAAGAAAAAAATGATGTCTTTTTTTTATGTTGTGGACTGCCCTATTTTGTATTGGAATATACTGAAAACGGGCGTTCACGTCGGTTTTCAGTATATTACAATACAAGTGGAGCTCGATCCAAGAAAAAAATGATGTCTTTCTTTTATTTTGTGGACTGCCAATTTTGTATTGGAATATACTGAAAACGGGCGTTCACGTTGGTTTTCAGTATATTACAATACAAGTGGAGCTGGATCCAAGAAAAAAATGATGTCTTTTTTTTATTTTGTGGACAGCCAATTTTGTATTGGAATATACTGAAAACGGGCGTTCACGTTGGTTTTCAGTATATTCCAATACAAATGGAGCTGGATCCAAGAAAATAATGATGTCTTTTTTTTATGTTGTGGACTGCCCTATTTTGTATTTGAATATACTGAAAACGGGCGTTCACGTCGGTTTTCAGTATATTACAATACAAGTGGAGCTCGATCCAAGAAAAAAATGATGTCTTTTTTTTATTTTGTGGACAGCCAATTTTGTATTGGAATATACTGAAAACGGGTGTTTGAGTCGGTTTTCAGTATATTTCAATACAAATAGAGCTCGATCCAAGAAAGAAATGATGTCTTTTTTTTATTTTGTGGACTGCCAATTTTGTATTGGAATATACTGAAAACGGGTGTTTGAGTCGGTTTTCAGTATATTTCAATACAAATAGAGCTCGATCCAAGAAAGAAATGATGTCTTTTTTTTATTTTGTGGACTGCCAATTTTGTATTGGAATATACTGAAAACGGGTGTTTGAGTCGGTTTTCAGTATATTCCAATACAAGTGGAGCTCGATCCAAGAAAAAAATGATGTCTTTTTTTATTTTGTGGACTGCCAATTTTGTATTGGAATATACTGAAAACGGGTGTTTGAGTCGGTTTCAGTATATTCCAATACAAGTGGAGCTGGATCCAAGAAAAAAATGATGTCTTTTTTTTATTTTGTGGATTGCCAATTTGGTATTGCAATATACTGAAAACGGGCGTTCACGTTGGTTTTCAGTATATTCCAATACAAATGGAGCTGGATCCAAGAAAAAAATGATGTCTTTTTTTTATGTTGTGGACTGCCCTATTTTGTATTGGAATATACTGAAAACGGGCGTTCACGTCGGTTTTCAGTATATTACAATACAAGTGGAGCTGGATCCAAGAAAAAAATGATGTCTTTTTTTTATTTTGTGGACAGCCAATTTTGTATTGGAATATACTGAAAACGGGCGTTCACGTTGGTTTTCAGTATATTCCAATACAAATGGAGCTGGATCCAAGAAAAAAATGATGTCTTTTTTTTATGTTGTGGACTGCCCTATTTTGTATTGGAATATACTGAAAACAGGCGTTCACGTCGGTTTTCAGTATATTACAATACAAGTGGAGCTCGATCCAAGAAAAAAATGATGTCTTTTTTTTATTTTGTGGACTGCCAATTTTGTATTGGAATATATTGAAAACGGGTGTTTGAGTCGGTTTTCAGTATATTCCAATACAAGTGGAGCTCGATCCAAGAAAAAAATGATGTCTTTTTTTTATTTTGTGGATTCCCAATTTTGTATTGGAATATACTGAAAACGGGTATTTGAGTCGGTTTTCAGTATATTACAATACAAGTGGAGCTCGATCCAAGAAAAAAATGATGTCTTTTTTTTATTTTGTGGACAGCCAATTTTGTATTGGAATATACTGAAAACGGGTGTTTGAGTCGGTTTTCAGTATATTTCAATACAAATAGAGCTCGATCCAAGAAAGAAATGATGTCTTTTTTTTATTTTGTGGACTGCCAATTTGTATTGGAATATACTGAAAACGGGTGTTTGAGTCGGTTTTCAGTATATTCCAATACAAGTGGAGCTCGATCCAAGAAAAAAATGATGTTTTTTTTATTTTGTGGACTGCCAATTTTGTATTGGAATATACTGAAAACGGGTGTTTGAGTCGGTTTCAGTATATTCCAATACAAGTGGAGCTCGATCCAAGAAAAAAATGATGTCTTTTTTTTATTTTGTGGATTGCCAATTTGGTATTGCAATATACTGAAAACGGGTATTTGAGTCGGTTTTCAGTATATTTCAATACAAGTGGAGCTGGATCCAAGAAAAAACGATGTCTTTTTTTTATGTTGTGAACAGCCAATTTTGTATTGGAATATACTGAAAACGGGCGTTCACGTTGGTTTTCAGTATATTACAATACAAGTGGAGCTGGATCCAAGAAAAAAATGATGTCTTTTTTTTATTTTGTGGACAGCCAATTTTGTATTGGAATATACTGAAAACGGGCGTTCACGTTGGTTTTCAGTATATTCCAATACAAATGGAGCTGGATCCAAGAAAAAAATGATGTCTTTTTTTTATGTTGTGGACTGCCCTATTTTGTATTAGAATATACTGAAAACGGGTGTATGAGTCGGTTTTCAGTATATTTCAATACAAATAGAGCTCCATCCAAGAAAGAAATGATGTCTTTTTTTTTTATTTTCTGGACTGCCAATTTGTATTAGAATATACTGAAAACGGGTGTTTGAGTCGGTTTTCAGTATATTTCAATACAAATAGAGCTCGATCCAAGAAAGAAATGATGTCTTTTTTTTTTTATTTTCTGGACTGCCAATTTGTATTGGAATATACTGAAAACGGGTGTTTGAGTCGGTTTTCAGTATATTTCAATACAAATGGAGCTCGATCCAAGAAAGAAATGATGTCTTTTTTTTATTTTGTGGACTGCCAATTTTGTATTGGAATATACTGAAAACGAGTGTTTGAGTCGGTTTTCAGTATATTTCAATACAAATAGAGCTCGATCCAAGAAAGAAATGATGTCTTTTTTTTATTTTGTGGACTGCCAATTTGTATTGGAATATACTGAAAACGGGTGTTTGACTCGGTTTTCAGTATATTTCAATACAAATAGAGCTCGATCCAAGAAAAAAATGATGTCTTTTTTTTATTTTGTGGACTGCCAATTTTGTATTGGAATATACTGAAAACGGGTGTTTGAGTCGGTTTTCAGTATATTCCAATACAAGTGGAGCTCGATCCAAGAAAAAAATGATGTCTTTTTTTTATTTTGTGGATTGCCAATTTTGTATTGGAATATACTGAAAACGGGTATTTGAGTCGGTTTTCAGTATATTTCAATACAAGTGGAGCTGGATCCAAGAAAAAAATGATGTCTTTTTTTTATGTTGTGAACAGCCAATTTTGTATTGGAATATACTGAAAACGGGCGTTCACGTTGGTTTTCAGTATATTACAATACAAGTGGAGCTGGATCCAAGAAAAAAATGATGTCTTTTTTTTATTTTGTGGACAGCCAATTTTGTATTGGAATATACTGAAAACGGGCGTTCACGTTGGTTTTCAGTATATTCCAATACAAATGGAGCTGGATCCAAGAAAAAAATGATGTCTTTTTTTTATGTTGTGGACTGCCCTATTTTGTATTGGAATATACTGAAAACGGGCGTTCACGTCGGTTTTCAGTATATTACAATACAAGTGGAGCTGGATCCAAGAAAAAAATGATGTCTTTTTTTTATTTTGTGGACAGCCAATTTTGTATTGGAATATACTGAAAACGGGCGTTCACGTTGGTTTTCAGTATATTCCAATACAAATGGAGCTGGATCCAAGAAAAAAATGATGTCTTTTTTTTATGTTGTGGACTGCCCTATTTTGTATTGGAATATACTGAAAACGGGCGTTCACGTCGGTTTTCAGTATATTACAATACAAGTGGAGCTCGATCCAAGAAAAAAATGATGTCTTTTTTTTATTTTGTGGACTGCCAATTTTGTATTGGAATATATTGAAAACGGGTGTTTGAGTCGGTTTTCAGTATATTCCAATACAAGTGGAGCTCGATCCAAGAAAAAAATGATGTCTTTTTTTTATTTTGTGGATTCCCAATTTTGTATTGGAATATACTGAAAACGGGTATTTGAGTCGGTTTTCAGTATATTACAATACAAGTGGAGCTCGATCCAAGAAAAAAATGATGTCTTTTTTTTATTTTGTGGACAGCCAATTTTGTATTGGAATATACTGAAAACGGGTGTTTGAGTCGGTTTTCAGTATATTTCAATACAAATAGAGCTCGATCCAAGAAAGAAATGATGTCTTTTTTTTATTTTGTGGACTGCCAATTTGTATTGGAATATACTGAAAACGGGTATTTGAGTCGGTTTTCAGTATATTACAATACAAGTGGAGCTCGATCCAAGAAAAAAATGATGTCTTTTTTTTATTTTGTGGACAGCCAATTTTGTATTGGAATATACTGAAAACGGGCGTTCACGTCGGTTTTCAGTATATTACAATACAAGTGGAGCTCGATCCAAGAAAAAAATGATGTCTTTCTTTTATTTTGTGGACTGCCAATTTTGTATTGGAATATACTGAAAACGGGCGTTCACGTTGGTTTTCAGTATATTACAATACAAGTGGAGCTGGATCCAAGAAAAAAATGATGTCTTTTTTTTATTTTGTGGACAGCCAATTTTGTATTGGAATATACTGAAAACGGGCGTTCACGTTGGTTTTCAGTATATTCCAATACAAATGGAGCTGGATCCAAGAAAAAAATGATGTCTTTTTTTTATGTTGTGGACTGCCCTATTTTGTATTGGAATATACTGAAAACGGGCGTTCACGTCGGTTTTCAGTATATTACAATACAAGTGGAGCTCGATCCAAGAAAAAAATGATGTCTTTTTTTTATTTTGTGGGCAGCCAATTTTGTATTGGAATATACTGAAAACGGGTGTTTGAGTCGGTTTTCAGTATATTTCAATACAAATAGAGCTCGATCCAAGAAAGAAATGATGTCTTTTTTTTATTTTGTGGACTGCCAATTTTGTATTGGAATATACTGAAAACGGGCGTTCACGTTGGTTTTCAGTATATTACAATACAAGTGGAGCTGGATCCAAGAAAAAAAAGATGTCTTTTTTTTATTTTGTGGACAGCCAATTTTGTATTGGAATATACTGGAAACGGGCGTTCACGTTGGTTTTCAGTATATTACAATACAAATGGAGCTGGATCCAAGAAAAAAATTATGTCTTTTTTTATGTTGTGGACTGCCCTATTTTGTATTGGAATATACTGAAAACGGGCGTTCACGTCGGTTTTCAGTATATTACAATACAAGTGGAGCTCGATCCAAGAAAAAAATGATGTCTTTTTTTTATTTTGTGGACAGCCAATTTTGTATTGGAATATACTTAAAACGGGTGTTTGAGTCGGTTTTCAGTATATTTCAATACAAATAGAGCTCGATCCAAGAAAGAAATGATGTCTTTTTTTTATTTTGTGGACTGCCAATTTGTATTGGAATATACTGAAAACGGGTGTTTGAGTCGGTTTTCAGTATATTTCAATACAAATAGAGCTCGATCCAAGAAAAAAATGATGTCTTTTTTTTATTTTGTGGACTGCCAATTTTGTATTGGGATATACTGAAAACGGGTGTTTGAGTCGGTTTTCAGTATATTCCAATACAAGTGGAGCTCGATCCAAGAAAAAAATGATGTCTTTTTTTTATTTTGTGGACTGCCAATTTTGTATTGGAATATATTGAAAACGGGTGTTTGAGTCGGTTTTCAGTATATTCCAATACAAGTGGAGCTCGATCCAAGAAAAAAATGATGTCTTTTTTTTATTTTGTGGATTCCCAATTTTGTATTGGAATATACTGAAAACGGGTATTTGAGTCGGTTTTCAGTATATTTCAATACAAGTGGAGCTGGATCCAAGAAAAAAATGATGTCTTTTTTTTATGTTGTGAACAGCCAATTTTGTATTGGAATATACTGAAAACGGGCGTTCACGTTGGTTTTCAGTATATTACAATACAAGTGGAGCTGGATCCAAGAAAAAAATGATGTCTTTTTTTTATTTTGTGGACAGCCAATTTTGTATTGGAATATACTGAAAACGGACGTTCTCGTCGGTTTTCAGTATATTTCAATACAAATGGAGCTCCATCCAAGAAAAAAATGATGTCTTTTTTTATGTTGTGGACTGCCCTATTTTGTATTAGAATATACTGAAAACGGGCGTTCACGTTGGTTTTCAGTATATTCCAATACAAATGGAGCTGGATCCAAGAAAAAAATGATGTCTTTTTTTTATGTTGTGGACTGCCCTATTTTGTATTGGAATATACTTAAAACGGGCGTTCACGTCGGTTTTCAGTATATTACAATACAAGTGGAGCTCGATCCAAGAAAAAAATGATGTCTTTTTTTTATTTTGTGGACTGCCAATTTTGTATTGGAATATACTGAAAACGGGCGTTCTCGTCGGTTTTCAGTATATTTCAATACAAATGGAGCTCCAACCAAGAAAAAAATGATGTCTTTTTTTATGTTGTGGACTGCCCTATTTTGTATTAGAATATACTGAAAACGGGTGTATGAGTCGGTTTTCAGTATATTTCAATACAAATAGAGCTCCATCCAAGAAAGAAATGATGTCTTTTTTTTTATTTTCTGGACTGCCAATTTGTATTAGAATATACTGAAAACGGGTGTTTGAGTCGGTTTTCAGTATATTTCAATACAAATAGAGCTCGATCCAAGAAAGAAATGATGTCTTTTTTTTATTTTGTGGACTGCCAATTTTGTATTGGAATATACTGAAAACGGGCGTTCACGTTGGTTTTCAGTATATTACAATACAAGTGGAGCTGGATCCAAGAAAAAAAAGATGTCTTTTTTTTATTTTGTGGACAGCCAATTTTGTATTGGAATATACTGGAAACGGGCGTTCACGTTGGTTTTCAGTATATTACAATACAAATGGAGCTGGATCCAAGAAAAAAATTATGTCTTTTTTTATGTTGTGGACTGCCCTATTTTGTATTGGAATATACTGAAAACGGGCGTTCACGTCGGTTTTCAGTATATTACAATACAAGTGGAGCTCGATCCAAGAAAAAAATGATGTCTTTTTTTTATTTTGTGGACAGCCAATTTTGTATTGGAATATACTTAAAACGGGTGTTTGAGTCGGTTTTCAGTATATTTCAATACAAATAGAGCTCGATCCAAGAAAGAAATGATGTCTTTTTTTTATTTTGTGGACTGCCAATTTGTATTGGAATATACTGAAAACGGGTGTTTGAGTCGGTTTTCAGTATATTTCAATACAAATAGAGCTCGATCCAAGAAAAAAATGATGTCTTTTTTTTATTTTGTGGACTGCCAATTTTGTATTGGGATATACTGAAAACGGGTGTTTGAGTCGGTTTTCAGTATATTCCAATACAAGTGGAGCTCGATCCAAGAAAAAAATGATGTCTTTTTTTTATTTTGTGGACTGCCAATTTTGTATTGGAATATATTGAAAACGGGTGTTTGAGTCGGTTTTCAGTATATTCCAATACAAGTGGAGCTCGATCCAAGAAAAAAATGATGTCTTTTTTTTATTTTGTGGATTCCCAATTTTGTATTGGAATATACTGAAAACGGGTATTTGAGTCGGTTTTCAGTATATTTCAATACAAGTGGAGCTGGATCCAAGAAAAAAATGATGTCTTTTTTTTATGTTGTGAACAGCCAATTTTGTATTGGAATATACTGAAAACGGGCGTTCACGTTGGTTTTCAGTATATTACAATACAAGTGGAGCTGGATCCAAGAAAAAAATGATGTCTTTTTTTTATTTTGTGGACAGCCAATTTTGTATTGGAATATACTGAAAACGGACGTTCTCGTCGGTTTTCAGTATATTTCAATACAAATGGAGCTCCATCCAAGAAAAAAATGATGTCTTTTTTTATGTTGTGGACTGCCCTATTTTGTATTAGAATATACTGAAAACGGGCGTTCACGTTGGTTTTCAGTATATTCCAATACAAATGGAGCTGGATCCAAGAAAAAAATGATGTGTTTTTTTTATGTTGTGGACTGCCCTATTTTGTATTGGAATATACTTAAAACGGGCGTTCACGTCGGTTTTCAGTATATTACAATACAAGTGGAGCTCGATCCAAGAAAAAAATGATGTCTTTTTTTTATTTTGTGGACTGCCAATTTTGTATTGGAATATACTGAAAACGGGCGTTCTCGTCGGTTTTCAGTATATTTCAATACAAATGGAGCTCCAACCAAGAAAAAAATGATGTCTTTTTTTATGTTGTGGACTGCCCTATTTTGTATTAGAATATACTGAAAACGGGTGTATGAGTCGGTTTTCAGTATATTTCAATACAAATAGAGCTCCATCCAAGAAAGAAATGATGTCTTTTTTTTTATTTTCTGGACTGCCAATTTGTATTAGAATATACTGAAAACGGGTGTTTGAGTCGGTTTTCAGTATATTTCAATACAAATAGAGCTCGATCCAAGAAAGAAATGATGTCTTTTTTTTTTTATTTTCTGGACTGCCAATTTGTATTGGAATATACTGAAAACGGGTGTTTGAGTCGGTTTTCAGTATATTTCAATACAAATGGAGCTCGATCCAAGAAAGAAATGATGTCTTTTTTTTATTTTGTGGACTGCCAATTTTGTATTGGAATATACTGAAAACGAGTGTTTGAGTCGGTTTTCAGTATATTTCAATACAAATAGAGCTCGATCCAAGAAAGAAATGATGTCTTTTTTTTATTTTGTGGACTGCCAATTTGTATTGGAATATACTGAAAACGGGTGTTTGACTCGGTTTTCAGTATATTTCAATACAAATAGAGCTCGATCCAAGAAAAAAATGATGTCTTTTTTTTATTTTGTGGACTGCCAATTTTGTATTGGAATATACTGAAAACGGGTGTTTGAGTCGGTTTTCAGTATACTCCAATACAAGTGGAGCTCGATCCAAGAAAAAAATGATGTCTTTTTTTTATTTTGTGGATTGCCAATTTTGTATTGGAATATACTGAAAACGGGTATTTGAGTCGGTTTTCAGTATATTTCAATACAAGTGGAGCTGGATCCAAGAAAAAAATGATGTCTTTTTTTTATGTTGTGAACAGCCAATTTTGTATTGGAATATACTGAAAACGGGCGTTCACGTTGGTTTTCAGTATATTACAATACAAGTGGAGCTGGACTCAAGAAAAAAATGATGTCTTTTTTTTATTTTGTGGACAGCCAATTTTGTATTGGAATATACTGAAAACGGGCGTTCACGTTGGTTTTCAGTATATTCCAATACAAATGGAGCTGGATCCAAGAAAAAAATGATGTCTTTTTTTTATGTTGTGGACTGCCCTATTTTGTATTGGAATATACTGAAAACGGGCGTTCACGTCGGTTTTCAGTATATTACAATACAAGTGGAGCTGGATCCAAGAAAAAAATGATGTCTTTTTTTTATTTTGTGGACAGCCAATTTTGTATTGGAATATACTGAAAACGGGCGTTCACGTTGGTTTTCAGTATATTCCAATACAAATGGAGCTGGATCCAAGAAAAAAATGATGTCTTTTTTTTATGTTGTGGACTGCCCTATTTTGTATTGGAATATACTGAAAACGGGCGTTCACGTCGGTTTTCAGTATATTACAATACAAGTGGAGCTCGATCCAAGAAAAAAATGATGTCTTTTTTTTATTTTGTGGACTGCCAATTTTGTATTGGAATATATTGAAAACGGGTGTTTGAGTCGGTTTTCAGTATATTCCAATACAAGTGGAGCTCGATCCAAGAAAAAAATGATGTCTTTTTTTTATTTTGTGGATTCCCAATTTTGTATTGGAATATACTGAAAACGGGTATTTGAGTCGGTTTTCAGTATATTACAATACAAGTGGAGCTCGATCCAAGAAAAAAATGATGTCTTTTTTTTATTTTGTGGACAGCCAATTTTGTATTGGAATATACTGAAAACGGGTGTTTGAGTCGGTTTTCAGTATATTTCAATACAAATAGAGCTCGATCCAAGAAAGAAATGATGTCTTTTTTTTATTTTGTGGACTGCCAATTTGTATTGGAATATACTGAAAACGGGTATTTGAGTCGGTTTTCAGTATATTACAATACAAGTGGAGCTCGATCCAAGAAAAAAATGATGTCTTTTTTTTATTTTGTGGACAGCCAATTTTGTATTGGAATATACTGAAAACGGGCGTTCACGTCGGTTTTCAGTATATTACAATACAAGTGGAGCTCGATCCAAGAAAAAAATGATGTCTTTCTTTTATTTTGTGGACTGCCAATTTTGTATTGGAATATACTGAAAACGGGCGTTCACGTTGGTTTTCAGTATATTACAATACAAGTGGAGCTGGATCCAAGAAAAAAATGATGTCTTTTTTTTATTTTGTGGACAGCCAATTTTGTATTGGAATATACTGAAAACGGGCGTTCACGTTGGTTTTCAGTATATTCCAATACAAATGGAGCTGGATCCAAGAAAAAAATGATGTCTTTTTTTTATGTTGTGGACTGCCCTATTTTGTATTGGAATATACTGAAAACGGGCGTTCACGTCGGTTTTCAGTATATTACAATACAAGTGGAGCTCGATCCAAGAAAAAAATGATGTCTTTTTTTTATTTTGTGGACAGCCAATTTTGTATTGGAATATACTGAAAACGGGTGTTTGAGTCGGTTTTCAGTATATTTCAATACAAATAGAGCTCGATCCAAGAAAGAAATGATGTCTTTTTTTTATTTTGTGGACTGCCAATTTTGTATTGGAATATACTGAAAACGGGCGTTCACGTTGGTTTTCAGTATATTACAATACAAGTGGAGCTGGATCCAAGAAAAAAATGATGTCTTTTTTTTATTTTGTGGACAGCCAATTTTGTATTGGAATATACTGGAAACGGGCGTTCACGTTGGTTTTCAGTATATTACAATACAAATGGAGCTGGATCCAAGAAAAAAATTATGTCTTTTTTTATGTTGTGGACTGCCCTATTTTGTATTGGAATATACTGAAAACGGGCGTTCACGTCGGTTTTCAGTATATTACAATACAAGTGGAGCTCGATCCAAGAAAAAAATGATGTCTTTTTTTTATTTTGTGGACAGCCAATTTTGTATTGGAATATACTGAAAACGAGTGTTTGAGTCGGTTTTCAGTATATTTCAATACAAATAGAGCTCGATCCAAGAAAGAAATGATGTCTTTTTTTTATTTTGTGGACTGCCAATTTGTATTGGAATATACTGAAAACGGGTGTTTGACTCGGTTTTCAGTATATTTCAATACAAATAGAGCTCGATCCAAGAAAAAAATGATGTCTTTTTTTTATTTTGTGGACTGCCAATTTTGTATTGGAATATACTGAAAACGGGTGTTTGAGTCGGTTTTCAGTATATTCCAATACAAGTGGAGCTCGATCCAAGAAAAAAATGATGTCTTTTTTTTATTTTGTGGATTGCCAATTTTGTATTGGAATATACTGAAAACGGGTATTTGAGTCGGTTTTCAGTATATTTCAATACAAGTGGAGCTGGATCCAAGAAAAAAATGATGTCTTTTTTTTATGTTGTGAACAGCCAATTTTGTATTGGAATATACTGAAAACGGGCGTTCACGTTGGTTTTCAGTATATTACAATACAAGTGGAGCTGGACTCAAGAAAAAAATGATGTCTTTTTTTTATTTTGTGGACAGCCAATTTTGTATTGGAATATACTGAAAACGGGCGTTCACGTTGGTTTTCAGTATATTCCAATACAAATGGAGCTGGATCCAAGAAAAAAATGATGTCTTTTTTTTATGTTGTGGACTGCCCTATTTTGTATTGGAATATACTGAAAACGGGCGTTCACGTCGGTTTTCAGTATATTACAATACAAGTGGAGCTGGATCCAAGAAAAAAATGATGTCTTTTTTTTATTTTGTGGACAGCCAATTTTGTATTGGAATATACTGAAAACGGGCGTTCACGTTGGTTTTCAGTATATTCCAATACAAATGGAGCTGGATCCAAGAAAAAAATGATGTCTTTTTTTTATGTTGTGGACTGCCCTATTTTGTATTGGAATATACTGAAAACGGGCGTTCACGTCGGTTTTCAGTATATTACAATACAAGTGGAGCTCGATCCAAGAAAAAAATGATGTCTTTTTTTTATTTTGTGGACTGCCAATTTTGTATTGGAATATATTGAAAACGGGTGTTTGAGTCCGTTTTCAGTATATTCCAATACAAGTGGAGCTCGATCCAAGAAAAAAATGATGTCTTTTTTTTATTTTGTGGATTCCCAATTTTGTATTGGAATATACTGAAAACGGGTATTTGAGTCGGTTTTCAGTATATTACAATACAAGTGGAGCTCGATCCAAGAAAAACATGATGTCTTTTTTTTATTTTGTGGACAGCCAATTTTGTATTGGAATATACTGAAAACGGGTGTTTGAGTCGGTTTTCAGTATATTTCAATACAAATAGAGCTCGATCCAAGAAAGAAATGATGTCTTTTTTTTATTTTGTGGACTGCCAATTTGTATTGGAATATACTGAAAACGGGTATTTGAGTCGGTTTTCAGTATATTACAATACAAGTGGAGCTCGATCCAAGAAAAAAATGATGTCTTTTTTTTATTTTGTGGACAGCCAATTTTGTATTGGAATATACTGAAAACGGGCGTTCACGTCGGTTTTCAGTATATTACAATACAAGTGGAGCTCGATCCAAGAAAAAAATGATGTCTTTCTTTTATTTTGTGGACTGCCAATTTTGTATTGGAATATACTGAAAACGGGCGTTCACGTTGGTTTTCAGTATATTACAATACAAGTGGAGCTGGATCCAAGAAAAAAATGATGTCTTTTTTTTATTTTGTGGACAGCCAATTTTGTATTGGAATATACTGAAAACGGGCGTTCACGTTGGTTTTCAGTATATTACAATACAAGTGGAGCTGGACTCAAGAAAAAAATGATGTCTTTTTTTTATGTTGTGGACTGCCCTATTTTGTATTGGAATATACTGAAAACGGGCGTTCACGTCGGTTTTCAGTATATTACAATACAAGTGGAGCTCGATCCAAGAAAAAAATGATGTCTTTTTTTTATTTTGTGGACAGCCAATTTTGTATTGGAATATACTGAAAACGGGTGTTTGAGTCGGTTTTCAGTATATTTCAATACAAATAGAGCTCGATCCAAGAAAGAAATGATGTCTTTTTTTTATTTTGTGGACTGCCAATTTTGTATTGGAATATACTGAAAACGGGCGTTCACGTTGGTTTTCAGTATATTACAATACAAGTGGAGCTGGATCCAAGAAAAAAATGATGTCTTTTTTTTATTTTGTGGACAGCCAATTTTGTATTGGAATATACTGGAAACGGGCGTTCACGTTGGTTTTCAGTATATTACAATACAAATGGAGCTGGATCCAAGAAAAAAATTATGTCTTTTTTTATGTTGTGGACTGCCCTATTTTGTATTGGAATATACTGAAAACGGGCGTTCACGTCGGTTTTCAGTATATTACAATACAAGTGGAGCTCGATCCAAGAAAAAAATGATGTCTTTTTTTTATTTTGTGGACAGCCAATTTTGTATTGGAATATACTTAAAACGGGTGTTTGAGTCGGTTTTCAGTATATTTCAATACAAATAGAGCTCGATCCAAGAAAGAAATGATGTCTTTTTTTTATTTTGTGGACTGCCAATTTGTATTGGAATATACTGAAAACGGGTGTTTGAGTCGGTTTTCAGTATATTTCAATACAAATAGAGCTCGATCCAAGAAAAAAATGATGTCTTTTTTTTATTTTGTGGACTGCCAATTTTGTATTGGAATATACTGAAAACGGGCGTTCACGTTGGTTTTCAGTATATTACAATACAAGTGGAGCTGGACTCAAGAAAAAAATGATGTCTTTTTTTTATGTTGTGGACTGCCCTATTTTGTATTGGAATATACTGAAAACGGGCGTTCACGTCGGTTTTCAGTATATTACAATACAAGTGGAGCTCGATCCAAGAAAAAAATGATGTCTTTTTTTTATTTTGTGGACAGCCAATTTTGTATTGGAATATACTGAAAACGGGTGTTTGAGTCGGTTTTCAGTATATTTCAATACAAATAGAGCTCGATCCAAGAAAGAAATGATGTCTTTTTTTTATTTTGTGGACTGCCAATTTTGTATTGGAATATACTGAAAACGGGCGTTCACGTTGGTTTTCAGTATATTACAATACAAGTGGAGCTGGATCCAAGAAAAAAATGATGTCTTTTTTTTATTTTGTGGACAGCCAATTTTGTATTGGAATATACTGGAAACGGGCGTTCACGTTGGTTTTCAGTATATTACAATACAAATGGAGCTGGATCCAAGAAAAAAATTATGTCTTTTTTTATGTTGTGGACTGCCCTATTTTGTATTGGAATATACTGAAAACGGGCGTTCACGTCGGTTTTCAGTATATTACAATACAAGTGGAGCTCGATCCAAGAAAAAAATGATGTCTTTTTTTTATTTTGTGGACAGCCAATTTTGTATTGGAATATACTTAAAACGGGTGTTTGAGTCGGTTTTCAGTATATTTCAATACAAATAGAGCTCGATCCAAGAAAGAAATGATGTCTTTTTTTTATTTTGTGGACTGCCAATTTGTATTGGAATATACTGAAAACGGGTGTTTGAGTCGGTTTTCAGTATATTTCAATACAAATAGAGCTCGATCCAAGAAAAAAATGATGTTTTTTTTTTATTTTGTGGACTGCCAATTTTGTATTGGGATATACTGAAAACGGGTGTTTGAGTCGGTTTTCAGTATATTCCAATACAAGTGGAGCTCGATCCAAGAAAAAAATGATGTCTTTTTTTTATTTTGTGGACTGCCAATTTTGTATTGGAATATATTGAAAACGGGTGTTTGAGTCGGTTTTCAGTATATTCCAATACAAGTGGAGCTCGATCCAAGAAAAAAATGATGTCTTTTTTTATTTTGTGGATTCCCAATTTTGTATTGGAATATACTGAAAACGGGTATTTGAGTCGGTTTTCAGTATATTTCAATACAAGTGGAGCTGGATCCAAGAAAAAAATGATGTCTTTTTTTTATGTTGTGAACAGCCAATTTTGTATTGGAATATACTGAAAACGGGCGTTCACGTTGGTTTTCAGTATATTACAATACAAGTGGAGCTGGATCCAAGAAAAAAATGATGTCTTTTTTTTATTTTGTGGACAGCCAATTTTGTATTGGAATATACTGAAAACGGACGTTCTCGTCGGTTTTCAGTATATTTCAATACAAATGGAGCTCCATCCAAGAAAAAAATGATGTCTTTTTTTATGTTGTGGACTGCCCTATTTTGTATTAGAATATACTGAAAACGGGCGTTCACGTCGGTTTTCAGGATATTCTAATACAAGTGGAGCTCGATCCAAGAAAAAAATGATGTCTTTTTTTTTATGTTGTGGACTGCCCTATTTTGTATTGGAATATACTGAAAACGGGCGTTCGAGTCGGTTTTCAGTATATTCAAATACAAATGGAGCTCTATCCAAGAAAAAAATGATGTCTTTTTTTATATTGTGGACAATCAATTTTGTATTGGAATATACTGAAAACGGGCGTTCGAGTCCTTTTTCAGACTATTTTTACACACATTTCACTATATTAAAATGACGTCATGGTTGAGTCCAAACAGAGTCGTCCCCGGACAGAGTCGTCTCCGGACAAAGTCGTCCCCGGACAATTTTATACCGAATTTGTATAGAGATATACTTAAAATGGGCTTGGAGGGGAGGGCGCGTTCTAGTATATTCCTATATACATTCGGTTGCATTCAGAAACAAAAAGAAAGTCTTTTTGAATGGACAAAAAACTTTTTGTTAATTTTTATCATGTCTTCTAGACATGATAAAAATTAACTCATCCCCCTTTTGTCTGGGTATGTTGTCTCACCGTTTCTAAAATGTATATTCCAATACAAATTGGCAGTCCACAAAATAAAAAAAAGACATCATTTCTTTCTTGGATCAAGCTCTATTTGTATTGAAATATACTGAAAACCGACTCAAACACCCGTTTTCAATATATTCCAATACAAAATTGGCAGTCCACAAAATAAAAAAATGACATCATTTCTTTCTTGGATCGAGCTCCATTTGTATTGAAATATACTGAAAACCGACTCAAACACCCGTTTTCAGTATATTCCAATACAAATTGGCAGTCCACAAAATAAAAAAAAAGACATCATTTCTTTCTTGGATCGAGCTCTATTTGTATTGAAATATACTGAAAACCGACTGAAACACCCGTTTTCAGTATATTCCAATACAAATTGGCAGTCCACAAAATAAAAAAAAGACATCATTTCTTTCTTGGATCGAGCTCCATTTGTATAGAAATAGCCTAGAATTCAGTTCGAACGCTCGTATTCAGTATATTGTAATAAAAATGAAATGACATGAAAAATGCAAAAAGAGGAAAAGTAGCCTACCTTGACGGAAATTCTATTCCAAAAGGGGAAAACTTGTATCCAGGTGGGCCCACAGCACGGAAATCGATCCATTAAATAACATTTTTAAAAAAAAAAGTAAAGTTTTATTCACATCGAGTCGGCTGGGAAAAGTTTCTGAAAAATAAATTACCCCCCTTTTTAGTCTGAAAATTTGAAAATTGATGTCTTCAATTTTTCAAAAATTGAAGACATCTTGAATTGAAGACAATTTTCAGACTAAAAGGGTTTTTTTTTTTTTTTTTTTTTTTTTTTTTTTTTTTTTTTTTTTTTTTCAGCCAGAGAAATTTTTCTCCGGCTCTCAGAAATTTTTCCGCACTCGACTGGATGAATAAAACATCCCCGTTTCTTTAAGAATGGGATCACTGTTAACTATTTCAGCATTCGACGTTTCGCGTCTAATAATAACTGCCGGGTGTTCAAGAATGCATATGCACCTACTAGATTTTCTACAGAGAAGCTTGACTGGATGGAGAGTGGATGACTTTTTCCAAGATTCTCCACTTTGGACCGTCAAGAGGTAAAGGATCTTTTTTGTTTTTTTTCTTTTAAGACAATTTATAGATAGATTCATTTCTTTTTGAATGGACCTAGAAAAATAGGACAAAGTTCTTTTCCAAGATTGGATGAGAGAGGGACCCAAAAAAATTTGGTCTCGGAAGGAATCGAATGCATTTGCACTCATTCCTTCCAAGACCCATTTTTTTGGTCTCCTGATTCGTCTCTCTCTCTCTCTTCTCAGTCCATTTCCATAAATATAGGGAAAGCGGAGAACCTTTCCCTACTTATTTCTAAAAATCTTTTCTTTATTTTTTTTTCTCCTGAGTTTATGTATATATCAATTCAAATACTTTTGAGAACGGTCATCCCAATTCTCTGTCGTCTTTTCGGTTTCATTGTCCCAACACTCAGTGGACATATTCTTAGTGCATTTTGGAGCATGAGTCGTCCGTTCATTGTCCCAACACTCAGTGGATTTTGTCTTTGGATCCTCTGAAGATATTTTGGGGGTCTCATGAGATTCTTTGGAAGGTTCGTCCCAACAGGCTGCTGGATCGTAATGGGGAATATTTTCAGGTATGTCTCCCCAACCCTCCGTCTTCCTCGAGTTATTGGAGGAAGTTGACGAAGTAGAAGAGCCCATCAAGTGGAAAGGCGTATGCTCATCCGGATGTTCCATCACTTGGAAACAGGACAGATTATCCCATTTCTGGATGAGGTTATCGTACGCTTTTGGGGACGGATCCTTCTCTAACTGATCGTAGGCCTTATCAAAAGCTTGCAGCGGATTGTCTGCTTCCTCCTGAATCCTCTCCTCTTTCTCCGTTCCGTCTGGATAAACGTGATTGATATGAAAATCTCCTTCCATAATATGCCATCGATAGTTGCGCACTTTGTTTTCGGCACAATGGAAATATTTCCTCCTTTGATGATGTCGGGCACATTTTCCCCGATACTTCCAAATAATTCCATCTGGCACATAAATTTCCGTCACGGGTTTTTGATAATCCAAGGCTTTAGCAAAGAATTTAGCTTTCTGGCATCCCACCACATAAATCGTGGAGAAGCTGTGAGTGAGCGATTGGAGAATGCGTCCTAAATGGTTGTAGGGAATATGACCCTCGTTCCAACGAATTCCGTGCCGGTTTCTCGTCAGCCAGGCATTCGTCTTTTGGTTTTTTTCATTCAGTTGGTGGAAGGGGTGAGGAGGAGCAAACGTCAACGATCCCACGGTCAAAAAATCTTTTGTCGCATAGCCCAATTCTTTTAAAACGTAGGTAAATTCACCCTTCTTGTGGTTGTAGGACTGGAAACCCTCTAGATCGAGCGCGATAAAGTTTTCTGAACACGCCATGGCGATGAATACGGTGATGTCTTCCACAAACAGGAGCAAAAAAAAGAATCGAAAAGGTATATATGTATAACAGGGAAGATCTAGAAAGGGGGAAAAAAACAATAAAAGGTTTTAGAGTCGTCGTCTTGAAAGAGACATTTTTCTTTTCAAAGAGTTAAGAAGTTTCAAAGTTTCAAAGGTCTTTTTAAATGAAGTTATGATTATTATGATTATTAAAAAAAACTAAGAATCAAATCGATTTTATAGATAACCATATTCATAGGACCAAAGGGACTTACCAGCTCAGTTCACGTCTTCTTCTGTTCTCTGAAGAAATCTCGCGGAGGACACACATTTTTATACTCGCGCGACATCTGTCGGGATCGCGACCCCATCTAAATGTCAGGGTCATTCCAACCTCTTAAAAGAATCGGGATGAAAGAAACACTTTGATAAAAAATATATTTATGAAAAGATATCTGAGGGTCGTGAGAACATTTTCTCTCTCCCCCCCCGCCTATTTCAAAAAAAAAATAAAAAGTCTTTCTTGGATCGCGTCAAGATTACAAAACAACTCACAGGACTTGTTTATCTCGATCTCGTCAGGATCATCGTTTCACATAAGAAGATGGATGGACCCTGAACTTTAGACATGATAAAAATTAACTCTACCCGCCTTTTGTCTGGGAATAGGGTCTCACCGTTTCTAAAAATAGACCAGATCCCATTCTTGGAATTCTATTCTTTAGGAAAGGAGGAGTGATGGTCTATTTTTAGAAAGTGTGAGACAACATTCCCAGACAAAAGGGGGTAGAGTTAATTTTTATCATGTCTAAGACATGAGAAAAATTAACCAAAAGTTTATTTATTTATTTTTTTTTTTAAAGGCTGAAAAATTTTTCTGAGAGAGCTTAGAAAGATTTTTCCTCCCAATCTTTTTCGACGATGAAAAGGGAAAAACTATTGATCCGATCTCCCTACGCTTTAGGGAAAAAAAACAAAAAAAATACTTATGAAATATTCATGTGTTGAAATTGACTATTCAAATAAGTGACATTTTGTTTCTCATTGGAACTGTTCAACGGCGAGTCCACTCGTCTCATTCTTTGGGGTAGAGGATGAAAGTACAGCGGTTTGTTGAAATCGATGATAGTTTCCTCTTTAGTCGGCGGAACTGTAAATCTATCCCGTCTTAACTCTTCTAATCTCTTTGAAAGTCTTTCCACTTGCTCTGCTAAGGTTTCCTCGGTACTCATGATCTCTCTTAGTTTAGGGAAGTCTTGACGTATTGGCTAGAGAACAGAGGGTCTTTTTCTCTCTATACATATATCATGTGGGAGCGTGTAATTTATAAATCCTTGTGAAATCTTTCTACATCTTGTGTAACTTGGAAGATTCGTCTTGTGTAACTTGGAAAATTCTTCTTCTTCTCGTCGATTGGGCTGGAGTTATGGAAAAGAAATGGGATTGGAAAGAAATCAACATATTACAAAAAAAAGAACTTTTTTTTCTATTTTTTTTTCTCTAGGGATTTACATACCATTTCATTCATGAATATTCAAGGGTTCTCTCCAAGACCAAATTTTAGAAGAGGACCACAAAGAGTACACTTGAGGATCCTCTTTCAGGTCTAGGTGAGATAAGGGTTGAGACCAATATTCTTGGGTCTCTAAAGCATCCCGACTTAGACATTTATTATTATTATTATTATTAGAAAGTTAATCCTCCTCCTCCTCCTCATCGTCGCACGAGTTCTCCTGGGGAGATTCTTCCGCCTCCTCTTCGTCTTCGACAGCTTTGCTCTCGGAGGGGTAACAATGTAATTTCCGGAAAACGTAACTACCCTCCATCAAATGGTATCGAAAATTTCTCACCTTGTTCTCGGCACAATGAATCATCTTTTGGAAATATTGGTGTCGCGTGCATTTCGACTTGTTCCGCCACTCGGTTTTCCCTGGGATGTAAAACTCGTAAACGGATCGCTGGCAGAGCTTGCTGAAAAATTCGGCTTTATCGTATCCATTGACGTAGATCACCTCCACATTTTCGGTCAGTATTTTCAGGATCGTAGGAAGATGCTCGTAGGAAAGACGACCCTCGGTCCATTGAAGGCCGTGTCGGTTATTTGTAGTCTGGTTGACCACAGCTTGATTGCGGGACGATAAGTCATCGTAATGGACAGGAGGGAGAAAAATCATGGATCCGCATAAGGTTAAATCGCAAGTGATGTAGCCCAGTTCTTTCAAGATGAAACATATATCTCCCGTCTTTGGATCATAACAGTGAAAGTATTCCATGACCAGAACAATGTAGGAATCTTTGAGAGGTTTGGCACTCAAAATGTCCATCTTCTTCAATTGAGGAAAAAAAGAAAACAAAATTCTCTCTCTCTCGCTGTGTGTCCTGAAGGAAAAAATGGATAGCGTTCTCTCGCCGTCTCCTCTTTTATAGAGAGAGAGAGAGAAGGTTGCACGTGACAGGTCGTATGAATTCTGGGAAAGGTCACATTCGTATATATATTTGTGTTTTGAATAATATCGTGCGTATCTCAATACACATCCATCATAATAATAATAATAATAATAAAGGTCACCTTGGAAAGAAAAAGAAATAAAAAACATGGAACTCGTGCTCGACTTTGAAGGTTTCTACGATTCTCAAGGAGCCTTTATTGTGAAAGAATTGGCTTACGTCACATTGGACGGTACTTCTCGAGGGGTATTTGTTTTTAAACCCCCGTTTCCATGGCAAATGCTCACCGAGAAAGAAAAACGAACCGCTGTGTGGGCGAGTGATTATTATCACGGCTTGTCGTGGTACGAAGGAGAAATTCCGTACAGTTATTTTCCATGGGTGTTAACGATGTTGACGGAACCTTTTTCCATGATTTGGGTGCGAGGAGAAATGAAACGGCGGTTTTTAGAGAAATGGTTGCAAAGATCCATTTATTGCATTTCGGGATCGACGCAAGAGATTCTCAAATACAATGGGATCGAACACATGAATTGTCCTAACCATACAAAAGGTTTTTTCCATTGCGCTCTACAAAAAGCAGTTCGGTATCATTATTATTTAAAGACACAGAGAAGAAATTCGCAAGGTCGATCCTGCACAATTCAATCTTGACAGAACTCATTAAAAAAATACATATATCACGTTACTTCTTCAACAGCACAGATGGTTCTGAAGCGAAACTTGGAATTTTGAAATAATAGATCAGGGAGAAATCATTCTTAAAAACAAATGGTAAAGTCTCGAATCGGCTGGGAGAAAAAAAATTTCTCAGAGGTGAGATAAAAAATTCTCAAAGAAAAAAAAAAAACTTTTGGTTAATTTTTATCATGTCTTAGACATGATAAAAATTAATGACCCTCCCTTTTTGTCTGGGAAGGATGTCTCACCCTTTCTAAAAATAGACCATGACTCATCCTTTCTCTAATGGCAATCATTCCATGAATGAATCACGATTTGTTTTTCAAAAGAGTGAGACAACATTCCCAGACGAAAAGGGAAGGGGGTCGTTAATTTTTATCATGTCTAAGACATGATAAAAATTAACAAAAAGTTTTTTTTTTTTTTTTTTTTTTTTTTTTGAGTTGTAGAATTTTTCTCAGCTCTGAAAATTTTTTTCCAGCCGACTCAAGACTTTGCCATTTATATTTACGAATAGTCTTTGGATTATTTATTTATTTTATTTTAAAAAGAAAAATTCTGAGCTAGACCTATCTATTGGCTTAACATTCTGGTCATAGAAACAGTCTAGAATCTCATTTTATTTTTCGAGGCTAATGCACGGGTTCTCCAATCAAAAGGGTTACTATAAAGGGATTGGTTTGAATGCATTTATCTGCAAATATTGTAGGATTCTGTTGTTGAGAAGGGGGTATATTATTATTATTATTATTATTATTATTATTATTGTGGCAGATTCGTTTTCTACATGGAAGTCTAATCTCCTCCGAAGACCTTTTCTGGGGATCGTCGATAGATGGTTTTTCAATAGGAATCGTTTCCCTCGGATCCTCAAGAGATAGAGGGGGGTCCTGTCTTGAGACATGGAGCGGTCTCTCCTCCTCCTCCTCCTCCTCCTCGAGAAGTCTTGAGAAAGGGAGAGGATTTTCGGTTCCCTTATTCTTGAGGGGTCTTGACAAGTTGAGAGGTCCCTCCTCTTCGAAAGAGAGAGAAGTTTTGGTTCCCTTATCCTCGAGGGGTTTTGACAAATCGAGAGGTCCCTCATTTTCGAGGGGTCTTGATAAATGGAGAGGTTTTTCATCTTCGAGTGGGTTTGATAATGGAAGAGGTCCCTCCTTCTCGAGGGGTCTTGATAAATGGAGAGGTTTTTCATCTTCGAGGAGGTTTGACAATGGGAGAGATCTCTCCTTCTCGAGGGGTCTCTCTTCCTCAAGGGGTTTTGAGGAAGGGAGAGGTTTTTCATCCTCAACGGGTTTTGACAAACGGAGAGGAATCTGAACAGGCTTCTCCTCATCCCCATCATTATCGAGGAGGATGAGGATAGGCTTTTGGAAAGGTTTTTTCTTTTTCTTCTGAACAGGCTCCTCTTGATGCCCGGGGAGCGGGATGGGGTAGTTGTTCCACCATTCTATTTTTTCTTGCTCGAGGATTTTTTCAAAAGTCGTGGCCTCTCTATGATGAGACGAAGGACGAGAGTCCTCGAGAAGAATATAATAGGTATTCTTCCCAGTCTTCTCGATCGAGAGAGGTTCGTGCAAACATTTATGCAACCATTCACTAAAATGAACGAGAATCCCTTTTGTCTTCTCAAGACGATCCATAATCCTATTCATTTGCGAGACGGTTAGAAAGTGGGACGTGTAAAAATATTTGGCTCGTTTCATTAACAAAATTTGTGCATCCAAAGGTGGAATGTCACGAGCCATCAACACGTTTTCGTCGGATAAAAATTCGTCCCGCATCTTTTGATAACTCCCCACGGTATAATAACCCGCACATTTTGAAAAATCGGAGGCTTTCAGGTAAACGACTCCTTGGATGATATAAAAGGAAAGATCAACATATTTATATTTGAAAGGAATACACGTAGTGAGCTGGGGATGCCTCCTCATGATCCACTTGGACAAAAATACGACTTTGGGGCTCTCCCCTTTTATTTATAGAGAGAAAGAGAGTGTGACCTTCCCTTCCCTCCTCCTCCTCTCCCCCTGCTTCCTCTATCTCTGGACGTCCTTGGATTGGAAAGGGTGACTTTGAAAAAAAAAAGAAGATCATGGTTGGATAATTTTTTGTTTATTAAATTATTACTTTCACTTCCTCATTCCCACACACATTCATCTTTTTAAGAAAAGAAAAAGAGGTCATGGAGATAAGATTTCTTGGAAAGAAGAGAGAGAGAAACAAAAAAAAACAAATAAAACGGACGTCATAGAGCCTCTATGTGTGTCTGTGTGTGTCTATATAGATATATAAAAAGACGAGAGTACTGGGCGAGATCATTTCTTTTCCATTGGGAGCCATGTCGCTATTAGACGTTTTTCCAACTCAACGGATTTCGAACGGGGAGGATTTGAAGACGCTAAAGCAAATCTCCAACTTGAAAATTTTTTGGCGTGTCATTGTGCGACATTTATTCCGCATTTACCACCTCATCAAGCGATCGTTTCTTTCAACCAAGATGTCGAATCCTCCAACCTGCTCGTTCAGAATATATACAGAAATTTATTCGAATCGCAACAAACGAAAGAGGAATCTCCCTTCTCTTGGAATCGGATGGATCGAGCTTTGAGACGGCCCATTCAAACAGACCGGCGATATACGGATCCGCGCACGAGTTTTCGGTGGAAGAATATTTTTCTCACGAAACGATATTTTACGTTTGGAGTGAGAACGACGGCTGAGGACGAAGTTCATATTGTTCAAACCACAGCCGCTCCTCTCGCCTATTACGAATCATCGTCCCCCAATCTGAAGGAAAGAAGTTTTAAAGTCAGCGACAGGATGAAATATAAGAAATACATTCTAAGACCTTTTCAAAACTATGTCGTTCCCCCGAAAACGCAATATCTCATCGTCACAACCCAGAAGAGTCTCTTTCTCGTCGATCGGTGCTCGTACTCGCTTTGGAAACAATTGAAAGAGGAGATTTCTTTCCAATCGCCGATGATGTTTCAAGAAAAAGAAGAAGAAAACCCTCCGCCACCTTTACCCATCCCTTCCTTAGATGATAAGAGGAGCTGGACCAAACCGTCGTCATGGCCCGAAACAAAATCGACCCGCAACGGAATGAAATTGAAGTCATCACAATTGAAGATGAGGAGGAAGAAAAAAATTACCTCTTAAGAACGGTCGGCTTACCGAAACCTACCTGGCGTGCAAGATCCGCTTCAGAACCCAGAAGCTTCTTCTTCTTCTTCCCCGACTTGTTCAAACAGGCAACCTCTTTTGGACTCCTCACAGACAGAACCTCTTCCAGTATCCTCTTCTTCTTCTTCTTCTCCTCCTCCAACCTGTCCCGACATCGTAGAGGTAGAATGTCAGACGGGTCCACAAGCTTCAAAAAGTCCCGACATCGTAGAGGTAGAATTTCAGCCGGATAAACAAGTTCCAACGGGTCCAGAAATCATGGATGTAGAATCACAGCCGGGTTCATAAGTTCCAACGAGTCCAGAAATCGTAGAGGTAGAATTTAAGCCGGGTAAACAAGTTCCAACGGGTCCAGAAATCATGGAGGTAGAATCGCAGCCGGGTCCAGACATCCTAGATCCCTCCACTCATCCCAAAGAGACTCCAAGTGTTTCAAGACAGCCTTGTGAGGATCCAGCCCTTCCCGTATGGAATGATTATATGGACTTACAAAATTTGGTGCAACAGGAAGGAGAAGAAAATAATCATACGGATGGGTGGGTCAAAGACTGTTTAGATCATTTAACCTCGAATGAAATTGAACTGTTATGGAATTGTATTTCTGAAATCACATCGGAAATGGGATAAAAACCAAAACAAAAAAAAACTTTTTTAATAACAAATTGGAGGAGGGTCATAATGTCAATTAAAAAAAATATTATATAGAGTCCAATCTTGGTAGTTCACTTCAGTTTTCCAGCATGAGGTGATCCACGTTTCCCGAAATATGGATCCCATTCCAAGAGAGATTGTGTAGAGCCTTCACTTCAGTTCTTTTTTTTTCCTACCAAGAGGAGAGAGTCCCCAAAGGGCTACCCATGTCCAAAGAGAGAAAGTGTAGAGCGTTCATTTCAGTTTTTTTTTCAAGTTTAGGGGAGGGAGGTCTCAAAATGACACCCCCCATTTTCAAAGAGAGATGGTGTAGAGCGTTCATTTCTGTTTTTTCCAAAGTTATGGAGTTTTCAAATGGCTACCCATTTCAGAGAGAGAGAAGGTGTAGAGCGTTCATTTCAGTTTTCCAAGGTTAGGATGGTGGTGGAGAATCCTCCAAAATGGCTACTCATCTCAAAGAGAGAGAGAGAGAGAGAAAATGCGTAGAGCGTTCATTTCAGTTTTCCAACATTAGAAGGTCCCAAAATACCTTCTGAATTCAAAGAGAGATCGTGTAGAGCGTTCATTTCCAGTTCTTCAAGATCAGAAGAAGAGGGTCCGCTTTTCAGAGACAGCGAAGTGCAGACTTCAGTTTTCTCCCTCCCCAAGAATAGAGGGTCCCAAAATGGCTTTCCATTTCAAAGAGAGAGGGAGAGGCGTTCATTTCCATTCTCCAAGATAGGGTCGTCTGCTTTTTCCCAAAATGGCTTCCCAATTCAAAGAGAGAGAGAGAGAGAGAGAGAAAGGGTGTGTAGAGCGGTCATGTTCATTCTCCAAGATAGGGTCGTCAGCTTTTTCTCAAAATGGCATCTCCCCATTCAAAAAGAGATCGTAACCAATTTTTTCCAGTTTTTTCCAAGATGGGGGGGAGAAGAAAACCTAGGATGGAATAACACGACACACAGAGAGAAAGAGAAAAAAAACGTCATCTTTTCATTTTCTGATAGGGTACCGGTGTTCGAATACTTTTGTGACCGACTGTACTACTAATGTATGTTTTCAAATGTGTAAAATTAACGGCATGTTGATATGTTCTTATATACATGTGAACTGTTATTTTAAATGTTAAGAAATACCGTGATATGGTAAAAGTGAAAGTAATGTTAAAAATTTGTTATTCGTGTGACTGTAAAGATTAAATCATGGCGAATATGTGGTAAAGGTTGAATGAGGCTCTCTGACGCTACACTTTAGAGTTAGCCACTTTTAGAATAGTACCTCAGGGTTTAGAGTTGAAAGTAGGGTGTGTTAAGAGGTCTCGTTATGTTGAATTTTAACACTTTAGTGTTTTGATTGTAGGAGGAAGTGTGGCACACGTAGACAGAAACACATTCGTGTTTGGTGTTCTTTTACAACACATGTCAGAGAGCACGGGGAGAGATAATTAAAATAGTCATGAATGAAATAAGAAGGTTAAGAGAAGTATATTCTATATGTTATTTGCAATGTCATTCTGTAACATTTCATTAAACTAGTTTTCCTTCCAGATCTCTGGAAGGAACCAGAATTGAATAAAGCTCCTGTTTAGATGCAGTACAGATGAAAAAAAAAAGATTGTTGTAGATCCTGGGAGCTGCTATTGTAACAAATTTCTTTCTTTTAAATTTTCTAGTTTCTAGCTAAGTTATGGTTGTAAAAGGTTGGCCTCGCGTTAGTTCCTAGAGCTAAAAGTTTTCAACAAGGTCGTTTTAGACCTCAGTTTCAAACTAATTAACTCTGGCGGGAAGTATGTAAGGATCTTAAGTTTTACTAACGTTTATTTTATTTTAAATCTTTACTATCACTTCTTATTTTCTACTTCCGGCCAGAATTATAAGCGTGAAGGATTTTATGCAAAGTTTGTCTGGCGAACGCCAAGTATTTAAGTGTGGCCTTTTTTGCCAAGCGAAAGAGAGGAAGCAGTGAGTTCGAAGCAGGCCGCTTACCTTAGAAGTTACGCAGTTGCTATTTGCCTTCCAGGCCAGAGGTTTTAATCCTCTTGATAAATTAAACGTATTGTAGTGTTCACAGTCTCTGTGCTACATACGCTTCCTGTTATTATAAGGCCAATCTTCCACGTGTGTTATTCTAAAGTTAAATTAGAGTTTAGTTTTATTTTTATACCTTTTACGTTAGACCCCGAGTGGAGGGTCATTGTATTCCGAAGTACGGAAGTCATTGTATATAAAGAAAAATAAAGGGTTTTGTATACCCTTCGTCTGTATCCTGTCTACTTACTACAATTAGTGAGCATAGCTTTAGTAAGCTCTCTGTTCCTAGTCAGGTCATTGTATGTTTCCGAAGAAGGTTAGAAGAAACATTGAACCTGATAGTATTACCACACTAGAGAATAACTATTTTAGAACTATTTTCTTAATATTAAGAACTAAATATGAAATAAGCATTTTTCACTGTAGAATATTTAAGGTTTTACCTAAATGAGGATATAACCTTTACCGAATTTAAGTTATTAATTCAGAATTCCCAACAAATGTTTAGAAAATGTGTTGATAGAAAGCAATATATTTACCTATATCTACCTAAGGTCATAACAAAGTCTATAACAGATTTTTATCGGCTCCAGGTTTTTATCGGCTCCAGATTTACTATCAGTGAGAAAAACTTGAAGTTCACTTTATCTACCCTTGTGAGTATACACAAAAAAGTCATGAATCATTCTGTAGTACAATTAGCATTTTAAATACATTTAATACTAAATAATTTTTATTAACTTTCAATTAGGATTTTTAAAAGAAAAGCATATTTATGCGACATATTATTAAATTACTCCCAAGCGTTGTTGAGGAAAATGTAATTAAATATCCACATACACATTAAGAAAATCCTACTCATTAGGAACATTAAAATCTTACCAATACTTTAAACGAAATGTAAAATATTGTAATGCATTAATATAAAACCTGAGTAACAAATCATTTCCTATAATCTGTATGCGATTAAAAAGACTTTTCTTATAACTTATCAACTTTTAAGAAGTAAGAGTAAGGTAACGAACCAACGTTATTAGAAATGTTCCTTTATTTTCTAAATCTACCCTTTTGTAGTAACGAGAAAATTCAGTCATACTCCTATTTTATTTTTATGTAGGCATGCGCATTTCTTCTAACAGACAAAAATCTGAAAATATATCACTTTTCCAAAGATTTAGCTTTAGACTTACTTTCATCGGAAAAGGAAAATAATTTTACTTAAAAAACAGGATATCTTCTACTCAAAGAACTTGAAACAATCACGATCACATCTATATGTAGCACTCAGTGATTTAGTTTCAAACCAAATTTTGATATTGTTTAATCATGCAAGCAACAATTTTCATCTTCGAGTTAAATTTTATACGACTGCAACAGATTTTTCAATGGCTTTCATGCTCACATTGCGTAAAAGACTTCTAGTTTTGACTATTTTAATTTCTAATATTGAGAAATACATTGATTATTTTCAGAAAACGTCATTTCACAATCATACTTTACCACTCTGAAACTTTTGAATAACACTTTCTACCATAACGACAACCAGATACTATATTATTTTTTTACAAAAACATGAATATTTTTTTTTTTCTAAATCCTCTTCTAGAGATACTAATAAATTCTGCTATAGAAAGAAGATTCAATTCCTATTATAACTCTATATGCTGTTTGCAAAGAGAAAAGACACTCTAGATGATAACATATCACCCATATATTTTTAAAAATTTAGAACAATTTCAGTAAAGCAAATTATCTACAGAGTTTTCGAATACGGATATATTTCTGAAAGAAACTGCCTAACATACCGCTCATTTACTTCTAAACCATTTAAGTAAAACCAATCAATTCATAAAATATTTGAATTTTCCATAAGGTTTAGTACATCTATACAGTTATTTAATTCATGAACTACTAAATTTTGAAAATAATAATAAAGAAAACATCACTATTTCAGAATTTAGGAAGAGATCTTCAATAATGAGAGTGAACATATACCGAACTTCATGCAAAATTTTTATCGTTTCATACCAAACATTTCACTATTTCGTAGATTCTAATAACATACCCCAATATTTTTCAAAGAATATATATCATTTCACATTAATTAGAGAGTGCCATACGAGTTTAATTGCAGGTGCTTACTGAATGACACTAAAACTTTCAAGGAAAAAATCAAATATTTTTCATCTTTCATGAAAATCTGTGAATAACAATAATATTTCATAAGAGCTAGAAGACTTAGTGCAATGAAACAGTATCAAAAATAGAAAACTATTTTCAAAATTTGAATTCCCATTGAACATTTTAGATATTCTTATGTAAAGTTATATCTGAAGTTATATCAATTCAGTCGAACTTGAAGACCAATCAAATGTACTACGTGATTTTACACATTTCTGGTACTTTTTCCCGAAAACAGAAGTTTATATTTTTCATACGCAAACTATTACAACGAATTAATGACATTTTATACTGCACAAAACTATTTTAAGTTCCATATTCGAAGGACACCATCCATAAATTTCACATAATACTATAGTTACACAATACAAACTATAAGAAAAGCTGAATAATCTATATTACATACAGAACAGAGACTACAATACTCAAGGACCTACTTAAAGAATACTTGAAACTTTTCAAAATTTTATATAATTCTATGCATATTTCATATATTAAGCACATTTCACGTTTTTAGAAATGTAGCATCACGCTTCCCAAGACAATGGCCAATGTATCCAACCTTATGAAAGTGAATCATCTAAAATAAGAAGGGGTAGTTTTATTATCTTCAACCGGTAAACAAGTGATTAGGAAAGTGACGCCTGTTAAACTACCACTACTAGGATATGTACATATCCTTGTTTAACAGGCCTCACTTCCCTAATCGCTTGTTTACCGGTTGAAGATAATAAAACTACCCCTTCTTATTTTAGATGATTCACTTTCATAAGGTTGGATACATTGGCCATTGTCTTGGGAAGCGTGATGCTACATTTCTAAAAACGTGAAATGTGCTTAATATATGAAATATGCATAGAATTATATAAAATTTTGAAAAGTTTCAAGTATTCTTTAAGTAGGTCCTTGAGTATTGTAGTCTCTGTTCTGTATGTAATATAGATTATTCAGCTTTTCTTATAGTTTGTATTGTGTAACTATAGTATTATGTGAAATTTATGGATGGTGTCCTTCGAATATGGAACTTAAAATAGTTTTGTGCAGTATAAAATGTCATTAATTCGTTGTAATAGTTTGCGTATGAAAAATATAAACTTCTGTTTTCGGGAAAAAGTACCAGAAATGTGTAAAATCACGTAGTACATTTGATTGGTCTTCAAGTTCGACTGAATTGATATAACTTCGGATATAACTTTACATAAGAATATCTAAAATGTTCAATGGGAATTCAAATTTTGAAAATAGTTTTCTATTTTTGATACTGTTTCATTGCACTAAGTCTTCTAGCTCTTATGAAATATTATTGTTATTCACAGATTTTCATGAAAGATGAAAAATATTTGATTTTTTCCTTGAAAGTTTTAGTGTCATTCAGTAAGCACCTGCAATTAAACTCGTATGGCACTCTCTAATTAATGTGAAATGATATATATTCTTTGAAAAATATTGGGGTATGTTATTAGAATCTACGAAATAGTGAAATGTTTGGTATGAAACGATAAAAATTTTGCATGAAGTTCGGTATATGTTCACTCTCATTATTGAAGATCTCTTCCTAAATTCTGAAATAGTGATGTTTTCTTTATTATTATTTTCAAAATTTAGTAGTTCATGAATTAAATAACTGTATAGATGTACTAAACCTTATGGAAAATTCAAATATTTTATGAATTGATTGGTTTTACTTAAATGGTTTAGAAGTAAATGAGCGGTATGTTAGGCAGTTTCTTTCAGAAATATATCCGTATTCGAAAACTCTGTAGATAATTTGCTTTACTGAAATTGTTCTAAATTTTTAAAAATATATGGGTGATATATTATCATCTAGAGTGTCTTTTCTCTTTGCAAACAGCATATAGAGTTATAATAGGAATTGAATCTTCTTTCTATAGCAGAATTTATTAGTATCTCTAGAAGAGGATTTAGAAAAAAAAATATTCATGTTTTTGTAAAAAAATAATATAGTATCTGGTTGTCGTTATGGTAGAAAGTGTTATTCAAAAGTTTCAGAGTGGTAAAGTATGATTGTGAAATGACGTTTTCTGAAAATAATCAATGTATTTCTCAATATTAGAAATTAAAATAGTCAAAACTAGAAGTCTTTTACGCAATGTGAGCATGAAAGCCATTGAAAAATCTGTTGCAGTCGTATAAAATTTAACTCGAAGATGAAAATTGTTGCTTGCATGATTAAACAATATCAAAATTTGGTTTGAAACTAAATCACTGAGTGCTACATATAGATGTGATCGTGATTGTTTCAAGTTCTTTGAGTAGAAGATATCCTGTTTTTTAAGTAAAATTATTTTCCTTTTCCGATGAAAGTAAGTCTAAAGCTAAATCTTTGGAAAAGTGATATATTTTCAGATTTTTGTCTGTTAGAAGAAATGCGCATGCCTACATAAAAATAAAATAGGAGTATGACTGAATTTTCTCGTTACTACAAAAGGGTAGATTTAGAAAATAAAGGAACATTTCTAATAACGTTGGTTCGTTACCTTACTCTTACTTCTTAAAAGTTGATAAGTTATAAGAAAAGTCTTTTTAATCGCATACAGATTATAGGAAATGATTTGTTACTCAGGTTTTATATTAATGCATTACAATATTTTACATTTCGTTTAAAGTATTGGTAAGATTTTAATGTTCCTAATGAGTAGGATTTTCTTAATGTGTATGTGGATATTTAATTACATTTTCCTCAACAACGCTTGGGAGTAATTTAATAATATGTCGCATAAATATGCTTTTCTTTTAAAAATCCTAATTGAAAGTTAATAAAAATTATTTAGTATTAAATGTATTTAAAATGCTAATTGTACTACAGAATGATTCATGACTTTTTTGTGTATACTCACAAGGGTAGATAAAGTGAACTTCAAGTTTTTCTCACTGATAGTAAATCTGGAGCCGATAAAAACCTGGAGCCGATAAAAATCTGTTATAGACTTTGTTATGACCTTAGGTAAATATATTGCTTTCTATCAACACATTTTCTAAACATTTGTTGGGAATTCTGAATTAATAACTTAAATTCGGTAAAGGTTATTTCCTCATTTAGGTAAAACCTTAAATATTCTACAGTGAAAAATGCTTATTTCATATTTAGTTCTTAATATTAAGAAAATAGTTCTAAAATAGTTATTCTCTAGTGTGGTAATACTACAGGAAAAGTTAAATGATTTATATGGTGTTTGGAGTTTTTCTTTCAGAAAGAGGTAATATTTAGCAAATTACAGTTCTCAAAAATGGATAGAAAGTTCCTACAATGCAAACATATATGTACAATTATAAGAAAACATAACACTTATTTGGGTGTAATTTTGAATTGAAAAGGGGTTATTCCTCATCAAATGTGCATTAGTAAGGCATGTTTAACTGCTATGATACGTATTGTGAGAAGAAAGTTCTGTATTTGTGATGAAGAAGGTTAAAATATTCGAAATTATAGTGGAGATTTGGGTAAAATGTCTCTTACTCTTTCTCTCTTTGGTTCCTTCTGTAAATATGGGTATATTGGTAATGATATATGTTGTGTAAAGTGCTTCCCAAGATTTCATTCATAAGAAAATAAATTGGTAAATAAATTAATGCAAACTGACATTTGCGAAAAGAACATTTTATTCTAAGAAATAAAAAAAAAACAGACTATATATGATATTGTCTAGGGAAATTAAGTTGGAACTGGACTAAGTTATAAAAAAAATGTGTTAACACTATGTGTACTATGTGTTAGAAATAAATGTATACCAATAAAACAAACTTTCAAGAGATGAAATCGTAGCCAATGGGTAAAATCGATTGTCCTTCATTTTTTATTCAAAACTGGAAATGTATTAGGACTTTCTTTTGGATATGTAACCTAAATAATCGCCAATTTCACATGAAAATCATTCATGAAGGCAGAAATATCCATACTTAGTGTAGGAAAAGGTAATAAAAGGAAAATTTGCATAGTCGAAACATTTAAAGTGAAGTAGAATGCATTCATTTAGTACAAATTACTGAATTAGGAGGTACTGAGCGTTCAAAATAATAAGAAAGAATTTTGTACGAGTACATGAAAGAATGAATATGGGTCTAAAATTATGGATGAAAGTTGAGATTTCATTCTAAAATTTCGGAATCTATCAAACTAGCTTAATGATAATCAAGATTCAAAACTGAACATTGGTAACACTGAAGAGCTTAAAAACATATATTCAGATATAAAGGGTATTCAGAATTAAAAGGAAATGCCGGAATACGCAGGAAATTTTAAAGTTTGAAAATGCGAATGAAGTTAATAATGAAGTAAAGTAGTAGGATAAGTCATGGTAAGAGTACTACAGAATGATAAATTGTAGAATTGGCAAATTAAAATAGTACTATAAAATATGGATTAAGTAAGGGCTATTCAACGAATTGGATATGAATAACAGTTAAAGGTTGTAAAATAATATGCTTAATTGAAATCTATCTCTATGTTTAAGAAATTTAAGCGTGTTAATTTAGCTGAAATAGTAAAATCACAAGCGCAATTACAATCAAAAATTATAAAACAGAGTTAAATTTTAGAGTATGTTGGAAACTAGAAAGAAACCCAGTGTCAGAAAAGTATGAAAATTACATCTGAAATTAAGTAAAGTTCATGCGTATGGTAGGAAAATGTAATAAACAAGTTCAAAATTAGAGTACTTTAAAAATTACGAAGGTATAAAATGTACGAAACATGTTAACAATAATATCTAAAATTGAGTAAAGCTCATATACATGGCAAGAAAATAGAGGAATTAAGCTAAAATTAAGAGCCTGTTCGAAATTAGCAGTGTTAAAACGTATGAAAGTCGTTACAAATTAAATGAAAGTCATGTGAAAGTATAAGAAATTAGTTAAAATTCTTAATATGTTGGAAACTAAAAACAGTAAAAAAACAGAAAAGGAGTTAAAATTTACATCTAGAAATAAATAAGTTAGGTATATGGTAGGAAATTGTAATAAACAAGTTTAAAATTAAAGTAAAATGTTTAAAATTAAAGTTTAAAATTCAAAATTTACGAAGGTTTAAAATGTACGAAACAAGTTAAAAATTACATCTAAAATGAAATAAAGCTCATATATATGGTCAGAAAATATAGGAATTAAACTAAAATGTAAAGTATATTTGAAATTACGAAGTTTAAAACGTATGAAAGTAGCTATAAATTAAATGAAAGTCATGTACATAGTGTAAAAATATAGCAAATTAGTATGTTGGAAACTAAAAACGTTAAAATATAGAAAAGAAGTTAAAATTTACACCTAAAATTAAATAAAAGTCAGGTATATCATGTGAAAATATAGCAATTATGTTAAAATTTGGACTATATTGGAAATTATGAAGGTTAAAATGTATGAGAGAAATGAAGTAAAAGTCATGTACGTAGTGTGAAAATATAGCAAATTAGTTAAAACTCAGAGTATGTTGGAAACTAAAAACAATAAAAAACAGAAAAGGAGTTAAAATTTACATCTAGAATTAAATAAGTTAGGTATATGTTAGGAAATTGTAATAAACAAGTTTAAAATTAAAGTATATTAAATAGTGTGAAGGTTAAAATGTACAAAACAAGCTAGAAATGTTACATCTAAAATTAAATACAAGTCATCTATATGATTAGAAAATGTATGAAATAAGTTAAAATACAGAATATGTTGAAGATCTCTAACGTTGAAAAGAACGAAAAAAGTTAAAAATTACATCTAACATTGAATAATATAATACACGAAAATGCGTGTTTTAGTAATTACACTCATAAAATATAACGAATAAGTTAAAAGTATTGCCTAACAAGTCTGAAAAACTCTGGGTAAAATGAATTTAGGAATAAGAATGAGTAATGCAATGAAGATTACGGAAAGTATATGTGATATTATGAACAGAAGATTTAAGAAATAAGGTAAAATTCTGAGTGTATAGGATCATTCAATCATTAAATTCGAAAATAATCCTCGTTCAGGGTAACTAGGAGATAATCATCATATACGTAGTAAAACAGTTGGAATACGAAGAAAAAACACAAAGGCTAAAAATTTGTTAACGAAGGGAAATCACCTCCGATAAATCAGTAAAATATAATCTCTTATTAAATTGTGATGACATGTAGCAGTTTTGCAGATATTCAGTCATAGAATAAATACAAGTAAGAAAATAATTATCTTCGGAAGAGGTTATACTGTGAAGGAAACATTTCATTTTATATCTGTTTAAGGAAATGAACTATATTAGTCACTTAAAACACCTACTTGATATACGTTTTTAAGAACTCAATATAAATAAGTACACATTATCATATAACTGCTCAATGCCTAAATCACCAAATTAATAAAACCTAAGCACACGTCGTTTTTCTGTGACGTAGCAACTACCCTTATCTCCCATCCACCTCCTGATAAGGCTCCCTGTCTCCATTTTCAGATAAGCCTCCCTTCCACGACTCAGCCTTCCTTCTCGGGAGCTCCCTCAACTCCCGCTCCCTAAAGCTCCCGAGCCAGAACTCTCATTTTCCTCTACTTACCCTAGTAACGATTTGGAGTACCGAAATACGCAGCTAACGATTTTGCGCACTGAAGGAACTCTGCCACGTCACCACGTGTTTGATTTTATCTGTACGGAGTAAGATTTTGAATATCAGAAAATATGTCAACTACCGAAGTGTCTGAGGAGCAGGCCATTCATGGACACAAGAAGGGCATATCACCATTTCGCAAATACAACCAGATACTACTGTCCTCGTACCAAAACCGAAGTGAGCTGAACCCTCATCGATCCTCCAGTAACGAATACCGAAATACCGAGAAGAGACGCATATTTTCGTTACAAAGTAACGAATACCGAAAAGCACCCGTTTCGGTACAGAAGTAACGAATACCGAAAAGTACCCGTTTCGGTACAGAAGTAACGAATACCGAAAAGTACCCGTTTCGGTACAGAAGTAACGAATACCGAAAAGTACTGATTTCGGTACTGAAGTAACGGGTACTTGGATGTACCGATTTTCAGTACCCGTTACAAAATACCCGGTTCGGTAGTACCGGCTCATCACTAGTGTCTGGTCTGCACGGATATAGCTGAAATATCGCGCAGATGCGCAACTTGTCCGGCTCTTGATAAAACAGCCCAGTGGGCACATGATTTTGAAGTTTCTTGACAATTAGGTAAGGTCAAAGGTGGTTACAGGGGGTGACCGTGAGTCGCAAAGCCTTTGAGAGGCATAGCAGTGAGTGCGCACGATACAGGAGCCGTGAGGATACTGTGTGGTATGTTTGTGTTGTTGCATCAAATAAGACAAAGAATCTATCAGACAAATTATTTCATGACATATAAAATACAAGATAAGATACATGTAAATGCAATAATGATAACTTTTATACACAATTTTGATACATACGATGTTGAAATATGATAATAATAAAATACAAAATATTGAGTTAATACAAGAAAAATTTCAAAATATATACATAATAAACAGGATCTCTACACAGTCTGCATATGCAAATTACGTGGGGAAATTTAAGTCCCGGGCGAAGCCATTTAGTGTCGGTACATCCTTTTGCCTATATTCACCTTAAACGATATAAATAAGAAATGGATGTCTGGTTGTAATTCCAAGAGTTTCCCATAAACATATAATAATATCTCTTTGTATTAATTTACCTTAAAACAGGAAAATTCACTTGCATTTTCTTAAATTTTCTAAACATCGTAGCGATCTTCATTAATAATTTGAATATAAATAACCACTGAAGGAGTTTAAATGCATGTATGATGGGCATTTTGCACTTCTAATTCTTTATACGGAGGCAGACTATCTACTTCATTCATAGCTAGAATTTATTTACATTTGTAACAGCACTATAATGAAAAAAGTATTAATTTTAGAATGTATAAAAATGCTTTTTAAACATTTTGATTGAAAGTTGGCTAAGTAGCATTCGCTTAAATGCGGGAGATATTTTATACAGGCCCTTTTTGTACAATTTGTTTTAGATTTAAATTTTAGTTAGGCGGCAGAAATCAAAGATTGTTTTGTGAATGTTATTGATTAAATAAGTGACTATGTATGCGCATGGATATTACGATAATTTCTGAATGCTTTTAGCTGTATTAACCCAATTTGATATGAATGCTCGTCAACTCTAACATTGGAAAAGCCTAAGCACCATGATATGATTTTTGGCATTGATTTCCAAACAGGTATTTTGGCATTAAATTTCAGCAGTGAACAGGAAGAAAACAGAAGACATTAGTGAAAGCGAAAGGGAAAGAATTAACAAAAACGTTTTGCTTCTCCTTACCAGTTTAGGTAAAGCCATGCTTCCGACTACATCCCGTAGTAGTAACACCATCGAGGAATGTTGCAACCATGATTTGGGAAGATGGGTAAGGTGTTTGTCATCAATGGCCACACATCTAAAGATGGAAATATTAAAATGTTGTTGGACACCTGATGAAAATTATGATTGTTGACTTTTCCGTTAAATCCTATGTGATATATCTGACTTCGAATCTAAAATTTTGTGAAGAACACAAAAACCTTGTCTAAAACTTAAAGGTTTATTTAACTGGAACTTCAACACTGATGAAAACTTAACATCATAAACGAAAACTTAGCATCTTGGGGGGAATAATTCAAAGTGCTTTAAAGTAACAGCTATGCCGGCACGGTGAAGAACACTTTCCTTTAAAAGACAGAATCCATCTAGCCCTTTCGGCATATATCTCCATTCGCTGGATTCAGACTTCCGCTCCTACGGGTTTTGGACTTAAACGGCCAGACTGGAACTGGAATAGGACTCGATCAGGACCGGAACAGGACTGGATCCGCAACAAGACGGGAACCGGAATCTCTCATCCCCTGGCTTCTCCCCCGGGCAGGTCTATTCTGGCTCGAACTAAAATGAACTGCGGTGCCACTAAGGAAAGCACCTCCTTCCTTTTATTGACGGCGGTTGCCGTTACTACAGGCGATTATGCAAATATTTAACAATGATTTTGCAGCAGATGCTATCCATTCGAGAAGAAAGTTTAGGCATGAGTGGCTAAAGACTCATGCTCCTTGGTTCCCATATTCAAAAAGTGTACAAGGAGCATTATGCTTCAGCTATGTTCTTTTCCCTCCTCCTTCTGCATCAGTGAAAGGTGTTTTAGGCTGCTATCACACGTCAGTTTGTTTTGAAAGAACAACTGTTTGGAACAATTTTTCTGCTTTGTCACAACAGCCAATCACCACAGCTCGCTTTGGGGTTAACACAGGGGAAACTGATTCTCCATTATAAAAAAGCTAACAGCATTCGGCGCTGATAGCTGATTAGTTGAAAACGAACAACTTCTAACTTTTTTCGAAAGGAAGGAAAAAGTCGCACGTCTTTCAATAGTAAACTAGGCAGAAAAATTGTCCGAAACAGTTGTTCGTGTGAAACAAACGCCATGTGATATGGGCCTTAGACTCATTCATTATTAAGTCATTCACACGTTATCATGTCATGCATAAAGCTTGCATAAAACTTCAGATCAGTGGCACAAAGCATCAGTAATCGCTGCTAAGAATTTTCTAGAAAATGAACCTGTAAATGTTAGACTAGTTTCTGGGCACAAAAAAGTAATGGAAGAAAATCAAAACATAATAGCGTCAATAATTTCCACAATCATATTCTGCAAAACCCATGACCTCTCTAAAGCCCCGTTCACATGCAACGCTCCTTCGCACAGCTGCTGTTAGCAAGAGGAGAAAAAGGAGACATGAAAGAGTTTCGTCTTTAGGACCCGTTCAGAAGACCACCGTCTTCCTTCCCTTTACACCTAAGCCTCTGTGAACAATCCCGTCTCCGAATAGGCAGATTTCTAATAATGTTTACACATTTTTAACGTTGTTTACTGTTGTTAATTTTGTAATCTGTACTTTCGCAACTCGTACCTGAACTTTCGTAATGGTTCCTGAAAAATATATGCTTTTTAATTATTATTATTATTATTTTATAAGCTGTTATTTATTTCACTCTTGGAGCTTGTCGCTATGGTTAAAAGATAGTTATGGACTTTTAAACTGCTTCCCGATAAGATATAGAACTCAAACTTGGTACATACACTGCTTGTGGATGTGGTGTCACGCTTTTGATTTTTAGAGGATTAGATTTTTTTTTTTCAAATTTAAAGTTGAAACGATTTTTTGCAAACATTAACAAATAAAGTGAGAATCTCATAATATTATAGTTTGCAACCACTGTGAAGGAAAAAAAATTAAATGAAATTTTTAGCGTAATTTTTCTAAAAAATATTTTGTGAGAATTTTTGAAAACCGTTCATATTTTTAGACTTTTTGACGCCCATTAATTTTAAAATTTCATATCTAAAAATATATCGGTTACAAACTTTCGACATTTTCCTAGCTTGTAAAATAAACATTTCGCATTTAAAAAAAAATGATAAAGGAAATTAATTGGATGATTTTTTTTTTACTTTTTTGAAAGATATGCAGTGAAGCAGAATGGGAAATATTGGTTCTTCTTGGGCATCATTCGAAATTATTATAATATTTCGAAGTAATAATTTCGGTTTCAAAGTAATAATCTCATTATACCACACTATTTTTATGACATTATTTATGCTATATAAGTTGTTATTGTTTGCAGTTGTTAGTTCAGCGGGAGATTGGAACCTTTTGAGATGAGAAACCTTTTGCGTTGTTTTCAATAAATCCTTTTACTTAAAGTCCTAAAACATATACAGGTATGGACTAATTTTTTTATTATTTTTATTGCTTATTTAAAATTATATACTTTATAGAAACAAGGATGGGTTTTGCAAAATACTGAAAGGAAAAATTATTTGAAATGAAAATGTACATATCTGTTTTAAAGATTTTAGATAAAAGTGTATTTTTTTCTCAGAAACTAATTCATTAATTGCAAAATCATTCCTTGAAGTTATAAAAAACACTCCAATAAATACAATAAAAAAACTGGGAGAAGACATTGAAAATTGTAAGAGAAGAAAAACATTTTAATTGTAAAATTTTTCTTCAAAAATTTAAATTAAAAAAATTACTAGCAAAAATTTTTTTCAGCTTAAAATTATTTTGTCTCACAAAACTATTTAATAATATTCATAAAAAGTAGATGAAAATGCTTAAATTAAAAAAAAAAATTCAAAAGGTACCGAGTCCCTTGTCGCGTTGAAGCCGATATGCACTTGTCTTAACTTTAGTTTTAATTTGAACGATATTTCTGGAATACCTAGCATCAGATAACCTTGTCTGTATTTGTCTATAATTTCGTATCTTGTACAGTTCTATCTAATTTTGAGGGTGATGCTATCACATCCCCAGACATCTATCAGCGCGATTATTTCGCTGACAGTCCAGCGAGCAGTAACTAAAATTAAGTGAACCGCGCAGTATAGTACGGGAATTCTTCCCATTTGCCCTGCTCCCGAGAGGTAAGGAACATTCAACCAAGTTCTACCTCCAATTCGGCGAGGCAGTAATATTGTACAGTCCAAAAATTTAAATATGCTACAATGTGTAGACCCCATAAAGAGAATTTTAATGCTTTTAAGAGAAGGTCATAGAAAAATAGATGTTTTATGCCAGGAAATTGTCTTTCGCAAGTGCTATGGCTAAGAGCATTGCAAGCACCGAGAATTGTAAAACTGCAAAGCCATCGCTCAAATCCTCACATCTAAAACCGATGAATTCTGGAAAAGGTCTCTTAGTATCCCATATCTGGATTCCTTAATACTATTACTGGAAGATTTCCCAGCAATAATTTACCAGCATTTTCTTTGTTGATATTACATTCTGTGGTTATGCTAAAGATGGCAGTGGAAGAATTTACTAAAAAAAAAGAAAAAGAAAAAAAAAAAAAAAAAAAGAAGTGCTTTCGCGATTTTTATTAATTTGAAAAATTTTTACAGTGTTCTAGATCTACAAATGGTATCATAATTCAGCTGCTAATCTTTTTTTAGAAGCATTTCTGGCCCACCAGCGGCCGAGCGGTAAAGTCGCTGAACACTGGTAGTTCGGTCCGAGGTTCGAATCCCGCGAACGGGCTGGCTGCATGGGCGTTTTCGTGGTTTTCCCCATGTGTAACGTGTATACGAGCCAGTTTCCCTTAGAAAGTCCTCCACGAAGGCATCCCTCCTCTTAGGCAGACAGCCCTCGAGGCTTTGCCATAATCACACACACACACAGAAGCATTTCTGAGTTTATTTCTTATGAGAACACTTCTTAGAGACAAACAGGCTCTGAACATTTTTCATAACAAAAATTCTGGTTTGTAAGACTATGACATCTTCCTTGCTATGCATTTGCTAATTCATATATTCTTGGTAAAATTTTTCAAATATAATATAAATATCCTTATATTGGCCACGAAAATGTTTAAAATAATCTTGTAAACTAATATTTGAAAACAATGAAATTATTTATCAGAATAAATTCACAATTTTCAAAAGACTTAGAAAAAAGCTACAGGCTTCTAGTTTGGAGGTTGGTTGGTTGGTTTTTTAAATGGCACAAAACCTCGAGGGTTATAATGTAAATTTGCACAAGATCAAGTGAGATACCTAGGCCATGTTGTGGGACAAGAACAACGAACCCCGGATGAAGTAAAGATCCTGGCTGTAAAGGAGTATCCTACACCTAAAACCAAAACAGAAGTACGTGCTTTCTTAGGACTGGTAGGGTATTATCGCCAGTACCAGACAAATGGTGAGTAAAATTCAAGATGCATAAACAAGTATCAAGTGAATTGATGAAATGAACGTGAAAGACTGGTGAAGGCATGGAGAAATGACTTTAAAATGTCCAGGCAGAAATGACTGAAAAGTGCTCTAGCAACAGGTAGAGCAGGATAAAATGTAGTTCAAATCATATGGTAAAAGGAGATGTCTTTTAAAAAACTTATGAGGTTCATGTGAGGGTTTCTTCCAATGAGATCTGTTAAGTTAACATTCGTAGAGTTAAAATAAAATTCACGTTTCTGACTAAAAGCAGGACAGCAGGTTAAAATATGATTGACTGAAACGGGAACGTTGCAAGTGCCACAAATAGGCTCATTGTCTCCTTTCAACAGGTACTGATGTGTCAGTCTGCAATGACTAATTCGTAAGAGTCAGTAGTACATCCTCCTTCCGGTTCCCTCTCGACTCCCAGTACTCCAAATTGGGTTTTACCTGCCTTCATTTGTTCAGAGTATGGCATTCTCAGAATTCTTGCCACCTGAACAAGACCTTTGTTCTAATGTAATTCCGTATGCCTGTAAAAGGGGCATCGTTTACTGAGGTTATATCAGCAGATTTTGCTGCAATATCGGCGAGTTCATTGCCTTTGATGCCGGCGTGTCCAGCAGTACGCGATATAATAACCTGCGTTTCTCAAACGGAGGTGTGCCTTTAAAATTTCTAAGACCAAAGGGTGTGTGGTATTTGTATTTATTGATTCAAGAGCACTCATAGAGTCAGAGTAGATGATGAACTTTCTGCTATTCTGCCTAGAGATAAAGATTAAGGCATTCAAAATGGCAAAAGTTTCCGCAGTAAAGACAGATGCAGCCTTTTGTAGTTTACTACTCTTTATTTCTTTATCACAAACAAAAGCTGCCCTGGTCATGATTCTTTGAGCCACCAGTAAAAATTGCTTTGTAGTTAGAATAACTGTTTCTATGCTCTAGGAAAATTTGTTGGTAATGGATATCATTGATACTGCTTTTCTTTAGTTCTCCAAAAATGTTAAGTAGGTGAATGTTCACTTCTTGCCAGGGAGCAATACCGAAAAGGTCAAAGCTTTTGGGATGCAGATCATTTAGGTTAATTTCTTCAATGAGTGAATGCGAAGATCAAAAGGAGGGATACATGAAGGACGGGCATAGTAAAGACGCCAGTACTCATTAGATGTCATGAGTCGGACAGGATGTTCGGCCTGTGACATTACTTTATAATGAAGATCAATGGACAACTGCTTGCGTCTGAATTCCAAAGAAAGTTCAAAACAGATGACATATAAACTTTGGACTGGAGATGTTCTGAAGGCTCCACAGCATATCCGTAGCGCTTGATGGTGGACTGGATCAGGAGCACAGAAGGTCTTGCTGATCCGTAGATAACACAGCCACAGTCAAGTTTGGAACGGATTAAAGCTCTATAAATGCGGAGCATAGAACAACGTTCTGCTCCCCATGAGGTTGTTGAGGACTTTCAGTATGTTGAGAGTTTTAGCACATTTTTTCTTTAGATTTAGGATATGCGGAAGGAAAATGAGCTTTCTGTCAAAGATAATTCCTAAGAATTTTGCTTCTGGCTCAATGCGGATCAAAGAGCCGTTAAGATGCAGCTCTAGATCAGGATGCAGATTTCTTTTGCGACAGAAGTGCACGCAGACTGTCTTCTGGCTAGAAAATTTAAAACCATTGTTGTTGGACAACTTTATGATTCTATTTAGAGCAATTTGTAGTTGTCTCTCAATGTATCTCATTCTTGACCTTGACAATAGATCATCAGATCATCAATATACAGGGAACCGTGCACTGTGGGAGGAAGTTCTCTTAAAATGGAATTAATTTTCGGGCCGAAAAGAGCGACACAGAACACTGAACCTTGCGGTACACCTTCTTGTTGTACAAATACTTGAGAAAGCAACGAACTAATCTTGACTTGGAAAGTGCGGTCCTTCAAAAAGTTTTGAATAAAGATGGGTAGATTTCCTCGCAATCCAGTGCTGTAAAGGTTATGAAGAGTTACATGGCGCCAAGTTCTATCATACACCTTTTCCATGTCAAAGAAGGCCCACCAGCGGCCGAGCGGTAAAGTCGCTGAACACTGGTAGTTCGGTCCGAGGTTCGAATCCCGCGAACGGGCTGGCTGCATGGGCGTTTTCGTGGTTTTCCCCATGTGTAACGTGTATACGAGCCAGTTTTCCTTAGAAAGTCCTCCACGAAAGGCATCCCTCCCCCTAGGCAGATAGCCCTAGTGTGCTTTGCCATAATTAAATACACCACACCACACCATGTCAAAGAAGATTGAAACCACATGATTTCTTTTCACAAATGCATTGGGTACTGCGGTTTCTAAAAACAGAGCATTATCAAGTGAAGATCTTCTCTTACGGAAACCACTTTGGTAAGGCGATAGGCAATGATTAGTCTCCAGATAGTAGGTGAGACTGTGATTTACCATTTTTTCCATAATCTTGCAAAGCCAGCTAGTGAGCGCAATGGGGCGATAATTTAAAGGATTTTTCGGGTCCATGCCGGTTTTACTATAGGGATAACAAAGGCCCTGCACCAGGCAGTAGGAAAAATTTGTTCCTTCCATATCTTATTATACAGAGCAAGAAGGACCACTAAAGATTCATAGGACAGGTGCTTTATAATCAGATAACTTATGCCATCAGGACCAGGGCAAGACCTATCAGTGCGAGATATTGCATTTCTTAATTCAAACATGGTGAGATCTTTATTATAAGATTCTGCGTTACGATTTGAATCCTTTCCAAGCGCATCTTTGCGAGCAGAAACTCTTTTGAGTAATTGCTAGCGCCAGATACAGCAGCAAATGTATTACCTAAAGCATCGGCTATTTCCTCTCTAGAGCTAATCAACTTTCCATCTTTTTCTAGAACAGAAAAGGAATAATCATTATAGAGTTCAGAGGCTTTGCGGACTCTTTCCCAAACCTGTTTGCTAGACATTGAGAAGGTAATAGTAGACACGTAGGCTGCCTATGATTTTCTCTGGCTTTTCCGCCTCTTTTCTTGCATTCGCCTTAGCTTTTTTAAAGGCAAGAAGATTTTTCAGTGTTGGATATCGACGAAAGATACGCCAAGCTTTCTTTTGCTTTCTCGAAGTTTTATGACAATCATTGTTCCACCAGGGTTTAGGGAACTCTGGGAACTTTGTCGAGGACTTCGGAATAGAGAGTTCAGCAGCTTGTACAATAGTATCAGAGATCATTTTTACTGCAGTATTAATGTCCACATCGTTGACCATTTCTTCAGTCAGCACAGCACAAGATTCAAAAAGATCCCCATCAGCTTTATCGTAAAGTAAGCGTGGTTGTCTTGAGATCTTTGAATTCCCTGTAATATTTACAATGACTGGAAAGTGGTCACTATCGTAGAGATTCTTCCCTGCACTGAAAGAGCAAAAAGGTAGTAGAGATGGAGAACCAAAAACCAGATCAATTGCATGAAAGGTTCTAGTCGATTGATGAAAGTAAGTGTATTCTCCATTATTAAGGAGACAAATAGAGTGATCTTTCAGTAATTGTTCGATCTGCCGGCCCCTTGAATTAGTGTTCTTACTTTCCCATAATGTACTATGGGCATTGCAGTCACCTAAAAGCAATAAAGGTTCTGGAAGCTGCTCTATTATTCTGTCCAACTCTCGCTGATCAATATGCTCATGTGGGGGGGGGGTAAATAAATGGTGCATATAGAGATTGAAAAGCGTAAATTAACCTGAATAGCCACAGCTTGAAGAAAGGTCGTCAATGTATGGGTGATTGTGGGAGGTGATAGGTAAGGCCCACACCACCACAGGCACGATCCCCAGACGGGTTGTCCTTTCTTACTGTTGTATATCTCCGTATCTTAGCATGTCTGCTTGGTTTTAACAAGGTCTCCTGAAGCGCAAGGCAGGCAGGTTTATAGATGTTTATTAAATTCTTGATGTTATCCAGGTTTTGACGAAAACCCTGGCAATTCCACGAAATAAATGTACCCATTATTGATGCTTGTTTTGGCGGTGTTGGTGTTTTGACTTTCGAGGCAAAAGGTGCTTCGGAAGGGATAACCCTTCTTCAACGTCCATTTCGTCTGAGTCGTCTTGAACTCATGCTTGCGATGGAACTTTGACTGAGGGTCCTGGGTTTTTGTTTATTTTTCTCTTTGATCCCATCTCTATGCTTGTTCTGTTGGACATCCTGTTTTCCTCTGGGCGCTGTCACTGGCGTACTACTTTCAACATCAGGTTTTCCCCTGATTTTTGGTTTCTAGTATCTACTTCTTTCTTCTGTGCAGTTATTGTGGTTTGCGTTGATACTGATCTGAATGATTTTGTAGCGGATGCATAAGATTTATTAGGTCTTGGCTGATTACAGAGAACAAGTCTTTTGGCTTCTACAAATGATATCTTTTGTGTAACTTTAATGTTTTGAATTTGTTTTTCTGTCTGCCATTTCGGACATGATCTTGAAAAAGCTGGATGCTCGCTATTACAGTTTAGACACAAGAGGGCAGCAGAGCAGCCTTCACTGTCATGGCCTATGATGGAACACCGAGAGCACGTGAGGCTACCGCGACAAGAGGTCTTTCCATGTCCAAAGCGCTGACATTGAAAGCAACGCATTGGATTCAATATATATGGCCTGACTGAACAATTTAGGTATCCAGCTTTGATGTTGTTTTTAGGCAGGTTAGGAGACTTGAAAGTAAGTATGACATGTTTAGTGTGAATGAGTTGACCTTCTTTCCGTATTTTGATCCTACGAGCTCCACACACGTTTTGATCTGCCAACTCTTTAACAAATTCCTCTTCAGTTACTGACAGTAAGTCTATTTCAGAGATTACTCCTCGGAACGAATTTAGAGTGTTATGTGGCTTAACTACAATATCTGCTTGTCCTAATTTAGTTAGTTTCAAAAGATTATTAGATTGCTTTCCGGACACAGTTTCTATCAAAAGGTCTCCAGATCGAAGTCTCTTAATATTTTTCAGTTCTCCTACAGAAGACAAAAGATGTTTGTTTATTAGAAAGGGTGACATTTTTTGAATTCTTCAGAGCTGGTTATAATTAAGAAACGTGGACAAAGTACATCTGATGCAGTGCTTTCTATGTCACTTCTTAGTCTTTTAGTCACAGTCGGAGTATCGGGTACATTGTTGGAGCAGGAAGGTATCATAGTATTCATATTTAAATTAAGAGAGATTCGGGTCCCACCGCCCCACCCACCATGGAGCCCAACAAGGGGACACAGATTCCTACGCCAGGGCTAGCCGGACCTATACGCAATCTGAAGTCTCACAGTCGGCTTTCTCAAAAGCAGGTACTCCCGAGAGCTTGTCCCCAAGCCAAGGACTAGTGACCAGCCGATTGACACCCGTGAGGATGACAAGGTGCCTCCCGTTTAACTGAAGCAGAGGCCAAAGCAGTGTGTTGGGGACAGTACCTCGCCCCTCAACTACCAGGACCCTCCTTTCCAGTGACTCGGGTCTCCACGAACGGCAAACACGTGGGCGGTTTTCTCGCCACTCGAAGAACTAGCGACAGGGCTGTTCCAGTTTCTTATGACGAGCCCGAACCTCGGAAGAGGAAACCACATGGGAGAAGGAAAGCGGGAAAAGTTACAGTGAAGAGGAGAGAAGGCAGAAAGGAGGAGAGATCACTGGGACTCCAGGATTGTGACATCTGATCACCGAGACGGTAATCCTCTGAAGGATCTTCACCTGCTATGCTTTGGCTGGGCATGTTGGAACGGCCTTCACGCCTAGGGTGGCCCTACCAGGAGCTATGCTCCCGACGTACTTCGCCCGTTCCGCCCAGTGACATCCCCCGCCGCGTTGAGGCAGAATAGCAGGACTTGGGGGGGGGGTCTAGTTTGGAGGAGGAAGGCTGATTAGTGTTATCGTAAAGAAAGAAGGTTGTTTAGGTGAACAGAGCAAAACTGTGCTTTCATAAAATCATTTCTCATATTCATAGCTTTCAAAACGTCATTGGAAAAAGTGTAAAGTGACTGGAGTAAAGTAAGAATGATGGAGTTTCAGAATTGTATCTAACCTACATATTCTGGCTGCAGTAACTTAAAAAGGGGTGGTTGGAAAGAAGAGGGAAACTCAAGTGAAAATAAAGATTAAAAAAAAATATGAAGACAAGGAGATAGGAAGTTTATACAATACCTTTCCCTCAGAAATCAAAGTAAGATTCTATGTAATTTTTCTCTGTATTTTAAATAATACCTTTCATCTATTTCTTTTGGAATCTTTGAAGAGTTCAATTTTTTAAAATACAAAAGACATTTTGGGAATTTGTTGCAGACAGATAACCTTTTTATTTATACAAATAATATCTTGCATTGTTTCTTGCACAGGTACACTGTAAGATGCTTCAAAGTCATTTAATAACTTAAAAAATATTTCTTTCTCTGCCTGATTTATTTTTAAAAGTGCTTATTAAAAACCACAAACCTTTTTAAAAATACTTTTAAGAACAATAAAAATCCCATAAAAAATAATACAATTAAAAAGTTATGTCTTTTAAAACTTGATAATGCTTCTTTAAATAAGCTAAGGACTCTACATATTGTGTACACTGCTGTTTGATATTGAGCTTGTTAAATACTGGCAACAAATGTTATGCAGTTTTATAATACTTCATTATCTTATCTGATGACTTTTAACCAGTGATTATTAAGTTTTGCCTTCTACTTCTCACTTTTTTAATTAATTCACTTTTTGGGGCTTATAAACTACTAGGGACATTTGAGTGTTCAAATAAGAAAATACCAAATGATTTAAGTTTTTTAATAAAGTAATATTTACAAGTCACATTTAAAATAAATTAATCGACTGATTAGAATGAAAAATACAGATCCAGCTAAATGCATCTATTATTAGTAAATAAATTAAATACACTATTGGACAGCCATGTGTATTCAAATATACACAGAAATTTCTGTGTTCTGACTATATAAATAAATAGTTTTTCCCATCTTCTTTTTAAATATGAAACAAACAACATTCAGAATGGTATTACATACCAGGATCACATAGTTTGGCAAGTGTAACACAATCTTCTATATTGTAATTGGTATAAATATATTTCCATATAATATTTTGGGATAAAACATAGTTTAATAACTGCTGCATTTAATCCTGACATTCAAATGAAGAGTGATTTGTAATCTTCTTTTGGAAACATGTGCGTGCAGGTTAACCAATTAAAAACATTCCTTTGAAGAATTAACACCTAAAAATTTTTTGATCATTTCTTCTTCTGTTTTCCATATACACCATCAAGTGTTAATCCTAGAAGTATAAAAAAAGTATATATAATATTTCACTGTATGACAAAAATATATTTCTTTTTAAAAGCAGTATTTTTACGAATATTACAATGTTTGAAGGCTATAAAATACCAAAATTTTTATTGACTAATTATTATTAATACATGTATAATATTCAGTAAATTTTGAAGAAGGTACAAATGAAAATGCATATGAAGAAAAACATTTAATGTTTACAAAAGTTACATACACACTATGTTACATTAGACATTCTTGCAGCTTTTCGTCCCATCACTTTTCTTCGTATAGTGTGTAGAGAAGTCTAACAAAATCAGTGCCCTTCCCCCTTGAATATAAGATTTGTTCAGTTATGAGACTTTTCTTAAAAGAGAAGGCCAAAATGCAGCTGAAGTTCATTGCAGAATGTGTAAAAAACTGCACAAGTGACAGTTCGCATAAATGTGGTAAGATATTTCAAAAAAGTGAACAGACGTTCATGGCAAAAATGTTGAGGAAAAATGAATGATCAAACTGATGACTTTGTTCAAATTATATTTGACTCAAAAGTCAAATGACAATATCCAGCAACATGTCATGCAAAAGTTTTGATCAGAAGAGCATTGGCACACACACAGAACATTTGCACATAATTTTTTTTCATTCTTTTTATTTACAAATTCTTTAGACCATCATATTAAATCAGCAAAGTTATAAAAATACAAAAAATTATTTTTAAACTATTTCTTGGACCTTGAAATGATGGCATATTAAATTATCTGATATTTGTTTCAAAACAATGACAAATAATATAAATAATTTTTTCCCCTAAGGTATGTTAGTATATTGGATTTAACTGGTTATTTTGGGGATCCCAAACTCAGAAAAACACAACCACTATTGAGAACCACTATTCTCGAAATTATGAAAAACGACCACTATTGAGAACCATAAAAAGGTAAGACCACTATTTGGATTCTGGCTGACAAAGTAAAGATAGGTCCCTCACAACAGCTCCAATTTTACCAAACTTAAGTATATAAATCAATTTATTTATTTACTTCAACAGTTTATTATTCAGATTGTTTACAAAGTAAAGAAAGTAATCTCAAAACTTTTTGGTTATCAGATTTCAGCAGAAATATCCATTTTGGTGATTTTTTTTTTAATGCCTGCATGTATGGATAATATAAAGGACTTTTTTTCAAAACGGATTTTTCTGTGATTTCTGTACATACGTTCATATGATGTCATATAACTTCAAAACGATTAGTTGTACAACATTGAAATTTTGTGTATGGGACTGGATGTAACATCTAATTGTGCACCTCCCTATTTTATTGCAATCAGTCCCAAAATGTTCTTCTGAATTGGAATTATGAATATACTATAATATATATATATAAAATTATGAAAATATTATAATATATATATATATAATTATGAAAATATTCATGTGTTGGCACAATGCCAAATTTAAAAATAAAAAAAAATTGGACAAATAATAAAACCTAATTTTTGATGCGGTCTTCTAGTTTTTACATTTCAGAAAGTTTATAGTTACAAATTATTATGAAAAAATAAAATTGTACAAAGTTTGACTCTCATGTGAGAAAAATTGACTAGGATCTTTAATTTCAAAATTTGCAATTTTTGATGTCATTTTCAACTTGCCTTGAAGAATCCATTAATTAAGTTAGAATAATTTAAGGAAATAAGTTTAAATGAAGTGCAGCAAAAATATGTACAGTTTAATAGACCATACAAGTTATGTGGTGTACACATCAGATTTTTGTTTAAACTATGTATAACAATTAATCTCTAAGCTTTCATCTACTTTGCAGATCAACATGAATCATTATTTTGAGAAATTTCTCTAACAAAGCAAAAGAGACTTCAAGCATATAATTATTTGGATTTTCTAACATATCAAGCTATTTTTCACATTCTCTATGCTTTCATAGGGTTTACAAAGTTGCCAGCTTTTCATCTTTTAATGATATCAGACAGCATAAATCATTCACATCAGGCTAATTAAGAGTATCATTATAATTATTTATCAGATATTTATTGCAATTTAATATTAATTCATTATTAAGTATGTTACATTTCAACATTAAATGGTTAAACAAATTTCAAAATACTGAATTCATCTTACCAGTAAATACGAGGGCAGTACCCATCCACTGCCTTGGAGCTAATGAATTTCCAAATATAAATACTGATCCTAAGACTGTAAAAAACTTTCTTGTAGTAGTTATTATGGAACAAAGAAGGGGTCCAAAGTCACTTACAACTAAGTATATGAAAACCTAAAAAAGAAAAATAATTAATTAGAAAGAAATTCTGTTATGAGGAACAGTATTGTAGAATACATAATAAAATGAAAAATTCTAACATAATTCATTTTTTGTAATTATGTATTTTATATTGAAAATTTAAGTGGAAACACAATGGAACCACAAATTTTAAAAGAATCCCACATTTAAATGGAAATTTTAAACAAAAATAAATGAGCAACTCATTAAAATGCTTCTTTTAAATGAAAAAATTTCATAACTTTTTAAGCAAAAGAAGCATCTTTACTAATTACTTAAGCATAAACCGATATTTAAACAAAAATTCATTTAGAATTTGTTCAGATTCTATATGAATGAAGAAATTTAGTATTAATAATAACATAATTTAACTCTAACTGCATGGTTGCATTCTCCTCCTATTTACAACAAGAAAACATTTCCAAATAGCGTATAACTTTAGCATTGCTTAAAAAAATTTATCTTATTTCTAAGGAAAGAAAGTACAAACCTGTTCAGACACTTATTTTCTTAAGATCTTTTCTAAATTAGGGCTGTTGGCCCATCTACCATGCAAATACTTACACCTCTCATTAGAAAAGGCCCCCTTTACTAGCCAATGAGTCTTCAGATGGTGAGTCAGACATTGATTCATGCCTACTCATATAAAGATCTAATAGCCTCACTCCAACAACAAATTCCTCAAAGCTGACAAACCAAGGAACTTACTGTATAGTAAAGCACATTATTATTTATAATATATTTTATTAAATATGTATTATCTATTCATTCTATCTCCTATCCCATGAATACCATTTGAAGATTAACACACACATTTATATCAATACATATAATTATTAAAAGAAAGGAAAAGTCATATATAGATATATGTATTAATGAGCAAAAGATGCAGGTATATATAACAAAATTTGGGTTTTGATGCATAGTATGTATACTAAACTGCTTTTCATAATTATTATTCAGATCTTGCACACTTCACTGAATGCATACTACTACACCTACTAAGATATGATTCAAATGGCTGAAGACATTTTAAGATATTAGTTAAATCTTATTAGATTAGACAACATTATATTATAGCCAATTTAAAATTTTTTATTATGAATCCAGTTTGAAGAATTAATGCCCAAGGAAAGCATTTTACTTAATAACTTAACATACCACATCTACTTTTATTTATTTTTTTTTTTTATTTATTTAATTTTTTTTTTTTTTTTTTTTTTTTTTTTTTGCTTTGATAATTATAAAAAAGCATTCAAGAGTTACCTACCAGAGGGTTGCCCTCATGGAGGATTTTTAAAGGAAATTTATTATTATATATAATGAAAACTAGAAAACTTTCATGCAGCTAGCCTATTTGCCAATATTAAAATCAGGCAGAACTACCACTGCTTAGTGATTTTAATCAATTAGTCATTGGTGGATCCTTTCTGTTCAATAACAAGTGGATACAGAATTAAGTTAGGTTAGGTTATTTAATTGCGGCAAAGCCTCGAGGGCTATCTGCCTAAGGGAAGGGATGCCTTCGTGGAGGACTTTCTAAGGGCAACTGGCTCGTATACACGTTACACATGGGGCAAACCACGAAAACCCCATGCAGCCAGCCCGTTCGCGGGATTCAAACCTCGGACCGAACTACCAGTGTTCAGCGACTTTACCGCTCGGCCGCTGGTGGGCCCACGGGTACAGAATTAACAGAGTATTAAATTACACTCCTGAGGAACAAAGACTAATAGATGGCTATTTGATATCTAAATTACTTTACTGAGCAACAACAACAGTATAGCCTCATCCTGAATTCTAAATTATAAACATTTGTTTTTAAAATCTGATATCATAATAGTCATTTACTTAATAGCAAATGCTTATTTTCACTTCAAACAGACAAAAATATAAAACAGTTTCATCTGAACACACTGACCTGAAAAAGAACAACAAATGTGCAAACTTGAATGAAAAAAAAAAAGGGGGTTGTCTTATTCCATATACATGACGGTTAAAAAATAATGCGAGGTATTCAGAGCCCTCTAGCAAGTAAAGTATTGCACGAAACATAACCAAATCAGATGAGCATAGAATGTAGACCACAGAAATTTTATTTCTTAAAAAAATATAAATAAATAAAAAAACAAAATAAAAAAAAATAAAAAATAAAAAATAAAAATCTGAAATGTTTCAGATTTTAAATTACGTCCAAAGGGGCGTTTTTTAACATTTTGTGTGTTACCTTTCTTTATTAAATATCATGTTCCTCGCACTTAAACCATAAGATCCAGTGCAACAGCAATATCGCAAAATAGTTTTAAAATGAGCATATCTTTAGAATTTCCGATACAGAGACTCACGCGCTGGAGATAAAAATGTTTTTTCTGCACAACGTTGCCATTGCTCGCTTTGAAATCCTTGAGTTTGTTAATCAAAAATTCGTCAAAGTTTTAAAAAATAGGAAATCGATCATAAAACAAATTTCAAATTTCAAATTTGGTCTTCCACGTGCTCATATTCGTTGGAGGATTACGTTATTCAAAATTCGATGACTCTATGTACCAATGACATGACAATGTCACATTGTTATGACAATGTGAGAAATATACATACATTTACGCAGATTTTCGTTATTTAATTTATTCAAATATAATGCAGGACTCTAACATTTTATGGCAACAGTTTGAAAAGTGAACCGACATTTATCCGTCCGACGCAAAATGCCAAAACGAAACTAATAGTCCTTCAGGATTCAAATCCCTTTGGACTAATAAAAAAATAAGTACTAAAAGCTGTCACCAGGATAAATGTTGGTGCTATAAAAATATATTTCTGTGAATAATAAATGCTTGAATGCCAAATGACACAGCACACATCAACTTTATCAACAACAAATGATTACAAATCAGGTTCAATATTCCCACTATTGTGAAGTCTCAAGAGCTGAATATGCTGCACGACATTTCCCATGGTGGCTCACAATGTATCATTCACCTGTAACACTATTCGACCTTTCAAAGTTGTGATATTGTGGACATTCCTTTGATACACAACACCTTTGAGAAATCACCACAATCAAAAGTGAAAAAGCTTGAGAATGGGTGACCATGGTAACCATACCATAGGAAATTCATGACTAATGATTCTTCTGTTATTGCCTGTCATAGAAATGTTGCTGCAACACATGCGGTACCTTAGGTCGAATGTGGAGTGGTGCACCATCCTGCATGTCAAATCGAGACATCCTCGCTGTTGCAGTTATGGAATTGTGAAGTTCTATACCATATTGGCCTACTAATCAGCGGTAACAGTACATGTCACTGGTCCACTTTCATGATTTTCCTCTTAAAAGTAAGGACCAATGATAAAAAATGCTATAATGCTACATCATGCTAAGACTTTTGGCAAATGTAGAGGCTCCAGCACACAAGCTTGTGGATTATATATGAAGCCCAAATGCGACAGTTGCATGTTAATACCAGCATTCAAATGAAAGTGTCTTCGGCACTCCATAAAATCTGCCCCGGCCATGTGTGCTAATGTCAACTTCCATGTGTGCTAAGAATTTCATACAAAAATTAGATCAGGTGGCTGCATCACCAGTGTACAATTCTTGAACAGAAGAGATTTTATACAAGTAAAATTTCAACATCTGATGCAGGATTTTTTGCACCTTTGAGTATGGGATCAGCGTGTGCCAGGATACTGCCCAAGCAATTACTGGTATTCTGCACATTTGTCGTCTTCAACAATAGCAGTTGCAAATTCTTCAACTTCTTGTTCCTTTGCATTTCTGGCCTGGTTGCTGTGCTTAGAGTTCCTGTAGTTTCAAATCGTTGAATCCTGTTTCATATGTTAGGTTCATCTAATTTATCTATCTAAGTTTAATTCTGTTTTGTTCAATACTTTGAGCATAAGAGGATTCTGCATACCTCATGCTATTTTGTAACCATCCTGTATTTTTTGCTTATACCCTTTTTTTTTCCAAGTGCAACACAAAAATATGTAAAGGGTTCTGCAATTAAATTTTTGGAACAAACTTGACAATATTATGAAATACAGTCGTTAATTTTCCAAAAAATGATATTAAAATGCATTTTATATTCTGAAATCACTTACCTGACCTAGTGCACTCATCACAGAAAATCCTAACATATTATAAATAATATAGGGATATTTTTCTACAAACTGCAAGAAGCCCCATATTTCACCAGTAAGTAAAATTGCTAGAAAAGAATGTAAAAACATATATATTATACATTGTAACAAACTAAGCTCCTAATATAAATTTAATAGAATTTAGTAAAATGTATCAAAATGAGGGAACCCAGAAGTAGGAAGTTTAATTCTGAAAATTGTTTTTTAAAAAGAACTTAAATGTAAATCATGAAAAAACTTTTTAAGGGGACTTGAATTTATATATATATATACATATATAATTCAAATAATAAAATTAATTATTTTTAAAATAGTATTTGCTATTTTTCCAACAGAAAATTTTATTTTTATACAGTACAAAGTCCATAATCCGGACTCGTCAGGACTTCGGTGATTCTGGATTAGGGGTTTTTCCAGAATATAGATCATCAATTTAAATCTGGTAAGATGGCATGCAGAAATTATACAATTAAAAATATGAAACCGTAATTTATGAAATAAAGAGCAATTATGGTCGAAAGGTGTATCAAAATTTACAAAAAAAAAGGTTAATATTTATTTGTTTACTTTACTAAACATTTCTTTCAATGTAAGTTGTTTAAGTTGCTTCATTATTTCTGCTAATACTTTCTCTTTAATTCTATAAACATACATAATTTCTTGTTCAGTTACAAAGTTCCACTGTTCAAGTCCCATAATTGATGAGTCAAGAATACCGACTGATTTGTCAATGGAAATGTTTTCGTTTTCAATAACCTCTCTGTCACTTTCTTCACTATCGGAAGCGGTATTTTGTGGATCTAGAACCATACTACAGATTTCGCCGTCCATTAATTGATTGATGATTGAGGCATTGTCATCGTAATGAAAAACTTCTGTTTTATCATCTTCATTTATTACCGCTTCTTCACATTTCTTAAAAAAATCCAATAACTGGAAAATTTCACCTTTAGTTTGCTATATCCGAAAACCTTCAAATTCGCGGCTACCATCTTCATCGTCCTCACCATGAAATATGGTAGCTGGCCATAAAATATGCCAAGCATTTTTTAACATATCTGGAGACACATCCTCCCAACGTGCATGCGTAAAGCATACAAAAAAAAAAAAGTTTGTGGCTTTGAGGTCTGGATTATAAATCATTCCAGATAATGGACGTTTGGATTACAGACTTTGTACTGTACATATTTTCTGGAAAGATGAAAAACATATGCAATTAAGAATAATACTTTAGAAATAGGTATCCTTCATACTATTTTGTTTCCCAAATGTCGACTTTCAAAGGAACATCAAAGCAAAAGCATGACTTTTAAACCTCAGCAGGATAATATAGAACAGAACAATCAACCTGCAATAAACTCTGGTTCTAAGCTTTCAGTATACAAATATATTGTAGGTAAATGCTAACTAATATTCTTTAAAAAGAATAAATTCTATATTATTTACTAGAAAACCTGATGTAAATATCAAGATCTGTGGTAGTTCTTGGTAATAAAAGAAGTTCAGCATAAAAACTGTTCTTGGTAACCTGCTTAATGAAAATTCAGGATTATCTACTTAATTACAGTACACAACATGACAGTAGTAAGGGGAATTCAGTAAATTTTGGCTTTTGACTCCAAAATCAGAAAATTTAAAACTTCTTGTGGCTTTAAAAATAGCCAGTCTGGTACTTCTTTTTACCACTTCTTGGTAAAATGAAATGTACTTTGGAATAATATATTGGATGTTTCAATAAGAAAAAATATAGTGTTTATATCTTCTATGTAATGAAAAACAGTATGACAAACCACATGATCCAGTTAACAAAGGACTAGAATTCAATTTTTCAGACCAACAAAAAAAAAAAAAAAAAAAAATCTGTCAATAACCTTTAAGCAAAGAACAGGGCAGATTCAAAAGTTGTCATGAATGTAAACTGATTTCTGTCATTTTTAAAACATATAATGGAATCTAAAATTGTGCTCAGAGATAATGAATATAGAGCACATGCAGTGATGTTAATTCTGTAATGCTACACTCAGAAAAATAATGTAATATGAATTCTAATTTTTTTATATATTAAGAGAATTATAAATAAGAATAATACATATAAATTCAAAGCCTCAAGGTCTATATGCCTAAGGGAAGAGATGCCTTCGTGGAGAACTTTCTAAAGGAAACTGGCTCATATACATGTTACACATAGGGAAAACCAAGAAAACGCCCAACACATAATTGAAAGTTAAGAGGAATAAAGAGCTTACCAAGACCTAATATAAGAGTAGACCACAGGTTAATACTATACATCATATGACAGGATTTTGATTGGTATTCAGCCCTCATTCGGTCTTGTATGGCTCCAGTAAAACCATCCAAAGACAGAGAAATTAACTAGAAAGAAAGAAAAATTAATCATGGCATTCACAGTTTCCTTGCATACTTCCATATACACATGTTTAAAAAAAAATCTCATGCATCCAGCACATGACCTCCCAGCAAATTCCACGTTAAGATATGGAATTGGCGGAATAGCAATGAGCTTTTCAGTAAACTAAAATTTCCCTCAAACTATCACTTTTAAGTAAACTATCACTATAAATTTAATTTGTTTTTGCACTTGATGGCTCAATGTTTTTAATTTGTTTTGCACTTGATGGCTCAATGTTTATTATTCTATTCTCTCATACAATAGACAGTGAGTCATATGCTCACATACACACCAATTCTCCTGCTTTGATCTTACATCGCATCGACCGTAGCGTATTCTCTGAACATATAGTATTTCGGATTCTCAAATCAATGACTTAACAATCACAAAATATTTAAAAGCAGTATACAGTACAAAATCCGTAATCTGAACGTCCATTATCCGGAAAGATCTATAATCCGGACCTCAAAGCTACAAACTTTTTTTGTATGCTTTATGCATGCGCGTTTAATGCGCACTTCCGATATGCATGCATGCTTCCGATAGTGAAAAAAGTGACAGAGAGGTTATTGAAAATGAAAAAATTTCGATTGACAAGTTAGTCGGTATTCTCGATACAGCAATTACAAGACTTGAACAGTGAAACTTTGTGACTGAACAAGAAATTATGTCTGTTTATAGAATTAAAGAGAAAGTATTAGCACAAAAAACGAAGCAACTTAAACAACTTACATTAAAAGAAATGTTTAATAAAGTAAGCAAATAAATATTAAGCTTTTTTTTTTTTTTTTTTTTTTTTTTTTTTTGTAAATGTTGATACTCTTTAGATGATAATTGCTCTTTATTTCATAAATTACGGTTTCATATTTTTAATTGTATAATTTCTGCATGCCACCTCACCAGATTTTAACTAATGATCTATAATCCAGAAAAACCCCTAATCCGGAATCGCCAAAATCCCGACGAGTCTGGATTACGGACTTTGTACTGTATCTTAGAATTCTCGGCATTTGTTTTTATACCTGCTATATTATTTCCTTAAAAATAATACAAAGTAATACTTAAAGCAAATACACTTAATGCAAATAAATGTAATATGTTGTTTGCAATGATACACCTATTTTAAAAACCAAATCTGAGAAGTTTTGGATTATCTCATAATATTTTTTTTTTTTCTTTTTATCTTTTCCTTTTTTTAAAAATTTTTTTTTATGTATATTCAGAGTTTCAAGTAAGTATCACTTCTGGTTTATCAATTTTATCCAAAATCTAATGTGTTCCTTTCAATATAAAAACCTTAAATAATAAAATTAAAAAGTTTTGGATTATATTTTAATATAGTTTTCTATTGAAAACTGTTATGGGCTTCCAGTAAAGTACAAAGTTTAATTGCCTAATTTTACCAAAAACTTAATCAACTCTATGATTGCAGAAAGTTTAAATACAAAAAAGAGAAATTTTTGGAAGTTTGATATAAGCCTTATTGCATATGAAAAAAAAAAAAAAAAAAAACATCATACACATACATGCACATCATTATAAAAACCTCTTGTGGGGGAACCTAATTCATGCTTATTCATTGAAAATTCACTACTAAATTTCTTGGCCAAAATATTATCTTCCTTACTTATGTGTATACCTATGTTATATGGCAGGAGGAAAAAAAAAACACTTTTAATACAATGCATACATAATGGATTTAAATATTCATATATATTCGCATGTTCTTCTTCAATTATGAAATTACAGATTTTGAACAAATGGTCAAGATATAACATGTCACAAGAAATTCTTTGAAGCCTATTCACATATTATGAATAGTAGAGGAAAGGACATTTACCAATAAAATTTCACCCATTCCCAAAAGTGGGCCATCTTCAGTATCAACTGTAGCTGGTTTATCTTTGTACATGAAAAGGCAGACACCCACTACAATCATGAAGACATACACATATTTAGCAAGAGGATATTGTTTTTTTCCAATAAGAACACCTAAAATCATTACAGGAATAGGCTTGCATGATTTTCCTACAACCTATGAAATAAAATAAAATTTGGTTCATAAAAATGTGCATAATACTAAACACATATTTTATTAATATTTAATAAAATCTTTCATTATATGTTATTGAAATTTTCGTTTGCATTCAAGACATGTGCATACAGACATATAACTATGTGAATTTTAGAAAATGATTATTACAATCTGACAATGAAGGAATTACAATATACATTTTTAAAGATATCAAACTTTCAAATTTAAAATGCAGAATGAATTATATTCCCTACACATATATTAAGACATTCATTTTAATACACAAAATTTACATAAACAAATTTACAATTATTTATCTGTATTGTCTATAAAAGTGAAAAATGATAATTAAGTAAAAAGTGAAATATTAACAGCTTTGCTTCCTCTACATGATACTCCATATGATCATAATAGTTATATAATGTTACATAAGATATGACCATAATAGTTAATAATGAATAATGACCATAATAGTTACATAAGAAAAATTCTTTAAATTTAATTAAAAGAGAAAATAATTTTATCTTCTACATACAAACACTACTGTAGAATCACCTTAAAAGCATTTATAACATTTACATTTAATCTAGTAGTTTTTATATTACATATTGCATATTATTTTAAATTCTCATTTTTCCATTCATTTTATTATTATTATTTAAATTACTAGTATTTTGAACAATGTAATTTACGATTAAGTAAATTACATTGCTCAACATACTGTTCTGAGGTCAATTATATTTTAAATATTGCACTGAAAAAATTACTTTTGATTTATTTTCAAATGTTTGAGATCTGACTTAGTTTAATTTCATTAGTGCATGCCTTTCAATTTTTCAGATTTTGTGTATAAATAACTTCTAAATGTCTGCTAGAAATCAGATATATCTCTAGTTCAACTCTTCTAAGATATTTTTATACAAAATTATAAATAATATAAAGCGATGAAATGTACGAAAATATTTTGTGTAGATTTTATACATTAAAAATTACACCAAAGAAGGATAAAATTATTAAAAGCAAATGTAGAAGTGTAGAACAGATAAAATTAATATAAAATAAATAAATAAAAAGAGACATTCATATAAATTACAATAATTTAAAATATTCTGATGAAAGCTATCTAAAATAATGATGTCATATCTCTGAAAATATTTCTTGGTTATATTATCATAGACAAATTCATCACAAAGAAAATGATTAAAATATTTTTATTAATGGTCTTAATGTTTGCAAATGGACACGTTTAGTAGCATGACAAAAAAACCCAGTTGTTTCCATTTCACATTGCATATGCATATTCAGCGTAACTATAATCAATAAAATGGCTTTTTCTAGTTTCTTGACTGTTTCATTAAAACTGGGAGAGTTCAGGAAAATCTCAAGTGCTATCATAATTTGAATGACTGTTATTTTATTATGTTTTTTTATTACAATTATTTTTGACACTCTAACATCCATTTCAGATGCTTCTTCTCACCTCATTAGGTGAAGTTCTTTGCTTTTCTAGGTATACTGTCACGAGACTGAATTTTGTGGCTTTCCACATAAAAAAAAAAAAAAAAAAAAAAAAAAAAAAGGCTGTCTTTCTAACAAGTAGACAAGCACAGACAATTTACCCCCTTTTGAACTCTTTCACAGTCTCCATTTATTTCCTAAAATTTTCAATCTTTTATCACTGAAAATTCAAACTTCACACTGGAACTCTTGATAAAATTTCAAATTTTAAGGCTTCCTAATGGGAAGAGTAACATTTGTTTGAAATCTGAAAGGCTGTATTTATCAAATGTTTCATTGTCCAACTCCTCAATACATATTCAATGCTAATAATTTTGATGTTGTTCATAGTTGTTTGATGCTTTAAATGACATTCTAAATTGTCATTTAAGGACTTGACAACCTGGTGTTTAGTTACAAAAGTTTAGTAATTGAAGCATTAAAGCTGAAAAAAATAAAAAGTTTGAAAAACTATGACATAAAAATTTGGTTAAGAGCTACTGTTTATGTTTATATAGTGTGTATATATATATATGTATACACTGCAATAATTGGTCATAATTTAGCCATTATAATATGACCATCCTCCATCTATAACAATGGGCTCGCCCAAGAACAAAGCCACTGCATATGCACAGCTGATGTTGAAGTATATAAAGCAGCTATGCATTGTCTTTCCAAACACTGTAGCAGAGTGGTGCAGTGGAAGCATGCTGGGCCCATAACCCAAAGGTCCATGGATTAAAACCATGCTGTGATAGTTAATTTTTTGTGGGCAGTAGGAAGTTGACGTCGCTGTACAACAGATGTAATATTCTAATGTTCTTCCTTGTTCATAGTTCAAGACTTTTGTTTCTTATCATATTGATCACTTTCTGATGTTACTGATCACTTTCTGATCAATATTACTGAAACAAAGCACTATCTTAAAAGATGAGGATAATGATGAACTTTTTGATGAAGTTTTTGCAATGGAGGCATTGCTGAAACAATGCACACGAGGTGAAAAGTTTCTGCTAAACTGAAATGCTGTGAAACAAACTTTATTAAAAGAATTGTCAGCAAAAACTTTCCTACAGATGTTAAGATTCCTTGATCAAAAGAACATACCGCAAGATGAAGGGTGGTCTTCACCTAAGAAAACCACCATCAGCCCAGGTTTGTGCTCCAGTGCTGATTTCTTTGAATCCTTTCATAAATTTAGACTCTGGAAAAACTCAGGAAAACCCTGTGCTTGTACCTACAAATGCTCCTGATTGTGTGGAAACACTGATTGATGTCGATTCTAATCTCTCATCGACTACTATTGGTTTGAAACATAAGTAATGGCCATTTAATGTTGTGTTTAAAATTACACGGTAAAAATAAAATGTATTGGCATAATGTATTGTGTTATTCGAAAGAGAATCTTTCTTTCTACAAGATGGCATATTTTATCTTTTGTCTGAGCTAATTTTTGTTATTTTTCAGATCATTAAAATGGAGTGTCAAGTCGACAAAGAAACGCATTTTCGAAACCTTCTTCTTTATGCATTTAATCAAGCGCCAAAGCTGCAGAAGCTGCCCAAAAGATTTGTGAATTGTATGGAGAAGGTGCAATGCCTGAACGAACTGCAAGATATTGGTTTGTCAAATTCAAAAATGAAAATTTCAACCTCGAAGACGCTGCTTGTTCTGAACAACCAAATGAGTTTGATGAAGAGCATTTGAATCAACTTCTAAATTAAGATGCATGTCAAACCACTCGAGAATGAGCAGAATGAATGGGTTATAGCCAAATGACTATAGTTCGACATCTTGAATCTATGGGGAAAATCCAAAAACTCGAATATTATTGACTAATTTATAGTTTTTTTTGTTTTGTTAAAATAAAAATTTTTAAATTAAAAAAGGGGCCATTACTTATGTTTCAACCCAATAAAAAGAGAAACTTCCGCCGATCATCTTCCTCCCCCCCTCCGGATGTCACCTGGAATGAACTGAAAAGATTATTACTCAGAACAGAGTAAATGACTTTATTGGAGCTCTCTTACTTGAATGTAGCACTACTATCATATTTAAATCCAGCGACCAATGTAACCCTACACTTGCTGTTCTTATGAAGCATTAGGTACAATTCAGTACCTTCAGAGTTAAAGCTGATACTCCACTGGATACAATGTCACTACTCGTGGTCTTTCCTGTGGATATGACTCCTATAATGATATCATGACTGAACTCAGTCAGATGGGCTTCCCTGTGCAGAAAGTAAAACACTTTACAAGAAAAAATGAGGATCATGAGAGATGATTCCTGTGTTTCATGCCTCTGTGCAGGGAGAAAAATCTACACAGTTATGACTCTGCAAAATTTGAGTGTGAGAATCAGAAAATACCGTTCTGGTAAGAATCTGATACAATGTTTTAGATGCTAGAGTTTTGGCCACTGCTAAATTTTTTGTAGCAACAGCCCGCGCTGTCTCAAGTGTTCTGGAAACCACCTGACTTATATGTGCAAACTCCCAAGAGATGCTAAGCTGACCTGTGCCTGCTGCAAAAAAGATCATATTTCATTCTTTTATGGCTCTGAACTCTTTCCAAAAACTCGTTATGTTAAATCTTCTCAGCAGCCTCTAAAAGCACCTCCTAAAACTAAATCATTTACAGTGCCTACAGCTAATGAAAGATCTTTCCCCATTTCATCTCCTGATTCCTTTTTCTTAAACCCTAATGATTTTAGTAAAACCCTAAACGGACATTGCACATAAATGTAAAGCTACAAAATCGACAATTAGAAAATTTAAATTTGGCTCCCACAGCGCTTGCAATGTTCGAAAGAATTCAAAAATTCTTCTTAAAGTATTAAATTCAACTATGCAACATTGCTTAGTTATTCATAAAAATGCAGGAATGTAAAATTTCAGTACAGTCAAAAGTCGTTAATCCGGACTCGTCGGGACTTCGGCAATTCCGGATTATCGATTTTTCCGGATTATAGATCATCAGTTTAAATCTCGTAAGATGGCATGCAGAAATTCTAAAATTAAAAATATGAAACCGTAATTTATGAAATAAAGAACAATTATGATCTAAAGGGTATCAAAATTTGCAAAAAGAAAAAGCTTAATATTTATTTGTTTACTTTATTAAACATTTCTTTCAATGTAAGTTGTTTAAGTTTTGCTTCGTTTCATGTGATAATACTTTCTCTTTAATTCTATTAAACAGACATAATTTCTTGTTCAGTTACAAAGTTCCGCCGTTCAAGTCCTATGATTGCTGTGTCAAGAACACCGACTAATTTGTCAATCGAAATTTTTTTGTTTTCAATAACCTCTGTCACGTTTCTTCGCTATCGGGAGCGAATTATAATGACGAGGAACTTGTTTTAAATCATATCAAAGACGGAGCATATCGAGATGAAATACTACATTTGGTAAGGAATTATAAGCCAAATAAAATAAAAACATCTGCGCTGAAGATAAGGATAGTGCTGACAAATCAACTTCCAATTCATTACGCGCCCGCCGCCGAGCAGCGTGAAATTGATAAACAGATTTCGGATTTCAAAACATACTTTCGCTTTAGATCCTTTACATATTAACAAATATATATCGGAAATTCTATTTGATATAATCGAAAGTTTAAGCTTACCTTTATAAAATTGCTCTTACAGTCTGCAAAAAATAATAAGCCGGATGCAATTCGAAAATTAAGGAACAACGCAATCATCAACATTAACTGAAATAGATAATTAGATAATTTTAGATTATACGTCCATTATACATAAAATGCGCACGCTAAAACGTATTCTGCACTTGCGCACACTCATATGCGCAGTCGTAAAAGGTCTTACGCGCACGCGTGAACGCCTCTGCGCATGTGTCAACGCGGCGCACGCGCAGAAAGTTTTTAGTTTTGATGTCCGGATTATAGATCATTCCGAATTATGGGTGTCCGAATTAACGACATTTGACTGTGTATGATAAAATTCATAAAAACTTGCATACAAATAAAAAAGTGCTTTATAATACATTTTTTACATTAAAAAATATAAATCTTATTCATAACAACTTCTTTGCAATCACTTCTTGCTAAATTTTTTGCTCCTCTTACGTAATTTTTATAAATAATCACTTCAGAAAGAGATGAATAACTCCTGCGTCTTACCTGTGTAGGGTAATTTACATGCTGTAAGGCCATATTACTTGAGACCATAGCACCAAGATAAGAAAACCCACAAACAGCATAATATAATTGTTTTGTCGGATCTTCACCTTGCTTCATGATAGTGTGTAACACTAAATAAGTTAACAACAAAAAATATTAGAAAATGATCAAAAAATGATCAGAAAAATATTAGCCAAATTGTTCAAAGTATTGGATATTTCACACACTGAATCATGCTTCAAACTAAACAGAATAAACTTGGTTAAGTATTTATGCTTGTTAAAAGTATAGTATACGTTTTAAATAACTTGAAATTTAGCAGCTAGATTATAATGAAGTCTACGATTCTTAGGATTAGATTATGAAATATTTTATAGAATCATTCTGATATTTTTGGACTGCACACACTCCTACCCAAAAGCCACAAAATATACTGATGAGACAACTCACCATGTTATCAAAAAATATTTATGAGACAATCTAGGAATACACATAGCATCTCTTCCCAAATGACCTTCCACTTCACTGCAAATTATCCCTTCTATGAGAATTTCAGAATTTTAGCACAGAAATGGATCACATGCTACAGGTTTCATCATCATCTTTAGCAGAACCTTGGGCATCTTTCTGCACACATTGAGATTTTTATGGTTTTCCATCTCATTTTAATACCGAAGTTGTGTGCAATTCCAAGTTTATGTAATTTCCCCCCTTTTATATTCTTTTTGGCAATTACAGAAAAAGAAGATAACAAATACACAGCACTGTCTGCATTGTTAAAATAGATGCAAAGATACCTGACTTAATAAATTACTTTTTCTCTCCAAAGTCCCAGATTAATTTAAAATTTTTTTTCTAGTAGGGATGCAGACAATCAGAAAGTACCATCATTTCTTACATCCGCACTTCCCATTTTTTTTATTCAAAATTTTATTCATACGAAAATAATTGAAATTTCGGTTAATATTTGGATTATGGTAACTTGGCAATTTTTTGGCGAAAATTTGGCGACCAACCCTGCTACAGCAGCCTGCTAGTTTTTGTTTGGACGCCATTTTGTTTTCACGAAGTAAAGGCCTTTTTTTTTTTTTTTAACTCAAAATTTTTTTCAAACAATCTGCTAGCCAAATTACACTTATGCTAGAACTTTTATGGAACAAAAGTGCTTAATCATGACAAAGATTAGGTGCGAAATTGGGAGAAAGTTCAGAACCGCTCACTGCTTGCCACGTTTTTAAGAATTGCACATACACGGTATCCATGTACACGTCGATCTATTTTCACTTAAAAAAAATCCCAAAATTGCACAAAAATGGCATTGCACACACTTTGACTTTATCCATGTACACTGCTAAAGTCCTAGCTAGTAACCTTTATCGCCTTACCAAAATGTCGCCAAACTACCTGTTACCATATTCCAAAGATTAGCCGAAGTTTTTATCCATATAGTTTAACCTTTTGTAGACAGATGGCCAATATATTGGCAGTTGTATTCCCTTTTTGAATGGACGGGGTTGTCCACTTTATTGGCCATGTCTTTTTCCCCCATTTTACAGGCTGAAAAGTGGGGTGAAATGTCAAATTTGACGTCCCTGGGTTTTCAACCACTTATCTCTTTCAAAGAACTCCCTTTTGCAACATAGATGCACCCCTCTGAGAATCCATTAAACTACATAAGAATCTTTGTTGCAAATAGGAGGTGATTTCTTAACGAGGGGAAAGCATTCGGTTCAAGATTTCCCGTCTTTTGGTAGCTTTTACTGCTACCAAAGCCCAGGCCTCAAAAGGTTAAATTAAACTTCCAGTAAACAATTTAAATGACTTAGATGAAAAATTATAAAATATATCTTCATTCAACTCTTTATGCCAAGATTTTTATAACCCACAGCTTCAGCTACTATTAATACAAAATAAAATTAGGGATTTCAAAAACACATAAATATCTTCACCTTTATTAATGTTTTTAAAAGTTAACTACAGTTTTAATGTGATACAAGGCATAGGTTTTTCTCTGCATGTTTGTTTTTATTAACAAAAACTATTTTATACAATCATTATTATTTTAAAAGCCAAATATGAGCTCGCTTAAATTAAAATAGCTAAAAGACTAAAGATGGAGAAGAATGTTCAGTTAGAACATGAAGTTCTGACTTGTGTCTCTTGTAATATAATATTGCAGAATATTTAAAAGGCCCATTAATGATGGAGTGGATAAGACTATTGAGAACTGGTAATTTAAATCCAAATGAACAGGTTATCTACCTGAGTACTTTTATGGTTTTTTACAATGTGCAATGTGAATAAAGCACAAAGTTCAAAATAAAAAATTATTGGGACTTCAACAATTCCAGATTTTAGATCCAACAGTTTATATCTTGTAAGATAACATGCAGAAATTATATAACAAAAATATTCTTTATTAATGTTTAAAACCATACTACTGATATTCATCTTTCTGCTAAATGACTGATGATTGAGGTATTGTCATCACAATGTAAGACTTCATTATATCATCTTCATTTAGCATTTCTTCCAATACTCCATTAATTGGAAAATTTTGCTTTTTCTTGGGATATCCGAAAACTTCAACTCTCATCATCATCATCACAAAATCTGATAATTATAAATCTGCCAAGTTTTAAATTATACCAAGCATTTTTAAAAATATCTGCAGACTCTTTCTCTCATGATCTTGCAATGTTCTGTATATCAGATTTTTATATTAAAATATTTCTAAAATTCTTGGATGGGTTTACTTCATCAGTTTTTAAATACCTATTTTATACAGTCAAAAGTCGTTAATCCGGACTCGTAGGGACTTAGGCAATTCCGAATTATCGATTTTTCTGGATTATAGATCATCAGTTTAAATCTTGTAAGATGGCATTCAGAAATTCTAAAATTAAAAATATGAAACCGTCATTTATGAAATAAAGAACAATTATGATATAAAGGGTATCAAAATTTACAAAAAAAAAACAAAAAAAAAAGCTTAATATTTATTTGTTTACTTTATTAAACATTTCTTTCGATGTAAGTTGTTTAAGTTGCTTTGTTTTATGTGATAATACTTTCTCTTTAATTCTATAAACAGACATAATTTCTTGTTCAGTTACAAAGTTCTGCTGTTCAAGTCCCATAATTGCCGTGCCGAGAATACCGACTAACTTGTCAATCGAAATTTTTTCGTTTTCACTAACCTCTCTGTCACCTTCTTCATGTCTTTATCCATTTTTTGCAGCAATTCCACTTTTTGTTTGACGGACATCGAAACATACTTTCGTTTTGTAGATCCTTTGGGAGCTCCAGCATCGGAAATTCTATTTGACATAATCAAAAGTTCAAGTTTACTTTTATAAAATTGCTCTTACCATCTGCAAAAAATAATAAGCCGCATCCAATTCGAAGATTAAGGAACAACACAATCACCAATATTAACTGAAATAGATAATTAGATAATTTTAGCTTATACCATCCGTTATACATTAAACGCGCACGCGAAAACGTATTCTGCGCTTGTGCACATGCATATGCGCGGTCGTAGAGGTCTTACGTGCACGCGTAAACGCCCATGCGCATGCGCAGAACGTTTTTAGCTTTGAGGCCCGGATTATAGATCATTCCGGATTATGGGTGTCCGAATTAACGACTTTTGACTGTATTTGTATTTTGATGCATGCAAAATTCTAATTGGCTCATTGATTGATGTATAGTTTCAAAGGATGAGATGTTATCATACACTAAAACTGTAATTTTAATAAGATTAATAGTAGATGAACAAAATAATAAGCTTCTGTTGTTGTGGCAATAAAAGAAAACCAGCACGAGCCAGAATGCACTCTAAATAAACTTGGCTCGGGAATTTACTCATTGTTTAGGTCAGATAGAAAATGTTTCCACTGGCTACACTATTCAAGGGCTAAAACAGCAGTTGAAGCTATCAGTACAACTTCAATCAAGGTATTGCTTTTGGGCATGGTGTGATTCCTTAGCTATCAGGCATTTGAAGGTGACATACAGAATCTCAGTTAGTCAGGAGAAAAACTGCTTTTATGGCACACTTTCTTTTTTACCATTTCCAAACTTTGTAATTAAAAAAAAAAAACTGTCACTAGTGGTTAGGAGGTCTAGATATCAGATCATTCTGATATTGGATGTTTGGATTTCGTACTTTGCATTGTATAAGCTACTTTTAACTAGAAAATCGGCTAATCTTTGGAATATAGTAACAGGTAGTTTGGCGACATTTTGGTAAGGGGATAAAGGTTACTAGCTAGGACTTTAGCAGTGTACATGGATACAGACAAGAGTGTGCGCAATGCCATTTATGTGCAATTCTGGGATTTTTTTTAAAGTGAAAATAGGTCAACGTGTACATGGATAATACCGTGTATGTGCAATTCTTAAAAACGCGGCAAGCAATGGGCGATTCTGAACTTTCTCCCAATTTCGCACCTAATCTTTGTCATAATTAAGCACTTTTGTTCCATAAAAGTTCTAGCATAGAAGTAATTTGGTTAGCAGATTGTTGGAAAAAAATGTTGATAATGTTGATGAAAAAAAAAAACATGCCTTTTCTTTGTAAAAACAAAATGGCGTTCAAAAACAAAATAGCAGGTTGCTATAGCAGGGTCGGTCGCCAAATTTTCGCCAAAAATCGCAAAGTTACCATAATCCAAAGATTAACCAGAAAATGTTCTATAAAGGCCCTTAGGCAGATAAATCTCAGATGTTTTGTCCTACTTAACTAATACAATCCATGATTCGATCCCATTAGCATGCACCTAAAGAAAAGATCCTAAAAATAACAATGGACTATAGAAGGGGGCTTGAATATTGTTTTTTGGTTTTAATTTTGAATTTTATTGCCCTGCCCCAAGATACAAAGAAATTAAAATCATCATCAATAAAGCACATGTCATATGCAGATAGATATTTCACTTCCACTAAATGAATGTTTCAAACTCATTTAGTAAAAGTGATTCTTCTCAACGTAAGCAAGTCACTATTATAATCCTGCAGGGGTAGGGGAAGAACTTCCCTAAAATGTAAAATTTATGTTTAAATATTTTATATTTATTGAAATGGAAATTATTACCAATGAGGAACACAAAAACAAACTGAATTAAATATTTTACTTACTAATTTTTGCAAAAATTGCATTGATAACACACTGTACAAAAACAAGTGTAGCAGTAAATGTAAACTTGTCACCATCTCCATATGTACTCCTTGTTCTACAAAAAATAAATTTCTAATTCATCTATTATGTAAATGCTACCATGAAAAATACAAGATGAAATATTGTCATTAACATTATTATTCTTTCCAGATTTATATATATTCTTATAATATACTCATATATAAGTGATACATCATTTAAAAAATTTGTTAATACACTTTGGATTATATTTGAGCTACAGTTTTATCAGTATTGTTTCAACATGTAATATTTTTAAAAGACAGTACAAAATTTATATGAATAATAATACAAATGTAGATAAAATTTCAGAAAAAAATATCAAAGACATATAAATACCATAATAAGAAATAAAATGTGCTGTTATGAAGTAAAATTAAAACCCATATTTCAGAAACATATTCCAATAAAGATAAAAAGATTACTTGACAATTCCGTCCCCCTCCCCCACTTGCTGCAGATATACTCTCTTTTATAACTAAAATGGAAAATCATATTTCTCTTTATATAATGATATAAATATATAAAGTGAACATAGATAATTAAAAGCACTTTTTCTCCAGTATTGTATTTATTCATCCATTTCTAAACATCAACATTATATAACAATAACACTTAAGGTTCTTAGGATCATATTAAAGACTAATTTTATTTAGGTCTGGACGATACACACAGTTGGCCAGATCGAAAATTCAGGATATATCAAAACTACTTTTTCTCGCATATTGTACATTTAACATTTATTTTTATTACAGTACTTCCTCCAATCTAAATATATACACATTAAAATAATGAAAATGAATTTTTTTTCTTATTCTTTACATTAATTTGATTATAAAGCACATTCAAACCTTCCAGCTGAAGTTCAAAAAACAGCTTTATGTAAAATAACAGTTATTTACTAATACCTACTATTTTTTATATCTGAACTTAATTAATTTAGAAATCATCAATGCAGCAGATATAATTTTTAGAACAACACAGCTTGGAATATAAATGTTAACAATTGTAATGACCAATTTGACAGTTTTTTATTCTTGAGTAGCAGGCAAATAACATAAATCTTAACTTTTCAAAAGGTGAAAAACCTGCAATAGCTCTGACAGTATTTTAAACACAATTATGCTTTTAGCACATAGTATGCATATTAAAATAAATCAAGTTTTTTAATTTATGTTTAACCAGATTACAATATTAAGATATATGAAGAGACATAAATACAAATCTACTGAAAATAACAATTAAATATTTATCTTAGTAGACGTGGAAGAAAAATTTACAGAAAATTATAACCAATGATATATTATTATTTAGAGAAATTCAGAAATATGTATCTTTTATTTTAATTCATGCCCATTTTGAACCAAAGAGTAACATATTGTGAAATAAAAACAATCAATAATGATGGTCTGATTTTAGAAATTTATGTAACCATATGCATTTCAACAAAATATTCCAAATATTCGAATGAAATGCATGGACTTCTACATTTTGTAAACCAAGCTAAGCGCGAATATCGTCACACAAGTCGTTCACTCATTGGTCAGACTTTTACAACACCACACTGTAAGCGATCGTTGACCTTAAATCATTAAATTCTTACATTTTTTCTTGCAGTATTCCAAAATAGAAGTAGCAGACGAATATTCCAGCAGCGCAGAAGATCAGCTTTCTATTTGATGCCATTCTGTCGGCATTTACAACGTGCTCACCATTATCTAAAATAGGTGCAAATTTCGACCCTTGCGAGGGGTCGTCGCGCACGATGACGATGCATTCGTTTTTCATAATATCGTCTGCTGCTTCTTCCGCTGCCAACACCAGCGACAAAATCTACTTTCGGTGTAACCTTTCCTTCCACTCTACCTTCCTCAGCGATTACGTTTCGCTGCAAATACATTCTCTTGGTCTATACATTCGATTGTTTGTAAAGGTGCAAAGGGAAAGAAAACATTGTTCAGCTTGCTGCAGTTAATATTTGCTGAAAAATAACTTACCGATTTGAAACATAAATAATTTCAGAGATCATGAGAAATATTAAACGGTTTGCGAGACTTCATTGAGGAAAATTTTATGCTTCTAATTATAATATTTTTTTTCTTATAAATCATAGAGTCTAAGTTTTAACTTAAAAACATGAATAGTCCAATCTTTCACATTTCACGTCTACTGCTTCATATTATCTATAACTATATAATTATAACTATATAATTATATAAATCACTCGCTATCTCAGACAGATAGTTCTGAGAACTGTTTCTCTTTTGTCTGATCTTTAACTTGTCTTTCAAACCAAAGTAGCACTTTATTTAACTAAGCAAGGAACTCAATAATTTAAAAATACAAATATTTCTTAATATTTTCCTCTATTTTTTTATCCTTTTAAATTCTAATACTATATTGCATACTTCTGTTAAAATTGATAACGGTATAAAATGTGATGAGAAATTTATATAAACAACACAAATAAAGATTTATAAATGCCCGTGCCAGTTTTCATAATGCAAAGAATTTTATTTATTTTCTTAAATAATTTATGTATTGTGATCAGTTCACACTTTTAATTTTATAATTTGGAAACTGATGGATTAAAAGAAGTGGAAACTAAGAAATAATTAACCCTGCTTTCTTGGAACTGCAATGGCGAGAGGCTTGACATTCCAAGCGACCCCGAAACTGTTAACTAGGTTATTTTACAATGGTAAAAAATATCTTCTTTTAAGATGAGTACCGCCGAAAAGTTAGGCTAATTGGGTCTGTCATTTCGAAAACCTGCCGCTGATATAATGTATGTAACTGATAACTTAAACAAATTTTTATTCCATTGGACAGTTAATCAATTTTAATTTTTCTAATGCTATAAGCTTTTGTATCCTGGCTGCTAAATAATTGTTAACTTACTTAAATAATGCATGGCTTTTTTAATCATACACGTATGCTAGGTTATTGCACCTTATTTCTTAATTTCAGATAACTCAGAATTATTTTTCCATAAACTTGTGCAACATAATTACAAACAATAAAGTGTAAAATGAAAAGCTCTTAAATGGAAACAGAGATAAGACTAACAATTTAAATTTGCAGTAGAAAACATTGCGATCATATTAGGCTTCTTTGCTTAATCCTGCTTCCATAGTGGGACGGTGCTTCTGGACACCTGGGTACCTGGGCTAAAAATCTTACCTCGTGTAAAACATTAATTATCTTATCGAACATTAATAGTAAATAATCGACAAAAGGTATAGAGAAGTTTTTTTAAATTATTATTATTATGTTTAAATTTAAATTTAAACAAATTTAAATTTAAATTTTAACAAACACGTATAAAAGTAAAAAAGCAAATTTAAAGCCTAAAAAAAGAAAGAAAGCCAAAAAATTTTTTTAAAAAATTTTAAAAAATGTGCAAAAATATAAAAGATTTAATTCTCGAACTAATCTACAATATCATTTAAATTCAGAAGCATAAGCAAATCAAGTGCAAAACCAATCCATGAAAATAAATTCACTAATTTAGCAAATTAAAATTAAATTAAACAATTTTTTTAAAAATGCATAAGTGAATGACTGTTGAGTAGGCAGGAGACAGACTTATCAAGGGGAAGTTGCCTAGAAACCTAACTCTCCAATCATTCAATTCGTGTTTCGTCATTCATGCAGGCAAGGGTAAAAGTCAAAACCAAAAGTAATACCAATAAAGTGGTACCCTTAGAAATTAACATTTAAGAATTAAATTTTAGAATAAAGTTCTAAAAGGAAAATATTAATGAAGTCTTTTGAGAAACAAGCAAGTAAAGTCAAGTAATAAATTAAACTATTTAAAAAAAAATAACTGTAATTTTATTTATAATAATTTCAATTTTTTTTAAAAAATTTTTTGGCTTTCTTTCTTTTTTTAGGCTTTAAATTTGCTTTTTTACTTTTATACATGTTTGTTAAAATTTAAATTTAAATTTGTTTAAATTTAAATTTCATTCCTTGCAGCAATGGCGCAAAGAATATTTGATTAAATTTGTATTTAAATTTAATTTTTTTAATTAAATTCAATTTTCTTATGAAACAATATTATTATGTTTATATATATATATATATATATTTGTATTATTAAATATTTTCATAACTTTTTTTTGTAAGGTTAAGTGTATGGCATCTCGAAACCATGATAACAAACATAAGAGATTAAAGGAAATATTACACAATTGTTATACAAGCATAGTTACAAAAACAATAAAAAATGTCGGCAGAAGTACAGAGGCATGGGTTACAGTATAAAATAAATTATAACATAAGCACAAAAAATAATCAGTGGCAAAGCACAAACAAAAACAGATATTAGTGACAGAGTTACATGATCCAGGGGTTGAGGATGGCCAAAGGACGGTTAATGTTAGCAACATCATTGGGGTTGTAGTTGGCAATTTTAATAGCAGATTGTTAATGGTTTTCTGTTTGGCATGAAATATCTTGGAAATTTTATAGTAATGGGATCTAAGTTGGCAGATCCTTAGCTCTTCGTGAATGCGTTGATTTCTAATGTACCATTGTGCATTTGTAATTTGTCTCAGTGTGCTATTTTGAGCAGTTTGCAACCTTTTTCTACCGTTACTATTAGAGTACGCCCATACAGGGCAAGCATAACAAAGCAATGGTCGCAATATGCATTTATAAATGAGCAACTTGTTATCTATAGACAAACCGCATTTTCGAGCAATTAAGGGGAAGATTCTAGCTTTAAGAGCTCGAAACTTCTGTATAATAGCTGTGATGTGTGAGGTCTATGACAGAGTTTTAGTGACGGTCATCCCAAGGTAAGGGTTAATCCTGCTGTGCGGTACACATGGGATTTGGCGACATTATGATGAGCAAAACGCAGTATTTATGATCAGCAGTAAAAGGGTCAATTTGGTGTTGGTGGCAGTTTTCAAAATCGGCACAGGGCCGTACTGTATACTAGGATTTGACGGGCATCTTTAAAAACTGTCTTGAATAGTACAGAAGAAAGAAGAGAGTACACAATATATATATAATATATATATATATATATATATATATATTTAAATCTTAAACTTAAAATCTTTTAATTAAAAAAAAAAGTTTAAATTTTTTTGCACGTGTTCTACTGAAGGTTGGTACACTAAGAAATGCAAAATAATAAGCCTGTTTTTGAGCTGACAAAAGCACAATCAAGAACACACTATCCTATTCGACAGCCCAACCTCAACAGACCGGAAATGAAAATAGATTTCAAAACCGAAAGTGAAGCAAATAAAAATATTCAGAAATTTTTAAATTAAATTAAAAAAATAGACAATTTTTAATTTGCAGCAAAATATAATTGAAAAATATTAAATAAAATAATTTAGAACCCTGTAGAACCCAGTAATAACAAAGAAATTTCATAAAAATGCACTTAATTTTAGACAGAGCACAAATTTTCGCGAATGATCAAGGTAAGAATTTTTTTGGAAGCACTTCCGCAGAGAACCCGGTAAATGTAAACATTGCCAACTTTGGCGATAATAGTTCAAACCTGGTAACCTATTGGATTCATCCTATTCGCTTGTTTGAAGGTTGCAACCATTCCTCTTGAGTTCATTTTGTTGAATTATCACTGTCGTTGTTCGCATTTGGAGATTTATATTCTTCTTCTTCTTTTATTTATTATTATTTTTCTGATTTTCCACGTTATTTTTTCTGAATTCTTTAACAACGAATAGATAGAAATATTTTCGTATAATTAAAGAAGTTTTCGTCGATTGATGCCGGTTCTCGGCTCCAATTTTTATGGCGTAAAATTTTATTAAGATACTATATTGTTAATGCTTTTCTAACAATAACCTTTCCGAGGATGGCAGGTGTGACATAAATAACTGATTAAATGGAAATAAAAAATATTATTGATTATCTAAGACGACAGAGTAGTTTGATGCATCCCCATGGTCATCAAAATTAGCAAACCACTGCTGGTGTAAGGAATACTGTTCAAATAACTCTTGAAAAATAATAAAATGTATAAAGTTCTAGTTTTATTAACAATGCTACTAAAGAAATTTTGATTACTATTGAAGGTTATTTGTATTGTGAAATATATTATAAAAAAGGTTTATTTTCGTATATCACGTTTAACCGGTTAGTTTTACATCTGCATGCTTATTATCTGTGAATTTTTACTACCATATGCTTAATATATTGTTTTGTCTGCTAACTTGAATTTACATGCACTAAAAATCACGTTTACGGCTCATCGTCGATGAACCGCGAGCTTGGCGAGTAAAAATGCGACGGCGCCAACGGGTTCTTTCCCGAAGCGCCAACGGGTTCTCTGCGGATGAAAACCCATCCTTTTTGAAATATATTAAAATTTAATATTATATCCGAAAAAGAAGCGGGGAATGTGCAGAATCGCCTACTGCATGGAGCGTTTTTAAGAATTGCACATACTCGGTATCCATGTACACATCGACCTATTTTAACTTAAAAAACATCCCAGAATTACACAAAAATGGGATTGGGCCTTCCCTTGACGTTATCCATGTACACATCGACCTATTTTCACTTAAAAAGTCAAAGAAAATTGACAAAAATCCAATTCTTCTTACTCTTGTAAAAAGCGCCAAACAAATAAATGGGCGATTCTGCACTTTAGCCAAAAAAGCAAGAACAAACTGCTAATAAATAAGCCTTTTTAAATCTTGCATTAAATTTAGAGTCTATTAATCAACTGAAAATTTATTATTACAATTTACGTAGAAAAATAGTAAACACACAGAAATACAAAATTTTCAGTTGCAACAATCGAGACTAAAAGATCTACAATACCAAAAACGAACATCAACACTTCTATTTCCATACAGGGAAAAAATGTGTTAGAAGAAATAGAAGTACTTTCGTTGGAAGTACAAAAATGCTTTGAAAATGAGAGCAGTTGAATAAAAAACCATTAAGAAACTTGAAATTGAAATGCTAAGGGAAAAAAAAAGGGGGGGGAAGTAGTAATAGAAAATGGCACAAACCTAAACAAAAACGAAAATGAACCTATGAACTCCTGTAAATTTTTTTTTATTCCATTATAGGCATTTTTTGCTGTATTTCAATTAAGCTTATGTTAATCTTGCTGTATTTCATACAACTTTCATGTACTTCCATGTACGGAATATTAAATCATACGCATTTTTCCTGCATTTCATTTACACTTATTTCATCGAATTTCATTAAAGATATATTCCTCATTCAATTAATTCAGTTCTCACTTCACGGCAAGTCAAACCTCAAAATATCTTTATTATAAATTGAAAAATATAGAAAAAATAAAACATTAAATACATTTAAAACAATTTAAAAACAAATTAGACTTTCTATGGAAAAACAAGCAGTTCGATTAACGGTTAAGGAGGCAGATTTTTCGGTGCACAAAACTGAAAGTTTATCTTTTGCTAGCACTCGGCAAGAAGACACTGAAGGTGCAAAAACGGATTTTATTTACTATTATTCGACTAATAGTTTGTCTAATAGTTTGACTAATAGTTTGACTAATAGCTGCTAAGTTTCAAATATAAACAAATATGACTGCTTTATTAGGCCTTAAATAACTTTTAAATTCTACATTATTATTGCATGGAGGCAACATCCTTAACCTAAAGGCATAATATCCTTAACCGGAAGAGAAGAAAAATATTCAATCATTTTTAAAGCAAAAAGTGCCCAATTTACCAACATATAAGGATAAAAAGAACTGAGCTCACGAAGCTGCGAAACAGAGTGAGTATATATATCTATATAACTTTTGGTGCTGCCGATTGCAACCAAAAAGGGAGTTGCACAACTACATGATACAGAAGTCCTACATACAAAATTTTAACGTTCTGTGGCTACTTGATTTTGTGTTATGCGAGATACGTACGTACAGACATCACGAAAAAAAATCACTTCTGAATCCATTTTAAATCTTTTGTGCCGTTTCGGGAAGAATAGTTTTTTTATCCTGTCCTTACGTACAGATTTCATTAAAAAATATCTTTAAATTGCATTCGATAGCAGTTAAAATGGATATTTTCGTTAAAATATGGTACCTGAAAATTTTCGCGATTACAATACTTCCTCAATTATTATTTTAAATAGTTTTGCAATATGCATTAAAGGCTGAAAAATTAGCAAAATAATTAAACTTAATAGCTTAAAAAATAGAAAATTTTTTATTTTAATTTTTAAGAAAAATTTTTGGTTCAAAAAGAAAAAATTCCTAAACGCTTAAAATAAGAAAAAAATCTGAACGCTTTCAGATTTTACATTACGTCCAAAGGGACGTTTTTCATTTACACACGGGGCCCACCAGCCGCCGAGCGGTAAAGTCGCTGAACACTGGTAGTTCGGTCCGAGGTTCGAATCCCGCGAACGGGCTGGCTGCATGGGTGTTTTCGTGGTTTTCCCCATGTGTAACGTGTATACGAGCCAGTTTCCCTTAGAAAATCCTCCACGAAGGCATCCCTCCCCTTAGGCAGATAGCCCTAGTGTGCTTTGCCATAATTAACATACACACACACACACACACACACTTATTTACACACGCATGCACGTTTCGAAAGCATTTCAGCTAATGTCTCTTGACTCAAAATATTTAAAAACAGTATATCTTTAAAATTTCCGATAGACAGTCTCGCGCGCTACAGATAAAGATTTTTTTTTCCCCCAGTATTGCCACTGCTCGCTTTGAAATTGTTGAGTTTATTAATAAAAAGTTCATTAAAGTTTTACAAAATATGAAATAGAAAATAAAACAAATTCCAAATTCGGGCTTCTAGGTGCTCATATTCGCGTGAAGGACTACGTTATTCAAAATTTGATGGCTCTAGGTATTGTTGTTTTATCACAGTGCGAGAAACATACATAGATTCATGCAGATTCTTCAATGTTTAATTCCTTTAATTAATATTCCGGTTAAGGTTTTTATGCCTTTAGTTAATCTGCAAGCAATAATTGCAGAATTATCCCCGATTTCAAAGTGTAAGTGGTACTTAAATACAAGGTGATAATATTTTGTGGCAACAGTTTGCAAAGTGAAACGGAAATTTATAGTGAACCAAAGCAAAATGCCGTTTCTAGACTCACAGCACTTCTGGGCTAACTCGCTTAGGGCTAAAAGAAAATGCAAAACCCAAATTATGCTCTTCAGACTATAATAAACTGAAGAAAAATAAATACAAATACCAGACTAAATTTAATAATAATGGAAGAAGAAATGACGTAAATATTGAAAAAAAAAAAAAAAAAACAAGCGTCTAAAATGACTCAAAATAGTCAAATACAAGAGAATAGAGGAAAGGAGAAAAGAATTTACCTTTGGCGGCATAGTATCATCTTCGGGAAGTTGCTACACCAAGAAGTGCAATACAATAAGCTTGTTTCTGAGCCAAGAGAGCACAATTAAACTTAATATATAAATTAACCTTGCTTTCACCAGCCATATCTATATGTATACACCACGTGTGCAAAATCAAAAAAATTTGCAAATTATTTCTGTGTTTACTACAAGTACTAATTATGAAGCCGAAAAAGTATGAAGATATTCAGATCGAATACGCAAGCGCACACGAGCGTGTCTTTTAGGGGCTGTAATTGCAGAAGGTATATAAGCCTGCAAGCAGGATATATCCCTTCCGCAATTACAGCCAGCCTTCCGCAATTACAGCCTTCTAAGATTAAAAGTGCCGGAGCCCATAAGGGAAGACCGTCAGCAAAGAGGAACAAGAGTAAATAAATAAATAAAATGACTATTAAACTCATTGATAATTTTAAAATTAAATAGTTAATTATTATCAAATTAATTAACAGCTATTTAATTAATGTTTAAAAAATTATTATTTAATCCATAATTATTATATAATTAATCATAATTTAATTGATAATTATTAGATGATTAATTAATTATAATTTAATTGATAATTATTAGATAATTAATTATTACTTATTGAAATAATTAAATATTGAAGTAATTAAAATTAAATAAAATGTAAAGGGATAAACTGAAATTTAATACGCGATTTTTAATATAATTTTATTGTTAAAATAAAATTTTCGAGATAAAATTTCTACCGAAATTGTAATTCACTTACATAAAAGAAGTGCGGCAGCCTTCTTATTCAGGGCTCTGGTGCGTTCCGGCTAGAATTATGATTTATTACAAAAACTAAGAAGCACCGGAGCCGAGATCCGGTGGGTTCCGGCTAAATTTAAGCTCTGATCGTAGGGCGGGGGGGGGGGAGAGTTTTTTTATCATCACAAAAATTAAATATACTTAAAGTATAGCTGATGAAAATTCCAGGGCGAAATAGAATGAGAGTATGAGTGGGTGGAAACAAAAAATGAAGGGAATTTTGGTAAGAAAGAAAGTTCTCTTTGACCGCGGCTCTCTGCTGATATGATTATAGCTATCAAGTGAATGTGTGTCAGGGGTAAAATGAGTCCTGAATCTGACTCCTAAGGATGAATGTAAAGTTGCTAGTTACGCTTTACCCGCTCCCCCATTAGTGGATACTGTGAGAAGACGATGTACAGGATGTGCTTGAGCAGTTTATCTCAGTATTTCCCTCTTATTGAACTCGCTGCCGTTTAAGAACACCAATTTTCTTTCCTGTGAGGATAACTAAATGTAAGCATCGATAACAATACACTAGATACGATGGCACGCGTTCCTAAACAAACAAATTTGGGTGCACAAAGTACACCCAAATTTATTGCCCTTCTTAAAGGGAAAGGTTTCCGCATATGAGTGAGGGGACTGTACTTGAACGTCTCATGTTCTCATGAATTCGTATCTCTAGGGAAATAGAGTATTGCAAAGTCTGCTTATTGTTAAACTAAAACGTTAGGAATTCTAAATTTTTTGCCTTTAAATTGTCGTTCAGTTTTATAAAAAGAAGTACCGGAGCTCATCTTATTTAGGGCTCCGGTGCGCTCTGGCTAAAATTGTAATTTATCTTAAAAATTGGAAGTATCGGAGCCGGGCTTCGGTGGGCTCCGGCGTAATTTAAGCACTGCCTTGCAAGGCTAATACAAACTCTACAAGAGATTTTGACGCTTTGTATGCTCCTACTCCTTCACGACACTCGCCATATTTCTCTTAAGAGTTGGGTGAATTTTATAAGGTATCAGGTAAAATGAGTAACCATGAACGTATGGATGACGCAGCGAGATGCAGAAATGTCGATAGACTGGAGGCAGGCCAGTCGCAAGCGCAGGTGGCTATAGAATTAAATGTAATGCCATGTGTCATCTGCAGTTGGTAGAAACAGTTTCAGGACACTAGTTCCATATTGAGAAGACCTGACAAGGTCGACCAAGATCCGCAAAGACGAATGAGGATCGCATTTGGCACTTTCAGGGCGGCGACATTGAATTGCTATAGATTCACAGCTCCCATGTGAGCTGTAAGCTGTCATGGAAGTCTCTCACTACCTTCAGTTGTTCGAAGCCTTCATAAGATAGGGTTGTGCGAGAGAAGACCCCCTGTTTTTGCATGCCGTTCACTGCACAATACACCGTGTTCAGCACGCTGCAGACAACATGTACCTTGATTCAAAGTTCATTGGAACTTTTTATAGATGAGTCGAAATTTAGCCTGGAACCTGATTCTCGGTGTAACTGCACCTGACAACCTGGAACACGATATCGTTCCTCTCTTATCAAAGAAAAGTATTATTACAATAGTGAAGGGGTAATGGTTTGGGCAAACATTATGCTGGACGACCGCACATCCCTGCATGTGTTTGACAAAGGCTTCCTTACTGCTATGAGATATAGAGAAGGATCTTATAATCCTATGTTCAATTATTTCCATAGATCAATAGATCTTAGGTCGTATGTTTCCTCTATAAGCGCAGTTGGTCCTGGGTTCCTATTACATGGACGATAATGTTCGTTCATATAGGGTCCAGTTGGTCGACGGTTACCCGGAAAGCGAGTGTATTCGCCACATAGCTTCGTCAGTGACTTTTAACCCTATAGAGCAGGGGTTCCCAACCTTTTTGTCACTAAAGCTGCGTTCCCACTGGAGTTTATCTGAGCTAACGAACACAATTGACGTAGACGACCCATCTCCAAAACCATTTTTTCCCATAGGACGGCAAATTGAAAAATCTAAACTGCAAGTACAGCGGAGCTAGTCGAGGCATGGAACCGACTCCGTTAGCTCAGATAAACCCCAGTGGGAACGGGCCTTAAGAGCACATTCTAGAATATCTATTGGACTCTGAGTACTGTGAGCTTTACTGATTATCATGCGTACCGGTTAATATTTCGGTTAAGGTTTTTATGCCTTTAGTTAATCTGCAAGCAATAATTGCAGAATTATCCCCGATTTCAAAGTGTAAGTGGTACTAAGCCTCTACCACTTATACTTACATTTGTTTTTTTTTTTTTAAACCCTTAGAAGGACAGTGAATTAAGTCAGTTGGTGCACCAATCTCAGTGTCTGACTAAAGTAACTAAAAGACTAAAAGTAAACTTTCAGTTTTGTGCACCGAAAAATCTGTTTTCTTGCCTTATGGCTAAATTTCCTTTTTTTGAGTGCAAACTCTAATTTTAATTGCAAAATTTGTTTTTTTTTTAACCCTTTTTAACTGTATTTGGTGTTTTATGGTTTTCTGTATTTTACAATTTTTAATGAAGGTATTTTGAGTTTTTATGTATTTTTGCTTTGCCGCGAAGTGAGTACTGAATTAATTGAATTAGAAATATATTTCTAATGAAATTAAGGGAAATAAGTTTAAATGAAATGCAATAAAAATGTGTATAATTTAATAGGCCATACAAGGAAGTCATGTGGTGTGCACATCATATTTTTTACTTAAATTGTTCAATTGTGTAAATAATTATTCGCTTCGTTGCAGTAATGTTCTAAAACGATGAATAATAAAACCTGCATTTATTGAAGCGCTTTTATGATACATTCTTTGCATACATAATCTAGTTTAAATGGTAGCCAAGATATTCAGTATTCCGCCAATGGGCATAAATTGTAAATAACTGAGGCTTTTAATTGTTTTATTAGTGTATGTAATACAGATTTATTTGTGACTAGCATCTAATTTTTGTTAATGCAATATTGAAAAGAGTATGTTATTACAACAGTGCTCTAATTAATTGATGTAGTAACATAGGAGCATAGCTCATCTTGAACTATAACTAGTAGTGCCTTTGCAAGCCTGAAGTAGCATTATCTATACTGGCAACATAAAATGAATAATTATGTGTCAATATGCGACTATGATAATGGAAGAAGTACGTATCTTAATTGCTTATGTAGCTTTGTAGTGGCTTGAACTTATACAGAAACTTTAAATACTGATTAATATCGTTTTATTTGTTTTTTGTTGTTTTCAGAATGGCAAAAAGAAGATTATTCAGTTTTTGTTGTTCTTGGAATGGCAACAAAAGATTAGTAATGATATTGTTCTAAAGAGTTGTTTACATTTGCTAAAATCAAAATAAAGATTATTTTTGATTTAAAACGTGGATTGACGTTATTTGAAGAAACAGAGTTCTAAAAATAAAGATTTATTTGGAGTCAGAGCCAATAGCTTAACTGTATATGCAACCATGTACTTTAAATATTTTAAATAGGCCTTGTTTGTCTTTGTAAGTTTTTTTTTTTTTTTTACTTTAAATTTCAATAAATGCTGTCTGTATCGCTGGCTATTTATGGAACCAATTGCTGCCAAGTATAAAATTATGAAATAATAATAGAGTTTAAAAGACTGAAAAAAATTACATCCGTAAAAAGTAAATTTTTTATCATGTCTTAATTCTTGAAGAATGTGAATTTTTCTTTTTAATTTTTTAATCAACAATATTCTACACATAAATAAAAAATAACAAAACAAAACGAAATTCAATGTAAACAGATGGCATAAAATTACAAATATCATTCAATATTACATAATAAAAAAATTCAGTTTTTGAATACAACCGATGCCACATAAATTCTATCAAATGTGACTTTAAATGTTCATACCCAGCATTTCTTATATCCTTTCCAGTAGTCTGAAGATATAATACTGCCATCCGCGATGTTTTCCTAAATGGCAATCAACAGTGTTGTAGCACAACGATCGGAAACGGCTACCAGAAAACATTCTTTGCTTTCCCAACATAAACCCCCGAATACCCATCGCTCCGGAAGAACACCTCCAACGTTGTTGTGATTTTTTGTGAAAAGACTTTAAAGTGTAGTTATTCCAGTCTGTTGTCATACTAGGATCGATTTCTAACTGAAGTTGGTAAAATTCAATCGACGTCATTCTTGACATCACGGATATATAAAACGAAGGTATTGAGGAGAGAAAGACGCGAGCATTCAAACCATGTTTTGATTCTGAATCCTTTTTTTTTTTTTTTTTTTTTCCCAGAGCAAGATCGTACTTAACAACGCCATATAGTATAAGGTATCTCTCGCGCCTCCTGCCTTCATAGTGTGGTGGTCTGCACGCTGGGCGCGTATTCCAGAGGTCCCTGGTTCGATTCCCGGCGAAGGCGTAGCTCACTTTTCATCACTCCTGCTTCAAAAATACCGAATGTCTCTACAATAGGAGCTTTGTATGAGTCAAAAGTTAACTTCATCGGATGATTTTGAGAACAAAGACTAGTACTATGAATTATTCCTTTATCCTGAAAGAATTTTATGGAAGCCTCTTCGTCATTAGGTAATTACGAAATTGTGTAATTATTAAAGAAATGGCGAAATATGGCAAAAAAATAACAAATGATGGTATTTCAAATGAGAAATAGAAATCTCAAGCCAAATACTCAAACAAAAATAAAAATTTCAAACAAAAATTTAAAAAAATACTCAGAATAACGAATGACAATATTTCAAAGGAAAACTAGAAATTCCGACTCAAGATATTTCAAACGTTAAATTCTCGAGCTACGTTATTTGGCGTGTTGTTGTAGCATTACATTATTCTCACTTTTTCTTCACTTTTAAGTGACGCCGCTCTAACGGAATAAAACTCAGCACAAGAACCTCTTCAAGAGCAACCTTCAACAGCAACTCCATTCAGACCTTCAACAGCACGAGGCACAAGAGAAGCGGACCACTGCTGAAGAATGAGGCCTGGGACCTAAAGGAACCCAAGTGCTCATTTCTTAATATTTTGTTCTCATTGGCTATTTTTGCGAATGAGATTTCATGTGGAGTATGAGACTCGACTCAGAGGCTAGACGAATCCTGGCTGGGTTTTCGTGATCCTAAAGTATACTTCAAGTTTGAATCATCTGATTGACAATACCCCTTCCTGAAACATACTTTTAACAGTAAGCCAGTCGCCAAATCCTGGGTGTGGATAATCATTACCCACAACCGTTTCAGTTCACGCGCCACTGCCGAGACATTAGGTATTTTTTGGAAGCAGGTGAAGTGAAAAGTGAGCAACGCCTTCGCCGGGAATCGAACCATGGACCTCTGGAATACGCGCCCAGCATGCTGACCACTACACGACAAAGTCATGCTAAGAAGGCGGGAAAAGTACCTTATAAGCTCATTTATGATTTTATGTTCCCTGTCATGAATTTCTGGGATTTCGTTCATAAGTCTGCTGGCCTATTGTAACTGCCAAATGCAGATGATTCCAGTATTGACAAAGATGTGAGATTCAAAACCATTTTCCGCCATTTGAATTTTTTTAATTCGATATTGAATAAACCGTTCTGTTTCAGTATTATCTAGATCGCTTTTGCGAACTACTAAAATAAACAAGTTTTATTTTTCTTCGCTTTCTAGAAAACTTTGTATTCGTATACATTAATTCTAAAATAATTTTCCTCCTTTTATAACACAACTGCTATATTCTTCTATTCCTTGGCGCAATATTCTTAAGAGAATAAATCCTATCAGTTAAGAACTTCAGATAAGATATGAATATTAAGCTTTTTTTTAGAATATAAATAAATAAACATTTAAATAATATATAAAGAAAATTAACATTTTTATTACAAAAGAGACCAGATATTTATCTCAGCATAATGCTTAAACTAGCCAAAAAACTAAATGAATATGTAAATCGGGGGGGGGGGGGTTTGAATTTAAATTTGCGGTTGATGAATGCAAAAGACACGTCAGTTTCTTTATGAACATCTAAATGAATCACTACAAATGTCTAAAGGCAAATTTAGAATTACCTTTTAAATGTAGTACGAACATCCTTAAAACAAGCGTTTTCAACTTCTAACACTATGATAATTTTAGTTTCGCACAATTTATCAGAAATTGAAAAAGAAGATCACTAGAAAGAATATAACAGTTGGGGGAGAAACCTAGGGGTACGTTTCTTCAAAGATACTTACAGAGGTAGATTTAAAACTCAATATCCTTTTGAGATTCTGCGGTGCAATCGATGAAAAATCATTTTTCAAAACAAATTTATTAAGAGACACATACAATTATGTCATGAGAAAGGTTTTCGAAACTCGCATTAAAAGAGTTGAATATTATGTTTATATCGAATTCCATATAAAAGATATAATTTCTAATTTCGTTCATCTAAAATGTAGAAAAATAAAAACTCAAATTAACATCTTTTTAAATTTATTAACTTTTCGAGCACTAATGTTTTAATTAGTTTTAAAATTACATATTTATCTTTAAAGTAGAATTTAATCGTGTAAAATATTGTTTTGTTCTCTTGCTTCTATCAGTGACAGAAATGAAAGCAGGAAAATCTGGATATGAACGATGTTTTATTTTATTCGCAGGCGAGCTCCGAAGACCCTATCCTGGCCTGTATTTAATTACTGTATAAATGATTCGAGAAATTTTTAATCCGGTAAAAAAATAAAAAAAAAAAAAAAAAAAAGGCCTTCATCCCTCCTCGTTTGTTAAGCCTAAACCAATTTTCAGATGCTAAAAAAAAATGTAACATCGAAAATTTGATCCCAGCTTTCCATTTAGACTTTAATGATTTTTATATTTCAAAAAAAGTCTTTTAAAACTTTAGCGATAAAGGAAAGCTAGACTGTAGGGGGCACTCGGGTTTGAACCGGGGACCTCTCGATCTGCAGTCGAATGCTCTACCACTGAGCTATACCCCCTGCTGTTTACTCGGTTTGCTTCTTTCTTTATATCCTGTAACGAGAATCATTCCGGTTATTCGAAGCAAAATCAATTGATGCCATTTTGGATACCTGAAAACTTGATTCCAACAGATGAATATAGAAATTTCAGAAAAAGGACTTAGGAATATGACAAAGGAATTAGGAATTCAGACAAAGGAATTAGTGGTCCTAGTTGATGAATCTTTTCATGTAACACAAATAAAGAATGATGCATGTTTACCCTTAGTTTACTTGACTTATCGTTCATTATATAACTAATACATGCAATATTTTTAAGAACAAAAATTAATATTTTGGGTATTAGAACAAAATTTCTCAAATTCAAGTTAATATGAGGAAAAGTAGCGAACTCAATTACTTTTTAATAAAATTTTACTGTTCTTAAAGTATTTTAAAACTGTTCGTCGCGTTTTTGACGTCTATTGAAGTAAACAAAAATATATTTTTCATTACACGAAAACCAAGGAAAGTTTCCACGAGTATCCTTTTAGTGCTTTCAATAATCCTATGAACACCGGAATTATAAAAAGTAAAAACGAATTAGCAGAGCGTGGTTTCGATCCACGGACCTCTGGGTTATGGGCCCAGCACGCTTCCACTGCGCCACTCTGCTACATTGAAGGTTGCCTAAATTGTGTACTTGTCCTCACTTACGATATTTCATTATCTGTTTAAAATGCTAAAATTTTTATCGAAGTTTTTAAATTGAATATTTTCGACATTTGATAAAACTGAACTACAATAAGCTGCATTGCTATTTAGTGCAGAAAGTTTAAAATTCAGCGAGAGCCCATCCGAATAGAGTTACGATGTATCCTTGCTTCTCAATTTTAATCGTTATTATAGTCAGAGATCAAGATTTAATTCCTGAAATTAAAAGAGGTTTAGCCTTATGAAAGGCCGTCAGCAGGAAATCCGAAATAAACAATATAAAAAATATTAATAAATTAAAAAATAAAAATAAAAATCTAAAAGCTGTCTAATTTTGTATTGTGCCCATAGCGGCGGTTTTTTACTGTACTTTTGAATTTAGCCATTTATTTTCCAGGCTAACAGTAAAAAATAACAAAGAAAATAAAATAAGTTTTTCTTTTAATCGTCTGATTGAAAATACAAGTTCATAAATGTGACAGATACCAAATAGTATCTAAATAGTTAATTTTTGAATCAAAATTCATATATTCCGTTCTTTTTATTTCATGTCTTCTGTGATACTGATATTTGCAGGTGTTTTGAATAATGTGGAAAGCAGTGATCATAAGAAAATTTGAATATATTTTGGAAACTGCTGCAAGCAGTTCTTGTGAAATACTAATTTTTGCACAATTTGAAGAAGCAGAATGATTTTCATGTGTCAGAAATATTTCCCCAACGATACAATCGTTGTATCGTTTGCGCAGGCCAAACGGAAAAGTACCGAATTCAGTTCAAAAGCGATATCGCAAAATAGTTTTAAAATGAGCATAGCTTTACAATTTTCGATACACAATCTCGCGCTCTGGAGACTTTTTTTTTTTTTTTTTTTTTTTTTTTTTTTGTTGTTTGTTTTTTGTTTTTTGTACCACGTTGCCATTGCTCGCTTTGAAATCCTTGAGTTTGTTAATCAAAACTTCGTTAAAGTTTTACAAAATACGAAATCGATCATAAAACATATTCCAAATTTCAAATTTCGGGTTCCAGATGACCATATTTGTAGGAGGATTACGTTATTCAAAATTGGATGGCTCTATGTACCTCTGTTTATCCCAATGTGAGAAACATTCATGCAGATTCTTCATTATTGAATTTCTTTAAATATAATACAGGTCGATAATATTTGGTGGCAACAGTTTGAAAAGTGAAACAACGCTTGTAGGGAATCAACGCAAAATGCCAAAATGAAATTAATAGTCCTTCTGGGTAAATTGTCCTTTTGGGCCAAAAAGTGAATGAATTCTAAACACATGTTGCTATGCGGCTTTTGAAAAATTTTGGGATTATGCTGTTAAATTGCATGGGGCGTTAATACAAAGAAAAGGATGCTTAATAATAAAGCTTTATTTAAAAAAAAATATTTAGCAGAAATGAGTGCAAGAGCAGGTTAGTAGACTGCGACCTCAAAGAAAACAAACAAACAAACAACAACAACAAAACAAACAAACAAAAAAAAAAAAAAAAAAAAAAAAACAGTTTCGGACGACAGTTAAAATATGAAATCTTTCAATTTTTACTTTCTTGTACGAAGTAAAAAGGAAGTATTGTAATCGCGAAAAGTTTCGGGTTGCATATTTCAATGAAAATATCCATTTTGACTGCTATCGAGTGTAAATTAACGATGTTTTTGCGTGATATCTGTACGTAAGGGCAGAATAAAAGACTCTTCCCCCCCAAAAAAAATATACATATATAAAACTGCTTTAAAATTAATTCTGAAGAGAATTTTTCGTGGCGTCTGTACGAACGTATGTACATATATACGTACATACGTATCTCGCATAACTCAAAAACGAGTAGCCTCAGAACGTTGAAATTTTGTATATAGGACTGCTATATAACATGTAGATGTGCACCTCGTATTTTGGTTGCAATCGGCCGCACCAAACATATATAAATATATTTATATATATATATCCACTCTGTTACGCGGCTCAGTGATCTCAGTTTGTTTACTCTTATGTTTGTAAATTGTACATTTTTTGCTTTAAAAACGATTGAATTATGTTGTTCTTATCTTCCGGTTAAGGTTTTTATGCCTTTAGTAAATCTGTATGCAATATTTTTAGAATTATCCACAATTTTAAAGTTGTTTAAGTGCCGTTAAGCGTAATAATTTTTTTGATGGCGGCCATCGCTTGTTTACATTTTAAACAGCAGAATAGTGGATTTGTTGCCAATCTAGAGAAACTTAGCTTCGCAACAACAAAGATAATGCTTTCATTTATTATTGCGAATTAAATCATGCTTAATCCTTTCTGGAATTTTTCCGAGGAAATAAGTGTTTAATATTTACTTCGTCATTTTTAATACAGATATTTTGAGTTTTTATGTATTTTTGCCTTGTCACGAAGTGAGAACTGAATTAATTGAATGAGAAATACTCAATCATCTGTGAAAAACTGTTTCTTTTTTGTTTCGTTTGCTCAATTTCTTTTATACATCGTTCTAGCTTTATTACAGTATTTGAATAGAACATGTGGCAACGATTAGATAATTCTTTAAATGATATAAATTTTGTGCATTCTGAGTTATAATATGAACGAAATATAATACTGTTAAGTGAACCTAGTGCCAGAGTGTCGCTATGGTAAACAAATAGAGTGATTTAAAAGAATGCTTTTATTCTATTGTGGTTTATGCGCTGTCGGCGAAGTAGATTTAATTCAATCCAAGAAGTTTAAATGAAATGCAAGAAAAATGAGTATAATTTAATATTCCGTACAAGGAAGTCATGTGGTGTACACATCACATTTTTTAAAACTGCTTTCCTCCTGCCTTTGTTCTATTTTTTTTAGCTTCTTTTCAAAAAACAAGGGTTTGTTTTAAAATGTGCATGATTATGTTTCAGGCAGCGCTAACTCAAACCATAGAAACATTAAATTTAGATAAACAAGTGTGATAATTTCATGGGGGGCTTATAGAGGGAAAAAACTGCCTTGTGTTTTGCATGAAGAAAGCTGCAAAAATGACGATGCGATGCAGCCACTGATTACTTTTTTATTTTCTTTTTTTATTTATTTTTAACTATTGCGCATCCTAATTCAATTTCGTTTAAAATTCTTAGAGCGTTTGACAGATCTGTTAATAACATTTTTGAGTGAAAATAAGATTATTTTTTAGCTGCCACATGACATAAAATTTCTTGCAGCTTTAGGTTACACTTCTGCGGTAAAAAGAGAAAGTCTGAGAAATTCCAGAAACAAGTTTTGTTTTTTGCACAGTTGGTAGAGAATTAGGTATTAAAATATTCACTTGACACGATCAGAAGAAAATGAAAATCTGTTTATTGTTTCTTCAGATTCAATATAGAACTGCCGTTTTCGACCCTTTCTTGCATATTAGTTTGGTCATGGAACAATTCCGTCTCGGCTACTTACCAAGTAAGTAAGTAAGTGTATCAAGTAAAAAAAGTTTGTAACTGTTTCTCATTCGTGTTCTTGTATTTATTGAATAAACACTTTTTAAATTTATTGATAAAACATTTAATTAAATATTAATTTAAATTGAATTACTTTGTGAACATACAACTACTTTACTTGAACTATCTTTAAATTGCTGCCATAATAAATTTATTTGTATTTAACTGCTGTAATGTTTTATTCAAGTTGATTAGATGGTTAATAAAGTAATTAAGATTATCTGTTGAAGATTCATAAAGTAATGTAAAATACAATTAATTAAAAAATAATTAAGGCTAACACTGAGTAATGAGAATGTCCTAGCAAATATTTTTGGATTTCAATAATCTCTCGGTTTTCTCTCTCTCTCTCTTTTTTTTTTTTTTTTTTTTTTTTTTTTTTTTTTTTTTTGTGCCTGTTTTAAAAATACTTATAAATATTTCTTCAGAAAGCAACGATTATATTTCTGGGTAAAAGGTCGAAAAGAATATAAATTAGAGAATAAAATCGAAGCTCGTAGATGTATTTATTTAAAAGAGTTTCCTATTTAAAGATCAAAAGCAGTTTGGTTAACTAAAATTAACTGTTTTATTATCCTGGAACGCAGAAACTTATTCTTGAATTTTTCAAAGTAGAAGACCCTTTCTCTCCCATTTAGTGAACATTTCCTGAGAACGGATAAAAGCCTTGGTCTTGCGAGTAGCCATTAATCGGAAATTCGACTATAGTTGTTAAAAACGAATTATTATTTAAGTAATAAAAATTTAATATCAACATAAATGAAAGAATTGCCCCAAAATTAAACATCTCACGTAAAAGTACTGCTTACTAAAATACGTCGCTCGGAGCAAATTACTCCTTTCTTCTCGCTACACTACTGAAGGATTGAATAACTTAACATTATAGAAAATGCCTATAAATTATCTTCCAAACTTAATCTGAAATCACAAAGAAGAGAGTCACTTATCAATATGCTGTACAAACATTTCAAGCGGTCATATAGAAATTAAGATTGCATCAAAGCAACTGATTTTTGAATCAAGTTATTTATTTCACTATCTTATCAAAAAGGTCATCAGTGATTTAAAAAAAAGTTGAAAATAACTCCAGACTATTTGAAAATTTCAATATGAATTTACAAAAAGAATTTCGGATTTCAAAATATATGACGTAAAATGAAGTTGTTTTCGCTTTGAAAAGGGTTTTGAAAGGGGTATGAAAAGGGTTTTCTCAGAACTTGTTAACATTTTGTTTAAAAAAAAAAAATTCTTGCAGATTTCTATCTAAATGCTTGGAGCCATTTAACATACTTCCGAGTTTGCTAAAACGTATTATAGCAAATAGTTCTTCTCAAGGATGAAAAGCATAAGGAATAACCACAGGGAATTCCGAGCTTCACTACGTCAGGTGTATGGGTAGATACTGCCGATATGCATAAAACAAAACCTGTGCCAGATTTCACATTAAATCAGTTGCATAAATAAAAAAAAAAAAGTAAAAGCGAAAAAAATTAGAAATGGGTTAACTTAACAATAGAATATAATTAATCATAAAAGCAATTCTATATTACATAATTATCAATGTGGAAAATTTGTAATGCATACTTTTACACTCCATTTCTAAAGTTTTTGCATTTATTACATTTATTATGGATAATCAGATTATAAACTGATAAGTCAATTTAGTAATTTCTAATTTTTTAATGTTTATTTTACTAATTTATGGAACGTGCGACAATCTGTGATGCGAGAGTCGGGTGCAAAATGTTTAAGGGACCCTTCGAACAGAAAAATTGGACAATCCTGATACCAAATGAATGTTTATCGATATACGTTTATTATGCTTTTGATAGCTAATATAGAGCTATATCTAGAAAAACTTCCAAAGTTTTTGCTTCTGAACAAGAGAAGCCTATATCAGTTTCCTTTAAAATGGTAGAGTTTTATATAAAAATCCGCGTCAGTCTATGGATATTTTTCCCTTCCTAATTTTATATTCATGCACCTAGTTTTATTGATTAAATTTTGAGGTAGATGTAGTACCATTACAGTTATAGAAATCTTTAACAGTAGTTTGTTATGTCCAACAAAGATTATCACTTAACGTTTTTAAAAGCAAAATAAAATCTTTGTTGATAAGTTGTAGAGCTATTAGGTTATTCATAAGCAAAAGACTTGAAAAATGAACAACGCCTTCGCCGGGAATCGAACCACGGATCTCTGGAATACGTGCCCAGCATGCAGACCACTACACCACGAAGGCACGCCAAGAAGACGGGAGAAATACCTTATAAAGTCAGTTAAATTAATACATTAAAAAATTTGATGTGAAACCACAGGATTTCCTTGTATAGCCTATTAAATTATATACATTTTTTGCTCCACTTCATTTAAACTTATTTCTTCAAATTTCATTATAGTTCTCATCAAATTAGTTCAGCTCTTAATCCGCGGCAAAGCAAAAATACATAAAATTTCAAAGCATCTACATTAAAAATTGTACAAACAGAAAAACATAAAATACCAAATACAGTTAAAACAATTTTTTATAATTAAAATTAGAGTTTCTATGCAAAACCAAGCAATTGGGAAAGAAGGCAGATTTTTCGGTGCACAAAACTGAAAGTTTACTTTTGCTCCCACACGGCAAAAAGACATTGAAGGTGCAAAAACTGACTATATTCACAATTCTACTGAGTTTCAAATGTAAACAAATGGCGGTTCGTTAGGCTTAACTCGCCAATTACACTTTTAGCTTACACACTAAAGCTGTTGCAGCTGAGGATGATGGTTCGCATAAACCATCGAAACTAGTCCTGTGAAAATTTGAAAAAATAATGCTGCTTTTTGTCGTTTGACTTCTAAATTAATACTTGTTCAGCATGTTATTGTATCTTAATTCAACAATTACTTCATGTAGGTTAACTAAAGGCATAAATTCTTTAACCGGTACATAAAACCCACATAATGTAATCACTTTTAAAGCAAAAAATGCACAATTTACCAACATACTCGTATAAGAAGAAAAAAACTAAGCTCTCCAAGCCAGGTAATATAGTGTGAATATATATATATGCGACTGTATTTTAACAAACATGTATATACGTAAAAAGCAAATTTAAAGTTAAAATAATTAAAAAATGTGCAAACATAAGATTTCATTTTCAAAAATCATTAAATTCGTGTTTCGTCATTCATGCAGGCAAGGGTAAAGTCAAAACCAAAAGTAAATACATAGTGAAGAATGTCCAAAAAGAAATACCAATAAAGTGGTACCTTGAGAAATTAGCAATTAAAATAAAGGTCTAAAAGGAAAATACCAATAATGAAGTACTTTGAGAATTAAGCAATGTAAAATCTAGTATTAAATTAAATTTAAAAAAAAATGTTTTTAAATTAAATTTTTCAGAAAAATTAATTTAGAAACCAATGCATTTTAGAAACCCTTGTCTACAGAAACCTCCCCGACATGAATATGCATATCAATCAAAAAGAAACTAAAAGGAACCAGACATAATTTATATAAATCAATAAGAAACTAAAAATAACAATTCATAAATTATACAAAACAAATAAATACTTAAAAATATAATTACATATCTAGAAAATACTTAAATACTACATAAAAAATACTTTAAAAATACTTAAAAGGAAGTAAATAGTAAGTTTTAATTCTAACTAACCTACCATGTTAGCGTTGGGGTCTGTAAAAGTATTTCCTAAGTGATGTAAGTGTGTTCTGCAAATTATATAGATGGCGCTTATGTAAGTAAAGTTGAGTGCCAAGCTGCTATCTTTGTTTTAATAAAAATTTTGTAAACTTTAATTAAAATATTTAAATAATATAAATCTAGAAAAAATCAAAGAATATACTAAAATTATGTAATTCAAGTTTTAATTTTAACTGACCAACTATTCATGGTAGGGAGTTTAGTAGCTGAGCCAATCAAGAGATGTAAGTTTGCTCTGCAAATATCATAAAAAAAAAGTACTCTAATTGAAGTAAAGTAGAGTTAAGTGGTTATTGTGAATTAATAAATGTAAACTGTTTGTAATGTTAAATGTGTGTTGCAAAATTGTGTAAATAATGCAAATAAAAACGTTAAGTGAAAAAATTATTTTTAGTGAAAATTGCAAATTAAAAAGTAATAATTAAAAAGTACTTATGTAAAACTGAAATGTTTAAAATTTAAAAATGGTTTAAAGTAAAATTTAAATTTAAAATGGTTTAAAGTAAAATTTAAATTTAAAAAAAGTCTTAAAATGTCTTAAAAAATTCCCCAAATTTTTTTAAGTAAAATTTAAATTTTGAAATGAGTATATGCGACTGGTTTTCCGATTGCAACGAAAAAGGGAGGTACACAACTACATGTTATAGCAGTCTCATATACAAAATTTCAAAGTCCCACGACTACTTGTTCTTGAGTTATGCGAGATTCATACATACATACGTACATACGTACAGAAGTCAAGGGAAAATATTTTTCTGAATCCATTTTAAATTCATTTTATAGTCCTCTTTGGCAAAAGCTGTCCTTTATTCTGTCCGTATGTACAAATGTCACGCAAAAACATCTTTCAAATCTGATTTGAGAGCTTTCAAAATGGATATTGTCGTTGAATATGATACTCGAAATTTTTCGCGATTACAATACCTCCTTTACTTCGTACAAGGATGTAAAAAAGTACAATAAAAATGCCAAATTTTCTTCGCCGACTTATTCTGAAAGCTTTATTACTAATAACATGGTATTTGCTTCTTTAGTGGTTTTAGGTGAAATGCACAGCCATCATTCCAAATAATTCAGAAGTTAAGCATAAAAAATTCACGGAAATTTCCATATATAGTATTTAGCCCGTATCAACTGTTTATTCCAGCGAGTCATCTGCTTATGATATGACGTCATCGCCGACAGTAACGTGCGGCTTATAGACGTTTACACAATACAACTTTTACCCCCGTCTAGGAAGAAACGAATTGGTTTATAAATAAACTCAAGAAGTGTCTGCCAAAAATGAACCCACGCATTTGTGTTTCTTTTTTTCTAGTTGAATTTTTAAGAAGCATTGGCTTTCACTTGCTCGGCTTCCTGTTCATTTCTTAACGAAGTTTAAAAGAAAATGTGTCGAAGTTGTTAATGGTGTTCTAAACTGTTAGTTCTGTGTAATTCAGTGAATTAGTGAGACTTCGAAGCACGAAAGACAATTACATAAATTACAGTATGTATATTTTATATGTTATAAGAGGGATTTAGATGCTTATTAAATTTTAGTTTGTTTTGGTAACGGAAATATAAGTTTCATTCGAACAATAGTAGAAAATTACTGTTGTCAATCTTGCAACGGTTTTTTTTTTTTTTTTTTTGCACTTAAATAAGCATTTAAAATTATCTTTAAAATTTTATATTTTATAAATATTTCTTACCATGTTGTCTATTTTGTAAACAGTACTTAGTGTTGCGTTGCTGCTTCCTCATATATTCCTTTATGTATTATATTACTATTATGCTGGTGAATTTTGTTTCAGTGGAATGTGTTCATATATGTTAATTAATATAAAATGTTTGTGTAGTAGCTGGCTGCCTCTGAACCCTGCTTTCAGATTTTGGAGTAATCGTAATAGTTTTCAGGATAAAGAAAGCAGGTCACAAAAATGTTAAATTCTTTTTAATAACTCCAAAGTGCAAAACAAGCTGCCATTTATTTAATACATTTTAAGTATAATTCTGTAAATATGCTTTGAGCTATTCTTTTATAACTTGTACAGGAGTTTTAAAACTAGGTGCACACAGGGAAGGCGAGAATGCTAGTGCGACCGGTGCTGTCGCGTCGAGCAGTAACCTGGATAAACAACTCAGGTTTTTGTTAGCAGGTGCTTAATTATTATCATGTTGATAGAGAAGCTAGATATCGTTCTTCTGCTTTCACAGATTTTATCTTTATTTTTTATTTTATTTATTTATCTTGCTGTAAAATGACATTTTAAGAACTTTTTAGCAGTTTTTCTTGCAGAATATGGCATTTTTATTTTTTTACATCAACGGTACGTAAATATATTTTAATGAATTGAAAATTTCAGTCTTATAAAAAAGAAATCATGAATCCCCATACCAAGGGCTACTGTGCGTAACTATGCTTCAACTAGGGTTTAATTTATAAATGCCATAATTTATAAATTATAATGAGTCTGTGAAAGGTCGTCAAGAAAATTAAATAAATATAAATAAATAAAATATTAAAATATGAATCAAATGAAGTGTAAGTAGATAAAAATTCAATTAATTAATTTTCGATTAATGACAAATACTTAAATATTAAACTAAAATACAGGAGTTAATCTTATTAGGGGCTTGAAATAAGATTTCACTCAAAAACTGCCAGAGGCGAGCTCTCGGCTGAATTTTCAAACTGTAGTACACTACCAAGAGAACAAACAAATCAGTTATATAAGCGCAGTTTGTTCCTTCTCTTAGATGTCATCCCCTAATAGCCGTATGGTTAGGTATACTGAGTCCTGGTATTTCGATCCAGGTTGAAAACCACGCGAACAGAGTGGTTGAATATTTGCAATCTGTAATAAAAAAAATCCGTAAATTAAAAAATTAGGATGTGCCTTAGCGATATATACTGTAGCGTTCTACGGGTTTGTGGATTTGTAGTAACTGACGATATCACTTCATGAAGAAGACTAAAAACACAATTTATTCGCCAGTTTTATACAGGACAGATCCAAAACCATCTGTACAGTCGTTGAAAAACTACGATAAACACACTAAAACAATCAGCAACACAACCTTCAGGCTGTAACGGGGAAAACAGCTTCACGGAAAAGCACTAAAGTACAGCTCCCGACTCGGTCGATCGCTCTCAAGACACTACTACTACACTACTGCATTCAAGATCCCTCTTCGCGTACTGGCAGGATATGGCTTTAACCTACCTTCGAGAATATTCCTGAGGAAAAACCCTAAGAATTTTTTCTAGCGTATTCTCGCTCCGTCTATGGCATGTCGCCAAATGGACGATTTCGCACCAAATCTGGCAACCCTTTGCGGGGAAGCTATCTTACCGCAGCTTTGCTTTTCGTAACAATACTTTTTTAACATGCTGTCAATTCAAAAATTAAAACTGCTACTTGAATTAAATTCATTGAGTTAGGCTATCATATGAAAGCTGAAACCGTTATTTCGAGTCATTTTTTTATCAGTTATTCCGAAAAACCGAACTAAGTAAGCTCTCCAGTCAGGAGTCAAATCTGCGCATTCTTCGCAAGCAGCAAATGTGCTGTCTCTTAAAATCAGGATAAATTATTTAGGAAACTTAATACGTTTCTGACTGAACAGCATGCTTGTTTTTTTTTTTTTTTTTTTTTTTTTTTTGAATTTGTATGAAGAAGGCATGGTCCAGATTACATTGCTTAAAACACAAACAAATTTTAGAGCATAACAAATTCGAATCATTCAAGATTTAGCCTATGTAAAAACTATTTTAGTCGAAAAACATTTATCATAGCTCAACAGCAGTTTCGCATACTCTGGATAAAAAGGTCCTGGGTTTAAAGGACAGCCGAAGCTAGGTCTTTACAAATGTTCCGTTGAAGTGAAATAGACATTCCACCGGCGCTGTACTACGTGCTAATACACTTTCTATGATTAAAAGACGTGGTTAAAAATAAAACACATAAAAGCTGTATCCAGTCACAATACGGTCACATTCAAAGGGAAGGGATGCTTAAAAGTGGAGTCTTAGTTTCAAATCTTAGTAGAGTACAACATTTTACAATAAAGGGAATTTTGTGTTTTTGATAATAGCGTTAAAAAAAAAAATCCAGTTATTAGCTAAAACTGGTAGTTTCCAAACGTTTTCGGTTTACCACGTCCAGGCACAGAATGTAGACCTATCTGCTATTTACAAAGTTAGGTTGGTTAAGTTTAAAAAAAAAAAAAAAAAGGAAAAGTTTCAGATTTTAAATTACGCTCAAAGGGGCGTTTTTTTAACGTTTTGTGTGTTACCTTTATTTATTAAATATCATGTTATTTGCACTTAAACCATAAAATTCAGTTCAATAGTAATGTCGCAAAATAGTTTTTTTTTTTTTTTTTTTTTTTTTTAATGAGCATATCTTTAGAATTTTTTTACCCCGTAGAGTTCTGCCATTGCTCGCTTTTAAATCGCTGAGTTTGTTACTCAAAAATTCGTTAAAGTTTTAGAAAATACGAAATCGATAATAAAAAAATTCCAAATTTCAAATTTGGTCTTCTACAAGCCCATATTCGTAGGAGGATTACGTCATTCAAAATTCGATGGCTCTATGTACCGTTGTTTTATCACAATGAGAGAAATATACATACATTTATGCAGATTTTTCATTATTTAATTTAATTTCTTCAAATATAGTGCAGGACTCTAACATTTGGTGGCAACAGTTTGAAAAGTGAAACGGACATTTATAGTGATTCAACGCAAAATCGCAAAACGGAAACAATAGTCCTTCAAGGACAAAGCCGCTTTGGTCTAAAAATATGCATTATAAATTCACAAGTAATTTACATAAAAGTATTAAATAACGGCGTCTATTCAACGACCCTATCATTTGTAAATAAATTACAAATAGTGGAATGCGTGAACCCGCTGTTTACGATAAATATTTTCAAATCTTTGAGACAAATACATACCATATTCATTTCTTCTTTCAGATGAATTTTCAGGTGCTTTATTTTAGACAATTAACCAATCAATCAACTTGATTTTCTCACGATAACGCTTTTTAATGCACTAACTGTCGAAAATTCATTCACATGGATGTGACATTGCCATCATAAAGAGATTTGGAGTTTTATAACCCGCCGCAAATATTAATCTTTCACTAATATCCAAAAACACAGATAATTCCTTGCTGCAAATTTTTGTCTTCAGCAAAGCGAAGCAGTTAGTGGTTTACATAGCATCTCCTTATAGCCTCCTGCTATTATATCCTGCTAATTTATCACTTTGATGGTCTGATTCTAAAACCACATGGTCTATGAATCATTTCAGAGAAATTATTGGAATATTTCGCTTCGTGCTCTGCGCACAGTTTGCTAATTACGTAACCAAAACATTATTCAAAATACAGTAAACATTTTTCTTTCAATAAGAAGAAATACAATCACAATTAAAACTTCGGCACAAATAACCGTCTCTAATTAATGCTTGAATAACTATATGTAGATAATAATATAGAAAAGCAAATCGAAATTTAAATGTTTTTTACAGGTATGGGATCAACATTTCGTCATAAGCATCTGTACACATTTCATAAATTTTGGGGTAAGTACACTTTTTAAAAATTTTGTTGTGTATTAAACGTGAGCATTACTAATGACTGTTTCACGCTTAAAATTTTTTTATTGAATTGATGTGCATACTAGTGCCAATCTTTCTGAAGAGTTTATTTATTTATTTCTTTATTAAATTGCTATTTTAAGCATTTATAAATGGATTTGTATAGGAAGTCCTTTATCGATGAAACAAAAGCTCGTTGTTTTTCTATTAACCTAACATACTTTTCCTTCACAGTTTTAACATAATATTAAAAAAAAAATTTGAAAACTTTAATTATTATTATGATTTGAAAACTCAGTGTACCTAGAAAATAAGACCTAAGACATCGAAAATTGTCGGATGATAAAATTTCAAAAAGTTAAAAAAGTATTTAAAAACATTTTAAAAATATAAAAATCATAGAATTAAAAAATGAATTGCAATCTGACCGTGGTTAAAGACATTTTAATTTAATACTTGGAACAATCTTAAATCAAACAGTTATGCTAATTTTATATAACAAAAACGAACAGAGCTCGTTTAGATGTACTTCAAAATAAAATTCTGAGGACCATAGTTAACGCATCCTGGTTTGTTAGAAACACTCAAATTCAGAACGACCTGCAAATTAAATCAATGCTCGAACAAATTCTAATTATTTCACACAACTTCTTTGAAAGTCTACAAAATTCTCCGTTAGAGTTTGCTAGGCTAAAATTCCAGAGCTGTGTTTTCATCTATGAAGAAACCAATAAATAATAATTAAGCAAAATAAGTTAATGTCATCAGTGTTCTTTGTTAATTCATAACTTAAACGTTGATTTTTCATTTTATCAAATGGGGAATTAGATATCTCCAGCCATCTTGTTAAGTCAATGATGCTAGAAATTTCGTTGGTACCATAAACCATGAAATTGTAATAGAACGTCCGCAAATTTGTTTTATTTTATTTTTATCAATTTTTTTTAAAAATCATTTTCGTCCTTTTCAAAGGTAGGGAAACTTTCTAGCTTGTTAATAAATTCATGCCTTGTTATTTGCTGAAGAATTTGTCTTCGTTTAAGAAATTTAGCATATTCCCGGTGGCTACATGTCTTAAAATTTTTTAAGACATGTAGCCACCATATGCAAAGAACACACACATATATATTACCATCTTTTTACAGCTGGCTTTCATAAGATCTGTAAATTTTGGCATATTTAAGACATCTTGTAGGATTATAACAACTCGTCTAATTGTCTCCAAACCTCTGAAAATTACAAACTAAGTGGAGCCTGATTTTAGTTAGTAGTTTTTGATATTTACACAACAAATTTTTAGATGTACAATAAATTATAAATCGCTGCTTCTTCATCAATTAATAAAAGTTCGACAAAGAAGAACAACAGTTCTGTAATGTATCGTCTTTCATACTGGTAAATTGTCTGGGTCTAAAAAGAAGAAATTTCCATTCCTTTAACTTTTCCTTACCATCTTTTTCGTAATGGCTTCTGTCAAATGACTGCTTTTATCGTTTCCTTTCTGTTCAAAATATAAGGAAAAGGGATCGAACATTTAACACAAATATCTCCCGACTACTGGGAAATCGTTATTATTTATTTATTTATTTTAATTTTAAGTTTCTGATTTTTGATCTTGCCTTCTAATTCCTCAATACAGAGCGCACTGAATTCGCTTCAAAAGTCTGAACCAGTTTATTTCAGTTAAAATGATAAATAGGATATTACTTTAAATCTTAAGTCACACGGGCGTTCACAACATCTGAACTTTATTTTCATCATGGCTAACTACATATACATTTAACGCCACGAAAATGTTTGGTTAGAAACCTTCAGGCGAGTTCTTTCAGGTGCCTCCCTTTTCTTTAACGGTTATTTTTGGTTTTATTTAGGGCTTAATTTCTAAAATTAGAAGTGCCGGAGCCCTATGGAAGACCGTCAGCAAAGAGGAACAAGAGTAAATAAATAAATAAAATGACTATTAAACTCATTAATAATTTTAAAATTAAATAGTTCATTATTATTAAATTAATTAATAACTATTTAATTAATGTTTATAAATTGTTATTTAATAAACAATTATTACACAATTATTAATTAATTACAACTTAATTGATAATTATTAGATAATCAATTATAATTTAATTGATAATTATTAGATAATTAACTATTATTTATTGAAATAATTAAAGATTGAAGTAATTAAATAATTAAAATTAAATAAAATGTAAAGGGATAAATTGAAATTTAAGAAGCGATTTTTAATATAAATTTATTGTTAAAATAAGATTTTCGAGATAAAATTTCTACTGTAATTGTAATTCAGTTACATAAAAGAAGTGGCGCAGCCTTCTTATTCAGGGCTCCTGTGCGTTCCGGCTAGAATTATGATGTATTACAAAAACTAAGAAGCACCGGAACCCGATATATTCCGGGGGGGGGCTCCGGCCCAATTTAAGCTCTGATCATAGGAGGGTGAAAAAGTTCTTTTATCATCACAAAAATTAAATATACTTAAAGTATAGCTGATGAAAATTCCAGGGCGAAACAGAACGAGGGTATGAGTGAGTGGAAACAAAAAATGAGGGGAATCTTGGTGAGAGAGAACGTTCTCTTTGACCGCGGCTCTCTGCTGTTATAATTATAGCCACTAAGCAGATGTGTATCAGGGGGAAAATGAGTCCTGAATCTGACTCCTAAGGATGAATGTAAAGTTGCTGTTTATGCTTTCTCCCACATTAGTGGATACTGTGGGAAGACGATGTATAGGACGTATAGGATGTAATCTCAGTATTTCACTCTTACTGTACTCGCTGTCACTTAACGCACATTTAAGAACACAAGTTTTCCTTCTTGCGAGGATAACTAACCATCGATAACAATACACTAGATACGATGGCATGGCGAGAAATTTACGCGTTCCTAAACAAACTTCCCCAAATTTATTGCCCTTCTTAAAGGAAAAGGGTTTCCGCATTTGAGTGAGGGAACTTTACTTGAACGTCTCATGTTCTCACGAGTTCGTATTTCTAGGGAAATAGAGTATTGCAAAGTCTGCTTATTGTTAAACTAAAACGTTATGAATTCTAATTTTTTTCCCTTTAAATTGTTGTTCAGTTTTATAAAAAGCAATACCGGAGCTCATCTTATTTAGGGCTCCTGTTGTATGGTGTCTCTCTTCATGAGTCATAAATACAAAGATCGTTTCGTTTCAGGAGTCAAGGTTGGGAGAGCATTAGAATTTCAAATCAAAATTTCAAGAGTTCACGGAACATAGAAATAACATTTATTAACGATAAACTTATATTACTTATATTACTTCCGCCTATAGCGGCCATGAAACATAATCAAGCATCAAATAAATATGACATGCGTCATTCTTCATGTTCAAGCGTCAAGTGATATATTTTTCATCGGCGCGCATCAAGAGCGCCACCTATCTACCAAAAAGACGGAACATACTCCGCCCCGATGAACATTGGTTCATTACAACATTATTATAAAGATCTTCAATTTTAGATTCAAACAAGTTTTCCAAAAGTTCAACAGTATATCATATAAAATAAAAATGCATAATGACAAATTTAAATTGAATAACAACATTAAATTTAGCACAAAATTTTACAAATAAAACATACTTACAATCTCTAGAAGGAAATCAAAATAATGAAACTGCTAAATTACCATAATCCACAATTGTGGTCCATTCTCTGAATCTGAAACATAATTGAATTAATAATAATAATAAAGACACAAATTATGAATATACAATTAATGGTTTTTTTTTGTTTTAGAGTCTTATTCACTCAATGGTAAGCGGGAAAGTTTATGTATAGGACGCTTCATTTCACCCAATAAAGTTTTTAGTTTCACAACACGAACTTTTCCATCAGCACCAGGATATAGTTCAATTACTCGTCCAAATCGCCACTTTAATGGAGGCAAATTTTCGTCCTTTATCAAGACTAAGTCATTGAGGGCTAAATTTGGTTTATCCCTCAACCATTTGGTACGCCCTTGTAATTGTGAAAGATAATCTCTAGACCAACGTTTCCAAAAGCTCTGGAAAATTTGCTGTGTCAATTTCCATCTTTCAGCAGGTGTTAGCTTATTATTTGTAAGATCAGGTTCAGGAATTGCGGTTAATGTAGTCCCAATTAGGAAATGTCCAGGTGTTAAAGGATTAAAATCTTCAGGGTCAGATGAGATGGAAACTATTGGCCTTGAATTCAAACACGCCTCGATCTGTGTAATTAAGGTGTGAAATTCTTCGTATGTCAGAACCTGGGTACCAATAGTCCGCTTTAAGTGAATCTTCATTTGTTTCACTCCAGCCTCCCAAAGGCCTCCAAAGTGAGGGGCAGCAGGAGGATTGAAGATCCATTGAATATTTTCACCGCTCAGGTAGTTTTGAAATGCTTCGTCTGAGGAAAGTGTATCTATGTATCTTCTTAATTCTCGATCAGCCCCAACAAAGCTGGTTCCTCTATCTGAAAAGATTTTCTTGGGTTTTCCTCTACGTGACACAAATCTTTTCAGAGATGCTAGGAATGCTTCAGCTGTTAGATCACTGACCACTTCTAGGTGAATGGCCTTTGTGGTGAAGCATACGTAAAGGCAAACGTAACATTTATATCTCGTTCCTCCTCTTCCTTTCCTAGCTTTAATTAAAAAGGGGCCTGCAAAATCTAGTCCTGTATTCGAGAATGTTCTATCCGGCAATACGCGAGAAGCAGGTAGGTCGCCCATTATCTGACTGGATGTGCTTGTTCGATTTTTAAAACATTTTATACATTTCCAAATTATTTTTCTTACAATTTCTCGGCCATTAACGATCCAATATTTCTGTCGCAGAGCAGATAATGTTAATGTGGCTCCTCCGTGAAGGTTCACTTCGTGAAAGTGTTTGACTATCAATTCAGTAACTTGGTGACTTTTGGGAAGAATGATTGGATACTTTGTGTTTTCTGAAAGATTCGAGTTACAGAGTCTACCACCGACTCTAAGGATTTCTTCTCTATCAAGAAAAGGATTTAATTTCAGGATTTTACTGCTGAGATTCAATTTCTTCCCTGCTTTCAAAAGTCTAATTTCTTCTCTAAATTCGGAATTTTGCATGATTTTAAAAATCAAATTGCTTGCCTTATCCAATTCTTGAACTGTTAAAAAACCCTTGAGTTTTAAAGATGTAGGTTTAATATTGTGGCAGAATCTTAAACACCATGCAGTTACGCGTTTCAATTTTTTCCAGGATGAAAATCTGGATGTCAATTCAAATTCAGCCTCTTGGCTAATAACAGAACATACAGTAGTTTGACGCTGTTCTACCTGTACCTCTTCCCCCATAGGCTCGATCAAAGGATCAAAAGATGATGAAGGCAAATTTTTCTCTTTTAACCGCACTGGTCCATTGAACCAAAGTTTATTTCCCACTAGGTCAGAAGCTCTTAATCCACGTGAAACTATGTCAGCCGGATTGTCATTTCCCTTACAGTATTTCCATTGTGAAGGTGATACAACATCTTGTATTTCACGTACACGATTAGCAACAAAGGGTTTCCATTTATCAGCGGTACCCCTGATCCAGTGAAGAACAATTTTAGAGTCACTAAAACAAAATACATTATCTTCTTTGATATTAAATAATTTCCTTAAATATTTAACTATTCTTGCGGCAATAATAGCTCCCATAAGTTCCAAACGAGGCAAGGTTAATTTTTTAAGTGCGGATACACGGCTCTTTGAAAGAACAAAAGACGTACAGCAAGAATCAGGATCACGAAAATATGCAATAGCTCCATATCCCTTGAGGCTGGCGTCACAAAAGACAAAAAGCTCTATTTTATCGAAATTTACACATTCATCATTTAATATGTATTTTCTAGGAATACACAAGTTGAGAATAACTTCAATTTCAAAGTACCAAGTTTTAAAATTTTCACTCAAATAACTGGGCAAAATTGTGTCCCAATCAATACCCAATTCCCATAACTCTTGTAATAAGAATTTTATTCTGATAACAAAGGGTGCAATGAATCCAACTGGGTCATAAATTTTTGCCACAATCTGTAATACCTTTCGCTTTGTAACGTGTTTCCAGTCAACTGGTTGTAAAAGTTCTTGTACATCAAATTTCAATGTGTCCTCATCCAAATCCCAAATTATTCCCAGCACCTTTAACGTTTTCTTATCCAAATTATCTTCCTTATTAATTAAACCAATATCTTGCCAATGATTTTTTAAAGATACGGAATTTGATTCAAATTTTCTTAAGTTCATACCAGCGTCTTGAAGAATTTTAACTGCATCAGTTGATAATGAGAAAACTTCTTCAACGGAGTCTGCTCCATGGATAAGATCATCAACATATAGGGACTTATTTAACATGTCAACAGCTTTGCTATATTTCTTTTCATAACCCTTAATATGATGTTTGATAGTGGCGGACAAAATAAACGGACTTGTTGTCATTCCAAACGGCACTCGGCACATTCGGAAAACCTTAAAGCCTAAACTATTGTCACTATTGTCGTAAGAATGATCAAACCACAAGAACCTTAAAAAATTTCTATCTTCACTATCAATTTGAATTTGGTGAAAAGCCTTCTCTATGTCTGCACAAAATGCAACTTTATGTACGCGAAATTTTAAAATTATATCCAACAAGTTAGGATTTAAATTAGGGCCTGATATCAAACATTCATTTAACGATTTAGCTCCTTCAGACTTAGAAGAGGCATCATAAACTATTCTTATTCTTGTTGTTACTTTTTCTTCACGTATAACTGGCCTATGAGGCATATAATAACAGTTAGGTTCATTTTCAACAAACTTACATTGTTCAACAATCCCCCTTTCAACTTGTTCTCTAATTATATTATCATATTCATTATATAGGAAATCATTTCCCTTTAATTTATGCTTTAGTCCTAGAAATCGTTGTTTAGCAACGAAAAAATTATCAGCGAGTTGTGATTTATTGTCCTTCCAAAAGAGTTTTGTTTCGTATCTGCCGTTATTAAATTTTAAACTGTCGTTAAAATGCTTAATAGTATCCAAATCAGTTTCCGAAAATGTTTTGTTTTCACTTTCAATTCCTAGCGAATCCAATTTCCAAAATGACTGCAAATCAAATGTGTTTCCTTCAACGGTAGATAAAAACAACGCATTAATTCGAGTATTATTATTTTTTACTTTACCCATCACTGTGTATCCAAATATCGTCGGTACTATAAACAAACCATCATTTATCATTGAATTACTTCCTGTTTGTATATACCAGAAATGCTCCGCGCCAAGCAGAATATTTATGTTCTCATTAACGGGACTTGTGTCCGAAAGTTCCAAACCTTTTTTAGTCATAAATTCTTTAATGTTTTGATATGTTGATGGCGCCTGGAAGTTTATTGATGATATTAATTCTATCCCGATAGCTTCTACAACAAGGCAGCGATCATCGTTTTTATTTTTTATTTTTAGACTATATTACATCAAATTCTTGCGAGTTACCGCGCTGATTTCCAAACGAATAAATTGTTAGAAATTCTTTTCTAATGACTTGCAATTCCAAATCGCGCGCTAACTTGTGGGTGATGAAGTTTCGTTCACTACCTGAATCAATTAATAATCTTACGATTCTCGATTTATTTTTGCTTTGAGCAATAACAGAACATGTCTGTAAAAGCACACTATTTTCAGGTTTTAGAGTATTACAGTGGGAAGTAGATACTAAAGTTTTATTTTGCGTATCTGCGGAGTTAACATCTTCCATTTCTTTCGATTTCAAACGGCAGAAAAGTTTATTATGATTTTTGTCGTTACAATTTTCGCATGGTTGTATTTTTGAATGACAAAACGACCGCAAATGTGATCTCAGAAAGCATCTGTAACAGCGACCTTCATGTTTTAATTTCTTTCGTTTTTGTTCGTCGGAAAATTTCAAACATCCGGCAGATGTATGTTCGTTTGATTTGCAGAATATGCAAAACATTTTTACCGATGTGTTAAAAGCAGAAGCTTGTGATTTGACTTTATAATTTTTTAACCCTTGTTTAGGATTAACCCCTGTGTATTTATTACCTTTTGAGCTATTAATCAAAATACTTGCTTCTCGGCATTCAGTTTCTATTTTAATGAACTCTATTAATTCACTTACTTCTATATTTTGGTTAGATGTTCTTTTTCTATGGAATTCAAGAGCTAAATCTTCAGGTAACAATTTAAGAATTATTGGGTTCAATAACTGTCCGTATGAACCGCTAGTAACATCTAAACTACTTAAATTTCTAACGCAGATTTGTAACTGATCATAGAGCTTTCTTAACCCAAAAACATTTGAAGAACTTTTAACTGGTTCTAACTGTAACAACATCTGCATGAATTTTGATATAATAACATCTTTACGACCAAACCTCTCTTCTAAACTTTTAATGCATAGATCATAATTTTCTTCAGATAAAGCATAACCAGAAACACAATTATATGCTGAACCAGATAATAAACTTTTCAAATATGTAAACTTATCTATTTTAGATAAACTTGGATTAGAATGAATAGCATTATCATACGAATTAAGGAATTCGAGCCATTTACTGGGATCACCAGCAAATTTTTCAATATTTAATTTAGGTAACATTACTGAAGCACTACTTGTAACAACATTATTACCATTCAGAGTACTACTAATACCATTACTAGTTGCAATTATACTTCTTTCAACAACTTCATTACTGTTAATTTTCTTTACTTTACTAACAATCTTAGCTTTAAACGTTATAATTTTTTCATCATATTCTTCACATACAAGTAGTTCGTTATCATATTCTTTTTCATCAATTATGAGAGCATCGATCTTTGAGTCAAGAGTTTTAAGTTTCTCATGGTATTCAATTAACAATTCATATGATGAATTTAAATCTTCTAGATGTCCTTTACTTAATTCTTCCGATAATAATTTCTCAAGTTTATTTAGAAGTGTAGTAACTTTACTACGTACAATAGCACGTTTCTTTTTCTCTTTTGCTAAATCATCCATTATGTTTCGTTTTCAAAGATCGATACCAAATAAATCAAATTTCTTACCTTTCAAAAGGTAATTCCCCTTGTCGCGGGTTTCAGACACCAGAAAAAATGTTGTATGGTGTCTCTCTTCATGAGTCATAAATACAAAGATCGTTTCGTTTCAGGAGTCAAGGTTGGGAGAGCATTAGAATTTCAAATCAAAATTTCAAGAGTTCACGGAACATAGAAATAACATTTATTAACGATAAACTTATATTACTTATATTACTTCCGCCTATAGCGGCCATGAAACATAATCAAGCATCAAATAAATATGACATGCGTCATTCTTCATGTTCAAGCGTCAAGTGATATATTTTTCATCGGCGCGCATCAAGAGCGCCACCTATCTACCAAAAAGACGGAACAGCTCCGGTGCGCTCCGGCTAAAATTGTAATTTATCTTAAAAATTGAAAAGTACCGGAGCCGGGCTCCGGTGGGCTCCGGCGCAATTTAAGCACTGGTTTTATTCAATTCTTTTACTATGGTGAGCGATGGATATTGAGTTCGTTTAATATACCTGACTAGTCTTCTGTACAATCATGTAAGATTTACATTTCCTATAAACTTCATCACTCTCGGTTACTTCTTCTGGGATATTACAACCTTTTGCATTACTTTAGTGGCACGTTCTGATGAAAACGTTTTGCAATTCAAGATCAAATCATAGGAAATGAAATCATAGTATCACTTCGTTAGGTTACCATGGGGGGGGATTAGCATTCATGTTATATTCTTGAAAATCAAGTCCATTTTCAAGAATATAACATGAATGCTAATCCCCCCATGGTATCAGAGTTTCATTCATTTTCCCCATTTTCATCAGAGTTCATACTTAAAAATAAGTTTTTTATGCAACATTTTAAAAGTTTTGAAATTTCATGCCAGTGTTAGATAGATCATCAGCTACTTGAGCAATGATTCATAATGCAAAATATAGTAAGAAATCCAGAACAATTAGAAATTCAGCACGTTAAATTTGCATTTAAATTTTGTGCATATTAATATGAATATTATACCTAATTTTTGTTTTTGACAGTTTCATATTAGCATTCCTTATGATAACATTTTATTACAGATGTGAATGCAGACGGTGTTCTGTCGTGGGATGATTTCCGACAGTTAGCTGAGGTAAGGCTATGCAAAAGACCTTTTGTAAATAACTCAGCATTTGGCCATAAGAAAGGAATTGATGTATCACTTAAAAAGTAGAATAAGTGCAAAAGAAGCATTAATTAATATATAAATCTTAAACTAATGAACAACTCTAATCAATTGTTGTCGTTATGGCAGCGGGGAAAACAGTCAATTTTTGCTGTGGCTCTGTTTACAGCGAAGAAGCCAGTTCTTCTCTCCCTTTTCTCCTTCATCTTGACAAAACCTTTTATTTTTCTGTATAAGAGAATTTATCTTCAAGTTTTAGAAGGAAAAACTTTTTACTTTTCTATATCAGAGATAATTTATTAATTTAATTATTAATTTACCTTCAAGTTTTAGAAAAGGAAAGATATTACGATTTTTTTAGTTTCCTGTGACCCTTATCTCATAAAGTAAGGAGAAATCAATAATAAAACAAATTCAAAATTTGGGTTTCCAGATGCCCATATTCGCAGGAGGATTAAGTTATTCGAAACTGGATGGCTCTAGGTACCGTTGTTTTATCACAATGCAAGAAACATACATACATTCATGCAAACTCTTTATTATTTAATTTCTTTAAATATAATACAAGGCGATAATATTTGGTGCAACAATCTGAAAAGTGAAACAACGCTGGTAGTGAATCAATGCAAAATAATAAAACAAAATTAATAGTCCTTCTGGGCAAATTGCCCCATTGGACTTAAAAAAAAGCAATATTTAAATAATCTCTTTTACTATTTTTTTTTTTTTTTTAACATAGGGTACAATTTGTGCTACAGACAGAATTCCACCACTTGTGAATATTCTAAATTACATGCGATTAATTCAAGCGTCAATAACGTAGTCTAAGACTATAGATTAAACCGATAATTTGGTTTATATATTTTAAAGGCGCGTGATTTAAACGTCGGCTAGTGAGAATATTAAAGCCGAAGTATCAGTTTTAAGCAAAGCTGGGGAAAATATCAACAGCAAGACGCAATAAGCTTCAAAACCCTCAGCTTAAATACACACAAAGCTAATTTGCAATCTGCTGAGAAATAAGTTATATTAAAGACTTAATAACTGGTTAATTAACATAAGATATTTTAAGAAATATTCTTTAAGTATCATTTTCTAGACCCCTATTTTCACATTTTTCTTTCGCAGAAAGGTTAACAGCGTAACTGACGAGGAATAGAAGATTTTAGTCGGGATTTATGTATAATGGAAACATGCTTTAAAGTGGGGAGGGGAGAAGAATTTCCAAATGTAATTGATTGCTGTTGGATGCTAAAAGTGATGTAAAACAATGTAAAATATCAAAGAAAAAAATCGACTAGAGTTTCATTCTAAACTAACTATCACTTTTTTCTAAATACCGTACATATTTAAATAACGCTAATTTTCACAAAAATTAAAAAATATTCCGCAAACAATTCCCATTAGGAAAATTTGATAACCGTATTTGAAATCCGAGTAAAGTAATTGAAATTTAAGCATAAAAAAGTGTATTTAATTTGTGTTGTTCAATATAATTAATGAATGAAAGAAAATTTAAAGATACATTTTAGATACGTTGCAATTTTGTTTAATGATTGCAACTAATAAACGATAGTGTTACATTGAATTCATGTTTTTATTTTATTTATGAGACATTGATATTTAATAGATAAGACATAGATAAGACACACAACTTCAGCTTTCACTGTGATGTTAAAAAAATTATGTTATAACAACTAAGGACTTATTTCTAACTAGCTAGTTAATTTACCCATTCACCCTCAATGTTCAATAAAAGCTATGATGCGTTATCACTGGTACTATTTTAGCTTAACTGTGAAAGCACCGAGACATACAAGTAAACTTAACTTATCCTACTTCACCTCATGTGACGGCCAAATTAAAATACTATAAAACAAAATACTACTCTCCTTGACTTTTCAGAGAAATAAAGATGAAGTGTGAAATTCTCTTAATCAGTACGTATGAAATTTTCTACAATTTAAGTATTTTCTATTAAGGCTACAAGACCCCATGTCAGATAAATTAAGATCTAAATCAAGCTTTACCACCTAGGCTAGTTTCAACTTAGATTAGTGTAGTTTTATTGTCTTGGCTGTTCAGTACGTATGAAATTTTCTTCTCATAGCAATGGTTTGTAAAATCTCTGTTAAATTGTTCTATTAATAAAATCATGTCGTTTTACACTTTCTTTTCTTATTTCTTTTGTTGAAAGGTAGGGGTGCACAAATTTAAATAATATTATTCGCGACATATGTATAAATTAAACTGAATATGGAAATGTATGAAAATAGATATCTTTTGTCAGTTTTGGTATGAGTATTATATACAGAAAATTAGTATTAACACGATAATTGTTACAGTAGTAGACATTTAGAACAACTATGCAAAATAAATAACATCAATCCGTAATCATCCTCAATAAACGTATTTGATCGTACAATGCATGTATGTACCTTCAATTTAAGTAATCTATCATATAAAACATTTTCAGAAAGGGGATACATAAATTTAAGGTTAATGAATCAACAATATAGATGTCGGACACAACAGATGCCCACTGACGGCCGAAAAGAGAGACATAAGTGCTATTTATGTATACCTATACTGCTAGTACTGTCAATTTTATTTCTTACTTATTAAGTTATAAGGTATTTTTCCCGCCTTCTTGGCATGCCTTCGTGGTGTGAAGGTCTGCACGCTGGGCGCGTATTCCAGTGGTCCGTGGTTCTATTCCCGGCGAAGGGGTTTGCTATTTTTCATCTTCCCTGCTTCCAAAAAAGTACCTGATGTCTCTACGAAGTCATTAATTAGCTGTGAAAGAAACAAAACCAAAATTTGAAGAACTGTTAAAGAATGTAGAAAGTACAAAAATCTCCGAAATGAAAATTGTGCTGAAACAAAAACTAGACTTGAGATATCATCTAAATAAAGCACATAAAAATTTGCCTCTTCCAAACCAGAAAGAAGCGAAAGATAACGTATTGCATAAACTTCGTGATTTTGCAGATCAAATGTGCGTGGATGCGCTGCCATAATACGTCGATTATGACATTATGAAGCATACAAAAATAAGCGTGGCAATAAAATAGGAAATGGCAGTTTCTCGCGTGGCAATCAAATAGTAAATGGTAATTTCTCGCATGGCAATAAAATAGGAAGAATCAACCTATAGAATTAACATGTAATATATATTCACTTTCCTTTTCGGTATGCTAAGATATAGCCTTTCTTTTCCCCTTTTTTTTAGAAATATACTAAGATTCAGCGTCGTGGTAAATTAGATCAAGACGTGTACAAAAGATGGGAATCTATCTTAGGAAAATGGTGGGACGAGCTTACCCACCATGCAGATTTTAATAAGGTGAGTAAATTTGTACATATTGAAAACAAATTCAGCTATTTTGATAATTCACCAATTATTGATCGATTCACCAGTTCGTTATGAGGGATATTCTAGAATATCTTTTCTTCCTGAAGAATACCATTTTTGAAGTAAAGCTATAATATCGTATGTTCATGAATAGAAATAGGATCAGAATTAATATTATCTTAGATAGCATGCTGATTATGAATTTTCAAAATTGAATTTAATTAAAGCTGTCATTTGTTAAAGCTATGTTTCTTAATTCTTTGACGGGTAGGAAAAGGCAATTAACTTTTCCAGTAAATCTCTTGTTTTATTTACTATATCAGGTGTTACAGTGAAATTATTTGCGACAGTTACACATATTTTGTCGCACCAAGACGCGTGAAAAAAATGACCACTTCTGGTGGTTATAGTCAGTGACCACCGCCCACAGAACACATCCCTACAAATCATTCTCTATGGTACTTATAGAAACAGTTTTCCTTTTTCAAGCAGATTTGCATGTGCTGCATTCCAACACTGTTCTTAGAGGCTTTTTCTTGGTGCTGCAGAGTGTACATCGTCGTGATGTTGTCTTCGATGGCTGATGCTTATCTTCTTGAAGACGAATTTGCTGCATCAACTGGCTTACTTTTCTTAATTGGCTTACGTTTCTTGATTGGCTTACATTTCTTGATTGGCTTACGTTTCTTGATTGGCTTATGTTTCTTGATTGGTTTATGTTTCTTGATTGGCTTACATTTCTTGATTGGCTTACGTTTCTTGATTGGCTTATGTTTCTTGATTGGCTTATGCTTCTTGATTGGCTTACTTTTCTTGATTGGCTTATGTTTCTTGATTGGTTTATGTTTCTTGATTGGCTTACATTTCTTGATTGGCTTACGTTTCTTGATTGGCTTATGTTTCTTGATTGGCTTATGTTTCTTGATTGGCTTATGTTTCTTGATTGTCGTCTAGTGAGCTACAAGGGAACTTCAGAAACGGTCAGTCGTGAAAGCCACTCACACGAGTGAGTAAGACGTTGAATGGAATAGGTGGTTACTGCAGATAACCACCGCCCTTCAAAGAGTAAACAGCACTCCTTCGAGCTGTTCGGTGAGCTTCCTGGAGCACTTCGAAATGTTTCTGTAATCTACTGATTAACGTTTAGCCGACAGAGATTTAGAATCCAACAATCGATGTATTTGTATTATAATACGAAGGACATCTAACGGGCACTATTTACAGAAAAGCACCGAACAGATTACTAATTGATTTGAAAAATATCTTCAAAAAGATAACGTCGATAGGTTAGCATGCGACAGGCATACTTTTGGGACTCAATAAGAGGCAAAACTACATCCAGATTTGTTTCTGTAGAAGGAAATTATAGATACCAGAAAGCAAAATCTGGCTTCATGATATTGTCTGAAAGTTAGATGTCAGGAAAAGATGAAAAATTCGTTGCTAAGTGGTAGAACTAAGCCATTCTTAATTCTATTTCGATGCCTTATTTGTGCAAAGCTGGGCATTTGGTGACTATTGCGCGGCGTAAAGTAAACAGTACGAGATAATTAACGTGGAATAAGAAATGAAGGCGGTTTTTTGTCCAGTTTTAAGATTTTAAAATATGCTCAGCAAAAAACAGGCCTACCTGTTCTGTTAATTATAATTATTTTATTCTAAGATGCGATTTTTAAATACATACTTGTTAAATTGCATTCTGTAATTGTTATGTTGACCAGTCTAGACTATATCTTGACCAGTGTAGAGTATGTCTTGATCCTTGTGTCTCCTATGGAGGTACTAAAAGTAGTTGACAGGGAAAGAGAAAAGAAATTGACAGCGGATAGTAATTATATAGCATCAAAGTTTATATATACTTTTATATACTGTTAGCAGTTCTGTTGGAGCGTTAAGCTGAGCGCAGGTTCTGAAGTTCCTTTTGGAGGCATTCTTTGTGTTTTTCACTCTACATACACTGCTGCGTGCTGTTGTATATGGAGTAATAATTCATACAGTTGTGTATGGAGACTTCAGTTATTGAGTGAACAATAAGTATGAATGCCAAACTTTTGTTTTCTTCATTTACTGTGAGAATAATTGCAGCAGCCAGTTCACCTATAAAAACTGCACCGTGACTTCTGAGTGGAGTAGACTGACTACAAATGATCGATGCAATATATATATGCAGATTGCAAAATATTTTACATTCCCTACTGTAGATCCATAGCTAAAGAGAATTTCAAAGGAAATCCAATTGACATTAACCTGTAAGATCAAGCTACAATTTTTTTCTTATATATAATTTGACACTGCTTTTGTGTAATCAAAATGAAAATATCAAAGCAATTATCAGTCCAGGTCTTAAATTCATCAGTTATGAAATACGTAATTTTTTTTCCCTTACTTAGAAATTTACGGATAATTTTCTTACACAAACACTACACATTCTTTTCGGTATTTCTCATAATTATAAGCATATTGGTTTTTACTCAGTATGCGCAATTTCTTTCTTTATTGAGCCTTTCGATTGATATAGTGGTTAGTGACCGAAACGCCGTCGTATAGACCTCACCTAAGGTTCTGCACCAATCAGAGTTACGTCCATGCGACGGAAAAAGAATCTACCATCCACCGCCGGCGCCATTCATTGAATTAATGATAGTAATATTATAATGACGTATAAAGTAATCTTCACAATAATTGTTATATAATAATCCGTATGAAAAAAAAATATACAATCAATTAATCATTACATTCATGGATAGGATCTATACTGTGGAGAGTGAAATTTATATATTAACCAGTTTTTAAACCTATGTCTTCTTCAATACGTCATAACTTCATATTCTTATCAGTTACACACCTAATGATGTGTGTCCGTATTGCCGTAGCGATGGGCCCAGATGATTCAAATCCGGGAGAAGGCATAGTTGTAACTGTCTGTCACTTCATAGAAGGCAATAGTGGCCATGCATTAGGTGGTTCAGTAATAAAATGGCCACCACTTCAAACCCTTGTAGTGCAAGGCTGTTGAATAAAGCGCCCAGCCATTATTAAAAAAAAAAGTCCTTACTGCTGCAATACATATTTATGCTACCGTCTAGAACAAACACATGGCTAATATGAATGATTCATCGGACTTCGAAATACTATGCCTTTCGAAGTATTAAATACACAGTAATAATTCATGCATAAAAGTATCTAGACAATAAGCAACTTTTTTTCACACATTACAAATGATCAGTGTATGCTCCGTAGTTCACGCGCACACATTTTAAACATAATCGAAGTTTGGTCCATGTATTTTAACAGCATTTCCATGTCACTGGTTATATCTGATGCGTTCTCTGTGGTCTACCAGTATTTCTCGTAATGGGAGTACGTACGGAAACCTAGTCCCTAACGTACCTTTCAAAAAAGTTTGGTTCGTTTTATGTTACTGCGAAGCCTCAAGGGCTATCTGCCTAAGGGAAGGGATGCTTTCGTGGAGGACTTCCTTAGGAAAACTGGCTCGTATACACGTTACACATGAGGAAAACCAGAAAAACACCCATACGCCTAACCCATTCGCGGGATTTGAACCTCGAACCGTACTACCAGCGTTCAGCGACTTTACCGCTCGGTCCCTGGTGGGCTTTCATAAAGAAGAAATAACACGCTATTAGATGATCAAGAGACCTGTAGCCTATGCTACAAAAGTGTAAATCGAGATCGACTACCGTTTGGATATGTATCATCTGATCAATCGGGTATACAAAGAATATTTTAGTGGGAGCAAAGTTTGTTGAGGTTCCGGTTCTTTTTGTGAATCGGTTATTATTATATGCGTAATGCATTTAATAATAGAGCTGTTTTGAAATCCGCTTATTCACGTATGTATGGTAGACCTGTATAATACTTAAAATCAAGAACTTTTAAGACTAAGATAAAAACTAGGAGTACAGCTTCTCAGAGAAAGAAATGTTACCAATAAAGTAACAACCTATTTTGTTTTTAGTAGGCCGGAACGAGAGGTCCCGCAATATGAATTTTCCGCGAAGGTGACCTATTTTATAGAGAAAATGTGTTTTAGTTCCATCGAAAGTGTCCAATCTAGAAAATCGATCTGTAGTTTCAATAAAAAATTCCAGGTGAAGTAAAAAAAGACCAGGAAAAATATCAATTGAGCATGGCGAAATGTTACTGCTGTTTCAGTTAAATAATTAATTTAATCACAAAGATACGTAAGAGGCTTATGCATTAAAGCTTCTGGTTTCCTAAAACGTTTTAACAGCATATGCAAAATTATAGCAAATACGCATATTTTAAACGAAAGATTTCTTGAAATTAAATTTACATTTGAAAACTAAAATTTAAAATTTTGCTAATTATAAATCCAGTAAAGATCTAATATTAATTAAGACTAACAAAGATTTAAAATTAACAAAAATTAATAAAGATCTAAAACTTAACTACGTATCTGAAAACTGCTTTTATATCTAAATAAATTAAATAATTTTGGATTTATTGATAATTTGTTAATTTCAAATTAAGAGATTCAATGTATTTTTTTAGACAAATAAAATTGTCTCTCTCCCCTCCCCCTTTCATCCTGAAGAAGGGAGATTACTCATCTGTTTTTCCAAACATATTGAGCCTTTTGATTCAAGTCAGTACAAACAGTGACTGAGTTTTACTAATTGTTGGTATTGTGATTGCATGCAGCTCTTGGACATCCGTAGTAAATTCTAATGTGAAGTTCATGTTATCATTATCCCTTAAAAAATTTCTGTTATAATCATTAAGATGTTTTTTTTTATTCTTCTGTTTACTGTGTCTTTTAATTTTAACATATTTTTAATATTTGTTTCTGTATTTATGCTATAGGACAAAATTGTGGAATTCGATGAGTGGCTGAAGTTTTTTCATAATTTGGGGCAGCAAACAAAATCACACAAGGAATTACCAGATTTTTTACAGACGTATTTACAACTTTTTTTCTTCATTATGGATTCAAATAGTAAGTTTGCTTCAAAGTTTAACTCTTTTTTAAACATATTTGAAATTATGTTTCTTTTTCGAAAAATATAATTGTCATGTTGAGAGGCTACGAAACGCGAATAGATCCAGTGCATTTATTACAATATCAAAACAAAGAATTGTCTGCCTAACTTCTGTAACGTATAGCACAGGAAAAAAGAGACCGAGAGTTAAGAAATTCATTTATTTAAAAGTCACGAGGGCTATCTGCCTAAGTGGAGAGATTCCTTCTTGGAGGATTCTCTGAGGGAAATTGGCTCGTTTTTGCTTTACACATGTTTAGAAATTCAGCATACGGATTCTCCACCGAGGTTTATGTGTAAATCGTAGCGAATGTTTCAAAATTTTATTTATTTATTAGTCCAAAGGGGCTTTGTCCCTGAAGGACTATTGTTTTCGTTTTGCGATTTTGCGTCGGACTCATAAACGTCGGTTCACTTTTCAAACTGTTGCCACAAAATGTTAGAGTCCTGCATTATATTTGAAGAAATTAAATAATGAAAAATCTGCATAAATGATTGTCTATTTCTCGCATTGTGATAAAACAATGGTACCTAGAGCCATCGAATTTTGAATGACGAAATCCTACTGCGAATATGGGCATCTGAAATCCCAAATTTGGAATTTGTTTTATTATAGATTTTATATTTTGTAAAACTTTAACGAATTTTTGATTTACAAACTCAATGCTTTAAAAGCGAGAAATGGCAACGTTATATATAAAAAAAATACTTTTATCTCCAGCTCGCGAGACTGTGTATATCGGAAATTCTAAAGATATGCTTAATTTAACATTATTTTGCGATATTGCTCTTGAACTGAATTTTATGGTTTAAGTGCAAAGAACATGATATTTAATAAATAAAGGTAACACTCAAAACGTTAAAAAAACGCCCCTTTGGACGTAATTTAAAATCTGAAACATTTCAGATTTTTTTTTTTTTTTTTCTTTTAATTTGATGTAAGATTTTTTCCGGGTCGTTCCCAAATATCTTCATTTAAAGATCGAACTGAAGAACTGTAGTCTTAACATTTGTACTCTTTACATCGTCGGATAGATTGTAATATAAACTATAAGTAAATTTCATAGTTAACTATTAATGTAATCGTTAAGTCGTTTCTGAAGTAAGTCCGCGACTTATTTTATTCTCCATATCTTTGATAGCACTTTTATTAATTTGACTTTTAATTAGCATATTTTGATAATATTTTATTAATTAGGTTTAATGAATATAAAACATACGTAAGATTTTTAAACGATTTATTTGTATAGATATGCCCATGTGCAATACATACATATAGACTTTGTAAAATTAAGATGTACACTTTTTACAATTTTTTTTTAATTAGTTAACATGAACTAAAACTCAAAAGCATAGAAACGGTGCCTTGAACTAAAAATAACTACTGAGTTACTTATTTAGATTTATTTGTTGGCTGTTTTTTACTTATTTGGATGATTCATTGCAATCGGAAATAATGTCTTTAACCAGGACTTCGCTAATTTTCTCTTCGTATTTAATTGCTGCACATATTTCGCCATAATATCCGACTGCGTTTCGAGTTTATTTTTCAGCTTTGCCAAAAAGATCAGTGTTTTTATCTATATTTGAGAGTATCTGAAGTCCTTGATTTAATGTAGAAAATGCCCCAGAAAATTCTTTTGCAGTTAATTATCTTGATGGCTTTTCTTCACCGTTTCTCCTTTCTCTTTCTATAGCTTTGTCATTCTGGAAATCAATCAAATTATCATCAGTCATTTCACCTTTATCGTGATCCATTTATTCTTCACCTGATGTCTGAATCCAGCGTACCCGCTATTTCAACCACTTCTTCGCTAATTTGTTCCAAGAATATGACGCTCATTCGCATGCACTGTTTTGAGATTTCTTTCCAAGAAATTCCATGAAAACACTGATCAATATCACATTCCCCCTCCCCTAAAAATCGTCTGATGTTATAGCGGTGCTGTTACTTCCACTTCCTTCATGAGAAAATGTAATTATCAAATAAAATAAGCTGAATATAGGAATTGAATTTTGATCCGTAAGTTGACTCACAGCTGTTGTACTAGTAGGTAAATACATCATATTTACATTTTCATTTAAACTGCCATTATACATACTCTGGAAAAAGAATGAATATGCTTTGTATTTATTATTATTATTATTATTATTATTATTATAACAAAGCACGCGAGATATAACTACCTAAGCTATGGCACGCCTTCACGGAGGACATTTTAAAGGAAACTGGTTCGTATACACGTTACACATGACGAAAGTCACGAATATGACCATGCAACTCGCCCGTTCGTCTGGTTTCGAACTTAGGTCAAACTTTCAATTTCAGTGAGTTTAAGGTGGTGAGAAAAGGTTTTTTTTTTTTTTTTTTTTTTTTTTTTTTGTTGACTGTAGAATATTTAGCCCAAAGGGGCCCAGAAGCTTCGAAACGGCAATTTGCGTCGAATCACTTTTCAAATTGTTGCCACCAAATATTATAGCCCTGTATTATATTTAAAGAAATTAAATAATGAAGAACCTGCATGAATGCATGTAAGTTTCTCGCAATGTGAAAATACAATGCTACCTAGAGCCATCAAATTTTGATTAACGTAGTCCTGCATCCGAACATGGGCACCTGGAAACCCGAATTTTGAATTTCCAATTTGTTTTATTATCTAATTCACATTTTGTAAAATTTAAGGAATTGTTGGTAAACAAACTCAACGCTTTCAAAGCGAGCAGTGATAACACTGTACGGAAAAAGACATTTTCATCTTCAGCGCACGAGACTGTCTACCAGAAATTCTAAAGCTATGCTGTTTTTAAATATTTAGTGGTTTTGCTGTTTAATCTAATCTTATGGGGAGTAAGCGCCAAGAAAGTGGTATTTAATAAATAAACACACAAAATGTTAATAACAAAACAGTTTTGAAAATCCATTTTAGTAAGAAAACTAAACATTGATATGATAAACAGAAAAGACTGAAAGAAAAAATAAATAAGTAAAATTTATTATAAAAAGAAAATCTAGAATGTTTCAGATTTTAAATTACGTCCAAAGATGCGTTTTTGTAACATTTTGTGTGTTACCTTTATTTATTAAATATCATGTTCTTCGCACTTAAACCATAAAATTTAGTTTAATATCAATGTCGTAAAATAATTTTAAAATGAGCCTGTCTTTAGAATTTCCGATACACGGTTCGACGCGCTGGAGATAAAAAGGTCCCCCCCCCGTACAGTGTTGCCATGGCTCGCTTTTAAATCGTTGAGTTTGTTACTCAAAAATTCGTTAAAGTTTTATAAAATATGAAATCGATAATAAAACAAATTCCAAATTTCAAATTAGGGATTTCAGATGCCCATATTCGCAGTAGGATTACGTCATTCAAAATTATCTGGTTCTAGATTCGTTGTTTTATCACAATGCGAGAAATAGACATACATTTATGCAGATTTTTCATTATTTAATTTCTTCAAATATAATGCAGGACTCTAACATTTTGTGGCAACAGTTTTGAAAAGTGAACCGACATTTATAGGAGTCCGACGCAAAATGCCAAAACGAAAGTAATAGTCCTTTCGGGACTCAAATCCCTTTGGACTGAAAAAAAAAAAAAAAAAAAAAAAAAATGTATGCCAACACTTAACGCTGCATTTTAAAAAAATTAACAATAAAAAATTTTGCCTAATAAATATGCTAACTGAATTTGTATACATTTAATGATTTAATTAAACTTTGAACTATTTTTCAATTCAACTTTCTTTTTTACAATTTTGATATTCATATTTTTTAAATAATTCTTATAAACTTTTTAAAAAACATGAAAATTTGCCTACCATCTTAACAATTTTTAGGCATATTTGCAAAAAAATTATAATGTTTCAATTATAAATTTTGAAATTATATTTAAATTTATATAATAAATATCTTTGGCGATGATTTCAAAATTGGCTTACGATTAAGAGTAATTAATTTTCGTATTAATTTAGTTTTTAACAAAATACTTACTAAAAATTTAACTTAGATTGAAATAAAAGTTAAAAAAAGCTCTCTAATTTATATAAATCTCATAACGATTTGCCTCATGAAAGTTAAAAAAATCTTATGTGGACAGTACATGACTTCCTTGTATGGCCTATTAAATTATACACAATTTTTGAAGCATTTCCTTTAAAACTGTTTCCTTAAATTTCATTGGAGATATATTTCTCATTCAATTAATTCAGTTCTCACTTCGTAGCAAGCAGAAATACATAAAAACTTAAAAACATCTTTAAAAACTGTAAAATACAACTACCAAACTTTCCTAAGTGAACCTGGCGAATTGTAGCACAGGCTTGAATGAAATACCAGCACAGAGGAAGGGAGAAAAAACTCTGTTAATTTCAACTAATAACAGAAAAGTACGATCTTCGTGCTTTACAATAACACCGTCAACTTGCGGTGAAACTTATATACTTGCGGTGGAATATAAATCAATTCGAAGTCTAATTAATTAGAATAGTGTTGGATTAGCGCCCTAAAGTATGGCTAACTTTGGTTGACTCAACAAAACCTAACAGGCGCGACAATTATCCGAAATGGCCAAGGGACGTACTAGCGTAACAGCGAGATAGCAACGAAACGTGCGTTGGCTAGCGAAAACACGCTCTGAATAAACTCATAGATTCACCCGTTTAAATACTCACTTCACTTAACTTTAAATTTAATCCTGGCGAGGAAGTGTGAGGGGAAGTTGAGGAGTTCAGGAAAGGTATCAAACTTAAAATAATTTGTTATGCATATAAGGGAAATTCTACATGCTTACTTCGTTATACTTTATTTAATGTTTAAAGATGGCTCGAAGTGGTAAGGAAACAACGCACAGCATTCGAAAATTTTTCATCATAAGGATGAATTAACATTTTTCATCATAAGGATGGAAATTCGATTCGGGATTAGTAAATTTATCTCATTCTACGGTGTAGTATGTGATGAAGTGCTCTCAAGAAGAAAATGGGATCCAAAATAAAGTAAGAAGAGTTTGTACAGCAAAGAGGACTCGATGTGACTCAATGTGATCAGAGATTTATAGTTAGAAAATCTGTGAAAAATCCAGGATTTATAGTGTTTTAAAGATTTCTACAGAATTTACTGAAAATTTTTCTGTATCAATTTCACTTAAAATTGTTCAACGAGTATTCAGATAAGCTAGATTACACGGGCGCTCTGCTGGAAGAAAATTTTTTGGAAGTACAAAGAATAGAAAACTTAGGCTTTTCTTCTCAAAATCAATGGTAAATAGCGTATTAGAATCATGTCTTATTTGCACAGGAAAACAAATTTAACATTATGGATTCCGATGGTCGGATAATTGTACGGAGGGGGGGGGAATTGAGGAGCTTACCCAAGACTTTGGTTGGTACAGTAAAGCATGACGGTGGAGGTGTTTTTGTGTGAGGGTGCATGCCAACATCAAGGTTAAATAATTTAGCATTTATTGATGGGATAACGAACCACGCTATTTAAATAATAGAAAGCCCACATCGCAAGTTCTTCGTCTCACTAGGCAATGAAACCTCTACTCTGAGACCTATCAGATCTAGTGTTCCACAAGGAAGCATCCTCGGACCTGTTCTTTACCTGTTTTATATCTCAGACTTTCCTCATCCTGGACTTGACAACTACTCTCTTCTTGCATGCTACGCCGATGATACGGCGATAGCCATCAAGTCCATCAACGCTAATCATGCAATTGATAAAATGCAAGATTTTCTTTACACTGTAGAGGACTGGTGCGCCAGTTGGAGAGTTAAAATTAACGCCAGTAAGTCTTAGCTTTTAATCCTTCGCAAAAACAACAAAACAAAACAAAACAAAACAAAACAAAAACAAAAACAAAAAAAAAAAAAAAAAAAAAAAAAAAACGCATTAAGTTTAAAGAACTTTTCCTTTTTCAATAGCCTGCTCCCTTAGTTACAAAAGAAGATAAAGAATGTTAAAAATAAAGCAATTCGAATTATGTACAGATTTCTTCGAGTAATTGGAAAATTTCCTAACCTTAGCCTAAGAACCAAGAGACATATTTATGCTACTTTTATCCGACCTATTCTTTGTTATGCATCTCCAGCTTGGAATACTGCCTCTCCTAATCAATTACATCATCTTCAAGTAGTGCAGAATGAATTTCTTCGTATTATCATTGATGCTGACTTTCTCATCCGAAATGAACTTCTTCATAGAGATCTTAAGCTTGAAACCAACACAGAATTTATTAAAAGAACAAATGAGAAATTCTTCTCTAAAGCTGTCCAATGTGACTATGTGAACTATTACCAAGTCTTCAACTACGAAATACTCAATGAAGACCCCATCATAAGACCACTTGTTGCTCACACCTTCATGGCATGAGACTTCTGCTTCTTCTCTTGCTCCTTAATTGGATGCGGTAATTTCTTTCATTTTATCTGATAAAGACTCTAAGTTGTTTGGATTGCTAGTGTGATGTTGTAATAGTCGTTGTGTATTAATTTTCTGTTGTATGGGTTGAATTTGTGTAGTTTTATAGTAGTATTGAACTTTTGTTGTTGTTATATAGCATTTTCAACCATGTTTTGCATTTGTCGTTCCTCTGAATTGTGAAGGATCCGTTCAGATTTTCTTCATCTTGTCAAGTTCCGTTCACATGCTAGATGCCTTTGGCCTTTTTCTTTTTTGGTACCCCTCTCACTTTTCCTTTCTCAGTTTTCTCATCCGAGATGTTTTCCATTTCCTAAATTCATTATGTTATGTGCCCTTGGGCTTAATTTAAGGAACCGGTAACGTTGCACCTGCAATAGCTCGGTAATATAGAACTGTCTAAGTTGTTTGGTTTTATTTTTTGCTTGCTTACTTCGTTATATATTTTAATTAATGTTTCATGATGGCTCGAAGTCGTAAGGAAACAACGAGCAATTCGAAAATTGATCATTTTTTATCATAAGGATGGAAATTCGATTCGGGATATCGCTAAATTAGTAAATTTATCTCATTCTTTTGTGAGCCACTGTATATTAGTTTAATCTAACTAGCACTTTACCCGTTATATTTATCGATATGAAAGATACCAACTTTGACGCTTTTCTTTGACGTAATCGATGCTGGCTGGCATTATTGCTGGTAATCTGAACAGGTGAAGCGACATTTAAGATAAAAGTAAAAAACAAAGTTTGTAATAACTGTGTGGCGTATTGATTTTAGTGCCAGCTGAAAATCTGACACATGTTCTGTTTCCCAACAATTACACCACTTCTAAGTAAAACAATTTATGCTACCAACAAAGAATTTTTTGTTTGTTTTTATTTTTAGTATTTAGACTAGAAAATGATTCAGCTGTTAAATAAATAAACATGATGCTTCTATTCTTTACTACGTAAAAATAGAAAACTATATAGTCTAATGTAACATATATTTCTAATATCATTCTACTATGAAACATACCACCACATAGTCATGCATTTTTATATTCATGAATGGTGTTCTAAACCATCTAAATCAATAACACTGATGACAGCAAAAATTTATTTAATTATATTTCAAAATCACTGCTGAAAGTAAACCAGCACAAGCTTTTAAAGATACTTGTAAATGAATTTTAAGTACTTTAAACACTTAATTTAATTAGCTACCAGTCAGAACTTTACTTCATTATACAGAGCAATGGCTGAAGGGAAATAATCCAGAAAATTTCGGGATATAAAGCTAAAAATTCAAAAATCTTTCTATTCGGCTTTCTTTAATTCATCAAATTAAATGCTTTTAAATAAAAAATATGAATAATTTTAACATTCGGAAATATTTAAAAATTGGAACATAGATGTGCCAAACACATTCGCCCGCCAAATTTGGCGATTTTCGTTCTGCGTAGTAGCCATATAACCATGCGATTTGGTTTTGTGTGGACATTAATTTAACTAGTTTAAGCATTTCTGTGTAAGCATTTCTGTGTATATTTTTATTTGGTTATTTTCTTATTTTTGCTATTCGTTCGTCAAAAATGAATTTTTTGCATTTTTACTAACTTTTTCATTAACTGTCTTCAGCTGCCTAAGTGAGCAGAATATCGAGAGTTCTTTAGCGCTGTCAAAATATGCATATATGGCCTTTTTCATATGCGGAAGATTATCAAACCATTAATCAGAATGGTAAAAATTTTGAGTACTATTTATAAGTATATTACAATTAAATGCATGAAATGAAGACAATTATATAAAAAGCTTAATTTCATTCAAATATTAAAAGTACTTTTCCGTTATCCAGTTTCACTTAAATTTTATGTAGTTTAATTTTCTAGCTGTCGGAACCTCGTAAACGTTTCTAATTCAAATATTATGAATTAAAAGCTTTGTCCTCTTGCGAATTATCACAACCGAGTAAATTCCATTACGTAATGTGTCCAGTAGCAAGAACATACGAGCAACATAAAAAAAAGAAAGACATTTATTGAGCCAACAAACTAATAAACAATTAACTGATATTGGTTTCGTTTGTTTAATTAGGGCAAAGCCCTCGAAGGCTATCTGCCTAAGGGGAGGATGCCTCCGTGGAGAACTTTCCAAGGGAAACTGGCTCGTATACTCGTTACACATGAGAAAAACCACGAAAATTCAAATGAAACCAACCCTTTCGCTGGGATTCGAGCCTCCGACCAAACTACCAGTGTCCAGCGACTTTACCCCTCGACCGTTGGTGAACCATTAACTGATATTAATATAGCTCATTCTTACACTTAACCTCTTAATTCAACGGAAAAAGCTCTCAACATTAATTGTTTATTAATTGCTTTCACCAAAGAAACAAATAGTACTTACGATTTAATTTTTAATGGCGGCTATCCAGGATGCATGGCCTCAGTTCTGGAGAACGAGTTGGTTTGCGAGGCTAAATGTATGTGCAGTTTTTAATCGATGTAATCGGCGTACTGTTTCTACCTGTTCCGGTAACTTTAAATAAGGCATGTCCTTGAACATTCAAGTGAAGAATTCGAGGCATGCCTATAAATACGAGAAGATGGAATAGATTAGCAGAAAACTGAAATAATTAGATAAGTAAAACAAATCTTATTTACAGTTTGTTGTGAAACAGCTTAGTAGTCATGAGTTTTCAGAACCTGAATTCTTCAGAATACATTTAATTACTGCCAAAGTAGATTTATGATCTAATTAACGTTTGCGCAAAAATAACAGTATGGTTATGTATTGTAATAACAGTACGCGCAAAAATAACAGTACGCTTTTATGTATTTTAAAAGTATTATTACATAAAACTCTTGCCATGTTCTTTCTTTAACGTATAGAGTTGTTTCAGCACGCACTTTCTTGCGGGGGAAAAAAGAATCACGAACTTGTGTTACCTTCTTAATGCAGACGATAAAAGTAATTTGTGACTCTGCGACACTGCAGATTTCATCTTTTTACCCTTACATTGGCTGTAGCAAAGTGTCTTTATTTATGAGCCTTCTGTTATGTGCCTACATCGCGAAATACTGGTTTTCTTTTCATGTATTCATATGCTTTTCTATTTATTTTATTTTTTTTATTTATAATACCAAAAACAAAAACAAAAAATCTGAAAGCTTTTAGATTACGCCCAAAAGTGTTTTTTTTTTTTTTTTTTCTTTTTTAAATTGTGTGTGTTACCTTTATTTATTAAATATCATGTTCTTCGCACTTAAACGACAAAATTCAATTCAACAGCAATATCACAAAATAATTTAAAAAGAGCATATCCTTTGAATTTCCGATACATAATCACGGGCGTTGGAGATAATTTTTTTTTTCCCCCCGTATAGTGTTGCCATTGCTCGCTTTAAAATCGTTGAGTCCGTTAATCAAAAATTCGTTAAAGTTATACAAAATATGAAATAGATAGCAAAACAAATTCCAAATGCGAGCTTCCAGATGCCCATATTCCAGTGGAGGACTACGCTATTCAAAATTGGATATCTCTAGCTACCGTTGTTTTTTCACACTGCGAGAAAACATACACGCATTCATGCAGATTCTTCACTATTTAATTTCTTTAAATATAATGCAGGGCGATAATATTTGGAGGCAGCAATTTGAAAAGTGAAATGCCGTTTATAGTGAACCAAAGCAAAATGCGAAAACGAAATTAATAGCCCTTCTGGGTAACTTGTCCCCATTGGGCTAAAAATTTTATTATCTCAAAAAAGGATTTTTGTTGAAAGAGGATCGATTCTACCGTATGCATTTTACTCTTTAGCTTTTTAGATAATTATTTTTCTTCCACTCAAGTCTCTTTTTCATAAGCACTGCGTAACTAAAGCAGTGCTTGCCGTATTGAATCGAATTAAGTGGAAGTCGTGATTTATGACAATTTTTTTGCTATCCTCTGATAATTGCTTATAACTCATTTGATACTGAAACCTTATCAATTAAACAGTAGTCTTTTGTAATGGCACTTGTGTTTAATGATGTTCTTGAATCTCGTTACAGTGTTGACTTTGTTGTTGTATAGGTAATGGTGGATGTGTTATTTATTATTGCTTTATCCTTACAGTCAGTGTGGTTTACTGATATAATACCAGTTTCTGGACATGTTTTTTTTTCCTACATTCTATTTTTATATTCAGTTACTACTTACTTTTACAACATTTATTCTATAAGCTTGAAGATTGTCTTCTCCCATTTTTTTGTTCTTAGTTATGTTTGCAAGCATTATTATTACCCGCATGTCTTAGTGATTATATACATAAGATGTTTACACACTTTTAGAACAATTTCGGGGACTTTTAATTAATGTTTAAAATGTTAAGAGTGCTTTTGTGTTCGATCTGATAGCTCTTTTTCTGGACTATACGTCTGCATCGTGATTTCCGCGACAGAAAGGCTTTTCGTGAAATTTCAAGGGGTATTGATTTCCGTTCCTTTTCTGTTGCTTTCTAGAGTCCGTCAATTATGGTGGGTTTACGCTTAGAAAAAGACCAGAGACACAGTGGATCATAAGTGAAACATCAGGGAACTTCGCAAGAATATATTAGAAAGGTATATAAGCAGTACCTGTATCAATCTTCATTTTTTTTAAGGAATGCAGTGGTACTTTTTGAAGTACTTATTGTTTTGTATAGATGAAGTTTCACTCTTTTAAAATTTCAGCAAACTTAAAACTGAAACTTTTTTGCAACGACGGAGCCAGGTTTATATACTTTTTTCGTTTTCGATAATATATAGACATTTTTTTTTCAGTCATTTAGGTAAACCAATGCTTCAATTAATTCAAAGGGTCCCAATGTACTATGTCTCGGCAAAAGCTTGGGAACATTATGTTTTTACACATTTTAAGTTGTAAATATCTTAGTTTGTTATTTTATTTATTGTAGCTACAGATGTATTAAAAGACTCTGAAACTCATTTCTGCGTCGGCGAATTTTATTTTGTTACCAATGATTTAGTTTTAGAAACATTAAAAACTGTATATAATCTTTTTCGAGTGTTCGTTTGGAGTCTTCTTTCCAAGTAAACTGATTGACCTTTTCCCCTTTCCGATTAATAATGTTTCTTATTTTTCACTTTGAAATTCTCATATCGTGCATTTCACATCATTTTTTAAATCTAGAAATAGGAATATTTCTCTTCGGAAAGTGCAAAAACTTATCCTTCTATCCATGGCTTGTTTACATGCGATATTTTGGAAGAATAAATTGAAAATTTGGACGAATTTGAAATGAAAAATATCGTTTGTTACTTTTAAACAGACGATATTTTTCATTTAAAATACTAAGCTGTGTGATGTAGCCGTTCCTCAATAGACACTAATGCCGGCTAGCTTTAAAAGGATTTATTAACAGAGCACACAGGAACGGTTACAAACAAAAGAAATATACATAAAAAATGAAACATATACCAAATGGAACATCAAACATTGAGAATAACATAACATAGTAAGCTTTCATCATGGCGGCTGGAGGTCGACTGACGTTTTTTCATATCGCCACGAGATGGCGTTTAAATAAAATAGTTCGGTTACAGTTCATGAGTTCATGGCGTGAATAAAATAGTTCAATTACACTTAAATAGGTCTGTTACATCCTCCCCCTCTGACTTCGTAGACGTCTCGGCAAGAAGTCAGGAACTGACCTTTGTCTACTTTGTGCAGCGGGCGGAGAATCAGATGAATGGGCTCCAGTTTGACAAGCAGGAAATTTAGCGTCACCAGCACCTTGTGTAACAGGTGCAGATTCGGGTGGTATTACACGTTTCGGGCGTCCTCTTTTCTTTAAGGGAACCACTGGAATTACACGAGCTGAGTTTTGCTTATTTCGATCTTGATATGGTTTCAAGGCTGAAACATGATACTTGCCGAGAATTTTGTCCGGTTCATGAGGATCGGCAATATCATAAGTGGTTGGAGATCTTGTAGTCACTATCACATAAGGACCATCTCTCTTGGGCATGAATTTAGCAGTTTTCTTCAGTGGACCTTTGCTGATTGGATGGAGGGTGACCCAAACTTTATCTCCAGGAACGAATTTCGGCGTTTCTCTTCGTTTTCTGTCAGCATAACGTTTCTGTTTATCTTGATGCAATTCGACTCTTTCTCGTACCTGTTGTACATTTCTTGCAAAACGTTTCAAATATGGAGTAATTTCGGGAACAAAATTATCGTTCTCAATTACGGCTTTTATATCATGCTTTACATCATCTAAGGTTCGTAACTCTCGTGCAAATTGAAGAAAAGAAGCAGAATGTCCAGTTGAATCACATTTGGCTGTATTCAAAGCAAACCTTATTACTGGCAGTTTATCCTTCCATGACTGATGGTCGTTACCAACAAGTATTGCTAAACGTGGTTTCAGATCTCTATTCTTCCTTTCAACTGGGTTAGATTGTGGGTGATAGACAGGAGTAAGACTTTGATCAATGTTCAAGATATAGCATAGTTGTTGCATAACAGCACTAGTAAACTGGGTACCATTATCACTTATTATTTTCCCGGGTAACCCAAATCGAAGGGCGACTTCCTCCAAAAGAATAGTGGCACATTCTCTGGCCGTGGCTTCTTTTAAAGCAAATAGTTCTGTCCACTTCGTATCACAGTCCTGCACAATAAAAATCCATTTTTCACCAGACGGTGTTTCAGGAAGGGGACCGAAAAGATCGATTGACAAGGTCTCAAAACGTTGAGCATAGACTGGAGTTTGAAGTAAACCAGATGGCTTTTGATTAGTGGCTTTATAACGACAGCATTCGAGACAGCTTTTGACATATTCTGCTATATCCTTTCGCATTCCAACCCAGTAGTATCTTTTTGCTATTTGATAAAATGTTCCTTCAGATCCATAGTGACCGGCCGTTGGCGAATCATGATATTCTTTCAAGATTTCTGCTTTTCTTTTTTGAGGTATAACTAGTTGAGCTTCTTCCTCTTCTGAATCAGGGGAATATCGGTACAAAACGTAGCACAGTCCTGCACAATAAAAATCCATTTTTCACCAGACGGTGTTTCAGGAAGGGGACCGAAAAGATCAATTGACAAGGTTTCAAAACGTTGAGCATAGACTGGAATTTGAAGTAAGCCAGATGCCTTTTGATTAGTGGTTTCTCCCCCTACTTTGAAGACAGTGTGATATTTGTTAAGCAATGCATCAGTTGCAAGCCGTTGGGCTGTAGTTAACTGCTGTCCTTCATTTTCTCGTAGTCGGCAGTTGTTTACAACAACTGGGGTTTCTTCCAGTACTTGGGATTGATGAGGTTTCACGAAGCTATATTTTCTTCGAGGTTCATCAGAAAAGTTCCACTTATTTTCAGCAAGATTTAAAACAATTTTAGCTTTTTGAAGAAAGTCAATTCCTAACAGAGTCGAGTTATTTTTGGCATCAGGCAACACAAGGAGCGGAGTTTTGAACTCTCTGCCTTCGAGAAGAATGATTTGTTCGGTGCGAAGTACCTCTTTTTCAGATACCAAACCATCAGCGAAAGACACCTGTAGTGTTGTCTTTTCAAATACTGCATCTTGTTTTTGCAGAATATGATAGAGGGATTCACTTGCAATTGAGTGACTAGCACCAGTGTCGGCGAAAGCTGTACCGGAAACACCACCAATACTAATTGGAATTACAGCAGTCCGAGTGGAAGATAAACAGGATCGGATTTGGATAGTGCCAAAATTTGATGAATTTGAAGTCTTTGGGGGGTCTGGATATTTAGACTTGATAAAACCAGTTTTTCCGCACCCATAGCATGTTAAAGGAGGTCGCTTTTCCTCTGTTTGTTGCTGACCACGATTTAAAAAGGTTTTATGAGTTCCCTGTATGTCACTTTTTCGATTTTCCACTTTGTGTTTGGATGGATTAGTCGATTTGTAAGAATAGTTCCGCCTGCCAGGAAGTTCAGTTTTATAGTTCATATTTTTAACACGTACAGCTTCACAATCATCCAATTTCTGTACTAATTCAGATGAACTCTTTATTTTTCCCCAAGTATCAATAAAATGCACCTTAACGTCACTACTGACTCTTCTTTTAAGCTGATCCGTCAGGACCAAGTCTTTGAGTGATTCAAAGTCTGTAACATCGAGACTATGGAGCCACTCTTCGAGATAATTGTTTAATTCGTAAGTAAAATCTTTCCATAAAGACCCAGAGTGTTTTTGGTGTGTAGTAAGTTTAATGCGAAATGATTCAGCATTTAATTTGAATCTTTGTAGCAGAATCTTCTTGATGTAAGAATAATCTTCTAATTTGTCTTTTGGTTCTCTTAAAATAATTTGCGAAATGTCTATAGGCAGAAGAGGTAGGAGATGAGTGATGTAATCTATTTGTTTTATATTAACTTTCTCACATTGTCTTTCAAAAATTTGCAGGTAGGTTGCAATGTCAGAAGTTCCTGTAAATTTAGGGATTAGGTGTTGAATATTTGTCCCAATAGCTGCATTTGAAGCAAAGGCGGCATAGTTAGGGTTTGAGTTAGCAGCTGCCAGGTTTAATTTTAAACGTTCCAATTCTAATAAAAGTTCTTGTTCTTTTCTTTGACGTGTCTCCAGATCGTTGCTTTCACGTTGTTTTTGTTGTCTAGTTTCGATTAAAGTTTCCAGAAGATTCCTGGTAAAAGCCTCATCATAAGTGTCAGAATTGACAATAAGATCTTTAAGATCTATTACTCGCATAGTGTCGTTTACAGTGAAACCCAGTTCTGCAGCGAGAGTTTTTAAATCCTCGTTTCGTGCTTTGGCAAGGTAAGCCATAATTATATGAGAGGTCAGGGGGAAGGGAAAAGATGAAGTTGAATTTGTTGTTATTTCGATTTTATTCACAATACAGTATTATAGAATTAATAATTATACCTTTAAGTAAAATGTATATACCTCTATTAAACAGCATGTATGAATGTAAACAATGTTACTCGTACATTTATATACCACTATTAAACAGTATTTATAAATGTAAACAATAATACTCACAAAGTTTATTATTTCAGAGTCGTAAAAATATCATAAAATGCCCTCATAAATTCAACTTGTATCAAGAAAATAACATATAATAAATTGCTCAAAAATTGTTTACTATTTAGCAAAACATACAAAACATACATAAATGTCTTACCATAAGCTTTTATATTTAAGCTGAATTCTTCGAAATCTTAATCTTAACAAAATATTAAGCTGATTAAGCAACACACACTTAGTAACTCTTTTACCTTATTTAAATAGTCATTCGATTTTATTCATAATTATTTTCTTTCGCTTCAAGAAATATTTTCAAGACATGCATTCATTAAAGGAAAACAATCGTATTTTCTTAAAGTATTATACTATAATCATTTTCTCAAAATGTTCGTCGAAAGATAAATCAACAAGTACAATATTTTATTTTATGTAGAATAAAACATTTAATAAGTAACAACAGCACTCAAAGGAAATAAAAATAATAAAAGATTTGAGGTAAACACATCATAAATCATCGCTAGTCTAAACATTTCCGCGGGGGGAAAACATCTGCTGCTGTATGTCAGAATCGAAACTAATAAATTCTAATGAACAACGTCCATGAATATATTCAAACTTTAACATCAAAACATGTATTCAGTGAAACAATATTATTCACAAATTAATTTACTATGCGCATTAACATTTTAAAATAACAAATTACAATTCAAGAAATAACGTTTGGTTAACAGAAAGCCGTTTGCTTTCGTTTAATACTCTTATGTAGTATCAATAAATGAGATTTCAGTAAAGAATTTACATTTGCTTTAAGAAGCAGCTTATAATAAATAATCAGTTTAAAAGAACGTTAAACTCAGATTAAACGATAATGTAAACGAAACTTATCTTTTCCGTTGAAATTGTCCAGTTGATGATTCGATGTGCTAGCAGCACGGTATGACAATTTTAATTCCAGAATTGGTTTCCAGAATATTTGACCAGTAGTCCAAACCTGAAAAGAAACTGAGCCGATCTCCAGCAACTAAAAGTTAAATTCGGGAGTAAGAGCTTGTTAAAGCCAAACAGAAATTCTAAACATTTTGTTGCGCCATTTTGGATTCAAATTTAGTTGGGCGCCAATGTGATGTAGCCGTTCCTCAATAGACACTAATGCCGGCTAGCTTTAAAAGGATTTATTAACAGAGCACACAGGAACGGTTACAAACAAAAGAAATATACATAAAAAATGAAACATATACCAAATGGAACATCAAACATTGAGAATAACATAACATAGTAAGCTTTCATCATGGCGGCTGGAGGTCGACTGACGTTTTTTCATATCGCCACGAGATGGCGTTTAAATAAAATAGTTCGGTTACAGTTCATGAGTTCATGGCGTGAATAAAATAGTTCAATTACACTTAAATAGGTCTGTTACAGCTGTTATAAGAAATTTTTATTCCAAAACATAAATTTTCGTAATTTAGCATACACTTTTAATTTTCAATTTTACTCTATATATTTAACATACATAAAATTACAAAAAATTACAATTACATTTTCATTTAACACACATTTTCAATTTAACTCTGCGTAATAAACTTATTTAAATAAAACATGCATTTAAAATTAAAAACATTTAACATAAATTTTCAATTTAACTCTGCATATGCAAACACTTAAAGCAGAAGAGCATAATTATTTTCATCCTATTTAAATTTTTAATAAAATGCATGTACCTGCTTCAGAATATATCCTAATCCTTTGATTCCTCGATATTAACTACTCAAATCATCTATGTCATTTAGAATTTAATATTCTCTCGCTGACAGATCAGTAAATATATCCACTATGTACTATAAGTCACATAATTAAATCAAATAGTTAAATCTTGGACGAGTTTCTTTTGCATACGTTTAATTAATAGTTTAAATAATCTAGAATTGTTGTGAATTGCCTACTCTGTTTTCACTTCTTATTATGTTGAGCTGGCAACAGCGAGACTAAACAGCGAGACAAAGTCATTCCTCAACAAAGAGTAAAGAAAAAATGAGATAATAATTATATGTAATAAATTATTGTGGTTAATGATTTTGCTAAGATAAGTAAAATCTTGATAAGTAAAATATTACCGGTATGTCCGATATCTAATCAAGAGAAATAATTCTAGCTATACTTATAAAAGAAAGTGTAACTAAATACTCTTTGAAGGGAAAAACGTAATTTGACAAAACAGTAAATAAATTTGCAAAAATTGTTGCCACATGTTGTTATTTTCTCATTTTTTCCAAATTTTCTTTCGCCTTCAACTTTCCTCGAGGAGGCGCATATATTAGTTTGAGAACCAATCTTCTAGAGTTTCTCGGAGAAGTGACTGTTTTTGAAATTAAAGTGTTTTTAGAATAGAAAGCTTATAATGATAATTAATTATAAAAATTAAAAATACTTTTATAAGTTGGGAATATGCGATAATAAGTTTTCTCTAAAAAGAACAATTTTGCTGATATAATAAATTTTAACGTACTAAATTTAGAAATTATGAAAAATGGGGTAAAAGTTATAAATTTTAATACTGAAGCTTTAAACAATACACGTATATTTTTGAAGAAATTCAACTATTGCTCAAGGAATATTACAAACCAGGAAGCATTAGTTAAATTTAGAGATATTTTTCCCGAATTTATTTATTATTGGCTGATTAGTCAGTTCTGTGTGTAAGCGGAAAGAAACAGAGATCATGGTGCCTTTCATTTAAAGTGACCACACGTCCCGATTTTGGCGGGACAGTCCCGCTTTTTGAAGGACTGTCCCGCGTTCCTCCGATTTTTAAAAATGTCCCGCTTTTCAGAAAACATCTGCATTTCTTATTTTAAATGTACTATAAAAATATATTACCTATTATTTATTAATTATTATAGTGAATATAAAGAAATTAAAAAAACACATAAAGTGCATGCAGAGTAAACTAAATTAGGCGATGTAACGAGTTAGATTTACTCGGTGGTGTTCGATCATTGTCGTTACGTCTCGTCAAGGAATATGTATTGTTAACGGAGGAACAGCTAGCATTAGCTGAAGGGCTATTTGCTTTTCACACCATAAACCACAATCAAAGTTTCAGATCCATTGATTGTACGTTTCAAATGATCAAAACATTGTACGACCAAAAAATTTGCACGTGCAAAGGACAAAAACCGAAGCAATTATTTGTAATGTTTTTTAACCATATTCGTTTTCACAATTCCAGAAAGAATTAGATTTAAATGCACATTTATGTCCATATATTATGATGCTTCCAATCACAAAGATTTAAAATTATCTCCCATTTTTGTTAGACTTTTTGATACAGAAACAGGAATTAAAATTAGAATATTTGATTTTGTTTCATTGCCGGGTGAAACTTTTTTTTCCTAATGGCAGATTGTGAACAGTTACAGTTTTGTAAACAGAGTCCATTAATCTATAACTAAGGCCAGATGTTGTGGTTTCTTTATTATGGAGGCACTTAATAGGTGGGCCACCATTGCCTCCTATGAAGGGACGGACAGTTACAACCATGTCTTCTCGGGGATTCGAACCCAGGCCCTTCGGTATGGCAGCCAGGTCTTCGGTCCCTAACCACTATACCGTCTGGGCGGCTGCCGGATGCCGCCCAGATTTTTGATTCTATAAGTACTATTTTAAAAAAGAATAATTTGAACAGTAAAAGTATTGCCTATTGTGAGGCAATAATTTTACTGTTGACTCTAACGCAAATTTTGGTGGAAAAGCTAGAAGAGGTATCAATAACGTTTTTACGAAACTTTACTTTACTTTAATTGCCGTAAAAAACTGTATTTAAAGTTGCATAATTTTTTATTTTTGGACTGAAAGGTTTAGATTTTCGTTGATTTTTAGCTAATTAACTTTTACTGATATTTGAGTGTCAATTGTGAAAATGTTTTCGGTAACTTCAAAAAGCATTTACGCTTAACTGATTCCAGAATTACATAAAATTACATTTTTTACATGACTACGAAAACACATACAAAACAATTGATTATCTTTTGACAAGATTTCTTTCGTAACTACGCAAACACGTACAAAGTGACTGATTGCCATTGGATTCAAATAAGATTTTCCATAATTGCGAAAATAACGTACTAAGTCATTGATTGTCATTTGACAAGACGTTTTCCATAACTACCCAAACACATAAAATGATTGATTGTCATTTGACAAATTTGTTTCCCAAGGCCCAAGGCGATATTTTCCGGAGTACCTTTGCAACTTAATGCAATTACCTCCACAACTTCGTTAAGAAAACTGAAGTAATTAAGAAAGAGCAATGGCTAAAGGGTATCTAACAAAACCGTAAGGGGTTAAACGAAGAAGAGTTGGATAAGGAGTAATTTGTTTCCCTAACTACGCAAAGACGTAAAAAATGACTGCTTGCCATTGATAAAAATTTTTCCTCTGACTACGCAAGCACGTACAAAAGGATTGATTGTCATTTGACAACACTTTTTCCATAATTATGCAAACCCGTACAAAGTGATTGATCGCCATTTGACAAGATTTTTTCTTTCCATAACTAACCAAACACGTAAAATGATTAACTGTCATTTGAGAAGATTTTTCTTTCTTAACCACGCAAACACGTAAAAAATGGTTGACTGCCGTTTGACAAGATTTATTTCCATAACTACAAAAACATATGCAAAATGTTGATTGTTCTATGGCAGGATGTTTTCCACAAGTACCCAAAACGCGTAAACTAAATTACAAACAGTTTTTTAAACTGTTTGTTTTTGTTTTCATTGTACTTAATACCACTGTGAAATGACGGGAATTTTAGACAGCATAATGTGTATCGCACATAAAATTTGAGAAGCTTTTTAGTGCAATTTAGCGAATGTTTAAACTACACTGAAATACAGTACACCGCCAAGAAATATTTACTTAAAAAATACGAGATTTGGAAAATTCAGCGTATGTTCAAACAACTGCGTATAGCCAGAAAATGTTTATCTAAAGACTAGATTTCTTTATATCGATACGATATTTGAACGTGTTGGTAAGATCCTGGAAAGCGTTGTAATTTTGATAGATCAGGCTTCACTTGAGGTGTGATCATTCTTATTTGAATTTGGGTTAGACAGGCCTGTTTAAATTTGGAACAAATACACAAGATCTTTGTATCTTTTTTTGCGTCCCAGTTTTGATCCCTAAAACAATATTTCCCAAACTAAGGGTCTGCCGACCACATATAGTCCTCGAAGCCTGCCCTTGTGGTCCTCTTAGATTTTCAGAAATGTCCCCTTATTTCTAAATGAAATTAACAAGATTTTACATCATTTTTTGCTGATGATAAGGGCTATATCTTTCTCAGAACTCAGTGCATTCTCAAAACTACAAGTGTACCTGCACGGTAACACTTTGACAGTTGTCAGTGCCCTTGAGAAATTAAAATGGCACGAGAGAAAACTTGATTTGCGTCTAAAACAAAGAAATTTTCGCATTTTCCAAGCTTGGAACCTTTTTTTTAGTAGATTTTGGTTTGGTTTATTTAGTAAATATGGCAAAGTACACGAGAGCTATCTGCTCAAGGGAAGAGATGCCTTCATGAAGGACTTTCTAAAAAAGACTGGCTTATATCCACGTCATACATGGGGAAAACCACGAAAACGTCCAAGCAGCCAGCCCATTCTCCTGGAATCGAACCCAGGTCAGAACTACCAGTTTTCAGCGACTTCGATCGTCCGCTGGTGGGCCTTTTTTTTTTTTTTTTTTTTTTTTTTTTTTGAGTAGAAACTTATATCGTTAATGGCACACGAATCGGTAGGCTCATCCATATCACTAATGTGAATACCAGCATTTATTTAATTTTTAGTTAATAAGATAAATATTATCCAAACATTAATAGCCTTGAGTTATTAAAATGAATATAAATTTTCTTCTGTTAAATTATTTGATTAATACCAATATAAAATAAATGAATTTCAATTAACTGCATTTAAAAAATAATATAAGTATACTGGTAGTAATATCTGGTTAAAAATTTCTTTCGGAGCGGACAAGAGTATAGTAATTAAGACACAGAGTTAGTAATAGTAATTAAGAGCATAGTAGTTCGCAGGACATTTTAAGACATTTTAATTTATAAAAGTGTTTCTTACAACAGAAAAAGGTTTGAGAAACGTTGCTGTGAAACGTTAAACGAACTTGACCTCTAAAAAGTAGTTTTCTTTGATCATTTTGGAACTTTTCGGACTATAAGTTCAAGAACATGAAACATGAATATTCGCAAAAATTAAATGGAAGCTAAAATTTTTACATCTTCTACGGTAAAGCAGCTACGCTGTTTACCTAAGCGAAGTCTCAGTGTAAGATTCTCTAACTCACTGGTTCCCAAACGTTTTTGACCCATGGATCCTTTTTTATAATCAAAATTTGCGCACGGAACCCCAAGTGAAAAAGGTACGTGAATGCATAGTATAAAAATTATAATTTTTTTTAAAAAAATATTTTGTCGAAGAAGTATTTATCGAAATTATAACTTTGGTTTGAAATAAAACTAAAAGAAAATTAATGACTTGGATGAAATTGATGAGATGTTATGAGTGCATTTATGTCCGGCTGAATATTTGTGAGTAGCAACCGCAAATCCCCACAAGCACTAATTTCTAGTCAGATTTTTTTTTTTTTTTTTTTTTTTTTTTTCGTGTAAGTTTATAACGGCACTGAATTCACGTTCTACCAAATATGAAGACGGGAAAGCAGTCAACAAGTTCTGTACAATAACCCACAATAACCCAATACAGGATATAAAATTGCCATCTGTTTTTGTAACCAGAATTTGTGGTACCCTTGTTCAAGCATTGGTTAAAGTTTCTCATATGTGGATATTTCAATAGCGGCTTCTGTGTTAGTATGGGTTCATCTGTGTTTGGGATCTCTGAGTTTGTCCACACGCAAAAGGATTCAACACCCAGTCGGGAATATCGAAGTGAAGAACGTCTTCAAATCTTTGGTTCAGGTCTGCATGAAGAGCTGTTAGGTGTTGACAGTAAGCAAGCAAATCTTCATTTCTATTTTGTAATTTCGACAGATTTGGAAGCTAAAAACATTCTCCTCTTCCCAAGTTTTGTTTGTAAAGAAACAGTTTTGCAACAAACGCAGATATTGTGCTTTTAGTTTTGATTAAACTTGATTGGACACCTTGTAGTTTCAAATTAGTTTCGTTAAATTTGGAAAATAAATCAGTCACATAGGCGATGCCATTTATTGAATTAATTATATTGTGTCGCAAATCATTGTCTTTGCTTTCCAGGAATTCCAACACTCAATCAAAGACAGCATAAAATCGATATAAACATGCACTTTTAGATAACAAATGTACTTCTGTGTGAAATCGTAAACGATATAGTCTTCGTTATTTTCCATAGTTCAGCAAATAATCTCTCAGTGAAGACATTCCTTTTGGTTTTATTAACTGCTCTCACATAATCTAGTGATCCATGAAAAGGTTTACAAAGATTTTTTACGACTAAATGATGTCGATGAATGACACAATCTATTGAAAATACATTCAATACAGCTTGTTTTAAGTATGCTAGAAAGTCTCGGTATCTTCCTACCATTGCCGGAGCACCGTCAGTAGCAACACAAATGATATTAGTCAAGGGTATAACTTTTACGTTGAAAAATCTTTTTTAATCTGTAAATAATGTTTAACCTTTCGTATCGGTTTCCAAACATTTAGAAAATAACAATGCTTGGCAAATTTTTTCTTCTTTTACAAATCTTACATAAGCTAGAAATAAGGCTTCGTTTTCTGGTAAAGTGGACTCGTCAAGCTGCATAGAAAATTCTAGATGTTTCTAAGTACTCACAATAAAGAATTTTCTACGCAATGAGCCCATTTCGTGAGTTCTTTACATTATTACTCAGTGGAATTCTTTTTACAATGTCGAAAGTTGGTTTGTGCAACACGGTGCGTATTATCTCACTTACAGCTGGTAAAATAAGTTCTTTACTTATAAGTGTACGGCTTTCCACACTTCGCAATCAATAAAGAAATGTTATAAAGAAGCACGCTGTCCACTGTCATATCGCTTAGATGTTGTCCCTATGATTTGTTGCAGTGACGGTGTTCAACTATTTTTCTTTGACTGTTTGTAAAAAACGTTAAATCTTTTTTGTCCTATGGATTTTTATTAAACGTTCCTTAATGTTGCATCATATGATACTGAGAAGGTTTGGTACCGGAAGTTTAAAAACAAGGACAATGGTATTCAAGAAGCAGAGCGCTTTGCCTGGCCTACTGATGTTAATGTGGCCCGGCTGCGAGAACTTGTGGAAGAAGATGAGTATGCAACCACATGATAGCTTGCTAGGGAGTTAGATCAGTGCTTAAATTGCGCCGGAGCCCATCGGATCCCGGCTCCGGTACTTCTCAATTTTTAAGATAAATTACAATTCTAGCCGGAGCGCACCGGAGCCCTAAATAAGATGAGCTCCGGTACTTCTTTTTATAAAAACTGAACCACAATTTAAAGAGAAAAAAATTAGAATTCCTAACGTTTTAACAATAAGCAGACCTTGCAATACTCTATTTCCCTAGAAATACGCACTCATGAGAACATGAGACGTTCAAGTAAGGTTTCCTCACACACATGCAGAAACCTTTCTCTTTAAGAAGGGCAATAAATTTGGGGGAGTTTGTTTAGGAAATTTCTCGCCATGCCATCGTATCTAGTGTATTGTTATCGATGCTTACAGTTAGTTATCCTCGTAGGAAGCAAAATTTGTGTTTTTAAATGTGCGTTAAGTGACAGCGAGTACAATAAGAGTGAAATATTGAGATAAACTAACTGCTCAAGCACGACCTATACATAGCCTTTCCACAGTATCCACTAATGGGGGGAAAGCGTAACCAGCAACTTTACATTCATCCTTAGGAGTCAGATTCAGGACTCATTTTACCCCTGACGCACATCTGCTTGATGGCTATAATTATATCAGCAGAGAGCCGCGGTCAAAGAGAACGTTCTCTCTCACCAAGATTCCCCTCATTTTTTGTTTCCACCCACTCATACCCCCATTCTGTTTCGCCCTGGAGTTTTCATCAGCTATACTTTAAGTATATTTAATTTTTGTGATGATAAAAGAACTCTCCTTCCCATACAATCAGAGCTTAAATTGGGCCGGAGCCCACCGGATCTTGGCAGCGGTGCTTCTTAGTTTTTGTAATAAATCATAATTCTAGCCGGAGCCCTGAATAAGTAGGCTGCGGCACTTCTTTTACGTAACTGAATAACAATCTCAAAAATTTTATTTTAACAATAAAAATTATATTAAAAATCGCTTATTAAATTTCAGTTTATCTCTTTACATTTTATTTAATTTTAATTATTTAATTACTTCAATCTTTAATTATTTCAATAAATAAAAATTAATTATCTAATAATTACCAATTAAATTTTAACTAATTAATTATATAATAATTATTGATTAAATAATAATTTATGAACATTAATTAAATATCTATTAATTAATTTGATAATAATTAATTATTTAATTTTTAAATTATTAATGAGTTTAATAGAGCCATTTTATTTATTTATTTACTAATTAATTATATAATAATTATTGATTAAATAACAATTTATGAACATTAATTAAATAGCTATTAACTAATTTGAGAATAATTAACTATTTAATTTAAAAATTATTAATGAGTTTAATAGAGCCATTTTATTTATTTATTTACTAATTAATTATATAATAATTATTGATTAAATAACAATTTATGAACATTAATTAAATAGCTATTAATTAATTTGAGAATAATTAACTATTTAATTTAAAAATTATTAATGAGTCTAATAGTCATTTTATTTATTTACTTCTGTTCCTCTTTACTGACGGTCTTCTATAGCTCTCCGGCACTTCTAATCTTAGAAATTAAGCCCTGAGTTAGATGTTAGTGCCATGTCCATTAGTCGCGATGTGCTTCGCATAAACTTGACGTACAAGTTCAATTGCCGGGTGAAGTATGAGGTGACGCAAGCAGATAAGGACAGACGTGTATGGCCCTGCATTAATCTGCGCGAATATCAAAGCAAGGACAAAATTCTGGACCAGATCGTCACTTGTGACGAGAAGTGGATTAACTTCAACAACACAGGCCGAAAAATGGAATTAGTGTGCGTCCGGTGAGTTTTTGGCAGTGTCGCAAAGCGCCATTTGACCAACAAAAAGATCTTGCTTTGTACCTGGTGGGATTGTCGTGGTATTACCCACAAAGAGTATCTGTAAAAAGGTAAACTCCTCGATAATAAGTTGTACCAGATGCTAGTCCGTGTTGACGTTGCTATCAAGGAAAAACGTCGAACTGATTTCCGGTGCAAAAAGATAATGGAAGACCACGTGTGTTTGCATTCCCCGGGTGGACTCTGTACGAACTTGAATGGGATCTTTTGCCACACTCACCATATAGTCCCGACATCGCTCCTTCGGTCTTCTACATTTTTTCACACCTCTAGCTACATCTTGCTGGTGCTATCTTCCAATCAGCACTAGGCTTCCGAAATGTTGTTGATTTGTTTTTTGGTCTCGCAGCCACGAAGTTTCTGGGCCGAAAGCTTTGAAAAACTACCAAAACGTTGGCAGAAAATCATAGATTTGAGCGATAATTACTATCCACGCAAAGGTACTGCTTTCATGGTTTTTTTTTTTTTTTCCCAAACATTATTAAGAACGATTTTTGGCGGAAAACTTTCGTTACAACCAGATATTTGGTGGCAAGAATTTGAAACGTGATATGCTGTTTATAATAAAATGACAAAATCCCATTTCTTTATTAATAGCCCGCTTCGAGGAAAAAAAAAGAAATGAAAAAATAATATTTGAGAAGCAGTATGAAACAGGAAAAGCTCATCGGCTTAGCCTTCCTCTCAACTGAAAATAATCGAGCCTAAAAAATACATCCTCATATATAATACTTCATAAGCTTGCTTCCTTTGCAGGAAGGAAACTGGGATTTTCGTAATCCAAGTGTAAAAATAAAGTACCGTAATTTCCGGAAGAAACGCCGCGGCGTTTACGTGTTTAAAACTTAAATTTTCAGCGGGTGCGGCGTTTAGGTGCACTAAAAATAAAATATTTCCTATGATGGTCATTGTACATAGTTTGGATGGCCTTGTCATTGTGCATAGATTGGTGCTGTTCCCACACAGAAGACCACTCAGTTGTTTTTTGCGAACGTTATTTTGTTTACGTTCTTTCCCTTGAACGGACCTACATGCCTTATTCACCCTAAACGAGATCTCAAAACAATAACATTCTTCCCCCTTTCAAATCAACATTCTCATCAGTTTGAATAGTCTCTCTCCTCTGCCATTCGATGAATCTTCCAGGACCCATCCTCTTTCCACCCCTGCCTTTTCTGCAATTTTTTTCAAAGGCGGACACGACTCCACCTGCCTCGCAATAACGAACTCTGACGTATTTCTCCTTCAGCATGAATGGATTTTTCTTGGCATTCCAAATACAGATCCCATCAGTTAGGGTACAAGTACTTGTTGGATAATTTTTAATTAGGGAGCGGAAAATGTCTCTAAACGGCACAGAAGCTATACATTTCTTACCTTTAATTTATTTTTGAGTTATGGTTTCATTTCATGCCCTTTTCTTAACTGGTATGTCATATATCAGGACTTATGTTGAGTTTTTGCATCTATACGGCCCACGACGGTGTCACGCGCAATTTAATCTATTGCGGCGTTTACGTTGATGCGGCGTTTCTGTGTAATTTTAATTTTTTTTCCCGCCATTTTTCTCGAGTGCGGCGTTTACGCTGATGCGGCCTTTCTTCCGGAAATTACGGTATATTGAATAATTTGCCAGTAAATATTTTAGCGTGACTATATTGCATGTGTTTCATATATTACGCTTGTTAGGACATCAAATGATTACGAATGTTATATTCTTTTCTATTTAACGGATTAAACCGGAATGAAAGGTAACATATAGTAGCCCATATCTTCATTCTCATACTTGATACGAGACATTTAATCAAAAATTTATCATTCCATCATATGGCATTCCCCCCCTCCTCACCGTGTGCCTTTGTGCTGTAAATGCACGTCCGAGTAGCAGTCGAGAGGTCCAGCGTTCGAATTCTTGCGAGTGCATTAATCAACCATAACTAGGAAAAAAAAAAAAAAAAAAAAAGGTGATCAAGTTGGGAGGAACAATGAAGAGGACTCTCAAGTTTCTATTTACAATCCTGACCCCAAGCGGTACTTATAATAGCTGAAACATTTTGGTACTTTTGCATGTATTAGTTAACCATTGTTTTGTGCAGTGACACTCGAAGATGGCTACAAATGACAGCTCAAAATGGTATGTTTGGAAAATCCCTTATGCTCCTAAAATTATCATGACAGATTATAACTGAAATGAAATGTTATGTTGATTGATGATGATTACTTGGTTGATATATCAATGAAATTAAAAGGGATTAATGTAATTACTACGTGGAAACGAAATGAAATCTATTAATAAACTTTAGCTGGCGGGTTCGGATTCCAGGGGCGGGCTGGTTGCAGGGGTATTTTCGCGATTTTCTCTATTTTTCTCCATGTGTAACGTGAATACACATGCGGCAGTTTCATTTAGAAAGTCCTTTGTGAAGGCAATTTTCTCCCTCTCTCGTGTGCTTCGCTATAAGCGGCAGCAAGAGACTGGCCGATTTAACTTCTTTTTAGTCCAAAGGGATTTGAATCCCGAAGGACTATTAGTTTCGTTTTGGCATTTTGCGTTAAACTCATAAATGTCGGTTCACTTTTCAAACTGTTGCCACAAAATGTTAGAGTCCTGCATTATATTTGAAGAAATTAAATAATGAAAAATCTGCGTAAATGTATGTATGTTTCTCGTATTGTGATAAAACAACGGTACATAGAGTCATCGAATTTTGAATAACGTAATCCTCCAACGAATATGAGCATGTGGAAGACCAAATTTGAAATTTGAAATTTGTTTTATGATCGATTTCCTATTTTTTAAAACTTTGACGAATTTTTGATTAACAAACTCAAGGATTTCAAAGCGAGCAATGGCAACGTTGTGCAGAAAAAACATTTTTATCTCCAGCGCGTGAGTCTCTGTATCGGAAATTCTAAAGATATGCTCGTTTTAAAACTATTTTGCGATATTGCTGTTGCACTGGATCTTATGGTTTAAGTGCGAGGAACATGATATTTAATAAAGAAAGGTAACACACAAAATGTTAAAAAACGCCCCTTTGGACGTAATTTAAAATCTGAAACATTCAGATTTTTTTTTTTTTCAAGTTATTTATAGCTTCACACAAATGTGATCAAAACCGTTCGTGTTTTTATTTACTACAGTTTTTCTAATTTGAACCTTAATTTATGAAAATCCACGCATTTCAAATGCAAGTATTCTTAGGAAATTATAATTGTTAATAAAATTTTGTTCTGTTAATAGGATATATAAATTGCTTCATTCTCATACTTGATACTTCTGCTACAAGTCAATAGTTGATAATCTAAGTAATTCATATTGATGAATTTTTATATATTATTAATATGAGATGTTTATAATTTTCAGAGGACGGCTTATTCTGTGTAAAAGACTACAAAAAATACCTTACCAGCCATGATATGGATGCCACTCGAGCAAAAGAATGTTTTGAAACCATGTTGAATGTGAGTTACTTTTCTTCTCTTTTGTTTGGCTTACTAAAAATAGAGAAGTAAACAATTTTAATTGCTCTTGTTCTAGCTAAATGAATATATATTTGAGCATTTCACGAATGAATATTTGATGAGAAATTTATTGATAGGCCCCTGACAGCAATTTAAAAAATATACAGTGTCTCACAAAAGTGATGGGACACTTGTGCTTTAACAAAAGGAAACTGTAATAAAATTAAATAAAAAACATGTAAACATTATTTGTGGGTGTGTTTCATACTTAAATTTAGTAACAATTATTACATAACATACAGTTTCTCAAAATATTAAAATATTAATTTAATAAAAATACAATTGTTTAGAACGGAGGAAAAAATGGCTCACATAAGTGATGGGACACCATTAGATACTACTACATGCTACAATAAAAATATTTTTGGGGTTTTTTATTTTTACTCAAAAGCAATTGGCAATAATTTATAAAATCGTCCGCAGTATTTCTCTCCAGTTTGTTTTAGAATTTTTGTGTTTTTTAGCTTTGTGCAGCCATGAATGCTAAAGGAAAAGAAACTTTGCCTGAAATTCGAAAATTAGTTATTAATTTGCATAGTGAACGTGGAAAATCTATTAGAGAAATTGCTGAAACAGTTAACTTGAGTCATTCAACAGTTTTCAATACCATTAAACGATATAAAAATAATCATGTGATTCAGGATAAAGGAAGACCTGGCCGACCATCAAAGCTATACAATGGAAGAAAGTGAATTATCGTTCGAAATATTAAAACAAAATCCAAGAATGAGTGCTCCTAAAGTTGCTGCTGATTTACAAGCATTATATGGAGTAATTGTTAATTCTGAGACTATTAGAAGAGTAATTCGATCTGCTGGATATGACGGTAGAGCAGCCAGGAAAAAAAGAATAGAAAACTCAGACTGGCTTTCGCAAAATCCAACATAAATAAGAATTCTGATTACTGGAATGAAGTTATATTTGCTGATGAGAGTAAATTTAATATATTTGGTTCTGACGGTAGAGTCTTGGTGTGGAGAAAACCCAGGTAGAATTTCGCAAACAGAACTTGGTGCCAACAGTAAAACATGGTGGAGGAGGAGTTAAGGTATGGGGGTGTATGTCGTCCGCTGGAGTTGGTAATTTTGTTTTTATTGACAGTATAATGGATCAGTACAAATATATTGACATTTTAAATCAAAATTTGAAATCTTCAGCACGAAAATTGAAACTTCATAACGATTTTAAATTCTACCAGGACAATGACCCCAAGCACACTGCTTTGAACGTTAGACTCTGGCTGCTGTATAACTATCCTGAAATAATAAAAACACCGCCACAATCTCCAGACTTAAATCCCATAGAGAATATTTGGCAAGAATTCGAATCAAGAATTCGCAAACACACCATTTCTTCAAAATAACAACTAAATTCGGCGCTTCAAGAAGAATGGGGGAAAATCACTCCAGAAATCCCCAAAAAATTAGTCGAATCCATCTCAAGAAGATTAAATCATGTTTTAAAAGTAAAAGGAAATCCAATAAAGTATTAAAACCTTTTAAAAAGTAAATTTTTTGGATAAATATTTGATGGAAAAGTGACTTATGTGAGCCATTTTTTGCTCCGTTCTAAACAATTGTATTTTTATTAAATTAATATTTTAATATTTTGAGAAAATGTATGTTATGTAATAATTGTTACTAAATTTAAGTATGAAACATACCCACAAAAAATTTTACATGTTTTTCAAATTTATTTTATTGCAGTTTCCTTTTGTAAAGCACAAGTGTCCCATCACTTTTGTGAGACACTGTACATCTAATAACTTAAGCTTTTAAGTTTATTGGACATGATTTTGATTACGTGGCTAATTAATAAAAATAAAATATTTAAAAAAAAGTCCAAAAGGTTTTATAAATGCGACTAAACGGACGGTTTTTTTTTTTTTTTTCATTTACATACGAGAGCATTTGGGCTAACGCCACATTATGCTAAAATTACTTAAAAGCAGTATATCGTTAGAATTCCGATAAAGACATTCCGCGCTAGAGATAAAAATGTTTTCCCCTACAGTGTTGCCATTGCTCGATTTGAAATTTTTGAGAGTTTTAATCAAAAATTCGTTAAAGTTTTACAAAATATGAAATAGGCGATAAAACAAATTCCAAATACGGCCTTTCAGGTGCCCATATTCGCAGGAGGATTACGTTATTCAAAATTCGATGACTCTAGATACCGTTGTTTTTCCACAATGCGAGAAACGTACATACATTCATGTAGATTCTTCATTATTTAGTTTCTTTAAATATAATACAAGACGATAATACTCGTATTTGGTGGCAAACGCCCATTTGGGCTAAAAAGAAATTTAAATTACATGTGGGCCCTCTGTGAAGAACATAACGATCAGAAGATTATTTCTTCACCTACTAAAAGCATTGCAGACCGTGGCGAACACATTATACAAAATTAACTAAATCGCGACTAAAATCACTTACATTTACCCGCAGAACTAATCAACTTTACTTAATATAAAAATCGAATTTCATTAAATGTAAAATTTCAGGATTTAACGCTTTTATAAATGGTAATTTAGGAGTAGTTTTCTATTAACGTGTTTATAATGCTAGAAATATCTTTTTTTAAAGGGCTATTTAGTCTCGAAACAGCATTTTGCTTCGAATCACTGAAAGGCGTTGTATCACTTTTCAAATTGTTGCCACCAAATATTATCCTCCTGTGTTATATTTAAAGAAATTAAATAGTGAAGAATCTGCATGAATGCATGTATGTTTCTCGCAGTGTGAAAAAACAACGGTACCTACAGCCATCAAATTTTGAATGATGTAGGCCTTCACCCGAATATGGGCGCTCGGAAGCCCGGATTTGGAATTTGTTTTATTGTCTATTTCATATTTTGTAAAAGTAACAAATTTTTGATTAAAAAACGATTTCAAAGCAAGCAGTGGAATAAAATATTTTTATCTACAGCAAGCGAAACTGTTTATCAGAAATTCTGCAATTCTTAAAACAGCAAAATAACTATTTATAAATTTAATGTGCTTAGAATATTTTGATATATAATCGGAAAATTTTTATTGAAGATATCTCGACTAATTTTAATTGTGTGACGATTATTTTTTGCTTAATTCAGCTACGGAAAGTACATTTTTCTTTGACACTTTTGTAGGGATGACGTATAAATGTTTAAATTTAGTATAATTTTATTAAAAGGTATCATGTGACGTATTGTCACGGCCTAAAAAAAACCTATCTTTTTTAATTAATTTTTTTTTAACTAAATGGCCTACAACCAGCCATTCAAAAGGTTTATATATGCAGTTATTCTGAAATACCTGTATAGCTGGAATAAAATAACGACCCTGTAGAATAGTTAGCTTTCATTCAGAAATATCTATATGGCTTAAAATTCTTACCTGTCAATAGTTATTATTCCTAGCAAACGAAACTGAAACTGGCTTATTTATAATAATATCTAAACATTTAAAGATGATTTATTTTCCATATCAGAATAAAACTGTTCTACTGTTGCTTCAGGATCACTTCATTACTAATAACCTGTTATAATGAACATTTCTTTGACATTCACTTCAGTATCACGTTTAGTTTTGCCGCTGAAAAGGAAAATCGTTTAACCTTCTTGAAATAAGTTTTCTTTCTTATCATTGGATGGGGCAGCACGATCGCCAAGGCCACTGGAGAGGGCCATAATAATGTTCTTGATTATTCAATAATGAATAATCAAGATTTTTTGCTAGCACTAGAGAGTAATACTGCGTGTGCTTGGGTACGAAATGGATTGAAAGCATACAGAACCGATTCTATAAAATTTATTTTTCCTAAAGAAACAGTTTACAGTTCTGGAGCTTTCCACAATAGCACTCGTACAGCTTTTCTCAGTATCACAGAGCACAATCAGTAGTTACAATTCAAACTACAAAGAAAGTTAAACACAACACAATGCAAAGCGTATCTAAAAGGGGAAGCTCCGATGCTCTCTCCGGTGTTATATAGTTTTCCCTGTAGCCGCCCCAAAATCTCTAGTACCTTTTCGAAATTACTGGAAGACATATGAGGGCCGAATATGGTTGCAGTTACATATACTATAGGGATCAAGTACAGTTATCCATTTAAAATATTCAGTTACGCAAGGACAGGGCCGAAATGTCGCCAGCGTTTCCTGGCGTTTAGTAATTTTTAGCAACTGTCTTGGCGTTTAACAACTTTATTGCTGGGACATCCTGTATATACTTTGGGATGCATGTTTTCTGTGCGCTAGACTGTGCCCTTTTTACTCTTTGTACGAAGTAAAAAGGAAGTATTGTAATCGCGAAAAGTTTCAGGCACCATATTTTAACGAAAATATCCATTTTGACCGCTATCGAATGCAACGATTAGATAATTCTATTCTTTAAATGATATAAATTTTGTGCATTATGAGTTATAATATGAACGAAATATAATACTGTTAAGACAATCTAGCGCCAGAGTGTCGCTATAGTAAACAAATGTAGTGAATTTTAAAGAGTGCATATATTCTATTGTGATTTATGCGCTATCGACAAGGTAGATTTAATTCAATCCAATAAGTTTAAATGAAATGCAAGAAAAAATTGTGTATAATTTAATATTCCGTACAAGGAAGTCATGTGGTGTACACATCAGATTTTTTTTTCTTTTTTACTTCTTTGTACGAACTAAAGGAAGTATTTTAATCACGAAAATTCCAGATACTATATTTTAAAGAAAATATCCATTTTGACCGCTATCGAACGCAATTTAACCATATTTTTGCCTAACATCTGTACGTATGGACAGAATAAATGGCTCTTTTTCCCCAAGAAAATTATAAAACTGATTTAAAATGGATTCAGGAGAGATTTTTCCGTGGTGTCTGTACGTACGTACCTGCGTATGTACGTATATATCTTGTATAACTCAAAAACGAGTAGTCTCAGAAAGCGGAAATTTTGTATATATGGCACCTATAGGATGTGATTGTGCACTTTCCTTTTTGGTGGCAATGTGCCGCACCAAAAGTACATTAATATATATATATATATATATATTATTTACTTTTACTACTATATTAATTTACTTTTACTAATATATATATATTTAATTTATTATTTTTATTTTATTATTTTTCTACTTTGATTTTGATTTTTATTTTACATCGCTCGGAATCATAATAGCCTTTGACAGCTTAATGTGTTTTTCAGCGGACGCGTCGGGAAAAAGAGACAGAGCAGTGGAGCTACTAAAAAGGATTTATTCCAAAAGAATTTTTTCAGAAATACTAATATACTTTTGTATAAAGTTTTTTTCGCATTAAACAAGAGCTTCAATGGTCTGTTTCGGCGAAACGCGTAATGGTATTTAGCCTATTTCGTAGATCAGTTTTTTTCCCTTGAAAAGCCAACTGAGAGTGCGAGTGGGCTAATATACCATTTTTGCCCCTATTTAATTATTGTTTTTGTAGCTAGTTTTTGATGCTTTTTGTGTCTTTTTATTATTTTTTTAATTTTGATTTTAATTTTTATGTATTGGCATATTATATATTGGCAATTTTAATTTTAATTTTTTATGTATAGGCATTTTATATATTGACATTTATAATCCGTGTTTTTGTAACTTCCTGATTTATATATATATTTTTTCCGTCCATCTTTTTTTCATGTGAGTTAACTTTTCACATTACACAACGGTCAGATTAATTAATTTTTTTCGTGCAATAGCAAGTCTTCCAGCACTAAAATTTGGCAATTTTATCACGCTTATACAGTTTTTCCAGTTTTCCAGTTCTTGCTCCAGCTCCTGGTAACTTTTTAGCAAGGTTGCTGCAATGTTCCTACTTACTACTATTCTTTCAAATCTTTTTGCAGCATTATGCGCAAAAGTTTTTGAGACCAGATAGGTCTTTCGTCTAACTACCAGTTCGCTTTACATTTTCTTTTTCAATTAATATATATATATATATATATATATATTAATTGAAAAATTATATATATATATATACCCACTCTGTTACTGTTTGTATATATATATATATGTAATGATATTTTTAAATCAATTGATTAAATTAAATTCTATTAATATTGCTTAATAATGTGTTGGCGATTCTCTACCTAAATTGCATCCCTGTTCCTAAATTTTGGCGAAATCCTTTCTTTAGTATAAAATATATTAACCTGTTGGCGCCCGCCAAATCGCCAAACTCATAAATCTGTCATATTACATAAAGTACTTAAGAACACTCCTGATGAGAAGATAGCGTCACCTCGTGATTTCAATTAATATCGCTGATTGGAGGAGCTTCGTGACGTACACATATGTATAAGTAGGGCTTCTGCTCAAGGTACGAGGAGAACGCTTGTGAGATGGATGCTAAAATAAACCTACCACTTTATATTCCAAAATTTGTCTCATTCCTGTTGCCCCGGCTGCACAAAACAAATAATGTATGAGAAATTACATTTCATATATACAAATACCCATTCTGTTACTGGTCTCCGTGAGATCAGTTTTTTATTGTTATATGTTGGTAAGTTGTGCGTTTTTGCATTAAAAATGATTGAATTATGTTGTTCTGATCTTCCGGTTAAGGTTTTTATGCTTTTAATTAACCTGCACGCAATATTTGTAGAATTATCAACAATTTAAAAGTTGTCTAAGTGCGGCTAAGCCTAATTTTTTTAACCATTACAGCTATATTTGTTTGCATTTGAAACTTAGCAGAATAGCAGACTTCTTGCCAATATAAAAAAACTAAGCTTCGCAACAGCAACTGTTTCTTTTTCATTTGTCTAATTTCTTTTTTAGATTTGTCATCGTTTTAGATTTATTACAGAATTTGAATAGAACATTTGGCAACCATTAGATAATTCTTCAGATGATATAATATTTGCGCATTCTGAGTTATAGAATGAATGAAATGTAACGGAGTTAAGTGAATCTAGCGCCAGAGTGTCGCTATAGTAAATAAATATAGTGAATTTTAAAGTGTGCATTTATTCTATTGTGATTTACGCGCTATCGACGAAGTAGATTTAATTCAGTTCAATAAGTTTAAATGAAAAGCAGGAAAAATGCGTATAATTGAATATTTCGTGCAATGAAGTCATGTGGTGTACACAAGAGACCTTTTTATGTCAGGTTCAGAGTTATTTGCATGTTGAGGTGGAATGATTTTTTAATCGCATATTTTTGCAGAGCATATTTCTGTTTCTTTTCTTGCAGGACGAAGACCGAGCAAACGGAAACGCTATGACATCGGATCGATTTCGTGAGCTGGTGTATGACTTTTGGGTATCACAGGATCCAAACAGTCCAGGAAAATATATTTGTGGGACATTTGACTCTGCAATGTTACAAGAACTGGAAAATATGAACAAATCCAAATGATAAATTTCCTAAAATTCACGAAACATTTCGGATTTATTCACTGGAATCAAATTTTTGATTTCCGTAAACATAATATGGCGAATTGTAATTCTGGAGAGAAGAAACTCTTGGAAGGGAAAAGATATTTCGAATTAACGTGCGCACAGCATCTCCAAGCAACATCCTTTACTAAAAATGTATTTAATGAATAAAGACGTTCTAAAAACACCAGGTACATCCTATATATATTTTATAAAAAAATCCAAATGTTCTAACGTAACGTCAGATTCCTTTTTTAATATTTTCAGCGAATTATCATGGAAAACAATAAACAGGTAAACCATAACGCAGATTTACAAATCTAAGAAAATTTATTTTGAACCTCCTGCAAGCTTACAAACAAAACCTAACAAAAATGAAACGGAGTTTGCAGTAATATATCAGGTGACACAAATACAAATCAAGAATTTCCGATACACAGTCTCGCGCGCTGGAGACAAGAACGTTTTTTTTTTTTTTTTCCCCGTACATTGTTGTCGTTGCTCGCTTTCCAGTCGTTGAGTTTGTTAATCAAAAATTCGTTAAAATTTTACAAAATATGCAATAGATAATAAAACAAATTCCAAATTAGGGCTTCCAGATGCCCATATTCGGTGGAGGATTACGTTATTCAGAATTTGATGTCTCTAGGTACCGTTGTTTTTTCACAGTGTGAGAAACATACATACATTAATGCACATTCTTCATTATTTAATTTCTTTAAATATAATGCAGGTCTCGAATATTTGGTGGCAACAGTTTGAAAAGTGAAACGCCGTTTATAGTGAACCAACGCAAAATTCGAAAACGAAATTAATAGCTATTCTGGGGAAAATGTCCCTTTGGGCTAATAAGAATTAGTATCAGCAAGGTTTTTTTTTATTAAATTCTATTAAATAACTCAGGCTCACAAGCGGCCAAGCCTGGTTCTTCGATCCGAGTACCAATCCAGGCAGACGGGTTGGCTGCACGGGCATTTCCATAGTCACAGCTAAACACACGATTTGCATAAGATTGGTTTGGTTTATTTTTTTATGGCAAAGCACTCAAGGACTACTTGCGCAAAAGAAAGGATGTCTTCGTGGTGAACTTTCTTAGGGAAAGTGGTTCGTATACACATGGAGAAAACCACCTTTTGCGTAAGAAGGATGTATGCCTGGAAGTCTGGTGAAACTGATGTGTATTATTCACGTTACACATGGGTGTAAACATGAAAACTCCCATGCAGCATGCGTTCGCCGGGATTTGAAATTTTACGTTCGGTCGGTGGTAGTCCTTAAAGAATATTACTGAAAAGTATGGAATATGAATTAATCTAATATTCGTGTTTACCACAACCGAATGGAAGATAATATTCATAATGCAGAGCAGATTTTAAGGTACGTGAAATTGCAGATTAATTTCTTAAGTCTCCTCCTGAAATAAAGCTTGCACATTGGTAACACTAAAATTTTACAGGAGTTAATAAAGAACTTTTTTTTGAATTCCCAGAAAAAAATATTCTGACCTATTGAGATTCTTTAAGATTAAGGAGTTAATAGCTGCTGCTTAAAACAAAATCTGCAAGCTCACTGCCAGGAGGTGACAATAATAAATGAGTTTTGTTATGTCATCAACTGGATATCTTCTTTAAGGGAACATATGACATAAAAATTTTCAAGTATTCAAATTTTCAATTTTGGACTAAAAAATAAAGTACCCTGAGACGATTCCAAAATATATAATTTATCCATGTTTAGAAATTTCAAGTCCGAAATCTTTCATTAAAAAATGTAAACATGCACTAGCAAGCCCACCAGTAGAGAAGGGACAGATGTCTGGTATGGCAACAATAAAGCCGTATCAGCTGGTAAAAAAGTATGGTCAGAAATATTCTTTCTAAGAACCTGTTTTATTAGCTGAGAAGAAGTTCTCTGACAAAAAACTACCGTCAAATTGCATTCATGGAAGAAGTCAAAACCCATTGCTCAACCGGTATAGTGGTTAGCGACGCTGACTGCTGTGCCGAAGGACCCGGGTTCGAATCTCTGAGAAGACATTGATGTTTGTAAATGTATAGTGTCCGTGCGGCGTGTAAGCACCCAAAATATGCGGCGAGCCGAAAGTCCTCTCGAGAGGTGGATGGTAGGGGAAGAAGGGTGGGACCCGTCTCCCGTGGTTATGCTCTCCATCAAAATTCGGAGCGGAACTGAGCTAAATCGCACTGTCACCTGTAATGTGCTCGAGGCTGTTACCAAAGACATGTGCTCCTTGCTCTTTCATACGTCAGACATCATCTCAAAAACCCAAATGAAAATTTTAATAATTGTCCAGAATGCATCTGAACACGCATACTCAAAACTGTTTTTCCGAGTGTCATCACATTAAAATTAAGTTTATTAGATGCGGTAATATGTTTTAATGATGGTGTACAAAGTCGCAATAACTAATCGAATTAATGGGAATATATAACCAGGGTTTTATACGGTAGTTTTTGCGAAAATAGATTGCGATAGAATACGTGAGGCCCATACGCGTAACCAAAAGCTTTCTAAAATGGCCAGAAAGAAACATAAGTTAATAAAACAAAAACAACTAGATTCAGAAATGCCAGTTCAAGATAATTATGGTGCAGGAAAATGTTAAAATGATTTTTTTTTTTTTTGTCAATTATTAGTGTTTAAATTGTTTTTTCAGTTTTTCTCAAAACGTGGTTTTTTTTTTTTTTTTTAGTCCAAAGGGATTTGAATCCCGAAGGACTATTAGTTTCGTTTTGGCATTTTGCGTCGGACTCATAAATGTCGGTTCACTTTTCAAACTGTTGCCACAAAATGTTAGAGTCCTGCATTATATTTGAAGAGATTAAATAATGAAAAATCTGCATAAGTGTATGCATATTTCTCGTATTGTGATAAAACAACGGTACATAGAGTCATCGAATTTTGAATAACGTAATCCTCCAACGAATATGAGCATGTGGAAGACCAAATTTGAAATTTGTTTTATGATCGATTTCCTATTTTTTAAAACTTTGACGAATTTTTGATTAACAAACTCAAGGATTTCAAAGCGAGCAATGGCAACGTTGTGCAGAAAAAACATTTTTATCTCCAGCGCGTGAGTCTCTGTATCGGAAATTCTAAAGATATGCTCGTTTTAAAACTATTTTGCGATATTGCTGTTGCACTGGATCTTATGGTTTAAGTGCGAGGAACATGATATTTAATAAAGAAAGGTAACACACAAAATGTTAAAAAACGCCCCTTTGGACGTAATTTAAAATCTGAAACATTTCAGATTTTTTTTTTAAACTTTCGGTACACTTTTCTTAAAAACTAATCAGTCTAGAAGGTATATTATAACTAGTAAGGTAACTATATTTCAGTTGTTTATCTTAGCTATTTCTTCGAAACTACGCAGGATATAAAATTTATGATCATTAGTTTCGGATATATTAAAAATTTAATACCATTTTTTTCTATGATTTTCAAGATTTTACTAATTTATTTTTAATTTTTTTTCTTTTTAAGTAAAATGTAAAATATTGCTTATTATTCTTAAATGATATGTTTTTAACCATCATGCAAAATTTGAAGGAGTTTGATGCAGTATTTTTTAAGAAAAGTGTACCAAACCAGCACACTGTCACAAAAGATTCGTCAAAGGTAAGAGAAATTAAACAACTGGTTTTTAAAAACATTAAGCTTTAAATTTACATTTTATGTGTTTATATAATCTACAAGCTATTTTAAATGAAAAACAGAACTTAGAGTATACGCTTATTTGAAAAAAGTTATACCGTATTAACATTTGTACCAAAATAGTTGCATTTCGTCAATCGATTTGTCACATGTCCCTTTAAATGTATAATTTTGCCTTGTATATTACTCCTATATTTTCATGAAAACTGAATATATTACTGTCCTTGAATAGTTCGAAGTTTATAAATATATCGTGCGAAAGACATTAAACCGTCAGTCTTAAAAAATAAAACGCCAGAAAGATGTGTATAATAATCTTTTATTGAAACATAGTCGCATATTAAAATACAGTGACAAGGTAGTGAAAAATCTATTCAAAGTTACTACACTTTGTTCATCTTTCATTTGCAACCACTATCGATATGTTTACTCCTCTTTGATATGTTTCTCTAGACCAAACACTTAAAGCATCTGTGCACAAATGCCATCTCACATATTTTTAATTAAAACGATAAAAAAAATTTTTTTAAACATAAATTTCATTGCTTTTAAAATATCAGGATGTCTAACAGACTTTACACCTCAAAATGCAGGTAGTATCAAATTTAAAAATGATTCATAATCGATAATATTTTCAAATGGTTTAGGTACAACAGGCATTATGAAACAATGCAAAATATTTTTCAGAGTAAAATTATGAAATTTTGTATGATAATTTATTAAAAAATTCTGCAGTTTTTCTCAAAAACAAAGAAAACTTCTTTAAGACCACCTTACTTTATAAGTTATATTCAATATAATTATAATACAGACTTGCTTTAAAACATCCCATAAAAACAAACTAATATAAAACTTACAAAAAAAGAAAGAAAATGCAATGGTTTACTGCCAGTACCATATTCAATTATAGGAAAAGCAATTTAATATCATTAACCATTCTGCAAACTTTGCACCTCCCCCACCAATATATATATATATATATAAGACTAAATAGGTCTTAGGTCACATTACTTGTTAGCTTTTCAATTTCTATTTCGATTATATATATATATCAACTGGACCGATTGACGAAAAATTTAACTTCCATTTTTTATGTCTCGAAAGTATGACTAAAGATATATATTATATTTACAGTGTTGTCCAAACACAAGTACTTTGACAAAAAATTGGACACTTTTTTTTTTTTTTTTGCATATTTCCACGCTTCAAACTATGCCAAAGTTCAAAGCTTAATAAACATCCCACGAGTAGTTTTTAAAAAATTAGCTTTCAAAATTTTAGTCCCTCAGTGCTAGTTGAATTTGAAACATATTTAATAATATCTTTTTTATTATTAAACTTACTTGATTCCTTCTTTCACAATTCAAAATTTAGGTTAAATCCAAATAAAATTCAGATATTTTCTGATTTCTTTTTAAAATTTGCATTCTTTAGTAATTTTTATAAACTTTTTGAAAACATTTTTTAATTATAACTTATAAAATTCTTACCATCACCTCAAAGCATATGAATTTCAAGGCATATCTGCAAAAAATTAGTTTTTTTATATGAAATTTCCCAAGATACATGTAAATTTACATATTGGCGCGTTTTGAAATTTGGTATACTTGTTTTGAGCAATTATAATGCCAGATTTGGTTTATGCACTTCGTTAAAACTATTTAAAAGAATTAAGGATGGATCTTTTTTTTCTGCTCGTGCACAATGAAAGGGAAATGGGTTTCCATAAATTACGAATTTCGCCAAGTCTTGGGGCAGAGTAAAAAAAAAGTCCGCCAAGATAAACTTTTCACAAAATTTTACAAAATTTAATATTTAGTCATAAGTTGAGTTACAGAATCGAAAGAAAAAAATGTCGATATGTTAATTCAGAAACGTCCGATTTTGTGTCAAAATGCCTATATATAAATCTAATATATATCATAAGTCGCGCTCTCGAAACATGAAAAACGCTCAGAAAAGAATTCCCCCCCCCCCAAAGTCAAAACCACATGGTCGTATATATTCACAAGACAGAGGAAAAGTACTGTATTGAAGAGAAAAAGCCTTTGCCAAATTGTGATACAAGAAAGACAAACTCAATAGATGAAATGAATTTCTTCAATTACTTAAAAAAAGGTTTTTAAGATATAATTAATGAAAAATTACTTATTGAAAAAATATATTTACTTTTTTTACAAATATTATATAAGATTCCTTTTTTGAAAATACATTACTAAATTGAAATTGAGTTAATAATTGAGAAGCATTAAGTTAAAACTCCATTTTAAAACTGCAGCTGACTGAAATGCAGCAGACATTCTTTAAGGTGACTATAGTAAGTATTTAGGCATGTAAAATTACTATGAGTGGAAAAGCACTTTCAAATCGATGATGACATTCACAAGAAGAAAAATTAAATTAGGTGCAGAATAAACCAAAATTTAGGTACCATCATGCAAAGAGCATTAAATTTCAAAATTATGACGGTTAAATCTGTCACATTAAAAAAGAAGTAGGACAAATCTAACAAAGTGACTGAAATTCAGAAGGCAGAAGCAAAAGAGAAGACTTATTTATAACAGATAGCAAACTTTAACTACTTGGTAGAAGATTAGAATTCCTCCCTCCAGAAATTGCACGATATATCAGCTATGAAGTAGCTTGAGGAGATTTGCAGAATCAGAAACTAGATATTTTTACCGTTTAGTATAAAAAGAAATGAAACACGATGATGAACAAAAATATTCCATTCATCTAAGTTCAAGATTAAAATTTGTTGATTAAAACTAGTTGGTTACAAGATTAAAATTTGACTTTACTGAATATTTGAATTCTGTAATTTTGACAGAGGCTGTTACTTTCGTGAATTCTTCAAGGTGCAAAAATATTCAGAACCATTTTCAAAACTATGTTTTAAAACAAGCAGTAAATAAATAATAATATAACAGATAAACTAATATTTTTTGTCGATTAAATTAACATTCTTTAGCTAGAACCAATTCAAAGTACAAATTTTTTCATTTCAATATTATTTTAAACCTAAATAACTAACTGCTTTACTTCTGAGATCTAAAGCAATGATTGGGGGAGGGGGGAAATCTGATATCAAACAGGCTTAAGCAAGTTTCTGCATTTTCAGACTGGCTGAATGAATTTCAGTTAATTTTAAAAACTCACAGGCAGCAATTTCACCATTTGAATTCTATGACAAAACAAAACTTTGTACTGTAAGCAGAAATATATGATACAAACATAAGTATACAGTGACATGAAATAACACATAAATATAAGCATTTTGACAATACATATCCGAGAATTTTAGGGAGGGAGAATCTACGAGTATTTGTACAATCAGCACAACATTCGGACAGGCAAATTTGAGAGAGTTCATGATTTAGTTTCGATTAGCCATAGTAATTACACATTTATATGCCAATCAATAATCTTGCCTTTTTATTTGTGTGTTATTTTCAATACTTTGTTTCCCAATTTATGAAGTTCTTTTCTCATTCAAAAATATTATATTTTGAATTTTCATAAAAACTTAATTCAGATTTTATTTTAACAGGAAAAAAGTAGACAATTTGAAATATGTTTGCATTTAATATGAGCTAAACTATAAAATGCTTTAAATTTTTTTCTTTAATTAATGCATTCCCCTAAGAAGTCAAATTAAGAAAACATATTACAAATGAAACAGTTTAAGTCATCCTAGCCAAAACAATGTCACCGTTTAAAATAATGCTTAACACTTCGGCAGTTGTTAGATTAAGCAATTCTTTCTTCCCAACATGTTAAGTTGTAAATTTGTAATGATGACCATCAAAAGGTTACAAATATTACACTGTGACACAAAAATTTATAAATAAAATTATGGCATTAAAACAATGTCCTATTCACTTCAAGTTCGTCAGTGGCAAAAATGTACATTCAATATTGATAATTTAAAATCACAGTCTTAGCATTTGAATTCTGATATTTTCACCACACATTTTTTTTCCTGTTTTTAGAGCGCCATCTTTTTTCAGAAAGAAAATACATCGCATTAGGTATGAAAGTTTACACAACGAAACTTTCTCTATGTATGATCCTCAAATTTTATATGTGGAATAATTAGAAATCAATGTTAATAAGATGACATACAAAATTTCATATTTTTATCAGTTATTTAATTATTGCAAAGGATCTTTCTCAACACATATTTTTATAAAGATAATTTCCTTACATTTTTTCCTGCAGGAATACTTTAATAAGAATAATATAAAACTGATCTACATCTTAAAAAAAGTTATTACAAATGCCAAATGTTGGACGGTGAAACAACTTTCATCTTGCTCAAAGGTGCTGAAGGTATTTAGTTCAACAAGTCTTGAAACCTTACATAATTTTGCTATTTTCTTAAATACATATATAAATATTTATATAAAAATAGATATTTTTGCCTACTAATGTACATACATTATGATGCTTGCATATCAGTCTAAAATCAATTTCCAACACACATTTAATTTTTTTTATACCACAGTTTTTCATAATTGTAAGTTAAAGGAAAGCAGACTTGTGCACAGAGCTTTAAGTATTAACATTTTTTTGGTACACATAATGCATATCATCACACAGAGGTTATGTAAAAATATTCTAACAAGTGGAGTAATTTGTTGACGCCTCACTAAATGTTGGAAAACTGAACATAATAAACAACAAAAAAAGTCTTCAATGTAACAATAAACTAAATTATGCAATAAAATTTATTACAAATAAGAATTTATGCATAAACTATAACAAATAAGAAATAAAATGCCCCTAATATTTGAAACAAACAATAAATATGCAACAAAAATAACATTTTCCATATCCTAATGGAAAAATATAGATACGAAACATATTAAATACCTGGATTAAGATAAAAAATAAGACATCTGGTATACAAATGGAACAAAATCAATGATCATGCTTTGGTTAATTTAGCTCTAAGACAATACATAGATCCTAAAACAATAAACAAATACATGTCTAGCCAGCAGTTGTCAACATTTTTGGCACACAATTTAATTTTCACAATCACAACTATTAAAATATTTTTATAACACATCTAAATATAAAGTATTCTAAATTTCACTGAAAAAGTAATGCAAACATGATTGCCATTATTTCCCTAATAAAACCCAAAATACTTACTGAAAATTATACTACTCATATTCGTATTTTTAAAAACAATTTATACGGGAGATAAATATATATGTTTTTTCATATTGCAATGATATTCTTTCAAGAAGGTATTAGTTTAATAAAATAATTTATATTTTTAAATGCTTCCTTCTGTAAACATTAGCTTATATGTTACATTTTTCAGTATGGATTCTAGTAGCTCAGCAATACAAATGCCAAATATCAATCCTGGACAGTTAACCACATATTTGATTTCCTATAAAGCAGGACAGTAATGAATGATATAAAAATTTCTAATAGCATTTAATTTTAACAATTTTCTTCTCAAATTTCAGAAATAAACCATTATTATACTTACTTCCATAACAGAAATGACAATATTTCACAAAATTACATCTTTATTAATAAAATGATTGAGGCCAATAAAAAATTTTGTGGCACAACCATCGACAAAAGCTGCCCTAAGATCAGTGGTAAATAAATGAACATATCTACCACATAAAACAATAACAAATCTAAAAATAAGAAGTCCAAAAAAAAATACAGTAAAATGACTACCTTTATAGATCTTTATTCTATTAGTAAGATCTTATCATCGTATTTTACTATCATTGTATTATAATTTACTATCGTAATATTCTATCATCATATTTTTACTAAAGACACAGAACAAAAGTTTAATAAGTCTCTAATTCTTCATAAAGAGGCATAATATAGTTCTGAACTGCTTTATTTTGCTTAAATTACAAAATGCATTTAAAAGTATCCCTTAACAGACCATATTACTTAATTAACTGAAGGAAAAACATGGATCAAATTAAGTGAATTTCACTACTGTATAATAAATATCTGATTTTATAATTTTAACTATTTGAAGAAAAAAAGGCAGGAAATTGCATTTTTATGTATACAAAACTTAAAATGCTTTAAAATTTGGGTGAAAATTCCTTCTAGTGCTACATACTTAATCCTTTGACTACGAATTAAAAAGGGGAAAAAAAGGCATTCGTGGGAAAATATTTAATGCTAACTGAAAACAAAAGATGAAACGTACACAACTGGTTTGATTCTACAAATGGGATACGTGAGTTCCTAAGTACTTTTTGACTTTTATATTTTGAATTTTTAAAACTTTTAGTGGGACATATGCATATCATTTGTTGTCAAAGAGTTAAACTTTATAAATCAAACGTTTTAATCACTTTTACTAAGGATTTTTTGGATCATACTGAAGATCTGTGAAGTGCTTTTTGCAAAGAGAACTGAACTATTTCCTCCCAGTTTCCTTCAGGCTGGCTACCATTTAACTAAACATGTTTTTGATTAGTTAAACCCTTCATTTTTATTTTGCTTATTATTATGCATTAATATATTGTTAAACAACAAAAAAGGTTGCCTGTAATTAAGATGAATTAATATAATACCAACAAATAACAAATGATGCCATGCTAATTACTTTCTAATTCAGGCAGACATTTATTTAACATCACTTAGCATCATATAATCAGCATTCAATGTGACCTCAGAGGATACCATCTACTTTTAAAAGGCAGACAAAGTGCAACAAATCTTGGATTCCACTTCATAAATCAAAAAATGGCTGACCAATTTGACTATATGTTATTTAATGATGAAAGGAATTGTAATTAACTTGTGTAATACCAGAGCACTTCAAGTGCACTTCCACAGTTTTCAAATTTTTATTATATTTAGCTAATTCATAATGAATAGTAACAAGAAACAATACATTACTGGAAAGAAATCAAGAAATCTGGAAGAAAAATTTTATAAAACGTATTCAAAGTAACTTTAAAGCAGATTTCTATAAAGGTAGTCACTTCAAAATTTACAATATGAATAGAATTCTAACAATTTGCTTATAACAGCTAAAGAAATATATTACTCATACAAACAAATTATTAAGTTTTGACAAGGTAAAGGTACCACACAATGATAATTATGTAAAAAAATTGCATATTTCACATATTAACAACATTATAAATCTATATTTTCTAAAAACAACTGATTGTGGAAGCTTGGGTTGGTAAAAGTATGCAAATGCAAGAAATCAAAGTTTATCAACTATTAACATTAAACAAAGATCTCAAATTTAAAATAAATCTGACTAATTTTCCTTATTAAATTTACTTCTAAAAATATTTTATGCCAGAATTATCTGAAGTAAAGGATAAATGCTTTAACTCACTGACAAGATAATTCTTTTTATCAGCACATCCAAAAGTCAAAATCAGCCCTAAAAATATATTTGATTAAAAAAGCGTTTTAAGAAAACTAAGTTTATAAGACTTATTTTCTTCAAACAATAATGTTTAAATCTCATTTTTTTCTCATTCTAATATCGCCAACTTCTAAGCTCAACATCGAGAGAAATAAATTGTACTACATGCTGCTGGCAAAGATTACTATGCAGCCACACATGACACGAGAATGGAAATTTATTCAAAATTCATTACAAATCACATAAATGTTTATTTAAATGTAACTTTTTTAAGAAATTAAAAAACAAATTAGTTTATGCAAAGTTTCCTTTCAAAAATAGGTGCAGACACCTTGACACTCAAAAAATTATTTAAGCATTCAGCATATGTTTGAGCATTTAAGTTACAGCAATTTCTTGCTGCTATTTCCAGCACTTCCACATAAACCATATGTTACTGGAATCTGAAACATTGACAGATCTTGGGATATTGTCCTATTTTCAACAAAGGGTACATAGAAACGGAAAAATCAGACTTTTAATACATTCTCATATGCAACAAAAACTGGCTCGTATATTAATTTAGTTTTTTTAAAAAAGTCTTAAATGCTGAATAGGGCAGCCATTTGCACTAAATCCTTATCCTTTACTTCCACTTTAAAATTGCATAGAATTCTAATATAAATACTTTTACTGTCAAAAGTTATAAAATATAAAAGCATTTGAAAATTTATATTAACTGCATATGTTACATTTAACAATAGATTTCAGTTAATTGGTATTAAACCAACACATTTCAGAGCATACAGTAAAATTATCATTCAAAATTTTATGTGACTGCTTTGCATACTTTTCAATAATAACTATTCACAAATCTAACATTCAACTAAAAACTAACAAGATAGTAATGAAATGGTTTTAACACGTAATAAAGAAAAAGTGACATTTACACAACAAAAATATTCTGACTTCACAACTGATCAAAATAATTAAAATTGTACATTCATTGACTAAAAAAATGGCTTACATAAAAGCTCAGTAATACAGAACTATGTAGGGATCATAATGAACATGTATTCATGAACTTCAAATTTATGTTTATTACACATAATTCTCTCACAGATAGTACAATGAATATATTTAACATTTTTTAAGAACTCTTAATACACTTTAAAGCAAAATTTGCAAATCTATGAGAATATTTCCATGAATATAATACTGAACTTGACAATTTGGCTTAGAGCCAAAATTACAAACAGAATGTCAGATGACAGGAATGGAATCAAATACAGAAATGTATAACAATGCTAATTTGAAGAATTATGAATGAAAAATGAATGAAGAAAAAATATGCATATATAAATTTAAGAGCCACATTATATCACTTAATTAAATATTTTCTCTTCAGCTTCTTAAAATGAGGGAATTTAAAAGAAACAATAAGATTTTAAAAGAAAATTATCTAACTCATTAATTGGACATTTATAAAAATAGTGTTAAGTTCTTAAGAGAATCTCCAACATATCTACCACTTATATTTGATAAAATTTCATTCCACCCAATGACTAATTATTTGAATTTCCTATTAATCTTGTTCTCAGATTCATAATTTCAAATTCTGTTTCATGAATGCTCTGTTTCATGTGGATATGGAATTTCTTATTTTACAGCTGAAAACTCTTTAGATTAATAATTTAAACTTCTTAAAATCTATGACCCGAAGAATAAAAACTGGAACTGTATTCATAAATACAGAGAAATAGAGCCATAAGAATATTAACTTATTTAATGACTGTAACAGCTGCCTTTCCTTGTTGGACAAACAACCAAAATGATGACCAAACCTCTAAGACTACCATATCCTGTTTTCACAACAAAGCTTTCAAAAGTTAGCATATTTGAAAACCTTACAAAGAAGAAAATTCCCTAGAAATTTTTACAACAGCTTTCCTCTTCTAGTTACAACACATTTAGCTTATCATTACAATTCTTTTTTATTCTTACCTTGTTAATCTATACTGAAGCAAAGTATTACCACAGTCAGCCATTATTAAAAGTGTTACAAAAGCAATTAATTAGCTCACTGATGAAAGGAATTTCCAACTTATGCCGACTGCCTGTTTGTGTAAAGCAAAGACAGGATGGAAAAAAAAGCAAAGACCACTTGAAGCAAGCTATAAAACCAAAATATTCTGGCATTCTAAGTAATTCAATAAAATGTTGGATGATTAAATCTATATGAAAACCAGTAGAAAGGCATTCAGAAATTTAAAAATACAATGTACAAGACTGCAGCAATGAAACATACCCAATAGAAATTGGAACATAATTAATAGTGTAATAGTTATACAAGCAAAATATTTATTTGTGCTTGTTATGCACAATGTCCATAAAAGATTATACATTATGTAAGGAGGGAACAGCTTATAACATGTCTTATTTTAACAGCAAAGTTAATTTTACATTTATTTACTATTATGCTTATCATTTGTTAAGCAAGCCTAGACTGTACTGATAATTTATCTTACAGAAAAGCAAGACAATTCTAGTTATATATTTACTCAAAAAAAAAAAAAAAAAAAAAAAAAAGAGGATACATTCAAAACACCCTGTATTTTAAGAAAGAGGTCTGCAACACAGGCATTATGTCTATATTAAAACAATTGATTAATGATTAATTATTGCAATGGAATAAATTGGAATTTTAGAATCACCATTCACTAAACTCTGAAATGTTTTAATAGCAGATACAGAAAGTGCAACTTTCAACATATGATCAAAGCTTGCTCATCCCATACAATATCCTATCCTAGTATATGTGATATAATGTGGAGTTATTATATGTAAAGTTAACAATCATATTAAATATTTCTATTACCAAACACAACAAATCAACCAAAAGGGTGGCTGTCGTATAAAATAAATTAAAAGTTAATTGTATTAGACAGATTTAAAAAATAGCCTGATTCCTTAATACTAAGCAGATGTTTTGAGTTCATGATTCACAGTCACCACACACCTTTTTAAGCACAATACAATAGAAAATTACAGATTACACTTACGTGTACATTACAACAATAAGACAAATATTCTACAATAGCTATGAAAATATAATTTAAAGCAATAATTTTCATGGCATTCCAAAAAATGAAATTTCCCAAAAGTGTATACACTGATTTCTTTAATGCCAATATTATTGCTTTATAAGTTGCAGAGTCCCCCCTTTCAATTAATTATATGAGGAAAATGCATAAGCAGTAACTAATACTGTAAAAAGTTAATCTTGGATATTAGCTTAGATTCATTACAAAATTGAGCAGTTTAGAATGCAAAATTGTACATCACAAAACTACCTATTGTAAAAATCATTGTACAAAACATTTTTTATAATTTGAGAAACACAAGTTTTACACAATTTTCATAATTTAAAATATTTACATGGAAAATTATCTTGTGGGGTAAGCAAATTTTATGTACTGGCTATACATATCAGACAAAATTAAGACTAATAAATTGAGTTTTGAACAAAAACAAATATTTACAACTTTCTACATGCAAAAATGCAAAGTAATTTCTCTTCAACTCATAGAATCAGTACCAAACAAATAATTTTTCATCAAAAGCAGTACACAATTTTGAACATTTGAAATAAGCATGCTTCTCATTTTATTTCATGCAATGAATTTTCAGTTTTATGAGGCATGATTTTTCATAGCTGCCAACTTTGAAATCTTAAAAACCAGGAGGTTTTCACACTGCGCGGCAATGCTATTTCAAGGGCACCCCAAACTGACTTTAATTCACTTTATAATGCATGGTTCAGGTTACTGAACTACTTTTAATTCAGTTCTGATGTAAAATATATTAGCATTTACTTGGATATTCTTTGGCTTATTCAATTTTTAGAATTTTCTAAAATTTTTGAACTGAGAAAATCCTGAATAGTGAAGAAAAACTTTTAAAGTATTTTTAAATATGATAAAAAATTATTAATTAATGCCATACTATTCGAGCGGGTTCATTTAGTAATGTACCAAATACTGAAGTAAACAAAATTAAATACTCATATTAACTGATTAAACTCTGTTTAAATCTTTATATAAAAGTCTGCAAATGCGTACATTAGATTAAAACAAATAAAATCTAATAAAATTTAATAATAGAAAGATCAATAAAATGTAATAAGAATAAACACAATTCAGAATAAATGAAATTTAATACAAAAAATTATTCTGAAAATCACTAGAAGCAGAGGGAAATGCAATTTGCATTAGTTAAGTTTCATTTATTGCATGGAAATTTTTTTTAGTAAAGACTTAAATTAAAAACCTGGAGATTCAGTGATCTACCAGGAGACCGAAAGATGTGATGAAAAACCAGAAGAGTTGGCAGCTATGGATTTTATTTGTATTGAGGGAAACTGCATCAAATATAAAACAGCTTGTTCCAAAGAAATTTTAGTAATGATAATATGATTACTAAATTTAATTAGAAAATTTATACATAATAAAGCTACCAAAATGAAATTTAATTTTTAGAGTCACAGTGCCAATCTTTAGAAAGAAATATTAAACAATATTTGGCCAAAAGAGAAAGAAAATGCTTGCTATAAGCTTGAAAAGAAATATTTTCAAAAACTAATTTATCAACATGGACAATGCAGATGCAATGGTATTTATGATTAGAGAGGCAATTTAAATGGTGCAGATGTGGATGAATTTCCATCTACAAATTTATTCATTCTTCTAAAACTGTTGTTACTAACCTATGTTATAAGGATTCTGAAGACAAATATCTGAATGTTAATGTACCATTAAAATGTCAAGTAAAAGGGCTCCAAAAGCATTTCATACAATTTTTTAGAAGTCATTAAAAATCCTTATATAATTTACATTGTGACATAAAACTTCAGAAAAGAAGTAAAATAAGAAAGTTTTTTTTTTTTTTTTTTTAAACTCATACTGCCCAAGGATTAGTTATCCTTAATTTCTACTCACTATTATATACTAAACCTAATTTACATGTGCTTTCAATCGCTTAGCTCTCTCTTGCATTCTAGGAAACTGCTTATAATGTGACCTTAAAAGCTGAGGAGAAACTACTTAGTTTTGTGCATATATTTACACATATATTAACATACACACACTAGCTATATCTACAGAAGGCTATCTAAAGATAAATAAGTGCTATTAAAAATTTCCAGCAAATGCAAAAATAGCATATTTTAATAGAAGGTTTAAAATTTTGATGCATATATTTGAATATCACATATCCTAGTACATAAATGACGCATACAATATTTAACATTTTTGATAATCACATCTTTATAAAAAAGATTTATCATACTCTAAGTCAATATGCTTGAAATTTACATTTTATTACAACAATTCAAAAGAGTAACATTTAAAGAGAAAAAGAACTCATTTTTGCCAAGGGCAGTGACAGGACAAGTATTTTTCTTTTATAAATGAATACATGTTGAAATTAAGTGAAATTAATATAAGAACATTTAAATTTTAAAATTAATAATAGATCTCAAAAATTATTCAAAATTAAAAAACCCTCAACCACTTTTCCAAAATTAGAAAAACAGAAAGAAACACAAATGATAACAAATTTATTTCATAAATATAAAATTAAACTTGGTATCCTTTCTTTTACGAAATTTAACTATACACTTCCTTAAGATACTGCCATTGACTAACATGAGTTAATCTAACAAGCGGTAAAATTAAGAATTTATTAATCTTCTAAAACAAAAAAAGTACAGCTACATTTTCGGTAAAGGACCCCTTCAAAATTGTTTAATACCCAGAAAACATCACAATGTATTGAGCAGAAAATATCTAGCTCTACTTTTTGTTAGCATCTTAAAGTGGATTAAATAGGAAAATATTTCAAGAGTTTTCAAAAGCTACACAAAATATTGTCTGATATGCAGCCAACAACAAATATAGAAAATTCTCCAAGGGTACTAGTCCATGGGACAACTCATGTCTTTGGACTAGATGATTAGTAACATTCAGTTAATAAGATAGCAAAAGTTGATAATAGCAAAATTTGGTCTGATTTAAGAGTTGAATGATATGTGAATTGGAGCCATATAATTAAAAAAAAAATTAACAAACTATGCTACTTGATGCAAAACAGAATCACTATTTGGGAAAAACACAATCATTCATCAAGTCATGAAAGGAAAACTAATAATAGTTACTAATCAGACTAAGCAATGAATGAATATTTTGAAAACATCTTCAGCATTAAAATTATACTTAATCATATATTTTCTAAACATTTAAGAAAGAATATTTTCATGAAAAAGCAGCTAATACATTTCAGTGCTTTTTTTTAAAAAAAGTGAGAGTTTGAAAACAGACTGAAATTCATTACTATAATACCCTACAAAAATAGGGTGTAGGGGAATAAGTAACACACATAATTGCACACTGAATGAATAAAATTCTTGCATATGCCAATATCACCATGATGAATAAGAGAACAAGTGCAGAATGATATAAAAGTGCAGTAAACACTTTTTTGACTAGGATATACAAGACAATTAATACATTAAAGTGTTAACAGAAGATGATTTACTTCTTAATAAGGACTGCAGACATTGATGCAAAAATTCTGCAGTCAGGTGGAAGGGATTAAAAACCAATGCTTTTAAGTCAGTCAAAACACTTATTGAACCTGAAGAGTTGATTGCATCCAAACTCACTCTTTATCAAGCATTTTATGCAACTGTTTGCGTATTACACACAAGAATGTCAACATTCCATATTTCAAGTGACATCACATCAGAAAAAGACATTGAAATTAAAAATTTCTTAAATATAGGCTTATTACTATCATTATTTTTTTGGTCACCTGTTCGATAAAATTCAGAAAATATTAAGTACATACGAGTTCTTAAACTTTGAATTAGTGAATAGCCACAAATATCAATGCTCTGAGCATATGTGGCAACCCTGTTAACATGTTTAAGAGCAGGAACTGTTTTTGGCACACAGTTCAGTACTACTTAATATTATTTTCTAGTAAGGGGAAAACTTGTTTCTATCATCCTTCTTGAGGCCTCCAGTTGTTGCTGTTGAAGCTCTCAGTTTATAAGAAAGGTTCTTAGCTTGAAATTGCTTGAAATTAGCTGCAAATAAAGCTGCTGCAGATCCTCGCAAAAATGCTGGTGCAAGGCCTAAAGAAAGAGGTGATGGCGTGGTTTTCACTAGTTGGCCAAGAGAAGCTGCTGCCAAAGGGCTAAGGGGAGCTGCAGCTAAAGATGGTGCAAAACTCACTGTAGCTGGTGATGCTGGTGTTGGTTTAGGGTCTAAACTCTTGTGTCTTTCAATGCTAGAAATGAAGACAAACTAATAATTAAAAAGTTTTTAGAACATCAATGAAAATACAGAAGAGAATTTATTATGAGATGATAAACTAAATATAGATTTTAAGTATTAACAAAATTGGTTATTATTAATCTTCAAAATATTTCATAAATATATGTTATTTGCTTTTAACTGTGTACTAAAACTTTTCAGAGATAAGTAACTTTTAGAACATCGATGAAAATACAGAATAAACTTATGAGATGATATGATTTATTACAAGTTTATTACAAGATGATAATCCAAATATAGAGTACCAACTCATTTACCTATTATAAAAAGCAGTTTCTACTCATACAGTTAATTATTGCTTCATAGGTGCGATATAATAAAAAACATATCTAAATTGATTTTCAAAATAAGAACCCTATCAGCAATTAGAAACTGCCCAAATATTATCACAAGGGTGTAAGCAGAACTTCTTTGCTAGGCAATCAGACTTTGTAATGCCATCAAACATGGTATAAATATTCTTATAATACACAATCTGGTTTCTTGGTATGTAGTGTAGATATTTCTTTAACACAAATTCTAGTTTCTTGGTCCAAGATATCAGTTCCAGTTTGTTAGGTTCAAATTTGTAGTTAACACAATCTAATATCTTGGGCAAACAATTTGGTAATCACAATGATAAATATTTTATGCTTCAAATAATATTTTTATGAATTGCATTAAAAAAAGCAGGTTACTGCTTCAACTTTATCACACACTCATGTATTCATGTAAGCACTATGTGCACATGCAAAGAGATTAATAGTTTACTGATATTTTAATTGTAAAATAGAAATAGATTAACTAATAGAAATTGCCAAGATAAATTGACATTAAGTTAGGTCTATAATACACACAATGCAAAAGTATCTTAAATTACCTTGCATTTATAAGATACTGAGCACAATTAACAGCTGCAGGACTGCCTGTTATGGTAACAGTCCGATCTTTTGAGCCTTCTTCAGTGTTAGAAACTTTGACAATAGCTCCAGAGATTTGCCTTAGAAACAAAATCAAAGGCATTTAAGTTAAATTATAGTTTAAAATACATTACATAAAAATAATATAGTTTAACAATAAAATATAGGTGTATTATTTCAAATACTTCTCCATACTTATTCTGCATATTTGAATGTGCTTAGTACATACTAGTTTTCCTCTGTATACCTATAAACACAATTAGAAATCTAAGTACCTTATTTCATTTATCTTTGTTCCACCTTTTCCAATAATGCACCCAATGAGTTCATTTGAAACAGTCATTTCAGCAGTTGAGCTAGGTGTTACAGCAGCTCTGTTGAGTGAACGAACACTATTTGCAGCTGCTAATGAAGCCCATGCTAAAATATATACATATACAAATTACTGCAAAATATATCGAAACACTGATAACAAAATAACATTCTCAAAACAAAATTAAACACCGCAAAATAATAATAATGTTTTTACAAGATTACAGAAAATAGAGATGATTACAAAGAAATAAAAAGAATATAAAATTATTTTAACTTTAGAGGGCTTAGACTGCAGATATTTCCATGCAATAATTCAACATTTAATTTAAATAAATCAGTGAAAGTTATTACTAATCAAACTCAAATGGGGATTATTGAGAAGTTACTTTAGAAATAAAATACTGCAATAATTTATTCCACTAAAATAATAAATATATCATGCGACAGAAAATTCTAAAGATACAGCTGTAAATATTTGGATATCTTTAAGGGGGTGAGTTACAGATTTGCACCACATGACAGCAATTACATAATATTTTCTCTTTCTTCAATACAGTGGCCTATACAATCAAAACTAGAAGGAATTAAATTTCAAGGGGGATAATAAAACGAAACACTAAGTTATCCTTCTAATTTCATTAAAAAGTCTAATTTCAGAACAAAAACAGTAGAACATCAGTAAGTCAGTCTAAATACCAATGAAGTGCAGAAACATTTGATAAATTTAAATTTTGATTACTTAATTTTTCTTTTTGCTTGCCTTCCAGAAAGAGCAGTTGCCTTTTCCAGGAGATTATAGTTTCAGTTAGAGCAGCAACTTCACAGCGTTCACATATACTTTGTTACTGCTTCCTTCATGGAATTTTCTTTATGTGTCATGAAAACGAGTGATCCAAGTTTTGAGTAAAGACAAATCAAGTTTTGTGTCAAATTAGAATATAATGTGACTAAGCTTCTGCAAAAATTAAACAGGCCAACAGAAACTCTGCTTTATCAAAAGCACAGGTTTTCAGGGATTTAAAACCTAAGGTTTAGAATCAATTGGAAAGGATCCTTGCTCTGGAACACCTTCAGCATAAAGAAGTGATGAAAATACGGTCTCCAAATTCAGAGTTCAAGCACAGCAATGTCTCTGGTATATGTGTGGTTTCCTAAGGGAATTACTTGAAGAATATATATTTGAATTATTTAAACATAAATAAAAATGCCCTTGAAAAAGTATCATTACTATACCTGAAGACACTGTACACTGTACTAAACTGTTTTAAATACAAAAACATCATTAAAGTGCGAGACATAATGATGTATCTAATAGTATTAAAGCACAAAATACTAATTTATGCACAATTAACATTCTTAATCAATTTATGAAATGGGGTAGACTGTGTTCTGACATTACATATTTCATTGTTACATCAACAAGCAAGCAGAACTAAGTATATTAAAGTGCAAATTATTTTGTTACAAGAAAGCATTAAAGGGTTACATTTTAGAGAAATGTCTTCATGAAGGATTTTTAAGGTAGTGGGTGGTTCACATTTATGAAAAAATACCTTTTTCCCTCAACAACAACTGACTGTAGACAAAAAAAAAAAAAAAAAAAAAAAAATTTTTTTTTTAGTCATTTGATTATTATAAGATAAAATGAGATGTTGATTAAAAGTATAAATTCTTAAGCACAATAAGTATTATTAACAGTAGAATTTCACAGTCATATTCTCCCACTTAAGGTGGTTTTCACAAAATATTCACATTAAACTTGCATGGTACAAGTGAACTTTATTGAGGCAGAGGCATAAGAGGTACATGTAGAAAAAGGTATACGTAAGAAAATAACATTTTCCAAAATATAATGGGACTTTTAATTAAGCATAAACTTTAATACCAATTACATTCATTCAATGTTAATTCTATATAAACTACAATTGCATATCTTAGACAAATTCTTTCGAAAATACAGAATCTGGATGAAGGCAACTGAAATAGTAAATCACTTATATATAGGACAGTAACAATGCACAGACCAAAGAAAAGGCTAAATCCCTGTTATGACTACTGGAATGCAAAGCATAATACAACTTCCAAACCAGCAAAAATACCCATTCCTCTAAAAACAATAATCAGAACCAGACTACACAAAGTCTTATCAGACTCAGAAAGAGCCAGACCACAGAAAGTATACTATACTTCAATCAAACATTTTTCCCTCTTAGTGTTTTCAATTGATAGCTTAATTAAAAAACAGCACTGATCAAATCAACATGAATACCTAAAAAGTCTAAATAATGGATATTATGGCTAGAGTTCTATTTCCAGCAATATGGAATGATTTCAAGTATTATCTGAATACATGCCATGTCATAAACTATTTCTAAGTTGAAATTTAGAGACAGTGATAATATAAGAAACAAAACTTGGGCTGCTTTCCTTCATAATAATGTAAGCCATAAACTTCTAAAATAAATAATTTCTGAGTTATATAATTAAATTGTTTGCTTCATAATTTTACCTACTTTTGTAGACACTTTTCATTAATGAAGCGATATTAATTTATATGGCTGCACATCTAAAAATTCTAACTAATTTCTTTCACATTTTGAAAAAGCATAAAGAATGTTCATTAATGTTATTTGAAGTATTAAAATTTTGATCCATTCATAATTCTTATTTAAAGTCAGAAATGTACAAGAAAAAGATTATAGGAGTTTTTCTTTCTTTTTTTTTTTTCTTTTTTACATAGACAGTTTTTGTTCATTGGTTACTATTTAAAACACAAACTTTTTTATTTGAGAAAATGGCACTTTCCCATCTTTTGTGACTTTTTGGAAAAAGTTCACAGTTTACAATATATATATATATAAATTTATAAATTTCAGCTACTTTCCTGGATTTTCCAGATGAGAAGGAACCTTTTTCATATATCTATAACAATTTCACCTTTGGTACAATGAAACAACACATTATATACACACAGCTGAAAAAAAATTATAATATATAATCTATGTGATTAAATTTATATGCAAGACCATGAATTTTCCTTGTAATATTTATAGCAGGATATGTAATGTAATAAAACAAGAAGAATTGAAGAATTCATATTCAGCTGAGGCCACTGTATTGAGGATCAAGAAAATTAATTTAACTAACATTCCTAACAAAAAAAAAAAAAAAAAAAAAAAAAAAAAAAAAAAAAAAAAAAGGCTAAAGGCAACAATGGAGAAGCGAAGTAGGAAAAGTAGGATAGAGTAAGAGTAGGGGTTGACTACCTTGAGGTGACGTAGTGTGCCCAGGCAAGAGGGGTGCAGTGGAGGCATGCTGAAGGGTTGCCAGATGTTGCAGCTTGCTCAGCTGGGAGGAAAGAGAGGGGGGTCAACCAACAACACACACGCACATAAACAATAATCTAATAAAAGTGGTTCTCAACATTTCTGTATAAATGGATGGTATAACCTTAAAAAGAATTCTATGAAATATAAAAATTTTGAAAAATTATTTGGTATAGGAATTTTATTTTCTCTGTATGTGACTAGCTTGAGTATTAATAATAAAATTTTACAATCTATATAGCTCTGTTAGGGATTTCTAACAATTTTCAGAAAAATTATGCTTTCCATCATTAGGCATATGAAAAGAACAAATAATGAAGCAAACTTTAATTTATGAGAAGCTACACATCACAATATACATGAACATATTCCACAAAATCTCACCATTTCAGTCAAAAGAAATACTGCATGCAATGCATAAAAATCACCATAAGTGCAACAGTTAAAAATCACATGTATCCTACAGAATTGATATAATTACATTTTCAATACATGATTTAATATTATTTCAATAAGGTAAATACATATTGTATTATGCATTTGCCTATAGAGAGACAATTTATCCAGCAAGCACATGATTTAAACTTATATGGATGAATACGGTGCAGTATCTCCTTATTCACAAAAGTGTTTTCTATAGCTAACCCTATTGTAAGAATGCAGCACATAACATATATAACATATATATGATAATCTATACTATTAAAAATCTGTGAGCATTTGTCTGTCTGTTTGTGGCAGTGGTTTGTGTGGTGGTGGAATTGTGTAAAGAGAGGTACCCCGAATTCCAAAAATTCACTAGAAGCCATTTTGACCATTCTCATCTAAGTATGACTTTAATTTGCTGAGATATTAATTAAAAACTCTAAAACCACTTCATCAGGTATGCGGGTAGGGACAAAATACCGACTGGTGGTTGAGAAATGACTATCACTGCTGGTCGAGACTTGTCTTTAACCAGTTTCACGTAAACTCGTTGCAAAGTTCTTTCACGATAGAGAAGTGTGTTACCCTCCTGCGGACTGGCATCTTAATTTGCTCGTCCCTAAGGACTCCTCATCTTCTCATGGTGAGATTGACTTTTGGAAACTTCCACAGCATGTCTGCAACCAGTTCGGCCCCTGTGACGTTGCTGGGCGTCAGATACGTAATAATAAAAATTGACACACGGGACCTTTTGGACCTGCGTAACATGCTGAAAAGCCTCTCAATATCCATGACGGCTCACCTCCCAGGGCTGTTGCTGTGTAGGACATAGTGAACTTTGAACCACTACCAAAAGCATGAGTTTTTCTGAATAGAGTCCTGCACACTGGAGATAAAAATGTGCTTTATTTTGAAAAGTGCTGCCACTGCTTGATTTTAAATCTTAGAATTTCTTTGAAAAAATTTCAAAGTTTTACAAAATATGAAATAAAAATAGCATTTCTAAACATTAAATGCACTATTCTCGATTTCAAAAATTCATAGGAAGCCATTTCAAGCATTCTCATCTTTGACTTTAATCAGCTGAGATATTAACTCTTTGAAAACCGAAGGCTTCGCTAACTGTATATTAACTCGAAATGATTTTCTACAATTTCCTCTAGTCCTCATCCATTAATGTATAAAGAAGAGTGAAGATTTCAAATGACATCCTTTCTACTTCCAACAATTAAAGAAAATAAATCCTTTTGGGACAATCTGCCAGCAATAAACTGATACAATGCATTTGGGGAAACAGCACCTGCTACTGCATACCTTAGGGGAGGGAAGAAAACAACATCGCAATTTCAGGTGTTTGGGGCGGTTGTGTTTGTTTGAATGAAAGGCTATCTGGGGCATTACGGAAAGTGTTACGGGATTTTCGAAAAGTGTGTCAACTGCTCGCTCTCAAATCCTAGAGTTTGTTAATAAAAATTTTGTAAGTTTTACAAAATATAAAATAAAAACAGCACTTCCAAACTTAATATATATTTTATTATTATATAAGATCATATTCTGACTTGAAAAAGGGCAAGCGATTGCATGTGACGTCATTGTATGTCGAAACATTTTCCTTAATGTCAGCATTTTAAATAAATAGTGCTGTTGGCAACTTTTTTGTTTTAGGTTAGGATAATGACGGTATCTTATTGCCACATTACTTCTTTTATTGGTATTGAGAAAAAGCTGTTATATTACAATAAATTTAAATCATGATGTGGTTGATCTTTACAATATGGTAACTGGTAGTTCGGCGACATTTTGGAGGCGATAAAGGTTACTACCTGGGACTTTGGTAATAATGTGAGCAGTACTCAGTTCCAATTACGCATTATTTTGCGTGAGGGAAATGAGAGATCATGGGATATGTCATGTGATATTAATGGACGAATTATGGTTCTTTAATCGGAAAAGGGGGGAAAGCGGGAAAAAAATGTGGAAATTTTGTATTTAGCTTTATTCTGTGTTGTGTGAAACAGTGTTGTTTAATTTTTGGATCCCATGGCCCTAACTAAAGTAAATTCGAAATGGGTATTTAGGCATTGTGATAAAGAGAAGTTTGCTTTTTATTTAGCGAAGGAAGAAGTATGGAGGAAAAATTCACAGAAAAAATCTTTAAATTATTTTATTGAATGAATTAGAAAAGTGTATCCGCCACGTAATCAAGATTCTGAAGAAGATTAGGTAAGTTAGTATTTTTAATTATTTGAGGATATTATTTTTATGCATTGTTCTAAATGTAAGGTGGAAAGGAATTTGGTATTATTGGGAAAATTGTCATTAGCAATGATTTATTTTAAAGTAATTAGGATTGTAAGGTAATTTTTATTAATTTAATGTATGTGCTCATTTATATTTCAAGTAGTGTTTTTGAATTTAATTATATTTTAATGAAATGATAGTTATTTTGTGAATTTTATGTTTGTAGGAATTTGGTATACGTTTAAGTTGAAATAAACGTGCATGGAAATAATTTAAATATTTGATACTAAGTATTTGTAATGCTTGCGGTATGAATTCGTTGGTGACGTGTATAATGTAATAGATGATTTAGAGGTAAAAGTTTTTAGATATTTTATTTATTTTATATGTGGAAATGTTCATATTTGTAAAGGGTAAATACTTTTTCGCGATCAGGTAATTTCATACATGTTCTTTTTACCGGGTTTAAAGATTGAGAAAATTGTCATGTATTTTTGTGAAATTTTTGTAATTTATGAGAAAAAAGCAGTGTACATGGATATAGTGAAGAGTGTGTGCAATGCCATTTTTGTGCAATTCTGGGATGTTTTTTTAAGTAAAAATAAGTCGCCGTGTACATGGTTTATGTGTATGTGTTATTTTGAAAAACGCGTAAGGAGTATGGTATTGTGCACTTTTTCCCAATTTTGCAGTGAATATTTGTCATGATTAAGCAGTTTTGTTTGATAAAATTTCTAGCATAAGTGTAATTCGGCTAGTAGATTGTTGGAAGAAGTGTTCAGTAGATAAAAAGAAAAGAAACATGTCTTTACTTCGTGAAGACAAAATGGCGGCGGGGAAAAAAAATAGAGGGTTGCTGTAGGAGAGTTGGTTGCCAAATTTTCGCCAAAAAATCGCCAAGTTACCATAATGTAAAGATCAACCCATGATGTCATATGTATAACATATTAACCTGATGTGTAAAAGTTTTTATTTCTTGGTTGGGAAAGTAAAAAATTATTTACAAATTGGTTGTTGCTTGGAAAGAATGAACCGTTTTCATTCATACTGAAATGTATTAAACTCCACTTTGTTTTGGTCGCAGCCTGCTCATCTGGCAGGCTTGCCCACTAATCTACTTTTATATTATTTAGGTAGCAACAGGCTATTAACTGCCACATTTCAGGAGAGTTGAACATTACATGCAGATTTGGAAATGTGTGGGTTACTGAGCCTCTAACCTCCTGCACTTCATTTTGCCTTGTAGATGGTGAAAGGGTCAACATGCAAGAGATTTTCATAACGCAATAACCTTGAATTTTATTTCTAGAATTTACTCTAAACTATATACTCTTGTGCAAAACAATAATGTGCGATAACTTATTTATTCTTTCATATGCAGTAGGCATAAGCCTTCTGTTTTCATATCTAGTAATAAAAATATTTTATAATATAAAAATATTAAACATTTTTTTTCAAACCAAAATAAGGATATCCGGGTCATTTTGCCATTCATACATAATTTTAAGAAAAAATAGCCACAAAGCATTTTCCTAGACCTAGTTGTTCGAATACAGCAGAGTATACAGAACTTTATTTTTCCTATGAAATTAATGGGTTAAATGCAATTCTGAAATTACATTTAAACAATCACTGAAATTATCATTTTTATCTATTCTGTTCCCCAAAAGGATTTTCATGTAATTTGTAAAAATAACATGCACTCAGATATTAAACATAAATATAAAAATAATTAAAAAACTACTGATAATATACAGCCGAGTTTTTTTCAATTTGTTTTGTTTTTTAGGTAACTGTACATATGGCTATTTTTAAGAAAGGCAATACATGCATAAATAATTAAAAAATTTACTCGCCCAGTACATACGATGATATTCTGTAGTTTTCTCTCTGATGTAAGTACAATGAAAATGAAATAGTAAAGTTGAGAACCACTGATCTAAGATTTGTGAACGTGGCCAGGGATTTTCAGGGAAAGGAAGATATATGGTAAACATGTAACACACACATTATTTTGTTAATAAAAATTTGGTAAAAAATAGAAATATTCACAAACACTTCTATAATTTTATAATATATGCAGAAATTGTACTTAGGATTTAAGAATATGAACACTTAAATAAATGGATCTAAAAGCTTCTATAATCCCTGGCAACGTCACTAAAAAGCATATATCTCGCATGCTGTCTCCAAACAAAATTCTCTAACATTTTAATAAGTAACAACAGAAATAAGAATACTTTAAGCAAAAAATAAAACACAGAATTGCAATAAATGTATTTTTATTTATTCAAAATCATTTATATAATATTTTCTTACTAAGAATTAAAATTAAATATGAAAACTAAATTCTCAAGAACCCCTTCTTCACTACTCTCTTTTAGCAGATTTATTCAGTAAATAAATAAAAACATTAAAAAATCATTATACACAGAAAAGTTGAAAAACTTATAAAAACTACCAAAAAAATGGAGAAGCATGGGTTATATGCACAGAGCATAAAAGATCACCTTTACTCAAAAATAAAAAATGTTCATTATGTTTATTAATTCGCACATTCCTATTTCAGGAATAAAAACTTTCACAAACAGTAAAGCAATAAAGGATTATTTTGTTTTCTGTTAAGTGCTTATCATTCTCATCAGCAGGATAAATGGCAGAAATGAATATCCAAAATGCACAATAAGCTAAGGTTTACAATAATAAAAAGGAACACATTTAGCACAAAGCTCATTCTAGTTTTTTTTTTTTTTTTTTTTAATTAGGGATTTAGATAACAGATTTGAAAAACTGATAGTATTATTAAATGTACCTATTTCTGGATACTTTTTAAAATAATGAATACTAAAAAATACAATATTTCAGTTTGTGAAAAAATAACCATCAAAACATTACATTAAGAATTTTTACAAATTGCTTTAAACTCAAACTAATAGACGGTATGTCCAACAAGGGTACTTACTTATTGCTAAAATAATAATAATAATAATAAAAAGCAATATATTTAATGCATATTATCAACAAAATGAGAATCTGAATTAGAACTTGTTAATGTATATCTTATTAACCTCAAAGCTAATGTACACATACAGAAAACTAGGAAGATTTCAGTAATATGTTTCTATTAGTGACACACATATTTTAAACTGGAATTCATAGATTGTACACCCTTTACAATAATGAAAACTACCAATATTTTCATTCAGAAAATTATATTTATATCAAGAGAGATAAGATGTTTATATATTTTTCATTTCTTACTAGAAACAGTTTTTATATTTTGTTTTAATTAAAATGAAATTTCAATTATTAGTGGAGATATGCAAGACTTTTCTCACACTTGATTTATGATTTTTCATGTTATTCACTGCATTCTTTGACTAGCACATTTCAGTTTTTGATTCATACACAAATTTCAAGGCCAGTAATAAGATCCCAAATTCAAAAATTTTTATTCCTGAATAGCTTTGATTTTTTTCAGCTTCTTTGACAAAATTTCCCTTGGAAATTACTACTTGTTTAGCTAATATAATTACAATTCCATATCTGAAGTGATCATGGCAAGATGCTACAAATTAACTACAAGCGCTGCTTATAATTTAAGATTTTTTAAAAAAGATAAAAATGTTTAAAATATTAAAAATATATTTGATGCAAAGCACTTATCTATCTTTGGTGCATTAAAATGATGAAAATGGGATGGAACTGTTCAACATATGTTGAAGTCTAGCATACATTTCAAGCTAACATGAAAGAATTGGAAGTTTATCACAGGGGAAAAAAAAAAAAAAAAAAAAAAAAAAATACTTGCAATGAATTTAGAAGAACAGCTTGCAATAAATGTTAACCCTGGAAAAATAATTAGGCCACATGGCTATCATAGGCAATCAGCAGGAATAAGATTCTTCCATCAGACAGAAAATATGCCTGGTGTTTGCAAAATTCACAATAAGCAAAGATTTATCATAGTGAAACAATGTTATATTTGCAGACAGTCAGAATTTAATATATTTGGGTTTGATGGACGATCTGCTATATACAAGATGAAACCCAAATGAAGAACTGAATTCATGAAACCTGCTGTATACTGTTAAGCATGATGTTGAAAGAATAATAGATTGCATATGTTTCATTGCCTCTGCGATGGGAAATTTAAATTTTAAAGAAAATAATATGGATAAGTATAAATATACAAATATTCTTAGTGAAAACCTGAAAGCATTAGTAAAAAACTTGAAATGCAAAATACATTCAAGTTCTACCAGAATAACAATCCTAAACATACAACCCTATATAATATGGCTTGTGGTCAACACAACTATCCTGAAGTTATCAAAACTCCTTCATATTCTTTGGCTTTAAATCTTATCAAACATGTATGGAATGAAAAAAGAATATATAAACAGGACATTTCTTAGAAAGATCTACTAAAACAAATCTGATGGGACAATGTAAAATTCTTACTTAAAAAAAAAGTAGTTAAATCCATGCTGCAATGCATGAAAAGTATAATTTCAGCTAAAGGATATCTTAAAAAATATTTTATACCCCCATTATTTTCATGATTTTATTATTTATTAATTTTGTTTGCTTGTTCAAAAGGACCAACAACTGATGCAAGCTCATTTTCAGAAATTTTCCTGAATAAATTATTTTTTCTATCAAAAACATTTTAAATAAGTTTTTCTAAAAACAAGCAGGTTTCAAAAAAGATAGTAACAATGTATGTGAAAGAAAAACATGTTTCACTAATATTTACTAATTGATATTTGCAAATAAAATTGAAAAGCAGAAAGCTCCGAAACCAAATGCGAGCTGCTATAAACACATTCAGTTTCAAAATTTTAATAGCTATGTCGATATGAAACACTGTGGCTGTCATTCCTGTATTATACAGTCAAAAGTTGTTAATTCGGACACCCATAATTCGGAATGATCTATAATCCGGACCTCAAAGCTAAAAACTTTCTGTGCATGCGCCGCGTTGACACATGCGCATAGGCGTTTACGCGTGCGCGGAAGACCTCTTACGACTGCGCATTTGCGTGTGCGCAAGCGCAGAATACGTTTTCGCGTGCGCGTTTTATGTATAACGGACGGTGTAAGCTAAAATTATCTAATTATCTATTTCAGTTAATGTTGATGATTGCGTTGTTCCTTGATTTTCGAATTGGATCCGGCTTATTATTTTTTGCAGACTGTAAGAGCAATACTATAAAAGTAAACTTGAACTTTCGATTATGTCAAATAGAATTTTTGATTCTGGAGCTCCCAAAGGATCATACAAAACGAAAGTATGTTTCGATGTCCACCAAACAAAAAGTGGAATTGCTGCAAAAAATGGATAAAGACATGAAGAATGTGACAGAGAGGTTAGTGAAAACGAAAAAATTTCGATTGACAAGTTAGTCGGTATTCTCGGCACAGCAATTAACGGGACTTGAACAGCGGAACTTTGTAAGTGAACAAAAAATTATGTCTGTTTATAGAATTAAAGAGAAAGTATTATCACATAAAACGAAACAACTTACATTAAAAGGAATGTTTAATAAAGTAAACAAATAAATATTAAGCTTTTTTTTTTTTTTTTTTGGTAAATTTTGATACTCTTTAGATCATAATTGTTCTTTATTTCATAAATTACGGTTTCATATTTTTAATTTTAGAATTTCTGCATGCCATCTTACGCGATTTAAACTGATGATCTATAATCCGGAAAAATCGATAATCCGGAATCGCCAAAGTCCCGACGAGTCCGGATTAACGACTTTTGACTGTATTTATAGAATTAAAAAAATTAAATTCTGATTTTTTAAGTTTAAAATCTAAATGATTAAAATTAGCTTCATTATTACTATTTCATGGCAACTTATCATCTAAGGGGAAAAGTACTTTTCTAAGAAGCTTACCTAATAAATTTGCATGTCATAATTTTTGAAAACAATTTCCTTCATTTTTATTAAGATTAAAATGTAAATTTACAGCATATAGGAAGTGTAAAAAGGAATGCATTCAGTTTTTCAAAACGATCATTTTATAAGTAAACACTAAGGTTTCATATGAGTAAATGCCACCTTACATCAGGATGGGGAAGAGCATATTGTCCAGGCAAAGCATAGGCTTGACCACCTGAAAACAATAAAGGCAACACAGCTTGCTTTGGTCGATAGGGAATGGTTGCTCCTTTAGGTGGTGACTGAAAGAAGGTAAAAAATAATAATTCAAATGATACATACATTTTATAAATTTTTCTAAAACTTTACAACAGATATAAGTAAAATATTTCAAAACATTTTTTAAAAGTTTAAACATAAGTGTTCCTTATTACTCACAAAAATTACAATTTAGAAAATTATATAAAACCGTCATCAAAATTAGAAAGTAAAATGTTATTATAAAGCTTTCGTCTGCTACAGACATTTGAACTTCATGCATTAAGCTTATATAAATTAATGTTTAAAAATTCATATTTTTACAATTAGAGATTTTAACAACAATACTTGATAATTTTTTTTAAAGACACAAACAGAGAAAAAGATACAGGTTGAGAAGAAGATATACCTCCAATACAAAATATTCTGTATAGAGCAATGCACATTCATTTATTTACTTAAATTAAAATAATGTTGCAGAGGGAAAAAAATCCACTACTGTTGATTATTTTTCCTGGAATCTGCTTTCTGGATCCTTTTTTCTCCACTCTGCTTTAAGAAAGCAGACGAGGGGAAAATCCACAGCAGTGGTACATTCAAAATTTATTACACACAAATAGAGATGAAACTTTTCAATAAAAAATAACGAAGATTAAGAAATATATATATATATCTTATTAATTTTTTTTTGAAAAATTAAAATATACCAAGAATTTGCTATAACAATAAAAACAAAACAAAAAGCCTTAATACATTTTATTAATTTAAGGAAGTATACCTCACAAATATAATAAAAAAATGAGATGCATCATTTCATAGGAAAGAGCCTCCTGGGAATGGCAGGAAGTGAGCACGAACCCACAAGTATTTCCTGTATTTTTAAAACCTTTATTAGGCTTTGTGTGTGTGTGTGGGGGAGAGTTGGTGTTTCTTTCTACAAAAAATTTTCTATAAACCCGCTACATCAATAATGATGATATATAAAGTTGCAAACATGACAACATCTTTGACGATAACAAAAATAAAAGAACTCATAATTATGGTGTGATCATTTTCCATTGCATGCAATCAGTATTCCTGGAAAGAGAGAAATTAAGTTTTCTAGGATGACAGATTAAATATTGTTGCATTTTTCTTTTTTCTGACACCAGTTGTTACGTTATTTTCTTCCTTTACGTTCGTAGATTTGGAGTGAATAACGATGAAACTTGATGAAGTATCGAAACACACTTTATTTAGCCAATATTATCAGGATAGCTGCAAAACACATTTTACAGTCATCAATGAACTACTATAAACATACTGACACGATCAGCGACACAGCCTTCACACTGTCAGGCAATAACGGTGGAGACAAGCTTCACTGCATAGCACCAGAGTACAGCTTCCGACTCTGCTTGGTCATTCTCGGAACTCCATGTACTCTCGAGACTCTCCACGCTACAACACGCAATGCACAAGAGTATAGCTCTCGACTCAGCACAGTCTAAGATGAAACTCGACGATGCACTAATTCACGATACACTAAAAGACTCTCTTGATGCACTTGACGATGAACTGAGAGCTAGACTTTGAGACACTCGCTCAATGACTGACTATCAGCTCGCTAGACGAGACACACACACTAACTCGTAACTAACTCTCCACATACCAGCAGGGTTTATATAGCTTTTGACTGGTGTTCGAGAACATTCTGGGCTAAACGGGCAAGAATTCGTTTCAGAAGGTTCTCCAACCGTCCATGGTATATTGGCAGTTTTGTCGCCAAATGGGCGAATTCTCACCAAATGTGGCAACCCTGCCTTACCTTGCCATTTTATGGCAACCCCAAAACTGCTTTGTGGAGAAGACATCTTACCGTGCCTGTACATTTCGCAACAACATATTTTACAAAAGAAAAAGATGAAAATTCTAAAAAAAGCACACTACTTCAAATAACATCAAATAATTTAGTGCCTTATTTCACAAATGCCTATTATCTGGTAAGGTGATTTTTAAAAAGGAAAAATTTACATGAAGCAAAGTAAAGCAAAATTTCATCAAGCCAAAATAGGATGAAATTTGTGTTATCAGCCCAAGCAGTTTTAATTTCCTTCAGATTTAGAAGCAATCTTTAAATCAATAAAAAATCATTTAATTGAAAGCTCTAGCAAATATTTTATGCCTATTCTAAGTCAACACACTTAAAAAAATGAATCACTGAGAAACAATGGGCAAATTATTAGTATACTGAATTACGATATTTTGAGAATGTGACTTGTACTTTTAACACATTTATTTTTAAAACATTACATAAATGTTTACAAAATATAGATTTTTTCAGTTTTTAGGAAAAGCCTAGGGAAAAAAATCTACGGCTTTAGTACCTCCATCATCACACAGCAAATCTGATAGATGCATTTCGTTAAAGCTTCAGCAGTACCAGAAATGGTCACTGCTCGCTCAGTAGAATTGGGAAGCATATCACTGGCAACTTGTATAGATGCTCCTGTCGCCTAAGATAAATAATTAAAATTATATTAAAGACATTTCGTTATAGCTACACGTCTATATTCTTAAATTGTACTGAATCATCAGAAAGAACATACAGTAAATTTTTATTATAATAAATTTATGATTTTTTAATTTAATTAATTTTTTTTTTTTTTACACATGCAGATACTGATCTTACCTCACGAATATCCTTGATTTTCGACCCCCCTTTACCAATGAGGGACCCACACTGACTAGCAGGAACAATTAAACGAAGGGTCACAGGAGGTTTGGGGACGTTAGTTCCAGTGACACTAGCTTGGAGATCCTGAAAGAAATAAATACAAGTTAAGGAACAATTATAAAGAAAAACCATAATTTTAATTAGCTGATAAAAAAAAGAGGATTTTAGTACACACACAAAATTATTTAGTGGGTTAATTAAAGTTGTAAATCTAATTAGTGGCTGACTAAATTTACAAGTTAAAAAAAGGAGGGGGGGAGAAAGATGGGAAATATTCCAAATTTTTTAAAATCCATATTTTAAATTATATGAATTCCTCAACAAAAGAGTTGCGTTATTTAACTTTCTTTAAGAGGCATTACAAATATCACATGTATTAACACTCTGAACAGCACCACATAAAAAAAGTTATTTTGGGGCTGCTATTATTTATTTTAATTAACTTATTATAAATGTTTTCTAATGCTGTGTAACATATTTATAATAAATATTACATTTATATCTGTTTTTTAGAGCCAATGGGCTTGGTTCAAATAGTGCAGAAGGCATGGAAGTTCGTAAGCATAGAGTGTCTCTGTGGCATGCACTTAAAATACTGGTGAGCTGAAATTCCTCTCGAGTGGTTTGATGGTAGGAGACGGAGAGATGGGAAACCCTCGAACCATCCCCAGGAGTGTTCATCATTAAAATTAGAAAGGATATGCACAGTTAATACAATGGAAAACATGGGGTTAATAAAATGAGATACCCGTATGCACAATGGCGAAATTTTGCCCACTGCCCACTTGCATCTGTACTGTTTTTTAGACCATAATTATTTTGCACTCATTTGCATATATAATGCCAATGTAGACAAAATATATGTTGCATTTGATATAAGCAGCAATTAATGTGTTAAAAATCTAGCCACTTTCATAAATACAGAATGAATAAAGGACAAATTAGTAAATTATATGAAACTTGTAAATTGTAAAGTTTGTATAGATGAATTTTCATAACCTGTATACACTGTGGGATTTAGAATTGTAAGAATCAGAAAAGTTTGCAGATCATAAGAATTTTGTTTACATTTCTCGCATTCTAATATTTACATGAAATGTGAATTGTTTGCACATAAGTAACTAACCAAATCATAGTCATACCTTGAAAATTATTTAATATCTACTGTACTCACTGTATACTGTTTTGTGTTACAGCACTCTTTTGTACTTGTTTACAATTTTTATGTCATACTATTTCTGAAGGCAGTTTAGCCATTTTTTGATTTTTTTTTTTTTTTCCATAATATATGAAATTGTATTTATTCTTTTTTAGCAACTGGAATTGTTTTACTTTGGATTTAGAAGTGTTTTGGCAAAATTGTTATATAGGGAAGGGAATTCTAATTTACAGATGTACAAATAATTTAAAATAATTAACTTCATTGCCTCAACTAATTTGAGATGGACAAAGCATAACTATAGCTACGCCAGAAACCAAACTATGCAAGAAAACGAGTATATTGTTGAAGGACTCTTCCTTCTCTTGAAAAAGGTTTTGAGTCTAGCAAATGATAACACTACTTTTTCCTTTTTGAATTTATTTGAGTCATTTTATTTTTCCCGAGTTACTAACTGAATCCAAGTTAATGCAATTCCCCTAATTTTTAAATTTGAATTTTTCCAACTTTCTCTCTATTTTTTTTTTTTTTTTTTGGTTTTAATTTAAAACAGTAAATAATTTAATTACACACATATATATATACAAGCATTTACAGATTAAGCAGTCATTATTGGTTGATACTAGAATTTTACAGCAGATTATGTCTTAAAAGGTAAAGGAACAATTATCAAGCTTGAAGCCGATGACTGCAAATATGCCCAAGAATCCTCTGCTATATATATTTTCAGATTTTGACTTGATCCCTTTAAATAATAAGATGGCATTACATTTAGTACTTACATCTTCAAATTTTTGAGCAACTAAAGAGAAAGCTTTCAAGATAGATTCTGTACAACCAGTAACAGTGACTATCCGTTCAGGAGATGAGCCATCTGATATGTTGATTTTTGCACCACTCTAGTGAAAGGAAAAATGATTAAACTTACTTCGGTGGCAACTTATTTTTAATACGTTTTGTATTAACCAGAAAAAGTATAAACATTTTGTTTCACAAAATCTTAAACCTTGCAGATTTCAATTTTCTTTAATTAAATAAAATTTAAAAATAGTTCAGTTATATATAACAGCACAATCAAATTTATTAGGCCCATAAAAAAGGATTTTATCACAAAAACAAGAAGAAAGTAGAGTAGCACACATATGCATTTCAATTTATATCTTTAAAAGACAAACAAGATTGCTTTTATATTTTTGGCCATATATTTATGATTTCCATGAATTATTAATATCTAAAAACAAATAAATTAATAACTTTGAAAAAAGAAATACCAAGACAACTTATTTTCAGAAAACTGAGAAAAATATCATCACACACAACATCAAATTTAAAATAAGATATGATATAATGGTACACTCTGATTATCAGTAAGTACCCTACTGAAGTAACAAACTCTGTAAAGAAATATTTACTTGAATATGCTTACATCTATTTCAAAGATGCATCCAGTGCTGCCTACTTTTTTATGTTCTTTTCCCATACTTCTTGGACATAACTACACTAATCAATAGTTGTTTTGGGGGATAATCCCAGTTTTTCACAGAATTTCACCAACATATTTCCCTTATCCAATAAATAATATATAAAGCAAACAGCTATTGTAAATGAGATATGGCTGTCTTCAAACCAGTTTTCAATTTCCCTCCTAACACTTCGCTTTCAAATTTTTGCATTAGATTTCCCAAAAATTCAGGTATTTAAGAAGTAAACTTCACACAAAGTTGCATTTCTATTGTTGGGCAAAATACCACAGTTCTAAGGCCACACTTTTCTCTTCGGCTGGCAAATTCCATGGTCCCATCACATTTATATATATAAATACACAATGAAAATGAAATATTGATCAGAAAAATGACTAGAGAATTTCAAATTCACAAATCCACATGTGCTATGTGCATATCTGGGCTGCCACATAAATACTCTTTGGTAACATCATGGTTTGCCACATACATGCTTTTAGGCAACATGGTGCATTACCTCAGTAATACATTCTCATGACAACTGAAATGCAGACAATCAGAAAGGATAAACAAAATATTTTATTTTATACTCTAAATATCTATTTTGAGACACTTCATAAATCAAACAAGCATATTAAATACTGTTTATGAACAGAAAACTATTTCTAGATCTACGAAATGTATTTGAAATTTACTGTGCAGTTTTAGATGAATTCAGAAGTCATTCTGTTCAGACATAAGAATGAATAAAAGAAATAATTTTATACAATTCATAGATTATTAAATCCCATTTTATAAAATTATAATGGACTGAAGTTAAAAATAATAGCTAATAAATTAATTTTTACTCACAGATAAACATATCCTTAGGCAAAATTTTGAAAAATGACATGCATTAAATTATATTAAACTAGCAGCTATGCTATGCTGCCAGCCTTCATCTGGCTTTTAAATGTACCGGGAAAATGCCTGAATGGAATACTAAATGTTAAATTTTAAAAATGCGCAGAATTTTACTCTGAAGAACAAATTCATAAAAAAAAGTATTACATATAACAAAATTAGAATGAAATAAGCAATATCATTAATACAAATATTAATTATCCTAATAAATAAGTTAACCAACTTCCTGTTGCCTTCTCTCAACAAAGTCCAGTATCTAAGAGAAATTTAAAAACTGCACAGAATTATCCTCCTCATTTTTCCAAGTGGCAACAGTGCTGATTTTCAACAGTCAGCAGTGAAGTATACAAATGAATGAAAAACTATTGCAAAAAACACATTTTTAAAAGAAAGAAACTATGCGTTAAAAATCGAAAAGATAAAGATTAAAAAAAAAACAACACTGATTTGAATTTTGAAAAAAATTGCTTTGAGGTGCACAAGTTCTTGTCTAGATGCACATATATACCAAATTTTGTAGCCCTGGGTCTATTAGCTTACGTGCAACACAAATGAAAGACACACAGACTCTTTCTTTTATTATATGTAGAGATAACACATTACATAGCTTTCAAAGATTACTTAAAAAGTATCTTCTTAGAATAATTAAATAATTACTAAACATGGTTGGTTTCATGAATTCAAGTTTCTCTGTGGTATGAATTTTGATGAAGTAACTGTTCGTCTGAACTCTCTATGTAACATAATTTCTAGCATCGAATCTTCATGATTACTAGATTTTTAAGATTTATTTAATGCACAATAAAGAAAAGTGAGCTGAGGAAGAAGAGGAAAAGAAAACTGTAATTTGAAAACTTCAGATTACACCTTAATAGCTCAAAGAAAATTTTACTACTAAAAATTAAAAAGATATAAGAAAATGGCAGTTTAAGCTGCTTATTCAGGTACAACACTTGAAACAATTTTAAACAAAGCTGTTATGACAGATCTATTAGTTAAGAACTAATATCTGGAAATTCAATATACAAAACATAAAATCAGATATTTAAAATGAGTTGTCTGAAACAGAAATTCTATACAGTAGGAAGAAAAAATTATATGATTTTTTCCATTGCAATTTAACATCATGTAGAGATTTTTGTATTTATTTAATGAAGGTAAGCCTTAAATATTCAAAATGCAGCTGTGCATTTTATCCACTGAAGAGCTTGTGCAAAAGGCTTGAAATTTCCTCACAAATGAAAGGACAATAATTTTTATCTTGTTAGAATGGGAAACTTACATAATGTTGATAATAAAACCTTCTAGGTGTTTAAGAAACATAAAGCAGACACAAATTACATGTAACATGAATGAACAATACAGGTTGTATGTCATGAATGTGACAACCTTGGGATCTAAACATTGTCAAACCATAAAAAAATGGTAGACAACAGAAATCAACCTATGGGAGATCATTACTATGGGATATCCTTTTACGCTCTGTAACTACATTTTCAAACCCATAACCTTGCGAGATAAATTTAAAGTGGGAGGGACCATGCAGTGTTCTCGACAAGGTATTGCTTACAACTTTGAACTTTTCTTTACAGCTAAAAAATACAACAATTTCTTTTTGTTTTTATAATGGCATATCGTTGATCACTCAATCCTCTAGAACTTCATGCGATGCCATTTAGACATTCACATAAATTTTCAATAATTTCACCTTTGCAAGCATAGCTAATGATTTATGCTACAGTTTTATAGTATAGGGGCTATCTTTTGTTATTCTCGGTCTCTTTGCTAACAAGTTTTACAGTACAACTAAATATAAATATCTAAGACTATAAAATCAGAAGACCTGAGAGCAGAAAGAATAGATTTTGAATCCTGAATACTACCAACAGCACTGTCCTAGTGGCAGATTTACAAAGAATTAATAGCTCATTCAAAACATACCAGATCACATAGTAGCAAATTAAAAAGGTAAAACCTATATTTTACCCCGATCAGCATACAAAATCTCAATTCCAACCATCCAGCTTATCAACAATAACTTAATTTCACAAATTATTAAAAACATATACATTTGACAGATTATAAATGACAAAGTTTTAAAATTATATCACAAAAAAAAAAAAAAAAAAAAAAAAAAAAAAAAAAAAAAAAAAACAATAAAAAGAACCACACTATATTTTAAATTATAGAACAGGCGTCGGCAACCTATGGCACATGTGCCAGATCTGGCATGTGCTATAATTCACAGTGGCGCTCTACAAAGTTATCAGATAAAGACGTATCGTCTTGTCTCTTCTCCCTGCAACGACCTACCTCATGCTTCACACATTTGCTCTCCTTTTGTCTGGTTTGTTGTGCCGATACATGCATAGAGAATATGATTTTAGTCAAAAGTAGAATTTAGTTTGATGCATGTTGTGCGCTATAGGTTCCATTTAACTTTACGGCACATTCTTAGTTTTGTGCCGTAAAACGTTACTAAAAACGTAAAGCTTGATGTTCACAGTTTTTATGGCTCTTGAACAAATGAATGTGGATTTGTACAGCAAAAGGATTGTCCTGTACGTGTATTATGTCACGAAAGCGTCAGATGTTGCATGTTAAGTATACAAAGATATTTTCAAACTGCATTTTAATCAGTTTACATTTCAGAATTACGATGAAAAATTTGAAGTTGTAAAAAGAGCTATTACTGGATATAAGGAACAAGTTACATGTTTTGTCAAACAAATGGAGCCAAACCTAAAGTGATGGAAAGTAGTTTCATAATTGCTCATTGTGTAGTTGCCAAAAGACAAATCTTTCACAGATGGCAAATATATAAAGGACACATTTTTAAACCTAGAGACGTAAAGGACACATTTTTAAACTTAGAGGGTACAACCTCAGCTTGCCACCTAACTGGTATAGTGGTCAGTGATGCTGACTGCCGTATGGAAGGCCCGAGTTCAAATCCAGAAGCAGATATGGATGTTTATAAATGTAGAGTATCCGTGTAGCATGACGGTGCGGCAAACCAAAAATTCTACTGAGGGGTTGGTAGTACGAGAAGAGGGCTGGGAGACCCTCGAACTTCTCCCTCAGGTTGCTCTCCATCAAAATTGGGGGCAAAACTGAGAAAAGGAATACTGTCAGTTGTATGGTGCTCAAAGCTCCTGCCAACGACAGGTGCAATCTTGCACTCCTGGCCACAATGAATTTCGTGGGCTTGTTCTGATGTAACTGTCAGACAAGTGCGATAAGTTATGACAACAAGAACACATTTTAAAGAAAATATTTAAATATTGTCCAGCGATTTACCAAATCTACAAACAATATTATCCTACGTTCACAAAATACCTGCTTCTGTACAAATTACTGAAAGACAAATAACTCGAATGGCAGAAAATCTTGCAACAAAACAGAATTCTGGATTACAAGAAATTTGCATTTAGTGTTACTTTTGATGAAAGTACCAAAGTGAATGATGTTGTGCTCTATGTTAAGTTATTAGTATGTTGTTATTTTAAATTATTTATTTTATTTTAATAAATATGTTTAAAAGATACTTGGTACATAATATATGTACAATTTAGATTTTTTATTTGTGTTAATAAAATTTTATGTTAACAAATATATTTAAATAATACATAATTAGTATATAATAAAACTCTAAATCTGTATTCTTGAGACTCTATTGCCTAACTTTGCATGTATTGCCACAGGAATCGAATTGTTTCAAATATTTCCTACTGTATGGCATCCTGAATCATAGTGGTAAATTGGTTTAGTGCACCACAGCTACAAGGTTGCCAACCCCTGTTATAGAAGATTGATTAGAATATTCAAATACAAAATATGAGTGAAATTAAAAAACTTCACAGGAAAATAAATGTTTATTTTACTATCATATCAGAAAACAAATATAGAAAAAATAATAGTAAAATTCTGAGAAAATGTGCTTTATAGTTAAAAGTTAAATGAATAAAAACAAAATTTATATTGTATGTTCAGATGATACATAATGATCTATCTAAAATCATGTTGCCTAACTACGTACTTTATGCTTCATAACCGGAAAGTCTCAAATAAATACCAATAAACAGCTGAAAATTTTAAAATTACATGACACCTTAATGATACAACTCTTTTACCTAGAATGCACATCTATGCAAACTAAGTTTCATCTGTTACTGCATGACAGTATTTTTGTAACTAAAAATTAACAAGCACTTTAGAATAGAGGTGGTCCAAAATTGCTACTTTATAATTTTAAAATTATTTAAGATGAATGCTTTAATTATGTTTGAAGAAATAATTTTGAAATTCAAATGTGAAAAATAGCCTAAAATATGAATAAAATCAGAAGAATGATTCATTAATTAGCAAGAAATAAGGAGAGCAAAGAAAGAATCCTAAAAATAGTAATAAGCAGTTCGAAAGATATTAGTAGGGTAAGTTCTAGGAAATGCTTTTTTCTTTCCTTTGTTTGAGATGCAGTGCTTAAAAGTGGACTGTCTGGCTTCATGCCAAGGCATTTACGGATTAAGCAAACATAAGGCTTTGAGATTTTTACCAGTGCTTACATAAAGGAATCTGGTAATGATGGATAGTCATTCATTAACTTTAATTCTACAACTAAGTAAAGAAATTAAGGAAATCTTACCTCTTCTCTAAATTTCTTTATATTGTCTCCTTTCTATAAAAGACATTAATAAATTACAAAAAAGTTCTTCATAAAAATAAAAATGACTATTACAGAGTTTCTTCTACATAAAAGAACAAATTGAATTAATTACCTTTCCAATAATGCTCCCCACTTCCTAAATATGTAAGAAAAAAATATATAAATAAGCAATTTATATAGATAGATAAACTTCTAACAGGTCACTCATAGAATAAAGGGTATCAAAGTTAAACAAAAAAAAAAAAAAAAAAAAATCAAATGTATTCAAATCTATAATTAAATGTAAAGTTGTAAAGCTAATCTAGAGTTTGCCTGGACAGCATTAAAGACTGCTATCACCCTTTCATACTACAAGCAATTATAAAAAGTATACTAGGCATACCTTACATACTCCCCCCCCCTCACTAACGTAATTTTAAACAGCAAAAAAATACTTCATTATACTAATTTCTTCATACAGATTTTACTCACAATTCCCATTGAACAGAATTTGAGAACAGAAGATGAAAGATTTCTCCCTATTCCACTACTATCATTACACACCATAAGAATGTATTTCTCATATAATGATCTGAATTTTTTCAGGATGATAGCATACAAACTTCAAAAAACTAAATTTAAGCTTTATATACCTTCTAATATAATATAGGTTTTATGCAATGGAAAATAACAACAAATCAATTTTATTATCGCTCAGTATTCAAATGCTCACTTTATAGCCAGGAAGTTCTAGTTTTTATTAAAAAAGACTGTATAATTATTTCTAAGCTATACATAAAAATTAAGAACTAAAAATAAGTCTGAACTTGTCCTGTAAAAAGTGTTAAAAAGAATAACAACAATAATAGTTTACCCCGTATTAATTAGTTTATATAAATAGGTGATACTAAAAAAATAACCATATAGTACAACTTATCTTTCTCCACATTACCTTAGAAATCTTTAAACAATCTAATCTCAACATTAAAATCCTTGCATTTTCAATCTTAATTTCATGCACACTGTTTGCACTCCAAAATGCAAGACAACAAAGAATAAAATACCACAACCTATTTCCTGGACAAATAATATAATATACCAAAAGTGAACTAATTAAAATTACAATACCATCTGATTTGTGGACACAAAGAAATCAATATTCTTTATAGCCCCCATAGCTTGTAGTGCTGCAACGAGATAAACACTGAAAGAAAGAGGCTTCCAATGAGTATTTAGGATATGCCATTCTGGTGCTGCTTCATTTGGACAACCATGGGTTGTGTATGCTAGGACACCATTCATTGACTAGATATGTTCAATAGACACATTGAGAGAATGGGTGAGTTATGGTAACAGTGTAACTTGATGAGCAATAGAGAACTGTTGAATACTGTGTATCATATGCAGCTGTGAATTGCCCTGCTGTAGCTTAACCACAGACAAACCTTGAAATTAGGAAGCACAATATATACAAAAACTTCAAAGATTTAGCAATGGCTGTAAAGTGCTACAACAAGTGCATTAAGAAGATGCAAGAATACAATCTAGTGGCATTCCAAGCCATAACTTCACTTGATGAATCAATGTGGTAATCAAGACATTTGTTACTGTGCTGTTAACAGACTTGGATATGACCATCATGGTGTAGAAGGCAGAATTGAGATTAACCTAAAATGACAATGTTGTGCAAACTGTATGTCCATGTCTGACATTCAGGACACTATTGCAGCCATACACAAATGTAAAGCAGAATGAATAATTGCAGTTCCCCTTCCTTTGCACACAGTCTTGAATAGTATGTGTTAAAACAGATTGTTGCGCTAGGATTTTAGTTAATGTTGTATGATTTGTTATTGCCATGCATACAGCATGCCTGCCATTTCATTCGGTGACACGAGGACGCTTGCGCAACTGTCCTTATCGGCCAGACTGATTCTATATTTCCCTCACTCTGCTGCAATTTTAACCAACACAAGAAATAATTTGTCAGAAGTGGTGTCACAAAAAGTCACAAATGGTGGTTATGAAAAATGCTGAATATTCTTTTGACAGAAGATTAAGAAAAACAAAAATCTCTTAAAATTCTGGAAAGAAAAACCTCTCACTACAAAAGAATAATGGTGTGAACAAATGTCATATACTTTTTCAGTTATTTAAAAACATTATTATAAGTCTCAGTAGAAAGAAGCTTTGAAGACAACAATAAATGAAATTAATGTTTTCTTTTTCAAATGGAGACAAATCTGCAAGACAAAATGTCTTGACAAAGCATGTCATTCATATTAGCAAAATTATTTTATATGGGAAAGCTAGTCATCCCCCCCCCCCCGAAAAAAAAGGCCACTAACCAGCAGCTGAGAAGCAAAGTCGCTTAACACTGGTAGTTTGGTCCAAGTTTGAACACCGCAAACAGGCTGGCTGCATACGCGATACTCGTTTTCATAATTTCTCCATGTGTAATATGCACACCAGCCAGTTTCCCTTAGAAAGTACTCCACAAAGCATCTCTTCCCTTAGGCAGATAGCCCTTGAGCGCTTTGCCGTAATCACACCAATCATCTGAAAAAAAAATTTCTGAAAGCCAGAAACAACTGGCTCAAGAATTTTAAAAGTAGTCAGAGAACTGTTTCAAGAAATTTTGTGATGAAGGCGCATTTATACTTTCTGGCTGAAAATAATTCACAAATTTATGGGGTGAAGAAAATGAAACTACTCCTCTTATTAGTAACTGATATAATATGAACTAACTGGAAAGGGATTCGAAATTAACTGTTATAAAATTAAAATATACCTTACAAAGTGTTTGCTTATTCCTTGACTGGTGGACTCTCTAATTCAAATAGCCAAAACTATATAATTACTGTCTAAATCTGGCAGAAAAATTGTGAATCTATTGATAACAGGCATTGAAAAATGAGCCATAACATTAAATTTATTCTCACGTATCCTTAGATAAATTGTCCATATAAAGGTATGCACAGTTATGTATTTAAATTTCATTTTACCAACAAGGATTACTGACAGCAAGGAGATGAGATCAATGACCCTTATTAGTCTGAAATTGCTTCAAATCTCATCAGGGCTATCTGCATGTATGTGTTCAGAAGTCTTGCCCCCTCCCGATATGTAACATGAATACAAAAACTGCTCATAGAATGCTCTGTAGAAAGAGATTACAATTTCTTTTATTAGGCAGATAGATGTGTTTCGCTATATTTAGTGAAGCAAACAAAATAAACTGAATCTTTGTTCTACAGGGATTAAACAAAAAGTGTGATTTTTTTTTAATAGTGCCAGAATTGAAAATATTTCTATAAAATTCTACAACTAATTTTGAGAAATTTTGTAGAAAAACTGGAAGTAGTACATGTCTGGGACTAATACTGTACTGTCTCGGACTAAATAAAACATGTAACCAACTTTTATGAGCACTTTAAAATATAAAACACCATACTTTATTACACAATTATCTTTTCAAGAAAGAAATAGTTCCCTTTTATTTGAGAGACGACACACAGTATCATGCATTTCCAAAAATGTTCATAGCTGAATCTAAAATGTTCACCATCAGTGCTTTACATTTCATAAACAGCATATAGATCCGGTATTTATCATAAATCCACATTTATCATTAATGCCATAAACAAAAGAAGAATGAATAAAAATTTTGATGCTACATCACAAAATTTTAAATGAGTACAAGCATGCAAGGGAGAAAAATATCAATTTATCAGATCTCATACAGTATAATTTATAACGTCTTACCTTCCCTTGCATGATAAGACGGACAGTAAGAGTAACAGCAGGTGCAACTCCATTTGGTGTGAGAGGTCCTTGCTGATGAGGTATGTGGTATATACTTTTTAAAGGAGCTTCAACACCTGATGCCATCTTCCTATAATAAAAAGAAAATATTAGAATATGTATAAAAACTAATATTAGAATATGAATAAAAAAAACTAAACACTTACATTAAACCTGATATAGGTTTTTTTTTTTTTTTTTTTTTTTTTTTTTTTAATTTCAAAATAATTCTAAAAACACAAGAGTAGTTTCTGTGGCTGATAATAGTTAATGAAAATTACTTATGCCCAATTTGGCACATGAAATATTTATTTCTATTCCAGATCTATGCTACATATCTAAGGCTTACTCATATGTAGCTTATAATTAATTAACTGAGCATTTAATAAATATCTTTCTTTTTTAGAACTTAAAAATTATTTTAATTAACCTTTGTCAAACACAAAACAACTTTTTAAGAACAACATAATACAAGACTATTACACCAAATACTGGCAGACTGACTATAAAAGATCAACTCACAAAATATATTAATTCTCCCAAACAAATAAAATTAGGAACTTGCATTTCATAAGAAAATTTATATTTAGTAAATGATAATGAAAAAAAAAAAAAAAAAAAAAAAAAACAGCATATGTACATTGCTTATTGGAAAATAAAATATACTTTGCTCCCTATATTACACTTAAAAAAAAAAAAAAAAAAGTATGTAGGTATATAATAGCTCAAGTGTAATATTTTTACACATGATTATTTATCCACAAAAATCTTCATCATATTTATAACACAAGTTATATTAAACAGGTTTATTCAAAGAACTATACTACTATACTCAAAACACTATAAATGTTACATGTTTTTTAATATATTTCAATTATTTAACTGAAAAAGTTTGGTTTGGTTCGGTTTATTTAATTATGGCAAAGCACACTAGGGCTATCTGCCTAAGGGGAGGGATACCTTCGTGGAGGACTTTCCAAGAGAAACTGCCTCGTATACACATTACACATGGGGAAAACCACGAAAACGCCCATGCAGCCAGCCCGTTTGCGGGATTCAAACCTCGAACCAAACTACTAGTGTTCAGCGACTTTACCGCTCGGCCACTAGTGGGCCTTTAACTGAAAAAGATTCACTATTGATTTGGCAATATTATGCAGCAACACTTCTTATATATTTAAGATAGTGCCTTTTTTTTGTCAAATGTCACATGTGTTTAATGAAAAAGAAATATTAGTTATTTATGTGTTCACAGCAGACATCTGGAGTTTACAAGGTTGCGTAAAATTTATAAAAGACTCAAAGTTTCAAAAGTATTTTAAGTACCAGATAACAAGTTATTATCAGTTATCAAATGGTGGAGTAAATGGAACAAGTAGAATTTATACATTTAAAATCAGTATATATGCTTTAATACTTATAAAATTATTTTCATTTAAAAAGACCCCGCTCTCAGGGAGAAAAAAAAAAAAAAAAAAAAAAAAAAAAAAAAAAAAAAAAAAGAAAGATAATTTTTTATAATAATTCTCAAAATATTTAACTAAATAAAAATAAGTATGCAATTTTGAACTTTTACGAATTTATTTTGAAAATCCCTTAAAAAAACACAGAATTATAACAGGTCAGTTATTCTTTAGTTTTAGAATGAGCAAATATGAAGGTGTTCATGACAGCAGGATCTATATAGATATAAAAGAGGAAAGCATATTTTCATACATAAGAAAGATGCTATTATTCAACTTGGAATTTTTCAAATAAAGTGCTATAAAAAATTCTATGGGCTGAAAACTAAACAATGAACAGATTATTTTTTGTTTAAACATAGAATTCAAGATACAATTCTGTTATTGGGACCAGATTCAGAAACGTATGTGTGTATGTATATATATATATATATGTACGCATGTATATATATATATATATATACATGCGTACATATATATACATCCATTCCTACATTTCAGAACCCAGTCTCAATAACAGGACAGTACCAAATTTAATTATGTATCAAATGAGTCTGTTGAATAATATACCATTAGTTTCTCAAAAGTTCCATGGTTTTGTGAACTTCTTTAAAATTGGCTTCCACTTGATTGCATAGAGGGTATTTACACATTTTTAGAATGATTTCAGGATCATTAATTAATATTTAAAACGTATAGAGTATTTTTTTAAATATTCAATCTGACAGGATTTGTTTTCCAAGTCTACAAGTCTGCATCATGATTTCCATAATAGGAGGGCTCTTTGTAAAATTACCAGAGTACAGATTGCCATTCCTTTGCCACTACTTTCCAGAGTCTATCAATCATGCTGGGTTTGTACTTAGACAGAGCTCAAGAGACCAAAGGCCCAAGAGTCAATAGGTGCAATGTCAGGAGATTTTGCAAGATTACTTTGATAATGTATATACATAAAACCAGTGTCAGTCTTCATTTTTTTCAAGAAATGCAGTGATACTTTTCAAAGTATAACTCATTGCCCTGTCTTGATGAAGTTTTCACTCATTGAAAGTCACTGGGATAAAGAAATGGAATTTTTTCAGTAAACATCAGACATAAAGCACTTTCCTGATAGTATGCTGAGTTGATTTTAACATTTTCCCCACTCTTCTTATTTTGAATTTGCCAATGTAAGAGGATTCTGTAACCCTTTGCAGAAACTTTCTATGTACTGATGAAACCATGTTTGTATATTTTCTTTCTAGTCATTTTTGATAATAAATAGACCTTTTTCTAGCTGCAGTTATTTACTTCATCAAGGCTCACCACAATGTGTTTCTATTTATCTTCTACTAAATCGTTTTCATATAGGGTCCTAAAAATTGTTCTATGTTGAGCTCACATGCTTCAGCAAAAGCTGGTGAATAATATGCTTTTTTTTTTTTTTTTTTTTTTTTTTAAAGGTGTAAAATCTTGGTTTATTATTTTATTTATTATTTCTACAGATGATTTAAGCCTTTGCAACTCATTTCTGCATCAGCAGATTTTCTCATTACCATCTATTTAACAGTAGAAACCATGCATATGTACCTTTTTCCATGTATTTGTTTGGAGATTTCTTTCCATGTAGAAGTAATGTTTGATGATTTTTCCCTCTCTTATTAATAATGCTGCTTGTTTTGCACTTAGAAATATTAAAACTATACATTTTACAATGTTTTTGAGTTATGAAATAGGACTATTTCTCTTTGCAAAGTGCAAAAACATATAGTTCATAATCCACAGCTTGTTTACATGTGGCATTTTGAAAGAAGGATTGATTTAAAAGTAGCAGACACTATTTCTCATTTCAAATAATAAGTTGTTGCCAGAAAATTTTCATTCCAAAACATATGCTTTTCAAAAATTTTTATCAAAATTCTTAAAAATGTGTAAACACCCTCTATAAACCTTTATAATTTCTAATACACTCTAATACACACACACACACACACACATATATATATATATAATATTTTAAGACATGTTACAAATAAGAAAAGAGAATCAAATATTTCAGATTATGCAGAATATGACAATTTTTCTTATAAATGAGTGCAGCTTGAAATTTCAGCAGGTATTTGAAATGAAAACACACTCTTTAATTAGGACTGTACTCATTAAAACAGTATATCTGGTCAACTTTGAGTTTGGTTAACCTTCCTTTTGGAATGCTCAGCAATGCTGCAAATGCAATTTCAATCTAATCATTTTTGTTGCTTAATAAATTCGGAATTAATCCATGAACTCAAAATCAATGCATAAAGGACAGTTTCCTTTTGACTATTAATACTACTTTGCATATACTACAATAATAACTATTTTATGCATATATATATATACTACACAAATAAAAATAAAAACATACTTTAAAAAGAGTCCAGATAAGATTTTTATGAATGCTTGTTATCATTAAAATTCTAAAATCAAGAATCAAACTAAAATGATTAAGCATAAGAATGAAAAATATTCCTACAGCATTTTAAATACAATCGCGATAACATATGCGTACTCATAATTAGTTGGTGGAATTTTTGCATAAATGATAAAATTTAATCAATGTTTGAGATTAATTTCAAATAAAAATTGCAGAGCTTTTCTAGAGACAAAGAAGCAATTCCCGTTCATAAGCTAAATTATTCTTAAATTTGAATTACTTTTTAAATAACTCTTGAAAGGAAAATATGCGGTTTGCCACATAAAAAAAAAAAAAAAAAAAAAAAAAAAAAAAAAAAGATACTGCAACGTTATCAAGTTAGAACAAATAATTCAAACAAAATAAAAAAGATCTGAAAGTTAGCAGTATTTCCATAGATGAAGTTACCCAGGTAGCTTAAAAATTAAAATATCCGGAAATTACGCACAAGTAAACTTCACTTAATGGTAGTTCGAAGCGACGGCACACGTGAACCACTATTTCTTTAATTTTTATACATGACGCAATACTCTGATGAGCTCAGACAATTACAGACATAAGCTAAAACTATCATACCGGTAAATAAAAAAAAAAAAAAAAAAAGGCAGAGGCAGAAATAAGAAGACCCACCTATGCGGAATCCGGCCATCCAAAGTTTCGCGGGAACACGGCCAAACGAGCCACCACAGAAAGAGTAGTCCTAGAGTGTAATCCAATTATAGGGGCGAATTTGCTGAGCATATCACTTTAGAGGTCTCACAACAGAGACAAAAAAAAAAAAGTGGGAAAATGAAAGGAAAGCAGGATGAGAAGAAAGAATTCCATCCCAATGAAGCGAGTTGCAATCAAATTAGGTGAATAGCTTCTAAATAGAGTCTGGAAAATGCCTAGGAGCTCCACGAAGACATACACACCTGCCTGCGCAGTCTTTTCAATCGAAATGAAAACAATAGGAAAAACTTGTAACCTTGGAACATTGTGTCGCAAGCGTTCCACATCACAGATAAGGAAAATTGACCCATTATTCGCTCTTCCAAAATTCGAAGTGAAACATCTACGACTTTTAAGCTAAAGAAATCATTACAGTTTTCCTTTAACTAGGAAACGAATATTTTAAAAGTTTACGTAATATATATATATATATATATATATATATATGTGTGTGTGTGTGTGTGTGTGTGTGTGTGTGTACATAAACACACACAAGAGCAAGATTTAAGTTTTTTTATAAGCATACAGGAAATATTTAATAAGGCAAGTTTCCTTCACTCAAGAGTCAGTTGAAAATTCATAAAAAGGTGTAAAACAAAAATAATACGAGTAATGATATGTAAGCATGAGAATAAAAAGTAACATATCGGAATAAATTATAAGGAAATTGCAGATATGTGAGTGTTGAAATAAAAATCAACATCACACAACAATAAACCTCCCAAATGGACCCTCTCAATTTTAAATTACAACGGTAGCAGCAATATGGAACATATATTACATATATACAAGTTCTACATGTCTTTAGGGAGATTAGTCAGCGCTACCTTTGTTATCATCAAATAACGCAAAGTTTAAACTAGTAAATCACAAATGACCATACAGCCCATCCCAATAAAGCAAAAAAAAAAAAAAAAAAAAAAAAAATTATAAATAAAAATATATTTAAAAAAAAAAATCTGACAGGTTTCAGATTTTAACGGTCGCCCAAAAGGGTTTGTTTAGGATTTTTACGCTCTGGCTGAGCTCGCAATCTGTCCTGCTGTTACACACTTCCCCTACCCCCCTTTTTTGGCTTTTCAAATTTATTATTATGCATAAATTTTTCGCACTTACGCCATATACAATTCAACAGCAAAATTACAAAATTTTTAAAAGCGCCACAGTAGTTTACGTTTAAAATTCTCGATGTAGCGTTAAGTGTTGGCATACATTTTCCTATGGAAATGTACGCCAACACCGGGGAAGAACCCGGTGTTTTCTCAGCACATTTCGTATCAATGGCTAGTTTTCTTAAAAGGATGGCTTTACAAAACTTTTTATCTTTTTATTATTTAATGTTTCGTGTGTGTGCTTTTCTTATTAAGTATCACGTTCTTGGCGCTTACGCCACATGAAATTCGATTCAACAGCAAAATCATAAAATATTTAAAAACAGCATATCTTTAGAATTTCCGGTAGACAGTCTCGTACGTTGCAAGTTTTTTTTTTTTGGGGGGGGGGGAGGGTAATCCTGTCATTGCTCGATTTGAAATCGTTGAGTTTCTAAATAAAAAATTAATTAGTTTTACAAATATAAAATTCGAGCTTCTATGCGTCGGGCGGAGAACTACGTCATTCAAAATTTTTTTTTCACACTGCAAGAAAAACGCATACATTCATGCAAATCCCTCATTATTTAATTTCTTTCTTCTTTTATAATATTTGTGGGCAACAATTTAAAAAGTGATTCACCGTTTATAGTGATTCAAATCAAAATACCGTTTCAAGACTAATATCCTATTCGGGACTAACGTCCTTTTTGGGCTAAAAAGGATAAGATGGCAATGCATGATAAACGCATTGCGAAATAGTAAATGTACACAAAATTACATTCTGATTATTATTATTATTATTATTATTATTATTTACAATTCACATAATGTATGAAAACAAAGTTTAACTTTAACTACTTACTTTATTTTAGATTATGTTGTCAAAATAGGTAAACCCACCGACTAAGTAGGTCGCACGAACCAAGCAAGTTTGTCTCGGAAAATGAACTTTTATTTCTCAAATAAATTACAGCCTTTTTCTAAAATCCATACCGTATGAAATACACTGAGCCATTATTTTATCAAGCACGTTTTATATATTATTTTTTTATTTTTTGCTGCTTTCGTCTGTCTAAACACCATTGGCGAATATCTGAAATAGAGCTGCATTCTGTTTGATATCAGAGCAAAATAACTTACTAATGAAAGGAACGATGCACCAGAGTGATATATATTTAAAGTGTATAAAATACTAAAACTTCCGAAAAATAGCCACTACCTTAATGTATTCAGCTATGACAGATCGATTCAATTAAAAATTTGAATAGGTAATGTACCAAAGTACGTATCGTTAGTATTATATTTTGAAAACAACATTCAATGCAATTCAATTTAAATAACAGATAAAAACTTAAAGCATACTTCGCATTTATACTTCAATAAAATGAAAGCATATACATGCCCTCACTTCAGAAGTAATCAAATTAACTAAGTTAAAAATTGTTCACTTCAGGGAAATTACGAATGATATCTGACGTCAGTTTGACGGTTTTAGTTAAACACACTAAGAAATATATATAATTTATAATAAAAACTTTCCGTATACCATCTTGAAGGAACTCAAATTCAATTACCATAAATGAAAAAACAATTTTTTGTAGAATTTAAATTATTAATTTCAATCTCCTTGTTTAAAAAAAATCTGCTAAGAAAAATTGGGTTTTCATCCGCAGAGAACCCTTTGGCGCCGTTGCAGTTTTACTCGCCAAGCTGAGCCGAGCCGTAAGCGTGATATTTTGTAAACGTGGTTGGTTTTTTGTGACGTAAATTCAAGTTAGCAGACAATGGTAGTAAAAATTAACAGATAATAAGTATGTAGATATAAAACTAACAGGTTAAACGTGATATACGAAAATAAATTTCTATTAAATTCAAGTTAGCACAGAAAACAATGTATTAAACATAACGGGAAGTAAAAATTCATTTAAAAAATAACAATTAGTTTTCTTATACTTACGTTTACAATATACTTATATGTATTTTCTCTAATTCATAATAAAATACTAATATTTCTATTACAAATGTCTTTTTTTCACTATTAAGTACTTTGCCTGTTGATTGATGTATTTCGGTAAGAGCCATGCCCATGTAATAAATTAATGAATGCATGACCATATCCATTTTACATAGTTTTATGATATGATAAATGTTTTATGATATGACATGATATATCCATTTTACATAGTTTTAAGTTTTTTTTTTTTTTTTTTTCAAGTTACTTGCATACAGCTTAAAGCATTTTACGTTGAAACAAATACCTATCCTTTTTCATAATATATTTCACAATACAAATAACCTTCAACAGTAATCAAATTTTCTTCAGTAGCATTTTTAATAAAACCAGAAATTTATACATTTTAAAATTATTATAGGGGTTGGAAACCTCATGGATCTGCGTGCTTACAGCTGTTAATAATTAAGAACATAACGTGAACAGCCATGTTACAAATTAGCATTCACCCCTCCCGCCATAATTTCTTCCTTTGATCCCGAACTGACGACCCGAGAACCGGCATCTTTCGACGAAAACTTCTTTAATTACGCGAAAATATTTCTATCTATTCGTTGTTAAAAAATTCAGAAAAAATAATAATAAATAAGAGAAACATAATATAAATCTCCAAATGCGAACAACGACAACCTTCGCATAAGCGAATAGGATGAATTAGCTAGGTTACCAGGTTTGAACTATTATCGCCATAGTTGGCAATGTTTACATTTACCGGGTTCTCTGCGGAAGTGCTTCCGAAAAATCTCTAGTCGCAAAAATATCAAAACCAAAAGTAAATTTAATTGTAAAAGTAGCTATTGTCATTGATCGCAGATTAATCGACTTATGACGGGGATAAACCAATTTACCATCAATTAACAACAACTAAATTAAAAGAGAGTGTTTCATTTTACTTCCAAGTAAGCATCAAATTATTTGCTATATACAAACCATAAAGTCACAATTAATACTCCATCCTAATAAAGACGGTCCATTTAAGCCAAATGAATCTTGTTAAACAAAATAGCAAATAATCTTAAAATTAAATTTTCTCATTAAGAACACAATTAATCCGAAAGAGATGCTTACTTTACAAGACATACCCCCTACACTCTCATTTTCAAACTCAAAAACAGAAGTAAACATATTAGAACATTCAAAAAAAGCTATATTTATTCAAAATATAAGAAAATCAAAAATGATAATCTTAAACTTTAAAATAAGTAGCTAATTAGAAATTTAAAGATCAAACTAGTAAGTTAAAATTAACAAACGTGCCTTCAAAATTTTAAAACCAAATGGCTGGAAATTCAAGTATGAAGTTGATGGAAGTAAAAGGGTTGTCGTAAAGTGCAGTTTTCTATCTAAGAAAGTTTAGCTTAAATTGGCGAGAAAATTGGAATTCTTCTTGGAGATAATACATAGAGAGTAGGCTGTTACTAAAACAGCGCTAAAAAGCTGTTATTAATTAGAATATAAATTCAAAATAGAGTAATTAAAAGGCCTATGACAGGCTTGACTTGCGCTAAAGCTGCAAAGCAATAAACCAAGAATTCATAATAATTTATAATAAGAAAAGTTTCCATATACACTCACTTCCAAAAGTTAAGCACGGAGAGGAAAACGTTAATTTCCGGAAGCAAATCAAAATTGAAGAGGATGCAATTCGCTGCAGAGGTAGATGGAAGTATGCAAATATGTTAGGTAACAGCCAATCGCGCTTTCATGTCAAGAAATATGCAAAAGAAAGACAGGCTTATAAGAAGCCAGCTTTATGAAGGGTTACAGATTCTTATTTACACATCTTGTCTCTGTGACAACTTTTGTTCTGTTCTTTGTACTTCCAGGAACCCATATTGGACGACAACTGGCAAAAAGCCTGCAATCCACGCAGGTTAAGTCCAGGATAACAGAGGAAAATGGAAATGGAATGGGTTACAGACGTTGATTGTAAGTGCTGATAGAAGGTGTTTAAAACTTTCGTACAATTTGTTTTCAAGACATACGTGTTTCTATGACTTCTTCGAAGACGAATGGAAGATTGTGAGCGCTGGCGTACTGTGGGCCGCATTGAAGCAGGACAGTCGATCATAGCTGTTGCTCTTTCCTTCGGCGTTCATCATTCTGTAATTTCACGTTTATGGAAAGAATTCCAAACCACACAGACAGTTGTAGGAAGACCCGTAGCCGGTCGCCCAAGGGTTACAACCCCCGCGGAAGATCGATATATTGCTACTGTAGCCAAGCAGAATTGCAGAGCGACCTCCACACGTGTGACATCTATGGTTACAGCGTCCATTGGTAAGGCGATATCTGCAGCTACTGTACGCCGAAGATTACATACGAGTGTACGCCCGGGTACCTCGATTTTGTGTTCCTCTATTCGTCCAATCAAGAGGGGCACGATTAGAGTGGTGCCGGAAACATGTCAATTGGAATGTGTCTGACTGGGGCAATGTCATGTTTATTGATGAGTCAAGATTTGCTCTGGAGCCAGATGACAAGCGTATAAGGATATGGCGTTAACAACGAACACGCAACCAGTCCCAAAACATCACCGAACATCACGCATTCCGAGGCGAAAGCATTATGGTGTCAAGGTTCTTTAATATACTAAGGTTAGGCCAGGAACGGAAAAAGCGTGCCATTGGTTGCTGGTAGTGACGTCACCCGGGAGACAAGACACATCGGCCGACGCGTCTGCTACATGATTTTCGTAATGGAAGTAATGTAAACTAAAGCAAAATAATCATTTTAAATGTGGTAGATACACCGGAAATATCGGGTATATACTTTCCGATAAAGTATTTTGTTAAAGCAATGTTTATTTTATGCACAGAATTCGTACGAATGCTGAAAATAATTGTAAACATTAAATTCTTATCATAAAGGAAAGCATTAGGAAATGAAAAACGATATTTAAGTTAATTGAGGGAAATAAATATTGTAAAACAAGCTATTTTTCAATATTTTTCGTAGTATTGTTTGCACTAAAGAAATTTTGTTGAACAGAACACATGATGGCATAATTCCTAAGACCATGGTAAAAACATAATCAAAAAGTATTATTCTATTTAATTTCATTGCTCATGCATTTTTTTTAATACAAATGAACTTTGACATTCCATGAGAAATATATGATCGTGATTTTCAGTTTAATTTACATATCTCAAGCAAAAATATATATAAAAAGATTTGACATAACAAATTCATATTTAAATACCATAAAATTCTATAAATTTCTTAATATTCGTCATTTATACTTTTAAATAGTATACTTATCACATTATTTTTAAAGTCACTTCATACTGATTCACTTCAGATTTTAGCAGAAGTGCATATATTTTCAGTATAATCTAAAAGTACTCTTATAATCCCTTACACTCCCAAGATTTCTATATAACATTTATCCTGACCGTGATTATTTGCTATGGTAAATAATCTTCGATATTGGCATCCTATTCTTCCTTCCATACAATAAAAATGGAACAATTAAAATACATTTTCTTACACATATACGCACAATAATAAACTTGCCCTACACCTTAGTGTGTATACGAGCCAGTTTCCCTGAGAAAGTCCTCCACGAAGGCATCACACCTATTACGCAGATAGCCCTAGTGTGCTTTGCCATAATTAAATACACCACCACATGTTAGTTTCAATTCAGCCTGTACACAAATTAAATATTTTTAATGACTAATGTATTTTTAACAGGTTGTTTCTTAAAATACTTTTGTTATACTCAAAATATGTGTTCAATATTGAATTATTTTTCTTTCTCTTATAATTAAAAACTAGTTATATGGAATCAAAATTAAAACATATGCAGCAGTTAAATAACACTGAACAGAATATCTTACTTACTCTTTCGCTATTTGTATTCCAGCATTATACACAGATTTGTTTTCCTTCAGGGTCAGGTATGTGTAAGTTCACTTAGTTATATCAATTAAATTACATTAGGCATATGCATCAGTTAAACAACATTGAAGGAAATATGTCGCTCGCTCATCGATGTTTGCATCATAGTGTGGCCGATAAATTGTTCTTTCTTCTGAAGCATGTATCAGTTTACTATGTCTCAATGCTTAACCCAGACATTGCTTCAATACATAGAATTACTTTTGGGATGTAAAGAAAGTAACCAAAGCATGTGAATTAACTTAGATAAGCAAATTTATCAACTAATCATTCAGGTAGTCACTATTGGTAAACACGACATTGAGATTAAATATCTCGCTATAAGTCTACTTCATAAAAGGAAAATTATGATAAAAAATTAAAATAGAAGTAAAATGAAAAATAAATGTAAAATTACATAAAAGTTATGTATGAAAACTACATAAATTCATTTAAAAAATAGTCAGTTATTTTATCTGGTTGTAAAGAAAGTTTTCCACCAAAAACGTTCTTCATAAAACTAGAAAAAAACAACAACATGAAGGTAGTATATATAGCACGGGTACAAATCACCAGACAAATCTATGATTTTCTGTCAACATTTTGGTAGTTTTTCAAAATCATCGACACATAAACTTGGTGGCCACGAGTTCAAAAGCAGATCAACTACATTTTGGACATCCTGCGCAGAATGGAAGATAGCACCAGCAAGATGTGGCTGCAGGTGTGATTAAGTAATCTCATGCAGTACCCAGTAATTGAACTTGTGCGTCAAATCTACGAGATACTCAGCGCAACTAATGGACATGGCACTAATGTCTAACTCTTCAGCTTTCACTCTCTCGAGACCATACGCAAGCCCTTGAGTGGTTACATATTGATATTCAACAAGTTCTCGTAGGTGGGCCTCATCAACATCAGTAGGTTGGCCAGAGTGATCTGCTTCTTCAGTATCATAAGCCTTGTTTTTGAACTTTAGGTACCAAACCTTCAGTGTCATTTGATATAACATTAGCACATAAAGTTGTACACATGATTTGGCGAAATTTTGTAGCTGACTTTTTGCAAAAGAACTGGAAGAAAATTATATAGTTCTAATCTGGTAGTGTGATAGTTCCATTTCACACACCTTGTACTTAATGGTATTTTTTTATAAATTTAAGAGCACACCGTTCTAAAGCAAGTCTCTCTTTTTCAAATACATTTTGCAATACAGTGTTCTAAAGCACGTTTCTTTCTTTAAAATGCATAATCTTTAATCATATATACAAAATATGATTCGAATTTCAAATCTTTCTTTAATCCTATATACGGAATATGATTAAATATGCCAATGTGAAATTTCGCGAAGAGGATATTTGAAGTGGCAGGATACTTTCATTAAAACTCGAAAGCTTACTTTAATTGTTGGGAAAGACATTTCATGTCATAAGAAAACACACATCTTTTTAATGCATGAAAAATATTTTCTGGTTCTCTGCTCCTTGAATGTCATAATCCTTGTTTTTGCATTTTCGGTACTAAACCTTCATAGTTTCATATGACATTACATTAATACCTAAAGTTTTACACGCGATTTGGTGACATTCTGTAACTGACTTTTTGCAACACAAATGGAAGTAAATGATGATTCTATTCTGTAGTAGTTAAAATAGATGTAGTAGTTAAGTAAATGATTCTATTTTGGAGTAGTTAAGTAGATGATTCTAATCTGTAGTAGAAATAGTTTCATTTCAGACACCTTGTATTCGATAACATATTTGTTTTATACATTTCACAATACAAAACTCTCACAGTTTCATATGACATAACAGTAGTACCTAAAGTTGTACACATGATTTGGTGACATACTGTAGCTGACTTTTTGTAACACAACTATAGTAGAAATAGTTTCATTTCAGACACCTTGTACTCAATGATAAATGATATTTCTTTTATACATTTCACAACACAGTGTTTTAAAGCAAGTTTCTTTCAAACACCAAAATTGTTTGACAAAATATGATTAAATATGTCAATGTGACATGTTTGCGAAGAAGATTTTTGCAGTGGTAGGATACTTTCATTAAAACACGAAAGCTTGTTTTGATTGTTGGGAAAGACATTTCATGTCGTAAGAAGTCTCACATCTTTGTAATGCATAGAAAATGTTTTTTGGTACACTATTTTCTAGTACTATGCTTCTTGAGTGTAATAGTCCTTATTTTTGAATTTTCGGTACCAAACCTTCACAGTGTCATATGATATAACATTAGTACCTAAAGCTGTACATATGATTTGTTGACATTCTGTAGCTTACTTTTTGCTACATATCTGGAAGTAAGTGGTGGTTCTAATCCGGTAGTGTGATAGTTCTCTTTCTGATACCTTGTACACAATGATATTTTAATACAATTCACAACACACTGTTCTAAAGCAAATCTCTTTCTTTGCCAAAAATTGTTTGAGAAAATATTAGTAATCCTTGTTTTGAGTCCTTGTTTGAGCCATAGCCCTTGTTTTTGAACTTTCAATATCAAACATTCACAGTCTCATATGATGCAACATTAGTACCTAAAGTTGTATGCATGTTTTGTTGACATTCTGTAGCTCCCTTTTTGTAACATATCTGGAAGTAAATGATGGTTCTAATCTGGTAGCATTACAGTTCCATTTCAGACATCTTGTACTTAATGTTAATGGTATTCACTTATAAATTTTACAACACAGTCTTCTAAAGCAAGTTTCTTTCTTTAAAATGCCAAAAATTGTTTGACAAAATATTATTAAATTTGCCAATGTGAAATGTTTGCGAAGAGGATATTTGCAGTGGCAGAATACTTTCCCTAAAACACGAAAGCTTGTTTTGATTGTTGGGATCATGTCATAAGAAGCCTCACATCTTTGTAAATGCATGGGAAATGTTTTCTGGTACACTATCTTCAAACTCGACACTGTGTAGTAAAGAATCATATGCATTTGACTTAACTGGCAATGATTTTTTACACTCATTTTCATTAACATTTTGAACTTCTTCATCATCATCAATCGCTGTCCTGGCTGCTATTGAAAAGTATCTTCATATATGAGTAGGATGTAATATGAGGAGGAGTTATAAAGATGATGCAATCCACTTCTGTACCTTTTTCATATCAGCCTTATTTCTTTTCTTCTTTTTCATTTCTGTATTCAAATACCTCAAGCGTATAAATGTTCGTGTCTTAACATATATTTTAATGATTTCATTATGCACATCAGGAAACTTTTGTGCAATTTTTTTACACATAGTTTGCATAATGTTATTATTTCTTGAAAGACCATCTTTCCCATGTTCACTTACAAACACTACTTCAAATTGACTTATTTTTTTTAACCATTCCTCAGATGGAACAAGTAAACCACCACGAGAAAGCGTTTCTATCCAACCAACGTGTTCATCTGAAGGCAGATGGAGCAATTGTTCTGTAGGTGTTCCCAAAGAATGGTCATATTTTCTTCCACGGTAGGCTATGTAGCCTGCAAGGTACCGAAAACCCTCTACAGAGCAGTCAGCTGCAGGTTCACTTGCAAGGGTCAATCTAGAATTATCAAAAACAATATCCCTCATCTCAGTTTCACCGTCTAACATCTTCAGAGCTTCAGTCATGTCAGGTAAAATATTACCAAAAAAGTTGGAAGTAATGTATGCATCTTCCTCCTCATCAGGAGCAACAGAAGATGTGTTAGAAAGTGAAATCTGGTAGGAATTATTAGTTAACAATAAAAGACGCATTCGATACTTCATGTCTACGGGCAGTGGATGATCATAGAAATGGCCAAGACCGCGGATTCGGGAAAAAAAATTTTCCAGGCAATCTTGATTTAGTCTGGAAGTTAAAAGGTATTTAACTCCTAATTGTTTCAAATCAGAAAATAACCCCAGCAGTGATGTAATCGACATCATAAATCCTTTCTGAAATGGTAATAGGTGCTTTGCCTTGCCCACTCTCATGTCTTCACAAAAAGCATAAAATTTCTTTAAGGTTCTCTCCTGGATTTCTTCATGTATCCCATACGCACAAGATAACACTGTATCAGAGACAGGTTTCCTGGAGTTAAGAATATCAAATGAATTATTCACTAATTCAAAAAAAATTGCAGTTTCCTCTTCTTCTGGTATAAGATAGCGGATACCTTGTGCAGTATGGTTTGAAAATAACTGCGCAGCTAAATGCACACGCTGGTGTTCATTACCTTTAACAGAAATGTGACTTACGGACAACTTTGGGCAAATTTTCACTTCTTTGCAATCCATCGATATCAATCTTTCGATAGGTTCTTTTGTAATTAATTTATTTCCCGGAAGCATTAATCCGTCATCCAAAAAGTGATTACGAAGAAGTTTCAAAAGGTGTGGCACATCAGCAAACACCCACACACGTTTACTAGAGTCCTGGGGATGTGAAAAGCTGCTGTTCAGATGAGTAATCTGAAGTTTTGTCCACACAGCACGATTTCTACCACCCAAGTCAGCTACAGCTGCAACTACATAATATCCAATTTCTGCTAATGTTATTATTATATCTTTCAATATTTCTGCCGTCATTTGCGTATCAAAGTCGAAATATATTGGCTGCTTCCAGCTTGCAAGAAGTCCTCGCACCATTACTACTTGAACATTTCTATGTGGGCCAACAATCTTATCTTCTGCTTGGTCATAACAGATTCTACTATCCACGTTCATTTCATCGAATGAAAGAACACACATACATTCTTTGTCTGTCATCTGTAATGCCCCAGCACGCATAACATGAATTACATCGTGTAGCAAACCAGGAGAACAGCGAAATGAACAAAATACCCATCCCTTCAAAGTCGAAATGCTAGGAAATGGAAATCCCATTTTTTGTCTGAGATAGTTATAGCATCTTTTGGATACTGCCCTAAGTGTTGCAGATTTGCAAATGTCATCTGCATTCCACTTAACATATTTTTTATTTGACATGAGAAAGCGAATTTGATTGTCCGTAAAAATTGTCCCTAAAATTTTTTTAACTGCACTATGTACTTGTTTGCTTGTTACTTTCCTGCTCATTTTCTGATAGCTACGCAATTTTCTACGAGAAGCAGTAAGTTCAGTAAAAATAATTTTCTTTTGCATTTTCAATTGACTGCACAACACATTTAATCTCTTATTTTCCTTTTCTAAGATTTGCACACGCTCAACTAAATGAGATGTGTCACTGGATGTAAACTGAGTTGCACAGTCTATCTTATCAGCTTGTAGTTTTTTCTTTTTGGGGGAAAGGGAAGCTAAATTTTCCAATGCTCGTTTCCTTGTTCCCCGAGCCTGACACCTGCTTGCTCTATCCCTTTTTAGCATAAATTTAGATGACTCATTCCTGTTAGAAAACGTTCTCTCCAGATTAGGTTCAGTTTTTGAAGCACAACATATATACTTTATTGATGAGTTATTTTCACATGATGATGACGGAAGATGTAAAGTGGGAACAGCATTGGCTTTCAGCACCCTTTTAGGAGTTGAACCAAGCAATTCTGCCTTTAGATCTCGTACGTAGTCATCAGGTGTAAAATGAAGAGCACATACTCTGGCATTTTCGATGTTGAAATTATCTGCTCTTTTGCAGCGATTAGTCCATAACTTACGAAGTTCTGGATCACTTGGAAAACGATGGTATGTGATGCCTTGACTTTTAGTTTTCCTTCTATAATTCTGACACAACGCTATAGCACAACTTGCCATTTCCGACTACTTATAAAAGCAAATTAACAACACAAATCAAATGTATCACAGATCAAATGCAACGAATGTAAACAAACGCCGAGAACTAACGACTGTCACCCACATGACGTCATGCGCAGGTGGCAAAATTTTCTCCCTGCACTACGCATCGCTCGTGGGCCCCCCCTGTTATGGTGTGGGCAGGGATTTCATTAGGATACCGCACGACCTGCACATCTTTAAACGGGGTTCTTTGACGGTTGTCCGGTATCGAGATGAAGTCCTAGAACCCATTGTGAGATTGTACGCTGCAGTAGTTGGACCTACTTTTGTTTTAATGGGCGATAACGCACGTCCCCATAGAGCTGACATCGTCGATGACTACCTGGGGAGTGAAGGGATTGCGCGTATGGCGTGGCCAGCATATTCGCCCGACCTTAATCCCATTGAAAATCTTTGGGATGCTCTCGGCCGTGCTTATCTTCACGTTTCCCACCTCCAGCCACTCTTATTGAGCTGGAAACTGCTCTAGAAGAAGAATGGCGATTCCTTAATTCTGCGGTGGTTGACCACCTAATTGAAAGCATAGTCACAAGATATAAACTTTGTATACAGATGAGGGGGGATCACATACCCTATTAATGTCTTTTTTTTTTTTTTTCCATTTTTATGCTGTTTATTTTCACTTTATACATAATTATGTTTAAGTCTCCAGTATGTCATTATCTGATAACCTACAAAAATTTAATATTGTTTTCATTTCTGTATATAATTATTGATTTTGTTTTATACATAAATATATATGATACTTTCCTGCCGAATTTTGTGTCAATCAAAGCAGTATTTGTTGATTTTTTTGCATTTTACATGTTCTTGCTTAACTTTTCGAAGTGAGTGTATCATCTCCAAGGAACTCAAATTCAATTTAAAACCCACAATGAAAATATTTTTCGTAGAATTTTTAAATTAGTATTTTAAACAGTAATTTCAATCTCCTTGTTTAAAAAATCTGCTAAGAAACATCTTTAATCGTTAAAATACGAAAACCAAAAGTAAATTTAATTGTAAAAGTAGCTATTGTCATCGTTCGCTGATTAATCAACTTATCAAGGAGATAAAAACCAATCTACCATCAATTAAAAAAAATTCTTTTTTTGCTTAAATCAGTATTTACTCAAATATGTTTTTTTACTTTAGCAAGTTCCCTCGTTGCAGGGCGATCTCTTCTCTGCTTACAGATCATAATTTAAAATATTTTATTGACATTCTCTTACACAAGCTCTGATTAATTAAATTTACATTTTTCTGAACAGTTTTTCTTCCACTTTTTCGAGAGACTCCTTTTTTAAGTTGTTTTACAGGACTGTTTCTTAATTATTTAACAGAGGCTAATATTGATTTTTTTCCATATTTCTTTTTTATATAGTAAAAAAATTTTTGCATGAGTCCGCAGGTACTTTCTATTTGTATACTTTGCAGCAAAAAATTTTTATCTGTGTTTTTGTATACACGTAAAATATTTCTATTTTCATTTTTGTGTTAGAAAGCTAAGACAAATAGGGAAAAGAGACTATTCAATGAGACTTCTAATTCTGCTAATTATTTGACTAATAGATTAAGTATTGCGTTTACAAGTCTCAGTTAAAGTCAAAACGAAATTAGTCTTGGCTCTTTTATTAATCGACCAAGTATGGAGCTTCAAAACTCTTTTCCCTTGACTCAACTCAAAACTCTTTTTCCCCTGTTATGAAGCTCCAAAGAAGGGAGATTAATTTTTGCACAATTTCCTTTCCATTTTTACTTTCTTAGTACAAATCAATGTCTTAGTATCTTCGACTTTTGCTTTAATGTAGTTCATGTATGAATTTACTTTATAAAATTCGGGTCTTCTTGTTGATGAGTTGGGTTTAACAATACTTTAAAACTTCAATTAAAATTTAGAAGCACTTCGCGCTAATTTATTCTTTTAATACTAGCGGTACTTACAACTCAACTCGTTGACTACTATTTTTTTCTATATATATATATATATATTGAATACTCCGAGATTTATCCAGAATGCCTTACACTTAATAAAACTAATCATTCGCAAAATAACATCGACTATCTCGATCTTCACATAATTAACTACAAAAAAATTTACTGTTTGACAAAACAAGAAACTTCAATTTCAATACTAACAAATTAATAAATTGGACTTCCAACATCTCCAAAAAAGTTGTACAATCTTAAATCAAATACAACGTATTAAAAATATTTGCACAGATACGATAAATCTACAACGTGAAATTTTGCTCCTTATTAAAATTCTCAAAAATAATCTAATACCTAATCGATTTATTAACCATTGTCTTAGTGGGCAGGCGTTAAATACTCACTCTAAAATCATCTAACTGATAGGGATATAATAATTTGTTCCTAAACCTGAGACGGCGGCATAAGTTGGATGACTATCAGTTGGAGGATTTGTACATAGTGTAATTACAAAATTGTATATAATGTAAAAAATAATTGTTTTCAGACTTTTCTTATTCCATTACAAAAAAAAATGAGCCTATTTCATACTCTTCAATCTGTCAAATAGCTCGCTGACAGAGAAAATTACTTTTTTCTTTTTCTTCTTTTCCGACACGACAATAAGCCGGAAATTAATAAAGTTCCATTTACTAGTTAGTACATTTAAAATTTTAACAGACGTTTTCACTCACATAAGAAATCCGCAACAATGATCCCTCAAACATTCCTAGTCCCTCCCAAGTCCCCAAAATAGCTTCTCAAATGTTTCACCGCTTGGTAATAATTCAATGTATCCCCAGTGCCGATAACCGGAATTTCGGATACACACCCCTTCTGAGTAAGACACATAAGAAAACACTTTACCGATACCCCACTATAAAGAATTAAGTTAATTAATGCATTTCCTGGCCTTTATATCTTCATGTACATTTCACATTTTACTTTCTTATTATATATATTTCAATTTTTCAACTTTTATTTGATTTATTTTTGCAAAGATAGCATTGTTATGTTTCTTATTTTTCTCATGTTTATATCAATTACTTTTTCTATTTCATAATTCTAATTAAGATTACTACTGTTTATTATGTTTATTTTTATAAAAATAGTCTTGAACTAACATGCATAAAAACGAAGGTGACGGGGGACATTTACTCAAGTATTCTGTAAATTTTACTACATAAATTGGCTTTTCACTTAAAATTTCTAAAGAATCTTGTATTAGCGAAAATGCTTCATTCAATGAGTTCTTTGGTACTCTACTTTGGTTATAAATCCCATCACTTCAAGGAACTACAATTTTGGCCTAACTTAATTTGCCAGTTTGGCATCATCATGCTTACTTGAGTAAAAGACGAAACACCTTCGCATTTATTAATTATTGTTCTTTGAATGGGAGTTGGTTTGTTCCCCTTGAAAAGTCAACTAATTTCCGATCAATAGCGATAATTACTTGTTTGTTTAATTTTTAATTTCTTTCTCAAAGTTTGAAATTTTGTTATTCAAGGCCCCTTAAACGTCCCTCCCCCCCATGATTCACATTAAAGTTACTTAAAACACAATTTTCGGAACTTCCTACAAATGGATTCCCTCTTTTTTGACACATTCTACTAAATTTATATTAGGAGATAATATAATAAATATTTCTTTAGTAAATAAATTTTTATTATCTTATTTTGCAGCTATTCTGCAAGTATTAGAAAAACTTGCTTTCGAACTCAGTGAATTTTAGATCATTCAATATACACTGGTGTGCAAAAATTAAGGACGAAGACGAAAAATTAGCATATCAGCTGAACGAAGAGGCAGAGCGGACAGAAAGACCAATCAGGAGATTAAGTTAGGTTGTAGGGTTTATATTTATTTTAACTAACATTTATTTTAAGTTTAAACTATCTTTCCTGTCAAGTCTTACTTTCCCCTGGAACTGCCAATGCCAGAGTATGTAAATTTTAGTAGAACGCGCAAGGATTCAAATTATCAGCGGAAGTATTCTCAGTTAAATAGAAAGGAAACGAGTTCGAGGTGTGCTGTTCTTACTTCACGAGCGCGGAGGTAGTTAGCCAGAAATTGAAGAACCCCGCGTTTCGGCCTGTGTGCTTGCCTCGGAGAATTGTTAATCGTTCAACGTGATATTCAAAGTTTGCTGAATTAGCAAAGGTATTGTAAAACGTGGTGAGGTTAGTTACGTTTAGAGAGCCTCGTAGTTAGAGTCTTGTTATTATTTCTTTTCAGGTTCTTATTTTTATTTTACCGCCGGGTCGGCGTAGTTTGTGAGCGTCAAGAGCACGCAATTGTAATTTCTTAAGTTGAATAAAAAGGGACTTAAACCCTTAGCAAGACTCTGTCTATTTTCCAGTTTCAACAGTCACCTCTTGGTTGCGTGCAGGTTGGAGGCGCGCAACTCTACATTGGCGCCCGAACACTTATCGAACTGAAATGGCCGAAAATCGGATGGAAGCCGCGGGACAACACCAAGAAATGGCAAGCAAATTGGAAGGATTTGAATACCTGGTCCAGACTTTGAGAGCGTAAATCAAGCCAAACGTCAATTTCGGCGGAAAAAATTCGGTGGCGATATTTCTAGAAGGCCTAGAAAATCACTTTCAGCTCTACCCTGTGCCTGAAAGACAAAAAGTTGCCATCGCCACATCTGCACTAAGAGGACAGGCCGCGCTATGGTGGAAGAATATAGGCAAATTTTTATTAGGGGAATTTGGAAGCCAGACATATACATTTGAAAATTTCAAAAAATCGTTAGTAAAGGCCTTCCCCATAGTGAAAGATCGAGCAAGGCTGGAAGCCGAACTATATAGTTTCTATCAACGGGATATAGAAGAGTTGACGGACTTTATTCTGCGAAAAATTAAGCTGACAGATATGCTGTATGGGAAGAAACACGACGCGGAGATTATTGAAATAATCTTACCAAGATTGTTACCTGCTGTTCAAGACTACTTCGAAATTAGAAACCCAAGCACATTGCAGGAGCTCTTCGAATTGGCGGTGAAGTTTCAAAATCGCAGAATAGCGGAAAAAGCTAGAGGGGCAACGTATTCTCAAAGTACCCGAAGGCAATCTTCAAATGACCAGACCAGAAAGGCAAACCGCTCTTATGGGGGAAAGAGCTATCAAGCTAACTCATGGAACCTCGAAGGTCAAGGCCCAAAAAGAAAATTCGAAAACAAACATCCGCGTACCCAGAAGGCAGAACTTGAAAGGAAAGCTTTAAACGAGTAGAGGGGCCTGTGAAAGCGAGGGTCCAGACCCCGGAAGTTTTAAAAAAACCCTCAAAAAGACACTTAAATACGGTCATCATAAAGAACTCACATCTACCAATTATACAAGTCCTGGTTGGCGATGTACCAGTAGAAGCCCTCATCGATACAGGAGCAGAAGGGAATTTTATGAGTGAAACATTCTTCAAAAAGAATTTTTATAGGTTACGATTATTTAAAACCAAAAATACGGAAATTATAGCGGCGCAAGGAAAAACATGTCACTGCATCGGGAAATTATCATTAAACATACAGGTAAAAGAGGAAAGCCTCAAAGTATTAATTTTTGTAGTGAAGAATCTGCAAAATCCTCTTATTTTAGGTATGGAGTTTTTAAGGGCCGCGAGGGCCAAATTGAATTTTCAAGACAGTTCTGTGGTGCTGGAGATGGACCAGAGGGTGGTGGAACCTGTGGAGCAACCGAAAGTTGACCTTAGCCATCTCAATGACCATGAAAGTCAAGCCATCCAGCAAGTGGTGAGTAATTTTTTTTAACTTGTTTTCAGAAAAGCCTGGTAGTTGTCAAATAGTTACGCATCAGATACAGTTAACTGCCGAAAAACCTTGTAGGACTAAACCATATCGTTATGACAAACAAAAAGACGTAATCATCGAAGAACATATTCAGGAGATGTTAAAGAATAAAATAATAACGCCCATAAATAGTGAGTACGCAAGTCCAGTCGTACTATGTAGGAAAAAGAAGAGTTTCCTCCTTCGGATAAAAGGGCTTGGAGGTTTGCTATCGATTACAGAAAACTAAATAGTATTACTAAATTCCCAGTTTACCCTTTGCCGGTTACAGAGGAAATTATTAGACAGATCAAATCTACAAGATACATGTCTACTTTGGACTTAACGTCTGGCTACTATCAAATAGCAATGAGACCCGAAGACATACATAAAACCACATTTATAACAAAATCGGGCACTTATGCATTTTTACGCATGCCCTTTGGGTTGTGTGGGGCCCCATCAACATTCCAGAGAGCTATGGACATTGTTCTAAAGCCTGTCCTAGGAAAATCAACTTTAATCTATCTAGATGATATAATTATAACGAGTAGTACGTTGGAGCAACACATTAAAGATCTAGAAGAAGTTTTTAAATTATTAAAAGAGGCCGGTCTTACAATTAACGCCTCAAAATGCAAGTTCGACCTAAAGAACTTAAATATCTCGGTTATAAAATTTCGCAAAAGGGTATAGAAACGCAAGATTCAAAAATAAAAGCAATCAAGAATTTTCCACCGCCCAACACCGCCAAGAAACTTTCTTCTTTCCTTGGGTTATGTTCTTACTATCGGTCTTTCATAAAAGATTTCGCTAATATTGTTGAACCACTCTTAGTAATTAAAAGGAAGAGAAGTAAATTTACGTGGACAGCGGAAGCAAATACCGCTTTCGAAAGATTAAAAGAAGCGCTCATCAGTGCCCCTGTTTTGAAATTCCCGGAGGGGGACGAAAACCTGGAAATTGCAGCAGATGCGTTGGACTATGCGGTGGGTGCGGTTCTTATGCAAAATAGCCATCCTCTGGCCTTTTTTAGTAAAACGTTGAATCAGACACAAAGGAATTATACAGCTACAGAGAGAGAAACATTAGCCGTATTAATGGCTGTACACAAATTTCGAGTTTATTTCGGCAAAGCGCCAGTAACAATCTTTTCGGATCATGCGGCTGTTGCTAGACTTTTCTCGGGGAAAAACCTAACGCCCAGGTTAATAAGATGGGCTTTAAAACTCCAAGAATATAATCTAATAATAAAATATAAACCGGGTAAGGAAAACAATGCAGCTGACGCACTTTCTCGTATAAAACTGGACGATGAAGGAAATGAACTTAAATGCGCTGTGTTGACTTCAAAAATTTTAGATTCTAGAGATACGATTATCACTGAACTGAAAGCTGATCCTGAATTTGGAAATATCTATGTATATTTGAAGACCCCGAAAGCTTTGTACACACAGATATCGATGCGATAAGAAATAGAGCAGAAAACTATGAAATAATAGATAATTTATTATTTTATACGAAACCAAGAAACGAAAATCTCGAGTACAAAAAAGTCATCCCAGCCTCGCTTCGATTAAGCATTTTGAAGGAATTACACGACGTGAAAACAGCGGGTCATTTAGGGGTCAGAAAGATTTTAAAAAGGGTACGCGAGGCGGTATATTTCCCGAAATTATACAAAATAGTAACTACGTATGTCAGGTCCTGCAATCAATGTCAGTTAATAAATGATATTCATTACAGCCCGGCCGGGTACTTAAATAGCATTCGCGCTACATTTCCGAATGAAATTTTAGGCATAGATCTTCTTGGTCCCTCCCCCAGAGCGAGTTAAATAAAAATCGTTTTCTTTTAGTAACAGTAGATCATTTTTCAAAATGGACAGAAATTGTTCCACTTAAACGCGCGTCAGCCAAAACAGTCGCAGATGCATTCTTACACAGATACATTTTAAAATACGGTGCACCGATAAAAGTCATTAGCGATAACGGAAAACAATTCATTAGTCAAATTTTTGAAAACATATGCACTGGACTTGACATACGGTATACCAAAATGGTTCCGTATATACCACAGGCAAACATAGCAGAAAGAGTGAACAAAAACATTGTAAAAATAATTCACAGTTACGTTAGTACACATCACAAGCGCTGGGATGGCTACATAAAGGAATTAGGTTATGCTTTAAGAACGGCAAATCACGATACTACGGGAAAACCCCCAGCAGAATTATTTTTAGGCCGAAAGTTAATTACGCCTTTAGATAAATTATTCTTTGTGCAACAAAGAGAGCAAGAGTTTAAACAGAAAGATGTGCAAAAACTTATTGATCAGGCGCTTAAAAGCTCGGATACGGCAAGAAATAAGCAAAAAGTGTATTACGATAGAAAACGCCGTGAAGCAGATTTTAAAGTTGGGGATAAAGTATTGAAACGGAAATTTTCTTTCTCAAGTGCCCCAGACAATTTTACTGCAAAGTTAGCTCCAAAATTTGAAGGCCCCTATATGTAATTCAGGAAATCAAAGGAGTCGTATTGTACCTTAAGAACGAGAGAGGGGAGATCTGTAAAGCAAGTCCCGACCAGGTGAAAAAATACTATAATCCAAATGATTTTGAAATCCTTAAAAGTTTCTTGCAGGACTCAAGCCTAAAAGAAGTAGAAGGTCCAGAAATAACGACAACCGTTCCACCACCCAAGAAGCAGAGAACTGAAGAGAGACCTAGCCCTTCTACAACCCAGACGACGGTACCAAAAAGAAAAAATGAAAACTTTCAGACTCCAGCATTTAAGAAAAACAAGAATGCAAAGCCACCGCGTAAAGAAACCTTGGTAAAGAGGCAAACACCACCTACAACGTATCGCAGTAGAAATTATACATCAAGGAGAACGCTCCCAGGGCCAGAGAGTCAGGTGCAAACAAGGCCGCAGTTCCGGAAACTGAAACGACAGCAGGAGGAACGAAAATACCAGCAACAACAGAAGAAATTCAAGAAGGACTCCAGACCGGAGGACGTCAAGACCAGCCGTCCAATGGAAAAACGAAAACACAACAACCCGACGATTGCTACGCCAAGAGGCCAGCATGCAGAGGACGCAAGAGAAAAACTAATGTGGACGACACCTCGGAGGTCAGTAAGGAGAAGATTGACGTCCATGAAACCTATAACGTGGGAACAATTTTGCCCGAAAAGAATGACGGAATTTCAATTATCGAAAACTCAAAGATAAGTTAAAATCTTCTATAAAATTTTTCTTTTGTTCCGAAATGTTATGCATAAGTACGAAGTTCTATGTTTTGACGAAAGTCAACATGTCTCGGTTGAGACTTAGTTTTGTTTTACTTTATTTAGCTAAGGCAAAAGTATTATTTTCTTTAAGTATAAAACCTAAGAACAAGCATTTTCTGTTGGTCGAAAGACTAATTCTGTTATGTTAAAGCCAAAATTTGGCCGAAGATAAAAATAACTTCGTATTCTTGTATTAATAAGAATTTTAGTTTCAGTGCCGCCAGCTTGGCGAAGAATGAGTAAAGTAAAAATTTATTTTCTCTTATTCATTTTATGGTAAATTGTAAAAATCATATGTATTAAAATTTTGTAAATATACGTAAATACTTGAAAGTTATGTAAAAGTAGAATTTAGTCTAGAAGCATAAAATTTTAGATGCTAAAAGTAAATGCTTAAAAGCAATGAATTTGAATTTAAGTATTAAACTGTCATGCTTTAGAGCGAAAGCCTGCATGTCTAAAGATGAATGAGGGGGAAGTTAGAATGAATGTGTTTTGTAGGGTTCTCCACCTACACTTGAATTTTTAAGAATGTTAAAGTAGCTCATCGAGTTGTAGAATGTCGAGTAAGGTGTGTCTATTTAATCGTTGAATTCTAACAAATCATGATGGTTAGGGGAAGTGTTGTAAGACTAAAACACGAATATTCCCGTTTGACACCACACATGGTGGAGAGCCAGGGTAAAGTTAAATTAATGTTTGAATAATTGAATGAATGTGAAGTAAGCAGTAACTAAGGAAAACGAATTGTTTAAAAACAAAAATTTATTCAGTGTCAAGAAAGTGTAAATTATAATGTATGTAGAAAGATACTGATACTTATTCTTTCCAGATGCTGGAAGGAAAAGAACAAGATTGATTGATGAAGTCCCGGAAAAGTTGCTGTAAGAAGAGAGATTTATATAAGTATCGACAGAAATTTAGTATACATTTTGTTACATAAGATTTTTTTGTGTGTAAACGAGGCTCTTGAGAGTTAGTTCAGAATTATAGAAACTTTACAACAGGTCGTTTGTAGGACCTGCTTCCAAGTTTTCCAAATTCTGGCAGCGGCAAATGTAGGGTTTATATTTATTTTAACTAACATTTATTTTAAGTTTAAAGTATCTTTCCTGTCAAGTCTTACTTCCCCCTGGAACTGCCAATGCCAGAGTATGTAAAGTTTAGTAGAACGCGCAAGGATTCAAATTATCAGCGGAAGTATTCTCAGTTAAATAGAAAGGAAACGAGTTCGAGGTGTGCTGTTCTTACTTCACGAGCGCGGAGGTAGTTAGCCAGAAATTGAAGAACACCGCGTTTCGGCCTGTGTGCTTGCCTTGGAGAATTGTTAATCGTTCAACGTGATATTCAAAGTTTGCTGAATTCGCAGCGGTATTGTAAAACGCGGTGAGGTCAGTTACGTTTAGAGAGCCTCGTAGTTAGAGTCTTGTTATTATTTCTTTTCAGGTTCTTATTTTTATTTTACCGCCAGGTCGGCGTAGTTTGTGAGCGTCAAGAGCACGCAATTGTAATTTCTTAAGTTGAATAAAAAGGGACTTAAACCCTTAGCAAGACTGTCTATTTTCCAGTTTCAACAGTCACCTCTTGGTTGCGTGCAGGTTGGAGGCGAGCAACTCTACAAGGTGATGTACGGTAGCACATGCGCAGATATGCATGTAGACGTAATGGGGGAGTGTCTGAGTAGTATAAAGCATGTTGTCGGTGTAAGATCAGTATTTCTGGCAAAGAGATTGCACGCCGTATAGCAGTTAGAAGCTTTTGTACACCGAGTCGCTGCCTCAGCGAGAAATGGCGAATAATCAATCTGTTAGACGACATCTGGATGCTTTTACCCGAGGTCGAATCATTGGGAAGTTGGAGGAGGGCCGCAGTGTGACAAGTGTGGCTGCAGAGTTCGGAATTGCTCACAGCATCGGTTCACGACTTTGGAGACAATTTCAAACTACAGGAACAGCTATCCAGGGGTTTAGTAGTGGTCGTCCACGAGGAACCACACCCGCAGATGACCAGTATATTTCCTTACAGGCCAGAAGAAACAGGCCGCAGACAGCGGGAGAAATCGCTAGACACACGACTGGACGACCGATATCGCGTTTTACCGTGGCCAGAACACTGCACGGTGGTGGTCTGTTTTCACGACGCCCTGTACGGTGTGTACCTCTAACGCCTGCCCATCGGAGAAGGCGTTCTCTGTGGTGCCGGGAACACCGGAATTGGAGAGACAATGAACGGGACGAGTACTCTTTACAGATGAGAGCAGATTCAATCTGAATAGCGATTCTCATCGCATACTCATCTGGAGAGAGCGGGGAAGCCGCAATTATCCCTCGAACATCATTGAAAGGGACAGGTACGGAGGTGGCGGTGTTTTCGTTTGGGGAGGCATCATGCTTGGTAGTCGTACAGACCTTCACATCTTCGATGCAGGTTCAGTCAACGGAACCCGTTATTGTAACGAGATTCTTCTTCCATATGTGCGCCTTTTTAGAGGCGCTATGGGTCCGCAGTTCCTTTTCATGGACAATGCACCATGCCATCGCACAGTAGCTGCCGAACAGCTCTTAGAGAGTGAGGATATTGAACGTATAGATTGGCCGGCACGATCTCCGGATCTCAATGCCATCGAGCATGTATGGGATTTTCTAGGCAGACGCTTAGCAGCTCGTACCTTACCACCAGTAACGATTCTGGAGCTTCGATTGGCGCTGCAAGACGAATGGGCAGCAATGCCTCAACAACTCATTGACACCCTCATTCTCAGCATGGGCAGACGCTGTGAAACCTGCCTAGCAGTCAGGGGAGATCATATCCCCTATTAAAGACCGGATGTTTCTTGCTGGACATCCATCACAGGGATGTTTCGGCCTTCAGTCGCATTGCGCTCTATGCTACTTTTTCAATAAAGCTTCTTTTTATCCCTCTGATTTCTCTTTTAGTAAGCGTTGCTTACATTACTCATGTCCTTGCATATTGGGGATCTTACGTTATTAAATGTGTTGATTTGGAAAGCTTTTGTACAAAGTTATATTGAAAAAACCGTCTCGTCCTTAATTTTTGCACACCAGTCTATGTTCAGTAACAGTTATGTTTCATAAGTAATTAAGAATTGTCAAGGAAAAATTTTAAGTGTGAATGCAATTGTTCTTATGTATGCGATTTCTATACTACTTAATATGCTTTGAAATTTAAGCAATATCTTAGTACAAATCATATATAAGTGGCACATGATTTCATTTTTACTCCTATATGACCAAGGATATTATGACAGCTAAAAAATAATTTTTAATGCATTTAATTAAAAATATATTACTTAACAAATTTATATATATATTAATGCTGCGACAAACTTCTAGGGGAGCTAGGGCACATCATAAGGATTAAGAATTGCATAGGAACCCTTGCCCGGAAATGTCGGGGGTTAAGTGGTAGAAGATGGGAAAAGAAACAAGAGTGATCAATTTGAAACATTTATTGGACAGAATACAAATGGTGTACGACAGCTTGAATGTTAAACAGATGCTCGAAGTTAGAACCATCAGACGCCAAATTTTGCTTCTTTTCCCATTTTCCACCTCCATTACCACTTATCCCTGACATTTCCGGATATAGGTTCCTATGCAATTCTTAATCCTTATGATGTGTCCTACCTCCCCTAGAAGTTTGTCGCAACATTTAAGGTGCACCTTGTATATATATTTCATTTTATACTTGTAAGTCTATAGAAAAGAGAAAAATAATAAAGAAAATACCACATCTGAAAGCAAGAAAATTACTCCCTCTAACCAACGTAACAATGAAATATGCATGACGTCACCTTCCATTCAAGATCTTTTCAATCCCATGGCATAAACTTACATAAATCCATTAAAATTTCTTTTTGATTCAGAAATCAGATTTTGTCATGACTTGAAATCATGGTGCTATTAACAATAATCAAACAAATCTTTTGTGCATGATAACTAAATAATCAACCAACTTTCGAAGGGGGGGGGAGTCAAAATTCATTAAAGTAAGCTGGGAATTTCAATAAACCTTCATTTAGAATATTGGTTTTTGATCTAATCAAAGGTGTTTATACGAAAATTGTGCGATAATCGTTTCGACTGCTAATCGAAGATACGTGAGAAAATCAAACTTCGAATTTTGAAGAAAGTTTTTGGGAAATATTGAATTGTCATTGCAAGTTCGTATGCTCGAAAAATGTTAAAAAACGTCTAGCATTGACAGAAAGGGGGGTCAAATAATATTTTTCCAATTTCATCCCCCCCCAAAAAAAGAGAAATCAAGTTACGTACTGTAATAATAACAAAAAGAGCTGAAATTTGTATTTTATTATACTCCGAATTTATGATGAAAATCATAAAAGAAACGCAAAAATTTCACAAAGTTTTTCTCTTTGGAAACTTACACAATCGGAATACACGACTACCGACTATTAAAATAGGGCCTCTTAACAAAAAATAACAGAATTTTTTGAAAACGATAGCCAATGCCACGATCAGTTGGTAATAATGCTTTTACGAATAACGATTCATTGGCAGGAGTACGAACGATAAATTGAATGAAATACACACTACAATATAACAACAATCTTTTATTTAAGTTCGAAACTTCTTAAGCGAAGTCTCCCTAACTTTTCACGTTAATATACCTTCATCATGCATGCGACTTTCCAAGCGTTACTACTGTACGAAACAAATTTATTTTCCAAACATCAAGCAAATAACCAGTTTCCAGAGCGCACTGCCATTCAATGCGACATAAGATCTTCAATTAATCTTTCACGTTATAATGGTATCTTTTCAAAAAACTAAGCAAGCGAAAAGCAATAAAAAAGTTTCGTAATAAATTAAACCTGTATTTTTTAACAACTCATCTAACTGATAAATTTAAAACAGGATTATTTTATCTGGGACACATTTTATGAACATATGTAGTGCTCTTAAAATTAATTATATGAGATTCCAATGCCTTATTTTATATATTTCGATAAAGAATTATTTTATTTATTACACCTAGTATAAATCATAATAAAATCAAACGATTCTGTATCATGGTATATTACCGAAATGGTGTAAATAGATATTTTACTAATTATATTTACCGATACTAATAATCAAAATTATTATTCTAAATAACAATAATTTTGAAAAATATAAATGCATTTTAAATTAGAAATATCAGATAAGTACATCATTTTATTCTATCGACTACACCAAAGCTATTAAGCCGAGAGAATTTTTTTACTTATACACAGAGAATTCTTTCAAAAACCAGCATCGACGGTTTCAGTTAATTTTGGTTTTAAAATATCCTTTTATAAGAAGGCTAAGACAAAATTCTTATAAAAGGATATTTTTGATGATCGCGCTACCGATATCCATAATGGATGTAGCAAGCTTTGTGAAACAGTCCTTTAAAGGACAGTCCTTTAAGTTTTTAAAGGAAAGTATTGAAGGAGAACTGAGATATATCAGTTTATTAATATCATGTAATGAAAATTAAAAATTGAATTAATATAAGAAGCTATTAGGTGAAATATAGGAAAAACAGTGCCTTAGTTCTCTTGAAATACTGTAACAAATAATTCTTTAAAAAGGAAACAAATGTGTACAACCAAAGTGTATTCTAAATTTTGTTTAGTAGTTTAAAAAATGTCCATTGTTTATAAAATATTCATCTGATAAAGTGGGCCTATTTTTAGTCCAAAGGGGCTTTGTCCCTGAAGGACTATTGTTTTCGTTCACTATAAATGCCCGTTTCACTTTTCAAACTGTTGCCCCCGGATGTTATATTTGAAGCATTATCCTGCATTATATTTGAAGAAATTAAATAATGAAAAATCTGCATAAATGTATGTATATTTCTCGCATAAACAACAGTACACAGAGCCATCGAATTTTGAATGACGTAATCCTACTGCGAATATAGGCATGTGGAAGCACAAATTTGAAACTTGGAATTTGTTTTATTATAGATTTCATATTTTGTAAAACTTTAACGTATTTTTGATTAACAAACTCAAGGATTTCAAAGCGAGCCATGGCAACGTTGTACAGAAAAATCATTTTTATCTCCAGCGCGCGAGACTCTGTATCGGAAATTTAAAAGATATGCTCAATTTAAAAACATTTTGCGACATTGCTCTTTAATTGAATTTTATGGTTTAAGTGCGAAGAACGTGATATTTAATAAATAAAGTAACAGACAAAATGTTTAAAATAAATAAATAAATAAAAAAAATAAATAAATAAATTTAAAAAAAAAATAAAAAAAAAATAAAAAAATCTGAAAAGTTTCAGATTTTAAATTACGTCCAAAGGGGCGTTTTTTTAACATTTTGTGTGTTACCTTTCTTTATTAAATATCATGTTCCTCGCACTTAAACCAGAAGATCCAGTGCAACAGCAATATCGCAAAATAGTTTTAAAACGAGCATATCTTTAGAATTTCCGATACAGAGACTCACGCGCTGGAGATAAAAATGTTTTTTCTGCACAACGTTGCCATTGCTCGCTTTGAAATCCTTGAGTTTGTTAATCAAAAATTCGTCAAAGTTTTAAAAAATAGGAAATCGATCATAAAACAAATTTCAAATTTGGTCTTCCACATGCTCATATTCGTTGGAGGATTACGTTATTCAAAATTCGATGACTCTATGTACCGTTATTTTATGACAATGTGAGAAATATACATACATTTACGCAGATTTTCATTATTTAATTTCTTCAAATATAATGCAGGACTAACATTTTATGGCAACAGTTTGAAAAGTGAACCGACATTTATCCGTCCGACGCAAAATCCAAAACGAAACTAATAGTCCTTCGGGATTCAAATCCCTTTGGACGTAATTTAGATTTTTTTTTTTTTTTTTAAATTTTCTTTTGTCAAGCTGTTACTGGTATAATTTGAAAGTAGATTTAGTTTGGTTTATTTAATTATGGCAAAGCACACTAGGGCTATCTGCGTAAGGGAAGAAATGCCTTCATGGAGGACTTTTTAAGGGAAACTGGCTCGTATACACGTTACACATGGGGAAAACCACGAAAACGCCCATGCAGCCAGCCCGTTCGCGGGATTCGAACCTCGGACCGAACTACCAGTTTTCAGCGACTTTACCGCTCAGCCGCTGGTGAGCCAATTTGAAAGTAGAAGAATGACTATTCGGCAGTTCACTTAGAATTAAAAGGACTTAGCCTTGCGCAATGTCACATTTGCCAGTTACTTGGCTGATAAACGGCATAAAAGCATAACTTAATGGTCTAAAAATATCTGAAAAGAGTATTCAAGATTCTAATGACTTCACCAAAGTCTGTCAAAATAATTTCTAAGAGAGATTAAGTTTTCATAATATGCAGATTATAACCGGACTTCATCTGCCTTGGTGCATTATTTAAGAAAACAGAATAACGTACGTATTATTTTTACATGTAATTTCGTTTATTATTCGCGCATTATTTAATACATTGTTCAGTATTATACAATATTAAAGCACATGGATGATTTACAGGTGAATAACAGAACTACTTAAACTACTTACTATACGAGAATCAATGCGCATTTTCAAAGCATTATTTCGTAAATGCCACACACATTATTTAGTAAACATAGATACTTGATTTCATACTAGGTACATGTCATATAAAAACATACAGTATAAAAAATGACCTCATAACAAGTTAAATAACACTACATCTGTTCGCCAAAAATAAAATTTTGGCAACTGACTCATCTTACGGTTTGTGAAAATGTTTCCGAACACGGAAATTCATAAAGCGCTCTTTGAATAATTTTTGAAGGCAGAACACAAGAAAAGAAGTAAGAGTTGTTTACGAACAAGATAGAAGGAAAATACAGCTGCTAAGAATCCGCTTAAACAACGCAGACACTTTTGTGCCTGAAGTGTACGGGCATCTATCTATATCAGCACTTGCTACTCGCGACACAGATTTCATCATGAATTCCGTCTCACGTTTCGTACTTCTACAGTAGTTTTTTCCGATTAAAAAGCTACAGCCGAAAATGATTTTACTAACAAAAATTTACTTTAATCTACAGATGAAATAATAATCTATTAATTATGCATATAATGTACAATGCTTTCAATCGTTCCATAACAGATAATTGGTTTACTACTAGTATAATATAAGGATCGCTAATTTACGTTCCATTTGATAAATTATATTCACAATGCTTTCCAGTCGTACAGTAAGAGATAATACAGTAAGAGATAATGCTTTCCAGTCGTACAGTAAGAGATAGTATTAGTTTAATACTTGGATCGCTATTTTACTTCCCACTTGATTGTTTATTTACATCTCCTTCCCCCCCTATATTAAATGTAATTCAGAATTATTCACATGTTAACTTTTAAAGCTATCCTTTTTGATACGTACTTACGATTTTAGATTTAATATGCTATTATATTCAAAACTGCATGAGTGGATCACAAATATTAGCCTTCTGTTAAGCTTCCCATACCGATTATAAAAATGCAAAGGCCAAATTTGATACGAATTATTTAACATATGTCCAATTTCGAGAGAAAAACTTAGCTGTATTAAAATATGGACATACCCATTATGTTAAAAATGAAAAATATAATTTAATATTTTCCTTAATTTCATTGGAATGCCTTAGTTTCTATGAAGTTTTTGCAGCAATTTTGTTTTCTGTTTGTATGTGGGGAGGAGGAAGAAAATCCAGTTAAAGTTTAGCGGCATAGCGATGTTGCAATTATCTTTAATAAATCTTTTCCGTCACTAGCATTTTGAAGTTCGTTCAATTAGGATTATACGTAAAATGTAGTATCTTGTATAATGTAACATGAAAGGCCTCAGAACTGCAAAGTAATGCCGGAAAAATAAATTACAGGGGTAAATCCATTTAAGTAAATGGCTGTCTCGCCAAATTGGTGAGATAGGGCTAAGCTGGCGACCGTTTTGGCGACTATTTTTTGTTGCCAAACTTGAAGCATAGATGATTTACGTGAACCATTTGGAGATATTTTGGCTCAATTGCTATTTAACTGTACGGTTAAGATCACGGTTTTGGCGATTAATTTTGACGCCAAACTTGGCGATAGTACAGTCTGATTCCTATGTAACTAACTGTATCCGATCCTATATAACTGCAACTGTGTATAACCTTCCAGGACTAGAACAAAGTAAAAGTAGTTCGGTGCGATTTTGCTCCACTTAACATAATTCTTTACTTAATTAAAAAATATATATGTAAGATAAAATTTTGTAAATCAAAATTATAAGTAAAATTAGCAATAGTCCATTAATTCCCTCCTCTCTATTCTAAAAAAGAACTGCGTCTTTTCCACATCAATCCATCTTGTATGGCTTGGTAACGCTGATGACATCACTTATTCGGAATCTAAACTCAAAATTTAGAGAACTAAAACCTTTCTAACCTAAACCAAAACCTTCTCTAGGTGAGTCTCCATACTGGATAATTGCGCATTTTAGCTTCAGCTCTCCTGCACTCAAGATGCTACTTCGCTCCTTTGCTTTGTCGTGCTGCTAACTATGCGGTTATCTACACTGTGATACTCTATATAAAAATACGAGGTGCGTATTGCGCCATGATCATGTGTGATGAAGAATACGTTTTGATAATTAGTTCGTGTCCAGCAATAAAAATTATGTTCGATTCAGCCACGCCAGTCTACAAGTCTCTCCTTCGGGTGTCATCTTTCTAATCACCCAGTTAAGTCTCTCCAAGTTTTAACTCAGAAAACCACCGCCAATCCGTCGCAGCTTTCTCGTAAGTCATCTTATTATATATATATATATATATATATATATATATATAACGAACTAAATAAATAAATGTATTATTTCCTTATTTGTCTCTAATTGTTTAACGTAATTCTCTGGTATTTAGCAAATCTCCTCTTTCCCCATCTATTTCGGCCAGTTATTCAAAGTTTATATATGGTTCTGAGAGAGTTTTATCCATTTACAAATGCCTGACTTGGTTGCACTTTACCTCCAGCCTCTCAATAGGCTCCGAGCCGATCTGGCTAGAAGCCCCACCTACTACATCATCTTTCCATGCTTCCAAATTATTCCTGACCATTTTGGTCGTTGAACTCATACGGCTCGCCTACTCTGATTAGCGCCACAATTTTTTTACGAGTAATTTCTCAACCAACCATTAATATGCTTTATCATTCCTTACCACCTTCCAACTGAACAGTAGTTTTCCATGCTGTTACGTCTTCACGGTTAAGTACGGACGTAATTTGGCATCTGAAAGACCTTTCTATGCACCATGAGATTAGACCTACGCTTTCTCCGTCAGCATCTCTCTTATGTTAGTCAAAATAATGCTGCGGCCATTTCCATGAATGTCGTTGAAAGCAAGATAGGGCTCATGTCCGACAGGTGCCTGGTTTCCATGAACACGTTCACCCAAATCTTCGGAAAATCGAAGGTACTGGAAATTTCTCGGCAGCCAAGGGAAAACTATACAAGATCAGAGTGAGCACAAGTTTTCAGTTAGCTCAGTATTGAGTATTGAGAGATCACTGTACGAGCTTACATATTTGAGTTTTTTTTTTTTTTTTTTAATTGACGTGTGTCTAACTCTCTAAGTAGTTTCAAGTGGTACCTACTGCTTGTGTTCTGTAACACTGAGAAGGGCTGAACAAGTAATTTTATGAAAAGTTCCAGAATTGTAAAGTGTTTCTTTTGTCAAAATAAATTTTATCAAACTATCGCCGGTTCTGCATGCATTCAATCCAATACGAACCCATACGTAAGTAACAATATATTACAATGAGCGTGATATTACGTTTAATGAGCGGTTAACGCTCATTAAACGAGTTTTCGCGTTCTAAAGACGATATAATGAATAAACGACGGAACGAAAATCGATTTAATGTACTCCCACAGTGAAACGTTTTGTGCCAGCAGTTGTAATGGATTGACCAATATGTAACGATATACTATAGCTAAAGCGGACGGCCAACCCACACACATACATAGCGTATCTCCTCCGGGGGGGGGATTTCTCACCAGCGGCTGAGGAGGAAAAAAAGGCTGAACATTCGTAATTCGGTCTGAAGTTCGAATCCCATCGAACGGACTGGCTTTATGAGCGTTTTCGTTGTTTTCCCCATGTGTAAATGCGTATACGAACTACTACTTACCAATATAGAAGATGCAGTGCTATACTAAAAATCACTCAACTAGACATGCCCATTGTAATTATCGGTAGTTTACATATACGGTAATTACGTACGAGATTTATTAAGTGTTTAAAGAGTGAAATTATATTAAATAGTCTGATAATCAAACTCCTTCTTCTCTCTTCAATTTCATTTATTAGAATACTCGATTATAAGACACTACTAAATTTCATAACCAAAAATACAGAACAAAAGGGAGGTTTATATACGGTATATATATATAGCTAAAATATTTGGAATTACTTCCCCCCCCCCGTTTAGCGGCAACTCTGCATTATTTCATATGTAGGAAAGAAGTTTAGATAGAGGAAAGGTTGGAGATAACACTCTCGAATGGTTGTTTAATTGCCATGGATTAAAATTACTATCATAAATTGTCTGCCTACGAAATCTTCAAAAAGAAAATGTCTTATATTCTGTGCTATACGTGACTATTAGAATATCCAGAAAAATTTTTATTAGCAAATTTCGGATTTCCTACATGAAAATCCCATTAGAAACATTAAATGGAAGGAAATGAATACTTACCTAAATCCCATTCGCTTTTTTCAAATTTACAGTTCTCTAAATCACATAAAAATTTCTTACGAATTCATCACTCCGTTCCAAAGAATTTCAGTAAAGGAATAATGTGAATGCGTTGTAAATTTCGGCAAATTGCAACGCATTCATAATAAGATATATTAAATCTATATAACCAACAAAACAAAAAACAGCCTTTAGATACTTTAAAACAGTGGTTTCAAACTTAAATACCATGCAGGCTGCTTGCACAATACGGAAACAACTGAAGGACCAGATTTTTTTTTTTTTTTTTTTAAACCGAAAGGGGACGTTAGTCCGGCGTATCATTTTTTAAACTGTTGCCACCAAATATTATTGCCCTGTATTATATTTAAAGAAATTAAATAATGAAGAATCTGCACGTTTCTCGCGCTGTGAAAAAACATCGGCACCCTCAGCCATCAAATTTTGAATAACATAGTCCTCCACCCGAACACCGGCACCTGGAAGCCAGAATTTTGAATTTGTTTTATTAATCTATTTCGTAAAACTTTAAACGAATTTTTGATTAACAGACATAACGAATTCAAAGCGAGCAGTGGCAACACTGTACGGGATTAAACATTTTCATCTCCAGCTCGTGAGACCGTCTATCGGAAACTCCAAATGTTGCTTTTAAATATTTTGCGAATTTTTATGTGGCAGAAGGCCCAACAACGTGTTATTTAAATATAGTAAAACACAAAATGCTAATAATAATAATAAAAGGTATGGAAAGCCATTTTAGTCAGGAAACTGAACACTGGTATGATGAACTGAGAAAAGACTGGAAGTGGCGATGTATACCAACACTTAAACATCGGGAATTCTAAACGCATACTGCTATGTTGCTTTTGCAGTTTTACCGTTAAACTATATATATCGTAAGTACAAAAATAATTATACTTAATAATAAAGCTAAAAAAGAAAAGAAAAAAAAAAGTTAGTACTTTGTAGAACGATGTAAAATAACTGTTAAAACGTACCATAATAAAATTCTGTTACAAGAGCATCAAATTTCATCAGCGCAGGACGAAATCTGAGACGAAAGAAGCCAGAAGCACTGTAACTGAAAGACCTGAAGTAATTTAAAAATCAAGAAAGTGGAACAAGTCAGATGATTTAATAATCATCGCATAACATTATCGAGAAAACACTCTTAACATGTTGTTTTATACAACTAGCTATAGTAGAATTACTGGTTGGAAAATAAAATGACTGCAAAAGATCGAATGCTAAACATAAAAAGAATTGTTTCATTTTAAAATGACGTTGACGCCGGTGACCGAGTGGTTAAAAAACCGTTGAATACTGGTAGTTCGCCATGGATTAGAACCAGAAGAATACGCTGGCTGCATGGTTCGCGTTCGTGTTTTCCACACTGTAACGTGAATATGAAGCAGTTTCCTTAGAAGGTCCTCCATGATGAAGGCATCTCTTCATTTAAGGTGACAGCTCTCGAGTGTGCTGTTAAATAATGTAACTTCAAAACGGCGTTTGCATCTAGTTTAATCACAGTCTCCGTTTAAACTAGCAAAATCATATGAAAGAAGACATCCTTTAGGGTAAAAAACAAAAGAATATACAAGAAATAAAAAAAAGTACGACCTTATTTCGCAGCAACACGAGAATTCAACAAGCTATATTTTCTTTTTAGAATATAACAAAGAACATGAAGCAACTTGCTGCAAGAATTTTCATTGTAAAGATATTATCCACGTCCATTATAGAAATATACATTTGTTTTCTACAATTAAACAAAACTATTTCATTATTATTCATGACAAACGATTTTTAGATAATTTTGTACAATTAAATCATAATAAATGAATAAAATTTCTGAACTTAATGTCTTTCACTTAATGAACTAAATCAGCTTCGCTATATGGCAATTTATGAAAAAATATATATAGAAATAGTTATTTTAATAAACTGCCAGTGAATTAAGCGTATCGTTATTATTGCTTATTAATATAATTATTTAAAGTTCCGCTGTTACTGCAACAAACATAATTAACTAGCACATCATACATAGAAATAACAAATTTTGCTTAATGAGACGTTTAAATACTAGATAAGACTAGTTTTAACTATTTCTTTTTCTCCCCCTTTCACTATAATTCACTGGAAGCCCGGAAAAGAATTAAAATGCAATTTCATTTTCCACTGTCAATAAATTTCCTTTCATTCCTCTAGTTTATGCTTTAAACTACAGATTTGTAATAATATTCGAGCACTGTTTCAGAACATAGACAACGGAGTTCATCATATACAATTCTATTTAAAATTTATATTCATTGGGGGTCTCAAAAAGATTAAAAGGCAATTTTACTTTCCTCTGTCAACAAATTTCATTTCATTCCTCTTGTTTTTGCTTTAAACTACAGATTTATAATAATATTCGAGCACTACTTCAGAATATAGACAACGAAGTTCATCATATACAACTATATTTAAAATTCACAATTTACTTCGTTTCAAAATATTCCTGTTTGAATCGGTCATTAAAAAAGAAAAATACTTACCAAATTATGAAATAAAGTACAATTATGAAAAAATTACAAAACTATATATGAACTATTAAAAAAGACCGCTTTTCTTCGTTCATTATTAAATTCCTACTATTAGCTCACACTCTCCCTATATAGGAAGTTCAAATTTTCAATCGCTAATAAAATACTTTTTATTTTATTCATTCACTCAAGTTCAAATACATTTTTTTAAACTTGATGTTAATACAGTTTTTTTCACGTATTAAAATTGTTTAAATTTTTAATTTTAATTTTTTTTTATTTTAAAAATTTTTCTTTGTTGACCTAAAAAGGAATTGGCTTTAATAATTTTTTTTTCATACTCGTATATTACTTGTTTAGGAGACAAATCATAGTATGAGGAATAAAAGTCGAATAGAAATATTCTAAATACGTTTAGAATTTTCCAGAAAATTTCATCGATTTTAGCACATATTTACTATAATTCAAATTGATTTTTGATTAGTTGAAGTTTAAAATTTTATCTGTAATTTTTTTTTTTATCCATATGACGATCATGTTAAATTAAGTAAGCATTCTCTATCTTCAGTCGCAATTTAAAGTTACAATTTAAATTTAATTAAAATATACAATCACAATTTAAAATTATCTTAACTCGATTACACATAACGTCCTTTTTTAAATTCTGATTAATCAAAATCGTTACTTAATTTACGCAGTCTGGAACACAACGATGGCGCCTTTTATCAGGCCTATCGCGGCCGATAACATTAAAAAAAAATTCTGCGGAATTATTTACTGCCAGTTATAAAATTTAAGAAGAGTAGAAAACATACAGTGATGACGCAGATAAATGAAAACAAGAGTGAAAAGCTTAAAAGAATTACACAGTATGCTGCTACGGGGTTTGTTTTTCAAACGACAGTGTAGAAAACAAAAATACTGAAGAATGCTTTTTAGGTAGCAAGGTGACAAGCTGGATTTTTAAGTACGGCAGCAAGGTGAAACACGACGAAAATTCTTTTTTCACCAAACATCATCACTCAAGAATCACCGCAAGACAACTAAAAAAAAGTTTTTGCTTGTGGCATCTTCAGACCAAAGCAGATACTGATCATTTAACTATTCCAGATAAATTGTTTGTTTACTCTGAATCATTTGAACTTAGAAAATTCCTTTTTTTTTTTTTTTTTCCTCCCCTTGTTAGTTATCGAACACAACAAAAAACAGAACGCAAATTGGCTCTGAAAATATTGATAAAAACCGGTTAGCCAAGTGTGGAGATAACCGGTTAGGGAATCATATCTGGAAACAGAAAAGAGGTAATACTGATATAACGCGGCAATAAATATACAATAAATAAAATCATCACTGAATGGAGAAGTGAATGCCTTATTATAAATTAAGGCAAAGAGGTTAATGGTGACCGCCTAAGGCTTTGCGCAACCTAAAAGTATCGAGTTTCCGATGATTAAAAACAGGATTTCCTGATGGAATTTCTTGCTAAAATGAAGCACTTTAGCCCATTCAAAAATCTTTATAATGTTAAAATGTCAAAGCGTCTTCATAACGCCTTATTAATATCACATGTGTTATTAAAATTAATCTTTAATGACTACTAGCTTACTACAGATAATAGTACCCGCAAAAGCTGGCATAGAGTTGCACATCTTATTTAAGGATTTTTCAATCTCCCCCCCCCCTTCAAGAAAGATATGAAATACTTTTTAAAGTGAAATTCTATGTAAAATTTATCCATAACTCATGGCACAATAAATGGCGAAAAGATTTACGTTTCGAAAGTTTCGTTCATATTTGATATTAGATAACATTTGAAATGCTGTCGATTAAAAACTGTTGCTTCTGAAATGTCATTTAATTTCCGATATGTTACCATTATAGATAATTTTAAATGGAACTGTCTATAACCTTTTCTATAAAGAACTCGTTTTTTCAAAACTTAAAATTCAGGATAAATTATTAACCTTCTTCTGAGATTCGTTCTTTTCACAACTTACTTTAACTCTTGCAGAAATGTTGGAAGAAAAATTTAATTTTTAGAATTTTTTCTTTTTTTTTTCTTTTTCTTTTTTTTTTTTTTTTAATTAAGAAAATAAATACAAAACTCCTCGTATTCCACGATTTTTAGAAGTAGTCCTCACGAAATTTTTATTTTACCAAACAGGTCAAAAGTAAAAATCTCTATCACGTATGATATTAAATATTAATAAAGTATAGTATGCATACGTTTGTTAACAAAGCAAGTCTGTTTTCGAACGTACAGGAAGTTGAAAATTTACGACAAAGGAATTTAAATAATAAACGTTGTTAAACAAGCAGAAATGAGATTCCATTGTTTGTACACTCAGAAGCATCACTTTTTCTTCAGTCACGAATTCGTATACAGCACTTAAGTTCTGCGGTGCCTCATTCGAGAAACCAATATAAATCTTTCTGTTGATTATCCCCTGTTAGAAACTTAGTATCAAGGTTACTAAGTTTTGCTCTTGTGTGACGTCACTGACTCCTAATTTGCTCAAATGCAACTACTATCCTCTTTGTGTCGTGTTTCTCTGTGTTAAGTAAGCGATACACCAGTGCTGCGAAGAGCCTAACCTTTTTTTTTCTACTAACCTTGATTTGTATTATTTAGTTTTAACTTTAAAATAGTTTAAACTTAAAAACAAGGCATCAGCTAATTTTATAGGTAATAGGCTATGTTAAACAAATAAAACATTTTCCTTATGTTTAGATTCATTCCTTCACTGCAGTCAAAAGAACTGGATATTAATTGAGTTTACAGATTTTGTCCCCCGCTCCAAGGCGTAAGGTTTATTCGAATCAGTTTCCTCCAGAAAGTCTTTCTCAAACGAATCTCTTCTCAGAAATATTATCTTGGTGCACATTGTTATTAATACTAAAAAAGTATTTTTAAATGAAGCAATTCTTCCCATCCGTTTTTCTGCTTCCTAGGTTAGTATGGTATGTATACGTTTGTTAAATCCCAAGTTAAAACTTCAAGAAAAGAGTACTGTCAATTTTTCAATTCCGCTCTTTTCAAACTTATTTTTTATTTTATTTTTAAACCGACATCTAAAAATTTCAGTTCACATTCCAACACTTCAAACATAGCGATTTTTTTTTTTAATTACGAAATACTCATTTTATTTTAAAACAACAGTCATGTCTCCATATCCACATTCCAGTTAACACCTTGAACAGTTTTAAGCTAAACAGTTACGATAAAATAGCTTAACAAGACCTCAGTAATTCAATATACTGAACAGAAAGGAAATAAATCATAATTAAAACGAGCTGTCCGAAGCAATAATGCCAGACAGCAATTTATTTTGCCAGAACAAGAAATTTCAGCAACAAAATGAGTCAGGAAAGAGACTAGCGTTTAAATGCGTTACGTCCACTAATAATAATAGCAATAATAATGTCCGCTAGTAATAAGCAATAAACGACACAAAAGTGACTTTCCAAACTCACATCAAATGATATAAACCTGAAATGGTGACTATGAAATTAGACAATGTGAACTCTGTGTTTACTTCCCAAATCAATCAAATAAAAATTGAGCTAAATATAAACCTTAAAAACTTACTTACAAATTTATAGCATTTAATTACATTATCACTTACAAAGTCACAGAATGAATTCATTTTCATGGTAAAGCGCAATATTGAATACTACAAGAGTGAAAACTCGTAGGGCTCAAGACATTAAGATCAATTTGAAGACAAGTGGTGTGATAGATCTTTTCTTTCCAAGTGCTGCAAGACCAGTAAACTTCTTGTACATCAAGAATTTTAAATGTTTTCACAAGTCACTGGTATCATCCACAGAACGTGAACCATACCAGTTATTTAGTTCTTTAGGTAGCAACTGATACTTGCTTATTCAATTCTGTAAGTGGCATCCATCTATTTTAGCAAACAGCCCTCATGAGCTTTGTCTAGTAAATCCAGTCCGGTCTTTAGATAGATAAAATTTACAATAATCATTTATAAGCAGAAACTATTTTATGTTCAAGAGACTATTAGCGCATAGACCATTCAATTTTTTTTTGCACGTGCGATATAGGGAAGGAGGAAAATGTTCAATATTTTAAGTCAAACAATAAGTGCAAGATGCGCAGAATATATAAATCGGGAAAAAAAAATTATTAAAAACAGAGAATAAAAGAATGGCACTGATACTCCAACATAATTCAAGAAAGGAAATTACATATGAACAACAGATTTTATACTCTCTCCCATCATCTTACAAGCGATGGTAATATTTAGTCGCTAACGCTGAAATGCATTATACTTTAGTACAAGCGCATGTAAATGACTAGATTGTGTAACAAGCATTCGGTACATGCTTCAAAAAAGCAATTCCTTCATATCATAAAAAATGAACTGACCATAAAATGCTAAAAACCACAGAACAATACAATACCATCGTAGATTGGCTGCATGAAACATTTCACAAGGAAATTTACGGTTATCTTATTCATCCTTTATTTATAACAATTACCTTTCTATAGCATTTCTTGCTGTATTTCTGAAAAACCCAAATGAAGTCGCATTTCAAAAAAGGATCTATCATAATAAAGGGGGAAAAAAACCCACGGAAATATATTTTGAGAATCTAAAAACTTTTGAACATTTCTCGGAAAAGAGAAGCTGGAATCATAATATACTGAATCTTGATTTAAACGCAGAAATTTATAACCTCCAGCTCTCAAAATAAAATTCTGGAAAAAGACCAGCACGAAACTGTATGCTCTAAATGCATTTAACACTAGTACACACATAATCCACAGAAATGACGTCAAAATAAGAGAGTCGTACATGTTAATCGAAGCTAGAGTCATAATCGCAATCTCTTTGATATTTATATTATATCTTTGATATGTTCAGAAATATTGGAAGGCTAGAGATCTAATAGCGTCACAGCCAATCTTTTGGGTATTTGTAATAAATAAATCTTCGATATTCGAGAATCTTCAGATTCAAGAAGGTTTATATCTTGGCAGCAAAAGCCTTTTTGTGAAGAATTTTCTACAGGGTTTAGAATAAGTGATTCGGTGCTTTACATTTTCGGCCGTTGGTTTTTTTAAAGGGATTTATTAACGGCCAAAGTGGCTAAAGTTGCAAAACACAGATATTTTGTTCTGGGTCCAGCTGTCAGTCTCTAAATGATCTGTATGCGTATCCCCCAACTGAATATGAACCAAAATATGAATTACGTATCCCTCAACTGAATATGAACCAAAATATGAATGGTTTCCTTAACCAGTTAACTGTGGCGCTCTGGTTTAAGAGTGCGCAACGTTTTGTTTCGCCAGAATCGAGCCATGACGAGTATATTTGTCAATCAGAGAAAGTTGCGCTGGTAAGATAATTGATGAAAAAGATAGCTTTATTTTAGAAAACTGAAAATTTTATTACTAATATTTACTTATTTGGTTAACATAAGCATATATTACATGCATATTAAACTAAAAACGCAATAAATTAAATATTATACATATAAAAGTAAGAATTTAAATTCCTGCTGTGGAGTGATATTCAGCGAAACAGGGTACTATACACAATGGACTTTGCAAATCGAACACCAGTAACGTGATTCCTTCCTGATCTTACGTTTGTAGCAATGGGAACACCTTCGCGTAGGTTTTTTTTTCGATGTTCCGGGTTTATAATATGGAACATGATTATTGCCTAATTGGCTTATATTAGGTCTAAATGGCCGATTTTGTGTCGATTTATTTCTTTCAATTGGAAACGTCGCAAAAGTGTCTTCAATAAAATTGAACAAAAGGTTGATATGCGATAATGTTCCATTATTTTTTTTTATATAATATGTATGCATTCAGACATATAATATCTAAGAAATGGAGAAATATCTTTTTGTAGTACTTTTTGAGTCGTTTTCTTGCTGTGAAGTACGCTAGGAGAATTCCATCGCTCATATCCACTCCACCCATTTTTTTATTATAATCAATTAGTAGTTCCGGTTTTTTCGTTATTATTTTTCTTTTCTCTGTTTCTAATACGTTGTCATTATGTACAGTACTTACCAAATAAACCTCTCTCTTATCTTTCCATTTCATTATACGCATGACGAGTATACTCATCAACACACAAAATCGTTCCGCTTCTTCATGACGAGTATACTCGTCAATCACAGTTAACTGGTTAAAAAGCACTTTGCGAAGAGATTCTACTTTCCAGGCTGAGAGGCCTCAAGAAAACACTTTGTTATAATTAATCTAATTCGTATATAAGTACGAAAGGAGATTTCTTTTCCGAGAAAAGTACACGAAGAAATATCTGTCAACAATTTTGTTTAGTCGGCTACTATTGCTAAAATGTAACGCACTAATTATACAAATAAAAAAAATAAATAAAAACAAACAAAAACATTAACATAGTGAGAACATCATGACATTAAACTGCAATATAACGTCAAGCTCTTTTGCTTTTCTCTCATGAGTCCAAATTAGTAATGAACAGTGAAATATTTACATAGGAACTTTTGATCCAGATGAATAAGTACACAACAGCGCACAAGAAAAGACTTTGTACATGAAAATTCAAAACTTTATTCGTTGACATTCGATGATTTACATGTGCCGGGATGATATCTATCGTAGGAACAGGGGAAACAATAATTATCTCTTCAAACTTGCCCACTCTAAATTTAGCAACTCCAAATTTTCTACAAATATGCGCTTATTAAAAAATGACGTCCTATATGCCTTTTGCGTATAAATAAATAAAATAAATTATTCATCTCTTTGCTTAATTGGAAAATGAATAATATAAAAATTGAGAAAAAGAGAAAAAGTCTCCACACGGGGAATCGAACCCACGATCATCGAATTATTAGTCCGAGCTCTTACCGATACGCCAATCGCTGCTTGGCAGTATGGCTTATACGGTGCGAGGAAAGTAGTGTCAACACTTTTGTTTTCTAAACGCTTGATCATCTGGAATTCCCACTTCGGATACTTTCATTTCTAGCAAAGCCCTTCATGTCCTATAAATTTGAGCGAAATCGGTGATGACGAGTAGGGAATGTCCCCTTGTGTCTTCTAGAAATTCTTCAAGAAGTGGATGTTAGATGACTCATACACCCCGATGACAATGCATGTTCTCATTCAGCAAGATTGACAGTTGAGTTTATTGGGGGAAGGGGGAATTAAAGTGACACTACATTCACCCTATTCACCCGATCTAGCAATTGTGACTTTTAGCTACTATTACTAATCTAAATAAGAACTTAATGTGGACGTCGTTTTCATTCCAAAGATGAGATTGATGAGAATATAAATGCATTTTTTTTCCACAGACTCCAAGACATGAATGGCTTGAGAAATTTAATCTTTGGAAAATTCGAATTACTTTTATCACTTCTAAAATTTTGTAAGTATAACTTTAAAAATCTATGTGTATCTAAAAAATTTCAGAGTGACCCTTGTATTTTGGTGCAAGATGATACGAAAATATTTTGCGTAAAATAGAAATTACGAGCAGTAATTATTTTGATTTAGAAATTTTTAAAAAATAGAATCTACAATCACATAATGAAAAATGCCCTGCAAATAAATATAGTTTATCATTTCGGCAGAGAATTCGGAAATATTTAACTAACTTTCTAGAGGACGTTATTTTACATACGACGAAAAGCAATGAAAACACACACACATTCAGTCAAGGACGTAACTATCAGTGTTTACTTACAGGACACTTTATTACGCAAGGCACTACAATATTATTACCCAAGTATTCGCAATGAATTTCTTTATGAAAAATTGAATACATTCCTTGGCCTTAAAACGATAGTTTGATAAAAATTTTGAATGAAGATTTGAAAATTCAGATATCTGAAGAACTCGTTTTTATTAATTTTCCGAATCTCGAAAGGTTACTATTTCCTAACATCGTATTATTCAAATTTAAGAAACGTTAAGTAACAAAGGAAAACAAAGGAAAAATAAATAATGAAAGCGCTTTTTTTTTTTTTTTTTTTTTTTTTTTACTGCGGTAGGGGGAGGAACAAACTTATTATTAAAATTCTTTCTAAGATGAGAATTTTTAAGAAAGTATTCTTCAGTTAGAAAACCAACGAATACACTTGGCACGCCGTTTGTTTATGGAGCATTTGTTTGCCTGATAGACATTTTTACAGTGCAATTTTCTAACGTCGCTTTATTTATGAGATCGTAATTTTTTCGTGATCAAATCGCTCTTCCCCAACTGCGCAAGCATGACGTCTTCTGAAGCGGTTTTTTAGTCTTTGCGAGATGCCACAAATTTTACGCTATGAAATTTACAAAAGCTTATTATTTTAAAATTTAGATTCTCAACTTATCCCGACTTCTAGACTCACCACAACACGAAAAGATGCCAGATGCAACGCAATCCTACGCACCTTCTTTAATTTATTGATTGATTAAGCAATGGTAAAGCTTAATCCCAGAATTATTTCACTTAAAAAATGAGAATTTTTTAATGAAATTTTTAATTAACGAGGGATATTTATATCGTATAAATAGATGATCAGAATTTTTTTAAACATATGTAATTTTTAATTCAGCATAAAGCATGGTCTTACTCTGAAAGTCTAAAAAGCATCAAATTCAGCAAAGTTACAAATCATTATATAGTTATATTAAATAATTTCTATATTTTTCAATATTTTTAATTTTTTTGAATCTCGTGAAAGTAACGTTAAATATTCATGGCGTTAATAATATGCTTATTATGTCTTATAATGTTAACAAGCATAAAATTTGCAAAGAGATGAAAAAATGCTTCAGCGCCACTGAGAAAGTACTTGTTTGGGTTTAAATCATTCAGCTGTGATACAGCAGAGCATAAATCGGGTGAGATTAAAGATTTCCTACGGAATCCCTCAGTTTTAGGTAGCTCCACCACAAATATGGGGATATTTTCTATTTGGCCTTCTCGCATACGAGTGAATTGTCGTACTTTAATTACCGGGAAACCTAGTTCTTTTAGTTCGTATTCGATGTCTTGGATATCAGTGCCTTTAGGAATACATTTAATTATAGCATTGATCGTATTTTCATCTTCAAATTTATAATCGTGAAATGGATTTGTTGTTCCCAAAACTTGTCGTTTAAGATGCGGAAGCCGCTAGCGTTGAAACCTTTGATACCTAATGAGTCAGTCTTGGTGTGGCATTCTACATCTAACACATGCAACCAGCTCGTTGTTTGCCAGGATTCGATCAACTGTTGAATTATTATTAACACAAGAAATGATTTATTTCCTTCCAAATTCCTACGAATAGGCAGTTTATATTGGCTCCGAAAATAATCTTAAAAGTATCTTAATTTACATATTTATTACTTTATTGTTCCCTTTTAAACTAACAATTTCAGGTAAAAAAAAACCACACAGAGCTACAAAATTTTAAAAAATTGCCTTAGCCACTGATTAGGAATGGGACAATCTAATTCAGTCCATCTCAGTATACTAGAGCTAATTAAATCAGACCGGGCTAATAGTAGAGCTAATTCATTTGGGGCTAATTAGACAGAATTTAAAATCAATATAGTTGACAAAATATTTGCTGAATAACCGCTAGGTAAACAGTAAAATAACAAAGTTAAATTTCCAATTTTAATATTGTTAGTAAAAGAATTAAAATAGGGAACGAACTAAGCTTCTTTGGAAGAAGATTTATTCGCTTAAGAGGTATCTGAAAGCCCTATATTGACAATGTTAAATTGGCCATTTTTGATGTATCTTTTCTCAAAATCAGCTGTGAATACACGCTTTAAATCTTTTGTGTAATTAAAGTATATCCATCTGATTATCCTGAAATGAGCTTTTGGAACATTTTGAATTTTAGAGTAATTTACAGAATATTTTGTTAGGCATAGTAAAATTTAGCACTTTTCTCACAAACATTTTTTTTTCCAATTTTTTTTTCTTAGTTTATCACAAAAAGCTCATTTCAGTAAATATTGGGAAACCTAATAAATAAGCCATAAGAATTTTGGATACCTGTGAGCAGTAGTTCCTGAGAAAAGGTACATCGATTATAAAAAAAATCCCGTTTGGAGAAAAACGCGTTTTTATATGTAAAAATCGTCATTTATCAAAGCATTCGATGACAAATTAAAACTAGATTTTTTACAGTTCTAACTTTCATAGTGATTAAAGAATGGTGCTTTTAGAAAAGTGTAGAGAATTTTAAAATGCAAAAATCCGAAATCCCTATTTTTTGAAGATTTCTTAATAAGATTTTTTAAGAAAAATAAGAGACATGATTACCACTCAGCGGACTCTTTCTAAGGCCTGGAAGTACTTTTTGAAGAGCTTTCTTCTCAAGGCGTTAAATATACCTCAAGATAAGCAGCACTCTCTCGTTTCTTTTTTTAAATTACTATATGTAAATCAGTCGCATTTCTGTTTTTGAATATAAAAAAAATTCCTCAAAATATCACTTTTCTCCTCAAAATAACTGCATGAAAGTATACATATTTCACACCCTTAAGGAAAATACGAAGCTTTACGACAAATACTTTCGTTGAGAGTAAAACTCTTGCCACAACCTAAAATACTTCTTTCTCGAAAAGACATCAAAATAATTATGAAACAGTTTATAAGTATATCGGTGCGACTAACGAAAACTATTTGTGAATCCAAACTTCCTTATTTCAGAGGCAAGAAATTGAATATGATAACTTGCAGCTATTTAATTATAGTAGTAAATACTTAACATAAAGCAGCCAGTCACGCAAATCGATGCTAGCAATAACGTTTAGGTTTGGGAGGTTCAGAAGTTCTTTCTATAACAACAAACAGCACGTAAGAACAAGTCAGTAATTAGGACACAGGTACGAAAGTATTATCAGCACAATGCTACTTTAATCTTGTAAGCAGATATAACTTTTGTAACTGCAGTTACAGTCACGTGATTGGTAAAATAATTGAGCATTACAGTTACAATTATGTAATTTTAATCGAAATCATAATTTAAAAGCAGCAGAACCCTATGTATACGAGCTAAAGAGAATGCAGGTAAATCAGATAACACTTTCCTATAAAAATATGGTAATTTGTCAATAGTAACCGACAGAAATAAACAAGTCTGTATAAAAATACTGTTCCACGTGTAGATATTCTGAAAAAGCAAGAAAGACGGGGAGGGGGGGGGACTTGATACTTTATTCAGCTCCAAACAGATAACAAACAAAAACAAAGAAACCAAAAAATGATAAGACCGAAAGATGACTTGAGCACCACAATAACGATCAAATGTTTTTTTAAGCGGAAGAAATATAATGTTACGAATTGTACGGGCGCGGTAAGATAGCTCCCCGCAAAGCAGGTTTAGGGCTGCCATAAAATGGCAAGGGAATACAGGGTTGCCGCATTTGGCGAGAAATCGTCCAATTCGCGAGAAAATTGGCGATAAACCATGGACGGATGGAGATCCATCTGGAACGAATTCTTACCGGTTTAGCCCAGATCTCGAACACAAGCCCAAAGCTATATAAACCCTGCTGGTACGCGGAGAGTTAGTATCGAGTCAGTCAGTCAAATCAGTCCGTGCGGAATCCATCGAGTTGACAGTTGGTCAGCGAGTGCCGAGTGGGTCGTCGAGTGCATCGAAAGAGTCTCTTAGTGTATCGCGGTTACTGCATCGTCGAGAGAGTGTGTTGAGCTCCGGGAACTACTGAACCGAAGAGTCGGGAGCTGTGCTCTGTGTGTCGTCGAATGCATCGCGAATTGTAGCGTGGAGAGTCTCGAGAGTACGTAGAGTTCCGAGAACGACCAAGCAGAGTCGGGAGCTGTACTCTGGTGTTTTGCAGTGAAGCTGTCTCTACCGTTATAGTCAGATAACCTGAAGGCTGTGTCACTGATTGTTCTAGCGAGTGTATAGTAGATCTTCGACGACTGTAAAACGTGACTTTGAAGCTGCCCTAATTAGTATTGGTAAATAAAGTGCGTTTCGATATTTCATCAAGTAGTGTTCTCATTATTCACTCCAAATCCGGACAAACCCCATAACGAACGTACCAAAGGAAAAAAAAAATTACGTAACAACAATAAACTCAGTCTCAGCCGTACAGGATTACCTGCTGCGGAAAATTCGAGTAGCTGATTAAGAAGCGCAATACAACGTGTTAAGAATCAAAATTGCAGATACTTGCAACTCTACTTCGAACTGAAAATTAACTTACGACTTCTGCTGGTTCCTACGATATATTTTTACAGTAGAAAAAGCAGGAATTTCGGATTTTGTGGGAAAAAACCCTTCACAGAATTTCTGTTTTCCTGAACCTAAATTTCTACAAAACATTCAAAAATATTGCTTGATTTTGGCTACATTTCGTCAAATGTCGCCACGGCTTGGTAGATTTCATAAACATATTGCAAGCTCTACTAGAGTACTACGAGTTCAATTGAGAGTTCCCGGGATTTCCAGATATATTTATAAGGAATTAACAAAATAATTAAAAAAATAACACCTATATATATATATATATATATAGTGTAACTACGGCGCAAATATAAAATTATCACCCCAAAAAAAAATGCTACAATAAAATAATGTGCAAAACAACAGGAATATTCAAAATTCCGTGTAACTTTTTTAAATTTCTAATCAAGATAAAAAAATCAATACCAGATATTATTACATTGAAATAAAGGCCAAGTCCTTTTTACTTCCTTTTATGAAGTAAAGATATTTCGAGTATCGTATTTCAACGAAAATATCCATTTTGACCAATCTCCATTTGCAGGTTGTTTTTGCGTGACACCTGCACGTACGGGCAAAAATAAAGGATTCCTTTTCCAAAATAGTCTATAAAATGGATTCAAAAGAGATTTTTAACTGACGTCTATAAACCCACTCAGTTACCCGCCTGGGTGAGCTCAGATTTTTTTATTCTTTTATGTTGTTAAATTTTTCATTTTTTTTGCTTTAAAAGTGATTAAATTATGTTGTTCTTATCTTCCGGTTAAGGTGTTTATGCCTTTAGTTAATCAGCATGCAACAGTTGCAGAATTATCAACAATTTAAAAGTTGTTCAAGAGGTACTAAGCCTAACGATTCTGCCATTTGTTTACATTTGAAACTCTTAGTAGAATAGTGAATTAAGTCAGCTTCTGCAGCAATTTCGGTGTCTTTTTGGCAAGTGGGTCGAAAAGTATTTCAGTTTTGTCCACCGAAAAATCTCTCTTCCTGCCCACTGACCGCATTGCTTGTTTTTGCGAAGATACTCTACTTTCAATTGTAAAAATTGTTTTTAAATTGTATTTGGTGTTCTTTGTTTTCCGTATGTTACAATTTTAATGAATATGTTTTGCGTTTTTATGTATTTTTGCCTTGCCGCGAAGTGAGAACTGAATTGATTAAGTGAGAAATACATCTCTAATGAAATTCAAGGGAGTAAGTTTAAATGAAATGCAGCAAAAAATGTGTATAATTTAATAGGCTCGCAACGAAGTAATTTGATATCCACGTCAGATTTGTTTAGACATAAAACAAATATTCACTGTACCTACCTTTGCTGGTTTGGTTTGGTTTTGGTTTATTTAATTACGGCAAAGCACACTAGGGCTATCTGCCTAAGGGGAGGGATGCCTTCGTGGAGGACTTTCTAAGGGAAACCGGCTCGTATACACGTTACACATGGGGAAAACCACGAAAACGTCCATGCAGCCAGCCCGTTCGCGGGATTCGAACCTCGGACCGAACTACCAGTGTTCAGCGACTTAACCTCGGCCGCTGGTGGGCACCTACCTTTGCTGATTTGACAGACATCTATGATGATGTAATTGGATATAATGGAAAACTGGCTGGCTCCACTGCTGCATATTGAAAACGTTAATGATTACGTCTTCGTGCAATCTGGCGTACACCACAAAGACAATGACCAAGACCATCTGCGAGAGTATGCCAATCAGAATGTGCCAAACAGACGGACAGAAAGTACAGTATAAGATGATTCTTAACGCAGCGGCCGCTTGTGTTCAGATTTTATTCCAAGTGATTTTCTTGTTCTATAAGTTTATCCAAGACACTTATTTAAGACTCCACCTCCCAGATTCTTCATAACATTATCACTGATGCCGAGATATACTGGTATGGGTGTGAAACGAAATGAATTATTGTGCACGAGAATCACGCAGATACGTGTCATATCAGCAAACGTGGACTTACTGAAGCATGCATGAAATATGTTACAAAAATTGGCAAATTTGCATTACTGTCGTACAATGAAATTTAGCACCGGCTGCGCAATTTATTATGATTTTTTTAAAAATATTTCACAGAACTATGAATAACTGCCTTTAGTGCTTATGCGGTGGTCACATATTCACATGAAAACGACATGTGAGTGAGGAATAGGAAGCATACGGGAGAGAACTCGCTGTGCATAAAAGGACGTGAAGCAGAATTAACGTCTTACAATTCCCGCAATGGCAATACTTGTCAAGGGCTACTTCCTTGTAGATTCCTTTTGTTCTTCTCATCTGTCAGTTTTGAAAAGATAGAATTTTATGTGCTATGTGAAAACAATTTTCTTCCTCCAACATGTAATTTTTCTGCCCCGAAGTACGTAATACACTGAAGCCTCTTCTAGCGATCACTACCCTACGACTACCTCCGAGAATGACAAAAACCTCTTAGAATATAAATAGTGATATTGAGAAGCATCTCCAAAGAAAATCAAAATCGTCTGACCACCGCAGACGGTAATCTTAAAGCTTACTCATTGCACATGGCGTTAAAGATCTTTTCTAATTAAAATAATTCTAGAAATTTTTATAAAAAATATTAGCTATATTATAAATTATATCAATTTAACATATTATAAATATCACTTAGGTAAATTATTAAAAATACAAATTATAAAGAAGTAAACTAACTTCTTTTAAATCCTCAGATTAAGCAATGTTAAACAGCTATAATTTGACAGAATAGGATGGCACGTCGAATGGCAACACTTCGGAAGTGGCTGTTTGCCAGGTAACGAACATGATAAATGTTCCGGTAGAGTTATATAACATAACGTCATCCCCCAAAAAGACAATCATTGAATTTTATATTCACATATTTAAAACTATTTTATTAAAATTTGGTAATGTTACTAACATAAAAAAAAAAAAGTTGAAAAAGCTTACTGAAAAGGCATATTGAATATTCACAAAGATGTCAATATTTAACTGCATTTGATAAAATCAAACAGTGCCTTCGTAAAATTATTTTCGGAATCAATTCCACCTGTTTATTAATAATTTTACTAAAATCAACTATTGTCCTATTGAAAAGACTCAGCCTGAAAACACGTTTCCAAAATTAAGTAACCATTTTACTATATTATTCAGTACAAAACAGCTCATATTTTTTTAGCCCCATTTCCTCGACTTTTTAACTATTGTTTTAATTACATTCTAATGTTTTTTGCAAAATAAAAGAGTTAATTTTTATTTGGGTTTGAGGGCGAGGCCACTAAATACTTTGCTTGGCCATGGTCTTAGATTGTTATTCAAAGTATGCATTCAATCTCACACAAAACAACGCACAGACGTGTTAAAGGGACCCCAAAGCTTTGAATTTTCTAGAGCATTACAAATGCATTTATAAAATGCTTCAATAAAATACCGCTCCACGAGTTTTTTTTTTTTACTTAAATAAGTATAGCAAAAACTGAAATTAAATTCGATGACTAATGTAAAATTACAATTTCTAATCATAAATTCAGAAACGGAACTCAGATTTCTAGGTTAAAACCTTGCATCATCATCTGTGTAAGTACTGAATTAATATTTCTGGTTAATATTGACTTTACATTGTTGGAAACCAGTATATTGCGGTAAAAAGCATAGCTGACAGAAAAAAACCGAATTGCAAAGAACTTTTCAGATGCACACAATCACAAAGTTATATTAAAAATTCAAGCGAGAATGGGAGAAAAATCTGCATTCCAAAAGCAGATACTCCATGATCTTACTTTGAAGATTTCGATTTCTACAGTATTGCTGATTATTTGCCAGTTATTACTTCAGGCAAGTTCCCACGTCATTATTTTCAGTCCCCAAGAAATGACCAATAAATGAAGAATGGCCTTTTTTCATTATTATTTATTCATTTCCAGAATTATTTTTTGAATATCAGTTCTATTTTAAAACCAGGACCCACAGGTTCTTGACATCAAATGCCAAAATAAACTGTCATAAATCCGGATTGAAATACCAGTATTAAGCGGTCAAGCCACTCGACTAAACTACTATTCTACTAAACTTCAATACAAATTTAAATTCGGCATTTGTTAAATGATACTGTTACGAATTTTGTACATAGATGATTTTAGTGCAAATATATGTAAAATTATTGTATTTTTCTGTGTAATGTAACATGAAAAAATTAGAGACAAGCTGTGCTGGAAAAGTAAGAATGCAGATTTAACACTGAGTAAAAGGGTAACTCGGTAATTTGGCGAGATATCGCCAATCTAGCAAAGATTCTGGGGACTAATTTTTGTCGCCAATTTTGATGCTGTTGTATCTGCTGCCGTTCTTATTACGACTGTATCATACGTAATAAGAATTGTAACTGAATAAATGTAATTACATTAACTATATTAGCTCTAACCGTAATTCGACCCTCATATTGCCTTTTAGTAATTTCGAGAAGCACAAAGTATTAAAAATATCTCGGGGGCCGGGTAAGAACTATACAAGGCCGTGAGATAGCATTTTCTCTCAGTTGTTGCGAGTTGTTATTAGTTCAGCATGAGTTCGAAGAACTTGGATATTTCCGGGTTAATTTTCCCTTTACATGCCCTTGGCATTACGTTGAGTTTAACGTTCTTAGTAGTTTGAAGTGTAACTACTGATTGTACTCTGTATACTGTGAACATCTGTACTATTATTTCTTTGAAAAATTGCAGAACTCTGAATGTTTCTCTTGATAAACCTATCATCGGGACTGTGGGCATTTAATCTATTGCGAACCGGTACGCAACAATAAGAAACAATTTAGCTACCATTACTCAGAATACATCAACAGACAATTCCTATTAGTAATTTAAATTCTTTTATCTGCACACTAACGCAATTTTATTGCGTTTAGCTTACAGGCATTAACATATAGCATACTAACATTCCTCGTACTTCTTAATTATCAATTTGGGGATTAAAAAAAATCTTGTTCAGTACAGTTGCAATACGCAGTATATTCCAAACATTTTAATTACTCCTGTAGCTATCGCAGATAATCTAGAAACACAAAAACAAGAAGTTTAGTCCACAGATAATCGTGAAATAAAAAGAACTCAAAAGTATTCGCAACTTTCATAAATACATTATATTTTCAATTTTTATGCGTTCAAAAAAACGACGCAACTACTACGAACAAACATTTTTAGCCATTCTACATGTATAATGAGCGTTCGAAAAAGTGACTACAGGATTTATTTCTTTAAATATTAATTCTCAGTAACACTACCTACAATTTTATAAAAAGAGTTTTTAAAACTAGAGTTGGAAAAACTCCATAAAAATAAAATCTAACATTTTACAACTGTTTAAGTCTTCATTACATTTTATTAAGTTAAAAAATCTAACGTTTCATACCTTTACGTGCGAAATTCAGGAAGATATTTAATAACAAATTTACTGAATCAATTTTCCCATGCAATTCTGATATAAATTTAATTTAAATTCTTTTTAAACATTTTTTATTAATTAAAATATCAAAGAGGGAGAATATTTACGGAGTAGCTACAGATTGTAAGCTAGCATTTCACCGATTAATGATTTCGCCTTAAATAAAAGAATCCGGAAATAAATGTGTAGAGCTATTAGGATGTTTTGGAAGCAGGAGACTTGGAAAATGATCAACACCTTCACCGGGAATCGAACCGCAGACTTCTGAAATACGCGCCCAGCGTGAAGACTACTACACCACGAAGGCACGCTAAGAAGAGGGGAGAAATACCTTATATACTCCCCCTTCTAAAGGGCGACTGGGGTTTGAGGGATCCAACCGCCAAATCCTGGGCGTGGAGAATAATCAACCACCACCCTTTTAGTTCGAACGCCACTGTCGAAACACTAGAATTTTTTGGAAGCAGGAGGCTTGAAAAATGAACAACACCTTCGCCAGGAATTGAACCACGGACCTCTGGAATACGCACACAGCCTGCAGACCACTACACCACGAAGGCGTGCTAAGAAGGCGGGAGAAATACCTTATAAATGTATAAATAAACAGTATTCGATAATAAATTTGTAAGTGGTCCTTTGAAAATATTCACTGAGTATAGAGCTGAGAGCTGTGTATTATGTGACAAAATTAACTTTAAGGCACACTTTAAACTTTTTATGTAAATTTAGGAAATTACAACGCGCAACATAAACATCATTTTTATTACCTAAAACAACTACGAAAAAATTATAGCGATGAAGCAAAATGCACGAAATCTAACTAAAAGATTTTCCAAAACACTGATACAGCTATCCTCCTACATATCCAAAAAAAAAAAAAAAAAAAAAATTAAAATTAAAAAATTTTAGCGTCTGTTAAGTTGTCAGACGTCAACCATTCACCTAGCACCGAAACATTGTGTTTTAACTTTAAAAGCGTAGCTGATAGTAAAGATTATAAAAATATTTTGAATGAAAATGCTGGAGACGTTACGTTTTGCCAAGATTCTTCTTTCCAAAATCTTTCATCAGCTTCCGTACGAAGAAAATTGCAGCCAACAACGGGAAATTTCATGCGAGATTTATCACTATAATCCTTATCATAAATTCATTTATCAGCATAATAGAAAACATAACAATAAAGCCGGTTATACCGCCTGTTTAAAAAAGTAAATCAAAAGCAGCTAAGTTATCAATTTTGTAAATGAAAACGACCTTATCTCTCACATACACAATCTGATAATCGGATGTTCACAGCAGAGCTGAAATCGGTACAATTTACTCATTCCACAGATTATCTGGACTGAGTCCAAAACAAAACAAAACACAAAAAAAAAAAAAAAAAAAAAAAAAAAAAAACCTTTGTATTACTTCAAGAAAGCGAAATTTCGACATCCCCCACTTAAGAATCTGCGATTTTTTAAACAAATTCATTTCCAAGTTTGGAGTGAAACTGCAAGTTTTATGCGACATAATTCATACATTACTTGATTTTATAAAGAAAGATTTTGCCGGTATAAGGTAGCAGAATCAAGCCTTACTACAATCATATCTGGGATTCAGCGTTTTCGGAATACAAATGAAGAAACAAAGAAGGATGGCTCTCGAAAGATAAAAATGACGAAAGCCAAAGATAATATTAAGGATGGTTATAGTATTTTTCAGATCAAGATTTTTTAGATGCAATTCCATAAGAACGGCCAGTAAAAGAACAAGAATACAAACTGATAAATAAAAGTGGAATTTTATAAGATATTTCCTCTCTCCTTTCCGCATGCCTTCGTGGTGTAACTGGAAGCACACTCGACGCGTATTCGAGAGGTTCAGGTTTTGAGTCCCGGCGGGGGCATTGCACATTTTTCACCTCTCCTGTTTTTTAAAAAAAACCTAATTAACTCTACAAATTTTTACAGTCATTTTACAGTCAACAAACATTTTGGAACAGCATTCGTCGTATTGTTGTTTGAAAGAATCTTATTACGGTTTGGGGAGGGGGCGATTACAATACCTTTTTTCCCCACGCAAGCTTGCACAATCAACGCAAAGTTTTATTATAATTAGTCAAATTCTATCTTAAATGTACTTAACTGCTTTTCTTAAAACATATAAAGAATTCAGATTGCACATCAAACAGTCATTGTTTGAATTACCCACGTATTAATTAGTGCAAATAAATGGAAATTCAATTCTTCAATATTTTTAAGTTCATTTTACACTCTTTCCAGTATCAAAGTTCATCTAAATATATACTCTCTTAAGTTAGACACATTTTGATCATTCGGATATTCCATTTCCCCCTTTTTTTCTGTATCTTATACTAAAATTTGGTTGAAAAACTCAATTTTAATTCTATGACGGTTAATTTAAATTCAACTTCGGATGAATATGTTTTTCCAAGCCCGGGCTATTAGTCTCGAAACGGGATTTTGCGTCGTCCACTATAAACGGTGAATCATTTTTCAAATTGTTGCCACCAAATATTATCGCCCTATATTATTTTTAAAGAAATTAAATAAGGAAGTATGCATGTATGTATGCCTGTTTCTCGCACTGTGAAAAAGCGACGGCCCGTCTAATTCTGAATAACATAGTCCTCCATCCGAACATGTGCTCCTGGAAGCCTGAACTTTCAATTTCGAATTTTACATTTCATATTTTGTAGAACTTCAATGAATTTTGACTAACGAACTCAACGATTTGAAAGCGGCCAGTGGCAACACTGTACGAAATGAAACAGTTTTATCTGCAGCACGCGAGGCTGTCTATTAGAAATTCTAACAATACGTCGTTTTTAAATACTTTGTGATTTTGCTGTTGAATTGAATTGCATGTTCTGTATGCGAAGAATGTGATATTTAATTAGCAAATTTAATAATAAAAAGACCGCCCTCCATTTTTTTTTTCAAGCCATCTTACTAAAAAAAAAAAACTTAACATTGATATGATGAACTGAGGAAAGACTGAAAAATAAATGTATATGCCAGTACTTAATACTGCATCGGGAATTCTAAACATGTACTTTTAAATTTTTTGCAGTTTTGCTGCTGAACCGTATTTGGCGTAAGTGCGAAGAAAATGATGCTTAATAAAGCTGAAAAGATAAAAAGAAGTCGGTTAGCTGGAGTATATGCAACAGGAGACTGGTAGATTGCTAGCTCACGGAGAGCGTAAAGAAACCTTAAGAAACCCTTTTTGGGCGACCGTTAAAATCCGAAACCTTTCAGATTTTGCTCTATTTATTTATTTATTTATTTTTTGTTTCGCTGGGGGAATATAAATCAGAAGAAAGCTTTTTAATATAAGCTCAGTTATAAGAAGTAATTTTCACTTAAATTTTAGTAAGTATTGCCTCATGAAATACGCTTTATCCCACTCCAAATTTTAAATTCCTACGATACCTTATGTGCTATAATTTCAAGGTCTACACAGTCTAAAGCACACCTCCTAAATGTCAAAAATGCACTTTTCACGTTCCTGAGGTTCTGTTAGAGAAAAACACCACAAAGGTCAATTCTACCTCTTGCCAACTGCATACTTACGTACGCCGGAAATAACAAATTTAGATCTTTTTAAACCGGTTGCGGAGTTGCTCTGATACTTCGGCTTCTGAACATAAAAAAGGTATCTGCGGCATTAGATTTCACACAACATCCGGCATTTCGCACACACTTCGAAAATTTATGACTCTTCAAAAACAAGGAACTACATTTTTAAAAAGAAACATACTCGAGATTTTCAGAACCAGAAAACAAAAGTTCGAGATATTTTAAAAGAAAACAGCACCAACATTGATGTGTTTATCACAATAAACAACTAAAATTTCCCTACTGCTGGAAACTGAAAACCAAACTTGCTCCTTTCGAGCAATTATTCTCATCTATAATTAGGCAAACAGATTGAGAGATTTTTATCTTTTTTGGACATAATCAGTTTCATAAAATAATCTGAAATCACACCCTCGATGCTGGTTACTTCGAATTTTCACTTTTATGCATACTGCAACGAAGATATTACAAAATATCACTAAATTTTAAATAGATCGAATATTTCAATTTAGTTATAAATGAAACATATATTTTAAAATCTATTCACGCACCATCCTAAAAAAATATATTCAACTAATAAAGATTTTAAAATATTTTTTTTTTACGATTTTAAAATTCTTTCACATAGTAGAATTCTGAAATCATTTTACTTGAAAACTATATATATATATATATAGAGAGAGAGAGAGAGAGAGAGAGAGCAATATATATATATAAAGCAAATCTGTACGTCCCTACCGTTTCGTGTCTCATAGTTTAGAGTTGTGTCTAATGAGAGTGCTCAAAGTTCTTGTCCATTCTAATTAGGTTTTTTTCAGCTATGTTTTAGAAATTCACTCACATCTTAATTCATTGGATTATCTGTTTAAAGGTATACATTTTGATTTAAAATGTTTCACTGAAGTATTTTGTTTTTCACTTCCGTTTTCAATTCTTTTAATAAAATAAAATTCTCTTTAAGGTTATTTACTTTTTTCACGTGCCAGAATTTTCGCGTGAACTATTAAAATTAAAATACATTGAAATGGTTCATCGGCTAATTCTGGACACAGAAAAGCAAGGATTTTTGTAGAAAGAATTCAATTGATTTCAGTGTTTCTTCCCCCAGACGAAGTAGCATTGAAGTTAATTGAATTCCTCTTCTGTTTTTGTTAACATTCATTAATTTTTTGAAATGGGGTTTTGCTTGTTTGAAAAGTTTTGGTTTTAACATTTTTAAAATTCTTTATTGCATTTATAAGATTATTTGAAATTTATGAATTACGAATTTCAATTTTTGGGCTTTGTGAAATATTAGTTTTAAGTTTCTTACTTTATATCTTTAATGATAATTTTTCTGCAGCTTAATACGCGAAAATACTAGGCATGTTTATATTTTGTTTTCAATATATATATAGCGATAAAATTATAACAGTTTTTATTTTGTGATAAAACTTTACACAAAAAGCTCATTAGACCTAAAACTGTAGTGAATACTCCTCCTAAGCACTGAAAAGTTGCATCTTCAAAATGTAATAAATTATGATTTAAAAGCTTTATTGTGTTAAAAGGTTTTTCATGTACATATTAAAAATAATGATATATATATAAAAACTGTAAGAACTCAAACCCATTTTATCTTAATTCAGAATAAAATGATAAAAATCCATTACCTGATAAATGTTAAAATAATAATAAAAATGATAAAAAAACACGTTTGACAATAACTGCAGTTAACGTCAGTAAACCCGAAAAACGAGCCATTTACAACTTTCTACTTTAAAAGCTTTATTGCGCTAAAACGTATTTTTCATACATATAATGAAATACATATAATGAAATCTTTCATACATATAATGAAAAATAAAAATACATTTATCAAAACTGAAAGAAATCAATATTTGTTTTATCTTAATTTAAAATAAAATAATAAAAATCCATTACCAACCGCAAAAACCCCGTTGCACAAGTAGTACAGTTAACACCCGAAAAACGAGCCATATGAAACTTTGATTTAAAAAGCTTTTTTGCTAAAAAGTATATCATGTACATTTAAAAAAGTAGTAATACATAGATAAAAGCGGAAAGAACTCAGAATTTATTTTATCTTCATTTAGAATAAAACGACAAAACTCCACAACTAGTCGCAAAGACAAATACTACAGTTAACATCAATAAGCCCGGAAAACGAGCCATTTAACAACTTTCCTTAAATTCATTTTATTCTCCTTTTCAACTCAAATATATATATATTTTTTATAACGTAAAAAAATGCTTGTACTATATTTTTAAGCATCAAATCCTTCAATAGATTACAAAAAAGTGGGGGGTGGGGTGGAGGAAAAACCCATCGCCAATTCGTCATTACGTAAGCCGTAATGGTGAACTCAAAAGCAATTTTCCCGCAAGAAACGCTTTTTTCCTCCAGTCTGCTTTACACTGCAATACTTCTTTTATATAAAAAAAAAAAAAAAATGTATACAAAATTGCACAAATTAATATTTTATTTTTATTCTTATTTTAAAAAAGAGCACAAAATTTGCTCTTTAATCTGTGAAAATTTCAAAAACTTTATATTGGATAAATTTTTAGATGTTGAAATTTTAAAATCATTTCGCGTCAAATGGGCTAAAAAATCGAGAGATTTGAACAATTTCAGAAATAAAGTTTCCATTTTTATACAAGTTTCACTGATAATTTTTTTTTTCTACCCTCTATTCGAAGGTGCAAACAGTAAAATTTCTTATACGTTTAGATTATTCGTTTAAAGAAAATTTGTGCGAAAATCGCTTAAACACCAAATAAAATAAATAAATAAACAATACCAAATAAATAAATAAAAACCCTTCACCACCCTGCATTGTCATCGACTAACAGTATATGTACGAAATTTGAACTCCATAGCTTATCAAGAAATAGGTTACAAACAATGACAAAATACCAACCACCACAGTGAAACACCATGAGGGAACTATATGAAAGCTTATAAAAACTTTTTTTATGAAAACAAGCTTGGTTATGCGTTAATTGTTAATTGATATAGCTTCGTCCCTGTAAGTTCGAAAAAAAAAAAAAAAAGATGGTTTACTTCAATACTTCACTGATAACTCTGTGTCGATGACACGTAAAAAATTCTGAATTTCTAAATGTGAATTATTATGTCTATATATGCACGGCATACAGAAAACAAGATTTTTTTTTTTCTTTTTAAATACACCGAAACACAAAAATCACAGAGAAACTCAATGCATATGGGATATCAATAAATAATTTTTTTAAAATTTAAATAATTAAATCTGACAACTATTTGATTCACATGGCTATTACTTATATAATGACGAAATTTTTCATCAAAGCACTGTTACATGAAAGAAAAAAAAATCGCTTTCATGAAGCAATTACATGAAGAATGATAATTCGGTCAAAACAAAACTTATTAAGACAATATGCAGAGCCAATGTTTGGATTTTAAAAATTCTCAGTGGCGCAGTCAGTCAAAGAAGTCAGTTTTCTTATTCTGTGATTAAAGATGTTACAAGGGATCATTTTAGAAAGAGGACAATTTTAAAACGAGGCAAAATTTAACTTTAGACAAATAACTATCATTTTTACTAATAATAGGTATTTAAAATGAATCTCACCTAATCAAAAAAATATTATACATGCATATGTGTGTGCACATATACACGCATCGCTCATTCAGTTTACATCTTTGGCATGAGTGTTAAGTACGATACAATGCTCAATTCTGCTCCAAATTTTGAGGAAGAGCACCCCGAGAAACGGTTCCTTTCGGGAATTTCCCACCACTTTTCTCCTACCACCAAACCACGCGAAATGACTTTCGGCCCGCCATACATTTATAAGTGCTCGCGTACCACAAAGACACTACACATTTACAACAGCCATGCCTTTTCCGGGATCTGAACCTGGGCCCTTCGGTATGGTATTCAGGGCCACTTATACACTATCCCATTGAGTGACAGTAACTTTGGGTGAAATATTAAATTACAGAATGTAAGAAATGCGAATGAAGCAAACAAAGAGGAAAAAATGGAAGTTAAACCAAAACAAATCAAAATACGTAACTGAAAAACTGGCCAGGGAAGAAAAAGTGCAAAGTGAATTTAAACCACTTTTAACTCATAATTAAAAGCAAGGCTCAAGTTTATATACAACTGATGACGATTACAGTGAATTGGTTTCCAGCATGGTACCCATTCACTCTAATCGCCATTCAATAAAAATCTTCCGTTTCTACTCGATAAAATCGTTCATTCTTAACCTATATAATAGTTAAACGATTTTAAACTGTTATGACTTATTTTAAATTGTTAAGTCTTTATTTTTGGCACAACCGCCCAGACGGCATAGTGGTTAGAGGAGCCGACTGCGATACCGAAGGGCCTGGGTTTGAATCCCGGAAAAGGAATGGATACAATTTGTCCGTTCCTTTATAAGAGGTAATGGTGGCCCACCTGTTAGGTACCTCCGTAATAAAGACGCTTCCGCTTCCGGCCTTAGTAGTGAGTAATGTATATAAACGTCTAGAACCCGCTATTGGGAAAAATAGCTCTTAGTGAAATTGTGGATAAGAAATATTTGGCAAAAAAAATGTACAAAATCGCGTCCTGTTGCCTTAAAGAATTCAGAAAGTCTTTTAGTTTCATATATGTTCAGATCTTATCTAACGGATAATAAGAGGAAATTGGTGAAAGGCAGTTATTCTAGGCGTATTAAGCTTGAAACATTTTTTAAGGACTATTTATAAAAACCCTTAACACGGGGGAAGTTATATTTGAAATTAAGAAATGTATTACCTAATGACTTTCGAACAATCGTTTATCAAGACACTTGCACCAATGCTAATAAGATTTCTGGGAGTACTGGAAGTACGTTCCTTTTGTTGTCTGTCACAAACAAGCCATCAAATTGTTTTGGATAGCGTGAATTGCCAAAAAACAATTTTGACAAGAATTAACCATGTATTAATTCAGAAACAAGCTTTATGACGATCAGCCCAAATACGGGATTTTCTCAAAAGGTATTAATGACGTGATGTTAATATCAGATGTACTCTATTTGCATATACAGGTGCTTTATGTTTATATTTCTATCGTCACAGTTTTGGCATACCAGTCCAGAATATAAAAATAGGTTTCTTTTAAATATTATCTATGTCTCGAACACAAGGCTACTTCTCCAGACATTATAGGTCACCATAATATCTGCTTTGTACTCAACTACCAAAAAGAAATGTTTTTTTCTTCATTCTAAAATCATGACCAACAGTATAATGATGAACAGCATTCTGCGTTTAAGGAAATTCATGTGGCGGGAATTGTACGGGAAAAAAATCGGAAATAAAATTTTCTGTATTTGCGTTCGCTTTTAGTGAATTCTTTTGATTGAAAATTTGCCGGTGGGTTTATTCTATTGCGATGGTTCTGTCACAAAGTCTCGATACCTGCGTTGAGTTAATAGCTTTCCTTCATGTGTAACGTGAATACTAGTTTTTCATAAAGATCTCGACGAAGGCATCGTATTTAAGACAAATAAAACCCTCGTACACTTTGCATTAAGTAATGAGAAAATTCAATGCACTTTCCACTGACCTTTTTTTTTTTTTTTTTTTTTTTTGCAAGTTTAAAGTCTTAATTCTGAGAGTTCTTACTGATAGCGAAGAAAGAAATCTGCGCTTGAACGCATTATAAAAGTTTTTCCCTCCTCCCCAGTAAAAGTTTATTTCAAACATTTTGTTCTGCAAATACAGCGTATAAAAACTGCTTACCTACGAAAAGGAATAAAGTAATTTTTAATCTTCTAAAGACAGATGAATGGCTAAAGTTAAACTATGCCATGAGGCTTTTTGATGCGGAAGTAAAAAGAAATGTAATAAAGAAAATTTTGAAAAATAAAGCATATAAGACAGCTTTATATTTACTGAAGTACCTGAAGTTCACACGATAAGTTCACAATTTTACATCAGTAAAATTGTGCAATATTAAAAATGTATACCACTTCTTGCACCCAATCGTAATAAAGTAAAATTTTTTTAATAATTATATATAGAATTTATAGCATCTTTGAGCTACAAAATGAAATCCATATATACTTCAGATTTTACATTCTTAGTTTTAAAATTAAAGTTTTCCCTTTAATGTTTGTTTTCCTACATAGTTTACCTACATGCGGAAAAGCGACCTTTACATTTTCTTCAATTCCTCATTTAAAAAAGTATATTCTTAGATGTGATTTCTTAAATAATAATAAATAATAAAAATTTAAAAAAAACTACTAATCCTTTGGACGCTACGGCTCAAATTGCTTTAAAATTTGTGCTACTATAATATTCGTGAATGTGCATTGCTCGGAAAACTGCTACACATTTTTATAAACTCAAACAAGGAGCCTCATAAAGAAAAACCACTCAAAAAGAGTAATAATTTCTCACATAATAAATTTTTCTTAACATTTAGTTTCAAACAGCGCTGTTTTCCCAGTTTTATTCAATTCACTAGAACACAGTATACCTTCCCAAAAAATTGTACTGATTTATAATTATTTGCAGATGATTTATAATTATTTGCAGATAATTTATAATTTACGGTATTTTTGTTTTAAACACAAAGATTCAGAAGATGAAATTATATAAATCTGCTAATGTTATGCATTATCATAACAGCAAGTTATATTATTATATACACTGTTTGCGGTAACTATAGAACAGGGTTACAGCCGAAAACATCCCGGCAAAAACATCGCAGACGAAAACGTCGCGGAGAAAACAACGCAAGGCGAAAACGTCGTGCTACAAAACATCGTGGGAGAAAACATCGCAGTTCTAAAACATCGTGGTACAAAACATCGTCGTCGAAATTAAAGCGGTTCAAAAACTTCGCAGTTTGAAAACATCGTGGTAAAAAATAAAGTATCTACAAATCATCGCATGACGATAACATCGCAGACATGCTTTAATAACTGTAAATGGATATTCCCATAATGACTTGTGAGCGCAAGATGGAAAGAAGAATAACTTTTACTTTCATATTTTTTATTAATTAATACATTTTTGCTGAGAAAATAAAAAGGAAACTTAAGCATAGAAAATTAATGCAACTTATAGCACTTAATAGAATTTTAAACCGGCATAGTTAACTAACAAAGGCCATTAATAAATCATTTTTATGAAGTTTTTACTGGTAATTTTTCATGAAAAGTATAATCTATAAAACGCATTTAATTTTCTATGCTTAAGTTTCCTTCTTACTTTTTCAGCAAAAAATTTATTAGTTAATAAAAAATGTGAAAGTAAAAATTATCCTTCTTTATACCTTGCGCTCACAAATCATTATGGGAATATCTATTTACAATTATTAAAACCTGAAAAAAAAAACATGTCTGCGATGTTATCGTCATGCGATGATTTGTAGATACTTTATTTTTTACCACGATATTTTCAAACTGCGAAGTTTTTGAACCGCTTTATTTTCGACGACGATGTTTTGTACCACGATGTTTTAGAACTGCCATGTTTTCTCTTTGCGATGTTTTCTCCCACGATGTTTTGTAGCACGACGTTTTCGCCTTGCGTTGTTTTCTCCGCGATGTTTTTGCCGCGATGTTATCGGCGGACACCATAGAACAGAAATCAGGTTAGATTATCGAAACGCTTAATAAAGGTGGTGTGGTGTATTTAATTATGGCAAAGCACACTAGGGCTATCTGCCTAAGGGGAGGGGTGCCTTTCGTGGAGGACTTTCTAAGAGAAACTGGCTCGTATGCACGTTACACATGGGGAAAACCACGAAAACACCCATGCAGCCAGGCTTAATAAAGGACAAGACTATATTAATTTCTTTTTGGCCGACTGGCTTTTGTAAGTTTGGTTAATATGCCAGATATGTTAGGATTTTAGCGAGGAACGCAATTTTTTATTTTTAGTAGTTAGCACCCGTATCACAGAGTTACTATAGAAATTATAAAATTCATTCTAAGACAGCTCGAATAACCAAACTAAGCTTTAGTCGTTAACATTCAGAGAACGCTTTGGATTCGTGCATGTATTAATTCTGAAATATTTGTTATTTAATTATTAGTGTTGATGTAATATATATTCTTTCTGAAACATGTACGTAATACATATTCTTTCATTTTCAGTCATAATCCGCGACGGCCACTCAGTTAATGCCACTAAACATTGGTAATTCAAACCAGCTTCAATAGCCTGGTGGCACGAGCGTTTTCGTGGTTCCCACCCCCCATGTGCTACATTAAGTACGAGCCAATTTTTTAACAGAAAATCCTCCACAAAGCCATCTTTCTTTATACTTTGGTTTACTTAATTCTGGAACAGCACTCGAGGGATATCTGCCTAAGGAGATGGATGCCTCCGTGTAGAACTTTCTAAGGGAAGCGTTACACCCGGGGAAAGCTACGAAAACTCCCAGGCATCCAGCCCGTTCGCCGGGATTCGATCCCCGGACAGAACTACTAGTGTTCAGCGACTTTACCGCTCGGCCGCTGTGGGCTTCTATCCTCTTAGACAGATAGATCTCCTGTGCTTTGTTGAATCGATTAAAGAAACAATTTCGTTGGTGAATTACGTGGTTTTGCATACAGCTGCAGCGATGCTAGTGACGTAGCAAACAATGTACGTCCCTCTACCAAAGACAAACAAACACAAATGAAAAGGCTCCTAGAATCTGCATAAAGTTACTAGATTCTCGCATTTTATGTTAAAATGAAGATAAGAACGCATAAAAGTTGGCAATGATATCAAAAACATTATGTTTTAAACATTTCATTTAAGTCATTTCAGAAGATTAATTTCACCTTCCCGCCAAGAACTTGATATATTTAGCCGAGTTTTTTAAAAATAAATAAAATAAAATTAGGTACTAAGTTTTATTTCTTCATTTTATATATAAACATTCGTCCCACATGCATGAGATTTCGGCAAGAAATGCAACTAAATCGAGATTCTGGCATTATGTCATAGGACCTCACACAAAACTCTTTTATTCAAAATTGTTGATTTGATGGGGAGGGAGGCAGGACCAAAAGAAGCCACAATTAAAATACGCAAAATGGGAAACCAAGTCCAAATTATACAAAGCATATTTTAAATACTAAATAACATTAATACTAAATAAAATTAATTTTTAAAAATTTCAGTCTGAAACATTACTTCAAACTTCTTAAAAAAATTTAAATTCAAGAAAACTCTTTAATATTATAACTTTTTGAATTTAAATATTTGAATGTAACTGAGGATTTAAAATGCAATTACTAACCAAATCTTGATGGAACAAATGAAGCACATCCATGACCGCCTTCTGATACTGATTATGAATTGACCTATTAGCCCAGGCACAGCGTACTAAGAAAGCCATCCGTTTTATAAAAAACTGCAAGATTGATTTTACACTATCCTCAGCTTAAAGAAATGTTAAAAGTAATTTATGCACAGTTCTGAGCATTTAAAATTATTCATAGTTAAGTCTGATATAAAGGTGGTGTGGTGTGGTGGTGTATTTAATTATGGCAAAGCACACTAGGGCTATCTGCCTAAGGGGAGGGATGCCTTTCGTGGAGGACTTTCTAAGGGAAACTGGCTCGTATACACGTTACACATGGGGAAAACCACGAAAACGCCCATGCAGCCAGCCCGTTCGCGGGATTTGAACCTCGGACCGAACTACCAGTGTTCAGCGACTTTACCGCTCGGCCGCTGGTGGGCCTACTGAGATAAAGAATTTCACATAATCATACAGAGACGGTTTTAGAAATGCACAGCAAAAAACAACGAACACAAACTGAAAATTAGTTTCTAACTTGAACTGATCATCGCATACTTATACAAGTCCCATTTTCGTTTTAGCTACTGATTGATTAATTAATAATTACTGTAAATTAGGTACGCATATTTTAATGCGATAAAATTATTTTATTTTTCATAATTTTAGCACTGATATTTTCGATAGCAAAATTGTCTGAAGACCAAGAATTTATTACAAATAGAAGGGCAAATCACGATATTAAGTATTTGAAAAACAAAGTAACAACCGCAGTAGTAGGCCACGATGCTAAAAAATTTGGGAACACTACAAAAGAAAAAATAAATAAATAAATAAATAAAATAACCTAGAAGGTTTTCAGATTTTAAATTACGTCCAGAGGTTTTTTTTTTTTTTTTTACTTTGCCATTGCTCGTTTTGAAATCCTAGAGTTTGTTAATTAAAAATTCGTTAGAGTTTTACAAAATATGAAATCGATAATAAAATACATTCCAAATTTCAAATTTAGCAAACAATGTATGCCCATATTCGCAGGAGGATTACGTTATTCAAAATGTGATGGCTCTGGGTACCGTTGTTTTATCCCAATGCGAGAAACATGCATACATTTATGCAGATTTTTCATTATTAAATTTCTTTAAATATAATACAGGGTGATAATATTTGGTGGCAACAATTTGAAAAGTGAAGCAACGCTTGTTATGAATCAACGCAAAATGGCAAAACGAAATTAATAGTCCTTCCGGGCAAATTGCCCCTTTGGACTAATAAATGGGGAATGGGTAGAAGTAATGCATTCCATTAAGGAAAAATGCTTTAACAAATTGAAATCAATATGTACATTGGTAGCCGGAAGGGGGGAATCAGACAGGCTATTTAAGCGAATAAAAATTTGAATTCTCCCGCCTTCTTCGCATGCCTTCGCGGTGTGGTGGTCTGCACGCTCATCACGTAATTGAGAGCTCCGCGGTTCGATTCCCAGCGAAGGCGTTGCTATTTTTCATCTCTTCTGCTTCCAAAAAATACCTAATGTCTCTACAGAATATAGGATATAACACTGACGATTTAGTACGATAGACATTTTATTAATCAATGGTGTATATTCACTCCAGATCCAAAAAAGAAAAATTATTTAAAAGGGATAAGAAACTCTACATTCATCCTTTTTATCCCTTGTGTCTGTAAAGAACGTATCACACATTCAAAACACATCGAAAGAACAACTGTTTAGTACAATTTTCCTGCTTTGTCACATGATACAAAACAGCCAATCAGCATGGAACATTTTGGGGTTGCCATGTCAAGGGGAAACTAGTTCTACAAATTATGGTTGATGATAGGGGAATTCGATGCCTGATTAGCTGATCGGCTATTGAAGACGAACAATTTTTTATGAAAGGAAGGGAAAAAAATCATGCGTCTTTCTTTCAGCGATAAAGCAAGTAGAAAAATTGTTCGAAACAGTTGTTCGTCCGAAAGAAATGTATGTCTAAGAGCAGCCTAAGAGCTTTGTAATTTTGACGAAAATAACGTTTAATTTTTTGAAATATTCCAATTCTCTTCCGAGAAGCACGATCTGAAAAATTGTTTTGATTGACGAAAATGTCGATACTCTTATGCCAATCCGACGTTTTTCATAAAGGTGAAGGCACCACTATGAAAATCCAGGGTTTTCCCTAAAGGTGCGGGCAGCATTATAACAATTCACAGTTTTTCATAAAGGTGCTGAAAATTTATTTCATTCCCTGCTTCATTTATAAATCAGTAATTGAAACCAAACTTGGATATGCATAAACGTTTCCTGGCATAAAGATACGTGCACCGTTATAAAGGTTACGTTTTCCAAGCTAGAAATTAACCTTCACTTTGTACGTGCTCCCTTATGTCTAGGCACCGTTATGAAAATTTCTGTCTTTTCGAATAGCAGCTTACTTGCATCAGTTTCAGAGCTCATTTTGCAGAGAACTAGAATTTTTTTTTTTTTTTTTCCTCTGAAATTCAAAAATAAATAAATAAAGAAATCATACGATGACGTATTTTTTAAACTTTCAGTTTACTTAGATTCATATTACTCGAAAACGTTTTGCTACAATATTAAAACTTTAAAGATTTAAATCCGAGAAATTTTGTGGAAAGCTCAGAGGTCTTTAGGCGTAAGGTATCCCAAGCAAGGCATAGTCGGCATTATATTCGGAAAGGAAGACCTTTACAATATAATGTACCAGCTCACAATGCTCTTATCTGTTGATTGTGGGCCCAAAATTCAATAAATATGGCTTCGCAAGCTTTGTTATTCATCTAATACGACTTTCCACCGGATATGGCAAATTAATTTTTGGATTGAAAGTAAAAATCTATTTATTTATCGCTTTTGAATTCAATACGGGGAAGAAACACGGAATATTTATAAACACAGATCAGAGGACAATTTCGACTTTTTAGTCCAAAGGGATTTGAATCCCGAAGGACTATTAGTTTCGTTTTGGCATTTTGCGCCGGACTCATAAATGTCGGTTCACTTTTCAAACTGTTGCCACAAAATGTTAGAGTCCTGCATTATATTTGAAGAAATTAAATAATGAAAAATCTGCATAAATGTATGTATATTTCTCGTATTGTGATAAAACAACGGTACATAGAGTCATCGATTTTTTAATAACGTAATCCTCCAACGAATATGAGCATGTGGAAGACCAAATTTGAAATTTGAAATTTGTTTTATGATCGATTTCCTATTTTTTAAAACTTTGACGAATTTTTGATTAACAAACTCAAGGATTTCAAAGCGAGCAATCGCAACGTTGTGCAGAAAAAAACATTTTTATCTCCAGCGCGTGAGTCTCTGTATCGGAATTTCTAAAGATATGCTCGTTTTAAAACTATTTTGCGATATTGCTGTTGCACTGGATCTTATGGTTTAAGTGCGAGGAACATGATATTTAATAAAGAAAGGTAACACACAAAATGTTAAAAAACGCCCCTTTGGACGTAATTTAAAATCTGAAACATTTCAGTTTTTTTTTTTTTTTTTTTTTTAAATATTTTTATGTTTGAACTTTTTTATAAATGTAAAATCGCCCAGTATTTAAACTGACCCAAACCTTTAAAAAAAAAAAAAATCTTACGATGGAAGCCTACTATAACAACTATGTTAATCGGTAATATTTGGTGGCAATATTTTAAAAAATGATTCGCCGTTTTTAGTGAATTCAAAGCAAAATGGCAAATTCATAAAATGAATGTATAGGAAAACCTTCATGATCATTTTAAGAGCAAGGTTGTAAAGATTGCTTAAGCAGAGATACTCTAACAAAGTGGAATAACAAGATACTGATTTATAGATTGTTCTACAAGGAAAAGAATATTTCCTAATGAAACTTCCAAAAATCTAAGACTCATAATATCAACTAAAAGCACTTACGAATAGATTAATACAGACAGATTTCATATGGGGAGGAATAAAAATTTGCCTTAAAAAACATACTTTAGGTTTCAGAAAAGAGGAAGTTTAAAAACCATGTTCAATGACACACAAATTAATTCTAGTAATTTTATAAAATTTCAGAGTCTCTTCAGTTTCTAAAAACCTCACGATAATACTATTACCACATTTTTTATCTAAAATCAGGACCCCCCACCCTTTTTTGCAATTGTAATCCATCAATTTTTTCTTCTGTAAATTCTTTCCTAGTACCTTTTAAAGTGGTTGCGCTAATTCGTAAGTAACCATGTAGAGTCATTAGGATTTTTGATACTGAAGACATGAAAAATGAGCACAGCCCTAGCTGGGACTTGAAACTGGACTTCTTGAATGGTGTCCGCAGATAACATCACGGAAAAATCATCGCGGAGAAAACGCAAGGCGAAAACGTCGTGCTACAAAACATCGTGGGAGAAAACATCGCAAAGAGAAAACATCGTGGTACAAAATATCGTCGTCGAAAATAAAGCGGTTTGAAAACATAGTCGTCGAAAATATCGCGGTAAAAAATAAAGTATCGGCAAATCATCGCAGGACGATAACACCGCAGACCTGCTTTTTTCAGGCTTTAATAATTGTAAATGGATATTCCCATAATGATTTGTGAGCGCGAGATGGAAAGAAAGATAATTTTTACTTTCATATTTTTTAATAAATTTTTACTGAAAAAATAAGAAGGAAACTTAAGCAGAACAAGAAAATTTTCGCTATAAGAGTATTAGACTGACAAAAGTGAAGAAAATAATCTCATAATTAGCAATTTTTTATAGATAAAGTCATGCAGTTACGTAGCTTCCTTTTTGTAAACTTTTTTAGATTATACTTTGAAAAATTACCAGTAAAAACTTTAAAAAATGATTTATTAATCACCTTTGTTAGTTAACTATGTCAGTTTAAAATTTTATTCAGTGCTATAAGTTGCCTTAATTTTCTATGCTTAAATTTCCTTCTTGCCTTGTCAGCAAAAATTAATTAGTTAATAAAAAATATGAAAGTAAAAATTATCCTTCTTTCCATCTTGCGCTCACAAATCATTATGGAAATATCCATTTACAATTATTAAAGCCTGAAAAAAGCATGTCTACGATGTTATCGTCATGCTATGATTTGTAGATACTATTTTTTTTTTACCACGATATTTTCGACGACGATGTTTTTAAACTGCGAAATTTTTGAACCGCTTTATTTTGGACGACGATACTTTGTTTCATGATGTTTTAGAACTGCGATGTTTTCTCTTTGCGATGTTTTGTATCACGACATTTTCGCCTTGCGTTGTTTTCTCCGCGACGTTTTCGTCCGCGATGTTTTCGGCTGTAACCTCTTGAATATGCCACTGTTACGAGGGCATGCTGGAAGGGAGAAAATACCACATATACTCCCCAATTTAAGGAGCAACTGGGGATATGGGGACCCAATTGTCAATCCTGGTGGTGATGAATTATTGTCCACCACCTTTTAGTTTGAGCGCCACTATAAAGTCACTAAAGTCAAGTGAAGTCATTTTTTTTATGTTAGGAAATTAAGAAATCCACAATGCCCCCGTTGAGAATCGAATATGCTGATTGAGCTATAGTTACACCTCTAAGGAATGCAGATAAGAGGGAGAAAATAACTTATAACCACATTCAGTTAGCTGGCTGGGGATGTGGAATTTTCTCTATTTTTGTCAAATTCTCCATAAAATAATACCAAAATTAATGAGCAACACTTTTCCACTACTTTGAATGTATTCAATTATTGAAGAATGTCTAGAAAAACAGGTGCGGAAGAAAGCATTTAAATGTTCATTATGCATGGCTAATAATTATACACAAGTCTGTTACAAAAATCCCATAAATTTTAAACATGTAACAAATCTGGATCCAGCAGAACTCATGGGGAACTTTTAGATTACTGGGCACACTATAACTGGTCTAAATGATAGTTATTTTAAAGGTCTGCATTTAAATAACAGATATGTTGAAATTCAAGAATAACACTTTTTACATCATATATCTTTATATGCCACCGATCTAATGAAATTCAAGCTTTCGCGGCATTTAATAGTAACTTATTGCAAATTATTTACAGTTTGAAGAAATCACTAATGAAATAAAATCACCAAAAATTAGTAACTCATATTAAGTTCCTTAAGCCTAGTAAATCAGTAAGTTTTTTTTTTTTTTTTTTAAATGAGAGAAACTGTAGTCAATACTCATCAATCATAAGACCTAGTGCACATTCTCCGAGTATAAAAACAAGTCCTGTGTAGTTTACACTGCAATGTTCTAAAATAAAAATTTCATTTTTTGTTATGCTTTTTAATATTTTGGAGTTTTTAATGGTGAACTCTTCATCATGAAATTTGAAGTTTCCAAATTGGGAAGGGGAAAAATCTCAATGTTCTTGTAAATTTTCAAAAAGATCTCTTATTTTGAGAAATAAATAAATCACAAATCCAGGAATTCCTGAAACCTCTGGAAATCAAAACAGTTTGGAAAACTCAATTGTTAGTTAGGCTGCACACAAGTATAATTTCTAGCTTGAATCCAGGACATTTTGCATTATTTTAGAACCATACTTTCAAATACTCAAAAATATTCTGCAGGCGATACATCACAAGTTACATTGATCAGTTGAAACATTATGACTACCTTCACAATGCAGCATGGGCATGCGAAACAGTTGCAACTCATTGAGGTATGGATACTACAGTTCCATGAAAAGTGTCCAGAGAAAGAATATAACAGATTTGCAAGCAGAGGTTATACAATTTCTTTAGATTACATGGAGGTGATTGGTGAATTTTCAATTAGGGCTGTTCAACATCCTGATACGCTTAACGGGAGTATTATCTGGTCAGGCAGGATACCAAAACACCAACTAGTTATAGACAATACTTACAAGAATACAAGAATGCTTTCTAAAGCATAATAGTGCCATTACCGGAAAATAAATTATGACTCATCCAGCCAGGTAGCTCTTTTTCCTTATTGCATGGTCTAATCAAGATTTCGCAATCCTACCGTAGTGGTAAAAACTGATGATGGTGGGTTAACAGAGATACACGAGAAAGGTGTTTGATGCACAGTCCAATGAACTGACTGAGTACTCGTGCATTTGTACATGGCCTGCATCACATCATTTGCAGTTGCCTATTTGTCTTTACTAAGAGGGACAGTCCTCAGTGTCCACATTCATTGATCAGGCTTTGGGCAGCCAATTCCTCAGCATTTACTACCAGTTTCAATGTCCTTCCTGCACTTTTCAATGGTAATAATAATGGTATCTAATGAGTACCAGTAGAGCAGTGCCATTTCAGAGATATTTAGTTGCTTAATTCATTCAAGCAGAATGTATCAAAAATACTCATCCATCATAGCACTGGGTAGTTGACTGATTTGTCCAGCCTTAATACCTTCTCCCTAATTCCATAAACATATGGCTTGTTGAATGAGCTGTCAGTGGCTTCTTTGTTGGTTGTCTGAGCACTTGCCTTCACTAAGCAGATCTTTTACTGTCCTTTTCTTAGCATCAGTACTACCACTCTTGCTCCTATTCTACACAGTTTCTTGTGATGTACTGTACTGTTATCCTCAAAAGGGTTAAATTTTGTACACACATTGTTAGTCAATGACAATGCAATGTCGAAAGCAATTTTTTAAAAATTTGATTTTTTTCAAATTTAGTATTTACTTGATTTTTCACGCATATCTTTCTTCAAGAATGAAATAAACATACATACCAGAACATATCAGAATTTTACTGCTCGCACCATCAAATACAGAGAGGATGATTTTAATAAAACTGATATGAAAAATTGTAATTTAATTTCTGAAAATTTCTCAATTTTTTAGACTATCAGATGTTTACGATTTTAAAATCCCAACATCTAAACATCAGGCATAATGTTTCATGTATTGGCGCAAGCACCTTGGTGCCATTTGGCGATTTCTCACAGAAGAAAAAAGTGACTTGATGAATTTTAGAATTGCAGTTAATAACAGATATGGTTATCTAAAGATCTGTTATGCACATGACTGCCAGAATTTTGCAACTTTTAAAAATTTAGACTTCTACTAAGGTGCTTGTGATAATATTAAGTATCAGTTTTGAAGTTTTTACAGATTATAAGACAAACTTTTCACCCTCTTTTGAAAAAAGAATGATAAAAAATATTAAGTGATTTCCTACTTTTTTTTCAAATGTGTTGCAGGAAAGTTCCCAAAGAACATTATTAAATGCCTGGCATAACCTATGGCCATCTTCTCAGTTTATTGAAACTGAAAGTGATGACAGTGAATTTTCTGCTTTTAGGATCAGTGCAGCAAGGGTTAAAGCAAGGGAATTGCTTTTATATTCGAAAGGAAGAATAAATGGAGGCTTTGCAAGAAGAAGATAATGTTCAATGTACGATGATGAAATCATTGGCTCCGTTTTGAACTTGTCACAACAAGAAAACAATTCCGACACCGACATAAATAGTGAATTTGATAGAAGGGAGAAAATATATTTTAATGAGGGTTTGGAACATGGTGAAAAATACCTAAAATTTTTAAAATTAGAGCTGTGTCATAGAGCAAGAGATTATGACGTTATACAATTTACAAAAACTTACTCTGGAACACCTTAAAGTGAAACAAACCTCTACCAGAAAAATGTTTGAAACTTGTAAAAAAATGAAATATTTTATGCTTTATTAATATACCTTATTTTTAGATGTCTTTATTGTATATGTCCTTAATGCTTTTAAATATCTCTGTAATCACTCATATAAATGAATAATATAATAAATATATATATAATAATTTAACGCATATAATAAATTAATGTAATAATGTATATGTATATTATCGTAATAACGTATATAATAATTTAATTAAATGTATCTAATATGCCTTATTTACGTTTAGTCTGAATATTACGCTTTATCTTTTCTGTCCTGAAATCCGCAAAATCCTAAAATCTGCACAATCTCTAGTCCCATGCATTGCCTACTGTATTCATTTTCTATGAGATTTTTCATTGATAATCGAGATTAAACAGAAACAAACTATGATAAAACAAAAGGGGGGGTTATACAGTAAGCTATTATTTAAAATGGATATAATGATTAACATGCTAACTAAGAAAAACAATTTATCATATAGTTTAAATGGGAATAATATATTAAATAATTCTATTTACAGAACTCATCTACTACTTTATATCATGAATAATAAAAGTTCCCATGATCAATTAAAAAAGATAATGGCTTATACATTTGACAATGAAATTAAACTAATAGATTTCATTAATTAGGTGGCACACGCTTTTATTATTGATATAAAACTGTAGATGAATCCTGTAAATAGAATTATTTAATCTATTATTCATAATAAATACAGTACAAAGTCTGTAATCCGGACTTGTCGCGACTTCGGCGATTCCGGATTAGGGGTTTTCCAGATTATAGATCATCAATTTAAATCTGGTAAGATGGCATGCAGAAATTATACAATTAAAAAAAACCACAAACTTTTTTTTGTATGCTTTACGCATGCATGTTTAATGTACAACGGACGGTATAAGCTAGGCTAAAATTATCTTTACTGATTCTAAGGCATTTCAGTTAATGTTGAAGATTGCGCTGTTCCTTAATCTTCTAATTGTATCCGGCTTATTATTTTTTGCAGACTGTTAAAGCAATTTTATAAAAATTAAGCTTGAACTTTTGATTATGTCAAAAAGAGTTTCCAATTCTGGAGCTGCCAAAGGATCTACAAAGCGAAAGCATGTTTCAATGTCCATCAAACAAAACGTGAAATTGCTGCAAAAAATGGATAAAGGTATATCTGTCTCAAAATTATGCGAGGAGTCACTGGAAAGTCAACTGTATATGACATAAGCAAAAAGAAAAAGACTTTTTGAATTTTTTGTAGATTCCGACACCTCACTTGCAATGAATAGCAAAAAAGGGTTCGTTATGCTAAAAGTGACGATCATGACAAAGTGATGATTGAATGGGTCAGACAGCGTCGCAGCGAAGGCGTGCCATTGACGGGTCCAATGCTAATGGCTCAAGCCAAAATATTTCATGAAGAAATGAACTTAAACACTGAGTGCACATATTTGACAGGTTGGTTAACCAAATTTTAAAATCACCATGGTATAAGATAATTAAAAATGTCACGTGAAAAAGCTTCAGCTGATACTGCAGCTGCTGAACAATTTGCAGATGAATTCATTGAACTCATTACTAGTGAACAATTATCTCCAGAACAAATTTACAACGCTGATAAAATTGGTCTTTTCTGGCAATATGTACCGCGAAATACCTTGGACCTCTACAGAAAAGGATCCAACTGGCGTCAAAGATTCCAAAGCGAGACTAACAATTTTAGCGTGCACAAATGCTGCAGGAACGCACAAGTGCAAACGTTTCGTAATCGGAAAACATGCATGACCTCGAGCATTTAAAGGAGTAACGATTTTCCCTGTTATATATCACGCAAATAAAAGAGTATAGATGACACAAGCACTGATGAATGATTGGTTTGAAAATCATTTTATCCCCGAGGCTCGGCAACATTTGAATTCGGTTGGTTTAGCTGACGACTCAAAAATAGTCCTGATTGTTGACAACTGTTCGGCGCATACTTCACTTAAAGTATTAGTGAAAGATAATGTATCCGTATTATTCTTCCCTCCAAATTGTACATCTATCATTCAGCCTATGGATATGGAAAAAGTGCACGTGCTGAAATGCAAATGTAAAGTAGCATTTTTAAAATCTATGTTGAATTTCTTGAACAATGGCAAGACTATTCAAAACTTTTTGAAATTTTTTAGCATAAAATCTGCTGCGTGGTGCATCCCAAGATCATGGGAGGATGTGTCTCCAGATACGTTAAAAAATGCTTGGCATAATTCATGGCCAGGTACCATATTTCATGTTGAGGACGATGAGGATGATAGTCGTGAATTTGAAGGTTTTCAGACATTGCAAACTAAAGGTGAAATTTTCCAGTTATTGGATTTTGTAAAGAAATGTGGACAGGCGGTAATAAATGAAGATGATATAACAGAAGTTTTTCATTGTGATGACAATGCCCCAATCATCAATCAATTAATGGACGGCGAAATCTGTAGTATGGTTCTAGATCCAAAAAATACTGCTTCCAATAGTGAAGAAAGTAACAGAGGTTTTTAAAAACGGAAAAATTTCGATTGACAAGTTAGCCGGTATTCTCAACACAGCAATTACAGGACTCGAACAGTGGAACTTTGTAACTGAACAAGAAATTATGTCTGTTTATAGAATTAAGGAGAAAGTATTAGCACAAAAAACGAAGCAACTTAAACTTACATTACAACTTAAACAAACAACTTACATTGACAACTTAAACAAACAACTTACATTGACAACTTAAACAAACAACTTACATTGAAAGAAATGTTTAATAAAGTAAACAAATATTAAGCTTTTCTTTTTGTAAATTTTGATACCCTTTAGATCATAATTGCTTTTTATTTCATAAATTACAGTTTCATATTTTTAATTGTATAATTTTTGCATGCCATCTTACCAGATTTAAATTGATGATCTATAATCTGGAAAAACCCTAATCCAGAATCGCCGAAGTCCCGACGAGTCCAGATTACGGACTTTGCACTGTATATATATTTAAGAACTAGAAACACACAAAAGACTTTCGCATATAAATTAATACTGACTGTTTATTTTAAAACACTTTGTCTTATGAAAGATTTCATAGGAATGCTCTACTTTTTTAAAATGGGAAAAACCTATATATAGCACAGAGCATGTATTGTGCACAGGACTAGTTTGACTTTCAGGCACCCTAAGCGCTAAAATGACTGTTGGCCCCGCATGCATTTGCACCTTTTCTTTCTATATATTCACTCTCTCTCTAGATCTTGGTTTAGCTGCACCATACATTCCATGGTAAAACAGGCAATGGGAAATTCTATGATGGCAGGCAAAATTTAACAAAACACACACATAAAAATTTTACATTAATTTGGAATAAATTTTTTCACTTTATGGGGACCCCTGTAAAGGGAGTAAAAAGTGAGGAATTCATTAACTGCTAAAAGCATTTTATTTATTTTTAACAATAGAGAAAGCTCTATTACAGATCAGTTTTTCAATGTGAGCGTTAACACCCACTAATTGGCAATGATAAAATCTAAAGGGATGTTACTGAAGCAAAGCGCAGAAAAGTGATACTGAGAAACAAATGAGCTGTATGAACATACTTAAAAAAATTGGTTGCTTAAATACCTTTAAACAAGTATTTAAACATGTATTTAATAACACAAATATTAGTCAAGCTCCTTTAAAAAAATCATGTCAAATTATGTCACCGACCCTCCGTGTAACTTTATTTTATTACCCCAACGGATTGGAACTTGCAGATTTTTAGTTGATAGTCTATAAACAACCAATACACAAATCTGAACCTCCAGTGATATCCAGTATACCCAAATACAGCTCAACTTCAATTACTTGAACTCTGTTGACTATCCGAATTGCTTTCAGAATTTAAGAAAAACACTGAGGAAAGAGACAGGAAAAGATGAGGATGATGTGTCAGAGGAATTAAGAAACATTCTTTTGAAAATTTCTGGATGTTCAGATGTCAGTGCTGAGGATACAGCACAATGGATGCTGTGTGATTTGTCAGACCCTGGGTTTCAAATTCTAAATGATAATGAACTTGTTGAGAGAAGAAGGTGTCGTGGAAGAAGATGACCTTAATGTTGAAGTTGAAGCAGACATGGTACTATCAGCTAGTGAAGCATTTGCCAGCCTTGAAATTGCATTGAAGTGGATGAAGCATCAGCCCGAGTGTGACCACAAGCGATTTTTCATTGTCAAGCGGATGTGCGACTTAGCTGCCCGAAAACGGATGAAGACAGTCAAGCAGCCTGCTTTGACCGAGACGTTCAGCAGGCAATGACTTTCAGCACTTGTAAGTACTGTATGGTACGCTATATAATATGTATGTAAAAGTGCTGCCTTTTCATTTTAATTAATAAAAACTTCTTTTTCTTTAAAAATAGTTTTTTTTATCTCATTTTCAACATATGGCACATACAGTAATTAATTAAAGTTGACGTAGATCTTTTCTTCTACCATTGTATGCATATGAATTTGTAATGGATTGATTAACACAGAAACTATGACAAGGTTGCCATTCAAACAGGAGAATGAAATTCTTTGATCTTTTCCAGGTGTGTTTTAAGAAAATTCCAGTCTATCCACATAATGCACGTTGGCTGTGCTAAGAGGTAAATTAATTATGGTACCACTTTAAAACACAAAAATTTGCCAATTACATTTGACATATATGAGGGTTGGAACTTTAATAGTGGCAACACAGCTGAAAAAACGCTACGCAACAAAACCAAAGAATATCGCGTATACCACACGTGAACTACATACCTACCTTACCTCTCAGCAAAAAGACTCGTCCTGCCTACGTCACGCGCATGTGGAGTGACGCGAATATTGGATACTTGTATTAGCTCGCGGTCTAAAGTAAGTGTTGTCAGGATGTCTTCAAAACAAGAACAACGATGTTGGATAAAAATTGAATGTGCCAGAGGTCGTACAGCACGACAGTGTTATCAAGGGCTTCAAGAGGCTTGCGGGGAATCTGCATTGCCTTACAGAACCGTAGCAAGATGAGTGAAAGCATTCAATGAAGGACGCCAAAACGTGGCAGACATGCTGCGGCCAGGTCGTCCAAGTGTCAGCGATGCAGACATGCAAGCTGTTGAAGCACTAACGGACAGTGATCGCCACCAAATGATTAGGCAGCTGGCCATACAAACAGGATTAGCGCATACGACTGTGCTGCACATTCTGAAGGAACGCCTGTCCATCAGAAAAATTGCTTCACAATGGGTTCCACATCAATTGACGGAAATGCAGAAATGGCTACGATACGATGCTGCCCGAACCCACCTGGAGCGCTATGAGCGCGAAGGAGATGCTTTTTTAACCCGTATCATTCCGCTGGATGAGACATGGGCCCGATCGTACCAGCCAGAACTGAAACGCCAATCAAATGAATGGCGTCATCACGGGTCAACACGACGTTCGAAATTTCATCAGAACCCCAGCAATGTGAAAGTTAAAGTGATTCTCATGTACCACTGTGATGGTGTCATCCTAACGCATACCGATCCCCCACTAAAGATCGTCACTTCTCATTTTTGGAGCACAATCTCCAACCAGCTTTGAGAAAAAAACGGCGATACTTTCTGCAGAACGCTCCCTTCATTTTGCATGACAATGCTCGGCTGCATGCAGGGCAAGCTGTGACTGATTTGTTCAAGCGATGGGGCTGGGAAGTGCTTTACCATCCACCATACTCCCCAGATCTAAGCCCTTGTGACTATGACTTAATTCCTAAGATGAAGGAACCACTTCGTGGCACTCGCTTTCAAACTGTTCCTGAGATTCTTGCGGCAGTAGACCGATCCATTCAAACTATCAACAAAACAGGCGCTGCTACAGGTATTCTGTGACTTCCACATCGTTGGAAATGGGTTGTACACAATGCTGGCGACTATATTGAAGGACTGTAAAGCATGGTGACATGAATCACTTTTGTATTCCTTGCAAATAAATAGTTGCCACTATTAAAGTTCCAACTCTCGTATTTATATATAATCCCCAAAGCATTACTATTATAACTATAATAGGAATTGTTTTCTCCATTGAGGATTGAGATTAGAATCTATCCTATCTTAATTAAAAAATGTCTTTTTTTGCAGTTAAACGAAAGAAAGAAATCTATTTAATAATATTTTTACATAAATTCAGGTATTTTATATTTATTTAACAGTATACATAAGCAAAAAACACGTGCATTAAATTTCATGATGGTATGTCATCATACTGCTAGAATTAGTTTCAGTATTATGCCAGAGAAAATTTTCTGAAATTTGAAAGTATTATTTACTAATAATAAATACATTCAGGGGGAAGAAGCAACATTAAATGATATGAATAACATTAAATTAAAGATAATTACTTAAAAGTTGACTCAACGATATTTTGGCAAATATAGTTACATTAAATGGTTAGCCTAGGTGGTTGATTACTATTTTTTTATTTTATTGCAAAATGACAAATTAGATGTTTATTAAAAAGAAAAAAGTTTAAAAGATTTTGTGGTAAAATCCTAGCATACGCTATGGCATTGGCACAATTTTGAAAATTGTTGTCAACACTAAATTGACCCGTTTAATGCTCATCATAATGTCACCAAATCCTGTGTGTGCCTTACATGGAGGCTATTCTAGCAAAGTGACCCATTTACTTCTTATTATAATGTTACCAAATCTCATGTGTGCCACACATGGAGGCTATTCTAACTTCATAATACCGTATACTAGGATTAAACTGATTTTGTTTTATATAAGAATATGTATTTTCTTTAGTTCCACATGCACTGCGCATGCGAGTCTCTTGATATTTGAGGTTACTGGAAAAGTTGCTGGAACCTTGCTTTGCCTTTCTACAAGACAATTCAATTGGAGCTGCGAAAACTGGCTCTATGCCAGCTTGCTGAATGACGCTCATGCGAGACATAATTCACCAAGAAAGTGATCGCTTCCAACTTTGGCCCAAAACTAGCTTTTTGGGGGGATATGCCGTATGAAATTCCCTGAATTTTTTAGTCAATTTTTTAGTCAATCCTGACTTTTTCTGGTTTTTCCAGATAGCATGGCAACCCAGCTATGATAGCTTGATAACGTTTATTTTTCCAAAAGAAACACTTTACAGTTCTGGAACTTTCCATAAAAGCACTCGTACAGCTCTTCTCAGTATCACAGAGCACAATCAGTACTTAAATTTAAAGTACTAAGAATGTTAAACATAATGCAAAGCATAACCAAAAAACAAAATTCACACGAAGATATCTGAAATCAACTCTGAATATATAGTTTCACCACAACTGCTGAGAAATCTCCAATACCTTTCATTTCTTGAAATTACAAGAAGGCATATATAGTTAAAGTTACATATAAGAGATAGTTGCACATAGGGATCAATTACAGTACACAACATTATTATACAGGGGACCGGACTAAAATGCCACTAATTTTGCTGATTTTTTCAGATTTCTCGCCAAATCAGTTGACAAAAGTTAGCAGCTGAAACCATCGCCATCTTGGCAATATCTCACCAATTTAGCGAGTTAGCCATTTACTCAACGCTAAATAGATTTGCCCCTGTAATCTTATTTTTCTGGCAAAGCTTCACTTCTCCCGACTTTTCCTGTTACATTATACAAAATCTGTAACAATATGTATACTATTGCTGCGAGTGTGCATATTTTGCAATTTCATTATTATAAATCCTTTGAAAAATCTTTATTCATTACCATTGTTTCTCTATCACATGAGTTTCAATTAATAATTTAATGCAGCATAAATGCAATAAATACCTAAAAATATTTATGCATTTTCAGTCAGTGCCTATGACTTACATTCACAAGACAACATCATTGTTCCAAAGATTATGCTGAATATACTAGAAAGGGGGACTGAGCAAAATACACCTCGAAAAGTGGGCAGGGAGCCAAAAGAAAATTGGGAAACAATGTTAAACAGCAGTGGTCTTAAACTTAAATTGTGTGTGGGCCAAATGCACGATCCGGAAGCAGATGACATGCCGAATTTGAATTTTTTTAACCCAAATTATGTTTCAACAAAAGAATTTTTTAACAAAATTCTATGCATTAAATATTTATCAAAATGTGCATACACAATAATAATAATTTGCAAAGGAAAAAAAAAATCAATTTATATTTATTTTCTGCTTGAAATCTAAAGGCAAATTTCTGCAAAAAAACTTCAGTTGGATACACTTTAGAATTCAGATATACTGAATACTAAAATTTGAGACCAACATTTATTTCAAATAATTCTAGTGTACTGAATCAATTACTAACTTACTTACTTTTAACTCATTAAAAATGAATAAATTAGGCTAAAGTTAAAAGTTTTTAAATGGGATAAAACTTGAGGGAAGAGTGCAAAATCGCAACTGCTTGGCATGTTTTTAAGAATTGCATAAACTCTGTATCCATGTACACATCGATCTATTTTCACTTAAAAAAACATCAGAGAATTGCACAAATTCAGCATTGCGCACTCCCTTGACTTTGTCTATGTACACATCGATGTATTTTCACTTAAAAAGTGAAAGGAAATTTACAAACTCTCATAAAAAGTGCCAAACATAATGTGCCAAATAAGTGGGCTATTCCGCACTTCACCAAAACTTGAGAATAAATATTGACAACCTATTATCTTTCACTTATCTATAATTTTTCTTTGATATACAGAAAAATACACAGATATGTATATATATACATAATTTATTTTCTAAACAAAATTTATTAATTGATTACATTAACTCCTAAGTTTAATTAACGTATATATATGTACATAATTAAAAACTTTTTTTTTTTTTTTACAACTTTCAGATGAAACACCTCATTTCAGTTTTATAAAGTTTGTACCCTTAAAAAATAATTAGAAAATATCTTTATGATGAATTGTAAATGCTCACTAGTCGGTCTGATTTTCTTTTTTTTTTTAAAACGGTGCTACTTTGGTAGACGGTTGCACGGATTTTTGGCGATTTACGTTGGCGCGTTTTTTACAGTCGTCAGCCATCTCGAAAAATGCTGTTTTTACGTATTTGACTCAAAGTAAAGTATTCGAAACTTTAAAAAAATACATAGCGTTAAAAATAATGGATTAATTTTTTGTTGAAAACAGTGTTTTTTAAGATGGCTGGCAAATGTAAATAAATACATTTACTAAGAGTATAAAATGCTAAAGTAAGTTTAAATTATTACTTTCATATAATAGAATAAAAACACCGCTATAAAACATTGCGCCAACATTTAATTGGAATAAAATATGACTTAAATTGAATATTGAATTAAAAAATTCATACCAACGTTTAAAAAAATTAAAATTTTTCATTTACTTAAATTCAAATCCTTTAAAACAAGTTTTATAGGATATAATTATTTAACATTAAAACATATGTGGCAATAAATATCTCAGGAATTTTTGAAAATAGTGTATTAATTTTTTAATAAAAATTGAAGTATATAATTATAAAGTAAAATATGTACTTACATTTTTTTTAAGTATTTTGCCTGTCATATATTGATAAGTACCAGAAAAAAAAAATTATCTTCATCTGTGATCCACATCTCTCGCACTTCATTGAAGAAGCAATTAGCGAGGTTTCCTCCAAAAATTTAAAATAAATTTCCTCTGACCCCTTGTAACAATAAATAAATCTTTGATTAGGAAAGCCAGATTGGCCAAAATAAGGTCTCAAACGGCAATTTTTTTTATTCCGATACCAATAATTCTTGATAACCAGTAACAACATTCATCTTCGAAACGGACACATACATTCGCTTTGAAATCTGAGGAATTCGAAGAGGTGAATAATGAAATTTTAAAGTGGCGCTGTAATGCACAAATATTCAGTAACCAATCAGGGAGCTGATTACATCACGAATAGAATGAAAATTATTTAAATAATCATTCATAATAAAATCATATTTAAAAAAATGCAAAATTAAATTGTATTTTAATATTTAACAGCCATAAATAATGTTTAAAACAGTAGATTAAATTTATAGATATTAAAACCAATTACTTTTAAAATAATGTGATGTCATTCATTACATCATTCACAACATAAAATTCCATAAAATATCATAAACAATAAAATTTTTATTTCAAATAAAAATGCAAAATTAAATTCATTTTTATTATTTAGAAGTCATAAATAATATTTAAAACACGGAATTTATGCATAATAAAACGCATTATTTTTTAAATAACATGACAACAAAGTATCAGTTACCATAAATAACTTGTCCAACAATGGGTTTACCATAAGTCGTATCGCTCGCCAAAAAAAATCGCCAACATCTGTGCAACCGTCTACCAAAGTAGCACCTTTTTAACACCTAATATTGCAACTGAGAGGGAAAAAAACTGTTCACACACAAACACACACACATATATATTTCCAAACAAAGTGATTATTCTTATTGTGAAAAGTCATAACTAAGTGCATTTCTCTTTTGACAAGAATGCAGAAAAGTTAAATTTGTATTTTCAAATGTTTGAATAAGATCTATACACAGCATAAATAAATAAATATTTGTAGATCTTCTAGAGCATTTCTCATGTTTGCTTTTAATGGTATCAAAAATGATGTAAAATTAGACAGAAAATAATTGAAATTTTGATACTCTGTCATGCCGCTAAACTGCAAAATCGCCTACTTATTTGTTTGGCGCTTTTTACAAGAGTAAGAGGAATTGGATTTTTTTCAATTTTCTTTGACTTTTTAAGTGAAAATAGGTCTATATGGATAAAGGGAGTGCACAATGTCATTTTTGTGCAATTCTGGGATTTTCTTTTAAGTGAAAATAGGTCGATGTGCACATGGATACCGGGTATGTGCAATTGTTAATGCGCCAAGCAATGGGTGATTCTGCACTTTCTCCCTGTCATGCACCTACCACACATTTTGGCATATGTACGCCATCTATAAACTATTTTTTTAACTAGAATTTACAATTAACAGCCCTGCCCAAATCCATGACATGCACAACAGAAATTTTAAAGCCTTCCTTCAAATTCTTGCCATAATTATTAATTTCACTGTAATGTTAATTAATCTATAGCATATGTATTTGCATGCTGCGAGTTCGAGACCACTATTATAGAGGACAGAGGCACATTACGATTACCAATTTTTTCTTTCCAGAACACAGAATTTTTGATTGCTCAGTTTTGTTCTCTGCTCCTCTCAGTTCTGACTTGGAAAAGTTCGACTATATTTTCTAACTGCCAAGAAGAGTGAAACAGGATAGCCATCAGTATAAATTGCTTTTCCTCTAATATTTAATACACACAAATCATAATGTTTTGGGTGTAGTAAACGAATTAATATTTTTACTACAAAGAATTTGAAACATTCAGAACTTTTCAACAATACAGTCTCAATATTTTTTTTTCTGGTCTCTAGCTTTGTGACCAAAAAGGGATTGGGATTATTCAATTATGGCAAAGCATACGAGGGCTATCTGCCTAAAGGGAGGGATGCCTTCGTGGAGGACTTTCTAAGGGAAACTGGCTCGTATATACGTTACACATGGGGAAAACCACGAAAACGGCCATGCAGCCAGCCCGTTCGTGGGATTCGAACCTTGGAACGAACTACCAGTGTTCAGTGTCTTTACTGCTCGGCCGCTGGTGGGCTGTGACCGAAAAGAATCTACGATAAATAATTTTTACTCAAACAATGATTACGATAAATGCATATTACTTTGACATCTTTTTTTGTCATACTGTACAGTATAATGCTGCAGAACAACTTACTCAGTTATGAAAATTTCAATATAGTTTCAGTCATTATTTTCCTTTGAAACAAATCTTATACTGCAAGCACAATATTAATAACATTTGTATCTTAAATTTTTGTAAAATTCAGTTTAAAAATTTTTAGATATTAATAGAGCTTTTGGACACACTGTCCTTTTTTAATAAACATAAAAAAAAAATCATGCCATAAATGCTAATCTCTCATTCAATGATAAGAATAGAAAGTTTTACAAAAATTTCAAGGAGCTCATAACTATTCAGTCTTTTTTATTAACAGTAAAAATTAAACTAGAGTTAGATGAAAATGTTTCATATATACCAATTCATTAATTAAAAGTTCCTTCAATCCTCAAATTTGTAATAGCCTTACTACTTAAATAACTTGAAAAAATTTATATTCTATATAATAAACTTCTCACTTATTTTTATTAAGCAATATTATTTTTTCAGTAGTCTCTCACAAGTAATTTAACTAAGTTCTGCCATCAAACAACACTAGTTATCTCTCATGATTAATATAACTGAATATTTACACATAATACTGAGGCATATGTATTAAAATTGAATGCAATTAACAAAATTCTTAATGGTAAATGAGTAAACAGAATTAAGTAAAATGAATTAATTTTATAATCAGAAATCGGGAAAATTCATTACATAAAAATCACGAGACTGATAAGTCAGGTGAGCATCATCATTTTCCTTTTTAAAAGGAAGTTAAAAAGCAGGAGAAAAACAAGGTAAAAAAGAATTTTTTTTTTTTGTGCGATACAGCAGCAATAAAACCTTATTTCTAAAACTAAGGAATATTCTTTACCTTACTCGCCTAAACGATTACTACCTGAACAAAGTTTCTACACGCATACATTTCACATCAAGAATTCAGATGTTATGCTGATCTAACACTGATATTTTTCCTCCTTCTGGATCAAGATTTACCTTCGCTTCATTCACATACCGATTTCGGTGACGAGATGTAGCCTAATCATAACTGTGTGAAGAATTTTATAATAATTCTTTAAAAATTCTAATAATTATACAATAAACACTTTAAAATTGAAAAAAAAAAATAATATTCATGTAGCAGTAAATAATTGAAAATTTCCTAAAAAAGTTTGTATGGTTTGAAAGGTGCCATATAGTAGGGAAATTTCGAAAACGCTAAATTTTAAACGGCACGTATCACTTTGCACTATATGGAAATAGTAAAAATTCTAACAGAAATTTAAGTAAAAATCTTCGAAAACAGTCATTCTTCAATACGCTTCAGATTTTTTTAATAACATAAGTCAGTTCTTTTCTTTTCTCACTATTGATACCGGCCCTTGTTTGCTTTATTAATTAATATATACTCCGATATCTGAGTTAAAATTTAATTTTGTTTATATAAATTTTATTACTTGATTATCACGTAACAGAATACCTTAAACTAACTCACAAAACAAGCAAAAATAAAAAAAGAAACTTCAGCCAGTTTCAGAATCCGAAGAAACTGGCTGCTAGTGTAGCGTCTTTCAATATATGCATAAGAAATGTTGTTCAAGAACTTGTTCAAGTATGAACAATTAAAAATGAAACTGGAACAAAAAGTTCAAAACAAGGAAAACAGTTATGTCTTATTTCAGCGAAAATGACAATACCCGCCTTTTAGATAAACGAGTATTATTCCCCTTCCTTTTCTTTAATTTTTGAAGCAAAACGTTTGGGTTCACTTTTCTTTTTTAAATCAACTGTATATAGAGTAATGAATTACTACATAATACGGTCTTTAGTAATTTGCAGAGCAAATTTTAAAAAAATTTGGTTGTCCTTAAAGAGTTCTATTTTTTTTTAAATTGAGAATTTTTTTTTTTCTTTGGGGGAAGGGAAATTGTTAAAATGCGTCGAAATATAATTCTTTTCTTTAATATCCTACAAATTATACTGTAATTGCAAAGAATGTTTGTGTAAAAAAATTTTTGCTTAATGATTTACAGAAAAGCTCCCCACCCTCTGTTCAACTGCCTCTTTAATTTTACGCATTTTGACCTCGTTTCAAATTTCTACTTCTTTCAATAATAATCATTTCAAATTTCATTGCATTCTGCTCACAGCATTTTTGTTCTTAGTTTTCCTTTCTTCTGGATCTTAACTCAAATTTCTAATCAGTATAATTGTAATTTGTTTTTAAATAATGACCTGTAGATAGAATTATTTTTAATATTGATACGTCCCCGACTCGAGTTCTTTGCCCTCACTTATGCGAATCCGTGGCGCTGGGGCACTAATTTTGTAGATTTGATCTCGCTAAATCTCGAATTTTATTCGCCATATTGATGATTTGGAAGGGCAAGCTGACGTAGTCCTCTCATTAACAGGCATGAATACATCATACAAATTAGTTAAATTAGTTTTTTATAGTTGAATTTTTATTGTATTTGTGTATAAATCGTCCAAATTAATTACAGATCTGTACTTATCGGTAAGTGTAATTTGTATTTGAAATTATTTAAAAATGTAAAATTTTTATGTGTCACTGTGGTATGTATGCATAATAGGCGTAATCATGTAAGCAAAATTAAAGGGAAGTGTTGTTATTTTGTCAAGTGTACGTTTATAATGAAACTTTTAATGTTATTTGTCTGAAACTTGCTTAAAGTTGCTTGTTGAATGCCAAATAGGGTATTGACATAGTAAATCTGACAATGAAATTCTTGGTCGCGGATTAACATTTGCCAGCGTCGCATTTTTTAAGTCCAATTTTTTTTTTTCTCTCCTGAAAAATTATTTCTTTATATGCGTAAATGTTTTGTAACCGATTGTTTCATCATATCGTGTGATTTTAGTAACGATCTTGTTATTATTTATTATTATAAATAAATTGATCGGAATTTAATGATATGGAAATTATTATATGATTATTGTGCCAGCTCACCCATAAATATGGACTCTTCTATTTCAATCGATCGATAAAAAAGTATTGGAATGAAATGTGCGCATGCTAATTTTTCATTTCATTTGAATGTGTTGTATGTATAGGTAAATGAATATTAAAGCAAAATTTATATGTAATTTTTTTTTTCATATAGTGGCCTGTGTATCGTAAATTTGAATTAATAACGTTCATGTGCTGTTGTTGTTTACCTAATTATGTAGTAAATATTTAAAATAGTTTATATTTTTAAAATTTAATTATTGATTAAATTTTTTTGAAATTATCAATGCAAATTTAAGGGTTCAGCATACTAGTTTTTTGATTTTGACCAGTCACTTCTAGTTTTGATGATTTCATATTTAATTTTTTTATTATGAGGTAGGTGGGGGGGGGGAATTAGAACTTTTAAATAACTAAAAGTTATTTTTAAATTAAATTTTATTCTAGTATTTTTGTTTAAAATCCATCTTGTGTGTAATGGTGTTTAGTATTTGGCTACAAGAAGGGAAAAAAAAAGGAGGGGGGCAGGAATTTTGAATAATTTTTTTAAAATTATTAAAATAAGGTCTTTCTGACAATGTACATTTAGTAATGTTACTGTATACAATTAGCTGAAATCTAGGGAAAAAAAGTTTTAAAATATTTTTTAAAACTGAAGTAAAATTTAAGTAGCTAATTGGTAATGCAAAGTGTGTAAGTTTTATGTATCTTGAAACACGATGATGTCGCATGAAACATAAAATCCATTTTTCATAAAAAATTTTTAATTTTTGTTTTTTGTAACTTTTCTCAAATATTTTGTAGTTATCATTTGCACTATTTTGATCGAGTTTCATTTTTGAAATTGCTGTTGATTTAAATTTTACTTATTAATTATTTTTAATGATATAATTTTCTTTTTAATATTTCAATTCCATCAATTTTTTGCAATGATTGTTTTTGCTTTTGTACTCATTCTGTTTGGTTCTACTCTTCTATGCTCGAATATGATTGCTTTTAATTTTGATACAATTTTAAATTGTTATCATAAAAGTTACTACATCTTGCAGTGTGTTATTTGGCTTTGAGGTTATTTGAACTGATTATTTCCGATTATTATTTTTATTTATAAACGAACATAACATATATATATCTTATATACCAAGATTAGCTTACTTATTATGGCAAAGTAATTGGGGCAATCTGCCAAATGATTACACTTTTTTAGTATAATTTTTTTTACTAAACTGTTTCATATTCATGTTACACATACGGGAAACTAAAAAAACTGTATGAACCCATCCAGTGACTGGAACCGAACCATGGATAAATTAATTATAAGTCCTTTGATGGGCCATATACATGTGTGAAAATTCTGCAGGTGCATATAAATATATTATGTATAGCATTAGCTCACAACAGCAGAAATCAATCAAAACTGGATCATATTTCTAACCAGCATCACTATATATAATCTCTCATTACTATCCCACCAATAGCTGAGTGGTTAAGGCCATTGAGTATTTTTTGTTCAAACTGCTTGGGGTTCAAGCCCAGATAAACGGGCTGGAGCATGGTTGGTTTTCATGTTTTTTTCCATGTGGAACATAAATATGAGCTAGTTTCCTTTATAAAGTCCTCCACAAAGGCATCCATCCTCTTAGACAGGTAGCTTTAGTTATTTTGCTATATTCAAATATTCCAGATGTGTAGTAGTGTTTTTAGTGCTCAGGGACTACTGAAGAATTTCCAACCCTTTCTGCGTGCCAAGAATGGAAAACATTTCATTTTAAAATTTTGTAACATCCTTGGATTGTGCGCTCCCTAGATGCTGCGCCGGGTACAGATGAACCCTTTTGCCCCACCATAGCTATGCCGCTGAAATATCCTAACCTAACCTTTCTCTTTCTTCTACACTCTAGCTTACTGCTAGTTAAGTGCGCTGAACACTGATAGTTTGATTCAGATTCAAGTGTTAGGGAACAGGCTGGCTGTATGCATGTTTTTTGTGGTTTTGCTATGTGCAACTTAATTACAATACTACATGACTATGTTACAAAAGCCACTATGAAGTCGCCCTGACCTCAGGCAGATTCCTCACATGCCTTGCTATATTCATTAGCCTAAACTAACTTTAAAAACAACTGCTCTCTGCAATGAGTGTAATTAGGGGTAAATTTTCAGTTTATGGTAATTTTGTAAAAATTCAGCCAATCCATCTTTTTGCATGTATATTTTTTGACAACTTTTTCCTGTTTTGATTATAAAACGAATTATGTTTCCGCTGAAATTTTTCCACTTTGTTTCTGTTTCATCTGAATGGAAGAGCTTTGTCTCTGAAATAGAGATGAAAAATATGTGCTAAAATGTTTTAAAATGCCTGTTAGGTGAACTAGCAGTTGCTGAAATAATTCAACAAATACTTGCCCCCCCCCTCGTTTTCCTTTTTCCTGTTTTAATTCTCAGTCAAGCTGTGTCTCTGAGTGAATTTTTCCACATTGTTTCTGTGTGTTTCAGCTGAACAGGATTGGCTTTATCTTTAAAATAAGCTTGAAAAATTCATCTAAAAATGTGTGCATGTGTCTTATCTGAAATAGCAGAACAAATAGGTACAGAAAAATGTTTTCTCCAAAATAAATTTATATACATGATGTTAAAATAGCTTAAGCATAAATTTGAAAAAGTTTGAAAAAAAAAAATGAAATCAGAGGAGAAACATGTATGAAAAAACCTAATAACTGAAATACATATATATATATACAGGGTGTTTCATAGATCATGGAACAAACTTGGAGGGGTGGTGGAGCATACTATAACATGCGTTTTTTGTATAGGAAAAGTGATGGGTTGCTGCAGGAATGCAGAAAAAACAACATGAGAAGAAAAATGTGTTTATGTACAAAATCAGTGCAAAGTGCTTCTTTGCAGCAATACATTATTCACAATAAATGTTCAAAAAAGGGAACAGTAATAGGAACTACAGCTGTGATTGGCTGGCAATGCAGTGGTAGCGGGCAGTAGTGAGCTGGAAAAACCACGATCAGATGCATCAGAGGATCATTCGCAACTCTGATGTCAAGCGTGATTGGTGAGTTTACGCACAGGGAAAAAGCTGACATGCATCTCATGCATGGTGCTGTTAATGGGAACGGCAGAGCAGCACTACGGTTGTACCAGGAATGGTTTCCGAACAGGCGTATGCCGAAGCTCGCAATGTTCAAGAGGTTGCATCTGTCTCTGTTTGAAAACGGGTCATTTGAAGCCACCTCTGACACTAGGAGTGGAAGAAGTGCACGACAACTTCACATTGAAGAATCCATCTTGAACATTGTGTATGAATCACATCAGACAAGTACAAGAGCTATTGCACACCGTCTGCAGCCGAGTCATTCCACTGTTTGTAGAGTATTGCATGAAAATGGTTTGCACCCATACCCGCTTTTCCATGAATGGGTGGGCGGGTATTGTTAACGACTACCTCATAGGCCCATACCTCTTACTTGCACATACAAATGCTTATGTTATCATATTTTTCTGCAAGAGGTGCTACCGGAGTTGCTGCAATATGTTCCGGCTGTCGTTCGTGATTGCATGTGGTTCCAGCATGATGGTGCACCAACAGATAACCGCGTGCGGGTCCGCAATTATTTGGATGGGACATTTCCAGGTTGATGGATTGGCCGTGGTGGACCTGTTCAATGGCCACCCCGTTCGCCAGATTTATCCAGCATGGATTTTTTTTATGGGGCCATCTGAAGAGCATCATTTACGAGACTCCCGTTGACTCACTGGAGGACCTCGTTGCACGACTATCCATTGTGACTACAAGCATGCGCGAAATGCTTGTCATTTTTCAAAATGCTTGTCAATCCCTTCTGCGACGTTACCAAGCGTGTATTACTGCTGGTGGTCGCAATTTTGAACACTTATTGTGAATACTGTATTGCTACAAAGAAGAACTTTGCGTTGATTTTGTACACAAACACATTTTCCTCACATGTTTTTTTTTTTTTTTTTTTTTTTTGGCATTCCTGCCTTAACCCGTACTTTAGACCCTACATTCCTATAAAAAAATGCATGTTTTAGTATGCTCCACCACACCTCCAAGTTTGTCCCATGATCTATGAAACACCCTGTATGTGTGTGTGTGAGCTGAAATAATGTTGCTCATTGCAGATAAGTTGATATTAAAAGATACCAAACTACTTTTGAATCATGGACGAGAAAACTGCTGTGTAGTTACATGGAAATTGTGTAGTGTGTGATCAGATGGAGTTTTGGAAGAAGCATGACCAACTTAGTAGTTAAACATAATTTGTTTATAGATTACGAATTTATTAGCACATTATCTTTTTAACTTGTAAAATACTAGGGGTACTATATGACTTCCACAATTTTAGATATGCAAGTACATTTTAAATAACAGAGAATAGGCAGCAGAGGCTAAGCAACATGCCTTCAGCAAAAAGGCAAAGTAGTGAAAGAGAATGCATATTTGGTTGCAATACAGTCAAAAGTCGTTAATTCGGACACCCATAATCCGGACCTCAAAGCTAAAAACTTTCTGCGCATGCGCCGCGTTGGCACATGCGCACAGGCGTTTTACGCGTGCGCGTAAGACCTTGATTACTGCGCATGTGCGTGTGCGCAAGTGCAGAATACGTTTTCGCCTGCGCGTTTAATGTATAACGGACGGTGTAAGCTAAAATTATCTAATTATCTATTTCAGTTAATGTTAATGATTGCGTTGTTCCTTAATCTTCGAATTAGATTGCGCTTATTATTTTTTGCAGACTGTAAGAGCAATTTTATAAAAGTAAACTTGAACTTTCGATTATGTCAAATAGAATTTCCGATGCTGGAACTTCCAAAGGGTCTACAAAACGAAAGTATGTTTCGATGTCCAACAAACAAAAAGTGGAATTGCTGCAAAAAATGGATAAAACATGAAGAATGTGACAGAGAGGTTAGTGAAAACGAAAAAATTTCGATTGACAAGTTAGTCGGTATTCTCGGCACAGCAATTAACGGGACTTGAACAGCGGAACTTTGTAACTGAACAAGAAATTATGTCTTTTTATAGAATTAAAGAGAAAGTATTATCACATAAAATGAAGCAACTTAAACAACTTACATTGAAAGAAATGTTTAATAAAGTAAATAAATATTAAGCTTTTTTTTTTTTTTTTTTTTTTTTTTTTTTTTTTTTTTTTGTAAATTTTGATACCCTTTAGATCATAATTGTTCTTTATTTGATAAATTACGGTTTCATATTTTTAATTTTAGAATTTCTGCATGCCATCTTACGAAATTTAAACTGATGATCTATAATCCGGAAAAATTGATAATCCGGAATCGCCAAAGTCCCGATGAGTCCGGATTAACGACTTTTGACTGTATTTTTATAAGCATGGAAAGTGTTTTAGTTCTGGCTAGCTGTTGGGCAAAAGTTTGCAGGGAAAGTGCAGACAATTTGAAGGGGGGGGATTAAATTAAAAATTAGTAATTTAATTTAAAGGTCTGTTGTCAATTTGTTCTAATTATGTTTTAATTTGGTAATAAATTTTTCTTCATGTGTTTATATCTTGCATATATATATTTATTATATGCCGATTTATGTTTATTTATTGAACATGTATATGATTTCAAGGATGAAATATATTTGTACATTGCGCAAAAAAAAAAGGGGAGACAGTTCTCTAACTCCCGTTCTACTGGGCAGATTGACAAAATTCAACTTCCGTTTTTCATGTCTCGAAACTGCGACTTAGGATATGTATTAAATTTATATATAACATTGTTCTAATATCGGTATTTTAACACAAAATGGGACTTTTTCTGAAATAATTTGCCAAGTTTTTCCATATTTTGATTCTACGACTCAAATTATGCCAGACTACAAATTATTGTAAAAATCGCACAAGTAGTTTTTAAAAAATTAGCTCTCAAAATTTTAGCTCCTCAATGTTAATTGAGTTTGGTATATATTTATTAATCTCTCTTTTTTATGAAATTTAAATAAATAATTAAATAATTTTTTTAAATTTTCAAAAAATTTTTGAATTATAATCGATAAAATTTTTACCATCATCTTAAAGTAGACGTATTTCTAAGCATACTTGCAAAAAATTACAATTTTGTATTCAGTATATGTAAATTTATATATTGGCACATTTTGTTGAAAGCAATAAAACATACAATAATACACTGTGCAAATAAGACACTTTGCTAAAATTATTTGGAACTAGAAACGACGTGACATTTTTCGGCTCATACACAGTGTAAAAAGATAGGAAAGAGGTGCCATTTTTCCCCACTCCGCCTTAATAGAATGAAAAGGAAAATTGGTTGCTACATATTAAGAAGTTCGCCAAGAGAATTATTCTTGGCGCAAACTAAAAAAAATTGGGCCAAGATAAATTATTGAATTTCTCCGTAAATTTCGCATCAAATTTTACAAAATTTAATATCTTGGCATAATTGGAGTCGCAGAATCGAAATATGGAAAAAAATTGGTATGTTATTTCAGAAAAAAGTCCGATTTTGGGTCAAAATACTTATGTTAGAACAATGATATACAGTCAAAAGTCGTTAATTCAGACACCCATAATCCGGAATGATCTATAATCCAGACCTCAAAGCTACAAAATTTCTGCGCATGCGTTGCGTTGATGCAAGCACTTTACGGCTGCGAATATGCGTGTGTGCATGTGCATAATACGTTTGCGCATGCGCGTTTAATGTATAATGGACGGTATAAGCTAAGCTAAAATTATCTAATTCAGATAATGTTGCAGATTGCATTGTCCCTTAATCTTCGATTTGGATCCGGCTTATTATTTTTTGCAGACTGTTAGAGCAATTTTATAAAAGTAAGCTTGAACTTTCGATGATGTCAAATAGAATTTCCGATATATATTTACTAATATGTAAAGGATCTACAAAGCGAAAGTATGTTTCGAAGTCCATTAAACAAAAAGTGGAATTGCTGGAAAAAATGGATAAAGGCATATCTTTCATTTCTCTAACCATTCTGAAATCTGTTTATCAATTTCACGCTGCTCTGCGTTGGGGGAGGGGGATGCCGCGGCGCGCTATGAATTGGAAGTTGATCTGTCAGCACTATCCTTATCTTCAGGGCAGATGTTTTTATTTTATTTGGCTTATAATTCCTTACTAAATGTAGTATTTCATCTCGATGTACTCCATCTTTGATATGATTTAAATCAAATTCCTCGTCATTATAATTCGCTTCCGATAGTGAAGAACGTGACACAGAGGTTATTGAAAACGAAAAAATTTCGATTGACAAATTAGTCGGTATTCTCGACACAGCAATTATAGGACTTGAACAGCGGAACTTTGTAACTGCAGGAGAAATTATGTCTGTTTATAGAATTAAAGAGAAAGTATTATCACATAAAACAAAGCAACTTACATTGAAAGAAATGTTTAATAAAGTAAACAAATAAATATTAAGCTTTTTTTTTTTTTTGTAAATTTTGATACCCTTTAGATCATAATTGTTCTTTATTTCACAAATTATGGTTTCATATTTTTAATTTTATAATTTCTGCATGCCATCTTACCAGATTTAAACTGATGATCTATAATCCGGAAAAATCGATAATCCGGAATCGCTGAAGTCCCGACGAGTCCGGATAACAACTTTTGACTCTATATCCTAAATCGTGCTATCAAGATATGAAAAACACAATTTGAATTTTGTCAATCGGTACAGTAAAACAGAAGATATAGAACTGTCTCTCCTTTTTTTTTTCCTGCTGCGCGCAGTGTACATATAATACATAATGTATAATTAAGTAAAGTTTAAAAGAAAGTAGGAAGTACTGTAAAGCATAAAACACAACAAAATAACACTTACATAAATATAGTAAATGTGGCTGAAAATAGTTACTTTTACTTAAAACATAGAACTTATTTGGCATAGGTTATTGTATCTTATATTATTGTTAGTCATTTCCAGATTCCCAGTTAGCAATCTTTATCACCATAAAAACTGTTGGCAAATCACCTGTTACCATATTCTCTAGATCAGGCAAGTGAAAATATTCCTATTTTAATTTTCATTTCTTCATGAATCAAACATTGTGCCATTCCTGTACTTAGCTTTCTTGGTTGGTGCACCAAAGTCGCCATCTCTCTATATGTTGCATTGATGAGGGAAGCGAAGTAATGGTCACCCTGATGATAGCCTGCACACCTTATGAGCTGATATTGGGCGTGCTGCAAATATACCCGTTTCCTGACTAATGGTATGCGATGCAGTTGTACAGTTTTGCAGGGCTGACCTCACGATATGTCTATCTTCTCTGGTGTTAATCATGGGAGTGTGTTGAGATCCTGCATGCCATTCAGTATGACCCTCGGCCATCCATTGGTTCCGTATTCGCATGATCGTGGTTAGATGTCGACCAGTGCGACTGGTGATATCACTGAATGATAATCTACACTACAGGCAACGACCTCTTATTCGAGTCATAACACAATATTCTGAGTAAATTCCAACCTTACAAAGCAAATTCCGAATGAGAAATCCACTACACAACTTTTCTTTTATACAGTGCTTCAGATGTCGTTTCTTCCTCATATGTCATCTAAATGCACCGAAATACTAATTATTTGCATATCCCAACTTCTTCCTTTCGTGTTGATGTTTGTCAGATCATTCCTTCCTTCCTGGTGTTGCAATTTTAATGACCAGTAGTGTATATTAACATATAAGTATTCCATATATATTTTATATACCCTGTGTTTACAAAAGCGCACATATATATGCAGTTCTATGTATGATGAGTTCATGATAAGCATTGTAAGGTTTCTACTTTTTAAAATTGTATGGCTCTGAAAAGCATTGTTTATTTATATGTCTGAAATATAATGAAAATGTATGTGAAATCCGAAACCTAAAGTTGTTTTGCATAAGCACATTGTACACATATTACACTTCCAAGAACTTTTAGTACATTTCATGGAGTTTCTCTCTTTTCTAATTCTTTACGAATGTTAATTTTATCATTTGTGATTATGAAACGTGCTAGTCGAAGATGTGGCTGAGGTTTGCTTTTGAAATGAATTTCGCGATTACTTTCTTCTGTCAGTTCTAATTTGAAGCAATGTAGATGTTTTGATTGCTTTGGAAGTAGGTAATTGGTGATCACGTAATAAAGATGTTACTTTCGCTGTGTTTCAAAATAACCAAAATGCAGCACAGAGTTTGAGTTTGAGATCGGGACTTTGGCTTTTCTGGTTTTGGGAATTTTACAGATTTTAGGTCATCAGTTTAAATTTATTGAGATGACATGTAGAAATTTTTAAAAATAAAAAATCTGAAATACTTGTTTATGAAATAATGAAGCATTTTATACCTTTAAAGAAGAAAAAATTGACAGGAAAAAAAAAAAAAAAAAGACTCATTATTTATTTATTTATTTTATTAAACATTTCATTAAGTTGTTTTAAGTTACTTCAGTTTTTATGCTAATACTTTCTGTTTAATTTCATAAATATACATAATTTCTTGTTCAGTCATAAAGTCATCTAATTAACATGTTGAGAATTCCTACTAGATTATCAAAATTTTTTCATTTTCAGCAACCTCTTTTGTTTCCTTCACTAACAGTAATGATATTTTTTATATTTATTTTAAACTATTCTGCTGATTTCGATGCCCATTAATTGAATTATAATTGAGATACTGTCATCGAATGGAGTACTTCTATTATTTCCTGTTTATTTATTACTACTTCTCGGCATTTTTTCACAAATTCCATTAATTTGAAAATTTTGCTTTTTGTTTTCAATATCTAAAAATCTTTAAATTTGCAGGTGTCGTTATACAGTTTAGCAGTATCCTTTTTATGCTGTTGCTGATGTATCATAATATCAGTAACTAAAGCCATGTTGTTCTGCTATTTTTTTTTTCCTCCTATCATCACATGCTGAGCAATTTCTAATTTAAATGTTTTGATTAAGAGAAATATTATTGATTTTATAATACAGTCAAAAGTCGTTAATTCGGACACCCATAATCTGGAATGATCTATAATCCGGACCTCAAAGCTAAAAACTTTCTGCACATGCGCACAGGAGTTTTACGCGTGCGCGTAAGACCTTGACTACTGCGCATATGCGTGTGCGCAAGTGAAGAATACGTTTTCGCCTCCGCGTTTAATGTATAACGGACGGTGTAAGCTAAAATGATCTAATTATCTATTTCAGTTAATGTTAATGATTGCGTTGTTCCTTAATCTTCGAATTGGATCCCGCTTATTATTTTTAGCAGACTGTAAGAGCAATTTTATAAAAGTAAACTTGAACTTTCGAACTTATGTCAAATAGAATTTCCGATGCTGGAACTTCCAAAGGATCTACAAAACGAAAGTATGTTTTGATGTCCAACAAACAAAAAGTGGAATTGCTGCAAAAAATGGATAAAGGCATGAAGAATGTGACAGAGAGGTTAGTGAAAACGAAAAAATTTCGATTGACAAGTTAGTCGGTATTCTCGGCACAGCAATTAACAGGACTTGAACAGCGGAACTTTGTAACTGAACAAGAAATTATGTCTGTTTATAGAATTAAAGAGAAAGTATTATCAGATAAAATGAAGCAACTTAAACAACTTACATTGAAAGAAATGTTTAATAAAGTAAACAAATAAATATTAAGCTTTTTTTTTTGTAAATTTTGATACACTTTAGATCATAATTGTTTTTTATTTCATAAATTACGGTTTCATATTTTTAATTTTAGAATTTCTGCATGCCATCTTACGAGATTTAAACTGATGATCTATAATCCGGAAAAATCGATAATCCGGAATCGCCGAAGTCCCGACAAGTCCGGATTAACGACTTTTGACTGTATTTGTCATATTATGTGTACATTTTGGGATCAGTTTGTTTAACAGCATGTTTCGAAATGCAAACACCATCTTTATTTATGTTAACTTCACCTTGTTTAAGAATGTCCATGCCGATTATAGTGTCAAATGGCATTTACTGTGTCTAGTCAAATGTCACTTGTAAAATTACCTTTTGGTTTAATTTTGCCTGAATTCTAGGTAATGCAGCTTTAAAAATTTAAGAAAAATTACTTAGGAAAGTAATTAAATTTTAATTGTGTACTTTGAATGTTGTAGTGCTAATGAAAGAGAGAAGTAAATTTGTTTTCATACTATAATCTCATGAAAAGTCTCAAATCAAGTACTGTAGTAAAATAATCTTATTTGAACAATGTAATAGTTTAAGAGGGGCAGACTGCATTTTTTTCACAAGGCATAGGTATTAATCAGATGTTTGTAATAGTAGGTAAACTTTCAAAATGGGGCTTAAAATCTTTTAATATAAAATTTTTAAAAGGCTAGGAAGAAAGGGATGTAGTAGTGCCCATTTCTATCTTCTATGTGACTCTTTCATAATTGAGATGGAGATAGATAGCCATTGCATGCTTTATGTAAATGAAATAATCCAATCCTATCTCATAACTTATGAAATGAATCTGATAAGTATGATTTAAAAAAATTTGCACCATTTTCTATCCAAGTGAACAAAGTATGTCGTAAATAAGGTAAATTTAGCATTTGGAATTTTTTGACAAACGGTTTTCAAGCCAAAGGCTGGGACACATATGTCACATATGTAGCATTCGACTTACTATAAGCACACTATTAATCTGGAAAACTTTATTGTATGAAATAGATTTTGCATCGTATGGTACAAGTTAAAGCAGAGTTTCTTAAACTGTGGGTCGGGGGTCGCCAAAAATTTTAGCAGTTTTGATATTTCTTTAACTTATTATAATAATTTTACAATTACCGAATATTTTTACATAACGTATCTGAAAATAGATAAAGATAATACAATACAGACGAAGAAAAAAAATTAAAATGTTTCAACGCATTCTTTTTATAATATAAATATTCATTTTGCTTGCCTTGAATGTGACACTGTCATTTTGTCTCTTGCTTATTTAAAATTTTCACATTGTTCTATGTCTTAAAATTAGAAATTAAAGACTTTAAACTGCAATAGTATATTACAGTACAAGTGAAAAAATTGACAATTTTACTCGCGCGTGTGTCGGATTTGTGCAATGCTTTATGAGGTCCCAAAAATTTTCATAAATATTTTGGGGTCACAACTCAGTGATAAAAAGGAGTCATGACTGAAAAAAGGCTAAAAAGCCCTGGGTTAAAGCATTCTTTGCATAACCCAGCATTACAAACATTTGAAAACTCATATTTTTTGTTTTCTCTATGTTCATTTTCACTGAGGAGTGAGAATAAAATCAGTTTTTTACTTGGCATTGGCATTTATAGGCATATTCGTATTATAATGTACTTAATAAACATAGGTTTCAGAATATATTTGATAAAGTTTAAAAAGATACAATTTTTAGTCAGCATTCAGTTTGTAGAAATACTTGAGCAACCAAGATTACTGATATAAAGATAAATCAGTATGCAGCATGTAAAATATAATGATATGTAAGCCTTCCTAAGCAGAGAAAATATATTTTAGAAAAAGAGACTTTTTTAAGGGAAATTAGCTTGTGCCTTAAATCTTATATTCATTTAAATATCAGAAATGGACTCATTTATTTGGGTAAAGTAAAACCAAATCATATGTGCAAGAAGCATCATTTAATTTTTTTGGAAATTGAGAATGTTCTTTTTCTTTAAATAACAATATTGATCCATTATTTTTATTATGATGGTGGAATTGGTATTTAAATAATCACTATCATTCTCCATAAGCATTCGGTTCCAAGCTCTGTTAACCGAGGTGAAAAATACTCAGTTTCAGATTCTTTGCATGAGGAAGTTTATGCATTAGACCTGCTTCATATCCCTTGAGGGAATAACATTTCTTGATAAGCATATTTTCAGCAAAAGAAGCTGCTGCTCTAATTTTGTTAAATCTAGTTCAATGTCCTTTTCAATTTTTATGATAAATATGCATCAAGAAAAAAAATTTCATTATAAAATAATGTAATGGGAGTTCTGCTAGGAGGTTCCTTCTGAACTATCTCAATCTTTAAATTAAATAATTTTATAAGGGTAGGGTAAAGTTAAAAAAAAAAAAAAAAAAAAAAAAAATATTTTTAAACATATGTTTAAAAAGCAATATAATAATTGTTTTAGATGCATGTAATTATATTGCAGATTCTTAGGCTAATTTGCTGCTGTTTCTAGGCTGATTTAGTTATATTTTTTGTGATTGCTGAAATGATTTTTGGTTGAATATTTTACACTACCCGAGTTCTTATAATCACTTTGATAACCACCTTTTAAACCCTTCTTTCTTTCCCTCCTAAATACAAAGGAGCTCTCTTTTAAAGACTGCTAACCTCCTTTTAAATCCTTCTTTCTTCTCCTTCTAAGTGCAAAGCAGTTCTACTAATTTTAACTGAAATTGTATGATTTCATTCAGTTGTTTTTAATTCCAACAGTTTGCAGATGTAATTTTTATATGCATTATATATTCTTATATAATGCATATAAAAATTACATCTGCATTATATATTCTTATATAATGTATTCTTATATAATATACTCTTGTATTTTTTGTGCATTTGATTTTGCTTAGAAAAAAGCAAAGAAATGTGTTTTTCATTGAACTTTATTTTTAGTCCAAAAAGGCTTTGTCCCCGAAGGACTATTGTTTTCGTTTTGCGATTTTGTGTCAGTTTACTACAAACAGCGAATCACTTCTCGTACTGTTGCCACAAAGTATTATCGCCCTGTGTTATATTTAAAGAAATTAAACAATCAAAATCTACATAAATGTATGTATATTTCTCGCATTGTGATGAAACAACGGTATATAGAGCCATCGAGTTTTGAATGATGTAATCCTCTTACAAATATGGGCATGTGGAAGACTAAATTTGAAATTTGTTTTATTATAGATTTCCTAATTTGTAAAAGTTTTAACAAACTCGAGGATTTCGAAGTGAGCAATGGCAACGTTGTACAGAAAAAAACATTTTTATCCCCATTGCACGAGTCTCTGTATATGAAATTCTAAAGATATGCTCATTTTAAAACTTTTTGCAATATTGCTGTTGAACTGAATTTTATGGTTTAAATGCAAAGAACGTGATAATTAATAAATAAATGTAACACATAAAATGTTAAAAAAACACCCCTTTGGACGTAATTTAAAATCAAACCAGATTTTTTTTTTTTTTTTTTAATCTGCTTTTTAGTCCACCCAGTTTTGTTGTATAGTAGCTAAATTCCTGAAAATTTCTATGTGAGATATATGGAATATGAAGGAGCGAACATTAAGTAAACTATCCTTCGTAACAGAAAAATGTCATTTTATTTATTTATTTTCATTACTTCTATTAAGACGAATATTATGTTTATTGTTTTTCCCCTATTATGTGGTGAGTTTCTTTTTCCAAGTTCATTTCTGTCATAAATTCTGAATCTAATACTTTTTCTTGCAAAATATCCCAAATATGTTAATCAAAATTGGGGTCTGGAGTTGCTGAATATGTACTGGAATTAGTAATTATATAGTGTACAAGTTTTGTTTAACTTCGATAGTTTTAAGGTGGCAAATAATATTTTTGACAGTTCTTATCTCTGCATTGAGTGAAACTCCTTGTATATTTTATTGTTTTGCAGAATTTCAGAATTATGTTATGAACAATATATTTTTTATTACATTTCATTAGCTATTTTTCTCAAATTCCCAGAAGTTTCCTCAAACTTAAAATCTACCATTTTCAAGTTTAAAATTCTTCTCCCAGGTGTTTTAAAAGAAATTTCTGCTAGAGTTAGTTAGTTTTTTTTCATAACATCTGCACTGTAGTGAGGCAATACTTTTTATTTATCTCAGTTTTGTATTTATATAAAGACAAGATATGTAAAATATCTCGTACATTTATTAGTTTTACGCAATCTTATTTCATCTTATTCATCTTGATCTAAAGAAGAATTAACATGGTATTCAAACACAAAACACTATAAAAGATATTTAACTTTGGAATACCAACTGAAACTTTTATTTCTGAGTGCTTGAAAATTTCCTGTGACCGAGTACTCTTTTTTTTTTTTTTTTTTTTTGAGTTACTTTGCATGCTGTTAGATTTAATTCATTAACTTTTTCTAACCGTCTTCATTTTGAAAGAAGTAAGTTTTGTAAAATATTTTCATAAATATACCTGGTACTTTATTTTCCTGTCAGCTATGAGATGATGAAGTCTAACCAAATTTGCTGTAATCATTCCATGGAAATTCGAAAGACAGATTGTTCTTTATTTAATCAGCAGATATGAATTATGGATAAAGTGTATAAAAACTTAAATAAATATGAGATCAGAATTGGTTAAGCATTTCTGTCAAAAAGTTAGGAGCAACAGATCCTCTTTATTTAATTAGATAATCAATGGATAAAGTATCTGATATCATGTTTGTTCGTTATTAGTGGTAAATTGTACTGTTGGTGACAGATTTTATTTCTACAAATGGTTGATGAAAAAAGATAATAGTACTTTTATTAAGACTATTATCTGTATTAATACTAGTAAAATAATTAATTCTTATTAATTTTTGATTTGTTTATCACCTCATTAAACCTACTACCTTGGATAGCCATACTATCTGCACCTTAATCTGATATTATCGTACACAGCGTAAATTTGTTTCTGATTGTTGTAATGTATTAATATTTTTAAATAATCTAAGTTCTTCTAAAGATTAGAAGAAAAGTTTTGTGTATCATAATGTGCTTTTGTATAAAAAAATTGTGATTGATAAATAAATAAGTGTGTATCTGTTTACAGGAGGGAAGTGAAAATCTGTAATGCTGTCATATATACTAAAGTAAGGTTACTGCGAGTGAGTTTATAGAAATTCAGTTGATCTAATTTTTTTTTTTTTTTTTTTAAGTTAACAGTTTTGTTAACTTCCAAAATATGGCAATACATGGCACTGTCAGAGTTTATATTGCTGTTGTGGAAATATGCAAATTATTAAGGTGTGACATGCGTACCACAGACATAGCTGTGATAAAAATGCAGAGTATTAGCAGGACACATACTGCTTTGCTTGAGTGCTTCATTGACTCTGACAAAGAAGGATCGTGCTCTGCTTGTGAAGCTTTTCTGTTTTGTCATTAGTCCATTCTTCTTTGAGGAGATTACACACCTGCAGGTTCCGTTACCTGCACTGTTACTGGCAAGCGGTATGAAGCACTTTTGCTTAGCCATGTCCTTCTGGCATTTAAACGTCAGTATGTAGATCGCACAAAATGGCACTCCTCCACACATTGTGTGAAACACAATTGTGTGAACTTGTGTGAAAACTTGTGTGAAACAGCCGCTGATGGCTAGTTAAGCTACCATTTTCCAACAGCACAGCCTCCATGTTCCCCAACAACAATCCCGTCTGATTTTTAACTTTGGGGATACTTGAAAAATGTTGTTTACAGTGGCCAGATAGCGTATCCAGCCCAGCCAACTTGGAGGCAAGCATCACGTTCCACATTCATAGTATCAACACAGATACCCTCTGATCAGTTGTGGAGCATGCTGTTTTGCACTTCCAAATAGTAGCTTAACAAGGCTTAATCAAATAACTTATGCGTTAATCATCCATAAGGTGTTTCATTTGTGAAGCTCCTTTTTTCCTCTTGTCACTATCACTGTTTCTGCTGTAAACACGCATTCTTGTCTTTTTGCTAATAAATTTGTCTTAAAGCCTTGAAGTCTTTCATTTCCTTTCGGCTAACAGCATTCCTGTATTTAACAAATCCATTTAGGACTTACTTGTGATAGTGCCATCTTTCGGCATATTTTGGAACTATTTTTTTTCCTTCACCAAACAAAATTCATTGCCTCACAATTGTTTTGGTAAAATATCAAATCATTCTGACAGGTAGTTTTAAAGTTTGTAACTGTAAAACTACTACCTGTCAGAGCATTTTGAAATTGCAACTTTAATCATAATCACTCTGTATATTGCAGTTGAACAATCGTTCATAGATTCATACTAATATAGTTTGTACTTCGAGAATTTTAGTATGCAAATGTGCTACTTAAAATAAATGGCCTGGAGTGGCATTTTATTATAAATTATTTGAATTTTCTTCTTGAGTAGATATATTTCTTAAGAATTAAATTCAAATGGAGATAATTTAGAAAGCATTTGGATCAGTATTCCTAACACCCCTTTTAAATCTCTTTTAACCAATAAGTTGTGGAACAATTTTGACATTGCTTATTTTTGCAATAATTTCCGTCTCCTTCACATCCATAAAATAAATTTAAGAAATTTTTTTAAATAAAAGTATATGTATATGGTAGTATTATATGTAATGAATGATTATGTGTGCTGCTTCTTCATTTTTTTAGAATATTTTTTTCCCTGATTTTTTATTCATTTTCCTATTTTGTTAGCCCGATTGTCTTTTCGATGAAGGGGTTCTTTTTATATCAGTGATATGAACTCTAAATTATTAATAATAGAGGAAACAGGGGAAGGTCAGATAACTAAAGGGGGTGAGTATTTCCTTTTCTTTTTTCTCTTTTTATATCTTCCTTTAAAGGGGGCAAAAAAAAAAATCTTTCTACAGATTTCTGCAGTACAAGAAGCCCAAATGAGCTGTGGAATGTACATGCAGATTTAACGAACTCGTCTTGCTGTTTTCGGAATTAAGGTTTATGCTGTTTTGGGAATCTTCCTTTTTGAAAATTTTAAAAAATCTCATCTGTACACCACATGACTTCCTTGTACGGAATATTAAATTATACGCATTTTTTCTTGCATTTCATTTAAACTTATTGGATTGAGTTAAATCTACTTCACCGACAGCGCATAAACCACAATAGAATAAATGCATTCTTTAAAATTCACTCTAGTATTTGTTTACCATAGCGACACTCTGGCGCTAGATTCACTTAACAGTATTATATTTCGTTCATATTATAACTCATAATGCACAAAATTTATATCATTTAAAGAATAGAATTATCTAATCGTTGCCACATGTTCTATTCAAATACTATAAAGCTAGAATGATGTATAAAAGAAATTAAGCAAACAAAACAAAGAAGAAACAATTTTCACAGACGATTGAGTATTTCTCATTCAATTAATTCAGTTCTCACTTCGCGAGAAGGCAAAAATACATAAAAACTTCAAATATCTATATAAAAATTACGAAGTAAATCTTAAACACTTATTTCCTCGAAAAAATTCCAGAAAGAATTAAGCATGATTTAATTGGCGATAATAAATGAAGGCGTTATCTTTGTTGTTGCGAAGCTAAGTTTCTCTAGATTGGCAACAAATCCGCTAGTCTCATGTTTCAAATGTGAACATCAATGGCCGCCATCAGAAAAAAGGCTTAGCGGCACTTAAACAACTTATCAAAATTGTTGATAATTCTAAAAACATTGCACACAGATTTACTAAAGGCATAAAAACCTTAACCGGAAGATAAAAACAACACAATTAAATAATTTTTAAAGCAAAAAATGTACAATTTACAAACATATAAGAGTAAAGGAACTGAGATCACTGAGCGGGGTAACAAAGTGGATGTATATATAAATATATTTATATACGTTTGGTGCGGCCGATTGCAACCAAAATACGAGGTGCACAGCTACATGTTATAGCAGTCCTATATACAAAATTGCAACATTCTGAGACTACTCGTTTTTGAGTTATGCGAGATACGCACGTACGTACATACGTTCGTACAGAGGCCACGAAAAATTCTCTTCAGAATTAATTTTAAAGCAGTTTTATAATTTTTTTGGAGGAAATGAGTCTTTTATTCTGTCGTTACGTACCGATATCATGCAAAAACATCATTAAATTGCATTCGATAACGATCAAAATTGATATTTTCGTTGAAATATGCTGCCTGAAACTTTTCACGATTACAATACTTCCTTTTTACTTCGTACAAGGAAGCAAAAAGGAAAAGAAAAGTGTCTGTGGACACCACATAACTTTTTTATACGGTCTTATTGAATTGTACACATTTTTTGCTGCACTTCATTTAAACTTATTTCCTTGAATTATTTTAACTGAATTAATAATCCTTTAAGGCAAATTGAAAATGACATCAAAAATTGTAAATTGTTTTAATTAAATATCCTGTTCAATTTTTGTCGTATGAGAGTCAAACTTCTAATTTTATTTTTTCGTAATGAGTATAAAACTTTCCCGAATATAAGTATATGAACTGAAAGACTGCATTAAAAGTTAGATTTTAGTATTTTTTGAAAATTAATTTTTTTTTTTTTTTTAATTTTGACATTGCCCAAACATGAATATTTTTGTCTTTTAAAACACTTCTGTAATTGGAAGTATATGACTTTGACCAGCCATTACAAAAATAAAGGCAGGGTAAGGGTTTGGGTTTATATGTGTTTAGTTGTGCCGATTGCAATAAAAAAAAAGGAGGTGCACAATAGTAGTACCGTATACAAAACTTCAATGTTCTACAACTACTTTTTGAATTGTGCAAAATACGTACTTCTGTAATTGGAAGTATCTGACTGTGGCCCACCATTTACAAAAATAAAGGCAGGGTAAGAGTTTAGGTTTATATATGTGTGTGTGTTTAATAGTGCCGATTGCAACAAAAAAAGGGGAGGTGCACAGCAGTAGTCCCATTTACAAAATTTCAATGTTTTTCAGCTAATCTTTTTTGAGTTATGCAATGTACTTAGACACACGCATACAGTTTTCAGAAAAAAAGTCCATTTTACAATATGTTTTGGAAAAAAAAGTTCTTTATTCTGTCTGTACATACCTCCCCCCCCCACACACACACAAAAAAAATCATCCAAATGTATTTGAGAATGGTCAGAATTGATATGTCTGTTGAATTATAATACCTGAAATTTTTCGTGATTATAATAATTTGTACAAAGAAATAAGAATTGGCAGCTGTAATAGTGTTTTGTCAAACAAATTACTTTATTTAAAATTTAATTTTAATTTCGTTGCCAGTAAGAACAGTAACTTTAATTTTGTTACCAATCATGATCTACCTTACAGCTCCTAGCAATGCTTTTATGGACATGAAAGTTCTTGCTATGAATATAAATATAATCATATATCATTTGTAAAAATTCAGTCTAGCAGTTGCTTTATGTGTAAGAAACTTAAGAATAAGGAAAATTCGAAGTATTTTCTATTGGCATGCTAAGAATGCTTTCTGTTTTAGTACTGATATTTTAAATGAGTACAAACTTTTGTAAACAGTGTTGCAAAATTTCATGTAAATAATATAGATTTAATTAAATTTATTGTATAATTTCTGCCTTTGTGTGTACTCTTTCCCTAAATATTATATTCAGAAAATCTGAATCTAAAATATTTTTATAGTTTAAAAAGCTTATTTTATTTTTTTAAGTTCTGATGGTCATTTTTGAGAAAGTAAAGAAGTGTGGACTTTATTATTCATATCCATAATGAATCAAGTTAGTCATACTTCTTTTAAAGAAATATTTCCCCCTTTGCAATTAATTTTAATTGTTCTAGTTTTAAACAGTCTTTGAATTTTTGTCATGATACTGCAAGTATTAAAATACCATTTATAATGTTGCTGAAAATAAAATTTATATTGAGTATCATAACCGTAATTGTTTCACAATTTTTTTTATTATGTATGGTTTTTTTGCATTTAAAAAAACGTTTTAATTATTATTATTATTTTTTTTACATAATGAATGATTTCTGTTTAATTTGAACTTATAATAAGTAAATATCCAATTTGTATGGAGGAGAAATATATATATATATATAGCAATGCCTCATTTTCATTAGTTTGGTTTGAAAGGTTCAAAACAAACAAAGTTTCAGTTCACCAAAATAACTTATACAAAATTAGGTATAGAAAATTATTTTTAATGCATAGATGATTTCCCCCTTCATACAGTCATGTCTCTTTTTGTCAGTTTTAGTTATATGATACGGTACTTAATGAAACATTTGGTAACATAAATGAGCAGCAAAACAAAGATGACTGTGTTGAGGTGCCTGCATGAAAATTAACAACTGAACAACTATTAAAAATTATTGAAGTAGTTTAAATAGTGTCCCAGGAACTGTACAAAATGTTAGTTCTTAAGTCACGTTAAAAAAGAAAATTTATTTCTGTGATGCTGAAAATGCATGTTAAGTTTTTCAGAATGCCTTAGCTTTTTAAATTAGGGAAGTTGTGTCCCCCTACATATGCATTTTGATTATATGAAAAGTAGAATATACACTTTGTAACAAAAATTTTTTTTTCATGTACTGAGGAAAAATTGTTGGATTCTGTGGAAACTGGTCAGAGATATCAAAGGAGAAAATGAGGAAAGCATGAGAACAGCTCGGAAATTGGTAACATCAATTATTGCAGCCAGAATTGTGCAAAACCATTGCAGATTAACGTGGCTTTAGGGCCACCTCAGTCAGTGATACATGTGGAAATACAATCTAGCATGATATGTAGAGATGTCTGATGCTCTTCTGAAGGTTGTTCTGCCAGATTTGGTGTAATTTGATGTAAGACATATTTTTAAAACAGCTCTCAGCAGCTGACCATGTCCCAGACATAAGAGTGTTTGGTCACTTGGGATTGCCACTTGGTTGAGAAAGTCTGTAACAGTGGGCATTATCATATTGAAAATGTTAGCACTCCTGTGGTTAGCTGACAGCATAAAGCACAGAATAATGCAGTATTCCTTCGAATTTTATCGACCTCTATTGATATACTTCTCGTTCCTAATGTTTTCCATAAAGGTTGATGTTAGTGAGCACTGAGTCATAAAGAATTGATTCAGTTCAGTGAACTAATGGTTCTGATCCAATCCCATAAAAGACTAATTTTGTCTGTCTCTGGTAAATACATTAATTGAAAAAATTTTGTTATCCTTGATGTTTCTTGTTTAAATTGTTTAACAGTAATGTAAATTTATATTACTATATTTACTATTACTGGCTTTTTTTCCCCCTTTCTAACTCATTTTATCATTTGAAAACTGGGAGGGGAAAAATATGCAGTGTGTACTATTTCTGAAGAAATAGTTTATAACTGATTAGGCATGCATAAAGACACACTAATATGTGTGTATTTGCAAAGACATCAATTTTGATAATATTCTTTACATTGTTACCATAAAACAGAAGTTTCTAAATCACACTGATCATCAAAGTTAAAAGATAATGAGAAAAAATATGCTCACAAAGTTAATGTTGCAACCATTGCCCAATACTGTAGTTATTTATGTTAATTAAATACAATTAAACACAAAATTGTACTTTAGTGCATAGCACAGGGAATATGTAAATTACGGTGACTGACAATGTGGTGTGTTAGCATGTTGGAATTCTGATGTGTAGTGTTGTTTAAAGTGAATGTGGTTTCTGAGAGCGATAAGTATTCTATAGTTAAGGCTGAAAGGCATCATTTAAGTGAAGGCCAAAAGTGGCAAATAATTGGTCACAGTCTGCCTGTCTGTAAGGTCTAATTCACCTATATTGGATTTCCGTATGTCCTGCTCCCTGAGAAAGAAATCACGCTTGTTGGCACCAATCTACAGCTATAACTAACAAAGAACTTCTGCTTATAACACTTTACCGATTGAAAGCTGCCTGTGCTTGCTATTTCCGTCAATTTATGTTTTGTAGAACAAAAATAGAGAAAGTAAAAAGATCATCAGTCCTTTGGAAAAAAGGAAGAAAAAAATAATATTTAAACAAAGTAGAAAAGAAGATGGTTATATAATATATAAAGATATATTTCTTTTAATTTGCCTCGGACTAGATAGAACCTTTAGGGGGTGCTGATGGCCCGGAATTTTTGCTAATGGCTGATAATGCTCTGTCTCATCAAGCATGTGTGGCATCAGAATACTTGCAAACAGTGGATATTACTCAAATAGATCAGGCACTTTACTCACCCAGTTTTAGCCCGATTGAGCATGTGTGGGATACCCTAGAGTGCTGAATTTCAGGGTGCCAAATTCTTAATAATAATAAAATAAGGATGTAAACCAGTTTTTCTATAAAAAAATTATAAAATAGTTTTATTATTAAACATCAGATTTATTAATGATTTATTATTTTTATTTTTGCAGTTAAATCATGGGGAAAAGAAAGTCAGCAAAACCACAGAAATATATTCAACAGTCTGAAGATGAAGATGAGGATCACATGGATTTTTACGATGATATAGAAGAATCTGAAAACATAGAGGACCATGCCTTATCTAAACAGGCGACTACCACTTCTGGAAAGAATATTAGAGCCCTATGGACTAATGACAGACCTCCAGAACATACAGAAATAAGGAAAGAAAACAATCATACACCTCCTAAAGAATCTTTGGAAAGTAGTTTTTGGGCTGCTCATTTTCCAATCACAGGAGACACTATATCAAATAACAATAAATTTGATTTTAATAATTTCAAAGTAGAAACAGCACCTTCTGTAGATAGCATTAGGGAAAGTTCACGTCATTTAAATCAAGGGAGCCCATTAGAGACTCTCTTATCCGAGCGTATTTTTAACTCTAATCCTTTTTTAGAAGAGAGGCTGCGGGAGGGCATAAGTTTAAATCACAGTCGAAATCTTAGTGGAACTGAAAGTGATCGAAGAAGCTGTCAAGATTTCGATGGTGAAAGAAGAGGATCCCGGCCCAAGCGCAGGAGAAAATATGTAACATATCCAGCAACCTTTCGATTGGAAGTTGTTGAACATGCGGAACGGTTTGGCAAAAGTGCTGCTGCTAAAAAGTACAATATTTGTGTTGAAAAAGTTAGTATGTGGTGTAAAACAAAGGATAACATTGTTCATAAAGTAAAGAAAGGGGGCCAGGTTTCTGCTGATGGAAGTTTTGATACGAGTTTTGATGACAGGACTGAAGATTTGTCTATGGTAGGGACTCCAGAAAGGACACCAGATGATGAAATGGAGGGTGGTAAAGAACTAGGGGAAGATAAAAGGCAGCAAGTATCTCAAGAACTTGAAATGTTATATAATGATGATTCTGATGCATCTGACAAATATGAACCTGAAGTATTAAGAAGGCCTGAGGTAGTATTTCCTGCCTATTTCAAGCATAGAGTAGTCATTTTTGCTGAAGATAAAGGAGAAAAAGAAGCGTCACGGGAATTCCATGTTTGTGAAAAACGTGTTTCGATTTGGTGTCAAGCAAAAGAGTATTTAAATGAATATGTAAATACACACAAAGTAGAAGATTGGGAGTGTGATCTGTATGTGACATTAAAAAAGCTGCTGGAAGAAAATTTCCAGGTTACAGTGCGAGATCTTATTGTCCGTGCTGAGCAAGCACAACTTGCAAGTTCATCCACTAAATCAACCATTAGCACTGCGTGGCTAACTGACTGGTGTCAGAAGTTTAAAGTCTGTTTCCGAAGCGTTATGGAAAGTACTCCTCAGGTATTTAAAAAAAAAAAAAAAAATCATGCTTCTTAAGTATTGTGTAAATTTAAACCAGTCCAAGTATTAAATGCTGAGAACATGTAAATATTCAAGCTAAAAAAAGAGTGTTTTCTCAAGAACATGCAGACCTTTTAGTTTTAATATGGATTAATTTAATATTGTGCAAATTTTAGTGAGACAACAATTAAATCGGTAAAAATTTGCTAAGTGTCAATTTTGAATAAATATATTATTAAATTTTTGCCTTAACATTTGTCATTATCATGAATGCTTTCTCCCCAATGTATAGACTTAATTTTTCAATTAATTTCCATGTACTAATCATTTAGCACGAAGCTATGTAAACAGTTAACTTGTTTACTGACAGGTTTTACAGGATTCAAAGGGGATTTATAAATTTGTAGCATATACATTAGGCATTGAATTTTGTGAAATTTCATTTTGTTGGGAAAAGCTTACAATTACCAGTTTACAGTTTGATTGGAATTGGCAATTCATATTGGCATATGCATGTTTTGAGAAAGAAAAATATTTTCAGATTATCATATGTTTATTTAAAAAATTATTACAATTCACTCAGAAATTACCTTTGTAGTCTGTCATTCTCCCCTTATGGAACCTAAGTATTCCTATGAAATCTTTAGTAAGTAAAAATTATATAAAATGCAGATGTAACTAGTAGTAATTTATATTAAAAAAGTCCTAGGCCTTTTGAAAATTAGTGTCACTCTTAATTCTAAATAACAGTAAAAAATAATATGGTAAAGAGTGAAATCCAGATAAATAAAACAACATGTAGTATTGTTCCACTTCCAAAATTGCAATAACAGTGCGTAAATTTGGAAGGCTTGAGATGTGTCGGTGACTATGTAGAGTTATGATAATGGAAGATATAGGAAACTGGATGATAGTATTTATTTATTTATTAATGCTTGGCTCTTTTTACTTAATTCATTAGCTGTCTTCCTTCCCAGTACTTCTGGCTGATGGAACTAAAACTATTAAGTGCAAAGTACATGCTTTAATGTTGTATGTCCTGAATTACAAAAAGAGCACTCTGTAAAATTTCTGTGTCAGCTGTAAAAGACACTAGCATTGAGGAAATAAGTATCCAATTAATATATGAGGAGCTGTGGCACAAGGAGAATCAAGAAATCCCTTGTGCAGGAGACGTTGCCAGTTTTTTTTTTTTTCCCCTTCCCCATAGCTTTTATGCACAAGTCTGAATAGTGAATCTTGCTAAACTCTATATTTATCAATCTCTTAGCAGAACAAAAGTTCATAAAATTACTGGAATTTTGGAAGACAGGTCCTTCCATTCCTTGACAAAAAATTCTGCACTCGTTTCCTTGTACTTCACATTGCACTGATACCCACAGTAGTGCTGTTCAATCAATAAAAGTATTCAAAAGATGTCTGCATTCATAATATGTGTACGAGTTGCAAGTTCTAGTGTTGGCTTTGACTCCGAAGGACAGATCAAGAGTCCAAGAAGATGATAGCTTTCGAGAAAGAAGTCCTATGACCAACAAAGCCATTGCAGGGCCATATATGTGAATAGCTCCTAGTTCTCCTAAAAACTAGTGATGTTAGCACTGACTGCTTTATAAAAAGAAATGTGTTTCATGTGTGTACCAGCTGCGTTGTTTGTCCCTGTCCTTCATTAAATTATGAGTATATATGCAAGTTATTGATTCTCAGATCTGCTTTTGGTAGTTATGGTTTGGATTTAGAGTTGTGGAGTCGCCCATTTCTTCTTTGTTAACTTTTAAGACAAGATCAAGATTCACTTGGGTGTTTCTGAAATCTGAAAGGCTCCATAGTTTCGTTAATAATATTTCAAATAATAAGCATTGAAATAAGAATAAAAGTAGAATGTCATATTTCTCATTTCATATAATAAGCTGTTGCCAGAAACTTTTGCTCCAAGACATTTACTTTTTTAAAAAAATTCTTTATCGAAATTGTTCTAAAAATATATAAACACTATTTGTATTTTTGAAGTTACAGTTTCTCCAGTAGTAATTATGAGGACATCTCCAAAGTTTTTGTAGCAAAATTATGGCATTTTTTATTCAGCTGAGTTTAGGTTACTTTGCGACTTCATGGCCAATGTAGGACTAGACTTAAATGTTCCTGTAATCAGGCAAAGAGCTTGGTTTTTCACAGTTTCTAAACTATTTATAGTATCTGCTGGGGCATTTAAAAGAATTTCATTGCAATAGTTTAGCGTGTCTAATTTAGTTGCAGCAGCCAAGCTGTACTACTGTAATAACAACAGTTTTTAATATCAGCTAAGGAGTTTTAACAGTTCACTATAATACTAGTTCAGAATATTAAGTAATTTTTTTAGCTGTTAAGTAAAATTAATATGCTAATATATTATACGTATATATATATGTGTGTGTGTGTAATGATTTTGAATGTGCAGTTGAATACTGGAACTCTTAACAGCTTTCAGTGTCCGTCATGGCTGATGATTAATGCATACTGATGAAAATAACAGAAACTGGATTTCTATAAATCAGAAAGCTTTATATTTGCACATAATCAAATCATTTTAGTAGATAGGATATTTCTAGATCATAAGCAATTACAATATTTTTTATAACATAAACTGGATTTCTATAAATCGCCCAGCTTTATTTTTGCACATAATCAAATCATTTCTTAGTAGGTAGGATATTTCTAGATCATAAGCAATTACAATATTTTTTATATGTACATTATATCATCTTAGAATAAGAACAAAGGAGGGCATAACAAAACAGAGATGTTTGAAAGGCGGAAGCTAGGAAAGGAATGCAGCAGAATAGTGACGTAGTTATTGCACCAAGAGTGTTTATACAATGTGTGATGTAATTGTAGAGGCAAGCTATGATTGGTTAATACTAGTTTTAGTTGCCCTTTTCCAGTAGCGTTATATAATGTAGGAAGATCTCGAATTTGGGAGAACAGATGAATTTAGGGGGAGAGCATTAAATCTAGAATGTTAATTTTGAGATTACTTATTATTTTTAAAGCAGCTATCGTATTTTCTTATATCTTACACACACACACACACACACACACACACATATATATATATAATCTTTTGTGCAGAAACATAGGAATAAATCATAAAATGCAGTGAGATTTGACATTTGAAACTAACATCAGTCCAAAATTAAATTTTGTTTATTTTTAAAGTTGGCAAGCTTATTGTTGTAATGGTTTTTTAAAAAGAATAAAAGTGCATTAAATGTAACATTTATCTGTCACAGAAAACAAATTGTAAAATACTTTTTACTTCTTTATTTGCTGAGGTTATAAAACTATGTTAGATGCAAAAGCATTTTAGAATATTGCTTTGCTTTATATAACAAGATTAAGAACTAAACTCTAGTTAGTGATATTTTATTTGCTAAGGAAAATTTCTAATATGTTTGTTTATTTTATTTTTTTATTTATATTTCTTTTTTGCAGCCATTAACAGAAAATACATGCCTGATTTTGGAAACAAGCCTTTTCCAGGTTGATAGGGAAGAACTTCAGATGTTAGCTCTAAGAAACAAAAAAACATCCAAAGTACAAGATTTAATTGACAGCAGTCGCACTTTGGATGCATCACCCAGCGCATCTGATCGAGAAGACTCTTTCTCTTCATTCTCGTTTAGCAGCAAGCGTAGACGACGTTCGTATACGTTAGCTTTTAAGCTTGAGGTGAGAGTGCAATAGAATTGTCTTTTTATCCTCTTTATCTTTTACCTGTCTATGTAATTCTGATTATTCTAGTATGTTAATTTTTAATTCCCCTTTAAAGAATAGTTGCATTGCTCTTGAATTTTATAGCATGCAATATGTTTGTCTTTTATTATTTTAAAATTGCAGTTCTATGTGTAGTATCATACCACTGTAAAATGTAGAATGTCATATATAGAACAAGTGAAGAAAACCAGAACAGCAAAACTAAAAAAAGAGTCCATGCAAAACTAATAAAAACTTTATTACCTGTAACTTTGTTTTATGTCTACACTTAATACATGGTATTTAAATCAAAACTAAAATTTACTAATGCTGTGTTTAACTTTTTGTCATAGAACATCTTATGCAACTCCTTCAATATTTTAAAGCATATCCTCTCAGAATATGGTACGATTTTGCATAAGAAAGATACAGATGCAATGTTCTGTTTTTGATGTATAGTGATATGTGTGTAGATTTGCTGATATCTAAAATTGCAGTAGAAATTCAAAGACATGAGATATTGAACCTCATTTTATTAATTCTATGAAGTCATCATACATGTTGAAGAACAACAGTATGCAGAAGCCTTCGAATATGCGGAAGCCTTCGAAAGTTTATCCTGCAAAATCTTGTCATAGTTGCACGTGCAGTTTGAACTCCAGCCATTTAAAAAACTGAAGTTGCAAGCCCTTGTGTATTTTCTAGAACTCTGTTTTACTTTTGTGCTACTCTTCAGCCTGATAAACAAAATTTACATAACCTTGAATATTCTCTTAGCCTTGAAGCCCAAGGAGGCTCATATGATAAACAGTAACTGTAAGAATAGTTGAAAGTTCGATAAACAGAACTGAAAATGATGACAAAACATTCTCTAAAGGTGTGTAAACATTATGAATTAAGTAGTAATGTTTTAAAATTGGTCACTTGATGTACCATTCTGACTGTCACCCTTCTAAAGGTAATCTTTAATAGTGCTCCCTAGAGTTCAGTATAAGAGAAGCATATTCTTGGTTATAATAAACACCATACCACCAAATTTTAGATCTCATAAATTTTACCATTTAGGTCTTCATAACCTTGACAAATACTTACTACGCCTGTATTTCTAGAAGTGCTAAAACAACATCTGTATATTCCTCCATCAGTCACCATAGATTATCTTTTCTTGAATTAAGTCAGGTTCTGGAAAAGCATCCTACTGTTAGAGCTTCCAAGTTATTGAAATATCTTGATGCTGGTACCAATGGTTTAAGATTCAGTTTTTGTTATTAGAGTTAAAAAAATTCCTCCATTGTTGAAACAAGTATTCCTAAACATGTTTTTAAATGATGTTTTGTAGATTTAATCCTTTCTTCCCTGGACATTAAATGAGCACAGAGGACTTATTAAATAATCACTTAACATTCTGGGAAGAAATAAACATAGAAAATGCTCATTGTGTTGAACAGCAGATAATGCTCTCTTTATTTCTTTATTATTTTTTTTTTTAATTTCCAATGGCAGATTATGAACAGTTACAGGGGAAAAAAAAAAGAATATAGAATACAGCAATACAATGAAGAAGAAAAAAAAAAAAAAACCAGCTGCAACAGAGTCTATTAATCTAATATATCTCTTGCCTCCCAGTAATGCTCGGTGAGAAAAGTCTTGTGCAGAGCAGGACAGTGGGGTAGATGTGTGGCATCCATCATCTCTCCAGAGCTGTACAAAGTACATATCGGAGAAGGAACAATTTTGAATCTATGATGATACTGTAGGCAGTCATGTCCGGTGGCAATGCGGAATTCAGCGACCATTCTACGCCTTGGGCCATTACACAAATTCGGGATAGCATTTTCCCAAGACTTATGAGAAACACGATGATAGAGATCTTCCTGAACATGTACTTTTAATAAGATCCCTAACAGTATGGAAAGGTAAAGGACGAGAAACATTCAGCATGATTAAAGCACCCTTTTCTGAAATGATAGCCAGCAGAGCAGCTCGAGAATCACAGAGTATAACAGCTCTTGAGAATTTTTCCAAGTGGCATTGTAGCTGGTACAGAGCTGTGCAAATCGCAGCAATTTTGCCATCAAACGCAGAACCTTGGTCCACCTATATGGATGTAGAAAGAGAAAATTTTGGAGAAAACTCCGGCACCTGCATTAGGGCCATCAGACAGGAGGGATTCATCGGTGAAGATCCAAAGCCACTCACAGGCTCAGGGTAAAAAATAGTTAATACTTCAAAAGCGAGGGCTCTCAAAATAGACGGATCCGTATTACGTTTTGTTACTTTTTGACTCAGGTCAAGATTAATCCAGAAAGATTTCAAATTTATTGGATTTTGTAGTGGAACAAGTAATTCTCGTTCATTCATTAAACCAAGAGAATTTTTTAACTGAAAATCTCTCTGTAGAAAGCTCATCTGGGTCTTTAGATTTCTAGTCAGATTTTGATTGACTTCAGAGTGTGAAAGACATCCAGGAACTCTAATGATCTTTTCCCAGAGAATTAAGGCCGTCTCTTGGATTACAGTTCTTAAGGGTCATCACCAGTTAACATAAACATAGCGTCAATCGGGGTGGTCTTCACGGCTCCAGAAACAATACGTAGGCACTGATTTTGGATTTTTCTAGAGTACATTTTCTACGGTCACAACAAGTGGTTTACAGCAATAAGTCAGAAGGGAGAGGATAAACAAATGATAAGTTTGGAGCAGGGTTTGTCCAGTGCAACCCCACCTTGCCCTAGCAAAGCGTTTAAGGGCACTGAGTCTCTTTATTAATTATTAGTTCCTATAAAGTTGGTTGCAATCATATGAATTTCACACAATTTGCCTGTATAAGCAAAAGATTGCAAGGATAGATTTTGCTGAAAGGCTTTCAGTTAGTTTCAAATGTTTCAAATTATTTAAGCTTTAATAATAAAACAAATGAAGAGACATTTAATGATTTTTGCTTCCGTACCAGTATGATAGTTAATGCTCCCATAAAATAAAGTAATGTGGAAGAAAAAAAAATCTAATCAAAGTAAAACTTAAAGAAGATAGATCTGCCATTAGCTGAGTTGTATTTTCAGCTTGAAAACTGCAGCAGATAACACATTGATTCAAACACCTTCTTGTGGTATAAGCTTGCATTTATGGTATAAAAATCTATGTCATACGACATGAGTAGTTGCATATCTGTGTGAAGATATGTTCCATAATAATGCTTAATAAATAAGTGCATTATTTTGGAATCGAGAAAGCTGTGATTATTAAGTGTGGTACATATTACTGCACAATATTCTATACTCACTGTTTGTTTCACACTGTATATAGATTTTGTTTTACAGTGTATTCTAGCTATATGTATATTTATAATTAGTTTTTTTTTTTTTTTTTTTTTTGTATGCAGATAGTAATTTTAATAAAATCTCATTGTTTTGCTTTTTTATAGGTTGTGAAGTTTGCACAGAGTCACACGAAGCACGCGACATCGCGGAAATATGGTATTGCGCGGCGGGTGATTAGCCGATGGATAGCTGATAAAGAAGTCTTGCAAACAGATTTACTTAATGCTACCCAGCATGTTCTGAATGATAGTTTGACTGAGGAGGTTGATCTTGAATTACTTAAGTGGTATAAAGATTTAAAGAAACAAGGTTTGTTAATTTTTAAAACAAATTTTTACTCATAGAGTTACCTCAAAACTATTTGAGACACCTCTTATTAGCATGTTGGTCCCTCCCCCCATGCAAATACATAGAGATATTTTTTATATATGCACAGCATTGGTTATTGGAGAAACTTAGAATTATGCCAGTTTCTTCGTTGTACACATAACTACCCTAGATTTCAATCTGGCTTTCATGAATTTGTTGATTTGCTGAACAGCATCTTGGAAAAATACCATAAAACTTAAATCTAAGATTTGTAAATATCAGTATATAATCTGAAGCTGAGGCGATTGTTTCTCAAGCTAGGTTTAAGTGAGAGAGCAAGTTTTCCACAAATAAATTATCAACTTTTTCCTTTCCAGACATACAAAAAGATTCAGGTGATCAGCCAGCATGTTGTGGTAGTGTGCAGTGTATAAGAGTTTTCCAAGGGGATTTAAAAGTATCTCATGCAAATTCACCATCACAGAATTGTCACAAAGTAGAAATAACTTGGCAGTATGGACCCATCACATTTTCATTAGCTTCCTAGTATGGTAAAGAAGTTAAATTCCTTTAAGCATACAACTCTGCTTTTTATCTTCCATCTACTTCTAAGTGCATGCAGATGAATAGCTGCATCAGTTGACAGAATACAGGTGAAGTTCTCCTCTACCACAATGTAGAGTGTACCTGCATCACATGCTGCCCCATTAGAGGATATAGATTATAAGGATAGAATATTCATAATTTACCAGTGACTCTAACATAGTTTATTAGCGTTTAATAGTAAGGCTAGAGGCGATTTTTCTGCTTTTAAGGTTTACACTCAACTGTATATTTAATTTAAGGCTAGTTATTCCATATTTCTGACCTTTCTCAAAGTTTTATATGACAGTGTATTCTAGTTATATGACTAATTATCTTTTATAGAAGTATGAAGTATGGCTGAAAGTGAAACCTAGATCCTTTTAAAGAACAGAATTCAACATATAGTTATTTAACTTTTAAACTTTCTCTGAGAAAAATATTAAAAATGTCAGTAAATGTAAAATTAAAAGCAGAAGACACTGTCAAACTACATAATAACAGTAAAAGTTACGATGAGCTAGTTTTTTTATTATTATTATTCATGTGTGTATGCCTTTTCAGTTGCTTAATAACATGCGATAGAGGAATTGGTTAAGATGACTTTAGTTACTTCATTATGCTATTAGTAACTATTTTTTAAACATGAAAAATCTCACTCTTCCATTAGAACAAATTTAGAGCTTCCCACAACTGAATTTTCTGCTTTTCCATCATTTCTTGTACTTTCTGCTACTTTTTTTTAAAAAATAGGTCTCTGCCAAGATGCAAGAGAAACACGCCGATGTGGAAAATAAAACAGGCAAATCCACAACCTTGTATTCGGCATAGATTTTGTAAAATTTCAATCAATTTCGAGAGCAAAATGAGTTTCCCTTCATCAGGAGAAAAAATTCTGAGAAAGCAAATGTCAATCATATTTATACCTTACAGGTGACCAGTGGAAGAGCCGATAGCGCCATCTGTCGGCAGAAATAGTAACAAAAAATGAAGAGTTAAGTTAGTAGAATTTCAAAGGTATTAGGCAAGACTGGATTGGAGTTAAAGTCAGTGACTAAACAGGATAAATTTTTGTGAATGTGAAAAGCTTCAAGAAAATCCAATTTCCTAATAGAACCAGCTTTCTGGATAATTTTAGCAGAGCCAAAATCAAAATTGTGAATGAATTTCCAACTATGATTAGCTATTGAAGATTTGTTAATTTCGCCTTTTCAGATGTAAGATTCATGTTCCTTTATGCGAAACTTTAATGCTCTTTTTGTTTGGCCACTATAACTTAAGCCGCACTGACACAATATGCTATAAATTCCCCAAGAATTAAAAGTCAGAAATAGAATCTTTAAAAACCGAGCCTCGAATTTTATTTATAGGTGAAAAAACAACTTGAAAATAAACTTGTGTAAAATACATACAATTTCGTAACTGATAGAAGGATGAAATGGAAGCACACCAAGGTAATTAATGTTATTTGTAACATCAGAACGTATTCTTAGATAGCATGATGAGAACTTTCGAACAGCTTTATCAATGACTACAGGAGAAAATCCTCAGTCAAGAGCAACAGATATTAATAATTGAGTTCATTAACAAGAAGAGATTCTGAGAAACAAACTTTGAAAGCTCAAAATACATAATAGTAAAAAGAAGCCATTTTTTGCTTAGCTGGGTGAGATGACGTAGCATGGGGAGGTAAACAAACAGAAAAGGGTTTACTGTAAACAGTTGTGCTGAAATTGGATCTATTGCAGATTATAAAAATATCAAGGAAGGGATTATCAGATTGTTTCAAAAGTGAACTGGAAGTCTCTGCCGTTTGACAAAAAATGGAGCAATCAGTAAATTAGGGTTAAAATTGTCTGATATAAAATGTCATATTGTAAGGTTGGACATCTTCTAACAATATAATCTTGAAATATTAACGATTTTATATCAGCATCATTTTTTTTTTTTTTTTAATGTCAAATTTTAAGCTGAATAAGAGTCATTTGTGAGAACTTTTGATTTACTTCTTTAATTTGAAGAGATCTGTAGCTGAAGTGCATCAGTTTCTCGTTGAAGCATATGGTGAGGCTGCCTTGAGTGAGAGAAGTTGCCGTGAGTAGTTTCAAAAGTTTAAGAATAGTGAATTTGAGGTTGGATACAAAGCATGTAGCAGAAGGCTAAAAGTGTACAAAGATACAGAATTTGAAGCATTATTGGATGAAGTTCATGCCAAATGCAAGTAGAATTTGTACTTACATTAAGAAAAACTCAACAAGCAATTTTGCATTGTTTAAAATCATTAGGATTAATTCAAAAAGAAGAAAATAACATTCCATATAAGCCAAGAAACTTTGAATGCTGATTTTTTATATGTGAAATGTTGCTTGCCAGGCATAAACAAAAGGGTTTTTCGCATTGTATAGTCACTGGTGTTGAAAAAATAGATCCACTACAATAACCCAAAGAAGAATTCATGGGGATCACCTGGCCATGTTTCAACAACAGCCAAGCCGAATAGTCATTGGGAAAAAAATGGCAGGATCAGCTTGGTGTTGGGTATCATGAGTTGCTTAAACTGAATGAAACCATTATCGGAGTTCTCTACTGAACACAGTTCATGAGACTGAGCCGAGCATTCAAGGAAAAGTTATAAAAGCCGCATCAAAACATCTCAATTCAGTTGTTTACTTAGTGCTGTTATTGATTGTAGTGAATTCGCAGTGAGATTGGATTAGCTTTCTCAGTGTTTTGAAACGAGTTCTGTTCAACGTTTTAGTAGTTTAAAATATAGCTACTATGAGATATTGCGATATTGTACAAGTATCTGTGATAAAATTTCAGCATTTTATTTTATTTGTTATGATAAGAATAAATTTTATTCACTTTTCGTTGCACTTGTGCATTCAATTCATTATGAACCCATATGCTTGCAACAATACATTATTTCTCAAGTCTGACATTTTTTATGATTTAGTCTTTTATTGAATTGGGTTGCTATAATCTTAACCAAATATTTTATGAACAAATAAGCACACCGGTACAGTTTATATTTATTGATGCGGTAAAAATCAACTTTTATTATTTGAGTGAGATGCTTGATAAAAATATATTTATTAATGTAATTAGTTTGTGATTTTTTGAAAGACATGCTGATTATTAAATTTGGTTGTTAATGTCATCTGTGTTTTATTATTTGTAATGAGTAACTGAATTTTATTTTGTTTTTTTAACTACATAATTAAACTATATTTTGTTATTATATGAACTATCAAGTAAATTGTTTATGGATTTTTTGATTGTCATGAAAATATTTTTTCTAAAGTATTTGATTTTGATGTATAGGTCAGCAGGTTACAAAAACAATGCTATGGGCTAGAGCAAACACTTTATTTGAGCAGCAGAATGGCTCAAATGGTGGGCAAAATAAAATGGCTGCTTCAAATACCTGGTATCGACATTGGCTTTTGAAATGTAAAGAGAGAGGAGAATCTGTTGAAATAGAGGAAGAAGATCCAACACCATCATCTAGTTCAACAGTAATTTTTTTCCTTTAAGTTCTGCAAATTAGATGTGTATATAACTTACGTAGAATTATTTTAAAAAACTATTTATTATTGTGTAAACAGTGCAGAAAGAATTCACATTCAAGCAGTCATCCATTTTTGAGCATAAAGTGAATTTATTTATTAACTGAATATTTCACTGTAACATAATAGAATAACTTGGTCAGTAGTGAATTAGTCCAAAATATTAGTTACAGTTGAGTGTTTCAGCATGAAGTAAAAAACTGATCACTTCTTAAGAAATTCATTTGGTTAAAAATATCTGTATTACGCAGGTTAGCCATTCGTTTTCATTTCTCAAAATGTTTTGTAGTTTTGTCAAAGCTCCAGAATGTTGCCAAACATTTTTTTATACTGGTCAAGGCATGGAGAAAGATTTATGAGGAAAAGTAAAATAATTTTCAGAGGTCTTTATGAAGAAAAATGAAATAATTTCTATAAGTCTTCCATTGGCAGCAAATATAGTGGTGTGTAAAAAAAGAGTAACCTTTTTACTTACAAAAAAATGAGTAACAAAGACGGCTTAAAGGTGAATTGTGTTTGTTTGCACAAGCAATGCAAAAGAGAAAAATTTGCACAAGAATGATTTGATAACTTGAAAATCCTAATTAGTTACATGTTGATGAAGTGAATATTGTTTGATGTGGTGAATTTTTGTATTTTAAGGAATTCTCCTTTAAGGCTACCATATCTGAAACATTCGCAAGATGAAGTGTTGGCTTTCAAGTATTCATATAACCCCAAATCATGCGAGATATGAGGGACACAAAATGCCAAGAACTCAAACTCATTCTGGTGTAATGAGTTTGAGTTTATATGGCTTACCATTTTTGACAGACAAATAATTTGTTTAAGTTATTACAATATTGATCGGGGATAACTAATTAAAAATTTCTGTCTAAAATTATTGTTTTAACTGCAAAATAAGCTTTATTGTTCATTTTCATGTAAGTTGTGTTTCCTTTTATTGTCATATAATATGTTTCCCTTGCAAGCAATTCACAAAGAGACAAAAGGTAGTGTTTCCATTTACACTGAAGATTAAGTTCATCAAGAGCTGAGCTAGAAGAAATTAAACTCCAGAACAGATCGCTCAAGTTCTAGTAGTGAATCTGCCCCTGGCTACAATAATTCACATTATGAAGAAAAATTTGTGTCTTAAATCACTCGTGTCTGTCCATCTGCCTCCCAGCCGGTATAGTGGTTAGTGACTCTGACTGCCATAGCGATGGGCCCGGGTTCAAATCCCATAGAAGACATTGTTTAGCTGTCCGTTCTTTCATAGGAGGCAATGATGTTCACCTATTAGTTGCTTCCGTTATGAAATGGCAACCAATTTCAGCCTTAGTAGTGGCACAAAGCTAATGGCTATTAAATAAAGTGCCTGGCCATTAAAAAAAAAAAAAAATTCTGTCTGACTCGCACACTTCTCTGGATGTTCCAGAATTTGAGGCATTTCACAATACACCCTGCTGTCTTGTCACTGATGTGTTTACTTCATAGCAAATCTCAATTTGTCAATTCACCTGAATTTTTCAGCTGTTTTGGTGTAATGAGTTTGAGAAAATGTCTTTGGGGATTCCCATAAACTGACATAAAATATAATCAGTTACCATCTTTAAGGATGGTTAGCAACAAGCAGCCACTATACTGCAATAAAGCAGGCAATGAGGTGTGTGGGAACAGTTTTGGGTGAAGAAACTGTCATGTTCAGGATTCTAATGAGCAGAAATTCCTTTTAACCCTTTCTATATGGCTCGCCTTCTCTCGGGATGGATGGGCGTTTAAAGCAATTATCTCGCATGACAGGTATTTTACGTCGCGAAGCCTAACTTTAGGGAAGGGGACACACCAAAAAAGAAAGTTTTTTTAGGCCTAATGTCATAATTTTTGGTTATACTTTAGATTATTACTTAAGCTATCCTATATGTTAAACTTAGCATTTAATAATCTTTTTCATTAACTTTACATGAAAATAATCAAAAAATTTGCTTACCTGGAGAAATAATTTTTGAAAGTGCTATTTAAATTATTCCAAAATTTTAATTCACAAAATGCATTAATAAACTTAAATTTAAAAAATTCAAGAAAAATTATTTACAAGAAGAAGTAACAAAATCTTTCACGGAAATTAAAGGCAGACGCTCAGTAAGTTTGGTCTCTGACAAAATTTCCATATGAGAATTGCTAGAAATATTGCTGTATAACTCTGAAAAGTTATCATCTCTCTCATCCATGTCACATAATTGCCTAATTTACTATGTGAGTATATCTTTTCTGTGATAAATAATACTGGTTCCTCGCCATAATAAACTGAAGTCAAGGCTTTTCAAAATAAAAAGGAAAGTATGCAAAATACAAGCAATGAGAGCAATGCAAAGTGTAATAGAACCCCACATAGTAACTCTAACCGAGTATTTACTGAGGAAATTCCATTTCTTTTTACCAATGACGTTCAAAAAGTGAAACTTCATCAAGACAAAGCAAAAGTCATACTTTAAAAAGTACCTTTGCATTCCTGGAGGGGATGACTGATACAGGCATTGATTGCATGTATACCTTTTCAACACATTCTTCTGAAGTCCCCTAATGTTTTATATATGGACTACTGTGCTTGTGGTCTCATGAAAAGAGCTAAGTGCAAATCTACCACGATTTATGTACTCTGGAAAGTAGTGGAAGAGGAATGAAAATCAGTATCTGTGGAAGTTTTATAAAAAGTCCTTCAGTCATGGGAATCATGATGCACACTTACAGTCCAGAAAAGAGGCTATCAGATCAAGCATTTAAAGAAGTACTACTTACATTTTAAGCATTAATTAAATGGCCCCAAAATAGTCTTGAAAATGTGTAAACTCTCTCTGTTGTTACTGCTGCTTTTATAGTGTGTTAAAATTTTTATGTCAATGAGTTTATTAACAATTAATTTGCATACGAAATTTATCCATGATAAACTGCATCTACGGTAATGGGGAAGTGTGCATTTTTGATTAATTTAGCTCAGTTAATATGGGGAATAACAAAGAATAATTACAAGAATTTTTTTATTGGAAAGAGTGTTTATGTTCCAGGCAGTTTTATCATATCAAATCACTGAGGTTTTGTGCCTTGATTAAAAACATTATTTATTTGATGTTTGGTCAGCTGGGGCAGCATGACTAAATTCAGTTTATGGTTAGCTGTTCATAAATGATGAATGTTTGGCAAAGTAACTAACGAAGATCCTCGGGATGAAGCAAATTCAGTTTTACTCCTTTGTGTAATCTTTGCCTTTTTTTAATTCTTGTCTGAAAATTCTTACTATGAGATTTATTCATTATCATTTAGTACTAGAATCCTAACTTTATCTGCAGAGTGGGTCATAAAATTTAAACATAGTATAATAAGCCATTCGTCATCAAAGTGAAGAGCAGCTGGATAGTGTTGTCTGAGCTCAAGATTAAAAAGGCAGTTGCTCTAATCATTAATACTGTTAAGAACTACTCATTGCATTTAGTGAACTTGAAAACAACTTAGCATAGAGTAAATTATATATATATATATATATATATATATATATATATATATATATATATATATATATGTAGTTTATTTTTTGAGGCATTTGCAAAATTTTAAAATTATGGCAAGTACACAGTGCTCATTTCTATTAGTTCTGAGCTGGCTACTATTTAGTAAATCAAATTTTTATATATTATGATATACTTTATATATTGCTGTGCATACTGTGATAAGTGAATAAACTATAACCCATTTCTTTCATTTAGCTTCCCATCTCTCAAGGACCCTTGGACTTGCAAAATTCAAGAAATGTTGAAGGAAGTTCTTTAAATGCCCTTAAACAAGCTTACATGACAAATGCAATCCTCAGTACAATGAAAAGTAGTGAAATGGACCTAAAACTCATGAGTCAATTTCCAGAATTGCTGAATGTTATTCAGCAAAATCCATCCATCATAAACGCTGCAGCACAAATGCAATCAAAAGATTCTGATCTTTATAAAGCGTGCTCTTCCTCTCTACAAGCTGTTATGAATTTATGCAAAGAGAGAAATGAAAACAGCATAAAGCAGAGTCATCCATACCTGAATCACATAACAGATATACATTCTGCTGAAGAGAAAAAGAAAGCTTTGAGTGTCAAAAAAAGAAGAGAAAGGTATTCTCCTGACTTTAAACTAATGGTGATAGACTATGCAGCCAGTCATTCTTATCAAGAGACTTCAAGGAAGTTTGGTGTCCATCATATAACAGTCTCAGAATGGTGTAAAGACAAAGATAGAATACGGAAAAAAGTCTATTGTGAAAATCTTCAGACATTGCATACAAAGATACTGAAGTCTGAGACAGCAGAGCAGAAATTTCTTTCATGGATACAGGATTGTAATAAACACAAGGTCATTATCAAACCAATGGATGTGCAAAATAAGGCAAATGAAATTTTAAATATTATAGGTGAAGCTGAAGTGAAAAAAAATTGTTGGTGGTTTTATCTGTGGAATAAAAGAGGTATGGACCCTGAGAAATTATATGAAGAGGATGCAGATATTGATGTTTTAGAAAAAGAAAGCCGTGTGAATTACCCTCCTGCTGTGAAAGTAGAGATTGCGAAAGTTGCTGAAAGGCAAAGTGTGAATTGTGCTGCCAGATGTTTTCGTGTAGCTCGAAAAAGAATACGTGAATGGGTTAAGAGTAAAGATAAATTAAGATGGCTGGCTGAGACGGGCCAAGTTCGAGAACGTGGAGGTTCTTTAGGTGGAAGGAAGGTGAACTGTTTAGATGTAGACAAAGAAGTGTTTGATTGGTACAATAGTTCAAGAACTCCAGATACTGCACCAGAGTTACCCGAGATTAGAACCAAAGCTTTAGAAATATTTCAGAAACATGGTTTTAATAACATGAAATGCAGTAAAGAATGGTATAAAAATTGGTGTAAAAGATATGGCATTTGTAGGAGCCTTCAGAAAGATAATCAATTGATAAAGTGGATATTGACAAGATATGACAAAAATTTACCTATTACAAATCAGGAGCTTGTGGAGTATGCTCTTTCTGAAAAAATGAAAACTGGAATTCAATTAAATGACATGCCTGCCGAAGATTATGTCTTTTCTTTCTGTAAGAGGTATCCAAGATTACTAGAAGCATTGCCTAGTATTGGGGAGACTTTCCCTGAAGAAATGGAGGCTGAAGTAACCAAGTTTCGCAATATGGTGAAAGAGCTCCAAGAGGAGAATAACTTCTCTATGCTGGCTATAGGCTGCATGGATGAAATTCCTTTGTTATTTACTGTATCTGGAAATGAAAGAAGAGTTATTTTTAATAGTGGGATGTATTCTTGGAATGCTGTCGTCATACTTTCTTGTTTGGCTGACGGGACCTTCTTGCCGCCCATGATTATTCTGAAAAACCATGAATACACATCAAGGCCCCAAGGAATACCTCATCTTTTATTCAGAGATAGATTATTAGTTGATCAGCATGTTATTAAAAAGTGGGCTGATGATGTGTGGTTGAGCAATGTGCCATCTCCAAGTATGCTCTTGATGGACTGCTTTGAACCTCACATTTGCAGCTCAGTTCAAGATGCGATTCTAGAATCTGGTATAACACCTGTTATCATGCCTGAAGGCTGCGCATCCAAACTGCAGCCTCTAAGTGCATGTATAATCAGAAACTTCCAAGAATTATTGCAAGAAATCTGGAACTCTTCCAAAAGCTCGAGTTCACTAGATGCTCTTTCAAAGACGGCCATGAATACTTATCTTCCTTCCGCAACTGAAGTTTCCCGGTGCATCATGGACGCCTTTGATAAGCTCAAGAACCAACGGGACCTTGTACGACGCAGTTTTGTTGTTACAGGTGTTGCTGTGGCCTCTGATGGCAGTGAAGACGCTCTTATTGAAAATGCAGAGTGGTTTGGGTGTTCTGGAGATGAACATGTGTTATCTCCTGCCAGTGAAAGTGAACCAGACTCCGATTTGGATGCTTGATATCTTTAGGTTTAGAAATTTTATGTCCGTGCTGTTGCTTTGGCCATCATTGTCTTCTGTGAGAATTATTTTTTTGATAGACAGTGTCTATTACTGCGATTCATGTTTAGTCAGCCTCATTTCATCAAACATATTTATTTTCTTTAATTTTCTGTGTGAAAGTTATACATTTTTTAGCATTTTATATCATGTTTTAGTGCTTGAAAAAAGTATTTTTTAATTTTACACTCAATTTTATGGGGGTTCTTACGGGTATTATTTTGAGCAGCTTTATAAATGAAAAAGGTCAATATGCATGGGACCATATTTTGCCTATATATTTATAGGATTTCATTTTCTTTAGATATTTACAGACCCTTATTGTTGAGTGAAATCTTCCAATAGAATATTACTCATGAAGACTTGACTCATGATTACTCATGAAATAATCATAATGGTCGTATCTCCCATAATTGCATATATTTTATCTCTACCTTTGTATGCTTTATAGCATAAATGCTAATGCTTTTATTAGCAACTTTCACTATGCAATTTATGATACCAAGACAGTGCGCAATTTTTGCACATAAAACCGGTATAATTTATACATACTCTAAAAGTAGAGTAACCCTATCTATGCACCCTAGCGTATGAATATCACTTTAAAGAGGGAGGGAAGGAATTCTAACTCTGGTCGTTTCTGTGAATTTTGTAAGTTTTTTTATTGTACCTTGTCAGACCATGGATTATGTATCTTATATTAATCACTTAAAACATTCTATTTATTTTTTTCACTCGGTGAAAAAGGAAATTTTAGATGTTTATATACATACTATATACATACATATTAGTAAATAAATAAATATATATATATATATAGCTATATTTTTAGGCTTGCTGCAAATAATGTTGCTAGCCACAGATTGGAAAGCTGTGCATAACATGCCCCTCATAAGGTGCAGACAAAAAAGTAATATTTTTGAGTTAATTTGGCCAACATCGTCTTCCTATAAATCTAGGAAAATTGACATTGTATCTGTCAAATATTTTTAAACTTCCAAATGAAGGCTTTAAGAACAGATGCTCTGAATAGAAGGTAAACTGATATGTGTTTGATCTATTGAGTGAATGCTTAGGTATGGCTAGCCCTGATAGGTTGTGTGTTTATACAACACACCCTTCAGTGAAATAAAAGTTCGCCTTAACAACCTACATATATAAAATACAGCCTTTTACGCCTTGAGAGTGGTATTACTCAAGGCTCTGCCGTGCAAAGTGTGTTTTTTTTTTTTAGTGTTCTGTAAAGCTTCACAGAATGATCATTTAATGATTATTCTTTTTGTGTGTATAGCATTTATATCGTTATGCAATATCGAAACGCTGCGACTGTTGAAATGTTAATTGTGTAAAACAATTTATTTTATAACCTGGTGGACAAATTGATATATTGAGTTTAATTTTTGTATAAATGCTTTTATATTTCAAAAATGCCATGCATATTCGAGTAATGCCAGAAGTATATGTGATTGAAATTCCTCCTCCTCAAGAAAAGTATGTAAAATTTAATATTGCAAGACATTTGAATCTATGTTATGCACTAGCTATTTTAATTTAAAATAGTATTTCTTTATGTTCAGAGTTCGGTTTTCAGCTTTGTGTGATTGAAAGATAAATGAAAAAAGAAAATTTTCAGGAGTTTTTCAATATTATCTTCGTTTTTGAGCTTATGAGTACAAGTGTTGTGCTTAATTATATTTTAGTATATTTTAATGTGTAAATAATATTTAGATTTTAAATTAAAAACTTTCCTTTATATGTGTTTTATGAGACCAATGTATATGTACTTTTATGTTTATTTAAGAAATTTTTGTTTGTATTGTTACTTTTTACTGCCACTTTTTTGTATAGATCTATTTCTTGTCTTAGATTTATTGTTAAATGCGTTGTTGTATATGTTTAGATTTAATCATTTTGTAGTCATTAAGTTGCATTCAGCAATGTCATTTGTTACTGTTTGTAAGATAAATTTTTATGATGTGAATCCATGTGTACAATTTTACTTCGAGAAGAAATCGATAAGCTTAGGTCAGGGACTTCTGTGTTATTTAATTGAGCTATCTTTAAATACAGATCATAAAAATATACATTTAGATATATTTTAATGACTTTTAAGGATAAATCTTAATAAAATAAAAGTTCTTGTTTCAGCTTGAATGATTAGAAATGGTAAGATGTTGCTATCGAAGCACTAAACATAACTTTTTTAATTAGTCCCTGATTGTTTTCGTTCTTAGAGAATGCATATTTGAAATTAGTTTAAGTGTTGTAAACACTTAACAAATCATGCTGTGAAAATGTAGATGTGTAAAAATGTGTAGATCTTCCATGCATTAAATGCACAAAAATCTTCCCCTTGACAGTCGCAGCGGTTCGTTTAAAGAAGTCTCTGCTATATGTGTGTGTTATTTATGTCAGAGGAATTTGTAAGATAAATCGTAACTTATTTTTGTATCGAAGTGAATAAAAACTAACAAACATTGGATTTGTTGTGTTTCTTATTATAGTTTATTACTATGTTATATAATGCAAGAAAATTTCCTAAAAAGAAGTAATGTCAACTGTATGCTGTTAATCTGCAGTTATTTTTCTAATGCTATTGAGAATTCAAGTGCTTTTATGTTCTACTTAGAGGCAAACATTATGAATTAAATATAATTGTCCATCTGAAAGAGACTTCATTTTTTTAAAAAATCTCTTGGGGTCTCGTAAAATACTTATTTATTAAATCTGTAACTCTGTGAGTGTTGAAGCTTTTTTAAGAGGAGGAGGCTTACATTTAGAATAATCTTATTTATTTGACTATTGCTGTTGGTTAGCGGGTAGTTGTTTTATCCCAACTTATCTGAAATGTATGCTTACCTATGTGTACAAATTTCATTACTTTTCTGTTAGTTGCATCATCTCAAAAAGGCACCAGATGGTTTGACTGTGAACTAACTATCTCGTGTATTTCTTGTTCATTGAATTTATTTACTATTCATATGCCAATAAAAACAACAACAAATATGTAAGTAAAAAGTATGTAAAACAAAATACAAACTTAATTTGCAGTATTCTGTTAACTCTGTGTTATAATTTGGTATTTCCCCTTTCCATCATTTTTCCAACATTTATCCCTTTTAAAAAAAAATGGTTTTCTCGTCAAACTCCCTTACATTTTTCTCTCTAATATGCAGTATGCAACATAACCATAATACATAACCATAATAATTCACATGCATAACGTAGAAATAACAGTGACCTTATGAATATGAACCAAAGTTTTAAAAAATGGTTGTTTAGATTTATGTTTAATTATTTTTCAAATTATGTATAAATTTACAAATGTAAACAAGTGTAACAAAATCACAGATTCTAATTTCATAAAGTTCAGTTTTAATTTATTGTGCTTGATTGAACTTGATGTATGCTGTAGTTTTTTTAATATTTGGCATAAAATTGCTTAGTTAAATTTTAAAATCACCTTATCAAAAAATTCAACTTTTTATTTTTTTATTTTCCATTCTAGTTTTGCATTCTTCATATTTTTATTGTGTATTTCTTTCTTTTTTTTTTTTTTCACTTATTTCCTAAGAAATTATTTATTTAAAAAATATTGATTTTCAAATCGTATTATATAATTTTAGTGTATTTCCCCCTTATATATTTGTTTTATGATTTCTTCCTTACTACAGGATACAGCTTTATACCAATAAACTATAAGCAATTTTATTAATAATTTTTCTCTAATCAATGGTATCTTTATTATGCTGATGTATATACATGTCTGTCCACCCCTTGATCATTATTGACCACCTTTAAGATTTCATTGACCCTGTTGGAAACCCCTGCATTACATATTGCAAACTGAAAGTTAGCCCATCAGTATCGAGTCTTTAAATAGTCAGTAAAAGGATGGTTAACCAAAACATTTCTTCTTTTGAATTAGGCCTCAATTTTGAAATACGAGGGCTATCCAGAAAGTAGATTACGTTTTGGAATAAAAAAATAAACAAAGTATAGGAAACAAATTTTATTATATACAGATGAAAGCCACACTCAAATACTACTTTTCTACATAGTCACCATACAAATTAAGGCATTTATCGTAGCGATGTACGAGCTTGGAAATTCCTTCGTCGAAAAATTCGGCCGCCTGCGCCTTCAACCACTTCGTTACCTCTTCTTGCCTTCCATCTTGCACAAAACTTGTGGTAACCAAGCTTTTCGCTGATGATTTCGTGCAACAAACTTCGCGAAATTTGTGGAAAACTCAAAGAAAGTTCCGTTATTGTGAAATTTCGATTTTCACGGACTTTAGCATCGACTTTTTCGAGAAGTTCGGCGGTCACTATGCTGGGTCTCCCACTTCGATCTTCGTCGTGAACATTGGTTCGGCCATTTTGAAATCTTATGACCCACTGACGCACTCCACCTTCAGTGATAATGTTGTCCCCACACACTTCACGAAGCTGCCGATAGATTTCTATCGGTTTACAGTTTTTTGCAGTCAGAAACCTTATTACTGAGCGCACCTCGCAGCTCGCGGGATTTTCAATTAACGCAGACATTTCAAACCGTCACAGTATCTGAACGGAGCACAGCACGAACCTCTCACTAGCACGGCTAGATGCAGACTGAGCTGCGCAACGCTCTGACCCCAAGATGGCCGCGCTAGCCCCGCCCCTAGCGGACACAGACGGAAACGTAATCTACTTCCTGGATGGCCCTCGTATATCACTTGCTTTCTGTTTCTCCTGCTGCTCGCTTCTTACCATAGTGATATAAAAAATGTATAAGTTCTGGTATGGGCATGATTAGTGTGCCATGTTATTTGTGGCTATAAATGTCAAAATAAAAACGAATGTGTAAATTTGCCATGACTGCAAGTTTATTTTTCATTCTGCGTCTACAATATATCATCGTGACTTCAAATGCTTTAACCCTTTCGCAGTGAGGTTTTTTTTTTTTTTTTTTTTTTAAACAGAACAATTTTGATAACATAAACTATGAATAGGGCACACTAAAATACTAAACACTAAGATGTTATATTTTTAGAAAATTTTGAACACTGATTTAGGACCGGGACATATATGTCCCATCAGTCCTGACCGCTGAGACATATGTGTCCCAGTAGTCTTCAATGAGTAATTTTGTAAAGAAAACCAATGATTTTCTAGTCATAAAAATTTAATTACGAATGGTATGGTTTGAAACAATCAATGCACTATGCGACATTACACATCGTGCACCGCCGTCGTGTTTTTGTTGTTACTGGCAGATGGTCACCAACATTGAGTAAGCTTTGTGATGTTTTGGATGGGCGTCCAGTTCCTCTACGGCGTTGATACTGTGCGTTGAGCTTTCCGGATACCATCAAGCCTTCTGCAAGAGGTGCAATGAAATCAAGAAGCAGGTTTTTTTTTTTTTATGTTTGAGTTCGCAGTATGCAATCCATGAGTTGACCACTGCGCTCATCAGTAGGCGAAAAAGTACTTTTTTCCACCACTTGCAAGATTTTTGATCTAATTCATAGACATTTGCCATTTGATTTGCAAGGTCTACACCTCCCATGATTTTGTTGTAGAATTCGATTGCTCACAAATTCTTCTTTGCTTCCATCTTTCATGGTGCGATTTACTTTTGTGTATTTAGCTTCATGGCAATTACTTAGCGTCATCACTTGCTTTGAATCAAGCCACCTTGCACACAATGTTCCGTTTTTAGTTATGAGAAACTCAGCCTCACCCCTTTTGCTTAGTTTTGTTGCAAAATTAGGAACATCTTTGAGTGTCTTGATGCATGTACCAACTGCAGGAAATTTCAGGCTTTCCATCAGGTGCACGCTTGTAAAAAATCGGTCAAACGCAAGCATCACGTCTTTACCTCACATTGTCTCTGTTAGCTTTGATACTACCCGTTCCCCGAGTGTGCCTTGAACTTCACCCGTTTCTTTTCCGGAATAAATGTTCATGTCATATACATATCCTGTTTTTGAATCACATCGCTGCCAAATTTTTATCCCTCTTTTCACAGGTTTCATCGGCATATATTGTTTGAGGGATAAACGTCCCTTGAATTTCGCCATTGATTCATCAATAGCTTGATATGAGCTTTCGCTTCGGCACTGTTTGAAGGTTTGTTTCAGGCACGAAACAACCTCGTCAATATAATATGTTTTACTTGCATTTTCTGGCTTTTCTGGTGCAGCAAAATATAGTTTCGACAGCAACGTTTTACATCTGTCTCTTGAAATAGCATTTTTTATTGCTACGTTTCCCAAAGAAGGATTAGATGACCAACAATGAGAGAATTTCGGCACCCTATTGTAAGACATGACAAGCGTGCATCCAAGGACAAGCATAATTTCAGAGGGGTCTGTAGGGTGAATTGTTTGTCCTAACTTTTCAAGTCGTTGGTTTGTACATTGAGAGATCCAAATCATAAGACTTTTTTGAAATATCTTGAGAAACACATCCAATTCGGTAGCTGAACGATTTAAGTTGAATAACAAACTAGGCGATGACTCTGCTGGAATTGTCATTCGAGGTTGGAAAGTTGAATCTGCATGAAACCATAAGATTAGCCTGAAGCATTAGCTGATGGTATCTCATCAACTGATCAAAGTGATGCTGTATCAGTATCACTCAAAGCATCACTCTTCTTTGTATTTTGGGGAATGGTATCATGATCGATATCCATTTCACACTCGTCTGAATCAGATGAGTACTGCAAATTGTGTGTTGGATATTGAAAACCGGGATCGCCTATTTCATCATCCAAATCAATATCTTCATCATCTGACTCTTCTAAAATTTTTTTATTTCTTCATTAGTAAGTCCCCGGCGTCGAGTCATTTTAGATTGAATTAATATGTGCCTAAATTAAAAATAATAAGCAACTATTTCAAAAGTAACCGAAAAATATAATATCTAGAGAAATGATCACATAGGACTGTTGAGACAATGTGTTCCCACTATCCAAGATGATAGGAAGACAGACATATGTCCCGATAATAAAAACGGAAGTAAAACTTTGCCACTTACCATTTTATTAGAGGTAATCCGCTTCGTGAATAACTTATCTGGCCTTAGATTTATGGATAAATCAAAATTTAATCGAAAATGGGCGGTATTTTCCAAAACTAAACTATTTACATTCATAGAGTATGGAATGAGCTGCTACAACACTTAAAAAATGTGGGAATTGCATTATGTATGGTAGTGCCATCTATTTTCTGTGAATGAAAATACCTTCAAAAATATTGGCAGGACTGGTGAGAAAGTCTCCCATTAGACAGGGAAGCGTTTCTATGCCAGAGATATTTTTTGAAATTTGCTTGGGACATATGTATCCCATTAGGCACGAAAGGGTTAAGATCTATCTTCAATAAATTTAAATTATTACATATACAGTAATAGCTCAGGAAATTCCGAACTCTGTACAGATGAGTGTAAAAAAAATGAATTCATGTTGAGAAAGCGAAATCAATGGAAAAATTCTGCTTTATTATAAAAATAGTCATCTTCAGTTATAAAAGCCAACTTATTTTGATTATTTTTAAATCCTGCGAACACAAATGTTAGCAAAAGTAATGCCAGTCATTCCAACTGAAGTCTAAACAAGCAGATCATTCTTTATATAGTTAGATAAAAAGATACAAATTATGGATATAGTGTATAAAGAACAGTTTGTTTGTTATAATTTTTCACATTACATTGCCATTATTTATCTGTTTTCAAAGTCATGTAGTGCGGCTTTTTTTGATGCTGGAATCCTATATCTGAAAATAAATGGTTTTGCAGGAGTGAGTGTAATAATAGACTGCGAGCTCAATGAGAGCTTAAAAATCCTTAAACTCCTTCAGGTGACCGTTAAAATATGGGAACCAGGGCTTTTTTTCTATCTCTGCACACCAAATTTGTTTTTTTTTTTTTTTTTTTTTTTTTTTTTTTTTTTTTAATCTGTCATGGTAACCATGTGAGTTTTGGCTAGATTTTTATTTCATATGGCAATCCATTTAACCAGTTTAGGCATTTCTATATACAACGAAAATACATATATTTCTATATGTATTTTTGTTTGGTTTTTTATTTCTGCTGTGCTTGTCAAAAATATTTTTTTTATATATTTAATAATGTTTGAACTTTGTTTTCCATTTTTCAAATAGTAATTGCACTTTTACATTGTTTTAATAATTCAAGTTTTTGTTAGATTTTACAGTTTATGCCTAATGGGTCTGCAAAAATGTCACCAAATATTTTTGACGGTAATTTATTAACGCAGTGCATCTCCCAAGTCTCTCTCCTTCTTGCAGTTTTAGCAATAATAAAGTGCCCAATTTCCTAAGAAAGATTACTTAAGCAAACCTATGAAAATTTTCTTCAGTTTTTAATTTTCAAAACAAATTTTGATGGTCTTGTTTCAGTGTTACTTCCCTCCTCCCCCCAATTTCTTTTAAGTCAGAACCTGTTTTCTTATGTTTCAAAGTGTACTGTACAGCACATCATAAACATTCAAAATTTTTGGCAATCTCCACTTGAGATTTTCCTTTGCGGAGTTATTTTGAAGCAAGAAACGTGAAAAATTAGCATTTCCCTTGCTGGGATTTCAACCTGGAGCTCTTGATATGCATAGAGTGTGTTACCAATTACACCATGAAGGCATGCTGGATGGATGGAGGAAATATCTTGTAGCTTATTGAAAAACAAGATTTATACAGTTGCTAAATATTAAGTTCTCTACATTTTAGCTAATTACTTTAATTTTCAAAATTATGAGCCAACAGTAATGAACTTTCTGCTAAAACTAAGTACCTTGACAATATTAACAGAACTTGTTTTTTTAAAAAAGTGATAAAAATGAACTAAAAGTTTAGGGGCTTTCTTTTTGCTCTTATTTTATTTGTATATTTTTTTTTAACAGACTGTAATAAGTTTAAAAAGAAATTTGTAGTTGTGTGCAGGTAAACATTTTTGTATCTGACTACTTTTAAAAATATCTAAAAAAATTTGGGGGTGTCTGTTACTTTTGGCCAAGATTGCACTTCTATTGAGAGGTATAAAGCATAAATAAGATGACAGCTGCAAAATCCTGCTTAAAATGATTTAAAAATTTGTAGCATGAGCATAGAAACCACAAAAAATTTTAATTAAAATAGTTGCTTGTGCATCAGCAACTCCAAAACTACAATTATCCTTAATAGTTAAGAGTGATTTATGGACAGAACTTTTCCTAGTATGAAAGTGTAGATTGGTTGACCTGCACCTCACATTATATTTTAAGTGGCAAATATTTTATTTTTGTTTTTCTTCATTGCCTTATGGACAAATATTGCCGTTTATTTTCCTATTATTGCTTTGAACTTTTTAAAATACTTTTTTTATAGAATTTAAATAAAAATTCTATATTTTTCATTAATAATGTACATTTAAGTAGTGTAAAGATTGGCATTAACCCTTTCAGTCCCAATGGGTTATATAAGTCCCAGTAAATGTTTAAAGAAGCCTAGAGGGAACTATGCACATCAATTTGCTATGTAGTTGATGACCCATTGGTAGTAGGCATCATTTCTAACAATCTTACTACAAAATTATATATGGTAGACTATCCAGTTCCATGTTGTTGAATATAGAAGATACTTATCCATTGAATGGCCCACTAGAAGAAGGTCTCACAGTTGTACCAAGAGAAAATAACTAAAACAATTTGTGTAACATGCAATCTACCACTATGCAAAAACTGTTTTACTTATTATCACACGTAACTTAGGAAAATAAAAGTAGTTTCTTTTGAATTTTCCTTTATGTGTCAACATCTGTCTCACCATTACCACTCAGTGGGACATATTTGTATCAGGTCCCTGGAATTCCCTCATTTTAAAATAAAATATTTAAAATGAAATATTTCAGTTCTTTGTGATAATTACCAAGAGTGCATAAGAAAATTAAGTCAGTTGAAACAAATAAATTGGGACTGAAAGGGTTAAAATGACTTATTTATATTAAAATACTATTATGAGTATGCGTATATATGATTTTTTGTTTTGTGTTGCTAATTTGTGTGTATTCTTAGCATTTTTATGACTGTATATTTGTATACATTTGTAAATTTAAGATTATTTTAGTATGTTTTAATTGGGGGAGTTTTATATATAACATGCATTTTGCAGTGATTCATACTTATGCAGATTTAAGTATTGAGCCAAAATGAAGAAAATTATATTTAAATAATTTAAAAGTGTAACACTTAAATTCAGCCAATTCCGTTCATTTCAGTTCACAGCCCCCCCCCCTTTTTTTCAATCCCTAGTGATATGAAGAGCGAAGATATTGCATAACTACTAATAAAAAAATTAAAGCTTGCCCCGTTAAAATCTAACATTCCAGGCACGAAAGCAAATCATAATAGGCCAATTAAACAAAAAGAAATAAAACAGACTGTGTGCATTAGAAAGAATTAAAAAAAAGTGTTATCACCAAAATGCAAAATTAGACTTGTAGCGTTCAGAAATAACAACTTTTACTGCTATATATAAGGGGTATTCAATTGAAAAGGTACGAAACGATACTATGGATGTATTGAAGTATTTATTTATAGTTAATCACCAGAGACCTGAACACAACTATCAGAGTCGTAGCTAGGGTTTTCAGCGCCCAGGGGCAACTGAACATTTCGCGCCCCCTAGTGCTTGCCAAGGATGGAAAACATTTAATTCTAAAATGTCGTAACATCAGTTTGGCTCCCCTTTAATTCTGCGCTCGGGGACAGATGCCCCCCTCTAGCTACGCCCCTGACAACTATCTCACTGTTTCACGAGCCGAAAGATTCCCTCTTCCCAGAATTCCATGTAGCCGTGACTGGAGCTAGTCCTCCACTGTGTCCAGTTCGTCGTCCGAGTTAAAGCGCTTTCCTTTGAGATGTCATTTCTCAGCAGGTCGTTCACACTGTCAATGAGTTCGGCCATGATTACCGTGTTTCGGTGGCGTAGCTAGGGTGGGGCAAGGGGGGACATCTGTCCCGGGGCGCCAAATTGATGCTACGAAATTTTTTAATGAAATGTTTTCCATTCTTGGCGCACAGAAAGGGACGCAAATTCTTCAGTTACCCCGGGCGCTGGAAACTAGCTACGCCCCTGCCGTGTTTGCTTGGCCTGGGCTCTGGTCATCACTCGAACACTCCAGGCCTTCACAAAAACTAGCACTCCCACTTTCTCACTAACTTGTCGGATACAGTCTACCTGTATACCATCATCTGGCGATGAGTATCAGCTGGTTTAAACCCTTCCACAGTCAGAAATCTGATAAACCTCCGCTGCTCCTCATTCGTCGAATTTTGCAATGTGAATGCCATGATGTCCTCACACGCACTGCCGCATCATTTGGACAGAGCACACAACTGCCTGCCTCTCTCTCTTGCATCTTGTGCATTCGCACAACCACGCCGGACACTACATTCGCGTCCTTAGGTGTCTCAACGCGTTATGCTAAAACGGCATATTCAAATTACAACCGGTTTATTTGTTACGACGTTTTGTACTTTTTCATTTTAATATCCCTTATAAAAAATACATATCATCAACAATTCCCGTGCTTCATCAAAAAAGTTTCATAATATAAAGAAGCAAAATAAGGTTGATAATTAATACCGGTTAGTGTTACGTATGTATAACAAAATCGTCTGTTTTAGTGAACTTGCAAATTCACTGAGGGCTTTCAATTTAAGAATTAGAAACTTGGCCAGAAATTACCTTTATACTCTTTTAAGAGTAAGACAGATAAGCAGACAGCTTAAGCAGAGGGATGTCTTTTTAGGAGAAAATGGCTCTCATTCATGCTGTACTTGAGCACAAACATGGAATCTATCTTGTACAGACAGCTGTAAGTGGCTTAGACTAGTAGGCTTGAAGAACCAGAAGTCCAAGGAATTTCGCTTTCTATACCGCATGCTCTCGTAGTGTAGCTGGTAGCATTTCGGGCCGGCAATCGGAAGATCAACAGTTCCATTCTCTGCAAGAATGTAGCGATCTTTCGCGTCTTCTGTTCCAAAAATAAGCAAACAAATATCTAATAGCCATTACAGTGGCCTTCAGTAAATGTGACGATAATTCTTTACCTTTCAGATTTGGGCCTCTTCGCTTCTTATTCAAATGGGAGAAAGGAATTTTTACTTTCCCCACTGCGTGCTGTCTGGTGACAGTATATCCGGCTAGCTAGCTGTCCAAAGACCCAGAATTCAAATTCTGTTGAGGGTAGCTGAATTTTCATATGTCCCGCTTTGAAAAACCTAATAAATTCTAAAAGTGGAAACTGATATCGTAAATATTTTCTTAGAAATGTTCCGGTCGTAAATAGTAATAGAACTGACAACTACCGAGAACGATGTAACTTTGTTAGGAGGAGTTTAAACGAAGCGTTAGCTTCTTGTATTTGTATTTTTATTGGGTGAAAAAGTGGTTCATCATTCTTTCTGCAGCAAGGCATTAAAGTTACAGTGTCACACTTCAGCGGTCCTATGCGAATTGCGGTCTTTTCGAATACATATATAAAATATATTTTTTATATTTATATTTATTTGATATGCAGTTAAATGTTTCATACTTATTTTAGCAGCAGAAAATCAACATCATTATTGAAATAAAACAGTTACTTGTAGATATGAACTTGTCTTTCTGTTTACCTTTGTGCTATGTCGAGTACACCATTGTAGTGTATCAGTATATATGTTTGCTACACTGCAAGAGAACTAATTTGCTCAGCTAATTTAAATCGCTCGTCATCTTCACATGACAGCTTTTATATTTTAACAAAAACAAGTTACAAGCTGCGCCTTCTTTACGGTTAAAGTTAGATATATAGATAGTTAAAGTTAAGTATGTGAAATAATGCTGTAAAATAAATTAGTTTACCCTTAAACCGCCACATCATCGTTTTAGATTTACACAATTCAAGGTTTAACTGTATTTGGGGTAGCGTCAGAAGGAATAAAGATGTAGCCTATCAAAATTTCCTAAATTTTAGACAAATCTTGCAACAGTGAGGTTTTGAACAAATTCTTTTAAAAATTTGGCTGGTACTTGAGTTTTTTTAATTTTTGAAAGCTCTATGAGCCATGAGGGTGAAGGTGATTTCGAAATTCTGTTCTCCTCCGTCCTTCTTCACGGGGAAGATACACTCCGGCTTGACTCAGAGCCGGCGGAAGAGGGCCTGCAAGCCCTTCTTTGCAGGCGGGCGCCGACGACACAGCGCTAGTTTTTTTTTTTTTTTTTTTTTTTCCCAATGCAAAAGAATGTGCATTTACCGGGGAAGAAAAATAAATGTTCCTTGAATACAACACAGGACAGGGTCCGTGGGCGTTTGCGCCTCCAACCTTTCCTCTCCAACCCTTCCATCAATCGTTAGGTACAGTGTCACAGATTTTCGAGTTCCACAGCCGTGGGAATTCACGCTGTGAGGAAGTTTAATCTAGGTAATACCGTGCTTACCGTTATGCACTACTCAAAGTAACCCTTCTGCGCACTCGTATAACAGTCATTTTTTATGTGTCTAGAAAACCGCGTGTTATGTATCATCTACAGATTCCTTCTTCGTATTTATTAAGTGGTTGGCGAAGAAAATTTTCGATGCCCAGTAACCTTACTACTATTGGAAAATAAAATTCATTTGATGAAGTATGCACTTATTTCATTTTACTTAATATAATTTCTATTTATCCTTAGTTAATCGATTTTAGTGTGTTTTTATTTAAAATGTATACAGTGAAATACGGCCTTTTTTTTTTCTTGAAAATTTTTCTGATGGTGGGAAGCGGGGAACGGATTAGCTCTTTCTACGAGCGCGAATTTGTCATTTTGCCGTATGCAAGAATGAACACAGGCGCCAAATTTTCATTTTCTTCACGGGAGTTGGAGGAGGGAGGGCAAGATTTGCATGGACGAAAATTCAAAGTGGTATAGAGGATTTATTTTCTTTTTTTGGCGGAAGGGGTTTATAGTGTAAGTCCAAATTCTCAACGTTTATACAATTTATTTAAGGACTAAACTCCCCAATTAAGCATTTTATACAATTTATTTAAGGACTAAACTCCCCAATTAAACATTTTATACAATTTATTTAAGGACTAAACTCCCCAATTAAGCATTTTATACAACTTATTTAAGGACTGAACTCCCCAATTTAGCAATAGTGAAGTTTTATATTCAGTTATTTTCATCAAACGTTGAGAATCTTTATTAGATTTTTAATATTAAGTTTGCTTCTGGGGCTTCGCCCCGCACCCCACCGGGGAATGGTATCTGATTGTTTTGTTTTCGGTGCTGTCGTGGTGGAGTACAAATCTATTGAGGTAAGACTTAGCTGGTGTTTGAGGAGAAAGAGGTTTAATGGTCTTTGTATGCGGTGCCTTTGGCAAACATTTAAGTTTGGCACATCACATGGCAGAGTCGTAGCTAGGGTTTTCAGAGCCCAGGGACAACTGAAGATTTCGCGCCCCCTACTGCTTGCCAAGGATAGAAAACATTTAATTCTAAAATGTCGTAACATCAGTTTGGCGCCCCTTGGATTCTGCGCTCGGGGATAGATGCCCCCCTCTAGCTACGCCCCTGTCACATGGTCAAACCTTTCCTTATCGTTTATTAGAGAGATGCTAATTCAGTTATAATAAAGGTGTTTTCTTTTCCCATTAGCTTCATTTTTTTCTGGGTTTTAATGGGTAAAATTCCGGCGAAGGAATCTTCGGGTATAAATGATTCTCTTGCATGTGTTTCTTTATTGCTAAACGAAAGATCAGCAGAAAACTTGTGGAAATTAGACGTTATTGGTATAAGTGGACCCAGTTGAGTCTAAAAAGAAAGCTGAAATTCATGAGGAGACCATGCAGTATTTTGAGGAAAATTTGAATTTGGATTCAGACGGGAGATATGAAACTGCATTACCTTGGGTATTGGACCCCTCTCAATTGTCTAGTAATAAAGAGTTGGCAGAAAAACGCCTGACTAATACGCGAAGGAAATTTTTAGATTCGAACCAAATTAAAGTTTATCAGGAAGTATTTGATACTTGGTTGAAGGAACAAATTATTGAAAACGTAACAGTAGTCGAAGTACGTAGAGAGCACTATTTCCTCATAGCCCTGTTTTTAAAGAATCTAGAGAAAACAGGGCTATGCGCAAGTAAGGGCGCTTTTTGATGCTTCGGCACACGCGGAATTTTTCGATTATTTCTTTTAAAAATTCTTCGTTTTAAATGATTTTCTTTTTTTTTTTCTTTCCTACCTTTCGGGAGAGGCGAAGGTCCACTCGGCCGCCCACTATGTAACCCCTTTGGGAAGGGGGTTTAATGAAGATTGATGATTTCGTGGAAACAGGAATGATTTTGATAAGCGCGGTAACAGGAATCACAGAAAAAGGAAGACTCTCAACTGATGTCATCAGCTCTAACGACTTCCCAGATGCTTTGCATTTTCACCCTCGACTACTTCACACTCACCGTTAATTTTTGGCCCAAAATTTTTGAACCTTACTCGAACTTGTTAGTATTTCTGCTAATAAATTAGACAAATTAAATTACTGTATTATTTTATATTGTACATAATTTAGAATTACTCAATGTTCGATAAGAGGTAAGGCCTTCGGCCCAGGTACTCTGGTGCTAGCACCTTCTTTCGTGAAACTCTGGACTTGACACGACTCCAAAGCCAAAAATCAAGCGGTGTCAAGTCCGGCGAGCGAGAGGCGCCACTCATTTCTAGTGAAGGCTAATTAATCGCCCTAGGTGAAAGTTCTTCTTAGGAACGTCTTCACTTCGGCTATAATATGAGGAGGTGCTCCGTCTCGCATGAGCGTCACTTTATCAAGGAAATTATGTTGCAATAGTAAGTGCGGTATCCTTTTCTCCTTCAGATACAAGTAGCGTTTTCCAGTAATTGAGGAAGTCCTCCATTCAGCTTTTGGAAGAGATCTTCAAAGAAAAAAAGACCCACAATAATGAGCGGTATGAAACCAAATCAAACAGTTAAATGCGGTGAATGCAGGGGCTCCTCAGTGGTTCAACACTCCTTACGAAGTGGGTTCTTCTTTGCCCAGATGCTACAGTTATTGCTGTTGACAGTTCCATGCAATGAAAAATGAACCTCATCTGTCCACAAGATATTGAGAAGCCATTGTGGATCGTCATCAATTTTCGAAAGCCCAATTTGCGAATTCATATCGCTTAGCTTTGTGATTTGATAAGAGCTGGTGGACTGATTACAAGTTGTAGGGGTAAATTTTAAATCAAAGTAAAGGATGCGGAATACTGATGTCTTCGGTATACCAGTGACATATGCCACTTCTCGTGCGCTGCTTACTCCCTGAACCTTTCTTCCATGTCTTCTGTGTCCAAAACCTTCATAAAGCTTCAGTCGGCGATTCTTGGCTGAGGCAAAACAATTTCAGTAACAACGCTTTATCCATTAACTCTTTGAGGCGCAGGAAAAGGCAATTAACTTTTCAGCAAAACTCTTGTTTTATTTACTATATCAGGTGTTACAATGAAATTATTTGAGACATTTACACATATTTTATTTAAAACGCATGAAAAAATGACTACTTCTGATGGTTAGTGTCAGTGACTACCGCCCACAGAACAACACATCCCTGCAAATCAGTCTCTGTGGTACTCATGGAAACGGTTTTTCATTTTCAAGCAGAGTGCAGCTTTGCATTCCCACACTGTTCTTACAGGCTTTTTCTTGGTGCTGCAGAGTGCACATCGTCGTGATGTTGTCTTCGATGGCTGATGCTTTTTTCTTCAATACGAATTGCTGTACCTTGATTGGCTTATGTTTCTTGATTGGACTGTCATCTAGTGAGCTACAAGGGAACTTCAGAAACGATCAGTCTTGAAAATCACTTACACGAGTGAGTAAGACGTTCAATAGAAAAGGTGGTAACCACCGCCCTTCAGAAAGTTAGCCTCAGCATCGCAATTAAAACCTAATGTACGAGTAAATAGGAGGAAAAATCAGAAATGAGCTGTTAATAGTAAAACCTGTAATTTATGGGACTCTGATTTACATATTTCTTGTTACTGTTTCTTTGAGGTGCCCTTTTATCGACGAAAGGTTTAACTGCACTTGGGAAATTCCTTGAGGAGAATAACTTTTTCCCAAACTGTGTTCAATTCTACCAGTTCCTTCAATTTTTATGAATTTTAAAAATATTTACAGATTTATATGAGACCCTGGATTTATACTGACCCGTATTATTTTCTATTAAAAGAAAATTTTCCATCCCAGACGCAACAAAACATACCCAGGTCACTATGTCATTTTCATGTGTAAAGAGAGGCAACAGCTTTTTCTGATTCTGTTCTTCATTTGGTCTTCGCATTATAGCAGTTTTTCCATTGGATCCAAAATATATCGAATTTTTGACTCGTCTGTAAATATAACAAACTATATTTTATTATGATAAATCTTTGTTTACCGTGAATTTTACGAATGCCATGCGCATTTTCATTCTTGTTTTGTCGACAAAGATTTTCCATCTTGCTGACCGCCATGTGTTCTAATGACTTTTCTGATTGTTTCGCAGCTAACTTTTATTCCAAACGTTCTTTTAAACCCCTGCAAGATTAATGGTACTGATCTTTGGGTTTTGTTCGATTTTTTCGTATTCTAAATCTCATATTCCTTCGTCTTATTCGCCTTGGAATGCAGTTTAGACTTTAGTCCATTTTGAGCAGTTCCAAGCAATTTTCATCCCTTTAATACAGTGCTTCGCAACCTTTTCTCACCTGCGACGCACAAAAAATCTTTCTGGAATTTCGTGGCACACCAAAAGCTAATGTATATATGTATTGATTTATACACAAAATTTACAATAAATTTTTGTTTTTAATTTGAAAAATATACAATTATAAAACCATAACATATTTATTTATATGCAATCATAATAATTATCAATGTAATACCTGCGCTTGCTTCAATGAACACAAAAAGTTTTATATTCGGCTCAATATCTGACAATGCAACACGAAGTTTTTGGTCAAGATTTTTTAAGCATGACCGCTTATCATTTTTAATTAATAATAGAGTCTCACGATGCACCGTTGAATAATTATTTACTTATACTTATTAAAATGGTCTGAAACAAATATATTTCGTTTAAATTTATGTTTAAAAAAAAAGTTATATATTTTTGAGTTCCGCGTTATCAAGGAAGTGCCGAAAAAATTCAAATGCTGACACACTTACAATCACACACACAACCACACAACAGTGAAATATATAAAAACATTTAAAATAGACATTATTAAGGAAAAAATTGTCATTGTGTATTAAATACATGATAAAAAATTGCAAAATGTCAAATACATGTATTTGATTGCGGCACACCTATATCCTACTCATGGCACACCGGTTGCGGAGCACTGCTTTAATATATCAAACATATTTGAACGTCTTATATCAAAGAGTTTGGGATGTTTCGAACACTTCGACTATCTTTAAAATGGTGAATAGTTAAATTTCGAACAAAACTTGTTGTTTGCAGTGTCTTGTCATTTTCACCTCAGATATGGTGTTGTTAATAGATTTCGCTAAAAACGTAATACTTACCAAATGCAGATGATAATTCTTGTGTTGCGTTTTCATTTAAAAGAAAAATTATGACGAGAAACATCGTCAGCAAAAATATTTGAACAAAATTTTGCAGTGCTCGAATGAATATGCAAGTTACTGGTTAATATTTTTGGAATAAATTATTTTATTGCAAAGAACACTGTAAAAAAAATCTGTAAGGTTACTAAGAAAACTCATGGAAACTGGGATGCCATGGGTTATTTGAGTAACAGAAACAGGTGTTTTCTTTGTAACATTACAAGAGTTTTGCCTGTAATGGTTACAGATCTTTTTCTTGTAATATCACAGCATATAGTTATGTAAGTAGAACATATTTTTCTCATGTAAATTCCCAAACGATATATCTTTAATGGTTACAGATTATTTGCGTGTAATATTAAAGCAAATAATTATGTAAAAAGAACATGTTTTTCTCATGTAAAATCCCAAACGATATATCTGTAATGGTTACAGGTTATTTGCTTGTATTATTATAGCAAGTTATTATGTGAGTAGAAGATACTTTTCTTACGTAAAATTCCAATGGTTGTATCTGTAAAGGTTTCAGATTATTTCCTTCTAATATCCCATTATATTTTTCATAGATAATACTAAAGGATATGTCTATAAAAGTAATAGATTTTTTTTGTCTAAAATGATGCTTATTATAATAAAATATATTTTACTCAAGATGTTTTGAGTAAAACAATATCTGCATGTGTATATCATTATACAGTCAAAAGTCGTTAATTCGGACATCCATAATCCGGACCTCAAAGCTAAAAACTTTCTGCGCATGCGCCGCGTTGGCACATGCGCACAGGCGTTTTACGCGTGCGCGTAAGACCTTGACTACTGCACATATGCGTGTGCGCAAGTGCAGAATACGTTTTCGCCTGCGCGTTTAATGTATAACGGACGGTGTAAGCTAAAATTATCTAATTATCAATTTCAGTTAATGTTAATGATTGCGTTGTTCCTTAATCTTCGAATTGGATCCCGCTTATTATTTTTTGCAGACTGTAAGAGCAATTTTATAAAAGTAAACTTGAACTTTCGATTATGTCAAATAGAATTTCCGATGCTGAAACTTCCAAAGGATCTACAAAACGAAAGTATGTTTCGATTTCCAACAAACAAAAAGTGGAATTGCTGCAAAAAATGGATAAAGACATGAAGAATGTGACAGAGAGGTTAGTGAAAACGAAAAAATTTCGATTGACAAGTTAGTCGGTATTCTCGGCATAGCAATTAACGGGACTTGAATAGCGGAACTTTGTAACTGAACAAGAAATTATGTCTGTTTATAGAATTAAAGAGAAAGTATTATCACATAAAACAAAGCAATTTAAACAACTTACATTGAAAGAAATGTTTAATAAAGTAAACAAATAAATATTAAGCTTTTTTTTTTTTTTTTTTTTGTAAATTTTGATAGCCTTTAGATCATAATTGTTCTTTATTTCATAAATTAAGGTTTCATATTTTTAATTTTAGAATTTCTGCATGCCATCTTACGAGATATAACTGATGATCTATAATCCGGAATCGCCGAAGTTCCGACGAGTCCGGATTAACGACTTTTGACTGTACAGATATATGCAAGTGAAGCATAATAGTTTGGCTTTTTAAATTAGTCAATTTGACCTCAGAATAGCATTAATTTAAAAGATGCGCTTTCAACAGCAATGTTCTTTTTTCAAAAAGTAACATTAGTCTGTTGCAGAGTATTTTTGTTTTATGAAGAGAAACTTATGTCTGATATTATTGAAAGGCCTTTCATATTATCATTTTGATTAATTTAAAAGTTCAAATTGATATGCTACTCCTTATATTTGCCCTGTAAAATAGCTGAAAAAAATAGTATGTTTTATTTGCATGTTTTAGTGTCAGTTAATAAGATATGTTCTAGAACTTTCTTTTTAGTAATTTTATCTAAAATAGACACATGTTGCTTTAGATTTAACTTATATGAGTAAACGTGTTGCATGGTGATATGATCATATTATTACAGTAAAAGACATTTTGTGAAATATTTCTATGAAGAACTCAGAACAGCTGTTCTTCATATTTCAAAAATATATTCTCTCCTTCTAAAAAATGACATTTTCAGTAAATTAAAGAATTCAACATAGCAATGAACTTCATTTTGTTACTACAAGGAATTCAAATTTTGTTCATACGCTTGAATTACAACGTCTAACTAATTTTTTTATTCTTATCTGCACTCAGTGTTTGTCAACAGTCTGCTATTGTTTGAAATAATGCATAACTTTTTTACTTGCCTTCAAATAATTTCCTTTGCATTAACAGATAGAAGTCTTTCATTAAAAACCTAATGTCATGCTTTTTGAATAAGCATAAAACTTTGCCAACTGACCTTAATTTTTAAAGCCTTGTTTCCCTTAAAATTCTTAATACAATTATGCCTTTAAGAAATTTATTTCTAAAATTAATACTTCAGTTTAGCTTAAAATTTAATGCATTTTAATTTTACCTATAAATTTTTACAAACATAATATGTAATAAATATAAGCTTAATATTTACCATTTCGAAAATGATACTAAAAAAGTATTCCTAGATATTATAAATTTCAAGATTAGCATACAAAATTGTGAAATAAACATGTGACAACAGAAAACAAACTTTATGATCTCTCTATATTACAGCATGTTAATTAAGAAGTTTATTGAATTTATAATTTTATTGTGAAACACTATGAAGCAAATAATATGCTAATTAAAATACAGAAGTAAAAATAATTTATTACTTAATTCATAAACTTTACATAAAACCTGAAAAAAAGAATTAATTAAAAAATAACATAATATAATTTAATAAACATTTCATAAAAATTCGTTTCGACTGCTTGGAAAAAATGAATGGTTTTTCTCCTCTTTGTAAACCATGTCTCCTAAATTAAGAAAAAAACATTTTTTTTTAAATCATAATCATGCTCTTAAAAAGCTTATAAAAATTATTTTAATAGATGTTTTAAACATGTGCTTATATAACACTTTTAATCATATTTCTTTATAATATCTTAATTAATTAAGAACAGCTTAAATTCTTTAAAAAATTGGATTACAGTGAACCGTCTCATTACGACAAGCTACCTCAGTCAATCACTTTTTAAATTTAACCAGCATTCCTCATAAAATAACTAATTAGTAAACATAACTTCTCTAGGATGCCCACTATCATTTAAAGATCAAAATTTTCAGGAATCACGTATAGCTAGCTTAGAGAAGGTTCATTGTACAAAAACAGCCAATATTCAAATATTTTCATAAATGAAGCCACCATAGTTATTAAATATAATATACAGTATACTTATATTCAGAATTCAGAACTTGAATAAATTTCTCGAACTGTTTTAGCATTCGAAAAATATTATATTTATTACCTTAAATTTCTAAAACAATATTACATATTCGTCCAAAGGAATCACTGGGACTCGGACAACATTTTCTCCCTAGCTTTCTTTTAGCACAGGATTCTGAATATGTTTTTAAAGATTTTGTTAATGTTTGTCGGGGCCCACCAGCGGCCGAGCGGTAAAGTCGCTGAACACTGGTAGTTCGGTCCGAGGTTCGAATCCCGCGAACGGGCTGGCTGCATGGGCGTTTTCGTGGTTTTCCCCATGTGTAACGTGTATACGAGCCAGTTTCCCTTAGAAAGTCCTCCACGAAGGCATCCCTCCTCTTAGGCGAGATAGCCCTCGAGGCTTTGCCATAATTACACACACGCAATAACAGAAGTTAATGTTTGTCTTCCTTAAGGCGGTCACAAAACAAGTTACCCTAAATGTTTTGTCCGCATAGTGGTCATTTTCATCTTACTAACTGATTTGCTAGTGGATTTTGGGTGCATGGTCTATCATTGATGAAACAATAATAGTGAACAGCTTCAAGAAAATGGATATATCTAATGCTCTTGATGCCATATTCCCACTTATTTTTACTAATTTTATCTTCCGAAAATTAAGAGGGAAAAATTAAACGAATAATTTAATTTCCAAAGGACACAGTCACAGTAGGAATATAACAAATGAAAAGTAATCATGGATAAACTACTACTATCACAATATTATTTATTTAAAAGAAACCTCTATTTCAATAAGAATACACATAATTGCAACATCTAATAAGTTATCTCATTTCTTCTTTATAATTTGAACCTTTGTCATTCTCATTGTTGTTCTTGCAAATCCTTAGGCCTCAGATCATACATAAATAATTAGAGAAGGTTGTGGTCCGATGCTTGCTAGGGTGAACATTCAGCTGATATGGCAAAATTGCACAGTGAATGGCAGTTGGTATTTGCTTTCCCTATCATAGATCATTGTTTGTATTAGGCTGAGATAATATTCAACAGTTAGAAGAGAAAGATTCAACGGGGCCTTAAGTGTGCAAAAGTTTGCCTTTGTTAGTATGACGAAAACAATTATTATGTTGATAAATCCATTTTAAAATCTTGGGATATTCATTTTCTGAATGCATTAAAAGGGGGAAAATTATGTAAATATTTTTTTAATTTTCAGAATCTGGTTCTAAAGCTCGGTGGGGTGGAATATGCAACGCAATACGGTAATTCTGAAGATCATTGCTCGTGGCAGTACAAACTAAACGGTGATAACTTGCATGCTGTAGAAGAAGACACAAATTGCAGTTCCAGATGCATTAAATGCTTTGAGGTCTAGGGAGTAGCAGTGGGCAATACTAAGAGTGAAATTCAAGGTATAGGGAAGTAGGAATGAAAATTACTTTTATCAGATAACTTAAATGGTTATGTTACTAAGCGTTATTATTGGAATGTAGGTTTCTTTTAAATAATAATACTATGATAGTTACCAGTAGTTCATTCATGAATATTTTTGATTGGTTATGATCTTATTGTAATCACATCCTTCAAAATTAAATTGATTGCTTAATTTCCCCCTTGATTTTCATACTATAATATTCGTAAAAAGGAAGAAAAAAGTCTGCAAGTAAACATAACTCCTCTTTCTCCCTCTCTCTCTCTATATATATCGGTATGTATCTTCGTGTGCAACTAAGCAAACCAAATGTGACTTTTTCTTCTTTAAAAAATTGGGCAAATAAATAGAATTAAGTTCATTTCAAAGACTTATGACACATGAAACATACATGATCAAAATAAATTAGAAAATTAAGTTCAAATAAATTTTAAGCTAAATTACGTGTTGCAATGTAAGTTGCAATAATTCAGTTGTAATAATTAATACTAACAAAACCAAACATCATATTCCCATTCTGCAAAATATAAAAATTCTTCTGCAAAACTGAAAAAATGACCAACACTTTGGCTTATTTGATAACTTTCAAATTCACTCCTTTGTTTGCATTTAGAATTTATAACTTTAATTTTCCACAGAAATTTGTTTTTGATTTTAAAAAATTTCACTGGCATAATTTCATTCACTTCAGCATATATTAATAGATGCAGAAGGTTTTTGTACCTTACATAATTTTAAATCTTATGTAAACTAACGTAATTAATAACAAAATCAAAACATAGATCAGAAAAAGCATAAAATTTAATTAATAATTACTACTAGTGTCACACAAAATGCTATGAAATTAATTAATAAAATAAGAATGAGATAAAATATATAGAATTAATATTCCACATGTGTGAAGTTTGGAAGTTTTACGTTAAATATTTTTTTTAAATTAAGTATTTTTAAAAATGACCCCTTAAAGCATGGAACCTTTCGTAATTAGAACTTGCAAATCCACTTCGCTAGTCTTTCATAACATTGCTTTTCTTTTATTAACAAGAAATATTGCATTCAGTTATTTAATTTAAGATATCAAAAATGATGCTACTGAAAGGCATGAATACTTACTTAAATTTGAAATTAATTTGGTTGACTTAAAATAATATTTAAAAAAATAAATCTTCATATATACGTCTAAAAATCAGACCTTATTAATTTTCTTTTATTTGAACGATATCTGAATTCTGCCTTAGTTTGGACTAGTAAATCATTGGGCAATTAAATGCCAAGCTATAAGAGAACTAATGTAGTTTACAAATGCACTGAATTTTATTTCCGGTATTAACTTTCAAAAAAAGTAAAATTTTCTGCATAGTTGCATCATTCGGATTGATAGAATATGGCAAAGCATGCAAAGGCTAAAGGGAAGTATATATTCATGGGCGGTTTTGTAAGGAAACGTAGCTTGCATTTCCATTTATTCATGTGTGTATATATATATATATTTACATTGTTAATGCTAAAATCAATGCTTCATTAAAAATTCATTATTATTTTATTTTTAATACAACATACAAATACAGAATTGTTTTAAATTCCAATAAACAATAATAATTTATTTTTAAGAAAACTTATTTTATGATTTATATATTATATTACATGAATAAGAGAAACATTCGTCAAGAAATGTATTAAACTTGTATTAGCAAATTCATGCTATCCTAGTAACAAGACTATCATACTTCAAAACTGTATTAAAACTGGGCAAAATAAAATCAACATAAATTCTACATTAAATGTTTAAAAACTTATAAGTATGCAATGGTAGTTATATATACAATATAATATATGTTGTCATTTATAAAATATTAATGAAATGATATTTTTGGAAATAATGCACAAAATTTTAGTTTTGTTTTATAATTAGTTTAACGAATTGTTAGAAAAATATTTTAGGTCATTTCCATTTTTCCCCTGTTGATATTGGTATATTAAAATATATGGAATAATTAAGTTGCATCTAGTTAGTAAAACAAAACATTACGAAAAGTATGATACGGCATATTTTAATCAATATAATTACTTCATTTTGGAGTTATAATATTTTCGTAAGAAATTAATACCACTGAAAAAAATATTATTACACTAAAGGAATAAACGAGATTCTCGACCGCGTTGTTCCAAGTTTTTGTAATTTTACTTCATAACACACTCGTACATAAACATATTAGCCTGAATTATAAAGCAGGTATAACTAATTAGATAATCCTAGAAAAAGAATAAACTAAACCTAGTAAGCAAAAAAATATATACATTACATTCAATATTCTAAATGTTTATATAAACGTTTCTCGCAAGGCCTGCCGGGAAAAAGATGTCAAATGTTCTTTGGTCAGACGATTGGAAAAGAACGCTAAAATGATTAGTTTTGTTTTCAACAACTACATTACCATTTCAATTATATACCACAAACAGTGATTAAATTTTGGAATAATTAGTTTTAAATAATAATACGGGCAATTTAAGGTGTAATTTATCGGATGCACAATGACAAAATACTACTATTAGATCTGCATTTGGAATAAATATTTTGCACTCTTTCAACTCATTAGACATTACGAACACTGATATTAATTAATCGCAAAGCTTAAACGTTTAAATACTTACTCACTACATATAACAGTACAAAGTGCATGAGAATAATCTGCATAAAATGAACAAAAAATATTTCAAGTAGTAATTGTAAACATTTTCTTACTTACCTGCGCTATACAACCAACATGCATTCAGCCATGTTTTTTTCTGCAACTAGCTTTCAAACACTTTTCTCCTGATTGGCTAATTTCCTGTCAGTCACGTGATTCTTCCGCGCGGCTACTGAAACATTATCTGTAATGTTACAAGCAAATCAGCTGTTACCGCTACAGTTTGCTTTCAACCTGTTACCATTACAGGAAATTCTTCTGTAACTTTTTGATTTCTGTAACTTTACAAAACTTTTGCCTGTAAAGAGCGAACTTTTTTTTTTTACCGTGAATATACTGATGATATATTTATCTTGTAACATGAAAGCCATTAAATAGAGAAAAAATAATACATTAGGAAAACACTTGAAATCTGTGTTTCAATTTTTAGTGCAAGAGCAATGCAAATAAATTTCAAAAATACAAGTGTCCGTGAACAAATGTGGGCCACTGTAAATTATTAGTCCAAAGGGACAATTTGCCCAGAAGGACAATTAATTTCGTTTTGGCATTTGTTGTTTCACTTTTCAACTTGTTGCCACCAAATATTATCGCCCTGTATTATATTTGATAAAATTAAATAATAAAGATTCTGCATAAATGTATGTATGTTTCTCGCATTGTGATAAAACAACGGTACCTAGAGCCATCCAATTTTGAATGACGTAACCCTACTGCGAATATGGGCATAGGAAAGCCCAAATTTGAAATTTGGGATTTGTTTTATTATCGATTTCATATTTTGTAAAACTTTTACGAGTTTTTGATTAACAAATTCGAAGATTTCAAAGCGAGCAATGGCAACGTTGTACAGAAAAAGGAAAAAAAAAAAAAAAAAAATTATCTCCTGCGCGCGAGACTGTGTATCGGAAATTCGAAAGATATGCTCATTTTATAATTATTTTGCGATATTGCTGTTGAACTGAATTTTATGGTTTAAGGAAGAAGAACATATTTAACAAATAAAGGTTACACACAGAATGTTAAAAAAGCGCCCCTTTGGACGTAATTTAAAATCTGAAAACCTTTCAGTGTTTTTTTTTTAAATTGTTATTATGATAATAAATTTTGTATGTAGATTTGTAAGAAATGGAATGACGATATCATTTAAGAATTACAATTAAAAAATTCTTGGTTTCAACAAAATCATATTCCTCCGCTCTCGTATAAATCTAGCATAATCTATTTTTAAGATAACTATTTCCTGGGAGATAAATTAATCCACGTGGTTCATTAAATGCCCACCTATCTTTTCAACCTTAATTGCTTTAGCTTATTTATTGTGGTGTAATCTTAAATTGACGGTTTATATATAATTGACCTAGAGCAATAACAAAATTGAATGACAATGTGTCATTAAAACTTGAAATTTTCCTAGTAATGTTCACCTACTAAGAAACGTCCTCATATTATATTGTTAAGGATTTTGTATTTATTTAGTTTTCTATTTTTAATAGAATTGTTATTAAATTGTATGCAATGCTGCGCGCGACAAATTTGAAGAGAAAGCTTACGCCGGAAAAATGAAAAATACAGGAACACGTGCATTTAAGATATAATAAATAAATATCTCGTAATTGTACTCTTTTGCTATCCAGAAGAATCTAGAAAATACGAGAAATGTTTCGTGCGTGATTTCAAAAGCTTATAAAAGCTGGAGGAAAACATCTCAATTCAGTTGCTGTTTGGATAACTGTTGTGTTTACTGTAGCGAATTCGCGGTGAAATCGGATTAGCTTTCTCTGATTTGAATTAAGTTCTATTGAACGTTATAGTAGTTTAAAATATAACTACTGTGAGATATTGCTATATTGCACAAATATATGAGGAAATTTAAGGATTTTGTTTTATTTATTGTGATAATAATAAATTTTATTCACTTTTCATCGGACTTGTGCATTCAATTTATTACGAACCCGTACGCACACAACAATATGAGTTATCGAATAAAAAAGTGTTAATAAATAAATGACAGTCATTTAGACAATTTACTGTAATTTATAGAATAAATTGTATATAGCCTTATTTTTGTCGAGTATGTATATTTAGTGTCTTAGAAACGTCTACGGTGGAATCTTTCCACATTTTGGGCAGTTGGTTTACGTTATGCGATCGGGCATTTCTATTCTAGACAACGTGGGAAATGTTGGTATTGCATGAGAGGCCTTTAAATCATTTTTCACGCTGGCCGGCAAATATCCAGTTCGCATAGTGTTGCCATTCGACATTAAGTAAAATCTTTTGTGTTTCAAATTATAACTAAAATTTCTCAACTGATTGCGTGATATTTCAAGTAAAACTTGTAAATATCTAATGCTTTTATTTTATTTGTAGTAATATGTCTAATGGATATAATTTTTAATGCATCGATATAAGAGTTTTTATGAACATTTGCAACTCTAATCTATGCGCGTTCGGAACGGCGGGATGTTGAGTTTCGAAAGAGTTACCCCAGGATTCCAAAATTCTTGGAAAGCTATTTCGACTATTTTCATCTTTGTACGACTTTAATCGGCCGAGATATTAATTAAAAACTTTGAAAACGCTAATTTTCACCCTCATTTTTCCGAGTGACAACAGTCTCGCACGCTGGAAATAAAAATCTACTTTATTTCGAGAAGTGTTGCCACGGCTCGCTTTCAAATAGTAGAGTTTATTAATAAAAAATTTGTAAGTCTTACAAAATATGAAACAAAAGTAACATTGCCAAAACATTAACTATATTATCATTATATAAGGTCATATTCTGATGTTGAAGAAAACACGCGATTTCATATGACGTCATTGTATGTCGAAAAGGTTTCGTTAATGGCAGCATTTTAAATAAATAGCTGCTACTGGCAACTCTTTTGTTTCAGATTAAGATAATTAACACGGTATGTTATTGCGATGTGATTCTTTTATTGATATTGAGAAAAAGTTGTTATACAGGGTGGCGCAGGGAAGCGGGAAATTTTGAACGTTACAGTTGGCAGCACTGTAGAAACGGCAGTTGTTCGAAATTTTCCACAATTATTGTGAGCGCATTGCCATTTAGTAATCATGGATCATTGGACTGGAGCGGAACGTGCAGTAGCTGTGAGAGCGTTTTATAAAAATGGTCATAGTGCGACTGCCGCGCAGAGATTTCGACAGCATTACCAGTTTGGGCGTCATGGACGTGTCCCATCTGCGCATGCGATTACAACGTGGGTGCGTAATTTTGAAGAAACAAGATCTGCCTTGAAAAAGAAACCTCCAGGTGGCATTCCAACGGTTCAAACATTCTTTACACCGAGACTGCTTAATCTTAACATCGAAAACATGTGATTTCAGCAGGGCGGAGGCTCGTTACACACTGCTCGACAATCGATGGCAGCAGTTCGTCAATTGTTTGGAAAAAGCATTATTTCACGTAACGGTTGTGAGGATTATGTTAATTTTATTGACAGTTAAATTTTAAGTTTCTTTTCTTTCAAATTCTTAACGTCAACTTACTACTTCCGACCAGAACATAGTTTTGGAATCTTTCTGTATGATTAATGAGGAGGAGCGGTATTTAAATCGCGAAGTCTACTTACAGAGTTAGAGAGAATCAGAGTTTCTGATTTACGCGCGTCTGCCTTTTGGCTACTCTCTCTCTGAAAGCTTTTATTACGCTCGGCCGTACTCAGGCCCTTAATAAGCTTCGTAGTCAAAGAGAATTAAGGGTCCAACTCGATTAGAATCTAGATAGCTTCGGCTATATTTCTTTAGTTAATCTTAGTTTTAGTTTAATTTTTAGTCTCTTAAGTTCAAGCCCAAGTGTCGGCTGTGATTGTACACTCCAAGACGGAGTTTTGTTAAATCTTATTGGAATAATAAAGGGTTAGTTACCCTTCCATCTTGTTGTTCCTTGTTGTACGAACTTCGCTAACTAGTTCTTCTGTTCCTAGTAACAATCCATGAACTGAAGGAGAACATTGAAAAAGAAATCACTGCCATTCTCCAAGATTTGCTACACTGCGCATTCCAGAGTTCTTCATAACAGAGTGTGAACGCCGAATGGGAGCACATCTTTCCGATGTCATCTTTAAAAAGTAAAGAGACACTTTTGGACATTTTGATTGTAAAAAACATAAATGGCATACTGAATACATGCACTTTCGTTAATAAATTACTGGTTTTATGAATTTATTCGTGGAAATGACGTTATTTCGAAATTTCCCGTTTCCCTGCCCCACTCTGTATTATATTAAATTTAAATCATGACGTCATACGTGTATATATTAACCTGGTGAGTCCAAAGTTTTTGTTTCCTGGTTTGGCAACAAAAAATTATTTACGAGCTGGTTGTTGCTTGGAAAGAACAAATTGATTTCATTCGTACTGAAAAGCTTTTAATACACTTTCTTTTCAGTTGTACATAGAACTCATAAATTTTGGCCGTAGCCGTCTAGTGTAATTACAAATATAATTGTAAAATATATTGTTAATGCCAAATATTACGTACCATAGTGCGTAGTCATTAATTTTTCACCTTGTAGGGTTTATATTTATTTTAACTAACATTTATTTTAAGTTTAAACTACCTTTCCTGTCAAGCCTTACTTTTCCCCTGGAACTGCCAATGCCAGAGTATGTAAATTTTAGTAGAACGCGCAAGGATTCAAATTATCAGCGGAAGTATTCTGAGTTAAATAGAAAGGAAACGAGTTCAAGGTGTGCTGTTCTTACTTCACGAGCGGGGAGGTAGTTAGCCAGAAATTGAAGAACCCCGCGTTTCGGCCTGTGTGCTTGCCTGGAAGTATTGTTAATCGTTCAACGTGATCTTCAAGTTTGCTGAATTAGCAGCGGTATTGTAAAACGCGGTGAGGTTAGTTACTTTTAGAGAGCCTCGTAGTTAGAGTCTTGTCTTTAGTTTCTTTTCAGGTTATTATTTTTATTTGACTGTCGAGTTGGCGCAGTTTGTGAGCGTCAAGAGCACGCACTTGTAATTTATTACATTGAATAACAAGGGACTTAAATCCTTAACAAGACTCTGTCTTTTATCCAGTTTCAACAGTCACCTCTTGGTTGCGTGCAAGTTGGAGGCGCGCAACGCTACAACCTTAATTAAAAAATTGTAAATTTAATTATATTTGTTTATAAAACAGGAATTAAAAATTAGCTTTCGATGGAATGACACGATATCAGATAGTAGAAATTTAGTTAAAAATTGTCTTTGAATTTTTCCATTCTAAAGTGCTCATAAAAGTAATCGATAATTTCAAGTTAAATGCATATCTTCTGTTATTCTATGAAACAATCCACGTTAATATAAACAAGACTTATTAATTATTATAAATAATAATTTAAACTAAACCTTTTGTGATATTATTATTTCAACACAATAAACGAGTCGTTCCCTATGAAGTCCTTTTTTGATACTAAAAGTGATTATAGAATTTTATAATAATTCTATGTCCAATAATAATAATACGCGAAATGCAACTTGGCAATCTTTCTTTGAGATAATTCGTAAAGGTACCCGTAATGTGCAAAATGGGTTTTTAAAACTAAAATAAAACTGATATCTCTTTTATGGTACCCATTCAACTTTTCTTACGTAACTTCCTGTTTCCTGGACTAAGATGCCGCAAATGTGTAAATTATGTTCAGATTTTGCAAGCTGTTAAGAAACAATTGATGTAAAAAGAAACAAAGAATTTATTCTCCTTCGTCATCATCTTAAAAATTAATAACTGTGACTGCAACCTTCAAAAGTCAGAGAATGAATTACTCCTGGTTTGCTGACGGCAAATATAGATTCATTCGCACGCAAGACCCAAGCGGGGGTGGCATTTTATTGACGCAAAATTTCGACACACTGATTCTGTTTAACTCGAAAGGAGTATTCAAACAAAGGCAGAAACCATGGGTGACAAATACCGCAGGATATCTCACGTAAAAGGGAAAAGTAAACTCGTAAGTCGACAATATATGTTTATTTTTGTAATCATTGCTATAAATATCATGTGATGGAAGACACAGCTGCATGGGCATTGCTTCGAAGTAAATATTACAAGTTACACTATTTTCAGATGTAAGATTGGCAATCTGCTAGCCAATATTCTGGCTCGGAAATTTTCTTTTAAATGAAAACAAATTCTTAATTCATTTCTGCCACAACTGCATAAATCGATGCAGTGTTAGCCAAGTGCTTAGGAAACAACAACAATATTTTCAGATTAAAACCAAAAATGTTCACTTTGAAATTGAACAAAATTTTGAGCGGAGTTTTTTTCTTAAAATTTTTAATTAAAAATGTCCTTTGTTCTAAATCCTACGATGCCTAAATTTTTGTTTAAAACTGTATGTCTAGGGAATCTGTATAACACGTAAAAAATTATAGAAAAGTTGCACGTTTTAACGAATGAAAAAAATATATACTGTGCTTAAATAATTGTAGTATAAAGCTAACTTTCTTATATTTTAAAGATTGAGCAGTTCATGACAGTTTGAATACTAATTTTTCGATATGATAAACAGCATTTTTAGAAACAGTAAATTTAGTGTTTATTCTGACTAAATTATAAAGGAACCCAAGCAGATAATTTTTAACATTTTATTATGGCAAACCTTTGTAAGGCAGTACTTTCTGTTTGAATTTCAAAGGAATTGTTCGTTTTTTACAGTTCAAAAAGACTGTTGGACCACTGAACTGTTTTATATATAATATCACATGTTACAGATATTATATTTCACAATTACCATACCCTTGAACTCATGTTTAGTAGGTAACAATGTCTTTACACTATACAAACATATTTCTGGATGTTCAAATTTAACCTGAACTGACTTGTACCCTATTGTTTATCGATGATAAACTGTATACATATAGAGTATACGATATATGTATATAGGTACAAGCAATGATCCCTCCTGATTTAAATTACTTGATTGACTTAACCATTATGCTGATTAAAAACAAATATTTATCATGACTTGTGGGTTACGAATTACAATAATTTCCGATAACCTCGAATTTTTACTACTACCTCCTTAACGCAAATTTACAGCATAACAGTCCAGGGGATTAAGACTGATGAACACCGGAGACGAATGCAGCCAGCGAGTAAGTTTCATGAGCATTTTCAGAGTTTTCTCATACATAAAGTGAATGCGAACCAGTTTTTCTTAGAAATTTCAACACGAATACACTCCTGCCCTTTAAGAACAAGTAGCAACTTTTTCAAGTAATCCAATCCTATGTCATAAATATATATTTTTTATTTTTAACTTTCAGCGGTTTCTAGCCATTAACTATCTCTGTCAGTTTAGAATTTAACAGCTCTAAGCTGTCTCTCATTCGAACTCGGCAGCGACGGCAAAATGGCAACTGTTGCTTCAACTTAAACGATTCTCACATGAAATGCGACAGCAAAGGTAAGCTACTCTCGTCTATTTAGATACTGCTTCTTAACTTCTTCGCATTCATTTATTTACATCTTTCCGAGTAGCCTGTTTTCAAGCTGTCTCTCATTCGAACTCGGCAGCGACAGCAAAATGGCAACTGTTGCTTCAGCTTAAACGATTCTCACATGAAATGCGACAGCAAAGGTAAGCTACTCTCGTCTATTTACATACTGATTCTTAACTTCTTCGCATTCATTTATTTACATCTTTCCGAGTAGCCTGTTTTCATAAATAATTTGTTTCGGTGTTGCTGTTGTCGATTTATTTTTTGTATACATGACTTTTAAAACACCCCCATAAAAAGCAGGTAGAACAAAGATCGATCCGGACTCCTTGGAGACCATGAAATGTGACTTCTATAAGAGATCAATATATTCGGGAATATTTCTTTAATCATGAGTAGTATGGAAACGTTTGAGTTATGGGAATGTGATATTATTCTGCTGCATCAAGGTCTTCTTGTTATAGCCTTCAAATTTCTTCAACTCTGTCTAATATCAGAAAAGTTACACACATTTTTTCCCTTTTCCGAGAGCGTTGTCGTTCTGCTTGTTTCATATTTATGGAGGAACTAGTTTGTTCGAATTACCTGACTCACGATTTAATTAAATTAATAAGGGGACGCTGACTAATATCTAGTAAATCGTAATGTAATCGATACAGGTGCCGTACAACTGTGCAAGAATAGTCATATTTGTAAATATGCTTACACAAAAAAGTGCGCATTTCATTGTGAAGCATTCCGTGGTTAGTAAACCCATTTTTAATTAGAAAAGAAAAAACGAAAGACCTAAAATTTGACTAATAGCACAATCTAAAAAGTAAACGATTCAGGTGTGAAAATCAGGTTTCGAACATCAGCTGAATAGTATAAGATCTAGAAATGGAAGTATCTTAAACTAGTTGAAAATGCATATACAGAGGGTGTTTACTCATTTTTAGACCGATTTCGGGCCGTTTAATTAATGTTTAAAATATAAAGAGTATTTTTTATTGTTCGATATTATAGCCTTTATTCTGGACTATAAGTCGGCATTTCAATGATAAAAGGCTTTTTCGTAAAATTTCCATTCATATTCCACTACTTTCCACAGCCAATCAATCATGATAGGTTTCCGCCTGAAAAAGCTTTTTCCAAGAGACCAAAAGCACAACACTCTATGGATGAAACGCCAGGGGACTTTTCAGGAATATGTTGAAAAGGTATGTATGCAGTACCGGTATCAGTTTTCTTTTTTTTCAAGGAATTCGGTGTTACTTTTCGAAGAATGACTTATTGCTTTGTCCTGATGACGTTCACTTTTTGAAAATCATTGGGATAAAAAAACGAGATTCCTGCTGTAAATATCAGACATAACACGTTCTCTTGATAGAATATTGAGTTGATTTTAATACTTTTTCCTACTCTTCTTTTAAATTTCTCATTGTAATACTGTACAAACATTAGGTTATTTCGAAACAGGAGAGATAAAAAATGAGCCATGCCCTCGCCAGAAACGTTTGAGTTATGGGATGTGGTATCATGCTGCTGCATCAAGGTCGTACCACGGAACTCTCGAATACGCGTCTAGCGTGCTGACCACTACACCAGGAAGGCATGCTAAGAAGGCGGGAGAAATACCACTGAAACTTTCTTTGCATTGGCATAACCAGGTTTGCACATTTTTCCCTATTCGTTTTCTGTAATAAATAGACTTTTTTTTTTCTTTCTTTTTTTTTTTTTTTTTTTTTTCAGTCATTTAGGCAAACCCTAAATGCCTAACTGAAACCAAGGCTTCATCAAGAGAAGTATTTCCGTTTATCTGCTACTAAGTAGTTTTATACAGGGTTCAACAAATTGTTCTGCGTTGAACTACATGGCTTGGCAAAAGGTGGTGAACATTTATTTTTTGCTTTGCTAAATTGTAAATTTTGATTTATTATTTTATTTATTGTTGCTACAGATTTATTTAAAGACTTCGCAATTGATTTCTGCATCGGCGGGTTTTCTCTTGTTACCAACAATTTAACTTTAGAAATAGTACGCACCTTTTCCGAATATTCGTTTGGAGCCTCCTTTCCATGTAGAAGTAATTATTGATGTTTTTTTTTTGTTTTTTTTTTTTTTTTTTTTTCTTTCCGATTAATAATGTTGCTTATTTCGCACTTAAAAATTTAATACCATGCATTTAATAAAGATTCTGAATTTCAAAATACGTATATTTCTCTTCGGAAAGCACGAAAACATATCCTTCAGTTAGTTCACAGCTTGTTGACATGTGACATTTTGAAAGAAGAATAAATTTTAAAGTAGCAGACGATATTTCTCATTTCAAATAATAAACTGTTGCTCGAAGTTTTTATTCCAAAATAGTATAATTATTATCATAATTATTCTTTTAAAGTTTTGCACGAACTCAAAAGGAACTTGTAGAGAAATTTCCTGTTTAAAACAAATCTTGTTCAATAGAAGAAATAGTTCGATAGAAGGAATTCGATTTCAGATATGAAATTCTAAGATTCGCAATTTTTATATCTTTTCGCACATTAACATGCTGTATAATTTCCTTTATGTTTAAAACTTTTATACTTTATAGCTTTTTCAACTGTACTATTTACCCACTTGTCTAATGTTAAAAGTCTTAATGAAGTCAGCTTTTTTCTGAACGGTTTGTCCCTAGAAACTAGGATTTTGACGCAAAATTTTGTTACTATTCATACTCGTGACTTATCATTGCATTCGAAGTGGTTTTGGAACGATTGCCTTTAATTTTTTACATTGTTTTAGCTTTTGAAGTATATCACTATTATACAGTGCACTCATATTAATACAAATTCAGAACAAAATCATTATTTGAATTTTGTACTTCTATTATTTGACTCTGATGTTCAGCTGTGTCTATTACAGTTGTTTTAGGGAGGAGAGTAATGATTATTCTCTATACGGTTCACCTAAAACTATATAATCTATGTCAAAATGGTGCTATTAAGGCCTTCTGACAGAGATTGTAATCTCAAATAATATGGATTATTTGGGTGTAACTTTTCGATAGTGTCAAATTTATAAGCGTACAGCTAAAGTATATGACATCGTGAAATAATAATATCTAAGGTGATTTTTCGTTTTCCCTTTTTAGTCTTTCAGAGATTGAAACTAAAAAAGTCTTTGCTTTTTTTTTTCCTTTAAAGAACCAAGAAGGAATTAAATTTCAAGATATTCATAATACTTGCAATTAATTTACTATGCTCATCATACAGCAGGTTTAATTTCACATAAATATTTAATGATATCCAATATTATTTTGTTCTAATGAATGAATTCCGTATGTTTTGTGAAAGAATCTAAATTTAAAATTAATGTTTCCTTAAATTATGTTTTCAAGGCTGTTAAATTTTTCCTTTATTGGAATAATGTAATTTTTTTCAAATACTGGGTCATTTCTTTGAAAACTGGTGTCATGCTTCGTTGAGATATCTTGATTACGAAATACATTAGATACAAGTTAAGTTACTGAAGCATCGATTCATGAGTCAAAAAAAATCAGTAACATGCCTACGCAAAAAGTGATTATGATTAAGAAAATTATTCATTTGTAAATTTTAAAATACTTCCTATTTTGAATATTTCTATTTCTATTTGCCTACTAATTTTGAAGAGGAAAAGTACTAAATTACTAGAAGTTTATATTTTCGCTCTTCTATTTAAAATGTTTTCTCTCCTTCAATCTGTTTAATCATTAGGGAAAACTCAAGTATTATTAGCGGACATTTAGAAATCTTTAAAAGTATTGCCACCAAGAAATTAAATCGCTATCTGGAAAACTTTACTTTAATCTAGTGTAGACCTACTCTAGATCAAAATGGTAGCAGATGATGACATCAACGAAAACAGAACTACTGCCTCTGTGTGAGGCTTCAGGAAATTACTTCAGAAATTACTCCGCCTTTAGTTGGACAAAAAGTAGTGGAAGCATGCTGATGCTTCTAAGAGACTATTACCATAGGTAAAAAGACTTGCTATCCCTCAGTATGACCAAAGAATATGTATTGAACATAGACAAAACAAACGTTCTTTGGTATAACTGCCTGCCTTATCTACCACGTACTGCGAAACTACTGGATGGCGTCTTACACTTTCAGACTTGGAGGAAGGATTCCTTTGTCCATGCTTTCAGTACGTCCACTTCTGTTATATTCTTGCAGAGGTGAGAAAATACTTTTAACCGTAGGCCAAAAACGTCTTTTTTAGTGCACCTGCGAGCAGAGCCGTGACAAACTTTAGAGGAGCCCTTGTTGTTTGCAAGATTCGATGGGGGGAATGGAAACATCCCTCTCCGGTAAGAAATTTTTAAAAATTAGTTGCAGTTAAAAAAATTATAAATTCGTCAAAAATGGGATCTGTTTGTGGTCATCATATAATTAACATGTATGCTGTTTTATCTTCAAATAAAAATTTAGAAGTGAAATATTCTTTCCCTAAGCTCCTTTTTCTGATCAATCTTTTTATCTCAACAATATTCATATTTCGTTGTTTAATTACTAAATTAAAGCTGGTAGAAATGAGGGGACGATATTCTTTGACGGGTGCGCATGACTTCATTGCATATCTAGGGTAATCGCTAGCATAGTCATGAGTATGAGCATTTTAGAATGTAGCATTAGATGCTCAGTCGTACTGATTTCAGTAGTTTGTGTGCAAAAATAAAAAGTTAAAAATGCCTTTGCACATGATTTCTTAATGGGCCGTATTAAACAATACGAAAGGCCACATTTGGCTTGTCTTACGCTATTTTTTTCCCAACCTTGCTGCACAGCGACAGCACAAAAAAAGAGATAAGTTCCCCTTTTCTGTTGGATCCTTTGCAGCGGTTCTTCTGTTTTGCGAAGAGATCATAGTCACACGGACTGACATCGGTTGGAGTATGGCGGATATTTCAGTAATTCCCATGCTAATATCTCAGGAGTAGCGTCCTGGCGTTCGAATTGCTCATTATCGTGGAAGGTAATGGAATTATCTATAAGTGTTGTCGCTTTCCTCTGAGTCTTAGATGCAGACTGTGCCTTAGGTGATGAATTCCATCGTTCTTCATGACAACGAGCCAGTGCTCTTAAAGATCTCCTGCGATGATATCCGATTGGCGGTACTAGCTCACCGATTATATTCACATGATATGAGTTGCCGTGACTATGACCTTTTCACCAAAACGAAAAGACCTCTGCGAGGGATCTATTACAATATTACAGTAAATCCATTGAACAGAGAAAAAGTTGTTTGCACTTTAGAGGTTGATCGCTGTGGAACATAAAAAATTGGGCGTATTGATGGTTCACAATGCCATCCAGTAATCTGACAGAAGATGATCGACATGGCTGACGATTATATTGAAGAACTGCAAGCGTTTGTACCTATGGTAATAAAATCTATAAAAGGTATTCATGTGTTACCATTATTTTTTTATTCCCCCTTTGTGGAATTTAGACGTGATAATTCTCTTGTAAGATGCTCAACAAATAATCACGAATTTTCAACAAAGCCCAGATTGAGACAGAAGTTTAAAGAGCTTTTTGAAAAGTACGAAACCTTAAAATGTTCAGATGATATTTGTGATAATATAGCAAATCTATTGGACCGCTATTTTTTGTAAATTAAACCTGGTAATTATTAAAGGCCTGGTAACCTTCAATTACAGACTGGTTTACAAAAACGTGCAAAAAATTCTGTACATTTTTTTAAGAAAGACTAATGACTGGAAGCTCTGTCTAACATAGGTAAAACAGGTACATGTCCCACGCCCTTTCTTATCCAGAGCAATATTCTCGGAGGCAACAAGAGTACCGCTTTCGGAGTTTATTTATTTTGATCATACGTTTTGCATAGCTAATGGTTTTTTACATTCTTTACAATGATACATGTGGTACAGAATGACATTTTTGGTTTGCTCAGAGAATTATAAAATATAACATATATACCATAAACCTAACCATAAAATGAAATATATACATACAAAATGAAATTACAATAAGTAAAAAGTGGAAAAAGGTATTAAAAATCGAATGACCCAGCAGGTCAAAAGTAGCGCATTCAGCTGCCGATTCTTAAAATTTGAATTCAAATAAGAAAAGAGTTCTGAAACCCAGGAAAAGCCGTAAAAACACCTGTTTATCCTATCACATTTCTGAAACTCCGTGCAAAAACTTATATATGTATACGAATTTACAATATATATATATGTGTGTGATGTATCAGCTTTTGTCCGGAATAAATAGATTTGTGAAGATGTAGTCGTAGCTTAAATAATCAGACGATAAGTTTAAAAAACAAGGATTCATTTATTATTATTCAGGAGTAATAGCAGTTACAAAAATCAGATATCCGAAGTAAATAAAAAGAATTACTAATAACTTTTTGTATGAAGTTTACTGCATCGTGACATTTAAGAAAAAAAGCCCCGATATTCTTTTACGAGCCCTTTTATAGCCTCTGGAAAGACGGAGCTTCCAAGAAATGACGTCAGCCTCGTCAGCCAATCCAGTTCGCTTGAAATATTTCCAGAACATTCTAAAACTGTACGTGTAGAAAAGGCGGGAAAAACAACTTGACTACGGGGCTGTGAATTTAATTCCACGTACTTTCAAATAAGAGAACATCGCCATTAAAAATGAAAAGAACATACAGTTAGAATTTTAAGTATATTCTTGACTATGGAATTTTATTATTACATATATATATATGTAATCAATTCAGGAGCAGGAACTTTGGATGGTGTAGAAGTGTTGATACATAATGACGAGGAAACTGGAGGCGAAGGCAGATTAAATCTTCAGTTTTATTTTCAGCAACACAAAAATCGGCACATTAAATGTGCCTGTTCCAAAAGGTTTACATTTTTAATAACTTTGTAGCAAGAAAGCAGCAGCAGACAGACAGCAGTCTAGCCAAGCCAAAGCGTGGAAAGCAAGTGCGTTGTGTTCAGGATGAAATCTTAAGTCGGACTGAGTTAGTTTTGGTTCTCAAAGCATTTTGATTGGATAGTTAATATTGCTGTAAAATTATTATTGGCTGCTTGAGTTTTAGTTCCATCTATATCACCAGAATTACGTAAGAGTCATATGACATAGATTTTTCTCAAAATGACGCAGTGCAAATAGATGTTGCTATTTTTAGAATAGAAAAGGGAAATTAATTTACGCTGCTAATTTAATCTTTTACATATTCTTGATTTTTCTCACATATATTACACACAACATATATTGAAAGACTGTAATTAAAATTAACTGACTATATGTAACACCCCCCCCCCAAAAAAAATATTAAATATTATTACTGAAGGCGAGTTCCCTGACAAAATTTGGCCGCATTTTTAAATTTTGGAAAGTGGCTAAAACAGTGCTCCATCACCTTATTTCCAAATAGCGCCTCATTAAAAAAAAAAAAAAAAAAAAAAAAAAAAAAAAAAAAAAAAACTGTTATCATATGCTAATTTTATTTGATTATCTGCAGTATTTTAGTAGCTCATTTTTTGTCATTATAAATTTTTAAATAAGCAGATTCATATAAATTTTCTTTTGGTAAATATTGAGAGTTCAAGGTAGGCAGACCTTTCATTTTAGATTATCTTCATAAAAGAATGATTGCTTCATAAAAGAATGATTCCTTTGAGAAACTTAAATGATTCTCGGAGGGAATGAATGTGATCGCATGCATATGCTGTAACTTATAATTCTCACTGTAATAAGTTTTCACTAAAGAAATTGAATATCATAATAATTGGGAATCTCTTTTAATTCTACAAGGATCTAATTAAATTTCTTATTAAGGTGAACAAGAGAAACAGAACACTCAAATTGAAAACTAATTTTCATTCTGACCAGCTCCTCGGCTACTATCTGATCAAGTAATTGCCGTAACAATCAATACTTGCAATAAGAAAATAATGGAATTATTGTAAAACGAGAAAAAAGTTAGTGGTGGTTTTGAGGCCCGGATTTTAGATCATTCCGGATAATGGATGTCCGGATTTCGGACTTTGTACTGTATTGAGAATTTGAAAAATAATCATTGTTAAATATAGCGGTGGTACAGTTTTCCAATTTTTGTTTAGGTGGTATGCGTTAGTCAAAAGGTTGAGAACCGCTGTCTTAGAAGAAAGAATGTTTAAAATATATTTCTACCTTGCCAAAACGTAAATATTAAAATTACGGCAAAAAAACGAAGACAGATATTTTATGAAGGTTGCTATGGTGAGGGTTTATGACGACTTTAGTAACAAAATTCTGCTAACAGTATAGAAAACAGATATAAAATTATTATTTGCTTGTGATAATCATACTTTGTATTATAGAGTAGGAAAGAGCAATTCTATATAATAATAAACTATTACATATAATTGCTATTTTCTACTCAACTATATATAATAAAAAATCTGATAAATTGAATTAAATCTACTTCGCCGACAGTGCATAAGCCACAATAGAATAAATGCATTCTTTAAAATTCATTCTAGTATTTGTTTACCATAGCGACACTCTGGCGTTAGATTCACATAACAGTATTATATTTCGTTCATATTATAACTCATAATGCACAAAATTTATATCATTTAAAGAAAAGAATTATCTAATCGTTGCCACATGTTCTATTCAAATACTATAATAAAGCTAGAATGATGTATAAAAAAAATTAAGCAAACAAAACAAAAAAGAAACAGTTTTTCACAGACGAGTGAGTATTTCTCATTCAATTAATTCAGTTCTCACTTCCCAAGTAGGCAAAAATACATAAAAACTCAAAATATCTATATTAAAAATTACGAAGTAAATCTTAAACACTTATTTCCTCGAAAAAATTCCGGAAAGGATTAAGGATGATTTAATTGGCAATAATAAATGAAGGCGTTATCTTTGATGTTGCGAAGCTAAGTTTCTCTAGATTGGCAACTGATCCACTAGTCTGCTGTTTCAAATGTAAACAATCAATGGCCGCCATAAAAAAAAGGCTTAGCGGCACTTAAACAATTTTAAATTGTTGATAATTCTAAAAATATTGCATACAGATTTACTAAAGGCATAAAATCCTTAACCGGAAGATAAAAACAACATAATTCAATCATTTTTAAAGCAAAAAATGTACAATTTACAAACATATAAGAGTAAAGAAAATGAGATCACTGAGCCGGGTTTGATTGGTTTATTGGATTACGGCAAAGCACTCGAGGGCTATCTCGCCTTAAGGGAGGGATGCCTTCGTGGAGGACTTTTTAAGGGAAACTCGCTCGTATACACGTTACACCATGGAGGTAGGAAGTAAGAAGGAGTCGCCCTAAACAAGTTTCTCCGTACCCTGCTCTGAAGCACCGGCGATCCCTACGTGGTGACCAAAACATTGGGTCATTTACCATTGAGTTCTATGGGATTTGACGCGTTCGGGTGTAAATATTTTGTAATTACGTCGCAAATATACATATAAATGTATATATTTTCTTTTTCTACAACACTTCAGAGTCCTAAGTATGTGAAAACAACATATTTTTAAACAACATTTCATTCTGAACGGAATTAAATGCTATACTTTTCACAGGACAGTTTTCTCAGAATGGTTTAATTTGAATGAAATATTTTCACAAGTTTTCGTTAATTACATTAGAAAAAAAAAAATTAAGGTAATTCGATTTTATTCGGTTAAAGTACAAAAATTAAGATCAATGTGTATTGTATTATTAATATTAAAATTACGCATTATTTCTTTTCTATTTATAGAGCTTCTTCCTAAAATACTTTCTTAAATATGACATGATTTTTTGGCTTCTGAGGTATCTTTTAAATCGAAAAATGTAAGTCAATTTATAATTAATGCTCTATTCGGTTCATTTTAAATTAGAGAATTATTAAGTATTAATAATTAAATAGGTATTAAATAGTACTTGACTTTCTCTGAACATTTCTGAAAGGGATTAAAATATGTTTTTTTTTTTTTTTTTTTTTTTTTTTTTTTTTTTTTTTTTTTTAAGTATTATTTAAAACTTGTAACTGAGTTATTATAAAATGTAAGGGGAATAATTCTTTTAATTATACTTATCAGATTTTTTTTTTTACCCTACATTTCAACAATACATATTCCAAAACTCTTTATTACGTTCTTAAGTGCGCATCTCATAGCATTTGCTTTACAATACCTTTTAACAAATCGCTTTCCGATACGAACAATTCTTGCTTAAATAGTTTTATAACGTATTTGTCAACAGGATTTCAATTTATGTTTACAATTCAATATTAAGATTATTATATATTTAGATAACATTTATAATCATTATAAATTAGATACATTTAATCATTAGATTTCTTCACAGTACTATCACAGTTGTTTATAAGTGAATAAATTCTTCATTTCAAATACATTTATAAATAATTTAATGAATATTTAAGTATTTTGTCAAAGGCAGATACATGCTTTTTGCAAGCACATGCATAAATACCCATACATATTTCCTATTTATCATTTCCGGCATGTGCAAATCTTTAATTTCTGTGCATTCACTATATTTTTCGTGTAAAGTAATTTACACTAATTTAGCAAACACCCGAAAGTTTTACATAAAAAATATATATGAATATAATTTGAATGAAAATTATAAGTATTATTTTTAATACCCACTCAAAGGTCAGTTTTTCTTCAAAATTCCTCCACGATGGCATCTCTCTCTTTAGGCAGATAGCCCTTGCATGCGTTACTCTATTTAATAAAAACTTAATCTGACCTATGTGCCTAATTACAAATATTTTAACATACATAATTTTATATTTACATTTAGCCATCAAGTTTCAAACTTTTCAAATCTTCTAGAAAATAAATTTTGGCAGATATCTTTTAGCAATTTTCTTAAAATCTATATTTTTGTAGTGCAACAGCTTAGAATTTTATAAAACAAATTCATAATCAAAATCGCTGTTGTTAGTTATCGAAAAATAACCAAGATGTGATTTTTGCGTAAATGTCAGTAAACTATACAAATTGCTATTATCCATCACACTATGAATGTTTCTTTCATGCGAGAGTGTCCCTTTTTCGATTTCTATGGAACTGTCGTGTGTCGAAATACTATCAGAATCTTGTCAAGCGAGCTTCTGAATGTAAACAAAGAACACCCCGCCTGGTGACCCAAGCTTCAAAGCAGTGCTTCACTTCTAGCGCGGAATGGCCCCTCCTCCCTTTCCTACCTCCATGCGTTACACATGGGGAAAACCACGAAAACACCCATGCAGCCAGCCCGTTCGCGGGATTCGAACCTCAGACTGAACTACCAATGTTCAGCGACGTTACCGCTCGGCCACTGGTGGGCCCGGGTAACAGAGTGGATAAAAATATAAATATATTTATATACGTTTGGTGCGGCGGATTGCAACCAAAATACGAGGTGCACATGTACATGTTATAGCAGTCCTATATACAAAATTTCAACGTTCTGAGGCTACTCGTTTTCGAGTTATGCGAGATACGTACGTACGGACGTACGTACATACGTTCGTACAGACGCCACAAAAAATTCTCTTCAGAATTAATTTTAAAGCAGTTTTATAATTTTTTTGGAGGAAACGAGTCTTTTATTTTGTCCTTACGTACAGATATCACGCAAAAACATCGTTAAATTGCATTCGATAGCGGTGAAAATGGTTATTTTCGTTGAAATATGCTGCCTGAAACTTTTCGCGATTACAATACTCCCTTTATACTTCGTACAAGGAAGTAAAAATGCAAGCAATAATTTCTAATTGGAGAAATCAAAATTTTTTAGCGTAATTTATTGACAATTAAAACATGCCATGTTAGAAATCCGATATTAAAGAGAGTAATAAATTCTTTTTAATGAATTGAAGAACGCTGTACATGCCTACAGCTATGATTAAAGGAACTGCTAATCGAACTTGCCATTCGTTGGATCTCACCTGTTTTGTCGGTGACACCGACTAATCGTTTCTCCCAAACTTGGCCCCTTTTTCACATTTATGTTGTTGTTATGATTAAACTTACTTGATTCCTTTTTTCACATTTGGAAATTTACGTTCAGTCCAAATAAACTTCGTAGCTATTTTCCGATTTATTTTTTAAATTTGTATTGTTTAGCAATTTATGAATTTTTCGAAAACTTTATTGAGTAATAGCCTATAAAATGTTTACCACCATCTTAAACTGGATGTAATTCTAGACATACCTGCAAAAAAGTTTATTCAAAATTTCGAATGATATACGTGAATTTATATATTGGCTCGTTTTCAAATTTGGCACATTTGTTATAAGTCAAATGTCCTTTACGGACTTTGTTAAAACTATTTGAAAAAATGAACAATGTACCTTTTTTTTTTTACGTTCGTGCACAATGAAAAAAGGTAAAGGAAACTAGATTACTATAAATTCAGAATTTTACAGAATTTAATATTTGGGGTTAATTTGAGTTGTAGAATCGAAACATAGGAAACAATATCGGAGTGTCATCTCAAAGAAAGTCGTTTTTTTTTTTTTTTTTTTTTTTTTTTTTTTTGTATGTGTGGGTGTCAAAATACCTATGTTACACAATGCTATATATACGTCTAATGTATATCCTAAGTTGAGTTTTCGAGATATGAAAAATGCAAGTTAAATTTCGTCGATCGGTTCAGTAGAATGGGAGATATAGAACAATCCTGCCCCCCCCCTTTTTCTGTGCAGTGTGTACATGAAATGTGTCCCTCGTAGGAGGTCTTGGATGCGGAATACATTTATCTAAATAGTTATGGTAACTTGTATTTTGGTTTTATGCATTTTCATAGCGCTATGGAGTGTTCCTATTTATATAAGTGTTTATTTTAGGTGTTATATTGTAGATTTTGTAATTCTGAGTTGATCAACGTTTGGAGTGTAAAGCTCTGACTAACATTTCAGCAGTCAGTTTAGAGTTGTGGGACTGTATTAAGCTTTTATTCAATGATTATTGCTTTAAGTTTATTGTGTGAGTGATATTAGTGACTTGCGTTACTGCTTGCATATTGCCTTATCATGGTTGTTTTTCTTGAACTATTCGTAAGTGTTTACTCCGTATGAGCTGTTATTTATTTCAATAATGTGTCAAGTCTTCGTATCAGTGTGGCATAGTTTTTAAGAAGATTTTTTCGAACTTCTTAAGTAGTTAAGAAGTTTTAAATAATTAATCTGCGGGCAGCAATACTAAGAAGTATATCTCGAGTTTTATAACCTACATGTAATTGTTTTGCTTGTTTAACTTATTTGCTGTGCGTTCTCTCTTTTAAAATTTTTCTTATTCCGAAAATTTAAATTTATTTTTTAAAAAATTCCCAAAGGAGTTTTTTTATCCCAAACTGTCTTACGATTTATGACGACTAAATAAAATCTGTGTTATTATTGAATAATATATTAATTTTTTCAAATACTTAAAAACAGCATCATAAAAAATTTGAAGAAAAATAAAATGCATAAAAAAGCTTTAAGTTACACAGTTTTAGTTAAATGCACTGAATCTCCAAGAGTCCAAAAAAGAATTATTTTTTTAGGTGTCTTATATATGAGAACTAAAAATAAAATCGTGGAATCTGCCAGCAATAATTGATTTTAATTCAAAACTCTCCAGGAGAAATTTAAGTGAATTATAATCGTTCACATATGTCATTTATATATTACTTATTAGTCGCTAAAATTCTGCTAATATCCTAACAGAACTTATATGCGGGAGCCTAAGATCTTATTTTTAGTCGCGTGATCGACAGTAGTTCAAAATTTATTTATTTTTTTTTTTTGAACATTTAAGTTGAATTAACAAAAGCGTGTAGCTGAAAAGTTTTTAGTCCAAAGGGATTTGAATCCCGAAGGACTATTAGTTTCGTTTTGGCATTTTGCGTCGGACTCATAAATGTCGGTTCACTTTTCAAACTGTTGCCACAAAATGTTAGAGTCCTGCATTATATTTGAAGAAATTAAATAATGAAAATCCCGAAGGACTATTAGTTTCGTTTTGGCATTTTGCGTCGGACTCATAAATGTCGGTTCACTTTTCAAACTGTTGCCACAAAATGTTAGAGTCCTGCATTATATTTGAAGAAATTAAATAATGAAAAATCTGCATAAATGTATGTATATTTCTCGTATTGGGATAAAACAACGGTACATAGAGTCATCGAATTTTGAATAACGTAATCCTCCAACGAATATGAGCATGTGGAAGACCAAATTTGAAATTTGTTTTATGATCGATTTCCTATTTTTTAAAACTTTGACGAATTTTTGATTAACAAACTCAAGGATTTCAAAGCGAGCAATGGCAACGTTGTGCAGAAAAAAACATTTTTATCTCCAGCGCGTGAGTCTCTGTATCGGAAATTCTAAAGATAGGCTCGTTTTAAAACTATTTTGCGATATTGCTGTTGCACTGGATCTTATGGTTTAAGTGCGAGGAACATGATATTTAATAAAGAAAGGTAACACACAAAATGTTAAAAAACGCCCCTTTGGACGTAATTTAAAATCTGAAACATTTCAGATTTTTTTTTTTTTTAACTTTGAGCCTTTTTAATTTATAAACTAAGAAAATAAGGGAAAGAAATAAGAATAAGGAAAGAAAATCATTGCCTTTAATACAGGAAAGCTATTCTATCTCATAAGCGTACAAATGCGTTTTCTTCAAGGATTTTACAATCAATGTGGTACCGTAAATTTCCTTTTCAGTTCATTTAAATTTCTGTTTGAATTAGAAATCTGATTTCATAGTCACTTAGAATCAGGTGACTACTAAACAATGAAAACACAAATTTCTTTACTTTAAAAATGTATTATTGTTAGCAAATGCACTGTAACCGAAAAGGAAAACGGCCAAAATTCCTAAAACTTCTCTTATCTTTTCACCTATCAGATGTTAAGATGAGAAACTTGCAATGAATATTTTGACCCTTAAATACGGATGAGAAAAATTGAGAAATAAATAAAATTTTCGTATTAATTTTTAAAAATAAAAAGCTTCTTGCAAGTATTCCTCTGAAATATCGCAGAGTTACTGCAAATATATATGTATGTCTGAAAAATTTCTAGAAAATGGGGTAGTTAGAAGAATAATTTCAAGACTTGATATAAAGAAACAAACAGCGAACCAAATTTAAATAAGAGAGTGCAATACTTAACAGCATTTAACAATAAAATAAATGTTAATTTGTGGAATATAGATAACAGTTATTTAGAAATATTTACTCAAAGTGTTAATTACGCTAGGAAAAATCATGCCGAAATATCTTTGAAAATGCTAAAAAAAACATTTAATTTACAGCTTTAAGAGTTCTTGCTAGAAACATTCATTAGTACGTAATTCTATGTTTGTATATTTGTAGATCTCTTGATAATTTCCTAAATTGTTTGCTAAATTTGTCTAATAATCGCTTTAAAATCATGAATTCGATTTTCTTGAAATTTTCAACTTTCAATAAAATTTGCCGAATTTAGCTGGTGGTTGAAAATGCATTCTTAGACTATACAAGGTGCCCACTAAAGTCAGGTACCACCCGTTTAACTACAGAACGACTGCAGCTAATAGTCATAAAAGTGGTTTCTAGGTATAGTAAAGTGGCTATGCGCTACTAGATGAGACAGCTTATAGAGTCATTAGCGTCCCTATCTCGAAAACGGCACGAGATAGGAAGGAAAAGGGAAATATAAAGTTGTAGAGCATCATCTATTTAGTACGAAAAGACATCTTGCGGACATGAATACTAAAAAGAAAGTTTAAAACTCAGATCTGTTTCATTTCCTACATTATGCCGTCACGAAACTTGAGCATAAAGATAAAAGGATTACTTTTCCTACCAAGCCGCCCAAAAAGATTACCTTTTGGATGAAAAACTAGCCCGCATCGCAGCATAGTGGTATCGCTTTTAATTCACAATCGAGAGGAAAATATGGTTTATATCCCGTGGGGTGCACGGGTGCTTATACTGCTTGACCTTGCAAACACAGTAGAAATATGCAGATCGCGCATAATCGCGTCCCAAAAAGCATCAACTTAAAGCAACTTGAGCTTGGTTTCCGAAATTTGTGCACTATGCGAACTATGTATACGATTTCACACCTTTTCATCTGAGACAACCATAAAAGAAATATCTCCTCCGGGTTGAATGTTGAAGTTCATGGTCATGAGTGATTTTCAAACAATGATTACTGCTAGATAGTTTATGATAAATGTGAGTGCAAGACACGATCGGCAGCGCGGACGTATCGGCAATTTTAACTGCAGGCCCGCATTCTTCACTCAGAGTCATCCTACAAGTTGTAAAACGTTTAAGGGAGACAGGCTGCATGACTAGCAGACTTCTATGCGGTAGACCAGTTAAGGCAGGGCAGGAAGTACAACCAGAAGATGCATTATTATGCACCCGTACATATTCGAACAACAGCACAAGAGAAAACTGTGGCCTCTCTAAAAGTCACGTGTTTGGAAAATCTTAAACGAATGAGGTGCACATCTATGCCGACCACCAGGCATTATCAAAGAGGCAATATTGGACGGGGATGCCGAGAGACGTTTTGTATGGTACAACTTTATCATGAACCAGACTGAGGTCCAGCCAACATTCTTGGCGGATATAATGTGGAAGGATGATCGCATGCTTTTCGTGGAATGAAATCGACAGTAGGCAGAACACCTATTACTGGGCGCTGGAGAAAACCCATCATGTTCTGCCGACGTTTGACATCAAATACGATTTTCGTTTAATGTCTGGTGTATAATTAACAATAACAGGCTAATCGGCCCAATATTTTACCAGGGTATATTAAAGGCCGCACGATATGTAGAACTTCTGCAAGACATAATACCCGATTTTATTGAAAACCTGCCATTGCTTCAATTCCGGAATGCATGGTTTCAACTTGACTGTGCGCCTGCGCACAAGATGTCACAAGTGAAGCAGTACCTGATGGAGGAATTCGGAGAACGAATAATGAAGTATGGGGTTTAGAAGAATGGCCTCCACGTTGACCTGACCTGACACCAATGGACATTTTTCTGTGGGGGATATCTCAAACAGCAGATGATGCGACTCCTCCGCAAACATTTAAGGACCTTCAGCGAAGTATTGCAGTTGCTTATGGAAACGTGTCACCTGCTATGCTACAACGTGTGCAACGTAAAATTCTAACAAGGGTCCAGATGTGCATTTCAGCTGACACAAAGAGGTTTGAACCTCGAAAATAAAGGTATCTTGCGCTAACTAGTTGTTTTTTTTTCTTTCTAAGATCGTTTCGTCACGTCACAGTGTAGGAAATCACGAACAAACAAATGCGCGTTTAAAACAATCAATGTCCACTAGGTGTTCTTTCATACTGGATCGATAATGCTCTACAACTTCAATATTTTCTCCTCTCTCGTACTGTTTTCGAGATTGAAACACTAACTCCTCCGTTTTAAACCAGGTGGCGCTGTAAGCGGCCACTTCAATATATCTAGACGCCTTTTCTATGACTATAGTTGCAGCCGTTTGGTAGTTAAATGTGTTGTACCGGACTTACGTGGACATCCTGTATATACTACATATATATCATAAATGTGCTTTTATTTTCCCTGCTCTTTTCCCCGTTTTTCTTAATACATGGGATTTCTCAATGTATCTATCTACTGCAAATAAAACAAATAAATAAATAAACGAGCACAAAAATACACTCAAGACAAGGCGCTCTACTTATCTCTTGAAATTAAAACCAAATGTTCTAAAAATTTACTTAACGAAAGAAAGAAATACTGAACTTTCTAAGCTAACATTATTTCTATTGCAGATATCAAATAAGAATATTTTGTAAAATGAATAACTGCTACCTTATAAAGAACTGTAGAGCAAATCCAATTTTTTAGCAAAAGTAAAATAAGTTTTGGAAAAGATATTAAACTTTTTTTTTTCAAAAAAAGAATATTTATAGAAAAATTAAAAAGAGGATTTCTTATTTTTATTAGGTTCTGTTAAATTGCTTCACTTGAATACTTTAAACTATTTTTCACATGACGAACTTTATTGATTCTTCTATTGATCTGCTCTCGCAATTCTTGCGTCATCTTATGAAAATAAAATCAATATCGTCTAGTACCACAAGATAGTGAATATTCTTTCTTTCCTTCAGTGAGAGAAAAAGTTAAAGAGAAATTCCCTGTTTCGCCATTAATTAGATTTTTATAGTTGTGATTTATTATATTTCTTTTTTTAAAGTAAAATGCTAATTTTATAAAAAAGAATAGGTGGTTTTAAATTTAGTGATCTATTAATACTCGGATTCACTCAAGTAAATTTTCAAGCAATATTTTACTTTCTTCCCATTTCTTATGTTTGGAAAGAAAGAGAAGCTTAGGGTGGAACCTCGGATTATGAAAACCTCACTTTATGAGCAAGGTTCACGAACAAATTGTCTGAGAAAAAAAGTCTCGGATGACGAACGGTGTCTCGAGTTACGAACACTGAAGTTGGCAGTGCCACATAATTAACACTCAGGGTCTTCTAGACACATCATCTTGGTAATTTCCATTCCTTAACTGTTATTAACAAAGCATGGCTATAAGGGACCTCTAGGATCATGATTTCAGTCTGGAGGAAAAATATGGCCAGACAGAGTTGCAGTCAAAGACACTGAACACTTATTTTTTTTTTATCTATGATATTTTGTGTCTAGAATAAACCATTAGTTAGAAAGTTAACAATCAAATCATATAAAAGTGAGTGACCATAAAAATGAATGTCAGAGTCCACTCATACTGTAAGATACCGTAAGCAACCGTACAACTGCGTTTATACACTATTCAAAGGCTTGCACTGACTCGAAATAACTTTAGAGTGTAACAGGTTTTCTCTACATATGATAAAAGAAAGAGTCTGTCTGTGTGTCTTTCGTTCGCGCTGCGCGTAAGCTAATAGACCCACGGCTACGAAATTTGGTACATAGGTGCATCTAGACAAGAGCCAGTGCGCCTCGAAGCGATTTTTGCGAAATTAGAACTAGAATTTTGTTTATTTTATGTTTTGTGACGAAATCGCGTCATTTTGAGACATAATGGGCTATAGGAAAGCGAGATTTTACTCTACACAGTTCATTTTCATATCGTCAAGAAACGTAGGCACTTAGCTATTTTACGAACTTAAAATAAATTTCGTGTTTCAATAAATCGATTAAATACAAATTTATTTAACAAAGTGAGCTTAACACCTTTTCAACGGGATTTTTTTCTAAAAAAGTTTATTTTTAAAAATGTACAGTTTATTTTTCTTTGATTTTTGGACACGTTAAACTTTCATCCTTGCGTTTGCTTTTACAAAAAGAATTTTGAAAAAATGATATTTTGTATTTTTAAAAAACATTTTAAATGAAGCTTCCGAGTACACTTCTCACATCTTTAAAAATGGAATTTTGGCAACAATTTTCCTTTCTTATTGTTGTTGATAGATTTTTGATGAAATCGCATCATTTTGAATAGTTTCATTCTTTTAGAAATATGGGTTTGGCAACAATTTTTCTGATTTATTTCTCTCATCTTCATTCTTCTTTTTTCCTTCTTTTTTTTTCTTTTTCTTTTTTATTAACCCAGAAGGTCTATTACTCTCAAAATGGCATTTTGTGGCGTTTCACTATAAACGGCGAATCACTTTTTAAATTTTTGTCACCAAATATTATCACCCTACATTAAATTTAATATTTAAAGAAATTAAATAATGAAGAATCTGCATGAATGCATGTATGTTTCTCGAAGTGTGAAAAAACGACGGTACCTAGAGCCATCAAATTTTGAATAACGTAATCCTCCACCCGAGCATGAGCACCTGGACGCCAGAATTTTAAATTTCGAATTTGTTTTATTATCTATTTCATATTTTGTAACACTTTAACGCATTTCTGGTTTACAAAGTATACGATATCAAAGTGAGAAATGGCAACACTGTAAAGAAAAAAAAAAAAAAAAAAAAAAAAAAAAAAAAAAAAAACATTTTTATCTTCAGCGCACGGATGCATAAAATTGTTTTGAATCACATGCATAAAATTGTTAGTTTTCCCTAAAAGTTTTCTATGAGTGTGGACATAGATGCAATTAGTGCAGGAAAAAGGTACAATTAGTATAGTCAATGTCTCTAAAACATGAAAAAATAATCGTATGAGCAGTGTAAATTCATTTGAAGTACTGAAATATGATGTAAACTAAATGACAGAAGATGTAATAAATATTTTGCTATGTGTGGATGAAACACTGAATGTGTAATTTAAAATTAGAAACGAAAATTATGAATATACTTAAAGGTAATCGGCATTTAAAACTAAACATGATGTTAGGAACTTTTGAAGACCTTAAAACTATATGAGAAAGAAATACATTTAGATATAAATGGTATTAAACTGTAAAGTTGTGAATGGAAATTTCTGAGTAAAACTTGTAGATGATAATTTTGATCGGAGAATGTAACAAGTATTTTAAAAATTATAAGGAAATGCCTGAATATGCAGTAAATGAAAGCAATTTATATTGTTAAAAAGTGTGTTAATGTCTAAAATGGAATAAAATGTGGGAATTACGAATGATGAGACACAAATAAAAGCAGTATAATAAATAAGTTAAACTATAATTATGAAATATAAACTAAGAAGGAAAATTATTAACGTAAGAAAAGTAATTAACAGTCATAGACTTAAAAATTAAAAGAAATATTGGGTAGTGTAAGGAAGATATTATTAAACATGTGAAAGAAATTAGAAATTCTGTAGAAAATTAAGTAATGGAACTAAGATCACGAAAAATAAACGTTTCTTTTTAAACAGAATTTAAAACAAGAGAGTTAAAATGAAAGTGTGTATAAAAAACTAAAAAGGTTAAAAAAAAAAAAAAAAAAAAAAATTAGACCCCCCCTAAAAGAAAAGATGTTAAAAATTATGTTTAAAATTAAATGCTACAATAAATAGTAGTTATGTAATTCAAATTCAGACTATATTGAACATTAAAAAGAGCGAAATTGCATTTAAAATTAAGTAATGTAACAAATAAACAGTATGTACGGGAACAATTACATTTGTGAAATCTAACGTATAAATTAAAAATCAGGGTATGTTAAAAATTATAAAGATATGAAAAAATAATAATATGTGGAAATTAAATAAATTATTACAAATTAGAAACGCTAAGTATTAAAAATATGACAGTAAACAAATATGTTATTATGAATAGAAAACCTAAAAAATAAGTTACATGTTCATGGAAAACTAGAAAGGATAAAAGTTGTAAGAATTATGTTAATTTTATTAACAGTTAAATTTTAAGTTAAAGTTCCTTTCCTGTCAAATTCTTAACTTCAACTTACTACTTCCGGCCAGAACGTAATTTTGGAATCTTGCTGAATATTTAATGAGGAGGAGCGGTATTTAAACCAGGAAGTTACTTGAGTCAGAGAGAATCAGAGTTTCTGATTTACACGCGTCTGCCTTTTTGGCCACTCTCTCTCAAAGCTGTTATTACGCTCGGCCGTACTCAGGCCCTTGCTAAGCTTCGTAGCCAAATAAGTTAAGGGGCCAACTCGAACTGAATCTTGATAGCTTCGGCTATACTTCTTTAGTTAATCTTAGTTTTAGTTTAATTCTTAAGTCTTTTAAGTTCAAGTCCAAGCGCGGGCTTTGCTTGTACACTCCCAGGCGGAGTTTTGTTAAATCTTATTGAAATATTAAAGGGTTAGTTACCCTTCTATCTTGTTGTTTCTTGCCACCGAACTTAAGTGATTATTCGCTTATCAGTTCTTAGATTCTTCACTTCCAACATTAACTTAGAATTCCAAAGTGAGGAACTCTACAAAGTGTCAGAATAAAATTTAAAATTGAGTAATAAAAAAATTATCTTGTAGTTTCATTTTCATGATGTGATGAACTGTCATTAAAAGGAAGTCTTTTTTTTTAAATATTTATTCTCTTTTTTTGCTTTCAGAGTAGCGCATTGAATAATTTTAACACCAGACTTAAAAATATATTTCTAAAACGTATAATTCATTTTTTCATCAACAGAGGGCAGCATTGCCATATCATCAAAATTAAGGTGCAAAAAATATTCCCTGTTGCCAATTTTGAAAAAAAGCTAAATTTAAATGAAAAGGAGGTCTACAACTCAACCTACAAACAACTCAACTCAACTTGTGACGTCATTTACCACGCCCCCGGTGTGAGGTCATTGAAGACGTTGCACGATGCACCTTACCTGGTGTCGCAGAACAGTCATTATTATACTACTGACTGTCTATCGAAAATTGTAAACATAGGCAGTTTTTAAATATTTTTAGCCCAAATGCTCTCGAAACGTGTATGTATATGTTATAACTGTTCCTTTGGGAATAATGTAAAATCTGAAAGCTTTCGGACTTTTTTATTTGTTTATTTTTGAAAAATATATAAGCACTCTTATTTAAAGAGAAAATATTCAGGGCATTCTAAATCCACTAGTCTCCATCCTAGAAGAAAAAGATTACTTTTAATGCGCTTCAACACTGAACTTTCTTGCACAAGCACGGAACAAGTTAGCGAATAGAGATTTTACGGGTACCATGCTTTAAAAGATGCATGCCGCCCAACCGGAATAGTGGTTAGTGACTCTGACTGCTGTACCGAAGGCCCCGTGCTCGAGTCCTGGAGAAGGCATGGATGTTTGTAAATATATAGTGTCTGTGTGGCATGAGGGCACTCTTAATGTGTGGGGAACCGAAAATCGTCCTGAGTGGTTGGTGGCAGGTGAAGAGGGGGGGAGACCCTCGGAGCTTGCCCCCCCGGGGTGCTCTCTTTCAGTATTGATAGTGGAACTGAGCAAAGTCGATCTATCACCTGTATGGTGCCCAAGCCTCTTGCCAACGATAGGTACAATCTTACCTTCTTGCCACAATGAATTAATTTATCAGACAAGTGAGATTAGTCACAACAACAATAACACAAAAGATTCATGCTGTTATTAATATTTCGGAATATACTGCGGATCGTTATCTCACAAATCAAAATCCAGCATTATTTTCGGAGTTAAGCTTATCATGCTCAAGTGAAAAGTTCTATTTTTGAATAATGCTTCATTATTTTTGAATAAATAATAAGGTGTTTTTTCCTAATCTAAATACTTCATTGAGCTACTTTCGGATATTTTAAGTTCAAACATTTCTATTTTAGTTTTTATGGTCCTGCGATTTTTTTTTCATAATGATTTACGATACTCACATCTTGTTCACCTTGAAGGAATAATCAGAGATTTCATTAATGAATAGTGAGATATTCCACCTTCATAAATCTTAATTCGATGCGTTTGAAATTCCATGTTCTATGCTTTCGTTAAAAAGAAATTATTTCTGCTTGCATTTAAGACGCAGAAAGTATCTGAAGCGTTCTCATATTTCCAAATGATCTGTTTTCAAACCTCATTAGTAGCATTTGAAATTTTAGATGAAAACAGTTTAACGTGATTAACATATGGCAATTATAATCAGTATCTAATATAATATTTTATTTTTAATCTAAAGTATCATGCTTGTCTTGAATCAAATTTACGGTTCTTCTCTTATCCTGTACCAACGTCTTAGTTTAAGTTTTGCTTATCACGCGGAAAGGAGAGTTAAACGTAAATTCTGTAACCATGGTGTGTAAAACTGCCTTTTTTTTAATCATATCAATGATGGAAACATTCATAAAATAATCAATTTTTACAAAAAGTCAGTATTCTGTTCGTAAAGAATAAATAAATTGCTATATGCGAACCCCAACATGTATAATAGTCACAATAGGAAAGCAAGCATCCTAGTGATAGTACTTTTCTCAAACAAAATATAAAAATTTCTTAAAAAGTCTATGTTATTTTTAATAGCTTACTGTTTTATATTCTTAAAAAATATATACAGCTAATCTGGTATTAAACTGTACAGTATATAAGTTTCTTCCCTATGAAAACGTTCCCTTAGGTCTAATTACAACGGTTCACATTGGTTTTCGAACACTTTTTTAGTTTTGTTTGCTACTGTTAGTTACTAAATATTAGCTAAATCCCTTAATTTGTTTTTCATGTGGACTGTTGATCATCCATTTTAAAACGCGCTTCTTTTGAAAAACATAGTTCAAAAAGTTCTGAAAATGAGTCATTCCATTATACTATGTGGCATAAGATTTAAGCCCGGAGTCTTTGGGCACGGAGTATAATGATCCTAAATAATGCTGGAGCATAACTAGAGGTAGGACTAAGCAGGTGGTTCGCTTGGGGCAGCCCACTTTTGGGGGTGATATTTTTCACCTGAAACACATATTAGGAGTTCGTCGTAATGGATCTTTAAAGCAGAAAGAATTGGGATTTATTGGATTACAGAAGAGTTTTCTGCAATTATCTTCTAAGAGAAGAGATATCTTCGAGGAAGGCTAAAATTCTCCACAAAACTAAAAACTGGTAACTGGTTCATATATTCTCACTACTAAAACAGCACTTTATCGCAAACACGTCCTACGCCTGTGAATGCTACGCTACATGTCCTGCATTACGCATAATGTATACCACGTAAGGCAGCCATTGCTTGTGATCTGAACCCAGGTTGAACCACTAGCATTCGGTCATCTTATTTACTTGATCGTTGGTGAGCTAAAGGATCGCAAGGGAATTGGGATTTATTGGATTACATAAGAGTTTTCTGCAATTATCTTCTAAGAGAAGAGATATCTTCGAGGAAGGCTAAAATTCTCCACAAAACTAAAACTACCATACGAAACTAAACTGAGGAGGGACTTTTTACTTCCTTTTACAAAGTAAAGGAAGCATTGTAATAGCGAAACTTTTGGGTATCATATACGAAAATAGGCAGTCGAATCTGACACTTCTCCAGTCCAATAGTTTGATAACTTCCATTTGAAGGATGTTTCTGTGTGACATCTCTACGTACGGACAGAATAAAGGACTCTTTTTTTTATCAAAAAGGACTATAAAATGGATTAAAAATCTCTTCTGAATACATTACGTAAACAAAATCTCTTCTAAATACATTACTGTACGTACGTATCTCGTATAACTCAAAACTAAGCAGCAGTAGAACATTGAAATTTTGTATGTGGGGATTGCTAAATCATGCAGTTGTGTACCTCCCTTTTTGGTTACAATTGGCCGCTGAAAGAAAAAAAAAAGGCCAACATATGGAACAGCAAAATGTCAGTGACGTTGCACGAGCATCGTGTATGAAACGAGCTGTACTGAGAGAGGGAATCAATCCCTTCATGGCTTTATCACTTTTCTAGCTTCGCCTCCAGGTGTTGGTCGTGATCGTGATTGGACTCTTTTTCTTCGAGAAAATGCGTGGTTCTGCTATTCACGAGTGCGAGGTAGGCTGATATGTTACAGAATCACATCATCCCCAGTTCGGTTGATAAAAACCTATTGGATGGTATGACGTTTATGCAGGATGGCACTCCACCCCATATTGCTACACGTGTGAAAGATCTCGTGCATATATCGTTTGGTGAGAATCGCGTGCTGAGCCGCTATTTCTTTCATGCTTGGCTTCTCATGTCACCAGATCTCAGTCTGTATGATTATTGCTTGTGGAGTTACTCGAAATCGCAAGTTTATCACGATTGTCCGTCCTCATTAGGGATGCTAAAAGACAACATCCAACGGCAGTTTCTCACCACACCTAAAAACAGATGTACTATACAGTGCTGTTCGCAACATTGTGCCTCGGCTACAGGTATTGCTGATGGATGATGGCCGACATGTTGAACATTTGTTACAAAGAACATATTCTTTGCTAACAATAAATTGTTATGGTAATTATTGCTTTTGTTATCGTATGAAGAGTCATCTATTGGCCGCTTTAAGGACATTTTTGCTTTTAATGCAACCCCATGACATTTCAAGCAGGTATGTCAATCTTTACCTCTCCATTTATATTATTAATTAAGTTAATTATCGAATTTTCAAATGTTAACGGATTTTTAAGTTACCCTGTTACCCGGCTCGGCGTGCTCAGTTTTTTTTTATTCTTATATGTTTGTAAATTGTGTATTTTTTTGCTTTAAAAGTGTTTGAATTAGGTTATTTTTAAGTTCTGGTTTAGTTAATCTGCGTACAATAGCTGTAGAATAATAAAAAAATTACAACTTTAAGAGTTGCTAAGCCTAACGAAGCCGCCATTTGTTTACATTTGAAACTCTCAGAAAAATGAATTAAATCAGTTGGCGCACCAAATTAAGTGTCTTTTGGCTCATTGGAAGCCAAGAGTTAACTTTCAATTTTGTGAATCCAAAAATTTGTTTTCCTGCCCGCTGGCTGAGTTGCTTCTTTGTGCGTAGAAACTCTTAATTTTATGGTAAAAATTGTTTTTTTTAACTGTATTTGGTGTTTTAATGTTTTCCTCTATTACAATTTTCTGAATTTCCGTTTATAATTTTTAATGAAGATGGTTTGAGTTTTTATGTATTTTTGCCTTGCCGCCGAGTGAGAACTGAATTAATTGAATGAGAAATATACCTCCAATGAAATTCGAGAAAATGAGTTTAAATGAGATACAGTGTGTGTGTGTGTGATTATGGCAAAGCCTCGAGGGCTATCTGCCTAAGGGGAGGGATGCCTTCGTGGAGGACTTTCTAAGGGAAACTGGCTCGTATACACGTTACACATGGGGAAAACCACGAAAACGCCCATGCAGCCAGCCCGTTCGCGGGATTCGAACCTCGGACCGAACTACCAGTGTTCAGCGACTTTACCGCTCGGCCGCTGGTGGGCCCTAAATGAGATACAGAAAACGAAATGCGCGTAATTTAATGGGCCGCACAAGGAAGTCATGTTGCGTCCACGTCAGATATTTTATACGTTGGAAAGAGTTTCGAAGAAATTAGTAGCTTCATGCTCTGCTTCTCGTTCTTCATGCTGTGCCTTTCTAACGAAGACTAACGAAGAAGTTTTAAGTGAAAAATACGAATGTCGATTAAATCATGATCTTGCATAAATAAAAAGGAAAAGAAATTCTTTAAAGAGAAAGAAATACTATCGAGAGAGCTTTATTTATATTATTGCTTAGGAATACGAACGTTCCTTTTTAATTTTACTTTTTATTCTACAGTTTCTGAAATGAAAAACAGCAAAAGAAAAATGCAAATGACATTAGCTATCCTCTTAATTAAAAAAAAAAAAAAAAAAAAAATTGGAAAGGCAGAAAAGTCTGAGTGATCTGAAATATAAATGGTGCTTAAAATTTTATTTATTTCTATGTATTCATTTGTTATGTTTCAATATTTGTAAGAAATAAGTTTTTATTTTGTATTATTAAAAACATATTTAATTAACTTAAATAACAAAATACACTCATGTTCATAAATTAAGGATCATTCAGAATGACACAGAAAACAACTCTAAAGTAAAAATTTTACCTGTAGAATTATCGCACACATCTTTAAGAATAATATACAAATTACAAGGCGCCATTAAATGACGTCGATAGTATGTCACAATGATGAGAGTGGAACAGAAGTGTATATAAAGAATAGTTGCAAAGAAGTCAAATTGTTCACAAGCGTTCTGTAAACCGCTCAGCGCCACAACCAAATAGTTATATTACAGAGGACGCAAGTGAATGGTTTTTTGCGTGGTAGAATGTGGGCATATTCCGATGGATGTATCCGAGGAATTTGGAATAACCCAAAGTGTCTTGTCTAGGTTTTGGCAACGATTCCAAAATGATAGAGATGACAGTAGTCGTTACAGTACAAGTCGCCCCCCCCCAGAATGACGACCGGCATTTGGCAGTAACTGCCAAAAAAAGCAGGCGGAGCTCAGCATCAAACATGTCTCGTCAGCTATCTTCAGCCACGGGTGCGACAGTTTCAAGGCAATCTGTGTACAGATGTTTGGGACAGATTGGCCTTTATGCTCGCAGGCCTGTTAAATGTGTTCCACTCACGGCAACTCACTGTCGCCCGCGGTTAGCCTGGAGTAGAGAATATGCAATGTGGATGAAGTGGGCTTGTGTGATGTTATCCTACAAGTCCAAGTTCAGCTTGGAGTCTGATTCACATCAGACTTTCATATGGAGAACTCCAAGTACTCGCTACAGCCAAGACAACATCACTGAACCACACCGTTACGGTGGTGCAAGATTGCTCGCTTGTGGTAGAATTATACACCGCTCCAGAACAGATCTGCATGTTCATATCGGAACCATGACAGGCCGTATATATCGGGACATCAACCTACTTAGAACAACATGTACACTGCTAAAAAAAAAAAAAAAAAAAAAAAAAAAAAAAAAAAAAAAAAAAGAGGGGGGGGGACAGTCCTATATCTCTCGATCTACTGGACCGATTGACAAAATTAAAATTGCGTTCTTCATGTCTCGAAAGCGCGACTTAGGATATATATTAGTTTTATATATAGCACTATTCTAACATAGGTATTTTGACACAAAATCGGACTTTTTCTGAAATAACATACCAATTTTTTTACATATTTCAATTCTACGACTCAAATTACGCCTAAATATGAAATTTTGTAAAATTTGGAGCGAAATTTACGGAGAAATTCACAAATTTATGTTGGCACTTTTTTGTCAGTTGCGCCAAGAATAGTTCATTTGGCGAACTTCTTAATATATGGCAACCTAGTTTCCTTTCCTGTGAGCGGAAAAAAAGTCACCATCGTTCCTTTTTTCCAAATAATATTCTTTATATTATATTTTTAATTATAACTTATTATTTTAAGTAACTTTTTCTTTTTCGAATTTCATTTTAATTGTTTAAGTTGCATGGTTTTTTTTTTTTTTTTCGAATAACTATTTTAAAAATTTCTACTTACCTATTCGAACTGCGTAAATAAAGGTGCAGCGTTTATTTTTTTTCAAATAGTTTTCTTTATATATATTTTTTGTCATAGTAATTATTTTAGGTAATTTTTAAATTCTTAACTTTTATTTTAATTGTTTGTGTTGCATTGTCTCTACAGATAATTGTTTTAAAATTTTCTATTTATTCCTTCGAATTGAGCATTTTAAATATATTTATTAATATAAATTTTCCAGAATTTGATTTTATTTATTTGAATTGCGTTTCTTTCGGAGGAATACTTTGTAACCCAGACTACGATGCGTTTGAAAACTGCATATATTAAAAGAGAAAATACAGTAAAGCACAGTTAACACGTCTTTCAATGTTCCGTTCAGAAAAGATATATATAAATAAGAGAGACATTTAACTTAGGATTGCGACATTTTAACTTAGGATGACTTGCATACACTGCTTTAAACAGTTTTATCATTGTGCCCATTGCTTTACACAATTTTATCCTACATTTGGCTTCTTAAATATTATTCATATTTTAGTCAAATATTTTATTTTTAAAATCGTAAAAATCAAATATCATAAGATTAAAAAGTTTTAAATTAAAAAAAAAAAAAAATACAAATACTAAATTTTACCGTAAAATGTATTTTTTCTTCTCTTTTTCTTCAGGCATTCTACTTTATTCTTGCTCTTTTTCTTCATTCTACTTTATTCTTGCTCTTTTTCTTTAGGCATTCCGCGAGTATATTAAAAAATATCCAATTTTCGAAATATCTTGATATTTCTGACAATCATTTTAAATAAAGTTATCGCCTTCCATTTCATAAAGGCCCACAAACGGCCGAGCGATAAAGTCGCTGAACACTGATAGTTCACTCCGGGGTTCGAATCCCGGTAAACGGGCTGGTTGCATGGGCGTTCTCATGTGTACCGTGTATGCCAGTTGATTTCCCTTAGAAAGTTCTTCACAAAGGCATCTTCCATTTAGGCAGATAGCCCTGCTTTGACGTAACTTAATAATTCAATTCAATCCATTTCATCAATATTTGGTCAGAGCTTTTATCAGTCTTTAGAGGCTAAACATTTTGAAGGTAGGAGATGAGAGGAAAGACTGGTTTCATCAAGAGGTTTTGGTTTATTTAATTATGACAAAGCACACTAGGGCTATCTGCCTAAGGGGAGGGATGCCTTCGTGGAGGACTTTCTAAGGGGAACTGGTTGGCATACACGTTGCACATGGGAAAAACCACGAAAATGCCCAAGCAGCCAGCCCGTTCGCGGGATTCGGACCTCGGACAGAACTACCAGCGTTCAGTGACTTTATCGCTCGGCCGCTGTTTCATCAGGAGGAAAAAAAAAAAAAACATCTTTAGGTGACATCCACATACATCACTGGATAAACTCCTGAATCTTCAAATAATTCGAATGAGAAAATCATGGGATTCTCCATTTATGATACGATATGATGTTCTATAACGTAATTTAAATTTATACAACCATATAGTCTAAACCATATTGTCTTTTCTGTTAACCACAAGCTCAATTAATGGTATTTGCTGGTGTACACGTCCAAGTGTTTTTTCTTTGAACACCTAAATTCACTGAAGTATCCTGAAAGTATCTTCAAAAGCGTCCAACTTTTTGAAACATCTTGATATGTCTGAGAGCCAAATTTCCCTGCAAATTTTTGCTTACTTTTCTCCCTAATTTTCTTCTTTCCTTCTACAGTTATTTTCAGTGCACACATAAGAAAATTAAGATTTTTCGATTGCTAGACTTCCATAAATTTTGCTTTCTTGTCAATTTTTTAAAATATCAATTACATGAATTGCGTTTCAGCTGAAGACAGCTTTTCATTTTCTAGTCATTTTAACTATAAATAAAAAAAAAGCGAAGTCCAAAGGATAAATATTTTAATTAAAAGATTTTTGCTAAATGACAAAGAAATAAAACAGTCCAGCAGGGTTAATTCTGTACCACCGAGTAACCCGATTCTTATATCGGCTGAAACAATCTAAATCATATTAAAGATCATGTTTTTTTATACAATCTATAACGCGAGAGAAAAATTAGCTTCTTAAAGCATTCTTTCTAAGAGGATTAATATAAAAGATTATATTGATATATATATATTTAAAGCTGGGACTTGAACCAAACTGTAAAATTTTTAAAGTTTAATTTACATGGTGGTTATAATTAAAGTTCCAATTTGAAATGGTCATAAAAGGAAAACTACCGGACCAAATGTTATCAAACTTGGGAATCGTGTAAAGGAGGTTATGAGAATTTATTTTCAGCGAGGAAAAAAAAGTTAAAAAAACTCATCACCAGGGGGAAAGTGACGCTGTATACAAGATTCTTAAATGAAATAAGACACGAAAACATCTGTTTAAAATGTGTTTAATATTTTCCGAAACGTGTTACAAAGCATATTCAATGTAGCGTCTAGCATTTTCCGAAAGCAAGTTAAATCCTGTTACTGCATTCTCAACAGCAGCTCTTAGCATATCGGGAGGAATGTTACGGACATGTCAGTGTTTAACATTTTTCATTTCTGCCAAATTGTTTAGATTATCACCATAAACAGTGCTTTTGAGAAAACCCCATAGCTAAAAGTCACAGAGGTTGAGGTCTGGTGGGAAGAGGGGAAGTGTTGGCGTATAAGACGTTCATTCGTGAAATGTTGCCTAAGTAACTGTGCGACACACGTGAGGTGGGGCCCAGCCGTGAATAAAAATCGTAGTATCTAAAATGCCACGTTACTGCAGTTCATGTATCACGAAACATTTTAACATTGACTCTAAATGAGCTGCAATCACAGTAGTCCAGCTGTCGACTGTTCTTCAGAGAAAAATGGTTCAGTTATAAAACTAGCTGTCATTCCACACCAAACGGTGTGGAATGACTGCTATGCAATCGAATGCAGTAGGAGAATGCAATGGAACTAGATCGATAACATGAGGGATTTTTTTTGGCCCAAATCGATTAAAAGCGTTTTGAATCAGTATCTTCATGTTTTAGGGCCGAATTCAGGCTTCAAAAATTACAAATTAGCGATCTGTAAGAAAACGATTTCCAGTATGTAAGAAAACGCACTTGTGCGAGTGATTTGCGATCTCACATTTTCTAATCGCTAATTCGTGGTTTTCACGGACGAATTTCTCACTTACATGGATGGCGCACTCGACGTTTATCGAATTTAACGCCTTTAAATGGTAATTTTCTTACTTCAAAATTTCTTAAGGGTATGCAACATATTAAACCCGTGTAACAAAAGGTTAAGTTAGATTCCGACCCATATTTCGTTTAAAAATATTGCATACAGCGCCATTTTCCCCCTGGTGGTGAGGTTTGGAACTTCCCTTTTTTCGCGGAAAATAAATTCCTATGATCTCTTTTACACGATTACCAGGTTTGATAACATTTGATCCAGTAGTTTTTGTTTTATGACCGTTTCAATGGGGAACTTTAATTATAAACACCCTGTATATTATTAAATTTTAATTGAAGCTATGCGTTATATGTATACCATGCGTAAGATTTCCGCTTTTATAGAAAAAATAAAGAATCGAAGCAAATATACTTAGGATAATGGAACAAAACTGAAAAAAATTCCCCTCCCTCCGAAAATAAAATATTGAAACTTCGACCTTCAATTTATTGGATTATCGAAATATTCAATATGACCTATCTTCTAAGTCCTAGTTCCGACAACAATTCCGTCAAAAATTCCGAATTACTTAAGCTGATGTAAAAGATTTAGTATATATTCACTGTATGTTAGTAAAGTAATCAGAGTGTAATAAAAATAGATTATAGAATTTACGCTGATGCAACTTTTTGTCTGACTGCACAACATGTAATGGAAGAGAAGGCTTGTAGAGATCTGTTTTTGATATGTCTCTAAAAGTAGATGTCATACTCCTTTTGTCTCTTCAATATCAAAAAACTTTCCTTTGAGAGGCAACTTTAGTTTTTGGGAAAGAAAAAAAATCACAAGAAGACAAATTTGAAAAACATGCAGGACGATTGAGTATACATACGTATTTTCGGAACACAAGCGGTTCTCCGACTGTTTATTGCATAATGAAAAGATGCATTATCATGCAATACAAAACATTTGGAATACGTTGTCTGACTGAAAACGTAAGATTAAAAGTCATCTGCTTAATTCACAACCATTTACAAGTCAACTAATGGGGCAATTGCAGAATCGTTTTGATCCTGAGCTTCAAGACAAACCTTATATCACTGGATTTAAACACTTCTTTAATCTTCCGAGAACATTCCATCTTTAGCTCATATTCCAAGAATATTAAGTGAATACAATTATTGCAAAAAAAATTAATATTCATTTGCACTACGGCTTGGTAGTTCTGCTTTTTATGTCTAAGTATACAACAATATTTTAAATATTTACAAATAAAATATTAAATTGGAGATTTAATTGGAGCCTCACCAGTTGCCTAGCATTTGAAGATTGTTAAATACTAACTGTTTGTTGCGAAGTCTAACCCAGGGTTTTGCATGGTTGGTTTTCGTAGTTTTCTAGGTTCTCTTTACAAAGGTTCTCTATGAAAGCATCTTAACCAAATAGCTCCCACATTCTTTCTATGTTCAAATAACCAACTAACCTAGTTTAAGCGCGATTTCCAAATGAAGTTACTAGCAAAACCCGAATACTCATTAAAAATCATGTAGCTTGCAAATCAGGAGTAACATGAAAGATACGGCGCCAATAATTGAATTGCTGTTACGGTACGCTATTTCTAAATTTAGGTGGTCATTCCTTAATTAAATAGCCTACTAGCGGCCGAGCGGTAAAGACGCTGAGCACTGGTAGTTCGGGCGGAAGTTCGAATCCCGCGAACGGGCTGGCTGCATGGGCGTTTTAGTGGTTTTCCCCATGTGTAACGTGTATACGAGCCAGTTTACCTTAGAAAGTCCTCCACGAAGGCATCCCTCCCTTTAGGCAAATAGCCCTCGTGTGCTTTGCCATAATTAAATAATCCAATCAAATCCTTAATTAAATATAATTGATTTGTAACTTCTACTAGAGCTGACGGTAAAAATTGAAGTGCAAATAAATAATATCGTGTGCAATCTTGATTAATTATAGATTTATATTAATCTTGATTAATATAATAAATTATATTAATAATATATAAATTATATTAATAATATAATATTATTAATATAATATTAAGATTTATATTAATCTTGATTAATATAAATTAAAAATTTTGCATAGAAAAATATTTGCATTCAGTCAGAAAGTTTTTTGAAATATTTGCAATTACTTTATGAGAAGGATTTATTAATAACCGTAATAATCACTTATTATATTACTGATGATTAGGATTCAGTTCTTGACAATTACATTCTAAATTAGAATTTTAAGGATATAATGAAAAAAAGCTACGCACAAAAATACATTTTTACAGATTAAATTGACATTCAATACAAAAATACAGAATGTTGGGTGTCGTTTATATAATTATTCTTGCTTGTCCACAGAATCTGCTGACTTATCCAGCCATTAAGTAGCTGCAGATCATTTCTACATAACCATTGAACTTCCATTAATTCAGTCTCTACAGGGTTGTATGTTTATATCATAATTTGACTTTTATAAAAATGATTATTCAAAATCTTATATTTCTATAAAAATATACTATGCTTTAAAAATATGGATGATAGTATCTGCCGCTCTTTCAGCCACTTCAAAAGCAACAGTTTGTTTAGAAATAAATTATGCAGTTAATGTCATAAAATATTTTCATTAAATTCAAATAAACATTAAACGAAAATTCTCAGTTTTAGACAATTCGATTTAAACGAAGTAAAGTAGCAGACGATAAAACGCCGAAGGTAAAACTTTACTCTTAGAAAAACGTACTCTTATTTTTTAAAAAAAGGATAAAAGAGAGAAATTTAAAAAAATTGTTAAAAATTTGAATAATATCATCTATAATTTAAAAAATAGATTTTCATATAGTATTAATAAATATTTATTACGTCTTATTGTGGGAAAAAATTTAATATAATTAATTCTCCGTAAAATTTTACTTGAAATTTAAGGTTAAAAATAGCTGTGGCAATTCAGTGTAACAAAAATCCATAGACCACATTTGGCGTTATTATCGCTCAAAAAAAAGATGCCAAATTTCAAAACGCGAAAATATGTAAATTCGTGTATATCTTAGAAAATTTTGAATAAAAAAGTCTAATTTTTTGCAGATATGCTTAAAAATACACCTACTTTATGATGATGGTAAACATTTTATAGGTTATAATTCAAAATTTTTTTCGAAAAATTTATAAAAATTATTTTAAAATAGAAATTTAAAAAATAAAACACAAAAAATGGGTAAATTTTATTTGGAATGAACCTAAATTTCGAAATGTGAGAGAAAAAATAAAAAAAGTTTAGTAAAAAAAGAGATATTAATAAATATTTGCCGAATTCAATTAACATTGAGGAGCTAAAATTTTGAGAGCTAATATTTTAAAAACTACTCGTACGATTTTTACAAAACTTGGTATTCTGGCATAATTTGAGCCGTAGAATCGAAATATGTAAAAACATTGGTATGTTATTTCAGAAAAGTCCGATTTTGTGTCAAAATACCTATGTTAGAATAGTGCTGTATATAAATCTAATATATATCCTAAGTCGCGCTTTCGAGACATGAAAAACGCAGTTTGAATTTTGTCAATCGGCCCAGTAGAACGGGAGATATAGCACTGTCCCTTTTTTTTTTTTTTTTTTTTTTTTTATGAGCAGTGTACGTTTGCTTAGGGGTGCCATTAGGCGCAGAATTTGTGTTTATTGATGACAACGCCCGTACTCACCGTGCAAACATTGTAAAGGAATACCTTCAGTCTGAGGATATCATCCTTATGGAACGGCCAGCATTCTCACCTGACCTTAATCCGATAGAGCATGTGCGGGACATGCTTGGACGGCGAATTGTAGCCCGTCAAGCACCTCCTACATGTGTATTGGAACTTCGGAGAGCATTACTTGCTGAGTGGAGTAATCTTTCCCAAGTTTAGGTCGATAATTTGATATTCAGCATGCCTAGGCGTTGTACGGACCGTATTTCATCATCTGGGAGACACACAATCTATTAACCATCATACGAACCATGTAATTAATGTTAAGTTTTTCTGAGGGAGATATTTTTTGTAATTGCTCCCGGGAGCAAAAATCGTAGTTTTTACGAATGGTATCATAATGGGCTTTACAAATAAGTCACGTGTGTTTTATTTCTGAAGCTTTATTTGCCGGAGCTGACATTATCCTTAATTTATGGCCATGAGCGTACTTGAACATTTTTTTAAATTTTATACCCCTTTCCCCCTAACCCCATTATTTACATGATGAGATGAAATCCTTTAACGCTATTTCGTATAACGCTCTACTGTGATGGAATGTCAGCTCCATGTTAAGCGGTGTTTTACTGTGTTTAAGAAATCTCACTGCGCTGTCTGTTTTTTGTGCACTGAACAGAAGTATCAAATGCTTTGCCTACGTCGCTATAAACGCAAAATAAAAATTGAAAGAGAAAAAAAAAACATTTTATGTGCTAATTGATTATAGCTATTGTTATGTGCTAATTGAAGTTAATGTCACCAGGTGACAAATTTAGGAGTTAATTAAATAGTTATTTACGGAATCGAAACTGCGCCGGTAAATAGTAAATAGGCGCGCCATTATATTACATTTAACTAGATTGGTAGTTAATCCAGTTTAGTATAGTGGTTTAATTATCTTTTTAAACATCTCCCTCTCTCTAACTACCAGTGTAGTATTTCCCAGTATCCTGAGAATTCTTGGCACACCTGTTTACTGTGTTGTTGCATGTGCCTACACACGTAACCTGTTGACCAACAGCCTGTTTCAGCAGTGTCGAGAAGGGATCATGAATGCGAAAGTGAAAGTAGTGGTGTAATAACTAATTCACATCTTCGTGTTTTCATGAAAGATGCCCTGTCATGAAGCTTATTTTTGTGCAAATATGATGTGGTTTGGAATTTCCATATACTTTCAGTTTTCCTCTCAAGTTGAAAACGTTTCTTTTCCTTACATTAATCACTAGGTTTCATCACTACGCGAAAAAGCATAAAAATGGTATTATGCCAAAGCAAGAAATGTTTCAGATCTATGTATCACGATGATATTGTAACGTATTTGCGTTGCTACACTATCAACATAATTCCACTAAGAAATGTAAATTACCGCAGACGATTATCCGCAAAGAATATCGGCAGACGATGCGCGCGCTTAAAAATGTTTTTCAGTTATTCTGTAAGTTTTGACTAATAAAGTTGGTTGTTCGTTCAAAAATGGCGAGAGTTCTTTAAAACTTTATTACAATATCTACAAATAGAAATGCTGCGACGTTTACATGCTTGCATTTAACATCTTGACGAATGCATTAATGCACCACCATTTCACATTTGAATTAGCTCTTTTCGAGCATATTTGTGAGGTTGCAAAATTAATCAAATAAATATGTGACTTAGGTAGATGCTTTGGCAACATTTCATTCGTCTAAGCTGATTTCTTCTTGGTATTGGGATTTCATTTACTATCAATGTACATCGTGCTACAAGTAATACAAGTTTACGCCAGATTACGGTTTCTAAACTAAATATACAGTGGTGGCCAAAATTGTGGACACTTTTGGAAATTTTCATGTTTTTGAACTTTGTATGCTTATAGAAAATGTTACGTTTCGCAAAATGCAAACTTGTATATATCATTTTAAAGAGAATTTATTACCGAATTCGATACAAAACACAAAATTCAATTATTTGCAATACAAAAAAGTTATATGTACTTTAATATAAATAAAAAACACAATTATGAAGTGGTTTGTAATGTCTAGCTTTCCTGGCCAATCACTGTTCTTGCTCTGAGAACCAATCAAATGTTAGTAACTGCCAGTAGAAGCTGACATCATGTTTACACTTGAAAGAATTCATTATTTTGCTTTGTTCTGTAGAAGGAGGATCTGATTACAAGTAGGAATTTTTGTAAAAATTTTTAATATTTAGTCAAGAAGCAATGACATCAAATAAAGGAGTAGACTGGACACCTAGAAAGAGATGTAATATTATTGTGTTACAAGAAAGTGGTCTTTCCTATGCTGAAATTGCAAGACAGGTGGGTGGTTCAGTGACTACATCTGGAGTCCGAAAGTTTTGTTTACGATATCAGGAGAGAAATTCAATAAAATACAAAGAAGGAAAAGGCCGAAAAAGGTACACCACATCTATTGATGACAGAAGAATAAAAAGGCTATGTCTCCAAGATAGAAAACTGTCATCAGAGGCCATCAGAAGTGATCTGAATGATGCTGGTGTTTCTGTCAGTTCAAGAACAATCAGGAGAAGATTAACAGATGTTGGACTGAGAGGTAGAATTCCAAGAAAAAAGCCTTATCTTAATTTTCAGCAACGAAAAAAAAAAAAAAAAAAAAAAGACTGCAGTGGGCAAAGGAACACATTAATTGGATAGATGATCAGTGGTCACAAATTATATGGAGTGATGAAACTAAGGTATCGTTATTCGGTAGTGATGGAAGAAAATATATAAGACGTAGAATAGGAGAAGAGCTACATCCTGACTGCATTCAAGCAACTGTGAAGAACCCAGTAAGTGTTATGATTTGGTCATGCATGTCAGCAGATGGTATTGGTCGCCTTCATGTCATCGATGGGACACTGAATGCCAGAAAATACATTGACACTATTCTAGAACCAAAACTTCTACCTTCCATCAGAGATCTCTTTCCCAACAATGCTTCGTTTACTTTTCAGCAGGATTCTGCTCCTTGCCACACGGCCAATATATCGAAAGAGTGGTTTCGTACAAAGAGCATTAAATTATTGTCATGGCCAGAAAACAGTCCTGAATTTCAATCCTATCGAAAATTTGTGGCACCGTTTGAAAACTCTTGTCCGAATGAGGCGCCCATCAAATAAAAGGGAACTAATTGAGGCTACAATTGTTTCCTGGCATCATGTAATAACGAAAGAAGAGCTTAAAACTCTTGTCAGCTCAATGAAACGTCGATGTGAAGCTGTAATAAAAAATAAAGGGTAACCTACTAAGTACTGATAACTCACTGCAATCATCACTATCTAATGTATATCAATAACTATTATCGCTTAACTTTTTTGTATTGCAAATAATTGAATTTTGTGTTTTGTATTGAATTCAGTAATAAATTCTCTTTAAAATGATATTTACAAGTTTGCATTTTGTGAAACGTAACGTTTTCTATAAGCATACAAAGGTCAAAAACATAAAAATTTCCAAGTGTCCACAATTTTGGCCATCACTGTATATATATATATATATATATATTAGGGCGAGAACTAGGTATCACATAAGGTTTCGTACTGAATTTTCCCCTTAGTTTCAATGTTCTCAACGAGTATTAGCTACACAGTTCTAAACAGAGAATAAATGTAATTTTTCATCCTTTTTAATTAAGCTAATTATTCTTAATTCTTAATTCATTCAAGAGATTCCTACCAAAGAAGAAAAAACTAAAGTTTTTAATTCGGCTCATTGAAATTCGTTCAAAAGCACAGTTGATTCAAAAGCTTGCTGTCAGATATTCGAAATTCCAAGTAACTAGATTCACTTTCTGAACCAAGAAAATTAAACTTTTTGTTAATTTATTTACATTTTTTTCCTTGATATAATATCTCATTCAGAAGTCAAACAACAAAAATCAGCGTTATATTTACAAAATTTTCACAGATTTCACTGTGAAAATTTTGTAAATATAACGCTGATTTTTGTTGTTTGACTTCTGAATTAGTATTTATTCGGCGTGTTATTGTGTCTTAATTATAATATCTCATGTTTATTGACATAAATAAAATAAATATCCATAAGAAGAGCACTTCTTTAGCAAACGAAACGATCTGTTTTTTTGAACTTTTGTGCTTAATATTGGTTTTTAATAAACTTATCACAAATTGTGACAGCGCAATTTAATTACGCATATTTCAATGTGAATTTTATGATTTTCGCTTTTAACGTTATAAAATAATATTTTTTTTTATTTCAGTACAAATATGTATTTTGTTTTATACAAACGAAATGCAACTAACTAAATGTTTGCGCTGAAATTCTTCAGTTCCCAGTAATCTATCTAACGTAATTTTTTACTATGGCTCCTTTCTTAGAATTTTTCAATGCTTTTGATTCGTCAGGTTTTCATTGCGTAGGTAAAGACAAAAATACGCTTTTTGTTGCAGAAATAATATTCAGTGGCTCCCAAAAGTGTTCGTACACTTATGACTTTCATTAAAATAGGGCTCTGTGGATTAATTAAAAGTAAACTTTCTGAATGAGATTTTAATAATAAGATCTATAATCTATTCGTAACAAAATTACATTAAATATTTTTAAAATATAGCGAAACTTTATTTTTAAGACATTAATAATCAAAAAATGATAAACATTTTATCTCACAAAAGTCTTCGTACACTGAAATATTTTTGGATAAAATCAAAATTAGAATTATCGTTTGCCGCTTTTTTTAATTTTTGCATTGTGGTGGCATTTAAAAAATCGTTTGCTTTATTTTTTTTATTGTTAACTTCATAATATTCTATTTATTATTGAAAAATGGGTCGCAGTCGTAAAGAAATTACAAACAGCATTCGAAAATTGATAATTTTTCACCGTAGTAGTGGTAAATCAATTCGAAATATCGTTAAATTAGTTAATTTATCTCATTCTACAGTGCAGTATGTGATAAAACGCTTTAAAAAAGAAAATCAGATTGAAAACAAGGTAAGAAAAGGTCGACCGAGAAAGTTAACAAACGTGATGAGAGATTTATTATTAGAAAATTTGTGAAAAACCCACGTTTGAGTGCTGTAAAAGTTTCTGCAGAATTTAATGCAAAGTTTTCTACTTCACTTTCACCTGAAACTGTTCGACGAGTTCTCAGAGAAGCTGGATTACATGGCCGTTCTGCCCGTAATAAATTTTTTGTTAGTGAGTAAAATAGAAAGCTTAGGCTTTCATTCGCAAAATAAATGATAAGTACACCCGAAACGTATTGGAATAATGTCCTATTTGCTGACGAAAGCAAATTTAACATTTTTGGTTCCGATGGTCGAATAACTGTATGGAGAAGAAAAAATGAGGAACTTCATTCTAAGAACTTAGTTGGAACAGTTAAGCATGGCGACGGAGGTGTTCTTATGTGGGGGTTCATGGCAGGATCAGGACTAGGTAATTTGGTATTTATTGATGGCATAATGAATCATTCTCTTTATTTAAATATTTTAAGAGACGATTTAAAATTATCAGCCCAAAATTTGGGTATTGGAAACAACTTTATTTTTAATCATGATAACGATCCTAAGCATACGGCTCTCAACGTTCGTCTGTGGTGTCTCTATAATTGTCCACGGGAATGAAATGATAATTTTGGAAATAATGCACAAAATTTTAGTTTTGTTTTATAATTAGTTTAACGAATTGTTAGAAAAATATTTTAGGTCATTTCCATTTTTCTCCTGTTGATATTGGTATATTAAAATATATGGAATAATTAAGTTGCATCTAGTTAGTGAAACAAAACATTACGAAAAGTATGATACGGCATATTTTTAATCAATATAATTACTTCATTTTGGAATTATAATATTTTCGTAAGAAATTAATACCACTGAAAACAATATTATTACACTAAAGGAATAAACGAGATTCTCGACCGCGTTGTTCAAGTTTTTGTAATTTTACTTCATAACACACTCGTACATAAACATATTAGACTGAATTATAAATCAGGTATAATTAATTAGATAATCCTAGAAAAAGAATAAACTAAACCTAGTAAGCAAAAAAATATATACATTACATTCAGAATTCTAAATGTTTATATAAACGTTTCTCGCAAGGCCTGCCGGGAAAAAGATGTCAAACGTTCTTTGGTCAGACGATTGGAAAAGAACGCTAACATGATTAGTTTTGTTTTCAACAACCACATTACCATTTCAATTAAATACCACAAACAGTGATTAAATTTTGGAATAATTAGTTTTAAATAATAATACGGGCAATTTAAGGCGTAATTTATCGGATGCACAATGACAAAAAATACTACTATTAGATCTGCATTTGGAATAAATATTTTGCACTCTTTCAACTCATTAGACATTACGAACACTGATATTAATTAATCGCAAAGCTTAAACGTTTAAATACTTACTCACTACATATAACAGTGCAGAGTGCATGAGAATAATCTGCATAAAATGAACAAAAAATATTTCAAGCAGTAATTGCAAACATTTTCTTACTTACCTGCGTTATACAACCAACATGCATTCAGCCATGTTTTCTTCTGCAACTAGCTTTCAAACACTTTTCTCCTGATTGGCCAATTTCCAGTCAGTCACGTGATTCTTCCGCGCGGCTACTGAAATATTATTTGTAATGCTACAAGCAAATCAGCTGTTACCGCTACAGTTTGCTTTCAACCTGTTACCATTACAGGAAATTCTTCTGTAACTTTTTGATTTCTGTAACTTTACAAAACTTTTGCCTGTAAAGAGCGAACTTTTTTTTTACCGTGTAGAAAAACTAGTAAATTTTTTATTTTTTACCTTTAATTAGTAAACAATAACGTTTTTACGCATTAAACTGCAAATTAACTCAAATTACAGTAGAAAATCAAAAACAAATTATTCAGCGATCGAACTAGCATCATTCTACTCTGAAACTGCTTTTTTTTGCTGTTGCGTTATAATCGTTTATATTCGAAATATATTTCCATAATTCTCTGTTTCTTTTCGGATTCCTCAGAGATGTACATTTCTGAAGAAAACAATTTCTTGTTCCCCAGGGAAAAATAATAATAAAAAAATGTCTGAAAGCTTTCAGATTTTATATTACTCCCAAAGGGGCGATTTTTTGAACTTTTTGTCTGTTACCTTTATTAATTAAATATCATATTCTTCGCACTTAAGCCACATAAAATTCAATTCAACAGCAATATCGCAAAATAATATAAAAAGAGCATTATCTTTAGAATTTCCAATACACAGACTCGCGCGCTGGAAATAAAAAACGTTTTCTTTTCGTACTGTGTTGCCATCGCTTGCTTTGAAATTCTTGAATTTGTTAATCTAAAATTCGTTGAAAGTTTTACAAAATATGAAATAGATAATAAAACAAATGCGAAATTTAGGCTTCCAGATGCCCATATTCAAGTGGAGGATTACGTTATTGAAAATTTAATGTCTCTAGGCACCGTTGTTTGTTTATAGTGCGAGAAACATACATACATTCATGCAGATTCTTCATTATTTAATTTCTTTAAATATAACGTAGGGCTCTAATATTTGGTAGCAAAAATTTAAAAAGTGAAACGCCGTTTATGGTGAACCTATACAAAATGCCAAAACGAAATTAATAGCCCTTCGGGCAAACTGCCGCTTCGGGCTAAAAAAAAAAAAAAAAAAAACTGCAGGGACTCATAAAACCTAGTTTTTACTGTATTTTAAAAGATTGCGCTGTGTAAGCTTCATCACAGAGCTCAAAGTCACGAAAGGAAGTGAATCATTACAGCAATATATTCATAGAAAGACGGTTTAACGAATCTTTTAAGTATTAAATCAGTACATTGCTGTTGCCAAATGTTACTTTTAATCCTTAATTATTAAACATTATGATGTTTTTATGAGACGTGTTTAATATTCATTAGAGAGCAATGACATGACTTTTCTAGCTATATCCGTTTTATTAGGCTTCATTACCATTTTTAAATTTAATTTTATTACCACAGAAATGAAAACAGAAAACAAAACGTGTTTCATTTCGGACTTACGTGAATAAATATTATTATTTTGTTTCATTTGAAACAGAAATAGGTTGCGCACTTAAGCAAATAAAAATAATTCGACTGTTTATTTTTTTAAAGAATATTTTATGCTTTTTTAAGATACCTATTAGTTGCATAATCTTCTTCGAAATAAAATAAGACAAATGAAAAAATAAAATGTTTTCGCTAGCATTATGGTAAATAAATATTTGATAAATTATTCGAATTTTTCGAATATCCGAAGGGCTTGGATAAGTTTAAATTTGTATGCGTTTAATCTTCGATTTTCTTAACTGAACTACGCTTTTACTTTTAAGGAATTAATTGATATGGATAAGAGTAAAATGCGTTTAATATTGCATTGTCTTTTGTAATTAATTAATTGTAAAGGAATTTAAAAATCTATAATATTTACCTCCTTGAGGGCATATGCAGTTAATAAGTCACACAACGCAGAGAAGTCGAGAGAATTCGATAGTGAATGTGTGGTTAAAATCGGTGAATGCAGAGAGTTCGATTCCAGGCAGACGGGCTAGACGCATGTTTAGTTTTCGTGTTTTTTTCATATGTAACGTGGATACCATCCAGTTCTCCTTAGAAAATCCTCCAAGAAGGCATCCCTTTCCCTAAACAGATACCCCTTTTTTGCTTTGCCATAATCAGGTAAACTAATTTAACCTAGAGAGTTATATGCATTATAGGATGTTATATCATAAATTCATCGCCCACCAGCGGCCGAGCGGTAAAGTCGCTGAACACTGGTAGTTCGGTCTGAGGTTCGAATCCCGCGAACGGGCTGGCTGCATGGGCGTTTTCGTGGTATTCACCATGTGTAACGTGTATACGAGCCAGTTTCCCTTAGAAAGTCCTCCACGAAGGCATCCCTCCCCTTAGGCAGATAGTCGTAGTGTGCTTTGCCGTAATTAAATACATACGCACACGCATGAATTCATCAGTTTGGACTTGCTTGGTCACTTTGTTGAACAGTTGCTTTCGTGAGTTTCATCCACTAAATTTACAAACTAATTAATAACTTTATTTTTTGTTTACAAAGATCTTTGGTTTTAGATTTTGGTTGGTAAACAATAAAGAAATTTTTTGTCATGAAAAAATCATTCCATGAATAGAATTTAATTGGAAACATGTGAGTTCAAATTACCGCTCCGTAGGAAGTTAAGCTTTTCTCGGATTTCTTTTTCTACAAATTATTTTATTTTTAACAACAAATAATCTAGAATTTCAGAGATGTTAAAACTTGAATAAATATACAGCAGCAAATGAATGGCTGTTTAGTGAATTCGAAGCTAAATCTTTTGATTTTTACGGTTTTGGATAAATAACAATTTTGCATGTGAATTCTAATCGAAAATTCATTTTCTGTTTCCTTATACTGTAATTAAAGATTATCTATAAATTTATTATACTATAATGTAATATGTAATTTTCTTCGCACGCATACGGACACAAAGCTTTAGAATTAACATTACTCCTTGTTGTACTGTAGGAGGGTTCATGTGCGATTTATAAAGGATAAAAATATAATGTGGCGGAGGGCGAACAGTTCGTAAAAGGTGTGTTTCGTAAAGTTAACTATTATCTGAAAACAAACTTAACTTTCGATCGTTTGTAGTATAAGAACATGAAATAAGAAACTGAAAAATCCTGAAATATTCCCAAAGTTTAACTCCGATTTTCATAATTTTATGTTTAGAGGGTATATGAATTTGTTTTCCTAGAGCAAGCGATATTATTTGATAGAATATTCAAGAAAATTAAGATTACGATTCAAAAATGACTTTGCGTAGTTTTAAGGAGCTACAACAATGTTCAGAACTGGTTCTCTTTGTAGATTCTACATTCGTGCTAAAAAAATAAGCATTAGGCCCTAAAAGAAAAGGTGCGAATATAAATAGGTGAATTAAAACCTACAGTTTACATATGAGGTAGAAGCAGCATTGCCGAATGCAAATAGGTAAACAAAATTAGCATACAACGCAATCTTGCAGACATACCACAAAGCCTTAAAAGAAGCATGACGGACTTGCGCGTTTGCAAGCTATAGTTCTTCCTAATGCCAGATAGTCAAAACGGAAAATATGAGCCTAACACACCATTTCCACGATAAAATGAGTTGAAGGGTTGTCGGGATGTTGCAAGCTGGTGAAAGACAATCCGCTGTTGTGTGAGAGGTGAATATCAGGACTGAAGAGAAGGGCTAGCTCATAGAGCGTTTCCCCCTGAAACAGGCAGTGAGGAGTGATGACGTAGCAATGATGCCACTGAGCGCGGAGATGCAATTGACAACATAGAAATTAGCGTTTTAAATTTGAAGAATCAGCGTTTAAAATGAGCTGTGTGTGAAAGATAGCTATAATTTGGAAGAGACAATGTTATTGCAGTATGCATTTTACACTGAACATCACAAAATTTAATAGTACTTACTCAATTTTAAAATAATAGAGAAAATGCACTACTCTTAGCATAAAGTTCCTTTTTTTATTTGCAGGGATTTTTTTTTCTTTAAATGCCTGTTTGTTTCTAATCATTTCTTTACCTGCATGTTAACTAAGAGAACAGTACTACTGCTAAGATAACTAACTATAATAACAGCTATTTAAAATTAATCAAAAAAAACAACCTTAAATTGGCATAGTTTTAAACGTGTGGTTATATATGGCAAAATTTCTGCTAATCTAAGTTTGAGTTTCAGCCTAATTGTAAATTTTACATTAGCATATTTTTCTCCCGATTCATTATAATAACATATATTTTTTTAAAAAATAATTTTGTAACTTAGGCTTACATCAATATTTCATTTAAATAAATACATGTAAGATTGTTATCTTAATTTAGACAAAACAACTTTACTCACAGTACCTAAAATAATTATTTAATTTTTCAAAAGTGGGGGTTAAGGGGGCAGGTCTTCTTATGTCAATTACTTTAATATTATACTTTATATATATTTTATCTAGAATGCTAAGCTAGCACAAAATCGAATCAATAATAACAGAGGATACAATAAAAATAACTGTAACAATAACTTAACAGAATTAGTTCTCATTTGAAATATGCTTTACACTATTAACTTTTAAAATGCAATCTAGAAATATTTCAAATCAAAACATATTATATATACTTACTTTTTGTCTCTCGTTTCCCTTGACCATTAAATAATTTGGTTTTAGTTTGTGACACAATTTAATTCTCTTTAATAATATCAACATTTAAAACAGTTCCATCTTCTAAAACAAATCCTTTATCTAAAAAGTGGTTTCTCAGTAATTTGAGCCCACCAGAGGCCGAGCGGTAAAGTCGCTGAACACTGGTAGTTCGGTCCGAGGTTCGAATCCCGCGAACGGGCTGGCTGCATGGGCGTTTTCGTGGTTTTCCCCATGTGTAACGTGTATACGAGCCAGTTTCGCTTAGAAGTCCTCCACGAAGGCATCTCTCCCCTTAGGCAGATAGCCCTAGTGTGCTTTGTCATAATTAAATACACCAACACTCAGTAATTTGAGGCAGTGTGCTAAATCTGCAAAAACCCATATTTTTTTCGTTTGGAATACTGGATTTGGAAAATGAGAACTATTAATCGAAATCTGTAACTCTTTCCACAAAGTAGTAGATCCTCCTAAATCAGACACTATTGCTTTCACTTCTACTCTAGATGATTGAATATGTCTTATGAGTGAAAAAAGAAGTTCTTTCTTCATTGGAGTGTTAAAATCAAAAAATATTGGTTGTTTCCACTGCGGAATGAGACCTCTGATTAAAACAAACTGCACTTTTTGAAAAGGACCGATTTTGGTCCAGTTTAGATTCATAGCAGAGTTTAGAATCTATGTACATTTCGTCGAAACTGAGAACGCATATTTTTTCTACAGAATTCAAATATTGGCATCTTTCCTTCATTACAGCAAGAACATCACTCTGAATTCCTGGACTACATGAAAATTTAGCGCACCATCTCTTTAATGTGCTAGTGCTAGGTAAAGGAATTCCCATTTTTTCTTTCCAAAAATCGTAGCTTTTAGATGACAGAGCTCTTATGACAATGCAACGTGAAATATCTTCACTAGTCCACCGGATTTTTTCCTTCTTTTCTAGCAATGCGTTAATCTGCGTCTTTGTAAAAATATGCTTTAGACGTTTTTCCAAATTCTCCGATGTGTTCTGTTTTTTCCTAAATTTCGCTGTTTGGGATTTTAATTTCTGAATTTCCGATACAAATTTCTTTCTAGATGTCGTCCACCTTCTTTGTCGCTGAGCAAACATTCTAAAATCTTTCTTTTCTCGATTTTTCAATATTTTATTACAATTTTATAAGGATATTATTTTGTTCTCCAAATTATCAATACATTCTTGTTTATCTTTACACTTAGGGCACTCAGGGATATTGTTACATAGGGCATTGTCACTTGTGAGTTTTATTTCAAAATCATTCACATTTGATTTATTATTGTCAGCTTCAATTTCGTTCTCGGCCTCAAAATAAATTTTCTTTGGGCTTAATTCGTGTAGTCTTTCAAAAGCACTCTGCATTAGTTTTTTCAAATGTCTCCGATTTCTTGGTGTTATTTTGTTTACTGCACACGATAAATTTACTTTCGGCACAGCATTGCATTTCAACAGTTTCTTTTGCGGCAATCCAAGCAAGCGATTTCTCATGTCATCTTCATAATCACTGCACAGAAAATGTTCGCTGCAAATTCTTGCGTTTCTCACATTAATAGAATCCTGTCTTCGACATTTATGTATCCATTCTTTCGTCAAAAGCAAATTGTCCTTGGGGAAAGCGTGAAATACAATATCTCTTCCTTTCGTATTTCTATAAGTGTTACGGCACGTTGTTACAGCACAAGAAGCCATATTACATAAAGGATACTTTAAATATAGAATTTAAAAGGAAAACTGACTAAAACTTTATATACACAAATTATTTTAAATATTTGCATTATTAGAAAACAAATATGTATGATTAAAATTAATTTGGGATATGCGATCTCCAGAAAATCATCTCGCAACTGAATGAAACTACAGTTTTAAAGGCGCGAAATTAGAGCAGGTGCAACAGAGATACGTCAGATGACTTCCGGTTCCCCCCCTCAATGAGACTCGCGTCGGCGAGGAGTCGAACAAAGGAATGACCTAGCCCTTCTATTTATCCCTGGGTGAATATGCATCATAGTGTTATCAGTAGGCTGTGGAATCGTTACCAAACGGATTCAAATCCCTGTAGAAGACGAGGGCCTGAACGTAGCCTACGTCTAGGCCCACGGCTACAGACGTGGCGTTCTACTGGCTTTCTACAGACGTGGGCCGTTGTTGGAGGATTACCACAACGGCAGACAATCGTTTCCTACTGTTATGTGCAAGACGCTGTAGATCACTAACAGCACGACAGCTGGTGTCGCATCTCTCTGCTGTGCAAGGGGGCCCATATCCCTCCAAACTATATCGCGTCCAAAGACTTCCTTAGACGTTCTTTGGTCGCGTCGACTGCATGAAGGTGGACTGTACTTCCCGACGACCCGTGGTTTGTCCTTCTTTGTCCTCGTCGCATATCAGAGCGCGGTTGAATTGGCTCCGTGAACATGGCAGTTAGACACTAGAGCATTGGGGCCACGTACTCTTTACGAATGAATTTTGATATAACATCCAGAACAATTCCCGAAAGGCAATGATATGCTGAGAGCCAGGGACACGTTTTCGGGCGCCAAACATCGTCGAAAGAGCCTTACAAAGGAGAAGGCTTACTTGTATGGGTGACCGGAAAAATGCCCACAGGAAAAAAGCCCACAGGAAAAATGCTCACAGAATAATACTCACAGGTATAAAAGCTCACAGGAAAAAAGCCCACAATAGAAAAAAGCTCACATGGAAAAATGCTCACTTATAAATATGCTCACACGGAAAAAAGCTCAAATGAAATATGTTCACATGGACAAATGCTTACATTAACCTTTTCAGGGGCGATAAATAAAAGCATGAAAACTATAGTAAAATTTTGCATGTACTGTAATATTTTATACCACTGCCCTTGTACGACATTTTTTCCCCCAGTAATTGCTAATAATTAATTTTTGTTTCTTTTCTCTATTTTTGCATACTTTTGATGTGTATCTATAGAAATTGATGTTTGAAGGTAGTTATTCAAGTTTTGAGCCAAAAAAGTTGTAAGATTTCTGCAGAAATTTAAAATTTTAGAAATAAAATTAACATTTTTAGGCACTTTGATGATGCCTCTCAGTTGAACATTATGAAGCAGCCTTCGAAAAATCTCCTAAGACCACAAATTGTGTCGAAGTCTCTCATAACGCACTAAATTCATTATTTAATTGCAAGCCATCCCAGTATGTGGTTTTTATTTGACGGACTGAAAAAAGATTTAGCCTCTCAACGTTTGTTATTAGCTAATGTAAATACGGGATGTACTGAAGTAAAAAAAAGAAAACATGGAAAGCTTACATTTGATAAACGTGAATCATGTAAGAAACTATGATGAAATCGATGATAAAATTAAATATTTTGAGTAATTTAAATAAAATAATCATTCTAAATTCTCATTCATTATTCTTCTAAATTTTTATATTAAAAAATGTGTAACTTATATTTATTATTATTTTTTATTTTTTTAACAATTAAAATTATAATAATTTTTTACTGTATAATTCTGTTTCATGTTTACTTCCTTTCTCCTCTCCTTTTAATTCAAAACGGCCCACTGATTAAACGCCTTCTATTTTTGCGAAAATAGTAGGCATGTTTACATTTTGTTTAAAAAAACTGTTTTGTAATTATATATATATATATATTGTTTCATAAGAATAAATTGAATTTAATTAAATAAATTTAATTTAAATACAAATTTAATTAAATAATTCTTTGCGCCATTGCTGCAAGGAATGAAATTTAAATTTAAACAAATTTAATATCCGTTTGTAAAAAAATCCGTTTAAATCCGTTTGGTAACGATTAAATCTTTTATATGTTTGCACATTTTTTTAAATTTTTTTAAAAATTGATTTGGCTTTAAATTTGCTTTTTTTTTTTTGTTTTTTTTTGTTTTGTTTTATTTTTGTTTTTAATTTTGGCTTTAAATTTGCTTTTTTACTTTTATACGTGTTTGTTAAAATTTAAATTTAAATTTGTTTAAATATATATATATATATATATAATTTGAGGACCGCCGATTGACTCCAAAAAGAGAGGCATATTATAGCAGTCCCATATACAAAATTTCAACCTTCTGAGGGTACTCGTTTTTGATTTACGCGATATACGTATGTACGTACGTACTACATACTATGTATCTCGCATACATTTCATCTGCGTCACGAAAAAATTCTCTTTGGAATTCATTTTAAATTCATTTTACGATTCGTTTTGGAGCAAAGAGTCCTTTATTCTGTTACTACATACAGATATGACGCAAAAACATCGTTCGAATGTATTCGAGAGCAGTCAAAATGGATATTTTCGTTGAAATAAGATACCAGAAATTGTTCGCTATTGCAACACTTCCTTTACCTCTTACAAGAACAGTATTTCAGCATCGTATGGATTAATTTTTAAAAAAAATCATTTCGTTACGCTAATTAAAAACATCAAGGCTTGTTTTTAATATTCCAAGAAATCTTTTGTAAAATTATTTAATATTCGAATACAAATCAACCAAAATAGTGGATTTTCTAATAACATGATCCCAGTTTTTTAAGAAAGACACTCTAGCTTCAATTTATTCTCCTCGTTCTTTGGCGTCTCCTCGTCTATCAATAAATAGGTCTCATTCAGTTATCTTCTGATTTATCACTTAAGACAGAGTTTTATGACAACATTTCACCAAATTTTGGCAAGTAAAATGTTTTGATAAAGCATAATGTCTAAAGAGAATTATTAAAAAAAAAAAAAAAAAAAAAAAAACCTATAAAAATCTGAAAGGTTTCAGATTTTAAATTTGTGATGTAGCCGTTCCTCAATAGACACTAATGCCGGCTAGCTTTAAAAGGATTTATTAACAGAGCACACAGGAGCGGTTACAAACAAAAGAAATATACATAAAAATGAAACATATACCAAATGGAACATCAAATATTGAGAATAACATAACATAGTAAGCTATTATCATGGCGGCTGGAGGTCGACTGACGTTTTTTCATATCGCCACGAGATGGCGTTTAAATAAAATAGTTCGGTTACAGTTCATGAGTTCATGGCGTGAATAAAATAGTTCAATTACACTTAAATAGGTCTGTTACATCCTCCCCCTCTGACTTCGTAGACGTCTCGGCAAGAAGTCAGGAACTGACATTTGTCTAATTTGTGCAGCGGGTGGAGAATCAGATGGACGGGCTCCAGTTTGACGAGGAGTAGATTTTGCGTCACAAGCACCTTGTGCAACAGGTGCAGATTCGGATGGTATTACACGTTTCGGGCGTCCTCTTCTCTTTAAGGGAACCACTGGAATTACACGAGCTGAGTTTTGCTTATTTCGATCTTGATATGGTTTCAAGGCTGAAACATGATACTTGCCGAGAATTTTGTCTGGTTCATGAGGATCGGCAATATCATAAGTGGTTGGAGATCTTGTAGTCACTATCACATAAGGACCATCTCTCTTGGGCATGAATTTAGCAGTTTTCGTCAGTGGACCTTTGCTGATTGGGTGGAGGGTGACCCAAACTTTATCTCCAGGAACGAATTTCGGTGTTTCTCTTCGTTTTTTGTCAGCATATCGTTTCTGCTTATCTTGATGCATTTCGACTCTTTCTCGTACCTGTTGTACATTTCTTGCAAAACGTTTCAAATATGGAGTAATTTCGGGAACAAAATTATCGTACTCAATTACGGCTTTTATATCATGCTTTACATCATCTAAGGTTCGTAACTCTCGTGCAAATTGAAGAAAAGAAGCAGAATGTCCAGTTGAATCACATTTGGCTGTATTCAAAGCAAACCTTATTACTGGCAGTTTATCCTTCCATGACTGATGGTCGTTACCAACAAGTATTGCTAAACGTGGTTTCAGATCTCTATTCTTCCTTTCAACTGGGTTAGATTGTGGGTGATAGACAGGAGTAAGACTTTGATCAATGTTCAAGATATAGCATAGTTGTTGCATAACAGCACTAGTAAACTGGGTACCATTATCACTTATTATTTTCCCGGGTAACCCAAATCGAAGGGCGACTTCCTCCAAAAGAATAGTGGCACATTCTCTGGCCGTGGCTTCCTTTAAAGCAAATAGTTCTGTCCACTTCGTAGCACAGTCCTGCACAATAAAAATCCATTTTTCACCAGACGGTGTTTCAGGAAGGGGACCGAAAAGATCAATTGACAAGGTCTCAAAACGTTGAGCATAGACTGGAGTTTGAAGTAAACCAGATGGCTTTTGATTAGTGGCTTTATAACGACAGCATTCGAGACAGCTTTTGACATATTCTGCTATATCCTTTCGCATTCCAACCCAGTAGTATCTTTTTGCTATTTGATAAAATGTTCCTTCAGATCCATAGTGACCGGCCGTTGGCGAATCATGATATTCTTTCAAGATTTCTGCTTTTCGTTTTTGAGGCATAACTAGTTGAGCTTCTTCCTCTTCTGAATCAGGGGAATATCGGTACAAAACTCCTCTGTTCATAACGTAGCCTCTTCCAGTCCAAGTTGCACAGTCTGCTTCTTTCTCTGGACTTTCAAAAGTTTCGATGATCTTCCGAAGATCATCATCTTCTAGCTGTGATTGTCTTAATTCTGCAGGGCTAATAGTAGGGATTTCGACAGAGACAGCACATACTTGACAAGAATCTGTACTTGAGTGTTCACAAATAGGACGAGACAATAGATCAGCAATAAAGTTCAATCGTCCAGGAATGTAATTGATAGTCAGATTGTAGGATTGGATTTGTAAGGCCCATCTTGCGAGCCTACCAGTTGGTGACTTTAAAGACATCAGCCATTTCAATGGTTGGTGGTCAGAGGTGATTGTGATAGACTGGCTTTCAACATATCCTCTAAATTTGTTGAGTGCCCATACTACTGCTAAGGCTTCTTTTTCTATGGTGGAATAGTTTCGTTCTGATGCAGTCAGCAAGCGGCTGGCATATTCTATAGGGTGTTCTTCATTTTTCTCCCCCTGTAGCAACACTGCTCCAATGGCTACATTGCTAGCATCTGTGCGAATGATGAAAGGCTTCGTTCCATCAGCTTGCTTAAGAATCTGCGGGCTAATTAATTTGGATTTCAGCTCTTGGAAAGCATTTTCTTGTTGTGCTTCCCACTTCCACAGCGCTTTCTTCTTTGTTAAATCCGTTAACGGTTTGGCTATTTGAGAAAAATTTGGAATATATCGACGATACCAGGAACACGTTTGTACGAACGATTGCACTTGCTTAACAGTTTTCGGCGATGGCATGTCTGCAATGGCAGCAGTCTTGTGTGGATCAACAGCTATACCATGCTTAGTAATGTAATGCCCTAAATATTTCACTTTTTCACAACAGAAGTGGCACTTCTCACGATTAGCATTGAGCTTGAATAATGATAGACGTTGGAAAACTTGTTCTAAGTCATAAAGGTGCTTTTCGAAGCTAGATGACAGCACGATGATATCATCTAAATATGTCAAAGCAAACACATTATTAAGTCCAGAACGGAACCTATCTATCAATCTAGAAAAAGTGGCAGGAGCGTTTCTCAATCCGAAGGGCATTCGGGTAAATTTATGTGTACCAAAAGGGCAAACAAAAGCAGTCTTATTTTGATCTTCTTCAACTACTCTCACCTGATAATAACCGGATCTCAAATCAATAGTTGACATATAAGGTGTCGGTTTTGCTTCACTCAACAAATCATCTATACGTGGCAAAGGATAAGTGTCTGGAACGGTTTGAGCATTTAGGTTACGATAATCAATGCATAACCGTACTTTTCCATTTGCCTTGGGAATCAGAACCACAGGAGAGGCATGGGGGCTTTCACATTCTTTTATGATACCTTGTTTTAGAAGGGAATCAAGTTCCTTTTTCAACAGTTCTTTCTTACTTGGGCTCATCCGATATGGAGGGACTGAAACAGGGGGGCTGTTTCTTGTGTTAATATGGTGTTCAATGAATGGAGTGGCTTCTCCCCCTACTTTGAAGACAGTGTGATATTTGTTAAGCAATGCATCAGTTGCAAGCCGTTGGGCTGTAGTTAATTGTTGTCCTTCATTTTCTCGTAGTTGGCAGTTGTTTACAACAACTGGGGTTTCTTCCAGTACTTGGGATTGATAAGTTTTCACGAAGCTATATTTTCTTCGAGGTTCATCAGAAAATTTCCACCTATTTTCAGCAAGATTTAAATCAATTTTAGCTTTTTGAAGAAAGTCAATCCCTAACAGAGTCGAGTTATATTTGGCATCAGGCAACACAAGGAGCGGAGTTTTGAACTCTCTGCCTTCGAGAAGAATAATTTGTTCGGTGCAAAGTACCTCTTTTTCAGATACCAAACCATCAGCGAAAGACACTTCTAGTGTTGTCTTTTCAAATACTGCATCTTGTTTCTGCAGAATATGATAGAGGGATTCACTTGCAATTGAGTGACTAGCACCAGTGTCGGCGAAAGCTGTACCGGAAACACCACCAATACTAATTGGAAATACGGCAGTCCGAGTGGAAGATAAACAGGATCGGATTTGGATAGTGCCAAAATTTGATGAATTTGAAGTCTTTGGGGGGTTACAGTCTGGACATTTAGACTTGATAAAACCAGTTTTTCCGCACCCATAGCATGTTAAAGGAGGTCGCTTTTCCTCTATTTGTTGCTGACCACGATTTAAAAAGGTTTTATGAGTTCCCTGTATGTCACTTGTTCGATTTTCCACTTTGTGTTTGGATGGATTAGTCGATTTGTAAGAATAGTTCCGCTTGCCAGGAAGTTGAGTTTTATAGTTCGTATCACGTGCAGCTTCATAATCATCCAATTTCTGTACTAATTCAGATGAACTCTTTATTTTCCCCCAAGTATCAATAAAATGCTCCTTAACGTTACTATTGACTCTTCTTTTAAGCTGATCCGTCAGGACCAAGTCTTTGAATGATTCAAAGTCTGTAACATCGAGACTATGAAGCCTAAAATAATTGTTTAATTAATCTTCTAAATAATTGTTTAATTCGTAAGCAAAATCTTTCCATAAAGACCCAGGGTGTTTTTGGTGTGTAGTAAGTTTAATTCGAAATGATTCAGCATTTAATTTGAATCTTTGTATCAGAATCTTCTTGATGTAAGAATAATCTTCTAATTTGTCTTTTGGTTCTCTTAAAATAATTTGCGAAATGTCTATAGACAGAAGAGGTAGGAGATGAGTGATGTAATCTATTTGTTTTATATTAACTTTCTCACATTATCTTTCAAAAATTTGCAGGTAGGTTGCAATGTCAGAAGTTCCTGTAAATTTAGGGATTAGGTGTTGAATATTTGTTCCAATAGCTGCATTTGAAGCAAAGGCGGCATAGTTAGGGTTTGAGCTAGCAGCTGCCAGGTTTATTTTTAAACGTTCCAATTCTAATAAAAGTTCTTGTTCTTTTCTTTGACGTGTCTCCAGATCGTTGCTTTCACGTTGTTTTTGTTGTCTAGTTTCGATTAAAGTTTCCAGAAGATTCCTGGTAAAAGCCTCATCATAAGTGTCAGAATTGACAATAAGATCTTTAAGATCTATTACTCGCATAGTGTCGTTTACAGTGAAACCCAGTTCTGCAGCGAGAGTTTTTAAATCCTCGTTTCGTGCTTTGGCAAGGTAAGCCATAATTATATGAGAGGTCAGGGGGAAGGGAAAAGATGAAGTTGAATTTGTTGTTATTTCGATTTTATTCACAATACAGTATTATAGAATTAATAATTATACCTTTAAGTAAAATGTATATACCTCTATTAAACAGCATGTATGAATGTAAACAATGTTACTCGTACATTTATATACCACTATTAAACAGTATTTATAAATGTAAACAATAATACTCACAAAGTTTATTATTTCAGAGTCGTAAAAATATCATAAAATGCCCTCATAAATTCAACTTGTATCAAGAAAATAACATATAATAAATTGCTCAAAAATTGTTTACTATTTAGCAAAACATACAAAACATACATAAATGTCTTACCATAAGCTTTTATATTTAAGCTGAATTCTTCGAAATCTTAATCTTAACAAAATATTAAGCTGATTAAGCAACACACACTTAGTAACTCTTTTACCTTATTTAAATAGTCATTCGATTTTATTCATAATTATTTTCTTTCGCTTCAAGAAATATTTTCAAGACATGCATTCATTAAAGGAAAACAATCGTATTTTCTTAAAGTATTATACTATAATCATTTTCTCAAAATGTTCGTCGAAAGATAAATCAACAAGTACAATATTTTATTTTATGTAGAATAAAACATTTAATAAGTAACAACAGCACTCAAAGGAAATAAAAATAATAAAAGATTTGAGGTAAACACATCATAAATCATCGCTAGTCTAAACATTTCCGCGGGGGGAAAACATCTGCTGCTGTATGTCAGAATCGAAACTAATAAATTCTAATGAACAACGTCCATGAATATATTCAAACTTTAACATCAAAACATGTATTCAGTGAAACAATATTATTCACAAATTAATTTACTATGCGCATTAACATTTTAAAATAACAAATTACAATTCAAGAAATAACGTTTGGTTAACAGAAAGCCGTTTGCTTTCGTTTAATACTCTTATGTAGTATCAATAAATGAGATTTCAGTAAAGAATTTACATTTGCTTTAAGAAGCAGCTTATAATAAATAATCAGTTTAAAAGAACTTTAAACTCAGATTAAACGATAATGTAAACGAAACTTATCTTTTCTGTTGAAATTGTCTAGTTGATGATTCGATGTGCTAGCAGCACGGTATGACAATTTTAATTCCAGAATTGGTTTCCAGAATATTTGACCAGTAGTCCACACCTGAAAAGAAACTGAGCCGATCTCCAGCAACTAAAAGTTAAATTCGGGAGTAAGAGCTTGTTAAAGCCAAACAGAAATTCTAAACATTTTGTTGCGCCATTTTGGATTCAAATTTAGTTGGCCGCCAATGTGATGTAGCCGTTCCTCAATAGACACTAATGCCGGCTAGCTTTAAAAGGATTTATTAACAGAGCACGCAGGAACGGTTACAAACAAAAGAAATATACATAAAAATGAAACATATACCAAATGGAACATCAAACATTGAGAATAACATAACATAGTAAGCTATCATCATGGCGGCTGGAGGTCGACTAACGTTTTTTCATATCGCCACGAGATGGCGTTTAAATAAAATAGTTCGGTTACAGGTCATGAGTTCATGGCGTGAATAAAATAGTTCAATTACACTTAAATAGGTCTGTTACAAATTACATCCAAAGGGGCGTTTTTCTACCGTTTTGTCTGTTACCTTTATTTGTTAAATATCAGGTTCTTCGCATTTAACCCATAAAACTCAGCTCAAAAGCAATATAGCAAAATAGTTTTAAACTGAGCATATCTTTAGAATTTCCGATACACCGTCTCGCGCGCTGGAGATATAAATGTTTTTTCTGTACAACGTTGCCATTGCTCGCTTTGAAATCCTTGAATTTGTTAATCAAAAATTCGTTAAAGTTTTACAAAATAGGAAATCGATAATAAAACAAATTCCAAATTTCAAATTTGTGCTTCCACATGCCCATATTCGCAATAGGATTACCTCATTCAAAATTCGATGGCTATATAACGCAGGACTCTAACATTTGGTGACAACAGTTAGAAAAGTGAAATGGACATTTCTAATGAACCAAAGCAAAATCGCAAACCGAAAACAATAGTCCTTCAGGGACAAAGCCCCCTTTGGAATAATAATAATAATAATAATTAAAAAAAACATTGTTTGCCCTTTATTACTTTGTCGAACATATTTTTCTTTAATAATGCTGTTAAAATCTAAGCACAGAAATAACTTACCTGAAGAACTAAGCTTGAAACTGCTACTTCCCAAATTGACATTTGTAAAGTCATTAGGTTTTATAAATGCAAGAACATCGAAAAAAGTGCAATGCCTTTGCCAGAATTCGAACTCAGGAACTCCCGAATACGTGTCGAGCGGGCTTCTAGTTACACCATGAAGGAACGTTGAAAGGAGGGAGAAAATGCCTTATATATTTCCCCTTTTGTAAGGAGACTGGAGATCAAAGGAACTAGTCGCCAGATCGTGGTGGTTACGAATTATCATCCACTACCTTCTTAGTTTGAGACAACTGTAGAGTATTTAGAATTTTTCTAACTGAAGAAACTGGGAAACTTTCGAACTGAGGAAACTGAAGATATTTGCACTTGCCATCACCGGGATTCGAAGTCCCGACCCTCCCCCCGAATGCGCGTTGATCGTGTTTCCAGTTAGACCACGAAGACATACGGAAAGGAGAGCTTTGGTTTTATGTGATGATAGCAAAGATTTGAAGGGTATTTGCCTAAAAGGAGGGATGCCTTCATGGGAGACTTTTTAAGTAAAACTGGCTCGTATACGCATTAGACATGGGAAAAACTATGAAAACGCCCATGCAGCCAATCTGTTCGAGGGATTCGAACCTCGGACTGAACTACCAGTGTTCAGTGACATTACCGCTCTGGCGCTGGTGGGAGAAAATACCTCCCGAAAGTCCAACAGTTCTTGAAGATTAAATTGGATTTAATTGACACTAGAAATTTATTTAGATTTATTTAGTAATGTTTGGTGTTCGCTGTTTCAATTACAAAATTTTAATAATGTTTGACGAAGAATCATTTAACATATTTTCCTTTTTTCTTAAACATCATCCAAATATTGTATATTACCTACTGCATTGTTTTGTTTTTAGATTCATCTCTTTTCATTCCGTTTCATCTTCTGTTTTACTAGATATTTACGTTATAAAAATTATTTAATACTATTCAATAGATAATTGATTCTTCGTCAAACATTATTAAAATTTTGTAATTGGAACAGCGAACACCAAACATTACTAAATAAATCTAAATAAATTTCTAGTGTCAATTAAATCCAATTTAATCTTCAAGAACTGTTGGACCTTCGGGAGAGAGAAAAATAAAGAATTAAGTGTGCTTTTAACCGAGATTCAAACTATGGATCTTCCAATTCTATGCTAATCTCTAAACTACGAAAGCACATACGTGGAAATGCAGTAATGGTGAATCTTCGGATTGTGGTAACTTGGCGATTTTTTTGGCGAAAGTTTGGCGACCAACCCTGCTAGTTTTTTTTTTTTTTTTTGGGGGGGGGGGACGCCATTTTGTTTTCACAAAGTAAATGAATGTTTTTTAACTCAACATCTTTTAAAATTTTTAAAATAAGCTCCTAGTCGAATTACGCTTATACTAGAACTTTTATGGAACAAAAGTGCTTAATCATGACGAAGATTAGGCGCGAAATTGGGAGAAAGTGCAGAATCGCCCACTGCTTCGCGCGTTTTTAAGAATTGCACATACGCGGTATCCATGTGCACGTCGACCTATTTTCACTTAAAAAAACATCTCAGAATTGCACAAAAATGGCATTGCGCACACTCTTGATTTTATCCATGTACACATCGACCTGTTTTTACTTAAAAAGTCAAAGAAAACTGACAGAAATCCAATTTTTCTTACTCTTGTAAAAAGCTCCAAACAAATAAGTGGGCGATTTTACACTTTAGCAGCGAAATTGCTTCTAAGTGCTTATTAGCTAGAATCACGATCGGAATTTTCTGGAAAATGTCACATGACATGTCTCATTTCTCTCAGACAAAATAATCTGTGATTCGAACTGTGTACTTCTCAGATTATAGCTAAAGTCCTACCTAGTAACTATTATCGCCTTACCAAAATATCGCCAAACTACCTGTTACCATATTCCAAAGATTAGCCGCAATAATTTTTTAGACTTTCTTCCCCTTTTAGTGTGACTCGGAGATTTGCACGATACCCAGTCGATTAAATTCAGGTGATGACGGGTTACGGTTCACCATACTTTTAGCTAAAGCCCAACTATGAAGACTTTAAGCTTACGTTGCAGGAAACGTGAAAAAAATCAAATGTGTTCTCTCCGAGATTCGACCCACGGAGCTTTCATTTACTAGTTCAGTGTGATAACCACTTAGATCGCAAGAGACGCACGGGCAAATGTGCAAATTTCTTACATTCTCTCTCACTTAAAACACGACTGGCAAGAAGAGCGAATCTCAGTTGACCAAACACAGGTAGTGAGAATTATTGCCTACCAGATTTTAGTCCACTATAATCAACCGTTGGCTTTCGAGAGCGAAACACGTTAAAATCCAATTGTACCCATGCGGAACTCGATACACGGATCTTTCTATCTAGATGCCTGTCTTAACCACTTACACTATAAATTCACTCGCTAAAGAATGCGATAGTTCCGTCGTCGTTCTTCCGTCGTGTCTGCTTTCATGCATATAGTTAGAGTTAAATATAGTTTGTAAAACTTAATAAATTATAAATTTTATGTAAGTAAGCAGTTATCAAAATACCGTTTTCATTAAAAAGTTACCGATTCACCGTTTCATTATCTTAATTGTTACTTAGAAATCAAATTAATTTCTTATTTCTTGCCGAGAATACATTTTTAATATATGCTATTCAATAAATTTTTTAATCAGTAAGGATTAAAAATTTAAATTCTTTAAGATTAATTTAATAAATTAAGATTTAATTTTACGTTTTTAAACTTTTTTAAATTTTTAAATATTAAATCATTTAAATGAAATTAAAAATTTAAAAAGAAATGCATCGTTTAAGAAAACATTTAAAACTGTATTACAAAATAATACATTTCCGCTAAGAAGTTTTTTTCACTGACAGATCCTACTAGAAGGTGAAGTTCAAGAGCCATTACCCTATCGTTTAAAGTAAAAAAAAGAAAGGGGGGGGGGAAAATATAAATTTTCGGTTCCGTTTCTTCAAGGAATGATCTCGACCTGCTTACGTAAAACAACGGATGACCCATTTTCTTAGCCTCAGAAATAAGCTTTCCTTCAAAAGTCACGTGAACATGTCGTAATCGATGGGTTCTAGCGCCAGCTCGATTCATAACAAATCGTGAGAGCGTCTGTTTCAGATACCCAACGTAAACGAGAGTAGCGATTCGCAATGCCTCCGTTATCATCGAGCGCGAAAAATTAGAACGAGCCGTTCGTTCACCTTTTTTCCACGCCAAACGCGTATTCCGTCGCAGTACTTCCCGAGAAAGAGTAACGTGACGACGCATTTTGATTTTCTTCGTTGTTTCTCGCGCGAGATAGGAATTCGCAAGTTAGTGGATATGAAGACATGTTCAGTGGGCTGGCATAAATACATAACTTGCAGAGTTTTCTTAATTTATATTCGAGTGTCTCAGCGTTAAGATAGATAAGCTTCGACGAAAGATTAGTCTTTCCTGCTTTTCATGCTGTAAAGTGATATGTAATTCTATTGGGGGTGGGGAATAGCCTTCAAGATCAGCTGTTTTAAAATTTTTCTGACCCCCGATTTCCTTGATCTCAGCATAAATTTAGTATGGTTCCATTTTTCTTCTAGGAAATTTAAAAAGAAAAAATCTGATGTGTACACCACATGATTTCCTTGCACGGAATATTAAAGGCATTTTTTTCTTGCATTTCATTTTAACTTATTGGATTGAATTAAATCTACTTCGTCGATGGCGCATATACCACAATAGAATAAATGAACTCTTTAAAATTCACTATATTTCTTTATTATAACAACACTCTGACGCTAGGTTCATTTAACAACATTACATTTCGTCCATATTATAGCTCAGAATACATATAAATTTATATCATTTGAAGAATTATCTAATCGTTGACACATATTCTATTCAAATACTATAATAAATCTGAAACGATGTATAAAAGAAATTAAGCAAACAAAACAAAAAAGAAAAGGTTTTCACAGACGATTCAGTATTTCTCGTTCAATTAATTCAGTTGTCACTTCCCGCCAAAGCAAAAATACATAAAAACTCAAAATATCTGTATTAAAAATTACGACGTAAATCTTAAACGCTTATTTCCTCGAAAAAATTCCAGAAAGGATTAAGCATGATTTAAATAATAAATGAAGGCGTTATCTTTGTTGTTGCGAAGCTAAGTTTCTCTAGATTGGCAACAAATCCCCTATCCTGCTGTTTCAAATGTAAACAAGAGCAATGGCCTCCCTCAAAAACATTATTAGGCTTAGCGGCACATAAGCAACTTTAAAATTGTTGATATTCTAAAAATATTGCATACAGATGTACTAAAGGCATAAAAACCTTAACTGGAAGATAAGAACAACATAATTCAATCATTTTTAAAGCAAGAAATGTACAATTTACAAACATATAAGAGTAAAGAAACTGAGATCACTGAGCCGGGTAACAGAGTGGATATATATATAAATATATTTATATACGTTTGGTGCGGCCGATTGCAACCAACATACGAGGTGCACATCTATATGTTATAGGAGTCCTATATACAAAATTTCAACGTTCTGAGGCTACTCGTTTTTGAGTTATGCGAGATACGTACGTACATACGTTCGTACAGACGCCACAAACAATTCTCTTTAGAATTCATTTTAAAGCAGTTTTATAATTTTTTTGGAGGAAAAGAGGGTGCTACTTTGGTAGACAGTTGCACGGATTTTGGCGATTTTTTTTTTTTTGGCGAGCGATACGACTTATGGTAAACCCATGGGTAGATAAGTTATTTATGGTAACCGATACTTTGTTGTAATTTTATTTAAAAAATAATGCGTTTTATTATGCATAAATTCCGTGTTTGAAATATTATTTATGGCTTCTAAATATTAAAAATCAATTTAATTTTGCATTTTTATTTGAAATAAAAGTTTTATTGTTTATGATAATTTATGTAATTTTATGTTGTGGATGATGTAATGAATGACGTCACACTTTAAAAGTAATTGTTTTTAATATCTATAAATTTATATTCGTCATGTAATCCGCTCCTTGATTGGTTACTGAATATTTATGCATTACCTCGCCATTTTAAAATTTTATTATTCATATCTTCGAATTCCTTAGATTACATTTTTCAAATTTTTTTACAATTTTTTTCCCTTAGATTACATTTTTTAAATTGTATTACATTTAAAAAATTTTTTCATTGATATCTAAATTATTATTCCAATTTTTTTGTGGTACTTATCAATATACGACAGGTTAAATATTCAAAAAAACGTGAATACATATTTTTCTTTTAATTTATAATTGTATACTTCAATTTTTATTAAAAAATTAATACACTGTTTTCAAAAATTGAGATTATTTATTGCCACATATGTTTTAATGTTAAATAATTATATCCTATAAAACTTATTTTAAAGGATTTGAATGTAAGTAATATTTTAATTCTTTTAAACGTTGGTATGATGTTTTTAAATCGCTATTCAATTTAAGTACTATTTTAATCCAATTGAACTTTAGCGCAATGTTTTTATTCTATTTCTTTGCTATATAAAAGTAATAATAATCGGTACTTTTCCGTTTCGCCGGCACAAATCTCGCCAAGAAGACTTTGTTGGCGACAGCATGCAGTATACACATAAAAATGTTTAGTTCTAAGAATGTTTTATTTTGTACGCATAAACATATTAATGTGATTTAAAATTTTGTAAAAAGCCAATAAATTTGCAAAAAGACATTAATTGAAAAATTTACTATGCTTTCATGGTCCAACATCCTGATTCGCCGGTTCGCATCAGATGACACAAAGTGATCTCATCTCACGTAAACTACGCTACAAAAATATTTCTCTACATTAATTTCAAGTTAAATCTTAATTTATAATACAAGTTTAAATGCAAGAATTATTTCAATTCGTACGAATAGCTTACTCAGAAATTATGTAAAACCACAGTGCTTTACTTCGCTAGTGCATTCTCATTAGAATGGATGAATTTAACCCTTAATTTTGCCTTTCCTATATTTTCGCTTTCGTGTGAGCGGTGTGATTGCATCCTAATTGACTTAATTACCGCAAATGGTCTTAGGGTATAAAATTGAACTATCTGGTAAACATTCTATGTAATTGTATGTCAGTATTGAAAGAAACTGATAAGAAATGGCTGCGACATATTTTGAAAATGAAGCGTAAAAGGTTACCAGCGAAGATATTCCGTTTGGCATCAGTTGTACCATTATTGGCGACTTTATCGTTTGCGCCGGAAAAACAGAAAAGTACCTAATAACCTTACTTTAGTATTTTATACTCATAGTAAATGCATTTATTTTTGCCTGCCATCTTAAAAAACGACATTTTTAACAAAAAATTAATCCGTTACTTTTAACGATATTTATTTTTTAAGTTTCGATTACTTTACTTTGCAAGTAAAATACGTAAAAACAGCGTTTTTCAAGGTGGCTGACGATTGTAAAAACCGCGCCAACAATTGCGCCAACGTAAATCGCCAAAAATCCGTGCAACCGTCTACCAAAGTAGCATCGAAAAGAGTCTTTTATTCTGTCTTTACGTACAGATGTCACGCAAAAACATCGTTAAATTGCATTAGATAGCGGTCAAAATGGATATTTTCGTTGAAATATGTTGCCTGAAACTTTTCGCAATTACAATATTTCCTTTTTACTTCGTACAAGGAAGTAAAAACACTTAAAGCTTTTTACAAACGCGTGTTTCTGTAGACAATTTTACAACACTGGAGTAGAGGAAAATGTGGAAGCATTGGTGAAAATTTTTACAATTTTTAAACGTGAGAAACAATTTCTTGAAAATATTTTATTAAAAAAAGTACTTTTATCTCTATTCAACTGTATGGTATTTTGTATTAAAACGTGCATTCATTAGAAAAGAGACTTTTCTTCTCCTTTAGCATGTATGCAGAAACACACATTTTAAATTCAGTACACAAATTTGGTAAACACATTCAGTACACAAATTTGGTAGCCATGATTACACAAATGTTTTCTGACGTTCATGCTGAACTTAATAACTATGCCTGAAACTCCTGCTTGTTAATTGGTTAATTGAGATTACGGCAAAGCACATTAGAGCTATCTGCCTGAGGGAAGGGACGCCTTCGTGGAGGATTTTCTAAGCGAAATTGACTCGTCTACACATAACACACATGAAAAACCACGAAAACTATCATGCAGCCAGCGTGTTAGCTTGGAATCGAACCCAGGTCGTAACTACTCGTGTTGAGTGTCTTTACCGCTCGGTTGCCGGTGGCTTGAAACTCCTGTCTGTCATATGTACAACATTCGAAGTGATTATGTTGAATTACTTGGTCATGACGAAGAACATTGAAACAATATGCCTGAATCCTAATGCTACTATGTTTTCGCGGAGAATTTATTAACACATATGAAGAAAATCAACCTCATGTAGCCAGCGTATTCAACCAACACCCCATAGAATTTAACTAGGGGACCTCTAGAACTAGGGAACTGCATCTAGGGGGTGCTAATTCATCTAGTAGATATAGAACTCGAGGTTGAATCACAGTGTTTTGCGGTTTTAGCCATTCAGCCGCTCGGTAGACATACAGTAAGACCCCGCTTAACGCGGGGGATACGTTCCATCGAAGTAGAGCGTAATGCGAAACAGCGCTAAGCGAGGCTATCTTAACATGTAAATAATGGGGTTAGGGGAAGACGGATAAAAAATGGTTAGGCATTAAATTTAATAATTTTTTTTAATAAAAATAAAATCAAACATTTATTTCTTACAAAAATAAAAACAATATAAACGAATATACTTTTAAAAACAAATAAAATTCTCAGTCAGATCATTCAGTCTATTCTGGGTTTCCAATTTTCTGCCTTTTTGTCAAGAAGGCATTATGATAGATTGGCTTAATGGCATATTGCGTTCAATTTCGTCGTCAATCCATATAGAGAGTCGTTTTTCCATTTCCTCTATAATGTTATTGCTAGAACGGGTAATTCTAGTTGCAGAGCTTGACGTAGTTGCAGTTGCCGATGACAGTATTTTTTCTTTATTCTTAAGAATTGTCCTTATTGTTGAAGTTGCCAAAATCAATGCAGCACTAATTTGAGATTGACGTTCACCAGAATCTAATCTTCTAATCACTTGCATTTGAGTTTCCAGTGAAATGCTTTTTCTGGTTGCTTTCTTTTCTTGTTTTTTATTATCACCCATGATAAAAACTAAAGATCATAATATTTGTCACTGTATTAATCGTTATAGTATTATACAAATTTATAAACTTACAATAATGTCAACAAATGTTTCAAATGATAAAAATGCGTCCACAAAGCAAGAAACACAACTACACTGTTTCGGATATGTTATTTGGAAACCTAGCGCTGCTCACAATTTCGGAGAATCGCTGGGTTGAAATAAAAGAGCGCTATACCGAAACAGCGCTAAACGAAACAGCGTTAAGCGGGGTCTTACTGTACTCAAAATTTAACCAAAACTTTTAGAGCAGGTTAAAACATAAGTTCCCATAAGTTCTGCTCCTGGCTACTCTTATATTTTTACGAGATTACATAAGATTCTACTAACATTCTAGTTATATCATTAGATTTTACTACAGATTTCGAATGTTCGATTTCCGGATATTGCTACATAACCAATGTCTAAAGTTCTAAGCGAAGTAACGCACTCTTAAAATTTCGGAAATGTTATTTATACTTTTCCATCGGAAATTTTGGTGGACATTTTAAATTTATGGTCTTTGTGATGCTATTGTGCTGCTCAACGTCTTAACAGTTTTTGTCAAAGTAAGAAATAAACTGAGATAAATAATTTATTAATATCATCTTCACTGAAGGTAATTTGCTTGAAAAATGAGCCTATGAAATTATTAGGCTCATTTATATAACGATAAAGCACTTGAGGGCGTCTGTGGGGCTATTAAAGCCTTTCTAAAGGAAACTGCTTCTCATTCACGCGTTACACATGAGAAAAATCACGGAAACTTCCACGCACCTAGCCCGTTCGTCGAAATTTGAATCTAGTTCAGCTACCAGTGTGCAGTAGCTCTTCTCGGCCATTGGTGACACTGTGAAAATAGCTGCTATTTTTTTTCTAAGTGTTTCCTCTTTTCTAAATATCGAAATTTTATTTATGATAGTTATAAGATAGGCGCTTTACACTTTGCAGAAACATACGAATATTGAATGGGATAAATTTATTAGAACTATTGCAAAGATATGTAAACTTCTAAAATGGGGAAGAATTTTGTTCCTCCGTTTCATCGCAGCTAATAAAAGGCCAAGAAACTCCAAAGAATGGTGACGCACAGTCTAAAAACATCGAACATCTAAATGGAAATGGAAATAGTATTATGATCCAATCTTGAATTATTAATGATTAAGTGACTAAAATAAATCAAAAGTTGAATATCCTTTATTATTTAACAAACTCTTTTTTTTTATTATTTTGCATATACTTCCATACAGTTGGGCGTTTTGTAAATTTCGGTTTCATCGTACTGTCATTCAGAATATCTGTGTTTTAATTTTCCCTACACAAGAGTCTGAATCATCCATTTGATATCAAGAAATACGTGCTTTGAAAAACTCAGCAATGCAATAAAAGCAAAAACGCATGAAAATACTTAACTGGCTGATATTTTGAAGCTCTGAATTGTGAAAGAACCGGTGTCTGTCGAAAATATTGCGGAAGAAAACGTCGCGAAGAAAACAACGCAAGGCGAAAACATTGTCGTACAAAATATTGTGGGAGAAAAGAAAACAAGGAGAATGGATTATCATTAAGATTTTCATACCCATGATTATGGCATATTAACCAAATACAGTATATTGCTGTCCAAAAGTTCTTAACCTTGATTCAACAAGGTGAACGAGATAATAAACTTTCGGATTTTCGGATGCAAGCTAGTTCCCCTAAAGCAATCCGATAGCCTTCCTCTTATCTTTCTCCTAAAGTCAAAAATATGTTGATAAATTCATCCCACATTCTGAAGACTGTTTTATAATCTTGTCATTAATATGTCCCATGCCTTCAGTTGACTGTAACCAGGAAATAATGATGTTCTCTCAGCAGAAACTTGAAGGACTATACGAATTCCACTAATGCCAAATCCTCCACGTATGCATATCTCTTTAAACAGATAGAACTCTGTCTATTTTGCCGTAATTATTAAAGTTAAACCAAAAAGTTTCTCTTATCGTCTGATAATGGTGCAAATATTTATACAAATCCTAAATTTGATATATTATAAACTGTGTCAATAAAATGTGTTATAAATAATGTGGATTAATATATTATTAAGAGCATAGAAAGGGAATGCTTTGAAAACTGGCTATTTCGCAGTCTACTATAATATTAATGACATTAATGACGTTAAATTAACATATCTTGAAATGGGCAACACATGATACTCCGCCTGGATTGTAAATGGCAAGGTAAGTATTATAAAAATTGGAAGACTGTTTAAACAGACGTTTGTGCAAGTTACCTAGGAGTCTCTTTAAATCGTTCTTGCACCTGGACTTCTAATGTTAGCAGAGTTCGCAGCAAGGCACTGGGATTCACTTTAAGATATATCCAGTTCTTAAAGATCAGCTACTATTTTTAAACCAGAAAAGGCAAATCTATATCTTGGTTATTAGATCTTGACCTATGCATCGCTTGAACCTCGATCTTTACTTCTGCATTGCCAACTTAGGAAAGCTCCAGTAAAAGAGACATTCTCACTCTCCAGAGGGTTTGGAAGAAGATCCTAAGGATAATAACAGGACCCCCTACTACGTAAGAAACAAAAGTATCCACACAGATCTGAAAATTGAGCAGATTCCGGATTATTTTCAGCGAAATAATCAAAAGTTCTACGAAAATGTCTCATACAATAATTCTGCGGAAAGTTAACCGTCTACGAGACCTTAGATAAAGATAGGAACATCAGATCTTTTACAAAGTTTTACTTAAAAAATTCCAACTCACAGTTCCAAGATGTCACGTGAGTCGACAGCCAATCACCAGACTGCATTTCATACTCAGCGGCCAAATTTCGAACTGTGTTTTGATGAATTGTTATGTCCCAAAAAGCACTGATTTCAGTAAATTTAAACTGAATTTAATTTCCTTATCAAATTGATAGGACATTTGGATTTCTTTTACAATGTCTTCAACACGCTGGATTTTGAATTTGAAATATCACCGGAATTGTATGTATTTTTTGCATTATTTTGATATATCGCGGATGCATTAATTTAAATATTGTACATAGTTTACTGAATTCAGCTGTGAAATTTCAGGAATACTGATGTTTTGTGCAAACCCATTTGCTCTCATCTTTAATGGTGATACAGTTGTGAAGCACCTTTAAGAATGAGGGCCCAAGTGAGTTTAATTGATTGATGTCGTAAAAAGAGCAGGTTAATTCTCTGCTATACATCAGAATAAGCAACCAAAACATCAAAAATAGACGTCTGTAGATATATGTGTCCAATATCAAAATTAGCATATTAAATCTATTCTCAAAGTACACTAATTAATCAATGCAGAGTTCGCAAAAAGTAATAGAAGATTTTGGATAACTCTGTTGAAAGTGAGCTAAAAGCATTAATACTCCCACTATTACTCGACATGTTTTCTGTCAATAACAAGCTCTAAATGAATACGGATAAGTTATGCCACTTTAAAAATTAGTTAAGAATAGATAAGGAAATATCCTAGGCCAAATATACACTCATGTCCATAATTTAAGGATAATTCAGAGTCACGCGGAAATCGAACTCTAAAATAAATATATCACCTGTAAAATCACTACACACATCTTCAAGAATCATATGTAAATTTCAGGAAGTAACCAGATGACACCGATAGTACGTCACAATGACGAAAGTGTAAGAGAGTGATATATAAGGAATACGGGCAAAGAAGTAAAATTGTTCGTAGGCGCTTTATAATCATTTCAGTGCAATAACCGTATAGTTATGACACAAAGGACGCATTTGGATGATTTTTTACGTGGTAGAATTATCGGCCGTCTGGAATGTGGGCGTACCCAACTGGAAGTATCAGACGAACTTGGAATTGACCAGAGTGTCATCTCCAGGCTTTGGCAACGATTCCAAGATGATGGTAACGTGAGTAGACGTTACAGCACAGGTCGCCTCAGAGTTACAACGCCGAATGAGGACCGGTATTTGGCAGTTACTGCCAAAAGAAACAGGCGGATCACAGCCTCAGACCTGTCTCGTCAGCTCTCTTCAGCCACTGGTACGACAATTTCAAGGCAGACCGTGTACAGACGCTTAGGTCAGATTGGTCTATATGCTCGTAGACCTGTCAGATGCGTTCCACTTACTGCAACTCACTGTCGCCTGGGATTAGCCTGGAGTAGAGAGCATGCATTGTGACACCGCAACAGTGGGCTTGTGTGATGTTTTCCAGCGAGTCTAAGTTTAGCTTGCAGTCAGATTCTCGTCGGACTTTCATATGGAGAGCACCAGGTACCCGTTACCACCAAGAAAACATCATTGAACGACACCGTTACGGTGGTGCAGGAGTGCTCGTTTTGGGTGGAATTATTCTGGGTTCCAGAACTGACCTGAATGTTCAAATTGGAACCATGACAAGCCAAATCTATCGGGACGTCATTTTGGAACAACATGTACGTTTGTTTCGGGGCTGCATGGGCGCACAATTTGTGTTTATGGATGACAAGCCCGTCCTCACCGTGCAAACATCGTAAGCGAATGCCTTCAATCGGAGGATGTCACCCGTATGGACTGGCCAGCATTCTCACCGAACTTGAATCCAGTACAGCACGTGTGGGACATGCTTGGCCGACGGGTTGCAGCCCGTCAACCTCCTCCTACATGTCTACCGGAACTTCGGAGAGCATTGCTTTTTGAGTGGTGTAATATCCCCCAAGATCAGATCCATAATTTGATACTCAGCATGCCTAGGTCGTTGTATGGACTGTATTGCATCATCTGGGAGACATACAAAATGTATTAACAATCATACCAACCATGTAATATTGTTTTTTTGTAAATAGGTGTTTTTTGTAATTTGCTCCAGGGAGAAAAATCGCTAATTTTTTTAATAATATCAAACATATAGCATCTTTTTTTGCTCTTTACCTTTTGTTTAATAAATAAGCTTTACAAATAAGTCAAATTTGTTTTGCTTCTAACTCTTCCGTTGTTTGATTTTGCATTATCCTTAATTTATGGACATGAGTGTATATGGCCTTGCCGGTTACAGGGATCAATTCTTGACGCCAAATAACATTGTTTTTAGCCCAAAGGGTTCTTAGACTCAAAACGGCATTTGGCGTCGTTTCACTTTCTGCTCTGATTCACTTTTCAAACTGTTGCCACCAAATATTATCGCCCTGCATTATATTTAAAGAAGCTAAATAATGAAGAATCTACATCAAGGATGTCAAACTCGCGGCCCACAACAAATATTTTTGCGGCCCGGCCAATATATCGGCAAATAATAATATACAATAATAAAATAACACATCGACGAAGAAAAAAATGAAATGTTTACTGCTAAGTAATTAACGATAATTTATTCAGTGTTTACGTTCCTCGTATTAGAATAGCGCAGAAATGGATGACGCAGTTTCGACTTTAAATATTCTTAATAAATTCAGTCACTCTCGTCTATTTAAATCAAACTGAATACATTTAATAACAAAACGTTCACACGTAAACATTTAATAATAATTAAGGAGTACAGATAAGCATTAAAATAAGAATTACAACGTTACAGACCAGCTATGCTTTTAGCGACCGAATTCTACGAACGACAAATCTCAAAAGCGTGTTGCCAACGCAGGGCAACGAAAAGGTAGAAATTAATTTGATAGGCGTGGAAGTGAACATTCAGTGTTGTTAGATTACTCACAGCGAGCTGACACACACACTACTTAAATTACAAATGCGTGTGAGTAGCTTGCGTTCAGCTACCTTCGGCTTTTGGGGGACACGTGCACTCAGAACTTGTACGCATCCCCCGATAGCCGAATGTGGCCGAACTCATGGTCTCAGTTTTCCAATCATAGTTTTGTACGATATATTGGTGCATGCATATGCATGCACTTTGCTTTATTATTAATTATTACTTAATTCATATTGTTACGGATTTCATAGTTATTTACATCTATTTAAATCAAACTGAATACATTTAATAACAAAACATTCAGCTTGTATTTAGTTAGTTTTTTTTTATTTAGAATTGTAATTAGATTTGCTTCATGTTGCCTTAGCAACGCAGACGATTTTTGAAAAAACAGCTGCGTTGGAAGGTTAAAAATAGAACAGCGCGTGGATTTAATACCTAATAAATAAATATCTCGTAATTGCTGTTGCCATCCACAAAAATCCAGATATTTATAGATGTTTTCAGTGTATTCGAGAAATTAATTATAAAGCTTATAAAAGCCGAGAACAAACAACTCATCTCAGTAGTAGCTGTAGTTCTAGCGAACTGTTTGTTTACTTAATGCTGTGATTGATTTGTAGCGATTTCGCTGTGAGATAGAATTAGTTTCTCTGTTTTGAATTGATTTTTGCTAAACGTTTGACATTTTGTGATATTGTTAGAATATTTTTGAAGGAATATTGCATTCGGCCCGCCTAAAGTTATGCGGCCCGCCTAAAGTTAAACCTTGTTTGTTTGGCCCAAGTGTACCTATGAGTTTGACATCCCTGATCTACATGATTGCATGAATGTTTCTCTTATTGTGAAAAAAAATCAACTGTGCCTACAGCCATCAAATTTTAATAACGTAGTCCTCCAATCGAATACTAGCATTTGGAAGCCCGGATTTTGAATTTGTTTTATTATCTATTTTAAACTTTGTGAAACTTAACGATTTCAAAGCGAGCAATGGCAACACTGTACAGAAAAAAAAAAAATACTTTTATCTCCAGCGCTTCGAGACTGTGCATCGGAAATTCTAAAGATATTCTGTTTTGTTGTTTTTAAGTATTTTGTGATATTGCTGTTGAATTGAATTTTATGTGGTTTAAGTGCGAAGAACGTGATATTTAATAAATAAAGTCAACACAGAAAACGGTGGAAAAACGCTTTTTTGAGCGTAATATAATATCGGAAATCTTTCAAATTTTCTTTTTTTTTAACTTATTTTCTTTGCATTTTTCCGGTCCTTTATTCATATGCTTTTATCTATTCTTTTAAACTATTCCTAGTAACTAAAATGTTTCCTCCAAAATAATTTTAACTGAATGAAAGAATACTGGCGCAAGTATTGGTTTGACGGATATCTTCACGTGCGCCTTCCTCTCAATATTCATATTCAATTATGCTAGTATATGCTAAGCATATATGAATGGAATAATCTGTCAAACATAAAGTAATATTAAGTTTACTAGCGTAAAATGTTTAGTAATTCAGCCAAATGAATCATTCGATATTCAAATACTTCATTTACAAGTTATCGATAGTTTATTGCTGTAGGCAGCAATTGTTACGTTAGACCTAGTAATCGCTTTTTATTGAACAATATGGGCAATAATGGCTTAGCATAACTTAAGCTCCCTCGGAAGGCTCAGATGTAATTGCGTCATTGTAATCAACTTAAATTTTACGTTGATTAGAATGACGCAAATTTTTAATTGATTTAAACGTAAATTTTACGTTAGTTAGAATTTTGTTTTAAGGATCGAAGAAAATCGCGCTATGTCGAATCAGAGCAAGTCGGAATAACCATTGAACAAGATCTTTAAGCATTCTTTTAATACAGAGTAGTTAAGATTTTTCTGGCAGAAAAATGGAGCTAATAATTTGCCTTTTTTGAACATTGCTTCTTCTGAAGATTAAATAAAACCAGAATAAAAGCAAAAAAAATACGCGCTTCAGATGTCCATTAATTGAAAATTGCCTTATGCATCTTGCCACAGGGACGAGGCCAATGCCTTTTCCAAATTAAGAAAAGCAATTTCGCATTAACTTTTCTTTGCGAATGAAGAATTTGAAAATTATGTCAATCAAACATACAATCAGTGGCACCATCTGCAAAGTGCCAGCGAATTCAAACGTGTCCTGCGTCTGAGATTCTGATTTAGATGGATGAGTCAAAGAAGGTAGGTTGGCACTCATTATATTGTTACATTCAAAATGCTAGTATCTTTATACTAAAATGAGTTTTTTTCTACACGAAAAAGAAATAATAAAAAGTTCTTATTGTTAACTACAGAGATTAATGTAATAATTAAGTTCCATTAAATAAATTCTATGTACAAGTTATATGGACTTATACAACCCCATATCTTATGGAAAGTTATGTGTGTATTATACATATTATTGCGAATTAAATAAACTTTAAAAAATAATCGAGTATCAATAATATGACATGTCAAGTTTTTGTATCTCCTCTCCGCTCAAAAGTGTTATATTCATGCATTTCTCGATGATGTAACAAAACTATTTAATAAATTATTAAATTTTCTGTTTCCTGATGGAATTCTTTAATTTAGAAAATAGCGATAAATTTAATAGTGAATATTAGGCAGAGTACAACGTGAATGATACCCAAAGGAAACATATCTGTGACTGTTCTAGCGAGTTCATTTCGTAAATATTAAATATAATATGTTGAAAACCTCGCCATTTTCCAAATTCTCGCTAGAACAGCTGACATTCAAAACTGCGATATCAGCCAAAGAAAAAGGCTTTTTGGGTACTGGAATATGCGAAAATTTCATCGGTAACCGTTGTTCCATTAACATTCCTGATTATTTTGAATCTCATCATATTTTGAATCTTGATCATTCATGATTATACTTGGAAAAAAAAATTGAAAGCTTATAAGGTATTTCTCCCGCCTTCTTAGCATGTCTTCGTAGTGTAATAGTCAGCACGTTCGACGCGAATTCGAGAGGTCCGTCGTTCGAGTCCCGGTGAGGGCATTGCTCATTTTTCACATATCCTGCTTCAAAATAACCGAATAGTTCTACAGTGGCACCCGAACTAAAAGGGGGTGAATGATGATTCTTCACCACCAGGATTTGGCGAATGGATACCCTAAAACCCCAGTCGACCATTAAAATGAGAGTATATAAGGTATTTCTCTCACCTTTTTAGCATGCCCTCGTAGTGGTTCGAATCCCGGCGAGGGCATTGCTCATTTGTCCTCTCCTGCTTCGAATTAACCTAATGTCTCTACAAGCTTCCAAATTTGATATTACTTCCAAAGAGACTTTTTTTTTCATTTTCATGTTTCGAGTACCTTACCCCACATTGCGCTAAAAATATTTTAAAACAGCATATCTTCAGAATTTCTGATAGACAGTCTCGCGTGCTGCAGATAAACATGTTATTTTCCGTGCAGTGTTGCCATTGCTCGCTTTGAAATCATTGAGTTTGTTAATCAGAAATTTGTATTGTGTAAGTTTTCTTGTTATTGTTGCTCATGCTCACGTGTCTGAGGTAGTCAGCCCAAGCCCACGAAATTCCTCGTCACGAGTAATTTCATGGCTAGAAGTGCCCCTAATTTTGATGCCGCCCCCCCAATTTTGTTGGGGCCTAAAAAGGGCCGCTCCCAATTTTGTTGAAGAGCACCTCGAGGGCCGACGGATCCGAGAGTCCCCTCTCTCCTTCCATCAAACCACACGAGAGGACTTTCGGCTCGCCGTATATTTAGAGTGCCGCCATGCCGCATTGACACCATACATTTACAAATATCCTCGCTTTCTCCGGGATTCGAACCCAGACCCTTCGGCATATGGCAGTCAGCAACGCTAACTACTATACCGGTTGGGCGGCGTTAAAGTTTTACAAAATACGAAAAAGGTAATTAAACAAATTCGAAATTCGGGCGTCCAGGTGCTCATGTTCGGGTGGAGGATTATGTTATTCAGGATTTTCGCTGTACAAGATTCATATATATATATATATGAATCTTGTACATATATATATATATATATGAATCTTGTATATATATATATATATATATATATAAATTTACACAAATATAGATAGTTACATCAATGGGAGCATTGGCTTTGCATGCCTTTTGGATGATTGATTAAATCTGGCTTACAACTTGTTGTTTTAAGTTTCAAGCAAGACTTTAGATTTTTATTTGTTAGTTGACTTCAAACGTTACTTTTATTTTATCGCTATTTTATCGATTTTATCGCTCTAATTACCGTTGTTTTTTCAAAGTTCGAGAAATATATATTTTTTCATACAGAGTCTTCATTACTTAATTTCTTTAAATATAATACAGGGAGATAATATTTGGTGGCAACAACTTGAAAAGTGAAACGGACTCTGGGTTAACTTCGATTTGAGCTTTAAAAATAAATAAATAAAACAGACAGAGAGAGAAAAGCTTAACAATATCATAAATTAAGTGAAACAAATTGAGGTGATGGTTTAGCGTAGAGGAATGAGGAGGCTATACTAAAACCTTTGTCGCTAACCGTTGTTCAAAGATATTTTCGGATTAATTTTGTAAAAGAAACAACTTACCAAAACAGCTTTACATCGTAAAGTGAGAAGTAACAATTTATTGAGACGGATTTGAGAAGATAAGTTAGCGTAGAATGCCTATTCATCAATAAAATAAATGCTAGAAAATGAAAACTTTGCAATATTTTATTAGTAAGAAAAAGAACTCCATATTTTCGGTGGTGGCAGAAAAAATTTCCGCAAGCCGCGTGCGGCTCTTTTGTAAAGTTGCGGCTCTCCAGTTCCATACAGAAAAGTTAATAATTTATTATTAAAACCCTTAAAAAATAAGAAAATATATTTTAAGTACCTAATTTCTCAATAGCTTCTATTTTTCATAATCGTTAATTACGCTTAACATGACCGTGATGAGATAAATTTGAACCATTGTTACTGTACTGTTAATTTGAACTATTGTTCATTTTGTCAGCTCCGCCGTCAGCATGGCAGCTGATAAAAAAAAGAGAACTGAAGAAGAAAACCGAGAATTCAATCAGGATTGGGCGGAGTTGTTTGCATTCATATGCAACACAGATGGCCTTCCGAGTTGTCTCATTTGCCACCAAAAACTCGCACACAATAAGAAGTCGAATTTGGGGAGACACTTCACTACAAAATATACCCAGTTTGCTGGTAAATAAATATTCAACCGGGAATGCACGAAAAAAGCTCTTGAAGAGCTCAAAAGAAAAAAGAAGCAGAGTCATATTCCATGCTAAGTAACTGGGTACAATCTTCCAATAATGTAAATGTGCCAAGCTCATTAGAAAGTATCATTAGAAATTGCAAAAAGAGTAAAACCATTCATGTCAAATACGTCAAAGATTGTTTTATGCGTGCATCTGAATAACTGTTTCGTGATATTAAAATCAAAGCAGAAATCATAAAAAATCAGAGATTTGCCATTATCTGCAAAAGCAGTACAAGATAGAACTGCTAAGATTTTTTCAAATGTAATACGTATGCAAGTGGAAGACATTCAGCTGGCTTCTGCCTTATCACTTGCTATAGATGAGTCTTGGGACATAAAAGGCACGACACAGGTTAACCTTTTCGTAGAATATATGTCCTCCCAAAGTCCAAACGAAGAACTGTAGGATTGCTATCGATAGCCAGGAGTATAACAGGAATACATAGAGAAAAATAAACCATGAAATTCTAACGTTTCACTGTGTAATTCACCAAGAAGCGCTTTGTGCCCAAACATTTCCGGCCGAAATAGTTGAGGTCATGAACTTGGTAATTAAGATTATTAACAGCATTTTACAAAAGCACTCTACCATCACCAGTTTAAAGATTTCCTTGATAGATAACCAGTTTTCTAACCTGATTCTGCACAATAAAGTGTGATGGCTTTCCAGAAGTAATGTATTGCAATGTTTTACTTTGTGTTTGAATGAAATAAAAAAAATTCCTCAATGAAAAAAAAGCATTGACCGTCCCGAATTGGAAGAAGACAAACTGCTGGAAAAATTCTACTTCATGGTAGATAGATACCACAATGAAATTAAATGAACTAAATATAAAACTGCAAGGAAAGGGTAAACCAGCCTACGCCTTGCTTGAAGAAGTAGTTTGTTTCGAAAATAAATTACTTATTTTTGTTGAAGACATGGAGAGCGGTAAATTTTAAAAATCTGAAGCATATCGCAGTAAAACCAATGAAATTATTGACACGAATTACTTCAACATAGCTTTAAAAAATATGAACGATGGATTCGCTGAGAGATTCGAGCAATTCAAAACAAACAAATGTACTCTTGCGTTCATAGTAAATCCTCTCAACGCAAATACAAATGATATCAACAATGAGACATTTGTAATTGATGCTGGATCGTTTCAAATGCAACTGCCGTATTAGAAAACCAAAGATTTGTGGAGTAGCAAGTTTACAGAACTCAAGAGCAAGTTGGAAGAGTTTGAGGTCCAGAAAAGCATGCACATCGAGCATCGCAAATGGACAGCTCTAAAAGAAATTCCGCGAGTTCATATTTAGCGCATGGAATAGTCTTCCAAAATGGTACAGTGAGGTGAGGAAGTTGGCATATGGAGTACTGACGATCTTCGGGTCGACATATTCGTCGAGCAAGTGTTCTCTTGCATGAATATAATAAAAAGTAACGTTTGAAGTCAACTAACAAATAAAAATTTAAAGTCTTGCTTGAAACTTAAAACAACAAGTTGTAAGCCAGATTTAATCAATCATCCAAAAGGCATGCAAAGCCAAAGCTCCCATTGATGTAACTATCTATATTTGTGTAAATTTATATATATATATATATATATACAAGATTCATATATATATATATATATGTACAAGATTCATATATATATATATATGAATCTTGTACAGCGAAAATCCTGAATAACATAATCCTCCACCCGAACATGAGCACCTGGACGCCCGAATTTCGAATTTTCATTTTCTAGCATTTATTTTATTGATGAATAGGCATTCTACGCTAACTTATCTTCTCAAATCCGTCTCAATAAATTGTTACTTCTCACTTTACGATGTAAAGCTGTTTTGGTAAGTTGTTTCTTTTACAAAATTAATCCGAAAATATCTTTGAACAACGGTTAGCGACAAAGGTTTTAGTATAGCCTCCTCATTCCTCTACGCTAAACCATCACCTCAATTTGTTTCACTTAATTTATGATATTGTTAAGCTTTTCTCTCTCTGTCTGTTTTATTTATTTATTTTTAAAGCTCAAATCGAAGTTAACCCAGAGTCCGTTTCACTTTTCAAGTTGTTGCCACCAAATATTATCTCCCTGTATTATATTTAAAGAAATTAAGTAATGAAGACTCTGTATGAAAAAATATATATTTCTCGAACTTTGAAAAAACAACGGTAATTAGAGCGATAAAATCGATAAAATAGCGATAAAATAAAAGTAACGTTTGAAGTCAACTAACAAATAAAAATCTAAAGTCTTGCTTGAAACTTAAAACAACAAGTTGTAAGCCAGATTTAATCAATCATCCAAAAGGCATGCAAAGCCAATGCTCCCATTGATGTAACTATCTATATTTGTGTAAATTTATATATATATGAATCTTGTACAGCGAAAATGCTTCATTCAGAGTGAGTTCTTTGGTATTCTACTTTGCTTATAAATCCCATCACTTCACGGGAACTTCAATTTTGGCCTAACTTAATTTGCCAGTTTGGCCTCATCATTCTTACTTGAGTAAAAGACGAAACACCTTAGCATTTATTAATTATTGTTCACTGAACGGGAATTGGTTTGTTCCCCTTGAAAAGGCAACTAATTTCTGATCAATAGCGATAATTACTTGTTTTTAATTTTTAAGTTCTTTTTCAAAGTTTGAAATTTTGTTATTCATGATTTTAATTCAAGTCCCCGTAAAACGTTTTTTTTTTTTTTTCATAATTTACATTCAAGCTACTTTAAAACACAGTTTTCGGAATTAAACTTCCTACATATGGGTTCCCTCCTTTTTGATATTTTTACTAAATTTATATTAGGAGATAATATAATCAATATTTCTTTAGTAACTAAATTATCTTACTTTGTAGCTATTGCGCAAGTATTAGAAAAACTTGTTTTCAAACTAAGTGAATTTTAGATCATTCAACATTATATATATATATATATATAATTCCGTATTTAAAGCTGTTTATTTGAAGTAAAAAATCAATTATATATAAGCAAAACTATAATATTGAAACAAAACTTTTTAGTGGCTCTGTAAAAACTGGGAAATTTTGTAAATTGTAACTTTTGGCTCTACCGTTTCAAAAGGTTGCCGACCCCTGCTCTAGACAATTCTAAGCAAATGCGAAAGGCAGACAAATCGATTTCCATACGAGTAGCTTCCACACGAGTAGCTTCTCCACGACTTCCACGACTTCCACACGAGTAGCTTCTCCAGCTACTCGTGTGGAAGTTTCAGTAATCCCAAACGAGTTATTAAAAATGGATAATAGTGTTAACATCTTTCTATTTGATGATTTAAAAGATACCCGAATGTTGGATTTTTTCAAGTAAGGTCCCAATCACATTATGTTTCGGCTACGCGGGACTTGACGTCGAAAGGGACAATTTTAAGAACCCGCACAATTCCAGGAAACCCACTTAGCTAGGTTACCATTCTCACATACTACAAAGACTTGAACGCCAAACAGTAATCGATTATCGCTCAAATCGGGATCACGTCATCCTTCAGAAGCAGAACATTCGTCTGATTGGTTGTCTCTACCTGGGACCCGAGACATTTTCGGTGAGGTTTGAAAAAATCCCGCTTAGCCGCAACATTTCTTCCATAGCTAGGCGGGAGTTCGCTTCAGGCGGTGCTCTTTTTCTAGGAATCCTCCCGTTTAAACCAGTGCTATCAGAATCTCGTTTCTGAGAAAAGTCCCGTCTAGCAGGGACTGTAACCATGTGTGATAAGGGCTTTTAAGAAGTGAAGGGAAGCAGTGGAAGAGGCAAATTCTCTTTACGACTGGAACATTTAAAAGTTGTTCGAAACTTTTTGCTCAAATTTATGCCAACCATACCGATACTGGGAGCATTTTCAATGAAACTCGATTTCTTTTGTACTCTTTTGCTTAACCCCCCCCCCCGATAAGCAAAAGTGGATTTACGAAGAGTATTTTGTTTGATTTGAACTTACGTATTTGTATATGTGTTAAGAAACTGTGAAAAATTTTGAAGTTGTAGTGATGCTGAAGAAGAGTTTTCCTTCCATGGAAATAAAAGGCTGCAATTTCCACTTAAATCAGTGTCTGTGAAGAAAGATGAAAGATTTCGGACATATTAAAGCACGATGAGGAACTCACCTCATATTGTATGCTTCTTTTCACACATACCCACAGAATGTGCAATTGCAACTGCGACTACGAACAAATGATGGTTGGCTTTATATTCAAAAAACTTTACTCGACTTTAATAATGCAAGATTAGAAGAATTTTATGATTATTTTGTTGATTAATGATTTGAAAATGATGTCACAACGATACAAATGTGAAATGAGAATGAAAGAATACACCTGACAAATAATAATATAGAAGGATTTCATCACAGATTAAAGTCTCTTATCACAATTTTTTTTTTTCTAAAACTCTAAAGCTGGTAAATGTTTTGAAAAATGAAACCAAATAAAGGGAATTTTTATCGGTCGTTTTTATTTAAATTTAGTAGTGGGAAAAGATGAAAAAATCCGATGTATAATGCAAGAGTTTTGCTGATCACAAAATGCAAGGAAATAATTACTACTGTTTTCTTATTTACAAAAATTCTTCCAAAACATGTAAAAAAATCTCATGTGGAAACTACATGACTTCCTTGTATGGCCTATTAAACTATACTCAATTTTTTGCTGCATTTCATTTAAACTTATTTCCTCGAATTTCATTAGAGATATATTTCGCATTCTAAAAAATACTGAAGGTGAAGAAACTGACCGAATTCATTATTATATTGAGTTTCAAATGTTAACAAATGACGTATCGTTAGGCTTAACTCGCCCTTAAAATTTTAAATTGTTGATAATTCTACAACTATTGCGTGCAGATTAACTAAAGGCATAAAAACCTTAATCGAAACATGAAAAAAATATTCAAACTCTTTTAAAGCAAAACATGGCACGATTTACCAACATCTAAGTACAAAAATACTAAGCTCAACGAGCTAGCTAATAGAATGGGAATATATATATATATATATATATATATATTTATATGCCATTGATGCGGCCGGTTGCAACCAAAAAGGGAGGTGCACAATTACATGTTATAGCAGTCCCATTCACGAAATTTCAACGTTCTGAGGCTACTCGTTTGTTAAGTTATGCGAGATACATGCATGCGTACGTATAGACGTCACGAAAAAAATCTCTTAAATCCATTTTAAATCTATTTTTTAATTCGTTTGCGGAAAAAAGAACTTTACTCTGTCCATACATACAGATGCCACTCAAAAACATCGTCAATTATTAGGTTAATATATATATATATATATATATTTGTGTGTGTGTGTATTTATTTTTTGTAAGTATTTTTAAAGATTTCGGGAATATTAAAATTTTCCAGCAAAGTCAAAAATCTGAAACATCTGTTGCTACAAGTAACCGAAATCACCTTTGAGAGGGACTATAACTGAATGCATTGAATCAGAATATCCTAAACTTTATAGTATTGCTATGCACAAGCATAAACTGCAATAACTGTGACCTGTAGTTGCAGTTGTAATTGATCGTAACAGCATATATTTTTTCTATTAATGTTTTTATGTTAAAATGCCCGAATAAAAAATATTTTAAATTATTACACAGAAACTTATTGAATTAAATTCTTGAAAATATATTGTAGAGACATTAGGTATTTTTTGGAAGCAGGCAAGATGAAAAATTAGCAACGCCTTCGCCGGGAATCGAACCGCGGACCTCTGGAATCCACGTCCAGCGTGTAAACTACCACACCACGAAGGCATGCCAAGAAGGCGGGAGAAATACCTTATAATGTTACTTAAAATTAATATTTTTTAAACTATTTGATGGCTTATTTAAGTGATTCCCCCCACTTAACGAAACCAATATTCCTTGATGACTAATAAATTTATCAATATTTTCTTTCTAATTACATGGATATTCCAAATGAATGCAAGTAAAGCAAGTCCATTCAGATGTTATATTTCTTATATATGACTTTTGCTGTCTGACGTTGAAAAAAAAAAAAAACTTCTCTTGACTTCTTTACGTTGGTAAGCACAGACAGAGCAGTTAATATTTAAAAAATAGTTAATATGCATAAAAAATAAGCCTTGTAAGATCCTGCAATAGTGTTAGTGGTATTTCGGAAGATGTATTTTTCTTAAGATATTTTTCTTTTAGTAACGCATATTTACACTGAGCGATTTGTTTTATAATTCATCTTAATGCTGAATTTTGGAAGACTGCATTATAATGATGTTAATTTTACTTTATGAGATAGGCTATCTTTTATCCCATTGCCAAAATCATTGCAAAGTCTAATCATCATCTATTCCTTTTAAATACACCATTGGCTTCATTCATGCGAAGGTTCTAAGATCGTGGATATTTTTCATTTATTTCTCTTAATCCCCCCCCCGGTATCTAAAGTTTTTATCTGATCAGACAATCTGGGCGGGACCAAGTCCCCATCAACACTCCCTAAATAACTTCATTCTGAAAAGAAGGTCTAATAATGATTAATGATTTCGTACAAATGGGAAATATTTTGGCAACTGTACGAGCATAAACAAGAAAACACCAGTTAGACCCATCGGTCATTCAGCTATCTTATCATCGATAACGCTGCTCAAGACACACAACAAGGGGTGACAGAATTATAGCCTCGAGAAAGGGAAAATTCCTTTCCAGTTTTAATGAAAAATGCCTCGGGAGAAAGATCTGACGATTCTCTGTCGAGATTTTTTTGGCTCGACAGTTTTTTTAACTGCATTCAGTCTCTATGCCGCTCACTATAAAACTTACAAACTAAACTTCTTAAGACAGCATACACTAACAGCCGTACTTTCTCCGCGATTTGTACACAGCCCCAAGTTTGACAGCCACTTCTCTACCACTAGGCCAACAAGGTGACACTTCTCTGTTATTTCATATACAGTTTACATATGTTGTTAACTTTAACATACTTCTTTACTTTTTTGTACATTCATTATTTTATGGATGGTTTTTAACTTTTTTCTTCTTTTCCATGCTCTATGTCTATAAAAGTGATTTTTCGGTTTTTATTTTTGCAACTTTTAAAATTTCTAATTATAATAAATTTCTAAATGTAAAAAGTTTTAAATGACCCAAATATTTAGGTTTCAGTTATTTCTTAAAAAAATAGGACACTCTTTACGGTATTTTTACAGAAAAATGAATTTGCAGACTTTCGATGAATTTTCAATTTGCATTTATTGTTAAAAATGATATCTACAAGATGTTGTTATTTTAAAAAATTATTTAGATCAAAATTTATGATTTTTTTCCGAAACTGTATGTCCCTTGTTTCGCTATTGCTTTAATACTTTCTTCTAAAAAGCCTTTTTTCTTTTTGAAGGGGGATATATAAGATAAAAAATATGTAACTCTGAATTATATTTTAAATTAGTAATAACCCCTTAAATTTTCCTTCTAGTTTGGACCGTTCCTCCTGTCTATTCTAAAAGTGATAACTTTTTCGAAACTGCGTCATATCTGAAAAACTAATCCCGCATTATGCCATGTTAACCTTCTGCATTGCGTATACTCCTTAGCCAATCAGATCGACGAAAAATCTTAGTGTAAATACCGTGGTAATCCAACTACGCTCACCCTTTTTATTTCGACTCTTCTTCCTGGCCGCTCTTTGGTTCGCTGCTCTCTTTGCTTTGTCTTGCTGCTAAGTACGCCGTTATCTAAAATGTGAAACGCACGTTATACAAATTCGTGGGGTTCACATTGCGTCCAAGATGATGTCGGAAGAATATGTTTCGATAATTAGTTCATTGTCCAACGATAAAAATTATGTTCAATTCGGCCACATCTGTCTACAAATCTCGCCTTCGTTATGCATCATTCAATCTACGCAGCGAAACAATTACTCAATCTGTTACAGCTATCTTCCAGTCATCAAGATAATTACACTTATTATTACTACATGTATATTGTATTCTGCAGGTAAATAATTCGTGCCTTTAAAAATTACGTTAGGGGTCGGCGAAATTTTAAATTGCGAATTTAGTCATGCGCCTTTTCTAAAAGTTTGCCGAACGCTGGGCTAACGAATATCCTACTATATATAATAGATTCCGCTTGTAGCCTTCAGTAAGCCTACGGCGCATATTGCAGAAATACAGTCTTCAGATCTATACAAAATCTGTTGATTAATTGGCACAATAGACAACATAGACTTATAGTGTTGCGAGGCCCCAACTTGTCAGCAACAGTGGTAGTGACTGCTATGGACTGTAAATTACACAAACTCGTAAGAAGGGTTTAAATCCCTTTTTATTCCACTTTAGAAATAACAGCTGCGTTCACTTGACGCTCACAAACTACGCCGACCCGGCGGCTTAACAAAACAGAAATGTGAAACTAAAAATAAATGACAGGCTGAATAAATAACGAGATCACTACCTACGAGGTTCTAAAATCGTAACTAACTTAACCGCGTTCTAAGATACAGCTGAGATTCAGCAAGCTTAATGATTAAGCTGTTGAAGATTCAACGAATTGCCGAAGTAGGCACACAGGCCGAAAAGCGTGGTTCTTAAATTTCTACCTAGCAACCTTCACGTTAGCGATTCAAGAAGCACACATACAAACTCGTTTTCCTTCTATTTAAACTCAACTTACTTCTGCTAAAAATTTGAATAGACTGCGCGTTCTACTACAATTTTACATACTCTGGCATTAGCAATTCTAGGGGAAAGTAAAGGCTTGACAGGAAAGATAGCTTAAACTTAAATGTTAGTTAAAATAAATATAAACCCTACAGACTCTAACCTGTCCACATTAGAATACCGGAAAACGGAACCGTAAATTCAACTGACACCACGTACACACTTTATGTGCCACTTCTCTATTAAGACTTCTTCACAGCTAAGTTCAGAAGATAATTACAATGTTAACAACATCTATAAGAAACAAAGAACACAAGTAGAAGAATCCCCAGGTTCCTGCAAAAATAAAACAAAGTTTTAAGACGTGGCTGCTTGTCTCATCTTACTCAGTTTTTGGCAGAACATGGGTTGTTAACGACTTTTATTTGTTCCGCTTCCGACATCGTGGAAACAACCACTGCTTCTAGGATGTAGCCGGGGACCTGGACCACTAAGTATTCTATTGCGAAAATTCTGCATTACACTTCTTTTGCGAGACAACAGAGGGACATAATCATGAATGGGCTGAAAATAATTTAAAAAATGACCAACTCATACATATATACAGGTAGCTGTGCTACAACACGGCATCCTGTAACTCAGTTTCGCTATAACACGAAACATGAATTGCGAGAACCCTCCTACAACACGGCATCCTATAACACGTTTTTGCTCTAACAAGATAAGAAAATTGCCCAAGCAATCCCAGGAAATTTAACGAACTTCGCACGAAGTTTTTCCATATTTGAGCAAAGCACCAATATAGTCCACTTTGAAGACGGTGGCCAAAATATAGGCCAGTTTTGCAGGGTCTTAAAACACCGGTCCCAAATATCGGTCAGAGAAATTCTGCCGCTCTCACCCTTCAGGATTTGGGGATAGTAATTATTCAACAAACTTTCCTGCCACTCGTCGGATGACCTTCGCAAACACCCTCTAGAACTTAACCAGCAGGTGCTGCCTTCGCGCTTTCTCCCTAATCTGTTATCTGAAAATTAACAAAGGCTAAAGGAAAGGTTTCAAAAGAGTAGTAGTTTCACATTGAAATGGCAATTGAAGAGGGTGGAAGAAACATTCCTATTTTCCATCTTTTTAAGTAAACCTTTCAAAACTCTTCAGTCATTTCAAGATTAACATATAAGAATCCTTGTTTCGTATTGTCCTGCTAGTTCTTTTCCAAGAAGCGGTTCCAGTATGAACAAAAATCCTCAGGAAGACGAGCCACATGTTGGAGACCGATCGTTAAATTTTTAACCGGTAACAATGGAAAATCGTTTCCTTCCATGACTGTCAAAGTATAGCACAGTAGAAACAATACCCAGTGACAAAAGACCACAGTCCCGTGACAAAACCAGTGACAAAAGACCACGATCAGTTTTGTCACTGGACCACAGTCCAGTGACAAAAGACAACAATGAAGGAACCTCACTATCGCAGAGGATGAACGACATGAGGTCACAATGAGAGCTCCAAAACGCACAATCTGAATGTTTGGTTTCCAAAATTTGAATCCTCATCTACGTGGCCTGAAAACAAAATTGTCTCACGCCGCTGGTCATCAGTCTGCGTGGAATCACGGTGTGTTAAAGAATAACGTCTTTGCATTAAGACATTAAGTTTCTTGTACCAAAATATGTCTGATAAAGATTTAAAAAAAAAGTTTAATAGAAAATTTATTTCTTTAGAAGTAAAGATACAAATCTTGGATCGTCTTTTAAAAGGAGAAAAGTCATCTCACATCGGAATAAGTCTAAATCTGAATGAAGCAACAATCCGGACTATTAAGAAAAATGAAAAAGAAATAAGAAGTGCAGTTGCTGCAGGATCTTTGATATCCGCAAAACATGCAGCTCGGCCCCGAGCGCCAATAATTGAGAAGATGGAAAAGGCACTCAGCGTTTGGATTAATGATAGTTGTCAAAAAATAATTCCGTTGGATGGTAATATCATTAAACAAAAAGGACTCAAAATTTACAAGCACTTTAAAGAACATGGAAAATCCTCTGATCACAAAATTAACTCAGTAAAGGTTGGTTCGAAAATTTCAAAAAACGTTTTGCCATTCATAACATAAGAATTCAAGCAGAATATGCATCGGCTGATTATGAAGCTGCTAGGATGTTTCCTGAAAAAATTCAAAATATTATAGAAGAGCAGGGATAAACAGTAGATCAAGTTTTCAATGCCGACGAAACTGGGCTGTGGTAAGGCCCAGTAGAACCTTTTATATCGAAAAAATAAAAAAGCTGCACCCGGATTTAAGGTGTCTAAAGATTGTCTAACACTACTTTTGTGCACTAACGCATCCAGGGACTTTATGACAAAACCCTTGTTAGTTTGCAGGTCTTTAAATCTTCGTGAACTTAAAGGCGTAAATAAAAACACCTTACCGGCATATTGGAAAGAAAATGCAAGAGCTTGGGTAGCTGGAGATTTATTTAAAGACAGGTTTTTAAATTGTTTTGTACCAGACATTGAACGTTCTTGAAGGCAGAAAATTTTGAGCTTCCAGGTGCTATTACTATTAGATAATGCTCTATGTCACCCGCAAGATTTGAATCATCCCAGCGTCAAAATACTGTTCCTACTACCTAACACTACTTCATTACTCCAACCATTGGATCTAGGCATTATTTATACCTTTAAAACGTAAGAAGAGCATTACAGTGAATTTTAGACGTAACCGATTCAAAATCTAATGTAATGGAAGCTTGGAGTGTTGATTTTCAATCAACACTGTATTGACATCATATCGTTGTCACTGAAAGAATTGAACACATCAACGTTACATGCGTGCTTGGAAGAAGATGTCGCTCTCTTCAGTTGAAATAGAAAACTTGCGTGAATCGTCAGGAAACGAAAATTGGTAGCATATTAGAACTCGGTAAGTCTATCGGAGTAGAAGGTTTTCTGGAAATGGCTATTGACGAGGTTCAAGATTTATTAGTGGAAGAAGAAATTGACGAAGCAGATTTGATGGAAATGTCATTCGAAGCTGTAAATCAAAACAATTCTGAGGACACTAGCACTGATGAAGACTGTGCAGTTAATAATTTAACACTAAAAAAAATTGAAAGAAGGCCTAAGCTTAGCTGAAAATTTCGAGTCACTTTTCTTCAATGCACGCCCTTCCGCTGAAAGAAGCCGAAAATTCAAAAGGGAGCTGCAGAATTGTCTAGCTCCATTTCAAGAAATTTACAATGACCTGATAAGAACGAGTAATCAAAAGTAAAATTACAGATTTTTTAAAGAGGGAAGAAGATGCCAGAACTTTTAAATGAAGAAAAATGTTCTGACAATGAAAGCGATTTCATTCCACCGAAAAAACATTCTCGGTTAATTATAGTGAGCAATAACGAAAAAGAAATTAATTAAATTAAAAGTTAAGTTAGATTAAAACAATATTTTTGTTTTTTTGTTGTACATACATTTATATTAACCGAAAAAAAAAACATTCTCGGTTAATTATAGTGAGCAATAACGGAAAAGAAATTAATGAAATTAAAGTTGCGTTAGATTAAAACAATATTTTTTGTTTTTTGTTGTACATACATTTATAGTTTTAATGAAAATTCAAGTTATTTATGTAGAATTAAAAAAAATACTTGGTTTTAATAAGGTTTCGAAACGTAACCCCCTTTTTGTACTGGCTGTGGGTCACGTACAACACGGTTTCACACAACCCAGCATTTTCTAGAAACCTATATACAGGAGAGTTACCTATTTTATTCTAAGTAACTGCATTAATTGCTTATAGTTTAAATTAATATATTCTTTTTTTTTAGCCCTAAGGGGCAATTTGCCCAGAAGGGCTATTAATTTTGTTTTGGCATTTTGCGTTGATACACTATAAAAGGCGAATCACTTTTTAAATTGTTGCCACAAAATATTAGAGCCCTGTATTATATTTAACGAGATTAAATAATGAAGAATCTGTATAAATGTATGTATGTTTCTCGCACTGTGAATAACGTACGTCTGCACCCGAATATGGGCACCTGGAAGACCAAATTTCGAATTCATTTTATTATCTATTTCATATTTTGTAAAGTCTTTATGACTTTTTGATTAAGAAACTCAACGATTTAAAAGTGAACAATAGCAGAACTGCAAAATAATAAAATATTTATCTCCAGCGCGCGAGACTGTATATCGGAAATTCTAAAGATAGGCTCATTTTAAAATTATTTTGCGACATTGCTGTTGAACTGAATTTTATGGTTTAAGTGCAATTTCTTCTTCCACTAATAAATCTTTATTTAATAAATAAAGATACCACAAAAAGCATTAAAAAAACGTTCCTTTGGGCGTAAAATAAAATCTAAAAGCTCTCAGATTTTTTTTTTTTTTTTGTTTTTTGTTCTGTTTGTGTGTGTTTTGCAAATCAGTTCCACTCCAAGTAATGCATTATTTGCTTCATTTTTATTTAGTTTATTGTATTCTGTATCAGTTTAATTCTATGTAACAGCATGAATTAATTATAGGTTAACTATCGTAGTATTTATACCATACATACACGCATACATTTAACTGATTATATTCTACATATGCATGTAACTGAGTTATATTTCGCAACTGTCATATCTATAGCACTTCATCGTAGCTCTCATTGTCGAATCTATTAACAGTATTTCAGTGTCAATAATCCATCTTAAGTCCAGTTAATATATCAGTTCATTAACTGAATTTTACCACTTCCCTCTTATTTTCTGCAGGTGGTTCAATTTCTTTGCAGCCAAGAAATTCCGCACGGCAAGGCAGCAGTGGCATCATCATATGAAGAAAGTTCCGTCTCTCTTAAATTCGCACCTGTTTAGCCAAACTGATTCCTGTCATTTACAGCGATCATGTACAGTTTCATGGACAGCTTAATAAAACCTGCAACTTGTAAATGCTTTCTTTTCCTACACTGCTTCCTTCATTCACTCACTTACCCAGAACTTGGCATGTCCCTCATGAACTTTGACATTTAAAAAGGATTGAAACTAATCAGTTTACTTGCCCCTTCACCAAAGACTGTCTGGGGCGCTAGTAATGCATGATATTTTAAAACACACACAGTTCTGTCAGTTAAACTTCCTAAACAAAGAATTTCTTGGAAGTTCTTTAATTAGCGTATCAGAATGTAAAGAAACTTTAAGAATTTTTTTTTTTTTTTTTAATGATAAAACAAGTGAGGTCTAGTGCAGAATGTGTCACAGTTAAGGTGGAAGGCCTACCTACATTCCTCTATTTTTATTTTGATCGGATACCATTGTTTGATATTTTACTGGGAATAAATTCAGGATTTTATCTTTCTATGTGCAAATTATCGCTTTTTTAAAGAAGCCAATTATCGACTTTTCATAGCCCTAATTGATGATTACTACCCAACACTGGCTGAGTGGTCCGATCAACGATGATAATCCGATCCGATATCGTATCCCAGAGAAATAAGCTGGCTGCTTGGAAATTTTCATGAGTTTTCCCATGTGTAACGTGAATATGAGGCAGTTTTTCGAAGGAAGTACTTCTCTGTATGGATAAATAATCCTAATGTTCTATGCCATGAGGCAATAAATCCAAGTGGGCCTAGCTGGGCAGTAAGTATTTAGCATTCTGCAATATTTAATTAAGTATTTAGCATATGCAAATTTTCGAGTTAAGGTAAATGTTATTGATCTCTTTTTCCTTTCACTTTGTTCTTTTATTTTATTTCCTGCCTATGAAAATTTAATCGTTAAAGTTTATTACTTTTGATGGTTTTATACTTTGGCTTTAAGATTCATGTTAATGGAAGTAGATTTAAAAAAATAATACCAAGAAACACATCTAACTATAAATACAAAACAAAATGTATATTTACTACACCATTATAATCAAATTTTACTGTTACATATTGAGAGATAAATTTATTAATAATTAAATATTAATTAACATATGAACATCTATTGTAATATGATAAATACCATTTTGTTAAAAAATTATCTCATATTTCAGCGACCTCCAGCCTTTCTCAATCAACGATCTATTTTACGTGATCCATGATAACGCGACGACATGATTTGAATTTGAATTAGTACTGTAGAAACATTAGGTAGTTTTGGAAGCACGCAAGATGAAAAATTAGCAACGCCTTCGTCGGAAATCGAACCGCGGACCTCTCAATTACGCGCCGAGGGTGCTGACCACTACACCACGAAGGCTCGCTAAGAAGGCGGGAGAAATACCTTACAGTACTACTTTTTTTTAAATAATGAATATTATACAGGCCTTTAACTAGTTAATTAGATGCCTATATTTGGGTATATTTCACGGAATTTATCAAAATATCGTCTTAATATTGACAAATCAACAAACAAATAATCTTTTAAGGTACAGGAGATGTTTTACCAATTTAGATTTCATTTCATTACCAAAAAAGTGTTCGTTCACGTGCAAGTGGGAAGATCCAAATGTAAACAAAACTTTTAGTGTACTATTTGTGATCAGGCCCGGTTTTGGATTATTGGCGCCTTAGGCCACCAGTGGAATAGGCACCCGTATAAATTAAACATGTTAATAATTAAAAACAAAATATACATTTATTTATTTATTTATTTATTATTTATATTTATTTATTTATTTATTTTATTTATAAATTTTGTATTCGCTTGTTAAAACAATTTAGCGGCTGCCTGGGCCGCCTATGCGTGACTCTGTTCGCGATTAACATTGCGCATAAATTCAAAAGATGACACTAAAGTATTCAGAAATTCCGCTTTCACGGCAGACTCGCTTAACAAATCTAACAGATTTATGAGCAGTAAAGTTAACAATAATTATCTACTTTATGATCATATTTTGACTATAATAAAAGAATATTTTTCTTCGTTCTTATTCTATAAAGAAAAAAGTATTTGCGAGTATTCAAAATTAAAAATCCTATTTTTCAAAGTCGCCTTTTTTCAAACAGATTATTTTTAAAAAATGTTTTTGAGCTTAAATAGTAGACTAAACATACTTGCAGGTGCTGACAATTTGATACAGCTTACTTAAAAAAAAAAAAAAAAAAAAAAAAAAAAAAAAAAAAAAAAAAATCAACTGCTTTATGATAAATTTCACCTTTCAAATAGCATAAACGAATAGTTAAATTGGAAATTTTCACTAAAGGTTTCACATACATGAAGTGCTTAGAGACACAGCGGCTGATAAATATCTTGATATTGTATTGGAATGGGCAGGTATGTTCACACAGCCCAGTAATTCAGTTTATCTGCTCGTCGGATAAAAGTCAATTTAATGCGGAATTTTTATGTAAATTAATTGTATTCAATAAACTTAATTTTATGGATATGAACTCTCCCAGAACTGAACTGAAAAATCTTGAAATAAATTAATAAAAAAATTCCTTTTGTTTCTACAAAATCTGTTTCCCACCACACTATCATTTTCTTTTACGTGATATCTACAATTCTGTTTCCGAAATAAAATTTTATTTCTGAACCCATTCTCGTGCAGATGTTACGGACAATTAGACAGGAAATAAAAGAAAGAAGCAAGCAAAAAAAAAGGCATCTTAAAAAAAAGGCAGAGTGGAAGATGAGGGGAGGGGAGACTAGAAATCGGCGTAAAATACCCCGTTTCTTCGACCTGCAGCGACGGAAACTGCGATGCTAAGGTTTGATTTCAGCAACAACCGTACGCGCATGTGCCATGGGACACCCGATGACGTCACGATCAGCCATGTTGTTCGCCGGTCTCAGTTTCTCCCGGTAAACGCGCCATAGAACATGAAGAGCGAGGACGATTTGCCCCCCGTTCCTGCCATCGTAGATCGAAATGGTGACACTAAGGTGGTCCCGGGGCCCATCGATGATGATGATCCCTGGGCTCTGCCGGATATTTGTGAACAAGGCCCAAGATGGTCAGGTAAGTTCTTTTCTGTTACCGTTCTTTGAACCGTAAGGATTGCATGCGTGATGCGGTATAGCATCTTTCTCTTTCTGGCAGCATCATTCGCTTCCAGAGATTCAACTTCGGCTCTGAAATTATATTAATGCTGAAAAATCTTAATATATTTCTCAGTTTATTACTGAATTTTTTTAAAAAATGTCTCGGTAGACATCTTGTTGTGTTATCGATCAGCAGTATGCTCAGAGATATCACCAATAACGGCGTGGAATCTAAGGAACCGAGTGCAAAACAGTGGCTTGCATTGAATAAATTCTCAAAGGGATTACCTTGGAATATCATCTGAAATGTTGTGATGACATTTAAATTGAAAAGAGAAAACATTAAAATTACAAAATATACGAAAAATAAATAACTAAGAAGAGTACGAATAAGATCGTCAAGGTAGAATATTTCAATTAATAATTTTCTTTTTGATTGCATAATAATAATTTCTTTTAAAAATAATTGTTATTTTGTGTAGTTAAACAAAAATAAACGAAAGTGGATTACGTACATCTGCGTTTCATTCGCAGCATCAGTAACAAAGATATGAAGTGGTGTGTTTGAGAGAAACACAGCAAAGTTTTAGAATTGAAAATCGATTAGAGAGTGTTTCCTGTTGATCTTATTGTCCATTCAGATTTCTAGTAAGATTTAAAAACGGTCTCTTCATCTACGATATTAAATGTTTGCTTAGATGTTATTAGATTAGATTAGATTATTAGATTTCTTACATTATTATACGTCTAAGAAAGACATTATTATTAGATTTCTTAGATTCACTGGATGTTATTAAATGCTCTTTAGAATATTTGTAAGCAAACGTATTTTTTTCTTTTCATTTAAGTAAATGGTTACTAACGTGAAATTAGTTTCTCCAAGCCATTTACTGGGAGTCGAGGGGGAAAAATCTACGATTTATCCCCCTCCCTCGTTTTTTTTTTTTTTTTTATTTAAACACATTAGGTGGAAGAGAATGAAGAAGTTACCATTTCAGTTATATTGCTTTAGATTTTTTTTTTCAGTTTCAACGTCAACACTTAGGAAAGTTTTCAAAACCCTTCGGAAATTTTCATTCATTAAACAGGAAATTTGAATAATAAATTTTTAACTGATATTGTGCAATTTATGTTATAGTAAAGGATATCAGACTTATTTAGTTTTCTATAAAAGAAGGGGGGAAACATTTCTAGAGACTTTCATGTTGGTTCAAATCCTGTATTAAAACTCGCCAGTTAAATTTATCAGCTCCTTTGATATGATGACGCCTTGAAACAAGATTCTGAACAGTCCAATCAGAACCGGAATTTGCTTGAAAGCTTTAATTATTTTAGATCTTATCAGCAATTACTGTACTACTTTAGATACTTGCTACCTTCCTTGTGTGGCAGAAATTCCTGAGTTTTTTCCCTAAACCGGTGAATTTGTATTAATGTGAATTAATACAGTGTGTGAAACCTTATTTAAAGAATCATATTTAGTGTAAAACCTTATTCAAAGAAGAAAAGTTAATTATTACACAGTTAAAACTTCTAAGGAAGGTATTTTTCCCAGTATGCATCAATTACAAAAATATATTTTTTTCTTGGATTTCTGCCCTCCTACTTGCGTCCCCTTACGCCAAGGATATATAGGTATACACGTGACATATAGGAACTGAATCGACAAATGTACAGAATGTTTAGGTATTCCATGAATTGTCGGATTTCTCAATTTACGCGTTATATTAGAAAATATTCAGTTCTCATACATAAATATGCATGTATTTTATGAATTATACCAATCCGTAGAATACGGATGCAAATACATTGGAAACAGGATTTATCTACAACCTGTTTCGTATCGCAATAAGATCAGTTATTTCTCGAATTTGAGGTGAACGAGAAACTGCATTTTAATGACACGTGCGCAAACGAGAAAAAATTTCAAAATTCTGCATGAAAATAATTTTGAATGCAGGAAGTTTCCTAATTACATTGATAGTAGAGAAGAAGATAACATTTTATGATCAGCTCTAAATTAAATAAGGAAATGTTTTCAATAATCATTTTTTTTAAAATTAGAGAAAAAATTAAAAGCTGAGATAAAAGGAACTTTTTATTATTTATATTATCAGTAACCCTCTTCTTATTATTTATATTATCAGTAAGTTCTGAAACCGAAGTCTGATCTACTTGTACTGATTATTCAAGAAATGTTACTAACAGCTTGAAACCAATCTCATCCGTAATAGAAATTTAATCCATATAAATATCCGGATTTTGGTAACAATTTGAATCGAAGATCACATATTCCGCGCGCTTAGACTTCTTTTGCCGTTGAGCTACAAATGCTAGCAGCCGCAGTATGTTTAGTTTATGACGAAATTGGGATGATTTCTCCCTTGACCTTGGATTTTATTGTTTATCTTGGTGTTCTCTTTCGACAGCGTGGAATCTACTATATTGAAGATCTTAATCTGCACATGATGTCTGTCGGGACGTACAGCGTACACCGATTTTACAAGTGCTTTCATATGAACTTATCATTACAACAGCTCTCGCATAAATTTAATATTATGATATCCTTCGAGGGAAACTTATAATTAAAACAATTTTCGCTGGAAATTCTCACGCAACAAGTTTTGCATAAAATTAGAAGATTTTATACGAACTTTTCATGCTCTCATTCCTACATCTTTTTTTCACCCTATTGAGTAGATTTTTATCTTTCCTCAGTGAAGATACTGAATTCGTTACAAGAAATATTTATTAGTTCAAAGAGGCAATTTCCCCAGAAGGCGTATTAATTTCGTTTTGGCATTTTGCATTGGTTCACTATAAAACGCGTTTCACTTTTGAAACTGCTGCCACCAGAGCCCTGCATTATATTTAAAGAAATCATATAATGAAGAATCTGCATGAATGTATGTATGGTTCTCGCACTGTGAAAAATAATAGTACCTAGTGACATCCAATTTTGAATAACGTAGGGTATCGAATATACACATCTGAAAGCCCAAACTTAGAATTTAGAATTTATTTTATTATCTAATTCATATTTTGTAAAACTTTAACGAATTTTTGATTAACAATCTCAACAATTTCAAAGCAAACAATGGCGACACCCACGAATATATATATATATATATATATATATATCTAGCGCGTGAGACCGTGTATCGGAAATTCTAACAATATGCTCTTTTAAATATTTTATGATATTGCTGTTGAATTAAATTTTATGATTTAAGTGCGAAGAACATGATATTTATTGAATAAAGGTAACACACAAAATGTTAAAAAACGGCCCTTTGGGCGTAATATAAAATCTGAAAACTTTCAGATTTCTTTTTTAAAAAAATTTTATAAGCAATATTACACTATTTGTCTCTGAAATATGGAAAGAATATTTTCAATGATGAAATAAACATACCATACAAACGTTTAAACATTTTTATACTTCATTTTTTTAAATTTCGTTAAAAATATCACGTTAGTATTTTTAAACATTTGCTTACGTACGTATTTGGCAGATCATACATTTAATTTTTCAGCTCTAGTTTAATGAATAAACAAATAAATATAAAAATTTAATTATAAAATTATTAAGGTATAATATGAAATAAGATAAGTAGGAAGAAGGTTTTAGAACTCTGTCATCAAAATGCGACAAATTACAAGTAGGAGCGAGATACAATATCCAAAACTTTGCAACTAAACCTTTTTAAGCCAATGCGCTTTCAAGAAGCTATCGCAACGTCTCCAGCATTCTACTCCACGGAGACCTTAAAAACTGCATAATCCATAATTACATTCGAACTCGCGACGGGGGGTCGGACGGCCAATTTTCAGAGGTTTTTTACACATAAATATTAATCAGTCACGATAATGAATTGTATTGGGTGGTCCAAGGTAAACCAAACCGGACATGACAGACTTCACTTGCTTTGAGTTCAGTGTATCTCGGGCCATGTGATATTTTATTACCAGAAATGAGAGTACTTAAATATATGTTATGAGTTAGAGCTAAAACTCTTGGAACGAAAATGTTTCTCTAACTGAATAATCACTAGTTGTAGAAACAGTCTGAAAATGGAAAGGTTAATACGAGGAATCACGAATGCGAGGCTAACAGATAGTATGAGGTAACACGATTTCTAACCGCGGAGTTCCAATGAAACGTGCGCCAAATTATTTCTCGAAATGTACAGAGGCTTTTATTTTGAAATCAAAACCAAATTGAGGCTGAATTTGAAACATGCAGTCCTTATTCATCGCAAAAATATTTCACAATAGTGCACATAAAGCCAAAATTTTACTCCAAAAGCTAGTGAGCCGAAAACTTAAATGAAGAAGAATCGGTGGAAAAAGTGACAATATGATGCTTTGAAGAAGGATTACGGTGATTTACATCTTTTGAGAAATACAACGAATAATAGAGCATGTAGGCAGAAATACATTCTTGAAAAAAATTTTAAAAGTAGTTCAATACAATCGAGCCCCGCTATGACGAACTTCAAGGAGCCGAAAGTTTGATTCGTTGCATTCGATCTGATAAGGCAGCGGGGTGCGGACTGCATCATTTCGCAAAACAGACCAAAAACTTTGTTGGTGAATCACACAGAAAGAGTGATTAGAATTACCACATCCCCCAAAAGATACTAACAATAAATTTAATTTTAATAAAAATTATTAAAAGGTAATTAAAATTTTTATTAAGTACAATTACTAAATTTCGTTGTTTTTAAGTTTCACCATACGTTAATAATTTTACACACACACACACACAAAAAAAAAAAAAAAAAAAAAAAAAAAAAAAAAAATTAAAAATGGATAAATGTCATGGTTTAAACTCTTCCCTCCAATTACACATTTTGATTTAAGATGCGCTATTTACAATTATGAATAAGTATCACGTGCTGTCTGATAGCTCAATCAAAGAACTTGAATGAATTATAAAGAACCGATTCAAGTTCTATGTCTCACATGATATCGTACGATCTTTTAAGGTATGTTTATTATGTGTTCTGATTTTCCAAAAATTGAGAACCCGCCTATCATAGCCCGTTTGTTAAGGACACATAGAAAGGTGTGGCTAACTACAAAAGAACTGCGATATAAAGGTTCTAGAGTCATTAAGTTATTTTGAAGCAGGACCCGTAAAAAATGTGCAATGTCCTCGTCGGGACTCGAAACCTAGACCTCTCGCATACGCGTCGAGTATGCTTCCAGTTACACCACGAAGGCATGCAGAAAGGGGAGGAATACCTTATATTCTCCCCTTTTTAAAGGGCGAATGGGGATGAAGGAACAAAATCGCCAAATCCTGGTGGTTACGAATTGTCATCCACCACCTTTTAGTTCGGGCGTCACTTGTACAGACAACAGGATCATCAACGCAAGAGACGTGAAAAATGTGCAATACCCTCTCCGGGACTCGAACCCTGGACCTCTCGAATACGCGTCGAGTAGGCTTCCAGGTATACCACGAAAGTATGCGAAAAGAAGGGAGAAAATGCCTTATTAGGTATGTTTCGTTATTTTTGATATCTTTTTCTTCTAAATTAAGCCTGAAATTAGTTACATTCTGAGACTCCAAAAGGAATATCTTGAATCTCTGGGAAATACTACCTCGGTAGTAGATGCCCAGAATAACACTCAGTATAACACCTAAATCCTATCTAATACCCTAAACGGGATGAATTTAAGGGTTAGTAATTTTTAAGGGTTAAATTAAGGGTTAGTAATAAAAGCTGCTACACAAAATATTTTCAGTCCAAGATATCCATTTCATATATTTGGAAATTCGCTAGAGCCGTATAAAATAACAAAGCCGATAGAAAATTGACGTTACCAAAAAGTTAGTCCGTTATAACTAGCGGTTCGTTATAAGACGGGTCCGCTATAACGGGGTTTTACTATAACTAGCCCTCTGAGCGACCAGGGTTTTCGCTTAGAAAGCACACATTTCCCAAAATTACTATGAGAACAAATTATTTTTTTGATTTTAATGTAAAAACTCTGCTGGTATTTCAAACCTGGATTTCTGTTCTTTTGATGTATTTATTGCCTTAATTTATTTGACGTATTTTAATATATCTGAAGCTGTTGCTTCTCGATGGAGCTGTTGGTTATTTTGATTATACGTTCTTACAGATATCACAAAAAATATTCTAAGCGACAAAGCCGTATATATATGCTTAGAGGGCTAGATGGCAAAAGACTAATCAAAATACGGAGTTTCATCATGGGGGAAACAAGCAATATAGCCGTATGTGTGAAGCAATGATTTCAAAATGCTAAATCTATAATTCTCAAAGACCTCTCAAAACGCACAACTGGACAAAAATTTTGTAACAACGTTTACTTTTATGTGTTACTATAAAAATACTTTCTTCTATTACTTTGATGTTACGCATGATGCTATGGCTATTTTCTACTGGTCATGCTACGGATGTGGTGGAGTGCAAAGTGATCTCGAGATCATTTTAAATCTAAAAAGACATTTACGACTGTTTGTCAAATGATTGAGACAGATAATTTCCTTGGAAACAAAAAGGAGGTAAATTCAACTATGCGGAAGAATGAACACTGGAGTAAAAAACAATACGCGTGTCTCCTGCTTGGTAAAGGATAAAAGCACATGGTCACGGTCACGGTCACGGTAGAGTATTAAATTGCTAGTATTGGCAACTTAATAACTATGTTGAATTAGAAGACGATACATACCAAGCGTTGTGTTGCATCTATTGGCGAATAATAATAGTATAATAAAAATTATAAATATTAAAATTATTGTAATATCGTCAATCTCTTCTTCTCTTCGTGGCTCATAATGCCTACCCCTTCCCCAAAAAATAAAAAAATAAAAATTCTGACTACAGAAGATTGCAAGAAATTCTTGATTACGAATTTTTCAGCAATCGGTATAAAAGACAGCCTTTACAATATGAACTTCTAATTTTTGCTTCAGCGTCATTATGGCTGCTCGTTTTTCTTGTCGTCAGTTCGGAAAATTTATGATCACTGCGTAGAGTTTCACAACAAAATTAATTTGGTGCTGTTGAGATTGCCAAGGGGAATATCGCACCACCTATGAATGCAATTACACACTAAGAAGTTGAAGCAACCTTTTTATTTAAAACTTTTGAGTTTAACAAATGCGTTTCTAGTGCTTACAGAATAATCTCCGCAACTTTCGGGTGTGTGTGTATTGAGAATACGGCAAAGCATACTAGGGCTATCTGCCTAAGGGGAGGGATGCCTTCGTTGAGGACTTTATAAGGGAAACTGGCTCGTATACGCGTTACAGATGGGGAAAACCACGAAAACGCCCATGCAGCCAGCCCGTTCGCGAAATTCGAACCTCGGACCGAACTACCAGTGTTCAGCGATATTACCGCTTGGCCGCTGGTGGGCCGCAACTTTCGAGATTCAACTGATATAAAATATAAATTAAAATTTAACGCCAAATATTTCCAAAAGCAAAATTTTAGAGACATTAGGATTTTTTTTTTTTTTTTTTTTTTTTTTTTTTTTGTATGATTGGAGATTTGAAAAATGAGCAATGCTCTCGCCTAGACTCGAACCTCTCGAATACGCGCCGAGTGTGCTAACCATTGCACCAGGAAGGCATGCTAAGAAAGCGGGAGAAATACCTTAGGGGATCCAATCGCCAAATCCTGCATGAATCGTAATAAATGTGCAATGCCCTCGCCGGGACTCTAACCACGGATCTCTCGATACGCGACAAGTGTGCTGACCACTACACCACGAAGGCATACTAAGAAGGCGGGAGAAATAAGGTCAAAAGCAACAATGCTATTGTTGCAGATATGTCAGGCAATAATATTATATAAACACAATTGTAATGAAAGTAACATAGACGATATTAAATGACACCTGTTAATTGCAAATAAAATTCGCTAACTGAACCTGTATGAATAATTCGAAGGGAAATTCTTCGTTTTATATATGTAGCTCATCCAACCCAATATTTTTTGCTTATTATTATTATCATGTGCAATTATTAATTGTTTTCCTTCTTTACCAGTTTCAACATCAGTTAGTAATTTTACCCGATAAATTACTCAGCATAAAATGTATGATCAAATGTTAAATTTTGGTATGATAAAATGGTTCAGATTCTATCCTCGAGATACATATCTCGTTCTAAACATATGAAATCTGCAAACGTAAAGCGGAATATTTTCATGCAAAACCTACCATCCAGAAAAAGCAATTTAGAGAGTCTTTAAAAGATAACGATAAAAGTTTCCCCTTTTCTAGAATTATATATACTATATAATTATATATAAACACAAAAATATTTTTAAAGAAAAATATAATATCATTTCAACAATTTTCGGGCATCATGCCGCTGACAATTGATCAGTAAATACATAAAGAAAGAAATCTAGAACCAGTTTATCACAAAAAACAAAAATTGTTTTTACATTATTTATTTTTGTTTTTTCTTGTATTGATTTAATTTAATTTTTCTTTTTACATTTTCAGAATTCGAATTCTACATTCATAGGTTTTATTTAAATTTATTTATTTGAATTTTTAGTCTTTGTGATAAATTGGTTCTAAATTTAAATGTATAGAGAATTACTATTATTTTATTTATGATTATCTCCTGGGAAAGAAAATGTAAAACTACTGCAGATGTAAATTAAGAAATGTTAATACTTAGGAGAACTATTTAAAACTATTAAAAACTTATAATAAACTTAAAATAAGTTGAAAATTTGTAATGGTATAGAATAAAATCTACATTTTAAAAAATATAAAAAAATAATGCATACATAAAAATAAGGTAGAGCAAACAGTACATACATAAAACCCAGTAAATTACTGCTGATTTCCCGGAAAGGGGTTGACTTATCAAGGAGAATGACCTCTCCCCCCCCAAAAAAAAATATCCGCAATGATTTGGATGTGATCGTGCATCGTCACATCCAAATGTGACGTATGTTTGAATGATATCTTTTAATGGCAGAAAACTAATATATAAAATTATAATTTAAATGAATAATTAATATTTTTTGACATTATGGTAGTTTTTCAATTCCATATACATATATACATATATCTGTATAATACTGCGTTCATCAAAATATATTCACATCTTCTTTCCTTGAATACAAAAAAATTCAGAATTTCCATTACAGCATCAGCCTGGATCAGAACTCATTTTACAACTCAATCAAAGACTTGAAACGAAATTAAAGAACACATTCAAGTTCTTAGGCTTAATGATCATTAGCTCAGACGAATATGGTCGCTTGAGGTATGCTTATTGTTAGTCCTTGTTTTCCAAAAAATTATGTGTTACACCTAGTCTTTATTTAGAACACCGAAAAAGGTGATGGTGAAGGTAAAAGAACAGTAGCGTAAAGGTATTTTACGGTATCCTAATATGTCCTAAACATGGACGACAACTAGTCTAAACATCAAAATTTTTAAGAATTAGTGATTTTTCAATCAAAACTTGCTGAAATTTCAGGATAGATTTATGAAAAATATAAAAAATAGTTTTTAATCGAAAAAACTCATTAAGTTCGTTATATCCGTTTTTTATACACTTGGAAGTTTGTTATAGCAGTATAAAATAACATTAAGATTGATAGGACTAAAAACATTCATTCTTTATATTTGGTAGTTCGTTATAAACCGGTTCGTTATGGCGGGGTTTGACTAATAATATTAATAACTGTAATGAAATCTTAATATAATTTTTTAGCTAGATTTATTACTCACTTTTTTTCCTAGATGTGACAATCTTAATCAGTCTCTTCCTTCCCTATTCTTCTGTCAATTTTTATTCTTTTTTGCGACAAACGCATTGACTTGGATTGAAACGGATATAGCAAACCAAATTTTTGGCCCTTTGAAGTTATAATGAGGTTAGATTGCGTATCCATTTTAAGTCCCCCCTTTTTATAAAAAAAATAATTTATTAAAATTTTTTAAAATATTACAAATTATTATTAGCCCAAACGCAATTTGCCCAGAATTAATTTCGTTTTGGCACTTTGCGTTGGTTCACTAAAAGCGGTGTTTCACTTTTCAAATTGTTGCCACCAAATATTAGAGACCTGCATTATATTTAAAGAAATTAAATAATGAAGAATCTGCATAAATGTATGCATGTTTCTCGCGCTTTGGAAAAAAAAAAGGGGGGTTACCTAGAGACATCAAATTTAGAATAATGTAGTCCTCCACTCGAATATGGGCACCTGGAAGCCCAAATTTAGAATCTGTAATTTTTTTATTATCTATTTCATATTTTGTAAATTTATGAGCTCAAATTTATGAGTTTTTGATTAACAAACTCAGATTGTTTCAAAGCGAGCGATGGCAACACTGTACGGAAAAAAAATTACAATGGCAACACTGTGCGTGAAAAAAAATTATCTCCAGCGCACGAGACTGTGTATCAGAAACTCTAAAGGTATGCTCTTTTTAAATTATTTTGTGATATTGGTGTTGAATTGAATTTTATGGCTTAAGTGAGAAGAACATGATATTTAATAAATAAAACGTTTAAAACACACAAAACGTTAAAAAAATTCCCCTTTGGGCATAATATCAGATTTTTATTTAAATTCTATACCTGTTTAGTCTAATATAAAATCTGTTTCATAAAAACGGAGAGCAGATTTTTAATCGAAATAAAAATTTTCAATAAAATATAAAAGTTTTAATAAAAAAAAAGGAAATGAAAAAGCGAAACTGTCAAGTCCTATAATCTACTCCTGGTTGAAAAGCTTTTCTTTTCCTGAGAAGAAGAAAAGACCGTGTATAAGCTTACATTCGTTTTTGTTTTTTCTTTATTCTGAGTGGCATCGTAGCTGAATTATGCATCCTATAATAAGCGGTCTTCAGCGTGCGCTTGATTTGTTTGTGTTTTGTTTCTCAGGGCGGAAAGTCGTTTGTAAGTTGGTTAAACCCTTTGAAAGTTTTTATGCTTTTCTAGGTTCATTTTTTAAAGTGGCTGTATGTGTAGAATTACCCTACGGCTATATGATCTTGCCCAACCACATCGTTTCTTGACCCGAACTCGGTTTATATCACGACTTCGCTTGACAGAGTATTCATTTCTTAGAATTTGAAGAGTTTGCCTTCGAAATACTCAGATTTTTTTCAAAACTCATTTTTAGTGCTGAAATTTCATTTTATCACTACATCTTACTAAGAATATCACGACATTCAATGTCCATAGCAAGTCGTCTAGTGTCATGTGTGAAAACAATACGTTTTGTCAATGTTGCTTTTTCATGACATCTGACAGTGTAATATCCCATTACATAGAACATTTTTCCTGCATGATATTGCATCGAATCAATTTTATTCAAGTCAGTATTATTTAACGTGCATTATACTTAGAAAGACGTTGACCTTATCATCCTCTATATGTTGTCTGCTTTTAATATACATATTTAATTAGCACCAATTTTCTTTGTAGAATGAGGGATAATTGCAGAATTCTTTTGTCCTATTGATCTTACCGATATCAAGTAAGACTTTATTTGCAAGCAATTCTGTATAGGAAAGCTTACAGTCATTATATTTTCATATTTATCAATCAAATTACCTTTTTTCTGCTTTTCGGTATTCTTCCCTGCTATAATTATTTTATCTGAATATAATTTATTAATTAATTCAATAAAAATGAAATAATGATACCATAATGATTATGTTCGGATTAATTTGCCCGTGACCGTAAATATGCCACAAGAGGTACTACGTGACATGTGATGAAATAATTATGCGATAATTATAATAATTTGGTGCAAGTAAACAAATAAGTAAAATTTGGCTTCAAAAAACATCAGAGAAAATTATTGATTGATTATTTGTTGCTTTACTCTTTCAGGATACTTTCAGCTGTCTCTAACTTTACTGTTCAAATGTCAGCTGAAAATTCTTTTTAAGTTCGCATAATAGTTGTAGAGTCATTATACAATCTAATGATCTCTAACTGGCTACCTGTATAGTAATTTTTTGATATGTCATGCATTTAAAACAGTTAAGGCGTTTGAGTACACTATCCTCTATTTAGCACAGTTTTGTTAAAGAATCCTAAGTTAGAATAACTACGAAATCTTTAATTAACAAGTTAGAGTTGCTACTCAGATAGAATACAAATCAAAGTTAACACATTTTGCAAACATTTAAATCGACATGTTGAAAAAGAACTTACAAGAGATTCATTTATGAGTTTTAAATAGCTTCAGCTTACCTATTAGACAATATTATCAGGAGTATATTTCATGAAAGAAATTAACATACTGAAAAGAATGAAGTACAAATACAATGCAAGTACAAAATCTTTTTAAGACTTCTGCAGCCAAAAGAAAATACGTAGGTTGGGGCAAAAGTCATGGCAACTATTTTTTTTTCTTGAAGATACCAGTTCGGTTGGAAAATGTGACATATACAGATGAAAGGACAAGGTCTTAACTACATGTGTGGACAATGAATAGCGCTTAAATATCGTAACACACGAATTTATTACTGTAGTATACAGGGCAATATGGCCATCACCGTGCAAAAGAATGATAACACAATACACATAAAGTTGACATGAGTCCCTGCAGAACCGTGCGGTCACTGTTCTGCCATGAGGAACAAAGTGGCAAACAATGACACCTCTGACGTCATACACGACGATCACCATCAATTTGACTGGGAAAGGGTTCTGACGGACCTTCTGCTGCCTTGGTGATCCAAGATGTCGCCACTCCGCGGACTGACATTTCAGTTCTGATTTGTATGCCCTGGCCCAAAATTCATCGATGGCGATTATTCGTGAAAAGAATTGATCGCCATCCTGTTGCTAGCGTGCAAAGTGGTCGGAGCATATTGCATAGCACACCCACCTTTGAACTTCCGTCAGTGCATGCGGTATCCACCGCGAAGCGATTTTGCTTAGCTCTAGCTCATTACGCAATATCCTGTGGACGATGCGTTTCTCGATGCCACTTGCCCTCTGTAACTCCAGTAACGTCCATCGTCTGTCTTCATCCATGAGGTGCTCGATGACGGCACACTCACCAGTCGTCCCGAACGTTGCTCATCACTGGTTCACACACGTCCTTGCCGAAACTTTCTTACCCACCGTGCTACTGTACGATATGGTACGGCATTATTTCCAAGAGCTTCTACTGATTCACTGTGACATTCCATCGCATTTCTTCCTCGGAGAACGGCTATTTTGATGTAAGCGCACTGCTCAACACTGGTTATTTCCATCTCGCACGACACTCACCAACTGACTGATTTCAGAGCCCTCGCTACCACACAGCCAGCTATCACAAAGCCATCTCTTTTTCTGCATACACACTATGCCTGCAGAACTTCCATATGACACATATATCTTTTGTGATCTGTTCACGTATCTACAAGAAAAAAATAGTTGCCATGACTTTTGCCCCAACCCTCGTAGGTAGAATCCACTCTTGCTAATATATCGTTTGGCGCTTGTTTGTTTTTGATGTTGCCGAGCTTTATTATGCAAAAGTGACACTAATTTATTCTAACATTTTTCCAACTTAACGAAATATTCTAGTATGCATATAGGACTTATTGCTTACATTAGACTGCTTTGTTAGTTCTTTGTTTAGCGCCGTTTTTTACTAATACTTATTATAATTGAGAAACAAACTGTTTATAAGCGTCATCGAAACCATAAAGTGTCTCAAAGGAAATGAAGGAAGATCTTGGTTTTAAATAAAAAAATATAAGCATGTTTCAACAAAAACAACAAATATAGGTCTACGTTATGTACGTTAAAAGCTAACTATAGGTCTACGTTATATACGTTAAAAGTTAACTATAGGTCTACGTTAGGTACTGTTGTTCTATTACATGTAAAAAAATAAAAATTCACAAAATCAATTCAGTCGACTGAAAACTTCAAAATTTTTAAAGCGAAAACAGCAAAAATGTGACCTTATTATGTTCAAAATCTGCAAGACGAACTTTTAAAAAAGTATCATTTCGAATTGTAAAGAGACTGAAAAAAAAAAAAATGCTGGTTTAAGACAGTAATTTAATAATATTTAAGAAATTTCTCAAAACTTGATCTTCTCAAACTAGCAACGAGGAAGAATATACAGACGGATGTCACTTAAAAGAAAAATATTTTCAGTGTCATTTCTTACGAAGTTCTTAAGTATTTAGTGAACGTTTCTAAGACTGTGAATTTATTTATATTTTTGGATAGGTTCCTGACTTGAAAGGAACGGCAGAAGGTTGGAAGCGAATAAAATGAAGAAATACGTGACGTAAGAAGTGTATGAGTTGCTTAGATTAGTAAAAGTTTTAGAAAATCTTATGCAGAAACTGTTTTAAAAATGCACTGCTTTACCAAGTAAAATTAGACTTGTGATGCGATCAAAGAATGTGTAGAGGTTAGTGTTCTTACCAATCATCCAAAGTGTCTATACTCTGTGTCTATACTATGGTTTGGTTTTCGTGGTTTTTCCCATGTGTATCGTGAATATGAGCCAGTTACTCTTAGAAAGCCATCCAGGGAGGCATCCTCTCTTTGGCTTTGCTTTCTTTGCAATATCGGAATAATATTTCTTGTATATCCCGTAAGCTGTCGACATTTAGGTGTGTTATAGCTCTCAATTTTGTGTAACAGTCAGGTTCACGTGTTAATAAATAGGTTTATTTTAAAATTCCACTTGAATTTTTGTAAATAGAAGGTAACACAGGATGATTATGTCTTCTGACTGTATTTATAGTTCCAGCATTTAATAATTTTTTAGTTATGTTTGTAACCATAATCTCATCGTTGGATCATTGCGCAAATGTTTTAAGTTATTTATCGAGGTCTTGATTATTCACAATGCTTCATTAACATTTTGTTATTCATCGCCTCGATCGATAAAATTATTTTCATACTCGATTAATTTCCAGTAAGCTTCGTAATCGCTGTTAAAAAAATCTGATGTGGATACTACATGATTTCCTTTACGGCCTATTAAATTATATACATTTTTGCTGGAACAATAAACTGATATTAAATATTGCTATATATTTATAACAATAAACTGATATTAAATATTGTTATATATTTATAACAATAAACTGATATTAAATATTGTTATATATTTATAACAATAAGCTGATATTAAATATTGTTATATATTTACAACAATAAACTGATGTAAAATATTGTTAGATAATTATTGTTACACTACCTACATATGTAAACTTTTATTATATATCTAGTTAGATTTCGTTATTTATAATTTTTTTTAATTTGACATTGCAAAACATGAATACTTCCGTCATTCAAAACACTTATGTAATTGGAAGTCTAAGACTACGACCAATGATTGCGGAAATAAGGGCCGGGTAGGTACTTTTAAGTAGGATAAGGTATGTATATATATATATATATATATATGTATATATGTTTAGTACTGTTCATCGCAATAAAAAAGGAGATACAAAACTACATGTTATAGCAGTCCCATGTACAAAATTTCAACGTTCTACAGCTAACCATTTTTGAGTCATACGAAATACATGAATACATACGTAAGTACGGTATAGATGTCACAAAAAATTCACTTCTAGATCCATTTTAAAACTATTTTACAATCCGTTTTGGAAAAACGAGTCCTTTATTCTGTCCATATGTACAGACGTCACGCAAAAAATAGTTAAAATAGATATATCTGTTGAAATATGATACCCGAAATTTTTCGAGGTTACAATACTTTATTTCGTACAAGAAAGTAATAAAAACTATTAAAAAGAAAACACATTTAAGCTGTTTTTGAAAGAATAGATACCAATGCAATCTAAAAGAACTTAAAAATTAGATATATTTTGAAAGGATTCATATTAACCTACTTCAGTTTGCAATGAAAAAAGTAAGATTCTGAAGTAAGCAGATACTAAAACCCAGTTTTCTGTCATTAAGACTACAAATACACAGATTATTCCGAAAAACATTTTAAACTTAACATCCATTTACTCAACAAATAAGGAATATTATCTGTACATCGTTGTCATTACGATCTCAGAATTTTCTTTAAAAAAGTAGCAGTTTTTTCTTTATATGCAGAAGATATTCCCAAAAAACGCAAGTATTAGGCATCGGCACTTAACATATCAAAATGTTATTAACCTATTTCCTTATATCAACAAAATGATGTCATCTATTCAGGTTAAAAAATGGAATACACCGTCTTTATCTTTTGATTTTATGGAGTACAAACAGGATCAAGCAAGTCTAAGCAAATTTATGGCATGTTGTAAATAATACACATGGTTTTAGAATTGCCTGAAGCGAGATCAGAAGCGTAACAGCGTTGTTATTCCATCAGCCATTGTTACTAAACAGAAATTAATGTAAAATTTCCCATTTTAAAATTAAATTGCTATTGAATAGCAAAAGATAGATTTACACTCTTGCAAATGTTGTTTTTGGTAAGAAAATGCAAAATTTAAGATTTGAGATAAAAAGGAAATTTAAGGACGCAGTTTTTAAAAATATACTTACATATAAATAAAATTAGCAAATTATGTATATATGTAATTTAAATTTTTGAATTGTGAGGTTAACCTTCTCAGTATAATTTGATAAACATTACTGGAGTAACAATTCAGATATTCAAAATTATTCAAAATTCAACGGGCTATTTGTATACCATGGCATGAATTAATAGAAACATCTAGGACCTTTAGTCGTTATTGATGTTCATATTTATGGAAGACGATTAGAATATTTTCGAAAAAGCAAAGTTCATGGTTACTTACAAATTCCACCGCATACTACTGGGCGTGCTGAAATAAGATGGCATTCGTGGTCACCAAATGGGGGACGAAGGTGCAACAATCGCATTTTTTTTCCTTAAAAATTCCATTGGACATAAATAAAACTGGTATTTTCAAAGTTTTGAGTTTCAACCGTTCAGAAGTACTTTAGGTAAAATTAAAACGAAATCCAATGCTCTATATCAGTATAAATTCGAAGATTTAAGAAACAATTGCAATATTTAATTATCGTACAAACAGGTAAAACGAACAATCTTTCTCAATTTAGAAGGAAGAAGTTGATCAGAACTTAAAGATATTCAAAACGATATAGATGATAAATTAATAAAGAAAGAATTTTATGATAGACTAATGAAATTTATTAACTCTCAGCATATATTTTCCTCTACCTCTTACTGCTATTGAAAACGTTACAAATTTTAAGTTTGTAAATATAAAATTTCTGTAAGATACATGCTTCAGTTAATTCCATTTACGAGAAAGATTTAAGACCGTAAATGGCAACAGCCCATGACCAAACGCGAAGGACAATCTTTCAAGAACTCGGGTTTCTGAAATTTTGTTTTGATGCAAATTCATTCATTCGATTAATTTCTGCGAGAAAGGTCTTATTCTTGCTTCGAAATATTATTTCTGCTTTATTCTTTGAATCAAATATAGTGAAATTATACTATTACTGGCTGGAATCGTGGAAATAATTGGCATAAAAATTCTTCACGCTCCGTTTGAAGCCTAATTAATCTGTTTTATACTATGATGCCATCATAAAGCTTCTTTTTTTTAATGATATTGAATAAGTATGATAAAATATAAAATTATGATAAAGCACCCTTTTCGTATGACATTTTTAAATTACTATATCATCTCATTAGTAACGTGCCTTTTTTTATATTTCTTGTATTGTTCATAATTAAAACAAAGTTCTTTTTTAATCTAAAATATACTCTCCTTCATTTTCTGTTAATTTGCAATAGTTAAGCTGAAATTTTATTTCACCAAATTTTGCGGAGCGGCTTCGTCGAGCTTTACAGTTCTTACAGGCCGAGATTCGTCTTCTAGGCTGTAATTTCGGTTCGTAATTTCTGGAACCACATTTGACATTGGCTATGTCTATTGTCCGATTCCCATAGGTTGCATTAACATCTCTATTAATAATTATTTCATTTAACTCGTAATAAAAATATGCCGAATATGTTCCTTTGTCAGCTCCATTTAGTTTTGGAAGAACGATTGTTACAATCCAAGTGTACGCTTCAAAATTTGCACTAAGAATAATCAAGGCAAAATTAACGTCTGCCTTTATAGCACATTGGTGCAATTTGTCTCGTCCCTCTCCAAGTTTTAATCCAACTTAAAAAAAAAAAAAAAAAAAACATATTATTGATTAGATGACCCATTATTGTACAATCATTACGTTATTTTTGAAGCAGGAGACTTGAGAAAATGAGCAATGTTTTCGTCGGGACTCGAACCTGGACCTCTCGAACACGCGCCAAGTGTGCTACCGTTACACCACGAAGACATGCAGAAAGGAAGGAGAAAATACCTTAAATACTCCCCCTTTTAAGGGCGACTGGGAATAACGGGGCCCAATCGCCAAATCCTGGTGGTAAAGAATCATCATCCACTACCTTTTAATTTGGGCGTCACTGTAGAGTTGTTAGGTTATTTTGCAGCAGGAGACGACACAAATGAGTAATGCTCTAGCTGGGATTCGAACCCAGACTTCTCGAATGCGTGCCAAGTGTGCTAACCGTTACACCGCGAAGGCATGAAGAAAGGAAGGAGAAATTACTTTATAATATATCATACGAATTTATATTTTTGTAATAAAAATAATTGAAGAAAATTTGAAAGCTTACTGTACTTTTTAAAATACGTTACTGAAATCTGAATTACCATCACTCAAAATTTCTTGTAATACGCATTCAGTTTCGGATAAGAATGTATTCCATTTTTTTTTATTTTTTCGTGGATGAAAAGGTAACTTTCACTTCATTATTTTAGAAATTTAAATTAGAAAAAAAGGGTAATTCTTAATGTCGTCTGTCAGTCGCCACTCGAGTTGCTGCTGAACATTGAGTAGCTATTAAGATTAGTCTGTCGAGTTCAGTTCAAATTTGCTTTTAGAAGGCGCGAAAATGAGTATTCTGTATATATGACGTTAGAAATGTCTCTTATTAATAGTTTATTTATTTATTTATAAATACCTGGCTTTTGACCCTTAGGCCATTAGCCTAAGGGTTTCTATTAATATTACTTCTTGGTGACAGATTTAAAGCTATTAACTCTGTGAACTTAAGTGTGCAGAGCATGTCTTTAAATGTTCTTGCAGATGAGTTGTCCAAAGTGACAAAGAGAACACTGCAGAATTCTTTAGTCGCTTCGGTAAAGATATGATCCTATATTTTAGCAAAGAAATGATTCTGGTATTCTTCTATACTGCAGTAATCATATGATTTGTGAGGCAACGATGTCCATTCAATAAATTAGGTAGGTCATAGCTGTAACATGAGGAGAATCTAGGGTCTTTTATCCCTTCTTCCCGAGGCATTCGCTCGTTCATAAAAAGTAAAATCGTTAATTGAAAATATTTATTTCACTTTCGTTTTTAAACGAAAATACAGATATCTCGTTTCTTCCCAAATTTTCCTTATTTGTATTCGCTCGTAATGAGATTCCTCATGTTTGTCCTCTTGTCTGCTTTTGTGAGTAACTTGGTATATTGCTACATAAACATAATCCTTCCTGTGATCTTCAATGTTTCACTTTGAAGCACGTCAGAAGGCCAAGCGAATGAGGCCATACGCTTTTCCGCGGACGCAAATATTGCGCAACATTTCTGCCTCCCAGGTGGAACACATTGAATGTAACTGACTCCTTTTCCTCACCCACTCTTGGCAAAATGATGTGCATGCTATTGCACAAGTTTGGCTTTTACGCTTTGTGATTTCAAGATAGAAGCTTTCATTTTCTCTGGCAGTTAAGCTAGTGCAAATGCTTTTTATGAGCGCAAAGAGGCATATTAATTTTATTACACCTTTTGTTTCCGTACCGGAAGTGGCCGTGAGGCACGATATACAGAATTAACGGAACTTATGTGCTTAGACATAACAAATGCGGAAATAAATTTTTAATGGTGATTATACTATGTATTAGTTTTGTATGTGTAACATATAAAATGCGTATAAAATCTTACCGGAATAAAATTTATGTCACAGACGCCCAATTCACACATCTAGTCTTAAATTTAGTTTCTACGTCATAACAGTATGGTCCATATCAGGAAAAAATATTTTCAATTGCTAAGTTTTATCTAAATGCATCAGAAGTAAAAAAGAAACATTTTTTAATTATCATCATATTGTGATCTGCGAATATATGCCATATGTGAATAAAATTAAATACGGGATTGCTAAAAAAAACAGCGAATTTTAAATCAAAATTGTCAAAGAAAAGCTGAAAAGAATTGAATGTAATTCATTATTGAATGATTCATCATGAATGAATTCTAGTATATGTAATTTCTACAGAAGCTTCTGTTATTTCTTGAAATTTATGCCCTGTTATATTAGGGCATCCTCTGCTATTTTTAAATCTCATACCAGTGTTGCCAGAACATTGTTACGATACTTAAAATACTTTAGTGCATTTATCTAAAACCATGTAACTTAAAAAATATTTTTGTATTACATTATAATCTATAGAATCCAAAGAAATATTAAGCTATTCTTATGTAAAATACTAATTATAATGTATTGTACAATTGGACTTCTTGATGGCTATGCCATGATATCTAATGCTTTTTTTTTTCCGAAAACATAATTTCGTCAAATTACTTGGGTGTCATGAGACATTATCTTTTCGAAAAATCCAATCATTTATACCAGTGTTGCCAGAAAATTTTCAACTAAAGTAGCAAAAGCAGACTTAAAAAGTCGAAAATGACGTCAGAGATCACGTGATTTTTGTGACGTCATAGTTACACAGACTTACGTCATCACAAATTTACCGTCTAATGGTTCTGTATTCGATTCTTAGTCTTTTTAATTACGTTGGTTAGCTTTAACGGAAAATTTTAAAACTATATTGCTCATTTTCAACTGTTTAAATATCCATTTCTTTTTTAATTAATTCTCATTTAATTTAGATTTTAATTTTAAAATTAATTTGTGGATATCCATTCTTAAGAGATTCCTCACGTATAGACTGTTAGCTCTTTTGTATTAAATTTTTTGAGTTGGCAGTTAATTTTTTTAATTCATTGTTTTTTTTTAGTCCAAAGGGATCTGAATCCCGAAGGACTATTAGTTTCGTTTTGGCATTTTGCGTCGGACTCATAAATGTCGGTTCACTTTTCAAACTGTTGCCACAAAATGTTAGAGTCCTGCATTATATTTGAAGAAATTAAATAATGAAAAATCTGCATAAATGTATGTATATTTCTCGTATTGTGATAAAACAACGGTACATAGAGTCATCGAATTTTGAATAACGTAATCCTCCAACGAATATGAGCATGTGGAAGACCAAATTTGAAATTTGAAATTTGTTTTATGATCGATTTCCTATTTTTTAAAACTTTGACGAATTTTTGATTAACAAACTCAAGGATTTCAAAGCGAGCAATGGCAACGTTGTGCAGAAAAAACATTTTTATCTCCAGCGCGTGAGTCTCTGTATCGGAAATTCTAAAGATATGCTCGTTTTAAAACTATTTTGCGATATTGCTGTTGCACTGGATCTTATGGTTTAAGTGCGAGGAACATGATATTTAATAAAGAAAGGTAACACACAAAATGTTAAAAAACGCCCCTTTGGACGTAATTTAAAATCTGAAACATTTCAGATTTTTTTTTTTTTTTTTTTTTTTTTTTGTTTGTTTAATTGTGAACATTTTAATTGAGAAATGCTTTTCAGTGAGTTTTCTGTTCTGTGTGGTGGATCTGTTTCAAATTCTGATTACTTAAGAAAGGCATTGTTCTTTCACTGCTAAATTTATTTTTGTTTTTATTTAGAAAAATGCCGTTGCTTTGATTTCAAGCCATTTCCATTGTTTAGCTCTTAGCAATATTATAATCAGGAGTTTGAATTTAATTTCTTTCTCTGTTTGGGTACCCTATATATTTCGCTCAAGCTGCAAGTTCTTTGGTTCGATTCATTATCACCATAGAACTGCTGAACGACAAAGTGCCCGAGGGATGGTGGTGAGAAGTCCCGAAGCATTTTCTTTCTTTCTTTTTACTTTTTTCACGTCCCTTACCCCTTTCGCCCACCAGCGGCCGAGCGGTAACGTCGCTGAACACTGGTAGTTCGGTCCGAGGTTCAAATCCCGCGAACGGGCTGGCTGCATGGGTGTTTTCGTGGTTTTCCCCATGTGTAACGTGTATACGAGCCAGTTTCCCTTAAAATGTCCTCCACGAAGGCATACCTCCCTTAAGGCAGATGGCCCTCGAGTGCTTTGCCGTAATCTAATAAACCAAACCAAACCCTTACCCCTTTCTCGTTATACCGGCGTCAGGCTGTGCAGCCTTGGAAAGGTAAGCCCACATCTAAATAACATTTTAACATTTCCAGATATCAACTTCTATTTAAGCCTAAATAAACTATTTTTAAATATAAATTATATTTAATTGATAAACTATTTTAACATATAAGTATTTTACGATATATTAAAAAAATCTTTGAAGTTACAATAAATAGCATGAGAAAATGATGGATGTCGCAAAAATTTCGCAAAATCGCAAAATTTTAGTAACACAAGTTTGTGAAAAATCGCAAATTTGCGCAAAATCGCACGATCTGGCAACACTGTTTGATACCTAAAAACAAGCCATATTAATTCAACTTAACCCAGCCTAATAGCCTCACATTATATAAATGGAAGTAAAATGTTATATAAATTAAATATTATTAAATATATATTAAATGTGGTTCATATAGCATACCTTGATAATAGAATAACGATACATGTTTACAAGATATGACAGTTTTATACAGAACATACATATGTCATGATTCCATCTGCTCACATTTAGCCTTCTTGCGCATATTACGTCCAGACACCTGTTGCCATTGGAACTGTCTGTACTAATTTTTTTTTTTTCATATGGTTAAAAAAAAATTCTGTTTACCCGAGCTTGTCATTATACTTTTTCGCCACTTCAATCTTTTACCTTCGTATTTCTTTGTAAGCAGTATTTTTCACTGTCACTCATCACTATTAAGCAGTGTTATTAAACTATTGGCAATTACTGCATGGGCTAATTAAGATGCATACGGAAAGAAATACTTGTTTCATCAGTATATTTAAAAAGATAGTGGCTTAATGATATAAAATTCAAAATTTGTCTTTCAAAATAGATAGATCTTGCAGCAAATTTGAACTTTCAAATCTTTGGGAATAATTAGTGCTTGTAAATGGGCTCCAGACTATTAAGATTGTAAAAAATATGTGAATATTAAAAAGCACAAAATTGCTTCCAAGCATATGCGAGAAAAACAAGTATCAGTTTGAAAAATGAGGGTCTGTGACACTTAGCCGACGGAACACTTAACCGACACCAGTTAGCCTACAGGACATTTAGCCGACACGAACACTTAGCGGACAAGTCATTTAGCAGACACGGACACTCAGCCGACAGGACATTTAGCCAACAAGGACACTTAGCCTACAGGACATTTAGCCAACAAGGACACTTAGCCGACAGGACATTTAGCCGTACTGAGAGTTAGCTGTCAGGACATTTAGCTAAGGGGCACTTAACTATCAAGACATTTAGTCAACAGGATACTAAGCCGACAGTGACATTTAACTGACACATACCCAATAATTATTTAAACTATTAATTACAAAATTTCTCTGCTACTCCATAAGTTCAATATTTAAATCATTTTTTTTTCACCTATCAGTAAAATTCATTTTTCGATACGTGATAATGGGGACATTTTTGGTGACCATTTTTCTGAATGCATTTATAAAGTTCTAGCATATCGATGTTATCAAACAATACTAAATTAACACAATAATTAAAAGCACGTATGAGAAGAATAAAAAAATGAATTTTACTGATAGTGAAAAAAATAACTTAAATATTGAACTTATGGAGTAGTCGAGAAATTTTGTAATTGATAGTAAGTTTGAATAATTATTGGGTACGTGTTTACTAAACTACACTGTCAACTTAGTTCCGTAGCTAAATGTCCTGACGGCTAACTCTCTGTGTCGGCCAAATGTCCTGTCTACTAAATGTCCTATCGGCTAACTGTCTGTGTCGGATAAATGTCCTGTCGGCTAACTGTCTGTGTCAGCTAACTGTCCTGTCGCCTAAGTGTCCTTGTTGGCTAAATGTCCTGTCGGCTAATTGTCTATGTTAAGTGTCCCTGTCGGCTATATGTATTGTCGTCTAACTGGTGTCGGTTAAGTGTCCCGTCGGCTATGTGGTTATCAGCTAAGTGTCCGCGACTGGAAAATATTATTTCCGGTCGCGGACAAAGAAACCATAAACAAGTTTTATATTAAAAAGCATTAGATAGCATGGCTTAGTCATCAAGAAGTCCAATTGTATAATACATTATATTTTGCATTTTAATGCAAAATGTCGAAAACGAGCTGTTTTTTGTAATAAAACTTTAAGCTCCTAATCGCGCCTTTTCCCATAGATTGCAACATCGAAGTTGTATACGGGGACAAGAAAAAATTTTAATTATTTTTCTCAGTCTTCAAAATCAATGCGTGCAGTAGAGTTGTCAATCAAGAGAAAATCTTCACTTTTTGATCGAAAGTTCTTCGTTTCACTTTCGTAACTCTTTTTCATACAGTTATGACACCTCCATGCCTTATAACTAGCTTTGTAGAAAAAAGCATTTTCTCATATTTTAAGCACCACGACTGATATTTTCCAATCACCCAAAACCTGTTACGCTCAGTGCCATTCATACTGGCAGATATAAAAACTGTGATTTGCACTTTTGACTATTTTTCGCTAGTAAACTCTTGGTCTTTAAATTTTGATGTTTGGTTTGGCATCATCTTGTAAAACAGCCCAGCTTCATCGGCGTTGAAAATGTTTTTTCCTCGATGTTAAAGAGAGTTATCATCCCCAGTATATTTTCTTATATTTCCTGGACATAATAGTTTTAAAACGCAGCCTGATTCTCATAAATGATTTCCTGAAGAACTATGTTCTTAAACCTATCTAACTCGCTCATTAAACACAAAAAAGCAGTTTCTCCAAGTGTCTGGCATATTATCTAAAAAACATATGGCTGGAAATGGGAAGATAACGGCTTTCTACATTGGAGAATCATTTCAGCAATACTTCTTCATTATATTTGTTCTTCACCTCTGTCAACATTTTCCTTGTATCTAAAATTTTTCTGTAACAGAAATGACGCGTATTTCCAGTATTTTTTTTTTTTTAAGAAAACATATCTCAGTTTTAAATAACAGCAGAGCAACCAAATAAAAAGTGTATGAAAAACATAAGTCCTCCTATGTAAGCTTATTATATGACATAACCTTGAGTAAAAAGTTCATCAAATTTTGATGCATTTTGGCAGAAAAAAATATCGCTTGTTAGATTTTCTCAAGATGTCAAAACTGGTTAGAAGAAAGAACAGCTGTCGTTACAGCACGTGTAAGACGACATATCCAGCTATTTAAGCCAAATTCAAACGTAAATTTGGAAAATCTGTTCCTCAACAAGAAAGCGGTCATAGCCCGAGTGCGTCTGCTGCATTTCCTGTCGGTAGGGAACAAAATCTGCTGTATAGGTTTGTGTTGCGTAGTTTCAAATTCTTGTTACACTTGGATATGCTAAAGATGTGCATTCAGTGCAAAAAGTAACACATTCCACAAAGTGTTACATGGCAAATTGAGCTCCATTCTGAGGCAGTGGGCAGATAGATTCATAACGATTTATTTACGTATTTACTGATCATTTTGCACGGTATCTGCAGGTAATTTTAAATTTACCCGAATATTTTTCATCTGCTACACTGCTTTTTTGAGAAATTTCTTTACAAGCAAGCAGTTCATTTGTTAGTGCAGGTTTTATATTTTTACCGAAGATTTCTAAATTCTACTCGAAAGCCTTCACGTGATAAACCTGTTAAATGTGGAGAAAAAACAACTGTTTTTTCCTCTTTTTACCCCCAAAGGAGCAATTTGCTCAGAAGGGCTGTTAATTTCGTTTTGGTATTTTGCGTGGTCCACTTTTCACATTGTTGCCTCCAAATATTAGAGCCCTGCATTATATTTAAAGATATTAAATAATGAAGAATCTGCATGAATGTATGTATGTTTCTTGCATCGTGAAAAAACGGTACCTAAAGACATCAAATTTTAAATAACGTAATCCTCCATTCGAATATGGGTATCTGGAAGTCCAGATTTGGAATTAGGAACTTGTTTTATTACCTGTTTCATATTTTGTAAAACTTTAAGGATTTTTTTTTTGATTAAAAAACTCAACGATTTCAGAGCAAGAAATGGCAACACTGTACGGAAAAAAATTATTTTATCTGCAGCGCTGGAGACCGAAAGTTCTAAAAATAGGCTGATTTAAAATATTTCGTGATATTACTGTTGAATTTAATTTTATGGTTTAAGTAGGAAGAACACGGTATTTAATAAATAAAGGTAACACACAAAACGTGAAAAAACGCTTCTTAGGGATTTTTTAGTCCAAAGGGATTTGAATCCCGAAGGACTATTAGTTTCGTTTTGGCATTTTGCGTCGGACTCATAAATGTCGGTTCACTTTTCAAACTGTTGCCACAAAATGTTAGAGTCCTGCATTATATTTGAAGAAATTAAATAATGAAAAATCTGCATAAATGTATGTATATTTCTCGTATTGTGATAAAACAACGGTACATAGAGTCATCGAATTTTGAATAACGTAATCCTCCAACGAATATGAGCATGTGGAAGACCAAATTTGAAATTTGAAATTTGTTTTATGATCGATTTCCTATTTTTTAAAACTTTGACGAATTTTTGATTAACAAACTCAAGGATTTCAAAGCGAGCAATGGCAACGTTGTGCAGAAAAAACATTTTTATCTCCAGCGCGTGAGTCTCTGTATCGGAAATTCTAAAGATATGCTCGTTTTAAAACTATTTTGCGATATTGCTATTGCACTGGATCTTATGGTTTAAGTGCGAGGAACATGATATTTAATAAAGAAAGGTAACACACAAAATGTTAAAAAACGCCCCTTTGGACATAATTTAAAATCTGAAACATTTCAGATTTTTTTTTTTTTTTAAATTTATTTTTTTTATTGTGATTCTATAACCAGTTTTCGATGCCTAGGAGAAAACTGAGAAATAAATACTTTTTTACAAAACTAAATCTAGAATTTATGGAGCTCTGCATTATACTAAGTATCGTTTATTAAATATTTATAGATGGCAGCCTATTGTTTTATTTAAAGCTCTTTAATACAATTTGTCTAAGAAGTTAAATCTGCAAAGCATAAAGCCTTTTTTCATGTGCTTTTAATAAGAGTAATTTCAAGAAATATGCATTAAATATCCATTTCCTGAAGTTGTTTCTTTTCCTGAAGGACAAATAGCATTCATGGTGACACGACAAGGACAACCTTTGCTTTTACTAAATGGCGTGAATATTTACAATAAGCATGTTAGTTTCAGTGGTTTATATTCTGAAAACCATTTGTTACAAAACTAAACGATTCTACGTATTCTACTCTGGCCTATGTTTATTTTACTTTAAAATGCTAAATTGCACAATTAAGTTTGAATGAAATAAACTAGTAATTGAACATTTATTTTAAAATGTTAAATTACTAGCTCGTTTCATTCAGATTAAAGTATTCATTACCTCGGCTGTTTCAAATGTTTTGTAGGAAATGGTTGAAATCAAAAATAGAGAATATCGCAATAATCTCAATAAAAAATGTAAACCTTACTTCTAGAAATCTTAACATTTTCTTTTTCTTTTGAAATAGAAATGTTTTATTATTCATTTATTAACTGCTCCCAAATTAACCAAATCACAAGCAGTGTTTTGCAACTGAGCACTGTTTATTCAAACAATGTTGCAATATCAAGCAGTGTTTTACTCTTCGTTGAAAAAAATCTGATGCGGACACCACATGGAATCCTTCTACGGCCTATTAAATTATGCGTTTTTTTTTTTTTCCTGCATTTAGTTTAAACTCATTTCCTCTAATTTCATTAAAGATAAATTCCTCATTCATTTAATTCAGTCCTTTCTCACTTCGCGGCAAGGAAAAATACACAAAGTCTCAAATGAACTTCATTAAAAATTGTAAAATACAGTAAAACATAAAACACCAAATACAGTTGAAAACAGTTTAAAGAACAACTTTTACAATTAATATTAGAGTTTCTACGCAAAAACAAGCAATTCGGTCAGCGGGCAAGAAGGCAGATTTTCCGATGCACAAAACTTGAAGTTTACTATTGGTCTCATTCGGTAAAAAACGGCGTAGAAACAGACCTAATTTGTTGTGGATTCTATGCTGAGTCAATATATGGGATAATTTAACAACTTAAATGATAATTCCAGAATGAAATATACATGATTTAATTCGCAATAATAAACAAAGACGTGATCTTTCTTGTTGCGAAACTTATTTTCTCTAGATTGGCAACAAATCGACTATTCTGCTAAGTTTCAAAAGTAAACAAATATCGCTGCTATGGTAAACAAAAATTAGGCTTAGCCGCACTTAAACAACTTTTAAATTGTAGATAATTATTGTATGCACGTTAACTAAAGGCATAGAAACTTTAACCGGAAGATAAGAACAACATAATTCAATCATTTTTAAAGATAAAAGGCGCAATTTACCAACATACAAGAATAAAAAAAAGCTGAGCTCACCGACCCGAGTAATAGATTGAGTATATATATATATATATATATATGTCATGTACCAGCTTTTGTCAGGAATAAATAGATTGTTGAAGAATCATCAATGTAGTCGTAGCTTAAATAATCAGACGATAAGTCTTAAAAAACAGGATCCATTTATTATATTTCAGGAGAAAATAACAGTTACAAAATCAGATATCCGAAGTAAATAAAAAGAATTACTAATCACTTTTTGTATGAAGTTTACTGCATCGTGACATTAAAGAAAAAGCCTGATATTCTTTTGCGAGTCCTTTTATAGCCTCTGGAAAGGCGGAACTTCCAAGAAATGACGTCAGCCTCGTCAGCCAATCCAGTTCGCTTGAAAATCTCCAGAACATTCTAAAACTGTACGTGTAGAAAAGGCGGGAAAAACAACTTGACTACGGGGCTGTGGATTTAATTCCACGTACTTTCAAATAAGAGAACGTCGTAATTAAAAATGAAAAGAACATACAGTTAGAATTTTAAGTGTATTCTTGACTATGGAATTTTATTATTACAAATATATATACATATATATATATATATATATATATATATATATATATATATATATATATATATATATATATATATATATATGTATATATATATGTAAAATATAAAAAAATACGATGGCTTTGCTCTTTGCGAACCAGCAACCTTTAATTAATTTTCTACAATTCAGGATTGTCCCCTAACCCAGTACCTGCTAGAACATTCCCGCCTATTACATAACCTCCTCATGTAAATGCTGCGTCATAAGCTTTCTACATTTTTCTAGAAGCTACTCTGTTACATAACCTTTCATATAAATGCTGCCTCGACTGCCAAGTTCTTTAAATACTACGCAATCAAAATTCTTCAATATGGATCTAATCACGCATCTACAGTGTTCCGTCGTTTCCTGTGCTTTTAATATGACAAACATTACATATATATATTTGTAATAATAAAATTCCATAGTCAAGAATACACTTAAAATTCTAACTGTATGTTCTTTTCATTTTTAATTGCGACGTTCTCTTATTTTTAATTGCGACGTTATATATATATATAGAGAGAGAGAGAGAGAGAGAGAGAGATACTTTCGGTGCGACCGATTGCAACCAACAAGGGAGGTGCATAACTACATGTTATAGTAGTCCTACATATAAAATTCCAACGTTCTGAGTCAACTCTTTTTTGAGTTATGTGAGATACATACATGCATACGTACAGACGTCACGAAAAATCTCTTCTGAATCCAATTTAAATCCATTTTTTAATCCGTTTGGGAAAAGAGACCTTTATTCTGTCCGTACATGCAGATGTCACATCGTTCAGATGGATTCGAGAGCGGTCAAAACTGATATTTTCGTTGAAATATGATACCCAAAATTTTTCGCGATTACAATACTTCTTTTACTTTGTACAAGGAGGTAAAAATTACTTACTGTTGAAGGATTTTATTAAACGCAATATCTTCTAGGTGTTTATTATTTTCAGTTATCGCAACTGGTACCCTGGCAAATAAAAAGTATTGCCGTTTAAGGTACACATTTGTTGTAATCCTTGTGTGCAAGTGATCCAACGAAATAAAGCCGCAGCCATGTGTGGAATAATTAAATTATTATCTTCTTTATGAAATAAGAGCTAAGGTTTTCCCATAGAGGAAATTTAGGATCAAATAACATGGCGCATTTTTTATACCATTTAGTTTTGCAACTTTGGTCGGCTCATTTTAAATGTTAAATTTCAAAGAAAAATTACATTTCTTTCACTTTGCACAGCGTCATAATACCAGTTCGTGGAAGATAAAAATATTTTATTTCAGATAGTGGCAACAGCTTTCTTTTAAATCCTTGAATAAGTTCTAAAGATAAATATCTCTTGCATTGCCAAATGGCAACACACTTCTTTAAAAATTGTTGAATTTTTTATTAAATTTGAACACAAATATCTTACGTTTTGCCGAGTGGCAACACAATTCTTTTAAATCGTAGAATTTGTTGACCAAATTACATTATTTCGCACGAAACATTAAAAAAAAAAAAATAATAAAGAAAGAAAGAAAGAAAGAATTCTAATTTCAAAATTTGGCCTTCCAGGCGCACAGGTTCGGGTGAAGGACTGTAGAGACATTAGGTATTTTTTTGAAAGCAGGAGAGAGGAAATATTCCCTCGCCGGGACTCGAACCATGGACCTCTCTGCGCGCCTAGCGTGCTGACCACTACACCACGGAGGCATGCTAAGAAGGTGGCAGAAATACCTTTTATACTACCTCTTTTAAAAAACTGCAACTGGGGTTAGGGGACCCAATCGCCTGGTGATGGAGAACCATCATCCACCACTCTTGTAGTTCGGGTGTCACTGTAAAGACATTAGGATTATTTCGAAGCAGGAGAGAGGACAAATGAGCAATTCCCTCCCGGGATTTCAACTATCGAATACGCGCCGAGCGTGCTGACCACTACACCACGAAAGCATGCTAAGAAGGTGGGAGATATTTCTCCCGCCTTCTTAACGAGCCTTCGTGGTGTAGTGGTCTGCACGCTCAGCGAATTATTGAGAGGTCCGCATTTCGATTCCCGGCGAAGGCGTTGCTAATTTTTCATCTTTCCTGCTTCCAAAAAATCCTAATATCTCTTCAACCATATAGGACAACGTGTGTTTAAAATTTTGTAGCTCTAGTTGCCGCCTTTTTTCTATGATGCGAAGAACGTACATACAGATTCTTTATTATTTAATCATAGAGATTAGAATAAAAAAATTTTCTACATCTTTAATTTTTGGTGATGTAATTCTTAAGTACGTGTAATTCTTAAGCACATGTAATTCTTAAGTACATGTAATTCTTAAGTACATGTGTATTCTTAGTACATGTAACTGCTAAGCTTGAAAGTGTTCCAAATGTGAATGAATATGAACCAAGTATGAATTAAAATGTGCGCATCATAATCAGATTTAAAATTCTTTTTAATTTTACATTTTTTATAATTTAAGCATTTAAATTTTACTGTAAATTATATGAGATTTAAGAAGTAATGTAAATTTTTTCATTTGTAAAGGTTGATTGTGTCTTTTACAATTTTGTTTTTAAATTTTATCTTCTGAATCTCGGGATTTTTTTCGGTTATGATTACTGTTTTCTAATTTTCCCTCTTGTATCTTTTTTTTTTGCATATCTGCATTTGTTTGGCCATATGCGTTTTTCCAACATCTCGGAAATTAATATTTTAAATGCTAGTTTATCGTATGTTTCTGATTTGAACAAAGCATATTTTCAATTGTAAGTCATAGATCGAAAAAATATTACAATAATTTTGGAATTAAATAATTATAAACTAAACATTATGCAAATATATTTTTGCTTAGAGACATATTTAGTTAAATGATGGGAATTCGAAAACTGACTGAAACGTTATAAACTTATAATTTTAAGCTTACATTTTAGAATTTAGGTGAAATACTTAAAAATCATGTTTTAACAATTTCGTATAAATAAAACCACTGTTTTTTTATCCTTGTATTCAGTTTAATTATCTAAAAGTTTTAACATAAAATATTTATCTTACTGCCGTTTTTTGATCTTTACTGTTATTTAATTTACATAAAATGTTGCTACAATTCGAAGTATTTGCAATTTTAAAAAAATCTGATGTGGTTACTACATGACTTCCTTGTACGGCCTATTAAATTATACACATTTTTGCTGCATTTCATTTAAACTTACTTCCTCGAAGTTAACTCGAAGTTAACTGGAACTGAATTAACATTCAATCAATTCAGTTCTCATGTCACGGCAAGGCAAAAATGCATAAAAACTCAAAATATTTTGATTAAAAATTGAAAGATATAGGAAAACCTAAAATAATTACAACAATTGAAAAATAGGGAAAAACATAAAACACCTCATGCAGTTAAAATAATTTAAAAAAACAATTTTACAATTAAAATTAGACTTTCTACGCAAAAGCAGGCAATTCGGCCAGCGAACAAGAAGGCAGATTATACAGTGCATAAAACTGAAAGTTTTATTTGGGTCCCACTCTGCAAAAAACACCGAAGGTGCAGAAACTGACTTATTTCACTATTCTGCTAAGTTTCAAACATAAACAAATATGTCTTTTTCATTAGTCTTAGCCGTATCCGAACAACTTTTAAATTATTGATAATTCTAGAACTATTGCATGCAGATTAACTAAAAGGCATAAAAACCGTAACCGGAACAGAAGAGCAACATAATTTAATCATTTTTAATCATTCAGGCTTTGAATTAAGAAGTGAATTTGAATCATTGCAACATTTAAACTGTTTAGTTGCAACTGAACGTTTTAATTGAAATTCACAACAATATAGAACATTCTGAATATTGTAACATATTACGACCTTTTATATTTTATAATTTAGGTCGTCTTTTTCCATGTGTGCTGTAGAGGAGTAAGTAGTATCACGTTCGGTCTGCAACCGGAAGACTCGTGGTTCCAATGCTGGCAAAGACAATATTGATTTCTCACGTTTCTGTTTAAAAAAAGACTAATATTTTTACAAATTACGTAATAGATTAGCTAAAGTATTTAACATTATGTTTTAAAATTTTCTTAAATTTTTTAATAAAAGGTGTGTTTATTATATAAAAATTAAATTTCGTATTTGCTGTTAAAATTAAACATTTCTTTAAATGTCTTTCTAAATTAATATTTTACTGTTCATTGTAATTACATGATATTATTAAATTAAGTTATTAAGTGATTAATTAACTTTAAAATATTGGCTCGGAAACGATTAATTTAAATTATTGGTTGTGACTTAAATCATCACATAGTAAGTTACCAGTTTTGAAATCAAGTTACATTGTTTGGACTAAAATAATAAAAATTACTTAAAATTGCGGATTTAAACTTGCATGATACATTCCTTGTAACATGCAGACTGACAAGACAATAACTGTTAACTGCATGATAAAACGTCCAATTAAATTTGCAAATCAAAATGGATTTCTCCGGTATTTGAATTTTCAAAAATGTTCCATAAAAATTAAGTACAAAAAAATCCGTCTGATAGCCTATTTATTTCCTTCTACTCTATAATTACTCGTATTTTTAATGAACAGGGAGAACGATACTTAAACTAGCGGTATTTAATTATTTAAATTTCAGCGATGCGTTTAAAAACGTTATGAAAATATTTAGATTTTGATTTTATTTCTGGCATAATTATTCCGCTTTGTTTGTAACTATAAACAAGTTTCCTTTGTAGAGCAATTGCAACGTCAACATTTGTATTGTATTCTTGTATTCTTATTGGCATTTGCTTTCCGAAACACTGATACGGTTAAAATGTCAACGCATAAATCCAGAACGAGGATTTCCACAAACAGATGGTTGTGGCGTAAACGGCTGATGTTCTTTGTTAATTCTGACGAAATTTAATCTTTGTTTTCTTTGCAGTATACTGTCTCTAGTCATCCGGAATGATTTGGCTAGTCTAATAACAAAACTATCGCTTTATAGCGGAAGCACAAATTCAGCGGTTAATTTGCATTAGTCTATCAGAAATTCTACTCGAGTAGCTACAGAATAAATGTTTGTTTGGCTAGATTCATAAATTATCTCAATTGGGAAAAAGCGGAAAACACATGACATTTTCATGCATTAATCTCTGACGTTTATGCTCCCCTGTCTGCAAAATCGTGTAAAGATTATAATATAATACATTATATTCTAATTTATATAATTAACCATTAATTGGATACTTTTATAAATTAGAATTATAGTTAATTTAATAAATTAAAATTCTATAGGTTATTTAAAATTCATAAATCAATGAAAGCAAAATATAACTTCAGAATTAACGTAAAAGCAAACATAATAATAATTCATCCAATAAAATAAATTTATATAACAAAATAAGCTTTTATTTAAAGCCTACAAAATTATTAATGATAGTCCATTAATAAATAATTTTGTAGAAGAAAAATAAAGAAGAAATCAGAAATTAAAGAAGAAAAATAATTTATCCTGCAGTTTCATGGGAATTAACAGATTAAATAATTATCTTTATAAAACTCATCTACAGTTAAATATCACGAAGAGTAAAAGCGTTGGGCCCCTCTGATAAATTTATAAAGATAATTAATATATTTTTTACACTGCCATTCGATTAATAGGTTTTTGTTATTTGGAAGCCACGCTTATATTATTCGTGATATAAAATTGCAGATGAATTATGTAAGAACAATTATTTAATCTCTTGTTTCTATGAAACTGTATGGGAAATTATTTTTCTCCTTTTAGTTCGTTAATAATTTGCGAGTTTTAAATAAAAGCTTATTTTATAGAAAACGTTTCTTTTTTCACCTTATTTTTATCTTTTTAGTCTCAATGGCACATTGCCAATTAAATTACTAAATTGAAAAATCGTTTTTAACAATTAAAATCACTCAATCACTACTTTCGGCAACTCTGCTACATAAAATAATCGATAAAATCGAGCGATTTGCGAATATTCACTAAAAGTTCAAAAATTCAGTTACAATTTTCAGTGAAAAGATAATGTTTCGTTCTATTCCGATGGAGAAAGCAATAAAATATTGACGCTTTCAGTTTGTTCGTTAAACAAAGATCTGTGCGAGAAATCCGAATTTCGGAAAAGTCGCTTGTATTATCATTTACATTCAGTGTGTGTGCAAAATGTATCTTATCAGGGGTAGGTTATTAGGGTTATCAGAGTTTATCAGTGTGTAGATTAAAAATCGATGACAAGATTCCAACCCTACCGAAACAGCATGATTGACCTAAATAAAAGGTTACAATAAATAATAACAATTCATATAAATAATATTACGAAATTTATTTTCATTGAGTGTTCCCGATATGATTTAACTATCATCAAAAGCTCTAAAGTATATTTTTTGTTTTGAAACTCATATCTGCCACGACGCTTTGTGCGTATTTTTCTACAACTGAGGAAAAGAAAATATATCCTTTTCGAGTAATTTTATTAAAATTAATTCGCTTAACATTGCTAATTCATTCTTAAATTATTCGAATAATTTTCACAGCAGCATTTAGAAAAAGGTTCATTTGCTTATCAAATCAAAGTTAATATTCTCAATTTGTTAAAAATACTGAAACATTTAAACTGTTTAGTTACAATTGAACGTTTGATACGTTTTGCATTATTCTTTGACCGTTTTTTACTTGTAAAAGCACATTTTGAGAGCACTAATTCATAGCAATAATGACGCTCTGCTCATATAATACCGTACAAGCGATTCTCATTAATTCATTGTTCTATTTTTGGTTACGATATAAGAATATTTTTTAAAATGCTTTTATGCATTAACTTTTATCTAAAATGGATATGATAATTAATGCATTCAAAGGAGAAAAATAATTTATATAGTTAAAAGGAAGAAAAATAGATTAAATAATTATGTTTACAGAATTCATCTAAACTTTATATCTCGAGTAGTAGAAGCGTGGAGCACTTAATTAACAAAATCTATTAATTTAATTTCACTGTCAAATATATAAACCATTGTCTTTTTACTTCCTTGTACGAAGTAAAAAGGAAGCATCGTAATCGCGAAACGTTTCAGGCAGGATATTTCAAAGAAAGTATCCATTTTTAATCGCTATCTAATGCAATTTAACGATGCTTTTGCGTAACATCTGTACGTAAGAACAGAATAAAAGACTCTTTTCCTACAAAAAAAATTATAAAACTTCTTTAAATAGACTTCTGAAAAGAATTTTCGTGGTGTCTGTACGTACGTATGTATCTCGCATAACTCAGAAACGAGTAGCCTCAGAACGCTGAAATTTTGTATATAGGACTGCTATAACATTTAGATGTGCACCTAGTATTTTGGTTGCAATCAGCCGCACCAAACGTATATAAATATATATATATATATATCCACTCTGTTACCTGGCTCAGTGATCTCAGTTTCTTGACTCTTATATGTTTGTAAACTGTGCATGTTTTGCTTTAAAAATGATTGAATTATGTTGGTCTTATCTTCCGGTTAAGGTTCTCATGTCTTTAGTGAATCTGTATGCAATATTTTTAGAATTATCAACAATTTAAAAGTTGCTTAAATGCCGCTAAGCCTAATAATTTTTTCCATGGCGGCCATTGCTTTTTTACATTTCAAATATAGTAGATTTGGTGCCAATCTAGAGAAAGTAAGCTTCGCAATAACAAAAGTAACGCCTTCTTTTATTATTGCGAATTAAATCATGCTTAATCCATTCTGGAATTTATTCGAGGAAATAAGTGTTTAAGATTTACTTCATAATTTTCAATACAGTCATCTTGAGTTTTAATGTATTTTTGCCTTGTCGCGAAGTGAGAACTGAATTAATTGAATGAAAAGTACTGAATCGTCTGTGAAAAACTGTCTCTTTTTTGATGTTGTTGTTGTTGTTCTTTGCTTAATTTCTTTTATACATCGTTTTAGATTTATTATAGTATTTGAATAGAACATGTGGCAACGATTAGATAATTCTTAAGATGATATGAATTTTGTGCATTCTGAGTTAAAAAATGAATGAAATGTAACGGTGTTAAGTGAACTTAGAGTGTCGCTGTGGTAAACAAATACAGTGAATTTTAAAGAGTGCATTTATTGTTTTGTGGTTTATGCGCTATCGACGAAGTAGATTTAATTCAATCGAATAAGTTTAAATGAAATGCAAGAAAAAATGGGTATAATTTAATATTCCGTACAAGGAAGTCATGTGGTGCACACATTAGATTTTTTAATTTACCATGGCGCCTCACGCTCGTATTATTCGCGATATAAAATTAAAAATTAATTTTGTAAATAGAATTATTTATTCTATTATTCCCATAAATATGTATAAATTATTTTTCTCCTTCCTTTTACTGCATTAGTAAGCTTATTGTATAAAAACATTTCTTTTTACTTGCATTTTAGGTTTTTGTTTTCTCGTCAATTTTTAGTCATCATTAAAACACAAATAATAAAATATAGGAAAATTATGAAATAAAGAAAAATAACCGAAGTACGAATATGCAGTTTGAGAAAGTGGATAAACTGAAGTTAAAATGAGAAGACGAATATTGCTTATTCGTGATTAAGTGCGCCAAGATGGCATACTTCATCGTTAAATGCGCCAAGATAGCAACTCAAAATATTTTTTCCCTCATTTGCTTCAAACTAAAACATTTTTTTCGGGGGGAAAAAAAACTGAAAGGTTTCAGATTTTAAATTACGTCCAAAAGAGCCTTTTTTTTTTAATCATTTTGTGTGTTACCTTTATTTATTAAATATCATGTTCTTTGCACTTAAACCATAAAATTCAGTTCAACAGCAATGTTGCAAAATAATTTTAAAATGAGCGTATCTTTAGAATTTCCGATACACAGTTCCGCACGGTGGAGATATTTTTTTTTAACCCGTAGAGTGTTGCCATTGCTTGCTTTGAAATCCTTGAGTTTGTTAATCAAAAATTCGTTAAAGTATTGAAAAATAAGAAATCGGTTTTAAAACAAATTCCAAATTTCAAATTTGGGCTTTCAGATGCCCATATTCGCGGTAGGATTACGTTATTCATGTACCGTTGTTATATCACAATGCGAGAAACATGCATTTATGCAAATTCTTCATTATTTAATTTCTTCAAATAAAATACAGGGCGATAATATTTAGTGGCAACGATTTGAAAAGTGATATGCCGTTTATAGGGTTCCGACGCAAAATCGCAAAACGAAAACAATAGTCCTTCAGGGACAAAGCTCCTTTGGACTTTAAAAAAAAAAAAAAAAAAAAAAAAAAAAAAAAAAAAAAAATAGAAAATCGAACAATTAATATTTTTTATGTCTTCTAATCTTTTAAAACAGGGTGAAAATTTTGATTTCTAATCATTGAAAATTTCCAAACTTTATATACGATATATTTTTAGATGCTGAAATTAATTTTGGTGCTTTTAGTTTGTTCGTTAAACGAAGATATATGCAAAAAATTAATTAAATATTAAATTTAAAAAATCTAAAGCGTATTTTGAAAAAAAAAATTACTTCACCACATTGTATTGTGATCGATCGGCAGTGTATGATTTGAACTCGATAGCTTATGAGGAAATAGGTTAAAACTCGTTGACAAAACTCTACTTGCAATGAAATACCACGAGTGAACTAAATAGAAGTTTAATTAAGACACAATAACACGCCGAATAAATACTAATACAGAAGTCAAACATTCAACAAGTTCAAGTTCATTCAAGTTCTTTCAACAATGAATTCTATTGATCCTGCTATTCAGTTCACTTATGAACTTGAGACTTGCAATTCTCTTCCGTTTCTCGACATTCTGGTCACACGTAACACATCCAACTTCAGTACTACAGTTTACCGTAAACCTTCATCGGTTTGCCTTCCACCACACTTTAAATCATGTCATCCGACTAAACAAAAGTTAGCTTCATTTTATTCCTATGTTTTCCGTGCTCTTCAAGTTTGCTCCTCCAAACTAGCCCTTGATGAAGAACTAAATTATTTAAAAGCAATAGCTATTGACAGGGGCTTTTCACCCAACATTATTAATCAAGCAGTTAAAAAATTCTCATCTCAACACACTAAAAGCCACACTCTTATTTTAGGAGATTATAAAAATTCTGTTGTCATTCCCTTCTTTCCATCAATTAGCTATAAAGTTGCACATATTTTGCAGAAATTTAACTTTCGGGTTGTTTATTCTCCCATCAATAAAATTCCAACTTCTATACTCAAGGACCCCATTCCGGATATGAATTCCTGGGGTATTTATAGGATTCCTTGCCAGTGTGGTTTAATTTACATTGGCCAAACTAAGAGAGCCTTAAAATTTCGCGTCAAAGAACATGAGGCATATGTTAGAAAAAAGGAAACACAGAAGTCTTCTGTTGCTCAACATTGTTGGTCCGAAAATCACACTTTCAATTTTTCTGCTGCCAAAATTATTCAAAAAACATCTTCCATTGGAGAACTGGATTTTCTAGAGGCATTTCACATTCATAAAAATCTTTCTGTTCTAGTTAACGATCCTAATTCCAATCCAAATTTGCCTTCGGCTTTTAGAGAAATTATGTTTTAGTTCTGGTTTCGCCAACAGATGGCGCCACTTGCTTATTCTTGTCCAGGCTTTCTTATCTTATCTAATCATTATTTCCTATCTTGTTCATTTGCGGTTTTGCAGCTGAAGATGATGGTTCGGTAAAACCATCGAAACTAGTCCTGTGAAAATTTTGTAGGTATAACGCTGATTTTTGTTGTTTGACTTCTGAATTAGTAAATAGAAGTTTATAATAACAAATATAAAATAATTAATTTCAATATTTTTAGTAATATCATTTTCATAATTTTCAGTAATTAAATATAGAAACTTGTTTCGCAATTTTGGGGATTTGAAATAGGACTGAGATTCAGCTGGCTTTCAGTTGTGAGCAAAGCGGTTTGCTCCGGTTTTTTTTTTTTTTTTTTTTTCTTTTTTTTTGCTAGTCGAATTGCTTACGTAATTAATTTACACTATTTATACTATTATTTATTTTATTATGTTGTTTATAAAATTATATTCGTCACATACTAAATTATTATATAATTTTTCGACTTTTTTATCTTTCATATTTTTTATTCTTCGTAGTATTATTATACGTAAATGGAATATTTATAAATATTTTTCTTCTCATAAATACTGAAAATCTGTCTTTTCCAGGTATTTTCTTTTGTTATTCTGCATTACGGATGCACATATTTTTTTTTTTTTTATGCTGGTACTGCATTTTTTTACACATAGCCTTATTTTTACAACCTTGTTTAAGCCTCTTTTTTTTTATGCCTTATTGTTAGAAGGCCAATTCTTAGAGGACCTTATTGTTAAAAGACCAGTTCTTCCAAAGAATTAAAATACTGAAGAATCCAAGATTTTGGATTAACAATGCTCTCTGTTAAAATGGTTCCCATTATAGTATAATGTCACTGTTGAAAAATAATAAATCAATTTTAAATGGAGCGAGAATTGTTTGCTGTGTATCATGGAAAGACGGGGAAAGAAAGGGGGGAGGATAACTTACCCACCTGAATCAGCATTTTACCCATCAAATTGTGTATTATTTACATTACAGATTTATTCGTAACACATATGATCGAATTTAAATGACACTTATTCCTCACCCATGAGAAAATTTGAAGTATGCTATATTTCAACTATGGTTAAAATATAAGTCATGAAACAATATTTGGTCTCAAAGCAATTTTGGCAAATTGCAGCCATTAGAAATTTAAATCGGCAATCACTGAAAATACGTAAGAAATGTTTTTACGCTTTAAACTAAATTTTAAAGGCTAGGTAAAATTCTCATGGCATGTATGAGGAAGCACCTTTTCATTTATCTGATAATACCGGAGAAATAAATGAACATCCCCTAAAGCAGTCTTATCATGTGCAATTCGCATATCTGACGTCAGTATGTAGTTTTCTTATCACCGCAGATCTAATTATTCTTTCAAAGAAAGTCAAAGGCAATGCTTAATAGCTAACCTTTTTGGGAAGAGTGCTATTATCTGAAAAGAAAAGTTACTTCCAACTTTTCCGACATATTAAAAAATATAAAGAGGTGAAAAAAGTGGTTTTATTGTTAACAAATATTTCTAAAGGTTCGGTAATTTGAATATTAATTCTAAATAACTATTAATCAGTCATTACTTATCTTAATGTGTATTTTGAATATGTAGTTCTTTTATCAAGTCTTCTATATTAGGATTAGTTCTTGAAGATGTTAATCAGTTAATCTTGAACGATATTTTGATTTTATAATGTTCATAACAGAAAACATTTTTCACAAACGTATGTTCATCCAAACCTACAACAATATCTGAAAGCCAAATCCTGTAAATTTGGTGGTGTATTTTATTATGGCAAAGCACACTAGGGCTATCTGCCTAAGAGGAGGGATGCCTTCGTGGAGGACTTTCTAAGGGAAACTGGCTCGTATACATGTTACACATGGGGGAAACCACGAAAACACCCATGCAGCCAGCTCGTTCGCGGGATTCGAACCTCGGACCGAACTACCAGTGTTCAGCGACTTTACCGCTCGGCCGCTGGTGGGCCCCTGTAAATTTGGAAAATTGCTTATTGGTACAAATTTCCAAAATTCAATATAATTTGAATCATTTTCTGTTGCAATAAGTTCATTGTATTTGCTTTTTAGTATGGTATGCTGCTGTAGGCCAATAATTTCGATTTGGATTTCAGTCAGATAGCAATTAACGTCTTGCAGAGAAGTTGAATTATTATTTTTATTCTAAGGTGTATGGGTGTATCTATCGACTGAGTTGATACAGACAATATTAACATTTTCAAATATTTTAATTTTTCAATAAATCTTCACGTACCACTGTTAAAACTCCTCCGTGTCACACAGTGGCACACGTGCCGCAGGTTTGCGGCCCTGGCTTAATAGCTCGCTCTTATTAACTAAAAACGATTGTGATGTCATAATGGTTAAAGCTCTTAAAGAAGCTTACAACGAATCTTAAATCATAGCGAAGCTATTATATCCAAGGAGACTCTGTATTTCAACTTACATCTAAATTTACTGAAATGAATTCAACTTGTGGTTGAAAAAAAATTGGCTATCATTGTATCCATGCTACTCTTTACGATTATTTACCAAGTGAATATTTCGTGAAATAACTAAGGTCCACCAGCGGCCGAGCGGTAAAGACGCTGAACACTGGTAGTTCGGTCTGAGGTTCGAATCCCGCGAACGGGCTGGCTGCATGGGCGTTTTCGTGGTTTTCCCCATGTGTAACGTGTATACGAGCCAGTTTCCCTTAGAAAGTCCTCCACGAAAGGCATCCCTCCCTTTAGGCAGATAGCCCTCGTGTGCTTTGCCATAACTGAATATTCCATTCCATTCCATTCCGTGAAATAACTAGACAAGCATCAGTAAAACCATAAAGAGTAAAGGATAGTCAAGAAAATATCATAGGGAATAATTTGCTAGGTAATTGCAGCTTAATGCATGATTTTACATAACTTTTAAGCTAATGAGGGTTATATCGAAAATATAAATGAAGATTGGAAATATAAGAAAAAGTTATGTTTAAAATTTTGTTATTTGTATTATGAATCAATCTGTATTATTTTAAAATCAGTTTTATTCAAACTTATTCTATAAGGTTCAATTCCCTTTTCTCCAAACTTATTTAATTTTTGATGGCACTTTTGCATCATAACCATAAACATTTGAAAATTATATTTTCAAGATTTTTCAGGAAAAAAGTGATAAAAATGTTAACTTTGTTTCGTAACGAAAGTACATCAACATTGAAATTAGGGGGAGCTCCTCGGCTTAGTTGTTTTATCTCTGTGCATATATATATAAAGCCATATGAAATCTTATAATGTTTGTAACAGAGCGGTTATACATATGCAATCATTTAATGTAGGTTGCTGTTGTAATTTCATCCATACCTCTGTAGCAGACCACAGGATGCAGATGCAATCATGGTTTGACTTAAGGCAGTACACTAAACGCTGTTCATAAGTAGCAAGCAAAACACTAATGAACTGTAAAGTCTTGCTTTAATATTTTCCAGAAAGTATTAAGGTATTTTTCCCTCCTTTCCGCATACCATCGTGGTGTAACTTTAAGCACTCTCGAAGCGTATTCGGGTGGTCGTGAGTTTGAATCCTGGCGAAGGCATTGCGGATTTCTTCAGTTTCCTGACTCCGGAGAATTCTCAAAGATTCTACAAGTAGCGCCCGAGCTAAATGATGATGGACGATAATTCGTGCCACCAGAATTTGGTGATTGGGTCCCCTAATCCCCAGTCGGCCTTTAAAAGAAGAGGTACAGTCTGTCTACCATAAGAAAAGCTTTCGCCAGTTAGTCTACAGCTGTCTGTTGCCGTAGAAACGAGCCTTAACCCATTTTCCGTAGGGGTGTCGTGAAGACGAATGATAACTCTTTTCTCCTCAGTCAACTGTCGCCAAAACAAAATAACAATAAAGCAAGCCTTGGTTCGCCCCTATATCAAATATACCAACCCTGTTGCTATAGCGACCGCCACCCGTCAGACACTGTGGCGGGAGCTGTTCTTCTCGTAGACAGACAGACAGAGTTTTTTCTCCCACTGCTCCGCCTTCTATTGTGTAATTTGTATATTGATAGTTGTATCTTTGCGTCTTGTTTTCTATATTGGTAATTTACATTTTCGCTCATGTCCAGTCCTGTTGAAAGTTTGTCAGATTCTCTTTGTTGGCTTTTCGGCCTTCTGGTCGCCCCCCTTTTTTCTTCCCTTTCCTTTGCCTTCGATTTCTCCTTCGAGGTACCCACACCTGGAACTGTTTTATGTCATAGTCCTTTCGGCTTTAGCTCAAGGAACCGGAAAAGTTGCCTAGTGCAATAGTTTGATAATAATAACGAGTCGTAGTCGTAGACGTGTTTCCCCTTCCTTTGTGGTGTAACTTTAAGCACACTCGACACGTATTCGGGAGGTCTGGAGAGTTTGAATCCTAGCGAAAGCATCGCACGTTTTTCACGTTCAAAGATCTCATGAAGATGGTCTGCCAAAGAATTTTCTAATTGATTTCTCCGTCGGAAGTAAAAGTTAGTTTAAGAAATTGTTTCATTTTGTGCCATTGCAGGAATGATGTATTAAGTAAAAGATGGTATATTTTAGTTTTGTTAAATTGTAAGGGAGCAACTTATCCTAATTGTTTTAACCTTGTTGGTCACATTGTCACTGAAAATTAAGTGAGTATCACTTTATGTATTAGATGGGTTAATCTCAGTTGACTGTATCAAGATATCATGATCAATGACAGTTAATCTTCCAGACATCGATGGAGTTTAAATATTTCTTCCTTTTCACCAAACTTTTCAGGAAATATTAAACTTTTCTAGTTAATAATGCACATTTTGGCCATCTATATTCGTTTGTACCCCCATCCCATTTGAATTCGAAGACGTAAGACGATTGGAATTTGAATTCCTTGCCAGCCATTTTCTTGTCTTTATATAGCATTTAGCTGTAAACTAGGGGCGCAGCCCGACCTTTTTTGCAAAACTTAATTTTGCTCTACCATTAATGGGCTACACCACTTCCAACCAACAGACGAGGATATCCAGCTACCGGGCCATGTTCCTTTAGTTAGTTACTAACCATTGATTCTATTTATTTTAATTATTATTATTTCTTCTCACTTTCCTTTTTTAATTTCTTAACATGGCGCCGCCCTGGAAAAGTCATAAAATCAAATCGATTAGGTGGATGGGGGGCTGCGCCTCTTTCTGTACCGGGCCATGTTCCAGTGAAAAACATTATCTAAATAAGCAAATCAAAACTTATTTTAAAGCTCCGGAAAACCAAGTCCAGAGTAACAAAAAAAGGTTAGTATAAACAAACTAGAATGAAGTATTAACACACAAAATAAAAATAAATAAAAAATACGAACACAAACACACACATAAACACCATTCACACTGTAAGGATTATGTTAATTTTAATAACACTTAAATTTTAAGTTAAAGTTCCTTTTCTGTCAAATTCTTAACTTCAACTTACTACTTCCGGCCAGAACGTAGTTTTGGAATATTGCTGAATATTTAATGAGGAGGAGCGGTATTTAAACCACGAAGTTACTGAGTCAGAGAGAATCAGAGTTTCTGACTTACGCGCGTCTGCCTTTTTGGCCACTCTCTCTCTGAAAGCTGTTATTACGCTCGGCCGTACTCAGGTCCTTGTTAAGCTTCGTAATCTAAGTGAAGGGGCTAACTCGATTTGAATCTTGATAGCTTCGGTTATATGTCTTTAGTTAATCTTAGTTTTAGTTTAATTCTTAGTCCCTTAAGTTCAAGCCCAAGTGAGGGTTTTGTTTGCACACTCCCAGGCGGAGTTTTTTAAATCTTATTGGAATAATAAAGGGTTAGTTACCCTTCTATCTTGTTGTTTCTTGTCACCCGAACTTGAGCGATTATTCGCTTATCAGTTCTCAAGATTCTTTACTTCCAACATTAACTTAGAATTACAAAGTAAGGAACTCTACAACACAATTAAAAGACAATGCCAATGGCCTCCTTAATTGGTATTAATAATGTCCATTATCTTCTTTGCAGTTTTCATAATGCTTTTAATTCCGGTCTTCATGAAGTTCCGGTCATCTGCTCCTTCAATACATCTTGTTAACTTACATTTTATAATAAAGTGTACATTATTTCCCACTTTATTACAAATTCTGCAAGTCTCACTGATGTGTAGATTAAACTTCTTCAAATGGAAATCTGACATGCTCAGAAATTAATTGATTCAAATCTACATCACTAAAAATTTTCATTTTTTTAATCTCTAAAGCATTCATCCTTACTTCCATCTCTTCTTTCTGAAAGACTCCGTTGATTTTCCACTTATCATATATATACCTCTTTTCATCTTTTCTTTCTGGATGCTTGAATATCAATTATTTGCACATCCTTACTTTGCGCTGCCTCTTTAGCTAGGGCATCCACACTCTCGTTGCCTGCATATCCTATGTGAGTTTTCACCCAATTAAATTTTAACTTGTGTTTTTCACTCAGTTGAACAACTTTTTAACTATTTACACGTTCAAAAATTTTTGGTCGGGGCCAGAAAAAGCCTGCAAAACAGACAGATTATCTGTGTAAATTGTAATATTGGAAGTCTGTTTTAAATTTCTCAATAACCACTCCATAGCCTTTTGGATTGCCAGAGTTCTGCTTGGTAAACCGAATTATATTTTTCTAATTTAAATTTTTTATTTTCAATTTTAGTACCATAGTAAAAGACAGCAAAAGCGAAACTAACATTTCCCTCTAACCCCGAACCATCAGTGTACACGTCTATTTCTCCAATTGTTGGAACTGATTTGCTAAAACCAATAGGTTATCTTTCTTTTGGGTGAATCAAATGATGATTAAAAACCGAGAAGGCAGTACAAAAAATCAGATCTTCTCCACAAGTGTCAAACTTCATCCATCCCGCTCTCAACATATACTTCCTGTGATAAAATTCATATTGCAACAAGAGAGGCGGAATGCCCGCCAATCTGCAATCTCTGTAGGTATGGCTTATGCCAAACTGAAATGTTAAATAGGTAAGAGATATAAAGTTTCAGTTGTACATGAACCATCCATTCGTTTGTATACAAACTGTACATGAGAAATCAATCGATATGCAATGGAGGCAGTGAAGTAAATGGAACTGCAACAGAGTTTTTAAATGATTTGACGTGCGTATACAAACTAATTTCTCTTCGAATGGACCACGTGAGGGCAATCTCCCGAAGTGGCATGGTCATCGCGTGATTTGCTTTAAAATAAATGACAAAAATACGAAGGTCAGATGCTTTTCTATTTCGTGTTTAGTTCTAACATTAATTTACGACGTGTAAAAAATACAAAATATCCTTCGTGAAGAAAATGCTGTTTTTGTGAGTAAGTGGAGAATAATAAAAAGAATAAAGCAATTTTTTAGCTGTAATTCTCGGTTTTACCTGAAGTAACTCGCTATAAATGATTAAAACCGTTAATGTTTTTATAATAATGCAATCAAGAATTAAAAAAGTATGTATTTTACCTAATTACTTCCTTCGTGTACTTCAAGACATAACGGTAATTATATTGTTGTGCTTTGTAACGACATTAGTAATTACTTCAATTTTCCATTTATCGCAATATGTCCTTCATAAGCGACACACGAAATGAAACATCAAATAAATTTTATTGTTCTTTCTTTTGATGAACTGTCGGAAACTACAAGTTTCGTTAGTCATGGTTCTTCCAGTGAGATCCATCATATTTGCATGACTACATTTAAACATTAGTTTTTATAATCATTTTCACCAAATTCGCTTTTTTTTAGGACCATTCATCAAGCAAGATTTCTTAATGTTCATACTGAGAAGTAACTCTTTTTGAAATTATTTTGAGCGAGGAAATCCTAATAAATTACTGAAATGACAGTTAATGGTATTTTAGCGTGAACAATGAAATTCGGGATATAATAATCATACTTACTCATAAAGATTCAAGCATTGCGTTTAAGGCGCAACCACCGTGTCCAGTATTTTCCTAAAATGAACTGTTTAAAAGTGCGTTCTTTCTCACGTATTTCTAGACAGATTATTGTATTCTGAGATGTATTTTTATCTTCTTCGAGTAAATTATGCAATAAATGTAACTATAATCATAGAAATAAAAGTATATTATCATTTGCTATTATCAATAAATTTATTTTTTCTTAAATAGAAATATAAGCTTTTGTTATTATATATATATTGTTACATTTTTTGACGTTGATCTTTTCGAGATTCGGTCATCAGAAGTTGTTCACTCTGTCTGATTTGTCTTTAGATTATTTTTTCTGTCAGCTCTTCATCCAAGGAATATTTTGTACAGAACTGTTTTAGTCCAAAGGGGTTTTATCCCTAAAGGACTATTGTTTTCGTTTTGCGATTTTGCGTTGATTCACCGTAAATGTCCGTTTCACTTTTCAAACTGTTGCCATCAAACGTTAGAGTCCTGCATTATATTTGAAGAAATTAAATAATGAAGAATCAGCATAGATGTATGCATATTTCTCGCATTGTGATAAAACAATAGTACCTAGAGCCATCCAATTTTGAATGACGTAATCCTACTGCGAATATGGGCATGTGGAAGCCCAAATTTGAAATTTGGAATTTGTTTTAAAACCGATTTCTTATTTTTCAATACTTTAACGAATTTTTGATTAACAAACTCAAGGATTTCAAACCGACCAATGGCAACGCTGTACAGTAAAAAACGTTTTTATCTTCAGCGCGTGAAACTGTGTATCGGAAATTCTAAAGATATGCTCAGTTTAAAACTATTTCGCGATATTGTTCTTGAACTGAATTTTATGGTTTAAGTGCGAAGAACGTGATATTTAATAAATAAGGTAATAGACAAAATGTTAAAAAACGCCCCTTTGGATGTAATTTAAAATCTGAAACCTTTCAGATTTTTAGTCCAAAGGCGCTTTGTCCCTGAAGGACTTCTGTTTTATATAATTTGTTTTCAATTTCTTTCAATTTTTATTATTCTACAATTTAAGAAAAAAAAAATCCAAACTGTATTTTGAATATTATTTCTTTCATCATAGCAAGCATTTTTTTGTCATAAATACAAAATGTTTCGGGTAACGTACAGTGTGTTTTTTATTGAGATATTTTTCTTTATAATGATTTTGAATTTAAACTGAAGCCCATTTTGCTAAAATCGCAACAGGCTTTTGCAAACTATTATTATTCATTTCTCAAAGATTAAATGCAAAATAATTATTTTTGACCTGACTGTTAAGCAAGCATCGCCATCATCAATCAAATGCAAAACAGCGTATCGATATCTCATTTTTTTAATAGATCGATAGTTATGTAAGCGTTGAATTGCTCAATTAGGGAATTATTTATGTAATTCAACCTCAAACTCTATTAAGAAAGAAAAAAAGTATTGTTAACAAGGTACGGAAAAATTTTTTCAAGAAGCTGGTTCTGTAAATATAAATAAATGAAATAGTAATAATAAAAAAAAAGTTAAATTTCTTTTTGAGTCTGTGTTATACAGCGGGTGTTTACAGATTTTGATTTTCTCCATTAATTTAAATATTAATTTTAAAATATAAACGTGACTGACATCAAATTGGAATAAGGTTTAATTATCGTCAGCAGCATTAAAAATATTTTCTTTAAAATGTCGCTGAAAAATAAGCAATGGATCGAAGGCGCAATTTTTGCGCTATCCGAAGAGAAATACTCTTATTCACTTATTAAAAAAAGATGTGAAAAGCATGGTTTCTAATATTTCTACACATAAAGTAAGAGACATAAATTAACATGAAAGGAAAGAAACGTCAAAGTTTACATCTGACTGGGAAAACGGCAAAGATTGCATACCCAACAAAGGTAGATACAGCTCTTACTAAATCTAAAGTCGCATCTCGTGTTTTAAAGGAATATTCAGCCCCCTCCCTCTAAAGAGCTTTTGCAAAATCATTAAATATCACTGTAAGAACTGTGAAAACTAAATTATGAAATCTTATTTAAAGCTAATAAAAACAAAAAAAGACATGATGTTCTTCGTCTAACGCCGGAACATGTTTCTCGGCGTAAGACTATGTGCAGATTGCTGTAGGAAAATTATTTGACAGGTGAAAAATGGAAATATATAGTAACAATGAATGAGGCTTGGATATACTTATCTGATTTCAATAGAAAAAGATCGATTTACTACAGAAATAGAGGAGAAAAAGACTTAATATAGTGGTTCAGAGAAAACAAGGAAAGTGTTTTTAAAGGTTTTTATGGTTATTACTGGAATCTCTTATAACAGAAAACTTAAAATAAGGAGAGTAGGAAAAAATCAAAATTAATTCGGATTACTATCAGAAGTATGTTTTAACACCTATTTTTAAAGAAAAAAAATACCATCTCTTTATCTAAACAATCTTCACTGTGGTAAGTTCCATCAGGATAAGGCTCCAAGCCATACCTTTAAATCTACTGCTCTATTTTTTGCAAAAATCAGAATTGAAACCAGAACTGAAGCTATTCCCCTTAAATGCATCCCACCCAAGTTCCCTGATCTTGCACTCATACTCTTTACAAGCTATATCCCAAAACATTGGTCGGACTCTGGAAGATTGTGAAGGAGGATTGGAATAAAATCAACCTTGATGTTTTAAGAAAAGAGCTTTTAGGGTTATTAGACTGAACATATCAGAAAATAAAAATTCTAAGGTTTATTTATATATAAACCTTTGCAAAATCGTTACAAAAATGTGTGAACACCCTCTGTATATTTGAATAAGAGGACTAATTCCTAGCCTAGAAATAGTTAATAAAAACAGCACGCTTACATGCTTCGTATATCAGAAACAAAAACAAATTATCTCTATACTATCTGAACATGCTTTATACTTTACAAATTACACAGGTATAAAATATAAAAATTATTTCAAACAGTTTATGAAAGGGAAAAATCAATAAATAAAGATCACATTCAGTGAACGTCACAGTGAAACAAAGGTCTTCAGAAGTGGCATGTATGCGAGGAGTTCGCGCCACGACAGGTTCTCTGTCCATATTCATGCATTGTAACATATACACAGGGCTTGTACAAAATTTTAGGAATAGTAGTATCTTATCAATTCCAGCCAAACAACAGTTGACAGCATCTTAACAAATGCCTGCCAAATGACAGGTGACAGCATGATAGCTCAGTTTGCTGTGACTAAAATATTGTCTGGTTGTTAGCAGAATTTTCTTGCTCTTAATCATTCTTTTGATCTACTGTTCATGGATTTGAAAGTTGCATAAAAAGAAAAGCAGTAAAATTTTCCTGCAAAGTGAAACAATTTAAACGCGTTGTAATCAGAAATGAAACTTGGCTTAAAATCCTCATACAAAACGGCAATCATCTGCTTTGACTGGAGAAGTTTCACAAAAGGAGACTTTGATTTCAAAAATCTGGAGTACAAAAATATTGACGAACTTTATTGATTTGAAAGCCATAATTCACAAGTAACTGTTTCCCAATGACAGACGGTGAACCTGATATTTAAAAAAAGTAATAGACAGACTTTGGAAAGCAAATCAACACGTAAGGCCTAAAAAAGCTGAAATGATCTACTGATTTATGCTGTACAATAATGTGCCGTCATTCAATTCCATTCTTGTTAAGGCCGTTTTTAGCAAAGACAAGTATCAGTATTTTCTAAATCAAGTCTTTTTTTTCACCAGATTTAGCGTTTGCAGACTACTTTCTATTCACTAAAGTAAAGATCTCACATCAAAGATCGTTATTTTAATAATACTGAAGAGATTAAGAAAACCGTGACTAGAGGTTTTTAACAATATTTTAAAAGATGAATTCGGCGAAGGGATCAAACAGGTGTATGAACGCACCAAACATTTTACAGTACGAGCGTTGTTTCCTTCTATTTAAAAGTTTTCACCAACCTTGCCCTAAAACGTTGTAAATGCCTTGTACAAAATACAATAATTAAGGCTAAGTGCAAATTCAACAAATCATAATGTGTAAAACTAAAAAAATTACAATAATATTTAACATGAATATATTAATAACGAATGAATTATAAATCATATTGTCTAAATGAAAAAGGGTATAACAAAAAGGATACAATATTTTCCTATTCTTCGTCTGTTATTCTAGTGGGTACAAAGTTGAATGTGTTTTCTACACAACCCTTTAGACGTTTTGACAGCACATACACGTGTATATCCGTTTGTTCCAAGTAACTATTCTTAAATGATTCCTAAATTCCACAGAAATTTGGACTGTAATAATCATTCAATCAGTCTGACTTCTCCAAACTGTAAATCATTGGAAGCTCTAAGATTCTTCAAACGAGACATCGTGTTTAAATTCAGGAAATACTTTTTCGAAAGTCGTTTAAAGTATCGCTGTCTGTTACATTTTTCTTCGTGTCGAAGATTTTCCAGAAAGTTTTCTAGCTATTTCGAGGTAATGTAAGGGTTTTTTAAATTCCCTTTTTTAAAAAAAAATTAAGAAAGCAGAATGGCATCGGTGGTTCAGTGGTGGAATGCTCGTCTGCCCCGTGGGCGACTCGTTTTCGACTACCAGCCAAAGCGCCATATCGTAAACTGAACTTGCTAATTTTCGAAAACATTATTCAAATATTTGTGTTTCAGAGTGAATTTCAAATCCTAAATTTCAAAATTCTAATCTTAAAGGAACTCAGGAGACATACTGACTGTATATTTCCTTTAAATGATGCCGACACAAAGATAGTTTTATAAATCAGTGCACATCGATGATTATTATAGGAATCTGATAAGACCCGCCATAAGAATATCGAACATGATTACCAAAAAGCAAACACTGAACATTTTCTTTTTAGCATCTCCCACGCACAGATCGAATCGATAGTTCTAAACTTCGCTATAGTTTCCAAATTAAATATCAAAACAAAATAAAAAAATTTTGAGGTTCGCAGCGCCCTGTCATGCGGAGAAACAATCTGCGCAAAAGTTGAATTAAGCAACTCTTTATTCACTTTTATTCTTTCCTTTCTCAGGCGTGCGTAACATGTGTATGTGTGTGTGTGTGTATTGAGAATACGGCAAAGCACACTAGGGCTATCTGCCTAAGGGGAGGGATGCCTTTCGTGGAGGACTTTATAAGGGAAACTGGCTCGTATACACGTTACTCATGGGGAAAACCACGAAAACGCCCATGCAGCCAGCCCGTTCGCGGGATTCGAACCTCGGACCGAACTACGAGTGTTCAGCGATTTTACCGCTCGGCCGCTGGTGGGCCAGGCGTGCGTAACAAAAACTAAACTTATGAACATATAATTAACAAAGGGGTTAGGTTAACATCAGGAATAACGTCCGCGATTAATTCATAATCGTGGTTGATTCGAGGGCAGTTATATATATATATATATATGACTGCCTTTCTATGTTTATGGAATATAGGAATTATTCCTATATTTATGGTAATTTATTTTGCATAATATATATATGCATATATAGGGAAGGAGGAATAACTTATACTATTATAATTAGCAGAAAAACGCTATTAACATAGTATCTATTGTCCATTACAAGCAGTTCAGTGTAGGAAATAAGTAAGTTCACATGGTTACGTAAATTAAATCAGTGTTCTCTCTCTTTTCTCTACTTATTCCTGTCTTTGCATATAAGGGTTGTCCTAAATAACAGAAGCATCTGCAAATATAAGAAATTATGTCTGGATAATGATATAGGAATACCTTTGGTGTCTGAAACTGCTTAAAATATTTTAGAATAGAGCCTAAAAATAATTGAATGGTGATAATAAGTATTTTGTACCAATCTTCGTTCTCGGACTGCTCTAACTCCTCGAAAGATGCTGTGAGAAAAAGAACGGGATCAGTTTATTTTCCAGCATAGAACACAATTCAGTATTTAAATGTAGTGATAATGCGCCTCCTTTCCCTTCGAACTACTACGAAATGAATTGTACAAGCCCTGAAATTCACAGTTTTGGGAATATATGTAAAAAAATCGTACAAAAACAGTGATAACTACTTTTACGGGCTAATGTGAAATTCACCGAAATTAACTTTTTTAAGCGCATTATTTTCATCATTTTGAACAATTCCTATGCATTATTTTCTCGCTTCACGGTGCACATCTTGTTTATGTTTATTTACTTTACTCTTGTATTTCGGTAGGCAATGTGAAGCAGAAGACCAATGGCTGCGTACTCAGTTTATCTTTAAATTGAGCAGTTTACTTTTAACGGTTGATTTAACAGTGTTTGTGTATTACGGATTACGGTAATTAAATTACTTACTGTTGTGGATAAAAACAACTGCAAAAGAGTATGAAACCGTCTGATCATACAGTAATAAACAAACCTTTTTCAGACGGGGTCCATTAATCCTCAGCTTGCTTAATCCGCCGCTGGGGAACCAGAAGTTGACTGCATAAAATACGTGCTTTTTTTGTGTATTATTTATTAGCATCTATATACTATATAAAGAAAGTCTATGTGTTTGTTCGTTAATAACTCAGTCACTACTACAGCTATCTTCATCAAACTTTCTACAATTATTTACTGGATCCTGGAAAGGTCGACGTCTACTTTTTCCAAAAGAAAAAGGAGCTAAAATTGGAGATACTAATTAAAAACTTGGAAAAACGATCATTTTCGCCCACATTTTTACGAGTGGCAACAGTCTCGCAAGCTGGAGATGAAAAATCTGCTTTATTTGGAAAGTTGTTGCCACTACTTGCCTTCAAATCCTAGAGTCGAAGTATTAATTAAAAACTCTGAAAGAGCTAATTTTCGCAATCACTTTTCCGAGAGGCAACAGTCTCGCGCGTTTTAGATAAAAATGTTTTATTTCTAAAAGTGTTGCCACTGCTTGCTTTCAAATAGTAGAGTTTGTTTATCAAAAATTTTTAAATTTTACAAAATCTATATATATAAAGAAGAATGTCTCTTTGTGTGTTTGTTTATTTATTCTAGATTGATTTCTGATCAATTCTGATAAATATTTTGCCACATTTATTCGACTAAAATTGAATCAAGGTGAAATATTGGATGGATTTTGAGCTTTTACGAACATTTGATTAGAAAGACGAAAATCATTTAAAACTGTGTGCCATCGTTGCTGATATAATGAGAGAGAATTAGCTTATTTTTCTATTGAAATTTTTATGTGGATTCCATATTGCATCAGACTGAAAAAATGTATGACTATAAACGCATTTTTTGCATTGTTATGAGAGAAGGATTACAGCGGTATCCTTCCCTCTGTTGTTAGATACATTACTCTCAATCTAAGTTAACTGACATGGGGTACTTTCGCTAGTTCATAAATATTTAAGAAGGATATCATGAAGCTTGGTTATGGTAATGATTTTATCGTATGGGAAAATGGCAAAATTAGCAGACCGTCGCTTAGTAAATCGGTCAGTTTCGCTAAAATTTTGCGGACAAGATTTACACTTAAAATTTTTCAAAGCTACGCGTAGAATCTGCACTTTAGGGTTACGCTAATAATTTTGCAAAAGCTTCACATCCGATGATTTACAATAATATTTCCAAAAAATATCTTAGTAAATTCGAAGAGATAGCATAAATTTATAGGGCATAACCTAGTTATAGTACATTATATGAAGTATTCAATTTAAAAGTAGAGATTGCGTATTTAAGTTTCGACCGTATATTTATATATCTCCACTACTAGTTCAAAATTACTATTTTGAACCGCGTATTACCGCGTATTTCCATTCAAGACTTTTTAACATAAGGTTCTGAAAATGTTCTGAAAAGAAAAATATTTTTCCCTACCTGTAGGGGCTTTCAGAAAAAGAACTCGCCTAATTTTAAAGTGGATTCATTCGCGTGGTGATTACTTTCTCCTACCTTATTGATCAGCTCGTAGACTTCGGGTGCATGGGCTGTAGTTGATGAAGCAATAATAGTTAAGAATTTCAAGAAAACGAAGATATCTGATGTTTTTGATTATTCCGAAGATCACTGAGAAGACAGACTGAACGGTGACGAAACCGATGACAACGGTAAGGATGTTGGGTGACAACGGTGACGATGCTGGATATGACGAAAACGATAACAACGAACCTGCAAGTTGTAGTAGGTGAGCACTTCTTAGCAGCATTAAATTACCAGCGGATTAGTAGTGAGTAGTAATAAGAGGGGGAAAGATTCACGGTAAAGAGAAAGAGAAATGAAGATATATAATTAGATAAAAAAAGTATATAATTAGATAAAAGAAGTATATAATTAGATAAAATTCATATCATCCTTATTAGAATATAGTTTTCTTTTAAAAATAATATTATGATAGTTACCGATAGTTTATATAAGATTACTCTTTATTCAATGTGTTCTTTCTGTAATCACGTCCATCGTAATTTAAATTATTCGCATAATTTTTCTCTTTTGATTTTCGTGCAAGAAAATTAGTAAAAAAGAGGCAAATACGCGTGTAAATACGGTACATGTTATAAATATGTGCATTAGCTCTTATGGAGGTGTGTGATCAAGTTTTGGGTCCGACGTAGAATATGATGTTGATCATGGTTGAGTGGTTTTGCACAAGATAGATGCTAGGTGACCCGTTGAAAAAACTCTTTAATCTGTCATAGCATTAGCGAGGTAAATACGCAGTAGTAAACCAATCTAAGATTTGTGACGGTTATTTAATAATTACACATGTAACTTTAATATATTTGCAGCGCTATACAATTGCTAGTAAAGAAAAGGAGCGATAACAGATTAGCGGGTAAAAGTAGCGGGTGAAAAGCGAAAGTATGTTACTGATGCTAGATAGAACTTGTAAATTTACCTAAGACGGACCTCAACAGATGGAGACTAGTATCTCTTTAATATTATTAGTTTATTAAAAGTTTTGGTATGTTAATAATCAGGTAAAAGCTTTTACTTTCACTCATACCATTAAATAAGTGTGTAGAGCCATTAGGTATTTTTGGAAGCAGGTAAAATGAAAAATTATGAAAATTTTCAGTTAAATGGTAATGTCAGAAAAGAAAATCACTCAGGCAAGCAAATGCCTAGATCTCTTTAATTTCGGTCGGTGTTCTCAAAAGGAAATACTGAACGGTTCAGGAATATTCGCGCTATTTCTCAGCGTCTAGAATCCAGATCGTACGTGATTGTATTAATGGTTATGGCAAAGTGTATAAGGGCTATTTGCATAGAGCAGAGGTGGTCAACTTTTTTATACCTACTGCTCACTTTGTAGGTAGTAAAGTTTCTTTACCGCCCACCGGTTTCGCAGTAACTTAATTTAACTCAAAATCAAAATAATTTTTTGAGTGGAGGCTTAGTAATATATATATATATATAGAGAGAGAGAGAGAGAGAGAGTTAAATTTATCGACTTATTTTCTATTTTTCTTATATTTATAAGAGACAGAAAATTTATGTCCCACGTTTAGATAGCCGGAGCATCGGTTCCAGCGAAACTGTTTCGGTTAGGAACCCTTCAATGATAGGAAACGGAGAAATTCGTTTCTCGGAAAAATGTCTCCTAGCCTCACGCTTTGTTAAGATGTGATAATCCCATTATGCGAACTATAGTCAGAGAACAACACCCAAGAGAAGTGGCATACCATGGCAAACAAGATTTACTTAAAAACTTGTGTCCGAAAATGCAAATGGCGACAACTAGAAGGCAATGTTCGTAGACTAGAAGGTGTATGGGACAGGGAGAAGTGTGATCATTTCAGGCCAGGATGTTGCAGGAGAAGGATGAATCGATGTACTACCTCAGTTCTTTATGAACATTTTGTGGAAAGAGTATTACCGTGTTTGATGCTTGATGTTCCAGCAGCTGCTCTCCGAAACATGTTTACAGCATGATGGAGCGCCTGCATATTTTAGCAGTACTATGTGGAGATAGGACATATCTTGATTGCTAGATTGGCAGAGGCGGACCAGTCATATGGCTACCCCCGACCTAATTCCCCTGAACTTATCCCTGCGAGGATACATGATCTATAGTTAAGTCTATGGTGTACGAGATGACCGTAACATGGAACATGGATCTCATCTCCAAGATCGCTGAAGCCCGTGACACAGCTGTCCATTTTGAACGGGTCCGTGAAGCCATGCGTCGTCGTTGGGAAGCATGTAATTTGGCCGATGGAAGGAATTTTGAACACCTCCTATGATTTAACCATGTTGTTTAATAAATGTCATATTAATACCTCTTTCGACATCCTTTCTTTCTTCTTCCCTACGGTTGCGAACATTGCCTTCTGGCTGTCATCGTTTGCATTTTCGGACACAAGTTCCTATGTATATCTTGTTTGTCATGATAAGATTTACATAGGAACTTGTGTTTGGCAACGACCAACATGTTTGGCAACGGCCTTTTGATACACCTGTACATGAACCAGGAGAAAGCTGCACTCGGAAAGAACGGAATTTCATCATCGGAGGGACAAAAGTCTCTACTGCCCTCCATTAAAGCTTAAATCGCCCACTGGACCAGGTTGAGTATCCCTGGCCTAGAGGAAAGCTATCTTATGAAACACCTATTATCGCTAAACTTTTTGAGAAACTCATTTTTTCCAGAAATATACTATATAGAAAGAAGATGTCCCTTTTCTACGCGAAAGAGCTGCTAGAGAAACGTATCCTCAAAATAGTAAAATATTGCGGCTACGTACGCAAAACTTATCCCTGAAGGAAACTCATGCCCAAAAGTTACGGCTAGAAACTCCCACTAATGCTGGGAGTTCAAACTAATGCTCCGCTGAGAGAAAATGCATTTCTCATATAAGTTCCTTATTAAGCTGCGTATAGGTATATCTGACAAGATCACAAAACTTAGAAACTAAGAAAATGCTCAGCCTAATCATGAGAAATTGTTCAGTAAGATTTAATTTTAGTCAAAACATATATTTGTTAAGGCAAGGTCAGTCATATAGCCAGTTTGTTAGTCAATTCTCAATCAATTTGTCGGTAAAGTAGCCAGCTAATGCTAAATGTATGTGCAAAATTCATAAGCAGTCATTTGATTGGCCCTTAATTGTACTCTTTATTTAAACAGCCTATGATGTATCTGAGTGTTTTCCTTTTGTTATACCTGTAAGAGTATTCAAAAAATACTATATATTATTACAGCAGAATGCTGAACGTTGTTTTAACTTATTTAATGAATAATATATGGAGAAAAGAATTAAAACGACGAAATAATTATGTAATATAAACTTTTAAACTGTAGTAAGATATTTTGTAAGTATAAATTGGGCATTCTTCAAATTTCCTCTGATCGTTTGCAAGTAGATTATTTATGAAATAAAAGGAAGTAAATTAGACTTAATAGTATTCAACATTTCGACAAAATTACGATTCTTTCAGAGAATTTATATATATATATATATATATATATATTGCATGCGGTTAAATTAAAAATCTTAAAATGTGTGTCTATTTAAAATATTCAGACCATTAAGTAAAAGTTGATTTGATGAAGAGCTTGCCAGTTTTCTATAAATAACTGAAGTATTTATGCCAAAAGAAGTCCCTAGTATTTTTAATACGCAAATTTAGAAATCGCTAATGCTAGATTCATATCCAGCATATTTATCAAGAGGCATATTTTAATACTTACAGATTCATTATTGATGCCAATATGAATTATATTTATGTGTTAAAATGTTTTTTAATCATAAGATAAATGTTTTTTAACACAGGCGATAGAATACACCCAAACATTTTCTAGCCCGAAAGAGGTATTATTCTCGAAGTATGATTACTTTAAATACGGTTTGATTTGGTTTATTTCATTACGGCAAAGCCCCTAAGGAATGCCTTCGTGGAGAACTATCTAAGGGAAACTGACTCGTATACACGTTACACATGGGAGAAAACCGCGAAGTTAGCCCGGAATCTAACCCAAGTTGGCGAGTTAACCGCTCGGCCATTGTTGCGTCTTTATAAGCGATTACTTGATTACTTACAGGATTACTTGATCCGTTGTCAATGCGTTGTTTCACTTTTGATTCGAGCTTGTTGCCATTCGGTAAAATATAAGATATTTATTAGTCCAAAGGGGCAATTTGCCCAGAAGGACTATTAATTTCGTTTTTGCAATTTGCGTCGAAATGTTTAAAGAATCTGCATAAATATATGTATGTTCTTCGCATTGTGATAAAACAACGGTACCTAGAGGCATCAAAATTTGAATAACGTAATCTTCCATAAAATATGGGCCTGATTTGAATTTGAAATTTGTTTTATTATCGATCTCGTATTTTGTAACACTTCAACGAATTTTTCAAACGAAACGATTTCAAAGCAAGCAATGGCAACACTGTAAAAAAAAAAAAAAAAAAAAAAAAAAAATTTATCTCCAGCGCTTGAGACTTTGTATCGGAAATTCTAAAGATATGCTCATTTTAAAATTAATTTGTGATATGGCTGTTGAACTGAATTAGTTTGAGTACGTAGAACACAGCTGTATGTACGGGCAGAATAAATGACATTTAATAAATAAAGGTAACACAGAACGTTAAAAAAAAAAAAAGTCCCCTTTGGAAGTAATTTAAATTCTGAAACCTTTCAGATTTTTTTTCTTTCAAATTTAATCTCTCTGTAATTGATTAACAAATTAGGTTATTTAAAAGCAGTCGATGCACTTCTTAAGAATTATATTTTATTTTACTCTTTTAATCTGATTTATTTAAATAAAAATGCATTTAATTCATGATATATCTAATTAAAAATCTTAAATGTTTTGTAGAATAATGTTATATATTTTTTTTTATTTTTAGAAGATTTAACGGTCCCAAGTTAGTCGAAATGTATATTTATCTAGCATCCTCTAAAATGTTCCGCTATTCTACACCTGGGCAACTTTTGTCGATAATCTCCACTGATAAACCATATTAAACTTCAAAAGAGCCGTATTAGGCCACCGTTAAAATCTGCACACATTTTTTTTTTCCCTCTTTTTTACTTTTTGTATGAAGTAAAGGGTATATTATAATCATAAAAAATTTAGGGTATCATATTTCAACGAAAATATTCAACGACTATATCCGTCCATCCATTACGACCCCTCTCGAAACCATTTCAACGATTTTTTTTTTTTTTTTTTGCCTCACAGCTGTATGTACGGGCAGAATAAATGACTTTTTTCCCGAAAACGGATTGTGAAACGGATTTTAAAATGGATTCCGAAGAGATTTTTCTCGTGACTTCTGATAACTCAAAATGAGTAACCATAGAATGTTGAAACTTTGTGTATGCAGCTGCTATAACATGTAGTTATACACCTCCCTTTCACGCCGCTCCAAACCTATATAAATGTATTATTATAAGGTATTTTCTCCGTCCTTCTAGCATGCCTTCGTGATGTAATGGTAGCATATTCGGCGCGTATTCGAGAGGACCACGTTCGAGTCTCGGTGAAGGCACTGCACATTTTCACGTTTCCTGCTTTTAAAAAACTTAATGACTCTACAATATATATACCTACTCTGTTACCCGGCTCGTTCAGCTCAAGTTTTTTATTCTTAGGTATTGGTAAATTGTGGAATTGTATTTAAATATTATGGAATTTTATTGTTCTTATGTTATTAACTAAAGGCCTTTAGTTAATCTGCATGCAGTAGTTGTAAAATGATCAACTTAAAAGTTGTTTAAATGCTACTAAACCTAATGAGGCCGCCCATTTGTTTACATTTGAAACTGTTAGTTGAGTGTTAAATTAAGTCAACTTGTGCACCAACTTCAATGCGGTTTTGCCAAATAGAACCAAAAGTAAATTTTAATTTGGTGCACCGAAAAATAATCTTCCTATCCGCTGGCCGAATTGCTGATTTTTGTGTAGAAACCCTAATTTTAACTTTAAGAATTGTTTGTTTTTTTTTACTGTTTTTAACTGTATTTGGTGTTTTATGTTTTTCTGTATTTTACAATTTTTAATGAAGGTGTTTTGAGTGAAGTGAAGTGCTATGAAATGAGAACTAAATTAATTGATTGAGAAATATATCTCTAATGAAAATCGAGGAAATAAGCTTAAATGACATGCAGCAAAAAAATGTGTGTAATTTAATATTCCGTACAAAGAAGTCTGGTGTCCAAATGAAGTTTTTAATTATAAATTCGTATATAGCTCTCACGCCAGCTAATTTTTTTTTTTTTTTTTTTTTTTTAATATTACACGGAGATGTTATCGTTTCAAAATTTCTGTGAAATTGGGACGCCATGAACAGGTACTGTTGCAATCGGCGATAAATAAGATAGTTTTTGTTTTTAATTTGTCTTCAGTATCATAATACTACTTTACTGAAAGCAGTATTCAGTTAGTTATTTAGAAATTCATTTTTATTTGGACCTCTAAATAACATTTTGTAACAATAGTTATCTTATACCATAGAATAACATTTTGTAACAATAGTTATCTTATACCATAGAATAACACTTGTTACAAAATGCTGTTATTTTATGCCATAAAGTAAATAGCTATTTTGAAATACCATAAGTAATATAAAATTCGATTGCAAAGTTTCTAATCTTACTTCCTATATATATTATCGTCTACATTAAAAATGAATTCCTATGGTGAAATTTTGTAGGGACAAGTAATGTGCAGGAATTTTTGTTATTTCTTTTTTGTCCAAACATTTATACTTTTTCAATAGTTTGATATTTCTTTTTATACTATTTTTCGTTAGAAAAGAAAATCAAAAACAAGCGCCAAAGTTTTTTAAATAAAAATTCTTTTTGAGTTGATTTTTGATTTAATTCAGCTCTGAAAATTTATTTTGTAAAGAGTTATTTGTAAAGAGTGTATATTATTTTTATTTAAGAAGCGAAACATTTATGTAACTTTTTACAGTTAAAATATTTTTATATATTTTTAATTTTAAGAAAACCGTGCCGTGATGTACTTTTCTTCGAGCTTTTATTCTGCAATCTGAAATTTTCACAATGTTGTTATTTACTTCTTTTTAAAACGCTTCGAAGAATACTTCTTCGGGTTTTTGTCACAGATTTGCCATTTGGTCAAAACAGAAAGTATGCCACTTGTGAAAAATTGTTATACGCCTCGTAAGGAAGCGATCCAGTGACATTACTGCGCATTTACGTCTTTGATTAATCAAGTCTTTTTTTAATTATATAAGAGCACAAGTCTCCATTGGCATAGTTTAGATGAATATATTTTGCATTTTATGTATGTAATATCTGTCAACGTAAGTAACGTTTAATCTAGTATGCCAATCGTACTCTCTTAGCTTAAAATTGTTTCATTTGTTAAACTGAAACCTGCACGCCTAGATGAGATTGCATTTTCTTGTTATGATTTTTATATTCTTTTATTTGTTAAGTATTTTTTTAATATTTTGAAACATTAACGGTAAATTTTTCGAAGTGTTAAGACTGTAATCTGAAATTTCAGATTGCACTTTTTCCTTCCTCTGAATTTCCGCTATTTGGCTTAATTCTGAACGCATAAAATGTGAAAGGAGTAAAATTCCAGGAAGTGTCAAGAGAGAAATAAACGCAGTTTCCTCCAGGTTTATTTGTCATTGTTTTTAACAGATACGACGCTTATCTAAAATAAGCACAGAGATTGCCTTAATCACAGAAAGTTACAGTAAATAATAAAACCCATAATATCATGCGTCAGACTAAATTTACGTGATAAATCCTGAGCAGGAAAAAATTACTGCAGTATAGTTTGCTCTTTTATAGAAACTTGTTTCTAATCTAAAACTGTAATTTCTATCCTATGTTTTATGCACATAATAGCCGAGGTTATTAAAGAACGTGATAATATTCAAACAATAACTAACGAAAGTATTCAAAATACATTGCTTCAATAAAATATACATCTTAATATATTTATTAGCCCAAAGGGATAATTTGCCCAGAAGGGCAATTAATTTCGTTTTAGCATTTTGCGTCGTCCACTAAACAGTGCGTTTCACTTTCCAAATTGTCGCCACCATATATTAGAGGCCTGCATTCTATTTAAAGAAATTAAATAAAGAAGAATCTTCATGAATGTATGTATGTTTCTCGCACTGTGAAAAAACAACGGCACTTAGAGACATCAGAATTTGAGAAACGTAGTCCTCCACTGGAATATGGGCATCAAGAAGCCCAAATTTGAAATTTATTTTATTATCTATTTCATATTTTGTAAAACTTTAACGATTTGCTGATTACCAAACTCAAAAATTTCAAAGCGAGCAATGGCAACACTGTACGGGGACTGGGGGGGGGGAATTATGTCTCGCGCGCGAGACTGTGTATCGGAAATTGTAAAGATACGTTCTTTTAAATATTTCGATGATATTGCTGTTAAATTGAATTTCATGGTTTAAGTGCGAAAAACATGATATTTAATATATAAAGGTAACACACAAAACGTTAAAAAAACGCTGCTTTGAGGCAATATGATATCTGAAAGCTTTCATATTTTTTTAGATTTACTTCCTTCATTTACTTAGATATTAACATTTGAGAGAATTAAATATTTAAACGAATGTGAAACACAGACACAACAATGCAAAAAAAAAAAAAAAAAAAAAAAAAAAAAAAAAAAAAAAAAATTCCGCAAAAGAAGAATTAGAGGATTTTCACGTTTACAAAAGAAAGTAATTGTTATTAAACCAATATGCTGTTACAAACACCGGCTGGGAAGCTCAAACTAATATTTCGAGGCTTTCGTTAGTAAGGAAATGAAACTCAAAAGGTGTCTATAGAAAAGAATAATTCTGATTTTAAGCATAAAAATGTCACAAAGACGTTTGATTGGCTATACAGCTATCTTATTCCAATTCGATTTTTTCTAATTATAGCAAAAATATGGTTTCGCAATTTTTGAAAAAATACCTGTACATATAAATACGAACTAAATATAAATGTGAACAATAAACCTATTATGAATCTTACATGTGAACAAGGCATTTGTTTTTAACAAGATTTCTTAAAATGAAAGTGAAATAAATTTTATTTTATACATTTTCTCAGTCTTCCTTATACAGTATAATTTAAGTGCTTCAGAGCTTCTTTTCCTTCTTAGGTAAGGCTTTCCGCTATATAAACTCAAACGGTTGGCCATTTTGACTTTATGCGACAGTTGCCACCTACTAGGTAAATAATTTCTGAGTAACCAATTTGCAAATCGGAAATACCGTGTTGGTATGTGGCCTTCATGAACACATATATAGTCGGATTGCGTAAGCTGTGTGAAATATGCTTTGAAACTGTTGAACCAGAAGTGAAATGGAAAGCATCCGTTTTTAAAATTATGGTATATTGTAAATCACGTGCATAATACATCGTAAATTTTTTAACTATTTGTTGAGTTAATGATGTGACGTAGTGCGTCTTGTTTATCGTCTTGCAATGAGTTATTGAAGTTACAAATTCTTTTATTTTTTAATGAAAGCATGATTTCCTGTTCTTAAATCACAGCCGCCGTAAAACATTAGGTAATTCATGCTTTGCCTAGTTGCGGCAGGTCCGAAAAGAAGGCAAAAACTACATGTTATTGCAACGTGTTTTTTTTTTTATTTTCCATTAACTTCATTTTCATATTTTCATAATAAAATAAAATTTAAAAATTTTTATACAATAAACTTTTATTTCAATTGGATGATAATTAATGGGGGGACTAAAAGGGGAAACATAATTTATCATATGGTTAAATGAAAATAATTAATTAAAAAATTCAATCTAAAATATTCATCTACAATTTTATATCGCATATAATAAAAGTCTCGGCGTCCATGATTAATTTTAAACGATAAAGGCATTTGACAACCTTTAGGCGCCCCACGCTCTTATAATTCGAGATATAAAATTATAGATGAATTCTAAAGATAATTAATTCTAAGATAATTAATCTATTAATTATGTTATTCTTGTTAAACCATAACATAAATTATTTTTATCCTTTTAATGCATTAATTATCATATCCATTCTAAATAAGATCTTACTGTATAAAAATCTTTTTTAATTGTATTTTATTTTCTGCTTTTTAGTCACTATTAAAATGGAAAAAATAAATTATGAAAAAATTATTAAATAAAGAAATATAATTGAAAGTCATTCAGGGAATGAAGAAATTGCTTTGAACATTCAGTTTCCGAAATTCAATGTAATAACAATATTACAACGAGCATTTTACTTGTAGCTAAAATGAAAAAATCTGATGTGTTTGTTCACCACATGACTTCCTTGTACGGAAAATTAAATTATACGCACTTTTTATGCATTTCATTTACGCTTATTTTCTAAAATTTCATTAGAGATATATTTCTCATTCAATTACCTAATTCAGTTCTCATTTCGCAGCAAGGCAAAAATACAAAAAATCTCAAAGTATTTTCATTAAAAATTCAAAGACAGAAAACATAAAACACCAAATACAGTTAAAAGAATTAATAGCGGTCAAAATGGATATTTTCGTTGAAATTTGATGCCCGGAATTTTTCGTGATTACAATACTTCCTTTACTTTGTAAAAGGAAGTAAAAATGAATATCACCAATTTGTCATTAAATGCACCAAGATAGCAAAATTCGTCATTAATTCGGCAAGACTTAACACCCTTTTTCCTTCTGTTCTGTTTCAGATTGCAATACATTTTTTAAAAAAAAAGTGCAGAAAACCGCTTAATTAATATTTTTTTCATCATTCTTGTTTTATTAATATTTTTTTCATCATTCTTGTTTTATTAATATTTTTTTCATCATTCTTGTTTTATTAATATTTTTTCATCATTCTTGTTTCATTAAGTCAAGAAGTTTGTTTCATAATCTGTGAAAATTTCAAAAATCTGTATCCGATACATACTTAGCTGTTGAAAGTTTATGTCAAATAGTCTAAAAAAGCAAACGGTTTTCAAAAATTCACTTAAAATTTAGAAACTAAGTTATAATTTTAATTCGAGTTTCATTCAAAAGATGTGTTTAGTATATTCGTTAAAAGAAGATATGCACGAAAAAATCGTTTAAACTTTAAATCTAAGGAAAAAATAATATCTAAAATTAAATTTTGAAAAAAATCGCTTCACCTCATTGCACTGTCATCAATAGAACAATGTGGGTTCAAAATTTGAATTCGGCAACTTATCAGGAAGTAAGTTTAAAATCGATGACAAAATTCCACTCACAGTGAAACACTACAAGTGAACTAAGCAAAAGCTTATAAAAACGTTATGTTTGTAAGATAAGAGATAACAAATCAATACCTATTTATGACCGTTCGAAAGAAGTGTCTTGTTTTACTTAACGTATGGAATAAAAAACAATATATACAAAATAACAATTCCCTCTTCATCAGGAGCAAAGAAATCTGCAATAATAGGAATCTACAAGCAATCTCAATCTTGCAGATTTCTTTGTTCCTGATGAAGAGAGACCTGTAACTGTTTGCCCTCGAAATAAATTGAGATCTTGACTTAAATCTACGCCCAACTCAAGGTTGTTGTGTTACTAATTTTATGTTTCACTTGGCGTGTTTCTCTTCGGCTTTTAAAATGCATTTAATTTATAATATATCTAAGTGATAATTGCTCTGTTTTAGTTTTCTATCGTTTTTAACCAATATCATTAATATAATCTAGAAAACACGAAAATTAAAGTTTTTATCAACATTTGAACTACGATTATATTAATAAAAATTTTCTAACTCCAAAAAATGCATACCTTAGTGTAAATTATGAATTGGATTCAAAATTTTTATTTTATTTTATAAACACAGATTAAAATCCGTAAAGAATACTTTGGTAAGTCCAACAAAGGAAGTGGTTTGCATAAAAAATTCTAGTAAAGTAATATCATAAAAAACAACCTGACTGTAATGCCTTATAAAAAGGATGTCGTTTAATAAAAAAGTCCGAGAAGCATTTTTAAGCAAAAGTAGGCTTAGAATTTTAATAATTTTGTATTGAGTGAATTTAAGGATTGGCAATTATATTTTAAGCGAAGATAAATAGAGCAGATTGTTAGTTTCAAAAAGGCTATGAACGAATACTCCGCAATGCAGCTCATTGATTCTATTCACACTTGGAAAAGGGCTGCAAATGATTTTCAAGTAAAACCTAACATTATCTTAAAGTTATAATACAAATCCAACTAAGTGGATGATCTGTGTTTTCCGAGATGTCCTTTGGAAAGATGCCGAAATTTCGGAACTTGGATAGATACTTCACGGTCACGGTTTTTAAGACCTTGTCTAGGATGTTTCGACCTTCGTCTGCGATCAAACGATCGATGCTCTTCGTCTGCGTTTTCTGCGCATTGCCACGAAGGGTTGGTTCTCTGGAATTCGCTAAACTTGAAAGCTTTCGTGGAACAAAGGTGTAAGATCAAAGATTGCTATTAATAGCGATTTGTGGAAACATTGTAGAAGAATAAATACTAACTTTCATTTATGTAATACTAAAAGTCATTTAAAAAACCGTTAGAGAGATAAAAGTAACATAAAATCACTGAAATTATTATACATGTTCATGTTTTATGCAATTTCTTTATTAGTTTGAATTTTGATAGTAGTAGGTATCCACCAAAGAGTTTATTCCGCATGGATTGCTTCATATCGACGCTAATTCCACACTATTATCCTTATCCTGTACCTTATAAGATTTCTTCTAATGTTTTCGAGAAAATTTAGGATACTCACCTGTGAAACCTTTTACATTTTTTTATTCCTTCCCTTTCTTGTTGCCTTTAAAACTGAAGCAATGCTTAAAAGCTAAAAATTAAAATTAATATGGTATGCGGGTTGCGAATATTTTCTTTTTAGCCATTACATCAAGAAAAAAAAGAGATAATTGCCAAGCGATAAACAAAGTGGATCGGATGTTTTGGGCAAAATTGAGCATAGCAGTAATAAATAATATCTAGATGTGTTACATCGATTTCTAAAATAAGGAAAATCATGAAGAAATGTTAAAAAAGAAAAAAAATCCGCTATTATTGTTTTCAAGTGAGCTACATCTCTACGACTTCTAAGGAAGAAATTTATTTGCTTATGCTTTTTGTTCTTGTTTAATAGTAACTGTAGATGTTTATTAGTATATGTAGATGATTAATAGTAACTACTACTGTGTTGCTTGTCTCCTCTAGGATTAGTGCTAGCCATGAGTGGTGAATACAAAATTAAACTTTACTTCGAATTCTTCTTGCGAATAATTGCGATCATAACGGTCGAATGGTTGAAGATTTGAGCTTTCGCAGTTTGTACTTCTAGAGGGCGCCACTAAAGAGAAGCGGCTATTTTCGAATTCGGCAATCCGTTGCATATGCATGATTTGTCGTTTTATTTTGAAATATTTTCACATCTGACAATTTTATAGCTTTATACTATTTTATTTTTTGACTGGTTGGTATCGACGGATACATCTGATACATGTCATTTATGCTTGGGAAAATTCAGTCGCAATTTTCTTAATAAACATTTCGTAAAACACCTGGAAAAATTCAGAATTATTGTTTTAATAAATTTATGCAGTTTGGTGCTCTTTAGTACCATAAACTAAGTCCAAACTCCGCGCAGATAAAGCTTATTAAAAATTGACTTCTGCTATGTCTTAAGAATGCTATGTCTTTCTGTTATGTCTTTTCATGTAACACTGTGCACTGTTAGTGTGCACCTTTTGATATGCACTGTAAACACTATCTGTGGAAACCCTCGAGTGCAAGCAAATTTACTGTTATTCTCGAGAAAGTTATTGAAGATAATGAAACAAAAGCGCTTCATGTGAAGTTTCTCTACGCTTCGCTAGCATTTCAAATTTTATATTATTGACAATTACTGATTGCGCTGGCGCATCCACAAATTCTTAATATTGTTACTTCGATGCTCTTCGTCTAACCATAACATAAATTATTTTTATCCTTTTAGTGCATTAATTATCATATCCATTCTAAATAAGATCTTACTGTATAAAAATCTTTTTTTAATTGTATTTTATTTTCTGCTTTTTAGTCACTATTAAAATGGAAAAAATAAATTATGAAAAAATTATTAAATAAAGAAATATAATTGAAAGTCATTCAGGGAATGAAGAAATTGCTTTGAGCGTTCAGTTCAATATTACAACGAGCATTTTACTTGTAGCTAAAATGAAAAAATCTGATGTGTTCACCACATGACTTCCTTGTACGGAAAATTAAATTATACGCACTTTTTTATGCATTTCATTTACGCTTATTTTCTAAAATTTCATTAGAGATAGATTTCTCATTCAATTACCTAATTCAGTTCTCACTTCGCAGCATCTAATAGGTTCTCAAGGGATTCATATTTAATCTTCCGAATGAATGATTTGATAGTCCGGTGGTATATGAAACTTTGTCAATATTTTAGAACATTCTACTCAATGAAATTTGTGCTGAAGGAAAGATGAGTTTGCAAAAGGAATTAAATTATTTCTGTTTCAAAATAAACATCCAAACTAAAGTTAAATGAAAAACTCCTCTGTGAAAAAGAATATTACCAATTAACGCTTATCTGCTTTGTATAGGCTTCTAGAGGAGCGAAAGGAAATCTAATAAGTTCTTGTTTCTTTTTAACGATTCAAACTAATTGTACAGGCATCATATTTAAAATTCAAAAAACTTTGAGAAGTCATCCAGATTTGGCGACATTTCTCTAAAATGTCTTATTTACCGACAAATTTTGAAAATCAATAGCTTCAATTTTGTTTAAAATAACACGCCGAATAATGATTATCGGAGAAGTCAAACAACAAGAATCAGCGTTATATTTGTAAATTTTTCCAGGACTAGTTTCGATGTTTCTGTAGTTAAACCATTGAAACTAGTCCTGAAAAATTTAAAAACTGTAACGTTGATTTTTGCTGTTTTGACTTCCATTTTACCAAAGATGTAAATAAGCTATGTACGGCTATGTAAATAAAAAAAAAAACGTAAAAATTATAAAAATTGTAAAATAAAAATTTGAAAACAATCTCAAATTCATAATAATATGTACATCTAAAATGCATAACACACAGATTTATGTACACATGCAAACGCGGACTTAAAGTATTATGTTCTGCAATTCATTGCGTATCTTTAATAGCTATTGAAATTGTTGATTTATTTATCTTTTAATGCATATGCAACAACATTTCGGAATGCTCTTGATTCTTTATAAAGGAGTTTTGTTGAATTATAACAATAACAATAATAATAATTAAAACTTTTTTTGTCCTTGTAAAAGATTGTTTATTCCAAAGTTTGTACTTTTTCTTGAGGTAATTTCGAATGTAGTCTGTATGTAAGAATGTCTTCGCTTTTCGCACCAATATTAATGTGTCATGCTAGATTAAGTTAAGAATTTATATATATATATATATATAATAAAATTCCATAGTCAAGCATACACTTAAAATTCTAACTGTATGTTCTTTTCATTTTTAATGGCGACGTTCTCTTATTTGAAAGTACGTGGAATTAAATCCACAGTCTCGTAGTCAAGTTGTTTTTCCCGCCTTTTCTGCACGTGCAGTTATAGAATGTTCTGGAAATATTTAAAGCGAACTGGATTGGCTGACGAGGCTGACGTCATTTCTTGGAAGCTCCGCCTTTCCAGAGGCTATAAAAGGACTCGCAAAAGAATATCGGGGCTTTTTCTTAAATGTCACGATGCAGTAAACTTAATACAAAAAGTTATTAGTAATTCTTTTTATTTACTCCGGATATCTGATTTTGTAACTGCTATTTCTTCTGAATAATAATAAATGGATCCTGTTTTTTTTTTTTTAACTTATCGTCTGGTAATTTAAGCTACGACTAAAGCTGGTACATCATATATATATATATATATATATATATATATATATATATATATATACATATATGAGAGAGAGAGAGTGTTGTTTTAGAATCATGAACCCCCCTGTTAGTTTATTTATTCATTTATTTATTTTTTTGTTGTCGTTTGTTTCAAAATGCAATTAATGCTCGAAGTGGTTAACTGTAAAAGCGTTAAAATAGCTGGTATACGTTATATTTAAAAAAACAAATTAACTTGAGTACTGCCGTGACCTGTCTTTCATGTGAATGGGCTTGTTTCTTTCACTTTCAAGAAAAATATTATTGGTCTGTATAAAAATAACTAATTCTCGTGAAGTTTAAAAACATCGCTCTTCAAAGAAGAAAACTGCCATTAAACTAAAAAAAAGGCTTCAGGATGTTTTCCGCGAAAGTTAAGTTCAGTGGTTTTATGACAGAAGGCGCTTAATAAATTAGAGTAATGCTTTTTGTTTCTTTTTTTAACTCTGCCTTTTAATGATTGCTTGATATAAATAAGTAATTTAACCAAATTTGGAACTGCTTACTATTAAAAATTTATGAATCACTTATTAATGATTTCGACTTGCACTGAAATAAATGTTGCTATATTTACTTTGTGGAGAAAACAAATATTAGAATAGTAAGCTCTTAGTAATCCAAGAGTTTAATGACTTTTTACCTTCCAAATTATAACAATATATTTCTTAAAAGTGCAAAAATATGAATGCTGAAATGCATTTTAAAGTTTCGGTATCTTGAATGGGCAACAAGTTTTTATTAATATTTATATCATTAATGTAATTAATAAAAAATTCGAATACTATAATTTAAATCATATTGCCCAATTCATTTTTCTTCTTGCGCAATCGTCTGCATCAATAGAGAATTCTAATCATAAAAAAATAAGATATTATAACCATTTCTATGCTATAAATTTCTTTCTTTTTTAAGGTTATTTGGAATTCTGCAAAATATTTTTTAAATTCATAACAAGTAAACAGCAGAAAATTCATTACTTTTTAGCATATTTCAGAGAATTAGTTTGTCTATTTTTGCTGACATGATAGACATCAATGCGTTTATGCATCATTGAGATGAATGAATTACTTGGACATATTGGAAATCGAGTTGATACCACAACTGAATGAAAAAAATGAAGATTACCGCCTTAAAAAACACATTTTACCAGTTCATTACCATAATCACGGAGACAATAATCATGACCATTAACGAGAATACCTGGGTCAAGATTTTCATAGGACAGAAAGACGACTCATTAATTCCGTGGCCACCTCAGTTTCCAGATTTAATTTCACGTAGCTTTTTATTGTGAGGTAGGATTTTCACACATACACTTTTTATGTTTCCACTTTCCACTAATATCCAGTCGATCGTGAAAAACTGGCCATCGAAGAAACAGATTGGTGCAAAAAATGGATGCCATTTGAGTAAAGGTGGATATAATGAGCATTTGTGAAATATGTAAAAAACTTCATAATTAAATAAATATATCAAATAAATATATAAGTAAATATATAAAACCATAAAAGGAGACCATAAACGTCAACATGTACGCTTATAAATATTGCATTCTATTGCTAATGTACTACATAGCATAAATTTTTCTCTCGGTCAAAGCTTCAAAATAATAATGTAGTAATTTCAATGCCTTTAACATTTCATTTGAATATTTCTTTCTTTCATTTCAGAATTACCTCCCTTGGCTAAAACGAAGCGGGTGTTACTTGGCTTGTGTAAAGGCGTCTGTCTACTGGGCCTATTATGGGCATTTGTCTGCTCCTTAGACTTACTAAGCACCTCATTCCGATTACTCGGAGGCAAACAAGCTGGAAGGGTTTTCAGAGACAGCGAGCTCTTGAGGAATCCTGTCGTGGGTCTAATGATTGGCGTATTGGCAACAGTACTAGTCCAAAGTTCGTCCACATCTACCTCTATCGTCGTCACTATGGTTGGTACAGGATGTAAGTCTAATCATTTACTTATATTTATAAACAGCAACTTGTATGAAAATTACTTTTAATTGTGCTTGACAGAATAAAGAGATAAAAGTAAGACGGGAGAAAAGGATTTTAATGCATAAAACTCAGATACATACTATATAATATCTTACAATGTGGCCAAAACGTCCTTTTACACGTGAACTAAATGCGTGTAACAATATAAGATGGTAAAATATGTAAGATTTGAACCTTCCATCCTGATCACTGATATGGCAACAGTGCTTTTCACGTGAATATGAACATGACAGCCGCGTAATTGCCAAGTCTGTGCATTGACCAGTTCACTGTTTCGCTTTTTTTCGCTTGCTGTAGAACAATGGCAGATATAATCAACCTCACTTTCGAAAGTATGTGGATCGATAAACGGAAGCATAACAACGAAAATATGACACAGGTGATGGACAGGTTTTTGTGAATGGTTTGGTAAGGAGCCACCAAATCGTCAGACTTTGATCGTGTATGCTAAGAAAGCTTTTACCTGGGAAGTGTTTTGGATTGATTAGCCTCTCATCTTTCTTTTACTGCGCAGATGTTCAGATTTTATGACACCATACAATGCCCTGAGGGGTCATCAAATCAAACTTCAGGAAGAAGCGGTGCGTGGACAATGATGCTCTGCGGGCAAGGGCGCTTGAAGCCTTCCAGCATCTGACACCGCAGCTGCTAAAGCGGATCAGTAAGTAGAACATTCAGGAGTATCAAGATGTGCACTTACTGAATAAGTAACTGTAAATGATATTAAAATTACAAATAAATAATTGCACGTGTGAAGGGACTTTCTGGCCGCCTTGTGTATGTCTTAGAGGTTCTTCTGTCCGCCTACTTTTGTTTGTGCATCGTACACGTAAATATATTTAATGTAACTGATGCTTACGTCAAGTAAGAAATTCGCTTTGCTATTAGATGTCTTCCAGCTAAAGGGTAGGACACAGGATGCACCTAAAATATATCGCAGATCGTATAATGTTTTTGAAAACATTATACGATTATTAAGTGATAGCACCGCGCGCAAATGGTACTAGATGTTCCAAAAGGGACTAATATATGTCCATGGTGAAAAAGGTTGGGAAAGAAATTCTTTGACGATTGATGATTTCCTTCCTATTTTGTGATGCTTTAGCTCAATGATCAGTAGTAAGCCTGTTTAGCAAACAGTTGGTCACCCGCTATTAAAAAAATAGGACAGAAACCAGTCACTTCATAAAATAAAACATTACTATTTTTCTGGCTTTTATATTGAATGTTGGGAGAAAAATTTATTTCCAAAGGTAATTTTAATACTGAAAGTACTATCCTGCCCAAAGTTTTATACTAGTTACATAATGTTTCTGGCGATATTGTTTATAATTACAAACAGTCTAAGTGCACGCCATCCGTTACGCGGAAGCATCGAGAAGGTAATCTAGCTCCAGCCACACATCTTGAAACCTATCCCGTGTGATGTAGTTGACAACCGTAAGGAAGAGGTCCTAAAGATCATTTAGATTTGTGGATATTAGAGGTACACAGACCTTGCCCTTCACGAAATCCTAAAGTCATACACAGTTTAAGCAGGGACCACTTTTAAAAATGCTGGTTATTTCCATCAGTGTGACAAACTGTTGTTCAAAAAGCTGCGCACAGATTATAACATTGCTTGCTTTCGCAAGTTCATGACTGCTCCAACTTCTTTGTTGCTGAGTAAACGTCATTTTCGATGTCACTGCCCTCTAGCTGCCGGAATCAGAATTACCGATTCTTAAAAAAGAAATGTGTGAAAACATAAAGATTTAACTGAGTTTCGAATAAAATTTCTTCAAAATATTCCTTTATTTATTAATTATACGATATCTTGAAATTAGGGTCTGTTTTTATGTTCAGTCTGCATATTAATGCGCTTTATCTAAGCCCATTCTCCTTACGAACTCTTTGGAAAATTGTTAAAACCAGCCCTCATAAATGTTTTCATATACATTTAAAAATTGCTGAGATTAATATTTTTTCTACCAGTCATAATGAAGCTGCCAAATGAAAACTAGTGACAATGGTCACTAAGATATCTTATAAGGTATTTTTTTCCTTTTTGCCGTGTGCCTTCATAGTGTAATTAGAAGCACTTTAGAATAACAATTGGGAGGTGCGGAACTCGAATCCCGGAGAGGGCACTACACATTTTTCATGCCTTCTGCTCCGATGTAAAACAACTCGACAACTGGCCTCCTTTCCAGTCGTCCTTTAAGTGGGACAGAATGTAAGGATATTTTCTTACTCCTTACCGCATGTCTTTGAGGTGTAATTGAAAGTACGACCGATTAGCACGTTTCGAGCTCGAATCCCAGGGAGGTCACTGCACAATTTCCATGTGTTCTGCTCCCATGTAAAACCTAATGATTCTATAATCTTAACTCTTTTTCTTGAAAATATTTGCTAACTGGGTGAATGGAGTTTATATATATGTGTGTATGCGTGTATACATACATATATACAAAACAATTTTAAGAAAACAAAATATAAACATACCTAGCATTTTCGTGCATTAAGCTGCTGAAAAATTATATAAATAAAGAAAGAAAGTAAGAAATTTAGAACCAATTTTTCACAAAGACAAAAAATTTAAATACATTTCATAAAATCCTATAACTGTAAAAAAGAATTTAAAAAATACTAAAATACTTCATTTTAGTTTTAATACTTTTTAAATTCTTTTGTGAAACATTGGTTCTAAATTTCTTACTTTTGTAGAAGAGAGATTTCAATGGATTTCAAAGTTCCTCTCCATCTGAAGAAGTAGCACTAAAGTTGATTGAATTCCTCTTCTGTTTTTGTTAATTTTTCTTTAAATTTCATTGATTTTTTTAAATGGAATTTTGTTTGTATGAAAAGTTTTGGGTTTAGTTTTTTAAAATTTTTTGTGCATTCATAAGATTATATGATATTTATTAATTATGAATTTCAATTTTTGGTCTTTATGAAAAATTAGTTCTGTGTATATATATATATATACATTAGGTTAAGAAAATAGGAATACAATTAAATAATTCCTGCGCTTGAGCTTCTGGGGACTGAATTTTTAAAAAGTTATTATAATATTTTTTTTGTTAAAATGATTATTTTATCATAGGAAAAAATGTTTAGGGTATTATTGTGTCGTGCTTATTGGCAATGAAATGTAAAAGCTGCAGAAAATTTTCTTTAAAAGGGGTATAAAAGTTTGGAAAAAAATATTAATGAGAGAAAGAAATAAAACTACCCCTTTTAGAGAAAGTATTTTCCGGTTGAGACAATATTAATACCAAAACATTATTTCCTATATTTCCTAGAATAGAATAATCGTTTTAATATTTTATACATATGTATATATAATGTACAATGTAACAAGTGAATCTTAAATTCATATTCCACAGAGAGAGAAAGAATAAAACACTGCAGATTAATTATAGGTAAAAACACAAAATAATACAAAAAATATAATGAAAATATTACACTGCGAAGCAAACATAATTGCTGCAGTGAACTAAAAACACGGTGAAGCTCAAAAAGAAAAATTTCATAAAATCCAAACTGAGGTATTATACTTCTCAAGGTGTCTTCTTCGGATGACTGAAGCAGTGAAAAATGCAATTATGTTTTTTTTTCTGCGATAAACAATGAAAATTTTAGTAAGATTAAAAGTAAATCTAATAAACTTAAAAAGCACAGTTCCTACTCTCTTTCCAAAACTTATTTCATAACACTGTCATATTTACTTAAGCCTACGACAAAAATTGATATTATAACTAATATTTATATCTTGACTATGTCCATGAAGAGCTAACGCATTTTTGGCATCATAAGTGTAATATTAAATAGCCATTCTAAAATCATTTTTCAAAAATTTGCCTCGTATCGGACTTGTTCTTCGAGATCTTTATCAATAGCAATTTTTTCCCATGCTTCTTACGCAGCTCTCTCTTCCACATGTGATTTGGAAGAACTAAGGGTTTTAATTTTTACCGTTAAATATTACCATTACCTTAACGTCAACCTTAACCTTAAACGAGTTGGAATACGACGGAAAACGTTTACAGTACGCAACATCAATATGTTGCACTAAAATGTCCGTTTCCTTGTGTAGTATCTTTTGGAAAGGGCCAGTAGGTTTTCTTCATTTTCATCACAATTAGATAGAAATTTTCTCATATCATCAGTAATATTGTTACCTACATAATTAACTCTATCTACTGGCGTGCACATATGTATTTCTTCTGTATATTTTTTATCAACCTTACTAGCAGAGAACACTTCAGCCTATTATGTGTATAGTTTTTTATTCAAGCTGCTCAACCTTACGGCAGAAAAGATATCCACTGAAGAATATTCTGAGTATGATGTTTTAATGACAACGCTGTCTAGTTTTGGGAGTTTTTTTTTTTTTTTTTGGGGGGGGGGGTTAAAAGATACAGTATATTTATTTTTACAATTTCCATTTTTGTTTGCAACATGTTACTGATTTTTTACATAAAAATATAACAAACTTTTAAGAAATAAAGCTTACGCAACGCTTATCAAGGAACACTCCAAGTAACGACGTTTTTAGTTCGACTTGTTGTTGCCACACGGCGAATCTTAATAACTATTCAAAACATTACATGATATTGCCACTTAGGAAATCTTAATAATTATATAAAAACATTAAACTATGTTCCACTTTTCTTTATTTTTGTTTTTTGTTCCCCATTCTTCCATTTTATCTTACTCATTTTAACTAATAATATGTATAGTATTTTATCAGTTGTTATAGTTATTTTAATATTTATTACCTTCAAATTTTATTTTACAACCGACAACTAATAAATTTGTTTTTAAGCATCTGTAGAACTAAACATAGCACACGGACTACTACAGGGTGCGAACACTTAGCTGTTCTGGTTGCCCTTTGTTTAAATGTGCATGAGCAATCTAACCAAAACTTACCTGTTTGGCTTGTGATAACAATTGTTTGCTATGCTTTAGTACCTTCTTATGCTCAAATATAAGAAACACAGTAGAAACAAATCTGAAATGTTTATCTGAAAAAATAGCCTTGTTTTGGTTAGACTGCGCATGTGCTTTTGATGGCAGTGCTGCTATATTGGCAGGCCGACCAATACTTGTACATAAGAGAATTCATATGCTGCGGTATGCAACTTTATTTCTAATTTTTATATTTATTACTTATAAAACAATAACTATGTGTAAAAAAATGTTCACAATTTTTGCTTTTACGTATTTAAAAGTTAAATATTTGAAACACGATTAATAAAGTAATAAATAAAATGGTATGTATATACTGTCCCCCATTTTACAACATCTCTTACTTTAATTAAAATTAAGATGCGAGTACAAAAGTGAGCCAATGCCATTAATAAGCACTATTAATGTCACATACAGAAACAAAAGTATTTCAAATGTATAATCTGAAAATCTGTTTTCATAGTTCAAGTCATACTTTTATTCCTCATGAATGCGAAACATTTTAAATATTTTGAGACATTTATTATATTGCATAATTTATGACCCCGAATAAAACATATACTTTAATATAACAAAAGGAAGTATACTGGAATGGGGGGCATTTATATACCTTTCAATTTAACAGGAGCAATACATTAAGTTAAAAAATGTTTTAAAGAGAATTTCTCTAAAATGTTTAAGGAATTCTGAGAATTCCTTCGTATTGAGATATCTCTTAAAGATATAGGTATGTACAATATCCTATTTTCTTTACTGCTGCCGGGAAATCAATCTATTTGATCGATATCATTCTGTCTCCTCAAGGGATAGTTTAAAAATACTTTCTTCCGTTTTTTGCCCCTGAATGTTTTAGACAAGAAATGGCAACAGTTTCTTATGAAAAAATATATTTCTTATTTTATTTCATTGAATGCTCGCTGAAACATTAACTGAAAAATCTTTAGAGAATATGGTGATAATTTTTTCCGCAAAATGCCATTTTGGAAACCAAGCTCGGCTTATAATACATGTTACCTAACAAATAAAAATATTTTAAGATCATTTTCCCCCTCTCCCCTTATTTTTACATTACAATGTTAGATAAAGTTAGTTGAATATGATAAAGCACAGGAGGTCTACCTACCTAGGAAAGGGAGGCCTTCGTGGAGGATATTTTGTGAGAAAATAACTTATATTCACATTACACATGGGAAAAACCACAAAAACGAACCATCCAGCCAATCTGTTTGCTAAATTCAAACTCGGTCGAACTTCTAATATCCAGAATCTTAACCACATGACCACTAGTAAAGCTTTGAATTAAAAGAAACTCTCAGTTTTACCCCAAAATATAATGTTAGTTAATTTAATTAGCGTTTCCATACAACATCGACAAGAAATCAAGATGTGTAAAGCTATGTTAAAAGAAGACCAATTTTGTTTGTGAATGCTTTAAAAATGTAAGACGATGTAATAGTGGGAGATCCGCTTACGTGTAATATTCGCCTTTGGGAAGAGTTTTGTCTTATCAAGCTGTTACAGAAATTATGTCACTAGAAGAGTAAAACCGCGTTTAATCCAGTTTTTCCCCATAGAAACGGTGCAGGAAAATAAAATTGAATTGTTGAGTCCAGATAAATCAACTTTAGACCGAGTTGTTTATTTCATTCTTTAGGAAAAGGTCATATTTCATTAAGAAAATATGTGATATCAATATATTGAAGAAAGAATTATTGATCTCTTGACATTTTTTCGCAGAAGATTTTCAGGTACTATTTTTGTTAATGAATTATGTCAGTTAAAAAATAGCCCTATCTTAAAATGTTATAGAAATCTAAAATATTAAAAACAGTCGTAATTCCAATAAAAGGTTTTCAGAGCATTCCCAATAAAACTTTGCTATCCTGAGCGACAATGTATCAATAAGTGTCAGTCTAACCACTCACGATGACAATATTCGAGAAGAGGATTCCTGAAAAGAAAATGTAATAATTTCTGAACTAATCATATAGAATTTTAAAGTTTACTTCGAATCAAGAAACATGAAAAATCAGCAATGCGCTCCCTGGTTTTCGAACTCTGTACCTTCCGATTGCTAGCCAGACGTGCTTTCTATTACACCACGAAGGCAGATGGCAAAGAAGCTGAAATTTCCTTACAACGTTTTCTCATATTTCTTATATGATTGCTAAGTGGATGATGTGCTCTATTCAAGAAGCAAAACGGAAAAGAATTCGGTGCTTTTCTGTTAATGGGCTGCCATTCAGCTCTAACCAATTTTAGATCAATTAACTAATTTTAGATCAATTAGCAGAAACAAACGGTACCCAATTCTGACCCAATTCATTGTACACAATTCTGCTTGAGATGGAAAAGATTACATTTCTATGAAAGATTAATATTACAATAACAGAATTAATGTAACCAAAATTTAGTTATAAAATAAGAAGTAATTTAAGTACTATAAGAAGTTCTATTACGTTACAGCTATTTCTTAATCACTTACAAAAAAGATTATAAATAATGTATACTTATCAGGTAATTTTTGAATAATTTTCATTCAGACTCCATTTAGTTTATAATTATTTTTCACGTATCTTGAAGGACACGAAAAGCCGTGGGTAGAACGAATTAGTGAATCTATTGCTTGTCACTGATACTGAGAATAAGTAGTGACCCTGTGACATTTTCATACAACGGCAACCCAGTTTGGATAAAGAAGCACCATGATTTGTGAGGTTCTTGTCCTGGTTCTTCTGACCTTCTCGAGAAGACTTTAGAGCTAAGAAATTTTACATGTCTTTAATTCGCATAAATATAGAAATATTCGTAAACATTTAGAAAATGTATATCTTTATAAGACACTTGCTTTTACTGAAGATTTGCTTTCAAGAAAAGACAGACAAAATACAGAATAATTAAAAACAGAATAATTAAAAATCAAAAATTCTGTCTTGAATTTAATTAATTCTGTCTTGAATTTAATTATTCAAGACAGAATAATTAAAAACCTTATAAAATGTTTTCACTTTAATGTTTTTCGGAATTTTATTTGGAATAAGATCGAATTTCTGTTTCTAGTCCAAATGAAGCCTAAACGAAATTTCATCATTTTATTATCATAGAAAAGCAATCACATACAAAATTTCATCATTTTATTATCATAGAAAAGCAATCACATACAAAATTTCATCATTTTATTATCATAGAAAAGCAATCACATACAAAATTTCATCATTTTATTATCATAGAAAAGCAATCACATACAAAATTTCATCATTTTATTATCATAGAAAAGCAATCACATACAAAATTTCATCATTTTATTATCATAGAAAAGCAATCACATACAAAATTTCATCATTTTATTATCATAGAAAAGCAATCACATACAAAATTTCATCATTTTATTATCATAGAAAAGCAATCACATACAAAATTTCATCATTTTATTATCATAGAAAAGCAATCACATACAAAATTTCATCATTTTATTATCATAGAAAAGCAATCACATACAAAATTTCATCATTTTATTATCATAGAAAAGCAATCACATACAAAATTTCATCATTTTATTATCATAGAAAAGCAATCACATACAAAATTTCATCATTTTATTATCATAGAAAAGCAATCACATACAAAATTTCATCATTTTATTATCATAGAAAAGCAATCACATACAAAATTTCATCATTTTATTATCATAGAAAAGCAATCACATACAAAATTTCATCATTTTATTATCATAGAAAAGCAATCACATACAAAATTCTTCATGAAACTATCGTTTTATCGTTCTATCATCTTTTGCAGGCTCAAAAACTAATTATAGACAAATGCATTAAAGCAAAATGTTAATGATAATAATAATATTAACAGCAAATTGTTTAGCATATGTAATGAAACCAAGCTTTACTTACGTTTGTGCCGGCTTTCTGAAACTCTAAAATCTGTGTTTAATAATTATCGCATTTATGTCTTACTCTATATTAGTCATTATATTTGAATTTTGAGATTACGAATTTAATTGTAGTCCTATTAAAATACGTCCTCAATAAATTTATAAAATATTTACTAGCTTGAGATATTTTAGCTGGCGCTTTGAAAAGTGCTTTCTTGGATGAGTACAAGAAAAATGAAATCAAAAACTGATTTACTTTTTTTCTATATAGTATATATATTACTTAATTCACAGAACATATTTTTGAAACCAACATACCTTTTAGAATTTAAATTTCAGTCATATTTTTTGCTTGCCTCTTTTTGCAGATAAAAACGGAAATCACTTCTCCCTTTCACGTTTTCGTTTTCTCCTCTTTCATCCTTGAAAGGATTGATTTAGTTTTCCTTCTCTTTTCTTTCCTTTCTTCTCTTTTCTCCATTCACAGCCCCTGGTTTTTCGAAGCAATTTGAGTTTCGACAGCCTTTTCCACCTTAACGTTTTTAGAAATGTTCGCTGAGTGACCATAGTAGAGTAATCGAAGGATCTTAGTGGTTTTTCCTGTCTTATTCTTGTTCAAATAATGCTATATTCTTTTGTTATCTTTAAGCTGATCTTGGCTTTCGTCTGGGGAAACGTTTATATAATATTAGCTTGCAAAATTCGTGCAATTTATTTTAAATAAAAAGTCCACAGATCACAAATTTCATAGGAAAGAATTATGATACTTATAATAGTAATATAAGAATACAACCATTTTTCATTTAATTTTGAAATTACATAAAATAAGTATTAAAACTTATCACGAATTTTAATGGTGGTTAATTAATGCTGTTATTAGACACTGCATTAACATAAAAGTATGCATTATTTTTTCATACATAAAGGCTACGAAAAAAAACGAGTTTTTCATGCAATATACGTAGTTTAAATCATGTGCTTTGGGTATAAATTTTATTTAATAAATTTAGGATTATAATAATGTATTAAAGTTTAATTAATATTCTAAGTATAGAAACAAGCAAAATAAGATTTTTTCCCCATTCTGTACTTACTACAACCGTGATAAAACTGTTATATTTCAATCAAAAATATAATTTGTGTCTTTTTTAATGTTTAAAATATAATGCATAAATATCGTGCATATATACTTTGTAAATGTTCTGAATGCCAAACTGTACATTGTTAGGAATGAGAGTCACTGCGAATCATAATCGAAATCTTTAATTTAAAAGCAGACCAGACTAGAAATAGTAAATATACGTATTTATGAGGCAAATTTTGCTTAGGACATCCGTTGGACAAGGTGTCTGCCCCATAGCTCAATACATTTGTCTATACCTTTCATCATATTCGTAGCATTTTATCAAAGATTTTCTTTAGCTATACTCTACACTTGCCCAACTTTTCGATCGCGAGTTCCCGGTAGCTCGCAAAGGCAGTTGTAGTAGTTCACAATATATTTTTTAATTTAAAAATACAAAGGTGTTAAAATCATAGAAGCTTCCGTAAATTTCGCAAATTCTCATAATAAACACAAGCAGCGGCAACACTGCGGTGACCGATCTGTAGCCTATATCACCACTCTAGAAACGTCTAGAACTCGAACTAGTATTCTACTACGATCTGGGTTGCTTTGAACGGGATAAAGCGGCGACGTTGCGCTCAGTTTTAAGCTGAATGGCACGATCAACGTCCAGAGGTTGGATTAATATAGAGTAATAGCAAGCAGTAGTAAGAAGGGGAAGACATAACATTTCCATTCGGAATAGAAAGAACAGTACTTTACAGAAGTTAAAAGTAAAAATGTATACTTGCTATGCAATACTTCTGTCTCCATTGCTAAAAAGGTGTAGAGTTTATACAATAGCAAATTTTTCATTTTACCACTCTTCCAGAGCGTGTACTTTGTTTATGTACGCATTTGAATATCTCCTAAAAGTAGTCTGTCTGTATTGGTAAAATCTAAAGATGTCGGTGGCCATAATATTTCAGATAAAATTTCGGTAACAAAGAAGAAAAATATTACTCAATGAAGTGCCGGACTTAACCTCAACTAGACACAAAAAGAGATTTGATAAGAGTATCCTCCATGTCATCCTCAATGTCTGCTTTATAAAAAAATCTTCCGTTCACGCTTTCTGTTCAGTACTCGGCAATTTCATGAAATGTCTTTACCAGCTTCACAACTAAAGTCCCAACTAATGTTTCCTTTCCAAATGTAGTAGAAAGTTCTGCATGACAATAAAAATGTAAATTTATCTTAATAATATTTCACTAGAAAAATGCATCCTTTAATAATGAACCTCAAGCTCCATACAAGTGTTAATATAACGGTAAAGTCGCTGAACACTGGTAGTTCGGTCCGAGGTTCGAATCCCGCGAACGGGCTGGCTGCATGGGCGTTTTCGTGGTTTTCCCCATGTGTAACGTGTATACGAGCCAGTTTCCCTTAGAAAGTCCTCCACGAAAGGCATCCCTCCTCTTAGGCAGATAGCCCTAGTGTGCTTTGCCATAATTAAATACACCACCCTTTAGGCAGATAGCCCTCGAGGCTTTGCCATAATCAAACACACACACACACACATAATATAACGGTAAAAGACACAGCACAAAATGCGATTGCGTTGAACACCTGCTGTTCACAAATGATTTATTAATCCAGGCGCCGCTTCTAAAGAAGTCATTGTTCCTTAAAAAATTTATGTCTTTACTTAGAATAAACAGATCATTATAAGAATCAGAGAAACACTTAAAAGAAAATATTCACAAAATTTTATACTTGTAAATACGCGGGCCACTTTTAAATAGAACACTCTGTAAATAACTATCGCCCATAAATAAATAATATGAAGAATTAACTTTAGAAATTTTAAGAAAAAGCGCAAAAGATCACTGAACATGAAGAACAGAGAGTGTTTATACATTTTTAGAATGATTTCAATAAAGAATTAGAAGGAAGGAAATCTTTTGAAATAAAATTTTTTGGCAACAGCTTATTATTTGAAATAAGAACTATCGTTTGTTATTTTAAAATGCATTCTTGTTTTCAAAATGTCCCATGTAAACAAAATGTGGATCGAAAGAAGTATTTTTGCGCTTTTTGAAGAGAAATAGCTCTATTCCATAATTCTGAAACGTTGTAAAATGCATGGTATTAAAATTTCTAAAGAAGCCTACAACATTATTAATTGGAAAGGGAAAAGCCGCCAATAAGTACTTCTACATGGAGCGAAGACACCAAGAGAATACTTGGAAAAGGTACGTGCTATTTCTAATGTTCCTAAAATTATATCATTGACAACAAGAGAAAATCCGTCGATGCAGAAATCAATTGCGAAGTCTTTAAATACATCTGTAGCAACAATAAATAAAATAATAAAGAAATATTTACAACTTAGAAAAGCTAAAAAGCAAAACGTTCACCAGCTTTTGCTGAGGCATGCGGCTCCATTGCACAATAATTTATAGAACCCTGTATGAAAATTATTTAGGAGGAGATAAATAGAAGTGCACTTGATGAAGCATGGATTTACCTGAATGATTACCAAAAAAATAATAATAATAAATAAAAGAAAGAAAGAAAAGTAAAGAATTACAAAGCTAGTGGTTTTATTGATGCAAAGAAAGTTTCAGTAAGAGGTTCATGGTTGTTACAGGATCCTGTTAAAATGTGAAATTAAAAACAAGAAGAGTGGGGGTGCGAGAAATGTTAAAATGAACTCAGCGTACTATCAAGAGAAAGTTTTACACTTCCTTATCCCAATGACTTTCAAAGAAATTACACTTCTTTATCCCAATGACTTTCAAAGAATGAAACTCCATCAAGACAAAACAATAAGTTACACTTCGAAAAGTACCACTGCATTCCTTGAAAATTAAAACCTAATACCGGTATTGCATATATACAGGGGTTGGACAAAAATATGGAAACACCTTTAAAAAACATGTTTCTTTGCTTAATATGGTGTAGGAAACCCGTTGGCATCCAAAACAGCTTGCAGTCTTCTCGGAATGGATAAATACAGTTCCTGTATGTTTGTCAAGGGAATATTATACCATTCTTCCACGGTGGCAAGTTCAGATAACGATGTTGGCGGTGGATAACGAGAACGCACTTTCCGTTCCAATGTAGACCATAAAGGTTCGATAATATTCAGGTCTGGTGACTGTGGTGGCCAGGGGAGATGGGACCTCGTGCTCAGAAAACCAGTCTTGGACAATGTGAGCTGTGCGAACAGGGGCTTTATCGTCTTGGAAGACACCATCACCATCGGGGAACAAAGTTTGTACCATGGGATGAACTCGATCGGCCAAAATGTTCACATAAGTCTTGGCAGTCATGTGCCCTGACACAGTTATCATGGGGCTAGCAGAGAACCACGATATGGCTGCCCAAACCATAACAGAGCTCCTGCCATGTTTCACTCTTGGAAACAAGCAGTCTGTATTATAGGCTTGAGATGGCGTTCTCCAGACATAAACTCGGCCAGAAGTGGGAAACAATGTGAAAGAAGACTCGTCAGACCATATTACTCGCTTCCACTGCTCTATAGTCCAGGCTTTATGTCTTAAACATCACCTTTTTCTGTTACGGGCATTAGCATCACTGATGAGTGGCTTCTCAATTGCAGCACGGCCAGCAATTCCCTGTTTAAGAAGCTCCCTTCTAATTGTTTTGGTACTCACAGGGTTCGGTAACACAACATTCATTTCAGCAGTAACTTTTGCAGCCGTGGTCTTCTTATTTTTCGTCACAATTGCCCTTAATGATCGTCTGTCACGATCACTCGGGACACACTTTCGTCCGCGCTGTGATTTAGCAGATGATGTTTTTCCGCTTTTCAAATATGTGGAATAAATCTTCGATACAGTACCTTTTGAAACACTAAACACCTCGGCTACCTTGCTTACGGAAGCACCTACCATACGTGCTCCAACAATTTGCCCACGTTCGAAGTCTGTTAACTCTGACATGATGCAATGACAACCTCGCATAACAGTACTCCGACAACAACTGAACTGTTTAGCACATTTACGAAGTTGTATTGGTGGCGTCAGTAGTCAAAAACGCCAGCGCCACCTACATATTTCATTAAAATCAATCTTTCTTTTCAAACATGCATTTCACAAGGTGTTTCCATATTTTTGTCCATCCACTGTACCTTTTCAACATATTCCTGCGAAGTCCAATGACGTTTCACCTATGGACTTAAGAGTCTTTGATCTCTTAACAAGAGCTTTTCTAAGGGAAAACTCACCACTATGGATGGATTCTGGAAAGTATTAGGGAAAAATCGCTAGCCACTGCTTTGCTTAGGCAGTGCAGTAGAAGCGTGTAAATGTTATATGCATTAATGCCACCTCAAAGCCCAGATCCGTAAAGTGGTGCCACATGTACAGTAAAGCCTGTAGTGATAAGAAATTCCCATCCAACTCTGCACACGTGGTTGTAAAACATCTTGTCCAAAACCAAGAGGTCAAAAAGAGTCAAAAGCGCACGAAATTGAAGATGTAGAACCATCAACCGTGATTAACAGCAATGTGCTCATTCACAGATGATGAGATCGGGAATTGGAATCCTCGTCGAGGAATAGATAATTTTTAAATGAACTGAAACATGTGCTATAAGGTATTAGCTTAGTATAGAATAATTAAGCGTCTAACACTTTATCATCTGTTGTTTTCGTTTCTTAACTCTTATTTATCTAAATGTAATACATCTGAAACGAGAAACATGAAATTTGCATTCCAAAGTAAATTTACTGTTACGATTATTAAAAACAGAAATAAATAAAGGCATTTATTATACTTTTCTTTTTTGCGATATTTGAGGCGTTATTTAAAGTTTTGAAACAATGCCTCAATATTTGTCATTGCTTTTATTATTTTTACTTATCATTATGTCGTAATTTTATTTTGTTGTCTATAATCATTGCATTGGGACATATTTGTTAAGAATAATAAGTGAACAGCTAAAACTATGCAGATAATCTGGCCGCTTAGTTCAACAGAACAACAGGGCACCTTAGAAGAAGAACATTTGTTAATGATTAGTATTGTTATACTACCTGTTTAACTATCTCGTTAACGATACGCATTGTTATACTATATAAAAGTCTGTTTCATATATTTTAGTATCGTTTAAAGAAAAATCTGGTTGACTTATCCGAAGACTATTAATCTGGGAGTTAGCAATATCTGTTAATAATCTGGAGTAGAATAGTAACTAGTTTCACAGAATGAGATTAGGATAAGCACTATAGTTAAAAAGCAAATTTCTTTCTGTAAATTCCTGAGTAATTATACTTATTTAAATTTGATTTGCATTACACTGCTTGGCGTAGTATAATTTAAGTTGCATTTATTCCATGAGTTTCTAAGCATATTTTGGATTTTAGTTTTTGAATTGATTATCTAGTTTAAGTTAATAACACACAAGACACGACCTACTCATTAATATTTTATGCAGAGGTGGGTCATAAATTAAAATCCTTGACTTGTGATACTTGATAAACTTTGAGATATTTGTATTTTATCTCTCAAATTTTCTTTGTCTTTAAACGGTATTTAACTTGCAATTCCGGAAACATTTGGGGAAGGAATTCTTTTAAAAACTTTCATTCTCCCTCAGCATCATTTTTCAACAGTAGGGAAAGTTATGCTGTATAATTATATATCATTTTGTGCTCGGTGTAATTTTAAATCTTCATTTTTAGTGCTAACTGTGCGTGACGCTGTTCCTATTGTGATGGGAGCCAATATTGGCACATCAGTAACAAATACGGTGGTCTCTTTGGGGCAGGCGTCGGATCGCAGAGAGTTCCGGAGGGCCTTCGCCGCAGCCACCATCCATGATATGTTCAACTGGCTCGCCGTCATCGTGCTGTTACCGCTGGAAGTGGCAACAGGTAAAATCCATTCATGAGAAATTTGCTTTAGTATTTTAATTAAATTACAAAAGGTTGTAAAAATAATTAATTATAAGAGTTTTGTTGTAATTTTTTATTGCATTTAACATCAGAAGAGGATTATTATTTTCATGTCCGCATTCTTGTTGGGACAAACGTTTAAAGCTTTAGCAGGAATCCCGGCTTGTTCTTTGTTGTTGCTAGCACGAAAAGAAATTTGTTTTCAATCATTTAAGAAGTTTTCAAACGAAATTGGTATTTTTTTAAATGTGTCTAAAAGCTCTGCTTTTTCAAAATAAAAACGTACAGAGTTATTCAGAATAATTGACCTGATTTCAAATGTGGAAATTTATGAAGATTAATTTGCGACTAATACAAAAAAACGAAATAAAAACTGCATTAAATTTCACACACAAGTGCTCTATGTGACTTTCTTTAGTTGCACAAGTAACATAAGAAGGTAATCAATTTCTTGTCATACTTAATTGCTGTACAAAATTGGCAGTAGCAATGGTTTTTTGAAATCATGTTGACTTATGGCTAACAATGGCACGAATAAAACATTTTAAATGTATTCTTTTCTAAAGGAAATTCAAAATTATACATATTCTAAAGGAAAATATCGTTTGGTGTTCAATGCTTGGCATTAAGGATAAGTACAATGAATTATATTGAGAATTTAATATCCTATAGCGACTTCAGAGGTCAGTTGTGATTCATTCATGGCCGATCCATAAACGAAACAGCATTACGTTATAACAAAACTTGGTATTCTATGTAAGCAGTTTGGAGATATTCTAAAAACCACTTGAAGCTTTACAATTTAATTTGATATCAAATTCGTACACGGTTTTATGCGCTAGAATTATGGTTATCATATCAAGGCAATTACTTAAAATAACCTTGTATTTTTTTTATCGCTATAGCATTTAACTTTAATTGACCGACGATTTTTTTTCCTGTTGTTGTCACATGAATATTACCCTCTTCCGGTTTAAAAGTGAGTTTCTTAGATTAACTTGTTTAACCTTCTGGTGTTTAAATTAAAATTTAAAAGGATCGAGTTATTCATTTTTTGGGAATTTTTAGATTCGATTTGGGCTGTCTTCTCCTAAATTTCTGAACCTTAAGACTTCGTTCAGAAAATCAGAAAAGACTGGGGGCGATTCTGAGTGATCTGCATTTTGACCGGTTTTTAAGTTCTAGGCAAATGAAGCTATTTATTGAGTAAATAAAAGAAGACAATTCAGTTTAATATGCTGCATTACAGAAGAAATATGATATGCTACAGAATTTACTGCATTACTTTCTACTACACAAGGAAAACTTGAGGTAAGAGTTAAAGAATACGTTTACCGCATGAGCTAGCGAGAAACTTGTGTGGCCTTCATTTCATGGCATTGAATTTTATGAAGTACCTTCTAAAAGGAAATTTCAATAATCTAAACAGAATTCGAGGCTGGAAAAATTAAATTTAATCTGAGGATGTTAGTCTCGATTTTAATTATACTTATTATGTATTGATACGAAACTATGTTGTCATTCCTTATTATAACATATCTGGGACTGAGATACTTAGTTACATATTTTTTAAATTTTAACTTGATACCTATGAGACTATATGAATATTTATCGGTCGGACCTAAAACCTCAGGTCTAAATGTGTAAATCTTCATCTAAATAAACTATAATTTTAAATCATGAAAGTATTTTTCCCTGAATACTGCAATAAAGTTTTAAAAACATTTCACATTCGTTGAAAGGTACTTTCAGTAAACTATAAAACAAATATGTAAGCTTTGAAATCTGTCATAAAAATGTAAAATAATAATTTCGTTAAACATTAAACTGATTACTTATTATGAATTATTTTAACTTTATTAGAGTAAACAGTTACGAATATTTAAGAAGCTAAATCCTTTCATTTAACTATTTGATAATTGAAATATACCTGAAGGGAAATGTACATTGGATCAGACAAGAAGTTTTTTACTATTTAACTAAGGGAGAATATAATATCTATATTATGTGATTCAAGGTTTTAGTTTAAAAAAAAAAACTAGGGTTCAATGCCTTTTCCTCTATGTGCAGCAAGCGAATTTATTCCACTTGAATAAAATGTTCTTATGGATTTAGAAACTCATGAAAATACAGTATTCCCCAGTTTTGTATTTTTTCAAAATAATTTCTTTTTTTAGAAAGCTGAACAAATAGTGAGGGAAATGGTATTCGAGAAGAAATGGTAATCGAAAGAGAAATAAGTAAACATATAAATCGCGAAATTTCTTATAAGATTCCAGTAATGTGAAGTTAGAAATTATTATCAAGCGTCTTCTATTTATTAGTGCTGACTTATAATATTTCTCTCGCCTTCTTAGCATGTCTTCGTGGTGTGGTCGTCTGCACGCTGGGCGCGTATTCCAGAGGTTCGTGGTTCGATTCCCGGCGAAGGCGTTGCATATTTTTCAATCTCTCTTGCTTCTAAAAACTCCTAATGTCTATACAGACTTTTTAGTCACCTTTTTGTTGGCAGTTTCTAATTTATTGGTGTATGCAACTATAGCTGTGCCTAGTTTTATGAAATGTGTTGAATATGACCATCGCGAGTCTGACTTGAGAGAAACTCTTCTGAAACTTAATAAACTTCGGATGGATGTTGGCAAGGAAATTTCTCCCTTCTTACCTCTTGTCTTCGTGCTGCAACTGCAAAACACGTCTTGACTAGCAATCGGAAGATCTAGAGTTCGAATACCTCTACGAGGTCATTGTTGATTGTTCATGTTTCTTGCTTTTAAATAATACTGCACATTAAATTCTGGAAAGTATAAAACAACATATCTGTGCCTGATCATTGCGCTGCCGTTTTCCCTTGTTACCTATAATCTATTATTTACAATACTTTGCTTTCTATTTCAAAATCTGATATTTTCTTTCCGCAGGAACGGCGAAGTGCACATGTCTTAATTCTCAAATGTTTTCTGCTGGCTTAATTTTGGGGATTTATTTTTTTCAATTTTAGATTTCCTCTTTCACTGAAATGATTCAAAAATAGTATGGGAAAACTTCAAGCTATTTCGCTAAAGCCCTACAAATACTTGTCTTACTAGCTCCTAGGTCATTTTCTTCAAATGGTCATCATTATAGGGTCGAGAAAGCTGGGATAATTTAGAGGTTTATATATCTGAATTCGGACTTCACAAACTATTCTCGCAGCATTAATTTATTTACCTAATATAAAATAGGTGCGTATACATTTACTGAGCTCGAAACTCAGTTTAAACTTTTTCTCCCTCCATCCAGCATGCCTCCATTGTGTAACGGTAGCATACTCAACGCGTATTCGAGAGGTCCAGGTCCCAGTTCCGGCAAAGACATTGCACATCTTTGACATCTTCTGCTTCAAAATATTTTAATGACTCTACAAATGGCTCCCGAACTAAAAGGTGGGGGCCAATAATTCGTCACCACCGGAATTTGCGGATTGGGTCCCAGTCAATCTTTGAAAGGAGGGAATATATAAGGTGATAGGTGATAGGTGACGGAGGGCACGGGCACTGTCCCTTTACCATTAGGTTAATCGGTTTAGCACCGTGCCCACCCCCATCTAGAGCCATATTTATTGAATATCAAAATAACAAATACACGGCCAAACAAGGGCTGGAATGATTATATATGTGTTTACATACTGCCATGAAAGGATTACATTTTCATAAATAAAGAGAAATAAACGACTGTAACAGGCATGATAAGTTGTACATAACATAAAACAGTACTACAAACCATTTAAGTATTAAATAACTAAGTGAAAGAGCAAATGGTACTGGACTCGATTGTATAATTACATGATCTACACAAAGAAAATAATGCAGTATAATAGTAGATTTACATAACAGTGCCTTACAAAATTATTACAGTATGATGCGAGACTTTTATAATTGCACAAGGAAAATTATCTTTATGTGACTGAAAAGACAATATGTTGCCAATTTGAGAAAATCATAAAGACATAAATAGTTGCAGTATTTCTAAATTACACAACCCTATTGAAGAATGATGAATACTACAGAGCATTATGCTATGTTGATAATACCGTACTATACCAGAATATATTACAATACAATATATAAAATACAAAAGAATGCCATGCAGATTTTACAATACATGCCATTCTATGTTTGCATGCTATACAATAGTAATTAAATATATAATTTGCACAAGATTATGATACTATACTATAGAATAAAATATACTATACAATACACAAAATTATACTATACACAAGATATACTATACATAAGATTATGATACTATACTATACAAAAATTCTAGGCTATTAAATTGTGCGGTACTTAATTACATGATACTAACACAATTTCTAAACAAAGAGTACAGCACGATATGAAAATAGATTTATATAATAATGCCATACCAAATCGTTACAGTATAGTGCAATGCGTTTATATAATTGCACTAGGATAGTTATCTATATGTAAATAAGATACAATATGTTGTCATTAAAATAGATTACATTCAAACAGAGAAGAAAATAAATAGGTGCAATTGCAGTATTTCTAAATTACATGACCTTGTTAAGAGAAGATGAGTATTATATGATATTATGCTATGTGTACAATTCAGTATTATATCAGAATACATTACAATACTTTATATGATTGTCAATAAGAAAGATTACCATCATACGGTAGAAATATAAGTAAATGCAATTGAAACATTTCTAAAGTACTGAACCTAATTGTTAAAATGATGCCTTACAAATTTTACAAAATAGGCCATACATTATTTGCATACAATACAAAAAGATTTAATATATAAGATTTGCATGAGATTATAGTACCACATAATAGATCTAGGGTATTAGATTATACTATTCTGGACTAATTGATTTCAATACATTTTCAATACAGATAATATTATGCAGTATGGAAATAGATTTACATAATAGTACCATACAAAATCATTATAGTATGATGTTTTACTTTTATATAATTGCACAAGGAAAGTCATGTTGATGTAATTGAAGATACAATATGTTGCCTATTTCTCCATCCTTCCAGCATTCTTTCGTGGTGTAATGGTAGCACATTTGGCGTGTATTCGAGAGGTCCATGTTCGAGTCTCGGCGAGGGCATTGCATATTTTTCACACCGTCTGACTGTTATAACATAGTTGTGCACCTCCCTTTTTCGTTGCAATCATCCGCACCAAGCGCATATATATATATATATACATATATATCCTCACCCTATTATCCGGCTCGGTGCGCTAAGTATTTTAATTCTTATATGTTGGTAAAGTGTGCATTTTTTGCTTTAAAAAATATGGAATTATGTTGTTCTTTTGTCCTGGTTAAGGTTTCTATGTCTTTAATCCACATGCAATAATTGTAGAATTATCAACAATTTAAAAGTTTGAGTGAAGCTAGGCCTAATAAAGCCGGCATTTGTTTAGTTGAATTTCTTAGTAGAATAGTAAATTAAGTCAGTTTGGGCACCAATTCCAGTAAATTTTTGCCCAATAGGAGGAAAGGTTAACTTTCAAATGTATGCACCGAATGTGTGAATGATAAATATATCTCTAATGAAATTCGAGGAAATAAGTTTAAATGAAGTACAACAAAAAATGTATATAATTCAATAGGACGTAGAAAGAAGTCATATGTTGTCCACATCAGATGTTTTTTAAATCGATAACACGTTTTATTGATAGTAATTTTTCTGTTTGAAGATAAGATTAGTAGAAATGTTTAGATATCTTTATAAAATTTTATAGCTATATCAATACTCCTTCAATCTTGTTGAGTAAATGAAATAATCATTTACTGCGTTCGCCATTCTATGTTTGTTCTAAATATTTTATTTATCCTTCAGATCAATGTTTGATTTCATAAGATAAAGTCGTCATTCATAAAAGATTGTATACACAAGTTGCGGAAGATTTTCTTACAAACACTGAAGAAATAGGAAATGTCGTAAAGTAATGTTTATTTATTGCGTAACTAAATGTCCATCTCATAGGTGCTAATGCTGTTGTATGTGTAACACTGTTATCGTGCTAGAATGTTTATTTTAATGATTTTGCACGAGAAGAAAATGGTAATGCAAACCTTAACATCGCAATTTTCTTCTTTAATATTGCAAGCAATTTTTCAAGCTTACAGCAGCTTTGGCTTCACAGATTTGTTTTATTTTCTGATTTATTTGAAATTTCTATCTATTTTTCGGTTGCTTTTTACAAACAACTAAATGCCACAAATAAATTATTTGGAACAATAGTAACATTTAAGGCGATAAGAAACTTTTAGTAGACTTCCAATTTTTTTCAATAGTGTTGCTATCATGCATGTGACCGCTTTAGGAGGAGCGGATGTAAAGGCGCTAGTCAAATTTAAATTTCTTGGGTACTTATCGCTATCAAAATTGTAGCGATACATATTAGTCGTACATTGCCATCAAATACGTCTGAAGGAAATCTGCGTGCTGACGTGCCTGCCGAACGAAACTGGTCAATTCTAGCCCTAGGCCAAATCCTGTAACACAGCGCGGTACTACGATACAGACCTGACAGCTGCGACGTGCAGTATGGTGCAATGTTCTTGCAACCTGCATATATATATACAGTGGCTCACATTTGTTTTCGGGCACTTGAGTTCTTCAGATTTGTTTGAAAAGATAAGTTATTAAGTATTATGAAATGACTTTTTCTTCCACCGATGCTACTAACCGTCTTTTTTAAAATCCGCTTGTATTAAAAAATTATTTAGAATGTTTTAGGTTTAAAAAAGTAGTTTATTCAAAGCGTTTGAAATTGAACTCGCAGAAGTATTCGGGCACTAGTAAAGAACAGTTTATATTTCATTAAACTTTTCATTCGCTCTGGTATGGATTTAAATAACTTTCCGTATAAGAATGTACCATTTGGTTCAATTTCTCCGTAAGAACTGCTTTTAGAGGAGCTTTCTAAGAAATGTACCGTTTCCTTATTCTTTTCTCCAACTCTTTCCAGGCATGTTCCATAGAATTTAAGTCCGAAGAATCTGGGTCATTTCAGAAAAGTTGTATAATAATAACCACTTATGAACAAAGTTATGATATGTTAGAAAAAAGGAAACACAGAAGTCTTCTGTTGCTCAACATTGTTGGTCCGAAAACCACACTTTCAATTTTCCTGCTGCCAAAATTATTCAAAAAACATCTTCCATTGGAGAACTGGATTTTCTAGAGGCATTTCACATTCATAAAAATCTTTCTGTTCTAGTTAACGATCCTAATTCCAATCCAAATTTGCCTTCGGCCTTTAAAGAAATTATGTTTTAGTTCTGGTTTCACCAACAGATGACGCCACTTGCTTATTCTTGTCTAGGCTTTCTTATCTTATCTAATCATTATTTCTATCTTGTTCATTTGCGGTTTTGCAGCTGAGGATGGTGGTTCGGTAAAACCATCAAAACTAGTCCTGTGAAAATTTTGTAAATATAACGCTGATTTTTGTTGTTTGACTTCTGAATTAGCCCTTATGAACATTTAGGGCTGCATGTTTAGGATCGTTATCCTGATAGAACTTGAATGAATTTTGCTTTTCAATTTTTCTCATATTTGCTTTCAGGTTTCCTTTCAGAAAATTTATATATTTATATTTATTTACATTATTTTCTGTAAACATCAAATTCCTCATCCTAGGGGCAACGAAACATATACAGACAATTATTCCTTCACCCTTGGACTTAACAGTAGGTAGTAGATTTTTTTGGATCCTATTCATCATTTAATTTTCCCCACACAATAATTTGTCCGTCGGACCCAAATGCATCCCGTGTCAGAAAAGTTCCAGGACATTCTTTTAATTTCTGAGTTTGCAGTAGTAAAAGGGAACAGAGGTTGTTTTTATGTTACTTGATATGTATTCTTACTTGACATGGCCAAGGCCATGTTCCCACTCAAACTTATCAGGTGGTAGGGCTGAGCTTAACAACAGACTGTTTGGATTGTTGTCGCATTCGTTAAGGTGACACAAGGATGCTGATTATGAGCAAGGAGTGAGCATTAAGTTCTGCTTTAAGTTCGGAAATATCCCTAGTGAAAAGTGGAATATGATTAAGCAAGCATATGCAGGCGGGGCACTTTCAAGAAATCGCGTTTTCGAGTAGTACGAAAGGTTTCGTGAAGGCAGAGATTCAGTGCAAGACGATCCGAGAGCTGGTCGCCCGTCTATAGCACAATACTGATGGAAACGTGGAGCGTATAAGGCAGTTATTGCAAGAAGACCGTCGTGTAACTGTGCGTATGATGTCAGAAGAACTGAATTTCAATCGTGATGTGTGTCATATGATTTTGCGCGAAGATTTAGGGAAACGGAAACTTAATGCAAGAGTCGTCCCTCACTTACAAACAGATGAACAGAAAGAGGAAAGACGAATTTCTGCTAAACTATTAGATAGAGCCAGACGTGATTCTACATTTTTGTCAAAGATTATTGTGATTTTTTCTTGTTTCCGTGAGTGGAAAGGAAAGCTTCATCAAGATTACTGCAGACATCCAACGGGTTGTGACAAAAGAGCTTGCAAGCATCGCAGTTGAAGATTTCCCTACTTGCTTCCATGACTTCCAGAAATGTTGACTATTGTGTATAGATAGCCAAGGGGACTACTTTGCTAGCAGCTAGAGTAATTACTTGGTAAATTCAATTTTCTATTTTTAACGACCTTTGTCCTGGAACTTTTCTGACAAAGGACGCATATTAAATTTAGACTCGCCTAAAAACATAATATTGTTTCACTAGGTGAATATTTGCTTACCAAGGATTTTTGCCAACGCCAGGAGTATTTTCCTTGCTTTATTTTTGACAAGGGTTTTCCTTCTCTTTGATCACCCGTTGAATCCATGTGCCCTAATAACTCTCGTGACAATTTCGCGAATCGTTTCAGTAGCTTTTATTACAAATCGTTTTTCTAAATCACATTGCAAGTTTTATGATATAAATGTTTCAGTTTTGTTTAATTTTTTTAAAGATAAATCTTCTGTTCCATAGTCTTAGCTTATAATGCGATCCACACTTCAGTGCATTTTGAACAGTTCCAGCCAGTTTTTATCGTTTTAATACACCAAAGATAGCTAAATGTTACGTCAAGAATTTTTTGGATATTTTAAATACTTTGGTCATTTTTAAAATGATTAAAGGTTAAATTTCTAACAGAACTTGTTATTAATTTGTATTGCCTTGCAATGTTCCATTCAGATATGGAACTGTTACTTTTTTTTTTCTGAATTAGTAATGACTTTCAAATGCGGACGATAATACTTGTGATATAGTTGCATTTAAAACAAAACATTATGTCCAGCAAGATCACCTGTCAAAACTTCAAAATAAAGTAGTCTAAATTTGTATATGAATTTCCGATTAACACTTTTTGAATCAACTATTTTATTGCAAAGAATATTTTTACGATAATTATTTTGTATTAAGCAAGGCTCAGAAGAGAGAAGAATCAATATATTGGGTTGAAACATAAGTAATGGCCATTTTTTTAATTTAAAAATTTTTATTTTAACAAAACAAAAAACAATAAATTAGTCAATAATATCCGAGTTTTTGGATTTTCCCCATAGACCCAAGATGTCGAACTATATAGTCATTTGATTACAACTCATTCGTTCGGCTTATTCTCGAGTGGTTTGACGCGCGTCTTCGTGCAGAAGTTGATTCAAACGCTCTTTCATCAAACTCATTTGGTCGTCCGGAACGAGCAGCATCTTCGAGGTCGAAATTTCTGTTTTTGTATTTGGCAAACCAATTTTTTGCAGTTCGTTCAAGAGTTGCACCTTCTCCATACACTTCATAAATCTTTCGGGCAGCTTCTGTAGCATTGGGGCCTCGATTAAACGCAAAAAGAAGAAGGTGTCGAAAATGCTTAATTTTGTCGACTTGGCACTCCATTTTAATGATCTGAAAAATAACAAAATTTAGCTCAGACAAAAAAGTCAAATACGCAATCTTGTATAGGGAAAAATTCTCTTTCGAATAACATAAAACGTTATGCCAATACATTTTATTTTTACCGCGTAATTTTAAACACAACATAAACGGCCATTACTTATGTTTCAACCCAATATTATAAGAGGATTGAAGTTTGTGTTTCAGTATTTAAAATAAGATCTGTGCAAATAAATTTAAAACATACAAGTGCCCGGAAATATACGTGAGCCACTGTTAGTGTTAGTCTATTGCATTAAATTGCATTTCTATGTATGCTCGTGCGGTCGCGATTGTAAAGCGGAAATCGGATTGCTTCTGTCGTAACTGATGCGGTTCTGATATTTTCGTATTCAATTCGTTGAAACATCCATGATAATGTTAAAAGGCTTGAATCGGAATTTGTTTGCAACATATAACGTAATTCTACTAAAAGAGCATTTTTTAACTTCGTTAATCAATAGGGCAGCTCTTTTAATACCGTTCGTAATTTCTTCAAAACAGAATAAACCTATCGAGTAGTACATTCCTCGAAAGGAAAATGTTTTTAAGCGCACATTTATAATTTTTTTTATCTCTGTGTTCTATTTTCAAAATACTGCAACTTTTGATTTTGAGCTTTCCAAGTTTCTTATTACTATTTTGTGAAATGCAAGTTGTTCTATTCGTATAGCTTAATATTTGTAGTTATTTCAATTTATTTTGTTTCTTGGCATGCTGTTAAAAATTATTTTTATCATTCGACTGAAAGACATTTTGTTACTGATCACGCTTTAGATTACACTCTTATTCTGATCCAAAAACGGATATTGATTGTTTTGATGCAAAATCAGATCTATTTTTACTACATATGTGCCTGTTGAATATGTCTAAACCATTATTCCAAGTATCAGAATGTCTGTACTACATTAATTAATTTTAAAAAATCAGAATTTTCTTCAACTTTTTTAAGATAAGAAAAAAATTTCGTTACTTAAAGATTACTAAATTCAAAGTAAGTTTAGTTTTTTTAATTAAACATTGGTAATTAATAATTAAAATGCAAATTTCATTGATCATAAAGAGCAAAAATTTAGACAGTTGGATTCATTCTATTTCAGGCTACCTGGAAAAACTGACGGGCGCTATTATGGCATCTGGTGATTGGCAACATGTGGAAGGAGCTCAGAAAAAGGCTTTTCTGCAGCGCCTGACCAAACCTATCACATCACTAGTTGTACAGGTTGGTGTAATCATTGTTAGATATGTTTCAAAATAGTTGGCTGATGTTTAATTAATTTTTTTTTTGATAATTTTATTTTTAATTCATACGTTTTCTGGTTATGATTGACCGAAATTTACACTATTATGTTTTACTGTAACTTAAGTTTTTAGATTTCATATCTTAATGATTAGTTAACTTTTGATTTGAACAGAAAAAGGCACTATTTGTTGTACTTTTCACATAAATTATATATTGGTGTTTTCTAAGCATCATTGACTAATTCAGTTACATCGAAAGATTTTCTAGAAAAGAAATAGAATAAAGCGTATTTGAAATTATCCCCAGAAATTAAGTTTAGTGATTATTTTGGCCAACAAGTAAATCTGTCAACGCAGGTGAGTAGATATCGATAACCGTCAGATGGTGGCAGAGGACCGACGATGTCTATATGAACATGGTCGAATCGTTCAGAGGGCATCACGAGTTTTTCCAAAGGACTCTGTATGTGCCGGGCAACTTTCGAACGTTGGCATATGATGCAGGGATAGTGACGGCCGTTTTCGGAATGTCTGCAGGGTTAACAGGGATTTGATGATAGGCACGGGCTAAATCAAGCGTTGAGAATATGTTCTTTCCTGGAAACATTTGAGTGCAATCCTGAATATGAGGTACGGGATAACGATCCGGAACGATAACGGCGTTTAAGCGACGATAATCCCTGCATGGTCCACCAGTCGCCATTTGCATTACGAACCATATGCAGGGGGCTCGCCCAAGGACTTTTTGAAGGCTGAATGATACCTTTTTATAGCAGAAAGTCAAACTCTTGACGTGCAGCTTGAAGTAATTCTGGAGATAATCTTCTAGATTTTGAGAAAATAGGGGGTCCTTTAGTTTCAATGTGATGGAAAATTGTTGACATTGGTGCTCAAAAGTTTGCGAAGGATTTGTCAAGCTGGGCTAATCGGCAAGAATTTTGTCAAATTTTGAGTTACCCATCAAAATATGAATGCTAGTACTGAGCGGGTTCACATTGGGAAGTCTACCACAAGAATATAGTTTTGTTTGTCCAACAAATAAACGGTTGTTTTTAACATCTATAAGTAAGTTGAACTTCGGGAGAAAGTCAACACCTATGATGAGTTGATTGACGTCTGCAGTACAAAAGGCCAAGTAAATGAGCGACGTAAGTTTAAATTGATGGTCAAAAGTTTGGTGCCATACGTTGCTACTTTTGTGCTGTTAGCAGCAAAGAGTACTAACTCAGCTGGGTTTTTGGCGTGCTGACTGTAACTCTTGGCAATGACAGATAAATCGGCTCCGGTGTCAATTAAAAAGGTGAGTTTTGACGATGGGTCGGCCAAAAGAATTCGATTAATGTGGCGGTCGCAACGTTGGCCCACAAGCGATCGCCGATCTAGTTTTCCGACTGCCAGAAATTGCATGGAGAAACACACTTCTGTGCATTGGAACCAAAATTAGTATGGTAGAAACAAATGTTGTTGCATAATTCTTTATACTGTCGATAGTGTCCACAAGATCTATTACACCTTCTGCTGCGTTGAGAATGATTGTCTCTTCGTTCAGAGGAACGCTCACGGCTGTTTATGATGGCTAGCTAAAGTTCATTTACTTGCTTCGCCAGCTCTGCAACTTGCTGTTCAGGTAGATGCCGTAGCAGCACTATTTATATTAGGGAGAGTTGTGAGATCTGTAATTTTATCAGCTACAACTGCGAGTTTTGGGAGATCATCACTTAAGGCAGCAAGAATACACCGACAGCAGCCACAGAGTAACCAGTCCGAAAGAAGAGGGAGAAAGCTGGTAGCGCCCTCTCTTGGGCCAGTGAAGAAATAATAATAATAATAAAGTGTTCTCCACACAACTTTCATAAATAGTTGATTTATTAGTGTAATAAAATCGATCGTAACATTAAATTAATAAGAAACGAAAAAACAGTTACTGGGATCTATGCAAGAAAATCAGAATGCAGTATTAAGAGCAGATTAACAGCTGACACTGGTAATAGCAGTTACTATAAAATGCAAATGAAAAAAGGTACTAAGTGTTAACTTCTAGAACATTTATTAAAAAAAAATCTGAAAGCTTTCAGATTTTACATTATGCCCAAAGGGGCGTTTTTTTAACGTTTTGTGTGTTACCTTAATTTATTAAATATCATGTTCTTCACACTTAAACCATAAAATTCAATTCAGCAGCAATATCACAAAATAATTTTAAAAGAGCATATCTTTAGAATGTCTGATGCAGAGTCTCGCATACTGGAGGTAATTTTTTTTCCGTAGTGTTGCCATTACTCGCTTTGAAATCGTTGAGTTTGTTAATCAAAAAGTCATTAAAGTTTTACAAAATATGAAATAGACAGCGAAATAAATTTAGGATTCCGGCTTCCAGATGCCCATAATTGAGTGAAGGACTACATTATTCAAAACTGTATGTCTCTAGGTTCCGTTGTTTTTTCACAGTGTGAGAAAGATACATACATACATTATGCAGATTCTTCATTATTTAATTTTTGAAATATAATGCAGGGCTCTAATAGTTTGTGGCAACGATTTAAAAAGTTATTCGCCGTTTGCGAATAACCAGCGCAAAATGCCAAAACGAAATTAATAGCCCATCTGGGCCAACTGCCTCTTTGGGCTAATAATAATTGTTGTATACCAGAACAACAACGAAGTATCGAAGTTCATTCAAACATTAGACTCAATTACATGTTATGGCTCTATTGTCATTTCATTTCGTAGTCACGCGCAATGCTAATATTTGACTTCTCATTATAAACATCTTGAACAGTTAACCTATTAAAAATATTATTTATTTTATTATTGAAGCTTAGCATCCATCAAGACTATAAAACAAATTTCTCATAACAGCGTTAACTAGAATCGCGCCGTATTTTTTATTGGCAACTTCTGCTTCTGAAAGGGGGAAGAGAATTTTTTCCCTCACTTCGCGATTAACGTGGACAAAAATGGTTTTACACTTCAGAAACTTTTTTAGTTCGGTAATAAATTTTAAGTCGCTCTTAAGGGACTGAATATGCAGTTTTCGATCCGAAAAGGAATAAAGAAAATGTGGTCCCTATCCATAAGCGAGAAACTGCACAAAAAGTATTTACATAGGGCTCGTTTTTAACCCTTTTGTTTATTTGAATGAATTGTGCTTTGAGCCCTCGCCACATCGATAATGCCACATTGGAAATGATTGAAATGATTGATGATTCGCCCTCGCCACATTTGAAAATGATAAGTATTTCGTAGAACATAAGCAAATATAAACTTTCATCATTAGCTCGCCAAGACAATCACTTTCATAACTGAACAAAAGCATGTATGCTTACTATTATTTTGCATTAGCCAGTTTCTTATAATTTCAACCTTTACTATCACGTCTCCTTTTCTGTTTCCTCATGAGAAATGTAAATTAGTTTGACAGTATTTAAGCTTAATTTTTTTTATTGTAAGACAGAGCGTGTGTCTGCCTCTCGAGGCCACGTTACTAGGATTTGCCAGCTCAGATAAGAATGCAATTATTCGGCTTTGCATTGTAGCTGCCATTTTAACTGTTACGTCGGTTAGAGTTTTGAGCCCGATTTACATCTACTTGTGTAGTCTTTGAGTACTAGTCTACATTTTAATTTAAATTTAACTTTTGCTTTAGTTTCATCACCAAAAGTGGTGGTTGTTTGGTAAGCACAAGTAGCGCTCGTATTTGTAAACTCTGATTTTAATAAAAAGGTTATTTTAACTTTTTCAAGACATTGTAATTCATTTCGGACACAGCGATAATTCTCTCCAAATCTGTTAAGAGTCTGGAACTATGTTATGCTATTAAAGGAAATCAAACTCTGTTACCAAACGATCTGGCATCACGGAGGGTCGTCTTAGAGGTTGAGCATCACCTTTCTAAGTCGGCCACTCCCAAAATACCAAAATCGTAGACAATTCATGTTTTTCTGTGTAAGTGGTCGCGTTTGACAGATGATATTCGATACCAGTGTTCATTTGCGCACTGAGAAATGGTGATGTATGCGTGCATAAATGTGTGTGAACCAACTTGTGGCGACCACCTCTCTAAAGGGACGATTTCACGAAATGTTGTCTTTCAGATGAGGAAGTGAAAAACGTTAATGCAATTAAATGTGAAGGATTTTGTTGAGGAAAACGAAGGGATATAGGGATTGTAAAATGACCTGGTTCTTAATAAAAGAATCAGTTTTAAATGATTTCAATCAGCCTACGCATTTTGAACATAAAATAATAATTAGTATCTACCGACCATTTTAGTCAATTTGTGGAGCAACAAGATGATGCATCCATTTTTAATTAATTCGTGATAATTATTAAATAATTTTTTCTTAAAGATATATGCTTTGTAAAATTTCAGCTGGACAAGAAAATGCTGGAAAAGCTTGCATCTGGCCAAGTAAATGAGACAGACCTTTCTCTACTCAAGAGGTGCTCGAAAAATGGAACAGAATATTCTTGTAAGCATGAAGCATTTATTCATATGAAATATGTGATGAAATTTTGTCAGTTAATATTCTTAAAATCTCTTTTTCATGCCTGCTATGAATGGAAGTGAAGTTCGCTTTTTAAGTTATACAGGGTATTTTAGAAACAAAACCGTCGCTTTAACTTTTAAATTTAGTACAAGACTCTCATTCAGGAGAAAATTTTTCTCAAGGTAAGAAGTTCACAGTTTAAGGTTAAATTTGTTCGATCTGAGATTTGCAGATTCAAAATGCAGTCAAATCTTTATAGAAGAAATGCCCAAAAGAATTTAGGCATTATCAAAATATGTTAATATCCTTTGATATCTGATTCATTATAAATCTTTTGTTTAAAAATATCATTAAATGTAGTTTTTCTTCTAATAAATTACTCTTAATCACAGCAATGTGTACTTGAGCAACGCGTTTTTCAGAAATCCACAGGGATAAACTTCAGTATATTTTAGCTATAATGTATTATTTAAAATCAAAATTAAAAAATATTTTGTTTGAATTTCAAGAGTATTTTAATATTGATTATAATTATTATTGATATGTTGACTGTTAGTTAAACGTGAGTTCTCATTAATTACCATCCTATTATGTTTCTTAGGGTAAATGTTTAATTTCTTCAGAGACAAAATTTTGAATGTTCGAAAAAGCATTTAATTTTTTGTTATTAATTAAAATAATCGGCAACAATTCAATTAACTGGAGGTAAATATAAAAGGCAATAAAAATACTTGAAAGAAAAAAATAATATTCACATATATGACCATTGAATTTTATTGACAAATTATGGAAGAAAATGTTTCATATATTTTGCGCTTACTGATTATCTACATTTTTCGCTATGCAGAGAGTTCATTTTACGCAACTTTATCATGACTCTGATTTCAAGAAAAAAGCGGTAGAATAAGATATTGTTGCCATAAGAAAAGGTTCCTTTTTTTTAATATATGAGAGATTCTGTATTGAATAGTTCTCCAATAGATTTTTTTTCTGCTCATAATAATTTTAATTTAAAAGCCTAAATTTACACATATTTCAGTACCATTGAAAGGGTTACACTGACTTCATACGAATTTGCATTCAAATACGTTCAAAAAAACATTAGGTCTAACATATCTTTTCTTTTTTGAAACTACTGACTATATAACCTTCTAAGACTTCTTAATTTTGAGCGTTGCATACATATAATGTTATATCGTCAACATATATACACGTATCATGCATTGCATTAAACGCTGCGCTGTTTAATAACCAGTTTTTAATATTTAATTTTCAAATTAATGTTTTTTTAATGTGTAAAGTATTATAGCTCTAAATATATATACAGATCACATTGCCGTATAAAAATAAATTTGACGACTAAATTCCGATCGTGCTTAATCTAGATCAGTGTTTCCCAATCTTTTTTGGACTATGTCCCACTTAAACCTTTCTAAAATCTCCATTAAAAACTAATTTGAACTGAGTAAACGTAGACTAAAACTGAATATTTAAAAATGTATGGCACATTTACCTTACCAGAAGGAAAAAAAACATACTTTTTCATTTGACAAATATCTTAGGAAAATGATGCTTCTAAAAGTGAAATTAATAAAAATTGCCATCTGAATTTACATATAATTTATATTTACAGAATATATGGATTTTTTAAACAACGGAACTTTTACAACAATTTAACGCACTCTTATTTCAAATTAACACCAATGGTGAATGCTGAATGCTACTGATAAACATTGCAGAAACTGAGATCCCGATACTAAGCACTTCACGCCATTCAGAACAAACAGAACGAAATGCTTAGTGCCGGCCCAGTGTAACCGGTAGTTGAACTCTAACGTCTAACATGGCAGAGAGAAGTTGCTTATACTGAAAGTTTACCCAGCTTGAGCAGCGAATGAGAGTAGCCATACGGTTAGTTTAAATTTTGAACGAGTTCATTTACGAATTGCCCCCCCCCCTTTAACAATCAAATTGCCCTCTTGTGGGGCTTGTGCCCCACCTTGGGAAACACTGATCTAGATGAATGCTTAAAACTTTATACGGAAAGCTGTACGAATAAAAAAGTGTTCAGAGAAATGGTTAGGGAACATTCTTTTTAAAAAACCTCTTAAACTTTTTATTAAAATTGTGATATCACATTTAATAATAAATTTTTATCCAACAGTAGTATGAGGAATATAATGTATAAATTCTGTAAAAGTAAAGTATATATTAAGAACTTCAAAATTTTTAAAGTAAATTTTTACTGTATGTCAGTAGTGTTTTTATTTGAAATGTTAGTTGTAACTTTAAATCTTGAAGCATTTTTGAGAAGTTCGTAATTTTTATGAAGTTAGCAATAATTTCATGAACAGTAATAGAACATTCTAATAGGAGTTTCCTTTCTTTCAACAACGAACACTCTTAAGTGTCATACTGCTTTAATTTCGCAAAAATATTATTTATGAACCCCATTTTCTTTTCTGCAGGTGGCTATCTGTTGGAGATGATTCCATGGTCTGACTCCGCTTTAGGAATCCTGTTACTTCTCGTTTCTCTAGTTCTTCTGTGCTCTTGCCTTGTTGCCATGGTAAAACTTCTACATTCCATGCTCGGGGGTCCGATTGCATCTCTGCTGCGTCGACTCATCAACGCCGAACCTCCATTTCCGTACAGTTTATTCACAGGATACGCTGCTATGGCATTGGGATGCGCCATGACTATCCTAGTTCAGAGCAGTTCTGTTTTTACCTCTGCACTGACGCCTTTAGCAGGCGTCGGGATAGTGTCTCTGGAAAGAATTTATCCTTTGACTTTAGGGTCAAATATAGGGACCACGACAACTGGGTTGCTTGCCGCATTTGCAGCGCCTCCAGCTGCACTGAAAGACACCCTTCAGATAGCTTTCTGCCACTTGTTCTTTAACCTAACGGGTATATTGCTCTTCTACCCCATTCCAGCATGCAGATTACCAATTCCACTGGCGAAGATGCTTGGAACAGTAACTGCAGAATACAGGTGGTTTTCGATATTGTACTTAATTATGATGTTTTTGGCATTACCTGCCGCAGTATTTGCTCTAAGCACGGCTGGCCCCGTTGCTTTTGCCTCGGTGGGTGGACCCATAGTTCTAATACTCGTAACTGTTATTGTTATCAATATTCTACAACGAAAGAGACCTTCCATTCTGCCTCTGAAGTTGAGAGACTGGTCTTTCCTTCCTCTGTGGATGCATTCCTTAGATCCTATGGACAGAGCAATAACGAAGATGTGTTTTTGCTGCAAAAGTTTGCAAGAAGTGCGTAGAGATGCTCCAGTCTTGGGACTCTTGCCGAACCAATCGCAAATGAACATTCTTCAGCCATGTTCCACTTCTTCATCTGCTCTGACCCTGAATTCCACATGCGGTCCAGAATATCATACGATGAATGGATTCGAGAACTGTGCTTTTGGTAATTTGCCTCCCAAGAGGAAGTCATCTGGTAATAACAATAACAATACGCTAGAAAAGGACTGGGATTTCGGAGGTACGACGACATCTTTGTGACGTCAAAGATTGGTATCCCTGTCTAGAAAGTAATTAGTATATGCACTGATATTGAAATGCCACTGAACCTTCCTATAAATTAAAGACAATGAGTTGAACTGGAGCAAGGTTTTGGGTATTATGTTTCCATCATACGAGGATATAATAAAGAGTCTCGGTCCCAAACTAAATTACCCTTGGAGAGAAAGGGCCTCGAAAGCCTTAAAAGCTCTTATATTAATCCTCATTAATCTGATAACTTATTTAAGGTGTCAAGAGAAATTATTTTATTTATTACCAAATAAAATCGTTAGGACGAATAAAAATGTGGTCTGAAGAGTGAATATCTTCGCACAAATATATCAGCTGGTGGCATTTCTTTCATTCTTGAAATCCATTCCAGTTATTGCCACAAAGGTTCTTTCTTATACAGAAGATATTCTCATTGAAGAACCTACAAAACTCACCTAACCACATTATGCCTGTTGCATTTCAGAATGTGAGAAAACAGCAAAAGTATATACTAAAAAAGTGTCTTTCAATTATATTCCAGTATAAATTTATTTAAAGACAGAATAGTGCCATATCCAGTCTCCATCTTCATTGGTGCCCGTGATAAAACATTGTTAAGCATTTCTGTTGTAGGAGCATCTAAGAAAATTGTTCAAAATAAAATGAAATCGAAGAGCAACAGATGTAAAATTAAACAAATAAATAAGTATAAAACTTTTATCCTTCCCTAGTTTTTCTTTAATGTTATTGTTTACTTCAAGAAGCGCACATTATTGCAATGCATATTTATGAAGTAGTAATTAAAGATTTTATAAATTAACATGATAATTTTAAATTGCGTTTTATAATACAGAAAAATTTCATTGTTAATATTAAATTCATCCTGTTTCATCCATCTCTATTTTTCAATTTCAGTGAGTTGAAATATATTTTATGTTATTATTATTATTATCATAACTGACAATAAAGCATATTTTAGAACTAAAGAAAATGGAACATAATTTAAGCTTTTACTATCTTAAGCATAATCTTGCTTATGGTTAAGAGTAATATATAGCAGTATAAATCTTCTAATTTAGAAAAAGTAAATTTCATGTTATACAGTATGCATTGATTGCAAGCAGGGCTTAACTTGAATTGTCGTACTTCCTTGTTTATTTGATACTTTTCTTCTTCCAGATTGGAAATAGCGGCGCCAAATAATCAGTTAAAGAAAACTTTGAAAAGTTTTTTGCAACTTTTGTATTTCTTAAGTTCCAGAACAATATAAAAGTTATTTATTTAAATACTTTTGTAATAAACCACTCTGTTCGCGTTCAAAACGAGAATTTAAAAAGCATTAAAAATCCAAATGTTATTGAATTATAAATCACAGAAAAAATTATCCGACAACCATTTTAACTTTTCTAAAATACAGATATTTATTTAATTCAATTATTATAATAAGAAGAATTCTAAATCTAATTCCTGTTTGTAACGTAAAACCTTTAATGTATACATATATATATATATATATATATATATATGTATATCATATTGAAATCAATACGCACATTTTTGTATTCTAACGTACAATGCCAGTTATTAAGGTAGAGTTTCAAATGAAAATAGATCTATTAAAAAGATAAGTATGAACCAAGCTGTTTTAAATAAATATTTGTGCAATGCTATTTTTTTTTAATTGTTGTAATTTTTCTTTCACACTTATACGTATAATCATTGAAAGATCCTAAATGTTGAAGAAAAAATTTGAAGACATATTAAAACGCAGGCTTTCATAATACAGTCGATTCTCGTTAGCTGAGACACATAGAGACAATAGCATTTCGGTCCAGTTGAAGCGATTGTTCTATTTATCCGCAGCTTTATGCATAAAATTTAAAAGAAAAATTCATAAATCTAACATTTTACAAAATCAAATATGATTTATTTAAAGAATTTTTATAACATTTAAGAATTAAATATATGTTGAAAATGATAAAAAAAATTCCAAAGGGTTGCTGCATTTTTTCTGTGATATTGATACATTAATTTTATATTAAATAAATAATGATATCCAATTTTGAAAGCAATAAATAGAAAACATTCCTATTTATATATTGATATATGATCTGTTGCTCTTCGATTGTGGAATTGTGTGTGATATTAAACGAAAAGATGCATGAACAAATTATGAATTTGTTCTGACCTACTGTTGACTGAAAGCTGCAATACGAAAGGACATTTCAATAAGATGGAACATTTTGGTTACATGAGTTGTACAAAGATCGACAAGCTTCCAAATGTGTCAGCAACTGGTAATGAATGGAATGTATGCTGTAAATGTTGTGGAATTCATCGAATATTACATATAGATATGTTAGTAATAGCCTTCAATATTACAAACTGTCAGACTATCCATTCAATTTATTTGCAATAATTACTTATTCTGATGATACCGTATTAGATTGAAATGCAAAGCTTAGTGAATAAGAAGAAATTCTGAAAGTTCTCAAAGAAGTTACAGAAAAGTCAGGGGAAAAAACAAATGAAATGCTTAAGTAAAATTTTTTAATTTGTATTTTCTATTTCTTTCCCATTATTCTAATAAATATATTGCTTTTTATTTATTGACAGATTTCATAAAAATATTTTTATACTGAATAATAAATTATTTGTTTTAAATATTTTTAAATGACTCTTGTACAGATAATAATTTGAGATAATAAGTACGGTTTGTTTTCTAACATTCGTCACCGGATTTCGTTTTGCCAAGATAAAATTCTTGAATTATCTAATACGAAAATATGCAGTATAAGTATAAATATATTACTTTCATCGGCCAAGTCATAGCACTAAAAATGAATCCCTTCTCAATCTGAGCGCACGAAATAAAATAAATATCTCCATTCGCAATATCTGAAACAAATTTGCGTTGTGATTCATCTAATTGATTTCTAAAGTTTGCAATATTGCATATAAAAAAAAAAGATTTGTTTTAAATTTAACTGTATATTTATTTTAAATGTCAACAGATTTATTGCAAAATATGAGAGTTATTTTAAGAAAAAAGGAAGAACGTGAAAAAAGAAGTAAAATTAATGCCAAACAAAAATAATTTACTTTTACTATTAAAACCATCATAGTTCTGAAACTAAGAAAATTTTATTAAAATACCTATTATACGTCTGTGTTACAAAAAATACAAAAATCAGCACTATTACTAAGCTACCTAAAACGCAGCAATTAAAAACAATCGCTTGCCGCTAACTTAATTTAGATTTTACATTCATTGCATTGGGAAAATCCGAGTATTTTTTCCCGGATTAAAATATTAGGGTACAGCGATTAAAATATTTGATTTCTCTACTGGAATAGTCTTAATATTTACAGTGTAATTAAACTATGAAATATCTTTTAAGTAAAAATTTAAGTTTAGGAATGTTATTAAATGTTCTTTTCAATCTTTTAACAAAAATGGATTCTTTTAAGCGTTCTTTATATCTTTAAACAATCATTCAATCTTAAAGAATTATCAGTATTCACTTAAAAGTAAAAACTATCTTTTAATTATTGATTTCATAAAACCGCGTTTTGATAATTATATTTTTAATGAAGATATATCGAGAAGATATGAATGCAAGTGTAAAAAATAACGCGTGGATTCAAGCGCTGATTAGGATAGTACTGTGGTTGATGAAAGTTTTAATACTGAAAAAACATTCAATGTTATAAAAATGTGATGAATATGCTTTTAGAATAAAGAAGTAGTTAAAGAGCTTTTAAATCCCACCTGTTACTGTGATTTATTTAATATTAAGTGTAAAGTGAATACTCATGTGTGCCTATTATGATATAAAAATAGTAGATAGTTACTGAAATATTGATTAAAATTCTTTTGGTGTGTGATTCCAAATATATTCATAAAATTTCTATGCAGAAGTATTAGAGATCACCAGCCATATAAACCATTATGAGTAGTTTTGCAAATATCTTAAATACGAATCTGATGTAAAAAAAAAGTTATATAGATGAATTGCTTAAGTAACGATTTGTTTAATTCAATTTACTATATTTTGCTAAATGCAATCAAAAATGAATCATATAATATATAATGTCTGCTATGCAAATTTAAGGTATTTATGGTCATAATTAATATATATTTTCATACATGCAAAATATGCATTTATCTCTATGGCATCTGTCAATGAACCAACTAGTTAAAAGCATGGTACAAATCAATTGGTGATCTCTGTGTACTGTATACGTGTAATTTAAATCAAAATGTCGGCTATATTTCTTGAATGCTAATCTTAAAAAGAAGATCAATTATATTTAAAATAATGCATTATTTTTGAAGGAAATATAAAGTGTTTATAATTTGAATGAAAAAAGGCCATTATACATTTATAAACTATCTGATGATTGTTATTGTGTGCAAATAATTTGTTATTATTTTAAAATAATTAACTACTGAAATTATGTCATTAAACCCTTCTTTCTTTTTCATTTTTTCTTTTCATTAATTTCGTCAATAATTAAACGAAAATGAATCTCTGTGGAACATGACATTGAGAGCAATTGAAAGCTTGCTCAACGTTTTCTGGTTTCCGAATTTATATTTTTAAACTTTGCAAATTTTAAATGAATGACATGTGTTAATTTTTTGAGTGCATGAAAATAATATGTTATATAGAGTATGTGTACCAATAATATTGACATATACGCCAATATTTTCAAATTTCTTTTTTGAACTGATGCACATTGATGAAGTATAAGAAAGATTTCAACTAACTGACAGGTAACATCACGTCAGACTTAAACATAAGTTCGTTTATTTTTAAAAACAAATCAAAATGTACTAGATAAAGTCGTAATTAAGAAAATATCAGGTAAATTCGTTTTTACATAAAAAAAAAAAAATCTGCGAATGCTATGCGTCGCAACACAATTTTGTTTTAGTGCTTAGTTTTGCTCTTCATTATAAACTAGAATTTCAGGCTAGAATTTCTTTTGGTTTATTTAATTATGGAAAAGCACGCGAGGGCTATCTGCCTAAAGGAAGGGATGAATCGTGGAGAAATTTCTAAGTGAAACTGGCTTGTATACACGTTACACATTGGAAAAACCACGAAAATGCCCATGCGGCCAGCCATTCGCCTTGAATCGAACCCTGGTCGGAACAACCAGTGTTCAGCGACTTTACCGCTCCGTCGTTGGTGGATTTTCAAGCAAAGAAATCATTTGAAGTATGCCTGTAAAACGTTTTCATAATTTCGGTCTTTTTAAGTGTAAATGAGAACAAATGATGAATGCCATACTTTTTTTTCGTTCACAAAATTCGATGCTCGATAAATTTAATATAAATGTCGCAAAACAGAATACTTGCTGCACATTCAGAAATAATTTTGAAACCGGTAAATTTTTAAATGGCAAGCATGCCGCTGGTTTTGAAAATTAGAACACACTTTTATGAGAAGCTTTTTTACATTATATACGTAAAAAAATTATATTGTAATAGATCGAGATCAAGAACTTTAATTTCAGGATTTAAAAAATTAAGCATAAATATCTCCTATAAATTTCTTTTTTATGTAAATATTTAGATTTAAAATTTTAACATTTAATATCTAATGATAGTAAATTTAATAAACATTTTTGATTTAACATTCGAATATTTAGCACAGCAAATTTAAAAGTAAATTATAATTAAATCTGAAATAAAAATTCGATTTACTCTCAGCTTTACATTCTGGCAAAATGATGTTAATTTAAAAGTAAAAAATCATTTGCAGCATAATGAAACAAAATCAAAATTAAGGCAAGACATATTATTAATAATATTTTATACGTTAATTTGTAATTAATTAAAATGTAATTCTTGGCAGCTAAGGAACCTAATCACAATATAATTGCATGTCTTATTAAAAACATGCACTTCTTTTTCTTGCCTTGCTCTAACCACTCATTGTTAGACAATTCTTATTGCAAAAGAGCAGCTATATTTATACAGTTTTGCTTAAAATGCTGTATAATTATATTTTTAAGAAACATTTATCTATTTTCAGAAAGAAATTCTTTCGGCGAAAGATATAAGCACATTTAAGCGGTCCTTTAAAAGTAGGATGCTTATCTTGTGTATATACAATTTCATATTATTTTCTAATGTAGCATTTCTTAATGTCTTTTAAAGATGCGTAGTTTTTTCCGAGTGTTAAAGGTACTTTCATGAAATACATCGATAGATTTTCAACCAATAATCAAATCATGTTTCCAAAGTTTTTACGATTAATTTGCTTAAACTACCTTTTGATGAGTTTTAAAATAATTAAAATCTCTACTTTAGGCTGAAATGTATAAAACTGTGCAACTGAAACTTAAGCAAATAGTATCAGCATTACTGATTTAAATGAAAAATAAAAAGTGTATTTTTTTAAATAATTTCAGGTATTCCACGGTTGTCTAATTGTACAAAATTTTCATGTCGTTTGCATAAATACACCTTTTTTTAAAAAAAATGGAGTAAATTTAAATACATATTACTTATACTGAAAGAATACAAACACCAAAAATGCAAATATTAGATGCGGTTTTTATACTTTGTTTTCTTGGCATTGCTGTTGCAGTAGCAGTGAAACATGTTTTACAGGCTTAAAACAAAACCGAAATTTCCATATAAAATTTTTCAAAAAGAAATAGAATGATATTAATAACGAAGAAATATTCCCTGAAAATTTATGTATTTATGGGAGGATAAAATATCATTAGGTACTTTATTATAATACTGATATTTCAAAATATTTTTGCTATAAAACTAGCTTCTTTTTTATGTAGTCCAAGTGTAAGTGAAAGGGGAAAGGCAGACAATATGACTTTCATTTTATCTCAAAAGAAACAGCGTTGTATCATTATGTTGTTTACCAAGTAATTAAAAGCGCTTGCTAACCAATCTATTGCTCAATAACTTTCTTGGGATCTCGCTACCATAATTGCAACTTATAAAATTGCTCTTGTCAGAAATCTGATTAGTTATAAACATCGCAATTACTATCAACAAGTCGTTAAATCCGCATATTATCCGCATTGACAACTCTATTGATTAACTGCCGCAAAAGCCCGAAACTCAAAAATAGTTCTTCAAACAAAGTTATAGAATCAGAGGGAAAAAAATCACAAGTTCGAAAATACTTTTTGGTTAAAATGGCAGACTGCCCGGCTGAGTTTATATTCTTTGATGATCATATTCTTTATTATGCTTGCTCTCGTTTCATAGCAACACCATTAACATGGCTGCGATCCAGCACTGGATTAACCAGTTCAAGGTCATGATGATTTACTTTGCCAACCATTCATTATATCTTATTTGTTGTTGATATGTTTACAATTTACAATTATATTTCTAAGCAGTTTTCTTGAATATTATTCAAGAATTTAGTTTCTTAATTTTGGAAATATGACGTGTGCAATTGTGAAGATGAATTAGTGTTGCCAATTTACTGATCAATAATTCATGTAGGAAATCACTTCCGGCTTTTATCGATCTGTCTATTGTACACCAATCGAAATGGACTACATAACGATAGTTTTGCCTGTTCTGTGTATTAGAAACCACTTCTAGACTCCTGAGATATAAGCTAAAAACAAATCTTTTAATCCGCTAGGGAAAAATGATTTAATTTAACAAAAATATATTTCGAGCAAAATAGTTTGCCTCATAAAGCATAAGGGTATCATATAAAAACGTTGGTAAATTTAGCATATTAATTTTATCTCTTTTATACAAAACATTTAAGTGAACACAGCAAATGCAGTATACAGTGGTACCTTAGTATACGTTATTAATCCGTTTTAGATCTTTGGACGCATATCAAATGAACTTCTACAATAAGTAAAAAAGAAAAAAGTAATAAATTTCCATAAAAAAACCATTGCTATTATTATAACACTGTTTAATACTAATTTTAATGCCATTATTATAACACTGTTTAATACTAATTTTAATGCCATTATTATAACACTGTTTAATACTAATTTTAATGCTATTATTATAACACTATTTATATTGCACATAAATGAATCATTGCACATGATACATAATTAATTCATCATGAGTTCATTTTATTATTACATGAATGCGTTTCTGCTATCCAGATCAAAAGCCATTTTTCAACATGCTTTAACGTTTCTGATCTTTCGCAACATTAGCCAGTTTAATAATTTCTTTAATTTTCACAAACGTAGACACCATCTTACTCGGCATATGGTACGAAATAGCCAAGTCCTGAATACATATGCCATTTTTATAATTTTGAAAAACTACTTATTTTTTCCACCTCCATGGTGAGGATAACCATTTTTCTCTTTGTTTGAATCATCTCATTAACTTTTCTAAATTTCATCGTTGATGAATTTAAAGAATGTTTGCGCGAAAAAAAAGGAAAATGACTTGAAAATTCAGCATTATAATGCTGGTTGTTTACTGAATAGTATAGCAGTATACTATTCAGTAAATAATAGTATATCATATAAAGAATAGTATAGCATATAAACAATAGTATAGCATTCAGTATATCAGTATACTATTCAGTGCTGGTTGTTTACTAAATACTATAGCAGTAACCCATGAGCAGTAATATACCTGCATATGAGCAGGTATACTGCTGCTTATGGGCCTTGAAAGAGGTGAACAAATGCAATGCATTCAGTCCTTACTCGTGGAGCTCGAGTAGTATACCAAACAAAATTTTTCGCTTCCAAACAGGACATATACCAAGTTCAACGTATTTCAAAGTATACCGAGATACCACTGTATCATTAAATAGTGAAGTTAATGTCAAGTCTTTCAGTTTCATGATAGAAGTCGTGGTTAATGTTATGTGACTCATTGATCATAATTATGAAAAATGAATGAAAATAATACTTAATTTTTTAAATTTATTCTTCGAAAATATTTTATGACATTAGTTAAAAGTTTTATAATAATAAATCAGTATATTCCCAAAAGATATTACAAAAGCTCAGTAAAATTTTTTGTGTCAAGAGAGGGAATGGTGTAATTTTAATAAAGGTACTTTCACATTGCCATTAGCAACACCACTTTAGAAAAGGCAAAATGTAACACCTACTATACTTTGCCTACTAACCATTCTTTTTATTTATTTTATAAAGTGAAGTTCTTGTATGCCATATATTAAATACCTATATATACACAAACTTTATATTAATATTCGTTCGTATCTTAAGGCAATGGGGATCCGTTCACAGTAGATTTTGCATTCAAGAATATAAATGCAAAATTTATTCATAATTGAAGAAGAGCTTTTTTCATTATTTAACAAAATTTTAACCGTAATTTTTTTTACGTATGCTGGAAATATGTTACACAATTATCCAACACAATTTTCTTTTATAAACAATTATCTATCACATTCTAATTTATGGTTGTTATAGGCCATTTACTAAATGTGACTTTCCTATTTGTCGATTATATATATATGAAATTATATATTCCGCGAAGTGAATCAGAACGGACTATATGTTTTAAATATATTGTGAGGTATATATTTCAAACATTAAATAAAAATACAAAAAGAGAGGAAATAAAATAAATAAAATAATCGGAAAAAATAACGGAATAAATAAAATAATTAAAGGAATTAATAAAAAATATTCGAAAACGATTTTCATACATTAGCAAATAGATAAATTCACATACATGTGAACTAAATTTTATAAAAAAGAATATTATAAATAAATGAAAACAGCGAACACAAAATAGCATACAATAAGGTACCACAAATTTGATACTCCAACATGAAGTAGTAGATATTCAGAAACAGAAATGGACATATTTAAACAAATAATATGGTTATAATAAAACTAACAGAATAACTAATAATAATAGAACTAACAGAAATGGACATATTTAAACAAATAATATGATTTAAACAACACTGGCAGAAATGCAAACCTAAAGAACTTTACCTTAACAGACAATCAGATGCAGTGATGTAGAATTGCATAGCATAAAGGGCATTTTCTACCCTAAAAAGATTAAAGTAGTGTAAAGAATCATTTCGATAATGTCGTACAATTTATGTCTATGTTTATGTCTATGTCATAACACAATTAAGAGGCAATCGGCCTAGTGCGGCCTTTACCAATATATTGTAAGTAGGGTGTCTTTAATGATGAGTTGAATCCAGTAAGATGGAACGTACTTTTTGCACCTAGTGCAGAATCTCTAGAAGAGAAGTAAACGTGCCCCCACGATGTGAGGATCTGCAAAAGTCGTACAATTTATTCTAAAGACGTAACTTTTATACTGTTGCCAAATTTCAACCCTGAAATTAAAACTGACATTGAGAAAAACTGATTCATTTAGAATTTTCAAATTATATCTTGCATCCTCTTCTGACCTTACTTTATTTAAAATATTTAATCTCGCTATGCAGTTAATTATAAAACTCAGTTACCTAAAAACTGAATTAATTGAAAAACTAAGTCATTTAAACTATTCAAATATATTTCTTAGATAACTGCATTTTTATAAAATCAGTAATAGAGAATTTCAGTATTCAGAAGTAAAAGTAAAAAATGGCAACACTGACTCATCTATGGATTTATTATTCACTCTTTTGGATGTGAAAAGTTAATTTTGCAATGAATAAAGTTTTTTATTATTATGTCTATTTTCAATTAATTGAATAACACATTTTTCACATGAACTCATACACTTTTTGTGCTTTAATTCGAAAGGGGTAATTTGTCCAGAAATTGACCTTTTATAACAGGTACTACATTTATTAGCATAACATGTTTTGCTTATTCTCATAGCGTCTATAATAAAATTTTAAAATCTTCAACGAAATTTTTATCAAAGCGTAAAATAATCTTAAATTATCAAATATATTCTATAATGAATCGAAATACTTAGAACTTAGTAACTTTTTTTATTTTACTTTATAGTATGACTTTATGAAATCCCTTGCAATGTTTTCAAATATTAAGATTTTGCAAATTTTAATTTTAACCCCACAATAATAGCTTGCTAATATTATTTTTCTATACAATCACAATTTAAAAATTCGGGACTTAATCCTGGTACATGGTACATACGGGATTTGGCGATATTATGATGAGCAGTATTTATGATGAATAGTAAACGAGACATTTTGGTGTTGGCGACAATTTTCAAAATCGCGCCGAGGGCGTACCGTATACTAGGATTTTACCGAATTCGGTCTTACAGTTTTTGTTGTAAATTCAAGTAGTCATTAGATAAAAAAGTTAATTCATTCAGTTTTGAAAAGTTGAGATGAATTATAGTTACTCTTTGTCAGGAAATATGTACAGAGTATAACGTTTTTTGAGACAAACCAAAGATAAAAATGAACTGTGGTGTCGTCAGGATTCGAGTCACAGATCTAGCTGTCGCACCTTTCACCTTTAATGAAACTAAATTTTTAATATTTGACAGTATTAAGAACATTTTTATTACAAAATATTTCACTATCGTGGCAATTGTGACCAGGTTAGGATGTTAAAATATGACAAACTCACCTAAGAGAAGAGATGTTTTCATGAAGGATTTTCAATGTGAATCTGGCTCGTATTCACGTTATACATGGGAAAAACCATGCTACCAGCCTGTTCATCTGGATTCGAATTACCAGTATCGTCTTAAGAACTCGGACATTGGTTGGACAGTTATTGCGATTATCAAATAGCTATCCGTGAAGAATCGCCTAATTGAAACATTGAATCTTCAACTTCCGCACTTGATCAGGAAATAAAGTAATATAAATTTAATAGCTGTCTCTCTCTGTCTTGTAATAAAGTTGGTGTTATACCACATTTTTGCCATTCATATTTTTGAAATTTTAGCCCTAAAACCCTGTAGAAAAATGCTCTTTATTTCCCCGAAAAAGCTCTTGGAAAATAAATGCAAAATTAAATAAATAAATTCCTATTAATAGACGTAGATGTAATATAATAGAGCTAAACAGTAATAGGTATAAAGAATTATAAACAATAGCCCATTATATTTTCCCTTTGAGAATAAATCTCTTTCCGTTAATTTATATTTAATTCCTATTGCATTTTTGAGTAAGTAAGCTTTTTGCAATAAGTTTACGATCACAGGTATCCACAGATCTTAAAAATTATAATTTTACTTGAGTGCATGTTCTTTCACTCCCTCATAAATGTATTTAAATATTTTCCTTAGAAAAATATTTTTATATATTTCGTCAAAGATTAGGAAAATTATCCCTAAAAATTCCTTTTCTGTTTTTCGAGAAGAGTAAAAATGTCATACAATTTTTTTTTTTACATTTCACTAAAAGTTTAAACGTTCAAAAAAAAATCCTTTTGTATCGTTATAAAAATAATTAACCTAATAATTAAAAATATTAATTTTCTTATATTTAAACTTAAAATTATTTTCTATATTTCTTACAACATAGAAAAATAAATCCTAAATTGCAGCATGTTTGTAATTAATTTGTAAATTTTTGGGACGCCATTTATTTTGCAAAACTTTCCTATATAAATCTATTTACTTCGCTATCACATTCTGATCTTTACGAAAAATAATCTCTAAATATTTATTTTCTTGTGTTTTGAAAAACATAAAAATGTCATATAGTTGATTATATTCCACGAAATGTTTAAATACGAGAAAAAAATATTTCTGTACCATTGTAAAAAATCATAATAGAAAATGTATTTATTTTCATATGTTTAAATTTTTATGAATTATTTTCCCATATTTCGCATAGTATAGGGGAATAAATTTCTAAATTGTAACATATCTCTGATCATAAAATATACATGCTTTTTTTTAATTACTGGGAATTGGGATTTCCGGTAAGAATCAAAATATTTTTAACTTATCAATGCACTATAGTGTATTTTCAATTTTTAAAAATATCACTCACGTTTTAATAAATGTTAGCTTTCACTTAACACCAGTTAAGCGTGACTCGTATTTTGGGGTATTATGAATCTAATGTTTTACAAGTGCCCGATGTTTTATTAATAACAAGGTAAATTCTAAAATATATTCTTTTCTCTCCAAAAACAACTTTTTTAGTATTTTAGAAAACAACGGACTTTTCTTAATGAACTGAGTTCATCTGCAGAATATGAACTTTTCGATCTATTTCCGTTAACTCAAAAAGGTAACATGAACAAACGTAATTACTTTAATCCTTTTCTGGTAATACGCTTAAATACATTCTGCGGAAAGTAGCGAAATAACAATACTTCGACCTTTTCACCACACGAATCTGCGCTTGCGTAGTATGAATCGATTACGCATGCGCAGGAAATGTTTCTTGCAACGATAAATCCTATGAGTATCTGAAAACACAACATCGACTTAAATTGCCCAATTTGCAATTTCAGAACTCGCAAATCGATGAAAAACTTACACTCTTAGAAAACAATAAATTGTAGTGCGAGTATTAATACATTTATTGATAATTATTTATTGACTGTTATAAATCACATCTGCTATTAAGTTTCCTCAATGTGGTACTTCGCGAAATTTTGATGAAATAGAATTTTCTCTCATCTGAATAGCGCTGAATCTTGAAGATAAAACAATTTGTGGTTAATAAAAGAATTCAGTGAATTAATTTTACTTCACGAAGTCGATAAATTTTCAAACAAAGCAGTAAAATACGCGGAACAGTGTAATTTTTTGTCTAAAATGTTGAGGTTTCGAAGATATTAGTATCTCCCCCCCCCATTACTCTCTGAATGAAGATATGAGACCGTCAATAAATTAAACTCTCATATAAAATTAATCCGCTTTAAAAAACATTTTTACTTGGAACCATAGCTTTTTTTATTTAATTTAATCCTAATTAAAACTAAACAGTTATATTTTATGGTCATACATCTAAGAATAACGCAGTTTAAAAATTTGATCATTTTGAAAGATTTCAATTTAAATTGCATTATTTTCCATTCTGTTTTTAATGCAGATGATTCTATAATTTTTTTTTTATTTTTACACCTCGGATGAGAAACATTATTTTCATTTAACACATAAAATACTTTTCTTGTAAAATAAAATCCGTAGACACGATCAGTCCTTTGAAACTGAAGAACAGAAAGAACTCAGAAGCAGCCTTGCATGAAACGCAAGAATTTTAACTTATCCAGCAAACTTGGAGGGTACTGAATTCTCAAGACTGTTGCCATTCTGTTAATTTATCTTTCAAATTTAATCAATTGTTATTTATCAAGAACCTGAGAGCTTTAAATGCAATAAGCTAAATTCTTATTATTTTAAGTCTTTGTTTTACATTTTTACTCCAAAGAGGCTTTGTCCAGGAAGGATTATTGTTTTCATTTTGCGATTTTGCGTCGAAAATCTTTATCTGAAAGCTACAAACTGTAATTTTCTTGCCTTCTTTGATTTATTTTTTTCTCTGTTAAAATGGAGCAAAACAGTTTTATTCTTAGAAGAAAAGAATCCATTCTAATTTTCTGAAAAAGCATCGTTTCTATGAAATTAACACTAATCTACGGTTGACTACTGCCTAATTTTAAAGATGATATGCTTCTATCCCACCCTGTTCATTACAATATTTTAATACAAACATACATATAGTGATATTATAGATTCGTTTTTCATTCACAAAATCATAAGGTAAATAACACTAAAAAAGCGGAGGGAATTTTTTTAAGAACTTAGACTTCATAAAATGACATTTACTCTGCACACATTATAATATATATTAAAAAAATATTGTTTTGGTTTCTTAATCAGTCATGTTTTATACGGAGTAACTCTTCTGATTTCAAGAACTTTATATTCGCTCCTCGGCAACTTTTTGACATAAAAGGTCTAGTTTTCGGCATTCCTGGCAGAATTCCTAGACACACCGCCAACTGTCTAAGACTGGTTTTGAATCTGTTTTACCCAATCCTTGCCTTTCACCACTGCTCGAATATTTCTTAAAAACCTCTTTAAAACTTCGAAAATACATATATATATATTCATTTAGATTTATATTATTTTAACGTGTTTTTATAAATTAAACAACCAAAATATAGAAAATGTCAATGACTACGAAAACTTGAATAAAAGTAGCTTTTTAAATTCACAAACAAAAGTTAAATACTTTTAACAGCTAAATGAAAAGGTGACCTCGTCCATCCTGAAACTATAACATTCCCGATTGGTTGAGAACCTTTGATATAGGATGTATACGTTTATGTTAGTTTTATTATTTATTTCTAGGCATTTTTCTTATTCTTTGATTTAAATTGTGAGATACATGCTACTTTTCGTTTCACTTGAGCATTTAGGGGTAGCTGGGCAATTGCAACTAATGTTAATTCTCATATAATGGTGAAAAAGTATGCATATTTTAAGAATTCGTAGTCTATAATATCAAATGCATAAAACTTATAGACATAATGTAAATTTCTGAAATAAGCGAAATTCATGACATGGACAGTTTTGACCCAAGACAAAACTGAATTAAAAAATCTGATGTGTACACCACATGACTTCTTTGTACGGAATATTCAATTATAACCATTTATTTATTGCCTTTCATTTAAACTTATGCCCTCGAATTTCATTAGCGATATATTTCGCACTAATTAATTTAGTTCTCATTTCGCGACAAGGCAAAAATACATAAAAACCCAAAATATCTATATTAAAATTTGAAAGATATAGAAAATTAAAATTACAGTTTCTGTGCAAAAACTAGCAATTCGGCCATCGGGCAAGAAAACAGATTTTTCGGTGCACAAAACTGAAAGTTTACTTTTGGTCTCGCTCGATAAAAAGACACTGAAGGCATAGAAACTAATTAAATTTGTTGTGGACGCTATGATGAGTCCATATAGGGGATAATTTAATAACTTAAATAATAATTCCAGAATGGATTAAGTATTGTAATTCGCAATAATAAAAGAAGATGTTACCTTGTTGTTGCGAAGCTTAGTTTCTCTAGATTGGCAATGTTATCTCTCTAATAAAAACTAAAGTTATTGATAGTTAACATTGTTTTAGATTGTTCCTTTAGTTCTTTCGAAATATGTGCCAACACTTCCGAAAGATTCGAAATCTATTCTTAATACAAATCATAATATATTCAGTAGTTTTGTCGGCTTGTCACTTTCTTCTGCTGCGATCGCAGCAGTTAAGAGAGTGTCGACATAAAAGTCTTTTAGCGTGATTTTTTGAAGCTCTGGCAAAACGCTGTTCCTCATCAACAGTTGTATAATAGCTTTTTTAGTAGAAGAGAATAGTGTTGATGATGATAGACACAGAGTGGCCTAAAATACCGTTAACATTTGAAAATTCAGTATTTCCCTGAATAATGCAGATGTAGAGGTATAAACTGGCACGCATGTCTGAAATATCATGGGGTTTTATTAAAAGCAAAAAACAGTACATAAAACGGCCAACAGATGGCGCTTCATATGATAACAAAAGCAATAATTAGCATAACAATTCATTTTTAGCAAAGACTATCTTCTTTATAACAAATGTTCAGCATGGTGACCGTCATCTATCAATGATACCTGTAGTCGAGGGACAATGCTGTGAACAGCATTGTACAGTATAGCTGTAGGTATGGCAAGAAATTGCTGACGACGTTGTCTTTAAAATCCCTAATGAGGTCGGGCGATTGTGGTAGATTTGTTACTTCAGGTAACCCCACAGCCAATAATCGCACGGATTGAAATCTAAAGACCTGAGAAGCCAAGCATAACGGAAGTGGCGGCTCAGCACACAATCCTCACCAAACGATGTGTACAAAAGATTTTTCACACGTGTAGCAACCTGGGCTGAAGCACCATCCTGCATAAAAGTCATACCTTCCAACAGTATATATATCAGGAAGAGTAGAGATGATGCGATTCTGTAACATATCAGTGTACCACGCACCGGTCACACTGACAGTTTGAATAGCAGAACCCCGCATTTACTCGAAGAAAAAGGGTCTGATCACGACTGATGTGATAAATCCAATTACACCGTGACCCACACCGGAGGCGAAGATAGAAATGTGACAAAAGTCATGAAGGGACTCATTGCTTCTCTCATTGTAACTCATTTTATACATGATTCTTATGCGGCGTCACTAATATTTTGCTCCCCAGCGCCCTATTTCTCTGCTTTCAATAAAATCACAGGTCATTTCAATAATGTATGTCAATTTTTAACTATCTACTTACATTATTCCGTAAATTAATGAATTTTCGTATGTTAACGGCCTTATGGATAACCCTGCATGTCACTGTTAATAATCTGTTTGTATTCTTCTTATTGGTCACCTTCAAGACATTTTCTCAATACCGGCTCCAGTTGCAATCGGAAATGTGAGGACTCTAAGTAGAGTATGGAATAATTCTTATATTCTTGGCTACACTATAAAAGCATTACTGAGCGAAAGACCAGATGAGGACTTTGTGGGTATGTCATAAACAACTCGTAATTTTGTTGTCACGCTTGACTCCTTAATTACCGCCTATAGTGGGCAAACAGAAACCTTTTGAATCTCCTCCTTCGGAATTTTCTCCATACATCCGAGCCACATATACTCCTTCGTGAAGTCTTGGTACTGCTGTACAATCTCAGAAGATGCTAAAAGCTTTCTGTCTGCACTCTGAAATCTCTTCTTTGCTTGTCCTTTGTTCTTCCAATCTTTCACGCGAATACTTAAAAGGAAGTTTGAACCTTCCATCTGTATCTCTGGAAAGCGCATTTTGAAAATGTAATTCACTTGACTTTTCTTCCTTATATGACTGTGTCTTCATATTTGGCACATTTTCTAGTTCCCAAACATTTTTAATAAGGCCATCTGTACTGCATTCAGTTTCGTTTACCATTACGCATCCTAAGATATGAACAGTTCATAAAATATTCTACCCCAGGGTTTCTTAAACTGTGGGTCGCGACTAAGGGGATCGCGGGACCTCCAGGGAGTTTTGCCAAAAATTTTAGCAGTTTTGATATTTCTTTAACTTATTATAACAATTTTACAGTTACCAAATATTTTACACAGCAATGTATCTGAAAATAGATAAAGGTAAGACAATACAGACAGAAAAAAAGGAAAACGTTTGGACGCATTATTTTTATAATATAATGTTGATGAGGAACAGCATTTTCCTTGCTTTGCACGTGACGCTGTCATTTCGTCTGTTACTTATTTAAAATTTTCAATTTGTTCTATGTCTTAAAACTAGAAATTAAAGTTAATGACGAAAACCTGCAATAGTATATTACAGTACAAATGAAACAAACTGATAGTTTCACTCACGCGTGTGTCGGATTTGCGCAATACTTATGGGGTCCCACAAAATTTTTGTAAATATTATGGAGTCCTGGGGGTCTCGAAAAGAAACCCTGATCTACCCAAATGCAGAGTGAACTGTTAAGGGTAGATCATTCCTTCTATTCAGTTCTTTTAACACTGGCTAGTTATATCCACTCCTAGCAATACATCAATGAGACCCGACTTACGAAAGGAAGAATCTGGTGGCTCGGTGGTCTAGGGGGGGTATCATTCTCGCTTAGACCCAAGAAGTCTGCTACAGCTCCACAGTTCTACAGACCTATTAGTTTACTCTCACCACTTAGCAAGATCGCTGAAGCTGTTCTCTTTAAGAGAATGAATACTCACTTGGAAGAAAAGAATATTCTTATTCCATACCAATTTAGCTTTAGAAAAAAAACCTTTCTGCACCGAACTAGTTATACAGAGTGATTGAGATGATAGGTGAAGGACTCTAGACTAAGAAAATCACCGGAGAAATTTTTCTGTATATTGCTAAGGCTTTCGATCGTGTATGGCTGAATGCATGGATATACATAATACATAATCTGTGTTTCTCAGATTACATCATAAACATAATTAAATCCTACCTGACAGGTAGACACTTCGTCGCTCTTGTCTCTGGTACATATTCCACCAGCCATGCGATTCTCGAAGGGATCACACAAGGGTCTCTTCTTGGGCCCACCCTCTTTAATATTCACATGAAAGACATTACCACCACACCCAACATTACACTCACAGTGTATGCAGATGAAACAGCGATCCTGACATAAAGTGATCTTATTAGTCTAGTCATCCAACGATTACAAAAACACATCCAAACACTTGAGACTCGGCTGAAAAACTGGAAAATCTTGATAAATGTGGACGAGAGCCAAGCTATCCTGTTCACTAAAAAGAAAACAATCTAAAATTTTATGGTACAACTATTCGCTGGACTAAGCAAGTCCCTTATATCGTGGTAATCCTCAATAATACTCTCACATGGACCACAGACATTACATCTATTATCCAGAAGTTTCGAGCACTTAAAGCACTACTCTCCCCCTTTATTACTCGAAACAGTGTTCTGTCTATTGATAACAAGTTACTCATTTACAAATCCATCTTGCGTCCGTTCTGTATGGGCCTACTCTTGTCGTACAAATAGAAAGAAACTACAAACGGTACAGAATTGCGTTCTTCGCCAGACATTAGACTCGCCATGGTATGTACGGAAATGCAGAATTCACCAGGAACCGAAACTCGAATTAAGAACTTGTTACTACCGGCTTGCTAATAACTTTTATGAAAGTCAAAACCAGATTAATAATCCTGCTGTTAAAATCTGTCACTATAATGTCAATGACCCTCTGAATTGTAAGAGACCAATATCAATTCTTAACATGAATATTGATTAGTTTCTGTCTATGATCTCTCGTCTGCCTGTGATGTGTAATTATGCTGCAATATTTATAGTCTTGTATGTTTTGTACGCCTGCTTTTTAATTTGTACGCTTATTTTTACTCTGCCTTATTGCATATTTTTATTTCTCTTTTCATCTTACATAAAAGCACCACGGTATTCGCATTTGCCTGTTGATAATTTTTACATGTTTTTAGCAATCACATCAGCTCCACGGCTTTCTGGATTAAAAGCTTTGTCCCTCTTTTAACTCTTACATGCAAAATCATATGTACTAAGTACTCTAATCTTACTTACTAAGTACTCTAATCTATTCCTTAAAATAAATAAAAGTAAAAGAAAATCTGAAAGGTTTCAGATTTTAAATTACGTCCAAAGGGGCGTTTTTTTAACATTTTGTGTGTTACCTTTATTTATTAAATATCATGTTCTTTGCACTTAAACCATAAAATTCAGTTTAACAACAATGTCGCAAAATAATTTTAAAATGAGCATATCTTTAGAATTTCCGATACACAGTTCCTCGCGCTGGAGATAAAAAGTTTTTTTTTTTTTTTTCGTAGATTGTTGCCATTGCTCGCTTTGAAATCCTTGAGTTTGTTAAAATCAAAAATTCGTCAAAGTTTTAAAAAATAGGAAATCGATCATAAAACAAATTTCAAATTTCAAATTTGGTCTTCCACATGCTCATATTCGTTGGAGGATTACGTTATTCAAAATTCGATGACTCTATGTACCGTTGTTTTATCACAATACGAGAAATATACATACATTTATGCAGATTTTTCATTATTTAATTTCTTCAAATATAATGCAGGACTCTAACATTTTATGGCAACAGTTTGAAAAGTTAACCGGCATTTATCCGTCCGACGCAAAATGCCAAAACGAAACTAATAGTCCTTCGGGATTCAAATCCCTTTGGACTAAAAATGGTGCCGAATTTCAAACCGCTCCAATATGTAAATTCATGTATATCTTAGAAAATTTTGAATAAAAAACTCTAATTTTTTGCAGGTGTGCCTAGAAATCCATCTACTTTAAAACGATGTTAAAAATTTTAGAAGTTATAATACAAAACGTTTTTTCGAAAATTTTTAAAAATAAATCACAAAAAATGTGTAAATTATATTTGGATTAAGAATAAACTTCGAATTCTGGAAGAAGGAATCAAGTAAGTTTAATAAAAAAAAAAGATATATTAATAAATATATGAGGAGCTAAAATTTTGAGAGCTAATTTTTTAAAAACTGCTCGTGCGATTTTTACAAAACTCGCTAAAAAATATTTTTCGCGATTTTTACAAAACTCGCTAAGTTTGGCATAATTTGAGTCGTAGAATCGAAATATGGTAAAACAAATTTGGCATGTCATTTCAGAAAAAGTCCGATTTTGTGCTAAAATACCTACATTAGAACAACACTATATATAAGTCTAATACATATCCTAAGTCGCGCTTTCGAGACATGAAAAACGCAAGTTGAATTTCGTCAATCGGCCCAGTAGAACGGGAGATATAGGACTGTCCCTCCCCTTTTTTTTTTTTTTTTTTTTTTGTGTGTGTGTGTGTGTGTGTGTGTGTATGTGTAGTGTACATTTAATACACCTATACACTGACACTGTTTCCCTTAATCCCAAAATGATCTGTACCCTCTAAAGTTCTTTTTTTTTTTAAAATTATCGACCAAGAAACAACTTTGCATTCCTCTATCCAACAATGCGTCAACTGGTATGTTGTTTAATAAAATTTCAATCACTGGCATGGACAATTTTTTTTTATTGTGCAGTTTATTAAGTAGATCCGAGAGGAATTTTTCTCTTTCTGGTGCGACTGTATCCTCTGTATTTCAGTAAACCTTATTAGCTTAAATTCCTGCCTTTTTCCCCGTTTCCACTTCTGTTACTTGGTTACAGTGGACTTTCAAATACTTTTTTCTAAATTATTGTCATACAGATATGAAACTTTGCATTCATGTATATTTTATTATAGTTATATCAAATATCTTTGAAAAAAATTTCTGGCTCATTGCAATTTAATTTAATAAAAAAAATTTTTTTTTTAATTTTTAAATTTTTTCAAAATGCTCCATGCCATTAAATTTTTTTCTGTTCCTTGTTATTTTTGCTTTATTTTTATTGAAACTGCATTACAAACACAACTTAGTATTAATTAGTGAATTACATTAAATGTTATTTTTTAATTAATATTTCTTTCACATACACCTAAATTTTGGACAAAATTTCCCAGTTTAATACACCTTAATTGAACTTTTATACCCTTAATCAATTTACATTCAAAAATGCATACCAAGTTTTGTTACGTGTATAAACAGGAATCTAAGTCACAATCATTTTGAATATAAACTAAAGCACATGGAGCATTTTGAAAATGTAATAATAACGAAAATTTCATTATGAGAAAAATGCATTTTAAGAATATTTTTACTCTTACCTTTAATATTTACTTCTCAGTATGTCCTAATATATGATTTTGTTTAATATAAATTATTTTAATATTATTTTACGTATGCATAAATACTTTTTCTACTAATAAAATCGTAGAATGGTAAGAGATATTTAATATTATTTTAGAAATTTTCTAGAACACTTTCAATATTAATAACTAAATACTTTTTTTTAACTAAGAATCACTTTAAAAACTTATTATGAGATAATTATACTTATTATATACTTATTTAAAAAGATTAGATTATACTTATTTAAAAACTTATTATAATTATGAGAAAAATGCATTTTAAGAATATTTTTACTCTTACCTTTAATATTTACTTCTCAGTATGTCCTAATATATGATTTTGTTTAATATAAATTATTTTAATATTATTTTACGTATGCATAAATACTTTTTCTACTAATAAAATCGTAGAATGGTAAGAGATACTTAATATTATTCTAGAAATTTTCTAGAACACTTCAATACTAATAACTAAATACTTTTTTTTAACTAAGAATCACTTTAAAAACTTCCTGCGCCATATGTTTCCTCTTCCTTATTTATATTTGCATTATGTTTAGCTCTTTACACAATTTTTTTGGCTATTCTTGTTTTCTTGTATCCAGACGAACACCTCTTTTTGCATTGGTCTATACGATGTGTATCTTGCCTTTGCCCAATAGATATTGAATATGAATTTATATATTCCAGTTCCATACCTAAAGTATTTAAACACTCAAAATTGAAATTACTAATTGCTGTGATAACAGCTATTTCGAGTCTGTTTTCAATACAAATGTTTCTCTGGGGCAGTTCTTTCAAATGACACTATGTAAACTCTCTTTAGTGTTTTGTGTTTCTCCACATGTGCCTCTTCCTAAAAATTCATTACTGGCTAATCTTTGATACACTGGCAGTATTTTGGATAAAACATCTAGTGTTAATTTGGTTTTTATTATTGAATGAGATTTAGATTTCTTATATTTGGCAATGCTACTTGGGAAGGGAAAAAGAAAAAAAAAAAAAAAAAAAAAAACATATGACACCTATTAGCATTTATAACGTCTGAGTGAGTCATCCGTTGAAGAACAGTGCAACAAACTTGCATAAATTCCGGTCTTCAAATCTTACACGTTTATATCTTACTAACAGTAAAAAGTATTAGTCGCGGAAATAAGTACTTTTAAATGTTTATTTACCTTTTTACTGACATTTAAATGTCACAAAAAAGGTAAACAAGCGTATTCAAATGCTTATAATATCTTTAAAAATAATTTTACACACAAGCGTTTTTTTGTAGACGATAGAGTTAAAACCGTAGAATATTATCATATAAAATTTTCATTTCCCAGTTTTTGGTCGATTTTTGCTAAAATCATCGTCTAATGTCCCCTTAACTCGGCGATCGCCATTTACGGGTGAAAATTTCTATTTTCAAAACGTTTACCGCCGTCAAACTTTGGCCGTCCTTCCGTTCAGGGCAACAAAATTGTCTGTTCGACCGTTTAGCCATATCCTGATGTAAGTGTACTTTATGCTATTCTCCTACTCTCAAACTTCACCGGGAATTTAAACAGTTGTTCTAACGTGCTTGAGTTCCACAATTCCATAAAGTCCTGAATTTTCGACAGTAATATAGGCAGTATAATTTGGATAACCTCTGCATCGGGTTTTTTTTTTCCATACAATAAATTTACCAGTTGTATTTTTCTCAATATAAACTCAGTCAGTTCTTCGACCTTAGTGTGGCATATACTAAACAATTCCGTCTGTAATTTCGCCCTGTCTTTGACGACGGAAAATGCTTTTATAGGATTGGCTTTAAACACTTCCAACTCGGTTAAGTTTCACTGCCTGGTTCTATTAATAGACTACATTTACCGATACATTTGTACCAGCTCATTGCCTGTCCTCGCATTGCGATGGTTGCTATACTGACTTTCCGCTCTTCTGCAATTGGTTTAAAGCAAAAAAATGTAAAAGATCAAAAAGCAAAAAGATCACTATGGAACTTCTGCCATAGAAAGACACTGCAGATTTCATCAACTCTCGCATCTTATTCACGATGAACCTAAAACGTTTCGTGCGTATGTGTGTGATTATGGCAAAGCCTCGAGGGCTATCTGCCTAAAGGGAGGGATGCCTTTCGTGGAGGACTTTCTAAGGGAAACTGGCTCGTATGGTTCTGCCCCTCAAAGCTCTCAGCTCTGTCTTACCACCTGAAAACCTCAGCTTAAATACTCTCAAACTAATTTGTATTCTGGTCAGGAAACAGAAGGGGAGTGACAGGAAAGAACTAAATCATAAACTAACTGGTTCTGTAAAATAATAATAACCTTACGCAGTTTTAAAATTTGCATCAGAAATAGTTATTAAATGCATAATTTTTAATGCATCACTTTTGAGACTGTTGTTTAAATATTATACCTTCATAGCATTATAAATAATTTTATTTTCATGGATACTTGAAGTAAAGAACTTTTTTTTTTTTTTTTAAATTTTATTATTATTTATTTCTAGCTGTTCTAGCATATTTCTTTTATTCTTCACTTTTTCTATCTTAAGGCTCCATTAGCCACATGTTTATATATATGCAATTATGCCATAATAATGCAAAATAAATAAATGAAACAGAGTCACGAATTAGGAACTTTGTACTCCTAGTAGCAGTTCATTGATGCATTAGCCCACCAGCGGCCGAGCGGTAAAGTCGCTGAACACTGGTAGTTCGGTCCGAGGTTCGAATCCCGCGAATGGGCTGGCTGCATGGGCGTTTTCGTGGTTTTCCCCATGTGTAACGTGTATACGAGCCAGTTTCCCTTAGAAAGTCCTCCACGAAGGCATCCCTCCTCTCAGGCAGATAGCCCTTGAGGCTTTGACATACTCACACACACACATTGATGCATTATTCAAAGCACAGAGTATCCAAGAGATAACAACTATTCACATTTTAATACCAATGAATCTCAGAGTCTACCCAATCACAAAACATAAGGAAATAACATATCACTCAAGGCATCCACAGGTCATTGGTTATTTAATATTCTACATTAAATACTCTAACACTAATTTAAAGCCACTGCTTTCACAGTAACAAGCAACTTCCACACTGTCCAACTCATTCTACAATAAAGGATGTTTGGAGTGTCTTGAAGATTTCAGGGATGTAAAAGTGCAATATGCCGATTCAGTAACAAAATAACTGAAAAACTATATTTGCCTAAAAAAGGGAACAAAAGATTTTTGAGGAAGGATCTTTCATTTCTAACAGCTGAGGTAAGAAATTGAATTGGCTCTAAAATTTTTTTTAATTATTTTTACTTGTAATGAGCTAATATGCATGACTTCTCAAGGTTCTCTTTAATTAGTGCTAAATAAAAGCTGGTAAGGAACCTCAAACATATCATTTAATTAATTTTTTATAAAATATTTGCAAATCTACCCCATATATATTCATATTCAATTTTTAATACTGTTATGGATTTTGTATTTAGATAGCTGTTTTTGGTAGAATTGTAATTAAAATTGTTTTATTTCCCCATGTAATGCACAGCATGATGAGTTTTAAGAAAAAGCTACGCCAAAGAAGCACAAATACAGGAGCATGCACATTTAATAAATAGATATCTCGAAATTTATATTTAAATTGAAATGCAATTATGTGTTAGATGTAACTGTAATTCTACTCTTTCGCTTTTAAAAACCTCGAGAAATTACGAGAAGCTTCTCGTGACTGATTAAAAAGCTTATAAAAGCCGGAGAAAAACATCTCAGTTCAGTTGTTTACCAAGTTGTTGTGGTTTACTTTGCTGCTGTAATTTTGAGATCAGATTAGCTTTCTCTGCACTTCGAATTCTATTTAACGTTTTAGTAGTTTAATGTATAACTACTGTGTGATATTGTACGAATATCTGCGAGACAAAATTTCAGCATTTGTTTTATTTCTTGTGATAAGAATAAATTCATCAGACTTGTGTATTCAATCTGTTAAGAACACGTATGCACGCAACAATGTGCATTCATATATTATGACGCTATGTGTCATCTGAAAATAAATCTATTCAGTTTTATTCAGTAACTGAGGAACTAGCTCTTTTTTCAGGTAATATTAATTTTGCACACCAATATATATGAAAAATTACAGGGGACTTTACTTTAAATAATAATTTTAATTTCCCTATCTTGTAAAAATCAAGACATGAAAAAATAAAATATAACTGCAAAGAACACTATAATAAATAACAATTTTTCTCCCCAACTCATAAAAATCGAGATATATGAAAAAAATAAAATATAAATTGATGAAATTTCCATACAGCATTTTTAATGTTATTTAAAATAAATGCACACTGAAGTCACAATTTGAAGCATAGCATGTGCATAGCACTTATCAGAAAAGTGATGTGATTTATTTTTTGATACATTTAATTGCATATTATAATGCATTTCATTAATTATAACTGTTTTTTAATTTTGAAGAGGGGGAGGCTTTATAGTAATTTTCCATTACTACTTCCATATAACTAAGTCCAAAAATTCAAGAAATTTTGTTGAAATTATAATTTTAATAAAACTGCTTCTTGATGTGCTTCCTTCCCAACCTGACAGAATAACTAACATTATTTAGAGGTACAAAGAGAGGTAAAGTAAAAATTCTACTAACTTTTATAAAAGAAATTTCATAAAACTCTAAACTGGTTTTCTTTCATCTATTCTCATATAAAATTCTTATTTCTTCATGTAATTTTTATTACTATTGTTCTTCAAAATGAATTTGTATTACACTGTGATTTACAGATATAGTACATTATGTACAAACTGTTATCAACAGTAGGAAAGAGAAATACTTGCCTCGCAAAAAATGAAATGGAAGTATAAGCTAAAATATAATCTTTTAATATTAATGTGAAATCAATTAAAAAATATGTAGAGGTACAACAGCCACATGATACAGATTTTAACATTTGAGAAAAATCAAACATTTGAAAGTTTTAGATGATAAAATTTGTTGTTTTACCTCTATAAAGAATCAAAAGCTTACATTAACAATTTGTATAATTTCTCATCATGTATAAAGGGATCAGTTTATTGTTATAAAATTGTTAAACTTTTTATGTGTTATCTAATTTACTTCTTCAAAGTCTGTGTACCACAATTAAATCACATAATTAGAACTATATTTACTTTTATTTTTCATGAAGTTGTCTTCCAATTAAAATTGGCATCCAGCAATATGGTTTAAACTACAGCAGAAGATTAACTTTTTTTTTAGTTATGTAGTTCAATTATTGCTAAAGACATTTTCTCCCTTATTTTCAAAAGATAAAAATTAAAATTATAAATAATTACAACAATCTAAAACCCATATGCTTTTCTAAACAGTTTTGATGTAAAATTTTAAATGCTTATAGAAGTTTAATTCTTCATTAAAATTATTTTTTGTAATTATGAAATTCTTTTACAAACTGACAATTTATTGTTGTATTGTTCATGTAAAATATTCACAAACTAATTCAAAAAGAAAATTAATATTTATATTTTGTTCATGCAAATTAAATATTTCTACAGACAAAAAATTGTTTCAAGAAACAAATAAAATTTCAAAGAATTAACAAGCAACAAATCTTCATATGCACAGATCCATGTATCATATCCAGTAACAACTATTTGTTACCTATTTCACGAAAGCAAAATATACTGTTTGCTCAAAATATATGCAATTTACAATAATTCGATAAATTTAGACATATCAATAAGGTTTTACACAATTGTTACATAAATTTATGCAAATGAACGTCATGCATAAATATATACACATACAGCTTACAATAAATAAAGTGTGTAAAATTTTCTAAATCTTATGTAAGTCTCAAAAATAAGTACACATATATAAAACAGTTTCTAAGCTCAAATATAAAATGGTTAATGAATCTAAGCTTTCAAGAATTCTAAAAGTACAATGCTTCCTAAATTGTGATTTGAGGAATGTCACAGCTGAAATACAAATTTTTAAAATACCCAGTATATATTCTGGTTACATAAGATAAAGTCTCTCTATAATATGATTTAATAATATAGTATCACAAAACTGCATATTAATTTACGGATATCAAGTGCTCCACAGTCATCTAAGATGAAAATAAAGACTGATAACACATAAAATGGAATGATATAGGTAAAGGTGAATTATTTAAAATTAATCAGGAGGTCTTTAAAAATGCAAATTAAATTCCAAGTACAAAAAAAATAAGTTAAAAAAAATAAGCACGCATGCATCATTTTGACGATAGTTTATGCAAATTGAACTAAGTCTGCATGTAACTGATAAATTATGAAAGACAAAATCTGTTATCATCATTATAATTTAACAATTGTAAAATTTTCGCAGATACATACTTCATACCCCCCCCCCAAAAAAAAGAGGAAGAAGAAGAGACATATGGTAAAGCACGATGCATAAATTTCGAATTGTATGCCATATCCAACGGAACCTCTAACTTCAAATCAAAAAATGTCAGTGTATATACATACACACTAAACTTAGAAAAAATAATTTAATAAGAAAGACTATCATTCTTTGCTAGCATAAATATATAAAATCATAGATATTAAAATATTTTTATATGTACTGTTTTAATTTTTATATATGTTACCATGAAAGACCGAAATTGGGAAATGTCGACATTCACCCGTGAATGTCAACAGATACCAAATATGTCAGAGAAAAACTGAATATTTCATTATATTCTCGTACATTCGGACAATCACAGATACATTGTGGTGGAGGTTGAAAAGAGAAGTCAAGGTCAATAGAGGTTTGACAGTCTGTCACCAAATCTTTCGTTCTGCTGCAATTGAAGTTATTGGCATGTATTTGTTATACTCTGGAACACTGTTTGTCAGTCTTATGCAAGGTTTGATGGTATGCACAATGTTTTCTTAAATTTTGTTTTTTTATTTGATACCTTAATTTATATTGAATGGATACTGCAGTAAATCACGAACTCTTCTTTGAAAAGTTAAATGCATTGATTGCGAGTAAACAAGAAGACAACTGTTTTTATTTTTCACAAGAAAAGTACTCTAAAATTCTTTCTGGAGTTATTTCTGCGAAAACTAAGTGCAGCACACTTTTGGATTACAGATGATTAAAATGCTTTAAAAATTAATGATGAAGAAAAATTAATTGTACCCTTAAAACCAGGAGAAACAAATATCCAGTATTATGTTACTAATAATAAATTGTACAGCATACTATTTCAAATTCTCACTGGAATAGGCCACGAAGGAAGAACACATATGCTTAAAGATTTGCAAGGTAAATACAAAAATATTACATATGAAGTTGTAATGTTGTAGTCAAATTTATATAAACAAAACTCAAGATGTCAAGTTAATCTGATATAACTGCAGTGACACAGGGATAGCGAATATAAGTCATAATGGTGAATCAAGATCATTTAACTAAGTTTGTCCAGCTATGATCATTGAAAACTAAGACAGATCAAGAAGTAGCGTATCATCATCTTCAAATATTTTTAACATTTGGTGCTTTTGTTATATTGCATTCAGATAAAAGTAGGAAATTCAGTAACCAAGTCATATCCAAATTATGTGCTATGAGGAAAGATGTTAAGATAGTTAATGGAAAGCCTTGTCATAGTCAAACATAAGGCTCAGTTGAAAGGCTAATCAGGATACACAGAATATGTTAACTGCATGGATGAACGATAATGACATAAATAAATGGTCAGATGGTTTGACATATCATGAAGGAATATGCCAAAATCCTTATGAAGCCATTTTTGGCATTAAACCAAGAAGAGGCATAGCATCGTCTTTTTTTTCGTGGCGAACAAATCGCAATTATTGAAACCGAAGAACAACTCGAAGAAATTGCTAATACTTTTGAAACTGAAGATCAGCTTGAAAAAACTGTTAATACTTTTGAAGAAAATTTGAGCAATGGCCATATCAAAAACCATAATCCAAAGCAAAATATTGAAGAGGACTTGCAACCTACCATGTCTTCATATCAAGCCCTGACTGAACAACATGAGTTTATTTTTATAAAAAGATCGTTCACGAAAGAAAATCTACTGCAAAGCAACAAAAATGCTACAAATTAAAAAATTTTTTTTTCCTCCTGCTCAAATTGGTGATACCATACGAACACAAGTCTTTGATTTAGACTGTGGTCGTACAGATGGCCAAAATGTGTTGCCAGTTGTTGGAATAAAAGACTCTGACTTTCATAAACTAGCAAATAAAAATGGCACTATCAAGCAGCTTTACACCTGTAATCAATTTGTAATTTGTAAAGAAAAGTTACTTTCCATATACAAGATTTCTTCTCAAGAAATGTCGCTGAGAGAAGCAGCTGCAGCTAATTTGAGAAGTGGAAGGCAAGGGTATACACGATGTCATTGCAAAAGGAAGTTTTCCACAACTAAATGCAGTTGTAAAAAGTAAGGGACTCTTGTGAAATTCAAAAGGTCATAAAAGTTCTTGCAATAAATAAGATTTCAATCACATAATTAAGTTCTTTTTTATTATTATTACTTTCTTTTTCTCATTTAGAATGTACTGTTTAAATTCAAAAGTTTATTTACATGTGCTACTACTTAAGCATTTTCATATTTCACATATATGGTATAAATGCAAAAGTAAAAAATAAAGTTCTTTAATGGATAAATTTAAAACTAAATACTTAACATTTATCTAAACACAACTGCTGTCATTATTAAGAAGGCAAGTAATACAGAGTAGCCCTTCTCATTTAGAATCTAAAGCTACGTGTTGCACAGTGAAAATGCCTTTACAGAGTTATGAACAACTATCCTCACCGGAACTCATTACTCCTCTCAGTAAGACAGGTGAAAAATTTACATCACCCTTATGAAGTTTTATCCCACCTGAAATACAGAGAACAAAATGCAAATCTCTGACATATTCAACATTTACCATTAGTGCATGGTGAATGTCGACATTTGCAGGTGTAAGTCAGAAATAAGGATATTTGGCAAACATTTTAGACATACACCAAGCGACTATGTGAATGTTGACATTTATGTCGACATTCACCAAATTTTGGTCTTTCACAGTAACATATATAACATACAAAGTACCAGTAATTTTTTTTTAATGGTAGGTAATTTAATGCAGAAATTTAAAAACTGCATAAAAATCAAAAATAAAAATAATAAAGGATTCAAGTGTAAAATGAAACTTTAAAACATGGCATTAATTTATTTTAATAAATACGTATTCTCTCATTTCCAAGTTGAACATAATGCAACTGTAAATAATACTTAATATATATCATTTAGGAAATAAATATGGAATGCATGGGAAGATAATATTTTAAAATATAAAACACTAAATTTTTAACAATTTAAATCAAAATTCCCATTAAAGGGTTTTAAAATTGCGCTTCATTCAGGAATTTGATGCAAATCATTTGAATATGGAAAAATTAATTAGTACAGAATGCAAAATACATCACATTGAGCATACTACATATTACAAAGGATATGCAGATTTTAAGTTAAAAAAGGAATGTTCCATCCTGAAGCAAGATACAATATATATATATATAGTAAGTAATGAACACCATTTGGCTAGAACAAATGACCAATCACATTAATTATAAATAAACAAGTTAGACAAATAAACTGGGAATAAAAACAAAAATAGTCTATATGGATTAAACACACAAAAATCAGAGCACAAACAATTTACATTACGATAAATGTTACTGGTTATTAAATCAAATGTGTCATGCTAAACTTTTGTTTTTAAACCTTATTCACAATCCAACTATTGTACATACTCCCAATATTTCTACCGCTCACATACTTTCCAGTATACCGTTTAGAAATTTTTAATGAAAAAGGAATTGGCTAATAAGGCAGGTACACTGTGTAAGTAAAAATAAAAAATAAATAAATAAAATAAAAATAACATATTCAATTTAATAATTGTAACTGTAATAAAATGTAGAATATAGCCATTTTTAGCAAATTTGTTTATAATATGCTCTTAGCATACTCAGTCTCCCCCATTTAACATTTCCCTTAAAAATGATATACTATATTGCAAAATTTTGTCCTCTATATTTTCAAAATGTACAATTTGTAAAGGAAAGGGAGAAACAGCAGACTAAATACCATATTTCATTTGCAATACATATCCAACTGTATGATGTGATCTTAAAAATTATTCTAACAAAATAGTACAAAAATAAAATTTTGTTCTTATTTACATAAAAGTTCATGTTATACATCTTAATCACCCCCCCCCCCAAAAAAAACATTATGTAAGTAAAAATAATAATTATTATTATTATTAAAAAGAATCAAATATTCCACAGATAAATTTATGTTATCAATCTCACTGTGTACTTGTCACATTATACTCAGCAATTATTTTTTCTTATAAAAATCAACATACATTATCATATTAAAATATAAAAACATGAATCTATACATTTACATGCTCGAGTATAACTGACAACTTCCACAAACAGTTTTCAAGTTATTTTAAATATTACACTTGTAAATATCCTTATAACAAAATAACATGCATTGAAATACAAATTAACACAAAATATATTGCAGATAAAGATGGCTACATTATGTGATTAACAGTTAATACCAGATGCAAATAAAAGTCACAGAACTAACAGACTATTAAATGCTCAACAATAAATGCAAAAACAGTTAAAAGAATTTATAGAACATCAAATAAACACAGTAACTAAAACACATATATCACATATTCTGAAACTAGTAGGTTAAGCAAAAGGAGTCCAATAATTATATATATATATATATATAATTATTGGACTCCTTTTGCTTATATATATATATATATATATATATATATAAAAAAGAGATTTCATAACCATAACTACTAAATGTGACACACAATTTTAATGAACTGAACCCTTGAGTGACCATTTTTAACTAGTCACGACATTATTTGTTAATTGGTAAATATTAGATTATAATTTAAAACATTCTACTCTCCTTCTTTCTTTAATAATGTAAATATCACCTTAATGAATGGAAATTTATGAAACAAGGGCTAAAATACATAATTATAAAATTTAGCTAATAGAAGCTGTTTAAAACAGGTCTTCAAGAGCAAATTTAAAAAGCCATGAAACTCAAAGGGTTAATTACATAGTTAACACATAGTGTTTACTATTCAAAATTAATGTGTTTACTATTCAAAATTAAGTATCATTATAAGCATCCAGAACACATCAACAAATGAGAAAGTAATTTTGCTGAACTGTAATTATATTTATGAAGTTCTCAAAATTATATTTGTTTTACAGAAGAAAACTTTACATGTTAACAATAAATTTAAATAATTACATGTGAAATCTTTATAAATCTATAGACCAGGATTTTGAAACTTACCCCCCTCCCATGTACCACTTTCATCACTGCTAATAAATAAGTATAGATTTAGATGATTTTTCAATGTGTTTAATAAATTAAACAATGGTTTTCATGTAGGAAAACCATTGTTTAATTTATTAAATACATGTAGGAAAACCATTGTTTAATTTATTTATTATTTCCTACATAATTTATTAATTTATTATTTCCTACATAATTTATTAAAATCATGTAGGAAAACCATTGTTTAATTTATTAAATACACATATTCATACATGGTTTTCATGTAGGAAATGTTGATTAATAACAAAACTTGAATACAAGTAGTTTTTTTATATTCATAAACTAAAGCTAAATACTTAGCAGATAAAGAAAAGGCTGACCACATTCCTCCCCTGAAACTATGAAACTCCCATGGCTACAGACAGTAACAAAGAATTGTGTAAAATTAATAAGTGCAACAAATATCAATAATTCCTTAATACAAAAATTTAATATACAGAATAATTTTTTAACCTTATACTTCTAATTTATTTTTAATTTATTGCACACATGAAATTTTACATTGTGAAAGAGGAAAAAGTAATAGTAATACTAAAAATAATTTCTTAATTCTTCAAAAATATATCACATGAAAAAAAAATTGAATTATATTAAACAAAATATAGAGAAAATTAGTAAGAAGTTAGTGTATCATTTGAGATATTTCAAATTTGATATTTTTGCAGGAATTACTTGTAAATAAATTATTTAACATTGCTTGATTATAAATTAAATTTTAAAATTATATAAAATCTGATTCAATCAAAACAAAAATGCACAATAAAATAAAAATGTTTAAAAGACACTGCAACTGAAGTCCACAGTAAATATTTTATATTTTAGAAAACACTGCAGGAGCTATCAGCAATAAGTGAAGTTGGCCAATTTTTAAATGCTACACAGAATACAATTTTGTTTTAGAGGTATCACATAATAATCCATTGTATGTAAACAACAGCTTATATATTTACCATTTTGTTAAGTACTGCATACTTCACTTGCTATAGAAATCATCTAATGTTATGCATTAAAATAAAATTGAAATAAGTTACAGCAATATGTGCATAGCACATTAAAAATTATTCTATTAGTGTCTTAGCAAAGTTATTATGGCACCTACACAAATCTGATCATACTAACTCCAAAAAAATGTAACTTTTTTTTTTCCACAGCATTTACCTATACAAGTGACAAAACTTAAAATATATACAATCTGTTACAGAATATTTGCGTATAATCCAATACTTTTCTAGAAAAGTTACTTCATTTAACAGTTTCTTGTCATAAATTAAATGCAATTCTAAATTTAATCTCATTACAATGAGCTCACACTCAGAGCCAGAAGACAGTTGTACAATATCATACATAATTTATCTAATAGCTCTTAAATACATATTTATAGTCATATAATATATTTGTATATATGCAACAGAAAATAAATAAAAAATTCTACAGCATCAATGTCATGACATAAATGCTCCAGGAAAGCACTAGTGCTTCAAATGCAGCTTTTCATAACTAAATCTCTCCAGAGTGTCTCCCAAGAGTAGAATTGCCCAGAGGTGATAGATTAAGTATTCCAAGCAAGTATTAAACACGTTTGGAAAATTTTAAATAATTCCAATTATAGTTATTTTAAATTCCTAAAGGCACATACATACCATGATAATTAATTAAATTTAGAATCAGAACACAAGAGAAAAAAAATAAATATATTTCTTCCTTTATAAGAATTGACAACTAGATTATGTTTTATGTGCAAACAGGATACCATACCAAACACTAGACAAAGGAAACCAATTTCACATGCAAGAGTGCAAATTAATATTGCATGGGAACTTGGAAAATCCTTACATTTATTACAACTTCACCCCTGGGTAATCCATTTTATCTGATCTTGATGCATTTCTTGAATTTTTCGGAGGGCACCTCAGACTTTTCGGAGGACATGATGCAAGTCCAAGATTTCAGGTATAACAATATCTTCCAACTGGATGTTGGATGGGTTGAATGGAAATCGAATTGGGAAGGCATATTTTGTGTCCATAAGCAATGTGCTGGGTCCTGCCACTGGACCATGACCAGCAGCAGCACGTTCTTCATCACGCTTTTGGAGGCAGGCTTGCATTTTACGTATAAATGAAACAGGAACACGTTCTTCATAATCATCAGCAGGAGTATAAAGATTTAAAATTTTGATAATCTAAAAGCAAGAAAATAATATTCTTAATACTTTTTAATGGTTGGATGATTAATATAATCATGCATGAACAAAAAACTATGTAAATAAAAATAATATTGCAATAACAATAAAGTTGTTGGGCAAAGTAAGCATGTTCATTAAATATTTTATGCTATCAGATACTTTGAATTCCTTTCATTTGCGTTACTATACAAGAGAATATCTACAGATTATTTATGCAGATAAGCATTTTACATAAAACTATAACCAAATACATATTATTTGCACGCAGTTAAACATATAATGATCTCTAAAAGTACAGAATAGCAATACACAACCCATGACATTTACTGCAACTGAAAGGATATTTTTACAAATTAAAGAAAAGAACATAATTGGATAAGAAACCCTTTTACATCCCAAAATCTTGTGAACTGATCAAATAAGAGGAGTATGAAGATTTGAACATACACACAACATACCAAAATAAAAGAGATTTGTTAGTCAAGTTCATATAAAAATTGAATATAGTCTTAAAAAAGAAAGAAAGAAAGAAAGAAAGAGTTGAGAACTCAGTGTTGTGAACGTATAATAAAAGTACTTAATGTGCTGCAATCATGAAAATAACATTATTAGGGAGGAAAAAAACTATAACCTTTGATAAAGTTTCATTGTTAAAATTCCTTTATAATTACCGTTAGTGAGTAGATGCAGCCTAAAATTACACATAGTAATAGAAAGGAAAGGTTTAAAAATCTTAGCATTAACATAAAAGAGAAAAGACACAGAAGAATTCAAACAATATAAAAATTGAAAAACTTACTTCAAGGCTTATATGCCTGAGGAAATGGAACAGTACATGCATATGTGCAAAGGACCTATCATTTCTAAATGTTTATTACCCTATTTTTAGACTGCTAAATTTTCTCCATTCAATTCTTTTAAAATTTACTCTCAAGATGGAGTTCCTTGTTATTTTTTCAACATTCCTGGCATTAACCCTCTCGCTGCGCATCCTGCGATTTCCACGGGCAACGTAGAAGTAGCAAAATTTGTGCAACCTGCGATTTCTGTGGGAATGAATTTTTGTCGTGTTTTTAACTGTGCAATCCGCTCTTTCTCCGTTCAAGGTTTCCTTTTGGCATTTCTGTGATGTTCAATTGTTTATTTAGATGTGGGCTAACAGATGGCGTTAGTTGTCCACATTTCTGCCAAATATACAAGAATACATAATGTAGCATTTTGTGCATGCTTTTCAGAGCTCAAAGATGTCTGGCAGGAAGCGTTTCGCATGTGCTATAACCTATATTCCTGATGATATTTCCGACATTGATAGTAGTTCTGACTCTGATTTCAAGTATATTGAAGATAGTTATTGCGAAACTGATGAGAATTTCTCGGATTCCTCTGCAGAGAGTGATGAATCTGAAAATTCAGTTTCTATTGAAAACGTTCAACAGTGGTGCAAAATTGATATGCAAAATATTACATTATGCAAATATTTTCATTAGTATATATGTTTTACCTTTGTATTTTATAAAATAAATCATAATTTCACCAATATTAATTTTCAAAATTTTCCTTTTATATCATTATTCTTCAATTTCAGTATTCTGACAACCTTTTTCTATGATCTAATTCTATACTGAAAGAAAACTCTTTTACAAAAAGTTTTCGTATATTTTAACTCTAAAATATACGTAGATTTGAAATATGTAATAAAAAATATATGCAATTTTTGAACCTATTTTGATTTTAAAAAGTACGCAATGAGAGGGTTAACAGCTTCACGGTGAGGGTCTTTCTTTCAAATAGATTGTTCCATTTTCCATGATATTTCAGATCTTCCAAGCCTTCAATAGTCTTATAGGCTTTCTTCTTTCCTTTATCAATATCTCTCCTTTCACTATTCTTCTCATCCTTGATATACTTGAGATGTTTGAAAATTAGGGACTTGCATGTTCATGTACATAAAACATTTTCCCCCGAAATTGCACTATTTTTTAATGAATATAACACTTTTACATATACTGGAAACAATTATATTCATAAAAATATGATAACATTGCTTTTTGTTAACAATAATTAAAAAATTCACTTATTTTACCTGTATTTTTAACAGATCTAATTACTTGTTAATAAATGAATATATTTACATACAGATAACTATTTCAAAATGTTTAAAATGTGCAGCTTACAAAGAAATGTACAATAATGATAATTAAAAAATAGAAATGACTGAATGTTTAAAATTTGAATTGAGGGGATGGAAAAAAGCTCAGAGAAATGTTTACAAATTACCTCGAATTTCTACAACTACTCAAAACGTTTCAGAAATTTTCATGTTGTAGCTTTAAACATATCAAACTGTGTGTGTATAAAAGATAATAATCTGATAATAATGGCCTTGACAATCAACCACCTTTTAGTTCAGGCAGCACCTTTAGAGTCATTAGACTTTTTCAATATCAGGGAAGTAAAGAAATCTGCAATACCCTTGCTGGGATGGATTTGAACTCTGGACCTCCCAAATATGTATCAAGCATGCTTCTAGTTACACCACGATGGCAGTCAGTAAAGAGAGAGAAAACACCTTGTATAATTCCATAGCTCTTGGCTAAGCTAACTCTGACAATTTAAGCAAATTGACAGGTATAAAAATAGCCTTCTTAACACACAGTAGGAATGGTTCTAATATTTCTCAGAAAAAGATTATAATCGTTTTGGACAAACATCACCTTGGATCTTTGATCATAAGGATGGAATTATGGACATGCCTCGTAGATGGAGTGAAGTCATAGATAATGTTTATCTAAACATGTTTAAGCAGCTTCTGAGAATATTTTAAATTAAAAAATGATATTTATATTGCCTCAAAATTTTCACAGGACATCCTAATATTAATAACATTTTAATTCCCATATTACTAAAATCATATTTAAAAAAAAAAAAAATTGTTGTAAATAATGCCTTTCATTTAAAAAAAATTGCAAAGAAATTCCTTTCAAAAAATCAATAAAACTAAAAATAAGAAATTATCATAATCACCTGAGAGGTAGTAAGCTTGTCGCACATATCAGAAACACTCTGCACATCTGCATCAGTTTTGCGAGCTTGCAGAAGTTGCGATGCTTGTACAATTGGAAGCAAAGTCTCTATTACCTCTGTGTATTGTATACGTAGATCCCTACACCATTGTTCTAAATGGCTTAGATTGTACCTAATTATTTTTAAAAGAAATAAGTTATATTATTAATCACAAGCAAACATAAAATGAAATATAAACAAAACACTAATACTTTTCCTATTTCAGAAACTTTTTCTTGACATTTTAATTAAAATTCTCAAAGTAATTTAATTACAATCCATGCATCTTATTTTAATAATGGTAATGCTTGTTAAATAATAAAAAATTAACGAGACTAAAAAAATCTAGCACATTTAGTACAATCTTAAAATGATGTGTTACAAAAAATTACATATAATACAACATAACAATAAAAAGGAGATCATAACAATTATACACACCAAACAAATATTCAAATGAATTTTAATCAACTGCTTAAGGGGACATTTGACATAAAAATTTATAAATTTTTGAATTTTCAAATTTGGGCTAAAAAAATAAAGTAGACTGAGATGAATCCAATAATATGTAATTTGTGCACGTTTCGAAATTTTAAGACAGAAATCTTCATTCCAAAAGTGCAAACAAGCATTAGTTAGCCCATAAGCCACACCAGTTTAAAAGAGACAGATGTTTGGTATGGTCACAATAAAGCTAGCTCTATTAGCTGGTAAAAAGTATGTTTATATAATATTTTTGTCAGAACCTGTTTTATAAGCTGTTAAAAGTGTGTTTAGAAGTCTCTCTGATACTAAAAACTACTATAAATTCATGGAAGAACTTAGAACCCGAATGAGAGTTTTAATAAATTGCATCCAGACCACACATACAAAAAACTGTTTTTGTGAGGGTCATCACCTTAAAATTAGGTTTGTTAGATGCGATAATATGTTTTAATGATTATGTATAAAGGTGCATTAAAGTAATGGAATCATTAAGAATACAACCAGGATTTTATATGGTAAAGTCTTTGCAAAGAATGCATTGGGATAGAATTCGTGAGGCTCATCTTGCTTACCAAAAGCTTTCTGAAATGGCCAGAAAGAAACATAAATTAATAAAACAGCTTGATGTAGAAATGTCAATTCAAGATGAATATGGTGCAGGAAAATATTAAAATGATTTTTTATAAATTATTAGCGTTTAATTGTTTTTTTTTTTTCCAGTTTTCCTCAAAATGAGGTTTTTTTTTTTTTTTTTTAAAAATTTTTGGTACATTTTTCTTGAAAGCAATTCAGCTTGGAAGGTTTAAATTTTCCTCAGTTGCTTATCTTAACTATTTCTTTCAAATTATGCAGGATATGAAATTTATGATCACTAGTTTTTAATATATTAAAAATTTGATAATATTTTTTTCCATGATTTTCAAAACATTTTACCAATTTATTTTTAATATTTTTTCTTTCTAAGTAAAATGTAAATTCTGCTTATTATTCTTAAATGATATGTTTTTAACCATCATGCAACATATGAAGAAGTCTGGTGCAGTATTTTTTAAGAAAAGTGTATCGAAATAGCACACTGTCACTAAAGATTCGTCAAAGGTAAGAGAAATATAACGGATGGTTTTTAAAAACATTAGTCTTTCTATTTATATTTTATGGGTTTAATATGATCTAAAATCTGTCTACTTTAAATGAAAAAAAGAATCTAGAGTATAAGTTTATTTTTTGAAAAGTTATACCCTAATAACTTTTGCTTCGAAATAGTTTCATTTCGCTTGTCACGATGTTGCATGTCCTCTTAATTAAATAATTTATTTAAAAGCAGCAATGCTGTTTGAACTACCACACATTTTGGCAAATTTTTATATGCAACTGCACTTTTTAATAGAATGAATTTTATTATCCAAAACATAATCTAAAAAGTTTCTTCAGTTTTTCATCTTTGAGTTTGTATGAAAAATTGTTTGTATACAAAAATAGTTAGATCAGGGATACTTGCATTCACATTTATTCAGCAACATCCATATTGAAAGTTGGCAAAATTATTTATTATTTTACTATGGCTTAGCAAATAAAAATAAGTATTTTTTACATATTTGCATATATTTCATATAAACTGAGATGAAACATGTTAGCATTTAATTTTGCTTATCAATATCAATCATGCCTTGATTATATCCAATAAAGCAAAGTCTGATAACACTTTTCCTGCCTCTACTTCGTTTCCTTTGTCTTTAATCCTTTTCACTTGAGTTAGCATTGTTCTCTTGTTTTTGAGGAAAAACTCTTGGTTACAGCAGACAATACGACACTCGAATTTTTAATTTATGCACTACACATGACTAACAGATTAAGTTCTATTCAAATTATAATGCACTAGGGAGTATTCCCTTGGGTTGTTTATCATATTGGCTGAGATCTATAATCTGATAGTCTCGGGCTATGGAGGTGTAAAATACACAAGCTTAGTTCCTGTTGTCTGAAAGGGTAGTGACTTCAGCCATCTGAGTGGGTGATAACAGCCCCTGAGATGAATTAAGTCCACCCCCTGAGAATGAGGTCTCTGGAAGCATGACAAATGTGACTAAAGAAATCTCTCTGGGAGCTTTGCAAGCTCACTCCTCCTGCCTAATACGAAGTTAAGCTATGGGGTAAGCCACATAGTGTGGTCAAATAATACTCATAGAATCCATATAAATACTATTATTACCACACCAGGAAGTACAATCTGATGTTTTTGCACTTCTCCTTTCCTTAGCATAATCTCCCTCTCACCTTGCATTGAGAGATTTTAAATGCCCTCATTCTGAAAAATTACTAATCAAACCTTGTCACGATTCGGATCAAGATTCAACAGCATGTACCGACACCATTGTTAACTACAATAACATCAGAAGGGGCAGACATTAAACCTTTGTTTATTTACTGATGGTACTTACAAATACTATTTGCTTGCTAATAGGCATCTACCTATGTAATTCTGATGAATCAATGCTTTGTACCAGCTAGATCATTGCAAGATAGAAGCAGGAAGTGAAAATTAATGACATGTTAAATTAAATATTTTTTTAGGATCTCTGCCAGCTTTCAAATTATTATATTCATAACAATATGCTAACACTGCTTTTTGTTTACAATAATAATAAAATTCAGTTATTTTACCTGTATTTTAAACAGATCTATTTTTTTGTTAATAAATGAATATATTTAAATACAGGTAAATATTTCAAAATGTTTAAAATTTGAAGCTTATGAAGAAATGTACACTAGTGATAATTTGGAAATAAAAACTCTTCCACAAATTTAAGTTGAATGCAAGAATATGTAAAAATTATAAGTGTATCACATTTAATGTATATTAACACATGCTAAATTAGATTTACCTTATTTGCATACCCTTTGACCAATGGCACATGTCTTTACGTAATAGTAAATTGTTCAGTGCTCCAGCACATACGAAGTAGAAAAGCTGTAAATATGAAATAAAAAAGAGGAAATGATAAGTTAAAAAAGAATAATTTAGAGGACACACTGATATGAAAAACAAAGTAAAAATATAAATAATCTGTTCATAAGCAAACCTGTTTATAAACTTGAGTAATAAGTTCAGGATCAACACCATGGATGCTAAGAACTTTGAAGAAGGCCCCAAGCTAAAAAGAAAAGAAGAACCTTAAGAAACTTATTTAACATGCAACATAAAAAAAATGAATCAGAATTTCTTCGAGAACATCACCCTTGATCATACCTAATGGCAGCAATGACAACGCTTTGAATTTTACAAGTATTACACTTCAACTATACAAAATAAGCTATTAATGCATATAATTAAACAGTATCTAACTGAAAGAAAATGTTTGATAGGCAAAATTAAGATTGTAAATGACATTAAAACATGCTCTTAAGAAATATCTGACTGATTTTATATGAATGGTCATTTCACAGTAACATCTTAATGACATCATTTATAAGTTCCAGACAAAAATCACGACAAAGTTCATCATTTTCAGAAATTTATAAAAATTCAACAAAACAACATATTAAAAAAAAAAAAAAAAAAAAAAACTAAACAATTTAAGTATTTTCAAACTTAAATTACATGAATGCAGCATTTCTTTTATTTATTTTACCTCTACGAAAGATGCTTAAAAACAAACATTTGTTTTTTGTACATAACTAGGCCTATAATATTAACTGGAAATAAAATTCTGCAGTAAAATTTATAATTATTTTTAAGAATAATACACACATTATATCAATTATTTCATATAAAATGGGTTGATTATAATTCATTAATTGTTTAATGAATATCTTTTGACATACTGGGTATATCAACCACATCAAAATTTTCCTTTAGTGGTACATTAACTAATTAAAAATCTATACTATTAAAATCTGTGTCTGTCTATTTGTAACACCATCTCCTCCAGAACAGTGGAGAGTTTAGTTTCGAGAGAGGTAAACCCCCCCCCCATTCCAAAAATTTGTGGGAAGCCATTTCGACCAATCTCATCTTTGTACTATTTTAATCAGCCAAGATATTAATTAAAAACTCTGAAAATGCAGAACATTGGCAACAGAAAATTTATTTATGGATTGGTTGTTGTGGGTTGTATGACAGGTTATTTATTGATTGCTGAGGGTTGTTGCAAGATATTAAAAAATTATTTATGAATTGGTTGTTGCAGGTTTCATGTGATATTGATTTTTGATTGTTGCAAGATATAAACATTTTACCGACCGATCGGCTATTAAACAGCTTTTTCCCCGAACGCCTACCGACTCATAGCTTTGGTGGTCGTGTGTGCTTAATGCATGATATAATTAAAGAAAATAAGAATAGACAATCTCCTATAACAAAAGAATATATTAAATACTAAATTACAATTTAAATTACATTGCAGAGATCAACACAGAGCTCGGAACACAGTTCATGCTACCTTCGCGTACAGTTGTGTGACGAGAAGTCTGAGTGAGTAAAGATGTCGCTTTGCTGCTCCGATTAAGAACTGGATTTTACACGTGGCGCCATCTCATGAATAGAAGTTGAAGTATCTGTCGGAACGCCACAGTACTCCCCCCCAAGTACCATCGGTACGTTATAAGTACTTTGGGTTAAATTTAACCTTTCTTCCAGATCTGGTAGTTTTAGGTTGCTCTTTAACGGGATGTAAGCTTTCTTCCGGGAGTGATGTTAATGAGGAAGTTGTTGGATCTTGCATTAGAAATGCTGGTTTGAGACGATCGATTCCAATCACTGATTGTTTGCCATTGCAGATGATGGTGAAATGTTTCGGTGTTCGTTTGACAACTTTGAATGGACCATCATATGAAGGTGTTAAAGTTGGCTTGATTGCATCGTTGCGCACGAATACGTGCGAAGATGTCTCAAGCGCAGGATGTACAAAATAACTTGGCTGGTTATGCGAAGATGCTGGGGTTGGCGAGATCTTGCTCATGGTCTCACGTAAACGTTGAAGGAATGTTGGAGGGTCGATTACTGGAGTAGATTCCGGGTGAAAGAATTCACCTAGCAGACGGAGGGTTGCACCATATAACATTTCAGCACAAGTGCTACCAATGTCTTCTTTGAATGCTGCGCGAAGACCAAGCAAGACTAGGGGTAAGGCTTCTGCCCAGTGTGTGCTACTGTGGCACTTCAGACCTTGTTTGAGAGATCGGTGAAAGCGTTCCACCATCCCATTTCCAGATGGATGGTATGGTGTTGTGCGAATATGGCGAATGCCAAGAAGGGAGGTGAGGGATGCGAACAAGTGACATTGAAATTGTCGGCCTTGGTCAGTAGTGATGGTGGTAGGCATGCCAAATCTTGAAAGCCACTGGGAGATGAATGCTCGAGCTACAGTTTCAGCGGATATATTTTCAATAGGAATGGCTTCAGGCCATCTTGTGTACCGATCAATACAAGTGAGGAGGTAAGTGTAACCATTTGAAGGAGGCAATGGGCCAACCAAGTCTAAGTGTACATGATCAAAGCGTCTTGCTGGAAGGTTAAATTGTTGAATGGGACTGTGAGTGTGACGGGATACTTTACACCGTTGACATCTAATACATGAACGAGTCCATTCTGTGATGTCTTGATTCATCGCTGGCCAGACAAATCTGTCTGCGATCAGCTTTTTGGTGGCACGGATTCCAGGATGTGCCAAATTGTGCAAGGCATTAAACACTTCACGTCTAAAATTGACAGGCATATAGGGACGTATTCTATTGTTCTCTATGTCACAGTAAATTTTAAGCGTTGGATCAATGTGCAGCGGTTGTAACTGAAGGAAGGTTTGTGGATTTGAGATTAGGTTCTTGAGTTCCTCATCATGCAATTGAGCTTTTGCAATTTCAGAGAAATCTGGGGTAGTGAGGTTGATATTGTTTACCCGAGACAAGGCATCAGCGACACAATTATCAGTACCAGAGACATATCTGATATCTGTACTAAACTGGGCGATGAAATCCAGATGTCGAAGCTGACGAGGAGAACATGAGTCAGAGTTTTTCCTAAAAGCGAAGGTTAATGGTCGATAATCGGTGAAAATGATGAAGTCGTGTCCTTCCAAGTTGTGCCGGAAGTATTTAACAGCACAGTACACAGCAAGTAGCTCTCTGTCATATGTGCTGTATTTCCTTTCTGGATGTAGTGAGTTTTCTGGAAAAGAATGCCATTGGGGAAAGTCCTTTAGTGGTATGGGCTTGAAGCACTGCTCCTATGGCCGTGTCAGATGCATCTACCATTATAGAGAGCTGATCACTAGGTGAGTGATAAGAAAGTGTGGCTGCATTTGCCAGATCGTGTTTGCATTGCACGAATGCTGCAGATGCAGATTCAGTCCAAGGGACAGCTCGTTGATCGTTTTTTTTTTGCTATTCTTCAGAAACTCATGTAGGCAGGCTTGTGTTTTTGCGGCATTTGGCAGAAAGCGTCGGTAGAAATTTAACATTGCTAGAAAACGCTTCAGTTCAGAGATGGTTTTGGGCTGAGGTAGGTCGTTAATTGCTTTGACTCTTTCCGGTAAAGGTTTAACTCCGTTCTGGGTGATAAGACATCCAAGAAAGGAAACTGAGGGTTGACCAAGTACACATTTGGATGGATTTAGTTTTAATCCATGATCTTTAAGGCGAGTGAAAATCTGACGCAGATGTTTAAAATGTTCTTCCGCATCTGTAGATGCAACCAGGATATCATCAAAATATGGGATGCAGAAATCGAGACCAGACAGTACTTGGTGTATGAAACGCTGAAATGTTTGGCCAGCATTGCGAAGGCCAAATGGCATATATAAGTACTCAAAGAGACCAAATGGTGTAGTCACTGCGGTCTTGGGCACATCTTCAGCATGCACTGGGATCTGATGATATGCTCTGGCAAGATCGAGGGTAGAAAATATGTTTGTTCCATGAAAAAGATGGGTACAGTCTTGGATATGTGGGACTGGATATCTGTCAGGGACTGTGATGGCATTAAGTCGACGATAATCTCCACAAGGCCGCCAGTCACCATTAGACTTTTTAACCATGTGAAGTGGACTGGCCCATGGACTTTTAGATGGGCGAATGGTTCCCTGTGCTAGCATGAATTCAAATTCTTTGCGAGCAGCTTTTAGCATCTCTGGAGAAAGACGACGACGCTTGGAAAATACAGGTGGGCCATGTGTTTCAATGTGATGATACACTTCTGGCTGATGAGTATGCTGCCCTGATTTGGATGGGTTTAAAATGTCAGGGAATTCTGCTAATAACCGATGAAACCGTGTGCTGCCCGATAAAACACTTATGTTGGTAGGTACATTTGATACGTGAGAAGCTTGGCCCTGTGATGTTAGCTGAGTTGTAGCATCAATTAAGCAATTATTCTTGACATCCACTAGAAGGTGGAAATGTGTCAAGAAGTCGACACCAATAATTGCTTGAGTTACATCCGCAATAATAAAAGGCCAGTTGAAAGTCCGGCGCAAGTTTAAATCAAGTGTCAATAGTTTGGTGCCGTAGGTTGCAATTTGGGTACAATTGGCTGCATACAGTACAAGTTTATTAAGTTGGTGAGCATTTGTTTTAGTTCTCGGGAGCACTGATATGTCAGCTCCAGTATCTACTAGAAAACATAACTGAGTTGAACGATCAGCCAGTACTATTCTGTCGATGTGGCGGACATTCTGTTGGCCAGCAGAAGACCACCCATTTAGTTTCCCGCTTGTTCAAAAGTGCATGGAGGGGCACACTTGCGAGCTTGAGAGCCAAAGTTCATATGATAAAAACATATGCCACTTGTGGGTTCTTTGTACTGCGTTCGAGTATTAAGACGAGATGGACTCCTGCTTCGGGCACGAAATTTATTACGTGGGCCCTGATTTGATCGATTGTATCTCCGTGAAGCATGAAGACTTGTAGAGAGTTCAGATACTTTTTTGGTCAATTCAGCCACTTGTTGTTCGAGGGATGAACTAGAAGGTGCAGCATTAGCAGCACTGACATAAGCTGGAGTAACAAGTTCATTAATTTTGTCAGCCATTGCTGCTAAACGGGTTAGATCTTCATTGGAAGCAGCAAGAATTATTTGTATGTTATTAGGGAGACGCGAAAGTCATAGTGACTTCAACAAGTCGTCACTAAAATGGCTTCCTGCCAGATCACGCATTCGTGACAGCAAGTATGAAGGTCGCTGATCTCCAAGTTCAAGTCCTTGTAGTAAAGTACGTATTTTTGAAGATTCACTTTCTGAATAGATTTCAATGAGCCGCTGTTTCAGTTTGGAGTATTTATCACAATCAGGTGGTTTGAGAATTAAGTCATGCACTGAATTCAGAATATCAGACTCAATTGCTGCAACTACATGGTCGAATTTTGTAGAATCCTCACTAATGCGAGCAATAGAAAATTGTGCTTCGATCTGAGCGAACCACAATGAAGGATTATTTTTCCAGAAAGGCGGTGGCTTCACCGCAACGCGTGTGATTTGTGGCTCTGGTGGAATATCGTCGGGCATACTGATAGATAATTTTCACTTTAAATAATAAACACTTAACAGCACAAATATTGTAGCATGAAGATACACTATTGATATTTTACCATGATAACAATAAATATTTTAACCATGCAGAAAAAATTTACGTAACGATACACACACAAATAATACAGGGTCAGCAATTACACACACAAATAATATTTTACCGAAATGCATTTGAAAAGAAACCCCTATTTGAGAAAAAAAAAAATGATGCGTTCATTTTGTATTGCGCACACACAAAATCACCACTTCACACTGCTAAGGCACTTTCGAAGGAAAAAGGAAATCACTCCTGTAGCATGTGGGAAAGAAATTCACTACTTTCGAACACTGAGGGAAGAATTTTGCCGTAGCACGTTGCAGAAAAATTACTGATGTAGCACATTTAGCGAAAATCACTGTTGTAGCACATTTGTCGTTGAATGATCGAAGAATTATTGCACGACTGGCGAAGTCAGCGGAACGGAACAGATCACATTGATGATTTGCTGAAGCTCCTTGCGATGATATGCACGACTTTGAAAAAAAAACACAAGCAATATATATCAATACTTCTAGAAATAATTGAAGGGGTACGTTGTAGCATACGTTTAATGTCCATATTCGTTGTTATTTTTAGTCAGTTCTTCAAAATGCCTTGGATGCACGTGGCTTAGGGTCGTTGAAAATGCATTCTCAGTAGCGTGCTCAGTCAAAAGGTCACCACTTTTGGTGGTCGTGTGTGCTTAATGCATGATATAATTAAAGAAAATAAGAATAGACAATCTCCTATAACAAAAGAATATATTAAATACTAAATTACAATTTAAATTACATTGCAGAGATCAACACAGAGCTCGGAACACAGTTCATGCTACCTTCGCGTACAGTTGTGTGACGAGAAGTCTGAGTGAGTAAAGATGTCGCTTTGCTGCTCCGATTAAGAACTGGATTTTACACGTGGCGCCATCTCATGAATAGAAGTTGAAGTATCTGTCGGAACGCCACATAGCCTATTAATTGGCTTTTTATCCTGAACATCTACCAAACGATAGCCTATTAATCAATTTTTTTTACCAACGCCACCGATAGCCTATTAATAGCTTTTTGCTCGGGGCTACTTAAAAATAGCCTATAAATCGGTAGCCATGGCAATAAACAATTGCTTTTTTTCTATATCATGTGCATTTTATTATTAGGGAGAATCTGTGGCTGAGCGACCGGTTGGACATGCGTATGCTGTTGAACCACTAGCAGTTGGTAAAGTATTAATTAAAAACACTGAAAACGCTAATTTGTTAACAAAAAAATTATTTACAAATTGGTGCTTGCTTGAAAAGGCAGTTAGTTGAACAATAACTGAATAATATTTGCTGTAACACTTCACTTACTTCATGTAGCAAACTGTCAAGAGCTCTTTGAGGATCTACAGGAGATTCAATTTCTCTAGCAACACTAGATGATCTGCCTCTCATGCCTGATGGCTTATTCCCAGAAATTCCTGGTATAGCTTCATGTTCCAGAACAGCAGGAACTAAAAGGGTCAAAAGGCAAATCAGAACCTAAAAGTAATCTGGACGGAAAACTATGAGGATCTTGTTTAATTTTTGCTACACTATTAAAAATACTCTTAATACAGCACAAGCAGTGACAAATTAAAGCAAATGAACAGAGGAAATTTTGGGGGTAGAATTTCCAACAAAGGAAGTTTTTGTGTTTTATTCCATGATAAAATACAAATATGACCTAATTTCCTTTAAAAAGTTTCACCAAAGATTTTTTAAAAAAAATCTCAAGGCAGAGAATGAGTGTGTGTGTTTTTTATCTGAATTAAAAAAAAAAAAAAAAAAAAAAAAAAAAAAACTAATTATTGCTTCATAACCTACAATCAAAGAACCCTGTATTTACCTATATAAGGTTGAACTCGTTCTTCCATAAGTTTTATCACAGCTTGGTAAATCCACACAGCAACATCACTCAAAACTTGTCGATACTCAGACAAATCAAAGTTTCTGAGGCACTGTTCATTCTGTTTTGGTGTATTTTCTATTTGGAATGCCTAAATAGAGAGAGACGATCATATATATTTATATATGAGCGTAAACATATACAAAAATTTTAGTTCTAATCTTAAAATTTATTATTTCAGAACAAAACAAGCAAAAGTATTAGAATTGTTTGCACAGTAAAAGAAATATTATAAAAATCTGCTCAATGGAAAAGATGTCCAAATAACTTGCTCATGGAGTCAGATATAAAAATTAGCTTTTCCAACTGCTTTGCAATTAACCATGACATTTTTTTTTTTCATTTCTTTAAAAATAAAGCTATTGAACAGGAATTCGAAGCTAGAAAAATATTTTCATACTTTCACATAATTTCAAAAACTTGCTACATTAATGTAGTATTCTCAATTATATTTGCTTATATTCTTTTGCTACTTTAAGTCTTCAAATTCAAAAGTATGTCTAAAAGAATGTAATTTTATCTATGAATAAAAACTGTCTCCTTCCTTCTAGGTAACCATCTTAGAACATCCAAATCTTTCCTACATCCAAAAACCACATTTCAGAAACAATCTTCAATCCCTCCCCTTCCCTTTTACCAATCTTTCAACTACTACTCTCCTCCAACAGTATATTTTAGAAAACTAAAATATATTTTGAAACATATTTCAAAGTAAAACAAGTTCAAATATTCCATTTAATTTTATTTAAAAGATTCTACATTTTTGTTAAATTGCATAATATATATAATTAAGCTAAAATAAAAGTTTAAAATTAGATAAATGCAAAACTGGATTTAAATAAAACTCTCTGAACAAGAGAAAATTAACTGACATTAATAATACTTTTTAATTTAGAAAATACCTCTACATATAATGTCCATTATAGAACAAGAGAATAAAATACCTTGTCTCCACTGTATTGTTTTAAATTATGTAATAGCCGGCAAGTATTGGCCAACCACAATATTGTGTAATCAAGATCTTCATGACGTTTCTGAAATTATAATAAAATGAAAGTATCATCATAAAGACATTATTTTTTCTCAACACGCTACAAAAGAAAAAGCTGCTACTCCACAAAAGACAAAAATTTCAAATAAAATAGGAAATCATCATTTTATAAAGAATAACCAGTAATATTATGCAAATATTAAACAAAATTTTGTCAATATAAGCTTTACATAACAGTTTGCATACAAAAGTTATAGCATACCTTTATCACACGTTTTATTCCTTGAATAGTATTATTCAGCAAACACCTTACTTTCTCATCATCATTTATGTAATCTGTGTGGCGAATGCACATAAATAATATATATGCAGGCAAACCAGGCAATAAATTTACAGCTATTTTTGGCTTCAAATCTGTAATAATACAATTTTAGAATAAAAATTTAACAGTAATGTAGCTAATTAAAATCATTTTTATAAAACTATATCAGATTATTTCTGCTAATATATATCAAGAAACAAACACCATAATCTTTCATTTTAAAATATATACAGACAGAAAAACAATTAAAAAGAAATTATCATGGAAAAAATGTGGGTATTTTCTGATTATCTGCTTGCCCCCCTGAAAAGCCGTTAACTCACTGGTGACCTAGGAGAGCATTCGTGAACTCGAGGATGACTAATTTTTCAACAAGCTACTACTTTTTCAAAATGGCAGCCCATTAAGAATTCCATACGAGAGCAATCCATCAAATTAAAAAAGCAAGAACATTTAACGTTTTTAAAAAATTCTCCTTCTTTTTTGGTACCGTTTGTTTTCTTTATGTAATAAAGTATTTAACTTTTTCAAAAATATTTTTGCACTATTGTTCTCTTTATGTAAACAGGATCTGTATTCACAAAAAAAAAAAAAAAAAAAAAAAACAGATTTGAACAAACTCTACTCTGTACAACTTTCTCAAGGCATACTGGTCAAAACTGACATGAATTACATGAACACCTAGATTGCCAAATACATACTTCTTGATTGACATCAAAGTGCAAAGAATTACTTTGGCAATATATTCTTTAACTCATCAAAACTTTTTTATGGCTTTTCGGTATCAATGCAGATAATCAGAAAGTATCAAAATACGTGATGAAGCTTTTAAAATAACAGTTTTAAGAAATAATAACAGGAATATTGAAATCACATTAATGTAGTTCTTCATTTATAAAAATGTAAATATTTTTCAGATATGCTTTGTTAATTTGAATTTATAGGAGTTTTGGTTTCACTGTTTTGGTTTCACCTTAGGGTGGAACATGAAAATAATAATAATAACCAAAAGTTATATCATTTAGAACTTGGAAAGGCTGATGAATGACTGTTTTCAGAATTTCAGGTAGTTATTTAGCATTTCCTTTGATAATTGAAATTTGTTACTTGTGCTAATTAATTAATTACTGTTTGATAATAATTGTGTTTTTCTATTTACATTTAGATTGCAGAAATTAGTAAAATCTAGTATGATGAAAATTTGCTTTAAATGCAATCCATTCATGTTATGTTGGATGCTACAAAATTTCGAAAGAGTATAAAATACATTATTTTATTGTAAGATTTTGAGTTTAAGATAAATAGCTTCGTCATGGGCCAGAAATGTCCCAATTTAAAATCCCTAAAGGTATAAATTTGCTGTTGGCTTTTCCTGCGATGGGGAAAAATATAATTAGAATAGAATGCTGCAACTGAAGGTTGTATAGATTGATCTGGCACTGTGCCGCATAAGATTATTATTTGTTTGAATCATATTTGTTATTGATTACAATAAATAATCAAAAGGCACTTGTTGCAAAAGAAATGACTCAACACTTCAAAACTATTTAGTGATAATTCTTGACATAGCAACTACAGATTTTGAACACAGAACAACTTCGTAGATGAATAAAAAAATTATGCTTCTATAAGATTAAAAAGAAAATATTAGTAAAAATATAAAAGTGCATAAGGACATAAACAACTTACGTTGAAAGAAATGTTTAAAAAGCAAAATAAAATAAATGTTAACATCAAGTTTTCTTTCTTTGTTTTCTATTCTTTTTGGAGAAAGGATAAATTTTGATTTTTTTATGCCATAAATGCTTTATTATTTCATAAACAACTACTTCATATTTGTAATTTTATAATTTTTACATGTCATCTAATTAGATTTGAATTAACGATCTAAAATTATGAAATTTGAAAAATCCAGAATCCCTTAACTTTCCAGCGGGCGATTGTATGTGCAAGATACACTAGATATTAATTTCACATTTGTTTCGTAGGCCAGAGGGCGTTATGACTGTGTGCCCCTGACTATTCTCTACTCTTCATTCGCCCTTTTTTCAGTCGTCTGTTGGATTTTGACGGATTAATGCAAGTTTGCAGATTTACTATTTGTACTCCAGAAATACGTGTGACCGTTGAAGTAAGTTTTTGTTATATCTAATTTCCTTTTTCCTTATAGAAAATCTTTATTCTTTTGCATCTAAATCTTATGATTTTATATAATTTGTGTGCATAATTAATTACCTTTAATGATAAAATAGAAGCACTGTATACATCGTATACGAGCAACCATGTATGATATTTTTGTTCTTTTCTTTTCAGTTATGGCGAATAAAAGTGAAATGCTCGACATGAATGATCTGAAGGATTTTGAGATTATAAGAAATATGCTTTTATGTGACAGTGATAACGATGAGGACATTATTTTAGATGAACATTACAGATGAAGATGAGCAAGTTTCAGAAAGAGAAGGTGATTCAGAATCGGAGATAAGTGCAGAGAGCAATTCTGAAGAGGAAAATAATTATGATAACTCTTCCGAAGTGTATATAGCTCATCAAATGAAAAACAGAAAAGTCATCAATTCTTGCACATGGCATAAAGAACCGTTTAACAAAACTAAATGAGTGCCTCATAACATATGTCTTCATGTTCCTAGAGTCATCGGTGACGCTAAATATCTAACAGATATTTTGGATATATGGAAATGCCTCTTTACTGATAGTATGATAGAAATCATCGCTGAAGATATGAATAAGTTTATTTCTTCTGTGAGGTCTAATTATTCTTGTATAAGGGATAGTAGAGACACGGATGGAGCAGAAATAAAAGCTCTTTTGGGCTTACTTTACTTAGCTGGTATTTATCATGGTAACAGAGTTAATCTTGAGGAACTATGGAGAATGGATGATTTTAAAGTAGTAATGAACTTGAAGAGATTTTTGTTTTTATTAAGAGCTTTACGACTTGATGACATAAACACAAGAGCAGAACAAAGAGGAGTTGACCACTTGGCTCCAATAAGAAACATCTTTGAAAAGTTTGTCTCTAATTGCCAGAAGTGCTATTCACTTGGAGAGAATGTCACAATCGATGAGAAATTAGAAGTATTTTGAGGAACATTCAATACACTCCTAAAAAACTGAACAAATATGGCATAAAAATTTATGCCATGGTAGACGCTCGTATGTTTTACACATACAATATGGAAATTTATGCTGGAGTGCAGCCAGATGGTCCTTTTTACGTAAGCAACAAACCACAAGATGTTGTAAAAAGGTTGAAAGAACCTATTCATAACACTGGAAGAAATGTAACTACACAGAAAACTGGTTTTCAAGTTTTGAGTGAGTACAAGATCTAGATGGAAAAAAAAAAAAAAAAAAATGTCATTTGTAGGTACTTTGAAAAAAATAAACCTCAAATTCCGGATCAGTTCAAGCTGACAAAAACTCAGGAACCCAATACAAGTCTTTTTGGATTTATAAAAAATATGAAACTTCTCTTCTATGCACCAAAACATTATAGAAGCGTCATATGATTTCAAGTCTTCATGATGACGTATCAATAGATGAAGATATCCAGGACCAAATGAAATCTGAGATTATCACATTTTACAATTGTACCAAAGGAGGTGTGGATACAGTGGACAAACTCAGTACTTCCTACAATATTGCCAGGAACACCAGGTGTTGGCCTCTTGTAGTTTTCTTCTCTATGCTGAATATAGCAGCAATCAACAGCTACATAGTTCATTTAATGCATAATAGTGAAAAATTACTTAGAAGGCAATACCGGCAAAAGCTAGGAAATGCTCTTATCAAAGAAAACGTTGAAAGAAGAAGCCTTACCTCTCTTCAAAGTGAGCTGAAATTAAAATTGTTGAAACAAAAAGCAGGTTGGTTAGGTGTTGTTGAAGAAATGACTTCAGGGGAAAAGAGATGCAAACCTTGCCAAAATGACAAGCGCACTAAAATTACGAGATTCAGCTGTGAGATTTGTTTAAAATTCATTTGTCTAGAGCACTGTAAACGCATTTGTTCAAACTGCAGCGATGCAATGAAGTGATTATGAAAATGATTTTTTATGTAATATTTAATGCGATTTTCCACTTACTGATTAAAAATATAAAAGTTCAGTTGAAATATTGGCAGTTTAATTTTGCTTTACTTTCAAGTTAGTTTGGTAAATCTTTAGTCCTTTTTATATTGTTTTAGTGTTTTATACTTATTTTATTTTCCTTAATTTAAAGTTAATATTGTTTAACTCAATTGTACTTATTAACATTTAACTATTTACAAAATAATTTTAATATTTTTGCTCTGGAAAATTTATTTTCTATAATAGCCCATCTAGGAAATACGCGCGATCTTTCTTGTTGGTGCAGAAGTAGCACCCGCTGGAAGGTTAAGTTCTGGATCTTGAACTTTGTATTTTATGTATAATTGAATAAATATATAACACAGTGATTCATACTTACCATAGATAAGATTTTTAATAATAAGGGGTTCATCTTCCTTTTTATATTCAAACATTCCCAAATATTCCACTTCCTTATGTTTAACTAATGGCATATCATTTGGCTTTTCTTTTATTTCTATATCCAATACAGGTTCCCCACCTAAATAATATATGATTACGATTTTGAAAAAAAAAAAAAATTATTAAAATTAATTGAAAATGCATTCAAACAAGAAGTTTTACAAACAATAATACAAAAGTTACTAATCATGAACTATATAAATCTATATATGCAAGAGAAACATATGAAAAATATATCTAATATCAGTAAAAAATATACCATTTACATAGTAATAAAATTTATTATATACATTTTTATTCATAGCATACCAGAAGAAAACTTCTAAAGCTTTTTCCATGCTTTTCTCATGTGCATATGCCAGAATCACATGTATTTTTAGAGATTTGTGGCAAACTTAACTGTACTGATTTTTATTAATGGTGGAACAATCAGAAAATGTGTGAGTACTTTCCTAACTATAGTGCAGTCTTTAAATTAAGACATTATACAATAAAATAATGTAACATATCAGAGTAAGTAGCATAAATATACAGCAGTTATTGGAGTTTGAAGTGAGCTTTTATTTCCTGTTGCAGATGCAGAGGAAGAGATCTTAAATAAGGTTTTCCTATGATAATCATTTTTTAAGCCCTTGATACACAACTTCCCAAATGTGCTATGATGGTGTTACGCTAACTGGGTGAAAGCACACTTAAATTACTCAGATATGGCACATGTGAAACTTTCCAGCATGTGAACTTTCTGGTTTATAGAATTTGGAATCATGGGTGAGATTCCTTGTCCCAAAGATTCCATCAACCAAAGGCCTCATACATGACCAACACATGAGACTAACTTCAAAATAAATACTGAATCAATACGAATTTGACAGCAATGTGTATCTGAGAAAACTTTCTCAAAATTTCAAAAATTTTCCAATATGAGATTTTATTAAGTATGAAATTTGATGAAACTGCAGAATTTTTGCTCGAAATTAAAAATCCCTATTTATAAAAAATTAATTTTTATTACAGCTCTTTTTTATTGTGGTTTTGAAATTCCAAAGTATAACCTTTTTAAATCTTTAAATATTATAACAAAGAAAAGTATGATAGCCAAGAAAATTGTCATACAATAGTTTAATCGCATATTTAAATAACACAATAAATTAACCACAAATTCTTTACTCACCATGAGGACTAAGAATCACAGAAGAACGTTTAGAAGCTACGCCTGCAATCAGAGATGAAAGCAAACATGGGAATAAATGACAGAAAACCAACCACCAAAAGTCAGAAAATGTTCAAGACGTGTTAGAATGATAGAGAGTGTTGATGCCATACGACAATGTTAAAACAACACAAAAGCAAAGCATTACATGGCAGATATTAAGAAGAAAGGAAAAGCTTACGTGACACAAATATTAGAGAGACTGACAGAGGAATGCAGAAAATGAAGTAATGAAGCAGACAAGAACTGAATAAATTTACAAAAATTTTATGGCTGAAGTGGGAATAATAATGCAATGACTAATCACAAAAACTAAAGCTGCATGCAATGAATTTCATCTACAATGTATTTAAAAATCCAATAAATTCAGGAAGCATCAAAATAGGCAATTATTTGACAATGAAATACATTGCATTATATGTAAAACATTACAAAAATTTATATATGATAATACACTAATGTGAGCTATTGAAATGTAAATGAATTGCCTTGGAATACAGATTCCAGTGAGTTCTTTAAATAAAAAGCTTATTTTATATTTTATTCTCAGAAATCTATGCAACATTTAAAAATATGCTTTAAAATCTTAGCAACTCTTAATTAATATAAAAAAAGATCAGGTTGCTTTACAAGAATTAGAAATGTATTTGCAAGGAAAAAAAATTTTAAGCCTGCGACCTCTAGAATGGAAATATAATATTCGTAAATTTATTTTTCATTGCAGATCAACTAATTAGTTTTTACAAGTTTTCTTTTTAATAAAAGTAATTTTTTTTATTTTACATACATAAAAATAACGAATGATTACTCATACTTAACTGAAAATAGAAACCAAATTTAAAACACTATTTACATTATAAGTTTGCCAAAAACTTAAACAAAAAGTACAAATGATTTATACAATTACATATACAATTAAATTAACCACACAAACAACATATAATCTTACCTGTATCTTTAATTTTCTTAGCATATATCTTCAATTGTTTCTTTAGTTTTTTTATTTGCTCCGATAAAGTGTCAATCTTTTCCCTAAGATCCTAAAAAATAAGAAAAGAACAGCAATTAGCAATTACTATTCAACAACTCAATTTGGTTGGTTATTGTTTCTGAAGCAAATGTTCACAGAGTTGTCACGCTGAACAATTTGACAAAACTAGGTATAAAGTCAAACACCATTAGCTAATATTATATTACGAATTCTTCCAGCTCCAAAAATACATTTTTGGGAGGAAAGCACTATTTTAATGATATTCATCTTTCAGGATGAAAAAGAAAAGAATTTATCTACCTTATAATAAAACTGCAAAATTCTGTATAGCTTGATACAGGCTAACCTTTAGATTTATTTATATCAAAATATGATTTCTTCAGTTATGAATAATGCCTTCAATAATTTACATAGTTCAATTAAGAGAACAACCAGAATTATGAAAAATTCCTTCAATAATTTATGTTTCATTAAAATTTTTGCAATTATGAAAAATAATTTGTCATTTAACTTTTTTTTTTTTTTTTTTTAATTTTATAAAAATCTACAGAAGTGATTTTCTCACAAAATTTTTAAGAACAGAATAAACAGTAATTGTGGCTTCTGCAGTTTAGAAGAATTTTATGATAATGTTTATGATAATGTATCCCCCCTTTTTAGGGGTGGTGGTGGTGAAGGGAAGTCTATTTAAAATAATCAGAAAGTAAATGGTAAATTAAAAGAGGGGAATTCATCACAATTATCAAAAAGAATTTATAAGTAATTAATAAAAACTACAATTACACTTACCACATTTTCACTCGTTAAACGATTTATTTCATGCTGTAAAATAGCATCAGTCTGAGCCTGGGGTGTTTTCTTCAGATTCTATTTGAGGGAAGGAAAAAGTATTCTCAATTCTTAATTTAAAAGTGCAATTCTTAATTTTACAAAATATGTAAAAACTGTAATTAAAAAAAAAAATTTTTTTTTTTCATTACTTGCCTGACTTAAAAGTTTTTGCTGTCTCTCATTATCCTCTTGCAACTTTTGTAATTCATGCCTTAATTCTTTTTCCATTTTTTCGGCATTAGTTTTCTCAGTCTGGATTTCAGCCTCAAGTTGTCTAATTAAATTGAAACAAACCATAAAACAAATGCATATTAAAAATTACAATTTTAAAATATTTGAAATTAACAATATATTTCCAACTACTAAACAGTAATATATAGTTCTCTACTTATCCGAGCCATTTAGCTTAAATAGACATTAGTAAAATTAACAGACTGAACCAAAATGACTTATGATAAAATGAAAATAAATGTGTTATATAAATGTCAAATTGAATAATAAAGAAATTAAAATCTTGTAGAAATGTAATTCCTGATAAGGAAAATATCATTTAGATTATTAGGCTTTCAAATGTCTTCTATTGTTGAAATGGAGAAAGAAGGGAGGGAGAAAAAAGTAAAACACAATTGAAGATTCAACCAAAAAAGTGCAAAACTTCTGATTTAAGATAAAAATGTACACACATATCGAAAAGTATTTTGTGTAAATAAAAAGAATATCATTAAAATTGATAGGTTCTTTTAAATATAATATCAGGATGTATTTATATGTGCTTTTCAATGTGTTGTGTTTATTATTTAAGCTGTCTCTTAAAAAATAGTATACACGAGGTATATTTTCCCTCGCACTTTTCAAGAGCTAAAATTAATAGGAAAATGTGGGAAAACATGTAAGTAAATATAGAATATAACACAGTTATTTGATGCACTAAATAAGTGCTGTACAAGTTCTAATGTGATGTTTTAATAAACAAAAACCATTATTTTTTGCACATTTTTAATGTTTGAACAAAATAATCTTATATTATTAATACATCTCAAATGCTCATATTATTATTGCAGCAGGTGCTGCTTAATGTAATCACTGTTAATGTTACCAATTAGATACTGCTATCGAATTCTCGAACATTTGTATATGAAAACATGGAAAATGCATTACTTATTGTCATCAATAAGTCAGTTAATGCTATCAAAATTTAAAATAATAATAATAATAATAATAATAATAATAATAATAATAATAACAATAATTTTTAAAAATAGGAAAGCTTTCAGATTTTACATTACGCCCAAAAGAGCATTTTTTTTTAAACGTTTTGTGTGTTACCTTTATTCATTAAATATAATGTTCTTCGCACTTAAACCATAAAATTTAATTCAACAGCAATGTTGCAAAATAATTTTTAAATGAGCATATCTTTAGAATTTCCGACACACAGACTCGTTCCTTGGAGATAAAAATGTTTTTTCCTCCGTACAGTAATGCCATTGCTCGCTTTTAAATTGTTGAATTTGTTAATAAAACATTTGTTAAAGTTTTAAAAAATATGAAATAGATAATAAAACAAAATTTGGGTTTCCAGATGCTCACATTCGGGTGGAAATGTATGTTATTCAAAATTTGATGACTCTAGGTACTGTTGTTTTATCTCAATGTGAGCAACATACATACATTTATGCAGATTCTTCATTATTTAATTTCTTCAAATATAATACAGGGCTTTAATATTTGATGGCGACAATTTGAAAAGTAAACTGACATTGCAACATAAAATCCCAAAATGAAATTCATAGTTCTTCTGGGCAAATTGCCCCTTTGGACTAAAAAAAATCTGAAAGCTTTCAGATTTTATATTATGCCTAAAGGGCATAATATAAAATCTGAAAATTATTGTTATTATTTTATATTATGCCATTTTTTTTAGCATTTTGTGTGTTAACTTTATTTATTCAATATCATGTACTTCACACTTAAGCCATAAAATTAAATAATATGACAAACCATATTTCATTTTTCTTTCAAATTTATTCTGCTATTAACAAACTAAGCGATTTAAAAGAAATTAATGCAGATTCTTGTTAATTATTACTAACTAGTCAGACCCATGAAATTACATTAGCCAGATTCATTAAAATAATTACATATATATTTCTTTTTTTAATAAATATTTTAGGTGGCTGGCTGCTCAAGTGCCCAGTTACTTTCATTAGATGCCTTCAATATGTTTTTATAAATTTTGCTATGTAAATTATACTACTGGAAAAAAAAAAAAAAAAAAAAAAATTTCACCAAAATACCTTATCCTCATTCACTTGTCATTTATGAATCATACAATTCAAAATTGAATACAATGAATGTGAAACGAAGTATTTGATGAAAATATTGAGAAATTATTTGTTAAGAAACTTTCCCTTTCAAAACTCTTTACTCTTTTATTTTTTATTAGAATTTATACTCTTTTATTAGAATGCTGTTGTTATGTTAAGCAATGCTATGAGGACTTAAAATGGAAAATGGGGGGGGGAGGATGAGGACTTACCTAATGAGAGTTTTTTGTGTTTCAAATGCCATAAGGAGTTCACCATCTTCATTTATAAGTTCCATATGGCTTCCATATGAAGGTTGGCCTGAAGGTGGATGCACTGGAAGGTTTCTATCTGCAAGTATAGTTCTCAACTGAATACATTCCTCTCTTCTCCTTTCCAATTCCTCTTGCATTGCCTCAAACTGATCTGAAAATTCACCACCACATTTTTTTTTTTAATCTCAAATTAACACAATTTTGATAAATAAATTTAACTGACTTCTTCAAATTGAAAGAAATTTGGAGTTTAAAATAGTCGAAATCAGAAATTGGCTCGGATGCAAAAGTGCACTAGGATTATGCCAACTGTGTCGCCTCAAAGAAGCAGAATTTGAAAGATGCATTCTCATGAATACACTATCACCATTTTTTGAATATATTTGAGTTCATGGTTCTGCTGCACATTGTTTTTTATGTATTTTGTATTTGGCCTCATTTACTTAATATGTATTTTGTGCTTTATTTTCTGCAATTTGTTTTCTTGTACAATTTTTTGTTATTTTGGTTTATGAGCAGTTATTCTATTTTAATACATGTGAGTATTTTATTATTTTTTAGTATTTGTAAGTACACTGAAAATATATACACAGCTTTAAATACAACTGAACATGGTGATAAAGGCCTTGGTGATATGTGAAACTTTTTCATAAACTAGATGACATTTTGGAAACTTTTAAAAAACATGTTATTGAGAGCTTAGGACTAATATTTCTGGTATGTTCTAGTACTGCTGTTCCCTTTCGACCACAATTTTAGCAAAAGTATATTAAGCAAAGTGTCATTAAGTGTCACAGCATATTAAGCAAAGTGTCATAATTGGAAGTAAATCTAATCTATAGCTTACTGGTATGTGCTGTATAGAGTCGAGCAGCAATATTTTTATTTAAGATACTTGTTCCTGTGTTAAATAGAATAAATTAATATTCTTGTAATTATGTGAATGTTTTTCTTCTTCATGTGACCTGGTTATTTAAGAGATCTTTAAAAACTGTTAATATGCAACAATAAAAATTAGAAAAATTAATATCTTCATAGAATGACTATTTGTGAGGACATTATCCCAATTATAAATATCAACATATGATACTTCATGAAAAAAAAGGGGCTATAAACTTCATTTTTAAATTAACTATAGGTGACAATTATTTCTAAAAATGCAGGATTGAAACAATATATTTAGAAACAGCATATTTCAAGCAACACATAATTTAAGTGACTTTTGATATAATTATTTGAAAACTGAAAATGCAAATATTAAAACTTAGCATTCTGCGCCTTCAGCAAACATTATTAATTACTCTAAAGCAATTACAAAAATTTTAATTTCAAGTTATAAAATATTTATCTTACTTTGAGATATGTTTTTTCCTAAATTGCATAATTAGGGCATATTTAAGTATAATTAGGACAAAGAATTTCAAGGTGAAAACAATCAATAAAAAGTACTTCTAAAGTACCATTTTTATATACAACAAAGAATACATAATTAAAATTAACAAATCTATCTTAACACACAGAGAAACAAGAGAAAATTTTACATTAGTTATTTGGATAAAAAAAATCAGGTTTTATATAACATGAGATATTAAATTTACATTTCTTCTTCCTTTTAGAGTTCTAGGAAGATGTGTTTGGTTTTGCATTAAAATCTTTTAATTACTGTTGGGCACTTTACATATTCTGTTACATTCTCCTTTTTACTGCTGAGTATTGTATTTTCCTCTTCTGAAAAAGTTTTCATTGCTGTAACTCATTCGCCCATAAATATGAGCAAAAAAACAACAGGCACATACTTTTTGTCTAGTTGGTGCAGCAGCAAGTAAAACTTACTAAACGTTTTCAGGAACCTGGCACTAAATATTTGCTCATAGACTCCAACTACTATGGATTCTGTGAAAAACTGAAAGTATAAAAAAACTACGGATTTTGCAAAAACAGGGTAGAAGAACCAGTACGCAAAACAGAACCAACTAATTCATCCTATGATTGGCTGAATACTTGTGTCATTATATACGACACATTGAGTGCATTGCTGGTTTTGAAAAATAGCCAATTGTAGATCAGTAACTCCAACCATTAATCACTTGCCAATAGTTTCCCCGCACTTCCAGGTTCATTGCAGCTGCTTGTTTAGCCTGTTTTTGGCTCCATTGTTTAAATGACGGGCAGCGCTTAGCGTGTGTCTTGTGAGCTGTGATTCAGGTAGAAGTTTTTTGTTAATTATGCAGAAATGGAAATGAGAAGAAGCTAAAATGATCAAATGAAGAAGCTAAAATTATCAAAGCAGAAATTTAAAGATTCGTATTCTTCAGAACTTCCCTGTATTAAAACAACCAAAATTTCTGTGAATCATGAACATTGCAGTGTATGCAACAAAGACTTCTCAGTTGCACATGGCAGAAAAGATGACTGTAAACGGCATGTTTTTTTTCTCAAAAGCATAAAGAACTTGGCACTGTAAAATCTAAAGAAATAATGAATTTCTTAATAAAAGATGGTGAAACAGATGCTATAAAAGCTGAATGTTATTTTGTTCGATTTTTAATTGAACATAATCTACCGATTTCCGTTTCTGATCATTCCAAACAGCTTTTCAAAGCTATGTTTCCGGATTTAACTTTTAATGAATTTATTTGTTAGATTCATAAAACCATCAGTAATTTCTAAAGAAAATGAAGATGTTACTCCAACAGCTGTTCCATTTTAGAAGTATAGCAAACAAAAAGAAAATGAAAATTTAGTGACTGGTGCGGAAACAAGATTATATTTAAAAAATGCCAAGTTGAATGAAAGTGAAGTGAAATCATTTTTCAATTCAGTGTGAGCTTTTTTTGTAACTGCATGTTCATATATAATAGATAAATTTCCACTAAGTGATCCATTTCTAAAACATGCTGAAGTTGCTGATATCAACTTGAGAAATGATGTTTCATTTTCATCTGTTCTTTACTTGATGAATACTTTCCTATCCATCATTGATGAAAAATATTTTAATCAAGTGGAAAGTGTATGTAGGTGATTTGAAAGAAATTGTAGATTTGTGTATGGATATAGCATGGGGAGAAATTGCTAAATTAAAAATATGAATGGGTGTATTAAATACAAAGTACTGCCTATTGTAATGCTTGCTGTCTTAATAATACCTTATTCAAATGCAGCTTGCAAAAGAATTTTTTCTACTGTTAAAAAAAATCAAGATGGAATTTTGACCAAATTTAGATTCTTAAATTCTCAAAGCAGTTTTGAATGAAAAAATAAATATGCAGGCAAATGAAGAACTGTGTTATAAAAAAACATTCTCAAAATCAGAACTTAAGCTTGTTAAGCATGCTACACATAAATCTATTCAATTCGTAAATTATAAGTATTTTTAATACTTATATGTATTATTCTTGGTTATCTAATTTTTAAAAAAAATTTTATTTCCCTGTGGAATAATCCAGAATAGAGATATATGATTTATGGATTCTGATTTTTTCTATGAATAGTAGTGATTTAAAATACTTGCTTTACTCATATATTAGTAGATTTAGGGATATACATGCTTGAGGAGTTAAATGACAATTTATAATTAAATGTGCATATAATTTACAAGACATTTTTATTTATCCAGTTTTATATGTATATGGATTTTAAATGTAATAAAATTTATTACAATTAGTGATTAATTAAAATTTAATGAATGGTTAATTACAACATGTATTATGCGCACACTTTCAAAGTTGTAAAAATGTTGTTCGCACGTTGACTACTGACAAGATTTGCTGCAGGTTGGAGTAAGTGACTAAACTCTCGGGGTCCTGTGACAAGCTGAGCACTTGTTCTGGGCATATGGTCAAGAAAGCACATTTTGGGGCACTGCAGGCCTTGGCACATTAGGGCTGTTTGCGCCACTGAGTTTTTTTTTTTTTTTTTAGTTTAGTTTGGAGTCTACGTTTACTTTAGCTTAGCACTTCTGGGGCAATGTACATTTCTGGGACCATGTATTTTTCTAAGCACAATTTAGGAATGCAGATATAGCAATCCTAATACTGCAGCAGATATAAACATGAATATATACACTTGATACACAGTATTCAAACAATAAAATACATGTCACATGCACACAATTCTCTAAAATTATGTATTAATATGTAAAGTCTAAAAAACAAATTAAGTTTTTATGTAAAATTATGTAAAATATTTATATGCTCACCAAGTAAATCTTGAGCTTTATTCGACGGATCTTCTTTTGCTAAAGACTGTCTCAAACGATTAATATCATTCTTTAGTTTTGAATTTTCCATTTCTAGATCTTGAAGCTAAAATAATAAAGAAAATGTTTGTCAGATATATTATAATTAACTAAAAATAATACATAAAATGACAAAACATACTTCCTATATGTAAAGTTATGAAGATTAAATATATCTAATATAAAATGTTATAATTTCATGATATATTAAACTATTGTATTGTTAAAAAGGTCATTTGTAAAATGGTAATATTTTGTGGGAAAATTTGAGAAATATTCACTAAATATTAAACTAATAATTAAATTCTATAAATTAAGTTTAATAAGCTCTTACTTTAAAACGTATTTTAATTAGTAAGGTATTTAGTAACTTATTGTTTAAAAAGTGAAAAATACCAAAGATGACTTTTTAACCACTGATAATGCCACTGTTTAAATAAAATTATCCTCACAACAGAATCATCTAGATTATCATATAAGCATAGTTCGAAAAGGGCCAGGACACCTCGTATAGTTTTAATATTAATTGTGCTTCCTTTCAAGTTAAACAAACGTATAGTTCAAACAAACTCTAGTTTAGTTAGTCATAATTATCTCATAATTCATAAAAAATCTCATTAGCAAATTAATATATAAAGTATGCATGAAAAAAAAGGATTAAAAAAAATTACCAAATTATTTCTGAAAACGTATATGTATCTAAATTTTTAATTAGTTAACACAGCTAAATATTTCTTTCTCTTTCTTATTTAAAGAAAATAAAAACTGTGAGTGTAATTGAAGTCAAATTTCACATACATTCTAAGGGCCCTATCACTTCTATAGACGTGCGCGCTTACTCGGGACAATTCTGAGAAACGAGATTCTAGTAGTACGGCTTTAAGCGGCAGGCTTCCGAGAAATGTTTCGTATAGCTAGGAGGAACGTGTCCCGGCTACGAGCAACATTTAAAACTTTCCCGAAAATGTTCCGGCTGGAGACGTGTTCCTCGAACGTTCCACCAATCAGACGAAAGTTCTGCTTCTGAAGGATCACGGGTAACTTTCAATATGGCGATGGCTCTCACTGTGAAGTCACGGACGGTGGAAATAGAGGCCAATTTAATTATTGCTGTTTTGTTGTAATACAACTGCCTGAGTAATTTTTTAAATGTTTATATATTCATTAAATATATAATCGTGGAAATTTCAGAGTTGACAGTATTTTACGACATTCTTGCAGTTCGGATTTGTTTACAAATTGTTCATCGCCAAAAGTTCGCCAAATTTGTCGTATTTCGTGCTGATCGTGTATTATCATTGTTATATAATAGAATTTTATTTCTTAAATTTAAGTTGAATAATTTTTTTAAATCCGTTTGTATATGCGTGGCTTTTTTCCTAATTACTTATCTTTTAAATTGTTAATTGCATAATCAGTGACACATTTTTAACAGCATAAAAGATATATAAAAAGAGAAAAGCACAGCTTATGTAATAATGAGAATACTCATTAAATTTATCTATTATTTTCATGTTATTAATGAAATACTTTTTGCATTATAAATACAATAGAAACTATACTTTTATTGTAAATGCTACATATTGAAACATTGGAAATTTATGGATTTATTATTATGCATGATGAAAAACATTTGTATATACATTCATTAATATAAATCTTATTCATTACATTAATACTAATAAATATATATTAACAACTTCTAAACCATCGCATCTCTCTGTATGTAAATATATGACTTATTAGATGTGTACATATATATGTATGTAAGATAAAAATGTATGAATCAGAATTATAATATAACTATAAACATTAATTCTTCCTCTCTATTCTAAAATCGTAATAACTTATCTGCATTGCGTCATTCAAATTAATCATGCGATCTTACGTAACCGTTAATACCAGATGCCTCTTGACAACCAATCACCGAATCGTAAACCGAAACTTTTCTCTTCGCGTGCTTCCATCTTTCATAACTACGCATTTCAGCTTTGCTCTTTACTCTGCTAAGATGTAGTTCCGCTGGCTTGCTTTCGATCCCAACAATATCAAAAAGGTAAATCTTCTGTGGAAAGGCACGACTAGAGTGCCAAGTGATTGTGGCCACAAATATCAATTGGAAATAAAAATGGAATTAAAACTGCCTCGACTGCCAAGTTCTTTAAATACGATGCAATCAGATTACTCTTCTTCAATATAGGGTAACTACGCATCTACAGTGCTCCGTCTTTTCCTTTGCTCTTATTATGACAATTAAGCCGGTAGGATAGTTTCCTGAAGCCTGAAACCTCAATGGAAAATTTAATTCAGCTCTTCAAATCATCGTTTTGTGATAAATCCAAGATAACGTGAACGAAGTGAATCATCAAGTTTGTTTTTTCAGTGTTTAAAAAATAACAGATCATTCTTCTGCTGTGGTGTTTTGCAAGTGCTTCAAAAAATAATCACGCATAGTGTTTAAAGATTAAAAGTAATATCTCGATAAATTGAGAAGTTCGAATGCCTAGTAAAAAGAAAATCATCAGCGAGTTATCGTTTAGGAATTAAGCATTACAGCGGGTTCAAGGTCGATCCGAGTTAGTGTTTGCAAGCATGTGCGACAGAAAATTATTTGCACTTCCGCTTTTTCAACAGCTCAAAAATTATTACATTCGTGTGAATCTAGCTCAGGAACTAAATTATTTAATATGCTGCGAATTCTATAGTTTTCATTTCAACTTTGGTTAAAATCTGCAATTTGTTTTGAGAAAATCTGAAATTCTTGTTCATTAATTTTTCTAATTTTTCATAATTATGTGTGAGCAAATTAAGTAATTAATTTTAAGCTATATTCATAGGGAAGGATATTAAGATAAAAGTTTTTATGTTTTTGGAATTGTGTTGAGAATTTTGAATACGAATTTTATAATTATTCTAAAAATAAAGATGTTAAAATAAGTGAAATTATTACAGATATGTAATATGAAGTTATGATAAATGCATGTTAAAATTTATGGGTTATTGTGTGTTAAGTATAGTATGATGAGGGTGTACTGGTTCCTTCAACAGAGGCCTGTAATTACCTCTGTACAGTTGTTCCTATTACCCTCTTCATGCAAGATAATGTTGGAGGCTCTCATTTTATGAGTGTGTGAAAATTTTTTATATTATTATTATTATAATTATATTTTTTTTATTATGGAATGTATTAGTGCAGTTCTCAAAGGCCAGTTACCTTAATGCGAGGAACGGAGGCCTTTTCAAGTAACTGCCTAGGCACCCTGGCCCACTAGTGCAGAGAACACACTGGTTAGCTCAAGAGGACAGCCCTATTGATGGATATGTTTGTTTAGAAGTATTGCGAGGCTTCCAATTTGGTAAAATCAGGAATTGTAAATGGAAAGATGATAAAGGTGAAACCATAAATTCTGAAAATCTTCTCGTTATTTATAATGTTAAATTATAATTTATCAGTATAGAAATAAGTATCATAAATATTTATGTGCATTACATTTAACTATAAGTAATGATTATGTAAAAGTTTTTGTGATATTCTGCAATAACAAGAACCTTCCCTGAAGAATTATGATTATGTGAATTCTGAAACAAAAAGACTTTTGGACTGAAATGGTGAAAAATTCAATAGGACTCTAAAAATTAAAAATTTATTTAAAAAAATTTATAAATTATACTTTACAGAACAAAAATTTGATGACTTATGTTTTTTTTTTTTTTTTTTTTTTTTTTTTTTTTTTTTTTTTAACATTTGCTAGTGCTTTAACTCTTTCTCTTTAAAAAGGCTTCTCTATCGCTACGCCTTTTTCTTTTCGAAGGGGGGGGGATATGTAAGATAAAAATGTATGAATCAGAATTATAATATAACTATAAACATTAATTCTTCCTCTCTATTCTAAAATCGTAATAACTTATCTGCATTGCATCATTCAAATTAATCATGCGATCTTACATAACCGTTAATACCAGATGCCTCTTGACAACCAATCACCGAATCGTAAACCGAAACTTTTCTCTTCGCGTGCTTCCATCTTTCATAACTACGCATTTCAGCTTTGCTCTTTACTCTGCTAAGATGTAATTCCGCTGGCTTGCTTTCGATCCCAACAATATCAAAAAGGTAAATCTTCTGTGGAAAGGCACGACTAGAGTGCCAAGTGATTGTGGCCACAAATATCAATTGGAAATAAAAATGGAATTAAAACTGCCTCGACTGCCAAGTTCTTTAAATACGACGCAATCAGATTACTCTTCTTCAATATAGGGTAACTACGCATCTACAGTGCTCCGTCTTTTCCTTTGCTCTTATTATGACATGTATGTATGAATACAAAAATGAACATTGCCAAGAAGTTTATTTGAAGTTATTTTTAATTCAAATAATGATTATGTAATTGGCAGCAACTATAGTTATCAGTTCTTTGCAAATTATTATGGGTATGTAATAATCAGTTGAAAAATAATTGATGAGTATTTGAGAACTAAAGAGTGTACACATTTTGTTATTGGTTAAATTCATAATTATATCATACGTATGATCTACATAATAAAAACATGACTAATAAATAATACGAAATGTAACAGCTGTGCATTTATAACATTTGATTACTTAAAACAGTGCACAACTGATTATCACCTTCATGTCTGTTTACATAATGAATTGCACTTTCCAATTAAGTGCATGGGCCTACTAGTGGCCGAAGCGTCGTTGAACACTGGTAGTTCTGTCTTAGGTTAGAATGCCGCGAACGGGCTAGCTACATGACGTTTCCTTGGTTTGCCCCATTTGTAACTGGTATACGAGCCAGTTTTAAAAAATCTTCTACAAAGGGATCCCTCCTGTTGTTATCCCTGGATGCTTTGCGGTAATCACATAAAACAAACTGAGCCCACCATCGGCCGAGTGGTAAAGTCGCTGAACACTGGTAGTTCGGTCCGAGGTTCGAATTCCGCGAACGGGCTGGCTGCATGGCGCTTTCTTGGTTTTCTCCAAGTGTAACATGTATACGAGCCAGTTTCCCTTAGAAAGTCCTCCACGAAGGCATCCCTTCCCTTAGGCAGATAGCCCTAGTGTGCTTTGCTGTAATCTCAATAAACCAAACCATAAAACAAACTCATGATGTGAACACCTAATTTCTAGAGTTGGTATAATTAATGTGTTTTAGGTATATTACCGAATGTTCTATGGGACAGTAAACAACTCGCACATGTTTGATTGCTCATGTATTCATATGCTTTATTTGATTTTCATTTTGCTGAATAGTATCTGCTGGCTGTGAGGAGCTAAATATCAGCCATATAGATTTTTGTCATAAAAGGTCTTTTTTTTTTTTTTTTTTTGTCTGTTTGTTTGAATGGACAGAACAGTAATTATGAGCCATAAAGTTAGTCAAAAAATGCTTTCACCAGGTCACAAATTTTCCAGTGAGCCATCAAATTTTCATTGAAATGCAGACAACAGAAAATACACATAAGCGATGTGTGATAAATAGACTTATCCAGCACATGTTTTTAAACTATTCTTAGTGTATACAGAATTTGGCTGTTACTGATGTAATTGATTGCTATAACCGGAAGTGTGTTTATCTGTTACATGAAGTGCCAGAGTGGAGATCAAAGTGATTAACTTGATAATCACCTTTCTATTATCTTCCATTACTAACAATAAAGTTTAAAACGAAAAGCGTGTGAGCGATACAAAACAACACGAAGAAGCGAATGTCACTTGAAAGAAAACGTCACTTTCGCCAATCTGAGCGATAACTGATTCTTCTTTGGCTTTCAGCCTGTTTACCAAGTGAAGAGGGTACCCTATTTCGCCAAAGGCCGTTTCTCAGAACTGTTGCTGCAAACGTTTTGTTCCAGCAACAAACAGCTAATGTGATAACGCTTTAAGACAGCAGACTGGCCCTACTAAAAATTTGAGAAATACTACTGACTTCCACATATCAGAAAGCATGCTTTCTGTTTCTCAGATTGGAAGGAAAATGTACATTACACTGATATTTCAAATATAATAAATTTTAAAATAAATATAAAAAAAGAGATATAAATAATAAAATTAGAAGAGCTTGAAATCTTAAAAACATATTACATTATCATATGGTAATTCATTTCACATTTTTTTATAACAAAATTTTCAATTAGTTCAATAAATAGTTAAAATAATACTTTCACATGGGCAGTTTAAAATTTTTTCACATACATTTCTGAAACTGTTTTTTTTCACGTGATATTTATCTTTTGATTATTGTAAAACTTTTAAACCAGTTTTTTGCAATACACTAAAATTTAATGCACTAAACTAAACATATTTTGCATACTATTAAAAGAAAACATAATTAAAAATTACAAATAATTAAAATAATTAACCTACAATGTTTATAACTATTTTATTTATGCAAAAATAGACAAAATTTTTACAAATTACATGTGAATTTCTAAACCTGTCAACCACGAGAAGAAATTATATGCTATGTAAAGTTTATCATGTTGTTATGAAACATAAATATTGAAATCTATACCTACTTAACTACCTTAGCTGTCTCTATTAATTCTAAGAGAAATTGGACATTAACTACACATAAACTACTCAAAATAACTAAGCATTTTTACTCAAAATAACTAAGCATTTTGAAACACTACTACTACTACTACAAAAAACGACTAATAAAAATTAATGCTATTTAAATTCAATTTTATTGCCATATTAAATCCTTAAATAACAGTTTTCCATTTGCAAATATATATATACATCTTAAGTTTGGGAATGAAAAACTGTATTATTTAATAATAATAATACAAAACGATTGCTAATCTGAACTAACTCAGTGGTCTCAAACTTGTGACATTTAAACTATTGCAGCAGTTTCAAACTCGTAGCCTGAAAATACATTTCAGTTATATATTTGTTGCAGATACAATGCTTATAGTTTAGACACATAAAAATATCGATTTATCTCATGTGCTACTGAAAGGAGAGGAAAAAAAAAAAGACAGACTAGAAAGGGGGTAGAATTTTCCATGTCGGTACAATCAGTAAATTTAGTTTGCCCTGGCAGCCGCTTCACTACTCTTTAATTTTCTGGTTAAGGTTAAAAGTAATAATGATTAATTCAATATATTGGAATTACCAGAAATAAATGTCACCCTGAAAATTAAATATTTAAGTGTCAATATGCTTGAATTACAAAGTATAACCAACAGAAATTTTTTAGAGGTACCAACCTTTAAATTTCATAAAGAAAACTAACATAAATTTGAATTTTTTTTTTTTTAAATGTATGTTTTGGTAAATATTTAGTAAGTGAAAATTAATTTTAGTTTTAGATTTATTTATTTATTTGTTAAAAATGCTTCAAAATTTTATTTAAAAAAATATTTTGGGTCATCAGCTACTTTCAGATTGTGTAGTCGACCTGCATGCAATGCTACATCCAATTAATTAATTGAAAAAATGAGAATCAAAAACAAATAATTTTATGTTCTTCAAAATATATCATTATGATGAATTTTTCTTAAAATATAAACCATACACATATAATTAATTTTCATTAAAACAACATAAAACACACAATAATTAAAGGAATAAAAAACTAAATAAATAAACTTATGAAAATTAAATAAAGAAAATAATAAGGAAATGAAAATTTAAATAAGGAAATTATGCATTTCAATGTCTGAAGTCCTTAATCTTCAAAATTTTGCACTTTTATACAAAATAATAAAAGCACTTGGTTTTTGTTTTACACTGATTTACATTACTAAACAATACATTTAATCGATTAAAATGTTTTCCTTTTAGAATGCATTTTTTACTCCTATGTACATTACATTTGCTATTTATGTTGAATTTACATGTTTTTGTTTTTCACTCACATTTAAATTTTACTTTTCCCCCCCCCCTCTTCTATTTTTAGTACTTAAACATATGACTTAAATTTTCCATACATTTCTGGGAAAAAAAAACATAAAAAAATCAAACATATTTTTTAACTGCATATCTATTTTAAAAAATATCTTCTTTATTGAAAATTCTAATAATTAATTTTTTTGTTAACTATACTTAAATGTACAATTTGATACTATATAATAAAACTTTCTTCTTTATAAATTTAATAGATATTGTTCAAGTAAGACCTATATAAATACCCGGATAGCATCATTAATTAGTTTTTCTTCTTTAGGTGATTCTTCTTCTTTTGCTTCTAAACTTTCAACTTTCTTTTCTAAACGAGCCTTTTCAGATTCCAAGGTTTTTAATTTCTGTTGAAGTTTTAACACAAGTGTGACATCCACTAGATCTTTTCCTGAATCTTCTGAATCCAGCTACAAATGATGACATACATTTTAAGCCATGTACTAATAAAATATGTAATGTAATTCTAAATGATTCATGCACACATATTCACATGCCTAACTATTAATTAACTATAATTTCAGATACTTCATCATCTATAGTTCAGAAAAAAATTTAACACTCTCTTTAAATCTAATGGACTAATTTTAGACCAATTAAGCAAATACTATTAAAAGCAGAAATATTATACTAAATAACAGATAAACAAATGTAACCTATAAATTAATATATATATATACATTAAAAAATTAAATTATGAAATAATGCCTTGTAAAACAATTCTGTTCCTAACATCTCATGCTGAGATATTTATATTCAAAATGAAACAAATCAGAACAGATGTAATGTCAATTCTCGAAGAATTGTAATTGGTGCTAATGATATAGCTAGAAGTACTTTGTAATTTAGTATGAAATGTTTTCTGCCAGTTCTGGGCAGAATTGTTTCACAACCCATTTCTCTAGTCTCTGACTGATGATGTGATCAATCAGATAGTAGTCGCACAGTTGTAGCTCCTACATGTTCCTTCATAATTGCATTATTTCCAGAAGAATGGAAAATGTTTACCACCGCAAAATGTTTTTCAACAGATTTCCTGCATCAGTAAAATTTAATCATTTCACCAACTCAAAGTTAATTTCGATCATATTTTCCTCTCATTTTGCATTTTCAAGCTTTATAATTATAACTATGAGCTTGTCTGCTTCATATACACCTGTCTGAGCTCATACTGTAGTATTAATATCTCCTAAAGATATACAGATTTTGTTTATCATATAGTATATGTTATAAATAAAGTGCTGTATACAGCAGAAACTGAAAAATTTAAGATTTATACAAATTTACACATTACCAAAATTATTTCCAATCAAATAACACATTCATATAATTCTGAACAAAAATCTATCACAAAGTAACAAACAGGAAAGAAAATTTTCTCAAACATTCTTTTCCTAAATGTTTTAATTCAAGACATAAAAAGCTTATCCCCCTCTTTCAAAAGATTTCCAAAATAAAATAACTGCATTGCAAAAATTTTATAACAAACAATAGCAGGTTGGCTGCTGAAATATTATGCTATGTTAGGGGGCATAAAATAATAATAATAATAAAAAAAAAAAAAACCTGAACTGTCTTAAATTCTCATTTAACAAACAAATATTTACACTGTAAGTACTAATCATATACATTATGCATATGATAAGTGAAACTGAAACAGTAAAACTCAAGTTACCGAGTTTATAGGGATATATTACACAAACTCTAGAACAACTTGAATGTGTTGTAAATTTTAAACAATATAAAACTACGTTTGGTGATATATCAGCTCTACGACAAGTACTCGAAACAATTTTTCAAAAATGCCATTCATTTCTATTCAAAATCTCTTCTGAAATTCATTTTTTTTATTCATTACCCAGCATTTCTCAAATAACAGAAACAAGACTACCATCATATTTTCATGGCTATATTTGAAATGATAGAATCATAACGTATAATTCTTTCACTTTTTTCAGTCTTGCTGTTACCTTGTTAAATATGCATTAGAAATGGCTGAACCTATTAATCATTTACTTGCCTCTACACAAACAATGCTGTGGCAACCAGCAAATATGAATGTCCCTCTCTTTTCTAGGATTTTAACCCAGAGCTATAGCAGTCAACTCCTCTAACCACCCTATCAAACAAGGTGGTATTCCCACAACTTAAAATCAATATTATGAATGCAATATATTTCTCAGAGAAACCTCTTCTCACTCTAAACTAGCAGGTAAGTATCATTCTCAGTATATTATTAAATATCTTAAGTGTACAGCTATTATGAAATAGTATGTTAACTCCAACTCAATATTTTATTTTTAAGAGACTATAATATTACACATGCTGATATGTGTTTTTATTGCCTCATGTCTCAGAGCAATGAGAAGAGAATTTCATTACGGCCATACTTTTGGAATAGCATTATTTATTAGATACTAAAAAAAAACCTACTTACTCTAGCTTCATCATCATCAGGACTGACATCTTTACTAACATCCCATTTCACATCATCCAATTTTAAATGCGAGGAGTCTGATTCTTTTGACCGAATAGATCCATAACCTACATCCTGCATGCAAATAATACATATATATAATGATATAAAATGCTCTTCACCAAGATTCAGTTAATAACCAAAATTAAAAGGATATAAAGCATTTAAATTTTGCAAAAATACAGAAAACGAATCATTTACATATAAAGTACAGTAATTTATAATTATATATACTTCAAAACCTGCAGAATTTTTTTTTCATTCCAAATCTATATAAAATTTTTATTTAATAGACAACTTTTGAGACATTTCATTTTTAATTGGTTCCCTAGGGCAACATTTACCACTACTGCACTGTAAATTGCCTTACAGTCAAGTAATATTAACTGCATCCTGCTAAAAATTTATCATTTCTATTTTAATATTAGTTACATATTTTTCTGTAGTAACATTAGTGACAGCAAGAAATTCTATTCAGTACAATTCTATAAATAACTTCTATTTTAACGTTAATAAAATATAAAGAAACCATTTTATGTTAAGGAAATTTATGACAATTTAGCTGACTCTTTCTCAACTAAATGAAGTAAACTCTCATTAATCTGAAACTGGACAATTCAAAATTTCAGTTAATTTGAACAAAATCTGAAGTCTAAAAAGTATCAGTTATGTTAAAATGCAATTAATTTAACTTTATTCAAACTGATATTCCTTTGACTGACTTTCCTTTTGATAAAAATAAAAACTATAATTTATTGTTATTATTATTACTAAATTTATTTTTTGTATTGCTTAAAACATGACTATACACTCATTTACATCCTTAACCATCCTAGTATACTTCAGGCTTTTCATGCGTTCTTTACACAAATTCCTCTACTTGTATCTTTCTAGTACATAAAAAATATTTTTATATCTATTCTGCCTGTTAGCCACCATCTTCAGAACCTTTGAATAATTAATTTTTTTTCTTTTTTTTTTGGGGGGGGGGGAATACTTATACAAATATTTCTTATGAAATTTACATGGTGTAAAACAGCTTTATATGGAGAAAACAAATTAGAACTAGCAGAAATTTAAAAATACTGTAAGTGATCTAAATCAGAAATAGCAACAGAATATGGAACAAAATGAATATATTTGCCTAAATGAATTCCTATTTGAAAATCCCTATTGAAAAACTGATTGAAAACATCTAAAATTATACAACTAAACAAGCAACTATTGGTTAAATCTTTTTATACTAATATAGATATTTATGTTGCATTTTGAAGATAAAATTAAAAAAAAAAAAAAAAAATTGCCCTCTTAATTTTTTTTTAATAAAATTTTTCATTTTATATTTTGGTAAACTTCTTTAAATTTTCAGATTGCTTTTGATAATTCAATTTTCCAATAATCCGAACAGTTTCACCAGTGCCTACGACTTCAAACTGATGAGAGTCCATTGTATATTAAGTATTTAAAATTCAGCGAAGAAAGCATAAAACTATACTACTAACTACTCACTACTCTATTTGACAATATCAACTACTAAAAGAGCATGTGAATTCAAACTAATGAATAAAAAAATATATACCTTTAGCATTTTTATTAAGAGTATGAATTTTAAGAAGAGAAAGAAATTTGTTACACAAATTTTAAATCAAATTAATATATATATAAATATTAATAGATATATCCTCTGATGAATATATAGATCACAGAGTGGATACACATACACACTGATGAAATATAAACAGTAGAATAACAGAGATATTAAATTTTTATTTCTAACAATTTTTAAGAATAGTAGCATTTTATGTATGAAAATTTTTTAGCATTTAGTACAAAAAATATTTTACATGCAGAACAAAATATAAATTCATACCTCGTCATGTGTATCTGAAATGTCATCTCTGACAACTTCTGTAGCATCACTTTTAACACTGACTAGACTGACATTGGAAGGTGTTCTGTTGTGACCCATGCCAGTCCCACGAATGCGAATCATTTCATTCTGTAAGTTTTCATAGCGCTGTTCAAGTCGTGCATTTTCTTTCAATAATTTTTGATATGCAGCACGTTCAGCAGAAAACTCCTCTAGCAAAAGCCTTTTTTCACTTTCCAGAATCTCTGCAATTGTAAGAAAATCACATTATAAAAAAAAACAAATCATAAAGAAGTTAATAGAATTTTTCAAGATGAAGTATGAATAATATATCATACATTATAGTATCATAAAAAAGAACTCTTTTTCCTTATAAATGACGAAAATGAGATAAAATGAAGCCTTTAAAATTGTATATGTAAATCAAATTTCCCCATCATAATAAACATGTTTATTCATAATATGAAATATCCTTTATTTAAATGATTTTAAAATGCACAAACGGCAATAATAAATCATTGAAATTAAGACTAGAGGAGCTACTGAAAAATTATTTTTAAAAGATTCCTTGATTTTTTTGGGAAGGGGGGCAGGATTATTCATAGAAAAAGTTGTTCATAAAATACTAAAGAAACACATTCATGAAATTATTTGTTTAAATTGATACAAAGTAAGAAAACAAAATGTCTGTATACTTTTAAAAAATAAGAAAACTTTCCAGTAGTACTCCTGAAAGACGAAATTTTAGATATATTGTACAGTTTATGTTAATTAACCCATTTCCGTTTGATTTAAATCTGGGCCAACCAGCGGCCGAGTGGTGAAGGTCGCTGAACTCTGGTAGTTCCAACCTTGGTTTTGATTTCAGGCAAGCAGGCTGGTTGCTTGGCTGCATGTGTAAAATGTATACATGTATATCCTCATGTGTAACATGTATATAAGCAAGTTTCCCTTATAAAGTCCTCCACTTGGGCAGATAGCCCCAGTGTGTTTTGCCGTAATCCCAATAAACCAAACCAAACTATGATTTAAATCTATTTTATCAATTCTCCTCTTTGCAAGCTCTCACTAGGATGCAATATGGGTATTTAAGTTGGAATTTTTGAAAATTTGGCAGATAAAAATTTTTGTAGTGATGATTGCAGTTATATTTTTTTCTGACCCAGCTCTGCTACATTAGTTATCCAGCATTAGCCATTTTACTAGCTGAAGTTAAGTTGCAGACAAAATTTAAGCCAAGACTCAGTTAGGCCATTTGTATTACTCTTCTCCTATGATTCACTTTAAAATGTGAATTATGGCAGTGTTTGTGAATTTACCTTTGTTATCTAATACATGCAAACAGAGGAATTTTAATTTGTATGCACAAATCGTACAATTGTTAAGTTCAAGCATTTAATAAAAAGGTTATGTAAAATCTTCTTAGGATTTTGTTGTAATTTCACAGATGGAATGATAACTCACTTGTAAATCTAAGCTAAGGAATTTAAGTCAAATTAAAGAGTGAGCCCCACAACATATTTCTAATTTTTGTAGTTTACATTTTCAACTTCATAAAACAAAAAAACAAAAAACAAAAAAAAAAAAACTCAATAACCCTATTTTCAAAATTTAAATCATTTTGGCTTGATCTGAATATTATTATACTGTTTCTGCCAGACATGGATTATCCACAGCTCTTCAACGAAAACTGCACATTTTGAAATTTACATCAACAGCTTTTTTTTAAATCCTTCCTAGGAAAAAAAATCATTATTTACAGTGAAATATAAATCATTTAAATTAGTTCTTTTACACAGAGGTAACAGAATGATTTAACACATATATTTTCTGTTACTTTTTTCTTACAGCAGTGGTTCTCATTCTTGTAGTGATCCTTTTTTATGATGGGAGAGGGCAAATACTCACTGCTTCTTGACCATAACTCATACATTTAGCCTAAATTTTTAATAAAATTTTAACCTCTTTAGAAAGCTGACAGAGATTTATCATCATTGTTGCCAATCAATAAGTAATGTCTTCTACTACAAGACAATGACTGCTATTTTATATTTTTATAAATGTTTCAGCTTGCTCAAAAAAAAAAAAAAAAAAAAAAAAGAAAAGAAAAGAAAAGAAAAAAGGAAATTATGGAACAAATGAGAACTTCTGCAATTTATAAAACAGAGCAAAATTTATTTTCCTGAAAATGAAGATAAAAGATTACAAGATAACTAATTTCATAAAATCACTGCATATCCTGACTTACAAAAGAACATTTTGACGATTGATTATGAAAGAATACCATAATATGCTCTACATTAAAAGATACTATGAATGAAATGCATTCCTAAATTTAACTGTTAATTTTACAAATAGCGGAATAGTGGACTTAGAAAAATTAAAATTTATGATAAATTTTATGTCAATATCATTTTTATTAATTTATATTAGGTTCCCTACAATAATTCTTATACTTAAGATTTTCATACTTTAAGAACTAATATATTTTACTTACTATTACCTGATTTACAATACTAAGCTTTAATTGCCTAGATAATGCATACTGAATGACTGGAAGTTGTGTATTATACAAAACCATACTGAAACTTTACATACCAATGGCACCTTTTTCCTTGGCTTTAATAAATTCATTCATTCTGTCTAAATCTTCTTTCAGTTTAATGTTATCCTTATTCAAATGTTCTACAATCTGTTAACAAAATTATACAAATTAAAATGGTGCGTACGGGTATATTGAACTAGCTTATACAAGATTCTTACACAATACAATTTAAATAACATACTAATATATGCCACAGCTTGACCTTTTATTCATAAAAGCTTTGAGTGCAGCTAAAATTAATTTCATCTTATCTTCACCATACTTAAAGTTTCAAAGGAACAAAAATTCAATTTTACATCAACTCAACAGCAGAGATATGTATCCAAATTATGTACACCTTGGAATACGCATATGCACACCATGGAATATTCTTTCTATAAGCAAATGTTCTTCATAGCTAATTATTTAGGGCAATTTAATGATAAATAAAATACAAATTATTAATACCTTAAATTCACATAAGCAATTTAAAAATGGACTTTATAAATGTAAGTGTATAAATGCACACACATGCACAAATAGTGCTTTTTAAGCCTGATTTACAATCTAATTAAAACTGAATAAAGTATAAAATGACTGTAAATCAGAAACTCTTCTTTTCACTGATTTATGATAATGTTTTGCTTTACTCTAACAATATTATTTATTTTTTAACCAATTTTGATGTTTACAGTTATGAAGGGAAATTTTTTTTTTTTTTTTTTTTGAAAAGCTAATTTTCCAATATACCCTTACATATAATCATACATCCTGTACTATTTACATCACTGCGATAGTAATTAAGATTCAATCTAAAATTAGATTTAATCTCTAAAAACAATCCTTAAAACAGGGGGGTGTCCAAAGAAAGTATGAATGTGGTTCAAGAAGTAAGCGCGAAGCGCAAAAGAAATTTCTTGATCCCACCTACATGATAAATTTTACTGTTGCTACCCAAGTTCAAGGCTGGCTTATAACATGGAGATGGATGGGTTATATGTCACTTTGAGCTGAAGTAAAACAAAATGCATTCTGAGAGGAGAGGCAGTTCTAGACCTATGTGCAAAATGATTATCTTCATTTTTATACATTGTTTGTGTTTGCACATATCACAAAGGTAAGGATTTCCAGCGTTTCCCATTTTAAAACTACATTGGATACCAGTGATGTTATATTTTCAAGTGCTTTAAAGTGTGTTTAAACTGGTGTGGTGTTATAAAATCCTATTTCTAGCTGTGCATGGAATTATTACCTACAGTTTTTAATATAGTTCTGCAGCTTTTGAAAGAGAGCTACCTTCTGGAGATAAATGCTTAAAAAATTAATAAAAAATAAATTAAAAAGAGTTTAAAAAATTTAGTAACAATTTGCATACAAAATTTTAAAATAAATAAATAAAATTTCTATGCCTTAAAAATATTTTACCAATATAATTAATTATAATTTTCTAGCATTTCAAACAGTATGAAGTGCAAACACTATCATAATTCAGGAACAAATACATAAATTAGTGAACTAAAATAACTGTTATTAAAAGATTTTAAAAAACTCACTTCATCTTTTTCGAGTTTCAGGAGATTCTTTTCGGTAATAACGTCTTCTTTCTCATTGCGCAACTGTTCATTTTCAGCTTTCAACATTGCAACTGTCTGTACCAATTCTGCTACTCGGTTGTCATAAGCTTTTACTGTACCTTCCAACTGCTTGATATGCTCAACTTGAGCTGTCACTTCCTTAGTATCAATCTGTTTTGTTTGCAAGTTCTTATTCTCTCTCAACTATTAAAAAAATTTGTTTTTAATTAACATGCTTTTATTCCTTCCTTGAAAAAAATAATAAAATAATAAAAAATAATAAATAAATAATTGCATTTTTGTGATGGATGTTTTTAGATACTTGATTGTAACTTCAAGTAAACTTTTTTAATCCTTCCTAATTTTACATGCAACTAAATTACCATCATTTATGTTAATTTAGAAAAAAAAAAAAAAAAAAAAAAAAATCTGTGTTATCAGATCTTCACAAATCCTTTTGACTTACTTAAAACAGTCGCTTATCCCACCTGTTGCAAACTTTGCCAGATTATATGCTCTTCCCAAAATTCATAAACGTGGTATTCCTTTCCACCCTACTGTGTCAAATTTAGGCACTGCCTCGCATCCGTTAGCTAAATATTTAGTTTCTAGATTTTTAACTCTATTAGACAATAACATTTACACCATAAAATGTTCAACAGAGTTTGTAAAAAAAGGTAAAAGCATTTCTCCTAGAAATTTACCCATGGTTTCTTTTGATGTAAAATCATTATTCACCAATGTTCCAGTGGAGGGTGAAATAAGATGTCTAGAAACCAGACTTCATGAATTTAATTTTTCCTGCATTGAGATTGATGAGCTAATTTTCCTCACTCAGCTCTGTTTGAAATAAATGTATTTTGTTTTCCAAAATAAGTATTATAAGTAAACTGAGAGATTAACCATGGGAAGCCCCCTTAATCCCCTCCTGACTGATATCTATGTGCATTATTACGAATCAAAATTCTTTAAAATTTTAAACTTCCCAGTATGGTTCCAGTATGCAGATGATACTTTTACTCTGTTTGACAGTAATAAAACTGATTGAAACAATGTTCTTTCAATAATGAATTCCACTGATCCTGCAATTCAGTTCACTTTTGAACTTGAGACATGCAATTCTCTTCCATTCCTCGACATTTAGGTCACACATAACACACCCAACTTCAGTACTACAGTTTACCATAAATCTTCATTGGTTTGCCTTCCACCATATTTCAAATCATGTCATCCCACTAAGCAAAAGTTAGCTTCAGTTTATTCCTTTGTTTTCCACGCACTTCAAGTTTGCTCCTCCAAATTGGCTCTTGATCAAGAACTAAATTATTTAAAAGCAGTAGCTATTGACAGGGGCTTTCCAATCCAACATTATTAATCAAGCAATTAAAAAATTCTCATCTCGACACACTGAAAGGCACACTCGTTTCAGGAGATTATAAGAATTCTGCTGTCATTCCTTTCTTTCCATCAATCAGCTATGAAATTGTACATATTTTACAGAAATTTAACTTTTGAATTGTTTATTCTCTTATCAATAAAATTCCGAGTTCCATACTTAAGGACCCCATTCTAGATATAATTTCCTGGGGTATTTACAGGATTCCTTGGCAGTGTGGTTTAATTTACATTGGTCAAACTAAGATACCTTAAAGTTTCTCATTAAGGAACATGAGGCATATGTTAGGAAAAAGGAAATGCTGAAGTCCTCTGTTGCCCAGCACTCTTGGTCCGAAAAATTTTCTGCAGCCAAAATTATTCAAAAACCATCTTCCATTGGTTAATTAGATTTTCTAGAGGCGTTTCACATTCACAAAATCTTTCTGTTCTAGTTAATGACCCTAATTCCAATCCATCTTTACTTTCAACCTTTTCTTGTTTCATCAATAGCTTAACTCATGTCCAGCCAATCTTAGCTTATATCATATCTCATTCATTTGCACTTTGGCAGCTAAGGATGATGGTTTGGTAAAACCCTCAAAACCAGTCCTGTGAAAATTTTTCAAATATAATGCTAATTATTGTTGTTTGACTTCTAAATTAATATTTGTTTGGCATGTTATTTTACCTTAACATTTATGTTATTAAAAGCATAACTAAAATGAAAATTTATTTTCACATGGTAATGAAAAAGAGCTTGCATACCATTTATTAACTCAAACCCTGTTTACTTAAAAATTTAAACAAATTGCATACAACGCTATTTTTGAGATTAGTAAAGTAGTGTATGATTAAGAGATTACCAAAATTTTGCATGAATTTAAAAAAGTGCAATCTTAAAATTTCTGATTACTGCCTAACATAATGCAGGTTTTACTATTAATGTTCCAAAAAATTTACAAAAAAAATTTTTTTTAATTAAAAAATATAAAAGGTTTAACATTAGAAACAAACTGCAATCTGATCTTGACATACAGATTTCAGTTAAATACACGAAACAGTCAAAGCCTAAACATTTAACAAAGGCTGATTAATTTAAGAATTAGTTCCCAGAAACTAAAGCTATTAAACATAAAAATCTTATATTTAAAATGAGCTGTTCAAAATGGTAAAGCCAAATATAGGGAAAAAAATTGCTAGGATATTATTTCACAGCAAAATTAATGCCACATGCAGACTACTATACTTATTTAGTAAAAGATAGATTTAATTATTTAAAACAAAGCTATGAATTTATTTCATTGGACTGCTTTCAAACAAATATTTTCCTCACATGTGATACCTTCTGTTTTTCAAGGACGTAAAATCTGCTTAGTGAAAGTAATAAACATTTCACAGATGTTTCCTTTGAGGTGCCTTAACAATACTTTTGTTGTTGTGGAAAATGCTATATTTCTAGGTTGATTCTGGCATTTTCACTACATTTAACTACTTATCATTGGATGCTCCTTCAAGCATCTTTATTTCATTATACAATTTTAAGGATTCAGAAATATCTTATTTAATTTATGTGGTAGAATGAGATCTTTAAAACAAAATGGTTCTTCGATGGAGCTGTGCTCACAGAAACACTGAGCAAAACCAGATTAGTACACTTACAAGGAATAATTTTGATAAATATCTTTGATAAATATCTATAAATTCCTGATTTTATTTTCAACTATTTTTATACTAACATTATAATTTTATGCAAAACTTTTATTTACTTTTAAGCTACAAAGTTATATGTAGCTATAAAAAAAATGCTCTTTTTTTTTTTTTTTTTTTTTTTTCCCATTTAAAAAATGCTTTTTAGTGTTTACAGCTGTAGAAATTAGTTAATTCATATCCTTATAAAGAACAAACTATTTTTCCCATCAGCTATATAGAATTTAATATTAAGAACTGATTATCAGGATTCCCCCTTTATTATATATATATATATAAAAAGAATAAGAAAGAAAATAAATAAATAAATAAAATTTTTAAAATTTAAGAAAAGGGGGAGAAAATTTTTATATTACTCTTTTTATTTATTTTACATTGGTCAAACTAAGATACCTTAGAATTTCTCATTAAGGAACACGAGGCATATGTTAGGAAAAAGGAAACACTGAACTCCTCTATTGCCCAGCATTGTTGGTCCGAAAGTTGATATGTCTTGTGGGTTTGAAAACTATTGGCATTCTTAAAAATGCCATCAATTTATTAATTCTTTTAGAATATTTACATACTGAGAAGGTCAATATGAGAATACTTAGAAGAAATTGAAAATTAAAATGCTGAACAGTCATCACAGAATTGAAAAATTTACAATTAATAAATTGATGGCTTTTGAAAGGATGCAATAGCCTTACAGCAACTTAAAAACAAGGACTTTGTTTTTCTACATTTCTCCTCTTCTTCACCCTTTATATATAAGGTGTGATAAGTCTAAATTTAAATCTAAGTTCAATAAATTAAGAATTATCTGTAAGCAACTTTTAAGAGCAAGCACTGACTTATTCTAATTCAACACTTTAAACCTCAAAATAAATTATTCTCAATGTATATTTTTTCAAATATTCTTCCAAAAAAGATACAGTTTTTTGAAACATGGGCCCATACCTTTCAGAATAGTATAATGATCAGTCTATATAGTTTCCTCCTGTTGTTATTTAGATTTATAAAGATAAAATTTTTACTATTGTTTAAGATAATGATTATTTCCAATTCTGAAAACAGCACAGCTATATTAACGCTTCAGCTGATTACATTCATAAAATTTTACAGTTACCGAACTATAGGGGCCAGAGAATGAAACTATGAAAACTTCCCAAAGTGTAACATTAAACAAGGAGAAAACAAAACTCAAGGGTTATCTCATTGATAAGATATTTCACTGAGAATTTTCTCTAAGAAAACATTTTTGCTCCATCATAGAAGAGGAGCATAATTAAAATATCCCTGCAGCCACTCTATACAACCACGAAGCACTAAACCTGAGAAATATCTAGAGACATTTATTTTCTTTAGTTACTCAGCCAATGATGAATAAAACTTGAAAAAAGTACACTAATGAGATGACAAAAAACGAATCAAATTAAGTAATGTTTTTCATTATATGATAAAGTTGAATATCTAGAATTTATCTGAGTAAAACAGCCCAAAAACTAAATTTCAAATACACAGAGATTATTACTCAAAATTGACATTCACTGAAGTGACATAGTCATTATCACTCAAATTGACATCATATGATATCCTAGGTAGGTTGCACTACACAGCTTAGAATGGTAGTAATAACATTCTTCCACATGCAGCAAATTTTTTCATGGTGCTATGATTAATGCTTAATCTCTTAAGTTTATATGCATGGCTTAAAATACTTTTGTCCTTCCATTATGTTAAAACTGTTTACTGCTTTTAAAGAAATGAAAATATTAAGTAAGCATATATAAATGTTTTTGTGTTGTAAATTTTACATATTTTTTGGAATAAAACTTGAAATGTTTAAATCACTAAATAAAGAAACTGAATGCTTACATGTTCATAAAAAGCAATTTTACTAGTTTATATAATAAGAGCAAAAATTTTAAATTTAAACTTACCAACTCTTCTATTTTTTGTTGCAATGAGATGATCTTATTCTCTAAACCTTTGTTCAGTTTCTTCACATGTTCTACGGATTTAGCTTCAATCTGCAAATACATATATATATCAGCATTCAATTTAAATACCTGCATGTAAATAATTATTGGAAGCATTTACATAAAGTATTACACTAACAAAATAAAATTGTAATTTTCTAATTAAGTAGAAAATAAAAAATGAAATTTTCCTTTCATACTGGAAAGATACCATTTTATTTAAACTACAGGACATTCTATGATAAAATATTCAAGAAATAAACTGAATCAACTCTTTTATAATATACAATTGTAATTAATATCAATGATATAATTATTAGGAGAATACAATACACATTATAAAAAATCACCTTCAGTTTCTTGAGTTCTTTCCTAGCAAACCACCTGCGTACCGATGATTGACAAATGATGATACTTTTGCGCGATTTCTGATATTTGGAGCGAGCAACAAAGCCACGAACATATTTCTGAAAAAAATATGAAAGAAAGAATTATGATTAGATGCGGAAAACAATACTTTTAGAAATATCTTAAGAATTAATCATATTAATATCTTTAAAAAGCTAATATCATGTCAAAGTCCACACCTTGAAAATTTGTATTCATTCCAGTTATTTGAACATATAACAGCAAGAACTGAAAAATAAGCATATTTACTGTGTATTCTGACCTTTTTCAATAATTTTATTGAAAATAAAAACAGGAAAATATGCAGCATATGCCATTTCAATGAAGTGGCTTAGAGAGAGAGATAACTTGATTCAATCATGTTTATATGTATACATGAGTTCTTTTTATTATTATTTTATTTCCACATGATGTATTGTCACTCATCCCTTGAAATTACTGCAAAAAAGCAAACTTCTTATTAGCCTACATAATTTACTTGTGGAGGTTATTAATAAAAGCCTATTTCAATAAAATTTTTAAAGGAATAACAGAAGAAAGAAACTATACAATATATGTTCAGATGCCCAATCTGACTATAACTAGTGGCTGCAGATGAACTGCAAAAGGAAAGAAAAATATATGCTATTCAGCCACTACAACTACTTTACATCTATTTCCAGGCAGAAAAAAGCTTACACTTTCTTTACACACATATCTTACGACTGAATCTCCACGATATTTTGCCTACGTACTGTGTCCACTCAAACTTACTTTTTATTTCTAAAGGAATGAGGATGAACGGGCTTTACTGCAGTTTTGAAAAGTTGAATAAACAACTCTGAATTTTCATATGCAAAGAATATGAGTCAGAAATTCTACAGAAACTAGCTATTTTGGGGCAGGAAACTACAACCATATCTTGAACTCAAAGTAAGTTGAATGCTTTGCAAGTAGACCAAAAGTTGTTAAATTGTGCACAAAAAAAAAAAAAAAAAAAGGCAAAAATATGAAATGAATGAAAATATGAAAAATATGGCCCTGTACATTATGCAATTAAAGATAATGTATATTTTTATTTGCATTATTTTCAAAAATAATTTCTAAAAAATTAAATAATTTTAAATTACATAAACAATAAAAAAATCATCACCATACTTTCTATTAGTAAAACCTAGAAAAATTCTTGTTTTCTGTTTCTCGGTGCATAATTATGTTTATTGTAATTATACTTGCAGAATTAAGTATAAGAACTAATAAAAATAATAATATAGTTCAGAAAATTATGCATCACTTGTCATTATATAATACATTATTGTCAGTATGTTGAGAAAGACTTCATTTACTTAATGTTTAAATGTGTAACTTAGATCATAATTAACTACATTTTATATGAACTTTTTTACATGAAGATATATTCTTGGTCCATTGTTTTAAGATGCAAACAAAGATGAGGAGGTTGTAGTGATTTTGTAGTGATATGCTCACTTGGTACTGTTTGGTAAGTAGCTGCTTGCTCGAGTCACCATCTAGCACCTAGCATCTAGAACCAATGACAGCGCGCAAGTTTTGCGCGCCCTTGAAGATAATAATGACCTAAGAATTCGATCCTGTATCTGTTTCATGTGAGTCAAATTCTCAACCACTAGTACAAAAGAGCTCCTGGCTAGGTTCAAGAATTTTGACTCTCTCAAATTTGTGAGTGTTGAGAGGCTCTGGAGATTGCTATACACTATTGCAGAGTAAGCTCAGAAATGCACCAGTTTTGCATTTTGTGGAAGTGTTGTTATGTTGGATATGATTTATAAATTTGTCCTCTGCCTCACTACAAAACCTCACCATTAAAAATTTCTACAGGGTAAAAAAAAAAAAAAAAAAAAAAAATACAGTTAAGAGAACTGCTAACTTATCATGAAAACTAATTATGATGTTACAGCTTTTAATATTGAGTTTTATGAATACTTTGATGAGTTATGGCTGCAAAGTGCAACAGAGGCATACCTGAAACTGAATTGAGGCAAATTATAACTGTTTAAGTAACAACTTCAGACATTAGAATCAAAATCATCATTTAAAGATCAGATTTATGAAAATTCAATGCATGTGCATTAAACAAAGAACTTAAGAACACAGTGCATTTGTATTTTAATATAATATCTGTATTCCACACTTGTAAAACTGCACTTTGCTTAAATTTCAATGACACAAGTAAGGAATCATAATAAATATTGATTACATGATATTACAGCAAAGTTTCTTCATGGCAAAAACAAAATCTACTTTTTCATAAACATTAATAGAAAACACAGATTCTAGGTTAATATGCCATGTACTTGGCCTAATAATTTGCAGCATTTCAATGTTACAGTACTTTTGACTCTCAGAGATTTCCTCTTCAACTTAAATATATAAATTAAAGCATAAGAAATTAACCACTAAAAAATTAAAATTAGTCAAAATAGCAAACTTATGCTAGGTATAAATTTTAATCAAAACTCTATCAATTTGGAGGGCAAATACTCTATTGGTTTCGAGGGCGATTTCTACACCAAACATACCTTTGTTGTTTTGCTTAATTTTAAGCTTTATATTGCCATGTTTCCCTTCTTCCTTCACTAAAACAATTTTGCTTTCCTACATTAGGCACTGGGAATTCCTGGCTTTCAAAAATCTCATTTGTTTCCAACTGCATTTTCCACAGTACATTGGAAAATTTTTCACAATTACATTCACGTATTAACTATAGCCATATTATATTTGTACATTAAAATAGCATACAAATTTTTAAATCTCTCTGGCTTCATGCACCTAGAAAACACACTAATTCCAAAATACTAACTTTAGAAATGTATTCAATAAGGAATTTTTAATGAATAAGCACATAAGAACAAACATGTAAGCACATTTTTTATAAAAATTGTCATAAAAACTTTTAAAAAACAACATTATGCATAAATAAATATAGAATTACTATTGTAAATTATTATAATATTGTGTTACTACTAATCTATATTTATGTATATGAAAAGTAGTGTCCTAATATAGGAAAACCACATGGGAGCTTTGGTTAAGTATTAATTTAAGTATTTAGGTTTAGATAATAGAAACCCTTATGCCAAAAAAGTATATCTGTGATTCAGATAAATCAAAATAAATGAAACAAAGGAACTCACTTGAATAATAACAGCCGCAGCATTCCTACGCATTTGCTGAAACCTGAGACGAGCCCACATGCCTCTGGCAAAAGTTTGCAATCCAAGAACAACACGACAGGTGCGCTGAAATTTTTTTTGCTGAATAAACATTCGTACTGTTTTCTGAATAATAATGGCAGCTCTTGTCCTTCGTAAAAAGGATGTATACCTATAAAAAATAAAAGCATTGCATTTAGATGTTTACCATACAAAGATACATGAAGGAATAAGAGATGAGATGATGTTTTGCATATTGCGTACAAATCTGATATACTCTGTACCTTTACAGTAAATAAATAAATTTTATATAATTTTACAGACTTAAAACTAAACTTATACATAATTTGATACTCCTAATGAAAAATTATATTTGATATACATTCAAAAAATACCACTTAGCTTTTATTATTTTAAGAACTGATAAAGAAACGGAGATCAATAACCCTTTTTATTCATGCCACAGATCTCTGAATATATATAAGCTATTCCATGCTATCTGGTTTACGTTCACAAAAATGAAAATACCATTTTGATATTAGAAGTCCTTTTCTAATTCACAGTAATTGAAATAATATAATCTCCTTAAAATACAATAACAAAACTAAATTTATTAATTCATAACTAAAGAGCCCACCTTACTATTTTTGTTGCCATTTTGACTATGTTGGTAAGATGCAAAAATAATTGTGTCTTTTTTTTTACAGTTAACTTCCTTGCAGTTTCCAAAATAAAACACACCTCAAATCATTTTAAAACATTTTTACAAAATGAAATTTAATTAATATGACATATGATTTTAGTAAGAAAAATTATCTTACTAGAATAAATAACAGCATATCTTAAATTTTTAATTTTTTTTTAAATAAATATTATTAATAATGATAATATATTTAATAAAGCTTGGAAGTATAAGTGCTAAAAACAAAAATGTCATTAAAATTGTTAAAACAGGTTCTTATAAAAATGAATTAATTAAAAATAAATTGTAAAAATTTAAACCATCAAATTAAAGAATAAGCAAATAGTATCATATAAGAATGAAAACTTAATTGTTTTCATAAATCATAACCTTCAAACATTACTTCAGTATTTTGTTAATGTTCAGTATTTTGCCCATTCCAGAAAATTCTGTACAAATTATGTACATGTAATTCAAATCTTATTTATGAAATTATACATTATTCCTATTATATACTACTACTACAAGATTTTTTGTACACAATCTGAAAACCATGGTGTATGTCAGATAAAATATATTTGAATTGAAAAACAATCATTCCATGTCAACTGATAAGCATACTTGAAACAGCTTATTTACTGTACATGAAAAAGTACATCTTTGGTAGAAAAGTTACAAAGAATTTTTCCAGTGTCTTCAGAATCTTGATTTCATGTGATAACTTTTTAATATTCTGGGTTTCTTTTCCATTAAAACCAAACTACTTTGCATTTTTTTTGTTTGTTTTTGTTTTGTTTTGGCATATTTCCTCAGTGGCAGGCATCAATTATTTTGTTTGGGTTCTTTCCTGGCAACGATTGTGGTTAAAACCCTTTCTAGCTTTTTTTTTTAATGTGTATGTGTATGTGAGTGGTAGATTTTACTATTTGGAATTTGGAATAATTCCTAGTAAGTCATTATTTCATTGATCTGAACATTAAACATCTATCTAGTGATTTCATCAAGAAACAGTGCTTTATATCTCACATATATACCAGAAAAACAATTTTATCTGATGCACTCAATCCACATTCAAATGTGTAACACCGCACTTAATAATACTTCATAATTCATCATAAACTTATTCTAATTTTAAGAAATAGCAAGTTAAATCTTTTAATGCATACATTTAAAAACTTCAACATGTTTACCTTCTCGCCAGTAATCCTCGGGCATATCTTTGTATTCCAACAGCCGAGCGCCGTATCTGTCTGTACTTCCTCAAATGTAACCAGCCACGAATATGTTTCTGAACCATGACTGCACATGCTCGTAATTTATCAGCTCTAAGCTTTTCCAAATAAGCAACTTGACCAGCACGAAAAAATATCTTTGTTTTCCCAAACTGAAATTTATCCTCTTCCTACATAAATGTATAGATAATTATTTGCACTTATTTTCAGAAAACAATAATGAAAGAACAGAAAATTAAAAATACAAATTCAAATAAAATTTTAAGGTTCAATAAATAAAAATGAAGAATACTATAAATCTAGTAAATTCCTAGACAAAATTTACCAAAATATTTATTCACTCATGTAACATGAGTCTATATAAATGGAATTCTGACTGTGATGAACTTCTAGAAATAGAAAGGCAAAACTCCGAAGAACATTTATTTGTCCAGACTGAAGAACCTCCTATTAAAACACTAGGTATGGTTTGGAATTCGAAAGAAGATACATTTTTTTAAGTTACAATAAAAATGTAGGTTGTTTATACCAAACAAGACATTTTATCAATTATAGCTAAATGATGCATTTGGTTTTATTAGACCTACAGAAAAATTATTATTTTGCATGTTAAATAAACATCTACTATACACATTACATTTTGTAAAAGAAAAGCTTTATGAAATGGTTGCAAATTTTCCAGTTAACAGAAGAGATGAAGATGATATATTATGAGCACTCACTGCAATTATAATAAACGGGGAAAAAAAGAAAATCCTTTGATAAATGAATTGCAATCAGAAATGTTGAATTAGTGGTAATACCCCAAAACCTTTTTATGAATTTAATAAATTCGTTTAAAGTTGCTAAATTTAAAAGTTTGATATAACATATTGCCTAATAATTAGTTTGATTATTAATTTAAAAACTGGAAAATCAAGAAATTATGTATTATTATGGATAATAATAGAGCAGACAATTTTACAGAACAAGGTAACAAATATGTTACATAGTAAACCTATGACCAAATAAAATGAACTATGCCATTCACAGAATTAAGATTTTATACTGATTCTCTATGTTAGTTGGATACATATCATTCACATGAAAAATTACCTATGCTCACCTATCAAAAATAAACATTTTTTCCCCATATTTAATGTAAATATATTTCTCTCACTTATTTTATAACATATCATTTCGATGTAATTTATTTCATTTATAAATTTATTTTCCAGTATATATTCAAGTTTAGCAAGATTTCACAAGTACAGTGTGCAGAAAGATAAACTTACTTATGATATTTTCTTTTTAGGATGTTAAAATATTTTTTTAAAGGGGGTTGATTTGAAAACTACTTTGAAGATAGATTTAAAAATAATTCTTTACATGTATTTTAATCATTTAGATTTTAAATATATGCTTTGAAATCATTATTTGTATTTGAGACAATCTACAATTCTCTAAAATTATTCATATGAAGAACAATTTATAAGAATAAACATATATATATATATATATATATATTGATTTCAATTGAAAAAATAAGATTTATGATGCAAGTTCAAAGAACAGCATTTACATAAACTATATAACTGTAAAAAAAGTTACACATTTACACTGATACATTTTTAATTCTAACAAAAAATGTGCCATTAAATTTAAATAAATATATTTTAAATAAAAAACTTACTCCTTTCCTAAAGAATGCATGTTGCTAAGAAGAAAATGAATGAAGATGAAAGAATTTGCATGGAAAATGGAGAATGATTATCAAAAGAAAATTTAAATCAAGGTGCCCAACCCATGGCCTGCATGTGGCCCAAAATGAGTATCAGTGCAGCTCAAGAAACATGCATGAAGTGCACAAGAAATATAGAGACCCCATTTTGATGATAAACTTTACTGTTGTTATCGGGGATTCAACGCTAGCTTAAAACATGGACGGGTAATTTACTTGATGTTTCAAGTTGGAGCAGCATACAATGTATTTGAGTGGAACGGTAGTTTCAGATCTTCTTTTAACTTGTGCATAAAGTGATTATCTTCTTTTTGAAACACCGTTTGTGTTTGTACATATCTATGCTGGTGTTATACGAAAGAAATAAGTCTATGCTACTGTCATTATATTACAAAAATCATAACTTTATAAATCTTAAGTTACTTAAATATGTTTTTACACTTATTTGTGTTCATTTCTTATGCTTTTCTTTTTATTACACACCATGCAACTTTTCTCCTATGAACAGAAAGATGTGAAATTCAAAAATTTCTTTCAGTAGTTAAACTGAGTAAACCTGAAAATTTTCAATGAAACCTATGCAGTTGTGTGATTTACTTATTCTGGATCTCATAAGCTGCCAATGTGTTTGAAATAATTTGTATGGCTCAAAATACCTCATCTTCTTTCAATGTAGCCCACGGAAGCTCAAAGGTTGGACACCTCTGAATTAAAATGAGACAATTACACAGAATTTTTAACAAAATCAGGTACTGTTTGTTCTGTTATCAGGATCGGATACAGAAATGTATGTATGCATGTAACATATGGATGTATGTACTCATGTATGCATGTATATATGTAAACACGAATGTATGTGTATGTATACATATACACATACTATATGCACACACATACATACACAAAAGCATACATTCATACATTTCTGAAACCAGTCCCCATAACAGAACAGTAACCAAAATCATACACCTTTTAAATTAAAAATATTTATTTCAAATTCTGCCATCACTATACATATCAAGTACTGGGGCTGGGACAAATAAAAAAGACTAATACTGGAGCTACTTGAAAAAGAAAATAAGTACATCACTTACAGATCTTATACTTAAGTTCCTTTGAAGTAGCCACCACTTGTACTGGGGCTGGGACATATAAAAAAGTACTGGGACTGGAGCTACTTGAAAAAGAAAATAAGTACATCACTTACAGATCTGATACCTAAGTTCCTTTGAAGTAGTCACCACTTAAATTTACATACTTTATTTCAACACTACTTCCTTACTACTTCCCAACATTACTTAGCACAAACTTATTCTCATAATGATGATCTACTAAAATAAATGGGAATAATCTGTACCTAATCCTGAGCTCTTAAGATATCTTGTGAACAGTCAGTTGACAGATTTTTGTTGCATTATTGAATGCAGATCTTCATTATTTTTCTCAGTTGTGCTGGTTACTGGTCTTATGGAACATTTGACACTTTTGAAACATTCGCACTGCTCATAAGCCTATGTGCACCTCATAAAAATCCTTCCCACAAATTTTCTGCAACTTTATGCATGTCTCTGTGCATAAATCACCAAGTTTTTGTCAAAATTTGATGAAAAATCTCCACTCAACTTTCTTTGCAATGGTGAATACAATGACAAGACACTGCATGTTCATTCAAACATGCCTATAAACAAATAAAATGAACTAAGATATTATACATCAGAGCACATGCACAGCATGGTCCAAGATCAATCTGTATCAAGCAGGTTTGCTCTAAGTGTATGTCATAATCCCAAAACCTTTTGATCACATCTCATAGGCAAGAATTTAGCTTAAATAATTAAATAAAATAGGCAGCTTAAATAAAATTTTCTATCTGATATAAAATAATAATAAAATTATTTGGCTACAAAGTCTGCAACAAAAATTAACAATAGATTTGATCTGGTTATGAGGTGATTACCAAGCAGTAGTAACAAAGTTAATTGAAACTCCCTTTTTCACCCCAGTTTTGATGAAATAACTCTAATAAATATTAAAACAAAATTAAGAGCATAATAATCAACAGTAATAAAACCACAGTTCATTAATTTATCCACAGCTCATATTGCCCCAACATGGTGGCAGCTGAAAAGCCAATGTAAACTGACCATCTGACAAGAAAATGGCACTAAAAATTCCAGAAGCTAAATCATTCAAATTGTGCTGGAAGTGTAATAATTGTAAGAAACAAAGTTACACAAAAATCTTATAGGAAAGTATAATTATTAGTGAAAGTTATTATACATAACAAAATATGCAAGAATATTTGAATCCACTGGATAACATTGGAAGTGATCACTTACCTATACTGACTGAATATAATTTGTTATTAAGGATGAATGTTACTAAAAGAAGTTACTAGAATTTTAAAAAGGGTAATTCAGTGCTCTTCATCAAACAATTTCTAAAACTACTGTGAATACGACTTTTCACAATGATTTAGAACAACAATGGCTCTGTCTCAGAGAAATAATTTTAAAAGCTGCTAAGTCAGCTAGAAGAAGAAGATGGATCGATATCTGTGAAAGCATTAATGCTAGGACATCAAATACAAAATTATGGAAATTGGCTAAGGCTTTTAACAATGAACAACCTCAATTTGAGAAATCAAATTGTGTTTTTACTGATGACTCATATTTGCCTTTGAATGACCAAGAATCAGCTGATGTATTCGGAAAGCATTATAGTCGAGACATTGAGCTTGATTTTACAAAGGACAACAAAAACATAGCCTTCAGGACTAGAAATACAGCTCATCATTGTTGTAATGTTAAGTCAAAGAACGCAGTCTCCTGGCCCTGGTCGATGGCATGGACTGATGATTACACGTATTGGTTCTTGTGATAAACAAGAATTAACATATTTAATCAATCCTGTAATAATGGTAGGTTACAAGGAACTGGAAAAGAGCCACAGTGGTTCCTATTCAGAAATTCTATAAATCCGCTGGTACTCTGGAGAGCTACACAGCTGTTGCCCTGACAAACTTACAACAAGCTTTTTGAGAAACTTTTATTGAATTGCCTTAGCTATCACTTTGCAACTACCGATGGAACAAAATGGTTTTAGTAAAGGTCATGTACTCAAGATCAGACACTGGAGTTTTGTCAGCATGTAAAAGATGCTCATAATAAAAATCCAACTAATCATTCCAATGCAGCTCTTTTGGAGATCAACTAGGCTTTTGATATGGAAGAAGAGATTAATCAATAAATTATACGAAAATTTTGCTATTAATGCAAGACTTTAGACTAAACTTGCAAGACTCTTTTGTGGATTTACGATTTCCTCACAAATAGAGTTTTCAATGTTAAATAAAATGGTGCTCTCTGGTAGATAATGTTCAAAGCAAGAAATCCCTCATGGCTCTGTATCAAGTCCCATCTCCGGAATGGAATCTATTATTACTCACAATTTCAAAATTAATTTATTTGCTGATGACATTGTACTTTGTTGTCTTGGTTCAAACAATGACAATTTTGAATCTAGTATAAGCAATTCAATTTGGGATTTAATTTTAATCTTAGTGAAAAACTTAAATAAATCTATAAGAGTTCTTTACAACAAATAGCTATATAGTTACAGTTCGAAAATTTTCTTAAATGGTCACCTCTTACAGTGTGACAGGAATCCCAAATATCTTGATTTTGCTGATGCCAAGACCCTAAGGACAACTTATATCTGCTTTATAAAATTGATTCTTGAATATAGTTTTCAAATCAATCGTGTCACCTCAGATCACATCTTCAAAAAATGGGAAGGGTACAGTTGAGTGCAGCTCACCTTATTAAAAGACTTTGCAACAGTACTTCAGATGAAATCGTTCTCTATGAGGCTGACTTGCAACCCTTGCAGTTGAGAAGTATCCTTAATTTTACTACATACTTTAACGAACTCTTAAGTTTTCATGATCAACATCATACTACAATCTTTTTGAATGGTTGGTAAAATAATCAAAGATTAAAAAGGAATGGTCCTTTCAGTCATGCTACGAAATTAAGATGTATTACAGAGAGTTGGATGTAATTCTTTGAAACCTATCGCATCCCCAATGGACTCACTATCTGTTTTTTTTTTTTTTTTTTCCATACAATTATTGACTATTATTAATTAGTCCTCTCAACATCCTGAATACTTACGACAGGCTGCTCTGGAAGTGATTAATAGAATACCTGTTGAGGCAGTTCTGATATATACAGACAGCGGTAAGAATGAACATGGACACCTTGGTAGTTAGTATTTTGTTAAATATGGAGAGGAAGAAATATCTTTCAAGCATAGAAATACCAATTTCTGTTCAGTTTTTAGCTCTGAATCAATTGCTATTGATATGGCTTTGGATATGTTTTACGTGGGGAGACCTGGATCTTTTATGGAAGTGTTATCCAATACCTATATAACTAGAGAAATATTAGAGACCTGACAGGAATGAAAGTTATTGAAAAACCCAAGACCTTGTCCCATTCTTCCGTCCTCCATCTACAATGGATACCATATCACATAAATCTAAAATATAATCATGTAACTGATGGACTAGCAAAGAAGGGTACTTCCATGCCTCAGGTTTATGCTGAACCTTTGACCTACCTTGAACTATACTCAAGAAGAAAGACTAATTAACAATTCTTGGAGACAGCTACCGATACACTCATGGTATCATAGTACAGGTCTTGGTACAGCAACTGGTTTCAAGCATGACAGGAAGGACTAAATGGCTCTGGCTCGGTTGGCTTCAGGACATTTAAGGACCTTCATATTCCCAAGGTACTAACATTTTTCTCACTTGCACAAAATGTAAAAATTATGGAGCTACTGCACAGCATCTATTTAGCTGTGTTACCTTGGTATGTGAAGATCTCCTGAAGAGACCCAATTTCATGTTGGAAATTCTGAAGGTGAATGAACTTATGGATCTGATCTGGTTCAGATCAGAGGGATTAGTAAGAAGAACAACAACAAAACACAACTGCCAAAATTATGTAAAACACACAGGCAACTTTGAATGCTTCAATATCAACAAGAACAATTTCTAGAGGATTAAATGAAAGTGGCTTGCAGTCATGTTCCCCTTTACAAAGACTCCAATGGATGCAAAGCCAGTGACATCAATGACTGTAATGATTGTTGGGGCAGAACCAGCTAGACAATCAAATGGCACAGGGTAGTACATAGTGATGTGCTTCCCTTCTGTTTCATTAATGACAACTGTTGAACAAGAATCTACACTGCTGTGGTACAGAGACAAATTCAACCATGCTGTGGATGTTTAATGCTACAATTGCACAACACAACTTCATGTCTTGGAGTGTCATCACCATGAATAGCTGGTCACTTCTGGTTCATTTAGAGTCACAATGATGCCCAAAAAATATGTGAATGAAGCACTGCAACCAAAAAAACCTACCCTAACTTCAACAATAGCAAAATACTATTGACACCACATGGCAGACATCCACAGACAACAGCTATATGTTTTACGTGGGGAGACCTGGATCTTTTATGGAAGTGTTATCCAATACCTATATAACTAGAGAAATATTAGAGACCTGACAGGAATGAAAGTTATTGAAGACCTACAATGCAGCTATATGTTTCCTTGATCATCAAGATCTCCAATTCTCATAATGATCAAACATTTGTTGGATGTGATTAGCTGTTGAACAAAGGAGGATGCCTGTAAGCATATGGTCATCCATCTAAGCACATTATCCATATTTTGAATTAATTTGCACCTTGAAAAGTTACTTCTTGCACTGCCATAAAAAGTGATTCTACTTCCTATATATCATCTTTATATGCCATTGCTGTACAGCATTATTTTTATTTAATTATAAACACTTCTTTATATACGCATTCTCAGTTTGCCAATTTTAATCACATCCGTTTACTCTTTGATGGTACTGCATTTTCTCTGTCAGGCAGTATATTAAAGAGTATATTCAGATGTTATATACCTTAAGTCTGTGCTTGCTAATAACATACAGTACACCAATGAATCATTACACATCATGAAAACACGAATGCACATATCTGGGATTCCCAAATGCAATCATGATGAAAGATACTCCAAGTAACAAAGGCAAACAGTGAATAAAGTAGACAGGAAAATATTAGACCTAATATCAAACATTTTCATAAAAAAGAATTATTATACAGATGCTTATAAATTAATACCTTACAATTAAAACCATTCCAAAATCTATACAAATTCAATAACAATTAAAAAATCAAAATTCTGCTATTCTTTAACTTACATTTCCAACAAAAAAATAATCAATGATTTGTTTGATTTATCTAATTACGGCAAAACACTCGAGGGCTATCTGCCTAAGGGCTAGGATGCGATACCTTTGTGGAGGACTTTCTAAGGCAAACTGGCTTGTAAACACATTATGCATGGGGGAAAATATAATAATGCATATGCAGCAAGCTCATTAGCTGGGATTCAAACCCCACACCAAACTACCAGTGTTCAGTGACTTAGACTGCTTGGCTGCTGGTTAGCAGTAATGAATGAAATATGTAAAGAAATATAAAATAGATACATACCCTGACAAGATTTTCTAATATTTTTTGGCATGTAGTTTTCAAATCTGCTCGCTTAATATCCTTAGAACATGTAAGAACTCGATACCGATTCAAGAAGTCTTGGTATGCCCACCTATTGTACACAATTGTGAACAAAATATAAAGTACAATTTTGAAGTTGCATGAATAAATATAAAAATGTATTATTTAAAGGTATAGTTAACTCTTGATTAACAGGGTGTGGATTTACTGAACCTTGTCTTTGTTTATTGAAAACAATTGAAAAATTATCAACAAACCATCAAAAAAAAACACAATTTTTACAGCAAGTTTGAAAAGAAGAAGAAAATGCATGGGATAGTAGCAGTAATAGAAAATGTTTTCATCCACAACAGTTCATACTTTAATTGTAAACTATCTGGAAAATATAAATATTGTTTTATCATCAATTAAAAATAAATTAGTAAATCACTAAAATAAGTTATAAACATTCTATTTTTCATAGACTCCTATCGAAATACAAAAACAATATAAACAAAAACACTTTTTTTTTTCCTGTTTTTAAGTGTGTTCTTGTTTAGAATATTAATTCAATATATGTAAAACCAAATGAACTTATTATCCAAATTAAACTGCCAAAATATAGGCAAATTGTTGATTATACATCTACCCCTTTCCTATGTTTTTTTTAATTACTGTCATATTAACGAACTGAGGTAATTATCCCTAGTGTTGATAGGAATCTCTGGTTATAAATTTATGCACATAATTCTCAAAGACATTGAGAAAAGGGGGGAACTTAAATGTTTAGACAATATAGAAAAATATGTATCAAGAAGATGAATATATCCCATCTCATATAACTCAGCTTAAAAAAAAAGAACTATACATATGATACTGCTAAACCTTTGAACTTTGACCCTTAAATCCTTTGAAGCCTTTTCCAACTACAAAGTTTAAGAGCATTAATTAATCAGCATGAAACGACATTTGGACAGACAGACAGAGAAGAAAAATTGTTGCTTGTATATCAAAAACAATTCTACTCTGTATATTCACATTTCGTAAATGTAGCAGTGCGCAATTGCAGAGTGTGATGTTGTATTGTACTTTAACATCTGTAAAATTTTAATTTCCAATGCATTTACAATTTTAGTTTAAAAAGTGTTAGCCCTCACTTCAAGTGAACAGCATAATCTTAAACCTCACTAAAATCTCGATGGCAGATAATTTTATTCCAAAACTCAATGGCAGACGATAATTTTATTCCAAATGCGTGAGCACTTTTATTTTTTGTATTGTGGCAATTTCAGTTGCTGTGTTCTTTTTTGATAGTGACAAAATAAATGGAATTCTGAATAATCCTAAATGAATGAGATACTACAAAAGATACATTTCTTACAGTAGTGTATTAAAAATAATCTTTTCTTGGACTCTGAAGTTAGAATTTTGGAGCTGTGAGAGAATGGCGAGCTTCACTAACTTCCAATATTGCGAAATGTGCTTACTTACAGCGACTGCCAACAAAACACAATGCATGCTGCTCATTTTCCAGCTGAGCCACATCTAAGTGCGGTTGCCATCGCAAATGTAGTGGGACACCTCAGGGAGACAGGAAGCACTAGAAGTCATCTGCATTCCGGTAGACCAACGACAGCAGGTATGCAGGAGAGTACTTTGGCATATGCACTAGCCCATTCACATAGCAGTACAAGAGATATTAGCATGCCTTGTGGCTTATGGCCCCGAGTATGACAAATACTGCATGGTCAACATGCAAACCCCTATTATATCACTCTGCAACAAGCACCATTAGCACAGGATAATAAGCATCAATTTGATTGGTGCAGCTGGGCGTTGATTTATGTTGAAGGTAACTCGGACTTTTTATCAGATTCAATAGGAATTTTTGTCCAACATTGTTTGGTTGGATGAGACACTGTTTTAACATACCAGATTATTAAACCGACACAATTCCAACTACTGGTTGCTCTATATCTTTTCGTTTTTGATTTGCAATGCCTATATTCTGAATTTTGCCACTAGGGGGCACTCCTGTCATTTGCATTAGCTTGGATGTAGTTGCTTGTTAATAATATAATGTTAATTCAATTGCATAGCTGCAGCTCTCTCCATTCACAAGAATTTTCAGGTTAAAGGGACTTTCCTAAGCACACTGTATACACACATACTCACATATACAATACTCATAATGTATGAAAGGAAATACTGTGAAGTTTGAAAAAAGCTTTAGTGGACCATAAAATATTTTGTCTTGAAAGTGACATAATAAATTAATACGACAGAATTCGAATAATACATACATTTTGAGATAAAAAGTTGAACAGATTACATAATTTTGTGGATTACAGATATCTTTCTGAACTTTGTTTACACTTTTTTAATTCTAATTTTTCTATTAAATACAGATTGTCTACAGATACTGTATTTGCATGCAGGATACTCATGAAGCGCACTGCCACATCTGTAACTACATCACAGTAACAGTAGTCTATAATACACTAACTTCCAAAAGTTAAGCACGGAGAAGAAAATGCTAATTTATGGAAGCCAATCAGAATTGAAGAAAATGCAATTCGCTGCAGAGGTAGATGGAAGTATGCAAATATCTTAGGTAACAGCTAATCGCGCTTTCATGTCAAGAAATATGCAAAAAAGGCAGTCTTATAAGAAGCCAGCTTTATGAAGGGTTACAGAAGTTGATTGTAAGTGCTGATAAAAGGTGTTTAAAATTTTCATACAATTTGTTTTCAAGACATGCGTGTTTCTATGACTTCCAGAAGACGAATGGAAGATTCGGAGCACTGGCGTGCTGTGGGGCACATTGAAGCAGGACAGTCGATTATAGGTGCTGCTCTTTTCTTCAGCGTTCATCATTCTGTAATTTCACGTTTATGGAAACAATTCCAAACCACACAGACAGTTGTCCGAAAGCCCGTAGCAAAGGGCTTGGGTGACGGTCTGAAGGCCGTCACCCAAGGGTCACAACCCTCGCGGAAGATCAATATATTGCTATTGTAGCCAAGCGGAATCGCAGAGCGACCTCCACACGTGTGACATCTATGGTTACAGCGTCCATTGGTAAGGCAATATCTGCAGCTACTGTATGCTGAAGATTACATATGAGTGGACTGTATATAAAAAAGGCAGTCTTATAAGAAGCCAGCTTTATGAAGGGTTACAGAAGTTGATTGTAAGTGCTGATAAAAGATGTTTAAAATTTTCATACAATTTGTTTTCAAGACATGCGTGTTTCTATGACTTCCAGAAGACGAATGGAAGATTCGGAGCACTGGCGTGCTGTGGGGCACATTGAAGCAGGACAGTCGATTATAGGTGCTGCTCTTTTCTTCAGCGTTCATCATTCTGTAATTTCACATTTATGGAAACAATTCCAAACCACACAGACAGTTGTCCGAAAGCCCGTAGCAAAGGGCTTGGGTGACAGTCTGAAGGCCGTCACCCAAGGGTTACAACCCTCGTGGAAGATCAATATATTGCTGCTGTAGCCAAGCGGAATCGCAGAGCGACCTTCACACGTGTGACATCTATGGTTACAGCGTCCATTGGTAAGGCGATATCTGCAGCTACTGTATGCTGAAGATTACATATGAGTGGACTGTATATGCCCGGGTAACTCGAGTTTGTGTTCCTCTATCCATCCAATCAAGAGGGGCACAATTATAGTGGTGCCGGAAGATGTCAATTGGAATGTGTCTGACTGAGGCAATGTAATGTTTTCTGATGAGTCAAGATTTGCTCTGGAGCCAGATGTGTGTGTGTGTGTGTGATTATGACAAAGCCTCGAGGGCTATCTGCCTAAGAGGAGGCATGCCTTCGTGGAGGACTTTCTAAGGGAAACTGGCTCGTATACACATTACACATTACACATGGGGAAAACCACGAAAACGCCCATGCAACCAGCTCGTTTGCGGGATTCGAACTTCGAACTGAACTACCAGTGTTCAGCGATTTTACCGCTCGGCCACTGGTGGGCTCTGTAGCCAGATAACAAGCGAATAAGAATATAGCATAAACAACGAACACGCAATCACCGAACATCATGCATTCTGATGTGGAAGCATTATGATGTGGGCAGGGATTTCATTAGGATACCACACCTACCTGCACATCTTTAAACAGGGTTCTTTGACGGCTGTCCGTTATCGAGATGAAGTCCTAGAACCCATTGTGAGATTGTACGCTGCAGCAATTGGCCCTACTTTTGTTTTAATGGATGATAATGCACGTTCCCATTGAGCTGACATCGTCAATGACTACCTGGAGAGTGAAGGGACTGCGCATATGGTGTGGCCAGCATATTCGCTTAATCCCATCGAAAATCTTTGGGATGCTCTCAGCCGTGCTGTATCTTCACGTTTCCCACCTCCAGCAACTCTCATTGAGATGGGAACTGCTCTACAAGAAGAATGGCGATTGCTTAATTCTGTGGTGGTTAACCACCTAATTAAAAGCATGGTCACAAGGTGTAAACTTTACAGATGAGGGGGATCATATACCCTATTAATGTCCTTTTTTTTACATTTTATGCTGTTTATTTTCACTTTATACATAATTCTGTTTAAATCTCCAGTATGTCATTATCTGATAACTTACAAAATTTTAATATTGTTTTCATTTCTGTATATAATTATTGATTTTGTTTTATGCATAAATATATATGCTACTTTCCTGCCGAATTTTGTGTCAATCAAAGCATTATTTGTTGATTTTTTTGCATTTTACATCTTCGTGCTTAACTTTTGGAAGTGAGTGCATAACAACCGGCACCTGCATAAACAATTTAACTTTAAACCACAGGGCATTTGCATTTGTAATACTGCAACTGAACAACGGAGATGGACATCGGAATGCATGACGTGTTTATGTGTGAATCTTACTTCTGCCTGCAGTACTACAATGGTTGTATTAGAATTTGGAGACACTGTCAAGAGAGATTGCTTGGCTGTTGCACTGCACATTTCAACAGGAGAATGTGCGATCCTATGCTGCATGCAATGTTCAAGCTTTCTTCTTAGACTACTATATTGCATTTTTACCGTGGCCTGCCCATTTTCCAGATCTATCGCCTGTCAAACATGTCTGCTCAATGGCTAGAGAATGCATAGCTCGGCATGATGCACCCATGGGTATACCAGTTAAACTCTGGCTACACGTGGAGGCATGTCCTTCTTTGTGCTGCATTTTGGATAGCCAGCAGTGTATAAAAACAAAATAATTTGGAGGTTCCACGGAGATTTGTGAGGCAAGAGACAAGGTATGTGTTCTCTACAATATTCATTTTCAAGCCTGAAGAGTATAATGTAGTTATTTATTACTTATTCGGGAAATCAATTCCCAAAGCAGAAGTAGCACTTCAGTGCATAAGAGTTTTAAACACTCAATTAGTTTGGTTTATATATCTAACAAGATATTTTTCTTTTGTATGATAATGAGAAAAATCCATTCCCGTCAATAAACAGCACATCAGTATATTTATGTTCAAAGTTTCGCTATAAATTGGTGTGGTAAAACCTGAACTGTATATTTTGTGTGTATGTGAGAGCACATCAGTGCAATATTGCAATTTGCAGATCTAAGTCATTAGTTAGAAGAAAATTTATATAGTTAGAAGAAAATTTATATAGTTAGAAGAAAATTTATATAGTTAGAAGAAAATTTATGTTAAGTGCTTGTGAAAGAAATAAGTAGTTGAATATATTAAAACTTGTTACTTTGGTTTTCTCATGAAAGCACATCAGTGCTGTATTTTAATATGAAGTGTATTTTCTGATAAGTAGAATGTTAAATTTTAAAGCTTTGAGCAGTAAATAAAAGTTCTAATAGTGTTCTGATTTAAACCTGCTCCCATCGAATCACGTACTAAGGCATGGGCCATATGGCAATAGAAGTGACTGTTTATGAAAGCGAAAGTTAATTAGCGGTGTTTATACCTATTGGCGCCGCTCTGGTTTTTCTCTGTCTAGCTGTACTGGAAGAAAAGAATTTATTAAATTTTTTATACAAAATATTCAGTATGGATATTTATTCGTTTTATGTTTTAATGGAAATAAATTCAAAATGATTAATGCTCTTATTAACTTTTTATTTTCATTTGCCTAATTTTGTAAGAAAGAAGAATAGTGTTTTTATATCTCTGATATATTTTTATGTGTATTATTTGTGAATAACTATTTGAGTTCTTATTTGTTTTGAACAATTATTTTGTGAAAATGCATTTTTGGGGAAAGCTAAGAAAAAGGATCTATTCCTTGTCGTGACAGAACTTGGAGAAATAGCTTTAGAAGATACGAAAGTGATAGACTTAAAACGATTAATAACGAATTGTAAAAATTACAAGGAAGAATTTGTTAAAAATTTGTTAGAAAGTATTATGACTGATAGGATAGAAAAGGAAAACAAGAGTGAAAGAATTACAGTTATAACAGGAAGCTAGGGAGAGGTAGTTTCAGATACTACAACAAAATAAAGAAATTGAAAAGCAACAGTTAGAACTAGAATGCCTTAAAGCAAAACAGAACACTGAATCTGCTAAACCTGGAGGTGAAACGGTATTTAATCAGAATTTTCAGAAGCTTATGCCCAAGTTTAATTTAAAAACTGATGATATCAGTTTATTCTTAGAACTTTTTGAGAGGCTAGCTAAAGTTCTAAAATTGCCCACGGATCAATGGGTGTAACATCTCATTGGTGTTCTTCCGGTTGAGGTAAATAATATAATTGCTAGGGAGCCTGAAGAACAGGCTAGTGATTACCAACATATTAAAGAATTACTACTTTAAAAGATTTAAGTTACGTACAGAGAAGTTTCGGCAACTTCTTGTTAAGACTTTAAAATATCCACATTCTACGTAGTACGATTTTTATCCTGAAATTAAGACATTTTTAGATGGGTGGCTCAAGGGATTAAAAATCGAAACATTTGAGTAACTCAAGGATTTAATGTTGGTAGATCAGATTAAAAAAAAAGTGCAGGCCTAATGAGTTTAAAGAACATTTTATAGATGAATGGGCCACGATCACTTCACCAAAACAGTTGGTGGGTAAAATAGAGGAATTTGAAGATGCAAAAAAGACGATTGCTGGGAAAACGAAATTGGGTGAACTGAAAACGAAAACATCCGGTAGACAAATGGGTGTTTTTCAGTCCACTGGTAATGTTTTCAAAAATAGAAAACCCCTCAAGGCATGCAATTTAAAAAACATGATGATGCACACAGTGTTGGGAAAATGTCGAACTCCAATTTTGATAGGAGAAAAAGACTCCAGTGCTATGAATGTGGATCTTTTGACCATTTACGTCCTCAGTGCCCTAATTTTAAAACTCAAAAGGCAGAAATGTATTGGATAAGCGGGAGATCACAGAAGACTCTGTTAGATCCCTATACATTAAATGGAAGAGTAAATAGTTTTGAAGTACCTATTCTAAGAGATACAGGAGCAACAGTATATATTATTTGTCAGAAATATGTAGACAGAGATAGAATGAAGGGAGAACATGTGTGGGTTCGACATTTGCTGGATGATCATATAACTTGTTTATCTGTTGCTGAAGTGGATATTGAATGCGATTTGGGTACAGTAACCACCAAAGCAACTGTTATAGGAGACCACTTAGACCAAGGGTGATATTTCTTAGGCAACCAAACAGCGGCTCTTCTCAGAAAAACTGAAAAAATGTTTTTTTGTGTGTGTCGGGAAAGTTAATGCTGTCGTTACCCGATCTCAAGCACAACAATTTAAGGAAGCAGAAAATTTAAGTGAGACAAATTAAAATTCTGAGCAGAATGAGTCAGAATCGGAAGAGGAGGACAATGCTCATGAGAAGTCTGAAAACAGAGAGGGTTACAGCCGAAAACATTGCGGCAAAAGCATCGCAGACGAAAACGTCGAGGAGAGAACAACGCAAGGAGAAAACATCATGGGAGAAAACATCGCAAAGAGAAAAGATCGCAGTTTTAAAATATAGTGGTAAAAAATAAAGCGGTTCAAAAACTTTGCAGTTTAAAAACATCGCCGTCTAAAATATCGCGGTAAAAAATAAAGTACCTACAAATCATCGCATGACGACGACATCGCATACATGCGTTCTTCAAATCGCATAGTGACATATTACGTAACTGACTTTCGTCATAACTAACAAATCGATATCCAAACAATTGATTGCAAGCTATACATGAAAATGTTAATGGCTCTTTACGAATAAACGGAAACAAAACAATATGTAATTTACATTAAAACAATATCAAATTAAGAAATGTGAAAGAAAATAATCTGATCATTAACTAAGCAATTTTTATACAGGTAACTATTTACCTTCCTTTTTCTAAGCTGTATTTTTTATCAAAAATTATCAGTTAAACTTAAAATAAGCCTAGTTTATTAATGACATTTGTTAATTAACTATATAAATGTAAAATTCCATTAAGCATTTTAAGTTGCATTAATTTTCCACTCATTTTCAATTTTTAAATGCTTAAGTTTCCTTCTTATTTTTTCAGCAAAAATTTATTAGTTCGTTCAAATATATCAAATATAGAAGTAAACAAATCCCTCATTTCTTTTTGTGCTGTGTGATATTTATACGAACATGCATTTACAACTTTGAAAACCTGAAAACACATGTGTGCGATGATTTGTGGGTTACTTTATTTTTTACTATGATATTTTTGACAACGATGTTTTTAAACTGCGAAGTTTTTTAACCGCTTTATTTTTGACAACGATATTTTGAATGTTTTAGAAATGAGATAATTTCTCTTTGCAATTTTTTCTCCCACGATGATTTGTTTCATGACGTTTTCTCCTTGCGTTGTTTTTTCTGTGACGTTTTCGTCCGCAATGTTTTCAGCAGACACCACAGAGAGATATTGCCTCCTGTCAACCATTCTGTCCCCACGAGTCCTGCAATTCAAATAGACTCAAGTACTTTTATTGCTGAACAACAAAAAAGTAAAGAACTTGCCCTTTTATTAGAACTAGTAAAAAGCAGAAGTAAGACAAATTATGGGATTAAAAATGGGGTTTTAGTAAAAAAGAAAGTAAATAAGTTAGGAGGAGAAGAACATTTGATTGTTGTTCCAGAAAACCTCAGAGAGCAAATTAAAGCAATTTGTCATGAAGAAACTTCAGGTCACTTAGGAGCTCTGAAAACAAAAGACCGGTTACTAAGACATTTTTTCTGGCCAAATTGTTATAAAGACATTGAGGAATTTGTTAAAACATGCGACTCCTGTCAACATGTAGGAAAAGCAAGTGACAAAAAGAAAGCACCGTTGGTAATGGCAGCTGTGATATCTGAAGTCTTTAGTAAGTTTAATGTATGATGCTTGCGGGCCTATGCCTACATCTACTGAAGGTAATAAATATCTTATTACAGTTATGTGCTTAGCCTCTAAATATCCTGACGCGATCCTGGTAAAGGATGTAACGTTGAAATCCGCTGTAAATGCACTCTTGCAGGTATTTAGTCAGATGACCTTTCCAAGGGAGGTTCAAACTGATCAAGGGAAATCTTTTATGAGCTGCTTAACTGTTGAATTTTTGAAGAGGTTTGTATAAAAATTTCCAGAAGTTCGGTTTACCACCTCCAGAGCAATCTTGTAGAACTGTTTCATAGGTCAATAAAAAGGGTCTTAAAGGTATTATGTATTGAAGCTGCCCCAAATTGGGAAATAGAAGTACCTGCCACTCTCTTTGCTCTGCGGACAGTAATGCATGATAGTACAGGATTTAGTCTGTCTGAATTAGTGTACGGGAACCACCTCAGAACACCTATCGCATTATCGTATGAGAAATAGTTAGATCCTCAGGAAAAAGAAAATACCATAATAGAATATGTTTTCGAATTACTCAATAGGCTAAAGAAAAGTAGAGAAGTAGCTACAGAGAAAATGGAAGAGGTGAGAGACAAAAGGAAGAAATAGTATGACAAAAATGTCGTAAAAAGGGAATTCCTGCAAGGAGATGCAGTATTAGTATTGGTAGTGAACCAACCCCATAAACTCGCTCCTCAATGGAAAGGTCCAGGAAAAATATAGAAAAGATTATCTGAAACAAATTATGTGGTTAGTTTTGAAGAGAATCAGGAAGCGAATAAAGTGTATCATGTAAATATGTTAAAACATTATCATAAGAGATTTGAACTTTTGAATATGGTGCTCCTTGACAACGAGGAGATAATTGAACCCTCGGAATTAGAGGAGGATTTTCCTTATATGTTAACGGACCCCAATATGTTTGATTTTAATTAAATAATAGCAAAAGATAATCTTAAAGAAAGACTTAGTGATGAACAAATCCTGCAGTTGGGGAAAAAGCTCATAATACACTATAAACTAAATCTAAACATTTACTCTTCATTGAGATATTAACAGATGCAGACAATTTATAAATGGAATATCCTCCGAAATAGCACTTAAAAGTATGCATTTATGGTTGAGAAATTTAAGGTAATGCAGAAGTAGATTCTTGTTCAAAAAGAAATTTTGTCAAAAAGAAATATGAACACATTGTTAATACTATTATGGCTAATTTTTAGGTGATACGAATTGGAGCTCTTATGAGTAGAAAGAACTTAATCATTGCATTCAGAACTTAATCATTGCATACAGAAGGTTACAAGAGAAGAAATTCTGCTGCAAAAAATTTTGTTAATGTTCAATCTAAGAAAAAGGAACATCACCAGAAAAATGCAGTGGTGATTTCTGTAAAAATAAGCAGTAAGTAGGCCATCCTTTGAGACAGCCATAAAACAACTCTAAAGGACAAAGAGACCAATTATGTGGTAATAGTTCCTTTACAGTTGTTATATTACATACTCACTGCCAGTCTAAGCATATATCTATTACATATATTGGTAGCGATCGCAGCTCTTCGCGTATACGTGATGCTGGGCTGCTAAGAGTGGAATCGTTGTGGTGCGCATTCGCAACGTTGGTCCTGAACGGGTTAACACTTAGAAATCAATTCATATTACATAATATCATTTTACAATTTCCAAATCATCAGTGCAAAGTGTGCTAAATGAATTAGATATAAATTAGATAAAAACTGTAAATATTAGAGATTAAAACTGTATCCATACAAAACTGAAAGCAACTTAAAAGACTATGCAAGATGATTGATGATTAAAAAAATGTAAACAGTTTGTTATACCAATGCTGGAAAAACAAAAAGAATTGATAAATCTTTTATGAGAAATACCTTCTAGCATGCAGTGGTAAATATCAAGACCTGAAGAACTGAAACTTTCACATTTCACAGAGCTGCGAACATAACAGCCCAATGTAAATTTCTGATGTGGTTTAATGATCCGCCGTCTTATCAAACTCCTTTTTCATCAAAATAATAATAATAGCACTGAATATTTACTAAGACATACTGAAGCAACGCGTGCATCTCCAGGTGAATGAATTTATAAAATTGTGTCCTCACAGGACCACCTCACAGACAGTACATGCAACAGTCCTTTAATCAAAAGTTTCCCCAAACAGGGACTTAGCAGAGTCTCTTCACATATTTTTCAATTTTTTTAAATGGTTTATTAAATGTAAAATTTATTTCATCCCAGTTTTCAGATATTAAAAATATAATAACAAAAAGTTAGCATAGACATCCTGATAAAATGAATTTGGGGCCTAATTACTGATTGGAAGTCCAGCATGTGACCAATTTGGAGCATCATACGTAAACAACTGAAGATATGTTACCTTTCTTTTGTTACAATTCCAGTTATTTTATATCTGTTACGGCCATCTGAAATTGGTAACATATTTCTCGAAATCCCTGTATTTTGTACACAGTTCTGAATTCACCTTGTAAACATAAAATTAAAAATTTAATTTTAGTTTAGAACGGAAATAAATTTACCTGGATGGATAACCTGCAGCACTGATCCGTATTGTTTCAAGTACTCCACACGCTCTCAGCTGTTGCACTGCTCTGTGTGGCTCAAAATAAAATGCAATTTTCTGGTCATTTGGTTTTATACAACGCACATAATGTGGAGTAGTTGCATTTAAAGTAGACATCAGGAGACACAAAGATTCCCTAAACTATTGAGAAACAAAATCATACATGAAATATTTTTATATGCATACATTTTTTTCATAAATATTTCTCATCAATATATTAAAATTATTATACTCATTTTAAATTTATAAAATAATAAATTAGTTGTACACATTTATAAAATAATAAGCTATTTATGAATTCCACATTTATAAAATGATTATATATATTAAATTTTATTCTTAAATATAACTTATTCAGTGAAATGTTTATCATCTCTTACTTAGAAGCTAAATGATGCATTTTCTTTTATTTAACAACATAATAACTTCATTTGAACATTCTAAGGTATAAAACATCAATATTCATCAATTTTTAGCATTAAATTAAGTTTTTCAGTGTAAAAAAATACTTTCAAAGTTTCAAAAACATATGAAAGTTAAAAATGTCAGTTAACATAAAGTTAAAAATGTCAGAGAACAGAAAGGATATGAAAATTATAAAAGGGTAGTTATAGACAAGCAAATTACAATATAATTGTTTATAAACTAAATAAACAGTCAAGGATAATCTTTACATTTTTATCTCTTTTGATTTTTTGTTAAACTGCAGTTTAACCTTTTTGGCTGCAGTTATACATTTGTGCTACAAGAAAGTTTTCAACAAGAGTGGTTGCAATATACAGCAGCGCTAAGTCACCAAAATACATTTTGTGGCATAATTTTTTTAGCTTCCTTCCAGATTCATCTTAGCATTGCAACATTTTCAATAATCAAAAGTAGCGATCCGTGCTCCTAATTTCACTGAAAATATTGCTTCAGAGAAGCTTATCTTTATATTTATGTTCCTTTAAGGATAACTTTTTATTTTGAGCCATTAATAACGATGCAGCAATAAAACAATATAATTTGTTAAATTCTGTCCTTTCTGAAACCTCCAAGTGATCCCTTTAAAGATGTTGACACCAGCAGTTGTTTGTTTTTTACACAATGAATTAAATCTTCAGAAAAAAAGCAGTTGGAAGTAATCAGAAATTCTCGAGGAGCGATTTAAATTGCTTCCTACTACTCACAATTGCTGTGGCATAAAATCATGTATTTTTGGACTAAACTTTCATCTGAAACCAGATGGAGTATCAATTCGTATTTTATGTTCCTCCGTTTCTTCAGATACTGAGGTGCTAACTTTATGTACTGGACTGATTTTTCTCCCTTAATGAAATGCTATATTATACTCATTTTCTTCATCAGAATCACTTCCTGGATCATTTATTTCTTTTACCCACTGTTCTCCTTTCAAACATTTGGCACGCATCCTGAAGGGAACTAAATTCAAACTGTAGGTAAAACATTAAAAAAATTTACGATATAAGGAAACAAAACTATTTGTTGTCCGTAGTTTAGCTATACATTACAGAATATAGGTAATTAAGGCATGCTGTTGTATTGTTACTAATCATATCATGGAATAAGTAGAGCAGCTGACAATTCTACTCACAGAATAGTAGAGTAATGCATCACACTCAAAGTGATGTGTACTGTAGAGCGAATCATACCCACAGAACTTTCCATAGATGCCGCTTTTAGGGGCACAGTGGTCGTATCCAGAGAATGTTTCATGACTGCTGCCAGTGTGTGGTGATAGTATTTGGACAAGCTGCCACCAAAGAGAGCCTGGAGTACCCAAAGAACATTTCGTGGCCAGACAAGGGAAAACAAAATGTTTGAAATAAACCTCATAATTTACATAGTTCTTATTAGAATGAAAAAGATAATTTTGTAGCTTCCTTCCAGATGTAGCACAGTATAAAAACAGACACCTTTTAAAGGCAACCAATATTGAAAGAAAATGTTTAAATGAAGTTTAACTTCAGACAATGAAAGGAAAACAAGTTCTGTAAAATGAAAGTACACTATAACTGCAATACCAATAAAGGAATAAACATATATGAGGAAAGCTGAAAAGCAAGGCAAGTGACTAAGAAACACTTGATAGTAAATTCAAGACAAAATTCACATGCTGCTTATTGTTTTGCTAATTTGACATGAAAAGAAACTTTTTCAAAATTCTTTCATAAAGTTTAAAGCTGCTGAACAACGACCTGAAACATACTAAGATGTAATGAATATATATATAAGAAAACTTTCCATATAGCATCTCCAAGGAATACAAATTCAATTTAAAACCACGAATGAAAAAACATTTTTTAATCAGAATATAAATTAGTAATTTCAACTTGTTTAAAAATCTGCAAAGAAAAATCTTAAATCACAAAAACTAAATTCTAAATATTGAAAAAGTAGTTAGTATCATTGATTGCAGATTAATCAACTTATCACGGAGATAAACCAATCTAACATCAATTAACAACAACTAAATTAAGATAGTGTTTCATCTTACTTCCAAGTAAGCATCAAATTATTTGATAGATTCGAACCATAAGTCAAAATTAACACTCAATCCAAATAAAGCCCTTTGTCCATTTAATTTAAGCCCAGAATCTTTTTAAACAAGATAGCAAATAATCTTAAAATTAAAGTTTCTATTAAGAACACAATTAATCTAAACGAGATGCTTACTTTAGAAGACATATCCCCTGCATTCTCATTTCAATTTCAAAAACAGAATGATATAACCTCAAAATTAAAAGTTAAAACATAGTTAATTTATAAAATTTTAAAGATCAAACTAGTAAGTTAAAATTAACAAACTTGTCTTCAAAATTACAAGACCAAATGGCTGGAAATTCAAGTATTTATGCAATTTCAGATTTTTCTTTGCAGATTTTTAAACAAGAATTGAAATTACTATTTTAAACACATTTAAATTCTGATTCAATTTTTTTTTTTTTTTTTTTTCATTTGTGGTTTTAAATTGAATTTGTGTTCCTTAGAGATGGTATATGGAAAGTTTTTCTCATTTTCAATTATGAATTATAAGTTTATTACTTTACAGCTTTGGCACAAGTCATAGGCTTTTTAATTTACTTCTAATTTATTTTGAATATATATATATATATGATTAAAAACATGATAAAAAAAGTCTCCCAACAATAATTCTAAAAATACTAGTAAGCATTAAAAAACTGTTTGCAAGAAAAATGAATTTAAATCCTATGATAATGCATGCAAACATGCCTCAAAATATTAATTGTAATAATGAATTAAGAAATCAAACATCAATATCTATTACATAATTTCTTTTTTAAGAGAAAAATAAAGCATAAAGCTTTAGAAAACTCACTTGTGAACCAACTGTTTTCTTATGCTGTTTCTGACCAGCTTTCACAGGAGGTGCAGCTGATCTAACTTTTGCAACAGGTTTCAGTTTTGTGTCACTTTTCTCCTCTTCAAATAATTCAGCCACAAGCTCAAACTAAATATTTATACCTTATTAATGAGGGAAAATGTATATAAAATATAAGACATGAAAAATTATTGCTAATAATAATAATAATTAACTTTCCAAATCAATACATATATTTTATCATACCAATATGCAAGAAACCTCACAAACTATAAAAATTAAATCTAAACAAATCAGTTTCAAGATGTACATTTAGGGACAATTATTAGAGTAACTTTTAAGTGTAAAATTAGTTATTAAGAGGGCTTTCTTCAACTAGAAAAAGATTACGATTTAATGTTCTAAATGAATAATCTTTATTAGCATGAATGCCTTGAATAAAACCGAAACATCAAAAACCAGCTTCAATTGAAAATCAAAATATACCAAGTATGCTATAAAGTAGTTCCCACAAAAACACCATTTTTGCTTTATTTAAATAATATAGGAAAGCAAAAATGGCGTTTTTGTGTTATTTAATTTTCTGTGTTTTATTTATGTTATTTAAAAAAATTATGTAAATATATTATTTAAAAATGCATTTTTAAATAATAAATACATCATCGCATTTTAGGCTAACCTCATACTTTATGATACGTATGATTTACTTTATACATGCTTTAGATTCCTTGGCAGACTTTTTTTTAACACCGACTTTTTTTTTTTTTTTTTTATGAAGAAGGTCTTGTTTTCAGTTTAGATAAAATCATAAATAGTTTCCATCTGTATTTCAACGTATATAAAATATACATTTAAACATTTATGAAATTTACAAGAAAGTTATAATGTTTTAAGATAGATAACGATAAAAAAATCATAATTTAAATTTTTAAAATATAATACAGATGTTTTTACTTTTCAAAAAAGAATACAATTGAATAAAAGTATACAAAATAAGAAGACAAAAGAGTAATAAATGCTATCAAAACTATTACAAAATGTTATAAAAAAAACTTTTGTGTATATCACCAGTATAAAATAAGAATTTAGAATGTACAAAAATAATTGCTATAATAAAAATTACATGATGTTGTGATAAAAAAAAAGTTTTATGCAAATTCTAACACCTGACAGTAGTTAATACACACACACACACACACACACACACACAAAAAAAAAAAAAAAAAGAAAAAGAAAAAAAAAAAAAGAAAGAAAGAAAGAAAGAAAGAAAAACAACACCTTAAGGCAATTCTTTACTACCCAGGAAAAAGTATTATCTGACATCTCTGGCTCTCCTGATATTATATTTTTAATTATTCTACTTCAGGCACTTGCCTACACATCTTTTTTAATTCCTGATTTTTCTGTCAAAAGAGAAAATCATGCTTTCAACAGCTTCCCTACTCTTCTGATCTTGCTCCCACAGACTTCACTCTTTTTCAGAAATGAAATTAACTTTGTAACGATGATCAATAAGATAAAAAAAAATCTGAAAAAACAACTAATTGTTATCTCCAAAGAAGCTGACCATAATTGCTATACAAATGGTTAAATGAAAGTGAGGTATCAGTTAAAAGCGCACTACAGAAATGAACAAGGCTAAATAACCTATAAATCCATGAAGAAAAATGTAACAAAATTTTTAAACTTTTTGAACAGATCTTATATTATATAATCTACTAGTTGTCTATTTAACATGAATTACCATTTCTATTATAAATGCGAGATTCTTCAAATGGGAACCCTAATCCAATAAAAATTACAAAAAAATTACTGAGATATTGCAAATACATTTTAAAGCATTATTTTTTATAAATATTAAAATACAGCATGTTTCAAAAACAATATACGTATTTCGAATGCATATATTTATTAAACTGTATGACATAAGAATATGAAACACACATATGTACGAACCTCTCAAGTTCTGATTACAGATGTTACAGATATTCAATATGTCTTCCATCAGCGGCACGAACAATATCACATCAAAACTCAAATTCCTCCCATACTCGGGCAAGCATGTCTGTTATCAATGATGTTATGACAGTACGGATCCGGTCCTTCACCTCTACTAGGTTCTGTGGGAGTGGTGGTACATAAATGTTGTCTTTAATGAAACTCCACAGGAAGTCAAATCTGGTGACCGTGAAGACTGATGACCAATCCAACAGTTTGGTAGAGTTTTATTCAGATAATCATGCACTTAACGACACCAGTGAAGGGGTGAAGGGTCTTGTTGAAAAATGAAGTTGTCTTTGTGCAGCCTCGGAAACAACCAGTTTTGTAAATAGCGAGATACTACTGACTGTTAACCATGTTTCAATCAAAGAAGAATGGGACGTAAACAGATCATCGGGATATCGCACAAAACACATTGATTTTGGGTGAATCTTGTACCTGTTCAATGGCTGCATGTGGGTTCTGTAGGCCCCAAATTCGAACATTGTGTTTGTTTACATGACCACTAACATGAAAAGTTGCTTCATCACTGAACACGATGCATTGAGTAAAAGTGTTATCATTGTCAATAGCATCAATAATCTTGTTACAAAATGCCACACGTTTATGTTTGTCATCAGGATGCAGAGCCTATAACAAATGTAACTTGTAACAAAGGTAATGGCTTCATAACCAACCGACATCTCAAAACCCGCCAAATTTGTATGTTGTAACTGTAGGCAGTTGTAACTCCTGACTGGCATGACGAGTTGATTTTGAAGAGCTATGTTAAAAAGCAGTTTGAATTCGTGCAAAATTTTCGTCAGGAACACAAGGGTGGCCAAGACTCTTTCCTTTACATACACATCCAGTATTTACAAACTGTCGATACCACCTGCGAATGTTCCACCCATTTAGAGGATCACTTTGGTAACTCAACTTGAAACGTCTTTGCACTGTAATCACAGAATTGCACTTCGCAAACTCAAGAACACAAAATGATTTCTGCTGCAGAGTAGCCATTTTAAACATGTGATGGTTACCACACAAAACAGAAGACAACTGACATCTAGAAGCTGTTAATATACACTAGACTATGTATTCGTTTCGCTAATAGCCGAGCCGAGGCGCAGTGATTGATAATTTGGATGAAATAGCACTTTGTAATATGCATAATCTTTCTGAAACACGGTGTATATCAATATCTAATCAAGTTTTTATTGAATAACTATAAACTATTTACAATTATAACTAAAAATTTTATCTACCTTACCACGCATCTTTTGACAATTATATGCAGTAATTTTATAACAATGCAAGTTTCTGTAAAATGTTTTTAAAAGTTTTATAGGACTTTCTGAGATTTCATGAACATCAAACTTTTCCATGATCATGAAAAAAATTTATGAATTCTGAAGTTTTTTTCCATTACTTTTTAAATTCCATTTTAATTGTTACATTACTTTTCACATTCAAATATTTTTATTAATAAAATTAATGAATAATATTTCATGAGGAATTTAAATAAAAAAAATAGACTGCAATGTATTTCTACTCCAAAATCCAAACCAGAATATTGACTCTTGAATTACAAAATTTTGCTTAAGCTATTAAATGAGCTCTGTACACTTATTGATGAGAAAAAAAATCTTGCATTACTGTTTGTAAATTAAAAAAAACATTGCCAGCCACAAACCTTTTCAGAGTACACATTTCAATTGAACTTGTTTTATTTTAGTATGCTATATGTATGCATATAGCATACTAAAATCTATGCTCTATGTATGAATTAAATTAGTGCCTACTTATATATGCCAGGCTTTTGTGAAGTGTTAGCCTAATTTCTTGCCACTGATTGCCCACCTTATTACATGTTCATATTTTATTAAAGCTTAGTTCTCAGTTTCTAATAAGTGCTACAAATCTCACTAGTAAATAAGTTTTTAGCAAATTAAGTCTTGCTGATTATTTTCTTTTTCTTTTACTTAAACGAGCGGGTCACAAAGAAGGAATGAAGAGAACATAGTGAGAAATACATTTTAAAATCTTGTTATAAATAAATGGGGTGAAAACATAGATAATACAATATCATATACACACAGTCTACTTCATGATACATCAGAATTATGTATTCAATGAACTCATGGAGAGATAAAATTCTGTGAAGAGATATTCTTCACATCACATAAATAACAATTTTCTATTACACACAAATGGATAAAAACTGTTTATTATTAAATTTAAGGTTAGGTTATTTAATTAAGGCAAAGCCTCGAGGGCTATCTGCCTAAGGGGAGGGATGCCTTCATGGAGCACTTTCTAAGGGAAACTGGCTCGTATACACGTTATACATGGGGAAAGCCACGAAAACACCCATGCAGCCAGCCCGTTCACGGGATTCAAACCTCAGACCGAACTACCAGCGTTAAACGACTTTACTGCTCGGCCGCTGGTGAGCCTTATTAAATTTAAGAAATTTAAAAAAAATGTATATATATATATAAATCTGAAAGGCTTCAAATTTAAAATTACATTCTCAAAGGGGCATTTTTTAAAAATATTTTGTCTGTTGCCTTTATTTATTAAAATAACACATTCTTCACACTTAAACCATAAAATTCAGTTCAAGAGCAATATAGCAAAATAGTTTTAAATTGAGCATATCTTTAGAATTTCCGGTACAGAATCTCGTGTGCTGGAGATAAAAATATTTTTCCTGTACAATGTTGCCATTGCTCGCTTTGAAATTCTTGAGTTTGTTAATCAAAAATTTGCTAAAGTTTCACAAAATATGAAACCGATAATAAAACAAATTCCAAATTTTTAAATTTGAGCTTCTACATGCCCATATTCGCAGTAGGATTACATCAATCAAAATTCAATGGCTCTATGTACCATTGTTTTATCACAATGCAAGAAATATAGATACATTTATGCAGATTTTTCATTATTTAATTTCTTCAAATATAATGCAAGACTCTAACATTTGGTGGCAACAATTTGAGAAAAAGAAATGGACATTTATAGTGAACCAATGCAAAATTGCAAAGCGAAAACAGTAGTCCTTCAGGGACAACGCCCCCTTGAACTACAAAATTCTTATTTCTCCTTTTATACTTGTGGCAACATTCCCAAACAGAAATGGAAGTAAATAAACCATCACCATATGATAAAAATGCACTAAATTAATTATGAAGAAAGCAATACTTTTTGCAATTGCAATTAATGAAATACTATGGCTTCAAAAGATGATTCAATTTGCTTCAGTGCATTTTTTGCTATACTGAATATCTGCTTAAGAATAAATATTTCCTACTGACTATCCAAAATTTTAATAATTTTATGATGGCTCCAAAAATATAGCTTCACAAATTATAAAATATGTTTACAAGTATAAACAAAGTTTATATAAATATTATAATACATATTAAATAAAACAGTAAATACTGTCAATATAGAACACAGAATATAAATTCAGAAGTCCCCCCAAAAAAATATGACATGAAGGTGAAGCAGACATACCTGACTAGCTTTTAAGATATTGATATGTTCTTCCATTACAGTATCTCTGTTCTTTTCTAAGAAACCTACAACTTCATATTTCACTTTGTCTGCAAAGTGATGAATAATAAAAGCAGTATTTGACAAGCGAGGCTTTTCAAAATGCTTCCATTTTTTGCACTGACTAAATAGTTTCTGACACCATGTTTCATCTGTACCTTTTGGCATCTGAAAAATTCACACAAAGATCAGAGCTGAATATGGCAGCATAGCATCTTATTAAACATTATTTTGGGCAGATTCAAAAGATTTCAGGAATATTAATAAAATTCTGAAATGCAACTGATAATGAAATATATTTCAATTTGAACAAATATATTATTAGTAAAATCTTATGATTAATGTCAGCAGGTACTGGGCTACTAGAAATTGATGTGCATATGCTCACAGATGCAAATTAATACAACTGGATGCAACAGAATTGAGCAACTTCGTTATTATTTAAAACTCATGTTGAGAACTAAATTTTATTATAGTCCATATCAAACAAATATTAATTTTTACATTAAAATTCTTAAATTAGAATTGCTAGCAAAATTTGCTTATTTACTTTGCACTCTTCATCCAGCAAGTCAAGTATTCCAAGTTTGCTTTCTATGAGATCAATACATGGCTGATTGTCATAAAAATCTATGAATTTCCATTCGATTTGTTCACGGACATATTCCTCTTGTTCCAGTTTAAAAACATGCTGGAAATATACATCAAAATAGTGGATTTAGTGTTCAATTAACTTATAATTACTTCTACATATATAATAAGTTCTACATTTATTGTGAAACAAAAGCAAATAGTTTAATAACTGTATTTTCACATACAGCAATTTTGCAACAAAGAATACATGAAAATTCAAAATTATTTATACAGCATTTTTCAAAAATATGGGAAATCTCATGGCAAAAATTAAATCGATTTAAAAATAATTAAATTAAGATTATTAATTATATGTAACTGAAATCATCAAAATTTATAAATATGCAAAGGTTTTTATTAAATTAAATCAGTAAACAAAACTAAACTACCATTAGATTTTAAGAAGACTGCATACAATATTTTAGTACTTCACTTGCATTCCTTCCAAGATTTGAAGTATAAGATAAATTAAATAACAGCATTATCTTAAATTTGTATAAAAAACTGATAATTCTTTCAAAGTGTTACCCTAAAGTAACATTATATGTGAAAAAAACTTTCAGAATTGGGTGCTGAGATCCTTTCCCAAAACACATTTCACAGTTCCCAAAACACATAGCTAATAAATGTAAGTTAAAACTCAAATCGAGTCACTGATATTTGAGAACAGAATACTTGTACCCGGTTGTAAACCTTACACTAGAGTGTTAACTAGTGCTTAAACACCAAGCACTGGTACATTTCACTATGGTTTGAGTACCAGCAGTTCAGGAAAACAGCATCTCAGTATGGCTCAGATTTCTATAAAGTGCAAGTTATGTAGCAAGTAAAAGCAAAGGTTTATCATCCTGCAGAACGTCTTAAATGATTAATAAATGATTTCTGCTGCTGTAAAAGCACTATGCGGATATCAAAGTTTACTGATTGTTAATGGCTAACTTGATTGAAATTTTCTGGGAAATTCTGAATCTGAAAGCTTCTACAGCTTTAACACATTTTTCCCATTACAGGTGACTGAAAATAACAATACAGGGTTCATACACACTTCTGCACGTGGACATTAAGTACTTTGATGGACTTTTAAGGGCCATCAATGAAAATAATTAAGGACTTTACATTAAGTAAATAGGAATTGAATAAACTAAAGCAATTTCTACACCCAAACTTCCCTTTTGTTATACCACTTTTGCAACTTATGTAATTTTTAAGAATAAAATAAACCTGTAAGTAGGATCCATTATTATTAAACATAATCTAATATTTATCCTAAACATAAAAAATGAATTAAAGAATAATATTAATTTCATAATTTTTTTCAAGAAATTAGCATTAAATTATAAAATTTTTTGAAACATTTACATTTTACACTTATAACAATCCTACATAGTTTGAATATGATAAGTGACTTTTATTTTAATTGTATTAACAGTTAGCTTTATATTGATTCTTCTTTTATGCCTGATTTTGTCAATTAATCGGTCAGTCCAGAGGTATATGCACAATTTTTTGCCCAGTGGCCTATGATAAATTAAGAAATAAAATAATAATCAGCATGATTTAAACAGAAGTTTGACTTATAACAGTGTTGCTACTACAGCTACTTGCTTAGAAACAGAGAGCTGCTAATCAGAACAAAAGTGAATATCTGACGTTGGTATGGTTGGTAAGTGTTGAATGTTAGCTGCCCTTTGTCTGACCCAGTTAGTGTCGTAGCTTCATGTAGATTTGCTGTAGTTGTAACCCATTTAATATACAGTATTTAATATAAAGCTCCAATAAGTTGCTGAAGTACCAGAGATGATAGGTTGTTTTTTATTATTTTAAATCTCATTAGATGTAAGGAATAAAGTTTTATGTTACATTTTACACATTTGTGTTGTAGTATTTTGCATCTGCAAAAAGAATTATGGAAAGCAGATATTTTACCTTAACATATAAAGGTATCTTAAGGTGATAAGGGTGAGCAGTTAGTTACAAATAATTACATTACATAGTTAGATACCCTCAGTCATAATGTGTCTGGTGCTTGCTAGGCATTCAAACCGACCCTCTTTCCAAACCAAACCTTAGTTATAACAGATTTACAGGGTTACAAATATATCTATTATAAAAGCACTAAGAACATTTTATACACATATTAAGAGCTACAAAACATTTGTGTTTTGCAGCAGCAACAAACAACAAAACATCCATGGGCCTTTAATTTGAAATTTTTCTGTTTGTTTCAATAAACAAATAAATGTTTTCACTAGTCTTTGCTTCATCTCCTAGTTTTTTAATCATTCAACAATGCTCTTTTGAAGAATAATTCTCTGTCTTTCTAAAATCAGTTTCCTCTTCCTTTTAGAATTTTCAGATTTCTGTTATTCTTAAGAGCTGCTTAGAATGCATAAAAGAAATTGCTAATTTTATTTCTTTAATAATATAAGTATTCCGAATAAATATGAAATTATAAGGTCACAGCTAGTACGGCAGAATTTAATAAGCACAAAGCAACATTTAGAGCAAAATTTTTATAATTTAGGACAGGCAAAGTATGCACTGCCCTGATGATGCACCGAGAAATATATAATTAATTTTTAAATAAATTGTCAGTTTTTAATTTTTTTGCTTTCTTTGACTGCTTCTATGTCCCGCCCTTTGTGGCAAAAGTGTTGAAACAATTGTACAGATATGAAATAAAGCTACAGTCCTAAACTTTACAAGTGTTTTCGAGTTATTGAGGAGAAGATGTGATTTATAATATGAACTTTCATGGGCCGTCAATTCCGAATTAGAAACGAATCAGCGACATCTAAATAGTGAGTTTGTGAAAACGAAAGTGTGCTCTTCTTTTGAAGCGATTGTTTTGTGTAACCTGTGTTCCTAATAATGGAAGAAAAAATTAATTCATTACAAGCATGAAAAAGCTACCCTAAAGGGTAAAATCACCCATTTAGAAACATTTATAGAATCAATGGTTGAACCAATTAGTAAAGATATTATAACCGAATTAGAAGTAAAATTAGAAACTGCATACACCGTCAAAAGATGTATAGCTGAATTACAAAAGGATAACTTCAAATTGCCTGTAAAAGTGGATATTAGTGAAGCAAAATCGGATTTAGAAAAGTGGGAGATTCGTCTGGGAAAAAAAAATCAAAGTAAGATTAAAAACATTCTTACATAAATTAAATGTGAAATTTTCTGTGAAAAGTACTGAGAATGAATAGGGTAAAATAAGTGTTGATAATTGTTCTAACATAGCCCCAGATGTAAAGCTCTCAAAATTGAGTTTACCTACATTTACTGATAATGTTTATGAATGGATAACTTTTAATGATTTATTTATGTTGTGCATAACAATGATAATTTGTCAAAAGGACAAAAGCTTCAATATTTATTATCAGCCCGTAAAGGTGATGCACTCCGAGTCGTGAAGTCAATCCCAGTTTCAGATAAAAATTAAGAAGTTGCTTGGTCACTGTTAGAAGAAAGATTTTCAAATCATAGAGAACAGGTTTTTGCAAACATTAAGCGATTTATGTCAATTGCATCCATTCACAGTGAATCTGCTAGTGTTTTACTAAATTTAGTTGACATTACCTTTGAATGTACAAGAGCATCAGAAATTTTAGAACACAAAATTGATGGGTTTGCTGATACAATGTTTGCGTATGTTTTGTTACAAAAATTAGATGAGTCAATAAAATTATGGTTCGAACGTGAATTTGGTAGAAAAATAATGTTCCCAAATTGAATGATTTAATTGAATTTCTAAAAAATCATGCAAGACCTTAGAAGCGCCTAGAGTTTCTAAGAACACGAACCAAAGGAAGGCATTATTCTAAAGGTATTGTATTGTTAAGTACTGTCAAGTCATCTAAGTGCAGTTTCTATTTGGATAATCATATTATATATATAAGTGTCCTACATTTCAAGCTATATCAGTGAATGATAGGGTTGAATTTCTAAAAAAGCAAGGATTGTGTTTTAACTGCTTTTTAAACCATAGTGTAAAACAGTGCTCTTCAAAAGTTTCATGCGCTTAATTAGTTTTAATTAGTTTTGCTGAATTACATACAATATTGTAGGATTAATCATATTAATTTAAACTAACTTTTAACAGAATATAATGACCATATCCTCTTTTTTTATATTTTAAACTAGCACTGCCAGTTAAGTTAGTTTGAGAGTAATGAATCTAACAACAAATGCGGTAAAAAACATAACACCCTAATTCACTTTGAGAAAAGAAATAATAATTCATCCCATAATGTACATTCTCAAAAAGCATCTTTCACCCCGAATAATGCTAGTGAAATAAACATTTCAAGCAAATTAAATCCGAACGCAATTAGTTTCGAAAACAAAAATGCGACTCTCTCCATAAATCAGACATTTGTTGGAACGAGTTATGAATCTGAACATACTTGTGAATGTGAACTTCTCGGCACCAGAGCAAATGTTTCCTTTCCAAGGTCGAAGAACTTACACGTTTTTGTCTACTGCTGTGATTAAGGTTCGAATGAGAAATAATAAACATTTTAGCAATTCTGGACGCAGGCAGTCAAGTCAGCCTAATTTGAAAGGAAATCGCGGATGTTACAAATAAATAAAACAAGCCATAAATGCTCCTATATCTGGCTTGAATTATTCGATTCTAACTGTTAAAAGTAAGCTAGTAACATCAGTGGAAAATTCGAATGGAGACTTGAAAAGAAATGTTGAATTTTTAATTGTAGATAATATTACTGATCTTACTCTTTCAAAACAATTGGACGTTAAGAAAATTTGTTTTCCAACAGATAACTGTTATGCTGACCCAAGCTTTTATAGACCAACCAGGATCGATGCTATTCTAGGAGCAGATATATTTTACCTGCTGCTAAAACCAAATCAAATAAAATTACAAGAGGAATCTATCATGTTGCAAGAGACAGTGTTTGGCTGGGTAGTGAGTGGATCTATGAATTTAAGTAAACAAAAGAGTTACCATTGTGGATTAGTAAACAATTTCGAAGATTTAGATATTCAATTAGCAAACTTCTGGGAGTTAGAATCCCTTGGTATTACAGATACTGAATTGAGAAATGATGAAGATAAGGCCCTAGAGATGTTCAATGAAACAGTATGTTTTAAAGACGGATGATATGAGGTTCGGTTGGGAGGAACTTAAAGACAATTATGATGTTGCAAAAAATCAAATTGCAAACATTGTTAAAAGAATGAAACGTGATACTTCCCTGTATTTAAAGTATTGTGATATCTTTAATAGTTATTTGAGTGAGAGAATTATTGAGAAAGTGATGAGCCCAGTTAATAAAGTGAATAAATCTTTATATTACCGTAATTTCGCGCGTATAGTCCGCGGACTATCTGTGTTTAAAATGTGAATTTTTGAAGCTGCGGACTATCCACCAGTGTGGATAATACACTGGTTGTTCATGTTAAAATCGTTGAAATTTAAAAAACACGCTGTCGTGAACTGCCGATGATCAAATATAAAAAAAAGTGCGAGATTCCAAGAAAACATTTGTATGTATCGTATCGATAGTAAACCATAGAGCATAGTGCAGAACGAATGAGTAGTAGCAAGTAGTGCTCCTAAAATCCAGGCTGGCACATCAAGCGATGCCGGGATATGAGCCAAAGAAAGTCTTGTATGAGCACTCACTTAACGCAACCAGAGTCTTGTATCCCAGTATCCTTCGCACTGCTTTAGCGCAACTGCGGGAGGGGGAAAAGTAATTGCTGCGTCAGCTCGGTTTTTAGGAGCCATAGTAGCATGTACCTGGAGTACGAAAAAAAAAGCGTGATTCGTTTACTTATAAAAGCGTGGTTTGGCAACACCGAGTGAGTGGAGTCGAAGGTCACATTTCATTACCACTTATCACGAGTATAGCACGTTGCACAGTATTTTGTTTTCGTATTTTGTCTTTCATCTTCGATAACGTTGATGAAACATCACCGGGAAAAAGATGGAAATAGAGAAGCGGGCCGTTATTATTTTAATCCTAGTATTTGGTGCACACGGGATTTCGCTACTTTTGGCGACTTTATGATGAGCAGTGAAAACGGGACATATACGATGAGTAGTTAACGGGTCATTCAAAGAAAATATATAGGTAAACATAGTATATATACTATGTGTGTATATACGTATACTATGTGTGTATATACGTATACTATGTGTGTATAGTATATATATAGACGTTCTTTGGATCATTTTTGGTGTTGGAGATAATTTTCAAAGTCGCGCCAAGGCTGCACCGTATACTAGGATTTTACTCCGTTATTTTGAAGTGGACGAGAAAGCGGTGAGAAATTGGCGCAAACAAAGGATGTGTTTAAAAAGCATGGGAGTATTGCCATATTAAAAAAACATAATTTCGGACATATAGTCCGCGGACTACCCGGTGGTGCGGACTATCTGACGATTTGTGAAATTTTTTTATATAAAATCGTGTCTGCGGACTATACGATGGTGCAGACTATACGTGCGAAATTACGGTACTTACCCCACCATGCAGTTGTAAGACAAGAGAGCTTAACTACTAAGGTAAGGATTGTTTTTGATGGAAGTTCGCATGAACTAGGACAATTATCTCTAAATGATTGTTTATATCAAGGAGTTAATTTAAACCCAAATATATTTCATTTATTGACATTCTTTCGCTTGAACAAGATCCGCTTCTTGGCAGATATAGAGAAGGCTTTCTTGCAAATTTCTTTACATGAAAGAGACAGAGACGCAGCGAGATTTCTTTTCATTGACAATATGACTAATGTGTATATAAAGTCAAAAGGCTAAATTTGGAGTAAATGCAGGTCCCTTTTATTGGCAGTAACTATTAAAAAACATGTAGAGAAGTACAGAAAGGACTTTCCTGCTACAGTACAAACACTTGATACCAGTTTTTATGTAGATGACCTTATCACAGGTAATGACAACATTCTATCTGCCTTTGAAATTTCTAAAAGTGTCGAAAAAATAATGAGAGATGCTGGGATGCTCTTAAGGATGTGGATTTCAAATTCTGAAAGGTTAAGAAAAGAGTGGAAAGCTGTGGGATTTAAGCAGTTTATCCCTCCGAAGGTTCCCAATTTTGGCGGTCTTTGGGAGGCTGGAGTAAAGTCATTCAAATATCATTTGAAACGTGTTGTGGGAAATGCTAATTTAAATATAGAGGAGTTTTTAACAATTGTATTACAAATCGAAGGGGTTTTAAATTCACGCCTTCTTTCTCCTCTGTCTTCCGATTCTAATGATTACACAGTTTTGTCCCGCGGATACTTTTTGATCGGCAAATCACCTCTATACCTGAGCCTAATTTAATAGGTATCCCCGAAAACAGACTTTCCAGGTGGCAAAAGATAACTAATTAGGTTAAAAAAATTTGGCAGTTGTGGTGACAAGATTATCTTAGTAATTTACATCAAAGATCAAAGTGGCAGTTTGATAAAAATAATGTTAATGTTGGAACTGTTGTACTTATAAAGGATAAGAATCTTCCACCAACAAAATGGTTAAAATTGCTGAGATATTTCCAGGCAAGGATGGAAAGGTAAGAGTTGTCAATTTATAGTTACCAGGCGGAAAATTTCTTAAAAGAAGTAGTCTGCACATATATATCTTGCCAAATCAATAGTTAGACTATATGGTATTAATGAAATTGTATTGTATTCATGTTATAATTATTTTCATTTAAGTTGTTATACAGTGTTATAGTGATATTGGTTTATTATTATATATTATCGTTATTCAGCTTTTGCAAAATTTGTTTTGATATTCTCATATTGAAATTTGCAATTTAAATGGGCAGGAGGATGTTCAGTCTTACCTCCTTGATATATGAACTGCAAAATGTAGAAAATGCCTCCAGAGGCAGTGCAAAAAGGGAAAAAAACCAGAGTGTGTGTTCTCGCTTTGGAGAAGTGAGAGTTCCCGCCTTTGTGGCGAAAGTGTTAAAACAATTGTAGAGATATGAAACAAAGCTACAAACCTAAACTTTATAAGCTACAGGCCTAAACTTTATAAGTGTTTTCGAGTTATTGAGAAGTTCTGATTTATTATATTTATAATATGAACTTTCACTACATATCCTAAATACTGTAAAACTGATATTGTGTTTACTGGGATTTTTCCTTTTCATAAAACCCAAGCATCATGAAAATTAAGAATTTAAGTACTGCTAAAATATTCTTCAAATAAAGTTTAAGCAGTATTTCAAACACAAAATAAAAATATACATAATAAAGTCTGAAGAAATCATAAAACATGCACACAAATATAATTTGATTAATAAAAAAGTGAGTACAATACTTTTTAGTTTATGAAACTGTTCTGTTGACATACCATATTAAATTGTTGTTGCAGTTTTTCATTAGCATAATTTATACAAAATTGTTCAAAACTGTTTATTTCAAAAGTTTCAAACCTAAGGCAGAAAAATAAAATTAGGATACAAAATGCAATGAATAAAAACAGGTAATATATTTTAGTCATATTGGAAGCAAATTAAACTAATATTTAGTTAAAAATATTGTTCACATTGCTCTTTACTAATTAAGATATCCAAACTTGAAATTGAAAAAAAAAGTAATTTTTTCCATTTATATTTTTACTCGGGCCATTAGTCTGATATTATTCTCAAAAGCACAGTCTATCAATTAAGCATTATCTCTATAATCATGAATATGCTGTTTATGTTACTCAACATTAATATGCGAGTAGACAAAAAGTTCCACTTCTGAGATTGCTTTAGCTTCAGAAATAATGTCTAGTGAAAAATAATGTGAAACAATTCACTACCTAGTTAATCCAACTCATGTACATTCAATCTGCATTAACATCTGCAAAGATCAAAGTCTTAGTTGGACATATGTCTACAGATCAATTTCTATTCCCTCTCTTCTCCCTGTTCTTGTGGTTGTTTGGTAGCTGTCTAAACTTTGCCTTGCAGATGTCAGTATGAGATAGCATGTACATTATGCCAGATATGTATCCAGCAGAAATGTCAAAACTTGTGGACCACTTTACCCTGACTAATGAGCAATATCTGCATTTTAGAACTTTCCTTACAATATGCTCATTTAACACATTCAATTTTTTGAAAACTTAGTCTATGAATGTTCTGATTTCATCATCATAAAAATTTAACATATTCTCCTTGCGACGTCTTTGTACCCTATGCAGTTCCTGTTGAAAAAGATAATATCACAGCTTCAGCCATTTCAGATATTGCAAAAATTGGAATAAGACCTACAAATTAACAGCAGCATAAGCACAATTTTATTTTGGTAAGGTAACAGAAAAATCACATAGCAAGATTATAAGTAAAAACAAAATTATTAGTAAATTTATGCAAACAGGAGTTTAAGATATATAGCCATACCCATTTATAATAAAACTGGTTATGCTGAACATTTAATTTTACAAATACAGTATCTCATGACATTAACAACATTAAACTCTCCTTAAAAACAACTTTAAATTTACTTTTCATTACAATCTATTTCCTCAACTACTGATTGATATAATGATTTTTGTTTCCTCTTTACTAAATTAAAATTTAATTGGAAGTTTTGAATACTTCTTTACAGACCCTAAACAATTTTTCTTGCTGCATAATTTAATACAAAAAGGATATTCCTCACCCCCTCAAAACAATGATTTACGATTCTTTTATAAACAGATACATGGTTGTATATTGTTACAGAAAACACAGAACTTTCTTACAGCTAAAGAAAACCATAGCTGTATTCTTTTCCTAAGCAAGCTTAATCATAAAAAAAGTATTTTGATTAATAGCATCATATTTATGCATTCAGTACCCTTATTCTTTTCACGGTTCAACTGTATTCCTTACCAAAGCCTGCTATGAAGCAAATAATTGCAGCATAAATGTGAAGAAGGTAGATAGGAAAAAAAAGTCAGTTAAAAGTATGGAATTCCTCAGACACATTACAGACAATTTTAAAAGTAAATACCTAAAACTGTTAAAATTAATTAATTCAAGAAACAAAATTCATTTAACCTATACTCTGATGTTGCAGCTATCTATTATCCCCAGTTTACAGGGACAAGGATCAAAATTTATATATTAGTAATTCAATCTAAAGCACTAAGTTCTGGAGCGCAACTAGGTTATAAAAAATTTGGTACTTCAGGATTAAAGCAGATACCTAGATCAATCAGCAAAACTGGAATATTAGTTGGTAAATATAACCAATAGATTTTTAAACTGCAACAAATTTGATTTTCAAACTATTTTGACCGTGATGTTGTCTATGTGATATCATTGATTCAGTAATTCATTTTTCCCTCTAAAATGTTAAACACTTTAACTTATAATTGGAAAAGAAACCATATTTATAACATGCCACACTTTATCTTTACGCTCGCTTAATCGACTGGAAAAGAACAGGTAATATTTTTTAAATGCCACGTCTTTTTTTATCCTGATGGTCGTCTTTAATAGCCTAATATCATTAGTTATTTTTTTTTATAATGTTGGCAATTTTTCACATACCATAAATTAGAAAAAAAAAACAATATTCTTCATGATGCTATACATTCTTTTCCATTCATTATTAATTTTTCTTCTAAAATGGTGACCCTATCTAACTTGCTAAAAAGAAGCAGTAGTTTTCTTACAAGAGCACAGAATTTTGTATACTGAGCAAGTGTAAAAATGTCCACCAAATAAAATTATTTATAAAGAAACTGTGGCTAAATGGCCAAAAGGTTGAACAGCTCACCAATACTTAACATTTATATTTAGAAGAATTTTTATGCCAGCAGTATGTAAGATGAGACAAAATATTTAATTTTTTTTTATAGCAGCAACTTCCAAATTATGACCCCCATTAATGTAAATAGATGTTAATTCAGATATTAATAAAATAAATAACTATTATTTCAAGTTAAATTTAAATAAATGTTAATAATTGTTAAATAAATGCTATTTATTGTGTTCCTATATTATGGTTTTTTCATTTTTGAAGTCTACCATAGTGTTTTAAACATTCGCCAAATTAATTTTACATTTCACCAAAGCATATTCAATGGCCCGCTTTAATACTGAACTACAAAAACTTAATGGTTACAGAGATTTAAAGATTGGGATGAAATAGTTCATCAAAATTGGTAAAGTAAAAAAACAGACACAAGTGCTGTAGACAAATGGTTGCAGCAATACAATCTGCAAGTTATTAAAAATTTCATTACCAAAGAGATTTATTAAATTTCATTACAAATGTGAGATGCAACATGAATGTTCTAATATAAGTGGATACAAAAGCAAATTTATTTAATTGAGATTCAGGTACTGTAATTTTTTAATATGACTATATCCACCTATATATTATTAAGCTATATATTATTTCTGCAATGATAATAAAAATGGGCAGATTAATTCATATCCACATAATAATTAAAGTAAATTATAGCCATGAGCAATTTGCAACAAATTTGAAAATAAAAATATATAACAAATTACAATATGTACATATTACATACCACTATGTCCAGAATGTTGACATTAAATTGTGTGTGTATCTATAACATTTTAACTAGGTGCATCCTTTTCATAGAAATAGTTTTATTTACTTGAATTCCAGGTGTATTTCTTAATAAAACCTTATCTATCTAGTGTTATGTTAATTTCTGCATGGTAATACACATAGACAGAAAAGTTAATATTTTTGCAGACAAATCAAATACTCAGGAATAAATCTTGTTACATGCTGGACTATCATTAACAGAGCACTTTTGGATCATACTCTTTTCGTAAGTCAACTTTTCGTAGCACAATGAATATTCCCTCTGAACCATCACTTCATAAGATAAATAAGTACTCTCATAAAATATGGCAAATGGCTCCAGAGATCTTGCTAGGAAATTTTAAAAACAACCCCAGCAAAAATAAAATTGTTCGAATTATTGAAGTGCTTAATTCAAACAACTCTTAAAAAAATTTCAAAATACATTTTTTGCCATCTTATGAAACATTCATATTGACCTAAAATTATGTATCTTTGAAGTAGGACAGGGCTTCACATCCATTTAACATAAAGACACCCTTGCATACCATAGTCAACTAGATTTGTAGACTAATAATACGAGCATCTTTATGCACTTTGCTCTGATAAAATCTGCATAAGCAAACACACAGAATGATTTTGATTAATGGCCAATTTACATACAAAATTAGGCTACTCTATTTGCATTGTATATTTTATGAATTATGTTTAAATTTTGGACATCAATGGAATTTGAATGAGTACAGTTGGAAATAAATAAACAGTTGGAAATAAACACTTTTTTTGCCAATCTGGACAAGTCAACCTGAAAGTGGATTCAATTTTTTAAAATGTAACCAGAGTTGCCAACTCTCCCGATTTAAGCGGGAGACTCCCGCTTTTCGACCGCTCTCCTGCCAACCCGATTTACGATATATTTCTCCCGACTTTTTCTTATTCTTAAAATTTCTCACAACTTTTATGCAACTTGGATTAATACTTTGTTATATGAATAAAAACAAAGTGCTTTTGGATGTCTGAAAGCAATTGAATTATTCTACATTATATCAAAACAAAACCTTGCTAATCAGATAGCTTCTGCTTTGTGAGTGAGAGCATTATACGTATCCAGAAACGTCGTTCTCCAGTTCTCCAATGGGCTTCGAGCTCCACTGCGTGTCAGCTGGCATATATTAGCCAATGAGGACAAACTACGTTGTTATTTGGACGTGCTTTAGTTATTTCTTTCATTTTGTCCAGAGTTGTGTGAGTACACGTGCCTTAGGGAAATAGTTTTAGAAATTATAATCTTTTGCTACGTCTGCGAGAAAGTGAAATATTCGTGTACGTTTCAAAAATCGTACACAGTTGACTTTCATTCCATTATTTCCTCAAAGAAACGTAATAAATTTGCGATGTGTACCACCCGTCATTGCGATTTTTCGATTTCGCATGGTGGAAGGGCGGATGTTCTCAAACATGTATGTACGCAAAAACACAAGGATAACATGAGTTGTTTTAAAAAAAAACGGGAAATTAAATTTTTCTTCGGACACAAAGGACCAAAAAGTTATTAATGCAGAATGTCTGTTCTCTGCCTTTTTACTGGAGCACATCCTGCCACTGAATGCATCGGATCACGCTGCAGCTTTATTTAGAAAAATGTTTCCCGATAGTGAAATCGCTAAAAAATACTCAAGGTGCAAGAATTAAAACAGGATCAATTGTTAAAGAAATGGGTTTGAAAAATAAATCTTCAGTTATTGATAGCATTAAAACAGCTCCTTTCTGCCTCTCTACGGATGGAAGTAATAATACCGATTAAAAACTGTATCCAATTGTTTCTTTTTTTGATCCAGAGTCTTCAGAAATTGAGTGCAGTTTACTTTATGTTCCTACTTTAGAAGGACATTTGACAGGCTTTAATATAGCACAGCTAATTATTAAAACTTTAAAAGAAAATGCAGGCCCTCTGGATAATTGCTTAGCACTTGGTGCCGATAATGCACCAGTATTGGTAGGCTTGGAAGACTGGTGTTGCAGGCATCTTAAGAAAAGGAAAATTCAGATTATGAGGTGCACCTGTCACCTCTTAAATTTAGCAGCTGAAAAAGGGGCAGCTTCTTTACCCATAAATGTGGATGAACACATCGTTGATATTTATTATTATCTTGAAAGGAGTTCTAAAAGGAAGGAAAAATTGAAACAATCCATCCAAGTCTTCATTCAAGTTTTCTAATTGTAACAGCTGCATAACAGCAGTTTACAATTAGAAAACTTGGATGAAGTTATAAAATCAGCTAGGATTGACACCCAGTGGAGTTTAATTGGAAAAGTGAAAGGTGCTGATGGAACTGTAAAATATAGTGAACTGTCTAGAATTGTGTTACCATCTTGACAGTTCCCTATAGTAATGCAGAGTGTGAGAGGATTCTCAGTGTTACGAAAACGAGGACTAAATTTAGATCTAATATTAGTGATGACACATTCGAAAAACTTTTATTAGCTAAAACAGGCCTACGTGGTAATTGCTGTGAACAAAATTATGAAGTTTCTTTCTTAAAGAAAGCAAAATCTGCCACTGTTTATAACATTTGTACGAAAACTAAAGTGTCTTTTTTTTTTCCCTTAAACAATGCAAGTAATAAAAATGTTTTTTATGTATAAGGTATTTTTTTGTTGCTTGCATTTAAGAATTAGTTACTATTTAAAGTTAATTCATTATTAAAAACTATATTTTTATCATTAAATAAGTTAAAGTCTTTTTAACATTGTGAAAAATCTCCTGATTTTTGAGTGTCATAGGTTGGCAAGTATGAATGTAACTAAGCAACAGAAAATCAGTAAAAGTTCTTACCCATATATGTCCAAAACTCCAATGAACTTGTGAATTTTTTTATTTGATGCTAATGATTTATTAATTTGTTTTACTATCCATTCAAACAACTGAGAATATATATGTTTTGCTAAGGCATCACGAGCAAACATGGCCTATGATTAAAAAGAAAACATAAAATATAAAATAAGAAACAAATATATCATAGTTATTCTAGAATTTCTTTTCTTTAGAATTTAATTTTTGTTACTTTTAAGTTTAAATGGATGGAAAGTAAACACATAAATTACATACTCTTTTGTAGTTTTCAACAGCATCAATAACTTGCAAAAATTTTAATTCAGGAGCTAAACATATAAAAATGAAATAATATACAACTCCTATTTTTTTAAATTGTATTATGAATATATATGTATACATGGTGTCTCGAAATGTAACTAAGCAACAAACTTTTAGCGAAAGAAGGGCATATCATAAAGATTGAGAACTGCATAGCAACCATGATTGAAAAGATCATCATAAGCTGCTTTGAGATGCTCTGCACGAGAATGCTGCATGGGAAAGTGAAGATTTCCTCATCGGAGTGGTAGCCAGCATACAAAGTGCATGCAGTGGTATAGGAACAATACGTTTACATACACATTTAGTGTATGGAAAAGCTCAGGACAAGCCGCTGAATGAATTTATTGAGAATGCTTTGTGAGTTTAAGAGAATTCTCTTGGTGTGCAGGGCCATGCAGCACAGCATCACTTCGCAATAAATGTGAGGGCTGGTTTGGTGAGCTTAGTTAGGTTATACCTTTTACAAATTCGCAAGACTGCCATAAATTATCAGATCTTTCTGGAGCAGTTTCTTTCCGGTTTACTTCACAATTGCATCAAATGTGAGATGCAACATGTGGTTCCAACATAATACGCCACCTGCTCATTTTGGACTGGCTTTGAACAAGTCATTCTCGCATCGATGATTTGGGCATAGAGGGCCAGTTCCCTGGCCCACATGCTTATCTGATTTATGGAGACTCAATTCCTTTCTGTGGACATCCCTCAAAGTTATTATGGATTGCAATCTCATGCAATTTGAAATGGATCTCGTGACCAAGGATAGCCAGCAATCAACCATGGATCGAGAAAGGGTTCATTTACTTAGGCATTTAGCCTTTATCCCATATCGTCAAATATTAGAAATTATTATCATCAAAAGAAGCAATCAAAGAAGGTATATTTTGTGTCAAAATGAACACAAAAAAATTGCCTTCTACACTGAAAATAAATTAAAAACACTGAAGGACTGGACTTTTGAGTTAAATTTGAAATTGAAAAAGGACCAGAATCAAATTTTCAGGAGCTTAAAAATCATTGGATTTTTAATACAATAGACTTTTCCTTGATCAATGGTCTTTGTAGTGTTAACAACACTAGGAAGGAATCATCTGCAAAGGTCAATGACTTGATATTGCAAGCAATTCAAGTCTGGGAGAGGGAGCAATGGGGGAACTCATTAGAGGGTTTAGATGAAGAGATAGAGGCTAGACATTCTGAGGAGAAACGTTCATTCTAAAATTTTATTACAACATTAGTAGAATTAAGTTTAAATACAGAAAAAATCTCTTTCAAGAGTTAAAATCATATTAAATAAATGCGCAGAGAACCATTTTAACAAGGAACATGGAAATGCTTAATTTTACGTAAACTGGTTAAGGTTGAAAGAGGTAAAATCAAGCCTGGTCACGAGAGAAAAACAGTGGTCCTGAGTGATGCTGTAAAGCCAGTGAAACCACTGCAATCATTGGCATCAGCGCCCTAGCGCCTACTGTTATTTTGTTAAAGAGCAGCATGACTTTTGACCAATTATCTAGAGATGTTTTTCTGATACTGGAACATCCAAAGCTCACTACATATTCTGCATAATGTTGAAAGTCATGCTTTGTGAGGCGCCCACTACTTGCTTCTGGATGCGCCGATCCAAGTACGCTGACATCTGCCTAGATGTACTAGTGCCTCTGGCACAATTCATATTCCCCCCCCATCAATCTATCTTCTAAAAATCCTTTACATAGATGATGCATATAAGTGTGTTTCAACTGTGATATGACAGGATGACCAAGCAGCCATTTATAAGCCTAAAACAAAATTCTTTGTGATTTCTACCAATTCTGAAACTGACTTCAGCATGTCCCCATCTCTTCAAATATACGTATCTTCCAAAATGAGACACAGCTTTATAAATGAGTTTCCCATATGGACGGACAGAGAGCAGCAACTGTTGATTCATCTGATATCTCCTTTCATCTCACTATCTTAACACATGATAAATTTGCATTTCATAACATTTATATAAACCATTTACCAGCATATTCCTTGCTTTTTTCATAATTATACAACAAGTTTCATGGTATTGCTTTTTCTGTAAGGCAGTGTATATTGATTATTTTATTTTATTGGTACTTTTCCATTTCGGCGCAAATCTCGCCAAGCAAACTTTGTTGTCGACAACATACAGTGTATACACATAAAAAGTGTTAACAAATGCTAGTTCTACGAATTTTTTATTTTGAAGGCATAAACATTTTAATATGGTTTATAATTTTGTAAAAAGCCAATAAATAAAAACAATAAATTTGTAAAAAGACATTAATTTAAGAATTTATTATGCTATCATGATTCGCCGGTTCGTATCATGTGACCCCAAGTGATATCATCTCACATAAACTATGCTATAAAAATATAATTCTCTCAGTCATTATCTACATTAATTTCAAGTTAAATTTTAATTTGGAATACAAGTTTAAATGCAAGAATTATTTCAGTTCGTACAAATAGCTTACTCAGAAATTATGTAAAACCATAGTGCTTTACTTCGCTAGTGCATTCTCATTAGAACTGATGAATTTAACCTCTGATTTTGCCTTTTCTATATTTTCGCCTTCGAGTGAGCGGCCTGATTGCATCCTAATTGACTTAATTACTGTGAATGGTCTTAGAACATAAAATTTAATTATTTATGTAAATATTTTATGTAATTGTATGTCAGTATTGAAAGAAACAATCAATCTGGTAAGAAATGGCTCCGACTTGTTTTGAAAATGAGGCGTAAAGGTTACCAGCGAAGATATTTCGTTTGGCATCAGTTGTACCATTATTGGGAACTTTATCGTTTGCGCTGGCAAAACAGAAAAGTACCATTTTCTTTAATGATATAAATATCATCCTAACAAATGAAGATTAATGAAAACAAAAAGTGAAATACATAATTATTCAAATCTAACTAATAACGGTATTTAAATACAGCTCTTTTGAGCAAATCCAAAAAGCTGTGATGCTCAAAAAAGCAAAATAATTTTACAAAATATCAAGAGTAAATATTACTAAGCCCCTTCTAGCAAAAACGTTCATAAATGTCCAATAATATAACTCATTATGAAATTTTATTACAATATAATTAATATAATACTTTTGAGCATTATGAATATTACACTGTAAAAAGATTAAGAACTGGACAAAATAACCTATTTATTTTTTTTTAATATTTTTGTATATTACTCAATATACTAAGATAATGCATATATGTACACTTTCATACAAAAAACACTAACTCTTTTTTCGATTTTTCGATTTTCTCAACCTTCACAGTTAATAAGAAGGATTTTTCATCAGATTTCCACCCTATTTTATCTTTCTATAAAATCACATATTGGCTGATTTGGCAGAACTTCACAAATGTTTGGTCAAACATATACCATAAATAAATAGCACTACTTAATTAATATTATTAAGTGATATTTTATTTGTTTTTTATTCTTACTTTTTACAATAATATGCATATCCTACAATGGGATGAATACAATTCTGAAATTATCACTTTCCAACTTCTCTCCTTTAACAGCACTGGAAAATTGATATACTACACCTCTTTACGCTTGCATTCAGTGATGAGGGGGAGGTATATAAATACTAAACATGTCACAATTTTGAGGGAAAGGAAAGTATATAACTAACTAACTTTCTCTCACTTTTTTTCTTCACATTCCTTTATTATATGATGAATTATTGATTTTGAAATTCATTGTTTTTCAATTAATAATTATATAAGAAAACAAACCTGTGACTGTGTAAGTTGTTTTGTAATGACTTCTCGCATGCTTTGTATTTTTCTGTTACATAGCCAGGTACTCATTTGATCACATTCTACACCTAAGAGATCACACATTACGACTAGATGAGGGTCACTGTCCTATAAGAGAAATTTTAATACATTAGGAAAAAAAAAAAAGATTGATCATTCAAATTTTAGGCTGAATGAAATACAAAATACTTTATGACAGTAACAAAAAAATATTTTTAAAATGTTACGAAATTTACAAAACATATTTTTAAATAGATCTAAATTTACTTATAAAAGAAATATTTAATAATACAAATTTCCCTCATCCACAACCAGTACACGATTCATAAAAATGTTCAACATATAATCATAAGTAAGTAATGTGTAAACATGAGAATATAATTAACTGGAATAAATTATAAGGAAATTGCAAATGTGTGAACATTAAAGTAAAAACCAAAATTAGGTAATAATGAATAATTAAATGAAATATACATTTCCCCTTAATTTAAAATCCATAAGACAACTACTGCAAGACACTTTTTTTATTTGAACAGTGTTATTTCAACTTGTTTTCATGTTCTTTTAGGGACTTTCTAATTATCTGCAATTCCCACCAAAAAGTTACAAAAAATAATGTATGAAGCAAAGTATGTTGCAAAAACAGTTATGTGACAACACATGATGTCACCAAAAAGGATTTATGTGACAACCCAGGTATGCATGTAGGACACCTGTTTCAACTGGTATACAAAACAGAAGTTGTACAGAGCAGAATTCTCATATAGAACCAAGTTTATGTTAAAACAGATTGCTGTGTACAAAGACAGAACAACTGTGCAAAAAGGAGGATTTACTGAAAAAAAAAAAAAAAAAAAGTGTTTTATTACCATTGATTCCCCACCCCCTCCTTTTTTTTAAGTTTTATTAAATTTGCTCTTATATGGAATTCTGTGTTGCCATTAAAAAAAAAAAAAAGGATTGTTGCCTTTCAGGGAAAAGCTTGGCAAAAAATTTTTTCCCCAAGAAGTTTGTGAATGCTCTCCAAATTCGCCAGCAAATTTGACATTGTTTTGGTGAGGTGTGTGGATAATCAGAAAGTATCTCCTCTCTCTCTCCATATACATAATGCTTTTTTAATTTATATCCAAGCCAATACTGCAGCAAAATAATTTATTTCTAAAATAATACTAAGTAAATAACATACATGTATGTAAAGATGCATATAATAATACACAAACATTTGTGAAAATTGCAACTCCATGAAGGAATTATGCAAACTGAACCAAACTTACAGGAAATGTAAAGTAAGACAATGCAAATGATTAGAATTAAAGCAATTGTGCATGCAAAGAATGAGAACTGGGAACTTGTTCCACTTATATAAAGGACTGTAAAGTTGCGTTGGAATCCGTTTATCAACCTTTGTCTGCAGTGAACACTTAATTAGTGGTTAATATGTCATGTCAACAGCAGAGGGGGCATACCAACAACTAACGGAGTTCGAAAGAGGCCACATCGTCAGCATGTGACAGGGTGGCTTTTTGTATCGAGCATTCGCAGCCCGAATGCAGCGTAATGACACAACAGTGATGCGTGTTTGGAAGAAACGGAGAGGAGAATCAAACAATGCAACATGCAATAGCACAACGGCATGGGACGACAGACACTTCATCAGCATGGCTGTGACAGCTCATAGAGTGTTCTCTCGTGTGTTAGGTACAATGTTGGAACATGGCTACAGGTATTGTGTTGTCTAGCTCAGTGGCTCGTCACTGTCTGCTGCAGCACGAATTGCATGCAAGTGTTCCTGTAACACAGGATTCCCCTGTTAGTGAATCACGGATTTAACTTCAGTGGGGATGGCAACAGTACGCATGGTGTGCCCTGTGGCAAAAGTTGTTTCCTCTGATGAATCTTGCTACAATCTAGAGTACAGTGATGGAAGAGTATGCGTCAGACATAACAAAGCAAAACGTCTGTTCCCACAGTGTGTTATCCAGCATTATACAGCACAAATGCCTGGCATCATAGTGCGAGGAGCTATTGACTACAATTGTTAATCTCATCTAGTGCAGACTGCAGGCAACCTCAACAGTGATCACTATAAAGGGGAAGTTGTGGAGCCAGAGGTCATCCCCATTCTTCGACACATTCTGGGAGCTGTATTTCAACAGAATAATGCCCGTGGACATGTCTCTCAGGCTGTACAAGCCTTCTTTAGAGCACAACAGGTTTCGCTTCCTCCATGGGCTGTTTATTCCCTGGATATGTCGCCCATTGAGCATCTATGGGATTTCATTTGTTGGCGACTAGCTTGTACAGCTGATGGGGCACACACTAAGACTCAACTTTGGCGTCAGATCGAAGTCATATGGAATGCCATTTCCCAGGATTTTTTTCATTGAAACATTCTGGCATTGAATCATATAGGCTTCTATGATTCAATGTCACAATGTGTATGGCTGTCATTGCTCAGCACAGCGGACTCACAAAGTACTGATTTCCAATGTTCATTTTGTTTTTTCATCTTGTAAATTTGACAGTTTATTTGTACCACTATCAGTAACATGTGGTATAAATTTCAATCATTTCTGAAAATTCCTCCATGATACTGCATTTTTTACAAACATTAGTGTGATAAATTGCCATTTCTCATCAAGTTACACTAAAGCAATTGACATATTCAACTTACATAAAATTCATTTTATACATGGGTTTGTATAATGCATTACTTACATAACTTGGAGTATTACTGCATTCATATTCAAGTCTATTTAGAATATTGCAAAGCAAAAACACTGTCTTTACTACTAATATAGTATAATGATCACATTAGAATATAATAGCAATTTTCCAAATAAACTGAAATATTTATCACAACTTACAGGTATTGTACAACTTTCAGCATCATCCTGAGCTTGGCCTCCTTTTATTATAGTAATATTACCCAAATGTAAAATGGCAGACAAAATACGAAACATCATCATTTGCTGAGCTTCTGAAAAACCTAATAGAAGAGGGGGGAAAATATACACAAACTGCAAATAAACTCAAAGGTTAAAAAAAAAAAGGATGTTGAGGGGACTACAATGTATTATCTGCATATTAGAACAAACAGAGTGAAAATTTCATTTTAAAAATAAAAGTCCAAAAAATAAAGAAATTAAAGTATTAAAATGCTTCTTGGAAATGAAATAACTTCTTAAAACTATGGTAGTTACAGATTTTCTTAGTTTAAAACAACAAATGTTCATTCAAGAATAAAACTCCTGAGTGAAGCAGGAAGGTAGATGAAAGGGAAATGAAATAACACACCTAACTGAAAAACCTTAAACTCATAAATATGGTTCATGAACTCAAATTAATATTAAAGACAGGATAAAATGTCTTATAATAAGCAGACTTCAAATAATAAAAATTTGCAAGTATTAGCCAAAATTTCAATTAAAAAAAGCAAACTAAAAACCTTTATTAATAAAAATAGTCAGGTCAAAGAAAAATTTTTGAAAAAATATACAATATTTATAAATAAAATATTAAAGATAGAAAAATTACGTAAAATAAACATACTTCTAAAATTTCTGGAACAATTTAAAAGGCTTGAATTATTTTACAATATATAAACAGTAAATATCTGCATGTGTCACATTAGAAATAATAATGCTATCTATATAAAATATTAATAAACAAACCCTTATTTGAAAAATTGGCACAAGCTGTTGAGGGGTAGTTTTCAATAATTATTTGTGTAAAATTGAGTGGCAATAGTGATATAATGTGAGTGGAAACTGTTAAATTTTCCAGCTGTAATGGAAACAGTGATGAATTGTTCTAGTCATTTCCTGTTATGTTATATTTTTGGTGTTTCATTCTGTTACATGATTTACAGCAGAAATAAAATATATCATATATGCTTTTCTATTTGTAACAAAATTTGTATCGTGGTAGCAAGTATATGATTAAAATGACTTAAATGAGTTTACTGTTAGAAATGGCTGCAACTGAAAATGAAATATGTTTTATTGGAAAGTTAAAAGATGTTACTTGACTACAGGTGTGGAAATTTCAAAAAATAATTTATTCATGTCATCTTATTTATGTAACACAGCACAGCAGAGAATGAAAATTTAAGTGATATCAAAGATGGAACTACAATTTTGGAATGAATTAAAAAAAAAGATGTCGGAGCTCAGTATATAAAGGCCTAATGATGCATATATTAACTACTTGCCTGATTATCCCGAGTTCATATAAATCGCAGTTAATTATCATCCTGAGAAAACTCGGGCAAAGCAAAATTTGTCAGTACGATTTGTTCTATCACAGTTTTACTCGGATTGGAGGAAATGAAACGAAAATTGATTAACTTTGATTAGCAGTTTGCCAAGTTTTGTTAGTCTCGCAGTTCTTTTTGCGGGACTTGTCATGTGCTTTCCCTATTGTATAGTATACATTGGCTTGTGGATTAGTAATGTATAAAGAAGGACAGTTGCATTGAAAAAAAAGTAAAATAATGGCAATGATGAAAGATAGCAAAAGCGGTGATTTTTCAGATAGTGATTATGAAGAGGTGGATGTTTTCTGGATGTTCAACTTACATAAAATTCTACTATTACCACACCTGCTACTGAAAAAAAAATCAAATCCAATGAGAGAGTGTACTCTGTGCTCTCATAAAAAAGATTCCAGATTTAAGCCAGTAAAGAAGAGACAGGTGCTAGCGTACAGAATGACAGGTATCACTTTTTGTTGTCCCTTGTTCCAAAAACTATCATACAAAGACTAATATTGTTAATATAATAATAGAGACTAATTTTTTTCATTCGCCCAAGATAACTCAGGATAGTAAGCTTTTACTATTAAAAAATTAAAAATTCAAATTAAAAACAACATATTTTGTTTTTTTCCCTTGTATTTATTTGATAATAAATTTTTAAAAAATGTGATGATTTTTGCAATTTTTTTCAAAAAAAATTTTAAGGGAAGTGGTTAAAACTGTGCTAGTTCAAAAGATATGCTTCATATTCATATAAGTGTATTCTATATATGAAAGATTCTGATAACAAAAACATACCTTGTTACAAGATTTTTTATATATATATATATATATATATATATATATATTAAGTATCAAAAAGGAATGAATGTAGCTTAACATGAGAATAAAATTAAAAAAACTGACATACTGGTTAAATTCTTTGAAAGAACAAAATGACTAAAATGTGATAATTTCTAAAATTTTTGTTACTTTGCCAGTTAAATATAAATTAATGTTAATTGTTGACAAAACAAAGCTAACAGCTAGATTCATTGCAGAAGCTAAAATTAAAGCAGGCAATATCAAAATAAATTCAACTGCATTTAATGATAATAAAAAATCTTGCTTTAATTGTAAAAATTTTGGTCACGTTGCCATTTAATAATAATAAAAAATCTTGTTTCAATTGCAAAAATGTTGGCCACACTGCTAGTTTTTGTATAAAACAAAATTAGCTTAGAAGTGTTTCAAATGCAATAAAATTGGATATTTACCTACACTGGTGTGCAAAAATTAAGGAACGAAGTCGAAAAATTAGCATATCAGCTAAACAAAGAGGCAGAACGGACAGAAAGACCAATCAGGAGATTAAGTAAGGTGATGTACGGTGGCACATGCACAGATATGCAAGTAGACGTAATGGGGGAGTGTCTGGGTAGTATAAAGCATGTTGTCGGTGTAAGATCAGTATTTCTGCCAAAGAGATTGCACGCCGTATAGCAGTTAAAATCACACAGAGTTGCTGCCTCAGCAAGAAATGGCGAATAATCAATCTGTTAGATGACATCTGGATGCTTTTACCGAGATCGAATCATTGGGAAGTTGGAGGAAGACCGCAGTGTGATAAGTGTGGCTGCAGAGTTCGGAATTGCTCACAGCATCGTTTCACGACTTTGGAGACAATTTCAAACTACAGGAACAGCTATCCGGGGGTTTAGTAGTGGTCGTCCACGAGGAACCACACCTGCAGATGACCGGTATATTGCCTCACAAGCCAGAAGAAACAGGCGGCAGACAGCGGGAGAAATCTCTAGACACACGACACAGGCGACTGGACAACCGATATCACGTTTTACCGTGGCCAGAAGACTGCACGGTGGTGGTCTGTTTGCACGACGCCCTTAATGGTGTGTACCTCTAACATCTGCCCATTCTAGAAGGCATTCTCTGTGGTGCCGGGAACACCGGAATTGGAGAGACTATGAATGGGGACGAGTACTCTTTAGAGATGAGAGCAGATTCAGTCTGAGTAGCGATTCGCATCGCATACTCATCTGGAGAGAGCGGGGAAGCCGCAATCATCCCTCGAACATCATTGAAAGGGACAGGTATGGAGGTGGCGGTGTTCTCGTTTGGGGAGGCATCATGCTTGGTAGTTGTACAGACCTTCACATCTTCGACGCAGGTTCAGTCAAAGGGGCCCGTTATTGTAACGAGATTCTTCTTCCATATGTGCGTCTTTTAAGAGGCGCTATGGGTCCGCAGTTCCTTTTCATGGATGACAATGCACCATTTCATCGCACAGTAGCTGCCGAACAGCTCTTAGAGAGTGAGGATATTGAACGTATGGATTGGCCGGCACGATCTCTGGATCTCAATCCCATCGAGCATGTATGGGATTTTCTAGGCAGACGCTTGGCAGCTCGTGCCTTACCACCAGTAACGATTCCAGAGCTTCAATTGGCGCTGCAAGACGAATGGGCAGCAATGCCTCAACAACTCACTGACACCCTCATTCTCAGCATGGGCAGATGCTGTGAAACCTGCCTATCAGTCAGGGGAAATCATATCCCCTATTAAAGAATGGATGTTTCTTGCTGGACACCCATCACAGGGATGTTTCGGCCTTCAGTCGCATAGCGCTCCATGCTACTTTTTCAATAAAGCTTCTTTTTATCCCTCTGATTTCTCTTTTAGTAAGTGTTGCTTACATTACTCATGTCCTTACGTATTGGGGATCTTACTGTATTAAATGTGTTGATTTGGAAAGCTTTTGTACAAAGTTATATTGAAAAAACCGTCTCATCCTTAATTTTTGCACACCAGTGTAATTTGAATAGAAAAGAATTTTCTCAAAACAAGCAGTTTTGTAAAATATGTAAAAAATACTGATAATAAAAAGACTTTTTTTGGACAAAATAAAAGTTAAATTAGCATCAGTTATCAACAATTAATGTTTTTAAGTGTAAAGGAAGCAATAATGATACAAGCAGGCAGTTAGTTAGATAGCTGATTCAGATTTGTCATCACATTATAACTAACAAGAGCTATTTACAAATTTGAAAAAGATTCCATCAGAATTTTTTTTTTTTCTGTTAAAAAATCTCTATCTGTGAGACATACAACAATAGGTACAGTGGAAACTGATAAATATATTTTGAATGCTGTCTAATGTGCTCCAGAGCTAAGTGAGAATTTATTATCAATATATGCTTGAACTAATAATGACGAAGTTAAATTCTTTGATCATATAGTAGAAATAAAAGAAGACAGATTCTTGAAGCATATAAAATTGAAAATGGTATATATAATAAAGTCTAAGATCTGGAATTATCACGATGTCAGCGATTTTGGAAAGAACCGGATTTTAGATCGTCAGTTTAAACCTCGTAAAATGACAACACAGGAGCTTCACTTATAGCTGATGTAAACTTATAGTTATAGAAAAATGTTAACTCCCCAATAACCCTCAAGGACTGAAAACATGCAGCCAACATCAGTTTGTGCCACTGTGCAATTATATAGTCAGCAGGCATTTGGAAGTGACATACAGGAAGTTAATTGGGAGAAAAATGTCATTTATGATATCCCTGCTTATTTTTGTAGAGTATATATTCTCAATTCTTAGATTTTATAACGGAAGTGAAAATGTCTCGGCTGGAGCTCTGTCCTGGTTAGAGATCAACTAATCAGATGAAAGTTCTGCTTCTGAAAGATCACGTGATCCCAATCTGAGCGATAATCGATTACTGTTTGGTGTTCAAGTCTTTGTAGTAAGTGAAAATGGTAACCTAGCTACGTGGATTTCCTGCAAATGCACAGGTTCTAAGAATTGTCGCTTTCAACATCAAGTCCCGCGTAGCCGAAACATAATGCGAATGGGACCTTATTTAGAATATTAAAAAGTTGATTTTATTAAATAATAAATATTTTTGATAACTTAGAAAGCACAAAATAAAATCAATAGTAATGGTAAATTTGATTTAACTTTTTAATTTAGTAAAGGAAATGAAAATTAAGATAAAGTGTTTAGGAGTAATTTTTATTTATTTATTTATGTACATATGTGTGACAAAAGTATTATGATGTGAGTGATAATAGTTGAATTTTCTAATTGGAATGATAATAATGAATTGTTCTAGTGCTTTCCTGTTAATTAATGTTTTGTGTGTTATATTATGTTATGTGATATAGTACAGAAATAAAATATATGAAAAGGAAATATGCTCTTCCATTTGTAACAAATTTTTATCATAAACTACACCATAAACATTCCTTACAATTAAAAATATTCATATTAAATAACTGTGGATATAAAATTATACAATATGTTATAAAAATAAAACACAGATTAGAAGCAGAAAGATATAAATATTTCTGGTTTATTAATACTTTTAAAAGAGAAAGCATACTCCTTGCATTTTGAACTTGTATTGAATCTGAAAAATTACAGGTTATATAATTTCTTCTCTCTTAGCAGTTAAAATTCTCATATTACTTCACAGCTTATGTTGCTAACTGCATCCTGCATAGTAATTTATTTTCTGCAACACCAGATTTTAGGGTAATTACCTAAAAGAGTAAAAGCATTTCTAGTTTCTTGGAAATTCTTGGCATCATCTACTCCAGTTATGACAGGAGAATCGCCAAGATTTGTATAATGAAAGTAACTTTGGTCCCCTAGGGAAAAAAAAATACATTAGATTTAAATAATTAAATTATATGTCCGATAAGAAAGGAAAAAAATTGGTACTTTTCTGTTATGGACCTGAAATGTTTTTGTTGCATGGCAAGTGCTGATCTGACATATAATAATCTGCCAAACAATCACCTACCATGCGGTGTGCATGTTTGCAATTTACATAACATTCTTATAATGACAAATTGTTTACAATTATTAAACCTACTGACACATGTGTGGCAGGTGTATTACAGAGAAGTACCAAAAAATTATAAGTAAATCAATTAGTTATATAATAAATGCTTATAACTATTTTAACTGCTATATAAAGTTTACAACAATTATACATTTAATAGTTAGTTTAGATTTAAATGAATTCGACCATTAAAGAAAAAGACTTTCATAGGTTATATTTATCAATTAAAGAAGAGTTATTCAGCTTTCTGACCTATTTTAAAATTATATATTGCAGCAATTAAAACCACATGCATTTGCTTGGAATTATGTAAAGGAATATATTTAAATTTTGCAACAAAAACTATCAGCATTTGCTTAATACAACAAAATATCCTAGTCAATAATATCTAGACAAAGAATCATTGGTGTGAGGAGCTAAAACTCTAGGACAAAGTATTTTTAAATGACGAGTTCTTTTAGATGGTCAATTTCCTTATCAATTATGTATGACAAAGAAATCTAAGGCCTTTCTCTAAGAAACTGAATCATTATATATTATACTTGGAAAAAGCCATAAAAAGACTCGCACAGCCAACTAGGAATCAAAGCCAAAATTAACTACTAATTAGTTCTACATCCCTAAAAGCTAAATGTTCTATACAATTAGTTATAGTTGTTAACCTACAATATGGTCAGAATGAAAATGCAGTTTTAAGTGTGAATTTCATTTTTTCACACTTAAAAAATTTCATTTTTTCAAGAGGAAATTTTAAATTGCATCTACCCAAAAATATTATATACATATATATACACACACACATAAAACAAATAATTCCATTACATTTTACTTCATCATAATTCCATGTTACAAGTACAAAAATTTAAAACTGAAAACATACTGAGATACAGCATATTTCATTGCTAAATAACATGAACACCAAAAAAATAAAATATCAAACAATTATGAAAAAAAATGGAGACGTGCAATTTGATTTTTTAGATTTCAGCTTAATACATGAATCTACATTTTTGTGCAACATTTCATGTGAAATGCGCAATCAAAAAGTGAAACTCATTTTTTTTTAAATAATGAACATTTGTTTCTATATATGCATAAAATGTAAACTTAAATTTAAAAAAAAAAATAAAAAATAAAAAAAGATGATGATTATGAAATGTGTGTTGGCAACACTTCCTATTTATAAAAATTATGACATAGTGACAGTTGGCAACTAATACTATTACAAATTTGTTGTCAAAGTCTTCTTTACAGATATTAAGAACTATAACTACTAAATTTTATGGCTATTGATGCCAGTTGCCAGCATTTTTGAAATCGTTCTTCCAGGGCATGAGGAACAGGGAGCAAAAACTCACCTAACTGCAGATCTTGTAATTCTTCTAGTTCAGAAGAAGCACAGAGCTGATAAAATATGTGATAATTTCTTTCATCAGGAGCCTGGAAAACTACTCTTGATTTCTCAAGTAGATACGTCCTCATGTTGGCACCAATAATATGATATTTTGGATTAAAGTCTATTTCTATGTATTTTCCAAACCTCGAACTGTTGTCATTTCGGGTAGTCTTGGCATTTCCTATAGCCTAAAAATAATATATATAAAATAAATATATTTAAAATAAATCTTGTTTCTCGTGGTAAATTCAAAATTATGAAAACTTTCATCACAGCAATTTATCTGACTATGTTCTAATCATCAATTTTGTTGGAATTTTGCAAAACATTTTATTACTTCATTTTAAAGCTTGCACACTAAGTTGCCCAAAACTACTTTATTTTGTCTCTCTTATCATTAAGAAGCAGAATTATGGCTGTTCTTGTTCTACACTGTGAACAGCAAGTTTCTATTTAAGAACCCAAAAGTTGATGTCTAAAGGTACATAGACTACTCTAAATAATTTTAAAACAAGAATTTTTCATTAGAATACTTTTGGTGAAGTTCAAAAGATGATTTTGAATCTTTCTATTTGTTATTAAGTGCTCAGGAACAAGATTACTATTGCATTTTAATCTTCACACTTGGCAACATTTTCTTTTCATTCTGCTTGCGTTTGCGTTAGGTGAAATTTATTTAATTATTTATTTTGAAAACTTGCTTATTTTCAACTTTTCTGTTAAGAAAAAAACTTTTAACTTAAAATATTACTAAAATAATTTTATGAAACTTTTCACAAACATTCTCTAAAATTTTGTGAGTTAAATCTGGGCTAAATGTTTAGGTTTATATAACTATCTAAAATTTTCTCAGGCAATTTTATAAATGAAAAAAGAAAAATTTCTCAAAAAATAGCTAGTGCATGTACTCAAACAAGTATATTTAATAGACATTTTAATTTATCACTTAGATTTTAGTCCATACAATTTCTTATACCTTAGTAAATATAAAAAACAAAAATACAATTAAAATATTGATAAATATTTTTGTGGGAACATTTCTAGTAATCCTAAAATTTAACACATTTTTAATCCAAAATGCAAGAAAATTGGAAAAATTATGCTTTGATAATATTTTTATCACCTGTTTCGATCATTTTAAGTAATATTCTGCTAAATAACACCAATAATAGATTTATTTGTACTATCTTCCAAAATCCGGGTAGTCCAAAATTTGATAACTTAATAATATATCTTTTGTTCACTACAAAAATTTGAAAATTTTAACAATAAGAATAAAATTAACACAAATAAGAACAGCATAAAAGTTTGTCACATTCCAGTAATAAAGAAAATACCATTTAAAAGTATGCAGTTTTTTAAACTATTTATTACCTAACCTAAATACCTAAAAGAAACAGTCATGATATTTAGTATAAATTAAACAACATGCGAGAAGTATAAGTAAAATAACAATCACATAATAAGTTCACCATTATGCTTGTATTTGCAATTATAGATAAGCATTATGTAGTCGATCACTTTAACCTTTTCACTTCCAATGACGATGATACATCTCGTTCTTCTTTTGTATGCCCATTATATCAAATGACATACAGAAGTGAAAAGTCAGTAGTAGCTCACTGTAGCTTATCTAATATAATAAAAATATTTTATGTGAATTTTTTAAAGGGAGATGACTGCTGAATACCATAAAACTTGACTGAATAGAACACTGTTAGTCTTAATCATAGGTCTCAATTTCTATAAATATGTATATTATGTCTTTGATTTTAAACATAGAACTGTTCTTTTGATATAAACAGCAGAATTACTGATTATTTATCACAGGTTATATTTCTTTGTTTTTTAAATGTTTATATAGTATATATATGTTCCACTCCTTATCAATAAGGTCTTCAAGATAATCTTTAGATCTTTAGAAAAGAAATTTCAGCTTGCAGTGTTTCTCAAGAATGCCACATAATTCAAGTCAGGACATCTGACCAGTCAGTTTTTCACTCAAAGTCTTCAGTTTCAAGAAATTTATCAAGCACATTTGCTCAACAAGGATATGCATAAAAAGAAAATTAGATCCTTAAGCACCTTTAATAGTTTTACATAAATACGCATCCTTCCAGAAAGAAATATCCCAAACAGGAAGTACTTGTAAACATCCTCAAAATACTTATATAAGTAGATAGAACATATAGACAGAATAGTAGTTGAACATATTCCAACAAGTCCACTTAAATAAATTTTCTTTACATTGTATAACTAAGTGCAGGTCTATGGATTTCAACTACAATTCCAAATGTAAGCTTGATATCAAATGAGATTAATGTAGCAAAAACACTCAAATGTATTGAAATCTTGATAATTAATGCCACTACTATTCACATAAACTGTCTACACAGAACTCCAGAGTGAAACAAGTTATTATTGTTAATGAGAGATTGCTGCAATTTCAGTTTAGTTTTGAATACTGTTATTCTTCTATATGTCATCAGTAATTCCTTTGGCTTTAAAGAAATCAGTTCATTTGAGTAAGCATTTGTGCTCATTTAAAATCATTAAACCAGTTCTAGTTTTCAAACCTGTACTTGCTTACTCTTTCATTCATTTTTTGGTTATAAGACACAGGTCACACTAACAGGCTCTGAAGGCCATGGGTTGAACATGCCTGCTTTTAACTTAGATGAATGGCTGTAGAATTTTTGTTGCAGCGGGCACAAACTAAACTTCAGAAACAGTTGTTTTATCTTCTTTGATTTTGTTCTTGCTTCCCAATACCCGTTTTAGCACCTATAAATTACTTCCAGAGGTATGAGACTATCTGAATTTAAACTTTCAGCCACCTTAACATTTCTATATTTATCTGCCTGCTTCTAAACAGCTATGAGCTTTTCATTCTAAAGATTTTTCTAAAATTACTTCTGTGCCATTAAAAAACTAATCTGGCTTTGATCAATATGGAAATCAAAAGTACTTTACGACTACCTACATCCCTGCTGAAAAATCAAAAAAAAATATTGATGAGGCAATGCACCGTATCACCAAAAAACATTTATGTGAAAACCCAGGTATGAATGCAGCACAGAAAGAACACGTGTGCACGTGGATTTGAACTTTTGAAATGTAGGCACTTTTTTTAATTAATATTTCTTTTTTTATTGGAAATATTTGTTTTTGTCATAAATAATCATAATGATGAATCTTTTTCCAGCTATGAAACAGACAGCATTGCCTTTCTTCAGAAATATAGAATTTAGCCCAACAATAAAGAATGCAAAAATTTACATTCTGTGAAGTTACATTTCTTAACCAAACAAATTTTATGAATATGCAATGTGAATAATTGCCAGCAAAGCTTTAGAATACAGGCTGAAAATTGGCTTGGAGATTGTTATATCTTGTTAACAACAACTGCTTGATAAGAGAATACATATCAATGATATTCTGTGAAGAAGTGGGATTATCTTTAACTGTAACTACTGAATAATGTAATCACCTGAGAACAGCGTATGTCTTCTATGGAAAAAGAAAAATTCACAAATTAATGAATGAATGAATAAATAAAAAAATGGAACTGGATGCATTATAAAAGTAGATGTTTTTCTTCAAAGTTTTACTGAAAGACAGCCAAATATGTTTCTCCAAAGCTAAGAGCAAAAAATGTTGCCAAGTTTGCAACCTTGTGGCAGAGATAATCAGAAAGTACCAAATTAAATCCTTGAGAAGAAACAGATTTTGTACAAAGCATTAGTTACACCTTTAGATTTTATGTCTTCCATCAAGTATGAATATTTATGAATAAAATTGGAAAATGCAGCAAAACTCAAATTTGAGGATTCTGGATGTAGAATTACAGAATTTGATGCTAGAAGAAAATAAATTTTACTTCCATTACAGGATTGGATATTGCAGCTAAACTCAAATATTGAGATTTAAAATGTAGAATTACAGAGTTTGATACTAAAAGGAAATATATTTTACCTCCATGATAGGATTAGAAGCTAGTACTTTTTTCTCAATCTGAGTTTCTGTAGAGGAGCCTCCAACTGTTGCAAAATACCTCATTGCATATTTTGCAGACACCGTCTTCCCAGCACCTGACTCTCCACTCACAATAATTGACTGATTTTGGCTTTCTCTAATAGAAAACATAAAATTATTTTTTATCAGCAAGTTAAAAAAAAAAAAAAAAAAAAAAAGAATTGAAAATGAAACATGAAATAAATTATCCTCTGTACTTTAGGAAGTTAAAAAAATGCAGAATTCATTAAGCTAAAAATTAAATTAAAAAATTTTAATAACAAACACATCAAAAAAAATTTTAAAAGTCTTGAAATAGATTTTAGTTCAAGTTAAATATATTTCATGCATAGACTAACTAGCAATTTTTTACCATACATAAAATTTTAGAAACTTTAGTCTTCAACTTAAAAAAAAAAAAAAAAATTATTATTCACGCCAGCAATTCTGCGGAAACTACAAAAAGCAATTCAAAGGGATACATTCTCTTACAGATGATCAACCCATTAGCTGCTGGTGTTGCGTTGACGCAGTGGTCAAAATAAATGCGTATATAACTACCTAAAATATTTTATACGGCAAATAATTTTGTGTAGGGAATTATGAAAGTTGGGGAAGTTGAAATTCATGTAAGAATTAAGTTTCAACCTTCTAAAAGCATTGGTAGTCATACGAAAAAGTTTAAAAAGCAGAAAACTTGAAATGGATAAAAAAGGAAACCTCAGTTATGTCTCAGGAAGAAAATGAAGAAAGAGATAGAACAAAAACTATACAAGGCAAAATACAAGGCAAAACTAGTGGAGAGATTTTCAATTTTCTTTTTGGTTTAGACATTTACTCTCTTCTCGTTGAACAGACAAATATATGCTCTCAGCAAAAAAATATATAGCTATATGACAAGATTTATTGGAATATTATTGCTTACAGGATAATAATAATAATAATATTTATTCTTAGCCTGCCTCGCCTCTCATTGGGCACTACAAGTCATTCGTTATTAATTAATTACAAAGCAAATTACATTTATAAATACAATTTGATGTTGGTTTTTCCAACTTACATTGGCTTAGAGATAGATATATTCAAACTTGTTTTCACTAATAGTTATATTAGTGAAAACAAGTTTGAATAGGAATTTGAATATATATATGAAAAAGTAAGTTAATTACATATTTATATAAGGCATGCTGCCTTTTACATATCGTCAGGTTTTAACCTGGTATGACTTGTATGATGGTCTTGTTGTCATTGACGAAGCTGACAAACTGTCTTACTTCCTGGAGACTGTAGAAATCCGTTAGGTAACCTCTGAGACCTTTACTTTGGAGTAGGGCGGTGTTGGCTGGAGATCTAAGCGACTTGGTGAGTGGGCATGAAGTGATGTAATGGACGGCATCTGCTGTGCTGGCGGGTGATCCCCAACTGCAATTGACGTGTAAATGTAGAAACCTCTCTAAATATTGGGGGAACCTTCCATGATTGGAAAGGGCCTGAACCATGTAGTGGTTCAAGTAAACTCTTGACAGCCTGACGATCGGGAAGATTGCGAAGGTGTATCTTCCGGTGTCCCCTTGTTCCCATCTTTCTTGCCATTGTGACATGAAAGCCTCTTCGATGTGATGCTTGGCTGCTCTCGTGGAGATCAGAAGGGAGATATCTAAGTCTTGGCGAGATGTGGCTGCCTTTGCGAAAGTGTCTGCCCGTTCGTTCCCTCTTGTCCCTTGATGACCTCTTACCCAGTGAAGGGTGACTTGTTTTGTATTACTCAGAGTAGAGACAAGCTCTTTTAGAGATTGAATATGCGCTGGAATCTTGCCTGTCTCTGTAAGACGCTCATACTGTCTGTGTAGATAGAGATCTTGTTAAAATCTGAACTGCTTGCCCAGAGGGCTGCTTTCCTAAGTGCTAGGGATTGCTTACGGGATATCATAATTTACCTCAAGAAGAAATGTATTGGTTTTTTGATAAGGACATTTCTGTTCCTATTGTACGAGAATCGATGTCATGTTTGCAGTACAGTAATATGAAGCAGAATTTGCATTTAGCTGACAGTAGTCAAATTGACAATACTGATAAATTATATAAGGTGAGACCATACCTAAACTTACTAAATAAAAAATTCCATCAATTTGGTATATTTTCCCACGATCTGAGTACTGATGAGCAAATGATTCCTTGTCTAGGCAAACATTCAGCAAAGATGTTTTTAAAATGAAAACCTATAAGATTTGGATACAAAGCATGGACTCTGGCATCATCTGATGGATATGCGTGTCATTTTGATATTTATTCAGGTAAGTCAACAGCTCCAAAATTACCAGAATATGAAGAATTTGGGCTTGGAGGAAGTGCTCAGTATTGTTGAAACTCATGCCAATCATACCATTTTGATAACTTTTTTACATCATTTCAGCTTCTCTGTCATCTAAAAAATAAAGATTTCGGTGCTACAGGAACAATTCAGGAAAACAGCAAATATGCCCACTAGAAACTGTGAAATGTGTCCGTAAGAAAGATGAGGGTTATTATGATTACCTGTATGAAGAGAAAAACAATAATTTTTGTCCGATGGAATGACAATTTGGTTTAACTGTTGGCTCAACATTTGGATTTCAACATACAGCTAAAAAGTAATCCAGTGCTCCACTCAAAGGAAACATTGCACGAGTACAAATCTACTCACTAAGCACCTGTAGTCTTAATTCCGGTGACATTGCACGAACGCAACACTAGCTTTTTCCACAGGTAAGAACACTTTTTTTTTTATTTTCAATGTAAATTTATGTTATAAATGCTTAATTTAATATTTTTTATTAATTTCATGAGAAAGGAATCATTCCTTGTAGTTTTGGCCATTAATGGGTTAAGTCAGTATATTAAACTTGTTTTAATGATTAAATACCACTTCTCAATTAATTTTGTTAAATCAATTACAGCTCTAAAAAAAATTAAGAAAGAAATATATAATTTTCTACTTTATCATCAACTCATGTTTGACTGACTGTGTAAAATTACACATGTGGTATGCTTTTAGCAATTTTTACCTTCTAAAGAATTAATGAGTATCTGAAAATATGGCTGTAAATGATAGAGTTCTATTAAAATCTAATATCTGTGTTTCAACTGTTTAGGAAATCGTAAAGTAATCGGTTGCAGAAATAAATTTTCTTGCCCTACTTAAGAAGAAACATCACCTGACTTATTTTCCTAGGAAGCAAAAAATAAACAAACATATTGTTTCGCAGGAGGTGAGTCATGAAAATAAAAATATTCAGCCAACTTTAGACAGGTCAGCTTCATCATTTCACCCTTTACGAGGTAAAGCTAAAACTGATCAAAATTTATTTTCAACAACCTGTAGTCTCTCCAATGAATTAAAAGCTGTCATACTCAGCACTTTTGTTTGTTTGATTAAAGATGTATGGAGTAACTTTTTTAAAGATATGGGTTTGTTAGATGTCCGAGTTCAAATTCAAATTTTATGAGCAAAAGGTTAGCAGATTTGCTTCAATTAAAGGGGAAAAAGTCTAACATTTCTGCATCAAAAATAAATAATTTATCTTTGAATGTAAATTCTAGAGTTAGTGCAAACTATTCAAAATAAAGAAAAGAGTTTTAATTTGAGTTTGAATTTTTTGGTGGTTCCTAATATTACTGAATATACTTTCTCTAAGCTGCTTGAAATTAATGTTTCATTTTTAGATAGCATTAATTTAGCTGCTGACAAATTTTTTTAATCTGGTCCAATAGAATTTTTTTAACGTGCAGAACATTTCTAAGAGTTTTCAAAACCAAGTCAAAAGCTTCAAATTTAAGATTACAAAACAGCGTTTTTGGCTATGTTGTAAGTGGGGCTCTTCCTGCTAAAGGGGAAAGTAAATTACATTGTGGACTGTGGACTTATTACATGTAATTTGGAGTTAGAAAGAACAGTAAAGGAATTTTGAGAAATCAAAAATGTAGAAAGGCAGTCTGAGATTTCTACAACAAAAGAAGCAGATATTTGTGACGAGCATTTTCTGAAAAACTATACTAGGACTGAAACCGGAAAATATGTCATAAAGATTCGTGTCTTGGTGAATCCGAGAAAAATGCCGTGAAACGTTTAAACTCATTGTGATATTGCCTAGGTAAAGAGCCTAAATTTTGTGAACTTTATGAAACTTTTGTTAAAGAGTATTTAAGTATCAATGATATAGCATGGTGTGGTGGTGTATTGAGAATAAAGCAAAGCACATTAGGGCTTCTGCCTAAGGGGAGGGATGCCTTCGTGGAGGACTTTCTAAGGGAAACTGGCTCGTATACACGTTACACATGGGGAAAACCATGTAAACGCCCATGCAGCCAGCCCGTTCGCGGGATTCGAACCTCGGACCGAACTACCAGTGTTCAGCGATTTTACCGCTTGGCCACTGGTGGGCATCGGCTGCATGGAAGTAAGAGAATATGAAGAACCAGATGTAAAATATTATATTTCACATCATTGTGTATTGCATCCTGAATCAAACAGTACAACCCTTGAGAGTCATATTAAATACATGTGCTTTATCTTCTACTGGAAAATCATTAAACTGTTTACAGTTTAATGAGGTAAAATTCAGGATGATTTAACAGTCATTGTGCTGAAATTTAGGAAACTTCAGTTCACATGTGTAGCAGACAAGATCAACAACAACAACAACAAAACAAACAAAAAAAAAAAAAATTATTAGATGATATCAACAGATACTAGTGAATGAGATTTATTGAGAATTTTATTCAAAGCATAAATGCATAATCCAGTAAAAACATACCAATTATGCACTGTAATGTATGGACAACTAGTGCACCTTTTTAGGCAACAAGATCAGTGCTGCAGTTAGCCAAAGATGAGGGAAATGACTTTCTGTTAGCATCTTCTGTGCTGCTAAAAGACATCTATATGGATGATGTCTTAATAGGAGCTATTAGTTTAAATGAAGCTAAGAACATTCAACAACAGCTTATATCTTTATCAGGTAGAGTAAGCACAAAGCTTTACAAATGGTCAGAGAATATTCAGCTCCTTATGTGTGATTAGACTACAGAATCTGGCTATTCATTCACTAATGATACTAAAAGTTTAAGTATACTTTGGAAACCACCAGCAGATTGTTTTGGGTTTAATTTGAGTATAGACCAAAGTGAAGTATATACAAACTAGCTATGCTATCTCAAATAAAAAGAATACTTGATCCCTTAGGTCTGATAGGTACAGTTATTGTAAAGTGTTTTTACAAAAGTTATGGTTGTTAAAATTCAACTGGTGTGGCACACTTCCATTAAATAAAAAATCCTGAGTGCAAAAGCTTTCTTAATTCCTTAAAGGCTGTAAACATTATCAATGTCCTGAGATGGGCTCTGAATGAACAGTTTGCGAGTTTAGAGTTACACAGATTTGCTGATGCTTCAGAAATGGCATATGGAGGTGTCATCTATGTGAAATCCATTAATTCTTATGGTGACTCTGAGGTTAAACTTCTCATTAGAAAATCCAGGATAACACCTCTAATGTGTATATCTATGCTGCATCTCGAACTCTGCTGCTGCACTATTGGGTTAATTGATAAGAAATGTCTTAAGTGAACTAAAACCTTTTTCTGAACAGATAGCACCATTGTATTGGCATGGTTAAGGAAGGAGTATAAAGATCTCAAAACTTTTGTTGCTAATCAAATATGGATCATCCAAAATTTATCTGTGGCTGAACAGCGGTATCACGCCCCTTCTAAACAGAACCCTGCAGACCTCATATCAAGAAGTAGTCAAACTTCAAACATGTGAACTGTGGTGGTGTGGTCCCCCATTTCTACTACAGCCTGTGATGATTGAGTGCCAAGATCATATTCCCTGTGGAACTGTTTCTTTGTGAATTAAAACCCCCAGTATTAAGTGAAATATGTGCACTTATTAGCATTTCTCAGCTTTTAGATGTCATCAATGAATGTTCATCTTACAATAAATTGCTAAGAGTAGTGGCTTGGTGCAAAAGATTCTTGCATAATACCAAACATCCATTGCATCCTACCCACGGAACAGTGACAAACAGTGAACTTTCTGGTGCTTTATTGTGCCTTGTTAAGAAATGCTCAAAGAACTTCATTTGTGACAGAAATCCATGCTTAGAAAAGAGCACTCCTATTCCTAATGGCAGTAAACTACTGAATTTGTGCCCATTTCTACATCACGATGGATTACTCAGAGTGGGTGACAGACAGACAAAAAGTGACTTAAGTGAAATGAAAAAACATTCTACAGTTCTGCCAACAAAACATATTTTTACTGTAATCGTGATTAATCATTTCCATGTTCCTTATTTGCATGCAGGTACTGAAACAACACCATCACTTATAAGGATTAAATTTTGTATTGTTTCTGCAAGAAATGTAGTTAGAAAAATTATATATTTAATTGTATAATATGTAAAAGGGTAAATTCCAAGTCTGCACAGTATAGATGGCTCATTTACCAGCTGTGAGAGTGACAATGTCCAGAATTTTTGCTAGAACAGGTCTTGATTTCTGTGGTGTGCGTTCTGAGATGCTGCCGAGAAATGTTAATTATTCGGCTCTCTAAATAAATAATAAATTAGTGATTCAGTCCACTGTGCTATTCTTGTGTGACGTGTTTTTATTTTAAATGCGAATTTAACTAAACTATTGACGGGCCCAGACATGATTGCTAACCAAGAAATGCTGTCCTACGAAGATACACGTTATTATTAGAAGAACAAACACTATGGAAGAAGGCCATGGATGAAGAAGTGGAATAGTCTTTATGGAATTTAAATGAAAATAAAAAATTTAAAAGAGAAATTTTGAAATTCATTTTATATAAAATATATTCAAAATAATAATTTACAAGAAGCTATTTTACAAATGAACCACATAATCTGTTTAAAACAGTTCTATGTTAATAAAGAAAAACAGGAATCTGCCGTCTGTATATTTCTCATGACTTTAAGAGCAGACAAAAAAAAAAAAAAAAAAAAAAATCAGACCTTACCTTTCCATTTGTGTATAAGCTTCTTCTGAAACTGCAAATATATGGGGATCGAGGTCACCCATCGACTGACCTCGATATGCCATGATAGTATCATTTCCATAGATAGGCAGTTCTTCATATGGATTGATTGCCACAAGAACAATGCCTAAATAATAAACATTTAAAAAAAATTTAAATCATCAAAAACCATAAATTTCGTAGAATAAGTCAGATATTAATTGTAATAGGTATATTAACTTACCGCAATAGGTATAGATTGCATTTTGGTTGCAGAATCTGACTTGCAAATTGTACAAAACTGGAAAAAAATAATTTAATAAATTTATGAATATAAACTTAATATTTATGAAAAAAAAATTTTTTTTAATTCTTACCAGCTGGTTCATGCAGATAGGATAAAGAAGTCAAATCATTTTCCCCAATCAGAATATCAGGATTCCGTAAAGGAGGCAGCTGGTCATTAGATGTCACCTTAATGACTTGTTTCTGCAAATACGCAGAAGTTATTCACACAACTATGCAGATGAGAAAATAATTTCAATGTATGTTATTTTTCATCATGTAGTTGCTGAGACATAATGCAGTTGTTGAAGGAACAGGCAGTAATTTCACATTGTAAAAAATGCAAAGATTTAATTATTTTCCTGTTTGTACCATAAAGATTCTCGAATAATTCATATAAGGATATTATTGGACAATATATAATAACAATTGAGTCTAACATACTATTAATAATCTCAGCAATATTTAATAAATGATAACATCTCTAACACTTTTAACAAGAAATGAAAGAAAAAAATCAAAGAAAGCATGAAAAATTATAAAAAATTAAAAACTACAAATGATCCTTAAATTATATGAATTTGAACTGTATGGCTTCACTTATACATAAACTTTATCTAACAAAAATATTCAAAATATATTTGGAGATTTACAGCAAGCTATAAAAACATGCAGACAAATTATAGTTTGTGAATATATATGTGTGTGCAATAAATATTTTTAGAAAGATGATGTAGAATGTTATGCAGTTGATGCATAAGATGTACTTGCAGTCACACTTATCACTGCAAACACTTCTTTACTTTCAAGTGTTCACAGTTATGACTGCAAACACTTGACAACAAAAGCAGTTACGACATCAGACATTTCCATCTAAATGATTCATCAATTTAATAAACCAACATGATTTTCAACAATTCTCGATTATTTTTCATTGTATGTATTTTATCATAGCAAGCCTAATACTGCAACAATTTGCACAGTGAATCTAGTCATGTGTGCAGTACTCTCACGAAGTACAAAGAGGTCATGCCATTTGAAGAAAGAAGTTTAACTACTTTATATGCACTGTGCAGTTTTCAAACATTTCACTTGTTACAAAATCTCTCATGCTTTATACTTAGTATTAGTGAAATGTATAATATCTACAGTGCTTTGTAACCTTTAAAACAAAATCAATGCAATGCTGATAGTTATCTTATATTCTAAACTTATGATATGGATGAATATAATGGAATGTATACACTTTTCTTGTGAGAGTTTTCAGAATTATTTTTTTACTGTGCAGCTTAGCTTTATTGTACGAATGCACAAAAACACAAATAACATGTATCAACCTATTATGGTATCAATAAGACTTCTGTTTAAGAGCAAGATATTAATTATTAAATTTGTAATGAATCAAATTACTTGAATTGAAATTTTAAATGTGAATTTGAAACTGCAAGAACTGGTGGCACCCTCAATCCCCATACGTTTCAGAATGAACCATCATTTCAAAAATATAAATAATAATGTACATGGAATATGAACAAAATTTTAAATAAAACAAAATATTACTTACCCTTCCATCTTCAAGTTCCACATGCAATTCATTTTTTTCAAATTTCTCAACTTCTGCACCAACCCAAACATGTTCTGGATCAGGAATCCAAACACGGGCCCCCTATCAAAAAGTACGAATATCATAAATTAAAAGACAGGCAGAAACAAAATTGAGAAAATATATTTATCTCAACAATAATTCATTTTCAGAATGAACATTTTACACACCTGCTTAAATTTAGTAATTAGAACTTTTGCAAAAACATTACAAAATTTCTTGGTACCTACAGCAATGATTGTGATGACAATAACATTATAACAATAAGATTCTCCCAGGGCAAATTTCCATCAAAAGTAAATAATATTCTCTAAAACAGCCAAAACATTATGACCACCTACTCAAAACCACATTGTGCAACCTATGGCCTGCAAAACAGCTGCAACTCGCTTTGGCATCGATGCCATAAGTTCTTGGTAGATGACTGGAGACAGGTACCACATGTCTAAGCAGCAGTCACGCAAAGGTGAGATATTCCAACATGGTGGTGGTTGAGCTCTGAGCAGCCGCACCATCACATCCCAAATGTGCTCTATCAGATTAAGGACAGGTGAGTTAAGTGGGATTCATTCTTATGCTCCTCAAACCAGTCCAACACCATTCGAGCCTTGTCACATGGGGAGTTGTTGGAAGATTCCATTTCCAATTAGGAAGACAGATGCCCTCTAAGGGTGCACCTGATCCAGTTATGCTCAGAGAGTCTGCAGCTTTCATTGTCTGTTCTACCACAACTAAATATGGTCCCAGAGACACCCATGAGAGCATTTCCCAAACAATAACCACTACAAGTCTGTGCATGGGTGGCAATAGTATCACCTGCTATACAAGACGGGGCTGTTTGCCTGGAAGATGGCGTACACTGAAACGACCACAGATGTGATGAATAAGAAATCATGATTCATGCGACCAGGCAATCTTTCACTTCCACTTAAGGAGTCTTCTACTTATCCATGATCCAGTTTCGATGTTCTCAAACCTAATGTAGGCCTAGTTGACAATAACGCTTGGTCAACAGAGGCACAGGAGCCAGATGTCTGCTGCACAGTCCCATATCCAACAGTGTCTGTTGAACTGTGTGTTCCAAAACACTTGCAATTAGGCCTGCATTATATTGGACTGTTAACTAAACCACTGTCTGGTGCCAATTTTGCTGTACCGAACAGGACAGTCTCCAACGTCCTTTTTCTTTTATGACGCGTGGATGTCCAACACCTTGGTATCTACAGCTGGTTTCACCATCATGTATCCACTTTGTATAAATACTTGCAACAGCAGATCGTGAACAAGCTACCAGTGGTGCAGTTTCAGAGACACCCGTTCCGAGTCTTCGGGCCATTGCATTATTTATTCTATCAAATTCAGTAAACCTTTCCCATCACTCGCAAAAGAAAGTGCACGTATGATTCCTTACCTTCTCAGCAGCATTTAAATACCATTCCCACTTAATCACATACCCTCCATATAATCCAAATGAGTTCATTGAAAAATGTAGAGATGGTCGTAATGTTTTGGCCCGTCAGTGCATAATTATTACACAGAAGGTATTTACACATTTTTAGAATGATTTTGATAAAGAATTAAAAAGCAGAAAATGTCGTGGAATAAAAATTTTTGGCAATAGCTTATTATTTGAAATAAGAAATATTGTCTGTTATATTTAAATTTATTCTTCTTTCAAAATGTCGCATATAAACAAGCTATGGATTGAAGGATACGTTTTGAGCTTTCCAAAGAGAAGTATTCTTACACTATAATCAAAAAAAACTGTGAAATGCATGGCATTAAAATGTCTTAATGCAAAACTTACAACATTATCAATCATATAGGAAAAATATATCAGTCTTTACTCTGATATCAAAAGACTCCAAACGAACATCCAAAAAAGTACACACTGCTTCTAATGTAAAGTTAAATCGTTAGTAATAAGAGAAAATATGCCAATGCCAAAATCAATTGCAAAGTCTTTAAATACATCTGTAACAAGAATAAAAATAATAAACTAAGATTTACAACTTAAAAAAGCTAAAAAGCATAATGTTCTCCAGCTTTTACTGAGGCATGTGACTCATTGCAGAGCAATCTGTAGAACCCTGTATGAAAACTATTTAGCACATAAATATTATTTAGAGATAAATGGAAATATATTATAACCCTTGATGAAGCATCACTTACCTAAATAACTGTAACAAAAAAGGAGATTTATTATCTAAAACAAATAAAAAAAGCATAAACCTGTTTCTGTCAATGCAAAGAAAGTCCCAGTAAGAGGTTTATGATTGTCACAGAATTCTCTTAAAGTGGGAAATTAAAAATAAGGTGAGTGGAATAAAATGTTAAAATCAACTCAACATACTATCAAGAGAAAGTTTTATGTCCTATATTTAGAGAAGAAATTCCATTTCTTCATCCCAATGATTTTCAAAGAGTGAAACTTCATCAAGACAAAGCAAGAAGTCATACTTTGAAAAGCATCAATGCATTACTAGAAAAAATGAAGACTGATATAGGTATTGTATATACAGAACAGAGTGTGAAATCTAGGCTACAAATATTCCAGAATGATCTAAAATCCAGCCTTCCGGACTACGAGCAACCTTTTTTCTTATACAATTTTTTTGTATGCTTCACACATGCCCATTTGGTGTTTTCTCATGAATAATATGTGGTGGATCGTGATTCTTAATTTCACTTTGGCACTCAAGAAAATATCTCCGTACTGAAGAAACAATCATTTACTATTACACTTACTGAATAATTAATATCCCACGTGGCAACCTAGTAAATCATTAACATTTTTTTGTTTTCATCATCATCTATTATCAACACACAACAGCTTGAGAAATGACTCATGCAGCAATATCTAAATATTTTTGGTACTTTATCTGCCCACAAATCTGGCAATAGTATCTCATTATGTTCCGGTGACCATGCAAAATTCTGTTTTTGTTTCTTGCATATTCTCTTTTTGAGTCTTTGAATTATTTTTTAAAAAATTTTCAAATAATATTAGCTGAAACAGCATGATAACCTTTTATGGTATTCTTGGCGATGATTGCAGACTTCAGCTTAATTGCATTGGGAAGTGTCGAGTGTGTTGACAATGACAAATTTAATAGAAGTTCCTTTCATAAGCAAAAAAATAGATTTTTTAAGTTATATTCAAAGGCCAAAAGATTACTTTTTGTGGTGTTTGAAATCAGAATAACTGATTTTTTTTTGTTCAGATAAATCCAGGATAGTGCTAGAGCTGGTGCAATTGCACTAGGTAACATAATTTAGGAGAGACAAGTTCTTAGAATTTATTTAAGACTCGGATAAACTTTCAGCATGTGCGGGAAGTAGATGTAAGTATAATAAATAACTTAACTAATATAATTCAGGCTCATCTTTGTCCAAACGTGATAGAAGCAAGAAAAAATTTAGCGGATAAACATGTCTTTAGTCCCTAATCTCATGACACATCACCAATCATGTATGATGATGCCTTTGTGAAAATTTACAGAATAAAATATACCATTTCTTTATATCTCCCACCTCTCCAAAAGATCTGGTTTTCTATGAAGACAACTGCTTAAAAGTTACTATGTTCAATACTAATGTTTCATGTGTGTTTTCAAAAAGACTGGTCATTTTCAGAGGGGGTCATCTTGTTATCACACAAGAAGTTTGACTATAATATGACTTAGCTGTATTTTTATTTTACCGCTCCTAATACTTTTTCTTTATATAGTAAAAGTTTTCTCATGTCCGATGGTAAATAGATCAAATCAAAATTCCTAAATAAGATAATAAAAATATTACGAATGCAACACTTGCTTTTTAAGGGACCCCCCTAAAAAAAGAAAGCTTTGATTATTAATAATTGCTATTCTAGAGTTTATAATCCTATTGAAAAGTGAATCAGCGTCTTTAACTATTGCAACTGAAATTTACTAAATCCACAGAAGGCAATAAATGAACAGAAAATATTAATTCATTGCAATGCTTAACAGTGCACAAACGAATTTTAATATTTCCTAAGACGAACACCGTATGCATTTTATTTCTGCTTTGAAAAAGCATTTTATTTCTGCTTTTTTCACTCTCCATTATTCCAGATGGTGTTCATAGCTTAAGGCATCATGCTATTGAAATCCTAATGCTGTGCTGCTATGGATACCAGAGTCATTAGCTTCAATTCCCTTTGGCAAAAGAGTCCGTTTTAACCTCACCGATAATCCTGCCGAAGATAGCAGCCCCAGTGGACAAAAGGTAGCATACACTTTTCTCAAAAGTTGCTATTAACTTACAACTAGTTAAATTAATTGTTGGGGGGGGAGGACTTGTAAAAAGGCAAAGGAACTATATGATTTTGTATTGGAAATCAACCCCCTCCCAAAAAAAGGCACTTTATGAAAGGCATTGAAACACTCTATGCTTCTCACAACAAACTTTTAAAAAGTTGCATCAGTCACTGTTCCAAGCAAATATCACAACATTAAAAAAAAATAATAACTGTAGAATGCACTTATTATGCAGTAATAAAAATCTTTTCAATTAACTTTTATTTATTTTTTTTAATTCCAACAATATTTAGGTTTATTTAAATTATACATAGTACTTCCTTAATCTGAATTATACCTAACATATTTTTCCCACAGAAAATTAACTTTACAAAACATGATTTTGTTGTACTTGCAATATATCAATGACACTGCCTCCACATTTGGCAAGGATTTACCGTATTTCATAAACATAATTATCCTTAAGTAGAATTCCTTAAGTAGAAGGCATTTTTAATCTGCTATGTAGAACCAGTTAACCTCTTTATGTACTCAACCGAGTTTAACTCAAATACACCAAACTAAATTATTTCTACACACCCGAATAAATACATTCAAGAACATTTTTTGGTTAATCTTTGGATTATGGTAACTTGGCGATTTTTTGGCAAAAATATGGCGACCAACCCTGCTACAGGAACCTGCTAGTTTTGTTTTGGACGCCATTTTGTTTTTACGAAGTAAAGGCATTTTTTTTTTTTTTTAAACTCAACATTTTTTTCCAACAATCTGCTAGCCGAATTATGCTTATACTAGAACTTTTATGGAACAAAAGTGCTTAATCATAACGAAGATAAGGTGCGAAATTGGGAGAAAGTGCAGAATCGCCCACTGCTTGCCGTGTTTTTAAGAACTGCACATACACAGTATCCATGTACACGTCAACCTAGTTTCACTTAAAAAAAAACCTAGAATTGCACAAAAATGGCATTGCGCACACTCTTGACTTTATCCATGTACACTGCTAAAGTTCTAGCTAGTAACCTTTATTGCCTTACCAAAATGTTGCCAAACTACCTGTTACCATATTCCAAAGATTAGCCCTTTTTTTCAGATACGAATGCAAAAATATATTTTTGCTATAGTTTTCAGTTAAAATAAAGAGGCTGAATTAAAATAAATAAAAAAATTGACAGAAAAAAGACCCCTTTCTAAATTTTTACTTTTACATTAAGGGGTTAATCAGAAAACAATAATTATGCAATAGAATCAATATCGAAGGTAATGCCAACCGATGCTTCTGCAGATAACTGAAAACTCATCAAAAATTAACACTACACATATTTCAAGTTAAAAAATAATTACAATTATTACAAATATTCACCACTTTATATATATATATATATATAAAAATTTAAAACCCTTTTCAAATCATCAATTTACCGATACATGAAAACAGAGAAAAGCAGTTACCCTTATTTTTATGGTAATTCTTTTTTTATATAGCTAATATACATTTTAAGACTAGAAATGACTAGAAATTTAAATTAGAAAAAGATTACATTATAAAAGATTATGCAGGCCTGAATTTCATATTTTTTTGATTCAAATAGACAATTTTGTTAAAATTTACTCTACGGTCCCTCTTGACCAATCGTCTCTTTTTGGATGCCAAGATCGGCCTGCAACACAAAACCAAAACAAGAAGTCAAAGACTTACACAAACTCAGTGTCCATGTACACATAGACCTATTTTAAAAAACATCAGAGAACTGCACAAATTAGGAATTGGGCACTGCCTTAACTTTGTAAATAACATTGATCTATTTTACTTAAAGAAAATGAGGAAGCTAAAACAAAGTTAGCTAACCAGAAAAAATTCGCAGCTGTCTTAGCTGAAAAAATTTGCAGAGTTCGTATAAATAACCAAAAATACACAAACATAGAGGAATAAATAACCAAAAATACATATTTCCTAACATAAAAACATTAAACAACATATTTTTCAACAAAAATTAACACACAGAGAATAAATAATGAAACGTCAATTTTTTAAGACACCTTTTTTTTTCACGTGCATATGTTCACGCTTCCCACCCTCCATCCTCCACACAAACAATTAAATTTTTCTTCGTTTCGGCTCATCCACTGCTAATCAACATTCATCCTCATACTAAAATGATGGTACACATAGAAAAATAATAGCAAGTTCAAAATCCAAGACCATACCATGCGTGTACAACCAAACACAGCAATTGAAAAGAATGGTAAGAACAAAAAACCCAGGTCCATATGAAAGGGCTAATATTACACAAAATAGCCAAAATCTAAATTTATCACAACATGTTTGATGATATTTGCAGACATAACCCCTTTTTAAAGACAAAAACTAAAAAAAAAAAAAAATTCTCCAAGGCTAGTTTTGCCAACATTATCAACATTAGGGTTACCGAAAAATCTATTTCATGCAGCGGGCTTCCAAATTTTACGAACAACCAATACCACTTGGCAATTTTTTTCACACAAAACCCAAGGAGTATCGTACGGTAAAGATCAACCGACAATGTATAATATTCAGATGAAAAAATTCTATATATTTTCAATTTATGAATAACAGATTTAATATTATTGTTGTAATTTAATATCAGGTTTGAACTAGAATTTTATCAGTTGTTTGCAAGAAATAGAACAGACTTATAATACAGTTGCAATGCTCTAAGTATTCAATAAATTATGACCCCTAACACATAGTTGAAAAATTGCATGTAACATGTTTCTGAGGTAAAAGTATATTTTAGGGTACCCCTTGGCGAAACTTGGCAATTTTTGGGGGTACATGGATACTGAGTTTGTGCAATTCTTTTACTTATTATTTTGGCTTACATTAACGGCAATTTTTGCACCAATAATCGCTACTATGCATAGCCAAAATGTCAAGACAAAGAACTGCACAACTCTGTATCCATGTACACATTGACCTATTTTCACTTTAAAATAAATCCTCGAATTGCACAAAAATAGCATTGCGCACTCCCTTGACTTTATCCATATAAACGTCAATCTATTTTCACTTAAAAAAATCTAAGAATTGCACAAACTTGCATTGCACACTCCCTTCACTTTGTCCATGTACACATCGATATATTTTCACTTAAAAAGTCAAAGGAGCACCCAATTCAACACAGGCAAACAAAAAATACATAATCTCAATAAACTACATTTTAAACCAAACAATAAAATAATATAAAAAAGGAAAAACATGTTATACATTTAAGCACTACAAAAAGCAAATATCCACTTACCCTACTTAGAAGTTCCTTCGTCTTTAGTCTGTGGCATACAAATTTCCTTAATAGCATCCAAAAACTTCCTAAAATTATCTGAACTCGAATTCGTATATCGGCATCGCCACATATGAATCTTTGGTACAACTCTAATATACGCCCTAATTTCACCAAATGTAGCGATATGTGTTCTGCGCTGGTTTTTGGCACGATTGCGTGTTCTATGGCAACCCTGTTGACGTTGAAAAATCTTTCGCTGGAGCTCGTTGGTTCGCCTCTGTGTCTGAGAAGATGGGAGGGAAAGATAAAATGGTAGTTGTTGAATTGAAGTTCGGCAAAAGGAAATATGATTGTAGCTATCCTGTTGAAGGGTAGTGGGTATTTGGAATTGTGGAAAGAGGGTCTGGGAGATTATTTTTAATGGCAGTGCATGATAGAAGTAGGGATTTGTGATTTTATTTATTTGTGAACCATAGTATAAATTTTCTGGATAGTGTGTCTGGCTGTCATGTAAATACAATAGTGATTACGTGGCGGCATGTTAAAGGCAGTATGAAATTTATATTTCTGCTATTCGAAAACGCATTAATTCATGGTAAGTGCATTTTATTTTATCCTTGTTCTTATTTTGTAGACTGTTATGTTCATTGGTTCTTTAGTATGAATTTCTGTCGTTATTGTTGTTTTTTTAAATTGTTTGAAATTTATTTTAGTTTATTTTGTTGTTTAGTGTCTAGACTGTACAATCCGTAGATGTTTTTTAAAGTTGAAACAGAACGCTGTGTACATGGTATTATTTGAAATTTATTGTTGTTATGTTATTTTATTAAAGCGAGGAATGCGTAGATCGTAGATTCCTTCCTCGCCTAAATTGTGCAATTCGTAGAATTTTTTTTAAGTTTAAACAGGATGCTGTGTACGTGGTATTCTATGAAATTTATTGTTGTTATGTTAATTTATTAAAGCGAAGTCTGCGTAGTTTGTAGATTCGTTCGTTGCCTACATTGTGCAATTTAGTTTTTTTTTTTTTTAAGTTAAAACATGTCACTGTGTACATGGATTCTTGTCAAATATTTTTGGTTAGAAACTTTACGTTTTTTCTATCTAAATTTTTTGTTTTTGTTTCGGATTTTTAGCTAAATTGTGTGTTCAAAACGTAGTTTTTGTATGTGTGAAAACAGCGTTTTTGGAGACATTTTAAGCTAAAAGTTCAAAATGTAGACAAAAAATTTAGATAGTAATATGGCAGCGTGAAGTTTCTCGCCAAAAATATTTGGCGACTTGAGGGCGCATATCAGAGTAGTTCCGAATCTTTTTTCCTACAAACACATTCAAATCTATCTAAACGGTTTTTATGTTCGACTAGATGCATATCCTTCCTACATACAGAACACTTATAAGGGCTACTAAGTAAACCTTCATTTACACAGCAGTCAATTAACACCCCTTTTGTTCCAAATCGTACAAAAACTTCAAATTAATTTTACTACATTCAGCCATGCTACTGTCTAAACAATAAAACCAACACACACCACTAAAGCGCTTACAAAACATCCCATGATTCAAAATTTCCCAGAATCATGCACTCGATTACATCACAATAGGGTTTCCATAACATTCAACTACTCAGGCTACCATAAATGAAACAACTTGGCAATAAATGAAACAACAACTTCGCCATAATACAAGTGGTACCTTAAAGTCTACTTAAAGTCTACAATTCTGACTGTGCTATTAACAAGAATATTCAGTTAAAGCAAAAACAAATTTGCATAATTTATAAAGTCTCATTTTAAACTGAAAAAAACTACTCTCAGTGGCACAACAACCCTAGTGGGCAAAGGCCAGCAGTGCCCCGAAATCTGCTTTCTTGACCGTGGGCTATGGGGTGCGTAAGCATATGTCCTGAACAAGTGGTCAGCTTGTCACAGGATCCCCAGTGTTTAGTCCCCAAGCGAACTTTGTACTCATTTTATCGACCCAAGGGATGGAAATCAAGGGATGAAAGGCTGAGTCGACCTCACCCAGATCAGGAAACGTACCCCGAACTTGTGGCGCTGCTGCACGATGTGCTAGCCACTGCGCCACCAGGCCCTTAAGTCTCATTTTAAGCATAATTAATATTTTTTCATTACATGTTACTAGATATGCTAGCTGTCAAATAACTTCCTAAATATATTCATAAATTATTTTCCTTCCAGAGATTTTTGATGCTCAATATTTCTACAGATGTGAAAAATTACTTTTACAAGTATTTTACACCACACAGATTTCTAAACCTTATTTTATACAATAATTTTGATTATATAGTATTACTTGATCTACAAAAGTAAATTCAATATTTCTTTTTGTTTAATCTCAATATATGCAAGGATTTACAGCACAGGAAAACATTTCTCTAAGATTCTTACAGCCAAGATTTGAAATGCAAATTATTTAATTTGAATACAATATTTAAATACCTAATAATTAAATACACTGAATAAGATCTCGTATGTCATGCATTAATAAATATTTATCATTAAATCCAGAAAATAATTTGTAATTTAAAAAAGTTTGAAATAATAAAACATTAGAATAGTATTTTATGACAATTAAATAAATATGAATATAACTTAAACATGAATAATTATTATGGACTTCAAAGAAAATTTAAACTATTGCTATTAACAAACTGCACTCACAGCCTTAAATATGCTGATTGATATATTTTAATATGTTATGCAAAATTAAAAGCACTGAAAATACCATATTAGTTTATTTCAAATACCAAATCAAACACAAAGAAATTCAAGCACTATATCCCCTCACAATAAAAATAAGATAGTTAACATTATCTTTTGTGAATCCCATAGTTATGAAATACAAGTTGAATTACATTAACATCTAATCAGCGATAACATAGCAAAATACCAACCACATCCATCAGCAATAGGGATGTCTCTCAGCACACTATCAGAAAGGAAATTCTACTCCGTACAATGCTCAAAGTTTTTTATCCGATGAGCTGCTTCAATTCTTTACAAATATTAAACGAAATAATTAATGAAAAACATCACTGACAGAATCTACGAGTTTCATCGGAGCAAAACACAAGTTATCCAAGTTATGTAATCATTTTGAACAGAGTATAAACATCAAAGAATACCGGATTAGTCATTATTTAAATGTAACTTAACCATCAAGTTCGACCATTAAACATGATTCTTATCCGTCAAGTTCGACAATTAAACATGATTTTCAATTTTAAGTTACTTATTAAATAATAATTCAGAGGAATTAAACGCTAGTTTAATCGACATACGATTCCAAATATAAGATTCATCACGTGAAAAAAAGTCACATGTTCGGCACACAAAAAAAAAAAAAATGTAAACACCAAGCTGAAAAAGCTCAGAAGTATTCGATACATTTAAAGCAAATCGTGATTAGCATACAAATCGGAAGAAACTAATCGAAGTAACTTACCTTGGAATAAAGCTCGGAAGTTGACATCAGGAATTAATGTCAGATGATTAAAGCAGTACTTTCATACTGAGCGCCTTGCACATTTCTGCTTGCATGTAAATAGATAACATATAGCTCAGATTTCAGATCAGTAATATAATACAGTTGTTACTGATTTAAAAACATACTGCTGAGTATCAGAGATTTTAACAACACATACAGACAACAGTAACTCCTATTCAGATATACATTTCAATTGTTTGTGTGGGCCGATGGACTAGTTTTTTGAAAGCGTGCCCAAGACTTCAACAAACCGGTTGAAAACCTATTCTTTTACGGTACTATTAAGGACAATGAATTCATTTACAATTGACTCTACATTTCACAACATAGCCGGACTCACTCACGATGTTGAGTCGGCTGCAATGTGAAACCCTTTTCAGTGATTTGCATATCACTCATTTTTCAAATACTGCCACTTAACAGAAATAACAGAAATATATTATTTTTTAGAAAAATGGATAATATGCGATAAAACTCAGTCAAAAGTATTATTCTGTCACTGCAATTTTAAAACTAACACGGTTAATTTATGTAAAATTAATTAAATATATTGAGGAAACTTATGTTTTTTGTTAAACTCTTTAGTTAGTTAAAATATAAAAAAATGTGTTGTTTCGTATTACTCTGTGAACACATTTCTTCTACTTAATCATTTGCATTTATTTTTGAAATCCTCAAAATAAATTGTAAGTCTTAGATTATCCGGAAAAAGGGAATAAAAACTGAAGCCGTGAACTGGGAAATTAACACTACAACTGCCGTAGGAAGGTCGATAGGGAGATATTGTAAATATTTATAAAAGTAAATACTATATATTCCGTGATGAGAATTATATCGTAAGTTACTCGGAGGTATATTTTCTTCATTCGATTTAATAGTTTTGTGCTTTTATACACCGGAAAATTTTCCTTTTATTTCGCATATGCTTTTTATATTTTCTGCACCGGCTTTATGTATTTTTAGTTCTTATTAAAGTTGAAGTATAAATTTTCAGTTCTTATGCAGTGAAAGTTGATGTATTATAAATTTTCGGTAGTTATTATAAATGTTTTATATATATATATATATATATATATATATATTTTGCAGGCCTTTGCTGAAATTAGGCTTGGGTGGTGGTACAATTTATTTGGCAATGAATCAAGGTTTGTTTAGTGATGATCAAAAGCAATCTATAGAAGCTTCAAAAAAATACGCCAAATCAGTGCCTGCTTTTGATCCATATTTAGAAAAGGTATGGAATTCGAGTGAATCATTTTTATTGTTTCATAATAATGTTTGGATTTATTTTAATGTTATTTGTTTTGTAACTAACTGGACTGAAACTTTTGATATGACATGTCTCTAAAATGTTCTGAAATTCATTATACATTTTAAATTTTGTTATACTAAATATCTGAAAACTATCGAAAATTCTGTTATAACTATTTCTCGGCTCATTATATTTGTGAAGATTTTACTTTTCACCCATTGATGAATGGTAAAAAATTTTCAGAAAATAATGAGCTATAAAACGACTGTACACTATTCATATTAATAGTTCTTATTGCAAAACGTTTCACAAACTTTTTTTAAGTGAGGTCCACTTTTATAATTAAAATGTTCTGCGGATATTATCATTACTCGCACAAATCTCGCCAAGCAGACTTTGTTGGCGACAACATACAGTATACACATAAAAAATGTTAACAAATGTTAGTTCTACGAATTTTTTATTTTGAAGGCATAAACCTTTTAATATGGTTTAAAATTTTGTAAAAAGATATTAATTTAAGAATTTACTATGCTATCATGGTTCAACATCCTGATTCGCTGGTTCGTATCTCGACCCCAAGTGATCTCATCTCACGTAAACAACGCTAAAAAAATATAATTCTCTCGGTAATTATCTACATATCACAGAGTAATATCAAGTTAAATTTTAATTTGGAATATAAGTTTAAATGTAAGAATTATTTGAATTCGTACAAATAGCTTACTCAGAAATTATGTACAACCGCAGTGCTTTACTTTGCTAGTGCATTCTCATTAGAATTAATGAATTTAACTCTTGACTTTGCCTTTTCTATATATTCGCCTTCGGGTGAGCCGTGTGATTGACTTAGTTACCGCAAATGGCCTTAGGACATAAAATTGAACTATCTGGTAAAAATTCTATGTAATTGTATGCCAGTATTGAGAAAAACAATCAATCTGGTAAGAAATGGCTGTGACTTGTTTTGAAAATGAGGTGTAAAGGGTTACCAGCGAAGATATTCCGTTTGGCATCCGTTGTACCATTATTGGCAACTTTATCGTTTGTGCGGGCAAAATGGAAAAATACCCATTACTCTTGTCACCTTTGCAAGCAGTTTCTTTAGCATGTATTATTGCCAGAATACTTTTTTTAAAAAAAAATACAGTAAATTAAAATTCATTTAATTTTGGATTGGGGTAAAATCTTAGTACCCAGTATAGCCTTGATGTGATTTTGAAAATTGTCGCCAACACCAAAATGACTCGTTTACTGCCGATCATCATGTCACCAAATCACGTATTGACAGGTTTTGTGCCAAATTACAATAATCCAATCCAATCCAATCCAATCCAAATCCTGTATGTATCGTATACAGTCAAAAGTCGTTAATCCGGACTCGTCGGGACTTCGGCGATTCCGGATTATAGATCATCAGTTTAAATCTGGTAAGATGGCATGCAGAAATTCTAAAATTAAAAATATGAAACCGTAATTTATGAAATAAAGAACAATTATGATCTAAAGGGTATCAAAATTTGCAAAAAGAAAAAGCTTAATATTTATTTGTTTACTTTATTAAACATTTCTTTCAATGCAAGTTGTTTAAGTTTTGCTTCATTTCATGTGATAATACTTTCTCTTTAATTCTATTAAACAGACATAATTTCTTGTTCAGTTACAAAGTTCTGCTGATCAAGTCCTATAATTGCTGTGTCGAGAACACCGACTAATTTGTCAATCGAAATTTTTTCGTTTTCAATAACCTCTGTTACTTTTCTTCGCTATCGGAAGCGAATTATAATGACGAGGAACTTGTTTTAAATCATATCAAAGACGGAGCATATCGAGATGAAATACTACATTTGGTAAGGAATTATAAGCCAAATAAAATAAAAACATCTGCGCTGAAGATAAGGATAGTGCTGACAGATCAACTTCCAATTCATTACACGCCTGTCGCGGCGTTCCCCCCGCTGAGCAGTGTGAAATTGATAAACAGATTTCGGATTTCAAAACATACTTTCGCTTTAGATCCTTTACGTATTAACAAATATATATCGGAAATTCTCTTTGATATAATCGAAAGTTTAAGCTTACTTTTATAAAATTGCTCTTACAATCTGCAAAAAATAATAAGCCGGATCCAATTCGAAAATTAAGGAACAACGCAATCATCAACATTAACTGAAATAGATAATTAGATAATTTTAGCTTATACGTCCATTATACATAAAACACGCATGCGAAAACGTATTCTGCACTTGCGCACACTCATATGCGCAGCCATAAAAGGTCTTACGCGCACGCGTAAACGCCTATGCGCATGTGTCAACGCTGCGCATGCGCAGAAAGTTTTTAGTTTTGAGGTCCGGATTATAGATCATTCCGAATTATGGGTGTCCGAATTAACGACTTTTGACTGTACTAGGATTATACCTAGATTGTTATTAAGTAATTAAGTTAATAGAAGAAATATTGGTACTTACATATAAGTGCAACCACCTTGACATAGTTTGGAAGTATTTTCCGTAAAAAAAAAAAAAAAAGAATGATGATGTATGATTTTAAAAAACAATTATTATATACTATATTAAAAGTTACCTAAAAATTGCATAATATACATACTTACATGCAAACTTTTGTTTTGGTTGAAATTTCATAGCGATCATTTAAAAAAAGTTTCAAAGCACTTGTTCTCTGTTGCAGCAAAGAAAAAAGTACTATTTTCTTGCATACTGTGTTACTGCAAATTGTACCTCGATTTCTGTCGCTGCCAGGCAGATCTCACAACAGCATGTTTTAAAATAGAGTTCAAGACAAACTATATCATTAATTTTCAATAAAATCCATGAATATAACAAAAAGAACGCATGCTAAAATGACAACATTGATTGCTAAAACTGAAGAGTTATTATATGCCTGATTGCCTGAAGAACTGTTATGTGCATGAATGCCAGAGTTTGGCATATTCTGAAAATTTTGCGGCTCCTACCGAGGTGATTGTGCTAATATGTAATTACTAAAAAATTATATTTATTTAGAATAATTCAAGACTTTATATTCTTAGATTGTGGATAATTTTTATCTTATTATTGAAAATTAAATAAATATTGGTTCTCACAAATGAGATGTTGAGCCTGCCGATTCTTCAATAGCTGTCTTATGTTTGGATGTGTGCTGGTAAGAAGCACCAAAGTCATACTGCTTTAAATCTTTCTTTGTTTCTTAGACTAGACTGGGAACTGTTTAGGAAGAGTAACCAGTAATAAATTTCATAAAATATCAGTCTTTGTAGAAAACATAATAAATGATTGCCATGTGTAATTTCCAAGCTCGTATTATCAGCTATGTGGTACATGAGGTTAATTTATTTATCTTTTTTAGAAATCTAGAAGAGCCATAAGGACAGGTTTCGAGGACCACAGGTCGAAAAACACTATTGTAGTATATTTAATATTTAATGGAATTAATTTGCATCTATAAAGAAAATGCATAATATGCACTAAAGCAGTTTTATTGTTATGAAAGTAATTTCGTGAATAAAATTTTAATCAGTGTTTTTGTTTGGAAGTCATAAACTTGATGTTTTTTATATTTCACTTTTATGTTTCTGAAATTTTCTCTTAAAACACTGGTTATTTAATGATTAGAAGAGATAGTGCTGGATTAAGTCTAGCAAGCCTAAGATAAAATTTAAATTGGTAAGTCATTTATATAAATTGTTTCAAGTTAGGATGACAGCGATTTTAATCATATGATCAAATTATGATTAAAATCCATAATTTAAATCCGTGGATTTTTTTTAATTGATTAAAATCACATACTATTCCATTTTTTAATGATGTTTCCAAATTAATGTTTTGGAAGAGATTAGAATAACTAAGTGCAAAAAATACTTGTTCAAAGGAGTAAATTTTTTTAAAATATTTTACATTACAGTAACCTCCCACTTACACAAACTCACTTAAGGTGAACACTCAGTTAACATGAGCAAATTTTGGTCCTGGCAGCGATGTATATGATCTTATAGGAAGTTTAATGCGAATTTTGGTTAGCATAAATTATGAACTGTTTTTTAGTCTGTTGCTTCATTATATTTTATCATTTAACAGAAACTTTTAAAATTTTTTATATTTTATTCCTGTTGTTTCTCTGTTTGGACTGTATTCAGAAATGTTCTAGCCCATTTAATTGAAAACCTCACATAATACACTATATTCTTTGAAGCATAGCCACTGTGAATAATATTGTTCAACAATCTTGATCATCACATCAACAATGAGCTTCAATCAACAAATGTAATTCTGTGTTCAGATGTGCTTTTTTATTCTTTAAAATTCAGCTAGTACAGCTAATGTTAAATCTTGGATAATTCTGTATTAATCAGGTAAAATTACTTACCTGTCTTCTTCCAATATAATGGGTTGAATTAGTATCTTCTCTTCCTGAAAGTCAGTATGATGCAGCATACTAAATGAATAATACCAGTTAAAATTCAAATAAATAGCATTTACAATCAAATATTTACATTAAATTTACTGGACTGTAGTTTAGTTACATACAAATTTTCAGCACACACCCATATTCTTAATTCTCTGAAAGTTCTAGCAGCACTGTTTGACAGAGCTTGTAGACCGTAGTCTAGTAGCTAACATTAAATTGTAAGCAGTAAGAGACTAATTCATGGCCAAGAGGAAGAAGACAGGCATAGATCTGCAAACAAAATTCAAAGTCCTAGAGAAAGTAGACCATGGTGTATTTAAGAAAAGTACAATTCCTGAAAAGTATGGAACTGCCAAATCTACCTTATCCACTATACTTAAAAGTGAAAATTTTTTAATGCTGATGCATTGGGTTCTGGGAACAAATCTAAGCGATTTTGCAGTGGTAAGTATGAAGATATTAAAACTATTTCTAGAATTGTTCAATCATATGTGCACTTTCAGTGTACCTTTAAGTAGATCTATAATTTAGTCCAAATCAAATGAGATTGCAAAAAATATAGACATTCAAGATTTCATTTGTTCCACTGTTTGGCAGTACCATTTCCAAACTAGACTCTTAGTTTCATCATTAGTGATTTGTGGTGAAGCAAATAAAGTTAATGAAGAAGGAGCAAACAACTGACTGAATGACTAAACATTGAATTTGACAAAGTTACAAAAAATTATGCCTTGTGTGATGTCTACATTATGGAATGAAACTGGACTTTTTTACAACCTTTTCTGAAGTCATATTCTCGGAATAAAAAGGGACATGTGCCGTGGTGAAGCATGTAGTAAGTACACTGTTGTCCATGTGTGTAATGCAGACGGCAATGATAAATCTACCTTTGGTGATTGGTAAGTCTGAGAAACCACATTGTTTTTGAAATATAAATAGTACTTCACCTTGCATCTACTCTCACCATAAGAAAGCTTGGATCAACAACTCATGATTTCGTAACTGGCTTCTTCATCTAAATAGTTGAACAATTGCTCAGAATAGGCATGTTTTTATGACACTGGGCAAGTGTACAGCCTAAATATACATAATCTGAACTTAACCAGTGTAAAGATTCACTTTATCCCCCTCCTTTCAAATATAAATTGTTTTCAGCTTTTGGATGAAAGTATTATTGCAGTTATGAAGAGATCTTATTGCAAGTGACTTGTGAAAGCTTGCAATTCACGATGCTGAAAAGGAGATGGAAGTGCCAACTTGCCATGTGCTTGATTCAGTAAAAGCTATCACCGTACTCTGGAAATCCATGTCATCCGAACACATACAGAACTTTTTTAGCAGAACCTGGAGACAAAAAGAACATGAACGATTTCATCGACATTTAAAATCTTCTCTCAAGGCTCACGAGACCAATAACTGGACTGAAACACTACCAGTTGTTATGCTTGGTATTCGGACAGCCGTAAAGGAAGATCTACAGTCATCTTGTGCTGAACTGGTGTACGGCACAACTCTCAAGCTGCCTAGTGATATGATAACGTCATCTAAAATATCTCTGTATGACACACAATTTATCACGAATCTTCGGCATAGAATGCAACAATTGAATCCAATAGCAACATCTGCACATTGCCAAGAAAAATGTTACGTAAGTGCTACCTTAAAGTCGTGTACGCATGTATTCTTACGTGTCGATCGAGTAAAGCCACCTCTGTGCCAACCATATACAGGTCCGCATAAAGTCCTTTCTAGAACGGACAAAACTTTCACAATAGATGTTAACGGTCTGAAATCTACTGTGTCTATAGACCGTGTGAAACCAGCCTATTTGCTTTCGGACTCTAATTTGCCTGAACTGAAAACAAATAAAGACTTAAAGACAGTTCAGCAGAATAAATCTGCAAACGAACTCTCTAAGACACAAACTGTCACCAGATCGGGAAGACATGTTCACTTCCCTAAGAAACTTGCTTCTTACATAACGATTTAAAACATTTTTTTTAAATTCATATCTTAACATATTTCTTGTTATTTCATGTTTATTATATGTGTCAATACCTTGTTATATATTGAATTGCATTTTGATCTTTTCTAATTTTATATTCTAATTTTGTAATCATGTAAAAAATACCCGACAGTACGGATACTCTGAGATAATTTCATAACCTATGTCGTTCCTTTGAATAGCCATTAAAGGAACTGGGGGGAAACTCTGTGGTGATGGTGATAAGGAGCGCACCTTGCGCCCTCCAATAAGTGTGGCAACCTTAGAGGAGAGTTTTCTTACAAGTAGCGAGCAGAGCGAAACAGGCAGGCTGTCGGGCAGTGTTTGCGAAGTTCCGAAATAAAGCTTAATTTTTATTGTGCACTATGTCTTGTTAATATTTATATTAATGCAGTAAGAACATAATCTGTGATATGGAATTCAAGGATTGGTGGTAAAAACATATAGGAAATCCCCATAAAAGCTTGGAAGCAGTAACTGCACACATGATTTACTTATCTTTGTGTGGTCCACTGCAGTATGAGTACAAAGTACACTATTTAAAATGCTTTTTCTTTTATGTCTGAAACCATGTGTTATTGTTGTTACGTTATTGTCTGAAACCATGTGTTATTGTTGTTGCTTTCCTTTGTTTTATTATTCTATTTAATTTTCATAACATTTTATTATTAATACAGTCAAAAGTCGTTAATCCGGACTCGTCGGAACTTCGGCGATTCCGGATTATAGATCATCAGTTTAAGTCTGGTAAGATGGCATGAAGAAATTACAAAATTAAAAATATGAAACCATAATTTATGAAATAAAGAACAATTATGATCTAAAGGGTATCAAAATTTACAAAAAGAAAAAGCTTAATATTTATTTGTTTACTTTATTAAACATTTCTTTCAATGTAAGTTGCTTCGTTTCATGTGATAATACTTTCTCTTTAATTCTATTAAACAGACATAATTTCTTGTTTAGTTAACAAAGTTCCGCTGTTCAAGTCCTATAATTGCTATGTTGAGAATACCGACTAATTTGTCAATCAAAATGTTTTCGTTTTCAATAACCTATGGGTCACTTTCTTCACTATCGGAAGCGAATTATAATGACGAGGAACTTGATTTAAATCATATCAAAGACGGAGCACATCGAGATGAAATACTACACTTAGTAAGGAATTATAAGCCAAATAAAATAAAAACATCTGCCCTGAAGATAACGATAGTGCTGACAGATCAACTTCCAATCCGCAGCGTGAAATTGATAAACAGATTTCGGATTTCGAAACATACTTTCGCTTTGTAGATACAAATTACATATTAGTAAATATATATTGGAAATTCTATTTGACATAATCGAAAGTTCAAGCTTACTTTTATGAAATTGCTCTAACAGTCTGCAAAAAATAATAAGCCGGATCCAATTCGAAGATTAAGGAACAACGCAATCTGCAACATTAACTGAATTAAATAATTTTAGCTTAGCTTACACCATCCGTTACACATTAAACGCGCATGCGCACAAACATGTTTGCAGCCGTAAAGGTCTTACGCGCACTCGTAAACACCTGTGCGCATGCGTGAACGTGACGCATGCGCAGAAAGTTTGTAGCTTTTAGGTCCGGATTATGGGTGTCCGAATTAACGACTTTTGACTGTATACTTAATTCTGTTTGCTATTTTATGGAATTCTTATGATATTTTAACTTACTATGTATTATTGTAATTTAATAATATTTTGATCTCTTTTCATTTTATTTCATTTTAATTATTCATTGTTGTTTAATTTATTTTTGCTCACTAATTATGAACTTCGCTAATCTCAGGTGCTTCTAATTTTAGAAATTGAGCTCTATATACTGCTGGGCAATTTTTTTCTTACGTGTTTTCTTTCTTGTTCTTTTTTTCTTCTATGTGTGCAGTATAAGTAAATAATGGGTAGTCATCTTTATGAAATAGGCCTGCTTTTAAAATATTTTTTGAGGTACCTATGAGCAGTCATCAGGACTGTTAGTGACCCATATATTCAAATCTCATTCTCAGTGAAGAAATTCTGATTTCATAATTCAGATCAACATCATAAAATATGTAGAATCGTTAAAAAGATTTTTCCCAACAGAACCATTGTTAATTATTGTAATCTCCAGTTCACATTGTAATTTTCATTTGCACTTTAGCAGCTGAGGAAGATGGTTCTGTAGTTTAACCATTTAAACTAACCCTGCAAAATTTACAATTATTATGCTGATTCTTGTTGTTTGGCTTCTCCAATAATCATTATTCGGCTTGTTATTTTAACCTAAATTATTGTATACTGTTTTGAAGAAAATTCAGGTTTTTGTTAATTTTTAATTTTTAGTTAACTGTTGTAACTTTTATGTTGCATATTTTCTGTAATAATAAATAACAGCTAAGACTATATTATTCATTATTTGAAAAATGCTGTGCTGCTTATACGAAAATATACCTTTCTTGTCACTATATTGTCAAAAATATAATATTTGACATCTAAAGTAAACTTTTCTGAAATTAAATTACCTTATTTTGTGCTTTTTGGCCAATTTTAAATATTTACGTAGTTTCTAAGTGTACACTGGTGTGCAAAAATTAAGGACGAAGTCCAAAAATTAGCATATCAGCTGAACAAAGAGGCAGAGCGTACAGAAAGACCAATCAGGAGATTAAGTAAGGTGATGTACGGTAGCACATGTGCAGATATGTAGGTAGACGTAATGGGAGAGTTTCTGAGTAGTATAAAGCATGTTGTCGGTGTAAGATCAGTATTTCTGGCAAAGAGATTGTATGCCATATAGCAGTTAAAATCACACCGAGTTGCTGCTTCATCGAGAAATGGCAAATAATCAATCTGTTAGACGACATCTAGATGCTTTTACCCGAGGTCGAATCATTGGGAAGTTGGAGGAAGGCCGCAGTGTGACAAGTGTGGCTGCTGAGTTCGGAATTGCTCACAGCATCGTTTCACAACTTTGGAGACAATTTCAAACTACAGGAACAGCTATTCGGTGGTTTAGTAGTGGTCGTCCATGAGGAACCACACCGGTATATTGCCTTACAAGCCAGAAGAAACAGGCGGCAGACAGCGGGAGAAATAGCTAGACACACGCGACTGGACGACCGATATCGCATTTTATCGTGGCTAGAAGACTGCACGGTGGTGGTCTGTTTGCACGACGCCCTGTATGTTGTGTACCTCTAATGCCTGCCCATCGGAGAAGGCATTCTCTGTGGTGCCGGGAACACCGGAATTGGAGAGACAATGAATGGGGACGAGTACTTTTTACAGATGAGAGCAGATTCAGTCTGAGTAACGATTCTCATCGCATACTCGGCTGGAGAGAGCGGGGAAGCCGCAATCATCCCTCGAACATCATTGAAAGGGACAGGTATGGAGGTGGCGGTGTTCTCATTTGGGGAGGCATCATGCTTGGTTGTCGTACAGACCTTCACTCAGGTTCACAGGTGTTCAGTCGACGGGACCCGTTATTGTAACGAGATTCTTCTTCCATATGTGCGTCTTTTTAGAGGCGCTATGGGTCCGCAGTTCCTTTTCATGGACGACAATGCACCATGTCATTGCACAGTAGCTGCCGAACAGCTCTTAGAGAGTGAGGATATTGAACATATGGATTGGCCGGCACGATCTCCGGATCTCAATGCCATTGTGCATGTATGGGATTTTCTAGGCAGACGCTTGGCAGCTCGTACCTTACTACCAGTAACGATTCCTAAGCTTTTTTTTTTTTTTATTTTGATTGGCGCTGCAAGACGAATGGGCAGCAATGCCTCAACAACTCATTGACACCCTCATTCTCAGCATGGGCAGATGCTGTGAAACCTGCCTAGCAGTCAGGGGAGATCATATCCCCTATTAAAGACCGGATGTTTCTTACTGGACACCCATCACAGGGATATTTCGGCCTTCAGTCGCATTGCGCTCCATGCTACTTTTTCAATAAAGCTTCTTTTTATCCCTCTGATTTCTCTTTTAGTAAGTGTTGCTTACATTATTCATGTCCTTACGTATTGGCGATCTTACGGTATTAAATGTGTTGATTTGGAAAGCAAAAGCTTTCCAAATCAACACCAAAGCTTTCCAACTTTTGTACAAAAGTACAAAGTTATATTGAAAAAACAGTCTCGTCCTTAATTTTTGCACACCAGTGTAATTACTAATGACTTGTTTGAAAACTGTTCTGATGTCAAATCAACTTTTTCAATAATCAGGATTTTTTCTGGAGCATAATGCTTAACCGTATTGAGAATGTGCATCCCTGTATATTAAAAAGGGAGGATGCCTCTTGGGTTGGTTTTAAAACTTGACTGAATTTGTGCAAGATGCTTTAGGTCTTATATATTTTAATACTAGCCTCCATCTGGGATATTCTATGGACTCAAAGTACCTAAGAAGCAAGAGAACTTTCTTCTACAATTTTATGTTAAATCAAAATTCATATAAACAACATGGACATGTTGCCAGCTTTGCATTTCAGTTGGGGAAAATCATATTATTAAATTTTTGTTTTGAATTTATACAGTCTTATACTGATTTAATACTGTTTTCCTCTTCTCTTCCTCCTCCTTTCTATTAAGGTGATTTCAAAAGTATCCAATATATAATTTTACACTTCACAAATTACGAATGTATAAAGATTTTGTTCTGTTGTATCTCTGTCTAGAAAACAGTTTGTTCCTGTTCCCTTTCAGCCAGTCCTGTACTGTTTTACTCCAGCATATCATGTAATGCATTAAAAACACTCAAATCATTGCTTGTAGAGGAAAATTTCTGTTTAACCTGTTCTTCTTAGTCTTAAAAGATAACTAAATTTTACTGCATACTTAATGAATTTATTTAATTCTTATGATTACATTTTCTGATATTCATTTCAGATTCCAAAAGTGATGTCTAAAGAAGAACTAATAAATTATTGGAACACAGGTAATTTTTAAATGAATTCTTGAAACACGAGTAATTTTTAAATTAAAGAAAACTTCCAGTATTCATATTCATTCTTGCATTTACCTGTAAAACATTACCCATCTGACTGGAGGGAGGGAAGAATTAGTTTAGAGAATGAAAATTAGATGAAAGTATCAAGCTTTTAATTGTAGGTTGCAAAATTTTTCGTAGCATGAAATATTTTCATTTTTGCATGATTTCAGAGTAAGTTATTTTGTTAAAGGATATGGTAAAAATTGCTACTCTGTTCATAATTAATCAGTTCAGAATCAAAGTACATAAATAGTATCCATTTGTATGTATGTAAACAACTAAAAAATAACTGCATTTAAATATTTTAATTAAATGTACATATGCATATTCATTTTTATTTCTTTTAAATATCTTCAAGGAAAATGAACAAAAGAAATCTCAGGGAAAAATATTTTTTTCAATAAATCATTTTAAGATCCCACATATGAAAACTTTAATGTAATCAATACATTAACTTTTTGATATATGTGTGTTTTGTTTTTAATGAAATTTGGTAATATATTTAGCATACCAAGATGCTAGACTTGGTCTTCATTTATTTACAATATCAATTTAATGCATCAGTTACCAATGATGATCAATAACCAACTTGTCATTTTCATAAGTTAAATGGAGAATTTATCTAAAGTGTTTAAAAATTGACTTGAAATTATTTTCTTCTTAATTCTGCTAATTCAAGTGAAAAGTTACATGGCTCAGGAGCATAACATGAACACGTACCAAACCTAAAGTAGATAACAAAAAATAAACACTCTTGCATGGATGAAATGTTAGTATTCAAGAAGATTTCTGATCCAATCCATCTAAAACATAGTTGACTTAGCAAACATGTCTGCTAGTCTCTCATTGATTTCATTGACAAAAGGCAGTCTTTCAAGGGCTTAGTTCAGGAACTGGAAAATGTGATAGTTTGCTGTGAAAGGTTTGGGCTATGAAAACAGCATGTTTAATAACTTAAGTCAACTACGTCATGTCAAATTTGTGAACGAGAGCTGCAGTTTTTTTAAATTCATTATTTTGTGATAATGCCGAATAGAAGTAACTTTTAAGCAATTATGTTATTTGAATACAATCAGAAACATATCCTCGCTTTGTATGAGTGGATCCTTATCAACTGGTGTCTAAGCAGCTTATTTTATTCATTTCAGTTTGTGCGAGTTTCATATAGATGTAGAAGCTCCATCCTTTGTATACTTTGAATGGGATCTAGCTAGTACTATCAGTCTTTGTATACTTTGAATGGAATCAGTGTAAAGTTGAACTTTCTCATGTCAAGCTTTGATAGATACATGTCTTCTTGTTGATTTTGCTCTTTTTTAGAGCTAGGCATATGCAGTTGTTGAACAAAGTGATATTATATACCTTAAGATCTTGATAAGCCCATGCTCATGTATCTGCTGATAAGCCATGCCACATGTATCTACTGTGACATCATCCTGAATGTGGTCAGTCTTTTAGCTCACTACAGGCATCATGAAAATGTAAAAGTCTAATTTCCATAGCAGTCTTTTATAGACTTTTTTTAAAACATGCTTTTGATTGATAACATCGAGTCCTGATTTTGAAGTCAAAGATGCTATAAACAAGAGATTTATGAGACACACAGCTCAAGCCTCTTCCTCTCTTATAAATCCTATAACATAAAATTCAGGATAACTTTTTTCGAAAAGATATTTTTCGCAGTAAGTTTTAAAAACAGCAAAACATTCAATGGGAAATTTTATTTTTGATCATGTATTTATAATACCCAAATTATATAATGATAAATTTATGAGCTCTCAAAAGTAATGAATTAATATCTTATAATTTCTTATAATGTTATGTAATATTACTGTTGCATCAGGTTCTTCTATTTACAATAAAATTAATGTAAAATTCCTTACCTGCTGCATCTTCAGTGTTCTCGACGCCAGGCTTCTAATAATCACGTTTTCCAGTAAGAGTTTCTATTACAATTAGCAGGCCATCTTGTCTTTTAATTATTTATTGGAATAAAAAGCTAATATACACTATTTACAAGGTAGGTGATAATTATTTTAAAACAGTACATTTTTAGTTCTGAGTCTTTACGCTCCTCAGAGCGGTTCCAATCTCGACTGCTTCTCGGAACTTAATTACAGCAAAAGTAAAGGAAGAGATGCCCGCCACCTAGTGGCAAGAATGTGACATCCTCCCACCTTTTGATTTTACCTCGATAAGATGGGAAAATCAAAACAAAATTTATCAATAATCAAACAAAAATTCAAGTACAACTTTCACAAATATGAAAAGTAACTAATGCTCTAAAATTAATACTTACAAATAAGGATTACACATCTAAACATTTTCTACATTACATTCATACCATATCCAGATAACATGTTCCAATTGACAACTGTTAGGACAATTAAATTTCTAAAATACTGAAAAGAAACAAAAATTAGTATAGCAATTTAAAAATATGTAACAGGTTTTACAGTTTTACGTCCATATCTAGTTTGATAGTTCATATCACTGTAACACTTATCCGCAGAGATTTTTCTGTTCATGGTGAAGTCACTAAACAAGTTAGGTCTATCAAGTTCGAGAGGATAAATACGTTTCACAGGTCTTAGGAGTTCACCCGTTGCAGTTTTCACTTTGACAACACGTACTTCGTTGTCTTTCCCAGGATATAGTTCTACAACACGACCTATTGGCCAATCTATTCTCTTCTTGTTGTTGCTGCCGACAAACACCAAGTCATTTTTGTTGATAGTCCGAGTAGATCGTTTAGATGGTTTTTGCACTAGGATAGCTAAATATTCATCACGAAATCTTTTGCGGAAATGTTCTCTTAAGTTCTGCAAGAACTTGTATCTTTTTGTCAGATTAATGGTATCCAGGTAGTCTAAGTCAGGCACTCCGATGTCGTGCACATCTTGTAGAAACATTGAAGGAGTTAGTGCCGTAAGATCATTTGGATCTTCTGAAAGGTACGTAAGGGGTCTTGAGTTGATTACTGATTCGATATCACAAAGTATAGTCAACATTTCCTCATAAGAGACACAGGACTTGCCGAGAACATTTCTCAACATCTTCTTCACTGTTTGTACCAACCTCTCCCACCAACCGCCCCACCATGAAGCAGTTGGGGGATTAAACTTCCACTGTATTCTCATACTAGTTGAATTACATTCTATTTCTTTCCAATCTATCGATCTTAAAAGATTTTCAGTTCCAACGAAATTAGTGCCATTGTCGCTGTAAATAATACTTGGACGACCTCTTCTGGCAATAAATCTCCTTAATCCCAAGATGAACGCATTTGTTGATAAACTTTCTATCAGTTCAAGATGTATTGCGCGATAGACCGCGCAAGTAAAGAGCAAGATCCATGCCTTTTTTCCTTTTCTTAAATAAAGAGGACTGGCTACATCGACTCCGGTCACTTCAAACACCAGAGCATCTCGAACTCGATCTTCTGGAAGAGGTGCTGAAACAGTCTCTATATTCTTTGCGCTATATCTTCTACAGAGAACACACTTCATAAGAACTTTACGTACTGTTTTTCTTCCTCTCAGGACCCAGAATTTCTGTCGAATATTGGCTAGTACGAACTGCACACCAGCGTGGGATAGTCGCAAATGGTAATCTAAAATTAACCTATGAACTAAGTCATGATTTGAGGGCAATACAATTGGACAGAGAAAATTTTCTTCTTCCTCTCTTTTAGTAATCTTGGTCTTTAACCGAATAAGGCCATCTGAGTCAAAAAAGGTACAAAGGTTGCTAACTTTAAGTTCTTTGCCAAATGCTTCTATTTGTATTATCTTGCATATTTTCTTTTCTACAGTTTCTATTTCCGGGACCGTGAGTTCTCCTGATTGTTTAGAATCTGGTCTTCTGCAGTTTTTGATAAATCTGCATATCCAAGCAGTTATTCTTAACATTTTATGGTAAGATGAATATTTCTCAAAAAAATGTTCTACCCTTTGCGTATTTAGTGCAGAAATGACTGATTTCCTTTTTTCTGAATTCACTATTTCCATGTCCGGTATTTCCCTTTGTCTAGGCCATTCTTCCTGATTTTTCTTCAGCCAGTCGGGGCCCTCCCACCATCTAACTACTAAAAGTTGTTTAGCGGTGCAACCTCTTGATGGGGGTCAGCTGGATTTTTTGTTCCAGCAATATGTTTCCACGTTTTTGGATCCGTCAGTTTCCTAATCTCCCTGACTCTGTTTTCCACAAAGACAGCCCAGACAATCTCTTCCCTTTGAATCCATGTCAAAACTGTTGTAGAATCCGTCCAAAAATGCGTTTCCATATTTTGCCATTGCAAACCATTTAAAACAGAAGAGCATAGTCTGGCACCTATCAATTCCAGACGAGGGATCGTAATAGATTTTACGGGAGCTACCCTAGACTTCGATGCTAACAGATGAACTTCAACTCCAGAATTCGTCACAGTTCTCAAGAAAACTGCAGCAGCATACGCATTACTACTGGCATCACAGAATGTGTGAATGCTGCAGAACTTCCTATTGTCCTTGCTGGAATGTATCCAACGTAGGAGGGATATTTCTTTTAAGAGAAAAAGGCTTTTATACCAATTCACAAAATTTTGTTTTGTACTCTCGTCAACTTCAGTATCCCAAGAAATTCCTGTTTTCCATAGGTTCTGCAACAATATTTTAGAATACAAGAGAACGGGACTCACAATACCAATAGGATCAAATATTTTGTGTGTTACAGCGAGAATTGTTCTCTTCGTTATTATACCCATTTCAAAATCTTCTAGCCAATTCAGATTCAAAGTTAAATTATCTTTCTGACAGTTCCATAACAGACCCAATACGGGTGAAATAGTTTCCTGTTTCAGGTTATCTCCATTATGTAACCAACCTCGAAGATTAAACTTTCCTTCATTCATTATTTCTCGAGATTTTTCGATGAACTGAATCATCTCGGATTCTTTGTCAAAACTGGCAACAACGTTATCTACGTAGAAGCTACGCAAGAGTTTAGCTATTATCTCCGTATCATATGAAGAATTTTTCATGTACTTTTGTAGATGGAATTCTATAACAGCTGCCAAAAGGAAAGGACTACTCTTAACCCCAAATACTACCCTAGTATGACGAAATATTTTCGTTTTCCTTTCTTCCACATCATTCCACCAGAAAAACCGAAGCCAGTCTCTATCTTGAGGCCTTACACTGATCTGTAAGAAAGCCTTTTCAATGTCTGCTATAGCAGCAAACTTGCCTTCCTGAAATCTCTACAAAAGAGATGGAATTAGTTCTATCAAATTTGGTCCACACTCCAAACACTGATTTAGAGAAGGAGACGATTGTTTCCTCGCAGATGCATCAAACACTGGTCGAATTGGTGTTGAGCTATTTTCTTTGATCACCGGTCTATGCGGTAAATAATGTCCATAGTCAACCGCAATATTTTCTTTAACTTCTTCGATCACTCCTAAGTTACACCAGTCATTAAAAACTGCATTGTATGAAGAAAATAAATTTTGAGATAAAAGTTTCTGGGTGGTAGATTGTAGACGTTTCAACGCTAAATCCTTGTGGGGGGAGAGTGGTACATGATTCTCCGCCCACGGAAGTGCGACTTCATAACGCCCCTCTTCGTTTAGAGATACAGAATTTTCGAACTGCAATTTTGCTTGCAAATCCCTTTCCTCTCTAGCCTTCTTTGTAACTGGATCTGTTATTCCGATAACATCAAGCCTCCACAGTTCTGACAACGTGGCATCAGAAATATGTAAAGATAACGAAAGCGTGGAAAAGGAATTTTCTATTTCATAATTGTCAGTGTTCGCTTTTCCCATGACTGTCCACCCAAGTCTTGTACTTACAGCAACTAATCTTCCCCAAGGAAGAACTTCGATTTTACCTGTAAATAAATTTGCAGCAACATCTGCCCCTAACAACAAATGAATCTCTTGGGGGTTCTCCTGGAATAATCTGCAATTTCCATTTTCAAAAACATCACTGACGTAAATTCCTCTTCTTCTAAGTTCCCCAATCCAGTGTATATTTTTGATTTTAGGGACCGAAGAACATATTTTTCTTTCATCCAATACATTGATTTCGCAATTATACCGTTTATCTACGCTACCCAATTTTATTCTATAACGTTTATGTTTTTCCGAAACTTCTATGCCACCGAAAAGTCCGTGGGTTACACTTTGTTCACCTAAGCTTCTTAATTGTAACCTTTCTGCTGCATACCTGCTTATGTATGAGTTTTGACTTCCGGTGTCAATTATCGCTCGAACAAATTGGTTATTCCCTCTTCCATATATGCGAACAACTAAAGTTTGCAAATATACTTCTGAACATCCTGCTTGATTTGAAAGTACTTTATTTTCTATCTGTTTGTCTTTTTTAATTTCCGAAACTTCGACAGAAGGATTTTGTTTATTACACATAATAGTTGCATGTTGTTTTTTACAAATAGAACAAGTTATTTTTGTTCTGCAGTTTTGAGCCAAATGGTGTAATTTTAGGCATTTATAGCAAGCACATTTTCTTTTTAAAATGTCCCTTTTTTCTTGTAATGATAAGCCGGAAACGAAACTACAGTCATGAATCTTGTGGAATTGATTACAGAATACGCAGTTCATATCTTCCTCCCTGCATTCAGATTTTGTAAACAAATCTGTAGCGGTCGGAATCTTTGGTTTATTATGTCTATTTGAGAAACCATATGCGCTTTTCGTTGCAGGGGGGGAAGAAGACTGTCGCCGATCGGATACTTTTTGCTGTTGCGAAACCGTTGACCTCTTGCGTTCGCGGGATGAAAGTTCTGCGTGTAAAAATGACATTAAATCTTTTATATTATAATCGGTGCAAACATTTTGTGTTCTGAAGGCAATAACTTCAAAATCATCGGACACAGCAAAGCGCTGTAAGATTCCGATACAACATCTAACGCTTCGAGACATCTAATCTGCGTTTGTACTTTATCATACAAGTTACGAAATGTTTTTATGTCATTCGCATTTTTTAATGATTCAACATTCAGCAAATTATTCATGTGCGCATTAATAAGAATGTCTCTCCTTCCAAAACGGTCGTGTAAGATTTGAATTGCTGAATCATAATGCTTTGGCGATAACGGAAGTCCTTGAACGCAGCTAGCAGCTGTTCCTCCTAAATATGCTTTCAGGTAATTAAATTTGTCTACTTTGTTCAATGATTCGTTATTATGTATTGAGGACTCAAAACTATTCCAAAAAGTAAGCCATTGACTACTATTCCCATAAAACACAGGAATCGAAAGTTTTGGTAATTTAACATTAGGTGTGTCTTTTATATTTTGCTGAGTGTTAGGTGCATTTAAGTCATGATTAAGTTCCTTAATCCGTTTCTTAAGCCTGAATTTCCATAACGTTATCTTCTCGCGATATTGTTCTGTAATTTCGAATTCATCTACACTCAGAATTGGTTCAACTTCCACATCGGCATTAGATAGCGTTTCGGTTTTAGCATTAAGCTGTTCTAACAATTCTTCGAGCTCATTAATACTACCTTCAGATTTATTTAATTCACTTTCGATTTTCTTAAATAGTTTTGTAACGGCAGTTCTTAAGATACTTCTTTTCTTTTTTAATTTATCTACTTCAGCCATTATCTTTCTTAGATTCAAACATTTACACAAAAAATATACGTCTCATGAAAAACAAATATTTAACTCTTACTTAGAAAACAAAATTATTCTTTTGCTGAATACTTCAAGAACAAGTATTAAAATCTTCAATTTTAATATTCAGCTTTTGAATTCACTTTATTAGAACTTTTCAAAAAACCTGGCGTCCCTGTTCGGGCGCCATAAAAATGTTGCATCAGGTTCTTCTATTTACAATAAAATTAATATAAAATTCCTTACCTGCTGCATCTTCAGTGTTCTCGACGCCAGGCTTCTAATAATCACGTTTTCCAGTAAGAGTTTCTATTACAATTAGCAGGCCATCTTGTCTTTTAATTATTTATTGGAATAAAAAGCTAATATACACTATTTACAAGGTAGGTGATAATTATTTTAAAACAGTACATTTTTAGTTCTGAGTCTTTACGCTCCTCAGAGCGGTTCCAATCTCGACTGCTTCTCGGAACTTAATTACAGCAAAAGTAAAGGAAGAGATGCCCGCCACCTAGTGGCAAGAATGTGACAATTACAATTTTATTTCATATAATATACATGAACTTTCATTCTCTTATCATTTATATATTTTCAGGTGTGAAGATATCCATTTCTGCTCTTGCATCTTTACCTGATAATAGCAAAGAAGCATTTATTAAAGGAATAAATTATTTGAAAGAAGAAATTAAAAATCAACTGAAAACCACTGGAAATTAATTATACAGATGTTTCAAATCATAGAGAAAATAACTTTTGCACCTATTTATCATTATACTAACATATGATGTCTGTGTGTTAAGAATAAAACATTTTTGTTGCATAAAATGTTTATTTAGAACTTGTAAATTTACATTTAAAATATCCATCAAATAAAAATACACAGTTATTCAATAAATATCATTGCACTGTCATTTATAAATATGCCATAAAAGTAGATATATTAAATCATTCTAAATTCTTGAGAAAATTGAAATTTGGAGATAAATCTAAATTTTCAATATTACGTATTGCTTCAAAGTAGCTTGGAGGTGGAGTATTTGGTTTTAAATTTGGGCTTAGTTTTTCCATACAACTTTCAGTATTTTGAGAAGTTGGAGATATTGAGTTAATATAAGACTGAGGCCTTTTTGGATAGAACATGTCTGAAAATTTAAGTTCTCTTTTTGCTGTGGGAGAGGCTTTTGTAACTTGTAATTTAATGCCTGAGCTGTGCAGTGGTAATTCATTTGTACAACTGTTTTGCACTTTAGTTGTTAAAATGCCTATAATAAAGCCAATTATTATTAATGAAGCATAAAAAATAAATAACAGGTCAATTTTATAGGCTGTGATACTAGAAAACATGATGATACCAAGCAATAGTATAATATACACGATGTTACTAGTTAAATTATTACAAAATTCAATCTGCTTTACTTTAACAATTATACTGAAGATCTGCTCTTTTGTTATACTGCTTTTTGTATTCAACAGCGCTTTCATATATATCTTGAGCCTATCCACTTGACAATGAATAGCAGAAAATAACATGAATATCAATAAAAATATTATCAAGCAAGAAATGGCTGTTGCCTGCCAGAAAAGAATAGTTTTGCCTTCTATATAATAAACTGCTGTAGGAAATAAAAGAGATCCAGTTGTACATATAAGAATTTTGAAAATAGACAATGTACTCTGACACAGTTTTGACTTGGATTCATCAGGCTGAACACAGGAATCATCCTTTACTCTTCTTTCTTCTTCATTCTTGGCTGGACTGATTCGTTTACTGAACTCCAGCATTTCTGTCTGCAGTGTATTTATTTCTGTAAATGTTAATGGGAAAGATTATATACTAATTTTAATGATAATAATTTACATTTATTTGCATTTTACCACTTAATTTTATTTCTTGAAAATCAAGATGAGGAAATGGCAGTATATAATGTATCTAAAAAGATAAGTTAAAGGAAGAAGTTCCAGATACAAGTAAATGCATATAAGAATAAATGCCCTAATTACTGTATTCTGTATTTTGAAGAAGTCAATTACAGTCCTACTAGTGTATTAGCTCTATCCTCAGTATCTATGCTTATGTACTATCACCTCATACTTTACCATAAATCAGAAGTTTCTACATCTTGTGTTAAATGCTAGAGAGGAGTATACAAGTAACTATTATTTCATATGTATTGAAATGTTTCACTTTTAATACAAGACTAATTTTAATAGCCCTTTTTTTTTTTTTTTTTTTTGCTGTGAAATAGACTGGAAAAAGTGCTTTACGAAATATTTCTTTGAAATATCTAATATAGTATATTAGTTATGTATAACAATGTCGCTAGATTTGAATTGGTTATTTGAATACAGCAAGACAAACAAGAACTATCTGCTTAAGGGTAGATGCCTCCATAGAGGTTTTCCTAAGAAAAACTGGCTTGTACTCCTTGGTACACAAGGAGAAATATGTAAGTGTTACACAAACGTTTCCTAGAAATTAAAGATACAAAGCATAAAATCTTATATTTGAGTTATTCAAAATGATGGGGGGAGTGAATTTGCTGTGGTACAATATTATTTCATTGTAACAGTGTGCACTTATTTAATAAAGAAAAGACTAATTTATTCAAAATATAGCTGTGCATTTGTTGAACTGGATCCTTTATGCATCAGGCTTACAACAATATAAAAAAATTTAAAAAATAGATATTTATTATTTCTCTGAACGGCAAGTGACTTTTGCAAACATTATTTTTAGTGCAGTATGTTGATACTATTTATATTCCATTAATACTCGGTTACTTTTATGAAATGTGCATGAAGGTCTGCAGTACCTCTAAAATTAAATGTCGAGTGCAAAACCATTGTTTTTTCTTTATGACCATTCGCGTCCAAATTACCTGTAAGTCGCCTCGTTGTTGCATCATCTTATTTCTTTTCTGTTTTTATAACTTTATTTCCTGTTCTGTTTTATCTGAATTTTAAAAGAATTACTTTGGGTATTTGCCCAATTATTAAATGTGGTAGCCTGTTTATATCGTGTTATGAATAGATGTGCAATGACGTCATTGCGAAATAAGTAGGAAAAGTGAACATCAATCCGACAGTTTTCAGTTACTTATAGGTAGGAATTAGCAGCTGTTGGATATGAACATCTGCAAGTTAACAATGTTAAATAAAATCTGCAGCTATATGCCTCCTGTTTAATCAGGTAAAATGTGTTTTGTATTTGTTTTTATTTTATTACATTTATTCTGGATATATAATAAAGTAACTATTGTGTTCAGGAAATTTTACGTATAGTTAAGGTTGCTTCTCATCCTTCCCTTTTGCCCCCTTTGTTTACATGGCTTTATGCTTGGCACTAAGTGAAGCATAGTTAACAGGAAAGTAGATTATTTTGCTTAAAATGTGTATGGAACGTACGTATTAGCTCAACTACTTTGTAGAAATCACGTAAATGTTCAGAATGTCTCTAGCAAACCATGGACGCAACAATTCTTTAGTTTTAACAAGCTATGTCGATATTTTCGTATATCTTCTGTTCGTCATGTTTCAAGTTCCAATGGTTTTTGCAGATAAATTGTAATTATTTTTACCGTAAATTTTAAAATATGTAATTTTAGAATTTACCTAAATTCGCCAGAGAACAGTTGTCTATTCTAAAAGCGATAGCCACGAAATTTCCAATGGAATACCTATATAATAAAATCTTTTAAGTAAGTTTGTTGATTAATTTTTGGAATAAATACCTAATTAAAACAAAATGTATGTGTGGTAATGTACACCTGCGTAATAAATAATTCTTTGCAATTGTAAGCGTTTTTTTTTCCTTGTACAGAAAAATCATCAAACTACGCCAAGGCGGTTGCGTCAATATGTACTTACATACGGTGCAGTTTATTTCCCTTTCTATAGTATAATTCACAAAATTTATGGCTTCAAGATTTCAATATTTATTTCACAGATGTCCAATCAATTTTATCTAGTTGGTTTATCCAGCAAAGTGTTAATTTCTAGCATTTGTATATAACTCATATGATTGAGTCTTGTGGCCTGTAAGTTATGTTTTTTGTGAACGATTTTCAAATACAAAAATCAAGCATTGGTAGAAATGACTAATCATGTTGCTTTAGGAAAAATACTCTCCGTATTTTCACTGATAGTAACGGTACTTAATTATTTCGTTGAATACGACAAAAAGGCAATGATTAACTACCTAATGGAAATGATATTTTCGTGCAGATTTTTTTAGGAAAACAAGCCTTTATTTATGCTGTTTACGATGAAAATACAGAAATATACGTAATTTTCTACATAGAAAGGGGGGAAAAAAAGACTGTTTAAAAAATAAAAAAAAAAAGAAGGCCAGATACCTGTGGCTCAAGACATACTAATCGAAAGTCAAAAATGAATGCATGGGTGTTTAAGAATTACTAGTTAGGTTAGTTTTGATTATGCCAAAGAACATGAGGATAGCTGCTTAAGGGAAGGAGTATTCTCACAGAAAACTGGCTCTTCTTTACGTTACACATGGGGAAATCAACCGTGCAACCAGCTAGTTCGCCAGGATTCGAACTTTGGTTTAACTACCAGTATTCCGCGACCTTAACCGCCCGACCACTGGTGGGAGCAAAATAGAATTGAAAAGAGACATAAGAAATTCTTTCTTTCTGAAACAAGCTGCATATATCAGTGGTTCGTGGCATTGAAGACATTCAGGGTTCATGAAAAAAAATTTGAAGGGAGGAGGCATAATTATCTACCTACCTGTTTTTTTAATGGATAAAATCAGAAAATAGTTTTATAATGCGTATGTTTGGATTTTATTGCTTGCGGATATTGATATCGAAGCTAGATGATATAAAACTCTAAACCCTTATACAGGTTGCTGGTATCTTCAGAATAATGTTTAGCTCTCCAAATCACACTACACATCCCTAATCTTAAAACTATATCGCCCATCAGCGGCCGAGCGGTAACGTCGCTGAACACTGGTAGTTCGGTCCGAGGTTCGAATCCCACGAACGGGCTGGCTGCATGGTTGTTTTTGTGGTTTTCCCCATGTGTAATGTGTATACGAGCCAGTTTCCCTTAAAAAGTCCTCCACGAAGGCATCCCTCCCTTAAGGCAGATAGCCCTTGAGTGCTTTGCTGTAATCTAATAAACCAAACTTAAAACTATATCTGAATTTTCTAAACACATACACACACACACATATATATAGATATAAATATCCTGTGTTATACATTAGAAGGCTAAAAATTCCAATTTGTATTTGCTATGAACGTAACCATAAAGTTTTCTCCAAGGAAGCTTTCAAATCTTATTTTGTTTCACTGAAAATGGGATCTTACTATGCATCCGTAATTTTATTAGCCGGTACTTGCACAGATGTGAAGACAAATTAATGCTGAAAAGAAAACCTTTAAAGGGAATTATTGTTGTTAAAAGTATTGTTGCTGATATTAAAAAATTAAATATGCTTTATTATGCAGACATATCTTGCCCCCCCCCTTTTTTTTTTTCCTTTTAACAATCAATTTAGATTACTTTTTCCCGTTCAAATTTTATTGCTTTTTACTTGAAGCAGTACGAGTTCAATAAAAGTAGTGAATGTTTTAAAAAGAAACAAAATAAACAAGCCCCCCCCCCAAAAAAAAAAATTGGAAAGCTTTCAGATTTTAAATTACGTCCAAAAGGGCGTTTTTTTAACGTTTTGTGTGTTACCTTTATTTATTAAATATGTTCTTTGCACTTACACCATAAAATTCAGTTCAGTAGCAATGTCGCAAAATAATTTTAAAATAAGCCTATCTTAGAATTTCCGATACACAGTTCCGCTCCCGCTGGAGATAAAAAGGTCCTCCCCCGTAGAGTGTTCCCATAGCTCGCTTTTAAATCATTGAGTTTGTTATTCAAAAATTCGTTAAAGTGTTACAAAATATGAAATCGATAATAAAACAAATTTCAAATTTGGTCTTCCACATGTCCATATTCGTAGGAGGATTACGTCATTCAAAATTCGATGGTACCGTTGTTTTATCACAAATCGAGAAATATACATACATTTATGCAGGTTTTTCATTATTTAATTTCTTTAAATATAATGCAGGACTCAAATTTAGTGGCAACAATTTGAAAAGTGAAACAGACATTTATAGTGATTCAACGCAAAATCGCAAAGCGGAAACAATAGTCCTTCAGGGACAGAGCTCCTTTGGTCTAAAAAATGCTGAATATAAATACTTTGTAGAAGAATGTGATAAGTGTTGCCTTTACGTTTCGCTATGAAAACCTAAATTTAACTGTCATAGTGATGAGGTAAGTTATTAAAGAACTAAATGCAGAGTTCACATCAGACTGAAAGTCTTAGGAAGGCATTCTTTAACTTAGCCATAGACTTCGTGCTTTTTTTTAGCGTAATTCATTAAAAAATAAATGTATTAGACTGAAAATGACAAATTATAATGCGTGTAACTGATTACTGCTATAAACTTAATAACAGCTTAAACACCTAATCAGCAACTAATAAAATAATATTAAGTCTTAAATAATAGTATCTTAATTTTACGTACACTTTTTACAGACTTTGGATACGCATTTTTAGTATTTTTGTCCCTAACACGATGTACTAAAAATAATCATTCATATTTGATAGTTATACATTTATTTTGTGTCAAAGTATTAATAAAAATATCTGCTTCGCTGCGATACGTAATTCCAATGTGGAAAGGAAGGCTCGGCTTTATAAATGTTTTGGAAATTATTGAATAATTCACAAATTTTGAATGCTTTTTTTTTTTTTTTTTTTTTTTTTTCCCTTTTCAGTTTTTTTATCAATAATATGTAAAATTTTGATGTGTTTTGTTCAGTGCTAAACACAGAAGTTAACCTTTCGACAATTATTAAAAACCACAGGCTGTTTCAGTTGCACAATTTAATTTACTCTCAGCTGATTTACTAAACGTTTTCATTCTTTACCGTTCAGTACATTGTTATTGAAATAACATGAGAGAATTTAGTAGAAATAGTGAAAGAATTTAGATTTTACGCTTAGTTATAGTGTTAAGTTATAATATTAAGTTTATGGATATGAAAAGGTTGATTTTATCAGTATCTATTTATCAGCGATTTCATATTTTCGGTTTGAATCATATTTGGTTCAAAATTTTCAGTCATTTGAGTTTGATTTCATTACAATACATCACATTTATCAGTATTGTAATATACGCAGAAATTGCAATTGATTCGCAGTATTGTAAAAGAATGTGTAGCTTATTAATTACTACGTAATATGTAATTTGCGTAAATTGATAAAAATTGGCAGAATTGAGGAAAGGAGGCGAAGAAAAATAATACTATAGACTCTTTTGAAAAATTTTTGCCAACATAATAAACTGCATATTCTTCAATCACATTAGACAAAAGTAAAAATTTCAATGCGTGAATCTAAATTATGGACTTTTAAATTAGCCAAATCATTCCAATTAAGAATGTTTGATTAGAATGATTTAGCTTATACTGAGATTTTGAAATACTGGTTGTTTCATTTAAAAATCTGGTACTCTTCTGTTATCGGAACCGGATTCAGAAATGTATGTATGTATGCATGTGCGTATATATGTGTGTGTGTGGAGATATATTGACGTACGTACATATATACATGCATACATGAACACATAATCCTCACATACAAGCATACATATGTTACGGTGAAACACCGAAATCTGGAGAATGTCGACTTTCACTGGTGAATGTCAACATAGTCTCTTGATGGTGTATGTTCGAAATATTTTCCAAATACTCTTATTTCTGACTTACACCGGTCAATGTCGTGTTGAACATATAATAATATTATATTTTCTTCTCCGTAATTCAGTCGCGAATAAACGCACTTGAGACTTAAAATAAGGGTTTAATCCTAGTATCCGGTGCACACGGGATTTGGCTGCTTTTGGCGACTTGAGTATGAGCAGTAAAAACGGGACATAAACGATGAGTAGTAAACGGGTCATTCAAAAAATATATATAGTTATATATAGTATATATTATGTATTTGGCTCTAGTGTAGAATTGGGTGCCCCTTCAATTAGCGACAATTTTTTGTAAAATTTTGGCGATGAAATCGTATTGCTGGTTACCATGATAGTGTAACTTTGCTTTAGCATCCTGATTTTTTTTTAAATAAAAATAGATTGATGTGTACATGGACAAATTTAAACAGTGCGCAATGCCTAGTTTGTGCAATTCTGGGATGTTTTTAAGTGAAAACAGATCGATGTGTACATGGACACACAGTTTATGCAATTCTTTGACTTTTTATTTTGGTTTTGTGTAGCGGCCATCTTGAAATTGTGTCTTACTGACGCCGATCTTGCCGTCAAAAAAGAATCTCCAAAAAACAAGGGGCACCCAATTGTAAACTTTTACCATGTATTTACACACATAGTGTATAGTATATAGACGTTCTTTGGATCATTTTTGGTGTTAGCGATAATTTTCAAAATCGCGCCAAGGCTGCACCGTATACTAGGATTTTACCGAAATAAGATCTTAAGAACATGAGAACCTAAAACACACACATTCAAAATGAAAAAGGAAAATAATAGAAGTTAAAAACTTACTTAATTATACAGTACGTTCTAAATGAGAAAATAAAAATAACAGTAATAAAAAAACTTACTAAATTATGTGATTCAAATCTTATTTATTGCAACAACTTAAACTATTATGGCACTTTATGACCTCTCTTTTCGACTTTCACCAGAGCATATCTGTGATTGTCGACATAAACCGGTGAGGGTCCGAACATACAAGAATGTAGTGAAATATTCGGTCTTTCACCGACGTATTTGGTGAAAGTTGATATTCTCCGGTGAAAGTCGACATTCTCCAATTTCGGTCTTTCACGGTAACATATACATATATTTTTGGATTCTGATAACAGGAACAGTACGAAAAATCTTTTTTATGCTCAAGGTAAATGCAACTTAGATTCCTATTTTAGAGAGTTCCAATAGTTATGTGATTCAAATCTTATTTATTGCAACAACTTAAACTATTATGGCACTTTATGACCTCTCTTTTCGACTTTCACCAGAGCATATCTGTGATTGTCGACATAAACCGGTGAGGGTCCGAACATACAAGAATGTAGTGAAATATTCGGTCTTTCACCGACGTATTTGGTGAAAGTTGATATTCTCCGGTAAAAGTCGACATTCTCCAATTTCGGTCTTTCACGGTAACATATACATATATTTTTGGATTCTGATAACAGGAACAGTACGAAAAATCTTTTTTATGCTCAAGGTAAATGCAACTTAGATTCCTATTTTAGAGAGTTCCAATAGTTCAACATGCATTCAGAAAAATAAAAACAGGGGTGTATTTTAATGCAAAAATAACATGTCATTCAAATTCCTATCGTTTTAGAACCCTCTGGTATTTCTGCTAATTTACGTTCGTCTTGCGATCGTTAAAATGACTTCAAATTATTCTAATTACGATTAGATAAAATCTTTAAAAAAATTAGTATCAACAAATTAACCTTTAAATATTCCATTTTTAGTAATAATACTACTCTCACTCAGTAAACAATATATATACTGTAACATCTGAAGGAAAGACTCGGTAATTTAAAAAATGTGGTTTTTCAAATATTTCGACTGTATTTCACTTGATTGATGAAGTGATTTTAAACAATGAAGAAATATTTCAGTGCCCGTTCAACTGGTAATTCGACCTGGGCTGGAATCCCGGTTAAACGGGCGGATTTTATAGGAGTTTTTTCAGGTTTTTCTTTAGTGTAAACACCGTGGCTTGTCTTCTAGGAAAGCATTATTCTCCCCAAGCAAATAGTCCCGCCGTATTTGGCCATTATTGATTAAACCAGTGGTTCTGAATCTTTTGACTAACGCGTACCATCTTAACAAAAATTGAAAACCTTTAGTACCACCAATACAACTACTACCTCGCCCCTCTCCCCTCTTGAACAAAGCTCAGATCGCATAAATTTACGAGTGTTAGAGAAAAACCTTAATCAAGATGTTGGGGTTTTAATTTTTTAATTTAATAGTTAAAAATACGATGCTTCTTTGAGTACCACCCGTTAAGAACTCCTGGATTAGACAGTATTAAACGAATGTACGAATTATAAATCACAACGTATTTGGCCACAAAGTATGAAGATACAAGTGCTGGATTTCTGTGCTTGTGTCTAATCTGTATAACAAAAATGGTTGGATCTACGGACGTATGAGCAAAACCGTACATTTTAAGAACATTTTTCAAATGCTATCAGTTAATCAAAGAATTATTAATAATTTTGTTCTGAGAAAATACGTTTAGTAGCGTTGGGCCGGAGTTCCTGAAATCCTATCATATCAGACAAAGGTTATTTAGAAAAGTTATTTAAAATAAAACATTTAGTTTGAATTTTTTACAAAAATTATACCGAACAAAACAAAAAAAGAATAAAAGGTTAATCTTTGGAATATGGTAACAGGTAGTTTGGCGACATTTTGGTAAGGCGATAAAGGTTACTAGCTAGGACTTTAGCAGTGTACATGGATAAAGTCAAGAGCCATTTTTGTGCAATTCTGGAATTTTTTTTAAGTGAAAATAGGTCGATGTGTACATGGATACCGTGTATGTGCAATTCTTAAAAACGCGGCAAGCAGTTTGCGATTCTGCACTTTCTCCCAATTTCACACCTAATCTTCGTTATGATTAAGCACTTTTGTTCCATAAAAGTTCTAGCATAAGCGTAATTCGGCTAGCAGATTGTTGGAAAAAAATGTTGATTAAAGAAACATGTCTTTACTTCGTGAAAACAAAATGGCGTCCAAACAAAAACTAGCAGGTTGCTGTAGCAGGGTTGGTCGCCAAAGTTTCGCCAAAAAAATCACCAAGTTACCATAATCCAAAGATTAACCGAATAAAATTATTTCAAATACAAAACCACATGGAATTTTTATAAAATCCTTCATTACTCTAAATGTATAATCAGGTAAATTCAATCGGAAAATGAAGATGCTTGTTTTTAGTTGACTAAGACAAAATTTATGAAGATTTATCTTCTAAGGAAAGGGAGAAACATTTTTAAAGGAATCTGTCTTGTATTTACGCTAAACACAAGAAAACCTACAAAAATACCATTGCAACCAGCTTTCTTACATCAAAACCCAAATCGAATTACCCACGTTCAGCGATTTTAACTAACTATCGTCACGTGATAGATTTGGTTTGTTATTGCGCCGAAGCCTCGAAGGCTATCTGCGTAAGGGGAGAAATGCTTTCGTAGAGGACTTTCTAATGGAAACTGGCTCGTATCCATGTTACACATGGACCACGAAAACGCCCATGCAGTCAGCGCGTTTGCGGGATACGAGCTTCGAACCGAACTACCAGTGTTCAGCGACTTGACCGCTCAGCCGCTGATGGGCGTCAATTGATAGGAAAAGGCTGTTAAAGGTTTTACTAACTGATCTAAATAAAAGATCTAGAAAACGCTGATCTAACAAAATTCCTGCAAAAAAGATGCATTCCAAACTAAAAAATTAAATGATTTAAAATTTATCATCTTAATGTTTTTATAAGCAACAGTTTTAATATAATAAATTAGATGTATCTTGAACATGTAGCTTTTAATGCTGTATTGTACTATTTTAAAGCGAAAACACTATTTTACTTTGCCATGTTATTCATCATGATACATCATGAAGAGAAATTATGCAATTAAATTTGATCAATTGAAAAACGGTTATTGAGCAAGTTCGGTAAAGACAGAAAATATGAACTAGTTATATTTACTTACTATTGTACAATTCTTTCTCGTGATTCATCATATTAAAATATACCACTAGTTTGATAAAATTTTGAACCGCTGTACACTTCTTTTTTATAACAATGACCAGTTACGAACGGGTTTGTAAAATTCAGCTGCGTGTATCAGTACATAATAGCTTCGTTTGAACTAAACATACTTTTTGGATCAACAGGCTTTGATTGCAAATTTGATGCCACTTAAAAGAATGTAAATTGTTGGAAAGCTTCATTTTTCTACGATAGTAAGAAGCAATAGAAACAGCTAAAATCAGTTCCAATATAAAATTAAAAAAAAAAAAAAAAAACACTTCATAGCAAATTTTATTTTTTTCTGTCAATTTTAAAGAAAAAAAATTTTTTGCTTGTTTAACTCTTTTGCTTAATAACTTTTTACTGAACAAATCGTGATTATTATAAATAAAAAATAAATTTTAAAAAAATCCGTGTGTCTGAAATAAATTTGATATTTTTAAAAAATAAAATACAAAATAAGTGCACTATAATTCTGTAATCATTCAATAGCCAAGCGAATAAACCATTATTGAACATTCATCCTCGGTTCCGAGTTTACATTCCGGCGAACAATCTTGTCGCGTAGTTCTTTCGTTGTTTTTATCGTGTATAATGTAATTGTTGTTTCATTGTAACGTAATCGTTGTTTCGTTCTTTTTATCATATATAACGTTTTATATATCTATATTTATATAGTTTTCGTCAAAAAATCTTCCACAAAAATATACCTCCCTTACACAAATAGCTTTACGTTCGCTTTCAATTAATCAATAATCTTTGCTTTTATACACAGTAACGACATAATGTATGCGATAACAAACTGATGAAGTTCTCATGGCCGAATCGTTAAGACGTAACTACAGACAATAAGTCATCGTAGTTCAAATCGCACAGATATGCGAATGCTTTTGCACTTGTAAATCGTCTTTTGCGTTATTTGCGACTGACTCAACTATTAATAAACAGATCTTTAAGAACATACAATGAGTAATATATGCCTTGTCCGTTGTAGTTTAAATTTTCCAATGAATTTAAAAATTAGAGATAGTAACTGGAAATTTTACCCATAAAGTAAACAATCGTATTCATACTTCTCTATTTAAATTTTTTCGTAAATTTTTATATTACGATAGCTTATGATTTAATGTTGATAATTAACTGCAACATATAATAAGGTGTAAATGGTTCACTAACGGCTGAGCAGTAAAGTCGCTGAACACTGGTAGTTCGACTTGGATACGATTCCAGGCGAATGGACTTGGTTAGATAGGCGTTTCTGTGGGTTTTCCCATGTGCAATGTGGACACGAGCCAATTTCCCGTGAACATGAGCCAATTTTCCCTAGACATTCCTCCATGAAGGCATCACTTCCCTTAGGCAGATAGCTCTCGCGTGCTTTGTCGAAATCAAATAAAACAAACCAATAAATTATACATGATATATATGTACAGAGAGAGAATATATAGATAGATAGATATGTGCATGTGTGAGATTAATGTTTTGATATTAATGTAAAAATTCGGATATAATTTATAAAATTTCGACGAAAGAACTTGTGGAAATAGAAAACTTGGAATGCATACCTTGTTTATAGTAAATTAGTAGAAGAAAACAACAATTTGTTATTACTATAAGAATTTTTTTTATTTAAAATGTAATATTTTATTTAAATTATATGATATTTTCTACAGGTAGTATTATATGGTATTTTATTTAAATTATATGGTATTTTCCAGCATGCCTTCATGGTAGTACACTCAGCGCGTATGCGAGATACCCAGGTTCGATTTCCGGTGAGGGCATTGCTTATCTTCCATGTACTCCTGCTTCAAAAAAAAAAAAAAAAAAAGTAATAACTTTACAGTGGCTCCCGAACTCAAATGTAGTGGACAATAATTCACCACCATCAGGATTTGGCAATTGGATCTCCTAATCACCAGTCGCCATTTAAAAGGAAAGAGTAAAGGCCGAATCACAAATGTCTCCGTTACGAGGGACTAGACGTCGGAAGGGACAATTCTCAGAACCCGCACAGTTCCACGAAAACTACGTAGCTATAGGTTACCATTTTCAACTACTACAAAGACTTGAACGCCAAGCCGTAATATCGCTCAGATTGGGATCACTTGATCATTCAGAAGCAGAACTTTCGTCTGATTGGTTAATCTCTACCCATGGGAGAGCTGCAGCCGAAACATTTTCGGCGAGGTTTCAAAAAATCCCGCGTAGCCGGTACATCATTTCCGTACCTAGGCGGGACTTCGCTTCCAGCGGAGCTGTTTTTTATAGGAATCCTTACATTTAAACGAGTGCTACTAGACTCTCGTTTCTCAGAAAAGTTACGTCTAGCAGGGACTGTCGCTAGATGTGATAATCCCATAACGGCATTTTCTCCCTCCTTTCAGCATGCCTTCGTGTTGTAATGGTAGTACACTCGGCGCTTGTTCGAGAGGTCCAGGTTTGAGTCTCGGCGAGGGCATTGCACAATTTTCCCTTCTCCTGCTTCAAAATAACCTAATGTTTCTATAAAACATAAAATAACTGACTTTTTTTTTTTCCAAATTAGTTAAAATATTAGCATTTTGTAAATTATAGAATATTTTTAATTGAAACAAAACAATTTGTGTTTTACATATTATTTAACCTCTTTCTAGCATATAAGCATATGAATATTATTAAATTAAGCATATTTATGCAAAAACCGTAGAATTCAAATGTTGAAATTTTCTTCTCTTCTTAAATTTATTGAAAATTAAACGCGTCTGCTTTATTTCTTTTGATTCGTATACAGGCAAGCATGAAGTTCGATACGATAGTTGCAACTGCATACTATGAATGTAAGAAAACAGCCGTGAGACTAGGAAAGTGGGGAGAAGTCTCTTCTCCCGCTGTTAGTAACAAATTGTTCTCTTTTGTTCTCTAACATGCAATATCTCCATAAAAGATATATCCATTTTCTTTGACATCGAATTTAATTTAGTTCATGTTGTGTGTGGCATTCGGAGTAAATTAATGTTTAAACGATACAGTTTTTTCCCCCGAGTTAAACGAATCAAAGCCGGAATTTGAATTGATATTCTGATTATTTATTCAATTATTTGAAAATTCTGTGTTTCTACTGTTGGTAGCTATGTGTAAAGTCTTAAACAGATTTATGATATATAATAGCATTTTTTGATGCGGGCTGTCGTAGTATAATTAATAAAACGTCGGTTTGTAATTGGACGGTTAGTTCGAATCCTCGCGAGAGCGTAATAAATTTTTCCCGTTTATTACTCTAAAAAAAAATGCAATATACAGGTTTAGTATGAATTCGGCTGACTATGTACGCTCTTAGACAAAAAAAAAAAAAAAAAAAAAAGACGCACCAAGAAGGAATTATCCGAATTGGACGAAAATTGGTATAAGTGATGTGTACATGTACAGAAAAACAAATGATTACAGTTTGAGAAAAATTGGATGATTTATTGAAGTGATAGAGCTTTACAAAGTGAAAAAGTCAACAACGCGTTTGTCCACCTCTGGCCCTTATGCAAGCAGTTATTCGGATTGGCATCGATTGATAAAGGTTGCGGATGTCCTCCTGAGAGATATCGTGCCAAATTCTGTCCAACTGGCGCGTTAGATCGTCAACATCCCGAGATGGTTAGAGGATCCTGCCCATAATGCTCCAAACAGGCTCAATAGGAGAGAGATCCGGCGACCTTGCTGGCCAAGGTAATGTTCGGCAAGCACTAAGGCAAGCGGTAGAAACATATGCAGTGTGGGGGCGGGCATTATCTTGCTGAAATGTAAGCCCAGGGTGGCGTGACATGAAGGGCAACACAGCGGGCCTTAGAACTTCGTCGACGTACCGCTGTGTTGTGAGGTTGAGATGGATGACAACCAAAGGTCCCTAATATGAAATGAAATGGCACCCCAGATCATCACTCCTGGTTGTCGGCTTGTCTGCCGGAAGACAGTCAGGTTGGTATCACACCGCTGTCCGGGGCGTCTCCAGACTCGCCTTCGCTGGTCATCGGGGCTCAGTTCAAAGCGGGATTCACCACTGAAGACTACTCTACTCCAGTCAGTGACATTCGAGTGCGAATGAGCCCGAAACCACTGCAAACGGTCTTGACGTTGTACAGAGGTCAATGGTAGTCGGCGCAAGGGGCGCCGTGACTTCCGCCCCCTTTCTGCGAGCCGTCTATGAATGCAATCACTGTCTTGCAATCACTGAAGCACTAGTTGCACGTACATTCGATGATAATGATGCCTCTGGGGCTGTGAGTGCCGCTCTGACGATTGCTCGGTCTTCACCTTCATGCGTTTCTCTAGGCCTACCGCTTCCTTCTTGACGCTGTGTGCGACCTTGGTTCACCTATCCCTGCCAACATCGTTTAATAATGGCATCGCTACTGCTGAAATGTCGAGCTATTCGCTGATAAGACCAACCGGCTTATTTGAGCCCAACTACACGGCCTCTCTCAAATTCTGACATCTGCGCATATCGTTCGCGCACCTGTATGCGAGGCATAGTTACTGTCTACCAGAGTACACGGATTGAAATTTCGTAATTTCTTCACTTAAATATCCTGTCAGTTGCGCAGATCAGATGCGCTGTAGCGACAATCGTTCATTCACTGGCAGCCAAAATGTAAAATTTTGCATTTTCCATCTAAACCTGTATGCATATCAATTTGTGTCCAGTTTGCTAAATATCTTCTCGGTGCGTAGTGTGGTGCGTCGACTTTTTTTTTTTTTTTTTTGTATAAGAGCGTATTTTAGAATGCTATTGAACGACTAGTATTGTTATATAGTATATCACATATTTGAACATAGTGCATCGTTGTTGTAAAATAGTAAATTACAGCGTGTTCATAAAGTATTCACAGCTTAACAGATCAAAATATTTTTATTGCAAAAAGTGTTTTAAAAAAATAAGCATATCGTTACATCAAGCAATTTTCAATGCAAATTATTATTTTTATCAAAAAAAAAAAAAAAATCATTACATGGGCATAATGATGAATAAAGGACATCAGTGCCCCATTAGAAATTGCACATGGCCATGAGCCTCTCGTTGGCTTGACCTTAATTAGCAAGAAGACAGTTCGAACAGACTATTACTCTGAGCTATATGTTTCGGTCAATTAGAATAATATAGCCAAATGAGCATTTATAACTGGATAGAGTACTCTGTGAGAATAAGAAAGTTATGAACACGGTACTGCTGAAAAGCAGGTTAGAGAAAGTTATTTCATTCGGACACAACAGGTATGATCCGCTTCATGTGAAAGTAATTCGTCAATAGACTTCAAAGTGTGAAATTTATCTAGGGTACCCATGAAGAAGTTTTTTGCTAAGAAATTTGAGGAATGGAAAATCCGTTTGAGATGATGAATGTAATCATATAACTTTTTTGTCTTGTCCATTCTGTAGCATTTCTTACAGTAAAAATATTTTGATTTCTCACATTCTGAATAATTTTTAGACAGCTTACTCCATTTACGAGCAATGGACAGCATGGCCTACAAAATTGATAATCAAATGGAATATATCAGGCCGGTGTGTCAAACACTGTAGACAAACTGCAACATTTTTATTTGGATGGAGCAACGCTCAAGCCTGATAGTTGCCTACTTTTATATTTTCTATTGGTATTGGATTCGCAAGTACATCAGTAACATTATTTTAAACTTCAAGAAGTGTTTTGGTATTTTTTCGTATGTACTGTGGAGGTTTTCAGATTCAAAGATCGCGATTGAAAAAACATTCTTCTGTGAACGAACTCTTATTCTGACTTAAATCAATTACATCTTGGAAATTCATATTTGCTTTATGAATATTTTGAATTTATTATGAAGTTCTAATTAATTTACGTGTTCTTGGCTACTAAAAACTTAAGGAAATGTCTAGCGACTATTCGATGATCTTCTTACAACTGTAAAATATAAGTCCAAATAAGTGTTAAAATACCCTTTTGTTCGAATTAGTTCTGTTTCCGCGATTCTTGTTTCCGCGTTTTTCAAAATTCTTCCTGTTCCCGCGAAATCGGAGAGTACAATACCCCTCCCACAACTCCATGGAGGTAGGAAGTAAGATGGAGTCGCCCTAAACAAGTTTCTCCGTAGCCTGCTCTGAAGCACCGGCGATCCCTACGTGGTGACCGAAACATTGGGTCATTTACCATTGAGTTCTATAGGATTTGACGCGTTCGGGTGTAAATATTTTGTAATTACGTCGCAAATATACATATAAATGTATATATTTTCTTTTTCTACAACACTTCAGAGTCCTAAGTATGTGAAAACAACATATTTTTAAACAACATTTCATTCTGAACGGAATTAAATGCTATACTTTTCACAGGACAGTTTTCTCAGAATGGTTTAATTTGAATGAAATATTTTCACAAGTTTTCGTTAATTACATTAGAAAAAAAAAAAAATTAAGGTAATTCGATTTTATTCGATTAAGGTACAAAAATTAAGATCAAATTTTATTGTATTATTAATATTAAAATTATGCATTATTTCTTTTCTATTTATAGAGCTTCTTCCTAAAATACTTTCTTAAATATGACATGATTTTTTAGCTTCTTTTAAATCGAAAAATGTAAGTCAATTTACATGCTTTTTGCAAGCACATGCATAAATACCCATACATATTTCCTATTTATCATTTCCGGCATGTGCAAATCTTTAATTTCTGTGCATTCACTATATTTTTCGTGTAAAGTAATTTACACTAATTTAGCATACACCCGAAAGTTTTACATAAAAAATATATATGAATATAATTTGAATGAAAATTATAAGTATTATTTTTAATACCCACTCAAAGGTCAGTTTTTCTTCAAAATTCCTCCACGATGGCATCTCTCTCTTTAGGCAGATAGCCCTTGCATGCGTTACTCTATTTAATAAAAACTTAATCTGACCTATGTGTCTAATTACAAATATTTTAACATACATAATTTTATATTTACATTTAGCCATCAAGTTTCAAACTTTTCAAATCTTCTAGAAAATAAATTTTGGCAGATCTCTTTTAGCAATTTTCTTAAAATCTATATTTTTGTAGTGCAACAGCTTAGAATTTTATAAAACAAATTCATAATCAAAATCGCTGTTGTTAGTTATCGAAAAATAACCAAGATGTGATTTTTGCGTAAATGTCAGTAAACTATACAAATTGCTATTATCCATCACACTATGAATGTTTCTTTCATGCGAGAGTGTCCCTTTTTCGATTTCTATGGAACTGTCGTGTGTCGAAATACTATCAGAATCTTGTCAAGCGAGCTTCTGAATGTGAACAAAGAACACCCCGTCTGGTGACCCAAGCTTCAAAGCAGTGCTTCACTTCTAGCGCGGAATGGCCCCTCCTCCCTTTCCTACCTCCATGGCACAATCGTAACTCAGTCTCGATGGTTACGGTACAATACCCCTCCCACAACTCCTCAGGAGCATGGTGAGTCATTAAGAAGAGCTGGGCAGTTCCTTTGTGAATAAAAGTTAGTCTTCGTTAGACCGAAGACGTGTCTTGTTTAGGCTCCCTCTTGAAATCTTAAGCTTCATTCCGTTTGTAATTCTGCTACAATATTAGCTGTTATTTTCACATCTTATTTGAATCAATATGAATGTTTTAGACATTACTGGAACTAAAAGTAAAAAAAAAAAAAAAAAAAAAAAAACCTTATTCCTTTATAAAGGTTATCAGTAGCAAATTAAGATTAAAAATAACGAAAATGTAGTTTATTGGATTTGCATAAAAGAAAGAATTAAAAGCAGTCGTTGTTTTAGAAGAAAGAACGTCGTTTTAGAACAAATATTTATTCTGAAAGGTACTATTATAACTCACCTTTGTGCAGAATTTTGGAAGAATACTGTTTTTTACTTTAGGAAACAATCTTTTAGTTCATTGTCAAAATCACTGCAGAGTTTGAACATCTCTCTCTCTCTCATTTTATCTTCATTCATGCAAAGATCTGAGATCGTAAATATTTTTCGATTATTTCTTTTAAAAATTCTTTTTAAATTAAAATTTGTTTTCTTTCCTATCTTTTGGGAGAGGCCATGGTGCACTCCGTTCTCGCTATGTAACCCCTTTAGGAAGGAGGGTAATGAAGATTGATCATTTCGCGGAAACAAGAATGTATAAAACGGGATATTGGAATCTCATTCTGGCAGAGAGTTGTAGGCGGAAAACAGGAGTTTAAAGAAAATGGTCTCAAAATTAAAAATAACTATTAGAAAATTAAAATAATCCCTGCATTATGACAAATAAAATACTGGATTAGTTTTAAGAAACCTAAGGTGGTATCAACAGTCTTTTTAATTTCCTTCATCATTCTTTCTACCTATAATAGTCATTAAAAAAGTCTATTACAAATCTGTAAGTGATTAGTTTTATCCCTCCCTATTTCCTTTGCCATTGTTGTTTGCATATTTTATAACTCTTTATTTCGCTAAGATTTTTCGTTTATAGTGTTATTTTATGCCCCTTTCTCATTTTTCGTTTAACAAATCTACGAAAAATACAGCATTTCGGTTTTTTTTATTTTCGTACCTCCAAAATTTAAAAAACTACATTTTACTGCACTATGTAACAGAAATTGCATTTGTACTATGTATATAGAAATTTTAATTTTTCACTTAACGTGCATTATAGAAGTAACAAATATTTAAAATTTTATATTTAGGAAGAATTCTAATTTATTATTCAAGCTGTTCGAATTCAGATCGCAGTATTTCGAGTTCGTCATTTTCTAATCTGCACGTATAGTCTTCACCTTTCGACGAAGCTTATGTGTTCGCAAGGTAGTTTTAGTCCCTTGATTTATCACACCCTTCTGCTATAACGCAACCACCTCTCCTCCCCCCAAATACTCCGGTCACAAATCCCGTTTAGCGATCACAACCAACGAAAGAGGTAGGCTAATACATAACTTCCCTTTATTCGTTCCCATAATCCCATACGCTTGACACCAAATTGTTCGACAGTTTTAATTACGAACACGCTTCCTTGCGAGACGAAGGGGCGCAAGCGGATCTTATGCCCTTAAGCCCCAAGCAGTGGCCTATCCATCAAAGGGCGGCACAACGGTAATCCCCCCTACAAGCAATTTGTCGCAGCAGGGGCGCCTCCTGCTGCTGGCATTGCTTGTCGCACAAAGGCCTGATGGCGAAGTTTAAGAGACCATAATCAAATTTTTATTGCGTCGTGGGATTTTCTCGACCCGTTGAGGTTGTAGCGTGTGTAAAGCATAGGTGTCCGATGTATATTGGGTAAGGTGCGTTGAAAGCTGGGGGAGGATGGACGGGAATTGAATAGAAGCGATGAAAAGATGTGTTAGTAGACGTAGGGGTAAAGGAAGGAAGTGGTTGATCCAATAAATGCCAGTGACTTCGGAGATGATATAGATTTCAAAGCATTATTCCAGCAAAAAAATAAATAAATAAACGAACGCGAGTTACTTTAGTTGGAATCATGTCTTCCAATAAGTTGTTCTCATGTCGAAGTAACAAAGTTGACATATAAAGTGATATAGCGCGGTAAAATATGGATCTTAAAAAAATGTGACAAAACTGCCGTCTGAGGAATGCATTTCCTTTTCTGATCTTTCAAGCGTAATTCACTAGAATAGGTAAGATATGTACTTAAACTTCTGAGCGTTCATTTTGATCATCATAATGTTTTTTTTAGGTAGTCCTACTACTATTACATATATATTGCTCATACAGTAATCAACAATTTCAACATAAATATTTTCTAATCGTGTAAAATGTTCACAGAGCGCGTTTCTGAACTTTAAAGACTGATAATGGAAACAACTACTTAGTGAATAAAAATCAATGTGGCGCATTAAAAAACTATAGCTCAAAATTCATTGAAAAGATTGTTTTTATAGCAACGCATGAGATATCTTTGAGAATCATGAGTCATTGACAGAGTTTCAAATTCCTAACAATTTTCGTTTCGAGTTATATTAATTTTAAACCTTAGTCTAAAATTTTAAACCTTAGCCAGAACAGAGCGAAATGTTTTTATCATCAGTATATATTGTTGCACATACGTGGATCATAAGCACTACTCAACAGAAAAATTTCTGTTTTCTAAGTTTTAGGGCTCGAGATTTTCAGTGTGTATGGAATATCGTTACTGATAATCATATATATGAATATTCCAATTATCATATTCAAGATAAGAAAAATTAACCTTAGAAAGAGCACAGATCAGCACAAGAGCTTTATGTATTGATGTTATTTCAAACCCAACACTTTACTAAAAAGAAAAGATCAAGACACTATCCATTTGACCATCAATCGACCGCTTCTGAGAGAAAGATTGCTTATGATCGAAGAACTCGAACCCTGGACCTGTCGAATATGTGTCGAGTATGCTTCCAATAACACCACGAAGACATGCTAAACGGAGGGAGAAAATACCTTATATATTCCCTTCTGTGATGTGTAATGTATTTTGCAGTAATTTACAAAACAGACAATCTTCTTAGTAGAACATAAATTTTATTTCTAGTTCACGGTGATAGACAAATTTTATACAATTCTTAAGTGGCAAAAGTTTCATACTACTCCTAGCTGGTAAAATGTTCAGAATTCTAATATTTTAAAACAATATCTCACGTTGCTGAGTAACGGTTTAATACAAATATGGCGTTGCCACTTCAACAATAATTATATTTATTTATTAAATAACAAGATATTACAGATGAATCATGCACCATACTGATTGTACCTTATATATCCTCTTCATAAGGGGCGATTGGGGATTAGGGGATCCAGTCGCCAAATTCTGGTGGTGATGAATTATCGTTCACCAGCTTTTAGTTCGGGCGCCACTGTAGAGTCATTAGAATTATCGATGCAAGAAACGTAAAAAATGTGCAAAGTCCTTGCCGGAACTCGAACACTGAACCTGTTCAGTATGCTTCCAATTATAGCAAGAAGGCCCACAGAAAGGAAGAACAAAATACCTTGTAACCTAATAAAATTGGGAAAAAGCTTCAATTTCAATAAATAGTGCATAAAATTAGGGCTAAAGGTTATTTGTTATATGTGTTTCGCTATGCAAATTTTTGGCGATCTACCTCGGAAGCTTGAATATACCCTTTGTTTGCGTAGTCAGATCTAGCACAGCACACTATCACAGATTTATCTAAGAAGATGAATGCCTTCATGAAGAACTTTCCAAAGGAATTTTGAATTCTTATTCATACTGTAATGGGAAAACTATGAAAACATCCATAGGCCAGCCCGTTCGCTGGGACTCGAACTTAAAACGAAATAAACGAATGTATCCACCTCGGTTACTACCGAGTCCCTAAAAAATGGATCTGTATTTGAACTATCACTGTTGCAAGATAGCATAACCCTGACCCGTTATAAGAAATAACATAGTTCTTAACTTGAAAGAAAGGCAAGCATTTAATATTGTGACATTCATACAAGATTAATCATAACCCTTCATAATTTCTATCACATTCTAAACTTTTGGCCAAAGCAGAGCAATGATATATTAAATGGTCACCCAGATCGCCATACCTGCATACTGTGAATTTTCACTGGCGGGATACCTACAATTAATGGGCTGCAAAAATCAGTTAGTGTTCCCGGTAAGCTTAAAAGTCTTTATACGGCAGTATACATTATTGGATCTCTGCAGAAATGCTTTTCATGCTGGACTAACTCGACAATCTCTGCAGAAATGCTTTCCATGCTGGACATAACTCGACAATCTCTGCAGAAATGCTTTTCATGCTGGACATAACTCGACAATCTCTGCAGAAATGCTTTCCATGCTGGACATAACTCGACAATCTCTGCAGAAATGCTTTTCATGCTGGACATAACTCGACAATCTCTGCAGAAATGCTTTTCATGCTGGACATAACTCGACAATTAAAACCGCCTCACTTAACACGTATTATTAGTATTTTAGGTCGTCCTCCTGCACGTGAAGCGCCATCAGCCAGACATAAACTGCAATTAGAAAGTATACATAATAGAATTTCTCAGAAGCGTGTAAAATAAAGCGTAATTTTATTCATTTTCGTGCTATTGCTATGTTATACACTGAAATTCACTGAAATATGAAGTTTCAAATGTTTGTTAATTTTTGAATCACTTTTTACATTATAAATACAAGCTGTTATTAAGAGTTCGGGAATCTTTTTCGCATGATGCTCAATTCGTCGTGTCCTAACTGATGATATCTTTAGTAAAGTTTCTGTAATGGCTTTAAAAATAACTAACATAATTTAGAAGTCATCCCATCGTATGGCTGTGTATTATAATAAATAGCTATCAATTAAACATATTTTAATCCAGTATACTTAATGCTTATCTTCAGAATATTACTTTTAAACACCATAAGAATAATCAAGAGTAATTCAAATTGAATGGTAAAAAGAAGAAGGAAAAATATAATTGTGACTGCTGGAATGAATTTATTTCACAAATACAGATATAACTCTTCCCGTTCCTATGGATATTCACAAATTTTTTTATGTGAGCGTTTTTGGGGCATATCAGACTTCTACAAATTCTCATCACACTAATGCCAGCACAATCAGATTGAGTTGACCGCAAGGACAAATCCTTTGTTTTAACAACTAAAAATTCTGTGAAAGTGGGGGTATAAACACTTGATCACTCACATACCTCCATAGAAAAAATCGCTGGCCACTAAGCTCAGTGACGTAGGGTACCAGAAAACCAATGGCACATTAAAAGATTTTATACGGCAGCGCATGATCGTTCGAATCAACACGGCAATATCTTTCTGGAAGATACTGGTTGATATGATGTCATACATATAGTTCGACCGTCTTAAACGCAACTTTGGTTGGCATTCTGCCAAAACACATAGGCTCGTCCAAAAGGGGCGTTATTACTGCGACGTGAAAGGTCACGTGAACACCTCCGGAAAGATAGAATTTATATGCTCAAGGCAAAGAAAGTCCCCATCCTTCTACCCCATTTTCAAAATAATTCGGTCCGAATGGCGCATGCGTGTTTGCACTCATCGTCGCAGATGAGGCGGTCGAACGATATCTATGCCAATGTGATACAGCATAGTTTGGCTACAAAATGAAGCCTAGCACCTCATCTTCCAAATGAAGCAGGAGTCGCTTCGATAGTATGTCTAGGTAACTGGATTTTAAAACAACGAATTCTGCGAAGGACACATATTGTGGTCCGTTACTACGTAGGAAGAGTTTATCTTACAGAATCTGATTTTTGTGTTCTATTGTTGCACGCGAATTTTCTGTGCTTCAAAATCTCAAATACTTGTTCGTTTTGCCATATATAGTGGGTAAAAAATGCATTGGCAATTGCCTATAATTGATAATCTTACAAAGGAAATGCTTGACCATTTCAGCTGGACATAACTAACTCAAGGGGTAATAAACACGCAAATCCTAATGAAACTTTCAATTTAATATGCCTTATACATAAAATACACAACAAAAACGTAAAGTATTGGCAGCAAAGTTCTAATTGCTGTGCAAATTTTGCTATGTTGAGGTCACATGTTTAGACTGATAAGAAACTCTGTTAGTATAAAGTCTGCAGTGCTACCTCAAAACTTTTTAAACGTTATTTTGCTAGTTATAAGTGCTGTAAAAAAGTTCAAAGAGGATCGACGGCAAATGAGATTAGAAGTGGACGATCTCGAATATTTTCTTCAAGGAAAAACGTGGCATTACTAAAGAGGTTTAAAAAAAAAAAAACCCTGAAATAATTGCCACCGGTTAGCCAAAGATGCTGCTGATACTTCGCATAAAACTTTTAGTGTACAGGCTGTACTGAATGTCTGACTTATTATGGAAGGGTTATTATGCAAGGGCAGCCAGAAAGAAATCTTTCATTTCAGAAATAAACAGGAGAAAGGGATTAGATTTTGCAAAATCTCATTTTCATTTATTAGAACAATTTTGGAATACTGTTATTTTGTCCAAAGAATGAAAGCTTAACATTTTCGAGAGTGATGGAAGACAATATGTGTGAAGAAAACCTAACATCGAACTGGAAAAACAACATTTAACACCGACTGTAAAATATGTTTTTGGAGCGCAGTAGTTTGGGGCTGTATGGCAGCACACCACACACGCACACAAACGGAATTGGTAACTTGTGCTTCATTGATGGTATTATGACAGCACTCACACTTACATTAACATATTGCGCCATGATATTCAGTGCCCAAAAACTTGGCTTATAGGAACATCATTTGTGTTTCAACAGGGCAATGACCCTAAGGATGCAGTGAACCTGGCAATGGTTACTCTATAACGCTTCTCGTCAGTTAAAGACATCGCCTCAATCGCCACACACACACACAAACGTAATTGGTAACTTGTGCTTCATTGATGGTATTATGACAGCACTCACACTTACATTAACATATTGCGCCATGATATTCAGTGCCCAAAAACTTGGCTTAGAGGAACATCATTTGTGTTTCAACAGGGCAATGACCCTAAGGATGCAGTGAACCTGGCAATGGTTACTCTATAACGCTCCTCGTCAGTTAAAGACATCGCCTCAATCGCCACACACACACACAAACGTAATTGGTAACTTGTGCTTCATTGATGGTATTATGACAGCACTCACACTTACATTAACATATTGCGCCATAATATTCAGTGCCCAAAATCTTGGCTTATAGGAACATCATTTGTGTTTCAACAGGGCAATGACCCTAAGGATGCAGTGAACCTGGCAATGGTTACTCTATAACGCTCCTCGTCAGTTAAAGACATCGCCTCAATCGCCACACACACACACAAACGTAATTGGTAACTTGTGCTTCATTGATGGTATTATGACAGCACTCACACTTACATTAACATATTGCGGCATGATATTCAGTGCCCAAAAACTTGGCTTATAGGAACATCATTTGTGTTTCAACAGGGCAATGACCCTAAGGATGCAGTGAACATGGCAATGGTTACTCTATAACGCTCCTCGTCAGTTAAAGACATCGCCTCAATCGCCATACACACGCACAAACGTAATTGGTAACTTGTGCTTCATTGATGGTATTATGACAGCACTCACACTTACATTAACATATTGCGCCATGATATTCAGTGCCCAAAAACTTGGCTTAGAGGAACATCATTTGTGTTTCAACAGGGCAATGACCCTAAGGATGCAGTGAACCTGGCAATGGTTACTCTTTAACGCTCCTCGCAGTTAAAGACATCGCCTCAATCGCCTGACATAAATTCAATTGAAACTTTATCGCACAAATTGGACCTGAAAGTCATGGAGCATAAAATTTCTTATAAAGATGAACTTAAGTGTATACTCCTGCAAGAATGGTACAAAATTCCCAACAGGACATTAGTTTTCTCTATGAGAAATAGATTACAAGCTGTTATAGATGCAAAAGTGTGAATACAAAATATTAAATTTTGTTCCCACATTTTGCTGTATGGTTTTGCCAACACATTTTTGACATGCAAATTTACGTTTTTGTTGTATATTTTGTGTAAAAGGCATGTTAAAACGAAAGTTTCATTAGATTTGCGTCTTTATTGTCACTGTTCATTATGTCCAGCTAAAATTGTCAAGCATTTTCTTTTAGCTAAATATGATCAATTATAGGCAATTGCCAATACTTTTCTTTACCCACTGTAAGTGGAATGTGAGTTCTTCAGTGAACACGAGTCTGTCCGCCTCCATTAGTGTTTGCAAACCTACGCAGAATTCTCTCCTTTTCGTTTGTCAGTAGTTTTTATAATCTGTACTATGTAAAATTGGTAAGACTTGAAATGGAGATGCTTGTGTAACATTCTTCTATACTATTATCTGTTGGCAAGACGCGTTGACTTTCTAGGGTTTCATAGGTAAGTTGCGGATTGTTTTCCACCATTTCATTGTCGAAGGAGGGCCGTCCTGCGCAGTTTTTGTGTAACATTCTTCTACACTATAATCTGTTGGCATGACGTGTTGACTTTCTAGGGTTTCATTGGTAAGCTGCTCGATTGTTTTCAATCATTTCCATTGTCGAAGGACGGCCGTTCTGCGCAGTTTTTCTTTGTATAAGCAACTTGTCTCTTCAAACTATTTCATTCGACTTACGATGTGTTGGTAAGATATCTCGCGGTACACAAGCAAAAACACATCATATAAATTTATAAAAAGTGCTTAACAAAACAATGCCTCAAATATGCTACATAAAAAAAGATAAAAAGTGGGAAAAGCCTTCTTATTTTTAAAAATTTGGATTGCTTGGGTTTCGATAGGACGAAAATTTAAATAATTCGAACTAACAAATTATCATGTAATTTTAAATAATAAATAAAACTTTACAAATGATTGTGTGGATAATGGGAATTCGAAAATTAGTTACTTTTCTGATATTGAATAATTCCTAGGGTTTGGAATTATAAGACTGCCTCTCGAGTTCACGCTTACTAGGTTTCGCAGGCTCTGATGAGACTGTAATTCTTCGGCGTTGCGTTATTGCTGCTGACATTTAAACTGTTACGCCGATGAGAAGTTTTTAGCTAACTTCTCTTGAAATCAAACGTGTATTCTTTGACTATAGTGGAATCTCGAGAAATGAGTAAATTTGTCTCTAAATACCAACATTGACTCGAGTAACGAGTAATGACCCAGGCTGTTGGTATGCGTGGCGTCATTTCCCGATCCGGCTCGACTCGGGGAATCCCCTCGTAAGATCACTCTACGTGTTTGTGCGCTTGTCAGTTAACTGCTTATTACTTTTGACGTGAAAATAATTATTTCACAATACCTCCTAAAAAGACTGTATAGCCTCAGATAGTACTTTAAAAAAAAAGAAGAAAGCCATGTCTGTTGAAATTAAGGAAGAAATCATAGATAATCATAAGCGTGGTGCAAGAGTGTCAGATTTGGCAAAGACTTACAACCTTTTGACGATGTACACTGTTCTATTACAACGATGTACACTATTCTATTACGACGATGTACACTGTTCTATTACAACGATGTACACTATTCTATTACGACGATGTACACTATTCTATTACGACGATGTACACTATTCTATTACGACGATGTACACTATTCTATTACGACGATGTACACTATTCTGAAAAAGCAGGAAGAAATTAAGAAACTTGATGTAGTCAAAGGAGTTACCGTTACTTCCAGGCGCCGCCCAAAACTCCTAGAAGATGTTGAAAAGCTGTTGTTAGTGTGGAGTAACCAAAGAACGTCTATGTAAAGAAGGAAAGGCTCCATAGACGTAATGTAAACCAGTTTGTCTTCTACGCCGCTAGAAAGAAGAGGGAAAATTCGCCAAGGGATTTGGCGACGGAACCTGTTGGCGAGAATTTTCCCTCTGTGATGTACTGGACCTGGCCGAGATTTTCCTCTTTCGTCACGTGTGCAGAAAATTGAGGAACACGGATTAAGATGAATAAGGTAAAGTTTCACTTTCACTGGCTGTTGAACTTGCATTATCCATATCGCAGTTTGAAGTCTGATTTTATATCCGTCAATATGGAGGGAAAAAATTGGAGTCACACAACTTTAAACTCTTGATAAAAGTGACAGTCGAACCTGTTCGAACTTCGACATAAGCTTCGAGCTTTGGCGCTTTTTGGTGACAGATATGTTACGCATGCGCAGCTGTTTCCCTTTTCTTTCGAAGGGAGCCACTCCTGCTGTTGCGAAGCTTTCCTTCTTAACAATACATATTCTTTGAAGTAACTGTTGTTGGAAGCTGTCATAAAGGTAAACTAGAGTTACATGATTTACCAGTGTTATTTATTAGAAAAATTGATTTTTATGTGCTATTTTTGGAGGTGCGGAAAGGATTAACTGGATTTCCATTATTTTCAATGGGGAAGTTTGTTTCTAGATACGAGAAATGCGCTATACGAGCTCAATACTGGAACGAATTAAACTCGTATCTGGAGGTTCCACTGTACTAGGCTTAGTTTAAATCTTGAATTTGAATTTGACTGTTAACTTTAAATTAGCTCGTCATATGTGGTAGCTGACCTTGCCAATCACGAGAAGTGCGTTTTATGTGCAAGTTTGATGTCTGATTTAATGGAAAGGTTTGTTGCAAAACCTTTTTAAGACTCTGTCAGCTTTTTTCCGAAGAAGCGATAATTCGCTACAAGTCTGTTAGGGTTTGATACTAGTTTATATTACCAAAGAAGACCAAATTCTATACATAGTTAACAATTTTAGTTTCACTTAGTTATAAAATTTCGTTCATACTGTTCGAATAGAATTTTCATGAGGAATTCGACAGTGGGAGCTAAAATTTCATTCCGAATGTAGCAGCCACTTTGCAGTGTTGTTACCTCGTGCATTAAATTTTAAATGATCTATGTCCGTTCGTTTTGACATCCCTACTTCCATACCTATATTCATATGCATTATCCTGATGTATCTCAAATCTTGCTGAATAAAATACGAATATGTATATTTTTTATTTTGCATTGAGAAAAATACTACAAATAGAATCTTTCTAGAGTCCGAATATTGAATAATTCGCGAACTGTTCAAATGAGCATGAAAAGGAGAAGAAAGGGGAAACATCTTTTGGTTGATAATAAAAGTTTTTAAATAAAGCAAAGTTTGAAATCATATCTTATAAGGTATTTCTCCCGCCTTCTTAGCATGCCTTCGTGGTGTAGTGGTCAGCACACTCGACGCGAATTCGAGTGGTCCGTGGTTCGAGTTCCGGCGAGGGCATTGCTCATCTTTCACATCTCCCGCTTCGAAATAACCTAATGTTTCTAAAATTTAATGTAAAATGAATTTAAGACTACACTTTTTGAAAATCCACCTTAATTTATTACAAAGGCACAAATGCTTGAAAGTTTCAAAAGTTGGCAGCCAATCTTTCCGTCTCGAATAACAGCTTATCTACATAGAGCGCTGTCCAGTGCACTCATTTTTTCATCTCTAAATGAGTGTGTATGTTTTAAAAAAGAGTGAAACCCCTCGGTTTCCAAATAAGTGTTTTATTATTCCCTCAAATAAAAAAGCTTTTGAGTGTCAGAAAGTCAGAAAGGCATAATCTTTACATTTACAATAATGCAAAAATATCTTCTTTCGATTTCAGCTTATTTCTGTTAAAACGATTCAAAAATTATAAAAAAGGAAAGGATGGTAAGAGGAAAGAAATCAAAAGGAAACGTTTGAATTTCTGTCTGAAAAGAGAGAGCTAAATTGCATCTTGCAATAGTTTCAAATCTGTGTACCATAGAAGCACATTTCCGGAAAATAAATTGTTGCGGCTCTTAAATTATCCTGAATTACAATGCGGAATTTACTCAGAGGTATACTTCCATTCTTATTTACACCGGCTTTTACTGTCATTAAATTATGTCTGCAATATAGCCTGTGATAAATCAGTACATGGGACATACTTTACACAGGAGATTGTCCTAAGGACTTTACAGGAATATTCTAGGAGGTTTTAAGGATGTATATTTCGAACTAAGTTAACTCATTCGAGAATCCTAAAGTTATTTTTACATTGTATGAGAAATGTCAAAGGGAAGAATTCGAAATTAATGTAACATTCCTCGATAAACTGAATTAATCAATTTTATTTTCCCAACCCCTTCAATTTATTTTCCCAACCCCTTCAGTTTCGATCAATCGAAGTTCGATCATTTATACATATATTGATGCGAGTTATGAGATTGTTGATGTTTTTTTAAATCATGATTCCAGATAAGCAGGTCATAACCTGTCATATTAATAAATGAATCAAATATTACCAATTTATAAGGAAAATAAGCTCAATAAGTAGCACACACACCACAATGATAAATGTAAATAACTCAAGGTACATAACAAATATTTAGAAATTCTTCCTTAGCACATGAAACAAAGTGCATAAGAAGTAACGTTCCTCAAATCACTCTCAGGGTAAATCCTAACTTGTAGTTCACTTATCCGCTAAGTCTTGCCGCTGATTCGCTGCAAGAACGAATATTCATTCTGAAAGATTATATTATAGCTCGTCTTTATGTAAAATTTCGGAAGAGTATTATTTTTCACTGTAGGAAACGATCTTTTAGTTCATTGCCAAAAATCATTGCAGAATTTGAACATCTCTCTCTTTCCTTTTAAATACATTATTAGCTTCATTCATGCAAATATCTGAGACCGTAAATATTTTTCGTTTATTTCTTTTAAAAATTATTTTTTTAAATCTAAAATTTTTTTCTTTCCTACATTTCGGGAGAGGCCAATGTCCAGTCAGCCCCCCCCTCCACTATGTAATCCCTTTGGGAAAGGGGGGTAATGAAGATTGATGATTTTGCGGAAACAGCACGTTTTTGACAACCGCGGAAACAGGAATCGCGGAAAAAGGAAGACACCTTTAAGACATATTGTCTAGATTTAAGGGAGAAGGAATCAATATTTAAGAAAGTATATTACAATTCATTTAAGACTACAGTGTAAATTTTTTATTCCAATATTTTGAAAAATGTTATCAAATGACAATTTTTTTTTTATTTTGTTATATTCTATTGAGTTTTTGACTCATTCGGCTAGGAAATACATTTTCCTTCTTGAAAATTTTTTCATGCGTTTTTTTCTAAAGATTTCACATGCTAAAATTATCGCAGTTTGAAATTCTGCCCTATCTGATTAATTTCTTAAACTGAAATTATTGCTTAACAGCTGCTTTTTCAAGAGATACGTCAATGATATAATCTTTTGAAACAGCGTTAGGTTCTGTCCTTACTGCTCTCCATTCTTAAAATATTACAGATTTTCGGGATTTGTTATTACTTTCCTTTCTCTCCAATAGATGGCGCCGTTAATTCACTCATCTTCATCTTGCTCTACATGGAGTTTTTTCCTTCGTGATTCCTCCTCCTTTCTCCAAATGAATGATATTAAAAAATATTACTTAATCCTCTTCTGCATTGCATAACTGATCCTATAAAGGAAATTCAAGTTCTTTGTATGGACAAAGAACTTGAAATGTTTATATTTTGAGACTCAACACGGATTTCAGGAGTTGGCAGATTTCACGTCGGCGGATTTTCGGTATTTGACTGTATATATATATACACACACACACACATATATATATATTTGTTCTATATATATATGTGTGTATATACTCTCTTCTTCCTCTGTTACTTGGCTTCTTGACGTCAAACTTTTTTTAGTCTTATATGTTGGTAAATTGTGCCTTTTTTGCTTTAAAAAATGATTGAATTATGTTGTTCTTATCTTCCAGTTAAGGTTTTTATCCGTTATTTAATCTACATGCAATAGTTCTAGAATAATCAACAATTTAAAAGAGTCTTAAGTATGGCTAACCCTAATTTTGTTTTTTACCATAGCAACCATAAAGAACAATGTTTGATATGGATGAAAGCCAAATCAGAAAATAGGTCTTTTATCTGGCGGTTGAAAGACTATGGCATTTTCATTCATGTCAGAAGGCCCGGATTAAGACTTTCAAGAGGTTCTAAGCACTTAAAAGATTTTTTTATACTCCATTATTATATATTTACCTCAGTTTTTCTGCATTTTTGCTCTCTCGGTCTTGGTTTAACTGTACCTTACATTCCATGGTAAAAGCAGCGTTGGGAAGATTTTGTCGTACCTCTTTTCAAGAGTGTCTTAAGATTTTTTATTTCACTCCTTATCCGTGATGCCCAAAGCACATGCTTACGTTTCTTAAAGGTTAATCCAGCTGTGTATGTCAGCCTAGGCCGCCCACCCGTGATAGTGGGTTAGTGACGCTGACTGCAGTACCGAAGGGCCTGGGTTCGAATCCCATAGAAGGCATATAGATCTTTGTAAATGTATAGTGTTTGTGCGGCAAAGGACACCATAAATATATGCCGAGCCGAAAGTTCTCTAGAGAGGTTGGTCGTAAGAGAATAGGGGTTGAAGACCCTCGCACCCGACGATGAATTTCGTGGGCTTGTTCTGATGTTACTGTTAGACAAGTGAGACAAGTTAGAACAACATATTTTCTTACAATCGCCTAGAAATATGTTCCTTTTTGTACTTTTTGAGCAGGTATTGCCCTCATTTATCCGCATTCGAATTAAACCATTCACACTGAAAGCAATAAAATATATTTTTTTCATATATGTAATAGAGAAAAGTTACGAGAAAAAGAGTTAACTGGATTTTCTGGTCTTGTGTATAATGTAAGATTTGTTTTTACTCGCGATAATTTTCGTTTGCATTTTTATTCTCGCTGTTCAAGAATAATTTACGCAAGGGCAAATGGTGTACAAGTCTCAAAGCCACCATCAAGAGGGCTGTAAATTTTCCTACAGTGTTTAAAATGTGTAATAGTTTGAGCTTTTTTTCAATTTTCAATTTTAAAAATAAATAATAATACATTTTTACTTCCTTGTACGAAGTAAAAAGTATTGTAATCGTGAAAAGTTTCAGGCAGCATATTTCAACGAAAATATCCATTTTGACCGCTATCGAATGCAATTTAACGAAGTTTTTGCGTGACATCTGTACGTAAGGACAGAATAAAAGACACTTTTCCTCCAAAAAATTATAAAACTGCTTTAAAATGACTTCTGAAGAGAATTTTTTGTGGTGTCTGTACGTACGTACGTACGTACGTAAGTGTGTATCTCGCATAACTCAAAAACGAGTATCCTCAGAACGTTGAAATTTTGTATATAGGACTGCTGCTGCAAATGGGCTCACTTTTGTATTTTACATATAATAATTGTCAAAATAAGTAAATAATTGTAAACTATATTCCAGTATAAGTTATAAAAACATGAATAAGAGGAATTTTTTCCAGGAATATTTTTCTGCGAGATGTTTTTTCAAGGATAATTTCTCCTACATCCACGTTAAATACATAAATAAAACATTGAAAGGGTTATTATATTTTTATCGTGGCATTTTAAAACTCAGATATTTTTTTTTTTTTTTTCTATAAACATATAAGTAACAGGTGATTTATTATACAAAGCATTCGAACTTTCTGCATGGGCCGATCTGTATAGAGAAGTTACTTTAGATCTTTCAAGAACACATCTCACTGATATTTAATTCAATCAATGAGGGCATAGCACATTTTTCATGTCTCATTCTTCAGTAAAAAAAAAAAGAAAAAGAAAGAAAGAAAGAAAGAAACTAATGATTCTACAGATTTAAAAATTAATTAAGGTTTAATGCAATAAATCTTTTCGAATTCCGCTTATCACTGACGAGCAATTGCACGGAAATCTATTTCAAGATAAAACTATTGCAAGGAAATCTATTTCAAGGGCATAGCACATTTTTCATGTCTCATTCTTCAGTTAAAAAAAAAAAAAAAAAAAAAAAAAACTAATGATTCTACAGATTTAAAAATTAATTAAGGTTTAATGCAATAAATCTTTTCGAATTCCGCTTATCACTGACGAGCAATTGCAAGGAAATCTATTTCAAGATAAAACTGAAACATCAAAATTAGAATATGTTACTACCAAACTGTATTGTACATAAGCAGATCTAGTGAAAAATTATTCACTTTTTGTAATAGCCGTTTCTTAATGCGCCTGTCTATTTAACCAACGAGGGGCCCACCAGCCCACCAGCGGCCAAGCGGTAAAAACGCTGAACACTGGTAGTTCGGTCCGAGGTTCGAATCCCACGAACGGGCTGGCTGCATGGGCGTTTTTGTGGCTCTCCCCATGTGTAACGTGTATACGAGCCGGTTTCTCTTAGAAAGTCCTCCACGAAGGCATCCCTCCCTTTATTTAGGTAGATAGCTCTCGTGTGCTTTGCCATAATTAAATAATCCAATCCTATTTAACCAACGTGCTTGTAATTTTAAAACATTGACCCTTCATCAAAGATAAATAACAATAATACTAAATTGTCTTATTTTAATGAACGACTACAAAATTTACAAAATTAAATCCAAGAAAATGCGTATCTGTTCTTATTGACTCCATATGTTTTTCATGTCAGTGAATGAGTAAATTTAAGAAACATCTTGAAGAAAAACACTTTGAGATGTTCATAGCCATAATCTGCGGATTTTCTATCCTAGCTAAATAGTAAATACTCAGTGTATACTCGCGTAATATTCGCACCCCCGTTTCGAAACAGAAAAAACTGTCAAAAGTGTACAATATTGTGCAGTAGATTTTCCCGCATAATAGTCGCAAATTGGCAAAAAAGTGCGACTATTACGTGAGTAAATATGGTGTTGCTATTTTAGTGAAACATCTTTTGCGATCCTCGAGCGTCAGCCATCTAATAAAATAAACGCACAACCAACTATATCTTGAATAATAAAGTCTTTTCCTTATTAAATTAATGCACATGTATCCATGTGGCTTAATACGACGAAATAATGCCATAGCATACAATTTCCAACCATTTGGCTTTGCCATTTTGAACAACTCCTTTCGATTTAATGTTCTATATCGTTGATATCCTGTAGACTGATTCTTAAACCAATAAGCCTATTACAACATCGCTTCGAGGAATCTATATGCCAGACACGAAGTGAAATTTCTTTTTATTCTTTTGATATTTATATTTTTTTAGTATTTTAAATATACACTTTTCGTCAATTTTTACTTCCTTGTACGAAGTAAAAAGGAAATATTGTAATCGCGAAAAATTTCAGGCAGCATATTTCAACGAAAATATCCGTTTTGACCGCTATCGAATGCAATTTAAAGATTTTTTTGCGTGATATCTGTACGTAAGGACAGAATAAAAGACTCGTTTCCTCCAGAAAAATTATAAAACTGCTTTAAAATTAATTCTGAAGAGAATTTTTCGTGGCTTCTGTACGAACGTACGTACGTATTTCGCATAACTCCAAAACGAGTAGCCTGAGAACGTTGAAATTGTGTATATAGGACTGCTATAACATGTAGATGTGCACCTCGTATTTTGGTTGCAATCGGCCGCACCAAACGTATATAAATATATTTATATATATATATATATATATATCCACTCTGTTACCCGGATCAGTGATCTCAGTTTCTTTACTCTTATATGTTTGTAAATTGTACATTTTTTGCTTTAAAAATGATTGAATTATGTTTTTATCTTCCGGTTAAGGTTTTTATGCCTTTAGTAAATCTGTGTGCAATATTTTTAGAATTATCAACAATTTTAAAGTTGTTTAAGTACGGTTAAGCCCTTATGTTCATGGCGGCCATTGATTATTTACATATGAAACAGCATACTAGCGGATTTGTTGCCAATCTAGAGAAACTTAGCTTCGCAACAACAAAGATAACGCCTTCATTTATTATTGCCAATTAAATCATGCTTAATCCTTTCTGGAATTTGTTCGAGGAAATAAGAGTTTAAGATTTACTTCGTAATTTTTAATAGAGATATTTTGAGTTTTTATGTACTTTTGCCTTCTCGCGAAGTGAGAACCGAATTAATTGAATGAGAAATACTCGATCGTCTGTGAAAAACTGTTTCTTTTTTGTTTTGTTTGAATTTCTTTTATACATCGTTCTAGCTATATTATAGTATTTCAATAGAACATGTGGCAACGATTAGATAATTCTATTCTTTAAATGATATAAATTTTGTGCATTATCAGTAATAATATGAACGAAATATAATACTGTTAAGTGAATCTAGCGCCAGAATGTCGCTATGGTAAACACATACTACAGTGAATTTTAAAGAATGCATTTATTCTATTGTGGTTTATGCGGTGCCGGCGAAGTATATTTAATTCAATCCAATAAGTCTAAATGAAATGCAAGAAAAAATGCGTATAATTTAATATTTCGTACAAGGAAGTCATGTGGTGTACACATCAGATTTTTTTTTTTTTTTTTTTTTTGAAATTTTACTGATAAATTCTTCGAGACATTAGATTGTATTAATAATATGAAGTCTTAAGACTAAAATTTGCGCTTATTAGTGATTACTTGTAATCTGTTCCGAGAAGATATTAGATACTTTAACAGTATTACTACTTGGCAGTCTCAGTTCATGTGCTAAATATATCATTCATACGATAATCGGATACAAGAATGAAAACAAAACCTCCTTCCGTTAAACTTCCGTCGTCTCGACATTTCGCGGGCTAGGTGTCCTTTCAACTATGGAGGTCCTCTCAAAATGATGAAATTAGGAAGTCTTTGTTCGTAAACCAAAACCTATTCATAGCGCAATCAACGCATTTCACACGACGTTTTATTCAAGTTTCTCCAATGTCAACCGCTAATGTCCCGGCAATTAGAAAGTCGTTTCTCACAACATCTCACAAAGCTGTCTTTGGGTGGTCCTGCGGTGGGTTGACCCTCTATTTATTGCTGGAGAAGGCGCCGAAAGGTGGGCCGAACAAAGACTTGGTTCATTTTCACTTAAGGCAGAATAAATGTGATTTAGGTTCCTAGATTTGACGATTTATCACATGTTGGTGAAAATACCTTATTTCATTTTTAATGTAAAAGAATGTAATGTAACAATAAAAAAAAATTAAACTTGTGATGGAAGGGGATAATTATTGTGTCTACGGTATGGACACTTGTGTTAAAACTCGTCACGTAAGGTATGTGAGAGTGAAAATGCAGCCAAAGATTTCGTAAGAATTATGTTAATTTTATTAACAGTTAAATTTTAAGTTAAAGTTCCTTTCCTGTCAAATTCTTAACTTAGCGAGAGAGTATCAGAATTTTTTATTTCCGCGCGTCTGCCTTTTGGCCTCTCTCTCTCTCTCTCTCTCTGTCTCTCTCTCTCTCTCTCTCGCCCACCAGCGGCCGAGCGGTAAAGTCGCTGAACACTGGTAGTTCGGTCCGAGGTTCGAATCCCGCGAACGGGCTGGCTGCATGGGTGTTTTCGTGGTTTTCCCCATGTGTAACGTGTATACGAGCCAGTTTCCCTTAAAAAGTCCTCCACGAAGGCATTCCTCCCCTTAGGCAGATAGCCCTAGTGTGCTTTGCCATAATTAAATACACACACACACACTCTCTCTCTCTCTCTCTCAAAGCTCTCATTACTCTCGGCCGTACCCGTACTCAGGCCCTTGATAGGCTTCGTAGTCAAATAAGTTAAAGGGCCAACTCGATTTGAATCTTGATAGCTTCGGCTATATTTCTTTAGTTAGTTTTAGTTTTAGTTTAATTCTTAGTCTCTTAAATTCAAGCCCAAGTGTCGGCTTTGATTGTACACTCCAAGACGGAGTTTTGTTAAATCTTATTGGAATAATAAAGGGTTAGTTACCCTTTCATCTTGTTGTTTCTTGTCACGCGAACTTAAGCTATTATTCGCTAAATAGTTCTTAAGATTCGTCACTTTCTACAGTAACTGAGAATTACACTAAGTGAAAATCCCACAAGTTAATGTTAGGAAATATAAAGTGCTTGATAATAATTGTGAATAAAATGTTTGAGAAAGAATGTACGAGATACGTATTAAAAATTACCAGACAATTGAACTTTTACAAAAACTTCTTAAGCTTACTGAATGTGGATGGAAGAAAATGTTCAGTAAGTTTATAGATATTAGATAAAACATAAATAAAATAATACAGAGTTAGTTACTTACCATTTTTAGAATAGTTAAGGATTGACAAAAGCAAAATTTGAAAATAGTATCATGTTATTAGGTGGCACTCAGATGTAGTTAGATTTTGACATTAATTAATGTAAGTTACATGCATAAGGTATAATCATTATAGAGAGAAGATATGTACAGAAAAAATAGAGAATTTCATTGCTTTATGATACATTTAACTTTTAAAATTTCAGGAAATTTACTTAAACAAAAGTTTCACTGGAAGAAACTGCTATAAGAGGTAGCAGAACTGTACCAAATGTTAAAATAGGAAATCAGACATTAAAATGAATTCCACTGAATATAAAAAAATAAAAAAAAAAAAATGACAATTACTTGAAAGGATTTATATAATTTTATGAAATTTAAATAGAAAATAAAATTTTTGTAAGAGTAGAGAAGAAGTAGTGTAATGATATTTTGCGTAATAATTTTCCAACGTGTTAAGAATTTTTTTCCTTTATTTCCACAAAACTTTGCTGCATTGTTTCGTTTATAATGTTGAAGAAAATCAATGCTCAATTTTGAATATTAATGTATTCGTAATAATTGAGAGTACAGATATTCCATTCTTTTAATGAGTTTCAGACATACTTTTCATCGGCAATTGTATATTTTATCGACGTAATCACTAATTTGAAAGACCAGTGAAAACAATTTCGATTTATGCGAACATTTTTCAATCTGTAGATTTTTAAAGAACGTGAAACAGCACAGGAGAAACTATTAAAAACTCACCTAATTCTTTGACCTAAGAATTTTGACTTCTTTTACCTCTAATCATGAAAATATCTAGCTTATTTGAAAACACAGAGTACATTAACTGAAATAGCGCAACTCTGAATCGATACTTAATTTTGAAAATGGTTGAATTATATTCCTTTAAATTTTAAATTTTCTTAAAATCTTTCTTTTTTAGGATGACTGCTTTCGAAGAGGACTTTGTGAAGGAAGCTTTTCCTTGAAAACATCATGCAAACCAGGCCTTTCATACTGTCTAACACATACAGAGCTTGAGAAAAACCACCAGTGCTCAGTAGTTTCATTTATTTAGCGGCGCGTGAGTTTAATTTCTACATGAAATATTCCTTCATGAAGACATCCTTCTTTATGTAAATAGCCGTTGAGCCATAATAAACAACACGAATGTGTTCTGTAATTTTTCATGAGATTTATCATAAACTTTCGGTGCCGCTTAGGGTTACCTTATTCTTCTATAGATGAAATATAGTGGACCTTTTTTTCCGCACACCATGTAAGATGATATATTAAAGGCATATTTTATAAAAATTAAGTGAAATCTGTTTTATATAAATAATAAAGTGGTGAAGATTTACAAAGGGCCGTAAGAAAAGAAATTCCATTCGTTTATGTTACTGAAACTTCTATGAGAATTCTTATTAAATATCGTTTGAAATAAAATACTAAAAAATGGAGGCAATAATGAAATCGTTTTCGTTAGTGCTTCCGTAAACGAATGCTTTTTATTTTGGCGAATTTTGATAACTGCATCTTTTTACGACTATTTTACGAAGAGCTATGTTAAGTATTTTTATAAACATGTGTATTGATTGCATTATAATTTACTTTGTTTAAATTTTTATTTCTGGTCAAATATCGCCAAATGATAAATATACATGGCAAACCTAGAACTGGAATTGTCCTCAAGAGAGTTTAGAGGAGAAGTCGGGAAGCGATAAACATTTAGAAAGAAAGTTTCGCCAATCATCTTTGACTAATGGAATTAGCCAGCAGTAAAAGCGCGATAACCATTACTTTGTAATTGAATCCTCTTTCACTTTTGTGTTTTACTTGTAAGCAATTTGTTCATTGTATTGTTAATAATCCTGTGGGTTTCACTTTTTCTGTTCAAAAATAAGATCGGAAATACTTTTATAAATAGCAGAGTTTTATTAAACAGACTAAGATGTATGTTTATTTAAAGCGGATTAATGAATTAAAAAAATGCATTAAATGTCATACAATTTTTTAACCCAAAAGGGACGTTAGCTCTTTTTGGGCATTTTCCGTTGAATCATTATAAATGGCATATTGTTGTTCAAATTATTACCACGCAGCATTATGTTTAAAGAAAATGAATAACGAAGAATCTGCATCAACGTATGCCTATTTCTGGCCCTGTGAAAAAGCAGCGGCACCTAGAGCTATCAAATTTTGAATAACGTAGTCCTCCACCGGAACATGGACACCTGGAAGCCCGAATTTTGAATTTCAAATCTGTTTTATGATCGATTTCACATTTTTTAAAATCTTTACATATTTTGATTAACAGACTCACGATTTGAAAGCGAGCAGTGACAACACTGAGCAGAAAAACCATTTGTATCTCCAGCGCGCGAGACTGTCTATCGGAAATTCTAAAGATATGTTGTTTTTAAATATTTTTTCACCGTGCTGTTGAGAATCGAATTTTATGTGGCGGAAGCACCAAGAATGTGATATTTAATAAATAAAATATACATACAAAACGTTTAGTTATAAGAAGACAATAAAAAGTTTTGTTAAGACATGTTAGTAAGAAAACTGAACGTTGATATGATGAGCTAAGAAACGACTGAAAGAAAAAAGAAAATTGTATGCCAACACTTACCGCTGCATCGGGAATTCGGAACATTAAACTCCTATGCAGCTTTTAAATTTTTTGTAGTTTTGCTGTTGAACTGTATACGACATAAGCGCGAAGAAAATGATGCTTAATAATGAAGCTAAAAAGACAAAAAATAAAGAGAGGCTTAGTAGGTATGAGTGTATCAGTAGACTGCGAGGTCAGCGAAAGCATAAAAAAACCTTAACAAACCCTTCTGGACGATCGGAAGCGTTTTAAATTCTTTAAAAAAAAAAAAAAAAACCTGCTCACAAAAGAAAATGTGCATGAATATTTCCAAATTTAAAAGACTACTTTTTTTTTTTTTTTTTCCTCGAAGAAGTATATTTTTGCTTTAGTTTCTTCGTTATTCTACTTCCCTTACTTCTTTGTTCTACAAAGTAGGGGATTTTCAACCTGAAAGTCATCTGAAAATAATTATTTAACGCAGAGACGTTGAGTATATTATAATGTCTATTCAAATAACTAAATTTTATACTTATGCATACAACATAATGCTACAGCGTTATTCGTTTGCGTTTCGAATTTTAGTATTCTGAGGCACTGTTCCTGCATTCTAAACTTGATTTCAGAGTCTGCTGGCATTCTGTGAAATTCCAAAAATGTCTTTAAATTCTTGTTTAAAGATGTCTTTAAATTCTTGGTTAAACTTCTTGTTTTCTGATACACAATTTCAGAATTTGATAAATCTTTCCTCATGAGATTCATAAAAATGTTTTCGCGATGTTGTATACTAATAAACTAACACCTTGCTGATAGGTAAGCAAAGAATTCGAAGACAATATACATAAATTATAATAATGCAAAACAAAAATTGTAAACCGAAATTTTTGATAGAGGTAGTCAATTGTTTAGTGTTTGCTTTACATTTACGTTTTAAATTAGTGGATTCCTTTTAAAATTTTGTGCTATTTATAGCCCCATTTCCTCCACTGAGCTACTCTAATATTACTGATAATATTACCTCTATATTATCTATACCTACCAATCTATCTCTATACCTACCAATATGACTATAAAGTGAATTTATATATCGGTAATTAGTACCAAATTTACAAATAAATAGATATTTGGAGAAAACACTGTTATCAAAAGCATAGCTTTTTTTTAGTACTATACATCATTTACTGTGTTCACAGAACTTACGATACCTTCTTATGTAGTGTTATTTCTTTTTTCACACTTATTTTTTAATTCTAGAAAAGCTTTCTAAGTTACGGTACATTTTCACTTTAGGAAACTGAAGGTTCACTTTAAGTAATAGAAACAGCTAGTAAGATATGAAATCTGGCGATACAGGAGTTATTCAGTGAAAGCTGTATTTGTCTTTGAAACCAGCAGGTTGACGATGAACGGATTACATGAAGATGGAACGAAATTCTTTCACATTGAGCCATTTCTTATTTTACGCTTCACATCATACCAGAAATGGCCGAGTCATCGATGAATTCCGTTTAGAAGCCGGGTCCATTATGTTGAGCAAGGAGTTTGTTGTCTTATTTTATTAAGGAAAAACGTCCTTTAAAATCCCTCTTCGTCAATATTAATAATCGTAACAATTGAAAAATAAAAGCGCCAACATGCCTTTTATTCCTAAAAAAGAAGTTTCTTTTACCTATACAGACGGTTGATTCGTTTCTTTTGGTTGTTAGTAAAATGACACTACTGATGACTCGTTTAAAAATTTGGGATCACTGTGCCATTTGAATCAAAACCTTACTGTTTTTCGCTTTTCAGCATTTAAATCTGAAACAGCTCATATAGGTTCGATGAATTCAAACAAAGCACTCCATTTCTTCAAGAAGATGATATCATAAACGTTGAACAGTTATTGAGACTTGTTAATCATCGTCACTAATTACTAATTGCTACGTAACTCGTCACTAATTGCTATGTAACCGTCCCACTGAAATTGATTTAAAAAAATCTGATGTGTACACCACATGACTTCTTTGTACAGAATATTAAATTATACGCATTTTTTCTTGCATTTCATTTAAACTTATTGGATTGAATTAAATCTACTTCGTCGACAGCCGCATAAGCCACAATAGAATAAATGCACTCTTTAAAATTCACTCTAGTATTTGTTTACCATAGCGACACTCTGGCGCTAGATTCACTTAACAGTATTATATTTGGTTCATATTATAACTCATAATGCACAAAATTTATATCATTTAAAGAATAGAATTATCTAACCGTTGCATATGTTCTATTCAAACACTATAATAAAGCTAGAATGATGTATAAAAAATTAAGCAAACAAAACAAAAAAGAAACAGTTTTTCACAGACGATTGAGTATTTCTCCTTCAATTAATTCAGTTCTCCCTTCGCGAGAAGGCAAAAATACATAAAAACTCAAAATATCTGTATTAAAAATTACGAAGTAAATCTTAAACACTTATTTCCTCGAAAAAATTCCAGAAAGGATTAAGCATGATTTAATTGGCAATAATAAATGAAGGCGATATCTTTGTTGTTGCGAAGCTAAGTTTCTCTAGATTGGCAACAAATCCACTAGTCTGCTGTTTCATATGTAAACAATCAATGGCCGCCATGAACATAAAGGCTTAACCGTACTTAAACAACTTTAAAATTGTTGATAATTCTAAAAATATTGCATACAGATTTACTAAAGGCATAAAAACCTTAACCGGAACATAAGAACAACATAATTCGATCATTTTTAAAGCAAAAAACGTACAATTTACAAACATATAAGAGTAAAGAAACTGAGATTACTGAGCCGGGTAAGAGAGTGGATATATATATAAATATATTTATATACGTTTGGCGCGGCCGATTGCAACCAAAATACGAGATGCACATCTACATGTTATAGCAGTCCTATATACAAAATTTCAACGTTCTGAGACTACTCGTTTTTGAGTTATGCGAGATACGTACGTACAGACACCACGAAAAATTCTCTTCAGAATTAATTTTGAAGCAGTTTTATAATTTTTTTGAAGGAAAAGACTTTTATTCTGACCTTACGTACAGATATCACGCAAAAACATCGTTAAATTGCATTCTATAGCGGTCAAAATGGATATTTGCTTTGAAATATGCTGCCTGAAACTTTTCGGGATTAAAATACTTCCTTTTTTTTTCGTACAAGGAAGTAAAAATGGCAATCCTAAAACTTTGCAAATCAACAGTTTAATTCTGGAATGAGATACTCCTTCCTGCTGGAATGAATTCTTTAAATGTCTTTTTCTAGCTTAGCAGTATGACAAGGTGAGGCATCTGTTTCTATGCCTAGCAACAGATTCAGGAAGAATAATAATTCCTTTACTGTCTTCGAAATACACCAGCGTAGTTAAATCTAAGAAATGCTTACTTTTCGCAGAAATATAAGGAATAACATTTTCAAATCGAACCTGAACTTGTTTTTATCATTAGTTAAAGAATGTGGCCCAGACTGGGAAACAACATTTTCGTGTCCGTGACTTCCCCAGAAAATTGACAAATTAATGCTTGATTTATCTTTTAACACTCTTGCAATTAAAACAACGGCTCTCCTGTAATCATTTTCTGACTTGGCAAAGATTTCCTTATTGCGAACACAACTAGGATGGTCGAGGTCTAGCTTCATTTTTAAAATTCATTGCATTCTTTTCGAATTTAAAACAAAACTTAATGCTCGCTCTTTGTTTCGTGCTGCTTGTTTAAAAAAACATTCTGTTATTCAGTAAACAAAATGGCGCCCTATTTCTCGTCATGTTTAATGAGCGGCAATGGAATATTGCCTGATTATAGTTGATGCTCAGAAATTTAGATGCATTTCTTCACCACAATGTCTCGATCAGAGCCGCAATAAAAATTGGCGAGATTTTAGAGTTCCTTTTTTTCCGTTCCTTATTTTCTGGGTGACATTTTTACAGCTCCTTATTTTCCGGGGACATTCTTTCCGTTTCCATTTTTTCCGGGTGACATTTTTTCCGCACACCCAATAAAAATCAGTTTAATTATTTGTTGCATCGCGTATGAGTTGTTCGAATTTGCTTCCATTAAAAAACTTGATTGCTTCAAATATCAAAAATGGGATTATGTTATTATCCTTATTTGGACCCATTTGTGGCTGAGCGGTTAAGTGGCTGAAGACTGGTGTTTCGACTTGGTGGGTTCGAATCCAGGAGAATGGGCTGGCTGCATGGGCGTTTTCGTGGATTTCCCCATGTGTGACGTGTATATGCGCCAGTTTTCCATAGAAAAACTTCCGTGAAGGCATCTTTACTCCTTAGACAGATAGGCGTAGTGGGAAGAATAGGATATCAAAAAACTTTGAAATATGCTGTCGAATAAAATACAAAGGTCTTGTTTAGTACTGCTGTGCTTCTTGATTTTTCCTGTTGAAATTATTTTTATTAATTTCTCTGCTTGTCTAATAAGCAATATAACAATGCAAAAATGTTAAATGTTTCAATTTTCTCTGTTTATGTCTGATATAGTTCCGAAGTCTTTGGCATAATTCCTCAAATTAAAGTTCTTTGTGATGAACTTGCAGATGTTAACTAATTAAGTACAATGTTTAACTGACTGAGTATAACTAAAATCAAGACACTACACAGCTGAGGAAAAATTGCTTCTCTGAAAAAACTTCTCATCTTTCTATCTTTTGGCAAGTTTCTGTAAAAAGATTTCTGCGAAAGACACAACAATGCTTTACTGGGATACCGTAACGCCTCCGGGTGGTGATTTGCATCAGTGTCGGCTAACTTCTTTTGATCAACTGCAGGGAGAAAGTGTTTAGAATTGTCTCTTTTCGAAAACCAACAAAGAATTTCCCAGGTGTTTACCTAACACCACTACTGGTGAAACGAACGAAAACCATTGTGCCTAGGTTACCCCGCATCTAGAGAAATTGTTTCCCGGCTTTTTAGACTGATAGAGTAAATATAGTAGAATCTTAGGCTCAGTTTGAGCGTTTCTGTTCATCCTAAGCTTTAAAAGCCAGAGCAATTTAAGCAGATTATATGATGAAAAATAACACACAGATTTCTGAACAAGTCAAATGCAATGAAAGTAATACTAATTAAGCTTTTTTATAATGGGAGAGTTTAACGAAATTAATTCTGGATTTTTTTTCCCTAGTGCCATACATTTTTCCCTAGTGCCTAGTCTCAGACTGGTGGCGTGAGACCACCGAAGCAATTTTATGCGTCTTGCGAAGAAATTTCAATTCTGAACATGTTGCAAATGCAATGTTACAAAGATTTCAAGATTTTATTATTTGAACTCCGAGCTTATATTGTTTTCATTACCACTAAAAACTAACATAAATAGTGCATCAAAACATTTATTAATCTAGGTAACTAATTTACAGTGTGATATAAATCTTATTCAAAAATTCGAAGATACAGATTTTATTAAATTTTTTTCATATTTTTTTATTTATTCAGTATTTTTACCTGTCAAAAATTAAATTAGCTGGGAATTTTCGCACTAAGAAAAATCACTTTGTTTGGAGATACAGTTATATGTGAACAGCCTTTTTTCACAGTTGAAAATTAATAAGAAAAATTTGATGTGTACAGCACATGACTTTCTTGTGCGAAATATTAAATTAAACGCAATTTTTTTTTTTTTCCTGCATTTCATTTAAACTGATTTCCTCGAATTTCATTAGAGATGTATTTCTCATTCAATTAATTCTGTTCTCAGTTCGAGACAAGGCAAAAATACATAAAACCTCAAAATACTTTCATTAAAATCTTAAAAATATAGAAACAAAATAAAACACCAAATACAGTTAAAACAATAAAAAAAATTACAATTAAAGTTAGAGTTTCTACGCAAGAACAAGCAATTCAGCCAGCAAGCAATAAAGCATATTTTTCAGTGCACAAAAATGAAAGTTTAATTTTGGTCTCACTCGGCAAAAGACACTGAAGGTGCAAAAACTGAATTCACTATTCTGCTAAGTTTCAAATGTAAGCAAACATGGCTGCTGTGATAAACAAAAATTAGGCTTAGCCACAATCAAACAACTTTTAAATTTTTGATAATTCTACCACTATTGCATGGAGATTAACGTAAGAAAAGGCATAAAAACATTAAACAGAAGATAAGAACAACATAATTCAATCATTTTTAAAGCAAAAAATGCGCAATTTCCCAACATATAAGAATAAAAAAAAAAAAAAAAAAAAAACCCACTTTTGTGACGTACGTACACACGCCACGAAAAAATCTCTTCTAAAGACATTTTAAATCACTTTTATATACAATTCGTTTTGAACAAAAGAGTCCTTTCTCTCCTTACGTACAGATGTCACGCAAAAACATCGTTAAATTACATTCCATAGCGGTCAAAATGCATATTTTCGTTGAAATAGGATACCTGGAGTTTTTCGTGATTATAATACTTCATTTACTTCGTACAAGAAAATAAAAACGTCGATTGACAGATGAGCATCTGCAATCCGTGATGAAGATTATTTCTAGTAACTTTCCGAAGCTACAAACTTTATAAAAATTTAAATGCCATTTAGTGTCAAGATGTAGTAAGAAATAAAAGAAGTATATTATGTAATGTTTACATACAAACATATGTATTTTTATTTATGCGTTGAAGAAAAATTTAATAAATAAAAGAGAGAGAAACTAAGTCTTTTCTCAAGCTTTGTCCACTTTTTCTGAAAAGGTAAGAAAGTTTTCCTAATTTCTTTCAGTTTAAATTAAAATAAGTTCTTTACTGATCAATTAAACATGTTAAAATTATTTTAAATAAACGTTAATCTGAAAATTTAATGTTTAGGTGTCAATATATTTGAATTACAAATTCCGACTGCACAAATGTCTTGCAGGTACCAAACTTTAGATTTCACATAGAAAATAAAATACAAGTTTGAAATTTTTTTCCTTTGCGATACTATTATCATTGTTCATGTATGTTTTAAAAAATACTTAGTAGAAGAAATTAAAAAAATTTATTAAATATTTTTTTATTTTATATGCAAATTCATACTTTATATTTGATTCTTTTCTATCAAGGTTTTGAAATACATAATAGTTACTGTTTTAAATATCATAGAAGTTATTTCAAAATTTAATTACTGATTTGCAACAGAGTCCAGCTCTGCTCATCACAGTCATGTTTATATTTGCTTTATAAGGTATTTCTCTCACTTCCCTAGCGTGACTTCGTGGTGTAACGGTAGCACGCTGGGCCGGTATTCCAGATGTCTGTGGTTCGATTCCCGGCTAAGGCGGTTGCATATTTTTTATCTTTTCTGCTTCCAATTAGCCTAATGACTCTACAAGTGGGGCCCGAACTAAAAGGGTTGTGGATGATGATTCTCCGCACCCAGGATTTGGCAACTATGTCTCTTAAAACCCTAGTCGCCCTTTAAAAAGGGGAGTATATAAGGTATTTCTCCCACTTCCCTAGCGTGCCTTCGTGGTGTAACGGTAGCACGCTGGGCCGGTATTCCAGAGGTCCGTGGTTCGATTCCCGGCGAAGGCGGTTGCATATTTTTCATCTTTCCTGCTTGAAATTAATGATTCTACAGCTTGAGAACGCAGTTTGCAAATTAAAGTTGGAAGGAATTTTCTCTTTCCTGTAAGCCATAAGGAATTTTTTCCTCGATTTTTCCTCGTTATTTAGATTTAAGGAATTCTGTAATGTAAGATGTAAAGATTTACTCTAACTAGGTACATCATTCTACAAGACTTTCCTTTTTAAAATAGCACTGGGTATTTGCTTTTTAAGATTCTTTCTAGAATTACCGAAAAAATCGGCTATTTATCCATCATATCACAGACACCATTGCCCAGAATGTATCAGAGGAGAAGAATGATATTGCACCAGCTCGAAGGGGGGGAGAGGGCAATGAATATACAGGTAACAAATATGTGAGAATAGAAGCCACAGTCTTGGTTAGGGGCTAGCAGTTAGATTCCGCCAAACACTATACTGTCTAGCCATCATATCAATTTACAGTCATGTTAATTATCATATGTTACATTATTTACTTTTGAGAGGCTGCACATATAATAAGTTACGAAATATAACTTTTTATACGGGTTTTCCAGCAAGAAATATCCAATTACACAGCTTCTATTCAGCTGCAAAGTAGTCAAATTTAAAAATAAATAAATAAATAAAAATCTGAACGTTTTCAGATTTTAAATTACGTCCAAAGGGGCGTTTTTTTAACGTTTTGTGTGTTACCTTTATTTATTAAATATCATGTTCTTCGCACTCAAATCATAAAATTCAGTTTAATAGCAGTTTAGCAAAATAATTTTAAAATGAGCGTATATCTTTAGCATTTCCGATATACAGTTCCGCGCGCTGGAGGTTTTTTTTTTTTTTTTCCTTAGAGTGTTGCCATTGCTCGCTTTTAAATCGTTGAGTTTGTTACTCAAAAATTCGTTAAAGTTTTACAAAATATGAAATCGATAATAAGACAAATTCCAAATTTGGTCTTCCACATGCCCATATTCGTAGGAGGTTTACGTCATTCAAAATTCGATGGCTCTAGGTACCGTTGTTTTATGACAATGCGAGAAATATACATACATTTATGCAGATTTTTCATTATTTAATTTCTTCAAATATAATGCAGGACTCTAACATTTGGTGGCAACAGTTTGAAAAGTGAAACGGACATTTATAGTGATTCATCGCAAAACGAAAACAATTGTCCTTCAGGGACAAAGCCCGTTTGAACTAAAAAGAATTAATTTTTAGAATCAATATTTACTACGAGATCACACATCAAAAATTTTACTGGGATATTTTAAAACAAAATTGCGGAGACTGGAAATTTCGTTAAGGGCTGAATTTAACCGCCACTGAAACAAATTATGAGACTTGCATTTACATTGCATATATATATTCGTTGTTAAATATAGTATTTGTAACAAAAAGTGATTTACATTTTGCAATAAATAAAATATTTAATAAGTATAGCAATTTTAATAATTTAATAAGCATAGCTGTTTTGCTATAAAGTATAAAAATATGAATAATATGGGGATTTTTTATCTTAAGATATATTTTTTTGGAATACATTTTAATGATTTATTTTTTACATTCCTCCAATGATATTAATGAGAGCTTTTTTATCCGATAAGCGACTGATCAATCGATGAAATTTTAACCGATCGACTAAATTATTCGTCAAGTTCTCAAAATTTTAATCGATTTGAAAGAAAATATGGAATATTCCCGCTGAGGAAATCAATGTTTAATTCTTATTACCGTATGTATTCACGTAATAGTCGCGCATTTTTTTGTCAATTTTTCATTGTGAAAGTCCCTAGGTGCGATTATTATGCGGAGAAATCTACTACACAATATTATACGCTTTTGACGATTTTTCCGGTTCAAAGTAGGGGGGGGTGACTATTATGCGAGTAAACATGGTAATGAGACGGAATTACAGAAACATAGCGTGGCGTTTTAGGATGATTTAAATTAAGGTTTTTCTGCCTGGCTATTGACGAGTTGCTCGTCATTAAAGTCAGGATTCAAATGCTTGCAATTTAGTGCATAGTAAAAAGAGGTAAAATTTGGTCCCAATTGGAAATGCTAATTAAAAGAATAGCTTATATTCTTTCCACATGCCGGTCATAAAAATATTTGTCTCAGATGGCAAAACATGACAAATGGGGAAAAAAAAAATGCGAGTACCTGCAACATCAGGACTATCTGAAAGCCATTAAGCTCCATTTAAGTGAGGGGAAAAAAAAAAAAAAAAAAAAAAAAATATGCCGAAAAAGCCGAAGAATGCCGAAATGATAAACTAGAGCCGAAAAATGCGAATAAAATTTGTGCATTTGAAATCTCGATTAGAGAGAACAAATTAAATTTAGATTTCGTAAAGCAAATACTACAGATGCATTTTATAAATTAATATTAATTAATCCCAACTGCTTTCAATTTTTAATATTTCATAAATTAATATTAATTAATCACAACTGCTTTCAATTTTTAATATTTTAAAACTTAATCTTTAAGCTGGGGTTATTTGTCCTCTATTCTAATTCCAAATTTTCTTTTCCTTATGTTCATAGTAAAGCAAGATGGAATATCTATAATAATGGAAGATCCATTAAATTTTTCCCTGCATTTATTAGCCGTGGGGCATTTAAATGTAAAATTTCGAAAGATATCTGTAAAAGTTGGTGAGGATACCTTTCATTTATACATCAATAATTTTTTAATTCGATTGATCCATTGATTAATCGACTTATAACTTACTCTTTGCAGATTGAAAATATTAGTCGAATCTTACTCCCACTACTTAAAATTAGTTAAATATTAATCGAGAAGAGCCTTTTTCACTTCTTCCGTCAGCACTGATTGCGTGAGAGATAACACTTAGCGTCTCCCAGTATCAGGAATCACTCTATATCAGCCTTCTTCCTCATTAAACGAAGCAGAAATCAAAGCTCGAATCTAGCTTTCTGGTCGGTTTCGAAAGAAGCCCCACACTGATGACTGTTTACTCTTTTGACACCTAAAAGGATTATTTAAGGGACCGCGATCATTGAGGTTTCCAAATGAGGTGAGAGAAGGAAAGGGTTTGTTTATCTTACCGTGGGAAAAAATCTCCTCCCCACACGTGAGAAAGTCTTTTTACAACGGTAGGACAATGTAACATTATCTGATATAAGCAAGTCTGTAGAATATCGTCCTGTTTAAGCGTACGAGGATCCTTATGCCTATCATTATGGGCTTTTGTATGATAATTGTATAATTTGTTAACGTTTTGGGAGGTTTGTAGTTTGAAGTTTCCGAGAAATACGTCTCAAGAGTATTATAACTTTAGCATTTATCCTTCTGGGAACAATTTCATTATTTCCGTCTCCTTAACTTTCTTAAGTCCTGTTGACTTTTCCGAACGCATAATATGGCATTTCGTCTCCACTATTCTTTTCTTATGTCTATCTGTTTTAGATATTTAAAAGAGAAATGGAGAAATTTCATATTTTTTCTCCTTATAATGCTAAACAGACATCATGATAAAATGATGCTATAGTGAAAAAAAGAAATGATATTGGTTGCGAAATTGAGATTTTTTGCGACAACTGACTTGAAGAAAAGTTTCTTGGAAAAATTATAGCACGAATGATTTAACAAAGTCCGAGGAGTTACTGTTGTATCGCAGAAAAGTACTTTGCCAAATACGAGTGCACGTCCTTATTTTCCGAGTGACATTTTTTCCGTTCCTTATTTTCCGGGTGACATTTTTTCCGTTCCTTATTTTCCGGGGACATTTTTTCCTTTTCCCTTTTTTCCGGGTGACATTTTTTCCGCACACCGGGAAAAAACACTGCACAAATTCATAAAGTTCAAAATAAGAAATGCACCTTTCATAAATAATAATGCACCTTTCATAAAGTTCAAAATAAGAAAATTCAGTTCCTCCATTTTTGATTACTCTTTGCAGACGTCTGATGACTAATCATAGCATTCGATTATTAAATACTTAATTAATTTATCTTTAATAAATTCAATTATTTGTAAAATTTTCGAATTCGCATGAGATTTTAACATTTCAAAAAGTCGTTATTGTTCTCATTTAACATATTTAAAATTACCTACTACCAAGGCAATAGCCGTAGACGCCAATCCCGTCTTAAAAACTGAAGACTACACAGGCAGCTTGAGTATTAATGCAAACGTTGCTAGTGAGCGATGCTTAAGATCTTTCACCTAAGCGTCTCTGCAATCGATTCTCAGAGCGCTGTTATTCGGCAAAGCATTAGATCGTTCATGTGTCTTTGAAATTTAGTGAATCTATTTTTGATTGATAGCCTTGAAAAATTAAAAAAAATATATACGCCCTTTTTAGTGATTTATTTATTTCTTTTCTTTGGTAAAGTATTTCATAGATATAAATCAAATTAGATTTGATAATTTTGTATCCAAATAATAAATTTAGTTAAAGTTTGTCATACGTAATAAAAGATACTGTTAACGCGTATTTTTACAATTGATCAAGAACAATTTGTTTGTCATTAGGTTATTTCGAAGCAGGAGATGTGAAAAATGTCCAGTGCCGTCTCCAGGACTCGAACCTGGACATCTCGATTACGCGTCGAGCATGCTTACAATTATACCATGAAGGCACGAGAAAAGGAAAGAGAAAACACATTATATACTCTCCCTTTTAAAGGGCGACTGGGGATCAGGAGACCCAGTCGCCCAATCCTGGTGGTTACGAATAATGTTCCCCACCATTTATTGATAGCTCGGGCGCCATTTGTAGATTTACTAGTTTTTTTCTTTGGTACCAGGAGATGTGAAATATATACAATGCCCTCGCCGGAACTCGAGCCTAGACATCTCGAATACGCGTAGAGTTTGCTACTGTTACACATTAACGCATGTTGGAAGGAGTGAGGGAAAAAAAACCTTATATATATATATATATTAACAAACATGTATATACGTAAAAAACAAATTTAAAGTTAAAATAATTAAAAAATGTGCAAACATATATAAAAGATTTAATTTTCGAACTAATTTACAATATCATTTAAATTCAGACAGCATAAGTAAATCAAGTGCAAAACCAAACCATGAAAATAAATTCACCAATTTAGCAAATTAAAATTAATCTAAAATTTTTTCTAAAAAATGCATAAGTGAATGACTGTTGAGCAGGCAGGAGACAGACTTATCAAGGGAAAGTTGCCTCCAAACCTAACTCCACAATCATTCAATTCGTGTTTGGTCATTCATGCAGGCAAGGGTAAAAGTCAAAACCAAAAGTAAATACATAGTGAAGAATGTCCAAAAAGAAATACCAATAAAGTGGTACCTTGAGAAATTAGCAATTCAAATAAAGGTTTAAAAGGAAAATACGAATTTTGAGAATTAAGCAATATAAAGTCTAATATTAAATTAAATTTAAAAAAATTGTTTTTAATTAAAAAAAAAATTTTTAAATTAAATTTTTCAGAAAACTTTAGAAACCAATGCATTATATATATATATACTGCCCCTTTTAAAGGGAGATTGGGAATAAGGGGGCCCAATCGCCAAACTCTGAAGGTGACAAATTATCGTCCACCATTTTAGTTCGGACGCCGCTTGTAGAATCTTCTATAATTTTTTCGATGTCAGTAAACGGAAGAATTTCGCAGTGCCCTTGCCGGGATTCGAACCCAAGTCCTCTAGGATGTGCATCGAGTAGAAATCCAGTTACACCACGAAGGCATGTCGAAAGAAGAGACAAAATACCTTATATGATTTTAAATTTTAATAATGTATTAAATTTTAAACTAAAAAATAATTTATTATATATTTATATTTTTTTGAAATGTTTAATGGTAAATTCTGTTTTCTGAAATGTCAGATTGTAATGCGAAATTTTTAAACTGCAAAGTCTATGTTTTATTTATTTATTTATTTATTTACTTCAAATATAATCTCTAATATTATTTTATGTCTTTCTTAAAAAAAATAAACGGTACTTACGTATTATCGCAACCAGGTTGGCGCTATTTGTAAGTTTGAGTAAAAAAGTATGAATAGAAATAAAATGTACATTTATTAATTACAGATAATTTTTAATACAGTTTTTTATATTATTTTGTTTTAAAATATAAAATAGCAATTAAACCCTTCCGGTTTCGAATTTGAATAAGTTGCAGAATTAATTTTTCGGCGAAAATCTTTTGGCTATTGCTTTTAGCACTGATTGAAAACCGTATTCGCCATAACCATGTACACGTCGACTTATTTTTAACTTAAAAAAACATCCCAGAATTGCACAAAAATCGCATTGCGCACACTCTTGACTTTATCCATGTACACTGCTATTTTCTCATAAATTACAAAAATTTGCACGAAAATGCAGGAAAATTTTGTGAATCTCTACATGCTCTTTTTACAAAACTACGTATAACACGTAGAGTTGCCGTAAGTAGGGTCGCCAAATTTGGCAATTTATGCGAATTTTGGCCTGATTGCGATAATACGTAAGTACCAAATAAACTCCTGGTGTCAAGAGTACTAAAACCGAAAATGAATTCATTTATGTACAGTCGCTAGCAGTAGAAGTTAAGATAGAATTTAACTTGAATCTCTTTGAAAGATTCTTATATGAGGAGACAAAAATTCTATTTAGTGTCGATGAAGTAACAAGATCAAATTTCAATACTATGTGATGAAATTATCTTTTAAATCTAGATTCCATAAGCAGTTTTGGTTACACGTTGAGTGCGTGATATTTCAAACTGACGTCTATAATTTACCTTCACCAAATTTCAGTTTTTTGCAAGTATCGAATGTTGAACACAAAGGGGGTTTTAGTCGTCTTCTCATGTTTTAAAGGTCTGCAAATTAATTCATATTTGAAACATCTAAACATAGTAAACGAAATATTCTGTTGAGGGGCTTATTTTGCAAACAAATGCTGATTAAAAAAATTCTAAAAACTTAATAAAAATGCAGGATTTATCCTTCCTCTCAACTTGATATAATTATGATAGTTATAGTGCTTCGTCCTCAGAAAATTCGCGTTTGGAGGACATTTCGCTCAGAACTTAAATTGCGCCGGAGCCCACCGGAGCCCCGCTCTGGTACTTCTCAGTTTTCGAGATAAACCGGAGCCCTAAATAAAAGGGCGCCGGCACTTCTTTTATGTAAGCAAACCAAAATTTTAGCAGATAAATTTTGTTTTTATAGTAAACATGCCTTAAAAATCAATTCTAACTTCTGAATGCAGGCCTGTTTTTCACTCGCACTTAATCACAGAGGCCGAGACTGCTGTCACTTGTACAGAGAAGTCTTATGTTTATTCTCACGTTGTATTCAGAAAAATTTATCAAGTAAACGTATTCAGGGAAAACTTCTACTTGACGGCTAACATTTTATCGGCAGAGCATCGCGATCAGAAAGTCTTGAAATTTTCCCTCTTCATTTTCAAATCTACACTTTTCCGTTAAATTTCTTTCCATATTCTCATACCGTTTCTAGAATTCTAACTATTCTCTTTAGTGGAGCTTTAATCGTTTTCCCTTTTTCCCTTGGTAGGCTTCAAAAAAAGAGTGGTATCTGGCATCCCTTGGAATAGAACATTATACTACGTATAATCAGGGCTTCAATTCAGACGGAGATCGGCTGAGTTGCTTCTTAGCATCTAAGTGGAATTGTAATCCTAGCCGATGCGCTAAATAAAACAAAATTCGATACTTTTTTTTTCTATTTAACTATTTAAACTTAATTTAATAATTTGTTAGATTTCTGTTTCTGTGTTTACCATTTTCTTAATTTAAATTTATTATCTATTTAATTGATTTAATTAATTAATTGTTGAATTAAATTAATATTAATTTAAATGTATTGTTTAATTATTTTAATTTAACTGGTTTTTTTTCCTTCTTCCCAGTCTTCCATAGTGCTCCGGCACTTCTAATTTTAGAAATTAAGCCCTGATTTCGCTTCTTTCTTTAAACAAAACCGGCACGTTTATTTAATCATTTTTAACTTTAGAGCATTATTAAGGTAAATACAAATGGAATAATTTTACTTTATACTAGTTATTAATCACCCCCCTCCATTAGAATTAAATTACACTTTTTCGTGAAATACGGTAATGTAGATAAACATCGGATATCTTAGCAATATCAATGATTGCACGTGAACAGCTATCGGGTATTGCAGTTAACTTCTACGATTTAGAAGATTCTTCTCCAGGAATAAGTTGTAAAATAATTGGGCATGATTGCTGGCAAACCCAGCGTGAGGTTAACACCGTCTTAGCCCTCCCAATGATGCCATTTGACGTAAACACATCGACGTGCTAAAAGTGATGCAAATACGATGAACGATAGTGAAAGCAGCGGTGCGTAGTTAAAGACTCCCATGGGGGGTAAACGATTGATCTCTTTTCCAAAAAAACCCCTAAAAACAAATGTTTCTGCCCGCAAAAAAACATGAGAACACATTTGGCACTTTCCATTCCTTCCCTAACAGCCACGCTCGTGGCGCGATTCGGAACAAGCGATTTTATTGCACTGTGGCCGCGGCTTTCCATTCATGACACACTAAGCAATAAAACCAGGAGGGGAGGAAATGCCCTCCTGACCCCTAAGGTCACCCGCGAACAGAGCTACTGACAAACACACAGAAAGGGCCAGCGGTTACCCATCCTCTACAAACTACTAAGTAGCACTTTGGGACGCTCTGGGCTTAGAGTATGACTTTCGACCTTGCTTGTCCAACTTAACCTGTAATCGTTCTTCTTGGCTCGTGCGGATGATACGTATATTAATGACGCATAACCGGTCGTCCCATACTACCGAGTATGAAGAAGAAGAAAGAACATAGGAGTTAAGATGGAAATCCTTTCATGCCGATTGTATTGCAAGTGTGAAGGCGAATGAAATGGAAGGTGAAGCTAAATCATTTGCGATTAACCATGATATAGTTCAAAGCTGTAACTGCAATATTTTCTTGATTTTCCAAGGAATTTTTCAATTACACATATTGCCGGCACCCTATTTAAACCAGAAGTCTTTGTAGTGCTTACTTATATAGCTTATTTTGATTGTATTCAAAGTTTTACATTGCTAGAAAAGAGAATACGCATCTCTAGAAATGCCTATAAATGAATTAATATGTAGATGCCAAATTTTGAGTTTTTCTCGCAATCAAAGGCAGATCAAACCTAGAAACACACTTCTCTAAATAATGATTTTGAAAATTCGGATTTCTAGCCTGTTGCAGGCATACAGTTCCTTTCCTTAAATAAGCCACCAAGGTATCCAGAAGAGTAAAGCTTAATCAGAATCTCACATTTACACTGATGGCAGGGTAGCTAATCAATCGAGATTTTAGCATGTTTGCTCTTAAGGCCTGCTCTTATTTAGCTTCGTTTTAATTTTGATGGAGAATCCCCCAGGAGGAAGGGGGGATACAAGGATACTTCTGTTACTTTACTATCAGACTCTCGACTTTTAGTTCTACAGCCTTTTAGTTCATTCCGCAAAAGCACTATACACTTACAAGCATTCTTGTCTTCTCTGAATCCGAGTTTTAGCATGTTTGCTCTTAAGGCCTGCTCTTATTTAGCTTCGTTTTAATTTTGATGGAGAATCCCCTAGGAGGAAGGGGGGATACAAGGATACTTCTGTTACTTTACTATCAGACTCTCGACTTTTAGTTCTACAGCCTTTTAGTTCATTCCGCAAAAGCAGTATACACTTACAAGCATTCTTGTCTTCTCTGAATCCGAGTTTTAGCATGTTTGCTCTTAAGGCCTGCTCTTATTTAGCTTCGTTTTAATTTTGATGGAGAATCCCCCAGGAGGAAGGGGGGATACAAGGATACTTCTGTTACTTTACTATCAGACTCTCGACTTTTAGTTCTACAGCCTTTTAGTTCATTCCGCAAAAGCACTATACACTTACAAGCATTCTTGTCTTCTCTGAATCCGAGTTTTAGCATGTTTGCTCTTAAGGCCTGCTCTTATTTAGCTTCGTTTTAATTTTGATGGAGAATCCCCTAGGAGGAAGGGGGGATACAAGGATACTTCTGTTACTTTACTATCAGACTCTCGACTTTTAGTTCTACAGCCTTTTAGTTCATTCCGCAAAAGCAGTATACACTTACAAGCATTCTTGTCTTCTCTGAATCCGAGTTTTAGCATGTTTGCTCTTAAGGCCTGCTCTTATTTAGCTTCGTTTTAATTTTGATGGAGAATCCCCCAGGAGGAAGGGGGGATACAAGGATACTTCTGTTACTTTACTATCAGACTCTCGACTTTTAGTTCTACAGCCTTTTAGTTCATTCCGCAAAAGCACTATACACTTACAAGCATTTTTGTCTTCTCTGAATCCGAGTCAGGCCTAAGTCTACGAGAGCCGCCTTTCTGCTCTGCAGGCGAGAGCCGCCTACTTGCTACTACGATCACTCCTCTACACGTTTTTGTATGGGAGCGTTTGCATAACTACTATTTAAGCCCCCTTTATTTTCATCTCGTTATATGCGTAAAGTAAATTTTTGTACAATAATACGGGGCGAAGTGCCGATTCACTTCATCTTTATTTTAACTTTTACGTTTTCATTTCTAACTTAGCCTCTGATGACAACTTAAGGATTCAGTAATTTTATTCGCAGCTGAATCTTTTTAGGATATTATTTTGTATGGAAAAACATTGCATGACTTTTTTGGTTTTTGTTCTATTTTGTTTATTTAATCTTTTTTTTTTTTTTTTTTTTTTCATTTTCAAGATGTGCCTCAAAAAGAAATATCATCTGGATCCAGCCTCTTATAGTCTCTTAAAATATTTACCTATAAATATTATTTATTCTTTTCCAAAGTTAAAAATGTCACATGTTGAGAAAATTTCCATATCAGAATTTCGCATTAAGTTCAATGCAACATAAAGATATCATTTTCAAAAATTCCAAATAGATAGATTTCCTAGAGAACATTAGTTTTTAAAAATCTGCCCGATGCGTATTAATAATAATAATAAAAAATAATAATAATTTTAAAAAAACCTTAAAATATTTAAGTGAGGTATAGGTCCTTAGAGTCGATCACTACACAAATTTAATGTAATTGCATATTGCTGCGATCTCTTCCTACCCTTTTTCACTTAAAGGTACTCACTGTTGAGTTTAAAACAAAAAATAATAAAAGACGAAAAAGTATATTAAAAAATTGCAATATTTAGGCTATTTAAAAAAGTGTTTTATTGAATTTACTCAGATTTCAAAATTGGTTATAATAATAATCTTTCAAGCCAATTGACTGTCTATTCCAAGTCGAGTTTTTAATCGTTCATCTCGTTTGAAAGGTGTAGTATTTAATTAGCTCACCTTTCACTATACGAAACTAGGCAAAACCTCGAAAACTTCTCGCCCAGCCAGGCCGTTCGCTGGAATTTCACGTCGAACTACCAGTATTCTGCGATTTTACCGCTTGGGCCACCAATGGCCACGGGAAATTGAAAGGAATTCGACAAATTCATATATTTCTATCGAAATGCGTTTAATGTTAAATAAAACACTTTATATAGCTTTGAAATGAGTAAACGTGCCTAGTAAATTCTTCCCCTTCCCGTTCTTTTTATGATAACTAAGCACGAGACGTCTCAAAGATGAGCTTTCAGCTTTAATCTCAAGTTTTAACAAATATGTTGCACTAAAGCTTAACGGGTATCTAATTATTAATTTTATTTTAGAATATACTCTGGCAACTAATACGTATTTAAGCATAAAATTGCTCTTGATGTTGACCAGAATAGATTATTTTCTCATTCTAATTCAAATTGCCTCTCCGGTAACAATGCACCATCAACCCACTCCATCCTCTGTCAAATTAAACCCAAGCCGTGTCTATCCAACATACGATAAGGCGAATGCTATTATCCCGCTCTCTCCATATCCCCTTCCTATTGCCACTGCCGCAAATCTCAATTAATAGGTATCAGAAGGGACAGTTACTGTACCCGTCGTTACTCCGTAACGGGTCCATCAGAGTCTGGAATGGAGCTCGTCATTCGGTCGCCATCGAAACTCTCGCGAGGAAAACCTTGTCATTACACAGACCAATGGGGAAGAGAATAGGCAAGGATTGTCAGAGCCAATAGAGAGTCAGAACCGCTAAGAATTTCATTTCTCATGGTTGCCACATTTGGCGCAATAGCTATATTTTAGCACTTAAAAGTGTGGCTAAATTGGAAGATGATCCGTTTTTATTCTCAAGAATTGTTATTTGACTTAATTGTTGTCAAAAACATTAAAACTATTGCATTAATAATAAAAGTTATTAATATTAAGAGTAGGTAAAGTATAAATACAATTGGCAATGAACCATATGATACGTGATGCAGAAATACTGTTTGAATGTTAGCAGGGTTACAGCCAGTATTGCGTTAATATGACAATAATTTTTAAAATACCTGTCAGAAACAACTGGTGGCTAAGATGCAGACAAGTTCTTTAAAGTAGGCTGAAATATCTTTTTCTGCTGGACGTACCAAACACATTGAACAAGATGATGCATCTTGCTAATCAATTAATCATCATCGCTACCGCAGTTGCACACCAAACTTAGAACTGGCGATATACAGCAAATCTGTATGTCCTTCAATAGCTCTTAAAATTGCAACGTCCAGACAGAATAAGTCTCCCAAGTATTTACTAATTTGGAAATTGCGAAAAAAATTAATTTTCCTGCGCTTTTTAATGGTGCAAGACACAGAATAGTATCTTTCTAGCAAAAGTATTTTCGGTAAGAAACTGGAACACTCAAGTTGAAATCAGCATCAAGATTCGAATTTCGCCATCCGTCAACCTTCATATGTCCAAAATTGCCATAGTGTAACATGAGCAAAAGGAGTTCGAACGTCAAGATCCTGCAGACTTTTAATAGTTGCTGCGTAGAGCGAGGAAGGAGGATTACTATTTATTAAAAATCGCATTGATGCGAAAACAATACTAAACTTCTGAATCCATTTCACAAGTAAGGCAATACAGCAACTTCGTTTTATAAACAGAAAATTCATTTCGAATCCAGTACGGTTGTTTGAATTCTAATTATTATTATTAGTCCAAAGGGGCTTTGTCCCTGAAGGACTATTTTCGTTTTGCGATTTTGTGTTGTAGCAATTTTGCTTTTAAGCAAGAAGAAAGGAGATGAGGACTTTGGCGAACGCCGTTTCCTCCAGTCCGTGAGGATTTATCCGGATATAAATATGGACACATTTTAATACCTGAGAATATTTTAAGATATTAAGGTTTTCATTTATTCAATAAAACATGAACTTAATTAACATGCCTCCTCATCTATATGGGAAAAAAAAATCTGAAAGCTTTCAGATTTTATATTACGCCCAAAGAGGCCCCTTTTTTTAACGGTTTGTTTGTTATCTTTATTTATTAAACATCACGTTCTTCGCACTTAAACCATAAAATTCAGCAGCAGTATCACAAAATAATGTAAAAAGACAATAACTTTAGAATTTACGATACACAGTCTCGCGCGCTGGACATAAAAATGTTTTTTTTTTTAATCCAAAGGGGCTTTGTCCCTGAAGGACTATTATTTTCGTTTCGCGATTTTGCGTTGAATCACTATAAGTGTCCGTTTCATTTTTCAAACTGTTGCCACCAAACGTTAGAGTCCTGCATTATATTTGAAGAAATTAGATAATGAAAAATCTGCATAAATGTATGCATATTTTTCGCATAGTGATAAAACAACGGTACATAGAGCCATCGAATTTTGAATGACGTAATCATCCTAGAATATGGACATGTGGAAGACCAAATTTGAAATTTGGAATTTGTTTTATTATCGATTTCATATTTTGTAAAACTTTAACAAATTTTTGATTAACAAAATCAAGGATTTCAAAGCGAGCCATGGCAACACTCTACGAAGGGGGGGGGAACCTTTTTTATCTCTAGCGCGCGGATCTGTGTATCGCAAATTCTAAAGATAGGCTCATTTTAAAATTATTTTGCGATATTGAACTGAATGTTATGGTTTAAGTGCAAAGAACATGATATTTAATAAATAAAGGTAACACACAAAACGTTAAAAAAAAAGAGCAATAAAAAATCTGAAATGTTTCAGATTTTAAATTACGTCCAAAGGGGCGTTTTTTAACATTTTGTGTGTTACCTTTCTTTATTAAATATCATGTTCCTCGCACTTAAACCATAAGATCCAGTGCAACAGCAATATCGCAAAATAGTTTTAAAACGAGCATATCTTTAGAATTTCCGATACAGAGACTCACGCGCTGGAGATAAAAATGTTTTTTCTGCACAACGTTGCCATTGCTCGCTTTGAAATCCTTGAGTTTGTTAATCAAAAATTCGTCAAAGTTTTAAAAAATAGGAAATCGATCATAAAACAAATTTCAAATTTCAAATTTGGTCTTCCACATGCTCATATTCGTTGGAGGATTACGTTATTCAAAATTCGATGACTCTATGTACCGTTGTTTTATCACAATACGAGAAATATTACTACATTTATGCAGATTTTTCATTATTTAATTTCTTCAAATATAATGCAGGACTCTAACATTTTGTGGCAACAGTTTGAAAAGTGAACCGACATTTATGAGTCCGACGCAAAATGCCAAAACGAAACTAAATAGTCCTTCGGGATTCAAATCCCTTTGGACTAAAAAACGCCCTTTTGGACGTAATTTAAAAATCTGAAACCTTTCAGAATTTTTTTTTAAAGTAGGAACTATGCGGCCTTTTTTTATTTTATTTTTTTCATAAATAACGAAAGAAAGGTTAATTTTGCAATTTATTTTCTTTCTCGAGTAAAAAATATTACTGAGCACTTTTCAAGAGTATTATCCGAATAAACATAGAGTTCTTTTTCATATGATACGGCAGATAAGAAATCGAAAGGACTGCTATCAATGAATTTGAGGTTGAGTGTCTGCAAATGGTCCGTTTCGTAGCAGCATTACTTAATACTTCATTGTCAATTCATTAAATACCAGGATTAACGAAAAGACCTTGTAATCAAGTTTTATAGTCATATACAATTTTTTAAAAAAGTCTTTTTTGAATTTCTTTTAAGTATGAATTTATATTTCTTGGAAAATCGCGTTAAACCCTTGATGCCTATGAAATAAGTGAATGATATTTAGATGATACATTGAAAATCAGCTTTAACTTTATAAGGTATTTTCTCCCTTCTTTCTGCATGACTTCGTAGTGTAACGGTAGCACACTCGGCGCATATTCGAGAGGTCCAGGTTCAAGTCATGTTTCGAAAAACATAATGCCTCTGCAATGGCACCCGAACTAAAAAGGTGGTGGATGATGATTCTTCACCACCATGATTTGGCGACTGTGTCCTCTAATCCCTAGTCGTCCTTTTAAATGGGTAGTATATAAGGTTCGAATGATGAAGTTTTCTCTCTCCTTTCTGCATGAATTCGTGGTGTAACAGTAGCACATATACACAGTGGCGCGTATTCGAGAGTTCCAGGTTCGAGTGCCGGAGACGGCATTGCTCATTTTTCATTCTGCTTCAAAAAAATAATCTATTGTTCAATAAAGTTTGTTTCAATAACTTTTTACTCAAGTTGAAAACTTTTGAATAAGTATTTAAATGGTGTTTCACTTTATTACTTATCGGGAATAAAGAGATGAAGAATTTTGTTTGGTAATTAATTCACTACATAGAAATGACTGCATGAATTCTTTGTGCCAAACTCAGATTTGTCGCATTACATACAACAAAGTATTTATATACTATACAGAGGAATAATTCCACTAATTTTTCGAAGCAAAGGTAATAAATTTTTTAGTACTTTTGTTATTTATTCTTTTTTCGCGGCCAAGGAAATTCAGAGCATTTTTTAGGAAATTATAGAATTAGTGTAATTACACTGTAGTTTAGTCGTAGCATTTCATACTTTTGATAAGCTTGAATGTTTCTAAATGGGAATTCAATTATTTTGTTAAATACGTTTTTATTACATACACAAAAAAGCTTTTTATTATAAATTAAATTATTATTTGAAGAGTACATGCACACACCAAACTCCTGATTATCCTTTTTTGAGAAATATTCATGCATTTTTCCCTCTTCCAAAACATTCCAAGACTAGAAACATGGAAAAGATGAAAAACAGGCAAATTTTGGGTAGAAGCTCACAATTTTTAATGAGATAATTTCATTTTAAGGTTGAACTAAAGTCAAATATTCAAAGCTAGAAAATTCCCTCCTAATATCTTTTAAAAAGGCGAATTCTCTTGATTTCTCATTTTCAATTTTCTTGATTCTCTTAAGGTCCTAAGTTGTTGACCTAGGTAACAACCCTACGAAGAGGTAAGTTACGACGAGTACTAGGTTGTTGACCTAGGTAACGACCTTGATGAGATAATTTCTGGTTTTCAAGAGCTTGAAGCTATATAAGTTAAGGGAATAGGCAATAGGGGACATAGGAATCTATCAGGCCAAGTATTTCAAGGTGTGTGTGCTTATGGCAAAGCCTCGAGGGCTATCTGCCTAAGGGAAGGAATGCCTTCGTGGAGGACTTTCTAAGGGAAACTGGCTCGTATACACGTTACACATGAGGAAAACCACGAAAATGCCCATGCAGCTAGCCCGTTCGCGGGATTCGAACCTCGGACCGAACTGCCAGAGTATTTCAAGGTATTGTAGACCAAGAATATAAAAAATTTCAAGATGACTTGAAACAATGACTCTAGGATAACCATTAAAAAAGCGGAATTAATTAAGGATATAAATATCAAACCTATATCAAATGTTTACAGTGATTTAAACTACTACACTTATTTACAATTATTATTACTACGTTAATCTTTCACAAAACTTTTTTTTATGTATTTAGTTATTTTTTCAAATGGCCAAACACTTTTCTGGGACATTTGTCAGAAATGGTCGAACCCATTGTCATTTATTGGTTTTCCCCATGTGTAACGTGTATACGAGCCAGTTTCCCTTAGAAAGTCCTCCACGAAGGCATTCCTCCCCTTAGGCAGATAGCCCTCGAGGCTTTGCCATAATTACACCACACACACACACACACACACACACCATTGTCATTTAGCCTCTTGTCCACGGACAGCATTTCCAGAGAGGCACCATAGTAAGCGACCGATAATATACACACGACTGAATAAAACACACGTGCAGTCAAATTTTACATCGGAATCGAACCTATAGGGCTTGGTTTCGGCTTGGTACTCATTAGCCTTTAACCATTATATCGTCAAAGGCTGTCCTGTTAATCAAAATTAACTTTAAACTTGTGGTTGTAAGCTAAAATATTTACTTTTTCCCTTTGCTGTAAAAATGATATTGCAAAAGCCATGTAAATTTAATTCTGTTTAAAGAAATTTTCTGTTTAAAGAAAATTCTATATTCTTAAACAGCGGTCTAAATTTTTTCAATAAAAATTTTATCTCCTTCCATTGGAACTGGTAGATTTTTTATTTTTGTAATGAATTTCAAAAGCATATGAATATGAAAGCTATTCTTTACATTTTGTGGTAAATCATAAAGGATTTCATGTACTCCATTTCATAGCTATATGCTGAAATTAATCTGGGTATTTATTACATTCAGCAAAATTTTACATTTTCGAGTTTAAAATTACCACCATTTTCATAAGCAACTTAACACTATTTAAATAGATCAGCTTTACTATTTACATCTGAACTGATTTGCCTCTGTGGGTGTTAATACGATTTAGTTCGGTATTCGAAAAGCTGTCAGGGCAAACGGAACTCCAAGATTTACTCATATAAAAATTTTTTTGTTGCTTATATTGGAACTAAAGTCTACTTAATTTGTTACTTGTAATAGAACAGCTAATACTAAAAATCAAAATGTATTAACTGCTATGCATTTTAAATGAATAAAAGTTGAAAAACTTTCCTGAAAGCTTTCCAGTGTTTAAAATTTAAATACCTGAATTTTATTTCAAAAGAAAGCTGGTAAATTTTTATGGTATATATATATATAAAGCGCAAAAAGAAAAGGGAGTATGTGGAAAGGATTTATAGTTCTGTAAAAACAAACAATAATCTATTTTTCTGCGCTTCATATTTCCTGTTCCTTCGAAGTTCAAGAGCATTTAGGATAAATAAATTAGAATGAATTCAATTAAAGTGTAAAAAAAACATACTTCAAGAAGTTTGTCAATACGCTTCGAAATTTAGACGTGTCAGTTTCCAATAACAGTTCGTAACATCTGCACAATTTTTAGCAGTGCAAACAACTGTTCATACTTATGCAATGGAAGATACACTAATTCTACACGTTGCCCTTTATGCATATAAATAATTCTTGCTTTTGGATTTCGGTCATGTACAACAAATAATAAAATTTCTTTACTAAATTAGCAAGACTATTAAAATTTTGTAGAAGGATTATAGATGGCTAGTCTGAGTAGAAGTTAATGAAATCGTCGATCTTTTCTTATGATTTGTTTTCTTGCTTTTCTTGAAACAACTGAGTGTATTTATAACCAAGTTAAAAATTATATTAATTGTTACAATTGTCGACATATAGTAAACTATATAGCATGCCATGTATAGTAGTAGTAGTATCTACAGATATTTTGTGCAGAAGTTTATATTTTCTATTCTTACATCACGCTTTAAAATTAATTGAAGGGTTAAGAAAAAAAGGGTTATCAATTTTATTTTACGACTGACAATACAGAGGCTGTTCACACATTTTTTAGACGATTTTGGTAAGCGGTAATAACAAATCGTATGCTACAAAAGAAGTAATTGCAATTGTACTATGTTTTTAAAAGTCAAAATTATCGTCTGTGGCTTGAAAGTTTTGTTTTTATTCAAAATGGCGAATTTAACAAAGCAGTGGTTCGAAGGCTACATTTACGCTCTTTCCGAAGAGAAATATGCGTACTCCGTTATCCAAAAACGATGTGAGAGTCATGGTTTAGTGATATCTAACACGTCGATAGGTAATATCATCAACAAGAAAGGAAAAAAAAAAACGTCAAATTGGAGCCTCAAGTGGGACAAAAATTCCAAACAAGTATCGAAGGAAAAAACGCACATCTTCGACTATTGCAAAGGTACGTTGTTTAATGTTAACAGAAAATCCCCCTAGTCAAAGGACAGTTGAAAAATCATTAAAATGCTTGGTATCCACTGTAAACAAAATGATAAACGTTGATTTAAATCTTAAGAAAGCGAAAAAACGCAATGTGCATCGTCTTCTTCCAAAGCATACTTCTCAACGCAGGACACGCTGCAGAATTCTATATGAGAAACACTTATCCAAAGAAAAATGGAAAACAATTATCACGATAGATGAAGCATGGGTGTATTTAAATGATTTTAACAAAAAAAAAAGAGCCATTTATTATCGTAAAAGGGGAGAAAAAATTTAAGTACATGGTTCAAAGAGTCGAAAGAAAGTTTTTCTAAGGGATTCATGATTGTTGCTGGTTTTTCTTATAATGGCAAGTTAAAAATAAAGAGAGTGCAAAAAAATGTCAAGATTAACTTCAAATACTATCAGGAACATATTTTATCGCCAATTTTTCTGAATGAAATACCATCGCTTTACCCACAGTGCCATCAATCTGTGAGTTTCCATCAGGACAAAGCTAACAGTCACACATCAAAATCCATTGTAAATTTCCTAAAAAAGAAATGAAACAAAAAACTGGTATCAAGGCCATACACTTCACTGATATCCCTACTAAATCTCTCGATGTGTCACCTATGGATTTTTGTGCTTTCGGACTTTTAAAAACTGCATTATCCAAACGTTGTCCAGAAACCCTAACAGGACTCTGGAAAGCTGTTCGGGAGGAATGGGATAGAATATCTCTTCTGCCACTTCAAAAGGCATTATTATCCTGGAAATTGCGGTGTCGAAAGTTAGTTCAGAATAAGGGATGTCAAATAGAACATTTAAAACTCAAGAATTTTATGTAATTTAGTTTTGTGAATACAATATACATCGTCAAAAAATGTGTGAACAGCCTCTGTATATCTTGTTAGTATTCAAATAGTATTTTCTTAATCTTTTTATTTTATCGTGCTGCAGAATTTGTTTACAAATAAGACACTTAGCATACACTGAAGATTGCGGTTACAGGTAAAAATGTTTGTTTCCTCGAATAAGGAAAAGTATTCAGGGGTATGTATATGAGGAGAAAGATGCTTCGTGGATGACTTTCTGACGGAAACTGGTTCATATTTACGATATACATGGAAAACTTAGAAAAATATATTCAGCCAGCCATGTCGCTGGAATTTAAACTCCGCTATCGTAGGGTCCTTATGTAAAATGAAGTCTTCACCTTATGTTTAAAAAGGAAATTAATAGTAATAAAGTTATGTTAATTATGGGTATTTGTAAAGATTGTCAATGCATAAATAAGCTTGAAAAATTTCTTAATAATTTTCGTACCTGACTTCTTTTCTCAACAATGGGACGAAACATATTCGTGAGAAATTAAGAAATAGTTGTTACTACAAGAATAAAATCAATACCTGTAAAGAAAGCGAAACAAAGTGCTTTCCATTTACAGAAAATATTTTATCATATATAACACTTCAGCATATTCTTGTGAAGGTTAAGGAATTTCTTCGAAATATCTATTTTTTGTCTCGCTGATTTTGCATCTTGATGGTAAAATAGGAAATATATCCACTTGAGGAAAATAAAGCAAACCAGTTCATTCTCAAGCAAACAAGGGCAGGGCTATGTTTTGAAATGTGTCAATTTTTTCCCCCGTCGGTTGGCTTTGCAACTCTGAACAGCTCATTTTAACTATAAAATATGAAATTCTATATCTTTAATTTCTCAAAGACCAAATCTTAAATTGATAGGCCTGCAACTGCATAGCTTAAAATTGTTCAGGCTATTAAACTGAGATCTTCATGTCAGGATCCTCTCCGTGCCAGTTCCTCTTTAATATTAAAGTTTTTTTATATATTTTTTAGTTTTTAAAATTATTTTTAAAACCTTAAATTTTAATGATAATCTCTTCGAGGTACTAGATTGTGCTCTGAAGTTTTCACTGCAATTTTTTCCAAGGTCTCTAAAAGTTTTGTTTTGTTTGTTTGTTTCTGCTTGAGCATGTCAAGATCCATTAAATCCTGAAACACTATAACAGTTTTCAAGTGGGCTTTGATAAACTGTCCCTATAAATGTCTATTTTCAAAAGCAGCGCTAGAGCGACCTTGCTAGTCAAACGATGTGCCATTGCTTTGTTGGCCATCGAGATCCTCAGATCTAACCCCCTGTGATCTTTTCCTATGGGGTTTTGTTAAAGACAAAGTGTTCGTGCCTGCGTTTCTCCAGGCTTTACAGTACCTGAAGCAGAGGATAACTGAGTGCTCGAATCGTTAACAAAAGCACAATAGGTCACTAAAAGTTTATTTTCCCGCAATTATTTGAAGTTCGAATGATCTTTATTTTGAATAAAAACGCAATAAATATATAGTTTGATCCTATTTTTATATATTTGTTTATTTTATGTGCGTGTATGGGAAATCCCGTCCCAAATACGCAAAGTACTCTTTTCAGGAATTATTTATCATTAGGTTACATAAAATTAATCTAAAGTGAGTGAAAAAGTCGACTGTAAATATACATTGATTTGCATTATTATTATTATTATAAGTAGTAGTATTAGTTTTTTTGGTGAGAACGAAGTACATTTTCTCTCCTTCGAAACCACGTGATAAAAGTTAAACTTTTTAAGGGGACGGTGGACTCTGAAATAGTTAAAAGTCAGCCGAAATTTCGAGTTTTTTTTCTTTTGCGTTTACAATGTTCAGAACGTTCTGATGCTACTAGTGTTTCAGTTATGTGAGATACGTACATATGTAAGTACAAACGTCACGAAAAAGTCTCTTCCGGTTTCATTTTAAATTCATTTTACAGTCCGTTTGGGGTGAAAGAGTCCTTTATTTTTCCCATACGTACAGATTTCACTCAAAAACATCTTTCAAATGGATTTGAGAGCGATCAAAATGGATATTTTCATTGAAATATGATACCCGAAATTTTTCACGATTGCAATATTTCCTTTGCTTCGTACAAGGAAGAAAAAAAAAAAGTTTATCTGCTTAGGAGGGGGGGGGGGGGAGGCAGAAACATATCGAATACTAAAAGATAATCTGAATGTAGGAAATGAATGTAAAACATATGGTGCAAGTGAATTTTTAAACTTTACATTGAATACAATCAGTAAAATAAATTATTCCCATGTTTACTCGCGTAATAAAGTCAAGGTGCGACTATTATGCGGGGAAATCTACTACACAATATTGGACACTTTTGACGATTTCTTCTATTTCAAAATGGGGGAGCGATTATCACGCATAGAATGTTTTAATAATATGATTGTTTCGGTTAATTTTAATATTATGAGGATAAAAACATTTATATGTTACGTAAATTATATTTAATGTTTACAAATTCATGTGTAAAGGTAATTTGCGTTTCTCATGAACATTTATTAAAGGTAAGTTTGGAGAAAAACTTTAAATGCATTTTTCACAATAAAAATTTTTTCGCTGTTCATAAATGCTTCACGCGTCTCATTTTTTTGTTAATGAATGCTATCTTGTTATATGCCACAGCAAATGCGTGTATGCATTTTTACTATGAGTTTATTCAACAGTTTAAACTTGTGAGTTTTAAACAGTGTTTACGAAAAGAAGAGTTTTTTCTTTTCCAAAACTAGGTTTGAGTTCCTAAAAATATATTTTTTTAATTCTTTATATGTCAGATTTAGTAACGAATTCAAAAATATTTTTAGTAAATTAAAATTTTATATATATTTTTCATAAACTGATGTTATAATATTCATAACTACAAAATTTCTTGCTTAAAAAACTAAAAAAAATCATTTTAAAAGTCCACTGTCCGCTTAATTAAAATATAAAAATCACGAGATGAAATTCAAAACACTGTCAAAGTCGTCTGACAATACTCGCCAAATATCGCCAAAGCCGCGTGACTAACTGGAAAGCAGCCGTAACGAGGTAGGCGTGGCTACTTCATAGCTCCGTCCACCACTGCTGAAGATCGCGGAGTAGTTGGCATTCAAGAAGTCAAGTCTAGGTACAGCTCAACAGCTTGATGCTGGAAATAGGTTTCCGGAAGTTAGGAGAAAAAAATTCTTGCAGCTGAAGTTTTGCTCTCATAGACTTTTTTTTATACTTCCGTTATTTAAAAACTGGTATCATGCAACAAGGTTTAAGGGCTCAAGACGTTTGTCTTATGGAAGATGACTTGGAGAAAACAAAATTCGATTTGCGACTGCATTCGGAGCAGATGAGGCACAGGACTTCGGTGGACAGTGGAAAAGGGTGTAGACCACATGATGATGGACACCGTAAAATGTCTCCGGTTAAAGACAGCAATGAAGGTAAAGATGAAAAATCTAGAAAAGGTAAGCATTTCTTCATGTTAACGCTCGTCTTTCCTTGCATGTGCTATGTTGTTAACGCTACATATGCAATATAGATTTTAATTTGATTAATCTACATTAATGATTAGCTATTACTACATTTGTGACATAGCTTTGAATGATTTTTAATTTATTTACTTTATTAATTTGTATCTTAAGAATTTGGAATCGAAGTATTTCCATTTTTACGTATCTTTTATCAGATCTAGTTTCCAATCATATTTTAAGGATGCATTAACCCCCTCCCCAGCTTATTTGCTGAATAATAATAATAAAACACCGTTGATGTGTAAATAATAAGATAAAACTGATTTGTAAATAAGATAAAACTGATGTGTAAATAACAAGATAAAAATCAAGCCAAGAGTAAAATTACAGGTTTAAGAATCTAGCAAATTGTCTTCTGTAACCTAATGTATGGTGGTAGATTTCTATGTTCACTTTATATGTTCTTTTTTAATACAAAGACTTTATCCAGCTTTTATTGTTTGTTTGCTAATGTATGATATTAATGAATAACATCTTGAAACAATATTTTTTGTGCACTTTTTTGAAATAATTTTTATTCTTCGCGATTTTCAGTGCAAACAATAATATTTTAAGGTTTTGAGTATTTTAAGGTTTTTGAATATTTTAAAGTTTTGAATATTTTGTTTATATAATATGATGTAGAATGTAAAATACTCTGGCGGTTGAAAAACATTTTTTCTTGATAAATAAGGGACTTTGATTTTTCCTTCCTTTTCATATTAATTAAAGAGGAAACTTCTAGTTTCTCAAAACAAGCTATTATATTAATCTTATGGTAATATATGTCGTATACTTCCATTTACTTGGATTGCTGTGTATACCTTCTAGCCAATTAAGTTTCTCGTAAATTTGTTTATATGATTTTAATGTTTTGTTGATTTATAATAAAACAACAACAAAGTATAGCAGACTCTTAAATTAATTTAGATGAACATGTATGATATGTTTATTGACTTAAATGTAATTTATATAAGCGAATAAGGATGTCTTTCACATTGAACACGTTTAATTAAACAACACAGCGCCCTACATTATTTGATAAATATGTAGCTTGTGAACATTTAGAGAAAAGCGCGTAAGATCATAGTTCGTTATATTGCGCGTCAGATCATAGATCTTTATATACTCCAATAACCATTAATTAGACATTAAGTGTTCCTTCCTTAAAAACAATAAACATCATGATGATGATGTCATGTCATTCTTCATGCAAAGAATTTGTCTTTATGTACTAATGTACTTAGGTCTTTATAATTTTATAAAAAAAATTATAATTATAGTCAACTCTCAAAACTGGATTTTGCGTTGAATCACTAGAAAAGTCTGAATCACTTTTCCAATTGTTGCCACCAAAAATTTCGGCCTGTATTATATTTCAAGAAATTAAATAATGAATGTATGCATGTTTTTCTCATTGTGGAAAAACAGCGGTACCTAGAGCCATCAAATTTTGAATAACGTAGTCCTCCATCTGAGTATGGACACCTGGAAGCCCTAATTTTGAATTTGTTTTATTGTGTATTTCATATTTTGTAAATCGTTAACGAATTTTTGATTAAAAAAACATTATTAAAGCGCAGAGAGCCAACACTGTAAGGAAAAAAAGCATTTTTTTTTCTCTAACGCGCGAGACCTTTTAGCAGAAATTCTAAAGATAGGCTGTTTTTAAATGTTTTCTGCCCAAATGAACATTAGCCCAAAATGCTCTGAAAACGTGTATGTGAACGTAAATGAAAAAAATCCGCCTTTGAGCGTAATGTAAAATCTGATGGCTTTCAGATTTTTTTTTTTAAATTTTTAATTTTATTCATAAGGAAAGTATTATCTGTTTAAACGTATAAAGTGTATTTAGGCAAATGCAAGATAATTTCAGTGCTCAATTCTTTGAAATACACATGTTTTGCAGTTTTTTAAAAAATACAAGGACTTTATTTTTTTAAATACATAATTTTTATTGAAATAAAATGAAATTTAATTAAATTTTTATTGGGAAAAAAGAAAAAAAGAAGTTGGTCGACTCTTATCAGTATGGAGGGCTTATAATCTCAGCCTGGATAACTATAACTCTTTTGCAAATATATTGCTCATTTGCATTGCAAAAGACTTTTATGTCTTTCTGAAAGTTTTTTTCTCTTTCATTTTATAATTGATCCCTTAAATTGTATGTCAGAAACAGGGCAACCTCAATGTATCAGCATCATTTGGGAGCTCCCGAATGCAGAAGCCTATTTTTAGAAAATTTATTTTCATTTTTCATAAAGCTGGTATAGATAAAAAGGTTAGAACTCTTATACTCTCATTGTTTAAATATGATCTTGATCAAAAAGTTTTAAAAATGTTTGTTACCTAAATTTTAGTATGGAATATTAGGCTAAAAGATAATAGATGGAACGAATTTACAATATTCTACTCAAGCATTTATTTAAAAAAATGCAAATCTTTACTATTTTTATAGCATTTTGCATTGAGAAGCAAGTTCAAATTAAGTTCTTACGATTACGGTGACTACAAAGAGTGTTTAATAATAAATTAATTATTGGACATTATATCAATACATTTTAAATAAAATTCTAGCTTAAAAAAAGTTAAAGTGGTAATTATGTAATTATTTTAATTTTCATGCACTATGTCCACCACACTATTTTGGGAGATGTGAAAAATGTCGTGTTAATCAAGTGCTTAATATAGCTCATAGCGTTGTCGATTTAAAAATAGTTTATTAATTACTTCCCCTAATCCTTTTTGACTACCTGGATTTTATTGAAACACTATTATTAGTTAATATATATACGTGTGTTAAATTTAAAGCAGGTCTGTACTGAAAGCATTTAGGATTAATATGTCAAATCTGATGAATTGTTAATTTAATCCGTGGGGCAGTAAATTGATTTAATTAAGGACCATTGAGATTAATTGCCTTCGGGTTAAACAAGTTTTTAATTTTTGAGTGTCTCTACGAAATTCAAAAAGCTAAATAAAAGCTATTCGCTACTCATCATAATTCTACATTCTTTTTTATTATTATTATTAGTCCAGAAGGATTATTAATTTCGTTTTGGCCTTTTGCAGCGTCCACTATAAAACCGCGTTGCAATTTCCAAATTGCTGCCACCAAAAAAAAAAAAAAAAAAAAAAAAAAAAAAAAAATTAATGAAGAATCGGCATGATGTATGTATTTTTCTCGCCCTGCGAAAAAACAACGGCACCTAGAGCCATTAAATTTTGAATAACGTAGTCCTCCACTCGAATATGGACATCTGGAAGCCCAAATATGGATTTTGTTTTATTATCTATTTTATATCTTGCAAAACTATTTTATTATACATGGGGAAAACTATGAAAGAGCGCATGCAACCAGCACATTCACCAACACTCGAGCTCCAGACCGACCAAGTTTCGCAGTGTTCAGCGCCTTTTACCGCTCCGCCGCTGGTGGGCCTATGTATTCTCCTTTAACATAGTATTTTATGACTAATCGAAAATTTATTTAATAGATTATCTTCTTATTATTTGATATTGTAAATTATTTTTCAATGTGCTAAGAGATAACAAGAGTTAGTTGAGCTGTTATATATAAATGAAATATAGCTAGCTTATTGACCATGCTTTATACTATTACATTTGTTACTATAGAATATTTTTCTACGTTCCATATGTAGTATATAGAAAATTTATCTTAGCATTTTATCTTAGTATAGAAAATTTATCTTAGTATTTATTTTACTATAGAAAATTTATCTTAGTATTTTAGAAAATTTATCTTAGTATTTTAGAAAATTTATCTTAGTATATAGAAAATTTATCTTAGTATTTTTTAAATTTATCTTAGCATTACGAGTAATTTATCTTAGTATTACGAGTAATTTAGCTTAGTATTACGAGTAATTTATCTTAGTATTTTTATGAAGTCATTCCTAAGTAAATTTAGAAAGCATCAAGTAGTAACATTTAATTTTTTTTTTTTCTCCCACTTTTGCAGTTAAGGATGGTGGTCCGGTAAAACCATCGAAACTGGTCCTGTGAAAATTTGAAAATATAGCGCTGATTTTTGGTGTTTGACTTCTGAATTAGTAATGAGTGATAGTATACAATGATGCATAACTTTATGTAGATGGGCTTTTATATGGATTTAACAGTTTATAAGGTATTTTCACCTTTCTTTCCATATGCCTTCGTGATGTAACTGGAAGCACGCTCGACGAGTTCATTGCAGATTCCATCAACTTCCTGATATTGAAAAAATTCTGAAAGACTCTCTAAGTTATATCGATTATAAGTTACATCAAGTTATATCGCTTACATTTTTATATGGATCTAAAGTATAAAACTAAGCACACGAAAGTTGGTTAAGTTCGATTCCAGTTTTGATTTAATGCAAGGGATTGAATCTGAGAACTTCGTATGATTTTCCTTATATTTAGTTCTCGAAAGGACTCTGAGATAGACCAATATTAAGTGCCCACACTCTCTTTTATAGTCACAAATATCTATTTCTTATTCAGAATTCGAACCCAAAACCAACATCCTAAACTTCAGTCATTACTAAATACTATACCGTTGGAAAATGCTTTCATGAGAGCTGTCTTAGCATTTATATCACGTATCAAAACTTCATAGGGTAGATAAAGGGTCCAAAAGTAGGTTTCACATTTTTATATAACCTTCTTGGCTCTGACTTGTTTATTTCTCATACACATTTAAAAAATTATTTAAGAAATTTAAGGTACTCAGGAAATTTTTATATAATACAAAGCTTTCTTGTTACAATATGTAAGGAAATCTATTAAGTAATTTTTGCATTTTTTTTTAAATTATCCAAAAAATATAACTTTTATATTTTTTGTAGTAATCATAAAATTAAACTCTTACAAACTGTCCAAATTCATTATACTGTGATTTTATAAGAGGGAAAATAAGTGTGCCAATTTTAAGTTATTTCAAACAACAACAACAACAACAACAAAAAAAAAAAAAAAAAAAAAAAAAAAAAAAAAAAAAAAAATTCAGGATTAAAAAAAAATTAAGGAACTTCGATAGCAAAATCATTTGTATTGAATTTCGCGTTTAAATTTTAAGCAGAAATTCTTTCTAGAGCTTTAATTTTGTTTCGCTCTTCTGCAATATTAAATTTTTTACGAAAAATTAATGTTATTACTGTGTATTCGGATAAATCATAAGAGTTAATTCAGAAAGGAGCATTGGAAAATATGCACATTTTACACAGGAGTAACCTCATCGCCAAGTCCTTTCCTTTCATCATTTCCTGAACGTCTTTTTTATAATGACTTATGAAAAATTTTCAAATACCCTGATCTAAGGGCTGAATGTTAAAAGTTATATTTTCAGAAAGAGACACTAATGTTGACAGACTACGAAAAGCTTTGGTAAGTATCAGTTCGGATGGTCTGGCACTGAAGAATGAGCCTTTTGCCAGTCTAAGTTTTTCCAGGGGCGATATGAATTTAACAAAAGGCTGTTTTCCTATTGGTTAGTACACATTTGTTTTAGTTCCTGGAAATTTAAACGTAAAAATCGTCTGAGTTTATTAACTATTGAATTTAATAAGTAATACTTCACTGTCTTGGTTTTAATATTAATGTCCTTTTTAAGCTCTTTTTAAAGGGTTGTGATATATAAAATCTAATTCAAAATTATCTGTAATGTATGACGACAAATTTATTACTTAATTTAAACTAATGTAAATCTCGAACTTATTTTACATATTTTTTTATTCTTACACAGAAACAACTGAGGATCTTAAAGCGAAATTATCTAAGGACAATCATTTCTTCGTAAGATTGCAAGGTTCAGGATGACGATTATGAGTTTGCAAAATTATTTGACATATTATCTAATTCCTTGCATTAAATCAGCTTTATTCAGATCTAGGAAATTTTCAAGGAGGGAAAAATGGGAATACTTGGAGCACAATGTCCTTGATTTTAGTTTTATCCTACAATACATTCATATTATATCTTGATAAAGATATTCTTTGCTGCTTTTCAACTGAAGCTAGCCAGTTTACGAATTGTCTAATTTTCTGAAATTTTAGAATTTTATTTTATCTTGCAAAAATGGAGAATCTTTATTTTTCCTATTGTATTAATTTTTTGGGGGTACCTAAAGTTTTTCTCAACTTTTCAATTCAATAATTTCCGTATCCTTTCGCCTCTAGATCGTCTTGTTTTACATACAACGTGTTTAAACTAAGCTTTTAATACTTTTTCACGGTATACAATATAGGAGACCTACCACTGTTTTGAATAACGAACATGTGCCTTTCTCCACATTACCTTCTAACACGTGGCTGACCATCCGCGGGCTTTTCATCGTTGACCCTGAGGGGTATATAACCCTTCAATTTCACAGAATGATTAACTAGCTAAAGCGTTGATTTATGTCTTGAAAGGTGGCAGCGTTCAATTCGTCCGTCTGGCTGTCTGGCCACGCTCCGTTTGTCAAACCCCTTAACCCTTTACAATGTGATGTTTCTGTCATTGATGATCAAATGTGTGCTTGCCTTCATTTTTCTCCAGTTTATAGAGAAGCTTAAATCCAGCCGCAATATAACTGAACGAACATCTGCCTTCAAGCCGTTAAATTCCAAAGTGCCTCTCTAATGCTGGTAATTAAGATGTCAATTAATGTTTTTTAATTTTTTAGCTGAACTGAAGAATTTTACTTAATCGAACTATTTATGCAATAGAACGAATTTCGTAAATACTAATCACATTATCGAAGTGCAAAATTTAGAAGGTTTAATTAATTGAATTCATGAGTTGAATACACGTTCTTCTATTAATGTTACACAACACATTATTGAAAATAGAATCATATCGTGAACATTTTTCTTCCTCTCATATTATCTTTAGCTTGCTTAATGTCATTGTCATTCGCTGAATTGCTGATATAGAGAAAAGGGCAATCGAGAATTAAAAATCATTTTTTGGAAACTGTTTTTCGTATAATTTTTCAAGCTTTCTCAGTTTTCTAAGCTTTTAATAAAGATCATTCATTTTTTTTATTTCGTTACTTTCGATAATGCTCGCAATGTTTTAATCAATTTTATTTCAATTCTCTCATCTTTTCCTAAGTATTGTTTAATCCAGTGGTTCCCAGATATTCTGGTTTCTCCGTGCCCTTGATATATTAAAGTTCTTCCGCCGGGTCTTTGGTCTATCAGAGTATTTCCATAGCCAGCGAATTCAGAAATAATTACGTAACTGTTACAGCACCATGGGGATAAAAAATAAATGAAGCACGTGTTTCAAATTCAGAAATGCACTATATAAGTATATATTTTGAATGCCATTGAATAAATTAATTATTATTGATTTGTTTTTACTAATCTCATTTGTCTGACAAAGGGTAGTGCAAGACCTAGACATTTCATCGTGGCAAGGCGTCAAATGAGCCTGTCTTCGGCAAGAGTTTTGAGCACCATAGAGATAACAGCCCGATTTTAGCTCAGTTCCGCCTCCAGTTTTCTTCGGCTTGTCGTATATATAGAGTGCCCTCATGCCGCACAGACACTATACATTTACAGTGTCTTCTCGGGGATTCGAACCCATGTACTTTGATACGACAATCAGAGTCACTAACTACTATCCCGGTCGAGTAGTATATATTATATCTTTGTGTATAATGATTACAATCAGTAAAAAGGGGGGCGGGAACGTTTTTCATTTCACATCTTTTGAAATCTTAGATTTAAAATGGACACAGCCGTATCATTTCCTGTTTCATTTTTATCTTCCTCAATACTGACTTTTTCTTACAACAATGCCAAGAGCTCACTTATGCACGCACAAACATATCGTCATACATACACTGTTCTTTTAATGATACCCGAAAATCATTTAGCTCTTTGCTGCTGAATTTTGTCTCTCCTAGTATATTATCGCGATATGGCTCAATGCGATTTCTTCCTATAAAAGTAAATTCAGATGTAACTTTGGCTTCGAAATTCACGAGGAATATCACATTTGAATTCACGAGACCATATTATCTTCTTAAATAATTTTCAAAACAATTAATAAGTTGATAGGTACTTTTTAAATCAGCGGTTTGTACTATGTCTATTGCTTCTTCTTCCTATCAAATCATTAATGCATCAATAGTTCGATTCTAAAACAACGTAGATTTTAAATCATTTCATTTCTAAACAGTGATGGAATATTTCGGGCATCCTTATAGGCCATTCACGGTAACCGGTAGCCCAACTTCCCCTCTGGGCACAATCTGGGAACAATAGGGATAACAACTCTTACTTTCGAATTACACAATGGTAAGTTTACCAAAAAAATGTTTATCAAACATTTCGGTTCACAGTTGAATCAGAGATGTGAGATCGATTATACGTTTTTTAATCTATTCACCTTCGTTTGGCAACTAACTTTATTTTTACTGCATATTCCAAGTAACTTTTGTCGAAATTATTAAATGAGAGGAAAGTTGTGGAAATGAACATTGAAAGGAAAATTTTCAAGCTACTTTTTTTTTCTTTCAAATACTAATAAACATATATTTGGTAAAACAGCTTGCCGACTATGCAACAAATATTAGCTTTTTTGGGGGGAAGAGGAATTTTAATGAGAATAAAACATTTCTATTGAGAACTACAAAGAAAATATACACCACGCAAAAAACGAAACTATAAAAAACACAAAAAATCTGCGCCTTCCAAATTTTTTTAAATTAGAGCAATAAATCACATTACCCAATAGCACTAAAAAGAAAACAATAACCAAACAAATTACAACTCTCAAACCAATGTTTTGTGTTATTGCAAATTTTTTAATGCACTATACTGAAGAATACCTGATGCCTTCATAAGCGCTCTTTTAATTGCTTTTCAAATAAGATTAAATCCTAATTTATTTTATTTCTAATTAATTAGTTGCCACAAATTCGTTTTGGAAGTGAGATAAACGTATTCCTGCATTTTTTAAACATACTTATTTATTTTTATAAATTTGTTCTCAAATCAGATTAAATAAATTTTTCAAATTAAAAAACTTCTTTTAAATTTTTAATTAAAATGTAAAATTACAAATTTCAATCAAAATGCTTGTTAATATGCATAATAATAATAATAATTTGCTTCCGAATAAATTGTCATAATCAACTATAAGGAAATAATAACGATCAGCTAAAAAAATAAAATCAGACTAAATAAAGCTAAATAAAATCATAATGATCAGCTTCGATTCTAAGATTTGAGTTGAGCCCTTTTTTCAGCTAAAATTCAAACTAAGTGCTCTGAGTTCGAATTAATACGAACTCACCTAGTTTCAAAATACCAAATTTTCTCAAGTTTGAGATAGGAGCTGCATGAGATCCTTCATAAACTACTAAAACAGAACATTGTTTTCAAATTGCAATTATTTTATTTCTGCTTTGAATGCTCGCTTGTGTATCTTTATTGCACGAATGTTAAACAGCTAAGACGATAAAATGAGCGCAAATGCGTTGTCAAGAGAAAAATAAGCGTAAAAAGTTATTAAATTTAGAGATAATTCTGCATAATAAATAACAAAATAAAGCACAATTTTTCTACCACGCGTACATCCAAGCACTTCAAATTTTACGTTTATCATTACGTATATATAAAACTTCTTATTTAAGCATGAATAAGTAGCCGCAAAGATTCTTTTCTTTCTTTTTTTCCTTCGACAACTCTGTTCCATCTCTTCGATGTAAAATAGCAAAACAAAACTGTCTGCTGCTGCGATATAGAAGACGAGACAATATAAATAATGAAAAAGTAAAATGGTTACAGTTAGAGAGTGCTTGCGACACACTTTTTCACTACACTTCGGTGCCGCAAAGGGGAAAGAGGTGGCAGTTGAAGTGAAATGATGGCGTCAAGAGGTTAAGTAGCCGATTAAGCCGAGGGTCCTCAAGATAAGGCCTCAAAAGGGCCTCCACTTTTACTTCAATGACATCCGAAACTTCCCTTTCCAGCCCCCTTTGTGTCTTCCCACTCTTTGAGGGCCATTCGTCAAGTCATATGTGTCTTTTTCGTGGTTTCTTTTCATACATTTTTTCTATTTATTTATATTTTGACATTTAATATAATACCAAATTTTAATTATACCACGCGTCTTTGACACCTGTAAATATTTAAGCAGAGATAGAACTTCTTAGTTGCCTTAAGGGGACTCATACACCTTAAAACCCATAACATGTTCGAATAGGCGACTGTTGCAAGAATTGGGATAACTTATTTATTTTAAAAGCAATTACTACCAACTTTTTACAGCTGACTACATAATATAGCTGCTTTTTGAAATAGTAATCAGAAAGTTTGTGTTGCCCCAAATATTTTTATAATTTAATCCCCTTTGTGACAACATTTTTCGTCATGTTTCCAACTTGCGCGCACGGTTTAAAACATTCTGTTTCATAATTTAATTCCATATTTAATATATAGCTTTTATAACATTTGAAAACTACAGTGAATCTAAAATTCTAAAAATTTCATGTTAAATTTTTATTTTATTTTGAGTTTAGTTTATAAAATGTATTTTATTAAAAATTTTTTAATGTTTTCGTCCATAAAATTTTTCAATATTAAAATATTCATTAGATTGTTGGTTCAGGTAGAAAGTAGTGCCCATATAAAGAACTCCGTCGAATTTCAAGTATGTACCATTAGCCATTTTTAAATTATCATGCGCGCAAGGTGGAAATATGGCGAAATATTTTGTCACAAAGAGGATTAAATTACAAAAATATTTGTGGCAACACAAACTTTCTGGTTACTATTTTCCAAAGCAGCTATATTATGTAGTCAGATGTAAAAAGTTGGAAGTAATTGCTTTTAAAATAAATAAAATATCCCAATTCTTGCAACAGTCACATATTCGAAGATCATAAGGGGTTTAAGGTGTATGAGTCCCTTAATGCTACTTTTCAAAGCCATATCCGAACTGAATTCGTGATTATATTTAGGGTACTATCTTATTTCATATACATATTCACAATATAAGGTATTTTCTCCCTTTCTGCATGCCTTCGGGGTGTAGCGGTAGCACACTCGGCGCGTATTCGAGAGGTCCAGGTTCGAGTCCCGGCGAGGGCATTGCTCATTTTTCAGTTCTCCAGCATCAAAGTAATCTAATGACTCTGCAGTGGTGCTCGAACCAAAAAGTGGTGGACGGTAATTATTCGTCATCACCAGGATTTGGAAATTGTGTCTCCTAATTCCCAGTCACGAGGGTGTATATAAGGTATTTTCTGCATGCCTTTGTGGTGTCACGGTAGCACGGCGCGCATTCGAGAGGTCCAGATTGGAGTCCAGGCGAGGACATTGTATATTTTTCACGTGCTCCTTAGTGATGGGCAACTTCGGTACATTCTTGTACCCGGTACGAGAGTAACGGGTACAGACAAGTACCCGGTACAAAATACCCGTTACTCAAGTAACCGTTACTTTGAAAAGTACCGAAAACCGATTTCAAGTACCGAGTACCCAAGTAACGATTTAGAGTACCGAAGTAACGAAATACCGGAGTAACGGTTTGCTGTACCGGAGTACCCTAGTAACAGTTTGCTGTACCGGAGTACCCTAGTAACGATTTGGAGTACCAAAGTACCCTAGTAACGATTTGGAGTACCGAAGTGCCCTAGTAACGATTTGGAGTACCGAAATACGCAGCTAACGATTTTGCGCACTGAAGGAACTCTGCCACATCACCACGTGTTTGATTTTATCTGTACGGAGTAAGATATTGAATATCAGAAAACATGTCAACTACGGAAGTGTCTGAGGAGCAGACCATTCATGGACACAAGGAGCGCATATCAACCTTTCGCAAATACAACCAGATACTACTGTCCTCGTACCAAAACCGAAGTGAGCTGAACCCTCATCGATCCTCCAGTAACGAATACCGAAATACCGAGAAGAGACGCATATTTTCGTTACAAAGTAACGAATACCGAAAAGTACCCGTTTCGGTACCAAAGTAACGAATACCGAAAAGTACCGATTTCGGTACTGAAGTAACGGGTACTTGGATGTACCGATTTTCAGTACCCGTTACAAAATACCCGGTTCGGTAGTACCGACTCATCACTAGTGCTCCTGCTTCAAAATAACCTAATGACTCTACAACAACAAAAAATGCTTCTCAGATTTTGGGGCCCATTTAAACTGAATCCAGTTTAAGATTGCTAACTTTAAAAGAAAATTTAATTTGAAACCATCTGAAGAGCTTACCATAAAAAATTTTTAAAATGCTGCAAAATAAAATATCATAAAAATTATAAGATTACGAAGAAACTGCAATTTGATCTCGAATCCGGATTTCAGATTAACAAACCTTATTCAAACGGATTAAAAATCTGCTATGCTATGCTATTAGATGACTAGTTTAAGAATTAACCAACTAGTTTGACTATTTAGTCATACTAAAATCTAACATGATTAGTTTAAGAATTAATCAACTAGTTTGACTAACTAGTTATACTAAAATCTAGTATGACTGGTATAAGAATGTAACGGAAGGTGAACAGAGGGAAAAAAAAGAAACTTAATACCCATCTGTTAGCTGCACAACTTCTGTCGTGTAGTGTGGGATTAAATATTTATATTAATATAGACAGGGAATTACTTGTTTGCAAAGGTACAGGAAACCAACAAAATGAAGTTTAAATTAGAGGGGTAAAATATAAAATAGTTGATATATATATATAAAAAAAGGTGTTCAAGATGCTAAAAAATAAACACACATGCTAAAAATATTTGCTGTGATATCATTTCATCTTAAGTTAACATGAAGGAGCAACTGAGTACTTATTTAATATAAAAAATTAGGCTATCAAGTTGTAGCTATGCAATTTTTTTTTTAAAATCACTTGCCCACGAGATTTCCAATGAATATTTTCCTCAGGAAACCAAACTTACTTTCCTAGGATTAAAATCATCAAAAATAAATACAATGAAACTCGATTCACACGAATTTAATACATTCTTGAAAGTTGTTCTTCAACAGAAATGGTATGAAACCGAAACAATTTTTCCATGAGAATTAATGTATGGATTATTTAAATTTTGCAACAGTCCTTGTGGACAAATTTATAAATACTTAATTTAGTTTTTCTGTACCATTACGAAATGAATGGAAAATTATGATAATGTTATTGTTTGGGTTGTAGAGACATTAGGTATATTTTGGAAGCAAAAGACTTGATAAATATTCAACGCCTTCGCCGGGAATCGAACCATGAATCTCTGAAATACCGGCTTAGCTTGCAGACCACCCCACCACGAAAGCACGCTAGGAAGGCGGAGAAAATACCTTATAGTGTGCGAAATTATTTTTTAAAAAATTGTTTAAAAAGAAAAAAAATCTGAAAGCTTTCAGATTTTAAATTATGTCCAAAGTGGCGTTTTTTTAACAGTTTATGTGTTAGCTTTATTTATTAAATATCATGTTCTTCGCACTTAAACCATGAAATTCCGTTCAAGAGCAATATCGCAAAATAGTTTTTAAATTGAGCATATCTTTAAAATTTCTGATACGCAGTCTCACGAGCTGGAGATAAAAATGTTTTTTCTGTACAACGTTGCCATTTCTCGCTTTGAAATCCTTGAGTTTGTTAATCAAAAATTCGTTGAAGTGTTACAAAATAGGAAATCGTTAATAAAACAAATTTCAAATTCAAATTAGGGCTTCCAGATGACCATATTCGGTAGAAGATTATGTTATTCAAATTTTGATGGCTCTAGGTACCTTTGTTTTATCACAATGCGGGAAACATACATACATTCATACAGATTCTTCATTATTTAATATCTTTAAATATAACACGGGGTGATAATACTATTTGCTGGCAACAATTTGAAAAGTGAAACAACGCTTACCGTAAATCGACGGAAAATGCCAAAATGAAATTAATAGTCCTTCTGGGCAAATTGGACTAAAAGCATCATTTAGGTGTCTTTGGGAGCTATCTTCTTTTATCTTTAGCTTCACTCGACAATGTTCGAGTTTCACTATGCTCTTGATGCATTCAAAATCATACCTAACAAAAATATCTTGGGTGTCAAAGCGCTTAAATTCTCCATTTTCAACCCTCCTGGCCATAATTTCCTCCATGGTCCTCCGGAATTCATGGTCTTGTTCAGTCATTTGTTGCCAGGCTTTGTTAATGATAGTTAAATAATGACAAATATTAAAATGATGTTTCCAGTAATTCCTAAGTGTTAATTACGTGCCATCGGTTACTTTAAAATATCTTTCGAAGTCATGTGTTGCCACTTTCGAGACATCATTCGTCATTCCAGGCGTTCTTTATTCAAATAATTTGTTCGTCAGCCGAATCGTTCTTTGAGTGAGGCTTTCGTGATCAGACATACCACTTTACTCCCTCGAGCTTTTCAAAAAAGTCCAAGAATGATGACAATGTAATAAATATGATGCTTTGAATGCTTTTAGTTTCATAAATAGTTTTTATTTAAAAGCGCTAGGTAAATTTTGCAAGAAAGAAATTAGTTTTTAAAGTATCCTTTAGCCTGATTTGTCTGTTGTTTGCACATTTCATACAAAGTTGAATATTATAGTTTATAAATGACATATATGAGTTCTAGAAAACTTCCTTTTCAATAAAATTCTCGAACTCTTTTTCTCATTGCTATATGCTTTTTTTTTTTTTTTTTTTTTTTTAAATTGAGAAAGAAACAAAATGCAAAAGCTTCAAGTCAATTGAGATATATCAATTGTTTCAAAAACTGAAATATGAGGAAAACTGGATTTAATGTACTTTTCGAAACCGGTACTAACATTTTAATGATATTAGCATATCCCGCTAAATTTAATTACTTTACTGATGAGGCAAAGGCTGTCCAACAAGCATGGATATCACCTCTCGTTAAATGTATCCACTTCCTCCTGAACTAAACGTTCCATAACGAGAATGATAAAAGACTCGAATTACCTTTAGACCCTGTGCATTCAGATTTTAAATGATTTCGGAAAACTCTCTCTCTGCATTTCCTATTTTCTGTAATCTTCTTAAATTATTTGTTGCCATTATCGGAAATCATGTAACAATGGCAGAAGGAAATTTAGGCACTCATTATAATGAGTTTATCATTAGTTTCTGTTAATTTGGAATTAAAGAAGTGTTAAATCGCATTTAACTGGGACAACCTCGGAAACATTTACAATAACGTGAGGATTTCCTCAATTTTCATAAAAGAACTTTCCTTTACCAAGAATAAGTAATTAATGCTAAATGAGCTATGCACGCAAAACGCATTCATTCTTAGAATTCAGCTTTGGATTTAAGCAGGACATGAAGGACATAATGTTACTTCTCTGATACGAAAAGGAAATGATATGATAAGGTGAAAAAGTTGCAAAAAACTAATTTAAGGAAGAAAATTAAACATAGTTCATCTCTCATGAATAGTGGTGATTTATCAACACTGTTCATGAGAAATGAAGAAGAATTATTTCAATTTATTTCGTAAAAAATTATTTGCATATTTTTTATACGCTGTTTCGTTAGTATAATGTTTTGTGGTTTTATGGAATTAAAAGTATCATAATTGTATTCGTCTTGATACCGCCAACTATAAGTTTTTAATATTGTGATAAATGAATCATTGAAATGGATAGGAAACAAGCATTCTTTTGCTTGGCAAGCGTAAATCTGTTCAGAAAAAATGCTTTAAATTATTTATATAATGAATTTCAAAGTTTAAAAACAGCGTGCACATAAAAGTAATTGCAGATGTAATTATGTATTTGATTGGATTGGTTAGATGAAATATTTTTAACGAATTTATTTTAATGAGGAAAAGCATTTAGTAATTCTGATTGCTTTATTTCAATCTCTAATCAATAAATTATAAATTTTCTCTGTTTGTTTCTTTTTGAGGGCAAATGTAATATACTAAAGTGTATTAAGTGGCAGGGAAGAGTTTGCTAGTGAAAACACTTGTTATTAACAATCTCTAATGCAGAAAATTTGTCTTTCCTTGTTTCTACAATAGCCTAACATTTGCTACACCACCAACAACAAAGCGGTAAAATTTATTTGCTTAAAAGCTGAGTTACTCATGTTTTCCCTCATGTGTAATGGGAATACGAGCCATTTCTATTTAAAAACCCTCCATGAAGGCATCTCTTCTCTTAGGCAGATAGCTCTTATGTGCTTTGCTATCATCTAACCAATCCATTGTAATATAATTTTACAGTGGTTTAAGTCACGGAATGCATTTTATTTTAAGGCTGATTGTGTGGGTTTTTTCGAATTTATTCAAATGCTAGTTAGCTTCCCTTAGAATGTAGTATATAAGTATTCCTCAATTGAACCAGAGGACCCACGAGCGACCGAGCGGTAATGTGACTGAACACTGGTAGTTCCAATCTGAGTTCCTTTCCAGGCGAACGGGCTGGCTGCGTGGGAGTTTTCTTGATTTCCTCATATGTAACGTGTATACGATCCAATTTCCCTTAAAAATTTTTTCCACGAAGGCACTCTCCCCTTAGACAACCTCGGATTTTGGTTTGGTTTAGTTGATTATGGCAAAACCCTAGTGTGCTTTGCCATAATCAACTAAACCAAACCAAGATCAAACTCTTTAAGCAGATAGCCCTGAACACTTTTTCGCCACTAATTCAAACAATCGTTTGTATATATTAACTAATATATAATTATATACATATATATATATACATATGTTACCGTGAAAGACCGACATTGGAGAATGTCGACTTTTACCGGAGAATGTCAGCCTTCACCAAATACGTCGGTGAAAGATCTAATATTGCACTACATTCTTGTATATTCGGACCCTCACCGGTGTATGTCGACAATCACAGATATGCTCTGGTGAAAGTCGAAAAGAGAGGTTATAAAGTGCCATAATAGTTTAAGTTGTTGCAATAAATAAGATTTGAATCACATAATTTAGTAAGTTTTTTATTACTGTTATTTTATTTTCTCATTTAGAACGTACTGTATAATTAAGTAAGTTTTTAACTTCTATTATTTTCCTTTCTCATTTTGAATGTATTGTGTGTTTTAGGTTCTCATGTTCTTAAATTCTTATTTCAAGTCTCAAGTGCGTTTATTCGCGACCGAATTACGGAGAAGAAAATATAATATTGTTATATGTTCAACATTCACCATTAGAACATGGTGAATGTCGACATTGACCGGTGTAAGTCAGAAATAAGAGTATTTGGAAAATATTTCGGACATACACCAAGAGACTATGTGAATGTTGACATTCACCGGTGAAAGTCGACATTATCCAGATTTCGGTGTTTCACCGTAACATATGTTAATATATATATAAAGCAGAGTTTTTTTTGGGGGGTGTAAGGGGACGCACACAGCTTAGAACCCATAAGACCTTCGAATATGTGACTGTTGCAAGAATTGGGATAACTTATTTATTTTAAAAGCAATTACTTCCAACTTTTTACATATAACTATATAATATAGCTGCTTTCTGAAATAGTAATCAGAAAGTTTATGTTGCCTCAAATATTTTTATAATTTAATGCTCTTTGTGACAAAATTTTTCGTCATGTTTCCACCTTACGCGCACAGTTTAAAACATTTTGTTGCATAATTTAAATCCGTATTTAATATATAGCTTTTATAACATTTGGAAACTACTGTGAACCAAAAATTCTAAGAATTTCATGCTAAATTTTATTTTATTTGGAGTCGAGTTTATAAAATGTATTTTATTAAAAAAATCTGTAATGCTTTTGTGCATAAAATTTTTAATATTAAAATATTCGTCAGATTTTTGGTTCAGTTAGAAAATAGTGCCCATATAATATGCGCGCAAGGGGGAAACATGACGAAAAATTTTGCAACAAAGCGGATTAAATTGCAAAAATATTTGTGGCAACACAAACTTTCTGGTTACTAGTTTCCAAAGCAGCTATATTATGTAGTCAGCTGTAAAAAGTTGGAAGTAATTGCTTTTAAAATAACAGTCACATATTCGAAGATCACAAGGGGTTTAAAGTGAATGAGCCCTCTTAATGGAAATCCTTTGCATTTATGCTAACACTTCTCCTATTTTGTATTTATCCTGACATACCTGCAGAAACTTGCGACGAAATACCTGTGTCTTAAAGTCTTAAAATTACATTTATATTTCTCCTCGAGTTATAACTCCGGCAATAATGGACAAGCTGCACGAAGTTTTCGAATCTTTTTTCCTGTGCTTCAAAATACGGGCAAATCTTCACGAAGGTATCTCTCTGAAAGATATATATCTTTATGTCAAATTTTAATTGCATAAAGCTAATTACGAATAATTGTTAATGTGTACAGATAATGGCTAATTTCTGCATAGGCAACATGATTCACCCATCTTTCATATAATATCATTTGAAAAGATACAGTAATTAGAAGGTATTTTCATGACATTAAATACAAGCTGCCTTCTTTACTTAACTCCTTAATTAAATTTATATTCGGAAACTTAAGATTCTCAAATAACTTTTCTATCAAGTTCCGCTAAGTTCTTTACTATATAAATCGCTTCGTGATCGTTTTCGACGGAACTCAATATCGCAGAACGGACTCAATATCGACGGAACTCAATATTTATCAAAATAAATATCGCAGTTTTAATACAGTTTTAGCTTTTTCTTAAATTTTTCATCAATCTTCTTTTATTAATTTCTCTAGCTGCATGAATACTTTGAACATTAAATAATGAATATAAGTTTTTGCTTAAAGTGCAATTTTTTTTTGGTGATACATAAACGTTACTTCCGGTTTTTTTACCTTTATTTTCGTTAGGTATATTTAAGAAGAAAAGTGTAGAGTCTTTACACGTGAAAAACACCAAACGGAATACTTTAGACGTTGCCATCTAATTGGAAAAACAAATAATGTTCTTCAAGAAGATGAGCATATGCGGCTGCAAATTTTTGAAATTTCAATTTAATTGGTAAAAGTAGAATTCAGAGGCAGACTAGATGGCTGGAGAGTATCATATCTTGAGCCTACAAAATAAAATCCAAGAGGTTAAATTCGGAGGGGAAAATTTGTGAATGGAGTACAGATGGTTGAAAATTATTTTAAGAGAATGCTTAACTGAAATTTGTAGAAAGGTAATGAGGATCTCCCTACCATAGATGGTTCTAATTGTAATTTAACATGACACACACTAAAAAGACACTTAGGAATCTGTGAATTGGTATTAGGAAAAACGAAACATCAAGTCAGGAATAAATTAAGAGTTTCCGTTAATATGCTGGTTTAATAAAGATAACAGAAAAGCAAATTATCCCTTTTTAACGACTTCTGCTTTGTGCTTTATGGGCACCAGTAATCAACCGTTAATTGAATCTTAGCTCTAGTAACATGCTACGTACTGTGAGAAACTCGAAAGTTTTGGAATGTTTTATAGAATTATGACTTGGGAATTCATCAGATACCGTATAACAATAAATATATTATAGTTGTAGAAAAAATTAGAGCGATTTTCTTGAATCTTAAATTTCGATTAATAAAAAACAGTTGCAAAAATACGTGGAAATACAGTAATAAACACAACCAGAAATGGATAATACGATTAATATGAACATATATTAAAACATTATTTGAATACATTATTCTTCTGATAATGTGTGTAAAAAAAATTTTTTTTTGTCATAGGAGAATCATGCGCGGCATACCTGAGAATTAAAGAAAGTTGCTATCTGATATTTCAAATTTATTCTTAACACCTGAAAAGCATACTAGAGACCAGGGGTTCTCAGCCAGGGAAGAATTTACCCCTAGGGGAGAATTCTATAGTTTCAGGGGGGGAATGAGGTCAGCCTTTTATTTACTTGTTAAGTATTTAATTTTAGTTATGAGCATAAAAAATACTTTTGTTCAAGTTTTCGTATTTAGCAATATTTTCTTTTTCTTGTTTAATTTATAAAAGATATTAAAAATAATATAAATTTAACTAAATGTATACATACTTTTTGAACTTTGTAAAGGATTGGATTGGATTATTCAGTTAACCACGAAAACGGCCATGCAGCCAGCCCGTTCGCGGGATTCGAACCTCGGACCCGAACTACCAGTGTTCAGCGCCTTTACCGCTCGACCAAACGGCTTACCTCTATTAATGACCTCTATTAATGATAAATAATGATTGTATGTATCAAGCATGTTTTGAAGATGTACTATATATAATTCTCACATACTATATGGTACACAATAATTATTGAAAGATAATTCAGGAAATTTAAAATTTTAATTACTACTTAAACGATAAATGAAGAAGGTCGCAAGGTTTGGGAATTAGTTTCCCATTTTGCCAGGCAAATCTTTCTTTCATGGAATGGAAGCAAAAACGTACTGGTATCTCCACAGTGTTAAAAAATTTACCATTGAAATTAATTCACTTTATATTTTCAATGCGCAAAAAAAAAAATCTTTTAAAAAAATGTCGATTTTTGACGGATTTTATGTAAATTATAATCAATGAAATCAGTTTTTCTGATTTGTAATACTTATAATTTTAAATAAGATCCTCTCTCAATTCACTAAAATTAGTTATAATTTTCTCGGATTATTTTAGATTAACTTTTAGCATCTGAAAACTTGTGTATGAATTGGTCAAGTCTTAACCAACTTCAGAACTACATAAGCATTCAATTCAGAATTCATTTAAAGACTAAAACTTTAAGGAAAATGTTTATTATTAGCTTGTGATCAATAGCATTACATTGAACTGATATTAATAACTTCTATAATTTACTTGCCAAAGGATGCTGTGACTTAGTCGTATTTTGTTGCAGCTGTTGTGAATAATAAAAGTAATGGACTAGTAATGATTTAAATGGTACATTAGTCGAGAAGTCATAATTATTGATGGGGATTCTGAAGTCCAAGTCCAATCACTCTAGTTTACATATTTTCGTGATTTACTAAAATAATGTGTTTTCCAAGTGGTTAGATCTGGGTCCAGAAGAGCTCGTCATGTGCCAACTAACTCCAGCTAATGAAGTTCTCAATGGCTTTTTCCAACTGTGCTAAAGACAATTATGAAAGGCTTCAGAGTCCAAAACGCATTTGGGATTCATCCCCAATGGTAATTATTATAAACGAGCTTCGGCGTAAGGTAATACATTTGCAGGTCTTGACAGGAATCCGACAGAGCTGTTGACAGTTGTAAATAGAGGATCATAGATCTGAAGCTATATTAATGGGAGCCAGAGAAGGTGATGATTGTTAATAACGGGAAAAGATGCATTTCTTGGGAACAGCTAGAGATTTGAAAGCTTCATAAAGAAAACTCAGTAAGTGATTCTATCTTTAGAAGCAATCATTATATAGGGGAAATTGAAAGTAGGCTGTTAGTCTTTATGAGGTATTAATGAGCGGAATATATCATAAATTAATAAAGTTAACTATATCAGTACAGTAAGACCCCGCTTAACGCGGGGAATACGTTCCATCAAAGTAGAGCGTAATGCGAAACAGCGCTAAACGAGGCTATCTTTACATGTAAATATTGGGGTTAGGGGAAGATGGCTAGGAAATTGGTTAGGTATTAAATTTAAAAAGTATGTTTTTTTAATAAAAATAAAACCAAACATTTATTTCTTAAAGCCCAAATTAATACCACATTATTATTTCTTGCAAAAATAAAAACGAAATATAAATAACAAAGCGAATATTCTTAAAAAAAAAAACAAATAAAATTCTAAGTCGGTCATATTTAGTTAGCCTTCCGCGTTTTCAGTGTTCTGCCTTTTTGTGACAAAAGCATCTAATGTTGTTTGCCTTTTTCTTTTGCGTTGTTCTCTTAAAAGTTCTTCATAAACGGATAGAGCATCTTTAACACCACGCCTTACTTTTGAGCTCCTGTCAAAATTCGGATCATTTTCAATGAATTGATCCATTATTTCAGTTATGGTAGACAAACTCCTTTTTACAAACGCCATCGAAAGTTCTTTTTGCTCTTCTTCTGAATCACTGCTGTCAACATTTTTGTTTTCTTCTTGTTCAGTTAATTCCTTGAGCTCATCATTAGAAAGACTAGCCGCTGCTTCTTGAATTATTTCTTCGACATCTTCCACATTTACCCCTTCAAAATATGTCTGTACAATACCGCACCAAACAAGAAATACAAGTACATTCTTTCGGATATGTATTTGAAACCTATCGCTGCATAATATTTCGGGGAATCCCCGTATGCTGCAATCGATTTCGTGGAATTCCTGGGTTGAAATAAACGAGCGCTAAACCGAAACAGCGCTAAACGAAACAGCGTTAAGCGGGGTCTTACTGTATACTGATAGTTATAACTCACAGAAGGAAAGCAAACAGGTGTTAAATTAAGGTTTAATCTGAGATGGTGCTGCACATCATCTAACTTTCATTTAGAATTGTAAGGTTATCATTGTTCCTTAAATGTTTTTATCGAGTTAATATTTCGCTCGGAGTAATGAAAATGAGACAAACCGCTATTCGAATCGACTTAGTCAATTTGAAAGAAAACTTACGGGTAACACTTAAGTATAATTGTAAACATCTTAAATAAATAACTCCTATTTTCCGTTTTATGCTTATTAATCAATTAGTAATTAATCTCAACTTAGCTCGAATAATTCTGCAAGGTTGCGTGAAGTAGACAGGGAGATGTTTTTGCTTATTGCAGATTTGTAATTAGTAAAATTTGCCTTTAAGGTTATGTTAGTGCAACTGACTTGAAAAAGACAGATTATTTTCAAGACAGATTTCAAGATATATATGTAGATAGAAAAACAACTTTATTTTCTACACATATTCTTTTTAAAGTTTTTTGAAATATTAATATTATAAAAAGAGGCGACTGGATATATTTAGTATGTGTATTACTATGAAGCATTTTCGCAAAATGATAAAAAAAATTAAAATTGTAATATTTGAGGCTTTTGATTCAGCGTATTGATAGAAGGTAAGTAAAGTGAATATTTTTTTTTTTTTTTTTCCAGAGGATCTCAGTTCCATGCGAAGATACCGAACTGCGTTTACGAGGGAGCAGCTGGCGCGACTAGAGAAAGAATTTTGCCGGGAGAACTACGTCTCCAGACCGAGGAGGTGCGAACTGGCGTCCGCGCTTAATTTACCAGAATCGACTATCAAGGTGAGAATGAAACTTCTGGAATACGATTCTTGTTTTCGCTATGATTATTTCAGTTTTGTATTTACATTCATAAAAAATATTCAATCTTTTTTTTTTCTCTTCAAATTTATGAATTGAATTTTTTGTCGTTAAAAAGAAATTAATGTTATACTAAATCAATTTTTCTTCTTTGTATTTTATATTTCATTTTTTATACTAAGATAAATTAATAAAGGAATAATATAATTCAAGATGTCTTTTTTTTTTTTTTTGCATTTGCGTTTGTAAGAGTTCTGCAGATTATTCCTGTAAAAGCTTTCTTCCAGCAACTGCTTTTAGAAAAATAGAGAAGGCAGTGACCATCTTTCTTCCTAAATTCTAACATCAGAAAATTACTTTTATTATTTAGTGTCACTTCTACTGTGATCAAAATAATTACATTTAAGTTATTAATATACTGATATCACATTCTTCATCGGTTAAACTTAACGATGTTAACGGTTACTGGTCGAAGCATTTTACAGAAAATATTTTAAGAAATTATATCTCTGGATTTCATGACTAATTTCGAGACAGATTTTTATGAAGTTAACCAACATTAATGGTAATTTATTTTGAATCAAGATATAGATCTGATTCTCGATATGTTTATCGAATAGATTTGTTTCTTACAATACAGAATGTACACATACAGATATATTAAACTGATACATATGAGAGAGGCATTCAAATCAAAATCAAGATTTAAGATTTTGTAAAATAAAAGATCATACATCGACGAATGGAAACTGCATTTATTTTTTGAGGTGTCCCTTTGCTATATTTATACATTTAATCTCAGCGTTTAACTAATCTCTGAAATATTTTGGCATTGAAAGAAAACTCTTTAGGAATAAACACATCTTCAACTGTGGGAAAACTTAAATTCTTCTATGCCGGTCAAAAGCGAAAAGTTGTCTTAGTTACCAGTATGCATTGTGTTTTCGAAACTGTAAATATTTGTGAAGATTGTATATATTGTGCTAGAGGGGAATTCTTTTCTTGCTCATATTTGACGAAGTGGTAAATTCACAAACACTGGTAGTTCGACCTGGGTTCGATTCCAAGCAAACGGATTGGTTGCATGGGTTATTTCGTGTGTTTTTTTCCATTTGTGGAGATATAAACCACTTTCCCTTAGAAGGTTTTCAATGAAGCCATCGCTCCCTTGCTTTGCATGATTTAATGACTGTTTATACATCCATTACGCAGGACTTAAAAAAAAATTCTCGGAGTTCAGCCTTTCACACTGATGATAAAGTTGATTCAGCCGTACTGACAAATAATATCTCTATGCCAAATATTTTCAGGGATTAGTTAAATGCTAGGATAAATGTATAAATATAGCTGAGGATTATGCCGAAATATAAATACAATTAAAATTTGCTCTTTTGACTTTACAAATTCAAACTTAAACATTCGTCATACATATAATCCAGAAAGTTTAAATTCACACAGTAATTTTTAGAAATCGTCACTTAGAAAATGCATCTTGCACTTGAAATTGAGAAAGTGTTTAAAGGATTTATAATACCTGATGAGAGCGAATAGGAAAACAAAACAAACTTACTTTCTCCGCCCTTTACTTTTCTCTCAAAGTTTTTGAAAACGTTACTAGTAAATTCTTTTTAACGTAAAATATAGCTTATAAATCTTAAATTTGATTTCTTCAGTGCGAAAAGTACATAAATTTTTAAAAGATGAGATATTTACTCCAAACTTCATAAATATCTCACCATTTCTGCCTTAGGTTGAGATGAAGTTTTCGAATGAAAATCAATTTTCATTAGGAAAAGTGAATACTAGAATACCATCATTGCTAAGTTTACTTTACCGTTCTTTTTTATTCACAAATTTTTGTGTTTTAAGGTTTTTAAAATTTTCATTTGAAAAACAATGTATACAGGCTATCAGATGTGTTGGTTGTTGTAATAAATTTTGGTACATACGTATTATCGTAGTCACCTTAGTAGAAGTCGCCAAACTCTGGCAACCATGCGCATAAGAGTTCTTTAGGTAATCATATCCATTATATGCTGCAATCCGAAATTCACCAAATCACTTTTTTTCCTTTTGTAAAAATTGCCAAACTGCTCCAAGGTGGTTGCGTTAATACGTACATAATTTGATTTTTCTTTTATTTCGAAAAATAAAGCTGAATAGCTAGAATGCAAATAGTAAATTCTTACAGATTTGTTTATTTTTATTTCTCTCTCCCCCATTTAGCTTATGTAATGAGCGAAATGAAAATATTTATTCAAGTAAAATTTCTTAAACTAACTTACAAAGAGAATTATTTTAATTTTTACGAAGCAAACTAAATGTAGAAATTTAAATTCAGTTCGTTCTGTGGTAAATTAAAATTTATTGCAATCATTTTGCGTAACGAAATTAACTGCGACTTCAGTCAGTTTTTAATTGAAATTTAAATGGTTGATAGTACTAATAGCATGTTAACTTTATCAGTTGTTTTGTGTTTATAGATTTTAAGCGATTTTATTGCGAGGAATGATGCTAAAAGTAACTTACGATTAAATTCAGTCTTAAAGAGCGGACATTATTAATTTTTATACATGGAATAATATCAAGCTTGTTTGATTGGTGAAATAGACAAATATATTAATTAGTTCCAATATATGTAGTCTTTTTTATAAAAATAAAGTTTTAAAAAATTTCTTCCAAAGATTTTTCATTTTTACCATTGCCACTTATCTTTAGTAACAGAAAAAACAGTGCATTATTAAAGTAAAAATGGTATTAAGTGTAAATATCAGTCACACATATAAATTTCAGTAATTTGTTTTGAAACAAACAAGCATGTATTATGCGCAACTTCATTTGCGACTAAAAAACACTCTTTTAATAGCTCGGTATTCAGAAAACATAGAAACTATGCTTAGGAAAATGTGAAAATTGAGGTGTATATAATGATATTTCATAATTTTAAATTTACTTAACTGTTAATAGCTCATCTTGGTTTAGAAATAGAAACCTTTTAATTTTAAATGGCAATTTTAAAACGTATATTGGAAATAAAAAGTTATGTAAAATAAATAATAAAAAATATATATAATCCGAAAGCTTTCATGTGCGCTTTATTACGCTCAAAGGGGCATTTTTATTACTCAACTTTCTTCCAGATTAAATTTGAAAGCATCTGAGGCTCATAGCCCATTCTATGGGCCTTCGTCATGCTTCAAAAAAGATTAATCTATTTAAAGCCTAAGGCATAAATTTTGAAAATAGGAAAAATTATGCATAAATTTAGAAGCTTAATTTTAAAATAACTTTTCAAGCCAATAATTTCAGAAGCTCCGGTTTGAAGTTTTCTGTCAAATTAAAATATTTGAAATTATTATGTTGATATTCAGAGATTTACATATAATATCGTAAGTAATTATGCATAATAATTAACAATTATAAAACAAGATGAATAAATGATATTTTAACATACACATATTAATTACTATGTGACTATGGTACAAAAATAGCACGGCGAGTCACAAGAAAACATAATTACTAAAATATTAGTAAATAACTTTGCAGTTTAAAAGCGTGAGAAGGTAAAATTCCGTTTGATTTAAGACAGTCATTTTTCAGAAGAAATTAAATTAATCGATTATTACTATATAAAACATAGTGAATATACAAAACAGAAAGTCATAAGGACATAACTTTATGCTTATTCTTTTCTTGATGCTTATACGTAATTCTTTGCAAATGGGGAAGAAATAGAATTAACTGATTAATTTTAGGTATAATAGTTATAATTCGGAAACTTCTTCGGCCCCTTTGTATTTGTTATATTCAGATTTATCTGCATAAAACCTAAGCAGCTTTTTTTTTGACAATAATCAATTAAAGTATAATTTTCAAGGTACAAAATAAACTTTTGGTATTTGGGTTTGCAATATCTTTCAAACCAACTAAACACTTGCAATGGCTCTAAATCAAACAAAAATCATATCAAGAGAATCGAGCGAAATGAATTTTACTGCCGAACTAATTTTAACAAGGGAAATTTTATTAAAACAATTACTGCTGAATTGAATTTTATCAAGTGAAATTTAGTCGTACTTGACACTGAAAAGAAGAAATTCAACGTATTTCGAAAGACAATCTATTGCAAATGTTTGCAACTGACTGCCTCTTCAACAGACTACCAGTACGTAAAATCCAAAAATTGGAATGGATTGCCAATGACATTTGCATCAGATACTTTTTCTGATAAAGACCAGCGCTAAATTGCAATTAGAAATACGATTTCTAATAGCAGTTTAGTCTCTTTTAATATCAAATCCAACTTTCTCTTCCAATATCAGTGCAAATGCTTACTAAACAAGCTAAGACAGCGTTGTGGCATTTTTTAAAATTTATATGTGAATATGTTGTGTATCATGGTACTTTAACATAATCACAAGATTAGTTGTGAAATGATACATGTTTATTAGTTGAAACTGTTATGAGTCAGGTTACTCCATTCCACTTTTAAGATAGAAAAAGGACATGTTTATTAGTTTTATATGATTTTTAAATATTTTTGTACTTTTGAAAGCTCTGGCAAAGAAAGAATGTTTTACAAATTTACAAAAATTATAACGAAAAACAGCGTACGCAATTCAAAATGTAGAAAAGACTGAAGTTTTTTTATTAATGATTATATAGATTACAATTATTCTGCACTTTTCTTTACAAAGAATTAAACTTATATCATCGATGGAATAATTTTCTGAAACTTAAGCAAATTAATTATTTGTTTTTGTGATAGATATGTTAACAAATTACATATAAAAACAAGCTCATGATATCTGCGGGCAATACACATCTGGTTTGAATTTTTGTACCGTTGAATAAAAGTTTATTTCTGCGTATAATCTTATTTCAAAGCAGAAAAAAATCCATCCTTTGACTGAAAATTTTAGTAAAGATATCTAAACATCGCAAATAGTCTTGAAATTAATTTGAATTTCAAGCATTGATTATCATAATCGGAATTATTATGTTTCCACTTTCCTGATCATTCATAAAACGTACGATTGATGATTAGCATAAATAAGAATTAATAAGTATTGAATATTTTTCCTTCAAACAAAAGTTATAAGAAGTTAAATTTTCGAGCTTGTTTTAAAATTTTGAATAAATATTATTTGAAAGTCACTGCGCCTTTAATATTTTAAATCCAAAGTTTAACAAATATATGAGCAAAAATTATCTAATGAGTGACAAGACTTTTCTTCTGATGTGTTTTAATTTATTTTGCAGGTTTGGTTTCAGAATCGGAGAATGAAAGACAAACGACAGAGACTGGCTCTTGCTTGGCCGTACGCCGATCCTCATTTTGCGGCGTACCTAATCAACGCTGCGGCTTACTCCGGCTATCCTCTGCCACCACCTTTCGCCGGGTATTACGCAGCCACCTCCATTGCCACGCGCTATCCACCGGCCGCCACTGCTCCGTATCTGGCAAGCCCCCACGTCCCTCCGGCAAGAGCTCCTATACCTCCCCCTCCGCCTCAGCCATTAGTCACAGCTGGGACATACGTCAGGAGTGCAGCTGATGCCCCCCAATTTACAACTTTTGGAGCACCTTGCGTGGATCCCTGCCGATGTCATCTTGTGGGTTTCCAACCTCGCCCTGTTGTCTCCTCCAGTCCTCCAACACCACCCTTAGCATCCTCTCAAGAATCGCCGCGAGCGACCGTCACCACATCACAGACCTCCCAACAGAGAACAACCCAGTTGTTTCAGCCATACAAGACAGATCTAGAAAGACCATGACTTTGAAGAACTCGCACTTTATTTTCCTGTGACCCATTGTACAGCGTTTTATTACACTTAAGAAGGAATACATGCTGAGAATGTGGAACAATCGACTATTAGACTTAGCAAAAGTTGGACTTTCTTGCTGAATAGAAAAACTATACATGATAAAAGAAAACTGAATGGCTACTAAAATCAAATAGTTAGAGCCAAACATCAATGTTTACCGAAATGGCATTTTAGTTCCTTCAGCTCACTGGTTTCTTACAATCTATTTGTCGCCACAGTAAATTTGAAAGTTTAATTACGTGGCGTTTAGAATTATCTACCGAATGTATAATATTTTCTTTATAGAATTCTAACCAAGAACGGCAATTTATTTTGTGTTTAAAAGTGTACAGTTTATTTTTATCTCATTTGATATGCATTCATGCTAAGGTTTATTGTTTCCTATCCTTGAGAGTTAATCAAATTTTTTAAAGGTTATTTAATTTTAAGGGTTATTAATTTTATCTAATCATTAAAATTCTTAAATTTTCGTAAAATAAGCTATTGTATCATGTAATTAGAATGTATCATGTATTGTATCATGTAATTAGAATACTATAAATAATAAGTATTCTAATTACATGATTTTTTATAGTTCGAATTCATTGAAAACTCCGAGAAACATCGTAGACTGAGAGTTCTTAGTATTTAATAATTCTGTACTTTTCTGATAGGAGACAGGAAGAAAAGCGGAAAAAAAAATTCAGAATGCCTATTAATAATATAATATATTAATAATATATTAAAAAAATATACATTCTTATACTATTTAGCAATCCAAGTCCCAAAGACAGTAGAAGATTTATTTTTATATAGGATTACTTTTACTTTGATCACAAATAACGGAAATAAAATATTTTTTGCAAGGAAAGCACAAAAAGGGGGACAACAAAAATAAGTAAGGCAAGCAATTTTTTTATATCATTTAATGAGAAGGAAATATTTATTCTAAAAAGGAAAAGCAAATATGCAAAATATTTCATTCTTACTCGAGATGAAAACAAATAATGAGTTTAATTTAAAGCACCTACGATTATTGCGCATAATTTCCGTTCGCATATATTTGTCAGTTTTTAGAGAAATTTAAATACATTTTAAATCTTAAATGAGCTTATCGAACATAATGTACTAATTGGAAAAACTTAACAATCCTACAATTGATTCTTTCTTAATATCATTTGAAACTTCATACGCATAGAAGCAATTAACCTTTAGTTGAAGTGCTATTTTCAAAGCAAACTAGCAGTATTTTGAATAATTTTGCTCTATTTGTATATTCTTAAAATTTTATTTGATTTGTATATGCAATTATTATTATTATTTATTCAAATTTTCACAAATATTTGAAAATGATTCATGGCATTAAATGAAAATGTCTATACTAGTCATACCATGATTTTCTTGAACGTTGCGTGTTGCTTACAGGAGTTTCGTTCATATGATAAAGAATATTCTAAATTCTTTATAAACTTTTTTTCTCGGATGTGAACACGTTCTAAGAGAGATAGTAGCAATGTTAATTTATTTAGAAGCAGAGGTTACGCCATCTATCGAACATTAGAAATACCATTATCTAGTAAATCAAAGGTAGAGTTTTGATAGGTGAATAAAGAATGAAGTAAAGTACATACGTATGAGGAAAATAGACATAAATATAAAAAAGTAATAAACTATTATAAAGAATAGTTAAAAACCACTATTTTTTAAAATAATAATGGATTGATTTGAACTTAAAGATTTATTAACTAAAAGTTTTAATTTGACTTTAAAGAACAATTTGAGCTTTAAAGAAAGAAACTTAATAAAAAATATTTTTCGTTTGTACAGATGAAAATCTATAACCTTTTTTTTTACATCATTCTTATGTAGATTTAAACAATCTGCTGATCATAATCTTTAATTACTCATTTAGAATTATTTTCATTCAGTTCACATCGAGAAAATGCTTGCAACGAATATTGTTTGGTTTCATATAAGAGTTAATTCAATTGGTTTTAAATATTCGCAGAAACTCTTAAGCAAACGTTTAAAATGTGAAGAAACTCCTGTAAACTGATCCACTATTGTTGTTTGTAAATAATGTAAATTTGTACGGTACCTTTTTCAGTGTTCAGCACAGAAATAAAAGAAGATTTAATAAAATTTTCACACCCTCATTTGGTTGCACTTTTAAGTCATAAATTCGTATCATAGTTAGCATATCGGCCAGGTAGCCCCGCTGACGGAAATAACTTGAACAAAATTACACACTTATAAATACATATTGTGCTCAAGACGACTGCTGGGGGCAGTGCAACAAATGCTGGACAAGACGATAGTGCATGATGGAAGAAGGTTGCATTGCTGGTGAGAAGAACAATTTCAGTTACATATTTACACAGTTATGGATAGGTGGTTACAAATACTAAAAGTAATAAGAAATAAAATACTAGAAAGTGAAATAATACATAAAATAAAAAAAAAAGGCAAAACAGTGGAAACAATACATAAAATAATGCAAAATAATACTGAAACTCAGAAATTTTAATCAAACTTTCGCCAAAAGTTATAAAATTGGCGAGAAAGGACTGGCTGTGTCCCTTAGTCGTTTCAGTAATTTAGCCATTTCAGCAATTCTACCATTCGGTCTTTTCGGAAATGATCCTGCAGCAAGGACGTTGCCTAAAGGATTGGCGTTACTTTCTAAAAGGACTGAATTAATTTATGTAAGTGTATTTTGAACATCTGAATTTCATTTTAAATGCCTTTGATGTTTTCAATTTATTTTGTTCTAGTCAAAATGAGTAGTATTTTCTTTTTTCTTAAACAAATAATTCCTGTGATTCTTTTGCAATTGTGCTAGAGGATTACTTACTCAAACGCCTTATTAGTGTGTCGGTTCGAATTTACTCACAACAGAAAGCTAGTGAAAAACAATTTTTTTTTTTTTTTTTTTTTTTCATGAAGAACAATGATATCTATGTCTCATAGCCTTCGAAACTGGTAGAATTTTATTCAAAATTTACGCCAGTTTAAGGTTGATTTTCAATCTAATTTTATAGCTTAATCTTTGTGATTTGCAAAACGTTTAGTGAAAAGAATAGAAATTCATTTTAATTACAAATTAAAATAAGGAATAATAGGACGGAAGATCAAGTACTTCACAAAGGCTTGTGTTTTCATTCAGAGTTTAAATACAGTGTTATTATACCAGCAGTCTACTTAAAAGTTTCGAAATATTTCGTACACCTTACTACAGTTTATGCTCCCTGCGAATATAGAGTGCGTGAAGCCTTTTCAGTACAGATGAACTATTCAACAAGAATCTGAAATTTAAATTACAATGCTAATGTCAAGAAATTAAGTGAATTCTAAAACCCCTTCAGAAACTTCTCTGCAGATTTTGTTCTCAGTCCTCAAAACACCACGTCCTTTATTTCAACTGTTTTTCATTCCTTGTATGAAGTAAAGTAAGTACTGTTATCGTAAAAAAATTCCGGGTATCATATTTCAACAAAAATCCATTTTGACCGCTCTGGAACCATGTTTCGGAGTGCATCTGTACGTACGGACAGAATAAAGGGTTATTTTTTCCAAAAATAATTATAAAATGAATTCAGAAGCGATTTTTTTTCGTGACGTCTTTACGTACGTACGTACGTATTTTGCATAACTCGAAAATCATTAGCTGTAGAATGTTGAAATTTTATATGGGACTACTATAATATCTAGTTGTGCATATCCCTTTTTTGTTGCAATCGGCAGCATTAAACATATATAAATATATATCCAACTCTGCTACTCGGTTAGGTGAGCTCAGTTTTTATTCTTATATGTTGGTAAATTGCACATTCTTATATTCTTTAAAAGTCGTTGAATTATGTTGTTCTTATATTCTGGTTAAGGTTTTCATGCTTTTAGTTCTGCATACAATAGTTGTAGAATTATCAACAATTTAAAAACTGTTTAAATGCGACTAAGCCATTTGTTTACACTTGAAACTTAGCAGAATAGTGAACTAAGTCAGTTTCTGCACCTTGAGTGTCTTTTTGTCCAGCGGAACAATAGTTAACTTTAAGTTTTTGTGCATCGAAAATTTTGTCTTCGTGCCCGTTAGCTGAGTTGCTGGTTTTCCGGTAGAAACTAATTTTTAATTGTAATTTTTTTCTTTTAAATTTTTAATTGTGTTCGGTGTTTTAGGTTTTCCTGTATTTTTACAGCTTTTAATGAAGATGTTTCGAGTTTTTATGCATTTTCCCCTTACCGACAATTGAGAACTGAACTGACTGAATGAGAAACTAATGAAATTCGAGTAAATAGGTACAAATGAAGTGAAGTAAAACATGTGTATAATTTAATAGGTCATGCAAGGAAATCATGTGGTGTCCATATCAGAATTTTAAATTATAAAATCCAACTTTCACAAAGTCACTTTAGACGGAATAGCACACAGTAGTTAAATACTTCAATGAAATACAAATACTTTTCTCAATGTTTGTTAACAATATTTTTACTCAAATTATATCATAGAGTCTGCAGACTCTATGATATAAAATAGTTGTCTATTACAAAGACAAAATAGACCCTTTCAGTAGTTTAAAAATCATTTAGAACACACTGACATGCTTCGAAAAGGTTAATCCACTCTCTAAATCCCTCCTTTATACACACATTCATCCCATCTTCATCCTGCTATCTAAATAATAAAACTCGGGGATTGGAACTTCCGAAAAAAGAGCAAGCTAAACCCCGGACTCCTCTTTATTCGATAAAGCCCTTTATATGGATCATCCGGTGTCTGTGTACCCCCAAGGGTTCCATTACAGAAGAAGAGAAATCCGGGACAAATTATTTAATGGGATTAAAGGACATTTAACGCCCCGGTCCCTCCGGGTGACGAGGGTAGCGTGAAGCTGCACTTGTGCTCAACTCAGTGAAGAGATCATCCAACGATAAGTGAAATAAATACTTGCTGGAGATATATTATAGGTATTTTGAAGCTTTTGTCGTCAGTAAACATTTAGGAATTTGTACTTAGGAAAAATATCTCTCACAGGAATTTTTTGTAAAGATAATCTTACATTGACGAATTACGTTTCATGTCATCTGACTTTACGATAGGATTCAAATTCACAGGGAACAGCGATTTTTCTTTTCCCTTTGTAATCTGCTATGATGAAGGAGCCAAGCTATATCTGGAAAAGCAAATTAAATGATTGATATTTTTTCTGACTTCAAAATACATATAAAGAAGAAATTTCACAATTTAACCATTAACATATATTACAACGAAATGTATATGGTTGTAAGTATATCTTTCTTTTATTTTCTTAACCCAAAGGGGCCCTAACCCAAAAGGCTATCAGTCTCGAAACGAGGATTTGGGTTGAATTATTAAAAGCGTTGTATCACTTTTCAGATTGTTGCCACCAAATATTATCACCCTGTATTATTTTAAAAGAGATTAAATAAAGGAAAATATACGTGAAAGTAGGTACGTTTCTCTCATTGTGAAAAAATAACGAGCCATCAAATTTTGAATAACGTATTCCTCCACCCGAACATCGGCACCTAGAAACCCTAATTTTGAATTTCGAATTTGTTATATTATACATATGATACATTACATTATACATTCTATTATAGTGTGGTATCTGAAATTATTTATTTTTCATCAATTTATTACAATCTAAAGAGCATACTAATTTCGGTTTTGCTTTTTTTAGCCCAAATGGAGTTAGCCCAGAAGGGCTATCAGTCTAGAAACAGCATTTTGCGTTGGTTCACTATAAATATCTGTTTCACTTTTCAAACCGTTGCCACCAAATATTATCGCCCTGTATTATATTTAAAGAAACTAAATAATGAAGAATCTGCATTAATGTTTCTCGCATTGTGAAAAAATAACGGTACCCAGAGCCATCAAATTATGAATAACATAGTGTTCCAACCGAATATGGGCACTTGAAAGCCTGAACTTAGAATTCCAAATTTTTTTTTTTTTTTTTTTTTTTTTTTCCCAATTTAAAATTTTGTATAACTTTAATGAATTTTTGATTAACAAATGCAACGATTTCAAAGCGAGCAGTAGCAAAACTATAGGGGGGGGAAACTTTTATCTCCTGCGCGCGAGACTATCTATCAGAAATTCTAAAGTTATGCTGTTTTTAAATATTTTTAGCACAAAGGGACATCAGCCGAAACCTCTCGAAATGTGTGTGCATCATTTTTTTAATTATAATTATTATTAATCTGAATAAACGCATGGGAGTTATATATTTGTCCGCACCTTCGATTTATTTTTATAGCAGTATAAAAATTGATCACGTATCTCTAATTAAAGCTTAGAACTCTATCTTTAGAAATAAAAATGTTAAAAGAACGTGAAGGATAATATGAAAAAAAAAAATTTTGTGAGAGTTGTACAAATTTTTGTACGCAAATGTTTACAAACGATGAAACGCTTACCGACACTTCTTCAGAGCTGGAAGTCACAGAAGTCTAAGTTAGTTTAGTTAGTTTCTGATTATTGAAATTAAATTAAATTAAATTGAAATTAGCTTAAATTTGATTAGTTTTCTGATTAAATCTGAAACACAAATAACGGTACTTTTCCGTTTTGCCGGCGCAAGCGATAAAGTTGCCAATAATGGTACAACCGATGCCAAACGGAATATTCTCGCTGGTAACCTTTTACGCCTCATTTTCAAAACAAGTCGCAGCTTTTTCTTATCAGATTGATTGTTTTTTTCAATACTGGCATAAAATTGCATAGAATTTTTATCAGATAGTTCAGCTTTATGTCTAAGGCCATTTTCGGTAATTAAGTCAATTAGAATGCAACCACAGTGCTTACCTGAAGCCGAAAATATAGAAAAGGTAAAGTCAAGGGTTAAATTCAATTCTAATGAGAATGCATTAGCGAAGTAAAGCACTGCGGTTTTACATAATTTCTGAGTAAGCTATTCGTACGAATTGAAATATTTCTTGCATATAAACTTGTGCTCCAAATTAAGATTTAACTTGAAATTAATGTAGATAATTACTGAGAGCATTAGAATTTTGTAGAGTAGTTTTTGTGAGATGAGATCGCTTGGGGTCACGTGATATGAACCGGCGAATCAGGATGGTGAACCATGAAAGCATAGTAAATTCTTAAATTAATGTTTTTTTTACAAATTTATTGGCTTTTTATAAAATTAAAAAAAAAAAAAAGAATTCTTAAAACTAACATTTTTTTAATATTTTTTATGTGTATACTGTATGTTGTCGCCAATAAAGTCTGCTTGGCGAAATTTGCGCCGGCGAAACGGAAAAGTACCCAAATAACTTATGGTTTGCAGATCGGCGCTGCTTTCAAATAGTTGAGTTTGGTAGTCAAAGGTTCACTAAGTCTGCACAACACATATAAATTTTAAAAAAAAAAAAGAAATTCCAAAATTCGGGCTTCGAGTTGCACATATTAGGATGGAGGACAATACGTGCTCAAAATTTAGAGGACTTATTTTTCCACACTGCGAGGACCATACATACGTACGTACATACATACGTAGCACATAGGTACACGCATACGGAAAGATTCTTCATTATTTAATAATAAAGACTATATTTTCGGCCTCTGTTGCTGAAGTTGGTAAAAGTAATATATTCAATTGAATATTTCAATGGAGTTATGTGTTAAAAAATGCAAATAGCAGATATATGCCTTCTTAGCCTTAATGATGAGAAATATTTGATACTTTTATACAGTTTAATTGATAATTCTAAAAGTCTTCACAGATTTCAGAAAAGCTGAAAATTAATCCCCTGGATTTCTTCTTGAAAGACATTTAGGCAATAATCAGAACTGCGATTTTAAGCTTTATTTACCGTTTACATGAAATTGTGAGATAAAATTAAAAAAAAAAAAAAAAAAAAGTGCTGTTTCGTATAGAAAGCTAGGTGGATTGTTTAGAACTGAGCATTTTAATGTGTCAATACAGAAATCCATCAATAGTAAAAATAATCTAATTAATAGTAAAACAGTGTTTTAATACATCAATGGTAAAAATAGTCTAATTAATAGTAAAACAGTGTTTTAATACATCAATAGTAAAAAGGGTGTTTAAAATTATTTTATTTATTTATTTTGCTTTTTCTCTTGAAACTGCAATTTCTGTTTATATGAAACCTCGTAACTTAAAAATATAAATTCACAATACTTTTAAATTTCATAGATATATTTTAAAAGGTAGAAACTACCCTCCTGGTCAGATATTAGCTAATTTCAGATTTATACAGGCTTTACAGCTTTACGCCAGTTTTTTAGCAAAAATATTCTTTGGAACTGCATTCAAGCTGCTTTAACTGTTAGTTTAAATATACTGTAATGTTAAAATCGTCTGTTTTCCGAAAAATGACTTTAAAATCCTCATAGAATTTGCAAAATGTTAATACATTTATTTAGTTTTGAGTCCTTTTGTTTTACGTGTTTTTAAATTTTATGGTATTACGAAGTATAGGAATGCTAAGTAAAGAGCTTATAATTCCAAATACCTACTTAGAAATTATTTGTTTTTTACCGTTTGGTATTTATTCAGTTTCAATTTTAGGAATATACTTAACACAGGTTTTCCCAACGTTTTTGGAAAATAATGTTATGTTCTTTATTACACCTTTTAAGTTCTTGTTGAAGTAAATTTTATAATTTAGATTTATTTGAAGATGGAAAGATATATATATATATATAGAAAGAATTTATATATATGGAAAGATGATTGGTATGGAAAGAATTTACTCTGCTGTACTTGGCAAATTTTTACTAATATCGTTTTTCTTTCATAGACGTATCATTCACCTGCCTTGGTAAGTTCACGAAACTTATTAGTCCTTTAATACTTTCTATGTAACCGGTTCTCAGGATATTTGCTGTCAACAAAACGTAAGCATTTTAATTTATTTTCGAATTTAATCCATCTATAATTGCTTAAAAATCTCAAATGGTATAAAAGGCATTAAGAGCATTTCTTATTAATTTGAGTTTTTTTCTTTTTTATAATACATCTAACTGATATTAATTGAAATATATTAAAATACAGAATTGCGAAGGGCTTTAAAAGTGCTGTGTACGTACTTGGTGCAGAATCTTCTGCTTTATCTTCATTTCTTGCTTATAGATATATTCATAGCATATAAACATATTCATAGCATATTTCTGCTTGATGGCTGAGTAACATAGAGATAATTATTACATACTTTCAGCTTATTAATTTTTAATACTTTATTTACATTGGGAGAATAATTATTTAAATCAATTTTTAGTCTAAAGGGGCTTTGTCCCTGAAGGACTATTGTTTTCGTTTTGCGATTTTGCGTTGAATCACTATAAATGTCCGTTTCACTTTTCAAACTGTTACCACCAAATGTTAGAGTCCTGTATTATATTTGAAGATATTAAATAATGAAAAGTCTGCATAAATGTATGTATATTTCTCGCATTGTGATAAAACAACGGTACATAGAGCCATCGAATTTTGAATGACGTAATCCTCCTACGAATATGGACATGTGGAAGACCAAATTTTAAATTTGGAATTTGTTGATTAACAAACTCAAGAATTTCAAAGTGAGCAATGGCAACAACGGGGGGGGGGACTTTTTCTTATGTTCAGCGCGCGGAACTGTGTATCGGAAATTTTAAAAATAGGCTCATTTTAAAATTATTTTGCTACATTGCTATTGAACCGAATTTTATAAGTGCAAAGAACATGATATTTAATAAATAAAGGTAACACACAAAACGTTAAAAAAAACGCCCCCCCCTTTTTTTTCAAAAATATTTTCAAATTTTCAAAATTTGAATTTGCAGGTGATGAAGAAATGATTTCGAAAATAAAAACATTTTAGTATAAAATATAATAAAAGGAATTTACAGCTTTTACTTATTTTAGAATTCAATTAATTAACTAACTCGGCTAACATTGCGCCATTATACATCTATAACAAAAACTACTTTTAAAAGAAAATAAATGTAACATTTGCATCAAATAATTATTGAGGGCGAAATAATAATATTTTAATTTTAATTCATTTATCAGACGGCGCTGGCTAATTAGCAGCGATAAGAATATCGAAAAACAGGATAAAAATGTAATCCTTATTAAAGGACTGACAAGATGAAAGCATTTCCTTTGAACACCGGGCCTTTGTCACCAAGCTAACATGAAAAGAAGAAAATAATTCAACTTGCACCTAGAAACTGCTTGCCTGAAAAAGCAACAGATTAATTCGAAGCGTGTGGCAACAGCTTCTATTCAAGAAAATGGGAGATATTAAGAAACTGAAGAATGTGCTGTAATTGCTCATTAACGACATGGTTAATTAAGAACATAATTAATTAGTCACATTCTCTAATTACGGATTAAATGAGAAATAGAAGGGAGAATCGAGGAAAAACAATACTAACCAAATTATCTTTCCCGGTCTCTTTCATTATGCAAAGGATTTCCTCGCCTTTTTATCGAACTCCAGCTGCGAGAGAACGGAGCAATTTCTTCCTTTTAGAATTCATTACATACTATTCAATCATTCGCGTACGGAACTAAGCTTTCTTTTGCATTCTATTCAATGAGTTTAGAACTTTCATTTTTGAATATATGTATATAAGTAACATCGAAAACTCGCTTTATGCCTGAAAAACATCATTATTCAGAACTGAATAAATTATGAGTCAAATATTGTCTGCATTTATCTTTATACATATTTAAATTTAATCAAATGAACTCTGAATTAATTTAATCTCTGATTTGTAGAAATATTTCTAAGTCATAAAAACAAGAATAATTCGAAATAATATCCATTTTCAAAATACTTATGAATTTGTAAAATAAGAAATAAATAAAATAATGTAAAACAAGAAAATGATAAAGAGTAACATTTGCATTCTAAATTGCTCACATCAATAATTAGTTTCATATTTTGCAATAACCTTAAACTCTTTTTCATTAATAAAAGCTAATTTTTTGTGAAACTAGATTTATTTTACTTAATATTTACGATTAAAATAGTCTACTATTAGTCTACTATTACTATTAGAAGCGAAATTTATTTTTGAGACATGTTTCAAAGAAATTATTTAAGATTTAACGATTACGCAATTTTCAGTTCATTTGAGATTCCTTGCTTTTATTACTGGAAATTCCTTGGTAATGTCGAATTTGAATTTATCTACAAGTTAAAAGAAATTTTTATGACAAAAAGATGAATTTTGAAGAATTAAGAAAGTATTCAAGTAAGAAGTATTTATTCAGTTGGAAAAGTTTTATTTATTAAGATAATACTACAAAAGTTTATAAAATTATTGGTTACATTACTAATTGCATCAACTAACTATATCATTAAAAAAGTATATGAAGATAAAATTCGCTGTTATGCGAAACGCAGACGATTATTCAACCCTAAGATTACGGCGTCAGAGACATCCTTTATGAATTACAGTAATGGTGAAAATGTTTAAATTATACGAGCTAAATATTCTAAAAAGTGCATTCGTTAGAGATAATTTTCAATAAATAAAATAAAACTAAATTTTTAAATAACATGCATACTTTAAAATTTCTCAGTTAATTAAGTGATGAATGTTTTTGATTTAAGATAAATCAAATATTTTAACATTATTTCAAATCTCCTATGAAAATTGACAATTTTCCCGGCAATAAAAAAAGTAAATGAAAGATTTTTTATATCTCTTGGAAAATAATATTTGCCAGATTGCGTATATCACAATCTGTTAAATGTTGCATGTCCGCTTTAAAGATAAAAAATATTTGTTTCTCAATGATTATATTTTAATTAATTTTTTGTAAAAACAGTATTTAATGTAATTCTTTATACAAATACCTAATTGATTTTACTCCAAATATAGAATACTGATAGTTTTTATAAACAATTGCATCATTAATCATTATTGTATTTAATAAAAATGTTCTTTCGATACAATGTGATCGTTTGTACAAACTAGCAACAAATATTTAAAAAAAAAATTAAATGTTTATTATGATGATGATGGCAAATGTTTTATATATAAACTGCATAAAAAATACTATATGTAAACTTCGTAAACTTCTATGCATAAACTACTATACTATATGTAAACTACACGGAGAAATTTACTGTATATAAACTAGGTTACACTATATGGAAATTGTAAAGATTCTGAATTATATAAGTCAAACATTGTATTGTCATTAGGCAGTAATTTGATCCACAGCACAGTGCGCATTCAAAATACCTGATATAATAAAATCCTTGAACTTGATAAAAACAAATAAATGGTACTAAAATTTTAGAAAAGGCTTGATAATAATATTATTAAATGTATAAGAAACGGGAAAAGAATAACGGGAAATATTATTAAAAAAAGTTAAATATATGATTACAGTCTAATCAAAAAAAAAAAAAAAAAAAAATATATCCATATAAAATAAAATTTAAAAAAGAAACATACAGACGATAGTATTCCATGTATTGCTGCAAAATTATGTTATTGACACTAGGCAGTAATTTGATTCACAGCACAGTGCGCATTTAAAATACCTGATATAATAAAATCCTCCAGACTTGATAAAAACAAATAAATGGTACTAAAATTTTATAAAAGGCTTGATAATAATATTATTAAATGTATAAATGTAATGAAATTTATTGCTCTCTAAAGGTTTTAAAGAAATATATATTTAAATATCTTGGAAGGTTGGTAATCAAAGTATTGTTAGAACTGAGAACCAACTTAGATGATAAATATATAAGAAGAAATATATTTTGGTAACTTAAAATGGCAACAGATTCTTCATTCTTTTCTTTTTTACTTCTCCTGTTATTTACTTGCTATAGTAAAAACACCATTTCTTTCAGGTTTTAAAGATGATAAATAAATAAATCAAGTGAAATAAACTAATAAGAGTAAATAAATACAAAATTAACGCAATAAATGAATGAACAAAGAATTTAAATGCAGTAAATACTTATAAGAATGAATACCCAGGATTACAAAAGTGTGAGACTTTTTAAAATGAGAATCTTACATAGAAAAGAGATTAATTAAATAAATATGCTTGATTTCCCAAGACAATTGATGATCTTTCTGCATTTAAGGAATAAATAAAGGTTCATCTCTTAGATTTGAGAATTTTGATAAGGTTGTCGGAAAAGGTGACAGCAAATTTATGTTCCTTAAACGTAGATTTTACACGAACTTCTAACTATAAATTTTTCAAAATAAAACACAAAATTTTATAAAAACTTGTGAGGTTTATCTATTTATTTAAACTAATAATTTATTTTAAGTTGAAAAGCATTTCCTATTACTCTGTTTTTACCCATGGTTTTATTGAAAGACTGTAAATGAGATAGTGAGAGTTTATTCAGATTACGGTAGAATGAAGTGCTATTTAAGCAAGAGTCTTGGAAAATAGTTTTAGAGCGTATCTGCCTACTCCAGGCACGTCGTGCTATGATTATTAATGACTTGCGTTAGCGGCGTTGAGTGTTCTAGCCATTAAGTCTTGTCTCGCCGGTTTACTACAAACCAGAGCCCTTCCTGCGCTTTAAAGTATTTTGTGAGCCGTTAGGCTAATCTACCACACCTTGAAATTAGTATTTGTTACGTTATTCTGTTAAGCCGGAAGTGGGCGGCTTCTTATAACCCAGGCTGGGTCATTGTTAATTTTATGTTAGAATAAAAGGGTCTTCTTCTGATTACTGTTCTGTTTCACAAGGCTATAAGATAATTCTTCAAGAGTCCCTTTTAGAGAGTTTATGCTCCATAGACTTTACAAACTGTTTCAAACTGGGGGTAAAGGAATTTGTGAATGTAAAATTTAATTTTTTATTCGTTTTGGGAACAGAATGCCCAATTAATAAAGAGTTCATTATGTTTTGTTAGTGACATATTATGAAGAACATACTGACAGGTTAAAAGTTATTTTTTAGTGTATTTTACTGAAACAGTCTGATTCAAGGAATTTTTGTTTTATGCCATTAAAGAAAACTTGAAAACTCTAATAAAATATACATCGAGAACTAAATAAAGGAACATAAAAAAAAAGAACATTTTAATAGAAAATATGTACTCGTTTATATATGTGACAGCAAACGAAATCGAAATTGTGAAAATTTTGAATTTCATGAGCTTAAATTTGATGAAATATAACCCGACAGGAAACCAAACAAATACTTTGTGCCCTTTTTTACTTCCTTGTACGAAGTAAAGGAAGTATTGTAATCATGAAAATTTCGGATACCATATTTCAACGAAAATATCCATTTTAACCGCTCTCGAATGCAATTTAATGATGTTTTTGCCTGACATCTGTACGTAAAGACAGAATAAAGGACTCTTTACCCCCTAAAATATTAGAAAACTGATTTAAAGGGAATTCTAAAAAGAATTTTTTGTGGCGTCTGTGCGTGCGTACGTACCTATCTCGCATAACTCAAAAACGAGTAGCCTCAGAACGTTGTAATTTTGATGGTTGCAATTGGCCGCACCAAAAGTATATATATATATATATAGATATTGCGCAAGTTTTAGAAAAACTTGTTTTCGAACTAAGTGAATTTAAGATCATACAACATTTGATATATATACTATATATGTGATGTACCAGCTTTTGTGCGGAATAAATAGATTGGTGAAGAAATATAGATGTAGTCGCAGCTTAAATTATCAGACGATAAGTTTAAAAAACAGGATCCATTTATTATTGGTCAGGAGAAATAACAGTTACAAAAGTCATATTTCCGGAGTAAATAAAAAAGAATTAGTAATAAATTTTTGTATGAAGTTTATTGCATCGTTACATTAAAGAAAAGACCCCGATATTCCTTTGCGAGTCCTTTTATAGCCTTTGGAAAGGCGGAGCTTCCAAGAAATGACGTCAGCCATTCCAGTTCGCTTTAAATATCTCCAGAACATTGTATAACTGTACGTGTAGAAAAGGCGGGAAAAACAACTTGACTACGGGGCTGTGAATTTAACTCCACGTACTTTCAAATAAAAGACCGTCGCCATTAAAAATGAAAAGAACATACAGTTAGAATTTTAAGTGTATTCTTGACTATGGAATTTTATTATTATTATTATATATATATATATATATATATATATATATATATATATACAATGATGATTTTTCTGCAGCTTAATGAGTCAAAATACTAGGCATGTTTACATTTTGTTTTCAAAAGAATTTTTTTGTATATATATATATATAATATACCCTCTCTGTTGCTTGGATCATTGAACTGAGATTTTTATTCTTATATGTTGTCAATATATGTAAATTGTGCATTTTTTGCTTTAAAAATGATTGAATTCCGATTAAGGTTTTTAATGCCTAATTTTTTGTCTAACGCCTAAGTCTAATTTTTTTTTACTATAACAGCCATATTTGTTTACATTTAAAACTTAACAGAAAAGTGGATTTGTTGTCAATCCAGTTTCGCATCAACAAAGATCACGTTTTCTTTTATTATTGTGAATTAAATCATGCTTAATGCATTCTGAATTAGCATTTAAGTTATTATTGTGAATTTATTAAGTTTTATTATTGTGAATTAAATCATGCTTAATCCATTCTGAATTAGCATTTAAGTTATTAAATTATCCCATATATTGACTCAGCATAGCCTCCACAGCAAATTAAGTCAGTTTCTACGCCTTCAGTGTCTTTTTGCAGAGCGAGACCAAAAGTAAACTTTCAGTTTTGTCCACTGAAAAAAATCTATCTTTCTACCTGGTGACCGAAATGCTTATTTTTGCGTAGAAACTGGAAACTGATTTTAATTGGAAAACAAAACTACGTTTGGTGTTTTATGTTTTTGTATATTTTTCAATTTTTAACGAAGATATTTTGAAGTTTCATGTATTTTTGCCTTGCCGCGAAGTGAGAACTAAATTAATTGAAGGAGAAATATATCTCTAATGAAATTCGAGAAAATATGTTGAAATGGAACGCAGGAAAAAAATGAGTATAATTTAATATTCTGTACAAGGAAGTCATGTGATGCCCGTATCAGATTTTTTTAATATAAATCTGAAAAAAAATTAAAGTTTTATTAAGAAAGCTTTACTATTTAAACAAAATGATTGCATAATTTTTTGTCACTTTAGGTTTTATTTTAATGGAAACTGTAGTATAAAAAAGGAAGATTTAAAAAAAATTAAAAAAGGATTAATGGGAATTATAATATATGACTTAGAGATATTCTTTATTAATTATACTGACTGTATAAATTGTAATAAATCTCATTACAACTTTCAATTAAGAATTATAAATTGTTTTAAAGATTAAATTTATTTGGATTTGTAATTTTTGTGTTTATGTAAATTTTAAATGACTAAATGAGCCGAGAAATTTAAGAGTTTTAAAGATAAATGAAAGATTGTTACGTCGCTCATACTGACAACGGCTATATTCTTTAAACTTTACATGAGCTGAGAGAGATCAAAAGAATAAGATTTAAAAAATTTCTACATAGCAAATAGCTAAAGCATTTAAATAGCAAAGCCACTAAGAATTGCTGCGTTTCTCAAAGTATCTTTTCTTTATGAGAAGAAACACAATTTTATTGAAGGTATATAGCTTATATTTGTTTTATAATATTTTATTCTCGCTAAAGAAGGAAAATGTAACTTCTGATTTTATTTTAAGGATCGGCGTTGAAGATTACAGGAAAAGAATCGTATTGTTACTTTATGTTAATTAACCAGTTATCTTACGTTTTGGATCTTCACTGTCACTTCTCCCTCCCGTTTTTCCTCCGGAATTCAAATTAATTCGCTAGTATTTACAGTGAGGTTTTTTCAGATTGTAAGAGAGACCGTTCTCGAGGCCACGTTACTAAGTTGCCAAATCAAATAAGATTTATAATCTTCAACCTTGAATTATAATCGCTGATATTGAATCTCCAATCGGTTAGATAATTGAGCCAACTTCGCGTTAGTGAGCCAACTGCGTAGCCTTGGACTACTAGCTTATTTAAAAGTTCATATGAAAAGTGTCCTTTTAAGTTATCCCGCCATAAGTGCTATCTGACCTTGTAAGCACCAGGTGTGTCTTCTCTTGTTAGTTTTGAACAAAAGGGCCCTTTCACACCCTTTTCAAGTTTCAGCTGGGAATTTAGACTCAGAAATAATTCGCTTAACAAGTACCAAGACTTTGGACACTATTAGATGATTGCAAAACGTATCATACTTTATAGAATAGTAATCATAATATATGACAACGGAAGCTTGCCTGGATGTTTTTACTCAAGCTCCACAAATAACAATTAATAATTCAACTTGAACTTTTGCACAGAAGTAGGTAATAGATCCATTAAGCATCTTAAATTTCAACCCTGTTACAGAAGGATAGGAGAAAAACTGCGTAAGTAATGCTGTTAAAAATGCCATAGAATTCTTAATAATACCAAACCAATGCCTTGTTAGCTTCCCAGTTATAGGGAAGGGAAACTATTGTAAACAGGAGTAATAAAAAGAATATTTAAATTGTTTAATATAAAATATACTTTTTCTGCAACTTGCGCTTTTTTAAGAACGTAAAATATATCTGGCAACAGCTAAAAGTCAGAAAGAATGTATAAGATCTTAGGATATGAGTTGACAGCCGAATTTTTACTTCCTTGTACGAAGTAAAGGAAGAATTGTAATCGCGAAAAATTTCCGGTATCATATTTCAACGAAAATGTCTATTTTGACCACTCCCGAATCCAGTTGAAAGATGTTTTTGTGTGACATCTGCAGGTACGGACAGAATAAAGGACTCATCCTCTCCAAACCAATTGTAAAATGGATTCAAAAGAGATTTTTTCCTGACATCTGTATATACGTAAGTATGTATGTATCTCGCCTAACTCAAAAACGAGTAGTGTCAGAATGTTGCAGTTTTTTTATTGTTATGCATTTAATTCTTATACATTTTCTTATTTTTAAGTCGAAGTGGAGGCTTTGATGTAAGCCCAAAGAAAGGGGCCGACTATTCATCTTATTTTGAGTGAAATAAAGGGTAGTTAAGCCTTCTGGAGTTTAAGATTCCTGTTATTTGAACTAAGCGATAAGTCGCTTAACAGTTCACTATGTTTCTCTACATTTACTTTAGTAGAATAAGAGTACAACTCCTTTTCACCCTTCTCTCATACATGTATGCAGTAAAAGTTAAGTGCCACGTGTATTTTACTTTTGACATTTACAGCTTTTTTCTAATATTTTCCTTAAAGAGAGTTTAATGAAACACCGTAAGATGAAATCATACGATACAATGCTTCTATAAGCACATACAGAGAATATTGAGAGGTTCAATTATTAATAAATGACAGGAGCAAGAATTAGAAAAAAATTTAAAGCTATTAAGAATTTGTCTCTCACAGATAAAATTCTAGTAATAGGAGTATAGCAGGGTTTAGCGAAAATTAGAAGGTTATAATTATTATAAGGATTATTTTGTTGGGATCTAAAATAATTATACCGCGTCTAGAACCTTTCAAATATCTATTACTATGTTAGATCTATAAGAATACCAGGAAGATCCATGCAAGTTATAACTGAAAGTTGCTACTTTACAATTGGATGATAGCAAAAAATATATTAATAATGAATGCGATCCGAATCAATTTATTTGCAGAATTGGTTGCAAGGATGCGATCTGTGATAAAAGGATTATTTCACTTGTAGGGATTTATATTTATTTTAAATAACCAATTTTATTTAATTTGTTATTGTTTCCTATAAGCCTTCATTTCCGTAATTGCCAATGCCAGAATATTTAAATTTGGTAGCGCGCGTGAAGGAATTCAAATTCTACCTTGAAGAAAGAGTTTAAAAAAAAAAAAAAAAAAAAAAAAAAACAAGGTTCGGTAGGAAAAAAAGAGAGAGAGTTAGGCTATTGTCGTCATTTCTGTTGCTCAAGCGTCTGCTCACAGCGTTATTGCTGGTTCCCGTGGCTTAACTGCATTTACTTATTGCCACTAGTTTTCGACAGAAACTAGTCATGCCACTAGTTTAAAAAGCAGGAATTATCTGAATTTAGTTTTACTACTTGTACATATCTTCAAATCTTTAGTTAATTCTTTGACTTCGGTTACCACCCAAGCAGAGGCGTTATATTAACGTGAAGTTCACGCATTGTAAATTTTAAAGAGTTAATAAAGGGTACTTTTAACTCTTCTTCTATTTAGTTACTACTCTTACAGTTCTCACACACGAGTTAATCAAGTGGACTCTACACACTGTTCCCTCCTTCAGTTTATTCAAGAAAACAGTCATTAGTCAAGACTTAATCATAATTCGAAGAACAGAAACGAAAGTACTGAAAAAAATTATTCATATGTTTTCGACTTTATAGTATTTTTTCTGTCTATCATTTTTTTTTTTTTTTTTTTTGAGCCGGTTTAAATGTTTGGCATAGTACCAACAGCGCTCTGGTCAAAAAGTATCTGATTGCCACTTTATCTTCAACGAAAATGAGATATTTACAGAGGAAAAATTAGGTGATGCAGCTAATAAAAAAAGTAAGAAACGCTGTTATACTAAACAGCTTTAAACATCGCATATATACGACGTCAGTAAAAACGAAAGACTATTAAATAAATTACTAACAAATACCTCAATACATCGACGGTTTTTAATTTGAAAATTAAAATTTGAAATCAGAAATTCACACGTGGAATGAACAACCGGCGATACTTAAAGCATAGTGCGTAAATATTATTGAATCGTAGGATATTCGAAATTAATTCTTCGTAGTTTTCTTTCAGTCGAAACGCAGTAGAAAACTATTCGCAATTTAAAATTATCCATTGCTTTTAATCACTGTATAGAATTTGCCTTAACACGAAGCGCGGAAGTAATAATGAAATGGTAAAAACATTCAGTTTTTACTCAATTTAATATAATCATAACTGTAGCTCCAATTTAACCATTTGCATTGTAAATCCCTTCTCTCTTCCTATGGCGTTCATCTTTGGTGAAAATAAATTAATAACAGAGTACATGTAAATGCGCTGTTGCTGGTAATATTGACAAATGTTCTAATGCTTACATCTTACTGTTCATTTAAATATGAACAGTGAGAGCTTGCAAATAAGAAATTTTTTATTTTTACCCTTACATTGTATTCACACCAGTTTCACTCGGATTTGTATTTTCAAAATACGTATATAAAACATAGGATTATCAGCCTACACTTTATTTGAGCATACCATACCTTTCTCTTTGAAAGAACTACTCCTCTAAGACGATAATGGAATTCAAACACCTCCTGCTGTTTGTTTGAAATGCGAGAAATGCAGCAGATGGAACAAAAAAAGGGTATAAAATGATTTTTGATGATTTGAATACTGTGTTCCAATTACCATAACAATACCTTCGCCTTTTTAAGCTGCGCCTTTTCTTTGCTCCTTCTAAATCCTACAACCGGAGAACGCTAATCGTCTGCTTTCATCTCGTTGCCATCCCGAGGGAAATAAAAATGGTTGTCTTAATCACAGTGCTTATATACCTGGCGCCGCAGTGTGATCGCTCAAGCATTTTATTCATCTGTTCCGTGAGTATTATCTCCGTTTTGTCGTTCACTGTTGTCTTGCAAATTCATCTTTTGAGGTGAGTGTTGCATTTCGAAAGAGCTAGGAGGTTGATCTCTTGAGGGAATAGAAAATGAGCGGAACGAGTTAATTTCATCAGCGGCTTCTTTATAATAACATTTACGAATGTGATTTCTCTCAACTGTTATTTATTTGCTTCCAGTAATTTTTGTGCCTTTTGTATGAAAACTCCAAGGTTACATATATATTACATATTCGCTTTTCTGAAATTTATATTACACTTAAAAAAATTGCCTTAGATTAAAAGTATAATTTGAACAAAAAGATGTGGATTAAATCCTTTTTATTTCTTACGCTTTTATTATTTTGCCTTATTTTATTCAGATTAGAGGAGATCATTGCCTAAAACATTATAAAAATAAATTACTGTGAAATCATTTAACACATGTCTTTGCTTTTGAATTTTCATTTTTCTAAATATCATTTTATGTCGCGCGTTGTAGATTATGAATTTTAATGTTAACTTCTACATTATACAAGATATTGATAATATTAAAGTCGTAATACTGTTCTCGTTAGAAATGTTAAAATATTTTATTTCCCTAATAAATGACTTAAATAGATTTTTCGACAGTCCAAAAAATTAGTATTATGAAGAATATGTGAGGAAATGTTATTGTTTTCAAAATTGTCAGTTTTTGTTTCTAGCTGTTTGAAATATTATCAATTGAAAAACTGCAAATATTTTTTATAAATTAGCTATTTATAAGTATTAAATGGCTGAATTAAAGGGAGAAACTAAACTTTTCTAAGTAACAATGTTTGTCATGTAGTTCTTTGCGTTATTTGTCGGCAGTTTCTTTCTGTGTCATTTTTAAAATCAAATTACACGATTATTTGCTCCCAATTTTGTAAAAATTAGTCTTCATTTTTAAATATGTTTCTTATTTTTTCTTAATTGATTTGAATTGCTGAATTACTTTATTCTTTTCATTATACTATTATACTCTACTTTTGCTTGCAGATTACGGAAACTTTAGCCCACCAGCGACCTGGGCCCTCCAGCGGCCGAGTGGTAAAGTCGCTGAACACTGGTAGTTTGGTCCGAGGTTCGAATCCCGCAGACGGGCTGGCTGCATGGGAGTTTTCGTGGTTTTCCCCATGTGTAACGTGTGTACGAGCTAGTTTCCCTTAGAAAGTCCTTTACGAAGGCATCCGTCCCCTTAGGTAGATAGCCCTAGTGCGCTTTACCATAATTAAATAAACCAAACCAAACCAACCAAAACCAACCAGCGACCAAGAGGTAAAATCGCTGAACACTGGTAGTACGGTGTGAGGTTCGAATCCAGCGAACGGGCTGGCTGCATGGGTGTTTTCGTGGTTTTTCCCATGTGTAACGTGTATATGAGCCAGTTACCCTTAGAAAGTCCTCCACGAAGGCATCCCTCCCCTTAGGTAGATACCCCTAGTGTGCTTTACCATAATTAAATAAACCAAACCAAACCAACCAAAACCAACCAGCGACCAAGAGGTAAAATCGCTGAACACTGGTAGTACGGTGTGAGGTTCGAATCCAGCGAACGGGTTGGCTGCATGGGTGTTTTCGTGGTTTTTCCCATGTGTAACGTGTATACGAGCCAGTTACCCTTAGAAAGTCCTCCACGAAGGCATCCCTTCCTTTAGCCAGATAGCCCTCGAGGCTTTGCATAATCACATAAAACTAACCAAAGGTAAACTTTCAGAGTTATAAAGTATAACAAAAGAAAAAAATATTCTTTTCTTTTCTTTTTTTTTTTTTTTTTTTCTACTTTTCCCAATTTAAATATATATTTTCTTACTTCTGTACGACTTAGATTTCTCAACGAATTTTGTTTTATGGTATGTATGATACAGAAGGATACTTTTTACTGTTTTAGAAAACCCACAAAATTCAATAATGGATTGATATCCGTTTCAACTGTAAAAGTTGAAGGTATATTTTTAGGCACATATACGTGTTTACTTACCATCCAATATTAAAAATATTAATAAGTAGATAAAAATCACGCATTTTAAATTATAAACACTTTTCGTAAAAAAATATTAAATATAAGTTTTGAACAAATCATAATTAAAATGCAGGCTTATCAGGTATTTTCTCCCTCCTTTCCGCATGCCTTCGTGGTGTAACTGGAAGCATACTCCACGCCCGGCGATGGCATTGCACATTTTTGGACGATAATTCGTCACCACCAGGATTTGGCGTTTGGGCCCTCTAATCCCCAAATTAATCCCTCTACTCGACGCGTATTCCAGAGGTTCAGGGTTCGAACCCCGGAGAGGGAACTGTACATTTTTTACGTCTCCTACATTAGAAAACCAACAGGCTAAGCTTTTAGTTCATTCCATGTCATCTAAATTTTAGAATCAAACTGAACCCTATTCCATTTAGTTTTTTCACAATGTTTGTTCGACATGAATGAAAACACAGCTTCGCAAAAATATGACATCGCAACAGCAGATTTTTATTTTTTTCAATGATGGCCGAAAAATTAGTTATCTCCGTGCTGCTGAAGTTTGTCGAAATAAAGCAAATATATATATATATATATATGCTGCTGGCCACTAAAATTGCAACACCATGAAGGAAAGCAAATACTAAAAAGATATTTACTGTACGTAAACAGTATGGCATGAAGACAAAATGATTAAATTTGTAATCAGGTTTGGGATTTACAGGGGAGCAAAATTAGTAGAAACAGCCGCCGCTTCCAGTAGCTAAAACGGCCTTTACCTGGTTAGGCTAGGCATGGAGTAAGACTGGGCTTGGATGACAGAAACGGGCAACTCATTCCGTGCTGTTTCAAGTCTATGCCACACTTCATCTACAGTATTAAATGGAGAGGGGTGTCGGGCCAGTCTCTGAGAGGTGACAGATCTGGAGACCGTGAAGTCAAGAGCAGCAGTCGAATACCCTGTGTATCGAGGAAGGTCAGAACACGACATGCAACATATGGTCTTGCGTTATCTTTCTGGAAGATGGCATATGGCAGGCCTCGAAGAAACCACGCACAACCACTGGACGTAAATGTACCGTCATGTTAGAAATTGTCATGTCAGAAATATATCATCTAATTACCGTCGATCCGAATCAAAGATGTGCGTGTCGTGTACCCAATGGCTGCCTAAACCAATACACTATAGGTGCAGGGCCCCAATGCCGATATTGAATGCAAAAAGGCGACGTGCGGTCTCTTCGAAGCCTCCAGATACGTATACGGCCATCAGAATACTGCATGCGGAACTGGGACTCATCTGAAAAGATGACATTGTGCCGCTCCTGTATCCAGTTTTGTCATTCGCTGCACCAGAGTCGCTGTCTTTCTCTATGTTGCATTTTCAAGGGAAGATGAAGTCATGGTGGCCCCGCTGATAGTCCACGCTGCTGCAAACGACGACGCATTGTACGAGCGGATACTGGGCGTGCTCCAAAAATGCCCATTTCCTGACTAATGGCGAGTGATGTGGTTGTACAGTTTTGCAGGGCTGACCTCACAATAATATGTCTGTCCTCTCTGGCGTAAAGTAAAGTAAAGTCCTCTCGCGCGTAAAGTAAAGTAAAGTCCTCTCGCGCGTAAAGTAAAGTAAAGTCCTCTCGCGCGTAAAGTAAAGTAAAGTCCTCTCGCGCGTTAGTAGTGGGAGGGCGTTGAGATTCTCCAAGCCGTTCAGTGTGACCCTCAGCAATCCATTGATTCCATATTCGCATGACAGTAGATGGATGTCGATCAGTGGGGCGATATCACGGAATGATAGTCTACACTCTCGATAGGCAACGATCCTGCTTCTATCGAATTCCGACACTTGCTGGTAAGCATTTCTTCTTATTATTCGAGGCATAACACGATATTCTGAGCAAACCCAGACCTTACAAAGCGCTTCTCAAATCAGAAATCCGCTGCACAACTTTTCTTTTATGCAGGGCTTCAGGTCTCACTGCTTCATGTGATTCTGATGTTCGTCAGATTATTCCTTACTAATGTTGGCTGGTGTTTCCTGGTGCATTTTATTGGCCAGCAGTTTATATGCTTTATTTCGACTCATTAACAAGAAAATTGAAAAGATAGTCCTGACGCCAAAAAAAGAAGTATCTTCGCATCAACATATTAATAGAACAGAGTTCATATAGAACGATATATGGATCAAGTATCATTTAAGTAAAAATACTAGAATATTTCACAGTGCTCAGTTATCGAATTAAAGCATTAGATGATAAAATAATTTTCCTGATAAAAGTCGAAGGTTTGACCTAAAATAAGAATTAAACTTTCGAGAACCGCGCAGAGAGTGTAGTGGTTAATCACGCTAACATCTGTACCGATGGGCCTGGATTCGAATCCTGGAAATGGTATGGATGTTTGTAAATCTATACCGTCTGTGAATGCACTGGGCAACCGAAATATACGTCGAGCCGAAAATATACGGAGTGCTGAAAGTTTGAGTGGTTTGTTTGCAGAAGAGGATTAGGAGACCCTGGCTCTTTCCAGTGTGGGGGGGGGGCTGTCCTTCAAATTTGGAAGCGAAACTGAGCAAACTCGTACTCTCACCTATATCGTGACTATATCGTACTCTCACCTATATCGCGCAATATTGCACGCCTTGCCAAGATGAATTTCGATGAATTGATGATGATTGATGGGCTTGTTCTGATGTTACGGTCAGACAAGTCAGATTAAGACACCACAACAAAAGAAGAATTTTACTCTGCAGAAAAACTTTATCCAAAAAAAAAAAAAAAAAAAAAAAAAAAAGTCAATAAAAATGTATCAAATATTAAAAAATTTACAATGAAATAAGCAATATCTCTTAATACAAATATTAATTATACAAATAAATAAATTAACCAACTTCCCGTTGCAAAATCTTAAAAATTCAAATGGTATAAAGGAAGTTAATTTTGTTTCCTAAAAGAAATCATGCAAAATCTTTTATATAATTAAAACATATTATAAAAAAATTACAATGAAATAAGCAATAAATCTTATATTTTCGAGAGAAAACAGTGAGTAGTCCAGTATCCAAAGCAATGAATGAAATACGGTTGCCAAAACCACATTTCTAAAAGAAAGAAACTATCATCAGAAAGCAATAACCAATCAAAATCGTGTGCTTTGTGGATGACATAATTCAAAATATGCAAACCTCTTTGCCATTAGCTAATAAAGCGAGAGAGAGAGAAAGGGAAATTCTTTCTGTTGTGCCTCGCGAGACACATGCGCGTCAGAATAAGATGATTGCGATGTGCGTGTTGCGCGTCCAGAAATCAAAAGAAAATAAGCAGCATTTTATCTCATATTTTCAACACTCAGCAGTCCACTATAAAAAGCATTGAATGAAAAATTGTTGCCAAAACCACATTTCTAAAAGAATGAAACTATTCAAAATGATACGATTTCATTAAAAAAAAAAAAAAAAAAAAAAAAAGGGTCTGATTCAAATTTTGAAAAAATTGCTTCGAGGTGCACTGGCTCTTGTCTAGATGCACTTGTGTACCCAATTTCGTAGTCCTGGGTCTATTAGCTTACGCTCAGCACAAACGAAAGACACACACACTCAGATAAACTCGTTCTTTTATTATATGTAGAGGTGAAGGACATTGACAATATGCATCACAGTAACACAGCAACATCACAACAGCTGTCACATAAAGTAAAAAACAGAATATTCTCTACCGGTGCAACAGCGCTTTCTTACAATTTAAAGTTGCAACAAACATAATTATAACTACAAACATATAAAAGTTTACTTTCACAGAATTTTAATCCGAAAAGAAATCAATAATAGTCAATTGTCTAGAATTCTTATTCAAAAGTTACTTTTTTTTTAAAATTCTTTATAATATTTCTCGAAATTATTTGACCGAATGATGTACCACTAATCTTCATACTCACAGGACAACCCTCATCTCAGCATTTATATGAAATCCACCGATTTCGTCTTCAGCTTCTTCAGAAAATTTACCACATGATGTGCTTGGATGTGCTTCAGAAAGCAAATATTTTTTCCTGTTACTGAATTTGCAGCTTGAAGTTTTTTTGATCAGTATCCATCCAAGCGTTAAATTCCTCACAATTCATGCTAGTTGAAGCACGTTTTTTAATTCTTCATCTTCTTTTATATCATCACTTATTAATTCTTTATTATCTTTCCTGAAACACGGTTTCAAAATTTTAATGTTGCCTTAAATCAAAATAATATGCTTGGCGACTTAATTCCTTATACTTGGCGACATGGCTTTGTCATTTGGCAATTTCTTTGCTGTATTTTAACCTAATCTGGTGATTTTATCTTTTATTTGGCGATATTAGTTTAAATATTTCAATCTATAATATTTTAAGAACATTAACCGAATTATTAATAATAATATTTTCTATGTTTTCGTATACCAAAGGCCGGAACTTTAGCAATACGATAACAATATCCGAATAATATCATTAACCAAGATCATATCAAGCGGCATCTACTGCATATACACTGAAGCGTAATCTCGGAGTAATCACAAAAAGATTTTAAGTAACGTGATGACTACGAAACTGAAAAACCTTTGGAATTGAATTTCATTTTATCTCTATTAAAATATAAATAAAAATTATCTGAGTTAACTACAAGAGGCATGGTCTTCTTGTGAGCGTTTATTTTTATGCTTGCCCAGCTGCACAAATTGAGGTGGGAAAGATACAAGAATATCACTCACGAAGCATTAAATTTTGTTCTTACAGGAGAAATTTGAAATAACACGTGATTAGTGAATAAAATATTTAAAATTGATAACGAGATCAGAAATTTTGATGGTCGCCTTATTGTCATACTTGATATACATATAAAAACAGCCTTAGGCTGAGTGCAGCTTTTGAATAAAATTGTATCGATTCCAAGTGCGATAAAAAGTGAATTCCTTTCTTTAAAAGCAAATACATTCTACACTTTTTTTGCCTATCAATCGGATTGGAGAGTTCATCGTTTTACAAATAATATATTGTAGTTTTCAATATCGATGTCTTTTATGTGTTCAGAAAACACGGGTCACTTTCAGAGGTAGTGGTCTATTGAAAATGGTTACCATAAAATAGTTCACTGTGTATATAGATACACAATTTCATCGTAAGCAATAGGTTTTATTTTGGTTGCGAATGCGAGAGTGAATGCAATTAAGAAAATTGAAGACAAGAGAAAGATCTTATCTATCGTCGATTTGCAGAAACATCTTTTCGGGTCCGTTGTGACTTTATCAAAACTGAAAATTATAATATCTTGAAAAATATTTTTATTATGTTAAAAAAGAAATGTTAAAAAACTGCTGTTGTTCATAGTAAAATCCTTTTGAAAATGGAGTTCAGTTTAACCTTTTGAAAATGGAGTCATTTGTAAAACGATTGAAATAATAAAATGATAAATTAAATTCATGATTCAACGTACTATGGATAAGAGATGGAGGACTCTGGGGAAAGAGACAACCTTCCTTCCCAGTTTTCCAAGAAAAACAGCGGTAGTTCTATTTAGACGTCGGCCGGACATAGCTGTTTGCGAGACCACCACTACGGAACTGGAGTGGTGGATTCTCCAAACTGTATTTTGTGTGACTAAAATCAGCCTATGATTTTTGAACATTTAAATAACCGTACTGCACTTTCTCGGTATGAGAACATTGTTAAAAGGACTGGAGAACCCGTGAACTAATGGCTTAAGCGCTAATGTTTAGCATTTGTAAAATTAACTAACTAATTAATTAAAATCTACATGTTTTTAAGTGTTGCGCTATTATCGCTGGGAAATATTTTTGATGCAGACGATAATACACAAATAGAAGCTTTAGAAATCAATTCTGTAGCAACAGAAGTATAACATTTTAACGCATTTAGAGCTTTTTTTTTTTTTTTTAATTCATTGATTACATTAATGGTATACATATACATTAAGGGTATTCGCTTGTTGTAAAATGTTACGAAAATGGCAGGATGCTTTTTAAAAGAGTCACACTGATAACCCTGATGGAAGATTTAATAAAAGATGTGAATGCTATGCTGAGTGGACTGGTGACTGCTTCATTTTTGTTCTTGGAAAAAGGAAAAGAATAAGATTAAAAATTAAAAAGAGGAAAAGTTTCTAACTTTTTATAGTTAGAAACGTAGAAGTTATTGCAATCTATATGTTGCAACTAAATTTTTCATTTTTTTTGTTCATAAATAGTAAAGAACATGTAAGAAGAAGAGTTATAATTCTACTGCCGAATTACGTAGCATATGGCGTTAGAAATTCTTTTAATTATCATAATATTGATGAACTTACTTATTGATGAACAACTGAACTTACCACCATAAAAAATATCAAAATATTATTAAGTAGTTCTTTACCGTTTTCTATTAGTTCATTTTGTTAAACTGGCAAGCCAAGCATGATTATAACTTGGGCATTAAGGCTTTCTATTTCTATTGATGTGATTTTATAAACAAAAAGAAAACAAAAATATAAGTTTCATTTGTTTATAAAAGTATCTTTCGGAAGAGTTGATAATCTTGTTTATTTTAGATAGCTCAAGAAGTCCTGTATTGTTGGAACTGTGATAAACTCTTGCTAGACTTTAAACTACTTTTCTCTAAGTCTAAAAGTAACAACTGAAACTTGGAAAGGGTGTAAAAGACCCTTTATTTAAAATTAAATAATATGAACAGAAGGACTCCTGATGCTTACAACTCTGCCGGACAGAAACTCATTTATGGAGAGAAACTCATAGTAAATCAAATGTAAGGCTTAAATTTAAATAAACTGTTAACCAAAAGCTATACAGAGCAATTTAACTCGAAGTTGGCTCAGAACTTAACCGGCGTGGATTCAACTACTCTAAAGTATAATGAAAGGCTAGGTTTGCTATTCTAGAAAAGAAATTCTTATCTAGAATAGCAAACCTAGTAACGTGGCTACGAGGGGAGGAACATGCTGTGTCTTAACAATCTCAAAACCTCACTAAAAATACACGCGAACTCATTTGCAATTCTGGCGAGAAAACGGAAAAGGATAATTGACAGTACAGACCAAAACATAAAATAACTGGTTATTCAAATCAAAGGAACCTCACAAACTTAACATATTATAACAAACCAAAAATTAAAAAAAAAAAAAAAAAAAAAAAAAAAGAGCTTAAAATATAACATATTTTTAAAACAAAAGAAATACAATATGAAAATTTAAGATTATGATAGTCTAACCCTGCGAAATGTTTGGCCTTGAAGTTTCAAAAATTTTAAAGCTAAATTTATAAGTATTTTTCAGAGGAAATAAAATTATTTGATCTGTTAAAAATTTTTTAGAATGATGTAAAAATTGTAGAATTGAAAAGAAAAGCATGTATGATTTAAAGTTCTGCAGATTTCAGTTTAACGCTTGAAATAGTTTTAAGCTAAGCTGTTCGACCTGCTAGTTCTAACAGACCTGCTAGTTCAAAAATAACTTCTTTAGAAGATCAAGATTGAACAAAATATAAAATCTGATACATAAAAGGATCCAAAAAATTGCTATGATATTATCTTATCATAAATTTACGTTAGATGGAGACTTGCGCCGTTATTTAAAGAAAAAAAGGATTAAGTTATTCACGATGCTTGTCACAAATATTTCTCTCAAGTAGTAATACTTTCTATTTTGCCAAGGCTCGAAATTTGGAAATTGAAAGCAATAAACACCCCGAAGAAATTTTTATCAAGGTTTTTAAAAAAAATTTTAATACATACGTAATTTTAAATGTAAATTACAATGTTAACCAACTAAACAATCCCGAAGACTGTTTTTTTCTGGCTTATATTTTTAATCCGAAACAGCAGATTTATTACAACGTTTTGAGGTCAAGTCTCGAATGTGATTATTAATGCTTAAAAGACATGGGAAAATAAAAGTATTTTTCAGGAGAAATAAAATTATTTGATCTGTTGGAATGTAAGTTAAAGTTCCTTAAATGTGAACTAAGTTTGACTGTTGGAAGAAAAACAGAAGGTGATGCATAGTTTATTCAACATATTTAAAAAAACTACTGTAATAAAAGCTAGAATTCTGTATTAAATAAACCATGACTTATATTTCAAAATATTTCACAAATAAAGGAAGCATCAAACCCTCGTATCGCATCGCTTTACAAGATAAATGCATTTTCCTATATTTTCTCCTCATATCATTTCTTTCCCCCCTCGAATTCCCCGTAGTTCTCCCCTATAGATGTTGTTAGGACGCCTTCATTTCATCTCCCTGAGTCTGCCATTAATAATATCGGCCATGATGAATTGGGCGGAGTCCAAAGTGGGCGTAGTTCTCGTGTTTCTTCTATTGGCTAGTGTGGTTACTATGGGAACCACATCCAACTACCGTCGTTCTTGTTCTTGTTTTCCTTTCGGTGTAGAAAAGATAGTGCTTTCTTTTTAAGCTTTCAGATTGGATGTTTTATATGGAAAGATCCCGACATGGTATACACAGATAGCAATGTCAGTTGCTGGCGACATTGTCAAAGATATAATACTTCAGAGATTGTGTATTTCGGAGTTGATATTATAAGGTAAACGTGCGTGTGGCCAAATAAATATCCTTCTCTTTTTAAGTAAGAAATGGAAATACAATAAACTGAGAGAAGGGAAAAGAGAATTCTAAATTGGAAAAAAAAAAATAAATAAATAAATAAATAAATAAATAAATAATAAAAATAAAAAAAAATCTGAAATTTTTCAGATTTTAAATTACGTCCAAAGGGGCGTTTTTTTTAACGTTTTGAGTGTTACCTTTATTTATTAAATATCATGTTCTTTGCACTTAAACCATAAAATTCAGTTCAAGAGCAATATCGCAAAATAATGTTAAATTAAGCATATCTTTAGAATTTCCGATATACACAGTCTCGCGAGCTGGAGATAAAAGTATTTTTTTTTCTATATAACGTTGCCATTTCTCGCTTTTAAAGCATTGAGTTTGTAAATCAAAAATTCGTTAAAGTTTTACAAAATATAAAATCTATAATAAAAAAAATTCCAAATTTGGGATTTCAGATGCCCATATTCGCAGTAGGATTTCGTCATTCAAAATTCGATGGCTCTATGTACCATTGTTTTATCACAATGCGAGAAATAGACAATCATTTATGCAGATTTTTCATTATTTAATTTTTTCAAATATAATGCAGGACTCTAACATTTTGTGGCAACAGTTTGAAAAGTGAACCGACGTTTATGAGTCCGACGCAAAATGCCAAAACGAAAGCAATAGTCCTTCGGGACTGAAATCCCTTTGGACTAAAAAAAATATGTTAAATGAAAAGCAATTTTTTAATAACTTACTAGAGTATCAACTTCCTTAACCACTTACGGAGGATTTGTCATCATTCAAATTATGATGTAATTTGTTTAGTTTCATTTCATGAATGATATTTCAGGAATATTAAAAATTAAAATTTAGGAACGTAATTAATTACAGGTAAACAGCTGCAAATATAGCAACTTACAAGCACAGTAACTACAAAAACAGCAACCTAAAATATAATACCGCATCACTTTGAATTTAAGTTGCACACTTCATGCAAATTTTTTAAGATGTAAAATTAGCGTACGGCTTAAATTCAAAGCGAATATTTTAACAACTTATTTATGCCGAACTCATCTATCCAGTGAGCGGATCTTAAATGATTAAAGTCTTGAAAGCCAAAATTATACTTAACAGGAATTTTCAATACCTGTTATAAATTCTCTTGCATTTTTCGGGATTTTCTTTTTCAATTTTTCACTTTTAAAATCCTCTTTCGGTTTAAATTTGAAAAAATAGGTTAATAAATGTTACGTATTATAAATTATAACAGTGCAAATAATTACGATAATTATATAATATTATGAAGTGTAATAATATAAATAAATAATGTTACAAATAATAGGAATTACAGATTATACCAATATATCTACGCATTATGCATAATAATAACAATACATAGAAATATACAAATTTCATGCATAAATAGCAAAGAAATCGTTGGATGCCATGCTCAAAATATAACCACGCTTGATCGGCAGTCCTTTATCAATAATTTCATTGCTTTTGGTACAACAAAGTTACAGTGATGAAAAGCTTCATAGATATGATCATATACAATTTAAGATGATTTCAGGAAATTCTTTCAAACTCTGCAGCAAAATATCTGTTGTAAAACTAGATTCAATAATTTCTTTTTGTCTTTGAAATGATTGGTAGACTGAAGTTTTGCACTGTAAAGAAAAAAAAAAAAAAAAAAAAAAAATCTGAAATGTTTCAGATTTTAAATTACGTCCAAAGGGGCGTTTTTTAACATTTTGTGTGTTACCTTTCTTTATTAAATATCATGTTCCTCGCACTTAAACCATAAGATCCAGTGCAACAGCAATATCGCAAAATAGTTTTTAAACGAGCATATCTTTAGAATTTCCGATACAGAGACTCACGCGCTGGAGATAAAAATGTTTTTTCTGCACAACGTTGCCATTGCTCGCTTTGAAATCCTTGAGTTTGTTAATCAAAAATTCGTCAAAGTTTTAAAAAATAGGAAATCGATCATAAAACAAATTTCAAATTTCAAATTTGGTCTTCCACATGCTCATATTCGTTGGAGGATTACGTTATTCAAAATTCGATGACTCTATGCACCGTTGTTTTATCACAATACGAGAAATATACATACATTTATGCAGATTTTTCATTATTTAATTTCTTCAAATATAATGCAGGACTCTAACATTTTGTGGCAACAGTTTGAAAAGTGAACCGACATTTATGAGTCCGAAGCAAAATGCCAAAACGAAACTAATAGTCCTTCGGGATTCAAATCCCTTTGGACTAAAAAAAAAAAAAAAAAAAAAAAAAAAAAAAAAAAAAAAAAAACAGTTTTGCATTGTCTCGTTTCAGATGTAATTTCTTAAGCTCCCAAAATTATTTCTTAAAGGCAAATTTATATAGCATTTTTTAAATTTTTTCCTACCCAACTCTTTTCTCCATGTATTTTAACCAAACATATTACATAGTAAGTTGGGAAGAAAGTAATGTCGGTTTTCTAGTGTGAAATAAAACTCAATTTTTTCTGTATAAAAAATCAAATTTAATCAGTCAAATATCTTTAATCTATGTTTTTACCTTTTGCCATCTTTCTGGTTCAGGATTCCGAGTTCATAGAGCTTTTGGTCTTCATCAGCAAAAAATTCAATTAAGTACAATTTCAAGTCATTCTTACTAGGAAATATTTAATATTCAAGAAGTCTTGTAAATTTTTAAATAAATGATAATCCGATGAAGCAAGGTCGGAGCTATATAGCGGATGCGACGTCACTTCCCAACCAAGCTCCAATGATTTCGTACTTGTTGCTAAATATGTGTGAGGCTTCCCATTGCTAAATATGTGTGATGGCCTTCGATTACTTTGCGATTTGCCATTTCTGGTTGTTTTCTTTTTAATTGCTTTCTCCAGTTTTATAAGCTGTTAGCAGTAAACATTTTAATTGATGATCGTTTGCTTGATGCTTGGAAGTAGCTCAAAATACACAATACCTTTCTAATCAACACGAAATTGACAGCATGATCTGTGTCTGATGCAATTTAGCTGTCGATATGATTTGCGCTGATTCATCGAGAGTAGATCATGATCTTTTTCCATTAATGTTTTTGTAGATGATCCATTTTTCATCATTAGGGATAATTTGTTTAAAAAAATCTGATGTGTACACCACGTGACTTCCTTGTATGGAATATTAAATTATACGCTTTTTTTTTTTTTTTTTTCATTTTATTTAAACTTATTGGATTGAATTAAATCTACTTCGCCGACAGCGCATAAACCACAATAGAATAAATGCATTCTTTAAAATTCACTCTAATATTTGTTTACCATAGCGACACTCTGGCGCTAGATTCACCTCACAGTATTATATTTCGTTTTATTATTCGTTATTCGTTTTATCATAATGCACAAAATTTATATCATTTAAAGAATAGAATTAGCTAATCGTAGCCACATGTTCTATTCAAATACTATACTAAAGCTAGAATGATGTATAAAAGAAATTAAGCAAACAAAACAAAAAAGAAACAGTTTTTCACAGACGATTGAGTATTTCTCATTCAATTAATTCAGTTCTCACTTCGCGAGAAGGCAAAAATACATAAAAACTCAAAATATCTCTATTAAAAATTACGAAGTAAATCTTAAGTAAGCACTTATTTCCTCGAAAAAATTCCAGAAAGGATTAAGCATGATTTAATTGGCAATAATAAATGAAGGCGTTATCTTTGTTGTTGCGAAGCTAAGTTTCTCTAGATTGGCAACAAATCCACTAGTCTGTTGCTTCAAATGAAAACAATCAACTGCCGCCATAAAAAAAAGGGCTTAGCGGCACTTAAACAACTTTAAAATTATTGATAATTCTAAAAATATTGCATACAGATTTACTAAAGGCATAAAAACCTTAACCGGAAGACAAAAACAACATAATACAATCCTTTTTTTAAAGCAAAAAATGTACAATTTACAAACATATAAGAGTAAAAAAAGTGAGATCACTGAGCCAGGTATACGTTTGATATACGTTTGGTGCGGCCGATTGCAACCAAAATACGAGGTGCACATCTACATGTTATAGCAGTCCTATATACAGAATTTCAACGTTCTGAGACTACTCGTTTTTGAGTTATGCGAGATACGTACGTACGTACGTACATACGTTCGTACAGACGCCACGAAAAATTCTCTTCAGAATTAATTTTAAAGCTGTTTTATAATTTTTTTGAAGGAAAAGAGTATTTTATTCTCTCCTTACGTACAGATATCACGCGAAAACATCGTTAAATTGCATTCGATAGCGGTAAAAATGGATATTTCCGTTGAAATATCCATTTGACCTGCCTGAAACTTTTCGCGATTACAATACTTGCTTTTTACTTCGTACAAGGAAGTAAAAAGCAGTTAAGCATTAAACGTTATCAAAAATACTGAAAAATAAAAGATGTGAAAAGCATAAAATTAAAAAAATTAAAATCTGATGTTCATTTTTAGATTCCAATTTAACATCGGAAGGAATTTTGAGCCAGGCAGTTACAAGAGCCGAGCTAGTTTAATAATTTAAATTTATTTCCAGAAATTCAGAACAATGTATATAAAACCAAATATTTAAAGTTGATCCATTAAAAGTAGCATTGTCAAACGGCAGGGGAAAAACTTCATTCCATCATAAATCAAATGCCATGCCAAAATGGTTGCATTTTGTAATAAAAAATTCATTATTCAAGAAAAAATCGTGCATTCTTTTCGTTGGATAGCTTGCCCTCAAGGTTTGCAGCAAATATTTCACTGAATGTGCCATTTCTGTTTTCAGATGATATGAAATTTGCATATTAAAAACAATGATATCTCTCCTCAGGTTGTTAATAAAAAATAACTAACTAAATAAATAAAAACGAGATCACAAATTTTGTTTGTATGTTTGTTCAATATTACTTCTAACGAATGTCACCATTAATATTATCATGTTCATAAAAATGTAATGCTTTAATTTAGTATTCTCCAAAATCTAACGAACTAAAATCTCCGCAAACGCTGTTCTCCAACATATCAACCACAAGTGAAATCGTGAAATAATATTTTGTACGCTGATAATATGAGCGATAGGTCTTCACAGTAAGTTTATGTTTTTTTTTTTTTTTTTTTTTTTTTTTTTGTCCAAAGCGATTTGAATCCCGAAGGACTATTAGTTTCGTTTTGGCATTTTGCGTCGGACTCATAAATGTCGGTTCACTTTTCAAACTGTTGCCACAAAATGTTAGAGTCCTGCATTATATTTGAAGAAATTAAATAATGAAAAATCTGCATAAATGTATGTATATTTCTCGTATTGTGATAAAACAACGGTACATAGAGTCATCGAATTTTGAATAACGTAATCCTCCAACGAATATGAGCATGTGGAAGACCAAATTTGAATTTGAAATTTGTTTTATGATCGATTTCCTATTTTTTAAAACTTTGACGAATTTTTGATTAACAAACTCAAGGATATCAAAGCGAGCAATGGCAACGTTGTGCAGAAAAAACATTTTTATCTCCAGCGCGTGAGTCTCTGTATCGGAAATTCTAAAGATATGCTCGTTTTAAAACTATTTCGCGATATTGCTGTTGCACTCGATCTTATGGCTTAAGTGCGAGGAACATGATATTTAATAAAGAAAGGTAACACACAAAATGTTAAAAAACGCCCCTTTGGACGTAATTTAAAATCTGAAACATTTCAGATTTTTTTTTTTTTTTTTTTAGTCCAAATGGGCTTTTTCCCTGAAGGATTATTGTTTTCGTTTTGCGATTTTGCGTTGTTCACTATAAATGCCCGTTTCATTTTTCAAACTGTTGCCACCAAAAGTTAGAGTGCTTCATTGTATTTGAAGAAATTAAATAATGAAAAATCGGCATAAATGTATGTATATTATTTCTCGCACTGTTATAAAACAATGGTACATAGAGCCATCCTATTTTAAACGACGTTATCCTACTGCGAATATGGGCATCTGAAAGCCCAAATTTGAAATTTGGAATTTGTTTTATTATCGATTTCATATTTTGTAAAACTTTAACGAACTCAAGGATTTCAAAGCGAGAAACGGCAAAGTTGTACAGAAAGAGGACAGCAAAGTTTTAAAATGAAATAAACGTTAGTAAAACTTTAAAATCCTTACAAGTAAGCTAAAGGTGAAAAACGTCCATGTTTTTCTCAAAACTCTTTGGTATGACCAATCTTTGCGGATAAAGAAGATCTTCGAGTTACATTCAAAGTTTTAAATGCTTTAAAATAGTTTAGAAAGTATTTCAGCGCTTTAGGCATTCGAAAATAAAGCAAGTGTTCAATTCCTTTCGGCATTCAGAAGGTGAGAAATGAAGCCGAATAAACTCCAAGTAATAAAAATCGGACACCGCACCTCCAACTAACTCCCTTTTCAAGTAGAATCCGATCTGCACACACTTCCGTGGCTGTTTCACCAACCTGCGTTCAACAAAGACTGTCCCAACATCCATCCTTTCTAACAAGTACCTGAAAAGATGAGGATCATAACCCCCACGCGACAGCTCACTTTCATTTTTTCTTCTTCTTTTTGGGTAAACCGCAACCGTGAAACGAGATCCTATTGTCCAGATTAAGCTTCGAGGCGTGAACAGGAGGCTGTTACGTGACCAATCCATTGTCCAGTTACGCGGGTGGATAATTGCTCTCACGGAGTTCTTTTTGCAGATGGTCAACCGGTTTCTCTGCTGGACAGCTGCCGCTTCCATCTGCAAATAAAGGAAACGTTATGAAAGGGAAAGTTGAAAATTGAGACGTCGAAATTTTTGATGCAAGCTTGAAGTGATTATTTACGTTTGCTTTTAGAGGTGAAGAGAGGGAGCGGTCAGTTTATTCTGTGGCTTTAAAGAGTTCTTTGTTGCACACTGTCGACTACTGAGCATACTCCTAAGAAGGAAATTTATTTATTATTATCACAGAATTCTGCTGCGTTTACGTCATTTAACTACCTAGCCGGGATGCAGCTTGCTTTCCAAATGTGCTAAATAACTTGATTTATGAGCACATCCTTCATCACTGCTCCCAAACTTCTTTAATCTTAAATAATTATTCCTTTGAATTTAATCTAGTAAACTGAAAGATGAATAGCACATGAATTCATACCAGTATAGACTGATTTGAAGTTTGTTAAAATATTTACATTTGCTTTCTAAAATTATAAGCTGCTTTTCGGTAAGTTATAATCCATTAGCATATCTTTAATCATTGAACAGGAGATGATGTATTAATCATGTGATATACCTAAGGTATATCAGCTACTATTTTCCTTTATTGAATTTCAGACTTCTTCAATATTTGTTTTTAACGCAACTAAAAAATAGTACATTACGGCTGCAAAACCACTTTTTTCATGCCAGTCAAGAGTTTATTTACACTCATGTCCAAAATTATCTTCAGATGCATGAAATTAGGGATTTCTCTGAAACTGTGAGTTATAATTTTATGAATTTGTGTGGAATGATATGACACAGATTAATGCGTATGATATAAAACTGTAACAATAACAAAAATAGTAATAATTTGTTACAAGGAGTTCGAATTTAATATAGAATGTGATCATCCCTGACTTATACACACGCAAAACAACCTGTTTTCTGGCTTGCTATAATGTTGTTAATCACAGTTTGGCGAATTAACTCCAGTCCTCCAGCAAAGAAGTCTTATGGGCATTTACATCTTCAGGACATTTACATCTCCATCTGCAATGAGGCATCCCTATGGATGCCTCTTTGCAACTGTTCTTTCCAAAGTAGTCTCATAAGTTCTCTTCGGATTATGATCAGGAGAATTTGCTAGACATGGTATTCGCTCAATATTTCACTTTCAAGGAGTTCACCAATGAGGTTTGTTCGATGTGAATCAGCATAATCGTCCATAAACAATAAATCAGATGCATATGCACCTCTGAAAAATACATAAGGTTCTAAGACAGCATCCCAATATCTCTGGCTAATTGAAAACGTGTAGAAGAGTACGTCTATCGATCATTATTCCTCCCCATATCATCACTCCTGCATTACCGAAACTGTTACGTTCCATGGTGCTCGAAGGAAGATTTCGCGCTCTTGAATATTTCCAAATTCAACATTTAGAATTAGGTGTTAAACAACACTCATCAGTAAATAGAACATGGGACCACTGATGTTTATTCCAGTTCTGATGTTCTTTGCACCAATTAAAGGTATCCTTTTTTTGTTGTCTTTGATGAAACACATATCTTTGGCTTTCTGATATAAAGGTCTTTTCTATTAAGCCTTCTGTATCTATTTTGGGGTGATGCAACAGTTTCAATGGCGGCTGCAAGCTCTGAACTAATCGCCGAGCAGTAGACATCCCTGTGCGACAGGCAGTTATTGGCAGATATGGATCGTGAGACGGAGCTGGTTGTTCTTTTAACCATTAATTTGACCTTGTTCAGGTCTCCTTACAGCAGTTACAGAAATTTGAAATTAGTCCTATAGTGTATATTGTCGGTCTTGAGGGCCATCCAGGAAGTAGATTACGTTTCCGTCTGTGTCCGCTAGGGGCGGGGCTAGCGCGGCCATCTTGGGGTCAGAGCGTTGCGCAGCTCAGTCTGCATCTAGCCGTGCTAGTGAGAGGTTCGTGCTGTGCTCCGTTCAGATACTGTGACGGTTTGAAATGTCTGCGTTAATTGAAAATCCCGCGAGCTGCGAGGTGCGCTCAGTAATAAGGTTTCTGACTGCAAAAAACTGTAAACCGATAGAAATCTATCGGCAGCTTCGTGAAGTGTATGGGGACAACATTATCACTGAAGGTGGAGTGCGTCAGTGGGTCATAAGATTTCAAAATGGCCGAACCAATGTTCACGACGAAGATCGAAGTGGGAGACCCAGCATAGTGACCGCCGAACTTCTCGAAAAAGTCGATGCTAAAGTCCGTGAAAATCGAAATTTCACAATAACGGAACTTTCTTTGAGTTTTCCACAAATTTCGCGAAGTTTGTTGCACGAAATCATCAGCGAAAAGCTTGGTTACCACAAGTTTTGTGCAAGATGGAAGGCAAGAAGAGGTAACGAAGTGGTTGAAGGCGCAGGCGGCCGAATTTTTCGACGAAGGAATTTCCAAGCTCGTACATCGCTACGATAAATGCCTTAATTTGTATGGTGACTATGTAGAAAAGTAGTATTTGAGTGTGGCTTTCATCTGTATATAATAAAATTTGTTTCCTATACTTTGTTTATTTTTTTATTCCAAAACGTAATCTACTTTCTGGATAGCCCTTATGTCACCGCTTTCATGATTCTCTGCCCTGCTTTTAATTTGCTGATCATTCGTCATTTAAGAGAGATTTCCTGATGATACTTTGTAGCCATAGAAAACCATCTGAGTCCTTACACACTGAAGTCAAACGTCGTATTGCAGAAATTCGCTCAGATATTCACTTTGAGCAAAGCGCTTGATTCACTTTCAGACGACGTAACGGAATTTAATTTCAGTTTTATTAGAATTTCTTTTAATTATTGGAAAAAGCGCATATGCAGTCGTTATGTGATTTGAAATACCTTACTTTTACTACCGTATCATCACTTAAGTTTTTAATTGTTATTAGTTTAGTAGCTATAAATACTTTATTTGAAACTGATGGCGATAATTTAAACAATTTTTACCTACCATTTGAAAATTTCGTCTGCAAATTACGACTGAAAGTAAATAAATTTATTTAAATTATCGTCATCATATTTAATCGCAAATTATGATAATAATTTAAACCATTTTGCCTATTTTTTGATTTTGGCCGATAAATGTGTGTCTTCAAAATGAACGAATAAAATAAAGGAGTATATTGTAGTAAACAATCTCATGTCGATTATGTACAGGTTTTTAAGCTCTCTGGGTATGGTAGTTTTTACCAACCATTTTGTTCTTTAGGCTTTATCATATCAAACTGAGAGAGGGTTTGGTAAAGTATTGGGGGAGGTTGCGTAACCTTTTAACGCTGTCACTTGGAGGACATTTTCCCTCTAGGACACAGTAGCACGACCTTGTTAACCCCTCACTTAACTTCTCACAGATAAGACAAGATCCGATTTGAAACTTTCCCCGAAAGCCAGAAAACCCTTGAAGAGGAGAGAAAAAATTGCCATCTGTGAGAAGCATTACATAATACCGTGGAAAAATAAAGTACTCTTACTGAAATGGCATTTGACAAGATTTCTAAAAGTTCTCATTTAGACAACATCAAAAATCAAATTTACCATTGCATCTGGTTTACGGTTTTTAAGAGGTTATAGTCACGCCTCAGTGTGAGAAGGAAGATAGATTTCGTCGGTGGCATCATTAAGTTGCCTGGCTCCAAGAAGTTAGTCTTTTATAAATGTGTATGAGAAATGTGGATAAAATTTTCGTAGGATTTAGTGGCAATAAACTGCATACAAACTACTAATTAGTCTGAGTTTTGTTTCAATTTGCGATGTCTTATCAAACGGTTTTTCTAGGTATTAAATATGAAAAATATCCTTCCCCAGTATTGAAATTTTGTATGTTTCTAATGCTAAATGTATTAAACATTTAAAAGAGATAAAACTGGAAGAATTTGATGCATAAGAAATGTTAATCCTCTCTAGAATCACCATAATTTCAGACGCACGTTTTGCCGCTTTGAATTTTAAGCTGTTCATTAAAATTACAGTACCTCGTGAGGATGTGTAATTAAAAATTTTAAATAAAGTGAAACGTTTCGGGAAAAAATAAATAAAATAAGAATAAAAACATCTTTTTCTTGTCAAAATAAAAACGAAACTAACGTCTTTATTTTGATAAGAAAAAGATGTTCTTTAGGAATTGCAAACTGAAGTTTGTAATCGAGAAATAATAGCTTACAAAGCATCAAGGAAATAAGTGTATAATATTTATTTTAATTTAGGGAAACCGTTAGACCGTGGCACATGCTAACCACATAATTATGAGAATATGCACTACGGAACACAATAATTTCTTACATTTTTCCCCACTTATAGAGCAACTAGGAAGCATATAAACACTCCGTACTACGCTGCGTGCATAGGGAAAAACCCGTCCTCACGAATGGACATTCACTTTGCTTAGGAAAGCCTCGGATCGAGAGTATACAGTTTGTTTACATTTTGATAACAGCACCGAAAAGACGAATGTTAATGAAATGTGTTATATTTTTGTTACCATGAGATTACATTTTTACGTTACTTGTTACGTTTTTTACGTTTACGTAGTGAATTTAATATAAAAGAAGCGGTTACAATTAAAATAGAATAAGCTTTATTTCTTCCAGAGTGTAGACTCTGTAAATGCGTATTCATATCGGTGAAGATGATTTTAATAGATTTATTCTTAATTTAAAACCGTTCATGTTAAATTTGTTGTGATTATGAATCCATTATTTTATGTTCATTTTATATCCATTCTCTGCAGAACTAATCTACGAAAGCATGAAACAAGTAAGTTTTTGCAAATAGCAAAAAATTTCAGTCAGTCTGAAAAAGTAAAATTTATTTAAGTTAGACTACTACAGATTTGGAACAGAGAAATAAAAATACGTATGTTGTAACTGAAAAACATTATGAATACTGTCCCTTTTTTAATGCGTAACATGTTTTCTACCTTTGTATAAAAGCAGTGTTATTAGAGAAGGAAGTTTTATTTCTTATACACGTACTGTATGAAATTCAGCGATAACACTAAATACTTTTTTTTTTGCTTTCATTTAAGATAACAGACTATTAGAAATGTGAAAGACATGGGTATCATCATACGGAAATAACGTATACCTTTGCAAAAGAAATATTTTCTGCAATGGGAAAGAAACAGAATGCTATATAAAATTACAGTAATAATATACTTATGAACAGACAATCACTTTACAGTTGTGCCGAGATCGTCTTGTAGTTCAGTGCGTTTCGGTTTTTGCACTAAATTCATAAACGCAGCTATTTCTATCATCCAAGCACTCAAAATTGCTTCTGATATTAAAAGCATCTTTGGAGGATTTTAAAATTTTGTTACTCCATGAAACAGGAAAGATATCTGCAGAAAGCTGCATGAAAGTTTTTCGTCTGGCATTATTATTCAAAGAAAGCAAACGATAATTTTCTTACCCCTTTGTCCCTGATGCGCGTCATTCAGCGAAAGAAAAACTATAAGAATGCCGCCTAAATGTCATTAAACCTAGGCATGCCCATGTATAGAGCAAATGATGCCATCAAAAAGTATATACAATTACAAGAACGGATTTTCCCTAATGCTCGCGGCGCGGTACGGAAGGCTTATATGCAACCAGAGAAAAGGCATAAGACCTAATAGACTAAATCTAGGTTGTGACGAATTATCTCCAACCACATTCTAGTTCAAGAGAGAATTATTGCAGAGATTAAACATTTCGAACTACTGTGTTTAACATGGTGGTAAGGAAGTCGACTGTCTTAGTCTTGGGATGACGTTCGAATCTTGGAGACGGCATAAGTGTTTGCATATATACTATAGTGTTCTTTGCGGCATAGGTAGCTTAAAATTACGAAATCGAAGTCCTCTCGTGACTCGTGAGGTAAGCAGTAGGAGAATAGGAGGATACCGCAAGAGATCCTCTCTGGGACAGAAGAGGACAAATTTGTATTGTCATCTATAATATGCCCAAAGCCTAGGCCAACGAAAACCGCATTCTTTGCTTCTTGACCAGGATAAATTAGTAGACATGATTTGAAGTTACTGTTAAACAAGTGCGATAAGTTATAAAAACACACACAAACATTTTGAAGCTATACAGCTATAAAGCTATAAATTTTTGAAGCTATAAATCGATTCTATCTTTACCGAAATTCGAACTACGAATTTTCTAGTTGCTAACTAGATGTGCTAACCACTTTCGATATTTACTAGCGTATTTCCCTCCATTTTGTTGTTGATTTTATCGTGCGGAAATCAAGAGAAGAAAATTATGCGAATATATCCCAAGGATGCGGGTAGAGTTCAAGAACAGAACATAAAAAATGAAAAGTATTCATGGATGAACTACCGCTATCACAAAATTATTTATTTAAAATACCCTACATTTTACACAGAATACAGAGTAATATTACAAATATTTAAAACGAATCTTTATTTTCATTACTTGTATCTTGAATCTCGCCCGCTGTTATTTTAGTCCACTGGCTGTTCCCTAGACCTCAAATCGCTTAAAGTTGCTGGAACTGCTGTCTATGTCGTCTGGTCTGCAAGTCACGGCCATCGTCACCTTTCAGTCTGTCTTCTTAGTGATCTCCAGAACCATCAAGAGTATTAGATATTCCTGTTTCCTCGAAGTTCTTTGTGTTATTTCTTCATGAATCAGGACCCATACGCCCAAAATCCCCGAGCAAATCTATTAGCAAGTTGAAAACAGTTATACATGAATGAATTTGTAAAGTGTATTTTAATTGTATAATAATTATTTTAATTTTGAAACTTTTTCCTTTGAATTCTTGGTTCTCACTTACAACTCCCTACCAGAATGAGTTTTTAGAATCGCGCTGAATGCAAATGAGTTAGAAGTAGTTCTTCTTACTTCGGTAGATTGAGTGTTTAGGATTTCCTAGTGGCGCGTGTTTGTCTTTTTTCTAATTCATTCTTGAAGCTATTTCGTTTGGTCTTATTGTATGTGCCTGTTGATGATCGCCGGCTAGTTTGAATGAGTGGCCAAACTACGGTAGAATCTGTGTCTAGCTTCGGCTAAGTCTATTTTAGTTAATATTAGATTAGTTTCTTATTTTCTTGTCCTGATTTAAAAGCCCGAGTAAAGGCTTTCCTGTAAACGTAAGAAGTGGCCATCTGTTATCATTTCTGTGAGTGAATAAAAGGGTATTCTAACCCTTCTCGAGTCTACGTTGTTAGTGCTTGAACTCAGCGATAATTCGCTACATAGTTCAATAGGTTCCTCGACATTTTATCATAGACAAGGAAGTGAGGAACATTATAAATTCATTTTAAAATTTAGGAAAGCTTTCTGAAAGCCTTGACGAAGAAGAAATTAAGTGGGTACTTAAAAAATTTTCACAACTTTACGCTAAAAAGCCATGGGGGAAAATACGCTAATAAAAGCGGCATACCCCGATAACAGGCACGAGGTAAAATGATAAATCTTTATAAAATTCAACTATGTTCTGTCCTTCACAGCGGAGTAGCTAGAGGGGGGTAAAGGGGGCATCTGTCCCCGGGCGCAGAATCCAAGGGGCGCCAAACTGATGTTACGACATTTTAGAATTAAATGTTTTCCATCCTTGGCAAGCAGTAGGGGGCGCGAAATCTTCAGTTGTCCCTGGGCGCTGAAAACCCTAGCTAAGACTCTGGTCCTTCATGATTCCATATACTACATAAGCACTTATTCCAGTATATTATGCAAGTTAGCTCATCTAGAAAAAGAAGTGGTGGCTGGCAGGTGCAAAACAACTGTAATCAGATGTTTCTGATTGATTTAGATAGCTTGACAAATGTTCCAGAATACAACAAGTGAGCATCTTCGTATTTCCGCCTGTTTAAGTTCGTAAGTTAACCTTGTTGCAAGATACCATTAAAAGCGGTAAGTGTTCAGCTTGTGATTGAAAAGTATGAAGGAATGAGTAAGAGTTTATTCACCGTCCCTAAAGGTTATTTTTAGTTGTATTTCCGGAAGATTTCAGTTTGTTGTACGTAATAGCTCCTGAGATTATATTGCTAAAGCACTTTTATGTTTTACTTTTGGCAAAGGCAAGTCATGGTAAATAAATAATATTTTACTTTAATTTTCATATGCCTTGCTTTTATAATTCAATTGGGAGAGAACCTTTGGTAACTTGCAAAGCTTAGTACAAGCTATTAGGTAAACCGATAGATTGATGTAGGAGTTAGAAGTTAAGCTTCGCCGTTAAAAAAATTATCCAGAGATTTTTGTTTTTTGTTAAAGAATCTTCCTTACTTATATTTCGCACACAAAAATTTACAGGAGATTGTATTAAAAACAATTGCAGGTATTCTGATTTAAAGTACTGATTATTCAGCAATTTTTATATCGTCAGGTATGTTTGTTCCTATATAATTGCTGGTACACAATATAATAAGCATAATAATATTTAAGCAAATTCATAAAAAAATTATGGACTTTTCCAAGCACTTATAGTATACTGGGCTAATTAAATGCTTCTAGAATGACTTAAAAGCTGTATTTGAATAAAAGTCAAATGATAAAAATGCCACAAGAATTCGCTGAAATCTCTTTCTACAAAATAAGCCTCAAAATTAAGTTTTTAACAACTCTGATAAATACTTTTCAGATAAATCACATTTCCCTTCCGAAAACTTGATTATAAGCTAATAACTAGTAATCGAGAATTATTCCCAACCATTAAACATTGAAGGGAGAAATTTAGAATGAGATCAATTCTAGGACGAGAACAATTTAGCGTCGGCGATTAAATTGCCATTGCAGCTCTCCCATTTTCCCAGTCGCAGTTAAAAGACGATGAATGTAAACATCATGAATAACAATAGGCCTGTCTGCTCTAGTAGCACAGCCCCAATGGGAAGTCACGGTGTATATAAAATGGCTGATATCTCAACCCTACATCGAACGTATCCGCATTTCGCGCTCGAAGTTTTACGACCGACATTGCGGAATGGAACGAAATATTATCGCTTGCAGCGATCTGGTTGGATGAGAGTCATTCCGCCGCTGCTTATCTGAGAATGATGCTTTTATGGGTTCGGTGGGATGGTGGGAAGGGGATTCAATTCAGATTTTGTTTGTTTTGCTTTTTAATTCTTCGGTTCTCGTTTAACTGACATGTGGATGAGGGCGCGATAATTATGCAAAATTAAAAGTTGCCGTGTTCTCGTGTGACCCTTAGGGGCACGTTAAGGGGAAAAGGGAGCTAAATTATGATGCAATGTCTCCTTTTTATCCATTTTCTACGAGACAGCTTTTAAACACTCATGTTTTTATCACAAAATAGGGTTCAATTTTAGAGAGGAGAGCTGAATTAGATAGATGAGATAACTCGAGTGTCGTGACTAACATAAACAAATATATTTTGCTGAATTAATTTTTCTGACGAATAATACGTAATTCACTATTTGAGACTGCTTTTGGTTTCGTTATTTAAATTATCTTGCAGCAAATGTTTCGTAATATATGCCTTCCTGTAGAAAACATTTCTTAAAAAAGAATTCTTGTTTTAATACAATAAGGTAATGGTGGTTAAGGAACGCTTGATTCTTTATTAGAATAGGCGCTTACGAGGCCAGCCGCCTAATGTAGTTATGATAAAAAAAGGAAAATAAATATAATGATTTCAATGAATCCTACTAATATAATTTAACGGGTCCAGCTAATAATTAATAATAATTCAAATGAATCTGTATTTATTACTTTTAAATCGCTTGAAATGTTAATTAATAAAAAAAAATTGAAAGAAAAATTAAACATATTATGTTTTACTCAAATGGTAACATACTACCACATGGAAGGTAAAATATCTGGTTGTATCGAAAGTTTTCCGCCAGAAAACGTTCTTAATAAGGTTAGGGGGGGGAACTCATGAAAGCACTATTTTTAGGACGGTTAGTAATCACCACCCATTTTCTGTCGACGTTTTGGTAGCTCTTCAAAGCCTTCGGTCCAGAGACTTGGTAGCCGCGAATTCAAAAACAGATCGACCTCATTTCGGACGACCTGTGCAGAATGGAAGATAGAACCAGCAAGATGTAGCTGCAGACGTGGGAAAATGTAGAAGTCCGAAGGAACGATGTGTTGGGTCATCCCATTCGAGTCCGCACAGACACCAGCCGGTGAATGCAGACACACGAGGTCTTGCATTATCTTGATGGAACATTACCTTTTTGCGCCGGAACTCACTACGACCTTTTTCCTTGATAGCAGCGTCAAAGCGGAACAGCATCTCGCTGTACATCTTATTGTCGAGAGTTTTACCAAATTTCAGATACTTTTTGTGGATAATACCGCGGCAATCTGACCACATGCAAAGCATGGTCTTTTTGTTAGTCAAATTGGGATTTGCGACACTGCCGACAAGCTCACTGGGTGCAGACCAACCTCCTTTTTCGGCCTTCGTTGTTGAAGCGAATCCGCTTTTCATCACAAGTGACAATTCCAGAATTTTATCCTTGCTTTGATATTCGAGCAGATTAGTGCAGGCCCGAACACGTCTGTCCTTATCTGCTTGAGTCAGCTCATACTGCACCCGGCGATTGAACTTGTAGGTCAAGTTTATGCGAGGCATAGCGCGACTAATGGACATGGCACTAATGTCTAACTCCTTAGCAAGCTCTCGAGTATTTGCATACTGATCTTCTTCGACAAGCTCTAGCAGACGGGCCTGTTCAACATCAGTAGGCCGGCCAAGGCGCTCGTTCTTGAATATCATATTCCTTGTGTTTGAACTTTCGGTACCAATCCTTCACAGTGTCATGTGATACAACATTAGTACCTAAAGCTGTACACATGATTTGGGGACATTCTGTAGCTGGCTTTTTGCAACAAAGCTAAAAGCAAATGATGGTTCTAATCTGGTAGCGTGCTAGTTCCAATTTCGGGCACCTTGTACATGATGATAACTATATTGTTTTACGAATTTCACAACACTGTGTTCTAAAGCAAGTCTCTTTCTTTCAAATGTCAAAAATCGTTTGGCAGAATCCATTTTAAATCCAAAGAGTCCTTTGTTCTGTCCGTACGTGCAGATGTTAAGAAGAAAAAAAATCATCCAAATTAATTCGGGAGCGGTCAGAATGGATATTATATAAATTTTGACGAGGTTTATTCATTCCGATGTTTTCATGAATATTTTTGTCACAGAGACTATAATATGGATTGTTTGTTTAAATGAAGGAAACAAATAAGTTTTGAGATGTAAATAAAGAGTTTGTTAAAATGTTAGCATTAATCTTTGTGCACTTATTTTTGGAATTTCAGATGAACAGTGGCGGGAAACCTTGTCTAAAGAAAACTGGCATGATTTAAAACTTAATCCCTATTAATAGAATTTTCGAATATCCGAGGTGGTTATAGTCCGAATCATCTCTATTAATCGATATTCTGCTGTACTTTTCTTGTGATGATTCTTAATTACTTATTTGCTTTCCACCATCAAAACCCTAGCTACATAATTTGTATCACATTCTTTATAATAAAATAACATAAATACGCTTCACGAGCTAGACATCACTTAGGTACTAGCAAAGACGGTACTAACGTTATATATAAGCAGATTATTTACGTATTGTTTTAGCTGAAATACTTATACAATGAAGCTGAAAAAAGAAAGCTGCAGGGCAACTTTTTTCCACTTCATAAAGGTTTTGATTATTGTTATGTAGTCTTGAGTATATGCTTATCGTGAATAAGTTTTGTTTCAACTGAGAAGACATTTAACAGGGGGCCAAAGTTGTCATGGGACAGCATCAGCTTTTATGGAGCGTCACCACAGTTTAACTTCCTATTGGATTAAAAAAAAATATAGTCTCCATAAAATAAGAAAAAGAAAGAAAGATTTGTAAAGTTTTGCAGGAAAAGACTTGAGAAATGTCTCATTCACTCGGATTAATAATATCAATAATAATGTGACATAAATTTTTTAAAAAATATCTCTTCTTATTTCTAGTGAAGTGCGATAGTTGCAGATTTACATAATGTGCTAGAAGATATAATGTCATAGTTTTGGCTTTGATTTTGGGCTTGCTTATTGAGGTTTATCGGAAAGATGTGGGATATTTTTTAAGCTATCAATAAAACTTTTTAAATATTCGTCTTTAATGAATAGACGTATTTTGTAAAAAAAAGATGGATCTTTAGCCCTTTTTGAATAGCTCAGATTAGGCGATTCTTATCAGAAGCAACACACGTGTGAACACATCTGCTACTCGTCAGAAGGAGCAAATGATAAGAATTTTGAATAATAATAATAAATAAATAAATAAAAATCTGAAAGGCTTCCTCGCGTTGAAGATAAAATGTTCCCCCCCCCTCGTAGAGTGTTGCCATTGCTCACTTTTAAATCGTTGAGTTTGTTAATCAAAAATTCGTTAACAGTTTTACAAAATATGAAATCGATAATAAAAAAAATCCAAATTTCAAATTTGGGCTTTCAATTGCCCATATTCGCAGTAGGATTACGTCATTCAAGCTTAGATGGCTCTAGGTATCGTTGTTTATCACAATGCGAGAAACATACATACATTTATACAAATACAAATGTGTTTCATAAGAATAAATAATACATTTATACATTTATTTCATTATTTAATTTCTTCAAATATAATACAGGGCGATAGTATTTGGTGGCAACAATTTGAAAAGTGATACAGCCTTTTAAAGTTTTCAGCAAAATCGCAAAACGAAAACAATAGTCCTTCAGGGACAAAGCTCCTTTGGACTAAAAAAAAGAAACAGCATGAGAAGGAGCAACTCACATGTGGACATAGTTTGTTTCTTTATAAAGTTTAGCCCATTTCATTAAAATAAATTTTAACCAAACTTTAAATAGACTGATAACGAATTATCACCAAGTCTAAAATAACATTTGAGATTTGAAAAGGGTGTAAAAGACTCTTTTATTAAAGCTAAAGAAGAAAAGACTGCTCATTTGGTGCTCACAACTCAGCCTGCGCTTATGGCGAGATAACTTAAATAACTATGAGTATGAAATTTAAAATTAGCTAGTAATCAAAAACTACACAATTCAATTTAACGCGAAGTTAGCTCACAACCTAACCGGCGTAGATATTCAAATATTGGTAATTATAATGCAAGGCCTAAGACTACAAATCTTACCTTGAGCTAGCAGCAACTTAGTGGCCTTAAGTGGAAGAACACGCTCAGTTTTACAATCTAAAAACCTCAGTTTAAATATATGCAAACTAATTTGCATTCTGGCCTAGAAAAGAAAAGAAGTGACAGCACATGTCTAAATCATAATAACTTATTAATTAACATAATAGAACATTACATTGTTAAATGAAGCAAAAGATAAAATGAAACGAAGCAGATTTCATTATAGTGATTAACCACCGTTTTGTAACTAAACCTAATCATTTTATATTCGCTGCTGTCAAATAAATCTATTAAATATTTTTCATCCATTTTCTTCAACTAACGATTTTTATGTGATTAATTGCCCACGTCTAGTACCAAAAAAGAAAAAACTTGAACTAAAAAAAAAAAAAAAAAAAAAAAAAAAAAAAAAAAAAAAAAAATGATACCAATAAAGCCACTAAAAAGCAAAATAACTGTAAAAGGAGTTAATTCCATTAAATGGAAATGCATTGATATTAATTCACATTTAATAATTCTCCGAATAATAACCTATTGAAAATTGCTCTTAATGAATTAATTGGGTAAAAGTTATAACTTTAAAAGTATATTGCGCAGTTGTTTCTAGATATAGAGCAAATTCTTTCGCAGTTTTTTGCTATTTAATCACTAATGCTTTTATTCTTGCCTCTCTTTACATGAAAAATATTATTCTACTTCCAAAGAAACATACATATTTTGATGCACTGAATTATACAAGGATGAAAATCTAAACAAATCATAACTTTAACTGAAAAATTACTGCAAATTTGCTCTGTCACGAAAAAATTACAAATGACAGACCTAATATAACTTGTTATCGGGAATGGTTCCGAAGTTTTTTAATTTGATGCGAGTTTGATGGTTTAGTTATAGAATTTGAAAAGTAAAGAACATTAAAAGAGGTAAAGTATGTCAAGTATTGAATTAAAAGTTTATTTCTTCTGCTTCTTTTTCCTTATAAAATCTGGCCCACCAGCGGCCGAACGGTAAATTCGCTGAACGCTGGTAGTTCGGTCCAAGGTTCGAATCCCGCGAACGGGCTGGCTGCATGTGTGTTTTCCCCATGTGTAACGTGTGTACGAGCCAGCTTCCCTTTGAAAGCGCTCCACGAAGGCATTCCTCCCCTTAGGCAGATAGCCCTAGTGTGCTTTACCATAATTAAATACACCACACCACCCTTGTAAAATCAATTTATACTATACATTCAGACGCACAAGAATAGCACCTATATTTTGCGCTGTGTTAATGTAATTGGTAAGAAAGCCAAATAATGTCAACTTTATTTTGAGCAAAAAATATTTATGTAGATTTCTTCAGTTTAATCAATATATTTTTCAGTGACCAGCCACTTGTTCGAAGGCAAAATATAGTTAATGTGTTAATATCATTTATGAAAGATATACTTTGCTTGCTTGTACTAATATCAACATGATATTTCTGAGTTTTATCTTTAAAAAAAATTAAGAAAAAGTGGTTTCTGAGTTCAAAAGTTTGAAAATAATGAAACAGAGGGAAAATGAAAATTTTCACCATTTGAAAAAACAATTAATATCTTATATGAATGAATGTAATTTTTGTTAACCCCCGCATCTTTTTTTTTTTTTTTTTTCTTTTTAATATTTGTGTGTGTGTGTGTCTATGTGAATTTTTCTTCGTGTTTTTTGCAAAAAACATAGTTTGGATACATCTCTTTCCACATTATTCTGTTTTTTTTCTTCTTGTAAATGCTAAAACGCAAATATATAATGTAACAAATTTCTTCTAAAGAGAAGATTTAATACAAAGCACGATTACACTTTGCCATGAAAAAGTCAATGTTCTCTCACTATCTCTCGCAGCATCCCTAGCAACTTGTTACGAAATTCTTCTCGAGAAACTTTATCGAGCAGCACGAACAGGAAACAAATTATTATAATATCTACACTCCAGCTAATGTTCAGACACTTCAGGCATGAAATTTAGTCCTTTATGTTTCTACTATATATTTAGCTAAAACTGCTATTGCAAAATTTTGTTTTATTCGTACCTTAGTAACTGGCTTGCTTTTCTTCGAGCTCCTTATTCTGAGATCTAATCATATCGTGTTGCCACCACTCATTACACAATCATTAATCGATGATTTTATATAATGTGAGCAAGCATCAAATTTTTGAGTCTGTCTCCGTGGGGGAATATTTGCGCTGATCCATCACTTGCTCCTACTGACGAAAACCCCCAACACCCTCTCCAACACCTCGCTTATTGGCTAGCACCCCGCTTTCTCTGTATAAAAGGGGATTTAAGAGCCCTAAGATGAGCCCCGGGTACAATTAAGGGGCGCGGACAGGCAGCGCTTTATCCGCTAGTAATTGATCATTGGCTCGCCCGGTAGCAGGTGTGGGATTAAGCCATCGTCTCCAGCGCTGAATAATGGAGCTCCGTTTGAGTAGAAACCCGAGGGAATCTGGCAACGAGGCATTGATGGAGTAGCTTCTCCCGCAGCGACCTGCAGGGGCGGCGAGGATGGTGGAAGGGGCAGAAGCAGGCACCGCTGGAATGCCGCCTTCACGAGGTCGCTCATTCGATTGTTTTTTGTTGGCAATTTTGTGATGTTCTTTTAGTTTTTTTCGGTAGGGTTTTCGGATGGAAAGGAAATTGTGTGGGATTTCGTTCTTTTTATTTTGTTTTCTTCCTCTAGGTGCAGGGCTATGAAAGATTCAGCTCATGGTGCATCATTTACACCCTTAGCGGCTCAACAAAAAAATTATTCCACCTCTTTTTCCTGGAGAATTGGGGAGATTTTTATTTTTATTTTCGCTGTGTCTAGATGGGAGTCATTTTGGGTCATAAATAATAGGAAGGGGCAAAAAGACTTTATGCGAACAGAGAATTGCGTAGGATAGGCTGCTTCTAAAATAGACAAGCATTTCAGCCACTGTTGGCGCAGTTACGAAACCTTAATATCTGTGTAGAAAAATTTAGTGTTGACCTTCACTATGGAATTTCACGCAGCAGCTAAATTAACTATAAAGTGCATCTTAAAGTTATACAAGTTTGATGAAAGTGGAAATATAATCTCTCGTAACAAGAACATTATATAAATTCTTACGTTTCATTAAAAATAACCTGAACAGCTATAACTAACTAAACTAACAGTTCTTTCAATCACTGAAATATCGAAACTGATGCCCTTCTTTCCACGTTAATTGTTTCTTTTTCATATAGGGAACTGAATGCTTTTACATTCCCACATTCCAATTTATCGCGAGATAGATTATAATGTTCCTCAGTGCTTTGTTTAGGTATAATGCCGAGGAACCTATGAGCTAAGTAGCGGATTATGGCTGAGTTCAAGTAGTTACTACAGATACTTAAGAAAGGTTAAAATACCCTTTTATTCGCTCAAAAGAATAATAACAGATGGCCCCTTCTCGGGCTTACATGAAAGCCTCCACTCGGGTTTTTAAATCAGGATAGGAAAATAAGAAACTATACTAAATAGATTTAGCCGAAGCTAGACAGGAATACCTACCCTAGTTGGCCCTTAAATTAACCTTAAATGCTCCTTTAAGCAGACAAACCTCGTATTTCGGTGTTGTATTCCATTGAACAAACAAACGATAAAGTCATGGGAGTGCACTTCTTTGGGAGTTAAATCTCCTAATAAAAACGGTAACTTTTGTATAATTAAACTTACTGTAAATTTCCTCAGTCTTGGTCCCAATATTCATGATTCCTTATCATCCGAATTCGAATATCTTCAATACACTTTTACCAAAAGAAGTAGAAGCTCATTTATTATATTATCATTCATTTATTATCACTCATTATTGTTTATAAGTTAATATGTGTTTTTGGTGAAACAATTATTTGTTTACATCTTAGTAAACCGATCTTGTAAAGAATCAGAAAACAGGAGGAAAATTTTGGTTGTGTATTGGAAACAAATGAATTAAATAATTAAAATCAAAATTAAGAGCAAAGAATGAATAATACAGCATACTGAAAATTTATTTAAATAATTAAACAATTAAAAAAAAAAAAAAAAAAAAAAAAAAAAAAAAAAAAAAAAAAAAAAGGAAGATACTGAAAGTAGTGAAAAAGTTTATATTGTTACTTGTAGAGACAATGCAGCTATGTTGTATTTCAGTAAGCCTGTTATCAATTCAGGAAAAGTACTTTGGGATATGCAAAAGTAAAGTAAAGTAAAGTAAAGTAAAGTAAAAAATAATAATTCAATTCAAAAATAAAAATCCGAAAGGTTTCAGATTTTTAACGGTCGCCAAAAGTATTTTCTAAGGTATTTTACGCTCTTTTTGAGCTCAAAGATTACCATTCTGTTGTACTCTTAGTCCTACTAACCGATTTGTTTTGTCTTTTTAGCTTTATTATTAAGCATAATTTCTTTTGCGCTCACGCCGTATGCAATTCAACAGCAAAATTACAAAAATTTTAAAAGCAACAGAGAGGTATACGTTTAGAATTCACGATGGACGATTAAGTACTGGCATACATTTTTCTGCTTCCCCCCCCCAGTTTTTTCTCAGTTCATCATATCAATGTTTAGTTTTCTTACTAAACTGGCTTTACAAAATAATTTTTTGTCCTTTTATTAATAACATTTTATGTGTTAACTTTATTTATTAAATATCGCGTTCTTACGCCTCATATAATTCCACCCACAGCAAAATCACAAAATTTTTAAAAACAGCATATCTTCAGAATTTTCGATTGACAGTCTCGCGCGCTGGAGATAAAATTTTTTTATTCCGTGCATTGTTACTACTACTCGCTTTCAAATCGTTGAGTTTGTAAATAAAAGATTGGTCAAAGTTTTACAAAATATGAACTAGATAATAAAACTAATTCGGAGTTCCAGGTGCTCATATTCGAGTGGAGGACTACGTTATTCAAAATTTGATGACTCTCGTAATGTGAGAATGTAATGTACCTACATTTACGCATATTCTCCTTTACCTAATTTCTTTTAAAATAATGCAGGGCGATAATATTGGGTGGCAACAATTTGAACAGTGATACAACGCTTTTAGTGATTCAACCCAAATTCCCATTGGGAGGCTGATAACCTTTTGGGTTAACGGCCCTTTGGGTAAAAAAAAAAAAAATAAAAATAAAAGAAAGATATATTTACAAACATATACATTTCGTTGTAAATTTATTTTTGTTGTAAATAATCTTTGGAAGCAATTTGAAAAATCATACAATGCATTTAATTGTTTCGACGCAAAATGTTCACAATTGACAGTGTTTCGAGAATAATATCCTATTCGGGAGTGACGTCCCTTTTGGGCTAAAAAATATGATGAGAATGTAATTAACTATATCTTTCCAGGCATGTTTAAAAAAACTAAAAATCAGTGGCATAACAGCTCTAATGGGCCTGCAGTCAACGAAATCTGCTTTCTTCACCGTGGGCTCCGGGGTGTGTAACCATATGACCTGAAGAAGTGATCAGCTTGTCGCAGGCCCCCAGTGTTTAGTCCCCAAGCGAACTTGGTACTCATTTTATCCACCCAAGTGATGGAAATCAAGGGATGAAAGGCTGATATGGTCACTTTACTTAACCTGTTCCGCCAAACTAAGTTAATGGCACTACAGGGTTAGGAAGTCATCCTAGTCATTGCTAGCAATCTGACGGTTAGGCCGTCTTTCTACATTTTACATTAATCTGTAGTTTCTTGGATATAATTATTTTCATTCACTTGTTTCATTATCTCTAAGATGCCCTTGTTGCAATAATAGTCCGTGAACAGTCTATTCACAGGATATGTGATGCAGTCGGAAGGAAAGAACTGCTGTCGAAGGTGCTCTGTCAGAGGGCAGATGAAAGGCTGAGTCGACCTTGCTCAGCCCGGGAATCGAACCCCGGACCTGTTGTTCTGTTGCTCGATACGCTAGCCACTGCGCCACCGGGCCTCAGGCATGGTTAAAGTATTCAATAAAAAAAAAATCGAACCTTTTTTTTGTAAAAAAGTGTTAAGTGTTTGCGCTGTATTGACGAATGAAAGTTATAAGGTATTTCCTCCTTCCTTTCTGCATCCCTTCGTGGAGTAACGGTAGTACAGTCAGCGTGTATTCGAGAGGTCCAGGCTCGAGTCCCGGTGAGGACATTGCTCCTTTTTCACCGTCTCTCGTATCAAAAACATCTAATGACTCTACAAAGCTACCCCATTTAATGTTTATCGTCTGTTGGGAGAAGAGCAAAACAGCAAATACAATACTACTTATATCTTTTTCTATCACAATTAACAGATAAAAACATCTATTTCGTGTTAAGGAACCCTTTGGCTGTCTCTAACAAGCTCATAAGCAGAAGATTTTTTTTTTTACAGTAATACCAACCTTCATGGTATAATTGCTGTGTGCTAACTACGTTGCGCAGGAAATCATCACTTAGCTTTGGCTCTTTTAGTACACTTTTGGAAGTGGGGTCACAACCCCGCAACTTTAAAACTACAAAGTACATTAAATTGAAACTTCATAAGCATCCTATTCAGTTTTAAATCGTCAGCAAACACCATCGACAACCGTAGCAAATAAATCAGTGTTAGCGAGGGGGATGGGGTCGATAAGAAGTGGGGGTCTGGTAGGGAGCCCTTATCGAGGTCCGATGCAATTCGCTTCGCCGACCCCTCTTGCAACGACAGATGGACAGAAAGATCACATGTTGCTCTTCGTTCTATCTCTCGTGAAATCATCGGGGCTTTTATAATACGGTTACGCTTGGATCATGGGAAGCGGGGAAAAACACGGAATGGATTGAAAAAGGAATAAATCCAAAAAAAAAAAAAAAAACCCCAAAAAACAATAATTTTTAATTTTGTAGTAGATTTATTCAACCCAACGACCCTTTCGTTGAAATATTCAATGTCTGGCATAATTATATGGGCGTAAATCCCAAAGAAATATTTTCTGTATTTCCTTTACTAGAAAATCCTTAATTTCTCCAAAATGGATTTTCACTGCAAAACGTGAATTTTACGAATGCTGATTTCTCTTATTCTAGAATGTGGTATTTATGATAGGTTAAATGAAAGCATCGCTAAGGCCAGTTAAAAGGAGTTTGTTTTTCTTATTAATTTCTAATGTCATGGCTTCAGAAACGATTTTAAGAAAACGTAAAAATGCAACTGGAACAGCTAATGAGATACATTCCGATGACCTCATTGATCACGTGACTTATGTATATCTTTTGTAAACAAACAACGCAAATGACCTCAGAGATCACGTGACTTATGTGCAGCTAATGCAAACAAGCAAGCTCGTTCTTTCTCTTCTTCTCTTGCGGAATGTATCTCATTGAAAAGGACGTGAGATGGATACAAAGTACGAGTCTCATAATATGTTACCAAAGCAAACCGTACAAGAGAAGTGCGTGGACTTGAACTATTGTAATTAACCAAATTCAATTTTAATTTAATTTCAAATAAGAAAAATTAAATAATTTGCTTCTAATAAATTAGAAAACTGTTTCATCTAAAACTTGTATGAATTATTCTTACTTGTATGAAATCGTAAATGCCAAAGCCAACAGTGCGGCATCTACGAGTATATTAAAATATTCATAACAAAAGTATAGTAACTTTGTGAAATTCACTTCATGAATTCATATTCCTTCTGAAACAGAAAGAAAATAATAATGCCGTAGAGTATTTCTTTACTGTTCCAGAGAAAATATAAATTTATAGATTAAATTTTACGAAGTTTCTTCTGTTATTGCCATTAATTTACTGCAGCTTTTAGAGCCTTATTATTTTAAAGGTTTTATGTAAACTTCCCAGTGTTTAGGGTAAAAATATTCATGAAGAATTGCATATATTTCATACTGTATGAAAATTACGCGGTGGTCAAGATACCATAATAAAAAGTATTTTAATACTATGGCTGCATTTGTATTGATTTACTCGTATGATGGGTTTAAGCTTGAGCCATCTTTCTTGGTTTGAAAAATTGCTGATGTGTTACATTTTACCCTGAAAAAACATGTGTTTACATTAAGAAATTTCTGTAGACAGAACGCAGATTTTTTTTTTTTTTTTTTTTTTTTTTTGAAGTCATCTACTTCAGCTACAAAGTCTTCATAAGGGATAACAAGAAGTTCATTAAAAAAAAAATCTGATGTGTACACCACATGACTTCCTTGTATTGGTATATTAAATTATACGCATTTTTTCTTGCATTTCATTTAAACTTATTGGATTGAATTAAATCTACTTCGCCGACAGCGCATAAACCACAATAGAATAAATGCATTCTTTAAAATTCACTCTAGTATTTGTTTACCATAGCGACACTCTGGCGCTAGATTCACTTAACAGTATTAATAATTATATAACAGTTAACTTATATAATAATTATATAACGGAAACTAAGTTAACTGTTATATAATCCAATAATTATATAACATTTAACGTATATATTTCGTTCATATTATAACGCATAATACACAAAATTTATATCATTTAATGAATAGAATTAACTAATCGCTGCCACATGTTCTATTCAAATACTATAATAAAGCTAGAATAATGTATAAAAGAAATTAAGCTAACAAAACAAAAAAGAAACAGTTTTTTCACAGACGATTGAGTATTTCTCATTTAATTAATTCAGTTCTCACTTCGCGAGAAGGCAAAAATATATAAAAACTCAAAATATCTATATTAAAAATTACGAAGTAAATCTCAAACACTTATTTCCTCGAAAAAATTCCAGAAATAATTAAGCATGATTTAATCGGCAACAAGAAATGAATGCGTTATCTTTGTTGTTGCGAAGCTAAGTTTCTCTAGATTGGCAACAAATCCACTAGTCTCCTGTTTCAAATGTAAACATCAATGGCCGCCATTAAAAAAGGTTTACCGGCAATTAAACAACTTTAAAATTGGTGATAATTCTAAAAATATTGCACACAGATTTACTAAAGGCATAAAATCCTTAACCGGAAGATAAAAACAACACAATTCAATCATTTTTTTAAAGCAAAAAATGTACAATTTACAAACATATAAGAGTAAAAAAAGTGAGATCACTGAGCCGGTTAACAGAGTGGATATATATATATATATATATATATATTTATATACGTTTGGTGCGTCCGATGGCAACCAAAATATGAGGTGCACATCTACATGTTATAGCAGTCCTATATACAAAATTTCAACGTTCTGAGGCTACTCGTTTTTGAGTTATGCGAGATACGTACGTACATTCGTACAGACGCCACGAAAAATTCTTTTCAGAATTAATTTTAAAGCAGTTTTATAATTTTTTTGAAGGAAAAGAGTATTTTATTCTGTCCTTACGTACAGATATCACGCAAAAACATCGTTAAATTGCATACGATAGCAGTCAAAATGGATATTTTTGTTAAAATATGCTGCCTGAAACTTTTCGCGATTACAAAAAGGAGGAAATTTATGGAAATGTTTCCAAATAAAATGCAGCTTTGTCAAATAATCAAGAAGAGAATCGTCGATAGGCTGTATGATTGTGCAATGTATATCGGTCGAAATTATTAAATAGAAGACATAAGTGTAAAAAATAAAAAATAAAGAAAAAGAAAATCTGAAAGGTTTCAGATTTTAAAATACGTCCACAGGAACGTTTTTTTAACATTTTGTTAAAAAAAGGTTTATCTTAATTTATCTAACAGTTAATTTTTAGTGAAAAGTTACTTTCCTGTCTTTCCTTAATTTCAGCTTACAACTTCCGACCAGAACGTATTTTCACAATCGCGGTCAAATGCAAATGAGGAGAAAGAGTATTTATCTGTGAAATTCTACTGACTTCGTCAGAGAGCCAGAGATTCTATACAGCGCGCGTTAACCTTTTGGCCATACTCTCTCTAGATCTTTTATTACGCTCGGCCGTACTTTAGGCTCTTGATAAGCTTCGCCGTTAGTTAGCGTTAAGGGGCCAACTCTGTTAGAATCTTGATAGCTTCGGCTATATCTTTTTAGTTAAGATTAGTTAAGTTTTATTTCTTAGTTTCCTGAATTCAAGCCTGAGTGGAGGCTTTATTGTAAAACTCCAAGATGGAGTCTTCTGTGAATTTTATTTGGAATAATAAAGGGTATTTAACCCTTATCGAGTTCTATTCTCTGTCTACTGAACTAAAGCGATCATTCGCTTACCTGTTCTTAAGGTCCCTTAGCTTTAGCTGTAAATTAAAAGACAGGAATCTTACGACGTTTATTTATTAAATACTAGCAGCTTCGCTGCCAGCCTTCGTCTGGCTTTTAAATGTACGAAAAAATGGCTGAAGACGTTAAATTTAAAAACTGCGTAGAATTTTACTCTGCAGAACAACTTCATATAAAAAAGGTATTACGTATAACAAAATTACAATGAAATAAGCAATATCCCTTAATACAAATATTAATTATCCTAAGAAATAAATTAACCAACGTCCCTTTGCAAAATCTTAAGAACTCAAATGGTATAAAGGAGGTTAAGAACTTTGTTTCCTAAAAAATCACTCAAAACTTTTCAGTATCTTAAGAACATTGAAATGAGCAATAAATAACATAAAAGAATGCGAAAACCGAAAAATTCTGAAAAGCAAAGTATAATTAATGATATTTTATCTTATATTTTCAAAAGAAAAAAATTACAATGAAATAAGCTATATCCCTTAATACAAATATTAATTATCCTAATAAAAAAATTAACCAACTTTCCGTTGAAGAAAAAAAAATCATGCAAAACTTTTCAATATCTTACAAACAGCGAAATAAGCAAAAAATAACATGAAAGAAACTCGAAAAACAAAAAATTCCTCACAGAATTTTACTTTGCAGAACAACTTTATAAAAAGAAATCAATAAAAATGTATTATATATATATATAAAGGTCAATGAAATATGCCAATCTCTTAAAAACAGTGACATAAATACGATGAAAAATTGTTGCCAAACTCATATTTCTAAAAGAATGAAACTATTCAAAATGATGCGATTTCATCCAAAATCTATCAACAACAGTAAGACAGGAAAACTGTTGCCAAAATCACATTTTAAAAGATGTGAGATGTGAGAAGTGTACTCGGAAGCTTCATTTAAAAAATCTTTTAAAAATACAAAATATTATCATTTTTCCAGAATTCTTTTTGTAAAAGCCATCGCAAGGAGGAGAGTTTAACGTGTCCAAAAATCAAAGAAAAATAAACTGTATTTTTTTAAAAATAAACTTTTTTAGAAAAAATCCCGTTGAAAAGGTGTTAAGATCCCTGTGTTAAATAAATTCGTATTTAATCGATTTATTGAAACACGAAATTTATTTTAAGTTCGTAAAATAGCTAAGTGCCTACGTTTCATGACGGTGTGAAAACAGAGTGTGTAGAGTAAAATCTCGCTTTCCTATAGCCCATTATGTCTCAAAATGACGCGATTTCGTCACGGAGCATAAAATAAAAACAATTCTAATTCGAATTTCGAAAAAATCGCTTCGAGGCTGTACCTCCTACATACACCTCCTGTATGTACCTCCTGTATGTAGGAGGTACTGTTCGAGGTGCACTGGCTCTTGTCTAGATGTACCTATGTACCAAATTTCGTAGACGTGGGTCTATTAGCTTACGCGCAGCGCGAACGAAAGACACACACACACACAGACAGACAGACAGACTCTTTCTTTTATTATACGTGGAGACAACGTATGTAAACTATAAAATTCAATTCAAGAGCAATATCGCAAAATAATTTTAAGTTGAACATATCTTTAGAATTTCGGATACAGTTTCACGCGTGTAAGATAAAAGTGTTTTTTTCTGCATAACGTTGCCATTGCTCGCTTTGAAATCCTTGAGTTTGTTAATCAAAAATTCGTTAAAGCGTTACAAAATATGATATCGATCATAAAACAAATTCCAAATTTTAAATTTGGGCTTCCAGATGCCCATATTCGCAGTAGGATTACGTCATTCAAAACTGGATGGCTCTAGGTACCGTTGTTCTATCACAATGCGAGAAACATACATACATTTATGCAGCTTCTTCATTATTTAATTTCTTTAAATATAATAGAGTGCGATAATATTTCGTGGCAAAAATCTGAAAAGTGAAACAGGCTTTTAAAGCTTTCAACGCAAAATGCCAAAACAAAAATAATAGTCCTTGAGGGCAAATTGCTCCTTTGGACTAAAAATATCTAATTTAATGATGAGGTCCACTTTTAATTTACAGAATGCCGAAAACTTTAATTCTTCATGTAATTAAATAACTATTTGAATGGTTAAAATAAACAATAACGCGTGTGATTCAAAGTATAAATTCTGACGATCTAGAAAATTTAGTTAAGATTTAGGCTCCGAATACTAAACTTTAGCAGTAAAACCTATTACCTGACTGAAGCAAGCATTTCGGAATTCTTACATATGTTCCTTGACTGATTAAGTATACATTGAGATTAATATTTACATTTGCTAATTAAAATGAGTTTAATCAACTGTGTCTGTTAGCTTTAAACTTTAATTTTGCCATCCTGAATTATACAAATGTATTTTTTTTTTTTTTTTTTTTTTTTTTTTTTTTTTTTTTAAGAATAATTAGAAGAAACCTCAAGTTAAGTCATGTCACTTTTACCTGCCAAAATGCACGGGATCTCTTAATTCACTTATTCCTTTATGTGATCTTTTAATCACTTCAAAAATTTTGTCTGTTTCATGATTCATGAAGATTTCACTGTAATACAAATTCGCCATAACGGTTAGGATATGAATTAAGTAATTTCTTTATAAATAGTTTCTCACATTTGTTTTCCAGTTTTTTTTAAGTACCAGTATATAAATATTAGTAAAATGACTTAATATTTTTCGCTCATTTATACATAATTTTTTTAAAATCTGCTTTGGTGAAAAAAATATATATTATTCAAAAAGTTCTGAAAATTAACTCACATAAATATTTGGACACTTTGAACAAGCAGTTTATATTTAACAAAACATGAAAATAATAAGACATCTAATATTTCGGTTGAATCTAATATTTAGCTAAAATTATACACTCCAAGCACTTTGGTATGGGCTTAATAATTTTTTCGATTAAAAATGTTCCGTTTTGTTGCATTTCTTCATAAGAATTGCTTTTAATCGAGTTTTTGAAGAAATATTACGTTAACTTGATTCTTTTATCGAATTCACTCCATACATGTTATAAAAGATTCAAATCTGAAGAAAGTTTAAGAGTTTTGATGATTTCAGCACAAGTTGTATAATAACCATAGGCGAAAATTTAGGACTATATGATTAGGATCGATATCTGATAGAACTTGAATGTATTTTGCAATCAGTTTCTTGCAGATGCTTTCAGGTTTCCAATAAGAATATTTATAGATCTATACTGATCCACACTATTTTCTATGAAAACAAAATTTCTCGCTGAAGAGGCAACGAAACATACCCAAATCATTATATGATACCACCTTCATGCTTAACAGTAAGGAAAAGGTTTTTCTAATTCATTTCTTCAATTGATTTTCCATTCACGGCAATTCGTCCTTTACATCGAAATATATTGAATTTTGATTCGTCTGAAAATATAACATTGTTTCAATATATATATATGGATTATTCGAACTCCAGGCGTATTTTCGTTGCTTTCTTATTGATGTGGAAATTTCTTCTTTCTGATCGCCCATTACACCGATGTGCCGTAATGATTCATCTAAGGGTTTAGATTTAACTTTTATTGTAAGCCATTCTTCTAAATCCGTCAAGTTTTATCATATTAATTTTCGGTATTGTTTGATTTTTCATAGAATAAATCTCCGATTCCTTCGTGTTAGCTTGGAATGTGGTCCAAGCTTCAGTGAATTTTAAACAGTTTCGCAAGTTACTGTTTAATACTTGGAATAAATTATTTTATTGAAAATAATATGTTGATTACATTTATTTTGTGATAAGGAAATGCAAATAAATTTAATTCTGAAAAGGTTTAGATTTTAACAATCGCTCAGAATCAGTAGATTATCGATAGAGATGGCCCAGATGGAATAGGAAACGTTTTATAGGATATTAGATGACTATGCATTTAAAATAACAGGGGAACGTTATATATCTTCATATTTGAAACATGAAAAGTATGTAACGTAATACTATAAAAATATTTAATGCTTTAAATTAGATTTATAATGAATTAAATCCATTCTTATATAAAACAATCATTAAAAAGTAAAAAAAAAAAAAATAATAATATTCTTAAGAATTACATCAGTTGTTTTTAAATAGTTTAGATTTCTAATTAATAACGGATAAATTAAATATCAAAGAACAGTAACTTACGTTTTTCCGAATGGCAACAGATTCTAATGAAAAATGAAACAACTCAATATCGGATTCCGAGACTATAATAGCTGTTTTGGGCTAAAAAGTTTCTGGTTTATACACGCATGTAGTCACATTCTTCTGAAAGCCAGATGTTTCTTGTAGAATTCTATACATAACATAATTAGAACTGCAATTAACATTTGCACAAAAGAACAGGTATAAAATTTGGAAGATAATTATCTGTAATATTAAACGCAAAAATTTGCACTGAGAAGTTTCTTTTATGAAGAATTAAGGAATTTATAAAAGCGTTGTGGAAGTTATAAGAAAAATTCAGAAAATTTAGGAATGGTTTACATTTACAGTCGAACAGAGACAAGAATTATTCAGTTATATAAATTTAAACTTCAGGTTAATTTTGTTGACTATTGCTTTATCTAATTTTGTTGGGCATCATTCTTTTTATCTTATAGTTAAAAAATATTACATTAAATGAAAATTAAAGAGAAACACGCCAAGTGAAATATAAAATTAGTAACGCAACAACCTTGACTTTGACTTAGATTTAGTCCAGATCTCAATCGATTTCGAGGTCGACAGGAGGAATCATCACTTCATCAGGAGGAAAGAAATCTGCAAGACTTGAAGAATTAAGGAGATTTTTTTGCTTCTGGCGAAGAGGGACCTGTACCTGTTTGCTCTTGAAATCTTGACTAAATCTACGCCATACTCAAGGTTGTTGCGTTATTAATTTTATAATTACATTATTTTAGCTGTTTCAAAACAAAGATGCTATTTTATTCCTATTTTAAAACACTGCTCGATATTAGAAGTTAAATATTTAAGACTGATATTTAAATTACATGAAGATCATTAAAACATTCTAAAAAAAAAAAAATACGAAAACGTGTATTATGAAGAGGAAATGGATTATATTTTTTAGGAAAATGTAAAGTGTTATTAAATTATTTTTCCTAATTTCTCCCGAATCAGCTGGCAATTTTTTTTTTTTTTTTTTTGCTTGTTTCCTAAGAGATATTTCTAAGGAGTTTCTTTTGTTTTCTAAACCACTGCAGTCATGTCTCGGAACAGAGACACATTTGCCGTTATTTACAACTTTAACCACTAAGTTACTGGTTAGCCTTCTGGATTCTGATAACCATTTAAGAATACTTTTCCTTAAATTATATGATCGAACCTTTAATTTTTTTATTTTTAATAACAGTTAAATAATATTATTCAGTAACATGAAAGGCCTATAATTATTATTACCATTGTTTCCTTTTTAATACAGGGGCTCACTAGCGGCCGAGCGGTAAAGTCGCTGAACGCTGGTAGTTCGGTCCGAGGTTCGAATCCCGTGAACGGGCTGGCTGCATGGGCGTTTTCGTGGTTTTACCCATGTGTAACGTGTATACGAGCCAGTTTCCCTTAGAAAGTCCTCCACGAAAGCATACCTCCTCTTAGGCAGATAGCCCTCGAGGCTTTGCCATAATCACACACACGCACACCTTTTTAATACAGAATCGACTTGATATTTACCAATCACAATTCCCAGATATACAATATCATGAATTTTAGTTTGTAACTCATATTTCGGTTATAACGTTTGCAAGAAGAAAATCAAATTATCTTTTAAAGTGTTTAAGCTAGCTGAAGATTTTAAAAATCTCTAAACATTACGTATTTTCCAAGTAGAATGTTAGGAATCTTATGCAGTTTGATTCAGCTGAAGCGTGACCGTTGAAGTGTTTGGCAGACAACTGGAAAATGCTTAAAACATAGATGTCTTGTAAGAAAGGTAGCAGAAGGCTATAGGCGTCTTGCTGTCCGGGCGCGACATATTGCACCCTCTAAAGAAGACAGAGATGTAAAAAATGCTCTATCTTTCTTTTCCTTCAGGGAAAGGAAGGGATGCCGATAAGGTCCGGAGTAGCAGTTCATGTTCCTGTCTCACGCAATTTCGTCTGTGTGTCCATCTGCTTCGCCACATTTCCTGTAGTAGTAGTTTATCGCTTACCCACACATCCCCCAAAAAACAGTTTTACGTCTTTTGGATTATTTTCACGCATTAATGCACTAGAAGATAGTGCTTGTGGCTTTCGAGATTCCGCTGGGGCCAAAGGAAAGAAATATTGCCTTTACCTTCTACAGAAAGTATTCACATTTCGGAAACAAACTTGCAAATTTTGAGCGCAAAATGGCGGTTAAAATATATTTTGTTAAAATGCAGAGCGTTTGTAACTATTAAACAATCATCCACATATTGGGTTAAAACTGAAAATTGTGGATAAATATACTTAATCCTTGAATTTCAATTGAAATTTTACATTCCGCACCAAATTTCTCAACACATAACGAAAGACAGCTTCCAGAAAGCGGTCAGTTTTTTGAATCTGTGCTTTTGAAGATTATTGATAAAGTGCCCCGAAATTTCAGATTTGCTATTACTTTTTCTTATATTGAAAATCGCACTCCGAAATTCAACGAGTTGGACATTATTTAAAAATCAGAAATCACAATTTTTTGAAGATTTCCAACACCCCTTAAATAGGGTATTTGAACACACTAATTAGAACTTCGTATCAAAAGTACGCAGGCCCATCAGTGGCCGAGCGGTAAAGGCGCCCAACACTGGTAAGACACAATGGATCAGGGCTCGAATGGCAGCGAACGACCTGGCTGATTTTCGTGTTTTTTTTTGGCCCATGTGTAACGTGCATACAAGTCAGTTTTCCTTAGAAAGTCCTCCACGAAAGCATCCATCCCCTTAAGTAGATATCCCTCGTGTGCTTTGCCATAATCAAATAAACCAAACCAAAAGTATACAAGAGGACCAAAATTTATCGTTCCTCGAAATTTCTTTACAGCGTATTTCATTGATAAATTTCATTCAAAGGTCGTTACCTTTTTGTTCCTCTCTGACTGAATATGAGTTAATTATTTTATAACATATGTTTTAATAAGGGTATCTCTGAAAGAGTTTAAATTATTATAGTCACGTTCTTTTTATGTATTATAAAATCTTGAAATTAATATTGAATTTCTGTCAAATTAAATTTACCTTAAACTTTGACCAAAACTAGTATAGAGCAGTTGATGGTGCAGTGAATGGTTTTCAAGCTTTTAGATGGAATAATTTACAGTTGTATTCCATTATTCTAGACTAATTTAAAAATAAGGCAGTTTGTCAAAACGTAGTACCATCATAAATTCTGTTCTTACCAAAAACAGAATTTCCCCAGAAATAATAATTGAACTTGCAAAATAATATTATTGTAAAGATATTGGCAGTGGTCCTGATGAAAAACACGTAGAAAAAGTCACTGTGGAATAATTATAAAATACATAAAATTCTTTCGAATATGTTGCAGTTAATAGATTTGTAAGATTCTCTACTTTGCACTTTTAAGTTACAATTGAATTTGAAGAATCTTAAGAACTGGTAAGCAAATAATCGTTTGAGTTCGTGTGACAGTGAGTAAGACCTGAAAAGGGTTAAAGACACTTCATTATTACAAATTAAAGTTTAACAGAACTCCGTCTTGAAGTTTTACAGTAAAGCCGACACTCGGGCTTGAACGTAAGAAAATAAGAACTTAACTAAACTAATCTTAACTAAAAAGATATAGCCGAAGCTATCAAACTTCGAACAGAGTTAGCCCCTTAACGCTAATTGACGCTATCAAAGGCCTAAAGTACGGCCGAGCGTAATAATAGCTTAAGAGAGAGTAGCCTAAAAAGGCGGACGCGTACTAGCCAGAATCACTGGTTCTCTCTGACTAAGGCAGTAGAACTTCTTGGTTAAATACTACTCCTTAAATTTGCATTCAAACGTGATTCTAAAAATACATTCTGGCCGGAAGTGGGAAGTTGAAATTAAGAAGCGATAAGAAAGGAACTCAAAATTTAACTGTTAGGAAAATTAACATAATCCTTACAGATTTATCAGTTTAATCTTTCATCAAACTACTGGACATTCAGATTTACAGTAGTAATTCTACACAGCATATTCGCCTCTTAACCCTTTGCGGCGCAGTGTGTCCGGTCTGGACACACCTAAAAATTTCCTTTTGTACGCACAGAAAAATTGAATGAAAAAGGATTTATAAGTTACTATAGGTTACTTTGAACCTTCTTTATTTATAGTAGATGACAGCTCAACACAAACCAGTCCATATATTTTAGCCATGTTTAGTTTTTTAAGACTCTCATTTTTCAAAGAAATCTTCCAGATTTTTTTTAGGGTATAAAAGGAATTGTTTGAAAAGAAATTTCTATGTTATTTTTTTGGCTGTATGTGTTGTAATATATGGTGTGTTGCGGTGTTAAAAGTAAAAATGAAATAGAATTAAGTGTAATGAATTAGAATTACTTGAGCACCAAAAATAGTCACTTGACGTTTTTTGAATTAAAGGATTATCAAATGTAAATCAAATGAGTTGCTTACTTAGTAAATCGCGTTGTGTAGCAATAACCCATAAATACTTACTAACGTGCAGATTAAAATGTGCGATCTAGAGGGAAATATGATATCAAAGTACTTACCCCAAAGTATGACAACTGTATGTTACCAAATCAATTATATTTTATTCTTCATTTTTGATATTGAAATAAGCATTCATATAAATAATTTTATCAACCAGACAGACGAATAAATTTGAACATCAAGCACGAGTGATGCGCATCACCAAAATTAACGTTGCATTCAGAATAAAGTCAATCTTTCTCCATCTGCTCGAAACAAAGTCTTGGTGTAAAAGGAACAATCAAATTTTGATGGCAGTCATTAAGCGTACTAGATTAATCACGGTATTTCTGCTTTTTCTTTTTTAAATCAGGAAATTTCAGATCTCACAAACACGTGCGCGCAAAGAGTTCTCGAAAGGAGGAAGAAGCTGAACAAAAATTATTTTCTACAACGATGTACAGGAAACAGGTGTAATTATTTTCTTGAATCTTCAAGTAAAAATCTCGCTAAAAAGGATTTTCATGTATAGCAGACAGCATCGAAGGAACAGCAAGAAGGAAATGGCACACCAGGAAAATGAAAAAGCAGGAAAATGGCACATCGCATCTGCCAGGGAGAGGACAGACCGAAGCCCGTCCTACACCCTCGAACGCCAGCAGCCGAAGAGCGAGAAACCGGTTGTTGCAATCTTTTTCGTTGTTGTTCTTGAGCGGTTGCGGATAGCACACCTGACGCTGAATAATGTGGAGGCTTGCTTGCACAGTATGGTAATCTCCTTTTTCTATATCAGTTTAAAATTTTTACCTTGAAATCTTGCCTAAAATAACACGGCGAACCCTAGGTGTGCCCAGACCGGGCTCACCGATAATCTAGGACAACTGAGAGTCTGTATTCTTTGTTTCTCCGCATTTCATCGGTCAGTTTATTGACAACAATGCTCGTTTCAGCACTCTTTTCGAAGCTCTATTCAATCAGAGTTCCACTTTGGGCACACCCACAGAATTAAAACGATAAGTACTATCTTCACAAAATTTTACTTGTGTACTCCTCTAGGCCTAATTAGACTCCCTACCTTTTTTTTTTTTTTTTTTTTTTTTTTTTTTTTTTTTTGTTAAATCAAAACTCCGACTTTAAAAGGTAGCGTGCTGGAAAGGGTTAATTTTTGTTATTATCATTGTTCATAACTAGTTCACATTTTGAAGTTTAAAAAAAATGTGACATGTGACACATCAGAATTTGTTTTTCTAATACCAGTATATGCAACTATTTTAATTTTTTTTTTTTTTTTTGTTAAATCAAAACTCCGACTTTAAAAGGTAGCGTGCCGGAAAGGGTTAATTTTTGTTATTATCATTGTTCATAACTAGTTCACATTTTGAAGTTTAAAAAAAAATTTGACATGTGACGCATCAGAATTTGTTTTTCTAATACCAGTATATGCAACTATTTTAAAAATTTCTTCCTTTTATTTGCTCTATCCAGTATACTAGATGTGTAGTTTCATTTTTATAAAAGAATCAATTCAGGAAGCGTTTTAAAACTAGGACAAATTTATGAAAATTCGTTAAAGTTATACGAAATATGAAAAAGATAATAAAATAGATTCGAGTTTCAAAATTCGAGCTTCCAAGTGCCCATGCTCGGGCGGAGGACTACGTCATTCAAAATTCGGTGGCTCTGTGTACCGTTGTTTTTTCACAGTGCTAGAAACATGCAGACATTCATGCAGATTCTTCATTATTTAATTTCGTTAAATATAACACAGGGCGATAATATTTGGTGGCAACAACTTGAAAGTGAAGCAACGCATTTAAGTGTTTCGACGCAAAATGCCGTTTCGAGACTAATATTCCATTCACGATTAACGTACCTTTTGGGCTGAAAATGCAGTTAAATACATCTAATTTTTTTTCCCCCATAGGCTGACTTAGCAAGAAAAATTGAAATAAGATCATAATAACAGGTTTTAAAAATCATTTTCTCCATAAAAGAAATGAATTATTATGTTCTTTATGATGAAGTAATAATTTTTTCTCATCCTTGGATATTTGCTTTTTAAAATACAAATATATCCTAAATTATATAAAATTCTTCGTTTCGTATGAATTATTTCTCAGTGGGTTATTTCTCATCTTTGAGTAATCATTTCATTTTAAGAAAATTAATTTTTTGTTCGCTTTAGATTTGCATTGTTTTGAATTACTGAACAGTACGCAATCCTCACCAGAATGCAAATTACTTGTCGAGTCAAAGATTTGAATGCTTTAGTTTTACAGTGTCTGGCAGCCTCCCTTGCAGTTACGTACCATCGCCAGCTATGCCAAGTTTTATTCTGTCGTCAGCCATTTTACTAGCCGACATTTAAATTTCGCCGTTAATTACTCGAGCCAGCTTAAGTAGATTATTTTATGTGTAGTCTCAGGTTACGGTACTTAACTTCATCTTATGAGTTATATTCTGTAGCATGAAAGGTGCCGTCTGTTAATTTATATAGCTCAATAAAAAGGTTATTTTAGCCTTTGTAGGATTTTGCCATCGTAATTCAGACTACATAGAGAAATAACTCGCTTGTCATTCTAGAGTCTGAAGGACACTGATTTCAGCTTCTTTGCAAGCAGAACCTTGCAAGATAACTTGCAGAAATAATTCTCGTTTCAGCATTGTAGTTATTATGCACAACATTTTTACATCAAAATTAAAATTTATGAAAAAAGTGCAGATATTAAGCAGTAGGAAATTCTTTTTCAGTATCTGAAAAGTAAGTAAGTCTTATTAAAAGGCAAAGGAAAGTGAGGTTCGGCTTCTAGTCACAGAGAAGATTTTGTATTTTTACCCCTAGTTCTCTCGAGAGGTTGCTGGTGGGGAAAGAGGGAATGGTCCATCCCCTCCCCGAGGTGCCCTTCGTTATAATTGGGGTGCGGAACTAAGCAAAGTCGTACTGTCACCTGTACGATGCTCAAGGCTGTTGGCAACGACAGGCCCAATCTTGCACTCCTTGCCAAGATAAATTTCGTGGACTTCTCTTGATGTTACTATCAGACAAGTTAGATAAGTCACAAGAACAACAATATTATTGTATATTATTATATTACATTTGTGGAGTTCCACCCTTTTATCTAACAGCTAAATGTGTAGGAACCTCGTGAACAGATAAGAGAAAAACCGCTTGACATATTGAGAGAAGTAAAACTCAAGAAGGGTTAATTACCCTTTATTATTTCAAATAAGAATTGAACAATCGGCTCCTTTCTCAGAGCGTACAGCAAAGCCTCCAATTGAGCTTGAACTCAAAATAATAAGAAATAAAACTTAACTAATTCTTAACAAAAAGATATAGCCTAAGCTATGAAGATTCCTAAGTACGAACACGAAGAGAAATGGTGTAACAACAGGGTACTTGGGTTAACGAGAACCCTACCCCTTGTAGAACGGTTAACGGTGGTTCGAATCATGTCCAAAAAATAACCGGAGCATAAAATCGAACAGGTGAACAACTCAAATTACATAAATCTCACATCCATATGAACCAGTGACAAACGTTGCAATAATGGATAGCCGTGTTCATGATCATAATAATGAAAAAGTTCCACTAAGATGCACAGAAATAATCCTTAATTTTCATCATCCGCAAACTTCCCAAGCATCATCCCAGCTCTAAATCCCTCAGTTAGCTTTTCGGCAGTAGACTTTGCAGTACGTATTTTCGCTATGTGATCAATCATGTCCTTTCTGTCTCTCAGCCAACTGACTGCTTCTCCAAGATCATCTGGGGGCGTTTGAATAAGTTCCCTGGCGTTCTCACTGTGGGGAAGTGCTATTTTGCTTTTTTGGTGCTACTGGCACTTTACTTGGGAGTATGGGAAAGTCATCTTCAATCCTGACGAACTCTTTAGTTTTAGCGGTGGGCCTTTTTTTCGGATCTTTTCTCAAATTTCCTTCTATAATATCGACAACCGCGATAACTGCTGCCGTGTTTTTTCTGACGATAAATGCAGGTGGGTGCTTCATCTTGTTTGAGGAGGCATTCCTTGCTCCTGTGAGAATTGCCACACTTGCAACATCGCTCAGGGTTAGTGCACAGGTGCTGAGAGTGACCCCACTCCTGACACCTGACTCATTTGCATTAAACGCGATTCTAAAAACACATTCTGGTAGGAAATTGTAGGCTGAAATTACGAAGGACAGGAAAGTAGCTTTAACTAAACTGTTGAAAACTTAGCATGAACCTTACACATTCAGTAATAATAATAATAATAATAATAATAAAAAAAACCGCTTTATTTTGCTAATAATTTATAAATCCAGAACACGCTTTGATCTGAAATGTGTATTAAAAAATGCCATTGAAACGTATATTTCTTAAAAAAATATAAATTTCAGTGTAAAATCAATCGTTTAAAGAGTAGAAATTTAATAATTTTACTATAAGTTACAAAAAGCAGATATCAGTTGCTGCTTTGAAATTTTTTTTTGAAGATTTACAAGATCTATGTTCTTTATATTGGAAATCCCAAAATATTCTTTCCGCCTTTTTTTTTTTTTTTACCTGGCATCAAATCTTTAACCAACCAGGTATTGTGTTTTCCAAGTTTATACTTCGGTGCTGCGTAAGCTTATTCCCTATTCAAAGTAGGCAATATAGGGAAGAAGTACCAAAAAACCAAAATGTTTCTGAGCAATATTACCATTTCATTTGCTCTTCATCGATTCTTCCACTTTAGCTTCTTCTGCCACATGAAACGAAATGAAATTTTCAATCTGCGTTCTTCCCGCTGTACTACATACAGTCCAGATAAATAAAATGCGAAAATGGATCAAAATTTGCCACTATATCTTTCCAAGATTTTTTTCTGTCCACTATGCAATCCTGTTCTTGCTTCGCCTTACCAGCTGAGCCCTTTTTCTGAGAACTGTAGCTCCGTTATTGCTTAGAAATTGAAGTCCGAAGAATTCAATTTCGACCAGTTTGAAGGAATCTCCTTTGTATTTGCAATACTTCCTCTCATGGCAATGGAGGTTAAGTCACGGAATTTGAACATACGCAAGTAATCCTAAAGAATATCCAAAGAGAGAAGAATTACTGCTTTTTAGAATGCTAGAAACTTACACTACATCACAGTATCGTACAGCGAATGTTAGTTATAAACTCCTAAATACTATCAATATAAAATTATTTATAAAACACAGTTTTAAAAACAGGAATCTATAAATAAGAACTGCTGTTTTTTAAGAAGGATGAAAGAATTTAAAGATTAAAAAAAAAAAAAATGCTGCGTCGTATTTTGATTTCAGCCAAGCTAAATGTTCTAATGAAAAACATCAAGCATGAACGATAACCATATTCTGAAAGAGTACAACAGAAATGCGATTCTTTTCTGCAAACAAAATTATGCAATATAACAGATTCTACAGATTATTAGACATTTTATTTCGGAGCAAGAAACATGAAAAATCAGCAATGCTCTCGCCGGCTTTCGAACTCCACCGCCCGATTGTTAGCTGGACATGCTTTTAATTACACAGCAAACGCACTCTGTAAGGATGGAGAAAATTCCTTACAAGTTTATTAAAAGCCAAGCTACCTTCACTAGTGTCAGGGATACAAAAAGAGAAAAGAAAAACTGAAAGTTTTCAGATTTTATATTACTCCCAAAAGGACTTTTCTTTAACGGTTTTCGTGTTACTTTTATTTATTAAATAACATGCTCTTTGCACTTAAACCATATATAATTCAATTCAACAGCAATATCATAAAGTATTTAAAAACAGCAAAACAACATATTTTTAGGATTTCCGATACACAGTCTCGCGCGCTGAAGATAATTTTTTTCCCCGTACAATGTTGCCATTGCTCGCTTTGAAATTGTTGAGTTTCTTAATCAATAACTAGTTAACGTTTTACAAAATTTGAAGTAGATAATGAAACAAATTCGAAATTCGGGCTTTTAAATGTTCGGTTGGAGGAGTGCACTATTCAAAATTCGATGGCTCTAGATACCATTGCTTTTTCACAGCGCGAGAAACATTCATGCATTCATGCATATTCTTCCTGATTTAGTTTCTTTAAACATAATACATGGTAATAATATATGGTGGCAGTGGTAACACTTTGAAAACTGAACCAAGGAAGAAAGTGAAACAACGCAAAATGCCGGTATGAGACTAATAGCCATATGGGTCAAAGATAATTGATTTCCCAAACTGCTTACTAAACGTGCTAGTCATTCATACTACGAGAGCATGCACGGGAAAATTCTATAATCCTTTACATTCTCTTTCATTTACAAGACAAGTGGAAAGAAGCATAAGGCCCAGTCGACTACATCTACAAGTGACAAGTTGTTGTCCATCATGTTTTAGTTAGGACGCCAATAAAGAACATTTTAAAATTTTCAGAGTGATAAACGGGAAAAAGCTACTAGTTCTCAATAGGAATTCGAACCTCGAAGCTTCCAATTGCAGTTTGGATCTGCTAACAATTTAAAATCACGCATGAGAGGGTGTTTTATTCTTACAATAGTATTTAAATTAAAAATGCAATAATTTGTTTGGTAGAGATCAATTTCAGGTCATTTGAGTAAAATGGGCAAAATTGTTATGTGCTGTATATGAAGTTAATCCATCTGTCCTTGGCCAACGAACTCGAAGAATTAAAGTGTATTTTATGAGAAAAAACCAGATAAATTTATATTTGCTTTTTAAAGGAATACTTTACATTTCCTGAACATATTAAATGTTTAAAACATATTTCAAGTTATGTTCAGAGTCTGTAATCTGTAAAGATCCATTGAATATTTGATAGTATCAGCTTTATTAATAATATCTTTATATTTCTTACTGCATACAATATCTTCGTTTTTCCTGCAATAGATAGTTTTTCATAACCTCTAACGAATTTCAGTTTCTTAAATTAAAGTACCGTTTACGTCACCAAACTTTCTACAATTCTTTTCTGAGTCCTAAGAAAGGTCAGCGTCCACATTCCACCACCCAAAAAAACTCCCCCCCCCCGAAGAAAACAAAAACAAAATAAAACGAGAAAAAAGTAGCTAAAATCAGGGATATTAATTAAAAACTCGAAAAAACGAAATTTTTCGCTCTCATTTTTCAGAGTGGCAACAGTTTCGCATGCTGGAGATGAAAATCTGCTTTATTTCGAAAGTTGTTGCCACTGCTCGCTTTCAAATCCTAGAGTTTGTTAATAAAAAATTTCTAAGTTTTACGACGAAATAAAAATAGCATTGCCAAACATTAAATACATTATTCCCGATTCCAAAATTCGTGGCCAAATTCCGATTTAAAAAAAAAAAAAAAAAAAGCCATTTCGACTATTAACATCTTCGTTACGACTTTAATCAGCTTGAATATTAATTAAAAACTCTGAAAGTGCTAATTTTTGCCCTCATTTTTCCGAGTGGCAACAGTCTCGCGAGTTGGAGATAAAAATGCTTTATTTCGAAAAGTATTGCTACTGCTCCGCTTTCAAATCGTAAAGTCTGGTAATTAAAAATTTACAAGTTTCATAAAATCTTTCTCTATAGAAAAAAAAAATGTCTGCTTGTGTGGTGTTTGTTCGCGTTATTGATTTCTGATGAATTATGATCAATTTTTTGCAATATTTAATCGACTTAAAGGCCATTGTTGCTTATATAATGAGAGAGAATTAGTTCATTTTTTAATGTAAATTTTTTATGTGGGTTCCCTATCGCATCAGACGAAAAAATGCATGACTATGAATTGCACTTTTTGCATCATTATTAGAGAAGGATTCCAGCGGTAGCGTTCTCTCTGTTGTTAGATACATTACTCTCAACCTAACTTAACTGGCATCGGGTACTTCCGCTAGTAAGATATAATCAATAATCAATTGGTTTCTATGCCTCTGTATTGCAGCATAAATTATCAGGTTCAGTGTTCCGCCTTACTTGCTTTGGGAACATTCAAAAACCTGACTCGGAACAGGGAGCTTACTAAAGCTATGTTCAATAAATGTGGGAAGTAGACAAGATACACAGGAAGGGTATACGAAACCCTTTATTTTTCACTCTTTACAATAATTTCCGGACTCCGGAATACAGAGACCAACCACTCGTGGTCTGAACGTAAGAATATAAAAATATTAACTAAACTCTAACTTAACTTTGGAGTAACAAACAAGGGCCTCCGAGAAGATTGGCCGTATATTAACAGGAAGCCGTATGTAGTACAGAGAACTGTTAACACTACAATACGTTTAAAATTATTAAGAGGATTAAACCTCTGGCCTGGAAGGCAACCAGCAACCGAGAAAAACTGCTAAGGCAAGCGGCCTGCTTCTACTAACTCCTTCCTCTCTCTTGCTTGGCAAAAAGCCACAACTTAAGTACTTGGCGTTCGCCAGACAAATTTGCATAAATAAGTTAAAGCTTTTAATTCTTGCCGGAAGTAGAAAATAAGAAGTGATAGTAAAGATTTAAAATAAAATAAACGTTAGTAAAACTTAAGATCCTTACACATTCATCTCTAATTCTAAATTAAAAGTGCTCAAATTCAAGACCATTTTTGAAGACAAGAAACGCGAGACCAACCTTGCCATCAATTTTGATGCCATCAGTATAGCAAGTTACAGGCGAATCGTCTACGATTTTATTGCTAAACTGAATAAAATTAACAGCATTTCTTTCTGAAGGATGAGGGAGATCAGATGGAGGTAAAATACAATCATACTGAGAGACAGCAGAAGCAGAACTATTTTCCTTATAAGCAATAGAATAAAGAATGGCAATGCCAATTGGAGGAAAGCCAGAAATTGCATAAACAGACTCATAGATACGATATCCACATATGACCCGCAGAAGTATCCGCCTTTGAACGCGTCGTAAATATCTATAGTTTATCTTCTTCTTGAGCGATATACCTCAGACTTTAGAGCCATACATAATGAAGGGTGCAATTCCTTGTTTATAGATGAGCGAATGAACATTCTAATTAATACCGTATGCAATACGACTTAATCCACAGATGCATTAAGACTTAAATTTCCTTGATACACCGAATCTGAATTAAAGATAGACTACGTACAACATTTTCCCACCATTTTATCTTTACTGTAATGATCACTGATTGCTCTTTACTTCCATTTTACCCTTCTTAATAATATACATGAAAAGCCTGATGCAACTGCTAACTTGTGGGTTGCCTGAAATGTCATGACATATTTTTCTATGCTCTTCAAAGATTCTTTATTGATATAAAGAACAATGATCAGTTAATAGTGTATTGGCCGTTTAGTTTGATGACATTTTACTTTCCTTTAATGAGCTTTGTAATTCCTCATTCATAAAAGTACTAAGATTTATCGGCAAAAAGCTGAACAAGTTGCTGATTTGGGGCCTCGTCTGAAATGAATGTTATATTACAAAAGAAATCTTGAAAGAGCGAAATAAGCGAAGTCTGAGGACACAGGATCAAGCGAGTATGATACGCTTGGCAACAAATCCGAACTCCAATAAGTTTTGTAATCAAACTTGTGTGTGGTTTCGCGTTATCGGGATGGAATGCAATTCCTATACTATTAATAAAGTTTCTGGAAGTGTGGATTCGTTGAAACTGTCCAATTGTCGGCAGCACATATTCTAATTGATTTGTTAATTCGTTATTAGGAACTCTTCCCAACGATCCAACAAATTAGTCCCGGCAAGAAAACAGTCAACACGTTCGGGCTTGAAAACAAGGTTACATTCAAGTTTGATTACTAATACAAATTACTGCAGTTAGAATGAAAAGTGTTGCCACATGACTCATCTTGTGCCCTGAGTGTTTCACTTGTTTCGCTCTCTTCAAAATTCCTTCAATAGCATAACATTTCGTAACGTATGCACTTACATATGCATGCACGAAACACCTTCACATTTGTTAATTGTTGTTAATTGATCGGGGGTTGGTTTGTTCCCCTTGAAAAATCAACTAATTTCCGATCAGTGAGGATGATAACTTGGTTAATTGATTACTTTTTCATTTTTTAAATGTTTCCATTTTCTATTTTTTCATGATTCATATTTAATGTTTCTTTTAAAAAAATTTCAAGATTAATTTTTAAATGCCTATAAATTATTTCATTCAACTATAATTCTACTAACTTTCTCAAAGGAGATAATATACTCAATAATAGATTAGTAAATAAATTATTATTTTATTACTTTGCAGCTTTTGCGCAAGTATTAGGCAATTAATTACGATTTATAGATATATTTACTTTAGATCAATTTGTTTATCTCTCTATATATACTCACCTACTCCTTTATTCTCGCAGTTGTTGGTCGTAATCGTATACTTTTCCAGTTACAGAAGTGTTTTAAGTAGCGAAATTATTCATGTTTTGGCAGTGTCAAATTTAAAAAAAAAATACTTTTCGACAAATAACGAAATCTAACTTTTAATGCGATCTCCCGGCTCCTATACTTATATTTGGGAAAGTTTTACACTCATTATGAAAAAATAAAATTATAAGAAATTCGTCTTCATACGACAAAAAATAATCGGGATATTTAATATCAAATTTTCCAGCTTTTGATGTCATTTTCAACTTGAGAGATCAGTTCATTAAGGTATAATAATTTGAGGAAATAAGTTTAATTGAAGTGAGCAAAAAAAAAAAAAAAAAAAAAAAAAAAAAAAAAAAAAAAAAAAAATGTGTATAATTTAATAGACCACATACAAGGAAGTCATGTGGTGTCCATATCAGGTTATTTTACTATGATTTACGCTTTTGAAAATTTCGCGTAACTACTGATTGCATGAGATTCGAAGGTACGATAATGCTCCTTATTTCGCCATTTATGTAAAAAAAAAATTATTGCTGGTAGTACATTTTTAATTTGGTAAGCATATATTTGCATATTTAAATATTTGTTTTAAAAATTGTATAAAGAATGAGTAAAGATCTGTACAAAACAACCAAGAATACTTAAATTATAAATTTTTCTTCTTACGAAACTACATGCATCAGACTAATTGGTATTTGTCCCCATTAATTTAGTTGTAATTTTGTGTAATGTAAAATTCCTCCTTTTCATCTGTTATCGAATTTTGCATGGATAATTGAAGTACTAATTACACATGACTGTGCTAATAGAAACTGAATCAATCTATTGAAAACTTGGCCGTATTTAGATACTCAGAAATCAAATTTATTCCTGAATTTTGTTTTCAGGACTTAAATTATACATATTGGATTAATTGGTACTTTTCCGTTTTGCCGGCGCAAGCGATAAAGTCGCCAATAATGGTACAACCGATGCCAAACGGAATAATCTCCCTGGTAACCTTTTACGCCTCATTTTCAAAACAAGTCGCAGCTTTTTCTTATCAGATTGATTGTTTCTTTCAATACTGGCATATAATTACCTAGAATTTTTATCAGATAGTTCAGTTTTATGTCTAAGGCCATTTTCGGTAATAAAGTCAATTAGGATGCAATCACAGCGCTTACCCGAAGCCGAAAATATAGAAAAGGAAAGTCAAGGTTTATATTCATCAATTCTAATGAGAATGCATTAGTGAAGTAAAGCACTGCAGTTTTACATAATTTTCTGAGTAAGCTATTCGTAAGCATTGAAATATTTCTTGCATTTAAACATGTGTTCCAAATTAAGATTCAACTTGAAATGAATGTAGATAATTACTGAGAGTATTAGATTTTTGTAGAGTAGTTTACGTGAGATGAGATCGCTTGGGGTCACGTGATATGAACCGGCGAATCAGGATGTTGAACCATGAAAGCACAGTAAATTCTTAAATTAATGTCTTTTTACAAATTTATTGTCTTTATATAAAGTTTTAAGCGATATTAAAATGTTTATGCCTTCAAAAAAAGAATTCTTAGAACTAAAATTTTTTTAATATTTTTCATGTGTATACTGTATGTTGTCGCCAATAAAGTCTGCTTGGCGAGATTTGCGCCGGCGAAACGGAAAAGTACCGATTAATTTAATTCAATTAAGGTGGTTTTAATTTAATTGATTTAAGGTGAAGTATTTTCGTGGCTTATTTATAAATTGACTTTAATAAATTAAAAAAACTACAAATAATCTAATTGCGCAATTATTAGTTTCTATTTAAATGCCATAAGCTGCTAAAATATATGTATTTAACATCAAAGGCAGTGAATATAAATTAAAATTTAAGTAGTATTATACTTCTTTACTATTCCAATATTGTGAAGAGAAACGTTTCGGTGACTCTCTAATCTTCAGTCATAGTCTTTAACCTGCGTTCGATCCCTTCAGATTAGTTTAGTTTCAATTTAGTTAATTTTTGTTTACTCAGATTAGTTAGTTTTTGTTTTTGAGAAGTAAAATTATGTTTAGAATACTCCAAAAATTTTCTCTAATATTTCAACTCTCCCTTAGCATTTTAAAAATCATTCTATATTTTTCTAATGCTTTTTATCACTTCTTTTGGTGAAAATAGAATTATTTATTTTGTCTTATTATTCTCATTTCATTTTGGTCAGTGCAGTTGCAGGTGCACAGAGCAGCCCAATTTAAAATTTACGGAATTTAGAAAGACAATGAGCGGCAGAATCTAGGCATCGCAGAGATTGCAAGCGACGGCGAAAAGCGAAGGCAGTTCTTTTTGGCAGATTGAAATTTTGTAAGTATAATGGAAATTATGTTTACAATCTACAATTTTCTCTTTCAAAATAGTATACTTATGACGTTCTAAAATAATATTAGTGCTGTCATCTATGGGCAGCAAGGAGAGTTAAATACATGACTATAAACTAAATTAAGATAAATTTTGCCTTGTGCTGCCATCTGTTATTTAAAAGAGAAAAAACAGTCATTAAACATTTTGCAGAAATTAATAAAACATTTTATGTGTACCCACAGCAATATTACAGACTGTAAACTAAAAAGATAAAATTTGCCTTGTGCAACCATCTATTATATAAAAGAGAAAAAACAGTCATTAAAATATTTTGCAGAAATCAATAAAACATTTTATGTATACCACAGGAATATTAGAGACGAATCCAATGCCTTGAAAGTAAATAAATAAAAAAAAAAATAAAAAAATCAGAGGAGAATGAATCTTCGGCTGTCACAAATGAGAATACTGAAGCAATGCTGAACAAAATTCAAACTGGTAATCCATTTGTATAAATGGCTTCTGATAAAATACCAAATTATGCCACTTAAAATTAGTATTAGTAATAGAAAATGCAAATGTCAATAAAATTATAAATGTTCTAGGTTTGACGAAAAATATGCATAATTATAGTAATTAATAAAGTTTTAAAATATTTAAATTTTTATTTTCAAGTTTGGAAAACTAAAATTTTTAATAATACTCCCATAATATGAAATCAAATCTTACTTTTAAATTTTTTCAATGATTCACCATTCATAACATGTCATTCTTTTATATAATGAAATTGTAGCTTTTTTTGAAAACTGAATTAGCTTTATAAATATTGTATTCATTAAGTCGCAAGTTTCTATGTAAGTTACTGCCGAAGCCTATCGGCTAGCTAGATGACGGATACAGAATAACAACTGCTAACTTAAATAAAAACCAAAATAATTTATTAAAGCTAATACCTTACCTTAGCTTACAATTTTTTTAACAATTCAGTTTGAGTTTAACAATAAAACACAAATTAAAATTAGTTCTGTCAAAATTCATGACATTTATTTCAGTGCTAAGAGGTTACAGACCCCACTGGCATCTGTCGGAAGTCTCGGGAAAAAAGTTTCTTTAATAATGCTTCAAAAGTGTCCTAAACCTTTTAAAAACAATGTAATTGGGGGAAAAAAGTGCAAAAGGAATAATAACGATTCTGAGGTACAAATGCAAGAAAGTGATGCATTGTCTGTTACTCTGGCAAGACAGGAGAATAGAATTTCCAAATAATGCTTAAACCTAGCAAATTATTTTTAAAAAAATCCTTGAGTGACGATAAAACAAAAAGAAATTTATGAAAGTTACATATTTAATATTGATACGAGATTACTAAATTCAAATTTAAGACTACATTTAAATCACTGTTACAACTAAAATTCCCCTCAGTTATCCATTACCAACCGCACAGTTTGATTAATTTAATGCTTTCATTACTTTGCTTGAAAAGTATTTGTGCTTGGTATACACTACCTACCAATGAGTATTTGGACACCTGTGATAGAAATGAAAAACAAAATATATTCATATTAAATAGCTGGTAGAGCCTTCACGATCGGCAATCACAGCCTCAAAACCTTCTGGGGTATGCTTTCCACAAGTTCTTGTATGACGACTGTTGATATTTTCTTCCACTCGACTTGAAGAAGATATGTAAGTTCATTCACTGATGTTGGACGTTTCTCTCAGGCCTTAATTCTGCGATCCAACTGGCCCCAGAGGTTCTTGAAAGTGTTCAGGTCTGAGCTTTGGGCAGGCCAGGCCATTCAGTTATCCCCATTATCACCATACCAATCCATGGTGGACCTCGTAATATGGCAGCAGGCATCAAAGTAACAAATCAAAAGTCGCAATCAAAGTAACGAGTTTCTAACTCTTAAAACTGCCACAACATAGGAAGCTCTCTGTCATCCAAAATAGTGCGGTAGGCGTCGGCATTAAGCTTACCAAAGTTTGGGCCGAGGGTCCCAGTTCATACTAGGAGACACACCTCCAGACCGTAATTCCACCTTCGAAGTTTACTATGGGCACAATGCATTCTGGAAGCAGACGCTTTTCCAGTCAGACGCCAGAACCAATGTAAATGCCACCCGAACAGTAGAGAATAAATCTTGATTCGTGGCTCTTGAGAACTTGTTTTGACTGATTTACGGTCCACTTCCCACGTGCTTTTGCACCACATTAACCAAGTAACGCGGTTGAACTTTGTGATTAAAGGCATATGAGCGGCAACACAATCATGAGACCCATGCAGATGTTCTTCCTTAGGGATGATACACTACCCGACATTAAAAATGCAAAACCAAGAAGAATACCCCTAAAAATTCTGCAAATTTCAAAGGTAGACGCACGTCACCGAGTTATGCAAATGATGTGAAATGCGCATCACTCAAGCATAAGTTGAAGAAGATATGAGGGAAGGAACATGCAGGATGTTCAATTTTTGTGCCGTTATTTCTGCTAGGCAAGTCATCGTAGAAAATTTGTTCTTATCTCAGAGGACGCGTGCAATAGCATAGAATGCCAGGCCGTCGTACGGTGATCGGACTCAGAAAGAAAGGTTGGTCCATACGGCAAATCTTAGCTGACAGACACCTAGACGCGTCCACAGTGAACCAGCTGGGGTGACGATGGTTGGAACAAAGAAACGTGGCAAGTTTGAGCGATGCAGGTGCAGCCAGAGTGACGTTAGAACGCGTGAATCAACGCATCCGCCGACAAGCGGTGGCGCACCCACAAGCCACTTCCTCTGCTATTCTGCAGCATATTCAAGACACAAGACACTGTCAGCATACCTAGATGTTTCCATATCGGCCAGCACCATTTCCCACCGATTGGTGGCTAGTGGCCTGTACTCCGGGCTTCCATTAAGAAGATTGCCATTGATCACACATCATAGACGCTAAAGTCTGCAATGGTGCCAGGCTTGAGCAATGTGGAAGACGGAATGGCACAGAATCGTGTTCTCAGATGAATCACGCTTCTGTTTCTCCAATGATAGTCGCCGCGTATGAGTGTGGCGTTGATGCGGAGACAGGTCCAATCTGGAAGCAATTGAGGAAAGCCAAGAAGAAGGTCTGGTCCAATCCGGAAGCAATCGTACGAAATTGCGCCTTAAACCATGACCCTGCATTGCCGTGCGGTCACCTCTAGTTCGTATTCAGGGCGCTATGAAGTATAAACAATAAGTAGATCATGTGCTGCGGCCAGTGACGTTCCCCTACCTTCAGGGAGTTCCCAGTGTCCCTTATCAGCAGGATAACATCCGACCACACACTGCTCGCATCAGCCAACGTGCAGATGCTTCCCTGGCCACCAGCAAGGTTACAGATGCTTCCCTGGCCACAGTTCTCTCTAATCTCTTACCAATCGAACACATTTGGGATGTGATTGGACGCCATTTTCAGATCCTGCCATTGCTGCGATCAGAAGATGAACTGTAGCAAATGGTTGATAGGGCATGGAGAGCCATTCCTCAGGATACCATCAGTAGCATGAAAATGGGCGTTCTGCGGCAGGAGGAGCTGAGGGCGTGGTCAATGACATCACACAGAGGGCGGGGCCAAAGGCAACGTCATCACACTAGGAGGCGTGGTTTCGAGTGGAGTTGAGTTGTTTTTAGATTGCTGGTTGAGTTGTAGACCTCCTGCTTTTCATTTAAAGTTAGTTTTTTTAAATTGGCAACGGGGTCATGGCGTCCTCTAGGGACGAAAAAAGAAAATAATCTATTTAGGAATTGCTCATGGCGTCCTCTAGGGACGAAAAAAGAAAATAATCTATTTAGGAATTGCTCATGGCGTCCTCTAGGGACGAAAAAAGAAAATAATTTATTTTAGAATTTTTTTTTTTTTTTTTAATATTCTATTATTCAAAATATAGAATTGAACTCTCAAACAAAATATCTCACCAGCTCAGTAGTTTGAAGATTTTAACCACTAAGCTGATGTGATACATTCAGATTCAGGTAAAAAAGCCTATTTAAGAAAATGGAATTTGAATCGACTCATCAATTTATTCTGATACTTTTATCCTTTCTAGTTTTTCATGAAACATTAACTTATTTCTTAGGTTTTCTGTTTCATAATAACATATTCATTTACTGTCATATTTTTTTAATACTTAACGTTTCTAATTTATTTGTAATATTTTATTTAATTTCCACATACTATTTTTTTTCATACCTTTCATAAATTTCAGAATACCTGATTTTTAACTTATACGTTATATTTCACAAACGTTCCCGCACGTGCTGTTTATTTGTTACATTACTTAATTTTAGATGCAATTTCACACTTTTTTTAACGTTATAATGTTCAATATATTCTGAATTTTAACTTCATTTACTTTTTTTAAACCATTCTAGTAGTCTATACACACTTTAACTTAGTGGTATGAAATTGTATTTAAAAAGAAATGTTTATTTTTCATGATCTTAGTTCTTTTACTTAATTTTCTACAGAATTTCTAATTTCTTTCACGTGTTTAACAATATATTCCTTACATTACCGAATATTTAAAAAAAAAAAAATTAAGTCTATAACTGTTAATTGCTTTTCTTACGTTCATGATTTCCCTTCTGTGTTTATATTTCTTAATTCTAGCTTAACTTATTAATTATAATGTTTTTATTTCTGTCTCATCACTCGTAATTCTAACATTTTATCCCTTTTTATTCATTTTAACGATATGGATTGTTTTCATTTACTCCATATTCAAATATTTCCTTACAATTTTTATAATACTTGTTTTATTCCTCGATCATAATAGATCATCTACAGGTTTTACTCAGAAATTTCCATTCACAACTTTACAGTTTAATACCATTTATATCTAAATGTATTTCTTTCTCATATAGTTTTATGGTCTTCAAAGTTTCTAACATCATGTTTAGTTTTAAATCCCGATTACCTTTAAGTGTGTTGATAATTTTCATTTCTAATTTTACAACCACGTTCAGTGTTTCATCCACACATACCAAAATATTTCTTACATTTTCTGATATTTAGTCTATGTCATATTTCAGTACTTCAAATGAATTTACACTGCGCACACTATTATTTTTTCATGTTTTAGAGACACTAACTATACTAATTTTACTATTTTCCTGCACTAATTGCATCTATGTCAGCACTCATGATAAACTAGCAATTGTTTTGCATCACATGCATAAAGAAATTCTTAAAATCAACTTTTTCAATATCCTACTCAAATTACTGTTTTCCAGATGGGAATTACCAGTATTTTTTGGTTTTACTCTGTTACATCTTTTTAAATTTTAACATCTTACTTTTAATTCTAACATACATCTTTTAAACAGTTTTTTCTTTTAATGATAGCCTTACCTTATTTGTTCAAATTAATTCTTTCATTCACCTTCTTTACTACCTTTCAGTACCTTCATAATTCACTATGCAAACGCAATGTCTTTCACTGACATTCTGTTTAATAATACCACAAGTTTCCTTAATTGACAAAAAGCGAATTATTTCTCATTTCAAAATAGAACTACTATATTTTTGCACAAACATTACCTTCATCCATTCAAGCCACCCCTTAACCTGTAACTGACGTAGCGATAGGAAAGGAGATTCTTATCATATGCTCTTTCGACATTTGAGGTTTCTAGAACTTCTTTGACAAGTATATCAATACCATCAGAAAATATACTTAACACTTTTACCCAGTTTAAAGGTAACATACTGTTATAAGAATGGTTTTAGTTAAATTTATAACACAAATAAACGCATTTTGTGCTAAATAGGCATAAACATTTAGATTCAGAATATTTCTTTTTAATCCGATGTAAGACTTGAATTTCATTCATGATACGGATTGTCTCTTGATTTTCTTTTTGTTTACCTTACACTAATAGAAAATTTTTATTTTACAAGTTCAGCTTTTAATGAAATAGAAATAAAAACTACGATACACCTGCTGTTTTTAAGAAAAGCAACTTTGATATATTTCTGGAAATGTAAATGCTTTTAGAGTTTTCTTTCAATAACGTTGATTTTCATTACTTTACTAACTTCAATAATTCTCTTATTAGCTAATATGAATGAAAGATTGTCAAAAATGTGACACAGTATAATTCTTACGAACATACGTACCTTTACCAGCATACAGATATTACCAATTGAAATGAAGAAAGATACAGATATTTTACTCCAATCTACATTAAATTAAAAAAAAAATATTTAAACTTTCATACATTCCAAAGAATAAACGAAAACTCAATAGATATTGTCATGTTTGTATATATGAGATAAAAGTTTTATGAATGGTATTTAAAGTAATGCTTAGAACTTCATAAAAGCGAACATTCACTATGTTAATACACATATCATCAGTTATTTACATTAATCAATGTAATATTAATCATTACATGTACTATATGCATATATATTTAAAGTTTAATTGTCTTACAATTGAATAATTAACTATTGAGAGAAAGAGGTTCATATCTTACACTATTTAATTCACATGGAACAAATTTTTCCATCAACCACATTGAACCACGTTTATTAAATTCGCCAAAGCTCTTTTATTTCTGCATTTTCACACTCACGACACATTTTAAATGTAACTATTGATTACCATTTCAAACACCGATATCATAACTCAGTGTAAAACTACATCATAACTCATTTTTTCCCTACTAACTACAATTTTATATATTCAAGAAGTACATCTAAGACATGATCATTTTCTATGTTCTAGCAAATCGATTCAATTGCGAACATACTATTAAGACTTGCGATTTTAGAAGACTTGTATGTATTAACGATGTCAACGTTTCTTCGTTTTTATAAGATTCACATCAAATCATGTCGCATTCGAATGTGGTGTAAGAGATCACTTTTTCTTTTAAACACTTGTAAACAATGGATGCAATTTATAAGAAGAGAAGTATCATGCTGTTTCAAAACATCATCATCAGCATATTTCTGTTTCTTTTGACACCGGCAACATTTAAAAAAAAAAGTTTCCTGAGATATTCTTCAAATTCTGTTTTACTTGAAAAAATGTCCGAACATTCAATACGATGTAAAGATTCATATTGCTTTAAATTCTCATGCTCACTAAATATTTTTTATCATGATTTACTCTTAAAAGTAACTTTATTAGTTTTCATATCCTTTTTACATGAAAAGAACTTGTGATTATTCACTACAAAATTCTAAGACGAGAAGCTTCGCGACTTTTCAAACTATAAACTTAAATTTCTTAGGACATACACTACATCTGATGTTTCTTTCATGAGATTTCAAATATCTCTTCAAATTACTCGTATTCAAGAAACCTCGCAAATATATCACATAAGTTCAGCGAATAATCGCTTCATAAACTCTTAAATTTTCAACACGAGTGAATCACTTGAAGCATATACTGCACTGTAAACATACAATACTTAAAAAAATTGTTATAAAAAATAAAAATACATTCATTTCACCAAGAAGCTTTTCTATTTAAATACATTTATTTATTTCCAAAGAACAAGTTTCTGTATTATACATAAAATATACTTAGAATTTTCTTTCATTAGTTAATATCAAATTAACAACAATATCCATTTACTGATATTTGATATACATGTTTGCTTTAAAATTAAAACTAAAATTTCAATATATTTCTATTAAAAAAAACATAAGGAAAAAAAATACTCATAACATCAACCAAAGACAGAAATTTAAATAGAATAGCTGTACTTATATTAGTGCATTTTTATAATCTTCATAACATTTCGATTCAAAAAACCTATTACAAAATAAATGAAACATTTTTTTCTGCCTTAAAGAATCTCTTATATTTTTAAAATTAATACATAAAAATATATCTTCACCAATATATTTAATTCTATCCTCAACACTTATTATAATGCAATCATGTCTTGTTTGTGAAGGATGATTTACAATGCAACCTTCGCATTTATATAGCTTTTTTATCACTGAATTTAATTCAGTTTTGATAGAGTTTATGAGTTCTTTAAAAAGTTCATCATCATCACTTACCATATCCGAACAATTGTTTTTACATTTGATTTGCAACGGTAAAATAATTTCAAAAATACTTTTATATAAAGTATTAGATACATCAGGAATAATTTCTTTCAATTTTTTTAAAATATCACAGTTTACTTTTAGGTATGTAGGTTTTAGTTTAAAAGAATTTTCATCTTGTTTAAAAACTTGTTGAAAAATACACTCATCTTCTTTGTTGAAAACTACCAACTCATTATTGCAAATGATGCTGGCACTCGTATAGACAAGATTAAATTCAAATATTTTTGAGGAAAATTCTTGCCATGTTGCAGGAGTTATAACAACACCGCGTGTAGTAGGGTATAATATTTTATTTTGTTCCACACATTCACGTAGATGAATGTTCATTCTGTTTTCAAAGTGATTTATGGACACAAAATATCACCAACCAAGAGTCCACTGTGCAATCAACTTCGAACTTTCTTTTTTCTGTTCTCGATTATTCGACATGAAGATATTTTCAGGAACAGACTTCATATAGTGGGCAAACCAGTCATCCTCTGGAAGTTCATCCTCATTATCTTCCAAGCGTCGTTTTTTAATTTTCGAAATTTTTATGTTTCGGAATGTGATACTAATTCTAGGATCTTTAACGTCAGGTTGAGAGGGTATTCCATGCATCCAAAATTGATTCGTTGGGGGTTTCATTACAAGGAGAGTTCCATGAGTTAAGTCCACGCTTCGAGATGTGAAATTTCGCCTGGTAAATACCATTTGACGTTTTGCACCTAAACTGATGATAGGTATATCACTTTCAGGTTCGAGACAAGTTTCATTGTCTTTATGCGTTGAAATTTTCGCCACTTCGTCAGGATAATAGTTCAATAAAGCAAAATTATATTTTTTGCCAGTTATCGTTTCAACATAATCTTTTACATTTAGAAGAGTTTGAGTCCATGGTTCTGCACAAATGCTCGTTCCAGAGAATTCGTAACTAAGTCCTTCATCACCAAAACCGAGTACTTTTCTTCGTGGAACATACTGAGTCCCATTAATTTCAAAACTAATATTTTTAAAATCATAATTTGATAGTTCATCTAGCAAAATATCAGCTTCATTTCGTGAATAAAATTCTTCGTATAATTCCACATTTAACTCTGTATCACATATATTCCTCATATTCGCTTCTGAATCTAACGACAATTCTGAATGATATAGAAATACGTAGCATTCTTAAATAGCAAAAATTATCTAAAACATACATTAACGAAATGATTTCATCAACACTTATCGTAATACATTCTTGTCATGTCTTGTTTGTGAAGCCAGTCTTTCCGGCGTCATATGTGTAAAAATAATCATGATAGGATAGTGGGAAAGAGTTATAGTGTCCTAATGTTGTTATTCTGAACCTCGATATTACATATATGCATAAGGAGAATCTTAAAAGCATCATCCACTTATCATGATAGAGTAATGGAAAATTTCTAAAACTCTGATAATCATACGCGAAAGAATGTATTATCTTAAGGTTATTGTTGCTATTCCAAATTTGACAGTACATACAGAAGTGAAGGAAGATCCTTGATAAGTGCTGTAGACTTCACGTTATCATGATAACGTGCAGCACTTATCAAGGGTCTTCCTTCACTTCTGTATGTATTGTCAAACTTGGAATAGCAACAATAACCTTAAGATAATACATTCTTTCGCGTATGATTATCAGAGTTTTAGAAATTTTCCATTACTCTATCATGATAAGTGGATGATGCTTTTAAGATTCTCCTTATGCATATATGTAATATCGAGGTTCAGAATAACAACATTAGGACACTATAACTCTTTCCCACTATCCTATCATGATTATTTTTACACATATGACGCCGGAAAGACTGGCTTCACAAACAAGACATGACAAGAATGTATTACGATTAGTGTTGATGAAATCATTTCGTTAATGTATGTTTTAGATAATTTTTGCTATTTAAGAATGCTACGTATTTCTATATCATTCAGAATTGTCGTTAGATTCAGAAGCGAATATGAGGAATATATGTGATACAGAGTTAAATGTGGAATTATACGAAGAATTTTATTCACGAAATGAAGCTGATATTTTGCTAGATGAACTATCAAATTATGATTTTAAAAATATTAGTTTTGAAATTAATGGGACTCAGTATGTTCCACGAAGAAAAGTACTCGGTTTTGGTGATGAAGGACTTAGTTACGAATTCTCTGGAACGAGCATTTGTGCAGAACCATGGACTCAAACTCTTCTAAATGTAAAAGATTATGTTGAAACGATAACTGGCAAAAAATATAATTTTGCTTTATTGAACTATTATCCTGACGAAGTGGCGAAAATTTCAACGCATAAAGACAATGAAACTTGTCTCGAACCTGAAAGTGATATACCTATCATCAGTTTAGGTGCAAAACGTCAAATGGTATTTACCAGGCGAAATTTCACATCTCGAAGCGTGGACTTAACTCATGGAACTCTCCTTGTAATGAAACCCCCAACGAATCAATTTTGGATGCATGGAATACCCTCTCAACCTGACGTTAAAGATCCTAGAATTAGTATCACATTCCGAAACATAAAAATTTCGAAAATTAAAAAACGACGCTTGGAAGATAATGAGGATGAACTTCCAGAGGATGACTGGTTTGCCCACTATATGAAGTCTGTTCCTGAAAATATCTTCATGTCGAATAATCGAGAACAGAAAAAAGAAAGTTCGAAGTTGATTGCACAGTGGACTCTTGGTTGGTGATATTTTGTGTCCATAAATCACTTTGAAAACAGAATGAACATTCATCTACGTGAATGTGTGGAACAAAATAAAATATTATACCCTACTACACGCGGTGTTGTTATAACTCCTGCAACATGGCAAGAATTTTCCTCAAAAATATTTGAATTTAATCTTGTCTATACGAGTGCCAGCATCATTTGCAATAATGAGTTGGTAGTTTTCAACAAAGAAGATGAGTGTATTTTTCAACAAGTTTTTAAACAAGATGAAAATTCTTTTAAACTAAAACCTACATACCTAAAAGTAAACTGTGATATTTTAAAAAAATTGAAAGAAATTATTCCTGATGTATCTAATACTTTATATAAAAGTATTTTTGAAATTATTTTACCGTTGCAAATCAAATGTAAAAACAATTGTTCGGATATGGTAAGTGATGATGATGAACTTTTTAAAGAACTCATAAACTCTATCAAAACTGAATTAAATTCAGTGATAAAAAAGCTATATAAATGCGAAGGTTGCATTGTAAATCATCCTTCACAAACAAGACATGATTGCATTATAATAAGTGTTGAGGACAGAATTAAATATATTGGTGAAGATATATTTTTATGTATTAATTTTAAAAATATAAGAGATTCTTTAAGGCAGAAAAAAATGTTTCATTTATTTTGTAATAGGTTTTTTGAATCGAAATGTTATGAAGATTATAAAAATGCACTAATATAAGTACAGCTATTCTATTTAAATTTCTGTCTTTGGTTGATGTTATGAGTATTTTTTTTCCTTATGTTTTTTTTAATAGAAATATATTGAAATTTTAGTTTTAATTTTAAAGCAAACATGTATATCAAATATCAGTAAATGGATATTGTTGTTAATTTGATATTAACTAATGAAAGAAAATTCTAAGTATATTTTATGTATAATACAGAAACTTGTTCTTTGGAAATAAATAAATGTATTTAAATAGAAAAGCTTCTTGGTGAAATGAATGTATTTTTATTTTTTATAACAATTTTTTTAAGTATTGTATGTTTACAGTGCAGTATATGCTTCAAGTGATTCACTCGTGTTGAAAATTTAAGAGTTTATGAAGCGATTATTCGCTGAACTTATGTGATATATTTGCGAGGTTTCTTGAATACGAGTAATTTGAAGCGATATTTGAAATCTCATGAAAGAAACATCAGATGTAGTGTATGTCCTAAGAAATTTAAGTTTATAGTTTGAAAAGTCGCGAAGCTTCTCGTCTTAGAATTTTGTAGTGAATAATCACAAGTTCTTTTCATGTAAAAAGGATATGAAAACTAATAAAGTTACTTTTAAGAGTAAATCATGATAAAAAATATTTAGTGAGCATGAGAATTTAAAGCAATATGAATCTTTACATCGTATTGAATGTTCGGACATTTTTTCAAGTAAAACAGAATTTGAAGAATATCTCAGGAAACTTTTTTTTTTAAATGTTGCCGGTGTCAAAAGAAACAGAAATATGCTGATGATGATGTTTTGAAACAGCATGATACTTCTCTTCTTATAAATTGCATCCATTGTTTACAAGTGTTTAAAAGAAAAAGTGATCTCTTACACCACATTCGAATGCGACATGATTTGATGTGAATCTTATAAAAACGAAGAAACGTTGACATCGTTAATACATGCAAGTCTTCTAAAATCGCAAGTCTTAATAGTATGTTCGCAATTGAATCGATTTGCTAGAACATAGAAAATGATCATGTCTTAGATGTACTTCTTGAATATATAAAATTGTAGTTAGTAGGGAAAAAATGAGTTATGATGTAGTTTTACACTGAGTTATGATATCGGTGTTTGAAATGGTAATCAATAGTTACATTTAAAATGTGTCGTGAGTGTGAAAATGCAGAAATAAAAGAGCTTTGGCGAATTTAATAAACGTGGTTCAATGTGGTTGATGGAAAAATTTGTTCCATGTGAATTAAATAGTGTAAGATATGAACCTCTTTCTCTCAATAGTTAATTATTCAATTGTAAGACAATTAAACTTTAAATATATATGCATATAGTACATGTAATGATTAATATTACATTGATTAATGTAAATAACTGATGATATGTGTATTAACATAGTGAATGTTCGCTTTTATGAAGTTCTAAGCATTACTTTAAATACCATTCATAAAACTTTTATCTCATATATACAAACATGACAATATCTATTGAGTTTTCGTTTATTCTTTGGAATGTATGAAAGTTTAAATATTTTTTTTTTAATTTAATGTAGATTGGAGTAAAATATCTGTATCTTTCTTCATTTCAATTGGTAATATCTGTATGCTGGTAAAGGTACGTATGTTCGTAAGAATTATACTGTGTCACATTTTTGACAATCTTTCATTCATATTAGCTAATAAGAGAATTATTGAAGTTAGTAAAGTAATGAAAATCAACGTTATTGAAAGAAAACTCTAAAAGCATTTACATTTCCAGAAATATATCAAAGTTGCTTTTCTTAAAAACAGCAGGTGTATCGTAGTTTTTATTTCTATTTCATTAAAAGCTGAACTTGTAAAATAAAAATTTTCTATTAGTGTAAGGTAAACAAAAAGAAAATCAAGAGACAATCCGTATCATGAATGAAATTCAAGTCTTACATCGGATTAAAAAGAAATATTCTGAATCTAAATGTTTATGCCTATTTAGCACAAAATGCGTTTATTTGTGTTATAAATTTAACTAAAACCATTCTTATAACAGTATGTTACCTTTAAACTGGGTAAAAGTGTTAAGTATATTTTCTGATGGTATTGATATACTTGTCAAAGAAGTTCTAGAAACCTCAAATGTCGAAAGAGCATATGATAAGAATCTCCTTTCCTATCGCTACGTCAGTTACAGGTTAAGGGGTGGCTTGAATGGATGAAGGTAATGTTTGTGCAAAAATATAGTAGTTCTATTTTGAAATGAGAAATAATTCGCTTTTTGTCAATTAAGGAAACTTGTGGTATTATTAAACAGAATGTCAGTGAAAGACATTGCGTTTGCATAGTGAATTATGAAGGTACTGAAAGGTAGTAAAGAAGGTGAATGAAAGAATTAATTTGAACAAATAAGGTAAGGCTATCATTAAAAGAAAAAACTGTTTAAAAGATGTATGTTAGAATTAAAAGTAAGATGTTAAAATTTAAAAAGATGTAACAGAGTAAAACCAAAGAATACTGGTAATTCCCATCTGGAAAACAGTAATTTGAGTAGGATATTGAAAAAGTTGATTTTAAGAATTTCTTTATGCATGTGATGCAAAACAATTGCTAGTTTATCATGAGTGCTGACATAGATGCAATTAGTGCAGGAAAAATAGTAAAATTAGTATAGTTAGTGTCTCTAAAACATGAAAAAATAATAGTGTGCGCAGTGTAAATTCATTTGAAGTACTGAAATATGACATAGACTAAATATCAGAAAATGTAAGAAATATTTTGGTATGTGTGGATGAAACACTGAACGTGGTTGTAAAATTAGAAATGAAAATTATCAACACACTTAAAGGTAATCGGGATTTAAAACTAAACATGATGTTAGAAACTTTGAAGACCATAAAACTATATGAGAAAGAAATACATTTAGATATAAATGGTATTAAACTGTAAAGTTGTGAATGGAAATTTCTGAGTAAAACCTGTAGATGATCTATTATGATCGAGGAATAAAACAAGTATTATAAATTTGTAAGGAAATATTTGAATATGGAGTAAATGAAAACAATCCATATCGTTAAAATGAATAAAAAGGGATAAAATGTTAGAATTACGAGTGATGAGACAGAAATAAAAACATTATAATAAATAAGTTAAGCTAGAATTAAGAAATATAAACACAGAAGGGAAATCATGAACGTAAGAAAAGCAATTAACAGTTATAGACTTAATTTTTTTTTTTAAATATTCGGTAATGTAAGGAATATATTGTTAAACACGTGAAAGAAATTAGAAATTCTGTAGAAAATTTAGTAAAAGAACTAAGATCATGAAAAATAAACATTTCTTTTTAAATACAATTTCATACCACTAAGTTAAAGTGTGTATAGACTACTAGAATGGTTTAAAAAAAGTAAATGAAGTTAAAATTCAGAATATATTGAACATTATAACGTTAAAAAAAGTGTGAAATTGGAGCTAAAATTAAGTAATGTAACAAATAAACAGCACGTGCGGGAACGTTTGTGAAATATAACGTATAAGTTAAAAATCAGGTATTCTGAAATTTATGAAAGGTATGAAAAAAATAGTATGTGGAAATTAAATAAAATATTACAAATAAATTAGAAACGTTAAGTATTAAAAAAATATGACAGTAAATGAATATGTTATTATGAAACAGAAAACCTAAGAAATAAGTTAAAGTTTCATGAAAAACTAGAAAGGATAAAAGTATCAGAATAAATTGATGAGTCGATTCAAATTCCATTTTCTTAAATAGGCTTTTTTACCTGAATCTGAATGTATCACATCAGCTAAGTGGTTAAAATCTTCAAACTACTGAGCTGGTGAGATATTTTGTTTGAGAGTTCAATTCTATATTTTGAATAATAAAATATTTAAAAAAAAAAAAAAATTCTAAAATAAATTATTTTCTTTTTTCGTCCCTAGAGGACGCCATGAGCAATTCCTAAATAGATTATTTTCTTTTTTCGTCCCTAGAGGACGCCATGAGCAATTCCTAAATAGATTATTTTCTTTTTTCGTCCCTAGAGGACGCCATGACCCCGTTGCCAATTAAAAAAAACTAACTTTAAATGAAAAGCAGGAGGTCTACAACTCAACCAGCAATCTAAAAACAACTCAACTCCACTCGAAACCACGCCTCCTAGTGTGATGACGTTGCCTTTGGCCCCGCCCTCTGTGTGATGTCATTGACCACGCCCTCAGCTCCTCAGCTCCTCCTGCCGCAGAACGCCCATTTTCATGCTACTACCATCGGTAATATCATTGGCTCTGTACCTAGACTTTTGCTTCGTGTATCGCCATCCAATGCGGTTTTACAACTTACTGGGCCGACGCTGCTCTCGTTCTATATTATGGATATCATTTCGAAATAAAGATAACTTATTGTTCGTTGCTGTCTCTCTTTGTTTGCCGAGTGTCATTACTTTTTGGCCACTCTTCTTTGGTGTTGCATTTTCAATGTCGTGTAGTGTATTTGTCAAAACAACACTTTGATGCCTGTTGAAACTTTCGGAGTATGGGCATCGGTGGAAAATGGTTCATTGGAATTTCTCTGGACAACACCCGTCTGTTTTTTTCCAGTTTCGAGGGTCTACCGTCTCGGGGCAGATTCCGCTTATTCATCGCTTACCTTCCACTTCTGAAACACTCACGATTTTGTGTAATTCAACTCTCTAAACATGGCCCTTAAGAATGGGCCATTTCTGTGACGATTATACCTTTTAAGGTTCCAAACTTTGAATGTACTGCAATGTGTCTGGAACGTTGAGAACTGATAGACGAATAATCGCTTAGTTCAGAGAGATAGAAACGTAAACGTACGAATGGTTAATTACCCTTTATTATTCAAAATAAATTTAACAGACGACTCCTTCTTGGAGTTACAATGAAGCCTCCACTCGGGTTTGAACTCGTGAAACTAAGAAATAAAACTTAAGTAATCTTAGCTAAAAAGATATAGCCGAACCTATCAAGATTCTAATAGAGTTGGCCCCTTAACGCTAACTAACGGTGAAGCTATCAAGGGCCTAAAGTACGGCTGAGCGTAATAATAGCTCGTGAGAGAGTATCGCCAAAAGGCTAACGCATGGCTGATCAGAATCTCAGACGAAGTCCATAGAACTTCACAGTTAAGCACTTCTCCTCATTTGCTTTCAACCGCGATTCTGAAAATACGTTATGGCTGGAAGTTGCAAGCTGAAATTAAGGAAAGACAGGAAGGTAACTTTATCTCAAAATTAACTGTTAGATAAATTAAGCTAAACCTTACAACCTTTCTCGAAATCAGATAACTCTGCACTTCATGGCATCTTGCATGTGACTAGTGCAAATGCTGTTTCCTACACGATATTTAACGGCGGAGGGCGTGACGTATATCAGGGTTGCAGATATCGCGATCAGCATGAGTGTCCAAATACTTATTAATGCGTAGATAGTGTGTGCAAGATGTCTCAGAGTATCAATAGTGGGATTTGAAGAAATGAACATTACGCATTACATAACTTCAGCTGTGCATTTTTTAGCAATTTCTGTGCAAGAGGTTACTTTTCCTAATAAATGAATTTCAATAGCGATTGCAACTTATTGTTATAAATTTGAAATAATTGTTGATAAAAAATTAATTGTTTAAAAGTTCCTGCACAACAAAGAATGTTGAACAATTTTGATAACAATGCAAATTCTTAATAAATCTGAAATAATTCAACGCATTTTTCCCCTGTTTTCAAGTATGTTGGTACAGTTCTTCTGGATCCGGATAATATCGACGCATTAAATTTTTTCGGTGAAAAACAGAATGTTGTATTTCACCGCTAAAGAAACCAAAAAATGAATCATCGAAAGAAATTAGCTGTTACTCTATTCATTCTAGTCAGTGTCACAAGAGGAAATAGTTTGATAAACGAATCGGTAAGGAAAGTTATTTCATGATTATAATTGCACTCACAGTGTAAAATGCCCATGGTTATATGAACTATGTAATTTTTTATTCATTCTGCTGTTTTAATCTAAAAAAATTTTTGCAATGAACTTTTTATGTTAATTCACATTTTCACTATATTCTTTACATAATGTTTTTAACCCGGTAGCTCACTATTTTTAGCATTCTATGAAACATTTTACCAACCGTCGATTTCTATTAAGTGTCTGTCTCGCAAAATAGTTACTTAAAATTACAAATTAAAAATACAAATTAAAAAACTTAAGTAGGCAATTAAAAACTTTAAATTTACAACCTGTTTCATGATAAAAAAACGCTTGATTTCATTTGACAAAATTTCATTCAGTTTGATATGGTATGAAAATAAATCTTAAACTTTAATTTAATTCAAAACATTAATGCAGGCGATATGTTTAATTAAAACCAATAGAGACAAGGTAATATATACAGACAGAAAAATGCTAAGCCTTAAAAAGAAAAGAAAAAAAAAAAAAAAAAAAAAACTGATTCATAAAAACTCTTCTCTAAATAATACCAAATAACATTTTCGAAAATAACGATGCTAAATGTCATTGCATATTAACCTCATTTTAATTTCAAAAAGCAAATTTAATGTGTTCTTTTTTTTAGTATTTATTTATTTTAAATAATATTAATAATATTACTTTAAATAATATTAATAATATTATATTTTTAAATAATATTTCTAAAATAATTTCTAAAATTTTTAATAAAATAATTTCTTTCTTTACAAATTATAGAAATAAAGTAATTTATAATTCCTAAAATAATTTTCGAAGGAAATCATTTCTAAAAATTCAGCCGTGGCATTTTAAAAATAATATACGTGTTCGAATTCTGTATGTTAGAGCTATAAAAGTTTGGAAGGCTAGTTTTTTTATTTTTATGGAGAACCTAAGCATGATCATAGTTTACGCTTAGTAATAAAAGGTTTTTGGTAAGATTAGGAACGCGGTTGTAAGGAATTTGTAAACAATTTAATATTCCATAATAAAATAATTACTTATTATAATGAAAAAAGAGAAATAGACAGAACCATTTGTAGACTAAAGATGTTACATCTCACTTTACCTTAATAATGCGTTTAGAAACATTTAAAGCAATATTTTACCTTTCACACTATTGATAATTATTTCAAAATAAGTTTCTCAATATCTACACCCAATACATAATTGATTATTAAATTATGTTGTGATAAATTCCCATTCAAACTGCTGGTAAATTGTTCATAAAGAATCAAACAATCTAATCACAGAAAGGAATACATTTAATTACTATTAGAAAAAAAAAGTAATAAATTTTTATCATTCCTGACTAGTTCATTCGGTGAGGGCTCTGCATATTTTCCCCATCTCCACATTTAAAAAAATAAATAAAACACCAATTGAAAATATTAATGTTTATTAAAAACAATGAGGAATATTTTGTTGTTACTCACATACATAAACCTTATGATTTTTTTTTAATTTTATGCAGTGCAATTTACCATATATCATTTGATTGCTTTATTTGTTTGTTTCATGGAATTGCCAGTTTCTCCTTTCCATCCTAAAGGCACTTTAAGAGCCTCAAGAAATAAAAGAAGTTCTAGATCTCCAGAGTTGACCGCCCGATCTCACGCGATTTATCCAGTCCACTATTTTAAATTGAATGCTAGGCCATATAGCTAAATTGCAGCAAAAACACTTTTTAAGGATTGAATTACGTTGTAGAGCAGGGGTACTCAACTCGCCTCGGGCACCTCGGTACCCGCGCGGGTACGGAGGTGCCCGAGGCGACCTTGCATAGCGCCCGTCAAGTTTCGGTAATTTTTTTTCCCTGCAACAGCCTTTCTTAAGATTGCACATAGAGGGGGTTCGGCGGGGGAGGGGTCAGAAACTTGGTTGGCCTTGTCTTGGGTTTCGGAAACATTGAGGGTGATGGCGAGTCTTGACTTGATCCTTCTTATCGCCTCTGTACGGATTAAAATGACAATGCTAACTAAACGACAATGCGAAAGCGCGCCACAGGCTTAGGAGGCTCAACTAATCAATTTCTGAAAAAAGAGAGAGAGATAAATTCCGGAAATACCTGTGAATGACACGCACATGACCTCGAACGCAGCTATCGGTCGAACGCAGCTATCGATTGAGACGGTCGAAAAATTTCACCGAAAGATATAATTTCTGTATTATGTTTTCGTAACGACCGGGTCTGGCAGGCCCGACGCGCCTCCTCGCGGATTAATAGGACGATAAAGTTTTAAGATTGGGATCACGATATTACAAGGCTCACCACACCAAAGAGGGCTGGCAAAGAGTGACAAAAGTGGAGGAAACTGCAGGTTCGACTCGGAAAATGCAGGTTCGACAAGTCGACTCTTGACTCGACTGTATGACACAATATATTAAGTATTTAACAAAGTGCAAAAGGCAGCTTTTGACCCGCGTTCTTCATCAGTTTTTTTGAGCTTTTATTAATGACAGTGTTAGTGGTGTACCCAGTCTTGTTCGGCATCCTCATTCTGCTTTGGGGCTTAGCGAATTGGTATTTTTTTACCGCTGCAGTACGATGAGTGGGCCCAGCAAAAGGTAGAAGATATACAATTACAATTCCAGCTGGGAAGAAACGTATTGCTTTGTTGATGTGAAAGAGAAGTGCGACGAATGGGTCATTTGCAACTAACTACCCGGAGGGTTCGGAAATTAGGAAGAAGAAGGTATGTAAGCTGAAATTGAAGCTTTCAGCGCAGCAATCAGTATTTGTTAAGACAGTTTCAAAGTCCAAAAATGCAACAACGGCTTCGTTTAAAATTGCTCACTTGCTGGCTAAGAAGGAAAAACCATTTCAAGACGGTGAGTTACTGAAGGAAGCATTTCTTGCAGGTTCCGTAAGCCTCTTTGACGGATTCTCTAACAAGCATAAAATCATCAATGCGATTTAGGACCTCCAATTATCAGACAGCACTGTTTTAAGGAGACTAGAAGCAATTGCTGATGACATGCAATCTCAACTGAAGAGAGACTTGGAAACACGTGATGGTTTTCTCTCCAATTTGATAAGTCCACGGATATTTCCGATACGTGGCAGTTAGCTGTTATAACAAGAATGGCATTTAACGCCTTTTCTGTTAAAGAGAGAATTATTAAAAATTCTGCCTTTGAAGATGAGAACGCGAGGGGAGAACATATACAACGTTTTTAAGACGTTTGTGGAAGAAATTGGCCTTGCAGATTAAAAAGCTATCGGCAAATACCACACGAAGCACTTGCCATGACAGGAAGAACCAACGGCTTTGTCGCTTTGTGCAAAAAAGACGAGTGTTTTCCAAACTTCATGTCTTATCATCATCAAGGCATCATTCATCAGGCATCATTCATCAAGAAGCGTTGTGAGCAAAGACATCCATTTGAACACGTCATGAATGTTGTCACGTCGATTATCAATTCTATTCGCGCAGTGGCTCCTTTGCAACACCAGCTTTTTAAAGCACTGCTGGAAGACTGAAGATAAAACAGTCTACCTCATCTTGCAGGCAGAAGTCCGATGGCTCAGCAGAAATAAAGTTCTATCAAGGTTTTTATCTCCAATCCAGCAGATAAAAAGAGTTCATGGACTCTAATCCTGGATAAATTCAGTAATCACATTAAAAAACTAAGCGATTCTTTGTGGTTACTTGATCTGGCTTTTCTCGCCGATATCACTGAGAAACTCAAAATTTTAAATCTGAATCTTCGGGGTAAAGACAAGGAGCTGGCTCAAATGATGGGATCTGTAAAAGCTTTTAAAGGCAAATTGACATTATGGATGTCTCAAATGAGATCAAAGTCCCTGGTTTATTTTCCAAACATGAAAAAAATGGCGAATGACGACAATTTCAGGTTCTTGCGATTTTCCAACCATTTCGAGACGCTTCTGGACCAATTTGAAAAGCGATTGCAAGATTTTAGTTGCCTGGAGCCAATGGTGAGCTTTTTTCTCAACCCATTCATTATTCACCACTGAAGCAACTGAAACCGCCACAGCAACTGCAAGAATTATTGCAGCAGAAGTGGAAAACCTCGAGGTGGAAATAATCGAACTGAAGACTGATATTATCCTGCAAGCACAATGCCACAGATGTAGACTTCTAGAAACTTGTAGAAAGGAACAAGTTTCCATTATTAAGAATTGCTGCATATAAAATCAAATTTTGTTTTGGGTCTACCTACTTCTGTGAATATCTATTTTCAACCGGGAACATTATCAAGTCGAAGAACAGGAGCAGGCTCACTGATTCGCATCTTGACAATTCTTTGCGTGCGGGAACCTCAGCGTATGCACCTAACGTACATATGTTGGTGGTTGAAATTCAGTGTTAAAAATTGCATTAAGTGCAACATCATAAACAGAAAAGACACGACTATATTGTTAAGTAATAAAATCTTTGTGCATAAAATGTATATTTTGTTTCTATCTCGATCCATTTTTTCGGTCTTTTTTATGAGGGCGCGTTTTTTTCTTACGGACTAGCATTAACTAGTAGCGTGATAATATTGCCAAGGGATGGCCTAAATATCCCCCGGGACGGAAATGTTATGTGGTGTCGGCTTCGCTTTCTGAAACTGCCTTGTGTGCCCCAGCACCAGAAAAGGTTGAGTACCACTGGTTTGAATAATATTGTGATATATTGGTTCATTTTACTTTCATGCTGTTTCATATCTAAAATGTTTGATTTAATATCAGCATATATATTTATATACACAACGATTATTGTATCAATTAAAAATATTGTTTGGTATTATTATAATATATATGTTAGGTATTATTATACAGTAAGAACGCTGTTTCGTTTAGCGCTGTTTCGGTTTAGCGCTCTTTTATTTCAACCCGGGGATTCCCCGAAATATTATGCAGCGATAGGTTTCTAATACATATCCGAAAGAGTGTACTTGTATTTCTTGTTTGGTGCGGTATTGTACAGACATATTTTGAAGGGGTAAATGTGGAAGATGTCAAAGAAATAATTCAAGAAGCAGCGGCTAGTCTTTCTAATGATGAGCTCAAGGAATTAACTGAACAAGAAGAAAACAAAAATGTTGACAGCAGTGATTCAGAAGAAGAGCAAAAAGAACTTTCGATGGCGTTTGTAAAAAGGAGTTTGTCTACCATAACTGAAATAATGGATCAATTCATTGAAAATGATCCGAATTTTGACAGGAGCTCAAAAGTAAGGCGTGGTGTTAGAGATGCTCTATCCGTTTATGAAGAACTTTTAAGAGAACAACGCAAAAGAAAAAGGCAAACAACATTAGATGCTTTTGTCACAAAAAGGCAGAACACTGAAAACGCGGAAGGCTAACTAAATATGACTGACTTAGAATTTTATTTGTTTTTTTTTTTTTTTTTTTTTTTTTTTTTTTTTTAAGAATACTCGTTTTGTTATTTGTATTTTGTTTTTATTTTTGCAAGAAATAATAATGTATTATTAATTTGGGCTTTAAGAAATAAATGTTTGGTTTTATTTTTAATAAAAAAACATACTCTTTAAATTTAATACCTAACCAATTTCCTAGCCATCTTCCCCTAACCCCAATATTTACATGTAAGGATAGCCTCGTTTAGCGCTGTTTCGCATTACGCTCTACTTTGATGGAACGTATCCCCCGCGTTAAGAGGGGTCTTACTGTAGTTCGGAATTTATTATTTCAAATCATTTGGTTTCTATACTTCTGCATTGTAGCATAAATTCATAAAACACAATGCAATAATTAATTAACAGTTTATTCGTTAAAACATTGTAAGTGAGGGGAAATTAATATGGAAAATTTTGTATTGGAATATGCATTCCTCGAAGGCATGCGTAAAGGAGGGAAAAAATATCTTATAAATTTTACAGAATTTTGCAATCCATGACAGAACGCAAACAAAGTAGTTATAATATTCAAAAAGCTTTTTGATTAATTCATGTTGTTTATAGAATAACAGAAGAAGAATTCAATATTTATCTGAGTTGCACGACTTCAATCATCTTAATCGGAAACTTATGTAATGTGCATAGCGCTTTATTACGCAAATGTATTAATTAGTATAACTGAAAACAAACTATTATATCTTTTCAGGTCAATAAGAGTAATAAAAAATGGACGAAGGACAGAACACCAAAACATTACAAGCTTTTAGTTGATCGTATTTGGCCTAAAAACCTTGTCTCGGAAGATGGAGCATTTACCCCTATTTTTAACATTATGGATTTCGAAGTAAAAAAGGCCGATTCCACGTACGAAAACGTAAGTCCACAGTTCAGAGACTTGAAAAGGGATGTAAACTTAACGGACACACCACTTCAGTCTGCGACACCTATCTTTGAGAAGGAATATGGTACTATCAGCCAATACGAAAAGATGCAGAATGGAACCAACAAGGAAGAAGCTGTTTCAAACAGTGATATTAGCATGACAATAACGCCAGACATAACAAATAACATTTCACCAACTGAGGAAACTGGAAAAACTTCAGAAACGTATATAGTTGAAGATCACAGTAACAAGTATGGTCCCTTGAAAATCGTACTATATAATGATACTTCAAAACCTCGCTTGAACCTGAAAATTCACGTGGATCCCGATACTAAAGTAAACGTTAGAGTTGAAAGGAAACCATTATCTAGCAGTTCAACACCTTTAAGAGATCATGCGAAACCTGTAGCTAAAAATGAACTGGAAATTGATTCGTTCCAGAACAAAGTGATAGAGACGAAGCGCAATAGGGTAGATATCGAAAGCGGAAATAATTCATCTGACTTGGGCCTGTCTTTTAAATCTAAGGCAGGAAAATTACAGGAATTTTTTAAGGAAATAGAACCACATTTGGATAAACTTAACAGAGAGTCATCAGGTATCATTATTTGGCATATTAACGAAAGTGCAGCAGACCGCAAGTTCTACAAGAAAGGTGAATATACAGGAGGAAATGGTATTTTCTATATTGAAGAAAAGGAGAAACCAGGCTCTAAAACCCACGTCTCGAAATTAGAATTATGCTTACAGTTCGTGAAAAAGAATTGGCAACTTCTTTTTCTGGCTGTTGCAACATTAATAATAATAGTCTTTTTGATTATTGTTTGTTTTTGCAGAAGAAGACCTAAAAGGGATTACAAGAGACTTTCTTTATGGGATATAGATATGGAAAGTGGAAGAGTTATGCCCGAAGCTAGAATGAAAGATTCTTTCAGCAGAACTGTTGGTGTGAGTACCAAATCAGAAATAAACGGCAGAAAAGGAAAAGCCCAAAGTTACACCGAAATAAACCGTAGAGTTTCAAAGGCAGATAAAAGAAGTTCGAAATTTAAAGGGAGAAAAGAACCCAATTTTCATGATGACAAGAAACAGGAGCAGAAACAAGATTGTTTTCAGTGGTTGCGAAAAATGTTCTGTAGGAAGTCAGAAGTTAAAGATGTGATTACCAAGCAAGTTCAGTGTTATAGTTCTGCTGCTGACTTATCAAAAGACAAAAAAGAGGTTTTTGACTTGGTCTATGACAGGAAAGAGTTGATATTAGACGAGAAACCATCAATAGAGGACTTGAGTAGTTTGATCAGCGAAGCACAACTGTCCCTTCATCAAAGGGTTTTACCTCGCAGAAGTCATGACAGTCTTAGGAGTAGACTTCTGACTACAGGAGATTGCCGAAAGATTGACGATATGCTTATTGGAGACGCGTGGGAACGATCACGGCATAAGCCGCGAAAGACTAAACAGCAAAAGAAGCTGAGTATTCATAAATCCACTGAGAAAGCCAGTCACGATTCTAAACGTGGTCTTCAGCTTAAAAGCAGCAGCATACACTCCCTACAAAATCGAGTTGGGAAGTCCATTGAAACAGCAGAGTGCAAAGCTAAAGTTCCCAAACCTCTTCCAACATACGAATTCAAAACAAAGACATACAACCTGAGGAAATAATTATATATTTGAATGTATAGAATTGTTTTGGGCAGTCACTTATTTAAAAATCTCTAAACAGCTTTTTGTTAGTTTCTTAAAACATTGCTAAAATTAGCAGCAACTTACTTAAGATATTGTTAAACATTTATAAATTCTTGAATTCATTTTTGGAAGAAACAATTCATATTTAATACCTTTGGATGTAAAATAAAGTTTGTAATATATGACCATCTCTACTTATCAGTAGTAAAACAAATACAACTGATTACTATTTACGAACTACAAAATTAATTAAAATATTTTTAATTACATCAGTTGCCTTATTTTACAAATATTATCAGGTTCAGTGTTCCTCCTTACTTGCTTGGGGAACATTCAAAAACCTGACTCGGAACAGGGAGCTTACTAAAGCTATGTTCAATAAATGTGCGAAGTAGACAAGATACACAGGAAGGATATACGAAACCCTTTATTTTTCACTCTTTACAATGATTTCCGGACTTCGGAATACAGAGACCAACCACTTGTGGTCTGAACGTAAGAATATAAAAATATTAACTAAATTCTAACTAAACTAACTTTGGATTAATAAACAAGTGTCTACTTGAAGATTGGCCGTATATTAACAGGAAGCCGTATGTAGTACAGAGAACTGTTAACACTACAATACGTTTAAAATTATTAAGAGAATTAAACCTCTGGCCTGGAAGGCAACCAGCAACCGAGTAAAACTGCTAAGGCAAGCGGCCTGCTTCTACTAACTCCTTCCTCTCTCTTGCTTGGCAAAAAGCCACAACTTAAGTACTTGGCGTTCGCCAACAAATTTGCATAAATAAGTTAAAGCTTTTAATTCTTGCCGGAAGTAGAAAATAAGAAGTGATAGTAAAGATTTAAAATAAAATAAACGTTAGTAAAACTTAAGATCCTTACAATATGAGATTCAAATTTTTTCCCCTGACAGCAGTTTCTTGCAATATCGAGGGACAGCATTTTACGTACGCATATTTTCATTACAATGATTATTGATTCAGCAATTTCGGAGGAAAAAACCCTTTCATCGTGTTTTGTTTTATAAAAATCAATGGCCATCAATTTTCATTCAAAAATCTCTCTCCTTTTTCTTTATTAACTAAAAAGCAAATTTAGTTTGTGAATACCGTATTTCATGTAAGCTTTAGACTTACTAAATCCAGTAAATCATCATATCAGTAACTGAAATGTAATGGGGGAGTTGAAGATTCTAAATAACAATTACAACGTGTTTTCCACACCACAGAACATTTAATAAGGAAAATCAGAAGAAAGTATAGATTAGATTAATCACAAGTGCCGTTTGATCCAAACAGGATTCTGTATAGCTTTTGCTAGTCTTATCACATACCCGATTAGTGCCTACTTGCACTTGCTGATGTATTATACAGTCAATTTACCACCTTCGCGTGGAAAACTACAGTTCCTTATTCTACACCTTCACGTGTAGACATCACACCACCTTCGCGTGGGATAGCAGAAGAAAGTCTCTTACTCCTCTTTCACCTCGCTCTCGCTGCTAGCGCATCGGTGAGGCCCTCTGGTGGTTGTGTCGCCCTTACAGATACTACAGAAATGTTTAAATAGTTGAGCTACTGGCTATTGTTAAAGCATCATGTGTCCATCGCCTGTAAATTTATCATTGCTATTCTACAGAATGGAAATTATATTGCATTCCCATCTCGACTGCAGACATCGTTTCTTCCATCATCACAAATCATCATCCAGAAGGAATAGTTCTAGTGCTAACGTTAGTGCGTCTGCAATAAAACTTATAAGTGTTATGCTTTGCTTAAGCCAATGGTCCCAAATTCATATTTCATGAGGCCGAATACACGATCTGAAGGTAACTGGTAAGATGGTTTTTTTTAAAAAAACAAATTTTTAAACGAAAATTTTAATTTATTTACTAAAAATTTATTAAAGCATTCACAAATAGTAATAATAGTGACGCAAAGGGACAAAGTCCAGTTCGCATTTATTTCCTGCCTGAAATCTAAAAGTGGATATCTGCCAGAAATTTCTGTTGGTTGCACTTTCTAATTCAGATGTATATTGATAGCTAAATATTGAATTTTCAGACTGACCTTTATTTCAAATAACTTAAGTATTTTAAGTTAACCACTACATAAACTAAAATTAAACAAATTACAGAATCTTTCCAAGTGGGGAGGGAACTCAAGAATGGATAATAACAACTTATTCTCTTAAATTCTTTTTCGACGTATGCAGAAAAAATACATATACTGACTGTAAATAATTATAAGCTGCCCAGATGGGATAGTGGTTGGTGTCTCTAACTGCCGTACCGAAGGCCCCGGGTTAGAATCCCGGAGAAGGGATGATGTTTGCAAATGTATAGTACTCAAAATACAGGAGAGTACTCTAAATACATGGCAAGCCGAAAGTCCTCTTGTGTATTTTTGTAAGAGGTAGTTTGGCTAAGTAGGGAAGAGGGGTGGGAGACCCTAGGACAGGGTCCTGGAGGAATTTGGTTTTCTTCTCAAAATTGGGATAGAAAGTAGAAGTCCAACCTCTTTGGGACTCTGGTAACCATTCTTCCAAGAAATATGGACCCGAAAACCACAACAACAAGAAATATTTACAAACTTCTTACTGCAAATTTCAACTACAACACCTCACGCCGTTTCGATGTTGATACAATTTGCCATCTCGGAGAAAAATTGCTAGCTCTTCACCTTCAAATGCATTCTCAAATAAGGCGATTAGTCATATTGCAAATATTAATAACTGAGGATATTACGCTTTTGACTAGAACACAGGAAGCTTAATAAAATTTGTATCAGATCTTTGAATAGTTTTTATTATAATGTAAATTATCTAGCTCCTTTTGTAGATTTTCAGGAGCGTTAATGAAAATAGTGTAAAATTCGACTCGAAAACATAAAAACTTTAAATCTTTCTTCAAATTCTTGCCCTAATAATTAGTATCACAATAATGCAAATTAATTTACTGGAAATGTATTTGTGGGCCACTTAAAACTGCTCCAGAGGCCCCCAGTTTGTGACCACTAACTTAACTTACTACTGCGTTCTACAAGATACTAAACCTACTAAGAACTGGCCAGTACAACGATGGGTTTGAAGACTGGGCATTTGTTAAATTAACTTCTGTATTGTTGATTATAATTGCACTTTTCGTGTAATTATAATAAATTCCGTTACTCATTTACAGGGTAATGAGCGAATAAGCTCTGATTTCAGAATCAAATATCTCTACAACAAAGATCGATAGAATTATGCGGTAAACTGAACGTTTATTAGCAAAACTGTAAAAATGGTGTACAAAAGTTTAGAAAATTTAGTTACGAAAATCGTTAACAGATGGCGCTCTAATCGCAATGACCTATCAATAGCCTTTAAAAATGTGCTTTGAATTCGAAAAGGATCAGTACGACTATTGACTAGTGAAAAAAGGTTAGCGTAGAAAGTGAAATAATGTATTCCATTGAACAACGTGTTTTTTTGGTTCTGGAATTTCACCGATTAGAACACAGTCCTACAGCAACACGTCGCAGTTTTCAAAACCGATTCAATGTTCCAGTTGGACTCGATGCGAAAACCATTCGCATGCTCTTCGAGAAATTTGAACTGACTGGCAGCGTGGCTCATGATCGAAAGGGAAATGCTGGGCCTAGGCAAACTGTAGTCACTCCTGAAAATGCAGCCAAAGTTTCTGGGATTGTTCAGCAAAATCCTAGGAAAGGCATACGACGGATGGCATCAGAGACTTTGAAGTACACGAGCACGCAAAAATAATTAAGAATAATTAAGCAAAAAATATTAAAAAATAGCCTATGGCTCTTTCCATACAAAAATCCAAAGTCATCAGGCCATACCCATGAAAGCTGTGCAACAAAGGGTTGACTTTGCGAATCAGATTCTAACAATGGTCGACAAAGACAGATTTGATGTGAGCTGCATCTGGTTCACAGAGAAGGCATATTTTCATTTGAATCGAATCGTTAATAAACAAAACTGGACATTTTGGGGTACCGAAAATCCTCATTTGTGTGAAGAGAAAGAAAGCACTGCATTCGCCTAAAGTTACTTCATGGGCTGCGGTATGCGCCAGAGGCATTATCGGACCATTTTTCGTACGAGAAACGATAACTACTGAACGTTACGTTACAATTTTGGAACAATTTTTCAGCACTCAACTAGCGTTGGAGGATCGATTGGTTCATGCAAGATGGGGCTCGATCACATCGAACAGATAAAGTTTTTCGCTTTTTTTCATGAATTCTTTGGAAATAAATAATTGCGTTAGATTATCCTCAATTTACTGACACAAGAATAGCTTCGCCTCCATATTCTCCCGATCTGAGTCCTTGTGACTTCTTTCTGTGGGGCGCATTGAAAGACAGTGTCTATCGAAACAATCCCGCTACTCTAGATGAGCTTGAATTGTTGATTGGTGTTGCATGTGATTCCATTTCCGTTGAGACATTGTAAGTTGTGATGTCAAATTCCATTGTTCGTTTACGCCACCTCATTGTTTCGAACGGTGAACATTTTGAAAAAATTGTATTTTGATTGCAAAGGCTGCTTCACTTTATTTATTTATTTATTTTTTCCTCTCCTTTCGGAGAAAGAGTTTTCATCGCAGAGCGCCGTCTGTTAACGATTTTCGTAACTAAATTTTCTAAACTTTTGTACACCATTTTTACAGTTTTGCTAATGAACGTACAGTTTACCGCATAATTCTATCGATCTTTGTTGCAGAGATATTTAATTTTGAAATCAGGGCTTATTCGCTGATCACCCTGTATACTGCCAATTGTGAAACTATAGTCATTTGAAGCACTGTTTTGTATACTGATGCTCAGTATTGTCTGATAATAATATTATCACAGCATATACAATAACTAAGTAATGTTAATAGAATGTTCTGAATACAGGGCTAATTTCTAAAATTAGAAATACCACAGCGCCATGGAAGATTGTCAGGAAGGAATAAATAAATTAAATAACTAAAAATTTAAATAATTAACCTAAATGTAAAGAGATAAATAAAAATTTAACAAAATATTAAACTAATTATAAGTAGCTGAAAAAAAAAATTTCGGACCTTGTCTTATTTGGGGCTCCTGCTGGAATTACAATTCCTCTCAGAGGCTAAGAAGCAGCTCAGCTGATCTCCGTCTGAATTTAAGCCCTGATTTAGGTATAATGCCCTATTTCAAGGGATGACAGATACAAAAACTATTCTTTGCTTCAGAACACCAATGAAGGTATGATGATTAAAGCGTCACTAAAGAGAAAAGGGAGAAGTTTAGAAACAGTATGAGGCTATGGAAGGAAATTTTAAAGGAAAAATGTAGCTTTGAAAATAAAGAAGGAAGAGTTCAAGACTTTCTGATGGCGATGCCCTGTCTATATAATTTTAGCCCTCAGGCAGGAATTTCTCTGAATACGATCCCATAACGAAGTGAAAATAAATGTAAGACTCCTCTGTACAACTGACAGTCGTGGTGTCCCGCGTTTGGTTACATCGTTCAAAACGTCTGCAGAAGCTCTGCAGTAGAAACACATTAGCATCGCATGTACACGACCAGCCTGATCACTTTTTGTACTTTCAAGAACTAAAAATGTATCTTCTAATTCATAAATAAATTCATTGTATTTCCTGGAGAATAAGCCTTTGACATGTGGGTTGGGGGATCTTTCTTTCCTTAAAAGTCTGAACCTCTGTCCAAGATTTGGGTTTGAGGGAAAGACAGGCCAGCATCAAGAATTTAGAACCGATTTTTAAAGAATATTTATTATTAATATAAAATTTTTCTGCTGAAATGGTGGTTCACTTACATAAAAGAAGTGCCGAAGCCCTTTTATCTAGGGCCTCCGGTGCGCTTTGGCTGAAATTGTAATTTATCTAAAAAACTGAAATGTACCGGCGCAGTTTTTAAGGCGCAGTACCTGTGTTTGTATATGTTTCTTAGGTAACTGATGCCAGTAAGGTACTGCACATTTTGTATTCTTTCATGGTCGTACTGATTATGAATTTTCTATCTGCGGTGATTTTACTCTCATATTCATTAATTAGTCTTATAATTGTCATATTTAATACTTATTTGATATTAATTTGATAATATCTGCATTCTGCCATTCATAAATGCTACATTATTACTAAATGTTCAGTGATTTTTTGCTTTGCTGTTACACATAGTCTTTGCATAATTCATTTTTTCTAAAATTCTTTCACCGACTGCCGTAACACCTTAGGATGACTACATTGGCAATCTTGCCAAGGATTAGCCTTATTCCGCTACATAGTTTCACTGCAGATAAATGAAAAGAATGCTGTATTTCAGTGGTTTTCTGTTCCAAATGCAACTGTATGACAGCTTTGTGATTTTTTTACGTTAGTATGAAGTATGTTGTAATTTAACTACATTCTACTTCACTTTTGGTATTGAATTATTTAATTCTTATCTTCCGGTTAAGTTTTTTTATGCCTTTAGTTAGTCTGCTTGCAATAGTTGTAGAATTATCATCAATTTTAAAGTTGTTGAAGTGCGGGTAAGCCTTTTTTTAACCATAGTAGCCATCTTGGATAACATTTGAAACTAGCAGAATAGTGAATTAATTCTTTCTGTACCTTCAGTGTCGTTTTGCCAAACCTAATTTTGTGCACCGCCTAAAAATCTATCTTCTTGCCTGCTGGTTTAATTGCTTGTTTTTACTTAGTGTAAAAATTTTTTTAATTGTTGTAATTGTATTTGATGTTTTGTGTTTTTCTATATCTTTCAATTTTTAATGAAGATTTAGAGTTTTTGTGTATTTTTGCTTTGCCTCGAAGTGAGAACAGAATTAATTGAACGAAAAATATTGTTGCGTGCGTACGGATTCGTTATGAAGTGAATGCACAAGTCCGATGAAAAATGAACAAAACTTTTTATTATCACAACAAAAATGCTTAAATTTTCTCAAATTATCATGAAGTATTACAATATCTCACAGTAGTTATCTTTTAACTACTCAAATGTACAATAGAACGTAATTCAAAACAGCTAAAGAACGCTAATCCGCGAATTCGCTATAATCAACAACAGCAGTTTTCTAAACAACAACAAACTAAGCAACTACTACAAACTGAGATGTTTTCCTCCTTTTATAAGATTTTAAAATCACGCGCTAGAATTTTCCAGTACTTTCTCGAAATCAAAAAGAGATATTTATTTATTTAATGCACGCGCTCTTGTATTTTCAATTTTCCGGCTTAGCTTTCTTTTAATATTCGTCACGCGCTGCACTGCGCGAGAAATAAAACCATTTAATTTATAATTAAACTAACATTAGCTTTTTAAATACCAAATTCGTAACAATATATATCTAATGAAATTCGAGGAAATAAGTTTAAATGAAATGAAGTCACTTGGTGTACACTTCAGATTTTTATTTGTACGTGCTGTTATTTTTGGGTTTTCATTAAGAGATATTTTCTATAATTGTCTTTGTCATTATTGTCTGCGTTATGGATTGGAAACAATCTCCGACTGTCTTTAATAAAAAAATTAAATAATTGCATCAAAGGAAAACCTGCTAATAACAAGAGAAGAGTGTAAAAATGACAGCACATGTAAAATATCACAGTCAAACCAGCTATACAACACGGCAGCTGTATGGTAATGAAAGAACCAATAGTATGATACCGAATGTAATGAAATTTTGATTTGTCAATATCAAAGCGTTAAGAGTATACTAAGATTTTAATTTGTCAAAATTCAAGTGTGTAGGAGTATGCTAATGAAATTTTGCAAGTGAAACGCTTATAAATTATTTTAATATTAATACTATACTTTTGCTTTCTCAGCTTCATCAAATTAACATTGCAGTAATGTTATTCATAGATAAATGATGTCCTATGATAAATTTCTTATTCTCAGAATTATGCTTCATGAGTTTCTTTTGCCGGTTTTTACCCGAAAACATCGCGGCAAAAATATTGCACAGGAAAACATCGCGGTGAAAGCAACGCAAGGTCAAAACGTCGTGGTACAAAACATCGTGGAGAGAAGAAAGCAGAGAAAACATCGCAATTCTAAAACATTGTGGTACAAACTATCATCGTCGAAAACAAAGCGGTTCAGAAACTTTGCAGTTTAAAAACATCGTCGCCGAAAATATCCCGGTAAAAAATAAGAACCTACAAATCATCGCATGACTAGAACATCATGCGTTTTTCAGATTTAAAATCATAATGGATATTCGCATTAATGATTTATGAGCGCAAGATGGAAAGAAAGATAATTTTTACTTTCATATAATAAGTATTTGCTGAAGAAGTAAGACGGAAACTTAAGCATAGAAAATTAATGCAACTCATAGCATTTAATAAAATTTTAAACTTAGATAGTTAACTAACAAAGGTCATTAATGAATTATTTTTTATGAAGTTTTACAGGTAATTTTTTATGAAAAATGTAGTCTAAAAAAGACTAGAAAAAAGAAGAAAAGTAACTGCATGTGCTCTCATCTGTAAAAAAAAAATCTTAATTAATTATGAAATTATTTTCTTTTACGTTTGTTAATTCTTACATTGAAAATTATTTCTTGTTTTGTTTCAATGTATTTTTGAAGTGTCATTAGAATTTTCATGCACAGCGTATGGTCAATTACTTGGATGTCGATTTGTTAGTTATGACGAAAATCAGCTATAATAACATTTCAGTAGGGTTTGAATTTATAAGATTATGCCAAAGCACACTACGGCTATCTGCTTAAAGGTTGGAATAACCTTTGTGGAGTATTTTCTCAGAGACGGAGTCATACCCACATTATTATGCTTTGGAAATCACATTATACTTTAGGAAAATCACGAAAAATCTCCTGCAGCCTTTTTTTTTTTTTTTTTTTAAGTTGTAGGGTTTATATTTATTTTAACTATCTTTCCTGTCAAGCCTTACTTTCCCCTGGAACTGCCAATGCCAGAGTATGTAAATTTTAGTAGAACGCGCAAGGATTCAAATTATCAGCGGAAGAATTCTGATTTAAATAGAAAGGAAACGAGTTCGAGTGTGAGATATTCTTACTTCACGAGCGCGGAGGTAGTTGGCCAGAAATTGAGGAAACCCGCGTTTCGGCCTATGTGCTTGCCTGGAAGTAGTGTTAATCGTTCAACGTGATATTCAAAGTTTTCTGAATTAGCAGCGGTATTGTAAAACGCGGTGAGGTTAGTTACTTTTAGAGAGCCTCGTAGTTAGAGTTTTGTTATTTCTTTTCAAGTTCTTATTTTTATTTTACCGCCGGGTCGGCGTAGTTTGTGAGCGTCAAGAGCACGCAATTGTAATTTATTACGTTGAATAAAAAGGGACTTAAACCCTTAACAAGACTCTGTCTTTTATCCAGTTTTCACAGTCACCTCTTGGTTGCGTGCAAGTTGGAGGCGCGCAACGCTACATTGGCGCCCGAACACTTATCGAACTGAAATGGCCGAAAATTGGATGGAAACCGCTGGACAACACCAAGAAATGACAAGCCAATTGGAAGGATTTGGATACCTGGTCCAGACCTTGAGAGCGTCAATCAAGCCAAACGTCCATTTCGACGGAAAAAATTCGGTGGCGGTATTTCTAGAAGATCTAGAAAACCACTTTCAGCTCTACCCTGTTCCTGAAAGACAAAAAGTTGCCATCGCCACATCCGCACTAAGAGACTATGGTGGAAAAATATAGGCACATTTTTATTAGGGGAATTTGGAAGCCAGACATATACATTTGAAAATTTCAAAAAATCGTTAGTAAAGGCCTTCCCCATAGTGAAAGATCGCGCAAGGCTGGAAGCCGAACTATATAGTTTCTATCAAAGGGATATAGCAGAATTGACGGACTTTATTCTACGAAAAATTAAGCTGACGGATATGCTGTATGGGAAGAAACCCGATGCGGAGATTATTGAAATAATCTTACCAAGATTGTTACCCGCTGTTCAAGACTACTTTGAAATTAGAAACCCAAGCACATTGCAGGAGCTCTTCGAATTGGCGGTCAAGTTTCAAAATCGCAGAATAGCGGAAAAAGCCAGAGGGGCAACGTATTCTCAAAGTACCCGAAGGAAATCTTCAAATGAGGAAACCAGAAATGGAAATCGCTCTTATGGGGGAAAGAGCTATCAAGCTAACTCATCGAAACTTGAAGGTCAAGACCCAAAAAGAAAATTCGAAAATAAACATCCGCGTACCCAGAAGGCACAAATTGAAAGGAAAGCTTTAAACGAGTAGAGGGGCCTGTGAAAGGGAGGGTCCAGACCCCGGAAATTTTAAAAAAACCCTCAAATAGACATTTCAATACGGTCATCGTAAAAAACTCACAGCTACCAATTATACAAGTCCTGGTTGGCGATACGGTCATCGTAAAAAACTCACAGCTACCAATTATACAAGTTCTGGTTGGCGATGTACCAGTAGAAGCCCTCATCGATACAGGAGCAGAAGGAAATTTTATGAGTGAAAATTTCTTCAAAAAGAATTTTTATAGGGTACGATTATTTAAAACCAAAAATACGGAAATTATAGCGGCGCAAGGAAAAACATGTCACTGCATCGGGAAATTATCATTAAACTTACAGGTAAAAGAGGAAAGACTCAAAGTATTAATTTTTGTAGTGAAAAATCTGCAAAATTCTCTTATTTTAGGTATGGAGTTTTTAAGGGCCGCGAGGGCCAAATTAAATTTTCAAGACAGTTCCGTGGTGTTGGAGATGGACCAGAGGGTGGTGGAACCTGTGGAGACACCGCAAGTGGACCTTAGCCATCTGAATGACCATGAAAGGCAAGCAATACAGCAAGTGGTGAGTAATTTTTCTAATTTGTTTTCAGAAAACCCAGGAAATTGTCAAATAGTCACGCACAAGATTCAATTAAATGCCGAAAAACCTTGTAGGACTAAACCTTATCGGTACGACAAACAAAAAGACGTAATCATCGAAGAACATATTCAGGAGATGTTAAAGAATAAAATAATAACGCCCATAAATAGTGAGTACGCGAGTCCAGTCGTACTATGTAGGAAAAAGAACGAGTTTCCTCCTTCGGGTAAAAGGGCTTGGAGGTTTGCTATTGATTACAGAAAACTAAATAGTATTACCAAATTTCCAGTTTACCCTTTGCCGGTTATAGACGAGATCATTAGACAGATCAAATCGACAAGATACATGTCTACTTTGGACTTAACGTCTGGCTACTATCAAATAGCTATGAGACCCGAAGACATACATAAAACCGCGTTTATAACAAAATCGGGCACTTACGCATTTTTACGCATGCCCTTTGGGTTGTGTGGGGCCCCATCAACATTCCAGAGAGCTATGGACATTGTTCTAAAGCCTGTCCTAGGAAAATCAACTTTAATTTATCTAGATGATATAATTATAACGAGTAGTACGTTGGAACAACACATTAATGATCTAGAACAAGATTTTAAATTATTAAAAGAGGCCGGTCTTACAATTAACGCCTCAAAATGCAAGTTCGCAACTAAAGAACTTAAATATCTCGGTTATAAAATTTCGCAAAAGGGTATAGAAACGCAAGATTCAAAAATAAAAGCTATCAAGAATTTCCCACCGCCCAACACCGCCAAGAAACTTTCTTCTTTCCTTGGGTTATGTTCTTACTATCGATCTTTCATAAAAGATTTCGCTAATATTGTTGAACCACTCTTAGTAATCAAAAGAAAAAGGGGTAAATTTACGTGGACAGCGGAAGCAAACACAGCATTTGAAAGATTAAAAGAAGCGCTCATTAATGCCCCTGTTTTAAAATTCCCGGAGGGGGACGAAAACCTGGAAATTGCAGCAGATGCGTCAGACTATGCGGTGGGTGCGGTTCTTCTGCAAAATAACCATCCTCTGGCATTTTTTTAGTAAAACGTTGAATCAGACACAAAGGAATTATACAGCTACAGAAAGAGAAACATTAGCCGTATTAATGGCTGTACACAAATTTCGAGTTTATTTCGGCAAAGCGCCAGTAACAGTCTTTTCGGATCATGCGGCTGTTGGTAGACTTTACTCGGGGAAAAACCTAACGCCCAGGTTAATAAGATGGGCTTTAAAACTCCAAGAATATAATATCAGAATAAAATATAAACCGGGTAAGGAAAACAATGTAGCTGACGCACTTTCTCGTATAAAACTGGACGATGAAGGAAATGAACTTAAATGCGCTGTGTTGACTTCAAAAATTTTAGATTCTAGAGATACGATTATTACTGAACTGAAAGCTGATCCTGAATTTGGAAATATCTATGCATATTTGAAAGATCCCGAAAGCTTTGAGCACACAGACATCGATGCGATAAGAAATAGAGTAGAAAACTATAAAATAATAGATAATTTATTATTTTATACGAAAACAACAAACGAAAATCTTGAGTACAAACCAGTCATCCCAGCATCGCTTCGATTAAGGATTTTGAAGGAATTACACGACGCGAAAACAGCGGGCCATTTAGGGGTCAGAAAGACTTTAAAAAGGGTACGCGAGGCGGTATATTTCCCGTAATTATACAAAATAGTAACGGCGTATGTCAGGTCCTGCAATCAATGTCAGTTAATAAATGATATTAATTACAGCCCGGCTGGGTACTTAAATAGCATTCGCGCTACATTTCCGAATGAAATTTTAGGCATAGATCTTCTTGGTCCCTTCCCCCCAGAGCGAGTTAAATAAAAATCGTTTTCTTTTAGTAATAGTAGATCATTTTTCAAAATGGACAGAAATTGTTCCACTTAAACGCGCGTCAGCCAAAACAGTCGCAGATGCATTCTTACACAGATACATTTTAAAATATGGTGCACCGATAAAAGTCATTAGCGATAACGGAAAACAATTCATTAGTCAAATATTTGAAAACATATGCAGTGGACTTGGCATACGCCATATCAAAATGGTTCCGTATAGACCACAGGCAAACATAGCAGAAGGAGTGAATAAAAACATAGTAAAAATAATTCGCAGTTACGTGAGCACACATCACAAGCGCTGGGATGGCTACATAAATGAATTAGCTTATGCTTTAAGAACGGCAAATCATGATACTACGGGAAAAACCCCAGCAGAATTATTTTTAGGCCGAACATTAATTACGCCTTTAGATAAATTATTCTTTGTGCAACAAAGAGAACAGGAGTTTAAACAAAAAGATCTGCAAAAGCTGATTGATCAGGCGCTTAAAAGCTCGGATACGGCAAGAAATAGGCAGAAAGTATATTATGATAGAAAACGCCGTGAAGCAGATTTTAAAGTTGGGGATAAAGTATTGAAGCGGAAATTTTCTTTATCAAGTGCCCCAGACAATTTTACGGCAAAGCTAGCTCCAAAATTTGAAGGTCCCTATGTAATTCAGGAAATCAAAGGAGTAGTATTATATCTTAAGAATGAGAGAGGAAAAATCTGTAAAGCAAGTCCCGACCAGGTGAAAAAATACTATAATCCAAATGATTTTGAAATCCTTAAAAGTTTCTTGCAGGACTCAAGTCTAAACGAAGTAGAAGGTCCAGAAATAACAATAACTATTCCACCACCCAAGAAGCAGAGAACTGAAGAGAGACCTAGCCCTTCTACAACCCGGACGTCGGTATCAAAAAGAAAAAATAACTTTCAAACTCCAGCGCTTAAGGAAAACAAGAATACAGATGCACCGCGTAAAGAAACCGTGGTAAAGAGCAAAACACCACTTACAACGGATCGCAGGAGAAATTATACATCAAGGAGAACGCGCACACGGCCACAGAGTCAGGTGCCAGCAAGGCCGCCATTCCGGAAACTGAAACGGCAACAGGAGGAACAAAAATATCAGGAACAGAAGAAATTCAAGAAGGACTCCAGACCGGAGGACGTCAAGACCAGCCGTCCCAGGAAAAAACGGAAATGCCAACAACCAGACGATTACTCCGCCAAGAGGCCAGCATGTAGAGGACGCAAAAGAAAAACTAATGTGGACGACACTCGGAGGTCAGTAAGGAGAAGATTGACGTCCATGAAACCTCTAACTTGAGACCAATATTGCCAAAAAAGAATGACGGAGTTTCAAGCATCGAAAACTCAAAGATAAGTTAAAACCTTCTATAAAAATTTTTTTCTCTTTTGTTCCGAAATGTTATGTATAAGTACGAAGTTCTATGTTTTGACGAAAGTCAATATGTCTCGGTTGAGACTTAGTTTTGTTTTACTTTATTTAGCTAAGGCAAAAGTATTATTTTCTTTAAGTATAAAAGCTAAAAACAAGCATTTTCTGTTGGTCGAAAGACTAATTCTGTTATGTTAAAGCCAAAATTTGGCCGAAGATAAAAATAACTTCGTATTCTTGTATTAATAAGAATTTTAGTTTCAGTGCCGCCAGCTTGGCGAAGAATGAGTAAAGTAAAAATTTATTTCTCTTATTCATTTTATGGTAAATTGTAAAAATCATATGTATTAAAATTTTGTAAATGTACGTAAATACTTGAAGGTTATGTAAAAGTAGAATTTAGTCTAGAAGCATAAAATTTTAGATGCTAAAAGTAAATGCTCAAAAGCAATGAATTCGAAATTTAAGTATTAAATTGTAGATAAAGTCATGCTTTAGAGTGAAAGCCTGCATGTTTAAAGATGAATGAGGGGGAAGTTAGAATGAATGTGTTTTGTAGGGTTCTCCACCTACACTTGAATTTTTTAAGAATATTAAAGTAGCTCATCGAGTTGTAGAATGTCGAGTAAGGTGTGTCTATTTGGTCGTTGAATTCTAACAAATCATGGTGGTTAGGGGAAGTGTTGTAAGACTAAAACACGAATATTCCCGTTTGACACCACACATGGTGGAGAGCCAGGGTAAAGTTAAATTAATGCTTGAAAAATTGAATGAATGTGAAGTAAGCAATAACTAAGAAAAACGAATCGTTTAAAAACAAAAAATTTATTGTGTCAAGAAAGTGTAAATTACAATGTATTTAGAAAGATACTGATACTTATTCCTTCCAGATGCTGGAAGGAAAGACCAAGATTGATTGATGAAGTCCAGGAAAAGTTGCTGTAAGAAGAGAGAGTTATAACTATCAACAGAATTTTAGTATACAATTTGTTACATAAGATTTTTTTTTTGTGTAAACGAGGTTCTCGACAGTTAGTTCAGAATTAGAGAAACTTACAACAGGTCGTTTGTAGGACCTGCTTCCAAGTTTTCCAAATTCTGGCAGCGGCAAATGTAGGGTTTATATTTATTTTAACTAACATTTATTTTAAGTTTAAACTATCTTTCCTGTCAAGCCTTACTTTCCCCTGGAACTGCCAATGCCAGAGTATGTAAATTTTAGTAGAACGCGCAAGGATTCAAATTATCAGCGGAAGTATTCTGATTTAAATAGAAAGGAAACGAGTTCGAGTGTGAGATATTCTTACTTCACGAGCGCGGAGGTAGTTGGCCAGAAATTGAAGAACCCGCGTTTCGGCCTGTGTGCTTGCCTGGAAGTAGTGTTAATCGTTCAAGTAATCTTCAAGTTTTCTGAATTAGCAGCGGTATTGTAAAACGCGGTGAGTTAGTTACTTTTAGAGAGCCTCGTAGTTAGAGTCTTGTCTTTAGTTTCTTTTCAGGTTATTATTTTTATTTGACCGCCGAGTTGGTGCAGTTTGTGAGCGTCAAGAGCACGCACTTGTAATTTATTACGTTGAATAAAAAGGGACTTAAACCCTTAACAAGACTCTGTCTTTTATCCAGTTTTCACAGTCACCTCTTGGTTGCGTGCAAGTTGGAGGCGCGCAACGCTACAAGTTTTTGAAGGATAAAAACTGCGCATATATTACATTGACTTTTATTTTCAGGGATTGAAACGTTTCAGGTACAATTTTTTGTGTTTAAATGACAAATTGTTTGTCATTTTTATATATCATTTTAAATGATTTATAAACATATGATTTTGAATATCAAACTTAATTTTAAAATCCGAGTTTGGTTCCTGCATAATATTTTTTAATTACAGTGATCAGAAAAATATATTTTCAATAAAATGAAAATATTTATCGCTTCTACGCATTCAACTACAAGCATCTAAGACATTTTGGAAAAAAAAGTCCATTATTATTAGATAAATATCCACGATTTTTTACCGCGATATTTTCGAAGACGATGCTTTAAAACTGCGAAGTTTTTGAACCGCTTTATTTTCGACCACGACATTTTGAACCACGATGTTTTAGAAATTGCGATATTTTCTGTTTGCTTTCTTTTCTCCTACAATTTTTGTACCACGACGTTTTTTTCTTGAGTTGATTTCTCCGTGACGTTTCCGTCCGCGAGGTTTTCGGCGGACAACCCTCCTGCCTGGAGGTGCTGTAGAAAATCAGCCAGTTTTTCAATATGCCCAGGATTATTTTCCTCCGAATGCTAATGCCAAGGCGATGATAGAATCGAATAGCAATAATAAAGGAATAGCGGAGAGACTTCACTGCGTACAGTCAACAGCAATACATCAAATGAAATAAATAAGAAAGTTGTCCTGCTTAAGAAAGTTTTCTACAGCTGAAAATCATCAGTAATGAGTGTCGATTTGCACTAATGTTTTCACACAAAATGAGGTAGAGCCTTTTTAGGGATTTGATTAAGACGAATAAAAAATTCATTATACTAATGAAAAAGATAGCATTTGACCTGAAAAGAGAAGTCTCATTTCACAGAAAAGCCAAGATAGCTCTCAAAGAAGGTTTTGCTTCGCCGAGTTGCGGTATATGGGATTTATTTTGAGTTGTTATAAAATAACCTAGGTTCTAATGCAGATTATTGGCGTTAACAGTCAGATAACTTAAAACGAAATTTAACCATCAAGAAAACTGCCTCGATCAATAAATTTGAAGCGATTCTTCACCGGGATAGCAATGAATCTCATGCTGCGAGAATAGCTTGACAAAAGATGAATATTGTGGAATTCTTCTTCAGCTTTTAAAGAGTCCAGACATAACCCTTTCATTATTACCTGTTCAGATCGCTGAAATTTTTTCTTCTTGGAAAATACCACAGAAACAAGATGTCGAAAATGTGATAAAGGAATATTTTTCAGATACTTAAAAAAGGGATAGAAAAGTTGCCTGAAAGGTGAGCAGAAAGTAATACATACTATATTAATAATTTAATTTTTCATTAAATACTCTTTTCTTTTATTTGAAGCTGTCTGTCTCAGTCTTGCATTACCTTTCGTTTAACCCGACAAAAGTTGTTACTCTTGTTCAGGGCTTAATTTCTAAGATTAGAAGTGCCGGAACCCTGTGGAAGACCGTCAGCAAAGAGGAACAAGAGTAAAGAAATAAATAAAATGACCATTAAACTCATTAATAATTTTAAAATTAAATAGTTAATTATTATAAAATTAATTTAATTAATGAATAGGTATTTAATTAATGATTATAAATTGCTATTTAATCAATAATTATATAATTAAATGTAATTTAATTGATAATTATTAGATAATTAATTATAATTTAATTGATAACCAATAGATAATTAATCAATTATAATTTAAGTGATAATCATAGATAATTAATTAATTATAATTTAATTTATAATTATTAGATAATCATTAGTTATTGAAATAATTAAAGATTGGAGTAATTAAATAATTAAAATTAAATAAAATGTAAAGAGATAAAATGAAATTTTATAACTAATTTTTAATATAATTTATTTTTGTTAAAATAAAATTTTCGAGATAAAATTTCTACTGAAATTGTTATTCAGTTAATTTAATAATTAAAAGAAGTGCCGCAGCCTTCTTATTCAGGGCTCTGGTGCGTTCCGGCTAGAATTATGATTTATTACAAAAACTAAGATGCACCGGAGCTGAAATCCGTTGGGCTCCGTCCCAATTTAAGCTCTGATCGTAGGGGGGAGTTCTTTTATCACCACATAAATTAAATGTACTTGAAGTATAGCTGATGAAAATTCCAGGGCAAAACAGAATGAGTGGGTGGAAACAAAAAATGAGGGGAATCTTGGTGAGAGAGAACGTTTTCTTCGACCGCGGCTCTCTGCTGATATAATTATAAAAATCAAGCAGATGTCTGTCAGGGATAAAATGAGTTCTGAATCTGACTCCTAAGGATGAAAGTAAAGTTGCTGGTTACGCTTCATCCCATTAGTGGATATTGTGGGAAAGACGATGTGTATGACGTGTTTGAGTAGTTTATCTCAGTATTTCACTCTTATTGTACTCGCTGTCACTTAACGCACATTTAAGAACACAAATTTTCCTTCCTGCGAGGATAACTAACACCAAGCATCAATAACAATACACTAGATACGGTGGCATGGCGAGAAATTTACGCGTTTCTAAACAAACTCCCCCAAGTTTATTGCTCTTCTTAAAGGGAAACGTTTCCGCATGTGAGTGAGGGGACTTTACTTGAACGTTTCACGTTCTCATAAGTTCGTATTTCTAGGGAATTAGAGTATTGCAAAGTCTGCTTATTGTTAAACTAAAACGTTAAGAATTCTAAGTTTAATTAAACCGTGGTTCAGTTTTATAAAAAAAGAAGTACCGGAGCTCATATTATTTAGGGCTCCGGTGCGCTCCGGCTAAAATTGTAACTTATCTTAAAAATTGAGAAGTACCGGAGCCAGGCTCCGGTGGGCTCCAGCTCAATTTAAGCACTGCTCTTGTTACCAATCTCACTTGTCTGACAATGGTCAGCACAAGCCCTTGGCATTCATCGTGGCGAGGAGTCAAATTCTCCTGTGGTTGCCGAGAGCCTTGAGCACCATGTAGGTGACAGCTCGATTTTAGCTCAGTCCCCCCCCCCCGTTTCGAGAAAGAGCGCCTCAAGGGTGTCGGGTCGGAGGGTCTTCCACTCGTCTTCTCCTACCACAACTTCTCGAGAGGACTTTCGGAACCCCGCATATTTAGAATGCCACCATACCGCAGAGACGCTATACATTTACAAACATCCATGCCTTTTCCAAGATTTGAACTCGGCTCCTTCGAGTCACTAATCACTAATCACTATCCCGGTTGGGTGCCCAGACAAAAGTATCACCGATTATGCAGCCAGTCCAAACGATGGATTTGGCAGGTGGCTGACAACTTCTGCTAAGAGGTATAAATGCAGACTCTTTTGACACAACGAAGGTAATTCTCTCTTTATCATTCTTGAAAGAGAATACTTTGATAATAACACTAATCCTTGAAGCACTGATGCGATTGCATACGTATTTGTGTTGTACATAATGCATTTTGTAAATTTCTGTGCACTAGTGTAAACTGTAATGAGATATAAGTAAAACATTTCTATAAGCTATTGCGATACTTTTGATATTTTATTGCATTAAAAGATACTATTAGTGTTACCTTTTCCAATTAATTAATATTTAAAAATTAATGTAATAGGTCACAAATTGCAATCATATATTTCAGAAAGCTGTTTATTAAATGCAAATTGCGCTCAGCAGTTAACGTGCATCAGAATTACTCCTGCGACTTAACTGGTATGCGATTGTTGCAACATCCAGCTGACTTCTTATCTTCGGCGAAGCATACCCATTTCTTTCTTCACTATGCATTCGCTGATCATGTTCATGAAACATTTCTATGGAAAGAAAATTAGTTAGTTTTCCAAAGGGTAAGAACTCAGTACAAAATATATATAAATATCTGGAAATAGCATTTAACATTCTAATAATAATCAGTTTTTTCACAAACTCAGCAAAACATGGTTTTAATACATTTGAAATACAGATTTCTCTAGCATCGGCAGCAGTGGAAATTATAATTACACAAGCAAGATGGCGCTGTGCGTCTGACTTCCTTTTGAGTAAAAAATTCTATTGCCATGGAAATCACGAAGAATGTAGAAAGATGAAATTTTCTTAAGTGCGAACTATATATATATATATAACTGGATTTACAAGTGTTTTCTTGTCATGTATTTGTGTGTGCCGTAAATATCTTGGACTGAATTGATCGGTTAATATTCCATAATCAGGGTGAGCGCCAAACTTGGCGAGAGTTTTTTTATTTGGCGCGATTTTGATTTGGTTGTGGTTTCCGGCTGTATGTTTTTTGTGGCAAACCTAGAGCTTTACATTAGTAATTGTAAGTAAGAGTGTGAATTTAGTGTAGCCAGAAGTTTTTTTTTAAATTTAATTTTAAATTACTGTGTTTGTTTTGAAAAGCTTTTACTGTTTAATATTATATATATACATATACTATATGTTTAATATTACATTTATATAAATATTTGCAGATGGTTAAGCTGTTGTTTGTGGAAGAATGTTGGATTTCAGATGACGTGAAGTTATAATTTATGAATGTTTTTATTTAATTTTATTTAGTTAATTATTATTATTTTTTTGTTTTTGTTTTTTTAGTTTTGTTTCTTACATGTGGAAATCGAAAGATTTGAATATTTAAAGTTTTGAACGAAAGTTGTTTAGTGTGTTGAATTCCACGACGATAGTAACTTGAATATTTTAGTGAGTTTATGATGCTGAATACGCATAATTTCCTATTCTGTTTACGTTTAAAACTCACTTCGCAGTGCTTTGATCTGATAAGTCTATATATTTATTTACTCAATAGTTATTTACAAGAATTGTTCATTCCACTATTTTATGATGAATTACATATACAGTCAAAAGTCGTTAATCCGGACTCGTCGGGACTTCGGCGATTTCGGATTATCGATTTTTCCGGATTATAGATCATCAGTTTAAATCTGGTAAGATGGCATGCAGAAATTGTAAAATTAAAAATATGAAACCGTAATTTACGAAATAAAGAACAATTATGATCTAAAGGGTATCAAAATTTACAAAAAAAAAAAAGCTTAATATTTATTTGTTTACTTTATTAAACATTTCTTTTAATGTAAGTTGTTTAAGTTGCTTCGTTTTTTATGTTATAATGCTTCTCTTTAATTCTATAAACAGACATAATTTCTTGTTCAGTTACAAAGTTCCGCTGTTCAAGTCCTATAATTGCTGTGTCGAGAATACCGACTAATCGAAATTTTGTCAATCGAAATTTTTTCGTTTTCAATAACCTCTGTCACTTTCTTCGCTATCGGAAGCGAATTATAATGACGAGGCATTTGATTTAAATCATATCAAAGACGAGATGAAATATGAAATACTACATTGAGTAAGCAATTATAAGCCAAATAAAATAAAAACATCTGTCCTTAAGATAAGGATAGTGCTGACAGATCAACTTCCAATTCAATGCACGCCGCCGCGGCGTTAAAGATAAATAATAATCCGGATCCAATTCAAAGATTAAGGAACAACGCAATCTGCAACATTAACTGAAATAGATAATTAGATAATTTTAGCTTAGCTTATCCCGTCCGTTATACATTAAACGCGCATTCGTAAACGTATTTTGCGCACGCGCACACGCAAATTCGCAGCGGTAAAGGTCTTACGCGCATGCGTCAACGCGACGCATGCGCAGAAAGTTTGTAGCTTTGAGGTCCGGATTATAGATCATTCCGGATTATGGGTGTCCGAATTAACGACTTTTGACTGTATAGGACTATGTTTTTACTTGTAAAGCTGTTGGACTTTGTTTTACTCATCTAGTATTTTATCAACTCGTTTCTCTATTCTGTTTCTGTTTTCTTCATTCTATTCTGTTTATATAAAATAACGGCGTTTCACTACTGCAAAAACTAAAAGTTGCTATTTTGTTTACGTTTAAAAATCACATCTTGGTGCTTTCATTGCCGCCTAAATAATTCGCCAAATTTTGAAAGCCAAAACAGTTTGGCGCCAACGTACCCCGCTTATGGAATATTAGCCAATTGATCTCGTCTGACAGGTAAGAAACTTTAATTATGTTATTTGTTCTGAATTTTTAATTAGATTTTTAGATGTAATTGTAAGTTACAATATCTTTTATAATAATAATCAGTCTTTTCACAAACTCAGCAAAACATGGTTTTAATGTATTTTAAATACAGATTTCTCGGGGAAAGTGCAGAATTGCCCACTGCTTGGGGCGTTTTTAAGAATTGCACATACTCGGTATCCATGTACACGTTGACCTATTTTCACTTTAAAAAAAAATATCCCAGAATTGCACAAAAATGGCATTGCGCACACTCTTGACTTTATCCATGTACACATCGACCTATTTTCACTTAAAAAGTCAAAGAAAATTGACAAACATCCAATTCTTCTTACTCTTGTAAAAAGCGCCAAACAAAGAAGTGGGCGATTCTGCACTTTAGCCGATTTTTCTACCATTGCCATTTCTTGTGTTGGATTGTGAATAAAGTTCACAACCCAAGAAAAGAGCTGCCGATGGATTATTCCTCAAGTGGATCGTGATATCCCTCACATGGTGGATCATGACATTCATCGCATGCCTATCCCATAAAATTAACATGGGAGGGATATCACGTCGTTTCTAGTATGAAAGAAGCGAAAGATGAAAATTAGAATAAAAAGGGTGTATGTCAAAGGATCATGGTGAAACTCTCTGCATTTAATGTTTTCGCTATCATATTAAATTTAACGCGTAATTCTAATTGCCTATTAATTGCAACTTCGTAATCTCTCAGGTGCCAATAATGCGTTCTAAAGATGAGTCAGACATTGAGTAGATAATAAATTTCCTTTATTGAAGTTTCTAACCTATTCATGACACACTTAGTTCATGACACACATGTTCATATTTACAGAGTTACTTATAAACTTTTAAGGATTATCTGTTCGAGTATGTTGAATCAGCTACTCTTTATAATCTATTACCTTAGAGTAGGCACACTTCAAGGGCCGTTGTTTTACCCTAAAGCATTTCTGATAACCATGGCAACGACTGTTGCGAATAAAAGGTTAAATACTCTAATTCGCTAAAATCCCCTAATTCTTCGGTGCAGTGATAAAGAGACACGTTATGATTGCAAATGAGGAAAGGGTCCATACGACTTTGAATTGCCTATTTTAAAGTAACAGAACAAAATACAGTTAAATCTTCAGCTATTAAGCTGATTTTAGCTGATAATTACATTTTATTCTAATGGTTAAATTAAAAAGTTTTACATTTTTGTATTCTAGATTTTCACTGCAATGTCCAATATTTAAAATTTTGATACGGCAGTAAACAGATACATTAATGTAAGTTTAAATTACACGATTTATTAACGTTAGTTTTTTGTTCAGGTCTCGAAAGAATTGATATTCACTTGAGTAAGTGTTTGAAATTTTTTGAAGATTGCTCCTGCGCTGACTATAAATTGTAATTCTTTGTTGAAAGTTCAAGAATTAGAATATTTCCAGCTTTTCAATACATTTAGAAGGTAAATTTACAAATGAGTTAGTAATGTTTTATAATTTGTTAAGTTTGTTTGTGACCTCATGACTCTTTCTGGTTTTGTGTTGCTTTACTTTAAGCTGCGGCACAAATTGTGATATACAAAGGAATTTTCAGCTATTTTAAATTTATTTATTGGGATTACTCGCGTTCATTTGAGTTCCCTAAGCCAAGCCATTAAGTGAAAGTAGATAATTAAACTTTAAAACTACAAGTAACAAATTATTATAGTCTTTTCTGGTACTCACGAAATAATAATAATCAGAATTTCCTTTTCAACTGCGCCCCATGTCAGAGGTTGAACTTTGGTGGACCGAATGATTTCCAACCCAGAACTCAATTTTAATGAGAAGTACCGAAAGCATTCCCACTCTTTTCTTACCCTTCTAAAACTCAGTTTTTTACCTTAGTTAAAGATTTTTCCTATAATATGAAATTTTACGGCTCTAGATTTCAAAGTTTGCTCCCTAAACAGAAATCTAACTACCATTAGAAAGAAGTATACAACAGAAGCCTCTGTTTTTCACATTTTTAACAGCAATATTGGGCATCGGATGGAAGATTATGAATATATTGAAAAAGCAAACAAAAGTACTATCAAAGAAATCAAAAATACAGATATTTAAAATTCTATGAACTGACCATTAGCCGAGAAGCTTAAATCGCAAATCATAATGATACATTTTCCCAGGTTCAAATCCCAATGTTCTTAACTCGTTGTGTGCATGAGTATTTTCACAGATTTCTTCACCCATGGGATAAATGTGAGCAAGTTCCCATGAAAACTTCTCCCAAGAATCCTTGCCTCAGCATAATTTATAGAATGTTATTTTCGTAATACTTACGGAGCACTTTGTATTACGAAAAACTAATTAGCCGATTAGTTTCTCGTAATAATAGTTTAGTTTAATTGGCTAAAAAAAAAAAGCTCAGAAAGAAAGATATAGTCTGTCATGCCCATACTCTATTGACCGACCAAACCTGCCGGAAGAACAGACTTATAGCTGAAAGGAGAGAGGAGAAAATCTGGCAACGAAAAGAAGAAGCGTGCTTGATGCGAGAAGGACGGCATGCTCGTGTGAAAAAACAGTTTACCTGAAAGGAGAGGGGAAAATCTGGCAACGAGAAGAAGAAACGTGCTTGATGCGAGAAGAACGGCATGCTCGTGAAAAAAAAATTTGAAATTAGTTTGACTGTATTCCGAGAGTAGAGTTGGTCTTTCTTGTTTTTTTTTTTTTTTTTTTTTTTTTTTTTTTTGTTAAGAGCTGAGAGATGCAATGTATTACTTGTGCGTTTGATGTAAATGTGAATAAAAGCAATACTTTGTAAAAAGTTAATGTGTATTTACAAAATTTAAAAATATAGCTCATGTTATTGTTAAACCTGCATAAGTGTCCCAGTTTATTTCCTGCAAATAGAGTTGACTAATAACATTCATAAGTGGATAGAAACGAACCGACAAAGATGAATTGATCAAAGGATCGATTTATGACAGTGATCAAAGGATCGATTATATGACATAGTGAGTATTGATTATCCTGAAAAATTTCCCATGAGAACTTGGAAAAAAGTGTTTCATCGGAAGATTAAATGAATTTGGTACTTTGATTACAGAATTTTCAGAGCCCAGCTATCATCCTCGCCAAAAGATCACGAATACCATAGGCTGGGATTTTAAGTTACGAATACCATAGTTTAGGATTTATGGTATATAATAATGGATCCTGTATTATGATAACATCAGCAATCCTTCGACGAACAACAGCATGAATTCGCCATTCAAGTATACAAACCTAGTCTTCACATCAAGGAATCTCTGCACTAATTTGGGCATCGGATGTGAACAGCATCTGGAGATTGGATGCAAAAATGTTTTGAAAATAAACCGTACCTTCGCTCGGAATCGAATATGATCTTGGCTTGGCTTGGCAAAGCATTCGGTGCTACTTTGGTTGACGGTTGCACGGATTTTTGGCGATTTACGTTGGCGCTATTGTTGGCGCGATTTTTACAATCGTCAGCCATCTTGAAAAACGCTGTTTTTACGCACAGTAAAATATTCGAAACTTAAAAAAAAAAAAAAAAATATATATATATATATATATATATATCGTTAAAAGTAATGGATTAATTTTTTGTTGAAAATGTCGTTTTTTAAGATGGCAGGCAAGTGTAAATAAATACATTTACTATGAGTATAAAATGCTAAAGTAAGGCTATTATTACTTTCATATAGCAAAAAATAAATAAATAAATAAATAAATAAATAAAAATAAAATAATAATAATAATAATAATAATAATAAAATAAAAAAATAAAAAAAAAAATAAAAACACCGCTATAAAAACATTGTGCCAACGTTTAATTAGATTAAAATATTACTGAAATTGAATATCGAAATAAAAAACATCATCCAACATTTAAAAGAATTAGAATATTATTAAATTTAAATACTTTAAAATACGTTATAGAATAAATACATTTACTACGAGTATAAAATACTAAAGAAAGGTTAAATTATTACTTTCATATAGCATAGAAATAGAATAAAAATACCACTATAAAAACATTGCGACAACGTTTAATTGGATTAAAATATTACGTAAATTGAATATCGAATTAAAAACCATCATTCCAACGTTTAAAAGAATTAAAATATTACTTAAATTAAAGACTTTAAAATAAGTAAATAAGAACGCTTCGTACACTAGAGCTAAAATGACAGCAATTAGTTTATTATCGGTAAAAAAGGAGAAATGTCTAATAATTTTCTTACCGTTACAGCGGTTATTTCTTCCAACATGACCACAATATCTTATACGGCCGTCTCAGAATCGGCTCTTCTAACGATCTTCATCTGTGATCTACATTTTCGCACTTCATTGAAGAAACAATTAGCGACGTTTCCTTCAAAAATTTAAAATAAATTTCCTCTGACCCATGTAAGAATTTATAAATAAATCTTTGATTAGGAAAGCCAGGCTGGCGAAAATAAGGTCTCAAAGGACAATTTTTTGATTCCGAAACCAAAAATTCTTGGCACTTATCAAAAACAACATTCATCTTTGAAGGAGACATTCTTGAAGGAATTCGAAGATATGAATTAAATTTTAAAATGGCGCGGTAATGCACAAATTTTCAGCAACCTATCAGGGAGCTGATTACAGCTAATTAATGCACAAATATTCTATAACCAATCAGAGAGCTGATTACATCACGTCTAGAATTAAAATTATTTAAATAATCATACATAATAAAATCATTTTAAAAAAGAAATGCAAAATTAAATTGTATTTTAATATTTAACAGCCATAAATAATGTTTAAAACATTAGATTAAATTTATAGGTATTAAAACCAATTACTTTTAAAGTAAGGTGACGTCACTGATTACATCATCCACAGCATAAAATTTCATAAAATATGATAAAGAATAAAATTTTTATTTCAAATAAAAATGCAAAATTAAATTGATTTTTAATATTTAGAAGCCATAAATATTAAAAACACGGAATTTATGCATAATAACACGCATTATTTTTTAAATAAAATGTCAACAAAGTATCGGTTACCATAAATAACTTATCCAGCAATGGGTTTACCATAAGTTGTATTACTCGCCAAAAGAAAAATCGCCAAAACATCGCCAAAATCCGTGCAACCGTCTACCAAAGTAGCACCAAGCATTCGAAGGTATGCCTTCTCTTAGACTTTCGGAAGACTTTCTAAAGGAAAACTGGCTCGTATACACGTTACACATGGGGGAAACCATGAAAACGCCCATGCAGCCAGCTCATTCGCCAGGTTTCCAGCCACAAACCAAGTTACCAGTATTTAGCGAATCTCGGATCCCGGATTATGGCATCCAAAACAAGTGCATAAGAAGGATGCCTTTAATTCTTCACATGCATATTTCACGGACCGAAATTCCCAGAATGCATACATAACGTCAACTGTTGAGAAAACAATGAAAATAAACAATCACAAATGATAAACTGTGCATAAATTAAAATCTCAGCGAAAGTTTTTCGCACAGGAGTGAAACATTTTGTATTTTAATTTTTAAAATGAATATAAATATTTATTAAATGTAACTATAGAGCCTGGGGAACCATAAAAAAGTAGCTTGCGTAGTTTTATAAAACTGATATATATATATATATATATATATATATATATATTCATTTAGAAACACTTTAGCATGAATGTTTGTCATTTAAAAGATGTTTGTAACTGGATATACATGTCCATTACGAACGATTGCGAAAACAGGACTCGCATAAAGTTTTGGTGTAAATTGCAGATACTAAATTAACACAGAAAGGACTTACTCTACAGTTCACGAGCATCTGCTTTTGCTCTGGAGTATATTCATCCTGAAATATAAAATACATCTGTCAATTGATTACTGAAATTCAAATTGGAAAAGTCATTGAAAATTGCAGTTTTTATTCGGCTTAGAAATTTTATATTTGTAGTGCGTATATTTCTGGATACAAATGCTTTACATGCATAAATATGAGAATATACTTATGAATAAATATATTGCCGTTTGCAATATATTTATTCATAAGTATATTCATATACACTAATCCACCTTCCATCCTCTAATAAATACTCAACTTTCTTTTTTTACTTCCTTGGCTTTCATATTTTCTCATTGGTTTTATATAAGGTGTAATGACTAATGACTCAGAAACAAGCTTGGTGTATCATGACCTAATTAAGTTATCAGTCATAAATCTTACCATTTATCCCTTTTATATTTTTATTGCATTTTCATCAAATTTCTTATATGCTTATAACTATCTTCAAGGTGGTGGATCTCCGCGAGATATTACTGATTCCCTTCCATCTTCTACAGCACCTACTTATGATGGCATTATCAATATTTTTTCAAAGTGTAGAAGTAAATACCTGAAAAAAATCTTGAAAGGTGAACCCTAAAAAACTCTGCTTTAGTTTTTGCTTCATCTAAAAGCAATGTACGAGCAATCAACGTATTAGTGCTATCGAAGATGCCAGTTTGGAGAAAACCTGGGAAAAGTATTAATTATAGCTGAATACTATTACTTTTGTGGAAAACCTTTGATGTGGATACCACACGACTTCCTTGCACGGCTTATTAAAAAATACATATTTTTTGCTGCACTTTATTTAAACTTATTCTCTCGAATTTCATTAGAGATCTATTTCTTATTCAATCAGTTCAGTTCTCATTTTGCGGCAAGGCAGAAATATAGAAAAACTCAAAATATCTTCATTCAAAATAGTAAAATACAAAAAAACTTGAAACCCAAATACAGTCAAAAACAGTTAAAAAAAGCAATTTATACAATTAAAATTACAGTTTCTACGAGAAACAAGCAACTCAGTCAACGAGCATGGAGATCAAATATTTGGTGCGCAAAATCGAAAATTAACTCTTGGTTCCACAGTGCAAAAAGGCATTGAAGTTGGTGCACCAATGACTTAATTCAAATGTAAACAAATGGCGGCCTTTTTAGGCTTGGTGCCTCTTAAGCTTTCAAATTGTTTATAATTTTACGACTGTTGCATGCAGATTAATTAAAGGCGTGAAAACATTAACCAGATCATAAGAACAACAGAATTCAACCACTTTAAAGCAAAATTACGCACAATTTACCAAAATTTAAGAACAAAAATACTGAACTCACTAAGCAGGGTAGTAGGGTAGGAATATATATGTAAGTTTTAATCTGAAATCTTTGTATGAAAGGTTATTCATTTTAGATAAAAACGTAGCTCGATTTGAAACGAAGGTGCTACTTTGGTAGACGTTTGCACGGATTTTTGGCGATTTACGTTGGCGCAATCGTTGGGCGGTTTTTACGATCGTCAGCCATCTTAAACGCTGTTTTGACGTATTTTACGCATAGTAAAATATTCGAAACATTAAAAAAATTAATTTCATTAAAAGTAATGGATTAATTTTTTGTTTAAAATGTCGTTTTAAAGATGGCAGGCAAATGTAAATAAATACATCAACTATGAGTATAAAATACTAAAGTAAGGTTATTATTACTTTTATATAGCATAGAAATAGAATAAAATCACCGCCATAAAAACATTGCGCCAAAGTTTAATTGGATTAAAATATTACTTAAACTGAATATCGAATTAAAAACTATCCAACGTTTAAAAACCATCCTACCTACGTTTAAAAACCATCATACCAACGTTTAAAAGAATTAAAACATTACTTAAATTCAAATACTTTAAAATAAGTAAATAAGAACGCTTCGTACACTAGAGCTAAAATAACAGCAATTAGAAGTTTACTGTCGGTAAAAAAGGAGGAATGTCTAATACTTTTTTTACCGTTACAGCGGTTATTTCTTCCACCGTGAATCACAATACCATATACGGCCGTCCTCAGAATCGGCCCTTTTAACGATCTTCATCTGTGACCCACATTTCTCGCACTTCATTGAAGAAGCAATTAGCGCGGTTTCCTTCAAAAATTTAAAATAAATTTCCTCTGAGCCTTGTAACAATTTATAAATAAATCTCTGATTAGGAAAACCAGGTTGGCCAAAATAAGGTCTCAAAGGACAATTTTTCGATTAAGATACCAATAATTCCTGGTACTTACTAATAACAACATTAATCTTCGAAAGGGACATATCCGTTTCCTATGAAATGTAAGGAATTCGAAGAGATGAATAATAAAATTTTAAAATGTCGCGGTAATGCACAAATATTCTGTAACCAATCAGGCAGCTGACTATATCAAGCATAGAATTAAAATTATTTAAATAATCATACATAATAACATCATTTTTCAAGAAAAAATGCAAAATTAAATTGTATTTTAATATTTAACAGCCATAAATAATGTTTAAAACATTAGATTAAATTTATAGATATTAAAATCAATTACTTTTAAAGTAATGTGACATCATTCATTACATCATTCACAACATAAAATTCCATAAAATATAATAAACAATAAAATTTTTATAGATTAGCTGCCTAGTGCATACAGGAAACGCATCGACAAATACCTGGAAATCCCGCTAAATAATGAAATACAATACTCAAGAAAAAAATTAACTCCCACTTTTAAACAAAAGACTGCATGCCTGAACTTCTACCTGAAAAATCAATTCAAAACTATATTTGTATAAAGAAAAATGAGATAAAAGCTATTCTCATTCAGATTTCGCAAAACTATATCAATACAAGAAGATATCTCAGTTACCTAAACCACATCGTCGAGTATCTCCAAAAAGCAAAGTTTCACAGTATAAACATTTAAACACGATACCTTTTCATTTCTTAGAAATAAGACCTTATTAAATTAATAAAAGTAACAAATTTCATTAATATGAAAACTGCTATAATTCAACGTGAAACAGCAATTAAATACACATTTACATCACTTATAACAAATTTTCATAAGCATGTACATTATTCATAATGTTCATTCTTCACATCATTTTATAACAAAACGGAAATATCCCTTCAGAGATACATACCGAATCTTCATTTTCAGTTCTTTTCTCATAGTACTCATGCACTGCCTGTAAAATAATTAAAATAATTTATTACATTTTTATCATTTTAAACGATAAATTCATACTATTAACATTTGTTAGATAAGTAAGTTTGCTTGCAGAAAATTCCGCATGAAATTCTATTTTTCCTTTAATTGTATGAAAAAAGCTTGTATCATAATGGCAAATTCAAAATCAAAACAGTAACACTGAAAATAGCATATCATGTGGATGTAATGAAGTGCATCTTGGAAAAGATACTTCTAAGACAATGTAGCTGAGCTCGCTATTATCGTGTTAATTAATGCATTGCATTAATTAGCACGGATATAGCACACATAATCGAAAGACTGAATTCCGGAAAACACAGATAATCTAAATTGGAAGTTCAGTGTAACACTGAGTGCCCACACACTTAATGCACGAAAAATCGAGCCGTCCCTTCCGCGATCTGTTGAGCCGAAGCGACTACGACACAAGACCGACACCAACAGCTTTTTTGTCATCATAGGCAGCTCAGAAACCGGTCTGGACTCTATGCCGTTGTCCATCCTATGCTGATATCTTAAAGAAATATGCTAACTATAATAATAAATCCCTGTAAAACTTAGTCTAATGCAAATTCTCCAAAATGTGAATGCAGTGAGAAGGGGGGGGGGAACATAAATAGCTATTTCGGTGAATGGCCTTGTACAATATCGTTACACCTGCGAAAACTCACTTAAAGAGCCTGGTTAATCTGGACCACAAACACTCTAGAACAATATAAGCACAAATAAGGAAAATTTTGAAACACTGTAAGGTTAATACCACTGTCTCTCAATAAGGCTTTACTTGCACATATAATTATTTTGTTATTGATATTATTTATTACTTACTTGTTTTTAAGTACTGTTTATTGAGCACTTACGTATTATTCCGTTGACCCAGAAACTGTGGCTAAGCACCATGATTTAGCGCATGATTATGGATGAGCTGGACGTGATTCGATTCTCGACAAACCATCTTTTACTTTTGTGAACAAGGTTCCATATTTTTCCTTGCATTTTGAAAGAAATAACAAAAATTTAGGACCTGCCTTTTACAGAATAGCAAATAGTGTACTTTTTACAAAGTTATATGATCCTTTCACGGGAAAAAGTATGCATTAATGGACAGGATATGGTTAGCTGAATATGGCCGAGAAAACAGTAATAGATTGGAGCAATTACTTTCAGGAAATCTGTGCTCTGTAAATAGAGTTTCTGGTACAATCGGAAAGCCTAACGAAAAAATAGAAATCTACAAAAGCATTTTTACGAAGTGTAAAAACAGAGTGGATCGAATACTGATTGTTTTCCAAAATATGAGGCGTCAATTCCTTCATAATTCCGCTGAAACCGATTAGCGCAACTTTGATGGAATCTCAGCCAACATTTATGGTTCTATAGTGGCTAACCTTCACGGTCGACAGGATATACTATGTATTGTTTATTGTTTACGATGGCATGGTCTGCATATTGTAGCGATTGTACGAGACTTATTGCATTGAAACTTATTGTACTGGCTCTAATAGTCTTACGTAGTGACTGAATGAGCATCTAGCTTTGTGAAATCCAACCGACATTGTTTGCCAATGTAAAACATTTTCTCTTAGATATCACAAATGCATCAAGAGGAAATCGTCCTATTAGGTTAACTTCCGGAGTCAGGAGCCATCTTGGCGGTGAGCTAACTCTAAAGAAATAACTTAATTCTTTCCCTTATACGTATGTTTTGTTTTAATTATAACCCTCGACTAAATTATGCAATGTCTTTTGCATGCCGGTACCGTTCCTACGCCGTGTCGATGCCATGCAGGTATCAGTCCGTCGCAATATTGATTGAATGCCTCAGACAACTCCAAGCATGTGACAAATATGCATTGATTACTTTATTCATTATTAAAATTTCTATTTTATCGTGCCGATTGTATCAAAATTTCTATTTTATCGTGCCAATCGTATGCTAATAACGAGTATTAGTCGTAATTAGTCTATGTCGATGTTGTACTAGTGTAGGTGCTACGCAGTATCCGTTTCATGAATGTAACTCAAAGTGGACACATGCCGCATGTCATGGGGCGTAAAGGTCCCACTATGCTAGATGTTTATACACAGTTTGCCAAGAAAATGTTGTTACAGATGCAGCAACGAAGACCTAAAAAGCTTTCTAACCATCATCTCTACAGTATTTGATGCCATGTTTCGATACTCTACGTGCGTCATAACTCTTTACGGCCTTGGCAAAACCTCCTGATTGCAGTATCCGTAGTCTGGAATTGGTACCATAATCTGCATACCACTCTTCAAGAAACTCATAACCATCGAATAATCTCAGCTTAGACTAGGCAGATTTAAGGCTGCTGATCGCTTTCCATTTCAGTCCAACCTCTAGTTGATTAATCATCGACTGTTTTTTAACTCAAATCACTCAGTCCTGTAATCTTTATTGCAGAAACACATTTAATAGCCGAACTTCATCTTTTATTTCGCATACATTGCATCTTTTACTAGTAATTTTTATTCCTCTGTTAGTTTCGTTTTCCATTGTTGTTACTTTTAGTGTTACTATACGCTTATCGAATCTTCTGTTTTCTTTAACTGAATTTGTATTTGCTTGTTCTTATGTCTCTGTTTATATTTATTTTAAAATATTAATTTTCAACATGGAGCTTATGTTCATGCGTTTAAATTAATCGCAAGCGTCTCTTCATTTTCCTTGCACTAAATTATAATATTTAGTTTTTCATTTAATATACGCTGTAATAAATCTAGGACACTTTGTTTATAATTTGTCCCTTAAAATTACAACTTAAATTTTAATTACTTTATCCTTACACAGGGTGCTACATATTATACATGATTAAAAGTATGAATACTTTTCTTTAATAGTAATGTTTTCAAATTACCTCAAGCTTGTTAAATTAAACTGACTGTAATAAGTTATACATATAAGCAAGTAGTCAAAAATAAAATCTCTCATGTCCCAAAAGTTTCAACTACGCAGCACATCCCCACCGTTAACTCGCTTCATCACTATTTATGGCCTATTTCTATGTACTATGACAAGCCACAATATTCGAAATATCGTAGTCAAGAGGGCAGTCCGTCCACTATGCCTACAACTGGGGCCCCTCAATGAAATCCACGCATTTGCTACTTCCATTAAGCAACACGGAAGCCTATCCACGCTTTGTTATAAAAATTCGTGCGGACATGAATAAAATTTTCAAGGTCTTTTACATCATGGCAGGATTTGGCCAAGATATGTGCCAACTTTACTAACGCACACTCACTAAACTAGTCTCACAAGTAACTGAGCATAACAAAATCGTACGTTCAGACTATTTGCAATAGCTCATTAGTATGCTTGTGTCAATAGTGTGTATAGTGAAGTAATTGCGCAGTGTACATACTGTGTATAAAATGCGCACGAAGGAATCTACCATACGCAATGGAACAAGTGGAAGTCGGAAGGAGCAATGTCTGGGGAATACGGCAGGTGGGGTAGGACATCCCATTGAAGCGCCTCCAAAGTTTCCTTGGCGAGTTTTGCAGCTTGTGGGCGAAAGTTGTCGTGCTGAAAGATCACTTTATCATGTCTTTTGGCATATTGGGGGTGTTTGAGCTTCAATGCTCGGCTCAGCTGCATCCACTGTTGTTTATAACGTTCCCCAGCGATGGTGTTTCGTAAGGCTGGAGTAGCCCAAAATAGATCACTCCGAGCTGATACCACCAGATGATACCACCAGATATCACTCCGAGCTGATACCACCAGATGATACCACCAGATATCACTCCGAGCTGATACCACCAGATGATACCACCAGATATCACTCCGAGCTGATACCACCAGATGATACCACCAGATATCACTCCGAGCTGATACCACCAGATGATACCACCAGATATCACTCCGAGCTGATACCACCAGATGATACCACCAGATATCACTCCGAGCTGATACCACCAGATATCACTCCGAGCTGATACCACCAGATGATACCACCAGATATCACTCCGAGCTGATACCACCAGATATCACTCCGAGCTGATACCACCAGATGATACCACCAGATATCACTCCGAGCTGATACCACCAGATGATACCACCAGATATCACTCCGAGCTGATACCACCAGATATCACTCCGAGCTGATACCACCAGATGCACAGCATTAGCTTCTTGCCATGAATATTCAGTTTGGTCGTTGAAGCTGAGTCATGGCCGGGCTTACTCCACGACTGTCTGTGCTTTGGGTTGTCGTAGTAGGTCAATTTTTCGCCCCCCGTCACGATTCGATGCAAAAACTCCCTTCCGATTTTGCCTTTGGAGCAGTTGTTCGTACATGAAAAAACGACTTTCGACGTCTCTTGGATTGAGTTTATACGGAAACCAATTTCCTTGCTTTTGCACCATACTCAGGGCCTTGAGACGCTTTGAAATTGCTTGTTGACTCCAAGGTTTTGGTCACTCCCAAAGTTTTGGTGAGATACTCTTGAGTTTGGCATGAATCTTGGTCCAATAACCCCTTCAAATTATCGTCTTCAAACTTGACTGATCACAAAGTTGGTTATTGATAGAGCTGGTACTACAGTTGGCTATTGATAGAGCATGTTCTCCATATGCTTCACACAAAAATCGATGTCCGTTAGCTGCACTTTTCTTCAAATTAAAACAAAAAAGAAGCGCTTTCCGCATTTTTTTTTTTTTTTTTTTTTTTTTTTTTTTTTTTTTTTTGGTACAAAGGCTCACATCTCACATTGGTTAAGCACAAAGAAAATTTGTTGTTTACACTTCAGCGAAATGAAACAGACTGATATTTAGATGGAAAGGCTGACGCTTTAACATGGATATAGTTACAAGATTGTTCTATAGGATTTAATACTAGTAACGTCATCTTATGTAAATCCCTTAAAACTTATTTGTACACCCTATACAAACTGTGCAAAATTTTTGCTCCTAAAGTGTACAACGTGTAAAACTCTGAAGTCCATAAACTATTAAAACATTTCTGTTTGAATTTCAAGACATAAGTTAGCATCTCTGACAGGCATAAACGATTTATGGATTATCTGAATCAGATATCTTTTTACTTCCTACTATTTTGCGAATTTTGTGAGCAACCTCAATGATCTTCATTGTTTCCATTAAAAAAAATATGTTAATCTGTAGTAATATCTATTCAATATGTTAAGCTATAATTCTAATACGGTAAAAAGCAGAAGTCGATTAATTCAGAAGCTGACAGGGGGTAATGTACATACTTAATGATATATTGTCTTGTAAATGTTAAAAACAAACATTAAATATTAAATGCAAGAGATCTATAGAATATGCAATAAATAGAATTAAAGCACAATAAATACATATGAAAAAGAATACATTTCATAAAAATCCCAAATTAAAACATTTTAAAAATTGGACATAGTTTCAAGTTTTAACATAGCTTTTTCTATAAAACCTCATATTTAAAATTTACGTAATTAGTCTACTTTACTTATTTGAACTTATTTGGATTTTTTATACCTCTCTTGCTTGTTCGATATTACTACATGTAGCGGGTACTAGTTTTTTGAAGTTCTCTGCTTCTACTGGGAAGTAAGTTTTCATGAATTCCAACACCATGCTCACATCCTGCAACAAAATATAGATCAGTTTGCTGATTGATCAGTATAAACAGATGCAAAAAAGAAACAAATGACGAAAAGGAGTAAATCCTTGAAATTTGAAACTGCAATTACTAAAATCTACATATTCAAAGGCTTTATAAACTACATATTTAGCGCAAGGTTTTTCTAAAATACTTTTCTTTGACCAAAAATTAAAATAAGAGAAATTATTTTCCCAAAATAACATTGGTCTTGACGTATATGGTCGCATATATGTTTAACAATCAGTTACATATTGTTACGAATTTTGTAAAATTGGTGCGTATGTACGGGTTCGAAGCAGTATGTTAATTATAAATTGCTTAAAGACATATAGTTAAACTCCGTTTATCCGAAATGGAGTAGAAGAGTCATTTCTAATAGTGAACAAGATGGTCATAAAGTAAATTCATTAGTACTTAGCATGGTTGTTGTATGACGTAATTTTTGTGTTATATCAGCCTATATTCATAACAAATTTCCTTGAAATATTATTACGAATTTTATATATATGTAAAAAATTTTAGTGAAATTATATGCGAAATTGTTGTACCTTTTGTATAATGTTACTTGAAATGCTTGAAAAAGTGAAACTCTGCCGGGAAAACATAGTTACAGGGGCAAGTATATTTAACATTGAGGCTATCTCGCTAACTGACGAGATACCGCCAAGATGGCGACGGTTTTGGCGACTAATTTTTGTTCGCAAATCTGGCAAGAAATTCCCAAAATGCACCAAAACTGACGATCATTTGCGGACATTTTTGTACGATCTCTTTATAACTTTATTTGGTACTATAGTTGAAGAATTGTAATTGATTTCTATATTTAACTATAACCATAACCGGCCCTTCTATATAGCTTGACATGTCTTCCAGTAATTTAGAGAAATGTTAGCTACTAGAGATTTCTCGGCGGCCGGGTAAACTTATATAAAACAGGACAGCCCATAATCTCTCAGTTGTTAGTTCATATCTGACTTCGGAGTATTAAGATCTCGTGAAAGCTTCGCCTCTTATATGCACTTTGCATTATGTTGTGCTTAACATTCTTAGTAGTTTGAAGTTTAACTACTGATTGTGCTCTGTGATACTCAGAAGATCTGTGCAAATGGTTTTGTGGAAAGTTCGAGAACTGTAGTGTTTCTTTTTGGAAAAATAAATTTTATCAAGATGCCATCGATTGTGTGTGCATTCAATCCATTACGAATCCATAGGTACGCAACAATATATCCATGGTTCTGGAGATAATCGAAAAAATACGAAACACTAGCATATTTATCAAATCATACTTTCATTCCCCGTAATATAACGAAAGTTCTAAAAAAATGATTTTTTGTTACTTTATCTTTAATTTTTCACTCAATTTTGCTGAAATTTTGATGGAATAAAGCTAAATTTTTAATAAAATAATACATAATGAAAGCAGTTTTGACTAAGCACTTACAAATGTGCTTGAATTGCTTCTTTTCGTGCAAATGATTTTAAGAATCTAAATTTAAGTTAGCATACTTCAATAAGCACATATTTCGCATTTTAAGCAAGTCTAAATAAATTAATTTTATCAAGCGAATTCACATGAAAAGTTCTTTCTTGAAATTTAGATTTAATTTCTATGCTATTGCCTTTCAATTAAATACGAGACATAATGCATCATTACTTTATGAAACTGATGAAAAAAATAAGATTGACGTTATTTAATTTTATTATCATCATTATTATTTCAGAAAAATGCCATAAAAATGATATTCTTGAAATTAAACGCGCGATAAAATTTATTAGATAAAACTGCAATCGTCTGATAAATATAATCTTCAGAAATGTGCTTTATTTAATTCAAATTATATTCTTAGAGCGGAAATTCTAGCTGATTTCTAACTGCTACATTCAATTTCTAATTGTTACATTCATTCTACAATAAAATTTTAATATGAATATAAATATTTATACTATACCAGTTCTGCCAACATATGTAAGCAATGCAAAGCTTTTGGGATTCCAGCTGAAAATAAGAACACATGATAAGGAAACGTATCATAATACAGACCGCATTATATACATTCTTAATATTTAATCCAAATTCATACATTTTTCTGTAGTTTTAAAGTCACGAAAAAAACTTCTTGGGATCTGATTTAATTTTATTTTAAATTAACAATTACCCAATAATGCTAAAATCAATAGGTAAGGCTAAACTGCATACATATTTATAAACAAAATAAGAAGTTTAAATCTTATGTGCTGTTTCATAAAATAAAGTAAACAAAATTTAATGCAACTTGCATTGAGACATTACAAAATGTACACATTCCCCAAACGGCTATTAAAGGTAATTTAGAATAACTCAGAACACGTCAGCTTGGCTTTAACACTTCTTGATTTTTAATTAGAATTAGGACCCACCAGCGGCCGAGCGGTAAAGTCTCTGAACACTGGTAGTTTGGTCCGAGGTTCGAGTCGCTCGAACGGGCTGGCTGTAAGGGCCTTTTCGTGGTTTTCGCAAAGTATAACGTGTATTCGAACCAGTCTTCCTTAGAAAGTCCCCCACGAAAGCATCCCTCCCCTTAGGCAGATAGTCCTTGTGACTTTGCCGTAATCACACAAACCAAACTAAATCAAATAGAATTAGTTTAAGATTAGATTTACGGACCCGTCATTTTGACGGACTTCGGACTTCATCAAAAAAAAAAATTATTTTTATAGTTTCCTAATAATTTAAGCTGAAAATTATCAGTATAATGAGAGGAATATCCGCATTATACTGATGATTCTGCAAATTTGTTTCCCCTTCAGGCCTTTAGTTTTAGAGTTCTGTATGATCTCTATGGATTCTCTATTCTATCTCTACGGGTACCCGTCAGAATGACGGGTAAGCTAGTTACGGAGTTAAACGTAATAACTCGGTTTTTTTAATCAAATAATTTTTCTGGTGACAAATGTAAACGTAGTTATCACGTAGATACTAAATAAAAAATCGCAATTAAAAGGAAATATCTTACGACAACTTCGAACCAAATATCAACGCACTGCGGCTCATCAGAGTAAGGGGTAGGTTATTTTAAAGCAGGGGACGTGAAAATGTGCAATGCCCCTCGTCGGAGCTCGAATCTGAACTTCTCGAATAGGCACCAAATGTGATGGCGTTACACTATAAAAGCGTGCTACAAGGAGAGAGAAAACACCTTACATACTCCCTCTTTTAAAAGGTGACTGGATAGTAGGAGATTCACTCGCCAAATCCTGGTGGTGACGAATTATTGTCCATCATCTTTTAGTTCGGGCGCCACTGTAGAGTTATTAGGTTATTTTAAAGCAGGAGATGTAAAAAATTAACAATGCCCTCGCCTGGACTCGAACCTGGACCTCTCGAATAGGCGCCGACTGTGCTACTGTTAGAACACGAAAGCTTGCTGGACGGAAAGAGAAAACACCTCATAGTTTATTTGCCAACTATGTGCTTAAAGCGTAAACACAAAGCATTAGGCTCAACACTAAGAAAAGATTTGCATTCGTTAAATTCCAGTTAATGTGTCAAGACATTTTAGAAAAAGTTTTAGTTAGTGCGAGCAGAGACAATTGAGAAGAAAGTATGAGACTAATATGGGGAAGCATTAGTAATATCTTTATAAAATTAGAGGAAAGTACTAGTTTTACTTTAATTTGACGAATAGTCACCATGAGTTACTCAAAAACAGATACTAAATTGCTAGAGAGAATAGTTAGTGTCAGCGAAGATTGCTCTGATAAGTCTGTTAACACTAAAACTATCACAACCTTTTCTGCACAGTACACCTGAAAACAACTACAAATTCATCAAATTGATGGTTTTTGGTAGTTCTAGTGTTGATATAGTGTTTTTAAATTAAATGAATCTTTTTTTTTTTTTTTTTTTTTAATAAAAAAGATTGTTTTCTGTACCCATCAAGTTGAAGGATGTTCGTGAATATCGGTATACAAAAATTATCCCTAACTTATTGTTAAAATTAGGTTTACTTTCTTCAGATAAATTTAACTCTGAGTAAATTATTAATTTCCCATATAAATTTAGTACAAAGCCTTCTAACGAATCACTAAGTCCGCCTTGGATCGTAGAAGCAATAAATGGTAGCTTAATCGCATTAACCTCAATCAAACCAATCATCTTGATGTCTTAATTGCGTTTAAGTAGTCGTTAATTTATATATTTATGGAGAGAATGTGCATAAAAGTAAAGTACCATTGTTTTTGCAGTAAAAAAATAAGAGAAGATCTCTATTCTTATGCGACATGTCCATCTGAAATTTAGGGCAGCATTTTTGGTTGTCGTTGCAATTTTTTTCCTTTGAAAAGCCAAGACAGCAAGATTTATACAAAAAAGAATATTCAGTTTTCTTTTATTCTTTTACTTCAATTCTTTTTTATTTGTAGGTAGTTTTTAATTGTTTGAAAATATATGTCATCGTTTGATAAAGTTACTAAGCTTCTAAAAAAAGTTAAATCCTTTCAATCATACCAATCAACAAGAATTTTGTTTAAAAAATATACTTTAATCCCTCTTAATTATTTTGTGCTTCTGTTTTAATTAAAAAAATGAAATTTATTCCTTTGGTTCCTTTTTTATTCCTTGTATGAAGTAAAAAAGAAGTAATGTAATGGCGAAAAATTTCGGGTATCATATTTCAACGAAACTATCCATTTTGACCGCTACCGAATGCAATTTAACGATGTTTTTGCCTGACATCTGTACGTAAGGACAGATTAAAAAAACTCTTCCCACATAAAAAAAAAAAAAAAAAAAAAAAAAAAATTATAAAACTGATTTAAAATGAATTTTAAAGAGATGTTTTTCGTGACTTTTTTTGTCGTTTTTTGAGTTACGTACAAAGGTTCGTAACTCAAAAACAAGTAGCCTCAAGAACGGTGAAATTTTGTAGTATATAGGGCTACTATAACATGTAGATGTGCACCTCCTATTTTGGTTGCAATCGGCCGCACCAAAAGTTTATAAATATATGTGTGTGTATATATATATATCCACTCTGTTATTCGGTTCAGTGAGCTCAGTTTCTTTATTCCTAAACGTTTGCAAATTGTGGATTTTTTGCTTTAAAAATGATTGATTTAAGTTGTTCTTATCTTTCGGATTGAGCCCACCAGCGGCCGAGCGGTAAAGTCGCTGAACACTGGTAGTTCGGTTCGAGGTACGAATCCCGCGAACGGGCTGGCTGCATGGGTGTTTTCGTGGTTTTCCCCATGTGTAACATGTATACGAGCCAATTTCCTTTAGAAAGTCCTCCACGAAAGGCATCCCTCCCCTTAGGCAGATAGCCCTAGTGTGCTTTGCCATAATTAAATACACCCCACCTTATTTTTCGGTTAAGATTTTTATGCTTTTTGTTAACCTGCATGCAATAATGGTGGAATTATCAACATTTTTAGAAGTTTTTTAGTTTTTAGTTTTAGAAGCTGAGCCTAATTTTTTATTACGATAGCAGCCATGTTTGTTTACATTTAAACTTAGCAGAATAGTGGATTTGTTGCCAATCTAGAGAAACTAAGCTTCGCAACAACAAAGTAACGTCTTCTTTTATTATTGTGGATTAAATTATGCTTAATTCATTCTGGAATTATCATTTAAATTATTAGCTTGTTTTTGTGTACAAACTGTAATTTTAATTGTAAAAATTGTTTTTTTAATTGTTTTATCTGTACTTTGTGTTTTATGTTTTTCTATATCTTTCAAATTGTTATCAAAATATTTCGAATTTGTATGTATTTTTGCCTTGCAGCGAACTGAATTAATTAGTAGCGCATGCGCATTAGGTAAGCGGTGCTGAATCGTCTGTGAAAAACTGTTTCTGTTTTATTTGTTTAATTTATTTTATATATCGTTTTAGATTTATTACAGTATTTGAATAGAACTTGTGATAATTCTTCGGATGTTATAATTTTTGTGCACTCTGAGTTAAAAAATGAAAGAGATGTAACGTTGTTAAGTGGAACTAGCACCGAAGTGTCGCTAGGGTAAATAAATATAGTGAACTTTTAAGAGTGCCTTTATTCTATTGCTCTTTATGCGCTATGCACGAAGTAAATTTAATTCAAAATTCGTTAACTGTTAATTCAATATGTTTAAATGAAATGCAGGAAAACTGCGTATAATTTAATATTCCGTAGAAGAAAGTCAAGTGGTGTACACATCAGATTTTTGCATAACAAAATTATGACAATTTCCGAGAGGTTAATATCTTTCTGAATTCTGACATACCCCATCTGTAGTGTTTTGGGCTCGTGAATACATTTCATTACAGAATCTTGTGAAAATATAAAATTTTTGTTAAGCAGTATAGTTAACGAGAAAATCTTACGTCTGAGAATATCTGAACTACAACTTGTACAAATAAAATACTCTTGCTTTCGATTTGAGGGGATCGAGGGAAAGAATAATATCATACCATAAGGTTCTAGTCTAAATTCAGATATTAAAATGCACAAATCACCTTATAAGGTATTTCTCCCACTTTCCTAGCGTCCTTCGTGGTGTAGTGGTTCTGCACGCTGGGCCGGTATTCCAGAGGTCCGTGGTTCGATTCCCGGCGAAGGCGTTTGCTAATTTTTCCTCTCTCTGGCTCCAAAAAATACCTAATGTCTCTACAGTGGCGCCCGGACTAAAAGGGTTGTGGATGATGATTCTCCGCACCCAGGATTTGGCGACTAGGTCCCCTAAAACCCTAGCCGCCCTTTAAAAAGGGCAGTATATAAGGTATTTCTTCCACTTTTTTAGCGTCCTTCGTGGTGTAGTGGTTCTGCACGCTGGGCCGGTATTCCAAAGGTCCGTGGTTCGATTCCCGGCGAAGGCGTTTGCTAATTTTTCCTCTCTCTGGCTCCAAAAATTACCTAATGTCTCTACTACCTATTCTAATTAAACTAGGCTTGGTGAAAAATTTTGTGATGGTAAATGGTGATAAAAAAAATTATTTTTGTTTTCTGAAAATATTTTTCCTAAATTACCAGGGCTCACCAGCGGCCGAGTGGTAACAGCGCTGAATAGTTCTCCGACCTGGGTTCGAATCCAGGCGAACGGGTTCGTAGTTTTCTCCATGTGTAACGTGTATACAAGCCAGTTTCTCTTAGAAAGTCCTCCATGAAGACATTCCTCCCTTTAGGCAAATAGCCCTAGCGTGCTTTGCCGTAATAAACTAAACCAAACTAAATTAGTAAGAATAAAATTAAGGATATAAAGTTTAACTTATCCATCTTTTCTTGATTAACCTTATCTGGGTTAGATCAATTTTTGACGTCTCAAAATGACTAATGGATAAGCTTAATTTCAATAACACAAGGATAAATTCAGCTAAACATTTATATGTTATTCTTTGTGCTTTTTTTTAAAGCTAAACAAAATTATCTACCACTTCTTGCGGGGTTTAGAATTAATACAATATCTGAATGACAAGAAATTTCCTTTATTAGAACATATCTTTAAGTTTGTATACGTGAGGTACCCACGTCTTGGGTTATTTGCAAGCGCTAGGAACACCGCTAAATTTTTAGTGCTTAATCTAGAATAATTTTGAGTACCCTCATTTAAGTTTAACTTATCCATCTTTTCTTGATGGATAAGGTACACTTAAGGTTCTGCCTATCAAGTTCCGGCTCCAACTTTCTCACTTCGCGCTGTTTCAAATGTAAACAAGCAATGGCCGCCATCAAAAAAATTATTAGGCTTAGCGGCACTTCAACAACTTTAAAATTGTTGATAATTCTATGCTTAAGCTAGAATAATTTTTTGTACTCTCATTTAAGATTCTGCCTATCAAGTTCCGGCTGCAACTTTCTTTCGTCCAGCTAACCCTAGCCCATCAGAAGAAATTCTTTAACAGATTTCTTAATCTTTATACTCTATGCTTTAGTTTAATTTTTTTCTCTTTTAGAGAACTTAAAGAACTTAATAATAAATGAAGATATGCAGGCCGTTTCCATAAAATTTTATTAAAAATGGAAACATGTTAAAAATGAAAATGAAATTCTAAAATGCTAGCTGACTAGGTAATGTTGGCGTATGAGAAAGAATGTAAAATACAGATTGTAATTATATTCTATGATAAATAATAAATATCACTAACTGCTATAATTTATAAATGTGAAATAAAAATATTTAAAAAAATAGATTAACTAAAAAAAAAAAAATCGATAATCGGACTTGGAGCAAAAATTGCTGCAAAGTCCAGTTTAATTAAATGAAAACGGCTAAACTTACATGGTTCGTGACAAACTTCATTCTCCATGCATTCTCCATAGATATCATCTACTCCTTCGTCACTATTTATCTGTAAAATAGCCGAAAAAAGAGCCAAAGTAGACAAAAAAGCATTGAATTTCATTTTAAGATGCAAAGTAAGAATTCAAAACTTCTCTCACAAGCTTCGGATTAAAATAGAATGACTGCAATTAGATACAGAATAACTCAATACTGCGCACTGGTGTAGCTGTCCCCCCTCTGCTCCTGCTTTTTCCATAAGACACTTCTATTTTTTGCATGTTACAACTGAACACACAATTATGAAACATTATGTTCGATATTGACAGTAAACACAACAAAGGAAGCATCTACTCTTAACTAGTTTTCATCGCTGAAAAACTACTTTCGTGACTTACAGATTTTACTCTGTAGGAGGAAACAATTTTTTCGTATGTCAATATGCAAACCCATGAAAGCTGTCTTTTGTGAAAAAAATTTTACTGTTTTTAACTACTTATTCTTCTAGTTTTTTGCGTAATATTTTATTCTGAAAAACACATTGAAATAAAAAACATTTCCTCATAGGTACAGAAAAAAATAATTTGTACACTAAATTTGATCTAAATGTCATCTGTGTTAGATTGAAATATGCCTAATACGAAACAGATATCACGAGAAATCTTGTAGAAAAGATGTATAAGTATTGTTATACATCTTTCCGCAAGTTTTCTGTGATATTCGTAGATTTTGTTAAACAGTAGACTCAGACGCTGGATCTCCAGATTCATATATTGTTCGTTAAAAAGCCTTCTTCATTACCTTCAAATTAGAAAAGAAATACAATGGTTTCTGGTTAATACACCATATTTTGTTTTTGCTAATAAACAACAAAACATTTTAAAGATAATAATTACTTATGTCAGTATGCAAACCCATGAAATAATATGATATTTGTTTTGCATGTTTGCATATTGACATATAATAATTACTTATTTATTTTCAAGACATGCAAGGAAATAATACATTCAAGACTGTACTCCCTCTATGTATATGAAATTTTTAGAAATCGTGGATATTGATGCAAATTAAATACTACAGTTTGCCGTCCAACCGGAATAGTGGTTAGTGACTCGGAATGCCATAGTGAAAGGCCCGGGTTCGAATCCAGGCGAAGGCATGGATGTTTGTAAATGTATAGTGTCTGTGCGTCATGGAGGCAATCTAAACATGCGATGCACCGAAAGTTCTCTCGAGAGGTTGGCGACAAAAGAAGAGGGGTGGGAGACCCTCGGGTACTCGCTTTCTAAATTAGGGGCGGAAATGAGTTAAAGCCGGGTTGTCACCTATATGTTGCTCAAGACTCTTGCCAACGACAGGTATGTTTGACTTTTTTGAAATTGATTGTCAGAAAAATGTGATTGGTAATAGCAATAACACCATACTAGAGTTTAGATGCAGTTCCAGTGTTCTAATAGAATTTGCTCAGTGGTCAATTTTCTACCATATTAAACTTCAAACCATCTTTTTTTGTAGATATTTCTTTTAAATTTCATTATCTGTATGATTTCGTATAAATTCCGTATCCCAAAACAAAATTATAATATCTGTGTGCCTTTAAATCTGGAATTAAGTAGATTAAATTTTCATTATGGAATTTCATTATGAATTCAAAAAAAGTTCCCGCTTTCGAGAAAGTTGACTGTTTGGGCTTCAATCTGTGTATAGTTCCGGCTAGCTCTAACACAGGGTTCTGTGTTTCCTTATAGGGCTCCATGGTAGATGGGACAGTCGGACCCGAATCCTTCCTATTTTCAATATAGAAACTTTAATTTCTTCCAATCACATGGAAACGAAAAATTTTTGTGCTGCTGAGCGAATATGCACTTCTACGATGTTATCCCAAACAAAGTCCAAAGTTCTTAGTCATTACTGGTCAACTAGAAAATCTACCACCATTCCATATCCACAAGCATACTGTGGCCGCGGTTGGCGAGCCAAAATGCACAAAAAAGCCCCGTTCAGGATGTATCCTTATTAAGACGATATCTCATGCGCAATCCGCCTCTCTCCTAAAAATGACAGACACGGATGAGTATTCTATTAATGTGCCCCCACATAAGTCTTTGAATATGTCCAGAGGTGTTGTTTCAGAAACAGACCTGTTATCAGTCCCTGAGGAAGAACTGTTAAAATAACTGGCTGCGTAAAACGTGTGTGAGGTTCGCCGAATTAAAATCCGTAGGGATGGGCAACTTGTTAACACAAAACATGTTATCCTGATATGTTCTCATCTCCAGAGCTATCGAAAGCCATTAAATCAGGATACCTGAATTGTCTCATCAGACCTCACGTGCCGAACCCACTGCGCTGTTTCAAGTGTCAACGGTTTGGTCATGTAAAGGCCGCATGCCGTGGAAAACTGGCGTGCGCTTCCTGTTCTGTAACCGGTTGTGAAAGTCAGGACTGTATAGCCGATCCAAAATGCGTAAACTGTCATGCCGACCATTCGTCATACTCATGAAACTGCCCTAAATGAAGAAAAGAAGAGAAAGAAATACCCCTTAATCTACAATGACGGGCATAGCCCGCGTACGATGGTCGGGCCAAACATAACTTTCACGGGCATATCCCGAGTATGGTGGTCGGGCCAAACATAACTTTCACGGCCATAGCCCGCGTACGGTGATCGGGCAAGAAGTGAATATTACGTGGAATATTTGATACGCAATTACAGTCTGATGCAATAATTGTGGTAGACGCAAGTATTACAAAATGTTTATTTATACAAAACTCCAAAATACAAAATTAGTAATCTGTAACGGTATGATATATTTCAAAGCATTCTGGTACATGTAACGGAACTTGACACTTTTTACACTCGTGTTCTATGTGAATTTTCTCGTACTTGATCTGCATACTGATTCGTTTCGGTTACAATATTGTTCCAAAATATATCATCAACTATTAGATTAAATATATCAAATTCTCCTCTACTTCCTCCTAATTGACATAAGGCTTCCTCTCTTATGCCAGGAGTCATCGTATAGTCCCAGATTTTTGGACTATTTCTTATTTCTTTCCAAAGCCAGGACTCTGGTAGTTGATCGTCATCGGATGTATCATCAATAATTATTCGCCTATACTTTCTTCGAAAATTACATAATTAGTCATGTTTACGATTTCCCGGATTAGCGTGTTACACAAGTCGTGCAAATGTCCCAAACGCTGCGCGAGCTTGTATACAATTTCAGCCCAAACATCTTCGAATCTAAATCGTAGGTTAAGGGGTTAAGATTACTAAAAAAAAAAAACCTCCTATCCTGAAGCTAAGAAAATGTATAGCACAGGTCAGCCAAGACCGAATGTTTCTTATGATGAAGACACCAAATCGTTTCGATCAATAAGCAACAAAACCTTGCATAATTTACAGGAAAAAAAAAACCCGCTGTATCAAAAACAAATGGCAATAAAAGGTCCTCTTCCGCCCAAACAGACAACAGAAAGTTCGGAAATAAAAATGCAAAGAACGGAGAGGTCAAAAAGGAAAATTAAAAGCTCCAAAAATAGAAGCCAAAGCTCTGTTGAAGGAGTTTTTCTAAATCAGGAAGAAACAGATGAACAAGACTTCAGAATATGGCTAAAAAAAGTGCCTTTTAAAAATATTGTTGCGTGCGTACGGGTTCGTTATGAAATGAATGCACAAGTCCGATGAAAAATGAACAAACATTTATTATTATCACAACAAAAATGCTTAAATTTTCTCAAATTATCATGCAGTATTACAATATCTCACAGTAGTTTTCTTTTAACTACTCAAATGTCAATAGAACGTAATTCAAAACAGCTAAAGAACGCTAATCCGCGAATTCGCTACAATCAACAACAGTAGTTTTCTAAACAACAACAAACTAAGCAACTACTAACTACAAACTGAGATGTTTTCCTCCTTTTATAAGATTTTAAAATCACGCGCTAGAATTTTCCAGCACTTTCTCGAAATCAAAAAGAGATATTTATTTATTTAACGCACGCGCTCTTGTATTTTTAATTTTTCCGGCTTAGCTTTCTTTTAATATTCGTCACGCGCTGCACTGCGCGAGAAATAAAACCATTTAATTTATAATTGAACTAACATTAGCTTTTTAAATACCAAATTCGTAACACTGCCCCCTTCCCAAGGACTGCACGTCCCGGGCAGTACAATCCCTGGACAGGAAGCTAAACTTACAACTGTGGCATAAACATTACATTACAATATTCATTACAATATCAAACAACATGAACAATAAATGCAATAACTAACTTAAACAAATCAAATCAAATACACATTTAAAAAAAACAAAAAGGACCATGATCTGATACTATTTACAATTATTTACATTACGTACTATGGCCATAGTAATGTGCTAACCTGTCGTAAGAGTTCGAAGATTCACGGATCCGAACCTCGACGTCATTCGTGTTCAGCACTGTATATGGACCATCTGAAGGTGACTGTAATTTAGGACTCAGTCCTTTTCGTTGAATCGTGTTCCACAACCACACCTTGTCTCCTTTGTTGGATCTATGTCTAGTAGCTCTTGTGTCGCATCTGGTCTTCATTTTCTCCGTCGCCAAGTTGACTCGCTTTCGTGCAGAACGATGCATCCTCTCAAACCGGGCCTGGGCATCTTGGATGTGTTCCTCAGGCGATGAAGGAGCATCCGTACGGCGATCAAACAGGCGGTCACAAGGCAGACGAAGGTCTCGACCGAAGAGCTTCTGAGATGGAGAATATCTGGTAGTCTGGTGTTTCTTTTCGACCCTAGCATCATTTCGGCTGTTTCTCGAGCTGGTTCTTTCGGACAAAGCGTCGGCATTTCCAGGTGAGGATCCCTTCTTAGGATGGATAGTCATGTCTTCAGATCCTGAAAGCAGTTTGTTGTTTTTCAAGTCTAAGGAAAAATTGTATTTCCTTAAAAAGTCCAATCCGAGTATGCATGGATCTGTAATATCCGCCACATATGCCGTGTGATGGTAGGCGGCACTTCCAAATGTGATGTTTACGTTTAACTTCCCAGTTATGTCGATCTTGTCACCAGACGCAGTCTGAAGGGTAACACAGGATGGCGTCCAAATAAGTTTATCTTTAAACTGTTCAGCTAAATCTTTCCTAATGATGGTAACATTAGCTCCTGTGTCAATGATCATACTGCAAGGAACTCCATCGATATTCCCATTGATGGACAGTCCGTTATTGTTGCCACTCACTGTATAAATTTTAAGAGCTTTAAAACAAGGTTTTTCACTATCTGGCAACCTCCGTTCCTCGATATGGTCACTAATTTGTTTGCTGCGTTGTTGCTGGGAAATGGTCTTATTTTCCGTACCTCGGGGTGTTCTGCAGTTTCTGCGTATGTGGCCTTCAACTCCGCAGTTCCAGCACTTTAGAATTAGTTTCTTTTCACTTCTGTTCCGTCTCAAGCCACTGACTTGTCTGGTAAAATCATCTGCTTTATATTCCGTACCCTGGGGTGTTCTGCAATTCCGCCTTAGGTGACCTTCACTACCACATCTCCAACACCTTAGAGCTACTTTCTTCTCGCTCCTACTCCGTATCAAATCTTCGACTTGTCTGGCTAAATCATCTAAACGAGCCATCAGTTGATCCACTGGCTCATGGACTCGCACAGCTCTAACTGGGTAGCGATCTCTACTAGTTGCTTGCTGGGCTGCCTCGAATTTCATGGCGTACACTAGAGCACTTTCTAAATCTTTTACATCCGCCATTCGTAGAGCTTTCTGTATTTCAGTATCTCGGATGCCGTCGATAAAGTATTGCAAGGACAGGATTTTCCTTGTTTCTGTCGGGCATTCCGAAAAGGCGAGATGGGACAGCCTTTCAACATCCGCGGCGAGCTCCTGAAGTGTTTCGGTAGGCTTCTGTTGACGAGATTTTAATTGGAGCCTGCTGTAGTCTTTTAAACACTTCTCCCCAAAGCGCAACTCCAAGGCGCCGGACAGAGCTTCGAAATCTAACCTTTTGTTTTCGGGAAGAGTCTGAAGGATATCCGCTGCGTCGGCTCTTAGAGAAGCGGCGAGATGACAGGCCTTAGCTTGGGAATCCCATCCATTCGCATCCGCCACGATAGAAAATTGTGTCTTATACACCTGCCAGGAGGTGTTCCCATCATATGTGGATAGCTTCAGAGGTGGACGAGCAGGCATTGGTAAGAATTTAAAATCATCACTCCTGCTCCCTGCCGACGCTACGAATTTCTTTAAAGTATCCATTTCTTTGGCAACTGCAGAAACTCTCTCATCAATTTGTTCTTTTACAGAAGAAACTCTTTCTTCTATTTCTTCTTTCACCGAAGAAACTCTTTCTTCAATATGTCCAACTTTATTTTCAACTGCGTCAATTCTGCCTTCCATAGCTTCAAATTTATTTTCTATTATGCAAGTAATTTCTCTTTTCATTTCTTCTTGACCAGCTTGAACGGCTTTCATTTCGTCCTTAACGGATTCCTGGCCCAATTTCATTTCTTCCTTAACGGATTCCTGGCCCAATTTCATTTCTTCCTTAAATGATGCTTGGCCAGCTTCCATCTTTTCTTGGAATGCAGCAAAAGCACTAATGAGCTGTCTCAATTGTTCTTCCATCGCTCTTGTTATTGGCATTCAAATCCCACTTCTGACACCAAAAATTGTTGCGTGCGTACGGGTTCGTTATGAAATGAATGCACAAGTCCGATGAAAAATGAACAAAAATTTATTATTATCACAACAAAAATGCTTAAATTTTCTCAAATTATCATGCAGTATTATAATATCTCACAGTAGTTTTCTTTTAACTACTCAAATGTCAATAGAACGTAATTCAAAACAGCTAAAGAACGCTAATCCGCGAATTCGCTACAATCAACAACAGTAGTTTTCTAAACAACAACAAACTAAGCAACTACTAACAGAGATGTTTTCCTCCTTTTATAAGATTTTAAAATCACGCGCTAGAATTTTCCAGCACTTTCTCGAAATCAAAAAGAGATATTTATTTATTTAACGCACGCGCTCTTGTATTTTTAATTTTTCCGGCTTAGCTTTCTTTTAATATTCGTCACGCGCTGCACTGCGCGAGAAATAAAACCATTTAATTTATAATTGAACTAACATTAGCTTTTTAAATACCAAATTCGTAACAATATTTTCAAATTCATTACTGCTCCTTGCAGAATCTTACATCTTCATTCAGAAAGGAAGATTTAATTAAAATTGTTATATTTGTTGAAAAGACGTGTAGTATCTTAATCCTCCTCCTAAAACTACATTTCTAATTCAACCTCTTGATAAATATGGATTTCAAATTCGGAAAAGTTTTTCTTCGAAATTTTCATGTTCTAATAACTGAACAATTTGAATGTCGTTTGTTTCAACGGAACAATATTTTCAAATTACAAGCTATTGCACACAATCGGTTATTATCGTCTCGCAATATAAATATGTGGAAGTACTCCTAGTAAACATACAAAGGTACCCCGATCAGTTCAAAAATCCTGGTGAATTTCTATTTTGTAAACCAACTACAGTTGTTCGCCATTATGAAATCTGTAATTGGATACAGTTAGTTAAATGTAATTGATGTAAAGTAAATTATTGATTTAACCTCTTTTTCTCCCCGACTCATCTACGTTAAGAATTCAATACGCAGTCGATGTATTTATTATCAGGCAAAGTATGCACTACTAATATTGCGCTAAAATGATTATATAAATACGGTGAGTGTTTACACAGTTTTAGAACGTTTTGGAGCCATTTAATTAATGTTTAAAATGCAAAGCGTATTTTTTTAAATGTTTAGTTTGATTGTCTTTTTTTTTTTTTTTTTTTTTTTTTTTTTTTTTTTTTATTTTAAGTCTGCATCGTGATTACCATGTTAGAAGGGCTTTACATAAAATTTCCAGTATATTTATTGCATTGGTATTGATTTCTAATCCTCTTCCACTTCTTTTCAGAGTCAAGTCGTCGTGAGTTTGGGTTTTATATATGCTCTTTTCAAGGGACCAGATGCACAACGGTTCATAAGTGAAAAGTCACGGGACTTTGATTACGTTGAAAAGGTATATAAGCAATACTCTTATGAGTCTTCATAACTTAAAGAATACAGTAGTACTTTTCAAATTATGACTTGTTGCTTTGTCTTGGTAAAGTTTCCCTCTTTGAAAGTTATTAGGATGGACGTAAAACTTTGCATGTGCACATCATTCAAGTATCGTTGAGCCGTCATAGATATCGTTGGGTTGGATATACGATCTAGAAGTGACCTAGAATTGTACGCAATTGCGCCCCGAACTCTGATGCCTCGTTTTCGCGCGATGGGACGTTCCACAATTGCTGCTAGACTGGACCCGTTACCACATCAACGCCACACTCGTACGCGGCGAATATCATTTGAAAAAGAGAAGCGTGATTCATCTGAGGACACGACCCTGTGCCATTTCGTCGTCCACGTCACTCGAGCTCGGCACCATTGCTGATGTTGGCGTCTATAATTATGGGGTCAAATGTAGTCTTCTTAACAGACGCCACGAATGCAGGTCACTAGCCACCAATCGGCAGAAAATGGTTTCGGTCGATATGGGAACATCCAAGGGTGTTTTGAACATGCTGCTGAATGGAGGTAGAAATAGGTTGCGGGTGCGTCGATCCACGCGCGCTGACGCCACTCTGGCCAAAGAATATGTATTGTTAAGAAGGAAAGCTTCGCAGAAGCAGAAGTGGCTCCCTCCGAACGAAAAGGGACACAACTGCGCATGCGTGAAATATCTGTCGCCAAAAGAGCGCCAAAGCTCGAAGCTATGTCGAAGTTCGAACAGGTTCGACGGTCACGTTTATCAAGAGTTTAAAGCTGTGTAACTACATTTTTTTCCCCTACATATTGACAGATATAAAATCAGACATCAAACTGCGATATGGATAATACTGATACCTAATAGTTCAACTAGTAAAGCAAAAAAGCACGAAAATTCCGGGTATAATTATCGTGAAACGTCAAAGAACGATTCATCTTAACCTGTATTCCTCAATTTCCTGTACACGTGGTGGAGGTGGAAAATCTCGGCCAGGTACATCACAAAGGGGGGAAATTCTCGCCAACCGGTTCCGTCGCCAAATCCCTTGGCGAATTGTCCCTCTTCTTTCTAGCGGCGTAGGAGACAAACTGGTTTACATTACGTCTATGGAGCCTTTCCTTCTTTACATAGACTTTCTTTGCTCTGGCTGCACCGGCACCCCTCGAACTTAGCACATTTTCTTGTTCTAACCATCGACCCCACAGCCAATGCGCTGTGGGCGCGTCCAGGTGCGTGTCAGCTGAGATTTGCAGTATGGACCAACCTGCCCTTCTCAGTCCGATCATCATGTCCCTCGTAAAATCGTCTGTCTGCTGGAACTAGCTCCGTTGACGACGGCTTGGCATTCTCTGCTATTTAGACGCGTTCTTTGAGACAAGAACACATTCTCTACGATGGTTTCCTTAGTAGAAATAACGGCACGAAACTGGAACATTCTGCAGGTTATTCAACGTGCGTTGGAGAGCTGCGCATTTCACATCATTCGCCATTCGCATAACTCGGTGACGTGCGTTTACCCTGAAATATGCATAATTTTCGGACTTGGCGTTGCATTTTCAATATCAAGTAGTGTTTTATAAACCGCTAAATGTTAGCTAAAAATTTCGCAATTTAACGAAAGACATGAATTCCGTTTTAACACATTTTTATTTAAATCTAATAAAAAAAACAAGGAACAGCCAAGGAAATAATTTCATATCCTTTCACGAAACTTGATACTTGCGCATATTATGATTACCATGCTAGAATATCACTGTCGACTATTTTGAAAAAAAAAAAAAAACTGTCGCCAGATGGAGTCATTTAGTAATGAGTAAGCGCAATATCACACACCCTACCGTCTCAAAACACTAGAAAGACTGTAGGATTCGCGCAATAAGAAAACACCGAATAACCATGACACGAATTTATGCGGTAACGATTTCGCAAAAAAGACTGCTATTTTAAATGCTTAGGGATTTTGATCGCCAGAATGATTTTCCGAAAATTTTAAATCTGTTTGTCAGATTATCTTAAGATTTAAGCTTGTAGTTCTTTCAGCTACTTGTATGTTACCTTTAAAACTTGTATCTATCAATTAATTATCTAACCAATAAAGAGGGATCCTTTCAAACTTCAGTCAGCATCATTGGCAGGGTCTCCGCTAACTTTCACTATTTACTTATAGAAAAGTAAAATTCAGTACTTGTAAAAAAATTAAAGAAGTGCATAACGATATTAACAATTAAATCTTTTAGAGTAGTTATGTAACAACTTCAAGTCTCCCTCCACTCGATTCAACGATGCATTTTACTTTTGCGACAAAAGGAAATACAAGCGCCCTTCCTGTGGAAAGGTATCGCGCACGTAACACAATAGCCATTGTACCCACTGCACGAAATCGCGGCGATGCTTTACGTTTAATCGCTTGCTGGGAAAAGCACGCAACTTTTCAAATATGTTTTGAATTATTAGGCGGGCATTGTGGATTTTATAGATGGACGTCCATCCTTTTTTGGATTGATTATTGAAATAAGCAGTTTAGCTTATTGTTCAGTTATGTTTTCACCTGTCGTTATTATTCAGTTTTGTTGCAGCTAGCCAGCAATCGCAGTCAAATATCAAGGAAATTTTCATTTATTCATTCCGAGAATTTTTTTTTCCAAACGAGCAATATGGGCTCATTTGCATTTTGTGTGAGGGGAACGGCTTCCTAAACCACAAAATAATACAGCTTCTCCACGAATTACGCTGGATTTTTTATGCGCAGGATATCTTACTTTTAAAATAATTACTAGAAATATTTTTATCATCAAAACAAGGCAGGAATTAATGCATTATAATGAATTCACTAAAATCAGTGGTGTAGCGGCAGGGGGGCAAAGGGGTGCATGATGCCCCGGGCGCCGCTCGTAGAGGGGCGCCAAATGGTGTCCAAACAATATTTTCCGGAAAATTTCAGTTTTTATTTTGTTCGATTTCTGGAAAATATATTTAAAACTAATAACTATTGTAATATAATTAATTATTTATTTTCTTGATTTGTCTGATAAAATGTGTAATAAAATGTTTGCAGTACATCAACCAAAACGTTCTTTCTGACCATTTTATTTCTCCAAAGTAGAGACATATTTTTATATTTTTACACGAAATGCACGCATATCTCTCGCTTTTTATTTTAAAACGATAATACGACCTTCTCCCGAATTTCTCAAACATATCTAGTTTCCAATATCCGATTCCATAATCTGGAAATGACATTTTGGGAAAATCCTAACGCTTCCGCTACAATGGATTGCATTTGACTCTCCTGTAAACGACTGATGGCCTTCTAGTCTACTGTTTCTACTAAGTCATCTTGCTGAGACATCGGACTGACTGCTGCAAACAGTCAACTCTTGTCAATTGTTTTTAATCTCCTACTACAAAAGGAATGCTGCAGGTCGCTTTTCACTCCTTATCTTAAACTCATAGTTTTCGACGTCACAGACTAAATTTGCATATTCCCAACTTTTTAAACGTTATAATTTCCCTTTGTAATCTCTTCTATTGCCTTTTGTTCAAAAAGGTTATCGATTATATGGTTTTCATACCGAACCCACAATATCCCCTAATTGTTTTGAGCAGTGAATGTTACTTCATGACGTTACTCCGCAGTAGAAAAGAAACGGAACCTAAAATTCCACTACAGATCTATAGAGAAAATGTTTTTCCAAACCTAAGAGTCGCACTTTAAATACTACTTACTATTTCGTTATTAAATGCTAGATATGAACGTTCGTTCAGCAAATTAAAATAAATTTTCACATATTTACAATCAACGATGGGCCAAGATCCCCTAAGTCATCTAGCATTTTTAAGCGTGGAAAGAGAAAAATTTGAAAGGATCGACTTTGATGAAGTAAATGATAAATTTGCTTCATCCAAGGTAAGAAAAATGTATACATAGTAATTAATTGTATTCATGTATTATATTATTATTAATAAATATAAGTGCCCGACCATGTCGAGGTGCACGTGATTGAAGCGAGATGAGAGCAAATTAAAATTTTTAAGTTGGCTGGTGGTGTGTCTGACAATTTTAGATCTTTGGCACTCCAAGCACAAACGTGTCCGGTTGGCTATGTCCTTTTGCGTGCTAGGCCATACGAAACGTTGCTGTATCAGTTTCCTCGAAGCCTTGATGCCAGGATGTGACAGACGATGTAACTGACTAAAAATGGCATGGCGAAACCTGGAGGGAACATAAAGTCGAAATCTTGAATCCTGAACATCACAATAAAGTGATTTTCCAGGTGACAGCTGCATAGGCTGCAAGTTGAGATTGGTGGAAGATTTGCTTTTCAAGAGGGTTTGTAGTTCTGAATCCCGGTGTTGTTCATCCGCAAGGGCAGCAAAGTTTATTGGCGAAGGAACGGCTAGTTGTTCAATACGAGACAAGGTGTCTGCAACAATATTCTGCGAACCCTCAATATAACGGATATCTTTTGATATATATTGCTCGTAGCATATGTCGAAAATATTTCACAGCTTCATAAATTCCTAATAATTCGCGATCGTTAGTGCTGTATCTGGTTTGTGTGGTGAGAGTTTTTTAGAAAAATATGAAAGTAGTCTCCATAATTCTTGATATTTCTGTTGTAAAACTGATCCTATACCTGTTGTTGATGCATCATCGTGTAGAGGCATTAGGTTATTTTTTTGGAAGCAGAAGATATGAAAAACATGCAACAGCCTTCGCCGGGAATCGAACCGCGGACCTCTGGAGTACCGGCCCAGCGTGCAGAACCACTACACCACAAAGGCACGCTAGGAAAGCGGGAGAGATACCTTATAAACGTAGAGTGATAATTGTTTAGATGCGGAAGGATACTGCAAATTTGGTGCTGAAATTAAATCATTTTTGCATTTTTGGAACGCTTCGCGAGATTCTGTGATCCAGGTTATAAAACGTTTATCGTTTTTCTTGCTTCCAACCGAAAAAGAATTTAGAGGTGCTTGTATTGTATGGTCGCTGCATGAGGTAAGAAACGTCGATAAAAATTGAGCATGGCAAGATTCTTAAGTCCTTCACTGAAGATGGTTCGGGTATATCGTGGATAGCGGTGACTCTATCTGGAAGGGGTCGAACGCCATCAGCGGAAATTTCATGACCAAGAAAGGATACTCTTGGTTGGCCAAAAACGCATTTGGAAGGATTAAGACTGACATCATACCTTTGAAAACGTTCAAAAACTGTTCTCAAATGTGATAGGTGTTCTTGCTCTGAAGAGGAGGTGATTAAGACGTCATCAAAATAAGGTACACAAAAGTCGAGGCAGATTAACACCTGATTCATGAAGCGTTAAAACGTTTGAGCAGCATTGCAGCAGTTTTTGGAATATCAGCTGGGTGATACGCCCGCTCAAGATGAAGGGTTGTAAAAATAGCTTTTCCGTCTGAAACTTGCATACAGTCTTGAATGTGCGGGACTGGGTAACGATCAGGAATTGTAGCTGCATTTAACCGACGATATTGGCCACACGTGCGCCAGTTACCATTTCGTTTCCGAACTAGATGGAGCGGACTGGCCCATTAACTTTCTGAACGACGGCAAATTCCCTGTTCCATCATGTATTGAAATTCCTCTTTGGCGGCTTTAAGCTTGTCCGGAGGTAAGCGTCTTGGTTTAGCTGCAATTGGAGGTCCGGTCGTTTCAATATAATGTAGTACATCGTGTTTGGATTCGGAACTACCCATAACTGGGCGCGTGTTTGTAGAGAATTCTCTGAGAAGTTGACGCCATGGGGAGTTACCCGAAATCAGTTTAATGCTCAAATCTTGACTATTGTGAATTACTCCCGGATAAGTTAAGTTGGTTGTGGAATCTATCAAACGGCGATTCTTAAGATCGACAAGCAAAGACAATTTTTGAAAAACGTCAGCGCCACTAATAGGACTTGAAACAGTAGGACTTGAAATGAATGGCCATTGGATGTTGTGGCGCAATCCTAAGTCAACAGATATCAGGCGTTCACCAAAAATTTGAATAGGAGTTCCATTTTCTACATAAAGTTATAGCTTGGTAAGGCCCTTTTGTTCGTGAAAATGTGGTGGAACGACAGAAACATCAGTCCCGGTGTCTACAAGAAACCTTAAGCCCGAATTCTTTTCGATGACGAAAAGGCGTGCAAAATTCCGGCCGCTGTAGTTCACAACTTCGAGCAACGGCCCTTCTCGTTTCCCTGGTCGTTATAACGACACAGTGGGTGGCATTTGTTTGCCTTGTTTCCAAATTTGTGGTGGTAAAAACAAATACCCGGGTTACGAATACCCGGCTTTCATAACGTTTACTCAGTGGCCTACGACGTGTATTTCAACCACGGGATGTGGAGCGGTTGCGCTGAAAAGGTTCAGCTTGGATGGCTACTAACTGAGCAACCTGTTTGGACAAATAATCAATTTGACGCCACAGTACCTGGACCAGGAGCCTGCACTGCGTGTATTTGCGCTGGAATGGCCAACTTGTGAATTTTATCAGCGATTTCGGGAAGATTTTTAAGTGGCTCCCTACTGGCCGCTAAAATGGTTTGCATATTAGATGGGAGTCTATGTATCCATAATGTTTTAAGAATGTTATCCGTTAGCTTACCGGTGACTAAGTCTGACATTTTAGACAGAAATTGAGAAGGCCTCCTATCACCCAATCGTAAATCGTGCAACAACTGCTTGATTCTGTCTATGATTCTTCACAAACAGAAATTAATATTTTTTAAAGATTTGTATTTGTCCGTCGCCGGTGAATTCAAAATTATTTCACGAGCTGATTGCAGTACCTCTGATTCTAACACGGAGATCGCTGTATAAAATTGAGTTTCGTCGGCAGTAATGTGACTTAACTGCGCATCCAACTGAATGAACCATAACGATGGGTCTCGGCGACAAAAAGGTGGTGGCTTAACTGCCACTCGCGCCAATTGTGAAGCAGCATCGTTGTCGACCACTTTATATCAATCAAATACGCACAATAATAATATGTATAGAAAAATAATCAATATGTTTATAGTGACACAGTTTCTTGGTACTTGAAATCGGAGAAATTGGCGGCTCAATTGCTGTACACGATACATATATCCACTGAAATTATGACAGAAATATGTTGACTCACCGGAATGCTGCACAACTCTTTAAATGACAGGTGAAATGTCTTACTTGCATCTCATCACACTGGATAACATACTGCTGCTCAGAATTTTGACATATGAACTCCATATTCGTGCAACATTGAAGGTTGCTATTCGTAATAAGTACGTGTCACCAATTATGATAGTACAATTTTTTGAGACAGATCATTAAATAATTATAACAGTTGAATAGAATAAATGTTATTTTGTTCTTTGTTGCTATGGGTTACCAGACTGGCAGAGTTGAGTTGTAGTAGGCAAGTTGCTACATATCTATTTATCTATAATGTATATTAAACTTTTAATTGTTTAAAACCTGCACTTTTTAAAAACACTTATAACACCTTTTGAACTAATTCTAGATCATCGTATGTCTGATTTTTCCTAATCCAAAGGATAGTGTAGTTAGGTAGTGACTATTTTTAATATATTTTTGAGTATTTTATGGCAGATTCAGCATTTTATTATTATTTGCATTATTTTCTTATTACGAATATATTTTATACATTATATTGCTGAAATTTTTTATTGTGGGGGGGGAGCGCCGAAAAGGTATTTTGCCCCGGGCGCCAGTCATGCTTGCTACGCCACTGACTAAAATCACACCTATTAGTATCAATTCCATTTACAAGACCACATCTTTCGCACAACAATAATATTAAATTGCGTTAGTTATGCATAGCAAATCACGGCGCTATTTTAGCAGATTTAGAGTTAGAAAAACTGTTACTTACATATCGTTACGGATTTTGTATAAATGTAAATAATTTTAGTGAAATTATATGTAAAATTATAGTACCTTTTGTATAATGCAAATCTTAAGAAATGAAGCTTTGCAGAAAAAGTAAGAATATAGGGGCAAAACCTATTTAACACTGAGTAAATGCTATCTCGCTAAATTGGCGAGATATCCCAAAACTGGCGACGGTTATTGCGATAAATTTTCTTCGCCAAACTTGGCGAAAAATCGCCAAAATTCACCGAACTTTGTGCCGACATTTTGGTCCGGTCCATGGATAACTAATTAGCAGTGATTCAATAAATGTAATTAATCTAGATATGCAACTGTAACCGTATCCAGTCCTTAGATGTAACTTTAACTGTATATGCCTTCCAGTAATTTTGAGAAATGAAATTTAGAGATTTTCCAGTGGCTGGTTGAAAACTTTATGAGACCGGAAAGAGTATCTGCTCTCAGCTGCTAGTTCAAAGTTGAACTTGTATTGAGATTCGTCAAAGCTTTGCCTTTTCGATGTGCTTAGCACTGCATTGTGCTTAACATTCTTAGTAGTTTGAAGTGTAACTACTGATTGTGCTCTAAGATACTGAAAAGATCTGTACGAGCAGTTTTATGGAAAGTTTCAGAACTGTAAAGTGTTTCTTTTGAAAAAATAAATTTTATCAAGCTATCATCGGTTGTGTGTGCATTCAATCTATTATGAATCCACACAAATGCAACAATACACTGGTGTGCAAAATTTAAGGACGAAGTCCAAAAATTAGCATAACAGCTGAACGAAGAGGCAGAGCGGACAGAAAGACCAATCAGGAGATTAAGTAAGGTGATGTACGGTAGTACATGCGCAGATATGCAGGTAGACGTAATGGGGAGTGTCTGAGTAGTATAAAGCATGTTGTTGGTGTAAGATCAGTATTTCTGGCAAAGAGATTGCACGCCGTATAGCAGTTAAAATCACACCGAGTTGCTGCCTCAGCGAGAAATGGCGAATAATCAATCTGTTAGACGACATCTGGATGCTTTTACCCGAGGTCGAATCATTGGGAAGTTGGAGGAAAGCCGCAGTGTGAGAAGTGTGGCTGCAGAGTTTGGAATTGCTCACAGCATCGTTTCATGACTTTGGAGACAATTTCAAACTACAGGAACAGCTATTCGGGGGTTTAGTAGTGGTCGTCCACGAGGAACCACACCCGCAGATGACCGGTATATTGCTTTACAGGCCAGAAGAAAAAGGCGGCAGACAGTGGGAGAAATCGCTAGACACCTGACACAGGCGACTGGACGACCGATATCGCGTTTCACCGTGGCCAGAAGACTGCACGGTGGTGGTCTGTTTGCACGACGCCCTGTACGGTGTGTACCTCTAACGCCTGCCCATCGGAGAAGGCATTCTCTGTGGTGCCGGGAATACCGGAATTGGAGAGACAATGAATGGGGACGAGTACTCTTTACAGATGAGAGCAGATTCAGTCTGAGTAGTGATTCTCATCGCATACTCACCTGGAGAGAGCGGGGAAGCCGCAATCATCCCTCGAACATCATTGAAAGGGACAGGTATGGAGGTGGCGGTGTTCTCGTTTGGGGAGGCATCATGCTTGGTAGTCGTACAGACCTTCACATCTTCGACGCAGGTTCAGTCAACGGGACCCGTTATTGTAATGAGATTCTTCTTCCATATGTGCATCTTTTTTAGAGGTGCTATGGGTCCGCAGTTCCTTTTCATGGACAACAATGCACCATGTCATCGCACAGTAGTTGCCGAACAGCTCTTAGAGAGTGAGGATATTGAATATATGGATTGGCCGGCACGATCTCCGGATCTCAATCCCACCGAGCATGTATGGGATTTTCTAGGCAGACGCTTGGCAGCTCGTACCTTACCACCAGTAACGATTCCGGAGCTTCGATTGGCGCTGCAAGACGAATGGACAGCAATGCCTCAACAACTCACTGACAGCCTCATTCTCAGCATGGGCAGACGCTGTGAAACCTGCCTAGCAGTCAGGGGAGATCATATCACCTATTAAAGACCGGATGTTTCTTGCTGGACACCCATCACAGGGATGTTTCGGCCTTCAGTCGCATTGCGCTCCATGCTACTTTTTCAATAAAGCTTCTTTTTATCCCTCTGATTTCTCCTTTAGTAAGTGTTGCTTACATTACTCATGTCCTTACGTATTGGTGATCTTACGGTATTAAATGTGTTGATTTGGAAAGCTTTTGTACAAAGTTATATTGAAAAAAACCGTCTCGTCCTTAATTTTTGCACACCAGTGTATATCCATAGTTCTGGAGATTATAGACAATATACAAAAATTCTCTTAATTTTGAACACTTTTAATACAAAAAATAATGACTGAAATTCACATGTCTGTGTTATACACCAGATATAAAAATGATAGATTAAAAATTACGAAAAAAATCAGCATACAAAAATTAGATTTTTACATGTACCTAAATGTTGTTTATTTAAAAGAAATGACATAACTTATGAAGTTTAAAAATTTTTCATTATTGCATAAACATGTAAATTCTATCATTTTCATCTTCGGTTATATCTTCATACCCAACAATGAATTCTCTTTCATATTCACCAGCTTTGTTACTCTGATCCATAAATAAGTAATCATCTTCCATTTCATCTTTCACCAACACTAAACATCTTGTTGCAGTACGATTTTCATTTTCTTTTGCAAACTGAATGTCTTTGCATTTGAAACCAGCACTGTGTTGTTTCTATTGCTAAGTTATTACTAAAGTATTGGAGTTACTAAAAGTAACATTATTATTTACTAAAAGGAACACTAGATCAACTGTATTCAACTAAAGCCTTTGATGTTCATTTCAAAAGACTACAGAAAGAGGAAATATCTGACTCATATTCATTTGGGTCAGAATAAAAACAAATTTCTCTAGAACATTTTGCAGGTTTATCTAAGTGTTAAAAATTGCATCCCCTTTAAGTAATTTTTCGCATTAATTTCTCTTCTTCCCCCTCCCAGTTAATCCCTTATCCACACCTTAATTAATGCATTTCCTTGCATATTCCCCTGTCAGATTCTCAAAGTCAGGTTCTGAAAAATTTTAAAATTATGTATCTGGAAATTTAAAAAAATTCCCCCTTCCTCAATGCATTCAGAGAACAAGCTTCCTAAATTTCAAAATGGATTCATTCATTTAATAATTGTTTTTGTCTTACTAATAAAAGCAAACCCTTGTAAGTTACGTGCAAAGGTCTCATCAAACATTTCCCTTCTAAATACTGAACTTTATGCCAGCCTAATACAAGAATCGACCATTCATAGCCCAGCAAACACAAACTGACATTCATCAATGATTTCACTCAGCTGCATATTCACCTTGTCTAATGATGCGTGGTTGATTTCAGGAATAAGGTGAGCAGAGACAGCAATAAGAATGAGAGATTCAAATAACAGATAAGAAGAAATTAAAATACCTTTTAAGATATTGGAATGTTAATATTACTCTGTAGTCATATTGCAATCTGGGATTCTTTTAATGAAATAATGTTGTGAAATTTAACTATAGTTTATCCATGAATACTTTTCATTTTATATATTGTTAATGTAACCACATCCTTAAGAAATTCAAACAGAAATTAGCTCAAAAAATCACCAAAGAGTTAAAAATTTACTGAAAAATTAATAAACAAAGACTTAAAAAACATGACAAAAACAAGAAGTCATGAATAACAAAGAAACAATACAGGTCAATTTACACACTGCATGAATACAGCTTACATCAGAATAATGCTTTAAATAATTTAAAAACATCAATTTGTGCAACAGAGTGATCTTTAACATCAGAGTAATCGCTCTTATCCATTTCTTTAAATCTCTCATCTTTGCAGAAATTTCCCCTCTTGATTTTTGGATGGTAAAATTAGTTTAAAAAGAGGGGAAAATATGCAAGGAAATATGGTAATACAGTCAAAAGTCGTTAATTCGGACACCCATAATCCGGACCTCAAAGCTACAAACTTTCTGCGCATGCGTAGCGTTCACGCATGCGCACAGGCATTTACGAGAGCGCGTAAGACCCTTACGGCTGCGAATATGTTTGTGCGCATGCGCAATTAAATTGTAACGGAGTTATACGCTAAGCTAAAGTTATCTAATTCAGTTAATGTTGCCGATTGCGTTGTTCCTTAATCTTCGAATTGGATCCGGCTTATTATTTTTTGCAGACTGTTAGAGCAATTTTATAAAAGTAAGCTTGAACTTTCGATTATGTCAAATAGAATTTCCGATATATATTTACTACAAAGCGAAAGTATGTTTTGAAATCCGAAATCTGTTTATCAATTTCACGCTGCTCTGCGGCAGGGGGGGGCAGAAACGTCATTATTAGATTATGATAGATTATAAAGATTATGTCAAATAGAATTTCCGATATATATTTACTAATATGTAATTTGTATCTACAAAGCGAAAGTATGTTTTGAGATCCGAAATCTGTTTATCAATTTCACGCGGCGGATTGGAAGTTGATCTGTCAGCACTATCCTTATCTTCAGGGCAGATGTTTTTTATTTGGTTTATAATTCCATACTAAGTGTAGTATTTCATTCTGTCTTTGATATGATTTAAATCAAGTTCATCGTCATTATAATTCGCTTCCGATAGTGAAGAAAGTGACCCAGAGGTTATTGAAAACGAAAACATTTCGATTGACAAATTAGTCGGTATTCTCAACACAGCAATTATAGGACTTGAACAGCGGAACTTTGTAACTAAAGAAGAAATTATGTCTGTTTAATAGAATTAAAGAGAAAGTATTATCACATGAAACGAAGCAACTTACATTGAACGAAATGTTTAATAAAGTAAACAAATAAATATTAAGCTTTTTCTTTTTGTAAATTTTGATACCCTTTAGATCATAATTGTTCTTTATTTCATAAATGACAGTTTCATATTTTTAGTTTTGTAATTTCTGCATGCCATCTTACCATATTTAAACTGATGATCTATAATCCGGAAAAATCGATAATCCGGAATCGCCGAAGTCCCGACGAGTCCGGATTAACGACTTTTGACTGTACACAATATACAATACAAGGTTCCTAGTGTTGTGATACTTGGACAAAATTAAAATGCTCTGAGTACGAAAATTTCTTTTATGACTGCCCTGTACTTTGCCTTATATAAAAAATTGCAAAGGCTTTTAATAACAATTATCAGTGACAGCTTCTTTAAATAACATTAACAAAGCCTTGTAAAATGATATTTTATTTAAAAAATATATAAACATATATAAATTCACATTTAAAAAAAAGATTTCTTTTTGTGCGCTTCGAAATACTTTTTCCGGAAAGACAAGGCAGCTTCAGGAACACAAGCCTTTTCTGCAGCATTTACCTATAAAATAAAATTTCAAAATACTTCAGATGATGATGATAATTATATACAAGTTAGAATTTTAATTACCTAGAATTACTCGTATAACAGGGAAAGAAACACAAATCTTCAGCTTCCTACTTTGACATTTTCCAATTATTTTACATATTTTCAGTTTCATTAAAATGTTTCATAAAAACTACTGTCTTTACTTCCTTGTACGAAGTAAAAAGGAAGTATTGTAATCGCAAAAAGTTTCAGGCAGCATATTTCAACGAAAATATCCATTTTGACTACTATCGAATGCAATTTAACGATGTTTTTGCGTGATATCTGTACGTAAGGACAGAATAAAAGACTCGTTTCCTCCAAAAAATTATAAAACTGCTTTAAAATTAATTCTGAAGAGAATTTTTGGTGGCGTCTGTATGAATGTATGTATGTACGTGCGTACGTACGTATCTCGCATAACTCAAAAACGAATTATTATTTTCTCGCAGTTTCTTTACTCTTATATGTTTGTAAATTGTACATTTTTTGCTTTAAAAATGATTGAATTATGTTGTTTTCATCTTCTGGTTAAGGTTTTTATGCCTTTAGTAAATCTGTATGCAATATTTTTAGAATTATCAACAATTTTAAAGTTGTTTAAGTGCCGCTAAGCCTTTTTTTTATGGCGGCCATTGATTGTTTACATTTGAAACTGCAGACTAGTGGATTTGTTGCCAATCTAGAGAAACTTAGCTTCGCAACAACAAAGATAACGCCTTCATTTATTATTGCCATTTAAATCATGCTTAATGCTTTATGGAATTTTTTCAAGGAAATAAGCGTTTAAGATTTACTTCGTAATTTTTTATATAGATATTTTGAGTTTTTATTTATTTTTGCCTTCTCGTGAAGTGAGAACTGAATTAATTAAATGAGAAATACTCAATCGTCTGTTAAAAACTGTTTCTTTTTTTTGTTTTATTTGCTTAATTTCTTTTATACATCATTCTAGCTTTATTATAGTATTTGAATAGAATATGTGGCAACGATTAGATAATTCTATTCTTTAAATGTTATAAATTTTGTGCATTATTAGTTATAATATGAAAGAAATATCTCGCATTTCAGAGGTATTAATGAAAAAATCTAGCACCAGTGTCGCTATGGTGAACAAATACTAGAGTGAATTTTAAAGAATGCGTTTATTCTATTGTGGTTTATGCGTAGAAGTAGATTTAATTCAATCCAATAAATTTAAATGAAATGCAAGAAAAAATGCATATAATTTAATATTCCGTAGAAGGAAGTCATGTGGTGTACACATCAGATTTTTTTATTTATCTGTCGAATGTTTTTATACTATCATGCTTTCATTCTATCACAGAGAAATAAAATACTGTATTTCTTAGTGTATAAGGTGTCATTGATTGTAAAAAATGCCTCTTAATTGCAGATCACCAACAGATCATGGAAAGGGGATGATTCTAAGAAAATTAGATAAATAAACAAATTTAAAATACTGAAATATATCTAACAAATATTTCTGTCATAATAGAATCTGAACAACTGCACTTCCCCCAGGAGATATATTATTAATTACTTTCATTTAACCCCTCACTTGCTGCGGGCATATATATATGCCTTGCTCAGCCGATGCTTTAACTGCCTGTATATATACGCCTGCGTATATATACACCCTTCCAAACTTCTATCATTTGCTTTGTGCTGCTACCCGTAAAATTATTCGCAAAGCTTTGGAATGCAACACCACAATGACCTTGACAAAGTATGCGAAGGGTGATACTATTTCAGAGAAGTGTGGGGAGAAATTGGAGAGAGGGGTGTGTCTAAAGCGGTGAAAGTAAGGACTGCGCGGTATTGGCTGGTGTTGTTTGAGTAAAACGTATTTTTTTATTCTGTGTTCTTCGTTTTCATTTACTTTTTGTAGTAGGTCCAGGAATAAGAAAGATATAACGGATGTTTCAAACACATTTATCTTTTTTGAATCGTTTTTTGATGAACTGCTTTTGCTTCATATTGTTACTGAAGCTAACCGTTTTGTAGACGAGTATATGGACCAACACCTTGCAAACGAAAAATCAAGAATAAAATCGTGGCATTCAACCAGTTCAGAAGAAATATATTTTTTTAGGCATACTGATTTCACAAGGTATAACACTGAAACCTGATATTACACTTTACTGGTGTAAAAATGAATTGATCGGAACTCCATTTTAGGGATCTTTTTTATTATACTTTTTCTCAGAGCATTAAATTTTGTGCATTAATTTTTTTCCTTTTATTCTTCATTTTGTGAAAGTAAACCATCTTTATAATCTTATGTTATATAATAATTATGCACAGCATAAAAAAATTGAATAAGGGTAAAAAGCATTCTAAGAAAAAGGAAGGCAAAATGTATGTCAAAACTGAATACATGAACAACATTCACTAAATTTTGCAACAAGTGGTATTAACTCTTTCTTGACGGATATCCCATATATGCATTCCCTATGAACGTCTCCCATAGCCAGGTATCCCAGCCATGCATCACTTGAGAATGAGCTTAAGGATGAGTGATGCATATGTGCATTTTAAGCTAAACCAATTTTTAAAGACCACCAGATACTGTCCTGCGTTTTTTATTTTTGAACTGAACATACTTTTAGGATTCTGACCTTCAGTTTAATCACATTCTGCCTAACTCTCGTATCTGCTGTTGTGGGAGAGGAAGGAAAGTGTAACGTAAACAAACAGATTTTGGCCCTTTAACTCGCCATGTGATGTAAACATTTGTGTTTCTTCGATTTCTTCTTCTTTCCCTTTGAATCCATTTTTTAATTCTTTTTCTCGCTACTATGTATAGGTTTATTCTGCAAGGCTCTGTTAAGCTTAGCATTACTTTTACAGCTTATATTTTGTGTACTTCCCTTTTTACTTTGGAAAGCCTTGATTTCAGTTTATTATGGTAAGCAAGCGTTATTTAACAAAAGAAAGATATAGACATATGGCAAATGAGCCAATTAGTGACATGGATGGAGTGATGATTAATTTTCTAAAGAGTTAGAAAGTGATATTTCTAGTGATTCTGATATGGACATTTTATCAGAGATTGAGCTTACTGGATGCCCGCCTTCCCTTTCCTGTGAAAGATTTTGTTTCTTCTCCCGGTAAATAGTCTTTCTTCCTATTTCATCAATTAAAACCTTGGCATAATTTGAATAGAGCTTCCAAAAGTTATTTCTAAATAAGGTTTTTATATATATATATTTTCATGTAAAGTAACAGAAAAAGGTTATTAAATGCTAATTTTAACTGATATGACAGTTTAAGTAATAATATAAAATGGTGCCAAATATTATGATGTTAGAACTAAAAACTTTTTTTGTGCGATTTTTTTTTCCTTTTTTTTTTTTTTTTCTTTTTCTAAAGTTAGGCTTAGCGATGCAAAACCCAGATCTTGTCAGATGATTCCCTTTGACTCCTATCCATCTTCAGGGAATGTCTGAAACAACAGTGCGTTACCTCGAAAGGGTGAAAGTTTTATAAATAAAAAGAACGGGAAGAAGAAATTTGAAATCTGAATTGAAAGAAATTGATTTAAATGAAAATGAATTATATTAAAAGCAATAAAATACACAGTTTTAAACTTACATTTTCCTTTATTTTTTCCATTGTGATGAGGTAACGAGATGAATGACCAGTCAAAGCTTGTTTACAGCAGCTGATTAATTCTAAACAGGGATGATATGGTAACTTTTTTTTGTCAAAACTAAAAGAAAAGAAAAATTGTAATACCATCACAAAAGAATAAGCTAGCATTAACAACAAAATAGAGTGTACTAAATTATACATAAGTTGCACTTTAAGTAAAAACTGTCATTAAACATAATTAATCAGGTGGAATTATGAAAAATATCATAAACAAACAGCAGAAATAGCTTTTCACATAGTTCAGTCTAGAACTGATTCGACGTGAGTTACTATAAAAATACATTATCCCTAAAAGTATCTTGGAAAATGTATGAAATATGCATCAAAAGAGTTTTTAATAGACCAAAATTTGTGTATTATATTTACTGCAATCATTTCAGTTAATTATTTCAATGGTAAAAATATTATGTGGTAACAGTCATTTAAACCCAAACTAAATTACATAAACACTAAATAAGATACACAAAAATGGAGGAATATTTTATTAATGCTATTTAAAGATAAAATAATTAATGCTAATTAAAGATGTAGGAACAAAAGAGTGAAAAATCAGCAGTAAATTAACAGATTGTAAATAAGACAAGACAGCGATTGTACTGTCAGAGACAGCTTATTTAACTAGCATTTACAAAAATATAAATCATACAAAAGATATAATGCAAATAAAAACGTTAATGCAGATAAAAACTGGACAATTTTTCATAACCTGCACAAAATTAAACACCAATAATAAAGATAAAAAATAAATATTTTGTAAAAATAAATTTGTAAAAAAAACAGAAAATAACTTTCTGACTTCTACATAAAGACATATGGTTCTTCAAGATGCCATTATTTTAAGATGTATACAATAACAAGGGGGAACTGAAAGCTTTCAGATTTTATATTATGGCCAAGAGGCCTTTTTTTTTTTTTGACATTTTGTGTGTTACCTTTATTAAATATCATGTTCTTCGCACTTAAATCATAAAATTCAGTTCAACAGCAATATCACAAAATAATTTTAAAAAAGCACATCTTTACAATTTCCAATACACAGTCTCACACAGTGGAGATAAAAATTTTTAATTTTTACCGTAGTGTTGCCATAACCCTCCCCAAATAAAGGTAAAGGATGGCTAAATGTAACAATATAAGTTTGTTTTAAAATATGTAATAATTAATACAGTACAAAGTCCGTAATCCGGACTCATCAGGACTTCGGTGATTCCGGATTATAGATCATCAATTTAAATCTGGTAAGATGGCATGCAGAAATTATAGAATAAAAATATGAAACCATAATTTATGAAATAAAGAGCAATTATGATCTAAAGGACATCAAAATTTACAAAAAAAAAAAAAGCTTAATATTTATTTGTTTACTTTATTAAACATTTATTTCAATGCAAGTTGTTTAAGTTTTGCTTTTTGTGCTCTTTAATTCTCTCTTCCATAAAAAGACATAATTTCTTGTTCAATTACAATGTTGAACTGTTCAAATCCTGTAATTGCTGTGTCGAGAATACCGACTAACTTGTCAATCAAAATTTTTTCGTTTTCAATAACCTCTCTGTCACTTTCTTCACTATCGGAAGTGCGCATGCGCTTTACTGGCTTTACGTGCATGCGTGGTCAACGCGCATGCGTAAGTTTGTGGCTTTGAGGTCCGGATTATAGATCATTCCGGATTACAGACTTTGTACTGTATAGTGAATATAAAATGCTTTTAGTGTAAAATAAGTAATAACTACTCTGACCTTAGAACAATCATGATAGATTAAATACTTACACATATAAATATATATAATAATATGTCTTTCATTACAAGCCTTTTTGTTATATTGAAATTCTATATTTATCTCTGAAAACCTCATAAAAGATTTTTGACTTTTTGGGTGGGGAGGGGTGATAGATGAGAAAAATTAATACTGATCAAAAAGAAACATTTCTACCCATATAAAGAAATAAATAATTAACAAGACTATCTAAAAACTTCAAATTACTATTTAACACCTCAAAGAGTTTAAAGTTAAAATTCTTTTTTTAATTAAAAAGTCTAAAAATCATGATATTAAAAAGAAATTGTACCAAGATTTAAAAGATGTAAAGTATGAAATCTCATATTTAAAATGGATAAGTCAAATGATAAAGAAAATGTATGCTGTATTATTATTATTTCATCATAAATTAATGAAACATAGCAATTTGTGCTTTTATTTATTATTTTATTAAATATAGATTTATTTATACAATATGCAGCTGTGCATTTATTTCATTTTCACATGAGGCTTGAAACAAATATTTCTCTCAATTGGCAAAACTTGAGGAAAATACAGTCAAAAGTCGTTAATCCGGACTCGTCGGGACTTCGGCGATTCCGGATTATCGATTTTTCCGGATTATAGATCATCAGTTTAAATCTCGTAGGATGGCATGCAGAAATTCTAAAATTAAAAATATGATACCGTAATTTATGAAATAAAGAACAATTATGATCTAAAGGGTATCAAAATTTACAAACAGAAAAAGCTTAATATTTATTTGTTTACTTAAATAAACATTTCTTTCAATGTAAGTTGTTTAAGTTTTGCTTCGTTTCATGTGATAATACTTTCTCTTTAATTCTATTAAACAGACATAATTTCTTGTTCAGTTAGAAAGTTCCGCTGTTCAAGTCCTATAATTGCTGTGTCAAGAACACCGACTAATTTGTCAATCGACATTTTTCCGTTTTCAATAACCTCTGTTACTTTTCTTCGCTATCGGAAGCGAATTATAATGACGAGGAACTTGTTTTAAATCATATCAAAGACGGAGCATATCGAAATGAAATACTACATTTGGTAAGGAATTATAAGCCAAATAAAATAAAAACATCTGATCTTCAATTATAAGCCAAATAAAATAAAAACATCTGCCCTGAAGATAAGGATAGTGCTGACAGATAACTTCCAATTCATTACGCGCCCGCCGCGCGGCGTTCCTCCCGCCGAGCAGCGTGAAATTGATAAACAGATTTCGGATTTCAAAACATACTTTCGCTTTAGATCCTTTACATATTAACAAATATATATCGGAAATTCTATTTGATATAATCGAAAGTTTAAGCTTAATTTTATAAAATTGCTCTTACAGTCTGCAAAAAATAATAAGCCGGATCCAATTCGAAAATTAAGGAACAACGCAATCATCAACATTAACTGAAATAGATAATTAGATAATTTTAGCTTATACGTCCATTATACATAAAACGCGCACGCGAAAACGTATTCTGCACTTGCGCACACTCATATGCGCAGTAGTAAAAGGTCTTACGCGCGCGCGTAAGCGCCTATGCGCATGTGTCAACGCGGCGCATGCGCAGAAAGTTTTTAGTTTTGAGGTCCGGATTATAGATCATTCCGAATTATGGGTGTCCGAATTAACGACTTTTGACTGTAATAATATTCTGACAGGTCATGAAATCTAAATAACAGCATTTTGCCATGTCATGAAAATCCACAAAATGAAAACAATAAACCTGTCAAAACGTTTTCCTTCAAGGTGATTAATAAGCTCATTAAGTAACTGAGACAGTAGTTAATATATTCAGTCCTCTTCTTTATTTAACTAAATGCTACAACAATATGTACAAATAATATTTAGGCTGAAAAAAAACTCTGATTATTATAAGAGTGTTAGAAATCTATGTGTAAAATAGCAGATAATTTTCAAATTAAAATTTAAAATATCAAATTATTAAGGCTTTAAAATTAAAAAACAGCTATTTTAAAAAAGAAATCAGTTTAATTAAAATGAATCTTGCATAATGCAAAACCAGATTTTTACATGTTAAAAATGTGACTGATATAAAAACAAATTATTTCAAACACTGTACAATTAATTCATAAGAAACACACTCTCAAATAACAATAAAGATTAATAAATATAAAGTATTTAAAATGCATCAGTCCAGTTTACTAATGTTTTTTCTTTACTTACTCTTCATTAAATGCAGGCATCCAATAAACTAAACGACCATGAAGCTTTAAAAATTGTGAACTAAAATCCAGTAAATCTTCAATAATATCTTGTAAACTGTATGTAACCTTTGACGGAATATGACTGGTAGCTCTAAAGAGAAAAGTTAAAATCAAATACAAATTTATCTCACTGTGGGGAAATTTTTTATTGAATTCTTTATGACATCTATAGATTTTTTTTTCCAACTTACAAATGATCAGGTATTTTATAATCTTTCTCTGTACCTATCCTCTCAGTGGGTTCTCTGATTCCATAAGGAGCTAAAAGAGAGAAATTTAAATTATTTTAATTTCTTAAATACAGTTTACATAATTTATGCAAACACTTTTTACTGTTAAAATACATATAACATAGAGGGGGGAAAAAAGGCTACTAGTACAAAATATTTTGATTTGCTTTACGAATAACAAACTACGCTACAATATATAAAACAAAGACTTCACTTTCGCTTTAAATTTTACTAAATATATGAGAAATGTGGAATTTAAATTATATTTTAACACCACAGATATCTTTCCAACATTTTTACTAAATTTTGAGGTTTTCAATTTAGACGTTAAACATAAATCACAGCAGTTTCTCTTCTAATAAATTACCTGTTAACTTTTCTTGTTTTAGCTTTTCTCTTTATTAAATACTTTTCGGTTTTTCCAATTATCAAAATTTGTTTTAATTGAAATCAGAGTTTTTGCGCTTTGCTTTATTTACTTCATGCAAATTGCTTTTCGGTAAATTCAACATCCATGTGATCACATATAAATCAAATAATGCCATCATGAGACTTGCCCTTCAAGTTTTCTATTTTAATCTTTTCTCATTAATTCTATGTCCTATATGTTACGGGTGATCACATTTATTTGACAAGATGGTTTAATTGTGTTTAAATTCTTAAAATTTAAGAATAAAGAAAAGATTTAATTTGCAGATAATAAATTTCATTAGTTTTAAAAATAAAGCATATAGAATGATTAAAAACAATATCTTTTGTTTTATTATTACTAGAATTAAAAATATATTGCCTATTAAAAATTAAATTAATTTGAAACATTTCCTCTAAGACCAGACACAACAAACAATTTTCTACATAGAAGATATATCCACCAATGCCATCATTAAATTAAATGTTGTTTTTGCCTTCCCCACCTTTATCTCTTAACAATTTTTTTTTTTTTTTTTTTTTAAATTTTCAATGTAACTATAGTAATCAAAAGTTTTTAAAGTGTGTCAGTCTACTTTGTCCTTCATTTATTGATATAATTAACCTATGAGACATATTTCTTTTTATGTTAAGAAAATTTTTACCATAGTCAAAAAGACCTGATAATAAAAGTATCATTGCTATTTTCCCATCAGAATCATCAGCTTGGCATATATATTTCTACCAAAAAAAAAAAAAAAAAAAAAAAAAAAAATTATTTGACATATTTTGTGCTACAATAAAAGAGATCTAGCAATTTCTCTTTTCAAATGTTAGAATCATTAAAATATAAATTAAAAAGATAAATGCAAACAGGGCTAGAAATCTCAAGGCTTATACAAAATCTTGGCTTCTAGTCTTATTCATATGCAACTCCCAAAAATTCATAATATGCAAATGTCTGATAGTCCCCACTAGTGCATGTAAAGTTGATCATGTATGCTGTGTTTCACTAGGAAAGTTTCTTTTGCCATCCTTACAAACATGATTATCAGTGATGCTGAATAATATTATTGATGTCCTCAGACCTAATGATGTATTTCACAGGCAATCATATCAACAAAGTGATCACTGAGAGGGATTTACTGCATATTTTAAAAATGAATAAATAATAAAAATGAAAGTCATACGATCTGTAATTATGACATCAAAAAATGATGGCATTCTCCATAATGGAAGTGCAGCATCTGAAACAATTACATCTAGGTACTGAGATTCAAATCCATACTGTTTCATATTGGCTCGGATATTCTCATCTGGTTCTCGCTGCTTTTGATTCAATCTAGAAGGTTTTGCTAACGAGAAAAAAATTAAATTATTTACTAATGCAAGCAATTATGTTCATACTTTCTATACTGCACATATTTTAATTCCATTCCATTTTAAGAAGAAAATCTAAATTCTACTCCATTTTAAGATGAAAATCTTAACTGCATACAGAGATAAACACAAAAATAAACATCTATAAATCATATTTTTAAACAAAATATAGCTTTAGAAAAGATCTTAAATATCATTCACAAATTACATTGTATGTTTTTGTATGTTTAACCAAACACCCTTGCATTTTTCAAAATTCGGTAAAGTATGCTAGCTACAAAGTTTAGATGGACTCCAACAATAAACCAATACACAAAGAAAGAAAATTCTCAAGTTCAATCTAAAATAATTTTATATTTATTTACAGATATGATTGCTTGTTCTGATTTTATAACTAAATAAGAAAATAACGGTCTGTATAGATGCTTTTCCCAATACAAAAATCAGTATCATTATTCCCCCCCCCCAAACAAACAAACAAACAAAAAAGATAATATATATTTAAGGCCTAATAATATGAAACTAACAAATAGACTGGAACAAATCTTTCTAAATCAAAAGACAGACAGAGAAAGAGAAAAAAAGGTAGAAATGTTTCAGTAAAAGATATATACAGGTACTGGTTGAAGCAAGGACTGTACCTATATGTCTATTTTGACATCTTAGATATTATCGAGCCTTGCTAACTTTTAAGGTTCCACCCCAGATGGAACTCCATGGGAAAGCCCCTTGTAAAGCAGTCCAAGGGCCTCCCATACCTTTTCTCCTATCACTGACCTCTTGAGAGGATTTTAGTTTTCAACTTCAGCTTGCTGTGTATTTTGCATGACCCTTGCAGGCACTATACACTTACAAACATCCATGCCTTCTCTGGGATTCGAAACCTGGGCCTTTAGTATTGCAGTCAATAACACTGTCCACTATTCCATCTGGGTGGCAAAAGCAAGGCTGGATTAACCATTAAATAAAACAAACACGTGCTTAGGGCATCAAGGTCAACAAAAAGGTCCTTAGGTTACCAAGAAAGGGAGCCACCCAAAATTTGCCAGTTTTACAACAGAATGCAGTTTTAGAACATTGTCAGTTTTACAACAGAATGCATGGTGCAGCTAAATCAAAAAATAAATCAAAGAATAAATCAAGAAAAACTGGAATAAACATATGTGTGGACACCAAAATCTTTCAAATATTTAGGGCTTCTAAAAGTCTTAATTTGGCCCTGGGCAAAAGGTAATACAATAGAACCTTCATTAGTCAAGGTAATTAACATAATTACTCTGAATAACAGAAAACCTGCTTAATAGCGACTAAATTTTAAATCATGCCAACTCTTATTTTGACAAGGTTGTCTGAAAATATTTATTTGAAGTTTTAAAAATAAGTGCAAAATTACAATTATTATTCTTTTAACCCTCTTATTTATTTTACTTCACTTGTTTTCTTAAATTAATAATTAATCTATACAATATTTTATTTCAAAACAAAAATATTCATAGAAAAACTGGATTAAACAAACTCTTAAAATTTATGCAATTTGTAAAATTTTGTCAAATTTCTACATGTATTTTTTTTAATGAAACAATCTTTTTTTTTTTTTTTTTTTTTAATGTATATCAGCATTTTTGTGATAGACCTATGACTCTATCACTACCACATGCTTGTCATGCAACCGTATATGGTGCAAGTTTTTTTTTTTTTTTTAATCAAAAAATGATCCACAGGAGAGACATCAGGACATTGCTTTAAATATTACAGAGCTTTGCTCAAGCCTTCAGTGTCTATTGGAGGCTGAGTGGTATAACTGCTGAGTACTAACAGTACAACCAGGATCTAAATTCCATCTTATGGGCTGGCTATATAGAAATTTTCATGGTTTTCCCTATATGCAATATCAATTAAAATGTCTCCCACAAAGGTATCCTTCCTTTTATGTAGGAAAACCCTTTGTGCTTTACCATAACCAAAACAAACCCAAACTAAGAATTTGGCATTCTAATTTTCATACTTTTTGTTTCGTCAACCACAGCATTACAGCAATTTTTATTGTTCTCTGAATCTGCACCAAACGTTATTCTTTCATTACTAAAAATATGAAAATATGGTTTGCTGTTTTCTACATTTATCTGCTACAAAACAACATCTTTTAACCTTTGGAACATGCATACAAATTAATTGTCACTTAGTGCTGCTTTCCATTTTCATGTGAATGTTACCCTTTCTAGATTTTTCCAATTATTTTTTTAAATGATTACCAGCTGAGTTCACAAAGATCTCAGTTGGCCTGGTCAACAGAGCTTCTATTATACTGCATTGTTGGTCAAAATGAAGCTAAACTATTAATGTATTTCAACAGCACTTTATTTGCATAAGATTTTATTTGGTTTCATTGAATTTATGAAGTACAATGACTACTCTTACATGATACTTTGAAGAACATTTTATTTTGTTATGTAGGTGTTCTGAATGAGTATCTGAACAAAGTAATTTGAACAGTAATAACAAAGTAATCTGAACAGATCATAATAAATAAACACAAAACATAATCTGAACAATGTTAAACTTTCATTTTATTTCATTTTATAGATATCCTAAACCTTTTTCATGAAGCAAAAATTAAAGCATGCTTGATGGCTCACAAACAGACTGATTTATCTACTTTTTTTGTTGCATCAACACCCTGATGATGATACTATGAAATATATAAATTTCTTATTTCATTTTTGGTTTTGGCAATTTTTCCCCTTTTTTCTTGCAGTCTGCCACTGAGCTTCTGATTTTGGTATACGATTTACTGCAAATAATAATATGGGATGAATTTAAAAAATATTATTTATTTTGCATTATATATATGTAATACATTGGTGACAGCTGTAATAAACTGGAGATAGTTTACTGCATTACTCATGACACTTGTAGATAGACACAGCCATAGATTCAAAATAATTTCATTTTTGGATAAAGCTAATTCTTGAGATGACCATCTGATTCACATCATTATGGGCGAAATGTGCACCCCACATTTTTGAAGGCTTAGCACATCTTCAGACAATGGACAATAAAAATATGAAAGCAAACTTCTAGTTTTAATTGGTCCCTTTTATTCTTCATTTTAATTTGGATACTTCACAGCCCTAAAAATAACAACTATTTATACTATATCAATTTAAACTGTGTCATTTCAAAAATCTGTATAAGTTCTCACATAATGCAACAATGCAGATAACTTTAATCTAATGACTGAATAGGATTTCTGTTAAGAACTGAAACTTTTTAACACTCAATTTTTTTTTTTTTTTTGAATGTGTTTCTTTTCCACTCTGCTTCACTATTGCAACTCACCTCTGACTACCAACTGTCTTAAAAATATGTATTTTACAAATCTATGAATACCAGTGTAAAAATTCTCTAACAGCACGGTGCAATTCTATGCATATAACTTATGTTGAATTAACAAAAAATATACCAACTATGAATAAAAAGGCACAGTAAGTAATTTTCATCAGAGCACTATGTAGAATCAGAAGTCATGATAAACAATGCAGAAAATCAAACTAAATTAACTAAGCAATAAATAGTTCATCTTTTTATGCTCTACCAAGCTTTCTAATAAGAGCATAAGTTCAAGGATAGAATTTGTTCGGCGTGTTTGTCTTAATCACTATGTAGAAGTCATATGATATGGATCAATTTTGAAATGATGCAGTTTAGATTGTTATATTACAAATAGCTATGATTTTTAGGGCAGAAAGGGGAATGTCCAAATTAAAGTGATAAATAAAAGGGACTATTGCCAATTGAAATTAGTAGTTTGCTGTACATATTTTTTTTTCTTTCCCACAACTCACATGTACATATATCACACATATATACTAAGAAAGATAAAAATTCAAAAGCAAACTTTTATTTTTATTTAACAACAGCCTCTTTTATTCTTCATTTTAATTACGATATTCCCCCTTCGATTTTACATAATGCTGCAATACAGGTACATTTTAGTCAATCAGTGAATAAGATTTAAATTGAAATTAAAACTTTTTGAAAACCAAAACCTTTTTATGCTCTACCAAGCTTTCTTCACTTTTCAGCTTGCTTGCTTCCAATTAACACATTTGACTTATTTCTCTGTATCATCAATTGCCTTGAAATGTAATAAACATCCAAAAACATGATATTAGTTGCAGATTGTGCCCACGGTGATGTGTGAATCAGAATATACATCTCAATAATTATTTTGTCCAGAAATAAATTGTGTGAATCTACAGCTTTGTTTGTCTGCAAGTTTCATCATTCTACTAGAACTAATTATGCATTCTAAATGCCAGCACCATCTACAACCATTGACCATGATTAAAAATTATATGTCATTTCCCACATTCTAAATTATTACATATATATGTTTGTGTGTGTGCATGCATGTGTAAACATGTTTTAAAATATACCGTTTTAAAATATACCGTTGATAAATAACAGAAACTATGCTTATCAACTTTTCAAATAAAAACTTCTTTCTGAGATACGGTACAATATTCATGAATATTTTTAGTTCTATTCTGAAACTACAAATTTTAATGGTTTCAAAAATAAAAATAAAAATTTTAAAAAAATCTACCCAGGCGTTTCAAAATTGTAGAATTTCAATTCTATATCTTGAAAGTTATAAAATTTAAACCTATTATAAATGCATTTTTTATCATGAAAGTGTTTAACATATTACCAGAAAAAAATGTCACATTTTACACAGTTAACAGCCGAATTTCTATATTCAAACGAAAACTTTACAAGCAGTCATGTAGTTTACATCTGCTGAGTTTGAATTGATGTTTTCATACATATGCCCTATCTTACCAACTCATTTTTCCTTAAATGCAATCTGTTAGACCTAACAGGATTAATGAAATATAAAATGGGAAAAAAAATATGATCTGTGAGTAAATGATACCTGAAAAAGCATACAAAGTGTTTTGGATGAAAAAATAGGGCAAAAGCAAAAAAGAAGAGCACAACAAAGAGAAGAAAAGAAGAGCATGAGCTATTAGAAATAAGAGCATAAGTTCAAGGATAGAACACTATTAAGAACATGATTCATATGTATTAAAAAACTCATTTCTTGAATTCGCTGTAAGATAATTATTTCTTAAGCAGGACAGGTAACACAATAAAATAAAAATTAGCACTTTTTCATTGTTTCAAAGTTAAAATTTTAATGATGGCATATTTTCATAGTACACGAAGGAACACAAAATCTTAAACGAAAATTAATTTGTTGGAAGGGCAAATCAAATTTTTATAGAAAAGTTAAATTGTAAACAAACAAATAAAAAATTACCTTTCCCATGAAGCATAAGATAGTCAATATCAGTTCCAAATACATAACCACCAAAATGAGCTGCAGCAACTAGAAGTCCACCTATGAAAAGATGCTCTTTGAAATGTTACTATGTTGATCATCTAAAAATAAAGTAAATATAAAATAGACTATGCTATATATAAGCATAATATATTATATATTTGAATAAATATTTTTTATCACCATTTTTGTTTTAGAGAAATATTACAGAAAATATAAAGAACAGAGGGCAGCACAAGTTGCATCTGTGGGTTTCTACGGTAAAAGAGTAACTACAGAGAGGGAGAAAGAGAAAACGACAGACAGATTATGGGAAAAGAGTATTGGCGCAGAGGAAGAAAGAGACAGTAAAGCAAACAAAAGTGTTAGTGTAGAAGCAAATGTTTTATGTTTATAAAATGCTCTTGTTTAGTAAAGAAAGCTAAACACAAAAGTTTATAAGCACCACCTTATTAAGAAAACTAAATATCAATATGATGTCCATCTATGAAAAGATGCCTTTTGAAATGACATTAAACTGATCGTTTAAAAGTAAAATAAGTACAAAATAGATAATGCTACATATAAACATAATATACATATTTAAATAAATTTTGGTTACCACTGTATGTTACTTTTAAAGAATTAGTGTAGGAAATAAATAGATTAAGGGACAGCATAAATTGTATCTGTGGAGTTCCAGAAGGTAACCATAGGCAAAAAGAGATAGGAGATGAGTACAGGTGTAGAAGAAGAGAGGAATAATGAAACAGTACTATTAAAAATTGTAAAAAGTTAACATACTAGATATCTTCATTTATCATGTATCATTAATGCTGAATATCACTTAAAAAATCCACATCACAATTTTAATGTTTTTTTGAAAATTTGTTAATTGTTCAAACGTGAACTAGAATATCATCCCTTTTAAATTAGACCAAAGTATGAGGAAACTAGAATGCATTTATTTATTGTTTTAGATATACTAATTATAACTAAAGATACAAAGATTTGTAAATAAAATGTTTCTTATAAATGCTTAACATTTTAATTAATGGAAAAAATTAAAAATGTATATTTATTTAGATATGAAATTTTAGTTTCAAAACCAAAACAGATAAATGAATAAAGCATTCATCACAAATTTATATGTCTGATTAATTACATATAGTAAAGTACCTAAAGGCTATCTCCTACAGAAAGAGATGCCTTCATGAACGACTGTCTAAGAGAAATCGGGTCTGCAAATCTGGATACATGTACTTAAATCCAAACAAAAAGTAATCTCATAGTTATTGCTTTTCAGCAATAACACTTTTTCATCCAATACCAGCAGCTACGGTGCTAGCAGTTCATATACTGGGGAAGTTTCTTTATGACTACTCTATATGCGAGCAAATATAGTATTATCAGATGAAGAAAAAAACTTCTTTTAATTAACATTCAGTGTTGCCTTCAGATAGATATCACCTCTAATTGTCCATTGGGAGCATTCAACTTCATGCCATTTCCACTTTACATACATTTTTAAAGTACAAATACAGTCTTTCCTCTTATGTGCTGGTTCTCTTTGATTTACAGCTTCCACCCTATAACAAAAAGCGAATAAAAAAAAAAAAAAAGAGGTTTTATACCAAGTACAGCAAAAATCCAACTATCCCCCATTTCAACTAACCGGAATACTTTCAAAAATATTTTCCCATGGAAACATTTAGCAAATGAGTGATTAGTGACTTTATTATAGAGGTTGTAATTACTATTAACATAGTGTCACTAAACAAGTGTGTTTTAGTGCTAATAATGAATAAGCCTCATGTCACAATTCAATCATAAGAAGTTCATTTTGGTTTAATGTAAATTCTTAACAAGTTGGTTTAATTTTTGTAAACAGGGATATAAGTTCTATATTTTCCTAGCATTTTTTTAAAAAAAGTGTTTAATATTTGGGACTGTATGGAGTATTTTCAAAGTTACAGCATTTGGGCATCAACAAAAGCCACGACGCATGACTCTGAAAACAGATAAATAATGGTGATGTAATGTAAAAAATTAAAAGCAATTTATGTTTTTTCATATGCTGTATTGCTAATTTGCATATCTTTGTTATCTAAATAAATAATGAATGATCTGTTGGTCTAAACTTCTGTCAGAACGATGGCATTTCCAACTTTCATGTTTGATAGGATTTCATAATTGGATCAGACATTTTATTTTCAATTCTTAAGGCCTATGAAATATGTTGACTTTTATGTCTGAAATAAACTCCCCCCTCAAAAAAAATCTCATATCATTTTAAATTCAGGATTTTGATATTCCAGTTTAGTAACATATTAGATGATTGTTTTTAGAGTGGAAAATTTCCCCATTAATTTGGTCGTTCTAAAGTGGATTCTAAATTGTTATACACTTAACTATCTGGAATTTTTACATATTTGAAATTCGGCACTTCCCAAGCTTTCTGGATAATCAGATCAGCACATAATATATGGCTCTACAAAATTTTTTAAGGATTAGGATTATATTGTATACAGTTTAATTTATATGAACTAAACATGTTATTAAAAAATAAAATAAATATATAAATTATTAAGAAATGCATTTATTACTTTTAAATTACTCAGTTTGTTAAGCAAGAATCAACTGATCAAATTTAGAAACTTAATTAAATGTATTTTCTTTTACAAAACGGCAATAATCTGAGCTCCTGGTATGTGGACAAGGCTAGAGGATGACGTATTCATGATGACATAATGTAATGATCTAAAAATGCTTCTGTAATCTAATGTTTGAGGATGTTTTTAGCATCAAAATTTCAAAATACACGCTGAGTGAGAAACAGCTCTTTCATAATGAAATACAGCAAATCAAAACCATCCGGTACTGTCTTTACACACTAGACATGACTGTTATCATCATGGGCATTTCAGATGTGTAACTAAATAAATATGGGAACAAAAATGGTTCTGTTCAGAGTATTCAGTGTGTTGACAGTTATAATCACCTTTACAGAAACATTTTACTTAATTTACACCTCTTTTGTTTTTATACCCATTGATGTAGAAAAAAAAAATATTTATATCATCCCTTGAGACAGTACACTATGTAGTTCAGAATGCTCTGATATCTTTTCAGGATTAGAGTAAAATATCAAAAACTCTCACTTTCATGTTTGAGAAAAAATGAAAGAGTATACTGCAGTATTTAAATATACTTTGAAGTACTTCATCTAGTATAGGATACTTGTACGATTACTTTGTTTAGAACTGATAATGACTTACTCTGCATTATTTACACAGCAGTAATTACATTTGAATATATCTATATATGTCATGCAAATTTCATGCTTAATACTACATTGTCTATTACTGGTTTCACATATCCATGATAATTCTTGGACCATATTACTCTTGGACAGGGAAGAATTACTATATACAATTAAAAATAAAATTTTTCAACTGTATGATTTTAACACTTCTTAAACTGAAATAATTTACATCAGTATGGCGCATCTTGCTTTGTTAAATATATTCATGTAAAATTTTAGGCATTTCTATGAAAAATATACTAAAAGTTTCAAAATTAAAACTTTTAATTACTCCTCTTTATTTCCAGTTCTGAATGTTCAGTTTCATTAAAAAAAGAGAGAGAGAGAGAGAAAGAAAGGAAAATATAAAACAGATCTGAAGTGAAATTAACCTGATCCAACAAAGGGATCCAAGACAAGATCTCCTGGTTTAACACAAGCCATATTTGCCATCACTAAAGATAATAATGGATCCATGCTAGTATTTCCAATGAATTTCCGTGTCTTTAGGTTTATTTTCTGACTGATGTGTCTCTGTCCATCCGCAACCTTTAAAAAAAAAAATAGCAAATGTAAGGATTTTTTTTTTTTAAAAGATAAAAATTAGAGCTTATATTATTACATAGAAAATACAAATAAGGATTATTAAAAAACTGTTTTCATAGACTAATACATAGCAATTTTCTTTTAGTTATTAAATTATAAATATACTAAGTGTGAATCACTACTATAAAATTATTCCAGGAAAATGGAATAAGATATGATGCAAATTAACAAGAAAAAATATATGAATTACTACTGCATGATTACTTAACAATTTTAATTTTATCCAAGTCATCATGAATAAATGAATGAAAACATCATATATCATGAATAAGAAAACTAATATTCTGAATAAGCACATTAGCAAATCATGAATAAAGAAAACTGACATAATATACAATGTATTTACAAAAGGGAGTTATATATTTTATTTTCTTAAATACTGATCCTAAATACATACTTCCACTAAACTTTCTCAAGATAAGATATAAAATGGGTACTTATGTATTAATGCAACCACCTTTTAGCAATTTGGAAATTTTTAACAGATGAAAAGGTAAAAGTTACTTATTAGATGCAAGTTGGTGGTTTTTTTTTTTTTTTTTTTTTAAATTCTCAAACTATCTCTATTTATTGAAAGTCAGCAAACATTATGAACATATGACAGGAAAACACACATCAGCAATTTAAAACACAAATTTTAATTATTACATAAAATTATGCGATACATTTAAAATATAAAAGACATTTTTCACGAAACTGTTCTACATTTTTGCTCTGTTCTTTTCCCTATGTACACAGTGATATGTTTTCACTACAGAAAAAAAGGAAGGGACTGCAAAAATCCAGCATTGGCTACATGCTACCGTATATGCTCATGTAATGCCCGCACGTTTTTTACTAAAATTACATCATGAAAATGCAGGGGCAGACATTACACGGATCGTTCAAATGTCACGCTTTTTCTGCTGAGTAATTTTGGGTGGAAATTTCATTTCAAACAGCCAAGTTAAGTTCTAAGTGGACAAAAATAACATAAGAAATAAAAGTATCAAATTTAATGTTGTCTAATAGCTACCTAAAATTTGCAAATTCACTTTCTCCCATCCACATATATAATATAAATCACCCCGCTTACGTTATCAACACTTGACGCATGTTAGTTCGAACAGGAGACACGAATTAAAAAACACTTGCAATTTTAATGTTTACTTTTACATACATTTGTTGGTTCTTTTAATACTTTGCAAACATTTTTTTTTTTTTTTTTAATCTGTCCTGATGCACTGTATGAAAATTTTGGCTGTTATGTCCACATGTGCGAATGCAAAAATCTTTCTGTTGCAAACAATAGCATAAAAGTACACAAGTAGACAAAACAAACACATATTCTTTCTTTAGAGATATGTTAAAAATACATTTTAAAGTAAGAAATTCTTTAGTTTTTGGTGTGCGGACATTATGTGGGTCACATTTTTTTTACATAAATTTTGTCTGTAAAGTTGGGGTGCGGACATTACATGAGTGCGGTCATTACACAAGTGTATATGGTATGTATCAAATGCAACTCAATATAGTTCCCTTTACCAATTGTGTCAAAATACTAAATTACCTGGAGAAATTTTACCATCAATTTTTCCATTGCTGACAAGTATTTTTAAACTGAGTTTAAGGCAAAAAATATTGTAAATAATCTACAAAACCATTAGAACTTAGAATATAACAATAAGAACACATATGAAAATGGTGAGGATGTTTCACTGAAAGACTGTTATCAGTATGGTTGCTTAATGTTTATGTGCATGATTGTCAGAGTTTGGCACACTCTGATAATTTGGTGACTTCTACTAAGGTGGTTGCGATAATACACAAGTTCCACAAAATGATTTAAAAACTGCTTCAATTCTATAAGTGGAAGAGACTGCTCTAAAAATAAATCTAACTTTTTATAATCTCCTAAGACAGTAAAACTTGATGTTAGTACAATATTTATTAAAATTTTAACTTGCTTTTATTGCTAAATTTAATTTCCAATTTTAAACTCCATATTTCTAAATGCAGAATTTGGACTCAGATATACCTTATAACTATAAGTACTTCCATCTGGACAGCTATAAATTTAATAATGAAGGTTGTTTCACAGATAACGCCAACAAATTACCAAAATGAACAGTTTTAACTTTTTATATGCTCCCCAAATCTGTACTTAGAAGCTTTGAATTAACATGCAAAAATGATACAAGTCATTCATAAGTATCCTCATCTATCACATGAAAATGTATAACATATTCTTGACTAAAACCACAATGAATATTTTGCTAATTCAAATTTGTATATTAAAAAGTTATTAAAAGAGTTAGATTTTATTTTCTATAAAATTCTTCTACCCACAATGATGAAGACTTTTACATAAAATCCTCTCCCTTATTTTAAGATATTTTTTGTAAATAGAAATTTATATCTAGGACAAATTTAAATAATTACAGCATGCAGCCCTTTTTCACACACCAAACTACACATAAGCTTATTACATAAAGAGTAAAGAATAAATTAGTATTTTTACAAAGTTGATTGCTTTGAAAGAGCATTTTTGTTTATGAAAGGTGCAATTGTAATTTTTAATAAAACTTACATAATAAGGTTATTATTTAAATTAATCGTTATTTATTATTTCAGTCTTTACTATAACTCCTCCACTAAAAAAAATTTAAATAATAAATATTTCCTCACTAAAAATTTATATGAGTTAGATAGCATTTAAGCTAAGTTTTCGGAATTTTAAGAGAAAGCATGTTTCTTCCTCTCGAGGCCACATTACTTTTGTCATCTCTGATAAGTTTGTAATTATTCAGCTTCCCACTGTTTGCTGCCAACATTTAAATTGTTATGTCGGTTAGAGCTTTGAGCCAACTTTAATTTAAATTTAACTGAGTAGTCTTTGGCTACTAGTCTATGTTTTAACTTAAATTTGACTGTTACTTAAGTTGTATCACCACAAGTGGTGTTTGATTTCTGTGAGACAAGATGTGCATTTATATTCTCTGTTCTGTTAAATAAAAAAGGTTTGTTTAAATCTTTTCAAGGTTCTGTAATTATCTTCAGACACAGAGATAATTCACTTCACACTTGTTAGGAGTTTGAAACTAGTTTATGATCCCAAACAAAGTCAAACTCTATAACATGAATAATGAGACTCCAAGAAAAGGTAATAATCATATCTCATATCAATAGTAACCTAAATATATAAAAATGCTTCACATTTCTTCAAAGTGATGTCATTATTTTGACAATGACTGTACAATTCCTGAAAACTGCTGACAAAGTTCCGGTATCGCACGGCACTTGTTGCATAGCTTGGAATGCCTGGAATTTAAAAATATTCTTATCCTTTTAAGGGCTTATTTCAGATATGGAAACAGAAATATGCTGGAGCAAGATCAGGTGACTACAATGAATGATCAAAGACTAAACATCTCTGTATGCCATAAATTGTTTCATGATGAGCGACAAACGTAGGCAAACATTATCACAGATAACTCAACCCACCTTGGCATATTCAGAACATTGACAACTGATCCTTTTCAATAAATTTGTCACAACATCTTTGTATGTGTTAACATTCATTGTTGTTCAATGCTTCAATTTTCAATGACTCTCTGTTTTCATCACTGTGAGACTTCAAGCAGCATCTTCAGTGGAATCCTATTCATTCCAAAAATGTTTAAACCATTTATAAGTGTATTTTGAGGATATAAATGCATTTCTGCAAATCTGTTTCTTAACAGAACTTTAAGTCCATTCACTGCTCCATTTTACAACCACTGCTACAGCTCTGTATGCTAGAGAGTCACTAATACAAATTTATAATACCTGAGTAACATGCTGAGACTTTTTCAAACACATTATATAATATCATTTCCACACTTTATCATTTGCTCACTACAGATATGCATATCTTATGATATCATTCACTAAGCTTATTGTCATATCTTGTAGATAAATTTAATTAATTTAAAATTTGGTTTAAAAATATTCCTAAATTTATATACATAGTCACAGCATTAGAGATACATTACAAACACCAGAAGTTTTCAAAGTAAATTAAAGAATACCAACCGATTTTCCAACAAAATACTCGGAAAGAAAGTTCCGAAGTATGATATCAGTCAGTTTCATAACACTCCATAAAAATGAAATTGTGTTCAGGATCCCATACTATGACATCATTCATTTAACCTTATAGACACATTTCAAACTTAAATTTAAATTAATTAAAAAATATCCTTACACTTATACACATGCCTATAGCATCAGAGACACATAACAAGCACCAGAATTTTTCTAAGAAAATAAAAAAAATACTAACCCACTTTCCAAAAAATATTCGGTAAGGAAGTTCTGGAGCATAATTTCGGTCAATTCCATAATACTCCATAAAAATGAAACTGTGATCTGGATCTTTCAGCTTTATAGGTCCCTCAAAGTTTAAAAATGCTAATTCCTGTAAAGGAATGAATTATTATTGTTAATTTTTTTCCATAAGAGGTCATAAGTTTTTAAAGTTCTGGCATAACTTATCATTTTGGCTGTAATTGTATGGCCATGTGATTAAAATAGATCGCTATATTTTATAATTTCGTAGACCTATTACGCCTTGATTACTTTTTCTAGGAATATATGAAAATACAAGTGCAAAACAGTGTCACATAACCTGTGACAACTTCTTCTTTAGGTTGGGTTTATCAGGCACCTCTGCTAAACAGCATTTTGTGACAAGCGCATCAAACCCAATGCTTCCTAGCTCCATTTGCTTGGGTTGCCTACTTCATTTACAAAATCTGAATCTATCCACCTGAGCCCTTTACTACAATTCAGGTGAATAAGAAGTTGGGGTAAAGCCCACACTGCTTTTTTCCCCCCTATTTTATTTGTTATCAGAAGTTCAAGGTCAGTAGCCTGTTAGTGAGATAAAAGTTTTTCAGGATGTCCCTCAATGAATACAGCTAGCTTGATCACCATAAGAGCCTTCCTGAAGGTATAACCTTCAGGTCTGTATTCTGCTTCATCCTTTGAAATTGCCTATTTTCACCTTTCCCCTTGAGTTTTTCAACCCAAGTACCTTTCGCAATTTTCAATTCTCAGGCATCTTTTTTTCCCTTGTGCTTCGGAGAATCTCTTTTTGATTTTATCTAGAGAGGCAGTCATGCTTTTAATAGCTTCCTGCCCTTCTCTAGATGTTGATTGAGTATCTTGAGTAGAGGACTTTTTAACAAATTCAATGAAGGATTCATTTCTGCTCCTTCAATTGATTTCCTCTGGGCTTCCTCGTTGTGAGAAGATAGGTGTACCTCAGAGGTTTGGCTTGCAAAAGCATAATCTTAGTTATATTGTCATTTTCAGCCATATATAACTAAAAAAGAAAGTACAGGATAAAAAAAGGTCTACCCAGTAGTGCCTGTTCCTGAGTAAGGCAAATACCGCAGTGTCATTCATCCTACGCATGAGTCGCATAACACCAGGGTTATGGGAGGGGGTTTGCGGCTTCTTAGTTATTATTCGAAGCTATCCTCAGTCAGATAAAGGTGATCACCACCACCTACCAACACACCTGGTACCTACTCAAACCCCAGAAACAACATACATTGCAGCAGCTACTCGGGAGTTCCAAGTTATGCCCAGTATCTTCGGAATTCTGTAGCTAAAAATATGAGACCTGCATTACAGTTCATGGAAGATACTTCAATTACATTCTTTGAAATCTGCTGCTTTTATGATGTGCCTTTACTATTTATTAAAAGACATATTCACTTCTGTAGTATCCTTTCATTCCTGGTGTTTTCTGTGTACAATACTGTAAGCACATATCATTCCCAACCCTACATTACTATGTGATTCCTAGTCATCTGTTTGCATCATACCCTATTACAGATTAGTAACCCTAGAGACACCATGTATCTAATGAAAACACACATATATATTCGTGACGCACACATATAATAAAAAAATTTGAAATGCAACACAGAGTTTGCAAGAAGCAGATGCATTTGACAGTGAAAATCCTGTTTTATAACAGAATACTAACAGATCTTATTCTTTTTCTACACAATTCATTGAACAAACCACATCAAAGAAATACCATTCATGTTTTACAAAATGTGTGTTAGCGACAGAAAAAAATGGAGAAACCAGGGATGAGATCTGCACCATTGACATGTGGGGAAAATGCGATGTACCCAATATGAAAAACCATTTTCATAATTTTTTTTTTTGGTTAACCCTTTGTGTTTTAGGAGAAGACATCTGTTGTATATGTTTTCTACTTCTGTTATTTTGGGAGAATAAATTTGAACGAAGCAGTCTTGAGGGGTGAGGTGTGGTTTGTGCTATGAAAGCCCTAATATAGGCATCTTGAAATTTTTGTGAGTAGTTTTCAGGCAGGAATTTTATCAGTAGCTCGAGTCATCTTTACTTATGGAGCTGCGTGAATTTTTTGTTATCACTTTTTAATTCATTCCCATTTATTTTCAATAATTGTGTACATATTTTTTGTGTATGTATATCTTATAGCTTATTTTTCTTTATTGTTACTATTAATTGTGTTTAATATTTTATTATGAATTTTCCATAAATGGCATGGAGAGTTCTAACTCTTTTCAAAGCTCTAAAAGTGCTTCATGAATTACCCTCTGATTCTGAATTAGAGCATGAAGACAGCAGCAATACTGAAATATATGCTCCTGAATACTGAAATATGACAGCAGCAATACTGAAATATATGCTTGTGTAATCTGATGATGATACGTCGGATGAAACTCATTTATTTGATGAGAAGGTTAATGATCCATCTCACCCAGGCCCCTCTACGCAACCTCAAGTTTTTAATTGGAATTCTAAACATATTGTTGCACGGAACAGAAACCGCACAAAACAAGTTTTGTGTTCAAAACCTGTAAAGTTGGTTTGTGCTTCTATCAAAAAGGTGTAACATGCTTTGAACAATTTCACGAAGCTAAGAAATAAAAAAATTTGTAAATATTTTTGTATATAGGACTTGTGTATATACATATAATTTAACTCATTTATCCATATATATTCAAGAATGTTGTGTATAACCAGAAAACCATGCATACAGCCATAATACAGTGTTTTTTTCATTACTATACAAAAGCTTCTACTCATTTCTGTGCTTTACTGCAATGCTCTCTTAGTCGCACTTTTAAAAGCTCTATCGGCGCAGTGTTCCACCTCATGGAACACCCACAGATTTAAAACAGTAAGTGCAATTTTTACAAAATTTTATCTGTATACTCCTTTAGGCCTAGAAAGGCTGCACACAACTTTTTTTTTTTGTTGAAATTCCGACTTTAAAATATAGTGCGCCACAAAGGGTTTAAACATTATTTTGATTGGTTAATTTTAAGTTTTGGTTCATGAATTTGAAATTATTATTCTCTGAAACATCATGTAAGTGCCTGCATTATTAGCATTAAGTATCACATGAGAAAGATCAAATTTGAAATGACATAGAAAGACTAATAAGCAGTTACTATTTTTAACACAAAAAAGGATAAATAACCCAATCAAATGGACAGCCAAGGGATTGCAAATTAAATCTAGATTTTTGTTTTACATACTTTTTATCTCATATATATGTAAAATATAAAATATCTATCTTCAAATAATAAATTAATAATAGCCCTTCATTTTAAAAACAACAAAGCAATAATTTTCTAACTAAGCGCCTGCAATTCTAAAAAAGATCTATCATCTAATTTCTATTGCATACTTATCAATGAAAGCTGAACCCAACATCTGGACATTAATCTGTCATGTGATCTGAAATGTAATTCGGTATAAAAGGTAATTGCAATTTCCTCAATTGTTTAAGAAACGTAAGCTGTATAAAATTGTAGGGTGCATAGTGCATCCACAGTGATGATATACATTATCAAGGAATAAAATTATGTGTGGAATTTACGGTTATGTCTGTCTTTGAGTGTCGTTTTTCTAACTATGCAGTAAAGTCTCTTCAAGTTATAATACAGAAAACCATTGTCAAACTGTTACAACTTACTTTAACCAAGTCATCTTTTACAATACGCAGTCAGTTCAAGCTTGTGAAAAATGATCCCTGCTTGATTGAACATTGGTTTACAGAATTAAATTGCAGATTTAAAAGTACTAAATTGTTTAGCAACATCAAGAAAAAAAAAAAAATGACAAAAATATAGTTTTGCTCTGGTTTTCAAGTGCTTGGACTTGCAATCTAAGTCTGCTTTATAACTAGTGATCATTTAAGTTGGAAGGAAAAAAAAAAAAATCACCCTTCTTAATATATCAATAAGTGGTTCAAGGTTCTCAGGCTGGTATTTCATCTACATTCGCTTTCAAATATGGGGGATCAATTTTCATGTTAACCTTTAGTCTTTAACTATTTTATTGGCTAAATTAATTGACGATCTCTTCAGATGTGCAAAAAAATTAGAATTATGCTACCGATTTTAAAATTTTGCATCTAAATTTAGTGACACATTCCTAAAATTGAATTGTATTGATTTGAGAAAGCAGAAAATACTGTTTAAAAAATGACTCAATATTTTCGATACGATCTTTAATTTACAAATTTTGCAAGTTTATTTAATGTTATTTTGTAAATGTCATATGCTAAATGTTTTTCAATAACATGAAGTAAGTGATTTTTAATTAAGTACTGCTTTGCAATTTAGAAATCTAATGTTGTTTGTATTAAATTTTAAAAATTTAGTACTATTTTTACGAAAATTATGAAAATTTTATGATACCAAAAAATTGTTTTTTCCTATTTATGTTTTACATAATTAAATAACGAATTTTAAGATTTATATTTATTTTATTTAGGGAAGGTTACTAAAATTACTGTAGTAATAATTAGAAATGAGATTATTGTTTAAAAATTTGAATTTTAAGAATTCTGAATTATTATAAGAATGAAGTAAATGTGTGTGTGATTATGGCAAAGCCTTGAGGGCTTTCTGCCTAGGGGGAGGGATGCCTTCGTGAACGACTTTCTAAGGAAAACTGGCTTGTATACATGGTACACATGGGAAAAACCACAAAAACGCACATGCAGCCAGCCCGTTCATGGGATTCGAACCTCGGACCGAACTACCAGTGTTTAACAACTTACCGGTTGAAATCTTGGCCACTGGTGGGCCTCAGATAAATGTGAAAAATGAGTTAATTTTGAAAAACTGATAGTTTAGAATATTTAGTATAATTATGATGAATATAAAAATTATTAATAATAATAATGAGGGAATACATGTTCAAAATACAGGGCCTGTTTTTACCTCTGTTATTTTTTCTTTTACCCTCCTCATATAACTGAATACAGTCAAAAGTCGTCAATCCGGACTTGTCGGGACTTCGGCGATTCTGGATTATCGATTTTTCCGGATTATAGATCATCAGTTTAAATCTGGTAAGATGGCATGCAGAAATTATAAAATTAAAAATATGAAAACGTAATTTATGAAATAAAGAACAATTATGATCTAAAGGGTATCAAAATTTACAAAAAGAAAAAGCTTAATATTTATTTGTTTACTTTATTAAACATTTCTTTCAATGTAAGTTGTTTAAGTTGCTTCATTTTATGTGATAATACTTTCTCTTTAATTCTACTAAACAGACATAATTTCTTGTTTAGTTACAAAGTTCCGCTGTTCGAGTCCTATAATTGCTGTGTCGAGAATACCGACTAATTTGTCAATCAAAATTTTTTTGTTTTCAATAACCTCTGTATCACTTTCTTCACTATCGGAAGCGAATTATAATGATGAGGAATGTAATTTAAATCATATCAAAGACGGAGTACATCGAGATGAAATACTACATTTAGTAAGGAATTATAAGCCAAATAAAATAAAAACATCTGCCCTGGAGATATGGATAGTGCTGACAGATCAACTTCCAATTCATTGCGGCGTCGTTTCCCTCCCCCCACAGAGCAACGTGAAATTGATAAACCTATTTAGGAATGATTAGATAATCAAAAGATATGCCTTTATCCATTTTTTGCCGCAATTCCACTTTCTGTTTAATGGACTTTGAAACATACTTTCGCTTTGTAGATCCTTTACATATTAGTAAATATATATTGGAAATTCTATTTGACATAATCTAAAGTTCAAGCTTACTTTTATAAAATTGCTCTAACAGTCTGAAAAAAATAATAAGCCAGATCCAATTCGAAGATTAAGGAACAATACAATCTGCAACATTAACTGAATTAGATAATTTTAGCTTAGCTTATACCGTCCGTTATACATTAAACGCACATACATATGTATTATGCCCATGTTCACACGCATATTCGCAGCTGTAAAGGTCTAACGAGCACACATAAACGCCTATGCACATGCGTCCCGGATTATGGGTGTCCGAATTAACGACTTTTGATTGTATAAACTTTGAAGGCTCCCACCTTATAATTTTTTCATATAATTATTTTTTTATAGGAGATATATGCTCCTATACATATACATATATATATAAATGGAATGTTCAAAAGGCCAGTTTTCTTTGAACAAAGAATGGAGGTCTTTATAAGGAACTGCCAGAGCAACACTTAACCGCTGTTAATATCTTTAACACAAAAAGGGGAAATAAACCAATCAAATTGACAGCCAAGGGATTATTGTATATTATATCTAGATTTTTTATTTATATACTTTTTATCTCATATATATGACAAAAAATGCATGTGTGTATACACAAAAATACCTCACATAAAAAGGGAAACAGGCTTGAATTTATATTACACATAGGAAAGACCATGAAACCAGCCCAAAAGTCTAGACTGAAATCTCAGTCAAATTGCAAATGTTTAACAATCTTATTCACTTGGCCTGTTAGTGTATGTAAAGATGAAAAAAATTTTGATAAGATATAGGAAAGTTTAAACATTTATTTCTCTAAAATATATTTCATTCTTCAAGAATTTCTCAATTATAACTATAATTTGTAATAATACTCTGAGTGCAATAAATTTCCCAAAAGCTAGAAAATGTGCACACACAATTATTACTTTCACTCAACTATAATAATGATATAACATAATTAATTTCATGTTATTATATACAATGAAGAATATTTAATTGCAAATTAATCATAATAACTTGCATCATTAATTTTGGTTATTACAACAATAAATTACATAATTTAATCACAAAATTAACATATTTAAAGTATGCATAACTAATGCAAGATATTTGTCTCATACTTTTTTCTGACTGCTATTATTTTTGTTTACTTTATAGTTAAGAAACAGAAATTCTGAAAGAATATGTCAGAAATTAAGAATATATTAATAAAGCAAAAAAATATCTATAAAATTGTTTTTTTTTTTTTTTTTTTTTTCTTTTTCATTTGCTAACTATCTGCAACCTTACTAAAAAGTCACAAAGCATTCACAAACTGGTTGGCAACTTTGGAAAGAAAGTTTGTTTGGGCATCCTTACACCTATTTCAATGATGCTGCCTTACATCTATCTCAATTCATTTAGTACTGCCTATTTTTTCTATTCTCAATTTTCCATAGAAAACATTTCTTGGAGGTAATTACTCCATTCAACAGTTGTATTTGGGAATAATCTCCAAATACTTTTTCTTTTGACACACTCAAGCATTATTTAGATCTTGTGTATGCAATTAAATTTATATTCAACAGGTTTTAAGAATTTAATATTTTAATTAGCAATTCTTAAAGTTTAAATACATACAATTTATATTATTATCCTTTAGTACTTTTAAACTGAAAAATTAAATTTATATTCAACAGGTTTTAAGAATTTAATATTTTAATTAGCAATTCTTAAAGTTTAAATACATACAATTTATATTATTATCCTTTAGTACTTTTAAACTGAAAATAAGAAATAAAGAAGATAAGTAAAAAATCCTCTTAAATATGCTTAAATTTACATTGTGAAGAGTTTAAAATAATTATTTTAGAATGAAAAAAAAAATCATATAACAAGTCCAAAAGTTTATTTGATTCAAAAACTCACATCAATTCTTTGAACTTTGTAGTCTTTATGCAGCTTTTTTCCAAATGATTCCACCATTATTCTAAATGAAACATCTTTTGCACAGTATGGCTCCTAGATATGGGATAAAAGTCTTTTACAAAGGCCACTAAAATAAATATTTTTATTTTTCACACTGATGATGCAACCACCACCAAAAAAGTATAAAGCAAAATATAATTTTAAAAAGTATTCTCATATATAGCAATACACCACATGACTTCCCTGTACGGAATATTAAATTATACACATTTTTTTTTCCTGTATTTCCCTTAAACTTACTGAATTGAATTAAATCTTCTTTAATAATAGCACATAAACCACAACAGAATAAATGAACTCTTTAAAAATCATTAACCACTGCGACACTCTCGCGCTAGGTTTACTTTACAGGATTACATCTCATTCATTTTATAACTTAGAATGCACAAAAATTACAGCATCTGAAGACTATCTAATCGATGCCATATGTTCTTTTCAAATACTTTAATAAATCCAAAGGGATGTATAAAAGAAATTAAATATAAAAAAGAAAAGTTTTTCACAGACGATTCAGCGCCACCTATCTAATGCACATGCGCTACTATTCTCCTCTGTCCGCAACAGACTGGCGACAATATTGCTGCTATACGAAACACTTATTTGATTGAATTTCATCAGAGATATATATCTCATTCAATTAATTCAGTTCTCACCTCACAGCAAAGCAAAAATACATAAAATCTCAAAATATCTTCATTAAAAATTGAAAAATAAAGCACGAAATAGAGTTAAAACAATAAAAATTTTTTTTTTACAATTAAAACTGGAGTTTTTATGCAAAAACAAACAATTCGACTAGCAGGCACCAAGGCAGACTTTTTGGTGCACAAAAATTATAGTTTTGGTCCCAATCGGCAAAAAGACACTGAAGTGCAGAAACTGAACTCACTATTCTGCTAAATTTAAAATGTAAGCATATGGTTCCTATTTATAGACACATATTTAATCTTTAATACAGATATTTTTAGATAATTCTAAAAAGTGTTCATAAATTAAATAATCTAAAAACTATACACTAAAAATTTCCTCAAACAACTATAAACATATTTGAATTTAAAAAAAAATGCATTATAACCTTTACTGCAAATAAAACAACATATGCTTACAGCAAAAAAAGTTCAAAAGCTAAGATTTATAAAATCCTATATACTGAGCAAACAACCCTTTCAAACTGCAATGATTAAATATGTAATCATAAATACTTACAATAAATTCTTTAGGTATATTTTTTAAACCTGCATGAAGATCAGACAAAGTTCTACTCTTAGCCCACAATTCATAAGCAGATCTGCAATGCATAACAAAAAACAAATTCTAATAGACATACGTCAATTATGTATAGTGGTTAAAAATGAATGCAAGACATTTAATAAAATTTTTCAATACCACTTGTCATAGCAAAAAATTCACAAGTAGCACCTAACTCTCAACTACCTGAAACATCAAATCCTGGCTATCTTTAAGAATACCATAATTTAAGAACTTTAAAAATATCTGTCTGAATTATTTATCTGGAGTTGGTATGATTTCAAAATTTAACTTTTTATTAATGTGCTTTAAATGTATTCAAATCAATTTACTGTATTCTGATTTGTGCTAAAATATAATGCATTACTTCAAGTACATCTTATTATTTGCTAATCTTGTATTAAAAAAAATTTGATATGTGATTTCTAAATTCGATTTCTTTAGTGAGTTGACTCAAAGATTTGTGAATGAAGAGGAAACATTGAGCTTAAATTAATAAGGTATGGAGTTATATAAAATTTTGAAATAAAATCATCATAAAATTTTTTAATCATTAACTTATTTTATTTCATTTATTTATTTATTTTTCTTATTTATTTCCTTTCCTGTCTAGCAAATCTAGAGAATTGCATGATTTAACATTTCACATTAATATGATAAAAGCTTATTTTTATATTTAAGGCCTCAAGTTTTTTATTAGCAAAGACTAACTTAACACCAGGATTCCAATAAAACAAAATTAGCCAAAGTGAAAATAATACTTTGATCATAGATTGTCAATATATACTTTGAACATTTAAAGTAAAAGTAAACTATCAGCATTACAAATTTTGAAATCTCAAATCACTAATAAAATTAAGTCTTTAATGATGTTAATTTCTATAAGGTTCTGCATTTCAAGAGGAAACATGGATCTCTCTTAGTTATAAAATCTATTATATACAAGAAATGTTCAGATTGGAGATATGCATCATCAAAAAACGTTGAAATTTCTGAATTAGTAAAGTTCTATGCCATTTATTGAAGAGAAAATAGCTGTGACTGTTAACCTTGGTCTGACCTTGCATATTTTTCCCTTTTAATGTCAGAGTGGTTTATGAAAAAAACCTTTTAACCTGCAATTCAGTTCTGAAAATTAACCATTTCGTATGAGTGCAAATTATATATATATATACTTCAATAACACTTGTACTTGTTCATTAACAAGGTGCAAAATAATTTAGTGATGAACACAAAAACATCATAAACTGCCAGATACTTATAAAACTATGCAGGAAGCTTAAATGTAAACATATTTGGTCAATGGCTGATCAGCAGATATATGAAACAACATTTTTAACCACAGTTGACAAATCTAGTCATTTCTAATCCTGTAGTATAGATTTTCAAGAACCAAATTAAAATTCAATATGGACTATTTGACATATCAAACTTTTTTTTTTTTTTTTTTCATTTTTATATTTTCTGCAAAGTTACTAAGTTAACTACTTTTAATCCCTTTCCCATACATGTAGCTGTGAGTACATAATTATTTAAATTAACTTATTAACACCTTAATAATCATTACAGATGTCACTAAATTTTCAGAAAAGCACCAAAATCTGTCAATGATGTACATAACAGTATTTCATTTTACAAAGAAACATCCAAATTTTCCTAAGCATTCTTTTTCTGGTATTCAAATGGTTTTTATCCAAAAATAGTGACATATTTTGTCTTAAACTCAATTTTAAAATATATGTGTCAATATTTTATAAAATATTTTAAAACACTTGCAGAATCTGCCTGGCATATAAAAAATTTGTGGCGTAATTTCTTCCGGAATACATTATTCTTTTGTAGTCTCTAAAGGGAACTATTACTTTGATAAGAGAAATCACCAAGAAATTTCTGTCCCATCCACCCAAAAATGAGAGAGTTTGTAAGTATGCTTATTGACTGATTTTCATATAAATTATAACATGCATAATATGTATATATATATATATATATAATAAATATTTTTTGGAACAATAAATTATCACTCGTTTCTTCTTTAAAAAATCACCAAACTGAGTCAAGGTGGTTACACTAATACTTAAATGTCATTAATTTTTCATTTTATTACCAAAATGATGGACAAATACTAAACAACTGGTCAAGGAAATTTTGTTTTGATAAAAGCTACAAAACTTCTAGATTTATTATGATGTTTAGAAAAATAATCTTCTCTAATGAAAGTTGCAAGAATCTAGATTTATGACACTATAAAGGAAAGCAATTTCATTTAAACACAATGATTCCTTAATAAGAGATAAGAATATACAAAAAATATGTACAATAGTCTACTTACCACTTAAAAATAGCATCAACAATCAAATTGTAGTAACTAGAGATCACATTTTTCCAACATTCAGCTTTATTGAGATTTGGATATTTCTGAATTAATGATTAATTAGTTTCTTAAGAACTGAAGCTGACTTTCAGAAAATCTTAAAATCCTATAAAACTATTTAGGGAAAAGGGCCTGTTTCAACAAATAAGAAAGAAAAATAAATTGAAGCAAAATAAAAGTTAAAAAAAAAAAAAAAAAAAAATTGGGTCTGTTTTATACTTGTTTTGCTTTTTTTCACCTATTAACAGGTGCTAGTCATAATTGTGTGCCAAAGCAATGAGTGTGGTAAACAAAGCAGTGCAATGGCATCATTGTCAATAAGTAGAAAGAAAGAGGATCAATCTAAATTTTTTCCCTCGTAAATTTTAAGTTCTCTCTCTCTCTCTTTTTTTTTAAGGAAAGAATCAGACTGTTAGAAGGCTAGATGGCAACACAAAATGGTAAAATAAAACATCTGCATAGTACTGCCTACCACCATCTAATTTCCTACCTAATCAAATTTATGTACCATGGATTGCACAGAAAGACACAAATGGTTTCAACACTATTAAACGAAATCAGTACCTCAGTACCTTTGTAGCTCCTCTGTACCCTCTGGAATTAATCTGGCAAAATTTACTTGTACGTCAGAGTTTATTTTCAATACTTATTCTGAAATCAATAAAACAGTCATTATTTTCATGAGGCTGAATATACTATACTGACTGCCATCTAGTTAGATTTCACATCAACATTTAGGTTTGGTGCACCATTAATTGAAAAGAACCTTTGTTTTTTAGTACTATTTTTGTAATTTATTTTAACCTGATTTAAAAAAAAAAAAAAAAAAAAAAAAAGAATAGTATTTGTTTGAAATTACTGATAGTTTTCTTTTACTTCCAAGTATATTTTAAACACACAATTTACTTATTTATCAACCAAATGAATCATGTGTTTATATAAATGTATCATATATGAAATTCTTATTTTACACAGACACTGGTTTCATGTAAACAGCGCATTCTTCAGCATTTATAAATTCCACAGTCAAATATGTGTTTGTACAGGATTTGCTACAGAATTTAACCCTATCCTTTACACCAAAAATAAAATATCATGGTCATGATAAAAGCCTTTTGTAGTAGAAATACTGTATCATTGACAAATTTATATTAATTTTGAAATTAACAGGTCTGTAAAATTTCATTCCATTGTTTAGCAGTATCTTCTTCACAATTCTATATGATATTAGGTGAATCAAATTACATTCTTTAAAATCCCTGCCTCTTTTTTAATGCAATTACTGATCATGTTTGAAATCACTTTATCCCATGAATTTTAATAAAATTCACTGCACCAAAAATACTGAGCATAAATGTTATAATCAGAAGTTCCATTTCCAAATCACTTCACTACATTTTGTTTTAAATAATTAAAAAATTTCCACATTAAAAAGTTATAGTTTAGTTGCAATTTAGTGGGGAAAAACTTATTCAACACAGTGTGAATTAACTTGTGAGCAGAAGCACATTTTTGTTTTAAATTCCACAATTTTTCTAAAATTTTTTTCTTGGGGCATCTTAAAATGTAAGAAACAAAAATTAAGGGGAATTAACTTGACGTTTCTTCATAGATCTCAAGATGACTTATAGTAGGATTTTTAAGTACAATTGTTAGTTGTTGTTACATCTTGAGCTAAAATATGTAAAGGCAACAAAGGTAAAATTCAGTTCATAATGTTATCACACATAAACATTAATGAATTTAATAGTTCCCTTTTCAATTTTTTATCAGAGTTCGTATACATTTCTGCATATGGAAATTAAGTACCTTTAAAGACTTTTATGGACCATTAATGAAAAAAATTAAGGACCCATCAACAAATGGGAACTGAATAAATTCAATTAAAGATATTAGCTATGCCTGAACTTCACTTTTGTGATACTATCCTAAGAATAAAATAGATCCACAAGTAGAATGCATTATTATTAAACATAATTTAATAAATATAATTATTAAACAAATTTGAGAATAAAGTCAGATTTATAAAATTTATCAAGTAGCATTAAATACATTTCATCCTTATACAGTCAAAAGTTGTTAATCCGGACTCGTCGGGACTTCGGCGATTCCGGATTATCGATTTTTCCGGATTATAGATCATCAGTTTAAATCTCGTAAGATGGCATGCAGAAATTCTAAAATTAAAAATATGAAACCGTAATTTATGAAATAAAGAACAATTATGATCTAAAGGGTATCAAAATTTACAAAAAAAAAAAAAAAAAAAAGCTTAATATTTATTTGTTTACTTTATTAAACATTTCTTTCAATGTAAGTTGTTTAAGTTGCTTCATTTTATGTGATAATACTTTCTCTTTAATTCTATAAACAGACATAATTTCTTGTTCAGTTACAAAGTCCCGCTGTTCAAGTCCCGTTAATTGCTGTGCCGAGAATACCGACTAACTTGTCAATCGAAATTTTTTCGTTTTCACTAACCTCTCTGTCACATTCTTCATGCCTTTATCCATTTTTTGCAGCAATTCCACTTTTTGTTTGTTGAACATCGAAACATACTTTCGTTTTGTAGATCCTTTGGAAGTTCCAGCATCGGAAATTCTATTTGACATAATCGAAAGTTCAAGTTTACTTTTATAAAATTGCTCTTACAGTCTGCAAAAAATAATAAGTGGGATCCAATTCGAAGATTAAGGAACAACGCAATCATTAACATTAACTGAAATAGATAATTTTAGCTTACACCATCCGTTATACATTAAACGCGCAGGCGAAAACGTATTCTGCACTTGCGCACACGCATATGCGCAGTAGTCAAGGTCTTACGCGCACGCGTAAAACGCCTGTGCGCATGTGCCAACGCGGCGCATGCGCAGAAAGTTTTTAGCTTTGAGGTCCGGATTATAGATCATTCCGGATTATGGGTGTCCGAATTAACGACTTTTGACTGTAATAGCTGGACATATTTTAAAGATTAGTGATGATTAGTAAAGTTTTATTTACGCTTACTAACAGTTAGCTTTATGTTGATTTCTTCTTATATGTCTGATTTTGTCATGCATTTGCTCAGTTTAGAGGTTCAGTAAATTGCAGATAGATTTAATATCAAATGGCATAGGTTAAAACGAGAAGTTCATTATAGAGGCCTGGCTGTCGCCACCTCTGCTGCGCGCCTAGAGAAAGGCCTGCTGATCAAAACAAACCTGAAAGCCTGATGTAGGCACAGCTGGCAAGTTTTGAAAGTTAAGCTCTGCCTGTCTGATGCAGTTAGTGTCATAACTTCGTATAGAATTCCTGGAGTTGTAATTAATCCAGTTGATATATTTTATGGTTCCAGTAAGTCACTAAAGTACCAGAGGTGATAAGTGGTTTTGTATATTTTTAGTCTCACTAGATGCAAAGAATTAAGTTTTACATTTTTATGCTGTATCTTGTGACCATGGTAAAGATTAATGAAAGGCAATAACTCACTTTAATATGCAGAGATAACTTTTAAGGGTAACCAGTTAGTTACAAATAATTAAATTAACTAGATACCCTTAGCCTTTATATATTTACATAACCACTATTAAATTAATTTTTTTTTTAAAAATATTTGTTAAAAAAGCACTATTAAAATCACAATCTATTAACATGTCACAGTTTAAAATACATGTAATTTATGACATTGATTCTTAAATGATATTAAGATAACTAACTACACATTAAAAGCTACAAAACATTTACATTTTGTAACAACAATACTCATCAAATTATTTATGCATCTTTTTAATTTGAAGCCTTTCCAGATATTCTGGCTAATTTATATCAATTTCCTTCTCTTTAAGCATCTTTTCTAAAAATTAGCAATTTTTTTTATATTTGTTAATTGTTATTTTGTTTCAATATGCAAATCAATATACCCACTAGTTTCTGTGTGTTTTATCTCCTAACTTGTCAATCTCTTGACCATGTACCTATGAGGTTTTATTTGATCTGATAAAAGTTAAGTGGTCCAAAACCTTCGACAGAAGTGAAGCAAATTACCGCTATGTCTGAAAGTAACTACAAAGTTAGATAAAGGTTTAAATAAACCTCTTATTTAAAAAGACCTTAGAACATAAAGGCCTGTTCTTATACTAGCAAAATCAGCTATAGCTTGTGGTGATCCAATTAAACAGGAATAGTCAAATTAAAACTAAAAATATGGACTAGTAGTCAAAGACTACACAATTTAATTTTAATCTAAGATGCCTCAGCAACATATCGTAACAAACTCGTAACTCATCATAACATAGTTATCATGTAACAAATTCAAATATCGGCAGCGATAATGCAAAGACGAATAATTACAAATTACCAGAGTTGATAGGAATTAACGTAGGGTGAAGTAGCGACCAGAAACAAATTCTGTCTCACAACCCCAAAACCTTAGTTGAAAAACTATAGAAACAAATTCTGTCTTACAACCCCAAAACCTTAGTTTAAAAACTATCTAAATGGCTTTGATTCTGGAAAATTATAGCAAATGCTGAAATTATAAACAACTGCTTAATTTATATAATAATAGCTGTACATATCTTTGAAGAACAATTTTCTTTCTCTTAATATATTCAGTTTCTTTCTCTTAATATATTCAGTTTCTTTCTTTAATACCTTTCCTCTTCATATTAGAATTTTTGGATTTAATTAAAAGATTTCTGTTACTCTAAAAAAAATAATGTATTTAGAATGTATAGTTTTCTTATACATTCTAATTTTTTTTAGTAATATGAATATTCAGAATAAATATGAAATGATATATGGTAAGGGCTGGTTACATAGCCAGTGTAGCAAAATTTTTAGAATTTAGTGACACACTGAGAAAAAAATCTAGAAATGGCAAAATTTTAGAATTTAGGAAGGCACTAGGGCAGCAGAATTTAGGATCCATAGAGATTGCATCAGGTGAGAAAATGTGTAGTGTCAGCCCTGTGTATGATGCACAGAGCCGTAGCTAGGATTTTCAGCGTCCGAGGACAACTGAAGATTTTGCAGTCCCCCCCTTCTGTATGCCAAGAATGAAAAACATTTCATTCTAAAATTTTGTTATATCAATTTGGCACCCCACGGACGCTGTGCCTGGGACAGATGTCCCCCCTTGCTCCAACACTGATGATGCATTGAGACATATGAGATGAATCTTTTAAATTGTCAGCTTTCAATTTCTTTATAAATAGAAAAATTCCTTTTTATAAACGCCTATCCATGTGATTAGTTTAGAAGAATTTTTGATATTTTCTGTGCTTGTGTCTAGTGAAAAGTAGAGAAAACAAAGGGAAGGTAAACATGTTAAGAAAAATATTTCTAGTATCAGAAGTAAAACATTTAAATATTTTTTCGTTGTTCTTCTGAAAATTCTCCAAAAAGTAAAAATACATAAGCTTTTCGTAAAATACACCCATTATGTGTTAATAGAATGAAGACATTTTTCTGGAATCTTCTAGATTCATGGGTCTATAAATCCTCCTAAACTTTCCAAGTTGCAACGTCTAAAATCCTAAAAAAACATTAGCCCTACCAATTCTGTAACAACAAAAGTCCAGAAATATGTTGGGGAGGGGGGGGGGGAAGAAATCAGAGGAAAAAAAGTGTAAAATTAATTTTATAGAGAAAATTGATGCATAGTGACACAATGTTTTTAAAAATAATACTGTCAAAAAATTTCCAGATTTCCGAATTTAAAATTTTCTACAGAAACTAATCTTAAAATCACCAAAATATTGATAAGTTGCCACATTTGGAACTCTTTAACAAAGAATTCACATTCCCAAAAGTGAAAAGTTGTTTAGCTCTTCATTAGAAAAAATGAAATAATTTCGAAATGCTTATGCTTCATTTCTTGCTCAGAAACTTGAGTATCCCACCATTTATATTAGAAATAGGAACAAATTATAATCCATGAACCTATTCACCCATTCAAAAGATTGTTAATGAACAGAGATATTTGTCAATGAATTGACAAAAATATTTGTTCAAAATGTTAATTCACATTCAAAATGGCAGTCATAAAAACAGGCAGAAATATCAGATGATCAAAATTAAGGATTTCATGCTGAATTTGGTTGAAATTAAAGACTTTTAAGAACCAAAAATCAATTCGAAAAAACCTAAGACTCTTAAGGACCGTACAAACCCTGTTTATGAGTTTCTTCATACTAATTTTTCCCATTGTTTTAGTTTTGCCAAAATTACAAAAATAAAAGCTAAATATATTATCTGCTTTCAACAAAGAATCCACTATATACAGTTTTGGAAAAGCATAATCATTACCTAATTAAAACAGTCCTTGACATAAGCTTGTTGACGTCAGTTGATGAAGGAAAATTTACAAGAAGAAAAGGCTACAAAGATAAAACAGATAAAAATATTTAGTTAAAATATGTTTTTTCATTTTGGAAAAAATATTTTTTAAACATTTGCAATATGTATTGATAAGTGAAACTTACATCATTAACAGACGGCTCCTCTAACCATTCAAATTTTATATTTAAAGTAGCAGCAATTGCATATAATTCCTATTAAATAAGCATAACAAAATCAGATTAAACTTTTAAACATGAAATAATATAAATGAATATGTTTTACAAATACTAGGTGTGGTATAAAAGTAATGAGACTGGATTTATGAGCCATAGTATGTATATGTTACCGTGAAAGACCGAAATTGGAGAATGTCGACTTTAACCGGATTATGTCAACATTCACCAAATACGTCAGTGAAAGATTGAATATTTCTTTACATTCTTGTACATTCGGACCCTCACTGGTGTATGTCGACAATCACAGATATGCTCTGGTGTAGGTCGAAAAGAGAGGAGTATATGTACACGCTGCCATTCCAAAAGGAAGTGTTCCACAAAAAAATGCAGTTCTAAAAGCAAGGGCCTCTTGTGCAATTCAAAGTGTCATAATAGTTTAAGTTGTTGCAATAAATAAGATTTGAATCACATAATTTGGTAAGTTTATAACTTCTATTATTTCCCTTTCTTATTTTGAATGTACTGTGTGTTTTAAGTTCTTACGTTCTGAAGTTCTTATTCTGAGTCTCAAGTGCATTTTTTCGCGAATGAATTACGGAGAAGGAAATATAATATTCTTATATGTTCAACATTCACCATTAGTACATGGTGAATCATTCACCGGTGTAAATCAGAAATAAGAGTATTTGGAAAATATTTCAAACTTACACCAAGCGACTATGTGAATGTTGACATTCACCGGTGAAAGTCGACATTCTCCAGATTTCGGTGTTTCACCATAACATATACAGAAGTTACAAATCAGCAGTATCTGCCTTAAAGAGATTTTCTGGTATTTACGTATTATCGCAACCAGGTTGGCGCTATTTGTAAGTTTCAGTAAAAAAGTATGAATAGAAAGAAAATGTACATTTATTAATTACAGATAATTTTTAATACAGTTTTTTATATTATTTTGTTTTAAAATATAAAATAGCAATTAAACCCTTCCGGTTTCGAATTTGAATAAGTTGCAGAATTATTTTTTCGGCGGAAATCTTTTGGCTATTGCTTTTAGCACTGATTAAAAACCGTATTCGCCACAACCATGTACACGTCGACTTATTTTTAACTTAAATCCCAGAATTGCACAAAAATGGCATTGCGCACACTCTTGACTTTATCCATGTACACTGCTATTTTCTCATAAATTACAAAAATTTGCACGAAAATGCAGGAAAATTTTGTGAATCTCCACATGCTCTTTTTACAAAACTACGTATAACACGTAGGGTTGCCGTAAGCAGGGTCGCCAAATTTGGCAATTTATGCGAATTTTGGCCTGGTTGCAATAATACGTAAGTACCGATTTTCTTTAGAACACATAACCATGATGTTACTCTCAATATTCCGTAAGCACTGCCAAAGTGGTTGAAATAAAATCACTGTTATTTTTTGGTTACATATATTACCTCCCTCCTCTAAATATATAAATTTATATCTTTCATTGAATTCTCATAAAAGGGTTGGTGTAGCAAAAGAGGTTATTGGTTCAGAAACAGGCTGATTTATTTAATTCTTTCATTGCACCAATGCCTGATGAAAATACAGAGAAAGATGTAAATTTCTTATTCCATTTTTGGTGTTGGCATGTTCTTATTGGTTTTGGCATTTCCCTTATTCTAGCAGTATATATATATTTACACATACACATAAAAGTAAACTTGCTAAGTCAAAAGAACTGAGAGTATTTAGCACCATGAATTGCTCTCATCTAAAACAACACTAATCTACAACGAACAAAAGAAATTAAAGAAGAACGACAAAAAAGATCAAATAACTTGAAAGATTTTACATGAACATAAGAACATTAAATTTGCACAAGGTTTTATTTTGTCATACCTAACACATTTTTAAGAATTGCCTTTTTCTAAAATAATAAAGTTAAATAACAGCATAGAAAATATAACATATAATAGGGGAAGGAAAAGTTAATATTATAACTTTTTATAGACATATAGAAAAAATTAATAAGGTGTCTGTGGCTATTCCTGATTTGAATGCAAGCTTCATAACAATTCTCCATACTATGTATCAGATTGTTCAGGAGTTCCTGCAGTAACAAATTATAATCATGATGTATAGCTCCTTGGAGCTCCTATGATAGTGTTAAGTAGGAGCTGCAATGATGTAAGTTAACATCTTAGTGTGTTCATGCCCATGTTCCATTAAATTTAAATCCATAGAATATGTAGGCACTCCATGTATTGGATTCTTTCACATTCAAGATAACTAGCTGGTCACTAGTTCAAAGTGACAAGGATGAGATTACTATGCATTATGATGAAGTTATTACAGACTGCCTCCCTAAACTAGTTGATATATCAAACTAGTTGATCAAAAACCTCATTCCTGTATATTTCAGCATTCATAGTTGCATTGGTAAATACGGGGTCAGTGTGGCCATTCAAAACATTGCATGCATGGCCATACCATGATTCCACTACCATTGTACGGATGCCCTTCACAGATGTTTTCAGGCTTATAACGTATGTTTTGTTGGAATCACTTACCAGGCACATTTTGCAGCCTGAGTTAGTAGCAACAAATCATGGGTTTAATTGCATACAGCCCAAAATTTATGCAGCCAGTCACTCAACATATCTGGATAGTTCAGTTCCTGTTGATACAACAAATTCTTTGCAATCTAAGCTAATATTAGTTATGTATTTTTTCAACAATCATTGTCAGATAATACTGAGATTCTGTTGTGGTACTTTCTTCATCTTGACCGGGTTGTCTGCACATATTACCAATGTATTTAAATGTTTCCAGATTTCTGACATTATGCTTTAGGCTATTTTTAGGTCTTTACACCTGTGTCTGTTCCACATCCAATTTCCCAATTCCATACCATTTCTCACCATAAATCATGGAGGTAGGAAGTAAGAATGAGAGGCTCTAACCGGTTTCCCCCATACACTGCTTTGAAGCACTGGCGATCCCTTTGTAATGACCATTCAGTGTCTTATCATTAAGATCAATGGGTTTTGACACGATCGGATGTAAATATTTTGTAATTAAGTCGTAAATATGCTTATAAATATATATTTTTTCTTTTTCTCAATATCTCAGAGTCTTAAGTATGCGAAAAAAAACATTTTTAAACAACATTTCATTCTGAATGGAATATAATGCTATACTTTTCTCAGAACAGTTTAATTTGAATGAAATATTTTTACAAGTTTTTGTTAATTACATTAGAAAAAAATTTTAAGGTAATTCAATTTAATTTTATTCAGTTAAGGATTACAAAAATTAAGATAAAAGTTTATTGTATTATTAATGTTAAAATTATACATGATTTCTTTTCTATTTATAGAGCTTCTTCCTAAAATACTTTCTCAAATATGACATGATTTTTTAGCTTCTGAGGCATCTTTTAAATCAAAAAATCTAAGTCAATTTATAATTAATGCTCTATTTGGTCCATTTCAAATTAGAGTACCTTTTATTTTAATAGTGAAGTACCTTAAATATTGGTGCTCATTTCCATGTACTTAACTTTCTCTCAATATTTCTGAAAGGGAATAAAAAAACGGATTTTTTTAAATATATTATTTAAAACTCATAACTGAGTTATTATAAAATGTAAGGGAATAATTCTTTTAATTATACTTATTAGATTTTTTTTATCCTTAATTTCAACACTATATATTCTAAAACTTTTCTTTATTACTTCTTTAAGTATGCATGTCATAGAATTAGCTTTACAATACCTTTTAACAGATTGCTTTCAAATACGAACAATTCCTGCTTAAATAGTTTTATAAACATATTTGTCAACAGGATTTTAATTTATGTTTACAATTCAATGTTAAGGTTATTATATATTTAGGCAATATTTATAATCATTATAAATTTAGATGCATTTAATAATTAGATTTCTTCACAGTAACTTTCACTGGAGTTTATGAATGAATAAATCCTTCATTTCAAATACATTTACAAATAATATCTAGACATGGCTCTGTTATCTCCTTCATAACCTTTTATTTGATTCTTATAAGTACCAACAATCAGTTACTCATTCAACTTTATTTTTTGAATATGCTCGTATACCAAACAATTAACAGCATTTTATTATCTGCACCCCGCAAAAAGTCATGAACTTGTTGCTGACTTTGGATGCATTTATATGCTTGTTGCCAACTTTGGAAATAAAAGTTTATTTGGGTATTTTTATTTCAACAGTACATCCACTGCTGGCTTTTGTGTTGATGTTCTCTTCATATACACAGCAATCTGCTTTTGTTATATATAGCAAAGATATGAAAACAAGAGAAAAATAGATTTTGGGGATTTGTGGAAAAGTGGGCAGTCATGGTGTCTTCTTATTCCAGCATGTAGAGACGGGACTGATAAAGATTATTTGGGTATTTTTATTTCAACAGTACATCCACTGCTGGCTTTTGTGTTGATGTTCTCTTCATATACACAGCAATCTGCTTTTGTTATATATAGCAAAGATATGAAAACAAGAGAAAAATAGATTTTGGGGATTTGTGGAAAAGTGGGCAGTCATGGTGTCTTCTTATTCCAGCATGTAGAGACGGGACTGATAAAGATTATTTGGGTATTTTTATTTCAACAGTACATCCACTGCTGGCTTTTGTGTTGATGTTCTCTTCATATACACAGCAATCTGCTTTTGTTATATATAGCAAAGATATGAAAACAAGAGAAAAATAGATTTTGGGGATTTATAGAAAAGTGGGCAGTCATGGTGTCTTCTTATTCCAGCATGTAGAGACGGGACTGATAAAGATACACAATAATTTGTAGTTCATAAAGATTTAAATTTACTTAATATTTATTAATTTACAGTGCCTTTTGCTCATGCAAAAAATTTTTTTTGTTTAATAATTGCCCGATTCAGGTTGAATATGTAATAGATTTAATTCTCCCCTTCCCATGTTACCACCAGTTGTTGCAGTTTTTCACAACATAATTGGGTTAGGTTTAGACCTTCTTTTGATTGTATTTTTTCATTATATACATATATACAAAGGTGCACATATTCAGAAAGTAACAAATGGACTACTGAGATGCTATTTACTAATAAAAGTTTCAAATTACTCTGAACTTCTGCTAATGAAGTTATCGGCAAGGTAGATAAAATGAAAACAATATATGCATTTTTCATATTTCAGTTTCTTGTTAGCAAAATATGACAATAAAAGTCAGCCATTTCTTTTAACAAACACATATTATGCTGAAATATGATACATCCCAATTTGTAGAAAGACAGAAAATCAGTATACTTTTTCTTCAAATCAAACACTGTATGCTAATTATAAAAATTGGAGATTACCTGTAATCTAAAGTTGACAAGATCATGTGCATACCACAGAAGAAAACTTCTTCCGTAATTAATGATCTTTGACATACTTGTATATGAAATTTGCTGTCCGTATGAAACTAAATAAATAAAATTAATAAATTAATTAAATAAAAGCAATAACACTCTAGTTAAATGTAAATAATGAACATGATTAATTTGCTCATAAAAATTGTATAAATGTATGCATTACTAAAGATACTAAACCTTTCAGATTGTAATGAAAACTTAATACATGGAAAAAAATTTACCTCTTTATAACTGTAACTCTTCAAATGTGTATTCATATAGTTAACACTTTTCATTTAGCTTCAAACAATTCCTAAGATAATCCTAGAAACTTTGCTACACATATTTTAAGATGAAATTATCTTTTTAATTTCATATTTGGAAGTATTTGAGAATAATTTTTAATAAGATAGTCTGATCAATAAAAGTAGTATCCTTAAATAAGTTTCATCACATTAAAGTTAATTATGTTAAAAATACATTTTCTAATAGTTTAGCCCGCCAGCGGCCAAGCGGTAAAGTCGCTGAACACTGGTAGTTCGGTCCGAGGTTCGAATCCCGCAAACAGGTTGGCTGCATGGGCGTTTTCGTGGTTTTCCCCATTCCTAATGTGTATATGAACCAGAAAGTCCTCCACGAGGGCATCCCCTCCTTAGGCAGATAGCCCTAGTGTGCTTTGCCATAATTAAATAAACCAAACCATCTAATAGTTTAATTTACATAATAGTTTACCAGATAGTAGAAAAATATTTTTAAACTTACTTTAGGAAATTTCAACCTTGGAAACAAATTAAGCTTTTAGTTACAGAAAGTGGACCAATGTGTAAAAAATATATACATAAATCATTATTGCACTGGATGGGTTGCTTCAAGTTTGAAATGCACATATTTTGTAATTTAAAATATACTAATTAGAAAAACAGTAACATAAACTGTTGTCCAAAATTATCTTTGCATGCACAAAATAATGATTTTTCAAACCAGACATTAATAAATAAATTGAACATAATAGACATTAATAAAAAATATGATCCATCTTAATTCATGCAAACATATCACAACAGGTATTCAAGCTCTTAATAAAGCAGTTAATTAAGAATTTTTAAAAATAAGTTCCACCCCTCCATATATAAACAGAGAGATGTTTAAAAAAAATTTTTTACAGAAAAAGATATTGCAAGGACATCTCTCTAATTTCTTTCTCAAATTCAAATAAGGAGATCTGCCTTAGCAATTCATTTGTTCAATGACTTCAGTTGCAATTCATTATCTAGTGCAGTAATGCTTTATAAGTCTGAAATCTGGAATGATGTAAACTTAAGTCATCCAACAAACTTCTTTTTTTTTTTTTTTTAGAGATTTTTTTCTATGCTTTATGCATGTGCAATAAATCCTTTTTCATAATAAAATATGTCAACAGTCCTGATTCTTATTTCCCTTCAGCACCAAATAAAATAGCACCACGTTGAAAAAACACAGTCATGATCAATAACTGGGATCTCAACTTTTTGCTTGGCATACATCTCAAATTGAAACACTCTACATCAAAACACCATTGATTTTACCGCTACTGAATTATTTATTTCCCTCATACTAACCAGGTGCATCATTACTTATTACATTTTGTTTTCATCACCACATGGCAGATTGAAAAATGACTCTCGTTGCAATGTCCAACTATTTTTGTTAATATTAGTACCAAAAAGTATGGTGACATTACTCCTGCTCATGATTACAGACTTTCGTGCAACAATGATCCAGTAATTGTGACATCCAGTCCAATAATAACTTTTTTTGTGTGTGAAAGGATTGAAATTTCATGTTGATAACCTATGGGCAGATAGATATCAAACAAGCATATATAGGAAATTATACCCAATGATCGTTATTCTTTCTCATACAGTTACATCTGCACCATTATAATGAAATATTCCTTATGCCTCGTGAGAATATTTATTATTTTCTGGCTCCTTCTAAATGTATAGAAAAACAGCTATAAAAATGAACCTTGACTAGTCCGTAAAGAAAACAGGTCGATAGTTATAAACTCCAGCTTTGATATTTTCAGTATCAATTCAGGAAAGCCTTCAACTGAAAGGTAAGTGAAACAAAAGGCTTACCAGCAAGATCACTGAATACTAATAGTTTGAACTAAGTTTAAAAAATGCATTCTTTCTCTTAGACAGATGGGCCCCAAGTGCTTTGCAGCATAACACAAAACATTGGCTTTCAGTCATAAAGGCCTCTCTTACCAAGTCTTCTGTTTACATTTTGCAGCAATACAAGTGTTCTAGTGGCATCTGCAAATTCACTGTCATGTTCCTAGGTAGGCAGCTGCACACCCTAGAGAACCGAAACATTTCCTCTGAGATCTTATCCACCAAAACTTTTAATGTTTTTAACGGTTCTCACAGAACTGATGACCTTTTAAATGTTCAGCCATCTTGCTACTTCCATAACAGGTTTGCCTTACTTCTAAACAGCCAAAAGATCTCTACTTTAAAGATTCCTCCAAATGATACTTTGGTTGTATAAAAACACATACTCACACTGGTTACAACATTCAATAAAATTGCCATATTTTTGGTGGATTTTCAAAAATACACAACAGCCAACTCAAATAAGATACATGTGGTTTAGAACACAAAAATTTTCATACTTCATGTTTTGCTGAATGTATGCATTGTAAAGAGAAATACCAATATTTACATTTTTACAGCCCCCACTAGCTGTGAAAATGTAAATATCACTCAAAATTTTTTGTTCTTTCTAATAAAATGTGTAATTTATAATTTAATACACATTTTTTTATTATTATTATTTAAGAACAGGACAGGACCTATGAGGCATAAAATATCAAACAAACGTTTTTCATCAATTCTCAAATTCGGCAATATTTCTTGGTGACTTTTCATGGGAAATCAGAAAATATCTGAAACTATTTTCACTAGATAAATACAAAAATCAAACTTTAAAATATACAATTTCCTTCAGAAATATGCTTTGTGCAAATCACTTTCCTTGTTTTTACATAACATATCATTATTTGCATTCTGGAAACAGCTATTATGGTATTATTAACATTTAAAAAAAAAAAAAAAAAAAAAGATTGTTCAAACTGCATAAACAGTAATAATTTGATGTACTTTGCTCAATCCTTAAATAACCTAATAATCGGGCTAATATGTTTATCCTTAAATAACATATTAGCTTGATTCAAGTATTTAAAAATAATTACAGATATCAGCACATTTAACAGTATTCTAGTACAAGTCCTATTCTCATGCAATAGTCTAGTACTATTCTCATGTCTAGTAGTCTCATGAATAGTCTAGTACTATTCTCATGCAAGTATTAAAAGTGCCCATGATACAAAACAAAAATACATGTACAATCTACAGTTACAATCTTAAAAAAGCTTTCTCAAACTCTTTTTTTTTTTTTTTTAAAGGGAGCACAACTTGGCCACAAATACAGCGATTTGGGGGATAATCCTTTTTTTCCCTCTCCTAAAATTATTTATTTAAATTTTAGATAAAATCCTAGTATACGGTGCAGCCTTGGCGCGACTTTGAAAATTATCGCTAACACCAAAAACGATCCAAAGAACGTCTATATATATATACTATACACACATAGTATATGTATGTACACACATAGTATATATACTATATACATAACACCAAAAATGATCCAAAGAACGTCTATATATATATATATATATATATATATATATATATACTATATACATAGTATATATATATATATACTATATACATAGTATATACTATGTTTAACTGTATATTTTCTTTGAATGACCCGTTAACTACACATCGTATATGTCCCGTTTTTACTGCTCATCATAAAGTCGCCAAAAGTAGCCAAATCCCGTGTGCACCGGATAATAGGAATAAACCAAATTTTATAGGAGGAAAAAAAAAAATATTAGCAAAAGATTAGTGCTGAAAAAAATGAAATTATCAATGAGTAGTGAAATTAGAAGGTTTCTTTTTTATTTTAATAAGCAATATTACAATTAAATATTTATCTTAATAACGCCATTCTAAGACATGAGTACTTTTTTTTTTTATGCAACTATACGAAGAATGTTAAAGCATGTATTACAAAATGAAAAGCTTTTATACTTTATATAAGTATATATCTTATTCAGTAGAAAAATAATGTATGTATGATAACAAAACACATTGACCCACCAATGAATGTTATGAAAATATGCGCAAATCAGTGACGCATATACTGATAATATTTAATAAAATCTTTTTTAACACGTTTCTTTAATTGTGAAAACCATAACTCTTGTCTTTTAATGTTCTACATAACTTGCATCTTTTTGCCTTAAGGATGTAAAATCTTTCTTTCGAGCTTAGAGAAAAAGATAGGCAAAGGAAACACTTAGGTAAAATAAAGTCTCCATAAAATAACTCGCTGAGTTATGATTTGAACTACCGCAAAGATGAATTACTGCAATGTTACCTTAATGAATACAACTTCAGTATAGTTTTATAATGCCAAGGAGTATAGTTTTATAATGTCAATCCCATTGTTGTATTTGGACCCCAAGAATTCTACTTCAACTACCATCAGCAAGTCTGACTACTTCAAACTCCTCAACTCTGCTTAAGCAAAATCAAGGTTTTTAAACGTTGATTTATCTCTGGTGTGTGGGTAAGTAATCTAATTAAATCTTATGATTTTATTCATAAATAGCAATCTAAGTTACAAAGAATATAATTCTAAATATTTAATCTATTATGTGTAATACTAATTTTTAAGCAAATTCGATTTTAGTTGCTAAGAACAAAAGTTTTTTGACACATGTAAGACTTGGATGCTCGGCAATACTTTTTGCGAGGAACGCATTTATCAACATTTAAATATTTGTTGTCAATGGCAATTATTCACTATTATGTCTACATTGCTTTTCTTATCGTAAAATATAGGAATTTATATGCAAGAAGACCGGGAATCTAAGATAAATTATTTCGCAGTTGCTCGGCAGTATTCTGCTCATCTCTAATAAATGAAGACTTTCTTTCTTCCTTTCTTCAATGGATTTAAGACGGTGATGGAATGATAAACTTAAGACCCAAAATATAAGAAAATAGTGTAAAATACATGTGAGAAAATGGTGTTACGTGTGTTTGGCTGTTCTTGAGCACGTGTTTTTACGATATTAGTAGAATTGTCAAAGCTTCATATTTCGCTCGTCGGGTATTTCATAGATGCCGAGTCTATTTATCTCAGCCCCCTTTCTTTGGAAGCAGGCACGCTTTTAATATCTTAAATGAAGGTAAAGTTAATGAAGCAAACAGTGAAATGTGCCGTATTCTTAAAGATAGTCTTTTTCAAAAAAAAAAAAATTGTAAACTTTTACCAATAGTTCTTCTGTTTCAGTTTGGTGTTATCTGCATTTTCGATAACCTTTGAACGATTTGTCAGTTTCTATTATGGCGGAAAAATGTTTGAGATTTTTAAAATTTTATCTTTCATCATTTGAATGTTCAGCATTTAACACTATAACGGGAACATGAACTTGAGTTCGCATTAGAGAATGTTTAAATTTCTGTGCAATAGGGCTAGATGGGTACTTCATCGAAACAAGCAGTAAATATTGGTAAAAATGAAATCAAAATCTATAAAACCTAGTACTTATATATGTGCAAAATATTAGTTGGCTTTTAAAAAATTTTTAAAGCTGCTGTCCCCCCCATCCTCAATCTGAACTTCTGCTATCTATGTATTCATAAAAGGGTTTATGACCCATTGAGGGACAAAATATTCTCTAAACTTGGAAAAACTTTTCTCTCTCATAAATTCCCATCTAGGTCAATTAGAATTTCTTCAACACGTACTGAGCATAGGCATAAGTGATATAAAACATGTTCTCCAGAGCATTAAAATCTGTTTGGGTGCTATTGGCATGCTTACAGATCTAGTAAAAAATGCCAAAAAAAAAAGCACTGAATATGTGAATGATTCTCCATGTGATTCAAATATGTAATGTATAACATTTAAATTTTTTCATGTAAAAATTATTGGAATCAAGCTCTTATCAATTTCTTAATTTTCAGTCCTTAAACTCAAGAAGAGCTATCCTTGATCTACACGATGGGCAGGGAGGACCGAGCAACGTGGAAGAGTAACTACTTCATCAAGTTAGTGGTATGTATAAAATTGATTTTCTTAAGGTCATATTGGGCAGTTTAAAATCAGAAATGACTGATTATCATGAAAGCAAACTCTTTCCAAAATGGAGTAAGCATTTTTAGATAGCTATGTAAATAAATGGTTGTGTAATTTATATAATTTTTAAATAATCAATAATTCCAGGCTTGAATAATTTTGGTCAATATCTTTCTTAGAGTAAATATTGATTTATCTTTATGGAAAATAAAAATATTATGTAAAGATTTTTTAAAAAGAAAATCATACTAATGTGTTGATGGGAGTTTATGTAAAATGTTTGCTTTCCTAAATAGTACTGTTCAAATTTTTTTTGATTGTTCTGAAGTTAAAAAAAACTGCAGATCTTGCACCAGTTTGCATTTTTAAAAAATTGCCAAATGGGTAGGTTTTGTGCATCTTAAAAAATCACTAACTTATCAGATCGAAGTATTAGATAGCTTCAATTTTGCATGAACCCTCTAGCAACTCGTATCTAAAACAAAGCCCTTGTTTCTTTTTACTGTTATGTAAGATTAAATAAGAAGTAGGTTTTTTTTAATTTAAGTATATTTTCATTGCTTTAAATAATTTGATCAAAATTTTATCTGATTTAAAGTGTCATATATTGTGCATACTAACTTTTTTCTAAAGCTAGATAAATTGAAACCGTATTTAAAGTATCTGATATCCTTTTTGTATCTATTTTTGGTTTTGATAGGTAAATTTGCTTATTAAATTTTATTTTGCAGCAACTTCTCGATGAATATCCAAAATGTTTTATTGTTGGAGTTGATAATGTCGGATCAAGGCAAATGCAGCAGATACGTCTCTCTCTCCGAAAACATGCCATACTTTTAATGGGTAAGAACACCATGATCAGGAAAGCTATTCGAGGGCATATGGAAAACAACCCAGCTTTAGAAAAGTATGTAATACTTATCAGCTGCGATCTTATACAAAATTTATATTGTATTTTCTTGATATAAGCACCACAGGATATAAAATTTAAAATATTTTAGTATGTTAAGGTACATTTAAAGAAGCACATACATATAGTAAGTGCAAAGAACAATAAATAAAAGTAACACAGAAAGCATTTTTAAAAAAAGGCCCTTTTGGCATAATGTAAAATCTGAAAGGTTTTTTTTTTTTTTTTTTTTTTTTTTTTACATTTTATCTGTGCTGTGATGATAGCCACAAATGAATTTTGTGCCTTGTCAGAGCCAGGAATGGTTGAACCCACTGACTTAAGGGCACAAACTTAGGATTAAACTTGCTGTAAGGCCGTCTGAGCACTCAAGTATTCATATGCTTTTTAATGTTTTTCTCTCAGAAAAGATATTTATAATTTTCTCTCAGTTTCATATGGTATTAAAATTCCTGTAATGTCTTATGGCTTGTGTAATGATGATAGCCAAGGATGAAATTTGTACCTTGTCAGAGCCAGAAATGGCTGAAAGCACCGATATTTGGGTATGGACTTAAGATTAAAGCTGTCACAAAGGCCGTCTGAACATTAACGGTAATTTGAATCCTAAGGAAAGTATATTTTTCATTAAGCCTACAGGGGCTGTGTATCTGTAGCACCAGTTTCAAGGATAAAACTTCCAACTTTCAAACAATTATCAATAATATTTTAAGACTTATGTGCATCATGAGGTTTAGCAAGATATCTTGTCAGTCAGTAATGGCTGAACTTGCTCACTTATGAGCTAAACTTACAGGCACTTTAGTTAGCAGGCATAAACTAAATATAATGTCATTTGAGCACTTAGGTGTTAATTTTTTTGGAACAGCTTTAGTATTGGTCCTTTTGGCGATTTTTTGATTTGGCAACAAACGTCGGTCGCCAAGGTAGACCCGGCTTTGAAGATCGGAAAAAAATGGCGGTTTGTCAACAAAACCCGATCTAGACTAAAAAATAAGCTCTTAATCAGAATAAACAGTCTTTCTCTAATTTTCAACATTTCTAGTACTGCTATGATAAATTCTTGAAACACTACTGTAAATGAGGTTGATCTTTACATTATGGTAACTTGGCGAAAATTTGGCAACCAACTCTCCTAGAGCAACCTTCTATTTTTTTTCCCCGCCGCCATTTTGTCTTCACGAAGTAAAGACATGTTTCTTTTCTTTTTATCTACTGAACACTTCTTCCAACAATCTACTAGCCGAATTACACTTATGCTAGAAATTTTATCAAACAAAACTGCTTAATCATCACAAATATTCACTGCAAAATTGGGAAAAAGTGCACAATACTTAGTGTCAGATATTTAAATTATTTCCATACACGTTTACTTCAACTAAAACGTATACCAAATTCCTACAAACATAAAATTCACAAAATAACTATCATTTCATTAAAATATAATTAAATTCAAAAACACTACTTAAAATATAAATGAGCACATACATTAAATTAATAAAAATTACCTTACAATCCTAATTACTTTAAACTAAATCATTGCTAATAACAATTTTCCCAATAATTCCAAATTCCTTTCCACCTTACATTTAGAACAATGCATAAAAATATCCTCAAATAATTAAAAATACTAACTTACCTAATCTTCTTCAGAATCTTGATTACGTGGCGGATACACTTTTCTAATTCATTCAATAAAATTATTAAAAGATTTTTTCTGCGAATTTTTCCTCCATACTTCCTCCGCTAAATAAAAAGCAAACTTCTCTTTATCACAATGCCTAAATACCCATTTCGAATTCACTTTAGTTAGGGCCATGGGATCCAAAAATTAACAAACACTGTTTCACACAACACAGAATAAAGCTAAATACAAAATTTCCCGATTTCCCCCCTTTTCCAAATAAAGAACTGTAATTCGTCCATTAATATCACATGACATATCCCATGATCTCTCATTTCCCTCACGCAAAATAATGCGTAATCGTAACTGAGTACTGCTCACATTATTACCAAAGTCCCAGGTAGTAACCTTTATCGCCTCCAAAATGTCGCCAAACTACCAGTTACCATATTGTAAAGATCAACCATAAATGAATTTATAGCAATTATTATGTTATGAGTAATGAAATTTACAAAAAAGGTTAATATTTTAAATTACAGAATATAATATTAATGTATTAAACATTAATATTTTAAGTAGTTAATATTTATATTTTATTATATTAGTACTTAGCTAATATTTTAAATTTACAAAAGGTTAATAAATGCATTTCAAACTAATGTTACTTTAGTTTCTTAGATTCTGTTATTAAAAGAAAATAAAATATTTCAAAATGAAGGAAATCAAATTCAATTATAATGTGCAAGTTTTGTACCAGTATTAGAAATATTTTTTATGATTAAATTTTGTAAATGGTAAAAATATTAAGAAGTGTGCATTTTTTAATCCCTCAATTTATTAGAAGTAATTTATGATTATAATTTAAAAGCTAAAATTAAATTATCATAATGAGTAAATTTTGTACCAATGGTAATAATACAACAATCATCATAAATGATGATGATTTCTGTGAAAAATTCGAACAGTCATTGGAATCCACTAGTGGTAGTTCAGGCTGGCTATGGAAGTTTTTGTAGTTTTCCATACATGTAATGTGAATCTGAGCCAGTTTCTCTTAAAAAGTACTTTATGAAGGTATCCTTCTTCTGCTAGCCAGCACATGTATTTATTTTCTATTCATGATTCTCTCTTATTTTTTAATTCTAAATCTTACTTCTCAAGTGAAGAAGTGTTGCATCTATAGGTCGAAAAATATGGTCAATATGTTTGAAAAAAACCTGTTCAATTTTGGAAAGCATTTAAATAAAGTAAATAATTTGTATATGATGCAAACAAAAATGCATTACACTATTTCATGTAGTGAATAATTAATCAGAGAACAAAATATATTGTAGCATAAGTTATCTTGCCACAAGTGGTTGACTGAGTCATAAACACAAAGTGTGCCTTCTGTTCTGTACATCTAAACTTTATAATAGAATAAAAGTATATCTTAACTTAATAAGAATATATCTAAACTTTATAATAATATCTAAAGACATTGAAATCAGTATCTAAGTGCTTGCCATGTAGTCAAATTTTTATATATAAATTGTACTCTTACTTTTATTATAAAGTTTTTATTACAAAAAATGAAGATTTCTGTTAGATAAAATGTTTAAGTAATGTAGAAAATTTTCATAAAATTTTAAATAAAAAGTCGACTATTATGTCAACATACTATTAATAAAAGTAATAATACCCAGTGAAGGTTATTCATAACAGCTGTTAGGTTGTAAGATTTACAAAATTTGAGAACTCTAAATTATAAGCAATATATTCCATAATCTAAGCAACATTATATTTTTTGTAGTCAGACAAATTATAAAAATGTTATAAAAGCAATAATGAATCCTGATTTGAACCTATGAATTCATGCAATTACACATCCCTATAGTTGTAATATGAGGCAAATAAGTATTTTTAGACCATGGTAATTTTGATCTCCTTAGCAAAGGAAACACCAAGAGTTTACCTCATGCTACTGAAAATGTGTTTTTTTTTTTCCTTGGGGGGGGTGGAGTTTATAATTATATGCAGAGTTGACATATGAAAAAATGTCAAGACTCATGCGATGTAATATTAAAAGCACGAGTTTTAACTATTAAAATTTTGGCTTTTTAAAATATATTTTAAATATTGTGCTTTCCTAACACAAAAGTAACTTTAAGAAAAACATGGAATTAATCCCTCCTGCCATCAAAGCTCTGATACCTACCAAATTCGTTGAATATGCGTGGACAGAAATGGTGGCATGTTTTAAGCTCAGTATTTAGGGTTAGCAAGGTTATCATAATTTTTCATTTATCGTTCTAAAATGTCGCCAAACAAATTTCTCGCCAAAAAGGACTAATACTAAAGCTGTGCCATTTTTTTTTTATCTCTTTACTTCCTTGTACAAAGTAAAAAGAAGTATTGTGATCACGAAAAATTCCAGGTGTCTTGTTTCAACAAAAATATTCACTTTGTCCGCTATCAAATGCGAATTAATGATGTTTGTGTGAAGGACTATAAACATGTTGTGCACCTCCCCTTTTTGCTTGCAATCAGCTGCACCAGAAGTATGTGTATATATACAGAGGCTCCAAGAGTTTGTACACTTATGATTTTCATTGAAATAGGGCTCTATCCATTAATTAAAAGTAAACTTTCTGATTGAGATTTTAATAATAAGATTTATAATCTATTTGTAAAAAAATTACATGAAATATTTTTAAAACATAGCGAAACTTTTATTTTAAAGAAATTAATCAAAAAATTAAACTTTTTATCTCGCAAAAGTCTTTGTACACTTCAAAAAAATCTCGACATATTAGTAAATGTTTTCATTTTTTGTTAAATTAATGTTTAGTAGAATATCCTTTAGCATCCACGAAACCGCTTTCAAATGTCTGGGAATAGATTTTACTAGTTTTTTGTAATTTCTGTATCAATGTTCATTCATTCTTCCATCATGACTGTCTTGAGTTCACTTTTCGTTTTGATGTCATGTTTCTGTACTCTAACCTCCAGTTCTTTCCAAATGTGTTCTATGGGGTTTAAATCTGGCAACTGAGGTGGTGTTTTCAAAACCTGTGGACAATTATAGACATCAGGCAAATGTTGAGATATGTATGCTTAGGATCGTTATCATGGTTAAAAATAAAGTTGTTTCTAATACTCAAATTTTGGTCTGATAATTTTAAATTGTCTTTTAAAATATTTAAATAAAGAGAATGATTCATTATGCCAATAAATACAAAATTACGTAGTCCTGATGCTGCCATGCACCCCCACACAAGAACACCACCACCATGCTTAACTCTTCCAACTAAGTTCTTAGAACGAAGTTCCTCATTTTTCCTTCTCCATACAGTTATTCGACCATCGGAACCAAAAATATTAAATTTGCTTTCATCAGCAAGAAGGATATTATTCCAGTACGTTTCGGGTGTATTTATCATTGATTTTGCAAATGAAAGCCTAAGCTTTCTGTTTTTCTCACGTAAAAAAATTTTTTTTACATGCAGAACACCCATGTAATCCAGCTTTTCTGAGAACTCGTCAAACAGTTTCAGGTGAAATTGAAGTAGAAAACTTAAATTCTGCAGAATTTAAGCAGAAACTTTTACAGCATTCAAACATGGGTTTTTCACAAATTTTCTAGTAATAAATCTCTCATCTCGTTTAGTTAACTTTTTCGGTCGACCTTGTCTTACCTTGTTTTCAATCCGATTTTCTTCTTTAATGTGTTTTATTACACACTGCACTGTAGAATGGGATAAATTAACTAATTTAACGATATTTCGAATTGATTTACCACTACTATGGTGAAAAATTATCAATTTTCGAATGCTCTTTTCAATTTCTTTACGACTGAGACCCATTTTTCCATAATAAATAGAATATTCTGAAGTAAACAATAAAAAATTAAAGCAAATGATTTTTTAAATGCCACCACAATGCAAAAAAATTAAAAAAAAGCAGCAAATGATAATTCTAATTTTGATTTAATCCAAAAATATTTGTGTATGAAGACTTTTGTGAGATAAAATGTATGTCATTTTTTGATTATTAATCTCTTAAAAATAAAGTTTTGCTATATTTAAAAAATATTTCATGTAATTTTGTTACGAATAGATTATAGATCTTATTATTGAAATCTCATTCAGAAAGTTTACTTTTAATTAATGGATAGTCCTATTTGAATGAAAATCATAAGTGTACGAACACTTGTGGGAGCAGCTGTATATATACCCACTGTTTACTTGGCTCCATTAGCTCAATTATTTAAAATTCTTATATGTTGGTAAGTTGTGAATTTTTGCTTTAAAATGATTGAATAATGTTGTTTTCTTCAAGTTAAGGTTTTTATGCCTGTAGTTAATCTGCATGGAATAATTGTAGAATTATCAACAATTTAAAAGTTGGTTAAGTGCGGCTAGGCTTTTTTTTTTTCTTTCTTTCTTTAACCATAGCAGCCATTTTTATTTTACGGGGAATGCTCAGATAAACAGCACTTGGCAAGGCTCCTGAAATCCCTTTCACCAACTTGGGCGATAGGTGCTGAACAGTTGGGGAGAGTGTTGGGGTTGCTAGCCCAGATGCTAAGATAAGGAAAAGCAGAGAGATATTTCTTTCTATATGTAGATACTTTGTGTTGAATGTCATGACTTTGCAGATAAATCTGTGCTGATGATTACATGGCTTTGTCAGTAGATGTTTTATTTTCTAAATAATAACACCTGTAATTAGAGTAGAATAATTTTAATTTTATACAGGATTGCTCACATTATTCCATGTGAATTTATTTACGTATAATTAATTTCTAAATAAATTGATTACACTTCTAATCAGAATAAAATGATTTTATTTTGGTGAATCTTTGGAGGATTATGGTAACTTGGTGATTTTTTGGCAAAAATTTGGTGACCAACACTGCTGCAGCAACCTGCTAGTTTTTTGGGGGGATGCCATTTTGTTTTCACGAAGTAAAGGCATGTTTTTTTAATTCAACATTTTTTCCAACAATTTGCTAGCCGAATTACGCTTATGCTAGAACTTTTATGGAACAAAAGTGCTTAATCATGACTAAGATTAGGGTGCGAAATTGTTTCTAAGTGCTTATTAGCTAAAATCACTTGGTGCCTTGGTTGATTGCTTGTTTTTACATAGAAACTAATTTTGTTTTTTTGCTTGTTTTTGCATAGAAACTGTAATTTTAATTGTTTTAACTGCATTAGTTTTATAATTTGCCTTTCTGTGAAGTGAGAATTGAATGTAAAATATATCAAATGAAATTCAAGGAAATAAGCTTAAATGAAATGTAGCAAAAAATGCATGATCTGATATTCTGTACAAGGAAGTCGTGGTATGTACAGAATTTTTTAAATGCAAGAGCTAAAAAAAATCAAAATTTAATTTTGATTATATACAGCTGATATAAATGGCCTAGACAATTTTTGTGATGTTCTTAAAAGTGTATATATGTGCATCTGAAATATATCCAGTAAATTAAGGCTATAGATTAAAAGTACATAAATCCAGATCCAATACATTTGGCATTAAAATAAAGAAAATATTCCTACCTCATGGCAGTTTTAGGCATTCTTAACAAAACCTGCTGTTCAGAGCATTGAGCGAGTATACTACGTGTTAAAATTGGTTAATATCTTAACTTCTGCCAGTTTTCTGATTTCTGAAGTGTTGTATATTTGAAGATAATTTTACTCTTCAATTTATATAGATGGAGAAACGTGGTTTATACTATAAGTGTTTGTGTGATGATGATAGCCAATAATGAAATTTGTACCTTGTCAGAGCTAGAAATGGCTGAACCCACTGACATTTGGGTACAAATTGAAGATGAAAACTGCTGCATAAGCTGTCTGAACACTAAATTATATCCTTCATTCGAAATGTGTATATTACAATAAGCTTATAGAGTGCATGTACCTCAAACATTAGTTTGAATAGTAGAATTAAGTCATTACTGACATTTTAATCAATAATTTTTGTGCATGTTATGACTCTTGAAGAAAAAACTACGTGTATGTATATGCTTTTATTTTATCTATACATTTGTCTTATATTCATTATTATTTTCATTTGCACCTTTTTTCCAAGCTTATAATTTAAAATTCACTGACCTAAAATAAGATTTCTTAATTTAGAAGCTAGGAGGGATTTCAAATTGAAAATTATCAACTGTTTGCATTAGATCTTGTGTATGTGTAGAATAAAAATTTCCCTTAAATTTTTATTGTAAAAAAAAATTCATGTTAAATTATTCAGTCATGAACATAGATAATCTTTAATAAACACAAACTGTATTATTCTTTTAAACTAGTATTTTGATAACATGCATATGTGCTTTTTATTATTTTGGTCACCTTTTATCATAAAATTCTGTAATTATAACGATACTTTTTTCTTCCTTGACTGCTTGTGGTTATGCAAATAAAATCTTTTCATTAATATGAGACTGGAATTAAAGGTTATTTTGTTTGCGAGTTTGATGCTTTATTGGGTTCCCCCCTTTTAGTCTAATTGAATTTATTATAGGTATTGAATCTATGTTTTCATTTAATCTTTTTTTTTTTTTTTTTTTTTTTTTTTTGTCTGTAATGTTTTTAGACATCTTGATATTTTAATTTGCAAAAGAGAAGTTTCAAGCAAGTACAAAAATATAAAATGAAGGTTTAAATAATAACAAAATAATTTGAATATAGAAATTCTGTAGTTAAAATATTGAAAGTAACTCAGCAGATGTACTATATAGCTTAGAAATATGTGGGAAACTTGACTATTAAGACCATTTGAATATTTACTGCAAGTAGGGTATAGGTTTAATTTTTTTGGTTTCTAACATGCCTGCTGTTATAAAGTTTGGTATTCCCATTTTATGCTAATTTGCATAGCAAAAGCCTTTTAAGGTATTTAAAAATTGTAAATTAAAATGTTTCTTTTAAAAATTTACGTATGTGGTACTTACTAAGATTTAATCTTAAATAAATTGTGACAAGTTAATTTGTTTTGTCAGCTGTTTTGATAGTGGTATATTAGTGTTCAACTGCAGAAGAGATGTTTTAATTTTCTGATTTAAAGTTTTTCTACTTCACTGTAAAAGGATTAATGGTAACTTTTTTTTTTTTTTTTTTTTAAGAATTATCCCTCATATTCGTGGAAATGTTGGATTTGTTTTTACCAAAGAAGATTTGGTTGAAGTAAGAGACAAAATTATGGACAATAAAGTCAAAGCTCCAGCAAGAGCAGGTGCTATAGCTCCATGTGATGTGATCCTGCAACCACAAAACACTGGATTAGGACCAGAAAAGACCTCTTTCTTCCAAGCCTTGCAGATTCCAACTAAGATTTCTAAAGGAACTATTGAAATATTGGTATAGAGTTTATTTTTTAAAATTTATTTCCAGATCTATTAAATGTTTTTTATTAATTTGAATTTTACTAGCCATGATTTAAAATTTTGGTACATGGGTAGTTAACTAAGTATAAATACCAGGTTTTGAATGCGAGAAAGAGAACAGGATAGTGCAACTTCTTTAATAAATTTATTAGGCTAAGACTAAAACTGGTTTTCTCTGGCAACAGTGAATAATGTTCCAGGTGTGAAATCATCGCTAGAGGAACTTTTAATCAAAATGGCACCATCCGTGAAGGGAAAACCATTCTGTATTTTGAGTACACCAAAACATTGCTTATGAAGTCCCACGAAATGGATGCTTGCGAGTTCCAAATATAATGCCTCAAATAGCAGTGTGGCATGTGCTATGGTAGAACCTACCTACTACCTATACACCTTTCTGTATTATTACATCCTTCCTAAGTATTTACCTGTTTAACAAGGATATTTTACCAATTTTACCTGTTTAACAAGGAAGTCATGTTGTGTCTACAGAATTTTTTTTAATACTGGAGCTAAAGAAAGTGATTTAATTTTGATTATATAACCATTAATTGTTTTTGGTGTAATTAGTTTATTAAAAAATTCTTTTCTATATACATTCAAGAAAAATTGCTAATAAATTTTCTGAGCATTGAAACTTTTTTATGTGTGCATTCAAAAGTATATATGAATTATAGGCATTTGTAGATAACCTGATTTTAACAGTACATCTCATTTATATCTAAGCATATTGTAACAATATGTTTTACTAATTTGTATAGCCAGAATATTACGGTATCTGCAAGGTAAACAAAAAAGTTCTTGCCGTTTCTGGTATGGCATTGGAGAGTAAACCCCAACATAAAAATAGTTGCCAGGCCTGGCAATGAAGTGGTTGGGATGGGAGTCTGGGCACTAACCAAGAGTATAAAAGCATGTTCCATTGGTACTTCAAGCATAACCCGCACAGCGACTGATTGAATTGGACACACCAAAGGCGCTTATTCCAAGTTATTTGCTGTATGAATTTAAAGTGGACCTGTCGGTGGCAGAATCAAGTCACCAAATTTGCCAGGCCTTTGGGTATGATGCCATTAATGAATGAACTGCTAGGTAATGATTCCAGAAGTTCAGGTGATCGGATACGTCTCTTAGTGATACATCGCAGCAGTTGGCAGCAAGCGCTGGACAATGAGGCCCCGAGAGCAGAGAGAGTGACAGTAGCCAAACATGCGGTAAGCTTGCTGCATACTTCCAGGCATCTGATTAAGCAATCAGACTCAGTGTGCACCTCATAGGAAAGCCATACAAGATGAACAAGCGGGGACCCCACTCAATGCTATGCAAACAAGCACCAGTGTGTTGCTGCCTGTTCGTCATTGCTTACTCTGCACCGCTATGCATCCATATTTGCGAGAACTCTCCCCGGCGATGAAATGCGGGTCCAATATGATGCACCCAGGTGTTCCAGATTTTGGTTGTCACCACGAGACCCTGTGTCTCAGTGCGAGACCTCTCCAGTTATGTAAGATCATGCTGTGTGGGCTAAACCATACACCCAGGCCTGTATTTGCAGCATTTGGGTCCCCACATGTGCATCAATCAGCCACTGATGCGTAAAGGGTCTGCTCCTTCTCTATGACAGTGGGAGGCCACATGTGGCTCTGGAGGCCCATTGATACCATCCAGTGACTAGGCTGGGAGACGCTACTCAATCCATTGTACTCCCCACACCTCGCACCAATTTTTTTGGTTACCTTGTAAGTGCTTTGGGTCACGTATGTAAAAGTTTCACTTGATTGCAAATAGCATTGACAGGTTCCTCGTAGTGGTCAAGAAGCTACACATGATGAATATGTATGGCTAATTGTTCTAATGCATGATAACCCTATATTGTTAAAAGCTGATCGATGTATTATTGTTACCTCTGTGGATTTAACTCTGCTGTGAGTAACACTTGTGGCCTTGGAGCTACTTGATATTGTGTAGCATATTCCATGCCACAGCATCGTAGATTAAAGATGTCTCCAGCCATCAGGCTGATGAAGGCTGAAGTAATGTATATTCCATAACCTTCCCATAGTCATTGATGGCTGTGATTGGGAAGATAGACCATACAAAGTACAAATAATATTCGGTGTTTTATAAAAATAAATAATAAGTACTGTACTCATCCATTTGATATTCTTATGTAGGTTATATTATGTTTCTGCTATATGAAAAATTTAATTTTCAATGAAGTATAAACTATTTAATATTTTATTAAAATTTGTAAATTTATAACAGCATATATGTTTGTCGGTGACTGCAGTCATGTTTTTCCATTACCTGTGATGATGTAATTTGCGTCTGAGCACTGTGTATTGAGTAACTGCCTATTACTCATTAGCACTAGTGTTCTCTGAAGGAAACTTATTTCTGAGGTGTTTTTCAGCACAAGAATTCATGATTTGTAAATTCCTGCAAGTTGCATCTAAATTGTATAGTCTACCTTGCATGTACAAGGTCTGTATATAGGTAGATACAATATCCATTATTATTACACCCTTTCTAAGTACGTGTCAATTTTTTCCCAATCTTAAACAATGTTTTTTACATTTTAATAAAGTTTTTCACTGTATAATATATGCTGTTACTAGTTTCTGTTTGATAATGTAATTAGAAAGTTGTCTCTTTATTTGTCTGTAGAATGCTGTAATTTATCTGATCGATGTATTAGTGTTGCCTCTGTAGATTTAAGTCTACTGTGAGTAGCACTTGTGGCCTTGGAGCTACTTGATATTGTGTAGCATATTCTATGCCACTGCATCGTAGATTCAAGATGTCTCCAGCCCTCAGGCTGATGAAGGCTGAAGCAGTGTATATTCCATAACCTTCCCATAGTCATTTTTGGCTATGATTGGGAAGATAGACCATACAAAGTACAGATAAATATTAAGCTTTTGATGAAAATATATATATATAAAATGTAATTGCATGAAGTGTACTGAGATTAGTGTGTTTTCATGCAGAGTGTAATACTGTTTCCTGTATGTGAAATGTTTGGTATTGGAGGGTGTACAAATGCTTTTCAGCATTTTATTATGATAAGTAAATTTAATGTAACAGCATACATACTTATCAGGGCACTTAGGCATTTCTAAACAAAGAATTTAAAAGAATATAAATTTATTACGAGTACATACTGTATTCATTACCTTTCTTACTAGATAAGCCCTTTTACCCGTGCTAAAAGAGCATTCCCCCCTTGCTTTCCTAAACTCGGAAAATATGTATGTACCATTACTTAGATTATTTTTAACATAATTTATAAATTTAACAACAAATTGTGCATGGGTTTATGTAAAATACAAGTTGCAACCCGCCTGGCTGCTAACTGGTGAATACCGAAACTCAAATAATGTCATAAAGTAAATACTTAAAATGTAAATAAAATGATAACTGTATTCATTTCCTCATCCCCGGTTGAGATGCCTTGCTTTATGAAATGCCATAACATAGCTGATTTTGATGTATTAGTGTTGCTTTTGTGGATTTAACTCTGCTTTGATCCACAAAATGCACTTATGGCCGCCTTTAAGCTGTTTGATATTGTGTAGCATATTCCATGCTGCTGCATGTAGATTAAAGATATCTTCTTGGCTGATGAAGGTTGAAGCAGTGTGTATTCCATAACCTTCCTTTTGTCATTGTAAACTGTAATTGGGAAGATGGGCCATACATAGTACAAATGGTGTTAAGTGTTTTATAAAAATAAAATAATAACTCATTTATTTTATATTCCTGTGCAAGTCATATTGTTTCTGCTATATGAAAAATTTTAAATTCTATGCTATATAAGTAGTATTTAACATTTTATTATTGTTGAATGTAAAACGGCATATATGTTCATGTTTTAAATTACCTCTGATGATGTAATTTCCGTCTGAGCACTATGTGTGGAGTAACTGCCTATTACTCATTTGCACTAGTGTTCTGTGAAGACCTGTGTTCTGAGGTAATTTTCAGCATAAGCATTCATGATTGGCAAATTCCTGCAAGGTGCAGCTAAATTGTAATATAAATTGATTGCTAAATTGTAAAATAGTCCTCCTTGCATGTATGAGTTCTGGATATAAGTTGATACAGTGTTCATTCTAAGTATTTGTATGCTGCCATTTTTTTACAGCAGTTAAACACTTTTTTCATATTTTAATAAGCATTTCCACTATCTTCATACACAGTATTGCTGTTTTCCTTTTGATAATGTAATTAGGAAACTATATTCATTTGTCTTTAGAATACCGTAATATATCTGATCGATGCATTAGTGTTGCCTCTGTGGATTTAACTCTGCTGTGAGTAACACTTGTGGCCTTGGAGCTACTTGATATTGTGTAGCATATTCCATGCCACAGCATCGTAGATTAAAAATGTCTCCAGCCATCAGGCTGATAAAGGCTGAAGTAATGTATATTCCATAACCTTCCCATAGTCATTGATGGCTGTGATTGGGAAGATAGACCATACAAAGTACAAATAATATTCGGTGTTTTATAAAAATAAATAATAAGTACTGTACTCATCCATTTGATATTCTTATGTAGGTTATATTATGTTTCTGCTATATGAAAAATTTAATTTTCAATGAAGTATAAACTATTTAATATTTTATTAAAATTTGTAAATTTATAACAGCATATATGTTTGTCGGTGACTGCAGTGATGTTTTTCCATTACCTGTGATGATGTAATTTGCGTCTGAGCACTGTGTATTGAGTAACTGCCTATTACTCATTAGCACTAGTGTTCTCTGAAGGAAACTTATTTCTGAGGTGTTTTTCAGCACAAGAATTCATGATTTGTAAATTCCTGCAAGTTGCATCTAAATTGTATAGTCTACCTTGCATGTACAAGGTCTGTATATAGGTAGATACAATATCCATTATTATTACACCCTTTCTAAGTATGTGTCAATTTTTTCCCAATCTTAAACAATGTTTTTTACATTTTAATAAAGTTTTTCACTGTATAATATATGCTGTTACTAGTTTCTGTTTGATAATGTAATTAGAAAGTTGTCTCTTTATTTGTCTGTAGAATGCTGTAATTTATCTGATCGATGTATTAGTGTTGCCTCTGTAGATTTAAGTCTACTGTGAGTAGCACTTGTGGCCTTGGAGCTACTTGATATTGTGTAGCATATTCCATGCCACTGCATCGTAGATTCAAGATGTCTCCAGCCCTCAGGCTGATGAAGGCTGAAGCAGTGTATATTCCATAACCTTCCCATAGTCATTGTTGGCTATGATTGGGAAGATAGACCATGCAAAGTAGAGATAACTATTACTTATTTTCTGAAAATATTTGAACATTTTATTGTAAATAGTAAATTTAATATAACAGCATAAAAGCTTTATCAGTGTATTTCACCATTTGTAAATGGCAGAAATATTAAGAAATATATTGTTAGTCCAAAGGGGCAATTTGCCCTGAGAGACAATTTCATTGTGGCATTTTGCATCAAAAACTTTAGAAGGCTGTATTACTTTACCAATTGTTGCCACTATATATTATTGCCCTGTCTTATATTTGAAGAAATTATATAATGAAGAATCTGCTTAAATGTATGTTTGTCGCAATGTGATAAAATAGCAGTACCTAGAGCTATCAAAATTTAAATAATGTAATCTTCCATAGAATCTGGGCATGTGGAAACCTAATTTGAATTTGTAATTTGTTGTATTATCGATTTCAGATTTTGTAACACTTAAACGAATTTTTGTGGAAATTCTAAAGATGCTTATTTTAAAATTAATTTGCGATATTGCTGTTAAACTGAGTTTTATGGTTTGAATACATAGAACATAATAGTTAATAAATAAAGGCAACACACAAAGCATTAAGAAAACTCCCCTTTTGACGTAATTTAAATTTTCAAACATTTCAGATTTTTTAATTTGTTATAATTATTGTGTGTTGTGTGTACTGTTAGCATTTTAACACAATGAGTTATCAGTAAATATTGTCACTAGTTCCTTTTTGCTAATGTAAAGGATGTAATTAGGTGATATTTATATATCAATAGTTGTGGTTTATAATCTGTTTACCCATTGTGCTTTTTTACTTTGTAGAAGACCATTCCCTCTTCCTTTCCCAAACTCAAAAAATAGTTATAATGTTTTTAATGTGTTTTCTAAATTTAGCAAGAAGGTATATGTGAATACCAAAACCCAAAGTTCATTTTTATATTCATAAAGTAAATACCTAAAAGCTAAATAAATGGCAGATTGCATAACCTTCCATTTCAGATCCCCTGATCTTTAAAAGGCCATAATGTAGGCGATCTTGCTGTATTAGTGTTGCCTTTGTGGAAACTGCTTTGAGTAGCACTTCGGACCTTTTAGATACTTGATCATAGCATGACACTATACTTTAAAAGATGTTTCCAGCCGTTAGGCTGATGAAAGCTGAAGCAATGCATATTCTGTATGCTTCCTATTGTCATCATTAGCTTTGGAGAGATAGACCATACAAAGTACAAAGAGTATTTTAAATTATTTGGAGCTGCATATTTAATATTGTAGTGAGTACATCTGGCATTGTACTTGTTTTATATTCTGGTACAGATCTGTTAATAATGTATTTCTGTATTTAGAATTTGTTTGTGGAAGTTTTTTTCTGTTTTGTTCGCTTAGAAATAGGAAATAATGTAGTAATAACTTTGTGAGCTTTCTTGGAGATAAGTAACATAATTTACTAAATATAACTTTAATTTATATATGTATTAATTTAACCGTATTTTCTCTAGAATGAAATCCATTTAATTAAGAAAGAAGATAAAGTTGGAGCTTCTGAGGCTACACTTTTAAACATGTTAAATGTTTCTCCCTTTACATATGGATTGAAAATTCGTCAGGTGTATGATTCTGGCACAGTGTTTTCACCTGAAATTTTGGATATTACCAGTGAAGATTTACGCTCAAAGTTTATGGAGGTATGTTCAGACTAAACTTTGAAATAGAATTGTAGTTATTTTGTCTTAACCATTTTTAGTTTTATGCACACAGTAATAAAATATAAATGCAATATATGCATTCTGTTTCTTAGTTCAAGCAGTATAAAATTTTAAAATGTAGATGCTCTTCTCAAGCAAATTAAAATTTTATCTAGTGTTTACTTTAGAATAAAAAATTCACTTGTGGCATAGAAATACATTCTTTTAAAATTTGATAAAAATGTATATTTTAATATATGTTTTAGCCTATTATTCTGTAATACATTTATAAAAAGCAAATTTTTAAAATGCTGGAACTGAACATTAGCAACAAATTTTTAAATTGTGGGTTGTGTTTTTTTTTTTTTTTTTTTTTTTTTTTTTATAAAATTAAATTTCCAGCATCATTAGTAGTACTGATATGTACCAAAGTAAAGCAGAATGCTTTTTCATTTTATTTAAGTTGCTCTTAGTATCATTTATATACTTATGTTTTTATTCCGCAGATTAGTTTCAGTTGGCTTAACTTCATGAAGCATGTCTTTTTTTTTTCCTCTTCAATAATATGATTCAGGTATTGAGTCTTTCACTTTGTTTTAAGATTTCTGAAGGTGCAAAACATTGGCAGTTTCATCTGGAAGTTATTTTGAGCAGTATAGGATTCATTTTGTCAATATTTTTATTGCTTTCCCTTTATCTAATACTAATATAAGCTTGTTCTGTCAAAATATCTTAATGTTTAATTCTCAAATGCTTTGCTTTAATTAATGATTGAATCATTTGTTGATAAAACAGCAACTATCTAAGAGGCCATCAATTTTTAGTTTGTTGCCTATTCCCTTCTCGTACTAATTTTACTGGCTAAATAAATTAGCAAAAGAAGTATGGCAAGTGTTTTTATATTATATAACTGCCTACTCCTGGTTTTATTGGAAGGAATGATTCCACCTGGTTAAACTGATCGTTAAGTCTTTACATTTAGTTGTATGCATGCAGTATGCTTTAGTGGTTTGAGCTTAATTCCTGAGATTACCTCTATACTAAAGTGGATTGATGGTCTTTTGAACAATGGCCTGTGAAAGAAATTATTCCGTTTGTCTTAAATTCTTATTGTACCCTCAGTTGATGTATGTGTAATAATAATTTAACAGGTTATTTTTAGTACCTTAAAGATTAATCAAAACTTACTTGGGTGAAGCATATTTGAAATGTGCGCAAGGTATTTAAATATTCATTACCTAGATTTAATGTGGTGTGATGAATTCTCGAGCATTGGGCTATGAAGAAAATGATTCCATCTGCTTAAACTGATCCATTAAATCTCTACACTTTGCAGTTATATATGTGTAATAGTCACTTAATATTAAGACCTTTTAAAATAATCATATGTATTGAAATTTGTTATGTGAAATGTTTTTGAATATTTGATACCTAGATTTATTTGGTGTGATGAAGTTTTGAGCATTGGGCTATAAAGAAAATGATTCCATCTGCTTAAACTGATCCATTAAATCACTTCACTTTGCAGTTATATAGGTATAATAGTCAATATTAAGACCTTTAAAAATAATAAATATATATTGAAATTTTTTATATGAAATGTTTTTGAAAATTTTGTTACCTAGATTTAGTTTGGTGTGATGAAGTTTTGAGCATTGGGCTATGAAAAGAAAATGATTCTATCTGCTTAAACTGACCATTAAATCTTTATACTAGGTATTCGGTTGATGAATGTATAATAGTGACTTAACAGTGACCTTTGAAGAATAGACTTAACACCTTTGATGAATAATCAGGACTCAACTCGTTGAAATTTGTTATGTGAAAAGCATTTATATTTAATGTGGTGTGATGAAGTTTTGAGCATTGGGCTATGAATAAAATGATTCCATCTGCTTAAACTGACCGCTGAATCTTCAACTGTGCGTTCATTTGATGTATGTATAATAGTGACATCATAAATTATTTTAATACCTGTGTAGAATAATCATTGTTTCACACTTGTTGAAATTTGCTCCATGAAAGAGTTTAAATGTGGTATGTGGTATGATGAAGTTTTGAGCATTGGGCTATGAAAAGAAAATGATTCTATCTGCTTAAACTGACCATTAAATCTTTATACTAGGTATTCGGTTGATGAATGTATAATAGTGACTTAACAGTGACCTTTAAAGAATAGACTTAACACCTTTGATGAATAATCAGGACTCAACTCATTGAAATTTGTTATGTGAAAAGCATTTATATTTAATGTGGTGTGGTGAAGTTTTGAGCATTTGGGCTATGAATAAAATGATTCCATCTGCTTAAACTGACCGCTGAATCTTCAGCTGTGCGTTCATTTGATGTATGTATAATAGTGACATCATAAATTATTTTAATACCTGTGTAGAATAATCATTGTTTCACACTTGTTGAAGTTTGCTCCATGAAAGAGTTTAAATGTGGTATGATGAAGTTTTGAGCATTGGGCTATGAAACGAAAATGATTGTATCTGCTTAAACTGATCATTAAATCTTTATACTAGGTATTCGGTTGATGAATGTATAATAGTGACTTAACAGTGACCTTTGAAGAATAGACTTAACACCTTTGATGAATAATCAGTACTCAGCTTGTGGAAATTTATTATGTGAAAAGCGAAGTTTTGAGCATTGGGCTATAAATAAAATGATTTCATCTGCTTAACCCTTTGACGTGCGGTGGTTGCGCCCTGAAACCATCATTTTCCAAATTTTTTTCTCCTCTTTTTCCCAAAAATTTTGAATGAAAATGAATTGATTACTGATCTTTTACATCTAAATAACACAAAATGACTGTAGAATCATATATGTTTTAGGTATTTATACTTCGGATTGGATGCCTTTTAAAATTTGTTTTCGATGAAACAAAATAACTTCCTTTTATTAATATAAACAACTTTGAATTTAAAAAGTTAGTCATCGCACATCATGATTTCTATCATAAGCAATAAAAAATTGCAGTAATTAAACTGCATATATAAAAAAATCCTCTATATGTATGACATTTGCTATGTGGTTTCAGGACGCGACCACTGTGCCACTAGAGCATTGTGTCACAATGCTTACAATCCTCTAGAGGCTCGGTGATCGTGCCTTGAAACCACTGGCGTTCGCATGCTTTTTCAAAAAGGAATGTTTATTTGTACCCGGATATTGATAAAGGGCTTTGAGACCACAGTTATTTTATTACAAAACAATACATGCACTTGCCCAGTAAAAAGGTCTTTCTTTTCCAAATACCTTTCTCTGACATCAACACACTTGCTCCCCAAGCTAGTATTGTGATTTTATAAATTATTTCCTGTGGTTTAAATTTAATGTAAATATACTTTGCTATAATTAAAAATAGATATTGCATAAAAGTTTTATTTAAGTTCAAAATATTTTGGGACGAAATACGAATAAAATAAGTGAATGGGAAATGAACGATCCGTACAAACCCAAAAAGACCAAGCCCCCCCCCCCATTAACATAAAAAATCACAAATTTCATGTGTCAGATGAAAAAATAAATAACTCTGGACATATACCAGTGAAATTTAAATCCAGGCAGTGTACATTTTGTAGCACAAGGAAGAAACCTTGTAGAACAAGATTGTATGTTTGAAACGTGCAGTGTGGGTCTATGCATGTGCCAAAAAGACAAAACATGCTTTGAACAGTGTCACAATAAAATTTGTTCTTTGAAATTAAAAAAAAAAACAGTTCTTTTTTAATCCATTTATCCAAATGTCCTTATTATGTAGGTACTTATATTTTCACTGCTATAGAAAAATTACATAAATGTAAATTTTTTAATTTTTTCTGATGATTTACTTTGTAAAATAATGTAAAAACATTATATATAATGCAATTCTTACATACATTTTTTTTTAATATAAATTTCGTCATTTATTGGAAACGCGTGCGGAAAATGGTTCCCCCCTACTACATCAGTAAGTTTCAAAGTCCTAGACGTGCGGTGGTTTCACAGTGCGACCACCACCCACAGAACAATGGGCAAGAGTAGATTTTTTTAAATTCATATATTATTTGTCTCTAGGATCATAATATTCAATTTCTAGAGTTTTTAGTTAAAGTATTAAAAAAATAATATCGTGCGCGTCAAAGGGTTAAACTGACCGCTGAATCTTGAACTGTGTGTTCATTTGATGTATGTATAATAGTGACTTCATAAATTATATTAATACCTTTGTAGAATAATCGTTGTTTCACACAACTCGTTGAAATTTGTTCCATGAAAAGAGTTTTATGTGGTATGATGAAGTTTTGAGCATTGGGCTATGAAAAAGATGATTCCATCTGCTTAAACTGACCACTAATCTTTTGTTCTGCATAGAATTGTGACTTACATGAGCCTATGTCAAATGTATGTTCACCTTTAATTTATGCAATTATGTGTGCAAGTTTTACTTCCATCAATCATTTAAAATTTTAATTTGAATAAGTGACAGATTAAATTTTAAGTAACTAACTCCTCTGCCTTATCTTATCAGTAATTTATAGTTACAATGTTTTTATAGTGTACTCAAAATTATCATAAATTCCAGCTAGTTTTTGTTGGCTTCCATGAATACATCTTTTCCTGAAATAAAATACTTATTGTAATTTTTCACAGGATTCGTAATATTATTCTTGAGTCATTGAAACAAGCAGCTATTTTCCCTCTCCTCTGGTGAATGGGTTTTATTTGCAGAATATTTCTCGTGCATTGTGTAAAAAAAGGCCATTTTTAATAGTCTTCTATACGTCACACTTTTCAATTAGGCAGATAGTTAAATGTTTTCTTATGATTAGCTGAACAAGGTTTTCCCTTTCCTTTGTCATTTAGAATGGTATAATTGCGATTTTTTTAATTAAAGAAAAAGAGCTTTGTAATAAATAGAAATTGGTGAAAAACAGTAGATTTAAGTAATGCCCTCTCTTATCCCAATTAAAAAGGTAATTTGAAACAAGCAGTAGCAATACTGCTTTGATTGTGAAAAATGCACATCTTCAGGAGAAGGGGAGTGTGTGGAAAGTGATTGGGTGAGCCATGCTCAAATAATATATACTCTGTAATCAAAAGCATTTAAATACTAATGAGAGGAATAGATAGTAAGAAAGATGTCGTAATGGGAGATCAAGCTGGTAGAAAGGAAGGCAGAAAAATTTATATCAGTTACTGCAAAGCTAAAAAATGGTATAAAAACGTGAACTATATTGGTAAATGATTTTAGTGTGGTAATTATACATTACCATTGTAGTCTCGATGTGCACCTCATAGGAAAGCCATACAAGCTGAATAAGCGGGTATCCCACTCAGTGCTATGCAAACAAGCACCGGTGTGTTGCTGCCTGTTCGTCATTGCTTACTCAGCACCGCTATGCATCCATATTTGCGAGAACTCTCCCCGGCGATGAAATGCGGGTTCAATATGATGCACCCAGGCATTCCAGATTTTGGTTGTCACCATGGCACCCTGTGCCTCACACTGCGAGACCTCCAGTTATGCAAGATCATGCTGTGTGGGCTAAACCATAGAACCGGGCTTGTATTTGCAGCATTTGGGTCCCCACATGTGCATCAATCAGCCACTGATGCATAAAGGGTTTGCTCCTTCTCTATGACAGTGGGAGGCCACATGTGGCTCTGGAGGCCAGTGACTAGGCTGGGAGATGCTACTCAATCCGTTGTACTCCCCACACCTCGCACCAATTTTTTTGGTTACCTTGTAAGTACTTTGGGTCACGTATGTAAAAGTTTCACTTGATTGCAAATAGCATTGACAGGTTCCTCATAGTGGTCAAGAAGCTACACATAATGAATATGTATGGCTAATTGTTCTAATGCATGATAACCCTATATTGTTAAAAGCTGATCGATGTATTATTGTTACCTCTGTGGATTTAACTCTGCTGTGAGTAACACTTGTGGCCTTGGAGCTACTTGATATTGTGTAGCATATTCCATGCCACAGCATCGTAGATTAAAGATGTCTCCAGCCATCAGGCTGATGAAGGCTGAAGTAATGTATATTCCATAACCTTCCCATAGTCATTGATGGCTGTGATTGGGAAGATAGACCATACAAAGTACAAATAATATTCGGTGTTTTATAAAAATAAATAATAAGTACTGTACTCATCCATTTGATATTCTTATGTAGGTTATATTATGTTTCTGCTATATGAAAAATTTAATTTTCAATGAAGTATAAACTATTTAATATTTTATTAAAATTTGTAAATTTAACAGCATATATGTTTGTCGGTGACTGCAGTGATGTTTTTCCATTACCTGTGATGATGTAATTTGCGTCTGAGCACTGTGTATTGAGTAACTGCCTATTACTCATTAGCACTAGTGTTCTCTGAAGGAAACTTATTTCTGAGGTGTTTTTCAGCACAAGAATTCATGATTTGTAAATTCCTGCAAGTTGCATCTAAATTGTATAGTCTACCTTGCATGTACAAGGTCTGTATATAGGTAGATACAATATCCATTATTATTACACCCTTTCTAAGTATGTGTCAATTTTTTCCCAATCTTAAACAATGTTTTTTACATTTTAATAAAGTTTTTCACTGTATAATATATGCTGTTACTAGTTTCTGTTTGATAATGTAATTAGAAAGTTGTCTCTTTATTTGTCTGTAGAATGCTGTAATTTATCTGATCGATGTATTAGTGTTGCCTCTGTAGATTTAAGTCTACTGTGAGTAGCACTCGTGGCCTTGGAGCTACTTGATATTGTGTAGCATATTCCATGCCACTGCATCATAGATTCAAGATGTCTCCAGCCCTCAGGCTGATGAAGGCTGAAGCAGTGTATATTCCATAACCTTCCCATAGTCATTTTTGGCTATGATTGGGAAGATAGACCATACAAAGTACAGATAAATATTAAGCTTTTGATGAAAATATATATATATATAAAATGTAATTGCATGAAGTGTACTGAGATTAGTGTGTTTTCATGCAGAGTGTAATACTGTTTCCAGTATGCGAAATGTTTGGCTTTGGAGGGAGTACAAATGCTTTTCAGCATTTTATTATAAGTAAATTTAGTGTAACAGCATACATACTTATCAGGGCACGTAGGCATTTCTAAACAAAGAATTTAAAAGAATATAAATTTATTACGAGTACATACTGTATTCATTACCTTTCTTACTAGATAAGCCCTTTTACCAGTGCTAAAAGAGCATTCCCCCCTTGCTCTCCTAAACTCAGAAAATATGTATGTACCATTACTTAGATTATTTTTAACGTAATTTATAAATTTAACAACAAATTGTGCATGGGTTTATGTAAAATACAAGTGTGTTGCAACCCGCCTGGCTGCTAACTGGTGAATACCGAAACTCAAATAATGTCATAAAGTAAATACTTAAAATGTAAATAAAATGATAATTGTATTCATTTCCTCATGCCCGGTTGAGATGCCCTGCTTTATGAAATGGCATAAACTCATCCATTTTACATTCATGTGCAGGTCATATTGTTTCTGCTATATGAAAAATTTTATATGCTGTATAAGTGGTATTTAAATTACCTGTGATGATGTAATTTGCGTCTGAGCACTGTGTGTGGAGTAACTGCCTATTACTCATTTGCACTAGTGTTCTGTGAAGAAACCTGTGTTCTGAGGTAATTTTCAGCATAAGCATTCATGATTGGCAAAGTACAGCTAAATTGTGTAGTCTTCCTTGCATGTATGAGTTCTGGATATAGGTAGATACAGTGTTCATTCTAAGTATTTGTATGCTCCCATTTTTTTACAACAGTTAAACAGTTTTTTCATATTTTAATAAACATTTCCACTATATTCATACACAGTATTGCTGTTTTCCTTTTGATAATGTAATTAGAAAACTATCTATTCATTTGTCTTTGGAATACTGTAATATATCTGATCGATGTATTAGTGTTGCCTCTGTGGATTTAACTCTGCTGTGAGTAGCACTCGTGGCTTTGGAGCTACTTGATATTGTGTAGCATATTCCATGCCACTGCATCGTAGATTCAAGATGTCTCCAGCCCTCAGGCTGATGAAGGCTGAAGCAGTGTATATTCCATAAGCTTCCCATAGTCATTGTTGGCTATGATTGGGAAGATAGACCATGCAAAGTACAGATAACTATTACTTATTTTCTGAAAATATTTGAACATGCTATTGAACATTTTATTGTAAATAGTAAATTTAATATAACAGCGTAAAAGCTTTATCAATGCATTTCACCATTTGTAAATTGCAGAAATATTAACATGTTTGCCACGTTACCTGGAAAATCGGAAAAAGTCAGGGAATTCGGAAATTGAGCAAAAAAAGTCGGGGAATTTAAGTGTTTTAGTCAAAGTCAGGGAATTTCATACAACGATCCCGCCAATAAAGGCGAGTTCTGCACTGACGTCGGAAGAGATCACTTTTTTGGCGAATTGTGTATCACGTGAGTGTCATTCGGGCAGCTGGCATAGAGCCAATTTTCGCAACTCCAATTTGATTGTCTTTTTAAAGGCAGGAAAGCAAGTTTCCTGCAACTTTTGGTTTCCAGTAACCTCGAGAATCGCATGTGCAGTGCAGGTACTGAAGAAAGTACCTGTTCTCGTATAAAACAAAATGGGTTTAATCCTAGTATACGGTACCATGAAGGTTAGAATCAAAAAATATGTATTGTAAGAAAGAAATCCTCTGCAACAGACGTGGCTCCTTTCCATTATAGCTGATATATCTGTCGCCAAAGCTCGAAGCCGGTGTTGAAGTTCGAAGGTTACGTTATCAAGAGTTCATAAAATGAATATCGTTGAAAATTTACCTCTTAGCACAGCCAACATACATTACGCGGATAGACTTGAATTTTCTTGAAACATACCTGGAAAACTCAGGGAATTTCATTCTCCTGTTTGGGTGGCAACCCTGTATTAAGAAATATATTGTTAGTCCAAAGGGGCAATTTGCCCTGAGAGACAATTTCATTGTGGCATTTTGCATCGGAAACTTAAGAATGCTGTATCACTTTACAAATTGTTGCCACTATATATTATTGCTCTGTCTTTTATATAATGAAGAATCTTTGTAACACTTAACCGAATTTTTGCGGAAATTCTAAAGATATGCTCATTTTAAAATTAATTTGCGGTATTGCTGTTGAACTGAGTTTTATAGTTTGAATACCTAGAACATAATATTTAATAAATAAAGGCAACACACAAAGCATTAAGAAAACTCCCCCTTTGACGTAATTTAAATTTTCAAACATTTCAGATTTTTTAATTTGTTATAATTATTGTGTGTTCTGTGTACTGTTAGCATTTAACACAATGAGTTATCAGTAAATATTGTCACTAGTTCCTTTTTGCTAATGTAAAGGACGTAATTAGGCGATATTTATATATCAATAGTTGTGGTTCATAATCTGTTTACCCATTGTACCTTGTAGAAGACCATTCCCCCCTTCCTTTCCCAAACTCAAAAAATAGTTGGTATTGGTGAATACCAAAACCCAAAGTTAATTTTTATATTCATACATTAAATAGCCAAATAAAAATCATATGTAATTGACAATTTTAATTTTCAAGTGGTACATAATTTAGCTCTTAGCACAGCCAACGTACACTATGCTGATTGACTAGAATTTTCCTAAAATAAACATGGGAAAGTCTGGGAATTGCTTTATCCTGTTTGAGCAGGAACCTTGAGATCGTAGCTTCACGGCCGGTGTCAATGGATTTTTGTAATCTGCACTGTGTCTGTCGCCAAAGCCTCTCATTTTCAGGGAAACTTATCGACCAATGATGCTATTGCATTTCTTATATTTCAAATTTAAGTAATCAGAGGATATAATATAATTTACAACTCAAAAATTAAGAATGTCACTAATTTAGTCTGCAAACGTGGAGTTGCAGCATACTGTCATCATCCCAGCGATTTTTTAGCTTTTAAGAAATGGATGTAATTTCAAAAGCTTGGTTGTTTACCTTTACAAGTGTTACTAATCAGGAGGTATGCAAGATTTGTAAAATGACAAGCTTGTCTGTTCCTTTGAAATATATGTCTTTGGAGAGCAGCAATAGATTTGTGAGTGAGGCTAATCATTGTGCAACTAAAACCAAGTACTGATTCATTTGTGTTTAATGTTGCTTTAGAGTGGGGCATATATAATAGTTAATGTGTATTTATGTGTTCTCTTTTTTGTATTCATTAGGAAGTAATTTTTCTGCTATATCTGAAATTTGGCTTAAAAAGGTGTCTAAATGATTTATCTTTATGATAATAAGCATGTTTAAATTTACGGCGTAGATGTTTTCAATGTATTTACGCTGGTTTTGGGGGGTTGCATCTGAGCAATGTGTACAGAGTAACTGCCAAATACTTATGTGTGATAGTGTTCTGTAAGTGGAAACTGATTTCTGAAGTATCCTTTCTCTATTATTTCAAAATCTCTGAATGGTTTGATAATTTTCAGAGAAAATTTAAGAATAAGAAAGAAAATTTTAAAAGGAATTATGAATGTATACTGTTAACAAGTTTCCATTTCACAGTGATGTAATTTTAAAACTTATTACGATGTATTAGTGTTGCCTCTGTGGAGTTAACTCTGCTGTAACACTCGTTGCCTTAGAGCTACTTGATATTGTGTAGCATATTCCGTTCCACTTCATCGTAGATCATAGATATCTCCAGCCGCGAGGCTGATGAAGACTGAAGCAGTGTATATTCCATAATTTTCCCTTAGTCATTTTTGGCTATGATTGGGAAGATAGACCATATGAAGTACAAATAATATTAGGCATTTTATGGAAATAAATTCAATATATAATTGCATACAGTCAACTTGGAATTCATTTTGATGTATCAGTTAGTGTATCTTTTCATGGAAGTAATGATTTTAAAATTAAGATGAAGTAATGTGATTGAAAATATTTATATGTAGATTGTCACACATTTTTGAGAATTCGGTGGGTGAGTGACTGACTTCATTTGAGTAATAAAGAACATATATTATTAAAAAAATGCTTTGAAATGTTTTCATTTTTCTTTTGTCTGTATTGTCTCATCTTTATCTATTTTCAGATACAATGTGTAAAAATATTTGGTAATTGTAGAATTATTATAATAAATACCAAAACTGCAAAAATATTTGGCGGCTATGGGGGTTGCAACCGACAGTTTAAGACAACCTGGTATAAAGCATGTTCAGAAATCATTTATGGGTTGACAAAGCATCAAACATTTCTCCACGTTTATATAAAACTGGTTAGTGTTATTTCTACTGTGTATTGTTTGGTTTGAATCCTGAAGAAAGTATATAGTTTTTGTGGGGGCACCTGTGAAACATGTCCTGAAATGAATGTTGACACCAAATTATTGGAGGTTATTTATTTGACATCTGCACTTTTTAGATAAGCATTTTTATTATTAACATTGTAACATTTTGATGTTGGAACTACTGTGGGTATTTAGTTATATTGTAGGTTTAATGTTGATATCATTTTTTTGTTAGGGTGTTATGAATGTTGCCTCTGTATCTCTTGAGATTGGATATCCAACATTAGCTTCAGTGCCTCATTCCATTGTCAATGGCCTTAAAAATTTGATTGCAGTTGCTGTGGAAACGGACATCACATTTAAGGAAGCTGAGACGGTAAGATGTATTTTAAGAATATATATTAAACTTTATTTAAATTCATTTTAGTATTTTAAAGTGATTTTTTAATTAGAGCATTGTGATTATTTCTGTATTGTGTTTCATTATAGGCAAAAGAATATTTGAAAGATCCTTCCAAATTTGCTGCTGCAGTTACTACTACAGCTGCACCTGCTGGTGGAGGTGAAACTAAAGAAAAGGAGGAAGCAAAGAAAGTAGAAGAATCAGAAGAGAGTGAAGATGACATGGGATTTGGACTTTTTGATTAATTGAAAAGTGAAATAAAGTCTTAATAACCACAAGAATGTGTGTGAAAATAATTTTAAGAGCTGTAATTTTTTAGTTCTTTACAGCTCTTTTGCTACTTGAGATTGGTACCTAAATTTTACATTTTATAACTGTTTATCCCTTCTGATGTTATTCACAATCTAAAATTTGGCAGTATGAAAATTTGTATGACACATATATCTCCCCAAACCCACATTGATATCTTTAATGGATTTCTAAGGAATTTTTTATTTCTAAGGAGAAAAATATATCTAAACATTCATTTGGATAAACAGCAAAATCACTAGCATAACTATTGATCATTGCATATACTTTCACATCCAAAAGTACTCAGATTCATATATTAAAAGACGTGTACACTAAATTAATTTGAAAAATTTCTTCTGAAAGTAGTTGCAAGCAAGAGGTGAATATACTGTTTCACTATTAATTTCATTTTCTCGGTAAAGTTTTTTATTCAGTTACATATTGATAGATATAATATGAATTTTGTGGTTCATTGTAGAACTTATGGTAAGAATTAAAACTGTACCAAGAATTTAATTTGTATATAGGCCATTTATGAAGAAAGTTGTATATAAATTACTTAATAAAAGGAGTCTGTCAGTTCAGTCCTTTGAGGGGGCACAGAACCCACACAGTGTTCAAAAAAATCAATTTTTTTATTTATTCTGATTCTATGAACATTTCTGAGCACTATGCAAAAAACCACATTGAAAAATTCCTATTATTTCTGTAGTTATGACCATTTAAGCAAACGCTTATGCAAGAGACAATCTGATAAAAGGGCAGCCATTGCCATTTAAAGGAACGGCCATGCCCACGTGACTGTTTTACGTTCCATTTCTGCAGCTGTGATATTTCTTTATGGTTGCTGCCTCCACAATTTTTTTTATTTTACTTCCTCCTTTTAGAAGTAGGAAGTATCACAGGTGTCCAAATACTTATTGGTAGTCAGTGTACTTTGTAACATACAACATTGCTAAAAATAATAAAGCTCTCAGTAATGGGGAGTTTGTTAAACAACGCTTGCTCAAAGTTGTGATGTGTTATGTCCAGACGAGAAAAATTTTGAGACTAAGCTTATCTTAAAAAACGGCGACTTCTAGAATCAAAGACATCGATACATATTTGACATCACAATTATAGTGAAGGACTGGATAGTTTAAATTTTGCTCCATAGCTATGGATGAAAGCACTGATAAAAATGATATTGCTGAATTATTATTATTTACAAGAGGTGTTGATGAGAACTTTGAAATTACCGAGGAACTGTCGTGCACACGTTCTTTAAAGGGAACTACAATGGGATGTGATATTTTTCGTGAATTACAGGAAGGGCTTTTAACTTTCAAAGTGTCTAAAACAAATATATGTTATATTACCACCGATGGAGCACCAAATATGACAGAAAAACATGGATTTCGTCAACTCTTATTAAAGCTATCCCGAGAGCAATGATTTTTCTACATTGTGTTATACATCAAGTTGCTCTGTGTAAACCTGCGTTTGATGCAGTCGTGAAGCTTGTAAATATTGTTTGATCTCATGGGCTTACTCACAGGCATTTAAAGATTTTCTTCAGTCCATGCAATCTGAATACTCTGGTGTTACTGTATTACATGAAAATAAGTTAGTCCAGGATGTGTTTTCGAGTGAGTTTGGCAGCTGAAAGACAGCGTCTCCATTCTGTGGGGCTAACTCTTCATGCATGCGCAGTGATATGATTCGCCAGCATAATAGGCTGGCATCTGTTGTACACTATTGCCGATTAATGTTGTTCCATTAAATATTGTCACTGCTAGAGTTAGCCGTGACTTACCGGTTTAATTGTGTTTTTATATTTAGTGTGATTATTATTTATAAATTAAAGTCGCTAACTAAAAGATTTTTTTGAATTTGTATATGTAGACTAAAAAGTTACTCAACATAAACAACACCAATTTATGGACAGAATACTTGAAATTTCATTTCACAAGAGCATTTTGAAGGGATGATAAAAAATTGTACTGAAATGTACTATTTATGGTTTGTACAGGGGCGCCTCGCATTATTTAACAAAGCTGTGTTGATTATGGAAAGTACAAAAGCAACTGATATTGTCAATGAAATTGGAAAAAAATGGATGCAAAATTTCAGTCATTTCAAAGAAAGCACATTTGCACAGTGCCATTTAAATGATGAAATACATTTTCAAGCATATGATACACACTGGCAGCATTTCAAAAGAATATTGTCGGTTATGAGCATCATTAAAAAAATGGTAAATTGGCTGAATCAACAGTAGAGAAGCTTTACTAATCTTTAAAATTAATAGCCATTTAAATTGCAGTGAATTTTTTTCAATACTGTTAAATATAAAGTTCACACTAGGGATAAAAACACTAGACACGAATGGTAAATATAATGACTAATATATTGAGTTACTAAAATTTCATTTTAACTCATTATTTTTTGTTAGTAGTTGTTTTTTCAGGTTTTATTTTCTCAAAATTCTTCTGGTTTGAGCAAAAAATATTATGGCAAACCTAGCCAATACAGGCTCGAAAAATAAAGTGCACATGTTGTAATCAACAAGAAGAAAACATATATAATATGGATATAAAGATAAATATAAAAACTACATTAGAAAAAATTGAAAAATGAGTTCCAGTTACTTGATTATGGCAAAGCACTTAACAATTACAGTCAAAAATCTTTAATTCGGACACCCATAATCCGGACCTCATAGCTAAAAACTTTCTGCGCATGCTCCGCGTTGACACATGCGCATAGGCGTTTACGCGTGCGTGTAAGACCTTTACGAACTGCGCGTGTGCGCAAGCGCAGAATACGTTTTCGCGTGCGCGTTTAATGTATAACGGACGGTATAAGTTAAAATTATCTATTTCAGCTAATGTTGATGGTGGCGTTCTTCCTTAATCTTCGAATTGGATGCGGCTTATTATTTTTTGCAGACTGTAAGAGCAATTTATAAAAGTAAACTTGAACTTTCGATTATGTCAAATAGAATTTCCGATGCTGGACCTCCCAAAGGATCTACAAAACGGATCCGTCAAACAAAAAGTGGAATTGCTGCAAAAAATGGATAAAAACATGAAGAAGGTGACAGAGAGGTTAGTGAAAACGAAAAAATTTCGATTGACAAGTTAGTCGGTATTCTCGGCACAGCAATTACGGGACTTGAACAGCGGAACTTTGTAACTGAACAAGACATTATGTCTGTTTATAGAATTAAAGAGAAAGTATTATCACATAAAACGAAGCAACTTAAACAACTTACATAGAAAGAAATGTTTAATAAAGTAAACAAATATTAAGCTTTTTTTTTTTTTGTAAATTTTAATACCCTTTAGATCATAATTGTTCTTTATTTCATAAATTACGGTTTCATATTTTTTATTTTAGAATTTATGCATGCCATCTTACAAGATTTAAACTGATGATCTATAATCCGGAATCGCCAAAGTCCCGACGAGTCCGGATTAACGACTTTTGACTGTATTTGGATGAGAGATGCCTTTGTGAAAAATATGAATTCAAATAAATTTCAAAAGAAATTTTATATAGGATGGAATATCAAACAAAAATATGTTCGGAAATCTTTTAAACATTTATTTTTTGTATATGGATAAAAAAAACAGCATACACACTTCGGAGCAATTTATAATGCGTGCCTGAAGTCTGCATTCATCGCCAATCGACGAAGGTTGCCGTGCTGAAAAAATGCGTGTGCGTGAAGTGTAAGGCCCGCAGAACGGATACGCTGTTCTGAAAGACGACATTGTGTCGTTCTTCCTTCAGAAAATGTTAGAAGGCTTTCGGACTTTTGTCATGAGCAACTGGAATGTCAAGATGCAAGATAAAAATCAATTTATTGATAATATCTGGGCACATCTCAAAGCTTTTAAACTAAAACTTAATCTCTTTGCTGAGCAGTTAGATTAAATTCAATACATTCAGTAAATGAAGAGAAACTTAAGAGTTATGAAGATGGTTTGAAAAAAACTGCATTTTGAGTTCGAATGCAGTTTTTAAGATTTCAGTGCCATTCAAACAGAACTGGATATTTTTACCATCCTTTCAACATAAATTGTGAAGCAGTGAGGTCAGATTTTTGCAGCTTGAATTAATTAAGTTGCAATCTAATAAATCATCTCAAGTAGTTATTTCTGGATATTTACTATGACAACAATGACTTAAGGGTTACATTTGGAGAAAGGCAGTTTCAAAAGAAAACACTTGAAACATTACAGTATGCATACAATGAATACATAACTGTGCATCACTAGTTCAGTGAACCGACATTTTATTTTACACCATTGAAATGATAAAACCAAAAAGGCCTCAAGCTTCAGACATCTGAGAGAATGTATCACTGCAATGATATTAAAAACAATACCAATTATTGATCTGTTAACATTAGAAGACATAACTTGCATGTAATTTCTAGATTTACATTCAGAAATTACGTTACGAGTTTCCCTTCAGTCGAGGAAGTAAAAAGCACCACATTTAGAGTGTTACAGAGTAAGTCAGAAAGTGCATTATTTTATGTTTTTGGTTTTTAGAAATTTAGATGTTTTTGGTTCTGTAACAGATTTCTTATATATATCCTGCATAAGCAAATATTGTTTTACTCAGTATTCCTTTAAAAAGCCCTGTGATTAACCTTACATTCATGAAGGTTTTCTCTTAGGCGAATGACTTATTTAAATCTATATATACCTTATATAATGAGGTTTCTCTCCTATATGTGAAAGAATACAGATATGGAATCTCTCCCATATTCTGTGTAACGTATGACTTCGTATGTAAGTTGGCGTATAGAAAGTGATTTGAAAGTGCTGGTCCAGCTTGTTTTCTTAATGTTTTAATACTTAAAAAATAATTATTTCATTAAGGGTTTCTACTAATTATGTTAATGTTTTTATTAGGTATATCACAATATTAACAAAAGAAATAAAACATGGAGCAGTACTTTAAGTTCAGATAATTTACATAGCCTAAATCTTTATGATATTATTAAAAAGTTTCATAAATAAGTTATCTTAAATGGAAAAAAAAATGCTGTTGATTTTCTGTAAGAATTTTTTTTTTTTTTTTTTTTGCAAGAACCCGTCATTGGTCTGGTGGTGACATGCAAAAAGTTTAGATAGACGTAAGAAATGCAGACAAGTCTTCTGCTGCTCCCAGAAATTCTGCCATGTAACATGATCCATTCAACAAGGAAATATATTTTTTTCATGACACAGAGATAAATAAAAGGATCAGTTCCAGTCTAACCCTATATGAAATTCTAGAGCTTGTGCTGTTTTTGGAAGAGATCCCTATGGATACTGCTGCAAAATTTACAGGCAAGTAAAAAAATACCGTCTCTGACTGGTTTAATATGTGCTGTGAAGTATGCAGTTCCATTCTGACAGCAAGATCTCAGATGCAGGGTCTTATGACAGTCTCGTGGAAATAGATAAAGCTATATTTGCAGGTTGGAGAATTATAATCAGGCCGAATTTTAAAGGGTGACAGACCTCCCATATCTGAAGACAGCGATGCTAAAGTTGCTAATAACGAAAGCCGTGACACAAAAACTAATGATTGATGGGGTACTTGGTGAAAAGAAGGTTTTGGACAGCCAAGGTTTTTATGTACAGCGTCAAGATAGAGCTACTTTAATAACAATAATACAGCTTGAAGTTACCACTGAATCAGTCATACATTCTGATGCAGCATCTGCAAATTTAATGAAATTAGGTTGCTATCACCTAACTGTTAATCATCAAGAAAATTACGTCAAACCAGCGACAGAGGTACATATGTAATTCATGGAAAAATCTAGACGCAAAAGTGCAGATATTAAAGAAAATGAGAGGTGTACTAAATGAACATTTTCATTCTTTGATCATTTCTGTTGAAAAATGCTAAGAAAAAGAGAAAACAACCTATTGATATCTTTTTTTTTTTTTTTTTAAGAGCTGTATACAAAACCTAGGTTAGATATTTATTTTTGCATTTACTTCCCTAATTGTAAATTTTTTTAATAAATGACACTTTAGATGTACATCCATATTAAAGATACTAATGTAATGAGGTCTGTAAACTACATATTTGATTTTTTTAATAAACTGTGCGGAAAGAATTATATGTATTTTGCACCATTTTTTACTACTGAAGAGTACACTATATTAAAAACAGACCAGTGAATCGCACGCTATACCATCACCAATTTTGCACTGGTTTTCCTGATGATAAAATTTGTTACCTGTGCGTCTGAAGTAACAGGAATCTGAAAATTTAAAAGTAATGATTTTACATACAACAAACTAATAATTTCCTCATTTTATTTAATTAAAATACACTTTTCCATCCATTTTTATTAATTTATTTTATCTTGCATTATGCTTTATAGCACTTAATAACCAAATTAGTAATATAAAATTACATGAAGTAATTTGTATATCTTGAATAATTTAAATAGGGTATCTTCTTCATTTTCATGTTTGCATTATGGATTTCACAGCTCTTTTTTCCATTCCTTTTTTACAGTATTATAGTAGACAATTTAGAGAAGAAAACAGAATATGCTATTTCTAATTTTTTTTTATAATCTACTTAATAATTTTGTATGTGCACATAAATAATGTCGCAAAATTCACACAAAATTTGAATTATGCACTGTTGCTGTGATAAAGTGTTGTCAACGGAAACTAAAACACAGGGTGATAGCTGATAGTTCAGGCTTATTAAAAATAACGCAGTGGGCAAAAGAATGATGTATTTTCATGTTCAGCAATATTTAAAAAATAGTAGGTCTGTCAGCTACAGCTTGCAAAATATGGTCGAAATAGTGGTTTAAATTCATGAACTAGAACTGAAGCCTATTTATCACACAAAGAAAGTTTGCAGAATGGATTGTGGAACAAGAATTAGATGCCGATTTTTCGAAAAAAATCATCTTTAGAGATGAGGTTTGTTTTCATCTTGATTAATTGACAAAATCGTCGCATTTGGAGTTCAGAATATCCATGAGTGATTGTTAAGAGAAACAAATGCGTCTATGTTTCACTGTTTGGTGCAGATTGTATGCTGGAGGCATCACTGGACCATTCTTCTTAAAAAATGTGGCTGTGAGGCAATAACAGTTGTTGGTGCTCCCTTTTACAACATTATAATCCAGTTTTTTTTTGTTTTTTTTTTTTTTATTCCTAATTTGCAATATTTGCATGGGGTTTAATAGGACTGACATATGCCATACAACCTGAGAAACAATTCAGTTACTGCATAAATCATTTCCCAGTTGTGCAATTTCCCATTCTGTAATTGGAGTTGGTTACCTGTATCAGGAGACTTAATGATATTAAACTTTTTTCTATGGGGTGTTCTTTGAAGTTTTAAGTTTATGCCAATACCACCCATGCTTTGAAAGAGGAAATTGAGCACTGTATTACTGAAACTGATCCACATTTATGCAAAACGATCATTAAAAAAAAATGTCAACAAAAGAATGCATATGCACAGCAAAGCAATAGAGCTTATTTGCTCGATATGCTACATTGCATACTTTATGAACCAAAATTTACAATTTTTTATTTCGTACCTGTGTTTTCTACCACAATTACTTCTTGCATGAATTTTGGGACAACATTTATAGTTCATTCTTGAAAACTGATGCATTCATGATAAATGTATTTACAACAGAAGCCTACCAATCCAGCATTCAACTAACCAAAATATTTTTGAATTTTATAAATTTTTGATGCAAAAAATTAAGGAAATTTGAAATTCTAACTCTGCTATGAAGCACTGTGGCTTAAGAATGTGACACAAATCAAAAGAAAAACTGCATCGATACAGGCGGATATAATGCCATGAACGGAAAACATGATATCGCAACCCAATCGTAAGATCTTTGCTTTCGTTTTAAGGAATGTGTTTCTACCTTTCCTGTATGAATAAGCATATGTTGGTTTAAGTGAGTCTTTCTCTAAATGACATACAGTCAAAAGTCTTTAATTCAGGCGTCCATAATCCGGAATGATCTATAATCCGGACCACAAAGCTACAAACTTTCTGCGCATGCGTAAACGCATTAATAAATTTTTTACGCATACGCATAATGCGTTTACGTATGCGCGTTTAAGGTATAATGGACGGTATAAGTTAAGCTAAAATTATCTAATTATTATTTCAGTTAATGTTGCAGATTGCGTTTTCCTTAATCTTCTAATTGGATTCGGCTTATTATTTTTTGCAGACTGTTAGAGCAATTTTATAAAAGTAAGCTTGAACTTTCGATTATGTCAAAAAGAATTTCCGATTCTGGAACTACCAAAGCATCTACATTGGAAAGCATGTTTCGATGTCCATCAAACAAAAAGTGGAATTGCTGCAAAAATGGATAAAGGCGTATCCTTTGTTTCTCTAACCATTCCGAAATCTGTTTATCAATTTCACGCTGCTCTGCGGCGGGGGGAGGGAGGAAACGCCGCGGCGCGCAATGAATTGGAAGTTGATCTGTCAGCACTATCCTTATCTTCAGGGCAAATGTTTTTATTTTATGTAGTATTTCATCTCGATGTACTCCGTCTTTGATATGATTTAAATCAAATTCCTCGTCATTAATTCGCTTCCGATCGTGAAGAAAATGACACAGAGGTTATTGAAAACCAAAAAAAAAAAAAAAAAAAAAAAAAAAAAAAAAAAAAATTCGATTGACAAATTAGTCGGTATTCTCAACACAGCAATTATAGGACTTGAACAGCGGAACTTTGTAACTGAACAAGAAATTATGTCTGTTTATAGAATTAAAGAGAAAGTATTATCACATAAAACGAAGCAACTTAAACAACTTACATTGAAAGAAATGTTTAATAAAGTAAACAAATAAATATTAAGCTTTTTTTTTTGTAAATTTTGATACCCTTTAGATCATAATTGTTCTTTATTTCATAAATTACGGTTTCATATTTTTAATTTCATGATCTATAATCCGGAGTCGCCGAAGTCCCGACGAGTCCGGATTAACGACCTTTGACTGTATATTTCTTTTAATCTGCCTCTGACCGGCAAATTAAAATTCTATCCACAGGCCATAATTCGCCCATCCCCGAGTTAGACGACAGTGACAATGTTCATTAGTCGCACTATGCATCGCATTAACTTGCCATACAAGTTTATTCGACGGATGCCACATGAGCTGATAAAAGCAGATAAGGATAGACGTGTTCGGGACTGCACTAATCTGCTTGACTATCAATGATAGGACAAAATTCTGGTCTGGATCGTTACTTGTGATGAAAAGTGGATTTACTTCAACATAGGCTGGAAAAGGATTTGGTCTGCACCCAGTGAGGTCGTTGACAGCATCGCAAAGCACACTGACTGTCAAAAAGACATCACTTACTTCAAAAAATTAAACGGAATGACAATTCTTACTTCCAATATATACCTTAGAAACAAGAGCACTGTACTGTTATAAAACTATCTGATGGTGGCCATTAGGCAGCAACGGCACATTTGCAAAAAACTGAGGCATCTATCCTCTAAAATAGTTTCTCAGAGATAGCTGCGCAATATTAAAATAAAGATGCAGCATGTAAATGAAATACTGTGTGTAAATATAAGCTAATTTTCCATAGCATTCGTGACTACAAATAACTGAGCTTGTTAATTATACAATGGTGATGAAAGACTGGTCTTTCACGACCCTGTTTACCAAATTCTAAAAGCAGTGTTTTTGATGAAAAATGAGAAAAGGCTTTTAACTGGGTAAGTATAGGTTGACCATTTTATTTGTGGAAATGGTACCTTGGGCAATCAAACAATTTCCTACTAATTATAAAAAGCTCAAATTCTCACTTAGTTGCCTGTAAGTTAAATTAAATGCTTATGCAATTTAGAGTTGTTTTTCTAGCACGATCTACCACCTGTTAAAAATAACTTTAGGAATTTGCATAAATTTATTGAACTCTGCTGCATCACTTAATTTGCAAATGTAAATACAAAAAAATTAAAAGAACACATAATTTGTATTTCCTCAGGACAAAAGAAGGCCATGAATTGAAACCATATCTAGGGTCAAGAGAGAAGAGAAACATGGCAAAGCAAAAATTTGTCTAGATTTTAATTAAGACTATTGACTCAAAGGGCAAAGGTCCACATTTATCTTGCCTTGCATAATTTTACATCTTCAGAATGTTTTAAAAGAACAAGAATGTGCTCTATACTATCTGAATTGTTTTCATAGATGTTTATCACAACCAGACTACAGAGACTTTAAAACATGATTATCAAAATGCAGGAAACATCAGCTTATTATAGTTAAAAGATCCTAGATATTGACAGACAGTATTACAGAATGTTAGACATGTTAGACTGAATTATAAACTAAGCATAGTTAATCAGGTAATCCTATAAAAAGAATAAACTAAACCTAGTAAGCAAAAAATATATGCATTACATTCAGAATTCTAAATGTTTACCTAAACTTATCTCGCAAGGCCTGCCGGGAAAAAGATGTCAAACGTTCTTTGGTCAGACGATTGCAAACAAACGCTAACATGATTAATTTTGTTTTCAACAGCCAAATTACTGTTTCAATTAAATACCACAACAGTGATTAAATTTTGGAATAATTAGTTATAAATAATACGGTCCATTTAAGACGTAATTTATCGGATGCACAATGACAAAATACTATTATTAGATCTGCATTTGGAATAAATATTTTGTACTCGTTCAACTCATTAGACACTACGAATACTGATATTAATTAACAGCAAAGCTTAAACGTTAAAATACTTACTCAATACAGTGCAAAGCGAAAAAAGAATAATCTGCATAAAATGAACAAAAAATATTTCAAATAGTAATTATAAAAATTTTCTTTCTTACCTCCGTTGTACAACCAACAGACATTCAGCCATGTTTTTTTCTGCGACTAGCTTTCAAACCCTTTTCTCCTGATTGGCTCCTCTCCAGTCACTCACGTGATTCTTCCGCGCGGCTTCTGAAACATCATCTGTAATGCTACAGGCGATTCATCTGTACTCGCCGCAAATCGCTTTCAAACTGTTAACATTACAGGAAATTCTTGTGTAACTTTTTTATTTCTGTAACTTTGCAAAACTTTTGCCTATAAAGAGCGACCTTTTTTCACAGTGTAGTTAAGAATCATGTGGTGAAACACCTATAATTTCTATCACTAACCCCAGGAAAATTACATCCGGCTTCTCGTACGGGGCAAAGTTTTTCAAATGGTTCTCGGGGAAGGGAAGAAGATCAGTCATATGAGGTCATAAAATTTCTATTAAAAATGAACAAGATTAAGAAACCAAAGATTTTAAAACCTAACAGCTCTTCATTGATTAACTATATGAAAAATAGCAGTCATGGAATAGAAATTACCAAATAGCTAACCCCACTCAATCAAGTAAAACCTTCAATCATTAATAAACTGAAATTTTCCAAGAATTTGAATAGTCATTCTTACGAGCCACCAGGTTTAAGGCTCTAATATCCATCATATCGTAACGACCAACCCCTTATTTACGATCGTAACGTGTCTCGTCAGTCACATCACGAAGGATATTGGGACATTTTAGCAAACTGGCCAACACGGTCATATTTCGGAGCAATCCTTACCATGGTTGCGAACCAAGCCAGAAAGGGATAATGACCTTGAAATGTCTATCCAAAAGCAACAGACCATAACTATGACCTTGTCATCTTCTGATTCCAAGAACGATGGCTTTTAAGCTAAAACCCTATTTATTTTTCAGTTCTTCATTTTCTAGTAGTAACTAAAATTCTGATGATTGAATTTTGACCAAAATGTCCAATTAAATTCGAAATGCGCGATAAAAACGGTGCTAAATAAATTTAGAAAGACTATAAAGTTTAATGAATAACTAGTGAAATTAAAGCCAGTGGACAGAGAAATTAACGGTTTGAATGTTTCGAAGCTCTATAACGCATCTCTTGTGTTGTGCCAAAAATGTGTAGAAGCGCAATCGCACTGATTTTAATTACCCCTAATTTTCGCATGAATTCAGAATCAGTTGCGGATTTTATTAATACCATTCAGTTGCGGTTTTTATTAAGATAAGAATTAATCTCTTAGGCATGATGCGCTACTATAGCAGCTCACTCTAGTCTCCTAATGGATCACCATTTGAATTTGAATGATCGTTTTCATAAGTCGTATTTAACATTTCTTTTGTCTTTATAACGTTAAAAAAGTGAAAAGTAATAAGTAAAAAGTTTTCTTTAGAAAAGACAAAACGTGGGCGAAACTTGCGACAGTGTAAGGTATGCACTAATATATATATATATATATATATATATATATATAATTTAAAGTAAAGTAGAAAGAACAAACGATAAAAGACCTATGTGGTCGAAAACTTTGCGCATTGAGCTGCAAAATTTGAAAAATTAAAAGATTTAATTGAAAATTCCTAGTTCGAACGCTAAAAACCCGCTGAAATACTGTGGTTCCGTGAAAACTTTAATATAAGCAAAATAAGTAGCAATGAAATGTGTTACAAGAGAAAAATACAACATTTGATTATTTACAAGTAAAAATCAATACTAATAGTAAGCAAGATCCTAATCTAATTTAGGTACATTTAAAACATTAGTAAAAGAATTAACTAATTATTCGAGCTTAAAACATAAAAACTAAGAAGCGGTAAATGGCAGATTAGCCCAATTCGAACTTCATTAAGGCACATCAGGGGAAATTTTTTAATGAATTTCGAACTATAACTTCATAACGCGTTTCACCGAAACAGACAATTGATACAGTACGTGACACATTTTTCAATTAATTAAATAAACTTTGTCAGAATCTTGAGTCTCAATTCTCTGTTCCAATTTCCCGACGCGTACGCTTGAAGAAACACATTAAGGTGTAATAAGGATAATAATAATGGAATGGAAATGCCGATGTACAAAATAAAATAAATAGCAATATGCTATTAGTGAAAATATACAAGATATTATGGGTGGACCTGCTAGCTTAAAGAGTTAATACTTCGTAGAAGTACCGAAAATTAATTAAAATTTTATATTGAAATGATAATAAAACAGAAGAAGTGAAGCTAGGGTCTTGCCAAGATCAAAGAATTTTTAAAGAAAAAAATATTGTTACGAATTTGGTATTTAAAAAGCTAATGTTAGTTCAATTATAAATCAATTGGTTTTATTTCCCGCGCAGTGCAGCGCGTGACGAATATTAAAAGAAGAAAGCTAAGCCGGAAAATTAAAAATACAAGAGCGCGTGCATTAAATAAATAAATATCTCTTTTTGATTTCGAGAAAGTACTGGAAAATTCTAGCGCGGGATTTTAAAATCTTATAAAAGGAGGAAAACACCTCAGTTTGTAGTAGTTGCTTAGTTTGTTGTTGTTTAGAAAACTGCTCTTGTTGATTGTAGCGAATTCGCGGATTAGCGTTCTTTAGCTGTTTTGAATTACGTCCTATTGGACATTTGAGTAGTTAAAAGATAACTACTGTGAGATATTGTAATACTGCATGATAATTTGAGAAAATTTAAGCATTTTTGTTGTGATAATAATAAATTTTTGTTCATTTTTCATCGTACTTGTGCATTCATTTCATAACGAACCCGTACGCACGCAACAATTTTTGGTGTCAGAAGTGGGATTTGAATGCCAGTAACAAGAGCGATGGAGGAGCAATTGAGACAGCTCATCAGTGCTTTTGCTGCATTTAAAGAAGAAATGAAAGAAAAGATGGATGCTGGTCACGAAAAGATGGAAGTTTCCGTTAAAGGAGAGATGAGATCTGTTAGGGAGGAAATGAAATTGGGCCAGGAATCCGTTAAGGAAGAAATGAAAGCCGTTCAAGCTGGTCAAGAGGAAATGAAAAGAGAAATTACCTGCATAATAGAAAATAAATTTGAAGCTATGGATGGCAGAATTGACACAGTTGAAAATAAAGTTGGACAAATTGAAGAAAAAGTTTCTTCCGTAAAAGATAAAATTGAAGAAAGAGTTTCTTCGGTGAAAGAAGAAGTAGAAGAAAGAGTTTCTTCTGTAAAAGAACATATAGAAGGAAGAGTTTGTGCCGTCCAACACCAAATCAAACAACAAATTGATGATAGGGTTTCTGCAGTAGCCAAAGAAGTGGATATTTTAAAGAAATTCGTAGAGACGGCAGGGAACAATAGTGATGGTTTTAAATTTTTACCCATGCCTGCTCGTCCCTCTCTGAAGTTATCCACTTATGATGGGAAGACCTCCTGGCAAGTGTATAAAACACAATTTTCTATAGTGGCGGATGCGAATGGATGGGATTCCCAAACTAAGGCCTGTCATCTCGCCGCTTCGCTGAGAGCAGACGCAGCGGATATCCTGCAGACGCTTCCGGAAAACCAAAGACTTGACTTCGAAGCTCTATCCGGCGCATTGGAGCTGCGCTTTGGCGAGAAATGTTTAAAAGACTACAGCAGGCTTCAATTAAAATCCCGTCAACAGAAGCCCACCGAATCACTCCAGGAACTCGCCACGGATGTTGAAAGGCTGTCCCACCTTGCCTTTACGGAGTGCCCGAGAGAAACGAGGGAAATCCTGTCGCTGCAATATTTCGTCGATGGCATCCGGGACCCTGAAATACAGAAAGCACTGCGAATGGCGGATGTTAAAGATTTGAAAAGCGCTTTAGTGTACGCCATGAAATTCGAGGCAGCCCAGCAAGCCACTCATCGAGACCGCCACCCAGTCAGAGCTGCTCAAGTGCAGGAGCCAGGGGATAAAGTCACCGCTCGTCTAGACGATTTAACTAGACAACTGAACTCCTTGAGACGGAATATTGGTGAGAAGAAACCGACCGTTAAGTGCTGGAACTGCGGTGCTGAAGGACACATACGACGAAACTGCAGAATACCCCAGGGTACGGATGTTAAGACCGCTCCTAACAAACAGCAGGGAAACTAATTAGTGGCCATCTCGCGGGACGGAGGTTGCCAGATAATGAAAAGCCCCAGTTTAAAGCGTTTCAGATTTCTGCAGTGAGAGGCGGCAGTAATGGACTTTTTATAATAGGACATATTAATGGAGTTCTTTGCAATATGACGATAGATACAGGAGCCAACGTTACCATCATCCGAAAAGATTTGGCTCAACAACTGGGAAACAAACTTATCTGGACGCCGCCCTGCGTTACCCTCCAGACTGTGTCCGGTGAGAAGATCGACATCGATGGAAAAATGAACGTTAACATCAGTTTGGAAGTGCCGCTTACCATCACACGGCATATGTAGCAGAGATCACTGATTCTTGCATACTCGGATTGGACTTTCTAAGGAAGTACAATTTTTCCTTGGACTTTAAAAATAACGAATTGCGTTCTACATCTGAGGACATAGCCCTATTCGGAATTAATGATGGAGTGAAATCTATCCACAAAATTATAGCTCAAGATGATTTCACAATTCCCGCAAAAACCGAGTTTTTACTTCCTGGATCCATAGCCGAAAATAGCAATTTCCGCTACGGCATCATAGAATATCCCGATAACTGTAATAGCCCAAAAGGAGTACTAGTAGCCTCAACACTCGTCGACCTATCCAGAACGGTTATCCCGGTGAGAGTCGCCAATGTAACTGAGAAGGCGAGAGTTATTAAGAAAGGTGAAGTGGTTGCAACATGTACTCCAGTAACCACCGTTGAAAGAAAGAGTAACATCCAAGAATCCGTGTCTTCAGAAAGCATTACATCAGAGTTACTTCAGAATGCGCAATTAAACGATGAAGAGAAGAATGCTGCCGATCGCGTTATTAAAGATCTTCAAGTTGTTTTCTCCCGCTCGTCTTCTGACGTGGGTCGAACTAGTTTGACACAACATAGAATAGATACCGGTGATCATCCTCCGATCAAGCAAAATCCAAGGCGTCTACCGTTTGCTAAACAGGAAGAGGTGCGAACACTGGTAAAAGATATGGAAGAAGGCGATGTCATCGAGCCTTCAGCAAGTCCATGGGCATCTCCCATCGTTCTCGTCAGAAAGAAAGACGGCTCAACATGATTTTGCGTTGACTATCGCCGGTTGAATGAGGTTACGAAGAAAGACAGTTACCCTCTTCCTAGAATTGACGACATTCTAGACACTCTTTCTGGAAGCAAGTGGTTCTCAACGCTTGATTTAAAGAGTGGGTATAGGCAGGTACAAATACACCCTCATGACCGAGAAAAGACGGCATTTACTACGGTACAAGGGCTTTGGCAATTCAAGGTGATGCCGTTTGGACTGTGTAATGCGCCGGCAACATTCGAACGCCTCATGGAGACTGTTTTCAAAGGACTTTCCTATGAAGCCTGTCTGATATACCTGGACGATATCATCATCGTCGGAAAGAGTTTTGAAGAGCAACTAGAAAATATTAGAAAGGTGCTTCAGAAACTGAAAGAAGCCAATCTAAAGCTGAGTCCCGTTAAATGCAAATTGTTCCGAAAGGAAGTGACTTACCTGGGACATGTCATCTCTGCAGAAGGTGTGTGCACGGATCCTGAAAAGGTGTCAGCCGTTAAATCCTGGAAACGTCCCGAAAATATCCATCAGCTGAGAAGCTTCCTAGAGCTTTGCACTTACTATAGGAGATTCGTGAAGGACTTTTCTTCCATCGCAAGACCCCTTCACAAGCTGACAGAGAGTAAGCAAAAGTTCTTGTGGACAAAAGAATGCGAGGATGCATTTAACAACTTAAAGGATGCTTTAACATCTGCTCCAATCCTGACGTATCCTCAGCTCGACAGACCATTTATTCTCGACACGGATGCGAGCAATGAAAGTGTCGGTGCTGTTTTGTCCCAAGAAATAGACGGCCAAGAACGTGTAGTGGCGTACTGGAGCAAGTGCCTGTCTAAGCCGAAGAGGAATTATTGTGTCACCAGGAAAGAGTTGCTCGCCATAGTCAAAGCTGTAGAACAGTTCCATCACTATCTATACGGCAGAAAATTCCTGCTCCGCACCGATCATGCATCATTGACCTGGCTTTTAAATTTCAAGAATCCTGAGGGTCAAATAGCCAGGTGGATACAGAGACTCCAAGAATATGATATCACTATCCGTCATCGTAAGGGATCATCACACGGGAACGCCGACGCCCTGTCTAGACGACCTTGCCCAGAAAGCTGCCGATATTGTTCCAGGGTGGAAGCGAAATACGAGCTGCTGACTCCGGTCGCAAGACAAATTACAACATCAACATCGGCTGATCGAGACCCGTGGAGTGATGATGAAGTCAGGAAAGACCAGCTGGAAGACCGCGACATTAAACCCATAATTGATTTAATGGAGTCATCAAACAGAAAACCTAATTGGCAGGACATTTCTATCTGTAGTCCTACAACAAAACAATACTGGGCACTTTGGGATTCACTTCACATTCGAAACGGCGTCTTATACCGGAAATTCGAATCGGATGATGGGAAGACGTTCCGATGGCAACTGATACTTCCAAGATCCCGGATTCCTGATGTTCTTAAAGAACTACATAACAGCCCTACAGGAGGTCACTTTGGAATTATGAAGACCTTACAGAGAGTTCGTGAGCGCTTTTACTGGAATAATGCAAAGGATGACGTGCAAAAGTGGTGCCGATTTGCGATGCCTGTGCAGGTCGGAAAGGACCGAGAAAACGCAGCCGAGGCAAGCTGCAACGTTACAACGTAGGTGCGCCGTTTGAACTTATCGCCTTTGACATCTTGGGACCTCATCCACGAACTGCTGATGGCAACAAATACATACTCGTTGTCATTGATTACTTCACCAAGTGGCCTGAAGCGTATCCTATTCCTGATCAAGAGGCTGTTACAGTAGCTGAGGTGATGATACAGCACTGGATTCCCAGGTTCGGAGTACCTCTTCAGTTACATTCCGATCAGGGAAGGAATTTTACCTCGGTAGTAATCAAAGAACTATGCAAACTACTCGGTATTGACAAAACCCAGACGACGCCATTACATCCCCAGTCGGACGGCATGGTAGAGAGGTTCAATCGAACCATCCTTAATAACCTCTCATTAGTGGTTTCCAGAAACCAGCAGGACTGGGACAAGAAATTATCGCTGTTTTTACTGGCTTACCGCAGTGCTGTCCACGAGACTACCGGCTATTCCCATAGACCTGTTATATACTAGACGGAGTATCGCCATTCAAAACCGGATAAAAAAGCGGCACAGGAATGAGCTGCAGGTGTTTGGGCATGAAATGGAACTGAACCCAGACTTTGGCGTACTATCGCCATGGCTGGCGATTTTTTCGTTCGAAATGCGAACTTGGAAAGATGTCATTTCGCAGAAGCTGCCGTTGAATTTTCAGAAGAGGTTAGATCGATAAACACCAGCCAAAATTATTAATTTCCTTAAAATTGGACACTTTATTTTAAAATTTAACTTTATTTTAAATTTTAATTCTTAAAATTAAAATAATTATCATGCTGTAGAATAATATTTTGTAATATGTTCCTCGGCGTCTACAAAATTTAAAATAAAATAAAAAAACTGGAGAGAACAAACTAAATAATAAACTAATAACTAAATAATAAACTAAATAATAAATAATAAACTAAATATTAAATAATAAACTAATAAGAAACTAAAAAATAAATAAGTAAAATAAATAAATAAAAAAGAAGGTTTTTTAGTACTTAGGACAGAATAAAAAAAAAATAGATAACATAAGAAAAATGAGTGAAAACAGAAAATAGTACAAAAAGGAAATTTAATATTAATACGAAAAGGAAATTTAATGTTAATACGGTGTATTACAGAGAACTACAGAGTAGGCGAATCAAAGTGAGAAAGATATTAAATTAATTGAACTAAAAATGAATGTCAATATAGCAGATATAAGTTAAAAGGAAGAGAGAGAGAGTGGTAAATAATTAAATTATGAAACTAAAAGGTGGTAAATTAAGACTTCCTTTTACTAGCAAATATATATATATATATATATATATATATATATATATATTATATATATATTATGCACGTTGCACAATGTAGTCACACTTATTTTAAATAATTTTAGAAGGTAAAATTTAAATAATGTTCATTATTTTTAAAAAGAAACTTAAAACTATTAAAATTTAACTGCTATATAATTTCTATTTTCTTAATACTTAACAAATTCTTAATATTGGAATAAATGCCAGAAACATGATATAAGAAAGAAAATACGTGATTGAAAGTAAACATATTTGTTATATTTGGATGCAAGAAAAGGGGATAAAATAAAGTCATTCATGCCCCCCCCCAAAAAAAACATAATTTTATGCAGTTCTTAAACAGTGTTACATAAACATTACCAAGTATTAAATACATACATTACTACTTCGCACATGTCCGCATAAGCAAACGCATACAAAGAATATATAAACAAACGCATTCAAAGCAGTCTGTTGGCGTATGAAATATGTCGCCAAAGTCGCCAATACTAGACTAATTAAAATTATATTGTATTACTAAAATTTTAACATTTTTTTCGGAACACAGTTACTAGCAACATACATATGTCTTAAGATACGTTTATTTAAATGTTATTTCAAGTATGCATATATTATATAAAATTAGAAAATCTATTTTTTGTTAGAAAACGGCAAGTAGAGTGGATAAAAAAACCTCTACATTTTATATAATTACGTTTTAAAACATTAGAAAACGCTCAGCTGTGAAATGTTACTCCTTTACCTTTCACGTATCTGGAATTTCATCTACATGCGGAGCACAAAAGTACCATTTTTGAAGTCCGAAACAATGCGCATACACGCAAAACATTTGCTTCTCACAAATTCTCCATAGACTGCAATGGGAAGGAAGATCCGCGGGAAATACGATCTGGGAAATGTTCCAAATGTCACGTGGTTCGCATTCCTGTTCCCCTTCAGGGTTGCCGTTTCTCTCTCTAGTACATTACAGCTCTATGGCTATTCCCCGTCACAGATGCTCTTCGGTCGTGACCTTCGTTTGCCTTGTGATCTCTTGTTTGGTCGCCCTCCGGATGCTCCTTCATCGTCTGAGGAATATATTCAAGATCTCCAGGCCCGGTTTGAAGTGATGCACAACTTTGCACGAGAGCGAGTCAACTTGGCGACGGAGAAGATGAAGACCCGATATGACACAAGAGCTACTGAACATCAATTCCACGAAGGAGACAAGGTGTGGTTGTGGAATCCGAATCGACGGAAAGGACTTTGTCCGAAATTACAGTCACCTTGGGATGGCCCGTACACAGTCCTAAACAGGCTGAATGACGTCGTGGTTCGGATTCGTAAGTCTTCGAACTCTAAACCTAAAGTCGTTCATTACGACAGGTTAGCTCATTACTATGGCCATAGTACATAATGTAAATAATTGTAAATAGTATCAGACCATGGTCCTTTTTGTTTTTAAATTTAGTATTTGATTTGAATTTAGTATTTGATTTGTATTTCGTATTTGTTTTGTATTTAGTATTTGATAGCATTTGATTTGTTTAAGTTAGTTATTGCATTTATTGTTCATGTTGTTTGATATTGTAATGTAATGTTTATGCCACAGTTGTAAGTTTAGCTTCCTGTCCAGGGATTGTACTGCCCGGGATGTGCAGTCCTTGGGAAGGGGGCAGTGTTACGAATTTGGTATTTAAAAAGCTAATGTTAGTTCAATTATAAATCAATTGGTTTTATTTCCCGCGCAGTGCAGCGCGTGACGAATATTAAAAGAAGAAAGCTAAGCCGGAAAATTAAAAATACAAGAGCGCGTGCATTAAATAAATAAATATCTCTTTTTGATTTCGAGAAAGTACTGGAAAATTCTAGCGCGTGATTTTAAAATCTTATAAAAGGAGGAAAACACCTCAGTTTGTAGTAGTTGCTTAGTTTGTTGTTGTTTAGAAAACTGCTCTTGTTGATTGTAGCGAATTCGCGGATTAGCGTTCTTTAGCTGTTTTGAATTACGTTCTATTGGACATTTGAGTAGTTAAAAGATAACTACTGTGAGATATTGTAATACTGCATAATAATTTGAGAAAATTTAAGCATTTTTGTTGTGATAATAATAAATTTTTGTTCATTTTTCATCGGATTTGTGCATTCATTTCCTAATGAACGCGTACGCATGCAACAATATATTGTTAAAAACCAGACCTGGAGATGAGCTGCCTTCTTCGGCAAACGATGAAACTCGAAAAAGGGGGGGGGGTCATCCAAGAGCATGCTAACTGCTTACCAACTGGCAGGATTACATATATATATATATATATGTATGTATGTAATATTGAATGATCTAAAATTCATTGATTTCGACATAATAATAAAAAAAATCTGAAAGTTTTCAGATTTTAAATTACGTCCAAAGGGGCGTTTTTTAACATTTGCGTGTTACTTTTATTTATTAAATATCACGTTCTTCGCACTTAATTCGCACTTAAAATTCAGTTCAAAAGCAGTATCGCAAAATAGTTTTAAAATGAGCATATCCCTTTAGAATTTCCGATATAGAGACTCGCGCGTTGGAGATAAAAAATTTCTTTTCTGTACAAGGTTGCCATTGCTCGCTTTGAAATCCTTGAGTTTGTTAACAAAAAATTCGTTAACGTTTTACAAAATATGAAGTCGACAATAAAACAAATTCCAAATTTGGGCTTCCACATGCCCATATTCGTAGGAGGATTACGCCATTGAAACTTCGATGGCTCTATGTGCCGTTGTTATCACAATGCAAGAAGTACACATACATTTATGCAGAGTTTTCATTATTTAATTTCTTCAAATATAATGCAGGACTGTAACATTTGGTGGCAACAGTTTGAAAAGTGAAACGGACATTTATAGTGAACCAACGCAAAATCGCAAAACGAAAACGATAGTTCTTTAGGGACAAAGCCCCTTTGGACTAAAAAAAAAGGTGATGGAATTAAACGATCCAACTTAATTTGCGCTATGTGTAAAAAAGAAGTTCATGGAGATTGTGCAGTGAAACATTACAAGAATGTTTGTGAGAATGAAAAATATTTTTATTAGAAAGAATTACTTTTCATATAATAATTAAAGTTAATTATAACTGTTTCTATTATTCTAAAAAAAAAAAAAAAAAACTATGCATTTTATTCTTTACTTTTAACGTACATACAAGAAAATTCTTCAGCACTCAAGCGGTTAAATATACATAAAAATTGTAACAAATGTAAAATATTGCCCACAATTTTTATTATTTTTCCTATTGTTATATTTCTGTTTTAGAAAGCAAAAGAATTCTAAATTTAAGATTCTATTCTATTCTAAGGAGTCTATGGATAACTAACTTTAAAGAAAGTTTATAAAAGTAAAGGAAAATTTACAGTAAAGTTACTATATAGTCGAAAGAACGAAAACAAAAAGAAAAGTCCACCGTTTCCCTTACGTGGAAACAAAAAGACAGGTACAATTATTTTTTAGGTAAAGACACAGGATAGAAAATATTTTCAGTTTCGTCCTGTTTAAAAATATACCGAAGTTCCTTTATTCAATTCTGCATCTGAAGGTCTTCAGAATAGCAAAATGAAATAAAAGTGTTTGGTAATATCTTAGGTAATATTATCTTAGGTAATCCTTAGGTAATATCTTGAACGTACGCCAGTTTATTTCATATTTAAAAAAGTACAAACGCCTTAAGGAAAAAAAAAAAAAAAAAAAAAAAAGATAAAAGAGAGAAGAATCAAAACGACGAATCAAAATCGTAGATTGCATATCTATTCAACTGTTTCGTATTGCGTCAACGTTATATCGGGCTTACTAAACGAAAGATTTTCCTTTATTTGGTAACAATACTTAGAGAAAAGAAAAATAATAATGCCTTCTTTTCGAAATATCTAGAACTGCTTTCCTATAAAAACGCTGAATTTTATTGGCATTTTATAGTTGCTGAGTTTCTTTCCAAGATGAAATTTAATCTAGTGGTAAGTTTCTTTTAAAATATTGCTTGTTTCAAGGAAATTTCATCTGACATGTCTGTACACGTTTAAAATGTGAATTTCAGCAAAATATCGGTTTTGATTTTTTTTTATATACATATAATGTTAGATCTGAATCACTTATTTTTCAAATTCCAGTGAAAATTCGTTTTTGTCTCATTTATAACTCGTTTGAATATCACGTTACAGTTTAGTTTGGAAACCGAAAACAGATTTTGTGAGATAGAAATTAAACAAAATGTTTATATATATATATATATGATTACTTCCTTAATTTCTGATATCAAGTTGTAAGGATCCTAAGTTTTACTAACGTTTATTTTATTTTAAATCTTTACTATCACTTCTTATTTTCTACATCCGGCCAGAATTAAAAGCTTTTAACTTATTTATGCAAATTTGTCTTGCTAACGCCAAGTACTTAAGTTGTGGCTTTTTGCCAAGCAAGAGAGAGGAAGGAGCTATTAGAAGCAGGCCCTTGCCATAGTAGTTTTACTCGTGTGCTGGTTGCCTTCAAGGCCAGAGGTTAAATCCTCGTGATAATTTTAAACCTATCGTAGTTTTAGCAGCTCTCTAACATACGGCTTTTTGTTAATTTACGGCCAATCTTGGAGTTAGGCACTTGTTTATTAATCCAAAGTTAGTTTAGTTAGAGTTTAGTTAATATTTTTATATTCTTACGTTCAGACCACAAGTGGTTGGTCTCTGTATTCCGAAGTTCCGGAAATCATTGTAAAGATAGAAAAATAAAGGGTTTCGTATACCCTTCCTATGTGTATTGTCTGCTTCACAATTTATTGAACATAGCTTTAGTAAGCTCCCTGTTTCGAGTCAGGACAGTTAATGTTTCCAAAGAAAGCAAGGAGGAACACCAATCCTGATAAAGTTAAATTTTGTTATTCAGAAAGTATCAGTTATTAAAAATTTAACTTTAGAAAACCTTAAATTATATCTGAAGATCTGTTTTTCTTTTCGGTCAATTTGATTAAAATTTCTTGTGTTTTTGATTTATGATACTTTTCTTTGTTTTCCTTCTCTAATGTTATAAAATGCGCCGCCCAGACGGTATAGTGGTTAGGGAAGCCTGACTGCGATACTGAAGGACTTGGGTTCGAATACTGGAGAAGGCATGGTTGTAACTGTCCATCCCTTCATAGGAGGCGATGATGGCCCACCTATTAGGTGCCTCCATAATAAGGAGACCACCACATCCCACCTAGTATATATTATTGGACTGTGTTACACTGTAACTGTTTTAAAATGCTATTGTATTAAAGATCACATGTTGTAACTTTTTTTTTTTTTCCAAAGTTAACGGTAGAAAGTATCAGAAGGAAATGAAAATGCCAGGTTTTAAGAAATCGTTTCACTAAAAATTCTGTAAGCAAAAAACATGAATGTATTGAAATGCATATTGCCAAATTCTTCAGTGCCTGAGAAATAGTAGGTCTGAAGTTCATTAGTTGGCAGTTAATCGAATGTATACATGTTAACGCTTATTAGATGAAATATGCAATACTTAAGTTCGTTCTTTGCTCTTCAGAATGTGAAGCGAGTTTTATATATTAAAGTTTCAATTATATTAAAGTGGTTCAAATCCCAACCAATGCCCAATCAATGGTTGTCTACAAGGGCGTTTTCGTGGTTTTTCCCATGTGTTCCCTTAGAAAATCTCAATAAAGACATCCCTCCCCTTGAACGGATCGCCCTCGAGTGCTCAGCCATTATCAAATAAACAAAACTAAGTTAATTATGTTAAAATACGTCCAGCTGAAGCATTTTCATTAGTTTCTACAGCACACAGTTTTCCCAACTGTATTTTGTAACAACACAGAAACTGAGTTGTATATCATTCCTACGTTTAAATTAATTGGATTACTTCTCTGCTCTTTCATTTTACAGATTTTTATCCTTGGAATGTTGATCACTGCAAATGCAGTTTCTGGGTGGATCTTTCCCTTTATTTCGCCTGGAGGTACAGGTGAGGCAGACGAAAGCATACGCCCGAATACCCCGGGATATCAAAATGCCCAAGCCGAAGAAGACGCAAACGCACGTGTGGGAGATGGATATAATCGCTGAACTTACTACGAAGAATATCGGAAACAATGAAAAAAGTCTATATTGTTGATGAAATTCACTGAATTGTTAATGATATTAAGTGAATAAAACTGAATTGCGAATACTTACTGAATTATTAATGATATTTATAAGGCTAACTTCAATATTTTATTATTATTACTGTACTAATTTACATGATTGCATTTGGGAGCGGCATATAGAGATTCATTTCACAGAAATTCATAACAGTTCAAAAAATTAAATGAGCAAATGGGAAGATCTTGCAATATTTAAAGTCTGATGCTCAATTAAAGTTCCTAATTAACAATCCACTTAGCTTTTAATTACTTTACTTTAGGTAGAATACTAAGCTGTATGGTTTTAGAGACATCATCCATCGTTACATAAGCAGCATTAAAATTCTAAATGTAAACAGATTTAAATTAGTAAATGTAAAATTACGTATACCAGTTATTACAGATAATAAATTCAAAACGGTAAATAAAATTTTAAAATAGATATCATAACGCATAAATTGAAATCCTGCTTTGGAAACTCCGGCTTAATAGCAACTCATCACCGTATTTCCTTCTCTCTTAAAATTAAATTTAAAAACATGAAACTTCGAGTATTTAAAGCTTATAACTTCGAAGGTGAAAATTTCAGTAGAGACTTGCATTTTACACCTAACATCTATCCCCAGAAGTTACTTTGAGTCTTGGTCAGTTATGAGCCTTAATGAGTTATGCATAACAGTTAATACAAAGTGCAACTGAAATGGAAAAAACACATTAAAAGAATTTTTTGTTACTTCTAGTGAAACTAAAACGGAAAAAACATAAATGCACACACACACACACACACAAAAAAAAAAAAAAAAAAAAAAAAAAAGTCTGAAAGGTTTCAGATTTTAGATTACGTCTAACGGGCGTTTTTTTTTGACGTTTTGTGTGTTACCTTTATTTAATAAATATCATATTCTTTGCACCTCAACCATAAAATTCAGTTCAATAGCAATGTCGCAAAATAATTTTAAAATGAGCTTATCTTTAGAATTTCCAGTTCCGCGCGCTGAAGATAAAAAGTTTTTTTCCCCCCTGTATTGCCATTCCTCGCTTTGAAAAAAAATCGTAAATTTTTGCAAAATACGAAATCGATAATAAAACAAATTCCAAATTTCAAATTTGGTCTTCCACATGCCCATATTCGTAGGAGGATAACGTCGTTCAAAATTCGATGGCTCTATGTACCGCTGTTGTATCACAATGCGAGAAATATACATATATTTATGCAGATTTTTCATTATTTAATTTCTTCAAATATAATGCAGGACTCTAACATTTGGTGGCAACAGTTTGAAAAGTGACACGCATATTCACAAAGCCTACAGACAATTTCGCTACGGGCTGCTCTCATTGGAGGAAACATCTGCTTGGCGGTCATATTTGGAATGGCGAGTTATCGCCCTGTAGGAGTGGTAATTAACAGCAAACAAACGGAAACAGCGTTTATTTCATTCAATATTTTTTTAGTTTATGAACGAAAGCTTAGAGGAATTGTGTGGAATATATCTTAAATAACCTACTGATCTTATTAATAGTTTATTTGTATTTGAATTTAAACTTTTAAAAGTACGTAATTGTTTTACAAGAAAAGGTATTTTAATTTGAAAAACCTTTTCCATCAGTTCTTGTTTCCATTTACAACTCCCTACCAGCATGAGTGAACTGTGTAAGGAAGGTTCAACTTACTGCATTAGAGTGTTAGGAATCCTTAGTAGCACGTGTTTGCATTCGGGCTGAGTCTCTCCTGAAGCTGTTACACTCGGCCGTGTTATTACGTGCCTTTTAATATTCTCCGGCTAGTTTAAATTAAAGAGCCAACTACATTAGATAATTGTGCTTAGCATCGGCTGAGTTTCGTTTAGTTAGTTATAGTTTAGTTGAGTTAGTATTAAACACCATATCCTTAATATATCTGTATACCTAAACATGCACCATAATAATAATAGTGAAAAGTGTTCCTCTTAGTCTCAGTAGTCCCCATCATGCACCTTCTTTCCATGTTCTGGTCCTTCTTTCAATGTTCCTCGTTTATCGTGGCCAGTTCCTGGAGGACACTGCACTAAGCTCTAAATATAATCAATTCCTGGAGGACACTGCACTAAGCTCTAAATATAATCAATTCCTGGAGGACACAGCACTAAGCTCTAAATATAATCAATTCCTGGAAGACACTGCACTAAGCTCTAAATATAATCAATTCCTGGAGGACACTGCACTAAGCTCTAAATATAATCAATTCCTGGAGGACACTGCACTAAGCTCTAAATATAATCAATTCCTGGAGGACACAGTAATAAGCTCTTTATTTATATTTATTTATGCATTTATTTTTAATTCCATCGACAGGACCCAACAGGCTGAAAAGCATCTAACGCAGTGGGCTAGCTGTTCCGTCGATGGCGAAAAGAAAGAAAGTTATTAGATTAGCTTCATATTTCTTATTCTGAGTTAAAACCCAAGAAGAGGCTTTGTTGTAAGGAAGGGGCCGACTGCTTTACTTTGAGGGAAATGTAGGGTATTTTAACCCTTCTCGAGTTAGTTGTTGCAGCGAACGTTGAGGAAACTAGTTAACTGTGTATCTACAAGTCACTACGCAGTTCACTAGGTTCCTCGACCTCCGCTACAACAACTAACTCGATTAAAATACCCTATATTTCCCTCAAAGTAATAACAGCGACAATTCACTAAGCAGTTCACTAGGTTCCTTGACGTTCATTTTAAATAAATAATGTGAGGAAGCCTACAATGTAACGACGCATTTTCTCTATGTCCTACGAAGATCCTTTATTTATATAAAATATCCTTTATTGGTTGAGACTTTGGATTGTCTGAAAACGTTGTAAGATATAAGCAGTCAGTAGTATTTAGTTCGATAACTGTTTGTTATCTTTTAATGAGCTTTGTACTTCCTCATTCACAATAGAACCTAGATTTATTACCGAAAAGCTAAACTAAGTGCTGATTTACAGTCTCGTTTGAAATAAGTGTTACACCAAGAACAAAATTTTGAAGCTAGCGAAACAAGTAAAATCCTGAGTATAGAAGATCAGGCAAGTACGGTACGTATGGCAACAATTTTCATCCAAACTTTCAGTAACTTTTGACAGGCGAACAAGCTTGTATGCGGCCTAGCCTATTCGGGATGAAATGCAAATATTATACGATTAATGAGCTCTGAAAGCTTCTGGAAGATGAATTCGCTGAAACTGTTCCAACTGGTGACAGCACACACTCTAAGTGATTTCTTGGCTCATTGGTAGGAGCCTGAAAACAAAACCACACGTAAGTTTGATCACCTGACAAAAATTATTGAGCTTGGATGTAGATAGTGTTGCCACGCCTCGTTTGATCTTGTGGCTGCAGGTTTTCACTTGTTTCGCTCTGTTCAAATTTTCTTTCGTATAACATTCAATTCAGACGAGGCTATAAATCAGAATCTTGTTCAACGCTTTGTTGATAAAATGTGGTTATTTTGTTAACGAGGAATTACGAAGCTCATTAAAAGAAAGTAAAAAATTATCAAATAAAAGGACTACTCACTGATCATGTTTTTTTATCTAAATAAAGGACCTCTGAAGAACATCAAAAATTGCGTTATGACCTTTCAGACAATCGATAGGTTAGGTTAGATTATTTAATTACGGCAAAGCCTCGAAGGCTATCTGCCTAACGATGCCTTCGTGGAGGACTTTCTAAGGGAAACTGACTCGTATACACGTTACACATGGGGAAAACCACGAAAACACCCATGAAGCCAGCCCGTTCGCGGGATTCGAACCTCGGACCGAACTACCAGTGTTCAGCGACTTTATCACTCGGCCGCTGGTGGGCCTTCAGACAATTGAATATATTTTACTTGTTACATCCGTTGCTCACCGCTGGCCACTCATTACTTACGCTCTAGTTTGTAGAGTCTGGCCACTGCTGCCTCTCTAAAACTGCTTTACTGTCTGTTGACTGGCTGACTACCGTCTATTAACCATCTTCTGTAAGCAAGAGTGGACGTACGCTTCTATAGTGCCTTAGTTGTCGCCCCTTCCCCCAAAAAACATTGTTCAGTATGCAAATTTAAATTAATAAATATGCAAGTGTTCTTACACTTGCAGTGTTATAAGTTTTCATTCTACATTCCAAATTAAGCTTAAAAACTACATGTAAAAACTTCTCATTTAAGTAATTTTTCATGTCGTAGTTGTACAAATCTAAAATACTTAACCTTCAGTACATTTCTTTACTTGTATAGTAGAACATTCTGAGACTATGATGCATATAAAAGAATAATTAAATTTCAAGATGAAAATTTTCTAAAACGAAATAGTTTTATTTTCTTAGTTCTGTATATGAAACAAAGCATCTTTATCTAAAAAGTGCTCGAACAGCTTTTCTTGAACCATTGGGATTGAGTCCAGATTAACATAAACATACCAGCAGAAAAATACAGAATTTAAGACCATTTATCAAAGAATTTTATTTTTGACCCAGTAATGCAAGTCAAAGAAATATTAAAATATATATTATACAGAGGATGTTCGAACATTTTTAGACGATTTTTATTGTAAGGTATTTCTTCCGCCTTCTTAGCGAGCGTTTGTGGTGTATTGGTCTGCACGCTCAGCGTGTAATTGAGAGGTCCGCGGTTCGATTCCCGACGAAGGTGTTGCATATTTTTCATCTTGCCTGCTAAAAAAAATACGTAATGTTTCTACAGTTTTTACAGAAATAGTTTACCTAAAGATTTTGTGCTTTAAGGGATCTACTTGATAACAGCTATTCTTCACTATCTTTCCACACCGTAATTTCCCCCTCCACAACACAATAACGCTTTTTATACTACTGGAAGAGGTATTTTATTGCGTTCCCTTGAACAGCCTTCTAAAGTCCAAGAAGGGTTGTAGGCTGGCGTTTGGGCAATCCGCAGTTTTAAAGTCCAAAAGCGCACTGGATATTTGGTAAGGATATGTGTGAAGGTTATGGCCTCCACTCATATCCATTGTTCCATTTTTCAGGACATTAATAGTGGATTTTGGTGTGTGGCTGCAGGATTTGTCTTGATGCAGTTCGACTGATTGAGGACACTGTGGGTACAGAGAAGGTATTTCATATTTGAAAACTGGGTATAAAATATTTTCCTGATAATGTGGGGTTGATCTTACCATTTTCTCAACTCAACCAGCAACAATCATAAATCCGTTTGAAAAACTTTCTTTAGATTTTTTGAACCATGTTTTAAGACTTTTTTCTCTTCTTTGATGTTAAAAAAAATGGATCTCTTTTTATTGCAGCCATTTAAATACACTCAAGATTCATCTATTGTGATAACATTTTCCGTTTTTATTCGGATAAATGTTTCTCATAAAGAGTTTGGCAGCATGTTCTGCGTTTGACGATACGTCGTAGAGAAAAGCGATGCACATTACGTTTTTTCGCTTTTTTAAAATTCAAATCAGCATTAATCAATTTGTTTACAGTTGAAACTGAGAATTCTAATGATTTTGCAAATGTCCTTTGCATTAGCAGATTTTATTTTAACATTAAAGATCTTACCAAAGCAACATTCGAAACATTCTGCCTTTTCTTTGGATATATATTTGGAACAACTTTTCCACTTGAATCTAAACTTTGTCTTTTTTTCTTTCTTATTCAGAATATTACATGTCTTAGTTTTAAATATCGAAAAACCATGGCTTTCACAGCGTATGTTGATAACTAGATACAAGTAATTTCCTCCGGAAAGAGGGCAAACATAGCCTTCCATCCATTGCTTCTTTAAAAGCGCCATTTAGCACGAAAACAAAACTACCAAGTAGCAGACGATAACTTTTACTTTCAAAAAATATAGTCGCAGTTAAAAAACAAATTTACAAGCAGACGAGTTTTTTTTAATAGCAAAGCAAAATCGTCTAAAAATGAACGGACAGGCTTTGTAATTAACTTGAAATTATTGCGAAATTCTTCCCTGGGTTTTCTCCACACCAAGATTCTACCGTCAGAACCAAATATATTAAATTTACTCTCATCAGCAAATATAACTTCGTTCCAGTAATCAGAATTCTTACTTATGTTGGATTTTGCGAAAGCCAGTCTGAGTTTTCTATTCTTTTCACTTACGAAGAATTTTTTCCTGGCTGCTCTACCGTGATATCCAGCAGATCGAATTGCTCTTCTAATAGTCTCAGGATTAACAATTACGCCATATAATGCTTGCAAATCAGCAGCAAATTTAGGAGCACTCATTCTTGGATGTTTTTTAATATTTCGAACGATAATTTGCTTAATTCCATTGGATAGCTTTGATGGTCGGCCAGGTCTTCTTTTATCCTGAATTATACGATTCTTTTTATATCGTTTAACGATATTAAAAACTGTTGAATGACTCAAGTTAACTGTTTCAGCAGTTTATCTAATAGATTTTCCAAGTTCAACATGCAAATTATTAACTAATTTTCGAATTTCAGGCAAAGTTTCTTTTCGTTTAGCATTCATGGCTGCACAGAGCTAAGAAACACAAAAATTCCAAAACAAACTGGAGAGAAATACTACAGACGATTTTATAAATTATTGCCAATTGCTTTTGAGTAAAAATAAAAACTCCAAAAAATATTTTTATTATAGTACGTAGTAGTATCTAATGATGTCCCATCACTTATGTCAGCCATTTTTTGCTCCGTTTTAAACAATTGTATTTTTATTAAATTAATATTTTAATATTTTGAGAAAATGTATGTTATGTAATAATTGATACTAAATTTAAGTATGAAACACACCCACAAAACATTTTACACGTTTTTTTTTAAATTTATTTTATTACGGTTTCCTTTTGTAAAGCACAAGTGTCCCATCACTTTTGTGAGACACTGTACTTATGCTTTCCCAAATTATGATTCAAATTTGCCTAATATTAAATTTTGCAAAATTTGGTGAAAAACGTACCGAGAAATTTGAAAATTTAACTTCGCGTACTTTTTTCAATTTGCGCCAAGAATTATTTCCTTAGCGAAATTCCTAATGTTATGGTAACCAATTTTCCTCTCCCTTTCATTGTGCATGAGAGGAATAAAAGGTGCATCCTTCATTCTTTCAAGCAATTTTAAGAAAGTACGTAAACCACATTTGGCGTAATTATCACTTATAATGAAAGTTTACTTTTCAAAATGCGCCAGTATATAAAATGACCTATATTTTTGGAAATTTCGAATAAAACCTTCTAAGTTTTTGCATGTATGTCTAGAAATACATCAATTTCAAGGTGATGGCAAAAAAATTTACGGGTTAAAATTCTAAAAGGTTTTCAAAAGCGTTATAAAAATTACTTATAAATACAAATTTTAAAAACAAATCAGAAAATACTGGGTATTTTATTGGATTGAACCTAAGTTTCCAACTGGGAAGAAAGAATTAAAAGAGTAAAAAAAAAAAAAAAAAAAAAAAAAAAAAAAAAGAGAGAGAGATTAATAATACCAAATTCAATTAACACTGAGGAGCTAAAATTTTGAGGGCTAAAGAAAACCATTGCAATTTTTACAAAACTTTATACTTTGGCATAATTAGAGTTGTAAAATCGAAGTATGGAAAAAAAAAAAAAAAAAAAAAAAAAATCGTGTTATTTCAGAAAATGTCCGATTTTGTGACAAAAAACCCAGAACATTTGCTATATATAAACCTAATGTACACCATAAGTCGCACTTTCAGAACATGAGAAACATGTTAAATTTCCTCTATCGGTCCAGTAGAACGGGAGATAATGAACAATCCCCGTCTTTTCAGTGCGAGGTTTTGCACATTATTTTATTTTAGATTAAAGGAATCTGATGTGGATACCCCCATAACTTCCTTGTACACTGCGCAAAAAAAAAAAAAAAAAAAAAAAAAAAGTCTGAAATGTTTCAGATTTTAAATTACGTCCAAAGGGGCGTTTTTTAACATTTTGTGTGTTACCTTTCTTTATTAAATATCATGTTCCTCGCACTTAAACCATAAGATCCAGTGCAACAGCAATATCGCAAAATAGTTTTAAAACGAGCATATCTTTAGAATTTCCGATACAGAGACTCACGCGCTGGAGATAAAAATGTTTTTTCTGCACAACGTTGCCATTGCTCGCTTTGAAATCCTTGAGTTTGTTAATCAAAAATTCGTCAAAGTTTTAAAAAATAGGAAATCGATCATAAAACAAATTTCAAATTTCAAATTTGGTCTTCCACATGCTCATATTCGTTGGAGGATTACGTTATTCAAAATTCGATGACTCTATGTACCGTTGTTTTATCACAATACGAGAAATATACATACATTTATGCAGATTTTTCATTATTTAATTTCTTCAAATATAATGCAGGACTCTAACAATTTGTGGCAACAGTTTGAAAAGTGAACCGATATTTATGAGTCCGACGCAAAATGCCAAAACGAAACTAATAGTCCTTCGGGATTCAAATCCCTTTGGACTAAAAAGGGGGGGGGTGACAGTTCTGAATCTTAAGCGATTGACGAAATTTAAATTGCGTTTTTCATGCTTCCAAAGCTCGACTTAGGACATATGTCAGATATAGCATTATTCTAACATAGGTATTTTGACCTAAAATTGGATTTTTTCTGAAATAACACAACAATTTTTTTTCCATAATTCGATTTACGACTCAAATTATGCCTAGATTTTAAATTTTGTAATTTTTGGTGAGAAATTGATGGAGAAATTAAAAAATTTATCTTGACAAATTTTTTAAGTTTGCGCTAAGAATAATTCACTTGGCGTACTGCTTAACGTTTTCTGTGTAAAATGCATAAAACATTTGATGACTTCCTTGTACCGCCTGTTAAATTATGCACACTTTTTACTGCATTTCATTTAAATGTACCGTTGTTTTATCACAATACGAGAAATATACATACATTTACGCAGATTTTCATTATTTAATTTCTTCAAATATAATGCAGGACTCTAACATTTTATGGCAACAGTTTGAAAAGTGAACCGACATTTATCCGTCCGACGCAAAATGCCAAAACGAAACTAATAGTCCTTCGGGATTCAAATCCCTTTGGACTAATAATAATAATAATAATAATAATAATAATAATAATAATAAAGGACGGTTTTGAATTTTGACCGATTAACGAAATTCAAATTGCGTTTTTCATGTCTCCAAAGCGCGACTTAGGACATATGTTAGATTTATATACAGCATTATTCTAACATAGATATTTCGACCCAAACTCGGACTTTTCCTGAAATAACATATCAATTTTTTTTCCGTAATTCGATTTTCGACTCAAATTATGCCTAGATTTTAAATTTTAAAATTTTTGGTGAGAAATTGGTGGAGAAATTTAAAAATTTATCTTGGCGTATTTTTTTCAGTTTGCGCTAAGAATAACTCATTTGGCGAACTACTTTACTTTTTCAGTGTAAAATGCATAAGACATTTGATGACTTCCTTGTACCGCCTATTAAATTATACAAACTTTTTACTGCATTTCATTTAAACCGTTTTTGCTCAAACTTCTTTAGAGATATATTTCTCATTCAGTCAATTCAGTTCTCACTTCCCGGCAAGACAAAAGTACATAAAATCTCAAAACATCTTCATTAAAAATTGTAAAGTACAGAAAAACGTAAAACACCAGATACAGTCAAAAGCAGTTAAAAATTATTTTTACAATTAATTTCGAGTTTCTACGCAAAAAGAACAAATTCGGCCAGGGGGCAGGAAGACAGATTGTTCGGGGTACAAAACTGAAAGTTTGATTTTGGTCCCCTCGGCAAAAAGACACTGAAGTTGATGCAGAAACTGACTTAAATCATTGTTCTCCTAAGAGTTTCAAATTAAACAAATGGCTTAGTACCACCTAAACAACTTTAAATTGTTGATAATTCTACAAATATTGCATGCGGATTAACTAAAGGTATAAAAACTTTAATCGGAACTTAAATTAGCATAAAATGCGAGTCAGCACATAAAGAATAAAAATACTGAGCTCACCAAACCAGGTAACAGAAAGGGTATAAATACACATTTATATACTTTTGGTGCGGCCGATTGCAACTAAAAAGTGTGGTGCACAACTACGTGTTACAAAGGCCACTCGTTTTTGAGTTTTGCGAGTCACATACATACGTGCGTACGTACTTACGTAATGACATCCCAAAAAAAATCCTTTCTGAATAGATTTTAAATTTATTTTACAATCAGTTATGCGAAAAAGAGTACTTTATTCTGCCCGTATGTAAAATGTCGTGCAAAAATATCGCTTAAAAGGATTCGAGAATGATCAAAATTTATGTTTTCGTTGAAATATGATACCAAATATATTTCCTTTACTTCGTACAAGGAAGTAAGAAGTATACCTCTTAAGAATTTTAAAAAAGAAAAAAACAAAGGAAAGAAGAGTAGAAAATAGCTAATCAAATTCTAGATTGCATATCCATTCAATTGTTTAGTATTACGTCAATGTTATATCGGCCTTTAGTAAATGAAAAACTTTCATTTATTAGGTAATAATACTGAGAAAAGCAATATTGCCTTTTTTTGAAAGCACCTAGAATTCCTCTCCTATAAAAGCGCTGAATTTTATTTAAATTTTGCAGTTACTGAGTTTCTTACCAAGATGAAATTTAATCTCGTGGTAAGTTTCTTTTGAAATATTGCTTGAAATTTCATCTAAAATGTCTGTGTAACTTTAAAATGGCAATTTCGGCAAAATAACGGTTTTGATTTTTTTTAAATATAAAGCTGAATTATTTATCTTTCAAATTCTAGTAAAAATTCGCTTTTTGCCTCATTTAGAAACTGAGTTACAAGTGTTTGCATATTAATTTACAGTTTAGTTTGGAAACTGAATGTAGTTTTTGTGAGCCAGAAATTAAACGAAATGTTTATATATATGATTACTTCCTTAATGACTCATCTCAAATTAGATGTTGTCACTCAGAAAATATCTGTAACTCAAAATTTAACTTTAGAAAACCTTAAATTATATCTGAAAATTTGTTTTTCCTTTTCGCTAATTTGATTAAAATTTCTTCTAATCTATTGTTTTTGATTTATGATACTTTTCTTTGGTTTATTTCTGTAACGTTATAAAATGCTATTGTATTAAAGATTACATGTTGTAAATCGTCTTTTTCAAAGGTAACGGTAGAAAGTGTCAGAAGAAAATGAAAATGCCAGTTTTATGGAAACGGTTTTACTAAAACCTCTATGAGCATATTAGATAAAATATGTGATACTCGAGTTTCTTTTTTCGCTTCAGTATATAAAATGAATTTTATTTATTAAAATTATCAGTTATATTAAAGGGATTGTAATGCCATCCAATAAGCTGGCTACAAAGATGTTTCGTGGTTTTCTCGATGTGTAAGACAATTCCTTAGAAAATCTCAACGAAGGCATCCCTTCCCTTGAACAGATAGCTCTCTAGTGCTCTACTATAATCAAATAAACCAAAGCAAACTAATTATGGTAAAATATGTCCGGATCTACTTTAAGTTTACATTTGCACTGGCCCAATAAGACGAAATTTCACTAAACTGGATAAAAAATATAGCAGTAAAAGTCTTTTCACCAAAGGATTCTCTACTTGGTATAGTTGCAATAGAGTAGTCAACACTTGAACTGAGTGCTCACAAGTTAAAACGTGTGGCACTATTCATAACATAAGTAGAATTTTCTTAAATTATTTGTCGGAGTTCTATAACCTAATTTTGTATGCTAATCGTGAATACATTCCACATGTGTTTCTTCGAGTGGAAATCATATTTATTTCTTTCAGATTATATAAACTTCCTTTGAAATGATCAAAATCTTAATAAATATGGCATCAAGAATCTGTAAGCCCACTTTATATTCATTGCCAATTAACTTTCTCAAGGATAATAAATTCCTAAATAGAGGCAGGCATCTCTTAATCGTAATTTATATTTCCCGTTTTGATCACTTTCGTACTTGATGAACAGGCTATTTTTCCTACACTAACACTGTATTATCATTAACTATTGTTATTTTTTCAGTTGTGAAGTTGCTATCAAAACATATAAATAGGTTTTTATCATAACATATGTGGATTGTGGCTCTAGAACCGGTATACAAGTAACGAAGGAAATTATTTAAGCGTACAAAAACGATGATGATTAGACTTAATTATGCGATTAATGTGCCTTTCATTATGTGATTTGAATTCATACCCATACTGATTAAGTGGCTTTGAGTTACTTTTCATTTAGTATGCTTGCTAATCCGCCTCAACTTTCTAATCAAAGACTAACATTTGGTGAAAAAAATTTGCCTTAGTTAAAAACTTACATATATTTTCCATTCTCATTAAATGATAAGCCATTTGCTCTTTTTTTTTCCATTACAAATTACTGATTCATCTTCTCGAAAATACAGCATTTCTATGATGAGATTTGCCACCTTTCGTTATTAATTTGCTGTCCCTGAATTTGGTAGTTCATTAAATATGACATCCTATAAAATCTATTTAAACAGGCAGACAGAAAGAAGTACAGGAGGCACCAAAACATCGCCATGGGCAAAACTGGTATCTCCCCACTGCACGAACCATCTATAGAAGTGTACCCTGACCGGGCACGCTAACACCATGCTCGGGAATTAGTTTACATTGCAACAATCATAATACACAGTTATATATTAATGGTGCATAATTTGCATAGCAGACAATATTGTCTCAGATATACTTTACACGGGTACTTTGCAAGATCAGTTTCTTTTCTAACATTCATACAGTGATCGATCAGCTTATCTATGAGCACAGGACTTAGATCTAAAACCAGCCCATACTAATCCAGGTATTCTAATCTTTGCGCAATTAAGAAGGAAACGAAAACAGACACATTTCATCAATTTTATCCCCAAAATCGGTTTGTATCATGATATCGTATACGCAAGACATTTGCTAGAACTTGGTCTCGTAACTTGAATGGAATTATTATATTCTTTCATCGTGTTCTCATGATATAAGTCGTTAGGACATCCAGTTGGCAACTGAAAGATCTATGGTTCGAATGCCGACAAGGGCACGGCTGATGTTTCATGTTTTCTGTTCTAAAGTACTTAATAGTCTCTTGCTATGTGGACCAAACTAAAATGTGGTGCACCATGACCCATCAATACATGGACTTGTTCTCGTGGGTCTTTTTATTCTTCTCAGATGTGCTTTAAATGGAGTAAAATATCGAGAACTGTCGTATTCCCTAGCTCTATAAATAAAAAATTATGAAGCAATGCTTTGCCAAAGTCCTATTACTGATGTAAAGAATAAAAAAGGGTTTTGTATATACAGCTAAAGAAGAAAACTGAACTCTGATAAGAAATATCTCTGATTCTCGCATGAATACGTATCCCTCCCATGCTACCAAACAACTTAACAGGCCCTTCAGTTGACTATGAGACTCATACACGTTAAAACACGTTGGAAGTAGACCAACTATCTCTCTTCCTAGATGGTCCTCTTAAATATTCAGTTCATTATGGTCTTGTGAATGAAAAGATTAGTCCATTCAGTGAACTCCGTGGTTTCCGAGGTATGGGTTTATGGCAGCTGCTCTATGAAGTCTGGCATTATCATAGCTTAAACGAAAGTTTCAATTACCATAGTAGCAAAAGGTCTCAAATGAATTACGCCTCGATATTTGACGGTAATCAAAAATCCTTCGACAAACTCATAGAAGTCACTAAATGTATAAGAACTGATATTTATCTAAGGTAGGAACTATCCTCCGTATCATGTTCCTTTTCAAGAATGTTGAAGTGGTTGTATACTTTCTTTTCCATTTTCTAGACCCTGATATCATAGATACACAATTCAGTTAGTACTTGTATTCATTTGTGAAAATTATTTGCTCCATTGTCGTTTGTTCTATGTGACATGTGGCTCGCCAATGGCCGAGCGGTAAAGTCGCTGAACACTAGTATTTCGATCCAGGTTTTGAATTACGGCGAATGTATGTATGGGAATTTTTGTGGTTTTCCCCAAGTATAGCGTGTTTACGAACCAGTTTCCTTTAAAAAGTCCTCCACGAAGGCCTCCCTATTCTTAGGCGAATAGTGTTTGCCGTACTAAGAGTAAACCAAACTAAATAAGCAAATCCATACGGCATGGTGTACTTTTGTGAAAAACAGGCTGCATTTAGAGTGAACAATGATAAAGTATCGCTAATAATCCTTACGTTTGAACAAATTCTTCCTTTTCGATATTTAAGAAAAACATTGGTGGTATATTGCAAGAAAATGTTTTTGTACCTTATTATCGAAAAATCCAATGAATTACAGGAGAGGAAGAGACCCTGAAGTTCCTACTCTTTCGTCAAGAATGATTGGATAAAAGTTGAGTTCATATGGAATATTTTTAAACGAAATCTGCATTTGGAGGATTTTGCTTCAATCGATAATTAAATATTTAAATTTTTTAGTGTTAATATTAATTTTTAAATGTAGAAACGAGATCAAAACATTTATCTAACACACCAGAATGTAACATTTTCATCAGTTACCGCGACACACAGTTTTCACACCAGTGCATTTTATATAACACAGAAATTGTGTTTTATACCATTTCTGCGTTTAAATTAATTGGTTACGTAATTGGTAATTGGTTGGGCAATTGAAACTTACTCTATAAGTCCCGTGTTGTACATTTGCTGTACACGCGGAGATTGTAAGCATTCAAAAATAAATTAATTGGATTATTTATGCTTCCTTTTACAGGTTCTTATCTTTGGAATGTTGATCACTGCAAATGCAGTTTCTGGGTGGATCATTCCCTTTCTTTGGCCTGGAGTTACAGGTGAGGCAGACGCAAGCATACGCCTGAATACCCCGGGATATCGAAATGCCCCAGACGAAAACGCACGTGTGGGAGATGGATATAATCGCAGAACTTACTTCCAAGAGTATCGGAGAGAATGAAAAAAGTCTATATTGTTGATTGAATTCACCGAATTGTTAATGATATGAACTGAATAAAACTGAATTGCTAATAATTACTGATTTGTTAACAATATTTTGTGAGCCCATGTTGGAAATTCGATTCCAATTACTGAATTAATTTTTCTTCTTTGTTTACCACACACAAAGAAAGTGATATGTGATTATCCTTTTACATTTAACTATCTTTCTTAAATACTTCAAAAATAGTTTAAAAAGAGTTAAAATCAACATTTTACGTAACAGTGTAGATCAAAGTCAAAACGACAGAAACAAGTACCCCGAGTCAAAGAAAAGGGAAAAAGAAAAGAAATATTACATTTTTATATCTCCCTTTGACTTTTTCTGAAATGGCGTATCGATTTCTGCCGTATTTCGATTTTACGTCTCAAACTACGCCAAAATTTTAAGTTTCGTAAAAATCACCCAGGTAGATTTTAAAAAATTAGATCTTAAAATTTTAACTGTTCTGTATTAATTGAATTTGGCATACATTTATTAATATTCCTTTTCTTACACTAACCGGATTCCTTTTCCCCCCCCCCACAGAATTCGAGTTTGGGCTCAATCCAAATAAAATTCACAAATCATTTTTGATTTTTTATAATTTGTATTTTTAAATAATTTATTTAAATTTTTCGAAAGAAATGTTATATTCTCAAAAAATGTTGCATTGAAAATTTTTGTCACCTTCTTAAAGTAGACGTATTTCTAGGCATACCTACAAAAAAAATCAGAGATTTTTTATTCAAAATTTACCAAGACGTACGTGAATTTATAAATTGGCCTGTTTTGAAAGTAGACATCTATAGTAACAAAATCTGTGGCCATTTGTCTGTTTGTTTGTTTGTGACATTATTTCCTCCGGAACGGAGGGGAGGTGAGTTTCGAGAGAGTTATCCCCGAATTCCAAAAATTCGTGGAAAGCCATTTCAACGCACTCTTATCTTCGTATGACTTTAACTAGAAGAGATATTAATTAAAAACTCTGAAAACGCTGACTTTTGCCGTCATTTCTTTGAGTGGCAATAGTCTCGTATGCTGGAGGTACAAAAATCTTTATTTCGAAAAGTCACAGATTTTTCTATTTTGATGATGCAGAGAATTACATTTTCTGATGTTGACAAGGCTTCATAGCTTTAGTGGGGGGGGGGGGGAATCGCTAAGGTAAATTTTGTTTTCTGTTCTATTGGCTTTCTTTGATGATGGATACGGAAAAAGTCTTGGATTCGAGTGCTAGGAATGATATTTTTAGACAAAATCTTGAATTATTTGAAGCTAAATACGATTCCATTGATTTAGAAGAACTCCATCAAATTAAGAATGGACTTTTGTTAAATATTGTAAATCCTTTTAGGAATAATGATCCTCACATACCTGAAGATTTAACTGTACGAGCTCAAAATCTCATTGAGAGTGTTGACATTAAACTCACCCAATGCACTAATCGGGAAACTACTAAGATTAACCAATCAGGAAAACGAAGATCGTCTACCGCTAAAACTGCCCCAGTTAAAAAATCTGGAATAGAATGGATAACCCTCCAAAAACTCATAAACGGACTGTAAGTGAATGGATTTCGCTGAGGACATATGCCACACACCAGTTCATTAATGCGACTGAATTTACTTGCTGACGCTTTTATTTTTACTGTTGCTAAATGCTTTTTTTTAGACATAGAGAAGTCATTCGACAGAATATGGCGCAGGCCCTTTTATTTTCCAAAATAAAACAAATTTTTATGCCAACGTAGGATTCAAACACATTTTTAGAAGTCGAACTTTGATTTGTCAAGACCTGAATTCTTATCATTACTCTAGGGTTCAGTGTGTTTCTGTCTTTATTAGGCTAGAAATCTTCCTCTAGAAATCGCGCATAAATTAGGTTGGTTGGTTTGTTGCTTAAATACGGCAAAATGCATGGTGACTATACGCCTAAGGGATGAAATGCCTTCGCGATGAAATTTTACTAAGGAAAAGTGGTTCGTATACACGTTGAACATGAGCAAAATCACAAAACCATCCAGCCAGCTTGTTCGTCTGAGTCGGTTCCTGGAACGAAGTATCAGCAGTCTTTAACCGTTCGGCCACTAGGTTGGACTGCTTAAATTAAGAGCCAGGTTAATTATTAGATTTGTAAAGCATTGTATGTTAATTAAACGATTATTTTGATTTGAGTCTTTACTATAATTTCTCCTTTCCGTATTCCACACCAGAATGCGAATTGGCTTTGTGTGTACATAAGCTGAAGGTTACTAGCTAATGCTTTAAATACGCGTCGATAAAATACATGAGCCAACTGGTTCTATTTAATGTGTAGTCTTAGAATAAGTTATCAACTTTCGCAATTTAGTTACCTGTTCTGCTAATTTAAAATATTCCCAAGTGATGGAAATTTATAAGTGTACTATAACAAGTGGTAGTACAACTTGTGTCTTTAGTTCAAACTGAGAGTAAAATAAAAAAATTATTAGAGTTTATTATTAATGTTATTATTTAAACATTCTATATTTTGTGAGTTGCCAAGACATAGCGATACCTCTCTATCTATCTAGTAGAGTTTGCGGGATTTTAACTCTAGTTTCCATTATAACAGGAACCTTGCCGATTTTAAGTTGCTGTCTGATTTGCGATTATTTAAAGTATTATTATATTTTCAGCCACAAACAGCAGAGTTTGTTAACGAGTTAGTTTTTAAATTACCAAGACGTAGTGCAAATTAGTGCACATGAACGTTCAGTTATACAGGGTGTTTTATAAAGTCCCGGACCCATTTTGATGTTTAATAACTCATAAAATAATAATGATATAAACAAACTTATGCCATTTATTTGATGGAATAACTTATATATTTTTCTTCACAGGTTTGAATATCTTTACTTTTGTAAATATCGTCTGCGCGTGTGGTTAATTTCAGATAATTTCATTTTCCGGTCTAAATATCTACTTTCCTAAATATCGTCTGCTTATTAATTGCAATTTTCTCTCTTTTGTTTTTGGCAACTATTGCAATGTTATGTTTACTTTTGATCCGTTTGTTCTAGTACTTTTGTATGTGATGTTTTATTCGACCGGATATTAAGGAGAATGCATACACCACAACACATACTTGTCGGTAGCTGGCGTGAAATTGAATCTCGACTTGACTTAAATACTCTCTACTTCTCGTTTGCCTTTAAAGCGATTCTGAAACCTCATTCTGGTAAGGAACTGTAAGCTGAAGCTAGAAGAGACAGCAAAGGAGCTTTAATTTAAAAATAATTGTTATGAAACTAAGCTATACCTTGCAACACATTAAATAGAATAAGCTGGCTCATGTATTTTACCAGCGCGCATTAAAAACATCGGCTAGCAAGAATGGTGTTGTCAGAATATTATTTATATAAACAGAACTGGTTAAAAATAGTAAAAGCAAGACGCGATTATCTAAAGATCTCTGAACTAAACATTCAAAACCCTCAGCTTAAACACACACAAAGCTAAAAATGTCGCAGAAAACGAGCTCCTTTTAGAGTAAGTATGGTGTATAGCGAATAAAAAATGGATGATGATTGCGAATACATCATCAGAAAGAATCATTAAGAAAAAGAGAGAAATCATTAATAAATTAAGAAATCATCTCAAGAAATTCAATAAGGCATTAAGGTTTCCTTGAGGCAATAAGCTTTTAAGAAAAAAAAAAAAAAAAAAATTAAGGCATGAAGAAAACAAAATATTTATTTATTTATTTTTATTAAATTCTTTTTATTTATTTGCATAAAATGTAGTTTTTTTTTTTTTTTTTTACTTCCTTGTACGAAGAAAAAAGGAAGTATTGTAATCGCGAAAAATTTCGGGTATCATATTGCAAGGAATTTATCCATTTTGACCGCTATCGAATGCAATTTAACGATGTTTTTGCGGGACATCTGTACGTAAGGATAGAATAAATGATTTTTTTCCCCATAAAAATTATAAAACTGATTTAAAATGAATTCTGAAGAGAACTTTTCTTAGCATCTGTGCGTACGTACATATAAGTACGTGTCTCGAAAAACGAGTAGCCTCAGAACATTGAAATTTTGTACATAGGACTGCTATAACATGTAGATGTGCACCTCGTATTTTGGTTGCATTCGACCGCACCAAAAGTATATAAATATATGTTATATATAATATCCACTCTGTTGCTCGGCTCAGTGATCTCAGTTTCTTTATTCTAATATCTTTGTAAATTGTGCATTTTTTGCTTAATTTTTTCTTACATGTTTGTAATTTGCATTTTTTTGCATAAAAATGATTGAATTATGTTGCTCTTATCTTCCGGTTAAGGTTTTTATGCCTTCAGTAAATCTGCATGTAATGTTTGTAGAATTATCCACAATTTAAAAGTTGTTTAAGTCTAATCATTTTTTTCATGACAGCCATATTTGTTCACATTCAAAAGTTAGCAGAATAGTGGATTTGTTGCCAATCTAGAGAAACTAAGCTTCGCAACAACAAAGATAACGCCTTCTTTTATTATTGCGAATTAAATCATGCTTAATCCAATTTGGAATTTATTCGAGGAAATAAGTGTTTAAGATTTACTTCGTAATTTTTAATATAGATATTTTGAGTTTTTATGTATTTTTGCCTTGTCGCGAAGTGATAACTGAATTAATTGAATGAGAAATACTGAATCGCCCTGTGAAAAACTATTTCTTTTTAGCTTTCTTTGCTGAATTTCTTTTATACATCGTTTTAGGTTTATTATAGTATTTGAATAGAACATGTGGCAGCGATTAGATAATTCTTCAGATGATATAAATTTTGTTCATTCTGAGATGAAATGTAACGCTTTTAATTGAACCTGGAGCCAGAATGTCGCTATGGTAAACAAATATAGTGAATTTTAAAGAGTGCATTTATTCTATTGTGGTTTATGCGCTATTGACGAAGTAGATTTAATTCCAACCAATAAGTTTAAATGAAATAAAAAAAATACATACATTATAAAATTCCGTACAAGGAATGCAGGTGGTGTGCACATGAGATTTTTTATGTTATTTGATTTTTCAATTCAGCAATGAAAAACTTGAACTTATATGCAAAATATTTTAGAAAATTAAATATGGGATGACAAAACAGCTGTGGTATAATAATAAAACTGTGGAAAATTATTTACATGCATATCGTTAAATTAATACAACGCTTTCATTTATATAGCTGTTCTGAACAGGCTCATTGAAAAACGTGTTAAACATACTTTACAGCATTTTCTCTTTTAAGGCAGAATACAGTTTTCAACGGTATCGTGATGGATACTGGATGACAAAGTATTCTCTCGAAAGAATGCTATTTAAATAAATAAAATCCAATTAAAAGAAAACATTTATATGAATAAACATGCTTAAAGCACACACTGTGAATAAATAAATATAAATTTTTAAAATAACTATTTGAAGAACTAACCCCACAACTCAATTAAACTGAAATTTTAAAACAGAAAAAAAAAGTAAAAAATGAGAAATAAAATATAATATGAATTAAAAATACGCTCAAGAGAGAAAAAATGATAGTTTTTTTTTTTTTTTTTTTTTTTTTTCCCTTTCGCATAGAACGAAAGGAAAAATGAAATAGGTTGCCATAAATTGAGATGTTCGCCAAGTGAATTGTTCTTTGCACAAAGTATATATATATATATATATATATAAAAGACATAGGTAAATTTCCGAGCTGCTGATTAAATTTCACACGAAATTTTATAAAATTTGGTTTTTATGCATAGTTTGAGCCGTAGAATCGAAATAGGGAAAAAAAGATTGACATGACATTTCTGAAAAAGGCCGATTTTGTGTCAAAATAGGTATGTTAGAACAACACTGTATATAAATCTATATACTAAGTTGGGGTTAAGGAACAAAAAGCGCAAGCTGATTGATCAGTGTGCTAATTCCACAAGCAGATAAAACCACATAAATTTACATAAGAGTAGAAAAATGTAGGCACAATTTTAGTGTAGATATTTCTAATTGCTTAGAATGATTATATAAATTGCAATTAAAAAATCATATGTATGCCATACAAACGTAACAGCCATTTCTCATTTCTTTTCAATAAAAAACGCAGTCATAAGTCACACGAAAGCTACTTTCCTACCCCTTCGGACGAAATGTGCCGTGAAAAGGCTTGATTATAAAAATAATTTATGAGTTCTGAAATTTTTAAATATTGTGATGTAGCCGTTCCTCAATAGACACTAATGCCGGCTAGCTTTAAAAGGATTTATTAACAGAGCACACAGGAACGGTTACAAACAAAAGAAATATATATAAAAATGAAACATAAACGAAATGGAACATCAAACATTGAGAATAACGTAACATAGTAATCTATCATCATGGCGGCTGGATGTCGACTGACGTTTTTTCATATCGCCACGAGATGGCGTTTAAATAAAATAGTTCGGTTACAGTTCATGAGTTCATGGCGTGAATAAAATAGTTCAATTACACTTAAATAGGTCTGTTACATCTATTTAATACTAACCTTATGAATTATTTAGATTGAACGCCATCTTTTTCCCCCTTGAGACTGAAAATAAACATTTCTGTAAACTTCTACTGTGTGCAAATAACAGCGGTACTGATAAATAAAACTTCAAAGACTGAATAGCTGATTTCGCCAATATCAACATTAACTATGTAACTATTCAAGTTTTATATATCCCTAAGGTAAAATAATAATTGATTGTTGTAGTTTGTTTACTGATTATACGTAGTTAATTAGTAAATAAATCACACACTGTTTTGAAACACTTAAAAATTCATTTTTTAACATGCAACCATCAAATTGTTGAAAAAGGCTTTTTGTGATCAGTAAAATGGAAACACAAACAAATGCATACTCAAATAGTAATCATCACGGCGTCAGAAGTTACGTCAGGTCACGCAAAACGCGAGGAGTCAGCGCTCGCTGATAGTGCAAGGCAACTTAAAAAGAAGAAAGGAAGACTCATTTGCTGTCATTCTTCTGCAACTGAAAATGAGATTGTGCGTGCAGTATGGCTCCAAGAAAACATCAAGATAGCTTTACGCGTGGCTGAATGATTGGCCACCTTGAAGAGGAATGAAGTTGGACGTCTGTTGCCCAAACGTTTGGAATTTTTAAAAGTGTTGTTTCACGAGCTTAAAAAGTCTTCCAAATGACAGACACAGCTGCAAGAAAGGTTGACTCATGACCAAGATATTGCCCTTTAGGCGAGAAAAGATAGAAATCAGAGAAAGGCAACGTTGTTCAGCCGTTGCGGACGGTCACAGAACAAGACATGTCCCGGTTTACTGTGTCCAGAGGACTTGATAAAGATGGCTTATTCATCCTCTGTACTGAACGCTGCATACTGTTGACAGCAACTTACCGCAGCACTGCTTACATTGATGACAGAACACAAAGACTCCCTTATCAATGAAATAGCGTCCTTCTTACCGATGAGAGTTGTTTCAGTCTGAAAAACCATTCTAGGCACCAACTGATTTCGAGAAAGGTAAATACACGCTTTAGTCCTAATATCAGAGAAAAAGACCGTTGGGGTAGTTCTAGTGTTCTTTTATGGGAATGCATTATAATGAACGGATGGACAGACCTCCATATTTTTGACAGGGGTTCATTTACCGGAGATCGTGAATGTGATGAAGTTAACCTCTCCCACGAGAGTCCTTTTCGGAATGCCATTAATCTTAATTTTGCTTTTATGGATGACAAGAATCCACAGAAGGGATTGACCATCATGCTTCAATGAAAGCCAGCTTGCTCTAAGTTCCATAGAACAGGTGTGGGATACTTTCGGAAGTTGCTTGACGGCTTGATCTTACCCTCCAGAGAGCACAAGACAACTAAAACAGATGCTTCCCCAAAAGTGGGAATTCTGCCCCAAGAACTCTTAGAGAATCCGCTGTAGAGTATCGACAGATAGTGCAACATAACCACTGCAGATAGAGGAGGTCATATTCCTTACTACGGCTGTTTGGTTTATGGTTTTCTCTAGGAAATTGTTGTACGAACGCCATTCTGTCAAAACCTTTTTTTATTTTTTTCGTACTGTATACGTCTCATTTATTTTTTTGATACTGTACTTTCCTCGTCTTTTAAATACTTCATTGGGCCTCTATAGTAGGAATTTAATGTCTACTGCTCCATATTTTGTGAAATTATTGAAAAATCAGTTGATTAAGATTTTGCATACTAGTGTACATAAATCAAGAAAAATTGATTTACGAAATTAAATTTAGCAGATATGTACACTGCTCAAAAAAAAAAAAAAAAAAAAAAAAAAAAAAAAAAAAAAAATGGAACAGTGCTATATCTCCCGTTCTACTGGGGCGATTCACGAAATTCAAATTGCGTTCTTCATGTCTCAAAAGCGCGACTTAGGATATATATTAGATTTTATATAGCACTTTTCCAACATAGGTATTTTGACACAAAATCGGACTTTTTCTGAAATAACATACAATTATTTTTCCATATTTCGATTCTACGTCTCAAATTATGCCAGAATACCAAGTTTTGTAAAAATCGCACGAGTAGTTTTTAAAATATTAGCTTTCAAAATTTTAGCTCCTCAATGTTAATTGAATTTGGCAAATATTTATTAATTTCTTTTTTTTTATTAAACTTTTTTGATTTTTTCTCTCACATTTCAAAATTTAGGTTCATTCCAAATAAAATTTATCCATTTTTTGTGTTTTATTTTTTAAATTTCTATTTTTAAATAATTTTTATAAATTTTTGGAAAAAACTTTGAATTATAACCTATAAAATTTTTACCATCATCTTAAAGTAGGTGTATTTTTAAGAATATCTGCAAAAAATTAGACTTTTTTATTCAAAATTTTCTAAGATTTACACGAATTTACATATTTTCGAGTTTTGAAATTTTTCATCTTTTTTTTGAGCGATAATAACGCCAAATGTGGTCTATGGATTTTTGTTACAGTGAATTGCCACAGCTATTTTTAACCTTAAATTTCAAGTAAGATTTTACGAAGAATTAATTATATCACATTTTTTCCCTCAATGAAGCGTAATAAATATTTATTAATACTACATGAAAAGCTATTTTTTTTTTAATTATAGATGATATTATTCAAATTTTTAACTATTTTTTTTTAATTTTCTCTCTATCTTCCTTTAAAGGAAGGTAAAAAAAATAAAAAATAAGAGTAAATTTTTACCTTCGGCGTTTTATCGTCTGCTACTTTACTTCGTTTAAATCGAATTGTCTAAAACTGAGAATTTTCGTTTGATATTTATTTGAATTTTATTACATTAACTGCATAATTTATTTCTAAACAAACTGTTGCTTTTGAAGTGGCTGAAAGAGCGGCTGATACTATCATCCACATTTTTAAAGCACAGTATATTTTTATAGAAACATAATATTTAGAATAATCATTTTTATAAAAGTCAAATTATGATATAAACATACAGCCCTCTAGAGACTGAATTAATGGAATTTCAATGGTTATGTAGAAATGATCTGCAGCTACTTAATGGCTGGATATTGCGAAAGGTGGTTCTAATTCTAAATGAAGTTTCATAAGTATACTTCAACAATCTACAAAAATAATCATTTTATTTACAAAGCAACCTGGATTGCATCGAAGGTTCACTGCTCACTAACTACGTCGCAAACTAAAAAACTAACATTCTTTTTCAGAAGCGAAGCGCCCTCTAACGGCGATACATAAATCATTTGGGGGATTTTTCCACAATCCCCACCTGATAATTTTTGCAAAAATTATCACTATTTCAGCATACAAATAATAAAATATAAGAAAGCAACTTACATATCAAATACATTCAACTGATGTAAATATAAACTGCAAAAGGAAATTCTATAAAATAAACAAATATAGTTAACTGCATCAACTCAAATGTTACTCAATACGTAAATATCAATTCAAATTACAAACAGTAAATTATTAGTAATAACTAAACTAATTATCTAAAATTAATGTTAGTGAATATGAAATACAAGAAGTAAAATTAAAAGGTTACAAATTTAGTTCATTTTCAGTCTGATAGTTCAAGGGGGTATATCAATTCCACAGGTCTCTTAAGGCCCCCTTTTTTAGTTTTTACCACACATGATCGTACAAGACCATCACGTCCTTTGAAGACTTGAATTACTCGACCTAAATCCCAGAGGAACTTAGATTTAGTTGTTCCTTCAAGTAAATCTATTATTAGGGTCAATGTTCCTTCTTACCTTCTTCGGGAACATGCAAGGACCTGACTCGGAACAGAGAGCTTACTAAAGCTATGTTCACTAATTGTGGGAAGTAGACAGGATACACAAGAAGGGTATACAAAACCCTTTATTTTCTCTATTTACAATGACTTCCGTACTTCGGAATACACAAACCCGCTACTTGGGGTCTAACGTAAAAATATAAAAAATAGAACTAAACTCTAATTTAACTTTAAAATAATAAACGTGGAAGATTGGCCTTATATTAACAGGAAGCGTATGTAGTACAGCGAACTGTGAACTCTACAATACGTTTTCAAGAGGATTAAAACCTCTGGCCTGGAAGGCAAACAGCAACTGCGTAAAACTTCTAAGGTAAGCGGCCTGCTTCGACTCACTGCTTCCTCTCTCTCGCTTGGCAAAAAGCCACAACTTAAATACTTGGCGTTCGCCAGACAAACTTTGCATAAAAACCTTAACGCTTATAATTCTGTCCGGAAGTAGAAAATAAGAAGTGATAGTAAAGATTTAAAATAAAATAAACGTTAGTAAAACTTAAGATCCTTACATACTTCCCGCCAGAGTTAATTAGTTTGAAACTGAGGTCTAAAACGACCTTGTTGAAAACCTTTAGCTCTAGAATCTAACGCGAGGCCAATCTTTTACAAATATTTTTCGCTAGAAACTAGAAATTTAAAAGAAAGAAATTTGTTTTTACAATAGCAGCTCCCAGGATACACAATGTTTTTCATCTGTACTGCATCTAAACAGGAGCTTTTATTCAATTCTGGTTCCTTCCAGAGATCTGGAAGGAAAACTAGTTTAATGAAATGTTACACAATGAAATGGCAAGTAACATGTATAATTATATTTCTCTTAACATTCTTATTTCATTCATGACTATTTTAATTATATCTCCCCGTGCTCTCTGACATGTGTTGTAAAAGAACACCAAACACGAATGTGTTTCTGTCTACGTGTTCCACACTTCCTCCTACAATCAAAACACTAACGTGTTAAAATTCAACATGCCAAGACCTCGTAACACACCCTAATTCCAACTCTAAATCCTGAGGTACTATTCTGAAAGTGTCTAACTCTGAAGTGTAGCGTCAGAGAGCCTAACTACATCATCAACCTTTAACACATATTCACCATGATTTAGTCTTTTTACAGTCACACGAATAAAAAAAAAATTTAACATTCACTTTTACCATATCACGGTATTTCTTAACATTTAAAATAACAGTTCACATTGTATATAAGAACATATCAACATGCCGTTAATTTTACACATTTGAAAACATACATTAGTAGTACATTGTTAACTTCTATTCTTTTCAAAGCAAGTGCCAATTCTTTCTACATTGAAATACTACATTTCAAAAAGTCTTTCAGACTAAAACTTCTTTCTTGCTAGAATGCTTTAAATAAAATTTATACCATAACTTTTTACAATATTTAAGTCTTTAAAAAACGCTATTATACATCAACTTTAGTTTTACGCGCGAGTAATTGAAAAACATAATACCAAAATCGGTAACAACTCATTTCTCGCCCTTTTGGCGATAAAGGTAGACCTCGCATGAGGTAAAACTTCTTGAAATCTGCCACTTGCAGTAAGAATGAAAGATTAACTTAAGTTTGCAAAGTAACATAAAATTTTACTTATCTTTGTGATATTCGGATATCCTTTTCTGGGCCCAGTCCTTAAAGGTATTGCAGATAGTTGTTTGATTTATCCTCCTTCTTGTACGGGCTCGCCCTTCAGTGCCTTCCTCTGGAAACTTCCTTTTTTCACCAGTTCGGTCACCCTTAAATACCTTCTTTTTCTCCTCTGCTTGTGGTCTTGGCCGTTTGATGGCAGCTGGTCTTGGCGGAACCGGGAAACTTCTTTCGTGTGCCTGCTTGGACCTCGTTGCTGGCCGTTCAAATTTTCCTTGTAACTTTTCCTCCGCCGCTGATGGCCCTTCCGCAGTTCGGCGACATTTGCTGCGGAGAGTCTTGTCGGATGAGTAGATCTTCCGTTTTAGAGCCGGGTTATAGTTGCCGTCATTTCTCCTGGTTCTCTTCACATCCGTCGTCCTTCTCCCTTCTTCATTCTGGGGGTGTTCGTGAACTCTCTTTTCTGGACGGTGGAACGGCTTCTTTTTCTTGTTACCTTCAATTTTTCCGCGGGGAAATTTTCTTTTCACTTGCTCCTGCCTCTTAATGGCTATCTAACGGCGTTATAATCTTTCTGCCTAGAAATAACTCAGCAGGAGTTTTGCCCGTTGTATCATGTTTTGCGGTCCTAAGGGCGAAAGCAAATTCATTGACATAGTTATCCCAGCTTTTATGAAAATTTTTAACATAACTACGGATAATTTTCACTGTATTTCTATTGACCCGTTCCGCTATATTTGATTGCGGCCGATACGGGACCATTTTTAAATGACGTATGCCCAGTTTTTGGCACATGTCTTCAAATATATTACTTACAAATTGAGGACCATTATCCGATATAACTTTTAGGGGCGCCCCGTATTTTAAAATATATTTATTTAAAATAGAATCAGTAACTAATTTCGCGGAGGCTCGTTTTAAGGGAACAATTTCGGTCCATTTACTAAAATGATCAACCATAACAAGGGGATAGCGACTTTTATTTAACTGACTTTTTGGGAAAGGGCCCAATAAATCGATGCCAATTATTTCATTTGGGAATTCGGATTTAATACTATTTAGAAACCCGGCCGGGCGGAAATTAATATAATTAACTGCTTGACATGTTGGGCAGGACTGGACATACGCCCTTGTTAACTTTTGCAGTTCAGGAAAGTAGACTGCCTCGCGTACGCGTTGGATAGTTTTTCGAATACCAGCATGAGAAGCTAAAGGGCTGTATGGAGCTCCTGCAGGATATTTAATCTAAGACTAGCTGGGATAACAGGTCGAAATTCGTTGTTGGAATTCGTAGTTTTTGTATAAAATAATAGACCATCTATTAGTTCGTAATGGGCCGCCCTATTTCTTATCGCCACAATATCTTGGTGGCTAAAATTTTCAGGATCCTTTAAATACTCATAAATGCTTCCAAACTCAGGATCCTTACCCAGTTCGGTTATTACAGTTTCTCGGGAATTTATTGTACATGCTGTGAGCATTGCCACCTTTACGGTATTACCTTGTTCATCTATTTTAATTCTTGATAGGGCATCTGCTACGATATTTTCCTTTCCGGGGGTATGCTTTATTACCAGATTATATTCTTGCAGCTTGAGTGCCCATCTTATTAACCTTGGGGATAAATTTTTCCCTGAGTACAATCTAGTTACCGCAGCACGATCAGAGTACACTGTTATTGGCGCCTTTCCAAAATAGACTCGGAACTTTTGCACTGCTAACAGAACTGCAAGTGCCTCTCTCTCGGTCGCGGAATAGTTTCTTTGTGTTTGATTTAAAGTTCGGCTAAAAAATGCCACGGGCTGCTGATTTTGCGAAAGTACCGCTCCTACCGCATAATCCGAAGCATCCGCTGAAATTTCTAAATTCTCATCCTTTTCAGGAAATTTCAACACAGGGGCTTGCGTTAATGCTTGTTTTAATTTTTCGAAAGCACTATTGGCTTCGGCCGTCCACGAGAATCTTGCCTTTTTCCTTTTTAATTTTAACAATGGCTCAGCGATAGCTGCAAAATCTTTTATAAAGGACCTATAATATGAACAAAGTCCTAGAAAAGAAGAGAGCTTCTTTGCCGTGTTTGGAGTCGGATACTTTTGTACAGCGATTATTTTTGATTCGTCTGTCTCTATTCCTTTCTGAGATATCTTGTAACCTAAATATTTTAATTCAGGGGCTGCAAATTTGCACATTTCGACATTAACTTTTAGACCGGCCTCATTTAATAAAGAAAACACCTGTCTTAAATCCTGTACATGTTGGTCGAGATTATCACTAGTAATAATGATATCGTCTAAATAGATAAATGTGGACTTTCCAAGAACAGGTCTTAACACAATGTCCATGCATCGCTGAAATGTTGCCGGGGCCCCTGAAAGGCCAAACGGCATACGCAAAAATGCATAAGTGCCAGACTTGGTTATCAAAGCAGTCGTCTTAGGCACGTCCTGAGGCCTAACCCCTATTTGAAAATAACCAGTCGTTAAGTCTAAAGTCGTCATAAATTTGGTTGATTTTATGTTCCTTAGAATTTCTTCTATAATCGGTAACGGATATACCGGATATTTAGTTATGGAGTTTAATTTACGGTAATCAATCGCGAATCTCCACCTTTTCGGATGTGTCAAAGGATAGTCATTATTTTTCTTACATAAAACCACCGGGCTAGCATAACTACTTGAGATGGGCGTTATGATCTTTTTACGTAGCATATCGGTGATATGCCATTCTATAATTTTTTCCTTATTTTTATCATACCGGTATGGTTTTTAGCGAACTGGCATTGCATCTCCGGTGTCAATACTATGGTTAGTAACCTGAGTAAATCCTGGAATATCACTAAATAACGAAGCAAATTCACTTACCACTTGTCGGATTCTTCCTTGCTCGTCATTAGGGAGGTGGTCAAGTTTTAACATCGGCGGTTCAGCCTTTTCTGCACGAACTGGTTTCATTGTCAGCTTAAGGGACGCTTCATTAAAATCCAGTGTTGCTTGTGCGTCTGAAAGAAAATCTATTCCTAAGATTATATGTGCTTGCAGATTCTTTACTATAAAAAACATCACCTTTACTTGTTCGTCCTTGATACGGATATGCAGAGGTACTTTACCTATGCACTTACATCTTTCTCCTTGCGCAGCTAACACTGTGGTATTATCCGAATTATATATGCGATATTTACGAAAATACTTCCTAAAAAAATCTTCTGCCACACAGGAACACTGCGCGCCTGTATCCAGGAGTGCGGTGGCTGGGATATTATTCACCAACACTTCAATCTTCGGAAGAGTCAGATTTTTCACCATTACTGTATTTAACTTGTAGGAAGAGGGGTTTTCGTGGCCTTCGGATTTCCGCACCCTCCCGTCAGCAGAAATCCGTTTTAGTTTAAATCCTTTTTTGTTTCCATGCTTTCCTTCTTTTTCCACTGGCCTTGAGACTTTTTTCCTGGGTTGCTATTGAACTGTCGACGTTCGCCGGCTGTTTTTGAATGCTTGGGTTTCCTTGCCCACTGATTCACTTTGCCTCCGTAGCCGTGTGCTTGAGTTTGCTGTAGTCTTGGCGTACCAAATTGGTTTCGCTGTTGATATTGGCGTCTTCTTTCGACGTCCGCCGTTCTTCTACTTTCAAACTGGATTGCTAGCTCAAATAACTTTTCCAGTGTAGTCGGATTTCTTAATTCAATAAAGTCTTGCACTTGGGGCAGTAACCTCGGCAAAATCACTTGAATTATTTCGGGATCCGGACGGTTTCCATACAAGAGTTTGAAGACGTGAATTTTTCTTAAAATAAAGCTTGAGAGATTTTCGATTCTTTGCTGATATATACTGAAAAGTTCCGTTTCTAATTTCGCACGATCCCTTACAACAGGAAAGGCTTTTAGTAGGGCAGTCTTGAAATTCTCGTAAGTATAGGTGGGACTTCCTGCTTGACCCAAGAGACTTCTGCCTATACATTTGAACCAGTTAAGCGCTTGGCCCCTCAAAGCGCTGGTAGCTAAGGTAACTTTTTGAAACTCGTGCACGGGGTAGAGCATGAAGTGGTCATCCAATTTTTTCAAAAACTGGTTACCAGTGAGTTTCCATTAAATATTGCTTCTGCTTCATCGAAGCGCGCATGGTCTGGACGATGTAACCAAATCCTTCCAGGGCGGTAGCTGGCATTTCTGGATTCTGAGCCGTTTCTGCAGGCAGCACAGGTTCTTCTTGAAACTCGGCCATGGTTATTCTTCTTCGTTGGGCGCCACTATCAGGGTCAATGTTCCTTCTTACCTTCTTCGGGAACATGCAAGGACCTGACTCGGAACAGAGAGCTTACTAAAGCTATGTTCACTAACTGTGGGAAGTAGACAGGATACACAAGAAGGGTATACAAAACCCTTTATTTTCTCTATTTACAATGACTTCCGTACTTCGGAATACACAAACCCGCTACTTGGGGTCTAACGTAAAAGTATAAAAAATAGAACTAAACTCTAATTTAACTTTAAAATAATAAACGTGGAAGATTGGCCTTATATTAACAGGAAGCGTATGTAGTACAGCGAACTGTGAACACTACAATACGTTTTCAAGAGGATTAAAACCTCTGGCCTGGAAGGCAAATAGCAACTGCGTAAAACTTCTAAGGTAAGCGGCCTGCTTCGACTCACTGCTTCCTCTCTCTCGCTTGGCAAAAAGTCACAACTTAAATACTTGGCGTTCGCCAGACAAACTTTGCATAAAAACCTTAACGCTTATAATTCTGGCCGGAAGTAGAAAATAAGAAGTGATAGTAAAGATTTAAAATTAAATAAACGTTAGTAAAACTTAAGATCCTTACACTATATCACCAATTTTAAGATTTTTCTTGGCTTCTGGTGTACCGAAGAAGTGAGCATTTCTCAACTCAAGAAGATACTGATTTTTCCATTTTTTCCAGAACTGTTTTATAAGTGTTGTCTGATATTCTTTTCGTTTTATTAGACTCTTTCTTGTTGGAGAGTTATTCAGGATCTCAGCAAAGTTGTATGGATATTCATCCTTATGTCCGATCAATAGAAAATCAGCCGGTGCAAGCGGTTCAGGTTCATGTAAATCGTTGTAAACGTAGGTCAAAGGACGTCTATTCACAATATTTTCGACCTCTGTCAACACAGTCATAAATTCTTCAAAATTCAGTTGAGCTCTGCCTAATATCTTTTTCAACGGTTCCTTTATGGTTTTCATAAGACGTTCATAAAAAGCTCCCCACCATGGAGCAAGCTCGACGATAAATTTCCAAGTCAAGCCTTCATTTGCTAGAAAATTTTGAAAGTCTGTACCTTTAATTATGCTGTAAAAATACTGTAAATCTTTGGCAGCATATTTGAAAGTTTTCGCGTTATCTGAATAAAAGGTGCGACAGGTTCCTCTTCTCGAATTGAAACGTCTGAGAGCCAAAATGAATTTGTTTGCAGACATATTGGAAATGAGTTCTAGATGTAACGCTCGTGTAACAGCGCACGTAAACAATACGATGTATGATTTCTGAATGTCGTTTCCAGACCTGATGTAAACTGGACCTGTGAAATCCACGCCTGTAACATAGAAAGGTGGAGTTTCAACAATTCGATCTTTAGGTAACTGAGCTGTCATTTGTTTCGCTGGTTTTACTGCGTATTTCCGCACAAATTAAACAGTTCCCTAAGACTTTCTTTACCAACTGACGGCCTTTAGGAATCCAAAATTTCCGTCTTAGTTTGGCTAAAGTTGCTGCAACTCCCGCATGCAGAACGTTATTATGTTCCCTTTTTACAATTAATTCAGTAAATTTGGAATCTTTAGGAAGAAGAACTGGATGCTTCTCGTCAACTGTATATTCGGTTTCTTCTAATCTTCCCTTAATTCGAAGAATTTTATTTTCATCAAGAAACGGTGCCAAGCTGAATATATCAGAGCTTGGAGAAATTGACTTGTTAGATTGAAGAGCCTTAATTTCAGGTGTGAAGAAATCCATCTGGGCTTTACGAACACAAAAAATTTCAGTGTCCTGAATTTCAAAAGCACTTAATGTTCCACTATTAGCAGGCAGTTTTCTTGCCTTAGCAACGAAACGTCTAACCCATGCCATAATTCTGAGATATTTCAGCACATTACTGAATTTTGTTATATCCAATAGTTGATCATCTCTTTTCACAACAACGTCATAAACAGATATCTTACTACGGAGTTCTAGTTGCTTATCGTTTCCCACGTCAAACTTCGGTTGAACTGGCCAGTCTATACGTTTGTTTTGTAACCATTTTGGTCCAAACCACCAAAGTGAACAATTTCTTAAATTAGCGACAGTAGTTCCTCGTGATATGAGGTCGGAGGGGTTATCTTTCCCACGGCAATAATGCCAAGTATTGCTTTCAGTTAGTTTCTGAATTTCATAAACTATGTTTTTGATGAAAGATTTAAATCTTTCGGGAGATCCCTGAATCCAAAAATACGTTATTTGAGAATCAGTCCAGTGGAAGAGGATTACTTCGTATTTTAAAGATTTTGCTTTTTATCACTCAATCTAGCGGATAAAAGCGCACCTAAAAGCTCCAATCTAGGAAGTGTAAGGGATTTCAGAGGTGCAACTCTACTCTTGGAAACAACAAAAACTGTTTGAAAAGTTCCATTGTTCAAAACTATTCTCAGATATACCACGCATCCATAAGCTTTAAAACTAGCATCAGAAAAGCTATGGAGTTCTATTTGTTTCACATCTGCATCTAATATTCCTTCTAAATAGTAGCGGGGAATTCTGAGGTGGTTCAGTTCTTCAATTTCTTCGTACCAGGCTTTCCATTTATAACTAAGATCAGGTGGCAGTTCATCGTCCCAATCAATTTTGGCAGACCAGATTTCCTGAATCAGACACTTTATTCTTATAGTGAAAGGGCCATAAAATCCGACAGGATCAAAAATACGGCCTGCGGTTTGCAATAGAAAACGTTTTGAGTTGATTGACGAGGAAATGAAATTTGTCAAGTGCTGAGTGTCAAAATAAAAATTATCATTATCCGTATCCCAGTTAATTCCTAACACTTTGATCGGGACAACTTCAGGAGATTCTTGCATCGAAAATTCTTTGCGATGCCAAATATCTTTGAGTTCTTTGGAATTAGTATGCCACTTATGTAGTGATATGCTAGCTTCATTAAAAATGTTCACAATTTCTAAACTTGTTTTCAGGGCTTGTTCTAAATTTTGGTGACCACCAATAATGTCATCAACATACAGGTAGTTGTTTAAGAGTTCTACTGTTTCAGGATATATTTCTGAATATTTTTTAAGGTGATGCTTAATAGTAGCAGCTAGAAGAAAGGGACTAGATTTTACTCCAAACAAAACTCTTGTAAATCTAAAGGTTTTCAAACTCTCATTGTTATCATTAGGTTCATCTTTCCAAAAGAATCGTGTAACGTCCCTGTCTTCTTCATTTAACTCTATCTGTAAGAATGCTTGTGTAATGTCCGCTGTAAAGGCTATCGAATTTTGTCTAAATTTTATCAATAAATCAAAAATATCTGGATATAGGTTCGGACCAGTATATAAACAGTCATTTAGAGAGAGTGTTTTTGGTTTATGGGCTGAAGCATCATAAACTATTCTTAGTTTGCTTGTTGCTTTATCATTTCTGATGACTGCTCTATGAGGTAAATAAAATAGGGTTTTATCATTTTGATTGTCTTCTTGAACTGGTTCAATAATATGTTTTAACTCGTAATCCTTTAAAACCTCTGAGTATTGAACAAACAAAGAGTTATCAATTTTAAATTTGTTACTCAATTTCTTAAATCTTTCAAGTGCTATATCCCTATTATCTTCCATTAAATGTTTTGAATTCGGTTTCCAAGGTAATTTTACTTGGTATCTGCAGTTCTTATACCTGATATCAGATTCGAAAGATTTCATAATTTCTAAATCAACAGTTTTGTCGTTTTGAGTATCACTTTCCAAACCCAAGTTTTCTAGCTTCCAAAACTGTTGTAACTGATCTGATATCAAGTTTTCATTTACAATTACTTTCATAGTTAATAATTCACTATGATCATTATTTTCTTTACCCTGCAAACACCACCCAAATAAAGATTCTGTGGCTACTACATTTCTTGAAATTCTTTTAAATTTACCAGTAATTATAGAATAGTAGAAATCTACCCCTATGAGAATATCAATTTTGTCACTTTTTCTACAACAATCTGCTAATTGTAAATTTTGTAAAATTTTATTTTTCTTAGGAAAGTTTAAATCTGGAGGGGAGATAACAGTATTAGATATATTTTCGGTTTCAAGAAGCTCAATATATATATTAAGATTAGGATCGTTTAAATTTTCTAGTTTTGCTCTAACAACATTAAAGGTTTTTTCTAACGCACTTTTATCACCAAAGGAATAAACAGAAAGTGATTCTTTTCTAACAATCGGAAGTTCCATTTTAGTAGATACATCTTTAGTTATGAAAGATCTCATTGAGCCATTATCAAAAAGAATTCTGACATTTTCAGATTTATCATTATTTCGGATCAATGCAGAAGCCGTTTGTAATAATATTTTATTAGATCTATTTTCATCGGAATTATATGACGAAACAGCGGAAATAACGCTCGAATCCGACGTTTTCTTTTCAGGTTTTTCATTATCTTTTTTCTGATGGAATGAATAACAAATGGATTTCGAGTGTTTATTAAAGCAGAAGGCACAGTTTATTTTTTGTTTACAATTTTGAATCCGGTGAAATCGACCCAAACATAAAAAACACCGCGATTCACGTTTTAAGATCTCTTTTTTCTTTTCTACACTTAAAATTTCGCAATCCGCAGATTTATGATTTGTGTTCCCGCAGAACAGACACTGAGATTCGGATGACGCCGCTAATAACTCAACTGTAGACGGCTTGCTCGTTATGGCTGGAGAATGTTTATGTTTGAAGGGCAAATGCTTTTCCAATCGCGAATATTTTTCTCTAGAATTATAATTAACAGAAGCCGCGCGTTCTCTACTGAATACTTCGTTCCTCAAAAAGGCTAACAAACCTTTTAAATCCCAATTTTCGTCTTTAATTTTTCGGCTAAAATCAAGAACGAATTCATTAGGAAGTAATTTCAAAATTAAAGGTGTTAAGAGATTTCCGTAGGTATCAGAGTCTATTTTTAATGCTTCAAGATTTCTTATCTGTACTTCGTCGTGATCTAAAAGTTTTCTTAATCCGTTTATATCATTAGGATTTCTAACAGGTGAAGTACTTAAGAGTTGTCCTAAATGCGAATTAATTAAGATGTTCTTTTGACCAAATCTGGAACGTAGCAGTTCAAGAGCAGCTTCGTAATTATTTTCGATGAGAGCGAAACCAGAAATAGCTTTGGCGGCTGAGCCACCAAGAAAGCTTTTTAAGTAAATTAATTTTTCTATTTTTGATAAATTCGGATTTTTATCAATCGCATTTTCGAACTGACCTATGAATTCTAACCAATCCGAAGAATCACCATGAAATTTAGATATCGTTAATTTTGGAAGACGAGTGAATTTGTTACTTTCGTTTTGGGATTCTGTAACGGTTTCATTAGAAACGTCTCTATTTGCATTGTCCGAATTTTCCAACTTATTCAACTCTTTCAACTTTTTCTTTCCTCTAAACTGCCACACTTGAATTTTCTCTTCATATTCCAAAGCGGATGAGATTTCAAGTTCAAATTCGTCTTCTTCGACTTTTAATTCTCGTTCTATTTCAGCGTCTAAATTGCTCAAGGATTTTGATTTTTCGTTTAACTGGTCTAAAATTTCTTCTAATACATTTACATTTATTTATACTACTATCATCTTTATTCAGTTCGGTTTCAATTTTCTTTAATATCTTGGACACTCCGGTCCTCAATACCTTTCGTTTCGATTTCAGTTTAGCAATAAGATCTTCCATATTATATAAAATAGAAAATACAGGCTTACCTTGGCTGTCTTCGCATAAAATGATATCCAAAATTAAAAAACACAAACTTCTAAATTGGCCAAAGGTTCTCGGCACCGATGCGCCATATTGCGAAAGGTGGTTCTAATTCTAAATGAAGTTTCATAAGTATACTTCAACAATCTACAAAAATAATCATTTTATTTACAAAGCAACCTGGATTGCATCGAAGGTTCACTGCTCACTAACTACGTCGCAAACTAAAAAACTAACATTCTTTTTCAGAAGCGAAGCGCCCTCTAACGGCGATACATAAATCATTTGGGGGATTTTTCCACACTGGATAAGTCAGCAGATTCTGTGGACAAGTAAGAATAATTCTATAAACGCCACCCAACATTCAGGATTTAATTAACAACGAGGATATGATGTTTATTAAATGAATTTTAGAACATAAAAAACCAACTCATTTTTATCCTAAAATGTATTTTTGTGCGTAGCGTATTTTCATTATATCCTTAAAATTCTAATTTAGAATGTAATGGTCAAGAATTGAATCCTAATCATCAGTAATATAATAAGTAATTATTACGGTTATTAATAAATCCTTCTTATAAAGTAATTGCAAATATTTCAAAAAACTTTCTATCTGAATGCAAATATTTTTCTATGCAAATATTTTAAATTTTATATTAATCAATATTGCACACGATATTATTTATTTCCACTTCAATTCTTACCGTCAGTTCCAGTAGAAGTTACAAATCAATTATATTTTATTAAGGATTGGATTGGATTATTTAATTATGGCAAAGCACACGAGGGCTATCTGCCTAAAGGGAGGGATGCCTTCATGGAGGACTTTCTAAGGTAAACTGGGGCTATACATGGGGAAAACCACGAAAACGCCGATGCGGCCAGCCCGTTCGCGAGATTCGAACCTCGGACCAAACTACCAATGATCAGCGTCTTTACCGCTCGGCCGCTGGTGGGCTATTTAATTAAGGAATGACCATCTAAATTTAGAAACAGCGTACCGTAACAGCAATTCAATTATTGGCGCCGTATCTTTCATGTTACTCCCGATTGGCAAGCTACATGATTTTTAATGAGTATTCGGGTTTTGCTAGTAACTTCCCTTGGAAATCGCGCTTAAACTAGGTTAGTTGGTTATTTGAACATAGAAAGAACATGGGAGCTATTTGATTAAGATGCTTTCATAGAGAACCTTTGTAAAGAGAACCTAGAAAACTACGAAAACCAACCAAATTTGTCTTTATATGATTTTTTCCTCCCCAAAACTAAAGGCCTTTCAAAGGAAAGTTTCTTGACATTGAAGAGACAAAAGGAGTATGACATCTACTTTTAGAGGCATGTCAAAAACAGATCTCTACAAGCCTTCTCTTCCATTACATGTTGTGCATTCAAACAAATAGTTGCATCAGCGTAAATTCTATAATCTATTTTTTGTTACACTCTTATTACTTTATTAACATACAGTGAATATATACTAAACCTTTTACTTCAGCTTCAGTAATTCGGAATTTTTGACGGAATTGTTGTCGGAACTAGGACTTGGAAGATAAGTCAAATTGAATATTTCGATAATTCAATAAATTCATGTTCGAAGTTTCAATATTTTATTTTCGGAGGGAGGGGAAATTTTTTCAGGTTTGGTCTAATATCCTAAGTATATTTGCTTCGATTCTTTATTTTTTATACAGATATGCAAGTGTTCTTACACACTTGCAGTATTATAAGTTTTCATTCTACATTCCAAATTAGGCTTAAAAACTACATGTAAAAACTTCTCAATTAAGTAATTTTTCATGTCGTAGTTGTACACATCTAAAATACTTAACCTTCAGTACATTTCTTTACTTGTATAGTAGAAAATTCTGAGGCTATGATGCATATAAAAGAATAATTAAATTTCAAGATGAAAATTTTCTAAAACGAAATATTTTTATTTTCTTAGCTCTGTATATGAAACAAAGCATCTTTATCTAAAAAGTACTTGAGCAGCTTTTCTTGAGCCATTGTGATTGAGTCCAGATTAACATACAGAATTTAAGACCATTCATCAAAGAATTTTATTTTTGACCCAGTAATGCAAGTCGAAGAAACATTAAAATCAATATTATACAGAGGATGTTCGAACATTTTTAGACGATTTTTATTTCTCCCGGCTTCTTAGCGAGCCTTCGTGGTGTAGTGGTCTGCACGCTCAGCGCGTAGTGGAGAGGTCCGCGGTTCGATTCCCGGCGAAGGCGTTGCATATTTTTCATCTTGCCTGCTAAAAAAAATACCTAATGTACGAACAGGCTTTGTAATTAACTTGAAATTAAACTTAACTTGAAATTAAATTAACAAGTTGAAATTTCTCTAAATCATAGAATAGTAGAATATTTTATATCGTAAAGCATAGTTGCATTTTAATAGAGCTAGTTAAATAATAATAATAAAAAAAAACTGAATAACAAATTCGCTTGTTATTGGTACCGTCAACGCTCACAGGTACTATGAGAAAATAACAGCATAACAGAAACAAATAACAGAATTGTTTCTGTGTCAACATAACAGAAACAAATACACCGAATCAAAGAAAGGAAATAAGACATTTTCCTGTCTCCCGTCATACTGGGCCAGCTGACGAAAGTCAATTTGCATTTATGATGTCTCTAAAGAGCGACTTAGAATATATATTTAGATTTATATATAATATTGTTCTACAGTAGGTATTTTGACACAAAATATGAATTCTTCTGAAATAACATACTTATGCTTTCCCAAATTAAGATTCTACGACTTAAGTTATGCCTCATATTAAATTTTGAAAAATTTGGTGAAAAACGTACCGAGAAATTTGAAAATTTAACTTCGCGTACTTTTTTAAATTTGCGCCAAGAATTATTTCCTTAGCGGAATTCTTGATGTTATGGTAACCAATTTTCCTCTCCCTTTTATTGTGCATGAGAGGAATATAAAATGCATAATTCATTCTTTCAAGCAATTTTAAGAAAGTATGTAAACCACATTTGTCGTAATTATCACTTATAATGAAAGTTTACTTTTCAAAATGCGCCAGTATATAAAATGACCTATATCTTTGGAAATTTTGAATAAAACCTTCTAAGTTTTTGCATGTATATCTAGAAATACATCTATTACAAGGTGATGGCAAAACTTTTGTAGGTTAAAATTCTAAAAGTTTTTCAAAAGCTTTATAAAAATTACTTATAAATACAAATTTTAAAAACAAATCAGAAAATGCTGCGTATTTTATTGGATTGTACCTAAGTTTCCAACTGTGAAGAAAATTAAGAGTTAAAAAAAAAAGAGATATTAATAATACCAAATTCAATTAACACTGAAGAGCTAAAATTTTGAGAGCTAAAGAAAACTATTGCAATTTTTACAAAACTGTATACTTTGGCATAATTTGAGTTCTAAAATCGAAGTATGGAAAAAAAAAATTGATGTGTTATTTCAGAAAAAGTCCAATTTTGTGACAAAATATCCAGAGCATTTGCTGTATACAAAACCTAATGTACATCCTAAGTCGCACTTTCAGGACATGAAAAACGCATGTTAAATTTCGTCAATCAGTCCAGTAGAACGGGAGATAATGAACAATCCCCGCCTTTTCAGTGCGAGGTTTTGTACATTAGTTTATTTTAGATTAAAGAAATCTGATGTGGATACCCCCATAACTTCCTTGTACACTGCGCAAAAAAAAAAAAAAAAAAAAAAGAAAAGAAAAGAAAAGAAAAGAAAAAAAAAATCAACAAAATCTGAAATGTTTCAGATTTTAAATTACTTCCAAAGGGGCGTTTTTTAACATTTTGTGTGTTATCTTTCTTTATTAAATATCATGTTCCTCGCACTTAAACCATAAGATCCAGTGCAACAGCAATATCGCAAAATAGTTTTAAAACGAGCATATCTTTAGAATTTCCGATACAGAGACTCACGCGCTGGAGATAAAAATGTTTTTTCTGCACAACGTTGCCATTGCTCGCTTTGAAATCCTTGAGTTTGTTAATCAAAAATTCGTCAAAGTTTTAAAAAATAGGAAATCGATCATAAAACAAATTTCAAATTTCAAATTTGGTCTTCCACATGCTCATATTCGTTGGAGGATTACGTTATTCAAAATTCGATGACTCTATGTACCGTTGTTTTATCACAATACGAGAAATATACATACATTTATGCAGATTTTTCATTATTTAATTTCTTCAAATATAATGCAGGACTCTAACAATTTGTGGCAACAGTTTGAAAAGTGAACCGATATTTATGAGTCCGACGCAAAATGCCAAAACGAAACTAATAGTCCTTCGGGATTCAAATCCCTTTGGACTAAAAAGGGGGGGTGACAGTTCTGAATCTTAAGCGATTGACGAAATTTAAATTGCGTTTTTCATGCTTCCAAAGCTCGACTTAGGACATATGTCAGATATAGCATTATTCTAACATAGGTATTTTGACCTAAAATTGGATTTTTTCTGAAATAACACAACAATTTTTTTTCCATAATTCGATTTACGACTCAAATTATGCCTAGATTTTAAATTTTGTAATTTTTGGTGAGAAATTGATGGAGAAATTAAAAAATTTATCTTGACAAATTTTTTAAGTTTGCGCTAAGAATAATTCACTTGGCGTACTGCTTAACGTTTTCTGTGTAAAATGCATAAAACATTTGATGACTTCCTTGTACCGCCTGTTAAATTATGCACACTTTTTACTGCATTTCATTTAAACCTTTTTTGTTCAAACTTCTTTAGAGATATATTTCTCATTCAGTCAATTCAGTTCTCACTTCCCGGCAAGACAAAAGTACATAAAATCTCAAAACATCTTCATTAAAAATTGTAAAGTACAGAAAAACGTAAAACACCAGATACAGTCAAAAGCAGTTAAAAATTATTTTTACAATTAATTTCGAGTTTCTACGAAAAAAAAAAAAAAAAAAAATTCGGCCAGCGGTCAGGAAGACAGATTGTTCGGTGTACAAAACTGAAAGTTTGATTTTGGTCTCCTCGGCAAAAAGACACTGAAGTTGATGCAGAAACTGACTTAAATCATAGTTCTTCTAAGAGTTTCAACTTAAACAAATGGCTTAGTGCCAACTAAACAATTTTAAATTGTTGATAATACTAAAAATATTGCATGCCGATTAACTAAAGGTATAAAAATTTTAATCGGAACTTAAATTAGCAGAAAATGCGAGTCAGCACATAAAGAATAAAAATACTGAGCTCACCGAACCAGGTAATAGAAAGGGTATATATACACATTTATATACTTTTGGTGCGGCCGATTGCAACTAAAAAGTGAGGTGCACAACTACGTGTTATAGTACTCCCTATACAAAATTTTAACGTTCAAAGGCCACTCATTTTTTAGTTTTGCGAGTCACAAACATACGTGCGCACGTACTTACGTAATGACATCCCAAAAAAAATCCTTTCTGAATAGATTTTAAATTTATTTTACAATCAGTTATGCGAAAAAGAGTACTTTATTCTGCCCGTATGTAAAATGTCGTGCAAAAATATCGCTTAAAAGGATTCGAGAATGATCAAAATTTATGTTTTCGTTGAAATATGATACCAAATATATTTCCTTTACTTCGTACAAGGAAGTAAGAAGTATACCTCTTAAGAATTTTAAAAAAGAAAAAAACAAAGGAAAGAAGAGTAGAAAATAGCTAATCAAATTCTAGATTGCATATCCATTCAATTGTTTAGTATTACGTCAATGTTATATCGGCCTTTAGTAAATGAAAAACTTTCATTTATTAGGTAATAATACTGAGAAAAGCAATATTGCCTTTTTTTGAAAGCACCTAGAATTCCTCTCCTATAAAAGCGCTGAATTTTATTTAAATTTTGCAGTTACTGAGTTTCTTACCAAGATGAAATTTAATCTCGTGGTAAGTTTCTTTTGAAATATTGCTTGAAATTTCATCTAAAATGTCTGTGTAACTTTAAAATGGCAATTTCGGCAAAATAACGGTTTTGATTTTTTTTAAATATAAAGCTGAATTATTTATCTTTCAAATTCTAGTAAAAATTCGCTTTTTGCCTCATTTAGAAACTGAGTTACAAGTGTTTGCATATTAATTTACAGTTTAGTTTGGAAACTGAATGTAGTTTTTGTGAGCCAGAAATTAAACGAAATGTTTATATATATGATTACTTCCTTAATGACTCATCTCAAATTAGATGTTGTCACTCAGAAAATATCTGTAACTCAAAATTTAACTTTAGAAAACCTTAAATTATATCTGAAAATTTGTTTTTCCTTTTCGCTAATTTGATTAAAATTTCTTCTAATCTATTGTTTTTGATTTATGATACTTTTCTTTGGTTTATTTCTGTAACGTTATAAAATGCTATTGTATTAAAGATTACATGTTGTAAATCGTCTTTTTCAAAGGTAACGGTAGAAAGTGTCAGAAGAAAATGAAAATGCCAGTTTTATGGAAACGGTTTTACTAAAACCTCTATGAGCATATTAGATAAAATATGTGATACTCGAGTTTCTTTTTTCGCTTCAGTATATAAAATGAATTTTATTTATTAAAATTATCAGTTATATTAAAGGGATTGTAATGCCATCCAATAAGCTGGCTACAAAGATGTTTCGTGGTTTTCTCGATGTGTAAGACAATTCCTTAGAAAATCTCAACGAAGGCATCCCTTCCCTTGAACAGATAGCTCTCTAGTGCTCTACTATAATCAAATAAACCAAAGCAAACTAATTATGGTAAAATATGTCCGGATCTACTTTAAGTTTACATTTGCACTGGCCCAATAAGACGAAATTTCACTAAACTGGATAAAAAATATAGCAGTAAAAGTCTTTTCACCAAAGGATTCTCTACTTGGTATAGTTGCAATAGAGTAGTCAACACTTGAACTGAGTGCTCACAAGTTAAAACGTGTGGCACTATTCATAACATAAGTAGAATTTTCTTAAATTATTTGTCGGAGTTCTATAACCTAATTTTGTATGCTAATCGTGAATACATTCCACATGTGTTTCTTCGAGTGGAAATCATATTTATTTCTTTCAGATTATATAAACTTCCTTTGAAATGATCAAAATCTTAATAAATATGGCATCAAGAATCTGTAAGCCCACTTTATATTCATTGCCAATTAACTTTCTCAAGGATAATAAATTCCTAAATAGAGGCAGGCATCTCTTAATCGTAATTTATATTTCCCGTTTTGATCACTTTCGTACTTGATGAACAGGCTATTTTTCCTACACTAACACTGTATTATCATTAACTATTGTTATTCTTTCAGTTGTGAAGTTGCTATCAAAACATATAAATAGGTTTTTATCATAACATATGTGGATTGTGGCTCTAGAACCGGTATACAAGTAACGAAGGAAATTATTTAAGCGTACAAAAACGATGATGATTAGACTTAATTATGCGATTAATGTGCCTTTCATTATGTGATTTGAATTCATACCCATACTGATTAAGTGGCTTTGAGTTACTTTTCATTTAGTATGCTTGCTAATCCGCCTCAACTTTCTAATCAAAGACTAACATTTGGTGAAAAAAATTTGCCTTAGTTAAAAACTTACATATATTTTCCATTCTCATTAAATGATAAGCCATTTGCTCTTTTTTTTTCCATTACAAATTACTGATTCATCTTCTCGAAAATACAGCATTTCTATGATGAGATTTGCCACCTTTCGTTATTAATTTGCTGTCCCTGAATTTGGTAGTTCATTAAATATGACATCCTATAAAATCTATTTAAACAGGCAGACAGAAAGAAGTACAGGAGGCACCAAAACATCGCCATGGGCAAAACTGGTATCTCCCCACTGCACGAACCATCTATAGAAGTGTACCCTGACCGGGCACGCTAACACCATGCTCGGGAATTAGTTTACATTGCAACAATCATAATACACAGTTATATATTAATGGTGCATAATTTGCATAGCAGACAATATTGTCTCAGATATACTTTACACGGGTACTTTGCAAGATCAGTTTCTTTTCTAACATTCATACAGTGATCGATCAGCTTATCTATGAGCACAGGACTTAGATCTAAAACCAGCCCATACTAATCCAGGTATTCTAATCTTTGCGCAATTAAGAAGGAAACGAAAACAGACACATTTCATCAATTTTATCCCCAAAATCGGTTTGTATCATGATATCGTATACGCAAGACATTTGCTAGAACTTGGTCTCGTAACTTGAATGGAATTATTATATTCTTTCATCGTGTTCTCATGATATAAGTCGTTAGGACATCCAGTTGGCAACTGAAAGATCTATGGTTCGAATGCCGACAAGGGCACGGCTGATGTTTCATGTTTTCTGTTCTAAAGTACTTAATAGTCTCTTGCTATGTGGACCAAACTAAAATGTGGTGCACCATGACCCATCAATACATGGACTTGTTCTCGTGGGTCTTTTTATTCTTCTCAGATGTGCTTTAAATGGAGTAAAATATCGAGAACTGTCGTATTCCCTAGCTCTATAAATAAAAAATTATGAAGCAATGCTTTGCCAAAGTCCTATTACTGATGTAAAGAATAAAAAAGGGTTTTGTATATACAGCTAAAGAAGAAAACTGAACTCTGATAAGAAATATCTCTGATTCTCGCATGAATACGTATCCCTCCCATGCTACCAAACAACTTAACAGGCCCTTCAGTTGACTATGAGACTCATACACGTTAAAACACGTTGGAAGTAGACCAACTATCTCTCTTCCTAGATGGTCCTCTTAAATATTCAGTTCATTATGGTCTTGTGAATGAAAAGATTAGTCCATTCAGTGAACTCCGTGGTTTCCGAGGTATGGGTTTATGGCAGCTGCTCTATGAAGTCTGGCATTATCATAGCTTAAACGAAAGTTTCAATTACCATAGTAGCAAAAGGTCTCAAATGAATTACGCCTCGATATTTGACGGTAATCAAAAATCCTTCGACAAACTCATAGAAGTCACTAAATGTATAAGAACTGATATTTATCTAAGGTAGGAACTATCCTCCGTATCATGTTCCTTTTCAAGAATGTTGAAGTGGTTGTATACTTTCTTTTCCATTTTCTAGACCCTGATATCATAGATACACAATTCAGTTAGTACTTGTATTCATTTGTGAAAATTATTTGCTCCATTGTCGTTTGTTCTATGTGACATGTGGCTCGCCAATGGCCGAGTGGTAAAGTCGCTGAACACTAGTATTTCGATCCAGGTTTTGAATTACGGCGAATGTATGTATGGGAATTTTTGTGGTTTTCCCCAAGTATAGCGTGTTTACGAACCAGTTTCCTTTAAAAAGTCCTCCACGAAGGCCTCCCTATTCTTAGGCGAATAGTGTTTGCCGTACTAAGAGTAAACCAAACTAAATAAGCAAATCCATACGGCATGGTGTACTTTTGTGAAAAACAGGCTGCATTTAGAGTGAACAATGATAAAGTATCGCTAATAATCCTTACGTTTGAACAAATTCTTCCTTTTCGATATTTAAGAAAAACATTGGTGGTATATTGCAAGAAAATGTTTTTGTACCTTATTATCGAAAAATCCAATGAATTACAGGAGAGGAAGAGACCCTGAAGTTCCTACTCTTTCGTCAAGAATGATTGGATAAAAGTTGAGTTCATATGGAATATTTTTAAACGAAATCTGCATTTGGAGGATTTTGCTTCAATCGATAATTAAATATTTAAATTTTTTAGTGTTAATATTAATTTTTAAATGTAGAAACGAGATCAAAACATTTATCTAACACACCAGAATGTAACATTTTCATCAGTTACCGCGACACACAGTTTTCACACCAGTGCATTTTATATAACACAGAAATTGTGTTTTATACCATTTCTGCGTTTAAATTAATTGGTTACGTAATTGGTAATTGGTTGGGCAATTGAAACTTACTCTATAAGTCCCGTGTTGTACATTTGCTGTACACGCGGAGATTGTAAGCATTCAAAAATAAATTAATTGGATTATTTATGCTTCCTTTTACAGGTTCTTATCTTTGGAATGTTGATCACTGCAAATGCAGTTTCTGGGTGGATCATTCCCTTTCTTTGGCCTGGAGTTACAGGTGAGGCAGACGCAAGCATACGCTTGAATACCCCGGGATATCGAAATGCCCCAGACGAAAACGCACGTGTGGGAGATGGATATAATCGCAGAACTTACTTCCAAGAGTATCGGAGAGAATGAAAAAAGTCTATATTGTTGATTGAATTCACCGAATTGTTAATGATATGAACTGAATAAAACTGAATTGCTAATAATTACTGATTTGTTAACAATATTTTGTAAGCCCATGTTGGAAATTCGATTCCAATTACTGAATTAATTTTTCTTCTTTGTTTACCACACACAAAGAAAGTGATATGTGATTATCCTTTTACATTTAACTATCTTTCTTAAATACTTCAAAAATAGTTTAAAAAGAGTTAAAATCAACATTTTACGTAACAGTGTAGATCAAAGTCAAAACGACAGAAACAAGTACCCCGAGTCAAAGAAAAGGGAAAAAGAAAAGAAATATTACATTTTTATATCTCCCTTTGACTTTTTCTGAAATGGCGTATCGATTTCTGCCGTATTTCGATTTTACGTCTCAAACTATGCCAAAATTTTAAGTTTCGTAAAAATCACCCAGGTAGATTTTAAAAAATTAGATCTTAAAATTTTAACTGTTCTGTATTAATTGAATTTGGCATACATTTATTAATATTCCTTTTCTTACACTAACCGGATTCCTTTCCCCCCCCCCACAGAATTCGAGTTTGGGCTCAATCCAAATAAAATTCACAAATCATTTTTGATTTTTTATAATTTGTATTTTTAAATAATTTATTTAAATTTTTCGAAAGAAATGTTATATTCTCAAAAAATGTTGCATTGAAAATTTTTGTCACCTTCTTAAAGTAGACGTATTTCTAGGCATACCTACAAAAAAAATCAGAGATTTTTTATTCAAAATTTACCAAGACGTACGTGAATTTATAAATTGGCCTGTTTTGAAAGTAGACATCTATAGTAACAAAATCTGTGGCCATTTGTCTGTTTGTTTGTTTGTGACATTATTTCCTCCGGAACGGAGGGGAGGTGAGTTTCGAGAGAGTTATCCCCGAATTCCAAAAATTCGTGGAAAGCCATTTCAACGCACTCTTATCTTCGTATGACTTTAACTAGAAGAGATATTAATTAAAAACTCTGAAAACGCTGACTTTTGCCGTCATTTCTTTGAGTGGCAATAGTCTCGTATGCTGGAGGTACAAAAATCTTTATTTCGAAAAGTCACAGATTTTTCTATTTTGATGATGCAGAGAATTACATTTTCTGATGTTGACAAGGCTTCATAGCTTTAGTGGGGGGGGGGGGGGAATCGCTAAGGTAAATTTTGTTTTCTGTTCTATTGGCTTTCTTTGATGATGGATACGGAAAAAGTCTTGGATTCGAGTGCTAGGAATGATATTTTTAGACAAAATCTTGAATTATTTGAAGCTAAATACGATTCCATTGATTTAGAAGAACTCCATCAAATTAAGAATGGACTTTTGTTAAATATTGTAAATCCTTTTAGGAATAATGATCCTCACATACCTGAAGATTTAACTGTACGAGCTCAAAATCTCATTGAGAGTGTTGACATTAAACTCACCCAATGCACTAATCGGGAAACTACTAAGATTAACCAATCAGGAAAACGAAGATCGTCTACCGCTAAAACTGCCCCAGTTAAAAAATCTGGAATAGAATGGATAACCCTCCAAAAACTCATAAACGGACTGTAAGTGAATGGATTTCGCTGAGGACATATGCCACACACCAGTTCATTAATGCGACTGAATTTACTTGCTGACGCTTTTATTTTTACTGTTGCTAAATGCTTTTTTTTAAGACATAGAGAAGTCATTCGACAGAATATGGCGCAGGCCCTTTTATTTTCCAAAATAAAACAAATTTTTATGCCAACGTAGGATTCAAACACATTTTTAGAAGTCGAACTTTGATTTGTCAAGACCTGAATTCTTATCATTACTCTAGGGTTCAGTGTGTTTCTGTCTTTATTAGGCTAGAAATCTTCCTCTAGAAATCGCGCATAAATTAGGTTGGTTGGTTTGTTGCTTAAATACGGCAAAATGCATGGTGACTATACGCCTAAGGGATGAAATGCCTTCGCGATGAAATTTTACTAAGGAAAAGTGGTTCGTATACACGTTGAACATGAGCAAAATCACAAAACCATCCAGCCAGCTTGTTCGTCTGAGTCGGTTCCTGGAACGAAGTATCAGCAGTCTTTAACCGTTCGGCCACTAGGTTGGACTGCTTAAATTAAGAGCCAGGTTAATTATTAGATTTGTAAAGCATTGTATGTTAATTAAACGATTATTTTGATTTGAGTCTTTACTATAATTTCTCCTTTCCGTATTCCACACCAGAATGCGAATTGGCTTTGTGTGTACATAAGCTGAAGGTTACTAGCTAATGCTTTAAATACGCGTCGATAAAATACATGAGCCAACTGGTTCTATTTAATGTGTAGTCTTAGAATAAGTTATCAACTTTCGCAATTTAGTTACCTGTTCTGCTAATTTAAAATATTCCCAAGTGATGGAAATTTATAAGTGTACTATAACAAGTGGTAGTACAACTTGTGTCTTTAGTTCAAACTGAGAGTAAAATAAAAAAATTATTAGAGTTTATTATTAATGTTATTATTTAAACATTCTATATTTTGTGAGTTGCCAAGACATAGCGATACCTCTCTATCTATCTAGTAGAGTTTGCGGGATTTTAACTCTAGTTTCCATTATAACAGGAACCTTGCCGATTTTAAGTTGCTGTCTGATTTGCGATTATTTAAAGTATTATTATATTTTCAGCCACAAACAGCAGAGTTTGTTAACGAGTTAGTTTTTAAATTACCAAGACGTAGTGCAAATTAGTGCACATGAACGTTCAGTTATACAGGGTGTTTTATAAAGTCCCGGACCCATTTTGATGTTTAATAACTCATAAAATAATAATGATATAAACAAACTTATGCCATTTATTTGATGGAATAACTTATATATTTTTCTTCACAGGTTTGAATATCTTTACTTTTGTAAATATCGTCTGCGCGTGTGGTTAATTTCAGATAATTTCATTTTCCGGTCTAAATATCTACTTTCCTAAATATCGTCTGCTTATTAATTGCAATTTTCTCTCTTTTGTTTTTGGCAACTATTGCAATGTTATGTTTACTTTTGATCCGTTTGTTCTAGTACTTTTGTATGTGATGTTTTATTCGACCGGATATTAAGGAGAATGCATACACCACAACACATACTTGTCGGTAGCTGGCGTGAAATTGAATCTCGACTTGACTTAAATACTCTCTACTTCTCGTTTGCCTTTAAAGCGATTCTGAAACCTCATTCTGGTAAGGAACTGTAAGCTGAAGCTAGAAGAGACAGCAAAGGAGCTTTAATTTAAAAATAATTGTTATGAAACTAAGCTATACCTTGCAACACATTAAATAGAATAAGCTGGCTCATGTATTTTACCAGCGCGCATTAAAAACATCGGCTAGCAAGAATGGTGTTGTCAGAATATTATTTATATAAACAGAACTGGTTAAAAATAGTAAAAGCAAGACGCGATTATCTAAAGATCTCTGAACTAAACATTCAAAACCCTCAGCTTAAACACACACAAAGCTAAAAATGTCGCAGAAAACGAGCTCCTTTTAGAGTAAGTATGGTGTATAGCGAATAAAAAATGGATGATGATTGCGAATACATCATCAGAAAGAATCATTAAGAAAAAGAGAGAAATCATTAATAAATTAAGAAATCATCTCAAGAAATTCAATAAGGCATTAAGGTTTCCTTGAGGCAATAAGCTTTTAAGAAAAAAAAAAAAAAAAAAATTAAGGCATGAAGAAAACAAAATATTTATTTATTTATTTTTATTAAATTCTTTTTATTTATTTGCATAAAATGTAGTTTTTTTTTTTTTTTTTACTTCCTTGTACGAAGAAAAAAGGAAGTATTGTAATCGCGAAAAATTTCGGGTATCATATTGCAAGGAATTTATCCATTTTGACCGCTATCGAATGCAATTTAACGATGTTTTTGCGGGACATCTGTACGTAAGGATAGAATAAATGATTTTTTTCCCCATAAAAATTATAAAACTGATTTAAAATGAATTCTGAAGAGAACTTTTCTTAGCATCTGTGCGTACGTACATATAAGTACGTGTCTCGAAAAACGAGTAGCCTCAGAACATTGAAATTTTGTACATAGGACTGCTATAACATGTAGATGTGCACCTCGTATTTTGGTTGCATTCGACCGCACCAAAAGTATATAAATATATGTTATATATAATATCCACTCTGTTGCTCGGCTCAGTGATCTCAGTTTCTTTATTCTAATATCTTTGTAAATTGTGCATTTTTTGCTTAATTTTTTCTTACATGTTTGTAATTTGCATTTTTTTGCATAAAAATGATTGAATTATGTTGCTCTTATCTTCCGGTTAAGGTTTTTATGCCTTCAGTAAATCTGCATGTAATGTTTGTAGAATTATCCACAATTTAAAAGTTGTTTAAGTCTAATCATTTTTTTCATGACAGCCATATTTGTTCACATTCAAAAGTTAGCAGAATAGTGGATTTGTTGCCAATCTAGAGAAACTAAGCTTCGCAACAACAAAGATAACGCCTTCTTTTATTATTGCGAATTAAATCATGCTTAATCCAATTTGGAATTTATTCGAGGAAATAAGTGTTTAAGATTTACTTCGTAATTTTTAATATAGATATTTTGAGTTTTTATGTATTTTTGCCTTGTCGCGAAGTGATAACTGAATTAATTGAATGAGAAATACTGAATCGCCCTGTGAAAAACTATTTCTTTTTAGCTTTCTTTGCTGAATTTCTTTTATACATCGTTTTAGGTTTATTATAGTATTTGAATAGAACATGTGGCAGCGATTAGATAATTCTTCAGATGATATAAATTTTGTTCATTCTGAGATGAAATGTAACGCTTTTAATTGAACCTGGAGCCAGAATGTCGCTATGGTAAACAAATATAGTGAATTTTAAAGAGTGCATTTATTCTATTGTGGTTTATGCGCTATTGACGAAGTAGATTTAATTCCAACCAATAAGTTTAAATGAAATAAAAAAAATACATACATTATAAAATTCCGTACAAGGAATGCAGGTGGTGTGCACATGAGATTTTTTATGTTATTTGATTTTTCAATTCAGCAATGAAAAACTTGAACTTATATGCAAAATATTTTAGAAAATTAAATATGGGATGACAAAACAGCTGTGGTATAATAATAAAACTGTGGAAAATTATTTACATGCATATCGTTAAATTAATACAACGCTTTCATTTATATAGCTGTTCTGAACAGGCTCATTGAAAAACGTGTTAAACATACTTTACAGCATTTTCTCTTTTAAGGCAGAATACAGTTTTCAACGGTATCGTGATGGATACTGGATGACAAAGTATTCTCTCGAAAGAATGCTATTTAAATAAATAAAATCCAATTAAAAGAAAACATTTATATGAATAAACATGCTTAAAGCACACACTGTGAATAAATAAATATAAATTTTTAAAATAACTATTTGAAGAACTAACCCCACAACTCAATTAAACTGAAATTTTAAAACAGAAAAAAAAAGTAAAAAATGAGAAATAAAATATAATATGAATTAAAAATACGCTCAAGAGAGAAAAAATGATAGTTTTTTTTTTTTTTTTTTTTTTTTTTTTCCCTTTCGCATAGAACGAAAGGAAAAATGAAATAGGTTGCCATAAATTGAGATGTTCGCCAAGTGAATTGTTCTTTGCACAAAGTATATATATATATATATATATATAAAAGACATAGGTAAATTTCCGAGCTGCTGATTAAATTTCACACGAAATTTTATAAAATTTGGTTTTTATGCATAGTTTGAGCCGTAGAATCGAAATAGGGAAAAAAAGATTGACATGACATTTCTGAAAAAGGCCGATTTTGTGTCAAAATAGGTATGTTAGAACAACACTGTATATAAATCTATATACTAAGTTGGGGTTAAGGAACAAAAAGCGCAAGCTGATTGATCAGTGTGCTAATTCCACAAGCAGATAAAACCACATAAATTTACATAAGAGTAGAAAAATGTAGGCACAATTTTAGTGTAGATATTTCTAATTGCTTAGAATGATTATATAAATTGCAATTAAAAAATCATATGTATGCCATACAAACGTAACAGCCATTTCTCATTTCTTTTCAATAAAAAACGCAGTCATAAGTCACACGAAAGCTACTTTCCTACCCCTTCGGACGAAATGTGCCGTGAAAAGGCTTGATTATAAAAATAATTTATGAGTTCTGAAATTTTTAAATATTGTGATGTAGCCGTTCCTCAATAGACACTAATGCCGGCTAGCTTTAAAAGGATTTATTAACAGAGCACACAGGAACGGTTACAAACAAAAGAAATATATATAAAAATGAAACATAAACGAAATGGAACATCAAACATTGAGAATAACGTAACATAGTAATCTATCATCATGGCGGCTGGATGTCGACTGACGTTTTTTCATATCGCCACGAGATGGCGTTTAAATAAAATAGTTCGGTTACAGTTCATGAGTTCATGGCGTGAATAAAATAGTTCAATTACACTTAAATAGGTCTGTTACATCTATTTAATACTAACCTTATGAATTATTTAGATTGAACGCCATCTTTTTCCCCCTTGAGACTGAAAATAAACATTTCTGTAAACTTCTACTGTGTGCAAATAACAGCGGTACTGATAAATAAAACTTCAAAGACTGAATAGCTGATTTCGCCAATATCAACATTAACTATGTAACTATTCAAGTTTTATATATCCCTAAGGTAAAATAATAATTGATTGTTGTAGTTTGTTTACTGATTATACGTAGTTAATTAGTAAATAAATCACACACTGTTTTGAAACACTTAAAAATTCATTTTTTAACATGCAACCATCAAATTGTTGAAAAAGGCTTTTTGTGATCAGTAAAATGGAAACACAAACAAATGCATACTCAAATAGTAATCATCACGGCGTCAGAAGTTACGTCAGGTCACGCAAAACGCGAGGAGTCAGCGCTCGCTGATAGTGCAAGGCAACTTAAAAAGAAGAAAGGAAGACTCATTTGCTGTCATTCTTCTGCAACTGAAAATGAGATTGTGCGTGCAGTATGGCTCCAAGAAAACATCAAGATAGCTTTACGCGTGGCTGAATGATTGGCCACCTTGAAGAGGAATGAAGTTGGACGTCTGTTGCCCAAACGTTTGGAATTTTTAAAAGTGTTGTTTCACGAGCTTAAAAAGTCTTCCAAATGACAGACACAGCTGCAAGAAAGGTTGACTCATGACCAAGATATTGCCCTTTAGGCGAGAAAAGATAGAAATCAGAGAAAGGCAACGTTGTTCAGCCGTTGCGGACGGTCACAGAACAAGACATGTCCCGGTTTACTGTGTCCAGAGGACTTGATAAAGATGGCTTATTCATCCTCTGTACTGAACGCTGCATACTGTTGACAGCAACTTACCGCAGCACTGCTTACATTGATGACAGAACACAAAGACTCCCTTATCAATGAAATAGCGTCCTTCTTACCGATGAGAGTTGTTTCAGTCTGAAAAACCATTCTAGGCACCAACTGATTTCGAGAAAGGTAAATACACGCTTTAGTCCTAATATCAGAGAAAAAGACCGTTGGGGTAGTTCTAGTGTTCTTTTATGGGAATGCATTATAATGAACGGATGGACAGACCTCCATATTTTTGACAGGGGTTCATTTACCGGAGATCGTGAATGTGATGAAGTTAACCTCTCCCACGAGAGTCCTTTTCGGAATGCCATTAATCTTAATTTTGCTTTTATGGATGACAAGAATCCACAGAAGGGATTGACCATCATGCTTCAATGAAAGCCAGCTTGCTCTAAGTTCCATAGAACAGGTGTGGGATACTTTCGGAAGTTGCTTGACGGCTTGATCTTACCCTCCAGAGAGCACAAGACAACTAAAACAGATGCTTCCCCAAAAGTGGGAATTCTGCCCCAAGAACTCTTAGAGAATCCGCTGTAGAGTATCGACAGATAGTGCAACATAACCACTGCAGATAGAGGAGGTCATATTCCTTACTACGGCTGTTTGGTTTATGGTTTTCTCTAGGAAATTGTTGTACGAACGCCATTCTGTCAAAACCTTTTTTTATTTTTTTCGTACTGTATACGTCTCATTTATTTTTTTGATACTGTACTTTCCTCGTCTTTTAAATACTTCATTGGGCCTCTATAGTAGGAATTTAATGTCTACTGCTCCATATTTTGTGAAATTATTGAAAAATCAGTTGATTAAGATTTTGCATACTAGTGTACATAAATCAAGAAAAATTGATTTACGAAATTAAATTTAGCAGATATGTACACTGCTCAAAAAAAAAAAAAAAAAAAAAAAAAAAAAAAAAAAAAAAAATGGAACAGTGCTATATCTCCCGTTCTACTGGGGCGATTCACGAAATTCAAATTGCGTTCTTCATGTCTCAAAAGCGCGACTTAGGATATATATTAGATTTTATATAGCACTTTTCCAACATAGGTATTTTGACACAAAATCGGACTTTTTCTGAAATAACATACAATTATTTTTCCATATTTCGATTCTACGTCTCAAATTATGCCAGAATACCAAGTTTTGTAAAAATCGCACGAGTAGTTTTTAAAATATTAGCTTTCAAAATTTTAGCTCCTCAATGTTAATTGAATTTGGCAAATATTTATTAATTTCTTTTTTTTTATTAAACTTTTTTGATTTTTTCTCTCACATTTCAAAATTTAGGTTCATTCCAAATAAAATTTATCCATTTTTTGTGTTTTATTTTTTAAATTTCTATTTTTAAATAATTTTTATAAATTTTTGGAAAAAACTTTGAATTATAACCTATAAAATTTTTACCATCATCTTAAAGTAGGTGTATTTTTAAGAATATCTGCAAAAAATTAGACTTTTTTATTCAAAATTTTCTAAGATTTACACGAATTTACATATTTTCGAGTTTTGAAATTTTTCATCTTTTTTTTGAGCGATAATAACGCCAAATGTGGTCTATGGATTTTTGTTACAGTGAATTGCCACAGCTATTTTTAACCTTAAATTTCAAGTAAGATTTTACGAAGAATTAATTATATCACATTTTTTCCCTCAATGAAGCGTAATAAATATTTATTAATACTACATGAAAAGCTATTTTTTTTTAATTATAGATGATATTATTCAAATTTTTAACTATTTTTTTTAATTTTCTCTCTATCTTCCTTTAAAGGAAGGTAAAAAAAATAAAAAATAAGAGTAAATTTTTACCTTCGGCGTTTTATCGTCTGCTACTTTACTTCGTTTAAATCGAATTGTCTAAAACTGAGAATTTTCGTTTGATATTTATTTGAATTTTATTACATTAACTGCATAATTTATTTCTAAACAAACTGTTGCTTTTGAAGTGGCTGAAAGAGCGGCTGATACTATCATCCACATTTTTAAAGCACAGTATATTTTTATAGAAACATAATATTTAGAATAATCATTTTTATAAAAGTCAAATTATGATATAAACATACAGCCCTCTAGAGACTGAATTAATGGAATTTCAATGGTTATGTAGAAATGATCTGCAGCTACTTAATGGCTGGATATTGCGAAAGGTGGTTCTAATTCTAAATGAAGTTTCATAAGTATACTTCAACAATCTACAAAAATAATCATTTTATTTACAAAGCAACCTGGATTGCATCGAAGGTTCACTGCTCACTAACTACGTCGCAAACTAAAAAACTAACATTCTTTTTCAGAAGCGAAGCGCCCTCTAACGGCGATACATAAATCATTTGGGGGATTTTTCCACAATCCCCACCTGATAATTTTTGCAAAAATTATCACTATTTCAGCATACAAATAATAAAATATAAGAAAGCAACTTACATATCAAATACATTCAACTGATGTAAATATAAACTGCAAAAGGAAATTCTATAAAATAAACAAATATAGTTAACTGCATCAACTCAAATGTTACTCAATACGTAAATATTAATTCAAATTACAAACAGTAAATTATTAGTAATAACTAAACTAATTATCTAAAATTAATGTTAGTGAATATGAAATACAAGAAGTAAAATTAAAAGGTTACAAATTTAGTTCATTTTCAGTCTGATAGTTCAAGGGGGTATATCAATTCCACAGGTCTCTTAAGGCCCCCTTTTTTAGTTTTTACCACACATGATCGTACAAGACCATCACGTCCTTTGAAGACTTGAATTACTCGACCTAAATCCCAGAGGAACTTAGATTTAGTTGTTCCTTCAAGTAAATCTATTATTAGGGTCAATGTTCCTTCTTACCTTCTTCGGGAACATGCAAGGACCTGACTCGGAACAGAGAGCTTACTAAAGCTATGTTCACTAATTGTGGGAAGTAGACAGGATACACAAGAAGGGTATACAAAACCCTTTATTTTCTCTATTTACAATGACTTCCGTACTTCGGAATACACAAACCCGCTACTTGGGGTCTAACGTAAAAATATAAAAAATAGAACTAAACTCTAATTTAACTTTAAAATAATAAACGTGGAAGATTGGCCTTATATTAACAGGAAGCGTATGTAGTACAGCGAACTGTGAACTCTACAATACGTTTTCAAGAGGATTAAAACCTCTGGCCTGGAAGGCAAACAGCAACTGCGTAAAACTTCTAAGGTAAGCGGCCTGCTTCGACTCACTGCTTCCTCTCTCTCGCTTGGCAAAAAGCCACAACTTAAATACTTGGCGTTCGCCAGACAAACTTTGCATAAAAACCTTAACGCTTATAATTCTGTCCGGAAGTAGAAAATAAGAAGTGATAGTAAAGATTTAAAATAAAATAAACGTTAGTAAAACTTAAGATCCTTACATACTTCCCGCCAGAGTTAATTAGTTTGAAACTGAGGTCTAAAACGACCTTGTTGAAAACCTTTAGCTCTAGAATCTAACGCGAGGCCAATCTTTTACAAATATTTTTCGCTAGAAACTAGAAATTTAAAAGAAAGAAATTTGTTTTTACAATAGCAGCTCCCAGGATACACAATGTTTTTCATCTGTACTGCATCTAAACAGGAGCTTTTATTCAATTCTGGTTCCTTCCAGAGATCTGGAAGGAAAACTAGTTTAATGAAATGTTACACAATGAAATGGCAAGTAACATGTATAATTATATTTCTCTTAACATTCTTATTTCATTCATGACTATTTTAATTATATCTCCCCGTGCTCTCTGACATGTGTTGTAAAAGAACACCAAACACGAATGTGTTTCTGTCTACGTGTTCCACACTTCCTCCTACAATCAAAACACTAACGTGTTAAAATTCAACATGCCAAGACCTCGTAACACACCCTAATTCCAACTCTAAATCCTGAGGTACTATTCTGAAAGTGTCTAACTCTGAAGTGTAGCGTCAGAGAGCCTAACTACATCATCAACCTTTAACACATATTCACCATGATTTAGTCTTTTTACAGTCACACGAATAAAAAAAAAATTTAACATTCACTTTTACCATATCACGGTATTTCTTAACATTTAAAATAACAGTTCACATTGTATATAAGAACATATCAACATGCCGTTAATTTTACACATTTGAAAACATACATTAGTAGTACATTGTTAACTTCTATTCTTTTCAAAGCAAGTGCCAATTCTTTCTACATTGAAATACTACATTTCAAAAAGTCTTTCAGACTAAAACTTCTTTCTTGCTAGAATGCTTTAAATAAAATTTATACCATAACTTTTTACAATATTTAAGTCTTTAAAAAACGCTATTATACATCAACTTTAGTTTTACGCGCGAGTAATTGAAAAACATAATACCAAAATCGGTAACAACTCATTTCTCGCCCTTTTGGCGATAAAGGTAGACCTCGCATGAGGTAAAACTTCTTGAAATCTGCCACTTGCAGTAAGAATGAAAGATTAACTTAAGTTTGCAAAGTAACATAAAATTTTACTTATCTTTGTGATATTCGGATATCCTTTTCTGGGCCCAGTCCTTAAAGGTATTGCAGATAGTTGTTTGATTTATCCTCCTTCTTGTACGGGCTCGCCCTTCAGTGCCTTCCTCTGGAAACTTCCTTTTTTCACCAGTTCGGTCACCCTTAAATACCTTCTTTTTCTCCTCTGCTTGTGGTCTTGGCCGTTTGATGGCAGCTGGTCTTGGCGGAACCGGGAAACTTCTTTCGTGTGCCTGCTTGGACCTCGTTGCTGGCCGTTCAAATTTTCCTTGTAACTTTTCCTCCGCCGCTGATGGCCCTTCCGCAGTTCGGCGACATTTGCTGCGGAGAGTCTTGTCGGATGAGTAGATCTTCCGTTTTAGAGCCGGGTTATAGTTGCCGTCATTTCTCCTGGTTCTCTTCACATCCGTCGTCCTTCTCCCTTCTTCATTCTGGGGGTGTTCGTGAACTCTCTTTTCTGGACGGTGGAACGGCTTCTTTTTCTTGTTACCTTCAATTTTTCCGCGGGGAAATTTTCTTTTCACTTGCTCCTGCCTCTTAATGGCTTGCCCTTGTACTTGTCGTTTTTCCACCTCTGGAGCTTGTGCCTGCGGTGTCTGCCATGCCGGATCCTGCAAAAGATCTGAAAATATTTGCATTTTATTACGATCGAAGTAGGGTTTGATTTGATCAATGTTTGCGGAGCAGGTTTCACCATTTCTGGCTTTTAACACTACTACAGCGTGAGTTATTTTTTCTATAACATATGGTCCTTCAAATCGTGGAAAAAATTTGCCAGTCTTATCTTCTGGTGCTGAAGAAAGTGAATGCTTAATTTTTAAAACTTCATCCCCTACTTTATAAGTTACTCCCCGTCGTTTCAAGTCGTAATATAATTTTTGTTTTCTCTGTGCTACTTCAGTATTCTTCTTTGCTTTCTTAATTAGTTTTTCTATATCACCCATTTTAAATTCTGGGGCTCTTTGTTGCACATAAAATAATGTATCTAACGGCGTTATAATCTTTCTGCCTAGAAATAACTCAGCAGGAGTTTTGCCCGTTGTATCATGTTTTGCGGTCCTAAGGGCGAAAGCAAATTCATTGACATAGTTATCCCAGCTTTTATGAAAATTTTTAACATAACTACGGATAATTTTCACTATATTTCTATTGACCCGTTCCGCTATATTTGATTGCGGCCGATACGGGACCATTTTTAAATGACGTATGCCCAGTTTTTGGCACATGTCTTCAAATATATTACTTACAAATTGAGGACCATTATCCGATATAACTTTTAGGGGCGCCCCGTATTTTAAAATATATTTATTTAAAATAGAATCAGTAACTAATTTCGCGGAGGCTCGTTTTAAGGGAACAATTTCGGTCCATTTACTAAAATGATCAACCATAACAAGGGGATAGCGACTTTTATTTAACTGACTTTTTGGGAAAGGGCCCAATAAATCGATGCCAATTATTTCATTTGGGAATTCGGATTTAATACTATTTAGAAACCCGGCCGGGCGGAAATTAATATAATTAACTGCTTGACATGTTGGGCAGGACTGGACATACGCCCTTGTTAACTTTTGCAGTTCAGGAAAGTAGACTGCCTCGCGTACGCGTTGGATAGTTTTTCGAATACCAGCATGAGAAGCTAAAGGGCTGTATGGAGCTCCTGCAGGATATTTAATCTAAGACTAGCTGGGATAACAGGTCGAAATTCGTTGTTGGAATTCGTAGTTTTTGTATAAAATAATAGACCATCTATTAGTTCGTAATGGGCCGCCCTATTTCTTATCGCCACAATATCTTGGTGGCTAAAATTTTCAGGATCCTTTAAATACTCATAAATGCTTCCAAACTCAGGATCCTTACCCAGTTCGGTTATTACAGTTTCTCGGGAATTTATTGTACATGCTGTGAGCATTGCCACCTTTACGGTATTACCTTGTTCATCTATTTTAATTCTTGATAGGGCATCTGCTACGATATTTTCCTTTCCGGGGGTATGCTTTATTACCAGATTATATTCTTGCAGCTTGAGTGCCCATCTTATTAACCTTGGGGATAAATTTTTCCCTGAGTACAATCTAGTTACCGCAGCACGATCAGAGTACACTGTTATTGGCGCCTTTCCAAAATAGACTCGGAACTTTTGCACTGCTAACAGAACTGCAAGTGCCTCTCTCTCGGTCGCGGAATAGTTTCTTTGTGTTTGATTTAAAGTTCGGCTAAAAAATGCCACGGGCTGCTGATTTTGCGAAAGTACCGCTCCTACCGCATAATCCGAAGCATCCGCTGAAATTTCTAAATTCTCATCCTTTTCAGGAAATTTCAACACAGGGGCTTGCGTTAATGCTTGTTTTAATTTTTCGAAAGCACTATTGGCTTCGGCCGTCCACGAGAATCTTGCCTTTTTCCTTTTTAATTTTAACAATGGCTCAGCGATAGCTGCAAAATCTTTTATAAAGGACCTATAATATGAACAAAGTCCTAGAAAAGAAGAGAGCTTCTTTGCCGTGTTTGGAGTCGGATACTTTTGTACAGCGATTATTTTTGATTCGTCTGTCTCTATTCCTTTCTGAGATATCTTGTAACCTAAATATTTTAATTCAGGGGCTGCAAATTTGCACATTTCGACATTAACTTTTAGACCGGCCTCATTTAATAAAGAAAACACCTGTCTTAAATCCTGTACATGTTGGTCGAGATTATCACTAGTAATAATGATATCGTCTAAATAGATAAATGTGGACTTTCCAAGAACAGGTCTTAACACAATGTCCATGCATCGCTGAAATGTTGCCGGGGCCCCTGAAAGGCCAAACGGCATACGCAAAAATGCATAAGTGCCAGACTTGGTTATCAAAGCAGTCGTCTTAGGCACGTCCTGAGGCCTAACCCCTATTTGAAAATAACCAGTCGTTAAGTCTAAAGTCGTCATAAATTTGGTTGATTTTATGTTCCTTAGAATTTCTTCTATAATCGGTAACGGATATACCGGATATTTAGTTATGGAGTTTAATTTACGGTAATCAATCGCGAATCTCCACCTTTTCGGATGTGTCAAAGGATAGTCATTATTTTTCTTACATAAAACCACCGGGCTAGCATAACTACTTGAGATGGGCGTTATGATCTTTTTACGTAGCATATCGGTGATATGCCATTCTATAATTTTTTCCTTATTTTTATCATACCGGTATGGTTTTTAGCGAACTGGCATTGCATCTCCGGTGTCAATACTATGGTTAGTAACCTGAGTAAATCCTGGAATATCACTAAATAACGAAGCAAATTCACTTACCACTTGTCGGATTCTTCCTTGCTCGTCATTAGGGAGGTGGTCAAGTTTTAACATCGGCGGTTCAGCCTTTTCTGCACGAACTGGTTTCATTGTCAGCTTAAGGGACGCTTCATTAAAATCCAGTGTTGCTTGTGCGTCTGAAAGAAAATCTATTCCTAAGATTATATGTGCTTGCAGATTCTTTACTATAAAAAACATCACCTTTACTTGTTCGTCCTTGATACGGATATGCAGAGGTACTTTACCTATGCACTTACATCTTTCTCCTTGCGCAGCTAACACTGTGGTATTATCCGAATTATATATGCGATATTTACGAAAATACTTCCTAAAAAAATCTTCTGCCACACAGGAACACTGCGCGCCTGTATCCAGGAGTGCGGTGGCTGGGATATTATTCACCAACACTTCAATCTTCGGAAGAGTCAGATTTTTCACCATTACTGTATTTAACTTGTAGGAAGAGGGGTTTTCGTGGCCTTCGGATTTCCGCACCCTCCCGTCAGCAGAAATCCGTTTTAGTTTAAATCCTTTTTTGTTTCCATGCTTTCCTTCTTTTTCCACTGGCCTTGAGACTTTTTTCCTGGGTTGCTATTGAACTGTCGACGTTCGCCGGCTGTTTTTGAATGCTTGGGTTTCCTTGCCCACTGATTCACTTTGCCTCCGTAGCCGTGTGCTTGAGTTTGCTGTAGTCTTGGCGTACCAAATTGGTTTCGCTGTTGATATTGGCGTCTTCTTTCGACGTCCGCCGTTCTTCTACTTTCAAACTGGATTGCTAGCTCAAATAACTTTTCCAGTGTAGTCGGATTTCTTAATTCAATAAAGTCTTGCACTTGGGGCAGTAACCTCGGCAAAATCACTTGAATTATTTCGGGATCCGGACGGTTTCCATACAAGAGTTTGAAGACGTGAATTTTTCTTAAAATAAAGCTTGAGAGATTTTCGATTCTTTGCTGATATATACTGAAAAGTTCCGTTTCTAATTTCGCACGATCCCTTACAACAGGAAAGGCTTTTAGTAGGGCAGTCTTGAAATTCTCGTAAGTATAGGTGGGACTTCCTGCTTGACCCAAGAGACTTCTGCCTATACATTTGAACCAGTTAAGCGCTTGGCCCCTCAAAGCGCTGGTAGCTAAGGTAACTTTTTGAAACTCGTGCACGGGGTAGAGCATGAAGTGGTCATCCAATTTTTTCAAAAACTGGTTACCAGTGAGTTTCCATTAAATATTGCTTCTGCTTCATCGAAGCGCGCATGGTCTGGACGATGTAACCAAATCCTTCCAGGGCGGTAGCTGGCATTTCTGGATTCTGAGCCGTTTCTGCAGGCAGCACAGGTTCTTCTTGAAACTCGGCCATGGTTATTCTTCTTCGTTGGGCGCCACTATCAGGGTCAATGTTCCTTCTTACCTTCTTCGGGAACATGCAAGGACCTGACTCGGAACAGAGAGCTTACTAAAGCTATGTTCACTAACTGTGGGAAGTAGACAGGATACACAAGAAGGGTATACAAAACCCTTTATTTTCTCTATTTACAATGACTTCCGTACTTCGGAATACACAAACCCGCTACTTGGGGTCTAACGTAAAAGTATAAAAAATAGAACTAAACTCTAATTTAACTTTAAAATAATAAACGTGGAAGATTGGCCTTATATTAACAGGAAGCGTATGTAGTACAGCGAACTGTGAACACTACAATACGTTTTCAAGAGGATTAAAACCTCTGGCCTGGAAGGCAAATAGCAACTGCGTAAAACTTCTAAGGTAAGCGGCCTGCTTCGACTCACTGCTTCCTCTCTCTCGCTTGGCAAAAAGTCACAACTTAAATACTTGGCGTTCGCCAGACAAACTTTGCATAAAAACCTTAACGCTTATAATTCTGGCCGGAAGTAGAAAATAAGAAGTGATAGTAAAGATTTAAAATTAAATAAACGTTAGTAAAACTTAAGATCCTTACACTATATCACCAATTTTAAGATTTTTCTTGGCTTCTGGTGTACCGAAGAAGTGAGCATTTCTCAACTCAAGAAGATACTGATTTTTCCATTTTTTCCAGAACTGTTTTATAAGTGTTGTCTGATATTCTTTTCGTTTTATTAGACTCTTTCTTGTTGGAGAGTTATTCAGGATCTCAGCAAAGTTGTATGGATATTCATCCTTATGTCCGATCAATAGAAAATCAGCCGGTGCAAGCGGTTCAGGTTCATGTAAATCGTTGTAAACGTAGGTCAAAGGACGTCTATTCACAATATTTTCGACCTCTGTCAACACAGTCATAAATTCTTCAAAATTCAGTTGAGCTCTGCCTAATATCTTTTTCAACGGTTCCTTTATGGTTTTCATAAGACGTTCATAAAAAGCTCCCCACCATGGAGCAAGCTCGACGATAAATTTCCAAGTCAAGCCTTCATTTGCTAGAAAATTTTGAAAGTCTGTACCTTTAATTATGCTGTAAAAATACTGTAAATCTTTGGCAGCATATTTGAAAGTTTTCGCGTTATCTGAATAAAAGGTGCGACAGGTTCCTCTTCTCGAATTGAAACGTCTGAGAGCCAAAATGAATTTGTTTGCAGACATATTGGAAATGAGTTCTAGATGTAACGCTCGTGTAACAGCGCACGTAAACAATACGATGTATGATTTCTGAATGTCGTTTCCAGACCTGATGTAAACTGGACCTGTGAAATCCACGCCTGTAACATAGAAAGGTGGAGTTTCAACAATTCGATCTTTAGGTAACTGAGCTGTCATTTGTTTCGCTGGTTTTACTGCGTATTTCCGCACAAATTAAACAGTTCCCTAAGACTTTCTTTACCAACTGACGGCCTTTAGGAATCCAAAATTTCCGTCTTAGTTTGGCTAAAGTTGCTGCAACTCCCGCATGCAGAACGTTATTATGTTCCCTTTTTACAATTAATTCAGTAAATTTGGAATCTTTAGGAAGAAGAACTGGATGCTTCTCGTCAACTGTATATTCGGTTTCTTCTAATCTTCCCTTAATTCGAAGAATTTTATTTTCATCAAGAAACGGTGCCAAGCTGAATATATCAGAGCTTGGAGAAATTGACTTGTTAGATTGAAGAGCCTTAATTTCAGGTGTGAAGAAATCCATCTGGGCTTTACGAACACAAAAAATTTCAGTGTCCTGAATTTCAAAAGCACTTAATGTTCCACTATTAGCAGGCAGTTTTCTTGCCTTAGCAACGAAACGTCTAACCCATGCCATAATTCTGAGATATTTCAGCACATTACTGAATTTTGTTATATCCAATAGTTGATCATCTCTTTTCACAACAACGTCATAAACAGATATCTTACTACGGAGTTCTAGTTGCTTATCGTTTCCCACGTCAAACTTCGGTTGAACTGGCCAGTCTATACGTTTGTTTTGTAACCATTTTGGTCCAAACCACCAAAGTGAACAATTTCTTAAATTAGCGACAGTAGTTCCTCGTGATATGAGGTCGGAGGGGTTATCTTTCCCACGGCAATAATGCCAAGTATTGCTTTCAGTTAGTTTCTGAATTTCATAAACTATGTTTTTGATGAAAGATTTAAATCTTTCGGGAGATCCCTGAATCCAAAAATACGTTATTTGAGAATCAGTCCAGTGGAAGAGGATTACTTCGTATTTTAAAGATTTTGCTTTTTATCACTCAATCTAGCGGATAAAAGCGCACCTAAAAGCTCCAATCTAGGAAGTGTAAGGGATTTCAGAGGTGCAACTCTACTCTTGGAAACAACAAAAACTGTTTGAAAAGTTCCATTGTTCAAAACTATTCTCAGATATACCACGCATCCATAAGCTTTAAAACTAGCATCAGAAAAGCTATGGAGTTCTATTTGTTTCACATCTGCATCTAATATTCCTTCTAAATAGTAGCGGGGAATTCTGAGGTGGTTCAGTTCTTCAATTTCTTCGTACCAGGCTTTCCATTTATAACTAAGATCAGGTGGCAGTTCATCGTCCCAATCAATTTTGGCAGACCAGATTTCCTGAATCAGACACTTTATTCTTATAGTGAAAGGGCCATAAAATCCGACAGGATCAAAAATACGGCCTGCGGTTTGCAATAGAAAACGTTTTGAGTTGATTGACGAGGAAATGAAATTTGTCAAGTGCTGAGTGTCAAAATAAAAATTATCATTATCCGTATCCCAGTTAATTCCTAACACTTTGATCGGGACAACTTCAGGAGATTCTTGCATCGAAAATTCTTTGCGATGCCAAATATCTTTGAGTTCTTTGGAATTAGTATGCCACTTATGTAGTGATATGCTAGCTTCATTAAAAATGTTCACAATTTCTAAACTTGTTTTCAGGGCTTGTTCTAAATTTTGGTGACCACCAATAATGTCATCAACATACAGGTAGTTGTTTAAGAGTTCTACTGTTTCAGGATATATTTCTGAATATTTTTTAAGGTGATGCTTAATAGTAGCAGCTAGAAGAAAGGGACTAGATTTTACTCCAAACAAAACTCTTGTAAATCTAAAGGTTTTCAAACTCTCATTGTTATCATTAGGTTCATCTTTCCAAAAGAATCGTGTAACGTCCCTGTCTTCTTCATTTAACTCTATCTGTAAGAATGCTTGTGTAATGTCCGCTGTAAAGGCTATCGAATTTTGTCTAAATTTTATCAATAAATCAAAAATATCTGGATATAGGTTCGGACCAGTATATAAACAGTCATTTAGAGAGAGTGTTTTTGGTTTATGGGCTGAAGCATCATAAACTATTCTTAGTTTGCTTGTTGCTTTATCATTTCTGATGACTGCTCTATGAGGTAAATAAAATAGGGTTTTATCATTTTGATTGTCTTCTTGAACTGGTTCAATAATATGTTTTAACTCGTAATCCTTTAAAACCTCTGAGTATTGAACAAACAAAGAGTTATCAATTTTAAATTTGTTACTCAATTTCTTAAATCTTTCAAGTGCTATATCCCTATTATCTTCCATTAAATGTTTTGAATTCGGTTTCCAAGGTAATTTTACTTGGTATCTGCAGTTCTTATACCTGATATCAGATTCGAAAGATTTCATAATTTCTAAATCAACAGTTTTGTCGTTTTGAGTATCACTTTCCAAACCCAAGTTTTCTAGCTTCCAAAACTGTTGTAACTGATCTGATATCAAGTTTTCATTTACAATTACTTTCATAGTTAATAATTCACTATGATCATTATTTTCTTTACCCTGCAAACACCACCCAAATAAAGATTCTGTGGCTACTACATTTCTTGAAATTCTTTTAAATTTACCAGTAATTATAGAATAGTAGAAATCTACCCCTATGAGAATATCAATTTTGTCACTTTTTCTACAACAATCTGCTAATTGTAAATTTTGTAAAATTTTATTTTTCTTAGGAAAGTTTAAATCTGGAGGGGAGATAACAGTATTAGATATATTTTCGGTTTCAAGAAGCTCAATATATATATTAAGATTAGGATCGTTTAAATTTTCTAGTTTTGCTCTAACAACATTAAAGGTTTTTTCTAACGCACTTTTATCACCAAAGGAATAAACAGAAAGTGATTCTTTTCTAACAATCGGAAGTTCCATTTTAGTAGATACATCTTTAGTTATGAAAGATCTCATTGAGCCATTATCAAAAAGAATTCTGACATTTTCAGATTTATCATTATTTCGGATCAATGCAGAAGCCGTTTGTAATAATATTTTATTAGATCTATTTTCATCGGAATTATATGACGAAACAGCGGAAATAACGCTCGAATCCGACGTTTTCTTTTCAGGTTTTTCATTATCTTTTTTCTGATGGAATGAATAACAAATGGATTTCGAGTGTTTATTAAAGCAGAAGGCACAGTTTATTTTTTGTTTACAATTTTGAATCCGGTGAAATCGACCCAAACATAAAAAACACCGCGATTCACGTTTTAAGATCTCTTTTTTCTTTTCTACACTTAAAATTTCGCAATCCGCAGATTTATGATTTGTGTTCCCGCAGAACAGACACTGAGATTCGGATGACGCCGCTAATAACTCAACTGTAGACGGCTTGCTCGTTATGGCTGGAGAATGTTTATGTTTGAAGGGCAAATGCTTTTCCAATCGCGAATATTTTTCTCTAGAATTATAATTAACAGAAGCCGCGCGTTCTCTACTGAATACTTCGTTCCTCAAAAAGGCTAACAAACCTTTTAAATCCCAATTTTCGTCTTTAATTTTTCGGCTAAAATCAAGAACGAATTCATTAGGAAGTAATTTCAAAATTAAAGGTGTTAAGAGATTTCCGTAGGTATCAGAGTCTATTTTTAATGCTTCAAGATTTCTTATCTGTACTTCGTCGTGATCTAAAAGTTTTCTTAATCCGTTTATATCATTAGGATTTCTAACAGGTGAAGTACTTAAGAGTTGTCCTAAATGCGAATTAATTAAGATGTTCTTTTGACCAAATCTGGAACGTAGCAGTTCAAGAGCAGCTTCGTAATTATTTTCGATGAGAGCGAAACCAGAAATAGCTTTGGCGGCTGAGCCACCAAGAAAGCTTTTTAAGTAAATTAATTTTTCTATTTTTGATAAATTCGGATTTTTATCAATCGCATTTTCGAACTGACCTATGAATTCTAACCAATCCGAAGAATCACCATGAAATTTAGATATCGTTAATTTTGGAAGACGAGTGAATTTGTTACTTTCGTTTTGGGATTCTGTAACGGTTTCATTAGAAACGTCTCTATTTGCATTGTCCGAATTTTCCAACTTATTCAACTCTTTCAACTTTTTCTTTCCTCTAAACTGCCACACTTGAATTTTCTCTTCATATTCCAAAGCGGATGAGATTTCAAGTTCAAATTCGTCTTCTTCGACTTTTAATTCTCGTTCTATTTCAGCGTCTAAATTGCTCAAGGATTTTGATTTTTCGTTTAACTGGTCTAAAATTTCTTCTAATACATTTACATTTATTTATACTACTATCATCTTTATTCAGTTCGGTTTCAATTTTCTTTAATATCTTGGACACTCCGGTCCTCAATACCTTTCGTTTCGATTTCAGTTTAGCAATAAGATCTTCCATATTATATAAAATAGAAAATACAGGCTTACCTTGGCTGTCTTCGCATAAAATGATATCCAAAATTAAAAAACACAAACTTCTAAATTGGCCAAAGGTTCTCGGCACCGATGCGCCATATTGCGAAAGGTGGTTCTAATTCTAAATGAAGTTTCATAAGTATACTTCAACAATCTACAAAAATAATCATTTTATTTACAAAGCAACCTGGATTGCATCGAAGGTTCACTGCTCACTAACTACGTCGCAAACTAAAAAACTAACATTCTTTTTCAGAAGCGAAGCGCCCTCTAACGGCGATACATAAATCATTTGGGGGATTTTTCCACACTGGATAAGTCAGCAGATTCTGTGGACAAGTAAGAATAATTCTATAAACGCCACCCAACATTCAGGATTTAATTAACAACGAGGATATGATGTTTATTAAATGAATTTTAGAACATAAAAAACCAACTCATTTTTATCCTAAAATGTATTTTTGTGCGTAGCGTATTTTCATTATATCCTTAAAATTCTAATTTAGAATGTAATGGTCAAGAATTGAATCCTAATCATCAGTAATATAATAAGTAATTATTACGGTTATTAATAAATCCTTCTTATAAAGTAATTGCAAATATTTCAAAAAACTTTCTATCTGAATGCAAATATTTTTCTATGCAAATATTTTAAATTTTATATTAATCAATATTGCACACGATATTATTTATTTCCACTTCAATTCTTACCGTCAGTTCCAGTAGAAGTTACAAATCAATTATATTTAATTAAGGATTGGATTGGATTATTTAATTATGGCAAAGCACACGAGGGCTATCTGCCTAAAGGGAGGGATGCCTTCATGGAGGACTTTCTAAGGTAAACTGGGGCTATACATGGGGAAAACCACGAAAACGCCGATGCGGCCAGCCCGTTCGCGAGATTCGAACCTCGGACCAAACTACCAATGATCAGCGTCTTTACCGCTCGGCCGCTGGTGGGCTATTTAATTAAGGAATGACCATCTAAATTTAGAAACAGCGTACCGTAACAGCAATTCAATTATTGGCGCCGTATCTTTCATGTTACTCCCGATTGGCAAGCTACATGATTTTTAATGAGTATTCGGGTTTTGCTAGTAACTTCCCTTGGAAATCGCGCTTAAACTAGGTTAGTTGGTTATTTGAACATAGAAAGAACATGGGAGCTATTTGATTAAGATGCTTTCATAGAGAACCTTTGTAAAGAGAACCTAGAAAACTACGAAAACCAACCAAATTTGTCTTTATATGATTTTTTCCTCCCCAAAACTAAAGGCCTTTCAAAGGAAAGTTTCTTGACATTGAAGAGACAAAAGGAGTATGACATCTACTTTTAGAGGCATGTCAAAAACAGATCTCTACAAGCCTTCTCTTCCATTACATGTTGTGCATTCAAACAAATAGTTGCATCAGCGTAAATTCTATAATCTATTTTTTGTTACACTCTTATTACTTTATTAACATACAGTGAATATATACTAAACCTTTTACTTCAGCTTCAGTAATTCGGAATTTTTGACGGAATTGTTGTCGGAACTAGGACTTGGAAGATAAGTCAAATTGAATATTTCGATAATTCAATAAATTCATGTTCGAAGTTTCAATATTTTATTTTCGGAGGGAGGGGAAATTTTTTCAGGTTTGGTCTAATATCCTAAGTATATTTGCTTCGATTCTTTATTTTTTATACAGATATGCAAGTGTTCTTACACACTTGCAGTATTATAAGTTTTCATTCTACATTCCAAATTAGGCTTAAAAACTACATGTAAAAACTTCTCAATTAAGTAATTTTTCATGTCGTAGTTGTACACATCTAAAATACTTAACCTTCAGTACATTTCTTTACTTGTATAGTAGAAAATTCTGAGGCTATGATGCATATAAAAGAATAATTAAATTTCAAGATGAAAATTTTCTAAAACGAAATATTTTTATTTTCTTAGCTCTGTATATGAAACAAAGCATCTTTATCTAAAAAGTACTTGAGCAGCTTTTCTTGAGCCATTGTGATTGAGTCCAGATTAACATACAGAATTTAAGACCATTCATCAAAGAATTTTATTTTTGACCCAGTAATGCAAGTCGAAGAAACATTAAAATCAATATTATACAGAGGATGTTCGAACATTTTTAGACGATTTTTATTTCTCCCGGCTTCTTAGCGAGCCTTCGTGGTGTAGTGGTCTGCACGCTCAGCGCGTAGTGGAGAGGTCCGCGGTTCGATTCCCGGCGAAGGCGTTGCATATTTTTCATCTTGCCTGCTAAAAAAAATACCTAATGTACGAACAGGCTTTGTAATTAACTTGAAATTAAACTTAACTTGAAATTAAATTAACAAGTTGAAATTTCTCTAAATCATAGAATAGTAGAATATTTTATATCGTAAAGCATAGTTGCATTTTAATAGAGCTAGTTAAATAATAATAATAAAAAAAAACTGAATAACAAATTCGCTTGTTATTGGTACCGTCAACGCTCACAGGTACTATGAGAAAATAACAGCATAACAGAAACAAATAACAGAATTGTTTCTGTGTCAACATAACAGAAACAAATACACCGAATCAAAGAAAGGAAATAAGACATTTTCCTGTCTCCCGTCATACTGGGCCAGCTGACGAAAGTCAATTTGCATTTATGATGTCTCTAAAGAGCGACTTAGAATATATATTTAGATTTATATATAATATTGTTCTACAGTAGGTATTTTGACACAAAATATGAATTCTTCTGAAATAACATACTTATGCTTTCCCAAATTAAGATTCTACGACTTAAGTTATGCCTCATATTAAATTTTGAAAAATTTGGTGAAAAACGTACCGAGAAATTTGAAAATTTAACTTCGCGTACTTTTTTAAATTTGCGCCAAGAATTATTTCCTTAGCGGAATTCTTGATGTTATGGTAACCAATTTTCCTCTCCCTTTTATTGTGCATGAGAGGAATATAAAATGCATAATTCATTCTTTCAAGCAATTTTAAGAAAGTATGTAAACCACATTTGTCGTAATTATCACTTATAATGAAAGTTTACTTTTCAAAATGCGCCAGTATATAAAATGACCTATATCTTTGGAAATTTTGAATAAAACCTTCTAAGTTTTTGCATGTATATCTAGAAATACATCTATTACAAGGTGATGGCAAAACTTTTGTAGGTTAAAATTCTAAAAGTTTTTCAAAAGCTTTATAAAAATTACTTATAAATACAAATTTTAAAAACAAATCAGAAAATGCTGCGTATTTTATTGGATTGTACCTAAGTTTCCAACTGTGAAGAAAATTAAGAGTTAAAAAAAAAAGAGATATTAATAATACCAAATTCAATTAACACTGAAGAGCTAAAATTTTGAGAGCTAAAGAAAACTATTGCAATTTTTACAAAACTGTATACTTTGGCATAATTTGAGTTCTAAAATCGAAGTATGGAAAAAAAAAAATTGATGTGTTATTTCAGAAAAAGTCCAATTTTGTGACAAAATATCCAGAGCATTTGCTGTATACAAAACCTAATGTACATCCTAAGTCGCACTTTCAGGACATGAAAAACGCATGTTAAATTTCGTCAATCAGTCCAGTAGAACGGGAGATAATGAACAATCCCCGCCTTTTCAGTGCGAGGTTTTGTACATTAGTTTATTTTAGATTAAAGAAATCTGATGTGGATACCCCCATAACTTCCTTGTACACTGCGCAAAAAAAAAAAAAAAAAAAAAAAAAAAGAAAAGAAAAGAAAAGAAAAAAAAAATCAACAAAATCTGAAATGTTTCAGATTTTAAATTACTTCCAAAGGGGCGTTTTTTAACATTTTGTGTGTTATCTTTCTTTATTAAATATCATGTTCCTCGCACTTAAACCATAAGATCCAGTGCAACAGCAATATCGCAAAATAGTTTTAAAACGAGCATATCTTTAGAATTTCCGATACAGAGACTCACGCGCTGGAGATAAAAATGTTTTTTCTGCACAACGTTGCCATTGCTCGCTTTGAAATCCTTGAGTTTGTTAATCAAAAATTCGTCAAAGTTTTAAAAAATAGGAAATCGATCATAAAACAAATTTCAAATTTCAAATTTGGTCTTCCACATGCTCATATTCGTTGGAGGATTACGTTATTCAAAATTCGATGACTCTATGTACCGTTGTTTTATCACAATACGAGAAATATACATACATTTATGCAGATTTTTCATTATTTAATTTCTTCAAATATAATGCAGGACTCTAACAATTTGTGGCAACAGTTTGAAAAGTGAACCGATATTTATGAGTCCGACGCAAAATGCCAAAACGAAACTAATAGTCCTTCGGGATTCAAATCCCTTTGGACTAAAAAGGGGGGGTGACAGTTCTGAATCTTAAGCGATTGACGAAATTTAAATTGCGTTTTTCATGCTTCCAAAGCTCGACTTAGGACATATGTCAGATATAGCATTATTCTAACATAGGTATTTTGACCTAAAATTGGATTTTTTCTGAAATAACACAACAATTTTTTTTCCATAATTCGATTTACGACTCAAATTATGCCTAGATTTTAAATTTTGTAATTTTTGGTGAGAAATTGATGGAGAAATTAAAAAATTTATCTTGACAAATTTTTTAAGTTTGCGCTAAGAATAATTCACTTGGCGTACTGCTTAACGTTTTCTGTGTAAAATGCATAAAACATTTGATGACTTCCTTGTACCGCCTGTTAAATTATGCACACTTTTTACTGCATTTCATTTAAACCTTTTTTGTTCAAACTTCTTTAGAGATATATTTCTCATTCAGTCAATTCAGTTCTCACTTCCCGGCAAGACAAAAGTACATAAAATCTCAAAACATCTTCATTAAAAATTGTAAAGTACAGAAAAACGTAAAACACCAGATACAGTCAAAAGCAGTTAAAAATTATTTTTACAATTAATTTCGAGTTTCTACGAAAAAAAAAAAAAAAAAAAATTCGGCCAGCGGTCAGGAAGACAGATTGTTCGGTGTACAAAACTGAAAGTTTGATTTTGGTCTCCTCGGCAAAAAGACACTGAAGTTGATGCAGAAACTGACTTAAATCATAGTTCTTCTAAGAGTTTCAACTTAAACAAATGGCTTAGTGCCAACTAAACAATTTTAAATTGTTGATAATACTAAAAATATTGCATGCCGATTAACTAAAGGTATAAAAATTTTAATCGGAACTTAAATTAGCAGAAAATGCGAGTCAGCACATAAAGAATAAAAATACTGAGCTCACCGAACCAGGTAATAGAAAGGGTATATATACACATTTATATACTTTTGGTGCGGCCGATTGCAACTAAAAAGTGAGGTGCACAACTACGTGTTATAGTACTCCCTATACAAAATTTTAACGTTCAAAGGCCACTCATTTTTTAGTTTTGCGAGTCACAAACATACGTGCGCACGTACTTACGTAATGACATCCCAAAAAAATCCTTTCTGAATAGATTTTAAATTTATTTTACAATCAGTTATGCGAAAAAGAGTACTTTATTCTGCCCGTATGTAAAATGTCGTGCAAAAATATCGCTTAAAAGGATTCGAGAATGATCAAAATTTATGTTTTCGTTGAAATATGATACCAAATATATTTCCTTTACTTCGTACAAGGAAGTAAGAAGTATACCTCTTAAGAATTTTAAAAAAGAAAAAAACAAAGGAAAGAAGAGTAGAAAATAGCTAATCAAATTCTAGATTGCATATCCATTCAATTGTTTAGTATTACGTCAATGTTATATCGGCCTTTAGTAAATGAAAAACTTTCATTTATTAGGTAATAATACTGAGAAAAGCAATATTGCCTTTTTTTGAAAGCACCTAGAATTCCTCTCCTATAAAAGCGCTGAATTTTATTTAAATTTTGCAGTTACTGAGTTTCTTACCAAGATGAAATTTAATCTCGTGGTAAGTTTCTTTTGAAATATTGCTTGAAATTTCATCTAAAATGTCTGTGTAACTTTAAAATGGCAATTTCGGCAAAATAACGGTTTTGATTTTTTTTAAATATAAAGCTGAATTATTTATCTTTCAAATTCTAGTAAAAATTCGCTTTTTGCCTCATTTAGAAACTGAGTTACAAGTGTTTGCATATTAATTTACAGTTTAGTTTGGAAACTGAATGTAGTTTTTGTGAGCCAGAAATTAAACGAAATGTTTATATATATGATTACTTCCTTAATGACTCATCTCAAATTAGATGTTGTCACTCAGAAAATATCTGTAACTCAAAATTTAACTTTAGAAAACCTTAAATTATATCTGAAAATTTGTTTTTCCTTTTCGCTAATTTGATTAAAATTTCTTCTAATCTATTGTTTTTGATTTATGATACTTTTCTTTGGTTTATTTCTGTAACGTTATAAAATGCTATTGTATTAAAGATTACATGTTGTAAATCGTCTTTTTCAAAGGTAACGGTAGAAAGTGTCAGAAGAAAATGAAAATGCCAGTTTTATGGAAACGGTTTTACTAAAACCTCTATGAGCATATTAGATAAAATATGTGATACTCGAGTTTCTTTTTTCGCTTCAGTATATAAAATGAATTTTATTTATTAAAATTATCAGTTATATTAAAGGGATTGTAATGCCATCCAATAAGCTGGCTACAAAGATGTTTCGTGGTTTTCTCGATGTGTAAGACAATTCCTTAGAAAATCTCAACGAAGGCATCCCTTCCCTTGAACAGATAGCTCTCTAGTGCTCTACTATAATCAAATAAACCAAAGCAAACTAATTATGGTAAAATATGTCCGGATCTACTTTAAGTTTACATTTGCACTGGCCCAATAAGACGAAATTTCACTAAACTGGATAAAAAATATAGCAGTAAAAGTCTTTTCACCAAAGGATTCTCTACTTGGTATAGTTGCAATAGAGTAGTCAACACTTGAACTGAGTGCTCACAAGTTAAAACGTGTGGCACTATTCATAACATAAGTAGAATTTTCTTAAATTATTTGTCGGAGTTCTATAACCTAATTTTGTATGCTAATCGTGAATACATTCCACATGTGTTTCTTCGAGTGGAAATCATATTTATTTCTTTCAGATTATATAAACTTCCTTTGAAATGATCAAAATCTTAATAAATATGGCATCAAGAATCTGTAAGCCCACTTTATATTCATTGCCAATTAACTTTCTCAAGGATAATAAATTCCTAAATAGAGGCAGGCATCTCTTAATCGTAATTTATATTTCCCGTTTTGATCACTTTCGTACTTGATGAACAGGCTATTTTTCCTACACTAACACTGTATTATCATTAACTATTGTTATTCTTTCAGTTGTGAAGTTGCTATCAAAACATATAAATAGGTTTTTATCATAACATATGTGGATTGTGGCTCTAGAACCGGTATACAAGTAACGAAGGAAATTATTTAAGCGTACAAAAACGATGATGATTAGACTTAATTATGCGATTAATGTGCCTTTCATTATGTGATTTGAATTCATACCCATACTGATTAAGTGGCTTTGAGTTACTTTTCATTTAGTATGCTTGCTAATCCGCCTCAACTTTCTAATCAAAGACTAACATTTGGTGAAAAAAATTTGCCTTAGTTAAAAACTTACATATATTTTCCATTCTCATTAAATGATAAGCCATTTGCTCTTTTTTTTTCCATTACAAATTACTGATTCATCTTCTCGAAAATACAGCATTTCTATGATGAGATTTGCCACCTTTCGTTATTAATTTGCTGTCCCTGAATTTGGTAGTTCATTAAATATGACATCCTATAAAATCTATTTAAACAGGCAGACAGAAAGAAGTACAGGAGGCACCAAAACATCGCCATGGGCAAAACTGGTATCTCCCCACTGCACGAACCATCTATAGAAGTGTACCCTGACCGGGCACGCTAACACCATGCTCGGGAATTAGTTTACATTGCAACAATCATAATACACAGTTATATATTAATGGTGCATAATTTGCATAGCAGACAATATTGTCTCAGATATACTTTACACGGGTACTTTGCAAGATCAGTTTCTTTTCTAACATTCATACAGTGATCGATCAGCTTATCTATGAGCACAGGACTTAGATCTAAAACCAGCCCATACTAATCCAGGTATTCTAATCTTTGCGCAATTAAGAAGGAAACGAAAACAGACACATTTCATCAATTTTATCCCCAAAATCGGTTTGTATCATGATATCGTATACGCAAGACATTTGCTAGAACTTGGTCTCGTAACTTGAATGGAACTATTATATTCTTTCATCGTGTTCTCATGATATAAGTCGTTAGGACATCCAGTTGGCAACTGAAAGATCTATGGTTCGAATGCCGACAAGGGCACGGCTGATGTTTCATGTTTTCTGTTCTAAAGTACTTAATAGTCTCTTGCTATGTGGACCAAACTAAAATGTGGTGCACCATGACCCATCAATACATGGACTTGTTCTCGTGGGTCTTTTTATTCTTCTCAGATGTGCTTTAAATGGAGTAAAATATCGAGAACTGTCGTATTCCCTAGCTCTATAAATAAAAAATTATGAAGCAATGCTTTGCCAAAGTCCTATTACTGATGTAAAGAATAAAAAAGGGTTTTGTATATACAGCTAAAGAAGAAAACTGAACTCTGATAAGAAATATCTCTGATTCTCGCATGAATACGTATCCCTCCCATGCTACCAAACAACTTAACAGGCCCTTCAGTTGACTATGAGACTCATACACGTTAAAACACGTTGGAAGTAGACCAACTATCTCTCTTCCTAGATGGTCCTCTTAAATATTCAGTTCATTATGGTCTTGTGAATGAAAAGATTAGTCCATTCAGTGAACTCCGTGGTTTCCGAGGTATGGGTTTATGGCAGCTGCTCTATGAAGTCTGGCATTATCATAGCTTAAACGAAAGTTTCAATTACCATAGTAGCAAAAGGTCTCAAATGAATTACGCCTCGATATTTGACGGTAATCAAAAATCCTTCGACAAACTCATAGAAGTCACTAAATGTATAAGAACTGATATTTATCTAAGGTAGGAACTATCCTCCGTATCATGTTCCTTTTCAAGAATGTTGAAGTGGTTGTATACTTTCTTTTCCATTTTCTAGACCCTGATATCATAGATACACAATTCAGTTAGTACTTGTATTCATTTGTGAAAATTATTTGCTCCATTGTCGTTTGTTCTATGTGACATGTGGCTCGCCAATGGCCGAGCGGTAAAGTCGCTGAACACTAGTATTTCGATCCAGGTTTTGAATTACGGCGAATGTATGTATGGGAATTTTTGTGGTTTTCCCCAAGTATAGCGTGTTTACGAACCAGTTTCCTTTAAAAAGTCCTCCACGAAGGCCTCCCTATTCTTAGGCGAATAGTGTTTGCCGTACTAAGAGTAAACCAAACTAAATAAGCAAATCCATACGGCATGGTGTACTTTTGTGAAAAACAGGCTGCATTTAGAGTGAACAATGATAAAGTATCGCTAATAATCCTTACGTTTGAACAAATTCTTCCTTTTCGATATTTAAGAAAAACATTGGTGGTATATTGCAAGAAAATGTTTTTGTACCTTATTATCGAAAAATCCAATGAATTACAGGAGAGGAAGAGACCCTGAAGTTCCTACTCTTTCGTCAAGAATGATTGGATAAAAGTTGAGTTCATATGGAATATTTTTAAACGAAATCTGCATTTGGAGGATTTTGCTTCAATCGATAATTAAATATTTAAATTTTTTAGTGTTAATATTAATTTTTAAATGTAGAAACGAGATCAAAACATTTATCTAACACACCAGAATGTAACATTTTCATCAGTTACCGCGACACACAGTTTTCACACCAGTGCATTTTATATAACACAGAAATTGTGTTTTATACCATTTCTGCGTTTAAATTAATTGGTTACGTAATTGGTAATTGGTTGGGCAATTGAAACTTACTCTATAAGTCCCGTGTTGTACATTTGCTGTACACGCGGAGATTGTAAGCATTCAAAAATAAATTAATTGGATTATTTATGCTTCCTTTTACAGGTTCTTATCTTTGGAATGTTGATCACTGCAAATGCAGTTTCTGGGTGGATCATTCCCTTTCTTTGGCCTGGAGTTACAGGTGAGGCAGACGCAAGCATACGCTTGAATACCCCGGGATATCGAAATGCCCCAGACGAAAACGCACGTGTGGGAGATGGATATAATCGCAGAACTTACTTCCAAGAGTATCGGAGAGAATGAAAAAAGTCTATATTGTTGATTGAATTCACCGAATTGTTAATGATATGAACTGAATAAAACTGAATTGCTAATAATTACTGATTTGTTAACAATATTTTGTAAGCCCATGTTGGAAATTCGATTCCAATTACTGAATTAATTTTTCTTCTTTGTTTACCACACACAAAGAAAGTGATATGTGATTATCCTTTTACATTTAACTATCTTTCTTAAATACTTCAAAAATAGTTTAAAAAGAGTTAAAATCAACATTTTACGTAACAGTGTAGATCAAAGTCAAAACGACAGAAACAAGTACCCCGAGTCAAAGAAAAGGGAAAAAGAAAAGAAATATTACATTTTTATATCTCCCTTTGACTTTTTCTGAAATGGCGTATCGATTTCTGCCGTATTTCGATTTTACGTCTCAAACTATGCCAAAATTTTAAGTTTCGTAAAAATCACCCAGGTAGATTTTAAAAAATTAGATCTTAAAATTTTAACTGTTCTGTATTAATTGAATTTGGCATACATTTATTAATATTCCTTTTCTTACACTAACCGGATTCCTTTCCCCCCCCCCCACAGAATTCGAGTTTGGGCTCAATCCAAATAAAATTCACAAATCATTTTTGATTTTTTATAATTTGTATTTTTAAATAATTTATTTAAATTTTTCGAAAGAAATGTTATATTCTCAAAAAATGTTGCATTGAAAATTTTTGTCACCTTCTTAAAGTAGACGTATTTCTAGGCATACCTACAAAAAAAATCAGAGATTTTTTATTCAAAATTTACCAAGACGTACGTGAATTTATAAATTGGCCTGTTTTGAAAGTAGACATCTATAGTAACAAAATCTGTGGCCATTTGTCTGTTTGTTTGTTTGTGACATTATTTCCTCCGGAACGGAGGGGAGGTGAGTTTCGAGAGAGTTATCCCCGAATTCCAAAAATTCGTGGAAAGCCATTTCAACGCACTCTTATCTTCGTATGACTTTAACTAGAAGAGATATTAATTAAAAACTCTGAAAACGCTGACTTTTGCCGTCATTTCTTTGAGTGGCAATAGTCTCGTATGCTGGAGGTACAAAAATCTTTATTTCGAAAAGTCACAGATTTTTCTATTTTGATGATGCAGAGAATTACATTTTCTGATGTTGACAAGGCTTCATAGCTTTAGTGGGGGGGGGGGGGGAATCGCTAAGGTAAATTTTGTTTTCTGTTCTATTGGCTTTCTTTGATGATGGATACGGAAAAAGTCTTGGATTCGAGTGCTAGGAATGATATTTTTAGACAAAATCTTGAATTATTTGAAGCTAAATACGATTCCATTGATTTAGAAGAACTCCATCAAATTAAGAATGGACTTTTGTTAAATATTGTAAATCCTTTTAGGAATAATGATCCTCACATACCTGAAGATTTAACTGTACGAGCTCAAAATCTCATTGAGAGTGTTGACATTAAACTCACCCAATGCACTAATCGGGAAACTACTAAGATTAACCAATCAGGAAAACGAAGATCGTCTACCGCTAAAACTGCCCCAGTTAAAAAATCTGGAATAGAATGGATAACCCTCCAAAAACTCATAAACGGACTGTAAGTGAATGGATTTCGCTGAGGACATATGCCACACACCAGTTCATTAATGCGACTGAATTTACTTGCTGACGCTTTTATTTTTACTGTTGCTAAATGCTTTTTTTTAAGACATAGAGAAGTCATTCGACAGAATATGGCGCAGGCCCTTTTATTTTCCAAAATAAAACAAATTTTTATGCCAACGTAGGATTCAAACACATTTTTAGAAGTCGAACTTTGATTTGTCAAGACCTGAATTCTTATCATTACTCTAGGGTTCAGTGTGTTTCTGTCTTTATTAGGCTAGAAATCTTCCTCTAGAAATCGCGCATAAATTAGGTTGGTTGGTTTGTTGCTTAAATACGGCAAAATGCATGGTGACTATACGCCTAAGGGATGAAATGCCTTCGCGATGAAATTTTACTAAGGAAAAGTGGTTCGTATACACGTTGAACATGAGCAAAATCACAAAACCATCCAGCCAGCTTGTTCGTCTGAGTCGGTTCCTGGAACGAAGTATCAGCAGTCTTTAACCGTTCGGCCACTAGGTTGGACTGCTTAAATTAAGAGCCAGGTTAATTATTAGATTTGTAAAGCATTGTATGTTAATTAAACGATTATTTTGATTTGAGTCTTTACTATAATTTCTCCTTTCCGTATTCCACACCAGAATGCGAATTGGCTTTGTGTGTACATAAGCTGAAGGTTACTAGCTAATGCTTTAAATACGCGTCGATAAAATACATGAGCCAACTGGTTCTATTTAATGTGTAGTCTTAGAATAAGTTATCAACTTTCGCAATTTAGTTACCTGTTCTGCTAATTTAAAATATTCCCAAGTGATGGAAATTTATAAGTGTACTATAACAAGTGGTAGTACAACTTGTGTCTTTAGTTCAAACTGAGAGTAAAATAAAAAAATTATTAGAGTTTATTATTAATGTTATTATTTAAACATTCTATATTTTGTGAGTTGCCAAGACATAGCGATACCTCTCTATCTATCTAGTAGAGTTTGCGGGATTTTAACTCTAGTTTCCATTATAACAGGAACCTTGCCGATTTTAAGTTGCTGTCTGATTTGCGATTATTTAAAGTATTATTATATTTTCAGCCACAAACAGCAGAGTTTGTTAACGAGTTAGTTTTTAAATTACCAAGACGTAGTGCAAATTAGTGCACATGAACGTTCAGTTATACAGGGTGTTTTATAAAGTCCCGGACCCATTTTGATGTTTAATAACTCATAAAATAATAATGATATAAACAAACTTATGCCATTTATTTGATGGAATAACTTATATATTTTTCTTCACAGGTTTGAATATCTTTACTTTTGTAAATATCGTCTGCGCGTGTGGTTAATTTCAGATAATTTCATTTTCCGGTCTAAATATCTACTTTCCTAAATATCGTCTGCTTATTAATTGCAATTTTCTCTCTTTTGTTTTTGGCAACTATTGCAATGTTATGTTTACTTTTGATCCGTTTGTTCTAGTACTTTTGTATGTGATGTTTTATTCGACCGGATATTAAGGAGAATGCATACACCACAACACATACTTGTCGGTAGCTGGCGTGAAATTGAATCTCGACTTGACTTAAATACTCTCTACTTCTCGTTTGCCTTTAAAGCGATTCTGAAACCTCATTCTGGTAAGGAACTGTAAGCTGAAGCTAGAAGAGACAGCAAAGGAGCTTTAATTTAAAAATAATTGTTATGAAACTAAGCTATACCTTGCAACACATTAAATAGAATAAGCTGGCTCATGTATTTTACCAGCGCGCATTAAAAACATCGGCTAGCAAGAATGGTGTTGTCAGAATATTATTTATATAAACAGAACTGGTTAAAAATAGTAAAAGCAAGACGCGATTATCTAAAGATCTCTGAACTAAACATTCAAAACCCTCAGCTTAAACACACACAAAGCTAAAAATGTCGCAGAAAACGAGCTCCTTTTAGAGTAAGTATGGTGTATAGCGAATAAAAAATGGATGATGATTGCGAATACATCATCAGAAAGAATCATTAAGAAAAAGAGAGAAATCATTAATAAATTAAGAAATCATCTCAAGAAATTCAATAAGGCATTAAGGTTTCCTTGAGGCAATAAGCTTTTAAGAAAAAAAAAAAAAAAAAAATTAAGGCATGAAGAAAACAAAATATTTATTTATTTATTTTTATTAAATTCTTTTTATTTATTTGCATAAAATGTAGTTTTTTTTTTTTTTTTTACTTCCTTGTACGAAGAAAAAAGGAAGTATTGTAATCGCGAAAAATTTCGGGTATCATATTGCAAGGAATTTATCCATTTTGACCGCTATCGAATGCAATTTAACGATGTTTTTGCGGGACATCTGTACGTAAGGATAGAATAAATGATTTTTTTCCCCATAAAAATTATAAAACTGATTTAAAATGAATTCTGAAGAGAACTTTTCTTAGCATCTGTGCGTACGTACATATAAGTACGTGTCTCGAAAAACGAGTAGCCTCAGAACATTGAAATTTTGTACATAGGACTGCTATAACATGTAGATGTGCACCTCGTATTTTGGTTGCATTCGACCGCACCAAAAGTATATAAATATATGTTATATATAATATCCACTCTGTTGCTCGGCTCAGTGATCTCAGTTTCTTTATTCTAATATCTTTGTAAATTGTGCATTTTTTGCTTAATTTTTTCTTACATGTTTGTAATTTGCATTTTTTTGCATAAAAATGATTGAATTATGTTGCTCTTATCTTCCGGTTAAGGTTTTTATGCCTTCAGTAAATCTGCATGTAATGTTTGTAGAATTATCCACAATTTAAAAGTTGTTTAAGTCTAATCATTTTTTTCATGACAGCCATATTTGTTCACATTCAAAAGTTAGCAGAATAGTGGATTTGTTGCCAATCTAGAGAAACTAAGCTTCGCAACAACAAAGATAACGCCTTCTTTTATTATTGCGAATTAAATCATGCTTAATCCAATTTGGAATTTATTCGAGGAAATAAGTGTTTAAGATTTACTTCGTAATTTTTAATATAGATATTTTGAGTTTTTATGTATTTTTGCCTTGTCGCGAAGTGATAACTGAATTAATTGAATGAGAAATACTGAATCGCCCTGTGAAAAACTATTTCTTTTTAGCTTTCTTTGCTGAATTTCTTTTATACATCGTTTTAGGTTTATTATAGTATTTGAATAGAACATGTGGCAGCGATTAGATAATTCTTCAGATGATATAAATTTTGTTCATTCTGAGATGAAATGTAACGCTTTTAATTGAACCTGGAGCCAGAATGTCGCTATGGTAAACAAATATAGTGAATTTTAAAGAGTGCATTTATTCTATTGTGGTTTATGCGCTATTGACGAAGTAGATTTAATTCCAACCAATAAGTTTAAATGAAATAAAAAAAATACATACATTATAAAATTCCGTACAAGGAATGCAGGTGGTGTGCACATGAGATTTTTTATGTTATTTGATTTTTCAATTCAGCAATGAAAAACTTGAACTTATATGCAAAATATTTTAGAAAATTAAATATGGGATGACAAAACAGCTGTGGTATAATAATAAAACTGTGGAAAATTATTTACATGCATATCGTTAAATTAATACAACGCTTTCATTTATATAGCTGTTCTGAACAGGCTCATTGAAAAACGTGTTAAACATACTTTACAGCATTTTCTCTTTTAAGGCAGAATACAGTTTTCAACGGTATCGTGATGGATACTGGATGACAAAGTATTCTCTCGAAAGAATGCTATTTAAATAAATAAAATCCAATTAAAAGAAAACATTTATATGAATAAACATGCTTAAAGCACACACTGTGAATAAATAAATATAAATTTTTAAAATAACTATTTGAAGAACTAACCCCACAACTCAATTAAACTGAAATTTTAAAACAGAAAAAAAAAGTAAAAAATGAGAAATAAAATATAATATGAATTAAAAATACGCTCAAGAGAGAAAAAATGATAGTTTTTTTTTTTTTTTTTTTTTTTTTTTTCCCTTTCGCATAGAACGAAAGGAAAAATGAAATAGGTTGCCATAAATTGAGATGTTCGCCAAGTGAATTGTTCTTTGCACAAAGTATATATATATATATATATATATAAAAGACATAGGTAAATTTCCGAGCTGCTGATTAAATTTCACACGAAATTTTATAAAATTTGGTTTTTATGCATAGTTTGAGCCGTAGAATCGAAATAGGGAAAAAAAGATTGACATGACATTTCTGAAAAAGGCCGATTTTGTGTCAAAATAGGTATGTTAGAACAACACTGTATATAAATCTATATACTAAGTTGGGGTTAAGGAACAAAAAGCGCAAGCTGATTGATCAGTGTGCTAATTCCACAAGCAGATAAAACCACATAAATTTACATAAGAGTAGAAAAATGTAGGCACAATTTTAGTGTAGATATTTCTAATTGCTTAGAATGATTATATAAATTGCAATTAAAAAATCATATGTATGCCATACAAACGTAACAGCCATTTCTCATTTCTTTTCAATAAAAAACGCAGTCATAAGTCACACGAAAGCTACTTTCCTACCCCTTCGGACGAAATGTGCCGTGAAAAGGCTTGATTATAAAAATAATTTATGAGTTCTGAAATTTTTAAATATTGTGATGTAGCCGTTCCTCAATAGACACTAATGCCGGCTAGCTTTAAAAGGATTTATTAACAGAGCACACAGGAACGGTTACAAACAAAAGAAATATATATAAAAATGAAACATAAACGAAATGGAACATCAAACATTGAGAATAACGTAACATAGTAATCTATCATCATGGCGGCTGGATGTCGACTGACGTTTTTTCATATCGCCACGAGATGGCGTTTAAATAAAATAGTTCGGTTACAGTTCATGAGTTCATGGCGTGAATAAAATAGTTCAATTACACTTAAATAGGTCTGTTACATCTATTTAATACTAACCTTATGAATTATTTAGATTGAACGCCATCTTTTTCCCCCTTGAGACTGAAAATAAACATTTCTGTAAACTTCTACTGTGTGCAAATAACAGCGGTACTGATAAATAAAACTTCAAAGACTGAATAGCTGATTTCGCCAATATCAACATTAACTATGTAACTATTCAAGTTTTATATATCCCTAAGGTAAAATAATAATTGATTGTTGTAGTTTGTTTACTGATTATACGTAGTTAATTAGTAAATAAATCACACACTGTTTTGAAACACTTAAAAATTCATTTTTTAACATGCAACCATCAAATTGTTGAAAAAGGCTTTTTGTGATCAGTAAAATGGAAACACAAACAAATGCATACTCAAATAGTAATCATCACGGCGTCAGAAGTTACGTCAGGTCACGCAAAACGCGAGGAGTCAGCGCTCGCTGATAGTGCAAGGCAACTTAAAAAGAAGAAAGGAAGACTCATTTGCTGTCATTCTTCTGCAACTGAAAATGAGATTGTGCGTGCAGTATGGCTCCAAGAAAACATCAAGATAGCTTTACGCGTGGCTGAATGATTGGCCACCTTGAAGAGGAATGAAGTTGGACGTCTGTTGCCCAAACGTTTGGAATTTTTAAAAGTGTTGTTTCACGAGCTTAAAAAGTCTTCCAAATGACAGACACAGCTGCAAGAAAGGTTGACTCATGACCAAGATATTGCCCTTTAGGCGAGAAAAGATAGAAATCAGAGAAAGGCAACGTTGTTCAGCCGTTGCGGACGGTCACAGAACAAGACATGTCCCGGTTTACTGTGTCCAGAGGACTTGATAAAGATGGCTTATTCATCCTCTGTACTGAACGCTGCATACTGTTGACAGCAACTTACCGCAGCACTGCTTACATTGATGACAGAACACAAAGACTCCCTTATCAATGAAATAGCGTCCTTCTTACCGATGAGAGTTGTTTCAGTCTGAAAAACCATTCTAGGCACCAACTGATTTCGAGAAAGGTAAATACACGCTTTAGTCCTAATATCAGAGAAAAAGACCGTTGGGGTAGTTCTAGTGTTCTTTTATGGGAATGCATTATAATGAACGGATGGACAGACCTCCATATTTTTGACAGGGGTTCATTTACCGGAGATCGTGAATGTGATGAAGTTAACCTCTCCCACGAGAGTCCTTTTCGGAATGCCATTAATCTTAATTTTGCTTTTATGGATGACAAGAATCCACAGAAGGGATTGACCATCATGCTTCAATGAAAGCCAGCTTGCTCTAAGTTCCATAGAACAGGTGTGGGATACTTTCGGAAGTTGCTTGACGGCTTGATCTTACCCTCCAGAGAGCACAAGACAACTAAAACAGATGCTTCCCCAAAAGTGGGAATTCTGCCCCAAGAACTCTTAGAGAATCCGCTGTAGAGTATCGACAGATAGTGCAACATAACCACTGCAGATAGAGGAGGTCATATTCCTTACTACGGCTGTTTGGTTTATGGTTTTCTCTAGGAAATTGTTGTACGAACGCCATTCTGTCAAAACCTTTTTTTATTTTTTTCGTACTGTATACGTCTCATTTATTTTTTTGATACTGTACTTTCCTCGTCTTTTAAATACTTCATTGGGCCTCTATAGTAGGAATTTAATGTCTACTGCTCCATATTTTGTGAAATTATTGAAAAATCAGTTGATTAAGATTTTGCATACTAGTGTACATAAATCAAGAAAAATTGATTTACGAAATTAAATTTAGCAGATATGTACACTGCTCAAAAAAAAAAAAAAAAAAAAAAAAAAAAAAAAAAAAAAAAATGGAACAGTGCTATATCTCCCGTTCTACTGGGGCGATTCACGAAATTCAAATTGCGTTCTTCATGTCTCAAAAGCGCGACTTAGGATATATATTAGATTTTATATAGCACTTTTCCAACATAGGTATTTTGACACAAAATCGGACTTTTTCTGAAATAACATACAATTATTTTTCCATATTTCGATTCTACGTCTCAAATTATGCCAGAATACCAAGTTTTGTAAAAATCGCACGAGTAGTTTTTAAAATATTAGCTTTCAAAATTTTAGCTCCTCAATGTTAATTGAATTTGGCAAATATTTATTAATTTCTTTTTTTTTATTAAACTTTTTTGATTTTTTCTCTCACATTTCAAAATTTAGGTTCATTCCAAATAAAATTTATCCATTTTTTGTGTTTTATTTTTTAAATTTCTATTTTTAAATAATTTTTATAAATTTTTGGAAAAAACTTTGAATTATAACCTATAAAATTTTTACCATCATCTTAAAGTAGGTGTATTTTTAAGAATATCTGCAAAAAATTAGACTTTTTTATTCAAAATTTTCTAAGATTTACACGAATTTACATATTTTCGAGTTTTGAAATTTTTCATCTTTTTTTTGAGCGATAATAACGCCAAATGTGGTCTATGGATTTTTGTTACAGTGAATTGCCACAGCTATTTTTAACCTTAAATTTCAAGTAAGATTTTACGAAGAATTAATTATATCACATTTTTTCCCTCAATGAAGCGTAATAAATATTTATTAATACTACATGAAAAGCTATTTTTTTTTAATTATAGATGATATTATTCAAATTTTTAACTATTTTTTTTAATTTTCTCTCTATCTTCCTTTAAAGGAAGGTAAAAAAAATAAAAAATAAGAGTAAATTTTTACCTTCGGCGTTTTATCGTCTGCTACTTTACTTCGTTTAAATCGAATTGTCTAAAACTGAGAATTTTCGTTTGATATTTATTTGAATTTTATTACATTAACTGCATAATTTATTTCTAAACAAACTGTTGCTTTTGAAGTGGCTGAAAGAGCGGCTGATACTATCATCCACATTTTTAAAGCACAGTATATTTTTATAGAAACATAATATTTAGAATAATCATTTTTATAAAAGTCAAATTATGATATAAACATACAGCCCTCTAGAGACTGAATTAATGGAATTTCAATGGTTATGTAGAAATGATCTGCAGCTACTTAATGGCTGGATATTGCGAAAGGTGGTTCTAATTCTAAATGAAGTTTCATAAGTATACTTCAACAATCTACAAAAATAATCATTTTATTTACAAAGCAACCTGGATTGCATCGAAGGTTCACTGCTCACTAACTACGTCGCAAACTAAAAAACTAACATTCTTTTTCAGAAGCGAAGCGCCCTCTAACGGCGATACATAAATCATTTGGGGGATTTTTCCACAATCCCCACCTGATAATTTTTGCAAAAATTATCACTATTTCAGCATACAAATAATAAAATATAAGAAAGCAACTTACATATCAAATACATTCAACTGATGTAAATATAAACTGCAAAAGGAAATTCTATAAAATAAACAAATATAGTTAACTGCATCAACTCAAATGTTACTCAATACGTAAATATTAATTCAAATTACAAACAGTAAATTATTAGTAATAACTAAACTAATTATCTAAAATTAATGTTAGTGAATATGAAATACAAGAAGTAAAATTAAAAGGTTACAAATTTAGTTCATTTTCAGTCTGATAGTTCAAGGGGGTATATCAATTCCACAGGTCTCTTAAGGCCCCCTTTTTTAGTTTTTACCACACATGATCGTACAAGACCATCACGTCCTTTGAAGACTTGAATTACTCGACCTAAATCCCAGAGGAACTTAGATTTAGTTGTTCCTTCAAGTAAATCTATTATTAGGGTCAATGTTCCTTCTTACCTTCTTCGGGAACATGCAAGGACCTGACTCGGAACAGAGAGCTTACTAAAGCTATGTTCACTAATTGTGGGAAGTAGACAGGATACACAAGAAGGGTATACAAAACCCTTTATTTTCTCTATTTACAATGACTTCCGTACTTCGGAATACACAAACCCGCTACTTGGGGTCTAACGTAAAAATATAAAAAATAGAACTAAACTCTAATTTAACTTTAAAATAATAAACGTGGAAGATTGGCCTTATATTAACAGGAAGCGTATGTAGTACAGCGAACTGTGAACTCTACAATACGTTTTCAAGAGGATTAAAACCTCTGGCCTGGAAGGCAAACAGCAACTGCGTAAAACTTCTAAGGTAAGCGGCCTGCTTCGACTCACTGCTTCCTCTCTCTCGCTTGGCAAAAAGCCACAACTTAAATACTTGGCGTTCGCCAGACAAACTTTGCATAAAAACCTTAACGCTTATAATTCTGTCCGGAAGTAGAAAATAAGAAGTGATAGTAAAGATTTAAAATAAAATAAACGTTAGTAAAACTTAAGATCCTTACATACTTCCCGCCAGAGTTAATTAGTTTGAAACTGAGGTCTAAAACGACCTTGTTGAAAACCTTTAGCTCTAGAATCTAACGCGAGGCCAATCTTTTACAAATATTTTTCGCTAGAAACTAGAAATTTAAAAGAAAGAAATTTGTTTTTACAATAGCAGCTCCCAGGATACACAATGTTTTTCATCTGTACTGCATCTAAACAGGAGCTTTTATTCAATTCTGGTTCCTTCCAGAGATCTGGAAGGAAAACTAGTTTAATGAAATGTTACACAATGAAATGGCAAGTAACATGTATAATTATATTTCTCTTAACATTCTTATTTCATTCATGACTATTTTAATTATATCTCCCCGTGCTCTCTGACATGTGTTGTAAAAGAACACCAAACACGAATGTGTTTCTGTCTACGTGTTCCACACTTCCTCCTACAATCAAAACACTAACGTGTTAAAATTCAACATGCCAAGACCTCGTAACACACCCTAATTCCAACTCTAAATCCTGAGGTACTATTCTGAAAGTGTCTAACTCTGAAGTGTAGCGTCAGAGAGCCTAACTACATCATCAACCTTTAACACATATTCACCATGATTTAGTCTTTTTACAGTCACACGAATAAAAAAAAAATTTAACATTCACTTTTACCATATCACGGTATTTCTTAACATTTAAAATAACAGTTCACATTGTATATAAGAACATATCAACATGCCGTTAATTTTACACATTTGAAAACATACATTAGTAGTACATTGTTAACTTCTATTCTTTTCAAAGCAAGTGCCAATTCTTTCTACATTGAAATACTACATTTCAAAAAGTCTTTCAGACTAAAACTTCTTTCTTGCTAGAATGCTTTAAATAAAATTTATACCATAACTTTTTACAATATTTAAGTCTTTAAAAAACGCTATTATACATCAACTTTAGTTTTACGCGCGAGTAATTGAAAAACATAATACCAAAATCGGTAACAACTCATTTCTCGCCCTTTTGGCGATAAAGGTAGACCTCGCATGAGGTAAAACTTCTTGAAATCTGCCACTTGCAGTAAGAATGAAAGATTAACTTAAGTTTGCAAAGTAACATAAAATTTTACTTATCTTTGTGATATTCGGATATCCTTTTCTGGGCCCAGTCCTTAAAGGTATTGCAGATAGTTGTTTGATTTATCCTCCTTCTTGTACGGGCTCGCCCTTCAGTGCCTTCCTCTGGAAACTTCCTTTTTTCACCAGTTCGGTCACCCTTAAATACCTTCTTTTTCTCCTCTGCTTGTGGTCTTGGCCGTTTGATGGCAGCTGGTCTTGGCGGAACCGGGAAACTTCTTTCGTGTGCCTGCTTGGACCTCGTTGCTGGCCGTTCAAATTTTCCTTGTAACTTTTCCTCCGCCGCTGATGGCCCTTCCGCAGTTCGGCGACATTTGCTGCGGAGAGTCTTGTCGGATGAGTAGATCTTCCGTTTTAGAGCCGGGTTATAGTTGCCGTCATTTCTCCTGGTTCTCTTCACATCCGTCGTCCTTCTCCCTTCTTCATTCTGGGGGTGTTCGTGAACTCTCTTTTCTGGACGGTGGAACGGCTTCTTTTTCTTGTTACCTTCAATTTTTCCGCGGGGAAATTTTCTTTTCACTTGCTCCTGCCTCTTAATGGCTTGCCCTTGTACTTGTCGTTTTTCCACCTCTGGAGCTTGTGCCTGCGGTGTCTGCCATGCCGGATCCTGCAAAAGATCTGAAAATATTTGCATTTTATTACGATCGAAGTAGGGTTTGATTTGATCAATGTTTGCGGAGCAGGTTTCACCATTTCTGGCTTTTAACACTACTACAGCGTGAGTTATTTTTTCTATAACATATGGTCCTTCAAATCGTGGAAAAAATTTGCCAGTCTTATCTTCTGGTGCTGAAGAAAGTGAATGCTTAATTTTTAAAACTTCATCCCCTACTTTATAAGTTACTCCCCGTCGTTTCAAGTCGTAATATAATTTTTGTTTTCTCTGTGCTACTTCAGTATTCTTCTTTGCTTTCTTAATTAGTTTTTCTATATCACCCATTTTAAATTCTGGGGCTCTTTGTTGCACATAAAATAATGTATCTAACGGCGTTATAATCTTTCTGCCTAGAAATAACTCAGCAGGAGTTTTGCCCGTTGTATCATGTTTTGCGGTCCTAAGGGCGAAAGCAAATTCATTGACATAGTTATCCCAGCTTTTATGAAAATTTTTAACATAACTACGGATAATTTTCACTATATTTCTATTGACCCGTTCCGCTATATTTGATTGCGGCCGATACGGGACCATTTTTAAATGACGTATGCCCAGTTTTTGGCACATGTCTTCAAATATATTACTTACAAATTGAGGACCATTATCCGATATAACTTTTAGGGGCGCCCCGTATTTTAAAATATATTTATTTAAAATAGAATCAGTAACTAATTTCGCGGAGGCTCGTTTTAAGGGAACAATTTCGGTCCATTTACTAAAATGATCAACCATAACAAGGGGATAGCGACTTTTATTTAACTGACTTTTTGGGAAAGGGCCCAATAAATCGATGCCAATTATTTCATTTGGGAATTCGGATTTAATACTATTTAGAAACCCGGCCGGGCGGAAATTAATATAATTAACTGCTTGACATGTTGGGCAGGACTGGACATACGCCCTTGTTAACTTTTGCAGTTCAGGAAAGTAGACTGCCTCGCGTACGCGTTGGATAGTTTTTCGAATACCAGCATGAGAAGCTAAAGGGCTGTATGGAGCTCCTGCAGGATATTTAATCTAAGACTAGCTGGGATAACAGGTCGAAATTCGTTGTTGGAATTCGTAGTTTTTGTATAAAATAATAGACCATCTATTAGTTCGTAATGGGCCGCCCTATTTCTTATCGCCACAATATCTTGGTGGCTAAAATTTTCAGGATCCTTTAAATACTCATAAATGCTTCCAAACTCAGGATCCTTACCCAGTTCGGTTATTACAGTTTCTCGGGAATTTATTGTACATGCTGTGAGCATTGCCACCTTTACGGTATTACCTTGTTCATCTATTTTAATTCTTGATAGGGCATCTGCTACGATATTTTCCTTTCCGGGGGTATGCTTTATTACCAGATTATATTCTTGCAGCTTGAGTGCCCATCTTATTAACCTTGGGGATAAATTTTTCCCTGAGTACAATCTAGTTACCGCAGCACGATCAGAGTACACTGTTATTGGCGCCTTTCCAAAATAGACTCGGAACTTTTGCACTGCTAACAGAACTGCAAGTGCCTCTCTCTCGGTCGCGGAATAGTTTCTTTGTGTTTGATTTAAAGTTCGGCTAAAAAATGCCACGGGCTGCTGATTTTGCGAAAGTACCGCTCCTACCGCATAATCCGAAGCATCCGCTGAAATTTCTAAATTCTCATCCTTTTCAGGAAATTTCAACACAGGGGCTTGCGTTAATGCTTGTTTTAATTTTTCGAAAGCACTATTGGCTTCGGCCGTCCACGAGAATCTTGCCTTTTTCCTTTTTAATTTTAACAATGGCTCAGCGATAGCTGCAAAATCTTTTATAAAGGACCTATAATATGAACAAAGTCCTAGAAAAGAAGAGAGCTTCTTTGCCGTGTTTGGAGTCGGATACTTTTGTACAGCGATTATTTTTGATTCGTCTGTCTCTATTCCTTTCTGAGATATCTTGTAACCTAAATATTTTAATTCAGGGGCTGCAAATTTGCACATTTCGACATTAACTTTTAGACCGGCCTCATTTAATAAAGAAAACACCTGTCTTAAATCCTGTACATGTTGGTCGAGATTATCACTAGTAATAATGATATCGTCTAAATAGATAAATGTGGACTTTCCAAGAACAGGTCTTAACACAATGTCCATGCATCGCTGAAATGTTGCCGGGGCCCCTGAAAGGCCAAACGGCATACGCAAAAATGCATAAGTGCCAGACTTGGTTATCAAAGCAGTCGTCTTAGGCACGTCCTGAGGCCTAACCCCTATTTGAAAATAACCAGTCGTTAAGTCTAAAGTCGTCATAAATTTGGTTGATTTTATGTTCCTTAGAATTTCTTCTATAATCGGTAACGGATATACCGGATATTTAGTTATGGAGTTTAATTTACGGTAATCAATCGCGAATCTCCACCTTTTCGGATGTGTCAAAGGATAGTCATTATTTTTCTTACATAAAACCACCGGGCTAGCATAACTACTTGAGATGGGCGTTATGATCTTTTTACGTAGCATATCGGTGATATGCCATTCTATAATTTTTTCCTTATTTTTATCATACCGGTATGGTTTTTAGCGAACTGGCATTGCATCTCCGGTGTCAATACTATGGTTAGTAACCTGAGTAAATCCTGGAATATCACTAAATAACGAAGCAAATTCACTTACCACTTGTCGGATTCTTCCTTGCTCGTCATTAGGGAGGTGGTCAAGTTTTAACATCGGCGGTTCAGCCTTTTCTGCACGAACTGGTTTCATTGTCAGCTTAAGGGACGCTTCATTAAAATCCAGTGTTGCTTGTGCGTCTGAAAGAAAATCTATTCCTAAGATTATATGTGCTTGCAGATTCTTTACTATAAAAAACATCACCTTTACTTGTTCGTCCTTGATACGGATATGCAGAGGTACTTTACCTATGCACTTACATCTTTCTCCTTGCGCAGCTAACACTGTGGTATTATCCGAATTATATATGCGATATTTACGAAAATACTTCCTAAAAAAATCTTCTGCCACACAGGAACACTGCGCGCCTGTATCCAGGAGTGCGGTGGCTGGGATATTATTCACCAACACTTCAATCTTCGGAAGAGTCAGATTTTTCACCATTACTGTATTTAACTTGTAGGAAGAGGGGTTTTCGTGGCCTTCGGATTTCCGCACCCTCCCGTCAGCAGAAATCCGTTTTAGTTTAAATCCTTTTTTGTTTCCATGCTTTCCTTCTTTTTCCACTGGCCTTGAGACTTTTTTCCTGGGTTGCTATTGAACTGTCGACGTTCGCCGGCTGTTTTTGAATGCTTGGGTTTCCTTGCCCACTGATTCACTTTGCCTCCGTAGCCGTGTGCTTGAGTTTGCTGTAGTCTTGGCGTACCAAATTGGTTTCGCTGTTGATATTGGCGTCTTCTTTCGACGTCCGCCGTTCTTCTACTTTCAAACTGGATTGCTAGCTCAAATAACTTTTCCAGTGTAGTCGGATTTCTTAATTCAATAAAGTCTTGCACTTGGGGCAGTAACCTCGGCAAAATCACTTGAATTATTTCGGGATCCGGACGGTTTCCATACAAGAGTTTGAAGACGTGAATTTTTCTTAAAATAAAGCTTGAGAGATTTTCGATTCTTTGCTGATATATACTGAAAAGTTCCGTTTCTAATTTCGCACGATCCCTTACAACAGGAAAGGCTTTTAGTAGGGCAGTCTTGAAATTCTCGTAAGTATAGGTGGGACTTCCTGCTTGACCCAAGAGACTTCTGCCTATACATTTGAACCAGTTAAGCGCTTGGCCCCTCAAAGCGCTGGTAGCTAAGGTAACTTTTTGAAACTCGTGCACGGGGTAGAGCATGAAGTGGTCATCCAATTTTTTCAAAAACTGGTTACCAGTGAGTTTCCATTAAATATTGCTTCTGCTTCATCGAAGCGCGCATGGTCTGGACGATGTAACCAAATCCTTCCAGGGCGGTAGCTGGCATTTCTGGATTCTGAGCCGTTTCTGCAGGCAGCACAGGTTCTTCTTGAAACTCGGCCATGGTTATTCTTCTTCGTTGGGCGCCACTATCAGGGTCAATGTTCCTTCTTACCTTCTTCGGGAACATGCAAGGACCTGACTCGGAACAGAGAGCTTACTAAAGCTATGTTCACTAACTGTGGGAAGTAGACAGGATACACAAGAAGGGTATACAAAACCCTTTATTTTCTCTATTTACAATGACTTCCGTACTTCGGAATACACAAACCCGCTACTTGGGGTCTAACGTAAAAGTATAAAAAATAGAACTAAACTCTAATTTAACTTTAAAATAATAAACGTGGAAGATTGGCCTTATATTAACAGGAAGCGTATGTAGTACAGCGAACTGTGAACACTACAATACGTTTTCAAGAGGATTAAAACCTCTGGCCTGGAAGGCAAATAGCAACTGCGTAAAACTTCTAAGGTAAGCGGCCTGCTTCGACTCACTGCTTCCTCTCTCTCGCTTGGCAAAAAGTCACAACTTAAATACTTGGCGTTCGCCAGACAAACTTTGCATAAAAACCTTAACGCTTATAATTCTGGCCGGAAGTAGAAAATAAGAAGTGATAGTAAAGATTTAAAATTAAATAAACGTTAGTAAAACTTAAGATCCTTACACTATATCACCAATTTTAAGATTTTTCTTGGCTTCTGGTGTACCGAAGAAGTGAGCATTTCTCAACTCAAGAAGATACTGATTTTTCCATTTTTTCCAGAACTGTTTTATAAGTGTTGTCTGATATTCTTTTCGTTTTATTAGACTCTTTCTTGTTGGAGAGTTATTCAGGATCTCAGCAAAGTTGTATGGATATTCATCCTTATGTCCGATCAATAGAAAATCAGCCGGTGCAAGCGGTTCAGGTTCATGTAAATCGTTGTAAACGTAGGTCAAAGGACGTCTATTCACAATATTTTCGACCTCTGTCAACACAGTCATAAATTCTTCAAAATTCAGTTGAGCTCTGCCTAATATCTTTTTCAACGGTTCCTTTATGGTTTTCATAAGACGTTCATAAAAAGCTCCCCACCATGGAGCAAGCTCGACGATAAATTTCCAAGTCAAGCCTTCATTTGCTAGAAAATTTTGAAAGTCTGTACCTTTAATTATGCTGTAAAAATACTGTAAATCTTTGGCAGCATATTTGAAAGTTTTCGCGTTATCTGAATAAAAGGTGCGACAGGTTCCTCTTCTCGAATTGAAACGTCTGAGAGCCAAAATGAATTTGTTTGCAGACATATTGGAAATGAGTTCTAGATGTAACGCTCGTGTAACAGCGCACGTAAACAATACGATGTATGATTTCTGAATGTCGTTTCCAGACCTGATGTAAACTGGACCTGTGAAATCCACGCCTGTAACATAGAAAGGTGGAGTTTCAACAATTCGATCTTTAGGTAACTGAGCTGTCATTTGTTTCGCTGGTTTTACTGCGTATTTCCGCACAAATTAAACAGTTCCCTAAGACTTTCTTTACCAACTGACGGCCTTTAGGAATCCAAAATTTCCGTCTTAGTTTGGCTAAAGTTGCTGCAACTCCCGCATGCAGAACGTTATTATGTTCCCTTTTTACAATTAATTCAGTAAATTTGGAATCTTTAGGAAGAAGAACTGGATGCTTCTCGTCAACTGTATATTCGGTTTCTTCTAATCTTCCCTTAATTCGAAGAATTTTATTTTCATCAAGAAACGGTGCCAAGCTGAATATATCAGAGCTTGGAGAAATTGACTTGTTAGATTGAAGAGCCTTAATTTCAGGTGTGAAGAAATCCATCTGGGCTTTACGAACACAAAAAATTTCAGTGTCCTGAATTTCAAAAGCACTTAATGTTCCACTATTAGCAGGCAGTTTTCTTGCCTTAGCAACGAAACGTCTAACCCATGCCATAATTCTGAGATATTTCAGCACATTACTGAATTTTGTTATATCCAATAGTTGATCATCTCTTTTCACAACAACGTCATAAACAGATATCTTACTACGGAGTTCTAGTTGCTTATCGTTTCCCACGTCAAACTTCGGTTGAACTGGCCAGTCTATACGTTTGTTTTGTAACCATTTTGGTCCAAACCACCAAAGTGAACAATTTCTTAAATTAGCGACAGTAGTTCCTCGTGATATGAGGTCGGAGGGGTTATCTTTCCCACGGCAATAATGCCAAGTATTGCTTTCAGTTAGTTTCTGAATTTCATAAACTATGTTTTTGATGAAAGATTTAAATCTTTCGGGAGATCCCTGAATCCAAAAATACGTTATTTGAGAATCAGTCCAGTGGAAGAGGATTACTTCGTATTTTAAAGATTTTGCTTTTTATCACTCAATCTAGCGGATAAAAGCGCACCTAAAAGCTCCAATCTAGGAAGTGTAAGGGATTTCAGAGGTGCAACTCTACTCTTGGAAACAACAAAAACTGTTTGAAAAGTTCCATTGTTCAAAACTATTCTCAGATATACCACGCATCCATAAGCTTTAAAACTAGCATCAGAAAAGCTATGGAGTTCTATTTGTTTCACATCTGCATCTAATATTCCTTCTAAATAGTAGCGGGGAATTCTGAGGTGGTTCAGTTCTTCAATTTCTTCGTACCAGGCTTTCCATTTATAACTAAGATCAGGTGGCAGTTCATCGTCCCAATCAATTTTGGCAGACCAGATTTCCTGAATCAGACACTTTATTCTTATAGTGAAAGGGCCATAAAATCCGACAGGATCAAAAATACGGCCTGCGGTTTGCAATAGAAAACGTTTTGAGTTGATTGACGAGGAAATGAAATTTGTCAAGTGCTGAGTGTCAAAATAAAAATTATCATTATCCGTATCCCAGTTAATTCCTAACACTTTGATCGGGACAACTTCAGGAGATTCTTGCATCGAAAATTCTTTGCGATGCCAAATATCTTTGAGTTCTTTGGAATTAGTATGCCACTTATGTAGTGATATGCTAGCTTCATTAAAAATGTTCACAATTTCTAAACTTGTTTTCAGGGCTTGTTCTAAATTTTGGTGACCACCAATAATGTCATCAACATACAGGTAGTTGTTTAAGAGTTCTACTGTTTCAGGATATATTTCTGAATATTTTTTAAGGTGATGCTTAATAGTAGCAGCTAGAAGAAAGGGACTAGATTTTACTCCAAACAAAACTCTTGTAAATCTAAAGGTTTTCAAACTCTCATTGTTATCATTAGGTTCATCTTTCCAAAAGAATCGTGTAACGTCCCTGTCTTCTTCATTTAACTCTATCTGTAAGAATGCTTGTGTAATGTCCGCTGTAAAGGCTATCGAATTTTGTCTAAATTTTATCAATAAATCAAAAATATCTGGATATAGGTTCGGACCAGTATATAAACAGTCATTTAGAGAGAGTGTTTTTGGTTTATGGGCTGAAGCATCATAAACTATTCTTAGTTTGCTTGTTGCTTTATCATTTCTGATGACTGCTCTATGAGGTAAATAAAATAGGGTTTTATCATTTTGATTGTCTTCTTGAACTGGTTCAATAATATGTTTTAACTCGTAATCCTTTAAAACCTCTGAGTATTGAACAAACAAAGAGTTATCAATTTTAAATTTGTTACTCAATTTCTTAAATCTTTCAAGTGCTATATCCCTATTATCTTCCATTAAATGTTTTGAATTCGGTTTCCAAGGTAATTTTACTTGGTATCTGCAGTTCTTATACCTGATATCAGATTCGAAAGATTTCATAATTTCTAAATCAACAGTTTTGTCGTTTTGAGTATCACTTTCCAAACCCAAGTTTTCTAGCTTCCAAAACTGTTGTAACTGATCTGATATCAAGTTTTCATTTACAATTACTTTCATAGTTAATAATTCACTATGATCATTATTTTCTTTACCCTGCAAACACCACCCAAATAAAGATTCTGTGGCTACTACATTTCTTGAAATTCTTTTAAATTTACCAGTAATTATAGAATAGTAGAAATCTACCCCTATGAGAATATCAATTTTGTCACTTTTTCTACAACAATCTGCTAATTGTAAATTTTGTAAAATTTTATTTTTCTTAGGAAAGTTTAAATCTGGAGGGGAGATAACAGTATTAGATATATTTTCGGTTTCAAGAAGCTCAATATATATATTAAGATTAGGATCGTTTAAATTTTCTAGTTTTGCTCTAACAACATTAAAGGTTTTTTCTAACGCACTTTTATCACCAAAGGAATAAACAGAAAGTGATTCTTTTCTAACAATCGGAAGTTCCATTTTAGTAGATACATCTTTAGTTATGAAAGATCTCATTGAGCCATTATCAAAAAGAATTCTGACATTTTCAGATTTATCATTATTTCGGATCAATGCAGAAGCCGTTTGTAATAATATTTTATTAGATCTATTTTCATCGGAATTATATGACGAAACAGCGGAAATAACGCTCGAATCCGACGTTTTCTTTTCAGGTTTTTCATTATCTTTTTTCTGATGGAATGAATAACAAATGGATTTCGAGTGTTTATTAAAGCAGAAGGCACAGTTTATTTTTTGTTTACAATTTTGAATCCGGTGAAATCGACCCAAACATAAAAAACACCGCGATTCACGTTTTAAGATCTCTTTTTTCTTTTCTACACTTAAAATTTCGCAATCCGCAGATTTATGATTTGTGTTCCCGCAGAACAGACACTGAGATTCGGATGACGCCGCTAATAACTCAACTGTAGACGGCTTGCTCGTTATGGCTGGAGAATGTTTATGTTTGAAGGGCAAATGCTTTTCCAATCGCGAATATTTTTCTCTAGAATTATAATTAACAGAAGCCGCGCGTTCTCTACTGAATACTTCGTTCCTCAAAAAGGCTAACAAACCTTTTAAATCCCAATTTTCGTCTTTAATTTTTCGGCTAAAATCAAGAACGAATTCATTAGGAAGTAATTTCAAAATTAAAGGTGTTAAGAGATTTCCGTAGGTATCAGAGTCTATTTTTAATGCTTCAAGATTTCTTATCTGTACTTCGTCGTGATCTAAAAGTTTTCTTAATCCGTTTATATCATTAGGATTTCTAACAGGTGAAGTACTTAAGAGTTGTCCTAAATGCGAATTAATTAAGATGTTCTTTTGACCAAATCTGGAACGTAGCAGTTCAAGAGCAGCTTCGTAATTATTTTCGATGAGAGCGAAACCAGAAATAGCTTTGGCGGCTGAGCCACCAAGAAAGCTTTTTAAGTAAATTAATTTTTCTATTTTTGATAAATTCGGATTTTTATCAATCGCATTTTCGAACTGACCTATGAATTCTAACCAATCCGAAGAATCACCATGAAATTTAGATATCGTTAATTTTGGAAGACGAGTGAATTTGTTACTTTCGTTTTGGGATTCTGTAACGGTTTCATTAGAAACGTCTCTATTTGCATTGTCCGAATTTTCCAACTTATTCAACTCTTTCAACTTTTTCTTTCCTCTAAACTGCCACACTTGAATTTTCTCTTCATATTCCAAAGCGGATGAGATTTCAAGTTCAAATTCGTCTTCTTCGACTTTTAATTCTCGTTCTATTTCAGCGTCTAAATTGCTCAAGGATTTTGATTTTTCGTTTAACTGGTCTAAAATTTCTTCTAATACATTTACATTTATTTATACTACTATCATCTTTATTCAGTTCGGTTTCAATTTTCTTTAATATCTTGGACACTCCGGTCCTCAATACCTTTCGTTTCGATTTCAGTTTAGCAATAAGATCTTCCATATTATATAAAATAGAAAATACAGGCTTACCTTGGCTGTCTTCGCATAAAATGATATCCAAAATTAAAAAACACAAACTTCTAAATTGGCCAAAGGTTCTCGGCACCGATGCGCCATATTGCGAAAGGTGGTTCTAATTCTAAATGAAGTTTCATAAGTATACTTCAACAATCTACAAAAATAATCATTTTATTTACAAAGCAACCTGGATTGCATCGAAGGTTCACTGCTCACTAACTACGTCGCAAACTAAAAAACTAACATTCTTTTTCAGAAGCGAAGCGCCCTCTAACGGCGATACATAAATCATTTGGGGGATTTTTCCACACTGGATAAGTCAGCAGATTCTGTGGACAAGTAAGAATAATTCTATAAACGCCACCCAACATTCAGGATTTAATTAACAACGAGGATATGATGTTTATTAAATGAATTTTAGAACATAAAAAACCAACTCATTTTTATCCTAAAATGTATTTTTGTGCGTAGCGTATTTTCATTATATCCTTAAAATTCTAATTTAGAATGTAATGGTCAAGAATTGAATCCTAATCATCAGTAATATAATAAGTAATTATTACGGTTATTAATAAATCCTTCTTATAAAGTAATTGCAAATATTTCAAAAAACTTTCTATCTGAATGCAAATATTTTTCTATGCAAATATTTTAAATTTTATATTAATCAATATTGCACACGATATTATTTATTTCCACTTCAATTCTTACCGTCAGTTCCAGTAGAAGTTACAAATCAATTATATTTAATTAAGGATTGGATTGGATTATTTAATTATGGCAAAGCACACGAGGGCTATCTGCCTAAAGGGAGGGATGCCTTCATGGAGGACTTTCTAAGGTAAACTGGGGCTATACATGGGGAAAACCACGAAAACGCCGATGCGGCCAGCCCGTTCGCGAGATTCGAACCTCGGACCAAACTACCAATGATCAGCGTCTTTACCGCTCGGCCGCTGGTGGGCTATTTAATTAAGGAATGACCATCTAAATTTAGAAACAGCGTACCGTAACAGCAATTCAATTATTGGCGCCGTATCTTTCATGTTACTCCCGATTGGCAAGCTACATGATTTTTAATGAGTATTCGGGTTTTGCTAGTAACTTCCCTTGGAAATCGCGCTTAAACTAGGTTAGTTGGTTATTTGAACATAGAAAGAACATGGGAGCTATTTGATTAAGATGCTTTCATAGAGAACCTTTGTAAAGAGAACCTAGAAAACTACGAAAACCAACCAAATTTGTCTTTATATGATTTTTTCCTCCCCAAAACTAAAGGCCTTTCAAAGGAAAGTTTCTTGACATTGAAGAGACAAAAGGAGTATGACATCTACTTTTAGAGGCATGTCAAAAACAGATCTCTACAAGCCTTCTCTTCCATTACATGTTGTGCATTCAAACAAATAGTTGCATCAGCGTAAATTCTATAATCTATTTTTTGTTACACTCTTATTACTTTATTAACATACAGTGAATATATACTAAACCTTTTACTTCAGCTTCAGTAATTCGGAATTTTTGACGGAATTGTTGTCGGAACTAGGACTTGGAAGATAAGTCAAATTGAATATTTCGATAATTCAATAAATTCATGTTCGAAGTTTCAATATTTTATTTTCGGAGGGAGGGGAAATTTTTTCAGGTTTGGTCTAATATCCTAAGTATATTTGCTTCGATTCTTTATTTTTTATACAGATATGCAAGTGTTCTTACACACTTGCAGTATTATAAGTTTTCATTCTACATTCCAAATTAGGCTTAAAAACTACATGTAAAAACTTCTCAATTAAGTAATTTTTCATGTCGTAGTTGTACACATCTAAAATACTTAACCTTCAGTACATTTCTTTACTTGTATAGTAGAAAATTCTGAGGCTATGATGCATATAAAAGAATAATTAAATTTCAAGATGAAAATTTTCTAAAACGAAATATTTTTATTTTCTTAGCTCTGTATATGAAACAAAGCATCTTTATCTAAAAAGTACTTGAGCAGCTTTTCTTGAGCCATTGTGATTGAGTCCAGATTAACATACAGAATTTAAGACCATTCATCAAAGAATTTTATTTTTGACCCAGTAATGCAAGTCGAAGAAACATTAAAATCAATATTATACAGAGGATGTTCGAACATTTTTAGACGATTTTTATTTCTCCCGGCTTCTTAGCGAGCCTTCGTGGTGTAGTGGTCTGCACGCTCAGCGCGTAGTGGAGAGGTCCGCGGTTCGATTCCCGGCGAAGGCGTTGCATATTTTTCATCTTGCCTGCTAAAAAAAATACCTAATGTACGAACAGGCTTTGTAATTAACTTGAAATTAAACTTAACTTGAAATTAAATTAACAAGTTGAAATTTCTCTAAATCATAGAATAGTAGAATATTTTATATCGTAAAGCATAGTTGCATTTTAATAGAGCTAGTTAAATAATAATAATAAAAAAAAACTGAATAACAAATTCGCTTGTTATTGGTACCGTCAACGCTCACAGGTACTATGAGAAAATAACAGCATAACAGAAACAAATAACAGAATTGTTTCTGTGTCAACATAACAGAAACAAATACACCGAATCAAAGAAAGGAAATAAGACATTTTCCTGTCTCCCGTCATACTGGGCCAGCTGACGAAAGTCAATTTGCATTTATGATGTCTCTAAAGAGCGACTTAGAATATATATTTAGATTTATATATAATATTGTTCTACAGTAGGTATTTTGACACAAAATATGAATTCTTCTGAAATAACATACTTATGCTTTCCCAAATTAAGATTCTACGACTTAAGTTATGCCTCATATTAAATTTTGAAAAATTTGGTGAAAAACGTACCGAGAAATTTGAAAATTTAACTTCGCGTACTTTTTTAAATTTGCGCCAAGAATTATTTCCTTAGCGGAATTCTTGATGTTATGGTAACCAATTTTCCTCTCCCTTTTATTGTGCATGAGAGGAATATAAAATGCATAATTCATTCTTTCAAGCAATTTTAAGAAAGTATGTAAACCACATTTGTCGTAATTATCACTTATAATGAAAGTTTACTTTTCAAAATGCGCCAGTATATAAAATGACCTATATCTTTGGAAATTTTGAATAAAACCTTCTAAGTTTTTGCATGTATATCTAGAAATACATCTATTACAAGGTGATGGCAAAACTTTTGTAGGTTAAAATTCTAAAAGTTTTTCAAAAGCTTTATAAAAATTACTTATAAATACAAATTTTAAAAACAAATCAGAAAATGCTGCGTATTTTATTGGATTGTACCTAAGTTTCCAACTGTGAAGAAAATTAAGAGTTAAAAAAAAAAGAGATATTAATAATACCAAATTCAATTAACACTGAAGAGCTAAAATTTTGAGAGCTAAAGAAAACTATTGCAATTTTTACAAAACTGTATACTTTGGCATAATTTGAGTTCTAAAATCGAAGTATGGAAAAAAAAAAATTGATGTGTTATTTCAGAAAAAGTCCAATTTTGTGACAAAATATCCAGAGCATTTGCTGTATACAAAACCTAATGTACATCCTAAGTCGCACTTTCAGGACATGAAAAACGCATGTTAAATTTCGTCAATCAGTCCAGTAGAACGGGAGATAATGAACAATCCCCGCCTTTTCAGTGCGAGGTTTTGTACATTAGTTTATTTTAGATTAAAGAAATCTGATGTGGATACCCCCATAACTTCCTTGTACACTGCGCAAAAAAAAAAAAAAAAAAAAAAAAAAAAGAAAAGAAAAGAAAAGAAAAAAAAAATCAACAAAATCTGAAATGTTTCAGATTTTAAATTACTTCCAAAGGGGCGTTTTTTAACATTTTGTGTGTTATCTTTCTTTATTAAATATCATGTTCCTCGCACTTAAACCATAAGATCCAGTGCAACAGCAATATCGCAAAATAGTTTTAAAACGAGCATATCTTTAGAATTTCCGATACAGAGACTCACGCGCTGGAGATAAAAATGTTTTTTCTGCACAACGTTGCCATTGCTCGCTTTGAAATCCTTGAGTTTGTTAATCAAAAATTCGTCAAAGTTTTAAAAAATAGGAAATCGATCATAAAACAAATTTCAAATTTCAAATTTGGTCTTCCACATGCTCATATTCGTTGGAGGATTACGTTATTCAAAATTCGATGACTCTATGTACCGTTGTTTTATCACAATACGAGAAATATACATACATTTATGCAGATTTTTCATTATTTAATTTCTTCAAATATAATGCAGGACTCTAACAATTTGTGGCAACAGTTTGAAAAGTGAACCGATATTTATGAGTCCGACGCAAAATGCCAAAACGAAACTAATAGTCCTTCGGGATTCAAATCCCTTTGGACTAAAAAGGGGGGGTGACAGTTCTGAATCTTAAGCGATTGACGAAATTTAAATTGCGTTTTTCATGCTTCCAAAGCTCGACTTAGGACATATGTCAGATATAGCATTATTCTAACATAGGTATTTTGACCTAAAATTGGATTTTTTCTGAAATAACACAACAATTTTTTTTCCATAATTCGATTTACGACTCAAATTATGCCTAGATTTTAAATTTTGTAATTTTTGGTGAGAAATTGATGGAGAAATTAAAAAATTTATCTTGACAAATTTTTTAAGTTTGCGCTAAGAATAATTCACTTGGCGTACTGCTTAACGTTTTCTGTGTAAAATGCATAAAACATTTGATGACTTCCTTGTACCGCCTGTTAAATTATGCACACTTTTTACTGCATTTCATTTAAACCTTTTTTGTTCAAACTTCTTTAGAGATATATTTCTCATTCAGTCAATTCAGTTCTCACTTCCCGGCAAGACAAAAGTACATAAAATCTCAAAACATCTTCATTAAAAATTGTAAAGTACAGAAAAACGTAAAACACCAGATACAGTCAAAAGCAGTTAAAAATTATTTTTACAATTAATTTCGAGTTTCTACGAAAAAAAAAAAAAAAAAAAATTCGGCCAGCGGTCAGGAAGACAGATTGTTCGGTGTACAAAACTGAAAGTTTGATTTTGGTCTCCTCGGCAAAAAGACACTGAAGTTGATGCAGAAACTGACTTAAATCATAGTTCTTCTAAGAGTTTCAACTTAAACAAATGGCTTAGTGCCAACTAAACAATTTTAAATTGTTGATAATACTAAAAATATTGCATGCCGATTAACTAAAGGTATAAAAATTTTAATCGGAACTTAAATTAGCAGAAAATGCGAGTCAGCACATAAAGAATAAAAATACTGAGCTCACCGAACCAGGTAATAGAAAGGGTATATATACACATTTATATACTTTTGGTGCGGCCGATTGCAACTAAAAAGTGAGGTGCACAACTACGTGTTATAGTACTCCCTATACAAAATTTTAACGTTCAAAGGCCACTCATTTTTTAGTTTTGCGAGTCACAAACATACGTGCACACGTACTTACGTAATGACATCCCAAAAAAAATCCTTTCTGAATAGATTTTAAATTTATTTTACAATCAGTTATGCGAAAAAGAGTACTTTATTCTGCCCGTATGTAAAATGTCGTGCAAAAATATCGCTTAAAAGGATTCGAGAATGATCAAAATTTATGTTTTCGTTGAAATATGATACCAAATATATTTCCTTTACTTCGTACAAGGAAGTAAGAAGTATACCTCTTAAGAATTTTAAAAAAGAAAAAAACAAAGGAAAGAAGAGTAGAAAATAGCTAATCAAATTCTAGATTGCATATCCATTCAATTGTTTAGTATTACGTCAATGTTATATCGGCCTTTAGTAAATGAAAAACTTTCATTTATTAGGTAATAATACTGAGAAAAGCAATATTGCCTTTTTTTGAAAGCACCTAGAATTCCTCTCCTATAAAAGCGCTGAATTTTATTTAAATTTTGCAGTTACTGAGTTTCTTACCAAGATGAAATTTAATCTCGTGGTAAGTTTCTTTTGAAATATTGCTTGAAATTTCATCTAAAATGTCTGTGTAACTTTAAAATGGCAATTTCGGCAAAATAACGGTTTTGATTTTTTTTAAATATAAAGCTGAATTATTTATCTTTCAAATTCTAGTAAAAATTCGCTTTTTGCCTCATTTAGAAACTGAGTTACAAGTGTTTGCATATTAATTTACAGTTTAGTTTGGAAACTGAATGTAGTTTTTGTGAGCCAGAAATTAAACGAAATGTTTATATATATGATTACTTCCTTAATGACTCATCTCAAATTAGATGTTGTCACTCAGAAAATATCTGTAACTCAAAATTTAACTTTAGAAAACCTTAAATTATATCTGAAAATTTGTTTTTCCTTTTCGCTAATTTGATTAAAATTTCTTCTAATCTATTGTTTTTGATTTATGATACTTTTCTTTGGTTTATTTCTGTAACGTTATAAAATGCTATTGTATTAAAGATTACATGTTGTAAATCGTCTTTTTCAAAGGTAACGGTAGAAAGTGTCAGAAGAAAATGAAAATGCCAGTTTTATGGAAACGGTTTTACTAAAACCTCTATGAGCATATTAGATAAAATATGTGATACTCGAGTTTCTTTTTTCGCTTCAGTATATAAAATGAATTTTATTTATTAAAATTATCAGTTATATTAAAGGGATTGTAATGCCATCCAATAAGCTGGCTACAAAGATGTTTCGTGGTTTTCTCGATGTGTAAGACAATTCCTTAGAAAATCTCAACGAAGGCATCCCTTCCCTTGAACAGATAGCTCTCTAGTGCTCTACTATAATCAAATAAACCAAAGCAAACTAATTATGGTAAAATATGTCCGGATCTACTTTAAGTTTACATTTGCACTGGCCCAATAAGACGAAATTTCACTAAACTGGATAAAAAATATAACAGTAAAAGTCTTTTCACCAAAGGATTCTCTACTTGGTATAGTTGCAATAGAGTAGTCAACACTTGAACTCAGTGCTCACAAGTTAAAACGTGTGGCTCTATTCATAACATAAGTAGAATTTTCTTAAATTATTTGTCGGAGTTCTATAACCTAATTTTGTATGCTAATCGTGAATACATTCCACATGTGTTTCTTCGAGTGGAAATGATGTTCATTTCTTTTAGATTATATAAACTTCCTTTGAAATGATCAAAATCTTAATAAATATGGCATCAAGAATCTGTAAGCCCACTTTATATTCATTGCCAATTAACTTTCTCAAGGATAATAAATTCCTAAATAGAGGCAGGCATCTCTTAATCGTAATTTATATTTCCCGTTTTGATCCTTTTGGTACTTGATGAACAGGCTATTTTTCCTACACTAACACTGTATTATCACTAACTATTGTTATTCTTTCAGTTGTGAAGTTGCTATCAAAACATATAAATAGGTTTTTATCATAACATATGTGGATTGTGGCTCTAGAACCGGTATACAAGTAACGAAGGAAATTATTTAAGCGTACAAAAACGATGATGATTAGACTTAATTATGCGATTAATGTGCCTTTCATTATGTGATTTGAATTCATACCCATATTGATTAAGTGGCTTTGAATTACTTTTCAATTAGTATGCTTCTTGCAACTCCGTCTCAACTTTCTAATCAAAGACTAACATTTAGTGAAAAAATTTGCCTTAGTTAAAAACTTACATATATTTTCCATTCTCATTAAATGATAAGCCATTTGCTCTTTATTTTTCCATTACAAATTACTGATTAATCTTCTCGAAAATAGAGCATTTCTATGAAGAGATTTGCCACCTTTCGTTATTAATTTGCTGTCCCTGAATTTGGAAGTTCATTAAATATGACATCCTATAAAATCTATTTAAACAGACAGACAGAAAGAAGTACAGGAGCCACCAAAACATCGCCATGGGCAAAACTGGTATCTCCCCACTGCACTAACCATCTATAGAAGTGTACCCTGACCGGGCACGCTAATACCATGCTCGGGAATTAGTTTACATTGCAACAATCATAATACACAGTTATATATTAATGGTGCATAATTTGCATAGCAGACAATATTGTCTCAGATATACTTTACACGGGTACTTTGCAAGATCAGTTTCTTTTCCAACATTCATACAGTGATCGATCAGCTTATCTATGAGCACAGGACTTAGATCTAAAACCAGCCCATACTAATCCAGGTATTCTAATCTTTGCGCAATTAAGAAGGAAACGAAAACAGACACATTTCATCAATTTTATCCCCAAAATCGGTTTGTATCATGATATCGTATACGCAAGACATTTGCTGGAGCTTGGTCTCGTAACTTGAATGGAACTTTTATATTCTTTCATCGTGTTCTCATGATATAAGTCGTTGGCAACATTCAGTCCAGTTGGCAACTGAAAGATCTATGGTTCGAATGCCGACAAGGGCACGGCTGATGTTTCCTGTTTTCTGTTCCAAAGTACTTAATAGTCTCTTGCTATGTGGCCCAAACTAAAATGTGGTGCACCATGACCCATCAATACATGGACTTGTTCTCGTGGGTCTCTTTATTCTTCTCAGATGTGCTTTAAATGGAGTAAAATATGGAGAACTGTCCTATTCCCTAGCTCTATAAATAAAAAATTATGAAGCAATTCTTTGCCAAAGCCCTATTACTGATGAAAAGAATAAAAAAGGGTTTTGTATATACAGCTAAAGAAGAAAACTGAACTCTGATATGAAATATCTCTGATTCTCGCATGAATACGTATCCCTCCCATGCTACCAAACAATTTAACAGGCCCTTCAGTTGACTATGAGACTCATACACATTTAAATCTCATTAAAACTCATTCAGGGATCTTGGAGGTAGACCAACTATCTCTCTTCCTAGATGGTCCTCTTAAATCTTCAGTTCATTATGGTTTGTTTTGTGAATGAAAAGATTAGTCCATTCAGTGAACTCCGTGGTTTCCGAGGTATGGGTTTATGGCAACTGCTCTATGAAGTCTGGCATTATCATAGCTTAAACGAAAGTTTCAATTACCATAGTAGCAAAAGGTCTCAAATGAATTACGCCTCGATATTTCACGGTAATCAAAAATCCTTCGACAAACTCATAGAAGTCACTAAATGTATAAGAACTGATATTTATCTAAGGTAGGAACTATCCTCCGTATCATGTTCCTTTTCAAGAATGTTGAAGTGGTTGTATACTTTCCTTTCCATTTTCTAGACCCTGATATCATAGATGCACAATTCAGTTAGTACTTGTATTCATTTGTGAAAATTATTTGCTCCAATGTCGTTTGTTCTATGTGACATGTGGCTCGCCAATGGCCGAGCGGTAAAGTCGCTGAACACTAGTATTTCGATCCGGGTTTTGAATTACGTCGAACGTATGTATGGGAATTTTTGTGGTTTTCCCCAAGTATAGCGTGTTTACGAACCAGTTTCCTTTAAAAAGTCCTCCACGAAGGCCTCCCTATTCTTAGGCGGATAGTGTTTGCCGTACTAAGAGTAAACCAAACTAAATAAGCAAATCCATACGGCATAATGTACTTTTGTGAAAAACAGGCTGCATTTAGAGTGAACAATGATAAAGTATCGCTAATAATCCTTACGTTTGAACAAATTCTTCCTTTTCGATATTTAAGAAAAACATTGGCGGTATATTGCAAGAAAATGTTTTTGTACCTTATTATTGAGAAAATGAATTACAGGAGAGGGAGAGACCCTGAAGTTCCTACTCTTTCGTCAAGAACGACTGGAGGAAATTGGAATATTTTTAAACGAAATCTGCATTTGGAGGATTTTACTTCAACAAATTATTAAATATTTAAATTGTTTAGTGTTAATATTAATTTTTAAATGTAGAAACGAGATCAAAACATTTATCTAACACTCCAGAATGTAAGCATTTTCATCAGTTACCGCGACACATAGTTTTCTCACCAGTGCATTTTATATAACACAGAAATTGAGTTTTATACCATTTCTGCGTTTAAATTAACTGGTTACGTAATTGGTAATTGGTTGAACAATTGAAACTTACTCTATAAGTCCCGTGTTGTACATTTGCTGTACATGCGGAGATTGTAAGCATTCAAAAATAAATTAATTGGATTATTTATGCTTCCTTTTACAGGTTCTTATCTTTGGAATGTTGATCACTGCAAATGCAGTTTCTGGGTGGATCATTCCCTTTCTTTGGCCTGGAGTTACAGGTGAGGCAGACGCAAGCATACGCCTGAATACCCCGGGATATCGAAATGCCCAAGACGAAAACGCACGTGTGGGAGATGGATATAATCGCAGAACTTACATCCAAGAATATCGGAGAGAATGAAAAAAGTCTATATTGTTGATTGAATTCACCGAATTGTTAATGATATGAACTGAATAAAACTGAATTGCTAATAATTACTGATTTGTTAACAATATTTTGTAAGCCCATGTTGGAAATTCGATTCCAATTACTGAATTAATTTTTCTTCTTTGTTTACCACACACAAAGAAAGTGATATGTGATTATCCTTTTACATTTAACTATCTTTCTTAAATACTTCAAAAATAGTTTAAAAAGAGTTAAAATCAACATTTTACGTAACAGTTAGATCTAAGTCAAAACGACAGAAACAAGTACCCCGAGTCAAAGAAAAGGGAAAAAGAAAAGAAATATTACATTTTTATATCTCCCTTTGACTTTTTCTGAAATGGCGTATCGATTTCTGCCGTATTTCGATTTTACGTCTCAAACTATGCCAAAATTTTAAGTTTCGTAAAAATCGCCCCGGTAGATTTTAAAAAATTAGATCTCAAAATTTTAACTCTTCTGTGTTAATTGAATTTTGCATACATTTATTAATATTCCTTTTTTTACACTAACTGGATTCTTTTTTTTTTTTTTTTTTTTTCTCAGAGTTCGAGTTGGGTTCAATCCAAACAAAATTCACAAATCATTTTTGATTTTTTAGAACTTGTATTTTTAAATAATTTATTTAAATTTTTCGAAAGAAATGTTATATTCTCAAAAAATGTTGCATTGAAAATTTTTGTCACCTTCTTAAAGTAGACGTATTTCTAGGCATACCTACAAAAAAATCAGAGATTTTTTATTCAAAATTTACCAAGACGTACGTGAATTTATAAATTGGCATTTTTGAAAGTAGACATCTATAGTAACAAAATCTGTGGGCATTTATCTGTTTGTTTGTTTGTGACATTATTTCCTCCAGAACGGCGGGGAGTTGAGTTTCGAGAGAGTTACCCCAGAATTCCAAAAATTCGTGGGAAGCCATTTCAATTCTCTCTCATCTTCGAATGACTTTAACTAGAAGAGATATTAATTAAAAACTCTGAAAACGCTAATTTTTGCCCTCCTTACTTTGAGTGGCAACAGTCTCGAACGCTGGAGATACAAAAATCTTTATTTCGAAAAGTCACAGTTTTTTCTATTTTGACGATGCAGAGAATTACATTTTCTGATGTTGACAAGGCTTTAGCTTTAGTGGAATATCTAAGGTAAATTTTGTTTTCTGTTCTATTTGCTTTCTTTGATGATGGATACGGAAAAAGTCTTGGGATTCGAGTGCTAGGATTGATATTTTTAGACAAAATCTTGAGTTATTTAAAGCTAAATACGATTTCATTGATTTAGAAGAACTCCGTCAAATTAAGAATGGACTTTTGTTAAATACTGTAAATCCTTTTAGGAATAATGATCCTCACATAACTGAAGATTTAACTGTACGAGCTCAAAATCTCATTCAAAGTGTTGACATTAAACTCACCCAATGCTCTAATCGAAAAACTACTAAGATTAACCAATCAGGAAAACGAAAATCGCCTACCGCTAAAACTGCCCCAGTTAAAAAATCTGGAATAGAATGGATTAAGCCTCCCAAAACTCATAAACTCATAACTGTAAGTGAAACTTCAGACCATAATTATGCCCATCAAACAAATTAAGTATTTTTTATTTGATAAAAATGAAATAGAAGTTAGTAACGCCAATGAAATTCCCAATAATAAATTTATTACACCGCGTAAAAAGGCAGGGAGAATTCTTTTTATAATTATCTCCAACGTCAATCACCCGACACCGATAAGAGATGATATAGTTAAGCATGGAGTAGGAAAAGTTGAAGGAAATTTGAAAGATGGAGATCTCCACATCAAAGGTTTTACTCTTGATGACTATCATAAAGTTACTGATCTTCTAGACGAGCATCAACGCTTTTACCATAGCTTCCTTCTAGCGCAAGATAAACGTATTTGTGCAGTAATCAGAAACTTCCCAATTCGCACTCGAGTTGCTGAAAGTGAATAAGCCCTAATAGAAAAAGTTATACCTGCTAAATCAGTAAAACAAATTACTAGGAAAATAGATGACGAAAATTTTTGACGAAAATTTGAAACCTTTGGCGTTACTCTTAAAGTAAAAAAGGCAAACAAATATTTAATTTAACCCATCTCACGGGACTTGTTATATTCATTGAAAAATTTAAACCAATGCCAGGACCAAGTTACAATGTTACAGTGTTACAGTGTTACAGTGTTACAGTGTCGTAACTGCCAAAGATATGAACTAGTAAATCGTACTACCACCATAAAACTCGCTAATGTGGTGAAAAGTCACAAAACATCAAGCTGTCAGAAATCAAAAACTTCCCGGCAAGTGTTGTTTATGTGGAGTACTTCACGTTGCGTCCTATCGCGGGTGTGAGAAATATCCGAAAGATATATGCAAAAACACCAACCTTCAGATAAATCCATCACCACCACCGAATGATGAAGAAATTTTCCGTCGCTAATTCGAAAGGAAAATGAGAAATCTCCAAAGACTCCTACTTAATAAGTCAGAAAGTAAATCCACCAAAGATGACTTACTGTCATTCATTTCTTGGATTAAAAATCTCTTTCAAACGGTTAAATTCTTTTTTTTTTTAAATTTAAGAAATCAAAATCTATTTTGTACAAAATCCAATTTGGGATGGAAGCATTTGAACTATTAATGAACACGAAATATGACCCATAAAGTTCTGCAAAGAACTTTACATATAACAGATACTACTATACGTAATTTAAATATCTCCTATTTTAATGCAAATAACATTAAACGTCAAGAGACTGAACCGCATACATACATAATACTGACATAACGCTTATTAATAAAACTCATTTACGCCTTTGTGATAGTTTTAAAATTGCTGGATATAAAATACATTACAATACGCCTACATTGGAGGTATCCTCATTATGCTTAAAAGTTTTCTCAAATCAACTTTATATGAGACGTCTAGAAATACGTGCATTGAGCACACAGCGGTTATCATTTATAGAAGAACTGAGGATCCTTATTTATTTATCTTCGCTTATAATCCTCCAGGAAGTCAAATTACCGACAGAGACCTGGAGAGCTTAACTAACACAAATCTTCCCTTACTTATTGCTGTAGATCTAAATTCTAAACATCTATCTTGGAATTTATGTAGAAACAACAATAATAGCATCGTTCTCGGCAATTATGCTCTTCAGAATAATCTGAAAGTACTTGGACCGGAAACTTCTACAAGATTTCACTACACAGGCTCTTCGGAAGTTCTCGATATTGTTATCACTAAAAATATTATTCAAACTTCTTACCCTGAAGTTCTGCAGGAAATGTCATCTGATCACTTACCCGTAAAATTCATCCTAAATGGCTTTGAACGAAATGAACAAAATTTCAAATGTATCGTTAACTGGATTTAATACTGTTATTGAAATCCCATATGCTCGCCCTAATCTTGCTAACATTTCTGATGCCAAAAATGAAATCCATAAAATCAATTCCAGAATTCAAAGTGCTCGACGAGAAGCTACTACCATTAAAGAACATGGCTCTTAAAATTCACTTCCAGATTGTATTTGAGGAAAATAATCAAAAATAAGAATAGATTGGCAAAATGATGGGAAAATACTGGAGATCCCAGATTAAAAGACTCCTTAAGCAACAAATTCGAGAGCTCTCTAAATTACTCAGTGATTTTAGATCAAGCAAATGAAAAGAACCGCAAATAACATGGAATATGAACCTAACCTTATTTGGAAAATTGCCAGAGCTCTTAAAAAGCCATTTGCGAATCGCATCGGCCCTCTTAATATCCCCAATGGACTGGTTTATTCTGAATAGGAAATGGCAGAAGTTTTAGCTCAACACCTTGAAAACACCTTTACTCCTAATCCCTGCTTCGATCCTGAAATTGAACAAGAAGTCTAAGAATTCAACGAGAATTTAATTCATCGCACTGACGTTAATTATTTATTACCTACCTTCCCTAGAGAAGTACAGAACATCATTAAGAATATCAAGATTACAAAAGCACAAGGATACGATTCAATCTCCAATAAATCTATCAGAGAACTTTCCTCGCATTACATCGTAGTATTAACAAATCTCTTTAATGCCTGTCTTCGTTTAAATTATTTTCCACATCAATGGAAGCATGCTAAAGTCATAAACTTCCTCAAACCAGTAAAAATCCAAAAGAAACCACGGGTTACCGCCCAATCCAATGCTTCCCTGTACTGGTAAACTTTTCGAAAAAATTATTCATATTCGACTGATTGTTCACCTAGAAAAGAATAATATCATCGACTCCGAACAGTATGGATTTCGCTGAGGACATATGCCACACACCAGTTCATTGATGTGACTGAATTTATTTGCTGACGCCTTTATTATTACTGTTGCTGCGTGCTTTTTAGACATAGAGAAGTCATTCGACAGAATATGGCGAAGAACCTTTTATTTTTCAAAATAAAACAGATTTTTATGCCAACGTAGGATTCAAACACATTTTTAGAAGTCAAACTTTGATTTGTTAAGACCTGAATTCTTATCATTACTCTAGGGTTCAGTGAGTTTCTGGCTTTATTAGGCTAGAAATCTGCCTCTAGAAATCGCGCATAAATTAGGTTGGTTGGTTTGTTGTTTAAATACGGCAAAATGCATGGATACTATATGCCTAAGGGATGAAATGCCTTCGCGATGAAATTTTCTAAGGAAAAGTGGTTCGTATACACGTTGAACATGAGCAAAATCACAAAACCATCCAGCCAGCTTGTTCGTCTGAGTCGGTTCCTGGAACGAAGTATCAGCAGTCTTTAACCGTTCGGCCACTAGGTTGGACTGCTTAAATTAAGAGCCAGGTTAATTATTAGATTTGTAAAGCATTGTATGTTAATTAAACGATTATTTTGATTTGAGTCTTTACTATAATTTCTCCTTTCCGTATTCCACACCAGAATGCGAATTGGCTTTGTGTGTACATAAGCTGAAGGTTTTGAATGTTTATTTGAGAAAGATTCTGTCAATCGCATTGCGTTATTACTATTTTTAGCCAGCGCTCTGTTTCAAAAATTATATTCCGTCTTTAGCATTCTTACTAGCTAATGCTTTAAATACGCGTCGATAAAATACATGAGCCAACTGGTTCTATTTAATGTGTAGTCTTAGAATAAGTTATCAACTTTCGCAATTTAGTTACCTGTTCTGCTAATTTAAAATATTCCCAAGTGATGGAAATTTATAAGTGTACTATAACAAGTGGTAGTACAAGTTGTGTCTTTAGTTCAAACTGAGAGTAAAATAAAAAGATTATTAGAGGTTATTATTAATGTTATTATTTACTATAATTTCTATATTTTGTGAGTTGGCCAAGACATAGCGATACCTCTCTATCTATCTAGTAGGGTTTGCGGGATTTTAACTCTAGTTTCCAGTTATAACAGGAACCTTGCCGATTCTAAGTTGCTGTCTGATTTGCGATTATTTAAAGTATTATTATATTCTCAGACACAAACAGCAGAGTTTGTTAACGAGTTAGTTTTTAAATTACCCAGACGTAGTGCAAATTAGTGCACATGAACGTTCAGTTATACAGGGTGTTTATAAAGTCCTGGACCCATTTTGATGTTTAATTTTTCATCAAATAATGAAGATATAAACAAACTTATGGCATTTATTGATGGAATAACTTATATATTTTCCTTTTCAGGTTTGAATATCTTTACTTTTGTAAATATCGTCTGCGCGTGTGGTTAATTTCAGATAATTTCATTTTCCAGTCTAAATATCTGTACTTTTCTAAATATCGTCTGCTTATTAATTGCATACTATTGACAGCAACTTACCGCAGCACTGCTTACATTGATGACAGAACACAAAGACTGGATCCCTTATCAATGGAATAGCGTCCTTCTTACCGATGAGAGTCGTTTCAGTCTGACAAACCATTCTCTGCACCAACTGATTTTGAGAGAGGTAAATACACGCTTTAGTCCTAATATCAGAGAAAGAGACCGTTGGGGTAGTCCTGGTGTTCTTTTATGGGGAGGCATTATAATGAACGGATGGACAGACCTCCATATTTTTGACAGGGGTTCATTTACCGGAGATCGTGAATGGGATGAAGTTAACCTCTCCCACGAGAGTCCTTTTCGGAGTGCCATTAATCTAAATTTTGCTTTTACGGATGACAAGAATCCACAGAAGGGATTGACCATCATGCTTCAATGAAAACCAGCTTGCTCTAAGTTCCATAGAATAGGTGTGGGATACTTTCGGAAGTTGCTTGACGGCTTGATCTTACCCTCCAGAGAACATAAGACAACTAAAACAGATACTTCCCCAAAAATGGGAATTCTGCCCCAAGAACTCTTAGAGAATCCGCTGTAGAGTATCGACAGATATTGCAACATAACCACTGCAGATAGGGGAGGTCATATTCCTTACTACGGCTGTTTAGTTTATTGTTTTCGCTAGGAAATTTTGTACGAAAGCCATTCTGTCTTATTCATTTTTTTGACACTGTACTTTCCTCGTCTTTTAAATACTTCATTGGGCCTCTATAGTATGAATTTAATGTCTACTACTCAGGAATATGGCTCGTATGCAAGACAAGTGTTCTCAAGGACAGTGCGATGACGTCTGCAGCAGCACCGAGTATCAGCAAGGCGACCTTTGAAACTGCAGAAAAGACAGGAACGCCTATAGTGATGAAATGAACGATGATACTGGAAAGTGGTACCACGTCGTCTTTTCAGACGCTTAATAGGCAGTAGTTCATATGTTTATTTGGAGGGACTAAGAGAAATCTTGGCTGTTGTACTATACGCAGTCTTTTGAAACAAAGTGTCCAGAACACTCTTAGTAGGACTGTGATGCCTTGCCCTCGTTATTCGAAGTAGCGCTCATCGTCATAACTACACATGTGGAATCAATAACAGTAAACTTTTTAATTGTTTTTCTGTTTACACGGTGAGAATTGAAGCCTTCAAAGAGTTTTGTAACTGTGTTGAAATTAGTTGTCAGTATTTACTTAATATAAAAAACAAGATGGTAAATGGCCACCACTTTCAGCCTTAGGAGTGGCCAATGTCGAAGAAAGACCCCCCCCCCAAAAAAAAGTGCCCGCCGTTCAAAAAAAGAATGTTTTAAGTTCAAGTACTCTTCGATATCTTTATTTCAAATGAACTTGAGGAGGAAGAAGGAAAAAAGAAGAACAGTGTTGGAAATTGAAAATACAGCCTATACTCTCAGTTATCCAGGATAATACCAGGAAAGCAGATACTGGATAATTGAAATCACGGTTAATCCAAACTATTAGTTTTTGTGTCTGTTTCTTAAAAATATCAATAATTACTTTGTTTTTGAGAAAGTTATGATATCTGTCAAATTTCATTTCTAAGCGCTATTTTATAATTTTTTATTCGAAACGCGTTTGGTCGATGAAGTCCAACTGAGTTTTAACACAAGTTCTTGCTGTCTCGTGACTAATTGCAATTGTCAGTATCTTCTTCTCTTGTATTTTATGTGCCATACTTTGCTTCTTGTGCTCTTGTGATATTTGAAATGATATTCGCATCACTCAAGCATTTAAAGTCCGGCTGAGTCGAATCGATATCGAACCATTCCTCGATGTTTTCCAGCTCGCCATTTTTGAAGAATATTACATTTTCAGCTTTTCGGCAAACAACTTCATTACCTTAACGTCTTAGGAATTAGATAAATCTTCGATTTCTGTATTAGGTAGAATCATTTTCTATGTTTTTTGAATTGCGCGTGTTTGTTTTTCATACACTCTAGCTCAGAGCACTGAATGTATGTGCGTGAGCACCACCACTCACGCATAATCCGCAAACCGGATAATCCGCATCAGGGATAATCCAGAGTACACTGTATTTTGCAACCAATACAGAGCCTGTTAAAAAGAGTTACAGACAGATCTATGATAGAATGGCTTGGTATAAAAAAATAATGTTTGTAGGTATACCGGTTTATATTGAGATGAAATATGTAGAGCCACAAAGACACTAACGCAGTCTGCCATTTGATTTAGGAAATAAAGTCTTTCGTTTTTAGGGCTCTAATATTTCAATTTCCGCCGCCCAGAAGAGAAAGTGGTTAGTGATTCTGACTGCTGTACCTGACCGCCTATTAAGTGCATCTATAGTGAAATGACCACCTCTTCTCGCCTTAGTAATGGCCAAAGCCTAAAATGACTACTGCCTGCCATTAAAAAAAAAGGTTTCATTTTCCTAGGGTGATTGAGAAATCTGACTTACGGGGGAATTTAAGCAGAAAAATCAGAAGAGAATAACAGGAAGGAACATATGCAAAACTATTTTACCTCTGTTTCCTAAATCTAAGTTGATAAATGCTTTTCCGGGTATTATTTTCCTTCATTTAATTTTCTCATGGAAATAATAGACCTTTCCGAAACAGACTGATGAATTTTAGAATAGATGGAAAAAGTTTCAGACTTTTTAATTAATTTTGCAGTTATGAAATAAGCTTCTTGAACAATTCGTGTTATACCAATAACCAATAATTTTGCAAGACTTTTGAAGAAATCACATAAGGAAAAATATTGAAAAAAGTGTCGTAATTCATATCACCATTCATATAGCTTTCGAATTTTAGACATCTTTTCGAAGAGGAAAAGAAGAGGTAAATAAAACTATGGTCAATGAATTCTTGCCAACCCCGAACAACTTCCATGTATTTTTCAAGTTTCGAAGTTTTGAGGCTAACTGAAAATTTCATTTCAGTTAAATTTATTAAGATTTAAAGTTATTTTTTGACAGGTCGAATTTCTTTAAGTCCAGTTGCTCGATGGGAGGGGGGGATTTTATGAATCGTGCTGAAATTATTTTCTTCCCATTTCTTTCTTGACAAGGAAACGCTAAACCATAGAAAGCATATTACGAACCTTCTTTGTAGAATGCTTAGATGGAGAATTATTACACAAACGATCGTCAACTTAATTAAGTGTTTATTACAAAATATATTTTAAAGAAAACAATTTAGCAAACATTCTCTATTCGTAAAAAGCAAATTTAAAGCTAATAAATTTAAATGAAATTTAATGCAGACTAAAAGATTAATTATTGTTGCGAACTAATCTACAATATCATTTAAATTCTGAGAGCATATGCAAATCTAGTGCAAGTATCAAAATCCATAAATAAATATAAAATTCCAAAAATTATTTAATCTTAAAAAATTTATTTATAAAAATGCATAAGTGAATGATTGTTGAGCAGGCAGGAGACAGACAAGGTCATTCAATTCGTGTTTCGTCATCCATATATCGTTGAAACATCGTTGCTTTGTCTCTGAAGAGTGGTAGCAATGTTTTAGTCCTAATGCAGAAAAAATGTTGTATTTCTGATTATAGTTCTAATAAGCCAAACAAGAAATTGACACTGGCTTTTTTCTTCTCTTTACAGAATCATGTTTGCTGTGACAGAGATAGCATTTTAACGAAGTATCTGTCACAACTGCCAAAATAGCATAAATATAACTAATATTAAAAGCTACTTTATATGAAAATCTCTTTCTGTCCTTATTTCATGTTGTCTGTGCTTACATGAAATCCACATTAAGCTAGTCATTAAATATTTAACATGTGACAAAGCGAAAATTATTTGTTTCGTACGAAGTCTCACCTTTAACGACTGTCTGGAAGTTTTTGCTTCAGTTCGCATTTATGTTTATAGAAAAATATTGCATGAACCACACGCTAGTAACGCTGTGTTTGTTACTTCTTATATTCATAACTTCTCATTTCATTATTTACCTCTGCAGCATTTTTAACTCATTTAGAAATGCTTTGAAAGGTATTTGTTTATTTTCTACAATTTATAAGTGTACTCAGGCTATTTTCTACTACAAAGTGATGAAATCATACATTACTTGGCAAAGTAATATGCATTGTTCCAGTTTTTTGTATAAACCTTACAATGCTGCGTTTCTTTGTACTCAGGCTGTTTGCACATTTTCAGACGATTTTGGTAAGCGATAATAAAAACTCATTTGCTGCAAAAGAAGTAATTGCAATTGTACTATGTTTTTAAAAGTCAAAATTATCGTCTGTGGCTTGAAAGTTTTGTTTTTATTCAAAATGGCGAATTTAACAAAGCAGTGATTCGAAGGCTACATTTACGCTCTTTCCGAAGAGAAATATGCATACTCCTTTATCCATAAATGATGTGAGAGTCATGGTTTTGTGATATCTAAAGCGTCGATAGGTAATATCATCAACAAGAAAGGAAAAAAAAACGTCAAATTGGAGCCTCAAGTGGGACACAAAAATTGCAAACAAGTATCCAAGGAAAAAATGGACATCTTCGACTATTGCAAAGGTATGTTGTTTAATGTTAAAAGAAAATCCCCCTAGTCAAAGGACAGTTGCAAAATCATTAAAATGCTCGGTGTCCACTGTAAGCAAAATGATGAACGTTGATTTAAATCTTAAGAAAGCGAAAAAACGCAATGTGCATCTTCTTCTTCCAAAGCATATCGCTCAACGCAGAACACGCTACAGAATTCTATATGAGAAACACTTATCCAAAGAAAAAGAGAAAACAATTGTCACAATGGGATGAAGCATGGGTGTATTTAAATGATTGTAACAAAAAAAGAGCCATTTATTATCATAAAAGGGGAGAAAAAAATTTAAGTACATGGTTTAAAGAATCGAAAGAAAGTTTTTCTAAGGGATTCATGATTGTTGCTGGTTTTTCTTATAATAGCAAGTTAAAAATAAAGAGAGTGCAAAAAAATGTCAAGATTAACTCCAAATACTATCAGGAACATATTTTATCGCCAATTTTTCTGAATGAAATACCATCGCTTTACCCACAGTGCCATCAATCTGTGAGACTCCATCAGGACAAAGCTAGCAGTCACACATCAAAATCCACTGTAAATTTCCTAAAAGAAATGGAACAAAAAACTGGCATCAAGGCCATACTCTTCACCGATATCCCTACTAAATCTCCCGATGTGTCACCTATGGATTTTTGTGCTTTCGGACTTTTAAAAACTGCATTATCCAAACGTTGTCCCAAAACCCTAACAGGACTCTGGAAAGTTGTTCGGGAGGAATGGGATAGAATACTTCTTCTGCCACTTCAAAAGGCATTATTATACTGGAAATTGCGGTGTCGAAAGATAGTTCAGAATAAGGGATATCAAATTTTAAAACACAAGAATTTTATGTAATTTAGTTTTGTGAATACAATATTCATCGTCTAAAAAATGTGTGAACAGCCTCTGTATTATGTAATTTAATTCTTTCACTTTTCTGAAATTTCTTTCTTGCAAATAAAATATGTATAGAAATTAATAAGAAAGATTGCTAACAACAACATAAAAACATAATCGTACATTGTTTTTAATAATTCGCTTCATGAAGCTACATTTTTTACTAATTCAAAATTTACCTTAAAAGAGCGCACTAAAACCACACATTATAAAAATTATTCATTATGGATTTATGATATATGGGTTTGGTTAGGCTACTTGGGCATGGCTAAGCACACGAGAGCTATTTGCCTAAGGAAAGAATGTTTCTGTAGAGGATTTAAGAAGGGAAACTTGCTCATATTAGTGTTACACGTGAGGAAGATTGCGAAAAACACCCAACCTTAACAGGCCGCGTGGTACGACCGGTATTTCCTTTCGTCTCTTTTCGACAAGGGGAGTCAAAATTTTATCCCCGCAATGTTCTTAAGTGAACGGGGCGGATTACCAAAATTTAGTTAATTACCCATGCGGAAAGCCACGAAAACTAGCCTTGAAATAGTCCACTTGCATGGATTCAAGCCTAGTTCGAATTAGCGGTATTCACATGCCTTAACCGTTCGGCCACTGGTGGGGGACTCTCACGTTGGAAATTTGCATTTTTTACGTTGTTTATAATTGTTTCTGGTTCTGTTATTTTAATCTGTGTGCCTGAAAAGAGCCCTTTTTTTAAAACTGAGGTATTCACTCCCACTAAAGGGTAGTTAGTTCCCACTGGGGTTTATCTAAGCTAACGAAGACAACTGACGTAGCCGACCCATCTCTAAAACCAGTTCTTTCCCATAGAGCAACAAGTTGAAAAATCTGAACTGCAGGCATAGCAGAGCTAGTCGACACATGGAACTGACTCCGTTAGCTCAGATAAATCCCAGTGGGAACTTAAGATTATCGTCTAAAGAATCTGATCTATCCGACTTACCAGTATTAAATTTCACGAGCTCAACGGTGTTATTCAACAGAAATCTAATTTCTACATTTTCTTTTCTGCTTCTTTTACCTGCCTCGTGCATTTAATCCATTCCATGTGAGTTAGCAAATCAACCCCTTTCTCAATCAGTTTATGGTAAAGTTCTGTGTTTGGATGCTACATATCCTTTCATACTCTTCCAGATGGGTTCATTTGGATTCAGTTGACAATGATAAAGTGATAAACGCTGCACAATATATCGGTTTTAAGCAGCTACAGCATCAATACAATTTAATTCAAATTGTTTTCGAATCTTAGAAACAAGTACTAAAAGTTCTGCTTTCAACATATCAGTTTCCCAGAGAACGTTTTTTCTTGGCAACCAAAGTTGAATATATCTTGTAAAATGTAGTACTTGGAGAAGGAATGCTGTGGTAAGACACATTATCCAGCATAATTACACTTTTTTTTAACTCTGCTAAGGAGGACTACTGGCCGGGAACAAGCCCTTGCAGTATGATGTCCGCCCTGCAGAAGCAATAACGGCATTTATTGAGTCCAAATTTAAAAAAAAAAAAAAAATGAAGGCGTTATCTTTGTTGTTGCGAAGCTAAGTTTCTCTAGATTGGCAACAAATCCACTATTCTGCTGTTTCAAATGTAAACAAGCAATGGCCGCCATCAAAAACATTATTAGGCTTAGCGGCCCTTAAACAACTTCAAAATTGTTGATAACTCTAAAAATATTGCATACAGATTTACTAAAGGCATAAAAACCTTAACCGGAAGATAAAAGCAACATAATTCAATCATTTTTAAAGCAAAAAATGTGCAATTTACAAACATATAAGAGTAAAGAAACTGAGATCACTGAGCCGCATAACAGAGTGTATATATATATATAAATACATTTATATACGTTTGCAACCAAAATACGAGGTGCACATCTACATGTATTAGAAGTCCTATATACAAACTTTCAACGTTCTAAAGCTACTTGTTTTTGAGTTATGCGAGATACGTACGTACGTACATATGTTCGTACAGACGCCACGAAAAATTCTCTTTAGAATTCATTTTAAAGCAGTTTTATTATTTTTTTTTGGAGGAAAAGAGTCTTTTATTCTTTCCTTACGTACAGATATCACGCAAAAATATCGTTAAATTTCATTCGATAGCGGATGGATATTTTGGTTGAGATATGCTGTCTGAAACTTTTCGCGATTACAATACTTCCTTTTTACTTCGTACAAGGAAGTAAAATAAGTTACAGAGTCACATCTAGATAGGGAATACTAAGGACTATCTTGGATACATATGACATTCTTGATTGCATAGATTAAAAAGAAATACTTAGAAATACAGAGCTGCATGGATACAAAACTGGTTTGGGTAAAACAAAAACCATAAAATTTAAGAATAACAATGGAATTTCAAGCCTGCAGTTATACACAATACTGACTTACTATTATACAAGTATACACATACTATTATTCCACCCATTACTAAAAAACAAACACATTACTAGAATACTGAACAACACATAGTATAGCTGACACTACAAATAAAACACATCCTATACAATGCGCGTATCAGGAAAAGTAGACAATTCTGTACTTGACGCTGTACTGTAACGCTAAAATTTATCAAAAGAACACTAAACAATAACCTTTGGGAGTAGTCACAGTGAAAATTAGGAAGATAATATAGCAGAGCTAGGATGCTGAGTAAATTCAAAACATTAAATACAACAACACATTTCAATACGTATTTACAAAGTTCTACAACTAAGGAAGTCTGGTTCAAGACTACTATTATACATCACATTTGCTTACCATTATACAACATTAAAATAACTATTATACTCCCTATTAATAGCACAATTACACTGTTAGGTTGCAAGTTAGGCATCAATTTTTTTTATAAACCAATTATTCTTAGTATTCTGCATTCCTATCCCCATCCTATGGATAATCGCCTTTCTTTTCTTTACCTTCGAATACATCGTAAGCTTAGGGAATAAATCCGTCATGAACAACTATGCATCGTGAAACTTTTCTTGGGAGTGTAACTAAACCTGTTTCAAGGGTCGCTCAAAAATTCTCTCTTAGCATTTTTATTGTCGTATTCTGAAATACGTGCGTGTCCAAAAATTAAAAAGGAAAAAAGCAGCATTTTATCTCTTATTTTCAACAGTCGGCTGTCCAGAATACAAAGAATTGAATGAAAAACTGTTGCCAAAACCACATTTCTAAAAGAATGAAACTATTCAAAATGATGCGATAAAATCGAAAAGATAAAATAAAAAAAATCTGATTCGAATTTTGAAAAAAATCACTTCGAGGTGCATTGGCTTCTTGTCTAGATGCACCTATACACCAAATTTCGTAGCTCTGGGTCTATAAACTTACGCACAGCACGAACGAAAGACACACAGACATACTCTTTCTTTTATTATATGTAGAGATAATATTTAAAAATGGCTGTATAGAAATTAAATATTATTATCGTCGCTTACTTCTAGATTTTATAATACTTTTCATTCACAAGAGTATTCAAAATAAAGTCTTTTTAAAAGTAGGAATTTATAATGGTTGAATTGCATTAATATTAAACGACCATTTTCAGAGCAATTGAACGAGAGTATTGAAAATGTATATATTGGAACAAATGTATGTATTGGAACATTTCTTGTCTATTAGAGAAATAAAATGACAAATAGGATAAGAATTTATTTATAAGGCATACAATGAGTAAAATATCTCATTTGTAATTTTATAAATTCAAAAAATTGCGAATTGATGAGTTTTATGGTATTATGCTACATATAGAAAACTTTACATGTTAAAAATGAATTTTTTAACAGAATGACTATATTTTCAAAAGAAATAGAATAAAGCACACTGTAGTAAACATTTTTCTGGCTTTACACTATAGTTAAAGCATTTCTCTACAGAAACAACCATGAATCGGGAAAACAACTATAGGCGTGAAGCTATACTGCATACTGCAAATGAGAAACTTATTGTAAGTAAATAACATTTCTTACTTTCAATTTTAATATAAATATATTATATTAAAGATATATTTTTTTTAAGTCATGCCTTTTTACAGCTGTTTTGTTTTTTGCTTAATATTTCCTCAACTGGAAATCGGGCTTTTCGAGGATGTATTGTTTTTAGCCTCTCCATCACTTCAGCAAGTTTTGCAAAGCTTCGTAAGTCTCTGTGAAATTCAGCCCCATCTCTTATTCATTCTCATACTATTTATAAATTCATTTATATTCGTCTTCCATACTATTTATAAATTCACATCTGTAACCCTCTGAAAACTAATAAGAATAAAATAATGAAAATTGACAGAAATAAACTTGTGAGAATTGATTTATTTATTTTGAACTAATAGTTAATTTTAAATTCAAATATTTTTCTGTCACTCCCTTTTCACCCATACTTTCATACCAGAATGTTAATAAGATAGCGAGTGTTTATTCAGACTGAGAGAGAAAGAAGTGCTATTTAAGTGAAGGTGTCACAAGTTAATTTTAGAAGGTGTTCTGCCTACTTCAAGCCACGTTGTACCGTGACGTAGTGGCGTTTTGATTCTGTGGTATTGAGTGCTTCTAGCCATTAGTCTTGTCTCACCGGTTTTCTACAAACCAGAGCCTTTCCTGAGCGTTGCTTTATCCTGTGAGCTGTTAGGCTAAACTATTACATAAAATTTAGTTTAACATTACGTATTTAAGTTAAGTCAGAAGTGCTGGCATATGTAAACCCAAGTTGGATCATTGTTACTTCTTTGTGTTCAAATATAAGGGTCTTATACACTTTGTAGCGTTGCCCTTATTTTGCATTTAACATAAATTTGATACCTTTCCTGAACTTCTCAACTTCCCCTCACATTTTCTCGCCAGGATGTAAATCTGAAGTTAAGTGAGTATTTAAACGAGTGAATCTCTGAGTTTATTCCGAGCACGTTTCCGCTAGTAAGCGCACTTTTCGTTGCTATACGCTAGTAAGCTTCTTGGCCACTTCAAATTATCATCCCGCCTGTTAGTTTTTTGTTGAGTCAACCTGTTAGACAGCAAGTTAGCAACTTAAAGTGTCAATCTTGCGCTATTCTACTTTAGATTTGAATTGATTTATTTTCTACTTTTCAGTTTCACTGCAAGTTGGCGGTGCCATTAAAAAGCACAAAGATCGTGCCTTTCTGTTAATCATTTTGAATGAAATAAAGGGTTATTTTTCCCTGTTTTTCTGTGCTGGTAACTTACTCATGCCTGTGCGAGAATTTGCCACGTTCATTGTAGGATCTAATTTAGTTTATGTGGAATACAAGAGAAAGATCTTATAACCTTTCTCCTGATTTTTGTTTTGTTTCACAAGATCAGAAGATTAATCTTCTAGAGTCTTCTAGAAGAATTATCTTCTGGAAGTCAATATTGTATGCTTATCAAGAATATGGGCAACTTACAGCAACTTACAACAAAAAAAGCTGGAAAACTCGGATGCGAAGCTCAAAACACGTGTAAAGTGTTACTTCATTTCCTCGTTACTAGAATTTTAGCTCAAGCAGAAAAGGTAACTCAATCCGTACTTTGAATTCAAACGACCCTTACGTGAAAATGCTGCGTAGGAAAAGGGAATTACGAATGACTAATGGGGCAAAACAGTTCGAGCAAGCATGGGTGAGAGAATAAATTTCATTATTTATATAGAACATCATTCTGGATTAGTAAAGGCAAACTATACATTCGGGAACGTTAGATCGAAATTTTACTATGCTACGAAATCAGATTAGTTTAGTATGTATCTTTAGGGATATTAAAGTTATTCGTTATAATGATTTTTCTGTAAACTGCGTGACTGAATTCTTCCAACTCTCCTCGATAGTCAAATGTGACGAACTAAATTTTCAGCTCCGAGATGCGTGAGTGAATTACTTTGCTTATAGGTAATTTCTTTCTCTTCTTCTCCACTCGTCGCTTCTTTAGTATAGCGTTAACAGCAGAAGCAATCATCTCTGCGAAGTCATACACGGCCACTATGGACACACCGAGATACATTCCCATGTAGCCACCAAGGACACTGAGAAGTTCTAAACTCTAAAATAAAAATAGCTTGTTAACGTTTAGAAATTTTGTGGAAACAGCATGCAAGAAGCCAGTAAATGAGCAGATTCTCTCAATTTTAATGATCAATCCATATAAAATCTTGTTATGAAATTAATTTCTAAAATAATGAAAATATTAGGTAGAGTACGAACTGTACACACATCATCTTTGTCATATGTAATGAATACAGATTCATCGTAGAACATATTTAAAATATCTTTGGATTTTATAACATCTTTCTGAAAGGCTTAACATTTAATAGTAAGCAATATTACCCTCACATCTTCGGTGCAATTTTATATCAAAAATGTTTATCGAATGTTATAAAAATTAGTAGATTTTTTTAAAAAATATGCTTACCTCGAATTTGGGATTGTAAGTAATATTTGTTATCTGAAAGTCATCGAAAGCAATTTCAATATTCACTGTTTGACATCTGAAAGATATTAAATTTTTTTTTAATTTTTAGAATATTCAAATGAATGTGAATGAGATAAAAATTTAGTTATAACAAAATATGATATTATCATAGATATACTCCGGAGTAGATGCGTGGCCATTCATACTATACAAACTTTCATCCCACACATTCTTCAATTCAAAGTACTTATTATACATTTCTAGAATGGCTGTGGAAATTCATTTCGGGGAAGTAACTATTGTACCCGTTATGATGTGTACATGGTATCGATCAAAATCATAGTGAAAGAAAACGCCGCGCAAAAAGAACAAAAGAATGTTCCGTCCTATAAAACGTCGCGGGAGAAAAGAAAACAAAGAGAAAATATCGCATTTCTAAGAATTTAAAGTAGAAAATAAAGCGGTGCAAAAACTTTGCAGTTTTGAAATATCATTCAAAACATCATAGTAAAAAATAAAGCACTTACAAATCATGATAGTAACATAGCAGGCATGTATTTTCTGACTAAAAGTGTTGAGCAAATTTTCGCGAAATGATTTCTGAGAAGTAAGTAATATTTTTACTTCTATATTTCATTCGGTTTCTATTAACTCATAAATTTTTGCGCCCACCAGCGGCCGAGTGGTAAAGACTCTGAACGTTGGTAGTTCGGTTCGAGGTTCGAATCCCGCGAACGGGCTGGCTGCATGGGTGTTTTCGTGGTTTTCCCCATGCGTAACGTGTATACGAGCCAGTTTCCCTTGGAAAGCCCTCCACGAAAGGCAACCCTTCCTTTAGGCAGATAGCCCTCGTGTGCTTTGACATAACTGAATAATCCAATCCAATCCATAAATTTTTGCTAAAAAAGCAAAAAGAAATTAAATCGTTAAAAATCTGGAAATTAATAAAAATAATATAAATCTGGAAATTAATAAAATTTTAAACTTATGTTGCTAACTATGAAAAATCATTAGCTAATTAACTTCTTTTATAAAACGTATTACTAGATTTTCATGAAAAGATATGCTAATTAAAAGGCAAGAAAGAGGAAGATCCATACGTTTACATTTATATTATTAACTTCTGTACGTAGTATTAAATACTATTGATTTCCAGATTATGAATCCTTAAGGGGACTCATACACCTTAAACCCCTCATGATCTTCGAATATGTGACTAGTGCAAGAATTGGGATATTTTATTTAATTTAAAAGCAATTACTTCCAACTTTTTACAGCTGACTACATGATATAGCTGCTTTGGAAACTAGTAACCAGAAAGTTTGTGTTGCCACAAATATTTTTGTAATTTAACCCTCTAGATATCTAAAATATTTCGCCATGTTTCCACCTTGCGCGCATGATATTTTAAAAATGGCTAATGATACATACTTGAAATTGGATGGAATTCTTTATATGGGCACTATTTTCTAATTGAACCAACAATCTGATGAATATTTTAATATTGAAAAATTTTATGGACGAAAACATTACAAATTTTTTTAATAAAATACATTTTATAAACTCAAAATAAAATAAAAATTTAACATGAAAATTTTAGAATTTTAGGTTCACAGTAGTTTTCAGATGTTATAAAAGCTATATATTAAATATGGAATTAAATTATGAAGCAGAATATTTTAAACTGTGTTCGCAAGTTGGAAACATGACGAAAAATGTTGTCACAAAGCGGATTAAATTATAAAAATATTTGTGGCAACACAAACTTTCTGATTACTATTTCAGAAAGCAGCTATATTATGTAATCAGTTGCAAAAAGTTGTTAGTAATTGCTTTTAAAATAAATAAGTTACCCCAATTCTTGCAACAGTCACCTATTCGAACATCTTATGGGTTTTAAGGTGTATGAATCCCCTTAAGTTTCCTTCTTCCTGTTTCAAAACAAAATATCGATTAATACAAAAAATGAAATAGAAAGGTAAAACTTTTACTTGTTTAATCTTGTGTTCGCAAATCATTAGAAGAAAATTCTCTTAAAATGTTTTCAGTCAAAAATAGATGTCAAAGATGATATCATCATGTAATGATTTGTAAGTGCTTTATTTCTCACCATATTTTATACAACGATGTTTTAAAATTGAGAAGCTTTTGCACTTTATTTTGCTGCCACGATGCTTTGGAATTGCGAATTTTTCTCCTTACTATTTTTTCTTCTGCGATGTTTTGCGTGATGACGTTTTTCCCTTGCGTTGGTTTTTACGCGAAAGTTTCATCCACAATGTTTTTGCTGAGAATTTTTACCTGTAACCTTGTACACTAATATTTATTTGAAAGAAATATATATTATCGATATTCCTTTCAAAACAGTATTATTCATTTTAGTAATCGGCATCTATACGTTATTTTTGATTCATTCATAATTCGAATCAGATTTTTTTTATTTTATCTTTTCGATTTTATTGCATCATTTTAGTAATCGGCATCTATACGTTATTTTTGATTCATTCATAATTCGAATCAGATTTTTTTAAATTTTATCTTTTTGATTTTATCGCATCATTTTAGTAATCGGCATCTATACGTTATTTTTGATTCATTCATAATTCGAATCAGATTTTTTTTATTTTATCTTTTCGATTTTATGGCATCATTTTAGTAATCGGCATCTATACGTTATTTTTGATTCATTCATAATTCGAATCAGATTTTTTTAATTTTATCTTTTCGATTTTATCGCATCATTTTAGTAATCGGCATCTATACGTTTTTTTTGATTCATTCATAATCATCGGCTAAGTTACCCACGCATATATTACAAAGCCGATATTTTAATTATACACATTTCAGGTACACTTTAAAGAAGATAAAATCATCTTTCCACAGAACAAAATTACTAAACGTATTTACTTACTGTCATACTTTAAATTCACATTCTATAAATAAGGTTTTTATTGCATACTCAATTACTGAAGCACAGTTTAAATAGGGAAAAAAAGGGAACCTTAATAAACTACTAAATGAAAATTTTCAAATCTCAAATTCATTCAGATGAAAAGTTTATGAAATGTTTATTAGTTTGTGATAATTGTTTTAAGTTTTATTAACTGCTAAATCTAATTAAAATATTCTCCACTATTTCCTTTGATTCATGTCATATATTTACTTAGACCAGAAAGTTATGCAAATTAAAGGAGGGGCAAAAAGTTTAAACATTTACCGAAGGTTGACTTGCAATAATACATTGAAGAGTATGGAGACGTCTTTGTATTCTCTGGCTTGGTTGGAAAGAGCTGTCATCTGTCGAAGGCTGCGTTGCGGCACAAAGTACCCAACTTTTAAGTGATTGGATTTCAAAGTATTTTATGCTAAGTAACCCATTTTTATGATTTTGATCTATGCAGTGACTTCTGCCTTTGTTAGTCCTCATCAAGTGTGTTGAAGGTGAGGATTTTGAATGTTTTAAATACAAAGTTTCTGGTAGTGACGCCCGTAACTTTACTTTCTACTACTCAGCTCTGCTCGCTAGTATTCCGGTATTAGCCATTTGGTAGCCGAAGTTAAAATGTGCCATTTTAGTATGAGCAGTTTAAACATGCCAAATTTGTGCAGTCTCGGGCTGCGACTCTCTTTTTACACATTAAACTCGACTTGAATTATTTTAATTACACGTCATCTGCTTGGTTTTAACTAGATACCTCTTGAAAGGTAATAAATTTGTCACTGGGAGCTCACTGTGATGTGCAGTCGTTAATGGACATTCGGAAATAAAATAATCAAAATCTCATTTTTTCTCCCACATGCAATTGCCGTGGAGGTAAGAAAGGAAGGAGTGACCAACCGGCACTTAGAAGTGAAGCACTGCTTCGAAGCTTCGGTCACAGATGGGGGTTCTTTGTTTACATTCCAGAAGCTCGCTTGACAGTGTTCTGATAGTATTTCGACACACGACAGTTCCATACAAATCGAAAAAGGGGCACTTTCGCATGAAAGAAACATTCATAGTCTGATGGATAATAGAAATTTGTATAGTTTAGTGACATTTACGCAAAAATCACATCTTGGTTATTTTTCGATAACTAACAACAGCGAATTTGATTATGAATTTGTTTTATAAAATTCTAAGCTGTTGAACTACAAAAATATAAATTTTAACAAAAATGTTATGCTTAAAGAATGAAAAATACCTTACGGTACCTTTAAAATTGTATACGTCTTTCGATACCCTTGATAGAGTATTCGCAACTTTTATTTTATGTTCCAAACGCGAAATGTTTTAAATAAAATTAATTTTTTTCACATCCATATATTATTGTAACATGTACCTTTTAAAATTTTTTAGAGGAGAGGCTTTACTGCTGCTCATTTAAAGCGCATCGGTTTAATTTTATATATCTGAAAAATAATCACTTTAGGCTTACACGTTTTACTTATTTGGGTTAATTAAAAATAAAATCCTTATTTTATTCCCTTTCAGAAATGTTCAGATAAAGTTAAGTACTATTTTAAAGTATTTCGCTAATTTCTAATAATTCTCTAATTTAAAATGAACCGAATAGAGCATTAATTATAAATTGACTTATATTTTTCGATTTAAAAGATGCCTCAGAAGCCAACAAATCATGTCATATTTAAGAAAGTATTTTAGGAAGAAGCTCTATAAATAGAAAAGAGATAATGCCTAATTTTAATATTAATAATACAATAAACTTTGATCTTAATTTTTGTACCTTGACCGAATAAAATCGAATTACCTTAAATTTTTTTTCTAATGTAATTAACGAAAACTTGTGAAAATATTTCATTCAAATTAAACCATTCTGAGAAAACTGTTCTGTGAAAAGTATAGCATTTAATTCCGTTCAGAATGAAAGTGTTTAAAAATATGTTGTTTTCATATACTAAGACTCTGAAGTGTTGTAGAAAAAGATTTATGACGTAATTACAAAATATTTACATCCGATCGCGTCAAAACCCATTGAACTTAATGGTAAATGACCCAATGTTTTGGTCACCACGTAGGGATCTCCAGTGCTTCAGAGCAGGGTACGGGAGAAACCTGTTTAGGGCTACTCCATCTTACTTCCTACCTCCATGGCAATTGCATTAAGTAAGAAATTCCTTCTGTAAAAATAAATCGGAGGCAGACCGTGCTCAGTCTCCACTCTTTCCTTTGATTCATGTCATAAGATTTTATTGATTTAGGAAGGAATTAGTACTCTCCCTATCGTATTCCTTTTGTGGCCAAAATTCGTGCAGTCTTCTGCATAGACCCCTAATAAGTTTGCCATTGTTTATCCCCTATACCTTTCATCTGATTGGTAAGATATGGTCTTGGCCATTTTATGCTTAAGGTTGAAGCACTAATATTCTGGCCCGCTTCTTTTGCGAGTTGATCTACTACTCTTTATTGGTGGCGCATGCGTGAGCTTTCACCCAATCAAATTGAAATATAAAACTGAGAGCTGTTGTCAATTATATCTTAAACTATTGAGGAAAAGTGCTTCAATGATGCAAGATCTTAAAAGCATTATAACTGCTGTACTTACTGACGGGTCCAAATGTTTCGAGAAGTGCAGTTGTACTGAAAATAAAAAGAACATACATAAGTTTACGTAATGAATTATTTACAATAATGTAAACGGGTAATTTCAGATTAGTTGCCTTACCCATTATTCCTAACAATAAGTCTTTGACTACTTTGTAAGTAATAACGTAAATACTATTCGTGTCATACTTTAGTAAATGATCAGCAAACTGAATTACAAAGGGGTTTAGCAAATTAATATTTGTACAAGTTATATTTGTTTCAAAACACATGTTCAGTACAGCAATCAAGTGTAAAATATTTTAGGATTCAATAGCTATTTGATGATTATTTGTTTTTTCTTTATTTCAGATGATTATTTAAAGGCGCATGCAAGATTTGTGTTGAATGACGTCAGGACTGTGACAGCACCTTGTTCGTCTGATATCTAATGTTTTTCTGATCCAAATGCTAAATGTATGGAAGTCAAACTACACAAAATATCGAGTAAGCCATTTTGGACATTTCTCTCCTACAAGTATACTAGATTTAAAAGGTGCTAAATGTCATTTGTGTTGCATTTCGTACTTACGTAGCATCGAAACCATCTTAGTAGAAGTCGCCAAAATTTCGGAATAAGCCAAATTCCATTGACCACACGCAGAGCAATTATTCAGGCAACCCTGTGCATTACAAATATTCAGTTTCCAACGTCACCATTTTAATACGTGTACTTTTTGCTGTATTGCCAATTTCAGTGGCTTTTATAGAAAAATTATGATTATTTTCTCTATTTAAAGACGCTTTTAAAATTCGTGCTTGTAGAATGTTCTTATAATGGAAAACATTTCTGCTGGAATATTGTATTTTGCCACAAAAATCGCTAAAAAAATAATGTCTCAATTGTTTTTCTAAAAGCGATCGCTACGAAATTCTCATTTCAACAAAAACAAAAAGTCGTTTGTAATTATGTTTACTAACTGTTTTGGGGGATCATTATCTAGTTGAAACTCAAAATACGTATGTATGTAACAAATAATAATTCACAATAAAAAATAATCCCTTTGTTGATGTTGTTGTTCCGTAATATTTGCCAAACTGCGTCATATGTATGTACAAATATTTCTTCCGGAGAATTTTTCGAGAAAATGCAGAAGTTTAAATTTCATCTTATATGAGAAACTGAAAAATTCCTCAATTCCAGAACCGGAAATTGTGAAGTTTGCCTAAAAAATCACTAATGGAAATATGAAAATTAATTTTAGTAGCTTGTTTTGTAAATATTTTTCTAATAATAGACTGAAGGTTGAGAAAATTCAAAGTGATGCTTAAACGATTACTAAGTAGCTGAACGATAAGCTGACACGGCAACCGGACGCATTAATGGATTAATCGATTATGGTCTGCATTAATGGATTAATCGATTACGATCTGCATTAATGGATGAATGTTTTATAAAATTTTAAATTGGAAATTTTATTTATAAAATAAAATAAAGATGAAATACATACATATATATATATATAGATTTAATATTAATTTGCTGATAAGGATGAATGATAATGATCTAAAGGCCATTGCAACAGGAACAGCTTTCAAAGTTAGCAATTTGCCAGATTATGTAGGCGGTTGATATTTCGGTTCAGAACGGACTATTCGAGAAATTTTATAGACGTCGGAGGTTTCTCTTATGTGTCATCTGATTTGCTTCTTTGCATCATATTTAATTATTAATTTTAAATTTCGACAGCATTTATTTCTATAGGGAAACTGTGCATGATCTCCGTTTCTTTTTAAATTACTTTATTTTTTTATAAACTTTATTCGAGGAAAATATACAAAATGTAGAGTACACAAAGAAAAATAAGTGCAAAAATTAAGTTTGTCTGAAATAATTTAATGAAATTCATGCAAGTTGAAATTTGAACATTTTTGATAAAAAGCACGCCTCCAACAATAGAGAACAAACTAAGAAATAAGAACAAATAGGCGTTACATACCCCTCTGGATTTCTTTATTAGAGTCTGAAATAGAAAACGGTAGTATGTATTAAATTTGGTGACAGCAGATCTCAAAATAAGAGAATAATATATATTTTAAAACAGTTTTTATCAAGTTATGATGTTCATTCTTACATATCATTTCTGGTATATATAATTCCTCATCATTCTGAGGCATGCAATGTCTGGCATTTTCATTAAACTCTTCAAAACATTTATTGACTGCTGGATTTCTCGACACAAATTTATCCTTGTGTTTTCCTCCCGATGATGACAGAAGCTTCTTGGATTACTTCTTAAGATGCAATATCTTTTTAATATAAATCCGTGCCTGGTTTAGAGTGAGACTTATCTACTTTTAGAGGTCAAAAATAGATGTTTATCCTATATCTCACATTTATTTGGGCATGCAATTATTTCTTTTCGTTTCATTCAAATTCATATCAGCAGTAAACCATAAGATGAAAGGATTTTACTTCCTAGTTTACTATTTAGAGTGTAAATAAAATTCATCTGTTTAGATATATATTCAAAACAGTGAAAAAGTAACAAGTAGGGTAAGTATATACATTCAAATCTAAGTATTTAAAAAATGACCTAAATACCTCATAGCTGCTTTAATTATTAATATTAATCTTGTAAGGATCCTAAGTTTTACTAACGTTTATTTTGTTTTAAATCTTTACTATCACTTCTTATTTTCTACTTCCGGCCAGAATTAAAAGCTTTTACTTATTTATGCAAATTTGTCTGGCGAACGCCAAGTATTTAAGTTGTGGCTTTTTGCCAAGCGAGAGGGAGGAAGGAGTTAGTAGAAGCAGGCCGCTGGCCATAGTAGTTTTACTCGTTTGCTGGTTGCCTTCAAGGCCAGAGGTTTAATCCTCTTGATAATTTTAAACGTATCGTAGTTTTAGCAGCTCTCTGTACTACATACGGCTTTTTGTTAATTAACGGCCAATCTTAAAGTAGGCACTTGTATATTAATCCAAAGTTAGTTTTAGTTAATATTTTTATATTCTTACGTTCAGACCACAAGTGGTTGGTCTCTGTATTCCGAAGTCCGGAAATCTCTGTAAAGATAGAAAAATAGAGGGTTTCGTATACCCTTCCTGTGTGTATTGTCTACTTCACAATTTATTGAACATAGCTTTAGTAAGCTCCCTGTTCCGAGTCAGGACAGTTCATGTTTCCAAAGCAAGTAAAGAGGAATACCAGTCCTGATAATCCTATTGACATTAAATTCATGTTATTAGATACAACTTAACATTACCACTTTCTTCACTCTTAACCAATTGAAGAGTTACAAAAGTTCAATACCATTGCCAGTACAACCTGCATCAAAATAAATACACAGGTAAAAAATTAAAACTAGGTACTTAGAAAAATTGTTTTATTGTCATGAAACTTGGCAAAAACAACCAGGACACAAAAATGAAGAACATAGCTGTATTGAGAGCCAGTAATAGCACATAGAGCTAAGAGGTATTTGCGTGTTAAGTTTAGAAATTTTCGAGCAGTTTTCATAGATGCGAAAATTGCTTTAACACGTAATGTGTCTCATTACGTGTCAGAGATTTCAATTTATGTCTTGGCTTGGGATTTTGGAAGAAACGAGCTATGGAAAAATACTATGCATTGTTATATGCTTAATGTGGATAAGCTTAGATTCAAATTAAGCACTTACCTCATCTATGCCTACGTGTTCACTTTTCTGGAGAAAGAGAGAGATACCAAGGAAAAAAAAAAATCATATACTTTACGTGAAAATTTTACACAAATCAGCTTTGCATTAATGATCGAAAAAAATTCACAATTGTAATTCACAAGAAATAACTTTATTAGGCTTTATAGTTATAAATAATGACATAAAAATCTGAAGCATATACTTACATAACGAATTTTAATAGGAACTAACTTTTCTTCTACTTGCATATCATAACTAATGAAGCTGAAGAAGAAACGAAATTTTATTTCGTAATCATTTTCATATTTCGCTATTGTTCTTAATAACTAATTATATTCACGTAAAATGTCATTTTTATGTTTGATTTCAAGTCTATATTCATAAGATGTACTGTAAATATCTCAGCATACTCGCGTTATTTGCTTTTTTTTAAACACTTCCAAAAAATTTCTTTGGGATGTTTTTTAATTCTCAAATTTCTCATCTTCGCAAACTAGAAAACATTGTTACTTGAGGGAGATAATTTTTACACGTTTTTTTTAAACTTATAACGTCTCATATTCTTTAGTAGGACATATGTATGGCTTTAAATCAAAGAAATATACACTGAAGTGACAAAAGTCATGGGATACCTCATAATATTTTGTCGGTTCTCCTTTTGCCCGGCGAAGTGCAGCAACTCGACGTGGCATGGACTCAACAAGTCGTTGGAAGTTCCCTGCAGGAATATTGAACCATGCTGCCTCTATAGACGTCCATAATTGTGAAAGTGTTGACAGTGCAGGGTTTTGGGCACGAACTGACCTCTCGATGATGTCCCATAAATGCTCGATGGGATTCATGTCGGGCGATCTAGGTGGCCAGATCATTCGCTGGAATTTTCCAGAATGTTCTTCTAACCAATCGCGAACAATTGTGGCCCGGTGACATGGCGCATTGTCATCCATAAAAATCCCATCATTGTTTGAGAACGTGAAGTCCATGAATGGCTATAAGTGATCTCCAACTAGCTGAAAGTATCCATTTCCAGTCAATGATCGGTTCAGTTGCACCAGAGGACCGAGTCCATGCCATGTAAAAACAGCCCAGACCATTATGGAACCACCACCAGCTTGAACAGTGTCTTGTTGACAACTTGGATCCATGGCTTCGTGGGGTCTGCGCCACGCTCGAACCCTACCATCAGCTCTTACCAACTGAAATCGTGACTCATCTGACCAAGCCACAATTTTCCATTCGTTTAAGGACCAACCGATATGCTCACGAACCCACGAGAGTCGCTGCAGGCGATGTCGTGCTGTCAGTAAAGGCACTCGAGTCGGTCTTCTGCTGGCATAGCCCAAGGAAGACAAATTTCGCCGCACTGTCCTATCGAACACGTCCCTCGTACGTCCCACATTGATTTCTGCGGTTATTTGACGCAGTGTTGCTTGTCTGTGAACATTGACAACTCTACGCAGACGTCGCTGGTCTCGGTCGTTAAGTGCAGGTGGTCGGCCACTGCGCTGTCCATGGTGGGAAGTTATGCCTGAAATTAGATACTCTCGGCACACTCTTGACTCTCGGAATGTTGAATTCCCTAATGATATCCGAAACGGAATGACCCATGAGTCTAGCTCCAACTACCATTCCGCGTTCAAAGTCTGTTAATTCTCGTCGTGCGGCCATAATCACGTCAAAGCCTCTTTACATGAATAACTTGAACACAAATGAAAGCTCTGCCAAAGCACTTCGCATTTATACATTTTCTACGCGATACTACTGCCATCTGTATATTTGCATATTGCTATCCCATGACTTTTGTCACTTCAGTGTACTTAACTAAGTAAAAAATTAAGAAAACTGTTATTTATAAAGAAAAGAAGCTCGCTAGTATGTAGCTGATTTTATGGAATACTTCTATACATTTTAATGGCTTCATGTTTGTTTTTATTAACATGCATGACCACTTTCCGAACAATTTATATATGAACTTAACCAGATGTTTAATCTTGTTGATAATATCTCATTAATTTAAAGAACTTTTGCGAGAGCATTAGCAAATTTGTTAATTGTGGAATTCAAATTTTAACGCAGAAAAAGAAGTATTGTATCAAATGAAGTTACTTCAATGAGTTTTACATAAAAGTAACCTTACAAAATAAACCTTTTGTTCATTAATATAAGAATGACTAATTGACGAAATTACTGTTACATTTAAGGCAAAGGCCCACCAGCGGCCGAGCGGTAACGTCGCTGAACACTGGTAGTTCGGTCCGAGGTCCAAATCCCGCGAACAGGCTGGCTGCATGGGTGTTTTCGTGTTTTTCCCCATGTGTAACGTGTATACGAGCCAGTTTCCCTTAGAAAGTCCTCCACGAAGGCATCCCTCCCCTTAGGAAGATAGCCCTAGTGTGCTTTGCGATAATTAAATAAACCAAAAACCAACACCATTTAAGGTAAAAAAATATGTACATAGGGCAGAAACTAAACAATTTTTTTAATTGCTATTGTTTATTAACTTAAAAATAACTGTTTTTAATTGCGATATTTAATTTAGTAATGCTGTAAATCTTACATATATTTAAACAAAATATACTTTTTATCGTAATATTTAAACCAATTAAGGGAAGTCCACTTAAGGATGCATTTAAGGGAAGTTCATACATCATGCAAAAACATTTATGGTATTCTACCCCATGGAAAATATACTCTCCAAAATAGAGTCATGCAATTAGGATTTTTTAATTATCATTCAACAAAATTCATAAACAAATTAAATTAGATATATACAGATATACAACGATCTTTTTCTGGGATATCTTATTCCTATCTTCCCAACGATTCTTTTATGCGATATTCTGACAAAAAAATAGTGTTCTGCTTTTGAATAAATAGTTCAATGAGGGCTAGAAATTCAATGAATTGATGAGGTGTCATGCGGAGGTAATTAAAAGAAATTTCGTTTCGTTCAAGCGCATTTCTTCAATTAAATTATTTGCAAATCCTTGTTGCAGTCATCTCTCACATATTAATATAAATCACTGCATTCTGCTTCTCTAACACAAAGCAAAAACTAAAATAAGTTTTAATCGAACAGAAATTAAATCTATTTTAATTGAAAAATTTAATCGTAAAAGTCAAAATACCACACAAAAATATCACGTTTTCCCTCCCCCCCCAAGTTTCCGATATGAAGCGCCATCTAGTGCCAGCATATGACAACTTTTAAAGCGAAAGTTGCCGCGCTCGTATGAACCAACGACTTCTTGTATGAACAGACGTACGCGGAGAGCGTTTTTTCCGCCTTGCCGCTTTTCGCCCTAACGGACCAGTGTGAACGCGGCTTAATGGTGTTAGACATTAGGATGCCTGTGCATAGTGCACTACCCCTTCTGTAACAGAGTTCATTTCGAAGTAGATTATGACTATAACTTATAGAAAACTGCGATTCTTAATAACGCATTTTTTTTAAATAAAAATTTAGAAAATTTACAACAGTGTAAGCCAGAAAGCTATCGAATTGATCATGAACACTAACAGCTAGTAGTGATGTAATAGAATTTACATACAATGTAAAGCTATATATAGGTTTACAATATACAAAATGTACTACAGTACACAAATAACAACTTATTCACATATGACTTGTTTACTCAGTATAGACGTGGGTCTTTGACTGTTACGTGGATCATTATAGTCATAATTATAAATTTACATTATAGGAATTAAATAAATTGCGCTGAATGGTATGAAAGTTTTTCGCTGGATGATAAAAATAGGTTCTGATTTGAACAATTTTAAGTTCCTCGTGAATCTTACTATTTCTAACATACCAGGGGGATTTGTGATCTGTCGTAGAACACAATTTTCAGCAGTTTGTAATTCTCTCCTGCTTTTGATTTTACCCTTCTTGAAACACTATCTCCTTTCTACCTCATTTGAATACCACGCGAGCTAGAAATGTACAGGCAGGAAAACGAGAAACGAGAACGACAAGAAAGCAAATTAACATAAAATAATTGGTTAATAAGCTAAAAATTCTGTATCTTAATTTCTTGGGAACTATTTCTTAAACTCGTTGACCTATCACAACTGCTTGACTTAAATTGTTTCAAGTGTTAATCGGAAATCCTCATACCAAGATAAGGTTAATTTTTTTTAACTTGCAAGTTTTATAGCTTTTAATTTTAAAATATTTTTTAGCTTTTTGGATCTATAATGGTAAACTAAGAAATTGGCCCAGTGTCTCTCTGAAACTTTGTTTCAGCGGCCTTTTTGAGGGGAAAAAATGAATGTACAACGCCCTCTCGGGAAATTTCATTTAAATGTTTTACAAAAATATGTAATAAAATGAAACTGGAATATTTGCATATTAATGAAACTAGTAGTAAATATAGTCATATTTGAGTAAATTATACAAAGGAAGGAAACAAAAAGTTAACGAGAAAGGCAAGTTTCATCTAGTTTGTCAATATTGGGCTTTCTTTTTATCAATAACATTCTCAAGTTTCCACCATTAGTTACTTGAGACCGATTTCTTTTTCCAGTAATTAAAATTGTTACTGAACTCAAGTTCAACAAATTAGACGAAAATAAATGAATGATATGAGAAATTTCTGTATAATATTCCATAAGCCAGATTATAGTTCAGGCCTTTATGAAAGCCTTATTTGATTCTTTAATGAAGTAGAAATCTTTAAATTAGATTAAAACATGGATTATACATCTCATTCTTTAAAGACAAGTGTTATGAATTTATAGAGGACAAATTAGAAATATTTAACTTACTCGCAGGGCTGGTTATAGATTTGCAGTAACTGAGTGCATTGTTCAGCAATGCGGGAGGCATCTGCAATAATGCATATTTTGAGCATTTTATTACATTAAATCGTAGAAAATACTGGCAGGATAGATTATGTATTAAGTGTAATTACTGATTTCCCAGACAGATTTAATGAAAACGTACAAAGTTTGAAGAAATATTAAAACAATTTTCATTTTCGTTTGCCATTAAATAAGAATCTGATTCTTTTCCTAATTGACATACATTTTTTCTTAGCTTCCAAGATTCCATCGATTGCAGTACACACCTCTTAATTTCAGTGCTCTAGAAGAAAATTTTTTTTTCTAAGAAATTAATGAAATAAAACACGAAAGTACAACTAGCAAAAATATTTTATGAAACCACTTCGATTTATCAACAACAAAGACAGACCAATTAATTTTAGTAATTTCAAAAACTGTTGCTTCCGAGTAATTAGTAATTTGGAAAAAAGTATGTGATTTTAAGAGATCCATGGTTTTTAATATCGATTGTGTGAGAATAAAATATGCATCTTGGAAGCAAAGAATTTGTAGACTCATTAGGTTATTTTGATGCTGGAGACATGGAAAATGGGCAACGACTTCGCCGAGACTCGAACTTGGACTTTTCGAATACGCGTCGAGTGTGCTAACCATTACAACACGAAAGCATGCAAAAGGAGGGAGGGAATACATTTTAAATGTCGATTGGGAATTAGGGGACCCAGTAGCCAAATCCTGGTGGTGAAGAATCATCATCCACCATCTTTTAGTGCGGGCCACACTGTAGAGTTACTAGGTTACTTTGATGCTGGAGACAGGAAAAATGTGCAATTCCCTCGCAGGGACTGGAACCTGGACCTTTCGAATACGCATAGAGTTTGCTAACCTTTACACCCCGAAGACATTTGGAAAGGAGAGAGAGAGAATACCTAATAAACTACGATAATTAATCATTCTAAATATTTCATCGTATTTTAAATAATAGGTTGTTTTATTAAATACTCAACTCAGGTTTAAATTCTAACCTATAATCAGGTGAGTAAATAATGTTGCCAGTGGAATATTGATTAAAAACCTCTGAAAAATAATAATTTTATCAGGCTTTCGATTGCCAGAAAATGGTCTGTTTGCGTTCGGTTTATCCGACGAATAATATTAATAAGATCTAATTTTTTTTAGAAAAACCTTCAAAAGGAAAACGGTTCTAAAGCAATCAGACCTTGAAGACGTTGCCATTGTTAAATTCTTAATATTTGACTGTTTTTCGTTCCTGTTTGTATCGCGTTAGCGATTTGCATTGCATTGACCCGAAAAGTTATGGAAAGAATCATTTTTATTCTGACTAGAAAGCTAATGGAAAGAACCATTTTATGGTAAGAACCGATGTTACAAGTACCTTTACTGCGCAGTGTAAAATAGTATTTCCGAAGACGATAGACATAAGAATCACTCATCTTCTTTCCCTTAAAATATTTTCTGTTACTTGTAACATCACTAACATTTTTGGAATCTTATCATGGTAAATATAACTTTTAAATAGCAAGAGAGATGCGTTGATAATGCGATAACACGTTGCTAATGGGAATAGGGTAATGCTAGTAGCAAAACAGGAAGAAAATTTAAAAAAAAAACAGATGTATGCGTACGAAAACGAGGACACGTTATATACGTCTCTGACCGTTGGCGGCTAATATTTCCTGCCAATATATCAAGACCAACGAACTAGAAGTTGAACTTACGAATTTAAAATATTCATAAGGTTCCAAAACAAACATTTCCTTCCCTAGTATTTAGCTACATCGTGCTTTAACGATCGTGCAGATGCGTAGGAAACCAACAATGGGCGTTTTTGAACTTCTGTATTTCGGCTATGTGATCTGGAGCTTTCGTGCTAAGATCTTGAGCGTTTATAGTGCAAAAGTAATATTTTCCTCCCTGCATTTGCTATGGCGTTTCACTTTCATATCTTGTCGCAAATGAGTTAATAGGTTTGCATAATAAATGTCTGTTATTGTGGTATTATGTGGCATATCATCAGTAAACAGCAGTATGTTTTTATATACTGTAGGGATTTTTATTTATTTTAACTAACAAGTTAAAATTCATTTCCCTAATTGTCAGTGCCAGAATATTTAAATTTTGTAGCACGCGTGAAGGAATGCAAATTTCTACTTTAAAGAAAGTATTTAAAAGCCGAGTTTCGGTAGAAGAGGGGACTTAGTCTATAACCACCCCCTCTGCTTTTTTTTTTTTTTTTTTTTTTTTTTTTTTTTTCAAAAGTTTTCAGTTTCCTTGTTTGTAATTTTATGTATGCTTTTTTTTTTTTTTTTTTTTTTTTTTTTTTTTCCAAAATTAAATGCGCATCCCTTTTTCCGCCTTTTTTACTACTTTGCAATATTTGCACCGAATTACTAGAAATTTAATTTGAGCATTTTTTTTATTTATTTATTATTATTATTATTTTTAATTTATATCATAAACACCTCAAGTATTGATTTAATTGTTATAATACTTTGCATATCGTTATTGTATTCCTGCGTCAAGTACATTTTTAAATTATTATCATATGTGTCATTTTACATATATAACTGTTTCATTAAATCATTTCATTTAATGCTTTATTTGCTGTGATGTTTGTCAGGTATGAGTAGATTAAGTGGGGCATTGTTTTAAAACAACTAATGTAATCACCTAACGCAATGTATTATCGTATTTTGGTCACTCATATATCACCTATTTACATCATTCGTAAATAACTATTTATGTGTTATAAAACACTTTGCATTACTACAGTTATGTCAAACAACATAAATTTAATGTGTCACGTTTCATATTCAGTCGTATTTAACTTATAGTACTATTCGTACTTTATCATAGCTCTATCTCATAATATTAAGGCAATATACTATGGAATACCATTAAATTATCTATTCATGCATATTATTAATAAATGCACTATATTATTGTGCAATAATATTATATACTGACGTTTTTCTTATTGTCATATGTAGCATCTTATGCAAGATGTCCTGTAATCATTTTTGTAAAGTACTTTTCAGTGACATTCCTGATTAAGAGCTAAGAGCAATTAATGGCACTTGGTCTTTCAGCTATTGCCTTGTTGTGGTGGCTCCTTGATGGCACTTGGTCTTTCAGCTATTGCCTTGTTGTGGTGGCTGCTTGTTGTTTTTTCCACTGATCAGGCATCATTCCGTTTGGTTTTACCTTAGGTCGGAAGCCTGATCAGTGGCGCATAACCATAATCTCTGCTGTAGATACGTTTGATTATTGCTGGTTCACGTGGCTTAATTGCATTTATTTCCTGCCACTAGTTTCGAAAGGGGTTTAAGTAACGGGATCTCGCTGAGCCCTGTAGGTTAGTTCCGTCACTTGTTAATATCTTCAACTTTTAGTTTATTATCTTATTTTCAGTTACCGCCCAAGCAGAGGCGAAGTTTGTTAGCGTCGAGTTGACGCATTGTAAGTTTTAAAGAATTAATTAAAGGGTACTTTTAACCCTTCTCCTGTGTAGTTACTACTACTACTACTCCAGTCCTTCATACAGAAGGTGAACCTGTTTGGACTTTGCAGTCTAAACAGGTTACAGAAGTTTGATAAGTTAAACAGGTTTGATAAATCTGCTGTGTTTAAGTGTTAAGTAAACAATTCATAGCACTAAGATGGCATGTTTTTTCTCAGTTCATGAATCATGATCTGTTGTGTAAAGCAAAGAATTCCTAGCACGAGCAAGGCACATCCTTTTCTGATTTCATGAATCATGATCAATTATCCTGTTACAGCCCTGATTAGGGCCTATAAAAGTCTTAATTTGACCCTGTAAGTATCATCTTACATTTTCATTTTAGCAAGTTTTGCATATGCCTTCACCTTGCTATTCAGATTTTTTTTAAATTTCTTTCCAGTAACAATGCATTGTTCATTGATTAATGAACCAACTGTGGCTATAGCTAACTGTAAGACTGACTTTTCAATTTAATTATTATGCTTGTCAATTTATATGAAAACTGTATTAGTGGTATGTGTTTTAGTTACATGGCGTCATGTTTTCCTACTTTTTCCCTGCTTATAATTTTTCTTACTTTGTATGCGCTAAAACCAAGGAAAAGTGAAAGCAAGGAACGTATTTTGATTTTGCGAAATATGCAGTATAGGACTATGTGTCGATCATTGTTTTGAATTAGTTCACACACAGCAGATTTTTTAAATTGGAATTTAATTACCTACAGGTAATTCTTGCTTAGTTATTATTATTATTATTATTATTATTATTATTATTTCGTATTTGTAATTTTTTTCATATTTATATTTCTCATTCATTTCATATTTATTTCTGTGTGTATAGTTATGATTTTAGTATTTTGCCTGTTTAATTTATTTCTATTAATGTGATGTTCTTTATATTAATACACATTAAAAACAAGTACATTAAATACGCAACTTCAAAAATTGAAGTCATAATATCAAAATGGTGATTTTATACCTTTTTTTTTTTTTTTTTTTTTTTTTTTTTTTTTTTTTTTTTTGTAAAATTAGGCTTAACTTATGAAACTGGCAGCAGGTCCGGTCACGTGATTGCGCTTCGTTATCCCGGGGCTGGTCTTTAAATAAGGGGTTAAAAAATGCTGTGTCTATGACCCTAGACCAGGGATGGCCAATCCGCGGCCGGCGCGCGTGCGCGGAGTTTTAATAGTGGTACACGAAGCCTTATTGAATTAAAAGATTTGAAAAAATAGCAATATCGTCTGTATCAAATCCGTCGATGACTACACACATAAACACATTAGAATAAATACAATAATTCATTTCTCTGCAAAACGTTAATTGTTACCCAAATTGTATTCCAAATCTAAAATATTGACCTACAACAGCAAACTGCACTGAAATGAAAATATAAGGAACTTATCTCAGCTACAAGTGATCCAAATTACACGAATTTTGGAAATTTATACCAACAAGCAATTTTTCAAAGTTACACAAATTGGCTGCCAGATATTGTTGTAAGTTTGGATCAACGTATGTTTGTAAACAAATATTTTCTATTATGGACAGAATAAAAATAATTCAAAATATCGTTCAAGATTAACTGATATGCTCCAAAAACACCAAATTTTGTTAGCACTTTGAAGAATTAATCATAATATTATAAGGTGTTTTCTCCTCCATTTCAACTTGCCTTCTTGGTGTAATGGTAGCACACTTGGCGCGTATTTGAGAGGTCCAGATTCGAGTCCCCGAGAGGGCATTGCTCATTTTTTATGTCTCCTGCTACAAAATAACCTAATGACTCTACAATACAGACGACTTGGCAAAATCTACATGTTAAAAAACCACATTTATTAAGTACTGGTTGTTTAATAGCTGTTTAGAATTAAATGTTTCAAACTATTCATTTTTATTTTATACATAAGCTAACTGACTGAACCTTTAAAAATGTTTACTAACAATAAAACCGTAGATTATACATTTGTTTTATCTATTATATTATTTCTTAAATGTCTACCACTCAGACGTAGAAAACGAATGTGCTATTTGCATAAAAATCCCATAATCAGCCTTATAAATAAAAAAAAAAAAAAATTCACCGTTTATATTTTTAGTATGTTGGATAAGTGAAAAATGGCACGCATAACTTTTACTTTTTTTTTCAGGTACAGGCACTCTTCCCGAAAAGGTTGGCTACCCCTGCCCTAGATTGTGTCAATTAAGCTATACTTTTAAGTAGAGAGAATAAAAGATGACAATTTGGGGATTTTTCCCTTTTTTTTTTTTTTTTTTTTTTTTCTTTTCCCGTTAAACAAGTTTAGAAAAATTGATCGGATTAGAAAAGTTTGTGAAATCTTTACAAATATTTTCAAGTTAAAAAATTCATATATCAAGAATAGACTGAGAATTTGTATGGATATTAAACATTAAAGGAGAAGACATATTTTTCCCCTCATAAAACTGAATAATTTATGAGGAAAGTTTCTTCTTATTATACGTAAGTTTGCTTATAACCACATGAACATTACCGGTAAAAAAGAAACAAAGCACAGAAACTGTGCGAGACCCTAGTTAAACTAACATTACTTAAAAGGCTTTTCGTAGAAGAAATGAACAACTCCACCGATAATTTAAATCTGCTGCGCAAAGAAATTGTTTGATATAAACGTTTTGATATTCATGATTAGCTGATATTTTCTGTGATTATTCGTCTGTTGAATGCTACACACCAGCATGATTTCACAAATAAAACCCGTTATTAAGAATTAATAAGAGCTGTCAATGAAATTGTAATGTAATTAATGAAAATTTATGAGCATTTCAAAAAATAGTAAATAAAATAATAAAAAAAAAAGAAAGAAAGAATCTGAAATTTTCAGATTTTAAATTACGTCCAAAGGGACTTTTTTTTAACGTTTTGTGTGTTACCTTTATTTATTAACGACGATTAAGCAAAATACTGAATTTATTTCAAATTTTATATTTTCTAAGGTAACAGTGAGAAAAATTAATTTATTTTCAGAAAATGCAAAAAGTTATGTTGCAGAAAGTGAAGAATTTTATAATTAATAATCATAAAACTATCTTAGAGGTAGTGAAACATATCACGTCCACTACCTCCTAAAGAAGACAATTTGTAAATTTGATTAAAATTTCTCAAAGCACATTTGTTGTCGTTGTTGTGAATAATTTCATTTCTTTGACCTAATCAGAACAAGCCTAAGAATTTTATTAAAGGATGCAAGATATCGTCTGTCGTTGTCATTGAGACGCATTTTCTGAAAATAAATTAAGGTACTATTCGGTTTCGAGGGCCGTAAAAAATCGCCAAACTATTGTTGATGCCAATGCTGCCAAAAATAATTGCTGCAACCCTAATAATTGCGGCAAGAAAGGAAGTATAATAGTAAATAACTATTTAAGATTGATGTTTTAATTTAGATGAAAGGTTAATTTCATATAAAGGTTAATTTTATATGAAAAAGGCTAAACATGACTGAATGGAAGTATAATAGTAAATAACTATTTCAGATCATTATTATAATTTACATAAAAATTGCTAAACATAACTGAATGGATGCCTTCATCGCTATTTCGCTACCGACTCATCGCTAAAGCATAATTTCATCTCGTTGGTTGTTCTAACGTAATTTTCTATACTGAATGATGCCTTTTCTTTGAAAATATTCTCGGTAAAGTGCAGAATCGCTCACTTATTTGTATGCCGCTTTTTAGAAGGGTAAAAACAATTGGATTTTTGTTAATTTTCTTTTACTTTTTAAGTGAAAATAGGTCGATGTGTACATAGATAAAGTCAAGGGTGGGCGCAGTGCCATTTTTGTGCAATTCTAGGATTTTTTTTTCAAGTGAAAATAGGTCGATGTGCACATGAATACCGAGTATGTGCAATTCTTAAAAACGCGTCAAGCAGTGGATGATTCTGCACTTTACCCAAAATTCTATTGCCGACTTTTCGTCAGGGCAATTCCCAAATTGTTAAATCCATAGAATATCAAAAAAGGATTTAAAATTTAAAAAAAAAGGATTTAAAAATTAAGCTAGCATTTCAATGGCGTCTTAAGAAATATAGAACTATATAAACTTACGCAATCTGAAATCAGCGCGTACGCTAGATTTGGCGCGCTGTTAAATGGGCGCGTTTACTAGATTTGGCGCTTTTGCGCATACATTTTCGCTGCAATTTTTTTACGGCCCTCGAAACCGAAGAGTACCTAAATTAATTGTTCTCACGGTTACTTTAAATACTGGTACTGAAGTTAGTCATTTTCCTTCAAGCGATTGCAAAGGTTTCCAAAGAAGAAATCTTCTGGAAAGATGTGTGGTCTTCTTAAAGAGGTTTCAGTACATTTGTAACCTGAAGAACTTCGTTATTTTTGAATTTATTATAATTAATTCGAGTTTTTAGTAATGCATTATATAATATTTTCAAACGGTTCTTGAAATTGTAAAATATCACTTAGTAATATTTAATAATAGTTTTCGCTGGAAATACTCACTCTGGCAGCCTTCGCAATGCCTGCAAACTGTGGTATTATGGGGATAATCAACTGTGAAAGGAACACAACCCATTTCAGCCAGAGAAAGATTGTACTTGCATTCCTCAATCACCATCTATGATAAAAATTTAATAAAGTAAGTTTTGCTTAATTTGTGCTTTCTGTAGAAACTAAAGCAATTTATAAACTCTCAACTTTTATTCATAAGAAATTTAAGTAAAATTTCAATAATTCGTTCTTAGAGCAACATAATACATATTTCTGTATGAAAGCAAATATTAAGATATCAACGGAATAATAAGCATGAGTAAATATAAAATTAATAAATTGAAAACAACTTGTACGTTAAAAAAGTCAACATATTATTACTGAATTAAAATCTATATTATCGCTTACAAATATTTCTAATCTTTGTTTGTAAGTACACTCTACAGAAAAAGCATACAATTCTATATCTCCCGTTCTACAAAATTTAACTTGTGGTTTTCATGTATCGAAAGCGCGACTTCGGATTTTTATTAGATTTACATATAGCACTGTTCTAACATAGGTATTTGCACACAAAATCGGACTTTTTTTTCCGAAATGACATACCAATTTTTTTCATCGTTTCAATTTTACTACTCAAATTACGCTTAAATGTTAAATCTCACTAAATTTTATAAAATTTAATGTGAAATATATCGAGATATTTAAAAATTTATCTTGGCACACTTTTTTCAGTTTGCGCCAAGGTTAATTCACTTGGCGAAATTCTTAATTTATGGTAACCTAATTTTCTTTTCCTTTCATTGTGCATGAGAAGGGAGGAAGCTATCATTCTTTCAAGAGATTTTCATTGTATAATATATCCAACCATTATCCATTGTTTTAAATATATCCATTGTATTTATACCAACATTGAATGTATTTTGTGTTTTTCACGGTATAATATATGTTCATAATTTGTGGCATACTTAAGTCTATATTTCATCCTTTTCAAATGTATAGTAACACATTTAACTGTCTGCATCAATTTATTTGCTGCATAAGGATCACAAGTGTCATGACAATTTTAAATGTATATTTGTGTTACCAACATTGAATGTATTTTATATTTTTATTGTATAGTATTGTATAGTATCTACTGTATCGTATCGTATTATGGTATTGTTTTGTATTGTATAGTATCTTATATCAGTTGGCTTTATACAGGTTAAATATGTTAATTTTTATTCATTATAATCGTTTAATTAGCTTTGTATTGTATTGTATTGTAGTATTGTATAGTATTGTATGGTATCTCATATAAGTTATCTTTTATGCAGGTAACTGCATCAATTTATTTGCTGCATTAGGATCACTGGTGTCATGACAATTTTAAATGTATTTTTGTGTTACCAACACTGAATGTATTTTGTATTTTCCTCACTAGTGTCATGACAATTTTAAATGTATTTTTGTGTCACCAACACTGAATGTATTTTGTATTTTCATTGTATAGTATTGTATAGCATCTACTGTATCGTATTATATTGTGGTATCTACTGTATCGTATTGTATTGTGGTATTGTATAGTATTGTATAGTATCTTATATCAGTTGGCTTTTAGTACAAGTTAAATATGTTAATTTTTTTTTTTTTTTTTTTTTGTATTGTATTGTATTGTAATATTGTATAGTATTGTATGGTATCTTATATTCGTTAACTTTTATGCAGGCTAAATATGTTATTTTTATTCCTCATAATCGTATAATTAGCCTTATTGCATGTTTTTCCCACAATACCACGTGATCAATTGTATTGTACCGCTCTTGCATTTTGTTACATTGTATTCTTTTATTTTTATTTCTTTTGGTATATCCTCTGTGTATTGCTGTAATCATTTACATTCATTATTTCACTATGTTCTCTATTTTTATGTTATATTGTCATTAAGTCTAATTCTACTGTCTATATTTTACTCATTGTATATTATTGGGCTGCCCAACATCAGACTGTACTTTAGCTTATGTATATTCTATATTTGTGTGTATTACACCTTTGTAAAATTTTTGCTTATTGTCAAAACTCGCCCTTTTTGTCCCTGCATGCTTTTGTTATTTTATTTAATAAATGTAGGGCCTGGGCGGTTGTTGGGACTGTCTTTCGTGGGCATTTGGTCTGTTGGACTGCCCCCGGGTTGAATTTGGCTCTGGGTTTGGGCGCCCGGTGCGTGGCGTCTTGTGATTTCTCTTTAGGCTCTAGATATAGGTGGACGTGGTGCTATACCGATTAACCTTTTGGTAAAGGGACAGTGCCCACGTCCTCCGTTGCTTATCGCTTATCATTCTTTCAAATAATTTTAACAAATTGCGTAAACAACATTAGGCGTTATTATCGCTTATAATAAATATGCCAAATTTCAAAACAAGTCAGTATATAAATTAATGTATATCTTGGGAAATTTTAAATTAAAAACTCCAATTTTTTGCTGGTATACCCAGATATGCATCTACTTTAAAGTGATGGTAAAAATTTAAAGTTATAATTCAGAAGTGCTTATGAAAAATTTATAAAAAATAGAAATTTAAAAAATAAAACCAGAAAAATGTGTGAGAATTTTATTAGAATTAAACCTAAATTTTTAACTGCGAAAAAAGGAATAGAGTAAGTTTAATTAAAAAAAAAAGAGATATTAATAAATATGTACCAAATTCAAGTAACACAGAGAAGCTAATATTTTAAGAGCTAATGTTTAAAAATCTACTCGTGCGATTTAAAAAAAAAAAAAAAAACTTGGCAGTTAAACATAATTTGAATCGTAAAATCGAAATATGGAAAAAATTGTATGTTCATTGAGAAAAATTTGATGTTAGTATTTCATGCACTCCGCTCTTTAGAACTGCACTCTAGCTGCTGCTCTCGATAGCCCCTGCGTGATAGCTATCGGCCTAGGGCAGCAATCCTCAACCGATGGTAAGCAAGAGAAAAACAAGTGGGACGCAAAAAGAAACATAGTATTTTTAATTATTAAATTCTAAAATTAAGTGCCCCAACACCTGGTTACGTTTTTTTTTCTCTAACACTCGTAAATTTGTATGATCATCCTTTAGCAAAATAATCCGATTTATTTTCACAAATATAATTTTAGCCATAGACATAACAAAATTTGCCATAAATGATGTTTTTAAAAGGAGTAATAGAAATGGGTGCTGTATTTAATAAAAAATAAAAGCAAGTTTCTATAAAAAAGATAACAGTTATCTCATTAACAGGAAAACATTCTGGATTGATTTCTCAAATAAGGAAAGTCGCTCCTGAAACTGAATTTACTTACTGCTCCTTTCGTTGTGAAGCTTTAGTAACCAAAACAATCCCCAAGAAAACCTGGAAATCGTTTTGAATCAAGCTGTGAAAATTGTCAATTTTATTAAAAGCCGAGCTTTATATTCAAGAATATTTACGATTTTATGCCAAGAGATGGGCAATGACCATGAAACGCTTTTGTTACATAAGTAGATGGTTATCCAGAGGCAAAGTTTTAAATCGTCTTTCTGAACTTTTATCAGAAATTCAAATTTCCCTCTGTGATTCAAAATTTGAATTCCAAAATTGTTTGTTTATTGAATTATGGTTGGCTTGTTTAACATATTTAGCTGATATTTTTGGAAAGTTAAAGGAATTAAATTTAGGATTATAAAGACAAAGTGTTAATTTGTTTATCATTAGAGATAAAGTAAATGCAATGATAAAAAAATTCGAGATAATAATATTTTAAGCTTTTTACCACTTTTAGAAGGTTTTCTAACAGAAAATAATTTGAAAATAAAAGAATTAGCATCTGACATTAAAAATCATCATCGTTTTTTATTGTTAAATAATTTCAACATGTATTTTCCGAGGATTATGAAAAAGAAAATTGGATTAGGAATCCATTTTGTTCAAATATACTTGAAATTTATTTCGTGAAGGAAAAGAACAATTGATAGAAATTTCCTGCGATCGAACTCTAGCTGAAGATTTCAAAAATAACACACTTGTTAACTTTTGGGTGAACCCCAAAAAAAGAATTTAAAGGCAATTCAAATAAATCTATTAAATTTTTATCGCCTTTTTGGACAACCTATTTGTGTGAACAAGGAATTTTCTTCAATGTTATATTTGAAAAATATATACAGAACAAAATTAAAAGTGGATCCTAATTAACGGTTAAAACTAATTGAAATAAGACGAGACATAAACTGATTTTTCTTAAACAGGCCCAAATTTCGCACTAAATGTTAGAACTAAACTATTATAACTTAAATTGTGTTAATTAAAATGGTAACCAATTTTTAATCTAATTTTGTTATGTGTACATATTTAAAACAACTAACCAACAGGTTGTGCAAATGAGAAAATATATATTTTATTTTAAAATATTTCTGTTGAGAAATTTAAAAATAATCATTTTAAAATGTAGTGGTATTACTAAAGTTTTCCCGTTATTGTTTAGATGGCACGCGTTAGTGAAAAGGTTGAGAACCGCTGGCCTAGAGAGTATAAGACCCTAGGTCAACGGATTTTGATGTCTGATACGCTCACATAGGAAGAAGCTCCTCCGACAAGTCTCATTAGGAATCCAGGCCGCTGACTACTCAGCTATCCCTGATAGTAGCTCTCAGAAAAAATAATGGAATAAGTAGAATCATTGCAAATTTAATTTAATTAATATTCAATAAACGAGTGTTATACGGCCCAGGTGTAACTGTCCTCGAAAATTTTCGAAGCTGTATTTTATTAAACACTCTTTCAGATTCAACTGATTTATTTTAAAAGTTGCAATAGTGTTGAAGTTAGTTTTTGATGTATTTGATATTGATATTTAGATACTTACAAAGCTTCTTGTTACAGATGAAATAGAGAACATTTGTAATAATTAAGGAGAATTTTGTAAGGCAGAAAATTTGATTTCTTAGAAATTGTAATTTACTTAGTAATGCTATTACTTACGGTGTTACATACAGGTGAAGCATATGAATGTGCTGGTCGGATCACTGCTTTATAAGTATACAGTTTTGTCCCTCTAATGAGAATTTGAAATTTCTACCAATATATATATATGGTTTGAGTAATCTGAGGATATCGTAAACAATGCTAATGATTTTATTCATGTGGGCAGTTACAATCCTTTTAAACAAAAACTATATATGTTATTTTATAAACGCTACCTGTTTCTGATGCCATATTGAAAAAGGTAAGCAAGTTTTACCCGATTATGTCACGTGATAAGGACTCAGTCAGCTATTGGCTGTTCGTTTATGTCGCGGACGAAAAAGCTGAACGCGAGCGAACTCAGTTTTATGTCTTTTGCGTAATGCGAATTTACGTCGGCGAAAAACAACTAGCGGCAACTACGTCGCGAGCGTACTCGTGTCAACGAGCCCTCAGTAGGCGAAGAAATGCGGTTTTGGAAATTCAGTGCTGAGTGAACAGTGTGAATTGTTTTATCAAGGGGGGGGGGAATACCGTTTATAAAATACTGAAATATAATGCTAATTACTACGTTAGAACTTCTAGAATATTTGAAAAGATTTTAAACTATCCTATGTTAGAATTCTGCTTAATATACTGATGTTCGGTAGAATTATCATCATAAGATTTATGGTACAATTTTAAAGAATTTTCTTAGGCCTTTTTCTTTACAGCAAAAATATACCAAAAAATATTACTATTTGGTTTAGAGATCCTGTTCCATTTCTTGCTAACCAGGGAGATACATAGTCTGTACAATTAGTTTGATAAGGCGGTGGTAAAAGATGCTTTTCTTCCTGGAAATAAAAATAGAATACTAGGCCACAAATATTGAAAAGAAGAGATTATTCAACAAAAATAATCGTGAGTCTAAATTCCTTTTTCAAAGGTTTTTTAGGCAATTATTTCTACTGGAAAGTATGCCTTGCAAATAATAAAGTAACTTCCGAAATGTGCTTGCACTGCTTTATGAAAACATTACTACATAATCACTTTAATGTGATTATGTAGTAATGTTTTCATAAACACTTTCCGATTCTGAATTCCCTAAAAGTTTTGTAAACGTGCATGAGGTAGAGCCACTTTTACAAATGGTACTATTTTTAATTCAATAAGTAAGGTATTTAAATTTACTATATAAGCTATTTGCATCTTTCGACAGTCACTTGCCTGAGTATTCGCTGTTTCTCTCTTTTCTAAGCTCATAGTACATTCAACATTTAACTCAGTCATTTAAGTTGCTTCTTTCTTGTAAAATCTAATTGTACTTTAATTTAATACGTTTAACAAATTATAATGATTTTTGACTTTGTATTAAATGCAATTTTATGTACACATGATATTTCATGATGCAGATAAATGTCTCTTTAATCTTTAGACTAATGCTAGCGGTTTTACGAAATAAATTAAATAAAGCTGACCTTGGACTGCGAATTTAACGACAATAACTTGGACTGCCACAGTCATTTAACCCATTAAAAAACCCTTGATATCCGTTCGTTAAGTCTAAAACAAAACTTTGGTGGTTGAATTTAGTTTTCAGTCGGTATTACATTCACAACGAACTTTCTTCCCCAATTTCTCTCATCATCTCTCAACATCATAATTAAAACAACTAACCGTTTATATTTATAAAGTTTTAATATTGTAATAAAGTTTTAAAGAAATCTCGCCATTTTTGAACGAACAACAAACTTTATATTAGTCAAAACTTACAGAATAACTGGAAAAACAGTTTTAAGCGCGCTCATCGTCTGCGGATATTCCTTGCGGATAATCGTCTGCGGTAATTTACATTTCTTAGTGGAATTATGTTGGTAGCGTAGCAACGCAAATACGTTACAATATCTTTCCTTTTCTTTACAGTACCTTTGTAGTATTTTAGTGCAGTCATCTCTTGCTAAAGCTGGTTTCGCCTTTTGGAAAGTTGCAAAAATAATCTACTAATTATGTGAACGAATGAAGATTTCTGCACTGGTATAACTGCAATTCTTCTTCTAGGAAAAAAAATCAAAGAAACCAAAATTATTCAATTACCTGTTTGAGTTTGATTTGGTACCGCTTCCCACCAAGAAATCCCATACCAGAAGAATATGGACTGCCTGTAACGTACGGTGAATGAATTGCCAACTGTATTGAGGAGGAGCTGGGGTAAACATATTTGGGATATTGTATTTTATCTGGTTCAGCGTTCTTATCTCTGTCAGAAATATCCACATAGAATTCTAACTCAATTCCTAAAACAACAAACTTTGTGGCATTATTTGTATTTGAAATTTTTTTTTTATAACTTAAAATTTAATTATGCTACTAGATTCATGTATTAGTCTTCCATGTAAAGGTTACTTAACACGAATCATTTTAAAGAAAAATAGATCTGGATTCAAAGCTCCAGTACAAAAATTTAGAATATTTCAGTAGCTACACTTTTCTCATATAACAAGATAGTAGTTGGATTATGAGTATTATCTACAGCAGGAAGGGGAGTTAAGCCTGTTTGATTGATTTGCTTTATTGTTCTTAATTTTTTAAAGTGCATTTTATGATGAATCGTTTTGGGATCCAAAGTAATTTTAATAATAACTTTTATTTTGTTTCAGTTAACATATTTTATCCAGTCCATTTAAACTTGTAGCGATGATTTAACGCCAGAATACTCCAAACTTGTCAGAAGATTCATCAAAAGGAAAGCCGAAGTCCTTCAGTAAACCATAAAATTAAATTTACTTAAAATTAAAAGGTAAAACACAAAACTAAATATACTATAAGCCAAAGCCAAACATCTACCATGAACAAGCAGGAATAGTGAAGTGCAAATGAAAAATGAGTCTCTCGGCGAAAAATCTTTATACTCGCACTATAAAAAGTACGCACTGGTACAGCGAAGCAAACATAGAATACTGCATGCAAATACTCCGCAACATTACCCCCCACACACACACACACACGTGCCAAACGTACGAGGGGTCAGAGATACCCAGGGAAGATTCTTCTGCCAGAATGAGTAGTCCGCACTGGAGGTATAATGTCATTCACTTTTACTGTAGGAGTTCTGCTTAGGGAACCAATTCTACAGTACCTGAAACTAAAAATGCTCTTGGATGCACAAAATACCTATTATTATTAACCTGGGCCGGTGTAGGTACCGATGCTATTTCTGTCATTGCCTCCCAAATTCCTTACGTAAAAATGAAATTGGCTTAGAAGAATTAGAAACTTGGGTGAGTTCTAAAAATTCTACAGGGAGACGAATAGTCGTTCCATAAACCATTTCCGAGCATATTCCTTTCAGATCTTCTTTGTATGTTGCTAGTCTCATTGTCCATTGGACAGCATTATGGCCCATTAACGTTTATTTTAGTGAACCATGGAATCTCTCAGTTACTCAGTATAATTAACACAGCTCAGTATAATTAATCCATTAGTTGAAGGGTGGTATAGAGAAGTCCGAATTCGGTAAACACCAAGAATTTTATTGAGAATAGTGAACATGCGTGACTCAAACTGTCGGCCTTGATCGATATTTATGGTAGCGAGAACTCCAAATTTAGCAATCCAATGGGTAAAAAAGGCTAGAGTAACAGTTTCCGTCGAAATTCAACTCGGAAACATGCAAGCTCACAAGATGCTACTCACAAACTTGCAAGCTCGTTCACTGAAGTTTGGACTACAGTTTATGGAAGGAGCCATGAAGTCCTCTTTTCTCCAAACAACTAGCAATCGGCTTCTGCCAATCGTTATACCGTTCTGGGCGTCATCGTTTCTACATAACAATCAGCATTTTCTTAAAGTCAAAGAATGAAATAACATGCAAAAAATTGACAATTTGGACCAAAGGGATAATTACTATATGATTGCATATTAATTAATCACTTAACTGCTTCCCCCACTGTGAATTATTACAAATTTTATTACACAAATTTGACAACTCATTATAATTTTTCTTTATCACATTCTCGGATCTTGTGCCAATTAACTTTGAGTCTATCTCAGTTTTAGATAGGATACCTTCTTCATCACTGCAGTGCATCTTTGCTAATAATTTAGAAGGTAACTTTTTACCTAAATTTTCTATTTGAATGTATTCATATGTGGGTAGTTCTTTGTTTAAGAATTTTTCTTATATCATGTTATGATTTTCCCGCGAACTTGAAAATTTCTGTCTTATTTCTCTTCATTGAAACGTGAATTAAAAATCTATGAAAGAAGAATATTGTTTAAATAAAAAATTTAATTATACTTTAAGTTATATTTATATAAGTTCATATTTATTAAAATATTGTCTATAAATATTAAATACTGCGAAAAAACAAGTATTTCAACTCTTTTTTTTTTCTTCTTTATGTAATCATTCCGAGTAACTAAGTTACTAATTCCTTGATATCTAAAATTTCCACATTAGATTTAAATCCATTGAATTTTTAAAGTAAAACGTTCTATAAAATATCTTCCGCCCAACCAGTACAGTGGTTAGTGTCGCTGGCTGCTATTCCGGGTTCGAATCCCGGTGAAGGCATGGATGTTTTGTAAATGTATAGTGTCGGTGCGGCATGGCGAACTCTAAATATGCGGCGAGCCGAAAGTCCTCTAGTGTGGTTTAGTGGAAGGGGAGAGAGATGAGGGAGACCCTCCGATCCGTCCCCCCCCGGGGGTGCTGGCGGAACTCAGCAAAAATCGCACTATCACCTGAATGGTGCTCAGGGCTGTTGCCAACGGCAAGCGTATTCTAGCGCTCCTTCCCACGAGGTATTTCGGCTGACTACGTCGGAAAAGTGAGCATATGCAGCAACAACATAAAACTATCTGATGTTGTTTTAAATATGTGACAAATTTAATTACAATAACTGTAATTTTGTGTTAAAACATAGTTATTAAAAACTACTATGTTATTTAGTAAAGAAAGTATCGGAATCCATATTAGAAATATACGTACTCTCAGATTTCTTTATTTTCATAATTTTCTTTTTCGGCTGAGACCATAAAGTGTTGATCGTATAGCAGAAACTGAACATATAGTTGTCACTGAAATACGAAGCCAGTACGACATCGTCAATACTAAAAGAAGGAAAAAAAGAAATAGATATATTATATAGAAGTTTGTTTTGTAATGTAGCGTATGTAATGAAAGGGCTCTCAGTTCTCAAGCACTTTGCTTTAGCCAAATGATCTTACAACTGAAAGGAGTTCGCAGATAACTAACTTTTTAAATATAATACGTATAAATCCAGTTACTCCGTTTAACTGGTACTTTAGATCGGTCCTGCGTTTTTTGCGCCCATTGGTCTTGTGACTATGATTAAAAAAATCTGATTTGTACACCACATGACTCCTTGTACGGAATATTAAATTATACGCATTTTTTTCTTGCCTTTCATTTAAACTTATCGGATTGAATTGAATCTACTTCGTCGATAGCGCATAAACGACAATAAAATAAATGCACTCTTTAAAATTTACTATATTTGTTTAAAATAGCGACACTCTGGCGCTAGGTTCAGCGTTATATTTCGTTCCTATGATAACTACGTCTATGTCGTAACGCAATTAAGAGGCAATCGGCCTAGTGCGGCCTTCGCCAATATACACTCATTTCCAAAAGTTAAGCAATTCTGCAGAAGAGAAAATTCGTCAATTAAACAATATGTTCGGATTCAATATCACAATAGAAAAATATCAGCCCAGAAAACGCCCAATTCAATGTTTCAATTGCCAGGAGTTCGGGCACTCCCAAAATAACTGCTTTAAAAAGGTCAGGTGCTGTAAGTGCGAACAAAATCACAGATCCAATACCTGTATATTAAAACCAGATGAAAAACCGACTTGCATTTACTGTCACGAAAATCACGTTTCTTCTTATCGTGATTGTAAGGTATACAGAAAAAGATTCAATCATTTAGAGAAGATAGAAAAACCACAAGAAATTCCCACTGAAGATGACTTCCCCGAATTCATTCAAGCTTCAGCCCAAACTGATCAAGAAATGCCTAAAAAACTTTACAGTGACAAAATTAAGCAGAAAAAACCGCAGGAGAATTTAGCAGAAATCATCAACATTTTCAAAGATCAGAAAAACCCTTTATCTCATGAAATCAATAACCACAATAGCTCAGATAATTTGATCAGCTAAATGAGATATGCAGAAACTTTGTCTAGCTTTTCAAGCCATCGAGATTATTATGAACTATGAGACCGAGAACAAGACCGAGAGGAAAATGCTAATTTCCGGAAGCCAATCAGAACTGAAGAGGATGCAATTCGCTGCAGCGGTAGATGTAAGTATGCAAATATGTTAGGTAACAGCTAATCGCGCTTTCATGTCAAGAAATAAAAAAGGCAGTCTTATAAGCAGCCAGCTTTATGAAAGGTTACAGAAGTTGATTTTAAGTGCTGATAGAAGGTGTTTAAAACTTTCGTACAATTTTTTACAAGACATACGTGTTTCTATGACTTCCAGAAGACGCATGGAAGATTCTGAGCGCTGGCGTGCTGTGGGGCGCATTAAAGCAGGACAGTCGATCACAGATGTTGCTCTTTTCTTCGGCGTTCATCATTCTGTAATTTCACGTTTATGGAAACAATTCCAAACCAAACAGACAGTTGTCCGAAGAGCCGTAGCCGGTCGCCCAAGGGTTACAACCCCCGAGGAAGTTCGATATATTGCTACTGTAACCAAGCGGAATCGCACACGTGTGACATCTATGGTTACAGCGTTCATTGGTAAGGCGATATCTGCAGCTACTGTACGCCGAAAATTACATATGAGTGGTAAGTACGCCCGGGTACCTCGAGTTTGTGTTCCTCTATGCGTACAATCAAGAGGGACACGATTACAGTGGTGCCGGGAACATGTCAATTGGAATGTGTCTGACTGGGGCAATGTCATGCTTACTGATGAGTCAAGATGTTGATGAGTCAAGATAAGAGTCTGGAGCCAGATGACAAGCGTATAAGGATATGGCGTGAACAACAAACATACAATCAGTCCCAAAACATCACCGAACATCACGCATTCCGATGCGGAAGCATTATGGTGTGGGCAGGGATTTCATTAGGATACCGCACCGATCTGCACATTTTTAAACGGGGTTCTTTGACGGCTGTCCGGTATCGAGACGAAGTCCTAGAACCTATTGTGAGATTGTACGCTGCAGCAGTACGCTGTTGCTTTAATGGATGATAACGCAGGTCTCCATAGAACTGACATCGTCGATGACTACCTGGAGAGTGAAGGGATTGCGCGTATGGCGTGGCCAGCATATTCGCCCGACCTTAATCCCATTGAAAATCTTTGGAATGCTCTCGGCCGTGTTGTATCTTCACGTTTCCCATCTCCAGCCACTGTTATTGAGCTGGAAACTGCTCTACGAGAAGAATGGTGATTGTTTAATTCTGCGGTGGTTGACCACCTAATTGAAAGGTGTAAACTTTGTATACAGATGAAGGGGGATCGCATACCCTATAAATGTCCTTTTTTTCCATTTTATACTGTTTATTTTTACTTTATACATAATTCTGTTTAAGTCTCCAGTATGTTATTATCTGATAAATTAAAAAAATTTAATATTGCTTTCATTTCTGTTTATAATTATTGATTTTAATTTATGCATAAATATATATGCTATTTTCCTGCCTAATTTTGTGTCAATCAAAGCAGTATTTGTTGATTTTTTTTTTTTTTTTTTTTTTTTTTTTTTTTCATTTTACATCTTTGTGCTTAACTTTTGGAAGTGAGTGTATTATAAATAAGGTATTTTTAATGATTAGTTGAATACAGTAAGATGGAACGTACTTTTTGCACCTACTGCAGAGTCTCTAAAAGAGAAGTAAACGTGACGCCATCTTTCGGCAAAAATTGTAGTGAGCATGAGCGGGGCTAAGGACCGATGTACAGATCTGCATCTTGAGATTTCTGCCGCTCGGCTATGCTCGTAGCGAGAAAAAGCTGCGAATTAATCTTGAACTGCATAGTTCATAATAATCTCGATGGCTTGAAAAGCTAGACAAAGTTTCTGCATATCTCATTTAGCTGATCAAATTATCTGAGCTATTGTGGTTATTGATTTCATGAGATAAAGGATTTTTCTGATCTTTGAAAATGTTGATGATTTCTGCTAAATTCTCCTGCGGATTTTTCTGCTTAATTTTGTCACTGTAAAGTTTTTTAGGCATTTCTTGATCAGTTTGGGCTGAAGCTTGAATGAATTCGGGGAAGTCCTCTTCAGTGGGAATTTCTTGTGGTTTTTCTATCTTCTCTAAATGATTGAATCTTTTTCTGTATACCTTACAACCACGATAAGAAGAAACGTGATTTTCGTGACAGTAAATGCAAGTCGGTTTTTCATCTGGTTTTAATTTACAGGTATTGGATCTGTGATTTTGTTCGCACTTACAGCACCTGACCTTTTTAAAGCAGTTATTTTGGGAGTGCCCGAACTCCTGGCAATTGAAACATTGAATTGGGCGTTTTCTGGGCTGATATTTTTCTATTGTGATATTGAATCCGAACATATTGCTTAATTGACGAATTTTCTCTTCTGCAGAATTTCTTTTTAGTTCAAGGAAAAATATAGGTAAACGGATAATTTGGTCTTCTCTTTTCTTCGTGAATTGCTTTACTTTAATTATAGGTAAGCTTCTGCGTGCTAAGTCTGCGTGAATTGCTTGCTCGGTGTACGATCTTGCGATATTCTTAAGTATAATTTTAATTGAAGAGACTGAGGAAATTTGGTACGTGAAAATTAATCTGCGCTTTCTGGAATTTATCAACTGTAGCTTTATAATTGGCTTCTGTGGTAGTGTAAAGGAAACTCTGTCTGGCTTTGATTGTAACTTCAAATTCGTTTTTACATATTCCTCTGAGCATTTTGTCTATTTCAGGCCAATCAACGTCGTTTTCCGGAATGACTTATGGGGGAATTTTCGTTTTATTTTCTGGGTTATTCTGTGTTTTAGTCGTCTGCGTTTTATCTGTAACTTCTATAGCTTCGTTATTTTCGTTAAGAGTTTCAAATCTATTATTTTGCGGAATATCTGGTGGTGGGTTAGACTCGGTATTTTTCGCTGTTTCCTTTGGAGTTTGCCAATCGTTCTGATTTATTGTTTTATCATCTGTTTTAGAATTTGAGAGCTCCGGAGTGTTCTGAATGCTTGCTAAAATGAACTGATTTTGTTGAATTTCTTCTTGTAATTTTGAACGTATTCTTGTCGCTGGTGGGGAGGTAAATGTCTTCATAGACTCAATACAGTTTAATTTATCGACGATTTCGTTTTCTATTTTGAGTGGGAAATCTTTTGGGTTAGTCGCAGGCTGAGTATTAAGATATTCTTGTGAGATAGCTTCTGGATAATTAGAAAAAACTTCTCTGTGTTTGTTAACTACTGCTGTAAAATTTGAAGGGGAGGGTTTGAATTAATTAGTATTATCGACTATTTTCATAGGACTTCCTGCGGTTTTCTTTTCTTATACTCTACTTTTTTCAATTATACTTTGAAGCGTCGTGTCATCTGAAGCAATTACAGGCATATCTTTGGATGTAGCCGATTTTCCCTGAATAATTCGAATAAGTAGAATCATTATCGCTATCATAATCGCTGAAAGTAGCATGCCAAGGAATTTTGCCCGTATCGGGTGATTCACTATTACTGGCCATATCTAGGTGAACAAGCAAAATTAATATTTACCAAATATCAAAAAGGGCAGTATGAGACTCGAGCGCCGTAATCGAACTTATAACTCAGAATCTTCTCATATTATAAGTCAGATTGCACAACATTTATATCATTTCAAGAATTCTCTAATCGTTGCCACATATTCTATACAAATACTATAATAAAACTAGAACGATGTATAAAAGAAATTAAGCAAAGCAAACAAAAATTAAATGTTTTTCACAGACGATTCAGTAGTTTTCATTCAATTAATTCAGTTCTCACTTCGCGACAAGGCAAAAATACATAAACTCAAAATATCTACATTAAAAATTACGAAGTAAATCTTAAACACTTATTTCCTCGAAAAAATTCCAGAATGGATTAAGCATGATTTAATTCTCAATAATAAATGAAGGCGTTATCTTTGTTGTTACGAAGCTTAGTCTCTCTAGATTGGTAACAAATCTACTATTCTGCTGTTTCAAATATAAAGAAACATGTCCTTCATGTTATTTAAAAATTAGGCTTAACCGCACTTAAACAGCTTTTAAAATGTTGATAATTCTACAAATATTGCTTGAAGATTTCCTAAAGGCATAAAAACCTTAACCGGAAGATAAGAACAACATAATGCAATTATTTTTAAAGCAAAAAATGCACAATTTACCAACGTATAAGAGTAAAGAAACTGAGATCACTGAGCCGGATATATATACATATTGTATGATCTTAAATTCACTTAGTGCGAAATCAAGTTATTCTTTATATCTTCATGTACATTCACTCTTCCTATTATATATATATATATATATATATATATATATTATTTTTTGATTTGTTTTCACAAAGATTGCATTATTTTTCTTTTGTAATTTTCTAATGTTTATTTCAACTACTTTGAATTCTATTTCATAATGACAATTTCCAATGTTTAATTTTTACAAATAATATTGAACTAAAATGCATAAACACGAGGGTGTCGGGGGACAGTTACTCGAGCGATATCAATTTTACTGCAGAAATTGCTTTTCACTCAAAATTGAATTAGCTAAAATGCTTAATCGGAATGAGTTCTTTGGTTCTCTGCATTGGTGCTTAATCCCTTCTATTCACGGAAATGTTTGGCCTAGCTTGAATTGCCATTTTGGCATCGCCTTATTGCTCGAGTAAAGGACGAAACACCTTCGTATTTATTTCTTAATTATTGTTCATTGAACGGGAGTTGGTTTGTTCCCCTTGAAAAGTCAACTAATTTCCGATCAATGGCAATGATTACTTGCATTTAATTTAATTACTTGCTTTTAATTTATTCCTTTTGCAATTGAAATTTTGTTATTCATGATTTAATTCAAGTCCCCGTTAAACATTTTTAACAATATACATTCAAGTTACTTCAAAACATCTTTCGAAATAGAACTTACTAAGTATGGATTCACTCTTTTCAGATAATTCTACTATAATTAATCTTAGGAGATAATATAATCAATATTCTTTAGTAAATAAAATATATACACATATATTTATATACGTTTGGTGGGGCCGATTGCAACCAAAATACGAGGTGCACATTTACACGTTATAGCAATCCCTATATACAATATTTCAACGTTCTGAGGCTACTCGTTTTTGAGTTATGCGAGATACGTACGTACGTACGTACAGACACCACGAAAAATTGTTTTCAGAATTCATTTTAAAGCAGTTTTATAATTTTTTTTAGAGGAAAAGTGTCTTTTATTCTGCCTGAAACTTTTCGCTATTACAATACTTCCTTTTTCCTTCGTACAAGGAAGTAAAAAACAGTTTTTGCACCTGTGAGGTATGTGAAGTGTTAAGTTCCTGTTCATATTTGCGCTGAAAAAAATCTCAAAAAGCTATCATAAATTCAGATATCTTAGAAAGTTGTCATAAATTCAGAGAGATAGAAATTAGTAAATAAGTTAATCATTTTAGCAATTTAACTGTGTGTCGTTTTTTACTAGTCATTTCATTTCAAGTGTGAATACGCTAAGTATGTATTTTTATCACACATCAATACTTTCTATTCTCTATTTTTTAATCTCGTGTTTTCGAAGTTATGATAGTTCTGTTTGAAAATATTTGGTAAATTTAATAATACAAAAGATAGCAAATGAAAAGTCCTCCTCCCACCTGAATACTCTGGAAGGTATATAGCTCAATTATATTTCAGTTTAGTGATATTGAAGACACTGGGTGGAAATCTTAAGAAATTGCACCAAATTTTGAAAATAAACTGAGTTTAGTTAACATGTTAGATATATACATGGTGTCTCCCCCCCCCCCAAAAAAAAACTATAGGTTTTATTTTCTTCAATGCTGATCCTAAACATACACTCTTTTGCAAAAAAATCGAAGCACCATGAAGGAAGTGGTTGTTTTTGATGAAACTGAATATGTGTATTGCTCATGCACAGATAATAAAATGATTAAAAAATTAAGGTCCTAGTACCTGTTCACGGCTCACAATCACCTAATGAATGTTCCAATTAGTAGTTGGTCGAACCGCCCCTGGCGGCAATGCATGCTTGAATTCGTCGAGGCAAGGAGTGTTAGAGGTTCCTAATGTCATCTTGCGACACATTCTGCCAGGCATTCATCAGTTGTCGCTTCAGATTTGCGCTATTTTGTGGTGCCCGAATCTTTCGGTCTACCATGCACTAGACATGCTCAATTGGTGAAAGGTCTGGTGACTAAGGAACTGGTGACTTCTTGCTGGCTAAGGAAGAGTATCAACCGCACGGAGACACTGCAAAGATATGAGAGAGGTATGTGGCCAGGCATTATCTTGTTGGGAAATGGCCCCAGGAGGACTTGACATGAAGAGTAATGGAAACGGCCGCAGGATGGTATCAATATATCGTTGAGCTGTTAAAGATGTACGGAGGATGACTAAAGATGACCTGCTTTCATAAGAAATAGCGCCCCGCACCATCACACCAGGGGTTATTGCTGTATGCCTTTGTAAAACAAAGGCTGATTGGGACCGCTGGCCCCGTCCTCTCCAGACACGAACATGGTGATCATCTGCTTCAAGAGTGAAGCGGGATTCATCGCTGAACACTATACGATGCCAGTCTGATGGTAGCCATGATGATCGGCTGCGACATCACTCCAGACGATTCTGCCGATGTTGTGGGTTCAAAAGCAAACGTCTTAAACGCCTCTGTGAGGATAACCTCGCTTTAGACAAGCGCCGTGAGATGGTGGACGGTACCACGGGAGGTATAGACCTGGCTGTAGTACGTTGAATAGTCGACAATGATACCGCTGGTGCGGTTCGAGCCTGGCGAGCAATCATTATATCTTGCCTCGCATTTGTGCTCCTTGGCCTTCCAGAGCCTTCATTTCGTCGTCAATTTCCTTGTAGCACCTTGCGGCCAACATCTTTGCACAGCAGTGTCTGTACGCTTCAGGTGGCGGCCTATTGCTCGGTATGGCCACCCAGCTTCACGCAACCCTACAGTGCGACCACGTTCGAAGTCATTCAGTTGTCTGTAAGGTCTTCGATATCGTCGCAATGACATCTTTAGTTACTTCTTTACGGAATTACAATGGCAGCAACCAAAAAAAAGTAAACTTTTCGCCTTTGTTACTGGTTTTATACTTCGCGAATTGCTCACTGGAAATGTGCGCTGTGATTGCAATTCCTGTTCATTTGCATTGAAACTTTGACCATTTGCATGTTCGATCAAGATGTTTTTACATACCAAATTTCGTTACAATTGCAAAAGTCGTTCTTGGTGTTCCGATTTTTTTGCAAAAGTGTTATTTTCAGTTAAAGTATTTCTTAAAATAAGCTACTATTTTGTAAAACAATTTCAAAGGTTTAAATTAAAAATATTTTATAAAAATGATCAGTTGAAAGGCTCTATAAAAATGAAACTTAATTTTTATATGGTCAGTGTAGAGTAAAAACCCATTTCGTAAAACATTTGTTATGCTTAACTTAATTCAAACTAAAATGTTCCAGATCTGTGCGCCCATAATAATGATATTTTCAAGTAGTCAGTAGCAAATTTAACAGAAAGTTTCTTTTCACTCGTCAGTTGCCAAAATAATAACTTTTGTCTTGCAGCTGTGTCCTAAATTTGTTTTGAAAATCTTCAATTAAAGTCAATCAAGACACAGATAAATCTTCACAGTAACTAAATTCATTCTCAAATATATCCTAACACTTAAAAAAAATATATGAATTTTTTACTTTTAATTTAGGAGATTATAACAAATATTTCATTAATTGTAATTCACAATATACAGGGATTCGCATATAAAAAATCAGATCTTTTTTAGAACACTTAGATCTATAGTGGTGGCATCGTTTGCATGAAAAATCTGTACTTAATTTCGGACACTCTATTTGGATTGTTTGCTTGAGATCGATACTAAAAATAATGGAACCTGTAGTTACCATTTTTGTACATCCTGTATATAAGAGATTTTGTAAACATCGAGAGTTTTATTAGAAATTTTAACAAACCTTGAATCTTAAGGTGATTCCTATCCAAACAAGTAGTCTTTATCCAAGAAAATAATCTAATTCTACTGTAATATTATTCCTTATTACAGTGTATGCTTTTAAGGTTATTTTTAGTATGTGTACATGTAAAATTATTTTGAATGCAATATTTAAAATTTTGATGATTTTTTTGTTGTTCATTATTCTTACTTGCAGAGTCTTTCTTTGCCTTCAGATTTTATCTTGCACTTGAAGAACTCTTCCACTGGCTTCCTCAAAAATTCCATCGAAGAGGCGTTAAAATCCTGCTCTGTGAATCTGTAGTAAGTGATTACCTAAGGAGACATTTTGATATAAAACTGGCAGAAATTTATTATTTAAAACAGAACTGTAATTCAAGAAATAAGTAGCTTGGATTCTTTCTCTTATGAAGACAATTTATATCTGCTTCGTATTGTAAATTTTATCTTGAATAAATCTAAAGACTACAAATATTTTCTATGAATATTTTCTAGTGATGTAAGGAGAACTCAAACTTCAAAGTGCTATTAAAAACAACTATTTATATTGTTGTGAAAGAAATGCCCAGCGGCTGAGAGGTGAGATAGCTTCTCGGCAGAGCGAGCTTAGGGTTGCCATAAAGAAGCATGGAAAGGCAGGGTTGCCAGATTTGGCACAAAATTGCCTATTTGGAGATATTTGGCGACTAAATTGGTGATATGGCATTGACGAAGCTAGAACATTCTGGAACACATTTTTAGCGGTATTCTGCCTATACGGGGAGTAGTAGTGTTTTGAATTCAGAGATTAGCATGAGAGAGATTGATTGAGTCGGGAGTTGTACTTTAGTGCTTTGCCCTGAAGCTGCCTTTACCGTTGTTGGTGTGTATTGAGAATACGGCAAAGCACACTAGGGCTATGTCATGACGTGATGACCACGCATGCGCAGTTCAGCCGAACGGCCTGCAACGCCTCTCTCTCATGAGACTTACTAGAGAAGAGTAGTTAGTAGGTAGTAGCGAAGTAACGAAGGAAACGTGTTTTATGTCAGCTTAGATGCAAGATACGAAGTGATACTTGTGTGTTAATCGTTTGTACTTATTATTTTTATTTGTGTGTTAATAAAGTTTTGTGCCGTTAAAATGGCTGTTTTATGCAACGCACACAGTACGATACGTCTACGGTAGGAAGTAAGTACATATCCAGAAGCTACACGTCCAAGAAAAAGAAGGATATGACAGTGGTGTCAGAACAGGAGGATATGTCATTCTGCAAAGTTCACGGATAAATGCGTAAGTGAGTCTTCAGAAAGGTAAGAAATTTGTTGAATTTATTTTGTGGTAAAGTGGAATTCAAGGTTACAAAAATGGCTGAAGAGCTAACGAAATCTAAGAAAGAACGGAAAGTTATGCGTTCAGCCATTACTAAAGTAACAAATGCTATTGAATCATTAATTGCAGCCGGTAACCTTGAAGACCTTGAAGAATCACTGGAAAGTTTAAAAGTAAAAGCTATTTCTTTGAAAGCGTTAGACGAAAAAATTAAAACTTTGACTGATGTTAATGACATTGAAACCGAAATCGAAAGTGCCTTGGAATACGAAGAAAAAATTTCGAAATGGAGCTTTAGAGGCACAAAATTATTGAAAGAAAAAAGAAATAGCAATAATTCGCTAGTTTCTAATGGTTCTTCTAATGATAGTAACAATTTATCTATTTCTGGTGTCGATAAAAGTTCTGATTATAATGTTAAATTGCCGAAGATTATGATTGATAAATTTTATGGGAATGCTGAAATGTGGCAGACATTTTACAATTCTTTTGACACGGCAATAAATCAAAACGAAAAACTATCTAAAGTAGATAAGTTTAATTACTTGCTTAGCCTGTTAGGCGGTGCAGCTTTAAAAACAATAGAAGGCTTTTCTTTATCTTCAGAAAACTACGACGAAGCTTTTAAAATTCTCAAGGAGAGGTATGGTCGAAAAGATCTCCTTATTAATTCTTACATGCATAAACTTTTAAATTTACGGCCTGTCCGAAGTTCTAATGACGTTAATTCTTTGAGGGAATTATATGATACCTGCAACGTACAAGTAAGGTCACTAAATTCGATAGGGGTCAAGACCGAATCGTATGGAAAGTTACTATACCCTTTGTTAATGAAATGCATACCTCAGGATATAACGCTTGATTTTGTTCGTCAAAACGCAGATGAGGAAACTTTTAATGTCGATAACCTCATGAAATTTCTAAAACGGGAAATTGAAAGTCGCGAACGAACTTCATTAAATTTATTTTATTCTAAGAGTCACTCTAATTCTCTTGGAAGGCATTCACAACCAAATGAAAAGCGAAACAACTTCCACACTCGGAATTCATTCAACGCCAACAAATTTGGCGCCAGCTATTCCCCTAATGTAAGCAAAATTGCAGTTGTTCGAACTTTCCCTTGCTTATTTTGCGAAAGCGAAAATCATGCTTCGGAAAAATGCGTTATGTCTCCGGAAGAAAGGAAAAAGAGTTTAAGGGCTTCTAATCGGTGCTTTCTTTGTTTCGAAAGGAATTGTAGAATAAAAAATTGCCCTTCTCAATTAAAATGTTCAAAATGTAATTCTAAGTATCATAATATATTGTTGCATGAAGATAAGGAAAGGGTTGCTAAAGAAGAAATTAAGAATAATTCTAACGCTGTAACTGCAAAGATTTCTTCTAAATATTTTACTGCGAATCAAGAGGTTAAAGAATTAATATATGACTTGCCAACCGTTAAACTTATATGTGATGGTAAATTAATTAGTGCAGTAGCAGATACAGGCACGCAATTAACCGTTGTCAAGACCGACATTGTACCAGAAAAATACCGTACGCCACATGGAAGTGTTATCCTCACGTCAGCTTTCGGGCAAGCTTTAAAAGCTCCTCTCATTAACCTACCTTTAGCAATATATTCTGAAAATGATAAATTTAGGTCACCTATTTTTATAACATGTGCAATGGTGGATAAGTTATGTAATGATTTACTCTTGTCGTTAAGTGCTTTTAATGAGTTAAGGGGAGATGATAAAAGAAAGTTTAATTTTGAATATAAAAATGTAAACATTGCTACTGATAGTTTCGGTGAAATGCCTTTTCATGAAACTGAAAATTTTGACGAAATACTTAACCATGATAGGGAAAACCTAATTAATGAAAAATGTAATGAAACTGTTAAGAAGATAATAGAATGTTGTGCGCTTGTATATGAAGATACAGATAAGGATGATTCCAAAGGTAGCACGGGACATGATCAATGTGCTTCGGATTCAGAACTGTTTCGAGTGCAACAAATGAATGACCCATCTTTAGAAACATGCTGGCAAAATGTTAAGAACGGAAGTAATAACTTTATTGTTATTGACAACTTTTTGTATCATAAAGATAAAGTTCTTGGAGAAAGAGTTTACCAGTTAGTCGTTCCTAACAAAAGAAGAAAACAAATTTTGGACTTAGCTCATTCTAGCTTATGGGGAAGTCACCTGCGAACCAAGAAGACAGCCGAACGTTTGAGATATTCGTTCTATTGGCCTGAAATCAAGAAAGATGTAAATGAATACTGCAGTGCTTGTACTTCTTGTCAACTTCAAGCGAAAAAGCGTCCCTTTGATGAAGTTCCGATTACGCCAGTAACACGCCCTAAAGAACCATTCCAGGTAATTAATGTGGATATCCTAGGACCTGTAGAGCCAAGCTGTAGAGGTTACACAAATATGTTCTGTGTGCTGTTGATCAATGTACAAGGTGGCCCGAAGCGGTGCCATTGAAGAATTTGAATGCCAAAGCAACATGCGATGCATTGTTGCAAATCTTTTCACGCACCGGAATTCCTCAAATTGTTGCTTCAGATCAAGGAACTAATTTTACTGCTTCGTTGACCCAAGAGTTTTTGAAAAGGATCGGATCGTCCCCAAGGTTCTCAACTCCTTATCATCCAAGTTCAAATGGCCTGGTAGAAAGATTTAATGCTGTTTTAAAGGGAATGATACATCATACCGTTAGAGAACATTCGAAAGATTGGAAGAAACATCTACCGTATTTACTTTGGGCTTACCGAGAAGTTCCTAATGCTACGACTGGTGTTAGTCCGTTCCAAATGCTTTATGAAAGACGTCCTAATGGCCCGTTGTCTATTTTGAAAACGTCATGGACTAATGAAACTCCTGTTCCTCATGGACAGTTAAGTTCAGTTACCGATTATCTGAATGATTTGAAGACGAAATTGGAAAAAGCTGCTGAATATGCAGGACTTACAGATGTTGGAAGCAACAAGCTTATGCATTCTACCGTAACCGAAAGACTCGTCATAAAGAATTCAAGGAAGGTGACAGGGTCATAGTTTTAATCCCTGATAGCCAAAACAAAGTTTATGCCAGATGGACGGGACCTGCTACGATCATCAAAAAGCATACTGATTATAGTTACATAGTACAAATGCCTGACAATTCATCGAAGCACGTTCACGCAAACAAGATACGAGAGTTCAATACCGCTGTGAATAATGTCGGTCTGATATATGATACAGATATTGATTTCGGCGAAGTTGAAAACGTTCCAAGAATTGTTCCACGGAAAGCAAAAGAACACTATTCTAATGAGGAATGTGATTTTACACACCTTGAACCGCATAAGAAGAAAGAACTTATGGAAATTTTAAGAAGGCATAAGAACCTAAGAACTGGTATTCCGAAAATCGCCAATGTGAGAGAACACAGCATCAAACTGAAACCTGGAAGTATGCCAGGAAAGCAGAAACCGTATCGAATACCTGAAGTTCAAAGAAATGAAGCTGATCGTCAAATAGATAAGCTTTTACAGCTAAAGCTAATCGTTTAATCAGAAAGTGAATATGTGCATCCAGTAATTTATGCGTTAACAAAATGGAACAGTAACATTATGTGTAGACTAAAAGACCCTGCTGAGTTTATTGATGACGTGACTTAAAGTGACATGATAGTATTCCCTAGTGAGTGGAGCATGACTGACGTTATGAACTATGAACTATAAGACATTTTGACTGTTTAGTTTGAATTTTTTTTTTTTTTTTTTTTTTTTTTTTTAGCTAAAATGCTAAATTTTTTCTAACGTTAGGTAATGTGTTTAAAGATTTAGCTAGGGTTTGCTTAAGTATTATGTTTAATGTTAATGATTGACTTTTATTGTCTCGTTTATATGATAACTGCTTATATGATTATGATTATGTGAAGGATTTAAGTTTGAAAAGTTAATTGAATGTTACATCCTTTTAAATGAATAGGATTACTGAATTTATGTTGAAGTAATTTTAATTTAAAATGGTAAGAATTGGTTAATTAAGTTCGAAAATTTCATGGATGTTATTTTATTTTGTTTCAAGAAATGTATATATATGTGGATTTGACAGGTCATTGAAAGACGCAATCAAATCTTTTCGAGGGGAGGTGTCATGACGTGATGACCACGCATGCGCAGTTCAGCCGAACGGCCTGCAACGCCTCTCTCTCATGAGACTTACTAGAGAAGAGTAGTTAGTAGGTAGTAGCGAAGTAACGAAGGAAACGTGTTTTATGTCAGCTTAGATGCAAGATACGAAGTGATACTTGTGTGTTAATCGTTTGTACTTATTATTTTTATTTGTGTGTTAATAAAGTTTTGTGCCGTTAAAATGGCTGTTTTATGCAACGCACACAGTACGATACGTCTACGGTAGGAAGTAAGTACATATCCAGAAGCTACACGCCCAAGAAAAAGAAGGATATGACAGGCTATCTGCCTAAGAGGAGGGATGCCTTCGTGGAGAACTTTCTAAGGGAAACTGTCTCGTATACACCTTACACATGGCGAAAACCACGAAAATGCCCATGCAGCCATTCCGTTCGCGGGATTCGAACCTCGGACCGAACTACCAGTGTTCAGCGATTTTACCGCTCAGCCGCTGGTGGGCCTGTCTTTACCGTTATAGCCTGAAAGCTGTGTTGCTGATTGCTTCAGCATGTTTATCGTATGATCGTAGTTTTTCGACGACTGTAAACGTGTCTTTAAAACTTCCTTTGTAATACTGGCGAATAAATTGCGTTTTAGTTCTTCTTAAAATGTTCAATCTTAAAATCTTCAGTTACTCTTAGTCAACAGTACTCTTAAATGAGGGAAAATGTCATTTGATGCAGCAGGTTGAAATATTCGGGTTTTACATCATAACGATCTTTATTTACATACGAGTATGTAGAGACATTAGGTATATTTTTAGAAGCAGGAAAGATGAAAAATAGCAAACGCTTTCGCCGGGAATCGAACCACGGACCTCTGGAAATACCGGCCCAGCGTGCAGAGCCACTACACCACGAAGGCACGCTAGGAAGGCGGGAGAAATACCTTATAAGTATTCGATTAAGATGATTCCCGGCGAAGGCGATTGTTAATTTTTCATATCTTCTGCATCTAAAAAAATCCTAATGACTCTACACTTCTAGTCTCTACTTTTTGTAGCTGATAAATAATATCTAACTTTTTGCAGATTATTAAAGTCACATATATTGTATCAAATTTTGAAATTTGATTCAGTCTCTTAATATTTGTATCAAATTTTGAAAATATTTTAAATAGAAAAGATAAGGAAACAAGAGATAAATAAATAAATGTAAAGTTTCAAACAAACAAAAAAACAAAAAAAAAAAAAAAATGTTTAAAAATGGCAAAAAGACGAGAAATTGCAAAACCTTTCCGAATATAAGGGAACGAGATGCTAGTAGCACTATTTTGAGCAAGAAACATGCCCCTTATTTAAGAATTCCCAGACATATATTTAATCGTTGTCTTTGCTGTTAGTGTTCAAAGCAATATTTTTCTCTTCTAGTTTCATTGTAATGCTGCAATCTATTTAATTTGCAGAGTCATTAGGTTATTTTGAAGGAAAAGACCTGAAAAATGTGCAATATCCTCGCCGGGACTCGAACCTGAACATCTCGAATACGCGCCGAGTGTGTTATCATTACACCACGAAGGCTTGCGAAAGGAGGGAGAAAATACCTTATATACTCCCCCTTTTTTAAAGGGCGACTGGGAATTAGGGGGCCCAGTTGCCAAGTCCTTGTGATGAGAATCCTTATCCACCACCTTTTTAGTTCGCGTGTCACTATATATTCGTTAGGTTTCTTTTGATTTGGGAAACATCAAAAAAATGCAGCGTCTCGCCGGGATTCTAACCTGAACCTCTCGAATACGCGCGAGAGCGCTGCCATTATACGAAGTCATGCAGAAAGCAGGGAAAAAATGCCTTACAAATTTATTCTTTTTTCTGTATTTGTTTTGTAAACAATCCGCCAGTGGACAATTTGGTAACAATTTTTTGCTCATAGCCTTTGAACAGCATGTCTTTAAATTTTGGTATAAATGCACGTATTTATAATAGCTGCGAAGTGCCTAGAATAAGCCAAATTTAATTATGATTATCCTGTACCTAAAATACTTTAACACCAAAATTTGATGTTTTATGTTCGCCTTCCCAACTATGCGGCGCTACGGTCAGGTTAAGGAATAGTACTAGTTTTAGAAAATTTAATTGCAAATATCATTGGCTATGATTATTCATATTTCCAGAAACGCGATCGTCTACTTTCGCTATGACAGCCCTAACTGTTTTTAATTTTAAACGCAATTTTTGAAACACGGCGAACTTATTTTCTTGGCAAAATTGCCCATAACTAAAAGTGAACGATAAAACGTAGAATGTGCATATTTATGCCATATTTTATGATCTAAAAACTTACCTGAATATCTGATGGATAGGTCCCGTTTTCATCACAAAACGTTGGAAAAGCCTTGCATAATTGAATGAAATTCAGAATGTAGGACCGTAAACATAAACCTTTCAGCTTACACACAACGTCCGGATGAAACCTGAAAAAAGAATTTTACAAATTATTTGCTTGTCATCAGATTTTCTGTATAATAAAAACTTCTCCAGCCCTTTTATGTAAATTATTAGGGATTATCTTCGGAGGATTAAAAAAAAATTAGCGATAAATAGACATTATTTACACTCAAACATTTTACCCATAAGCAAAGCAAAACAAAACAAAAAAAATCTGATGCAGAATATTAAATTATACGCATTTTTTCTTGCTTTTCATTTAAACTTATTGGATTGAATTAAATCTACTTCGTCTATAGCGCATAAACCACAATAGAATAAATACACTCTATAAAATTCACTATATTTGTTTACCACACCGACACTCTGGCGGCTAGATTTATAAGGTATTTCTCCCGCTTTCCTAGCGTGCCTTCATGTGTAATGGTCGGCACGCTGGGCCGGTATTCCATAGGCGAAGTCGGTTGCTAATTTTTCGTCTCTCCGGCTTTTCTAGTTAACCTTATGTCTCTACAGGTTCACTTAACAGCGTTACATTTCGTTCATATTATAACCCAGAATGCATATTAATTTATATCAGTTGAAGAATTGTCTAATCGTTGCCACATGTTCTATTCAAATACTATAATAAATCTAAAGCAATGTATAAAAGAAATTAAGCAAACAAAACAAAAAAGAAACAGTTTTTCACAGACGATTCAGCATTACTCATTCAATTAATTCAGTTCTCACTTTACGACAAGGCAAAAATACATAAAAACTCAAAATGTCTATACTAAAATTCACGGAGTAAATCTTAAACACTTATTTCCTCGAATAAATTCCAGAATGGATTAAACGTGATTTAAATCGCAATAATAAAAGACGGCGTTATCTTTGTTGTTGCGAAGATTAGTTTTTCTAGATAGGCAACAAATCCGCTATTTTGCCAAGTTTGAAATGTAAACAAACATGTCCGCCAGCACAAAATTAATTAGGCTTAGTTGCACTTAAACAGCTTTTAAATTGTTAAAAACTTCACAAATATTTCATGCAGATTTACTAAAGGCATAAAAACCTTAACCGGAAGATAAGAACAACATACAATCATTTTTAAAGCAAAAAGTGCACAACTTTCAAACATATAAGAGTAAAGAAACTGAGATCACTGAGCCGGTTAACAGAGTGGATATATATATATATATATATATATATATATACGTATTTATATACGTTTGGTTCGGCCGACTGCAACCAAAATACGGTGGAGGTGCACATCTACATGTTATAGTAGTCCTATATACAAAATTTCAACGTTGTTGCGAAGCTTAGTTTCTCTAGATTGGTAATAAATCCTCTATTTTGCCAAGTTTCAAATGTAAACAAACATGGAGACCATCGCAAAAATAATTAGGCTTAGCCGCACTTAAACAGATTTTAAATTGTTGATAACTCCACAAATACTGCATGCAGATTTACGAAAGGCATAAAAACCTAAACCGGAAGATAAGAACATAATTCAGTTTTTATAATTTAAAGCAAAAAAGGAACAATTTACAAACATATAAGAGTAAAGAAACTTAGATCACTGAGCCGGGTAACAGAGTGGATATATATATTTATATACATATACATATATTTATATATGTTTGGTGCAGCCGTTTGCAACCAAAATATGAGGTGGACATCTGTATGTTACAGCAGTCCTATTTACAAACTTTCAATGTTCTGAGGGTACTCGTTTTTTAGTTTTGCGAGATACGTACATACAGACGCCAAGAAAAATTCTCTTCAGAATTCACTTTAAATCAGTTTTATAATTTTTTAGGTGGAAAAGGGTCTTTTATTCTGTCCTTACGTACAGATGTCACGCAAAAAACATCGTTAAATTGCATTCGATAGTGGTCAAAATGGGTAATTTCGTTGAAATATTATGCCTGAAAATTTTCGCGATTGCAATACTTCTTTTTTACTTCGTACAAGGAAGTAAAAAAATGAAAACGAATAACTGTTTTGGAATCATAAACAATTATTACCTCTAAACAGAAATCAAATATAAAGTCCCAAATTTCATCTGATTAATTTCATCCGGTAATGTTTATATACGTGGTTGTATTTTAGTGGTTGGTTTACTTTTTAAATCAAATTCTATCATATAGGTACTAAATAATGAGTTGGTTCTACTCAACCCCTCATTGGTGAATCAAATTTCGAGACGTCGTGTCAATAAGTATTATTTCACAAAGATAAATTTTTCTACAGTTCTGCGGTGTTGACTATAACCGTGTTGCAACGGACGCTTCTAAATTTGCAAAAAATGGGGGCTTACCCTTTGCGTTCTGAAAATATTCTACAAAACTTATACCAAAGGCCAGATGATGCTAAAGCCAGTAGAACGTTTGGACAATTAGTTAAGGATAACCAAAGACTGATGACATGTTACATTACTTTATAGAAATACTCTCTCATGATCAGAATTCTGAAAGATCATGAATAGATGATGATTAGAATTCTGAAAGATCATGAATAGATGATGATTAGAATTCTGAAAGATCATGAATAGATGATGATCTCCCCTTTCACATACCTAACAACGATCACTTAAACAGACGAGATGGCTCATATAAACCCCATGAATATGCATTGCATAGCCACAGAATCACCTGTGGCTTAAAAAATATCTTGCACATTCTATAAGTTCCACAGACCCTCTCCTCGCTCTAAATGCATCCGTCAGAATGGAAAACCTGGCACCTCGAATCATTCTGATTGTACTATTTGTATCCAATCTTTGCGACTCCGTTTTCATGATAGTAGACAAGCCGGCCGCTTTAGCCTCGGGATAATTTTTAAATTCCTGAGAACATAAGTATGTTTCAAGTATATAGCATCTCTGAGACATGATTTTGTCCAGCCGAAATCCTCTAGAGAGGTTGGAAAGAGATTCGAATTCCAAAGGTATGAATGTTTGTAAGTATAACGCCTTTGCTGTATGGGACGCTTACCGCAAAAACACTGTCCAGTCGAAATCTTCTCGTGAGATTAACGGAGGAAAACGAAGGGTGGAATGCCTTCGAATCCATCCCTGAGAAATTTCCTTCAAAATTAGTATGGAGATGGGCAAATTGGTATTCTCCCTTATAATATGACAACCTAAACGACCGACCAATGCAACACTTGTCTCTTGACCACAATAAAATTTATGAGCTTGATCTAACAAGTGACTTAAGCCTCGTAACATTCACTTTTTTTATCTCATGTGTTAACCAGTTAACATTTGGCAGTTATGACCGACTCACCTGCTAACAGGTAACGGTTATATCACCTGTTAACCAATGCAAATGTTCGTATCCCAGTCTTTGAGCTTTGGGATAACTAGTGAGCACTGAACTATAAAAGGTTCTGCTGCTATTAAATTTTTAAAATAAAAACTGACGAGGAACAGTCTTTTTCAGCCCATATTGAAACCTGCGGTGATTTTATACAGCGTAGCCCATCTGTCGATCGTATCGTGTTTAGCAGCCTATGAGTTCTTCGTAATTTATTCGCACATGATGACCTGATCACTGGTTTATTTTCATTAACCCCTTAACTGCCGCGGGCGTATATATACGCCTTGCTCAGCCGATGCGTTAACTGCCCCAGGCGTATATATACGTCCTTCCAAACTGCTATCATTTGCTTTGCGCTGCTACACCTAAAATTATTCGCAAAGTTAACGCATCGGCTGCGCATCTGGGCGCATCTGGGGCAGTTAACGCATCGGCTGAGCGAGGCGTATATATACGCCCGCGGCAGTTAAGGGGTTAAATATCTTCAGTCCAACGCTCCTGATAAACGCTTGATGTCACAGACTGGAGAAAACGGAGTGCTGTAGAATATTACCTATCCTTTCGGCGCTGAATATCATGCCACCTTTAACGTCAGATAGTTAACAACGTAGAGGCACGCTGTATAACTAGCCACAGACTTTTAAATGTGTTTGGTTGCTGAACCATCCAGAGGCATCCAGAATATCGTTTATATATGCAATGCGATGCTTCCACGACAAGTGAAGGTTTTTATCCAAAACAATCCGCGTTTTGTCTCGGGTTGGTATTTGCAGAAATTTAGTGTATTGATGTTATAGCATAGGCCATTTGTTCGTTTTCTTACTGCGGCAAAAGACGAGAGTTCGCGTTTCAGTCGCATAGGTTTTGTCTTTTAGAGGTCTTAAGCTTGCAAAAACACTCTCTAAATAACATTAAACTGTGTCTTAAAATCCGGACCCTGTAGGTCTTGAAGAAAACAATGTTCCTTTGTAATTTTTTATTTAAATTGTATTTCTCTGTAGCTTACGCTGTCATGTCATGTTTAAAGCGAGATACCTTTGGATATACAGAAATGCTGAATGGCCAGCTACTGAAACACATATTTGTTTAGAAGTTAAAGTGAACTCCCCCTTATCCCTCCGTATTTTCGTTATTTTTTTTTCGTATTATATTTCTATTATCAATTCTAAGGAAAAGGTTATGAGGTATTTCTTCCACTTTCCTACCGTGTCTTCGTGGTGTAGTGGTCCTGCACGCTGGGCCGGTATCCAGAGGTTCGTGGTTCGATTCCCGGCGAAGGCGGTTGCTAATTTTTCATCTTTCCTGCTTCCAAATTACTTAATGACTCTACAGTGGCGCCCAAACTAAAAAGGGTGTTGGATGAGGATTCTCCACATCCAGGATTTGTCGACTGGGTCACTTAAAAACCCCAGTCGCCCTTTATATAGGGGAGTATATAAGGTATTTCTCCCACTGTCTTAGCGTGTCTTCGTGGTGTAGTGGTTCTGCACGGTGGGCCGGTATCCAGAGGTCCGTGGTTCGATTCCCGGAGAAGGCGGTTGCTAATTTTTCATCTCTCCGGATTTTCCAATTAACCTAATGTCTCTACAAGGCATAATGTTCATTTTACTGAAGCAATGTATTATTTCTTCTGAAAAGCTGCATTCAAGTTAAATAAGAACATCGTTAACCATAGATTTGAAGTTCTCAAGTTTTGTTTCAGTTAGTAGTCGAAATATGAGTGCTTTGTGGATCATAGTCGCTTTGCGTATGCACTTTGTTTTCTTTCGTGTAGTTTTCTCTGATTAAGTTTACTTGAAATGACGATTCTCCAAAAAATGGATGGGGGACGAATGGAGAAAACAGACGACATTTTCAATGACAGTATGCAGATGAATACGTTACCTCATATTTCACCTGGAAGCATGAATCAGAATCAAAGATGCTTTCTGGTCAATACATGGCTGACCTTCGAATCTGAGCACGGCTAATTGTTCCAATGAGAAGTACGGTAAGATAGTTCTCTAGTACAGAGAATGCATTTCGGAGCAGAAAGACATCATGAGGGATATCATTATGTTCCCCTAATCCTGCTGCAGATTAGGGGAACATAATGAATATATCATCATATATCATCATATGATTATATCAGAGATTATATCAGAAAATAATATTGATGATATATCAGAATATATCATCAATATTATTCTCTGGCTTAAAGAAAAAGCGAACATCACGCAGCAAACGTACAAATTGCGAACTCATCCTTCATAGTGGAAAATTACTATTATTTGCTGCTCAACAGGCTTCCTGCCAGGATATTTATTCATCACAAGGGATTATCACCTACACTGCAATGCATCTTTTTGCGCCCAAAGCCTAGCCAGAAGCTGGGATGACAGCCCAGTCACCATTATTTTGTTTCCATAAAAAATCTGATGTGGATAACACATGACTTCCTTGTGCGGCCTATTAAATTATACACATTTTTTACTGCATTACATTTAAACTTATTTCCTCTAATTTCATTACAGATATATTTTTCATTCAATCAATTCAGTTCTCACTTCGCTGCAAGGTAAAAACACATAAACTCAAAACATCTTCATTGAAAATTGTAAAATACAGAAAAACCTAAAATACCAAATAGTGTTAAAACCGTTAAAATAACAATTTTTTAACATTAAAATTAGAGTTCAAATTAATTAAAATTAGGCAGAAAGACAGATTTTTTGCTTCACAAAACGTTTGGCCCCACTCGGCAAAAAGACACTAAAGCTGGTGCAGAAACTGACTTAATTCACTATACTTCTGAAGTTTCAGATGTAAACAAATGGCGGCGCCGTTAGGTTTATTAGAACTTAAACAACTTTTAAATTGTTGATAAATCTACAACTATTGCATGCAGAATAACTAAAGGCATAAAACCTTAGCCGGAATATAAGAACAATATAATTCAATCACTTTTATAGAAAAAATGCACAATTTACCAACCTAAGAATAAAGCTCACCGAGCCAGTCAACAGATTGGCTATACATATATATATATATAAATATGTATATGCATAGATTTATATACTTTTATTACGGCCGATTGCAAGCAGAAAGGGAAGTTCACATCTACATGTGCGCTACATGTTCAAATGGAATCGATTCGAGAATCGATTCCATTTGAACGATGCAATGAAAACGAAATATGCAACGATAATTCCATTTGAACGATGCATATTTTTGTTGTAATACAGTATACCCGAAATTAATACTTCCTTTAAATTACTTGCTGCTGAGAGATTTTGTCAGAGGTAGTAAGATTTTTGCAATTTCGCGATGAACGTTATATGCACAGCTGAAGTTAAATTTTTAAAATTTTTGTTTTAAAATTTCGACAGAGGCGTTAACTTGTTAATTGTGTCAAACTGTTGAAATCAAGATTGTAAATAAGATATTATAACCATCAACTATGGTATACTTCATTCTTTTTTAATAGCTTCATTATGCAATTTGTTTAGAAACAGCAAAAGGACAGATATGGTGTATAAAATCTGAAAATACTTCCATTTTTTTATAGTACATAAAATAACTCACCCATTGCTGTTACAAAATGTGATACCAGGTACTTCAACTTCTGAAGGCACTGATACTTGGATGTCTACGACTGTCGGGTAAGTCCAATAGAGAAAAAGAAATTCCAACGTTTGCATTAGAAACCCCAAAACGCAGGTCAAAACAACGAGAAACTTTAACACTTGTTTTGTTCTTTTTGTTTTCTTGCCCATGACGAGGAAATGTAAGCCTGTAAAAATAAAAGACATGCAAAACTAAATTCTGTACTTAGTATATGTACTGCTCGTCAAAACTAAAGGGTAATCTGAAAAACTGGGCTTAAAAGTTTATAAATTTTATATTTTAAAGTTAATATTATAAATAGTTAATATTCGAAAGCTTTCAGTCAGTGTCCAACTACGTAATTATTTATGCTAATTACTTGCAACTGAATACATAAGTATACTTCTGCGCATAGGCCAGCGAATTAGATGACCGATATTGTGTTGCGCACTGAATGTATGTGTGAATTTAGGTGGTTACTGTTGTTTAAATTTAGTGTGGTTTCAAACAGTGATCACCATTCATTAGATACAATTCAAACCCATCCCTTTAGTGAACAGTAAAATTGGCAATTAATTGATTGAGTCCAGACTGGAAAACAAAGACAAATAGAGGTCGCCCAAGGACGGAATATCCCTCAACGTTTCATATCAAGAATTTGGAACCCATTTTTACGCAATGTATCTGTTAGTAGAGAGTGACGTCAAAGGTGGCCATTAGCAATAACTGAATCTGAAGACCGTTTTTTATCGGCTCAACCAAACTGTGAAGTTATAAAGTATTTCTCCCGCCTTCTTAGCATGCTTTCGTAGTGTAGAGGTCAGCACGCTGGGATCATATACCAAATGTCTGTGGTTCGATTCCCGGCGAAGGCATTGCTCATTTTTCATCTTTCCTGCTTCCAAATAACCTAATGTCTCTACAAAGTGACTACAACAAAGTGGTTTTATACCTTCAGTCTGACGCAATAATTTGAATTAGTGATTCTACTGCTGCATGAAGGCTACACGTTGCTAGAGTTACTTCCCTCTTTTCGTATAACAATAGTTTTTTTCCCCTACACTTCATCTTCCAAAGTAAAAAAAAAGAAACAACAATTTGTTTACTGTTCACTTCATCTTTCAAATGGCCCCTAAGCTGATGTCGTAATCATATTCAGACGAGCCGAGAGAAACGGTACGGTGCACTATTTACTTATGAGTCTAGATATAGCCTAAACAGTGAATCTAAACGTATTTCATGTTCAGAGTATGAGAAACACACAACAATCATTCTTACTCATAAAAGGAACCAAGGAAATGGTTTCCTGGTTTGCGGTAGAATCACCAAAACTGACCGCACTGAGTTGTATATCTTTGATAGAGGTTCTGTAATCTGTAACAGATAAATGAACAGGTTGGTGTGTTGGCGTATTTAATTATGGCAAAGCACACGAGGGCTATCTGCCTAAGGGGAGGGATGCCTTTCGTGGAGGACTTTCTAAGGGAAACTGGCTCGTATACACGTTACACATGGGGAAAACCACGAAAACGCCCATGCAGCCAGCCCGTTCGCGGGATTCGAACCTCGGACCGAACTACCAGTGTTCAGCGACTTTACCGCTCGGCCGCTGGTGGGCGATAAATGAACAGGAAACAGGATCTTCGAGCTCTCTGTAAGACTGCTTAGAGCTATTGTAGGTCCATAAGTTTTTCAAACGGATGACAATGCTTGTCCGCGTAGAGTATTCAGGCTATCAGAATACTTGGAAACAGAGTATGTCAGTTGTGGATTGGTCAACTTATACTCACTAGATTTGAATCCGATTGAACATGAGTGGGATACACAAGTCCGCCGAATTTCAGGGTGCTAAACGGTTCTTCGGATCCCTCACAATCTGGAAAGTGCGCATTCAGGATAGTGGAATACAGTTCCTTAATATTTTTTTAAATTCTGAATTCTGAATGATTGATTACATATGAAATATGATTAGTAATATAGAAAATGATATTAGTCATATTTTGATTTAAAATATAAAATCAAGATAGGAGATTTGCATTTTGATCTGTCTGCAGCAGAAATATTGTTTTCTTTTCTCAATCCAACTCGAAACATATAAGAGGAAGATTTGTTGCAAAACAGGGGATATCGTTTTCCTGTCAACTTTTAAATTCCATAAATCTGACCTTAAGTTCAGTGTTTTGAATATTAATTTAAGTTAAATAACGCTTTTGTACAAATTGATTTTTATAATTTTTTAAATAAGTTTTATTTTTATCAATATAATCATTTTTTAAAACAGTTAAGTTTTATTTTTATGAATTTAATTTTGAAGAGCAGTATAAATATATAGAGAGTTAATCACATCAGTTATTAATTTATTTTGCGGAAGATATTTCTAATATCTAAACGTCTTTTCATGCTGTTAAACTATTCCAAATAATCTTTAAAAGAGGGATTTCATATTTGAAAAGGTGAATCGAATGTCAATAAAATGGCGCTGCTACCAGCACCGAAAAATGAAAACTTCGTCGCAATTCAAAGGATTTTTCAACTTTAATCTAAAATACCTTGAACACCACAGCTAAAGATAACTATGTCTATGAATAAAGAAGAATTTTCTGATAGTAAATTACCATTGCTAAAAGTTATCTAAATTGTTCTAATTCTGTGTCTTTTCATAATTATCTATGGCTTTCAGTCTGAAACTTTATTTGAAACTGAGGATAGATTTTTGAGTAGTACAATACTTTGTTTCAACTTAACTACACATATATTATACACTTACTTTCTGCATCTTTGTGTAATGATCTTTACCATGACTTTGAATTTTTATTTTTGTGTAAAGACATATAAAGATTTATAGAGTCATTAGGTTATTTTGAACCAGAAGACATGAAAAATGAGCAATGTCCTCGCCGGGACTCGAACCTGCACCTCTGAAATACAAGCCGAATGTGCCACTATTACACCACGATAGCATGCTAGACGGAGGAATACCTTATAGAACATAAATATCTATGATACTGATACTTATTAGTAATAAAAGTCACTTTAAATGGTAGATATCTTGTTAATAATTTTGTTACCAGTGAGAAGCAAGAAAATGTTTCTTGAAAGCTACATTACAGATACCTGCTGATTAGCAATAATTCACCAACGTCCGAGTTCTCTGTGCACTTACTTTCATTTCTTCCTATGCAATAAGTATTCAAACGTATATAGTATTCAGATGACATATGATAGGGGGACCGGAAAGTAATGTCGTTTCTGCGCATGTCGACAACAACATGCTAAGGGCAGAAGTGGAAGCAAATCCATGTCAAACACTCTTAACAACCTTGGTCGATCATCCAAGAACATTTAAAGTAGAATGGAAAAATAAGCAAAGCAGGTGTTTGAGTCCCCCGTAATCTGTCCGAAAAAGAACAAAGCCAACCTATCCATCACATGCAACGTATTGCTTCAACGGCATCATACAGAACCGTTTTTTGATCGTTTGATTAGTGGAGACAAAAAATAAGTCCTATATGATAATCCAAAACTCAAAAGGCAGTTTTAATAGGGATTACAAAGGGTTTACATCCCGGAAAGGCGCTTCTGGGTGTTTAATGGAGTATTCGCTGAATTGTTCGTTTTTAGTTGCTGAAACCTAGAAAAACTGTTAATGCAGACCTTTATTGTGAACAATTGGATGGAGTGAACCAATCTTTAACCGAAAAATATCAATTGTCAACGGAAAAGGCGTCATTCTGCAACACGACAATGTAAGAACGCACTGTGCAAGACGAACACTGGAAAAAATGAATGAATTGGGGTGGGAAGTACTACCACACTCACCCGCCATACTCGGCCGATATTGCAGCATTGAATTTCCATTTATTCGGATCCCTACAACATTTTCTTAGTGGCAAAAAATTTGAAAATTTGGATGATGTCCAAAATGTCCTCTCCAGATATTTTACTCAAAAACCAATTGATTTTCATCGGTCCGGGATTGAAAATCTGGACATTAGATGGCAAAAGGTTGTTGATAACGAGGGTGATTATATTATTGATTAAAAATAAAACTTGTTAAAAATGTATTCATTTGAATTTAATGTAAGAAAGCGACATTACTTTCCGGACCCCCTATTAGATTCAGACGACATTACTGAAACATACGCGATTATGTATCACATATTACGTAATTGTTTTCCTTCTAAATAATATTAGTAAAGTAAAAAAGATTGAAAATAAGAGTAAAAAAAATAGAAATTCACTTACAGCCTTTACTTAGATATTTAGCCGCCCAGACGGTATAGAGGTTAGGAAAATTTACTGCGGTCCCGGATTCGAATCCTGGAGAAAGCATGGATGTTTGTATATGTATCGTGTTTTTGCGGCATGGAGGCACTCTAAATAGATGCCGAGCCAAGAGTCGTTTCGTGTACATTGGAGCCCACCAGCGGTCGAGCGGTAAAGTCGCTGAACACTGGTAGTTCGGTCCGAGGTTCGAATCCCGCGAATGGGCTGGCTGCATGGGTGTTTTCGTGGCTTTCCCCATGTGTAACGTGTATACGAGCCAGTTTCCCTTAGAAAGTCCTCCACGAAGGCATCTCTCCCCTTAGGCAGATAGCCCTAGTGTGCTTTGCCATATATAAATATACCACACCACCATCACCACACCGTATACATTGGTGGTAGGGAAGAGACGTGAAGACCTTCGGACCACCTCTTATGGTTCGTTCCCTCAAAATTGGGGTGGAAATAGAAGTCCAACCTCCTTGAGGCTCTGGCAACCATTCTTCCATGAAGTTCATGGACAAGACAACTACTTAGATATTTAGATAACTTTTACTGATTAAACTCATATCCTTAAAGGCCCTTTGAGAAATTTAGCGTTCTTTCATATGGATAGATTTATGCTATATCGAAAGTAAATTTTTCCGAAAATGAACTACCCCTATTTCTCAAAAAATATTCTTAAGATTTATTTCACTGTGAACAGTTATCCATGTGTTTCAAAAAAGTGTTTAAAAAATATTGCACAAACAGGTATTTTCTGAACAATTTGTAAACGGTTCCAGTTCAAGAATGTATCTAACGAGACAGGCTTTCTGATAATCAAGATTTGGGTCATGTGAACTATTTTATTTTTTTAACAAAATTAAGGATGTTAAATTTTCTGCAAAAAATTTAGTGCTTTTATAATTTCCAGGCTTTTCTTATTTTACTAAATTTCCTTCAAAAAAATTATTTTTAAAAAATATGAAAGGTTTCAGATTTTAAATTACGTTACCGTTTTAAATTACGGGGAAAAAATCATGTTCTAAGACATTTAGTGTTAGAATAAACTAGTGTCAGTTTTGGATAATTAAATTCAGCAACGTCAAAAACAAACAAGCGCCAGACGATATATTGGCTAGAGGAGAATTCTACTTATGTTTAGATGTAGAAATCTTAAAAAGATTTTGTACTTCATTCTTTTCAGCATGTTACTTCCTGCTATGGAATACTCCTGATAATATTCCCTAATAGGTAGGCCTGAAGCTATTTAAAATTTTTGAATGAAGATCATGTAAGTTCTTTTTTTTCCCCAACACTTCGATTTAAAATTTTTTCAAGACTGTTAACTTTGATTTGTATTCTATTTTGTGTTCTATCTTGTTTAAGCAAACTCTCTAACTTGTTAATTAAAGATTTCGCTCTTTAATAAACACTGTGTTAAATAGAGGATAGTGTACTCAAACGCCTTACTGTGTTAAATGAACGACATATCATTTAGAGTTGGAAAAATGACTAAATCTACAAGGCGGGGTCAAAATAACGACTTGAATGCTATTTTGCAAAATCTTCCATTCATTTGCAAAATATTTGTTTTAGTGCAAAACAAAATTACATTTTTCATATATAAAAAGAAATATTGCTTCTTTAGATGTGACGTGGACGAAATGAAAGTACAAGAAATTGAGAAAGATATGATATTAATTTAAAGAGTATTTCTGAATAAACAACTTACCCAAGAAGTTTTAAGTATTATTCTAGATTGATATTCAGGGCTATTCTGAAGTGTGTAATCCTTATTCATAAAATCCGAAAAGGCTTCGAATACATATTGATTTGCTTCTGTTTTCTTTTGCAAACGCTTAATTTTCACTCTGTTTTCTCTGTTCATTCATTATTTCATGTACGTGTAATTACTTAAACTACAAAATGCTTTCAAAAGTTTCTGCTTCTTTCAAATACACAGATGTAAGTTTTCATTACCAGTTTTGTCGCTTAACTTAATGGATAGACAGTCATTAACCATTTCCTCTGGTGTCTAATTCGTACAATTTTATGCAATTTAACAGTCATGATGCGTGGAGGTAAGATATTTATTATTCATGTTTCTCATAAATGTTTCAGGAGAAAACATTATATTGCAATGGTATTTTTCTTCTTTTCAGAGCTCGCTCTACTTGAAACAATTGCATTTATGTTGTTAAATATATTTCTTTTCTTAACTTTAATATGGTTTTCAATAGTCGGAAAATCAAAGCATAATTTTGAAAGGGCAAAATTTACTAAGCAGAGAAAAATTTATTATAAAATTTGATAAGACAATCTGCATTTTGCAAATAATCTTTTCTTCATAATTAGTAAGTACTTCGAAGAATTTGTCTAACTTTGACATTTATCAATCAGTATTAATAATCATAATCAATTATTATGATATTTCATAATAATAGAGGTCCACCAGCAGCCTAGTGGTGAAGTCGCTGAACACTGGTAGCTCGGTCCGTGATTCGAATCTCACAAACGGGCTGGCTGCATGGGTATTTTCGTAGTTTTCCCCATGAGTAAAGTGTATACGAGCCTGTTAACCTTAGAAAGTCCTCCACGAAAGCATCCATCTCCTTAGGAAGACAGCCCTCGAGATTTTGCCGTAATCACATAAACCAAACCATTTTAACAGATCTTTAACTATCAAATCAAGCTTGATTAAGTTTGCGTACTTCACATAAAATAGTTTTCCTGTTTTGTATAAAAACCTTATTTCATTTGTTTAACATTTCAAGAAGTAACCCTATTCCTTAACTTATGAAGGTTTGGTACTCACGTATTACCCTTTCGACAAGCCAAGTGGCGCGAATTAGCAGTAGTTATGGATGACCGTCTCCTTTAGAAATCCGCCGGAGGTGATTGGCGACTGTTGCCGAAAGTTCCGCCAGCTGTCGACGGGATAACACGTAAGTACCGAAAGTTTTAACAAACTGTATCTAAAAACGCAAAATAATCAAGCACTGCGTCTTGTAAAAGCAGAATAATAACATTATAATTAACTTTTTACAAAAACAGGAACTATTAATAATAATTCAGGAACAAAAGCACTTTAAAATTAAAAAAAAATTAAAACTAAGTAAATGTGGTAGAAACTGCGTAAAATAACAGTTTTAATTGCACAGCACAATTTACGCTAGAAATTACCAGAATTTTTGTTTCATTTTGGGCAAACCAAAGATAAAGGTGCTTTATGGTGAAATCGGTCAGTGTCCACTTCAACGGATCTGTCAAACAGAGACAAAGCAAGTAATAAGATCTAGTTTCCTAAAGAAATTCCACAGAACCTTTTGTACAAAAGACAAGTTTTCTAGTTCTAAGTATTTCCACTCTGATAGCAAGATTTTGGTATTTTTCATATATACAAGAAAAAGAGTTAAATTGCTCATAATACATAAGGAAAAATTAATAAGCTTATTTAAATTGTTTTACATAGCACCGAGTAAAGAGATAAAAGTTAATTTTTACCGTGCATATTTTTCTCAGAGATTAGTTTACGAATAATGTTTTTCAAATTACGAGAATCATGCGTTAAGTGCATCCATTTTCATACCAGATTTATTTTATTAATATTATAAGATATGGCCTTCTTAGGTAGCATGCAATTAAACCAGAACACTAAAAGACAATTGATGAATTTTCGCTGTGTCTTATAAGTACCACAGACACAGAGAAAGAATGTAAACACCCTTTATTAATCCACATAAAGTTTAACAGAAGTATCAACTCGTGCCTACAGAAGCAAATAGTTTTGACTTTATCAAAGATAATGGATGATCTAAAATTAATTACTAACTATTGAAACTTAAGCATAGGCTAATGGCTTGACAGTATAACCTACACTTCCTCTGTTAGGAGATGTTGGTATAACTAACGCGCAAGCTGGCCCTGACCGATGTCGGCGGAAACAGGCCTAATGGAAAAAATAACCCAACCCCGTAGAATACTGAACGCTAGAGAATAAAATTTACCAACGCGGCTTTCAAGCAGGTAGAACGCGCTCTGATTACAACCTCAAAAATCTTCCTTCTATTCTAAATAATTCTACAACTATTTGCGTGCAGATTAACTAAAGGCATAAAAACTTAATTGGAGCGTAAGAACAACATAATTCCAACACTTTTAAAGCAAAAAATGCATGATTTATAAACATGTAACAACACTGAGGCAAAGAGCCGTGTAAGAGAGTGGGTTTATATACATATATTCTGGAGGGGGGCAATTACAACATAAAAGGGAGATGCACAACTATATGTTATAGTAGTCCCACATACAAAATTTCAATTTTCTGTGACTAATCGTTTTTTGAGTTATGCCAGATACATACATGCGAACGTACTTACGCACGTCTATTCCACAATCAATTTTGGAGAAAAATAGTCCTTTGTTCTGTCCATACATACAGATGTCCCGCAAAAACACCGTTCAAATGGATTCAAGAGCGGTCAGAATGGATACCAAGCCTAATACCAATTACAAACTTGGGTCTGACAATTAAGTTATTAAATACTCTAATTAAAATAATTAAATTTTTGCTACAGAAAATTTAACGGGATATTGTTACCATATCAATAAAATGTTGTATCTGCGCCAGAACTTAAATTGCTCGGGAGGCAGAGTTGAATTACTTATTAAGCAAAATAAGGACGTGCCATCAAGAAAAAGGGGCACTGCGAAAAGGATACTTAAGGAATAAAACAAGCGTGCACAAAAAAAAAAAAGAAGAAGAAGAAGAAGAGCCTACTTGAATATAAGGACAATTCTTATAGAATTACCCGTATTTTTACTAATATTTTAAGGGGTAATATTCGACATTCCTCGCAGTAGTTCATGAATTATCCTTCATTTTCTACTTCACTACATGTCTCTCATCATCTATCACGACGCTGATTGGCTCCTTCTCCGGACTGACTCCGCCTCCTCCATCTTTACCATTCATTACAAGATTGCAGCTTCTAACGCTAGATTCACATGGCAATGGTGCCAGTACTTTTTCTAGAATTATCTACATCCTTTCATGAAGATAAGTGAGGGAAATTTTTCAATGTAAGGCTCCGCAGGGAATTCACTTATTTATCTAGGAAGTATCGCTCAGGCATTAGAACCCGAGAATAAACACCGTATATCGCAGTAATCGCACCCAAAAAAATTCCCATTACCGGTTTTACCATGAAAGAATGGTGCATCTAAATGAAGACCGAGAGAGAATACAAGGGATAACCTGGTGTAAATATATCTGGGGCACTAAACCTTTTTAAACACTTCTAAAATGTCTTAATCCGCCCTCTAAAAGTCTTATTCCGGCCCTGATAGGAGCACAGCACCTGTAGTTCTCATTTTTAGAGATGAATTATAATTCTAGTTAAAGAGCAGCGGCTTCGTAAATAGGAGGGATATTCAAGGAAAGAAAAGGCCCCAACCACATGTCAAAGACTTTTCTCCAAGAAATGAAATGAATTTATAAGAACTAGTAAATTTTTCGTTTCACAAAGTGTTAGAAGTGATCACCCTGGTGGTGGACGTCCAACACCTTCGGAAAAGAACACCTGCAATCGTTTTGGAACAATCTTACCAAATACGGGGGGGGGTAAGCAAAAATTATCACTTGTGCAGAAATTTGTGTTTGTCCTCGGATTCAGGGGAATTTTTTCCGCCGTTACATTCTTCATAATAATTAGAATTATACTGACATGGGATCGTAGTTAGAAAGCGTTTGAATCTCCTTCTTTTTGCTTTCAGACCTACACATTACCGTTAAAATTTCCTTCCATACTATCCTACTGTTTCTAGTATTCTTTCTCTTGTCATTAGTGACGGTTTGCTTGTTTTACCCTTTCTGCATTAGTGTGATTGAAAAAGAAAAATCTTTGTTTGTATCATCTTTTGAAAAAAGTGCATTCTACTGCATAATCAAAGCTTAAATTCAGCAGGATCCCAGCTAAGCTATTTCTTGGCTTTTGCGTGAAACTGCAATTCCGGCCGCAGCTCCAGACGAGATCCGGTATTTCATTTTAAATTTTAACTGTTAGCCATTAATTTAATAATTTATTAAACTGTTATTTATCGTTTTATATATTACTAAATTTTAATTTTAATTATTAATTTTTAACTATCGTTTTACTTTATTTGATGTTTATTTATTTATATTTGTTCTCCTTTTGATGGTCTTTCCTAGCGTTCCGGCACTTCTAATTTTAGAAATTGAGCTTCGGTAGGGGGGAAAAATTGCTCATTAATACAATAAAAAAATCATTAGTGAACTCAATAATACAGCAGGAGAACTATTTATGAGCTATGAATGATATAATTCTTTATCAGAGTATTTATATTTACAAATTAGGAAAATGTTATCCAAGTCCAAAGGCATATCTGTTTATCAGTTACTACTTATGGAGTTCGTAATCAGCAGCAATTCCAAGAGGGCTGTTTCCAAGAGTGTGTTGCTATGTCTCAAGGTAGGGCCAAACATATAGCCATGTTAAAAAAAAATGAATTAATTTTTTTTTTTTTTTTTTAATTTTAGTTTTCCGTCATAGCAAAAGTTAGCTTCTTTACTAGACTTAAACTAATTCAGAAGTCAAACAATAAAACTAGACTTAAACTGTTATGTGATTGGATCCCCCAAAATTGATGTTTTTATATTTAACTTCCCTCATCTTCACATCTATTCAGCTTTACCAAACACACTCACTGCACACACCTGGACGACACTATTTAATGTAAATGACAACAGCTTCCTCTTCTTTTGACTACACTCATGGACACAATCTTCTTCTTTTTTTTTTTTTTTTTTTTTTTTTTTTTTTTTTTTAGGAATGTTCTCTTACTTCTTTTCCTTTTCTTTCTATAGGCTCTTTTTTTTTTAATTATTTATTTATTTATTTTTTTCTCTCCATTACTTTTGGGCCATTTATTTTTAATTTTATTTTGTCCCATCTTTTCTTCCTGGCTATTCGAACTCGTATAAAATATACGAAGTTCCTTTTTACTCTCCTCCTTTTCTATATACCTTCGCACCTGAGCTTAATTTTTCGCCCATCGGTGCAAAAAGACTTAGCGGGTGCAACACAAGACATCTGTCTACATTGTCTGTCTGTCTTTTCATCTGGGGACACGTTATTAACCGGACCTCTTCTCGCTCCTCCTACTAAATGGCACCCTCTCATTGGTTATAATGAATGTCAATCACGCATGACGTTCAGATGAAGACTTTTGTCTCCGGGTTACTAGAAGAAGAACTTTATGTTTGTCATAGTAATGAAGAGCAACTGAAATGTCGCCAATTTGTCGTGATTTTGGGATCTTCGCGCATTTTCTTTGTTCTTTACTGAAATTTTTTCTTCTTTGTTGTTCGTATGCAGACAGAAATTTTCCATAAGCTAATCACTAATTTTAATGCTTTAACGTATTAAACGCTATTTTATAAGGAGAAGCATTTACAGTATACTCTGAAATATTTTTTAATCACTTAATACTATAACAATAATTCGTATCACTGAAATAATTTTTCAGTATTTCCTGAATTAAGATTTTATCAGGATCATCAAATGTCTTTCGATATGAAGCATGGTTTATTAATCTTTGAACAAATGTAGTTTCAAAATATTAGTCCTAATTTTATTTTCTATCATCTCATAGTTAGATTGTTCTTTTATAATTTTGAACTTACGTTATCTTTTCTCAAATAAAATTCGTAAATTGTGAATAATCAAAATAGCTATTACTCTACACCGATTTCAGCAGGTTTTTATAACACAAAACAAGTATAAAAATAAATGTTTAATAATTTTAATTTATCTTAATTTAATTTGATCCTGTTTTTATATTGTAACAGATATGCAACAACAAAATATCCTTGATTTAACTACTTATGTAAACTTGTCATTGTGATATGTAAATTATACTTTATAATTGAGATTTTCATCAAATTTCTATGCACCTCATACAATTAGTTAATAATAAGTAAATGGTGTATCATGTTGTATATGGTTAAACCTTGTAAAAAATTAAGAAATCATATTGCATGGTTTCAAATTATAAATAAACTGTTTAAATATCCTTTAATTAGCAAATTAAAATGGTTTGGATAAATTTATGTTACTTTTGTTTTGGATAAGTAATTATTGTTTCTTTTAGAATTTTCTGTTCAATAGCTCATTTTAATAACTAAACATATGTTTGATTTGGATCCCATCAGTGGCCAAGCAGTAAAGTTACTGAATACCAATAGTTTGACCTGAGTTGGATTCCAATCGAAAGGGTTGGCTACATGAGCATTTTTGCAAATTTCCAATGTGTAACTTGGATACCAACCAGTTTCCTCTATAAAGTCCTCCACAAAAGTACTCCTCCCTTTTGACAAATAGCACTCACATGCTTTGCTGAAGAATTTTCTGTTGAATAGCTAGCTTCATTTATAAAGCAAACTGAGCTATGTTTGATTTGAGATTAATTAAAAAATGAAAGGCAACTAAAAGCTAATTATCATTGATTTTAATTTTTCGCTTCAAGTTAAACAGCAAAATAATAATAATTAATAAGTATAGAAGTTAATATAGTATAGAAACTAATACATAATGATCATACTGGATATTTTCTGGGCACTTGTTATAAGAAATACAAAAATAAACTGTTGATTGACTCCATAAAAATAAACAGATTTAAAGATTTTATTCCAGTTATTGAAAAATTAGTATATATATTGATTAAATCTGTGCAAATTAAAGATTAAAACTTTAACATGCAACTGATTTAATAGCAGAGTAGGTAACACTGATTTCTTGAATTTATGGGTTCCTCTGCTAGGCGAGAAAATGCTGACATCCTTAGCTATTTATAATTCATTCTAAGGAAGCATTAGATCTCTGTATAGTTAATTTTCTTTTTAAAAAATGTACATTAAGATGGTAAATAATGATTTAATGTTTGTACTGGGTTGCTAGAACTTGTATTTTAAGGTTGTTTTAGTAATGAAGATCAACTCAAATATTACCAGTTTGTCCTAATAGTTTGTCTTTGTAGATGTATTCTGTTCCTTTCAAAATGTTTGTTGATCATTTACTTGTAAGATAGTTATAAAGTATTTTCTCCTGTCCTTCCACATGTCTTCATGGTGTAATTAAAAACAGACTCGATGCATAGTCGAGAGTTCCAGGGTTCCTGTGAGAACATTGCATATTTTTCACACCTCCTGCTTCAAAATAATCTAATGACGTCACATAGTACTTAATTGTTCAAAAGCTAGTCAATAATTTTAATGCTTTTACCATTTTGTAGGAAGAAACATTTATATTATAATGTGAAATATTTTTATAATCACTTTAAATTATTGAAAAATTAGTAATTATATTTGTTATTTAATAGCTGATTTAATAACAGAATTGTTAGTGCTGTGGTTTCGTTAATTTTGGTTACATTTCCAGCTGAGGAGATGCTGATGTCCTTAATTATTTATAATTCATTCTAAAAAAGCATTAGATCTGTGTATAATCAAGTTTCTTATTCAAAAATGTACATTAAAATGCTAAATAATGATTTAATGTTTCTGAGTTAAATTATAAAAATAATCCAATTTCTTTGTGATGATCTTGCATTTCATTATTAGCTTAAAATGTATTATGACATGGATATGTATTAGTTTACTACTCACACATTTAAAGATTAAATACCTTAAAACTTCGAAAGACTGATATAATTAAAAGTTCAAGATAGTGTGGTATCTTGATATTGTGCTTACATCAAAATTTTAACTAAGTTTTACACATTTGAGCAATATAATCACAAATTAGATAACTGACCTAAATTTCTGTAACATAGCATTTAATGATTATGAAAAAGCGACTTAACTATCTAAAGATAAAAATTACCTTTATGGCTGGTATTCTATTTAAGATCCAGAAAAACCACAAAACCACCTTTACGGCTAGCCCATTTCTAATGATTTCAATGTGCTTTGAACTATTAATGTGTGGATGGAGAACCCCAACATACTGATTTTTTTACTCAAAAGACTTCTCCTTATCTAAGCAATTAAAATTTTTCTAGAAGACATATATTTTATACATAAAATATCAGTAAATGAAACATTTAAGTTTTTTTTTTTTTATTTTTATTATTATTATTATTAGATTTACCTAAAACATTTTAATGAACACTATATATTATACTTAGGTTCAAGTCATAGAATATCTAAATATTAATTCTGATTATTGACTTAGTCCCACATGTAGCTGAATAGTTAAGACTGCTGAATGCTGGAAGTTTGATCATAGGTGAAAGTACTGGCTGTATAGTTTTTCCTGTGTGTAACGTAAATGTGAGCCATTTTTCCTTAGGGGAGGCAGATAGCCCTCATGTTCTTTGCTGTATTCAAATATCCTAATCTAAACTTTTATTCATTTTTTCCATTTAGTGAATATGGCAGAGATAGTTATAATTCTTATGTATTACAGTGCAAGGATAAATTGTTGTTAATAAAAATAAACAAATAAGTTTCATCTTTACCCTCCCTCCTGTGTGTGTGTGTGCATGCATAAAATTTTGATTTTTCCATCTAAATTTGTTTTTGAGTTTAATTATTAAACTTGAAATGTCAGTTTAATGCCGCATATGTAACTCAAGTGCATTTTTATCCAACCACAACTTTTTTTTTAACTGCAGTGTGTGTACAAAACTTATTTCATTTTACTTTAGATTCACTAGAATTTTTATTCGATACTGCCATTTTACCTCTGCAAGATGATTGTTTTCAGAGATAATCAAATCTTGAGCTTATGAGAAAACAAATCACTCGCGGTAGTTCTAAATTTTTTTTAGCTTAAGGAGCAATGTAATAAAAAACATGAGCAATTCTTAATCTTTTTCTTGAATCTTCATTGGGCTACATTTTGTTATTCTATTGAAGTATTTATCATCCTTGCTGCATAATACAGTCAAAAATCGTTAATCCGGACTCGTCGGGACTTCGGCGATTCCGGATTATCGATTTTTCCGGATTATAGATCATAAGTTTAAATCTGGTAAGATGGCATGCAGAAATTATAAAATTAAAAATATGAAACCGTAATTTATGAAATAAAGAGGAATTATGATCTAAAGGGTATCAAAATTTACAAAAAGAAAAAGCTAAATATTTATTTGTTTATTTTATTAAACATTTCTTTCAATGTAAGTTGTTTAATTTGCTTCGTTTCATGTGATAATACTTTCTCTTTAATTCTATTAAACAGACATAATTTCTTGTTTAGTTACAAAGTTCCGCTGTTCAAGTCCTACAATTGCTGTGTCGAGAATACCGACTAATTTGTCAATCGAAATTTTTTCGTTTCAAATATCAAATCAATAACCTCTGAGTCACTTTCTTCACTATCGGAAGCGAATTATAATGACTAGGAACTTGATTTAAATCATATCAAAGACCGAGTACATCGAGATGAAATACTACATTTAGTAAAGAATTATAAGCCAAATAAAATAAAAACATCTGCCCTGAAGATAAGGATAGTGCTGACAAATCAACTTCCAATTCATTGCGCGCCGTGTCGTTTCCCTTCCCCCGCAGCGCAGCGTGAAATTGATAAACATATTTCGGAATGATTAGATAATCAAAGGATATGTCTTTATCCATTTTTTGCAGCAATTCCACTTTCTGTTTAATGGACTTCGAAACATACTTTCACTTTGTAGATCCTTTACATATTAGTAAATATATATCAGAAATTCTATTTGACATAATCGGAAGTTTAAGCTTACTTTTATAAAATTGCTCTAACAGTCTGCAAAAAATCATAAGCCGGATCCAATTCGAAGATTAAAGAACAACGCAATCTGCAACATTAACTGAAATAGATAATTAGATAATTTTAGCTTCTACCGTCCTTTATACATTAAACGCGCATGCGTAAACGTATTATGCGCATGCGCACATGTATATTCGCAGCCGTAAAGGTCTTACGCGCACGCGTAAACGCCTATGCGCATGCGTAAACGCGACACATGCGCAGAAAGTTTTTAGTTTTGAGGTCCGGATTATGGGTGTCCGAATTAACGACTTTTGACTGTAATTGCCAGTTTTCAGAAGTTATAATTCAGTGTAGTGTAATATTTATTTTATCTTTCACATTAAAACTTCAAAAATAATGAGCATCCTTTTTTATATCTTTATTTAATTTTGATTTTTATAATAATTAAGAGATAGAATTCTTCAAAGGAATATAACTGCAATTTGTTTTAAAATTTATTAAGTTCTATAAAGAAGGCAATACAAGAACATGTCATATATGCATAAGAATTTTGGTCCTTGTTCAGTAGCAAGAGGTTTAAAAAAGGAAGAGAATGTTCTGGCTGGCTTCCCAATATAATCTATATATCTTCAAGATTTTGCCATCAAGTAACTTTCTGAATTCTAAAAATTATGTCACCTGTACTTCACCAGGTGACTAGTCCTGTGTTTTAGACACCATACACTGACAATACTGAAAGAGAATTGTCATTTCATTAAGCTCCAGACTTTGAATTAACAATTTATTTTATTAATTTGATCTGAAGTGTATGAAATCGGGAAAATTTATCTTATATTAAAATAAAAAAAAGAAAAACAATATTTTTATTTGCATGCATAAAAGACCTGGGCAGTTTGGAAACATACACTAAAGTTTCAGCATTTTCCTAAAATATGATTAAGTAAAAATAAGCTTGACTTGACAATATCCTGATTTAATGAAAAATTTCATGAATTATGTCACACTTTGATTACTATTAATTGTTTGAAATGATATTTTTTCATCTTTAATTGACAAACTTAATGACTATAGCACAGGGAATTTAAAAAAATTACTGAATTTAATTCAATGAACTTTTCATTAAGTCACTCGTGGGCAAAATTAAGAGAATTTGCAAATTATGTTTATTTTTAAGAAAGGTTTTGAATCTAAGGTACTAATTATGCCGCCAAAGAATTATGCAAATATTCAGAGTCGAATACGTAATCGTACATGTGCGTATCTGCGGAGCTATGATCATGAAAAGAATGTCAGCGCACGAGGGGTTTTCAACAATTCATTACAATACTGGATATTATTCTGCATTGTGATTGCACCTGTATATATTTGTGTATATTTGAAGAAATCTCCTTTTTTAATATCTAAATTATGTTACACTTCATTTGTATTCTTATTTCATTGCCCCTTTGCTGTGTATATCAGAGACTTCGAGGATTTTTTCATCCCTCCATTTCATGTGTTCTATAACCGCTAGTTGGCACCACTTTACAGTAAATCACCTATCTACATGTTGGAAAATTTTTTATCACCAGTTCGTACTAGCGTCCACTTCTGCGATGGAATCAAAGAGTTAAATGCAATGGTAGCCACAGTAATTTGCTATAGAGTTCTGCCGATTACGGTGTGTATGTATAAAGCCAATGGCCTAGAAGAGTTCTCCCAGATTCGGGTAAAAGCCAGTTAGTTGCATGTCTGTTTCAAAGCCACGCTCGGCGATTAACGGTAGATTGTCGCCAGATCAATCAGAAGCGCAGGTAGTTAAAGAGCTCAATGTGACACCCAGTGTCGTCAGCAATTTATGGAAACAGTTTCAGGACTTTGAAAATTCGACCAAGATCCACAACCAAGGTCCAAAGCCGACCAAAATCCACAACGACGATTGAAGCTCACTATTTGCCTCTTTCAGCGCTGCGACACAGAACTGCTACAGATTCACAACTCTCACCTGAGCTATATGCTGCCGCTGAAATCCGAGTTTCACGGTTTACAGTTGTCTGAAGGCTTCATGAGATAGGGCTGTATGCCAAAAGACCTGCTATTTGCGTTCCGCTCTCTTCAATACACAGACTTCAGTGCGTGCTTTTTATACGAGCCGAGATATGCCTGGCCATTGATTCTTATTGTGTCTGCATCTGGAAAGAGCCTGGAACACGATACCATCCCTCCCCTCATCACGGGAAAGGATCATTACGGTGGTGGAGGTGTAATAGTTGGGTAGGTATTATGCTGAACGGCCCCACACCCCCTTCATGTGTTTGACAAAGGCTTTCTGATTTCTATGAGGTATAGAGAGGCAATCTTAGATCGTATGTTTCAGGAGCGCAGTTGGTCCGGTGTTCCTGTTAATGGATGGCAAAGCTCGTCCACATAGGGCTCAGCTGGTCAACAGTAACCTGGAAAGTGAGCATATTTGCCACCTGGCTAAACAACGCAACATCTAATGAAATAATATATCCCTATAAAGCATTTCTGGGACGCTCTTAAGAGGGCAATTTTCCCCCCTCCAAGAACTATCCTGGAGTTGAAAACTGTCTTGTTGCAGGAATGAGACCGACTGCCATAGGGGCTCTTCATCTGCGTCCTGTCTAGTATGCCGTCACGATACACGACCTGTCTGGCTGTAGAAAAGACCGTACCTCATATTAGATCTTAAAGAGATGTTAATTTATTTTACCGATGTTTATTTAGAGCTTTATTCATAATCATGAGACATAAAATGACTTGGAATGTCACATTCCTTTCTCTGTTATAAATGTATATTCAAAGCGTAATTTTAAAATAATTCATATTCAGCAATTTTAAGTGATTTACAATAAATTTGACAGATGAACTCCTGTGTAAATAAAAAGTTTAAGAAACATTAATGAAGTTCTCCTATATTTATGTCTTTATTCTAAACAACGCAACACCTAACTGAAATAATATATCGTTAATTAAGACAAAATAACACGCCGAATAAATACTAATTCAGAAGTCAAAAACCAAAAATCAGCGTTATACCTACAAAATTTTCACAGGACTAGTTTCGATGGTTTTACCGAACCATCATCTTCAGCTGCAAAACCGCAAATGAACAAGATAGGAAATAATGATTAGATAAGATAAGAAAGCCTGGACAAGAATAAGCAAGTGGCGCCATCTGTTGGCGAAACCCGAACTAAAACATAATTTCTCTAAAAGCCGAAGGCAAATTTGGATTGGAATTAGGATCGTTAACTAGAACAGAAAGATTTTTATGAATGTGAAATGCCTCTAGAAAATCCAGTTCTCCAATGGAAGATGTTTTTTGAATAATTTTGGCAGCAGAAAAATTGAAAGTGTGATTTTCGGACCAACAATGTTGAGCAACAGAAGACCTCTGTGTTTCCTTTTTTCTAACATATGCCTCATGTTCTTTGACGCGAAATTTTAAGGCTCTCTTAGTTTGGCCAATGTAAATTAAACCACACTGGCAAGGAATCCTATAAATACCCCAGGAATTCATATCCGGAATGGGGTCCTTGAGTATAGAAGTTGGAATTTTATTGATGGGAGAAAAAACAACCCGAAAGTTAAATTTCTGCAAAATATGTGCAACTTTATAGATAATTGATGGAAAGAAGGGAATGACAACAGAATTTTTATAATCTCCTAAAATAAGAGTGTGGCTTTTAGTGTGTTGAGATGAGAATTTTTTAACTGCTTGATTAATAATGTTGGGTGAAAAGCCCCTGTCAATAGCTATTGCTTTTAAATAATTTAGTTCTTCATCAAGGGCTAGTTTGGAGGAGCAAACTTGAAGAGCACGGAAAACATAGGAATAAAATGAAGCTAACTTTTGTTTAGTCGGATGACATGATTTAAAGTGTGGTGGAAGGCAAACCGATGAAGGTTTACGGTAAACTGTAGTACTGAAGTTGGATGTGTTACGTGTGACCAGAATGTCGAGAAACGGAAGAGAATTGCAAGTCTCAAGTTCAAAAGTGAACTGAATAGCAGGATCAATAGAATTCATTGTTGAAAGAACTTTATTTAAATCATCTTTATTACCTTCAAACAGGGTAAAAGTATCGTCTACGTAGCGGAACCATGCCGGGAAGTTTAAAGTTTCAAACAATTTTGATTCATAATAATGCATGTAGATATCAGCCAGGATGGGACTGAGGGGACTTCCCATGGCTAATCCCTCAGTTTGCTTGTAATATTTATTTTGGAAAACAAAATGTGTTTGTTTCAAACAGAGTTGAGTGAGAGAAATTAGCTCATCAATTTCGATGCAAGAGAAATGAAATTCGCGAAGTCTGGTTTCTAGATTTCTTAATGCACCCTCCACTGGGACATTGATGAATAATGATTTTACACCAAAAGAAACCATGAGTAAATTACTAGGAGAAATGTTTTTAACCTTTTTTACAAACTCTATTGAATTTTTTATGGTGTAAATGTTATTGTCTAATAGAGTGGAAAATCTAGAAACTAAATATTTAGCTAAAGGATACGAGGCAGTACCTAAATTTGATACAATAGGGCGGAAAGGAATACCACTTTTATGAATTTTGGGAAGAGCATATAATCTGGCACAATTCGCAACAGATGGGATAAGCGGATGTTTTAAGTTGCTTGAAATGATTTGCCAAACAGGCTTACATTTTGCTTTCTTTTTTGCACGTGGTGTGGCCGCCATTTTGTGATTGTAGGAGTTTCGGTGAGTACATTTTTGCAGTTTTCAAGTTATGTTTATGTTTTGAACATTTGGATATTGTGCTTTGTTTGTCTGATTTCATGCATTTTGCTTACAAACGTTTTGTTTTCTATTCATTTCAGTGAGGGATTTTTCTGCTGTTTTGTGTGTACTTTATTATTGCTCAGTTAATTTAGTTTGATTTTCTGCATTGTTTATCATGCCTTCATCCGTTAATCGTTTCACTAAATTACGCCTGAAACGGCAAAAATTCCTGAATCATCTTGACTTTTTACTTAAATGTAAATGTAAAGAATTGATCCCCAATTTTATTCAAATCAAAACTAATCAAAAACTTTCGAGTCGCGTTTCAAGAATTCTGTTAAATTGCAAGCTTGCCTTACTTCGGTCCGTGATAAGGGATACACGTCAACAATTGTCCAAAGTTGAACATGAACTCTATAAGCTTCATCTAGAACTCGCTAAATCATATCCAAAATTCACTGGCCTTGAGCAAAAGTCTTGGTCTAGAACGGAGAATGCAGTTAACCGTCATAAAAACACCCTTGCAGTTAAATTCGAAAAACTTCTTTTACAGTCTTCCAGTTCAAGTAGTTCAAAAAATCTTCCCATTGTAAACATCAAGCCAATAGTTAATATTTCTAATGTTAGTCTTTCAGAAGAACAAGAGAGAATTCTAAAATATAATTTTAACTTCTCACAAACCTGTAAACCCTCGATTCCAAAGATTTTGGCTCCTATCGAAAAAGCTTTCAAGTTCAGTAAAGTTTCAGATTCACAGAAAGAAATGATTAGGCATCTTATCGCTCATAATGTGAAATTCAATAATAAACCTTTGAAACCAAATCTAACTGCGAGAGAAAGAGCTACAATGCGCGAAATTCATTCTAACCCGGATATTATCATTTCAAAGGCCGACAAAGGTGGCCAGATAGTCGTCAGGGATAAGAACACTTACATCGATGGTGTCACTAAACTCTTAAACGAAGGACCATATAATCCAATCCCTAAAGATCCTTCACCTTCGGACTTATCCAAAATAAAAACTGCGATCAAATCTTCGCAAATCATTTCAAGCAACTTAAAACATTCGCTTATCCCATCTGTTGCGAATTGTGCCAGATTATATGCTCTTCCCAAAATTCATAAAAATGGTATTCCTTTCCGCCCTATTGTATCAAATTTAGGTACTGCCTCGTATCCTTTAGCTAAATATTTAGTTTCTAGATTTTCCACTCTATTAGACAATAACATTTACACCATAAAAAATTCAATAGAGTTTGTAAAAAAGGTTAAAAACATTTCTCCTAGTAATTTACTCATGGTTTCTTTTGATGTAAAATCATTATTCACCAATGTCCCAGTGGAGAGTGCATTAAGATGTCTAGAAACCAGACTTCGCGACTTTCATTTCTCTTGCATCGAAATTGATGAGCTAATTTCTCTCACTCAACTCTGTTTGAAACAAACACATTTTGTTTTCCAAAATAAATATTACAAGCAAACTGAGGGATTAGCCATGGGAAGTCCCCTCAGTCCCATCCTGGCTGATATCTACATGCATTATTATGAATCAAAATTGTTTGAAACTTTAAACTTCCCGGCATGGTTCCGCTACGTAGACGATACTTTTACCCTGTTTGAAGGTAATAAAGATGATTTAAATAAAGTTCTTTCAACAATGAATTCTATTGATCCTGCTATTCAGTTCACTTTTGAACTTGAGACTTGCAATTCTCTTCCGTTTCTCGACATTCTGGTCACACGTAACACATCCAACTTCAGTACTACAGTTTACCGTAAACCTTCATCGGTTTGCCTTCCACCACACTTTAAATCATGATATCCGACTAAACAAAAGTTAGCTTCATTTTATTCCTATGTTTTCCGTGCTCTTCAAGTTTGCTCCTCCAAACTAGCCCTTGATGAAGAACTAAATTATTTAAAAGCAATAGCTATTGACAGGGGCTTTTCACCCAACATGATTAATCAAGCAGTTAAAAAATTCTCATCTCAACACACTAAAAGCCACACTCTTATTTTAGGAGATTATAAAAATTCTGTTGTCATTCCCTTCTTTCCATCAATTATCTATAAAGTTGCACATATTTTGCAGAAATTTAACTTTCGGGTTGTTTTTTCTCCCATCAATAAAATTCCAACTTCTATACTCAAGGACCCCATTCCGGATATGAATTCCTGGGGTATTTATAGGATTCCTTGCCAGTGTGGTTTAATTTACATTGGCCAAACTAAGAGAGCCTTAAAATTTCGCGTCAAAGAACATGAGGCATATGTTAGAAAAAAGGAAACACAGAGGTCTTCTGTTGCTCAACATTGTTGGTCCGAAAATCACACTTTCAATTTTTCTGCTGCCAAAATTATTCAAAAAACATCTTCCATTGGAGAACTGGATTTTCTAGAGGCATTTCACATTCATAAAAATCTTTCTGTTCTAGTTAACGATCCTAATTCCAATCCAAATTTGCCTTCGGCTTTTAGAGAAATTATGTTTTAGTTCGGGTTTCGCCAACAGATGGCGCCACTTGCTTATTCTTGTCCAGGCTTTCTTATCTTATCTAATCATTATTTCCTATCTTGTTCATTTGCGGTTTTGCAGCTGAAGATGATGGTTCGGTAAAACCATCGAAACTAGTCCTGTGAAAATTTTGTAGGTATAACGCTGATTTTTGTTGTTTGACTTCTGAATTAGTATTTATTCGGCGTGTTATTTTGTCTTAATTATAGAAGCCCCAAACAGGCTTACATTTTGCTTTCTTTTTTGCACGTGGTGTGGCCGCCATTTTGTGATTGTAGGAGTTTCGGCGAGTACATTTTTGCAGTTTTCAAGTTATGTTTATGTTTTGAACATTTGGATATTGTGCTTTGCTTGTCTGATTTCATGCATTTTGCTTACAAACGTTTTGTTTTCTATTCATTTCAGTGAGGGATTTTTCTGCTGTTTTGTGTGTACTTTATTATTGCTCCGTTAATTTAGTTTGATTTTCTGCATTGTTTATCATGCCTTCATCCGTTAATCGTTTCACTAAATTACGCCTGAAACGGCAAAAATTCCTGAATCATCTTGACTTTTTACTTAAATGTAAATGTAAAAAATTGATCCCCAATTTTATTCAAGTCAAAACTAATCAAAAACTTTCGAGTCGCGTTTCAAGAATTCTGTTAAATTGCAAGCTTGCCTTACTTCGGTCCGTGATAAGGGATACACGTCAACAATTGTCCAAAGTTGAACATGAACTCTATAAGCTTCATCTGGAACTCGCTAAATCATATCCAAAATTCACTGGCCTTGAGCAAAAGTCTTGGTCTAGAACGGAGAATGCAGTTAACCGTCATAAAAACACCCTTGCAGTTAAATTCGAAAAACTTCTTTTACAGTCTTCCAGTTCAAGTAGTTCAAAAAATCTTCCCATTGTAAACATCAAGCCAATAGTTAATATTTCTAATGTTAGTCTTTCAGAAGAACAAGAGAGAATTCTAAAATATAATTTAACTTCTCACAAACCTGTAAACCCTCGATTCCAAAGATTTTGGCTCCTATCGAAAAAGCTTTCAAGTTCAGTAAAGTTTCAGATTCACAGAAAGAAATGATTAGGCATCTTATCACTCATAATGTGAAATTCAATAATAAACCTTTGAAACCAAATCTAACTGCGAGAGAAAGAGCTACAATGCGCGAAATTCATTCTAACCCGGATATTATCATTTCAAAGGCCGACAAAGGTGGCCAGATAGTCGTCAGGGATAAGAACACTTACATCGATGGTGTCACTAAACTCTTAAACGAAGGACCATATAATCCGATCCCTAAAGATCCTTCACCTTCGGACTTATCCAAAATAAAAACTGCGATCAAATCTTCGCAAATCATTTCAAGCAACTTAAAACATTCGCTTATCCCATCTGTTGCGAATTGTGCCAGATTATATGCTCTTCCCAAAATTCATAAAAGTGGTATTCCTTTCCGCCCTATTGTATCAAATTTAGGTACTGCCTCGTATCCTTTAGCTAAATATTTAGTTTCTAGATTTTCCACTCTATTAGACAATAACATTTACACCATAAAAAATTCAATAGAGTTTGTAAAAAAGGTTAAAAACATTTCTCCTAGTAATTTACTCATGGTTTCTTTTGGTGTAAAATCATTATTCATCAATGTCCCAGTGGAGGGTGCATTAAGAAATCTAGAAACCAGACTTCGCGAATTTCATTTCTCTTGCATCGAAATTGATGAGCTAATTTCTCTCACTCAACTCTGTTTGAAACAAACACATTTTGTTTTCCAAAATAAATATTACAAGCAAACTGAGGGATTAGCCATGGGAAGTCCCCTCAGTCCCATCCTGGCTGATATCTACATGCATTATTATGAATCAAAATTGTTTGAAACTTTAAACTTCCCGGCATGGTTCCGCTACGTAGACGATACTTTTACCCTGTTTGAAGGTAATAAAGATGATTTAAATAAAGTTCTTTCAACAATGAATTCTATTGATCCTGCTATTCAGTTCACTTTTGAACTTGAGACTTGCAATTCTCTTCCGTTTCTCGACATTCTGGTCACACGTAACACATCCAACTTCAGTACTACAGTTTACCGTAAACCTTCATCGGTTTGCCTTCCACCACACTTTAAATCATGTCATCCGACTAAACAAAAGTTAGCTTCATTTTATTCCTATGTTTTCCGCGCTCTTCAAGTTTGCTCCTCCAAACTAGCCCTTGATGAAGAACTAAATTATTTAAAAGCAATAGCTATTGACAGGGGCTTTTCACCCAACATGATTAATCAAGCAGTTAAAAAATTCTCATCTCAACACACTAAAAGCCACACTCTTATTTTAGGAGATTATAAAAATTCTGTTGTCATTCCCTTCTTTCCATCAATTAGCTATAAAGTTGCACATATTTTGCAGAAATTTAACTTTCGGGTTGTTTTTTCTCCCATCAATAAAATTCCAACTTCTATACTCAAGGACCCCATTCCGGATATGAATTCCTGGGGTATTTATAGGATTCCTTGCCAGTGTGGTTTAATTTACATTGGCCAAACTAGGAGAGCCTTAAAATTTCGCGTCAAAGAACATGAGGCATATGTTAGAAAAAAGGAAACACAGAGGTCTTCTGTTGCTCAACATTGTTGGTCCGAAAATCACACTTTCAATTTTTCTGCTGCCAAAATTATTCAAAAAACATCTTCCATTGGAGAACTGGATTTTCTAGAGGCATTTCACATTCATAAAAATCTTTCTGTTCTAGTTAACGATCCTAATTCCAATCCAAATTTGCCTTCGGCTTTTAGAGAAATTATGTTTTAGTTCGGGTTTCGCCAACAGATGGCGCCACTTGCTTATTCTTGTCCAGGCTTTCTTATCTTATCTAATCATTATTTCCTATCTTGTTCATTTGCGGTTTTGCAGCTGAAGATGATGGTTCGGTAAAACCATCGAAACTAGTCCTGTGAAAATTTTGTAGGTATAACGCTGATTTTTGTTGTTTGACTTCTGATTTAATATATCGTTAGTTTCGCTTTCAGTTTCAGGATAGTTCTAAAAAATTAAGTTATTTCAACTTTTTTAAAAATTAACAGTATTCAGGACCTTACCTGTTTTTGAGGTGATCCTCTCTACTTCTCAAGGTTCCATATGATTTCGATCTCGTGCGAAAGTGATTTTCAGTACCGATATTAGTCTTAGACATATTTTGTTCTTTTCAGAGATGGACGCAACTAGAGAGTTTACTGCATTTTGTTTTATTCCGTCACAAATAAGGTGATGAACGATTTCATCACGTTTGAATATTTGTGAATGATTTCATGTTATGCCCTGTTAATTAAATAAAGGGAAACTTTTTTTAAATTATTTCGTGGGATATTTGAATATGATGCAAATGTTATGCCATTCTTTTAATCATATTTAAAGACAATATCCACATTTTTTTTTAAAGCTAACTTTTAACAGTTACCGTTATTGAATCTAAGAATCTCTAGAAACTATGCATTTTCGTGTCACAAATATAATAAATAATGTAACTGTTCAATAACAGACTGACAATACTTTTTATAAATTTTAAATAATTCGTACATTTATCAGTTAACTAGATTTTTAAATCGCTATAATTTAAACACATTTTTTTAATATGCTTGCCACTTTTTTCATTTTTGGCATTGCGAACTTGGTATATAACATTATTCGAATTATCGAAAACAGTTTTAAAAAATTATATTTGAGAATGCAGGTCATGATATAAAGAATTATCGCATTTGGCCTTTGCCTGTTCTCATGACTAGCACGTCCAGCTGTCATAAAGACCAAACATTAGCTTATTCTAGCTGATTTTTTATGGCAGTTTATGTAGCACCGATGTGCGTAATAAAAAAACTGCCCACTTAATTATTCATAAATCAAATGAAACAGTTTACACAGTTCTTTTTAAGCTGTACAGATATTAAACTATGCACGATTAGCTAAAAAATTATTTTATTTTAGTAATTGAGTTTTTACATGCACTTTAACACATTGACTGCCATGTACATCATCGATGATTCAAAGCGGCCTTACTTTTCGGAGCCATGCTCATCGAGTGTGACTCAAATTTTGTATTGTTTAAAGCTGTGTGAGTCATCGGTGCTTCACAAATGGATCAATTTATATGGTTAAAATTATTTCTGCATTCAGAAAGTTGTTCGTATTCTTGGTTTCGGCTTCTGGAAGCTTTTTTTCATAGATTATTATCTGATTTTAATATAGATTTTGCTGCAATAAGTAATCAGTATTTATGAAGTAAAACAACGAAGTTATAATTAAATGGGATTGTGTTGTTTATTGAAAGAATACAAGACTAGCGATATTTTTTAAGATGTTTACACTAAGTTATTTATTTTTGGTTATGTATTATGTTTTATTATTTGTATTGTAATACAGTATTTGTCTAATTTTACCAATTTTTCCTATTAAGACATAGAACTCTAGTGTTAATTTACAATGAACTGAAATGTAATAAATTTATGGTTTAAAACCTGTTATCTGTTTATCTTTTTATTAAATATTCATAAAAATATATTCAGATTAAGTATTGAACTGATTTTTAGGATAAAGGAGACACGAAACCACTAGAATTAAAAAAAATGATCTGACAGACTATTTTACCAGATTTTGCTGTGGCACTGTGGTAAATAAAGATTACACACCCACGTGTTAAATAAAGATTCTTTTTAAGTACCCTAAAAAACTTTGATTTTAGAAAACATCAATTATGTCCGTGAAGTATTAGCAAGTTTGTTATATTTATAATACCGCTGCCATGGCTTCAGCCATGGCATGCGAGTCCCCAATGAAATATATCATTATTTCGCTCTTTATTATCCATTAAAATGGGGGTATCGCCTCAACCAGAGGTTCATTGTAGCCCAAATAAGTCTGTAGAGTTCCAAAAAAAAAAAGGTGAATTTGAAGATTTAATAATGTCCTTATTCTTCAGAAACACAATTTGGGTACAGTAAAATTAAATAATCATGTTAGAAAATTAATTTCTTTAAAGTTGCACAGTAAACACCACGTGATGCGAGGTGGCCAATAGCGAGTGAAGGAGTCATAAGACCGAAAACTAAAATTTTCTCTGAAAGCAAAGTCTTTGCTTTAAAACACTACACAGTACCAAATAAATTCTTGGTTAAATGAAAATAATAAGTAAGAAATATAAGTTGCAATCAAAGTTCATAAGCTTTGTGCATAACGTAAACTGATCTTGATTAATAAAGAGTAATAAGATACGTAAAATAAGTAGAAATAAAAGATATACACTGTACACTACCACCATAATGCATTATGATGTATAGTTCGCGGTCTTTTATCTGTGGGTTCTTTAATGGCTAGGTATTGTGAGTTTTTCAGTTTTTCAAAGAAGTTGTGTGCTGTAGTTAGTATTTGATCATAATCGGGAGAATATTTAAATTCTTATGGATTTGCGCGTTCCGCACAAACCAAGGGGCATTTATTATGCTACGAAGAATTTTATTAGGTAAGCCTTTTTTTTTTTTTTTTTTTTTTTAGCGTTCAGTTTATCCGGCAGTTGCCCCTGCAGGAACTGCGTAGAGTAGAATTGGTCTGATGAGAGTGATATAAAGATTTCTCTTAGTATTCAGATTTAATTTAGATTTCCTTCCAAGCAGGGAATAAAGAGACATAAATGCTGCATTAGCTTTATTGATGGTATACTGGATATGGTCCTTGAAATTTAAAGCTTTGTCGACGTACACTCTTAGGTATTTATATGAGCTTGCTACTGGAACAGGTGAATTATCTATTTTAATATTGGAATTAACTGGAAAATTTTTTCTGTATCTGCGATATAAAACAACCCAACATTTATCTGCGTTAAGTTTAATTTTCCAAATTTCACAGTATTTGTTGATTAGATTAGCTTGCATTTGGAGTGACTGAATGACCATTTTGTGGATTTTGTGGATATTAAGACCATTTTGTGGATTTCTAGAGCTGGTTAAGATAACTGTATTGTCCGCATATTTATAAATACTTGAGTGTAGTGGTACAGGCATGTCATTTATAAAAATATTAAAATATTTCGGTCCTAAAACAGACCCTTGAGGGACGCCTCGGAAAATCTCTTTCTTGATGAGAGAATTTCTCCACATCTTTACTTAAAACGTGCGACAGTAGAGATAAGAGTAGGTAAGTTTAATGAAGCTATTAGGCAGAAGGAAATTTGACAATTTGTGGAGTAAGCCAAGCATGCCAGACTCGGTCAAATGCCTTCTCAAAATCGAGAAAGCATGCTGCTACACCATTCTTTTTTCTAAATTCTTGGGCGATAAATTCTACCGGGTGGAGTATCTGATGAGTAGTACAGTGTCCCTTTAGGAAACCAAATTGGTTCCTATCAATGCCAATTTGGTAAGTCTTGTACTGATGACACGTTCAAAAACTTTGCAGAGAGCCGGTACCGGGCTGATGGGTCTATAATTTTTGGCATATTTAAGGTCTTTTCCAGGTTTCAAGATGTTAATAATTATTGAATGCTTCCACTGAGAGGGAAAATAGCAGTGACGAATGCATGCGTTGAAAATATTGGTGATAAGTACTATACATCTGTTAGGCAGTGCCTGTAACCCTTCATTTGAGATATTATCAAAGCCTTGGCTTTACATTTTTTGATAATTTAGAGGCTTTATTATGGCTTTTAATTATGATAGCATTTTCGCCTCCTCTGTTGTGGGGTCTATCCTCTCTGATAGCCATGAATTCTGAATCTGTCACAAGCTCGAAGATGTGTTTCATTGACTAACATGACATCAGTGTCATGTTTTTGGAGGTCGGAGATCGGAGATCATCATTCGTTAAGTGGTGTTCAACCCAAAGGCCTTTACCACTACATGTTTATTTATCCCCTAAGGACCTGTAAAAGTTATTTTTGGAGGTAAGAGATGAGCTGAGATTGTTGCTTTCGGATACCGTTAGCATTGAAGAAATTAATTTTTATAAAGCTTTTGGTAGCTAAAATAAGATTAGGAATATTATGAATCGGCTTAAAATTCATAATCAATATTTGACAGATAATCAAAAATGGCCATGCCGACCTCTAATTTTTCAAATATTCCTTTAGCATTTTTAAATTTTTAGAAGAAATCTGTAATTTGTAACTTTAACCTCTTATAAAATCCTAATTGGCTAGTTTTTGATCCTTTCGGTTGGTTTTCATCTCTGGATGTTTGTTGCCAGGAAGGACTACGTTTAAGGATCTCCTTCGGATTGAGCGCCTGGAATTCGTTTTTGTCGTAATGGAATTGATTCTTCGTCGCTTCTATTTTGGCTTTAATTTCTTCAATCTGTTTCTGTATATTAAATGGGTGCTCAGGGCAACCTTTAAAAGAAGAAATGTGATCTGCTCCGCAGAGGGCACAGACTGGAGGTTTATCTTTATCATTTTTTGTTTGGGAGCAAGTATAGGTCTCGTGAGGTTTTCACATTTTAAACAGCATGCTTTGTATTTGCGGCGATCCCGTGTATGCCCGTACCGCTGGCACTTATGGCATTGCATGGGGCCAGGGCGAGATTTGTAAGATTTCCACGAACACGTCGAGTCCTCTTAATTTCTTTATGTCATATATAGCTTTACCTTCTTTATTGCGGGTGCATTCAGCTAAGTATACAGGTAAATGGATAATTTTCGTCTCAATAACATGAGTGATTTAACGGTTTTTTTGAATGGGTATTTCCATTTCTTTTATTTCAGATTTGATACGTTCAATATCAGCAGTCTTTGGCAGTTTCTCGATGTTCATTTTAAAAGTATGGTAGGGAAGTTCAAGTTTATCTAAAAAATCAGTGAGCATTCTGTAATGTTCAGAGTCGTAAACTCTGATGGTAAGAGTTCCACCGGATAAATTTCCGCGGAATTTTTTGATTTGTAACTTTTCTTCAATAGCATCTTTAAATTTGTCCCAGTCGCCTGCAAAGTCGGCTAGGACAGTGGGAGGGTGGATAAAATCACCCTGCTCGTTAGTAGAATCGATATTGTCTTCGAGATTTAATTCCTGGAATTTGTTTTTCTGTGCTGGCTCATTAACCTCTGCGTTTGAAAGAGTGCGTTTATGTGTTATGCGAGGTGGTGTAAAACCTTCTTTATCCGTTATGTTTTTCTTACGCTTAATTTTAGCGTTAGTAGATTCGGTAGATTTATTAGTTTCCATAGTAGCTGGGAGTAATTAGTGGGTTCATCCTCAGTTTGAGTTCAATAACGTACCGGCTTAGTGCTGCGATTTGATTTTTAAATCATTAAGATAAGCTAATTATTCCTCGGACTGATTGGGAACATCTCTAAGGGAGTAATATTCTTCCTCTAGTTTTTGCATAATAGGCATAAGATTAGATGGACGTAATTCTATAGTATGATTTAAACACCATTCCTCGGTCCTTCTGAAAGGCCTCCTCTCTCTCCATGATAATCTGTTGATCCGTTCACCTAACCAAATGGCTAAGATTGAATGAAAAACATACTTCTGGGACTTAAAAGCCCTTCTGTTCTGTTATATTTATTTTGTGCTCCAGAAAAATCTTGTTTACAAGCAGGTTACATTATAACATAAAAATCAACTTGTGTTAAAAATCACTGAACTGTTGTCTCATCGTACGTACCAGGACCACCAGTATGCCTGATTGCGATCAATTTTCCCCCTTCAATCTTCTACGAGATTTTCCTTCTCTTGAATGAACTACTACAAGTGCCACTTCAGCATTACTAGATAGAGCCGAAGGTATCATATGGCAAAAAAAAAAATTACGTTCTGCTCAATTTATTTGCAAAATAAGGTGGAAAGGTGGGAAAGAGCACATGTGGTGTAATTTTCTTTAATTACCATAAAGAAATCACATATAGTGCAGTCAAATTGTTTTTCTACTATGACATTAATGTAAATTATTTTAAGATAAGAAGTCTAACATATCGTATGTCTTTAAAAGTTCTTATGCCTTATGTAACTGCCAGCCATTTAAAGATATATACTTGCACTTACAAACATGTTTTGAATAAGACAAATATTCATGTTTTTGTATTTTTAAATTTAAAATATCAGTTTTAACTCATGAAATTATAAAACCTATGAAATTAATTTTGTAACACTTGCATTCTTTGATTTTATTTCCAAATATCAGTTAATAATAATCAGTAGAATGACTTTTCTTTCACATGTACTATTGTTCATTATTTTGAAAAAAAAAAAATAGTCTAATCGTTTTTGGTTAAAAAAAGATATTCAAAATGTTTTCAAAATGAACTCATATAAGTATTCGAATACTTTGAAGAAAGAGTCAAAAAAAAAAAAAAAAAAATAAAAAATAAAAAAAAAAAATAAATAAAAAAAAAATAACGGGACATTCAATACTCATAATGGTTAGATATCTTTTAGCTAAAGTTACACTTTTCACATGCATTTATCTATATTTTTTGAGTAACTGTTGTTCCATTCATACATGTTCAATTTGATTTAAGTCTGAAGACTAAATGAAGGAAGAAGTTGTGATAACTTCCGGACAGTTGTATGAAAACCACATGTGAACATTTAGGGCTGCATGTTTAGAATCATTATCCTGATAAAACATGAATGTATTTTGCATTCCAATTTTCTTGCAGATGCTTTCAAATTTTCATAATAGTTATATACTGATCTATATAATTTTCCACTATAAATGATACAAGATTCTAATAAAATTGGCTGCCTTTGGTATCTAGAATACTTGAGAATTGTGTAGCGACTATTCATTGACTTCTAAAAGTCTAAAGCGACAAGTCAAAAGTAGGGTTTAAATATCCTTTTATTTAACTTGAGACCATTTATAGTTGGCCAATCCTGGGCTTACATGAAGTCTCCACTTGGGCTTTAACTTAAGATAGAAAATAAGAAACTAATGCTAACTAACTAAAAACTAGAAAAAGCTGTACAGAAATAACTAACAGAGTTGGACCTTAATTAAACCTCACTGGCAAATACTAACAGCCACATAACAATACAGCTGAACGTAGTAAGATTTAGCTTAAAGCAATGACATGGCCAGAAAGGAAGACATGCATTACTAAGCTCTTCCACGGAAGTAACTTCCGTAGAAGAAAAAAAATTGACGTGGTCATTATTTTTCCCCGAGACTTCTTATTAAATACTGGTTCCACCTTGTTTATATAAAACGGGATTTTGAAAATTCATTTTGGTAGGGAGTTGTAGGTGGGAAACAAAAAACAAAAACAAAAAAACAGGAAAGCTGTTTAAAATAAAAAAAAAACCTACAAAGGTAAATTTCCCATTCCAGAAGCAGCGAGAAATATACAAACCATTTTGCTTCCAACTTCGTGCTTAACAGTATGCAGAACCATATTTAGATTTAATAAGGTCCTAAGCTATTTGAGATATGGGGCCCTTTATAAGTCTGTTATACAGTATAAAGTCCGTAATCCGGACTCGTCGGGACTTTGGCGATTCCGGATTATAGATCATCAGTTTAAATCTGGTATGATGGCATGCAGAAAATATACAATTAAAAATATGAAGCCGTAATTTATGGAATAAAGAGCAATTATGATCTAATCCGTATCAAAATTTAGAAAAAAAAGCTTACATTTCTTTCAATGAATAGCCACAAAATATAATAACTACTACTGAAATATAAATGAATTTTTCTATAAAAAATAAACCCTTATTTATTCCCCCCCCTTTTTTAAACCTCAGGTTCTTAAAATACCATTTGAACTTTACCTACAACCAAGAACTAGCAAGTCTGCTCTAGGAACAGGATTTAAAAATTTAAAAACCTTGCTCCACAGAACATCCCAGCTGGTTTTTTTTTCCTTGAAATAAAATACCAAGTATTTTCCTGTGATAAGAGATAACATATCATCATTACAGTCATTAAAATAACTCTGATTTTTTTTCTATTATGTCATTCACATTTAATGATTTGAGTTCAACTTAATTGCAAAACAAATATTAGATACTTATGCTTCATAAAACAGAACTCTTAGTATCTAAGCCTGAATTTAAACCAAGGTTTTCCTAAAACACATACACTAATGATTTTAAAAATACTGATAATTCTTATATTGATTTAAGAATGTATAAAATGGAAAATTTATTGGAATACTGAATGCATAATTCATTTCAATACATAATTTATCTTCTTTTAATATGTTACATTATTTCAAAAATTCATATATACAGTTTCATTTTTTAAAAGTATGTACTATACTTAAGAAAGATCTCTCAAATGATGTTGAATTTTAATGATGGCTGTTACATTTTTCAGTCAGTTGTACACTTCTATCAGAAGCAAAAATGTTTTATTTACTACATTCCACCCTTTTGTAGTTCTTTAAATACTGTATATATATTAATAAAACAATTTGAAGGACCAAAGTCCATAGCTATCCTATAACAGTTAATATGCATGTATGATACAAGCTCTTGATCATCCAAGGTGACCTTGGTGTATATTACTTTGAATAATCAGTCTATCATATAAAAAAAAACTGAAATTTATTAATTCTTGAAATTATTCTTAGCATAAAGAATATCAAAATTTTCTCAGTATCTTGCACAGAAGATCACCCACCCTGTGAAATTCCTAAACAAATATGAAGTTAACTGAATAATAGTACTACAAACTGGACATAAATTTCAGAAGTTTTTCCCCACCAAAATATACTGAGGAATGGGTACTTGCCATTTTATTTACCATGTTCACATTCTAGGCACCTAAATAAATGTAATGATTTAATAGAAAAATCAAATTAAAATTCAGTTCAAATTTACATGGACTAGATTTTTGAACTATTTGAAATTCAATTCTGTTGTAAAATATATTAACATTTAATTCTTATATTATTTGGCTAATTCCATTTTTTAAATCTTCATATAAAAATTTAGAAATGACTACAGATTAAGACAACTCTGACCAAACGAAAAAGAATTTAAAAATTCTGAAAATCATTAGAGATTGAGGGAATGGAATTTGCCTAATTTAAGTTTAATTAATTAAATACATTCCATTTATTTCTGAGAAACATTTTCCTTTGTTAAGACTAAAAATTAAAAAAAGGAGAGTAGACAGCAATGAATTGTTCTTCAATATCAAAATGTCCTAATTTCCAAACTGGCTTTAGTTATCTATTAAATGAAAGTCCACAGGAGACATTCAGATAAATTTCTAAAATTACTACACTCAAAAGTCTTTAATCCGGACTCGTCGGGACTTCGGCGATTCCGTACTACAGATCATCAATTTAAATCTGGTAAGATGGCATGAAGAAAACATAAAATTAAAAATATGAAAACTTAATTTATGAAAAAAAGAGCAATTATGATCTAAAGCATATTAAAATATACAATAAAAAATTATTTATTTGTTTACTTTATTAAACATTTCTTTCAAAGCGCATGCGTAAAGAATACATTACGCATAATCGAAATTAGAAAATTGCAATCAGAAAATTATTTGATGTGTATCCGTAATATAATGACGAGAAATTTGATTAAATCATAATCAAAAACTGAGTACATTGAGATGAAATACTACATTTAGTAAGGAATTATAAGCCAAATAAAATAAAAACATCAGCCCTGAATATAAGGATAGTGCTGACAGATCAACTTCCAGTTCATTGTGCGCCGTGATGTCCCCCCCCGCAGAGAGATGTAAAATTGATAAACAGATTTTGGAATGGTTAGAGAAACAAAGGCCTTTATACATTTTTTTGCAGCAATTCCACTTTTTGTTTGATGGACATCAAAACATGCTTTCACTTTGTAGATTCTTCGGCAGCTCCAGAATCAGAAATTCTTTTTGACATAATCTAAAGTTCAAGCCTACTTTTATAAAATTGCTCCAACAGTCCACAAAAAATAATAAGCCGGATCCAATTCGAAGATTAAGGAACAACGCAATCTGCAACATTAACTGAAATAGATAATTTTAGCTTAGCTTATACCGTCCGTTATACATTAAACGCGCATGCGCAGAAAGTTTGTAGCTTTGAGGTCCAGATCATTTCGGATTATGGACGTCCAGATTAAAGACTTTTGACTGCATTCTTATAATGGAAAAGGGATGGTCACTGTATGCTGCAGAAAAGCTTCTCGAACAGAAAGGTGATGATAAAGAAAAACTAAGTTATTTTATGAACTTGAGCATACTCTCTATAGCCACACTTGGAAATTTTCATTTGGGGGGGGGGGCGGGGGTTAAAATTCTATTATCAACTGTGCCACTAAAACGAAAGGTAAAGTTCAATAGGAAAATTTTTTACAAATAACAGCAAGTTTAACGAATTAATCAAATGAAAGAAAATCCAGAATGACTTAAAATTTACACACATGCTCAGACATTCATACCCAGAATTAAAAAAAAATTTTTTTTTGTCAATAATGAAATTCTGAATTTAGTTTCAGTATTGCATGATAATCAAAACCAACACTTAAACGTCACTAACATATTTAATGAACTTTTGTCATTATGCAGAATGATACTGGCACAGCTACAACACACTGATTTTTACTTGAAAGAAATGCTCAAATTTTTTTAGTATGATTAGTCTTCATACGCAAATGACATATTCTTTAATAAATTAATTTCACATTTTGTTCCAATTGATCGATTTACAAGGAAAAAATTTAAATTATGGACATATCCCATATAATTAGCAGAATTCAGTAGTTAAGGTCAAACATTTCACCAATCTGTTTAAGCCTTGAATTTACCAATAATGATACTATAATTAAGGCCTTTTTACGAAAAGTTAACTTCTATGCAATCAAATAAAGCATGTTAACCTGCAAAACAAGAAACAGAAGTCAAATTTGAAATCTGAAAAATAGCAAGACTTTTGGGAGAAAGTAAAGATGCTTCGCCAAAAATGGTACAACAGATGCCAAACGGAATATCTCCACTGGTAACGTTTTACGCTCATCTTCAAAACATATCGCAGCCATTTTTTTTATCAGATTGATTGTTTCTTTCCAGTGGCGTAGCTAGGACGCCCGGGGACAACTGAAGAATTTACGCCCTTTTCTATGTGTCAAGAATGCAAAACATTCATTAAAAAATTTCGTAGCATTAATTTGGCGCCCCCTGGATGCTGCGCCCGGGGACAGATGTCCCCTCTTGCCCCACCCTAGCTACGCCACTGTTTCTTTCAATACTGGCATACAATTACATAGAATTTTTACCAGAAAGTTCAATTTTATGCCCTAATGCCATTCGCGGTATTTAAGTCAATTAGGATGCAATCACACAGCTCAGCGAAGGCGAAAATATAGAAAAGTTAAATCAAGAGTTAAATTCATCAATTCTAATGACAATGCACTAGCGAAGTAAAGTACTGTGTTTTACATAATTCTTAAGTAAGCTTCGTACGAACTGAAATAATACTTGCATTTAAACTTGTATTCCATATTAAAATGTAACTTGAAATTATTGTAGATAATTACTGAATCATTGAGAGAATTAGATTTTTGTAGTGTAGTTTGAGCAAAGAATTACGTGAAATGAGATCACTTGGGTTCACCTGATACGAACCTGCGAATCAGGATGTTGTACCATGAAAGCATAGTAAATTCTTAATGTTTTTTAAAAAATTGTCTTTTTACAAAACTTTAAACGATATTAAAATGTTTATGCCTTTAAAATAAAAAAAATCTTAGAACCAACATTTTTTGACAATTTGTATGTATATTATGTGTTGTCGCCAATAAAGTGCGCTTGGCGAGATTTGCGCCGGCGAAACAGAAAAGTACCATACTGATTTATACAGAAATATTTTAATGCCTTTATTTTTTAAATTTCTTCCAAATGAATTCGTTCTTAATTTTATCCAAAAAATTAAAGATTAAAATTGCGATTTAAAAGGTCTACCAGACTTTTCGAGAAATGAAATACTTAGCAGAGAATGCACAGCCTATGTTAATTATAATTCTGAAGAGAAATTCTTGCAATTAGAAAAGCCACTCACTACCTTTCGAATTGAAACCTTTTCCCGACTGCGATATTTTAAGTTTAGAAATGAAAAGGCAGATGTTACTTATGTCTGGATAAAAGGTAGAGTTAAAAACTGCAAACAAAAAGTAAAATTAGCTTCTATAATTAACAAACATTCGAAAGTGAATTGTTGGGCATTAAAATAACACAAACAAGAACTAATTATCATACTTATTCAAAAAAGGTAGAAAGAGTAAATTCTATATAGACTAAATAAAAATAATATTCACAGGAAAAGTGCACAGCAAAAATGGATGAGAAAAATACACATGTAAGAATAAATTTTCAAACCTATACAGAACTGCATGACGAACAGCAACAACGAACTAGCTACACACAGAAATGGCATTTTTCTTGAATCATTAAATTTGGCACATAATCAGATAAAATAAAAATTTTTACACGTAAAAGGCAGAATTTTTAATGAATGCAAAATAGAATATAATAAAAAATTCAGTAATTAAGATCAGAAAATCTTTTACCAATCTGTTAGGCCAAGATCTTACCCGCATTAGTTTTAATGAATATTCTCAACAAATCGCATCTCAATCTGTCAAATAAACTGTGTTAATATGCAAAACAAGATATTAAATAATACAAACAAGAATTGACATATTTATTCAAAAGAGGCATAAAGAAGAACAATTTTACGCAAACTAAGTAAAAATGGTGCATTTACTAAAAATTTTCTCAAAAATTTACCAGCACAATAAAAAGAGACATTGAGGGAAAAAAAATAAAAAACAAGAATTAATTTTTATATCTACTCAAAAAAAAAAAATGCAGAATGAGCAGCAGCAACACAAAACAAAGTAGACAATTAAAAATAGTAATTTTAATGAATCGATCATTAATAATGAAATTCTGGGCCACATAATCAGAGATAAAGTACAAATTTTCATACATAAACAGCAGATTTTATCCTACAATATGATTCAGTAATTAAGAGCAGGTAATATTTTACCAATTTCCTAGGCCAAGATCTTACCATCATTGGTTCTAATGCATTTTTCAACAAACAGCATTACACATCTGTCAAATAAACTGCATTAATCTGCAAAACAACACATTAAAAGAATACAACTAATTAACATATTGGCTCAAAAAAGGCATAACGAAGAGCAACTTCTACACAAATTCAGTAAAAATGGCACATTTACTTGAAATATCCTCAATCAAAAGTTTACTAGTAAAGCTTTTACATGTGTTAGAATTTTCGTGGTTACTTAAAAAAAATGGAAACAGTAATCTCTACACGACCTAAATGAAAATGGCGCATTTATCTAAAAACACGGTAATCGGCCAGAAATCTACCAGCACATAAAACAGAAAATGAGCATGAAAAAATATACCCATGCAAAAATTACTTTTAATATTTAATAATAAATATAAGATATAAAGCAAACACTTACCAGAGAAATAGAAACCTTGGTTATTTGACGAATAACCTGAAATTTGCCATTGCGCACATCTAAAAACAAACAACTTCAAATTAATCAAGCAAAATGTGTAAATTTGGAAAACAAGGTATTAAAAATTTATAGTAGAATTTTAGCATACTTACGGATCAAAATCAGACCACTCTTCATCCACAGTTCCAGAAATGAGAATGAGCCGATGACGCCAAATTACTTGGCGAGAAAGTTATTAGTAGATCTTCATGCAACCCAGAGAATCTCGTAACTCCTCCCATTTTCCCCCCCTTTTTTCTCGTGAAGATAACCTGTCAACAACGAATTCCTTCATCTGAAAAGGTAAAAAGACTTGGCATAAATGCAGGATACTCGTAATTTGTGTTTACATTTCCGTTGCTAACGTGTGGAAGTACTTGTCAGTCTTTACGCTTTTCGTATGTTTTTATAATTATTGTGAGATGAGTAGCAGAGTGCAGCGTCAAAAAAACGACTGAGAAATATCCGTTGTTTTGCTGAAATGATGGATGAAGTCATACCCGGTATAATATCTTCTTATATTTTAAATTCACAACCTTGAATCTTTTCATATCTTAGAGGTACAGGCGCTTAGGTTATGTTTTTTTAATTACAAAAATCGAGAGATAAATTTGTGTAAATTGTGCAATTTTGTAAATGAAGAAAAGGACATTTATATGAATAAAAGCGTATATGACTTGGATTTATATTATTATTGAATATTGTCTTCAATATTATTTATTAGCTTGCAGTCATTATTTGTTATTATCTTATACCGTATGATGTATGTAATTTTTCGCATATCCTTAATACTTCGGAGTCAGTTTCTGCATACTTTCTGTTTCAGAACTCAATTTGTTCTTTGTATAGATCGATATACGGATAGATTTTCTTGTATATATCAGTGAAGAATTTTTCTTTCCCCATTAAAATAGTTTCTTGTTTCCTTCAATATTCAGTTGACCCCGGTTTAGTTCCAAATTCATTGCTGGGATAACATTCAACCCTTGTGCACTGCACGTTTGAGAAAATATGAGATGTTAATCCTCACAAAATGTAAAGATGTTTTATACTTCCTTATTTATAAATAAATTCTATAGACTCAATAAGTGCTGTCTGTATTTTCTGTGTTTGCTTTCTTGTCCAGTCTCCATCAAACAGTTAAATGTTCTGCTATTCTAGCGTTCACTTAACACATTAGATAGAAATAGGATTATTTTTTCCCATGTGTGCAATTCACATTCTAATGTTACCTGAAAATCGTTTCTCTTTTTATCTCCTTGAGAGGCAAAAATCGGTGATCTCACTTGGGACTTATTTAAATAATCTTGAAATGCGTATGGGGGAAAAGGTATGAAATTATAATAACATACAATAAGGCATAATTTTTTGTAACATACAATAAGTCGTAATTTTTTGCAGGAAAATTATGCATATAAATCAAAAGACTAAATTATTTGCTGAAAATGCTATGGAGAAATATGTGAATAAATGCAATATTCAGTTTAAGATTTAAGGCCTGGATCCTTGCCGTGATGGCGCGAATGATTTTGGTTGGCAATAATTACACCAATCTTGGTAACCCTACTTTAATACACTAGATACTCCATCCATAAATCCTTGAACTAAGGGTACTGTGCAGAATCGCCCATTTATATGCAGTGTATCGATGTATACATGGACCAAGTCAAAGGAGTGCATAATGGCAAGTTTGTGCAATTCTGTAATGTGTTTTTTTAAGTGAAAATAGGTCGATGTGTACATGGATACCAAGTTTGTGCAATTCTTTGATTTGTTATTTTCCAAGTTGGCGATTTTGAGAAACACGCGAAGCAGTGGGTGATTCTGCACTTTCCCAGTTTGTCGCCAAGGGTGTGGTCTCTCCTAGGATTTTACCGATTTAAGAAACCTGATTTCTAAATTTACCCAAGATAATTCAGATGATTTGATTTCTAAATTTGGTTAATCTTTGAATTATGGTAACTTGGCGATTTTTGGCGAAAATTTGGCAAACAACCCTGCTACAGCAACCATCTACTTTTTTTTTCGGCGCCATTTTGTCTTCACGAAGTAAAGACAGTTTTTTTTTTTTTATTTTTTTTTTTATTATTATTATTTTCTCAACATTTTTTCCAACAATCTGCTAGGTGAATTAGGCTTATGCTAGAAATTTCATGGAACAAAAGTGCTTAATCGTGACGAATATTAACTGCAAAATTGGGAGAAAGTGCAGAATCACAAACTTCTTGCTGCGTTTTTCAGAATGGCACATACACGGTAACCATGTACACGTCGACCTATTTTTACTTAAAAAAACATCCCAGAACTGCACAAAAATGGCATTGCGCACACTCTTGACTTTAACCATGTACACTGCTTTTTTTCTCATAAATTAGAAAAATTTGCAGGAAAATTTTGTGAATATTTAAAGTCGGTAAAAAGGACATATATGAAATTACCTGATCGTGAAAAAGTATATACCCTTTCCAAGGATGAACATTTGCACGTATAAAATAAGTAAAATATCCAAAAACTTTTCCCTCTAAATTATCTATTATAAACGTCACCTGTGAATTTATAGCACAAACATTAAAAATGGTTGCAAATACTTAGTGTCAAATATTTAAATTATTTCCATGCACATTTACTTCTACTGAAACGTATTTCAAAATGCTACAAATATATAATTCACAAAATAACTATCATTTAATTAAAATATAATTAAATTAAAAAACACTTCTTAAAATATAAATAAACACATACATTAAATTAATAAAAATTAACTTAAAATCTTAATTACTTTAAACTAATTCATTGCTAATAAACATTTTCCAATAATAGCATATAAATTTATTCCTTAAAATAATATCCTCAAATTATTAAAAATACTAACTTACCAAATCTTCTACAGAATCTTGAGTGCATGGTGGATCACAAAATGTCCATTTTCACTAAATTTCTTACACCGTCATTCAAACTTATCTGTAATATCCTTCCTTTCACACAATCTCTCTTTTATCTCATTTCATTCGCACATGTTAAAAAATTCATACTTATCCGCAATTAATCCTACACTCATACACCATTCAAGCAATTCTTTTGTATTATCAGATAAACGCAATAAAAATTTCAAATTCACTTTAGATAGAGCCATGGGATCCAAAAATTAAGCAACACTGTTTCACACAACACAGAATGAAGCTAAATACAAAATGATATAAAGTATTGCAGATATTTTTCCAAATTTCCCCCCTTTTCCGATTAAAGAGCTGTCATTCGTCCATAGATGTCACATGACGTCTCATGATCTCTCATTTCTCTCAGACAAAATAATCCATAATTGGAACTGAGTACTTATTGCCAAAGTCCTAGGTAGTAACCTGTATGGCCTACCAAAATGTCGCCAAACTGCCTGTTACCATATTCCAAAGATTAGCCCTAAATATATCCACTTTATATCACATTTCATTTAGGTTTACTTTTCTATTCTCATTATCAGAAATGCTAAATAATGAAACAGTGTTTATCTTAATAAATCAGTGGATGCCTTTTTAAGTAAGGCTAATCTTTGGAATATGGTAACAGGTAGTTTGGCGACATTTTGGTAAGGCGATAAAGGTTACTAGCTAGGACTTTAGCAGTGTACATGGATAAAGTCAAGAGTATGCGCAATGCCATTTTTGTGCAATTCTGGGATGTTTTCTTATGTGAAAATAGGTCGATGGATACCGTGTATGTGCAGTTCATAAAAATGCGGCAAGCAGTGGGCGATTCTGCACTTTCTCCCAATTTCGCAACTAATCTTCGTCATGATTAAGCACTTTTATTCCATAAAAGTTCTAGCATAAGCGTAATTCGGCTAGCAGATTGTTGGAAAAAAATGTTGAGTAAAAAAACAAACAAAAAAAAACAAAACAAAAAAAAAAAAAAAGCCTTTACTTCGTGAAAACAAAATGGCTTCAAAAAAAAAAAAAAAAAAAAAAAAAAACTAGCAGGTTGCTGTAGCAGAGTTGGTCGCCAAAAATTCGCCAAGTTACCATAATTCGAAGATTAACCTTAAGTAATCTTGATGTAACCAATTGTGCTTTTATCAAGTTTTTAGCCCAAAGGGGCAATTTGCCCAAAAGGGCTAGTAATTTCATTCTGGCATTTTGTTTTGGTTCTCTATAAATACCATTTCATTTTTCAGATTGTTGCCACCAAATATTAGGTCCGTGCATTATATTTAAAAAAATTAAAAAATAATAAAAAATCTGCATGAATATGTGTATGTTTCTCACACTGTGAAAAAAACGACAGTACGTAGAGACGTCAAATTTTGAATGACATAGTCCTCCACTCGAATATGGGCATCTGGAAGCCCAAATTTAGAATTTGTTTTATCATCTATTTCATATTTTGTAAATCTTCAATGAATTTTGACTAACAAGCTCAATGATTTCAAAGCAAAGAATGGCAACACTGTATAGAAAAAAAAAATACATTTTTTATCTCCAGCGCACAAGACTCTGCATAGAAAATTCTAAAGATATACTCTTTTAAAATTATTTTCTGATATTGCTGTTGAATTGAATTTTATGGTTTAAGTACAAGGAATATGATATTTAATAAATAAAGATAACACACAAAATATTACAAAAATGCCCCTTTGGGCTTAATATAAAATCTGAAGGCTTTCAGTGTTTTTTTTTTTTTTTTAAATTCTTTTTTCATCCAATGAGCTGAATTTGTGCTGCCAAGCTTGTTGAAAATATAGTGTCTGGTACTTAGAGACTGTGTGCAATTATTTCTTCATCCAAAAAGTAGAATTCAGTGAGATAATTATTATTTATAGTTTTTAAAGCTGCTAAGCATATGCTTGGTATGTTTTAAAACTACATTTGGTGTGTACTGTATTTATTCGAATATAAGACCGGCCTTTTCAGTCCAAAGGAGCGTTAGCCCAGAAGGACCATTAGTCTCGGAATGGCATTTTGCATTGAATTACTATAAATGGCTGTATCAGTTTTCAAATTGTTTTTGCAGTATTTTTGGTTCTAAAATTTAGTAGGATCTTATTATCAAATGCATTGACAAAAAAATTACAGAATAAGAGGAAAAAGTTTAATCATCATACAGTGCATTATAAATTATGCTATTTTAGATATAAGATAAACCACACATGTAATTATCATATATGTAAATTGCATAACTACTGTTAATTATAACTGCTGTATCTGAGCACTTTCAACTTAATCTTGCATCTACGATATTGATCATTAGTATGCCTGAAAACAAATAAGTAATATCAATTTAGAAGTCAAACATCAGAAATCAGCATTATAGTTGCAAATTTTCACAGGACTAGTTTGGATGGTTTTACTGAATCATCATCCTTAATACTGGAACCATACCAGGTTTGGTACTTCCCGGTATGGTTCCGTTACATAGATGATACTTTTACCCTGTGTGATGGTAATAAAGATGATTTAAATATAGTTCTTTCAATAATGAATTCCATTGATCCTGCTATTCAGTTCACATTTGAACTTGAGACATGCAATTCTCTTCTGTTCCTGAACATTTTGGTCATATGTAACACATCCAACTTCAGCTCTACGGTTTACCCTAAACCTTCGTTGGTTTTCCTTTCACCACACTTCAAATCATGTTTAATAACTAAACAAAAGTTAGCTTCATTTTATTCCTATGTTTTTTGTGCACTTCAAGCTTGCTCCTCCAAACTGTCTCTTGATCAGGAACTAAATTATTTAAAAGTAGTAGCTATTGACAGGGGCTTTTCACCCAATATTATTAATCAAGCAATTTAAAAATTCTCATCTCAACACACCAAAAGGCACACTTTTTTTATGAGATTATAAAAATTCTGTTGTCATTTCGTTCTTTCCATCAATTATCTATAAAGTTGCACGTATTTTGCAGAAATTTAACTTTCCGATCATTTATTCTCCCATCAATAAAATTCCGAGTTCCATACTCAAGGACCCCATTCCGGATATGAATTCCTGGGATATTTACAGGATTCCTTGCCAGTGTGGTTTAATTTACATTGGTCAAACTAAGAGAGCCTTAAAAGTTTGTGTTAAGGAACATGAGGCATATGTTAGAAAAAGAAAACACAGAAGCTCTCTGTTGCCGAGCATTGTTGGTCCAAAAATAATTTTTTCAATTTTTCTGCAGCCAGAATTATTCAAAAAATATCTTCCATTGGTGAATTATATTTTCTAGAGGCGTTTCACATTAAAAAAAATCTTCCTAGTTCCAGTTCATTTTTGCCTTCAGCCTTTAAGGAAATTATGTTTTAGTTCATGTTCGTCAATAGATGGCACCAGTAGCTTAACTCTTGTCCAGCCATTCTTATCTTATCTCATTCATTTGTGCTTTGGCAGCTGAGGATGATGGTTCAGTAAAAACCATCGAAACCAGTCCTGAGCAAATTTGTAAATATAACGCTGATTTTTGTTGTTTGACTTCTAAATTAATACTTCTTCAGCGTGTTATTTTATCTTAAGTAATAATATATCAATAACTTTTTTTTATTTCTTTTCTCAGATCATGGTCAACCTTATATTTAATCAGGTAGCATATCTTTCATTCTAATCAGAATCCAAAGTAATTCTCATGAGACATTCACTCACATTTTTAGCTCTTAAAATTTATTCTAAAAAATGTAAGTGGAGTCTTGTGTCCAAATAAATGCAGTATGTTATTATATATGTCTGTTAGGTTGTAGTTATTTCATGTACATTGTTTTTAAGTTATTTTTAGCCCAAAAGGACATTAGAGTGGAAGGGCTATTAGTCTCAAAATGAAATTTTGCTTCGAATCACTAAAGTGTTGAATCACTTTTGAAATTGTTGTTGTCTTGTCCATAATTACATGGAACAATGATTGTCGAAGCATACTTCTTTTCAAATTGTTGCCACCAAATATTATCACCCTGTATTACAGTTAAAGAAATTAAATAATGAAGAATTTGCATGAATGTATGTTATGTGTCTTGCATCGTGAAAAAAAAAACAGTACCTAGAGCCATCAAATTCTGATTAACATAGTCCTCCACCTGAATATGGGCACCTGGAAGCCCGAATTTTGATTTTCGAATTTGTTTTATTATCTGTTTCATATTTTGTAAAACTTTATCAAATTTTTGATTAAAAAACTTAACTATTTCAAAGCTAGCAGTGGCAACACTGTACGAAAGAAAACATTTATATTTCCAGTGCAAAAGGAGACTGTCTATCGGAAATTCTAAAGATATGCTGTTTTAAAATATTTTTACTCCAAATGTTCTCAAAGCATGTATGTGTGAGTAAATATAAAACACGCCTTTGGGCATAATATAAAATCTGAAAGTTTTCAGTCCCCCCTCCCCAATTGTATTAATTTTAACTGAGTAAGCTGATAGGAACATATTAACCAATGCAATGAAACTAAAAGCATTGGAATCTATTTGTTACAGAGCTTCTGTAAATCACATTATGCAGTGGAATTGAATATTTTAATAAACTGGTATGATTTTGGTACAAAGCAAAAATTTAGAAAAATTGAAATAACTTATTTTTAACCAAATAAATAAATGATTATAAATATTTGTATGCAGCATACTTTTTATTTATGATTTGTAAATGCTATTTTGTGTGCTTCTTTGGATTAACTAACTACTTACTTATCTAGCCGAAATGTAGTCTTATAAAGGTTGATTAATTTAAAATCTACCGTATTTGACATCTCTCTTCTTTGAGCTTTACTACTATTCTGTGAAATTACATGCCTTTCAATACTGTTTTCCTCTTCTATTGGAAATACTACTTATTTTCAATCATGTGCAAAAAAATTCATTATTAAGGGGAGAAAACAAAATAGAAGTAAAAGTATATGAGTCTGATAAAATCTGTTATTTAGACTAATCAATGCAGGGATAACTTATCTTAAAACAACCCTGTAAAATTATGAGATATACTTTTGCATCTCAGACGGATGGCATTTTTTCAAATGCTTTCTTGAAATACACTTGTCAGCAAAATTAAGAGAATTTGCACATTACGTCAAATTTCTGAAAAAGTAATGGAGATATTTTAATGAAATTAAGTATGAATATACATTTGTAACAAAGAAAGAGATGTGTCATTCAAAAGTCATTAGTGATAATCATTAATGAGCTTTAATGATAATCATTAATGATTATCACTAAAGCTCATAGTGCAGGCATGTCCAAAATTTACTTTGTGATATTGAACTGGAAATGAATCTAATATGGGATATGGTCCCCTCTCACAGCCAGACAGGTCATGCAGCGTGATGGCATACTGATCAGAATGAAATGGAGGAGTCTCTGTGGCAGTCAAACCCACTCCTGCAGCGAGGCTGTTTTCAACTTCAGGATGGTTCTCGGAGGGAGATGGTCAGATGAAATTACCCTCTCAAGAGCATCACAGACATGCTCTATAGGGTTAAGGTCAGGAAGATGAGGTGAATATCCTCATTTTCTATGTAATTGTTGATCAGCTGAGCCCTATGTGGGTGAGTGTTGCCATCCATTAACAGGAACCCAGACCAATCTGAGAAGTTGAACATAGGACTTTCAGATCTCCTCATAGTAGTTAGAGAGCCTTTGTCAAACACACACAGGCATGTGTGGCCATCCAACATAATGCCTGCTCAAACCATTAAACTTCCACCACCGTAATGAATCCTTTTTTCTGATGAAAGGAGGGATAGTATCATGTTCCAGGCTCTCCCCAGATACAGGTATGCCGAGAATCAGTGTCCAGACGGAATCTTGACTCATCTATAAAAAGCAGTGCTCCACGGAACTTTGGCCCAAGGCACATATTGTCTACACCATGCTAGCATGATCTTTTATGTGCTGTAGTGAGTTTTCTGACATATAGCCGTATCTCATGAAACCTTTGGGTAATTCTAGACCATAAAACTGGGGTTCTAGCAGCAGCATACAGCTCTCATTTGAGCAGTGAAGCTGTAGTAGTCCTTTGCTGGTGCACTGAGAGTGTCAAATAATGGTCCTCTTTCATTGTTGTGGATCTTGATCGACCTTGTCCAGATCTTCATGATATGGATCCAGTATTCTGAATGTTTCAACAAGTTGCAGACAATACTGGGCATTACATTGAGCTCTGTAGCCATTTGCTCTTTACCTGCTTGTAATTTGTCAATTATTCTCCATCATCTCATTACATCATCCATATGTTCATGGCTACTTAATTTCCCTAATACCTTGTAAAATTTACCCAACTCTTGGAAGAAACACAGTGAATGTCATGAAGGAATGCAAACACACAAATCACTGAAAAGATGTTATGCGCTTATATTTCCCTCACATCAAAGACATGCGCATGTACGCTTACATATTTGACTTTGAATGTTTGCATAATTTTTCAGGGGCATAATTAGTACCTTTGCTTCAATACTTTTCATAAAAAGTAGGCATAATTTGCAAATTCTCTTAAAAGGTCTCAGTCTTTTAGAAACAAGTAGGTGAATTGCCTAAGTATACAATATATATCTGCTCAAAGAGAGGGGTGCTTTCATGGAAAACCGTTTAAATTGAAGCTCAGTTGTTTTCGCACTACATAAAAGAAATAATATAGAAACTCCATACATTTGTCATGTTTGCTGGAAAACTAGTTCAGGAGAAATCATCAGATTTCAGCAGTCCATGTAGACACTCATATATTAGCACCACAAAAGGAATAAAAAATTATTTAATTTTTAAAATATTTGAACCCAGCTATACCTAGCACATAAGCAGTTCTTTTTGTTGTTTTTGTCTTTTTGTAGTTTTTCTGCCTGCCCTTTAATCTAGCAATATAGTATTGAGTATTGAATAAAATGAAATCTAGGAGTTTTCAATGAATGATATTTATTGTACTTTTAAAATCTGATGCAATTCAAATGCTGATAAAATTTACATAGATTTAAAATTTTTCTGCTGTTATTTCCCATTTTCCCAACCATCTCCAAAGTCATGCTGAGATTCTATAAAACTGTGCAATGCTATAATGTCATAAAATTTGTACAAAAATTTAATTTGTATTCTGTAACAGTTTGTTTATACATTTCACTGACATATAGTGACTATTCTCACTAATCCAATTTTATATTTTGTGTTGTCTTCACTTGAGTCTTTCCATCAAGAATGTTTTGTTTTGATAAAATCTTGTAAGCTTTGCCATTCTTGACTTTCTCCAAATGCACTTTGGTGTGTTTTTTTTTTCACTTCATTTTTTACCCTTCAGTGTCAGAAATAATTTCATGGAGACAGGCACGTTTACCTACTCATTGATGAATTTAACTTTAGGATAGCAGAGATCATTCTTTTCAGCAGTTAATTAGTATTAATCTTTTACCTTCATTCTAAGCCCTAACAGTGAAATTTGGTACATAAACAGCATGAGTTCCCCTCCCCCCAAATCTTTAGAAAATTTTTATCTTTTTCAATATTTATCTAAGAATTATTATTGGCAATTATGCATCAATATTAGAGTTCAATGTATTTTTTTCATTACAAATATTTTAAACCATAAGCATTTGTAATCTTTCATGAGTGTTGTAAATCACATCATTTCATGTTTTTATAAAACATTTGGTTTAGTTTATTTGTCTATGGCAAAGTATGCAAGAGCTATCAGATAAAGGAAGGAATGTTCTTCATAGAGAACTTTATGAGGGAAACTGTCTCATATCCACATTTTATAAGAGGAAAACCATGAAAACACCCATGCAGTCAGCCCATTCACCTGGAATCAAACTCAAGTTGAAGTACCAATGTTCAGCAACTTAACTACTTGGCCACTAGTGGGCCATGTCTTATAAAAGAAAAACATATTTTTAGTTTAACCTACTTACCTCATTGTTTTTAATTTAATATGTTATATGCTTAGAAAATCATATCTACATTTTCCTTAAGTAACTGCTTTCATTAACCTTGCTGTCAATTCATAAACTATGTAATCCAGTCTCTTGTTTGAATTCCTATTACAGTATATCAGTTATAGTGTTGAAATAGTCCTACTTCTTCTTGTGAAGCTTTTTACATGTTTTTTTATTCAGTTTTGAAAGTTAATCTGAATTTTTGATTTTGTTATATATTTTCTTTGCAATGAAATTAGTTTTTAAAAGTTGTATTTTTAAATATACATTTTTAAAATTAAAATAGTTATTGAACTCATTAATTAATTATATAAAACTGAATGAATATCATAAGTGTCTGAAATATATAATATCCCCCCAAAAATATATTTTTATTGTTATTGCATCTTGTATTGTTATGAATTACAGATATGGTTAAAATGATAAAAGTTTCAGTTTACACCCTAATCATTAATATACTCAAAATGATGTCAAACAGACATGAAACTTTTTTCCTAATGAATTAGCAGACCCTGCTGTATATTGTATCATAATTTCAGTAAAAATTTTTTTAATTAAACTGTTAATTTAAACAAACATTTTTTAACATAGAAAATTACTTATTCTATAATTTATAGTGGTATTCGCTTTCTTGTGATTGTAATTGCTTTATAAAAAGTTGTAAAATATCAGAAGTACTCCAAAATACATGACCATTCTCTAATTTAGAATAAATTCAGTACTTATGTAGTGTCCAGTCAGTATGAAATTGTTACCAAGTACTGCGATTTGGCACCCATTATGATTAAGTGTGACATAAGAACATATTCATAACATCTCTCTTCTATCTAATGTAACTCTGATTAGTTCTCAATATACCATGTTTTATTTTTTTCAACAAGGATATAAATTGACACTTATTGCTACATTTTCCCCTTGCATTTTAAAAAAAGAAAAAAAAAATTATTAAAATTTGTGACTTGCCTTATACAGATAACTAACACTAGATTATTTTCAAAGTTATAGAATCCTGCCATCAAAAAAGTGTGTATTAATAGACGTGATATGGTCAGCTGAATGTGGCCGACAAAAAAGTAATAGACTAGAACAATTCCTGCTTGAAGTTTGTTTTCATGTTGTTCTAAACAAAGCTTCTGGTAAAATCAGGTTTATCAGATCACTAGAAATTGACAAAAAATCTTTTTATGAAGCACAAAAGCGAAGTGAGGGAAATACTGTTGTTTATTATGTAAAGAGACATCGTTCTCTCAGAATTCACAGGAATAATTGATGCTACTCTGCTAGTTTTCATGCTTTACTGGTAGCCAATTCCATGATTGACAGGATAATAGGTAAGTGCCATAAGTTCTCTTATACTATTTTGAATCATAAAGGGATGAACTAAATCCAATTTATCACAAAAAATATTTATTAAAGACAATTTATTGAGGCAGCATTTATTTATTAAGGCAGCATTGATTAGTTTAATGTAAGAACATTTTTATATGGCATTCTAATTTGCAAAGACATGTTTCACATCTAATTTGCAAAGACATGTTTTATTTTATTTATTTATTTGTAAGATCACAATAGTCATCTTCATACGTGAGCTAACATATTCATTTAATAGACTTGGTAAATTTTAACAGTTTTAATTGATACTGAATTTTTCCCAAGAATCACAAACTTGCTACTTTCCCCTTATAATTTTAAACTCAAGTCTATGTTTGTTTTTAGCTACACGTAATGTTTATAATTTCTTTTTAAATAAATCAGTAGGTAATCCTCAACACATATGTCAATTTTGAAGCTTTTAACCTTATGCTTGCTGAATCTTTTGATTAATGATGTTATCAATATCCAGCAGTTGTGTTTTTGATCAACCAGTTATTAAGTCCATATTATTGATATCTGAATCACTCTTAAGTTCTGGGTCTGCAGAAGCTTTATGTTTAAGCCTCTGATAAATGAAATAAAACTTTTGGTGCAGTATTTTTCTTCTTTTCTCTGTTTCTTTGAATTGTGTTTTGCCTTTATTATTATTATCATTATTATTATGGATGGGGGGAGAAACTTAAAACTAATATAGTATTAAAACCTTAAAACTAATATACTATTATTTCTAATAAAATTTGGAATTCTATGTATTATAATATATAATTTTGCCTTTGAGAAAAAGCAAATAGCTCCATTTAAATAAAAGTTTTCCCTTTTTTTATATTAAGAATTTTAATTCTTATTATAAAAAAGTCAATTATCACAAACAATAAATATAACATTGATTATATTTATTGTTTGTGTAAGTTTTTTTTGCAAAATAATGCACTTTCATTGTAAATTCAGAACTATGTTACCTCAGATGAAACTATTTTTACAAAATCAATAATTAACCTTACTTCAGAAAAGATCAAAATCATAACAAATGGGTACTTTATGCACAAAATTAAATTTCCTTCACATTATCAAATGATGGTTATCCCTGCATATAGGCTCAAATGTACTTTGGAACTACTGCCACTATGCTATTATCTAGAAGGACAAACTGAAATAGCGTAAGTTACCCAATGCGTAATATCCTAAAAGTAAAGATGGCCTTACAGTGATTTTAGTTGCAGTAAAGGATTTTTTAATCTAAATTTGCTTTGAATTATGGAGTGATACTCTGGCTTGTTAAAAGCTGTTGAAATGGTAACATAAATATATGAAAGAAATGCACGCTAATATAAAATATTAAATAAGACAAAACCAATCTATAGACTGGTTTCAATTTTACAGAAGAATTCTGAAAATTTTGAGCTTAGTAATAGAACAGTGTTGCTGTTGAAGGTGTTATGTGAGTTTGTCTTAAAATTCAAGAAAATGTTCTATGAAATCAGTCTCAATCAAATGTAGAATTGTTCCTAATTTTAAAACTCCACATAATTATAATTTTACGATTAATTAATTAAACACTAATGATTTACGATAATTAATGAAATTGCATTAATAAATGTAGCAGTGTAAACGAAAGAGCTTTGAATGAGCCATTACATTCTGATGCATTTGAGAACTTTTGAGATTAATTTTGGAGGCGAATAGATTTCGGAATTGTAGATTTCTACAGAAGAATGGAATTTTTATGCAATGTTTAGTATTATGTGTTATAGGTTCATAAAACTCTGAATAAATGCACCAGAGGAAGATAAAAATGTAAATTTCCTCCTGCCTTCTAATTTCAGAAACAAATAGTGTTTAAAAATTGAGGCTCATTTGTGACTGAAAACCGGCAACTTTGAAGTTCTGTACGCTCAGTAGAATGAGCGTAAAAAATCACAGTGTTGATTGTCATAGATTTTATTTTAGCAGAAGAGGTTTTAGCGGTCAAAACATGATCATCTTCTTCAACTGAAATTAAATAGAGAACGGATACCTTAAGAAATAGATAGAAAAAATTTTGAGAACATACTTGAAAGTAGACGCACTGGTAATGGAAATGAAAAAACAGTGAACAGAACCAAAGGTCCAAGGATTATAATTTACGGAGTACCTATTCTTAAGAACCATCTGCCTCCAAATCAGAATAAATTAAAAATGTGCAAAAAGGAGAAAGAGCATAATGATAGTAATGGAAGAAACAGCAGGAACCACACGGCGTAAGAAAGTTTAAGGTAGGAGAAAGAACAAAAATCATATTTATTTTATTTTATTTTATTTTATTTATTTATTGTGGTTTTTAAGATTTTTTTATAATTTGTGTTTTTCTTCTAAAAGAACCAAAGGAATCTAGGGATAATAAACATAATCAGAAATGATATTTTTATATATGATTGGGGAAAGTGGGTTAGATTATTCTAATTTAATATCTTAAACGGAATGTACAAATATAATGTAAAAACACGCAATTTGATAATAAGCAAAACACAAAAGCTTAGTAGGGAAACCAAGCTTATTCACATGCGCTCAGCCAAAATAAGCCCAATAAAGCCGAAAAGGAACATATGATATCTAAAGTTAGAAGTTTAGCAAAGAGATATTTGGGTTAACGGTTACTGCTGTCCCGGTCTTGAAACCTCACTAATGACTTCAGCAAAAAAGGCAAAATTAACATTGATAGTGGAAGATCATTTCAAGAGACATGGGCAGAATCATTTAGAGTTAATGAACACAGTAGGAAAGCATTAAGCTTTCTTTGCGAGGAAAGTGTTGTGTGTCACACATCAAGTGTCAAGCAGCACTTTAAAGGCTCGTTTCCACTACTGCATAAGAACGCGTTGCGTCAATTGAAGACACGCCTACGGCATCCGTACAAGCGTTTCCACTGCTGCGTATCCGTAAAATATTTTCATTTTCCACCGCTAGGTGTCACTGTAATATTTTGGCGCCAAACAAGCAGTTCGCGAGTTACGACGCTGAACATCTGAATTTTTCCCGCTTAAGCGAGTATTGTTTGTTTTCGATTTGATATGGAATTTTAGATAAGTAAGGTTATAATGCATATTATGAACATCACGAATTCCATAGAAGCTGAAATAAATTTTTAAAAAAAATTTGTGTTTCTAGAAGCCTTAAATATTATGAAATAATATATATATTATTAAAACTAAAATGTACTGTTAGTGAAAAAGTAAACAAATAAATAACATAAAATAAAAAAATTAAAGGGATTAAAAAATAGTTGGTACTTTAAAAGTACAGAGCAACTGTAAGGAAAGGTTCACAATATTTACGCAAAATTTGCTATGCTTGTATACCGCTGACTTCAGGGTCATAGCTGGATAATTTATTAGAAATCTCGTTTGTTTTAAAATGCACTATGGGCAGTTATATTTTATACATAATCCATAAAACATTATTTTTAATTTAAACATTTTTAATTCATATCTCTTTTTATACAAGAAGTTATAAAAATAAGATTTTTCTCTTTATATATACACACATTAGGTAAAGAAAATGGAAATATTTAATTAATTAATTCCTGCGCTTCTGCAGGAGAGGACTGAATTTAAAAGCAATTATTATAGTAATTTTTTGTTAAAAAAATGTTTAGGGCATTAATACTGTCTCATGTTATTTGGAATGAAAGTTTAGAGTCGTAAACATCCCAAAGTCTGAGCACATGTATATACATTCACATAAAAGTGAAACGAAAATATATATATATATCTTCAGGGTTTCAAAATAAATTAAATTTAAATAATTCTCTTGCGCCATTGCTGCAAGGAATGAAATTTGAATTTAACAAACATTTTCTATTCGTAAAAATTAAAAGTTAATTAAATTTAAATGAAATTTAATGCAAACAAATAAAGGATTAATTATTGCTGCGAACTAATATACAATATCATTTAAATTCTGAGAGCATATGTAAATCAAGTGCAAGTATCAAAATCCATGAATAAATATATAATTCCAAAAATTTATTTATCCTATTATTCACTTATGCATTTTTATAAGTTTTTTAGAATTAAATCTATCCTATTATTCATTTATGCATTTTTATAAATTTTTTAGGATTAATAAGCTATCCTATTATTCACTTACGCATTTTTATAATTTTTTAGGATTAATAATCTATCCTATTATTCACTTATGCATTTTTATAATTTTTTTAGGATTAATAATCTATCCCTTTATTCACTTACGCATTTTTATAAATTTTTTAAGGATTAATAAATTTTTGGAATTATATATTTATTCATGGATTTTGATACTTGCACAGCAATAATTAATCATTTCTTTGTTTGCATTAAATTTCATTTAAATTTAATTAACTTTAAATTTGCTTTTTACGAATAGAGAATGTTTGTTAAATTCAAATATATATGTACAGGATATGCTTTAAATTAGTATTATATAATTTTCAAACTTTTTTGCGGGAAAAATTTAAATAAATAAGAGCATAAATAAAACAATATATTTAATGCATATAATAATAGAAATAAATTATAAAACACGAATATACATCAAATTGGAATAAAAAGGTAAGAAAGTTGCAGACATGGTGTAAAAAGCGTATGGGATTCGAACTCACGACTCCAAAAAGTGGACATCGTTACCATCAGCTTTACCACTAAGCTAGGATTACACGTGAGTCGCATGCATATTTTGGGTTATATACATCATCAAGTAAATCAATTCTTAAAACTTAAGTTTTTTGGTCCTATTTCAGTGTGCTATTGTCTGAAAAATTCACCAGAGTTTGTTCTTCAGCTTCTAGTACATTTTTTGGAAAAATTATCTTTTAAAGTGGCGTTCCGATTGAAGTTAAACGGGCTGCTAAAAATATATTTCATGTGCTTACAAATATGTGTTATCCAAAAAGATATATTTATAAAGGGAAATACAAAATTAACATACTCTTCAATGAACTGGAGTATTTAAAAGGCTATCAAATTTAATTTATAATTAACGTTCTTAGTTTTTACCTGTTTCAAAAGAAAAAAATAGCAAATCTTTTAATCATATCTAATTTGCTATAGCAGTTTGATATAGTCAGACATTCATTTTTATTAAAGCTAAATGAGTATGCAGAACTAAAAAATGATTATCAGAACAAATTTTGCTATTTCATGGACTTGGAATTATAATTTTTGCTGCTGATTTTCTTGAACGAACAAGTACTGTAGTTGCAGTTATCTTGTTTTTCTTATCTTCTTTTAACTAAATTCAGCTGATTGCTATCTTTTTCAGCACGCAGATTTCTCGCTATAATGTTAATTCAGAAATAAGTATTTTTTAGCAAAACGTTCTTCTAAGCGAGCGTTCATCGCTCTTCTGCCGCCATTAATTTTTAGTGACTACACATCATTGCTCCTTTTTCACCACGTGACCCCAACGCAACCGCAGACATACGGATAGAAGTTGAACATTGTTGAACTCCATCCGTATGTATTCCGTCACCGCACACCGACCGGATTGCAGATGTCAATCAAAGTGAATTCGCTCGCTGATTGGAGAAACGCATACGCACCGCAACGCATACGCAGCAGTGGAAACGGGCCTTAACACCAACCACAAGATTGTTCCCGAAGTTAATGAAGCTGAACGGAAGGTGTTTATTGAAAATAAATTGAGAATTTATAATTACCAGAAAGTTGGTTTTTGCAATTATTCCTCCCCCCCCAAAAAAAAACAAAAAAAAAAAAAAAAAAAAAAACATATAATAACGGCCAGCTTTCAAATTTCGCTGTGCCTAGCAAAACATGGTAAACCGCTGATCTCCGATGAGGATTTAATCAAAGAGGTTTTGGGCACGCGCTCCCTCCCCCTCCAAAAAAAAGAAAATTTTGGGCACGCGGCACCAAAAAGGTTCGCCACCATTGATATAGATCTTATTCCTGATACAAATTCTTCGGGATATAATAGCATTCCTTCTCAGTGCGGCTGGAAATGTGTTGGGCAAACTATAATTTAAATTTTCGCACGGGGGAGCACAAGTCTCATGTTCGAAAAAAGGAAACAAAGAAACAATGCTGGGCAATTTGTTGGACTATAAACCATAAAAGTTTTTCATTATATAAGTCACCTAAGAAACCTCTTCAGTTGGAGAACCTAGAGTTTTTTTCTTATCTGTAATAATCTCCCTGCAGTGGTTTAGTCAGTGACTTAATTTTTTTCAAACTTTCCAAAAAGTTAAAAATCAAATTAATTGGTTTTTCACACCCACATATAAACAGACCATTTTTTGTTGCACGTTCCCTTCTGAAATGGCACCATTTACTTCTACCCTTTCTTTTCCGCTGTTATTTTCTTCTTAAATTTAGAGAATGTTCCTGAAATTTCGCCAATTTGTCTGTGGTACTTTTGTGTCATTTAGTTACAACTGAAAATGGTGATCGTGTTTGCTGAAGGTGCTTCAGCTAAAATAAAATCTACAAATAAATCAACGTTGCGTTTTCTTTCACTCAGTTTTGCTTGTCATGTCATTTTTTCTCCACTCAGCAGAGTGGCTAAATCAGTCACAGAACAAAGGCTTAAATCGCTGTCTAATAACCCCAGTAGCAATGCGAACAAGCTAGCCTAAACTCTTCATTAATCCATAGATTCTTGAAGTCTTTTGTTTTTAGATAGCTAAGGGCAGAGAAAAAATTTAGAAATATCGGTCCTTTCGTCCCGAACAAGTATTTTCTGAAAACTGCTCAGTTAACCAAAAGTCTTTTATAGTCATATTTCAGCAGTTGTGAACAGTCTATAATATCTCTAATTTTTTGTAGACTATTTTCACTATTCTAGCGCCTATTTATTAATAATTTTCAACGCAACAGCAGCGCATAAAAAAACAAATATATATGTGTGGGGGTGTGTATAATAAATTTAGCTGTTTCTCTTCCTCCTTTTTTTAATTATAGGCATTCGTGCATATTGCAGTTATGTTTATTAAAGCAAAATATTTTTTGCCTAATGGTAACTATTCATTTGGTTTTTAAATTTTGTTATCAATTTTACAAAGATGTCAGGAAGAAATTATCTTTGTGAAGCAAATTTAAATTATGAGGAAGAAAATTTTATGCAATACCTTTGTATGCATAATAATATGATTTATTTTCCAATATCTATATGACTAGCTTTTTTTTTAATGGACAATGCTCAGTATGTTTTTTTGTGGTAAGAGTGATTCTAGTTGTGACGCTCTAATTTCTGAAAAAGTAAGAAAATTAGTAAAATGTGAATGACTAGGATAGAGAAGCGCTAAGATCTATAATTTAGAAACTAATGGTTAGTTATTTTATGCTTTTGTGCCTAAGGAAGATATGATTTCACCGTAATTTCAATTTTTAAAAACAAAGTTACAGAATTTCCTAGTTTAAAAGCCTTAGCTATGGCTAGGTATTCTCCGATATAGGCGATCTATACTTAAATGTGTAGTTACTTTACGGACCTATAGGTGGCGCCACTAAAATTGTTGTTTTTATACATTTTTTCTTCCGCCATTTTATTGCACGTTCAAAATGAAAGCTAGGGATTTTTTTTTTTTTTTTTAGTTAGATTAGCTGGTTTAAGTATTTCAATGAACTACTCGTTATTAATATAACTGAGAGTAAGTCCCTAAATGTTATGGGCATAGATTATATCAAGAATTTCACCTATACAGTGACTGAAACAGGTAAGAGGTAAGATAAAATACACTCGATTTTGTACTGCTATATTTAGTTGTTTCAAAACCTATCTACAAACAATTTGTTGTAAGCAGAGTGTTGAAAAAAAAAAACGGAGATAATGAATTTAAGAGAGATAAATTAAACTTATGCCGCTTAAGATAAAAATTATTTCATTTTTCTTCTAATTTCAACTGTTTGTAATGTAAACATGAAATTTATTTGAGAGTAAATTGAAAACAAAGATTTGAATACAGCATTTAAAAGCTCTTCGCAAAGTAAATTTGAAATTTAAATTCGAGTAAATTGATAACACACATTCGAAGACAGCATTTAAAAAGCTGTTTGCAAATTCAACAGAAAAATTTCACGTGAAAACAGAATTGCTTTTACAAACAGAATAGTCGGAAAAAGAGGTTGGCCGCTATCTATAAGGTATAAAATTTAGTATAATTTAGTCCTAAGTTTATCCCGCTTGGGATAAACTTAGGACTGTGAGAGGTTGAATAAACCAAGCAGGTTAGAATACGGTTAGGAAGGGTCTATTCCAGAGGTGGGAAACCTTTTTACCATTAGAGGCCACTTTTAAATTAGGCAGCAATAAGAGAGGCCGCATAAGCTGATTGACCTAAGAAAGTGACTTTTGTGAAATTATTATAGTTTTTCTATAGATTTAACAATTTATTGCATTATATAGAAAAAATAAAATATAATACTACAAAATTTTAAATATAATATACATATAAAATAATATAAAAATATAAAAAATAGAATAAAAAATATTTTTTTATTCACTAAGTTAGTGACTTATTTGGCTTTGTTTTTTGTTTGACAGTAATTGTATATTTGGATCAAGCTCCGTAACACACAGCTTTAATTGATCCTCTAAATGTGCATATGTAATTTGCGTTCTTAAATTTTTTTTGTATTTTTGACATGAGAGAAAATGTTGTCTCGCAACACTAGGTACTTCCGAAGCAGGAAAGTAAACGGCGAGCATGTTCTCGAAGGCATGGATATTCAACAGCATTTTTCCAGATTTCTATGGGATCCTTTTTAGCGTTAAAAAGGGATTTGATGATACTATCTTCCCCTAAATCAATTAACTCCATTTGTAGTTCTGCAGGAGCCTCGGATATATCTATTAAATGTGGTTCAAATGCCAGTTTCATAGCAGGAGTGTGCTCGTCAAAATCAGAAAATCTATTAGTATACTCTTCTATTAAACAATCCAAGACACCTACATATTCATCGAATATTTTATTTTCACAGTTCTGCTCATTTAACATTTTAGCTAGCTCCGGGAAGTGTTGTGCAGATATTTCCGATCGAGAAAGCAATGTTTTGAAAAAGGATAATTTTTTTCTAAACGCTTGGATCTTTTGCCACATTTCATAAATATACCTCGCTTCACCTTGCAGGCAAATATTTAAATTGTTTTGTTTTGTCATCATATCAGACAAAAATGCAAGGTTTCTGAGAAATACTTCATCTGATAGATCACATTGTTTTCCTTGTTCTTTATAAAAGTTTAAAATTTGTCGTCGTAAAGACAAAACTTTTATCAAAACCTGACCTGTTGATAGGCCAGCGAACTTTGCAGTAGTATGGCAGGTCAACACTATACGTTTCCTCATCTAAAGAGAGCATCTGCCGAAATTCACGATGACGCATTCTATTTACGCGAATATAGTTGACAATGGCAATGGTTCTATCCAGAGTGTCTTGCAAAATGGTAGATTTTGCGCAAAGATTTTGCTGATGCAAAATGCAGTGAAATGATATCAATTTTTTCAAGTTTAAGTTTCCCTTTTTTAACAAAGCAACGAATCCTTCTTTTTTGCCTCTCATGGAAGGTGCGCCATCGGTGCAGACACTGACTAAATTACTGACATTCAATTGTAATTTATTACATACTTCTTTGAAGTTTTCGAAAATATCGGCTCCGCGAGTTCTTCCAGTTAGTGTACCCAACGCAAGTAGTTCTTCGTAACATTGAAAATCTTTAGTTATAACACGAATAAAATATAAAACTTGTGCCGAATCTGTTTTATCAGTGCTTTCATATAAAGCAATTGAAAAATAAACATCTTCATTTTGTATAATTGCATGAAGTTGCTCTGTTACATTTTGCGCTAATTCGTGCTGTCGATCTGTTACAGTTCTTCTTGAAAGAGGTAATTGGCACTAAAAGATGCCTGCTGATGATGCTTCTCATTTTTCAACTTTTGAAGTGCAGCTTTTCGTGATTCACCTTCTAAAGCGAAATATTTATGTTCTTTATGAGTCAAATAGTGTTTATTTGCATTCGCTTTTTTTAAAGTATTTAAAACTGTATTGCACAACAAACACATCATTTTATCTTTCTCAGCAGTAAAGAAAAAATCTAACTCCCATTCTACATTAAATGTTCTGTTTTCATCACCTAATTTTCTTCTCTTACTATTTGACATGATGGATAAAAAAACGAATATCAAATAATATCTTTAACAAAGTGTGTACTTTCTAGAAATACAATAAAACCGTGTACCTGTTATAAGCACGGGATTTTTCGCGCAACTGCCATGGCGTTGATGTACAATAGTTGTTTGAAACGAACTCAACCATTTTGTACTAGGTGGCAAAGGGCCGCACAAGAACCTCGCGGAGGCCGCAGGTTCCCCACCTATAGTCTATTCTAGCCTCCTCGGAATAAACAGTCTTGAATTTCATATGCAAATGAACCAGGAACTAGTCCTTCTTGGTGACAGTGCCGAGTGTTATTAGACTGTTCAGGATTGTCAATTCGATAAGAGTTCAAACTTCGTCGAATACTGAGTTTTCTCCGTGTAACTAAGTATGAATCAATATCCTTTTTTAATCCTAAAGTACCTTGGAGACATCCCTCCAGCCCTTTAAAGAGATGCTCTGCCTTCGTCAGATAATTAACTAACATTACTATGGATGTCTCTTAATGAATTCAGAAAATAAGTGAATATGAATTAAGACAAAAGTATCCGAATCATTCTAAAAATACCGAATTAAATATTGAAAATTAAGTACTTGTATTGTGTGTGTGTGTGTTGACGTCTATAAAATAATTTCATATGTCTTAATTGATTTTTGCAAAACAGTTCAGTATTGCTAATTTCTCTCTTTTTTTTAATTGATAATATTTGTAAAAGTGTAAATTTTTTTATGATTTGCTTATTATGGTAGTATAATTTTGAGACAGAAAATTACACGCTGCTTTTAATATAATAATAATAAAAGTAATTTAATTTGCACAATAATAAATAAAGCGTAGCTGGACAAGCAACTATTGTAACAAAAATAGATCGTTAATAATATGCATTTTTTGGTATCAATATTAACAATAGAATAAACATTATTTTGTTTTTCGTTGCTGTAAGGCCCCGTTCAGACGAGGGCGTAAAGGGCATAAATGGTTAAATCCGAGCTCTGTTGCCAAGGCAACCAGTCACTGCTACGTCAGAGAATCTGGTTTAGGCGTCACCATCGAGATGGAAAATATTTGACAGCTTCATAAATTCCTAATAATTCGCGATCGTAAGTGCTGTATCTGGTTCGTGCTGATGAGAGGTTTTTAGAAAAATATGAAAGTGGGCTCCATAATTCTTGATCTTTCCGTCTTCCCCCCCCCCAATTACTTTTTTGGTTGTTCTTAAAATACAAAACAATTATTATCAAAAATAGCTTCTTAGTGTTTAGAATATTTTTAACCTTCATTTTCATTTAAGTAGCTGTGTTAAAAATTATTAATATTGTTGCGAATTTTGTATTTAGATAATTACATGCTGATAAATACATGCTGATGATTAGATAATTACATGCTGATAATAAGCCGTTTTGAACAATAATAAATAAAGCGCAGCTGGACAAGCAACTATGATAACAAAAACAGATCGTTAATAATATAAATTTTTTGGTATCGATATTAACAATAGAATAAACATTATTTTGTTTTTCGTTGCTATGAGTTAGCAGGCTGGCAACGTTGAGTCGTAGTAGGCAGGTCGCCACACTTATGATACACATTTTTCTTGAAAGTTACAGAATATTATATAATAATAAAATATATTTCATTTCTTATTATTAGAAAGGTAAAAAGCAGTGATATAAGACGTACAAAATATTTGAATTTTTCATCGTTTCTCATGAGCTTGCTGCATAAGCTGCTTTGTGTTTTCTTTTTCATGCCTTATATAGCTGATCTTCAGTTCTGGAATATATAATTTGTATTGCTGATCTTCAGTTCTGGAATATATAATTTGTGATGCATGATTTATGTGCAACATATTTAATAAATTTTTGCTTCAGAATTGATGTAATGAAGTGTATGCGAAGATTTCTGTGATAACTTTTTTAATTTTTTTTAATCATGAATTATTTTTTTGCATATTTTATAGATATTCTGGAGTTTATGTCGTCATTTTCTGCGGAGGATTGGAATTCAACTCCTAGATGCTTCTCAGAAGGTGATAATGAAGTTGAAATTATTCGGGAATTGAAAACTGACCTAAACAAACATCGATGTTATTTATGCTGTCAAGGGGATTTCTTAGTAAATAAGATGTTACATTTTAGTGGAATACTGAATAATGATTATAAATTTGCTTGTGAAACTTGTGATAAAAGCTTTAAGTGTAAATCTGCCCTCACTAAGCACAAATATCAGCATGTTGGTACTAATTTTGAGCGAAATCAAAATAAGCAGAATAAACGTGTCCAAGTAAGAGAAAATAATCAGAATAAACGTGTCCGTGTAAGAAAAAATAATCGGAATAAACGTGCTCATGTAAGAGAAAATAATCCGAATAAACGTGTCCATGTAAAAGAAACGAATCAGAATAAACGTGTCCATGTAAAAGAAAATAATCAGAATATACGTGTCCATGTAAAAGAAAATAATCAGAATATACGTGTCCATGTAAAAGAAAATAATCAGAATAAACGTGTCCATGTAAAAAAAAATAATCAGAATATACGTGTCCATGTAAAAGAAAATAATCAGAATATACGTGTCGATGTAAAAGAAAATAATCAGAATAAACGTGTCCATGTAAAAGAAAATAATCAGAATATACGTGTCCATGTAAAAGAAAATGAACACGTATCGGTGATGTGCAAATTTTGTTATAAAATGTTTAAAAGTACGAAACAGATACAACGACATTATGAATGTAAACATGGTGCTATAACTCGTGTCTGTGAAGTATGTAAAATAGTATTTTTTAATTTTAATAATTTTTGTCAACATTGTTTGAATCATACAAGATTGGAAAGAAAGGAAAATGTGTGTAAAGAATGCGGAAAACAGTTCCTGTGGAAAAAGAGTTTAAAACTGCATCTAAGCACACATTCTTAATGTATGAATTGTATTTGAAGTGTTAATTTTTATAGTTTAATGAATTCAGACATGAAATGAGAGTATGCATTTGTAGATGAAATTAAGAAATTATAGATAATTTTTGTTGTATATCAGCTACAGAATTTCTGTTGTAAATATGAAATTTGTTTTATACGTTGTAAATAAATTTCTGAGTTTGCAATGAGGAAAGAAGAAAAAAGAAGAGATATGTAAAAATGTTGTTTCTCAAACTATGAAGTTGAAATTATTATTCTCTTATGTAAATATGTGCATTATTAATTGCAGAATGCAAAGTATGTTTTCTTTTTCCTAATGTTTTCAATTTTGAAATTTCATTAAGTGATAATTTTCCCCTCCGTGATGAGAGTTTAAACTGAATGTATATTAAAACTCTTCTTTAAATAAAATTTACCACCATATCGGGTTGAAAGCGTCTCTTCGTGTTATTATTCTGTACAGTAAACAAACTCCGATTTCTGTCGATTTTTTAATAGCTTTGATGGAAACAATGAGTAATACAAATCATAAAATTCTGATTATTTCAGACACCTTTTATATAACTTTAGATTTTATTTAACTTATTATAGAACTTTGAAAATTTGACTTGCTTTATTTACGCCCTACCATGTTTCTACTTTGTAATTGGTTGATTTATTTCATCGTTGACATTCGTGCATGAATTTATAAAAGAATAGATCAAAATGTTATAATGTTCGTTAAAAGTATACTGTCATGTGTGTAAGAGTTCGTAATGGATTGATTTCTCACAGAACCGATGACAGCTTGATAAAATGTATTCTCTCGAAAGGAACACTTCACATTTCTGGAACTTCTTCCCAAATCATCGCCAGCTTGGCGCTATCTCGCCAGGGCCATTTACCTGAATGTAGGGACTTGGCCCTGTAATCGTATATCCCAGCGAAGCTTTTCATATTACCTAATACAACGGATACTACAATTTCGTTAAAATTATTTATATATACAAAATTCATAACACTACTTAACTATTTCGTTGTTATTTTATCTGAATGAACGCTAACATATTCGTCTTTTGTGGAAACTATGTTGCAAGGTAAGCTTTTAGCGTTCTTTTCATTACGTGTGCAAAACTAACAATTCAAGTTATATAACGAGGTTTTGTATAAAATGAAAACACTTTTTTTCCATATCAGATGGATCCAAAGTAAGTCAATCCGTACACATTTTGTTTCCAAAATTCTTACTGGTACACCATAGGTCCATCTATAGTGAAATGAACATTAATAAGTTGTAAGAATGATTGCGGCTCTCATAAAGGAAAATTAAGAAATTTTAAAATTTATTATTAAATTTGCAAGAACGCCGAATATAAAAAAAAATGGTTTGCTACAAAAATGTGCAGCATTATCTTATTGTTTTGAATGGACATCGCAAATGCGCTAACGTACAATAATTAAGCTATATGATAATCCGCAACAGAATGTCAAAGATGGATATAAACTAAAATGGCCAGATTTTTCCGAAGCCAACGTGAAACAAGACAGCTTATTTGAAACAGTTTCTCTATTTTGTGAAGGTGGTCGTCCTACAGAGTGTGACTGTTAGTGTTCAATGCCAATATTTGTTTGCATTCTCAGAAATGCTGCCACTTTTAAAGGGAGTCGCCTTGAGAGATTATGGGAAACATATTTTCCATATTTATGCTTAGTCAAATTTACTAAAACACATAGATCTTCCCATATAAATTGGTCTCATAGGGACATATTAAGACTTTTAGAGGCCCTAAACTCTTAAGACATTTTGGTGCCCCCACATATATTTGAATTTGTTGTTTCCCTATTTCTTCCCTATTGATCTTGATTTAGCAGTATCATTAATTCCATGGTAAAACTGGCAACAGAAAATTGTTGTGGTGTCCTTTTTCAGTGAATCCTTAAGCATTTTTCTGTAGTGCGCTTCCTTGATGCCCTAAGCACGTGCTAATTTTGCTTAATGGTTAACCCAGTTCTAATCCCATGGTCTCTTGAACTTGAAACAATGAGTAATACAAATCATAAAATTCTGATTATTTCAGACACCTTTTATATAACTTTAGATTTTATTTAACTTATTATAGAACTTTGAAAATGTGACTTGCTTTATTTACGCCCTACCATGTTTCTACTTTGTAATTGGTTGATTTATTTCATCGTTGACATTCGTACATGAATTTATAAAAGAATAGATCAAAATGTTATAATGTTAAGACTATGGATGACTGATCGAACTATCTTTTGTGGAAACTATGTTGCAAGGTAAGCTTTTAGCGTTCTTTTCATTACGTGTGCAAAACTAACAATTCAAGTTATATAACGAGGTTTTGTATAAAATGAAAACACTTTTTTTCCATATCAGATGGATCCAAAGCAAGTCAATCCGTACACATTTTGTTTCCAAAATTCTTACTGGTACACCATAGGTCCATCTATAGTGAAATGAACATTAATAAGTTGTAAGAATGATTGCGGCTCTCATAAAGGAAAATTAAGAAATTTTAAAATTTATTATTAAATTTGCAAGAACGCCGAATATAAAAAAAAATGGTTTGCTACAAAAATGTGCAGCATTATCTTATTGTTTTGAATGGACATCGCAAATGCGCTAACGTACAATAATTAAGCTATATGATAATCCGCAACAGAATGTCAAAGATGGATATAAACTAAAATGGCCAGATTTTTCCGAAGCCAACGTGAAACAAGACAGCTTATTTGAAACAGTTTCTCTATTTTGTGAAGGTGGTCGTCCTACAGAGTGTGACTGTTAGTGTTCAATGCCAATATTTGTTTGCATTCTCAGAAATGCTGCCACTTTTAAAGGGAGTCGCCTTGAGAGATTATGGGAAACATATTTTCCATATTTATGCTTAGTCAAATTTACTAAAACACATAGATCTTCCCATATAAATTGGTCTCATAGGGACATATTAAGACTTTTAGAGGCCCTAAACTCTTAAGACATTTTGGTGCCCCCACATATATTTGAATTTGTTGTTTCCCTATTTCTTCCCTATTGATCTTGATTTAGCAGTATCATTAATTCCATGGTAAAACTGGCAACAGAAAATTGTTGTGGTGTCCTTTTTCAGTGAATCCTTAAGCATTTTTCTGTAGTGCGCTTCCTTGATGCCCTAAGCACGTGCTAATTTTGCTTAATGGTTAACCCAGTTCTAATCCCATGGTCTCTTGAACTTGAAACAATGAGTAATACAAATCATAAAATTCTGATTATTTCAGACACCTTTTATATAACTTTAGATTTTATTTAACTTATTATAGAACTTTGAAAATGTGACTTGCTTTATTTACGCCCTACCATGTTTCTACTTTGTAATTGGTTGATTTATTTCATCGTTGACATTCGTACATGAATTTATAAAAGAATAGATCAAAATGTTATAATGTTAAGACTATGGATGACTGATCGAACTATCTTTTGTGGAAACTATGTTGCAAGGTAAGCTTTTAGCGTTCTTTTCATTACGTGTGCAAAACTAACAATTCAAGTTATATAACGAGGTTTTGTATAAAATGAAAACACTTTTTTTCCATATCAGATGGATCCAAAGCAAGTCAATCCGTACACATTTTGTTTCCAAAATTCTTACTGGTACACCATAGGTCCATCTATAGTGAAATGAACATTAATAAGTTGTAAGAATGATTGCGGCTCTCATAAAGGAAAATTAAGAAATTTTAAAATTTATTATTAAATTTGCAAGAACGCCGAATATAAAAAAAAATGGTTTGCTACAAAAATGTGCAGCATTATCTTATTGTTTTGAATGGACATCGCAAATGCGCTAACGTACAATAATTAAGCTATATGATAATCCGCAACAGAATGTCAAAGATGGATATAAACTAAAATGGCCAGATTTTTCCGAAGCCAACGTGAAACAAGACAGCTTATTTGAAACAGTTTCTCTATTTTGTGAAGGTGGTCGTCCTACAGAGTGTGACTGTTAGTGTTCAATGCCAATATTTGTTTGCATTCTCAGAAATGCTGCCACTTTTAAAGGGAGTCGCCTTGAGAGATTATGGGAAACATATTTTCCATATTTATGCTTAGTCAAATTTACTAAAACACATAGATCTTCCCATATAAATTGGTCTCATAGGGACATATTAAGACTTTTAGAGGCCCTAAACTCTTAAGACATTTTGGTGCCCCCACATATATTTGAATTTGTTGTTTCCCTATTTCTTCCCTATTGATCTTGATTTAGCAGTATCATTAATTCCATGGTAAAACTGGCAACAGAAAATTGTTGTGGTGTCCTTTTTCAGTGAATCCTTAAGCATTTTTCTGTAGTGCGCTTCCTTGATGCCCTAAGCACGTGCTAATTTTGCTTAATGGTTAACCCAGTTCTAATCCCATGGTCTCTTGAACTTGAAACAATGAGTAATACAAATCATAAAATTCTGATTATTTCAGACACCTTTTATATAACTTTAGATTTTATTTAACTTATTATAGAACTTTGAAAATGTGACTTGCTTTATTTACGCCCTACCATGTTTCTACTTTGTAATTGGTTGATTTATTTCATCGTTGACATTCGTACATGAATTTATAAAAGAATAGATCAAAATGTTATAATGTTAAGACTATGGATGACTGATCGAACTATCTTTTGTGGAAACTATGTTGCAAGGTAAGCTTTTAGCGTTCTTTTCATTACGTGTGCAAAACTAACAATTCAAGTTATATAACGAGGTTTTGTATAAAATGAAAACACTTTTTTTCCATATCAGATGGATCCAAAGCAAGTCAATCCGTACACATTTTGTTTCCAAAATTCTTACTGGTACACCATAGGTCCATCTATAGTGAAATGAACATTAATAAGTTGTAAGAATGATTGCGGCTCTCATAAAGGAAAATTAAGAAATTTTAAAATTTATTATTAAATTTGCAAGAACGCCGAATATAAAAAAAAATGGTTTGCTACAAAAATGTGCAGCATTATCTTATTGTTTTGAATGGACATCGCAAATGCGCTAACGTACAATAATTAAGCTATATGATAATCCGCAACAGAATGTCAAAGATGGATATAAACTAAAATGGCCAGATTTTTCCGAAGCCAACGTGAAACAAGACAGCTTATTTGAAACAGTTTCTCTATTTTGTGAAGGTGGTCGTCCTACAGAGTGTGACTGTTAGTGTTCAATGCCAATATTTGTTTGCATTCTCAGAAATGCTGCCACTTTTAAAGGGAGTCGCCTTGAGAGATTATGGGAAACATATTTTCCATATTTATGCTTAGTCAAATTTACTAAAACACATAGATCTTCCCATATAAATTGGTCTCATAGGGACATATTAAGACTTTTAGAGGCCCTAAACTCTTAAGACATTTTGGTGCCCCCACATATATTTGAATTTGTTGTTTCCCTATTTCTTCCCTATTGATCTTGATTTAGCAGTATCATTAATTCCATGGTAAAACTGGCAACAGAAAATTGTTGTGGTGTCCTTTTTCAGTGAATCCTTAAGCATTTTTCTGTAGTGCGCTTCCTTGATGCCCTAAGCACGTGCTAATTTTGCTTAATGGTTAACCCAGTTCTAATCCCATGGTCTCTTGAACTTGAAACAATGAGTAATACAAATCATAAAATTCTGATTATTTCAGACACCTTTTATATAACTTTAGATTTTATTTAACTTATTATAGAACTTTGAAAATGTGACTTGCTTTATTTACGCCCTACCATGTTTCTACTTTGTAATTGGTTGATTTATTTCATCGTTGACATTCGTACATGAATTTATAAAAGAATAGATCAAAATGTTATAATGTTAAGACTATGGATGACTGATCGAACTATCTTTTGTGGAAACTATGTTGCAAGGTAAGCTTTTAGCGTTCTTTTCATTACGTGTGCAAAACTAACAATTCAAGTTATATAACGAGGTTTTGTATAAAATGAAAACACTTTTTTTCCATATCAGATGGATCCAAAGCAAGTCAATCCGTACACATTTTGTTTCCAAAATTCTTACTGGTACACCATAGGTCCATCTATAGTGAAATGAACATTAATAAGTTGTAAGAATGATTGCGGCTCTCATAAAGGAAAATTAAGAAATTTTAAAATTTATTATTAAATTTGCAAGAACGCCGAATATAAAAAAAATGGTTTGCTACAAAAATGTGCAGCATTATCTTATTGTTTTGAATGGACATCGCAAATGCGCTAACGTACAATAATTAAGCTATATGATAATCCGCAACAGAATGTCAAAGATGGATATAAACTAAAATGGCCAGATTTTTCCGAAGCCAACGTGAAACAAGACAGCTTATTTGAAACAGTTTCTCTATTTTGTGAAGGTGGTCGTCCTACAGAGTGTGACTGTTAGTGTTCAATGCCAATATTTGTTTGCATTCTCAGAAATGCTGCCACTTTTAAAGGGAGTCGCCTTGAGAGATTATGGGAAACATATTTTCCATATTTATGCTTAGTCAAATTTACTAAAACACATAGATCTTCCCATATAAATTGGTCTCATAGGGACATATTAAGACTTTTAGAGGCCCTAAACTCTTAAGACATTTTGGTGCCCCCACATATATTTGAATTTGTTGTTTCCCTATTTCTTCCCTATTGATCTTGATTTAGCAGTATCATTAATTCCATGGTAAAACTGGCAACAGAAAATTGTTGTGGTGTCCTTTTTCAGTGAATCCTTAAGCATTTTTCTGTAGTGCGCTTCCTTGATGCCCTAAGCACGTGCTAATTTTGCTTAATGGTTAACCCAGTTCTAATCCCATGGTCTCTTGAACTTGAAACAATGAGTAATACAAATCATAAAATTCTGATTATTTCAGACACCTTTTATATAACTTTAGATTTTATTTAACTTATTATAGAACTTTGAAAATGTGACTTGCTTTATTTACGCCCTACCATGTTTCTACTTTGTAATTGGTTGATTTATTTCATCGTTGACATTCGTACATGAATTTATAAAAGAATAGATCAAAATGTTATAATGTTAAGACTATGGATGACTGATCGAACTATCTTTTGTGGAAACTATGTTGCAAGGTAAGCTTTTAGCGTTCTTTTCATTACGTGTGCAAAACTAACAATTCAAGTTATATAACGAGGTTTTGTATAAAATGAAAACACTTTTTTTCCATATCAGATGGATCCAAAGCAAGTCAATCCGTACACATTTTGTTTCCAAAATTCTTACTGGTACACCATAGGTCCATCTATAGTGAAATGAACATTAATAAGTTGTAAGAATGATTGCGGCTCTCATAAAGGAAAATTAAGAAATTTTAAAATTTATTATTAAATTTGCAAGAACGCCGAATATAAAAAAAAATGGTTTGCTACAAAAATGTGCAGCATTATCTTATTGTTTTGAATGGACATCGCAAATGCGCTAACGTACAATAATTAAGCTATATGATAATCCGCAACAGAATGTCAAAGATGGATATAAACTAAAATGGCCAGATTTTTCCGAAGCCAACGTGAAACAAGACAGCTTATTTGAAACAGTTTCTCTATTTTGTGAAGGTGGTCGTCCTACAGAGTGTGACTGTTAGTGTTCAATGCCAATATTTGTTTGCATTCTCAGAAATGCTGCCACTTTTAAAGGGAGTCGCCTTGAGAGATTATGGGAAACATATTTTCCATATTTATGCTTAGTCAAATTTACTAAAACACATAGATCTTCCCATATAAATTGGTCTCATAGGGACATATTAAGACTTTTAGAGGCCCTAAACTCTTAAGACATTTTGGTGCCCCCACATATATTTGAATTTGTTGTTTCCCTATTTCTTCCCTATTGATCTTGATTTAGCAGTATCATTAATTCCATGGTAAAACTGGCAACAGAAAATTGTTGTGGTGTCCTTTTTCAGTGAATCCTTAAGCATTTTTCTGTAGTGCGCTTCCTTGATGCCCTAAGCACGTGCTAATTTTGCTTAATGGTTAACCCAGTTCTAATCCCATGGTCTCTTGAACTTGAAACAATGAGTAATACAAATCATAAAATTCTGATTATTTCAGACACCTTTTATATAACTTTAGATTTTATTTAACTTATTATAGAACTTTGAAAATGTGACTTGCTTTATTTACGCCCTACCATGTTTCTACTTTGTAATTGGTTGATTTATTTCATCGTTGACATTCGTACATGAATTTATAAAAGAATAGATCAAAATGTTATAATGTTAAGACTATGGATGACTGATCGAACTATCTTTTGTGGAAACTATGTTGCAAGGTAAGCTTTTAGCGTTCTTTTCATTACGTGTGCAAAACTAACAATTCAAGTTATATAACGAGGTTTTGTATAAAATGAAAACACTTTTTTTCCATATCAGATGGATCCAAAGCAAGTCAATCCGTACACATTTTGTTTCCAAAATTCTTACTGGTACACCATAGGTCCATCTATAGTGAAATGAACATTAATAAGTTGTAAGAATGATTGCGGCTCTCATAAAGGAAAATTAAGAAATTTTAAAATTTATTATTAAATTTGCAAGAACGCCGAATATAAAAAAAATGGTTTGCTACAAAAATGTGCAGCATTATCTTATTGTTTTGAATGGACATCGCAAATGCGCTAACGTACAATAATTAAGCTATATGATAATCCGCAACAGAATGTCAAAGATGGATATAAACTAAAATGGCCAGATTTTTCCGAAGCCAACGTGAAACAAGACAGCTTATTTGAAACAGTTTCTCTATTTTGTGAAGGTGGTCGTCCTACAGAGTGTGACTGTTAGTGTTCAATGCCAATATTTGTTTGCATTCTCAGAAATGCTGCCACTTTTAAAGGGAGTCGCCTTGAGAGATTATGGGAAACATATTTTCCATATTTATGCTTAGTCAAATTTACTAAAACACATAGATCTTCCCATATAAATTGGTCTCATAGGGACATATTAAGACTTTTAGAGGCCCTAAACTCTTAAGACATTTTGGTGCCCCCACATATATTTGAATTTGTTGTTTCCCTATTTCTTCCCTATTGATCTTGATTTAGCAGTATCATTAATTCCATGGTAAAACTGGCAACAGAAAATTGTTGTGGTGTCCTTTTTCAGTGAATCCTTAAGCATTTTTCTGTAGTGCGCTTCCTTGATGCCCTAAGCACGTGCTAATTTTGCTTAATGGTTAACCCAGTTCTAATCCCATGGTCTCTTGAACTTGAAACAATGAGTAATACAAATCATAAAATTCTGATTATTTCAGACACCTTTTATATAACTTTAGATTTTATTTAACTTATTATAGAACTTTGAAAATGTGACTTGCTTTATTTACGCCCTACCATGTTTCTACTTTGTAATTGGTTGATTTATTTCATCGTTGACATTCGTACATGAATTTATAAAAGAATAGATCAAAATGTTATAATGTTAAGACTATGGATGACTGATCGAACTATCTTTTGTGGAAACTATGTTGCAAGGTAAGCTTTTAGCGTTCTTTTCATTACGTGTGCAAAACTAACAATTCAAGTTATATAACGAGGTTTTGTATAAAATGAAAACACTTTTTTTCCATATCAGATGGATCCAAAGCAAGTCAATCCGTACACATTTTGTTTCCAAAATTCTTACTGGTACACCATAGGTCCATCTATAGTGAAATGAACATTAATAAGTTGTAAGAATGATTGCGGCTCTCATAAAGGAAAATTAAGAAATTTTAAAATTTATTATTAAATTTGCAAGAACGCCGAATATAAAAAAAAATGGTTTGCTACAAAAATGTGCAGCATTATCTTATTGTTTTGAATGGACATCGCAAATGCGCTAACGTACAATAATTAAGCTATATGATAATCCGCAACAGAATGTCAAAGATGGATATAAACTAAAATGGCCAGATTTTTCCGAAGCCAACGTGAAACAAGACAGCTTATTTGAAACAGTTTCTCTATTTTGTGAAGGTGGTCGTCCTACAGAGTGTGACTGTTAGTGTTCAATGCCAATATTTGTTTGCATTCTCAGAAATGCTGCCACTTTTAAAGGGAGTCGCCTTGAGAGATTATGGGAAACATATTTTCCATATTTATGCTTAGTCAAATTTACTAAAACACATAGATCTTCCCATATAAATTGGTCTCATAGGGACATATTAAGACTTTTAGAGGCCCTAAACTCTTAAGACATTTTGGTGCCCCCACATATATTTGAATTTGTTGTTTCCCTATTTCTTCCCTATTGATCTTGATTTAGCAGTATCATTAATTCCATGGTAAAACTGGCAACAGAAAATTGTTGTGGTGTCCTTTTTCAGTGAATCCTTAAGCATTTTTCTGTAGTGCGCTTCCTTGATGCCCTAAGCACGTGCTAATTTTGCTTAATGGTTAACCCAGTTCTAATCCCATGGTCTCTTGAACTTGAAACAATGAGTAATACAAATCATAAAATTCTGATTATTTCAGACACCTTTTATATAACTTTAGATTTTATTTAACTTATTATAGAACTTTGAAAATGTGACTTGCTTTATTTACGCCCTACCATGTTTCTACTTTGTAATTGGTTGATTTATTTCATCGTTGACATTCGTACATGAATTTATAAAAGAATAGATCAAAATGTTATAATGTTAAGACTATGGATGACTGATCGAACTATCTTTTGTGGAAACTATGTTGCAAGGTAAGCTTTTAGCGTTCTTTTCATTACGTGTGCAAAACTAACAATTCAAGTTATATAACGAGGTTTTGTATAAAATGAAAACACTTTTTTTCCATATCAGATGGATCCAAAGCAAGTCAATCCGTACACATTTTGTTTCCAAAATTCTTACTGGTACACCATAGGTCCATCTATAGTGAAATGAACATTAATAAGTTGTAAGAATGATTGCGGCTCTCATAAAGGAAAATTAAGAAATTTTAAAATTTATTATTAAATTTGCAAGAACGCCGAATATAAAAAAAAATGGTTTGCTACAAAAATGTGCAGCATTATCTTATTGTTTTGAATGGACATCGCAAATGCGCTAACGTACAATAATTAAGCTATATGATAATCCGCAACAGAATGTCAAAGATGGATATAAACTAAAATGGCCAGATTTTTCCGAAGCCAACGTGAAACAAGACAGCTTATTTGAAACAGTTTCTCTATTTTGTGAAGGTGGTCGTCCTACAGAGTGTGACTGTTAGTGTTCAATGCCAATATTTGTTTGCATTCTCAGAAATGCTGCCACTTTTAAAGGGAGTCGCCTTGAGAGATTATGGGAAACATATTTTCCATATTTATGCTTAGTCAAATTTACTAAAACACATAGATCTTCCCATATAAATTGGTCTCATAGGGACATATTAAGACTTTTAGAGGCCCTAAACTCTTAAGACATTTTGGTGCCCCCACATATATTTGAATTTGTTGTTTCCCTATTTCTTCCCTATTGATCTTGATTTAGCAGTATCATTAATTCCATGGTAAAACTGGCAACAGAAAATTGTTGTGGTGTCCTTTTTCAGTGAATCCTTAAGCATTTTTCTGTAGTGCGCTTCCTTGATGCCCTAAGCACGTGCTAATTTTGCTTAATGGTTAACCCAGTTCTAATCCCATGGTCTCTTGAACTTGAAACAATGAGTAATACAAATCATAAAATTCTGATTATTTCAGACACCTTTTATATAACTTTAGATTTTATTTAACTTATTATAGAACTTTGAAAATGTGACTTGCTTTATTTACGCCCTACCATGTTTCTACTTTGTAATTGGTTGATTTATTTCATCGTTGACATTCGTACATGAATTTATAAAAGAATAGATCAAAATGTTATAATGTTAAGACTATGGATGACTGATCGAACTATCTTTTGTGGAAACTATGTTGCAAGGTAAGCTTTTAGCGTTCTTTTCATTACGTGTGCAAAACTAACAATTCAAGTTATATAACGAGGTTTTGTATAAAATGAAAACACTTTTTTTCCATATCAGATGGATCCAAAGCAAGTCAATCCGTACACATTTTGTTTCCAAAATTCTTACTGGTACACCATAGGTCCATCTATAGTGAAATGAACATTAATAAGTTGTAAGAATGATTGCGGCTCTCATAAAGGAAAATTAAGAAATTTTAAAATTTATTATTAAATTTGCAAGAACGCCGAATATAAAAAAAATGGTTTGCTACAAAAATGTGCAGCATTATCTTATTGTTTTGAATGGACATCGCAAATGCGCTAACGTACAATAATTAAGCTATATGATAATCCGCAACAGAATGTCAAAGATGGATATAAACTAAAATGGCCAGATTTTTCCGAAGCCAACGTGAAACAAGACAGCTTATTTGAAACAGTTTCTCTATTTTGTGAAGGTGGTCGTCCTACAGAGTGTGACTGTTAGTGTTCAATGCCAATATTTGTTTGCATTCTCAGAAATGCTGCCACTTTTAAAGGGAGTCGCCTTGAGAGATTATGGGAAACATATTTTCCATATTTATGCTTAGTCAAATTTACTAAAACACATAGATCTTCCCATATAAATTGGTCTCATAGGGACATATTAAGACTTTTAGAGGCCCTAAACTCTTAAGACATTTTGGTGCCCCCACATATATTTGAATTTGTTGTTTCCCTATTTCTTCCCTATTGATCTTGATTTAGCAGTATCATTAATTCCATGGTAAAACTGGCAACAGAAAATTGTTGTGGTGTCCTTTTTCAGTGAATCCTTAAGCATTTTTCTGTAGTGCGCTTCCTTGATGCCCTAAGCACGTGCTAATTTTGCTTAATGGTTAACCCAGTTCTAATCCCATGGTCTCTTGAACTTGAAACAATGAGTAATACAAATCATAAAATTCTGATTATTTCAGACACCTTTTATATAACTTTAGATTTTATTTAACTTATTATAGAACTTTGAAAATGTGACTTGCTTTATTTACGCCCTACCATGTTTCTACTTTGTAATTGGTTGATTTATTTCATCGTTGACATTCGTACATGAATTTATAAAAGAATAGATCAAAATGTTATAATGTTAAGACTATGGATGACTGATCGAACTACCTGAACCGCCCTTAGGGGTTTAGTGGAGCTATTTAATTGAAGAAACGTTGAAATCTAAAACAAGGCCTAAATCAGGCCCATAAGCAGAAGAGCAACCACCATACTAAAAATAACTTATAGAATTAACAAATAAAATATGAACTTTAACTCTAGAAGCTGGTGAGATTTACCAACAGTGCCGGCAAATAATACATTATTACATGCATTGTAATACAAAATGTGACACGTTACTTACATATACAAAAGAAATAAAATAACAAAATAATATAAATACTTTAGTTTTTCTTAAAACAGAGAAATTTTTAACGCAATCAATATATAAATTCATTTCTTTTACAGATACATATTTTACGAAATTCGACAGTTTCAATTTAGTCACTGTGTTTTTACATACATCAGTTAGAGTATTAAATTTAGCAATATCTGAATAAATCTTAGAACAATATTTTGCATAGAAAAGCATCTAAATAACAGGTGCTCAAGATCGACATTACGCAAGGCACAAGGACAGGCACAATGTTTAGTCGAAAACCTATTATAATAAAGTGGAAAATGTCCGGGATCAGTTTAGTCTTGGTTAACCCTTTGCGACACGCATATTTAAAATATATTTTAATCTTTAAAAAAATGCCTTAGAATAAGTCAGATGGACTTACTTAAGTGCCTTTAAGGCTTGAAAAAAATTCTGCGCTTTTATTTTTTACGGTGGAAGGTGGGATACCGTTTGTCCCACCATGCAACTAGCACATGTCTTATATTGGTGTATAGCAGGAAAAAAAAAATCATATGTGGAATGAATAAACAAAATAAAGCATGCATTCTAAAATATTCATAATAAACACACTAAAATGCATTTTGTACTTATGCATGACTTGTATGCATATATGCATGACTTGTAAAATTTTGCATATAGTATATATTTGATATTTTTAAATTTTAGGAACAAAAGAAAATAATTTCTTGAATATTATTTTAAGATTAAAATTTGATACTCGTACATATGATACTAAATAAAATATTAAAATTGGCACTTGATTCAAAAACATTTATAAATGATTAAAATTGAAAAAAGTCATTTTTCATGGAACTTTGTAAAACATGTTGTTTCATTCTTTTGTAAGCATAGAGGCACTTCACATGTTTCACACATGTTTGTCGTTCTTCTTTCGATATGCTGCAATATGCACATCTTCTCCTGCTCGTTCTCTTTGGCGTTTTACTTACATTTTTTAGTCTCTTTTCTGGTTGCACGAACGGGTTTTTAGTTTTCATTTGAACTGGGGATTTCAGTTTTCTTTTCAGCTCTTTCTTGCCTGCAAGTGCCATTAGACTTTCTGTAACTGAGAGAAGAAAATCTTTCATTGTTTTTACATCATGATCAGGTTCGCGAACAAACTTGAATAAATGTGTTTACTATACTCGCATCTAAAAAGTAAAAAAAAATCATGTGCCACCATTTTCTTGCTTTTGCGGTCTATTTCATATAGTCCTTTCAGTTGATCAATCAGTCGACATATCCCATATTCTTGTTGTATGAAATAATGCTGTTTGGGCACAGTACTTTTTTTTTTTTTTTTGTCTTTCCATCTCGTTCTTTTCTATTAATTTCTTTCATTTCAGTTGCCTTTTCCAAGCAAGACAGGATAGAAACTTATCTTTTATCCATAAATTGAATCATCGCTAACTGAAAAGTCTATATATTCTCTTGATATAAATTTGTCTTTTAAATTTTTGGGTAGATACTTCCGATCCATATTTACAGTGCCACATGCATAGATGGGTCTGTGTCTTTAAAAAGCGAAACAAATTATAACTACTTCCCTTTCTTCTTCAGCAATAACTTCAACCTCAGTTATTCTATCTTGGATTTCAATTTCATCTGAATCAGAACTGACATCAGAAGCAGAGTCGCAATCGGATGGCAATTCAGCAAAAAGATCCAAAGCTTCCCGAGTTGTTAATTTTTTTCTAGACATTTTAGCACATCAGAGCATACAACGGATGTAAAAGCGGGAGCAATCACGAAAAAAGTCGATGCAAAAAAGAAAAGAAAAATAATCGTGAGTGCTGCCATCTATTGAGCGGAAATTCAAGTGTGTGGTGGGACAAATTTTAACCCACTTATTTCAACTGCAAAATTAATGTTATAAAATATTGAATCCAATTAAGATTTTTGAAAATAAAATACCTTTGAATATTAAAAAAGAATCATACATATCATAAATTGTATACCAAAATTTTTAAAATATTTAAAAATGCGAGATATATGGATATCACTCTTGTGATCCTATTTTGAATATTTTTTGCTTATAAACTTAAGACCCGGTATAGTAGTAACATCTACTGAGAAAAATAATAACTAAAATAGATTATTTTTAAAAGATTAGAAAATTTCTAACGGAAATTGCTAACTGAGAAAATAAATATTAATTAGGTGGGACATACATTGACTCACCATGCCGCAAAGGGTTAAGATACTTTTCACTGAAGCATCTTCTCTCACTTACAGATGAGATTAAATTATAGTTGAATCTTCCTTTAGAATCTGGGTCATTGCACTTTGCTTGCCAAAGAGTCAAACTTCTTCTTTTCAACAAGGATTTCAAACTATCAAAGAAAGTCTTATCAATGATTTGATTTTCTTTTATCTGCCAGCTTGTTACCAATAGTTCAAATATCACTTTTCGTCCAAAAGGGTTTAATATCTCTAAAAGCGCTAAGAAAAATGAGCATATCTTTTATCTGTTTAGTTAAATCATTGCTAGGACAAACGTCCGTAATTGAAACAATTGCACTCTGGCAGTCACTATAGATTTCTACAGGATCTTGTGTGAAATTAGAAATAAGCCAATAAAGCCTCCCGCAGGGACACTAACTCTGCCTGATAGACAGAGGCAATGTCAGAAAGTCTATATTTCCTGTGTATGCTTAATTTCTCGCGTGAGAACGCGCCAAAGGTTGCTCCCACATGACCATTTATAAGGTATTTTTCCCGTCTTCTTAGCATGCCTTCGTTATGTGGTGGTTTGCACGCTGGGCGCGTATTCCAAAGATCCGCGGTTCGATTCCCGGTGAAGGCGTTGCTCATTTTTCATCTTCCCTGCTTCAAAAAAAAAAAAAAAAAAATCCTAATGTCTCTACAGTGTTGCCCGAACTGAAAGGGTGTTGGAGGATGATTCTCCACACCCAGGATTTGGCGATTGGGTCTCCTAAAAAAACCCATTCGCCCTTAAAAGGGGAAGTATATAAGGTATTTCTCTCGCCTTCTTGGCATGCCTTCGTGGTGTGGTGGTCTGCACGCTGGGCGCGTTTCCAGAGATCTGTGGTTCGATTCCTGGAGAAGACGTTGCATATTTTTCATCTTGCCTGCTTCCAAAAAATACCTAATGTCTCTAAAATACAAGGAAACTTTTCTTTCATTCATAAAATCACGTATCAATAAGATGTTTCTTGGCCATTTCATGGTCTTTTAATAAAATTGGCCACCAGATGTTATTGAAAGCGCTTTTTACATCTAAGGATAAAATTGCAGTATGTTTGCCATTCCTTCTGTTTCGAAGAGTGTCAGAAATTTAGTTATCTATAGCCTGGGTAGTACTTTTACCCGCATAAACCAAATTTTGATTTAGAAGATTCTTTGATAATAAATAATATTGCAACCGTTGTGTCATGAGTTTATCCAGCACCTTGCCCCAGGAAGGCAATAAACAAATGTGGCGAAAAGAGGAAAGATCTACTTTATCTTTTTTTCCTTTGTTGAATAAAACTAAATCAGCCTCTTTCCAACATTCAGGAAATATTCCCCTCCGAAGACATTCATTCAGGATAGCTACATAGAACTTTTTATTACATTCATAGATTTCTAAAATAATTTTCATTGTCAAGCCATCTTTACCAGAAGCTTTACCTTTATTTAACTTTTAAAGAGTAAATTCCATTTCATGTACAGTAAAGTCATAGTCACTTATTGTCTCTGAAGGTATCTTACAATCTGATCTAACTTGATAATGAATTCTTTGATCATCGTAACTACAATCGCGAGAAAAGTGGTATTGTAAGGGATAATTTACTGTCTCGTCTGTATTCTTAGTATAAGATCTATCCTGATATTTCAAAGAGGTAATTTTTAAAGCTGGTTTATATTTATTAGCAGCAATATAGTAAGGTATGCCAAAAAGTTGATGAATATTCAAAATGTCTTGTAGTTTTCCCCAAGCACGATTTTTACTAATATTGATTTCTCGTTTATATTCAGCTAATTTCTTTTTATATATTTTTCTCTGTGTGATTGTAACATCTCCGAAATTTTCTTCCGTATAATCGAACTCGACTCCTTAAAACAGCTAATGTTTCTTAGCATCAATACACCTGTTTACCAAGAACGTTGTTTTGTTTGAATTTGTTCATCTTCCTATTTTTTTTTACAGATATCTACCATTGAATTATTTTCTAAATTTTCTCCGGAAATTTGATTTATAAAGTTATACAGTTCTGTACGAAGATTTAGCCAATTCATATTCCAAATATAGAAACTTTCAAATGTCTTCTCTCTCAGAGAGTTGTTTAAAAGTCCAATTTCAATGTAGCGATGATCGCTACATGAGATATCCATAGCGACAGACCAATTCAGAACAAAAGAGGATCTTACAATGGTGAGATCTATTCAGCTTTCGCCTTTGCCACCGGAAAAACGTAGATGGGCTATCAGGACTATTAAGAACGTCAAATTGTTCGTCGAGCAGAATTCAATGATAGCTTCACCTTTTGGATCTATTGAGTGATCATAAGGACCCCATAGGGGACTCTTAATATTGAAATCTTCACAAATAATTATTTATGAGTCTTCATACAAGAATCAATAATACTGTTAATACCATATAAATAGTCATTAGGGGGCAATGCACCTAAACAAAAACTATGTTTCTGTTATTAATAATCATTTTAATTTGTCTCTGTCTTTGAGGAAGCATACAAAAGTATTGCTGGAAAACTTTAACAGAGCAATTGCCGCTCGTGGATAAATTTTGTCATAAAAAGTCTGAAATTTTATCTAGATTCCCCGAACTTTTAGTATCCACTACATAAGGTTCTTGAATCAAGGCTATTTTATAGCCTCTTTCAATAGTTTTAATATATAATTGATTTGCAGCAGCTTTAGCGTGATGTAAATTTATTTGAGCCATTTTCAAGCGTTTGTCACTTCTACTAGACACTGATTAAAAGTAGTAACTTTTAATCACTTTAATTTAACTTACTAACTTCTACTAGCACTTTTAAGTGCCACTGATTAAAAGATCCATTTGTCGTTTGTTACAATAACAGTTTTTATCTAAACTAGAATGATCAATGCTAAACTTCAGTTTATAATTTTCATTTGCTTCTTTGCAATTGTAGAGACATTAGAATTTTTTGGAAAAGCCGGAGAGATGAAAAATTGGCAATCGCCTTCGCCGGGAATCGAATTACGGACCTCTGGAATATCGGCCCAGCGTGCAGAACCACTACACCACAAAGGCACGCTAAAAAAGCGGGAGAAATACGTTAATATAATTAATACATTTTTGAGTAGCTTAACACTTCCAAAGCTTATGTCTAATTTCACCACACTTAGCACATATTTGCGTTTACGTTGAACACTTAAAACATTAATTTACTTTCAGAAATTATTTAATTCTAAGACGAGACGATCTCATGTTAAGTTTTCCTACTTTCATAAAGTCTTTATATTTCTTAGCATCTACACTGGCCACCCAGTGTACTTTATTAATTCTACCTTTTATCGAGAATTTTAAGTCAAAACCACCATTTTCAAAGATCATATTTTGGTCTTTAATCATAATCTTAAGATCATCTCAAGAAAGATCCGAATCCACATCATAAATAATAATTTTTGGATCTTGCTTAGTAGGACGTTGAAATACCATATAATTTTTAAGTAAATCAACTGTTTTAACCTCAGTTTCCAAGGCTTCAACATAGAGGATTTAGAACACTCTATTAAAACACCTCCTTTATTAATTTCCCGTAATCTTTTAACACCAATGTATAGTTCAATGGGATTAACTGAGTTTGCAATTTTGTTTTTGACCTCCTCGAAGATAGTTCGTTTTTGGATGGAGTAGAACTGTAAAATCTTCGGACAGACTTCTACTAGTAGATCTAACTCGTTATTTATGTATTATTTTGAGGAAAAAGTTTTGGATCTGCCACTGTTGCAAATAAAAGTGGTTGAAGATTCTACAACATTTTTTGTTTGCTCTCTTTGTTTCTCTTTTTTGTTTGCTTCCTTTTAGGATCGCATTATCAAAAGTTTGTATAAGCAATGAATCATAAATTTGATGTGCCATAGAAAGAATTTTTCCTTTTAGAATATTCGAGACTGTACTTGAGACTTCCAATACAATTTCTAAAGCACTTAAAATTGTTTGTCCATCTGCTTATCAAGCAGTAGAGTTAACAAGTTCTGTCTGAGTTTCTTGACATATTTGTAGAACCATTGTCCAGCCAGCACCCTGGAGTTCACACTGGCTGGAACAACCTTTAGCAGCTGAGTTTAGACCACTTGCCCCAAGACCAAGACATGGAATTAGCAGCGGGGAAGTTTGTTGGAAAAAAAGAGAGAACAATCCAATAAACACTTTTCAAAAGAAATTTTTTTGCACAATTCAATCGCTCAACAAATACTTCCCTCTGGGAGAAGCCTATGGATGATTGGACAAATCTATGTCCGTATAGTTCTCCTGTTTATTGCGAAATTGTAAAGACCGTAGCAAAAATTTGCTTGCATGTAAACTCTTTCTTCCCAAAAAAGCACCTTTAAAAATTAATTCGATTACGTCAAAGTTTTGAATGCGAATTCTTTCTTACCATAAATGCAAAAGGTTAAATTTTTCATGGTCAATGAGAGTTAACTTCGATCATAGTGCACGTCCTACTATACAATTAGAATCGTATAAAATAGATAACAATTGAGGACGGTTTATCGTTTCGCGTTGCAGTTCTTTGGAGACAACCAATAATGCTGTTACGACGTTGTCAAAGACTTTGTAGACAATTGGATAACTTCGAACGTGGTCACATACTAGTAGGGATGCGTTAAGCAGGCTGGTCATACCGAGCAGTAGGCTGCCACTTGCACAGTACAGGCACAGTTGTGCCAAAGTTATGGCAACAATGTTTGGCGCAAGGTACTCATCGATGGAATCAAAGATTCGAAAGGCGAAGGCCCACGTATGCGAGGCAACATCAAATGATTGTGCGACAGGCCCGAACTGCCACAACATCTTTCTCTATTAAGGTGCTGTTCCATATCGCTATCTCGCCCACCAGCGGCCGAGCGGTAAAGTCGTTGAACACTGGTAGTTCGGTCCGAGGTTCGAATCCCTCGAACGGGCTGGCTGCTTGGGCGTTTTCGTGGTTTTCCCTATGAGTAACGTGTATACGAGCCAGTTTCCCTTAGAAAGTCCTCCACGAAGGCATCCCTCCCCTTAGGCTCTCCCCTTAGGCAGATAGCCTAAGGGAGCTCCGTGGGCTTTGCCATAATCACACACACACATACCACTATCTCATGGCGCTTGGCAGAAGGTGCAATTAACAGCAGCGCGTTCGGGCGGAAAGCGGTGACCAATCAGAAGCGAACTCGAAGGTGGTACTTTCCGAAAGACCGCGCGGGTTGACTCAACTTCAACTTTTCGCCGCTTGCCGCGTCAGTTTCAGATATCTCGTTTCTAATGACCACATTATAGCAGTTTTTAAATATACTTTCGAAAATTATGCTTTAGGAAAATATAAAGTCAAATGAACTAATCTTAATAACAATTTCAGATGATAATTAAAAATGAATAAGTTGATTGACTATCTTAATAAATTACATAAATTCTCAAGTTTATTAGGAGGAATAATTTTTAATTATCAACCACAATATATATATGGTTGGTAATTTGTACACGATAATTTAAAACAATAGATTGTTACGAGAAAATAGTGATGGAATTTCGATTCCAGATTTTGAATTTTTACTTCAAATTTATATCAATTTAAGTTTGCTCCTTTTGTCTAATTATGTAAAACGTTGGCTTCCTGAGACAAAGATTGTGGATTCAAGTGTCACTGTTAGTGTATCGCTACTTTCAGTAGCGATACACTAACAGTGTAAATATTTTTAAAAAGTATCCAACTCCGTTACGAATCGAAATCCATCACTATTTTCTCGTAACAGTCTATTGTTTTAAATTATCGTGTACAAATTTCTAGTTTCAGGCACCTTACTAGACTGGTTATCATCAGTGCTGAGGGCAACAGGCTGAGTAGGAATAAGAATAACTTTGGGTTTAGCGGCATTTGCGTAGTTAATTCCTGTGCGAATATGCGCAGAGTGCGGATTTTTAGCAAACTTCTTAAAATACTCACCTCCACGAAATGAACTGACGTGTTTTTGAGAGCAGTTACAGAAGGTTGGTTTATCAGTGCGTTTCAGGCCACACTCCGAGGAGAGATGATTTTTGGCACACTTCATACATCGAAGGGGTGTTCACAGCTATCTGACGAATGTCCGATTTTTTGGGAGTTGTAGTAAACAAAATTCCTGAGTTTAAACTTATCGATTTTAACAGCAAAGTGCGGAAGCCGATCAATGTTATAAATATCTTCCGCATTTGGCGTTGGTTAGGAGTTGCACTTGGTAAATCGATAGTGGAGCTTTAGTCTTAAAATTCCGAAGATGTGCACTTTAAAGTGGAGTAACGACAGAGCATGATGAATTTTATCCACATCAGTATTACCAGGTAATCCTTTTATCACAATTTTAATCAAGACAAATTTAATCTTGATAAGAAAATATCCGATAGAACGTTGGTTTAAGGAATTTCACAATTAAATTGTACTCATTAAGCGTCTCAGGTTCTACACCTAAACAGTGAGGGAAAATTTTTCCAATAAACTTGGCTTCGGTCTTTTCACCTTATGAGAAAGTATCTGGTGATGCTTATCTTTCGTGTTAATCCTCACGTGGAGAACTTTACTGAGGCTGGGCGCAGGAAGCACGTTTTCCACGTTACTACTAGCGGTAGTATCCATGCTTTAATCAATAACTAAGGCACTAAATTGGTTGTTCATTTCTAGCTGCGGGCTAATTCAGAACTATTAATTTTTGCGAATTTCTTCGGTGTGATGAACTCATTTTCGGGAGCAGCTTCAGTGTTTTCAATGACGGCACTTCGTTTATCCCAATCCGCAGGAATTGGAATAATTGGGTAGGGTTCGATACGTTTGCGAATTAGGCAGGCTTCTGGGTGGTCGATGCTGGCGATGTAGGTTTCACCTTTTTCACGAAGCGAACTTGTTAATGTTACATTAACAAGTCCGTTGGCCAAGAGTTTGAGATAATAAGGTTTCAGTTTCTTAATCATGCCATTCGCAGAGCAACGAGATAATCACGAGCTTCCTTGATGATAGGAATAATTTGTAATGCAGCGTCATAGTCCATAGGATTGCGTACACAAAAGACACGACTAAGAGGTAGAAGTAATTCACGTCCATAAATAAGTAAACTGGAGAGCGGTAATTTTGGCAGGAAACATGAAGTATCCATCCTCGGAAGATGCACAGTCTTGAGTCCGGTCGTATCTCACGTTCAATGAAGACAGACATACAGGTGTGATACAGGTGTTTTCCCAGTAACTGAGAGCAGTAGCTCTCTCTGGCCTTATATAGTTTCACTCGATAACCGAAATAGTTGCAGTACTTAATGCTTCTCGAAATTACTGGATGATATATGAGGACCAAATACAGTTACAGTTACACATGAAATAAATTAGAATTATTCAGTTACAATACCTATATATGCACCGGACAAAATGTCGGCTAGTTTGGCGACCAGTGGTGATTTCTCGCCAAATTTGGCGACAAAAATTAGTTTCCAAAATTGTTGCCAGTTTGGCGATATCTCGCCAATTTACCGACATACCCATTTACTAAATGTTAAATAGACATACTCCTGAATTCTTACGTTTCCGCCTTTCCCCCCCATTTTTTTGTCTCTAAATTTCTTTATGTTACATTAAGAAAAATACAATAATTTCACGTATAAAAGCACTAAAACCATCTATCTATGTACCAAAAACAGTTAGGCACGTACGGGTTCGCAATTGATTTAATAAAATAAATAAAAACAATTATCTGATAAAATTTATTTTATCAAGATAAACATTTCAGACTACTGGGATTTTCCACAGAAATACTCGTACAGGTGTTCACAGAATCACATTGTACAATCAGTAGCTATATAGTTCAAACTACTAAGAACGTTAAACAAAACGCAATGCCAAGTGCATCAAATTAGAAAGCTAACACCGAGATATCTCAGTACTCCGAACTCACGCTGAACTAACAACCAAAACTGACACGTGAACCTTCTCTGCTTTGATACCGGTTTTCCGGAAACCCATATATTTTCTGAAAGCTTATGTCACAAGTAGAAAAACTGTGAGGGACAACCATTTAGGAGCTATAAGACCCACAAAGTACCAGTAAAATGTTGGAAACATGAAACCAAACGTCGCTAAAATGCTCGTTTCACGTATTTATATTAACTAATAATATGATAAGAGGGTGAAGATCCCAATATAAAGGGAAAAACAAGTCTTTGGAACGAAACAATATGCGTTGGGATGTTGAAAATCTGACTTGTTCTCGACTTCGAACAAAATCTATTACAAGAGACAATCAATGTGCAACTCATCAAATAAACATTGAGACGAGCAGAAAGACAATTAAAGTGGGCACATTTTGCAAAAGCGTTAGCCTCACACTTAATGATACTTTGTGAATTCTATAGCTCCTAAACGCTTGTCCCTCTGCCCCTACGACTTCACAGTTTTTCTACTTGTGATATAAGCTTTCAGAAAATATATGTTTAACTTGTGATAAATTTCACTATACCATTATGTGCTCAACTGGCGAACCTGTAAAGCCAAATGAGACTGACAGTACTGTTATTTCAAGTAATGTATTGTCTAATCAGTCAACTGGTAATGAAAATGTGTATTTGCAAACTCTTGTTTTAAAAATAGTATTCGAAGGTAGACAACTTACAGTTCGTACGATGTTGGACAGTGGTTCTCAGAAATCTTATCTCTCAGAAAGGGTCATCGCGTTTTTACAACTGCGTCCTAAATCGAAACAAACCATTATACACGGTTTGTTTGGGGAGAGGGAGACAAGTCCTCATTCCCATTTAGTGTTTGATGTAAATCTGAGAAATTTTGAGGGCATGTATGACCAGAACTTTGAAGTACTTTCTCAAAACAAAATATGTGGATGTGTTCCAAAAGTAGTTGATCCCAATACCCTAAAATCAAAACACGGATGCACTGGCCTTTAGCTAAGGTCATTCGACTAATTCCTGGAAAAGATTGCCAGGTGAGAACTGTAGAACTGAAGACTCGAGCTGGTACGCTGCTTCGTCCCATTCAGCGAGTTTTTCCATTGGAAGTGCAGTTAACGAACAAGCCCACTGATCCCATACACGATAACTCTTTTACTAATCCTATTTCTTCTATTTCTAGTGATGAGCATTCAGATTCTAATGACTCTTCAAATGACTTTAGTAACATCCTGCAAGGTGCTAAAGTTTCAAGATTTGGACGTGTGATCAAGGTGTCTCAGAGATTAGATCTCTTCGAAAATGGTACTGTATGTCTTTGAACCAACCTGAAATCGACTCAAAGAGGAGGAGAATGTTGGAGACAGCTGCTGCAGACAGACGATTACGTAACGGCTGGGCGAAGTCGATAGAAGGAGCGCCGCATTTGATTGGACTATTTTTATTATTCTTTTTTATTTATTTTTTATTTTTATTTTACTGCGAACTAAGCGGGGAAATTCCCTTTTCACTCAGTTATATGTGTGCACTTGATAGAGTAATGTAACGTTTTCCGTTTGTGTGAGATATCCATATTAAAATCTTTATATTAATAATCCCTGCTGTGATTACTCGTATTAAATTTGTAACCTGCACGTTGTAGCCCTGAGAGTTGCAACACTATATGTGATCGCGGTTAACGTTATCATTCGGATATTGTTATCAAACTGCGGTAGTACAATACGAAAAGAAGGAAAATACATCGGCTATTAACAGTTCAGTTAATATGATCAAATTATCATAGAATGAAATTTTTAAATTGAAATAAAGTCTCTAAGTAAAAGATAGAATCGCCAAATAGATTAAAAAAATTGCCAAATAACCGAGAAACATCACCAAGTAAGGAATTATGTAAAAAAACTACAAACATGTTTTCGTCAATTATTTAAAATTAGTCAGACATTTAAAATTAGACAAAAAAGCAACTTTAGTGTGACGTAGATTTTGAATAACTATCAGATTCGAGGCGATCAGACGCATGCACGCACAAATAAAAGGACCCCTCCTTTTATTTGTTATATATCTCCCGTTCTACTAAGCCGATTGACGAAATTCAACTTGTTTTTTCCACGTCTCTTCAAGAGTATATTAAGCGATTAGTGGTCAGCTTCTTTCATTCAGTTCAAACCCCCAGTAATAGCCTTATTAGCACTCTCATACATTCTCCGCATCCCGGTGAAAAACACTGATACCCATGTGACATGCTACCCATTTCAGAATTACAACTTTTATTGAGTCATTCACACTAAAGTGACTCTACGGTTTTTCTCCCACTTTGTCGCACTTCGTATTTTGTTTCTCTTGTGTGTACATGTATTCTTCTGTGAAATAGTTGTTAAAAAAATAGTTAATTATGTATGGATTAGTAATTAGGTACTTAAGGAAAAAAAAATGTATTTAACTATTAGCAATTATGAATTTAAACTCTTGCTCATTTAATTATTTAGCACATTCAGTTATATTTCTCATAATTCAAAACTTTTATCATGTTATTCGATGAGGGGTAGGGCTATGGCGCCCAGGCACCCTGGTGGTTAAGCACCGCAGTTCAACGTAATCCCACTGCTACATCTTGTAACGACACTGAGCTCCCCCCCCCCAATTCGCCGTCGCTAGAGCTACTAGCACTTTATAGTAGTCTTAGCCGCCACTAGCCAACACCGACTCTACTTGCACTAGCGCGTACCTGATTCTCTTTCCCCCCTCCCACACCTCCTTCTACACTATGCTTACTTCCAGATTGCTTGTAAAAAGATGTTCCTACATCTAGACACTTCAGAATAAAATACGATCTGAGTGTGTGAAAGCACGACTTAGGATATCTTCCTTTCTGATGGCAACAGCTGTCTACTTCCTATATCCGATTTATTAATATTTTGGCATCAACAGACGAATAGTACGATGGCATCTAGTGGCAGAGTTTTGGTGAATTCTGTCCTTTGCAAAGGTGAATAAAATGCTATAAATTTAACATCATATTTATTATGCAGAAAAATTACAACAAATGTTAATACAGAAGCTTGTTAAGATGAAATATTCATAGCTAAAGTCCTTGAATTTGGCATTCGACATTGTTATGTAATAAGTCATCTCTGAAATTTTCAAGTGATTTACTTTTAGATTGAATTATTGCTTCACGCAAAACTGCATGATTCTCTAGTCAGGAAGAGAAGAAAATTCCTGATATTTATATTCTAAGAAACATAGTTTTAAATTCTAGAATTAGTTCGGTATATAATATATTGATAATTTTTCTTTTCTGATCTCTTTCTTTTTGGTTAATTTTGTGGATTAAAAAAATGACACCCTTCAAATTTTTTTGAGAGAAAAATCATTCAACAGATTTAAAGTAATAAATCTTGTGACACTGAAATCAGGTTTAATAGTACTATGAAGAAATAAATTTTATTATACTCGTTACTACTCTATCAGCCCTACAGTGGTTAAAATGACAAAACAGTAGAAGTTTTATTTTCTTTATTCCTGCTTGTGGAAGAAATTCCACATAAGTTTTATACATTTTCAGATTTATAATATAAATATCAGCTTAAATTCTTAATAAAATCAAGCAGATTGTTAACAAGAAAACAAGCCGATTGTCCTTCTTTTAAGAAGATTGTCATCAACTATTTCATTTGCATAGTTAATCTGTGATATCTATGGTATGGTAAATACGGACTGGAATATGAGTAAGATAAAATTCTCCATTTTGTCTCTTTTTAATCCCAATTTATGTCTTCCATGTTTTTTTATTATTATTTATAAAATATTCCCCACGTTTTTTCATTATAAAAGGTGAGTGTATTATTTATAGATCTTGTATTAAGACAATTAATGGATCGCTTTGATTAATGAAAATATTTTAATATTATGCAAAATGCTAGAAACTGAAGTTAGAAAACACATACAGAGCAAGAAACAGAAAAATCCTATTTTGGGATAGTGAAGCCATTTGGTTAAGTATTCGACATGAAAGATCAGTGCTTGCCACAAAGACATCCACTTAATCTCTTATGCAAGTAAAGGAAAACAACAGTAATAACAATAGTGTATAAAATAATTAAGGGAATGTCTGATTAATTGAATCTAAAATATAACATTTTATAAGGCAGTCTTAATTATATTTTACACACCCACCAGCAACTAAGTGGTTCAGACCTTTAAACACTGGCAGTTCAACCCTGATTCAAATGCTGGCAGGTTGACTGCATTTGTGATTTTTGTCATGTGTAAAGTGATTAAATTTCTTCTAGAAAGACTTCCACTAAGGCATTCTTGCCCTTAGGCTGGTAACTATAATGTGCTCTATTGTAATAAATTTAAAATATGAAAAATATGGGTTGAGAATAGGAGATATACTAGAATCGTACACATCTGTATGTAAATTAGAATATGTGGTGTGATTTCAAATAAATGTTTAAAAGTCATGTAGAAAAGTTCCTTTGAAGTTTTTAAGTTTAAAAAACATATCCCAATTGTATCATTCATTGCAGTTGTGAAAGCTGGAATGAAATTATATGGGGCTGGTGAAAGAAGACATGAAGATCTATGGAAGTATTATTTCTTGAAGTCAAACTTTTCCAAGAAGGAATAATCAAGGCCATCTTAACTCATGGAAGACCACATTGGCCCAGATGGCTTTTCATTCAAATGATCACAACCGCCCTAAACGCCGGAAATTCTGATGTTTTCTTCCCTCCCATAAGGCATGCAGTAGCAGGTGCAGTGTCCCCAAATGCATTGCATCAGTTAATTGCAGACAGCTTGTTCTAAAAGGATTTATTTATGGTTTCTTATCTTTATTTGTTAGAAATATAAAGGATGTCATTTGAAATCTTCACTTTTCTTTGTGGGTTAATGGATGGGAAGGGGAGGAAATAGTTGTGACTCTCGAAATCTATTTTGGGCAGTTCGTTTTTTTAAGATACAAGTTAATTTAAGGCTTTGGTTTTTAAAGAGTTAATGTAATTACAGAAAAGCTTATTTTTAATTTATTCATGAAATTTGCTGCAAAATATTACTAATGTGAGCTTTTTGTAGCTACAGAATGGAAAATAGCCACAATTAGTTTTACAGTTGTGACTTTATACCTGTGAAAGAGCATTGTATATTCTTTAACTGTACAATATTGTATGGCTCATTGGAACTTGGTTAGGCACATGCAGAACAAAGTGAAATTCTCTTCTTCATTGACAATTTGATATTCAAGTTTCTCCAATTATTTTGAGAATTATGTTTGATTAATAAATTTGAATGCATTTTTTTATTATTCCTTCCAGTTGTATTTAGACATATATATACATATATAAACGGAAGAAATTATAAACAAAATCCTTTAAATGTCCACGATACATTTAATGTAAATTGAAAGATGTGTCTTAATTATCCAATTTTAAAATACTTGTTTATGAGATGTTATGTGGTAACATGTATCCATATACAAAACTTTATTATGTATCAAAGTAAAATGATTATTTTACATTGGTAGGTTTTAGTAATTAAATATTTATTGCATTTTATAAAATTATGTATACTTATTCAGTAACGAGTCTTGGATATTTAGTTACATTTAAATGTAAAGTCCTAGCATATGGTAATGGCCTTGGCGTGATTTTGAAAATTTTCGCCAACACTGAAATGACTCATTACTGCTCATCATAAGTGTTGCATTCACCACTCGTAATAATGTCACGAAAAGTTGCGAAATCCTGCATGTACCATATATTAGGATTAAACCAATTTAAATATATGATATACATGATAAATTATATTTCCTTTCCTTCCCTGAAATTCTGAGCTATTTTGTGTATTTATTTAATACACTTTATGAATCTGAAATATATTTTGTTTTTCAGGACATTTTAATCCAAGCCCTGTTTATGCACTGGTGAGATGGAACTCTGGAGAAGCACCTCAGAAGGTAAGCTTGAAGTATTATTTTTATCCATAATTCATTTTCAGTTTTAATTGGAGATTATAAATTCATGTTATAGTACAGGAGTTCCCAAACTTTTTCAATATGCAGCACACTTATAGTTTTGTTATTTTTCCACGGCGCTCCAGTTGTAATATTTTTACCACAGTGTTAATCAAACACATAAATGAAAGCGACATTTTAGTGAAAAAGTATCATTTTAATTGATAAGGAAACATACAAATTAAATACAAATAAAAGAAACCTTCATTGTCAGATTAGGAAGTCAATGTGTCAAGTGAGCTTGTTGATCCCCACACAGTTTTTCAAATTGCAGAAGAAGGCTTGATACAGCTATTTTCATTTCTTACTCCACAATGATTCTCAAATGGTGTTTGCTCCTTAATACAGCATCAGATTAAAATCCAGCTTCGCGTAGATAGGATGTCGCAAGGGAAATGAGGCTCCTTAGAGTTTTAGAACTTAAATAGGATACTCAGTTTTGATTGAGATTTAAAACTCCATTAAATCTGAGCAAGTAAATTTCATTTTTAGAATGTTATCGCAAAAGGGTTTAATTAAACTCTCTTCATCTGATGAAAAAAATCTTATATGAACATACATTTCTTTACATTATCTCCCGCACAGTATTTTGTGAACCAAATACTGAGCTTTGAGAGGTATTCCATGAAAGGGGACAGAAATTTCTGTTGAACAATGACTTTATTAGAATCTGTGTATTGGTACAAGGTAGAAAAACAGCCTTGAGCACCCAGTCATTCAGTTTTCTTATGTACAAATGCAACTTTTTCTAAATTCTGAAATCTTTTCTACAAGTTTCAAGATGTGCATACATTGCCCTGCAGTGACAGATTCAAGACTCAAATATGTTAACTAAATTTGTTTCTCAAATATGTCACACTAATATGTTAGTTTTAGCAAAATGTCTGGTTCGGGAAAATACTTAGCAATCTCCTGACCTTCCTCTTGCAGAAAAGTGTGAAGTTCTTGATGCAGCTCAAACACATGAGACAGGACATTGCCATGTGAATGCCATTGTGAACTGCAATAGAATAAAGAGGCCGTGTGTTCAATTTTCATGTCCTAGTACAGCGTTTTTAAAACTTTTGCTTTCAGCGGGCTAATTTTTATGTAGTTTATCATGTCTATGACATATCCAGCGCAAGTGCACAGTTTCAATGCAAGTGCTTTTTGCTGCAATTAAGTGTTTTGCAGTCCTTCTTAGCGACCAAACACTAATCGAGTGCCATCAGTACATACACTGACACACTATTTCCAAACTAACTCATTTTCCATTATAAACTTGTCGAGCATTTCAAATAAATCAAGCCTTTGTGCTTATATTCTTATAGAACAGAAGATCTTCAACAAAAATATTACCATCCAGGAAACATACATAATATATAAGATTTGTATTTTGTTACTGTTAGTAGCCTCATCTAACTGCAAACCGACTGCAACCTTACTGCAACATTTCATTTTCTCTATCAAGTAAACACCGAGATGAGTTATACATTAAATTCTTCGACTATATTGTTGTTAGATAGAGGTATATTAGAAATGAATTTTCTTGCAAGTTTTCCCACATAATATTAACCATCTTGAGAGCAGCCGGTAGAATAAGCTCTTCTGCGATGTTGTGCGATTTTTTTTCCAGTTTACGTTTTGCAGACTCTAGCTGTGCGTTATTTGGAACTAACATTTGTTAGTGAATAGGCTACTTTGATTTTGTAAATCTTGCAACATCTTATTAAAAAAACTCAAGATTTGTCAACCAAGTTACGAGGAATGGTGTCAAATCTAGCTTTAGCTTACTTGGGAGCATAGTTTTGAGTGCAAAGATTTTTTTAACAGACATCACATGTATCATCTTTGTTTATTTCTACTGAAGTAAAAAAAAAAAAAAAAAAAAAAAAAAAAAAAATCAAAGTAACTCTCCTAATAGTCATGAAATTTTTGCTTCTTTTCTTCTTTGCCTGTTGTCGATTCCTTATCACTCAAACTATCATTACTATGTTTTGTTCATTTAATAAAATTCTTTTTATTTTGCAAAATATTAGTAAGGACTCGATGATTTATTGCAATATTTCATCGAGATCACAACTTTTTTTTTCACAGCTGTGTAAGACTGTATGACTTTTACTCACGTATGAGTTCAATATTGACAGTCGAGAGCTAAAAAAAGAAATGTCAACAGATGCCAATGCTCGGAAGACAAATACAGTCAAAAGTCATTAATTCGGACACCCATAATCCGGAATGATCTATAATCCGGACCTCAAAGCTAAAAACTTTCTGCGCATGCGCCGCGGTGGCACATGCGCACAGGCGTTTTACGCGAGCGCGTAAGACCTTGACTACTGCGCATATGCGTGTGCGCAACTGCAGAATACGTTTTCGCCTGCCTGTTTAATGTATAACAGACGGTGTAAGATAAAATTATCTAATTATCTATTTCAGTTAATGTTAATGATTGCATTGTTCCTTAATCTTCGAATTGGATCCCGCTTATTATTTTTAGCAGACTGTAAGAGCAATTTTATAAAAGTAAACTTGAACTTTCGATTATGTCAAATAGAATTTCCGATGCTGGAACTTCCAAAGGATCTACAAAACGAAAGTATGTTTCGATGTCCAACAAACAAAAATTGGAATTGCTGCAAAAAATGGATAAAGACATGAAGAATGTGACAGAGAGGTTAGTGAAAACGAAAAAATTTCAATTGACAAGTTAGTCGGTATTCTCGGCACAGCAATTAACGGGATTTGAACAGCGGAACTTTGTAACTGAACAAGAAATTATGTCTTTTTATAGAATTAAAGAGAAAGTATTATCACATAAAATGAAGCAACTTAAACAACTTACATTGAGAGAAATGTTTAATAAAGTAAACAAATAAATATTAAGCTTTTTTTTTTGTAAATTTTGATACCCTTTAGATTATAATTGTTCTTTATTTCATAAATTACGGTTTCATATTTTTAATTTTCGAATTTCTGCATGCCATCTTACGAGATTTAAACTGATGATCTATAATTCGGAAAAATCGATAATCCGGAATCGCCGAAGTCCCGACGAGTCCGGATTAACGACTTTTGACTGTATAGCAATCCTATGAAAGGAAGTAAAAAGAATTGAATATAAATCTGATGCAAAACACAGAATTATTTGCTAATTGAAGGAGCTATGTGATAGAATAAAAGGGTGCTTTAAGAAATTAAGAGCAAAAATTCTTTAGATTGGAAGGAGAAATAAAGATGTTAAAAATATACTAAATAAATGGTATTAGATGAACAATTGAAATATAAGTATTGAGAAAAACTTAAGGAACTATTGTTTCAAGAAACGGAATAAAAATAATGAAATGTATTAATGTACATGAAACGTGGGCACCGTGAGATGCCCCTGTCCTTACTTCATGGCACCCCGGGGCGCACACTTTGGGAACCCCTGTTATAGTATATAAATTCAGATAATCTATCATTCTTTAACTCAGAACTTCAAAAAACTTGTATTATTATGTGTTAAATATATTCAGCAACCTTGTTAATTGTGAGGATACAAAGTAAGGTATTTTGAGAATTTGAATAAGTAACTACTTTGTAATAATTTTTTTTTTTTTTTTTTTAAACTATGTGTTTACTGATAAGTTCATACATGATTGGATTTTTCACTTTCCAACCATAGCAAAATTTTATATTAGCTTCATTATATGAATTAACTGTTTTGTTGAAAATGATCGTATGGTATTTGAAATAAAAGTATTTAGCAAAACTTTGATTAGTATTTCACATCTATATTTGAAGAAAATTATTGGATCTTGAAAAATTAAATATTGTAGTTGTGGAAGCTGAAATTTTTAGACTGGGCAAAAATTTTTAGGATATAAAACAAAACTATGCAGACATGTATGCACAAAAACACTCGCAAGATATATATGTATTTTTGGGAGTAGGAGAAGTTAGTTTACATTGATGGCCCCCCTCCCCAAACAAGTACAAATTCTTAAAAAAAAAGAAAAAAGAAAGGTAAAGCTTTAAGAGATTTTTGTAGCATTAACAATGAAAACAGAATAAAGGTAAAAAAGGTAAAGAAGAAAGACATTTTCTTTCATCAAATCTCAAAATCCTAATTCATCACCTATATAATAAATAGCAGTTACAGTACAAAGACTGTAATCTGGACGTCCATTATCCAGAATGAATTGTAATTTGGACTCAAAGCCACAAACGTTTTTTTTGTATGCTTTACACATGCGCATTTAATGTTTATGCATGTGCGTTTAGCACAAAAAACGAAGCAATTTAAACAACTTACATTGAAAGAAATAGTGGTGAATCTTCAGATTATGGTAACTTGGCGATTTTTTGGCGACCAACCCTGCTACAGCAACCTGCTAGTTTTTTTTTTTTTTTTTTTGGATGCCGTTTTGTTTTTAACAAAGTAAATACATGTTTTTTTTTTTACTCAACATTTTTTCCAACCATCTGCGAGCCGAATTACACTTATGGAACTTTTATGGAACAAAAGTGTTTAATCATGATGAAGATTAGGTGCGAAATTGGGAGAAAGTGCAGAATCGCCCATTGCTTCGTGCGTTTTTAAGAATTGCACATATGCAGTATCCATGTACACGTCGACCTATTTTCACTTAAAAAAACATCTCAGAATTGCACAAAAATGGCATTGTGCACACTCTTGACTTTATCCATATACACATCGACCTATTTTCACTTAAAAAGTCAAAGAAAACTGACAAAAATCCAATTCTTCTTACTCTTGTAAAAAGTGCCAAACAAATAAGTGGGCGATTCTGCACTTTAGCGGCAAAATTGTTTCTAAGTGCTTATTAGCTAAAATCACGATCGGAATTTTCTGGAAAATGTCACATGAAATGTCTCATGATCTCTCATTTCTCTCAGACAAAATAATCTGTGATTCGAACTGTGTACTTCTCAGATTATCGCTAAAGTGTTACCTAGTAACCAAAATGTCTTACCAAAATGTTGCCAAACTATCTGTTACCTTATTCCAAAGATTAGCCAAAATGTTTAATAAAGTAAATAAATAAATATTAAGCTTTTTTTTTTTTGGTAAATTTTGATACCCTTTAGATCATAATTGCCCTTTATTTCATAAATTACGGTTTCATATTTTTAATTTTATAATTTTTGCATGCCATCTTACCAGATTTAAATTGATGATCTATAATCCGGAAAAAGCCCTAATCCAGAATCGCCGAAGTCCCGACGAGTCCGGATTAAAGACATTTGATTGTACATATTTGAGGATGAAGAGTTTTTAGAATTAAGAACTTTTTTAGAAGAAGTAAATAATCCTAATGTTTCACTAACAGAAAGACTGTGGAATGATCTTACAGAATTGGAAACTCTTCTTTCTACACCTTATACAGTCAAAAGTCGTTAATTCGGACACCCATAATCCGGAATGATCTATAATCTGGACCTCAAAGCTGAAAACTTTCTGCGCATGCACCGCGTTGGCACATGCGCACAGGCATTTTACGCATGCGCGTAAGACCTTGACTACTGCGCATATGCGTGTGCGCACCTGCAGAATACGTTTTCGCCTGCCTGTTTAATGTATAACGGACGGTGTAAGCTAAAATTATCTAATTATCTATTTCAGTTAATGTTAATGATTGTGTTGTTCCTTAATCTTCGAATTGGATCCCGCTTATTATTTTTTGCAGACTGTAAGAGCCATTTTATAAATGTAAACTTGAACTTTCGATTATGTCAAATAGAATTTCCGATGCTGGAACTTCCAAAGGATCTACAAAACGAGAGTATGTTTCGATGTCCAACAAACAAAAAGTGGAATTGCTGCAAAAAATGGATAAAGACATGAAGAATGTGACAGAGAGGTTAGTGAAAACGAAAAAATTTCGATTGACAAGTCAGTCGGTATTCTGGGCACAGCAATTACGGGACCTTGAACAGCGGAACTTTGTAACTGAACAAGAAATTATGTCTGTTTATAGAATTAAAGAGAAAGTATTATCACATAAAATGAAGCAACTTAAACAACTTACATTGAAAGAAATGTTTAATAAAGTAAACAAATAAATATTAAGCTTTTTTTTTTTTTTTTTTTTTGTAAATTTTGATACCCTTTAGATCATAATTGTTCTTTATTTCATAAATTACGGTTTCATATTTTTACTTTTAGAATTTCTGCATGCCATGTTACGAGATTTAAACTGATCTATAATCCGGAATCGCCGAAGTCCCGACAAGTCTGGATTAACGACTTTTGACTGTATAGCCACTAAAAAGCTGCAATCTGAAGAATTGACAGGAGGCGAGAATGGAAGAATGGTATGTTTGTTCTTTCTGAAATGGAGGGTTTATTGCAGAAGGAATCATTTCTTCAATAAAGAAAAGAGAAACTAGTTTGCTAGACTATGAGATCTACATATATATTGATGGATTCAATATATGTAGATTTGAAACACCGAATTTTCTTGGATGATCAACAAATTAAAAAGGCAAAGAAAGTCATCTATGAACTTTCATTAAGAATGAAATTATTCTCAGAGCAATTGGAGAATTCGAATCAGGACAGTCAAACTGCAGACATTGCAGTTGAGTCTCTATCATCCTCTTCTAGTGATGAATTAGATTTTAAGAAATATTTTTGGATAATATTGAAAAGGCTAAGGCAAAGTGAATGAAAATAAAGAATCAAGAGCCTTTAGGTATAAAAATGAAAAAAAAAAAAAAAAATACAAACAAGATTTCTACAGAGCCTTTGAAGAAATAGAGAAATATGATTGCGCTTGCAAGACACATCTTTTAGAACTTATAAAAATCTATCCTGAAAAGTTAAAAGAAGTAACCCTAACAGTAACAGATTTTCCTGCTACTCAAGTTAGTAGACTCTTCTCAGCTCTAGAAAGACTCGACTCTTCTCAGCTCTGAAGTTTATCAAATCGGATCTATAGGCCTCCATCAAATAAGATCTTGCCGAAGCTATACTGTTTCTTAGAAATAACTAATGCCAGTTTTTCTCTTGCATAATAAATGCTAATTACTATAAATAATTTGCTAAGCCATCAATTTTTTTTTCTGTAGCATCTATTACTTTATTTATATTAAAAAATAAGCTGTAACCCATGCATATATGTTTACATATATATAATTTATTTACTAAAGAATATTTATTATATTATCTCCTAAGATTAATTTTAGTAGAATTATCTTAAAAGAGTGAATCCATACTTAGTAAGTTCAATTTCAAAAAAATGTTTTAAAGTAACTTGAATGTAAATTGTTAAAAATGTTTAACGGGGACTTGAATTAAATCATGAATAACAAAATTTCAGTTGTAAAAATAAATAAATTAAATGCAAGTAAGTAATCATTGCCATTAATCAGAAATTAGTTGACTTTTCAAGGGGAACAAACTAACTCCCGTTCAATGAACATTAATTAAGAAATAAATAAATACGAAGGTGTTTCGTCTTTTACTCGAGCAATAAGGTGATGCCAAACCGGCAATTCAAGTTAGGCCAAACATTTCCGTGAATAGAATGGATTAAGAACCAATGCAGAGAACCAAAGAACGCATTTCGATTGAACATTAACTAATTCAATTTTGAATGAAAAGCAATTTCTGCAGTAAAATTGATATCGCTGGAGTAATTGTCCCTCCTTTTTTTTTGACAGGAGTGTTATTGTGGATGATCCAGCAATAGTTATGATTAGTGTTACAATCATTGAAAATAAATTTACAGATTTTTTTAAGTTGAATTGAAAAATAATAGTCTACATTTTTGTTGTAATTATTAGTTCCATTTGGTATAAATCTGAATTTTAATGGTGTTTTATAGAATTTGGGAAGTGCATATAGGTTAGTAAATCTTTTGTAGCTTGGATTTAAAGTAATATTTAGTTTTTTATGAAAAGTTTTAATACTCTTTATTATAGATATTTCTGTAAGGTTGGCTAATTGATAAGTAGTTGCATTGAAAAGTTCTTTGTGAATAATTTCTGTGTAAAATTGTTTTCATATAATGCTAAAGTTATTATTTGCTTTATCTATTTTAGTAATAAAAAAGTTTTTAAAATTTTTTAATATCTTATGTAAGTTGCTGATTGAGTTAATATCTGATGTAAGTTATTCATGATTTAATTCAAGTCCTCGTTAAACATTTTTAACAATTTACATTCAAGTTACTTTAAAACTTTTTTCGAAATTGAACTTACTAAGTATGGATTCACTCTTTTAAGATAATTCTACTAAAATTAATCTTAGGAGATAATATAATCAATATTCTTTAGTAAATAAATTATTATTAACTAACTTTGCAGCAATTGCGCAAGTAGTAGAATAACTCGATTTCACACTAGTGAATTTAAGATCATACAACATTTTACATATATATATATAATATATATATGAGGGAGGAGTCATTAAAATTAAAGGAGTCGGAGTCAATCATTTTCCCTACTGACCCTGGTTAAAACTTGACTAGTGATTTTATTATTTGGAAAATCTAATAGACTTTACAATTAAAAAAAAAAGTGAAAGAAAAAGATCTGGGGGAAATGCTATGAAATAACAAACATTGAACTCATCAGAACACGTAATATCGTATAGTTTAGAGATTACAGCTGAATCAGAAAAGATGTAGTTTAAATTACGTGATTATCTGAAATCTAGTCAACAGTGTCTATAAATTCTGATTGAATTACGTTTCTAATACATATGAATTGATTTTTAATGAATTCATCATTAAAATAGTATTTTTTCGTGTATCAAGTAATATTTTTAAATTAAAATATTTGCATCTTCCGATTATTAATAATAGAAATACTGAGTAATAATTATGAATTTTTATTATCTAACAGGAAATATAATTATTTTTATTTTTATTTATTTTTTGGGTTACATGTAATTGATTATTTGTAAAATATTTTAATATTTCAGACAAAGTTTGGGCCATTAAAAGATCAGGACAGAATCTTCACTAATTTATATGGAAGGCATGATTGGAAACTTAAAGGTGCCCTTGCTAGGGTAAGAATTATGAATTAGAATGTTTATAATGCATTTTATATGTTATATTGCTGTGATTTAATAGCTTATCTTTCATGGAAATTTAAAATCTTTTTTAAATAAAACTTAAGCATCAGAAAAAACAAATTTTTTAAATCCAAATAAAAAAGCTTTATCTTTTGGGGAGGAGATATCCTGTCTATAAAATATATTTGAATATGCAAATTGTTGAATAAGCTATAGTTATTTAATATGCAATACTAATATAATGTTGTATTCTTTTTGTATTTCTTTTGGAACTTTATAATTTTAAGAAACTGTTCACCTATAAGAAAAGGATGAAATATGATGCAAAATGAACTTAGAATGGCCTATTGGTATCTATTTATCGTATTTTTAAGTAATCCCCAAGGTGTAATTGAAGTTACTAAACTTTTTGTTGGGGATGATTTAATGGAAATAATAATAATAAAAAAATGAATTTAACATGTATTATGTTTAACTGGCTGCAGGCTTAAATGTCAAGAGAAATAAAGATACCCATTCTTCATTGTCTTTGAGAAAATGAGAAAAAATCTAGCACTTGAGGCACAAAAAACTGAAATAGCTAATTACTGGTTAATATATCTAGTAATTGCATCATCTTTCTGTATATATATATATATATAAAAAATCTAATGTGGACACTTGTTTCTTGTATGTCTATTAAATTAAACACAATTTTTGTGGCATTATATTTAAACTTATTTCATCAAATTATTCTAACTTAATTAACTGAACCCTCAAGGCAAGTTGAAAATGGCATAAAAAATTGCAGTTTTGAAATTAAATATCCTCGCCAATTGTTACTGTCAGAAGTCAAACCTCTTGGATTTTAATTTTTCATAATGATTATAAACCTTTCCCCAAATATAAGTCAGAAATCAGGAGACCCCATTCAAAATTCACTTTCATTATTTGTCCAAAATTAATTTTCTTTTTTAAAATTTGAAATTGCCAAAGTATGAATATTTGTATCATTTTAAACTCTTCTTTAATTGGAAATATATGTTTACGACCAACAATAAAAATGATAATTAAAAGCTGGGTAAGGACTTTTAAGTGGGTAAGGTATTGTGTGTGTGTTTGTGTGTATGTATATATATATTGCAGCTGGCAATACCAAGAGTGTATGTGTAAAATACAAAAAACACAATGGCTTTGCTCTAAGCAAACAGGCAACCTCTAATTAACTTTCTATTAATTAAACTATTCAAACAATTGAATAGTTTGATGCAGTAAATTTAAAGTTAATACTATTTAGTTTAATTTACTATCACATGTAATCTTGGAGAATCTAAAAGAATTGGTGGCCTGCTATTTTAAGTGAATAAAGATATGGAGTTTTTAGAAAAATGGAATTCTCCTGCGTCTTCAATTCGGCTGCCTTCCACTCCCTACGACCACACCCGGACTCTGATGTGACTAGATTGCTAAGCTTCATCATTTTCAATGCCCATCTACTGTAAATATTTAAATACTCGGTGACTATTGTCAGTTGCTAGTAAAGCAATTTTTCCATGCCGATTTAACTTTTACTATTTAATACTTATAAAAAATTTTTTTAAAAAATTAATATTTCTGAAAAATGACAAATTTGTAAATTGGAATTAATTTAGACTTTCATTATAATTCTTTTACTTTATTAGCTTTGTTAATTTAATTTGAAATATAAGAATTTTAATAGGAGTGTATTTCCCTTTAATTATAACTATGTTTAATTAAATAATTGCAGCCTAGGTGCAGGATTCTTAATAGTCCTTCCTTAAATTTGATTATTTGTTAATATATGTAGTATTATGCAAGATATATGCATAGATGTCACGAAAAACATCCATTTTGAATCCATTTTGGAATAAAGAATCATTTATTCTGTCTCTGCATGCAGACGTGCCGCAAAGAAATAGTTAAAGTGGATTCAGGGATGGTAAAATTAATATTTCCATTGAAATAGCTAATTACTGGTTAATGTATCTGGTAATTGTATTTCCACTGAAATGTGGATACCAAAATGTTTCACAATTACTATACTTCTTTTACTTCATGCAAGGAAATAAAATTTATTCCAATCTCCCCTTTTTTTATTCTTTCTAGATGTGAAGTTTAATATTTTCTGTTAGCTTTTGAACACAACAAAAGACAATTTCTTACATATCTGATATTTTAAGACATGCTTTGTAAATTTTATCATCATCTCAGTAACAGAAATCTGTAGCAATTAACTTTTGAGTGCAGCAAAGGTCAATTTCTTACATACCTTATATTTTAAGACACATTGTAAATTTTATCCTCATCTAAGTAACAGCTGTCTGCAGCAATTAACTTTTGAAGTTTTTTCATTTTTACTTGCTTTTAAGTATTTGGGTAAAGCAAATTTCCTCCTGTAATTATATTAATATCTGGGTGATGTACTCTTTTTTTTTTTTTTAATTGGAAAAAGGTCTAGGGATTTTAATTTTTATCTTTAGTATGTACATGGGAAAAAGGTGGCTTGAGGGAACTGAAATGAAATGTACAAATATGAACTGTCAAGACTGTGAAGCATTAACTATTTTTAATCTTTCAGTATTCATGAAAATCAAATCATTTTGGTAAATTTTAATTAAAGGATTTATTTGGTTTATGGTACTTGTTGAAAAAATTACATTTCAGCTCTATACAGAAAATTAAAAATTTTCCTTGCAAATTATATTCATGTAGTTTTTTTGTTGATAATTTTAAAAGCAATTATAAGTTGCATATATCAAAGTGAATGAAAATTCAATTGGAATAAGAGAAGCTAAATTAACTAAAAACGAGCTATTGCAGAAATGTGACTAGTTTGCCTGTAAAGTTCTTGCAAATTTTCATTGCAACAATAACCTAAGAAGCAAATTTGAAGACTTTTAGAGCAATCCCCGTTTGTTTTTTAGCTCGCCGTGTTAAATGAAATTTGATTGCTGACTTTCTTAAATATTCTACAGTGGACTTGAATTTTTTTTAGTAATACCTATAATTTAATATTTTTTCATTTAATGACTATTAAATTATCTGTGCTTAATTGATAGTTTGAGTTAAATGAGATGGCAAAACTTAGTTGCTGAGATGTCTTGCCATTTTGTATTTATTGCATTTTTCCAAAAAAAAAATTAAATTATTTTGTTATTAAAAGACACTTTTTAAAGTAACAACATAAGTATAATTTGACAGTACTGGTGTAAATGCCTGTAAATTTACTTATATATTTAATACTGAATATTGGAGTTTAACTCTCCAAATGCCCTAACTTTTTTTTATTCATTCATAAAATATACAGCATTTATTATTTTGATTTGCACTGTGATTTATATTGCTATTTGTTTTCATAAGGTTTAGAATATGAGAATTATTTTTAAATTGTTATAGGAAATAAGAAAGTAAAATATTATAACTAGGTAATGGATGTGGGAATAAAAAAGTAGTGGCCCAGAAGATGTTAAAATGTTCATGTACGGAGAGATTTCATTCATCCATCTATTGAAAGTGAAGATTGGTAGCAAAGCAAGTTCTATAAGCCAGGCAAAGTAATGGTAATGAACTGGGATGAATTATGAGGGTTAACAAATTTTAATGCTTCTAAGAGTATTTTTTTAAAATTATAACCTATTGTTATCTGTTATTAATTTATTCTTAAAAAAATTCATATCTTGTATAATGCAGATTGCATATTTTCTGTAATTTTTCTGAAAGTGTAGCAAGTGAATTTGGTGTAGTCTATAGAAAGGAAGATGCAGAATTTCTTCTTAACCTTTTAACTGTCATGCCCGAGATTATCTCGTGCACAGCACTGGTGTTCGAAAATGTCATGCCCGAGTATTTCTCGGGGTAATTTTTTTTTTGAGTGCATCGTATTGTCATATCCGAATATATATCGGGAGATGTTTATTTCGGCTACATTTGGTTTTTCCAATAAAAAAATTTGACAATTTGTGTACCCAAATCATCAAAATAACTTAACAGTTAAAGGGTTAAGCTCATCAAATATGATATACCAAGGAAAGATAATAAAGTTATTGATTAGTGTTATGAAAGTATGTCTTAATAACATAGGTTACTTGTCATGATTCGTGGATGATGGTAATGCATCACTATGTCTTTTACTAAGATCTAATGTTGAACTAGAATAATTGGTACTTATGTATTATTTTGTTGGTTGTCACACTGTCACCAAGCAGTGCAATTTAGTTCTAGTAATCGATAAGAAAGATATCACAGCACATTTGTTCATAATGTTTGCCCTTTAATTTGATGTAACCATGGCTGATTCTTGATAAGCCACCTTTGTTTTTATGAACAAGGATATAAATTAATTGTTATTGTTGTATTTTCCCCTTGCACTTTTTTTGTGGGGGGGGAAGAATAAAATTTAAGATCTTTTACAAAACAGTAAACAGTGAATTATTTTCAAAGTTATGGGGATTGTACTATAAGGTATTTTATAACAGTTATTTTTATTTCAATGTGCTTTCCTATCGATTCTTTTTTCCACTTACAACTCCCTACCAGAATGAGTTTTTAGAATTGCTTTGAATGCATATGAGTTAGAAGTAGTATTTAAGGAAGGTTCAACATACTTTGAGAGAGAGAGAGAGAGCTAGGAATCCTGAAGTTGCCTTCGAGCTAAATTTCTCTTGAAGCTGTTGCGCTCGGCCGTATATTCCGTCCCTTTTGATATTCACCAGCTAGTTTAAATTAAGGGTCAACTATGTTAGACCTTGTGTTTAGCTTTGGCTAAGTCTCTCTTAGTTAATTAGAGTTTAGTTCTTATTTCTTATTTTGAGTTCAAGTCCCAGTGGAGGCTTTGCTGTAAGCCCGAGAAAGGGTCAAACTGTTCATCTTATTTTGAATGAAATCAAGGGTAATTAACCTTCTTGAGTCTACGTCATTAGTTATTTGAAGTCACTTAACATTTCACTAGGTTCCTCGACATTTCCATTTTGTACAAAAAGAGTGAGGAACTCTACAGTACCATAAAAAAAGTGTCTATTAATGGGCTTGATATAGTACTTTATTTGAAAATGGATAAGCAATGACAATGCATGGGAAAAATTGTAATGAGAATATCCATTTGAAAATGAATTTGGTTCGAAGGTTGTAAAATCATATTTGTGATTTGCACTGTGGTTCATTTGCAACTGTTTAAAGCTGTTGAATGAGAAAAAGAACAGCTGGATATAGCCAATAAAATAGTAATAGGTTGGAGCAGTTATCTGCGAGAAGTTTGTAATCATGATGTTCTAAACATAGCTTTTGATGAAATCTGGCACAGGTTTTAATAAATTTTCTTTGTCAATTAATCTAAAAATATTTAATCTTGAATTTATATTTATGCATGTTTTTTCTTGTGCTGAATTTGTAATTTGTATCTCTCGATTACATAATAAATAAAGTGTGTACTTGTTAACGAGACATCAGTTCCTTTAGGTTTCTGTAGGAATGAATTGTGCAATTTTGGTGGGATCTTGCCAACTTCCATGGTGTATGGGTTTAGTACTGAATACAGTCAAAAGTCGTTAATCCGGACTCGTCGGGACTTCGGCGATTCCGGATTATAGATTATCAGTTTAAATCTCATAAGATGGCATGCAGAAATTCTAAAATTAAAAATATGAAACCGTAATTTATGAAATAAAGAACAATTATGATCTAAAAGGTATCAAAATTTACAAAAAAAAAAAAAAAAAAAGATTAATATTAATTTGTTTACTTTATTAAACATTTCTCTCAATGTAAGTTGTTTAAGTTGCTTCATTTTATGTGATCATTTCTCTTTAATTTTATAAAAAGACATAATTTCTTGTTCAGTTACAAAGTTCCGCTGTTCAAGTCCCGTTAATTGCTGTGCCGAGAATACCGACTGACTTGTCAATCGAAATTTTTTCGTTTTCACTAACCTCTCTGTCACATTCTTCATGTCTTTATCCATTTTTTGCAGCAATTCCACTTTTTGTTTGTTGGACATCGAAACATACTCTCGTTTTGTAGATCCTTTGGAAGTTCCAGCATCGGAAATTCTATTTGACATAATCGAAAGTTCAAGTTTACATTTATAAAATGGCTCTTACAGTCTGCAAAAAATAATAAGCGGGATCCAATTCGAAGATTAAGGAACAACGCAATCATTAACATTAACTGAAATAGATAATTAGATAATTTTAGCTTACACCGTCCGTTATACATTAAACGCGCAGGCAAAAACGTATTCTGCACTTGCGCACACGCATATGCGCAGTAGTCAAGGTCTTACGCGTACGCATAAAATGCCTGTGCGCATGTGCCAACGCGGTGCATGCGCAGAAAGTTTTTAGCTTTGAGGTCCGGATTATAGATCATTCCGGATTATGGGTGTCCGAATTAACGACTTTTGACTGTAATATGTATCAAAGCCAAATCTATTTATGAATATTAAAAAATTATTGTTTTGAAATATAGTGTAGGAAGTAAATTTTATTGATCTAAATGCATAAATGTTTTTGACACATTTGATTTGAATAAAAATGAAAACCAGTTGAAAGTTACATTCAAATCTGATTATAATATGGTGATATGTAAATGATTAGATAGTATTAGATAATATTAACTTTATCAGCTTAAATACTTAAGCGTTTTTAGTTGGGTAAAACTTGAGGGGCATATATATAGGTACTGAAAATTTTTGGTTTGCCTAATATGAAAAATATACCAATTAATTTTTTATGACTTATGAAATCAAAATATGTATGTAAAAATATTGCATGTTTTTATATTACCTGTTCATGCTTTAATTAAAAAAAAATAAGTGTTTTTGGCTGGAATATCTCTGTTTAAATTTGCTACTTATATTGGGTTGAAATTTTACTATATTGTAAATATTTGTTTCAATAACTTACTTAATAATACAGAAGCATCTCTCTCTCTCTCTTTTTTAAATATAGGGTGATTGGTATAAAACAAAGGAGATATTACTAAAAGGTGTTGACTGGATACTAAAAGAAGTAAAAGACTCTGGATTGCGTGGAAGGGGTGGTGCTGGCTTTCCCACTGGTATGAAATGGGGCTTCATGAATAAACCAAGTGATGGGAGGTATTAGTTTAATTATATCTGTATCTCATGTTAGATTTATAATTTTATCAATTCATTATTATATAAAATGTACTTTTTTAAGGCCAAAATACCTTGTTGTTAATGCTGATGAAGGTGAACCAGGTACATGTAAAGATAGAGAAATCATGAGGCATGATCCTCATAAACTAGTTGAAGGCTGTTTGGTTGCAGGAAGAGCTATGGGAGCAAGGGCAGGTAATTAATCTGTCTTGATGCTTTTAGCTATTGTATGTTATATCACTCAATATTGTATTTAAAATTTTATTCTCCCTGATTTTCATCTATTTTCATTCCCTATTTTCATAATTTGAGTATTCTTCTGAAAGCATTAATATAATAAAGATTTAGGTAAATTATGCACATTTTCCCAATTTATACATCACATGAAAAATTAATGTTTTGGTATAACTTTTTTTGCTACATTTCCGTTTTGCCAGCGCAGGCGTTAAAGTCGCCAATAATGGTACAGTTGATGCCAAACATAATATCCTCACTGGTAACCTTTTATGCCTCATTTTCAAAATAATTCACAGCCATTTCTTATCAGATTGATTATTTCTTTCAATACTGGCATACAATTACATAGAATTTTTACCAGATAGTTCAATTTTATGCCGTAAGGCCATTCACGGTAATTAAGTCAATTAGGATGCAATACCAACACTCCACCCGAAGGCGAAAATATACATAAGGCAAAATCAAGGGTTAAATTCATCAATTCTAATGAGAATGCACTAGCGAAGTAAAGCATTGCGGTTTTACATAATTTCCAAGTAAGCTATTCTTGCGATTTGAAATAATTCTTGCATTTAAACTTGTATTCCAAATTACGATTTAACTTGAAATTAATGTAGATAATTACTGAGAGAATTAGATTTTTGTAGCGTAGTTTATGCGAGATCAGATCACTTGTGGTCACGTGATATGAAAAGGCGAATCAGGATGTTGAACCATGAAAGCATAGTAAATTCTTAAATTAATATATTTTTACAAATTTATTGTCTTTATTTATTGGCTTTTTTACAAAATTTTAAATGATATTAAAATATTTATGCCTTTAAAATAAAAAAATGCTTAGAACTAACATTTGTTAACATTTTTTATGTATACATGTCATGTATGTTGTATGTTGTCGCCAATAAAATCTGCTTGGCGAGATTTGCGCCGGCAAAACAGAAAAGTAGCCCTCCCTTTTTTTTTTCAATTTGCCCAAATTTTGTTAACTCTTTCACAATGTGAATTACATAGGACATTTGAAAAAAAGTGACTGCAGACTTAAATTCTTAAAGTAACTAGTCACAGATATGTCAATCAAGTGGAGAAAAAGAAAAAAAAAAAAAGAAAAAAAAAAAAAATCTTTATTTTCTGTTTTATTCAACTGATCCTGAAACTTCCATTTTTCAAGTCATGAAAGCACAGCTCAGGATGTGCAATAGATTTATTGCACTGCACAGTAATTTTTTTCTCCACCACAGGAAGATATTATTAACCATCCAACACTTCATTCTAAATCATATTGCCATTATATATTTTGACAACTGACATTTCAGAGCTTAAAAGTAAAAGAAAATTGTTTGATTCTGTAGAAGTTTTTGTGTGTTCGCACGCCATCAAATATGAACAATCAAAAGATTATTTTTGGCATATTTTGCTTTTTTATTATTGAAAAAATACAAAGTTTGTCAAGTAAGAAAAAAAAAATCTGTGATGTGTAATAGAATGCCAGTTTCAAAATTGTTCACAAAATTTTTTTCCGGGAATTTTGATATTAAGGATACACCACATTCTGAAGGGCCATTTGAAGCTGATGAAGACCAAAGAAAAGTATTGATTGAAGTAAAAAGCTGAATAACAATGTCAGAAAATGCTATGAGATTAAATTGTTGAATTCAACTGTTTATGATCTCATGAATTTGACTTGATTTTTATTCAAAGCTTAATATATGGGTTACATTTGTTCTTGGGGGGGGAAGAAGGGGGACTTGCTTTGTTGCATTGATATCTGTGACTTGCTCCTCTCAATGTCAAGAAAATGATCCATTTTTTAAGGAAATCATAACTTTCCAGTTATGGATTGAGATGGATTGTTTTACCATGTTATGGATAATGAGAAATGGATTGTTTACCATGCAAGTGAAATTTTGAATAAATGTTTTTCTAACATTTTGATTATTTTAAAATATGGAATTTAAAACAATTTATAATATTTTATAAGAATTTTATATTTGAAATAGAAATTTAATAACTTAAGTTTCAAAATTTTGAAAGATTTTTAGCATATTGCCATTTACTGAAGAGATTTAAAAAAATCGGTGTAAATGTAAATTATGTTTGGCTAGTGAAATTCTTTTTAGCTGCAATTTGAGAAATGGTTCCAGGTCCAAGTCTTAAACGTGAATATCTTGAAAATGGCTTGTAGAATTTTTACATCATTTGGTTTTGCTAGTTGGTTTATGTAATTACAGTAAAGCCTCGAGGGCTATCTGCATAAGGGGAGGAATGCCTTCGTGGAGGACTTTCTAAGGGAAACTGGCTCGTATACACGTTACACTGAATGGGGAAAACCACTATGTAGTTAGATATTTCTGTTTTATATGAATATAGATTTTATACGAGGAAAAAGCTTATTTACAGTTTATTGTGATGTGTTGACTTAGTTTTGTTTCAAAATCGCAATAACAACCTTGTATTTAGCATATTACAACACTCAATCGATTTCGAGGGCTGCTAAAGGTCCCTCCTCATCAGGAGAACAAAATTCCTAAAAGGGAAAAAAAGAAGAAAAATAAAGCATAAGCAGAGTCTCAGAAACACGTGGTCCATATTAGCACGCACGGGGTCATAACCGGAATTTGAATCAGAGTTACACTGGCCGCCTACTTTTACTGAGCAAGGCTATCTGATCAAACATAGATGAAATGTGCTAATAAGGACCATGTGTTTCTGAGACTCTGTTGCTTATGCTTTATCTTTCTTCTTTTTTCCCCTTTTTAGGAATTTCGTTCTACTGATGAGGAGGGACCTTTAGCTGCCCTTGAAATCGATTGAGTGTTGTAATATACTTACGCTAAATACAAGGTTGTTATTGGGATTTTGATTGTCACATTGGCATGTTTCTCTTCATTTTTAGTTTTGTTTCTTTTCCACTATAAATGCTGAGTAAGCAGTATTTTTATTTATTGCCAAAATTGATGTGCATAAGCTATCATTTGTGCCATAGTACTGAATAATATCTTTTACAAATACTGTATGATAAATTTCAACAGAACTAAACATTTCTTTTTTCGCTGGTAACAAATCAAGATTTGTTTAATTTTATTCAATCGGATTAGGTAATGAAATAATGTTTGTTCTTGATTAGAAGTGATGGTACTTCCTTATGGTTTTGGTCTTTTTTAATTAAATGACCTAAAAAAGTATTGATTAATTCACCACACGACATAAGCCTTTGTCAAATAGCCAACAGTGCTAATTATGGTTATTTGTAGTCTACCCATTATGAAAAGAGCTCTGGAGCAAACCATCTTTGTATTTGTGTCATATTTTATATCTTTCAAAAAAAATTAACAATTGTTAATGACTAAAGAGTGGAGAAGAATATATGATATATCATTCTTCCTAAAAAGTAGCATTTTACCTTGCATTTGAATTTGCATAAATGATGAGGAAATTAAACTTTATTATTTAACTTTTTTTTTATGATCAGAAAGGATTTGGAAGGGCAACTTAAAAAGTTGCAAGTGAAAGAAAAATGCAAGGTCTGACAACTTGGAATGAGAAAATGTTTTTGCTGCTATATTAAAAGCAGTCATGGAAACGTGATAACCGCAGATTATATGTGAGAAGTAAACGTGCACTATGTGAGTTCTTAAATTTTTCTTAATTAAAACTTTATAATTATATTGGTGCCATTAAAATAAGGGTTTATAATAGTAAGGAATGATAAATCTAATTAGTATCAAGTTTTTTTTGGCATTCAGTTTCTTAATTTCTGGTTCTTTGTGAAGAATTTATAAATTACTAACAAAATGTAACATATTCTTTTTAACACTTTTTTTGCCATGTTGGGCCCACTTTGTTAATATTTGCTGGATATAATATTAAAATGTCGTGAAATAAGCATTTAAGGAATGCAGATAAATTTTTGTTTTCAGAAAATATATATAGAGAGATTAATTCTAAGTGTTTTAAACAAAGGTAGATCAGAATTACAAAAACAAATCAATTTTACATTGGAACATATAACCACAAATGCCACCCAGGTATGATAAAAGATACAAAAAGGATAAAAAAATAATGGATTTAAGTACAAAAACACAACATGTTTATTAGACCTGCATACATTTATAATTTAACTGGGAATGCCGAAAGTTCATACTGTTTTTGGCAATATGTTAAGATATCCAGTTTAGAAATATTTATAGTTTTTTAAACTCTAAGTTCATCCCTTACAAAATGTTGATGATAGGTGCACATCTGTATGTTCATGGTATAATCATACTGGAGCTCATGTATTTCAGTTAGGTGTCAACGAATCAATAATTTCAGTGCTACTGTAATGATGCATATTACTCATGTAACATTAACGTGTAGAACGATGGTGACTCATGCTACCTAGTGCAATTTCTAGCAGTATCTATTACATGTGGGTGGCATTTACAGCTACATCTTTCTATGTATTATTATTATTTTGAAATTCCTGAACGTTTTTTAAAATTTTGTCTAACATTTTTTAAAATCGCCTTATATTTTTTAACATATGCTCTTTAGGCACTATTTTCATATACTTCATGCCTCCCTTTCCCCATGAAAATAGTTTCTTAACATCATCTAATAATTAAAAATGTAAAATCTTACATACTTTAAAAGGAATATAATTAAACTAGAAATGATACATTTTATTGAGTTTAATTTTGTGAAAGCATTTAGTATATGACATTTCATTTTTTTGTCATCTTATTCTGTATTTTAAAATTTGTGGGATGCTTACAGTTGTTATTTTTTTAGCCTATATTTATATTCGTGGTGAGTTTTATAATGAAGCATCTAACATGCAAGTTGCCATTAAAGAAGCCTATGAAGCTGGTCTTATTGGAAAAAATGCATGTGGATCAGGCTATGATTTTGATGTTTTTGTCCATCGTGGAGCTGGGGCTTATATTTGCGGTGAAGAAACAGTGAGTTGAAATTTTACTGAGATTATATAAAAATAAATTCTCATTTCAAAATTTCCAGTAAAAACCATATAAATTTTTTAAAATTAAGATGAATTTCCATCTTTCTTATATATTTTCATAATTAATAATCAGAAGTAGAATACTTCTGAGTAAATTTTAGTCGTATGTATAATGCTAGCCTAAAATTCTTTTTTTTTTTTTAAATGTCTTTTATAACTTTAAAAAACAGCAATGTGAAACTGTAATTGTATAAATTACTTTTGGTCCATTTGCTTAGCTGTTTTTATATTTGAAATTTTAGAGATACAAGTATGGAATTCTGTCATTGCAAATTCACAAATCTGCATGAATTTTTTTTTATTCTTTTGCAGTGTTTAGCAGATTAAACAGTGCTGATTGCAGTGTTTAGCAGATAAATGATTAATAATAACCATACAAATTATGTTTGTTGTCAAGAAATATTCTCTGATATAGATTTGGGGTTATGAGAGTGTTAGTGAAATTGTTAAGAAAAAGCTTTTGCAGTACTATTTAAATAGCTTAGCTTATAAGATTAGAATTGTATTTCTGTACAGAATACAAAATTTCTTTTCCAAGTATAATTTATTAACTACATTATAATGCTTCTTGGGATTGCCTAATATGTTTTGGGAATTATTGAAAATTGCATGTACACAATGACGAACTAATACCAGAAATGTGTGGTAGTGTTTTACAGGAAAAATACAAAATGCTTTTCATTCTTTTTTGAGAGAAATATTTTTATGATTGTTTTCTGGTACTTTTTGAAGAATACATTGATACTGCTATTAATGGTAGTAGAATGTATAACTATTAACAGTTTTTTATTTACTTGTTAATGTATTCAAGAAATACAAAAGTTTTCAGATTGATTTTTTTATTTAATGTACCAAAATCAAATGCTAAATTTAAAGTTTGCTGCATAAATTATAACTTTAATTATGTTTGATTTTGATTTTATTAAAATCAATGTATTAGGAATCTGGCATCTTATACATGCTCCTCCTCTAAAAATAATCAAGTTTAATGTATCTATTCTGTTTAGGATCTGGAAGAGAAATTTTAACCTCTTAACTGTTGCATATATTTCAGAAAAATGCACCAAAAATGAAAATTTTGTTTGACAGTTTAATTTTGTTTTTTATATCAATATAAAAAGTTAGAAAATGGTTATTTAGTAAAAAAATATAATTTTAAATGCAATAACTACTGTATTTACTATTTTGACGTGCACATAGAAAAGTAATGGATGACAGACACATTATTATTCAATTACAGAAAATTAAACAACATTTTGAAGCTAAATAAAATATACCTTGGAGGGGCAGGAGAAAGGTTATCCAAACGTAATGGCTTCCAGTCGAAGACTCATCAACACTTTCCTTATATTCATCAGTAGAAGAATCGACATCCAATACTGAAGAACCTAAACTATATTCCTCATCAGTGTCTGAATCAGACATTGTGAAAAAAGAAAAATTTTGGTATCATATTTACAGAAAAACAAGTGAAACTAAATGTGTGAAAGCAAAACTCTCATTCCCAACACGTGTTTTTGTTTAGCTGAGCAGTTGAACATGCCCACACTATCTCCCGACTGAAATCTATGACAAAGTAGGACCAATAATGCTGTCTATTGTGAAAGTAGAGAATTAAATCATAAATGAATATCCTGAAGTGAAAACAAACTTAGTTCGGGTTTTACAAAATAGAAACACAAATTTATCTTCTGCTCGAAGTCAGTTCAGGCATCACAAATACTGCATGTAGCAGATGCCCGAACTGGACTCCAGCGACACTGGCAAAGGGTTAAAAATCGAGCAAGTTAAACCATTTTCAGTGTGTTACTTGAATTATATTTTGTTACAAATTTTACTTCCTTATATGAAGTAAAGGAAATATTGTAATCAAGGAAAATTCCGGGAACCATATTTTGATGAAAATATCTATTTTGATCACTACTGAATGCAATTTAACAATGTTTTTGCATGATATCTGTACGTAAGGACAGAATTAAGGACTCTTTTTCCCCAAACGAATTATAAAACTGGTTTAAAATTTATTCAGAAGAGATTTTTTTCATGCAGTCTGTACATACGTACGTATGTATGTATCTTGCATAACTAAAAAACGAATAGCCTCAGAACGTTGAAATTTCGTATGTGGGACGGCTATAACGTGCAGATGTGCACCTCCCTTTTTGGTTGCAATTGGCTGCACTGTATGTATATATATATCCATTCTGTTATTCGGCTCAGTGAGCTCAGTTTCTTTATTCTTATATTTTTGTAAATTGTGAATCTTTTGCTTTAGAAATGATTGAATTATGTTTTTCTTATCTTCGGGTTAAGGTTTTTAGTTAGTTAACGTGCATGTTAAAGTTGTAGAATTATCAACAATTTAAAAGTTGTTTAAGCATGGCTAAGCCAAATTTTTTTACTGTAGCAGCCATATTTGTTTACATTTGAAACTTAGCAGAATAGTGGATTTGTTACCAATCTAAAGAAACTAAGCTTCGCAACAACAAAGTAATGTCTTCTTTTATTATTGCGAATTTAATTCTGTTTAATCCATTTTGGAATTATCATTTAAGTTATTAAATTATCCCATATATTGAGTAAGCATAGCCTCCAAAATAAATTAAATCAGTTTCTACGCCTTCACTGTCTTTTTGCCAAGTGAGACCAAAAGTAAACTTTCAGTTTTGTGCACCGAAAAATCTATCTTCTTGCTTGCTGGCCGAATTGCTTTTTTTTGCATAGAAACTCTAATTTTAATTGTAAAAATTGTGTTTTTAATTTTTTTAACTGTATTTGGTGTTTTATGTTTTTCTATATCTTTATATTTTTAATGAAGATGTTTTGTGTTTTTATTATTTTTGCCTTGCCGCGAAGTGAGAACTGAATTAATTAAATGAGAAATACATCTCTCGTGAAATTGGAGGAAATAAGTGTTTCATATTAGCAGAAAATATTGTCGCCAGTCTGTTTCAGACAGAAGAGAATGTTTACGAGTAGCACATGTGCATTAAGTAAGCAGTGCTGAATCATCTGTGAAAAACTGTTTTTTTATTTGTTTAAGTTCTTTTGTACATTGTTTTAGATTTATGATAGTATTTCAATGGAACATGTGGCAACAATTAGATAATTCTTCTGGTGATGTGATTTTTTTTTCATTCTGAGTTATAAAATGATTGAGATCTAATGTTAAGTGAACCTAGCACCAGAGTATCGCTATGGCAAATAAATATAGTGAATTTTAAAAAGTGCGTTTATTGTATTGTGGTTTATGCACTATCGATGAAGTAAATTTAATTCAATTCAATAAGTTTACATGAAATGCTGGAAAAAGTGCATATAATTTAATATTCCACACAAGAAAGTCATGTGGTGTACACATCAGATTTTTTATTTGAATTATGTAGAAATTTTTATTGCTGCTACTAACACTATTATTTATAAGAAATAAAGACAAAAAATTATTTGTGCACATACTTAATCTAAACATGTAGATAAGATTTGTGTAACATTCGTATGTAAATATTACTTTTGTCTGAAAGGAATTAATTGAATTTTTTTGTGAAAATTGATTTTTCTTAATAGAACCTTATCTTGCATTATACCAAACTCTGTATATTATTTGTACATGCATATATGTTTTAGTTTTGTTTAAAAAACTTGGTGCACTTTTCAAGTTTTGTAGTTTTTAATATATAAATTCCTTTAATGGATAAAGATTCTATCAGCTATGTGATTTTTTTCTTTTCATGTATGGCAGGCATAGTATTCTGTGAGTAATAATTGTAAGTATCATGCTAACTATTTAAATGGTTTGGCATTAATAAAGGGTTTATAATTTTAAATTTCTTTCCAGGCATTAATTGAATCTTTAGAAGGGAAACAAGGTAAACCACGCTTGAAGCCTCCATTTCCTGCTGATGTAGGTGTTTTTGGTTGTCCAACGACAGTTGCAAATGTTGAAACAGTAGCTGTTGCTCCTACAATTTGTCGAAGAGGTGGAGCATGGTTTGCTTCTTTTGGTCGACCTAGAAATTCTGGGACAAAGGTAATGCAGTTTATTTCTTTAGTAATTTTTGATAGTAATATATAATACAATATTACATATTTGTGTTTTATTCTGAGAAGAAAAGCTTCAGTAGGTGTCGAGATAATTTTGGCAGCAATCTGAGTACTTGCTGCTTTAAACCCAGAACAAATAACAATGGCAGTAGCTATTTCCACCACATCATAGTTTGATATGTTTTTTTTATTTCTAATTGATACTATGTAATTATTAATATAAATTCATAGTAGTAGAATAATAATTCTAAGTATGTAGTTTCCATTTCACTGTTTAATAACTGTTTAGTAAATAAAGGTACTTATGGTATGAATGCCATCACCTTGACACAGTTTGGTGATTTTTTGTACAAAAAAATGATGATGTATTATTGGGAAAAATGATTTATTGAATTCATATTTTGCATTTTAATTGCTGTTTATTTTAAAAATCAATCAATAAACCTATTTGCTACTTACAAGTAGATTTTTGTTTCTTTTGTTGTAATGGAAATTTCATGATTATCACTTTAAGAATAGCTTAAAGCTGTTGAATATATGTCAAAATGGTGACATTGCTTGTTAAAACTATAAAAATTGTTATCAACATGGTTGCCACAGTCTGGTGAATTAAAAAAAATTGGCGACTTCTATTAAGGTGGTTGTGTTAAGACATAAGTATCAAAATAATTACAAAAATATAGAAAGCTTCTATACACAATCACATGCTTCAAGAACATGCTGAATGTTAAAGATGTGGCTTCAACAGCAAAGCAGATATTTATTTGCAAGTTTTTGGTTTCTGTTGAAGTGCTTATCTCATTATAAGAAACAAATATTGCATGTCATTGCGTCAAGTATATAATGTGAATTAAAAGTGCAGTTATATAAATTTCTCTCCTCTCAAAGCATATTACTTTTACTTTATGTATTTTTCAATTTGCAGTTACATTCTACAAGTTTTTTATGGTATTGATTTTGAATATCTTTTAGGATAAACCTTTTTGTTTTTTAAGATATACCTTTTTGTTTTTTGTCAAATCTATGAAACTTCAAATATGAAAAAAAAATAAAAAATAAAGTTTGGCATAACAGTTAGTGAAATTTTTACGTCTTCATTTTTTGTAAGGTGAGAAAAGTATGAATCACTAAATTTATTAAACTTTTATAAAGTGCATGATGGGAAGAATAATTATTTGATCGTAGGTGTTAAAAAAAATTCTGAACAGTTAATTTTTTAAACAATTTTGAATGGTTGTGCTTCAGTATCTTTAATATGTTACTGGAGAATAAGTTAAATAGTGTTTCTTAATATAAACTCTAATCTTAATAAACAATCTGAATAATGCATCACACCTATATTCAGTTCTAAAAAAACTAGAAGCATTTACAATAGCATGTTCGCTTGACTGGCTGGAATTTGAATAACCTCTTATCTTTGCTGGGTCTTTTGTAATTTTGATAATGACCATTTGCATATATAGGAAATCAAAAAGAAACCCTTTATTACGAAATAAATAGGGATTCCAATGCCTCCCCAGATTTTAATGTTACTTTTATGCGTAGTCTTGTCAATTCAAACTTTGAAAAAATCTGTTATAATATGAATGATCTTTAACATATTTTGCTAATGCTGTATTATTTATCTTAATACAGTTATTGTCTGAATCTGTCCAAACATATTTTTTGAGTTTTATAACTCTTGTAAACTTTTTCAGTATTGCATCTGCATGTTGCATTTTCTGTTGTCTGTGGTTAGTACATTTCAATTTCATTTCTAATTGGTGTAATTGGAAATAATTTGTTTTTCTTGCACATCAGATACAAATCAATAACTGAGCCTTGTAGTTTTTAAATTTTTTTAAGAATATCATTTTATATTCTTATTTAGTGTTTATTGTATTCTTAGAAATAATATATTATTAGGAAAAGTAAGTGTGGCAGCATTAATTACAAACCCAAAAACAAGTAATAAAAACTTTTTTTTTTTTTTTTTTTTTTTTTTTTAGTCCAGATTTAAAATGATGACAAATTTCAATTTATCATCAAATGAAAGTGAAGCTATTGCATTTTTCCCCCAAAAAGTATTTTACTCTTCATATGAATTTTTGAAAATGAGCATGATATACCTCCACAGAAACCAAATTGAGACTCTGTGGGAAAAATCTCCTAAAAAAAAAGGCCTTTGCATCAGCAGCTGGTTTACTGGTTCAGAAATGACATTCTTGATAGTAGTAAGCTACTGTTGTTGATTTATTGCCATCTGAAAAATAAATTACAATCTCACAGCTTATGACACAGTATCCTCACAGTGGATGTAAAATTCCATATAGAAGGCTAATTTGGGTTAGATGAATATTGGAAGGAAAGGAATCAAGGTACAAAGTGAGAGAGTTGTTTTGTAATTATAATCAAGAAAATACCATTTATTCATGACATTTTGAGGAAATTTGAATTTTCAGGGCTAAACCCATAACATTTGGAGTGTTATAAATAGGAATCTGTATTTTTTTGGAAATTAAAGTATGCTGCCTCCCTTTTTTAACATTTCCATTAAATATTCCATTATTTAAAAGCACTGCTTTGAGTTGGAATGAGGGGTATGGTGCCTAAATTCAGCAATATTTTTTCCTTTTTGTACTTTGATTTCTGCATATTTTGCCATTTTGATGATTATCAGTAAAACTGACAGGAAACAAAATAAATATCAATAATTATCTATCTGCTTGCTCCTAAGATAAAGTTTATTGAAGTAGAACTAATAAAATGTGCTGTAGTGATTTGATTAAAATGTAAATATTGATGTTATGAATGAATTATGGGAAAAGAAGAGGAGGAAAATATTATGAGGTGGATAGTATGATAGTAATTTTTTTTTTAAATATGGTTTCAGCTCTTCAATATCTCAGGGCATGTAAACTATCCATGTACAGTGGAAGAAGAAATGTCAATTCCTCTCAAAGAACTCATTGAAAGACATGCTGGTGGTGTTATTGGAGGTTGGGATAACTTATTGGGAGTTATTCCTGGAGGTTCTTCTACTCCCGTTATTCCAAAAAAGTAATGCTGTCTTGTCTTTTAAAAATGTATTATGTTTATTTTAGCATTCAAACATTATTTTTAAGTATTTTTATTCTATTATTTAAAATTAGTATCAAATGTAGATTTATTTAGGATAGTTTGGCAAAACTAGGTTTGGATTAGGGAAGTGAGGGAGTATTGCTTTCAGCTTGATTGAGAAATTTAAATCTTTACCAATTACTTTATATGCTGCAGCTTTATGTACATTTTAAAGTCAGTTATATATTATAATTTGACTTTAATTTTTATATACATATATATTCTGCTCAACCTAGAAAATGCAACACCGTGAAGATTCGGCTATATAAATATTTAAATTTTGGAGTGGAAGAAGTCAGATGATGTAAGATGGAAGTTGGTCATGTAATTATAGCTCGAGATAAAAGGGAAGGAAAAAGGGGACAAACCAACAGTCACTATTGCCTGCTGCTCAGGGAATTGGGAATTTCAAGAAGTTCAACAATACAGAAGAGACTTAATGAAGAGATGCCTCAACGATGACACTGTAGGCAGTTCCAGCAAACAAGTGATTTCATAAGTGATCAAATTGTAATCTTGCATATAGCTGGTTGGTCTTACTGTCGTATCATTGCTAAAATGCAGCAGATGTATCGCTGTGCATAGAATTTGTTTAAATGGATTGACGAAGGAAATGTAAATAGTTGCAAGAGACCAGGTCCAACTAGACATATTTCAGAATGCACAAATCGATGCATATTGCTACGAAATGTACAGGCACAGTGAGATGGCTTCCACGCAAAGCAGTTTTAGGATTGCCATAAAATGGCAATGGAAGGCAGGGTTGCCACATTTGGCAAGAAATCGCCTATTTGGCGACAAAATTAGCGATATGCCATGGACGGATGGAGAACCTTCTCGAACGAATTCTTACTAGTTTAGCCCAGAATGTTCTCGAACACAAGCTGAAAGCTATATAAACCCTTCTGGTCTGCATTCAGTTAGTGTGTTTCTCATTGAGAGGGCGAGCTGGAGTGCCTCGTCTTCGAGAGTGCAAGATAGTTAGTATTGAGTTGGTGTCTCGTCTATCAAGTCAATTCCTGCGGAGTCGACCAAGTTGACAGCCAGGCACCGAGTGCCGAGTGACAGCCGAGTGGGTCGTCGAATGCACCAAAAGAGTCTCGTAGTGTATCGTGGTTAGTGGAGAGTCTCGAGAGTATGTGGAGTTCCGGGAACAACAAAGCAGAGTCGGGAGCTGTACTCTAGTGCTTTGCCATGAAGCTGTCTCCACTGTGATACCTTATAACCTGGAGGGTGTGTCGCTGATAGTGTCAGCGTGTTTATAGTAGTTGATCGACAACTGTAAAAACGTGTTTTGGAGCTGTCCTGACAATACTGGCCAATAAAGTGTGTTTCGATACTTCATCAAGTAGTATTGTCATTATCCACTCCAAATCCTCACGAACCCCATGCAAACATGAAGGAAGAAAATAACGTAACAACTGGTGTCAGAAAAGAAAAACGCAACAATATGAAGAAAATTGGTGGTGGTAACTGCTTATAACTTAGAGTCACAATCAACTACTATGGACATTTCGCTGAATCTGCAGGGAGCTTCGGATGCTTCAATATCTGGGAGAGCAGTTTCCCAATGATAGCTGTAAGCGGGGGCTGCACACAAGCTATCCTTTCAATTTATTCAAAATTCATTCCATTAACTCCAAGCTTTCAATGTGAAAGACTGCAATGCTGTCATTAATAAGGCACTTGGACATGTGAAGGGAACAGTCTGATGATAGTTACTGGTCAAGAGTTTGGAATCATTAGGGAAGATAGAGCCAATTTGAGTACCATTGCTGAACGTCACACTGCTCGTCAGTTTGGCATTGTGGTTTTGGGTACCATCTGTCATGATGGCAGGCCACCCCTTTTATGCATCAAAGGCACATTGAGAGCACGGCAATATGTCGATGAGATGCCGCATCCAGTTGTGCTACCTTACCTTTAGCAACAGGGACAGGGACAGGGAAAAGTGGACGGAGCACCAGAACTTCGTCAGTGTTCAGCAGGACCTTGTGACAGTGCATTTGGAATTTGTTAGCTGACAAGCCTTACAGCATATCCTATTGCTTCCTTGGCCTGCGATGTCCCTCGATCTTTTTGCTGATCAAGCATATCTGGAACATATTTGGTCGTCATTTTTCAGCTCTTAAGGTTTTAGTTTCCATCTCCACAAGAAGTGGTCATATATCCTACTGATTCTCTGTATATTTCAGTATTGTATAAATTTATCTTCCTATAAATAACATCACTTATTTCCATGCATGCTCTGTCTGTGTATCAATTGACATCACTTTCTACCTAATCTTTCATGGTGTTGCATTTTCTATGTATCTTTCTATTCTATTCTATCTTACAACAATGCATTTAATGGTGGAAAGAGCATAGAAGCATAAATAGTATATAAGTGAGAGAGGTAATGGGACATGTCCAAGGTGAAGACTTTCTTCAGAATGAATCAGTTTTGGTTTAATTCTATCCATACTGGTTGCTGTCTCAAATTTGAAATTATTATTAGCTGAAGTGTTGTGTAAGTTTCTGTGCCATAAGTGTTATGTAAGAAATGCATGTAGGCTTTATTTTGAAATGAAGCAGTTCAGAGTAATTTATTATAAGTAGTTACTATTTTTAAGACAAAGGGAAATGACCAAATTAAAATGAAGAGTTTCAAATTAAAGTTAGAATTTCAGCTTATGTGTTTCTTTTATCTTATATTCCTAACACTCACAAGAGCAGTGTTAAATTTTCTGAATAATTTTGTACGAGTTAAGTAAAGATCATAATGGATCTGCATCTATAATATTTTTGAGTAGAATAGTAATAAAGTATTTGACTTGAGAACAATATGCATTAGATGATAGCTTTGTTTGGGGGAACAGAATGAAAAAAATAAATAGCTGAATTACTATTATGCTATTTTGGAGCACTGATCAGTGAAAATTCATTTGTTTGTTACTTTAACATAAATGTAATTTATTAATTCATTATGATGTATTTTTGATTTCTTATGGGCTGAATTATTGGTGAGAAAAATTAATGTTTTATATGATAGTAACCACTGCAAAAGCAGGTTTAATAATACAAGTCACACTTTTAAATTTGTAATTCATTCATTCAAAGCAATATTAATGAAAATTTTGGAGCATTAATAAAATTGATAAAAGAATTCATTCTTTCACTTTCTTTTTTTTTTTTTTTTTTTTGGTGTGTGTGTGTGTGTGTTTTAAAAGTGATGAATGATAATAAATAGCTGAGAAACATTAAATGTTAAATGTTGTCCATTTTTACCAAATGTGAATCATGAAACAAATTACAAGTGATTGCAAAATTCATCTTTTTATTTATTGAAACTATATTTTTATATTATGAATTTTATATTTACAAGTCTATTATTTAGATTTAATATTTATTGGGATGTGCAAATGTTTATCAAATTTATAGTTTCTGTTTTTCAGTTAATGGATCAACAGGTTCTTCCCCCCCTCCCCCATTTTCTGAGAAACTTTATTGTTATAACGTATTCATATCAATTTACTAGATTTAAATTGATGATCTAAAATCCAAAATCATCAAAGTTCTGATGATTCTATATCCTGGGTTTTACTGCAGTAGAAATAAGGAATTCTGTTTTTCTTACAAAAGTGAGGGTGATTGAGGAGAAAAAATCTTACAATTACTTTAAAAACCTTAACCATAACTGGGAACAAAAGTCAAATTCACTATCACATTAAAAAAATGCCAAATGATGCACATGAAGTTGAGTTAATTGCAGAAGCAAAACTTCTCATCCTTAATTTTTGCATTGGAAACTAAAAATCGATGATCTGGCACTCAATTTGTCTCAGAGGTTTGTCTAATGTAGATGAGCAGTTTCTATTTGCACTTTTGGTGATACATATAGCTGGATTTTTATAGGGTTCACGTAAATTCAGCTTATATACAAGCTTTCAATTTTGGCTGAATTTGTGCACCAGAATCTTGCATCTTGGTTTATATTTGAAATATACTTATTACATCAAAAGTATGTTATTATATCTGATATTCATAAACATAAATTTTGTTCTACATGTGCGATATATAAATTTTTTAAAGCAGAAATTTTTAATTTTAGAGTATGTGAAGATGTGCTTATGGATTTTGATGGATTGGTTGCTGCACAAACTGCTTTGGGGACAGCAGCTGTAATAGTAATGAATAAACAGACAGATATAATTAAAGCCATAGCTCGACTTATAGAATTTTACAAGCATGAAAGTTGTGGACAGGTACTTTAAATTTTTTTTCTTGCAATATAAATTTTATTTTCGAAGTTGAAAATTTATCATTTGTTTATACAAATATTAAATGAGTATTTTAGTAGCCAAAATATATAAATATTTTCAGATCTTACATTGTCCATTTTTTCAGATCTTACATTTGTTTAAAAAAATGTTAAAACTTTTTTATTTAAATTTCAGTGTACACCTTGTCGTGAAGGTGTTGGTTGGATGTACAAAATAATGAATCGTTTTGGTAAGGGTTTAATTTATTTATATTTCATATAATACATAGTATAAACATTGTGAAATTTGTAAGAGTCCTCTTTTCTTTGCATATATATATGTATATATATATATATATATAAAATATATAATGCAAAAATTATATGAAAAGTTATTGTAAGTTCGAAATAAAAGTTAAACAAATTTGCAAGAGTTTGGAATGAGAGTTTCTTTATTATTCAAAATGTATAATATTCTCAGATACTTGGGCTAGTTTGAGTAGCATAACCACTTTTATCTAATGGTAACAATTGATTATTTATTTTTATGATTTTGTTTGATTATTTTATGTAGTGTTGGTTAATTACTTATATGATTTGTTTAGCATTAGTATACCTCAGTTCAAGATTTTCTGAAAAAAAAAAAAAAAATTATAACAGCCAGCCTGGAAGTAAAATTTTTAAACAGTTTATGAAGAAATGTGTAAGACAGAAATAGAGCATTTCAGATGATCAGCTTCCATTTAAAGATTAAAATGGTTAACTGTATTAATGAAGTAAACCTAAACTGCAGATTCTCCCAACCTGCTCAATAAATCAAATAAGATACACTATTTCAATTGTATTTGCATATTTCCACGAAGAATTTACTTTATTTCATTTATTGTACTGCTGATGAATGTGATGCCAGTTCTTCAAGTATTTATATTTGTATATATTGTTTAAACCTTAATATATATTTTTGTGCAAGAGAATTTATTTTCTGATATCATAATAAATGTAATAAATAGATGGCAAAATTGCTTTATCTGAAAATAGTATTGACAGTGTTTGTTATATTTAAAAAATGAAAAGTATTGAAACATTCAGCAACAAACAACAACTATTGCAGAAATGCAGCAAAATATAAAATTTCTAACACTTTTTTTTTTGGGGGGGGGTAACTTGGAAATAGAAAAATATAAACTGCATGTTGTACTCAAATTTAAAAGTACGAGAGCAATCCCATAAATAAGGTCTTCTGCATTTTTAGATATATGAAATAACCTTTTTTTTTTTTCTTTAATACTTACATCAGTTTAAAGGTTGAAGACTACTTTATTTTTCTACATAATCACCATTTCAGTCGATGCTTTTTTGTGATGCTGTGGCAGTTTCACAATGCCCATGTCATATCAGCTCTCCATGTTCTTCAGGAAGCATTGAACATCATCTTTAAACTCGTTGTTGGAGCAGAACCGCTGTCCAGACAAATATGTTCTTTTAACCTAGGCAACAGGTGGTAGTCATTAGGTGCCCAGTCCGGACTATATGATGGGTGGATGACAACATTCCAACCAAATTTTTGCAGAAAAGCGACAAATTGATGAGTGTTGTCGCGGAGATTGCTTAGCCTTTGCTCAGTATTCCTCTTTTCTGGTTCTAAATTACCCTTCTGAGTTTCTTCAGTGTTTCACAGTACCTGTCAGCATTTATTGTGGTTCCAACAGGTTAAAAATTAACAAACAATACCCCCTTCTGTTCCATAAACACAGTTGTCATGACTTTACTGGCAGACTGTGTTTACTTGAAATTTTGCTGTTTAAGCAAAGAAGAATGCCACATTGGCCATTGTCTGGTCTCTTAGGTGTAAATTGGAATACACAAGTTTCGTCACCTATGACAATCAAGTCCTTTGCATCTGCACAGTGGCAAAGAAGCAACTCATTGCCATCTCTTTTCTGTCAGCATATTCCAATACTGCAACTTTTTTTGTTTGAATCCTATGGGTGGTATTTTGGGAAACACCAGGAACAAACATGCAGAGAGCATCCGGACTGATCCTCCAATTTTTACACATGTTTTGCTCAACCTTTATGACTGTCTGTTAGAAATTGAGGGTCTACTTACTCCTTTCGTGATCATGAAGTTTGGTATAGCTGGCTGTAAATTCTCTACACCACTTTGCAAACATTTTTGATATCCATGCACGACTGTCAATACACTTTATCAACTGGTGATGAATTTCAGCCAGTGTAATGTCTTTTGCATTAAAAAAGCAAATAACTGTGCGAACTTTGCACGTGGTGATGATGTTTAACGGGAGCTCCTTTTTGAATGGCAGCCAAGCTAAGACTGAGCATCTCAGCAAAGGGCATACACACTTATCTGGGAGTGTAGGAAGCATCACTCAGAACAGTGTGGCCAACAACCACACTAACAGTTTCACTTTGTCCCCGAAAAATAGGAGACCTTATTTTTGGGACTGCCCTCATAATCTGATAAAGGCTTGATTTAATTATATATGAAACATAATGAAAACACACTCATATTTTTTAGTTGAAGGTAGTGCTGAAGCGGATGAAATAAACATGCTTTATGAAATAAGTAAACAAATCGAAGGACATACTATTTGTGCTCTTGGTGATGGTGCAGCATGGCCTGTTCAAGTAATTATTATTTTTTTAATGATAATTTCTGATATATTGATAACTGCTAATTATTTTATCAGATCATCTTCATAATAAATTTTGTAATTTGATTAAAAAAAAAAGATTCTATTTGATTTTTTTTCATGTTATATTCATTACAAGATATATTATTAAATTGTATTTTTATTTCTTAGTCAAATTTAGTTAATTAATATTTACTGGAATTTTTATCATTTGAAGTAATTTTGACTGTTTCAGTTCCTTTAATTTCATTAGTTGGAAAAATATAAACTTGTTATTTTATCATATTGCAAATTTAAAGTTTTTGAATTTTATTGAAAACAAATGCTCAAGATTTCAACATTTTTGTGGATTTTCTTACTTATCAATTGTTTAATCTTTTTTGTGCACTAAATTAAATTTTTGTATTATTCTTTCTATCTTACATTAAAATGGATAAGTTTTGAAAATACTTGTGAATAATCTTAAATTATGGAAAAACCAAATAGCAGTGAAGACATACATAAAAGATTAATTCCTGTTTAATTATCATGACTATGGTAAAAGTGATGCAGAAAAGCAAGGTGGTCAAAAGTATATCAGTCAAACAAATATTGTACTTTTTTTAAAATTAAGTCAGATTTTTTTCAAAATATTTACAGAAACTTTCCTTTGAAGTGAAGATTCATGGAAGAAGATATACACCTTGAAAATAAAAATTGCAAAGTGATGAAAAATACTTATGAAATTTTCCTTTCTTTTAGATAACAGTTTAATTATTTGTATAACGTCTTTAAAGTGATAAAGAGGGTTGGTGTTTAAAGCATTTGTAATTAACAGTTTCAAGTTGGGGAACAATTCATGTTTAAAATATATTAGATAATTTTTTATTGCAAGTATTCTTAGATGGTAAGCTTCCTCCCAAGATGGCTTTTCTGTTATTTTTTAGCAATTTGTATTACATCTTGTGAATTTCATTGACGTGTTGGAGCCTAATTTGCATCCTAAAATTTGTTCAGGCATTGTGCTATTTTGATTTGGATTCTAATTTAAGGAGTGATTCAAGAGTCAGTATTAAAAAAAAGAATTGTATTTATTTGTAAATTGCAAAATCAGCAACAAAAAAAAAAAAAAATTTTTTTTTAAATCATGTTTTTCATGAAATTCTGTATGTAAATTTTTTTATTAGAAATAGAATTTATATATTATAAGAAATTTTCCATAGAAGAATACAAAATAACTTATAATAAATTTATGAAATAAATAGTGATTATCTTACTATAAATAAATAGTGATTATCTCATAAATACTAATAATAAATAAATATTTAATAATAAATAAATATAAATATTGGTAGTTTATGATAATAACAAAGCCAAAATTTCAGTTCTAAAGAAATGCCTACCAATGACCAAGCGGTAAAGTCACTGAACACTGGTAGTTTGGTTCGAGGTTTGAATCCTGCAAACGGCTGCATCAGCGTTTTCATGGTTTTCCCCCATAAGTAATGATATGAGCCAGTTTCCCTGAGAAAGTTCTCCATGAAGGCATCTTTCCCCTTAGGCAGATAGCCCTCGAGGCTGTAATCATATAAACCAAAGTGTCAGGTGTAAAGATCTAGATGATCATTCATGCTGACAGCAATGTCTTAACCACTTTTCTCCAAAGACTGACAGCAAGACTTATAAGCAACATGTTACACATATTTTCTGTACTGTATGTAGCATACAGCTTCTCTTTTAAATGTTTTAGAGTATGTTAGCATAATGCCAATGTAAGACAAAATTCCAAAGCAGAATCATGTATGCATAATTCCAAAATGCAGTAATAACTAAAACATTTACACAAAATCTTTTCACACACATACTCCCCAACCACACAAAATTTTTATATTTTCTGTGCTAATTATTATTAAATTATCATACCTGTATAAGCATTATTTTATATTTAATTAAATATTCACCTGATTTTTATATTCATGAAATCAGTCTATTTATTAAGTGGCAAATCTGCTTGCTTTTGCTGCTGCCTATTTCATTAGTGAGGTTGGAAAGTGTTGCTGAGTGTCCTTGAGGATAGTTAAGTGCAGAAATATAACTTTGTATTGGCATTGCTATATTTGACTTATATATACATTACAGACCTCAGTTTGAAACCCAAGATCATTTATTAGCCTCAAAGACATTGATGCAGCACTTCCCAACCTTCTTAACAGATAGCATCGCAAGCAATAGTGAGTCAGTAACAAGTCCAATCATAATTACATAGAATGTGTTTAAATCCTCATTTCAGACTTTCTTTATACCAAGTTCATGTTCTTTATGTTAAGTTTATTTTTTTTTAACAGGGTTTGATTCGCCACTTTAGGCCACTTATTGAAGAACGCATGAAGGATTACGCATCTTCAAACAAAAGAGCCATCAAAGCTGCAGTTTAATTGTTATATTTTCCTGTACAGAGTATCATTATGTAATAAATATAATGCTACTTTCTTTAATAATTTATGCAAATGCCACAGAAATATAAAAAGTGTATAAGTTTTTTAGACAAAATAAAAGAATTACAAAACTTATAAAATTGAATTAATGCTAATGCATAGTGTGACAGTAATTTAAGACAGTATGGAAGGGAAAAAACTTATTTATTTCTTTATATACAAAATGATGAAATTCAACGTATAAATATTCTAGTATACATTTACATCAATAATATACGCTTATGGAATTTTCTATGTTAACTGGTGTTTCAAAATAAATAAATGAAAAAGTGTTAAAAATGGTTAAATTGGACCCATATAATTTTCCCATAATGTTTCAATAATTTCACAAAATGTATTTTTCTTTTTATATGCTATTATTTACTACATTTGTTAACTATAACTAATTTTCATGCTTGATAATTTAATTTACATCTTATGAAAATATATGCCTTTTCAAAAAATCACTGTTTTAAGAGGAAACATATACAAAAAATGTGTACATGGTCTAGCCAGCAAATTATAAATATTAACGTATAAATAATTTTTATTTATACAATCAACCCTTGATAGCATTTCACTGTAGGGATGATTAAAAGATTGGTTTTTATTAAGCAGAGCTAAAAATTATTTTTGTGATTGAAATGTGTATATACATTAGATCAAATATTAAGTACTTGTAACAGATAACTAAATCAGCTGTTTCTTACCAAATTCACAATCTAAAACAAAAAGAAATCCTCCTTAAACTTTTCAGATTTGCAGTGTTAGAACTTTATCTAGATCTGATTTATAACATTTCAGTTGAAATACTGAAAAATAGAATAGTCTGGATTTTCAATACTTAAAAAAGTTCCAACAGCCTATACTTGAGCCTATACAACTATACTTGAGCTATCCAACAGCCTATACAGAGAAAATTAACACCATTCTTTAAAACACAATATATTAAAATTTCATAGGACACTCTGGGGAAGCAAAAAATAAAGGAATTCAAGGTTCTGGTAATATCACATTTAAAAAGTATTTTCACATTGAACATTGCAACAGAATAAAAAGTGTAGAATCAAAATGTAATATACAAAGTACCGGGTGAACCAAAAGGCCATTAACATTTGAAAATTCAATAATTCACAAAGTAATGTAGGTAGAGAGTTAAAAATTGACATACATGCTTGAAATGACATGGAGTTTTTTTGAAAGAAAAAAAGATAACATATGGTGCTGGACAGCAAAATGTCAGTGACACCGCATGAAATGAGCAGCAGTGAGAAAGGGAATCAGTCCCTTCATGACTTTATCACTTTTCTATCCTTGCCTGTGAATGTTGGTCACGGTGTGATGTAGATTTATCACATCAATCGTGATTGAACCCTTTTCCTTCAAGGAAATGTGTGGTTCTGCTATTCAAACTGCCAGTGTGACCAGTGCGAGGTAAGCTGATATGTTACAGAATCGCATCATCCCCAGTCTGGCTGATAAGCATCTGTTGGAAGGTATGACTTTTATGCAAGATGGTGCTCTACCCCATATTGCTACACGTGTGAAAGATCTCTTGCACACATCATTTGGTGAGATTGCTTACTGAGCCACCACTTCCATCATGCTTGGCTTCTCATGTCCCCAGATCTCAATTCCTGTGATTATTGGTTGTGAGGTTACCTAAAATTGTATGTCTGTTGTGATCGTCCGACCTCTTTAGGGATACTAAAAGACTACATCCGACGGCAATTTCGCACCATACCTACAGATATGCTGTACAAAGCTTTTCATAAAATTGTCCCTCGACCTATTATTGATGAATGACAGCCAACATGTTGAACATTTGTTATAAAGAACATAGTCTTTGCTAAAAATCAATTCTTATGCTAATTATTGCTTTTGTTATCATATGAAGTGCCATCTGTTGGCTGTTTTAAGCACTTTTTTTTTTCTTACTTTCAATAAAATCCCATGATATTTATTTCATGCATGTGTGTAAGTTTTTACCTCTCTGCCTACATTATTCAGCGAATTTTATATCATAAAAAGAATTTGTAATTTGAATAATGAATCATAGTCATCCATCTAGTATTCCAAAATGGACTTTTTGACTTTTCGGTATTCAAAAGTATCCATTTTAAGAGATAAAATAATGGAATTTATTAGCTAAACTTGTTTCTTAAAATTTAGATAATTATTTCATTAACCATTTTTATATAATAAGAATATGCAATTTAATAATGAATCATAGTCACAGATATGATATCCCCAAATGGAACTTTTGGCTTTTCAGTACTCAGAATATCCATTTTAAGGAAGAATCAAAATATCCATGTTACTGGAATTCATTGGTTAACTTATTTCTTAGAATTATTTCATTAAACAATTTTTTACATAAACATTTTAGATGATGAATTTTTAACTTAACAATGAACCATAATCACAGGTGTGGTATCTTAAAATGCACCTTTTGACATTTCAGTGTTCAAAATATCCATTTTAGAGGGGAAATATAATGGAATTCATCAGCTAACTTATTTCTTAAAAATAATAATAAAAAAAAAAAAGTACTTCAGCAAGTGGTTCTATATAATAAGAATTTGTATTTTAACAATGAATCACAGCTACCCATATGGTATCCCATAATGGGCCTTCTAACTTTTCAGATTTTAAATTACCCATTTTAAGAGATACATTAGTTAATGAATTCCATTAAATTTCATTTCTTAGAGTTATATGATTACAAATTTTTAAATAATAAATTAGGACTTTTTGAGTATTCAAAATATCCATTTTAATGGATAAAATTTAATGGAATTCATTAGCTAACTTGTTTATTAAAATTTACAGAATTATTTCATTACACAGTTTTATATAATAAGAATTTACAATATAATAATAAATCACAGTCGGGTATTTCAAAATGGAACTTTTCACTTTTTTAGTGTTCAAAATATCCATTTCAAGAGATAAAATTTAATTCATTAGCTAACATTTTTTTAGAATTACTTCATTACACAGTTTTTTCCACAGACATTTCTAGATAATGAATTTGTAATTTAACAATGAATCACAGTCACTTGTATGGTATCTCAGAATGAGCCTTTTGAAATTTTAGTATTTAAAATACCCATTTTAAAGGAAAAAATTTGAAGAGAATTCATTAGCTAACTTGTCTTTTTATAAATTATACAAGGTTATTTCATTATTCTGCAGTGCAATATTCTGCTTACTCTAAATTAAAAGTCTCACCAAATTAGTAAAAAGCAGGACATGCAGTATCAAAATGCAACATATATAATAATTATAGTATATACTGTTATGACATAGGGATGAAAAAAATTTGCTTAACATTTTTTTTATTCTTAGAGTAAAAAAAATAAACGTATTGTTACAGAATTTAAACTTTTTTTTTCATGTAGTAAGCACTGAAATCACTGAATTAAACAACATATTATATAAAGAAAATCAGCAAGAGACTTTTAAGATGTAATAAATTACTAACATATTTTATTAATGCTTTTAAAAAATATAAGCAATGACTTTTTACAAATCACATGCTTTCTGCTACAAATACCTTTAATACTGACCAGATTCATGAATTACAAAATGCATTAACTTAGCAGACATGGACAAATACACACACACACACACATATATAGCAAATATTGTACATAAATTGGGTAATTTCAATATACCTTAAACTATAATAATTGCATTGAAAAAAATTTTGCAAAAAAAAAAAAAAAAAAAAAAAAAAAAAATTATTAAATCATTTTAATTTGTAAAAATTATAATCTGGAAAGTTTCCAAAAGAACTAAAAATTAGTATTTCTACACATGCATACATTTCTAATACTTTTAAAGAAATGTTTCAAAATCTAAGCAATCATAAATGATTACTAAAGTATGCTGCACATAAAATGGCTAAATTAAAGATTATTACTAACTGTATACATATTAACCTCACAGAATCATCAGAAAGCTTTAATTTATATATACATTGTTGAACATGTACATTAAGTAAAATATGCTACATATTTTAAAATTTGGTGTAAATATACTGGGTATAGTTAATTTCTGGAAATATGTAGCTGTGTGCATATTGTGCAAGAGATGTACATACATCATCTCCTTTTGATTAAATATTCAGATATGTATGTATTACTTTGCAACTTACACAGAAATTAAGATAACTTTTTCGTACATAATGTTCTAATATAAAAAATGTAAGACGAAACTGAATCAGGTTTTACAGTAAATAATCTCTATTGAACACATTATTTACGATTAAAACATCAAAGCCATATTTTATTTTCATGACGCCAAAAGATTTTAACTAATAACTGCTTTAAAAATTGTTTTCATAATTAATCCATATTCTTGCCATAATTCAAAACCCATAAGAAACCATTGAGTAAGATTCACAATTCAATTCATGTAACATTTTCTAAGTAAAGTGTGTTATTTTAGTTCATGTTACTTTTTCCGTAATCAAGTTTGAATAACTGTTTTCTGCTTTGCGAACAGCATTCGGAATGTGTTCACGGGTTCGTGAAGTTGGATGTCCTAATATTTCTGGACATTCTTCTTTGCCTTGAGTAATCCGATCAACAGTTGTGAGTAAATCATAATTAATTCTTTCATTTACAACTGAATCAAATTTATAACTAGGGTGCTTGGCAACAAAATTTCGTATCCAACGGGCTGTGGTCATAAGTTCACCTGAAAAATAGTAAGAAAACAATTTATATTTCAGAAATAAAAATTATTTTGAATATCTGGAGCCAGCTACCACATATTTTTGTGCAGAATCCAAAAATTTTTTGGAACTTTTTCTAAAGCTTGTAAAAAAACATAAGTACTTTTCTACTAGCAGGGGGCAAGTGATAAATTGACAATATAGCACTTTTTTATTTCCTTAGTTTATATTTCTTAAGTTCATGAAAAAATTAATTTTAAATGGAATGAATTATTCATTTTGTGAAAATGAGTTGTTTTATTTTCGAAACTGTTTACATTGCTGATTTGTTGCATCGTTGTCAAAATGGAAAGTCTGATGTTGGCAAAATTTGCACCCTGTCTATTTGAAAATTAACTTTGTATTTTGGCATCTCTGTTAATTTAAGATGTTTTTTTCCCCACTCGCAAATGTTTTTTAGTTAGGAGAAATGCCATGTTGCCATACTGTTGTTAGAATTTTCAGCAAACATGATTATCTGTTGTTTGAAATTTGCTGCGTAAGAATTTCTCTTCCCGCTTAACGTTCTGACAAAAATAAAATGGAACAAGAAAAAAAAACATGACCAGCACAGATACCACACATTGCATACGGGACAACAAAAAATGAATGGGGAAAACATGCTAGCTTCAGTAGGGTTACCAGAATTAAAATATTGTCATTGGTGTTCTGCTTTAAAGCAATAATATTCCAGCATTTTACCTGCTTGGCAACATTTTCGTGCTCACTGCGACATATTTGAATCTTACAAGAATGTTTTTCATTTCGGTTTATACACAGATTTTGAATTTTTGATAAATTTTTGAAGAAAAAATGCACACTAGGCTTATACAGTACAAAGTCTGTAATCCAGATGTCCATTATCCGGACCTCAAAGGCACAAACACGCATGTGCATAAAGCCAGTAAAGCGTTTACCCATGCGCGCTTCCGATAGTGAAGAAAGTAACAGAGAACGTTACTGAAAACGAAAAAATTTCGATTGACAAGTTAATCGGTATTTTCGACACAGCAATTACAGGACTTGAACAGTGGAACTTAGTAACTGAACAAGAAATTATGTCTGTTTATAGAATTAAAGAGAAAGTATTAGCACAAAAAATGAAGCAACTTAAACAACTTACGTTGATAGAAATGTTTACTAAAGTAAACAAATAAATATTAAGCTTTTTTTTGTAAATTTTGATACCCTTTAGATCATAATTGCTCTTTATTTCATAAATTATGGTTTCATATTTTTAATTGTATAATTTCTGCATGCCATCTTACCAGATTTAAATTAATTATCTATAATCCGGAAAAATCGATAATTCGGAATCGGCGAAGTCCCGACGAGTCCGGATTATGGACTTTGTACTGTATTCAGAAATATACGGTAAAAGTGCTACAGTGCTTTATGTATTTTTTTTTAAAGATAAGAAAAAAAGAACGAAAATCATTAACCTAACTGCCATCTAATTATTTACAAAATTAAGTTTAATAATAAGGCTTCATATGTTTTAATGTTATTCTGGAAGGCAGAACAATTTAATGTGAAATTCATTCTCATCCAAATATTATCTTCAAAGCTGAAAAAGATGATCAAATTATTACTCAAGATAAAAACATATAAACATATTGAATCATAGAATCCAGAATTGGAAGCCATATTTGTATATCTCGAAAAATCTTAGTAATTTCTGTTCTCTGCAGCTAAAACTCATTGTTAAATTATCTCGTATCTACTTCATTATGAAAATACTCATTTGATCTCTTGCAAACTGTGCTAGATTTTTTTCAGATTTCAATATTCATGGAAGTGGGATTTTACTAATTTTTAGTAACTCCTTCATGCCCAATAATGAAATTACTTGATCACTAGATTTATTTCCACTGAACTTCAAAAGTATTTAATACTGTAAAAATATTTTTTTGAAATTTTCAGAAAACTCATGTATATTTTATTCTCTTAACATCAAATCATTATAAAATGATACTCCACAAAATAAACACTAAAATGTTATGAAACAGGATTTGTAGAATACCATTTTCATATATTTAAGTTATAAAAATTAAATTCCTTACTAAATTTTTTCTATCACATGCTATTTTTCATAACTGTTAGCATTAAAAAAAAAAAAGGAAAACTCTCCTCAATCTTAATCTGTTATATTTTATGTATACTATCTAATGATCAAACTGTTTAGAAATCTATTTCTTCCCACAGATGCCATTTATTTTTAATAAATTGCACTCATCTGCTCATCACTTTTCTGCATCATTACAGAAAATTAGAAGCTACTTTTTTTTAGGGAGAGTTATGCACAATTTTATAGAACACTTGTCCATCTTCTTACAGCTGAAAAACATTTAAGTAGTTTTATAATGCTGTAAACTGCTGCTGAAATTATTTTTTCTCACTTTCTCTTCTAAAATTATGGACATATCAAAATTTTTGACTTTTTTAAAACTTGAAGCTTTCATAATTGTTAACTGAAATTTATTCTTTTTCCCAAATCTGATTCATTAATTAATAAATGGCTATAAAATATTTACTTGTGTAGAGTAAATATTCCAGTATTCATTTGTCCTGCTTGGCAGAAATTCTTTTAATAAGCTGAGCTTGTTTATGCATTCTAAAGTTTCAACCCCAAATGTTACCTAGGTTCATTCATGGTCACCAAAGGGTTAAAAGGTCTCATGTTTTGCAGAATGGCAATGCTATCAAAATTGCCTATTCACAAGTCTGACTGAAAAATAAATCAAAAGTTGTGTACAGTGCTATATTGGTGTCTATGCATAAATTGTTCCAGAAACGTACTTCCAATTCAAAGCACACACATATCAAAGCAAATTTTCCAAGAAGTGATGGAAACTCATATGATTTGTTTCACAACCCAACGTTATTCATGTAAAATAATTAGCACAAAATATAAAATAAGATTAAAATAAAATACAGAAAGCAAATTAATCTGCATTTTACCTTTGAAACAAATTGTGGCTAACTATCAGAATCTCTCCTATCATTTGTCTCACTGAAGTCTTTTTTTTTTTTTTTCTTTTATATGACTAACAATAACCCTATCAAATAACAGATGTTTTAGCATTTGAGAATTTTGCAGAAATATCACATTGGACTGTCGTTAAATGGATTCATTACTTGCACAGCTACAGTCTTATTCAATTGGTGTTTTTCTATAAAATTTTGCTCTCTCACCTACATTTTACATATTTCCCTAATCTCATTTGAGGTGATTTTTCCTTCTCCTCCTTAGACAAGTTGTCCATCATAACCTTTTGTTCTTGTTTGTGATGTAGATCCATCAGTCTGTTGGTGATCAGCTCCTGCCTATATTCCTCCACTAATTCTTGAATGTCATCATCATTCACCTCCAACCCCATAGTCATCCCAAGTACTAATGGCATGTCAAGTTCATAAGCAAATCCATAAAATTCATGTCCAAGAATATAATCAGCAGAATTAAGGATTTCTTGGTAATCTCAGAACATCACTGGAATAGCGCTTTGGTGTACAGCCTTTTCAAGTTTGAAATGACCTACCAAGCCACAGGCCGAAGCAGTGGTGTACTAATGCGAAGAAGAAATTTGATCTTAATGAACTCAAATTCCTCTACTAACTACTGGAATCTGTATATAGAAAGGCTTTGAGGAGCAGATTATTCTAAAAAAGGCATTTCTTATCGCAAGGCTACATACCTTGCTGATCCACTCAACGAACAAGATAAGAACGACTCAGGCTTTATCACAAATCTTTGATCTTCACATAATGTTTTCATTAGCTCTTCTATACTTAACATTTTTTGAAAGCTTTGGATTTTCAGAATGACATACAAGCAAGGCTTGATTTTGAAATTCCTATCTGCATTAGCACACAGCAAAAGGGTGAGGCAGTTTCTAGGCTTGTGACTAGAAATTACATTTTCTTCTGTTGTAAATTCATTTTTTCGCATCTTTTTTTCCAAAATAGCTTCGTCTCATCAACAGTTAAAATCTTTTTGAGGTAGGTAATACTTCGAAATCATGAGTTTCTAGAACTCAGAAGAGACAGCCACAGAGTCCTTACCTTCCAAACTTGCAGGCTCTTTGTGCTTCACAGCAGTGTAGATGTCACTTCTGCATTTAAATTCATTAAGCCGTTCCCTGCTCATCTTGAAGCTTTTTTCATTTTCTGTCAACATATACCTAGCAATTTACTTACTATGTTGGCATACAAGACCACTTACAGATAAAATTCTCAGTCATAGTATTATCTGTTAGTTCTTTCTAAGTTTACCAGAAAGAAAGCAATTTTTTAATATCTTCCAGAGTACATGGTTATTGCTTTGATACTCTCATGATTCCTTTTGCTACATCTAGCCACCTTATTGCTTCTTTCTTCTTTAATACTATGCACATAAATGATGCAGACTTCTTGTAAAATTTTGCGATGTTGGCTACTTTCATACTTTGCTGTTAAAATTCATTAAAGTTTTTGCTCTTAAATTTTTCTTAAAACACTCATAAACCAAAGTATTTGCAATTCCAAGATTTTTTTTTTTTTTTTTTTTTTTGTGTTTTATGCAATGGAAACATTTGTCAAGTTTACATGGATGATGAATACATGGTAGTGTAATTTAAGTCTAAAATGTTGGGAAAACTGTGCTAAAGATGATCTTAGCATTTTAGTAAGGAAGGAGGGATGAATTTTGTTTGTACAATCCACTCAGGAGCTCAACTATTTATTCTATAACTATTAAACTAAGAGTTTCTTTCCTTTTATTCTAGGTAAAGTAATTTAGTATGTTATTTATTGATAAAGAAATAAGTATTCTTTTTACCACTGTAAGAAATATTCTAGCATTTAAAACAATCTTTATAATCACTATGTCATTCTGTTTTTTGTCCTTTTGTTTGTCATAACATTACTGATGCATCTCGTTTACACATCTTTCAAGTTATTTTTCCTTTAATCCATAAAATCCATAATTTAGTTTTTAAAAATATTCCATTGTCAGATTTGAAATTTTTATCTGCATAATTTACATATTATAAGTTGATATTTATAATCAATCCTTGCCTCTATGATTTAACATACATGAGTAGAAATGAAGTTTAAATTTCCACATTTTAAAACAAACAAACAAAAAAGCTACATCAGAAAAGGAATAAATAAATCTTCCACTGCTAATGATTGTTTATTACTTCATTCAGACATTCAGACCTACATTCAGACCTTGCAGCTTGTAAAATAGGTTTCCTTAAAGCTGTTCTAATTTAACACGATTTTCATGTTAATTTTCTCATATCAAAAAAATTATATTTATAAACCTTATATAAGAACTTTTCAAGGTTTTTCTCTTCTTTTTTTTGTCTATTTTATTTAATAGATGGTGCCATATATAGAATTTATTTTTCTTTTTCATTTTATACATGAGCAACAGAACATACTTTTTCACTGAAGAAGAGATACCTGAATCATATCGTCCATCATTGCATTCAACATTGCTCTAAGGCCAATCTACAGTTAAATTTTGCCTCATTTTAAAACTCTGTAATTGCTCTGATGCCACTATTTTAAAACTCTGTGTTGGATATCTTGAAATGAATGAATGAATCAAAAAAATTCATTCAAAAATTTGTTTTCAAATGCTGTAAAAACATTGCACAATAAGTTCATTTTTTCTTTTGCCTTAAAAAGTGATTAAAGAATATAAATTTTATTTATAAACAAAATTTACCTTTTGCTCTTAGTTGAATTAATTTCAAATACTGTTGAATTGAGCATTGGGTATCTACATCAATATCCATACTAGTCAAAAACTTTTGTATCAATGGTACAAGTCCTGGAAATTCATTTTCTTTACCATTTATTATTTCATTGATGGTCATAAGAGTGTACTGACACTCATCAGAGCTACAACATTCAGCCATGTAAGCTGCAGCTTCTGGAGGGCTTTCACCTAAGACAAATAAGAATTATTTTTAAACAATACTAAGAATTTCATATCAGAATAAATACAATTTATCACATTTGGTAAGAAATCCTTACCAGAGAGGTAAATAAATTTTTAAATAAATAAATCAGTATTTATGTAATGTACAACTTATTTAAAGCTAAATGTATAAAGTGAAACCATAGTTCACAAATTTAATTCACTCAAGGCTATTCATCATCTAAATTTAATAAACCTAATTTTTCCATCAGAATTAATTTTTAGAAGACAGATAGTTATTTATTTAAAATTCACAATAATACTTTCTATACAAGTTCATAACACAAAATGAAACAAATGTACACAATATTAAACACATGAAAATTTTAATTAATTCTAGCATTCTTTTGTAAAGGACAGTGCATAGTATAAACAGAAAAGGAAGAATGTTGTTTGAATCAGGAAAACATACAAACAAGAGGTAACTGTCTTCATGGGGCATCTTTTCCTTGTCTCTTAGTACCATTCAATTCTGCCTCAGACTTGCTGAACTTCTGTTTCAATAAAAATTACTGTTGTTTTGAAACAGTATATGTTCAGTTACTGAAATATTTCCTTGGCGATGTTTCAGTAGCCATGGAAAATGAATTAATGCTTCTCTTTCAAAATCTTGAGCAAAAAGGGATAATCTGTTTTTGAATGAAGTGACTTCTTCCAACATTTTTTTTTTTTTTGTTGTTTACAATCAAGATTATTTAGATAAGATGTAATGTCTACCACGTAAGAAAATTTTTGGATCCACTAATTGCCCATTAATTCAGGATAGTTGAAACTCTTCTCAAGGAGAAAGGTTTTAATTTCTAACAATAAGGAAGAGAAATATTTTGAATTGCTTCCTCTTGAAAGCCAATATACACTGGTGGACAAAATTAAGAATGAAACACATTTTTCCCAAATATCAAATAATGATGAAAATGCCATTTATTAGCATGAGTTACGGCCAAGAGTCCAATGTTGTTGAAACTTGAGGTTGAAAGATGGCAGAGAAAATGTGGCTAGATGGTGTGTGATCATCTCTGGCAGGCCGACAGCATACACAAAGTTAACAAGAGAGTTCAGGAGTGCCTGTGGAAGTCACACCCACTCCTCCACCACAGCAGCTTTTAACACCTGAATGATTCTGGGTGGGAGTTTGCATATTGTTGTAGTCTTCTAGGAGTATCCAAGCATGTTCAATAGGTATAAAGTCAGGAGATTTGTCTGGCCAGTCCATTTAGTGAATATCCTCACTTTCCAGATCGTCATCAACCAGGTGGGCTCTATGTGGTCGTCCATATTATTATTATTGGTTATTGTCCATAAAAATGAACTCAGGGCCAACAACTTCCCTGAAAAGTCACACACAGGTCTCTAGGATCTCCTGCCTGTACTTCTGAGCATTCATAAAACCAGTATCAAACATATGAGCGGTGTGCGGGTGTGTTGCCTGATCCCTATCCAGATCATTCTTCCTCCACCATCATAATGGTCCCTTTCCATGATGCTGCTGAGTTGGTATTGAGTCCCAGGTTCCCTCCATATCAATAATCACTCAAAATCAGGTTGTAGACTGAATGTGGACTCATTCACGAAGAAATCATTTGCCCACTGAAGCTGTGTCCAGTGTTGGTGTTGTATGCATCTTTTGTGGAAGGAAGTGATTGGGACGCAAATAGCGGGCATACAATCCTGTCTCATGGAGCCTTTTTGTGACTATCTTCCTTAAAACTTAAATTCCTGTGGCAGTAGCAAGGTCACAAGACAGTTGTGAGGCTGTAGATGACTTCGAAACAAAGCCTCGACATCTTTGCACCAAATCCGCATTTCTTCGCGAATTTTTTTGCCAGTTTCAGTTTTTTTTAGAAACAAACAGCACAACATCTAGGAGTTTCTTTCTTGATGGAATTGGGGGATATATATCTACCAAAATATCGAGCAGTTAGTCTCATGTGATTGAGAGCTGAATTACAGACATCTTTGAGTTTTGAAAAGAGCGCACAAAATGTGTTTGTATATTTTGCAGGAATATGGCCAACTAATGCCATCTGTTAACCCAGATCTGAATAAATAATTAAACATCACAGAAAATCCAAAATGAAACCATTAACAGGAAAAGAGCGGGTTTCACAGTTAAATAAACAGAAAAAATGCCTCTCTGTGGAAATTGCAGGTTGTGCAAATTTTGCTACTTCTAAGTTGCCCGTGGAAATCGCGAGATACGCAGCAAAAGGGTTGTAACAATTGTAAACCATACTTCAAAATTTAAGAACTTCTCCTTTATCCTTCATAGAATATGAATGAAATAATTGTTAAAAACATTTGTATTAAGCATAATATTAATGAATTGAAAATCTGTGTTAACTTTTGAAATCTTATATGTGGTCCCTTCATTTAGAAATCAAAAATTGGATTTTTCCCTTCATTTTTTTTCAGATTATTTGTTAATTTTCTCATTTTCAGTAACAAATTCAAAAAAGAGACGATAAAAGGGGTGGGCAGAATTAGATCTTATTTATTACTGGTGAAAAGGACAGTTAATAAAGAAATGGATTTTAATAATAAAGAACCAGTTCACTCAACATTCATTTAAAATAACTAGTAAACAAAATTAATGTCAAGTAAAATGAAAGGAACTGCATTAAACTACAAAATGCAAGTTATTCTAAATTCAAAGATTAAAAAATAATGTATTTAAAAATATTTCACAAATTTTTTATCACGTCATTTTGCAGGAAATACTTATGGCATGTAATATATCTCCTTCTTTTGAAGGATGGATGTTTTTAAATGAGATACACTTCATAAGTTCAGTCTTTGTTTATGATCTTTAAATGCCCATTTTGATATAGATGTGCAGAATGATTTTTTTTTGGGGGGGGGGGAAGACATTTTATACAGATATTCATAATTACAGTAAGTATATAGACAACTAAAAGGGAGGGAGGAACATTACAATTGGATAGTTTTACTGGCAATACATTTATGAAAGAACCTGAAGCATTTGGTATTTTTTTTTCATATGAACGTCAGTAAGTTGGTAGTACTGATTAAAATAATAAGTTTTATGCTGCCAGTTTTGCTAAAGATTTATGTAAAATATTTTACATTTAAAGAAATAAAATTAGAGCAATTTTAAACCCATACTTACAAGTGGTCAAATCTTTACGAAACCAGAACTTTTCATGTAAGACAGCATCTCGTTTCTGTGCTTTAGATAAATTATCATCTACCTGTTATAAAAATTTAATAACAAACAAACAAACAAACAAACAAAAAAAAAAAAAAAAAAAAAAAAAAAATTAAGTTGTGCAAAGCACTTGATATAAGTTATAAACATAAAGAATATCTGAAAAAATAATATGATCTGGAATTAATTTATGTAATTATAAACATTATGTAATATGTTCTTGCAAGATTTCCTTCATTTCAGATTACATTTTCCCTGTCTACTTTCTTGCAAAATAAATTCAGTGAAAGATATTAAAAATGTAAATCATGTTTAAATTTATGTAGAGTCCAGTGTGGCATATTCATATTGTGATATTGCCGAAATATAAAATCTGCAAGCAATTTTTTTTTTCAATTTTTTTATGAAATGGTCCTGACAAATTCTGTCATTATTGTAAGAGAAAGCTCAATTACTTAAATAACTTCAATTAATTATGAATGTTATATTAAATATTTAATTTGCAGTATTGATATAAATATACAAACTGCAGTAGGAACAAACAGAAGACCAGAAATTCCAGTACTAAGCAAAAATTTCAGCTTTCAGTATCTGGTATAATGTGAAACATTAAGTTGTAACATACGTAACTGTTGAATGCTAAAAGGATGATGGTAGAATAATATATTGCTAATTACTTATACCTCAGGGGTTATCAGTGATATACTAGAAACTACTTCAATAAGATGATCCCTCCACAGATTTAAAATTAGTTAAAATTCAAGCTGAAAGCATAGATAATTTTAAAGAATATTTTTAACTCCTTGAAAAAGGTAGACATATGACAGTCAGCCTCAAACTGCAAAATACATTTCTATAAACTAAATATTGATTGAATTTTTTACATGATATGCATTTCCTTTTTATTTCCCTGTAATCCTTATTTCCATTTCAAGGAAATCCCTTGTTTGAAACTAACCCCATCAGTAATGTTTCAAAATTAACTTTTTTTTAAATAATCCTTTTTGAAAAATATGTACTTGCACCCTTTTCAAAAGATAAGAGAGTAGATATCTTAATTTTTTTCTTCTTTTCTAATAATGGTACCAATACTTAAATATATGTAAAGTTTTTTTTAATCACAATTCTCTGAATAAGTATCTGCAGAGTTTAATTTTTTTTGTTATAATTACATTAGTCCAAATAATTTCCTGCAACAACTCTTAAACCAATTATTCAAATCATGTACATATTTATAAACAAATAAAAGAACTGGAGATCAACGAGTCCAGGTTGATGCAAGGTTGGCATCTGTGCATTCCTGTAGGCATACACTAGTCTACACCAGCAGTTAACCTTTTTACTAACAAGTACCATCTAAACAAAAACCGAAATACTTTACTGCCACCACTACAGTTTACAATGATTATTTTTTATTTTGCCATTTGCACAATCTACAGGCTATTTTAATTAAATATACACACATATAAAAAAGTATTAGATTAAAAATTGCTTACCATTTTATTTATCAAAATTTAAGTTATAATATTTTTAAGTCTAAAATTTAGGCATATTTAAGAGAGATCAATTTCTTTATGTCTGGTCTTATTTCACTTAGTTTTAACCGTAAGTTAAGATCCACTTTTAATTTGGTTCTGTATCTATTTTTCAAATATAGCATGGAAAATCCTTGTTCACAAAAATAGGTGGTGCAAAAAAGAAATAAAAATTTAATAGCTTTATTTGAAATGAGAATCGCTAGTCTACACTACACTGTGAATTTCTATGAACAGCTGCAACGCACACTGACATTTAGAAATAGCATGCTAGTAGCCAATATTATTGACAATTTGAGAAAAATCATAGTAATTTATTAGTGTCTATATAACATGCAGCAAAATGGTCACATTCATTCAAGTTCTCAGAAATGATGCTGAAAACAGGTTTCACATCAACTGACGATGATGATAAACATTGTATACGCTGATGAATTAATTTAAAGTAGTGTGTGTGTATATATATATATAATAAGATGACTTGGAGTAACTTGCAACAGATTGACGATGATTCTCTGCATTATATCCTGGGGAGACTTTACTCAAAGAGAGGACTTTGTAGACAAATGTGTCCAAATTGCATATAACTTTTATTGGTGGAACAAATTATCAAAATCATAGCTTTCATCACATATGATCATGGGTGCAATATGCACCACACAATTTTATATACAGTGTCACATTTTAGATAATGGCATAGTTAGCAGAATGACAAAGCAAACAGAGCAAAGTAGCATCTTGACTGCAGGATAGCTAAAGCTAAAAGTGTGCAATTATCCAATATGGAGGCTCACCAAGAGAAAGTTTTGGTTTAGATTAGAAAGGTTTCAGTTCTCAACATTTTGAGTTAAGGTTACAAGTTAGCTACGTCATCAGTGTTACACAAGCCGTGCAATGTAGATTTATCTATAAACGGCACAATCCAGAAATGGTATTAACATTTTAGAGTAGAGAGGAAATGCTCAAAATTAAAAGTGAAGAAGAAAAAGCCAATTGCTAAACTGAAAACTGATTTACATATTTTTATCGTACACACACATATATATAATTTAGCTTTTTCTAAAATATAAAATTTCCACATGACAATAAGTATACAAAATCTCTTTTGTAACAACTTACAAGTAAAGCCCTAGTTAAAACGAGGGGGAAAAAATAACAACAGTTCTTGTTTTTCTCTACCACTTTACAATAATCATATGATTTAGAATTTTTCAAGTATTTCTATATAATTTATAAATTTATATTACATGTCTTAATTGCTACTTAAATTTTAGAACTATATGCTGATTCAGTAGTGTTTCATTTCCCCCCCCCCCCCAATACAGTATTACTTTTCCTTTCTTCCCTTTCCCATTCTGCTTTGTCAGTTTTATTTCTTTTTCCCTTTTAAATGCTTGGGATATGTCTCTCCTTTCTTTTTTTTACATGATGGCATCTAGGATGAGAGTTAGATATCCTTTGAGAAGCATGCTTAATTTTAGTTATCATGTTACATGCATTCTGCTTTTTCTGCTTCTTTTTAAAAAGACACATTGCATTGCATCAGTTGGCTATTGTGTGTTTTTGTTGTTTTGTTTACACCTTTTTAATTGCTGTTTTTCTAATCTATAATTTTATACAGTTTGTGCAATTTCTTTGGAAGAAAACTGTTCAAGAGACTTTTTGACAATGTTGTATGGATAATTTACTTATTTAAAAACATAGTTTATCACTTAATTTGCTTCTTTTTGATTCCTTATAATATACGAGTACTGTTGTACATCTATTCTCTATAAAACGCTTTAAAGTGAGATAATTTGTAATAATATTAAACAGATTATATTTATTCAGTAATAAATTTAATTACACATTACCTTAGATACTGGTATTAGAAAATTTAACTGGAAAGTAAGAATAACTCTTGTAAGTAAAACTATGAAAACCACATATGCAGCATTTTCAAATTCTGTCATCTGAACCTGAAAGTTAAAGAAATATTGGTAAATAATTATATCACAAAGTTAAAACTAAAATTTTTAAAAAGTTCTAACACTGGAACATAATAATAATAAGATATGTTGCTCTCAACTTAGAAGTATATATATATATTTAACAAATGTGGAAATTTGTGTTCTAGTGCAGTCACACTTCTTTATTATTTAATTTTAGTTTGAAAATTTATGATATTCTAGAAACCAAATGATTCAGTATACATAGGATAATATAAATTCATTGCCATTATAAACAAAGTAGAATTTGAGCATTATAAGATTAAATCTCTGTAAAAAGTTTACCTTACTTTTATAAGAAAACTATGTTTAAAAATACTTTTACCTCCATTGAACGAAATTCAACTCTCCAACCAATGCTACTGTTTGGTGGAGGAGGTTTAAACCTCATTGTCTGCCAGTTTGTAGACTGAATATTCTGTAATGATGATAATTAATCATTATTACATCAAAAATTCTCAATACAAATTTCAATTAAACATTAATTATTAACAGGCAATGAAAGCAAAGTTTCAGTCTTATAAAAACTACACAAAAACATGAAAAATCACTGAATTTAAAATCTTACATTATTAACCCTTTCCGCACCTGGAACTAGAAACATGTGTTCAAAGATCTTCAAGATCATGTGTTCAAAATCTAATTTTTGTATATAGTAGTTGTGACTCTAATATACTAATATGATGAACTATGGGTCATAGATTTTCTCTTTTACTCATTAGAAAATGGTATTAAAACATAGTATTTGTAAATTTATACTGCATTATTCATGAATTTCATTGTCACTTTGAAAAGATCTTTCTCGTTTGGCATTTTTATTTCATATGTCAGATTTCTAATCTGTTATTGAGATTATGTGAGATTGGGACATTGATTACTTACCAAATTTTGATGAAGAAATCTATGATAATCATGACAATTTTTAATTAAATGGAGATAAAAGTGATTATTCTAGCTTTGGATCTTTTACTGTAAATATGCAGAAATTTATTTCTGAGCACTTTTCTGATTCGTAAACTAAATCTTTGCCTGAAATAAAACATGATTTTCTTCCCTCTTGAACCTTGCACTTGAAAATGAATATCTGCATTCAAGACAATGTTTTCAAACTTTTAGTTCTAAAACGGTTCCTTATTTATGTAAATAGGTAAAAGCGTAAATAAATGCACTGATAATTCCAGAAAAAAAGAAAAAAATGGATTGTTATGAAAATATAAAATTCTGCATTTGAAAAAAAAAAAAAAAAAAAAAAAAAAAAGTTAATTTTCTCACTATTCAGAAGCAAATTATCCATTTATTCTGGAAATCCTACATTTTGCAACACTGAACACAATAGCAAAAATAAAAATAGCTGTTTTGCAACAAATAAATATCCCAATGAAATAAAGTGTTATATAAACTTCAGCACTCTGCATTTTCCATACGTTTAAACACAGAAAATGTTCAAACAAATTCATTGGATAAAATTTAACTTTCTAGCATTCAGATTCAATGTAGCCAAAAGACACTTGTTGCAAAAGAGGCTAATAAAACAAAAAAATCATAAATTCTACGTGGAATAAAATTATTCCTCCCTTCAAAAGTTGAGAAAGAATTGCAAATTCTCAAATAAACAAACTCACTTACAGAATACACTGAACAAGACTTACAAATGTCTTCAAAATGAATATTCAAATATCAAATTACTCAGTAACTCAAGACAAATAAAATAACCTTCTACATCAAAAATTTGAATGCTCCCAAATTATTTTTTAGAAATTTGCATTAGATTTGCTTCATCAAGGCTTGAAGATTTTGTTTTAAGGAATTATAGCATTAGATGGGCACACATTAGAACATACATAGACAGATCATTATGAAGATGATGAGTTTACTTAGTTATTCAATGCCCTATTTCAGGATGTTCTATAGTTACAAAGTAATTTGATGATCACTATGCAGCATTACCGGCAGATAACTGAGAAATAGCACCAGTTCTCTCAGTGATTGTTGCCACAGCTGCAAGACTGCAGATATCTAGTACTGAGCAAAGCATAAGCACAGATTATTTTTGAACATGGCTATTAAAATTTTGCTCATAAAAAAAAGGATAACTTTTTAAAAAATAATATATATATAAATACTCCAAATTTAAAGCTAATATTTTCTTACAAAATGCAAAATAAAAAAAGGGGGAGGGGAGGAAGGGAAGAAAAAATAACTAAGTTTTTAGAACATTTATTAATCTTATACCTCAAAGTGATCTGTATCTTCATCATCATTCTGATGAATTTTCTCAGAAAACAATGATATGGGATCCCTGATGAAGAGATGTGCCACATGCTGAGCTAACAAGTGATCAATGCCTTAAAAATAATATTCAATGATACTTAATAATCAGTATTTCTAACAAAATGCTTAATTCTAAGGTAAAAAATTGTTAATTTTAGATCTGAAACACAAAATATAAACACTCGTACTAAAGTAGGACAACTTTATTTCATTGAAAAATATGAGAATTGTGCATCATTCTTACTTCTCTCTGCAGCTTTCAGTAAGAAGCATGGTTAGAAAATCTTTATTCAGCTATTTCAGTATCATTTTTATTTTTGCCATTGAGTAAAAAACTATCCTGTAGATGAACTTATATAATAAAAGGAAATGATAGCTTTGCAAATGCTTAGCTGGGATTGAAAAGCATACCAAATTTCATAGGTTAAATAATGATTTCATAATCTAAAATGAGCATAAAAACAGTCTAGACATAATGTGGTGACTATGAGGAAAAATTCTGAGATATGGTATGCTTAAAAAATTTTTATTCAAAAATACAGTCCAAAATGGAATTTATTCCATTTCCATACAATTTTGAAATTAAAATCACATAATGCTGTGGCTTATCTAGTGGTGGCTAAAAATTTAAGGAGCATACCAAAATTCCTGTTCAACATGTTTAATAATAAGATTATAGATATAAATCTATTAGATCAATACTCATATTGTATCATTAGAGAATAGGCTACAACAGATACAGTTATTGCTGAATTAACTTTGTTGGAATTATTAAATTATAATTAAAATAATTTGCTCAGAGCTACTATTCAGAATTTGAAAGATTAACAGTCTTCATATGGAATGAGTCCCAAAGGAAAACATTTCTGAATGATTTATGTGACTTATTATGCAAAATGAATATAACATATTCTATTGGTTAAGTTGTTAAAAAATACCTTTTTACTTAGTTCTCAGAAAATACATTTAAAATCTGACATTTAAACATTTTCTATGTAATCAGTACACGCATTTTCTTTCACTGATTAAGAGTTTTACATTACAATGCATTAAAGCATTTAATACCAGCACTTTATTCTTGTTAAATTGCATCTTAAATAGTTAAATGGACAATTGGGAATAAAAGTATGTTTTTAATGTATGTGTCAATAATTCTTAATACTATTTTAAAAGTAGTATAAGTATTTAAAGATTTCAGATTAAAGTCTGAGAAAATTAATTACACAAATTTTAATACAGTAATGAACACTAGAATGGTAAAATTTCTGTAGAAAATTACTCAAATATGTATGTTACTATTATAAAATTAGGTATGTAAATGTAGCAATAACGTGCTTTCAGCATTTTATCTTTTATATTATTTTTACAGATCCCAAAAGCAGTAATATTAACAAAGGAAATCTATTCTATCCAGAAACATTTGAAACGTAGACTAGATTAGGAAAGAACACTTATTTCTAGAATCAGCCCATCAGAAAAGTTCTCTAAATAATGTAATACACTCTCTGAAACATTCTTCCTATGCAGATGATTTACATGACAGAATTTTTTTATAGGCTTCAATTATGAAAGTACTTCTATCCCTTAAATGCTATCCCTTAAATTAGGGGTGTTCAACCCGTGGCCTATTAAATGCTTTAAGGCATCTTAGTGGCACCACATTTTGAATTTAAAGAAAAATCGAATTTTAAGAAATTTTGATTTCAAGAAAAATTGCCTTGTCAGCTTTTGTTGTGTGAAAAAAACTTTTCTTCCTCTTATTCTTGATATTTAAAGCATTTTATTGGCATGCCTGATATTATTTGTGATAAAATTTTCCAAAAATTACGAATTTTTCAAAAATTTCGCTTTATCTTATGTAATTTTAAAAAATAAAAAATTTGACTATGCATAAATCTCAATTCCATAAAAAGGGTAGATTCATATCTCCAACAAGTTTGCAACAGATATCAATCTTTCATCAATACTTTGCCAAAGGTGATCTTGAGCGTGCCGCTACTATATAGTGGGTAGAGGGAATAAATTAACAGAATTATATTTCTCCTAATGTTGCAATTAGTTGTCAAAGGTAACGGTGATCGTAATCATCCTGTGTGATTTGGTGATAAGCAGACTTTCTACAGTTAATTTTAAGTTAGGTTACTCACGCTCACTCCACATTCTAAAATTCAGAAGCTTTTATGGTCTTTAAATGAGTATACAATGGCAAGCCGTGATAACAAAAAAGAGAAAAGTTGGAGAAAAAGTGCGATTTTTTTTCATATCTTTATTGTTTTTTGTTGTACATAAGGGTAAGGTAGTTTGCCTTATTTGCAACGACAGTGCAGCTGTGATGAAGGGGATACAACATTAAGAGACATTATGATACTAAGCACAGTGAGAAATATTCTGCATTGGAAGATCATTTTCGAAGCAATAAGGTGAGTGAATTAAAATCAAAACTAAATTTTCAGCAGTCTTTCTTCACCACAGCGAATAAATAATCTGAAAATAGGGTTTATGTTAGTTACCAAGAAAATTTGTGCAAGAAGTCCTTCTCAAACTTTAACATATGATGAATGTTGTTGTAAAAGTGGTTAATTTCATTCGGTCTGAAGGACTTACTCAAAGGCAATTTCAACAGTTCTTGATTGATTTGAAAGCTGAATATGGTGTGATATTGTGTATTATGTGAAAGTATGTTGGTTAAGCCAAAGAAAGATGCTTCAGCACCTGTTTTCTTTGAAGAGCGAAGTTCAGCAATTCATGCAGTCTAAAGGGAAATCTATTCACGAGTTTAGTGATGAGAAATGGTTGAGAGACTTTGCATTTCTAGTCGATATTACAGGTCACCTCAATGATTTGAACTACCATTTACTGAGGAAAGAGGTGCTTGTTCATAATCTTTATTACTTTATGAAAGCTTTTGAGACAAAATTAATCCTGTGGGGAAGTCAGTTGCTAAATAAGAATTGCACTCTCTTTCCAAAATTGATGGAGTGTGTGATGAACTCATGGAATTCAAATAATTATGTACAATGCATTTCAAATTTGCAAGAGGAATTCAAAAGCAGATTTTACGATTTTCGTTAAAATGAGATTTTTATGAGAATGTTCTCTTCGCCAGACGTTGGAAGTGTTCCACCTGAACTTCAATTAGAATTTATAGATTTCATGCGAGTCTGAAGTAAAATGCAAGTTTCTTGAAAATCCTACATTAATTGATTTTTATTCGAAGTACGTGACCGAAGACAAGTATCCAGGAATTCGTAAACATTCACTCTTCATGTCTTCTACTTTGGGCAGTACCTACATAAGTGAACAGCTTTTTAGTAAAATGAGAATCCTAAAACCAAAAACAAGAGCATGGCTGAAAGACAAGACATTTAGAAGAAACTTTACGAATATCAACAACACAGATTAAACCAGATATTGAAGCATTAATCAAGCAAAAACAATGTCAAATTTCACATTCAAACTAAAGTAATTACCATCTCCAGCCAGTAATGTATTTTTTTTGTTTTTCTTATTGTAAATGTATTTTGTAACATCGTTCTGTACAGTCATCTTTATACTTTTTTCATAGTTAAAAAAGTTGCAAAACATTTTAATGCAATCTCTATGTACAATTTGATTTTTTCGAACCAATGTATATATATATATATATATATATATATATATATATATACACTATTTCTTCTTCGCTTAGAATCAGTTGTGGTCTTGCAAAACAAACCTGCCTTTTTTATATAAATTTTCTGACTACACTATATCCTTGACAGAATTTGGCTCGCAGATCTTTGTGAATTTATTGATGTGGCCCTCGGACACGAAAGGTTGAAGACCCCCTACCTTAAATGCTTAAATCTGATAACTTATTATATCTCATATAATTTGTAACTATGGCTAAATAAACACCATATTTATGTAATTATGGGTTAAAAGTGATATGAAAATTCACAGTTAAGGCATGTGTAAGGTCTCAGGACAAACTTAACAAGTAATTTGCACAACTAAGGACTAACATTACATATGCAAGATAAAAATACAAAAACCCAAAACTCTTCTTTAATTTCCAACAGTCCCTTAACTCTCCATCTTAATTTGGTTATTTACATTTCCATTTTAAAATTAGTAAGTGCTTATGACAAATTGCCCAAACAGTGTCATTTCAAAATTAATCCATGTCATATGATTACTGCATGATGCTAATGATGCAGGCATTTATAGAAGGCTTTAGACCAGTCGTTCTCAACCTTTTAATTACTGCGTACCATCTAAACAAAAACTGGAAAACTTTAGTACCACCACTACATTTTATAATGATTATTTTTCACTTTCTCAAAGAAAAAAAAAATATTCTCCCGTATGCACAACATGTTGAACATCCGTATTAAATATGGGCACATAAAAATATTAGATTAAAAATTGGTTAGCATTTTAATTATCAAAATTTAAGTTATAATCCTTTAATTCCAAAATTTAGTGTGAAATTTGGGTCTATTTAAGAGAGATCAGTTTCTTTATGTATATATGTTATTTCACTTAGTTTTAACCTTAAATTAAGATTAACTTTTTAATTTTGTTCTGTATATATTTTTCAAATATAAAATGGAAGAATACCTTTGTTCATTGAATGCATTTCTAATCGAAATTTCTTTTTCGTAATCGTCGGAAAAATACACGCTGAAATTATTTATCAATGAAAAACAAAGATTTTTAATGTCAGATGCTAATTCTTTTATTTTCAAATTATTTTCGGTTAGAAAATTTTCTAGAAGTGGTAAAAAGCTTAAAATATTATTATCCAATTCTTTGATTATTAGCTCTTTTTTTTATCATTGCATTTATTTTATCTCTAATGGTAAAAAAAAAAAAAAAAAAATTGACACTTTGTTCTTGTAATCCTGAATTTAATTCATTTAACTTTCCAAAAATATCAGCTAAATATGTTAAATGCACAAAACATAATCCACTAAATAAACAATTTTGCAATTCAAATTTTGAACCACAGAGGAAAATTTGAATTTCTGATCGAACATAAAGATCGAAGTTCAAAAAGACGATTTAAAATTTTGCCTGGATAACCACCTTATTTCAGAATGTAACAAAAGTGTTTCATGTTCACTGCCCATTTCTTGGCATAAAATCGTAAATATTCTTGAATTTAAAGCTATGCTTTTACCAGGGGCGTAGCTAGAGTTTCCAGCGCCCGGGGACAACTGAAAATTTGCCCCCCTTTCTGGGTGCCAAGGATGGAAAACAATTCATAAAAAATTTCGTAGCATCAATTTGGCGCCCCTTGGATGCTGCGCCTGGGGACAGATGTGTCCTCTTGCCCCACCCTAGCTACGCCACTGGCTTTTACTAAAATTAACAATTTTTGCAGCTTGATTCAAAATGATTTTCATGTTTTTGGGGATTGTTTTGGCTACTAAAGCTTTACGATGAATGGATCAGTAAGTAAATTTAGTTTCAAGTGCATCTTTCTTTATTTGAGAAATAACATCGGAATGTTTTCCTGTTAAATTCCGAGCTCAATCACTGTATACGGTAATGCGCTTATTCCAAGAGATATCATTCTCAGACATAAAATCGTCAATTACTTTACAAATTTTATTTGCAGTTGCTTTATCATGAAGAGATTCACAAAATAAGTATTCTTCGGCAATTCATATATCTTCTTTGAAACATACCTAAACTAATAAATGAACAAAGTTTGTTACATCATTCGAAATACTCAATGTGTTTTATTTTTGGAATTTGCCATCTCATGAATTCATCCTTTTATTGTATCATTTGATAACGGAGTTTATTAACCATTTTTTCTTTGAATAATGTTAAAACGATATCTTTAGCTGCTGGTAAAATAAGGTTTTCTTCAACTGTATGAGCCTGCCCGGTATTGGCAATTCTTATGCTTACCAGGTACTTACTATTTTTGAACTGTGATATTTTTCTCTTAAAATATTCTTCAGATTTATCCTTTAAACTGGCATGCTTAGATTCAAGATGTTTTTTAAGAAATGATGGTTTTCATACTTTGATTATAGTTCATCGCAAACAATACACTAAGTTTGAGGGCCTATTTCACCTTCATTCCAGGTACATCCAAATGAAAAATAACTTTCAATAGATTTTTTATAAACAATTTTTCTTTTCTCTTCAATATTCTTAGTGCTAGTACATTGTCCTGTATCCATCATCTGTGAATCATCGCTTTTCGGCTTAGCCAATCCTAGCCATTTTTCCATTTTGAAAAATCTAGGTTTGTTTTATTATTTTTTCATAGATACTTAAATGCACAATATACTACAAGTCTTTCACAAACAACCGATGCTTTTTTAAAATCGGGTAGAAAAGTAAAGGATACAAAGCAACAAGACAAAATACTTACTGTCAGAGATAGCAAATCAACATAAAAAAATGTTTCTATTCAAAAATAAAGCAATATGAGCCCGGAAATGGTGGCAACATAAAGTGTAGACATGCTAAAAAATCGATCAATTCTAAAAGAATTAATGAGATAACTGTTATCTTTTTTTAGGAACTTATTTTTATTCACTATTTATTACAACATCCATTTCTATTACTCCTTTTAAAACAGTATTTATGACAAATTTTGTTATGTCTACGGCTAAAAGAATATATGTGAAAACAAAAATGGTTTATTTTGCTAAAGTTTGTGAGTGGCTATTGACCTTGAGCAAAGATCAGATCGCATAAATTTATGAGTGTTAGGGAAAAAACTTAAACAGGATGTTGGGTTATTTAATTTTTTAATTTAATAAATTTTTGAATTTTTTGAATTTAATAGATTCATCAATGAATTAATGAATACTTTGTTTTTCTTTGTGTACCACCTATTTTTCTTTTGAGTACCACCAGTGGTACGCATACCGCCGGTTGAGAATCGCTGCTTTAAACAATAATAATTTCAATTGGTAACCGAAAATTTACATTAACCAGTTAAAATAAAGCTAAATCAAAATTACATTATTCTAAACTAAATTTTCATCTTAGATATATGATATTCTCTCTCTTGCTTCTCTTTTGTCTTGCAACTCACTTATCTTTCCTCCATTGAAGAAAGGAATAATGCTCTTTCCTCCATTGAAGAAGGGAATAGTTTAAATATGGATGACAAAATTTTGATTATAATGACAAAAACTATGAGTGAATTAGGTAAAAAATATATAAAAAAAGTAGAAAGTTTAAATACAAATTCTAGAAAGTCATCTAATTAATATTACTTTTTTTCTTTTATCATTATTATTTTGAATGAAGGTGAAGAATTTGTTTTACAACCTTAACAAATTTCAAATCTTTAAAATAGGTACATTTCTTAAAAATAGAATTTTAAAATCTCATAAAAATATGTTATATACCACAATGAAGTTTAAAAATCAAGTTTTAAAATGAAATATTGAGAAAAATTTATCTAAACATTTGAATGGAAAAAGTTAAAAATGATGCAATAGATTGCATTGTAAATAATTTTTAAAACTAATAAATCATTAGTCTTATTTGCAGCATTCTGAGAAATGTATATGACAACATGAAAAATAGTGCCATGTAATGAACATCATACCCTTGAAGACTGAAGAAATTGCAATACTTTTATTTTTTTTATACAAATTCTAGAGTCATCTAATTAATATTACTTTTTTTCTTTTATTATTATTGTTTTGAATGAAGGTGAAGAATTTGCTTTACAACCTTAACAAATTTCAAATTTTTAAAATAGGTACATTTCTTAAAAATAGAATTTTAAAATCTCATAAAAATATGTTATATACCACAATGAAGTTTAAAAATTAAGTTTTAAAATGAAATATTGAGAAAAATTTATCTAAACATTTGAATGGAAAAGTTAAAAATGACACAATAGATTTCACTGTAAATAATTCTTAACATTAATAAATCATTAGTCTTATTTGCAGCATTCTGAGAAATGTATATGACAACATGAAAAATAGTGCCATGTAAATGCCCTTGAAGACTGAAGAAATTGCAATACTTTTATTTTTATTCATATTGTAGCATTTTTTTAATGTAAAAAAAAAAAAAAAAAAAAAAAAAAAAAAAAAAACTGCTCAGTTAATTATCATTTTAGCATTCTTGCTTTAAAATAGGATGATGACTTTTTTTTTTAAATATCTGTAAAAATTTCAAAACTTTTTAACCAATATATTTCAAGATGTTAAAATTTTAAAATCACGGACATCAAATGTTAAAAAAAAATGTTTTTAGTTTGTTCACTAAATGATATGATGTGTAAAAACTCATTTCGGCAATAAATTTTAGAAAACATAAATTAAATATTAGAAAAAAAATGCTTCATCAAATTATATTGTCATCCACAAGCAGTATATATACAAAATTTGAACTCAACAGCTTAATAGGAAGTAGTTTTAAAATTGATGACAAACTTCTGACCACAGTGTCAAGCATCATGAGTGAACTAAATAAAAGTTTACAAAAATTATTATTTATGCAATCATGTTCAGAAATTTGAATATACATGTTTAGATCTTTTGAGAGCTACAATAATCCAGTTTAATATTTCTAAAAGCAATTTAAAGCAAATTGTAAATAAATACACAGGCAAACATAAAATGCAAGTTTGAAGCAATAAAACCTCACCTGATTCACGCAATAATTTATATATATCTTCATCATATATTAAATCAATATCATTAAATTTCTCTCCAGCAGGTGAAAGGTAAGAATCTATGGAGTCATATCGAGATTTATTTATTCTAAATTTGTTATTTTGCAGAGGCTGAAATTGGGGAAAAAGAGAGATTATACTTAAATGTTATTTCTTTCAGTCAATGTAATGACAATAAGAAAAACACATATTGTTACATTTTCACTACTTACATTCATGCTATGTAAAATTAATATAATTGCTCTACACTGATTGGCATATCGCTCTATAGCTTAAAATTTGCTCTACAGTTTAAACTGCAGTACCAGTTTTAAAGAGTTATGCAGTTTACTAACAAATATTAAATAAATATTTTAAAAAACAATAAATACCTTAACACCCAATTCTTCATAAGTTCTGTCATCTACAGAGGCAGCAATGATGTCCCATCTGCAATCTCTATCTGTTAAGTAACCACGATGAACTGGAGATGCAGCACTCAGAGCTAACTACATAATATAGAAACTTCGTTAACTGAAATAACTATTTGAATTTTTAAATTCATTTATGCATCTCTAAAGCAACACTTTAAAATACATTATGCCCAGTTTACAATTTAAATGAATGAAGATACTGGAGAATAAATTCCTTTATGCATCTTCAATGCAACATTTTAAAATAAATTAGGCACAGTGTACAATCAAATGAATGAAAATACGTATTGCAAAATTTTATCACCCAAGTCATTCACGTAAACCCCGTAACCGCTCGCTTAGTAAATGATTTCAATCATGGTGATGAAAGAATATCAGTAGTACAACAAAGTGATTACTTTCACATAACCTATTGTCAATTTCTATTGCTTTGAAAAAGCAAACCATTACACATTATTTTTAGCCTGAAACCATCCTCTCTGCTTGAAAGGTCTAGGAAGTTTTATAACCTCAGTGATTTATACACTAACTTGAAATAGCATCAATACATTTATAATGAAAAATAGCAAGTTAAAAATAAAGAAGATTTAAAATTAGCAAAAAATGAGTGGCACAACTACTTTTATATGATCATGAGATTTATTTCTTAGTACATACTACACTGGAGAATTTTTAGTGAATACCATCTCAAACTATCTTTTTTAAAGTGTACATGATCATAATTTTGAACATTCAACATCTCCCAGTATCGCTTGCACATAAACAATATTGAATACCCTTGAATAACCCCTTGAATCATAATTTCAGTTCAATATAACATGAGCATACAGCACCATGTGGTAAAAATAATTTAAGTTACTCTAAGTTAATTAAGTTATTCTAAGTTACTCTTTAAGTTACTCTAAGCATTACTGCAAAAATTTACATCTTATTTGATGATTTCTGAAGCCAGTCAGTCTTGTGCTGATCTGATAGGAACTGAAGTATTCAGATACCTGGTCTGTCTGCATAAGCATTTAAGCTTTGCTCATCATGAGAGTTAATGCATATGACATTCATTGAGGAGATGGATTAAGATTAAAAAAAATTTCTCTAAATAATATATATTCAAACTTCTTTGAGATTCAAAAATAATGAAAACTAATGAAAAAAGATTTCTAGCTTTAAAAAAAAAAACACTACACGGTTTTATTAATTTTTTATGTTTATGTCAGCCTTGTGCTAATCTGATAGGAACTGAAGTATTCAGATACCTGGTCTGTCTGCATAAGCATTTTAGCTTTGCCTACTATGAGAGTTAAATGCATATGACATTCATTGAGGAGATGGCTTAAGATTGAAAAACAGTTTCTCTAAATAATATATATTTAAACGTCTTTGAGATAAGAAAAACTAATGAAAAAAGATTTCTAGCTTAAAAAAAATTAACATCTGCTTCATTTTCCCCTTTTAATTACAATAATATTTATTTTTGCATAAATTATGTATACATTCTTAATCTGAACTATACTTGTTTTTCCATAGAAAGTTAGTTTTGTGGGATACTATTTTACCACACACACAATGTGTTAACAACATAATCCTTTCATTTGGTAAGGGTTTCTTATATAATATCATACAAGACCATTACAAGAAGGCTGGCAGAAGTTTGACACTGTTAATATCTTTATAACATCTACCACAAACTCTGGGCAGCAACAGATTATTGAAATATTGCAGATGCAGTGTTTGAAATATACTGAATTGATATTGTATTATATTTAACAAAATCAAATTAATAAAAATTAAAAATAATAAAATCAGTTTTGGTTTGCTTGATTACTGAAGAATTCCTCTGTCAGCCCAAATCATTATAAATTAGCACACATCCATCACATTTAACATTCATTTGGAAAGCTACTGGGAAATGATACCTAATCATTTTTATGTTCTTCACACCACTTTAATGACACAGCTGAGATGATGTTGATATGATTTTGCGGCCTGTTTTATTGTAACTGCTATTGCATCTGCCAAGTGCCATCTTTCAGCAAGATAGTCTTCATCTGCATATGGTGAACATTTCCAGAGAATATACATATAATGTTACAATTCTTTTTTTTAACCATCCAACTCACCAAAATATATGAAACATGTAAGAATGCTGGTACAGCTATCTTGCAAGAAACTGGTCAGCAGTTATAAAAATCTGGCAAATGTTCAGCATAACAGCATTCAACATTTGTATGATTCTCTATCAGACTGAATATATCCCATACAGGCATATGAGGCACTTTCACATCATCAGACCTTAAACTGCGCAGGAGCCAGGCTCCTGTACTTCTCAGTTTTTGAAGTAAATTGTAATTCCAGCCAGAGTGCACCAGACACTTAAATAAAAGGGCTCCAGTGCATCTTTTATGTAAATGAACCATAATTTCAGCAGAAAAATTTTAACAACAAATAAGACTTAAAATTCTAACTGTTAAATGCATGCAGTCTTTCCCTGAGAAACAAAGCCTCTGACAGAGGTTAAGACTTTTAAGGAAAGAAACGCTCTCTACCTACATGCCTAAGGCTGCAGGAAGAACAATGAATTTATGAGAATGGGTAAAATTTCCACCCTCAAAAGTACTAAATGTGGTCACCCTTGTTATGCACGTACAATGCTAGTAACTCCCTAAGGAAGGGTTTTTTGTGATGATGTAAACAAATATCAGGCAAGAAAACTGTCACTTGTATAGAGCCTTACATTTCTTACATTGTTATAGCATTTGATTCAAGGCAAGTTTTTTTTCTCTCCACATTCTGCTTGACAGCTAGATTTATATCGGCAGGGAATTGTGGTCAGACAGTGTTGAACTCTTCTTTGCTTCCGAAGTTACACATCTCCATTAAAATTTTCGCTCATACTCTCATAGTGTTTCCAGTATTCTATTTTCATTAATGATGCTCCAATGGTTTTACCTTTTCTTCCTTTGAAAAAGAAGAGTCTTTTCTACCATCCCTTGTTTCTATCATATATGTCACATTGTCTGTTACTATCATCCTTTGATAGTGCATTATACAGGAAATTTCAGGCTGAAATACCACCAGAGGTTATATGAGCTATTTATCTGTTTTTTGAATGAAGTTGTAATTCCCAACTAAGATCCAATATTTTATTTTATTATTTAACTGTTTATCATTATTATAACAATTTGCTAAATTTGTATTTAAATTTTGACTAAAAATTTGTATTTAAATTTTGTTGAATTTTAACCTCAATTAGAATTTTTAAATACTTTAATTATTAGTTATTTTACTCATACATTTTTTCTTCTTTCTTCGTGGCCTTCTGAACACTCAATTCACATAAAAAGTCCTTAGTTATTATTGAAAGATAATTCATTATATAATTTAGCTCTTTAAATTTTAAAATAACACTTTTTATTCATCAATACATTACATTTATAGTAGCAGATTTGCTCTTTTTGTTCATGAATACAAACAACAGTATTTATTTAAAAATAATAAAAGATTAAGTCAATGGAGTTATGGCAAAATATTTTTAATTTATTGTATTATGTTAGTTTATTTTTTCGCATTATTATGTCAGTAATTACGATAGGATTAGGCCATTATTTATTAAACTTTAGAGATAACAATTTTGATGCTATAAAATTAAAAACCAGTTATAATTGCTAAACTTCCATTTTTAAGAAAGAGTTTTCAATTCCAGTTAATGAATTCATAAAATCAAACAAATAAACAGGTAATTTTTAAAAATATTTTAAAAGTCTTTATTAAATATGAAGCATTACTTTAAAAGTTTAGAAAAATCACTAGCATAAAATTATGGCTGCAATAATACAGAATCTACTGTTAAACATGATAGTAAAATATCTTTTGCATTTATAATTCAACTTATACAACAAAATAAACATATGTTAGTTTTTCATCTGATATACAGAATGATAAAATAAGAAATGCATTAACATACTGCTATAGGACAAACTGGTGCAAGTTGATCATACAACGTTCTAGCTTCATTTATATTGCAAGCTTGAAAGGTAACCTGAAGACATGAACAGCCCATGCCAAATCCCATAGCATCCATATAGACATGATTTGGTAAAGCAGCAGCTGCTGCTTCGCCGTCATCTCCAAGGTTGGTGAAGTCCTCAACAAAAGGATCTGGTGTATTTCGGTCTCTGTAAACTAATGGAATTACTTCTCAAATAAATATATGAGAGAAGAAAATATAAATTCTAATTTATTTAATATCGATTATAACAAAATAAAAATTTCCTGATGGTAACACAAAATGACAAATAAATAAATAAAATAAAATCTAAAAATTTATATTTTCTTAGCTTTTCTATTTCAAATACAATAAGACTGATAATTAAGAATAAAGAATGTGTGAATTAATAATCAGAATTACACAGATTTTTTTCTCCATGAATCTGAATATTTCAATACAATGCCAAGCTAATATTAGACCATCTACACATAAAGAAACTTTTAGATGCTAGGCACAAGAGATTTTATGATACGATTTTGTACTGGGATGAAAAGTGATCACTTGGTCTACATATGAGATATTTATTTCAGATGCTCTGAAGATTTTATTTTTTTTATAGCAAGACTCTAGTTCTTTTCTGACACCTAAAGTCAGCTGAAATCAAATTTCTTTGCAATCTAGCAATCTACATAACAGAGGAGTACTTCCCAGAATTTTTATTTTTTTAAACCTGGTACATTACTGTCATTACATGAAAGGTAAAAAATAACATCTGAATGAAAAATGGATTACATACATAATATGTAAGATATTTCATTTACCTTCAACAATATAAAAGCATGTTTTTCATCAAATGATAAAGTTAATCACTAAAAAACAATTTTCACTTTTTTACTATCCAATGAAATCACTCATGATGACCACATCTGAAGCTCGCAAATATTTTTGAGAATATAAATGAATATTAATCGTTTGACTGCTATGCGGCACAAAAGCGCAGCATTCATTTGTCTCAAAAACCATGACGCAGTTAGTTATTTTAGAAGGCACTCGTGTTACAAAGTACGTGTGAGGTCAGACTGACTACGTTCACATCCACGGAGCAACAAAGACACACTGAAACTCGCTGCGCAGTGGTTTTTGAGACAAATGAAAGCAGTGCTTTTGCGCTGCGAAGCAGTCAAACATTTAATACAGTCAAAAGTCTTTAATCCGGACTCGTTGGGACTTTCCAGATTATCAGATTTTACGGAGATCATCAGTTTAAATCTGGTAAGATGGCATGCAGAAATTACAAAATTAAAAATATGAAACCATAATTTATGAAATAAAGAGCAATTATGATCTAAAGGGTATCAAAATTTACAAAAAAAAAGGCTTAGTATTTATTTGTTTACTTTAATTAAACATTTCTTTCAACGCGCGCATGTGTAAAGCATACATTATGCATAGTCGAAATTAGAAAATTGTAACCAGAAAATTATTTGATGTGTATTCGTGATATTTATAATGACGAAGAATTTGATTTAAATCATATCAAAGACTGAGTACATCAAGATGAAATACTATATTTAGTAAAAAATTATAAGCCGAATAAAATAAAAACATCTGCCTGAAAATAAGGATAGTGCTGACAGATCAACTTCCAGTTCAATGCGTGCCATGACTATCCTCTCCCCCCCCAAAGAGCAGCACGGAGTTTATAAACAGATTTCGGAATGGTTAGAAACAAAGGATATGCCTTTATCCATTTTTTGCAATTCCACTTTTTGTTTGATGGATATCGAAACATGCTTTCACTTTGTAGATCCTTTGGCAGCTCCATAATCGGAAATTCTTTTTGACATAATCGAAAGTTCAAGCTTACTTTTATAAAATTGCTCTAACACTCTGCAAAAAATAATAAGCCGGATCCAATTAGAGGATTAAGGAACAACACAATCTGCAACATTAACTGAAATAGATAATTAGATAATTTTAGCTTAGCTTATACCGTCCGTTATACATTAAACGCACATGCGTAAATGTATTATGTGCATGCGTAAATGCAAAATGCATTTACGCATGCGCAGAAAGTTTGTAGCTTTGAGGTCCAGATTATAGATCATTCCGGATTATGGACGTCCGGATTAAAGACTTTTGATTGTACTGACATTACCATAAGACATTTTCTCTACCTTTACATAAGACCAAAATTGTCTCAAAAAGTAGCTGCTCACCTGACAAATGTTTCATTGTATTTTATAGTAACTCCTATTTAATACTAGCATAGTTACAAAATCTGAGTCAATTTTTCCTTTTCAGATTCACAATATAGAGAAGAAAAAATATTTCTTTGTATGTTTGCAAGGCCAAGCCTAATTTTATATAAATGGAATATCTATTTCACATTTATAAGATGATCTAATTAATATCTTTTATTACAATAATTTATTTTGTAAATATATACAATAATACTACATTTCAAAATTATCTAATTAATACCATGTAAAAAAAAAGAAGAGATGTATGGATGTCTAGCAATATGGAATTTCATGGAAACAGCGCTTTGAGAAAGAGAACTAGATTTGAAATTTTTTAAAGTACTAGTCCCGGCTGGTATAGTCATCAGTGACATTGACTGCCATATTGATGGGCCCAGGTTCAAATCCCAGAAAAACCATGAATGTTTGAAAGTGTGTAGTATCTGTGCGGCAAGGAGGTACTCAAAATATTGGGCAAGCCAAAAGTCTTCATTAGGGATTGGTGAGATGGGAAGAGGGGTAGGAGACCTTCAGACCCCCCTCCAATGTTCTCCCTCAAAATTGGGGCAGAACTGCATAGTTAGTTCAGCGAGACTATACCTGTTTGATGAAATTCTGATATTCTACCCATTTCTACCTATACCTGCCCATAGCTCCACAATATTCTCTCGAGAAGATGAGAACAAAAGAATTCAGATTCAGGTATCCTGTCAGATGATCACATTTTGAAAATTAAATGTTAAAATAGAAAATGGTAAAAGAATAGAGGTACAAACTCAAAATAGCATAGTTATAGAAGTTTCCCCTTAAATAACCGCAGGATAGATGGTGTTTATTGTTCGGCCAGACAGTGTAGGAGTTTAAAGTGGTTAAACAGATTTATCAATTACAGGAGGGGGGAAAATCGAATTATTGGATAGTTATAGCAATTACTATTGCCTTTGTACAAGGCTAAACTATACATTGATTAGGAGTTCTGAAAATAGATATACAACTAGTCATTTGCATTACAATAATTTAAAAAAAAATACATTTAATATTCCAAGCTACATCAAAGCACATCATAACAAACAAATTTAATGTTCTCACTAAATACCTAAAAGACTGATGAAACATTTTGAAATGAATTCTGCATAAGCTAGCAACAAACTTAAATATGAGACTAGCAGAATATTTTTCAGTAACTGTGATTAAATTAATTGATGATTTTGTGGAAGCTGATTTATATTAAGAATTTCTTAATAATTTAGCAAAGTGAATACCACAGATATTAATGTTTCTTAAATATGGCACAGACATATGTTGATACAACGTCATAAAGGGAGGGAAGAAAAAAAAAAGGATAAACACTTATAGTAACTATAAGTTAAATTGAACTTTACACTGAACTCAATATAACATGAAAATGACAGTAACATGAAATTTTGCTTTTTTATTAGTAAAATATTTTAGAAAGATAAATTCATTATCTAGAATTTAAAAGCTTACTTGGTACGTTTATAACAACCTTTCTGCCTCGTCGTTGTCGTATGTTTCTTGCCAAAGTTCTGCAATAAGATTACATTAAAATAGTATTATAATATAAATTGTGCATGTAAGATAAATATAAGATCTGCAGAAATATATTTAATTATTTTTCAATGCACAATTAACAACCTGCATCTAAAATGTATTCCATAGCTTAAAACAGCTCTATTAAATTCACAATTAAAAGAATTGTTCACAGTTATAAAATGTTCAAAAATTAAAAGCTCTTTAAATAATTATGCAATCACAGTTTCCTAAAATTTCTATTTATAAAAAAACTTTAGATTTTCCTACAATTGTCCTCTCATATGCATTCTGAACTTGCTATTAGCTATATTAACAAAAAGCATAAACAAAGTGAAATAAGATATTAACATCACTTACAGCATCTTCAGAAAGATGTTAATATATATTTACTGTGAGCAAAAGCTCAGTCTTTTTTTAAAGCTTCAAAATTCCCTATTCATATAATATTGTCAAATTTATATTTAATATTTGTCCACCAGAGCAGTTAATATACTGATCTAATTGAAAGTTATCACATTTCCATATAGATATTTTTTAATATAAGCCTGGATAAATTTTTTTAATTAAAGAAAAGGAATTAAAATAATTCTTTATTTAACAGGCACGATGTACATACATTTTGAATGCAGAAGGCGTTTTTGAAAATGTATATGAGAAATAAAAAATGCACGTACAAACACACAACTTTATATGCATATTAAAATGTATTAATAAGTATTAAATATCTTTTCTTTTTTGGGTACTCTTCTGTTATCAGGACCGGATTCAGAAATGTATGTATGTACATATGGAACTACTCTTATATGTGCCCTCAAGTCGCCAAATTTCTTGCCAAACATTTTTGGCAAGAAACTCCATGCTGCCATATTACTATCTAAGTTTTTTTTTTTTCTAAAACCACGTTTTGAACACACAATTTAAGCTAAAAATCCGAAACAAAAACAAAAAATTTACACAGTAAAAATGTAAAGTTTCTAACCAAAAATATTTGACAAGAATCCATGTACACAGCGATATGTTTTAACTTTAAAAAAAATCATCTACGAATTGCACAATCTAGGCAACGAACAAATCTACAAACTATGCACACCTCGCTTTAATAAATTAACATAACAATAAATTTCAAAGAATACCATGTACACAGCGTTCTGTTTCAACTTTAAAAAACATCTACGAATTGCACAATCTAGGTTCTATGCACTAATCAACAAAATAAACTAAAATAAATTAAAAAAACAATAATAACGACAGAAATTCATATTAAAAAACAATGAACATAACATTCTACAAAATAAGAATAAAATAAAATGCACTCACCATGAATGAATGCTTTTTCGAACAGCAGTAATACCAATTTCATACCGCCTTTAACATGCCGCCATGTAATCACTATCTTATTTACATTACAGCCAGACACATTATCCAGAAAATTCATACTACGGTTCACAAATAAATGTTCAAAACCTTCTTTCCCTAAATCCTTGTAAGATTTCCATCCATCCGAACAAATAGTTGTACCAGGCTCTATCCACTCTTTAATACACTGCATCAGCATTTCTCTACTTCTGTCATGCACAGCCACTAAAAGTATCTCCCAGACCCTCTTTCCACACCTCCAAATACCCACTGCCCCTCAACAGGATGGCCACGATGATATTTCCTTTTGCCGAACTTCGATTTATCAACTTCCACCACTTTATCTTTCCCCCCATCTTTTTAGACACAGAGCATTATACAGAGCAGACTCGTTAACAACTCCAACATTGTACCTTTTAATACTAAATTTTCTTTGCACACAATCTAAAATACGCAACTGAAATCTTCCCACCACGTCTCTCATTGCAACACAGGCCATTTCAAAACATGCACCACACGAAACAACGAGCAATTAAACTACTCCAGCAAAAGATTTTTCAACATCAACAGGATTGCCATACACAACACGCAATCATGCCAAAAACCAGCGCAGAACACATATCGCCCCATTTGATGATATTAGGACACATATAAAAGTAGGAGCCATACATATATATATATACAGTTAGCTACAAAAGTCTGCGTACAGACTAAATTTTAAATTAAAAAAAAAAAACACTTAAAGCATAGAAAAATGTATTTTAATCATTGCATTTTTTTTCTTCTATTAGCTAAAATTGTAAGCTTAAATAAAAAGTAAATAATATCAGTGTAATACTTTTTACATTTTTTCAAAAATACATTTTGTCAAAAAAACTCACAAATTCCCCCCAATAAGTCTGCGTACACTTTAAAAAAAAAAAAAAAAAAAAAAAAAAAAAAAAAAAAAAAAAGAGCAAAATATAAATTTTTTGCATCACTTAAATACTTTGTAGGATATCCTTTATTCTTCAAAACAGCTTGCAGACGTCTGAGCATTGACTGAACTAGTTTTTCAGTGTCATCCGACGTAAATTTCGTCCATTCTTCCTGCAATTTACTAATTAGCTCATTTCGCAATGTAATATTGTGTTTTCGATATCGTTTCTCCAATTTTGCCCACAAATGATCGATTGGATTGAGGTCTGGTGACTGTGGAGGAGTACGCAACTGTCTTGGAGTGTGATAGAGGAGATATTCCTTCACAATTTTAGCTGTATGTTTCAGGTCGTTGTCTTGTTGGAAAATAAAGGTATTAGAAAGGTTTAAATTTCGGGCACTGTCTCGTAGATTTTTCTTCAGAATATCCAGATAAACATACTTATCCATGACTTTATCAATAATGTGAAAATTTCCAACTCGTTTCGACGACATACACCCCCATACCATCACACCGCCAGCTCCATGTCTGACAGTTGGATTTAAATTTCTCAGATTCAGTTCTGTTCCTGGTTTTCTCCATACAATAGGGTGGCCATTAACTTTAAATATTGTAAATTTACTTTCATCTGACCAAATCACATTGTTACAGAAGTCCTGCGAAGAGTTTAAATATGTTTTGGCAAAAGCAATTCTTTTCTTTCTATTTGTCTCGGAAATGTATGGCTTAGACCTAGGTTTGCGTCCATGATAATCGGCCTTTCGCAGCACTTTTCGTACAGTCTCAGGAGGAATTTCCTTGTTGCTAGTTAAAAAAATGTCTTTTGCAATGCTTGCAGTGGAAAATTTAGGATTTTGTTTAATTCGTAAAAGAATTTTTCTTTCTTCTCTCTGCGTTAGCTTCTTCGGTCTCCCATATCTTGGTTTTACAGCAAGACTACCAGTGTCAAGATAGTTTTGAATAACTCTTTGCACACTAGAAAATGGCTTTCCAATGGTTTTACCAATATAACGAAGAGTTTTACCTTCTTCTCTCAATTTGATAATTAGTTGTTTCGTAACTAAAGGAATTTCTTTATTGGTTGTCATTTTCGTCAAAGAAAATAGAAATAACAACTTCCAATCATCGTGAAATTTGCTTCAGAAGACAAGTGTAACCTTCTTTGTATTCTCAAGTTTGAAGTTTAAAAGTTAGATAAGAAATCCCCTGCCTCATTCGCGTTGTACACAAACTTTATTGGCTTTGATTTCTGGCCACTTATCTTTTAAAAATTAGTGTGCATAAATTATTAGATAGGAAAATATTACAGTTAAATAATTTCAAAGTCCCTTATAGAAACTAAATATTTAAAAAATAAAACTTTAAGAAACTACCCTTTTCGCACCTTAAAATTTGGATTTGATATTACTTTTCTTGATGCACGCAGACTTTAGACACGCAGACTAACTGTATATATTCATGCATGTACACATATATCCATATTTAAATGCATATATACATTTCTGAATCTGGTTCCGATAATAGAAGAGTACTCTTTTTTGTATCAACAATAAAGCCGTTTCCTTTTGCATTTAAAAAAAGGAATTATCTCACTGCTGAATGGCTTTAAGTAAGAGATTAAATAGATTCTCAAACTTTTATTGCTGAAAAAGCCCTAAAATTAACATATTAAATTGCAATTGGGATTCATATATTTATTCGTACATACTATAGGGGTACATAAATTTGTACAAGTTAATAATTAAAATTAAAAATGAACATAGGAAAGGCAAAAGTGCTTTTGACTTCAAATAAATAATCATCTAAGTAATGATTAATTCATATAATTATGGCATTAGAAAAGGTATTAGAAAAAAGTATACAATTTCAATATTTTACAAAAGCTGCACATGCATGCAGACATGAAGTTTTCCCCAAGCACTTTATAAGGTGTCACAGTCGATTATTATGTGCTACAGCGCACAGAAGACAAAAAGGTTATCTGAAATGCAGAAGGCATTTTGTGTTTTACAAATGAAAAATATGGAATCTATTGTTATGCTTCAATGCAGTTTTCAACCTAGTATAAAAATCACTTCTAAGCAGGAAGTCTATTTACAACTGGTAAAGTAAATTTAAAAGTATAAGCTGTTTCTGCAAATGTAAATGTCCTGGTTAATTTTATGCATCTGAAGAACAAGTTGAACACATTCAAAGCACCTTTCAACAAATTCTACGGAAATCAACAATGACAATAAATCTTGATATTCAGATTCCTTATAGTTTAGAAAAATTTAATTCATACAAAATGTAGTTGTTTGAGTAAGTAAATGAGCTAAACAAAAACAGAACACGCCTTCTCTGTTTTGGACCACTTTGTCAACTATGTCACATAATACATGGTTTTTGCTCACATCACTGCAAAAGGTGTTGAACAAAAAATTTGCATCTTCATAAAAGTACCTTTTTTTAGTTTTACTGAAAGCTCATGATATTTCACTAAACTCTTCCTCTTTTAAATAAATTATTGAAACTTGAATGAAACAGGATACTTTTTTCTAATAATCCTATATGTCTGGAAGTAATAAATTTGCACCATTAAACAGACGATTTACTGTGACGCTTTCCATGAATTTTCAATAAGTAATGCAGAACTGAGTTTATTTACTTCAGGTTAACTAATATTATTTATTATTAGGTATTAAGCACCTACAATTTCTAATACAACATATTTTATTACACAAATATACATGAATCTGTTGATTTTAAGTTAAAAGCTGGTTAAAAAACAAACATTTACACAGAACTTCGTGGAAAAGAAATTTTATTAACCTCTCACATTTTTAAAAATTATTTTTAATATAAAGCTCCATAGGTTTGTGAAAAGAAATCCATGTCACCCCCAAAGGTAACTTTTTCATCATATTTATGCACTTAATGTTTGAAAGATGGTATTTTAAGTATTAATTTAAAAACATATTCATTTTAATAGTTAAGAATCCTATCATAGCAAATCATAAATAAAATAAAAATGATTTCAGATTAAAACAACTTCATAAGGAAAGAAAGTATTGGTAACCTCTGATTATCTACCCAACACTGACAAAAGTCACTGGGCAAATAGCTATGCTGTCAAAGTAAGCAAACCAGAATTTTATGAAAATGCATTTATCTGGCAACATATGAATGCATGTTCTGAATGCATAATGTACTGGCAAAATGCAACCTGTTTTGAAATTCGAGGATCATGTTTGTGATTTCTGTTCCCATGTTTTTTTAGTGATAACATTTTCAAAATATATGAAATTCTTTGCTGCTTTACTAAGTTAAAAAAAAGTGGATTTAAACACGCAGAGCAGTGCCAAGTTGTTATGTAATGCTGACAATTCTGAAATTCTCTGAATTTTTTTAAGCACTCTTCACATGGGCAAAAGACCAGGAAAAAAGAAAATGTTTATGTACATTTGTCACAATTTTAATTTAGTTAATTTGTTGCTGCTTTATGTAATTTGTAATGCAACATCTTTTTAAAAATGGTTGCTATTTTTAACATGTTAGGTTGGCGAAAAATTAGTTACCAGTGATTGGGTACTTTATGAAAAAGTTGGATGGATAATCACATAGTAACAAAGTGTTTCATCATCAAGAGAAACAATTCATTTATTGAACATCATTCCATTTTTTTAAAAGTTATAAAAACATTTAAGACAACACAATTAAGAAAATTTTAAAAGTGACAAATACACACAAAATAGCAGAAATATTTAAAAACTAATGTTTTATCCATTATAACATGTTGTTATACATTTATAACATGCTCCTGAAATAGAATAGAAGTGTCAGTTGTCTCTCAAAACACAGAGCTTTTAAATTTGAAATCAGCATCATATAAAAATGGCTTTTGCCAATTATTAACAATTGTTCTTCCAAATTTAGTACTAAGCAATTTTGTTCAGAATTTCTTTTCAACAAATAGCATTTCCAATAAGGGTACAAATGCCACCTTTAAAAAAATATAATTCTTTTTATGTATACCTAATAATCACAGAAAATTTATGAATAATTTGTCATAATAAAAAATTAGTGGAAGAGGGTTAGGAATTTATTACGTTAAACTGAAATATTAAAAATCCTAACAGTAATTTATAAAATATAAAATAATTAGCATTTAAGAGACAGATGACTACACCAGTCCTTGTAGTCAATTGAGAAGGATTTATAAGATTTTATTAGATTGAAAAAGTTGAAGCAATACTCCAGAAACTCTTACTTAAATCTTGGATGACCTCCATATACAGCGGCATCAGGGAAAAATAAAGAACATAAGGCACTTCCTTTAGGATCAGTGGTAGCAGGTGGAAAAGTAAATTCTGCACAACCTAGGCTTAAAACAAAGTTTTGCAATTAAACAAAATACTAATTTTGGTAATATTAACTCACCATCTGCCAAAGCTGCATTTGAGCAACATCTGATGATGTACCAATAATGCAAACTGAAAAGGTTTGAAGCTATTTTTTTTTTTCAAATTTAAAAATATTAAAAAGTATAATATTTAAATTATTGGTTCTTAAGGTATTCTCCTTTTGAACTGTAAAATTATTGCCAAGCAGTGCGATTTAGCAGTTACAGATAAGTGTGACATATTACAATTATAACATGTGTGGCTTCAGTAGATGTAAACCCGAATAATTCTCAATAAGACACATTTTGTTTTCATGAACGAGGAGTTAAATTAAGTGTTATTGCTGTATATTTTCCGTGCACTAAAAATTATTAAAATTTGGAGCCTTCTTTCTACAGAACAGCAAGCAGTGAATTATTTTCAAAGTTATGAAACAATACCATTTAACAAAAATGTGTATTAATGGCCACAATATGGTCAACTCAATATGGCCAACAAAACAGAAATGGATTGGAACAATTACCTGCCAGAAGTTTGTACTCATAGTGTTCTAAACAGAGCTTCCAATAAAGTCGGAGAGCATTAAAAAAATAACAGAAATTTACTAAGCTAAAAAAAGAAGCTGGTTGAATACTGATTGTTTATTAAATAAAGATGAGTCATTTCCTTCAGAATTCCTCAGGAACAACTGGTGCATCTTTGGCAGAATCTCTGCCTGACTTTGATAGTTGCACTAGGGTTCTGCAGCTTTCATGGTTGATGACGGCATAATATGCAAGTACTAAATTATTTACAGTGGATCACAATTACAGTTGTTACTGTATAGTTGTAATGAGCAAGCAAACAGACTACAAAATTTATATATACTTACTTTATTTTACTTTATAATAATAAAGTAAAGAAATGAAGCAACCAGAAATTAAAATAATCACTTATTATTATATTATTTACAAGATTATGAATAGAATCAGAAGTGACACTTCAAGAACAGTTTTAGCATGCCGGTTTTCAGATAAACATCTCATTAGCCATTAATTTTTTACTGCCTGATGACCGTGTTCATCATATCTCAACCCTGCGATTACTCACAGTAAGGTCACTTAAAAAGAATTCTATTTACCTCGGCAGGGTTTGGGAGAACTGAAAGATTATATGGCCCTTATGATGATGTAAAGCTCACACAGGATCATTTGGAATCTGTTGCTGAATATACTGTTTATCAGCTAGTGCAGATTCAAGATGAACTCACTGAGAAGATTCTTGGTACTATTCGGTTTTGAGGGCCGTAAAAAATCGCCAAACTATTGTTGACGCCAGTGTTACCAAAAATAATTGCGGCAACCCTAACACAAGAAAAGTATAATAGTAAATAACAAAGATTGATGTTTTAATTTAGATGAAAGGTTAATTTCGTATAATACTTTTTATTATTATAATTTATATATAAAAGGCTAAACATGACTGAACGGAAGCATAAGAGTAAATAACTATTCAGATCATTATTATAATTTAGTATATAAAAATTGCTAAACATAACTGAATGGATGGCTGCATCGTTATTTCGCTACCGAGTTATCGCTAAAGCATAATTTCATCTTGTTGGTTGTTCAAACATACTTTTCTATAATGAATAATGCCTTTTCTTTGAAAACATTCTTGGTAAAGTGCAGAATCACCCACTTATTTGTTTGCCGCTTTTTACAAGGGTAAAAACAATTAGATTTTTGTTAATTTTCTTTTACTTTTTAAGTGACAATAGGTCGATGTATAGTCAAGGGTGAGTGCAGTGCCATTTTTGTGCAATTCTGGGATTTTTTTTAAGTGAAAATAAGTCGATGCGTACATGGATACCGAGTATGCGCAATTCTTAAAAATGCGTCAAGCAGTGAGTGATTCTGCACTTTACCCAAAATTCTATCGCAGGCTTTTCATCATGGGCAATTCCCAAATTGTTAAATCCATAGGATATCAAAAAAGGATTTAAAAATGAAACTAGTATTTCAATGGCGTCTTAAGAAATATAGAACTATATAAACTTATGCAATCTGAAATCGGCGCGCATGCTAGATTTGGCACGTTGTTAAATGGCCGCGTTTGCTAGATTTGGCGCTTTTGCGCATATATTTTCGCTGCAATGTACGGCCCTCAAAACGGAATAGTACCAGATTCTTTATATCATTCATGGACATTTGATGATGTGAATTATCTTTTTCCTCCCATTGCGTTGTTTCATATCTCTTTGTCTTATTTCATTTATAATGCTTACAAATGTCATGATAAAATACTTAAAATATTTTCCAAGATTTGCTTCATTTATTTAATAGGCTCCTTGGAGATATTTATTAACTATTCTAACTTCTTCCCTAAAGAAGCCTTTTCCATATCCTTTGAATAGAGTATGCCTAAATTTTAGTGTCAATTCATTTACAACCACAGCATACTCTGAACAGGCCAACAGGAATAATGATTGCCTTGTAATAAATTCTATATTTTTATATTAAATTTATTTTTTAAATACAAAAAAATGGTGATGTCATTGTATTTATGGAAGTATTTCCCTCTGCTTTCAGATGTTTGCTTCCTCTTAATTATTATAATGTATGTATTTTATTTAATCAACTATGACAATTTTTACTCACCATTAGTCAATTTAGTTAAAATTTGTATAGCTTTTCTTAAAAAAATTTAATCTGTTTCATAATGCAACTTCAAACTTGTAAATCATATCTTGCATTATCTGTATTAATTTGAGTGATGCACTGACATACACTATATTAAACCTAAGAAATGAATGAAAGATATAGTAACAATCAGTTGTATCAAATACAAATAAAATTATGTAATAGCTACTATAACATTATTTTTCAACATTCATAACCCTTACCTATTAATATTTACTTATGAATTAATATGTTTTGTATTATATAAATATCATTGGCACTTTGGTAGAAGATTTTGCTTTTATTTTATAATACAGTCTGTTACTGAAATATAACCAGAAAAAAGAATTTAAATGATCTTGCTATAAAAAAGCCTGAAGAAAATGCTCAGGAATTTGATTTTGCTTTTTGCCTCATCAAGTAAATGGAATACGTAATGAAGAAGGTTAATGGTAAAAACTTATTATGATAATCAATGCTTTACCATAAGCTTCTCAGAAAGTCATATAAGTAGAAGTTTAGTCAAATAAATATGACAGCATTCATCAAAAACATGAAGGACGACAAAAGTCTAAGGAAGACAAATAACTATGAAAATACTCCTTGAAATTTAAAAAATAAAAATATTGGATATTAAAAAAAAGTTCAACAATAAATAAAAAATTTTAAAATGTCCCTTTTGCCTTGCATTTTAATTTCAAGATACATTGACTTCTCATTTATAAAATATATACATATTAAGTAAAATAATAAACATGATTCATATACTCAAAAATAAAAGGTTTAATTAGTAGCTTTCAAGTATCAATCATTTTTCAATGTCTTGAAGGTAAAATTACCCTCCATCATGCTTTTCTAACATTTCAATTATATTCTGTTTAATTAAGTCAGGAAAATAATATAAATTTTTATTTTATCAGTTATAGGATTCTGTTACATGTACATGTTAAAAAAAATTAATTATTACATTCTCAGACACCTATTCATGATAAGATATGTAAATATAATAAATTTCTATAATTATTTCTTACCGTTTTCTAAGCCTCATACAACTAATATCATATTATTATCGTTCTTTGCCAAGGATGCTCAAATGCAGCAATCAAGATTTTAAAGACAAGATTTGTATATGCAATCAAAACTTTTACAAAATCTTAATTAGATATGAAAAGATCAAAATTACAAAATGAAAGTTTCCTTTAAATTTCTATAACTGGTAAAAACTTCCATAATATATATATATTTCTTCTACTTATAATTCTGAATTTTAATCTAAAAAATTAGAAAGAGAAAAATATATTTAGTAATGAAATTACTTTACCGAGGAAAGCTGGTCAGACACAACAAACTTTCATCACTCTCAAGCAAGTCTGTAACTTCAAGCCTTCTGCAAAGCAAATACTTACAATTATCACAACATAAAATTCAGAAATGTTTAGATTATTATATAAATTTATACATATATAATGATTAATACAAGATGTACAACATTTGCAGAAATTCTATTAATTGTTATCTTTGATTACTTCATTTCTGTTTTCGTTCTGATTGTTTCTTTCTAATTGTCAATCTCAACAAATTAAATCAAAAATACATCTTGCACTTACTACGGAGATATATTACGTCTTGCACTTACTATGAAGATATACTATGTCTTGCATCAATAAAGTGACTGTCAAAAACATGAACCCAATAAGAAATGCTACAGTAATGAAAACCAATAGACACATTTTTAAATTTGCAGTTTTTAAATAAGAATTAATAGATTACATTAACTAAACAAATCTTTTGCCAATTATCGCCTTTAAAATATTATAATGAAAGCACTTACATCATTATAATTATGCTGATAATACACTGCAAATGTGTTTCTACTAAAGATTCTTCTGTCATGCACTTTTTTAAATAAACCTCATTTCAAATATCAATACATTAAAATATACACATTCTTATTTTAACGTTATTAGACATTTTGTTTCTTTCTGATTATCTGCAACCTCCTCCACCAACACAATGGTGACTAATTTTTTGTCAAGCTAATACGTGAAAGGCAGCAGACACTTTGAAAATGATGGCACACTAAGAAAGAGCAATTAATGAACAATAAAACAATAAAATTAAAAAACAACAAACAACCATAATAAAAACATTTTAACTATTATTATTTACCTTTTCAAACATAATCCATAAAATCCATTTATCATTTTCAAGAAATATCCTTACTTTTTTTTTTCCAAGTGCTGATATTCTAATTTATGTGCACAGCAGAATGTTTTCTCTTAAAAAAAATTATCAGAGAATTGCACAAATCTGGCACTGAACTTGCACCCCATTTTCACAGCACATGCACCCCATGTACATGTGTAATCTGGCACACCCCATGTACACAGCAGACTGTTTCACCTATTTTAATCCCATGGTGCATTTCTTTATGAATACTTTGTGTGTGTGTGGGGGGGGGGGGAAGTGCAGATATCAGAAAGAAGCAATATTTTTAATAGACCTAAAATTAGTTATAAATATGTAAAAATGAATTCAAAGAATTACATATAAAATATGAAATACAATAACTGATGTTTATTTTTTGATGTTACTGCTTCTGTTGAAATAATTACTTGACACATCTTTGAGTTATTATAATGAGAAAAGGAATTCAATCAATCTTGGACCTATAAACTATAAAGCATAGGAATAACCTATAAAGCATGGGCATAAAATGTATGTAATTAAACATAATAATCTGTTAATATATATATATAATCATATTTTTGTGCATGTTTAACATGAAATAAATACAGTAGGCATGAATTCCATATTATATCCTTTATTCACCTCTCTATAATTAACACACAACAGAACAACGAAAAAACATTATGCATACATACCTAGCCCTCATATTTGCTTCAACTACATTGAAACACGATGAAAGAGCTCCATATGGCTTTCCAGGAGTACCTTCAATCATATATGCACCAAATTCAGGGCGCCATAATGCTTTCACATCACTATTTTAAAACAATATGAAAATATTTTTTAAAATTATCACAGCTAGATCATAATTAGTGCATGTCTACAGTACGGTACTACTGAGTAATTTCAATCTAATTTAAATCAGAATTCATACAATAAAATTTCACATATTAATAAAAGCCCCTAACAAAACATCACCTACATATAAACTAAGTATATTATATAAATTTAGTGCATTAACAAAAGTGTTGCAATAATTTCTTGAGGCAAAAATATAAAAGGTACTTTAACTATGATTTTTAAAAATTCATTTATGAGTTATATTCATTTATTATTTTTACAATTATTATTCATTTATGATATTTACGTTTAGATTGATCTGCTAAAGATTTAGTTCATTTCTTTCAATGATAATGAAATGTTTTTAACAAAATTTTTCATACATTCTGTATTTGCAATGAAGAATAAGTATTGCACAAAAGAACATGTATTTCACAAGCTTTGAGGTTTATTATTTTTTCCCATAACATTTATTCTTTATCCTGATTTTTGCTTTTTCAAATATATTTTTGTTAGCTATCGATAAAATTTGAATAATTCACCTTTCAATGTATTTTAATTTTTTGAAGAGACTGTTCCTGACATAAAAATATTCATCAATGTAAATAAAAAAATAACTTTTTTAAAAAATATGTGGCACAAGATGGAAGAAAACTGTGTACTGTTCAACAAAATTACACTAATGATTATCATAAAAACTTCTTAATTTTAGTTAACAAATTACAGTCAAAAGTCTTCAATCCGGACTTCGGCAATCGGGACTTTGGTGATTCTGGATTATCGGTTTTTACGGATTATAGATCATCAGTTTAAATCTGATAAGAAGGCATGCAGAAATTATAAAATTAAAAATATGAAACCGTAATTTATAAAATAAAGAGGAATTATGATCTAAAGTATCAAAATTTAAAAAAAAAAAAAAAAAAAAAAAAAAAAAAAAAAAAAAAAAAACTGAATATTTGTTTGTTTACTTTATTAAACATTTCTTTCAACGCTCATGCGTAAAGCATACATTACGCATAGTTGAAATTAGAAAATTGCAACCAGAAAACTATTTGATGTGTATTCGTGATATTTATAATGATGAGGAATTTGATTTAAATTATATCAGAGTACATTGAGATGAAACACTACATTTAGTGAGGAATTATAAGCCAAATAAAGATGATGAGGATAGTGCTGACAGATCAACTTTAAGTTCACTGCACGTTGTGATGTCCCCCCCCCCCTGCAGAGCAGCGTGAAATCGATAAACAGATTTCGGAATGCTGAGAGAAACAAATCACCTCTCTGTCACTTTCTTCATGCCTTTATCCATTTTTTGCAGCAATTCCACTTTTTGTTTAATGGACATCGAAACATGCTTTCGCTTTGTAGATTCTTTGGCAGCTCCAGAATCGGAAACTCTTTTTAACATAATCGAAAGTTCAAGCTTACTTTTTATAAAATTGCTCTAACAGTCTGCAAAAAATAATAAGCCGGATCCAATTTGAAGTTTAAGAAACAACGCAATATGCACCATTAACTGAAATAGATAATTAGATAATTTTAGCTTAGCTTATACCATCCATTATACATTAAATGCACATGCGTAAAGGTATTATGCGCATGTGTAAATGCATATACGCATGCACAGAAAGTTTGTAGCTTTGAGGTTCGCATTATAGATCATTCCAGATTATGGACGTCCGGATTAAAGACTTTTGACTGTACTTTATTTTTACCCTCTAGTAAACTATAATCAACAAATTTCACTTCAAGTATTTGGCTTGAAATAATGTTTCTCACATGTGATTACAACATACACAGAGAAGCACACTTTAAACATATGGTTTAGTATATTAGTTTTCAAACATAAATACATGTGCTATGGATATTTTTACATGTTAAAATATAATATCTTGGTGGCATGGAGACACTTAAATAATAGCGAGCTAAAAATACTCTTGTGAGGATAGTGGTACTGTATGAGGGATAGGAGACTCTTTCATTCTGAAAAACAAATCTTGAGTTATTATTGGGTTACTCTCTGATCACACTTTGACCTTCTTCCAACATCTCAATGATTTGACTCAATGATTAATATATATATATATATATATATACTCTATGGGATTTAATTGCCTGGAAAGGAAATAAAGGAATGTAGCAGAAAGTGGATTTTTTAATTAAGTTTTTACGAATGCAACATTTGAAAATGGAAATGAACTAAAATTTTCATTATAAGGAAAATGTCAATTACTCTCAACTGCAGGCAAAGCAAATAGCAATTTTGAATTGCAGTTATACAAAACAATCTTGCAGTCTACAATGGTGAATTTACAAAAGGCTCCAGGATTTCTTGACTTATTGCAAGTCAGAAATGCTAGAAAATCTTATAAACTGAAAATTAATGTAATTCATCACATGTGAAAAACAGTAATAATGAAATTGTTGTACCGCCCAGACCATACAATGGTTACAGGTGCTGATCGCGACATTAAAGAGTAAGGGTTCGAATCCCAGAGAAGGCATGGATATAAATAAGCTGTCCCCTTATAGGAGACAATGGTGGCTGCCTATTATGTGCCTCCATAATAAACTGACCACCACTTCTGGCCTTAGTAGTGACAAAACCTTAAAAAATATGGCTAGCGCAGGCCATTATAAAAAAAGTAACATGCTTCCAACATGGCTATTGGCATCAAAATAGTGTGAATACTGGCATCAAAACAGTGTAGTATTACATAAAGTAAGGCCAACATTGTAATAGAAACTAGAAAACAAAATTTGATGGATTAACAACTAGTAGTAATACATAATTATCTCTATAATTAACCAATGAAGAATCTACAATAATCTTTGTTGCTTAGAGTGTAGAAACGAGACAGCATCTAGAGCCACCAAATTTTGAGTATCTATCACCCTCCACCTAACATGCAGATTTTGAATTTTTTTTATTTTTTGAAATTTCATAACTTGTGCAAAATTAATGAACTTTTAAGTGATAACCTCAGGAAGTTAAAATTAATGTATTGCCATCCTAGAAATAAAAACTTTTATTTTCCAAGCACCAGTGTGTTGCCATTCAGCAAAACATAAAATGTAGAAGATACATGATTTGAAATATGAGTGTTAAATTTATAAAAGTAAAATTAAAAAAAATTACTTTTTATATCCACCAATTAACACACAGACAGTTGATATTCAATATAATTTCTCTCACAGTGATTTATTTTGGAATGCCATCATACTATTCAATAATTAAAAATATGCTGCTTGCTTATATGACGAACTCACTAAAATTAAATAAAATACTCTTCTGTTTCATTATACTTAGTACCTTATTTTATTGAAATTCCAAAAGGCCTTTTTTTTTTTTTCCCTTGAATATTTTAAAAATACAGTTGAAGGTAAAAAGAACACAGAATACTGTTAAAATAAATGCTTATGACAATTTTCATGGTATAGTAATCCCATCCTTTTTTTTTAAGTTCAAAAACATACTAAATTTATTTCAGAAATTTTCTCTTTCAGGTATTTACTATATTGTAAGATAAAATTTGTCTATAATTAATGTACACGTTTCTAGTGGGGGGGATATACTAGTTTCTGGGTTAAAACTTTCATTTTAAGAAAATCTAGATTTTAAAAATCTTTACATTAATTTAAAATATATTCAAAATACTGCACTGTTTAAGACACAGGCCCAGTTTTTAGTACTTGTGTATTAGCTCCTACTGGGAACTTCATTTGGTGTCAATATATGACAATAATTTGCCAATAAATTCTAGTCTGTTATAAATCAGATCAGTCTTGTTCTCTTAGCTTCAATGTATTGCACATTGTTATTTTTTTTAAGTCTCTGGATTTGCAAAATAATATAAATGGAAATTATAATTTTTTCCAGAATTGTGCAATCTTACTAAATACTTCAAGAATGCTCTATTTCCCATAATTAAAAATTACATTTTAGAAAAAAAGAAAATGGCATGGCAGCACAAAATATAGAAATGCATATATGCAGTAAAAATCAAAATATGGATTGATTTAAAGATAGATAGACTTGAAACAACTCTATAGTTTATTTACAGTTGTAAGAAATTATCAACTGTAAAATTTAGTGAAGAGTTAAATATGGTTGATAAAGTATTATTGAGTAATTTAGTGAAGAGTTAAATATGGTTAATAAAATATTACTGAGTATTTACATTTGATAAGTGGTAGTTACTGAAATAAGAGGAAGAATTGAAGCACTAGGTAACCTATAATCAAATGAAGTCTATGGCACCCATAATGCTGGCAAAGTTATCTTAGTGCTATTTGAAGTTCCCAGTAAAAGTTAATATGCAAATACCTGATTTTTTTTCCCTAGTTCTTTTTTCTTTCTATAAATCTCACCCATGATTTTCTTTTTCTTTCTCCAGCAAAACAGCCAATAACCTTTCTGCTTTTAGACATACTTTAGCTGTTTTCTTGGAATGATCAAACTTGATTACCATATACTCAACCTAAAAACAAGCAAAATATAATCATAAATGACAAATACTAATGGTAATGCAGGAAAAAATATGTTGATACATACATATATAAAAGCAGTAAAAATATATATTTCAAAATCTAAAAACTACTTTTTATCACCAAAATGCAAATTTAATACTTAGGTTTTAAAGTACTTTTTCCTGGGTTTGCAATTACTTGCCAATAATTGTCGTCTGCCTTGTTATTATACCTGCACACATAATCCTAGTACCTTCAGGGCATCAGATGTCCAGTGTGGTATAGTCGCTGAACACTGGTAGTTTGGCCTGAGGTTCGAATCCCATGAACGGAGATGCTGCATTGCCATTTTTTTGGTTTCCTCCATGTGTAACATGTATGTGAACCAGTTTCCCTTATAAAGTCCTCCATGAAGGCATTCTTTCCCTTAGGCAAATAGCCCTCGAAGCTTTAAAACCAAACTCTTACTTTTCAATTTGACTACTTTGTTAATTTTTTAACCTTTTTGCTCTCTTTTACTTTAGTTTCCTCATTATAGCATAAACAGAATTTCTCAATTACCTTTTAGTTTATTTTGATGCAAAACATAATGGCTCCCGGTATTATAAATGTTTGCATCATAAGTGCATGTACTGCAAGTTCATATGATAAAAAGCATATAAAAGTTCAAAAGTTTTACATTTTCCATTCTGTTTTGATCTGCTTACAGACAGATTAGAAGACACATTCTGTTACACCTGTTATGATCTTTGGTACCATCTTTTAAATACTTGCTCAGACTAGTTCAATTTGCCTAATTTTTTTTCCACAATGATGCTTTCGTGCCCCTTTATGTTTTCCAAGGGTGCAAAAGATTTCATTCTAAAATTTTGAAATATCAATTAGGTGTTGCCTGGATGCTGCATCTAGGGACAGATGTCCTCATGGCTTAATTTCTAATATTAGAAGTGCCGAAGCCCTATGGAAGACCGTCAGGAGAGAGAAAAAAGAATAAATAAAATGACTAATAAAATCATTAATATAAGTAATTAATGCTTAAAGTAATTAAATAATTAAATTTGATAAAATGTAAAGAGATGAATTGAATTTAATACGTGATTTTTGGAGAATGGGTCCAAAATCCAATCAAGTACAACCATTTTTAAAACATCTGAAGGCCAGTTCCAAAATTTCCATATGTTGCTTATATTAAAGTGTGTCTGGCATTTTTTCCCTCTAGCTCAAGTGACACTGACCCACTATGTTTTTGAATGCCATCTGACAGCAGGAAATCACCTCCCTCTTCCTATCAACAATAGTGAAGCTTATCACCGCTTCCTTATAAAGCACAAACCGGCAGTAAATACAATTTGCAAAGTTGTTAACAAGCTCAAGAGAATGGGCCAAGATTTGTGCTCTCCTCATTAACCAAAACTCTCAAGACATGATACACTAACTAAGTCAGCATGCAGTTCCACATTCTCAGACACATAAGACTACTCCTAAAATTTACATAAGTCCCTATTACAGACACCTTTCAAATAATGCACAATCAAATGTATTTAACATTTCCTCTTCTGTATATGCATAATACTATTTTTTTTTATTTTTATTTTTATTTATTTATTTATTTATTTATTTTTTTTCCCTATGAGCGTGTATTTTGATCCTATTATTTTGTAACTGTATTTTTGTATCTGTATATTTAATTTGTATTTTATTAGAATTTTATTGTGAATGTGCAAAATTACCATAGCAAATTGCAACAACAAATGTCAAAACGGTAAAACGAATGCAATCTGCCCTTGTATGGCCATGTAAATGATCTTGTTAACATCCTAAAAAGCTCCCGAGGCGGCCTCTTGAGGCCCCAGGGAGTTGTTCCTGGTTAGTGGAGGGCGCGGGACACATGCCTGTTTACCTCTGTTAGACATCAGGCGTCCCCGTCCTCCGTTACCAACCAACCAATATAACCAAATTCTACTTGTTCCAGGTTTCTTCTATAGAAATGAAGTTTTGCTGAAAATGTAGAAATTACACTTTTGCTTTTATTGGACGCATATTATCACCACCATTCATTGAATTTAAAAAATAATATCTGTCAGATAAGCTATATGTTTATGAATTCTGCTTGTAAAACAGCATCTTTTGAAATCTCTAACAGCGAATTAAAAAGTTTGGAAAAATGACTTGGTTCCCTTTGATAGTCAATGAACATAGTAGTATCAAGTACTCTGATAGTATGAAGCAAGTCACTGAAATCATACGTTTCATGACAGAGTTGCCTAAACAAATTAGCAGTACAATGAATTTATTTGTTGTTCTGATGATGAGATGAAACCAGGTACATAAGCATAAACTCAGATGTTTTGCTATTATATGCTGATGATAAATAACACAGTGTATAGCCAATATATTTGGAACTCCTGCTTTTATATGTGCCCAATTACTGCTATAATACTCTGTCTGTAACAAGTGTTTTTTCTTTTTTTCTTTTTTCTTTATTCAGAGAAATTTTTACTTGTTGAAACAAAGGCTTTCATAACACGAAAAATAATGATTCCCCTTCATTACTGATTTATAAAGCTCAGGCAAATAATAATGCTAGGCAGATTTCTTGATACCTTATGAAATGCACATAAGTGAAGGCTTCATTTTCTGGCAAAGTTGATTCATCAAGTCCTATAGAAAAATGAAAATTTTTAAAAAGTTACATAAAGAGTTTTCAAAGGTTCGAATCACTTATTAAGTGTTTTGGAGTTGGGGGGAGGATGATAGACTTTGCCATCACTCAAATGAAATTTTTTCATATCATCAATGGATGATTTATGTAGCATAAATCAAAATACTTTCTTTACAGCTCATAAAACCATTTTTCCCCAATAGTATGGGATTTCCCTAAAGAAATATAAGAAGAAAAAGATAAATCAGTATTATAAGAAGGACACTACCCATCATCATCCTGTTTGGAAACTTTCAAAAGGAGATTTACTAATGTGGGATATATTACAAATCTCTTGAGTGTTTGAAAACAAGGCAAATCTCTGTCCTTTTTGTCTAGATGGATTTTTGATAGATATTCTTGGAATCTGAAAGGTTCCACAGCTTCATTCGGAAAAAAAAATATTTAAGCTATTACACACATTGGCAACTATTATTTAAAGCATATTAAATGAAACCACATTTCAAATAATATGCACTGTACAGTCTGCATTTTCCATTAGATATAGTAATGACAGAAACAAAAAAAAAGTATTATAGATATTTATTTTAAAAAAAGCTTAAAAAGAGTAATGCCGACTGAATGTTACAGATTTATTTGTCATTTTTGTACGAAAAACAATTTTAAAAGTTTTGCATTTTGAAATTTATTAGCATTATGACTACAGTGTTTATTTGATTTACTTTTGTTTAAAAAAATAAAATAACAGGTTGAAACCTAGCAGAGCCGACAGCCTTAGCACGAACGGTTTTGGTTATGGCACATATTGATGTGTACATGGCTAATGTCTAGGGAGTGTGCAATGCCAAGTTTGCAATTATCAGATGTTTTTTTAAGTGAAAATAGGTCGATGTGTACATGGATACCGAGTTTGTGCAATTCTTGTTATTTTCATGGTTGGTGATTTTGAGAAATGTGCGAAGCAGTGCACATTTTATATTCCATTCCTTCTCCTACCTGTCAGTAGAGTGGTAGTAATAACAATGGATTTTCCTGGTACAAAACCTAAGAGGTCATGTTTGGCTTGGCTATACAGATATTACTAAAACATTCCACTGTAACTTGTTTTGGGTACTTTTTTGTTATCAGAACCAAATTTAGAAATGTATGTATGTACGCATTATGATATAATAGAAGATTATGAATTCAAGCGTATTTCTATGACAAAATAAATCTCTTTGGAAAGAGTAATCAACTTTACCATATTTATGAGTTTGATACTTGACATGTTACTTGAAGTTTATCTGCATAGAAGGACACTTTCATGGAAAACTTTCTATAAGAAACAAGGTTCTTATTTACATTAGCCATCCAAAAAACTTTGAAAATTTCTCAGCCAGTCTATTCTGCCACCAAGAATCACGTTTGAAATTAACTACAACTTTGCTTTTCTGTAGCCATTTTATGATTACGGACTTACTTGCAATATCCAAGTATGTGATATTTTTTGAAAAAATAAAAAAAAAAAAAAATTCATAACATTAAAAATTATCAGAAATTATTTAAGATTTAATTCAATAAATCATAAAAAGAGGAAAAATTCATCAAGCCAAATGATATAAAACAGTTTTATGAAATTTACAGTAAAAGAATGTATTTAAACACTTCTTCAGAAAATTACATTTATAAGTTCAAATTTAAAATTTACAAAATGACAAAAGTTACATTAAAGCTCATCTTAATCCATTCAATAATAAATAAAGCTTCTGAAAATTAAACATCGTTAAATATTTATTAAAGTTGAGAAGTACAGGCACATTATACTAAACACACATATATAAACAAACAAAACATATTTTGTGCTTTCAACAACAAAATTTCCCAACAGGACATTTTCATAGCAATTTTAATATTATCCAATTATAATATAAAATTGAATAAGACTGAATTTTTTAAGTAAAAAAAATAATTAATGCATTCACAAATATAAAAATCATAATAACAATTAAGAAATAAGTTCAGTATTAAAATTTCAATATATTACTGAGAAAAAATCTAAAATTAATATAATTTATTTTAATCAGTAATTTTGATTTATCTTAAAAAAACAGAAGATAAAATTTTTCTAATGATGTAACTTTTTTTCTAATGAATAAAATTTTTTTAAATGTTTGGATGATAAAAATTAGATAAAAGGAGTAAATTTTAATGTTCAGTTTAAAATGGCATTTTATATTACCATTTTGAAACAACCTTTGCACATATTTTTTTGTAAATCTGCCACAAAGAAGAATAACAATCCATTTAAAAAAAAAAAGAGGAGGGATTTCTAGTTTTTCGAAAACATGGACCTGATAAAGTGATTAAACTGCTTAATTAAAGAGTATATTTATGTCTATACACACATCACATTTTTAATGTTCAGGAATTTTCCCATAGAGGTACATTCAGCACTTATCTGAAGTTATAATTAGTTATTTTCTTAGTATGAAGATCTGGTGAAAAAAATCTGATTTGATAATGTTTGATTTTTGTTATGCTGTACTGAATTTTATATCAAACAACAGAAGTTATGCAACACCAGTATTTATTTACTACAGAATTTCATTTAATTTTTACCTCTATTTATGTTATATTTGTTATTGGAAATGATAAATACATGCAATCATAATTTAATTTCAAAATAGACTCAAGACATAAGTAAGAATACAGCTACCACAGTCTTATTCACTTGGACGGATTTTAGGATAACTAGTAGATATAATTACGACTTTTACTTTCACATGGAAAATTTTCCCACTAAACTTTCGATGTTATCGCTTTCCACAATAATGGAAGAAAAATAATTTTAAATAATGAGTTTTAAATAAAATACAAATAAATAAATGCGTGAAAAAGTGAAGGGAAAAGAACAATACAATTTCAATCAAACTTTTAAAAGATATCTTTCAATGCATTAATATTTGAAGAACTTACTTTTAAAAAATAAAGCATAATAAATTTCTACACTAAAGCAACTAAGCCCTCTATAAATACTACGATATGTTTTATTGTTGCGTAGACTAACGAAGTGCATATTGCTGATTTTAAAAATGATATTTAAACACAGTTTTCAAGATACGCAACTAAAACGTTTTGATTACATTAACATTTCATATGAAATATTAGCCGGTCATTTGCGGAAAAAAAAGAAAATATATATATATATATATATATATATATATATAATTTACCTCATCACCCCATTTTAAACAGTCGTTCTGTCTATCCTTTAAGCGATGATATATTTTTATAAATTGTATAACACCATGTTCTCTCACATAGTTAGCATACTTTTTTGTTTCTTCCCATGTGAGCGGAGAACCTTCGGATAACAAACCCATCGCTCCGTACCGCACACAAACACTAATCGCAAAAACACAGAGCAACCGAAGAAATTCTCCTGCATGCGGAAGCAGACGGTACTTCCGTTTTCATTGCTGCCAACTATCAAAATAAAAAAATGTCTTGCACCGCTGTTACCTTTTTCTTACTAACTACTGTTCAGAACTTAAACTATATTTTACTGGTAAATAATTGGGCTTATACAGAAAGTGAGCTTAGAAGAATATGAAAAGCGTTTTCGTGTAGCGTTTCTCATTCATAAAATAGCAGTGAGTTTTAACTCAAACATAGAGTGAGCATTTCGTTAAAAGGCATCCTGCGGTCTGTCGGCTTTTTAGAGGCCAGTCCGTCTTGGTGGCACACTTATGGGAGTGGCAGAGAAGAAGGATTAACTGAGAGTTATTGGATTATAGTAAAATTCATTAATGTTATCTTGGCCTGAGGTTCGACCAATTGCCGAGTGGTTAAGACCACTGACTACTGGTAGATCGAATGGGCTCGATTCCAGGCTTGCTGCATGGTTGATTTCAGTGATTTTTCCCATGTGGGAAAACCCCATGTTCTGTACGATAATTTTTCAGGATCTCGGTTGATGAATTATCAGACAAAACCCGCAATATCTTCTTTCTGGGTAGAAGAATAAGCCCCCCCCCAATCAAAAGCACGTGGTTTCCTTGGCCTTCCAATAAGGAAAGCAATATTATAAGAAGTAACCTAACATAATTATAATAACAATCTATATTAATATATAGATCTGTATATATATAACAATCTGTATATTATAAAATTAATTAACCTGTAATTATAATATTAATTAACCTGTTATATAATAACAATCTGTATCTTATAATAACAACCTATCGTCATCTTATTGCATTCTATCGAAAAGAGATTTGCCAATGTGCGCAAATCTCTCTCTCTCTATGATTTATATAGCATATTCCGCAATACCTCCTTTTAGGGTAGAAGAATAAATCTCTGCCACTAGCACGCGGTTTCTTTGGCCTTCCAATAAGCAAAGCAATATTATAAGAAGTGCGCAACTTATCTTCATCTTATTTGAATGCTGTCGAAAAGACATTGCCAAACTGACCAAATCTCTTCCTCTGCGACTTATAGCTCATATTACTTTCTCTTTGGATAGAAGAATAAGCTCCCCCTTAGCACGCGCTTTCTTAAGCTCTCCAATATGCAAAATAATGCAATAGTTTTTATGTTAATTTTATTAAATGAATAAATGCACGAAAATGTGAAGAGAAAAGAACGATACATTATCAAATTTCCAAAAGATATCTTTCAATGCATTAATATTTGAAGAATTTCTACTTTTAAAAAATAAAACAATAAATTTGTAAGCATAATAGTATTTGTATTTCTTAAAGTTATTCGTTATTTATTAGAAATGTATTTTCTACACTGAAGATTGTAAATAATTACATATATATATTTTTTCTGAACATGTAAAGTTCCGCGATTGTTCCGATTTGGTAGAGTTTTGGAGAATCATCAAAAATGAATTTCCAACTCTAAGTTCAAAAGTTTTAAGGATTTTCAATCCTTTTGCAGCATCATATTTATGCGAAACCGGATTTTCAGCTGTAGCTCTAACAATGAGCAAATACCGTTCAAAGATCAACGTAGAGCAAGAAATGAAAGTGGCAATGTCGTCTTATCCATCGCTTTGAAAAACTTTGTGGAGATCAGCAAGCTCTCCCATCCCATTGATTTTTTTCCTATTTTTCTTTAATGATAATAATATAATATTCTTGTATATCGGTTCAATATATACCTATATGATCCTCAGATTGTGGTTGTTTTCATTTCTGTGCCTGGTCACTGGTATCACTAGCAGTCATATTTAATGAAGTGTTGTGATTAACTATGACACTATGTAGTAAGCAGGTTGTAAAGCACAAACCTTGTACAACACTTCATTGAACACGACTAGGGCGCCATGACAAAATACTAAACCTATAAGTGCGTCGCCAACTGAAAACGTTTTGGAATCACAGTGTTACTGCATAATTTTTTCTTATTTTTAAACAGTATGACTAATGCTTTTTTAAATTGACAAATTATTAATATCCGTATTGTTTTTCGCTTCATGAATCCTACGATTGTTATTAATATTTCATCCGTTTTTAAACTATCCATATCAGGTGACGAGACGGCTCATATGGCCATCGGCCTCGAATTCCCGATAGCCTCATTCTTCCTTGTAGGAGAGAGTAAAATTCTAGGAATAGAAGTTAGTGAAATACTTGTCCTGCGTTTAATACATAACCAGACAAATTCAAATGAATAAATTTATGTTATGCATTGAAATGTCAGCAATGATAAATTGTAAAATGTACAAATTAAATTGTTTATACCTTATAATCCCATTTGCTTTTGCTTGGAATTTTCCTCCATGTTTTAATGAAGAAAATAGTTATGGAGACCTTAACAGAGAACTTCATTTATTGAAGAGTGTAGAAAAAAAAAGAGAGCTTTCAGGGTTTTATGGAGTAAGGGTTTTGTACTTTAGGCGAACAAATATTCCCGAATTTAATTACCGTATATTCCGGCGTATAACATGCACTTTTAATATACAAAAAAATAAGATACGAATACACGGGTTCGCGTCATAGGCCGAATATAAAAATGATACATTTAAAAATAAAGAAAAGAAGAGCATACAAATATCAGATTTTATTATGGCGACTTCTACCGGATCTCTTGTGGGAGACCAAGTTTATGATAAATATGGTTATTTGCCTGTGAAGCTCATAGTCCCGTGTTCCCTCACTTTAGTGCTGTTGTGGGTGATATAGTATGTCTTGGATACGATACCGAAAAGATCTGATATGTCTTGGATACGATACCGAAAGGATCTGATATCACAAAGAAAGAAATGTTTATGGATGTACTTTGATATGATAACATGAAAAGAGTTTTAAAATCTGCATAAAGGAAAGACCTGGAAACCTGAGAATGCAGATATGGTTACTGTTATTTACTAGTTTTTTTCTTGGCAAGCCTTTTCCAAATTCTTGATAAAGCTACGTCACTTAATTCGCACATTAAAGCGTTTCATTGATAAGCTCTCTTTTTTATACTTGGATTTATGTCAACCATCATAGAACTTTATTCTGCATATAAGCTCCATACGAATCGGCATATATGACTTCTGCACAACTATACTTCATTGCCTACTATATACAATCTGTTATAATATTCTATAGTATACTTATATGTATTTACTTATTGTATCATACAGTCTTACTACATCTTTTGTATTAATATTACTTATTAGACATTTCATACAAATGTCTAAAATGTTTTGTAATAAAATATCATCAATACATATGCAATTATATTCAACATAGTATTTATATACCGCCTTGCATTGCTTCTATCCATCATTTATTCATTAATTAATGGATTTATAATGTGCATTTTAAACTATTTTAAACTGTATCATGTCATATGTACATCTATTTTAGTCTATGAATTTAAACATCTATGTATTTAAGTTATTCTAAACTTTATCATATCATAAGTTCATTTATTTTTAACTGGCATAATATTTTCAATGTAATTTACTGCAAACTTATTAGTCTATACCTATGTATTCATCATTATTGTAATCTGCTGTAAACTACTGTATTTTTGTCATCCTTTACTGGATTTTTATCATACTGTACCGTATTTTTATCATATTATAATCTCTCTATAGTTATATGTTTGACTTCTCCTCAGGAGTTTATCCTCGCGCTGTGTAATGTATTACGTATAATGATATATCACTTGTTAGAAGTCTTATGCAATAACATATATGACTTCGTATTTACATTGTACTATGTTAAATGTATCGTAACTTGTTATTTACACAAATGCAACAATTTTACTGCCAAGGTATACCACAATTGTTTGTAATCAATCATTCATTTTCAATAATGTACTCACGTATTTGAATTAGTGTTGTCTTAAGGGTTCTCTAGATCATGGTGGACGTGGTGCTATTCTAATTAACCGTATGGTAGAGTAAATAGTACCCACGTCGCCCGTTCCTTAACCTTATTCTTAAAAGAAATGACAGAACTTACGAACTTAAAAATTTTTATTATCGGGTAATTTTTAATTATCGAATAATTTCCGTTACGTAAAGCATATAATTATTCATTCAGATAAAACGTTTGACTCCTAATTTCTCGAACTCACTAGGATCAGTTCTTATAAGAAATCTGGTTTCTCTTTTCTCGAAATCCTAGAATAACATTCTTGTGCACACTTACATTGAATACCACCCACCCCCTTTGCAGAATTATATATCTCTATACCCCCATTCACATACTGTTCAGCTTATCATTTTTAATTCAGTATGTCATCGTTCCAAAGTCTGGAAAAGATCTTCGAATGAATGACTTTAAAAGACAAGAGCATCACACATGTATCTCTTGGATCCTTTCTTGAAGAAAAAGGTACACGTTATAGGGCGAATATACCTAAAAATTGAAAAAATGTAGTTTGAAATTATAGGTGTCTGTTATACACCGATGCGCTTTATACGCCGGAATATACGGTTTATTAATTAAAGCTATATTGTGTCTACTTTGCTCGCTACAGTAATTGACAGAGCGTATGCAATGAATAAGAATAAACTAAGAACGACTGTTTTGACAAAAGAATATATGAAGCATTTACCAGGGAGCGATTTTACTATGCCTTAAATGTTAATTCAGCAAAATCTGCTAAAAATAATGAATAAATATTTTCCGTGCTTTTCTTCTTTATAAAATTATATGTAAGAACATAGTATATTATATGTAAATTACATATGAAGTAAACTCGAAACAAGAAAACTTAAAGAACTATAAATGTAAATTGCAGAAATAATTACAGTGAGGTGAATTTTTCTTTTCATTACTTCTTGTTAGTATGCTAATACTGAAATTTTCGAGATTCGTGAGGTACTATTTGAGAAAGAAGTTCTTTCGTTTGAGGAAAAACTTCTTTATTCTGATAGTTACAGAAATCCTTAGAAAATATTGGCAAAAAGAGATTTAGATAGAAAGAAGATAAATTTACGTTGATATAAACGGATATCCGTTTTGAGATGTCAAGTTTGCTAGGTTTTTCCCCCATAGCACAACATATTAGACCAAACAAGATCTTAAAAATAGTCAAGTAAGTGGGAACGTCGCCTTATCCATTCGAGGATACTGATAGCGAAGCTTTTCTAATACAAATTAAAGAGAGTTTCATAATACACTGAAGCAAAGATACGGATTCATAGCCGGAAACGTTACTTACTTTTCACTTACTTTTCTTATTGAGTTTTAGATATTTTCTTGAGAAACTTGGGTTTAAAAAATATTAAATTTTAGTGCAGATTTTTTACAATATAAAGCAGTTGACTTTAATACTCCTGAGCGTATTATTTCGAAAGACGAACAGGAACTTTGTAGAAATATTGAAGGATTCAAAATTTTTGCGAATTCCTTCCAAATCAATTGCTACCGTTGAAAATACGCATTCAGCTGTATACTTTATATCACTAATAAAAAGTGATTAAATGTTAACACATCGAGAATTTTCCGGTGATTAATAGCGGGAACGCGCTCTTTCGGCCAGCAATGGATAGCGTAACAGTCTCATCTAACCTCTGTGTTTGCGGCGAAGCTGGTATTCCAGACCATTACATAACAACATGTCCACTGACAGAGGCGTGGCACATGCGGCTGTCGGTTGATGACGCTTCATTCATGCCCTTTCCCACTAAGCAGCCTGCTATACTCAGTGGCGTAAATAAGGTATTTCTCGCGCCTTCCTAGCGTGCCTGCGTGGTGTAGTGGTCAGCACACTGAGCCGGTATTTCAGAGGTCCGTGGTTCGATTCCCGGCGCAGGCGTTGCTAATTTTTCATCTCTTCTGCTTCCAAAAATTACCTAATGTCTCTACGGTGGCGCCCGAACTAAAAGGGTTGCTGGATGATGATTCTCCGCACTCAGATTTGGCGATTGGGTCCCCTAAAAAAAACCTCAGTCGCCCTTTAAAAGGGGGAGTATATAAGGTATTTCTCCCGCCTTCGTGGTGTAGTGGTTCTGCACGCTGGGCCGATATTCCAGAGGTCCATGGTTCGATTCCCAAAGAAGGCGGTTGCTAATTTTTCATCTCTCCGGCTTCCAAAGAATCCTAATGTCTCTACTAAGGGTATGCAAGGAATGTCACTGGATAGGGGCTCGAAGGCTTAGGGGGCCTTTGAATGTGTTGCTAAACTATAGTCCGTCTTCTTTTACGTTTTAAAAGGCCTCATACATATATATATATATATGCCTCATATATATACATATATATGACGCAGATAGGGGGGTCGTTGGAAGCAGTCAAAACAGTTGAATTTAGTGTTGTATATACCCGAACTTTAACTACAGGTTTATTGTGAAAACAAGTTTTGAATTTCTTGAGCCTACTAGGTGACAAAAATGAAGGTACATGAAGTCAAGACCCCTGAAGTTCACTGCAATTCCCAGTTTCAGGAAATGATTTTATATTGCCACCACATGTCAAATTTTCTCGCAAACAGTACGAAGAGTGGGTTGACTGATGTAAAAATTATTACTTCTACGTGGTTATAAAATTAATTTATTTACATATATCTCATGATAATGATTCACACTGGAAGACAATTTTTAAAAAGAATTAAAATTTCTCTTCTTCCTTTCATTCTTTTACGTTTCGTACTTCCACAGTTTTTTTTTTTTTTCTCAGCTTTTAAGACTTGACTTCTGACGCAAATTGATTTCAATAATAGTTTTTGTGCATACAATTTTAGGAAACAATATTTAAGTTTTTTTGCCTACTTAATTTTTTAAACTGGTAATGAAATCTTACTCGATATGATTCATAAGGTATTGATGTAAATATAGTTGAACTTCTTACATCGCATAAAAGTAAAGGCACAATATAACGAATAATAGTCGTTACGAATATTGACTTAATATAGACTCTTATCAGTTGTAGGCCTTTCCCACTGGTCATTGTAATAGAAACGGCCTTTATAACAAGCGTGAATTGGGCTAACATTTCAAGCACGTTTTTCTTAGAATCTTAACTGTTTAGGCATTCACTCTCTAAATCAGAAAAAATATAAAGGGGGTGAAACAGCAATCAGCTATTTTACATAAACAAAGAATGTTTTCCCTAAAACTGAAGGTTATAGGCCAAATAAGACCCAATCGAAGCTTTTCATAATGTTATAGGGCAAATAAGAATATTCCCTAAAAACTTCTTAGCTATTTTTTTTTTTTTTTTTAAATTTTCCTTAAGAAGACTTTTTGAGCGCATTCGTATTACATATGTTTTATGCATACGTCTAATCAGAGTTATGCCAAAGTTTCGCCGAATAATTTAAAAAACGAGAAGAGCGAAATTAAATTAGAAGAAATTAGCTCTTTGAATGTGGTGGTCGAAATACAGGTCAGAGTTGAAATGTGTTAAACAAAACGCTCCAACTGAAATATCGGCTATAAAAATTCTGCCCCGTTAATCCCAGATTACAGTTTGGGGATAGTTATTGTCCGATGACCTTCCTTGTCGCGGTGACATTCGCGCTAGTCACAAAATATATACCAGTTTTGTAAATTCCCTTTCATTTCCGGGGCCCACCAGCGGCCGAGTGGTAAAGTCGCTGAACACTGGTAGTTCAGTCCAAGGTTCGAATCCCGCGAACGGGCTGGCTGTATGGGCGTTTTCGTGGTTTTCCTCATGTGTAACGTGTATACGAGCCAGTTTCCCTTAGAAAGTCCTCAACGAAGGCATCCCTCCTCTTAGGCAGATAGCCCTCGAGGCTTTGCCGTAATTAAATAACCTAACCTCGCCTCATAAACTACTTCTTATCTCCAAAATATTTAAAACAGCATATCTTTAGAATTTCCGATACACAGTCTCGCGCGCTGGAGATAAAAAAAAAATATTTTTCTCCCCGTGCAGTGTTGCCATTGCTCGCGTTGAAATCTTCTCCTCGCCTCATAAATGAGGCCCACCAGCGGCCGAGCGGTAAAGTCGCTGAACACTGGTAGTTCGGTCCGAGGTTCGAATCCCGCGAACGGGCTGGCTGCATGAGTGTTTTCGTGGTTTTCCCCATGTGTAACGTGTGTACTAGCCAGTTTCCATTAGAAAGTCCTCCACGAAGGCATCCCTCCCTTTAGGCAGATAGCCCTAGTGTGCTTTGCCATAATCAAATAACCATTTCCCGTTAACAGTGCAATGCCGGAGCAAAAAACGTTAAGCGTCTTTCGCGTAATTCACTTGCTCTCTAGAATTCTGCAGTAATACTACCGTCTGAAAGAATGCAAAATGTAGTACAATACAATGAAAATATTATCAAAAAGAAGAAAGAAAGCTACTGTCACAAAAATGCAAGAAATAATAATAATAAAAAAAGAACAGTGATAAGGTTTGAATGACGAAGTATTTGCTACAATACAAAGGAGAAAAATTAATATTTTTTCCCTTCTAAACTAAATGAGAATATCGAAAAGAATATTAAAGAAAAAAGATGCTAATATCACAAAAATGCGAGGGTATTTGGTTAATATATATGTAGTATACTGCTAAAATTGTTACTCGATTTTCATACAAAAATGAAAGCGAATAGCCCATTTGGGCATAAAAAAATGGCCAAAACGTATTTTCATATTTAAATTAAAACTGTTAATGAATACATGTAATTCTAAGCTATATTCAGTTTAAAAATCAAACTAAAACTGATTAGAATATGTATTGATGTTAGACGTACCTAGTAAATATTTCCTACCAAAGCCTCTTTTTAATATAAGGCAGTTTTAGCAAAAATTCATGTTCCACCACTATGAAATAGCAACTTCGCAGGTTTAACTAGTTTAGGAATATGAGTCAGCAGAAAATAGAGAATAGTTCCTTTGTATTCGCCAGTATCTTATCTGAAAATTAACAAATCCGACCTCCCAAAGGAAAGGTTTCAAAAGTCTTTGGCTTTTACAATTTTTAGCCCAAAAGAAGGTGGAAGTGCATTCCTATTACCGGTCTTTTTAAATGGAACCTTTCTAAACTTTACAATCTTCGTGGTTTCTAATCTTTCTTACTTAGTGGTGTGATTGGAACAAGGAGGTTAGAATAGAAGGAGGGAGGGTTCGCGGTTTCCTGCACTATCGGGGAATGAAACTTCGCCGAACAAGCGGCGTCGTCCATGTTTGTGACTTCAAAACATTGCATTACGGCAGTGACATGTACGTGTTTCTAACCTGTTCCGTGCATTTATTTTCCAGTAAAAATATGTTAAATTTATAATGAAATCCCTCACTATTGTTGAATTTTTGTTTTAAAGTAATAAAGATGATATCCATAATTTACTATGTACAGCAAATTATTAAGAAATAGTTCGAAATCTAAATGCATGCGCATAACATTAAAGCCTTTAAAAAATGATGTTTCTACATATTTCACGGATTTGCTTAGGTTAGAAAATAAATCTTAATAAAATAAAACAGATTTATGTGAATTCATTGATTTCAGTTTATGCGCATTTCATATTTATTAATCTCAAAGAAACTGCCTTTAAGTTGAATTACAGAAATACACAGAAATATAAGTTTTTGGATACATCTTTCCCCATGTTCAATTGTGTAAATATTTTACTTAATTTTATCACTATACTGCCCAGAAATTTGTAAGTTAATGCAAAAAATTTTTAACAACAGAACAGTTTATCTTAACTTAAAAAAATGAATAATAATTAATATATAAAGAAAAGCATTGCTTTATTTAACACCTTTACAATTAATAAAAATAGTAACAATTGATTTCTTACTTTTCATGAAAGTTATAAAACGAATTAACTAAAACGTTCAAATTATAAAATTTAAATCCTACCATATAGCATTGTATCTTAAGGAACGAAGATACCAGCTATAAACAGAAAAATTAAAATGTATTTAATATATTTTGATTATAGTTATATTAACTAACCTATTTTAAGTCCTTTTTTCACATCTGGAAAGAAAACCACATGACATTGTGATATTTTTTGACATAGTTGTCATATTACATAAAAAAAGAAAATTAATACTTACGTGTGAAAAATAATGCCCGGAATTTTTTTCGAGAATCTAAATGTGCATCCATATGCAATACAAGCTGACATGCTTCAAAAAGAAAAGAAAAAAATGTTGCAATGACAGACTTCCTTGCACAAGTCACGGTGATAACAGGAAGATGGCCGCCAAGCTTCACCGTTTGAGTTGAACCTTCCCTCTTTCTATTCTAACCTCCTTGGATTGGAGCATACTCGAGAGCTCAGGGGGTTGGAGTCCTGGCGAGGATATTGCACATTTTCCCCTTTGATCTTTCACGTACATCCTTCAGACTGATTTACCCTACATATTTTCTACGGCATTTCATTCATTGAGCCGGGTATGTTTCCCGTTTACAATCTTTTGAAGCTATAAGTGCAGGGCTTAATTTCTAAGATTAGAAGTGCCGGAGCCCTATGGAAGACCGTCAGCAAAGATGAACAAGAGTAAATAATTAAATAAAATGTCTATTAAACTCATTAATAATTTAAAAATTAAATAGTTAATTATTATCAAAGTAATTAATACCCATTTAATTAATATTTATAAAATGTTATTTAATCAATAATTATTATAAAATTAATTAATTATAATTTAAATGATAATTATTAGACAATTAATTATTATTTATTGAAATAATTAAAGATTGAAGTAATTAAATAATTAAAATTAAATAAACGCAAAGAGATAAATTGAAATTTAATAAGCGATTTTTTAATACAATTTTATTGTTAAAATAAAACTTTCGAGATAAAATTTCTACTGAAATTGTTATTCAGTTACATAAAAGAAGTGCCGCAGCCTTCTTGTTCAGGGCTCTGGTGCGTTCCGACTAGAATTATGATTTATTACAAAAACTAAGAAACAGCGGCCAAATTTAAGCTCTGATCGTAGGGGGGGGAGTTCTTTTATCATTACAAAAATTAAATATACTTAAAGTATAGCTGATGAATATTCCAGGGCGAAACAGAATGAGGGTATGAGTGGGTGGACACAACAAATGAGGGGAATCTTGGTGAGAGAGTACGTTCTCTTTGAACGCAGCTCTCGGCTAATTATAGCCATCAAGCAGATGTGTGTCAGGAGTAAAAGGAGTCCTGAATCTGACTCCTAAGGATGAATGTAAAGTTGCTGGTTACGCTTCCCCCCTTTAGTGGATACCATGGAGGTAGGAAAGGGAGGCGGGGCCATTCCGCGCTAGAAGTGAAACACTGCTTTGAAGCTTGGGCTAGGGTGTTCTTTGTTTACATTCAGAAGCTCGCTTGACAAGATTCTGATAGTATTTCGACACACGACAGTTCCATAGAAATCGAAAAGGGACACTCTCGCATGAAAGAAACATTCATAGTGTGATGGATAATAGCAATTTGTATAGTTTACTGACATTTACGCAAAAATCACATCTTGGTTATTTTTCGATAACTAACAACAGCGATTTTGATTATGAATTTGTTTTATAAAATTCTAAGCTGTTGCACTACAAAAATATAGATTTTAAGAAAATTGCTAAAAGAGATCTGCCAAAATTTATTTTCTAGAAGATTTGAAAAGTTTGAAACTAGATGGCTAAATGTAAATATAAAATTATGTATGTTAAAATATTTGTAATTAGGCACATAGGTCAGATTAAGTTTTTATTAAATAGAGTAACGCATGCAAGGGCTATCTGCCTAAAGAGAGAGATGCCATCGTGGAGGAATTTTGAAGAAAAACTGACCTTTGAGTGGGTATTAAAAATAATACTTATAATTTTCATTCAAATTATATTCATATATATATATTTTATGTAAAACTTTCGAGTGTATGCTAAATTAGTGTAAATTACTTTACACGAAAAATATAGTGAATGCACAGAAATTAAAGATTTGCACATGCCGGAAATGATAAATATGAAATATGTATGGGTATTTATGCATGTGCTTGCAAAAAGCATGTAACTGCCTTTGACAAAATACTTAAATATTCATTAAATTATTTATAAATGTATTTGAAATGAAGAATTTATTCACTTATAAACAACTGTGAAAGTACTGTGAAGAAATCTAATGATTAAATGTATTTAATTTATAATGATTATAAATATTATCTAAATATATAATAACCTTAATATTGAATTGTAAACATAAATTGAAATCCTGTTCACAAATATGTTATAAAACTATTTAAGCAAGAATTGTTCGTATTGGAAAGCAATCTGTTAAAAGGTATTGTAAAGCAAATGCTATGAGATGCGCACTTAAGAACGTAATAAAGAGTTTTGGAATATGTATTGTTGAAATGAAGGGTAAAAAGAAAAAAAATCTTATAAGTATAATTAAAAGAATTATTCCCTTTACATTTTATAATAACTCAGTTACAATTTTTAAATAATACTTTAAAAAAAAAAAAAAAAAACTTATTTTATTCCCTTTCAGAAATGTTCAGAGAAAGTCAAAAACTATTTAAAGTATTTCGCTAATTTCTAATAATTCTCTAATTTAAAATGAACCGAATAGAGCATTAATTATAAATTGACTTCCATTTTTCGATTTAAAAGAAGCCAAAAAATCATGTAATATTTAAGAAAGTATTTTAGGAAGAAGCTCTATAAATAGAAGAGAAATAATGCATAATTTTAATATTAATAATACAATAAACTTTGATCTTAATTTTTGTACCTTAACCGAATAAAATCGAATTACCTTAATTTTTTTTTCTAATGTAATTAACGAAAACTTGTGAAAATATTTCATTCAAATTAAACCATTGTGAGAAAACTGTCCTGTGAAAAGTATAGCATTTAATTCCGTTCAGAATGAGATGTTGTTTAAAAATATGTTGTTTTCACATACTTAGGACTCTGAAGTGTTGTAGAAAAAGAAAATATATACATTTATATGTATATTTGCGACGTAATTACAAAATATTTACACCCGAACGCGTAAAATCCCATAGAACTCAATGGTAAATGACCCAATGTTTTGGTCACCAGGTAGGGATCGCCGGTGCTTCAGAGCAGGGTACGGAGAAACTTGTTTAGGGCGACTCCATCTTACTTCCTACCTCCATGGTGGATACTGTGGGAAGACGATGTGTAGGACGTGCTTGAGTAGTTTATCTTAGTATTCCACTGTAATTGTACTCGTTGTCACTTAACGCACATTTAAGAACACAAATTTTCCTTCCTGCGAGGATAACTGACTGTAAGCATCGATAACAATACACTAGATACGATGGCATGGCGAGAAATTTACGCGTTCCTAAACAAACTCCCTCAAATTTATTGCCCTTCTTAAAGGGAAAGGTTTCCGCATGTGAATGAGGGGACTTCACTTGAATGTCTTATGTTCTCATGAGTTCGTATTTCTAGGGAAATAGAGTATTGCAAGGTCTGCTTATTGTTAAACTGAAACGTTAGGAATTCTAAATTTTTTTTCCCTTTAAATTGTGGTTCAGTTTTATAAAAAGAAGTACCGGAGTTCATCTTATTTAGGGCTCCGGTGCGCTCCGGCTAAAATTGTAATTTATCTTAAAAATTGAGAAGTACCGGAGCCGGGCTTCGGTGGGCTCCGGCGCAATTTAAGCACTGTATAAGGGATATTTATAATCAAGGAAATTCTAAATGATTCCCTGGGCCAAGCAAGTCCCTTATCTTGGGGTGGTCCTCAATAAGTCACTTACATGGTCCCCTCACATTACATCCAGAAGTTTCGAGTTCGTAAAGCCAAACTATACCCCTTAATTGCTCGAAACAGTATATTATCTATTGGCAACAAATACATTTACAATAAATACATTTACAAGTTCATTCTACGTCCACTTTTGTGTTATGCAAGTCCGGTTTGAGCATATACCAAGAAAACTAATAGGAAAAGATTGCAAGTCTGCCAAAATACTGTTCTACGACAATTTGTAAATGCTGAATGGTATGTAAGGAATAATAGGATATATGAAGAGTTAGGCATTGAGTTATTGCTCACTCATAACTTAGCCAAAAAATTTTATGAAAGGCAGAAAAATATTGATAATCCCAGTATTAAAATCTGCGATTACGACTATAACAGTTTGGAAAATACTGGTAGGCCTATGGCCCAACTGAATGTATGGATCATGTAATATGCAACTCTAATAATTTGACATATGTGTTTGTTTATGTATTTATTTTCATTCCTCTTATCTGCTACACTTCAAATTTTCTGTTTGCATTCCCACTTTTGTGTATGTTATAGATATATGAATATAATTATTTCAAGTTCATGTCTTAATATTTGATGTTGTGTATTTAATAATTCTTAATAGATTCAATTTGCAATGTTTGCACACCTCGTTCCTGTCAAAGTCAACAGTTTCTCGACTTTTCTGCTCGCACTAATTTAGACAGCAACTCCATTGTTATTATTACGTTAACAATATGACCTTTACAAAATTAAAAGAAAAAAAAAATCTATTCGATTTATCTTTTGGTTATTCTATACCACCTTTCGAAATGATCAAAATGTTCTACAAGGGGTAGAGCCTTGGCTCAGGCACCCTGGTATCTCAAACACCGTTCTACAGAGAGAAGAGAAATTCTAAATGCAAGGTTACTTATTGGATTCCAAAAAGTATTCGTCCACTAAACCTTCGCAAAGTTTCCACGTAACGATATGGAAGTTTTTGTTTAATTAATTAAAATACAATGAATCATTTATTAATTGGGAATTTGTCTCGATGTGATCCGTATAAAAATTATTAGTGCGTTTATTAGTTTTGCACAGGAAGGGGTTGTGTAAATAATTTTATATAATTATATAAATTAGCATATTATATGTTCTACGCAATTTCGTGTTTGCATGTATAAGTACAGAATCAATGTGTAATAAAATAATCCTGCAGAGACATTTTCGAACATTCTCTGTTATGCAGTAAACAAATTAAAAATTTCCAGCTTTCCAAATTTTGTGAGGTAAATTTTTTTCCCTTTAAATTGTGGTTCAGTTTTATAAAAAGAAGTACCGGAGTTCATCTTATTTAGGGCTCCGGTGCGCTCCGGCTAAAATTGTAATTTATCTTAAAAATTGAGAAGTACCGGAGCCGGGCTTCGGTGGGCTCCGGCGCAATTTAAGCACTGTATAAGGGATATTTATAATCAAGGAAATTATAAATGATTCCCTGGGCCAAGCAAGTCCCTTATCTTGGGGTGATCCTCAATAAGTCACTTACATGGTCCCCTCACATTACATTTCGGTGAATTCGAAATAGTTATTCAGTCTGCTTTCAGTGATAATAATTTTTAAAGAGATATTTGGGCAAATTTTTTTAAACAACTGATTTTACTTATGTTGCATAAGATATAAGTAAATATTCATTCCAGAAATCGAACTCAGGATGAAACTAGGGATTTTTAGCAATCATACTTTCTCAGCAATTAATCATTATGTATCAAGCGGTATCTAAAGTAAAGTCATTGAGCGAGAAATGCATAAAACATTTGATATTAATCTACAGTAATAAGTGTTTACTGCATATGAAATGATTCGTAAAGTTGCATGACTTTTAACAAAATAAAACCACAAGGAACTGACATCATTTACAGTAGATTTTATACAAAATAATTAAATTAATGATTTCGCTTTACTAAAGAAGACTAATCAAGTTTACAAGACAAAGTTATTTAAATTACAAGACATACAGGTATAATAATTTTTTATTACACCAGTATTACTATTTTATTTTTAATCAATTATTGTATATACTAATTTATTTCTATATAATTCATTATTATGATCGAATAACCAATAGATATATTTTTTAAATATAAATCAAAGACATAACTAAGCACGACTCGGTTACTTAATTTGAAGTAAACTTTGCAAATTAAAAGAGAAATCGTGGTATGTTCTTGCAGTTCTCAATTTTTGGAACATGTCATTTGCAGCGTTTAATTTTGTTAATATGTTACTATGAAAATGTTAAATCTGTTACTATACTTCCTTTATGATTCGTAGAAGAAATTAAAAAAAGGGACTATGTGAAGCCAGAGACCTACAATTGAACATCCACTGACATAAAATAATTACATCTACAACACTTTTTATTAAATGCATCGGATGTTGAGTTTTCGAATATCAACTTTAGTTATGATAATTTCAAAGTATCATGTTACTGGAAATTCAACTATTTTTTTTTTTTTTTTTTTTTTTTTTTTTTTTTTAAAGGATTAACTATTTGAATTTTTTGTCTGAAAAGGAATTCGAAAACGCAAGAAGGAAATTGAAGCATAATAAATAGTATTTACATTTTATTTAAAAAAGAAACACGTACAACAAACAACACGTATAAAACGTTAAAAAATAAGATTAGAGATAAGAAAAAAGTGCAATGATAAAATTGTAACATAGCTTTGATGAGTTTAAACACAGTCCACCACATTATCGGAATAATTACTGAAACTTTAGTAACTATCACTATAAGCATTTAAATACAACTAAAAGTTTGAATATAGAGGATGACAATGATAAAATGTGTGCGTATGAGACCATATTCTTTGGTACAAAGCTTCTGGGTAAAACGTAAAATCTGTTTCCTCAGTTTCATGTTTCAGATCAAAACCTTGTGATTTCCAAGATAGTTGTTTCATTTTTTTTCAAACCGTCATCGCCAATAGAATTAAATATCACAGGCACAGTAAATACAAGATTTGATTCTTTCATAGAGAGAGTTCTTTCAGTTTTGCTTTCTGATGACTCAGTAGTGGATGAACTTCCCCAAGATTGAACTTCCGCAGATCCAAAGAGGAAAAATATTACAGCTCCAATTAGGTATATTCCAGCAGACACATAGAAAATGTATAACCACTGCTGAACGTCTCCTTTCTAGAGAAGTAAAACCGAAAATTTTAAAATTCTTATATTAAAATATTACAAATCAGCGTTTCTCAAACTTTTTTCTTTTATAAATTAGAATAAAATATAAATAACTATATTTAGTGTAACCTTTATAAATTGCAATATTCTGTAGACTTTTATAAATTAGAATATTTTTTTAATTTATAAAATAAAATATAAAACTTTATAAATTAGAATTATAAATAATAAATAAATTATTACGAATTAGAATATTCTGCGGATATTATAATATTAGAATTTTATAAATTAGAATTATATACAGTGTCTCAAAAAAGTGATGGGACACTTGTGCTTTCTTTACAAAAGGAAACTGCAATAAAATAAATTTAAAAAACATGTAAAATTTTTTGTGGGTGTGTTCATACTTAAATTTAGTAACAATTATTACATAACATACATTTTCTAAAAATATTAAAATATTAATTTAATAAAAATACAATTGTTTAGAACGGAGCAGAAAATGGCTCACTTAAGTGATGGGACACTTACTTTTCCATCAAATATTTATCGAAAAATTTTACTTTTTAAAAGGTTTTAATATTTTGTTGGATTTCCTTTTACTTTTAAAACATGATTTAATCTTCTTGGGATGGATTCGACTAATTTTTTTTGTGATTTCTGGAGTGATTTTATCCCATTCTTCTTGAAGCACAGATTTTAATTGTTGTTTTGAAGAAATGGTGTGTTTGCGAATTCTTGATTCCAATTCTTGCCAAATATTCTCTATGGGATTTAATTGTGGAGATTGTGGGGGTGTTTTTATTATTTCAGGACAGTTATACAGCAGCCAGAGTAACGTTCAAAGCATTGTGCTTGGGGTCATTATCCTGGTAGAATTTAAAATCGTTATGAAGGTTCAATTTTCGTGCTGAAGATTTCAAATTTTGATTCAAAATGTCAATATACTTGTACTGATCCATTATACTGTCAGTAAAAACAAGATTACCAACTCCAGCGGACGACATACACCCCCATACCATAACTCCTCCTCCACCATGTTTTACTGTTTGTTCTGTTTGCTGTTCTGTCACCAAGTTCTGTTTGCGAAATTCTTCCCTGGGTTTTCTCCACACCAAGATTCTACCGTCAGAACCAAATATATTAAATTTACTCTCATCAGCAAATATAACTTCATTCCAGTAATCAGAATTCTTATTTATGTTGGATTTTGCGAAAGCCAGTCTGAGTTTTCTATTCTTTTCACTTACGAAGAATTTTTTCCTGGCTGCTCTACCGTGATATCCAGTAGATCGAATTACTTTTCTAATAGTCTCAGAATTAACAATTACTCCATATAATGCTTGTAAATCAGCAGCAACTTTAGGAGCACTCATTCTTGGATTTTTTTAAAATATGTTGAACGATAATTCGTATTATTCCAATGGATAGCTTTGATGGTCGGCCAGGTCTTCTTTTATCCTGAATCATATGATTCTTTTTATATCGTTTAATGATATTGAAAACTGTTGAATAACTGTTTCAGTAGTTTCTCTAATAGATTTTCTACGTTCAATATGCAAATTAATAACTAATTTTCGAATTCCAGGCAAAGTTTCTTTTCGTTTAGCATTCATGGCTGCACAGAGCTAAAAAACACAAAAATTCCAAAACAAACTGGAGAGAAATACTGCAGACGATTTTATAAATTATTGGCAATTGCTTTTGAGTAAAAATAAATACCCCAAAAGATATTTTTATTGCTTACTTCAGACGATTTTTGTTGCATAGTACGTAGTGTCCCATCACTTAAGTGAGCCATTTTTTGCTCCGTTCTAAACAATTGTATTTTTATTAAATTAATATTTTAATATTTTGAGAAAATGTATGTTATGTAATAATTGTTACTAAATTTAAGTATGAAACACACCCACAAAAATTTTTACATGTTTTTTTAATCTATTTTATTGCAGTTTCCTTTTGTAAAGCACAAGTGTCCCATCACTTTTTTGAGACACTGTATATATATATATATATATATATATATGTATATATATTTGAATTTAACAAATACTCTCTCATTCATATAAAGCTAATTCAAATTTAAATTGAAAATTATGAAAATTTAATTGCATACAAATAAAAGATTAATTATTGCTGCAATTGGTTCTTTTTTCATTAAATTTCATAAAATTTTTTGTGGGATTTTGCTTGTTTGAAATGTTTTTGTTTTAACATTTTAAAATTCTTTGTTTCATTTATATATTTATTTGAAATTTATTAATTATGAATTTCAATTTCTGATCGTTGCGAAATATTAATTCTAAATTTCTTACTTTATGTCTTTAACAATAATTTTTCTGCAGCTTAATGCGTGAAAATCTAGGCATGTTTATGTTTTGTTTTCAAAAGAATTGTTTTGTAATTATATATATATATATATATAATTATTATGTATATTATATATTAGAATAACTTTATAAATTAGAATAAAAATTAGTATAAATTATGCAATAAAATATATACTTTTAATAATACTTTTATAAACTAGAATATTCTGCGGATCGCCTTACTCTTGTCCTCTTCGAAAGCAATTTTTTTAGAATATGTTACTACCAGTATATTTATATTTTGGAAATATAATTAATTAAAATTCATTTAATTTTTATTGACAATAAGTAATTTCAAATTAACGGAAAAAATTGTATTCAATTTCTGTTAATTTAAGGTTATCAGAGTTTTCGTAATCTTTACCTTGTTAACTGAAAATGAAATTATTATATCGTTTCCATCGCTTATCGTTTATACCGTTTATGGTTTCTATCGCTTATCGTTTACATAGTTTATCGTTTCTATCGTTTGTATATGTAATCGTTTATATCGTTCAATAAACTCAAATTTAGTATAATATTAGTAAGATGGATGAACCTGCCGATTTTTGTACAGCTGTTCCATGTTTGGATGTACGGTTGTAAGAAAGGCCATAATCATAGTGCTTTAAATGCTTTTTATGTTGCTAAGTCTAGAGTGAAAATTCGGATGATGAATAACCGGTATATTTCATCAAATGTCAGTTTTGTTAGGAAAAAGGATATACGATTGCCATGTGTAATTTCCAAACTCTTTGAGATTATCAGCTATAGTATGGTACACAGTGTTAATGTGAATTTTATTTATTAATTTTTTTAAAGAAATCTGGAAGCATGTTTCGCACAAAAGAAGGCTTTGAGACCACTTGTGGGCCGCTGAACCACAGTTTGAGAAACGCTGCTGTAAACTATACAACGTAAATGTTATACAAAATTATACGTTTATACGTAATAAAATATTCTAGTTCTATATATTTTATTACGGGAACACTACATATAAACCAGTATGGTATTTATTTGGATTTTGTCTAAAAAGGTGTTATTAGTCTATAGATGTTGTAAAGGCTCATGTGAGAACGTTTATAAAAACAAATTGTGCAAATAAATTCCCTTTAAACGGTAAAAAAATTCCAGAAAAGATTGAAAAATGCATAAACAAATAATTTTCTTCGAACTTAATTTACGTTATATTATTTGGCAACAGTGCGGTTATAAAAACAGCGCACTATAGTATATGCACTTTATTTAATATAATTATTGAGGTTTGAAAGCAATTCTAAACCTGCTAAAAGCTGAAAGAGAATTTGTTCAAGGTGATTTCAGTGGATTTAATTTTTTTTTTTAATTTACAGCGGAGCTTTTTATTAATATATTGGCAGGTGTTGCGACTTGTAAAAATGTGACGAAATGCAGATATAGAAAATTAAAAAAATTTTAGTTTTTAGCATGTCAGAAAACTGATACTTAAAAAGATAAAGGTTCAAAGATAATTTTAGATATAAATATGAAGTGGAGACATTTTGAGTTTCTTATCTTACTGCAAGCACAAGATACAAGATTTAAAATGAAAATAAAACTACTATATAAAAAATTCATTATCATTTTGTTTCTTTAAATTTATGAAACTAATCTTAGTAGTTCTTTTAAAAGGATGGTAATAGTTAACGCTAGGAGTATCGTAACTACACTGACAGGTAATGCTAAAATAAAAAAAAGTTCCAGCAAAGCTAAAATTTAGCATAATTTCGCTGCTGACTAGAATAATCTGAAATATTTGAGAATTTCCATAACAAAACGTAAAAGATAATAGCATTTGAGATAAAAGACTGAAAGATTTACTATGGAAAGGATAAATAAAATAGAAGAAGCAAATTAATATTTTGCAACAATAGGAGTTATAAAGGAAAAAAAAAATGTCTCTCTATATATAATGAAGAAGAGGAACGTAAACAGAGGATACGTTTAATCTTCGATTACTTTTCTTCAAAGCTGTGATATTATTCTACATTATGAGCATATTAATTTACAAAATATGAAAATTTAAGCTACTTATTTAATTATGCTTTCATAAAAATGTCATGCATTTAACTATAAAAGAACTACGACGCATAACAATGTTTCCGGTAATTACGAGAATTCGCAAAGTTAGCACAAAAAATGAGCGAAACTGGATGAAGAGTTTGTTCACACTATTACTATAATATAAAAGAAGATTAATTAAAAATTGGAATCTGAAAACTTCAGACTTCTGTCTAACAGCTCGAAGAACTTATCATTAAAATTGAAAAGGTTACAAAATGTTCAAAAAAATTAAAAGGTATGAAAAATTATAAGATTAAAGAGAAACTACAGTAAGATTTCACTTTCATAGTGAAATTATTTTACGCTAAGATGTTACGATAGGCCTTGTAATTTAGAAATCAGCTTTCCGGTAGATTTTTGTTTAAAGCGTGTTGTTCAAATCGGCAAAGCCAAATATTGGAAATTCTCTTTATTTAAATTTTCCGTTTCAGGTTTTATATCATTTTCCAATTAGAAGTTGTTAAAAATAAATCATTGATGCACTCGAAATAGCCATGGATTTTTTTTTCCTTTTTTTTCTTTTTTCTTTTTTTTTTTTTTTTCTTTTTTTTTTTTTTTTACCTGAGAGGTAGGTCGGAATGCCTCTTTAAAAACATTGATTAAATTTTATAAAACGCCGATTTATTGCTACCTAGATGAAATCTTAAAAGCATGATAATAATTTACCAATTAGAAAAAATATCCCGCTGATGTATGATGATTATTTTTTGGTATTTTAACTTTATTTTCTCATAAACTGCTCATTCTTTTCTATTTGCTCATTTAATAAGGCATTGATATAACAATTTTTAAAGAACTATGGATCTTGAGAGAAGTATTTATATCTATTTTTGGGGAAATTAAATACTTTCTTATAACAGCACTAAAATGTTACATCAGGTGGTCTAAGATAAATCGACGCAAAAAAGTGAAGTCTGTTATGTCCGGTTTGGTTTATCTTCCGCCATCGGACCCATCAGCGGCCGAGCGGTAAAGTCGCTGAACGCTGGTATTTTGGTCCGGAGTTCGGATTCTGACGAACGGACTGGCTGCATGAGCGTTTTCGTAGTTTTCTCTATGTGTAACAAGTATACGAGCCAGTTTCTCTTAGAAGGTCCTCTACGAAAGCATCCTCCCTCTTAGGCACGGGCGTTATAAGACAAACCAAACCAATTTTCAGACACTGCATTTACAGTTCATGTGTTCTTCACTTGTTTTGGGTTTGGTTTATCTTGAACCGGGCTGTTGCCCTAATTGAGCTAAAACATTACAATCAATATTCTAGTAAAGTCACTTTTCCATGGTATTGAAATAGCATTTAAGGTACACCAGATCAGATCTGTAGTTAGATAATTTAAAATGCAAATAACATTAAAATGTTAATTAAATTGACTATAAATTAGATTTAATAATTAAATAATAAAATAAATTAGTTAAATTAAAACATAAAATTAAATTGTGATTGTTAAAAAGGGGTAAAATCTTTTTGATTTTTTAACTTTGGTTAGTTTTAAAAAATGTCTGACTTGGAAATTTTACCCTTAAGTCGCCTTTTTAAAACCTAATTTTGTTCGAATTCGAATTTTCGAATTTTAAAACTGTTTTCCAAAGAATCCTTTATGCAGAAGTCGAAGCATTTCAGTACAGGTATATCATATTTAATTTGCATGAAATTCTATACGCGAGGTTTAACGTTATTATTGTTTACAAGTTACCCGAAATCTGTGATATTATAAAATATCAATGATTTGCTTTTTATTCCGTACTGTTTTTTCTGTTATATTAAAATAAAACAAAGAAAATAATTTTTTAGACAAATAAATAATAATTCTTTTGCACAGATTTACCAAGAAAGTATTTTTTCTAGCTATCATAATTGTTTCATTGCCAAATGAATAGGTATTGGATTCTACTTATAAACTAATACAGATAATTTGTACATTTTCGATATTCTAGAAATAATCGATTTCTTTCCTATCTTTGTAACGTATGATTCCTCCCCTTTGTAACAACGATTTGTAAATAGCATACGATTGTTATTTACGAATAGTAAATTGCCGCTTTAGTATTTGTGACTCGTATGCTATTTCTATTATTTTCCTTAAATATTACAAGCTGCATTCATTAAAATTTTAATTAAAAACATTTAATAAAAATATAATAAAAATCTGAAAGGTTTCAGATTTTAAATTACGTCCAAAGAGGCCGTTTTTTTTAACGTTTTGTGTGTTACCTTTATTTATTAAATATCGTGCTCTTTGCACTTCAACCATAACATTCAGTTCAACAGTAATATCGCAAATTAATTTTAAACTGAGCATATCTTTAGAATTTCCAATGCAGAGTCTGGCGCGCTGGAGATAAAAATGTTTTTTCTCGTACAGTTAATCAAAAGTTCGTTGAAGTGTTACAAAATCTGAAATCGATAATAAAACAAATTTCAAATTCAAATTACGTCTTCTGCATGCCCATATTCTATGGAAGATTACGTTATTCAAATTTCGATGGCTCTAGGTACGGTTGTTTTATCACAGTGCGAGAAACATACACACATTCATGCAAGATTTTTTCATTATTTAATTTCGTTAAATATAATACAGAACGATAATATTTGGTGGCAACAATTTGAAAAGTGAAACAACGATTATCGTGAATCGATGCAAAATGCCAAAACGAAATTAATAGTCCTTCTGGGCAAATTGCTCCTTTGGACTAATAATTGCATAGACAGAACCAGTTACATAAAAGAAACAAAACAACTTACATTGCCTTCTAGAAAGTACCCAGCAACTACAGGCGCAAGAATACCAGGAATACTTGCAATGGCATTCGAAACCCCAAATATTTTGCCTGTTGAAAGAATTTTTGTTAATACATGTCAGTTTTCTTTACAATTTATGAATTCCACTCAATTACAGCAGCAGGATGTAATAATAAATACATCAGACTTACTTTCTTATAGATGAAAAAAAAAATGCTAATTGTTGTATATTTATAAACATAACTGGCAAATATATTGAAAATGGGCCATTAATGACTTTTATGACTTCATTATCAGGAACTCCGAGAATCAGTTTAACCTGTTTTTATTCAAAGCATTTATTTTTGATGATACGTTGATGATTAAACTTGTAAAATAATTGACGTTCCTCATTATTGCTGAAAAAAGGGTTAAGCTTATTTCATTAAAAGAAGGCATACGAAGGTTGTCAGGATAACTTCTATTCGGATTTTAAATGAGACCATCTAAGGTAACACTGAATCGAAGGATCTCTTACGCTTGTCGTATCACCAACAATAACGTTTGGAGTTAGAGGTTCACTATTACATATCTTCCCCAAACAAAATTTTAAATTTTGTCATCTTTTTAAAACAACACATTTATAAATGTCCACGCATTATCCAGAATTACAAGAAAGCGGACTCGGTTTTCATTAACCATCATCCCGTTCGCGGAATTTGGACCTCAGACCGAACTACCAGTGTTCAGCCGCTGGTGAGCTCCCGGTAGGAGGATCATTTAAAGACATAATTACAGTACAAATTCCGTAATCCGGAGTCGTCGGGACTTCGGCGATTCCGGATTAGGGTTTTTTCCGGATTATAGATCATCAATTTAAATCTGCTAAGATGGCATGCAGAAATTATACAATTAAAAATATGAAACCGTAATTTATGAAATAAAGAGCAATTATGATCTAAAGGGTATCAAATTTTACAAAAAAAAAAGCTTAATATTTATTTGTTTACTTTATTAAACATTTCTTTCAACGCGCGAATGCGCAAAGCATGCGCGTAGTGTATGCGCATTCTCTACGCTTATGCGTAAAGTTTGTGGCTTTGAGGTCCGGATTATAGATCATTCCGGATAATGGACGTCCGGATTAACTATTGTTAATAATATTTCCATCACTTTTAAATAGCAACCCCACCAGCGGCCGAGCAGTAAAGTCACTGGTAGTTCGGTCCGAGGTTCAAATTCAGCGAACGGGCTGGCTGCATGCGCGTTTTTGAGTTTTTCACCTTGTGAAACGTGCATACCAGCCAATTCTCTTAGTAAGTCCTCCACAAAGGCATCCCTCCCCTTAGGTAAACAGCCCTACAGGCTTTGCCGTACTCAAATAAAACAAACCACTTTTAAACAGCAAGATTAATTATGATAACTTTAACTAATTAATTCTCGAATTGCCGCCTGATTGTTCAAAAGACTGTAAATACTAATACTGAAGCCACTACTGGAATCACCAGCTACATTATTTATTTGTTTTAAGGAAGTTATTGGAATATTATTTATAAATGATCTTTTTTATTGATATTAGTTTCTTTCTCACTGAGAGTGGCTTTGACATCTAATTGCAAACACAGTTACTTCTTTTCTCTGACAATTCTCTCTCTCTAAAATGTTATCTATTATAATATTTTGACAATTACTGTAGTTATTACATATTTTGACAATTACTGTAGTTATTATTATTTATTTTCCAATTACTTCCAGTCATCGAATATTAGATAGTTATGTTTTAGCTTTATATCGAAATGTTATATAATATTTTTATTATCCTTTTAAATCTTTTACTCAAAGTTATTTTGACTGAAGTTTATTATACAAATTTCAAGAGAAAATATTTAGAGGAGAACAATCTGTCTGAAAAAAATGCAGCATTTAAAAACGATCAAACCATTTGAAATAAAATCTTTTTAATATGTGGGAACAAATATTCCATACGATGAAACTAAAATAAGAAAACGATAAAATTCAAATATTTGGCATTTCAGTTTTAAAAACTGAAGCAAACTTTGAAACAGATGGAGATATGATAGTTACTGTTATATTTCCTTTCCAATTTCATCTTTCTTATAAATATTTTGAATATCGTAAATGATTCCGCTTGTTTTTTTTTTAGCCAATTTTAATAGACGTTTAATATCTATCTAGTATAGATATATAAACAGAAAAACAAGCTGTGCTTTTTTGTCTAAATTTAACTCTGACAATCTTCTCGGAAATGATAACTTTAACAATGTTCTCAGAAATAACAACAAAATATATTTAGTGACATATTGTATTGTTATATGGCCTTTTGGAATCTTCTCCAAACACAAACAATTAATTACACAATCAATAAATTTAATTTTACAGAATTAATACGCAATAATATCTGCTTCCGAATTTGTATTAGTTAACTTCCTCATGACTAACTCACAGAAGGTTTTTCTTTGAGATAATTATTGGTAAACTATCGGTTGCTGGTCTTCTTACAATGAATTGGTATATGGCAGTCTTTATGGCAGTACAGTGTTCCAATGAACCCTTTCAATAACAGACGTGGTGTAGGAAGATGAAGCAGTTATTGTTAATTTATATGGGAAAAATTTGAAGTATTCTAAGGCCTGCAACAAGAATCTTTCAAATAATATTAAGGAATAAAATGAATTTCAAATAATACCAAATGACGCTCGCTAAGGGCAAAATATGAAATGCATACACCAATCCATATAAAAAGTAAATCTTTTGCTCTGTATACTTGCACCGCATTTATATTAAAAGACACTGAGCACATTCAAAGTCTTAGAGGTGGTAGCAATGACGATGGCTCGTTAAGCTAACTCAAAAGAGATTTGGTAATGGGAAAAGACAAAGGTGGGAAAGATAGAGGACAAATGATCGTCTGTTAGTATCTTATTGCCGTTTACATTTATCAGTTTACCACGTCTGCAGTTTCTATGTTTGGTTATTCTAAGGCCAAAAATCAAAATCTGTCTTCAGGGTGATATGAGAAGCTTGAAATACAATATATATTTGATTATGTAAATTGACAACTTTTCTATCGAAGGACTCTTATCAGGCAACAAAACATTCGTGTATGAAAGAAGCATAAATGTGAAACTTCTTTAAACTTTAATATAGCTTCGGAATTGGTTATATTTTTCTTCAGTCATTCTATAAAAATGTTAAAATGCTTTTTCGCTTCTTAAAAGTGAAAAATCATTTTCGGTTTTCTTAAAATTATTTAAAGAAAAAATATTTTAATACGTGAAAATAAAGACACTTTAGAATTGGAAGATGCCTGTACGTATGTGGAAACAAGATCACACTAGGCTGAACAAACACTGGCGTGTTTTTAAAACACAATACATGTATGTTTAGTGATTTAATTTCGCAAAATAATCTACATAAATGGTAATATAACAAACCTGCAAAATCTGGAGCCAGATCGACGATGACGGAAACATCTCCTCCACCACACAAACCGAATAAAGCCATCGCAGAAGTTAGGAGAGCTATCACAGCATTGGCATCACATTTAACCATTGGAATGGCAACCATGCATGCAGCAGGTCCTAATAAAGCTACAAAGAGAATAATTTTTATCAGATATTCTTTTCTTTCAGTTTCAAAGCAAAACATTGACCTAAGTATTCAGCATACATTAAAATATTCTTATTGGATACTTAAAAATTCATAAGATTATTTAGTATTAGAAATAGCTTTTTAATGATTAAATTGTTAATTTATTGGCAGAATATTTTATTTTTGGTTTAGTTCTGCTATTGATACTTGAAGCATTTATTAACTCTTTGCTATAGGAAGAGATATAGGCGATTGTCGTGTGTCCCATAACAGAATATATGAGCGTTCTAAAAAATATTCGCTGTATCATTACTGCCTTGAAATTTGTTACGCACTTTTTTTCTAATGGCTTCAGTTCAGCTGTTCTATTTTGACGACCATTCTTAACCAAGAAGGTTAATATCACAGCGAATACTCAATGGTTCAGTAATTTTCCCACAATGAAAAAATACGCAACGGCTAAGATAAATTGAAAAGTTTTGGTACATTTCCGTTGAAAGTTTTGGAAGTACTATGTATTAAATCTAAAACGGTCGTTGTCGCCGTGGTCAAAAGTGATTTTTTTTTTCATTTTGATTTGTCTTTCATCTCATATTGCATTGAATTTAACATTTCATAGTTGAAAATCTTAGACTTCTTATGCCGCAGACTTTATGCCTTGTTGGGGGGGGGTTGTGCTATCTGTATTACTTACATCTTATTACGAATGCATTTTTACTGTGTCTGAGGTTAACGTTTGTGGCAGAATGATGTTTAGACCAACTTAAAGCACGTTACTTATATTAACAATTTACTTTTTTTTTATTTTTTTATTTTTTATAGGTACAATTAGGATTTGCATTTGTTTTACCGATAATATAGCTTTTCACTATGAATATACATGTATTTTATAGTATATATATTAAATACAATTACAGTGAAATAATTTTATGAGGAGTATTACCATTTCATAAGTATCGATTATGAGGATAACCTTAAATCCATGAGATATTGAGTTATGAGTATCGATTATGAGGATATGGATATCTCATGGAGTTGATTCAAGTAATCAACTCCTTGAGATAGCAATAGGGGGAAAAATCCGATTTTGTACTAATTATATAGTGCATTTTTTCCTTTACAATTTATCTAAAATTCCAAAATGTTATAGAATATAGTAATTATAGAATGTTTTCTTTGCAGTTGTTATGAATCTAGAATTTCTAATCACCTCTTACCGACTATCTATATGCACATGTCATAAACTATGATTAATGACACGGGGAAGTAGACAGAACATTATTTCGACATTTAAGGTAAAACTCTTATAATTTTGCATCTGAATTTTGTTACTTAAAATTTATTTGAAGACGCATTAATTTGGATATTTATTGTTTGCACAGAACGCTTATTGTATTGTAACTATGGGAAACTTCATACGATAGTTCTTGACTATGATAATAAGATAATTTAATAAAAGACGTACGGAGCAGCCGGATTTATACAGCATTATTTTTGCCAGCAAGATAATTATTTTTACTTTCCTTATCAACAAAGTGTGGAATGGTTTACTTATAAGCAATAAAATAATGAGGAACTTACCAATGGTTTCGAACGATTTTCTTATAGTGGTTGTTCTGAAGTATCCTTTTGACCTGATAAAATCAGAAGCCTTTCCAGAAATGACAATGGAAATACACAGAGCTCCAAATAAGAGTGCATTCACAAAACCGTTCTAAAAGAAATGAAAGAACATCTGAAAATGAGTTTTTGAAGCTAAAGAATGAATATAGAAGCTAAAGAACTGAAAGAAAGGAATATGAAGTTAAAAAAATGAAAGTTTGAATATTTGGTTTTTTGAGAAAGTTTTGATATTGAAAGTTTTGAGGACCGTAAAAAAATTGCAGCGAAAATGTTTGTGCAAAAGCGCCAAATCTAGCAAACGCGCCCATTTAACAGCACTCCAAAACTAGGGTACGCATTGATTTCAGATTGCTTAAGTTTATATAGTTCTATATTTCTTAAGACGGCATTGAAATACTAGTTTGATTTTTAAATCCTTTTTTTGATTTTAAATCCCTTTTTGATATCCTATGGATTTAACAATTTAAGAATTGCCCATGACGAAAGTCTGCAATAGAATTTTGGGTAAAATGCAGAATCACCCACTGCTTGACGCGTTTTTAAGAATTGCACATACTCGGTATCTACACTCACGTTTGTGAAAATTGCAACACCATGAAGGACTTACGCGAGTGAGCTGAAATTTTCAGGAAATGCAAAGTAGCGCATGATATGCAAATGATTAGAATTGCAAATCCGTAGCGCATGCGTATGCTGAGCAGCGCCCTCTGAACGGCTGATGGATCCGAATAAATAGACGGCTGTAGCGAGGCGTGTATGGTTATCGGTGGTTATCTGCTAGTGGTAAACGTTAACTCAATCTGTACTTATGCCTCGTCGACGAAAGAGAGCGAGATTTGAACAACTTACAGAGTTTGAACGAGGGAGAATCATCGGCCTTCGTGAAGCTGGATTGTCGTATCGTGCAGTAGCCTCTCGTGTGCAGCGTAACAGCAGCACAGTGATGCGCGTTTGGAAGCAGTGGACGGACGAGTGTCGGACAACTCGGAAATCCGGGAGTGGACCCCGAAATGTGACGTCAGCTCGCGATGATAGACACCTGGTCCGCATGGCGCGGACGGACCGTACAGCCTCCTCTAGACAATTGGCAGCACTGTGGTCAATAGCTACAGGTGTTTCATTGTGTGCTTCATCAATTCGTAGACGTCTGCTGCAGTGTGGACTGCGCGCACGGACTCCTTTATACAGGATCCCCCTAACGCACGACCATCGCCGCCTGCGGCTACAATGGGCCAATCAGCATAGAGACTGGCGTGCTGATTGGCAGCATGTCGTGTTTTCTGACGAATCCCGCTTTAATTTGTGGTACCATGATGGCCGCATTCGTGTCAGAGGCTATGCCGGTGAACGCCACCTTCCGGAGTGCATTATCGAACGCCACAGTGGACGAACACCCGGAGTTATGGTCTGGGGCGCCATAGCATATCATAGACGATCTCAATTGCTACGAATTATGGGCAATCTGAACAGCAACCGGTATATCCGTGAAGTTCTACAGCCCGAAGCTGTTCCCTTCCTTTAAAGCTTGCCAGGCGCTGTATTTCAACAGGACAATGCCCGCCCTCATACTGCTCGGATTGTTAAATCCTTCTTTGCAGCGCAGCAGGTACAGCTTCTTCCTTGGCCTGCGTGTTCCCCGGATATGTCGCCAATTGAACATGTGTGGGATGTCATTGGTCGGCGTCTTGCTCGTGATCCTCGTTCTGTTGCGTCTGCAGACGAACTTTGGGTACGCGTACAAACGATATGGAATGCTCTTCCTCAGTCAGACATTCAAACTTTGTTTGACTCCATGCCACGTCGTGTAGCAGCACTTATTGCGGCGCGTGGTGGCCACACAAAATACTGATTCTGATCTCTTATTCTTGTTTGTTTGCTTTGAACATTTAATCATTTATTTGTACCACTACCACTCAACTGTGTATTAAATTGCATTCAATTATGACGATTCCTTCTTGGTGTTGCAATTTTCACAAACGTGAGTGTATGTACACATCGACCTATTTTCACTTAAAAAAAAAAAAAAAAAAAAAAAAAAAATCACAGAATTGCACAAAAACGGCACTGCGCACACCCTTGACTTTTTCTATGTACACATCGACATATTTTCACTTGAAAAGTAAAAGAAAATTGACAAAAATCCAATTGTTTTTACCCTTGTAAAAAGCGGCAAACAAATAAGTGGGCTATTCTGCACTTTAACCGAGAATTTTTTCAAAGAAAAGGCATCATTCAATTATAGAAAATTATGTTTGAACAACAAATGAAATGAAATTATGCTTTAGCGATAACTCGTTAGCGAAATAGCGATGCAGGCATCCATTCAGTTATGTTTAGCAATTTTTATATAAATTATAATAATGATCTGAAATAGTTATTTACTCTTATGCATCCATTCAGCCATGTTTAGCCTTTTTTATATAAATTATACAAGTAATAATAAAAAAGTATTATATGAAATTAACTTTTCATCTAAATTTAAAACATCAATCTTAAATAGTTGTTTACTAGTATACTTCCTATCTTGCGTTAGGGTTACCGCAATTATTTTGGCAGCACTGTCAACAAAAGTTTGGCGATTTTTTACGGCCCTCAAAACCGAATATTTTTATAAAACATTTGGTATCAATTGTTTTTCTAGATGCTATCAAAATGAGTAATAGTTGAAAATTGTTTAGCTTTTTTTGTATTTCATTTCCTTTATTTTCTATGGTTGAAGATGCATAGTTCCAAATCTCAGAAACATAACATAAGTTCTTTTATATTAAGAATGTGTTAAGAAAAGGAGAATTTTACTTTTTAATGATTTCTTTTCACATTGAATTTGATCTTGCGTTTTATAATATAGCTTGTCTTTTGTTCAGTGAAGATTTACAAGCTTAAGTTAGATTGTTTAATTTCTTAAAACACAAGTTATTTTTCTTTGGTAAAGTTCGTGAAGACATTTCTGAAGAAAATAGCTTCATATTTGCATTACGTATTGGAGGAAAGATTAAGCCCTCTACGTAGTCAGCCCATTTTACAGGAAAGCAAAGTAATGAATGTATTTTGGGCTATGGACTGGCCCGAGTATGCGATGTGAATAACACAATTAAAAGAGATTCAGAAACCTACTTGCAATGTCTAACAAATAAAAATCTTTTATCAAATACAAAACTGAAATCGTATCTTATGCTTATCTCTAACATGAGAGTTTGTCACTAAAACACAAGCCAGAAGGCGAGGATCAATGTTTATTTCATATGTCATTAATAACAGTAGTTAATTCAGAAAAGATGTAGAATTAAATAATTATTTTTAATTATATTTACATTTTATTCTTTACATTATAATCACAAGCAGTAACTTCAGGACTCTTCATGTAACTTAAGTAAAATATTCATCAGAATAATTAGAAAAAAATTACAACTCAAAAAACTGTTAAAGTGTATTTTGCGGTATTTCATTGGAATAACTCTTCCATTTCGTTTAAACTTTTAATTTTTCTATCTGAAATACACATGCAGCGAGTTACTAAAGTGAAAATTCTCTGCTTTTTATATTAAGCAATTAAAATTCGCCATTTTCCATCTGTCTAAGTGTTAAGGAAATAACGCGTATGAATATAAGTACATAGTATAACTATTTTTTCGAACAAAAATTCAAGTTCTCCCTTTGTGTTAAAAATATTTTGCTGAAATGATATTCAGAGCAAAGATGCTGTTGAAAAATAAGTGCTCTTACCTTTTGGATGGGCAAATGCAGGACTTCATCCAAGTAGGCTGGCAACTTAGATTGAAAACAAATAAAACTCCAAGCTCCGCAAAATTTGGCAACAGTCACTGCCCATACTGGCGGAGATCGGATTACATGAAGCCATGGAACGGATACATTCTGAAAACGAATTAATAAAGTAAAGTTGGTAACTTAATTTACATACTGTGCTTTATGATAGCAGCTGTAAACTTTGAGATTTCACGAAAGAATGTCTTATTTAGCAATTAATAAACAATATAAATGTGTTCAATAAATAAGTCACATCGAGTTTGACATACAAGCCTTCAATATAAAATCGCAAATATTGGTTTAATTTACGTCGTTGCACACTTAAACTGAAAGCAAGCTTGAAATATAAGCAGAAGCAAATAAATTTTAACCCGCAGAAATTAAAACTCAAATACATTTCTATAAAAATACTGCGTTATTCAGTACTTTAATAGGAAAACTTAGAAGTATACAGTTTCGTGTAAAATATTATGGAATTTTCTCCTTTATTATGGTTTGGATAATTCACCTAAGTTTTCTCATCAGCATTTTGTTTCAGCAAACAAGTTTTTAAGGGGCCTCGTACACTTTAAAACACATAAGATCATTGAATATGTGACTGTTGCAAGAATTGGGATAACTCATTTATGTTAAAAGCAATTGCTTCCATCTTTTTACAGCTGACTGCATAATACAGCTGCTTTCTGAAATAGTAACCAGAAAGATTGTGTTGCCACAAATATTTTTATAATTTAATTCGCTTTGTGACAACATTTTTCGTCATGTTTCCACCTTGCGCGCACAGTTTAAAACATTTTGTTGCATAACATTATTTCATATTTAATATATAGCTTTTAAAACATTTGGGAAGTACTGTGAACCGGAAATTCTAAGAATTTCATGTTAAATTTTTATTTTATTTGGAATTGAGTTTATAAATAGTATTTTATTAAAAAAATCTGTAATATTTTCGTGCATAAAATTTTTCAATATTAAAATATTCATCAGATTTTTGGTTCAGTTAAAAAATACTGCCCATATAAAGAATTCCATCAAATTTAAAGAATGTACCATTAGCTTTTTTTAAGATATCATGCGCGCAAGCGGATTATTTTACAAAAATATTTGTGGCAACACAAACTTTCTGGTTACTAGTTCCCAAAGCAGCTATATTATGTAGTCAGCTGTAAAAAGATGGAAGTAATTGCTTTTAAAATAAATAAAATATCCCAATTCTTGCAACAATCACATATTTGAAGATCATAAGGGGTTTAAGGTGTATGAGCCCCCTTAAAGGAATTAAATTTATTATATCTCATTCAATAAATAGAAGAGGCAGATACTTTTAACCACTTGCATTTAAATAAGTTCTGTGCCTTTTTTATTTTAGAAAGGTTGACTTTATTTCAATAACTGTTGAAATTATTAATTTAATAATTTGATTAGTTAACATATTTATTATAGCTTACCGTTTCATTTCTTTTAATGCATTGTAATGATAATTTAAATAATTTATATTTGAACCGCCTGATAATATTTATGATAAAGACGATAGATATTTCTTTTTATTACTTATTATTTAATGGACTGCGGATCATTAAATAATTATTCAACGTCATGCTGTGTTATATACAGCCAAATTAATAAATTACTGAAGATCATACTTAAAAATAAGCTTAAGCCATTTTAACCGTTTGACTGCTACGCGGCGCAAAAGCGCTGTGTTCATTTGTCTCGAAAACCGCGACGCAGCGCTTTTGCGTTGCGAGTTTCAGTGTGTCTTTGTTGCTCCGTGGGTGTGAACGTAGTCTGACCTCACGCGTACTTAGTAACACGAATGCATTCTAAAATAACTAACTGCTTCGCGGTTTTCGAGACAAATGAACGCAGCGATTTTGCGGCGCGTAGCAGTCAAACGGTTAATTACCAAAAAATGGAATACATAATAATTAAATATAAAAATAACTTCCATGCAAAAGATATAAAATGTTTCCAGAAACACAAGTCACGCACCTGTTTCTCTTTAGACACATATAGCACATTTCTTTGAATGTATTCAAGCTCGAAAGAACTTATTCTGGGATGTTTTGCTGGAGTATCGAATACAAAGAAGAGCCAGAGGGCGAACCATAGGAAACCAGCTGCTCCTGAAACACACACACACACAAAAAAAAAAAAAAAAAAAAAAAAAAAAAAAAATAAATAAATAAATAAATAAAATAAATAAAAAATATGAAGTTTTTTTGAATTAACTATAAACAAAAAGAGATAAAAAAAATCTGAAATGTTTCAGATTTTAAATTACGTCCAAAGGGGCGTTTTTTAACATTTTGTGTGTTACCTTTCTTTATTAAATATCATGTTCCTCGCACTTAAACCATAAGATCCAGTGCAACAGCAATATCGCAAAATAGTTTTAAAACGAGCATATCTTTAGAATTTCCGATACAGAGACTCACGCGCTGGAGATAAAAATGTTTTTTTCTGCACAACGTTGCCATTGCTCGCTTTGAAATCCTTGAGTTTGTTAATCAAAAATTCGTCAAAGTTTTAAAAAATAGGAAATCGATCATAAAACAAATTTCAAATTTCAAATTTGATCTTCCACATGCTCATATTCGTTGGAGGATTACGTTATTGAAAATTCGATGACTCTATGTACCGTTATTTTATGACAATGTGAGAAATATACATACATTTACGCAGATTTTCATTATTTAATTTCTTCAAATATAATGCAGGACTCTAACATTTTATGGCAACAGTTTGAAAAGTGAACCGACATTTATCCGTCCGACGCAAAATGCCAAAACGAAAGTAATAGTCCTTCGGGATTCAAATCCCTTTGGACTAATAAATAAATAAATAAAATATTACACGTTCTTGTTCATTACAGTAATTGAAATTCTTATTGAAAATGGGAAATTAGTTTCATAAAAAATGTTTTATTACGTAGAAAAATATAGCAATCGCCGCCCAATCGGTATAGTAGTTAGCGTCGGTGACTGCCGTGCCGAAGGGCCCAGGTTCAAATTCCGGAGAAGGCATAGATGTATGTAAATGTATAGTGTCCGTGTGGTATGTGGGCACTCTAAATATGCGCCGATCCGAAAGTCCTTTGGAGAAGTCGATGGTATTAGAAGAGCGTTGGGAGACCTTCAGACCCGTTCCCCCAGGGGTGCCCTCCATCAAAATTGGGTGGTGGAACTGAGCTAAATCGCACTGTCACCTTTAAAGTACTCAAGGCTGTTGCCAACGACAGGCGTAAAACTTTAGCTCCTTGGCACGAGGAATTTCGTGGGCTTGGGCTGACTATAGGTCAGACAAGTGAACATTAACAACAACTATAGCAATCAAGAATACCTCAACATAGTCATTACAAAAATATAATAAATATTAATCGTGTTATGCAAAGAAAATAATATTTTAAATAACTTGTTCTTTATGAAATGTCAAGGTAATGTAAAAGGTTTTAGGCTTTAATTTTACAACAATATAAGCTTTTAAAACAATTAGTGCATTGCGCTCATCGTAATTTTTTTAACCATTATTCACAGAGTTCCCTATATCTTACCAGATCTTTACTCAAGTTATTAATATTAGTACGCGGAGTTTAAACATGCCTTTTGACATTTTAAAAGTTAGATTCGTTATAAACTCAAGACGTAGCGAAGTCAGCTTTCAAAAGCACCTAGAAATATAAGTTTATTAAAGTGTTTATTCATTGAAGGTTACGTGTTAGATATATTGGTATTCTGCAAGGATCTATATTTCAACAAAGAAATAAGCAGCTTTAATTTTTTGTCAAAAGTCTGTATTGCGGGATAGCAAACTTATAAAACAGTTTGCATGTCTTTGACTCAAAGCCTTTCATTAAGATAAAATCTAAGTATTTTTATCTCATTCAATGAAAATTTAACTGTCTCCATTTTCAATTAAACCTCAACAATAGTAGTTCATACCAATTTCGGATAATGCGTTTATGAGATATGAAATGTTACTAATTATTCAATTAGACTTGCAGAATTTTTGTTTCAACAAACTTCATATGCCTGAAATTGAAAAAATTCCTCTGAAATATACTTTATTGTTCTTTAACATTTAACTGTTGTTTTGAATTTTTGAAGGTTCTTGAGAGTGATACGCACTAGTGTAAAAACGTGGTTCCTTACCAAAAGGAGTACACTTGCTGTAAGTTAAAAATAAAAGATTTAATGGTTGCTTTCCTTGAGCATAGCAAAATAGATGAATACATCATATCAGACTATGACGCGTTAGTAAACCTATATGATGAATAACAGATGAATATACTTGACTGGTACAATATGAGTTGAGTCTACTTGACAGTTCAAAATTTTGAAAGGGAAAAATGAATTATAGAATTAATGAAAAAAACTCTCTGACAACACATTTGTACAGTTTGCAGTTATCATACCCATGAATGCAGTCACAATACTATAGCAAAACATTTATCGATGAATGCCTTCTTGGAGTTTCTAACAATGTTTCCTATTCTCATTCAGCATGGAAAAAAAACAGGAAAAACTTGCGAATATTTTCTTTCAAATGCAGAAATCCGAAATTGGTATGAACTACTATTGACTGGTCCTACTAATTCGGCTAAATAGTATTAGATAAGTTAGAATTTTAATACTATTATACATCGATTTAGATACTGAATAATCAGGATTGAAAAATCTGGTTATTACGCTTTAGTCTGCAATGAAAAACGTAACTATCAGTAGATGAAAATCTTGCAAGCAGTGGCGTAGCTAGGGTGGGGCAAGGGGGGACATCTGCCCCCGGGCGCAGCATCCAAGGGGCGCCAAATTGATGCTACGAAATTTTTTAATGAAATATTTCCCATTCTTAACACACAGAAAGGGCGCCAATTTTTCAGCTGTCCCCGGGCGCTGGAAACTCTAGCTACGCCCCTGCTTGCAAGTCTGCAAACAAGACTTCTACTTCTATTTTTTTCATAACGGAATTTTTTTTTTTTTTTTTTCATAAAAGGATTTGCTAGGAAAATAGGGATGTATAGATGGATGAGAAACCTTTAAAAATGCTTTTGAGTGCTGAATTTTTAGCTTGACGTAACTGATATGTGTGTGTAGTTTTTGAAAACTATTATAAAGAGCAATGCGATTAAAAATTAATTTCAATGAAAGTTTGAACAGAAAGTAAACTTAAGTGCCACTCTGATCAACTTTAATTTTATCACTTGATAAATGTAATGAAAAAATATGTGATTTGCTTACCTAATACGTAAAATGCAGATGGCCATCCGCCGGCAAAACCATTATCACACAAGTATCCGGTGAGTGGCATAGACATCACTACGCCAAAATGAGTACCGATCACGCAGATGGACAGCAAAGTGCTCCTCTCTTGTACTGGCGCCCATCGAGCGAACAGTGTATATGCGCTTGGATAATTCATACCCTGAAAATATATTCAATGATCTTCGACTGATTTGAACAAAGAAAATTTTCATCTATATATTAAAAAATGAATTGCTGTTACTTACATGAACGAACCCGAGGGCGATTCGTAATACAATCATATGGATCTCTGGTAAAGTTGAAATTACAGGCGTGAAACAGGTCAAAATGGATGACAACAATGTTGCTCCTCCAAAGAGACGTTTAGCACCAATATAATCAGCAATCCTTCCTCCAATGATCTGTGCTACGACATATCCATAAAAATAGGAAGCTAATATGACTCCCTGTGTGTATGGTGTCCAAGCATATGTACCCTACAGCAGTCAATGAAATAATAACAATCATTCTAAAGGTAAAGCGCTAGAGTGATTCATTCATTATGCACATGCAATATTAAAAAAAAAAAAAAAGATTCAGGATTTGGCTTGGAATGGTTAAAATATCGCACCCATTTTTATCTCCATCTACATATTTTAAGAATGCTAAACATGTTATTGAATGACTTAAGTATGTTTTGTGGTCAAATCTTTTCACGCAGCAATTTGCGTTGACATTACACAGGTTATAATATACTCGTGTTTCTTTTCTTTTAAATTAGTAACTGATTCATCAGTGTAATGATCTATTTTATTGCGTTTAATAGAAAAATCGCAAATAATTTGAAGGAGTCACATTTGCTGTGAGTCATTAGTATATCACAGTTTTGAAATGTGTTAAAATGCAACTATTTTTGAGGTGCTGATGTGAAGACAATGTTCGCTAAGTGGAATCTTTCTTACATCGTAAATTAAATAGAAAGAAATGTTAAATACCGCAATTCATCAACTCAGGCAACTGCTTTGGTAGACAGAATATCAGAATTTTTTTTAAGTAAATAGAATTTCTAATCATTTACCTTAAATCAAACATATAATTTAACTGCTGTAAAGATTAGCTTTATTTGGAGTTAATTTAAATTAAAAGCCTCACTGGAACTGGACCGACAAGCTGCAAGAAAGAATTTTTTGTAGTGCTGCATTTAGCTTTTTTGGTTTGAAATCAAGGCCAATTAAAGACTAATTTTTGCTTCTTTGCTGGGTGTCGTCTGCGCTCATTTAATTTAGTTAAGCCTACAACAGAAGCAAAAACTCTTAAATCATTACCAGAAAAACTGTTTGAGCATAACAAAAATAACTTTTGCAAAAGCGTGCATAGTAATTTTTGCAAGGTAATACATAAATAGGTATCCTATTACAGAATTTATTTTCAAGAAAAAAAATGGTCAAAAGAACTGAGGATTCAAACTTTATTTGATATACGGAAAGGTGGAAAGATTGGTATTAGTGTTAATTTATTATTACATCTTCAGTCTAAAAATTTAGGTATACTTTGAAATAATTGGGTTGATTAAAACATTTAGCAAATAAATAATTAAATAAATAAATAAAAGTATTTCAGAATTTCGTTAAATGAAATCGGAATTATATTTATAGGTTTTATAGTCTAATGCATTGAACTAATGAATTCGTTTTTCTTAGATTACACAATTTTTGTACTAAAGATTTTGACTAGAAATACCTTTTTCAAATTCTGCGTGTTATTTAGCACCAAGTCTGGTAAGGGACAGTGGTTGTTATCTTTATTATGATTATCATCATTTTCAGACAACTCAATTTCGGCACTGGAATTCACCATGGCGACCATTGCAACGTTGAGACACACTCTGTGGCCAAATATGAGACACATGCCACTAAAAGTCAAGAAAGTGAGAACATATCTTGCAGGGAAGATATCTATTTTCAGAATAAAAAGAAATACGATATTTCAGAGACATAATACTGTACATGCACTTAATACATATTACTGAAATTTTTTAATGGCTACCTTCTAAATCCTAGATGAACATTTATTTCTGAGTATAAATCCAATATCTTTATCCCTTTCGCAACATTCATTTCAAATTTGTTTCTATAATAATATAAAAATATATCTTTATTTTTTGTAATACTTTTAGTATCTTAATTTACATACGTGTTTTCTCAATAGGTTTATTCAGATTATTTATTCAGATTAAAAATGGCTTAAAATAATATATTAAAAACGTATCATATATTATTGGGTTTTAGAGTATCATATTTTTTCATATATGGCGATCATTGTTGCCATGGAAATCTATATCATGTTCAAAATATTTTTCTTAAGCTGCACTCACACCATAATTCTGCTGACAAGTATATCGAGGTGAATTCTTAATTCTGATGACGATTATTCCCAGACACTGAATACTCATATAGGGCATTAGGAATATCTTTTAACAATTATTGAAATGGCACAAATGTTTAGAAAATTTGTCTGTTATTACAAACTATAAATCACATGAGTTAGATGCCATTATAAATTTACATCAATTAGAAATATTATAAAAATAAAATACAAATAAAAAATGTTAAGAACCTTTGTTACTTTCAAACGTTTAGTTAATTAAGGAATGTGCGCTTTATTTTGAATGAAAGATCTTAAGTTCTAAACTTTTAGGAGAAGAATGTATAAAGAAAAGGGAAATCGATCAATTAGAGCTAAATATGAGACACTGTTTTTCCAATTTTCGGTTCATTAACGACCAAACGGTTATATTGCTGAACACTGGTAGTTCTGATATGGGTTCGATTACAGGCGAATGGGCGGGCTGCACGGGAGTTTTTGCGGATCCGCTTATGTGTAAAGCGTGTACTAGCCAGTTTCCTTTAGAAATTGCTCTACGAAAGCCTCCCTTCCCTTAGGCAGATAGCCCTAGTGTGCTTTGCCATGGTCAACTAAACAAAACCTTCCCGATTTTCCTGAAGCGTTAGTTTAGCATCTATGTTAGGCTTAGGAATTAGCTGCATTTGACAGAATAAATGGACAATTTTCGACATTTTATTTTTAATAAAAACGATCACTGCAAATAAGGCTAATGATAATAGTAATAATAATAATAATAATAATAATAAACAATACAAGAATCTAGATTTTAAACTTTGATGAGATCAAGGATGCGAAAAAGGTATTTTTCGTTGACTGTTTACGGCTTAGATTCGAATTTCGCAAAGTTTTAGTTACGTATAAACACTGCTACGACACAACTTATGACAGTGACATTTAAGCCATGTTATATGAAAGCTTCTTAATAAACGTAACAAAACACAGAAAAGTGTAAGACTTTGATTCAAATACCAACAATAGCATCAAAGATTCTCATATGAAAAAAAAATCTAGTTTAAATTGACTACAAAATAATCCGCAATTAAAATAAAGGTTTTTAAAATGTAAATAACTTATTTTAGGCAGCACACTTATCTATGCTTTGACAAGTAGGATAAAAGTGAAAAGCGAAAGATAACAAGAACAAGAAGACGTTTCTGATTTGGATGCGTCTGAATAAATAGACCTTTATCAATCTTAAAACTGATACCAAATTCTCCATCCATGCTTTATCGGAATTCTCTTTGCTGAGCATAGAGAGTATTGATAACGGAAAGAAAACGTTTAATGATAACAATAAAAATTTAACTAAGAATATTTAAATGATAATAATTCAAATTTTAGTAATAATTTTAAAAGGAAAACCAAAAATTGAATATTTTTTAGTTTGATTTCGCTAGTGACAAATTATGGTTCATGGCTGCAGCAACAGTATGCTTATTTAATGAAGATCGTACCTAAAAATAGTTTTTTATTTGAAATATTTTCCTCCACTTTATGAGGAAATTTTTACAGACGTTCGTCTAGACGGAGAGTTAAGGTTTCTGTTTACCAGGTTTTGGTCAGTGAACAAGTAGAATTATTTCGAAAACAGCAGTTTAGTTTTAAAAAAATAACATAGAAAGAAATACTTTCGAATTTATTATTTCATATAAATATGTTGAGAGTTTTTAGATCAAAAAGTCTATATAAGTCTCAAAACGACATTGTGTGTCGTCCACTATAAGCGGCAATTCACTTTTCAAATTGTTGCCACCGAATATTATGCCCTAGTATCACAATTATGTTATTTAACAGAATGTGTAATTCATAAACCATTTTACAGTATGCATATATAAAATATGCCAGAAAAAATAATTAAAAAAAAAGCTTACAGCTTTTAGATTTTTATACTGCGCCCATACGGGCGTTTTCTTAACATTTTGTGTGCTACCTTTATTTATTAAATATCATGTTCTCTGCATTTAAACCATAAAATTTAATTCAACAGCAATATCGCAAAATAATTTAAAAAGAGCATATCTTTAGAATTTTCGATAGACAGTCTAGCGCGCTGGAGATAATTTTTTTTTAATACAAAGTTGCCATTGCTCGCTTTGAAATCGTTGAGTTCTTAATCAAAAAGTCATAAATGCTTTAAAAAATATGAAATAGATAACAAAGCGAATTCCAAATTTGGTTTCCGGAGGCCCCTATTCGGATGGAGACATACGTCATTCAAAATGTGATGGCTCTAGGTACCGTTGTTTTATCACAATGCGAGAAACATACATACATTTATGCATTCTTCATTATTTAATTTCTTTAAATAGTATAATGCAGCGCGATAATATTGGGTGGCAACAATTTGAAAAGTGATTTAGGCTTTTAAAGTTTCCGACGCAAAATACCAAAACGAAATTAATAGCCTTTCTGGGTTACCGCCATTTGGATTAATAAATCATCGGAGAATTAGACACAAAAATAAAGAAATGATATTATATGAGAAATAAAAATTACATTTACATAACCCAAAAATAGAAAAAAGAAAATAAAAGAAAGAAAGAATTTAAATACTGACCTTTTTTGGAGGCTTTTCTTGAAGTACAATTCAATTTTCCTGTCATTTTGTACTATAACTTTTTTTTTAAAGTGCAGTTTAAATATTGTAGCTTCCTATTCAACTGCTGTTGCTTTTCCCAAAATTTAGTCTCTTTTTATAGGTAACGTGCGAAGCGATCTATCCGTTCATTATCTCCCTGATAATCTTTCTTAATCCATCTCGTAAAGACATCTGACGTCACATGACGAGAAATGTATGAAGAAAAAGGAATGTAAGGTGAGAAAAAGGCGGAAAAAGAAAACCTTTGGAAATAGAAATTACAAAACTTGTAAGCAGTGATAAGAAGACCTGAGACCTTTCCCCTCATACGAAACATTCTTTCCTGTTTTATCTAAATTTTTCCTAATGATGCGCACATTCACAAACTAGAAGAAATACGATTTTGTGAGCCAAGGAATTTACAGGTGAAGTTATTTAATGAAGTCTAATAGCTCGGAATTAAAGCTAAAATTAAGACAGAAAAGACCATTTCACGAAAAAACGAATTGCATCGGCATGGAAATTTGATTTTATTCTAAATTTCCGCAGTCCGAAAAATACATTTCGTGATACAGCACTTTGAAATTAAAGCTTAGCTGCCAGTAATAATTTTATTACTTGCAGAATGATACTCTAGGCTAGCATTTTCCAAATAGTGTTGGTCCGCTGAATTTTATGGCTCCGAGAGGTAAGTCTATGACAAATGCGTGTTCCGCTATCTCGATATCAGGCATTACACGGACAGACCCCCACACCTCCGTATTAGGTTCGGAAATCGTTAAAAAGCCCCCAAAAGGGTGTCACAACTACGTACTTATAAACCGCTCGCAATGGGATCCTACTCCACTCTGAAGTGGAGTTTTGGAAAATTTCAACTCTCTCTTAGCACCCCTTGAACTTGAAATCCAGGATCACCACTTCTAGAAGCATGGAGACCACGAAGAATGGGGACGCCTACTGAAACACCACAGTTCTGCTGTCACGCTAGCCCCTCCCCGGGGGTCGACGTAGAGAACTCTGCGAAGCTACTGGCTAGGATCTGTACCTAGGCAGTCTCGACCACGAGGTATAAAATTTATGAACTTGGTGGTTCTGAAGGCCCTGGAAAAGGTCACTTACTTGCCTCGGGGTCTGGCATGTTCTGAGCGGTTGGATCCGTAGCCGGGGGGTTGTTCCCCTCGTTTTCCTGGGTAACGGCCTTCTGCGACGGGTTCGCCCATGCGACTGGCAGGTAGCAATTGACGACCAGTACTGCCTGGAGATCAATGTATTTCCAGGTGGTGCGCCTCTCCTCTGGAGAGATAATAGTGGAGGTTGAACCTCTACGATGTACCCCAAAAAGGGTGAACCTGTAGTGTGATTAAGTTCACGGAACGGGGAATGCCCATAATGTTGTTGTCACGCTAGCCTACTCGGACGGTCAAAAGCCCGACCGTCCCGGACAGCATTAGTTGCCCTTTCTGAACATAGGTACCGGGTTCGTGTTATTGTGCCCCCAGAACCGCCACTGTCATAGTATAATACTAAACCAGTGCGAACAATACCTGCGGGGATTCCAAGTGATTAAACTGAAATTTTTGGGAGAGGAATAAGTTTTTAGAAAATTCTGCTGCAGTTAAATTTAAAAATTATATATAAATGTTTACTTCTCCACAAAATATTATTTGAATAAGTCAAATGTCTTGCATAGGTCGTTACTTAACTATCTTCTTAACTGTTATTTAGAGCATGCAAATTACTCTGATAATGTACTGGACCATCAGATTTTTTAAATACTAGAAAATTACACTTAAATGGCCGTGCCTGTTGGGGTTTGATTATTTAATTTAGTAAAATAAGTCATATTATGCAACTTTTCTAAAAAGGCACTTGATGAGAATCCATTTAGAGGAACTAAATTTTATGTCAAACATTTTAATTGAAGACCCAAAATATTGTTGCAAATGTGACTGAAGCAATATTTTGTTGTAAGTTAGGTGCAATTTGTACCCAAATTACCTAATTCGAGGAAAGGTGCAGAATTACAGAAAATTAAAAACATTTACGAGCAATAATAGGTTGCTACTTAAGGTTCTATTCCTTCTATTAGAAGATAGTAGCACAGATTGTTAATTTCAAGTGGACTGTAATATAAATTTAAAATACAAACACCATTTAACATTTTTAATATTTTTATTTTTCCTTTCAAATTTTCCTTCCGATGAAGCAGCGAAACAAACGAACGACTGAAGTTTTTATAAACTACATTATCGAAGCAACATAGCGTTGCCATATTAAGCAATACAAATATAACCAATTTAATGGCGCAAACGATTAGCTATTTTACAGGTTGGCGTTAACACACATCCTCCCCGAAAGCTATTGAAAAGCTATAATAAATAACCTACTTGATACTGTGATTTATTATTACGAATATCAAACATTCATTTTATATAAAAGTTGTAGCGTGTTGTTTTGAAGCATGAAACATGTGCAATGTCCTCGCCGGGACTCGAACCCTGGACCTCTCGGACACGTGCCGAGCTTGCTGACCGATACACCACGAATGCATGCCGAAAGGAGGGAGAAAATACCTTATAATGTTAAACGTTATATATAGCACTAAAATTTTATGAAGCTAGCACTTAAATTCATTATGAGCTTGAATGTATCCATGAGTCTAATTTATAATCATCGTTTAATTGAGAATAAAACCTTATGATACTTTCCTTGACGGACTAGTAAACAAAGTTGCTGCATTTATTTACATAGCGCGAAAGAAGTCAAAGCAACCAGTTACTTTTACCGTAGAAAATATACAGCAACCAGTTACTTTTACCGTAGAAAATATACAGCAACCAGTTACTTTTACCGTAGAAAATATACAGCACCTTAATCTTGATATAAAATATTCCTAGCCCCCGCTATGCCTCCACTTCCTATTTATGCCATATCACAAATATATTTATGGGTTCTGTTACGTTGTACAAAACGTGACAGGTTTAAGGCCTGATTACTGTCAAGCTCTACAGAGCCCAGGTCTAAGTTCTAGATTAAAAGGGATTGTCAACTCATACTATAAATCCTCATAACCTTTCCCCCCTCGCAAAACAAGAAGAATTGGCATAAGAGCGCTCCCTGAAATTGTTTTGTGCCTAGGGCTTTGCAAAGGGTTCTTTAATAAACAACAAATGCTTCCAGAAACACAATAAATTTCCACACAAGAATAAATTATAATTAGCAATAATTTTCACAAATTAAACGATAGAAAATCAAATCTGTTTGAATTTCGTTTCCGAGTATATGGCAACGATTGTAATGAAATATTCTTACTATATTCATTGTATAATAAAAGAATAATATACAGGTAAATGAAATTTACAATGTCAACAATTATAAAGTTTATATTTTAGTTCACACTTTGAAATTCGAACCTGTCCACTCGATTTCAATAGATGTTCAAACACTTGAGTTATTAAACCTACTACTCTCTCCTCATGAGCTTCTGATTAAGAGCAGTTTGGATAGTCTGGAAGTTCCCTTAAAACACTGCTTATCTGAACCAAATGCAATATTCATGTAGCCATACAAATTTAGGCCAAATAATGGACACAGATGATGTAAAGAAAACATGAAAGAAGCAAGTATATTACTTTTCAGCATAAAGTATAGTTTGATTTAGACATATGTTATCTCTTACCACAATTATTATTCCAAATTAACATCCTTTAAATTTATGTTAATGAAATGCGTCAGATCTCGGGTAGTCCCATATAGATTAATGATGAGAGTCCAATAGAATTATTCCAGTCCACAGCAATGGTATCGCAAAATTATGATCACTCTTAAAAAAAAAGTCTTACCTTTAAAACCCATTGAGTTATGTGCAACATACCACACAAGAGCCTTAAGCAATTATACGAATTAAGCAACTGAAATGTAAAGGCCAAACAAAGCAAATAACAGTTGAATTCCATTATTCATTTTAAGAAAAAGAGTGTTTTTAAGTAGATCACATATTAGAAATATGTGGGTGAACATCAAAGTGTAAAATTCTTATCTTTCATATCACTGTGAAAACGCATGTAACGTTACCGAGTGGAGTTTTTACAATTAGGAATTGTTATTTGATCTGAAAAATCTTCTCTTTTGCTTTCAATGGTAGGAAGAATTTGTTAAGAAGACAAGCTATTGAAGCGTACCATCCTGGTTACTTCGTTTCAAGCCTATAACTTTGGGGAATTATACCAATACTATAGGTAGAAACAACGCAGCACATTGTGAAGAATCATGTGTGTAATTGCTTGGACATGCATAGATACTCTCTGGAACAATACTCATTTAGAATACGGTGGTCCCTAATTTTCAAGTGAATACTGCCAATTTATTGAGCATGGCTAACAACTGGGTACGGGCATGAAAATTAAAGGAAACACTACGCAGCTTTCTTCATTCACAAGACCTTAACATTAAGAAACTTTCTCAGAATCAGATTTGTAATTCATCGTGCTGATAAAAGAATTCAAACTTTTCCGCTTTGTCTCATAAATTTCCTTTCGAAAGGAAGCAACACATTTCCTTTTCTCGACCCTCTTTGTGGAAAAATTGTTAAAGACGTTCGGTTTTTAAAAGGTTGGGTGGTTTAAAATGGGATTGCAGTCAAGACACTTTGAATACCACTTTCAAGCTTTTCATTCAATCAATCTTCAGTTATTATAACAAAGTTCTGGTCTCTGCTGTTACTTGTACTATTCAAACACCTGAACTGTTCAAAACCAAGCTCACCGTATTATTACGGGCTGTGTAAAAACCACTCCTATTCTAGCAATGCAGTGTTTAACTTAAAACCCTCCAATAAGAAACATAATTGAAAGAGATGCAGTTCTTCATGAAAAGCTGATTCGCTTTCCCAACAATACTTTTTGGAGGGATTACGACATCAACACAGAGACAAAACTTGAAACTCAAAAAGAGTTTATCCAATATGCTTATTCTGCAGCCATTGATATGAATAATGAATATGTCAATGGCTGCAGAATAAGTCAATGTCAATGTCAATTCTCCTCATCTTTTCTGTAGGCCTATTTGCCCTTTGGGATATGGAGAGATCTCTGTGTTTCTGTAGCTGGATATGCAGGTTAATAAAAGTCATATGAGCGAACAAAAGTTTCGTGCCATTGCTATGTCTTTCATCGAAAATAAATACCTTAGAGACATGTGGTTACATGACTACACAGATGGATCATTGTTTAACGATGAAGACGAAGCGGGAGCCGGTGTGCGTTGCAATCGTTTTTCATGCTATGCACCAATAGGTGCTCATTCCACCCATTATAATGGCGAGAATGAGGCTATTTATATCGCATTAAAGCAACTGCCTATCCGCCCCTCGTCATTCTGCAGAGCAGTGATTTTTGTCAGACTCCCTGTCTGATCTTCAATCTCTTGCAAATAGACAATACACAGATAATACCCGCATGCTGGAGTGCAGAGAGCTCTCAGCGCCAGTCTCTGTTCCTTTCCAGTGGATCCCAACTCACTGCGGGATTCCTGGGAACGAGGCTGCCGACGTTTTGGCCAAAATGGGTGCAAGGGCCCTCATGAGACTTTTAATTTCATTCAGTCAAACTCCTGATAAAAAGAAGATATGCCTACAGGATAAAGCAGAGAGCACTGTGTGACTCTGCCGTTAAGCCATGGATGTCACTGCTTGAGAATACACGGTTGATCCCAAGTTTTCTAGAAGTGCAGCTATTGAACGTTTCCGCCTTATTAATGGCTGTTTGCCCGCTTACTTGGCTTGGGCTTTGTGACTCTCTGTTATGTCCTCTGTGCGGACAACATCAAATTTTTGACGTTGCTCATCTTGACTCGTGCTCTGCACTTGTGTTTTTAAACTGTAGAATTCAGTAATATTGGAAGACTAGAGATCTAATGGCGTCATAGTCAATCTTCTGGGCATTTGTGATAAATAAATAAACATTAAGAAAACGTTTCAGCGGCAGAAGACAAAACATCTTATTCACTTTCAGAACCAGAAACGATTTTGTAAGATGAATGAAAGTATGGTGCAAAATGTTGTTACCTTACTGTGGCTGTTATATGAAAAATAATTTCTTACAATAGTGTATAATAGTGCAAAAGATACCTATTGTGAGTGCTCATAGTAGTCTTATATCATATTAATAAAGACTCTCAGACGTATAGTGGTTCCATTATTTTGTCCAACCTCGTACATTTGCAACATTTCGAAATAGAAATTTTATGTGAAAGGCTTTGCAAAGTATTTGTTAAATCTAGATTAAAATTCATGTAAAAATTAAAAGCTTTTGAGTGCTTTACTATTACCTAAGATATCTTTTAGAGTCTTAACATTTTTATTGTGTTTTTTTCCTGTACTACTACTAGTAAATTACACCTTTGATTAAACGATCAATTCCTAGATGTGATCCTACAAGCGAAATATGTCTTTGATTGAACGATGAGTTCCTAAATGATGTGGATGTTCAAGTCCCAGAAGGTAGCAGGTTTTGGTTGACGAAACTCTGAAACGTATGTGCTGATAGATATTTTGGTGAGAACAATTACTCACTCTTATTTTAAGTTCGTTTTATTACATCAGATTCTTTACTTAATAATGGAAACTAAAAAAAACTGTAGTAGTAGTAATAATAATAACAAAATTGTTTGTACTGTGATATTTTACATTGTTTTGTTATGCATACTGTAGTGAAATTTAGTTGCAATTTGATCCACCGTATGAAATAAAAATCAACTGCAAATTTAAAATAATCCATAAACTTAATATATGCATAAAAATTAAATTATGTTACGAATATGTTGATAAATAAAATGTTTGAAACTAAAAAAGGTTATAGATATTATCGGAGAAATCAAAATTTCTTACATTCATTCTGTAGTGTGTGTGTGTGGGGGGGGATTTTTCTTTCTATATCAATAGAGGAAAGTGTAAAAAATTTTTTTTTCAAGGATTCAGTTTTGGAAAAAACACTTGAATTCTGAAATTAAAAACTATTGTGAAAAGATAATTTCTGAGTCAATATTTTACTAAAATTTTAAAATATTTTGATGAATAGCACATTCACTAAACATTGGAAACCTTAATTGGATTAGAGATGTTAGGCTAGTCTCTTAATATTTTACGTAAAAATGTTTTTATGCAAATTTTTATCTAACGTTTAAAAACAGTAAACGTTGTTTATCTGTTTTGAAAACTCAAGTCTTTCTCTTATACTCGGATTTTAGAGCAAATGAGTGCACTCAACCAGCGTCAGAATCCCAATCCCAAGGTCTCGTACGCCTGTTTACGGATCTTTTGGGATAGCCTATTTTTAGAAGAAACAAGAAATAAGTAAAACGTAGATCTATCTCATATGTTCAAATTTGCACAAATATGAAACATTACTCATCATTCCAACGTAAAATATTACATAGTTTCAAAATAATTAAAGATATTAAAATTGAGAAAAAAATCAGTTTTCTTTTTGTGATAGAAATGTTTTTATTTATTTTTTATGAAATCCATTTTAATGGCACGATTTCCCCCGGTTATCTGATTTCCACAAATTTATCTGAGGGATGGAACTCATTATTTTTTATATGCAAAATACATTAAACCTATCGTAGCGATCTCCTCCTGAGGCAACCACTTCTGGAAACAAACCAATATTTCTGATAGCATAAGATTCAGTTCTGAGCCATACTTTTCTAAGTTCTCCCACTACCTTCATTGTGGATCAAAAATAATCTGAAACCGTAAGTGGTCTTCTCATGTATCCACTTGTTTCGGACGAATAAATGTTTCAAACTATTTTTCTACCTGCTTTACTGTTGTGAAAAGAGGTACGATTTTTTTCCTTTAGCAAAAAATTTAAGTTGCTTGTTTTCAACAACCAAGCAGTTATTAGCATAGAATTCCCCAATCATCAGTCATCGTTTGTAATGGAGAACTAGTTTTCCCTTTGATAATCCCAAAATGAATGATTCACTGTGATTAGCTGTTTTATATCAGGTGACAAAGCAGAAAAATTGTTCTTGGGAAATGCTTTGAATATGTAATGATTTCCTAAAACTGTATTATTAGGAAGACAAACAATTTCGGTTCTGCCTAAGGCTTATTCATTGCTTAGTCCTCCATCTTGTAATTACTAGATTCAATCAACACTGGCATCTGCAAATAAATTCAGTTTCATAAACTTTAATTTATATATCGTTCATTAATTCCTCTGCTTAGAAACATAATGGGTACTGCTTATATTTAAAGTTTTACGAAAATTATATACGAAAATATTCTACAACAAGGAACTGACACACTAGGTGCAAATTATTTCTAACCTAACACGTGCATCTGTTTAATTATCGTTTGTTAAAATCAACGAAAATTAATTGCAAACTTTGTAATGTAGGATCCTGTATCCAGTTGGAAGAGAAACACACCAATCTAAAACTCAAAGTTAGACAAAACGGCAACCTTGTTTTGGTGTAGATTTTGAACAAAACTCTATCGATATCGAGGGCTATCCAGTCTCCCTCTTTTCTGAGCACCCTTGAAATTGATTGAGTTTTGTTCCAATTCTATCCCAACATGAGGCGGCTGTTTTGTCTAATTTTTAGTTTCATCAGTCCGAAACACTATTTTGCATCACGACTTTGACATAAGGTCATTTAGTTTAATTTTATTGAATGAAGTGATGAAAAAATCCTAAACAATTAAATTTTGCTGCTCATTTATTAAAAATATACTACGTATTCTCGAAACAATTTCGCAAAAAATCGCATTTCGTATTATATTCTTTCCTAATCAAAAGAAAAACCTTTTGCATTCTGTAGAAAAGTATTTCGTCTGAAACGCGTAAAATCTGTTTAACACTTTATTATAGATTTTAATACTGTTTAGGATATAGGCAGTCTTATGATTTCTGGTTTTTGATTTGATCAGCCAGTCGTTCGTTTATGTTTTTGCGCGTATGTCTTCTTAGCGCTTGGACCACTCACTTACAGAGTCGTTCGGGTGTTTGTCGAAATCTACTGTAGAAGAGTTTCACGTGGTTTCCGCTGTTAAAGTTTAGCTGCGTGGAAACCTAATGTGCAGGTATGGCTTACCCAGGAAGTTATTCACTGAATGGGCGCACGAGGAATTTTCTCTTTTATTAAAGTCATATCAATCTGCTGGAGAAACATCTTCGGATGAAAGCTCTCCTTGTCCTGGACAATGCTTCTTCGCATCCTGCAGGCTTGGGAAATCTACTGTAGAAGAGTTTCATGTGGTTTTCGCTGTTAAAGTTTAGCTGCGTGGAGACCGAACGTGCAGGTATGGCTTACTCAGGAAGTATGGTGCACTGAATGGGCGCACGAGGAATTTTCTCTTTTATTAAAGTCTTATCAATCTATGAAAGCACTCCTTGTCTTGGACAATGGTTATCAGTCTGCTGGAGAAAAATCTTCGGATGAAAGGTCTCCTTGTTCTGGCCAATGCTTTTCCGGATCCTGAAGGCTTGGGAAATGATTTTGGGGGTGAATAAGTTTCAACAAGATAAATATATTCGCGCCTTCCCCAACATCACTCTCTTTATCCAGCCTATGGACCATCAGGTGATCTCGAACTTCAAAAACTCGTATATCAAGGCTATGTTCAAGTGATACTGTAAAATTAGCAATGAAACGTAACTAACCCTTACAGAATTCTGAAAGGATTACTACATTATCTTTTATTGCTTCGGAATCGTCAAGACAGCACGGAGAGAAATGTCTTCGATAAACTCTGGCTATAAAAGTCTAATGTGTTTCTGCAAAAGGAATTCGAAGTTTTTTGAGTTGTTTCTGACATCGTATCGTTGCACAAGTTTATGAGTTTGGAAGTTAGCGAAGAGAATGTCGATATATTGTAGATGTTCAGATTGAGCTAACAATTGAAGAACTTCGGAAACTCAACCAGCAGCAATAGGAAAAAGTCGCAGGAAAATACCGGCGAATAATCTGGCTGCATGGATATTTTCGTAGATTTCCCCATGTGTAATATGAATACGAACCACATTTGCTCAGATGCTCCTTTACAGAGCCATCCTTTCACTTAGGTGGATATCCATTGTGTGTTCTATAGTAAAACAGTTCTATAAGAGCGAATCCATTTTCGAGTGGAGACTTAAAACTAATAATGCAAATTGTTTTATGTTCTTTATACCTGTTACTATCAAACGTTTTTTATATGTACAACAAAGAAAATTACGAAGAAGCATGACTGTTGACATGAATCTAAACATGAACATGGATAATTCACAATATTAACACTATGTGATTAAGTTGTCGACTCTTAATGCCATTTATCTTTAATATTTATACTTTACAAATATATATATAGCTGACAATATACCAAAAACACGAATATACAATACAATTCATTACGAATTCCGAGATTAAAAGTTTGGCACGTGCTCCCTTTTTAAGAAAAAATCGATTATGACTACAATAATTCTTATATATATATGTCTCTCAGGTTATGTATTTTTGTCTTTTAACTTGGCGTAAGTCATTAAAATATAACATAAAAACACATGTAAGTGGAAACAATCGAAAATATAGATGTATAGTTTTGTCGTAATCTGAGGTCATGTAAATACTGTGTTACATAAATGGTAAAGTTCCTAAAATCATGCAGCGTGTTAACATTACATTCAAATATGTTTTATACTATCATTAAAATATGTTGTATGTTTTCTTAGGGAAATATGCCTGACTGTTTTATATATATGAGCGAAACCATTTAGGCAGGTCTTCACAGAAAACGTGCATGAATAAACTTGTGATGCTCTGGTTAAAAAAAATAATATAAACTCATATTCTATTGGTAATAAGGTGAAAACTGTTGTACTAGTAACGCAACGAGATCAGTGTATAATGATAATGTCAAAAAATATGCAATCAATCCTGTATTAGGAACATGGAAAAGTAAAGTTGTGTGCTGGTCAGTTTCTAAACATTACATTTTTTTTCCGACAGCAGGCACTAGCCGCTGGAGGCGTTGGGCACTACTAAGGCCGGAAGCAGTGGACATTTTCTTATGGAGACACCAACAGGTGAACCACCGTTGTCTTCTATGAACGGACAGCCAATTTATATCAATGGATCTCCGGGATTCGAGCCCAGGCCCTCCAGTACGGCAGTCAGAGTCACTAACCACTTTCCTGTCTGAGCGGTACTAAACATTAAACTAGTACAAGCAGTATTGAAACAAATTGATAACATGGATAACTGGTGGAAAAATTGGCGATTTCTAAAGACACCTAAGACATGACGCATGATTACTAAAGACACCTAAGGTATGACGATAATAAGAAATTTCAAGATGTGAAAATAAAAGTTATGGTCTCTTTTAGAACTATCTGGATAGAAAAACCATCATTAACAGACATATTTTTATTGTTGGCAATGCAGCTTTATTGTTGCCAATTCATTCTGCTGTACTGCCAATTTTTTACCCCAAATTGGCGGACCCTATCCGTTATAGGCGTTGGTCACGACTAAGGCCGGAAGCAGCATCTCTCTATTACGGGTAATAGAGATGGTCTCTAATGGGTGGGCTACTGTTGCCTCCTATGAAGAAATGGACAAATTTCATCCACGCCATCTTCGGGATTCGAACCCAGGCCCTTCAGTACAGGAGTCAGTGTTACTAACCACTTTTCCGTCTGGACAGCTTGAACTACCAAATAAATGAATGATTTTACCAAATTTGCTTTATTGGGCATTTCTAGTTTCACCAACTGACTACTGTCGAAAAGATGTGTCGCAAAAACAATAACGAAGCAATCAATATTTGATTCAAAGGAATGATAAATGGAGTAAAAAACATGTGTATTTGCATTAATGATATAGTGTAATTTTTTGTTGAAGTAATTACTTATGTTTGTGTTAGGTTCTATTTTTCATTTTCATCAAATAAATAAGTTTAAATACTTATGTTGTGATTTGCCTTAAGCTAAAGAATTTTTGATAACTTTACGAAATACTAAAGGGTTTTCTCATTTATTTCTTTCCTAAAAAGCTGAAAAATCAGTCTATATATTTTGTCTTAAGACTTTAAAAATTATAAGTCACTCATTTATGTCTTTCCTGTAAAGCTGAAAAATCACTCTATATGTTTTATCTCAAGACTTTAAAGATTATAAGTCTGAAGGAAATGTTCGTCGTAGAACATAAATGTATTAAAAACTATGACAGTAAATTAATGTTGATTAATGCAAATGGTTATTTTTATTTCTGCAAGAAGAGCACTAATTAACTCTGATGAGTCTTGCCATTCATTTCTATGAATTTTATCACCCTGATGAAATTAATTAAGAACTCCGTCAACAAATAGAGACAAAATGGCACCAGTATTAAGTTCATTTGCCACACGGAATGCAATTTCCTGCCATTTGCCGTTTATAAAATGGATGTCATTTCCTTCTTTAAGGCCACCTACCATTATCAGTTATAGACATTTAATTATTTGGTTAGTTAAGGCCACTTTATTTGTTAACTGATGATATGAACAAGATAGATTTTTACACAATTAAAGCAATTTATTTATTTCAATCTGCACAAATTTATTGATATATTTTCCACAATTGTAAGAGCATTATAGTGAAAGTTTTCATGGAGAACACTCAAGGTAATCACCATTATTTCTAAGATTATAATTAAATAAATATTAATATTATAGGGTATTCTATATGATTGATAATCATGTTCTCCAAGGCGACCATCTCCACAGAAGGCCAAAATTCTCTGCGGTTATCATGACGACGATTTCAATGAGCATATAATTTTAAATAGCGTGGTTGACGACGATTTCAATGAGCATATAATTTTAAATAGCGTGGTTGACGACGATTTCAATGAGCATATAATTTTAAATAGCGTGGTTGACGACGATTTCAATTAGCATATAATTTTAAATGGCATAGTTTTTAAAATCCAGTTGAAATTTATTAAATAGCATTAAAGTCGAAGATAATTCTGAAATTCCAACGCTGGCTGAAATTATGATTAATTTTCTTATTTTTTTTCTGTCGCTGTATCAGAAAATAAAGCTTCTCCCATTTTACATTAATCTCAAAATTTGACAGCTTGCATCACACCTGTATTCGGCGAAAACCAGTTTTTCAGGCGTTCTCTTACCGATACTCATAAAATCTCTCTTAAATAAATCGTAGTTCGGGACAATGTTCTCTTAAATAAAAATGACACAAAGATCTTCAACGATGTTCGTGGTTTCTCTTATCTGTAGAATTGCGGAACAATGTGGATATGCAAAAAAGAACCACCGCATTTAATTTCCGCAGAAACAAATAAATTTGAAATGGTTCACAAAATTCGATGCGGAAATTTAGCTCTTTGTAACGTTTTAAAATTCAAAAATTTGATTAAATATTTTTAGATCGAAGAAGCAATTTGCTCAGAATTGCTTATAATTTCGATTTGGCATTTTGCTTTGGCTCATTATAAACGGCGCTTCACTTTTCAAATTGTTGCCACCAAATATTAGAGCCCTGCATTGCATTTAAAGAAATTAAATAATGAAGAATCTGCATGGATGTGTGTATATTTCGCGCATTGTGGAAAAACAATGGTACATAGGGACATCAAATTTTGAATAACGTAGTCCTTCACTCGAATAAGGACATCTGGAAGACAAAATTTGGAATTTGTTTTATTATCTATTTCATATTTTGTAAAACTTTATAATGAATTTTTGGTTAACAAACTCAACGATTTCAAAGTGAACAAAGCCAACACTGTACGAAAAATAAACCATTTTAATCTCCACCTCGCGAGACAGTGTATCGGATATTCTAAAGATATGCTCTTTTTGAATTATTTTGTGATATTGCTGTTGAACTGAATTTTATGGTTTAAGTGCGAAGAACATGATATTTAACAATTAAAGGTAACACACAAAACGTTAAATAAACACCCTTTTGGGAGTAATGTAAAATCTGAAAGCTTTAAGATTTTTTTTTATTTCGGTTGGTTTTTATTTTACATTTTGAATGGAAAAATTTGATGCTCCTTCTGCTCTGTCCATGATTTAATAATGAATTGTTGCTTTGGAAAGAGGTCATCATGGGACATTATTATCATGGGACATTATTCAAAAGAAAATCGCTTCTTCCAAGCGATTTTCTTTTGTCAAGAATATACAAAAGATATTCATTATGAGTTTCGAAAGTCTTCTATTGAAAAGCAAAAATTTATCTATTTTCTGTATTCAAGAAAAATCTTTAGCTGCATAATTTTCTTTTATCATTCTTTCTCAATAAAGGCTTTTGAACGAATATTGAATTGGCTTACCAGTTTTTCACGGAATATATAAATTTAGTTATTTTATTGTAGGAAAACGAATATTTTATTCAAACTAAGGGCGAAAACTGATAATAAATTGAAAACAATGAGAAATATTTTATTTCGCCGAATAAAGTGGGTTATATAAATGTTAAAAAGAGTTAAAAATGGGAAATAAAAAGCGACAGTTTATTTATTTATTTATTTTTTAGTGTAAGCTGTAAGTATAACGAACAAAATTGAATTTTCTCTGTAAAAATATAATGCAGTGAAAAGAAATTAATGACGAAGTTGGAGAACTTCGTTTTTAAGCTTTGCTATTAATTCGCTTCATTATGAACAGTTGCATACTTATAAGGTATTTTCTCCCTCCCTTCTGCATGCCTTCGTGGTGTAATGGTAGCACACTTGGCGCGTATTCGAGAGGTCCAGGTTCGAGTCCAGGCGAGGGCATTGCGGATTTTTCACATATCCTGCTTCAAAAATAACCTAATGTCTTAGTGGTAACCTAACAGTGGCGCCGAAATTAAAAGGCGGTGAATGATGATTCTTCACCACCAGGATTTGTCAGCTGGGTCCCATAATCCCCAGTCGCTCTTTAAAACGAGGAGTGTATAAGATATATTCTCCCTCCTTTCTGTATGCCTTCGTGGTAAAACGGTAGCAGACTGGAAGCGTATTCGATAAGTCAAGGTTCGAATCCCTGAGAGGATGTTCCTCATTTTTCATGTACTCCTGATTCAAAATAACCTAATGACTCTACGTACTTTACAGATAATTTTCTTTTAAAAAATTTTCCTACATTTTCAGCAAGTGATTTTTGTGTACTATAATTTAAGATTTACTCAGTATGCATGATGAAAGTAGTTTTGTTACACATAATATTATTTTCAGTAAATTTTAATACTCGTTCATTTGCTTTCGTGCTAACTTCCTAAAATAATTAAAAAGTTATACTCCTGTGCTAAATTATAAAAATCAAGTGCGATATCCTTTGTACAATAAATTATGTAGAAATTAAGATTATATAATTTTTGTAAATAATTGCAAAAAATAAAAATAAAAAAAAAATCTGAAATGTTTCAGATTTTAAATTACGTCCAAAGGGGCGTTTTTTTAACAATTTGTGTGTTACCTTTCTTTATTAAATATCATGTTCCTCGCACTTAAACCGTAAGATCCAGTGCAACAGCAATATCGCAAAATAGTTTTAAAACGAGCATATCTTTAGAATTTCCGATACAGAGACTCACGCGCTGGAGATAAAAATGTTTTTTCTGCACAACGTTGCCATTGCTCGCTTTGAAATCCTTGAGTTTGTTAATCAAAAATTCGTCAAAGTTTTAAAAAATAGGAAATCGATCATAAACCAAATTTCAAATTTCAAATTTGGTCTTCCACATGTTCATATTCGTTGGAGGATTACGTTATTCAAAATTCGATGACTCTATGTACCGTTGTTTTATCACAATACGAGAAATATACATACATTTATGCAGATTTTTCATTATTTAATTTCTTCAAATATAATGCAGGACTCTAACATTTTGTGGCAACAGTTTGAAAAGTGAACCGACATTTATGAGTCCGACGCAAAATGCCAAAACGAAACTAATAGTCCTTCGGGATTCAAATCCCTTTGTACTAATAAAGTAAATTTACTTGAGTTAACTTCAAGTGAATCGATTAAACAAACTCGCTGATTTTGGAGGGAGAAAATATTCGAATTAGAAGTCTATGAAGAAGTCATTATTTGTACGCATCTGCATTTTGAATTTTGGTCTTTAGATGGATGTAGAGGGGAATACATAATAAAAGTAACGTAAAAATAATGTGTTAAAATTTTTAAATTTTATGTATTAGTCTTTTCTTCATACTAATGCACGAATATCCAACATTTTGGATCCTCTATGCATATCATACTTTCCATTAATTAATTACAGCAATGTTGCAAACATTTAAAAATTGTCAGTTGAACATATGATAAATTAAGCATATTTAAGGTTATATCAGTCAGATGTATTATTTAGAAAAAAAATCTGAAATCTGAAATCTTTCAGATTTTGCATTACGCTCAAAGGGACATTTTTTTAACCTATTGTGTGTTACCTTTATTTATTAAAAGTTCTTTGCACTTAAACCATAAAATTCAATTTAACATCAATATTGCAAAACAATTTTAAAATGAGCATATGTTTAGAATTTCCGGATATACGAATTCGCCCGCTGGAGATAAAAAGGTTATTCCCCGTAGAGTGTTGCCATTACTCGCTTTCAAATTGTTCAGCTTGCTACTAAAAAATTCGTTAAAAGTTTTACATAATATGAAATCGATGATAAAACAAATTCCAAATTTCAAATTTGGGCTTCCACATGCCCATATTCGCAGTAGGATTACGTCATTCAAAATTCGATGGCTCTATGTACCGTTGTTTTATTACAATGCGAGAAATATACATACATTTATGCATATTTTTTATTATTTAATTTCTTCTAATATAATGCAGGACTCTAACATTTGGTGGCAACAGTTTAAAAAGTGAAACGAACATTTATAGTGATTCAACGTAAAATCGCAAAACTAAAACAATAGTTCTTCAGGGACAAAGCCCCTTTGGACTAATAAAAACTAAAATGGTAGCAAAAGAAAATGAATACATAATTAACTCAACGAACCATCTGGTTCTTGGTTAAGCTTGTGTTAAAGTTGAAAAGTGGCTTCTTTAATTGTGAAAAATCTATTAATTAATCTATCTATTTGTGGCTGATGAAACGAAGAAATTCAAAGTTTGACTGAATGTCTAACAGTTTTATTCTTAGAACAAGTTCTGCATTAAATCTGTTTCTGCATTTATCTTTCAGGTAAGTATACGTTAAAACTTCTTCCTCACATAGATATGGTGCGGAAAAGGGGTTGAAAACTTGAATGGCTTTTTTGACAAAACAATATATTCATTTGTAACATTGAACAAGAAGTCAATTAAAAGAGTGATCTTTAAAAATAGCTTTAAGGGAATTATCACAGCATAACTCAATGAGCTTCTCTTTTTACAGTAAAATTAGAGAGGTCTCTAAACTTGCATCTTCTATGTATGCAGTTGTTTGATGGGAATATATGGCATTTATTAAGAAAATAATCATCGGAATTTAATTGCAGGTGTTTCAGATGTTCGCATATATTCTGTTTAATGTTTTCATGAAGTTTAATTTAATTTTATGATAAAAAGCTGCTCTGAGAACTAAAACATTCGTTCTACTTCATCTGCAGACATTGGATCCAAAAGTGGAACTTCCTCAGAGTGGCTTCATTTCTATCATGCACAGTGAAAATGATGACCATTGCGCCTTATAATGGCTTGTAAAAAGCATAGTTAATTAATTTAATTTACGAAAGATATTAGCTAAGTATGCAAGCTTTTACAACCAAAGAATATTGAATATACAAGAGAACAAGTTATAAGGTATTTCTCCCGCCTGCCTAGCGTGCCTTCGTGGCGGTTCTGCCCGCTGGACCGGTATTCCAGAGGTCCGTGGTTTGATTCCCGGCGAAGGCGATTGCACATTTTTCATCTTGCTTGCTTCCAAAAATACTTAATGTCTCTACAAAGTAAAATGGATGACCAATAAAAATGCTTGAACTTCAGACTTTAATTCTTTAATTCAAACTAAGGTCTCCAAAGTCCCCACAAAGTCTATAGAATAGACAGCAGTTTGTAGCACGCGATTTTATAAAATTTTCAGTTTTTACAGCATCTTTTTAAGTATTATATAACTCTGCAGAAATACGCTTACATGCCAGTGTTTGTATACGAATACAGCAATGAGCCCGTTCAGTTTTCTTGTTCATCTTCTTTAGCCGGACCACAAAACCAGGAAATGATCCTGTCAATGATTTTGTCCCATCTGCGCCTACTCAGCAGTAAGACCAATTTATTTATTTTTTTCAAAATAATCATTGATCACATCGAAAATTGCTTCTCCAGCTGCATAGGTTTCCAGAAGCTTTGCAAACAGTACATCTGCTTGAATGGAATTTTAAAAAATATGAATAATGTAGACAAGCAGTACTGCAGCATTTGATACACCGGTCGACTAACCAAGCTAGATCGCAAAATAATTCAATTTTATTCTCTTCAAAACTTCATTCATCTTCAAAACTTCTCTTCATCACTTGGCAAATTATTAGTTCTACGTGACAGTGTATTGTTTGACGAAGAGAGCAGATCAATCTGTTGCCTCTTTACCAAGCATAAACTTAGCGATTTCTTTTGCAAATGTTCCAGTTAAGCTTTCTGCAGTTGTATGTGCCTATCTGAATCTCGCAATTCGATAACTTACTCGAAATAATGCCTCAAAGGCCATTTTACTCTCTTCGTTTGAGTCTGATAGGAAAGAAGAGACACTATATTTTCTATTATCTGCTAATTTTCTTTTTAAATACTCGACAAGTTTATCCTTGTGTGTTAAATGTTTCGACTCAAATAGTCTATGAAGAAGTGATGGTTTAGTATCACAACTTTCAATATCATCATCCTGTATTATTACGAAATCAGATGCTGAAGTATAAGAATGAATAATTGACTGCCTGATTTTATCAGACTCGACTAAACAACCCGTGTTTAACCACAAATCCATAATAAAATTACGCTTTAAAGTTGCGTTCATATAAGAAGAACTTCATTAAACAAAGCTATCGTAGCATACTACTAATTGCTAACTACATCACACCAGGTTTACAAACGTCTGTACGAATGTCTATACTCTCGCAGTTGCGAACAAGTCTGAATTCTGAAGTCTGCGAAGTTTTCGGCATTAAAGGCGCATATTGAGTTAATTTTTAAGTTAATAGCCATAATATTCAACCAGCGTCTAGGTTCAAATTCAGCATCTTGGATCAATTTTTGACTACATGATACGAGGTGTAACAGTAGGATCTGAAGCAATTTTTAGATGTTAATTTTTTGCAGATTGCTGCGCAGAAATTAATTCTTATATATACAGTGATGGAATCTGGATAGTTTTACAGAATTACCGGTTCGATAGAATTAGTTCCTCAAATATTTGTTGTTCAAAGAATTGGTTATTAAAACTGAATTGCAAGAATTATTTAAAGAATTTGTGATTGCTTAATTGTTAATTTTGGAATTTATTTAAAAAGCAAATCATCGCCAAATATGCTTCAATTTTTTGCACTACACACACAGAATTATAGAATTTTGATATTTAGTATAATGGAAATTTTTTACTCTATTCAAACAATTCTTGTTAAAAGAATCTGAAAATGGAATTAATTTTACTGTATGTTAAGCTTCTAGTTTCAAACTATAACGTGTATAGAATAATATCGCAAAATATTTTAAATTCTTCTCAAGAATTTTATCTGATAAGAAATGCACTAACTTTAAGCAGTAATAAAATTGGAACTAACAACTTAAGGATATTAAATAATTAGACGACAATTAATTGAATAAAAAATAATTAAGCATTAAAACATTATTAAACATAATCATTAACACAAATATTATATGCAGATGCTATTAAAAACATATTAACTTTTAGCTAACGGTTTAAAATTATAAATGTAATTAATAAATATTTAAGAAATTAATTTCATTTGCAATTTCAAGCCCAATGTCAAGCTTAACAGCATAGTTCTGTGCTTAAATTCACGAGAAGCATTTTAAAGTCTTTGGTTCTTTTACGCGTATCCGCTTATGACTCAATGATTATCTCATCCGAAAAGGAAACTTCGGAAAAATTTAAGAGAAGTATTCATTTTTATGATAGTGGGTCGTTATGAAAAATCTTTTCAGCATCCATTCGCGCGTGTGGTTGCTCAAAATCAGCAGCGCGCATTAATCTGTCACATTTACAACAGTTATTTAATATTATCTTCTTCCCATTTCTTTCAAATGCTCTTAGCAACAAAACTTTTTCACTTAATGACCCTTAAAGAATTTAAATAACTTAAAAAACTGAGCAAAAACACTCAGTAGATGACGACATTTAAAAGTGTTTGCCGTAAACATTCCTCTGTTTGTTAACAAAAGAGATGTAGTATTTAACAGAAATTTGGAATCTGTTTTACGACTTTTCATGAAATTTGTGACATTAACAGATGAAGTGTCGTGCCTTGGTTTAAAATTTACATACTGAAATTTATTCAGTAGAAAGAAAATACTGAAGATCGTTCGTATAAACGATTTTCTAAAACAAATTGGCATTTTTAATGTAATCGTCTGAATAAGAGATTTATTTTGGAAATGGCTGCTAAAATTGATAGATGGCTCGAAGGTTACGTAAATACACTTTTCGAGCGAAAACAATCGTATCAGCAAATTGTAAAGCGGTGTAAAAATTGAGGTTATTGCATTTAAATAAAAGGCATTTTTAGTCCAAAGGGACTTGAGTCCCGAAAGATTATTACTGTCGTTTTGGTATTTTGCGTTGGACTCCTATAAATGTCGGTTCACTTTTCAAACTGTTGCCACAAAATGTTAGAGTCCTGCATTATATTTGAAGAAATTAAATGATGAAAAATATGCATAAATGTATGTATATTTCTCGCATATTGATAAAACAACGGTATCTAGAGCCATCGAATTTTGAATGACGTAATTCTACTGCGAATATGGGCATCTGAAATCCCAAATTTGAAATTTGGAATTTGTTTTATGATCGATTTCATATTTTGTAAAACTTTAACAAATTTCTGATTAACAAACTTCAGGATTTCAAAGCGATGAAAGGCAACGTTGTGAAGAAAAAACATTTTTATCTGCAGCGCGTGAGTCTCTATATCGGAAATTATAAAGATATGCTCATTTTAAAATTGCGATATTGCTGTTGAACTGGATCTTATGTTTTAAGTGCGAAGAACATGATATTTAATAAAGAAAGGTAACACACAAAATATTAAAAAACGCCCCTTTGGACGTAATTTAAAATCTGAAACATTTCAGATTTTTTTTAATATAACTTTTAATTCATTAAATCTAAAATAGAAAAAGGGTTTATCTGAAATTAAAGATGAAAAAATGGCCACGAAAATGCATACTAAGACTGTTCGAAAGTGGGAAAATATCAAGAAAATGAAGTCTCTGATCCTGAAAGATGATTCACCGACTCGAAGATCCACTGTATTGGAACTGGAGATGTCTTCAGGCATCATATGTAAAATTATTTCTAAAGATTTGAAGTTAAAAAAGATGTTTAAACGTAAAGTTCATCTGCTTTTGCCAAAGCATATTGCAGAAGTAAAAACAAATAATAGAATATTACTTGAAAAATACCTGGCTGCTGAAAAATGAAAATTTGTGGTGACACTCGATGAGACATGAGTACATTTAATTGCTGTAGCGGAAAAAAAAAAAAAGCGCCGAGTGTGCTACCGTTACACCGCAAACGCCTGCAGAAAGAAGGAAAAAAATACCTTATAAGCTGAGGAAAATGATTGTACGGAATGGCGTCGCGTCATCAGTGTTCAAGCAGGGTCCGTATGGTCCTTAGAAGTTCTTAATTTTAGTCAGAATATGTAAAAGTTTCTTAATTTTACTCATCTGACATTTCTGTCTGTTTCTTGCGATTGCCATTTTGAGTGTTAATTAACATTTTTGTTTGGTATATTTTTTGGATGATTCATTGACAAATATGTATTTTATGAGTAATCATTTGAATTCATTCTTATTTATTAATATGAACGGTGCGATTCCCAAAGTTTTGGGCACGAGATCGTACTTCTACTGAAACATCAGCAAATCGAAATAATTTCTTTTTTGAGAATGAAGAGTTCATAAAATACGAAGGCAATTCGGAAACTGTTCGTTGTAAATGGAAACCTCGCATAGACTCAAGATATTTTTTATTTACCTCTGAAAGGTACAGCTGTCCTCTATTTTTTAATATAGTCACCATGTATATTCAAGCACTTGCCATAGCGTATTACCAACTTACCAATCACTTCTGCATAAAACTCAGCCGCCTGCGATTTTAACCAACTTCCCCATAGCGATTTGAAGTTCCTCATTGTCAGCGAAGTGCTGTGTCCCAAGGCACCTTTTCATTGCATGGAAAAGATCCTAATCAGAAGGAGCCAAATCCAAGCTGTAGGAATAATATGTTGAAAGACATCCCATTTGAATTGGCGCAAAAGAGTTTGTGTTCGCTAAGCAGTGTGAGCGCTCGGAATTTGACAAGCAAGATTCCATTAGCATCATAAAACACGGTGATCATAACTTTCTTTGGTGACAAAGTTCGATGGGCTGACTCAGTCGGATTAGAGAACCGGTATGATCCTACACCGTTGACTGTTGTTTTGTCTTAGGATTCACATGGGCTACCTAAGTCGCATTGCCAATCACTATTCTGTTCAAATTTCTTCCCGTACCGGGTAGAAAAGTCTATCGGGATAGAAACTCCCATTCGATTGGTTTTGTGGATCTCTGTGAGAATTTTCGGTATCCATCGAGTACAGAACTTCTGGTAGTCTAATTTTCTGATGAGTATCGCTTACAAAACAATCAGAGAAATGTTCGGAAATCGTTGTGAAAGTTCCAAGATTGTGAATCAACGGATCTGAGGGATTTTGTCGCCAAATTTGTTTGACGAGATCATCACTCACTACAGACGGCCTCCCACTCCCTGATTCATTATGAGTCAGGGACTTCTTCTTTCTTTGAAAAATCTCACCCATTGACGCATTACACTTTCACTTAAAATGTTTGGGCCGTATACGACGCACAATTCACGATGAATGTCTGCCTCCGACAGATATTTTGCTAAAAAAATCGTATTATACATCTTATGTCGCATTTGGCGTGATTTTCAATAACAGCACTCATTTTGTGACGTCATAACCAGCACACCATGAAGGCCCATGCAGCACACGCGCAGCAGTACAACACTCTCACTAGTATCTCAAGAAGTTTACTGAATCACAGATTGCTTGATGTAACAATGGTTGTGATCTATCCTCTACTACTAACGCCACACCCCAATGGAGTTTAGTTCCCGAACTGCCCTCGTATTACATCAAAATAACTTTTCCTTTTTGAGATATGATTGCTTTTACTATGCGACGCCAAATTGAGCGACTCTTAAACATTTTGGCGACGTCAAGATGAATTTGTATACAAAATGTTTTACCGGAAGTTTACGATTTTGTTTTACAAATCTAATAAAATTGATAAATAACATTAAAATAACGATAATCTATTAAAATTGTAATTAAGAAATAGCATTAAAACAAAACACTTTTGTTTTCCCTTGGAAGATTTTAAAATGATATTACTTTCCATTTTGGTGTCTTAAATGTATTTTGATTTTGAGAAATAAATAAGGTAAGTTACTGAATTATTTAAAAATAAATTTCACACGTCTTCTTTTATATTTTTTCATAACAGTTTCTTTCCTATGTAGTTGTTTCAGAATATTCAAACTTCTGTCAACTGTCTCTTAAAATTTCACTTTACACTTTTCTTTTCTGAATTTTTTATCTTTCTTTTGCTCTTACAGAGTGGGATAAGTTTTAGATCTGGCAACTTGTAAGGTTTAGAAAGATTTAAAAGTGTGTGTATGTGTGTGTGATTATGGCAAAGCCTCGAGGGCTATCTGCCTAAGAGGAGGGATGCCTTAGTGGAGGACTTTCTAAGGGAAAGTGGCTCGTATACACGATACACATCGGGAAAACCACGAAAACGCCCATGCAGCCAGCCCGTTCGCGGGATTAGAACCTCGGACCGAACTACCAGCGTTCAGCGACTTTACCGCTCGGCCGCTGGTGAGCGAAAGATTTAAAAGAAAGATTTATAAAAGAATATGGCAAAATGGAAAATGTCATCATGGCATTAACAAGTCCTGAATGGGTTTTATGGGAAATTTGTAATGAATTTCTTATTTTTTGGAGAATGGTGAAAACAAAGATATTTGAATTTTCTACTTTTGATCCTAAAAAGTATTTTTGACTGGTTTACTTTATTTTCTCATCTTCTGAATAGACACAAGGTGTAAAATTGCAAAAGTGGTTCTAATCTTGTCACGTGGACAGGCATCTGTAGAAAAGAAATTTATATTCATAAAGAAATTGAAAACTGACAATTTAAAAGATTTGTCTTATATGTTTTACTATACCGTACACAGGGGTAGGCATTTTGCCCCCCTTCTGCAGTCTCTATAGGTCCTGAATTGGTCCCTTATGGGTTCTGCCCGTGTCTGTCTGAAGTTATAAAAATTTTGCTATTCTCTAATCCCTAATCTTTAAATTTTGTTGTTTAGTGCTTCGTTAATATCTAAAATTCTGCCATGATGGCTCTGATGCCAGCCTTGATTTTTTATCATTTTACATTTATTCTCAATGCATATGTTATTAAACAAATGAAATAAGCATCTTCTATATATATTAAATACATGCACTTCTTTAGAAAAACAGAAATCTTCAATTAAGTCTGAAAACCTAAAATGAAGAGAAAACGCATTGAGAAAGCACTTGACTACATGAAGAAAATTATTCTTCAAAGGTGTATTATTAAAGCACTAACAAATTAGGAGATGAAGCAAAAACTCGTGGGAGCACTGATTTGTTTACTGAAGCAAATAAACTTAGAAAAGAGGCTAAAAAAAGAATGACGTAAATTAGCTAAAATATCTTAAAATTTTTAAATTAGAAAGATACGCATAAATATTTTGTTGTGAGCTGTTGCTATGAAACATTATCTGTTTTGTATCTTCTTTTGTGTTAATTATCCTAATAACGTTTTATAATCACAATCATAAATTACAGAGTAATTTTGTAAGTATTAGATTATGTTTAATAATAATGTATCCTAATTAGAGATTTATTTTATTCTTAGAATGGTGTAATATCATTCTAAGTGAATGAAGTTTAGTATCGATAATCGAAAGTGAAATTCAGTATCGATAATTGCTTTCGTTTATTAAACTTCCTCTGCTGATAGGTCCTTAATTTCTTTTTATTAATGGTCCTTAAAGGTACTTAAAAATCCTTAATTTCCATGTGTATGTGGTCAAAAAAATTTCCAGCAGGATTCATGATAGTTGCAGGATTTAGACAGGTTTGGTTTGTTTGATTATGGCAAAGCACTCGAGGGCTATTTAACTATGGGAAGGGATGCCTTCGTGGAGGACTTTCTAAGAGAAATGACTCGTATATACGTCAAAAAGGGAGAAAACCTCGAAAACGTCGATGCAGAGCCATCCCTTTTGCTTGAATTCGAACCCCGGAATGAACTATCAGTGTTCAGCAGACCGAACTAACAGTGGCCGAGCTGAACTACCGGTATTATTCGACTCGGCCGCTGGTGAGGGTTGGTTAGACAGATTAATTATTGTTAATAAAATTTGAGTAAATCTTACATCTCTGAATGCTTAATCTGTGAAGTCTTAAAAAACTTAAAATTTCATATACCATACTGTCGAATAGTAAAATGGCACAAGAATTTATTTTTTGCGAGGAAAATGTAAATTAGCGCTTTTAGTGGCATTTCTCAGTTATTACATGTTTTCACAATGCAATATGCAATATGTATTATTCAGTATGTTTTAACAATCCTAAAAATTAATTCATTGGGAAAAAAGAAAGAAAATCTGAAAGTTTTCAGATTTTAAATTACGTCCGAAGGAACATTTTGTGTGTTAGCTTTATTTATTAAATATCATGTTCTTTGCATTTAAACCATAAAATTCATTCAGCTCAAGGGCGATATCTCAAAATAATTTTAAATTGAGCATATCTTTAGAATTTCCGATACACAGTCTCACGCGATGGAGATAAATTTTTTTCTGTACAACGTTGACATTGCTCGCTTTGATATCCTTGAGTTTATTAATCAGAAATTCTTTAAAGTTTTACAAAATTTGAAATCGGTAATAAAGCAAATTCCAAATTTCAAATTTGGGACTGCAGATGCACATATTCGCAGTAGGATTATATTATTAAAATTAGATGGCTCTAGGTACCGTTGTTTGATCACAAGACGAGAAACATACATACATTTATGCAGATTCTTCATTATTTTAATTTCTCCAAATATAATAGAGTTCGGTAATATTTGATGGCAACAGTTTGAAAAGTGAAACGTACATTCAGAATGATTCAACGCAAAATCGCAAAGCAAAAAGAATAGTCCCTTAGGCGCAAAGCTCCTTTGGGCTAATAATTCAAAATTACGCATCAAACAATGATACAAATTCAAAGAGTTAATCCTACGTTTAATAAATGTCCTTGCCGTATCGTCGAAATAGCTGCTATATTTGATAGCGAGACTTTTTGGTGATGAGTAAAGATTTTCAAAAGAATTTTTTAACAGCTGTACCTCCTTTTCGTGGAAATCTTGTGACACTAGACTTTGAAAGTACTAGCGAGGTATACCTGTAGTATCAGGTTCTAAGAATATTACCAGCAGATCTTCCTTTAACGTTCCTTTAAATTAATGGATAAAATCTATCGTTCCGGCATTTATAAATTTTGATTCCTGGACTGAATTTTGTAGTTCCAGCACATCTTGAAATTAATGTACTTGAACGATATCTTAAATTCGGAAATGAGACGACCTGCCATTTTTTTAAAGTTATGTGAAATAATCCTAACTTTATGATATGCTGTGTTATTCTACTTAGGAAGGACTTTCAAAGTGCAATATTGTTGCTTGAAAAGATGCGTCTGATTTGGATTAATGTTCGAGGAAGTGATGATTATTTAAGTTAGGTTAGCGGTAGTCAATGGACGAGAAAAGAGTTTCAAATTTTTAACAGCTGAGTCTTGTTTAAAGCATTACATTTCTTTAAACTTTATTTTTCCCTTGTGGTGCATGCTGGTGCTAATATTCTTCTGAGCAAGCGATAGATGCATATCAGCCGCGAGAAACAAGAAATAAAGCTCTATAAATTAGATATTTTAAGGCGGTAAAAAATCTTTTAGGTTAAGAATCTGTTGGGCAGGTAAGTTTGATTGCTTTTATTTTTACCAATCCATCCAAAATTCAAGGTTTAAAGTTTACATGGCTTCAAAATAATTAGTATGGTTAATCAGAGCATTCTCAGGCCTTTTTTGCTGTTGTTGTTGTTGCTGACTGATGCTCACTTGTCTGACCTATAATCAGACCAAGCCCCCGAAATTCCTTATGGCAAGGACCGCAAGATTACGCTTGTCGTTGGCAACATCCTTGAGCTCCTTACATATGACAGTGCGACGTAGTTCAGTTCCGCCCTCAATTTTGACCTCTACCATCAACCTCTCAAGAGGACTTTCGGCTCACCGCATATTTAGAGAGCTCTCATGCCGCACTAACACCACATATTTACAAACGGATTCGAATCCGGGCCCTTCGGCACGGCAGTCAGTGAGGCTAACCACTATATCGGTTGGTCGGCATTTTCAGGCAACTCAAAATACTATTATTTCTAGTCAGCACGAAGAAAGATAGATTTTTTTAACAATGCGTTTTCAGGCCATTTTGTAGATGATATGGCCTTCGTCATTTCTACAACTTCGATGAGCTCTAGCTTCTCTAATGTTCCTCTCGTTTCCCAATCTCTAATTCAGTAACTTGACAATCGTGTGTCAAATAGCTTGACAATTTTCAAGCTATTTGTCAAACTCGTTTAACTCCGATATTTCATCCATAAACGCAGATAGCGGTTAACAAATCATAAATAATAGATTTTATTTAAACTTTCTATGTGCTGTCATTTGGCTTTGTTTGCTTTCATCTGCATGGACACAGATATTTAATAGTTTAGCTACTATATTAACACATATGTTCAATGATGCTATTGCAGACTTCGAGTTATTTATTATTTCACAACAGGAAATTAAATATTAGCTAAATTGATAAAAATTGATCTATGAAATGCCACTTGCTGATTCGTAGCCTCAAATACTTTTGAGCGGCTAGTGAAAGCAATGTTGAAGAAAAAATGATGAAAATAGTCGAAGGTTTGGCATAGAACAAATAGATTAAAATTATACACAAACATGGTTATCACTAAAATCCTACCTCGTCATCATCAGTATTATTCGTAAAATAAATTATTTTAATTAAATTATTTTATATATAATTATATTATATTATTCATATTACTTTATAATATATTAATATTATTATTTTATATATATATATATATATTAATATTATTATTAATATTATATTATTTATTAAATTATTTTAATTAAAATAAATCAACAAATAATACTGATTTGGTTAAATAATCTCGAGTTATTTATTATTTTATTAATAATAATTAAGTAGAAATGAATAGGATGCATTAAATAGTTTATGTCAATTACCGATTCTTGTAAAAAAAAGGCAAGTTTTTAAAAAAAATACATTTATGATATTGCTCAATTGTACAATTTGGATTTATTCAAATAGCCTCAAAATGATGAGCCTTGTAATTAAAACTCTCAGATGTAAGTAAATACAGAGCAAATAATCTCTACGGATACAAATAATACACAGGTAATAGTAGTAGTAGTACAAAGTAGGGATTGCGTAGAGATCATGACTAAGGAAAAACATACACTTTGAAAAAAACTTATACACATTAAGAGTAATAATTGCATGATTTTTTTGTAAACTCAGTGTGATACAAGATGGTATTAGTAGTTTGTTATCGTAGCTTTTGATTGTAGCGGAATGTAACTGAAGCTTCGTTGGCTTTAAAAGGGGTAGCAGTCAGAAAGAGAAGCTTTTACTTCAAGAGTATGATTTCTTCAAGAGTTTCATCAATTTTTTCATTGGATTTACTTCAAGAGTTTCATCAACAGTATGATTCCTAAAGACATAAAACAGTGTCGAAAAGATCGTAGATCCCATATCATTTATAGACCAGTCTTTGGAGATTAGTTACAACGAACAAAATCTGAAAGATCATAGAGAAACTTACAGAAACAAAGGTAGAATTTGTGAATCTTCAAGACATATGATTACCATCTATGAATCAGGCACAAAGAGAGATTTTTAAATACATATCAGAATATTAACTAAAAGCAATTATTAATGATTCTAAATTACATAAAATTTCTGCGTGAGCTTAACAGCTTTGACTTTTGTTATGAGCTCCTCTAATGGAAATTTAGTCCCTCTGCATAACTCTTGAAGTTGGATTAAATGCTACTGTAACTGAGAGAAACACATAAACCTATTTGTATTTAGAGGACCTATTTATCTATTTATTATGAGTTATATCTTTTGTAGTGTGGAGCTCCGTATTCAGAAGTGTAGAACGTGAAAATCATCTACTATTGCCTTCCGAGTTCGGTTCGCATAGGCAAAGGAACGGTGGTAATGAATGGTCAACATATGAATGGCAGAAGCAGTAGCTGGCTTTGAATTTTAGTAATGGCCAGCTCACTTTCGGCTCGAGCAGAATAGAGCTGAATATCCTGCATGGGAAGTATGTTTCTACAGGTTGGTGAAGTTGATACCTTTGTCTGAGGTGTTTTATCCTGGCTAGCTTATTATACCCATTTGTTATCTCCCCGAAGACATCGAACTGTAACGCTAACGAGATAACTTAATTGGCGATCTTCATCCACATTTTTAAAGTCTATTCTATGGCACACCTTGAACACGAAAATGCGTATGATTCATAAACTACTGAATAATTAAAGGAATACCATATCGAATTCGGCTTGTCCTTTTAAGCTGTTCTGATTGTAACCATCCTAAACATCTACGGTGTATAAACATAAGAACGGTGCATAAGAGTTTTTGATCTTCATTCAATGAATATGTATGAATTGATGGAGCTGCTGCAAAGGTATCAGGTGAGTCATGTATAGATGATATTCGAATGGTTGTCAGAAAAGTTTATTATTAGAAAAGTTTATGGTAACTTGGCGATTTTTTGGCGAAAATTTGGCGACCAACCCTGCTACAGCAACCTGCTAGTTTTTTTTTTTGGACGCCATTTTGTTTTCACGAAGTAAAGGCAATTTTTTTTTTTTTTTTTAAACTCAACATTTTTTTTCCAACAATCTGCTAGCCGAATTACGCTTATGCCAGAACTTTTATAGAACAAAAGTGCTTAATCATGACGAAGATTAGGTGCGAAATTGGGAGAAAGTGCAGAATCGCCCACTGCTTGCCGCGTTTTTAAGAATTGCATATACACGGTATCCATGTACACGTCGACCTATTTTCACTTAAAAAAACATCCCAGAATTTCACAAAAATGGCATTGCGCACACTCTTGACTTTATCCATGTACACTGCTAAAGTCCTATCTAGTAACCTTTATCGCCTTACAAAAATGTCGCCCAACTACCTGTTACCATATTCCAAAGATTAACCAAGCTTATTAATTATAAGCTACTAATTAGGTGCTCTAAATGCAGACCTAACTAAGCGTATTCTTGAATATATAATATTACATAATTTGAAAATTAGAACTCATTCAGTTAGTTTAAATTAACAATGACCCATACTCTTTCTTAATTTCTGTTACTACTAAAGAGAAACGAAGGTCAGTATTAACGTCTTCAACGTCTCAAATTCTTTTCAAGTGTTCTTGCGCTCTTTTTGCGTAATTCTTTACTATTTGAAAATTTCATGACCTGCTGCATTTAAACATAGTACTCAGTTTGCTTTTTTACTTTCTTATACGAAGTAAAGGAAGTATTTTAACCGCGAAAAATTTCGGATATCATATTTCAAAAAAAAAAAAAAATATTCATTTCAACCGTTCTCGAAACCACTTGAACAATGTTTCTGCGTGACATCTGTACGTAAGAAAAAAAAAAGGACTGTTTTTGTCGTATAAAGGACTGTTTTTGTCAAAAAGAACTGCAAATTAGATTTATGAGTAGGCGTAGAACGTTGAAATTTTGTATGGAACTGCTATAACATGTAGTTGTGCACCTCTCCTTTTTGTTGCAATCAGCTGTACCAATCGTATATATATATATATACATATCCCTATATATCTTACACACTTATATATATACCGACTCTGTTACCCGGTCGGGTGAGCTTAGCTTTTTTATTCTCATATGTTGGTAAATTGTGCAAATTTTTTTTTGCTTTAAAAGTGATTGAATTATAATTTTATTATGTTTCTGTTAAGGTTTTTATACCTTTAGTTAATTTGCATGCAATAGTTGCAGGATTATCAACAATTTAAAAGTGTTTAAGTTCCACTAAGCCTAATGACGAGTCCATTTGTTTACATTTGAAACTTAGTAGCACAGTGTATTAAGTCAGTTTATGCCCCTTCAGTGTCTTTTTGTTGAGTGCGGGATCAAAAGTAAATTTTCAGTTTTGTGTAAAAATTGCTTTTTTTTAACTGTTTTAACTGTATTTGGAGTTTTATGTTTTTGTGTATTTTACAATTTTTAACGAAGATGTTTTGAATTTTTAAGTATTTTTACTTTGTTGCAAAGAAAGTACTGAATTTATCGAATGAGAAATATATCTTTAACGAAATTCGAGGAAATAAATTTAAATGAAGTGCAGCAAAAATGTGTGTAATTTAAAAGGCCAATACAAGGAAGTCATGTGGTGTCCCCATCAGATTTCATATATCTAATATTCGCGGCGACAAAAAAATTAAACATGCAATTAACAGAGTTTTTAATAAGTTATTTTGAAAAATACGTTTCATACTACAAACCAAATACAAATTATCAGTCATATTATATAAACTGAAAGTAAGTATTTCCTGTACTACTTCGTTACAACTATTAACACAAGAAAATTAAAAGTAACAAAGATCTCTGGAATGACTTTTCTTGAATGTTAAAACAAAATTCTGAAAAATTATTCAAAAGACATATTAACAAAATTTAAGTCTGTAGAGACATTAGGTATATTTTTGGAAGCAGGAAAGATGAAAAATTAGCAACCGCCTTCGCCGGGAATCGAACCACGGACCTCTGGAATACCGGCCCAGCGTGCAGAACCACTACACCACGAAGGCACGCTAGGAAAGTGGGAGAAATACCTTATATACTCCCCTTTTTAAAGGGCGACTGAGGTTTTTAGGGGACCCAATCGCCAAATCCTGGGTGTGGAGAATCCTCATACAACACCTTTTTAGTTCGGGCGCCACTGCAGAGACATTAGGTATATTTTTGGAAGCAGGAAAGATGAAAAATTAGCAACCGCCTTCACCGGGAATCGAACTACGGACCTCTGGAATACCGGGCCAGCGTGCAGAACCACTACACCACGAAGGCACGCTAGGAAAGTGGGAAAATACCTTATAAGTCCTTATTTTCGAAGATCATAAATACTCTTCAGGGGGAAATTACAAAATGCATTTATATCATATATCTATGGATGATAAAATTTAATTTGCAATTAATTCCCCTAATTTACCTTTTTAATTTACTGATTTACCATTTTTAACCTGGGAATACTAAAATCCTTAGAATAAACATTTTTGAGATGCGCCATATCAAAGTTTATGGCTATCATATAATTCTTCAAAAACGTAGGCGATGCATGTATGCAGATAATGGCGAAAGTGACAATAAAATCCTTTATCAAATAGAATTCAAATTAAAATTTGCGGTGAAAAGCAATAACTGCAATGATTTAATGGCGTAAAAATGCTTATTTGGCAGCGTAAATCAATTAATAAATAAATATTTTGACTAACACTTTTACTCTATTGCAAAAGTCAGCGTCATAGGCATATTTCTACTTTAAAAAATAATGGCGCAAGAAGATTGTCATCGCTACCGGAAGCGAAATTCAAGCTTTTCTTTTTCTAATGACACAACGAGAGAGAGGGGGGGAAGGGGAAGAAATTCTTAGCAAGTATTGCACGATTTGTTAAACACACTCTTAACTAAGAAAAGACATTTCAGTCCTGACGGCTAATTGTGAAAGCACGTAATTTTTTCTCTTACGCGTGTGTATTACTTTATGTTGTCGGATGCAATAATTATTTATTTTTTAATGATATAATTAAGAAATAGTTCGAGGGAAGAAATTTTTAGTTTAAAAGGGCTTTGTCCTTCAGGGACTATTGTTTTCGTTTTGCGATTTTGCGTCGAATCACTCTGAATGTCGGTTTCACTTTTCAAGCTGTTGCCACCAAATGTTAGAGTCCTGCATTATATTTGAAGAAATTAAATAATGAAAAATCTGTATAAATGTACGTATATTTCTCGCACTGTGATACAACAACGGTACATAGAGCCATCGAATTTTGAATGACGTTATCCTGCTGCGAATATGGGCATCTGGAAGCCCAAATTTGAAATTTGGAATTTTTTTATTATCGATTTCATATTTTGTAAAACTTTAATGAATTTTTTAATTAAGGAACTCAAGGATTTCAAAGCGAGCAATGGGAACGCTGTAGAGAAAAAATATTTTGTGTCCAGCGCGTGAGACTGTATCGGAAATTCTAAAGATAGGTTCAATTTAAAATTATTTCGCGACAACTGACTCTTCAACTGAATTTTATGGTTTAAGTACGAAGAACATGATATTTAATAAATAAAGGTAACACACAAAATACTGATAAAAACGCCCCTTTGGACGTAATTTAAAATCTAAAACCTTTCATATTTTCTTTTAAATTTTTTTCTTAAAATTACTTTGCTTACTTCTTTCGAACAGAATGGGAATTTAAATAAGAGTGGCTTCGGTGGTTTACGTTGTTAATTTATAATTGCATTAAGCATAAAACGTGCTTTCCTGATATGAAAGCATATCGTGATTTTAAGCATAAAGAAATAATCGCATTCTTTAACCCTTTGCGGCACAGTGTGTCCGGTCTGGACACACCTAAAAATTTCCTTCTGTTCGCACAGAGATATTGAATGAAAAAGGATTGATAGGTTACTATACGTTACTCTAAACCTTCTTTATTTATAGTAGGTAGCAGCTCAACACAAACCAGTCCATATATTTTAGCCATGTTTCGTTTTTTAAGACCCTCATTTTTCAAAGAAATCTTCCAGATTTTTTTTAGGGTATAAAAGGAATTGTTTGAAAATAAATTTCTATGTTTTTTTTTTTTTTTGGCTGTATGCTAATCTCCTTATTCTATATTAGTTTTAAATTTGTACCTTGAATTCTTGCTGAATGTTGCCGTACATTTTTTCTATTTTTACTCCAAAAGAGCCTTTGGTGCAAAGGGCTATTAATCTCAAAATGACATTTTGCGTCGTTTCACTTTCTGCGTTGGCTCTCTTTTCAAACTGTTGCCACCAAATGTTATCGCCATGGGCTATATTTAAAGAAACTAAATAATGAAGAATCTGCATGAATGCATGAACGTTTTACGCATTGTGAAAAAACGACGGTAGCTAGAGCCATCCAATTCTGAATAACGTAGTAACCTCCAACCGAACATGGGCACTTGGAAGTCCGAATTTTGAATTTCGAATTTGTTTTATTATTTATTTTAAATTTTGTAAAATTTAACGACTTTTTGATTAATAAACTCAACGATTCAAAGCGAGCAATGGCAACACTGCACGAAAAAAAATTATCGTCAGCGCGCGAAACTGTGTATCGGAAATTCTAAAGATATGCAGTTTTTCAATATTTTGTGATATTGCTGTTAAATTGAATTTTATGTCGTTTAAGTGCAAAGGACATGATATTTAATAAATAAAAGTAACACACAAAGCGTTAAAAAAACCCGACCTTTAGGGAGTAATATAAAATCTAAAATCTTTTATATTTTCTTTTCTTTTCTTATCTTTTTTTCTTTCTTTTTTTTTTCCAGTCTTTTTCTCAGTGTATCGTATCAGTATTCAATTTTAACTAGATTGGAGTTTTTATGTGAGTTGGAGATTTTATGATTTGCACAACACTATTTTTAGCCTAAAATGGCTGTTAATCTCGAAACACGATTTTGCGTTGTTTCACTTTTCCTTCGAGTCTGTTTCCATTCGGAAAAACATAAGATAATTATAACAAATAATTAACAAACTTTTAATAATTAACAAACTAAACTATTTAAAAGCAAAAGATGCAGTTCTTAAGAATATATTTTTATTTTTTAATCTGATGAATTTAAATAAAATTGCATTTAATACGCGATATATCTAGTAACAAACATTAAATATTTTTATTGAATTTATATATTTTTTTCATGTTTTGAACATACAGAAGGTATATAACGTTCCCATTATAGGCTAAATGCATATTCATCTGTTATCCTATAAAGTGTTTCGTTATTCCACTTGAGCCATTTCTATCAATAATCTCCATTGATAAATCATATTAAACTTCGGAAGAGTCCTCTTGGGTGACTGTTAAAATTTGAACTCCCTTTTCTTTCGTCTCTTTTAAGCTATTCATTTAAATTAATTAGTTATTTTATGTTCATAATCTGTAATGTTGCTCCTATCTTTCCGTTTTTTTGCCAGAATACATATTTTAGCTTTCGCGTATTCAGATACGGTAGAAAGAGACAGTATTTAAAAGGAGGTTCTTAATTTGTTTAGATAGAGCATGTTCCGCCTGCTGAAGGCTAAATTGATATTCTATGTTAGCATTCTGTCTTAGTGTTACTTAATTCTTGAGGACAGTGCTTGCCATGCCGGTGTAGATTAGAGTCAATTTGCAAGTTAACTACATACAGTTGACTGTTATACAGTCTCGTGAGTTGGAGATAAAAATGTTTTTTTTTTTCCGTACAGTTTTGCCATTGCTCGCTTTGAAATCGTTGAGTTTGTCAATCAAAAAACCGTTAAAGTTTTACAAAATAAAAAATAGATAATAAAACAAATTCCAGATGCCCATATTCGAGAGGAGGACTACGTTACTCAAAATTCGATGTCTCTAGGTACCGTTGTTTTTCCACAATGCAAAAAACATACATACATTCATGCAGATTCTTCATTATTTAATTTTTTTAAATATAATTCAGGGTTCTGATATATTGTGGCAACAATTTGAAAAGTGTAACGCCGTTTTATAGTGGACGACGCAAAATTATAAAACGAAATTAATAACCCTTTTGGGCTAATAAAAAAAGGGATATATTGAAAAAATGGTTTCTGAGTAGCCTACGTCATGAGGACAAGTTATTGCACCATACTCTTTGTTGAGAAATAAAACAATCCCAACATTTCGTAATCTGAATAACGTTCTTTAATTTTAATTCTTGCCTACGACTAAGCAACCTATCGTCTGCGAGTTGTAAAAATTAAAATGAACATCCATTTTGCCTCCTGCATTAATTCAATATGATTATTTATCAGGCTATTAAAAGGAAATTAAAAAATCGGTAGCTTTTACATTGGTAAAAAATCTTTCCAACATTCTTTTACGTCATACCAAAATACATATATAATACATTTTTCGGCATATTGTGCTGGAAAACGATATTCAAGGAATAAAAGAAATCCTTTCCTATTCATGAGTAATAGAGAAATAATTCAGCTGAAAAAAATTCTTTGCATTTGCTACTGAACAAGATTACAAAATTTTTTACTGTGTTCCTCAAGTTCCAGGAATTTCTACGCATACTATTATCTTAAACTGTTTTACTTTCTGATTTTAAAATAGCATTAAATGTTGTTTTTAATCGAATTTGAAAAACTGCGTGTTTTGGCCATTTCTGTATATAGATGAAAAGAGATATTTGTATGATATTTTCGAGTTCCGTTGCCTAAGCAATATTGTATTTTTCGATTATAATAAAGGCGAGAATATTACCATTGCATTGTGGAATTGCTTGTGATAACAATAATTTCGCTTCGTCTGGCAAATAACGATTAGTTGCCATTTCTGTAGCAACAATACGTAAACAGAAATCGACATAGTATCTTTTTTTCTTCCTTTTTTGATTAGAAAAAGACATTACATAGAGGAACATTTCGAGAGAGTGTTTACTTTTTGGTTTCGAACTCAGGTGATTCTGAAGTCATTTCTAAATTTGATTTTATGCCAGAAATAAATTATAAACCACATTTAATTCAAACGTATTATTCTAAACAGTTTAGAAATAAGCCCAAAATTGAAGTAGATTAGTAAAATGAAGACACGAAGATATCTTTAAAGCAATACAATTTCACAGAGAAATATTCATAAATAAGCAGAATCATAAAAATCAATAGAAATGCAAAATAATTGCACGAATTATTTTTGTCAGCATTTCAATAAAATGTTGTAGAAAACTTTAACTAATAAGCATGTAAATATCAGCTAATAATGAAATTAGTTTATTCATTCAAGGAGTTACCTTCCAAGATATTTTGCATAGACTAAACATTTTCTTCAATCATTACATGTTTAAAAAAGATCTAACGTGGAAGCGGCATAGTGGATAATACCGCCGAATACCGGTAGTTCGATCTTGGTTTGAATCTCAGCGAATGAACTGTTTATGAGCCTTTTCGTGGTTTTCCTTATGTGTTTCCTGAATGGGACATTTTTTGTAAAGTTCCCTACGAGATTATTTCTCTCATTAGGCAGTTATCCATTGTGTGCTTTGGTATATTAACTAAACAAATAAATCAAGAAACTTGAAAAAATTTTACTAAAAATTCTCTCTTAAAAGACTGTCCGCAAACATTTGATTCCCGCTTAAAGATAAATCAAAATAACTCTTATACTGCAACAATTTTGTCAAGTGATAGCTTTCAGTAAACACTTCTGAAACTCAGTTTTATGTATAAGTTGTGCAGCAAGGGAAAAAATTTTCTTGTAATTCCCTTCCTCAAAAGTAAATAAAAAGAAAAAACTGAAAGAACTCAGATTTTAACGGTCACCCAAAAGGGTTTGTTAGGTTTTTCGTATGATCTCGCTGAACTCGTAGTCTACCAGTATGCTGGTAAACTCACTGCTGCTAACCCATATCTTTTTGTCATTTTAGCTTTATTATTAAGCATTATTTTTTAAACTTACACTATATAACAATTCAACTAAAAATTACAAAAATTTTAAAAGCAGCATGGGCTTAGAATACCAAATGAAGTGTATTCTCATGCACTTTTGTGTTTTTTTCAATCTTTTCTTAGTTTATCATATCAATGTACAGTTTTCTTAATAAGATGGCTTGCAAAACAACTTTTTTTATCCTTTTATTATTTAGCATTTTGCTAAATAATAATAAAAAAAGATAAAAATAAAGATAAATAAGATAAGATAAAAATAAAAATAAATAAGATAAAAGATTCAACAAAGATAAAAAAGATTCAACAAGGATAAAAATGATTCAACAAAGATAAAAAAAGATTCAACAAAGATAAAAAAAGATTCAACAAAGAGGCCAATTTTTCATATTAAATTTATTAATTAACTATCATGATCTTAGCATTTACGACACTTAAAATTCAGTTTAACAGAAAAATTGCAGAATATTTAAAAACAGCATATCTTTAGAATTTCCGATACACAGTCTCTCGCGCTGGAGATAAAAATGTTTTATTCTGTACAATGTCACCCCTTCTCATTTTCAAATCGTTGAGCTTGTTCATTAAAAATTCATTAAAGTTTCACAAAATATGAAATACAAAATTCGAAATGAAAATTTCAGGGATTTAGGTGAACATGTTGGGGTGGAGAAGTACGTTTTTCAAAATCTGATGACCATAGTTACAGTGATTTTTTTCACAGTGCGAAGAACATAGTATATACATTGATGCAGATTTTTCATTATTTAATTTCTCTAAAAATAATACACGGTGATAATATTTGTGGCAACAATTTGATAAGTGATGTAGCCGTTTATAATGGACGACAGGAAATCCGGTTTCGAGACTTAACCCATTCGGGGCAACGCCTTTTTGGGCTAAAATGTATACTATTAAAATTACTCTAGGCATGAAAAATGAATTTAGTGTAGAACTAAAAAAAAAAAATAATAAACACTGATATGCACATTAAGTTTTTGAATGGAGGAGGTTTCTAAAGATATCGTTTACAATAGTACAAGACTGATATCGAAAGAAGACTCTACGACTTCCTTATATAAAAATGCTATAGCACGAAATTTTGTATCTAAGAAAATTAAGTTTCACATGAGCCTTAAATCGACAACCTTTTCATTGTTTTAAGGCCAATTTTGCATATTAAGAATTAATTTTCCCTTCCTCAAATCTTTAGTACGGTAGGCTCTGCTTAACGTGATCACGTTTGTACAGGGCTATTTTGATAACATTAAGAGAATGGTAACATTAAATGATGAAAAAAAGTTCTTCAAGATAGCAACTGAATTTAATTGATTTAATATAAAATTAAAAAAAAAAAATCTGAAATTTTTCAGATTTTAAATTACGTCCAAAGGGGCGTTTTTTTAACGTTTTGAGTGTTACCTTTATTTATTAAATATCATGTTCTTTGCTCTTAAACCATAAAATTCAGTTCAAGAGCAATATCGCAAAATAATGTTAAATTAAGCATATCTTTAGAATTTACGATATACACAGTCTCGCGAGCTGGAGATAAAAGTATTTTTTTTCTATATAACGTTGCCATTCCTCGCTTTTAAAGCATTGAGTTTGTAAATAAAAAATTCGTTAAAGTGTTACAAAATATAAAATCTCTAATAAAACAAATTCCAAATTTGGGATTTCAGATGCCCATATTCGCAGTAGGATTTCGTCATTCAAAATTCGATGGCTCTATGTACCATTGTTTTATCACAATGCGAGAAATAGACAATCATTTATGCAGATTTTTCATTATTTAATTTCTTCAAATATAATGCAGGACTCTAACATTTTGTGGCAACAGTTTGAAAAGTGAACCGACGTTTATGAGTCCGACGCAAAATGCCAAAACGAAAGCAATAGTCCTTCGGGACTGAAATCCCTTTGGACTAAAAAAAAAAATTACGTCCAAAGGGGCATTTTTTTAACATTTTGTGTGTTACCTTTATTTATTAAATATCCTGTTCTTTGTACTTAATTCATAAAATTCATTCAGTTCAAGGGCAATATCGCAAAATAATTTTAAATTGAGCATATCTTTAGAATTTCTGATACAGTCTCACGCGATGGAGATAAAAATGTTTTTCCTGTACAACGTTGCGATTGCTCGCTTTGAAATCTTTGAGTTTCTTAATCAAAATTTCGTTAAAGGTTTAAATGTTATGTTTATGAAATGTTAAAGTTTATGAAATTGATAATAAAACAAATTCCAAATTTCAAATTTGGGCTTCCAGATGCCCATATTCGCAATAGGATTACGTCATTCAAAACTGGATGGCTATAGGTACCGTTATTTTATCACGATGAGAGAAACATACATACATTTATGTAGATTCTTCATTATTTAATTTCTTCAAATATAATACAGGGCGATAATATTGGGTGGCAACAGCATGAAAAGAGAAAAGGACATTCAGAGTGATTCGACGCAAAATCGTAAATCGAAAACTACAGTGCCTTGGGGACAAAACGCCTTTGGACTAATGATTTTTTTTGGGGGGGGGTCCTTAAGAAGATTGATCTGTGACCAATGATTTTGAGAACGAACAGATCTTTCTTAAAATCTATAGAGTTATTAAAAATATACGGCAGACTGAGATTGTTTTACGCCTGGTTTTAAACGATTGGCTAAAATCAAAACCAAGCTGTTTGACAACTTAATTTCTTATATGGTTAAATTTTCAAATCAGTTGATAATTTTTAAAATCAATTTGGAACTTATCTGGCTGTTTTAAGTTAGTTTAAAAAGTTACTATATAACATTTTGATCATATTAACCAAATTGCTGACCGCGATAAGAGAAGTATTTCCCATATTTTCGTATTCAAACGAGCGAAACTTCGCCAGTTTGATAACAGTAAACGAATGATAACATGAACTATGATCACATTAATTTGCTTCTACTATAGTATTAATTATCAATATGCTAACTAATAGAACTTTCTTTATATTATTCTTTATATAATATAAAAATGTAACTTTTGCAAATTTTTGCTAAAAGATTTCACGCTGTCAAAGTTGCCGTAGTCTAAGAGTTTACCTTATTTAATTTGTATGTTAAATTCGATTTATGAGCTATTACCAATAGCTCCCCTCATGGGAAGTTATTGGCTCACTTTGATTGAACTGAAAACGCGTTTATTATTCGAAAGTATATTTATACTTAATTTTTGATAATCAATAGTAATACTTCCCGGGGTTTGGTACCTTGTCGTGGTCTGAGGGCTCCACCTCCTAAGGGAGGTGGTCTAAATCCAAACCCCAAAAGAGATTGACAATGGATGTGAAAATTCAGACAGAGACTGTTGTACAAAGTGATTTGATTGAAGAAGCTCGAACTATAATAAGTGAGCTTGAGACTTGGAAGATGCAAGTAGAATTACAATTGCAATAAGAAAGAAGGTTTTTAACACACAAGAAGTGTTATTTAGTTATTTGGTATCTCAAGCACTGGAGATTGAAAATTTAAAAGGAAAACTAGAAATATTGGATAAGAAACCACATGAAAGATCTTTTGCTGGGGTTCTAAAACAGCAGAAAATAAGTGATAAGAAAATGTATCAGATTAAAGAAAAAACTAAGAAAATAGAAGAACATATTGTTCTACTATATCCAAGTAAAAAGGGGACTTCTTCTGAAGAAGTCAAATCAAAAGTGGTTGAAATGATTGACCCAGTTGAGTTGAAGATTAGCATTAAAAATGTCAGAAAAGTGAATAATGGAGGATTGGTTGTACAATGTTCGAAGAAAGAAGATATTGTTTCATTAGAAAGAGAAACAAAAACGAACTCTCTCTTGAGAGATGAAATTCAAGCTCCTAAAAAGAAACAACCTAAAATTGTATTGTATAACGTGGATGAAGAATTGGACAAAGGTGAAATTTTGGAAGCAATTAAGAGACAAAATCAAATATTATAAAATGGAAGAATTGAACTCTTGTTCAAAATAAAAGCTATAAACCAAAAAGTACATTGGGTAGCAACTATTCAACCAGATAAGTTTGGTCCGATTATGAACCAAAATAAAATTAATTTGAAATGGTATAGAATCACAGTAAAAGAATACCTAAATGTTGTAAGATGTTTTAAATGTCAAGAGTTTGGTCATTTTTAAAGTAAATGTGATAAGGATTTGATATGTGGGAAATGTTCGAAAAAAGGACACAGTCATTGAATATGCAAAAATGAACCTGAATGCATTAATTGCGTACAAGCGAATAACAAATATAAATTAGCTTTAGAAACTAAGCATTCAAGCTTAGATAAAAAAATGTTCTTGTTATAGAAGACAAAGGGATCTTATAATAAAAAGAACTTATTATGGGTAATGCTCCCATAAAAGAAGAGGAAGGAAAAGAAAGAAAAATGAATGGTGGACAATTTGGGATTGTGAACTATTATTGACTATTGTATATATTTATATGTAAAAATATGTTAAAAAAAATTGAAAAAGTTATTCATTTTGTTAAATAGTGTCTGTGTATTATAAAAATTTATTTCAGATTGTATATTGTTGTACAAATAATCTTATTTACGACAAAAATGCCATTTGTTATACTTAGTTTTGCTGTATTTGAAAAAGTGTTCTATTTTCCCCAAGTTAGGAGTGTGTTATTTTTAATTAATTAAAATTATGTATTATTATATTTTTGTTGTAACAAGTTGTTTCATTAATAAAGTTTTTAATTTGTTGGCGAGGTTAATGGATCTTCCGGCCAGTAATAGGTATAGTATGGTGGTTGATTTTAAATTCAATTAGTAGTTTCAATAAGCCCTGCATAAACCGCAAAGGTTCGCAGGATAAAATACCAGTCTTATCAATAGCTCAAGAACGGTACAATCCTTCTGAATTACTCTGACTGAGGGCTATTTAAAGAATCTAGTCTGACGGATCGTTGATTAAAACTTGAATAAATTAACGTATTGCATTTTAAATGCACCCAACGTATAATATAGATTGAACCATAGGAAGAGCGTTCTTTTAAAGGACAATAACAACCAGTTTCCTTATTTTCTAATTATTGAAAAATATGCTGAAGCACAATAACAGGATAATTTTGAACAGTCTTAATATCTCGGGCTTTTGGCACGCTTATATAAGTGTCAGAGCTTTGAATTGCCCTTCCCGTGAAATACTCAGATAATAACGCATTTATCAATAGCCAGATGTTTCGCGAGTTTCTAGCAAATATGCCTTAGCCGGCGGTCACTGTTTTCAGTATTGACTCGACTCCAAGCTGTGATAGTGATTTTTTGCAAGTTTGCACATTTGATGTTCACTGCCTTGATTAGCTTAACAGGATTTGAGTTCCTTTATCGCATGTTATTACAGATTTTCATTTTTTGTACAACTAAATTCCTTTAACCCCTTGGGTACGGATTTATTTGAGAAAATGTTTGCATGTGGAACGGATATAATTTTTGGTTGCGATTCATCAATAGCTACTTCACTTTAGGAGTATAAATGTAACAAAATTTAGTATTTAGGTAATCCACTATAACTCTAATCTTTCTTATTCTGTCATCTTCATTTTCCTCTTCATTATCCGTAAAATGTAGAAAGCTTGAAATATCAAAAGCCTATCGCGTGCCATAGTGCTGGCAAAAATTGGAGTACTTACTGCATATCGTTTTGACCAATACATTTGCATTTTTGGCTTCTTCATGTACGACATCAAGATGCATAATGCAATATAAGCTTTCATTTCATCAAAACTTACAGGAAACCACCTTTTTTTTTTTTTTTTTTTTTTTTTTTTTTTTTTTTTTTTTTTTACACTACCTTCTTTTTTCTATCCCTTCTCTGGCATATCTATTCGTCTCTTCTACTATAGTGTCCCAAAAATCTTCATTCAAGACTTCTTTCAAAACATCTAAAGGCGTAGGATTACTACCTAGTCTACGCAGTCTCAAAGGATTAATTCCAGATATTTCAGAAAAACTTTTTATATCGGCTACATTTTCTTCTTCTTCCCAAATCCATTCCTCTGATACTGGTCACGAGAAGATTCACTATCACTGGTCGATAGACGTCTTGTGCGTCTTCGAAACCTTGATATTATATTACAATTGTCATCATTTTCTAGTTCAATATCGTCTTCGTCACCTTCGCTTTGTATTTCATTGTAATTGTCAATTTCAGGATCACTAAACAATTCTTCTTTAGATTTCTCAAAGTCACTTTCGCTATCACTATCATAAAATATATTCCTTGTTTTGAGATAATGGGGCAGTGTATCGCAAATAATGTTCACCGAAATACTGTAATTGCCTCTTCTATTATGACTGATACAAGCTAGAATGAAATGAACAGAATTGTGCATAACCTCAAATAACGTTTTAGACATGTCATCCGCTCCTAGGGAAAACAAGTGAATGTCGTCTCTCAGACGTCAAATGTACCCAAGAGTTTAATTTTTGGTTTGACGTCTTAGACACGTCAACCGCTCCTAGGAGAAAAAAGCGAATGACGTGTCTCAGACGTTAAATGTACCCAAGGGGTTCATAAATTTTTATTTGACAGAATTTTAATTCCTATTACTTGATTTATCACTGAATTCCATAGCGAGCAGAAAAATAAATTAATGGTTACTTATGGGATATCGGCCTTTAGAGAGGAGAATATAAAAGGTATTTTGTCTTTCCTTCCAGCACATTCCGCGCGTATTCGAGAGGTCGAGATTCGAGTCCCTGCTACGCATTGCATATTTGTCACATCTCCTGCTTCAAAGTAACCTAATGACTCTACAATCATATTATATTTTAGTCAGCCTACAAACTGAGTACATTTTACTTTTCTTAAAGGCAAGATAAAGCTCTTCAGTTCTTAAATTAAAAGTCTTGTGATACTGTTTTCACGTTCTTCGCACCATCGTAAATTTGGACAGCGGAGGTTCTCTGTAATGATAGAATACATGATAGTCTGCAGAATACAGAAATAAGATTACTGAAGTACCGTAGGTTGAATAATATTTCGCAATGAAATATAATAACTTCTTTTAAATGATTAAAGTAGCACAAGTTATGGTATTACCAAAATGAAATATAAACCGTTTTGCATGCTGTTCATTTTAACGCAAATTCTCCTTTCCGTCTGTCAACTATGTGTAGCAGAGGTCGGTACTTATCGTTTGGTTACATTCCAGCTGAATTTTTTGCCGCCACAGGCTTAGCAAAATCGTTTTGTGATGTGGTTCTGTCTTGTCGAAGTTTGTCGATTCTTTGTGCTTAACATCATATTACAAAGCCCATTTCTAATGTTGCTTACAAATCCTTCCAAATATGGTTCATTCCGAAAACGAGAAAATAAATGAGCACAAGTGCCGATCCTCTTTTCTCGTTATTCCAAAAGGAATTGGTTCGAACTCAGTGAATTTAGTCATGAACACACGTGCCTGCGTTCATCTTTAGACTGTTGCTCTATGTATCGACAATTAACTCCTTCAGAACTTCATCGACAATTAATGATGGTCGTCCAGAACGAGTCTAGACCATACATTACCTGCCTCCATTCCGGCATTTCTGAAAGAACGCTGACGTGTGCTTCTATCAGCTGCTTTCTGTCCATGTATCTGCCAAATGCAATGGTAAGATACAATTTCAGTGTTAGATTTATCATACTTTGACAATCTCATCGTTTCTGTTTACCTAATGTTTGTTGGTTCAAGTGATTCTGGTCATTTAGTTTCGAATTCAACATTAAGTCATCCTATCCCAACTTGCGTCTACAAAGAAAGAGCTTTTGCACACAAGCGATATTTCCATTTCAATGATTTACTAAAGGTTTATCACAAATCTTCGATAACAAAACTCAGTAAAATACAGATCAATAAAACAAGGCATGCCTGTAATCGCATTCTTATAACCAGTCTATACTGATATGCATTTTAAGGAATAAGTTTCTTTTTTGTAAAGCACAATGAAGATTTTGAATTTCAGCTTCTGAAAAGATTCTTTTGTGAACACCAGTATTTAAAATTCAAGGAAAGCCGACTAATATATCCAATGTAATTTCAGTTTTTAAAATTGTCATGTTAAGCATATTATTCGAAAACCGAGGAAAATAAAATATTGATTACAAAAGTTTCAAAAATATGATTCATTCGTTTGAGATTTCACATAAAAACATTTATTAATTTATTATTTCAATAGCCTTATGCAAAGCTCTAATTATTTGTTTCCTCTTTCATTTTTGCTCGAAGTCTCATTTGCTAGAAGTATATTGCAAACGCGTACATTCAAAAGGTAGGTTGATTTCCTGTTCATTTCTCTCTTAATTTTTTTAAATTTATTTTAAACTTTTAAGAAATAGATTTCTTGAAGGCGATTGATTGAAGGCGGAAACGAAATAGCGAAATGTTGCTTTGGTTTATTTACTTTCGCTTTCATTCCTCTTTCGCTAACGCATTTTTCTTTTATGCAAGACTTGAATACAAAAAACTTTCTTTCAAATATTATAATTATTTTGAAAGCATAAGGAAAAATTTTTCAATTTCCCGATGTAAATGTATTACCTCTAAATGGAAAATGATGGGATATATTGTTGTTTGCTGCTAGAAGGTCATCAGGTTTTGCACGCGCCAAGTGAGGTTTACCATTTCAAGGGCGAAGACGTTAGAATTTTTTTTTTTCCTTTTTAATCCGATAATGAATACTAGTTAAAAAATCTGATGTGTACACCACATGACTTCCTTGTACGGAATATTAAATTATACGCATTTTTTTCTTGAATTTCATTTAAATTGATTGGATTGAATAAAATCTACTTCGTCGACAGCGCATAAACCACAATAGAATAAATGCACTCTTTAAAATTCAGTGTATTTGTTTACTATAACGACACTCTGAATGCACAAAATTTATATCATTTGAAGAATTACCTTATCGTTGCCACATGTTCCATTCAAATACTATAATAAAGCTAGAACGATGTATGAAAGAAATTAAGCAAACAAAACAGAAAAGAAACAGTTTTTCACAGACGATGGAGTATTTTTCATTCAATTAATTCAGTTCTCACTTCGCGACAAGGCAAAAATACATAAAAACTCAAAATAGCTGTATTAAAAATTACGAAGTAAATCTTAAACACTTAATTCCTCGAAAAAATTCCAGAAAGGATTAAGCATGATTTAATTCGCAATAATAAATGAAGGCGTTATTTTTGTTGTTGCGAAGCTTAGTCTCTCCAGATTGGCAACAAATCTACAATTCTGCTGTTTCAATGTAAACAAATATGTCCGCCATGTTATTTAAAACTTAACCGCACTTAAACAGCTTTTAAATTGTTGATAATTGTACAAATATTGCTTCCAGAATTACGAAAGGCATAAAAACCTTAACCGGAAGATAAGAGCAACATAATTCAAACATTTTTAAAGCAAAAAATGTACAATTTACAAACATATAAGAGTAAAGAAACTGAGATCACTGTGCCGAGTAACAGTGTGGATATATATATAAATATAGTATTTATATACGTTTGGTGCGGCCGATTGCAACCAAAATACGAGGTGCACATCTACATGTTATAGCAGTCCTATATACAAAATTTCAACGTTCTGAGTCTACTCGTTCTCGAGTTATGCGAGATACGTACGTACGCACGTACGTACATACGTTCGTACAGACGCCACGAAAAATTCTCTTCAGAATTAATTTTAAAGCAGTTTTATAATTTTTTTGGAGGAAACGAGTCTTTTATTCTGTCCTTACGTACAGATATCACGCAAAAACATCGCTAAATTGCATTCGATAGCGGTCAAAATGGATATTTTAGTTGAAATATGCTGCCTGAAACTTTTCGCGATTACAATACTTCCTTTTTACTTCGTACAAGGAAGTAAAAAGTGTTGGCTGATGGTGTTTCAGCTTCTAGTCTTCTATTTAAATAAATTCAATAAATTATCATATTTCTTTCAGCTACTGATATTTAGGAGTAAAAAATGGACCTTAAAAATAACATTATAATCTGCGATATTAAAATCTGCATGCATCTGTCTGTCTGATTGTGAGATTATCTTCTCCGAAACGGTTGGGACTTGAATTTCGAGAGAGATATCCCCTGATACCAAAAATTCGTGGGAAGATATTTCGATCCTTCTCAACTTCGTATGACTTTATGACTTTAATTAGCGGAGATATTAATTAAAACCTCTGGAAACGATAATTTTCCCACTCATTTTTCCGAGTGGCAACACTCTCGCGCGTTGGAGATTAAAAATACTTTACTTCGAAAAGAGTTGCTACTGCTCCCTTTCAAATCGTAGAGTTTGTTAATCAAAAATATGTAAAATCTGAAACAAATTTACAAAAAAAAAAAAAAAAAAAAAAAAAAAAAAAAGAAAAGAAAAGAAAAGATCTGAAAGGTTTCAGATTTTAAATTACGTCTAAAGGGGCGTTTTTTTAACGTTTTGTGTCTTAGCTTTATTTATTAAATATCACGTTCTTTGCACTTAAACCATAAAACAGTTTAATATCAATATCGCAAAATAATTTTAAAATGAGCCTATCTTTAGAATTTCCGATACACAGCTCCGCGCGCTGAAAATGGGTTTTTTTTCCCCCGTAGAGTGTTGCCATTGCTCGCTTTCAAATCGTTGAGTTTGTTACTCAAAAATTCCTTAACGATTTACAAAATATGAAATCGATCATAAAACAAATTCCAAATTTCAAATTTGGGCTTCCACATGCCCATATTCGCGGTAGGGTTACGTCATTCAAAATTCGATGGCTCTATGTACCGTTGTTTTATCACAGTGCGAAAAATATACATACATTTATGCAGATTTTTCATTATTTCATTTCTTCAAATATAATACAGGACTCTAACATTTGGTGGCAACAGTTTGAGAAGTGAAACGGACATTTATAGTGATTCAATGCAAAATGCATCGTGTTTCATTTTGCACGTCATAATTATGCAATGATCTCAGTTTCGTTTTGTGAATGCCTTTTACAAAATGCTTGCTATGATAATTATGATACTGGGTTTTCCTTGTCAGAAGCCATTGTGAATCCCTTAATTATAACCAAGGCCAGTTGATTATACAGCAAATAAAAGCAAGGACATTTTAATCCTTAATGTTTTAAACATCTGTCATTGAAATTCTTAATCAAATTTTATTTCTGCATATCGAAGAATATTTGCAAAGCTAAACTTCATAATGTAAAAGTTTTACTGAAAAAACAAGTGTTTTTGAAGGAACGAAAAAACATTAACACAGTCATTAAATCATTTCTTTGCATTTTAGATTTAAATGATAATTTTGTTAAAATAATTGACGCAATTATTATTTTTGAGATAAGAAACGTAGATTATTTCAAAAGGTTATGAACTATTATATTTATAGTCTAGACCAGCGGTTCTCAACCGGTGGTACGCGTACCACTGGCGGTATGAAAAAGAAAAATAGGTGGTACGCAAAGAAACAAAGCATTTTTAACTATTAAATTAAAAAATATCGTGAAAAAAAAAGAACAATTGATAGAAATTTCCTAGGATCGAACTCTAACTGAAGGTTTCGCCTGGACAGAAAAAAAAAAAAAAAAAAAAAAAAAAAAAAAAGAATTTAAAGGCTTTTCAAATAAAGCTACTAAATTTTTATTGCCTTTTTGCACAACCTATTTGTGTGATCAAGAATATTCTTCCATGGTATATTTGAAAAATAAATAAAGAACAAAATTAAAAGGGGAACCTAATTTACGGTAAAAACTAAGTGAAATAAGACCAGATACAAAGAAATTGATCTCTTTTAAACAGGCCCAAATTTCGAGCTAAATTTTAAAATTAAAGTATTATAACTTAAATTCTGATAATTAAAATGGTTTCCAATTTTTAATCTAATATTTTTATGTGTGCATATTTAAACCTTTCCGGCCCGCTACCTTTTAAAATTGGAGTTTTGATTAAAAAAAAAAAAAAAAAAAAAAAAAAAAAAAAAGGTAGGCAATCTAATTAGGCCTAGAGGAGTACACAAGTAAAATTTTCTGAAGATAGCACTTATCGTTTTAATTCTGTGGGTGTGCTCAAAGTGGCACACTGATTGAATAGATCTTCGAAAAGAGTGCTGAAACGAGCATTGTTGTCAATGAACTGACCGATGAGATGAGGAGAAACAAAGAATACAGACTCTCAGTTGTCTTAGATTATCGGTGAGCCCGGTCTGGGCACACCTAGGGTTCGACGTTTGATTTTAGGCAAGATTTCAAGGTACAAATTTAAAACTAATATAGAGTAAGGAGATTAGCATATAGCCAAAAAATAACTTAGAAATTTCTTTTCAAACAATTCGTTTTATACCCTAAAAGATTCTTTGAAAAATGAGGGTCTTAAAAAACGAAACATGGCTAAAATATATGGACTGGTTTGTGTTGAGCTGCCATCTACTATAAATAAAGATGGTTCAGAGTAACCTATAGTAACCTATAAATCCTTTTTCATTCAATTTTTCTGTGCGTACAGAAGGAAATTTTTAGGTGTGTCCAGACCGGACACACTGTGCTGCAAAGGGTTAATACAAATAGTCAATAGGTTGTGAAAATGACAATATATATTGTTCCAATATTTTTACTGAGAAACTGAAAAATAATCATCGTAAAATGTAGTTGGTGGTACGAAAGTTTTCAATTTTTGTTTAGATGGTGCGCGTTGTCCAAAATGTTGAGAACCGCTGGTCCAGACAGCTTGGCAAGGATTGAGTTAAATAGGCTAAAATGGCAGACCATATAGAATGCTAGCAGGTCGTTAGTTCATCTTTTGAATTCTAACTGAACTGTTTAAAAAACTTTAAAAGCGCGATTTAAAACGATTTAAAGTGAACGATTTAAAAGCGCTACTTTAAATCACAATATATTTTATTATTTATTTTATATTTTAATAATCTGCCTAACCAATATAATTAAAATTCATTTAATTTACTATCTATCCAATTACGAACATTTAAAACATATTCTGACTAGAAAACGATATAGGTACTTTTCCATTAACAGGGCGCCATAAGCCAAAACGCCAGATATGGTAGCCTATTTATTGTATATCGTATCATAAACAGCTATGTAATTATAATGCATATAATATTTAATGTGCTCAGTGGCGAAGTTGTGCGCGGTACCAAATTTGTGCAATTCTTTGATTTTTTTAAACGAAACCAGATCTCTGTGTACATAGGAGGAGAGCAATTTCGTTCTCCCCATGTACACAGCGATCTATTTTCGCTTAAAACACCCACAAATTTGCGTACATTTGACATCACGTACATTGCGCACATTCACTATTATATACATCATATCTACTAAATCAAAATCTCGAAAATCGGAACGGAAAAGAAAATGCCGTATTAAACATTTCACAGTGAAAAACATTTGGTTAAAATTAAACAGCTGACTTTTCTTTCAAAAAGTATTTGAAAGCTTATCCTAAGCTCAGAAGCCCCAATTTGTTTTGACCCACTGTATGCATTGCGTCCTTACCTGGCCTTCATTTTTGCAACCGTTGGTCGAAGGTATATACTTCCAATTATAAAAGCGTTTTAAATGGCGCTGTTTTATATTTCGGCATTTATATATATATACAGAAGGAAATTATTTTGTAAAAATTACGAAATCTACAGTATATACCCGCGTATAAGTCGATATATTTTGGACAAAAAAAAGACTTCAAAGTGGGGGGGGGGGGGTCGACTTATACGCGGGGCCATAAAAAATTAAAAGAATCGGAAGTTCAAAAATTTCTTTATATAATGCAGTTGTTTTCTTCCAGCACTCAAATTGGACGATTTATCAAATAAGTCACTTACTTGAAGTAATTTCATGACTTAAATTATGTGACGAACTAATCACAGAGTTTCATACTTTAACTAGAGTAAGTTTCGATTAAACCAAAGAATTTTCGGCCCCCGAACAATAAAAAGCCCGATATTACATTAATTGCTCAGTGGATTAAAGATGCTTGGAACGAAATACCCTCTGAAATGATTATAAAATCATTTAAAAAATGTTGTATTAGCAACGAACTAGACGGCAGGGAAGATGATGCTGTTTTTGAAAGTGAAAATGACGAAAAAGGCTCTAGTAGTGATTGTAACAATACAGAGTTTGAGACTGAAAATATGTAAGATGACGAGCCAATGACGACAGAAGAGTTCTATGAAATGTTTGGCGAATCTGACCATGAATCGGATGTTGAAAGATTTTGATTTTGTTTACTTACCAAGGTATTTTTTATCGTATATTTACTTTTTTTTCTCAGATGATTTTGAATAAATGTAGTACTTAAAAAATTTTTTTCGAAGTTTCTCGATCGATTTCGGAAGTGGGGGGTCGACTTATACGCGGGTTTCTTATTTTCTACGAATTTTTTATGTCGAAGTGGGGGTGGTCGACTTATACGCGGTATCGACTTATTAAACGGGTATATACGGTAACTTTTTATGCTTTCCTCAGATCCCTAAACTTACATTTAGGAAACTTTTATACTCTTTATGGAAAATAAAATGCAAAAAATTTGAAACCTGTGCGACAAAAATTGACCGAGATATTTGATATTGAAATTGGGAATGGTATTCGGGGGCCACATACAAATTAAAGACCGAAATTTTGTAGGTAACTAAAAATAAAATATCGGTGTTAAGAGGTTATGTAACGAGCTTTAATTCCCCGATTATTTTGAAAATCTTCCAAAATGGAGATCTTCATAGAATCTTATCGAATTCGTGAACTGGAAAACACTGGCAAGTTTCAGTATTGGCACGCAGCCAACTCGTGATATTGTTTGCATAAAAATGAAAAATATTTGTATTTTTATGAATTTTTTATGCTTTCCAGATGATGATTCGAAAGTAATAAAACTTTATGAAAATACTACAAGCGTATTTTTAGATTTTGAAAATTTATAGATTACATTCCTGAGAATTCTTTTTGGCTTACCAAAATCACAAAAGAATATCATTACTTAAATCTGAATAAATCATAAAAAACATTTAAGATGGGGAAAAATCAATCTCGAATAATTCATAAAACGAATATATTTCTTGAAAAATCTAAAAGTGTGCTAGTTTAAACTACTACTGTAAATAAATACTGGTGCACTGCTAGATTTGAAACATTTTTTAAGAATTTTATAGTCCAACATTACCATTCATTGTGTGTTTAATAGGGTGGAGCAACTATTCGTAGAGCTAGGATTCCCATGGTCATTCTTCGAAGGATTTTTTTAGGAGCACTGAGATTGCGTCATGGAAATATCCACTAGCCGGCTTAGTCAGATGATTCAGCCTTACCTGACTATTTCTTTTAGGGCTACTTCAAAGAAAAATGTGAAAAACACATCCTTATACTATTATTTAGTTAAAATCTCCAATTCTAAAGTGAATTCGTTCAAATAGAGCTTCAGCATACGATCAGGTTCTTACCATGCGGTTTGCAATAATCTAATACCAGTAGAATAATCTTCTGTTTTCTCACGCTTTTCTCTGAATTGCTCAAATCTTGTCCATCGCTTTTCTTCATCTTCGATTGTAATTCTATGAAAATATGAACGCATGGTTATAATTATAGAATACTAAGCACATATCTTTCACCAGTCTGATATGTATGTTTTCAAGAATACATGCTAAGAATGAAGAAGTGCATCTTTTTGTAATTATCCAGCCAGAATGATCATAACATATGACAGACTCAATATATATATATATATATACATAACTGGATTCCTCTTCTTTCATGTTCCTTTTTCTTTTTTCTTTTATATAGTTTTATTTTTCCTTGTGATGGCTTATTTTAATTTTTCTTTTAACATTTCTAAAATTTATTAATTATGAATTTCAATTTTTGGCCTTTGTGAAAAAGCAGTTTCTTTCTTTCTTTATCTATATAATAATTCATAATAAGAAAACTTTCCATATGCCATCTCCAAGGAACAGAAATTCAATTTAAAACCATGAATGAAAAAAATGTTTAGTCAGAATTTTAATTAGTATTTTAAATTAGTATTTTCAATATGTCTTCAAACATAAAAATCTGCTGAGAAAAATCTTTAATCGCAAATATACCAAAACCAAAATTAAGCATTTTAAGTATTGAAAAAGGTAGCTATTGTCATTGATCGCACATTAATCGTCTTATTAAGAGGATAAGCCAATCTACCATCAATTAACAACAACTAAATCAAAAGAGAGTGTTTCATCTTAATTCCATGTAAGCATCAAATTATTTGCTAGATCCAAATCAGAAGTCAAAATTAATACTCAATCCAAATAAAGACATTAGTCCATTTAAGCCAAAAGAATTCCGTTAAACAAAATAATATAGCAAATAATCTAAAAATTAAAGTTTCTCACTAAGAACACAATTAAACTGAAGGGGATGCTTACTTTAGAAGACATATTCCTTATGCTCTCATTTTCAAACTCAAAAACAAAAGTATACATTTTAGAAGATAAAAAGGTAATTCAAAATCATAAGACGATCAAAAATGATACAATCCTTAAAATTAAAGTTTAAACAAGTAGTAAGTTAGAAATTTAAAGATCATACTAGTAAAACAAATTTCATTTATAAAAAAAATTCATATACAGTCAAAAGTCTTTAATTCGGACTCGTCGGGACTTCGGCGATTTCGGATTATCGGTTTTTCCGGATTATAGATCATCAATTTAAATCTGGTAAGATGGCATACAGAAATTATAAAATTAAAAATATGAAACCGTAATTTATGAAATAAAGAGCAATTATGATCTAAAGGGCATCAAAATTTACAAAAAAAAAAAAAAAAAAAAAAAAAAAAGGCTTAATATTTATTTGTTTACTTTATCAAACATTGCTTTCAACGCGCGCATGCGTAAAGCATACATTACGCATAGTCGAAATTAGAAAATTGCAACCAGAAAATTATTTGATGTGTATTCGTGATATTTATAATGACGAGGAATTTGATTTAAATCATATCAAACACGGAGTACATCGAGGTGAAATACTACATTTAGTAAGGAATTATAAGCCGAATAAAATAAAAACATCTGCCCTGAAGATAAGGATAGTGCTGACAAATCAACTTCCAGTTCATTGCGTGCCACGTCGTTTCCCCCCCCGCAGAGCAGCGTGAAATTGATAAACATATTTCGGAATGATTAGAGAATCAAAGGATATGCCTTTATCCATTTTTTTTCAGCAATTCCACTTTTTGTTTGATGGACATCGAAACATGCTTTCGCTTTGTAGATCCTTTGGCAGCTCCATAATCGGAAATTCTTTTTGACATAATCGAAAGTTCAAGCTTACTTTTATAAAATTGCTCTAACAGTCTGCAAAAAATAATAAGTCGGATCCAATTAGAAGATTAAGGAACAACACAATCTGCAACATTAACTGAAATAGATAATTAGATAATTTTAACTTAACTTATACCGTCCGTTACACATTAAACGCACATGTGTAAATGTATTATGTGCTTGCGTAAACGCATGCGCAGAAAGTTTGTAGCTTTGAGGTCCGGATTATAGATCATGCCGGATTATGGACGTTCGGATTAAAGACTTTTGACTGTATATATATAAACAGAGAAGTACTGATGTAGGAACACTGAGACGTAGAAACGGAGCAATGTTCTTTGGCGTAGAAAGTAAATCCATATTGAAGAGGAAGAAGTGCGTAGAAGCTTAAAATGTAAAATTCGTAATAACAAAGAATCTTGACAGTCGAGACGGATTAAATTCCATTTTCATTTAAATTGACATTTGTGGCCACAATTCGCCTGGCACTCTAACTACGAATGTTTTCCAGAACATTAACATTTTTGATACTATTGCGATAGGAAGAGAGCACAGTGAAATTGCGTGCAAGCAGCACACACAGAGCAGCTAAAAGTGGGCATTTATCCAATATGGCAGTCTGTTAAGAGAAAGGTTTTGGTTTAAGTTAGAAAAGATTCAGTTGTTAAAATTATGAGTTCAAGTTTCGCATCAGCGTTACGTAAACTCTGTGGCATAGATTAATCTAGAAATTGTTCAGCCAGAAATGTAGTTATACCTTTTATAATTAAAAAGAGGTAACAAAATTAAAAAAGAGGAAAAGGCCATTGTTAAATTATTTTAAATTAGTATATATAAAAATTAAAATTTAAATTATTATTATATATATTATATATTATTATATATAAAACAAAAATTACTATGAAAAAAATCCCAAAGCTTTCAGATTTTTTATTACGCCCAAAGAGGCATTTTTACCATTTACACACATATACATGCTTCGAAAGCATTTGGACTAATAGGCCCTTTGGGCTAAAATATTTAAAAACAGCATAACTAGAATTTGCGACAAGAGGAGACCAAGAGGGACCTATGCCTTATCGTTTTCAAAAGCGAGAGAGTTCAATTTAAAAATCCACGTGAATATAGAATTGCTCTTTTTGCCTAATGTTAGCTTGTTTTTATACGTACTTAGGATGTGCTCTGTACTGAGACTCATCAACAAGACTTTCAGGATGATGATTCGCATATCTTCACATTTCTCTAGAAAAGAAACATTAATCTGTGTTTATTCAGATTTCTTAAAAAAAAATTCGATAATATTATACACACTCTTTTTTTGGGTAAGAATGTATTAAAATAATACATAATATAACCTGATACATAATATCAGGTTATATTATGTATGTTGATTTATATGTTTTTACTTCCTTGTACGAAGTAAAAAGGAAGTATTGTAATCGCGAAAAGTTTCAGGCAGCATATTTCAACGAAAATATCCATTTTGACAGCTATCGAATGCAATTTAACGATGTTTTTGCGTGATATCTGTACGTAAGGACAGAATAAAAGACTCGTTTCCTCCAAAAACATGATAAAACTGCTTTAAAATAATTTCTGAAGAGAATATGTCGAACGTACGTACGTACGTATCTCGCATAACTCAAAAACGAGTAGCCTCAGAACGTTGAAATTTTGTAGATAGGACTGCTATAACATGTAAATGTGCACCTCGTATTTTGGTTGCAATCGGCCGCACCAAACGTATATAAATATTTATATATATATCCACTCTGTTACTCAGCACAGTGATCTCAGTTTCTTTACTCTTTTATGTTTCTAAACTGTACATTTTTTGCTTTAAAAATGATTGAATTATGTTGTTCTTATCTTCCGGTTAAGGGTTTTATGCCTTTCGTAATTCTGGAAGCAATATTTGTACAATTATCAACAATTTAAAAGCTGTTTAAGTGCGGTTAAGTTTTAAATAACATGGCGGACATATTTGTTTACATTTGAAACAGCAGAATTGTAGATTTGTTGCCAATCTAGAGAGACTAAGCTTCGCAACAACAAAAATAACGCCTTCATTTATTATTGCGAATTAAATCGTGCTTAATCCTTTCTGGAATTTTTTTGAGGAAATAAGTGTTTAAGATTTACTTAATTTTTAATAATTAGTAATTTAATTTTTAATAATTAGTAATTTTTAATACAGATATTTTGAGCTTTTATGTATTTTTGTCTTGTCGCGAAGTGAAAATTGAATTAATTGAATGAGAAATACTTAATCGTCTGTGAAAAACTGTTCCTTTTTTTGCTTAATTTCTTTTTTACATCGTTCTAGCTTTAAAATAGTATTTGAAAAGAACATGTGGCAACGATTAGATAATTCTTTAAATGATATACATTTTGTGCATTCTGAGTTATAACATGAATGAAATATAATACTGTTAAGTGAACCTAGTGCAGAGTGTCGCTATGTTAAACAAATAGAGTGAATTTTAAAGAATTAATTTATTCTATTGTTACGAATTTGGTATTTAAAAAGCTAATGTTAGTTCAATTATAAATTAAATGGTTTTATTTCTCGCGCAGTGCAGAGCGTGACGAATATTAAAAGAAAGCTAAGCCGGAAAATTGAAAATACAAGAGCGCGTGCATTAAATATATAAATATCTCTTTTTGATTTCGAGAAAGTACTGGAAAATTCTAGCGCGTGATTTTAAAATCTTATAAAAGGAGGAAAACATCTCAGTTTGTTAGTTGCTTGCTTAGTTTGTTGTTGTTTAGAAAACTGCTCTTGTTGATTGTAGCGAATTCGCGGATTAGCGTTCTTTAGCTGTTTTGAATTACGTTCTATTGGATATTTGAGTAGTTAAAAGGTAACTACTGTGAGATATTGTAATACTGCATGATAATTTGAGAAAATTTAAGCATTTTTGTTGTGATAATAATAAATTTTTGTTCATTTTTCATCGGACTTGTGCATTCATTTCATAACGAACCCGTACGCACGCAACAATTTTTGGTGTCAGGAGTGGGGTTTGAATGCCAATAACAAGAGCGATGGAAGAACAATTGAGACAGCTCATTAGTGCTTTTGCTGCATTCCAAGAAAAGATGGAAGCTGGCCAAGCATCATTTAAAGAAGATATGAAAGACTTTTTAAAGCAGAGATTAGATCCGTTAAAGCAGAAATGAAATCGGGACAGGAATCCGTTCACGAAAAGTTGGAAGCTGGTCAAGTAAATTTTAAAGAAGACATAAAAGCTGTACAAGAAAAGATTGAAGCAGGTCAAGACGAAATGAAAAGAGAAATTGCCTGCATAATAGAAACTAAATTCGAGGCTATGGAAGGCAGAATAGACACAGTTGAAGGCAAAGTTGGAAAAATTTAGGAAAGAGTTTCTGCAGTGGAGCAGCAAATTGAAGAAAGAGTTTCTACCGTCCAAGAGCATATCGAACAACAGATTGATGAGAGAGTTTCTGCAGTTGCCAAAGAAATGGATACTTTAAAGAAATTCTTAGCGACGGCAGGGAGCAGGAGTGATGATTTTAAATTCTTACCGATGCCTGCTCGTCCATCTCTAAAGCTATCCACATATGATGGGAAGACATCCTGGAAAGTGTATAAGACCCAATTTTCTATAGTTGCGGATGCGAATGGATGGGATTCTCAAGCTAAGGCCTGCCATCTTGCCGCTTCTTTGAGAGCAGACGCAGCGGATACCCTGCAGACTCTTCCCGAAAACCAGAGACTAGAGTTTGAAGCTCTATCCGCCGCATTGGAGCTGCGCTTTGGAGAGAAGTGTTTAAAAGAATACAGCAGGCTTCAACTAAAATCCCGTCAGCAGAAGCCCACCGAAACACTTCAGGAGCTCGCCACGGATGTTGAAAGGCTGTCCCACCTCGCCTTTACGGAGTGCCCGAGAGAAACGAGGGAAATCCTGTCGCTGCAATATTTCATCGATGGCATTCGGGACCCTGAAATACAGAAAGCACTGCGAATGGCGGATGTTAAAGATTTGAAAAGCGCTTTAGTGTACGCCATGAAATTCGAGGCAGCCCAGCAAGCCACTCGTCGAGACCGCCACCCAGTCAGAGCTGCTCAAGTCCAGGAGCCAGGGGATCAAGTCACCGCTCGTCTAGACGATTTAACTAGACAACTGAACGCCTTGAGACGGAATATTGGTGAAAAAAAAACAACCGTTAAGTGCTGGAACTGCGGTGCTGAAGGACACATACGACGAAACTGCAGAACACCCCAGGGTACGGATGTTAAGACCGATCCTAACAAACAGCAGGGAAACTAATTAGTGGCCATCTCGCGGGGCGGAGGTTGCCAGATAATGAAAAGCCCCAGTTTAAAGCGTTTCAGATTTCTGCAGTGAGAGGCGGCAGTAATGGACTTTTTATAATAGGACATATTAATGGAGTTCCCTGCAATATGACGATAGATACAGGAGCCAACGTTACCATCATCCGAAAAGATTTGGCTCAACAACTGGGAAACAAACTTATCTGGACGCCGCCCTGCGTTACCCTCCAGACTGTGTCCGGTGAGAAGATCGACATCGATGCAAAAATAAACGTTAACATCACGGTTGGAAGTGCCGCTTACCATCACACGGCATATGTAGCAGAGATCACTGATTCTTGCATACTCGGATTGGACTTTCTAAGGAAATACAATTTTTCCTTGGACTTTAAAAATAACGAATTGCGTTCTACATCTGAGGACATAGCCCTATTCGGAATTAATGATGGAGTGAAATCTATCCACAAAATTATAGCTCAAGATGATATCACAATTCTCGCAAAAACCGAGATTTTACTTCCTGGATCCATAGCCGAAAATAGCAATTTCCGCTACGGCATCATAGAATATCCCGATAACTGTAATAGCCCAAAAGGAGTACTGATAGCCTCAACAGTCGTCGACCTATCCAGAACGGTTATCCCGGTGAGAGTCGCCAATGTAACTGAGAAGGCGAGAGTTATTAAGAAAGGTGAAGTGGTTGCAACATGTACTCCAGTAACCACCGTTGAAAGAAAGGGTAACATCCAAGAATCCGTGTCTTCAGAAAGCATTACATCAGATTTACTTCAAAATGCGCAATTAAACGATGAAGAGAAGAATGCTGCCGATCGCGTCGTTAAAGATCTTCAAGTTGTTTTCTCCCGCTCGTCTTCTGACGTGGGTCGAACTAGTTTGATACAACATAGAATAGATACCGGTGATCATCCCCCGATCAAGCAACATACAAGACGTCTACCGTTTGCTAAACAGGAAGAGGTGCGAACACTGTTAAAAGATATGGAAGAAGGCGATGTCATCGAGCCTTCAGTAAGTCCATGGGCATCTCCCATCGTCCTAGTCAGAAAGAAAGACGGCTCAACAAGATTTTGCGTCGACTATCGCCGGTTGAATGAGGTTACGAAGAAAGACAGTTACCCTCTTCCTAGAATTGACGACATTCTAGACACTCTTTCTGGAAGCAAGTGGTTCTCAACACTTGATTTAAAGAGTGGATATTGGCAGGTAGAAACATACCCTGAAGACCGAGAAAAGACGGCATTTACTACGGGACAAGGGCTTTGGCAATTCAAGGTGATGCCGTTTGTACTGTGTAATGCGCCGGCAACATTCGAACGTCTTATGGAGACTGTTTTAAAAGGCCTTTCCTACGAAGCCTGCCTGATATACCTGGACGACATCATCATCATCGGAAAGAGTTTTGAAGAGCATTTAGAAAATCTTAGGAAGGTGCTTCAGAAACTGAAAGAAGGCAATCTGAAGCTGAGTCCCGCTAAATGCAAATTGTTCCGAAAGGAAGTGACTTACCTGGGACATGTCATCTCTGCAGAAGGTGTGCGCACGGATCCTGAAAAGGTATCAGCGGTTAAATCCTGGAAACATCCCGAAAATGTCCATCAGCTAAGAAGCTTCCTAGGGCTTTGCACCTACTATAGGAGATTTGTGAAGGACTTTTCTTCCATCGCAAGACCCCTTCACAAGCTGACAGAGAGCAACCAAAAGTTCTTGTGGACAAAAGAATGCGAGGATGCATTTAACAACTTAAAGGAGGCTTTAACATCTGCTCCAATCCTGACGTATCCTCAGCTCGACCGACCATTTATTCTCGACACCGACGCGAGCAATGAAAGTGTTGGTGCTGTTTTGTCCCAAGAAATAGACGGCCAAGAACGTGTAGTGGCGTACTGGAGCAAGTGCATGTCTAAACCGGAGAGGAATTATTGTGTCACCAGGAATGAGTTGCTCGCCATAGTTAAAGCTGTAGAACAGTTCCATCACTACCTATACGGCAGAAAATTCCTGCTCCGCACCGATCATGCATCATTGACCTGGCTTTTAAATTTCAAGAATCCTGAGGGTCAAATAGCCAGGTGGATACAGAGACTCCAAGAATATGACATCACTATCCGTCATCGTAAGGGATCATCACACGGAAACGCCGACGCCCTGTCTAGAAGACCTTGCCAAGAAAGCTGCCGATATTGTTCCAGGGTGGAAGCGAAATACGAGCAGCTGACTACGGTCGCAAGACAAATTACAACATCAACATCGGCTGATCGAGAACCGTGGAGTGATGATGAAGTCAGGAAAGACCAGCTGAAAGACCGCGACATTAAACCCATAATTGATTTAATGGAGTCATCAAACAGAAAACTTACTTGACAGGACATTTCTATCTGTAGTCCTACAACAAAACAATACTGGGCACTCTGGGATTCACTTCACATTCGAAACGGCGTCTTATACCGGAAATTCGAATCGGATGATGGGAAGACGTTCCGATGGCAACTTATACTTCCAAGATCCCGCATTCCTGATGTCCTTAAAGAATTACATAGCAGCCCTACAGGAGGTCACTTTGGAATAATGAAGACCTTGCAGAGAGTTCGTGAGCGCTTTTACTGGAATAATGCCAAGGATGACGTGCAAAAGTGGTGCCGATCTTGCGATGCCTGTGTAGGTCGGAAAGGACCGAGGAGACGCAGCCGAGGCAAGCTGCAACGTTACAACGTAGGGGCGCCTTTTGAACGTATCGCCTTTGACATCCTGGGACTTCTGCCACGAACTGCTGATGGCAACAAATACATACTCGTTGTCATTGATTACTTCACCAAGTGGCCTGAAGCTTATCCTATTCCTGATCAGGAGGCTGTCACAGTAGCTGAGGTAATGATACAGCACTGGATTTCCAGGTTTGGAGTGCCTCTTCAGTTACATTCCGATCAGGGAAGGAATTTTACCTCGGTAGTAATCAAAGAACTATGCAAACTACTCGGTATTGACAAAACCCAGACGACGCCATTACATCCCCAGTCGGACGGCATGGTAGAGAGGTTCAATCGAACCATCCTTAATAACCTCTCATTAGTGGTTTCCAGAAACCAGCAGGACTGGGACAAGAAATTATCGCTGTTTTTACTGGCTTACCGCAGTGCTGTCCACGAGACTACCGGCTATTCCCATAGACCTGTTATATACTAGACGGAGTATCGCCATTCAAAACCGGATAAAAAAGCGGCACAGGAATGAGCTGCAGGTGTTTGGGCATGAAATGGAACTGAACCCAGACTTTGGCGTACTATCGCCATGGCTGGCGATTTTTTCGTTCGAAATGCGAACTTGGAAAGATGTCATTTCGCAGAAGCTGCCGTTGAATTTTCAGAAGAGGTTAGATCGATAAACACCAGCCAAAATTATTAATTTCCTTAAAATTGGACACTTTATTTTAAAATTTAACTTTATTTTAAATTTTAATTCTTAAAATTAAAATAATTATCATGCTGTAGAATAATATTTTGTAATATGTTCCTCGGCGTCTACAAAATTTAAAATAAAATAAAAAAACTGGAGAGAACAAACTAAATAATAAACTAATAACTAAATAATAAACTAAATAATAAATAATAAACTAAATATTAATACTCACTGGGACAAGAAATTACCACTCTTTTTACTGGCTTACCGCAGTGCTGTCCACGAGACTACCGGCTATTCTCCATCACAGATGCTCTTCGGTCGTGATCTTCGTCTGCCTTGTGATCTACTGTTTGGCCGTCCTCCGGATGCTCCTTCATCGTCTGAGGAATATATTCAAGATCTCCAGGCCCGGTTTGAAGTGATGCACAACTTTGCACGAGAGCGAGTCAACTTGGTGACGGAGAAGATGAAGACCCGATACGACACAAGAGCTACTGAGCATCAATTCCACGAAGGAGACAAGGTGTGGTTGTGGAATCCGACTCGACGGAAAGGATTTGTCCGAAATTACAGTCACCTCGGGATGGCCCGTACACAGTCCTAAACAGGCTGAATGACGTCGTGGTTCGGATTCGTAAGTCTTCGAACTCTAAACCTAAAGTCGTTCATTATGACAGGTTAGCTCATTACTATGGCCATAGTACATAATGTAAATGATTGTAAATACTATAAGACCATGGTCCATTTTGGTTTTAAATGTGTATTTGATTTGATTTGTATTTAGTATTTGATTTGCATTTAGTATTTGATTTGTATTTGATAGCATTTGATTTGTTTAATTTATTGCATTTATTGTTCATGTTGCTTATTATTGTAATGTAATGCTTATTAATGCATTTATGCCACAGTTGTAAATTTAGCTTCCTGTCCAGAGATTGTACTGCCCGGGACGTGCAGTCCTTGGGAAGGGGGCAGTGTTACGAATTTGGTATTTAAAAAGCTAATGTTAGTTCAATTATAAATTAAATGGTTTTATTTCTCGCGCAGTGCAGAGCGTGACGAATATTAAAAGAAAGCTAAGCCGGAAAATTGAAAATACAAGAGCGCGTGCATTAAATATATAAATATCTCTTTTTGATTTCGAGAAAGTACTGGAAAATTCTAGCGCGTGATTTTAAAATCTTATAAAAGGAGGAAAACATCTCAGTTTGTTAGTTGCTTGCTTAGTTTGTTGTTGTTTAGAAAACTGCTCTTGTTGATTGTAGCGAATTCGCGGATTAGCGTTCTTTAGCTGTTTTGAATTACGTTCTATTGGATATTTGAGTAGTTAAAAGGTAACTACTGTGAGATATTGTAATACTGCATGATAATTTGAGAAAATTTAAGCATTTTTGTTGTGATAATAATAAATTTTTGTTCATTTTTCATCGGACTTGTGCATTCATTTCATAACGAACCCGTACGCACGCAACACTATTGTGGTTTATGCGCTGTCAGCGAAGTAGATTTAATTAAATCCAATAAGTTTAAAAGAAATGCAAGAAACAAATGCGTATAATTTAATATTCCGTATAAGGAAGTCATGTGGTGTACACATCAGATTTTTTAATAAAAATTATTTTTGCTGTCAAACTTCGTTATAAAGTTACTGGAATATAAAGTCACTCCGCTTATAGTACAACATTTTTAAAGTCCCAGCTGAATATTTAAGATTGTAAATGTGTGAGTTTATTCCATATTGTGCCAGATCTGTAACACCAGCCTTCTCCAATTGTTCATTTCCGTGAATAAAGGTAAAACTCCTCCATTGAGAGTTTCAGAATTTTCCTCGAAATCTACCTGCTAATGAACCCACCATTATTCTGTTATTAATTATTCCTTTTCAAAGTTCATTGCTCTCTTTGCGCTATCGGCCTCGCCTATCTCTCATAGAACAGGGTTAATGAGTTGAAGAAGAGGAAAGTTAAAAAAAAGTACCTGGTTTTCAACGTTTTTGTTAGATTAATAAAGACAGTCAACTTTGCATCTGATTTGAGACGAATGCAATGTACTGAATGACTATGGAACTCACTTCCAATTTCCATTGCGTACTGGCAAAATGGTTTCACCGAGAAGAAATATTTATGTCTCATAAATTTGAAAGATAAATAATGTTTAGGAAGGAAATAAATAAAAAAAAAATCTGAAAGCTTTCAGATTTTATATTACACATAAAGGGTATTTTATGTGTTACCTTCATTTATTAAATACCATGTTCTCCGCACTTAAACCAGCAATATAACGCTTTTTCCTTGACAAGTTCTGTTATAGAGCTCCCAACAAGGGAGATTAATCCACGCATTTTTACTTTATGCATTAGGATCACCATATATTTTTAGTTTTTTAGATTTTTACCTTGCTGTTTTCATATATTACAAATACTTGGTGAAATTCATGTCTTCTTGCTGATGAGTTGGATACACATCTTAACTTTCTTACTTCATTTAAATTTAGCAACAGTTCGCGCTAATTTCTAACTTTTAGTACAATCGTACTTCTCCTCGCCTCATAAATGAGGCCCACCAGCGGCCGAGCGGTAAAGTCGCTGAACACTGGTAGTTCGGTCCGAGGTTCGAATCCCGCGAACGGGCTGGCTGCATGAGTGTTTTCGTGGTTTTCCTCATGTGTAACGTGTATACGAGCCAGTTTCCCTTAGAAAGTCCTCAACGAAGGCATCCCTCCTCTTAGGCAGATAGCCCTCGAGGCTTTGCCGTAATTAAATAACCTAACCTCGCCTCATAAACTACTTCTTATCTCCAAAATATTTAAAACAGCATATCTTTAGAATTTCCGATACACAGTCTCGCGCGCTGGAGATAAAAAAAAAATATTTTTCTCCCCGTGCAGTGTTGCCATTGCTCGCGTTGAAATCGTTGAGTTTGTTAATCAAAAATTCGTTAAAACAAATTCCAAATTTGGGCTTCCAGATGCCCATATTCGGGTGAAGACGTACGTTATTCAAAACTCTAGGTACCGTTGTTTTATCACAGTGCTAGAAATATACATACATTTATGCAGACTCTTCATTATATAATTTCTTTAAATATAATACAGGGCTCTAATATTTTGTGGCAACAATTTAAAAAGTGATTCGCCTTTTATAGTGAATCGACGCAAAGTGCCGAATCGAAACTAATAACCCTTCTGGGCAAATTGCCCCTTTGGACTGAAAAAAAGAAATTCTAATGAGTTGTCTGAAATTTTCACCTCGAACTTCTTTATTTGGAGATGCTGCAATGACAAAGGATAAAAGCTAAGCATTTCATCTTTTGCAAACGTCAAATGGACTTTTCATATGAATAAAATGCTTTAGAAACTAGAAAATTCTAGGGTCGGGTTCTGTTTTATATTGCTGAGAAATAAAGTGAAAGGCATTTTGTGACCAGCAATGACTGGAATGGAAGATTTCCTAACAGACGGATTTCCCAACGAAAGATTTTAATATTTGACATGAGTTAAACTTCGAAATTTTTCCCGGCCATTGTTATCATACTGCGTTTTACATGCCACAAATATATATTTTATCCCAAACTTATTTTATCTCAATTGCCTTGCATTTTAAGTGGGGTCGAGTACTTGACTTTTAGTAAGGAACCGCTATCCCATGGGTACCAATTTCCCCTTTTACCGATTTGAGCAAGCACAGATCTTATTTTTAAACTACATTTCGATCTCCCTTACCACTAGAAGATTCGAAAATATTCACGCATATTCGAACATATGATGTACTAGAATGAGCAAAATAAAAATAAACAAAAGAACATAAAGGGAAAAATTTAATTATATCATTTCAGCACTAACGAGCGGCTCTGAAAGTTCTAAAGAAGCAGAATATCGCTTTTCGCATAAATTAATTTTCTCATATTTTGGCAGAATTACGGTCAGACCTTTAATGTTACCTCTAAATAACGTTTTTATAGATTTCAGAACACAGAGCTTATTATTAAACTACATTTTGTATTTATTTGCTCCCAGAACATCCGAAAATATTCACATAAACAAACATATGATATATTAAAATAAGAGAAATATAAAAAAATAAAAGAACTTAAAAAGATAAATTGAAATATGCCGTTTCAACGCTTATAAGTGGCGCTGAACATTCTAAAGAACTCGAACATCTCTTTTTCATATGTGTAATAATAAAATTCCTAGTCAAGAATACACTTAAAATTCTAACTGTATGTTCTTTTCATTTTTAATGGCGACGTTCTCTTATTTGAAAGTACGTGGAATTAAATCCACAGCCCCATAGTCAAGTTGTTTTTCCCGCCTTTTCTACACGCACAGTTATAGAATGTTCTGGAAATATTTAAAGCGAACTGGATTGGCTGACGAGGCTGACGTCATTTCTTGGAAGCTACGCCTTTCCAAAGGCTATAAAAGGACTCGCAAAATAATATCGGGACTTTTTCTTAAATGTCACGATGCAGTAAACTTCATACAAAAAGTTATTAGTAATTATTTTTTATTTACTCCGGAGGTATGAATTTTGTAACTGCTATTTCTCCTGACCAATAATAAATGGATCCTGTTTTTTAAACTTATCGTCTGATAATTTAAGCTACGACTACATTTATGATTCTTCAACAATTTATTTATTCCTGACAAAAGCTGGTACATCATATATATATATCGATTATATATATATTATAAGCTAGGTTGTAAGTATAATACTAAAAAGACATATATATATATATATATATATATATATATATATATATTCATATATATATATATATATATTCATATATATATATATATCATATATAGTCATATATATATATATCATATATATTCATATATATATATCATATATAGTCATATTTATATATATATATCGATATATATATCCTATATATATATTTTCATATATATCTATTTGGGGGGATCGGAGAAATATTACTTTCAAATCTGCAATGTTATCTTAAAATAACAAAGGAGTTTCGTGTCAGAGGTTAGCAAATATATGATTCTAAGCTTTTAAAATTCTCCCGACTTGTAAAAAATATGGATAATGTGTGATTTTTACTTCCTTTTACGAAGTAAAGGAAGTACAGTCAACTCCAGTTACCTGATCTTCGACTATCCGAATCGCTTTCAGAATTTCAGCATTTTTCAGAATCAACTGAAAAAGCGAAGGAAAAGGAAAGAGAAGAGGCAGGAGAAGATGACGATGACGTGTCAGAGGAATTAAGAACCATTCTTTTGAAAATTCCTGGATGTTCAGAAGTTAAGCTGAGCAGAATGGATGATGTGTGCTTCGTTAGACCTTAGGTTTCAAATTCTGCATGATGATGAATTTATTGGAAGTGTGAGAAAAGAAGGTATCGAGGGAGAAGGTGACCTTAAAGTCGAAGATGAAGCAGACACGGGATCATTAGCTGGTGAAGCGTTTGACGGCTTTGGAACTGCGTTCAAGTGGATGGAGTGTCAGCCAGAGTGTGACCACATGCAACTTCTCATTGTCAAGCGGATGCCCGACTTGGCTGCCCGAAAACGGATGAAGACAGCCAAACTGCTTACTTTGACCGAGATGTTAAGCAAGCAATGACATTCATTCAGCTCTTGTAAGTGCTGTATAGTACGCTATATAACATGTACGTAAATGCTGCCTTTTCATTTTTCTTTAAGAATAGTTTTTTCTTCCATTTTCAACATACAGTACATACAGTAATTAATTAAAGCTGCATCGGGTATTTTAAACGTAGGCTGCTTTTAAAATTTTTATAATTTTTCTGTTGAATTGTGTATGGCGTAAGTACGAAGAAAATAAATCTTAATAAAAAAGCTTAAAAGACAAAAAAAAAAAAAAAAAAAAAAGAGAAAAAATGGGTCAGTAGGAATGAGTGTAACAGCGGACTTGGTAAGTGCATGCTCAATGAGAGTGTAAAAAACCTTAACAAACTATTTTAGGTGACCGATAAAATCTGAAACCTTTCAGAAATTTTTAAAATTATTATTGTGTTATTCTTTTCGTAATTTTTACGAATTTTAAACTGTTGCATAATTCATATTTAAAAAGAGTTTTATTCCTTACCTCTCGCGTGAGGTTTTTAGTTCGCATTTCAGATGTAATACTTTAATAATAAATAAATAGCATCTTAATTAATTACATGTTACTCCAAGTCATTAAAATGTTTTTATGTGTAACAGACGTGTCTTAACATTTAGTTATAAGTAGTACAATATATTTATGGAGTTTAAATAAAAAAAAAAATTTCAAAGCAGAAGTTTCTCGTTCATATATTAAAAAAAAATCTGATGTGTACACCACATGACTTCCTTGTACGGAATATTAAATTATACGCATTTTTTCTTGCATTTAATTTAAACTTTATTGGATTGAATTAAATCTACATCGTCGATAGCGCATAAACCACCATAGAATAAATGCACTCTTTAAAATTCACTATATTAGTTTACCATAGCGAAACTCTGGCGCTAGGTTCACTTAACAGCGTTATATTTCGTTCATACTATATTATAACTCAGAAAGCACAAAATTTATATCATTTGAAGAATTATCTAATCGTTGCCACATGTTCTATTCAAATACTATAATATATCTAGAACGATGTATTAAAGAAATCAAGCAAACGAAACAAAAAAGAAACATTTTTTTCACAGATGATTGAGTATTTCTCATTCAATTAATTCAGTTCTCACTTCGCGACAATGAAAAAAATGCATAAAAACTCAAAATATCTATTATTAAAAATTAGTAAATCTTAAAAACTTATTTCCTCGAATAAATTCCAGGTTAAAATAAATTCGGTTCCTCGAATAAATTCGGTTATTTGGATTAAGCGTGATATAATTCGCAATAATAAAAGAAGACTTATCTTTGCTGTTGCGAAGCTTAGTTTCTCTAGATTGGCAACAAATCCGTTATTCTGCCAAGTTTCAAATGTAAATAAACATGGCCGCCATCGCAAAAATAATTAGGCTTAGCCGATCTTAAACAACTTTTAAATTATTGATAACTCTAAAAATAATGCATGCGGATTTACTAAAGGCATAAAAACCTTACCGGAAGATAAGAACAACATAATTCAATCATTTTTAAAGCAAAAAAGGCACAATTTACAAATTTATTTAAAACTGAGTAAAGAAACTGAGATCACTGAGCTGAGTAACAGAGTGGATATATATATAAATATATTTATATACGTTTGACGCGGCCGATTGCTACTAGAATACGAGGTGCAGACCTGCATGTTATAGCAGTCCTATATACAAAATTTCAACGTTCTTGAGGCTACTCGTTTTTGACTTATGCGCGATACATACGTACGTACGTACAGACGCGACGAAAGGTTCTCTTCAGAATTCATTTTAAAGCAGTTTTATAATTTTTTGGAGGAAAAGAGTCTTTTATTCTGTCCTTACGGACAGATGTCCAGCAAAAACATCGTTAAATTGCATTCGATAGCGGTCAAAATGGATATTTTCGTTGAAATATGCTGCCTGAAACTTTTCGCGATTACAATACTTCCTTTTTACTTCGTACAAGGAAGTAGAAAATAGTATTGCAGAGAACGATAACTATAAAAAATAAATCATATTCTTTTTTTGTGAAATTATTCTTAAACTAATCACTAAAGTTTAAATAGATGCTATGATTCGTTTTATGTGCGGAAACAGAAGAGATAAACTAGTAGAATAATGATTTCTGTTTTGGCTAAAGTTCATAAACGGAAAGTGATACTTTACTTGATGCTCTGATCAAATAGATATTCATAAAAATATAATATAAATTATTTTCAAAGAAATAATGTAGCAAAGAAAAATAATATAGAGAATCTAATAAATCTGTGGTATCACATAACACTCTATTGCATATTCTAAAGATATGCAACTTCTAAAGGTTTTGTTGAATTTTATGTGGTGTAAGAGAGTGATGCTTAATAAATAAAGCTAAAATGACATAAAAATGCCCATCTTATTAGTAAAACTTAATATAATTTCTAATTACATTTTGCATACAATATAACGGAACATTTTTCTGGAACCTTAGAGAGACCTTTCGGTTTTTGGAACAATAAATTAGATTTTGTTTACCAAACGATCAAACAGAAGTGATACTTTACTTAAAACTCGTTGCTGTTTAAAACATGGAATTGCCGAAGATCATATGCTGACTACTTCATATTTTTTAAATAATAAAGATTATAAGGTATTTCTCCCGCCTTCTTAGCTTGATTTCATGGGGTAGTGGTCTGCACGCTGGGCGCGTTTCCAGATGTCCGCGGTTCGATTCGCGGCGAAGGCGTTGTTCATTTTTCACTTCTCCTGGTTAAAAAACAGTACCTAATGTCTCTACAGTGGCGCCCGAACTAAAAGGGTGGTGGATGATGATACTCCACACCGAGGATTTGGCGATTGGTTCCCCTAAAACTCCAGTCGCCCTTTAAAAGGGGGAGTATATAAGGTATTTCTCCTGCCTTCTTGGCATGCCTTCGTGGTATGGTGGTCTGCTCACTGGGCGCATATTCCAGAGATCTGCGGTTCAATTAACGGCGAAGGCGTCGCTCATTTTTCATCACTCCTGTTTCGAAACAACCTAATGTCTGTACAAGATGAGGAGATAAAGTTCATTAATATATTATTATTATTAAGTACATTTAAGTTTTATTGTTTGTAATAATTTTAAGTTCGCATATATTTTAGCTATATAAGTTATTATTTAATATAATATATATTTAAGTTCGCTTAACGACGTTTAAGTATTTATGTTTAGCTTCGATTGCTAAAAAAAGAAGCAACAGATTCTCTGAGAGAAAGTGCATGCCGAAATTGCTTCACCCCAGATAATTCAAGAAAACAGATGGCCACTGAAAATCTACACCTTTTTATTTTATTTTGGTGGCATCACCTGGATGTCTTGGAATCACTTGGATATGCGTTTGTATTGATTTGCGAACGTTCTACATTCGGCATTGCGCCCATGACGTTGCTTAAAAAAAAAAAAAAAAAAAAAAGAGTCTATTTATGCAAATGTAACCTTGACCATATGGAATTTTAAGTTTTCTAAATCATTCTGTCATGATCCGAGATGATGGATAGGTTTCTTGCGTAACGAAAATAAATTGTGTTTATCTCGAACTTTTGAAGGCATTTATTATTTTTTCTAACTATCACATGTCATTCATTCTTAGATGCGCTTTTAATTAGAAATTTATCTCAAATCTTAAGTGCACTTTCATTAAGTATTTATGTGTCATTTATCTGAGAGTTTCTTTATGATAATAATATTTCGGGCCTTTTTTTCTTTTCAAATTTCTTTATTCAAATATCTTCTTCAGTACAAGTCAGTGATGCAGATGTTTCGAGCACAATACTAAATTTAGCGAGGAACTCGGTGTTGAAACAATTCCTTAATTTATGGCAAAAATTGCTTTTCAGCAATGTTGTGCTTGTTCAGAATATTTCTGTACCTGTATTGAATTTTGACCCACTTATTAATGTGAATAATCGCAGACTGCCAGGAGCCGTACTTATGAACTTATAATGTTTATTCATTAAATTCAAATGTTTATTCAAAACTCAGTATTTCTAGTTACAGAGATCCAATGCCGGGTATGGAAACTCTGCAGAAATTACGAGAAATTGACGTAGAGTTTTAAACGTTCAATAATTTGAGTAGTTGATATTTTGCTGAGATTTTTATTTACACTAGAGCTTCACAATCCTTTTTTCCAGATATTAAATATAGAATAAAAATACAATAAATAGAAAAAAAAAATCTGAAAGGTTTTAGATTTTAAATTACGTCCAAAAGGGTGTTTTTTAACGTTTTGTGTGTTACCTTTATTTATTAAATATCATGTTCTACGTACTCAAAATATAAAATTCAGTTCAATAGCAACATCGCAAAAAAATTTTAAAATGAGCATATAGAATTTCCGATACAGAGTCTCGCGCGCTGGAGATAAAAAATGTTTATTTTTTTCGGACAGTGTTGCCAGTGCTCGCTTTGAAATCATTTAGTTTGTTAATCAAAAATTCACTGAAATGTTACAAAATATGAAATCGATAATAAAACGAATTTCGAATTCAAGTTAGGGCTTCCATATATATATATTTCCATATTCCATGGAAGATTACGTAAATCAAACTTGGATGGCCCTAGGTACCGTTGTTTTATCACAATGCGAGAAACCTACATACATTCATGCAGATTCTTCATTATTCAGTTTCTTTAAATATAATGCGCGGGCGATAATATTTGGTGGCAACAATTTGAAAAGTGATTCGCCGTTTCTAGTTTTCAACGCAAAATGCCAAAACGAAATTAATAGTCCTTCAGAGCAAATTGCCTCTTTGGACTAAAAATAAATATTTTTGCATAAATAATTTATTTTTTTAAAACAATATACATTATGAAAAGCAGTAATCTGGGGATTTCATTCAAGCATACAAAAAATTAATAAAAAAACGCCACCTTTTACAGAGACACATTTGCTTGTTTTTTGCTACTTAAAAAGTTAAATCTTAAAGCAATATTTGGCACTTGCTTGGACGTAAAGCATCTTCAATGTTGTTTCACAGCTAAACAATGTTTAGATTTAATAAACATAAAGATGCGGTGCTAAATGGCAATGACATCTCAGAAATCGTGGGAAATCATTTCTAGTTCCGATTCAGAATTCAGTCAATTTTTGTTGAAACTCAATTTTTGAGCCACTCGATAACTCAATAAATTTCTTTTTATCAAATATGGCAAATGATTAAACTCATTAATATTAATTAATATAACTTGTGTAAAAGTCTCATAAACGTAGTGTCTTTAAAGTTAGGTAACTGGATTAGATTTTCGCGACCAAATTTCGGATTTTAGAATCGCTGACGTATATTATAACTCTATATTTACTGCTTCACAGCTAACACATCCACAGAAAAAGGTGTTAGTTTTCAGTCGTCGATAGAATTAATCCCTCGCGCTTATAGGAAAATTCAGAAACTTGGGCGCAAAAAACGAACTGAAGTACTAAATATTACTTCTTCTTGAATGAATGCTCATAAAACAGCAACCTTTCATTCCATGGAATTCAGCGAGGAAAGAATTAGTCTTCTATAACAACGGCGGTTCTGCCAATCCTTGTACGAAAACAGGAAATTACAGAAAAAAGTTTAAAAAAAAGTAAATTCTGAACGTAAAAATTATTTTTTTATGAGTAAAATTCGTAAACTTGATAGTCGCCTTATTATCAACCGGCCGCAGCAACGATGATCTATCGCTTGTATTTGCCTTTCTAAAGTTTTTGAGAAAATTTTAAATTACACTTCCACAAGATGACAAGTGAAAACATCGCGGGTAAAAACATGACGGACAAAACAAAGCGAAAGGAAAAGGTCGTGATACAAAACATCGTGAGAGAAAAGAAAGCAAGGAGAAAACTGTTTAACACATCGACGTAGAAAACATCGCGGTAAAAGATAAAAAGATAAAAGACCAGCAAATCATCGCAAACATGCTTTTACTGATTATAAAAATGATAAATGAATTTTCGCGTAATTATTTGTCAGCATTATGTGAAGAAAAAGAAACAAGTAACATTTTTACCTCTAATATTTCACATTTTTGTATTAACTAACAAATATTTATTGAAAAGCAATAAGATAACTTAAGAACTCAAAATCTAGATATGAGTAAAAGTGAAATTATATTAGTATAGGTACTGCATATAGCAATTGACAGAATTTTAAACTTACGCATCTTGTTTCTAATCTTTTTTATACTATACTTTTTCATGAAAATCTACTAATACGCCGTTATAAAAGAAGTCAATTAAATAATGACTATTAATAGTTAGCAACATAAGTAAGTTTACAGTTCTATTCCTTATTTTGAATGTTTTTTTTTATCTCAGTAAAAATATGTTATTTAACATGTAAAGATGAAATATAGAGTTAAAAATATTTCTTACTTTTTCTTGTTCTCGCAAGTCATTAAATGAAAATTCGCTTCAAAATTTTACAGTCACGAAACGCATGTGTGCGATGGTATTATCATGCAATGATTTTTAAGTACTTTATTTTTTACCACACGGTATTTTAAAACTGCGAAGATTTCGCATTAGTTTATTTTCTATCACGATATTTTTGATCGATAGTTTCAAAAAATTGACTACCGGAAAGAGTTTTATACAGCCCGCGAGTACATTCAAATACATATTTGTATAAATGCAATGTTTATTAATTTAGAAGTCAAGCAACAAAAATTATTTTCAAATTTTCTCGGGATTAAAAAAGAACCCCAAACGCGAGTTAAACCACTTCACTACAAGTGTTATTATTCTGTACTATTACGACCGATTTTAAAATCCCCTATCCCTGGAGTTGAATCCCTGGTGGCGCAGTGGTTAGCACGTCGCGCAGCAGCATCTCAGGTCCGGGGTTCGATCCCTGGGCTGGGTAAGGTTGGCTAAGCCTTTCATCCCTTGAGTGAGTCGATAAAATGAGTACCAATTTCTCTTGGGGACTAAACACCGGGGAGGTCCTGCGACAAGCTGACCATTTGTCCGGGGCATATGCTCGTGCACACCGGGGCCCACGATATCCGGGCATTGTTGGCCATGGCTCTCTAAATGCTGTTCATGCCGCTAGTTTAGTTTAGTAGCAAGTCCCTTATCTTGGGGTGATCCTCAATAAGTCACTTACATGGTCCCCGCACATTACATCTGTTATCCAGAAGTTTCGAGTTCGTAAAGCCAAACTATACCTCTTAATTGCTCGAAGCAGTATCTATTGACAACAAGTTACTCATTTACAAGTCCATACTACGTCCACTTTTGTGTTATGCAAGTCTAGTTTGGGCATATACCAAGAAAACTCATAGGAAAAGATTGCAAGTCGATTCTACGTCCACTTTTGTGTTATGCAAGTCCAGTTTGGGCATATACCAAGAAAACTCATAGGAAAAGATTGCAAGTCGATTCTACGTCCACTTTTGTGTTATGCAAGTCCAGTTTGGGCATATATCAAGAAAACTCATAGGAAAAGATTGCAAGTCTGCCAGAATACTGTTCTACGACAAATTGTAAATGCTGAATGGTATGTAAGGAATAATAGAATACATGAAGAGTTAGGCATTGAGTTACTGCGCACTCATTTTTATAACTTAGCCAAAAAATTTCATGAAAGGCAGCAAAATATTGATAATCCCAGTATTAAAATCTGTGATTACGACTATAACAATTTGGAAAATATGAATAGGCCTATGGCCTAACTAAATGTATGGATCTTGTAATATGCAACTCTAATAATTTGACATATGTGTTTATGTATTTATTTTCATTCCTCTTATCTGCTACACTTCCAATTTTCTGTCTGCATTCTCACTTTTGTGTTTATTTCAAGTTCGTGTCTTAATATTTTGATGTTGTGTACTTGATAATTCTTAATGGATTCAATTTGCCTATGTTTGCCTTACCTCATTCTTGTCACAGTCATCAGTTTCTCGAATTTTCTGCTCTCATTAATTTAGACAACAACTCCATTGATATTAATACGTTAACAATATTCTTATCTGACCTTAACAAAATTATATTAAAAAAAAACACCCATTCGATTTATCTTTCGGTTATTGTATACTACCTTTCGAAATGATCAAACTGTTCTACAAGGGGTAGAGCCGTGGCTCGGGCACCCTGGTGTCTCAAACACCATTCTAAAGAGAGAGTGAGAGTTTAGTTTATCTCCGGAGTTAAAGCGAATTCGAATGCCATTGGTTCCGTTTGAGAGATTTTTGTAAGAATTTTTATCTTTCTTTGCAAGAACTGTTGTGCCCAGTTCTTCTTGCAAAGTTCAGTGGTAGTTCTGACCTGAGTTCAATTCCAGGCGACAGGGCTGGCTGCATGGTCATTTTCTTGATTTTCGTGATGTATGCGAGTGAGTTTTCCTTAGAAAGTCCTCCACGAATGCATCACTCCCCTTAGCAAATAACCCTAGCGTGCTTTGATGTAATCACAGTAATCACATTATACCAAACCAAAAAAAGAACTGTTATCACGTTCAACAGTTTAAATGTGTCCCTTTATTTGGCCTGTTTATTCAAAAGGTCAAAAATAACATTTAATACAAGTTTCAATATCTCTCACAAAATTCATGTCCAACAAAGCATAACTGCAAGCAACTATAGCGTGTTCGAAAGATATTGATTTTATGGAATATGTCAACACTAGTCAAACATTTCTTAGAGTTGTGTTGCATAAAGACTGGAAAACACTGTCGTAAACAATCGCAGAAAATGAAAGCAAAATAATGATAATAGAAACTAACTCATAAGTAAAAGGCTGAACTATTTGCTTAAATCGAGTTTCCAATGGTCAATGAATGGCAATTGGAAGTCGACGAAATTTTAAAAGGGGTCAAAGACGATCAAAGCGTCGATAGCCGAATAAGCATGGCCAGTAAATAGATCGGCATAATGTACATCCTTTGATTATAAAAAGTTATTAATATTGTAAAACTGTGGCCTAGTAACGTGGCCTCGAGAGGCAGAACACGTTCAAATTTGCAATCGAAAACCTAACTTTAAATACACACAAACTAATTTGCATTCTAGCTGGAAACGCAAGGGAAAAGTGACAGTAAAAATCCAAAACATAATTTTAACAGGTTAGTAAAATTAAGGAAAACCTTACAAAATTCATGGAGGTCGATAAAGAAAACCATTTTTTCAAAAGGGGTCGATGGAAGAAAAATGATTGGAATCTCTGACCTAAATGAATACCTAAAACGTTTTTGAATTTATACCAAAATATAAAATATTCCTTTCGCTAAAGAATACTTTTTCTCCTTCATATTGTTTCTATTACGTAGTTTGCGACAAGGATGAAAGTGGAATCTCGAAATGAGGTCGTGATGACGTCAGAAAACACGTAAAACGGCTAACCTCCCAAACTCTGAGTTTTACTGACCTTGGTAGAGAGAACCACTTTGGATGCTAATTCTGTGATTTGAGATAATGCGTGAAAAGGCAACGTGCTCATCAGAAGATTAAATAATCGTCTTCTTCATTACGCAGTAAAATAAACTCCAGTTATTTGAATCTGTTATTTTTCTTTCTAGGTCAAGGAGAATTAAGCATTTTCATATATTTATGCGCTTTAATTTTTTTTTGTTGATTTCAATAATTTAGAAATAAAATACTTACTAAAACACTTTTATAATATATATTTTTGTCTTGCTATTTTCTAGAACGGCTACTTATAATAGTAGATTTTTTACTTAACAAAAATTTGATAGTATGTTATTATAGCAGTTTTATTATTTTATATCAATTAAAATTAATGCACTGATTTTTTTTAAAGGACGTTTTCATTTTTTGCAAATAAAAGTAACTTTTAAATTTTCATTCATTTAAATTTAAGACATCAGTTTCTATTTAGTTTCAGGCCAGCCTTTGCTTACTTTAATAAAAATTTATTTTATTGTTTCGTTTTAATATTAGTTAAAAACGAGCTGGGTGTTAAGGAAAAAAATCTGATGTGTACACATCATGACTTCCTTGTACAGAATATTAAAATATGCACATTTTCCCCTTCATTACATTTAAACTTTATTGGACTGAATTACATCTACTTCGTCGATAGCACATAAACCACAATAGAATAAATGCACTCTTAAAATTCACTATATTTATTTACCATAGCGACACTCTGGCGCTAAGTTCACTTAACAGCATTAAATCTCATTCAACTCAGAATGCACAATATTTATATCGTCTGAAGAATTATCTAATCGTTGCCACATGTTCTATTCAAATACTATAATAAATCTAAAACTATGTATAAGAGAAATTAAACAAGCAAACAAACAAAAAATAAAGAAACAGCCATTCACAGACGATTCGGTATTTCTCGCTCAATTAATTCTGTTCTCATTTCGCGACAAGGCAAAAATGCCTAAAAACTCAAAATATCTATATTAAAAATTACCAAGTAAATCTTAAACACTAGTTCATGGAATAAATTCCAGAATGGATTAAGCATGATTTAATTCGCAATAATAATAGAAGGCGTTATCTTTGTTGTTGCGAAGCTTAGTTTCTCTAAATTGGCAACAAATCCGCTATTCTGCTGAGTTTCATATGTAAACAAACATGGCCGCCATGGAAAAATTATTAGGCTTAGCCGCATTTAAACAACTTTTAAATTGTTAATAATACTACAAATATTGCATGCAGATTTACTAAAGGCATAAAAACCTTAACCGAAAGATAAGAACAACATAATTCAATCATTTTTAAAGCAAAAAATGTACAATTTACAAACATATAAGAATAAAGAAAGTGAGGTCACTGAGCCGAGTAACAGAGTGGAGATATATATATATATATATATACTATTGGTGCCGCCGGATATGTAACCAAAATACGGGGTGCACATCTACATGTTATAGCAGTCCTATATACAAAATTTCAACGTTGTGAGTCTACTCGCTTTTGAGTTATGCGAGATACGTACATACGCACGTACGTACATACGTTCGTACAGACACCACGCAAAAATCTCTTCAGAATTAATTTAAAATCATTTTAAACCTTTTTTGGGTGGGGGTAAGAGTTTTTTATTCTGTCCTTATATACAGAAGTCAAGCAAAAACATCATTAAATTTCATTCGATAGCGGTCAAAATGGATATTTTCGTTGAAATTTGATAGCCGAAATTTTTCGCGATTACAATACTTCCTTTTTACTTCGTACAAAGTAATAAAAATGATATCAGTATTGACGCTATGTAAGAAATAGTGTGTTGTGTTATGTTTTATGGAAACAAAAGTATTTCAGTATAATATTTGCTGTATTCGTATACAATAAACGAAATTCTAAAAGGTAAACACATATTTTGTTCACAGGAACATCTGATTTACAGGCGTACATCAAACTTATAAATTTTTCTTTGGCTGCAGTCCGCTCTGCCCGCACGTAGCATATAAAATTTGTCTTAAAGCGCGTACCCAGGAGGCAAGAACATTGTTATATAATGTTATAATTCAGGAAAAAAAAAAAAAAAATGGCGTAACAGCTTTCCATTTTGCGCTTATTTTTAGGTCTTGAGTTACTTATTCTGATTCCGTACCTGTAGTTTCTATTTTTTGTTCCTGTCTCATGAAATCTAAATATGTCTTCTTAGCTGTACTTGACCTCGAGGATTTTCATGCGTCTAATTCCTTATCTCTTAGTCGCGTGATCTTAGGCAATGACAAATTTCCTGTTTTGTACATTTCGTTATTCTCATAACAAAATGTGCTTAAGGGAAATCTCGAGTTCTATCTCTAATTCTATCTAATAAATTTTCGGCTACCTCTTTAAATCGTTAAATATTCGCCACTCTAATTTACGGATTCCTGCCTCTCTGCCTTTGTTCACAAAAAATGATGAAATTTAGTTCGAGGACTCTGTCGTTACTTGTTATGCAATATGTTGCACAAAATAACCACAATAAAACACAATGTGGTTTCTTAGATATATATGTTACCTTTTAAAATTTACTACATATTCCAAGAGGGGATCTCTATATGCATGTAATAATAAAATTCCATAGTCAAAAATACACGTAAAATTCTAACTGTATGTTCTTTTCATTTTTAATGGCGACGGTCTCTTATTTGAAAGTACGTGGAATTAAATTCACAGCCCCGTAGTCAAGTGTTTTTCCCGCCTTTTCTACACGTACAGTTATAGAATGTTTTGGAGATATTTAAAGCGAACTGGAATGGCTGACGTCCTTTATTGGAAGCTCCGCCTTTTCAGAGGCTATAAAAGGACTCGCAAAGGAATATCGGGGTCTTTTCTTTAATGTAACGATGCAGTAAACTTCATACAAAAAGTTATTAGTAATTCTTTTTTATTTACTCCGGAGATCAGAATTTTGTAATTGCTATTTCTCCCGAATAATAATAAATGGATCCTGTTTTTCAAACTTATCGTCTGATACTTTTGAGCTACAACTAGATCTATGATTCTTCATCAATCTATTTATTCCGGACAAAAGCTGGTACATCACATGCATTTAATATGCGAATAAATTAAAACTAATAGATGTACAAAAGAAGTATAGTAATTTTAATAAAAGATAAAGTTATTCTTCAAATTATTTTACTTTTACATAAAATGATTTTGTGCATTTTAGAGACATATGATGTTCCCCAGTACTTTGCCTGTGTTAAATGTAGAGGAACCTAGTAAACTAAGTAGCGACTTATAGCTGAGTTCAAGTATTTAACGATAGAGTCTCTCGAAATACCAATTTTATTCTCTTTCAAAGAAATAATAACAGATGGCCCCTTCTCGGGCTTACAGGAAAGCCTCCAGTCGGGAGTTTAAATAAGGATAAGGAAATAAAGAAAAACTAATCTAATGCTAAACTAAATATACTTAGCCGAAGCTAGACACAAATATCTGACGTAGTTGGCCCTTAATTCAACCTAACTGGCGATTATCAACAGGTACCTATACAATACAGCTGAGCGCAGTAGATTTCAGAATGTAGCCAGACGGCAAGCACGCTATATTAAGGACTCCTAAACTCTCTCCCTCGAGGTAAGCTGAAACTCCTTTAAATACTCATAACTCATTTGCATAAAATGCGATACTAAAAACTAATTTTGGTAAGGAATAGTAGATGGGAAATGAGAATAGACAGTAAAGCATGTTTGAACTTAAAAATAACTGTTAGAAACGTATAGAAACCTCTAAAGACATTCCTTCTTTTTACCTTTTTATATTTTGCACAACAATTTCGCTGTCCATCTGCCATGCAAAATACAGAATTTATTGCGCTTAAGGGGACTCATACACCTTAAACCCCTCATGATCTTCGAATATGTGACTGTTGCGAGAATTGGGATATTTTATTTATTTGTAAAGCAATTACTTCCAACGTTTTACAGTTGACTACATAATATAGCTGCTTTGTAAACTAGTAACCAGAAAGTTTGTGTTGCCACAAATATTTTTGTAAGTTAATCCTCTTCGTGACAAAATATTTCGCCATGTTTCCACATTGCGCGCATGATATTTTAAAAATGGCTAATGCTACATACTTAAAATTTGATGGAATTCTTTATACGGGCATTATTTTCTAACTGAACCAACAATCTGATGAATATTTTAATATTGAAAAATTCTATGGACGAAAACATTAAACATTTTTTAAAAAAAATATATTTTATAAACTCAACTCAAAATAAAATAAAAATTTAACGTGAAATTTTTAGAATTTTAGGTTCACAGTAGTTTCCAAATGTTAAAAAAGCTATATATTAAATATGGAATTAAATTATGAAACAGAATGGTTTAAACTGTGCGCGCAAGTTGGAAACATGACGAAAAATCTTGTCGCAAAACGGATTCAATTATAAAAATATTTGTGGCAACACAAACGTTCTGATTACTATTTCAGAAAGCAGCTATATTATGTAGTCAGCTGTAAAAAGTTGGTAGTAATTGCTTTTAAAATAAATAAGTTATCCCAATTCTTGCAACAGTCACCTATTCGAACATCTTACGGGTTTTAAGGTGTATGAGTCCCCTTAAGCAGAATGTTTGCACCTGAAGGTCACAGGAATTTTTTATAAGTTATTCACGTGTAAGGTTGCTTTATGTTAATTAACAAGTTATTTTATGTTTTGGATCTTTACTATCACTTCTTTTTTCCGCTTTTTCGCCAGAATGCAAATTAGTTCGTGTGTATTTAATGGGAGGTTTTTTTTAGATTGTAAGACAGAGAGTGTTCTGCTTCTCGAGGCCACTCTACTAAGATGCTAGATATGATAGTTCATTCTTGTTTATGGATTTTAAATCTCTGTCTTCATTTCTGAGTAACTAAGATAATGTCTTTTACTTTAAAAACCTAGTGTTTGTTGTCCGAACTAAAGAAAGATGGTGGACAGTAATTCATCACCACCAGGATTTGGCGAGTTATGCAACACCTACCGCTGCCACCGCAGACAGAAATATTGTCCTATGGATTAAGAATGACTCGAATATGGAAGCAGAAGTCCACGAATGAGACGGGTCAGTTTTGGACTAAGGTCTTGTTAAATGGAACGTTGGAACACCACATAAAATGAGCCAAGAGATTTACCCAGCCGCGTACCAAAGCTGCGTTTATAATAAATTATATATTGATGGCTCACATCCAAGCCAAGTTTCCAAGATGAAGATGCTTTGAAGAACATCAGCAGGTGAAATTTAATCTAAGAGAAGCAGGATTCAATATGAGATAACGATACAGCTACTTTAAGATACATTCAATGAGAAAACTCCTCCTCATATTTCTCCTCGTAAGATTCTTAGATATTACTGTAATTCAAAAGAAGATTAAGTAACACTGATAATGAAAAAATGATGACTACGAAGACGTCATATAAATTAAAATCATCGAAGAAAGATGTGATAAGAACTGCTAGAAAGATTTTTTAACCCAGCTGGACTTCTTTCTTCGCTTACACTTAGAGCAAAACTGATAATTGAAGAGATCTGGATAAAATGGCTGTGATGCCCCCTTACCATCAAATATGGCAAAAGCATATTAAGACTGGTGTCAAAAACTGTACTACTTGAACGAAGTTACATTACCGGAGACATTTATTTAAACTAAAGGAAATAAATAGATTAATTAACTATTTGGTAAATTCATCGTTTTGTAAATGAAAATAAAACAGCCTATGAAACTGTGATTTATTTGTGTTACAGTGATTCAGCTGGAAAATCTAGTTCAGTATTTGTAACCTCAAAACCAGCAATTGCTTCTGTACATGATATTATATTACATAGATTGGGACTTCTTGAAACTCTTGTAGAAGCCAGATTATTTTAATGTATTCTAAATGAAACTTCAGAAAGATACTAAATTTTATTTCTGATCTGATTCTATGAATGTTCTTCACTGGTTTAAAGTCAAATCTCGAAGTACAGGTATGAAAGTGTTCTTAAAATCAGAGTTGGAAGAAACGAAAACTCTTTCTTCGTAGATTATTGTACCGAAAAAAGAAACTGTGGTATATCGAGAGTTTAATCGTAATCGAAATTAAAGCTGGCTGAGTGCCAAGCATCGCGAAGTTACTGGAGACGAGAAATCGAGACAGAGGATTGGATTATTCAGTTATGGCTAAGCACACGAGGGCTATCTGCCTAAAGGGAGGGATGCTTTCGTGGAGGACTTTCTAAGGGAAACTGGCTCGTATACACGTTACACATGGGGAAAATCACGAAAAGGCCCAGGCAGCCAGCCCGTTCGCGGGATTCGAGTCTCGGACGAACTACCAGTGTTCAGCGTCTTTACCGCTCTAAATCGAGACAGAGAATGCCGATAGTAGGAATGTACGTGTATCGTGTAAGTGCGAGTGATGATGTGTATAAGAAAGTGTCTATAATTAAATACAGTGTCTTATGAATTCTAAAGACATAGAAGAAAACCTGCGGATTTGCTGTCTGGAGAAGACAACTTAGCTGCTCTGGAGGACAGGGAACTAAAATGGACCGCCAGGAATGATGAAGGCCGCTGGCTACAACAGAATGATGACATTTCTCATATGTTTGAATCTGAGTTTGAACCAGAAGAATAAAATGCTTTTCTTAGCGTAACGAAATTAGAAACTCTTTCTGACATATACATATTCAGCAAACTTTTCAAAATATTACGCATCACAGATTGGAATCGGAGATTTATTTACATTATGAAATACCCACAAAACACAAAGAATGGCTGTTTGTTTAGCTACAGAAGTACCTTCAGCTGGCTGAAGGGTATTGGAGTAAAAGGACAAGTACTTTCCATAAGAATATTCGATTTTAGCCAAAGAAAAACCCCTGTCAACAAATTTTATCAATTCGTCGTTTAATCCTAGAGGAATAATTTTAATTGAAGGGTGTCTTCTACTGTTATTACCAAATTCTTGTCATTTGTCTGATCTTCATGTGGGCCACTCCCGACTGACAGAATACCAGAATCGTACCTTTTCAAGCAATTGGACTGGATTACCGTATTTTCCCTCGCATATAAAACGCACGATGATTTTGGGACAAGAAAGTAAAGGATTATTTGGTTGACGCACTGGTAAAAATTAGCTTGTCCGATTACAATGTAATAGGAAAAAAATATTACATAACGTTATTGAAATCAACTTTTAATTTAGTATAAAACTCGTCATTACAATCAAAACTTACATCCATTAACTGGACCACAGCTCTGTACCTCCTAAATTACACAATAGCCTAAGATGAAGTTTCTCCAAATGCATTTTATCAGTTCATCTTTACTATATACAGTCTTGTCCTAAAAGGATGTTCTTTTGTGTTACCTTATCCTTAGATTAAGAGTTGGCTTTGTATACACTGAGCGAGAAGATCCTTTTTAGGAACCAGAAACGATATCATTTGAAATTTTCACGCCTCGTTGTTCGTTTAAATTGTTGTGAATCTCAAATGGAATTTCAGACTTTTCGGGTTTTTAAAGAAACAGGAGAGACTTGGTATTCTAAAAGAGTTAGCATGCACTCCGCGTATGCGTCGTCGCCAGTTTTTCATCGTTGGTTACTTTCACCACAACGCCACCGTTGGTGTCGGCGCCACCATTGTGTAAGATGCACCAAGTAGACAAGAATGTAGAGAAGAAAGTCTTAAAGAAAACGTATTTCTTATGAACAGGGGAAATGGTATTTAAGATAGTTATACATTGAAGATCAAGATGCTATGAAGAAATGTGTTATTTTGAATTTATGCCGTAACCAGACAGATGCGTTTGAAATTAGCGAACAAAACGAGTAAAATACTACTGACTGCTCATTGTTCTTTATATAAATAAAGGATCTTTGCAGGACATAGTGAAAATGCGTCATAACTTTGTAGTGTTCTTCACTCTTTTTCATTGTTCTTTATATAAATAAAGGATCTTTGCAGGACATAGTGAAAATGCGTCATTACTTTGTAGTGTTCTTCACTCTTTTTCATTGTTCTTTATATAAATAAAGGATCTTTGCAGGACATAGTGAAAATGCGTCATTACTTTGTAGTGTTCTTCACTCTTTTTCATTGTTCTTTATATAAATAAAGGATCTTTGCAGGACATAGTGAAAATGCGTCATTACTTTGTAGTGTTCTTCACTCTTTTTTACTTCCTTGTGCGAAGTACAAAGGAAGTATTGTAATCGCGAAAAATTTCGGGCATCATATTTCCACAGAAATATCCATTTTTACCGCTCCCGAATCCATTTGGACGATTTTTTGCATGATGTCTTTTGACAGAATAAAGAAAGTTTTTTCCAAAACGGATTGTAAAATGGATTTAAAATGTATTAAAAATGGAATTTTTCGTGATTTCTGTCCGTACGTACTATAAATGTATGTATGTATCTCGTATAACTCAAAAATGGTTTACCGTAGAACGTTCAAATTTTGTGTATGGGACTGCTACAACATCTAGTTGTGCATCTCCCCTTTTTATTCCAATAGGCAGAATCAAATATATGTATATATATATAAATACCAATCTTCTTACCCGGCTTTAAATTCCTATCCAGGTCTTCATTTTAGCAGTCGTTGGTCGTAATTACATACTTCCGGTTACAGATGTGTTTTAAATGACGAAAATATTCCTGTTTTGGCAATGTCAAATTTTTAAACAAATTTAATTTCTGAAAAATAACGAAAGCTAACTTTTAATGCGGTCTCCCGGTTCCTATATTTATATTTGGGGAAGTTCCTGTTATGAAAAAATAAAATTAGAAAAAGTTCGGTTCCCATACGAAAAAACTGACCGGAATATCTATAGTCAAAATTCGAAATATTTGATGCTATTTTTAACTTGCCTTCAGAGATCGGTCAGTTAAGTTTGAATAATTCGAGGAAATAAGTTAAAATGAAGTGCAGCAAAAAATGTACATAACTTAATCGGCCGTACAAGCCAGTTTCGGAATTCAGCTTATTTCGGAATCTATCGACGTTGCTTTCAAAAATTTCAAACTCTTCAAAGACAAAACGAAAGTCTCAATGAGACTAAGAAAATGAGGAACTCCTAATTGTTATTTCCCATTTTAAAAGTGAGTAAAATTATGTGTAACATATTTTATCTGGTATGCTACTAATATGTGCGTAGTTTGTGCTTCGACGGACCTAAAGTAAAAATGATATTTTTACGATATATTGTTGCGTGCTTACGGGTTCGTAATAGCCTGAATGCACAAGTCCGATAATAGGTTAATAAAAATGTATTTTTATCAAAAGAAATATTTCAGAACTTCGGAATTTTCACAGAAATATTAATACAAGTGTTCACGGTATCACAGAGTATAAACTACTAATAACTTTAAATACAACGGAATGGAAAGCGCATCTAAAGAGAAAGCTATGTCGGATATCTCACTTCACGCGAAACTAAACACCTCGCAACAACAGCAACTAAGCAAATGAACTCTCTGTCCGGCCTTTTATAGTTTTCAACTGGCCGCGAGAAATTTCTAGTACTTTCTGCTTCTCGAGATTTCTGGAAAGTAATACTAGAGTGGAATTACGGTTACAGCTAACGAAATGGTGAATTATATTTATTCAATTTCAATACAAATTACCGAGATATCCATTTACGTAATGTTAAATGCAGGTGCCCCTGTATTTTTACTTTTCCGGTATGACTTTCTCTTAAAATTTGCCTCCCGCTGCATTGCGCGAGGAAATACAACAGTTTTAATTATAATTCTACAAAAATTACCTATCTAAATACAAAATTCTTAAGAGTATTTTCAACATATATCGTAAATCAGTTTCAACGGTATGCATCAGGTTTTCTTAGAAATGAGTAATAATTGTTTTCCAGACAAAATACAGTCACTGTGTTTATTGAAAATGATAAAACTAGAGGATTATCGAATTCTCCTTATCCTAAATCAAATTTAATGAATCGTTTAGTTTTACTAACCGGTTATTTTTATATTAATTTACTTTACTGTTTTCCTCGCTTCTCATTTTCCTTCCAGAATGTCAATTTCTAGCTCGCGTGTATTCATATGAGGTAGAAAGGAGATAGTAATTAAAGGAAGGTTTTACAGGGTAAAATTAAAACGTGTTCCGCCACGTTTTCTAAGAGCAGTATTCTGCCAACTTTGTGCTATTCTCGCCGTTAAGCTTGTCATGCCGACTTTAGCTCAAAGCCAACTTGCGCGTTTTGCTGTCTGTGTAGCCGTTGGGTTAACTTACATTTAATTAATTCATTACTTTTGATTTAAGCCATAAATGATGGCTGTTCTGTAAGCATGAGCACTGCCTTCTGTTAAACTTTTATTTGAGCTAAATAAGAGAGTCTTTTACACCCTTTCTCAGTCTCTGTGGTACTTTAAATACACAGTGATAATTCAGTTAAGTCTTATTGCTTTCGTCTATGCTACCAAAAAGCACGCGACTCTAAGTAATAAGGAAATATGTTTACTTGATTCTGTCTTTCTAATTAAAAGGTAAAACACTGAAAATTAAAGCTGCTATTTAAAAACAAATGCGAGAGATGTTTAATTACGTAAATAAAAAGGAACTGAAAAAATAAATTAAAATGTAAATGTAAGTAAAATTTAAAATACGTATCTTTATATTGGAAAATTTTTATCGCTTCTTATCAGCGTGAATCCTAACATGTTTATGTCCTTAAGTCCTTAAGTTTTGATAAGTCAAAACCCTTTATCACTATCTGATTGAAAGCGTTAATTTTCCTTTATCTCATTTTCTTTTTTATCATCATTGAGAAAATTTGAAATGGATATCTTGCAAATTTCGATATTTATAACTTTTATTAAGGCAATGCTAAGCAAGGGAAGACTTAATGTCTTAGGATAAATGTCAAAAATTTAAACATAAAACTGTCCAATTTACATTCATGTCTGAACCAAATTTTATTGTAAAGATTATTATTATTCGCTAACTTTTTCTTTGACGATAATTATAAAATTATCTGAAGGATGTATGGTTGAAAAATAACGCATTTAGTGAGTTAGAACTGAGAGCTGATTTAAATACATGTAATGAAATTATGAGTAATAAAATGAGTATGTAATGAAAAATGAATCATTTTTTCAACTTAAACAGAAGAATATAAGTTATTTAATACAGTAAACCCTCGTTAACAGGGATCTTAAGTGCCCGAAAAAATTAAGAATTCGTGTTAAAAAAAACTCGCGTTAACTGAGGACTCCAATTTTACTTTTGGAATAGATCTTCCTGTACATCAGGGATGCCAAACTCATAGGTACACTTGGGCCAAACAAACAAGGTTTAACTTTAGGCGGGCCGCAAAAAATACTACAACTGAAGGCGGGCCGCAAAAAATACAACTTTTCGTTTAATTTTACTACCACTTGGTTTTGATATAGACATACTGAATACAAAGGGCTGGAATAAACACGGTTAACGTTAAAAAGTTAACAAAAATTTATTCTTTCCACAAGAGATAAATCAAAATGCTGAAATATTTCTTCACAAATATTCTAACAATATCACAAAATGTCAAACGTTTAGCAAAAATCAATTCAAAACAGAGAAACTAATTCTATCTCACAGCGAAATCGCTACAAATCAATCACAGCATTAAGAAAACAAACAGTTCGCTAGAACTACAGCTACTACTGAGATGAGTTGTTTGTTCCTGGCTTTTATAAGCTTTATAATTAATTTCTCGAATATACTGGAAACATCTGTAAATATCTGGATTTTTGTGGATGGCAACAGCAATTACGAGATATTTATTTATTAGGTATTAAATGCACGCGCTGTTCTATTTTTAACCTTCCAACGCAGCCGTCTTTTCAAAAATCGTCTGCGTTGCTAAGGCAACATGAAGCAAATCTAATTACAATTCTAAATTAAAAAAAAAAACTAAATAAATAAATAACTATGAAATCCGTAACAATATGAATAAAGTAATAATTAATAATAAAGCAAAGTGCATGCACATGCAATGCACCAATATATCGTACAAAACTATAATTGGAAAACTGAGACCACATTCGGCTATCGGGGGGCATATTTCACAAGTGCACATCAGCGTAGCCACTGAGGGAGGAGTTTCGAAAAGTGGACCAATTGGCTTCTATTACCCTTATGACGCTAAATCTTCGTGCATGTGAGCATATGTTGTTTATGTTTTAATTTGCATTTGTTTCCCAGTTATAAATGTACGGCGTAATAGCAGAAAATCTCGTAGTAATTTCGTTTTATGAGTTTACTTAATTGCTGACATTTCACTTTCGCGATTTTTATCACGCATTATTATTTGGATTATGGTTCTTTACATTAAGAAAATGACTCGCGCTACAATTAGCTTCGAATATTACGCATTTACTAACACCTGTGGATTAACAGAATTCAAGTGTATAGGTTTTTTAATTGAGCTGAGAAGGACTGAAAGTGTTTGCTGAGTATTTCTTGTGTAAACAGTATATTTAAGAGTGAGCAGTTTTTAAATGCGAAATTTAACACACTAAATGAATACAAATGCAAATTAGTAAAGTTCACTTTGAATAAAATTCTGCATTGGCTACTACTATAGAACATCTTTTTCATATAGATTGCAATAAAAAGTGCTGACTTCTATTTACATATATAATTGGTGTAAATATTTTTCTCATATGCATAGTTTTATGTAAAGAGAGCATTTGGGATCAGATGTTCATCACATATTTCTTTCTTCATCAAGTAATATTTCACATGGATATTTTTGGAGTGTCAAATATGTGTTTGTATTTATTTCAAATTCTTTCAACCAGATAGTGAAATCTTCAGAATTGTTTATATTTGATCTAAATTTACAATGAAGACTTTCAGAAAAAATCGACGTTGCTTTAATTATTCTGTACAGAAAATTGCGTGGCAAAATATTTTCAACCATCTTGTTTAAACCTTAAAGCACGCGAAAGGTCATGTGACATGACAGAAATATTACTGTATGCCCATTGGTCCAGCCTAGAAGCCACTCCCTCGGTGGCTACGCAGATGTGCACTTGTGAAATATGCTATCGGGGGATGCGTACAAGCTCTGAGTGCACGTGTCCCCCAAAAGCCGAAGGTAGCTGAACGCAAGCTACTCACACGCATTTGAAATTTAAGTAGTGTGTGTGTCAGCTCGCTGTGAGTAATCTAACAACACTGAATAATTTATGGTTAATTACTTAGCAGTAAACATTTCATTTTTTTCTTCGTCGATATGTTATTTTATTATTATATATTATTATTTGCCGATATATTGGCCGGGCCGCAAAAATATTTGTTGTGGGCCGCATGCGGCCCGCGGGCCGCGAGTTTGACATCCTTGCTGTACATTAACTAATTTACAGTATATAGTTACATAAGTACTACAATACATTATGTATGTTGTCATAGAAAACACTACAGTAGTACATGAATTACTGTATTGTAACTTGAAAAAATGCAATCACAAATCGTTTTTTGGTAAAACATTCCTGTGTATTGCGCTGTCGCAGACGGGAAAGAAACTCCTGGTGACTTCATGGCCAGATGTACTCATGGCTTTCGTAAAAGTAGCGGTCAATTCGAATGTTACAACAAAATGTTCTAGTGTCCAAGACGTGTTAAATTTCCGTGAAAGATGGGAAAAAATGATACAGTCCTCCTCACTCTTTTCTGATGATATTTGTTGTGCTTCAGACGCAACTGCGTGCGCTATCATGGTACTTGTCACCTTTCACTCCGAGGGCACAACTTGGGAAAAGATTGCAAAAAACGTCCAGTTTCGTCCGCACTGTAAACACCATACGAGACATACTTTCCTCTCTCGTTGATCATTATTTATGCAACCGTTTGTTCGCTTCTTCTTCATCAGCTTTTATTTGCTTCACCACAGATTTCTAACGATGTGACATTTCGGTGTGTCTCTTTTGGAACCGGTGCAGCGAACCAGCAGAACACCTGGAATCTTGAATTTCAAAATTTTTGCAATCTCCTTTGCTTTGGACTAAATTATGGGTCAACTTAAAGGTACGTTGGAAGCGCGTATATGGTTGAACCATTCTAGAAGTAAACTCTCGTTAACAGGAATCTCAAGAGTCCGAAAACATTAAGAATTCGTGTTAAAAAAATCCGCGTTAACTGGGGACTCAAATCTTATTTTTGGAATAGTTCTTCTTACACATTAACTAATTTACAGTATATAGTATAAGTACTACAGTACGTTGTCATAGAAAACACTATGGTACTACATGAATTATTGTATAGTAACTTGAAAAAATGCACTCGCAAATCGATTTTTTTTGGTGTGTATTGGGGTGGAAGTTTCAACATCTTCGCGCTTAACACTGAGAAATAGAGTGCAGCATAGGCCCACCAGCGGCCGAGCGGTAAAATCACTGAATACTGGTAGTTCGGTCCGAGGTTCGAATCCCGCGAACGGGCTGGCTGCATGAGCGTTTTCATGGTTTTTCCCACGTGTAACGTGTATACGAGCCAGTTTACCTTAGAAAGTCCTCTACGAAGGTATCTCTCCCCTTAGGCAGATAACTCTAGTGTGCTTTGCCGTATTCTCAATACAGCATAGCATTAAGATTTTTTTCACGACTTTTTAAGTATTATAGACAAAATAGATCTGGCAATTCCGTACTTTTCTTCAATATATCATGTTATACTTCCTATACGATTATTAATTCTGTTTTCATATCTATGGCTCTCTTCTTCCTCTGGGCCACGAATCACTCTCATACTACTTGCAGTTTACCATTAGGTGTTGTGTCCTGAAAGTTACCAGAGCGTCATCTTCAAGTCTGTTGTACAGTGCCGCTAGAACCTTCAGAGAATAAAGACATGTCAGAACGTGCTGAAAATCCACATGTATCTAAACTACAGTCCAGTAAATCTATGTAAGTATTTTATTTTAAATACCATTTTATTTTTTTCTCTTTAAGTTTCTTTTAAAAAATGTTTTAAATTGTGTTAAATGTGTAAAAGCAGACAATGCTTCCTTGTTCTCTAACCAGTGTTCCGCAGAACACAGTTTGGGAAATGCTGCTGTAATGTATGCTGCTATTCCCACGCTGCTGATAAAAATACTGGGAATTGTTTAAAAAAAAGAACTTGCGTTGTTGGTATTGCCGTTACTAAGCTTTTTCTTTCCTTTACAATCATTGTTATTTGTATTGCTTAAACACTTTTAGCGAAAACACTTTTAGTACGAACCAAAGTAAATAGTGTAATCGCGAAGCATTTTCGAGTATCGTATTTCAACGAATATTTCCATTTTGACAGCTCTCGAATTAACTTAGACGATTTTAGCGACATTTGTACGTACGGACAGAATAAAAAGGACTATTTTTTCCAAGACAGATTAAAAATGGATTCAGAAGGGAATTCTTTCGTGATGTCTGTATGTAAGCACGTTTGTATGTATCATGCTCATTATTATTATTGATTAGCCATAGAAAGTTGAAATTTTATATTTAGTTCCTTGTATATTTGTTTTATACTTGTTTTATATTTAGTTAGTGCAGTTCCTTGTTTTTTATTGCAATCAGCCGCACACACACGCACATACACACACACACATATATATGTATATATTTGTTTTGTGTATATGTGTATGTGTGTGTGTATGGGTGTGTAAGATAAAAAATTTGTAAATCAAAATTATAATTTAAACTAACCTTTAATTCCCCCTCTCTGTTTTACAAATCGTAATAACTTCTCTGGATTGCGTCATTCCTAGATCATTCCAATTCGCATGGCCTGCGTAGCGCTGATGACGTAATAATTGAGAACTGAAACTTTTAACTCAAACCAAAACCTTTCTCTTCGTGTGCTTTCATATTGGATAACTACGCACTTTAGCTTTTGCCTCTGTCCCGCTTGGACGCTGTTTCCGTCTGCTCTGTTCCTATCGCAACAATAACAAAAAAATAAATTTTCTTGAATAGGCCCGACTAGAGTGTCAAGTGAAATGTGGCCACAAACGCCAATGGCAAATAGAAATGGAATTAAAACTGCCTCGACTGTCAAGTTTTTTAGATATTAACGACGTCAACATATTAGCGTACTATGCAATCAGAAATCTTCCCTTTCAATATGGCTCTACGATCTATCCTATCTGGGTATTACACATCAACACTGCTCCGTCTTTTCCTTGCTATTATTACATATATATGTAAGATAAAAATATGAAAGCGAACTTCTAAATTTAGTTGTCTTTTAGTTAAATCTTTTAGTTTTATTTAATTTGGGGACTTCTGTCACTGTCTAAAAATACCGCCATGAGTCTAAACTGTGTCATTCAAAGTAAGCATGCGAGCTTACGTATTGTTTAATGCAGATGTCTCTTGCCCAATCAAAATAATTGTAAACCAAAAATAACTCCAAGTGAAATTTGACTTCCTTCCTCCTTCCTCTGAAGTACTGCGACTCTCTCTCTTTTCGCTTAAACTTTCATCCTGTTAACACGCTTTGCTGCAATCATCTATGTGCTGCTATGACAACTTCTACCGGTTTAATATCAAAATTGTGAATGTTCTGGAAGTGGGAACGATTGGAGTGCCAAGTGAATTGTGGTTAAATTCTTCTGTGTCTTCAATTCTGATGTTTTCCACTTTCGCCATGACCACACCCAGACTCTGAAGTGACCAGTGCTAAGCTTCATCATTTCCAGTGTCTGCCTATCAAAATGTTACATATATATTTAGATAGATAGATCATTCTTTGTATGCATATATATATATTTACCCACCCTGTTATCCGGCTCAGGGAGCTCTGTTTTTTTATTCTTATATGTTGGTACATTGAGCCTTTTTTGCTTTATTATGCTGTCCTTATGTTCCGTTTAAGGTTTTTGTGCCTGTAGCTAATCTGCATGCAATCTCAAATTGAAGAAATATCGGGAATTTAAAAGTCTAGGTGTCGGTAGGCCTAATAAGGCCGTCATTTGTTTACATTTGAAACTCTTGATAGAATTAAGCAAGGAGGTTAGAATAGAAGGAGGGAAGGTTCAACTCAAACGGTGAAGCTTGGCGGCCATGTTACTGTTATCGCTGTGACTTGTGCAAGGAAGTCCGTAATTACAATATTTTTTCTTTTTTTCTTTTTGAAGCATGTCAGCTTGTGTTGTATATGAATGCACAAACAGATTTTCGAAAAAGATTCCTGAGATTACTTTTCCCGTGTAAGTATTGATTTTCTTTCTTTCTTTTTTTTTTTTTTTTTTTTTTTTTTTTTTTTTTTTTTTTATGTAATTTGATAAGTTAGGTAAAAAATATCACAATGTCATGTTGTTTTCTTTCCAGATGTGAAAAAAAGAACTTAATAATAATAATCAAAATATGTTAAATACATTTTAATGTTTCTGTTTATAGCTGGCATCTTTGTTCCTTAACATACAATGATGTATGCTAGAATTTAAACTGTATAATTTGAACGTTTTAGGTAATTCGTTTGATAATTTTCATGAAAAGTAAGACACCAATTGTTACTATTTTTATGAATTGTAAAGGTGTTAAACAAAGTAATGCTTTTCTTTATGTATTAATTATTAATTTTTAAGTTTTGTGAACTGTTAGGAATATAATTTGTGCATTTGATCAAGATAAACTAACTTTTCTGTTGTTAAAAAAATTTTTTTTTGCATAAATTTACAAATTTGTGGGCAGTATAGCGATAAAAGTAAGTAAAATATTTACACAACTGAACATGTGGAAAAGATGTATCCAAAAATATAGGTATAGGTATATTTCTGTAATTCAGCTTAATTAAAGGCAATTTCTTTGAGATTTATAAATATGAAACGCGCATAAACTGAAATCACTGAATTCACATAAATCTGTTTTATTTTATTAATATTTATTTACTTGTTGTTATAAGGTTGTTGGTTGTGAAAAGAATCTATTTAAACTTTCATTTAAAAAAAATGCAACTTGTGACTATTTTTTTAGAAAATTATCTGCTATTAATTTCAGGTTAAAATTATTTTAAATGATTCTTTAATAAATTACAATATTAGGAATAAATCAGAAATATCACTTCTTAAAGGAAAAATTGGAAAGTACACCCAACAGGTTGCTAATAAAACCTAAACAAATTCTTGAAATATGCAGAAACATTATTTTTAAAGGCTTTAATGTTATGCATATGCATTTAGATTTCGAAGTATTTCTTAATGATGTTCTGTACGTAGTAAATTACGGATATCATCTTTATAACTTTAAAACAAAAAACTAACAATAGCGAAGCATTTCATTATAAATTTTACATATTTTTAGTGGAAAATACATGCACGGAACAGCTTAAAAACACGTATGTTTCACTGCCGTAATGCAATATTTTGAAGTTACAAACATGGACGCCGCTTGTTCGGTGAAGTTTCATTCCCTGATAGTGGAGGAAACTGCGAACCCTCCCTCCTTCTATTCTAACCTCCTTGGAATTAAGTCATGTGGTGCACCAACTTCAGTGTCTTTTTGCTCAGTGGGTCGGAACGTTAACTTTCAATTCTGTGCACCTTCTTTTTTCCCGGTGACTTGTTTTGGCGTCTAGTTACTAATTTTAATTGTAAGAATTTTTTTAATGTTTTTATCTATATATTTGGTGTTTTACCTTCTGTATTTTACAATTTTTAATGAAGATGTTATGAGTTTTTATGTATTTCTGCTTTGCCGCGAAAACAGAACTGAATTTATTGAATGAAAAATATATCTCTAATGAAATTCGAGGAAATAAATTCAAAGGAAGTGCATAAAAATGTGTATAATTTAATCAAGGAATCACAAGGAAATCATGTGATGTCCACATCAGATTTTTTTAAGAATAGCATATGGCTAAAAGGAGAAGTCTAATTTCAGCAGAAAGATAAAGAAAGCTGTGCTACATTCTGATACAAAATTGTGTCACGGAGTATGAGAAGTTTGATGATAAGGTGTAGAAGGACCAAAATGCTGTTAAGAAAACATAATCAGAGGAACTTTCACAGTGCAGTCGTAATACGTCACCTGTAATTGTGTCACAGGGTTATATACGGGCTCTGTTACAGAAGAAATTTTCATGTCATATTTTGTTTCCTACCACGTTTTTAAAACCTGATTTACGCGTCTCGTGGCAATATGGTCCGCCTTTTACGGAGGGTTACAATAAAAACCTAATTGCGTACTGGAAATTTTATTTTTAAAGCACGCGCTAACAAAAAATGCTGAAAGTGAATAATATAAACGCAGCAAATATCAACAAATATCACATTCACTTACATTTCGATATTTCTCTGTGCGTACATTAACTGATAAAAGAATTATAACGTACAAATGTGTTGATTCATGCTTTTGACAAACCGTCATTCTCGTATCTTTTAGATATGCCCAAGGCAACCCAGATATGCATAAATAAAACGTCATTCATTGATCTAGCTGGCATGTTTGTTGTTGAATCGCTTAGATACGTCCTAGGTTACTACAAGTTTCAACTCGTTTCACTTTAATAACGGTTTTATTGATCATTGTTAATTCAATTGGAATCTGCTGTCGCCATCTATCGGCAATATTAGTAACTTATTTAAGTAAGACTGGATCTTCGTGATTTGATATAAAACGACTGAAAAGTGTCCGAATAAACGGTAATGTGAGATAATACAGTATAAATCTATTTTTTTAAATTGAAGATAGATTATTAATGTAAATAGTCGTAGATAAAATCATCATTTTATTGCCAGCATGACACAATCAAAAATATAATTACAATGCTTTCAATTTGGCATGTAATTTTTCTTTTTTTACCTACACCATGGAAAAGAAGAAACACTGGAAAATTTCTGTAGAAATTTTAGATACGCTGGTTGTACTATTAGATACAATTTTCAAAAATTGTAATTCATTAAGTTGAACATTAAAGAAGTGCATTAAAGGGAGTAATAATATATGCTTTATAATAATAATATATGCTTAATATGGGAGTAATAATATATGCTTTATAATAATAAATAATAATATTTATTAAAGGGATTAATATATGCTTTATAATAATATATGCTTTATTAATATATGCTTTATAAAATGATATTTTACAAAATAGTTTATTGCAGCTTATCGTACTGGACGACGCATTAATTTATTGTATCTTTATCACCTTGGACAGTCCAGTAGTTATCTTAGGATGACTGCTAATTCGAACGGCAGGGTTCAAGTTCGAATCCGTTCTTTGTGTATGCTCTCCCCCTCTTTCAACAGATTAATTTCGGTCTCCTCCTGTGGTGTACACTAGGCAAAGTTCCCATCGATGAGATTGTAACTACTTGATGGGTTCGGAGATAAAATGTAAAAGCAAATTTTGGGTAAGAAAAAATCTTACTAAGAAAACTGAATATTGATATGACAAAGAGAAAAGACTTAAAGAAAAAAAAAATCTTAAAAAAAGGGAACTGAAAGCTTTCAGACGTTATATTACGCCCAAAAGGACGTTTTTTAAACTTTTTGTGTGTTACTTTAATTTATAGAATACCATGTTCCTCGCACTTAAACCACATTAAGTTCAATTCAACATCAATACCACAAAATATTTAAAAACGGCATATCTTTAGTGCAGTGCAACTTTTCGTAGAGTGTTGCCATTGCTCGCTCTGAAATCGCTGAGTTTGTTAATCAGAAATTCGTTAAAGTTTTATTAAATATGAAATAGGTAATGAATCAAATTCAAACTTCAAAGTTCGGTTTTACAGGTGCCCATGTTCGGGTGGAAGATTACGTTATTCAAACTTTGGTGGCTCTAAGTACCGTCGTTTTATCGCAATGCGTGAAACACATATACATTCATATAGATTCTCTTTTATTTAATTTCTTTTAATTGATGTAATTAAAAGTATGAATGATGAATGATGTAAATTAAAAGTATTTGGCTATAAAAAAAAAAAAAAAAAAAAAAAAAAAAAAGATTTTTTAAGATTTTACATTAATCCCAAAGGGAAGTTTTTTTTAACGTTTTGCGTGTTCCTTTATTTATTAAATATCACGTTTTTCGCCCTTAAACCATAACATTCAATTCAACAGCAGTATCACAAAATAATTAAAAAATATCATATCTTTAAAATTTCCGATACACTGATACTCCGATACAGTCTCGCGCACTGCAGATAAAAATGATAAAAATGTCCGCCCACCCGTACCTTGTTGCTATTACTGGCTTTGAAATCGTTGAGTTTGTTAATAAAAAAATTGGTTAAAGTTTTATGAAATAGATAAGAAAACAAATTCCAAGTTCCAAATGTGAGCTTCCAGATGCCCATATTCGGGTGGAGAACTACGCTATTCAAAATTTGATGTCTCTAGCTACCGCTGTTTTTTCACACTGCGAGAAACATACATACGTTCATGCAGATTCTTCATTATCTAATTTATTTAAATATAATGCAGGGCTTTATATTTTGTGGCAACAAATTGAAAAGTGAAACGCCGTTTATAGTGAACCAACGCAAAATGCCAAAACGAAATTAATAGTCCTTCTGGGCAAATTGTTCTTTTGGGTGAAAAAAAATAATATTGTATTAACATGAAATCCCAAAAGAATTTGTCGTTGTCGTTCTAATGTTAACCCTCTTTTTATTAATAATTCGATTTTGTTCTAGTGTCTGTTTTAAAATAGTTGTTTCTAGAATGTATAGCAGAATATGTCACTGTACAGTACAACAGAATATAGCATTATTCTTCTTAATAATAATAATTAAATTTTCGCCTTTTGCCGCATCTAACATAATACCGATTAACCCACTTCTTTCCTCATATGGTTATATATTTCCTCATATAGTGTATAGTTCTTACTAAAACTCTATGACATAAGCGCGTTTAAAAAACAAAATAAAGATTTTTCTCTACTAAGCATGTCAGAATGTCTCTAAATAATCATATCTTTTTAGAGAGATCATATAGCTCAGAGCCACTGTAATTTTAGAAATAGATTTAGAGACATATCGCAGCAACGAAATCTACGATGTGATTCAATCTTTTATAATGCAATTTTTTTTATTCCTTTGAAAGAAATAATCATAATTTTATGCATTTTTCTATCTTGGTCTCCTCGACTGAATTTTTACTTTCATCGATTTCTACTTCGATAATTATAGTTAACTGGTTCTCAATTACTGCGATATTACGATATTACGATTATTACGATAATTAAATCTACCTTGATATGAAGATTTTTTATATTATATTCATACAAGGGCTCTGTTAAACTGCGCATTGCTATTATAATGAAAACATAACTGGATATATTTGCAAGCAAATTTGTAATGATATTGTAAGCTATTTTGAATTTCGCCGTATGATAACACATATTCTTTTCGTACACTTTTCCACAACATTGAGCCATCTCTTTCTCTCTCTCTCTCTCTTTTTTTTTAGAAAATATTAAATAAAAAAAGCTTGAAAAAAATCTGAGAGGTTTCAGATTTTAACGATCGCCCAAAGGAGTTTTAATTAAGGTTTTTGACACTCTCACTTAGCTCTCAGTCTAAAGGTCTGCTCTTGCACTCACACCTGTTAGGGCTTTTTTGTGTGTGTCGTTTTAACTTTATTATTAAGCTTTTCTTTATTATTAAGTTTTAACTTTTAATATTATTAATTTAACTTTATTATTAAGTTTTCTTCGTATTTACGCTATATAAAGTTCAACAAACAAATCACAAAATTTTTAAAAGCTACATAACAACTTGTGTTTAGAACTCCCAGTGCACTATAAGTGATGCCACACATTTTTATATTTTTAGCTCAAAGGAGCGTTAACTCAGAAATGCTATTAGTTTCGAAACAGGAATTTACGTTGAATCACTATAAACTGCTGAATCACTTTTCTGATTGTTGCCGGCAAATATTATCGCATGTATTATTTTAAAAGAAATTAAGTAAAAGAGAATCTATATGAATGTATATGTGTTTCACGCATTGCGATAAAAAGACTGTACTTAGAGCCATCAACGTTTGAGTAACGAAGTCCTCCACCCGAACATGGGCACCTGGAAAACCGACCTTTGAAGTTTGAATTTGATTCATTACCTATTTCATATTTAATAAAACTTTAACGAATTTCTAATTAATAAACTCAACGATTTCAGAGCGAGCAATTTCAACACTCTACGAAAAGTTGTACTGCACTAAAGATATGCTGTTTTTAAATATTTTGTGGTATTGATATTGAATTGAACTTAATGTGGTTTAAGTGCGAGGAACATGGTATTCTATAAATTAAAGTAACACACGAAACGTTTAAAAAACATCCTTTTGGGCGTAATATAACGTCTGAAAGCTTTCAGTTCCCCTATTTTTAATTTTTTTTTCTTCAAGTCTTTTCTCAGTTTGTCATATAAATATTCAGTTTTCTTAGTAAGATTTTTTCTTACCCAAAATTTACTTTTACATTTTATTATTAATTTTTTATGTGTTAATTTTATTTATTAAGTATCACGTTCTTCGTACTTAACGCCACAAAAAATTCAGTTCAGCAACAAAATCACAAAGTATTTAAAAACAGCGTATTTTTTTTTTAAATTAGCCGCCTAAAACACTTACCATATAAAAGTATATATGTATATATTGATTTTAATCAGTCCAGCTAGTGTAGTTTTATAAAAATATGGTATATGTCTAATTATATATTTCGTGATTGTAATACATGTTTTTATTAAATCAACCACATTAAAAAATAAATAAAATATTCTTAAGTATTTATTATATAATTCTGTTTATTCTTTTTAAATCTTTTAGTTTATTACGCAGCAACCTTCAAAATTAAATTTGAAAGTATTTTAGGCATTAATGAACGGTAACACAATAGCGCGTGGAATATAAAAAGTATTTTATTTCCGGCGACGGCAACATATTGCTTTCATAGAGTCGAATTTTTTAACTTAAAAAAAAAAAAAAAAAAAAAAAAAAAAAAAAAAAAACTTTTTTTCGAATGGCGAAGATCTCAGGAGGTGGAGATGAAAATGAATCTTAAACAGTATTGCCACTGCTAGTTCTCAAATCATTCACTTTGTTCATCAAAATTTAATGAATTTTTGAGTAATAGACTCAGCGATTTGAAAGCGAGCAGTGGCAATACTGTTCGAAATAAAATATTTTTATCTATAGAGCACCAGACTGTTGCCATTCGGTTAAACGAAAGATATTTATTAGCCCAAAAGGCGTTAGCCCAGAAGGGCTTTTAACTTCGTTTTGGCATTTTGCCTCAAAAGTCGGAATCACTTTTCAAATTGTTGCCACCATATAATATCGCCCGTATTATATTTAAAGAAATTAAATAAAGAAGAATCTGCATAAATGTATGTATATTTCTCGCATTGTGAATAAAGACGGTATCTAGAGCGATCAAATTTTAAATAACATAGTCCTCCACACGAATATGGGCACCTAGAAGCCCGAATTTGGAATTTGTTTTATTGTCTATTTCATATTTTGTAAACCTTTAACGAATTTATGATTAAAGACTCAACAATTTCAAATCGAGCAGTGGCAACACGGTAGGGAATAAAATATTTTTATCTTCAGCGCGCGAGACTATCTATCGGAAATTCTAAAGATATACTGCTTTTAAATATTTTTAGCACAATGTGGAGTTAATCCGAATGCTTTCGAAATGTGTATGCGTCTTAAATTTAAAAAAAAAAAAAAAAAAAAAAAAAAAAAGCCGTTTGGGAATAATATTGTTACGGATTTTGTATTTAGTTGGTTATTTTTAATAGAATTGCAATTAAAATCGTTTTATTTTTCCTTGCAATGCAGCTCGTGAAGAGAGTTATAAGAGAAAGCTACGCCGAAAAAGTAAAAATGCAGAAGCGCGCGCACTTAATAACTAGATATCTCGTAATTTACATTTAAACTGAATAAATGTAATTTACTACTGTGTTATTTGTGACCGTAATTCTACTCTTTTGCTTTCCAGAAATATTGAGAGAACGGCAATTATGAGAACATTCTCGTGCCCGATTAAAAAGCTTAAAAAAGCCGGAGAAAAACATCTCACTTAGTTTGTTGGTGCTGGTTGTAGCGAATTCACGGTGAGATCGGGTTAGCTTTCTCTACGCTTTGGATTGCGTTCTAGTTAACGTTTTAGTATTTTAAAATATAACTACTGTGTGATATTATGAAATTGTACGAATATCTTTGAGGGAAAATCTAGCGTTTTGTTACATTTCTTGTGATAAGAATAAATTTTATTAACTTTTTATCGGACTTGTACATTCGATCTACTACGAAAACGTACGCACACCAACAATATAAAATCTGCAAAGTTTTCAGATTTTATTTTTATAAATAAAAATTTTTTTAAAAATTGAAATCTTTCAGATTTTATATTACGCCAGAAGGGGTGGTTTTTTTAACATTTTGTGTGTTACTTTTATTTATCGTGGTTTTTCGCAAGTAAATCATTTCCGATAGAAGATTTAGAATTTCCGATAAATTTTCCTATCCAGCGGTTCAAGGCCTGGATTTTTCCATACAGCATAGTTCAGTTTAATTAAAAACCGAATTATAATTAAAGAAGAAGTTACAAAAAATGCAAGGTCTCTCAAGAAAGCGCTAATATATATATATATATATATATATATATATATATATATAAACTGAAAGGTCTCAGATTTTAAATTACGTCTAAAGGGGCGTTTTTTTAACGTTTTGTGTGTTACCTTTATTTATTAAATATCATGTTCTCCGTACTCAAACCATAAAATTCAGTTCAACAGCAATATCGCAAAATAATTTTACAATGTGCATATCTTTAGAATTTCCGGTAGCGCGGAGATAATTTTTTTTTTCAGACAGTGTTGCCATTGCTCGCTTTGAAATCGTTTAGTTTGTTAATAAAAAATTCATTGAAGTGTTAAAAAATATGAAATCGATAATGAAACAAATTTCAAATTCAAATTAGGGTTCCACATGTTCATATCCTACGGAAGATTACGTAAATCAAACTGGATGGCTCTAAGTGCCGTTGTTATGCGAGAAACCTACATACAATCATGCAAATTCTTCATTATTTAGTTTCCTTAAATATAATACAGGGCGATAATATTTGGTGGCAACAATTTGAAAAGTGTTTCGCCGTTTCTAGTTTTCAACGCAAAATGCCAAAACGAAATTAATAGTCCTTCAGGTCAAATTGCCCCTTTGGACTAAAAATAAATATTTTTCCGTAAATAATTTATTTCTTTTTTAAACAATATACATTATGAAAAGCAGTAATCTGGGGATTTCTTTCAAGCATACAAAAAATTAATGAAAAAACGCCACCTTTTAAAGAGACACATTTGCTTGTTTTTTGCTACTTAAAAAGTTAAATCTTAAAGCAATATTTGGCACTTGCTTGGACGTAAAGCATCTTCAATGTTTTTTCACCGCTGAACAATATTTAGATTTAATAAACATAAAGATGCGGTGCTAAATGGCAATGACATCTCAGAAATTGTGGGAAATCATTTCTAGTTCCGATTCACAATTCGGTCAATTTTTGTTGAAACACAATTTTTGAGTCACTCGATAACTCAATAAATTTCTTTTTATCAAATATGGAAAATGATTAAACTCATTAACATTAATTAATATAACTTCTGAAAAAGTCTCATTAACGTAATTTCTTTAAAGTCAGGTAACTGGATTAGATTTTGCAACCAAATTTCGGATTTTAGAAACTCTGACATACATCATTAACTCTATATTTACTACTTCACAGCTAACACATCCACAGAAAAAGGTGTTAGTTTCCACTCATGGTTAGAATTAATCTCTCTCATTTACAGGAAAATTTTTAAACTTGGGCCCCAAAACGAACTGAAGTACTAAATATTACTTCTTCTTGAAGGAATGCTCATGAAACAGCAACCTTTCATTCCATGGAATTCAGCGAGGAAAGAATTAGTCTTCTATAACAACGGCGGTTCTGCCGATCATCTTCTATCCTTGTACGGAAGCAATAGAAAATGGAGAGATGTTGAGACTACTTTTCTAGACTGGTTTCAAGCTATTAATGGACTGTTAAATGAATACAAGCCACTCGAAATTTATATGCAGAACAGAGCTGAAGCGAAACAGCAACTAGTTTAAGAAACTAAAGAATTGAGTTTTACATATACGGATTATGAAGTTGGTTACGTGGCCCAAGAGGAGATCTTTATAAACTAGATAAGAAAATTAAAGCTGTGAAGAACGTAGCTTTGACAAGCTAGGAAGTTCGTTATAAATGCTCTTTTCGCTGTTGCTGAATTTCCACCTTTGGATATGATTATCTTACATTATATAGGTTACAAGCACTAGTGCCTTGCAAATTTCACTAGTTTTCACTTTGATCGACTATTGCTCTTGTCTGATCTTCCTCATCCATCTACAAGACAACCAGCACGAATTTTGGATAGTATGGGATATTAAAGGAAACTCTTCCTCAATTGTTTGCTATACGGATGATAGTAGAATTGATGACAAAGTTGGTTTGGCTAATGTCATCTTTGAGAATGGTGTTGAAATTGAGCAGCACGAATTTCGTATTAGAAATGAATGTACTGTTTATATATCTGAACTTCTCTGTATTAATCTTATAATTAGGTGATTCCTAAATCAGGATGGACATGTTTTCAGCTATTGAATCTAAATGGATTCTCTATCCTCCCTTGAGTTCCTAAAAAATATATCATCATGTAATGATATTGTTACGAAATGTACAGGCGCAGTAAGATGGCTTCCCCGCAAAGCAGTTTTAGGGTTGCCATAAAATTGCAAAGGAAAGCAGGGTTGCCACATTTGGAGAGAAATCGCACATTTGGCGACAAAATTGGCGATATACCATGGATGGATGGAGAACCTTCAGGAACGAATTCTTATCGGTTTAGCCCAGAATGTTCTCGAACACAAGCCGAAAGTTATATAAACCCTGCTAGTCAGCAGATCAGTTAGTGTGTGTCTCTCACCGAGTGAGTGTGTCTCGTCTAGCAAGTCAATCCTTGCGGAGTCTATCTAGTTGACAGCCGGGCAGAGAGTGCCGAGTGGGTCGTCGAGTGGACCGAAGGAGTCTGTCTGTTAGTGTATCGCGGTTAGTGCATAGTCGAGAGAGCGTGTTGAGCTCCGGGAACCATTGAACCGAAGAGTCGGGAGCTGTGCTCATGTGTCGTCGAGTGCATCGCGAGTTGTAGCGTGGAGAGTCTCAAGAGTACGTGGAGTTCCGAGAACGACCAAGCAGAGTCGGGAGCTGTATTCCGGAAAGCAGAGACGGGTGTTTTGCAGGAAGCTGTCTCCACCATTATTGCCTGACAGTGCGAAGGCTGTGTCGTTGATTGTTCCAGCGTGTTTATAGTAGATTTTCGACGACTGTAAAAAGTGTTATTGGAGCTATCCTGATTAATATTGGCTAAATAAAGTGTGCTCCGATACTTCATCATGTGTCGTCGTTATTCACTCCAGATCTACAAACCCCGTACGAACGTGAAGGAAGAAAATAACGCAACAACTGGTGTCAGAAGAATATACTCGTAGAAAAACGCAACAATATTATTAATGTACAGCAGTCTATTGGAGGAGGGTATTTCAGTGTTTTTTATATTTGATTGTGGTCATACCGAGATTGAGAGAGCTGATTGGCTTGCTAAGAATGCAACTAAGAAAAGATATTAATGTTGAAGTAAATATTTCCAAATAGTATTAAAAATATTGAAAGCTAAAATGATTGTACAATGGAATTATGATTATATCGCTTCTGATAAGGGAGGTATTAAAAAAATATCCGAATATCTTTGAAAGACTGAGAAATAAGAATTTATTGCTCAATTTTAACGTTACGCAATTTCTGTCTGGGCATTGGAAGTTTAAAGTTTATCTTGAACGATTTAAACTGACGTCTTCCAATTTGTGTTATTGTGATTTCGGCGTTCAGCAAAGTGTTTTCTGCCTACATTCTGATTGCCCTTTGTTTAATTACGCAATAAATTCGCTGAAATGTAAACTAAAAATAATTGGAATTAATTGGCCACCGAAATAATATGATTTTGATTATTTTTCTTTGTGTGTGTGTTCCTTTTAGTCAAAGATGTTTGAATAACTTGTATTACTTAAAATTGATGAATCGTTTTTACTTATGTTTTTCTAAGCCTCATGTTTGTGGTGAACAAAAAAATATATTTTTCAAAAAAAAAAAAAAAAAAAAAAAAAAAAAGCGCTAGGAAATGAAACTCAAGCTAGAAAAGAACTGTCAAGAAAAGGAGATAAAAGAGAGGAGAGATCATTGTATCCTGGTATCCTGGTGATTGGTATCCCTTCTTGGTATCCCTACTAAAAGGGATACCAATCAGATGGAATGTGACGAGTAACAAAAATCACGCCACGCAAGAATCAGGTAAAAGATAAACAACGCAAGAAATCAAACTAGGTTTAGAATTTGTCATCTCTAAGCATGTGGGTAGTAAATGATCTGACCAACACGCATTTTCTAAGGCATTTCCCAACATGCATTTCCTGTTGGGAGGCTTTTTCTAAGGCGTGTCGGCGTTCTCTTCTTCTTGTAAGATGGGAGACAGTCTATAGTAGTTTTCGTACAGAAAGTTGGTTTAGTGATGTCACAGGCTTTTCCTAAGGCGTGTCGGCGTTCTCTTCTTCTTGGGAGATGGGAGATGCAATTATAAAGATATTTTTATATGAAATTAAAAAAATAATTTCAATATTTCGTAAACAGTTTAGCATTAATTTTTAATTATTATTCAAGGATGAATTATTTAATTAATTGTTAGTCATTATTTTTCTTAAAAAGTTTAAAACTGATATCACGTTATGTAATACACAAATCGCCGTGTAATAAACTCAGCAGCTTAATAAACTCAAATATGTTTGAAACGGAAGTGATTTTATGAGGTATTTTCTCTCTCCTTCCACCATGCCTTTGTGTTGTAACACGAGCACACTTGCGCTTATTCGAGAGGTCCGGGATTCGAGTCCCGGCGAGGGCATAGCGGATTTCTTAAGTTTCCTGACTTCAAAATTATAGTTCGACCGCCTCATCCGCGACCATGAGCGCAAACACGCATGCGCCATTCGGACCGAATTATTCTAAAAATAGGGTAGAAGGATGGGGACTTTCTTTCCCTCCAGCATAGTTCTTTTCAGAGAAGAGAAGACCTTTCACGACGCAGCAAGTAATACCTCCCCTTTTGGACGAGTCTATGTGTTTTGGCAGAATGCCAACCAAGGTTGCGCTTGAAACGGTAGAACCTACCTACTGACTCTACAATGGCGCCTCAACTAAAAACTGGTGGACAATAATTCGTCACCACCCTGATTCAGAAACTGCGTGCTCTCATTCCTAGTCGAAGGAGGAGTATATTTTCTCTCTACTTCCAGAAGCCAGTAGCTAACCCTAAATTCCAATTCTGCGTCTACTTACGGAATCACCCATAGATGGCAGCACGCAAAAAATGAGATCATCACCTCGGCCGGATTCTGGACTTTATTTTCCACTTCCTCGCCAGTTTCCCATGGAGGTAGGAAGTAAGATGGAGTCGCCCTAAACACCCAGCACCGGCGATCCCTACGTGGTGACCAAAACATTGGGTCATTTACCATTGAGTTCTATGGGATTTGACGCGTTCGGATGTAAATATTTTGTAATTACGTCGTAAATATACATATAAATGTATATATTTTCTTTTTCTACAACACTTCAGAGTCCTAAGTATGTGAAAACAACATATTTTTAAAAAACATTTCATTCTGAACGGAATTAAATGCTATACTTTTCACAGGACAGTTTTCTCAGAATGGTTTAATTTGAATGAAATATTTTCGCAAGTTTTCGTTAATTACATTAGAAAAAAAAATTAAGGTAATTCGATTTTATTCGGTTAAGGTACAAAAATTAAGATCAAAGTTTATTGTATTATTAATATTAAAATTATGCATTATTTCTTTTCTATTTATAGAGCTTCTTCCTAAAATACTTTCTTAAATATGACATGATTTTTTGGCTTCTTTTAAATCGAAAAATGTAAGTCAATTTATAATTAATGCTCTATTCGGTTCATTTTAATTAGAGAATTATTAGGAATTAGCGAAATACTTTAAATAAGTATTTCGCTAATTCCTAATAATTAAATAGGTATTAAATAGTACTTGACTTTCTCTGAACATTTCTGAAAGGGAATAAAATAAGTTTTCTTTTTTTTTTTTTTAAGTATTATTTAAAACTTGTAACTGAGTTATTATAAAATTTAAGGGGAATAATTCTTTTAATTATACTTATCAGATTTTTTTTTTACCCTTCATTTCAACAATACATATTCCAAAACTCTTTATTACGTTCTTTGCGCATCTCATAGCATTTGCTTTACAATACCTTTTAACAGATTGCTTTCCAATACGAACAATTCTTGCTTAAATAGTTTTATAACGTATTTGTCCACAGGATTTCAATTTATGTTTACAATTCAATATTAAGGTTATTGTATATTTAGATAACATTTATAATCATTATAAATTAGATACATTTAATCATTAGATTTCTTCACAGTACTTTCACAGTTGTTTATAAGTGAATAAATTCTTCATTTCAAATACATTTATAAATAATTTAATGAATATTTAAGTATTTTGTCAAAGGCAGATACATGCTTTTTGCAAGCACATGCATAAATACCTATACATATTTCCTATTTTTCATTTCCGGCATGTGCAAATCTTTAATTTCTGTGCATTCACTATATTTTTCGTGTAAAGTAATTTACACTAATTTAGCATACATCCGAAAGTTTTACATAAAAAATATATATGAATATAATTTGAATGAAAATTATAAGTATTATTTTTAATACCCACTCAAAGGTCAGTTTTTCTTAAAAATTCCTCCACGATGGCATCTCTCTCTTTAGGCAGATAGCCCTTGCATGCGTTACTCTATTTAATAAAAACTTAATCTGACCTATGTGCCTAATTACAAATATTTTAACATACATAATTTTATATTTATAAAACGTGTAAGCCCAAAGTGATTATTTTTCAGATATATAAAATTAAAACGATTTGTTTAAAATGAGCAGTAGTAAAGCTTCTCCTCTAAAAAATTTTAAAAGGTACATGTTACAATAATATATGGATGTGAAAAAAATTTGTTTTATTCAAAACATTTTGACGTTTGGAAAATAAAATAAAAGTAGCGAATACTCTATCAAGAGTATCGAAAGACGTATACAATTTTAAATGTACCGTAAGGTATTTTTCATTCTTTAAGCATAACATTTTTCTTAAAATCTATATTTTTGTAGTGCAACAGCTTATAATTTTATAAAACAAATTCATAATCAAAATCGCTGTTGTTAGTTATCGAAAAATAACCAAGATGTGATTTTTGCGTAAATGTCACTAAACTATAGAAATTGCTATTATCCATCACACTATGAATGTTTCTTTCATGCGAGAGTGTCCCTTTTTCTATTTCTATGGAACTGTCGTGTGTCGAAATACTATCAGAATCTTGTCAAGCGAGCTTCTGAATGTAAACAAAGAACACCCCATCTGGTGACCCAAGCTTCAAAGTAGTGCTTCACTTTTAGCGCGGATTGGCCCCTCCTCCCTTTCCTACCTCCATGCAGTTTCCAAGGGGATTTATTTAAGATATTTTTCTTCTTTTTCCTCCCTCCATGGGATTCATCCAGGAACCTTTCAACACCATGCCCATTGTGCATTTCCTTCAGGTTTATAGGGAAGTTCTACGAATGCAGTAGAACCTCTGTATCAACGTATCAGCTCACTTTATTCATCATTTTTCACTTCTCCTGCTTCAAAAAATCCTAATGACTCTACAGTTTTAGTAAGCGGCAGACAGGCACTGTACTTTATTACTTCCTTGTACGAAGTAAAAGATGTATTGTAAATACAAAAATTTTCGGGAATGATATCCCAATGAAAATGTGCATTTTCCTCGCTCTCGAGTGCATTTGAACGATGATTTTATGTAAAATCTGTACGTAAGGACAGAATAAAGGTCTCCGTTTCCCAAAACGGTTTGTAAAATGGATTCAGAAGAGATGTTTGTCGTGACTTCTATACGTACGTAGGCAGTAAGTAAATAGTAAGACAAATTAAAAATTTAATTCAAAAAATTCTTTTTATTAAAGCATTTTGAACTAGTCAGCTGCTTTCAGACTGTGTATCTGGCAATTTCAGCTTGTTCTGTCTCAAATGTATCATTCTTTTGCAAATGTTTATTGGATTCCATTTGATGTATTAAGTTTAACAAAGAATTCAAAAAAAAAAAAAAAAAAACAGTTTAACCAAACATTTATTGACAGCGCAATAAAATATCACAGACAAAACAGCAATAAGATTAGATTTTTTCACAAGCAGGTTTTCAGTTTCGCTGTTTGACGACATATTATCGAATAGGCTCTCCAAAATCTGAAATTCATTAATCTTAAGTACAGAAACTCAGCCCTTTTATCGGAGACATTTTAACAGATGGACAGTAAATGCAGACAATTTTTAAATGTTCCATTTTTCATAGGAAGGAAATTAGCTTCCTTATTCAGATACTTCTTGAAATAAGTATAATCGCTCATAAATTACGCAGACAAGGTTGTTTCAATTTTGCTGTCTTCAGATCTTTTGCTAGAGAGTCTTCCCCAAGGCTGAAGTTCAGCTGATGCAAACAGCAGAAACACCACAGCTCCTAGAAGATACATTCCGACAGATATGTAGAAAATATACATCCACTGTTGAACGTCTCCCCCTTTCTGGAAAGATTCAAAGAAAATTGACAGTTGAAAGTTTTTTTTTTTCTATTTAAAAATGAATTTCACATAACTAAGTACACTTCGGAATAATTTTAAGTCAAAATAGTTTTGAATGACATCAGTTTATAGTTATTTTCAATGAGGTGAGTAAAAATTGCATGAAAACAACTCTAATGATTTGTAAAATAATGTTATTTAATTAAAATTAATAATATTTTCAATAATTTCATAAAAAGTCAAATTTTGAAAATGGGTTTCTTATGAAAGTTAATTCTTTAAATGAAAAAATTAATATTTTTTAAAAACTTAAGAAATAAAAAAGGATTAAATTAATTTCTTCTCATAAAAAATAATTTTGCGTAAGTGTGTTCTTATATAAAATAAAAATTAAGTTTTTCAGTATTTTCAGAAACTAAAAACATTTGAAAATGCCTAAATATTTGTCTTTTAAGCTATGTAAGTATTATTTGAAAACTTGAGTTAATGCATCAGCCTCATGTACATTTTGTTGTAAAATAATGGTGACTAAAGTTTGATAAAAGTAGTCCTAGAAATAAAAGGAAAGGTAAATGAAAACTGCTGTCAGTCATGATAGCATTTCTTAACATATATCTGGCTTTGTATATTTCAGTGTAATAAAATTCGCCAAATTAAGCAGTTCTATTATTTAAATAACCATGGGTAAAATTATTTGCTGAAATATTAATATAATCATTTTTTAAAATTGAATAATGAAGGAATTAGGTATTCATAAAGATAGCCAATACTAACAGTGTAACAATAGTCAATACTGCTAATTGTAGAAAGCACTATCCATGTGACAGTATGCTGAAGTCCAGACTTAGTGACAAAATCATACATGGTTAATAAACAGTTGTTGAAAAGCCAACGAGACGTGACGTCATTCTTTACACTTTGAATGACCTCACTAAAACTTTTATATTAGCAATGCAATTAAAGCGTTGTAAAAAAATAATTTAATTACTTCGTTAAACGAAATGCTCAATAATACTACGTTTAAATGCAATAAAATAAGAAAATCAGTTACATGTTTGAAAGGACGAGGAAATAATGCGTAAAATATACTCATGTTTTTGAAACTTGCAGCACCTAAAGGAATCATCAGAAGAAATTTATTTCACATAACAACTAGTGGTAAGAAGCGATTGCATTTATAGTGCAATACAAGAATATTAAATGCAAAAATTAGTATATAACGAAGCTACCATGTCCTACAATAAGAGTTTGCAGTCTTCGTGCAGGTAAATCAAAAGGTTTTGAACGTGTACGTTAGCCATAGCATTTCATATTGCTTCTATCCGATCCTAAAGTTAATTCGTATTGATTGTAGGACGGATATTAAGAGACAGCTGCCAGCACACGAAAACCTAAACATATTCAATACGTGCGTGCTCAAACTGCTACCTCTTGAGGAATACATGGGCCTAAAACTTAAATTCGTTTCTAGAAGAAACGAATTTAAATTTTTTAAAGTGGTATCTGGCATGTTGAGAGAAGTCTTGAGCTTTTCTATCAACACGTTGACAGGAAATGTTCTATTGATATAAATCCCAAGGAATGAGCTAAATAAAAATTCCAGCTTCAGGCTCCACAACTTCCCGTTAGCAGTTATCGGTGAGAGCACCTTTAGATCTTAAGGATCTTAGGATCTAAAGGATCTTTAGATCTTAGATCTAAAGGTGAGAGCACCTTTAGATCCTTTTCACGAACACAAGTATAGTAAACGACAATGAAAAAAGTTTTAATATATCCGTTCAATAATATAAAAATTGGACGTATATAGAATTTATCAAGTCTTTTGCTAGAATTATTTTCATTTGATAGTTTTAAAATTCTTCATCTGATGAAATTAACTTTTATGAAGCTAAAATAGCTTCTAGCTTCATAAAACTGAATTTACCACAGTAGGTTTTTCAAGGTAAAATTTTCAATAATTTTTTCCCTCTTTCGGATTTTTTTACGATACATTAAAGAAGGATATCTAACTATTAAAAACCTGAAAAATATATGCAAATTTAAATATTCAACAAAAACTAAGAATAATTCTAACACTCATTGTTTAGAAAGGGCAAATAATTAACGAAAAATTAGAAACATTGCAACTTACATTGCCTTCCAAAAGATATCCGGCAGCGACTGGAGCGAGAATACCAGGTATACCTGCGATGCCATTCGCAACACCAAATATTTTGCCTGTCGAAACATTTTATTAATGTATTCTTTAGAAAATCTATAAATCACACTCTAAACACAAAATCAGTCATATAATAATAAAAAGCTATAAAGCGCACACTGTAGAGTCGTTAGGTTATTTTGAAGCAGGAAGACGTGCAGTACCCTCATTGGGAATCGAACCCGGCCTTCTAGAATACGCGCCAAATGTGTTACCGTTACACCACGAAGACATGCTGGAAAGAGGGAGAAAATACCTTATATACACCCGTTTTAAAGGTGGATTAGGGAATCTATTTGCCAAAGCCTGGTACTGAAGAATTATTGTACAATAATCTTTTAATTCGGGCGCCACTGTAATGTAATTAAGTTATTTTGAAGCAGGGAGAACTCTGGAATACGCGCAAAGTTTGCTACCGTTACACCATGGAGGCTTGCTGGAAGGGAGGGGGAAAGAAGTCCGACAGAAGCAGTCTAACTTAACGCTTACGAAGAAGCTGCGCAAGACGTTTACTGATCGCACATAGGCGATCAGACCTGGACTGATCTAAAGTGACCACACATAGGTGGTCAGCAGTTATCATTTACCTGTGCATAGTGGAACAAACGTTGTGCTTCCTCTTCTAAAACATATTCGATCCATCTGTACAAACTCATCCTATTTATCTTTTCTTCTGTGAATCAGGAATAAAACCTGATACTTGGAACAGTGAGTGAGTGAGCGAGATTATTGGCGCAAAACCAAAGGTGTTTATAATGCACCAAACACGAGAAGTGGGATGATCTAAATTGATGAAATCAAAACAATTTATTAGTAAATAAAAAATAGGTAGACAAATGTACCCAATCCAGAGGATGAAGTCATATAAAAACAAGGTAAAAGCACACAAGAGGTAAAAAAGCACACATTAAAATACAACACACAATCTTTAAAAACAAATTACATTAGGTAATAAAAGCCAGTCTCTTTTAGATAATAAAATAAGTTGCTATTGACCTCTCTTCCGATTAAACGGTCAAGAGGTAAGTCACAGCTATTAAAATATTTCTGACGAAAACTATTAAAACACGGACACTCAATTAAATATGACGGACTGATAGACAAACATTACAATTCAAACAAACAGGTTCATTCTCGGCATTCAAAAGGTCGCTATGTGTCACTCTAGTGTGACCAATTCTGAGGCGAGTCAAAAGAACTTCCTCCTCACGATTTCCAGTAAAATCCCAATGTTCAATTCTAGGCTTAAGATTTCTCAACTTGTTGTGAAGCTGAATGTCCCAAAGTTGCTGCCATTTTTTTTTCGGATCTTCTTTTTGATGGCACAACAGATGTCTCTAAAAGGGATGATGCGAGTGGACAGTTCAACAGCAGATTTCGCTGCGATATCTGCCAGCTCATTTCCTTTTATTCCCGCATGCCCTGGAACCCAACAGTACAGGATTTCATATCCTCGAATCGCTAAGTTTATATGAATCTTGAGAACATCCACTACCACAGGATTCTGAGTGTTGGGCAAAGCTTTCAACGATTTAAGAGCACTGTACGAGTCTGTATAAGCTATGAACTTTTTGCGGCAGAGCTTTGAGATACACAAAAGACCATAATATATTGCAGTTAATTCAAATGTTAAGTCTGAGAAAGCATGGTGCAAGCATCTGCCCTCTGTGTGATCTTCAATTACAAATGCCATCCCAACATGATCATTTGACGTGGATCCTGTATATATCGGGTGATAACTGCTATATTTGTGCCTGTTCTCAGCGAAGAGTTGACTGTAAATAATCTCGTTGGTGCTTTCCTTCACGTGATGGTTGAAAACATCAAGAAGCTGGACTTATATACAGCCTCTGAACTCAAGATAGTACGTCCCCCCAGGAAAGGCAGGGTATATATAGCTTTAAAATACTTTCGAGAATATTCTCGAGAAAACCGCTAAATTGTGTTCTAGATTGTTCTTGCTCTGTCTATATTGGCAATATGTCCATCCGACATATTAGCAATTTTGTTCTCAAACATCGCAAAATGGGTTTACCTCCTCTGCTTGATAAAAGAGTCTTAACAATTCAGTGTACATATAGATATAAAAAAATTTTAAAAGTAAATATGTGTGATTTGCAGAGAGAGTGAAATTATAATTACATTTTGCTTTTTTCATTTGTTTAGGATGCACTTTGATTAGCTTTCGTTAAGAAAAACTGTGAATAAACCAAAGATAGAAATTAGCAAACAGAAACAGCACCATTACAAGTAAAATTGATAGGATGCCAATTGAAAGTGTGATAGTTAGTGCTAATAGAAAAATGATGTTCAGAATCGTTAGCCACAAGCACACAATAATTTTCGAGACGGTTTTGCAAAAATGGTAGGAAACGGAATATCTAACGCCATCCGCTGCCAGGAAAGTAAACGAAAATATGCTGGGGAATCGAATCCTTTAATGTTAAGAATTAGATAAATAAAGATTTTCCTTAAAATCATTAATAAAAACAGAAAAATGTTTTAGGAATGTCGTATCCAGTAAATCTAATTTACCAACTAAAAATTGGTTTTGAAGAACTGTGGTAACAGAGACCAGAAAATTATGATTTGCCAACATTTCTTTTACCGCCGTTTTCTGTGGAATTATTATCATTTGGCGTGTTTGTTTTCAGCGAATACTTAACCCATTTGTTTGAAGATTAACTTGAACAATTTTAGTAATATAAAAAAATTGAGGAATGAAAGTCATACCAGCAAAATCTGGAGACATATCTACTATGATGGGAACATCCCCTCCGCCGGAAAGACCGTAGAGTGCCATGGCAGATGTAAGCAGAGCTATGACTGCATCAGCATTGCATTTAACTAAGGTAATGGCAGCCATGCAAGCAGCAGGTCCCACCATAGCTGTAAAGGAATAAAAAAATAGTCAGTGAACTTCAAAGAACGTTTACACAGAGCGAATATGAACAAGTGGGCCAAAATTAGGGGGTTACAGAAGGCGGCTATACGAGCAATATTCGTCACAGAATGTGTGGCCAGAAAGCAAGCGGCAAGAAGTTAAAGGGTAGTTTTCCACCGTCACATTTTAAAAAAAAAAACTTAACACGAGAACGGGAGGATAGACTTCAGAAAACATTTTATTAACAGGAATGTAATTGATGTACATGCTTAAAGAAACTGTTCAAAAGACCCGTCCGCTGTAATGCAGGCTTCATAGCTGCGCGACAGAGATTGACTCGCATTTGCGAAGACACCAAGCATTTCTGGAGTATCGCCGGCAACAACGGCGAACCTGACGATTAGATCCATGTTCGTTTCACCGTGGCATTTGTAGATTAGGCTTTTCATATGCCCCCACAGAAGAAAGTCGAACCACGAGAGATCCGGTGATGTCAGTGGACCATCTCGAACAATCCATCACCTTGGAAATTTCATGGTTCGTATAATCAGCCATTGCCTTAGCAACCCACGGTAGAAAATACCTTTGGGTAGAGACTTATTATGAACGGGCTACTGCATGGTGAAACGATGCCGGTTCATGAAATAAAGCCCGAAGGCACAAGACATAATGAACTCTGAACGTGGTTTCAACTCGGAAGAGAAATTGGAGGGTAAGAAAAGAGGTACCAAAAAGGAACAAGGCCAAAATCAGATAAAAGTCTCAGTACTTGACGAGAATGAAGAAATGACCATATAAGTTCAAGGAACGAGTAGATTCGATGACAAATACAATAATCAAGATACAATATACAAATACAAACAGCAAAACACTTACAATACAGAGATTCTACATTGAAAACAATATAATAACAATTAATACGAATTCAAATGCAGAAATACTTCCAAAGAGTTCGAAAATCAACCTAAGTTGAAATCAGATGATGGAAAAGAATAGACAACCACCGACCGAGGAATACCGTTGGGTGCGAGGACCGACCATTTACAATGCCACCTTATCTGCTCGCCGTTCTCGTTTCGACCATATATTCTCTGACGAATATTGCTCGATAGCTACCTTCTACCACCCCCAAGTTTTGCTCATTTGTTCAGATTCTGTATAAACTTGTATACTATGAGAGGCTTCGAAAAGTTTTTTCCTCTAAATATCTCTTCAAAGATTGTTGACAACCTCAGAATTCTATCTTAAGAAATCAGTCAGCAAGGCAGGCTCTTCGTTTAATATAAGTGATGGTTTTTAAATAAATATGAATGAAACTAAGTTGTTAAACTGTTATTGTTAGATTATTACATGGGATGCACATGAAAATGCGTGTCAATGACGAAAATGTTTTTATAACTGAAAGGGTCGAAACAAAAAGTGAATTCCTTCCCCATGTAATCAAAATTACCAACATACCTTATTTAGTTTTTCTAACAAATTATGCACTTAAGTTGTGAAAGGCAACTAACGTATTTTAAATTTCGAATGCAGATTTCTGAATTTCTACGTCAGATGAGAATTAATGTCGAAGCATTCGCAAAATCCAATCTGAAATTTCGAACCCAGGAAATTAAATTTTATATGATTCCTACGAAAGGCATTTCCTCAAGAGAAATTCTGATTTCATGACATATAATTTTGGTAATTGTTTTCAAGGTCAATTTCGCATGTTACAAAAGCGATAGTTTCTCTAAAGTATTTATAGCAGGATACAGAACAACTTATTATTTGGAGTTCTGTTAATGAGAAAATTTAATATATTGTTACGCTATTTTCTTCCTTCACGTTCGTACGGGGTTCGTGTGGATCTGGAGTGAATAACGACGACACTACTTGGCGAAATATCCAAACACACTTTATTTAGACAATATTAATCAGGACAGCTCCAAAGTCACTTTTTTACAGTCGTCGAAGATCTACTATAAACACGCTGACACAATCAGCTCTGCTTTCAGGTTATCAAGCTATCACGGTGGAGACAGCTTCACTGCAAGCACCAGACTACAGTTCCCGACTCTGCTCGGTCGTTCTCGAAACTCCACGTAGTCTCGAGGCTCTCCACGCTGCAACTCGCGATGCACTCGACGACACACAGAGCACGGCTCCCGACTCTTCGGTTCAGTCGTTCCCGAAGCTCATCACGCTCTCTCGATGATGCACTAACCGCGATACATTAAGAGACTCTTCGATGCACTGGACGACCCACTCGGCACTCGCTGCCCGGCTGTCAACTCGATCGATTCCGCAGGGATTGACTCGCTAGACGAGACATCAACTCGATACTAACTATCACTCTGGACGAGGCACTCACTCGCACTTTAGGCGAGGCACACATACTCGCCCTCTCGACGAGGTAAACTAAACTGACTGCAGACCAGCAGGCTTTATATAGCTTTTGGCTGGTGTTCGAGCACATTCTGGGCTAAACCGATAAGAAATCGTTCCAGAAGGTTCTCCATCCGTCCATGACATATCGCCAATTTTGTCGCCAAATGGGCGATTTCTTGCCAAATGTGGCAACACTGTCTTATCTTGCCATTTTATGGCAACCCTCAAACTGCTTTGTGGGGAAGCTATCTCACTGCGCCTGGACGTTTCGTAACAATATTTTTATTGAAAGGTAAGATCGAACTAAACTTGTCGTAGTGTGAAAGCTTGCTTTGATGAAAACTGCAATTATGAATTCGCGGCAACTGTTCCAGAGAGTCCTGAAGATGCAAATTTTATGAAACAGCCTACATAGATGCGTATTCTAATTTTTATCGAAATTTTTAGTTGTTTTCTAGTAGTGGATAATCTATCATAAATAAAATTCGCTGTGATCCTCATTTTTACGCGTTCCTGGCTGACTTCATGATAAAGAAATTTTTTGTCAATTACTTTTTTACGTATCTTTCACATATAATTTCTTGGTTTCTTATATATACACAATAATATAATTATAATTGAAATAAAACTACAATCAGACAAGTTGAAATACCATGTTTGTGAAAGTAGAAGAAATCATTTGGTACAGAATATTGCAAAAACTTAAAATGTGCAAACCATTATTGCATAATTTGGCATATAAGAAAATTTTAAAAATTAAATATAACCCTGTGGAAAATTAAAATATAATTTAGAATCAAAAACAAAACGATATCAATTCCAAAACTACCACATAAACCAAAGTTGTGCGATAACGAACGAAAATAATCACTTGAAATTCCGAAAAAATAATTTTGAGCCCAAAGGGGTAATTTGTCCAGAAGGGCTAATAATTTCGTTTGGCTTTTTGCTTTGGTGCACTATAAACGGCGTTCAACTTGTTGCCATCATATAATAGATCCCTACATAACATTTAAAGAAATTAAATAATGAGGAATCTGCATGAGTGTATGTATGTTTTTTGCATTATGAAAAAATAACGGTACCAAGAAATATCAAATTCTGAATAACGTAGTCCTTCACTCGAATATAGATATCTGGAAGTCCAAATTTAGAATTTGGAATTTGTTTTATCATCTATTTTATGTTTTGTAAAACTTTAACGAATTTTTGATTAACACACACAACGATTTCAAAGCGAGCAAAGGGAACACTGAACAGGGAAAAAACATTTTTATCTCCAGCGCGCGAGACTGTGTATCGGAAATTCTGAAGATATGCTGTTTTTAAATATTTTGCGGTATTGCTGTTGAATTGAATTTTATGTGTTTTAAGTGCGAAGAACATATGATATTTAATAAATAAAGGTAAGACACAAAACGTTAAAAAAAGCGCCGTTTTGGGCGTAATATAAAATTTGAAAGTTTTCAAATTTTTTTTAATTAAAAAAATTTAGAAATAAAATTAAATAGATTTCCTTTGCAATCGATTTTGGTGACCTATGATGTCCCTCGCGTATTAAGATAAATTTCGTCTTACCTATTTTTTTTCGTGTATTTGCATTATTGACTGCTATTCATCTTGACTGTAAAAAAGTTGTTATTCGTTTCAATCGAGTGTAATTCCTCTCTCGAAAAGTTCTGTAATTTGACTGATATGAGATTGTTCACTTAGTTATCATTTTTACTTTATTTATTAATTTTAAATCGTCTAATTATTTCACGAGATATCTAAAGGACATAGGAACAACAATATAATCCAGTCAGGTTAAATAATATAAATCTGTTAATTACTATATCAGTAAAGGAAACTTTGACCAAAAGAAATGTAGAATTTAGAGATTTATTGCGTGTTTTTACTGCAGAAATTATATATTTATAATTTATGAAAAACTTATATCATCTGTATATTGTTATTTAAGATGGTAAAATAAATATCAAAGTTACCAATTGTTTCAAATGCTTTCCTAATAGAGGTTATTTTGAAATATCCTTTTCCTCTAATAAAATCAGAAATCTTTCCGGAAATGACGATGGAAATGCATAAAGCTCCAAACAGAAGTGCATTCGCAAGACCGTTCTTTGAAAAGAAAAAGATCCATTAAAAATCAGTCAATAAACCTGAAATTTTTTATTAATATTTTATAAATGAAATATTTGTTATAGAACATATGAAAATTAATAACATCTAACAATCATCTACACTCATGTCCATAAATTAAGGATAATTCGGAGTCACGCGGAAATCGAACTCTAAAATAAATATATCACCTGTAAAATCACTACACACATCTTCAAGAATCATATGCAAATTTCAGGAAGTAACCAGATGACACCGATGGTACGTCACAATGACGAGAGTATAAGAGAGTGATATATAAGGAATACAGGCAAAGAAGTAAAATTGTTCGCAGGCGCTTTATAAGCATTTCAGTGCAATAACCGAATAGTTATGACACAAAAGACGCATTTGGATGATTTTTTACGTGGTAGAATTATCGGCCGTCTGGAATGTGGGCGTACCCAACTGGAAGTATCAGACGAACTTCGAATTGCCCAGAGTGTCATCTCCAGGCTTTGGTAACGATTCCAAGATGATGGTAATGTGAGTAGACGTTGCAGCACAGGTCGCCCCAGAGTTACAACGCCGAATGAGGACGGTATTTGGCAGTTACTGCCAAAAGAAACAGCCGGAGCACAGCCTCAGACCTATCTCGTCAGCTCTCTTCAGCCACTGGTACGACAATTTCAAGGCAGACCTGGAGCTCTCCATACAGACGCTTAGGGCAGATTAGTCTATATGCTCGTAGACCTGTCATATGTGTTCCACTCACTGTCGCCTGCGGTTAGCGTGGAGTAGAGAGCATGCATTGTGGACACCGCAACAGTGGGCTTGTGTGATGTTTTCCGACGAGTCCAGGTTTAGCTTGCAGTCTGATCCACGCCGGACTTTTATATGGAGAGCTCCAGGTACCCGTTACCACCAAGAAAACATCATTGAACGACACCGTTACGGTGGTGCAGGAGTGCTCGTTTGGGGTGGAATTATTCTGGGTTCCAGAACTGACCTGCATGTTCAAATTGGAACCATGACAAGCCAAATCTATCGGGACGTCATTCTGGAACAAAATGTACGTTTGTTTCGGGGCACCATGGGCGCACAATTTGTGTTTATGGATGACAACGCCCGTCCTCACCGTGCAAACATAGTAAGCGAATGCCTTCAATCGGAGGATATCCCCCGTATGGACTGCCCAGCATTCTCGCCAGACTTGAATCCAGTAGAGCACGTGTGGGACATACTTTGCCGACGAGCTGCAGCCCGTCAACCTCCTCCTACATGTCTACCGGAACTTCGGAGAGCATTGCTTTTTGAGTGGTGTAATATCACCCAAGATCAGATCGATAATTTGATACTCAGCATGCCTAGGCGTTGTACGGACTGTATTGCATCGTCTGGGAGACATACAATGTATTAACAATCATACCAACCATGTAATATTGGTTTTTTGTAAATAGTTTTTTTTGTAATTTGCTCCAGGGAGAAAAATCGCTAATTTTTTTAATAATATCAAACATATAGCATATTTTTTCGCTCTTTACCTTTTGTTTAAGAAATAAGCTTTACAAATAAGTCAAATTTGTTTTGCTTCTAACTCTGCCTTTGCCTGATTTTGCATTATCCTTAATTTATGGACATGAGTGTAATTAAAACTATAATGAATCTTAATGGTATTGGGTATTACTATTATCGTGCACTAGCGTGGGATTCGTGGTGTTGGATAATGTTGGTACTGATCTCTTTGTGGTTTTAAAATAAATTGGTCACAGAAAATTAATAACACTACATGGAAATCGCATTTCACAATTGCGGAAGAAGTAAATGGGACATTATCTATGAAATAACCCAAGAACGAATCCAAATAATACAATAAAAATTTTATATACTTCCAATAATACGTAACAAAATGAAACCTCGAACAAGGTCAACAGCGGCGCCGTTTAGTGTAATAAAGTAAGAACTGTCTAGCTGGTTGTTTATTTTAGGTTTTTCTTTCAACATGTACGAGGCTAAGTCTTGCATTTTGTGCTCAAGTCTCTCTATCACCTTGGGCTGTAATACATCTTTACATAATCCTATACACATGATGAATAATTTTCACATTGCTACGAATTTTGTACATATGTAAATAATTTTAGTGAAATTATATGTGAAATTGTAGTATTTTTGTATGATATTTGTATTTTTTGTGTAACATGAAGTGCTGAAATGAGAAAATGCTCTGTCGGAAAATACGAATACAGAGGTAAGTCTATTTGACATTGAGTAAATGGCTATGGCAATCACGCTAAATGGTTGAAATATCGCCAAAACCTTAGCCGAAGCTATACATAGTTATGTAAAGTGGTTGGCCGTTAATTAAATTAACCGGCAAATATCACAGACACATACAGTTCTGGCGGAACGTAATTAGCTTTAAACCAGGACTTAAGAGAGATCCCTGGCTTTAAACATCGAAGTAGCCACGCGCCACTAGGGTAAGGTGACCAGATTTTAACATTAGTAAAGCGGGACACTATTCACCGGGGGCGGGGGGTTCTTGATTAAGAATTTGGTCTATATGAAGCCAACTAAATTTATCATAGATCGAAAAAATAGTATTAAAATATATTTTATTAATTTCAACATAAGCACAAATTACAAATATAATACATTATAAAATATAAAATTAATCCTTACATACATAATAAAAATTAATGCATACATACAAAAAAATCTGAAAGTTTTCAGATTTCAAATTACGTCCAAAGGGACGTTTTTTTAACGTTTTGTGTGTTACCTTTAGTTATTAAATATCATGTTCTTCGCACTTAAGCCATAAATTTCAGTTCAATAGCAATGTCGCAAAATAATTTTAAAATGAGCCTAGCTTTAGAATTTACGATACAGTTCCGCGCGCTGAAGATAAAAGGTCCCCCCCCCCGTAGATTGCTGCCATTGCTCGCTTTCAAATCGTTAAGTCTGTTACTCAAAAGTTCGTCAAAGTTTTACAAAATATGAAATCGATAATAAAACAAATTCCAAATTTCAAATTTGGTCTTCTACATGCCCATATTCGTAGGAGGATGACGTCATTCAAAATTCGATGGCTCTATGTACCGTTGTTTTATCATAATGCGAGAGGTATACATACATTTATGCAGATTTTTCATTATTTAATTTCTTCAAATATAATGCAGGGCGATAATACTTTGTGGCAACAGTTTAAAAAGTGACTCGCCGTTTGTAGTGAATCGACGCAAAATCGCAAAACGAAAACAATAGTCCTTCAGGAACAAAGCCCCTTTGGACTAATAATTTCTTCAAACATAATGCAGAACTCTAACATTTGGTGGCAACAGTTTGAAAAGTGAAACGGACGTTTATAGTGATTCAACGCAAAATCGCAAAACGAAAATAATAGTACTTCAGGGACAAAACAGCTTTGGACTAATAATAAAAATTAATACATACATATACATAATAAAAATATGTATAGTATTATTTTATTCTTTGGCACATTGTTCATTTGAGTGAATTTTTTTAGTGAATTGCTGTTGTTTAATAGGTTATAAAATTTTTCACAAGAATTTCTTAAATTATTTTTCACACCTAAAATGGCTTTCAAAGTGTCAACACTTAAAATTGTTATTTTTCTGATGTTCACACTTTATTTTACCGTAGAAAAAACGAGTTCAGTCGCAGCATTAGTTCCTGATAAAGTATCCAACAGTTTTTAGTGCATTATTGTACGGAACATGGTTTTTTTCAAAATGATTAAATATTTCTAACCATTTGTTCTGTATTGTGACTTTTGCAGATGCCCAAGATTTAACCTTTCTTTATCGATATAATTTTTAATAATGATACCCCATTAAAAAGATCATTTTCGGAAATATTACTATATGGAAGATTTTAAGTAATATGATCGAATGATTTTTTGCACATCATTCCATTTAAGTTCTTGTTTTAATGTAACCCAATGAAAACGTTCAATATCATTGTAATATATCGTTCACTCTTCTAAATAAACTATGCTGTTTCTATAGAACGTTTTAACGTAATTCTTGATATCTGCACTATTTATTGCACCTTGTTCTTCTAGCTGGCTTATACAATATTACGAATAATTAACGGAAAAAATTATTTTCTAACCGCTCTTGACACTAAAATTTTAAATTATTAACTTCATTTAATATTGCCATTACCGAATTTTTGTCACCTTCAATAAGGTTTATTGCATTTCGAAAAAGAGCTGCTTGATTGTTTATAAACTCTGGCCAAATGTTTGAAGATTCTTTTTGGAAAAAAAATTCTAAAATTCTAAGACATTTATCCTGTGTTAGGAAGTAAGATTTCAAACAATCGTATATTTTCAAAATTCTTTCGACAGCTGGCAAAAGAGCTAACCAGCGCGTTTCATATTCGACTTCCGCAGTTTCAGAAAATTTTTTAAGCATTTCAACGCGCACACTGTATATATAGAAATAAGAATATATTTTAATAACAATATTTTCCACATCAACGGATAACAAGTCAGCAGCTGTTTGAATGGCGTTATGTATTATGTGCGCTGCACAACCAAAACGAATAATGTTTTAATTAAGGTTTTTGTTTAATTTATAAAAAGTATTATTTGTACCTCTTCTTGTTTTTCCGCCAAAATTTGCGTTCGTGTTGTTTGCCCAATATGCAATCATTTTATTTTTAAATTATATTTTTCGAAAATAATGGGACTGAAAATTATTTCAGAAGTTTCGCCGGGCAAAGAAACGAAATCTAAAATTCTAATTTTTATTCCAGTTTCCGAATCAAAAAATCTAATAATGGCTGGAAATAAGTGTATATCCTTATGATTAGATGCGTCAGAATATATGGATATAAAATTAATTTTTTCTAGGTATTTGTTTAATTCTGAAAATGCGTATGGGAAAAGCAGAGCTTAAGTTTCACCGGAACCTGACTCCGGGTCCTTCTTAGTTTTTGAAATAAATCATAATTCTAAGCAGAGCGCCCCGGAGCCCTGAATATGAAGCCTCCGACACTTATTTTATGTAACTGAACAAAAATTTCACTAGAAATTTGATCTAAAAAATTTTATCTTTTACAATTTTATTGTATTAAAAATCTCCCGTTAAATTTTAGTTTATCTCTTTACATTTTATTTAATTTTAATTATTTAATTATCTTAATCTTTAATTATTAAAATAATAATTGATGAATTGAGGTTAAATAATAATTGATAAATGTTAATTAAGTAATTAGGAATTAATCTGATAAATATTAACTGTTTAATTTTTTAATTATTAATGATTTTAACAGTTCTTTATTTGGGGCTTTGTTCCTGAAGGACTATTGTTTTCGTTTTGCGATTTTGCGTTGAATCACTATAAATATCCGTTTCACTTTTCAAACTGTTGCCACCTAATGTTAGAATCCTGCATTATATTTGAAGAAATTAAATAAGGAAAAATCTGCATAAATGTATACATATTTCTCGCATTGTGATAAAACAACGGTACATAGAGGCATTGAATTTTGAATCACGTAATCCTCCCACGAATATGGGCATGTGGAAGACCAAATTTGAAATTTGGAATTTGTTTTATCATCGATTTCATATTTTGTAAAACTTTAACGAATCTTTGATTAACAAACTCAAGGATTTCAATGCGACCAATGGCAACACCTACGGGGTAGAAAAAAATCCTTTTTATCTCCAGCGCGCCGGAACTGTGTATCGAAAGTTCTAAAGATATGCTCATTTTAAAATTATTTTGCGACACTGCTATGGAACTGAATTTTATAGTTTAAGTACAAAGAACGTGATATTTAATAAATAAAGGTAACACACAAAAAGTTAAAAAATAAACGCCACTTTGGACGTAATTTAAAATCTGAAACCTTTCAAACTTTTTTTATTTATTTACTTTTGTTCCTTTTTGCTGACGGTCTTATTGTCCGGTCCATAGGGCTCCGGCGCTTCTAATTTTAGAAATTAAGCCCTAGGGGAAAAGCGCATTACACACAATGGTTACAGCCGAAAACATCGCGGCAAAAACATCGCGGACGAAAACGTCGCGGAGAAAACCACGCAAGGCAAAAATGTCGTGCTACAAAATATCGTGGGAGTAAACATCGCAAAGAGAAAACATCGCAGTTCTAAAACATCGTGGTACAAAACATCGTCGCCGAAAATAATGCGGTTCAAAAACTTCGCAGTTTAAAAACATCGTCGTCGAAAATATTGTTATAAAAAATAAAGTATCTACAAATCATCGCATGACGATAACATCGCAGACATGCTTTTTTCAGGCTTTAATAACTGTAAATGGATATTCGCATATTGATTTATGATCGCAAGATGGAAAGAAGGATAATTTTTACTTTCATACTTTTTATTAACTAATAAATTTTTGCTGAGAAAATAAGAATGAAACTTAAGCATAGAAAATTAATGCAACGTATAGCACTTAATAGAATTTTAAACCGACATAGTTAACTAACAAAGGCCATTAATAAATCATTTTTATGAAGTTTTTACTGGTAATTTTTCATGAAAAGTGTAACCTATAATTTGCATTTAATTTTTTATGCTTAAGTTTCCTTCTTACTTTTTCAGCAAAAATTTATTAGTTAATAAAAAATGTGAAAGTAAAAATTATCCTTCTTTCCATATTGCGCTCACAAATCATTATGGGAACATCCTTTAAAACCTGAAAAAAAGCATGTCTGCGAAGTTATCGTCATGCGATGATTTGTAGATACTTTATTTTTTACCACGATATTTTCGACGACGATGTTTTTAAACTGCGAAGTTTTTGAACCGCATTATTTTCGACGACGATGTTTTGTACCACGATGTTTTAGAACTGCGATGTTTTCTCTTTGCGATGTTTTCTCCCACACTATTTTGTAGCACGACGTTTTTGCCTTGCGTTATTTTCTCCGCGACGTTTTCGTCCGCGATGTTTTTGCCGCGATGTTATCGGCGGACACCCACACAATTGCCTCAGATTTTGTTCTAGCGCAGGCAAACTCTTTGTTGAATAACTAACTAATAATAATAACAACTTGTGATGTACAGTTCATAGATCTAAAGGAATGATTGTGATTAATAGCATGAAAAGATATAAGTCTTTCTGCTAATGTTAATTTCTTTTTTTCGTCACCATAAGATGTTTTCCGAAAAAAATTCTCAATTTTGGAGGAAGATGCAGCAGTATTTAAATATATTTTATGTTTCTATATCTCTATGTGATTTGGAATATCATTCTTCCCGGCGTGCGAAATAGAAAATTCACCATTGCATTTCTCACATTTTATCATGTAATAGCTTTTGTTTATTTGTTTTTAATAAAAGGAAATTCACATCTTAGATCATCGTTGAATTTGTATCCTCTTTTCTTGCTCATTATATTAAAAATCTAAAAAAATAATTAAAAATTATATTATAAATTGTTACATATATATTGCTCAAAAACACAGTATATAAGTGCGTAATTACATGAACATATTTCATTGTTAGTTTATGAATTAAATTAATTTGATTGTTATAAAGTAACTATACTCTAAAAATTATTTGAATTTTAATTCTATATTTCTTTCTAAATAATAACAGTATCAACTTGTATTATTTTTCCTCTGAATTTACCGTAACGTAAGTCGTAATTGTCACTTTCGAGGCCGGTGCTAGACTTTTTGCCACTACTATAAAACATAAATAACACGAGTAATGTCTGCTAAATTCAAGAAAATTTATGTATTTATGAAATAAATTATTTAAATTTTCTGAACAGCTCATTTGTTGACATCACATGTTTTAACTAGCACTAATACGATTTGTATCGTCTAAGAGACAGTTACAAAATGTTTCCTTCGTTGCCAATGCCAAAAAATGCCATTGTTCATTAAGTACAAACAAATGCTGGTCGAATTCTAGCAACTGATCAACAATGTGAACTTTGATAAGCAATCCTCGACAATCCGTTCTCAACAATTATTTGTTATTATTGTAAGGATCTTAAGTTTTACTAACGTTTATTTTATTTTAAATCTTTACTATCACTTCTTATTTTCTACTTCCGGCCAGAATTATAAGCGTGAAGGTTTTTATGCAAAGTTTGTCTGGCGAACGCCAAGTACTTAAGTTGTGGCCTTTTGCCAAGCAAAAAAGAGAGGAAGCAGTAAGCCAACGCAGGCCGCTTACCTTAGAAGTTACGCAGTTGCTATTTGCCTTCCAGGCCAGAGGTTTTAATCCTCTTGATAAATTAAACGTATTGTAGTGTTCACAGTTTCTGTGCTACATACGCTTCCTGTTATTATAAGGCCAATCTTCCACGTGTATTATTCTAAAGTTAAATTAGAGTTTAGTTTTATTTTTATACTTTTTTTACGTTAGACCCCGAGTGGAGGGTCAGTGTATTCCGAAGTACGGAAGTTATTGTATATAGAGAAAAATAAAGGGTTTTGTATACCCTTCGTCTGTATCCTGTCTACTTACTACAATTAGTGAACATAGCTTTAGTAAGCTCTCTGTTCCTAGTCAGGTCCTGGTATGTTCCCGAAGAAGGTTAGAAGGAACATTGAACCTGATAGTGGCGCCCAACGAAGAAGAATAACCATGGGCGAGTTTCAAGAAGAACCTGTGCTGCCTGCAGAAACGGCTCAGAATCCAGAAATGCCAGCTGCCGCCCTGGAAGGATTCGGTTACATCGTCCAGACCATGCGCGCTTCGATGAAACCAGAAGCAACATTTAACGGAAACTCACCGGTAACCAGTTTTTTGGAAAAATTGGATGACCACTTCATGCTCTACCCCGTGCACGAGTTTCAAAAAGTTACCTTAGCTACCAGCGCTTTGAGGGGCCAAGCGCTTAACTGGTTCAAATGTATCGGCAGAAGTCTCTTGGGTCAAGCAGGAAGTCCCACCTATACTTACGAAAATTTCAAGACTGCCCTACTAAAAGCCTTCCCTGTTGTAAGGGATCGTGCGAAATTAGAAACGTAACTTTTTAGTATATATCAACAAAGAATGGAAAACCTCTCGAGCTTTATTTTAAGAAAAATTCACATTTTCAAGCTCTTGTATGGAAACCGTCCGGATCCTGAAATAATTCAAGTGATTTTGCCGAGGTTACTACCCCAAGTGCAAGACTTTATTGAATTAAGAAATCCGACTACACTGGAAAAGTTATTTGAGCTAGCAATCCAGTTTGAAAGTAGAAGAACGGCGGACGTCGAAAGAAGACGCCAATATCAACAGCGAAACCAATTTGGTACGCCAAGACTACAGCAAACTCAAGCATACGGCTACGGAGAAAAAGCGAATCAGTGGGCAAGGAAACCCGAGCATTCAAAAACAGCCGGCGAACGTCGACAGTTCAATAGCAACCCAGGAAAAAAGTCTCAAGGCCAGGGGAAAAAGAAAGAAAGCACGGAAAGGAAAAATAATTTAAACTAAAACGGATTTCTGCTGACGAGAGGGTGCGGAAATCCGAAGGCCACGAAAACCCCTCTTCCTACAAGTTAAATACAGTAATGGTGAAAAATTTGACTCTTCCGGAGATTGAAGTCTTGGTGAATAATATCCCGGCCACCGCACTCCTGGATACCGGCGCGCAGTGTTCCTGTGTGGCAGAAGTCTTTTTTAGAAAGTATTTTCGCAAATACCGCATATATAATGCGGATAATACGACAGTATTAGCGGCGCAAGGAGAACAATGTAAGTGCGTAGGTAAAGTACCTTTGTATATCCGTATCAAGGACGAACAAGTAAAGGTGATGTTTTTTATAGTAAAGAATTTGCAAGCACATTTGATCTTAGGAATAGACTTTCTTTCAGGCGCACAAGCTACACTGGATTTTAATGAAGCGTCCCTTAAGCTAACAATGAAACCAGTGCGTGTAGAAAAGGTTGAACCGCCAAGGTTAAATCTTGACCACCTGCCTAATGACGAGCAAGATAGAATCCGACAAGTGGTAAGTGAATTTGCTTCGTTATTTAGTGATATTCCAGGATTTACTCAGGTTACTAACCATAGTATTGACACCGGAGATGCATTGCCAGTTCGTCAAAAACCATACCGGTATGATAAGAATAAGGAAAAAATTATAGAATGGCATATTACCGATATGCTACGTAAAAAGATCATAACGCCCATCTCAAGTAGTTATGCTAGCCCGGTGGTTTTATGTAAGAAAAATAATGATTATCCTTTGGAGCATCCAAAAAGGTGGAGATTCGCTATTGATTACCGTAAATTAAATTCCATAACGAAATATCCGGTATATCCGTTACCGATCATAGAAGAAATTTTAAGGAACATAAAATCAAACAAATTTATGACGACTTTAGACTTAACGACTGGTTATTTTCAAATAGGGGTGAGGCCTGAGGACGTGCCTAAGACTGCTTTTATAACCAAGTCTGGCACTTATGCATTTTTGCGTATGCCGTTTGGCCTTTCAGGGGCCCCAGCAACATTTCAGCGATGCATGGACATTGTGTTAAGACCTGTTCTTGGAAAGTCCACATTTATCTATTTAGACGATATCATTATTACTAGTGATAATCTCGACCAACATATACAGGATTTAAGACAGGTGTTTTCTTTATTAAATGAGGCCGGTCTAAAAGTTAATGTCGAAAAGTGCAAATTTGCAGCCCCTGAATTAAAATATTTAGGTTACAAAATATCGCAAAAAGGGATCGAGACAGATGAATCAAAAATAATCGCTGTACAAAAGTATCCGACTCCAAACACGGCAAAGAAGCTCTCTTCTTTTCTAGGACTTTGTTCATATTATAGGTCCTTTATAAAAAATTTTGCAGCTATTGCTGAACCATTGTTAAACTTAAAAAGGAAAAAGGCAAGATTCTCGTGGACGGCCGAAGCCAATAGTGCTTTCGAAAAATTAAAACAAGCATTAACGCAAGCCCCTGTGTTAAAATTTCCTGAAAAGGATGAAAATTTAGAAATTTCAGCGGATGCTTCGGATTATGCGGTAGGAGCGGTACTTTCGCAAAATCAGCAGCCCGTGGCATTTTTTAGCCGAACTTTAAATCAAACACAAAGAAACTATTCCGCGACCGAGAGAGAGGCACTTGCAGTTCTGTTAGCAGTGCAAAAGTTCCAAGTCTATTTTGGAAAGGCGCCGATAACAGTGTATTCTGATCATGCGGCGGTAACTAGATTGTACTCAGGGGAAAACTTATCCCCAAGGTTAATAAGATGAACATTCAAGCTACAAGAATATAATCTGGTAATCAAGCATACCCCCGGAAAGGAAAATATCGTAGCAGATGCCCTATCACGAATTAAATTAGACGAACAGGGTAATACCGTAAAAGTTGCAATGCTTACAGCGTGTACAATAAATTCCCGAGAAACTGTAATAACAGAACTGGGTAAGGATCCTGAGTTTGGAAGTATTTATGAGTATTTGAAGGATCCTGAAAATTTTAGCCACCAAGATATTGTGGCGATAAGAAATAGGGCGGCCCATTACGAACTAATAGATGGTCTATTATTCTACACAAAAACTACGAATTCCAACAACGAATTTCGACCTGTTATCCCAGCTAGTCTTAGATTAAATATCCTTCATGAGCTCCATGACAGCCCTTTAGCTTCTCATGCTGGTATTCGAAAAACTATCCAACGTGTACGCGAGGCAGTCTACTTTCCTGAACTGCAAAAGTTAACAAGGGCGTATGTCCAGTCCTGCTCAACATGTCAAGCCGTTAATTATATTAATTTCCCCCCGGCCGGGTTTCTAAATAGTATTAAATCCGAATTTCCAAATGAAATAATTGGCATCGATTTATTGGGCCCTTTCCCAAAAAGTCAGTTAAATAAAAGTCGCTATCTCCTTGTTATGGTTGATCATTTTAGTAAATGGACCGAAATTGTTCCCTTAAAACGAGCCTCCGCGAAATTAGTTACTGATTCTATTTTAAATAAATATATTTTAAAATACGGGGCGCCCCTAAAAGTTATATCGGATAATGGTCCTCAATTTGTAAGTAATATATTTGAAGACATGTGCCAAAAACTGGGCATACGTCATTTAAAAATGGTCCCGTATCGGCCGCAATCAAATATAGCGGAACGGGTCAACAGAAATATAGTGAAAATTATCCGTAGTTATGTTAAAAATTTTCATAAAAGCTGGGATAACTATGTCAATGAATTTGCTTTCGCCCTTAGGACCGCAAAACATGATACAACGGGCAAAACTCCTGCTGAGTTATTTCTAGGCAGAAAGATTATAACACCGTTAGATAAACTATTTTATGTGCAACAAAGAGCCCCAGAATTTAAAATGGGTGATATAGAAAAACTAATAAAAGAAGCAAAAAAGAATACGGAAGTAGCACAAAGAAAACAGAAATTATATTATGTTTTGAAACGACGGGGAGTAACTTATAAAGTAGGGGATGAGGTTTTAAAAATTAAGCATTCACTTTCTTCAGCACCAGAAGATAAAACTGCCAAATTTTTTCCACGATTTGAAGGACCATATGTCATAGAAAAAATAACTCACGCTGTTGTAGTGTTAAAAGCCAGAAATGGTGAAACCTGTTCCGCAAACATTGATGAAATCAAGCCCTACTTCGATCGTAATAAAATGCAAATCTTTTCAGATCTTTTGCAGGATCCGGCACGGCAGACACCGCAGGTACAAGTTCCAGAGGTGAAAAAACGACAAGTACAAGGGCAAGCCAATGAGAGACAGAAGCAAGTGAAAAGAAAATTGCCCCGCAGAAAAATGGAAGGTAACAAGAAAAAGAAGCCGTTCCACCGTCCAGAAAACAGAGTTCACGAACACCCCCAGAATGAAGAAGGGAGAAGGACGACTTATGTGAAGAGGACCAGGAGAAATGACGGCAACTATAACCCGGCTTTAAAATGGAAGATCTACTCATCCGACAGAACTCCCCGCAGCAAAAGTCGCCGAACTGCTTAAGAGCCATCAGCGGCGGAGGAAAAAGTACAAGAAAAATTTGAACGGCCAACAACGAGGTCCAAGCAGGATCACGACAGAAGTTTCCTGGTTCCGCCAAGACCAGCTGCCATCAAACGGCAAAGACCACAAGCAGAGGAGAAAAGGAAAGTATTCAAGGGTGGCCGTACTGGTGAGAAAAGGAAGCTTCCAGAGGAAAGCACTGAAGGGCGAGCCCGTACAAGAAGGAGGATAAACCAAGCTACTATCTGCGGTACCTTTAAAGACTGGGCCCAGAAAAGGATGTCCGAATATTACAAAGATAAGTAAAATTTTATGTTACTTTGCAAACTTAAGTTAATCTTTCATTCTTACTGCAAGTGGCAGATTTCAAGAAGTTTTACCTCATGCGAGGTCTACCTTTATCGCCAAAAGGGCGAGAAATGAGTTGTGACCGATTTTCGTATTATGTTTTTAAATTTCTCGTGCGTAAAACTAAAATTAGTGTATAATAGCGTTGTGTAAAGACTTAAATATTGTAAAAAGTTATTGTATAAATTTTATTTAAAACATTCTAGCAAGAAAGAAGTTTTAGTCTGAAAGACTTTTTGAAATGTAGTATTATTTCAATGTAGAAAGAATTGGCACTTGCTTTGAAAAGAATAGAAGTTAACAATGTACTACTAATGTATGTTTTCAAATGTGTAAAATTAACGGCATGTTGATATGTTCTTATATACATGTGAACTGTTATTTTAAATGTTAAGAAATACCGTGATATGGTAAAAGTGAAAGTAATGTTAAAAATTTGTTATTCGTGTGACTGTAAAGATTAAATCATGGCGAATATGTGGTAAAGGTTGAATGATGTAGTTAGGCTCTCTGACGCTACACTTTAGAGTTAGCCACTTTCAGAATAGTACCTCAGGGTTTAGAGTTGAAAGTAGGGTGTGTTAAGAGGTCTCGTTATGTTGAATTTTAACACGTTAGTGTTATGATTGTAGGAGGAAGTGTGGCACACGTAGACAGAAACACATTCGTGTTTGGTGTTTTTTTACAACACATGTCAGAGAGCACGGGGAGAGATAATTAAAATAGTCATGAATGAAATAAGAATGTTAAGAGAAGTATATTCTATATGTTATTTGCAATGTCATTGTGTAACATTTCATTAAACTAGTTTTCCTTCCAGATCTCTGGAAGGAACCAGAATTGAATAAAGCTCCTGTTTAGATGCAGTACAGATGAAAAAAAGATTGTTGTATATCCTGGGAGCTGCTATTGTAACAAATTTCTTTCTTTTAAATTTTCTAGTTTCTAGAGAAGTTATGGTTGTAAAAGGTTGGCCTCGCGTTAGATTCTAGAGCTAAAAGTTTTCAACAAGGTCGTTTTAGACCTCAGTTTCAAACTAATTAACTCTGGCGGGAAGTATGTAAGGATCTTAAGTTTTACTAACGTTTATTTTATTTTAAATCTTTACTATCACTTCTTATTTTCTACTTCCGGCCAGAATTATAAGCGTGAAGGTTTTTATGCAAAGTTTGTCTGGCGAACGCCAAGTACTTAAGTTGTGGCTTTTTGCCAAGCAAAAAAGAGAGGAAGCAGTAAGCCAACGCAGGCCGCTTACCTTAGAAGTTACGCAGTTGCTATTTGCCTTCCAGGCCAGAGGTTTTAATCCTCTTGATAAATTAAACGTATTGTACTGTTCACAGTCTCTGTGCTACATACGCTTCCTGTTATTATAAGGCCAATCTTCCACGTGTATTATTCTAAAGTTAAATTAGAGTTTAGTTTTATTTTTATACTTTTTTTACGTTAGACCCCGAGTGGAGGGTCAGTGTATTCCGAAGTACGGAAGTTATTGTATATAGAGGAAAATAAAGGGTTTTGTATACCCTTCGTCTGTATCCTGTCTACTTACTACAATTAGTGAACATAGCTTTAGTAAGCTCTCTGTTCCTAGTCAGGTCCTGGTATGTTCCCGAAGAAGGTTAGAAGGAACATTGAACCTGATATTATTACAAAACGTCATAAAATTAACAAAATAACTTAATAATAAAATTAAACGTCCTCAAATTAACAAAAATAATATAAAACTAATGTCTTGGCGAAAGAGCCACATGGTCGCCGAAAACCATATATTCCCTTCCTGTTCTCCCAGCGTTTCCTAGCTTGTCGTTCTTCCAAAAATTGGGACATTTTTAAAACGTCGTGGGACAAATTATTAAAAATCGAGACTGTCCCTTTAAAAGCACCGCTCTGGTAACCTTGCACTAAGGACTTCTAAGATTCTCCTGGGGAAAAATTAGCGAAACCTTTCTTCTAAATCATTTCCATGTAACGCGACATTAAATCTCTTTCTGGTAGGGAATAGTAGGTGAGAAACGAGAATAGACAGTAAAGCATGTTTAAAATTAAAATAACTGTCAGAAACTTAACCCCTACATGGTGTAAATCCTAAATGCATAAAGATAACATTCAAAGGTACAATTTCTCTATTTTGGGTATTTTTTACACGAATATCGTCTTTTCTACCAGATTTCAGCTAAAAAAAAAGGTGTAATTTCTCTTTCAAAAATTGGAAATATGTTGCTGATTAAGCAAATGCAATTAGTATATTAGGAAATATATTAGGTGTAATTTAATTACGTTAGTTGTAATGCAAATGAACGAAAGTTTGAAAACTGGAAAGGAATTCCATAAACGTTTTCATTTGCCATGTCATTCAGATACGCTGAAAATATTCTTTACAGACTATGCCGATATAAAGGAATGTATAGAGATAAAGACTGTAGCATATTTAATCAATACTTACTTTTTGAATAGGTAAATGCAGTACCTCATCTAAGTAGGCTGGTAGTTTACTCTGAAAGCAAAGAAAACTCCATACTCCACAAAACTTAGCTACTGTTACCGCCCATACCGCCGGAGATCGAATAACTTTAAGCCATGGAACAGGTAAATTCTGAAATAAATAAGTAAAGAAAATCAGAAATTTATGCTTTTTTTTTTTATAAATTTGCATTATTTTTTACAAAAGGATTATGCAAAAAGGCAATAAGAATTTAATAGCTTTATTTGAAATGCCTTTAAATTCTTTTTTCGGTATCTGTTACGAATAATTAATTAATTCCATATTAATTGAATGGCAAGCAGAGGGTTTGACTTTATTATTTCATAGTAAGTTGGATGCTTGTGTTAATTCCATCATTCTAGCTTTTATTCTTATATTTACGATTCAAAATTTTTTCCTTTATGAAAGAGGAGCTATCTGTATTCTCACATTTTAAAAGGAGACGCAGAAATATATGTGATATAATAAAAAATATTCTTATACTATAAGCCAGCGTTCTCAACCTTTTGACTAACGCGTATCATCTAAACAAAAATTGAAAAACTTTAGTACCACTACTACATTTTACAATGATTATTTTGCACTTTCTCAGTAGAAGTATTAAAAAATATATATATTTTTGCCATGTGCACAAACTATTGGCTACTTGTATTAAATATGCACACATAAGATATTAAATTAAAAATTGGTTACCGTTTTAATTATCAAAATTTAAGTTGTAATGCTTTAAAATTTAATGTGAAATTTGGGCCTCTTTAAGAAGAGAGATCAATATCTTTATGTCTGATCTTATTTCACTTAGTTTTTACTGTAAATTAGTATCCACTTTTAATTTTCTTCTTTATTTATTTTCCAAATATATCGTGGAAGAAAATTCTAGTTCACACAAATAGTTTGTGCAAAAAGGCAATAAGAATTTAATAGCCTTATTTGAAATGTCTTTGAATTCTTTTTTTCGGTTCAGCCAAAAGTTAACAAGAGTATTATTTTCGAAATCTTCAGTTAGAGTTAGGAAATTTTTATCAATTGTTCTTTTTCTTCACGAGAATTTTGAATTTAATAGTTAAAAATACCTTCTTTCTTTGCGTATCACCTATTTTTCTTTTTCGTACCACCGGTTGAAAATCGCGGGTAAAAGCCATACCGTATTGATATTGAAGGCGACTTTGACTTGAATTTTTGTTTGACTTTTTGACTTTAGGAACCATACATTTTTGAATTGACTTTAGGAACCGTATTTGAATTTTGACTTTAGGAACCGTACAATGTGAATTTTATAAATGCCTTTTTAATATTGTTTTACTTCATACATTTTAGAGGTTTAAAATAAAATTATTAGATTCAAGGATAACATTTCTGCACACGGCAACTTTTAAAAGATCTTCGGAACTGTAGTCCATTTTGTCAAAATATCAAAGATTTCTTAGACCTTTCTAGAATTACCCTACAGATTTGAAAAGAGTTTCGACCACTCTTGGATCACGTAATTTGTGAATTCCTTTTTGGTCTGCACGGAAGCGAAACACACCAAAGGAAGTGATTTGGACTAAATGATAGCTTAAACTAGCAATGCTTAAATCTAGAAACACAATATTTGTACTTTTTTTGGTTTTTAAAATTTTGGTTTTTAATCTGCTTTTACTCAAGATTGCTTGGGATAGCAATCGATTCAGGCCTAATTTTATTTATTGTGGATCTGGTTTTTTGACATATCCCACTTCTCTGACAGTAACATCAGCACAAGCCACTAATTTCTCGAGAAGACTTTCGGCGCTCTGCTCACATCTATCTGGGTGGTTTTCTTGCTCATATTTGGGTGGGAAAAAGTTAATATTTCCGTTTTCGATTTTTCCACTACGTGCTGTTTATGAACAACTGAGAGTGGTTTTTGCTTATATTAAATTTTCAGTGCGCAATTGACGAACATAAAATAATTCCTCACTTAACCTACATCACAAAACACTGCAAATACAGAAGAACAAGCCTAAGAATCAGTACTAATTTTTTACATCCAATTAAAAGTTACATTAAAATAAACATAAAACCTATTAATCCCATTTCAGGCTTAAAGTACTTGCGAAATGTTAAGCAATGATTGACCTGTTTTTCTTTAGACATATCTGGTAGATTTTTTTGAATGTATTCTAGTTCGTATGCACTTATTCTTGGATGCTTAGAGGGAGTGTCGAATGCTAGGTAGCACCAAAGGACAAACCACAGAAGACCAGCTGCTCCTGAAAAGAAAAGAAAATAATATAGCATTAGAAAGAGTCATATTACAGTGTTTAAATTTTGTATTTGTTATGTTACAAACGATGTTCCGAGAAAAAAATTCTTTTCATCTGATATGAAAATAATAAAAAACTGACGAATGCGAAAGTACTCAAGAAACAGTCATCAATATTGACATACAATTTAAGAATAGATAGTTTTGTTAAAATGTTTATTATTCTTAATGGTATGAAAGGAGAAAATATTGAGATTATCATGTTTTTTCTCTAATTTCATTGCATTTTGCTGGGATATATGCTTTTTAAAACAGGAATGAGAGTCGGAAAGACGCACTCCGCTGGGTAAAAAACTCTTATATATAATTATATATATTGTTGCGTTTTTCTTTTCTGCCACCAGATGTTACGTTATTTTATTTCCTTCACGTTCGTACGGGGTTCATGTGGATTTGGAGTGAATAACGACGACACTTGATGAAGTATCGACACACACTTTATTGGCGGTATTAATCAGGACAGCTCCAAAATCTTGTTTGCAGTCGTCGAACTGTTATAAACACGCTGACACGATCAGCGACACAGCTTTCGGGTTACCAAACTATCACGGTAGAACAGCTTCACTGCAAAGCACCAGAGTACAGCTCCCGACTCTGCTTGGTCTCTCTCGGAACTCTACGTACTCTCGAGACTCTCCACGTTACAACTCGCGATGCACTCGGCGACGCGCAGAGCACAGCTCCCGACTCTTCGGTTCAGTCGTTCCCGGAGCACTAACCGCGACACACTACGAGACTCTTTCGGTGCACTCGATGACCCGCTCGGCACTCGCTGCCCGGCTGTCAACTCGATCGACTCCGCACGGATTGACTCGTTAGACGAGACACCAACACGATACCAACTATCTCGCACTCTATGAGAGGCAAGCATTCTCGCCCTCTCGACGAGGCACACTCTCTAACTAACTGTGGACCAGCAGGGTTTATATAGCATTCGGCTTGTGTTCGAGAACATTCTGGCTAAACCGGTAAGAATTCGTTCCAGAAGGTTATCCAAACGTCCATGGTATATCGCCAATTTTGTCGCCAAATATCGCCAAAAGGGCGATTTTTCGCCAGATGTGGCAACCCTGCCTTCCCTTGCCATTTTATTGAAAGTGTGATTTTCAGACCAACAATGCTGGGCAACAGAGGACTTCTGTGTTTCCTTTTTCTAACTCATGTTCCTTAACGCGAAATATCGCGTGCAAAATTCGCTTTGGCAGCAGAGGATGATGGGTTCGGTAAAACCACCGAAACTAGTTCTGTGAAAATTTGCAAATATAGTGTTGAATTTTGTTGTTTGAAGTCCAAATTAATACTTGTTCGGCGTGTTATTTTATCTTAAATGCAGTCTTATCAATGCTGGCAAAACTAAGCAACATGGCCTCGAAAGGCAGAAATACGTTCTATCTAACAATCCGGAAACCTTAGCTTAAATACTCTCTTAACTCATTTACATTTCTGATGAGGAAACAGAAATATGAAGTTACAGTAAATACTGAAATTACAAATAACTGATTCATTTAAATAATAATTCTTACAAGTAAATTAAAATTTTTCCATTTAAGAGGCCTGTGATCAGTCCCAATTTGAGATACTTCGGGATTTCATATAAGATTTGATTTTGATTTATTTAATTATTGAAAAGCACTGGAGGAATGCCTTGATGGACGACCCTCTAAGAGAAACTTGCTAGTATATACGTTACATACGGGAAAACCACGAAAGCGGCTATGCAGCCCACGGTTCGTACGGACCCTACATTCAGCCAGCCCGTTCGCCGGGATTACAATCCCAACCTCCGCACGGACCAAACTACCAGTGTTCAGCGAGTTCACCACTCGGCGGCTGGTCTGTCTTCATAATAAAAAGCAAATTAGTAATAAAAATTTAGAAATTGTGATTCCCTCTCCTATTCAAAAAGAATCAAAAATTTTTATTCTTTTCTTGTGTATAAATAAATGCAATTTGTCTACAGTATGCACGCCTATCAAAAGAAAAAAGATTCGGTTTAAATTAAATGATAATTTCGGTAAACAGATTGCTTTATTTCTTCTTATTATAAAAAAAGAAAACCATTAGCAGTTACCTTAATGATAAACAGATAGCACTTCTTTTCACAAAATGTTTTCATATCTAATTTAGTTCTCCCATTTAACTTTCAACTCTTTCATTCTCTAACTCATTTATCTCTTCATTCCATCCTACAGTTCTCTCCCATAATTACTGAAATAAAATCTTCACTCTAATTACAAATAGTGTAATTAATTCCATAGTTTCATAAATTTTGCAGCTAATTTCAAAACGCTTCTTTTGTGTTCTGTCTACTTTCTAATAACAGCAAAATAGAAGAAATGTCAAAACTAAATTAATCTATTTCGGTGTTCCGAACAATACATAATACCTTCAGTGGTACTGGACAATATTTAGAAACTGAATTAATTTTAAAATCCTGTACCATTCCAGATTTTCGAAGGCTCCTTTGAATTAGTTCACCATTAGGTGCCTTTAGTGCCGGTTTAAGCTCATTTCAGGTCCTGGGCACAGGAGATCTACGGGCCCCTTTGGCACTGGCGGATCCAAGGAGAGGCTCTTGGAAGAAAATTTTAATGTTTAATTTTTACTGTAAAACTATACATAAAAATAAAAAACAAAACAGTATTCTAAAATAGGCGCAGATTATTTTCGCAAAATCATTTACTATTTTTCTAAGGAATTTTTATCTTCAGCTATCGAAATTTATAACCAGAAATTCTGGTTGGATCCAGCCTATCCGGGCCCCTGGGCGCCTGCTTTATCTCTGATAATCCCAATCGACTTTCGCTTGGGGAATTTGTGAGAGAGCCTTTTCGATATCAACCACGAAGTCACTTTTATTTTTTCTGAAATTTAAAAGCATTGCCAATATCAGAGCATACACATCTGATCCCTTTCATAGATTATGATTCAAAGAGAAGCTATTTCGCTCTTTGAACCCGAAGCATCGTAAACCTACTGTTGATATTGTAGTTTCACTGTCTTTCTTAATAACAGGATGATCGGGCATATAAAACGTTTTGCTTTGAAACACTTCTGTTTCAGGATTTATTTCCTGAATAATACCTTCAACTAAATCCTTTTATATTCTTCATAGAGAGATGCGTTACTCTTAAAACTGTTCTTCGTTTTGCAATATTAAAATTATGGTCTAACATTAATTCCTCCTTGTAAACGGCAAATTTAACTTCATATCTTATACTAAGTACTAATTTTTTTCTGTTTCAAAAATTGTGTCGTTATATCAGAGTAATTCAATCAATTATGTTCATACCAAGATTCAACACCCAAGCTATCAATTTGCCAAAACCTCTTTAATTCTTTATTTATTTGACAGTCAGTGACCCTCTCCTTATTAGTAATCTCTTGTTTATTTTCGTAAGTGACCCTCTCCTTATTAGTAATCTCTTGTTTATTTTCGTAGCCACGCGCGAAGGTTGTTGGCGCCATTACTACACCAGTATAACGCAGCATTTCACTAGAACGAATATTAGATGTTGGACCCTATAACACATATTCTGAACAAAGTCCGAACAGCGTCACTATACGATAAAGAAACGATAAGTCATTGCTTATCTTTTCGCATCCACTCGAATTTATTTCCCAAAAGTGTTCCACGCCTTTCAAATGGTTTCGCGCCTATCAGCAATACATAGTTGGGATTCATGGTAGCGGCATTTCAACAATTTCTGTAATGATTTTTAATGCTTCAATTTCTCTTGTGATTAACGCTTCTATATTCTTCTTAGTGTCATTACACTTTTGTAATTGGATTCTTGTTACTCCTAATAATTTTCACTTCGGATCGCGATTTCTAAATGTATAAAAACTAAATTCTCTTTTCTTATAACTGGAAGTTTTAACTCATCCGCTAATAAATTCCCGATAAAGGAACGTACTGAAACACTACCAAATAATATCGTGGTGGTTTTTTAGGATTAGAACTCTAGCGCGGTATATTTGTAATGGAACTGAATTTGAGACTTTTACTTGCTTGCAAAGTAATACGGACGAAAATATCGTTTGGTATTTACAGTCATTTTCTTTTATATGAACACTTACATGAGGTTGACTTCCAGTTTGTAAAATATAAATAAAGAGGTTCAAAAAGGTTATTTTAAAGCAGGAGTACATGAAAAATGAGCAATTAACGTCGCCGGATAAACGTGGATCTCTCGAATACGCGCCGAGTATGCTACTGTTACGCATATTTCGTAAACGCACATCTATATCGCCACTGAGGGTGTGGCTTCTAGAATGGACCAATAAGCTTCCGGTAATATTTCTATCATTTCACGTGATCCGTGTTTTAAGTAAGATGACACAACAAATGTATTTAATTTATTCATATATAATGTTAACAACAGGTAGAATCAAGTCATTCAAAGTATATATTTTGAATCTTCATTGTAATACTTCCAGTTATTCTCAGCTCAATAAAAAAAATATACATTTAAATTCTATTAATCACTAAATGTTAGTAAATACAGAGTATTCAAAACTAATTCAATTCTTGAGTCATTTTCTCGATGTAAAGAAGGGTAGTATGCCCAAACATTAATCCGAATATTCCAGTGCGCTATAAGTTTTGCGTAAGTGAAATGTTAACGATTAAATAAACTTATTAAATGATAGCATTACGAAATTTTGAACTAAATTGATAGCAGCATTTACACGCTTTACATTTATAACTTCGAAACAAATACAAAATAAAACGTAAACAACAACATGCGCTCATATGCGAATCAGGGTCACAAGAGCAAAAGAAGCTCCTTGATCCATTTTTTAAAACCCCTGACTCAGTGGCGATACTGATTGTGGAGAATCATCATCCGCCACCCTTTTACTTCGAGCGCCACTGGAGAGACATTAGGTTATTTTTAAAGGAGGAGTGATGAAAAATTTGCAACGTCTTCGCCGAGAATCGAACCGCGGACCTTTAGAATACGCGCCCAGCGTGCAGACCACCACACCACGAAGGCATGCGAAGAAGGCGGGAGACTTATAGACAGACAGAGCTTTAGTTAAGTGGAAGCTCATTTCAGTGGAAATGCTTCACTATCAATTGGTATTTTTAATGCTGCATCCGAAGCCAATCATTTAGAAGTGTAAGAGCCTTGAGCCTTAAAAAACTGATAAAATAATTTAACGCGGTAACAAGTAGGAAAGACAAACCTTAGAGCTTTATTCCGGAAAACCTGAAGCTGTTTAAGCAGAGGTAAAACCATGCAAGCAATGAAAGCTAAGTTGAAGGGTAACAACAAATAACGAAGTAAGTGTGTGTGTGTGTGTGATTATGGCAAAGCCTCGAGGGCTATCTGCCTAAGAGGAGGGATGCCTTCGTGGAGGACTTTCTAAGGGAAACTGGCTCGTATACACGTTACACATGGGGAAAACCACGAAAACACCCATGCAGCCAGCCCGTTCGCGGGATTCGAACCTCGGACCGAACTACCAGTGTTCAGCGACTTTACCGCTCGGCCGCTGGTGGGCTAACGAAGTAAGAGGAATCACGAATGAGTAATGCGTGAACGCAGACTGCTAAGGAATTAAAAGAATGGGTGATAAAACCTACAAGTGGCAGAGATAAGCATGGATATAAGATTAGCAAACATCATGAAAGTATAAGATTTTCTTACCAAGAACATAAAATGCAGAAGGCCACCCTCCGGCAAACCCATAATCACATAAGTACCCAGTCAGCGGCATGGACATTACCACCCCAAAATGAGTACCTATCACACAGACGGAGCATAAAGTACTTCTCTCTTGTATTGGGGCCCATCGAGCCAATAATGTGTACGCACTCGGGTAATTCATGCCCTGGAAATAGAATAATTTATTGAAAGCAAATCCACTCATTCACAAGAAAGTTAGACTGAGGAAAGTTACATTATTTATACTACTTACATGAATGAAGCCGAGGCTGATTCGAAGGACAATTAGGTAAGTTTCGGATAAAGTAGAGACTATAGGCGTAAAACAAGTCAGAACGGAAGACAGGAACGTTGCCCCTCCAAAAAGACACTTAGCACCAACGTAATCTGCGACAGTTCCTCCAATAATTTGAGCTATGACGTAGCCATAGAAATAAGAAGCTAGAATGAGTCCTTGAGTGTATGGAGTCCAGGAGTACAAGCCCTGTAAAAATTAAACAACAGTTTTCTCTAACTGTAATATTTGATAAATGTTAAACAATAATGAATATTTATTAATAGACACTTATGGTGCAGGATAAGTTACTTAAGTAATATTTTTAAATATTAGCCGTAATATCACGCCAACTGCCCCTCTTCCGGCAAAATGAGTTACCTCCAAGTCAACCATATTGTTTCACATCATGTTCTCCATTACATAGTATATGAGGAAGACCGTAAAGAAAGTATCATTCAGTGCCTAAAATACGAAGAATGAGTACATGACTTAAGTGCTGGAGTTAACAAGAAAATGGAAAACTATCTTAGTGGTTATTGTTGTAATTAATTGTGTAAATATATTAATTGAGAAAACATAAAGTTTTATTATAATTGGCCAATTTTAAACGTAGGTGCAATTTGAAGCGACTTAAGCTATAGGTGGTGGGACTTAGGTTACTGGATTTCTAAATCGCATTAAGTTTCTGTTAATATTTTTTTTATTGTAATAAATATCAGCAACGACAATACAAGATAGTATTAGCACACGTAAGTTTAATTTTTTTTTTTTTATAGATCCTACAATTTATGCCTATTTTTCCTTAGGGGGTACACATACATATGCAACCTTAGCCTAATGTAAAAAGGAATGTCATTTTGCAGTTAACTTATTTCACTTCTGTTAGTTAGCAGTCAAGTTAACTGCAAAATTCAAACTTAGATAACGTAATGTAATTTACGCTATCTGCGTTGCGTTGTGCTTAACGTTCTTAGTAGTTTGAAGTGCTGTACTCTGTGATACTGTGAACACCTGTACGAGTATTTCTGGGAAAAATTCCAGAACTCTGAAGTGTTTCTTTTGATAAAATAAATTTTATTAGCCTATCATGGACCTATGTGCATTCAATCTATTACGAACTCTACCCACGCAAAAATATAATGAATTATACTCAAATACTTACTAAAATTTGCAATAATCAGCAAAAATTATTTGATTGTTAGAATGAATAGCTCTGTTAGGTTTCCGGCACATATCATTCTATTCTGTATATATTAACCTCTATCAAAGAATGTCTACCACAAAAGAATCTTGTATTAATGTTTACCATTTTTCATTTTCTTGGGGTTTCCTCAGATTAGTTTCTTTGGTTTTTACTTCATGATTTGTGTACGACTGAATAATTTTTGTACGTCTTTTTTACTTCCTTGTAGGAAGTAAAGGAAGTATTGCAATCATGAAAAAATTCGGTACCATATTTCAAGGAAAATACCCATTTAAATCACTATCGAATGCAATTTAAGGATGTTTTTGCGTGACATCTATACGTAAGAACAGAATAAAGGACTCTTTTTCCCCAAACGGATCATAAAACTGTTGTAAAATGGATTCAGAAGAGATTTTTTCGTGGCGTCTGTATGTACGTTGGTACGTATGTATGTACGTATCTCGCATAACTCAAAAGCGAATAGCCTGAGAGCGTTGAAATTTTGTACGTGGGACTGCTATAACATGTAAATGTGCACCTCCCTTTTTGGTTGCAATCGGCCGCACCAAAAGTATATAACTATATATAGTATATATATATATATATATATATATATCCACTGTGTTACTCAGTGTATTTCAGTGCATTGTGCATTTTTTGCTTTAAAAATGATTGAATTATGTTGGTCTTATCTTCCGGTTAAGAATTTTATGCCTTTAGTTAACCTGCATGTTATAGTTGTAGAATTATCAACAATTTAAAAGGCCCTTAAGTGCGGCTAAGCCTAATATTTTTACCATAGCAGCCATGATTGTTTACATTTGGCACTTAGCAGAATATTGGATTTGTTTCCAATCTAGATAAACTAGGCTTCGCAACAACAAAGTAACGTCTTCTTTTATTATTGCGAATAAAATTTGCTAAATTCAGCCAGAGTATCGCTATGGTAAATAAATATAGCGAATTTTAAAAAGCGCATTTATTCTTTTGTGGTTTATGGGCTGTCGACGAAGCAGATTTTATTTAATTCAATAAGTGAAATGCAGGAAAAAATGCGTATAATTTAATATTTTGTACAAGGAAGTCATGTGGTGTACACATCAGATTTTTTTTCAGTTATTTTCCTAACTTTATGATGACAATGCCCATAATTCATTCTATCCATACAAGAATTTATGTAAGCATAAAAAGGAAATTACTGAAACGTAATATAAATTAGCGCGGAGTAAATATGGATTAAGCATTGGAATAACACATTTTTAGCCCTTTAAGGGCTGAATTCTCCAACGTTGCACATGATGTGGAATCTCATTTGTTAAAACATAGTATACTCTGGGTTGAAAGATTTTAAATTTTGATGGAAGATTCTTCCAATAGTATTAGAAAACATTTGAAATGAAATTGCGGAAGCTTAAGAAAATTATTTATTTCAGTTAATACTGAAATCGTTTTAATCATCGATATTAAAAATAACATTTGTTTATATTTTTAACTTTGACAAGAGAAGAAATCCTTGATTATAACTGACACATATTAGATGTAGATTATCAGAGCAACTCTATGTTTTTAAACTTCTCGTCCTTGGACTGATTTCTAAACTTTGCGTGTGCATCCTAGCCGTAATCTAATCTTATTCTTAATCTACTTAGTTAATGATCATCAATCTATTAAAGCTTTGCAGCCATATATACGCAGACTTTTCTTTTAAACGTTTACGCATCGTAGATATTGAATGAATGCCTGCCGAAAAAAATAGCGGTCGAGACGTCGTAGAGAACAAAACAACAAAGGGAAAATGATTTCCCCTTGTAATTGTATTTCCCCTTGTAATTTTCCTTTTGTAAAAAATATCGTCAGAGAAAGAAAGAAAAGAAAATAACACAGCAATTCTAAACACCGTGGTAGAATATAAAGCAGTTCAAAAACTTCATGTTTAAGATATACACTCTAAAAGCAATTTTTTTTTTACCATGATATCAAAATATCACAATAAATAAATAAATAAATAAATAAATAAAGCATCGACAAAACATCACATGATGATAAGATATCAGATGCGTTTTCTGACTAAACATTTTTCTTAATACTACAATTTCTTAATATTATTTTAATGATTTGGGAGCACAAGAACTAAAGTAATATTTCTAAACCTATATTTTTGCATTGACTAATAAATTTTCACCGAAAAAGAAAATTGAATTTATGTATTTAAAACTTTTAAATTAGTAAAATTAATCATATACTATATAGCAATGTATACAATTATAAACTTGTGTTGCTAATTAATAAAAATCATTTTTTAACTAACCTCTTTCGTAAAGACGTATCAGTAGATTTTCATGAAGCATACAGCATTGGTTGTACAGACCCCAGGAGGCAGTGGAAGGGTACTGAGGGGCGATGAACTTATTTTGGGAGGCAGGGAAGTAGCAAGCATGTTTTGGGCTGTAGGGGGAGATGAGCGTGTTTTGGCATTCGAACTTAATTTAAAACTTCCCCAAAAATGTATTAAATCGATTATCCGATTCCTTAACTTAAGGATTATTTTGCATTGACTAATAAATTTCCACTGAAAAAAAAAATTGAATTTATGTATTTAAAGCATTGAAATTAGTAAATATTAATGTTATATGGAATATATAGCAATGCATAGAATTATAAATTTTTGTTGCTAACTAATAAAAATCCTTAAAGTAAATAAATAAATCTGAAAACTTCGGATTTTATAATTACGCTCGAAGGGGCGTCTTTCTTAATGTTTTGTGTGTTACTTTTATTTATTAAATATCATGTTCTTCGCACTTAAACCATAAAATTCAATTCAACAGCAATGCCACAAAATAAATTAAAAAGAACGCGTATTTCGAATTTCCGATACACAGTCTAGCGCGCTGGAGGTAATTTTTTTTCCCCGTGTAATTTTGCCATTGCTAGCTTTGAATTGGATGAGTTTTAAATCGAAAATTCCTTAAAGTTTTACAAAATATGAAATAGATAATAAAACAAGTTCCAAATTCTAAATTTGGGCTTCCAGATGCCCATATACGTTCCAGATGCCCATTACGTTCCAGATGCCTACTGCGTTCCAGATGCCCATTGCGTTCCCACTGCGTTCTAGATGCCTACTGCGTTCCAAATGCCCATTACGTTCCAGATGCCTACTGCGTTTCAGATGCCCATTACGTTCCAGATGCTACTGCGTTTCAGATGCCCATTACGTTCCAAATGCCTACTGCGTTCCAGATGCCCATTGCGTTCCAGATGCTACTGCGTTCTAGATGCCTACTGCGTTCCAGACGCCCATTACGTTCCAGATGCTACTGCGTTCCAGACGCCCACTGCGTTCCAAATGCCTACTGCGTTCCAGATGCCCATTACGTTCCAGATGCCTACTGCGTTCCAGACGCCTTGGCAGTTCACGACTGCCAAAATATCACACATATATATACTATCATAATAGCAAGGAAAAGACGGAGCAGTGTCGATGCGTAATACCCAGTTAGGATTTATCGTAGATTCATGTTGAAAAGGAAGCATTCTGATTGCATCGTATGTTAATGTGTTGACTTAATAATATCTAAGAAATTTGGCACTCGAGGCAGTTTTAGAAAAATTAAGAATATGTAAAAGATTAAATTAGCAGCTTAAATTCCCTTCTGTATTATAAAAATAGTAATCTCTCTGCACTGCGTAATTTCTAAATTAATCCATGTCATACGATTCTTACATAATTCTGGTGATGTAAATGGAACTAAAACTCAGACAGCCAATAGTAATTTCACAGCAATATTAACTATCCAATCAAAATGCATTGAAAACCAAAACTAACGCAGTCTGAACTAAGATTTCACGCACTTGCTTTCTACGCTTTGGTCTAGCTGCATTGCTATTTGTCAGCTCTTTTTTTCTTACTGCAAATTTATCTAAAATGTAAGCTTTTTGGAATAGGCACAATTAATGTGCCAAATTGTTTTGGCCGCAATATGTTTGCTAAAATAAAAAATGAATATTTAATATGCCTTCGCCTCCGATTTCCGGTTTATATTATGGATCAACACTTCTACGCCATCAAAATTTTTGCTTGTCATTACTTCTAAGTTTGTTTTTATTACATATATATAATTGGGTAGAAGATTAAAGCAGTTTCATTAAAAATATCTGAACATCAGTATCATTATTGTAAGTGGTTAATTATAAATACCTTTATAACAGACTGTGGAGCATTCAAAGTCACATTTGGTAACGGACAGTGGTTGGCGTCTCTGACATAGTTTTCATCATTTTCGGGTGTCCGCAGTTCAGTGCTTGTATTAACCATGGCAACCATTGCGACGCTTAGGCACACTCTGTGGCCAAACATAAGACACATCCCAAAAAATAGTAATAAAGTGAGGATATATCGTGCTGGAAACATATCTGCATTTAAAACAGAAGAAAATCCTTCATTTGCAATGTGTAAGAGATTAAAAAGTAATGTATGAAGGTTCATAGCACAAATTTCAAGAAAAACCTTAGACGATAAAAATATAATAAAAAGGGTAATGAAATACTCGTATTTTCATTGATTCTGTTTATAATAATTACTATTGTTTGTTACTAAATTCTCAAAACTCTGTTAAATCCTGTAGAGAAAAGTAAGAAGAGTGGGAAAAAAGTGTTGAAAACAACACAACATTGTGAGGATTTATTTATTTATTTTGACTAATAGTTAGTTTTTACTCTAAGCAACCTTCCTTTCGTTTTCATTTTCTCCCGCTCTTTCCTTCCATAATGTTAATGAGATAGCGCTCCGTTATTCAAATTAAGGGAGAAAGAAGTGCTTAAGCGAAGGTTTCGTAAGGTGATTTTAGAGCCTGTTATGCCTGTTTGAAAGCCATATTGTTACTTTGACTTGATAGCGATTTGGTTCTATTGTATCGGTTGCTACATCATAAACGTGGGCCAGCAAATAAAGTATCGGTTGCTACATAACAAACGTTATTTTTCTGGGTTAAGAATAACTTTATGCTACTAAAAAAAAAAAAAAAAAAAAAAAAAAAAAAAAAAAAAAAAAAAATCTGAAATGTTAAATTACGTCCAAAGGGGCGTTTTTTAACATTTTGTGTGTTACCTTTCTTTATTAAATATCATGTTCCTCGCACTTAAACCATAAGATCCAGTGCAACAGCAATATCGCAAAATAGTTTTAAAACGAGCATATCTTTAGAATTTCCGATACAGAGACTCACGCGCTGGAGATAAAAATGTTTTTTCTGCACAACGTTGCCATTGCTCGCTTTGAAATCCTTGAGTTTGTTAATCAAAAATTCGTCAAAGTTTTAAAAAATAGGAAATCGATCATAAAACAAATTTCAAATTTCAAATTTGGTCTTCCACATGCTCATATTCGTTGGAGGATTACGTTATTCAAAATTCGATGACTCTATGTACCGTTGTTTTATCACAATACGAGAAATATACATACTTTATTGCAGATTTTTCATTATTTAATTTCTTCAAATATAATGCAGGACTCTAACATTTTGTGGCAACAGTTTGAAAAGTGAACCGACATTTATGAGTCCGACGCAAAATGCCAAAACGAAACTAATAGTCCTTCGGGATTCAAATCCCTTTGGACTAAAAAACTAAACTCAGTTTTAAACTGACTCAGGACTAAAAAACTAACACTAACTACTAAGTTAACTACTACTGAGTTAAAAAACTCAACTCAGGACTAAAAAACTAAACAGCCCTAATGGGCCTCCCGAAATCTGCTTTCTTGACTGTGGGCCCCGGTGTGCGTAAGAATATACCATGAACAAGTGGTCAGCTTGTCGCAGGACTCCCAGTGTTTAGTCCCCAAGCGAACTTGTTACTCATTTTATCGACCCAAGTGATGGAAATCCATTGATGAAAGGCTGAGTCGACCTTGCCCAGCCCGGGAATCGGACCCCGGACCTAAGATGTTGCTGCGCGATGCGCTAGCCACTGCGCCATTGGGCCTCACTGAATTTAAAAGAAAACAATTTATTATTCACGTTTTAAAGATGTTCTTTTTTAAGCAACATCATTCTACGACTTTTTTTCGTTTCTACTGTTGCCTTGTCACAGTCTATATAAAGTTGTACAAAAGAAAAGATTATATATGATTTGTAGACGTTACGCTGTGATGTTGAGTGTTTCTAGCCATTCTGTGGCTTTGAGTGCTTGTTTCCGCCAGTTTCTCCGAAACGCCTCTTTGGGCTAAAAATATTTAAAAACAGTATATCTTTAGAATTTTCGATAGATAATCTCGCGCACTGAAGATAAAAATGTTTTATTCCGTACTATATTGCCACTGATCTCTTTGAAATCGTTGCGTTATTCAATAAAAATATCCGTTAAAGTTTCACAAAATAAGAAATAGATAATAAAAACAAATTCGAGCTTCCAGGTGCTCATATTCGGATGGAGGACTACATTATTCAAAATTTGAGGGCTTTAGGTTGCTTTTTTTTCACAAAGCGAGAAACATTCATGCAGATTCTTTATCATTTAATTTCTATAAGTGGACGGTGGACTTCAAAATAGCTAAAAATCAACCAAAATATTGAATTTTTTTTTTTTACTGTCGTAATATTCCATATACAAAAGTACATTATATGCAAAAAACCGAGTTCAAATATTCTAATTTTTAAAGAAGTTACAAGCATTAAAATGTAAAAAATTTATTTCAACAGCTATTTACTGATGTTATAATTTATATATTTGCCCAAAAGAAGTGTTTATTTCTTTAAGAAATGCTAGAAATGTCAAAAAGTATTGACAACTATTAATGAATTTAACTTTGGTTAAGGAAATAAATACTATACGCGTAGAACAGGAGGAAAACTGGTTTTCCCTACTCGTGGCAAAATAGCGTGATCAACGTCGCTTGAACCAAAGCAAACAGAGAAGTTTACCTGCTTGGAAAAAAACAGAAATAGTAAAAAATATTGTAAAGCATTAACAGATACTGTAAATGTGACAAATGAAGGTAAAATATAATGATTCAGGGAAATATTAAAAGTCTCATTGGATATAATGCATAAATTGTTTCTACCTCTAACTTCGAATCACATACCAGTTTGTGATATGTTTATTTTTCTCAATTTACTGATGTTATAATTTGTATATTTGCTCAAAAGAAGTGTTTATTTCTTTAAGAAATGCTAGAAATGTCAAAAAGTATTGACAACTATTAATGAATTTAACTTTGGTTAAGGAAATAAATACTATACGCGTAGAACAGGAGGAAAACTGGTTTTCCCTACTCGTGGCAAAATAGCGTGATCAACGTCGCTTGAACCAAAGCAAACAGAGAAGTTTACCTGCTTGGAAAAAAACAGAAATAGTAAAAAATATTGTAAAGCATTAACAGATACTGTAAATGTGACAAATGAAGGTAAAATATAATGATGCAGGGGAATATTAAAAGTCTCATTGGGTATAATGCATAAATTGTTTCTACCTCTAACTTCGAATCACATACCAGTTTGTGATATGTTTATTTTTCTCAATTTACTGATGTTATAATTTGTATATTTGCTCAAAAGAAGTGTTTATTTCTTTAAGAAATGCTAGAAATGTCAAAAAGTATTGACAACTATTAATGAATTTAACTTTGGTTAAGGAAATAAATACTATACGCGTAGAACAGGAGGAAAACTGGTTTTCCCTACTCGTGGCAAAATAGCGTGATCAACGTCGCTTGAACCAAAGCAAACAGAGAAGTTTACCTGCTTGGAAAAAAACAGAAATAGTAAAAAATATTGTAAAGCATTAACAGATACTGTAAATGTGACAAATGAAGGTAAAATATAATGATTCAGGGGAATATTAAAAGTCTCATTGGATATAATGCATAAATTGTTTCTACCTCTAACTTCGAATCACATACCAGTTTGTGATATGTTTATTTTTCTCAATTCACTGATGTTATAATTTGTATATTTGCTCAAAAGAAGTGTTTATTTCTTTAAGAAATGCTAGAAATGTCAAAAAGTATTGACAACTATTAATGAATTTAACTTTGGTTAAGGAAATAAATACTATACGCGTAGAACAGGAGGAAAACTGGTTTTCCCTACTCGTGGCAAAATAGCGTGATCAACGTCGCTTGAACCAAAGCAAACAGAGAAGTTTACCTGCTTGGAAAAAAACAGAAATAGTAAAAAATATTGTAAAGCATTAACAGATACTGTAAATGTGACAAATGAAGGTAAAATATAATGATTCAGGGGAATATTAAAAGTCTCATTGGATATAATGCATAAATTGTTTCTACCTCTAACTTCGAATCACATACCAGTTTGTGACATGTTTATTTTTCTCAATTTACTGATGTTATAATTTGTATATTTGCTCAAAAGAAGTGTTTATTTCTTTAAGAAATGCTAGAAATGTCAAAAAGTATTGACAACTATTAATGAATTTAACTTTGGTTAAGGAAATAAATACTATACGCGTAGAACAGGAGGAAAACTGGTTTTCCCTACCCGTGGCAAAATAGCGTGATCAACGTCGCTTGAACCAAAGCAAACAGAGAAGTTTACCTGCTTGGAAAAAAACAGAAATAGTAAAAAATATTGTAAAGCATTAACAGATACTGTAAATGTGACAAATGAAGGTAAAATATAATGATTCAGGGGAATATTAAAAGTCTCATTGGATATAATGCATAAATTGTTTCTACCTCTAACTTCGAATCACATACCAGTTTGTGACATGTTTATTTTTCTCAATTTACTGATGTTATAATTTGTATATTTGCTCAAAAGAAGTGTTTATTTCTTTAAGAAATGCTAGAAATGTCAAAAAGTATTGACAACTATTAATGAATTTAACTTTGGTTAAGGAAATAAATACTATACGCGTAGAACAGGAGGAAAACTGGTTTTCCCTACCCGTGGCAAAAATAGCGTGATCAACGTCGCTTGAACCAAAGCAAACAGAGAAGTTTACCTGCTTGGAAAAAAACAGAAATAGTAAAAAATATTGTAAAGCATTAAAAGATATTGTAAAAGTGACAAATGAAGGTAAAATATAATGATGCAGGGGAATATTAAAAGTCTCATTGGATATAATGCATAAATTGTTTCTACCTCTAACTTCGAATCACATACCAGTTTGTGATATGTTTATTTTTCTCAATTCACTGATGTTATAATTTGTATATTTGCTCAAAAGAAGTGTTTATTTCTTTAAGAAATGCTAGAAATGTCAAAAAGTATTGACAACTATTAATGAATTTAACTTTGGTTAAGGAAATAAATACTATACGCGTAGAACAGGAGGAAAACTGGTTTTCCCTACCCGTGGCAAAATAGCGTGATCAACGTCGCTTGAACCAAAGCAAACAGAGAAGTTTACCTGCTTGGAAAAAAACAGAAATAGTAAAAAATATTGTAAAGCATTAACAGATACTGTAAATGTGACAAATGAAGGTAAAATATAATGATTCAGGGGAATATTAAAAGTCTCATTGGATATAATGCATAAATTGTTTCTACCTCTAACTTCGAATCACATACCAGTTTGTGACATGTTTATTTTTCTCAATTTACTGATGTTATAATTTGTATATTTGCTCAAAAGAAGTGTTTATTTCTTTAAGAAATGCTAGAAATGTCAAAAAGTATTGACAACTATTAATGAATTTAACTTTGGTTAAGGAAATAAATACTATACGCGTAGAACAGGAGGAAAACTGGTTTTCCCTACCCGTGGCAAAATAGCGTGATCAACGTCGCTTGAACCAAAGCAAACAGAGAAGTTTACCTGCTTGGAAAAAAACAGAAATAGTAAAAAATATTGTAAAGCATTAACAGATACTGTAAATATGACAAATGAAGGTAAAATATAATGATTCAGGGGAATATTAAAAGTCTCATTGGATATAATGCATAAATTGTTTCTACCTCTAACTTCGAATCACATACCAGTTTGTGACATGTTTATTTTTCTCAATTTACTGATGTTATAATTTGTATATTTGCTCAAAAGAAGTGTTTATTTCTTTAAGAAATGCTAGAAATGTCAAAAAGTATTGACAACTATTAATGAATTTAACTTTGGTTAAGGAAATAAATACTATACGCGTAGAACAGGAGGAAAACTGGTTTTCCCTACCCGTGGCAAAATAGCGTGATCAACGTCGCTTGAACCAAAGCAAACAGAGAAGTTTACCTGCTTGGAAAAAAACAGAAATAGTAAAAAATATTGTAAAGCATTAAAAGATATTGTAAATGTGACAAATGAAGGTAAAATATAATGATGCAGGGGAATATTAAAAGTCTCATTGGGTATAATGCATAAATTGTTTCTACCTCTAACTTCGAATCGCATACCAGTTTGTGATATGTTTATTTTGTGATATGTTTATTTTTCTCAAATTTAATATTATGAAATTAAAATAGTTAAATGATACGAAAATGTTATTTAGTGTCTACATATTCATATTTAAAGTTAATTTGCTGTTTCTCATGGCCATGTATTAAAGGTAAGTTTGAAGAAAATCTTTAAATTCGGTTTTCTCAAAAGAAAATTTTTCGCAGTTCGTATCTCTTGAAAATGCTCCATGCGTCTCATTTTTAGTTAAAAATGAATTATATTTGGAAGAAACTATCTTGTTATATGTTACAGTAGATCTAAGTATGCATTTTTGGATATGAGAAGATTTTTTGGATATTAAGAAATTTAAACTTGTGGTAATGTTTAACAAAAGGTGACATTTTCCCGAAAAATGGGTTTAAGTTCACAAAATCCTTTTTAAAAATTTCTGATCTATCATGTTAAATAATGGATACACTAAAACCTTTTTCAAGTCTTTATAACTAACTTAAAGGAAAAATTAGTAAAAAAATATTGAAAAATAGCGCGCAAGGAGCATTTTAAATCTTTAATTAAAACAATTAATTATTTGTTTAAAATTTTTTTAATTTAAAATAAATTAAAATTTTGATCATATATTTTATAAACTTATGTTATAATACGTAGATGTATAAAATTTCTTGTTGAAAACACAAAAACTTAAAAAACTAAATTTTAAAGACCACCGTCCTTTTAAATATAATACAGGGAGATAATATTTGGTGGCAACAATTGCAAAAGCGATTCAACTCTTTTAGTAATTCGACGCAAAATGCTGTTTCGAGACTATTGAAAAAAAAAGAGTTTTACATTCGTAAGAAAAACAAAGTTAGAATAAATAATTTAATTAATTATTTCTGGAATTAACTTACCTTTTTTGGTTGTCTCTTTCGGAGAATAATTTAACTGAGCCATTGTTGTGATTATGTCATTCAAAAGTAGTTGCTTACTCCAATCAGTCAACAGTTGCTGCTGCTTCTTAGGTCCACACTGTTACTACATGTGCGATGCGAGGCGATGCATGCAATCGTTATCAGCATGAATCTGACATCAAATAAAAAGAAAGATTTGACGAAGGACAGATGGATGAAATGAAAGAGTTCAAAGGAATCGAAATTTCTGATTTCACAAGCATAACGTATCTCCTGTGTAGATGGTGGACTTATTAGTATTATTTAAATAATATTTCATTAAATGATTCAAAAACAGCAAGTATTTGAACTTCTTTTTAGCTGGAAAGGGCTATTAGTCTGGAAAACGATTTTGCGTTGTTTCTCTTTCAGTCCAGTCCGTTGCCATTCGGAAAAACGTAAGATATATTTCTTTCATATTTAATCTGCCCGTTATTAATTAGCAAGCTAAACTGCTTAAAAGCAATAAATATTTTTAAGAATCCAATCAGCAGCAATAAATTCTTAGGAACATTACATTTTTATGCTTGAATTGGTTTGATTTAAATAAACATGCATTGAATTCATGATACATCTAATTAAAAACATTTAGTATTTTTATAGATGTAATACCGTACAAAATGTTTCTCTATTCCACCTGCACCATCTCTATTGATAATCTCTATTGTAAAGCATATTAAACTTTAAAACAGCTCATTTGGTCGACTGCTAAAAATCAAAACAATTTCAGATTTAAGTTTTGACTTCCTTGTACGAAGGAAAAAATCTGATGTGTACATCACATGACTTCCTTGTGCGGAATATTAAATTATACGCATTTTTTCTTGCATTTCATTTAAACTTATTGGATTGAATTAAATCTACTTCGCCGGCAGTGCATAAACCACAATACAATAAATACATTCTGTAAAATTCACTCTATTTGTTTACCATAACGACACTCTGGCGCTAAATTCACTTAACAGTATTATATTTCGTTCATATTATAACTAAAAATGCACAAAATGTATATCATTTAAAAAATAGAATTATCTAATTGTTGCCACATGTTCTATTCAAATACTATAATAAAGCTAGAACGATGTATAAAAGAAATTAAGCAAACAAAACAAAGAAGAAACAGTTTTTCACAGACGATTGAGTATTTCTCATTCAATTAATTCAGTTCTCATTTCGCGACAAGGCAAAAATACATAAAAACTCAAAACATCTGTATTAAAAATTACGAAGTAAATCTTAAACACCTATTTCCTGGAAAATAATCCAGAAAGGATTAAGCATGATTTAATTCGCAATAATAAATGAAGACATTATCTTTGTTGTTTCGAAGCTAAGTTTCTCTAGATTGGCAACGAATCCACTAGTCTGCTGTTTCAAATGTAAACAAGCAATGGCCGCCATTAAAAAAATATTAGGCTTAGCGGCACTGAAACAACTTTAAAATTGTTGATAATTCTAAAAATGTTGCATACAGATTTACTAAAGGCATAAAAACCTTAACCGGAAGATAAAAACAACATAATTCAATCATTTTTAAAGCAAAAAATGTACAGTTAACAAACATATAAGAGTAAAGAAACTGAGATCACTGGGCCGAGTAACATAGTGGATATATTTATATACGTTTGGTGCGGCCGATTGCAACCAAACTACGAGGTGTACATCTACATGTTATAGCAGTCCTATATACAAAATTTCAACGTTCTGAGGCTACTTGTTTTTGATTTATGCGAGATACGTACGTACTCGTACGTACATGACCGCTATCGAATGCAATTTAACGATTGTTTTGCATAACATCTGTACGTAAGGACAGAATAACATACTCGTTTCCTCCAAAAAAATTATAAAACTGCTTTAAAATGAATTCTGAAGAGAATTTTTCCTGGCGTCTGTACGTACGTATCTCGCATAACTCAAAAACGAGTAGCCTCAGAACGTTTAACTTTTGTATGTAGGACTGCTATAACATGTAGATGTGCACCTCGTATTTTAGTAGCAATCGGCCGCACCAAACGTATATAAATATATTTATATATATATATCCACTCTGTTACCCTACTCAGTTATCTCAGTTTCTTTACTCTTATATGTTTGTAAATTGTGCATTTTTTGCTTTAAAAATTATTAAATTATGTTGTTCTTATCTTCCGGATGCCTTTAGTAAATCTGCAAGCAATATTTGTACAATTATCAACAATTTAAAAGCTGTTTAAGTGCGGTCTTCGAGCATCTGTTGTAACATTCAAGCCGTCGTACGCCATTTGTATTCATATCCAATAAATGTTTCGAGTTAATCACTCTTGCTTCTTTTCCCATCTTCTACCTCTGCTACTACTATTTACCCCTGATATTTCCGGGTATAGGTCCTATGCAGTTCCTAATCCTTATGATGTTCCCTACCTCCCCTAGAAGTTTGTCGCAACATTTACGGTACACCGTGTATATTATATATTTATATAACTTTCGTTGAGATTATTTTTGTTGCATTTTTTTGTTGTACTAATGCAAATTGAGCCAAAACGTTATCAATGAACGCAATCAACAAGTAAGCAAGCAAGTCAGATCTCTAGATTACCAATAAGTAATCTTGAATTTATCAGAATTAAAAGCATCTGCCTGAATAAACAAAATGTTTTCGTAAACTGCATCATGTTTGTTATTTGGGCCATATTTTTTGATAAAGGAACTGTTATTATATAATATATTCCAAGGATTATTTCTTACTTATCTATCTGAGTGTTTATTCTTGACTCTTGCCTATCGCCTGCTTGTCAGCAGAGTATGAAAATAAAAAAGAAAACCATAGTGATAATAGTTTCGAAGATAAAAATTAAATAATCCCTGTTTAAAATTTATCATTTAGCCTTCAGTTTTGTTTCTTATAGTAAGATGACTGTGAATGTTAATTCAGATATTTCTATTTATAGAATTATGCGAATAGCTATTTTTGCGAAAATGAAATGTGTAAATTATACGTACGGGCTAAAATAATTCCTGAAGCTAATTTGATAATTTTCTTTTTGTTTGTACGTATTTCTATAAAATGTCGTTTAGCTTAATTAGAAAAGTGATTTTCAGATGCATGATAAAAGTATGGAAAACATCAGCATTTCGTTTAATTTGTGCATCATTTGGAAGAATATTTTTATTAATTAAAAGTCATTTCTTTTCCTAAATATTGTGCTATTTCTTTTACTAGCTGTTTGCGCGGTATGCAGCATAAAATAGTTATCATATAACGAAAAAGATATATAAGGATTTTAATGATTCCATTTAGTGTAATTTCATAAAACTATTTAATCTTTCTAATTAGACATTTCTGATTTAAATGCATTTTTAATAAATCAATCAGATAAAAAAGGTAAAAAAATATAAATATTATAAATTATATGTGATTAATATTATAAATAATTTTAAGAACAGCGTTTATTGATTTAAAATCCCATGGTTTGTTAATCAACAATAGACAGGTTAAATTTGACGCTTTGTTTAATAGTAAAACGCCAGTATGTGGAAGTTGAAAGTATTTTATAAGCAACGGATTTATTTATTTTAAATAGTTCAGTTTATTAGTTAAAGTTTTAAAAAAAATCTGAAAGGTTTCAGATTTTAAGTTACGTTCAAAGGGGCGTTTTTTAACGTTTTGTGTGTTAACTTTATTTATTAAATATCATGTTCTTCGCACTTAAATCATAAATTTCAGTTCAATAGCCATGTCGCAAAATAATTTTAAAATGAGCCTATCTTTAGAATTTCCGATACACAGTTCCGCGCGCTGGAGATAATTTTTCCCCCTGTAGATTGTTGCCATTGCTCCCTTTCAAATCGTTGAGATTGTTACTCAAAAATTCGTTAAAGTTTTACAAAATATGAAATCGATCAAAAAACAAATTCCAAATTTCAAATTTGGGCTTTCACATGCTCACATTCGCAGGAGGATTACGTCATCCAAAATTCCATGGCTCTATGGACCGTTGTTTTATCACAATGCGAGAAATAGACATACTTTTATGCAGATTTTTCATTATTTAATTTTCTTCAAATACATAATGCAGGACTCTACGATTTGGAGGCAAAAGTTTGAAAGTGAAACGGACATTTATAGCGATTCAACGTAAAATCGCAAAACGAAAGCAATAATCCTTCAGGGACGAAGCCCGTTTTGGACTAAAAAAAATTGAAAGGATTCAGATTTGAAATTACATACAAAGGTGTGTTTTTTTTACTTTTTGTGTGCTACCTTTATTTATTAAATATCACGTTCTACGTACTCAAACCGTAAAATTTAGTTCAACAGCAATATAGCAAAATAATTTTAAAATGAGCATGTCTTGAGAATTTCGGATACAGTCTCGTGCGCTGGAGATAATTTCTTTTTCCGTACAGTGTTGCCATTGCTCGCTTTGAAATAATTTAGTTTGTTAATCAAAAATTCTTTGAAGTGTTACAAAATATGAAATCGGTAATAAAACAAATTTCAAATTCAAATTAGGGCTGCCACATGCGCATATTCTATGGAAGATAACGTTATTAAAATTTTTTATGGCTCTAGGTACCGTTGTTTTATTAAAATGCGAGAAACATGCATACATTCTTGTAGATTCTTCATTATTTAATTTCTTTAAATGTAATACAGGGCGATAACATTTAGTGGCAACAATTTAAAAAGTGAAACAACGCTTATCGTCAATCGACGCAAAACGCCAAAATGAAATTAATAATCCTTCTGTGCATATCGCTCCTTTGGAGAAATAAACATCTTTCATTTAACCGAATGGCAACAGTCTGGTGCTCTGGAGATAAAATATTTTATTTCGAACAGTGTTGCCAATGCTCGCTTTCAAATCGCTGAGTCTATCAATCAAAAATTCATTAAACTTATGCAAAATATGAGATAAATAAAAAAAAAATGCGAAATCAAAATTCGGGCTGCGAGATGCCCATATATGGCTGGAGGACTATGCGTTCTTAAAATCTTGTGGCTCTAGGTGACGTCGTTTTTGAACATTTAAAATTGAAATTCGTTTTGGATTTGTATAGAATTATTGAATTCTCCTTCGTAAGCTTTCTGGGCGAAACTATTTAGAATTTATAGCTAACCAAGAGGAAGATCCGTCGTTCGAATTCCGGCGAGAGCTGTGTTGACTTTTTATATTTCTTGCTACGGCAAATATAATAGCATCTATAAGCTGATTTTGTGTTTCAGTCAGTAGTAAAAACATAGTTTTGGAAACTGGCAACGCCAGATATTATTTTTATTTCAGAACAGAAATCGAAGTACATGTCGGTTATAATGGCAATTCAAAATGAGCTATCGATGCCATTCATAATAATAATACAATTCCTTTAGATGGTAGATGCAAAACGTACGCATGTGATAAGAATATACTAAATTCAGTTAGTTGTACAATGACAGTACTATCTATGACAAACTTTGTTCTCCTTATAATAAGCATCAAATATATGTGCATGGTTTTCTTACTAGTATTTAACTTCATACAGATATAATCTCAATAATAATTTTTTTCTCAAAGTGTTAGGTGGCAATCTAAACTTTTGGGATTATAAATTTCTCCTCTCTATAACGTTGCCAAACTTTGATTCAACCGTTTTTGAAAGAGCTTTATTTTATTACAAAATTCCATTTTGCAATTCATAAACATATTTCACAAATGTCTTTTTACGAGGAAGAAACGTGATTTAACTATGTTAGCAGAAATTATAGAACAACTGCTGTTTAAACAAGCAGGAAATTAAGCGAAATATTTACATTTTTTTCAAGTCATTCAGTCAAAGCTGAAGCTAAATTTAGTTGATGTGTTATGTCGAGCTTATGAACTATGGAAAGACTTTACGAGGTAATCAGTTTTAAGTTATTTTTTTTTGAAAAAAATTAAAATAATATATTATTGGTATCAATTACTATGCACGTAAAATTACCCAATTTTATTCATAAATAGTGCTACTTTGAATCATATTTTCCAGATTTAATAGAATTAGAAATACAAGTAAATATATATTTATATATGTTTAATGTACATTATTTTATACATTTTGAACTTAAAATGCCTAAAAGTAATATTCCATATAAAACCTTTCTTGTATATTTTGCGTACTTAACTTTTTTCAGGAAAATCTGTAATAGTTTTGAAAATTAAAAATCATAATAAGTATGTTTCAGATTTAAAGAAAAAAATATTAACCCTGATAACGCTTCCCTATTAACATAAAATGATGATGATTCAAAGAAAATTTCTTTATGCAAGATATTGTCTGTTACAAAAAACTTATTTCACTTATATCCGATCTGTTTATTTTTCTTGGTGATAATTGGAAGGAGATTAAATGGATTTGAAATAATGAATTCTGGTGATTATTTTATACTTTATAAATTTTACTAAGATATACATGACTTCATTATACATCGGTTTTTCAACAGCTGAAGAACAGCCAGTAAATAAGCGATAAATCTACTAAAACTTAATTCACTAACCAAGAACGAAATATAGCATAAACATTAATCTAAATTTCATCCGTCTATGTTATCAGGTAGAAAAATAAAAACGGATATTTGCGATGGACTCTATATATAAATTATAAAAATGAAGAAAAAATGCCCAATTTTTCACATTATTTGCCAATGTTTTGTTGCGGAGGGCTTTTTTCCGCTTGGAGAAGCACCAAATGCCTTCAGATGTGCAAAATCTTCGTTTTGTTTCCCCGTTGTTCGTAGATTTTGGCAACAGCTCTTAAGATGGCGGCTCCTCAGCCAAAAGATTTATTCGTGGAACACCTGTAATAGTCTGTAATTAGTTAGGAGTCATATTTAAGATCGATTTAGGCGGTTAATTTCAAAACAGGTAAAGAATTCCATTGAGATTCAATTACCATTATCTCATATAGCAACTATGAACAGTATTATATCAACTTTTATGTAATGTAGAAGGCTTCATGATGAAAGACTTTATACAATAGTTGACTTTTGTAGCGCACTTGGGGAGAAGGTGGAATTGGCTCGCTTCTGCATTGGCGAGAAACAAACGGTTACCGATCAAACTGTTTTTCGTAATTACGTTGCGTCATAATAGCGGTTTTTTCATTGTAAAATGCTCATTATGCTTACTATTTTCAGTGTGAAAATAAGTTCTAGTTGTTGTTCTAAGCTATAGCTGTCGCTGAACTGTGGCCACCATAAAATGCCTGTGAAACATAAATTTTCCGGTACGTTTATATACTCAAATAAATAAATAAATAAAACAAATAAAGGTACTATTCGGTTTCGAGGGCCGTAAAAAATCGCCAAACTATTGTTGATGCCAATGCTGCCAAAAATAATTGCGGCAAGAAAGGAAGTATAATAGTAAATAACTATCTAAGATTGATGTTTAAATTTAGATGAAAGGTTAATTTCATATAATACTTTTTTATTATTATAATTTATATGAAAAAGGCTAAACATGACTGAATGGAAGCAAAAGAGTAAATAACTATTTCAGATCGTTATTATATTTCTTTATAATTTATATAAAAATTGCTAAACATAACTGAATGAATGCCTGCATCGCTATTTCGCTACCGACTTATCGCTAAAGCATAATTTCATCTCGTTTGTTGTTCAAACGTAATTTTCTATAACAAATGATGCCTTTTCTTTGAAAATATTCTCGGTAAAGTGCAGAATCGCCCACTTATTTGTTTGCCGCTTTTTACAAGGGCTAAAAAAAATTGGTTTTTTGTCAATTTTCTTTTACTTTTTAGTGCAGATAGGTCGTTGTGTACATAGATAAAGCCAAGGGCGTGAGCAGTGCCATTTTTGTGCAATTCTGGGATTTTTTTTTTTAATGTGAAAATAGGTCAATGTGCACATGGATACCGAATCTGTGCAATTCTTAAAAACGCGTCAAACAGTGGGTGATTCTGCACTTTACCCAAAATTCTATTGCCGACTTTTCGTCATGGGCAATTCCCAAATTGTTAAATCCATAGGATATTAAAAAAGGATTTAAAAATTAAACTATTATTTCTATGGCGTTTTAAGAAATATAGAACTATATAAACTTACGCAATCTGAAATCAGCGCGTATGCTAGATTTGGCGCGCTGTTAAATGGGCGCGTTTACTAGATTTGGCGGTTTTGTGCATATATTTTCGCTGCAATTTTTTACGGTCCTCAAAAAGGAATAGTACTACCCAAATATATAAAATAAAAAAACAAAATCTGAAATGTTTCAGATTTTAAATTACGTCCAAAGGGGCGTTTTTTAACATTTTGTGTGTTACCTTTCTTTATTAAATATCATGTTCCTCGCACTTAAACCATAAGATCCAGTGCAACAGCAATATCGCAAAATAGTTTTAAAACGAGCCTATCTTTAGAATTTCCGATACAGAGACTCACGCGCTGGAGATAAAAATGTTTTTTCTGCACAACGTTGCCATTGCTCGCTTTGAAATCCTTGAGTTTGTTAATCAAAAATTCGTCAAAGTTTTAAAAAATAGGAAATCGATCATAAAACAAATTTCAAATTTCAAATTTGGTCTTCCACATGCTCATATTCGTTGGAGGATTACGTTATTCAAAATTCGATGACTCTATGTACCGTTGTTTTATCACAATACGAGAAATATACATACATTTACGCAGATTTTCATTATTTAATTTCTTCAAATATAATGCAGGACTCTAACATTTTGTGGCAACAGTTTGAAAAGTGAACCTACATTTATGAGTCCGACGCAAAATGCCAAAACGAAACTAATAGTCCTTCGGGATTCAAATCCCTTTGGACTAAAAATAAAAAATCCTAACAAAATTCTATTAAATATATAATTAACAGAATTTTCTGGCATGTTTAACAATAAACAGAATTTTCCGGCATGTTTATATATGCTGTTGTAAATGAACTGCTTTCATAATTGTATTAAATACGATAATTAATGTATATATTAAATAAGTTCTGTTGAGTTATATTGTTGTTTTAAATACATCGGTGACAAAATTTTATTAAAATATTATTATAATAAAAGCAATTTATATTAAATATAATATATATTAAATATAATTTATATTAAATATATAATAAAAGCAAATTTATATTAAATTGCTTCGATATGTATTAATCAAATGACTTGTTTTGTTTAGATACTGAATGAATTTCCGATTTATCAGTTATTGTAGTCATTTTCGTTTTCATGGATGTTTATAATATTTGGCAGCAAATCGCACTTTCCGAAGACAAAATTGAGCCAACACCGTTACAAAAGACAAGTATCCTTTATTCTGGGCGACTAGTAATTTGCATAATCATGAAGTTAGGTCAAAAAAGGCTTTGGTTTATTTAATTATGTTAAAGATACACGAAGGCTATTTAAATTGATGCCTTCATGGATAATTTTCTAAGAGAAATTGGCTCCTGTCGACGTTACACGTAGGCAAAGCCACAAAAACTCCCATGTAGCTAACCCGTTCACTGGGATTCAAAATCCGGTCGAACAACCAGTACTCAACGCCTTTACAAATTCTGAAAAAAATTTCAGACTTTTATCATTTTACCATTGATGAGCCGGTCACAGAAGATGTTTAGTTTGGTTTATATTATTACAGCAAAGCCTGGGGGGTTATTTGCCTAAGGGGAGGGATGCTTTCGTATAGATCACAGAAGAAAGCAGCTGAAATGAACGCAATATCAAGTGACATGAAATGAAGATTAGTGGGTACTTTTCTGTTATCAAAATCGAGTTTCAGAAATGTATGTATGTAAAAAATACAAATTAAAACTTTTCTTTTTAGAATTTTTTCGGAAAAAAAAATGTTTAATTACAACTTGTGTAAAGTTTTTACCATCACCTTAAAATATACAGAATTTTAGGCATACCTGCTCAAAATTAGTTTTTCATTCAAAATTTTCAAAAATATACGTAAATTTATATATTGTTGCAATTTGAAATTTAGCATATTTGTTGTAAGCCATAATAACGTGCTTGAACGTGCTCTCTCTCTCTCTCTCTTTTTTTTTTTTTTGCTTGTACACAATGCAATGAAAAAAGGGAGAAAGAAGAAAGTAGGTTGCCTTAAATTAAAAATGTCTCCAAGTGTCTCCAAATGTCTTCTTGACAGAAACTTAAAAAGTGCGCCAAGATAAATTTTTTAATTTCTCGGGAAGTTTCTCAGCAAATTTTACAAAATTTATTATATGGGAATAGTGTGAGTCGTAGAATCGGAATATGGAAAAAGATCGGTGTGTCGATTCAAAGCACGTCCGATCTTTTCTCAAAATACCTATGTTTGAACAATATGAACCTAATATATATCCTAAGTCGCGCTTTCGAAATTCGTGTCCAAAATTCCAGAATATGCTAATAAGCGCGAGCAAATCATTAAGGGAAATAAATATGTTTGACTTAAGGGGACACATACACCTTAAAACCCATAAGATGTTCGAATAGGTGACTGTTGCGAGAATTGGGATAACTTATTTATTTTAAAAGCAATTACTACCAACTTTTTACAGCTGACTACATAATATAGCTGCTTTCTGAAATAGTAATCAGAACGTTTGTGTTGCCACAAATATTTTTATAATTTAATCCGCTTTATGACAACATTTTTCGTCATGTTTCCAACTTGCGCGCACAGTTTAAAACATTCTGTTTCATAATTTAATTCCATATTTAATATATAGCTTTTATAACATTTGGAAACTACTGTGAACCTAAAATTCTAAAAATTTCATGTTAAATTTTTATTTTATTTGGAGTCGAGTTTATGAAATGTATTTTATTAAAAAAATTTGTAATGTTTTCATCCATAAACGTTTTCAATATTAAAATATTCATCAGATTGTTGGTTCAGTTCGAAAATAGTGCCCATATAAAGAATTCCATCCAATTTCAAGTATGTACCATTAGCCATTTTTAAAATATCATGCGCGCAAGGTGGAAACATGGCGAAATATTCTGTCACAAAGAGGATTAAATTACAAAAATATTTGTGGCAACACAAACTTTCTGGTTACTAGTTTTTAAAGCAGCTATATTATGCAGTCGGCTGTAAAAAGTTGGAAGTAATTGCTTTTAAAATAAATAAAATATCCAAATTCTAGCAGCAGTCACATATTCGAAGATCATGAGGGGTTTAAGGTGTATGAGTCCCCTTAGATTAAACACTAAGCTGTAAGTTTGAGAGCGTCCAGGTATTATTAAAATGTTTGCAAGACAATTTTTAGATGAAAACCATAAGTTACACGTGATCGGTGAACTCGAAAGTTAGCTAAATACTGCTGATGATTTCAGAGAACTGAATATTTCTTAAAGAAGGATCACGAGAACCTGAAACCTCTTTTTAAGTCGCAGGGAAATAGTAGTCGTTTTGCCAATTGAGGACATACGAGGCTTCTGAAGTTAATTTCTTTAATTGCTGGCACAAGGAACCATTACACAGCCACCAGATAATAATTGGCCTGAGGCCTTTCAACAAACACAGTTACATGGGTAGGCTGACTTCATGCGTATTAGAAGCTTCATGTGCAGCCTTTAGGCTAGAAGACTTTGAATCTGGTTTCCTATTTCTTCCAAACAAAAGCCTAAGATGGTGCAAAGCCTAAGCCTAATCATCTATGAAGCCAAACTGGAATAGTACTGAATATTTTCCAATAATGAAGCTAGTTTCAGTAATGATCCTGGATGTACATTTAGACAGAGATACAGAGGGAGATTCTGAATCATAATAATCAAATAAGCTTCCATCGAATGTCCCCGAATGATACTTCGTTTGTACTCAATCTATCTGTCGGTTGTGGTTCATGAGAAATTTCAATAAGAATCTTTATGACAGAGATTCTGTAGCTATCCAAGCTACGTAGACGTAGTTATATGTCGTTAACTAAGGTTATTTCAGAGAGCTATAGGCCTAGATGTTTTTATTAATATAGAACAATACTCAGCCTCATTCAACTCTTGTGGTGATTAAATATCTTAAACCTGAGAGTATTGTTCGAATGGATTGATCACCATATTCGTCTGATCTCATTTCTATTGAGCATGTTTGTGACGTCTTAGATCAGTGAGTTGCAGTGCTCTAGCTCCATATTTGAATCCTTCAGGATATCAGAAGAACTTTCTTGGAAAAACAGTGGTGTTTGATCCCACAGAACTTAATGAATTCTTTAAGAATGTAAAAAGGTATTGTAGAGTATAAATTTCTGCTAAAAATCACAAACTTTATTATTAAACATTCGAAAACAGAAATGTAGCTTCCGTCTTTTGGTCTCCACAGATGTTGAGCTGTACGCTTTATATATGTTTCTCTATAACAGAAGTTTAGTTTTCTTTTAGAAATAAAGTAACGGAACAATTCTCATTTTGGTTCTAATATAAATAGAACGTCCGGCGGTCATACGAAATGACATTCTAGATATTATAAATTGTAATTAAAATGATTTGTGCAAAGGTGTCTGCTAATTTAAACTGAATTACCCAGGGCAGGCGGCGAGGACGCCCCTTTGCTTATTGCCCCACGGGGTTTCCCCTTTCTACTTGCTTAATTGCTTAAAGTAGAGTGCAATGAAGGAAACCACTGGCGGTACATTTCTTAAAAGCCCACCGCTAGCTCAATCAATAAAGGTGATTTAAATAATGAAATGTTAATTCACATGTCAAAGATCTCTTTGTACACAACATTTCTTGCTTAGATCTTTCCATCATTTTTAAGCTCGCTTTGCAGAGGACCATTCATTATTTTTAATTTGACGTGCATTCCTTCACGAACTCTTGAACAGGCAACATAAAGTTGACCGTGTTCAAATGCAGGCTCAGGTAAAAAAAATGCCAACACACTTAAACGTTTGGCCCTGAGACTTATGGATACTCATCGCAAAGGGAAGTTTTACAGGAAATTGTCTACGTCTCAATTGAAACGGCAACCCTGTGCCGTGGCAACGTCACCCCATTGGCTAGTACAGTTACGCAAGCAACCAATAAACTATCGGCGACAAACAGACACTTAAGCCGCATATATATATGGGGTGAAGTAACATCATCTTCTCCGAAACGGCTGGCTCCTAGGCTTAGCGAAGCACACCGTTGGATTCCGCAGGTCCGTGGCACGTCATTTTGACCATTCGCGTCTTCTTGGGACTTTAATTAGCCGAGATATTAATTAAAAATTAATTTTCCCTTACATTTTTCCTACATTCTCCACTTTCTTTCTTGGGTTTTCCCTAGTACAGGGATTTGGCTACGTGCCAAATTCTTTTTTCACGAATATCTACGGAACGGCCTTGAATTGGAATTCGAGACGCGTATCCTCGGATTCCAAAAAATTCTCCGAATCTATCGATACCGTTCTCATCTTCGTACGACTTTAATCAGCCGAAATATTAATTAAAAACTGCAAAAACGCTAATTTCCGCGATCATTTTTTCGAGTGGCAACAATAAACTATCGGCGACACACACTTTAGCCGCTTATATATATATATATAAAGATAAAAATGAGACTTTTAAATAACTTCTGAATAACATTTTAATATTTTCTTGATTTTTTCAAACAATTCAAATTATGTCAGGTTTTTTTTTTCTTTTAGTTTAAATTACTTAATTAAAGCCTATTTGGTCATCAGTTGAAAACTCGATGAAAACCGGCATTTAAAGTTTCTAACATGTATATAATTAAAATTTTATTTCAATTGAAAAACAAAGATGTATACCTATAAATCTATTTTGAAAGCTGCATAATCAGAGACTTCCAAAAATATCATTACATAATGATCAAAGAAAAATAACAGTAAGAAGGCAATAATTAAAAAAAAAATTAGGAACTTTACGGTATTTTAAAGGACATCCAGTTGTTGGGCCGCCTCCATTGGTGTTTGCTTCCTCTCTACCCATTAAACGCTATTTTTGCTCTTCTTTTAAAATAATGTCATTAAATTATAATTAATGAATACTGTCATTAAACATGAGAAACTAACATTAACCCTAACACCCTATACTCGATTTCTAACATATTTCCATTACGTGACACTTCATGAGTCGTCTGATGTGCAGATTTCGTGTGCCATCCTGTGTGAAGAAATACATTTTTGAGTTTGCTTGTAGATAATTAACATAAATAATTACACCATTGTACATTCGTTGATCCTTTTATCCCCTAACATAGTTTTTTCACACATGCTTCGACTTTGACCAGTAGTGTTCATCCTTCTACAACAAATTAAAAAGAAAACTTCAAATTAAAAATATATCAGATTTAAAGCAAAAAACAGGTACTTCATCTCTGAAGCATTTATTCCATTAATTTTAAGCAATATTTAAAATCAAATCTGCCGCCCTGTATGATATAGTTCTTAGTCATATCGGTTGACTTTTTGGTGGGCCAGTGTTCAACTCCCAGAGAAAGCCTAGGTGTTTGTAATGTCTGTAAGGCAGAAGGGCACTTAAAGTACTGGCGAGGTAAAAGTCTTCTCGAGAGGTTTGCAGTTAAGAAAAGAAATGTGGGAAACTGTCGTATCTTTTCCCCAGGCGTTCCTCATCAAAAATGGACGGAACTTCCAATGTGTCAGTGCTATTATTCGATCACCTTTTGAGGGCAAATTAATCTGTGATCAGATGGCTAAATGACCGACACATTTTGGCCATTCTTGACAAATGCAGTCATTCGAAAGTATACGATCATTTGGAATACTATATTTAAAATAGCGGGCTGGGTGCATGGGTGTTTTCGTGATTTTACGCATGTGTAACGTGTATGCAGTATCTTCTCGATGCATACGTGAATAAAGCCGGGGAAGTCCGCGCAAAACCGCTGAACACTGGCAGTTCGGTCCAACTTTCGAATACCTCCGAAATTGAACATGGGAACTCATGAACATTGAACAATGAAAAGCGGGCTTCAGCCCGCTCAGCTGGCGGGCTTGCCCGCTAGTACTATATTTAAAATCTGAGTGGTATGAATTAACAGTTTAAGTTTGCTAAATTTTGTTTATAAAACACGATGGCTGCTTTTACAAGGAAGCGCTAAAAATGTTGCTAGAAAACTCTTTATAATCAACAGTTTACTATTTCTACCCAAGAAAATACTTTATATTCTTTCTTTATAAAATGCTTTACACTGTTATGTATGGTTTCCGTAATTATTTTTCAGGAAGGAGAAAAGCTACGATCCAAAGCTTCAATGATAGACTGCGTTTCCGGTGAGTTTATTACACATCTGGTTTTCGAAGTTTTGATTAATAACAATGACAGGTAATATTTGTTACTCAGTATTACAAATACAGCATGGGGAAAAATCGGGAATAATGCATTTAAAAAAATCTGATGTGTACACCACATGACTTCCTTGTATTGGAATATTAAATTGGAATATTAAATTATACGCATTTTTTCTTGCATTTCATTTAAACTTATTGGATTGAATTAAATCTACATCGCCGACAGCGCATAAGCCACAATAGAATAAATGCATTCTTTAAAATTCACTCTAGTATTTGTTTACCATAGCGACACTGGCGCTAGATTCACTTAACAGTATTAATAATTATATAACAGTTAACTTATATAATAATTATATAACAGAAACTAAGTTAACTGTTGTATAATCCAATAATTATATAACAGTTAACTTATATATTTTGTTCATATTATAACTCATAATGCACAAAATTTATATCATTTAAAGAATAGAATTATCTAATCGTTGCCACATGTTCTGTTCAAATACTATAATAAAGCTAGAAGGATGTATAAAAGAAATCAAGCAAACAAAACAAAAAAGAAACAGTTTTTCACAGACGATTGAGTATTTCTCATTCAATTAATTCAGTTCTCACTTCGCGAGAAGGCAAAAATACATAAAAACTCAAAATATCTATATTAAAAATTACGAAGTAAATCTTAAACGCTTATTTCCTCGAAAAAATTTCAGAAAGGATTAAGCATGATTTAATTGGCAATAATAAATGAAGGCGTTATTTTTGTTGTTGCGAAGCTAAGTTTCTCTAGATTGGCAACAAATCCACTAGTCTCCTGTTTCAAATGTAAACATCAATGGCCGCCATTAAAGCAGGCTTAGCGGCAATTAAACAACTTTAAAATTGCTGATAATTCTAAACATATTGCACACAGATTTATTAAAGGCATAAAATCCTTAACCGGAAGATAAAAACAATATAATTCAATCATTTTTAAAGCAAAAAATGTACAATTTACAAACATATAAGAGTAAAGAAACTGAGATCACTGAGCCGGGTAACAGAGTGGATATATATATAAATATATTTATATACGTTTGGTGCGGCCGATTGCAAACAAAATACAAGGTGCACACCCACATGTTATAGCAGTCCTCCTATATACAAAATTTCAACGTTCTGAGGCTACTCGTTTTTGAGTTATGCGAGATACATACGTACGTACATATGTTCGTACAGACGCCACGAAAAATTCTCTTCGGAATTAATTTTAAAGCAGTTTTATAATTTTTTTGAAGGAAAAGAGTCTTTTATTCTGTCCTTACGTACAAATATCCCCCCAAAACATCGTTAAATTGCATTCGATAGCGGTCAAAATGAATATTTTCGTTGAAATATGATGCCTGAAGCTTTTCGCGATTACAATACTTCCTTTTAACTTCATACAAGGAAGTAAAAAAACCTAAAGTGCAAAAAAAGTGTTTAATGATTCCCCTAATACATTTTCATGTTTAAATTTAAACGAACAGATTCAAAGGACATTTTGAAAGACTTTCCCATTTTCACAAAATAAATAAATGAATAAAGCAGGCATATTTAAAACTTTTATTTTCTCTTAAAATACTTTTCAGAGCTTTTAAAGATTCTCCGAAGAGCAAACTAAATCTGCTCTAAAGGCTATGGGCTACATACATAGCAGATTTAATTTCTTAGTTAATAATGAAAATTGTCAGGAAGTGTATTCCATCTGCATGATGGGGAAAATCATTATGCTTGGTGATCTTAAAGTGTTCTTTCGCCATTATAAATGGAAGCACCGCTTTATATTATGATCATTATGGCCATTTCAAATTTCCTACCAGGGAAAAAATTACATATATTGAAAGAATTTAGATTTTTAACTTCGCACAAGAAGATTTGTCAAAGGTTTTGTGCTCTCCACTGAGCATCGCGGGTCTAGGACTTTTTACATGATTATTTACATGACTATTTACATGATTCGCCGTCGCCATTTCACCGTGGCCATTTCGCCGCCGAGACGTTTCACCGTCAGGACGTTTCGCCGTCAAGACATTTTTCTTCACCTGACTGTATTTCGTCTTGCCGTATTATACGCTATTAAATTTATTTAGTTTAATAATTCTGTTTACCTTTTACTTTGTGTATACTTTATAAAGGTTATTTTATAAAAGTTTGTATCCTTAAAGGATATAAAAGAATTACGCATAGTTATTTGGAAAATTATGTCAGTATAAAGAGAGCTTCTGTTATAACGGAAGTTATATTATAGATTTTAAAATTATGTGGGTAAAATATTTACATGATTTTTCAAAATTTCTTGAAATTTTAATCAGCTAGTTCAAAGAAATCACACAAAAACATTTTATATACAACATTACACAAACATTTAATATTATTATTTTATATAAAATGTTTATCAATTTAAATAAAATTAATAAACTAAACATAGTTTAAATCAACTTTATAGAATACGGCAAGATCTAGTATAGTCGTTTAACCCTCTGAGCGGCCAGGGTTTTTGCTAAGAAAGCCCAAATTTCCCAAAATTATTATGAGAACAAAGTATTTTTTGATTTTAATATAAAAACTCTTCTGGTATTTTATACCTTGATTTGTGTACTTTTGATATATTGCCTTAATTTGTTTGACATATTTCAATATGCACTTATATTGACATATTTCAATATACACTTACAGATATCACAAAAAATATTCTAAGCCGTATATATACGGCCTTGCCGCTTAGAGGGTTTTAAAGAAAAATATGTCTTGACGGCGAAACGTCCAGGCGGCGAAACGCCGTAGACGTTTCGCCGCCAGGACGCCCATTTTCAGCATCGCAGCTCTCTAAGCATTGAAAACCTTATGCTCACTCTTGCTAACACAACATTTTTTGCCTTTTCAGATTTACTAGTGAGCATCGCTTTCTTCGCACGTACGCCACATAAAGTTCGAGAATTACAAAATATTTAAAAAACTGCATATCTTAAAATTTTCCGATTAATTAGAGGTTGCATACTTTTTTTTGTATTGCAGACGCATGGATGTAATAAATATTCTATTTGAGGCAGTGGCAACACGTTGCTGACAAATCACCGAATTTATGGATTAAAATTGAAAAATAAATATCTTACATTTTGCCGAATGGCAATAGTCCAGGAAGCTGGAGATAAAAATATTTTATTCTGAATAGTGTTGTCCCTTCTCGCTTCCAAATCACTGAGTCTGTTAAACAAAAATTCATTAAATTTCTCCAAATATTGAAATAAATCAAAAACGATTTCGAAATTCAAAATTCGGACATCCAGATGCTGATGTTCAGGTGGTGTATTAAAAATTCGGTGACTCTGGGTGCTGTTGCGAGAAATATACATATATGAATACAGACATACAGACTCCTCGTTCGAAACTAATAGCCCCCTGATGTTAAAACTGAATCTAAAAGATTTCAGATTCTAACGGTCGCTCAGAAACGTTTGTTTTTTTATGCTGAGCTCGCAGTCTACTTTTGCACTCACTCCTGCTAACACTTTTTATCTTTCCTTTTTATCTTTGTTTTTAAACATAATTTTCTTGCATTTACGTCGCATACAGTTCAACAACAAAATCACAAAAATTTTAAAAGCTGTATATTATCCAATTAAAATTTCTAAAAGCTTTATATTATTATATAGCATATGTTTAGAATTTTAGATGCAGTGTTAAGTGCTGGTATGCAGTTTTATATATATATATATTTAAAATCTTTTCTCAGTCCAACATATCAATATTCAGTTTACTTAGTAAGGTGGTTAACAAAATGTTTTTTCTCTTTTTATTATTAACTTTTTATGTGTTAAATCTATTTATTAAATGTCACGTTCTTTGCACCTACACAGCATAAAATTGAATTCAACAGAAAAATTACAAAATATTTAAAAACGATATATTTTTATAATTTCCGAGTTAGTATTAGATTTTACCACACACATTTTCATACAGTGTCTCACAAAAGTGATGGGACACTTGTGCTTTACAAAAGGAAACTGTAATAAAATAGATTAAAAAAACATGTAAAAATTTTTGTGGGTGTGTTTCATACTTAAATTTAGTAACAATTATTAAATAACATACATTTTCTTAAAATATTAAAATATTAATTTAATAAAAATACAATTGTTTAGAACGAAGCAAAAAATGGCTCACATAAGTGATGAGACACTACGTATTATGCAACAAAAATCGTCTGAAGTAAGCAATAAAAATATCTTTTGGGGTATTTATTTTTACTCAAAAGCAATTGGCAATAATTTATAAAATCGTCTGCAGTATTTCTCTCCAGTTTGTTTTGGAATTTTTGTGTTTTTTAGCTCTGTGCAGCCATGAATGCTAAACGAAAAGAAACTTTGCCTGAAATTCGAAAATTAGTTATTAATTTGCATATTGAACGTGGAAAATCTATTAGAGAAACTGATGAAACAGTTAACTTGAGTCATTCAACAGTTTTCAGTATCATTAAACAATATAAAAAGAATCATATGATTCAGGATAAAGGAAGACCTGGCCGACCATTAAAGCTATCCAATGGAATAAAGTGAATTATCGTGCGAAACATTAAAAAAAATCCAAGAATGAATGCTCCTAAAGTTGCTGCTGATTTACAAGCATTATATGGAGTAATTGTTAATTCTGAGACTATTAGAAGAGTAATTCGATCTGCTGGATATCACGGTAGAGCAGGCAGGAAAAAATTCTTCGTAAGTGAAAAGAATAGAAAACTCAGACTGGCTTTCGCAAAATCCAACATAAATAAGAATTCTGATTACTGGAATGAAGTTATATTTGCTGATGAGAGTAAATTTGATATATTTGGTTCTGATCGTATAATCTTGGTGTGGAGAAAACCCAGGAAAGAATTTCGCAAACAGAACTTGGTGCCAACAGTAAAACATGGTGGAGGAGGAGTTATGGTATGGGGGTGTATGTCGTCCGCTGGAGTTGGTAATCTTGTTTTTATTGACAGTATAATTGATCAGTACAAGTATATTGACATTTTAAATCAAAATTTGAAATCTTCAGCACGAAAACTGAACCTTCATAACGATTTTAAATTCTACCAGGACAATGACCCCTAGCACAGTGCTTTGAACGTTAGACTCTGGCTGCTGTATAACTGTCCTGAAATAATAAAAACACCACCACAATCTCCAGACTTAAATCCCATAGAGAATATTTGGCAAGAATTGGAATCAAGAATTCGAAAACACACCATTTCTTCAAAACAACAATTAAAATCGGTGCTTCAAGAAGAATGGGATAAAATAACTCCAGAAATCACAAAAAAATTAGTCGAATCCATCCCAAGAAGATTAAATCATGTTTTAAAAGTAAAAGGAAATCCAACAAAATATTAAAACCTTTTAAAAAGTAAAATTTTTGATAAATATTTGATGGAAAAGTAAGTGTCCCATCACTTATGTGAGCCATTTTTTGCTCCGTTCTAAACAATTGTATTTTTATTAAATTAATATTTTAATATTTTGAGAAAATGTATGTTATGTAATAATTGTTACTAAATTTAAGTATGAAACACACCCACAAAAAACTTTTACATGTTTTTTTAATTTATTTTACTGCAGTTTCCTTTTGTAAAGCACAAGTGTCCCATCACTTTTGTGAGACACTGTATTCTCTATATTATTTCTTTAAAACCAGTTGCTTGAGCAGTCAGCTGTTGAAATAGCTATCATAAAAAGAGAAAAAGTATGTAATGATTTCAATGAGTTAAGAGAGTATAATTTCATAAAAGTACTGAAAATTTCTAATTAAGCATCTCATAATTTTAATACATGCTTATTTAAATCAATCACATTAAAAGTAGAAAAATGTATTAATAAGAACTGCGTTTATTGCTTTTAAATCGCTTGGTGTATTACTCAGTAACCTTCCAGATTAGATTTGGAAGTATTTCAATCTTTACTGAATGGCAACACGCTGGCGCACGGAAGATAAAAGTGTTTTCTTTCCCTTTTGCAAAACATTTCTTTCGCGGAGCCGAGTTTGTTAATTAAAATTTAAAGATAAATATTTTACATTTATCCGAATGACAACAGTCTCGAACGCTAGACATTAAAATGTTTTATTTCGAACAGTGTTGCCACTGCTGGCCTTTCAAAGCGTTGATTTTGTTAATCAAAAATCCATTAAAGTTTTATAAAATAAGAAATAAATAATAAATATAGTTCAAAATTCGGGCTTCCAGGTGTACATGTTTGAGTTTAAGTCTGCGTTATTCAAAATTAGATGGTTCTAGGTATCATCGGTTTTTCACAATGAGAGGAAAATGCATACATACATACAGATTCTTCTATTCAATTTCTTTAAAAATAATACAGAGTGATAATACTTTGTGGCAATAACTTGGAAAGTGATACTCCATTTATAGTGAAATAACACAAAATCCCATTTCGAGAATAATAACTCCTTTAGGGCTAAAAAATAAAATTTTCATATGAACTAAAATTAAAATCGAGTAACAAAACAACTATCTAAGACTAAACCACAACAGAAACATGGAAAACATGTGTCTGAAAACCTTCGAAAAAAACTGATTGAATCTTGAACCCAGTATCCAAGTGCCAATAACATGCAATAATACGCCATTGATTAGAACCTAGGATATAAATAGCATCCACGATGTAACAGTGAAACAGATCCACTACATTATCGTAATTTTAAACTGTATGATGCCCCTAAGATTAATTTACAACCCGAAGACTACAAGTTACCGATATTTCTTGATAAAGTAAATCGGTACTGAATTTTCTTGGTACAATATTTCTTGGTATAAGTAAATCGGAATTGAACATATGCTCTCTAAAACGTTTTTCGAATGACAAAATAGACACCCAGTAAAAATGCAAAAATTAATCGAAAAAGAATGCAACGATTAGATTAAAAGTAAATATAAGAGAAGTTTAATTATGATAGGCCGATGAAACAAAATTTTTACTGAAAAATCTCCCATAAAAAATAAAAGTGGTCGAATTTAGTTAGTTAAAAATTGAAACTTTTGATAATAGATATATTTACTTAAAAAAGAGAAAGATTAAGAAATATAAACGAGAAGTGCTAAAAAGATATACCCATGACAGATTGGCTTTTATCCCTGTTTTTGAACTGACTTTTAATAATTACAAAATTTACAGGCCTCTACGCAAAATTCTGCTGTATTCACAGAGTTACAGTGTTTGCAAGTTGTATAAAAGTATGTTCTTCTTATTATTATTGTTATCACAGAGACAATTCGTTGATAAAGTAGAATCTAATCTGGCATTAATTATATTCTTAGTACCATTTTCAACACTTTTAGCTACTATTGTTTTATAATATTTAAATTGAAATAATATCTGAATTTAATTTTAAGTTCAGAATTAAACTCTTGACATTAACTTATAGCCTTCTGTCAGTCTCTTTTCATTATTAAATTAAATGATTAACTAACTGTGAGGAGATTTTAGCATGTTTTATGCAAAATTGTTTGTTCTTTAGATTAGCTAATGTTTTACTTAGACTTTTTTGTTTCCGTAGGCATAAAGGGAAGAAAATCACATAAAAGAAATGAAGAAGAAAGTTTTAGAAAACGAATCAGAAATGCTTTCCATGGATGTTTCGAAATCTGTATCAAGAAATATGACGACTGATAAGAATAAATTAATCTTTTTCTAAAGAATATAATAAGAAAACTATCGAAGAATTTGGGTAAAGGAGAACTGTTATTCTCTTCATGAAACTATAGAGAAAAGAATAATTCGCGAAAAAAGAGAAGAAAAGACATTATTATGGTTTGACTACGTGTATACTGATATAATTACAACTTTGAAAAATGTTTTTAATTAAAATATAAATGTACAAGATATCAAATGTTTAGAAACAATTGTTTTAAAATGTAAAGTTTCAGGTCTTTTGCAAATTTTTGCGTTGAAAGAATTATGATAAAAATTTCAAGTGCACTGGATGTGTCTTTGAAGCATGTTTAAGAAAGGAAAAATTTATCATACGGCTTTTTATAAATTTTATTTATACTTTTATTTTTGCTTAAATTAAACGGATAATTATTAGAAGTTAAAAAAAAAAGCATTATTCACATTCCAAATGGAAAAATGCGCAAAATGTATATTTTACTGGAATTAAACAAGCATAAAATTTACTTAATATTATTCAAGAAAACTCGCATCTGTTCATCGGTTTTGGAAGAATTCATCACATGTTTAAAAGAATTTATTTGTAGTTTTGAAGATGCATTTGAAAATGTATTTATTTATTCTATCAAATTAAACAAGTGATAATGGAACATTAGTAAGTCAAATAATAAACTTTTATACCTTACCACTTTTTAACAGTTTTTTTGTTAATTTTCTTTCTTCTCCCTCCTTTCAGCTTATACATTTTCCTATATTACTATATTTTGAAAAACCATTAATTAATTTCTTCTGTATTCAACGGATATGGAAAAGATATTTCATCATTAAATCATCTTCAATGATTTAAAATTTAAACAAATTCTTCCCTTCATTTATTCAATTTTCTTATATATTACGTAGCGGTTACGCTTACTCAGTTATTCTCTTTTTCGCATTTTAAAAGGAATAATGACTATGTTACTAAATTAGGTTATTTCGAAGCAGGAGAGATGAAAAATGAGCAACGTCGTCGCCGGGAATCGAAGCACGGATCTCTGGAATACGCGCCGAGCGTGCAGACCACTGCACCACGAAGGCACGCTAAGAAGGCGGGAGAAATACCTTATATACTCCCCCTTTTAAAGGGTGACTGGGGTTTTTAGAGGACTCAATCGTCAAATCCTGGGTGTGGAGAATCATCATCCACCACCCTTTTAGTTCGGGCACCACTGTAGAGACATCAGGCTATTTCGAAGCAGGAGAGATGAAAAATGAGCAACGCCTTCGTCGGGAATTGAAACACATACTTCTGGAATATGCGCCCAGCGTGCAGACCACCATACCACGTAGGCACGCTAAGAAGGTGGGAGAAATACCTTATAACTATTCTCTGAATGCACTTAACTTGCGAATGCTCGCTTTTGAAAGAAGGTAAGTGTGCTGTAGAGCGGAGTTGTCAAACTTGCGGTCCGCATGTGGCCCCCGAAGTAAATTTTTGTGCCGAACAATGCTCTGAAATAAAATTAAAACAGTATGTTACGACGAAAGTAGTACTTAGAGGAGATCGAGGCAATACTATGCGGCTCTTGGTTCATCCCGTGAAAGTAACAAAAAGGGTACAATTACTGCACATTAACATAACTTACAGTTCCACCCCATATCGAGGTGTATATAGAACCTAATCTAGTGCTGAAAAGGAGTTTTGCGGTAGCCTTTTTACAAAAATAGTTACGCATTTGGCATTGAGAAAGTTCCAGCTGATTTATAAATGGAATTAACAGAAATTTAGTGAGAACTTTAAAGCAAAAATTTAGCGAAATGGATTCCGCCTTGCGCACGCGCTATTCTAAAATCATGACTATTTGATCCTCTTAAGGTACAAAGTTTGACACGCCAGCTTTAGAGTGTATTTCTCATTGCGGATTAAACAGAATTAGAAGCCTAACAGGAAGCTAATATATTTTTGATTTACATTTCATTGCTGAAAATCAGAAATCAGAAAATGAATATATTGGATTAGTCTGTTCAACAAAATTAGAGGTTAATACAATAAGTAATACAAAGGGTTAAAAAACAAGGAATTTTTAGTCCAAAGGGATTTCAGTCCCGAAGGACTATTGCTTTCGTGGCATTTTGCGTCGGACTCAAAAACGTCGGTTCACTTTTCAAACTGTTGCCACAAAATGTTAGAGTCCTGCATTATATTTGAAGAAATTAAATAATGAAAAATCTGCATAAATGATTGTCTATTTCTCGCATTGTGATAAAACAATGGTACATAGAGCCATCGAATTTTGAATGACGAAATCCTACTGCGAATATGGGCATCTGAAATCCCAAATTTGGAATTTGTTTTATGATAGATTTTATATTTTGTAAAACTTTAACGAATTTTTGATTTACAAACTCAATGCTTTAAAAGCGAGAAATGGCAACGTTATATATAAAAAAAAATACTTTTATCTCCAGCTCGCGAGACTGTGTATATCGGAAATTCTAAAGATATGCTTAATTTAACATTATTTTGCGATATTGCTCTTGAACTGAATTTTATGGTTTAAGTGCAAAGAACATGATATTTAATAAATAAAGGTAACACTCAAAACGTTAAAAAAACGCCCCTTTGGACGTAATTTAAAATCTAAAAAATTTCAGATTTTTTTTTTTTTTTTTTAATTTTCTTTTTTCGAAATGCTACACAAGATATAATATGAAAGAAGGTCTCAACTTTTAGGGCTGACATAATGCTGCAAAATTAACAATTTTCGTAATACAACGTGTGGTAGAACTCAAGTGGTTTACTGCAAGACGGCGCTTTCAAAGTGTATGACAATCATTCCGTCATCATTGTCATGCTTGCAGCTTATAATCGATCATTTGCATTGGAGTTGATAATTGATAATTTAAAAACATCACTTGTAAACATTAAACAATATTTTCTAAAATACCCGTGATAAAAATGACTTTTCGTTTCCCGTGTTCATCGTCTGCATTTCCGCGTTTAAATTTCACATTTCTCCACGCTTTGTATTACGAAAATTGGTAATTTTGACGTGTTTTATCACTCTTTGAAAAATGGCTTTGTCATTTTGGCAGCATTAAGTTCAACTTATAAATGTGAACAAATATTATCATACATGAAATTTATTTTTAAATAAGAACAGGAGAAGCTCAACTATGGAAAATTCAGATACTAAATCGACGTCACAAATTTAGCCTTACTGAAGTCATTGACACCGAAGAAAAAGATAAAATTCATTCAGTTATGTTTGTTTTTATAATTATTAGAATTATAATTTTTTAATTTTTCTGCTTAATGTTTAAAGCTTATTGTAATTAGTTTTTCAACAAAATATATCTTATTATTCACCAAGAAAGACTATTCTAAAATGAAAATATCACTGACCCAAAACGTCTTATTAACACATTTTGGTTGATTTTGACGCGCAAAAGAAAAAAGTTGCCAACTTCTTGTCTATTTGATTACATTATAAAAAGAATTAAGTAAAATTTCGCAAGAAACTAAGGAGCGTTTGATATAAATAATTTAAAGTTCATATTATTGCTGTTCCATTTCAAGAAAGTAAAGACAGGGAGGTAGGACATTGAAGACTTTATAGTTAGACAAAATTAATTCCTAAATATGTTCCAAGATTAATTTTTTGTACTTCAGCAATATAATTTTTGGATGAAAATGCTCATTTTGTTTCTGTATTAAGAAAGCCGAGTTAAAAATGGATGCGTTTCCATTTTGGACTTTAAATGTAGGCAAAAAATGTTGAAAAGCATGTTGTTATTTGCTTCATAAGCTGTAGTAATATCAGTCGAAGATGATGAAGTTCATTTTTCTGATATAAAACTTCATCTGTGCGGAAAAAACAAAGAGAAAAAAATGAGAATTTATATGAGGAATTTTATTTCAATTTTCTCTATTTACAGTTTAACATTTAGGAACTTTTCTTCTTCAGTTAGATAAGTTTGCCTGCAACAGTGAGGATTCAGGGCGCATTCCACACTTAAGCCGGAATTCTTGGCCTCTTTCATGGAACCACACATTAGACACTAAAATGAAGAGCAACAATACATTTGAATTTTGCATACATTACAAAACATTCTTATCCCAAAACTTAAAAACTATGACATGTAGAATTAAGCATGAAAATACACAACGAATTAAAAAGAGCAACAGGTTTTCTATTTCTTAAAACATTACCTTCTAAAAACTTAACCCGTGAAAATATTCTTCCGTATCTACAACTTTAGCTGGAAAAATAATCGGGAATACTTCTTTAATAGCTTAAGGAACTCAATGATTTGTATATTCAGGAGATTCTATTGTTTCTATTCGTATTTTAGAGTTTAATTGGCTGATTGCAAAATGCTACTCTTTTGCACAATTACTTGAGATGACACTGCATAAATTCTCCAGATTTCTTGCTTCACCGGATGGATAAAATCAGAGGTTGTGCAATAATATCCCTGCAGTGAACTCCTAATTTACCGTGAATGGTTAACACAAAACCGCAATTGATTCGAAAACCCAAGAAAAAAAACTTCCTTAGTAAACCTAGCAATACAGGATTAGTCTAAACGAAATAGAGACGCTCCCCAGTTTACGAATTTCGCAGATACGAACAAACTTATTTTCAAAGAGTGAAATTTCTTCCGATTCGAAAAGAAAATAATCAAACAGCTATGCGACATATCATAGAATGCTATCGTTTTATTTACGACTAAAGAAAAGAAAAAGAGGTCATACAAATTTAGAACTTGTTTTGTTAAAAACGACACTTCCGAAAATCAGTATTGCTGATCCTTTTGACACGCCGACTCCATCCATCTCTCATGGCAAATGCCAATAAAAGGGATAGGTTGTACAGAACAAAGAGATATTCATTATTGTGAGTGTCCTCCCAGCCAACCTATTTGATATTGCGTAACCTTTTTGAGAGGATACTTGCTTTCACTTTGCGCTAATCTCCATAGTTTTCTCAAGTACATTGAAGCTGTGACTTGGCGACTGTTACACATTGGCATGCATAAGAGGTGAAATCCTTTATTGCATAGATGTCCATTGCACTAACAAAGATGGATGTACTGAATATCTATGAAACATGTTAAAACACTTGACGAATTTCGCCTTTTATTTTAGTATAATAAAGAGCAATTTAATGAGCTGTAGTTGCTATGAACGTTTAAAATATTTCACAAATGACGAATGAACTTAAGGTATCACTTGGATGTTTTTATTCGTTTTATAACCTAAAAGTAAAACTGAGAACATGTTACTAAAAAACATTTAAGCTGTGTCAAGACATGCATTGGTAAACTAGAAAAATGACACAAAGTTTAGAATCACAATGAAAGTAAATCAGTTACCCCATTTTGATCCAGAAAGGACAGGACAAGCTCCGTGTAATGTCAAAATATTTCCCACTCCATTGGATTTCACATTGTGCCAAAACAAAGCGGAACCCTTTGAAAACAAAAACCAATATGAAAAAGCATTCAGAGTGCATTTAAAATATCTTACATCGTATACATTGTTGAATCATTTTTTTTTATAACGGAAAACAAGTCCAGGTATATCATTTTCTGCATATCCAGAAAAGCACTAGTTACAAGTTTCTCATCGATATGTCTTTTGCACATTTATCCCGTTTTTTCGTGTCTACCCTTGTAAGGATTATGTTAATTTTATTAACAGTTAAATTTTGAGTTAAAGTTCCTTTTTTATCGATTCTTAACTTCAACTTACACTTACGGCCAGAGCGTAGTTTTAGAATCACGTTTGAATACATAATGAGGAAGAGCGGTATTTAACCGCGAAGTTCTTCGGTCTTAGGGAGAGAGATACCTGGTATTCTAGCTGCACGCGTTCCCCTTTTTGGGGTACTCTCTCTTAAGCTATTACCACGCTCGGCCGTACTTTAGGCCCTTGATAGCTTCGCAGTCTATTAACGTTAAGGGGAAAATCTGTTAGAATTTCGATAGCTTCAGCTGTACATCTTTAGTTTAGATTAGTTTAATTAATTCTTAGCATCTTAAGTTCAAGCCGAAGTGTCGGCTTTATTGTACACTCCAAAACGGAGTTTTGTTAAACTTTATTTGGGATAATAAAGGGTCAGTTTACACTTGTTGTTTCCTGTCACACGAACTCAAGCGATTATTCGCTTATCAGTTCTTAAGATTCTTCACTTCCAACAGTAACTTAGATTTACAAAGTGAGGAACCCTACACCCTAATTCATTTGTGTTACATCAACTGTAAAACGTTTCGTTTATACAATACTAAACTTCGGTTATACGTCGTTTTCTTCCCTGGATCGTTCATGTGGCTGAGTTTCCACAGTTCAAATAATTTTCAAAGTAATAATTACATAGGGAGGACATATTTATCGACTTCTGTTTCGATGATAAATACAAATGAAGCAGTACAAAACGTAGAATCAGAATCGCATAAGCACTTTTCTGTTCTGCTACTTTTTCCATCTCTCCAGCATTTGTAAAATTCCTTTTTACTTCCTTGTACGAAGTAAAAAGGAAGTCTTGTAATCGCGAAAAGTTTCAGGCAGCATATTTCAACGAAAATATCCATTTTGTCCGCTATCGAATGCAATTTAACGATGTTTTTGCATGATACCTGTACGTAAAAACAGAATAAAAGACTCTTTTCCTCCCCCCCAAAAAAAACTGCTTTAAAATGAATTCTGAAGAGAATTTTTTGTGGTGTCTGAACGTACGTACGTACGTATGTATCTCGCATAACTCAAAAACGAGTAGCCTCAGAACGTTGAAATTTTGTATATAGGACTCCTATTAACATGTAGATGTGTACCTCGTATTTTGATTGCAATTGGCAGCACCAAACGTGTATAAATATATTTATATATATATCCACTCTGTTACCCGGATCAGTGATCTCAGTTTCTTTACTTTTATAAGTTTGTAAATTGTACATTTTTTGCTTTAAAAATGATTGAATTATGTTGTTTTTATCTTCCGGTTAAGGATTTTATGTCTTTATGTATGTTTTATGTCTAGTAAATCTGTGCAATATTTTTAGAATTATCAGCAATTTTAAAGTTGTTTAACTGCCGCTAAGCCTGTTTTTAATGGCGGGCATTGATGTTTACATTTGAAACAGGAGACTAGTGGATTTGTTGCCAATCTAGAGAAACTTAGCTTTGCAACAACAAAGATAACGCATTCGTTTATTATTGCCAATTAAATCATGCTTAATTCTTTCTGGAATTTTTCGAGGAAATAAGTGTTTAAGATTTACTTCGTAATTTTTAATATAGATATTTTGAGTTTTTATGTATTTTTGCTTTGTCGCGAAGTGAGATCTGAATTAACTGAATGAGAAATACTGAATCGACTGTGAAAAACTGTTTCTTTTTTGTTTTGTTTGCTTAATTTCTTTTATATATCGTTCTAGCTTTATTATAGTATTTGAATAGAACAATGTGGCAACGATTAGATAATTCTTTAAATGATACAAATTTTGTGCATTCTGAGTTATAATATGAACGAAATATAATACTGTTAAGTGAACCTAGCGCCAGAGTGTCGCTATCGTAAACAAATATAGTGAATTTTAAAGAGTGCATTTATTTTATTGTGGTTTATGCACTATCGACGAAGTAGATTTCATTCAGTCCAATAAGTTTAAATGAAATGCAAGAAAAAAATGCGTATAATTTAATATTCCGTACAAGAAAATCGTGGTGTACATATCAGACTTTATTAGATTATTTCATAAAAATGTTATTAAGGAGATGTTTGATAGTTCCCAAAGAAATTTACTCCAAGTCATTCATAGAATTCTGAAGTGACGTGATGAGATTATAATCCAAGGGGGTAAGGTGTATTGAATATGGCGGCGTAAAATATCCTAGCCATATTTAATGTCATATTTAATCATCTTTGTCTGACTTTCATAGAAATATAGGTTCAAACACGGTCACGATGGAAGACATCTCAATTAGTTTAGCAGTTCTGGGCGCTTTGATACACTTTTTACTTTTACCACTGCCATTTGGGAACAGTATTTTTCCCGACTTTATAGTCCTATTCGGTGACTACAATTCATAATATACAATTTCTTTATAGTCTTTGTAGTCCTACTTTACAGTCCATAAAAAGCCTTCACCTCGATGTTACTAAAGGAGGTTCTTTGGCTTATCCCATGATCTTTTTCCTTTAACATTAATGTATATTTCTCATCTCCTGAAATGAATCGTCTGAAATAAAAGGTGTTTCTATCCAAAGAATCGCATGCCGGAACAAGCAAGAGTATTCTACTGTGTTACAGTTTGGGATACCGTTACATTGTAGCAGTTGTACCCAGTCTTCTTCAAATGATCATGTTCTGAACATTTTAGAATGTTTAGTTTGTCACGAATAGTTCCTGAACTGCATAATTTGGATTTTCAGTAATAACTTCTTTTAATAGGTCCTTGTTTACACAGGATTGACATTCAGAGCAGGCATCATCTTCGAGGCTGAAATGTTTAGGATATAACTTCTCAAACCACTTTCCAACTGTGCTATCAGAAACAGCACTTCTTCCATACATAGCACAAATTTTAGGAGCAGTCTGACCCGCACTGTTTTCCTTTTTCAAAATAAAAGAGCATAATATGACGGAAATGGCCTTCTGGGTTCTCCATTCTTAGCACTTTCTGAAGTGCATGTTAGAATTACACAGCGTAGGCAGAAAAGACCGTATTAAAGCATTTGCTTCTACCAAGATCACTCTTTTGAAAAATAGCAGAATTTTCGAATGACTCTATGCAAAATCATCCTTCATTAAGTGCGCGTGAGTGTTTCAATGAGAGACTTCGTGAATTACGCTACACTGGTTTTGAAATGCAAAAAATAACCAAAACATGTGTCAAATAAACGAATTCCGTTTTCGTAGAAAATTTTACCAGCAAATAGAAGACACTGGGCATGAGCAATTCTACTCTTACTCACCCTTTATGACATTTACACGCACTGTCTAGAGTGCAAGATTTTACAAATGCTTAATTTGAATTTCGGAATACGGTTATTTGGCACACTTTTTCTACGAGTCAAGCCTACTGATGATGGTCTTGAATTTCTTTCCACACTTAATATATTACATGAAGTATACAGTTTACTTTTGAAACTGAACTGATCATTTTCTCCCTCTCTCTCGCGTTCTGGATACGAAACCGGATAATGAATTTCAGACGAGTGTTTTTCATAAGCTGTTTCCTGGCTTCCTGGTTCCAAACGCTAATTGCTCTACCCATGTAAACAAAAATTACATGCGTTTATTATTTTGTTCACTGTACAATTAATTTAAAAACTGAGTTTAATATTCTAAATGATAATTGTTTTTTATGTGATTATGCTTTTACCGTCATCGAAATTGAGTATAAAAATTTTGCCTAGCTTCTTCACTTTCATCTTAGAGTCTTCAAGTTAAGAGTATTTTAGTTCTTTCTGTTTGCCTGCCATTTATATTTAAATTTACATTTAAATTTACCTTCTAAATGCTTTAAACAATATGATTGTAAACCTATCAATAAAATAAAGTTGTCAGCTCTAGAAAATCGAATATAGGACTTGAAGCTTCGTGGCATAAATCCTTCTGAATGCAGTTTTACCTACACAATATAAACCTGTAGATCTTTGAAATTCAGGATAAGCGAGAACTGATAAAAATCTTCGGTTGTTTTCTATTGTTAGAACAGAAGCCATGAATTTTGGTATTAGGACGCCAAACTTATTGCTCGCACAAACTCGCCGTTCCATTTGAATTTCTTAGAAGACTTCGATATTTTTTTTCGTAATAATGTCATTAATGATTCATCTTCCATTCCTTCGTGTCGGAAGTGTGAGAAAAGCCTATTCTTCTTTTGATCAAACACTATAACTTCTACTGCGTTCACAATCGTAACAGCAACGTTTTCATTAAACTGGACTTAATCCCATGAAACTATAGTCAGATATAAATGTTTGCTTAGTTTCGTTTTAATTATTGCATTATACTTCTTCATTCATTGCTAAACTGAAAACGTTATTTTGCCCATGTACTAAGATATTCCTTTAAGAAATAAATGAACTGAAACATTTTTACGCAAAGTTCTCATTGCACTGTTGGAACTTTACTATATGGTATATAACTCTTAATTAATTATTTATAAATTTACAGATGATTTCACATTTTACTTGTGACTCATTAGTTTGTAGAGTCCAGGTAACGAACTTCTGCCTGGACACAGGAGTAGCAGGAAACTACACAGAAGAAGGGTTAAAGTATCCTTTATTAACTCTTTAAAAATATACAATGCGTCAACTCGACGCTAACAAACTTCGCCACTGCTTGGGCGGTAACTGAAAATCACGTAATTAAACTAAAATTTGAAGATATTAACAAACAATAGACCTAGACTACTGGGTCAGCGAGATAGCGTAACTTAAATCCTCTTTGAAGCTAGTGGCAGCAGATAAATGCAATTAAGCCACTTGAACCAGCAATAAGCAAACGTACCTACGGCAGAGACGGCGGCTAGAGCCTAACTCCTTCTTTTTCCCTACCGAAACTCGGCTTTTAACTACTTACTTCCTTCAAAGTAGAAAATTTGCATTTCCTTCCGAGCGCTACAACATTTAACTATTCTGGCACTGACAGTTAGGAGAATGAAGGCTTACAGGAAAGGTCTAAACTCAAACTAAATCCTTATAAGTTCATAAATTCGCATAAAATATTTCGTAGTTTTACAGAGTCTAATACATTTTTTTAACTACTAGTCGGGAATTACTACTATACAGGGTGTTTATAAAGTTCCGGACCCATTTTGATGTTTAATAACTCATAAAATAATAAAGATAGATTAAAATTAATAACATAAATGGTTAGATAGACTTAAAAAGTTTTATAACTCTTGTCAATGAACTTCCACGTGTGCCCCCTTCGTCGCACGGAGAATATCAAGTTGATATTCAATTTCACGCCAGGTACCGGCAAGCATGTCGGCATCCACAGAGGCTATTGCGGTTGTAATTCTGGCTTTTAGGTCATCCATGTTCGACACTCTCCTCCTGTAAACGTTGTCCTTTACAAATCCCCAAAAGAAAAAGTCCATGACATTGCAATAGTTGCCAAAAACAAAAGAGAGAAAAATTAATAAGCAGACGATATTTAGAAAAGTACAGATATTTAGACTGGAAAATGAAATTATCTGAATTTAACCACACGCGCAGACGATATTTACAAAAGTAAAGATATTCAAACCTGAAAAGGAAAATATAGTATAAGTTATTCCATCAATAAATGCCATAAGTTTGTTTATATCTTCATTATTTTATGAGTTATTAAACATCAAAATGGATCCGGGAGTTTATAAACACCCTGTATATTGTCTTCTATTCTTTGCTGTTAACTATTAGAAGGATAACAGAATAAGGTATTTCTGTCTAGGAGGAATGTGTAAATAGCGTAATGATATTCAACTGCTGTCTATTAAAATATTATACATGAAAAAATATAAGTACCCTGTACTATGTATATTATGCAGCTCGCAGCGAACAAATTTTTTTTTTTAGATTGCTTTCAGGTTTAAAAAGACGAATTTAAAGATTATCAAAAAACGAAAATTTTACCTTTTTCGGCCAGACACTGAGGTTCAGTCTAGGAAATACAGTCGCACCACCACCGCGAACATCGCTTAACTACGAAGCAAAACAAACTATTAAAGCTAACTAACTTCTAAAATAATTTCAATTAATATAAATTGCTGATTTCGTATGAATAAAGATATGAAATTCTATTTACGTATAGAAGCCATGTTGCAATTCTGTTGCCCATGTCAGGTCCAAAGTATCTTTCAGTATCAGGCTACACAAATAAACACAATGTAAGATTAAATGCGAATTAAATTTTTTAATTGCATAATGCTGGTGAGAGATTAGCATTATTTAGACTATGGGAAAGCTAGGTGCCTTATTTTTATTTACTTAAAGTTAGTTTAATTGATACAGCAGTTTTGAACATTTATTCCATTTATACAAATTAGTAAAGAGAATTTTTTTAAATATGGATGTTTTATGTAATTAATTATTTTTGTATAAGCAAATGGTGCTACAAATTTCAGAAAAAACAAAACTTCCATTTTTAAACCATACGTCGATTCTGAAAGAATAATGAAATAATTTTTTTAATCAAATGCTCAGTTTTTTTTAAATTTATGTATATATTGCCAGAAGGGTATTAAACAAAAGTTGAAAAGGAAAATTCCGATAAAAACAACAAATCTTACAAACCAAATTGCTTGCACAATTAAAACTTGCATATTTTCATATTGTGCCATTTTTTATGTTATTCTTCGTCATCTTCGATTACGTAGCACTGTTATTTTAATTTTCGTTTAATTGAATAATTTCACTGCAGGATTTTCCAGCTGTTACGATTTTTAATAGTACGATATATTACTAACTAAAGCTGAAATATATCAAAATCTCATCAATGAACACAATGGAATTCGGAAGAGAATTGTAAAAACAGCTCACCAGGACATCCATATGCAAATGAAAATGTCCTCCTAACCCATAATTGGCCATCTGGAAAGGTTCCGCTGAATGAGATGATAATCCTGTGATATCTTCAATACGCTGGTACATTTTTGGTATTAAGGGATGATCAGCTTCTCTTAGCCAAGCACTGGAACATAAACAATAATTATAAGATAATTCATTCAAAACTTTAAAATGCCAATGTCATTCATACTACTTCTCCCGAAAAGTCTTCCTAAAACTATAATACAAAGTCTTACAGCAAAATACTGAGCGTTTTCATAACTGATGATTAATTGAGCCTGAAAAGCTACGTACTCATAATATGAAACACCTCTCCATTTAAAAAGTTCGCACAAAATGTTTCTAGGCCAGTTCTATTTGAACTGTGAAGTCCTTTTCGAGTTCTATTACTTGTCACTATGGGAACATTTTTACTCATCTCCAGTGTACACCATTTCATCTAAACCTAAAAATATGAAATAGCTAATAGGCTAGCAAAGGAAGGTTCTTCCATGTCTTCCATGCCAAGTTTATGCTGAACCTTTGACCTACCTTGAGCCATTCCTGAGACAAAGGCTTTAATTAACATTTATTGGAGAGAATTACAGACAAATTTATGGTATGTTAGTGCAGTTCCTGGCATACTATTAGTTTCAAGGGTGACTGGAAGGACCAAATGGCTCTGGCTCAGTTGACTTCAGGACATTTAAGGACCCATTTACCCGAGGCACTAAAACATTCTCGACTTGTATTCTAATGTAAAACCCATGAAGCCACAGGGCAACATCTACTTAGTTATGTTGCCGTAGTGCGTGACTACCTGCTGAAGAGACCTAGTTTGGTGTTTGGAGTTTTGAAGGTTAATGAACTTATGGATCTGATCTGATACAGATCAGGTGGATTAGTAAGAAGACATTTTTATTTGTTCCAGTGCTCTTGTCTTACCTAGAAGCATTGGAAGGATACTTTTGTTGGTATCTGCCATATTCTGGACTTTGCGTCATTTGAGATGACTTGAGTTGTCTGAAAACGTTGACTTTAGAGAAATATCTTGATGAGAGAGAGAGTGACTGGATTAAAGTAGGAGAAATCCGACGTTAAGAAGGTTGTGACGTAGCAGAGCCTATTTCTAATCAAAGAAACCCATTATTCAAAGTGCAACAATAGTGCCAGAAGGAAAAAGCACTTTTAATCTCGTTTGCACAACAACACGGCCAACGCTATTTCGGATGATATCATTTTGTGCATTTTTCTGTTGAGAATACATTAATGCTGTATGATAATCTAATAACTTTTAAGTTTCAAACTCGTAACATGACATTTCCAAAAACGATTTTGAATACAAAAGTCTATTTTATTCAGTATCAATACCTCGTTCTAAACATTCAAATACGACAAAGTATCGATTATCCAGATTATTCAGTTATCTGAACATTCCAGTTAAGGTCAAACTGTGAATCAAAACTATTTTGAAAAAAAAAAAAAAAAAAAAAAGAATGCTATATTTTTAGATGTGGGAAAAATACGTGTTGTTGCTCGAAATGTTTTTAACACTTCCGTCGCAATATAATATAGATACAAAGAAACCTAAATTGAAACTGGAATTAATTTTTTGCTAATAATGATAATGCTAGATATCAGATATTAAATGATAATGATATCCTGTTATGGTTACAGCCGAAAACATCGCGGAAAAAACATCGCGGACGATAACGTCGCGGAGAAAACAACGCAAGGCGAAAACGTCGTGCTACAAAACATCGTGGGAGAAAACATCGCAAAGAGAAAACATCGCAGTTCGAAAACATCGTGGTACAAAACATCGTCGTCGAAAATAATGCGGTTCAAAAACTTCGCAGTTTAAAAACATCGTCGTCGAAAATATCCTGGTAAAAAATAAAGTATCTACAAATCATCGCTTGACGATAACATCGCAGACATGCTTTTTTCATACATGCTTTTCGCAAACATGCGTTAATAACTGTAAATGGATATTCCCATAATGATTTGTGAGCGCAAAATGGAAAGAAGGATAATTTTTACTTTCACATTTTTTTATTAACTAATAAATTTTTTCTGAAAAAGTAAGAAGGAAACTTAAGCATAGCAAATTAATGCAACTTATAGCAATTAATAGAATTTTAAACCGACATAGTTAACTAACAAAGGCCATTAATAAATAATTTTTTATAAAGTTTTTACTGGTAATTTTTCGTGAAAAGTATAATCTATAAGTTGCATTTAATTTTCTATGCTTAAGTTTCCTTCTTACTTTTTCAGAAAAAATTTATTAGTTAATAAAAAATGTAAAAGTAAAAATTATCCTTCTTTACATTTTGCGCTCACAAATCTTTATGGGAATATTCATTTACAGTTATTAAAGCATGTATGGAAAAAGCATGTCTGCGATGTTATCGTCATGCGATGATTTGTAGATACTTTATTTTTTACCACGATATTTTCGACGACGATGTTTTTAAACTGCGAAGTTTTTGAACCGCTTTATTTTCGACGACGATATTTTGTACCACGATGTTTTAGGACTGCGATGTTTTCTCTTTGCGATGATTTCTCCCACGATGTTTTGTAGCACGATGTTTTCGCCTTGCGTTGTTTTCTCCGCGACGTTTTCGTCCGCGATGTTATCGGCGGACACCCCTGTTATATAAGTACGAAACAAATCAGTCTTTCCATGACCCTATTCCTTGTATTAAAAAAATATTCGTTAGTTACTTGTTTAGCATCATTAGTGTAAACTGTTTTACTTGCCTATGAAATAGATTCGAAACGCAAAACCGAATACACTGTTAGTAAATCTAAATAAACGGTGTGCGATTACTGTAGAAGTAAAGTTTAAAATAATTCATATGCGTGAAGAAGAGAAAATTATATCAACAGTTTCTCGGGATATAAATCAACCCATTTATACGGAGAACATGTTGGATAGTAAAGGAAATGCCTTCCATTGTTAAAAGCACCAACAAGAGAAGGACCCGATTTCAGAGATGGGGGTGTTGCTGTCTCATTGCATCGAGGATCTGACACAGAAGCGGATATTGTTGACTTTCCAGATTGTCGAGGTTGGTCTTATACATAAATATTTACAAGAGAATGGACAGCGAAAGCGCATTTAAAGTTTGTGCTTGAATGATGAACTATTTAAGAGATGTACACTGCGAAAATAAAGGGGAGGACAGTTCTATATCTCTCGTTCTACTAGGCCGATTGACGAAATTCAACTTGCGTTTCTCATGCCTCGAAAGCGCGACTTAGGATATGTATTAGATTTATATATTGTTATAATATAGGTATTTTGAACACAAAATCGGACTTCTTCTGAAATGACATGTCAATTTGTTTTCCATATTTCGATTTTATGACTCAAATTATGCCAAACTCCCAAGTTTTGTAAAAATCGCACGACTAATTTTTGAAAAATTAGCTCTCATGTTAGCTTCATTGTTAACTGAATTTGATATATATTTATTAATATCTCTTTCTTTATTAAACTTTTTCCCTTCTTCCTTTTATATTTCGAAATTTAGGTTCATTCCAAATAAAATTCGCCTATTTTTTATTATTTATTTTGAAAATTTGTAGTTTTAAATAATTTCTATAAATTTTTTGAAAACAATTTTGAATTACAACCTATAAAAAGCTTTGCCACCCTCTTAAAGAGATATATTTCAAGTCATACCTTCCAAAAATTAGAGTTTTTTTATTCAGAATTTCCTACGATATACGTGAATTTACATTTTGGCGTCTTTTGAAGTTTGGCGTATTTATTATAAGCGATAATAACGAAAATGCGGTTTACGCACTTCGTTAAAATTATTTGAAAATATGAACGATGACCTATTTTTCCGCTCGTGGAGAATGAAGAAAAAGGAAAGGAAAACAGATTGCTGTAAATTACGAAGTTCGCTAAGTGACTAAGGGATTCTTGGCATAAACTGAAAAAAAAATTCGCCAAGATAAATTTTTATAAATTTCTCACCAAAAATTATCAGATTTAATATCTAAGCATAATTTGAGTCGTAGAATCGAAATATGGAAAAATATTGGTATGCTATTAAAGAAACCGTTCTATTTTGTGGCAAAATACCTATGTAAAACAAAGCTATATATAAATCTAATATATATCCTACGTCGCCCTTTCGTGATACGGAAAACACAATTTGAATTTCGTCAATTGGCCCAGTAGAATGGGAGATAAAGAGCTGTCCAATTTCCCCCGCCCCCGCAGTGTACATAATAACACAGCATCAAATTGGCGGGTAAGGCAGCAAGTGGAAATATTGATGTGAAAAATAAAAAGCGTGAGGTCACAGAATCTACTCTATACATGTTTATGAGATGCCGTTCATAAGATTTAACAGTCTGACTGACAAAGCACGGCCTAGAGTACTTATCATGAAGTCCTTATGAAAGTATATATACTTGCATCTTGAAATATGTCCAAGAATTTAAGGCAATATCTTAGGGTATAAAGTACTAGCAGCGTTTTTTAAGTGGTTTTTTTTTTTTTTTTTTTTTTTTTTCCCATGAGCATTTTTAGCGAAACCTCGTGCCGGTCAGGGGCTTAAGATGACAACTCAGACAGCTACGACTGACTAACGATGCTAACTTAAATGATCCCAACTATTCTTAACCTTCGATGCTAACTTAAATGATCCCAACTATTCTTAACCTTCAACATCGATAGGGGTAAACGTTGCCACCGCAAAGCATTTCTGTTTAAAATAATCTCTCTCCAGCGTCGACATTCCCACTGCAAGGACAAATTAACCATAATTTGTCCTTGCAGTGGAATCATCAAACTTTCATAAGGTCTCAAAAATCATAAGCCTTTTTTAATTTGAAAAAGCGTTATATATTCTTTTATATATTTTCCATATTTTTACAGTTCAAGTTAGTACTGCTGCACATTGTTTTAATAATAAAATAATAATCTGCAAAAAAAAAAAAAAAAAAAAAATCTGAAATGTTTCAGATTTTAAATTACGTCCAAAGGGGCGTTTTTTAACATTTTGTGTGTTACCTTTCTTTATTAAATATCATGTTCCTCGCACTTAAACCATAAGATCCAGTGCAACAGCAATATCGCAAAATAGTTTTAAAACGAGCATATCTTTAGAATTTCCGATACAGAGACTCACGCGCTGGAGATAAAAATGTTTTTTCTGCACAACGTTGCCATTGCTCGCTTTGAAATCCTTGAGTTTGTTAATCAAAAATTCGTCAAAGTTTTAAAAAATAGGAAATCGATCATAAAACAAATTTCAAATTTCAAATTTGGTCTTCCACATGCTCATATTCGTTGGAGGATTACGTTATTCAAAATTCGATGACTCTATGTACCGTTATTTTATGACACTGTGAGAAATATACATACATTTACGCAGATTTTCATTATTTAATTTCTTCAAATATAATGCAGGACTCTAACATTTTATGGCAACAGTTTGAAAAGTGAACCGACATTTATGAGTCCGACGCAAAATGCCAAAACGAAACTGATAGTCCTTCGGGATTCAAATCCCTTTGGACTAAAAATGCATTAATGAGCAAGTCAAAAATCAAATCCGTCATGACTTTGTTTGGGAGTAGAGATCACAGAAAGGAGTGTTCATACCGAATTCTTTCTTCTAGGACAGTCAGTTGATAAGCATTTTACCGTGAGGTGCTTGACAAACTTCGCAAGAAATTTCGATGTGTCTGTCAATAGTACATTGCCGATTTGAGAATTCTTGAAAATAATAAGATAGTTGCAGTTAAAAGTTTCCAAAAAGAATATCTCTTAATCATTTCTAAATGTTATGACGCGTTAGGGTAAAATCCTGGTCTATGGTACGGTCTTGGCGCGACTTTGAAAATTGTCGCTAGCACCAGAAAGACTCGTTTTCCGGTCATCACAAATACCGCGTTTACTGCTCATCATAATGTCGTCGTAAGTCACCAGATTCCTCGTGTGCCTCATACTAGAATGAAACCATTGGGTAGTATTAATTAAAGAAAATATATACGCGAAATGGAGTTGAAAATAATAAAATTCCATTTCGCTGGTTTTAAATACTACGGTGTTTGGCTATAAATTAAATCTGAAGCGTAGCTAGAAGAGGCTCAAATCTTTATTCAGCTGTCCTAATATTCCAAGTTAACAGTTTTTGTTGCCATTCTACAAAAGACAAACTTAAAGCGATAAATAGCATTCGTTTTCAACAATATGGGCTCCCTAAAATCAAATGATAGATAGTTATTACGTTATTCATGTATCTTTCATATTTTTCTCAGTTCAATTTCGCTTGCTGTAATAATGCAAAACTCACATTTTTGTGACTCTGGTATCAGACACTCGATGACCGAGACTTCCACTGTACTCTGCAACTTCAGCTCGTTGTAACTGAAATATAGAAAAATGCATTAAGCATAAAGCATAAAAATACTCTTTTGTTAAACAACTTAATTTACCATACGAATTTAGAAACATGTGTGGGAAAATTAGAAAGAAGGATTTAAAAAGATAAAACTCTTTTGATATACCCAACATTATCCAACTGTATTCAACAAATGAATAAAGTTTTGATTAGAAAAACGTGCATTCACAATTTTCTTTGACGAAAAAAATCTTGTTACTTTAAGGTTTAAAAGAAATGCGTAATCTTGTTCCGCGATATGTTCATCCCTACCGGTCATTTATTGATGATGAATAATCGTTTTTCAGAGAATCTGGTTTAAGGCTAAGTTATCTTTTGCTGTACATATCATCGATATGATGGCAAACATAGATGTGTCTGTTATTCTTTCACAAATGCTCGAGAGCGAGCGAGGATACTGCACGAGCGGTAATCATGGTTACATAATTTTGCGCGAGCTTTAAAAAGCTTTCATGTGTTAGAGAATATCTCAGTCTGAAGCTAATTATAATTTTCAACATTGTGTTATAAAATGAAGCTCTGTTTTTTTGTTGGGTGCCTTAGAAAATGAAATCCACTGCGTATATTAGAACTCGAGATTATTAGAATGCGAGTGTTTCTTACAATCTGCTGTGTTTAGAAAATATTCCTTATGTTTAAGCTTGCAATGTTCGAGTTCCAAAAGTATTCAAGTTTAGTAAAGTCACGCCAGGCTTATTCTCGACATGCATTTGCACGCCGAGAATAAGCACACCTATCAATGACACGAAAGCTCTGCTTATCTAAATAGACTTTTTATGCCATTGTAAGTGTGCCTAATTTGAAAATATAACAGTAAATATAATTGTATTAAATGTTTATAAAATTCAGAATAGTATTTTAATTTGTGGTAACTGACTATACATTCCATGTTGAAGTCTCCCGCATTCGGGTGTGTAATGAAATAATAGCTAGCAAAACGAAAATTTTGAGAGCTCTGCTCACGACAGTGGCAGTGAAATGGGGTTTCTGTCAGAAAATACAATTTAGTAGTTAATGGGGGTTTAATATCTAAGCAGTTAATTTCCATGATAATTTTAAAAAAATCTGATGTGTACACCACATGACTTCCTTGTACGGAATATCAAATTATACGCATTTTTTCTTGCATTTTGTTTAAACTTATTGGATTTAATTATATCTACTTCGCCGAGAGCGCATAAACCACAATAGAATAAGTGCATTCTTTAAAATTCACTCTAGTATTTTTTTACCATAGCGACACTCTGGCGCTAGATTCATTTAACAGTATTATATTTCGTTAAGTATAACATTATTATATTTCGTTCATATTATAACTCATAATGCAGAAAATTTATATCATTTAAAGAATAGAATTATCTAATCGTTGCCACATGTTCTATTCAAATACTTAAATAAAGCTAGAATGATGTATAAAAGAAATTAAGCAAACAAAACAAAAAAGAAACAGTTTTTCACAGACGATTGAGTATTTTTCTTATTCAATAATTCAGTTCTCACTTCGCGACAAGGCAAAAATACATAAAAACTCAAAATATCTCTACTAAAAATCACTAATTATTAACAATTAAATTACTATTTATTAAAAATTAACTTATTAAAAATTAAGTAAATCTTAAACACTTATTTCCTCGAAAAAATTCCAGAAAAGATTAAGCATGATTTAAATCGCAATAATAAATGAAGGCGTTTATCTTTGTTGTTGCGAAGATACGTTTCTCTAGATTGGCAACAAATTTATACTCAGCTGTTTCAAATGTAAACAAGCAATGGCCGTCATCAAAATGGTTTAGCGGCACTTAAACAACTTTTAAATTGTTGATAATTCTAAAAATATTGCATACAGATTTACTAAAGGCATAAAACCCTTAACCGGAAGATAAAAACAACATAATTCAATCATTTTTATAGAAAAAAATGTACACTTTACAAACATATAAGAGTAAAGAAACTGAGATCACTGAGCCGGGTAACTGAGTGGATATATTTATAAATATATTTATATACGTTTGGCGCGGCCGATTGCAACCAAAACACGAGGTGCCAATCTATATGTTATACTAGTCCTATATACAAAATTTCAACGCTCTGAGACTACTTGTTTTTGAATTATGCGAGATACGTACGTACATACGTTCGTACAGACGCCACGAAAAATTCTTTTCAGAATTCATTTTAAAGCAGTTTTTTAGTTTTTTTGGAGGAAAAGAGTGTTTTATTCTGTCCTTACGTACAGATATTACGCAAAAACATCGTTAAATTGCATTCGAAAGCAGTCAAAGTGGATATTTTCGTTGAAATATGCTGCCTGAAGCTTTTCGCGATTACAATACCTCCTTTTTACTTCGTACAAGGAAGAAAAAAGAGAAAAAGGAGAAAAAATACTTACTTTAAGGCGAAGCTTTCAGATTACTAATTATTACTAATTATTAATTACTCACAAAGGGGTGTTTTTTTATTTATTTACTCACGCATACACATTTCGAAAGTATTTGGACTAACGCCCTTTTGGGTTAAAAATATTTAAAAACATATTTTTAGAATTTCTGATAGACGGTCTTGCGCGCTGCAGATAAAAATCTTTTATTCCGTTCAGTGTTGCTACTGTTTGTTTTGAAATCGTTGAGTTTTTTTAATCAAAAATTCATTAAAATTTTCAAAATATGAAACAGATAAAACAAATTAGAAACTCAAAATTCTGTCTTCCACTTGCCTATATTCGGGTGGAGGACTACGTTATTCAAAATTGGATGGCTCTAGGTACCCTTGATTTTTCACAATGCGAGAAACGTACATACATTCCTGCAGACTCTTCATTATTTAATTTCTTTAAATACAATATAGGGTGATAATATTTGGTGGAAACAATTTGACAACGCTTTTGCGATTCGAAACGCAATGACATTTCGGGACTAATAGCCCTTCTGGAGTAAAAGGAATTTTCAGTAAGGAAATTTCTGACTACAGTCGTCTAACATGTCAAACAAGTATTTAACTGTAATTTGTTTCCTTAATTTAGCAGCATACAAAATATAAAGTATCGTGCAATATTTCTTTTCTGTTCTTAAATAAAAATATCTGCTACTGACAAATCTTTAAATCAAACCTTTACTGTTGATAAAATTAAAAGACAATATGAAAAGGATAATGAGATAAAAAATTCTGCAACTCTTTTCGAGCCTATTAATGTAAAATGGCGTAAACCAATTACTATTAATAAGTGAGGAAATTTCATTTAAGAGGAGAATAATTCGACTTTAGATTGGCAGATTTTAAGCTGGAAAGAACAGTAAAGGTTTAATTGAAATCACATGACTTAAAACGACAGAAAGTTAAATTTATGCATTACGTAAATGAAGCTCAGTCAGCAAAAATGTTTTATTAATTTCATTTATTAAATATAGTGATAACTTGTTTGTTAATAAACATATAAATAATGTATTTATTCGACACAATAAATGTCAAATTTGTGTGTATCTTTATGTCATGTTAAAAAATTTAATTTTTAGTTTTAATTATCATTTATAATGCATCCCTTCAATAAAACTTAAGAAAAAAGTACTCGGTGGAAATGTCTTGACACGTCGAAGAAATGGTCAACAAAAACCGGTATAAATAGAAAAATGTTAGGAAAAGATTTATCATTGTTTGAAAAACTTAAAGAAACGTTTAGTTTGGTTTATTTGATTAGGCAGAGCACTCGAGCGCTATCAGCTTGAAGGGAGGGAGGTATTCGTAAAGCGACTTTCATACATCGTAGCCATGTTTCACGAGGGAAAACTACGGAAAGGCTTATGCAACCAGCCACTTCTTTGAAATTCCAAACCTAGCGAAACAACCTGTGTTCAGCGATTTTACCACCTGGGCGCTGGTGGGCTATATTTAACACAAAATATTTTCGATGGTGAATAATGTAGACATATGATTACGGAGTGCCGAAAGATGGTAGCCGTCTTCCTGTCCAGTTGAACGAACACTTTCTATGCTGCCCGACCAGGATAGTGGTTAGCGACGCTGATTGCTTAACCGAAGTACTCGGATTCGAATCCTGGAGAAGGCTTGAATGTTTGTAAACGTATAGAGTCTATGGAGAATTACCAACGACAGGCGAAATCTTGCACTCCTTGCCACGATTAATTTCTTAGGCCTAATGTTACTATCAGACAAGTAAGGTAAGTCACATTCAACAACAACACATACTTTCTATTGCCCTGCAGAACCTTTCTGATGCAAACACATGTTACTTTGCCTGTCTGTGTGCCCGTACTTTACCAGTTACATTTGCTCCTTTTTTACGTCTTTATTACATTATATTTGATGAAAGGAAGATAAGCGAGGGCAAGTTAATAGAGCAGAAAGCAAGAGAAGGAAATACGTATCTTTTAAATGAAAATTATTTGGTTAAGTTATAGTTTGACTATTTTATCTACACTCACGTTTGTGAAAATTGCAACACCATGAAGGACTTACGCGAGTGAGCTGAAATTTTCAGGAAATGCAAAGTAGCGCATGATATGCAAATGATTAGAATTTCAAATCCGTAGCGCATGCGTATGCTGAGCAGTGCCCTCTGAACGGCTGATGGATCCGAATAAATAGACGGCTGTAGCGAGGCGTGTATGGTTATCGGTGGTTATCTGCTAGTGGTAAACGTTAACTCAATCTGTACTTATGCCTCGTCGACGAAAGAGAGCGAGATTTGAACAACTTACAGAGTTTGAACGAGGGAGAATCATCGGCCTTCGTGAAGCTGGATTGTCGTATCGTGCAGTAGCCTCTCGTGTGCAGCGTAACAGCAGCACAGTGATGCGCGTTTGGAAGCAGTGGACGGACGAGTGTCGGACAACTCGGAAATCCGGGAGTGGACCCCGAAATGTGACGTCAGCTCGCGATGATAGACACCTGGTCCGCATGGCGCGGACGGACCGTACAGCTTCCTCTAGACAATTGGCAGCACTGTGGTCAATAGCTACAGGTGTTTCATTGTGTGCTTCATCAATTCGTAGACGTCTGCTGCAGTGTGGACTGCGCGCACGGACTCCTTTATACAGGATCCCCCTAACGCACGACCATCGCCGCCTGCGGCTACAATGGGCCAATCAGCATAGAGACTGGCGTGCTGATTGGCAGCATGTCGTGTTTTCTGACGAATCCCGCTTTAATTTGTGGTACCATGATGGCCGCATTCGTGTCAGACGCTATGCCGGTGAACGCCACCTTCCGGAGTGCATTATCGAACGCCACAGTGGACGAACACCCGGAGTTATGGTCTGGGGCGCCATAGCATATCATAGACGATCTCAATTGCTACGAATTGTGGGCAATCTGAACAGCAACCGGTATATCCGTGAAGTTCTACAGCCCGAAGCTGTTCCCTTCCTTCAAAGCTTGCCAGGCGCTGTATTTCAACAGGACAATGCCCGCCCTCATACTGCTCGGATTGTTAAATCCTTCTTTGCAGCGCAGCAGGTACAGCTTCTTCCTTGGCCTGCGTGTTCCCCGGATATGTCGCCAATTGAACATGTGTGGGATGTCATTGGTCGGCGTCTTGCTCGTGATCCTCGTCCTGTTGCGTCTGCAGACGAACTTTGGGTACGCGTACAAACGATATGGAATGCTCTTCCTCAGTCAGACATTCAAACTTTGTTTGACTCCATGCCACGTCGTGTAGCAGCACTTATTGCGGCGCGTGGTGGCCACACAAAATACTGATTCTGATCTCTTGTTCTTGTTTGTTTGCTTTGAACATTTAATCATTTATTTGTACCACTACCACTCAACTGTGTATTAAATTGCATTCAATTATGACGATTCCTTCTTGGTGTTGCAATTTTCACAAACGTGAGTGTATTAATTTTTAGTTTCAGTTTGCAAATTTTATTATTATAATTGGTTGATACATTATATAAGTGCCTAATATCGCTAGAGCTATGTAAGATTCATGTTAGAAGAACTGATTTTGAAATGACGCAGTTTAGAACGATGTATTTATTTTAGGAAGAAAGGGATCTATTTAGTTACTATTTTAGGAAGAAAAGGGAAAATAACCAGATTAAAAAAAAAGAGTTAATCTGCTATTGCAAATTAAAGTCAGTATTATTTTATATTATCTATTTACATTACATCCTTTACATTAGAAAAACTTAAATATTTTCAATTATAAATATTATATGTAAGGATTCAGTAGAATAAAAGATGTTTAGGGAAAAATAGCATTGTGATACATTGTCATAAGAGGAAAATACGCCAAAATCAGTTGCGAAAGGCTGCTTTAAAGCTCAAAATTGAGATTTTCCAACAAACTAAATGCACCATGCCCGAATGATTTTTAATACTTACGCTAGGAAGAGCAAGGGATTTCATAACTTCGATTTCCGAGTTAGATATTACATCGTAAAAGAGCGAAATTTTGGGTTCCTTCCATAGCTGTTCTTCTTTCACTGGCTGTAGTGTCAAGTAAGGATGATAAGCGACCAACTTGCATCTCAGTTGCGAGGAAAAACTCTGTAAAACAGTATGACATTTGATATGATTATTTCGAAGTAATTTTGCCTATACGCATTTTTAATTATGTAAACTGACTCTAATATAAGACAATGCTTTTTTTTAATTCTCTTACAAACATGCCATTTTGCATCTTATATAATCTAAAATTTAAAATTACATTAAGATAAATCATTTATCCACAAATTTTTACTTTAATAATAATTAAATTTCCTATCAAGCTATTGTACTTAGACCATTTAATTAACTTTCTTGTATCGCACAATGTACATACCAAGCTCGTACATATAAGACCATTTCATATACTTTTTTTTTTTACTTTTACACTGCTAAGGAGGACTACTGACCGGGAACAAGCCCTTGCAGTATGATGTCCGCCCTCCAGACATTTATTAAGTCTAAATTTAAAAAAAAGAAAAAGAAAGAGCACAGAGTCACATCTGGATAGGGTATACAAAGGACTACCTTGAATACATATGACATTCCTGATAGTATAGGTTACAAAAAAAAATAATAAATAAAAAAAGTACTTAGAAGTACAAAGCTGCATTGATACAAAACTGGTAAAGGTAAAACAAAAACAGTAAAATTTAAGACTAACATTGGAATTTCAAGCCTGCAGTTATACATCACACTGACTTACTATTATACACTTACTATAATTCCGCACATTACAACATATTATGCAATATATTACTATAATACTGAAAAACACACTAGCATAGTAAAACTGATACTACAAATAAAACACAACATATACACTGCTCGTATCAGAAAAGTAGACAATTCTGTACATGATGCTGTACTGTAACGCTAAAACTAAAGAACACTAGACAATAACCTTTGGAAACAGTCACAGTGAAATTAGGAATATAATATATTGTAGCAGAGTTAGAATACGAGTCATTTCAAAACATTAAATCCAGCAAAATATTTCAATACATATTTACAAAGTTCTACAACCAAGAAAGTCTGGTTCAATACTACTATTATACATCACACTTACTTATCATTATACGACCCTAAACTATTATACTCCACATTAATAGAAAAAATTATACAAGATACTTAATGGAATACTGTACATACACTGAAATAAAATGGCGAATACTACGAAATAACAATCAATATACAATGTGCTTATCAGAAAGTTGGTTCTGCGGCCACGAATATTTGTTATAAACTGTTGCATTTTGCACAATACTAGAAACTGTTACAAAACATTTGCACACAATATTTCATGGTACTAGCCGAGAGCTCTATATATGTATTTACTATTATACCGCAAACTTAATTTGAAAACATAACACAACGCACTTACTACTTAACAGGTCAATACACTAAGACAATGTGTAAATTGAAATACACAGAATACAATACAAAAATTAAGTAAACACAATAAAATTTAAAGATTAATAATGGATAGAAGCGACACTGAAGTACAAATAGACAGACATTGATTGTGGTAATCTGCATCTAGGAGGTAACATGTTCCACCATTTTGTATACTGTTACGAAATGTATAGACGCGGTAAGATAGCTTCCCCGCAAAGCAGTTTTAGCGTTGCCATAAAATGGCAGGGGAAGGCAGGGTTGCCACATTTGGCGAGAAATTGCCCATTTGGCAATATTTGGCAACAAAATTGGCGATATGCTATTAACGGATGAAGAACCTTCTAGAACGAATTCTTACCGGTTTAATGTTCTCGAACACAAGCCGAAAGCTATATAAATCCTGCTGGTCCGCAGTTAGTGAGTGTGTTTCATCTAGTTAGTCCGTACAGAGACGATCGAGTTGACAGCCGGTCAGCGAGTGCCGAGTGGGTCGTCCAGTGTATCGACAGTGTCTCTTAGTTTATCGCGGTTAGTGCATCCTCGAGAAAGTGTGTTGAGCTCCAGAAACGACTGAACCGAAGAGTCGGGAGCTGTGCTCTGTGTGTCGTCGAGTGCATCGCTAGTTGTAGAGTGGAGAGTCTCGAGAGTACGTGGAGTTCCGAGAACGACCAACCAGAGTCGGGAGCTATATTCTGGTGCTTTGCAGTGAAGCTGTCTCCACCGTTATAGCCTGCTCACCTGAAGGCTGTGTCGCTGATTGTTCCAGCGAGTGTATAGTAGATCTTCGACGACTGTAAAACGTGACTTTGAAGCTGTCCTGATTAATATATGCTAAATAAAGTGTGTTTCGATATGTCATCAAGTAGCGTCGTCGTTATTCACTCCAAATCTACGAACCCCGTACGAACTTGAAGCAAGAAAATAGCGTAACAACTGGTGTCAGAAAAAAAACGCAAGAATACTTTTCTTACCCTTGCAAAATGCTTTTAGAAATTCAAGGGTCACCTCATGTATGAGGCCATTATATATTTCGGTCAGTACAAAAAGCATAAAACTGCTACAGCCCTTTCATTTGTGTTTTAATTAAAAGATAATCCCTTTTGCAAACCTAATATAAAATATATTTATAATTTCAGATTTTTTATCTACATCATTTCTCGACTGAATAGTTTTGTCTGGTTTCTTCCTATTATCTGACCACATAACGCAACTTGAAGTTCATGTGTAGTGGCCGAAACCGCTACGCAAACCCTGAGTTGTGACACAGGGTTGAAATGAACCTCTAACTCAAGTTTTAACAACAGCATGAATTTTAATAAGATGAAAACCTTAACAGCTATGGGCATCTTGACAATATGGGACTTGGATATATTTAGTCCCGTAATTTCAGAATTTTGTTACACGAAAAATGCTCTAACTCATTATACACAAGGAATGATGGTTCCTAGCCGGCCAACATGTCCATAGCTCTAAACATGAAAGTTTTCCCCTCTTCTCCGGAAATCAAATTATATATTTTCCTGTGTTTACTTGCGCTGAACTCCCAAGGGGGGGGAATGATTCTTTCACTTATACGTAACAATGTGTCCATCTCCTGACCCTGATGAAAAGACTTCTTTTACTTCTTTGTCCACTGGAGCGACCTCCGAGGCTGCAACCGGAATTAATAATAAGGGCACAGGATTTCACTACAGATAAGAAACTATTGCACTCTGAAATCACTCACCCTCGACAAAGAACCTTTATGCCACCTTATCACATTCATTTAATGGTTAAGGGAAAAATGTAAAGTCTTATCTGATAGTTTTAATACTGAAACCTTTTCATAACTAATGTTCGTAACTACCAGTTTCATAACTGCAGTAAAAATTATTATTTTATAACTATTTTCACGACAACATGTATTACCTCTTTTAACTCGCAAAACAACGGCGTGTCTGCAAAGCATCGATTCAGTGAGATATCTGGAGGTTTCTCGACAGATTCGTAGAAATATGTATATCTTGGGATACCGTGTAAGGTATATTTTATTTTAGTGAACCTGTCCTATCTCGCCTCGTTTCAACTTACAACTCCCTACCAGAATGAGTTTTTATAATCGCGTTGAAAGCAAATGAGGAAGAGATAGTATTAAAGGAAGTTCAACTGACTTCTTAAGGATAGAGTTAGATATCCTGAGTAGCGAGTTTTTGCCTTTGGGATATGTCTCTCTAACGTGTTGTGTTATTACGCTCGGCCGTATTATTGCGTACCTTTTGATAGTTCGCCGGCTACTTCGGATTACGGGCCAACTACATTATAATTGTGTTAACTTTGATTAACGTTCTTAATTAGATCTAGCTAGTTCTTATTTCTTTCTTTTAAGCTCAAATGGAGGCTTTGATGTAAGCCAGAAGAAAGAGGCCGATTGTTAAGCTTATTTTGAGTGAATATGGATAATTAACCTTTTCTTGAGTATACACTTTCTACTAAACGATAATTCGCTTAAAAGTTCACTAGGTTACACTTCATTTAGCAGAATAAAAGTAAGGAATTCTATAACCATTATATCAAAAAGATACTTCAGTTATCGTACATTTGTTGCAAATATTACATTAAAAATGCTCAATTGAGTTCATATTTAGTAAATTTAAAAACCAGAGCCTTTTCATTCAAAATGGCTTGACACAATTTCCTGGTGATAACGGTCATTATCACCAGGAAAGTGAATATAAATGGATGAATTTCATCTGCATAGATCAGTAGGTAACTTCGTGTGAATGGCTGAATTTTGTTTCTCAAAGCTATTCAGATATCTGACAAAGTCAGAAATTGCTCTACTGAAGCAACGGCCTAAAATCAAGTCAAATATCAACATGAAATTTATTTTATGCTCTTTATTCTGCAACCACGTAACACGTTTCTCCTTATTATATATAATACAAATATATGTATTTGTCTTGAAATTTTGCGAAATTACAACATTTACGCAAACCCCTTGCACTGAGTCAGTTCCATATGTGAAAAGTTGGCAAATTCACACTTTTCCTTTTATTATCATGATTCTTCTCAATCATTTAGCCTAATTTATCAAACGCAGTATTTAGAGTTTGTTAAAAAATCGCGTTGTGTTCATTTTCCAATGTGAATTTTCCTTGTTTAGGATTTGCTGCAAATAGATACAAGATTTCATAAGCAACATTGTAATCGTTGTCTGAAATTCTGTAAATATAATTTTGAGGTAAATTACAGTTCTCTAAAGATTCCGTGCAATTGTTTCTCTAAGCAAATAAAATGCCAAAATTAGGAGTCTCAATTGTTCCAGCATTTTGATTTTTATTTCTGTAAGCAGCACTAAAATTAGCAATTCTGCAAACAGCAGTTCGAGATCAGCATTACACGTTACCTTAATGAAATTTGATATATCTCTAACGTGGAATGCTGATCCAGTTTTCATAATTCTGTATCATTTTAGAAGATAGCCTAAAATAAAACACTGAATTCTATTATTTTGTTAAACTTAGTATCTTCACCCTTCAAGTGTATTTTCAAATGTATATTAGCTAAACATCTGTGGAATCATTTCAATTGGTCAAAAGTTGTACAAATTTTCTGCTACTGTCTATTTCTGGCAATGTATTGTTCTGCTTGTACTGATGATGGTAAACCAAGAATATTTGATCGCTTATAGCAACACACGCTAAAGGTATCTATTTAAAGGAGCGCATCTCTGTGAAGTTTACTTAATTTACATAACCAGTTATTTTACGTCTTGAATCTTTACTATCACTTCTCGCTCTCTGTTTTCGAGTGAATTTAAAGGGAGGTTTTGAGACTGTTAAATCAGAGCGTGTTGTGCTGCTTCAAGGCCACGTTACTAGTTTGCTATTTTATGCATTGTTATTGCCACTGCATTATTACTTTAATGATAGTTAAATTCACGCCGGTAAATTCCGAGCTAATTTTCGATTAAATTGCTCAGCATAGCTTTTTAATTATTTAAATTTAGCTTTATATAGGAATTTCTGCTTTGAGTTTCTCCACATAAGTACTGTCGGATTTTGTAATCACCAGGAGTGCTTTCTGTTCATCTTATATCATTTCATCTGTTATCATTAAAAATAAAAGGGTCTTTTACACCCTTTGTAAGTTTCTGTATTTACTTTTAGCGTTAAGCTGCTTAATATCTGCCAAAAGATTAATCACAGTTTTCACAGTGAAAGAGTTCAAACCTAACATCTTTGTGGAGGAATTTCTGAGGGAAACAGATTTCTGAGGGAGCAGATGATATTTAGCTTAATGTCTGCCAAAAGATTAGTCACAGTTTTCACAGTGAAAGAGTTCAAACCTAACCACCTTTGTGGAGGAATTTCTGAGGGAAACTGGTTAGTAGCCACGCTACATATGGGAAAAACCACAGAAATCCTACGCAGCCAAACCTTTCATCGGGATTCGAACAGCTACTAGCGATTCCTAAACGGAAATGATAACAATTTTGCTCAGTCTAAAGAGTTCTTTGCACACTTTGCTCAATTTATTGAACTGTTTCTTCCTGTACGCTTGTAATCCTCCCCCAGGGGTTGACTCTGGCGAATGCCTCGGAAGTTCTGGTTAGGATCTGTACTTAAGCAGTCTCAACCACGGGGGTATATAATCACTCTTCACAGAAGGCCTGAGGGGTCTCGGGACAGGGTAAGGCTTGGCAGGGACCGCATTGGTACTGCCTTGTCTGCTCTTGCTCTGTGGCAAGGTTCTTTAATATACTAAGGTTAGGCCAGGAACGGAAAAAGCGTGCCATTGGTTGCTGGTAGTGACGTCACCCGGGAGACAAGACGCATCGGCCGACGCGTCTGCTACATGATTTTGGTAATGGAAAAAATGTAAACTAAAGCAAAATGATCATTTTATATGTGGTAGATACACCGGAAATACCGGGTATATACTTTCCGATAAAGTATTTTGTTAAAGCAATGTTTATTTTATGCACAGAATTCGTACGAATGCTGAAAATAATTGTAAACATTAAATTCTTATCATAAAGGAAAGCATTAGGAAATGAAAAACGATATTTAAGTTAATTGAGGGAAATAAATATTGTAAAACAAGCTATTTTTCAATATTTTTCGTAGTATTGTTTGCACTAAAGAAATTTTGTTGAACAGAACACATGATGGCATAATTCCTAAGACCATGGTAAAAACATAATCAAAAAGTATTATTCTATTTAATTTCATTGCTCATGCATTTTTTTTAATACAAATGAACTTTGACATTCCATGAGATATATATGATCGTGATTTTCAGTTTAATTTACATATCTCAAGCAAAAAAATATATAAAAAGATTTGACATAACAAATTCATATTTAAATACCATAAAATTCTACAAATTTCTTAATATTCGTCATTTATACTTTTAAATAGTATACTTATCACATTATTTTTAAAGTCACTTCATACTGATTCACTTCAGATTTTAGCAGAAGTGCATATATTTTCAGTATAATCTAAAAGTACTCTTATAATCCCTTACACTCCCAAGATTTCTATATAACATTTATCCTGACCGTGATTATTTGCTATGGTAAATAATCTTCGATATTGGCATCCTATTCTTCCTTCCATACAATAAAAATGGAACAATTAAAATACATTTTCTTACACATATACGCACAATAATAAACTTGCCCTACACCTTAGTGTGTATACGAGCCAGTTTCCCTGAGAAAGTCCTCCACGAAGGCATCACACCTATTACGCAGATAGCCCTAGTGTGCTTTGCCATAATTAAATACACCACCACATGTTAGTTTCAATTCAGCCTGTACACAAATTAAATATTTTTAATGACTAATGTATTTTTAACAGGTTGTTTCTTAAAATACTTTTGTTATACTCAAAATATGTGTTCAATATTGAATTATTTTTCTTTCTCTTATAATTAAAAACTAGTTATATGGAATCAAAATTAAAACATATGCAGCAGTTAAATAACACTGAACAGAATATCTTACTTACTCTTTCGCTATTTGTATTCCAGCATTATACACAGATTTGTTTTCCTTCAGGGTCAGGTATGTGTAAGTTCACTTAGTTATATCAATTAAATTACATTAGGCATATGCATCAGTTAAACAACATTGAAGGAAATATGTCGCTCGCTCATCGATGTTTGCATCATAGTGTGGCCGATAAATTGTTCTTTCTTCTGAAGCATGTATCAGTTTACTATGTCTCAATGCTTAACCCAGACATTGCTTCAATACATAGAATTACTTTTGGGATGTAAAGAAAGTAACCAAAGCATGTGAATTAACTTAGATAAGCAAATTTATCAACTAATCATTCAGGTAGTCACTATTGGTAAACACGACATTGAGATTAAATATCTCGCTATAAGTCTACTTCATAAAAGGAAAATTATGATAAAAAATTAAAATAGAAGTAAAATGAAAAATAAATGTAAAATTACATAAAAGTTATGTATGAAAACTACATAAATTCATTTAAAAAATGGTCAGTTATTTTATCTGGTTGTAAAGAAAGTTTTCCACCAAAAACGTTCTTCATAAAACTAGAAAAAAACAACAACATGAAGGTAGTATATATAGCACGGGTACAAATCACCAGACAAATCTATGATTTTCTGTCAACATTTTGGTAGTTTTTCAAAATCATCGACACATAAACTTGGTGGCCACGAGTTCAAAAGCAGATCAACTACATTTTGGACATCCTGCGCAGAATGGAAGATAGCACCAGCAAGATGTGGCTGCAGGTGTGATTAAGTAATCTCATGCAGTACCCAGTAATTGAACTTGTGCGTCAAATCTACGAGATACTCAGCGCAACTAATGGACATGGCACTAATGTCTAACTCTTCAGCTTTCACTCTCTCGAGACCATACGCAAGCCCTTGAGTGGTTACATATTGATATTCAACAAGTTCTCGTAGGTGGGCCTCATCAACATCAGTAGGTTGGCCAGAGTGATCTGCTTCTTCAGTATCATAAGCCTTGTTTTTGAACTTTAGGTACCAAACCTTCAGTGTCATTTGATATAACATTAGCACATAAAGTTGTACACATGATTTGGCGAAATTTTGTAGCTGACTTTTTGCAAAAGAACTGGAAGAAAATTATTGTTCTAATCTGGTAGTGTGATAGTTCCATTTCACACACCTTGTACTTAATGGTATTTTTTTATAAATTTAAGAGCACACCGTTCTAAAGCAAGTCTCTCTTTTTCAAATACATTTTGCAATACAGTGCTCTAAAGCACGTTTCTTTCTTTAAAATGCATAATCTTTAATCATATATACAAAATATGATTCGAATTTCAAATCTTTCTTTAATCCTATATACGGAATATGATTAAATATGCCAATGTGAAATTTCGCGAAGAGGATATTTGAAGTGGCAGGATACTTTCATTAAAACTCGAAAGCTTACTTTAATTGTTGGGAAAGACATTTCATGTCATAAGAAAACACACATCTTTTTAATGCATGAAAAATATTTTCTGGTTCTCTGCTCCTTGAATGTCATAATCCTTGTTTTTGCATTTTCGGTACTAAACCTTCACAGTTTCATATGACATTACATTAATACCTAAAGTTTTACACGCGATTTGGTGACATTCTGTAACTGACGTTTTGCAACACAAATGGAAGTAAATGATGATTCTATTCTGTAGTAGTTAAAATAGATGTAGTAGTTAAGTAAATGATTCTATTTTGGAGTAGTTAAGTAGATGATTCTAATCTGTAGTAGAAATAGTTTCATTTCAGACACCTTGTATTCGATAACATATTTGTTTTATACATTTCACAATACAAAACTCTCACAGTTTCATATGACATAACAGTAGTACCTAAAGTTGTACACATGATTTGGTGACATACTGTAGCTGACTTTTTGTAACACAACTATAGTAGAAATAGTTTCATTTCAGACACCTTGTACTCAATGATAAATGATATTTCTTTTACACATTTCACAACACAGTGTTTTAAAGCAAGTTTCTTTCAAACACCAAAATTGTTTGACAAAATATGATTAAATATGTCAATGTGACATGTTTGCGAAGAAGATTTTTGCAGTGGTAGGATACTTTCATTAAAACACGAAAGCTTGTTTTGATTGTTGGGAAAGACATTTCATGTCGTAAGAAGTCTCACATCTTTGTAATGCATAGAAAATGTTTTTTGGTACACTATTTTCTAGTACTATGCTTCTTGAGTGTAATAGTCCTTATTTTTGAATTTTCGGTACCAAACCTTCACAGTGTCATATGATATAACATTAGTACCTAAAGCTGTACATATGATTTGTTGACATTCTGTAGCTTACTTTTTGCTACATATCTGGAAGTAAGTGGTGGTTCTAATCCGGTAGTGTGATAGTTCTCTTTCTGATACCTTGTACACAATGATATTTTAATACAATTCACAACACACTGTTCTAAAGCAAATCTCTTTCTTTGCCAAAAATTGTTTGAGAAAATATTAGTAATCCTTGTTTTGAGTCCTTGTTTGAGCCATAGCCCTTGTTTTTGAACTTTCAATATCAAACATTCACAGTCTCATATGATGCAACATTAGTACCTAAAGTTGTATGCATGTTTTGTTGACATTCTGTAGCTCCCTTTTTGTAACATATCTGGAAGTAAATGATGGTTCTAATCTGGTAGCATTACAGTTCCATTTCAGACATCTTGTACTTAATGTTAATGGTATTCACTTATAAATTTTACAACACAGTCTTCTAAAGCAAGTTTCTTTCTTTAAAATGCCAAAAATTGTTTGACAAAATATTATTAAATTTGCCAATGTGAAATGTTTGCGAAGAGGATATTTGCAGTGGCAGAATACTTTCCCTAAAACACAAAAGCTTGTTTTGATTGTTGGGATCATGTCATAAGAAGCCTCACACCTTTGTAAATGCATGGGAAATGTTTTCTGGTACACTATCTTCAAACTCGACACTGTGTAGTAAAGAATCATATGCATTTGACTTAACTGGCAATGATTTTTTACACTCATTTTCATTAACATTTTGAACTTCTTCATCATCATCAATCGCTGTCCTGGCTGCTATTGAAAAGTATCTTCATATATGAGTAGGATGTAATATGAGGAGGAGTTATAAAGATGATGCAATCCACTTCTGTGCCTTTTTCATATCAGCCTTATTTCTTTTCTTCTTTTTCATTTCTGTATTCAAATACCTCAAGCGTATAAATGTTCGTGTCTTAACATATATTTTAATGATTTCATTATGCACATCAGGAAACTTTTGTGCAATTTTTTTACACATAGTTTGCATAATGTTATTATTTCTTGAAAGACCATCTTTCCCATGTTCACTTACAAACACTACTTCAAATTGACTTATTTTTTTTAACCATTCCTCAGATGGAACAAGTAAACTACCACGAGAAAGTGTTTCTATCCAACCAACGTGTTCATCTGAAGGCAGATGGAGCAATTGTTCTGTAGGTGTTCCCAAAGAATGGTCATATTTTCTTCCACGGTAGGCTATGTAGCCTGCAAGGTACCGAAAACCCTCTACAGAGCAGTCAGCTGCAGGTTCACTTGCAAGGGTCAATCTAGAATTATCAAAAACAATATCCCTCATCTCAGTTTCACCGTCTAACATCTTCACAGCTTCAGTCATGTCAGGTAAAATATTACCAAAAAAGTTGGAAGTAATGTATGCATCTTCCTCCTCATCAGGAGCAACAGAAGATGTGTTAGAAAGTGAAATCTGGTAGGAATTATTAGTTAACAATAAAAGACGCATTCGATACTTCACGTCTACGGGCAGTGGATGATCATAGAAATGGCCAAGACCGCGGATTCGGGAAAAAAAATTTTCCAGGCAATCTTGATTTAGTCTGGAAGTTAAAAGGTATTTAACTCCTAATTGTTTCAAATCAGAAAATAACCCCAGCAGTGATGTAATCGACATCATAAATCCTTTCTGAAATGGTAATAGGTGCTTTGCCTTGCCCACTCTCATGTCTTCACAAAAAGCATAAAATTTCTTTAAGGTTCTCTCCTGGATTTCTTCATGTATCCCATACGCACAAGATAACACTGTATCAGAGACAGGTTTCCTGGAGTTAAGAATATCAAATGAATTATTCACTAATTCAAAAAAAATTGCAGTTTCCTCTTCTTCTGGTATAAGATAGCGGATACCTTGTGCAGTATGGTTTGAAAATAACTGCGCAGCTAAATGCACACGCTGGCGTTCATTACCTTTAACAGAAATGTGACTTACGGACAACTTTGGGCAAATTTTCACTTCTTTGCAATCCATCGATATCAATCTTTCGATAGGTTCTTTTGTAATTAATTTATTTCCCGGAAGCATTAATCCGTCATCCAAAAAGTGATTACGAAGAAGTTTCAAAAGGTGTGGCACATCAGCAAACACCCACACACGTTTACTAGAGTCCTGGGGATGTGAAAAGCTGCTGTTCAGATGAGTAATCTGAAGTTTTGTCCACACAGCACGATTTCTACCACCCAAGTCAGCTACAGCTGCAACTACATAATATCCAATTTCTGCTAATGTTATTATTATATCTTTCAATATTTCTGCCGTCATTTGCGTATCAAAGTCGAAATATATTGGCTGCTTCCAGCTTGCAAGAAGTCCTCGCACCATTACTACTTGAACATTTCTATGTGGGCCAACAATCTTATCTTCTGCTTGGTCATAACAGATTCTACTATCCACGTTCATTTCATCGAATGAAAGAACACACATACATTCTTTGTCTGTCATCTGTAATGCCCCAGCACGCATAACATGAATTACATCGTGTAGCAAACCAGGAGAACAGCGAAATGAACAAGATACCCATCTCTTCAAAGTCGAAATGCTAGGAAATGGAAATCCCATTTTTTGTCTGAGATAGTTATAGCATCTTTTGGATACTGCCCTAAGTGTTGCAGATTTGCAAATGTCATCTGCATTCCACTTAACATATTTTTTATTTGACATGAGAAAGCGAATTTGATTCTCCGTAAAAATTGTCCCTAAAATTTTTTTAACTGCACTATGTACTTGTTTGCTTGTTACTTTCCTGCTCATTTTCTGATAGCTACGCAATTTTCTACGAGAAGCAGTAAGTTCAGTAAAAATAATTTTCTTTTGCATTTTCAATTGACTGCACAACACATTTAATCTCTTATTTTCCTTTTCTAAGATTTGCACACGCTCAACTAAATGAGATGTGTCACTGGATGTAAACTGAGCTGCACAGTCTATCTTATCAGCTTGTAGTTTTTTCTTTTTGGGGGAAAGGGAAGCTAAATTTTCCAATGCTCGTTTCCTTGTTCCCCGAGCCTGACACCTGCTTGCTCTATCCCTTTTTAGCATAAATTTAGATGACTCATTCCTGTTAGAAAACGTTCTCTCCAGATTAGGTTCAGTTTTTGAAGCACAACATATATACTTTATTGATGAGTTATTTTCACATGATGATGACGGAAGATGTAAAGTGGGAACAGCATTGGCTTTCAGCACCCTTTTAGGAGTTGAACCAAGCAATTCTGCCTTTAGATCTCGTACGTAGTCATCAGGTGTAAAATGAAGAGCACATACTCTGGCATTTTCGATGTTGAAATTATCTGCTCTTTTGCAGCGATTAGTCCATAACTTACGAAGTTCTGGATCACTTGGAAAACGATGGTATGTGATGCCTTGACTTTTAGTTTTCCTTCTACAATTCTGACACAACGCTATAGCACAACTTGCCATTTCCGACTACTTATAAAAGCAAATTAACAACACAAATCAAATGTATCACAGATCAAATGCAACGAATGTAAACAAACGCCGAGAACCAACGACTGTCACCCACATGACGTCATGCGCAGGTGGCAAAATTTTCTCCCTGCACTACGCATCGCTCGTGGGCCCCCTCCTGGCTCTATGGGGTCGTCATATTGTAGATTTGTATAGTGGGTGGGGTGGCCTAATCCCGTTTGGCAATAGTCCTTAGGTCGGTAGCCCCCGCTCCAAGAGTTGTATGCCTGTAATTCCGCTTTAACCATATGTATGTGAATCTCAGATTCATATAGAGGAATATAAGGGATACGAGCTTTCCTCTACATAAATATGATAAATTACTGTCACTCAAAATTATTCCACGTAGTACTTTTTAAGGAGTCAGAAAAGGCTTTTCGTTATACGGACTGTTATTTGAAGACAGATTAACTTTTAGCTATACAAGTAACATTTATTCATCTTTATGCTAATAATACGTTTGGGGGACAATTAACAAAAGAATAATAACATATTAGTAAGCAAATTAAAACAACTTATTGGAACACGCTGTTTTTTATTAAATAGTCGAAATATTCTAGTGTCAGATGTGGCATGATATGCCGTATAAAAAAAATTATATTTAAAATATGTTTTTAGAGAAGCCGAAGCTGATAACATTTAAAAAACGTATAAAAATTACTCCTTTTATTCAATGTAGTATTATTTTTCAACATATAAGGAAATGTCGTCTTTCTCCTATGCGTGATCTTATGATGTAATTAATAGTACGCCCAATTAGCAGTCAGAAGATTCATGGTTTGTACTCCGTCTGGAGCATAGTTTGTTTCCTCGGGTTTCTAGCTATGCAAAGTCTAATTTTTAACTCCGTAGTGGCGCCTGATTAAAATGCGATCGTCGGACAATTCATCTTCACCTGTCTTTGGCCGATGAAGTCTTGTCCTCTATCCAGCCGCCCTTTAAGAATGGGAGAACGTAAAGAATTATCGCACTTTCTCATGTTTGGTGTAAGTGGTCGGTTAGCAATCAGAAGATCCGTGGCTTGATTCCTAAGGAGGGCATAACTTATTTTTCTCGTTTGACCCTCCGATAATTTATCTGCAAAAAATCTCTCTGTTGAATTGTAATATATAAATCCATATAAAATTGGTATTTTGCTTCACATTGGCAGTTGAATGGGTTATTAAACTCACCTCTGAAGTTCCTTTTTTTGCCTGACATAATGTACGGTAAACGGCTTCATCGAAAACTGTAGTCTGTGTCATAAATGCATTGTTAGAATCAGCCATGTTTAGTGATTTTTCGGGAGCAAATATCCCATTTTCGAAAGATGGAGCTATCATATATCCTGAAATAAACAACTTATACTTACAAACTGCATCTGAAAATAAACTCCAATTCACAAATTTAAAATTTCTATGCAATTAATTATTTTCAGTTACACTGTATATACTACCTTTTCAGATTTTTATCGTATTTCCTCTACAAGAATTTTTTTGTACAAGCTGTGTACGAGGAACTTGAGAGGATAATTTATTAGAAGAAAGAACACGACAACAAACATTTTGCTCTGTAATTGTGCTATTTTAACTCATAAACCATAACTTCTTACACAGACACTTCAGCAAAATGAAACTTCCTCCAAAAATATGTTATATATTTCATTTTTACTGTTTTTATTTATATTGATATTCTATATTATTTTCCAATTTTTACATTACATTAAAAGAAAAAGAATTACTGCTTAAATTCCGTAAATCGAGTTTTCTTAAACGCATGCTAAACGTTTAAACATGCTTCCTTTAAGGCTTAATTTAGGAACAGTAATTAATTTTGCGATAAATATTCATTTTAGAAACTAGTATCAATAAAAGTTACATTCATTTTTTGAGTATATTATAGAAATTTAATATATAGAAATTTAATAGAATTTGCACCCTCTTCTAAACACAGAAAATGCAGAATTTTTAACGAAACGCACGACTTAAAACCTATATATACTCTTTCAGCCTGAAAGGATAGACGAATAGCTTAAAATCAGTTTTAACATTTCCTTGCTCCTAAACACATAATTTTATTTTTTAATATTGTTAAAACTGTACAGAAACAACATGAATATTTTCAATATTGTTATGCACTGAAAATATGCAGAATATGAGCAAGAGTTTAAAATAAAAATTTTAAATATGTATACTAACCTAACTGAAGAAGGCTGTTTGTGAAAAGCATAAGGGAAGTTCGTCCTTTCTGAAAAATTAAGAACAAAAGGAGTATTAATTAAAATAATTTTAAAACTTTATTATTCCAAATCAAGGCATAATTCAATATATCTCTTAAGTGGAGTTTATTGATTTAATTAAAGCAAATTTATATTGTTATCAGTATTATAACCAGTTTCAGCCTAAAAGTAAAAGCGAATACTTATTCTGTACAAACAACTATTTATGAGGTTGATCAGAAATAAAAGAGAACTCAGTCAATCAGATTTTGGACATTAGCCTGAATGAAATCAGGGCAAAGATCGTCTATGTAAAGAAAAAAAAATGGTTCCATAGACGTAATGTAAACCAGTAAACGGTGAGAATATTCGCCAAGGGGTTTAGTGACGGAACTTGGCGGCGAGAATATTCCCTTCAACGATGTGTAGAGGAAATTGAGGAACACGTTCTTTGACTTTTTGCGATAATTTAAACTCGGATTTTCGTACTTTTTTGCTCAAAATACTAACCCATTAGTTATTTTACTTACGCGAACAATATTTTCATTTCCTTAAAGTTTAAAGAAATTTAAAATGATATTCGTTTTATGAAGTCAAGGTAAAAGTGACCTTCAAACTTCAACACCGGCTTCGAGCTTTGGCCAAAGAATATGTATTGTTAATAAGGAAACTTCGCAGCAGCAGGAGTGGCTACCTTCGAACGAAAAGGGAAACAGCTGCGCATGCGTGAAATATCTGCCGCCCAAAAGCGCCAAAGCTCGAAGCTGACGTCAAAGTTCGAACAGGTTCGACGGTCACGTTTATCAAGAGTTTAAAGCTGTGTGACTCCATTTTTTTCATTGACGGATATAAAATCAGACATCAAACTGCGATATGGATAATGCAAGCTCAACAGCCAGTGAAAGTGAAACTTCACCTAATTTTCTTATACATCTTAACCCGTGTTCCTTAATTTCCTGTACACGTCGCGAAGGAGGAAAATCTCGGCCAGGTCCGGTACATCACAGAGGTGGGAATTCTCGCCAACAGGTTCCGTCGCCAAACCCCTTGGCGAATTTTCCCTCTTCTTTCTAGCAGCATAGAAGACAAAATGGTTTACATTACGTCTATGAAGCCTTTCCTTCTTTACATAGACGTTCTTTGCTTTGGCCACAGATATCTCGTGCATGCGCAGCTGTTTCCCTCTACGTTGGGACGGAGCCACTCCTGTTACGAAGCAGTTTTCCTTTTTAACAATACATATTTTTTGATCAGGGATCCGCCCTCTTTAAAATAATCCCTGCCCGTATTTATGCACCTATCCGAGCACTGATGCTTCAACTGACATTTTCACAAAGTCCTTGACGCTTGTGCAGTTCCGAGGTCCAAACGGATATCCTTCCTTTTGGAATTATACTTTGGTAATCATATAAATTAAGTCTCAAAAGTCCAAATCCGATGATTAGGGAGATGAAAAAATCATTGTGAATTTCATCACTGCTAGAAATGTTCGTCTACAAGACATTAAGATCATCAGGACTTTTGGGTACGTTCAGAGCTAGATTAACCATTAAGAGGACACCTCATAAAATTTCCTGGAACTCGTGGAAATAGGGCACAACAAAACATTCTCGTAGCTGGATTTACCATGGAATATATGGCGCAGCTAAAGAAAAGACCGAGCGGAAAGAAATTTGTAAAAAACTGGTATTATAATGTAAATACTATATTACTTGGGGGGGGGCGAAGAAATCTTTTAAATGCCTGTGAAAATTTTAATCAGGGCGTGGATATACTGTCGCGGTGAAACAAACAGTTCACAGCCTTATATGGCTCACATATATGTTTTAAGACTTCTATGAAAAAACATTCTCTCTCAACCATCTCAAATCATCACTCTAAAATGTTTCATTGACTGTCTGACCAGCAGGAATCAATTCTCTGTGCAAAGTGTCTTCATATCAAAAATGTATATAAACGACACCTTTACGTACTTCATCTTTCTTTGGTCTGGAAGCTTTCGAAGAACGCGGCTCAAACGATGTAGTAGTTAGTGACCCTAAATACCGTAGCGATGGGCCCCGGGTTCGAATCCCGAAGAAGGCATGTTTGTAACTTTGCATCCCTTCGTAGAAGACAACAGTGGCCACCTGTTTAATGTGCTTCCAATAACGAAATGGCCGCTACTTCCACCTTTGTAGTGCAGCAAGGCTAATGGCTAAGTCCCCGGCTTTGAAAATAATATAAAAAGCTTTTCGAAGACCTGGAATCATTTATTCGGAGAACCATAAAGACTCTAAGACAAATTTCATCTCAGTTATTAACAGCTCACTTTTGTGTATTTCATTTGATAATACCGAAGTTGTAAGATTTTGTGCATGTTCTGTGGAGATTTATTAAATTAAATATTTTTTCTGGAATAAAATAGAATTTTAATCCTCTAAGCGAACCTGATTTTTCACTAAGAAAGCACAAATTTTCCAAAACTACCATGGGAAAGAATTGTTTTCTTGATTTTAATGTCCAAATTCCCTGAATTTGCGTACTTTTAATATATTGCCTTAATTTCTGGGCATATTTTAAGATGCACTTATATATACATTCTTACAAACAGCACAAAAAGTATTCTAGGCCGTATATATACGGCCTTTCCAGACAGAAGGTGGAATTTCAGCAGCCATATTTGTTTGGAGAAACTGTAACAGTTTCAGACAGACAGAAGACAGAATCTACACCTAATACATAGGTGTAGATTTTGTCTTCTTTTACAATGTTATAAAATGTGATCATATATAGCTCTTAAAGAAGTGATATGGAATGTTAGCATTAAATAAACAAAAGCTAAATAAAGATAGAGAACATCAACAACTACTCGCCTAACGTTCAAAAGGCAGATAAGCAGATAATATAGATGACTTTATAGCGTCTCGAGTTTTTCTCCCAAACATAAACTAACAAGATACCAGACGTCTGTGTGAGAAATTATACTTCAGTCTCAAGTTCGAAAAAGTCCTTTTATTAACTAATATAATTACAGATGGCACCGAATCGTGCTTACAGAAGCCTACACAGCCCAAAAAGGTAACGATAGACTTAAAATTAAATGTAGTAAGTTTAGCATAACGGCCTACAGGATAATTTAACGCGCAGGATGGCTTCGACTCGATAAAGTCGGCGTAACAAGATTAATGGATAGAAGCGCTCAAAGCCACAGGAATGTAATTGCTAGTAAATCAAGATAGCAACATGGCCTTCCAGCAGGCACAAGACTCTCTAACATCACCTTACAAAACCTTTTCTTAAACACTACTTCTTTCTACCTAATTTGAGTACACATGAGCTGGCAAGAAAGCGTGTGTTGTAAACGAGAATCAAAGGAAAGTTGCTCTAAAATAAAATTTAACTGTTAGATGAATTTAATGAATCCCCAAAACTTTACAAAGCGTAACTTTTTATTGCAAAGACCTAACAGTGAAGTTTCATATCTTACAATGGACTCAGTACAAAACAGTTAAGATTTACATAAATGATAAAAAAAAAGTAACATATAAAAACTTTTAAGAATTTGCATAATAAGATTACAAGAAAACAAACAATTTATAAAGAAATTCTGTTTTTCAATCAAAATACTTTCTTTATTGCCTCGGTTCAGCGCCGTCATCAGGCATATGTAACAGCTACACAGGCCCAAACACCAGACGAAAATGAGCCCCAAAGGAAACTAATAAATAAAATTTAATCACTAATATTTTCAATTTTAGATTTCACTCGCGTATCATATTGTGCGGTTCATGTGTTCAAAATCCTGCTTCAGTTACATCTCATTCTTCCCTTTCTTACTACACTGGTGTGCAAAAATTAAGGACGAGACGGTTTTTTCAATATAACTTTGTACGAAAGCTTTCCAAATCAACACATTTAGTACCGTAAGATCCCCAATACGTAAGGACATGAGTAATGTAAGCAACACTTACTAAAAGAGAAATCAGAGGGATAAAAAGAAGCTTTATTGAAAATGTAGCATGGAGCGCAATGCAACTGAAGGCCGAAACTCTCCCTGTGATGGGTGTCCAGCAAGAAACATCCGGTCTTTAATAGGTTATATGATCTCCCCTGACTGCTGGGCAGGTTTCACATTGTCTGCCCATGCTGAGAATAAGGGTGTCAATGAGTTGTTGAGGCATTGCTGTCCATTCGTCTTGCAGCGCCAATCGAAGCTCCGGAATCGTTACTGGTGGTAAGGTACGAGCTGCCAAGCGTCTGCCTAGAAAATCCCATACATGCTCGATGGGATTGAGATCCAGAGATCGTGCCGGCCAATCCATACGTTCAATATACTCACTCTCTAAGAGCTGTTCGGCAGCTACTGTGCGATGACATGGTGCATTGTTGTCCATGAAAAGGAACTGCGGACCCATAGCGCCTCTAAAAAGACGCACATATGGAAGAAGAATCTCGTTACAATAACGGGTCCCGTTGACTGAACCTGCGTCGAAGATGTGAAGGTCTGTATGACTACCAAGCATGATGCCTCCCTAAACGAGAACACCGCCACCTCCATACCTGTCCCTTTCAATGATGTTCGAGGGATGATTGCCGCTACCCCGCTCTCTCCAGATGAGTATGCGATGAGAATCTCTACTCAGACTGAATCTGCTCTCATCTGTAAAGAGTACTCGTCCCCATTCATTGTATCTCCAATTCCGGTGTTCCCGGCACCACAGAGAACGCCTTCTCCGATGGGCAGGCGTTAGAGGTACACACCGTACAGGGCATCGTGCAAACAGACCACCACCGTGCAGTCTTCTGGCCACGGTAAAACGCGATATCGGTCGTCCAGTCGCCTGTGTTGTGTGTGTAGCTATTTCTCCCGCTGTCTGCCGCCTGTTTCTTCAGACCTGTAAGGCGATATACCGGTCATCTGCGGGTGTGGTTCCTCGTGGACGACCACTACTAAACCCCCGGATAGCTCTTCCTGTAGTTTGAAATTGTCTCTAAAGTCGTGAAATGATGCTGTGAGCAATTCCGAACTCTGCAGCCACACTTGTCACACTGCGGCCTTCCTCCAACTTCCCAATGATTCGACCTCGGGTAAAAGCATTAAGATGTCATCTAACAGATTGATTATTCGCCATTTCTCGCTGAGGCAGCAACTCGGTGTGATTTTAACTGCTATACGGCGTGCAATCTCTTTGCCAGAAATACTGATCTTACACCGACAACATGCTTTATACTACTCAGACACTCCCCCATAACGTCTACCTGCATATCTGCGCATGTGCTACCGTACATCACCTTACTTAATCTCCTGATTGGTCTTTCTGTCCGCTCTGCCTCTTCGTTCAGCTGATATGCTAATTTTTCGACTTCGTCCTTAATTTTTGCACACCAGTGTAGTTTTTCAATAAATTTCATTAATTTAGTCCAGTATATTAGAATTTAAGAAAAAATTTTCCCTTTTCTTTCGGCATTAAATTTTAGCAGAAGTGAACAAATCCATCCTTTTTTTGGTAATAAATTAATAAATTTAAGTTGGGTGTATAAACAAATGTAGATTGATGTTAGAGACGGAAGGTTTTGCGTGATTGCGTTCGAAGAACGCAAAATATGACGCTTCTTCCCTCCAAAAATGTACAATTTCAGAGTTGTTTACTTCAAATTAAAGATTCAGCTCCATCTTCAACTCACTTCAAATGTCGAAAGAGAGAGGTACTTCAAAATCTCCGTCGAATTTCTGATGCCTTCGTTATTTTCGATAGATTTTTCACGTGACCTCTCCAGCCAAGAGATGGCATAATCATAGTAGCCGGCATGAAACGCTTGACGTCCCATTTCAAAACAATCATCCGCTGCCAAAAAATATTGCAAACATATTAATAAAATAATCTTAGAAAAACACATCATCAAAATGTATAGTTATCTTAGAATTTTTAGATATATTAGGAAAGCATTGTGCCCATCATTGATGGACACGATTGTAAACTAAAAGGTGTCTCAAAATTCCCGCAAGGTGTAATTTTGATAGAAAACACAGGTTTATCATTAAAAATTGTAAATTTTGTATTTATTCATAAAACTAGCAGCATAAGGTTATGCATAGAATAACACATCGCGCAAATGGCCTCTACGGTTTCCCTGGCACATACGCATGCTTTTGTTTATATTTTCCCATGACCATTTTGCATAAATGTGGCTGAATTTCGTTGATACAACACTCAGCTTCCTCCTTCAAGGTGTGATCTGTCGTGAGCTTGTTGACATAAAACTCTGAATTCAAAAAACCGCAAGGAAAAGAAATCCCATGGCGTTAAATCACATAACCTGGGTGGCCAATTCTAACCACCAGAACAGAAAATTATACGATTAGGATATATATGACTCATGTAGTACAACCAAAGAATATGTATCGTTAAGAAGGAAAACTTCGCAGCAGCAGGAGCGGCTCCCTTCGAACGAAAAGGGAAACAGCTGCGCATGCGTGAAACATCTGTCGCCAAAAAGCGCCAAAGCTCGAATGTGATGTCGAAGTTCGAACAGGTTCAATGGTCACGTTTATCAAGAGTTGTGTGACTCCATTTTTTCCCCTACATATTGACGGATATAAAATCAGACATCAAACTTGAGATATGGATAATGGAAGTTCAACAGCCAGTGAAAGTGAAAATTCACCTAATTTTCTTATTCATCTTAACCCGTGTTCCTCAATTTCCTGTACATGTGGCGGAGGAGGGAAATCTTGGCCAGGTCCGGTACATCACAGACGGGGGAATTCTCGCCAACAGGTTCCGTCGCCAAATCCCTTGGCGAATTTTCCCTCTTCTTTCTAGCGGCATAGAAGACAAACTGGTTTACATTACGTCTATGGAGCCTCTCCTTCTTTACATAGACGCCCTTTGGTAGAACTCTGAGAAGTGGATCACTCGGCTCACGAGTTGATAAAGAACGCAGCTAGCTGCGAGACTTGGTGTGAATTGCAGGACACATTGAACACTGATTTTTCGAACTCGCATTGCGGTCTCGGGTGACACCCGGGACCTTGCCTGTCTGAGGTTCGGATGAGACTTGCCGAAGAAGTTTATAAGTCGTAAAAAATAACTTGGTCGTGTCGGACGTAAAACTCCGTCGACCTAAAGTCTCATATCCCCATGGCCGAGAAGCGTACCACTTTAGAGGTCGCTCGAGAGCGGGAGAGACGATGCTAAAAAAAGGGGATGGTAAAGAGGGCCGTAACCTCGAAAATGAAATAGAAATTAAATATGTACATGATATATAAAAATGCAAAGTGGCAAAATGAATATATAAATATGACTCATGTAGTTATTGAATTGTTTCTCAGGCTGTAAGACATGTGGCACCGTCTTGTTGACATCACATGTCGTCCATATACATGCCTTGCAATTTAGGCACGAAAACCTGTATTATTGTGACACGATAGCGAGCCCCATACACTATCATTGCCTGAAGCAACGTTTTAGAAGCAGAATGGTGCTATGAGGCCTCCAGCTCAAAATTCGCAACAAACAGTGACACATCGTGGATGCGTTTGTTTCGCAACAATCGCTTGTCGATTTTCGGAACCGATAATGGGACAGTTTTGTCGATTAACAAAGTCATCAAGATGAAAATAAGCCTCGTCGCTGAAAATCATTTTGCACGAAAAATCAGCGTCTATTTAGACTGTTCCATACTCTATTTAACAAACTCTCTTCGCTATGCGTCGTCGGTAGACTTTAGTTCTTGAGCGAATTGAACTTTGTAAGCATACGAACGTGCGTGCTTACATACGCTGTACAGAGCTTCATGAAATGTCCAGTTCTTGACCACGCTGCCGAATCAATATTTCTAGACTCAGCAACACTGTCACGAACTGTTTGGATAATCTTTGTTAAACGATTTAGAGAAAGATGGCCAGAGTGCTTAAGATCACTAATTGATACAGGATCTAAATTTTTTAATTAATTTGTTCACATTTGATCACGTTAAATCACTATTTCCACCATCTTTTTTACGAAAATTGTGAATTGTAGCTGCCAAATCTTCATTATTTATTAATCCTCTGCTAAACACATAAATACTGCTTAACAACGAAAACGCATTATTCTTTCCTGTAGAGCTCTATTTTCGTAACCCTAAACTGGTAACTGTTCCACTGTCTTTTTTTTTTCCTTTGGCAACACTTTATCGCACAAATGGCACAAAAATTCAAATCTTGCTTGAATTTTGAGACTCCGTTTATTTTATTTTAACTCTTCCAAGAGAATTAATTTTAAAATGTGTAAGCAAAAGAAAACCAGTCTGATTGAGAGTAATAGTATTATCGCATTTATGTGAATTTTAGTAGGTTTCTTAAAAACTCAGTAAAGTATTTCTTTGTCGTTGTATAAAAAAAAAATGAAACTAAACGGAAAACCTTTAATGGAGCCACTTTAAAACTCGATTTTGGAAGATAAGAGTATTTCGAAATTATAAGTGCTTATAGGGAAGGGGGAACAAGAAAGAATAGAAAACCTGGCGGGGATTTGCAGTTTTTTGAGGCTTGTACCTGACTCTGAGAAATTATTAGAATGAAAAAATAGTGAAGATATACATAAAATAGCCAAAGGACAGTACAAAGAAGAGGTTAAATATTTTCCTCCACTTTCCTATCAAATGCAATTATTTTAGAATATATATACAGATATCTAGACTTACTGTCATGACCATCAGATGTAGTATTCACGTAATACCAGCATATTAAGTTGTATTTCGTGTTATTTGAAAAACATCTGTGTAATTATTGATTTAAGATTAAAATATTTTTTTTTCATATTGGCTTATGACATGTGATGAAATATTATGCCTATATAATTACTCAATATTTTCAATATTTCAATAAAATAATGATCTATTAAATTTATTTATAAATACTGCTTGCTACATTATATTTTAATGGCGTCGCACATAAAGTACACAAAAATAAAAACTTTTCTGTCAGTATATTTCATGAAAATTAGAAGTTAAATCACCAAATTACAAAAGCATTTAATAATTTTAAGTATCAGATTTAGTACGATTTCTTTCTAGAAAATTCAATAGCCTTTTGATATGCTTCTGCTAAACACATAAAAAAATTCATTTTAATAAAAAGAGTAATATATAACATCACCATTATTTTTAGATAGAACTTCATCATAATAGGCGAGGGGAGAAAGGAAAAAGAGCGATAAGAAACAGAATGCTAGAGATCGAATGTATATAACATGTCTGACAAAAAGAAAGGGGTGAAAAAAAATCAAGCGTTCCATAACCAAAAAACCTATCGAAAGCATACGAACTTTGTAAGCATACGAACCAGGCTTCGGTAGGAAAACACAGTAGGCCAAAAAATGGCTTTAAGCTATGCGCGGCAGTATTTTTAGATTATGTTTTGGGTGGAAGCTTTCTGTTCTAAAAATTTGTAGAAATCTCTTTTGATAAATAGTTATTTCTATAAAATTTGAAAGTATCTAGAAATATCGAAGACAAAGCTGCAAGGCATCGTCAAATGTCGGTACGATTGTTTTTGTGTAAAAAATTTAAAAAAAATTAACTTTTTTCTTTTTTATGAAAACTCACTTTCAAAGAAACTCTAAATTATATTAATTACGAATTTTTTCTTCGGCGTGGTCCGTTTTTTAAGTTATACTGAAATTTTACATTCCAAATTAATGCAAAACAAAATACTAAATTTTTTCTTCCATCAAGCTTGACTGTTATTAATTGTGCGGTTAGATTCACCTTAATGCCATTTCGAACGGAGTTTCTCATATAGGTGTCAAAATATCCCTTTTACATTTTAGTAAGGCCATTGATAATCAACTCTCTCTAATCCTTTAAATGCGCAATAAGATTTCCGTTGCAAAGTAGGCAATAACTTCCACTTCCACTTCCTCTTTACACCTTCCTGTGTGAATAGCGTAGGAATCGGTTTTTACATAATACTGATATATTCGAATTCCCGTAGTATTTCAGGTAGTTTGCATTATTTGACTTTGCCGTATTTTTTGTTAGTCCCTTGCTTCCAAAAGGTATATATTTGTACTATCTCATGGGAAGTATAATGCGATATTATAGAAATATACTTATAAAATTACACTGAAAGCAAGTGAGTATATGTTTATCAGTTCACAAAGTGGTTTGTAAATTTCAAATAATTTTCATTTTAAAAAGGATACCTTCCAAAAGAGATGCATTTACAGCTGACTAATAAAGAAAATGAGTAGTGTATTTAATAAAGCAATGTACATATAACCTACAATACCTGGGAACTAAAACATCTGATTTCCAAACTTATATTGCTTTCGCTTAAGAACAAGGAACTATATTTATAAATATTAAGCAAGAACGCTGTCCAAGTTTCGAATCGTCTCACACTGCATCAACTCTTACCCAGAGACCGCAAGTAAAAAGGAAAAGAAAGAAAGAGAGAGAGAAAAGGAAACTTACCAGACAGTGGTAAGCCATTTGTCTCTCCTTTAAGTATGCCTTCAGACAGTGGTGAAGTCTCTAGTGCGTAGGTTTGTTGAACTCGCAACAGTGCTTTAGCTGCTCCTGAAACGTCATCTTGATCCGGGAACACTGCACTGTTTATGCTCATATCTAATAGAATATATTAATACTTTATTTAAACTTTTTTTGACAATAACATATTAACAAAATCTGTTCTTAATTATGACAAGTAAGATTGTCTTACGAAGCATAGGATTCAGTTACCGAAACCTTTCCTGTGAACGGAAAGAAGGCTTGATTTTGTAATAGATTTCCAATGTTCTCTTCAGTCTCCACTCTACCTATATGTACTTGTAGAATCTATTAGACTTTTTAAGTGGGAAACAAGAAGAACCATCGATACCTTCACCGCGATTCGAACACCGAATCTTCTGATTGCTAGCCGGACATGATTCCAATCACACTACGAAAACACACGGTGAAGAAGGGAAAAATTTCTTATATTGTCTTCTTTATATTCCCTTACATTATCTTTATATTGTTTTCTTATATTCCTTATAAGAAAATTCCTCATATTGTCCCCTATTCTTTATATATATATATAACTCCCTATTTATTTTATTATTCCCCATATTTTTATTAATTTTTATATTTCTGTATTGTGCCCTATCTTTCGCAGTAAACCACTGAGGAAATTAGAGATTAGTGTCATACTTGCGCCGGAAAGGCACATAGTAATGAGAGAGAGAAATCTTTATTATCTTTTAGAGGACTCGAAAAAATACAGTTCAGTTTTAAACAAGAGAGTTTGAAAAATATAGTGAATTTGATTGGGTTATAGGGAGACTAGAAACTCTGCGATTTCTGTTTTGTTTCAAGAAGAAGAAACATCTGAGCTAAAATCATTTGAATTTTTCCAATTCCGGTTAGAGAAGTCCCATCGTAAGAGTCTTACATTTGACAATTATATTTTAGCTCAGCTGTACATTGCTTTTCTCTTCCAACTCAACCACACTAAAAAATTGTACGAATTTAGCTAGTATTTAAAACGACTTAGTGGGCGTCATGATTAGCAATTAGAAGCTAGCCTGCCAAATTGCGTAACAGTATTCTAGTGACCATTAGTGTTTGTCCTTTCCTTGTTACTTGACTTAGTACATAGCAGAACTTAGAGCCGACATCGCAGTCACAATGTTCCATTTAATTTACTTAGCCTAAGACTACGATTTGGTGACAGCCTTCTATTTAAAGCTCCTTCAGCCCCTCTGATTGGATCTCTTTGACTGATTTGTGACTACATAGAATTTAATAGTGTTCTAAGTCGCAGAACCTCAAGTGGTAGTGTAGGTTTTGTTATTGTCTATGAGCTGTGCTTTATAATAAATATTGTAGTTACTAATGATTTTTTTCTTTCGTATTATTTTTTATACTGAAACTTACTCTATTCGAGCTATAAAGCATCTATAATGGCACATCCAGTCAGTTATTGAGCTAAATGAGCTGTATCTCAAAGTTTAGAAAAGAGCTGAGATTAAAAAGGTAACTCTTGTCTTTGTTTCATTGCTGCAAATAGTACGAAGGCATATGTACTTACCATTTTTCGGGAGCTCGAACATGATTTTCTTTGTTTCATCCCAATCGGTTGAAAGCTTCTTTATTAAGACAAATGCATTAATTGGATTCGATATGAACTCTTGAAAATTGGCACTGGATTCTCTTAACAAATAACTGTAGGCTTCTTTTAATCTGTTTTAGATGAAAAGTTATAATACTATAAACTGTATGAAATGAAATGATATAACTTCATTTTGCAATTATATTTCAAGGGATTCCTAGGACATAAACAATTCTTTCTGAAATTTTCAACAGTATTTATAGATTCAATTATATTTCTCAAAATAAATACAAGCTAAATAAATATGAAGAGGCATTTTAGAGATATAGTCTACTCCATTCGAACAGCAATGAATCAGATTCTTGTCTAATATTTTTACTATGTATCTTACAAATCCCTTTTATCATTGTGTAAATCGAACATCTTTATTTAAATAATTCTTTCCAAATTTCCAAAGTATATTCCAAAAATTTTCTTACGTACCTACTGAAAAGTTGCTTTTTACAATTTTCATTTTTCTGCTATTAGCAAGGAATAAAAGTTTTAATTTAACATGTCCCAATTCTTAATATTTGCTTACTGTTAAAAAAAAATCATTAAGAGTTGATGGAAGTTTTCCATGCTAAACCTTCCTTTTATTTAAAAACATATATTACAGTTTTGTAGGTAAAAACGGCACTTTTAAAACTAGAAACAAATCTTTCTTTTCTCATATGCGTTATTATACGTACATATACCATTGTTAATATTAAAGTAAATTTTAAATTAAACTTGCATTTTTAATGTATTATAGCAATATATTGTAAATGTTATAATAATTTTTTGTGATTATTTTCAAATTTTTGTTCCCGTAAGCTTCTTAATTTGGCAGAAAGTATTGTTATGTTTTTATTTAATAATGTGTTTTTATTTTATAAAGCTTCAAATTATATAATTAATGCAACTAAAAACAAGGACATGGCCTAATGGATAAACTATCTGAATGCTGAAAGTCATCTTACAATTCAAGAACCGGCTACAGAACGAACTAGCTACATGGTGCTTTCTTGCGTATCATTTTGACAGTAGTATTTATGAAAAAAGAATGTTATTCATAATAATTTTGGGAAAAAAGTACATTTTTTGCAGTTTGGTCAAGCTTATCGGTATCATCCATAGCTTGCTCTAAAGCAGTGGGGGCCAAACTTATGAAGCTTCTGAACTTCTGCGCCATTTTCAAATCCTACTGTGAGCTACCAACCAAAAGAACTACAAATGTTTTTTTAAAAACCTTATATATTTCATTGGCTATAAACTTATATTCCTAGTGAATATGAAACCAATTCTAATTAAACTGTATATAACAAAAAGAAACTGAATTTGAATTGTACTAAGAAAGAAAATGAAATGTAGTTACTAATGAATAACTAATGTAATGACAGTTTTTTTATCAGCTTATTAACTTTAATCAGAAGGATGGAATTTTTGTTTTGTCATCAACAAGTTTTTTAGTCTTGAGAGTGGTTGCCAATCGAATACAACTGTCCAAGTGTTCATCAGTGAGTTTGTTTGTGTGCTTATTTTTAATAAATTTCATATTGAAAAAAAGAAATCTTACACAGATAGGCAGAGCCAAATATTGCCTTCTCTTTGAAACAAACCTGCACCCAAACTGGGTATTTTTCTTTAGGAACAAGAGGTCAAATATTTTCAGAGCTTGAAGAAAACGATTTTACAGATATATCATCTTGAAAATCAATCAGTTCCAACTCTACTGCAGCTTTATCTTCTTGAAAATCAAAATGCTCCATAACACAAGTAGAGAATTCGTCATCATTAATCTCTATAAAAGGCGATTTAATGAACAATTGAAATCCTTTTGAAATTTTGGAAGTAATTTTTGCATTCTTACAAACTGATGCACGTATATAGCACAGTAAACACACGCATTTGTTCTTTACCTCGGTAAAGAAGTAATCGGTTTCTTGTTCCGAATGAAAGTGATAAGTTTTTAGCTTTTTGCTTGAAGACGCTATGGTTAGAACAGACCTAGCTTGGTACCAATGAGTAAATCAAACTATTCAAGTTATCAAATGTCTAATATACGCACGAAAAACATAACGTGCACAACCCTCATGCGTATATAATCAACTGCGAGATGATACTAACAATGGTAGTTGTGCGGGAGAAACAAGCAGTTGTCGTCGCCGTCAGCTTAGTGGAGGAATCAAGGTTAGCCAACCGGAACGTTAACGCGATCTGTCTGCAGTTACATTTAATATGCCTAAAAAGTCAATATGAGAAGCTTAAAAATTATTTCCTGGAATGCAAATGGCTTAAATAACAAAAAGGATGAATTGGGTGATCTTATTCTTGAATTGGAACCGGATGTTCTGTTAATACAAGAGTCTCAATTACAACCTGAAAACAAAGTACTTTATGCAAATTATGCTACTTTCAGATCTGACAGAACTACAGGGCGAGGAGGTGAAATTATTACTTTCGTTAAAAGGAGTATACAGCATCAACTTAAACAAAACCAATCTACTTCTTTTGAGAGTAATTCTATTGAAATTGAAATTGAATCTAACAAATTCATAATCTCCAATATTTATATTCCACCGAATCATAGACCAATTATGGCTGAAATTAAATATCTCTTGGACTCTAATTATCCCTCTCTTGTAGGTGGCGATTTTAATGAGAAACATCAATGTTGGAATCCTGGTGCAAGCAATAGAAAAGATACTGAAATTTTCAATTTGATCCAGGATAAAAATTATGTTATACATGCTCCTGATGAACCAACACATTTTGGTTACCATAGCTCCTCCATCATTGAGTTTTTTCTTTCAAATAACCTCATTTACAATAGTCAAACTTCTGCTTTCCTGCTGTATCTTCTGATCATAATCCTACCTTGCTTGAAATTAATATCAACTGCTTCCTTCCTGCATTAGGTTGCAGCATTGGAATTACCAACTTGAATAAATATTCTCAAATTATGACAGAAACTATACCAGGAAATCCTTGCATTAGCAGTAAAGAAGCCTTAGACACGGAAATTCAAAATTTTAACAACAGTGTTGAACCAGCTTTAAGTTCTGCTACCAATAAATTCATCAGTAATCACCCTTTTCTTCCTCTTCCGAATAACATCAGGCAAAATATTAAATATAAAAATCGCATCCGGAAATTATGGCAAGCTACTAGAGACCCAAGAATTAAAGCTCACTTAAACGCTCTTCAAAGGACCATTAAAAAAGACATCAGGGAATTTAAATCTCAACGGAGCAACTTCTCAAACACTCTTGCTACTGAAGACAATTCCCTCTATGACATTGCTCGTAAATTCAAAAAGCCTTTCAAGCAGATTCCTCCACTTCATGGTTACAATGGACTTGTTTATTCTGATGAAGATAAAGCCAATACTTTCGCTGACATTCTTGAAGATACCTTTACTCCCAATGCTTCCCCATATGATAATGATCATATCACCAAAAGTCAATACACAGTATATTCTTTCCTTAATAGCCCTGGACCACCTCTTTCTTGCTTCTCCGAGAATTGTTGCGGATTTTATTACCTCTTTAAAAACTAAAAAAGCTGCTGGATGTGATGGCATTTCTTCCAAAGCACTCAAGCATCTTCCAATTAATGCAATTACGTGCTTAACTAAATAATTAACTCAGTTATCAAGCTCTCTACTTCTTAAAAGTATGGAAACATGCAGTTGTTGTTGTCTTCCCTAAGACTCATCAAAGTTCTACTTTTCCTCAAAATTATCGGCCTATCAGTTTACTTAGTCAAATTTCTAAAATTGCTGAAAAAATTATTCTGTTTTATATCAATCGAATCATGCCTCCTAGCTCTTATACTCCTGATGAACAATTTGGATTCAGACATCTGTACAGCACCAATCATCAGCTTCTCCGCGTTATCAATTACATTACTGATGGATTCAATTGCAAATTTCCTACCGGCGCAATTTTAGTAGATATTGCCAAAGCCTTTGACAGAGTGTGGCACCAAGGACTTATATTCAAACTAATTCAGCTCAATTTTCCGAACCACTTTATTCGACTTTTTGCCTCTTACCTCAGAAATCGAACTTTTGCTGTCAAAGTTGGAAACACCCTCTCAACTACTAGAAATATTACTGCAGGTGTCCCTCAAGGCTCCGTTCTCTCTCCTTTTCTTTACAATATTTATACTCAAGACATTTCAAAAGAATCTCATATTACTATCGCCTTATTTGCCGACGATACCGCTATCCTACCTCAAGCTCCAAGCATCAATTCTATACAAATTTTTCTACAAAACTATTTGGAGCTTCTTGAAAACTGGATGACGCTGTAGAGAATTGCCGTTAACACTGACAAGACCAAAGCCATTATTTTTAGAAAAGGACAAACAAACTTCCTTCCGTCTAATCCCATCTTCTTTGACGACGAAATTCAGTAGACGGATCAAGTGAAGTATCTCGGAGTCATACTTGACAAAACACTCACTTTTTGGCAACATTTACACGAAACTGTCAGGAAATTCAATATCTCAATAGCTACTATGCGTCCTCTCCTCGGCAGACATAGCAATCTGACTATCAACAATAAGCTTATTTTATACAAGTTCATCCTTAGACCTACTTTACTTTACGCCAGTCCGGTATGGGGACACTCCGCTAAAACTCTCATAAAAAAGATCCAAGTTATTCAAAATAAAACCCTTCGTGAAATTATTAATGCACCCTGGTTAATCCCAAATTCATATATTCACAGAGATCTTCAAATTGATTCTATACAAAATTATATCAAAAAACTTGCAACAAATTTTTTCCTTTCTCTACTATTACATCCAAACAGCTGTATCAGCTCTTTGCGATGCTCATCTTTTCCTAGAGCAAAACACAAATATCCTTCGGATATTCTAACCTAACATTTTGTTAATTATTTTAAATACCTACTACCTTACTGATTCAACTTATTTTCACATTGCTGGTCTATTTTCGTTCATTTCATCTTTTTTCGCCGACTGATGGTGGCTAAGTGAAATATCGCGTTCTACCATCTTGATTCTTCATATTTTTCTTTTCTTGTTCCAGACATTCTTTTATCTGATGCAGAGTAAAAGCGCGCTCTCGCGCGCTATCACTGTCTTTCCATTCGACACAAGCAAGCACCGAAAATGTCCCTGCGAGTTTCTAGTAGCTCGCGATCGACGATTTGCAAATTACTACTCTAAAGTAATCCCACTATGAAGGCAAGTGGTATTTAATCTGCTGTACTTGGTCACAAAAAAGGAGCTCAGCCTTTGTTATGTATTATTAAGGTATCAAACTTGAAAATAATAAGAATAAAGTAAATAGCGAGTTAACTTGCCGACAGAGAAGATAAAGACCCGATACGACACGACAGCTACAGGTTATAGATTCAACGAAGACGATAAATTTCATAATGGAATCCGATTCGACGGAAAGGACTTAGTCCTAAACAACCTAGGACGCTCCTTACACAGTCCCAAATAGGCTGAACGACGTCATAGTTTCAATGCTCAAGTCATCAAATTCTAAGCCTTAACTCGATCATTCCGACAGCATAGCTCCCCACTATGGCCCACTAGTACGTAATCCACGTAGTTTATCTATAGTATATTATAATCGTTGTCCTCTTCGTATACAAATTTGTAAATTCATGGATTTAATTATTGATTTACTATTTAATTTGGTTTATGCAATTTATTGAAATTTTTATTTTAGTACTGTATTGATTTTCCTTAGTTTTAAGTACGTCTTCCTGTCCAGGGGTTGTACTGCCCGGTACGTGCATTCCTTCAGAGGCAGCAACGCTAGAAATTCTGAAGATACGTAAATAATTTAGTGAAGGTGTAAATAATTTAGTGAAGGTATAAAAAATTGTAGTACCTTTCGTATAATGTAACATGAAAATGTAAAGAAGTGAAGCTTTTCCGGAAAAACAAGAATACAGGGGCAAGTCTATTTAACATTGAGTGAATGGCTATCTCGCTAAACTGGCGAGATATATATGATTTTTGGCGACTAATTTTTGCCTCTAGATTTGGCGAGAAATCGCAAAAGCTGCCAAGCTAGGCGAAATTTTGGTTCAGTCCCTGGATAACCGCAATTGATACTGTAACCGAATACATGTAATTCATCTCTATATGTAACCTAACCGTATCCAGGCTTTATACTTAACTTTAACCGTATATGCCTTCCAGTAATTTCTAGAAGTGAAAGATACTAGAGGATTTCATTTTCTCGGAAGTAAGTGTAAAGTATATCTTCTTCTAATTCCTAAAATGGACTGCACCAGGAAAGAGAATAGTGTGGATTTTCAATCAAGGTTCGAAACGGGAACTGCGTTCGAATACAGTGGAAAATTACAACGAATATTTCGGAAGACCTTTTGAAATTGCTTTTATTCTATATTTAGTATAAGGATAGCTAAGATGTCACGACGTCGTCTAGGATTGTTTACCACTCTTCAGAAAGCTTTGGAATATTTACAACAATTATCTGAAAATGATTCAGAAGATGATGATAATGATGACAGTGTTTTGATTTGAATAGCGAAGATGAATACCTGCCTGCTAATGAACAAAATTCGAATTCAGATGAAGAAAATGAAAGTGATAATGACTCTGGAATTGCCTTAACAATCGCTGGACCTTTTCATCGCAATAATAATGATCATTTTACAGATAAAAAAGAAACAAATTCTAAGAAAAGACGCATACACACAAGAAAATCCGAAAAGAAATCAGCAGTAACATTCAAAGTTGGAAATAATGAAGTTGGCAAAGATGGGACAGTTTGAAATGTCGTACAATTAGAAACAAATGATAAAGGAAGAAAAGTAAAATATTTTGAAGGAAGTTCGGGGCCGAAGACCACATGGTAAACTCAGTATTATAGACAACAATCCCTCAAGTGCTTGGAGACTTTTCATAGATGAAGGGATATTGAAGTATATAAAGAAATGCACTGCAGTTGAAGCTCATCGACAGATTCATGAAAATGAATGGAATATATCAGTAGAAGAAATGGATGCTTTTATAGCAATTTTATATGCATGGGGTTATATATTGTGCAAAAGAACTTGAACTGGAATTTGAATAAATTTGGAATCAAGTTCTGGTTAGCCGCAGATGTTGACTCAAAATATCTAATAAATGGATTCCCGTATCTTGGAAAAGATAACCAAAGTGTATCTAACGTTTCTCTTTCTGAACATGCAGTACTGCGACTATGAAGTCCATATGAAAACAAAGGTAGAAATGCAACTGCAGATAATTTTTTCACTAAGCAGAAGCTTGCAGAGGTATTGAAATTCAAAAACGCCAGCCTTGTAGGAACTGTAAAATGCTGAAGAAGAGAAATACCGGTCTCTGTAAAAATGTCAAAATCCGCATTGCATGCGACTATGGTACTAACACATAAAGACATCAGTCTAACTATTTATCAAGGGGGAAATGATAGAAATGTTTTGTTGCTAAGTAGTCTTCATCCAAATGTAGAAATTATAGATAGTCCCAAACAATTACCTGATACAATTGCTTACTACAACGCTAGTAAATTCGGTGTAGACGTGATTGACCAAACGGCAGTGAAGTATATTGTCAAGTCTGCTTTAGGTGTTTTCCGTTTAGGGTCAAACTGACCCGCACCATGGTTCTAGGTATATAAGTACCGTGGTTCTAGTGTTAACACTATTAGAAATTTGAAGTGGTAACTACTGATTGTGCTCTATACTGAGAAGATCTGTACGAATACTTTTGTGGAAAGCTCCAGAACTGTAGAGTGTTTATTTCGAGAAGGCAAATTTTATCAAGCTATCATCGATTCTGTGCGCATTCAATCCAAAGCGGAACTGTACGCCTGGAGAAATACCTTATTTTATAAAGGTTTAATATTTTATTCTTACACCGAACACCTGGCAGACATGAAATTTCAATATTTTTTTATAAAACTATACATTAAATTGCCCTTTTCATATGAATACGCATGGGTGTGCTTTAGTAAAACGTAGCTCTGTAAAGATCTAACTGTAAAACAAATTAGTTGAGTTACCTACATGAATAAAGTACCTTTCTTTTTTAAAAAAGAAAAAATTTCCCTTTATTTTTTTTATCGTTCAAAACATAAAAAATGTATTGCCCGAATTCTACCGAATTATTTTAGAAATTGCAGTTGGCCAATAATAAAAGGAAATCGGCTTTCCTAAATCAAATGTCAGAACATAAGTTTTTCAGAAAACACAAATTAAAAGTCACATATTAAAAGTCAGCAAAGTTTAAAAAGAGAATCTAATGGACATTTAGATATATTTTCCTTTCATATTATTCATTTACGCCCTCATAAATTTCATTTAATATCGCTTTACTATTCTTCGAAGAAATAAAATCCGTCTAATTTCATAATACATGTGAGCAGATTTCGGCAGAAAAGTTTTATCGTGAACTTTGCCACAGGACTTTAATACTTGGCAAAATTTTATAACTTGACCAGGCGAGTCTTTTCTTCTTGGACTACGCCAGAAGACAATATTTTAGCTATTATATTTAAAGCTATTATATTTTAAGAAATTTAGAGCTATTATATTTGCAGTTTAAAAAGTCAAAACAATGTAGGTAATTAACTTTCTTGTTAATAATATATCATAAAAATGTTCTAGTTTCATTTCTTCTGGATTTTCCATGAAAGCAATTTCAATGATAACCACAACAATCTAACTAATCATAACTCTTTTAAACTTGTGTTTCGAATATTATAAGAGAGTTAAACAGAATATCCACTTTTAACAATGCTACTAAGCCATAAACATTAGAGACTTTGAATCTGATGGTGCGTAAAACTGATTTCTGAAGCTATATTTGGTTTCATTGAGTTTGTTATAAAAATGTTCTTCGTTTTTCTAGCAAAACTCGCATATTTTTTACTACCAACACCAGTTTTCAATTTTTTGGTGTACGTTTTTATATGCGTCATTATTATAATCTTCCTTTCCGATGAGACAGAAAACCACAATCAAACAACTGGCGAAGAAAACAGTATTGAACAGGAAGAACTCAGTGTAGATTCGGGTAAGAAAGCTTTTAATGATGATTTTGCTGATTCGGATAATGACAGAAATGCACTCGATATTAACCCAGCTGATTTTCATACAGAAAAAAACCTTTAAATAACGATTCAACTGAATGCACTAATAATGTATCTACCAACCGCTGTTATAAAACGCAAATGGATGCTGATTTATCTAATCTTTTAAGTCGAAATAATATAGTAGAACAAATATTTAAACTGGATAAACTCACTTTGGATGATCCTAATAAACAATTTAATGCTGATTTTATCGATTCCAGTATTGATACAAATATAGTTGATCACGATTTAGATTATACTGATTCCCCTATTAATACAAATATGCTTGATCACGATTTACATCATACTGATTCCCCTATTGATATAAATACAGTTGATCAGGATTTAGATCATACTAATTCCCCTATTGATACAAATACAGTTGATCAGGATTTAGATCATACTGATTCCCCTATTGATACAAATATATTTGATCACGATTTAGGATATTTTGATTACCCTATTGATACAAATATAGTTGATCACGATTTAAATAACATTGGTTTCCCTGCTGATGCAAACATAGTTGATCAGGATATAGAATATATTGATTCCCCTTTAGATACAAATATAGTTGATCAGGAATTACATTATACTCATTCCCCTGTTGATGCAAATATAGTTGATCAGGATTTAGATTATATTGATTCCTCTGTTGATACAAATATATTTGATCACTATTTAGATCCTCCTGATTCCCCTATTGATGCAAATATATTTGATTATGATTTAGACTAAACTGTTTCCCCTATTGATACAAATCCAGCTCATTATGGTTTAGATTATAGTGATAAAAAAAGTAATGCTGGTGATTTTAATCTTAGAACAGAAGTGAATAATGAATTTCATAATACTCTAAGTGCAAAAAGACAAGCGGACAATAATGCTGGCGAACAAACCTTTAAACTGGACGAAATCAGATTGGACGACATTGATAAACAATTTAGTGCCGACTTTATCGATTCCCTCTTGATACAAATATGTTTGAAACTTCCGCATTCCAATATGTATCTGAAACCAATTCGAGATAGTCTAATTCGAAAACGACACGTTGAAAGCTATTCCTGAAGCTACGTCTTTAGCTGAAGAATAGACACCCGTCCTTCCACCGAAAACTCGTAAAAGCTTCAGCCTCTCAAAACTGAGGAAGAGATTACTGCGATGCTTCTGCATTAAAAAAAATTTAAATTCAGCACAAATTAAAACGTCAGCAAACACTGGCGTATTTTGTACTTCCAACACCAGTTTTTAATTTCTTGGTTTACGTTTTTATATGCGTCATTATAATATTCTACCTTTCCGACGGAACCGAAAACAACATACAAACAACTGTCGAAGAAAACAATATTAAACAGGAATAACTCAGTTTAGATTCGGGTAAGAAAGATTTTAATGAAGATTTTACTGATTCGGATAATGACAGTATTCCAATATGTATCTGAAACCAATTCGAGATAGTCTACTTCGAAAACGAGTAGTTGAAAGCTATTCCTGAAGCTACGTCTTTAGCTGAAGAATAGACACCCGTCCTTCCACCGAAAACTCGTAAAAGCTTCAGGCTCTCAAAACTGAGGAAGAGATTACTGCGATGCTTCTGCATTAAAAAAAATTAAAAGTCAGCACAAATTAAAACGTCAGCAAACACTTGCGTATTTTGTACTTCCAACAGCAGTTTTTAATTTCTTGGTTTACGTTTTTATATTCGTCATTATAATATTCTACCATTCCGACGGAACCGAAAACAACATACAAACAACTGTCGAAGAAAACAATATTAAACAGGAATATCTCAGTTTAGATTCGGGTAAGAAAGATTTTAATGAAGATTTTACTGATTCGGATAATGACAGTATTCCAATATGTATCTGAAACCAATTCGAGATAGTCTACTTCGAAAACGAGTCGTTGAAAGCTATTCCTGAAGCTACGTCTTTAGCTGAAGAATAGACACCCGTCCTTCCACCGAAAACTCGTAAAAGCTTCAGGCTCTCAAAATTGAGGAAGAGATTACTGCGATGCTTCTGCATTAAAAAAAATTAAAAGTCAGCACAAATTAAAACGTCAGCAAACACTGGCGTATTTTGTACTTCCAACACCAGTTTTTAATTTCTTGGTTTACGTTTTTATATGCGTCATTATAATATTCTACCTTTCCGACGGAACCGAAAACAACATACAAACAACTGTCGAAGAAAACAATATTAAACAGGAATAATCCAGTTTAGATTCGGGTAAGAAAGATTTTAATGAAGATTTTACTGATTCGGATAATGACAGTATTCCAATATGTATCTGAAACCAATTCGAGATAGTCTACTTCGAAAACGACTCGTTGAAAGCTATTCATGAAGCTACGTCTTTAGCTGAAGAATAGACACCCGTCCTTCCACCGAAAACTCGTAAAAGCTTCAGCCTCTCAAAACTGAGGAAGAGATTACTGCGATGCTTCTGCATTAAAAAAAATTAAAAGTCAGCACAAATTAAAACGTCAGCAAACACTGGCGTATTTTGTACTTCCAACACCAGTTTTTAATTTCTTGGTTTACGTTTTTATATTCGTCATTATAATATTCTACCTTTCCGACGGAACCGAAAACAACATACAAACACCTGTCGAAGAAAACAATATTAAACAGGAATAACTCAGTTTAGATTTGGGTAAGAAAGATTTTAATGAAGATTTTACTGATTCGGATAATGACAGTATTCCAATATGTATCTGAAAGCAATTCGAGATAGTCTAATTCGAAAACGACTCGTTGAAAGCTATTCCTGAAGCTACGTCTTTAGCTGAAGATTAGACACCCGTCCTTCCACCGAAAACTCGTAAAAGCTTCAGCCACTCAAAACTGAGGAAGAGATTATTGCGATGCTTCTGCATTAAAAAAAATTAAAAGTCGGCACAAATTAAAACGTCAGCAAACACTGGCGTATTTTGTACTTCCAACAGCAGTTTTTAATTTCTTGGTTTACGTTTTTATATAAGTCATTATAATATTCTACCTTTCCGACGGAACCGAAAACAACATACAAACACCTGTCGAAGAAAACAATATTAAACAGGAATAACTCAGTTTAGATTCGGGTAAGAAAGATTTTAATGAAGATTTTACTGAATCGGATAATGACAGTATTCCAATATATATCTGAAACCAATTCGAGATAGTCTACTTCGAAAACGACTCGTTGGAAGCTATTTCTGAAGCTACGTCTTTAGCTGAAGAATAGACACCCGTCCTTCCACCGAAAACTCGTAAAAGCTTCAGCCTCTCAAAACTGAGGAAGAGATTACTGCGATGCTTCTGCATTAAAAAAAAATTAAAAGTCAGCACAAATTAAAACGTCAGCAAACACTGGCGTATTTTGTACTTCCAACACCAGTTTTTAATTTCTTGGTTTACGTTTTTATATAAGTCATTATAATATTCTACCTTTCTGACGGAACCGAAAACAACATACAAACACCTGTCGAAGAAAACAATATTAAACAGGAATAACTCAGTTCAGATTCGGGTAAGAAAGATTTTAATGAAGATTTTACTGAATCGGATAATGACAGTATTCCAATATGTATCTGAAACCAATTCGAGATAGTCTACTTCGAAAACGACTCGTTGGAAACTATTCCTGAAGCTACGTCTTTAGCTGAAGAATAGACACCCGTCCTTCCACCGAAAACTCGTAAAAGCTTCAGCCTCTCAAAACTGAGGAAGAGATTACTGCGATGCTTCCGCATTAAAAAAAAAATTAAAAGTCAGCACAAATTAAAACGTCAGCAAACACTGGCGTATTTTGTACTTCCAACACCAGTTTTTAATTTCTTGGTTTACGTTTTTATATTCGTCATTATAATATTCTACCTTTCCGACGGAACCGAAAACAACATACAAACAACTGTCGAAGAAAACAATATTAAACAGGAATAACCCAGTTTAGATTCGGGTAAGAAAGATTTTAATGAAGATTTTACTGATTCGGATAATGACAGTATTCCAATATGTATCTGAAACCAATTCGAGATAGTCTACTTCGAAAACGACTCGTTGGAAGCTATTCATGAAGCTACGTCTTTAGCTGAAGAATAGACACCCGTCCTTCCACCGAAAACTCGTAAAAGCTTCAGCCTCTCAAAACTGAGGAAGAGATTACTGCGATGCTTCCGCATTAAAAAAAAAATTAAAAGTCAGCACAAATTAAAACGTCAGCAAACACTGGCGTATTTTGTACTTCCAACACCAGTTTTTAATTTCTTGGTTTACGTTTTTATATGCGTCATTATAATATTCTACATTTCCGACGGAACCGAAAACAACATACAAACAACTGTCGAAGAAAACAATATTAAACAGGAATAACCCAGTTTAGATTCGGGTAAGAAAGATTTTAATGAAGATTTTACTGATTCGGATAATGACAGTATTCCAATATGTATCTGAAACCAATTCGAGATAGTCTACTTCGAAAACGACTCGTTGGAAGCTATTCATGAAGCTACGTCTTTAGCTGAAGAATAGACACCCGTCCTTCCACCGAAAACTCGTAAAAGCTTCAGCCTCTCAAAACTGAGGAAGAGATTACTGCGATGCTTCCGCATTAAAAAAAAAATTAAAAGTCAGCACAAATTAAAACGTCAGCAAACACTGGCGTATTTTGTACTTCCAACACCAGTTTTTAATTTCTTGGTTTACGTTTTTATATGCGTCATTATAATATTCTACATTTCCGACGGAACCGAAAACAACATACAAACAACTGTCGAAGAAAACAATATTAAACAGGAATAACTCAGTTTAGATTCGGGTAAGAAAGATTTTAATGAAGATTTTACTGAATCGGATAATGACAGTATTCCAATATGTATCTGAAACCAATTCGAGATAGTCTACTTCGAAAACGACTCGTTGGAAGCTATTCCTGAAGCTACGTCTTTAGCTGAAGAATAGACACCCGTCCTTCCACCGAAAACTCGTAAAAGCTTCAGCCTCTCAAAACTGAGGAAGAGATTACTGCGATGCTTCTGCATTAAAAAAAAATTAAAAGTCAGCACAAATTAAAACGTCAGCAAACACTGGCGTATTTTGTACTTCCAACACCAGTTTTTAATTTCTTGGTTTACGTTTTTATATGCGTCATTATAATATTCTACATTTCCGACGGAACCGAAAACAACATACAAACAACTGTCGAAGAAAACAATATTAAACAGGAATAACTCAGTTTAGATTCGGGTAAGAAAGATTTTAATGAAGATTTTACTGAATCGGATAATGACAGTATTCCAATATGTATCTGAAACCAATTCGAGATAGTCTACTTCGAAAACGACTCGTTGGAAGCTATTCATGAAGCTACGTCTTTAGCTGAAGAATAGACACCCGTCCTTCCACCGAAAACTCGTAAAAGCTTCAGCCTCTCAAAACTGAGGAAGAGATTACTGCGATGCTTCTGCATTAAAAAAAAATTAAAAGTCAGCACAAATTAAAACGTCAGCAAACACTGGCGTATTTTGTACTTCCAACACCAGTTTTTAATTTCTTGGTTTACGTTTTTATATAAGTCATTATAATATTCTACCTTTCCGACGGAACCGAAAACAACATACAAACACCTGTCGAAGAAAACAATATTAAACAGGAATAACTCAGTTTAGATTCGGGTAAGAAAGATTTTAATGAAGATTTTAGTGAATCGGATAATGACAGTATTCCAATATGTATCTGAAACCAATTCGAGATAGTCTACTTCGAAAACGACTCGTTGGAAACTATTCCTGAAGCTACGTCTTTAGCTGAAGAATAGACACCCGTCCTTCCACCGAAAACTCGTAAAAGCTTCAGCCTCTCAAAACTGAGGAAGAGATTACTGCGATGCTTCTGCATTAAAAAAAAAATTAAAAGTCAGCACAAATTAAAACGTCAGCAAACACTGGCGTATTTTGTACTTCCAACACCAGTTTTTAATTTCTTGGTTTACGTTTTTATATTCGTCATTATAATATTCTACCTTTCCGACGGAACCGAAAACAACATACAAACAACTGTCGAAGAAAACAATATTAAACAGGAATAACCCAGTTTAGATTCGGGTAAGAAAGATTTTAATGAAGATTTTACTGATTCGGATAATGACAGTATTCCAATATGTATCTGAAACCAATTCGAGATAGTCTACTTCGAAAACGAGTCGTTGAAATCTATTCCTGAAGCTACGTCTTTAGCTGAAGAATAGACACCCGTCCTTCCACCGAAAACTCGTAAAAACTTCAGGCTCTCAAAACTGAGGAAGAGATTACTGCGATGCTTCTGCATTAAAAAAAATTAAAAGTCAGCACAAATTAAAACGTCAGCAAACACTTGCGTATTTTGTACTTCCAACAGCAGTTTTTAATTTCTTGGTTTACGTTTTTATATGCGTCATTATAATATTCTACATTTCCGACGGAACCGAAAACAACATACAAACAACTGTCGAAGAAAACAATATTAAACAGGAATAACTCAGTTTAGATTCGGGTAAGAAAGATTTTAATGAAGATTTTACTGAATCGGATAATGACAGTATTCCAATATGTATCTGAAACCAATTCGAGATAGTCTACTTCGAAAACGACTCGTTGGAAGCTATTCCTGAAGCTACGTCTTTAGCTGAAGAATAGACACCCGTCCTTCCACCGAAAACTCGTAAAAGCTTCAGCCTCTCAAAACTGAGGAAGAGATTACTGCGATGCTTCTGCATTAAAAAAAAATTAAAAGTCAGCACAAATTAAAACGTCAGCAAACACTGGCGTATTTTGTACTTCCAACACCAGTTTTTAATTTCTTGGTTTACGTTTTTATATAAGTCATTATAATATTCTACCTTTCCGACGGAACCGAAAACAACATACAAACACCTGTCGAAGAAAACAATATTAAACAGGAATAACTCAGTTTAGATTCGGGTAAGAAAGATTTTAATGAAGATTTTACTGAATCGGATAATGACAGTATTCCAATATGTATCTGAAACCAATTCGAGATAGTCTACTTCGAAAACGACTCGTTGGAAGCTATTCCTGAAGCTACGTCTTTAGCTGAAGAATAGACACCCGTCCTTCCACCGAAAACTCGTAAAAGCTTCAGCCTCTCAAAACTGAGGAAGAGATTACAGCGATGCTTCTGCATTAAAAAAAAAAAATTAAAAGTCAGCACAAATTAAAACGTCAGCAAACACTGGCGTATTTTGTACTTCCAACACCAGTTTTTAATTTCTTGGTTTACGTTTTTATATTCGTCATTATAATATTCTACCTTTCCGAGTGAACCGAAAACAACATACAAACAACTGTCGAAGAAAACAATATTAAACAGGAATAACCCAGTTTAGATTCGGGTAAGAAAGATTTTAATGAAGATTTTACTGATTCGGATAATGACAGTATTCCAATATGTATCTGAAACCAATTCGAGATAGTCTACTTCGAAAACGACTCGTTGGAAGCTATTCCTGAAGCTACGTCTTTAGCTGAAGAATAGACACCCGTCCTCCCACCGAAAACTCGTAAAAGCTTCAGCCTCTCAAAACTGAGGAAGAGATTACTGCGATGCTTCTGCATTAAAAAAAAATTAAAAGTCAGCACAAATTAAAACGTCAGCAAACACTGGCGTATTTTGTACTTTCAACACCAGTTTTTAAATTCTTGGTTTACGTTTTTATATGCGTCATTATAATATTCTACCTTTCCGACTGAACCGAAAACAACATACAAACAACTGTCGAAGAAAACAATATTAAACAGGAATAATCCAGTTTAGATTCGGGTAAGAAAGATTTTAATGAAGATTTTACTGATTCGGATAATGACAGTATTCCAATATGTATCTGAAACCAATTCGAGATAGTCTACTTCGAAAACGACTCGTTGAAAGCTATTCATGAAGCTACGTCTTTAGCTGAAGAATAGACACCCGTCCTTCCACCGAAAACTCGTAAAAGCTTCAGCCTCTCAAAACTGAGGAAGAGATTACTGCGATGCTTCTGCATTAAAAAAAAATTAAAAGTCAGCACAAATTAAAACGTCAGCAAACACTGGCGTATTTTGTACTTTCAACACCAGTTTTTAATTTCTTGGTTTACGTTTTTATATAAGTCATTATAATATTCTACCTTTCCGACGGAACCGAAAACAACATACAAACACCTGTCGAAGAAAACAATATTAAACAGGAATAACTCAGTTTAGATTCGGATAAGAAAGATTTTAATGAAGATTTTACTGAATCGGATAATGACAGTATTCCAATATGTATCTGAAACCAATTCGAGATAGTCTACTTCGAAAACGACTCGTTGGAAGCTATTCCTGAAGCTACGTCTTTAGCTGAAGAATAGACACCCGTCCTCCCACCGAAAACTCGTAAAAGCTTCAGCCTCTCAAAACTGAGGAAGAGATTACTGCGATGCTTCTGCATTAAAAAAAAATTAAAAGTCAGCACAAATTAAAACGTCAGCAAACACTGGCGTATTTTGTACTTTCAACACCAGTTTTTAAATTCTTGGTTTACGTTTTTATATGCGTCATTATAATATTCTACCTTTCCGACTGAACCGAAAACAACATACAAACAACTGTCGAAGAAAACAATATTAAACAGGAATAATCCAGTTTAGATTCGGGTAAGAAAGATTTTAATGAAGATTTTACTGATTCGGATAATGACAGTATTCCAATATGTATCTGAAACCAATTCGAGATAGTCTACTTCGAAAACGACTCGTTGAAAGCTATTCATGAAGCTACGTCTTTAGCTGAAGAATAGACACCCGTCCTTCCACCGAAAACTCGTAAAAGCTTCAGCCTCTCAAAACTGAAGAAGAGATTACTGCGATGCTTCTGCATTAAAAAAAATTAAAAGTCAGCACAAATTAAAACGTCAGCAAACACTGGCGTATTTTGTACTTCCAACACCAGTTTTTAATTTCTTGGTTTACGTTTTTATATTCGTCATTATAATATTCTACCTTTCCGACGGAACCGAAAACAACATACAAACAACTGTCGAAGAAAACAATATTAAACATGAATAACTCAGTTTAGATTCGGGTAAGAAAGATTTTAATGAAGATTTTACTGATTCGGATAATGACAGTATTCCAATATGTATCTGAAACCAATTCGAGATAGTCTACTTCGAAAACGACTCGTTGAAAGCTATTCCTGAAGCTACGTCTTTAGCTGAAGAATAGACACCCGTGCTTCCACCGAAAACTCGTAAAAGCTTCAGGCTCTCAAAACTGAGGAAGAGATTACTGCGATGCTTCTGCATTAAAAAAAATTAAAAGTCAGCACAAATTAAAACGTCAGCAAACACTTGCGTATTTTGTACTTCCAACAGCAATTTTTAATTTCTTGGTTTACGTTTTTATATGCGTCATTATAATATTCTACCTTTCCGACGGAACCGAAAACAACATACAAACAACTGTCGAAGAAAACAATATTAAACAGGAATAACTCAGTTTAGATTCGGGAAAGAAAGATTTTAATGAAGATTTTACTGATTCGGATAATGACAGTATTCCAATATGTATCTGAAACCAATTCGAGATAGTCTACTTCGAAAACGAGTCGTTGAAAGCTATTCCTGAAGCTACGTCTTTAGCTGAAGAATAGACACCCGTCCTTCCACCGAAAACTCGTAAAAGCTTCAGGCTCTCAAAACTGAGGAAGAGATTACTGCGATGCTTCTGCATTAAAAAAAATTAAAAGTCAGCACAAATTAAAACGTCAGCAAACACTGGCGTATTTTGTACTTCCAACACCAGTTTTTAATTTCTTGGTTTACGTTTTTATATTCGTCATTATAATATTCTACCATTCCGACGGAACCGAAAACAACATACAAACAACTGTCGAAGAAAACAATATTAAACAGGAATATCTCAGTTTAGATTCGGGTAAGAAAGATTTTAATGAAGATTTTACTGATTCGGATAATGACAGTATTCCAATATGTATCTGAAACCAATTCGAGATAGTCTACTTCGAAAACGAGTCGTTGAAAGCTATTCCTGAAGCTACGTCTTTAGCTGAAGAATAGACACCCGTCCTTCCACCGAAAACTCGTAAAAGCTTCAGGCTCTCAAAATTGAGGAAGAGATTACTGCGATGCTTCTGCATTAAAAAAAATTAAAAGTCAGCACAAATTAAAACGTCAGCAAACACTGGCGTATTTTGTACTTCCAACACCAGTTTTAAATTTCTTGGTTTACGTTTTTATATTCGTCATTATAATATTCTACCTTTCCGACGGAACCGAAAACAACATACAAACAACTGTCGAAGAAAACAATATTAAACAGGAATAACTCAGCTTAGATTCGGGTAAGAAAGATTTTAATGAAGATTTTACTGATTCGGATAATGACAGTATTCCAATATGTATCTGAAACCAATTCGAGATAGTCTAATTCGAAAACGACTCGTTGAAAGCTATTCCTCAAGCTACGTCTTTAGCTGAAGATTAGACACCCGTCCTTCCACCGAAAACTCGTAAAAGCTTCAGCCACTCAAAACTGAGCAAGAGATTATTGCGATGCTTCTGCATTAAAAAAAATTAAAAGTCAGCACAAATTAAAACGTCAGCAAACACTGGCGTATTTTGTACTTCCAACACCAGTTTTTAATTTCTTGGTTTACGTTTTTATATTCGTCATTATAATATTCTACCTTTCCGACGGAACCGAAAACAACATACAAACAACTGTCGAAGAAAACAATATTAAACAGGAATAACTCAGTTTAGATTCGGGTAAGAAAGATTTTAATGAAGATTTTACTGATTCGGATAATGACAGTATTCCAATATGTATCTGAAACCATTTCGAGATAGTCTACTTCGAAAACGACTCGTTGAAAGCTATTCCTGAAGCTACGTCTTTAGCTGAATAATAGACACCCGTCCTTCCACCGAAAACTCGTAAAAGCTTCAGGCTCTCAAAACTGAGGAAGCGATTACTGCGATGCTTCTGCATTAAAAAAAATTAAAAGTCAGCACAAATTAAAACGTCAGCAAACACTTGCGTATTTTGTACTTCCAACAGCAGTTTTTAATTTCTTGGTTTACGTTTTTATATGCGTCATTATAATATTCTACCTTTCCGACGGAACCGAAAACAACATACAAACAACTGTCGAAGAAAACAATATTAAACAGGAATAACCCAGTTTAGATTCGGGTAAGAAAGATTTTAATGAAGATTTTACTGATTCGGATAATGACAGTATTCCAATATGTATCTGAAACCAATTCGAGACAGTCTAATTCGAAAACGACTCGTTGAAAGCTATTCCTGAAGCTACGTCTTTAGCTGAAGAATAGACACCCGTCCTTCCACCGAAAACTCGTAAAAGCTTCAGCCTCTCAAAACTGAGGAAGAGATTATTGCGATGCTTCTGCATTAAAAAAAATTAAAAGTCAGCACAAATTAAAACGTCAGCAAACACTGGCGTATTTTGTACTTCCAACACCAGTTTTTAATTTCTTGGTTTACGTTTTTATATAAGTCATTATAATATTCTACCTTTCCGACGGAACCGAAAACATCATACAAACACCTGTCGAAGAAAACAATATTAAACAGGAATAACTCAGTTTAGATTCGGGTAAGAAAGATTTTAATGAAGATTTTACTGAATCGGATAATGACAGTATTCCAATATGTATCTGAAACCAATTCGAGATAGTCTAATTCGAAAACGACTCGTTGAAAGCTATTCCTGAAGCTACGTCTTTAGCTGAAGAATAGACACCCGTCCTTCCACCGAAAACTCGTAAAAGCTTCAGCCTCTCAAAACTGAGAAAGAGATTACTGCGATGCTTCTGCATTAAAAAAAATTAAAAGTCAGCACAAATTAAAACGTCAGCAAACACTGGCGTATTTTGTACTTCCAACACCAGTTTTTAATTTCTTGGTTTACGTTTTTATATTCGTCATTATAATATTCTACCTTTCCGACGGAACCGAAAACAACATACAAACAACTGTCGAAGAAAACAATATTAAACAGGAATAACTCAGTTTAGATTCGGGTAAGAAAGATTTTAATGAAGATTTTACTGATTCGGATAATGACAGTATTCCAATATGTATCTGAAACCATTTCGAGATAGTCTACTTCGAAAACGACTCGTTGAAAGCTATTCCTGAAGCTACGTCTTTAGCTGAATAATAGACACCCGTCCTTCCACCGAAAACTCGTAAAAGCTTCAGCCTCTCAAAACTGAGGAAGCGATTACTGCGATGCTTCTGCATTAAAAAAAATTAAAAGTCAGCACAAATTAAAACGTCAGCAAACACTTGCGTATTTTGTACTTCCAACAGCAGTTTTTAATTTCTTGGTTTACGTTTTTATATGCGTCATTATAATATTCTACCTTTCCGACGGAACCGAAAACAACATACAAACAACTGTCGAAGAAAACAATATTAAACAGGAATAACCCAGTTTAGATTCGGGTAAGAAAGATTTTAATGAAGATTTTACTGATTCGGATAATGACAGTATTCCAATATGTATCTGAAACCAATTCGAGACAGTCTAATTCGAAAACGACTCGTTGAAAGCTATTCCTGAAGCTACGTCTTTAGCTGAAGAATAGACACCCGTCCTTCCACCGAAAACTCGTAAAAGCTTCAGCCTCTCAAAACTGAGGAAGAGATTATTGCGATGCTTCTGCATTAAAAAAAATTAAAAGTCAGCACAAATTAAAACGTCAGCAAACACTGGCGTATTTTGTACTTCCAACACCAGTTTTTAATTTCTTGGTTTACGTTTTTATATTCGTCATTATAATATTCTACCTTTCCGACGGAACCGAAAACAACATACAAACAACTGTCGAAGAAAACAATATTAAACAGGAATAACTCAGTTTAGATTCGGGTAAGAAAGATTTTAATGAAGATTTTACTGATTCGGATAATGACAGTATTCCAATATGTATCTGAAACCAATTCGAGATAGTCTACTTCGAAAACGACTCGTTGAAAGCTATTCCTCAAGCTACGTCTTTAGCTGAAGAATAGACACCGATCCTTCCACCGAAAACTCGTAAAAGCTTCAGCCTCTCAAAACTGAGGAAGAGATTACTGCGATGCTTCTGCATTAAAAAAAATTAAAAGTCAGCACAAATTAAAACGTCAGCAAACACTGGCGTATTTTGTACTTCCAACACCAGTTTTTAATTTCTTGGTTTACGTTTTTATATGCGTCATTATAATATTCTACCTTTCCGACGGAACCGAAAACAACATACAAACAACTGTCGAAGAAAACAATATTAAACAGGAATAACTCAGTTTAGATTCGGGTACGAAAGATTTTAATGAAGATTTTACTGATTCGGATAATGACAGTATTCCAATATGTATCTGAAACCAATTCGAGATAGTCTACTTCGAAAACGACTCGTTGGAAGCTATTCCTGAAGCTACGTCTTTAGCTGAAGAATAGACACCCGTCCTTCCACCGAAAACTCGTAAAAGCTTCAGCCTCTCAAAACTGAGGAAGAGATTACTGCGATGCTTCTGCATTAAAAAAAAAATTAAAAGTCAGCACAAATTAAAACGTCAGCAAACACTGGCGTATTTTGTACTTCCAACACCAGTTTTTAATTTCTTGGTTTACGTTTTTATATGCGTCATTATAATATTTTACCTTTCCGACGGAACCGAAAACAATATACGAACAACTGTCGAAGAAAACAATATTAAACAGGAATAACTCAGTTTAGATTCGGGTAAGAAAGATTTTAATGAAGATTTTACTGATTCGGATAATGACAGAAATGTACTGGATATAACACAAAACAAGTTTCAAAAGAGAATCTAATTGACATTTACATAAGAAGCACAAATTAAAAGTCAGCAAAATTTCAAAAGAGAATCTAATGGATATTTATATTTGTTCCTTTCATATTATTCATTTAAGTCCTCATAAATTTCATTTAATATCGCTTTACTATTCTTCGAAGAAATAAAATCCGTCTAATTTCATAATAAATGTGAGCAGATTTCGGCAGAAGAGTTTAATCGTTAACTTTACCACAGAACTTTAATATTTGGTCAAATTTTATAATTTGACTAGACGAGTTTTTTCTTCTTGGACTACGCCAGAAGACAATATTTTGACAAAAGCTCCAGTTACACTCCGCTGCAACAATTTGGGCCTGGATTATGCCAGAAGACTTAATATTATGACAAATTTTATAATATGATTACGCAAGTAGATTGTGGTTCAGGACTACGCGAAATGACTTTAAATTTTGAGAATATTTTTAATTTGATTACTCCAGTAGATTTGTTTTCGGACTACGAGAGAACTGTTAATATTTTCAAAAAGTTTAATTGGATTTCGTCAGAAGATTTTGGTCCTGGACTGAGCCAAAAAACTTAATATTTCGGTAAATTTTATAATGACAGAAAGTTTCAGTCCCGGAATACGAAGAAAACTTTATATTTTTACATTTTAATGTAACTACGCTAGAAGGTTTTTGTCCTGGATTACGACAGAGGACTTAATATTTTGACAAATTTTATAATAACTAAGCCAGTAGATTATGGTCTAGGACTATTACATAAGATCTAATATTTTGAAAACTTTTAATTTGACTTTGCCCGAAGATTTTTGTTCTGGACTAGGCTAGAAGTTTTAATATTTTGACACTACTTTTACATTTTATTAGGCCAAAAGATTTGGGAGTTGTCTATGCCAGAAGACGTAATGCTTAATTTGAACACTGAATGAAATTTTGGTCTTGCCCTACGCCAGAAAACTTTGTGTTTTCAGAAATTTTATATTTTAATTACGACAGAAAATTTTGGTCCAGGACTATAACAGAAAACGTAGTATTTAAACAAATCTATTTATTTGACTACGCCATCAAATATTCGTCATTTACGCTACGAGAGGAATTTACAGTTTGTGAAATTTTTTAATTTGATTGCGCCAGAAAATTTCTCTCTTGGACAGTGCCAAAGGACGTTATATATTTTGAAAGATTTTTTAATTACACCACGCCAGATTATTTTGACCTGGATTACGACAGAAGGCATAATATTATGAAAAATTTTTCAATTTGATTGAACCACAAAATGTTGAGCCTGGACTACGCCAGTAGTGTTAATATATTCACAATTTTGTAATTTCCTTATGTCGGAAGATTTTGGTCCTGTATTACGACAAAAAAGTTATGTTTTGAAAAATTTTATAATTTAACTACGCCACAATATTTTCGTCCTGGAATAAGAAGATTTACTATTTTTACAAAATTTGTTATTTAGCTAATCCAAAAACTTTTGGATGCTGAATTAGGACAGAAGACTTAATATTTTGTAAAATTTAGTTATTTCACCACGGTAGAAAATTGTCGTTCTGGACTACGCCAGAAAACTTTATATTTTCACAGAATTTGTAATTTGACTACGACAGGAAATATCAGTCCTGGACAACGCCAGACAATTTAATATTTTGACAAATTTTTATTTTACTATGCCAGAAATGCTTTGTCATGGAGTATATCCAAAGCTTTAATATTTTGAAAATATTTATAATTTGATTACGCTAGAACATTTTGCGCCTGGACTACGCCAGAAGACTTATTATTTTGACACTTTTTTAATCTGACTACGCCAGAAATTTTTGTTCTTGAACTATGTCAGAAGACCTATTATTTTAAACAATTTTGTAATTTCACCACACCTTAAGATTTGAGTCGAGAACGTCCCATTACGTTCCGTTCTTTACCTTTCGCTCTTTTACTTCTGCATTAGGATTTGACACAGTTACGCAAAGTTGTGAGATACGAGTATAAAATAATCAAATAGTTTTTGTTCATAAGCATAACCATACCACACGCGAAGAAGTCATAGGAATTTTCAAGATGCTAACCTTCTGTCTCATACAGTTACAAAAAGATATGAGATACGATTCTGAGCACAAAAATATCAAGCAGTTTTCGTTCACCAGCATTCCATAACACTCTAGAAAAAAATCATGGAAATTTTCAAGATATTAACTTTCTCTCTCATACAGGAACAGAAAGACATATACGATTCTGAATATAAGAGGCTTCGTTTGCCAGCATACCACACCACACTAGACCAAATCACGAGAATTTTCAATATGGTAACTTTTTGTCTCATACAGGAATAAAAACATATAAGATACGATTCTGAGTATAAAATGACCAAATTGTCTGGTTTATCAGCATATTATAACATACTAGAACAAGTTATGGCAACATTCAAAATTTGAACTTCCTCTCTCATACAATAATAGTGATACATGAGATACGTTTCTAAACATAAAACGATGAAAGGCCTTTTTCTTCAACATAACGTATCATCATAGAGCAAACCATGGGAATTTTCAAGATGTTAATATACCTTTCATATAAGCACAGAAAGATGTGAGATACAGTTCTGAATATAAACTGATGCAACAACTTTTGTTTATCAGGATACCATACCACAAGGAGAAACACATATGATACGATTTTGAATGTAAAATGATCAAATAGGTTTCTTCCATCAGCATACCATACTAAAACAAATAATGGCAATCTTCATAATGTTAATATTCTTTCTTATGCAGTTACAGAAAGATATGAGATTTGATTCTGAGTATAAAATGATGAAATAAATTTTTTTCATCGGCATGCCATTCCAAACTAGAACAAATCATAGGAATCTTCATGATGTTAACTTTCCGTCTCATAAATGCACAGAAGGATCTGAGATACGCTTCTAAGTATAAAATGATAAAATAATTTTCGTCCATGAGCATACCCCATGACGGTAAGAAAGATATCACATACAATTGAGTATAAAATGATCAAATACTTTAATCAGCATAACATACCATAACACTCTAGAAAAAAATCATGGAAATTTTCAAGACATTAACTTTCTCTCTCATACATACCAACGTAGAATAAATCATGGAATCTTCAAGCTGCTAACTTTCTCTCTCATACAGGTGGAGAAAGGTAGAATATATGATTGAGCATAAAAAGATCAAATAGTTTTCGCTCATCAGCATACCATGCTAGATTGATGCAAATCATGGGAATCTTCAATTAAATTTCTCTTTTACAATTATAGAAAAATCTGAGACACCATTCTGAATATATGATCAAATAATTTTTGTTCATAGCGCACTAATAAATCATGGGAATCTTTATGCTGTTTTCTCTCTCTCTCGTATGGTTACAGAAAGGTAAAGATACTCTTCTAAGTACAAAAATGATGTAAACGTTTTCGTTGATCAGCATACCATACCACACTAGTGCAAATTATGGGAATAATTTTCGCTTATCAGCCTACCCTATCAGAGTAAGGAAAATATGAGATACGATTATAAGTAAAGAATAATTAAATAGTTTTCGTTGATCAGCATACCATACCACACTAGAGCAAATCAGGGGAGTCTTCAAGCTGTTAAATGTCTCTCTCATTTTGATGCAGAAAGTATCAGATGCAATTCTGAGTATAAAATAATCAACTAGTTTTCATTCACCACCGTACTATACCACACTAGTGCAAATCGTGGGAATCTTCAAGACGCGAATTTTCTCTCTTATATATGTACAGAAAAATATAAGATACGATTTTGAGTATAAAATGATCAAATAGGTTTCTTTCGTCAGCATAACATACCAAAATAATGCAAATTATGAGAATCTTCAACATATCAACTTTTTCTCTCATACGTGTACAGAAAGAAATTAGATACAATTCTCAGTATAAAATAATCAAATAATTTACTTTAATCAACATAGCCTTTCAGAGTAAGAAAGATATCAGATACGATTGAAAGTAAAAAAATGATCAAATATTTTTTGTTGATTAGCATACCATAACAAACCAGGGGAACCGTCAAGCTGTTCTCTCGTTTCGCTACAGAAAGGCATGAGGTACAATTCTGTGTATAAAATGATCAACTAGGTTTCGTTCATCAGCATACCATATCTTACAAGTGGATCATGGGAATCATGGGAATCTTCAAGATGTTATTCTCTCTGATACATGTTCAGAATAATAGGAGATACGATTCGCAGTACAAAATGGTCATATAATTTTCTATGTTTAGCATAGCCTATCACAAGACGAAAGATACGAGCTACCATTCTGAGTATAAAATGATCACATAGATTCTGTTCATCAGCATACCATACCACAGTAGAACAAATCATGGAATCTTGAGGATATGAACTCTCTCTTTCAAACAGGTAGAGAAAGGTAGAAGATTTAATTGAGTATAAAATGATCAAATAGTTTTCGTTTAAGCGTGCCATGCTAGTGCAATTCATGGGAATCTTCAAGATGTTAAATTTCTCGCTTACAGTTTCAGAAATATGTGAGATACTGTTCTGAGCATTATATGATCAAATTATTTTGTTCATCGGTTTAGCATAGCAGACTAGAACAAATCATGGCAATGTTCAAATTATTAACTTTCCCTCTCATATGGTTCCAGAAGGGTTTGAGGTACGATTCTGAGTATAAAATGTTGAAATATTTTTTTAATCAAAGTACCTTACCATATAAGAAGAAAGTACGATAATCTTCAAGATACTAACGTACCCTCTCATACAAGTTCAGAAAGATATGAGATACGTTTTTGAGTATAAAAAGACCAAATATATTTCGTTCGCCAGCTTTCCATACCAGACTATGAAAGATCATAGAAATATTTAAGATGTTAGCAGTTCTCTAGCATACGTAAACAAAAAGGCATAAGATACGATTCTGAGTATAAAATTGTCTTGTTCCTCAGCATGCCAAACCATACGAGAATAAATTATGGTAATTTTCAAAATCTTATTCTTCAAATTCTCTCTCCCACATTTACAGAATATATCAGATAAGATGATGAGTATAAAATTATCAAATAATTCTTATTCATCAGCATACCATACCACACTAGTGTACATGATGGGAATCCTTAAGATGTTAACTTTCTCTCTCGATATGAGATACGATTCTCAGAATAAAATGATAAATTAATTTTCGTTAATCAGCATAGCATGTCAAAACAAGAACGATATGTGATAGGATTCTGAGTATAAAATGATCAAATAGTTTCTGTTCATCACCACACCATAACAAATTAGAAGAATATATCATGAAATCGCCAAAATGTTACTTTCTCTCTCATACAGGTAGAGAGAGGTAGATGGTACGATTGAGTATAAAAAGATCAAATAGTTTTCGTTTGTCAGCATACCATACTAGGCAAATGCAAATCACGAGAATCTTTAGGATGTTAAACTTCTCTTTTACAGTTTCAGAAAGATGTAAGTTGCTATTCTGAGTACAATATGAGCAAACAATTTTCGTTCATCAATATACTATTGCAGACTAGAACAAATCATAGGAATTTTCAAGCTGTTAACGTTCTCTCTGATACAGGTTCAGAAAGGTATCAGATACGATTCTGAGTATAAAAAGATCAAATAGATTTCGTTCGTCAGCTTCCCATACCACAATAGAACAAATCATGGAAATATTCAAGATATTATGCTTTCTCTCCCCTACAGGAAGAGGTTATCATAAGATACGAATTTGAGCATAAAATGATGAAGTTCTCTTGTTCATCAACATATCAAACCACACTAGAGCAAATCATGGAAATCTTTAACTGTTAATTTTCTCTCTCATACAGTTACAGAATGATATGAGATACGATTCTGAGTGAGTGAGTGAGCGCCACCAAGGAAGACCACTGACCTGGCCTTAGCCTCACAGTGTGTTATCTTCCTGGCAGAAACCATCTACTCTCTGCTCCATCCTGCTCCGGGAACGCAGACGAATAGACGGCTAAGAGCCTCATAAAGTCTACATATAATCTTGGATGTTGTTGTACGGGGAAAGAGTATCCTGTTAGGAACTACTTAAAATTAAGCAAAGAAGCAATCAAAAGACTGTTAAGAATCGCTGTTAGAATAGACAGAAACTTGTGTTAGATAAAGTAAAGATAGGAGGACTCTGCCTGAAAAATTAACTGCCGTGGATTTTCTGGACTTGCTAAATGTCTACATGCGAGTGTCATTGATGAAGAAATCTATTGAATCTTCAAAATATAAACGTACGCTCTCATACAGGTTCAGAAAGATTTGAAATATTGTTCTGAGTAAGAAATGATTCAATAGTTTTATTCGGCAACATATCATATCACACTGTAGGGATTTATGTTTATTTTAACTAACATTTTTAATTTTAAGTTCAGACTTTTCTATAAGCCTTCATTCCCCTAATTGTCAGTGCCAGAATAGTTAAATGTTGTAGCGCGCGTGAACGCGTGCAAACTTTCTGTGTTGAAAGAAGTAGTTAAAAGCCGAGTTCCAATAGGAGAACGAAAGAGTTGGGCTCTAGCTGCCGTCTCTGCCGTACGTACGTTTGCTCATTGCTGGTTCAAGAGGCTTAATTTGCATTGCTTTGCTGCCACTACCTTAGAAAGGGGGTTGAAGTTCGGGATCTCGCCAAGCCCTGTAGGTTAGTCTAACACTTATTAAACATTTCAACTTTTAATTTTCAATTATTCGACTTTCAGTTACCACCCAAGTAGAGGCGAAGTTTGTTAGCGTCGAGTTGACGCATTGTAAATTTTAAAGAGTTAATAAAGGGTTTGAACCCTTCTTCTGTGTAGTTTCTTGCTACTTCTGTGTCCAGGCAGAAGTTAATCCACCTGGCCCCTTCAACACTAAAACAATTCATAGGAATCTTTAAGACCTTAACTTTCTGTCTCATACAGGTACGAAAAGATATGAGATACGATTCTGAGTGTAAAATGATCAAACAGATTTTCTTCAGCATACCATACCACCGAAGAAAAAATCATGAGAGTTTTCAAAATGTTCACTCTCTCTCTCTCTCTCTCAGACAGATGGAGAAATGAGATATGATTGAGTGCAAAGGATCAAATAGTTTTTGTTCATCAGCATACAGTACCACACTAGTATAAATCAAGGGAATCTTCAAAATCTCAGCTTTTTCTCTTATAATTGCATGACTATGGAGCATCAAATGCTTTAGACAGTCCAGCAGCATTTTACTACAATCCTTAAGACCTCTTGAAAATTCGATTTTCATTTTATCCATAATATTAGCAGTCAGGCCACACGTTTCAACGAAAAGAGCATCATCCCCTCTTACGAAATCATAGCCGACAAAGATTGCTTTCCTGCAAGGCAAATCTATTCAAGTACATGGAAAAACATCCATGTCCCGTCAAAACCTGATTCAGATCTATAACAGTAAAGCTCTTTCTTCCTTTATAAATCTGTATAGTACAAATATAATTTTTCTTTTTTTTCCGAGGAATCCCAATTGTTTTTCCCTTTTTCATGTATAATATTGTATAAAATTCCAATAGTCTTTCTTCTAGAGTCCTGCAGTTTAATTTCTTTACAGTTGTTAAGTATGGCTTCTTCTGCCTGTGCGTCAGCCCTCTCATTACCATGGAAACTTACATGCGCCTTAATCCAATGTATCTTAATATTATATTTTGTGCATAGATTTCTATATTTCATTTTAATATTTACAACAAGTTTATTATCAAACCCAAGCGCAGGAAGTGATTGGTACACTAATAATAATATAATTCGGCCTGGTACACTGCATTCGGTAATAATAATATAATTCGGCCTGGTACACTGCATTCGTAAAGTTTAATAAGAATTTTTTGTGGTCAATCTCAGTTCCGTAGTAATACACCACAAATGCGCAACCAACGTTTCCTCCTAGGCCCGAACCATCAGTATAAGTATCATATTCATTTACAGTACATACTAATCGATCATAATTTAGTCCAACTTTTATTTGCAGGGGGAATCAATTCAAGGCATTCTTCAAAGACATCACTTTTTAATTCTATATTAGAGATTTCCAATGATGTAATATATTTGTTTTTCTTTAAAAATATGTCATAGAAAAAGCCATATGATATGAGAGGGGAGGCACATCGGCAAGCACACAAGCCACCTCCGTTGAAACGATCCGGAAAGCACGCGTAGCCGCAAGCATCCAGCCTCTCTGTATTGTACCTAATTTCTGTCTAATTCTCACAAGTTCCTCCGCCCTGCAGCCCCATGCGCCAATGCCATACATAACAACTGGAATTACTACATTTTTAAACATAAACAGCAAGGCAGAGCTCTTCTTTGCAAGAGTTTCCGCAGTAAAAGTATTGCGATAATATTTCAAAATACCATCAGTTCGTTTTTGTACATCTTAAAATGATCCAAAAAATATAATTTCGTATCTATAATAACACCTAGGTATTTCATCTTTTCAACGAACTTTAATCGCTTAGCATTATATTTTAACTTGGGAGGGCTAGTAATGCTACCACCCTGCGGGAAAAACTTTGCATAGGGCTTTTCTAAATTAAATTCTATGTTTTCTTGCGAGTTCCAATTTTGCAATACCTACACTAAGTCATTAAATAAATTTTCCAATTTATTAAGCGATTTTTCATATAATAGAAATAAAAAGTCATCAGCATAACAAAAAAAATCTACATTTTTCAAGTCAATATTATATATTAACTTATTGGGGATGACGCCCCAGAACAGGGGTGTAGAACATGAGCCCTGTGGGCATCCCTTGAACAACTGATGTTTAGTCAGTACCTGTTCATTTTCATCCGTAACTAGGATCCATCGATTTTTAAAATAATTTCTTAATACCACAAGTAGATTATCAGATATTTTCAAATATTCTAATCCCCAAGAAGGGAGCTCCATTTAACTGAATCAAAGGAACCCCGAACATCAAACGAAACCAGGGCCATATGATATTCTTTACGTTTCTGCCGGACTTCACTTATAACCTTATACAACGCTTGATCCGTTGATATGTAGAGACATCAGGTTTTTTTTTAAAGCAGGAGAGATGAAAAATGACCAATGCCTTCGCCAGGACTCGAACCACGGATCTCTCGAATACGCGTCCAGCGTGCTGACCACTACACTACGAAGGCATGCTAAGAAGGCTTGAGAAATACATTATAGATCTTCCCCTTGTAAATCTATACTGATTATCAGGTACATTCCCAGTCGTTTGCTGATAAAACATCAGTCTTATTGTAATTAGTTTATCATAGATCTTCCCCAAAGTCTTCAGCAAGCATATCGGTCTCAAAGATCCGTTTCCTTTTGGAATGAAAACAATCCTTGCGATTTTCCACGTTTCCAGGAAGAAGGCATAGTGCAAACATTGATTGAACAAAATAATGAAAACAGAGGAGTAGTCTTCAAATAATTATTGTATCAATAAGGCTCCAATTCCGTCGGGTCCGGCGGCACATTTATTTCTCAAGCTGTGGATCACTTCGAATGCTTCATAGTAAGAAAATGGCCTTTAGAACAGCACGAACTCATCTATGACCAATATCTTCAGTAGGGTATTGTATGCCTAATAAATCATCCATTATAGATTTCTGAAACGGTTCGGTAATCGTCTTCTTATTTCTTTGTAAGAGCAAATCCTGTCTAATCTTCTTTTTCGCCATTTTATAGTTCTTATCATAATTTTCACTACTAAGCAGAAAACTATTTACTTTGTACCTTTTTTTCGCTTGCTTAATATTCATCTTATACTTAGCCAATTCACATTTATAAATAACTTTTCTCTTCAATCTCACGGCATCATCCAAAGTCGTAATCTGAAAGCTCCTTTACTCTTCTTCTTTGAGAATCTAAATCCGAAGTCCACCAGGCAGAATGAAATTTTCGACCATATCCTTTATAAGAAATTGTGAGTTTCGTATTCATTTCCGATTTTAGTTTTTTTAATAACTTACCGCTTAGTTCATAACAGTTCTTTGAGTCCACAATGTGACTTTCAAATTCCAACATATCCTCTCTAAAATGTTAACTAAACTTTTGAATCCAATATTTATTTGTAGGGATACGTTTTTTCTCACTTTTTCTACATTCCACATAATCAAAATTTATATATATATGTATTTATGGTCACTCAATTATTCTTCCTCTAAACCTTCCATACATACTTTATTAAAATCAGTGCCCTGTGTACCAAGGACTATGTCCATCCAACCCACTCCCACTGGCGACGTAAAAGTAGGAGGAGAATCTTCTTTAACTAAAACCCAATCATGTTGTCGTTAAGTAAGAGACCTTGTGCATCCACATTATGTGCTCCCCAGTTATAATGTCTAGCATTAAAATCGTCAGCAATAATAAGATACTTGTATCTATGTTTTGTCTCTTCCACTCTCGCAAGATGAATATTCAAATCTTCATGCGGTGAGAAGTAGGTGGACAAGACTCTAAATTCATTGTTAGAGGTAATTACAGATATAGCAAAAATATTATCTTCAACAACATCCACTATAAAATCTAAATTTCTATTTAAAACATAAATAGCTGTCCTCCTAATGTGAGCATTCATTATCCTCCACTCTGGGTCCACATATGCCAAATTATTATTCACATAATAAAGCTCTTGTATAGATATCAAGTCAATATCTCTACTAATATTTTTATAACAGACAGCCGGTATTCTGCGGTAGCGCAAGATTCAAGTTGATGTTTAAAATCTTTAAAGTAAAATCAGATTTCTAAAATTCAGTATGTACAATATTCAGTTTGTACGTTGGAATTTTATTCCACATATTTTTGATGGGTTGTTGAACAACTCTGAACTAAACTGCACTCCACGATCTGTGACTAGGCAAGATGGCGTACCAAATCTTGGAATCCAGTTAGAATAAAATGCTTTGGCAACTGTGTCTGCTGAAATGTTGTTAATCGAAATAACTTCCACCCAGTTAGAGTATCAGTCAGTGCAAGTGAGACAATAAATATTCCCATTTGATGGCGGTAGTGGTCCAATGAGATAAATATACACGTCACAAAGTATTTCTGAAGGCAACTGAAAATCATCGAAACTTGATTTTGTGTGCTGACTAAGTTTACTTTTTTGGAAAGCCATGCAAGATAGAGTCCAAAGCTGCACATCTTTACGGATACTTGGCCAAATAAATTTAGACGATAAGAACTTTACAGATGACCTAGTTATGGGCTGCGTTATGCATTTGATGAAATATTTTCTTGCTATAACTGTCAGAGATATATGGTCTGATATTATTCGTTGAAGTTTTTCACATCACAAAGACTTACCAGAAGGATACTGCTTGCAGTTCAGGGAAATTGCTGATGTTTTCAAATTTTGCAATTCTTTACCCATAATTTGTTTATCTGCAATTTTATCATAGTCGATCAAAGAAATTTCTTCAATTTTAGATAACGAATCTACAACGATGTTGTCTCGACCTTCTATGTGCTATATATCAGTTGAAAATTGAGAGATGTATTGTAAATCTCTAAGAGGTGATGCTTTTTCTAGCTTTTATTTAAATGCAAAGATTATGGGTTTAGAGTCTGTGAATATTTTAAGTGTTCTTCCTTCCAGTAAAAATTTGATGTGTTTGGTGGAAAGGTAAATTCCTAGTAATTCTCTATCGTAAGTACTGTAATCCTTTTGTGCTTCGTTTAGTTATTCGGAATAAAATGCAATAGGTTTCCTCCCTTATCTTCAAATCGTTGAATCGCTTCAATCGCCGAATATGAACCATCTGTATAAAATGACAGAAGTAGTTCATGATTTGGAAATGTTGAGCGTTATATTGCCTAAATCATCTTTGCATTGCTGAAACTGTTTCTTTGCTTCATCTGTCCACTGAATTTTTCGTTTATCTTCTTCCCGTGCTCCTTTAAGGTAGTCATGTAGGAGAGATTGGTTTTTTTGATGCATTTTTAAATATTGCCGATAAAAATTAATAAGGCTTAAGAATGTTCTGAGTTCGTGAATGGTTGTTGGAAATTTGTAATTAACAGTAGTTTGGACTTGGTCAGGTAAAGGTCGTGATCCTTGAATATTAATTAAATAACCCAAGAATTCTATTTCTTGTGTACCAAAGATGCATTTGAAGCGTTAATGCGGAGTCCATTTAATCTTCTAAGCACTAGCTTCAAATGGATTCTGTATTGTTCTTCACTAGCAGATACTATCACAATGTCATCTAAGTAGCAAAAAGCAAATTTTAGACCAGAAAGAACTGTATTTATAAATCTCTGAAACTTTGCTGGTGCATTTCTCAAACCAAAGCTCATTACATTAAATTCATATAATCCAAAAGGAGTAATAATTGCGGTTTTACATCTCTCTTCTTCGGCAATGGGCACTTGATAATTGGCTTTAAATAAATCTATTTTGGAATGAATATGTGCACCTTTCAAAATATGATGGAAGTCCTCAATCCTAGGAATAGGATACATATCAGGAACAATTCTATCATTTACCTGTCTATAACCTCCACATGGGAAAGATTACCATCTTTTTTTAGCACCACAGAGGACTTGCCCATTGAGAACTTAAGGTCTTATTATGCTATTGTTCAACATGAATTTCCCTCTTGCTTAACTACTGCAATGAACATTATGTTTTAAACCTGATAAGAACAAATTTGGTTTGCTTAACTCTGAGTATTGTTTTAGAAGAGTATGAAATTTTGTCGATTGGTTTACTGTAACGATATCACTCTTTTTACTCATGGAAGCAACTCCACCATTTAGCTTTAGTTGAGTTACTCCAGTTTCTTGCTATGCAAATCAATTATTAATTTAAATTTGTTAAGAAGATTAACTCCCAAAATACTTTTATTAATTTTGGCCACTGCAAATAGAAATTGGAATTTATGTCCAAGTCTCAAATCAAGTGTTAACATTTTTGTACCATATATTTCAATTTCAGTAAAATTCGCTGCGTACAACTTGAATTCCGCGGATTGCTTATCTTGTGTTGATGCGGGTGAAGTGCTAACGTCTGCACCACTATCCAACTAAGAAACGCAGTTTCATTTTTTATCTCTGAAAAATAGGCGAAATTGGAGACACTGGCACATTATCGGTAGAGCTTGCCGCCTCCTATACTGCGCATTGTCGTTTCCTTGATTGGATGACCTATAAGTTGACTAACTGCATGGTTGAGTACATTTATCCTGATGACATTTGTTACCAAAACGGAAATGATAAAAACAATATTTTCCTTTAGGATTAAATCTTTTCCTAGAAGTACTGCGATATCGTCTGCGGGACTGAGAGTTGTTCCTAAATCGTGGTATCGATATATGATTAACAGTCATTTACGCAATTCGCTGTTCAAGGGATTGAATTTTCATTAACAGTTCTGTATTCGAGCAATTACCAGATGTTGATATACCACAAATCTGATTAGTAGGCGTCATATCTGAAATTTTATCAGCATGATCACCAACTTGAGTAATTCACTAACAAGTATTATATTAGGCATATAATCCAGCAATTTCTCCAACCATAGCGTTTTGATTAAATTTTCGGACACATCCGATGTTGCAACATATTTTAATTTTTATAATAATTTACTTGGTTTCAAAATGCCTAAGTCGATTCCTGTAAGAAGATTTTAATTCGAGTACTTTCACTTTCCATAAATAAATCCAGAAGCCTTGCTTTGGATTCTGCATATTTAGTAGCGGAATTACTTGAAACTATATCCCACATGTTCTCAATATATTTGGGTTCTAACTGTGATACTAAGTAGTCAAATTTCGTTTCCTCCGAAACAATTCCATTTATCTTAAGCTGAGATTCAACTTGAAAAAAAAGCAGATTTCAGGGCGATCCAACCAAAATGGAGGAATTTTAACACTTATCTTGCACAGTTCGTGTTAGTATCTTCATCCGTTTTATCGTCTTCAACCATATTCACTTTAAAATCCATATTCCAGGTCACCAATTATTGGCTCCTGATTTCAAATTAATATTTATAATTAAAACTCCGTTTCATTAAATAACTTTAAGCCGCATTTTTTAATTCAAAAATAAGCTTTATTAAAGCTCTTAGCAAACATGAATAATTTTTTAGAACAACAAAATTGAATAATCTTTTCGTTGCCATTCCAAAAACAATAAAAAATAAATAAAACAATATTAACCATTATTTAAAATTTCTGAATAAGTTCAGGCCTCAAAAAACTCTCCTTTAACATTGTAAATAGGTTCACAGAAAATACGTTTTTTGTGAATGATTTTAATCTGACTTTAAGCCGGTATTGATTTTAAGCTGAAAAACGTTTTTGCAGTAATTTTTTTTAATTTAAATTTTTTGAAGAAAAATTTAACAATTAAAATGTATTCCTTATCCTACAATTTTCAATATTTTTCCTCCAAATTTTTTATTGTATTTATTGGAGTTTTCTTAATACCGTTAAGGATCAATTTTTCAATTAATTTCCAAGAAGAAAACTGAAAAAAATATTATCTCAATCACATATTCACTTCCAATAATTTTTCTTTTCAGTCCCAGCCTTGTTTCTATTAAATATATAATTCTAAACAAGCAGTAAAAATATTAAATAATTCAGCTCATATCTCTACAAGTCAAAGGATTTTAAGTAAAACGATTTATCGATAAAGTGCAAACAAAGAAAACGTAGTTTAAAGAATCTAAATTCCCCTAAATGGTCATTAAATCATTTCAAATTTTTTAAAAATTTTATTACTGATTTCAATACACACACACACACACACACACATATATATATATATGTGGAAATCATAACATCCAATGCTGAATTAGAATACCAGGATTATGACGTCATCAGTATACCATCAATACAGCCCAGCGCAGTAAGAATCATCCCAGACAGCGCTGAGACCTGGTCGAGAGTGGATGGCAGACGTGAGCAGACGGCTCACACGTCTTCAAGAGTTTATAAACTTTAATTGTGCTTTCGATGTTATGCCTTTACATCATTATGTTAATCCTGCATACCGTTAACTTCATCTTTATATACTTTTCTTAATTATTTTATTTCTTTATATTAAATAAACATTTAAATATTACTTCGTGCTCTCATGCTGTGAATCAAGTCAAAGTCTACATATATATATATATATATATAATAAAATCTGATACCACTTAATTGGTTAATATAAACGTAAATTACAAGCATTTATTTAAATCCTTATATCACCAGAAATATTGGAGGAAGATCATAAAATGCAAGTACAGTTTTTTTTTACCCACTTTTGTTTTGTAAAACATGTTTCAAAAATGTTGTAAAACATGTTTTAAAACATGTTTTTTTGTAAAACCAGTTTTAATAAATGAAGTAATTATAATATATATTTGGAAACATTTACAATCGATATTAAAACATTTTATATTAATAACATTAACTTGTCGTTTTATTCATTTTTTAAAAAAGCAAAATTTGAAATTTGAACAGACATACAACATTTGATTTAAACCCTCTCAAAAGCATACTGTGATTTCTTCTCTTCTTTTAACCATTTGGTCTCGTATATATTAATTTCGGTGTATTTTAATTAATTAAGGAGTTTAATGTCTGTTCCAGCACGATTTTCAATAATTCTGCAGTCAGGAACTTAATCAATTTTATTACGCCACATCTTTCTGTTGTGTCTTATCACAAATAATTTCAATTTTTGAAGAAGCATAGAAAAATTGATTGGTAGTATACATAGAAATATTTGCTGAGGCGAATATATACACTATATATATAAACCTGCCAGTTTAAAAGTAGAGAAAACAATTTTCTTACTTAATATTTAAATAAATCGATTTATACATATAAACAAATAAACAAAGTTCACTGAGAGTTGCAGTGACATTTAATTACATTCTTCTTATTTTATACTTGTTTTTAATAAATTACTGAAATAATTAAGAAGTAAAAAAAATAAACACTAAGGGGGTGGGTGACATTTAAAAAGTTGTCGAAATTTTAAAAGCCTTTTTATGCCATTTATTATCGTCAGATCATTTCAAAAATTTTCTTCAGTGTAGGAAAGGTATTAAGGTATTTTTATAGCAAAAAAATACCTTAAAATGGAAAAATAAGTAATTTCGTCGATTTGGCAGTACTAAATGTCCTTAACAAACTATTCAAAATTTGTATTTCCATCTCCTAAAGATATAAATTTTCATTTAAATGCTAGATTTTTACCTTGAGACATAGTTCGGGACTGAAATATAATTTCACAATGAATATTCCTAAAAACGACAAAACTATTTAGTAACACATACCTAAAAGTATTTACCCAAATCACAATTACAGAATTTATACAAGGTACTATGGAACACAAGATAATACATACTGTGTAAAGGATGCGCACGACTTAATTTCAAAAGAATTTCGATGTAAGAAAATGCAGTTGGTTTCAGAATTTCTTTTAGTTTTGTGTGTGTATATCAACAGCTTCTTATTTTGTACTATATATGATACCATTATACATATCTTAATTTCGTAAATGTTTGGGATAAAGTCGTGTTATAGAAATATGTACATTCGTGAAGTCTTATAAGTGAGTTTACGCATATCCTTTAATGTGCTAAAATGGGAACATATTACCTTGTTATAGGAGGATTTTTGTAAATTTTTACTTCCTTTTACGAAGTAAAAAGGAAGTATTGTAATCGCGAAAGTTTCAGGCAGCATATTTCAACGAAAATATCCATTTTGACCGCTTTCGAATGCAATTTAACGATGTTTTTGCGTGATATCTGTACGTAAGGACAGAATAAAATACTCTTTTCCTCCAAAAAAATTATAAAACTGCTTTAAAATGAATTCTGAACAGAATTTTTCGTGCGTCTGTACGAACGTATGTACGTATGTACGTACGTATCTCGCATAACTGGAAAACGAGTAGCCTCAGAAAGTTGAAATTTTGTATATAGGTCTACTATAACATGTAGATGTGCACCTCGTATTTTGGTTGCAATCGGCCGCGCCAAACATATATAAATATATTTATATATATATCCACTCTGTTACCCGGCTCAGTGATCACAGTTTCTTTACTCCTATATGTTTGTAAATTTTGTACATTTTTTGCTTTAAAAATGATTGAATTATGTTGTTTTTATCTTCCGGTTAAGGTTTTTATGCTTTTAGTAAATCTGTATGCAATATTTTTAGAATTATCGACAATTTTAAAGTTGTTTAAGTGTCGCTAAGCCTTTTTTTTATGGCGGCCATTGATTGTTTACATTTGAAACAGCAGACTAGTGGAGTTGCCAGTCTAGAGAAACTTAGCTTCGCAAGAACAAGGATAACGCCTTCATTTATTATTGCCAATTAAATCATACTTAATCCTTTCTGGAATTTTTTCGAGGAAATAAATGTTTAAGATTTACTTCGTAATTTTTAATAAAGATATTTTGAGTTTTTATGCATTTTTGCCTTGTCGCGAAGTGAGAACTGAATTAATTGAATGAGAAATACTCAGTCCTCTGTGAAAAACTGTTTCATTTTTGTTTTGTTTGCTTAATTTCTATTATACATCGTTCTAACTTTATTATAGTATTTGAACAGAACATGTGGCAACGATTAGATAATTCTTTAAATGATATAAATTTTGTGCATTCTGAGTTATAATATGAACGAAATATAATACTGTTAAGTGAACCTAGCGCCAGAGTGTCGCTATGGTAAACAAATAGAGTGAATTTTAAAGAATGCATTTATTCTATTGTGGTTTATGCGCTGTCGGCGAAGTAGATTTAATTCAATTAAATAAGTTTAAACAAAATGCAAGGAAAAAATGCGTATAATTTAATATTCCGTACAAGGAAGTCATGCAGTGTACACGTCATATTTTTTTTTTTTTTTACTATGTAAGAGTGAGTGCGTGTTGTAGGAAAAACGGGTGACAAGAGGCATACCTGTACAATATAAGATTTCATGTAAAGAAATTCTAAAAAAGGAATGAAATTCAGAAATGTCAAATTTCGCACCAAGGATCACCCTCCTGCCATATGCTAAAAGCAGAATAGAACCATAGAGGCTAAACCCAGTATTCGCACAGAAAAATTTCATACCAAACGTTTTAGTGAGATATTTGTATTGTTCCCTGTTAAATTCTGTCTTTTTTTCCCTTTAACACGTGGTTCTATTCTTTTTCTTTCGAGCGGCGATCGTGTTGGAAGAAACATTATTTTTAAAAACTCTGCTATAATTTTGATTGGAATTTTCGTGAAAGTTTCATTTTTTAACAGTCTTGAAACTTAAACTTGGAATATTTCAAGCAAATTTTTAGTTCTAATTGTACGCATTTATTTCTGTTTATATACTTAAAAATCTTGTACCTTGGAATAAAATTTTTGTCTGCTGGTATTGCACCCACTTTGCCGTTTACAACTCTCGGATTTGAAAAGTGTCTTCAGGCATCAGCAACGATACATGCGTTCTGGATAGTTACCCTAAGGGGAGATTCATCGCTTAAATTCATCGCATTTACCATACCCTCAGAATGCAGCGAAAATGAAAGGAGGTAATTGATCGATGACTGTCCCGTTCTCTCCACAGCGAATTGTATCAGGATCATAAAAGGCTCAGGAAGACGGGAAAGGAAGACTTTCTGTCTACAGCAGGTTATATCAGAAACATAAAAACTTAGGAAGACGGGGAACAGATATGCACTTCCACTCCTTTCAGCTGACATTGCAACAGAAACTACTGTTTATTTGAAAGCGTCTCTTTAGGGAATTGTCTTTGTTTATTTCCAGGTAAAAGACTATGAATAACAAAACAAATTTTTCTCTTGAATATCCAGCATTGTTAAATACAAGAAGAAGACAGTGAATCTTGATTTGACGCGAAATTATAAGTAGGTCAAGACATCTGGTAAATGGGTGGGGGGGAGTAATGCTTCTGTGGCAGTTTCAGAGCCTACAAAAGAGTTTCAGAGTTCTACAAAAAATATCTGATGTGGATACTACATTACTTCGTTGCACGGTCTATATTTTTTGCTGCATTTCATTTAAACTTATTTCCTCGAATTTTATCGGAGATATATTTCTCATTCAAGTAATTCAGTTCTCACTTCGCGGAAGGCAAAAATACATAAAAATTCAAAATACGTTCATTAAAAAATTGAAACATACGAAAAAACATAAAACACCGAATATAGTTAAAACAATTAAAAAAACAATTTTTACAATTAAAATAACAGTTTCTATGCAAAGACAAGCAATTCGGCCAGCAGGCAGATTTAATCTTGTTTAAAGTTACATAAAACTTAAAAGTTTCCTTTTGGTTCCACTCGGCAAAAAGACACTGAAGTTACAGAAAACAATTAATTTATTATTCTGCTAAGTTTCAAATGTAAACGAATATAGCTGCTATGGTAAAAAAATTAACCGCACTTAAACAATTTTTAAATTGTTGATAATTCTACAACTCTTGCATGCAGATTAACTAAAGACATACATACCTTAACCGGAAGATAAAACTAACATAATTCAATCGTTTTTAAATCAAAAAAATGAACGATTTACCAACATATAAGTATAAGAAAGTGAAATCACCAAGCCGGTGCACAGAGCGGGTATACATTTATATACGTATGCTTTTCGCGAGGCCGATTGCAACCAAAAAGGGAGGTGCGCAACTACATGTTATAGCAGTCCTATGTACAAAACTTCAACTTTCTGAGGCTATCGTTTTTGAGTGATGCGAAGTACATACATAAGTCATGAAAAAAATCTCTTTCGATTCCATTTTACAATATTTTTCGTGATCACAATACTTCCTTTACTTTGTACAAGGAAGTAAAAAAGAAATAAATATTTCTAGTTTTCGATGGTAAGTTTACCGAAATGTCGCTACAGAATGGAATGGCAAAAATTTTGCTTGAAGCAGGGTTTCTCAGTTTTTTCTTTCACGCACTTCTTACTAAGAGTTTGTAATTATCCAGCTCCAGCTTTTCCCCCATTAGAACTTATGATAAAGATAAAGTAGTGAATTGAGGAATTAATTTAGCACTGATGAGAATGCAACTGTACCCGGAAAAAAGCTAATGATTTTTTGGGGGAAAATCCACATCATATGGCGCTTTATCACGAAAAAACATACCGCAAATGTTTCATAAAAATTGTTAATTAGATGTATCGTAAACTAAACATATTTTCACTTAAATTAATTAGATGATAAAGCAAAAAAAAAAACATTATTAAATATTACGTTCACTGATTTTGAATTGCTTGATCTGTAAGTCAATAACGAACAGATAAAATCTGAAAGAGAAAATAAAGTTCCTTTGTGTTGGGAGTCGCATCACGGTGTTGCATAGCTCTTAAATCGCTGTTAATGAATCAAAAATTTATTAAGTTCGTGTGAAACACGAAGTAACAGAAGTAAAATTTTAATATTTAAAATTTGAGCTTCGAGATGTACATATCCGAGTACAAAACTATGTGTTTAGATTTCGTGAATATACACACAGAGAGAGGTAGGGGGAAGAGAGTAAGACAGAAAGAGGAGGAAGAGGGGGAGAGAGAGAGAGAGGAATTTTTACCTCATACTTTGTGCAAAATTATAAAAAAAGAAATCCCTTCTGAACAATGTGTCTTATGAAATTTTTGAAAAGCTAACGTCTGAACTTATGTTTTTTAATAATAATATATGTGTAAATAATATATTTTGTATATATTGTATATTTATATATTTTATACAAAATATATTATAAATATATATATTATATAACAATATATAATTATTATATAATATTATTAAAAATTATATATTATATAATAATGTATAATTTTTAATAATATATATGTGTAAATAATATATTTTGTTTGTATAAATTCTGTTGCAGGTTTACTTGCAAAATTTACTTTCTGCTTTAAAACTGAATGTGATCACGTTAAATTTATTGATAACTCACGACTTACAGCTCCTTGAAATACCATTTTTATTGCATTATTTTTAAATGCCATGATTAAATTTATAGTTTCAGTTAGCAATAAAACAAATTCAATAATTACAAATAAAATTCAACAATGTCCCACATCGGTTACTAATGAGAATTTGGTAAATTGTCAGATTTTCAGTACAAAAGAGTATTCTTAGTATAAACAGTACGAATAACCTGAAATATGTGTATATGTTCACAGCTCATTAAGTCCATAAATTTCAACTAATTAACCACTGTCAATCCGTCAAGCATATAGTACTTGTAATTTGAAAAAGTCCTTGCACCTTGTGTCCGCACGTACTGTAAGCCTATATATGACTATACAACGCACTTTAGCTTTGTGTGTGAACTTTTTGAAGAAGTAGGTTATATAGAAGTAAATCAAAATTATGCAGTATTGGAAGCTCATCTTTATTTGTTAGTTCATAAAGAGGACGAAAAATGAAACAAAAGTATGTAAGAGGGAAGAATGACTTAATTATTTACAGACAAGTGCGAAAGGCACTGGCTCAAGTCGTCGGCGCATAAATCAAATGTAAAGATAAAGAATCATGGTTTTAATGCACATAAAGTCTTTTCACATAAAAAGCACATAAAGTCTTTTCCAAGTATTAATCACAGCAAATGTTTTTGCTTATTTAGCGCACTTGACCTCTAGGTGTTTCACGATTCAGTTATGGGCATCCTAAATGTCACTTTGTATCATGGTTCGTTATACTGTAACTTCCTAAACAGCAGTATTGAAATATTTATTGAAAGCATGTAACTTTTAAGGTGCTAAATGCTCTTAACCAAAAGGAAATCTCATTGTGAGAGAAAACCAAATTCCATTTTCTTCAAAGATGTACTTATAACACTATCTATCCCTATTCAAGTCAGTTTCAAATCTTTTCTTAAATTTCCTTTGATTTCTAACTGTAGGCTTCGATGCACATACTGCACACTGGGGCCTCGGCAAGACTAACCTGGATTTAACAATGAAATTCAGCCTTTAAAAGTGTCTGGCCGGCAAGGACGTATATATTCAGCCTAGAATAATTTTCTGACGTCTATAAGAATGTATAAATACGTGCCTCTTACAATATACCCAAGAAATTAAGGCACTATATTAAAAGTATATAAATTCAGGTATAAAGAACCAAGGGCATTAGAAGAAGTATCGCGTAGAAGTATCTAAGTAACCCAAACATAAACCGCTGCTTCTGGGAATAGAAATACAAATCTTATCAAATCAGTTATATTAAATAACCAAACGTAATAAAAAACTATATAATTTTCAAAATAGGATGGCAAGTAACAAGCCCCGAGACACTGTAGTTAGAACTTCTTTAGAAGCTACTTACTCATGAGCATTTGATTAATTTTTTAAGCAAAGAGTGCATTAATAAAGATTAATTTTATGTAATTAAATAAGTATCACTTACCTTTTAATTCTCTTGATTCTGCTTTCTGATAACTCAATGTAATGATCTAAGGTATCGATGATCAACCTCTGGGTGTCAAGAAGAGTTTCGAGTCCAGCTAAAGCAGAGTACAGTTCACCGTTCACCGATGCATTCAACAATACACTCCAAATGGTAAATGAAAATACGAGCATATTATTCTGAAAGAAAAACCTGCATACTTATGAGTTATTATTCCAGCTAGTTTAAGGCAATCATATTTGACAACTTAGACAATTGAAAATCTCCTGTTGGAGATTCCATATCGAACTATGAAAGAAATTATAATAAGTAGAATGTTGTTTCTAATCTGTTCACCGACAATGATTCTGAGATTCTCTGTTAAAATTAAAGCAGAAGTTTAAGATACAGAAAACAATTCAGGTATCTAATTGATTGAGCAGTTAGATGAGAACTTTTACAGATTGTAGGGTAACCATGCATTTTTCCCAAGTTAGAAACGCTTTCGGTTTTAGAATTTACATAAAGTTATAAGGTATTTTCTCCCTTCTTTCCATGTACCTTCGTGGTGTAATCTGAAGCATACTCGATGCGTATTCGAGAAGTCCGGGGTTCGAGTCAGTCCCGGCGATGGCAATACCCATTTTTCACGTTTCCTGCTTAAAAAAAAAAAAAAAAAAAAAAAAAAAAAAAAAAAAAAAAAAAAATCTGAAATGTTTCAGATTTTAAATTACGTCCAAAGGGGCGTTTTTTAACATTTTGTGTGTTACCTTTCTTTATTAAATATCATGTTCCTCGCACTTAAACCATAAGATCCAGTGCAACAGCAATATCGCAAAATAGTTTTAAAACGAGCATATCTGTAGAATTTCCGATACAGAGACTCACGCGCTGGAGATAAAAATGTTTTTTCTGCACAACGTTGCCATTGCTCGCTTTGAAATCCTTGAGTTTGTTAATCAAAAATTCGTCAAAGTTTTAAAAAATAGGAAATCGATCATAAAACAAATTTCAAATTTCAAATTTGGTCTTTCACATGCTCATATTCGTTGGAGGATTACGTTATTCAAAATTCGATGACTCTATGTACCGTTGTTTTATCACAATACGAGAAATATACATACATTTATGCAGATTTTTCATTATTTAATTTCTTCAAATATAATGCAGGACTCTAACATTTTGTGGCAACAGTTTGAAAAGTGAACCGACATTTATGAGTCCGACGCAAAATGCCAAAACGAAACTAATAGTCCTTCGGGATTCAAATCCCTTTGGACTAAAAAAAAAAAAAAAAAAAAAAAAAAAAATTCTAATGACTATACAGAGTTTAACTACAAACTGTCATTTCAGTAAAATGTTAGTTATTGCTGTTCTGTTATTGATAAATTCTTTATTCTTTTGTTTGAGAAGATAAGTTGCCAAGATTTCAGGTATCTAGGCCATTTGTTAAAGATATTTGACAAGCAGAATATTTTCTTAATATTATTTTTTTTACTTGAATGGCTTTCTTTTCCATATTAAGAAAATCAAATGGAAAAAACTGGTAGAACAGTTATTCTAGAATTATAACAGAACTTTAGCAGGCGTTAAATATCAGTTAAAATTTATTAAAAAGAGAAAACAATTTCGTTATGAAAAACTGAAAATGCTTTTACAGTGCGTTGTCTTATACGATACTGAAAACGCAGCACCCAGAATATGGGATATCTTATTGTGCAATTTATGCGCGGTATTTCAAAAATTCCATTTAATTGAAAACGCCAATGTGTTTTTATGAGAGGAAATTCCACACAACTGGCCCATCAAAACCAGTATAACGTCATAAGTTAACAGACCTCTATTTCGATGCATGTTGGATGAAATAATTCAAAGAAAGACATACTTTCTAAAGATTAATGAAACAGTTGAAAAAAGTTCTAAATCTTCTGCATACGGAGTGAACAGAACTTGATGTTTCCAGGTACATGTTTGGAGAACTTTATTTCCTTAAGAAAGGAGAATATCATATTCGGGTGTTTCGCACACTTACTGAAGAAGAATTCATTTATGAATGCAGATCACCTTGAGGCTGTTGAAAAGGAAGATCATGGAACCTGTTTTGTTTACAAATAGGTTACATTCCATACTTTTAGAATGTTTAATCATCACAGCAAAAGACAGCAGGCTGGTGAATAGCCTTATGTAACATTTCCGTTGGAAAAAAGGCTCGCCTAATGTTAACAGTTGTCTCTTATCGGCTATAAAAAAACTTCCAAAGTGCTAATAACAAGCAAAGGTTATCTCGATGTGTTAAAAATGTTTTTAATGAAAGACCTAATTTCATTTGGCATTTATGATATGGTTATGAATCAGTAAGAAGTGCATTACTGTATTTTTCTAACAACGTACGTAGTTATCGTAGCAATGATTTCACTAATCATTGGATTGGAGCACAAATGTGGTTGAAAGTAATACTCACAAATAGAATTCGCAAAAATATGGGTACTTCCTTATTATAGCAGCTTCCAAGATTGAATAGCTAACCAATCGAGATATCCCGCCACGTGTTCCTATACCTCGCTACATGATACATCTCGGTTGATTAGCAATTAAATTTTGGGGGACCGCTATAATAAGGAAGTACAAAATATGGATTCGACATTCACCCAGTCACTCATTTCTTGATTTCTTTGCTTGAGGTTTTATAAAATTAAAGATCTACGGGTTAAAGATTTAAAAATATATACCAAACAAAATTTCGAATTTCAAATGCTGCCGATAAAAATACTCATGTTTCAGGTCTCGTGTTCCGGAAAAATGTTTCATTTTAGAAGAGGTTGGAGTTTATAGAGAACTTTAAAAAGGACATGTTGAATGAAGTGTTTGTATGATTCTCCACTGTGTATTTCTAAGTTACAGTTGAAAGTGAGGAATCTTAAGATACTAGTAAGCGAATAATCGCTTGAGTTCGTGAGGTAGAAAACAACAAGTGAGAAGGATGAAATAACCCTTTATTATTCCAACTAAAGTTTAACGAAACTCCTCCATGGAGTTGTACAGTAAAGCCGACACTCGGGCTTCAACTTAAGAGACTAAGAAATAAACTAAACTAATCTTAATTAAAAAGATTTAGCCGAAGCTATCAAAATTCTAACAGAGTCTGCCACTTAACGCTAAGTGACTGCAAAGCTATCAAGGGCCAAAAGTACGGCCGAGCGTAATAATAGCTTACGGGAGAGTAGCCTAAAAAGGCGGACGCGTGCTAGCCAGAATATCTGGTATCTCTCTAACTAAGACTGTAGAACTTCGCGCTTAAATACCGCTCTTCCTCATTAGCATTCAGACGGGATTCTAAAACTACGTTCTTGTCGGAAGTGTTAAGTTGAAATCAAGAAGCGATAGGAAAGAATGTTTAACTCAAAATTTAACTGTTAATAAAATTAACATTATCCTTCCATGTTTCTAAATTATTTAAGCATTCTATTCTCCTGAATCATTATTTTGGATAATAAACATTCTTCCGATACAAATGGACCAAGACTTCTGAAACATCATAAATTTCATTGCATCTGCCTCACCTTTCATATTATCACAGCATTTTAAAAAAAATTTAAGATTATTAAATACTTTACGAGACCTACTTTCATTGTTAGTAACGTATAAGTCTTTGCAAGGCTTTGCTTTGCCATTGGTTGCCATAACAAAAATACTTGGATCATACGAAAAATCTGAAAACGATAAATTAGTATAAAAATTAAACTATAATGTAGAATTTACCACATTTGGACTTATAATATTAGTGCAGGTCAAATTTTAGCTGAATTGAAAAATAGAGAAATTTACAATAAATAGCAATGTGACTTTTAAATAAAGGAATTTGAAATGAAGTTCTTTATATTGTTACTAATGCCACGGCAAATATAAATTTCGTAAATATATCTTAAATCTCCGTACCTCACAAAGTTAGACATTCGATACAAACAGGTGAAATCCAAAGCAGAACTGGCTAGCTGCGAAGCTGAAAGTTAGTCGCTGAATCAAATGGTAGTTATGAACTGCAAATTAAGTTTCTGTCGCTTCACCTATGCTTCTTTATTCGATTTATGGTTTACTTTTATAATTTTAATAATAATAAAAAAAAATATGAAAGCTTTCAGAATTTATATTACGCCCAAAGGGGCGTGTTTTTTAACGTTTTGTATGTTACCTTTATTTATTAAATATCATGTTCTTCGCACTTAAACCATAAAATTCAATTCAACAGTATTATTACAAAATAAAAGACCGTATCTTTATAATTTCCGATACACAGTCTCGCGCGCTTGAGATGCAAATGGCTTTAGCCTTGTAGAGACACTAGGTATTTTTGGAAGCAGGCAAGAGGAAAAACTAGCAATCGCCTTCGCCGGAAATCGAACCACGGACCTCTGAAACACCGGCTCAGTGTGCTGATCACTATACCACGAAGGCACGCTAGGAAGGCGGGAGAAATACCTTACATACTCCCCCTTTTAAAGGGCGATTGAGGTTTTTAGAGGACCCAATCGCCAAATCCTGAGTGAGGAGAATCATCATCCAACACCTTTTAAGAGGGCGCCACTGTAGAGACATTAGGTATTTTTAGAAGTAGGCAAGATGAAAAATTAGCAATCGCCTTCGGCGGGAATCGAACCACGGATCTCTGAAAACCGGCTCAGTGTACTGACCACACCACGAAGGCACACTAGGAAGGCAGGAGAAATACCTTATAGCCTAAAGGGCGTTAGCCCAGAAATGCTACTAATTTCGTTCTGGCATTTTGCGTTGATTCACTTTTCAAACTGTTGCCACGAAATATTACAGTCCTGTATTATAGTTAAAGAAATAAACATAATAAAGAATCTGTATAAGTGTATGTATGTTTCTCGCATTGTGATAAAACAACGGTACCTAGAGCCGTCAAATTTTGAATAACGTAAGCCTCCACCTAATATTGGTATCTGGAAGCTCTAATTCGGATTTTGTTTTATTATCCATTTCCTACTTTATCAAACATTAAAGAATTTTTGATTAACAACTTCAAAGTAAGGAATAGCAACACTGCACGGAACAAAAAACATTTTTATCTTTTTAGACTGTGTATCGAAAATTCTAAAGATATGCTCGTTTTAAAATTATTTTGCGATGCTGCTGTTGAATTGAATTTTATAGTTAAAATGCAAAGAACATTTAATAAATAAAGGTAACACACAAAAGGTTAAAAAAAAAGTCTCTTTCGGCGTAATGTAAAATCTGAAAGCTTTCAGATTTTTTCTTTTCGTATAGTGTTGCCATTGCTCGCTTTGAAATCTTGAGTTTGCTAATCAAAAATTTGTTAAAGTTTTATAAAACATGAAATAGATAATAAAACTAATTCCATATCTGAGCTTCCAGATGCCGATTATTTAATTCAGATTCTTCATTATTTAATTTCATAAGTAAAGAAGAATTTATAAAATTATTTAATTTCTTTAAATATAATGCAAGGCTCTAATATTTGGTGGCAACAATTTGAAAAATGTGAAAACTATTTATAGTGAACCAACGCAAAATGCCAAAATGAAATTAATAACCCTTCTGAGCAAATTGCCCCTCTGGGCTAAAAATGGCGCGTGATATGGAAGGCGTGAATCGGTTAAGAAAGAACAACTAAATATTAAGGTAAATTTGTACTGTTAAAAAAATGTAAAAAATCTTATAAATTTAACTCATTCATTGATGAATTAAAAAGTTTAATAACAATTCTTATTTGCTTCTATTAAACTAGATAGCTTGAAGCTAGGATAAAACTAGAATTTTTCATTTTTTTAAAATATGAAATAAATTTTTTAATGAATTATACAAATATGTATACGCTTATTTACTGAAACTTAAACAGGTAGGAAAGTGTAACCAATTTAGCTCTTAATATATTAATTATTATATTATTACTATTAATTATTATAGCTCTTAATTATTATATTTACCCATTTTTGTTACAACTTACTAAGTTAAATAAAGATTAAGCGAAGTGTTTGAACTGATCACTTACCTTTTTTTACAGTTTTTATCCAAACTGACAAATAGTAAAAGAACTAGATTCATTCACGAGTCTTACAACGCTAAAAAATAATCAAAATTTCCTAATTCATCGAAGGGATATCTGTGTAGTAAAGAGGTGCTCTGCTTTTTCTTCATCAAAGAGTTGCTCTCATAGCCAACGTGCAATGTCACAGCATTTTTTTTTTTTTTAAATGGGTGGGGATTATAAATTCCAGTTGTGAGGAGAAAACTGCAATAATTTTCTTCCCTCTGAAAAGATATTCAACAGACTGGCTTCATCCATGAAAGCAAAGGGTTGGGCAACTCTTTATGTTTCAGTGCATTTCCAAGTAGAAGAAGAGAAAGGAAATTCGCGGTTCATAACATTCAAATAGAATTTTCAAATAGAGCCTTTCTAAGAATTTTTTGTAAATGTGTTGTTTGACCAGTTCGATTTCTTTTAAGCGCATTTTCTAAAAGAAAAATTAATATTCTGGTATGATCAGTAGCAAGAAATAAATAGGACTTTAAAACCAAGAAGATAAATTTTAGTTTTCATCAATCAAAAATTAATTAAAATTTCAAGGACTTCAAATACGTTGTATATGACAAGATCATGGAAGTAAAAAGCCTATTTCAAAGCTTACACGGGAAAGGACTTCGACGGTAATGATATAAACAAGTAGCTGTAGATGGCAAGACAGCTGATCTGCTGTTCACATATAGAATATGCTGTCAAGCTTTCTGGTATATTACCACAAAAAATGATAGTCCGGTTAAGGAAGAACTTGATGCAGTTTTGGCACTTTAACACATTTTATTTCTTAACAAAACAAGGCTTTTGTTATGGAAAAATATTTTTAATGAAGGCACAGATAAATTGGTGCTAACTGTGCTCGTTCTTGATTGAATTTTTGTCTTTTTAATATCTGAAATAAAAACCTGTACCAGCGAACAGTAAAAGCTTTTTTAAATGTGTTTTATTAAGGCTAAATAATTTCTTCGTTTTGTTTGGTTGTTTGGCTTTTAGTTCGCAAACTTTTAAATTATTATTAGTTGAAGCCTTATGAAAGTACCTGCGTCATTAACTTTATGCAAGAATCTCGTGATAAGATTAATTTTGAAATGATACTGTTGCGTTTTTCTTTTCTGACTCCAGTTGTTACGTTATTTTCTTCCTTCACGTTCGTACGGGGTTTGTAGATTTGGAGTGAATAACGACGACACTTGATGAAGTATCGAAACACACTTTATTGGCCAGTATTGTCAGGACAGCTCCAAAACACGTTCACAGTCGTCGATGAACTACTATTAACACGCTGACACGATCAGTGACACAACCTCCATGTGATCAGGCTATCACGGTAGAGACAGCTTCACGGCTAAGCGCTAGAGTACAGCTCCCGACTCTTGTTCGTCGTTCTCGGAACTCCACGTACTCTCGGGAATCTCCACGCTACAACTCGCGATGCACTCGACGACACACAGAGCACAGATCCCGACTCTTCGGTTCAGTGGTTGCTGGAGCTCAACACGCTCTCTCGACGATGCACTAACCACGATACACTACGAGACTCTTTCGTGCACTCGACGACCCACTCGGCACTCGCTGCACGGCTGTTAACTCGATTGACTCCGCAGGGATTGACTCACTAGACGAGACACCAACTCGACCTAACTGTCAGCTCGCTAGCCGAGCCACACACTCAATTCTAACTGCGGACCAGCAGGGTTTATATAGCTTTCGGCTTGTGTTCGAGAACATTCTGGGCTAAACCGGTAAGGATTCTTTCCAAAAGGTTCTCCATCCGTCCATGGTATATCGCCAATTTTGTCGCCGAATGTCACGAAATGGGCGATTCCTCGCCAAATGTGACAATCCTGCCTTTCCTTTCCATTTTATGGCAACCCTAACTAAAACTACTTTGCGGGGAAGCCATCTTACCGCGCCTGTACATTTCGTAACAATACAGTTTAGGGAGTTTAGATAAAAACATTTGTTATTTTCATGAAGGGAAGGGGGAGTAACGAAACTAAAATACAGAATTATGGGACTACAGTAAATTAAAGTTAAATTTTGATTTGAGTAATTTTTCTATTACATTTTCTCTCCTCCATTTCTAGAATTTAAAAAAGTCTTAACCACAGAAATCTTTAAAAAAAAAATCCCGTGGTTAAGCCTTTAAAAAAAAAAAAAAAAAAAAAAAAAAACATTAAAGAATGAGCTGCAAAATTACTAAATAGAAACATAAATCGTGAAATTTTGATATAAATAATATTTTAAATACTGTTGCTAAAACGGAGCATAACTAAAATAACTACAATTTATGTCAGCGAGCTCCGCATTTGTGCAGAGATGTACATCGCTCAAAAGCGCATGGAAAATAACGATTTACGCCAGCAGAGCATACTAGTAGAGCATTATAGAAAACTAACCGCTCAAGGGCTCTTTCTACAACCTCAATGAACCTTTTACTCACACTCAATCTGTTATTTAATATTCTTATTTTCTTTTCCGTCCATATATAAAACTTTGTCCGATAATTTTAAATCACCGTATATCAATAAAAGCTCTTATGCGGCTTTTGTTCTTGCAATCATTAATCGTAGACATGCACCTTCACTTACAAAAACGTTTTAAGCGATGTAAATATTCATATTTTGAAATTTTTTAATTAAAAATATGAGTTTTGTAAAAAATTTGAAAGTTAAATTTTATGCTTCACCACGGTCTCTATGCTTACATTTAGATAAAATACGTAATCTAAATTTCTTTCTTTGCTTCTACAGAAGAGGTATTTTGAGTAATTGTAGATCTTACATTCGTGTGTTTCACTTTCATTTAGTAAAATTATTTCTCAGATGTATGAAAACGAAATAAAAACATTTATGAAACTGACAAAAATATTTTTTTAATATTTGAAAAAAAACTTAATATTTCAAAATATTTTTCTTGTTATAAAGTTAGTTTTGAAAGTACGTACATGTGGGAATATGGAGAACGGGAGTCAAAGACTTGAAATATCTTAGACTAATATAGAATTCCAAACGCAATTAATGATTGGAAAGGGAATTGTTAAGGCAGGAACAGAAAATGGTTGCTTTTGAACGCTTTAGTCGAGTGCCAAGCACTTTTTAAGGCTGTTATTTGTTCTTTCTTTCTTTCTTTCTTTTTTTTTTTTTTTTTTTTTTTTTTTTTTTTTTTTTTTTGAAGGATTCATATTTAAACCTAACTAGCTGTAATAGGTCCAGAAAAACAAAGGACCAAAGACGCAATTGAAGTTAAGACAAAAAGATAGCAATTCGAGACTAACGAATCTGTAAGTATTATTTTAATTTTATTAACAGTTAAATTTTAAGTTCCTTTCCTGTCAAATTCTTAACTTCAACTTACTACTTCCGGCCAGAACGTAGTTTTGGAATCTTGCTGAATATTTAATGAGGAAGAGCGGTATTTAAACCACGAAGTTACTTACTGAGTCAGAGAGAATCAGATTTACGCGCGTCTGCCTTTTTGGTCACTCTCTCTCTCTCAAAGCTGTTATTACGCTCGGCCGTACTCAGGCCCTTGCTAAGCTTCGTAGTCAAATAAGGAAAAGGGGCCAACTCGTTCTGAACCTTGATAGCTTCGCCTATACTTCTTTAGTTAATCTTAATTTTAGTTTAATTCTTAGTCTTTTAAGTTCAAGTCCAAGTGCGGGCTTTGTTTGTACACTCCCAGACGGACTTTTGTTAAATCTTATTGGAATAATAAAGGGTTACTTAACCTTCTATCTTGTTGTTTCTTGTCACCGAACTAAAGCGATTATTCGCTTATCAGTTCTTAGATTCTTCATTTCCAACATTAACTTAGAATTCCAAAGTGAGGAACTCTACAAATCTTTTACGGACTACACAACAGTTAGAAGAGGTTAACTGCTAGACTGAAACCCAAGGTGCCGATTTGGTGTCCTGCGTAAGACGTTGATGTATGTGTGTGTGTCTTTCCTTCGTTCCTCAGTGATGCAATATCGATCTAGCCCAAGGGTCAGCAACCTTTTAGCCAACAGACATTGGCTGTATAAGGGAAGATCCACATATTCACTTCCCATTTCTTTCATAAGAGATTTACACTGGTGTGCAAAAATTAAGGACGAAGTCGAAAAATTAGCATATCAGCTGAACGAAGAGGCAGAGCGGACAAAAAGACCAATCAGGAGATCAAGTAAGGTGATGTACCGTAGCACATGCGCAGATATGCAGGTAGACGTAATGGGAGAATGTCTGAGTAGTATAAAGCATGTTGTCGGTGTAAGATCAGTATTTCTGGCAAAGAGATTGCATGCCGTATAGCAGTTAAAATCACACCGAGTTGCTGCCTCAGCGAGAAATGGCGAATAATCAATCTGTTAGACGACATCTGGATGCTTTTACCCGAGGTCGAATGATTGGGAAGTTGGAGGAAGGCCGCAGTGTGACAAGTGTGGCTGCAGAGTTCGGAATAGCTCACAGCATCGTTTCACGACTTTGGAGACAATTTCAAACTACAGGAACAGCTATCCGGGGGTTTAGTAGTGGTCGTCCACGAGGAACCACACCCGCAGATGACCGGTATATTGCCTTACAGGCCAGAAGAAACAGGCGGCAGACAGCGGGAGAAATCGCTAGACACACGACACAGGCGACTGGACGACCGATATCGCGTTTTACCGTGGCCAGAAGACTGCACGGTGGTGGTCTGTTTGCACGACGTCCTGTACGGTGTTTACCTCTAACGCCTGCCCATCGGAGAAGGCGTTCTCTGTGGTGCCGGGAACACCGGAATTGGAGATACAATGAATGGGGACGAGTACTCTTTACAGATGAGAGCAGATTCAGTCTGAGTAGCGATTCTCATCGCATACTCATCTGGAGAGAGCGAGGAAGCCGCAATCATCCCTCGAACATCATTGAAAGGGACAGGTATGGAGGTGGCGGTGTTCTCGTTTGAGGAGACATCATGCTTGGTAGTCTTACAGACCTTCACATCTTCGACGCAGGTTCACATCTTCGACCTGTTATTGTAACGAGATTCTTCTTCCATATGTGCGTCTTTTTAGAGACGCTATGGGTCCGCAGTTCCTTTTCATGGACGACAATGCACCATGTCATCGCACAGTAGCTGCCGAACAGCTCTTAGAGAGTGAGGATATTGAACGTATGGATTGGCCGGCACGATCTCTGGATCTCAATCCCATCGAGCATGTATGGGATTTTCTAGGCAGACGCTTGGCAGCTCGTACCTTACCACCAGTAACGATTCCGGAGCTTCGATTGGCGCTGCAAGACGAATGGACAGCAATGCCTCAACAACTCATTGACACCCTTATTCTCAGCATGGGCAGACGATGTGAAACCTGCCCAGCAGTCAGGGGAGATCATATAACCTATTAAAGACCGGATGTTTCTTGCTGGACACCCATCACAGGGATGTTTCGGCCTTCAGTCGCATTGCGCTCCATGCTACTTTTTCAATAAAGCTTCTTTTTATCCCTCTGATTTCTCTTTTAGTAAGTGTTGCTTACATTACTTATGTCCTTACGTATTGGGGATCTTACGGTATTAAATGTGTTGATTGGAAAGCTTTTGTACAAAGTTATATTGAAAATACCGTCTCGTCCTTAATTTTTGCACACCAGTGTAAATTGTGTACCAATGAAGAACGAGACACTATAAAATTAACTATTTTAAAAATAGCGTTCAATGCAGAAATTAAGCGCTGTGACGAAATTTTGACAACTAAACTTTCCTCATGTATTATGCGATGGAAACTGCATACTTTATGTCCAATATTATTTTCAAGAAGTTTGACAAATTGACTTTCCTTCCCAACCAGTGCAGGAGCACAACCAGTTGTTACGCAAAATAAAGCAATATATACAGAATAAGCGATTCATATTAATGTTTTTTCTTTAAAAGTAATTTTAAAATGAAGAAAAAATACCCTGTCCCTTAGTTGTCCCAAATAGAAGAATCAAGCTGCATAATTCCTCATAAACTCGATTCTACACTCATGTCCATAAATTAAGGATAATGCAAAATCAGGCAAAGGAAGAGTTAGAAGCAAAACAAATTTGACTTATTTGTAAAGCTTATTTATTAAACAAAAGGTAAAGAGCAAAAAAAGATGCTATATGTTTGATATTATTAAAAAAATAAGCGATTTTGTCTCCCTGGAGCAAATTACAAAAAAAAACCTATTTACAAAAAACCAATATTACATGGTTGATATGATAGTTAATACATTGTATGTCTCCCAGACGATGCAATACAGTCCGTACAACGCCTAGGCATGCTGAGTATCAAATTATCGATCTGATCTTGAGGGATATTACACCACTCAAAAAGCAATGCTTTCCGAAGTTCCGGTAGACATGTAGGAGGAGGTTAATGGGCTGCAACTCGTCGGCCAAGCATGTCCCACACGTGCTCTACTGGATTCCAGTCTGGTGAGAATGCTGGCCAGTCCATACGGGTGATGTCCTCCGATTGAAGGCATTCCCTTACGATGTTTGCACGGTGAGGACGGGCGTTGTCATCCATAAACACAAATTGTGCGCCCATGCCGCCCCGAAACAAACGTACATGTTGTTCCAGAATTACTTCCCGATAGATTTGGCTTGCCATGGTTCTAATTTGAACATGCAGGTCAGTTCTGGAACCCAGAATAATTCCACCCCAAACGAGCACTCCTGCACCACCGTAAGGATGTCGTTCAATGATGTTTCCTTGGTGGTAACGGGTACCTGGAGCTCTCCATATGAAAGTCCGCCGAGAATCATACAGCAAGGTAAGCCTGAACTCGTCGGAAAACATCACACAAGTCCACTGTTGCGGTGTCCACAATGCATGCTCTCTACTCCAGGTTAACCGCAGGCGACAGTGAGTTGCAGTAAGTGGAACGCATCTGACAGGTCTACGAGCCATGTAGACCAATCTGCCCAAAGCGTCTGTACACGGTCTGCCTTGAAATTGTCGCACCAGTGGCTGAAGAGAGCTGACGAGATAGGTCTGAGGCTGTGCTCCGCTTGTTCCTTTTGGCAGTAACTGCCAAATACCGGTCCACATTCGGCGTTGTAAGTCTGGGGCGACCTGTGCTGTAACGTCTACTCACATTACCATCAACTTGGAATCGTTATCAAAGACTGGAGATGACACTCTGGGCAATTCCAAGTTCGTCTGATACTTCCAGTTGGGTACGCCCACATTCCAGACAGCCGATAATTCTACCACGTAAAATATCATCCAAATGCGTCCTTTGTGTCATAACTATTCGGTTATTGCACTGAAATGCTTATAAAGCGCCTGAGAACAATTTTACTTCTTTGCCTGTATTCCTTATATATCACTCTCTTACACTCTCGTCATTGTGACGTACCATCGGTGTCATCTCGTTACTTCCTGAAATTTGCATATGGTTCTTGGAGATGTGTGTAGTGATGTGTGTGATGTAGTACAGGTGATATATTTATTTTAGAGTTCGATTTCCGCGTGTCTCCGAATTATCTTAATTTATGGACATGAGTGTATATCCGAACATCGTTCACATTGGCGCGCAGCATCTTTCACGTTGGTACTTTCATCAAGAGCCAGCGCTAACTGCAACAGTTTCTTATATTCTAGAATTCTGTTTTTGTTGTAGCATTTTCTACCACTTCAGTTATTCGTCTTTCAACAGTTCGCTGAGAAACTTGTATTTCTTGAATTCGGGATAATATTGTTTGCAGATTTTTTAAATCGCTGAACAATATTTCAACACTTTTTAAAAATGTGTCCTTTATATTTTCACCATCTGTGAAAGATGTGCTTTTGGCAGCTACACATTGAGCAATTACGAAACTACGTTCGGTCGCTTTAGGTTTGGTTCCCACTGCTTGACAAAAAAAAAAAAAAAAGTTTACTTGGTTCTTACATCCAGTAAGCTCATTTTATAACTCCACATTTCTCATCGGATTCTTAAATGTAGACTGATGCTTAGTTTAAAAATTTCTTTGTACTCTTGAAGTGGGACATACGACGCTTTCGCGACATAACACACATTCATCAAACTTTTTCGTTGTACGAATCCATATTCATTCATCCAAGAGTCTTGAAAACCGTGAACATCAAGCTTTCCCTTTTAGTGGCCATTTTACTAAGTATGTAGGTATGAATTATCCCAATAATTAAACAAATAAAATACAACTTTTCACAATAAAACTAAGAACGTGTCGTAAAGTAACCTATAGCGAACAACGTCCATCAAACTAAATTCGATTTTCAACTGAAATCATACTCGATAACCATGCATCGGCGCGATGAACCGAACGAAAGGAGAGAAAAGCATGCTTTTATTACAGTCATTGTTACAATGATTACAACCAACATTATTACAATCCCTCACTTTTCTTTCTAATTTTATGCACCCAAGAAACGGTTTTTCCTTTTAAATTTATTTTATCATTAATTAGTGACTTTAAATTACGAAATTAAAAAATTAGGAACACGATTGTCAGAAAATATATGCAGTAAAAGGCAGATTCAGTGCATTTTAAAAGAAAAGAAAGCAGCTTGTTAAGAAATGTTATTAAAAATTCTAAAAACGTTACATAAAAATATGCACTATTTAGCTTTGCCTTGATTTAAAGGCGTATGGGAATAAAAAATTCCAGCTAGAACCAAAAATCTACAACTTATGCACGAAATCAGTGAAGTTAAAGAATTTAGAGTAAGACAGTCTGTTCTCTGAACAACTTTTTTAAAATTTTATATTGCGAAAATGAATCTGTCAACAAGGCTAATATGACACTGGTTGCAGAACTGTCGTCTTTAATAAAATATTAGGGTTTCAAGAACATTTATAACGTTCTTACGATTGATCTTACAGTTAGTTGCAAAAACGTATAGTATTGAAAACGTAAAGTAAAGGATAACGGTTAATCTTTTGTGTCAGAGAAAGGGGGGACAGGAACACCATTAAAAATAATTCTTCATGAAACGATAACGTTCTATAAAAATAACACGATACATCTATACATCGTGTTGAGTATTAAGCGAACAGAAAAGTCCTAGAGGGGTGATTCTATTTTTACTAAATAGATTAAAAAATTAGTTCAGAAATTAAATTAATAAAAAACAGAAAATGGTGTATTACTACTTTTACACAATGGGCAAAATACAATTAAGCAACTTTGATTTTGTTTTGATGGTATCTTCGAATAATATGGACCATAGTCTTAAAATTAGCAAATTTTTTTCCTATGGCGGGCACTCAGCCGACTTTGGTTTGCATACAATTATGGCCAGAAGAGGTGCACTTTATTTCGGAGGCACCTAATAGGTGGGCCACTTTTTTCTCCTATGTATCTCTTAAAATACAAGGCTCTTTTAAATCTCTCAAATTAAATTTGTTGAAAACTTGAAATACCTATGGTTAATTATAAACAATAGACTTTCCTGGCTCCCTCACCTTCGCAACCTCAAAAAGAAAGTGTATTCTCTTAACAACAATATGAAACGCACAACAGCGGCTAAATGGGGCATTTCATCTCCTCTTTTGAAAATATGATATCAAACAGTCACTGAGAAAATCTACGGAGCAAGTATTTGGGCCAATTCCCTAACTAAGCAAGAGAAACATCCACTTCAAACAATCCAACGGCCTCACCTTCTTCTAATTTGTCAAGGATACCATACAACCTCTTACAGCAGCAGTACAGGTCCTTTTGGGATTACCTCCGTTGGACCTTGTAGTACAGAGAAAATCAACTCTGTGCGGTGTCTTGCGTCTTGGACAGAATCGGACCCTGTAGAATCAGGAGTACTTTGCAGCAAACTTTGAATCAAAAATCTCATCTCCTCCTTTTCACCCCTCTGCCATGGACCTTCGGAATCATATAACTTACCAAGTAGCCAGTCTAGTCACAGATCACTTTTCAATATTCAAAGATATGTCCAGTATGGATACAGGGACAGCAGTGGATTTTGCATTTTAAAGGAATACTCAACGCCGATGGCGAAGGCGACCGAATAAAAATAATTCTGTGTTTCAGGCGGAATTGCTCGCAATTTTAAAAGCAATTAATCTTTCATATCGACTTCCGAGCCCTGGGTTTACCTACAGTGATTCTCTCTCTAGCCTTAAAGCAATTGCAGGATTTAAAATCAGAAGTCCAATGGTGCATAACATACAGAAAATGTTACTTAATTTTGACTCCGCAACTCGACCAGTATTGTGCTGGGTGCCTGCACATACAGGCATTTTTGGAAATGAACTTGCTGATGCTACGGCTAAGGAGGCGGCAAAGGGCACGAATTTGCCTGAATTCTCTCTTCCTCTACCGAGCTCATATCTCAAGAAACTAACTAGTATGGCAGCTTTCACGACAGTGGCAGCTTGGGTAGGATACTGCTAACACAGGAAGTAGAACGCATAAATTTGTCCCAAAGGTCTCAACGAATTTCCTTTTCAGTTCCTCGGCACTCATAACATTTTTAACAGGGCACGGATCATTTTTAACTTATCTCTTCAGATTTGGCCTTTCTGACACTGAGCAATGCGAGTGTGGAGCGACGGGAAGTCTGATCATTATGTTTTCAATTGCCTCTTGACGTCAGCTTTCCATTTAAACAGACCAGCGGACACTTTCTGGAAGGAATGGACCAACAATTTATTAAGACAACCAATAGCATCATACAGTGGTGTTCCGAAAATGTTTCATTTTTTAAAACTCCACATCTTTAAGCCATTAAGATTTACTCAGATCCATTATGACTATATAGAATCTTAAACTGACCTGTTCTATTCAACTTTTCCATATTGACTTCTATTCATCCCCTGGAATGCACTTCCTTTGAGAAACTCTTTGAATTCTGTGGGCGAGACATGCCAAAGCGTAATCATATGCACAGTGTATCTATTTACAGGCAAGGACCTATTTTCTTTCAAACCTGTGACTATCATTACAATCATAAGTGAATTGATACGGCTCTAAACCTTATACCTCGCAAGGTTGCTCTATAAATGTTGGCTAAATTGTCACCTGTATAAGTGCATCCCCTCTCCAACTTTTATTTATTTCTTCATAGTGTTAGTTTTGTGCTATATTTCACATATGCCTTTCTGATGTTGCCACACATTGATGATAATGACATTATTGTTTGTGGCACAATATAAAGTTCTTTCGTAAATTATTGCAAGAAACTATGTTCCTACAGAAACTCTTCATATCCATATAATAGCGAACTGCATATGTTACAGTGCTCTTTGCAGCAACTTATAATCCATGTATTGTGTAATCCATAACTGTATAATCCATGTTATTGTGCATGTTATAACTACGTACATTCAATTTTTAAGGTATTTCATCGCAAGCTATTATGCTGATAAATACTGTTTTTCATTCTTTGTATACTAATAGCAGAAATCTACTTTTATTTTCTGAAAATATTACTGTGTATTTTCTATGCAACTGCCTACGGAATTGCGAAATTCGTAATCTATGTATTAAATATACGGTATATCATTGGTTTGTAACTGAATTCATAATGTTGTAACATACATAATGCCGAAAGTTGGAGTTGTAATCGTATTTAGCTTGAGCTTTGTACAAGTAACTTTTAATCACAAGATTTTGTAACATTAATTTTGCACTACATCAAGATCATTATTACTTTGTTTCTTCTTCATAACTGTTTATTTTCCTATTATATTAAGATTATAATATCTGAATGCTTTTTAGTTGCTTCAAGCAAAGATGACAATGCAGTTATTCTTGGATTGTGACTCTGTAACTTGATTATGTTAAATTAATGCCTGTCTGATCTGGCTTGGCCAACTGAGGCTGTAGCAGAGCTGGTAGTAGACTTCCACTGACCAGGCACTATTCCGCTTAGTAATCTTTTAGATAATCTTAGGTAGGAAGCCTTCTCAGTGGTACTATATGCTATATATGAAGGGACGGACAGTTACAAACTAGCCTTCTTCGGGATTCGAACCCTGGCCCTTTAGTATCGCAGTCGACTCCTTTAACCACTGTACCCACTGGCCGGCTAAATTAGCAATATTTCTTGCTTATTTTAATTATTATTGGTTATTCTTGTTAGTACAAAGTAAATCACAATTGCCGAATCTAGAAATTATGAGTTCATTTAACCTTTCATTTCAGCATTAGATAATGAGTATTCTCTGGAAGCAGTTATCAATTCAAGAAGAAATTTCACGAACTGATAAATAAATTTTCTTCGGCGAATGTAATCGAATGCAAAAAAGAAGTGTGCAACAGTGTGCATGAGAATATGAAAAAGAAGGGTTTTAAAAAAGTTATGGTTGACTGAGAGTTCAAATAAAGAAATTGTAGTCTAGAAAGGAAAAATGTCTTAGAACTCAATCAATACTTATTTGTAGAGAGATATTGACATTCACACAAACATCAAAGACGACGAAGAGATTCAAGATGAAGAAGATAGAGGAAAAGACGTTTTCAAAATATATCGCTTATACTTTCTGTTTTAAGTGGATAAGACCTCTAAATATTGGTATCTTGTGCCGGGCTTAAATCTCAGTGAAAGAGCCACATGCTTGATATTTTTGTCATTTTTCCCACGTATAACATAAATAAGAGCCAGTTTCCTTAGAAATTCCTTCATGAAGGTATCCCTTTCCTTTACAATTAGCCTGCCTGTGCTTTGCCGTAATCAACTAAAACCAAATTTACTTCTTCCTTAGAAGTACAGTTGAATTAGAGTACCTTCTTAAACAAAGAGACCTCTGCGGAGAGGACATACTAAGGAAAACTGGCTCTTTTTCCCATTAAACACGAAGAAAATCATGAATTTATTCATACAGCCAGCCCGTTCGGCGAAATTTAAATCTGGGTCAAACTAACAAAGTTTAGTTATTTTACTACTATTGGTGTGCCACGGAAACGGGAAAAAAAATTCTTCAGGATAATAATGAGAATAAATCTCGGCTATTCTCTTAAATGAGGCTCTTAACTTGGTTAGGACGTTTGTAGAAATACGTTATCGTGCAGGAAACAATCTGGTAGATGATTTATTTCCTAGTAGTTGACATATCAGTCATTTTAACTTAAAAACAAAGCTAAGTAGACAAGCTATGCAGGCTGATTATTTTAAGTAAAAGTTGCTATACCAAACTTATAAAGCAAAATTTTTGTAATCCTTTTTCTTTATATTTGACATTTGTTTTCCAAGAATTTTAAAAACTATTCACTTTCAGAAAATTTATTGTGAGGCAAAGTTTTAATTAGTTTTGCTTTGATGCAATATTATTCATTACCTTTCTATGTATCTCATTCACAGATGGCCTGAATTTGTGGTATCAATAGATAGAATAAATTACAACACATATATTTAACAGATTTTCTCTTTTGTTTTCACCTAACTTACTTCGACGTCAGCGTGCAGCATATAACGCCTGCAACTCAGAAAACATGTGTTAATTAACCTTTTGTATTATTGAGAAATCTGCTTGACAGCAGGCTATTTATAGCTGTGTTTTGAAGGAGTCAAAAATTATACTCTGTGTGCAGACTATTCAAGATGAAGTCTTGAATAGTCTGCACATAGAGTATAAACTATAGACTGTAGCACATAGAGTATAAACTATAAACTATAGAGTATAAACTATAAACTATAGACATAGAGTATGTCTATGTTCAAAATACAGACTGTTGATGCGCTTTGGTATGAGAAGGTTATTGACTGATTATAGGTACAATGGACATTAAAGCATTCTGAATAAAGGGCGATATTTGGAAGAAATACTAGACGCTGAACCCATAATTAAAATCATTAGAATTCGAGAAAAGAGACAAGGGTTTATATATGAACATTCTTATGATGCACCACAATATAGCCATCAATATATGCATTTATACTGTTGCGTGCATACGGGTTCATAATAAATTGAGTGCACAAGTCCGATGAAAAATGAGTAAGATTTATTATTATCACAAGAAATTGAACAAAATGCTTAAACTTTATCAGATAATCGTACAATATTATAATATCTCACAGCAGTTATCTTTTAAACTACGAAAACGTTTAACAGAACTAATTCAAAATAGAGAAAGCTAATCTGATTTCACCTCGATTTCGCTACAGTAAATAATAACAGTTTTCTGAACAAAACTGAATTGAGAGGCTTTGATCCCGCTTTTATAAGCCTTTTAAATGTGCACGAGGATATTCTGGTATTTTCTCTATTTTCCCCGAAAAGCAAAAGAGTACAGTTACGAGATATCTATTTATTAAATGCACGTGCTCCTGTATTTTTAATTTTTCCAGCGCAGCTTTCTCTTCAAATACGTCTCGTGCTGCATTGCACGGGAATATAAAACAATTTTAATCAATCCTATTTAAAAGTAGCTAAATCAATACAAAAACCGTAACAATACCAACGCACCAATATATACAGATTTTTAAAAATTCTTAGAAAAGCATTTGTTTTAAATCTTTAATCCACTTATAGATCAAGGACTTTTCTCAGTCTACCAATGATTAGGACAACCATGTGTAATGAGCGTATATTAGTCATTTTTATTATTATCTTGAAAAATTAAGTAACAGCTGACTAATGGAAAATTGCCAAAAATTTACAGTGTATTATTACATGAAAGTTAAAATTTCTTAATGTGATGATATATACCTTCAAATATATGCATGATGCTGCTAAACCAAAATCGAGGAGAGAAGTAGTGAAGAATAAAAACTAGCATCCGTACGGGAACGAAAATATTTTAAGTGCTCAGGGCCTTTTAAGGTCATAATACGGCACTGATGGTTTTCCTCCTTCTCATCATCACTTCCTCCTTTTGCTGAATATATCCGACTATTTCGTCATTTGATTGAGTATGATGAATGTCTGCAGAAACTGTCTACAGAAACGAGAGTATGCACCACCTTTTCACTAATACTGATCTTCTCCGAGCATGCAACTAAATCACAGATGTCGGCCGCGGGCGACAGATGTGTTTCATAACCAGTAAAATCCTTATCACTCGACTCATAATCTGCATTGCTGACCATCCAAAGTGCAACATGAAGAAGGACAAGAGATATCAAAACCAAATTTATTTCGGAGATAAATAATACACTGTGAGGTATATTATTTTTACTAATAGTTATTTTAATTTTTTAGTCTTTTCTGTTTTTTTCTGATTTCCCTCGCGTTTCTTCACCAGAATGTAAATGAGTTAGGGTGGACGAGTGTGTATTTAAACTGAAATAGAGAAAAGTTAGTCAGAGTGTGTTTTCGCTATTGAGTGCACACGTTATTACTTCTACCAGCTATTTGAATTTTGAATCTCGGTTTCGCATTTTTACCGCCAAAGTTTATCACGCTGATATAGGTTTCTGAGTCCACCTGCTAGTTTAAAATAATTTGTATAGTCTTGAGCTATTAGTCGGCCTTTTAATTTAGTTTGTTACCATTATCTCTAAGCTCTTCACCACAAGTGGCTGGAGCATGTAAATCCATACCGTCTGTAAATAATTGATTGTCTTTTACACTTTTTCCCTGTTGTATTCACCTTCTGGTTTGAGCGATAAGTCGCTAACCAAACTTTCTCGTAGGTTTAGTAGCAGTGTATGCTTGCCAATAATACTAGGCGTTACAACATACATTATCAATTTTAATTGATTTTAAATGCAATCTTTTTGGAGGTGAGGAAGACGAGAAAATCACTAATGAGTGTTGCTTCACATTTGTCAATAACCTCTACTTCACACCGCGGCACTGAGTGAAAGAGGCTTTGAATGAGTTGCTGGGGAATGGCAGCTTATGCAGCCTCCACACATAGCCAAAGTTCATCTGGTATACCCAGGAGTGCAGCATGCCTGGCACGGCATTCTCCAACCATTGACCAGACATGTTCGATGAATGATAGATCTGGAGAAAGGGCAGGTCAGGGTAACAATGCAATATGGTGAGTTAACAAAGCTTGAATATTTTGTGCAACGTGTGGTCTCGCATTTTTCTGCTGAAGTGTGGTCGCAGGCAACTTCTGAAGGCTGCAAGGTTCTGAGAATGGGCTGCAAAATCTCAGAGAGCAAGTGTATTGTTAATGCTTACCAGGGTATTAACAGGAGTGGAATCCAATACTAGCCAACAACATAACAAGAAGTACAGGACTAGTACGGCAATGCATTACACAACAGTCGAGTAGCTTTTCTCCACGATATCTCCAAATTCTAATTTGACTATCGTGGTTCTGCAGACAGAAGCGTGATTCTCTCGAAAACACAGTGTCATGCCATTCGAATGTCGATCTGCGTCGTTCAGCGCACTACTGCAGACTCAGACGCATGGACAGATGCTATTTAAAACAGCAATCTTTCCTCCCTTTGTATACAAATTTTAAGGAGCGTTGCAGTGTCCCGTGATGAGCGTATGAGCTGAAATCGTAATCATTTGCATATTATATTGCGATATATGCATGATGCAATTTTCATGCTGTTTGAATGCTTCCTCCATGGTGCTGCATTTTGGATGACCAGCAGTTTACGAACATGATTGCAGGTCACAATTTAAACCAACAGCGAGTAAATTAGTATGCTTTTTATCTTTTCAGGAAAAAGACAAAGTAAATCAATGTGACTAATTTTCGAAAATCATGGATACTATGTGTTTACGAGAATGTTTTTCTTCATTCCATATATCTCTCGATTTTGACAGATCTGCGGCATACATTTCATGGTAAAACCGGCAATAGGAAAATGGTGCGCTCTTTTCTTTGTGTCCTAATGCAGTAGTTCATCACTTTGAATAAGGCTTGTTACTCTGGCAGCAAAATCAAAAGGCAAACGTTTTCTATATTTAAGTGTCCAGACTATTCATCCATTACATATTTTTTTTTATCTCATAGGCCTAAATTTCGATTTAAATTTAGACTTTCAAAAGTACCTCTATTTTGATATTATCGGTTAATTAGGTGCCTGTTACAAGAGATTTTATTGGTATAATTTGATATGACTAGAATCTAGATGCTGCTCTGTCAAAGTTCCGACTACGAAACAATTCAACAGATGCATAATTTTATGAAAAAGTTCTTTACGTTTTGGGCGACCTCTCGCAATTGCATTTACGAGGAGAGACTATAAATATTTTTATCTAGTGGCATCACAAATTTTATCTGCAACTGTAACGAATTTTATCTTTTTTTTAGGAAAAAATTTGCTTTAAAAAGTTATCAAAAATCATTAAGTTATTCTGGAAAAGATTTATGCTTGGCCATCTGTTAAAGATTAAGTGAATTAAGCGAATAGTTGTTTTCAAAGAAAATCTTTGTGTAATGTAAATTTAAGAAATTTAATTTCACGTAGGCGTTGCAGAAAACCATCTGTTGCCCTCATATATTTAAGATAGAATGATTAAGCAGAATTTAAGTTTAAAAATTTTGATGATCGAAACTTAAATCTCAAGGAATATTTGGCTAATTATATAAAAAGTGTTTCTGAAAAAGGAGGTGCATATGTGATAACTGTCTCTTTCAGAAATAAGATGTGTTTTTAACATGAAATCGCTACTTCCGCATTCCAATATAGCACATTCTGTACCCGTTAATTGTGAATATCTCATATAATTTATATTTTCGTAGTTAATCCTAAGATTTGTAATTTGTGTACAGAATATGTATTAAATACTATGCTAATACGGTAAATTTTTTACGTTTTTTTAATTTTTACGTGCTGTGTTGATTTCATAGTAAACAGTTTTTTCTTTTCCACTAAATGAACAGAAGTTTTGCCTCATTTTCTAGTTGAGGTAAAGTAACTGGTATAAATAGCTTTACATTTGTTATAAATTATACGATGGCTGCTTCTGTTGAAGATCAAGTAAAAGATGGAGAACAAAATGAGTCTCAGAGTAGTCATACTGATGAAGGTATATCATCTGCATCTGATATCAATGCTGAAATAGAAAATTCTATCTTTACTTCACCTGATCCTGAACCAGGTGTGTCAGCAGCATCTGATAATGTGGACAATGAAGCTAAAAGTCCTGCAAAAGAAAAATGTACTACTTCAGATGATAAAACTGACTCAATATATCATATAAAATGGATTTCCTTGAATGGAAGAAAAAGCCCAATTATTACTCAGGTAATTTTTTTAGATTTGGGGGGGGGGTGTAGAATGCCATTTTACCTCGTAATTAGTACCAATTAAGTAATGGAAATTCTATTTTTTTATTTTGCATTACTCCTGGTACTGCAGCTAGTGTAGTGGGAGATTTATAAAATGTAATAAATTAGATTTTACTTTTAATATGTATAATTTATCGTATTTTCTGGCATATTTGGTTTGGGTTGCTTTGCGTGTCTCTGAGCTTTTTAATAAAGATAAAATACACTTTTAAGAGAAAGTATGTTTTTGGTTGTATTTTTTGAAGAGGACCTATTGAATATGAACCTTACCAAATGCAATAATAGTTTTATGTAGGTAATGCCCTGACAGAGTTTGTACCTTTTACTTTACTTTGTTACTTTATCATTACAAGTTATGACATTAATTTCATTTAGCAGTCATCTAAGAATAAAATATAGAGCTACTACTATTTTCCTCTCTTTGTAACCATAATCCTTACCAGGAGGAAAAAATGATCTTAGATCCAAAATACATTTAACTCTTACTGATGTAGCCATCCAGCAGTTGATTTTTGTCTTTCAGAAAAGTGGTTGCTTTATAGTGCAGATCTGTGTTCATTCAATGCTCATGTTTGTTTTTGCTTTCAGAAATACTGTTCATTTTGAGAGGTTGTTGTCATCGGAGGGTTAACTGTAGTTGTTTCGGCAGCATTTTTTGCAGCATTAAAATATGAAAATTTAGGAAAGAAAATGTTGAGTATTTAATCTTAATAAAATGTAAAAGTTTTTCAATTCTATGGCTTGAGATTTATTGTAAAATTTAAAATAATTGGGTTTTTGTTAACATGTATCTCTCTCTGTATAGATAAGATATGCATAATTAAAATGTTTTTAACCTCCTTTGGCGTATTTTACAGTTTTTCAATTTTGAGCTACTATTGTCGCAAATGTTCATTTATTTCTTATTCGTTCAGTACTACAAAAATGTTGCTCATTAATTTTAAGGCTAATCTTTGGAATATGGTAACACATTGGCGACATTTTGGTAAGGCGATAAAGGTTCCTAGCTAGGACTTTAGCAGTGTACATGGATAAAATCCAGAGTGTGCGCAATGCCATTTTTGTGCAATTCTGAGATATTTTTTTAAGTGAAAATAGGTCGACGTGTACATGGATACCGCGTACGCGCAATTCTTAAAAACGCGCGAAGCAGTGGGCGATTCTGCACTTTCTCCCAATTTTGCACCTAATCTTCGTCACTTTTGTTCCACAAAAAGTTCTAGCATGAGTGTAATTCGGCTAGCAGATTGTTGGAAAAAAAATGTCGAGTTAAAAAAAAAAAAAAAAAAAAAAGCCTTTACTTCGTGAAAATAAAATGGCGTCCAAACAAAAACTAGCAGGTTGCTGTAGCAGGGTTGGTCGCCAAAGTTTCGCCAAGTTACCATAATCCAAAGATTAACCAATTTTAACATAATTTGACATTGCTTTTGAATAAAATAAAGTTCATATTCTTCAAAAGCTAGACAGCTGAATATTTGATAATCTAGTATATAGCTAATTTGTCATTTATTGCATCCAGGTCTTTAAAAGATTGGATGTTAGATGCCATTCTCTAAAATTTTAATGCTGATGTTTGCAAAAGAAAATGCATAAAGAATTTTTTTGCATACAATCTTTCACCCCAAAATCATGTAGGCATATGAAATTAATTATTTTATGCTGCTTAATCGCATTCCTCTTTGTTAGAAGCCCATATCGGATGATCAAAGTATGAGGGTGAAAAGCTGTTTCTTTTCCTTTTTTTTTTTGAAAGGTTATTTGTGTGTTTGTAATTAATTCTGGTACTTTCTAATTATAGTGGCTCCCGACCTCATGCCGCTATGATTTCACCAAACTCATGAAGTGTGAATGTAATAATAAAACGACACAGTATATAATAATAACAATAATACTCGCATGTCATTTTCTAAGAATATTTTTAATAATTGTTTAAGTGACCATAACCAGCTTCAAGTTGCTCTATTTTATATGTTGTCCAGCAGTCTGAATAGATCGTTGATCTGTCTTGCACATGTTGAATAATTTGCATCTGGGGTAAGTGTAGAATCACCCACTGCTTGGCGTGTTTTTAAGAATTGCACATACTTGGTACCCATGTACACATCGACCTATTTTCACTTAAAAAAAAAAAATCCAAGAATTGCACAAAAATGGCATTGTGCACTCCCTTGACTTTATCCATGCACACATCTACCTATTTTCACTTAAAAAGTCAAAGAAAATTGACAAAAATCCAATTCTTCTTACTCTTGTAAAAAGCGCCAAACAAGTAAGTGGGCAATTCTGCACTTTACCTTGCATCTGTATTCAAGATTTGAACAGCAAAGTCCTCTCATCTCCACAGCATATTCCTTAAAAAACCCACTGTTGTGGCAGTACTCTGCTGCTGATGGTTTTGCATCTGATGAAAAAACTATCATAGATTTCTAATATTTTACTGCAACTGCCTATTTGCTAATCAAATCTTTTCATCAGAATGCTGGGAACATATTTCTCCGCTTGTAATTGTTCCCATCAATTGCAGCATTTTCCCACATATTAAGCTGTTTATCACACTATTTGTTGGATGTCCATTTCTCTGCCCAACTATGCATAAATCTAATATCAGTGACCAACAGAACACCATCTGATAGAGACTCCCTATCCTAGGTCATATGCTAAAAAAAAAGCGACCCTTTCCTTGTCAATCGTCTCAACCTCTAGTGGCCGCTCGATGGGACGCTACCCCTCCCCCCCAATCGGTGCAGAGGGATGAAGGCCCAATGCGAATTAAAGAGGGAGCTGACAGCATCCACGGCACTATGGCAAGGATGATAGGGCCAGCTTCATGTTGATGAGTTTGGTCAGAAGAGAAGGTCACCACTCCTCTCAACTGACGGTACTAGACAAGTAGAAATTTTTACAAGAGACAAAAGTCTCCCCTCAGTATAGACTGAGAGGAGCCCAACCCTCTCGAACGACCAACATATCTACGATGTAACGTCCCCACAGCTTTGGGACAGACGTTGCAGTACCATATGATCCCTGTCGAGCCTAAAGCAACCACTGAATAAAGGACGGTTCTAATCTATGTGAAGACTGATTATTTGCTCTGCAGGCTGAAGCTGTCTAGGCACAAGTCTAGCCAGTGATCTGGGAGAACCCTGGGTCTCCTCCCATAAATGGTCGGTTCCGGTTATTCCATCCAGTCGGACCACACAGTTAGTTGTCCAGCACTGTTAGCCTATGCCAGCCAGCATAGTTACCAGCAGGTGCTACAAGGAGGCTGTTGCTGAACTGAGGAAGACGTGATGAACCACCTCCCTCGGCATCCACACCTTTAAATCAAACCCCAGGTCTCCTACCACCAGCAGGTCAGTTCCAGAAATTTGCCCTCAGATACGGGCACCACCTGTCATCAGTAACCAACAATATTCTGGAACCACTAAACCAATTTCCAACATGAAGGTGCTTATTCTTTTTATAATTTTTAATGTTGCACTTCTAAATAGTTTGGTCATTAATATATAGTTTTTTTGCTGTGGCTGTTTTCGTGTACTCACTTGTTAGGTAAAAGATTTCTTTCCTGAAAAAGTTATATAGTATCCACCTCTCTGCCTGGCAAATTAAAGATTGTTAATCGCATATTCACAATAAAGCAAGGAATATTTTTAAAAACCAACGCAAAATCGAAAGACTTAGCAAAAATTAAAGAAGATTCTAACATAAGATCAGGTGACAAGATTTCTTTGTTTATTAGTAATTCAATCTTGTCAGCCACTGTAACAAGGAAGTACCTTTGTCAGCCACTGTAACAAGGAAGTACCTTTATTCTTCTAAAATTAATAATGTAACATTTAACTCAAATTAGTTTAAAGTGACAAAAAATTATATATGATTGTTTTCAATTGCAGAATGAAAATGGTCCTTGCCCACTTATTGCAATTATTAATGTACTAATTATGAAAGGAAGAATTACACTACCATCTCTAGTAGATTTTGTTACAACAGAAAATTTAATGGAGTATCTGGGAGATTGCATTTTGGACAGTATCCCAAAGGTGAGCTTAAGTTTACTGTCTTTTGTTAAAATTTTTGAAGGATATATATATAATTTTGATGTGTAGAAGAAAACACTGGAAATTTTAACGGCTTTCGATATCCATCATGGCTGGTGGTTAAGGTATACAGATGAAGGCAACAAAATTGAATTTCGACAAATCACCAGTCTTTATTTTCACACATATCCAATTAATTCAGCAGACACTGATTCAGTATTAATTAAATATGATAAATTTCTATGTATATATATATTTTTTAAAGAAATGACACAGGCAGTTGAGAAGCAAAGCAGCACTTGAGAATGGAATAACGTAGTTTATTTTGTGAGCGGTATTTATACTAAGTACATGTAGAAAATACTCTATAATTGGTTGTTTAATAATAGATTATTATATAATCATGGAAGGCTCTCGAATTTGTGAGAACAGATAGATTTAGGAGGAGAGCATCAAATCTAGAATCCTTAATTTCGAGGTCGACAATTATTTTTAAAGCAGCTATAGTATTTTCTTACATTTTACATATATATTTCTACGTTTGGTACTTTTCCGTTTCGCTGGCACAAATCTCTTAAACCAGACTTTGTTGGCGACAACATACAGTATACACGTAAAAAATTTTAACAAATGTTAGGTCTAAGAATTTTTTATTTTGAAGGCATAAACATTTTAAGGAACTACTCTGATATGTGCCCTCAAGTCGCCAAATTTCTCGCCAAACATTTTTGGCGAGAAACTTCACATTGCCATATTACTATCTAAATTTTTTGTCTACATTTCGAACTTTAAACCTAAAATGTCTCCAAAAACGCACATGCAAAAACTACATTTGAACACACGATTTAAGCTAAAAATCCAAAACAAAAACAAAAAATTTAGATAACAAAAACGTAAAGTTTCTAACTAAAAATATTTGACAAGAATCCATGTACACAGCGACATGTTTTAACTTAAAAAAACATATATGAATGGCACAATGTAGGCAACGAATGAATCTACGAACTACACACACCTCGCTTTAATAAATTAACATAACAACAATAAATTTCAAAGAATACCATGTACACAGCATCCTGTTTAAACTTAAAAAAAATCTACGAATTCACAATTTAGGCAACAAACGAATCTATGAACTACGCACACTTCGCTTTAATAAATTAACATAACAACAATAAATTTCAAAGAATACCATGTACACAGCGTCCTGTTTAAACTTAAAAATCATTTACAAATTGCACAATTTAGGCAAGGAACGAATCTGCAATCTACGCACATCTTGCGTTAATAAAATAACATAACAATAAATTTCAAATAATACCATGTACACAGCATTCTGTTTCAAAAACAATAATAACGACAGAAATTCATACTAAAGAACCAATGAACATATAACATTCTACAAAATAAGATCAAGAATAAAATGCACTTACAATGAATTAATGCTTTTTCGAACAGCAGAAATACCAACTTCATACCGCCTTTAACATGCCGCCGCGTAATCACTATCGTATTTACATGACAGCCAGACACACTCCAGAAAATTCACACTATGGTTCACAAATAAATAAAATTACAAATCCATATTTCTATCATGCACAGCCATTAAAAATAATCTCCCAGACCCTCTTTCCACACCTCCAAATACCCGCTATCCCTCAACAGTATGACCACAATGATATTTCCTTTTGCCGAACTTCAATTCAACAACTACCATTTTATCTTTCCCTCTCGTCTTCTCAGACACTGATGCGAATCAACGAGCTCCAGCGAAAGATTTTTCAACGTCAACAGGGTCGTGCCAAAAACCAGCGGAACACATATCGCCACATTTGGTGAAATTAGAGCATATATCAGAGTTGTACCCATTTTAATATGGTTTAAAATTTTGAAAAAAGCCAATCAATTTGCAAAAAGACATTAATTTAAGAATTTACTATGCATTCATGGTTCAACTTCCTGATTCGCAGGTTCGTATCACGTGACCCCAAGCGATCTCATGTTACGTAAACTACGCTACAAAAATCTAATTCTCTCAGTAATTATCTACATTAATTTCAAGTTAAATCTTAATTTGGAATACAAGTTTAAATGCAAGAATTATTTCAATTCGTACGAATAGCTGGTAAAAGTATAGTTTAGGGTACCTCTTGGCGATTTTTGGCGGTACATGGATACCGATTTTGTGCAATTCTTTGACTCGTTATTTTGGCTTGCAAAGCGGCGAATTTTGCGCGAAAAATCGCCGCTACACAAAGCCAAAATAACAAGACAAACAATTGCACAAACACGGTATCCATGTACACATCGACTTAATTTCACTTAAAAAAAAAAAAATTCCGAATTGCACAAAAATGGCATTGCGCACTCTTTTGACTTTATCCATGTACACATCAACCTATTTTTACTTAAAAAAAAATCTCAGAATTGCACAAACTTGCATTGTGTACTCCCTTTACTGTGTCCATGTACACATCGATATATTTTCACTTAAAAAGTCAAAGGAGCACCAAATTCTACAATATAGGCAAACAAAAAATGCATAATCTCAATAAAATGCATTTTAAACCAAACAATAAAATAACATACAAAAGGAAAAACATGTTATACATTTAAGCACAACCAAAAGCAAATATTCACTTACCATGATTTTCGAGTTCACTTCGTACACCCAGAGCCACGTAAAAATCAAAATCTAAATCATACTCAAATGACTTTTTTCAAACCAGGTACTCTTTCTGATCGAGCGCTTCGCATAGTGACCATCCGAACCTTTCTTCCTACAAACCCATTCAAATCCATCTAAACGGTTTTTACGTTTGACTAAACGCATATCCTTCCTACATACAGGACACTTATAATAGCTACTAAGTAAATCTTCATTTACACACCAGTCAATTAAAGCTCTTTTCTCCTTTTGCTCCAAGTCATACAGAAACTTCAAATTAATCTTACTACATTCGACCATTCTACCGTCTAAAGAATTAAACCAACACATACCACAAAAACGCTTACAAAACATCCCATGATTCAAAATTTCCCAGAATCATGCACTCGATTACATCACAATAATGTTTCCATAAGATTCAACTACTCAGGCTACCATAAATGAAACAACAACTTGGCGATAAATCAAACAGCAATTTCGCCATAATACAAGGGGTACCTTAAAGTCTACTCTACCTGAATAGCTTACTCAGAAATTATGTAAAACCGCAGTGCTTTACTTTGCTAGTGTATTCTTATTAGAATTGATGAATTTAACCCTTAATTTTGCCTTTTCTATATTTTTGCATTTGGGTGAGCGGTTTAATTGCATCCTAATTGACTTAATTACTGTGAATGGCCTTAGGGCATAAAATTTAACTATCTTGTAAAAATTCTATGTAATTGTATGCCAGTATTGATTGAAAGACAATCAATCTGATAAGAAATGGCTGAGACTTGTTTTGAAAATGAGGCATAAAAGCTTACCAGCGAAGATATTCCGTTTGGCATCAGTTGTACCATTATTGGCGACTTTATCGTTTGTGCCGGCAAAATGGAAAAGTACCCTACATTTTAAGATCTATATTAAAAAATATGCTGGAATGAAAAATTAAAGGTAAATCAGAGAAAAAAAATATTGTTTAGGCTTAAAATTGGATCTTTGTAAAATTTGATCCAAATGCCACTTTTGATTTACTTTAATCATTCAGCATCTATAAAATAAGAATGATATATAAATTTTAAATATACACATTCAAATTGGATTAATTGTTAGTTTTGAATCTAAGTGCAGTAGACGCTTTAACAAAGATCACCATATCTGTATGTACAGCAAAAGAGTAATATTAAAGTATTAAGTAAAATATTGATTCAAGTTGATCCCACCATATACACAAAATGATTTCCTCCCCCCCCTCATGAGTATGTTGGTGTTCAAACGTGGCCAGGTGTTGCCTATGGTTATCGTAATGGATCCATTTTTCATTACTAGTGACCATCACACAGTGGGGGGGAGACCCTCTTTAATTTATGCCCAGCAGGCAGCATTTCACATTGGAAAAAATTGGTGTTCAACGTTTCTCGGCTGCATTCCATATGGAACCTAATTTCCTTGCTTTTTAATCATTCCCAATGACTTGACAATGAAACCACTCACGACAACTTCTCTCACTTAAGGCAGCCTCACCATATGCTTCTATCGATAGATAACTGATACACGGCAGCTGCAGATATCTTCAAATTAAGGAAATAAATTAAAAGTTCTCGCAAATGACGCTCATTCAGCACAAAACTCGACATTTTCGTATGAAATAAATATATTGATATAAAATCACTAATATTTCAAGGTTATATTGTTAGCGGATGTCCAATCTTACAATATGATGTTTTACATCAGACAATTTTAACCATAATGTATTTGTACCACCATTTTTGTCAAATGGCATGCACTGCCAATATTTAAGTATTTTCAGAGAAAACATAAAATCATATTCTATTTGATAACAACAATGTATAAGGTAGATCATTTTAACTTTTAAATTATAACTATATATTCCTTTATGATAACATTTTTCATTTGGTAATAAGAGTATTTGTAAAACATTTGAAACTTAGATCATATTTTCTGCTGAGACAGCCGGTGCAAATTTAATCATGGAAGTTTATGAACATTGAATGTAAAAGATACGTGAAGTGCGCTTTGGAAAAAGACAAGTTTACAGAGGCATAAAGCTGGTCACTAAAGGAAGAAGTGTCTTATTTCAGAATATTTGGAACAAGTAAATAAAGAAGTTTTTGCATGTTTTACAGATGCTTAGGACTGGACAACATAATATTTTGTTCTAGCCCAAGCCATTCGGACTGTTATCTTTGATTTGATGCACCTTCAATATCTGCTTGGCTAGAACTATTTATAAAAAATTCCAGAATACCCTAAGTTCAGAATTGAAAGTAATTAAAAAAATAACTTTGAAGTATTAGATTTGAATTTTTTTCTATCATCTATTTAATTTACATTATTTAAAATAGACTGGGTAATCTTTCTGTGTATAATTGGGGTTTTTATTAATAAATACAATTATCTCATCAATACTCTTCAAAAATTAGATCTTTCTTTGGTATTGATATTCTATCTACTCTCTGTTCTTCATTAATGATTATTCTCTTAATAATCATTTTTTAAATTTTTAGAATATTCCTGAAGGCACACAACTGAATTATGAACAGAATATGCATGATGCTATGGCAGTACTTCCCAAGCTTCAGACTGGTCTTGATGTTAATGTGAAATTCACTGGGTATTACATTTTTAATTATTAAGTTCAACTTATTCAAAAAAATATATGAAAATGTGTTTTTGAGTACCTAGTATAGTATCTATTTTGAAATAGAAATTCATAATACCAGTTGTTTTGACTTCCTCCAATAGCGATAATTTTTACCAGAGGGTGCACCGTACAAAGAGTTGGTTGTTTGCGGTATTGAATGACGAGGGAGCAGACACGCCAAGGTGTCAGGCATCTTACCACTAATGATATAATGCATTGTATCTACAATGTGATAATACATTGTTATCTGCCAGGCAGATATAGAAAATGATGATATAATGCATTGTGTCTGCCAGGCAGATTGTAACATGTACCTACTGTAAATACCAGTAAGCTGTAACCTGTAACTGCTAGGTGGCAGTAAACTGTAAATAAATGTACAGTAAAAAAGATCTCAGTGGATTTAATATAGGAACACGTGACAATACAGATCATTTGGTCTCTACACCAGTAGCAGCAACGTTAAAATATAAATATCATTAAATTTATTATTGTTTCAAAAGTAATTTAAGGACAAAAAAAAAGTTTACATTCTTTACCGTGTTTTCTATTTTATTTTTAATGCTTTCCCCAGAATTAAATAAACAGGCATTTAACGTAAAGTGTATACACATATGGTTAAAATAAACATGCATTTAACCTAATTAAAATAACATGTATTGCATTTTTTGTAGAGTAGAAAGCAGCTATTCTATAATTTATATTAATAAGTTATATTTTAAAATCCCTTATTTAAACTAGCTATTTAGCTGCTTGAAACTGATAAAGAGTTCATATTTACTTGATAAAGATTTTAGTAAATTTATATGCATTTATGACACTTATTTAAAATTTAGCAAGAACAATAAATAGAAGAAGCACATGCTGCTGTGACATGTTGCAAAATTAATTTTTTAGCTATCTTGATCAAGTGTTTAAAGTTCCCTCCCTCCTCCGTAATAAATGCAATAACTTGCCATATCTTTCTGTTACTTGCAAAATAGCACAGATTCTCTGCACTTTCAATTTTTATCTTCTGGTAAGGATCCTGCACCGGGCTTGAACTCTTGGAAAATTTTTGGCTTCTCTGTCCATTGCACTTAAAATACTGAGTGAACTATCTGACAGAAATAAAAAGTTTATCTTTATTGAACTAATTGTATTCATTTTAATTAATGAAAAAAAAGCAAAAAGAATTATATTTTCCAGAAGATTAATCTAAAAAGTTCTTCATAAAACTGTAATGAAATCTTTAATTTCATTTCCAAAATATGCTGCGTGTCGGAAACTCTGAAGATTAAAAATAACACATTGGTAATGGTTATCTGTTAAGGAATAAGAATTTCCAGAGAATTATAGATTATTTCTTTGAGCTAACAATAAAATGATCAAGGACTTCATGCCAGCAAATATTGTGCTTTTTTTTTTATTTAGGCTTCAAGAAAACAGAAGCCTAGAAGTTTCCTATTTATTATAGACAGTATTATGTCAAAGATTTAAGATTAAAAAATTACCAGTTTATCAATAGTTTATAAATTTAAAATTGGATTTGAAGTTAAAATAAAAGACAGTTATGTATGTAAATAAAAAACAGTTACATATAATACCAAATTTATGACAGTATAATATATATTTGTATCAAAACTTATAGCAGTGTAAAAGCAAATGTAAACCTATGTCTTCATTGCATTATTCACAACAATACAAGGGTCACGTTGAAATTTTTGAGATACATACAGGTTTTTAAAGTTATACTTAACAAAATTTTAGTAGTATTCAAAGTAGTCTCCTCCAGTATCAGTGCACTTCTGTAGGTGAATTTCCCAAAGATGAAATGCCTGAAGCCATTTATTTCTTGGAATCAATGAAAGAAATGCATTTATAGCCTCATCAATCTCATCCTCGGAATGAAAACTATGACCATATGAGTTTTTGTTTAGACTAAAAAATAGCGAAAAGTCGCACATAGTTATATTGGGTGAATAGGGTGATTCTATCACTTTGGTGTGTTTTTGTTCAAGAAACTTAACTGTCAATCGTACTGAATAAGAAGATGCATTGTCATGGTGGAGCATGAGTTCTCTAACATTCACTTCTCGAAAGCACTTAGCAGTATAGCAGTTAGCTGTGACTGTCTTCTGTCCTTCCAGCTTGATGGGTTTGACTAGTCCTGTACTTCTGAAGAGAACGGCATACCTTACTTTTTTCATGGCACATTGTTTTTTTCCAGCATTGCGGACGTGGGGTCACCTTCAAAGTTCCATACTTTACTGTTTTGACGTGTTGAAACATAAAAAAATTATATGTATATTTCATCACCAGTTGTGATTTTAGAAGTAATGCATTGGCCACCAGTTTAACCCTTTGATGCGCACGATATTATTTTTATAATTTATTAACTAAAAACTCTAGAAATTGAATATTATGATCCTAGAGACAAATAATATATGAATTAAAAAAAATCTACTCTTACCCATTGTTTTGTGGGTGGTGGTCGCACTGTGAAACCACCGCACGCCTGGGACTTTGAAACTTACCTAGATAGTAGGGGGGAAAAACTTACCTTTCTCTGTGCGTGTTTCCAATAAGTGACGAAATTAAAGAATTTTAAGAATTGCATAATATATATATTTTTTACATTATTTTACAAACTGAATCGTCAGAAAAAAATAAAAAATAAACATTTATGTAATTTTTCTGTAGCAGTGAAAGTAATAAGGACGTTTGGCTACATAGATTAAAAAACTTAAATAAGGATAAAAAAGTAAGGATAAAAAAAAAGACTCAGTGGTTTTTTTTTTTTTTTTTTTATTTCAAAGAACAAATATTTTTTGTGACACTGTTCAAAGCATGTTTTGTCTTTTTGCTACATGCATAGACCCACATTGCATGTTTCGCACATGTATCTTCTATAATGTTTCTTCCTTGTGCTACAAAATAGTACACTGATTGGATCTAAATTTCACAGGTATATGTCTAGCGTTATTTAGTTTCTTTTCATCTGGCACATGAAATTTGTCATTTTTTTATGTTAATGGGGGGGGGCCTTGGTCTGTTTGGCTTTGGTACGGATCATTCGTTTCCCATTCATACTTATTTTATTCGCATTTCGTCTCGAAATATTCACAAAATATTTTTAATTTAAATAAAACTTTACGCGATTTCTATTTTTAATTATAGCAAAGTATATTTACATTAAATTTAAACCATAGGAAATAATTTATAAAATCACAATACTAGCTTGGGGAACAAATGTGTTGAGGTCAAAGAAAAGTCTGGAAGAGAACAATCTTTTTACTGGGCAGGTGCATGTATTGTTTAGTAATAAAATAACTCTGTAATTTCAAAACCTCTTATCTATATCCGGGTAAATATAAACATTCCTATTTGAGAAGCAAGCAAACGCCATTGTGAAGAGCAATGGTTTCAAGGCGCAACCACCGAGCCTCTAGAGCATTGTGTCACAATGCTCTAGTGGGGCAGTAGTTGCACCCTGAAACCACAAAGCAAATGCCATATATATAGAGAGAGTTTTTTTATATATGTAGTTTAATTATTGCCTATGATAGAAATCTTGATGTGCGATGAATAACTTTTGAAATTTAAAGTTGTTTATATTAATAAAAGAAAGTTATTTTGTCTCATTGAAAATGAATTTTAAAAAGCATCTGATTTTAAGTACTAAGACCTAAAACATGTATGATTCTGTAGTCATTTTGTGTTATTTAGAGGTAAAAGATCAGTAATCAATTGATTTTCACTCAAAAATTTCGGAAGGAAAAGGAGAAAAAAATTCGAAAATTGGTGGTTTCAGGGCGCGACTACCGTGCGTCAAAGAGTTAAAGTAATTTAAGGGTTTCTTTACTAATTCGGACATGCTCCTCTTTTTGGTGCTCCATTAAATTATGGTAAACGCAATGACAGACTAGTTTTTTGTAAGCAATTATGAATAATTTTATAAGTGGCAGTGTATCCAATGATACATCCTTTCTGTGTCATTTGGTAGGTGCAGCAATTATCATCGATTAACATTTTCCATATGCCAGACACATTATCCGGTATTACTGCTGATAGTGGCCTTCCTGTGTGTTCATCCTGAAGAGAGTTGCGACCTCTGAAATTCTATAAACCATCTGAATACAGTAGCACGAGATGAAGCTTCATTTTCAAATGCTAATTGTAGATGTTGAATGCATTCTTCTTGATTTAATCCCACTTTAAAATCATAGCGCACTAGTGCTCTCGCATCAGTTCCATTTTTCCTTTTGCCTGAAATTTATTCTACTGTAAATAACTTGCCAGTAAAAATTCACCTGCTTGTCTAAAATAGTTCATATTTTTAAAGCTAACTGTTAATTTTTTCTGGTAGTTATCATCAGCACATATCAAAAAAATTTCAGAAATGAACAATTAATAAATCTTCCTTCAGTTAACATTTATACTAGCTATTTTACTAATTTGTATTCCAAAATTACCATAGAAACTCTTTGGTCTCACAATGCAGTAAATCAAAGGAGGTTATGTCATCAACACTTTGCATGATAGCAAAATCACATTTTCCAAAGTTAACGTTCTTTAAAAAAAAAAAAAAAAAAAAAAAAAAAAAAAAAAAAAGAGTTAGCTATAGTTGAGATTTAAAAAGTATATATGTTACTGACCGAAATTGAAAGACCGAAATTGAAGAATGTCGACATTCAACACATACCAAATGCGTCGGTGAAAGACCGAATATTTGGTTATATTCTTGTGCATTCGGGCCATCACCGGTGTATGTTGACAATCGCAGATATACTGTGGTGGAGGTCGAAAAGAGAAGTCGAGTTCAACAGAGGGGAGTCTGTCTGTCACCAAATCCTTTGCTCTGCTGTGATTGAAGTTATGTAGCATGTATTTGTTATACTCTGGAACACTGTCAGTCTTATGCTAGGTTTGATGGTACGTGCAACGTTTTCGTAAATTATTATTTTTTTTAATCCGATATCCTAATTTATGCTGAATGGATACTGCAGTGAATTCTGAACTTTTCCTTGAAATTTTAAATGCATTAATTGCGAGTAAACGAGAAGACAATTTTTTTTTTTTTTCCCAAACACATCTTTCCTCACCGGGATTGATTACTCCGTATGAAGCTATGTTTGGCATTAAACCAAGAAGAGGCATAGCATCATCTTTTCTGCCTGGCGAACAAATTGTAAATATTAAAACCGAAGAACAACTCTTAAAAAATTGAATTTTTTTGAAGAAAATCTGAGCAGTGGCCATACCGAAAACCATATTCCAAAAGAAAAATATTGAGGAGGACCTGCGACCTATCAAGCCTGAACTGAACAACACGAGTTAATTTCTATAAAAAGATCGGCCGCGAAAGAGAATCTTTTACGGCAAGCAACGGAAATGTTACGAACCTCAAAAAAAATTTTCTCCTTCTCAAATTGGTCATACCATATGAATACAAGTCCCTGATGTTGACTGTGGTCGTACAGATGGCCGAAATGTGTTGACAATTGTTGCTGGAATAAGACTCTGCCTTTTATAAAGTAGCAAATAAAAATGACACCTTCAAGCAGCTTTATGCGTGTAATCAGTTCGTAATTTGTAAAGAAAAGTTACTTTCCGTAGATAAGATTCCTTCTCAAGTAATGTTGCTGAGAGAAGCAGCTGCAGCTAATTTGAGAAGTAGAGGGCAAGGCTATACATGCTGTCATGCAAAAGGAAATGTTCCACAACTAAATGCAGTCGTAAAAGCAAGGGACTCTTGTGCAATTCAAATGTCATAAAAGTTTATGTTGTTGCAATAAATAAGATTTCAATCACATAATTTTTTTTTGTATAGTTTTCTTTTCTCATTTAGAATGTATTGTTTAAGTTCAAAAGTTTATTTACATGTGCTGTTACTTAAGCTTTTTCATATTTTGAGATATACGGTATTATTGCATAAGTAAAAAAAAGTTCTTTATTGACTACATTTAAAACTAAATGCTTAACATTTATCCAAGCACAACTGCTGTCATCATTAAGAAGTCAAGTAATATCAAGTAGCCCTTCTCGTGTTAGAATCAAAAGCTACATGTCGCGAAGTGAAAACGCCTCTATAGAGTTACAAACAACTCTTCTCAACAGGGATTGGTTACTCCTCTCAGCAAGGCCCATCAACGGTCGAACGGTAAAGTCGCTGAACACTAGTAGTTCGGTCCGAGGTTGAAATCCCGCAAACGGGCTGGCTGCATGGGCGTTTTTATGGTTTTCTCCATGTATGTCCTAACGTGTATACGAGCCAGTTCTCTTAGAAAGTCCTCCACAAAGGCATCCTTTCCTTTAGGCAGATAGCCCTAGTGTGCTTTGCTGTAATCTCAATAAACCAAATCAAATCTTTCAGCAAGACTGTCGAAAATGTTACGTCACCCTTGAAGTTTTATGGTGGCTGAAATACGGAGAACAAAATGCAAATCTCCGACGTGTTCAACATTCACCATTAGTGCACGGTGAATGTCAATATTTGCCGGTGTAAGTCAGAAATAAGAATATTTGGCAAATATTTTGGACATGCACCCAAATGACCATGTGAATGTTGACATTCTCCAAGTCTCAGTCTTTCACAGTAACATATATAATTTATACAAACCTAAATATTATTGTAATTAAAAGGGGGAAAAAAAAAAAAAAAGGAACAAATGTCAGTTTAGAGGATTTCTGTTTCTATTTAAGATGATATAATTGTTTTTTTTAAAAGCTTTTTTTGCTGGGGAGAGCATCTGCCTCAGCTCATTTAATGTTTTGTGGTAAAGAGTGCAAAGTTTTTCAATACCTCTCATAAAGTGTCTTCTTTCTTGATTTGGTTTAATCTGCATTACATAATCAGGCAGTTCTTGCATCTTTTTTAAAGAGTTTGTTTAATTTTCTTCACTGTCGCTGCTTTGACCATTGGCGTGTGTTATAAGATCATCCAATTCCTCATTTGTCATTTTATGATCATTATTCTCGACTAAATCTTTAATTTCTCCATCTCCCATATCTGAAAATCCTATATTGCGTATTGCTTTTCTAATTTGTACAGTTTCCTAGACTTCATTTTCAGTGGGAAGAAATAAACATTATTTACGACTTCTGGTTGGCACTGATGCCAGCAAGCATTCATTATTGATGAATTTACTTGTTCCCATATGAGTTTAATCATTTCTGCAGTGTGCTATGTTGAATTGCTTTCAAAATACCATTAGTGGGGGTTGTGCTTTCCTTCATCTAGTGCTTTATTTGGAGAGACATAAAAATGCCTGTAATTGTTTCTATAATTCCATGATCCATTGATTAGATTAAGGAAATGATGTTCAGTAGAAGGAATAAATTCTGTAAATTTGATGCAGTGCTGTGAGGGCTTCAGTACCATATCCTGGAAGATTATAAAAAAAAAAAAAAATGACTAAATTTGCTTTTTAAATAATATTCTTCTTGTAATGATGGAATTTTGAAAGCAGTCATTAAAGAGGATTCTTGCAATGTGACTGACTTTGCACTTTACCACATATAATTAAAATTCTCATATTCAACAAATGGGGACAGTGAAGAACGCAAAATTGTGTTCTGCATTTGGCGAGGGTTTATTGTGTAGATCTTTTATAATATTTTTTGGCCATCATATCTGTGTCTTTTTGTTTAATGATTTAAAATCCATTCTTCTTTTCACGTTAGAAAACATATTATAGTATGTGTTCCCAACAAAAGGTGCTGGCTGTATTTTGAGCCATCTGTTGATATTAAAATTAATTCATTTTGATTAGAATGCCCTGTTTTGACAGAATGGGTGAGAGTTCCAAACATTAGTATTTTCATTTGGGTTTGAACCATGAAGAATAAAGTAGCTGTTGCATATTTTAACGGTTTTTATTCTATGCAACATGGACTGAAGACAGAATTTCTATTAGAATGTCTTCAGAAAAGGCACCTTCTTCTTTAGACAGATGGTTGTTGCATACTTTGTCATGTTTGGCTAAATAAACAAGCAGCTGGTGTAGGATTTTTTTCACTGCTGATATACTTTATAAAATGTGAGTTTTCCTCAGTTGAGATTCATATCATATTACAGTTTATTGACATTTGTATGGTGATTTAAGACTGTATGTTGAAACATAAGGAGAAGGAAGAAAGTCTATTCTGATATTGAAGTCGTACTGTTATATTGTAAAATAAAAAGAAATTTTAGTGTTTATTGATGTAATTGTAAAAATAGTTAAGTAACCGTTGTTATGTTGATATTATATTTATTACTGATTTTATATTTCATTCCAGAATCAGTGATTTTGAATACACTCCTGAATGTATTATATTTGATTTATTGAGGATACCTTTATACCATGGCTGGCTTATTGATCCACAGATGACAGATGTTGTGAAAGCTGTTGGCAAATGTAGTTATAATCAGTTGGTTGAGAAAATAATTAACTCAAAATCATCTTTGGATGCTGACCAAGCTACAGAAGGTAAGAAAACTCATTTTTGACTTGCTAGTTTTGCTGTTTGGTCTGAATTCTTAATAAGTGTTACACTCTATTAGCCATTTAGACTTAACAAACTATGTTGATGAATTATGTAAGTATATCTGGCTGTTCTTGAATAGTACAGTTTTCATTTTCAAATTTCATTTTCAAAATAGGTGGAAGATCAAAGTAATAACATTTTACTTAAGGTCCGCCTTTTTTGTCTCTGTTGAAATTACGGGCCTGATACCAACCAAAATGCCATGGAACAATAAGAACCTCATCTTGAAATCTCTATATATGCTACTTGCAGAGTTGATAACTCTCCCGATTTTCGACCTCTCTCCCACCAACCTGATTTACAATATATTCCTCCTGACTTTTTCTTATTCTTAAAATTTCTCACGATTTTTATGAAACTTGGCTTAATATTTCGTTATGTGAACAAAACAACAGCAACAACAAAAAAAAACAAAAAAAAAAAAAAAAAAAAGTGATTTTGGACATCTGAAAGCAATTGAATTTTCTCTAGATTATATCTAAAACAAAACCTTGCAAATCAGATGAGAATTTCTGCTTTGTGAGTGAGAGCATACATATCCAGAAACGTCATTCTCCAATGGGCATCGAGCTGCACTGCGTGTCATCTGGCATATATTAGCCAATGAGCACAAAGCAAGCTCAAGGTTGTTATTTTGGATGTTCTTTAGTTTTTTCGTTCATCTTGTTCTGCGTTGTGTGAGTGCGTGTACCTTCGGGAAATAGTTTTAGAAATTATCATCTTTTGTTATGTCTGCAAGAAAGGTGAAATACTCCTATACGTTTCAAAAATAGTACACAGTTGACTTTCCTCCATTATTTATTTCCTCAAGGAAATGTAATAAATTTGCCATGTGTACCGTCTGTCGTTGCGATTTTTTGATTTCGCATGGTGGAAGGGCGGATGTTCTCAATCATGTGTGTACACAAAAACACAAGAGCAACGTGAGTTGTTTTGAAAAAAAACGAAAAATTAAATTTTTCTTCGGAAGCAAAGAACCAAAAAGTTATTAATGCAGAATGTCTGTTCTCTCCCTTTTTACTGGAGCACAACCTGCCACTGAATGCATAGGATCACGCTGCAGCTTTATTTAGAAAAATGTTTCCCAGTAGTGAAATCGCTAAGAAATACTCAATTGCAAGGAACAAAAACAGGTGTAATTGTTAAAGAAATGGGTTTGAAAAATATCTTCAGTTATTGATTGCATTAAAACAGCTCCATTCTGCCTCTCTACGGATGGAAGCAATAATACAGATTCAAAACTGTATCCAACTGTTGTTTCTTTTTTTAATCCAGAGACTTCAGAAATTGAGTGCAGTTTACTTTCTGTCCCCACTTTAGAAGGACATTCAACAGGCTTTAATATAGCACAGCTAATTAATAAAACTTTAAAAGAAAATGCAGTCCCTCTGGATAATTGCTTAGCACTTGGTGCCGATAATGCGCCAGTAATGGTAGGCTTGAAGTCTGGTGTTTAAGAAGTTCAAAATTCAGATTTTCAGATTATGAGGTGCACCTGTCACCTCTTAAATTTAGCAGCTAAAAAAGGGACAGCTTCTTTACCAATAAATGTGGATGAACAGATTGTTGATATTTATTATTATCTTGAAAGGAGTTCTAAAAGGAAGGAAAAATTGAAACAGTTCCAACAGCTGCATAATACTGAAATGAGAAAAATTTTGAAATATGTGTGTACACGCTGGCTGTCTTTAAAGAAATGTTTATCTAGAATCCTCGATCAATGGAACCTTCTTGCATTTTTTAAAGAAGAAGTAAATGCTTCGAGACTTAAGATAAAAGGCTCCATTGAAAGTTATAAAATACCTAAAGTAAATGGAGGTGTAGTTACTATCTCCATTGTTAAAAATAGGTTTGAGAAAAATAATTTCTGCGCCATTCAGCAATTCAACTGGCAGTTCTCAAAATAATACTGCAAAATATAAGCATAAAGCTGATACAAATTTCTCTCAAAATAAAAAAAATTGCTCAACACACAAAACATTTTCTGATTACTGTAAGTTTAGCTAAGCACAAATCTGCCACTGTTCATAACATTTTGAATACGGAAGCAAAATCTGCCACTGTTCATAAGATTTGTACGAAAACTGATTAAAATGTCTTTTTGTTTTCTTAAACAATGCAAATAATAAAAATGTTTTTTATGTGTAAGATATTTTTGTGTTGCTTGCATTTAAGAATTAGTAACTATTTAAAGTTAATTCATTATTAAAAACTATATTCTTATCATTTTGTGAAAAATCTTCTGATTTCTTAAAGAAATATCTTGATTTTTGAGTGTCATAGGTTGGCAAGTATGTACTTGACAGAGAGAATGCAACACCATGAGCATACAGTTCATGCACCAGTATCTCTGGTATGGTTGTTTAATTATGCAAGTTGCAAAGAATATGGAATATGCAGCTGAATGATTTATATGCATGATATGATATGCAAGTTTATCATGTGATAAAGTAGCAAAATGTAAGAAAAAGAAACGTTAGTTAAGCCAAAAGTTGCTTTTATCATCATAAGATACCCATTTTGCAAGAACTGTTTTTGATGTTGGAAGATATGTGTAGTTGCAGAAATGCTTTGCAGATGCTATTGAAATCATTTTCGGGTTCAGTCAAGTGTTTTCATAAAGAGTTTTATTTTAGGCTGGTGGCCTACAACCAGTTGGTTATATTGATCCTTTATTTATATCATAACTGAAATATCTTTATGTGTCCACTATGCTAACGATTTGAAGATGATAGATTGAAGAAGAAAATGCAAATCATATCAGGGATATTGATGCATCTAGATGGGCATCAGCATATTTGTATTTAGGAATTAAAGACATGGATGGTGGCCCCACAAAGCATGACTGTCAAAATAATGTGGGATTTACAGGGAACTGTATGGCACAATAATGACATTACATTAGTATGATTGGAGTGCTGCAATTGCTTGCACAACCCTATCAGAATTTACAAAGTGCAGTTTTCCAGTAAGGTTAATGCTTAACTGCACATGGGCTGTCGTTAAACCCTATCTGGTATCCAGATGTTTCCTTGGCCATTGAAATCTCCACTTTGCTTGAATTTTATCAAAAAATCTCGCAACAGCTGTGACATGACATTTATTTATAAGATATGTTGATCTGTATCAGTCTGCATAAACAACTTATTTTTTATTCCATTACCCAAAATTTACTCCCGAGGAGGGATAGTGAGCTGAAATCTAAGTTTGAATTCCAGGTAAGAGATTTGGATGTTTGTGATTCAAGCATCTTTTTAACTCAACATTTAAAATCAGTCAAACTGAAAGTCTACTTGAGAGGCTGGTATTAGGAAATAGCGAACCAAGGCCGTTAGATTTATCCCTGGGGCAGCTTCTCAACCAAAATTGGGATGAAGCTCTAGCAAACAGCCCTCATATTTCTTGCCTGAATCAGATAATCTAATCTCCAAACTTTTTCAGCATCATACAATATGCTATAAGGTATATCTCCCGCCTTCGTGGTGTAGTGGTTCTGCATGCTGGGCCAGTATTCCAGAGGTCCGTGGCTTGATTCCCGGCGAAGGCATTTGGTCATTTTTAATCTCTCTGGCTTTTCCAATTAACCTAATGTCTCTGCAATGTCGTCAATATGTATTGCATGATTTGAAATTGGAGTGCTTATAATTCTTCGTATTGTATCTGTTTTACACTGTGGCATTATTAGATCCATTGCAGTTTTATGACTTTTCCTATTATTTCTTATCTTATAGAAACAATGTTTTCAGTAATCAAATCAGACCAGTATTCTTTCTTTTCTTTTCTTTTCCTTTCTTTCTTTCTTTTTTTTTTTTTTTTTTTTTTTTTTGCAAATATACCTGGCAATAGAAATGACTCATGGAAATTCATGTGGATGATTCCATTTTTGGACCAAAAAGTGCAGGCTATGACTTTTTTTTTTTTTTTTAAATGTTTTGAGCCAGTGAATCCAAAGATTAATGCATGTTTCACTCCTGAGATGAGAGGATGCATCTGTGTTTTATCTTAGGTAACAGTTCAGTAAAGACAACTGTATCATCTTTGTGAAAACATTTTTTTAACATTTTAAGATTTGAAATCTTCTTTTATGGTAACATACAGCAATAGCAGCCAGTAGACTGTAATTTTCTTAAGTACCTGTTAATAAATAATTTTGTTATTTACTGATTTTTAAGAATCAGGCATTCCACTTTGTGAATGATCACAGTGGTTTTCAAGTTACCTGCGCACAAAAAATTTTGCTTTGATGGATGGCCATTTTTAAACTTTATGTACCATTCAAATTTCTACTGTGGTTATGGGTCTCATAAATCTGTAAATCTGTCTAGGCCTTTTGCTTCCATTAATTAAGATTCATCATAATATGTTATTTCATGTTTGCACTCACAGGTTTGAAGGTGGCCCCCTCACTTCTACATAACATAACATAACATTCAGAATTTTAATCATAACTTTTAGAAATCCATTTAAAAATGTTGCATCATTTTTATCAGCATAAGTGGAATATTTTATTACACTTTCAAAAGAGCTGAGAATGAAATTAAAAACATAAAAAATGATTGAGAAAACATTTCTCTAAGCTGAAATAATTGAAATACATTAAGCGATTTAATATATTTCTTTGTGTGTGTTATTATACTTTCAGAAGAGATAAAAATCAAAAACATAACAAATGACTGAAAAAAAACACTTCTATAAGGAGCAGTAATTAAGATATGTAATAAATGATTTTTATATATTTATTTTTTGCTAAAAATTATATTCGATGAGGCATATTTTGCTCTATTTCCTTGATCAGAACTTGGTAATAAATATTACCTAAGAACGCATCATAATCTTTCTTCCTAAATATCTTTTATATTTCAGCTTTGGTAGCAGAAAACTTCCTTGAAAAAACTGCATCACAATTGACATATCATGGTCTTTGTGAACTTGCATCTCATTTGAAAGAAGATGAATTATGTGTTCTTTTCCGTAACAATCACTTCAGTTCTCTAATAAAGCACAAAGTAAGTTTAAGATGTTTGTTAAATGAAATCTAATACTTGCACACATAAGCATGTATATATCTGCCTTGTAGAAAAAGATCCATGCCCATTTTTGAAATTTAAAGGAAAGCTGTTTTAGTTTTGTATTTTATGTGCAGGATTCAAAGAAACAATCTTCTAAGAATAAGTTCTTTTCTTAAACAGGAGACTCTTGATACTAGAAAGTGAAAAGGAAATTAAAATCAATTATCAATTATCTGAAAATAGGCATAACAGCAAGTGTATTTTAATAAATTATTTCTAGTGTAGTTTCAATATTATCAGTGTTGTTTGCATCATATGGAAATTTTTATTACACTTTCAGAAGAGCTAAGAATGAAATTAAAAACATAACAAACATAACGAATGATTGAAAAAACACTTTTCTAAGTTGAAATAATTGAAATACATTAAGTGATTTAATATATTTTTGTGTGTGTATTATTACACTTTCAGAAGAGATAAAAATCAAAAACATAACAAATAATTGTTTAGCTTACTTTTTTGCTCAAAGATGTTGATACATTTTGTGAAGAAAAAATTTCTACCAAGAAATTGAAAGCCATGAAAGAAATCTAATGAAAAAATTATTTCTGATTTTTCGTCATATGGACTTATCAAAATACCGCATTCTGTGTTAGCAAAACTACTTGAGGAAGGATTGAATTTCAGAACTTTTGTTTTTTATAAATATGAAATCAGTTTGTGTTTAACAATAATTCCAGTAATAATTTTACTTTTCTTTCTTGCAATCAAAAAATGATAGGAGTTTTCTTAGAATGGACTTAACTGACTTGAAAAGCAATTGTTTCATGTTTAAATTCATTTCTATGTAGAAATATTATTACAATAGCCCTTTTTGACTGAAAGCCACATTATATTGGCTTCTTGAAAGTAGGTTTAAAAAGGTAATAGTGAAATCACACTGGAAATATTTCTGTGATTATTGGTCGTGGTACGAGTAATGTTTAAATTTAATTTTTTTTTTTTTTTTTTTTTTTTTTTGCTTATTTGGTTTTTATTCTGTTTCTGTGTTATGTTTAAATAATTTGTAATTAAAAAATATAAAAAAGGATCATAATTAGGTAGGCTTTTATATCTAAAATGCTGTATTATAAAAGGAAAAGAATAAAACAATGCTTAATAATGTAATATACAGTCTACCACTCGAGGGTTAGTTATGTATTACTTAGATGGCACCATTAAAACACTATTTTAAAATTTGAACATGCAATAAAATAGATAGGAATGAAATGATTAAAATAACCAATTTTAGTAGCACTATCTGAGAAATGAATAAATAACTAAAAGTGGTAGACTGCATACTGTATGAGTACCAAAAAATGTTTAAATGGCCTTTTGGAGTTTCTTCAAAATTAATGTATTGCTGTAGTAAAACTGGGAGCTGGAAAAAAATGAATCTTTGAAAAATCTTATTTATATCTTTATTTGCAGTTAATTTATTTCATATATAAAATTTGCAATATTTTATGATTTACTACTTGTTATTTTTCTACTCTGTACTTCCTTATTTTTGAATTTCTTTTACTATAAAAATATGTGTATGTGAAAACATTAACTATGATTACTGCAAACAAACAATATAGTTGATTTCTTATTAATGTAAATTTAACATAAACCTTACAAGACATTAATGCGTTAAAAATGTTATTGAATCTGTTATATGGCTGTATATTTTGTTTATATATCTGAGAATGCAGTGTATTTGATTATATGCCTTGGATTCGGTCACAGAGTTATGGAATTTTTGTTTGGTACAAGGTTTAAAATCCAATATTATGAACTATATTATTTATTTTATTATGAGTATATACTCTTTTTAATTTAATGTATTGAACTTTAGAGTATCTATTTATATATTGTTTATTTATATTTGAGGTGTTAGTACATCATCTATATGTAGTTTTCTTAAAAAATTCTCATATTGGTGAAATGGAACTGGAACTGCAAGTCATGAATACTTCTCATCCATGAGCATATCCTTTTTTTTTTGAAGGGGGACTCATACTCTTAAGTAAACAAGATCAATAGTCAAGATATTTGTAAAGAATGAAATGTATTTCGTGGTATGTATACAACTGTAGCTTTTAAAATCTGCTTTTTGATTTTTAGAACTGTCTTTATCAACTTGTGACAGATCAAGGATTTTTGAATGAAAATGTTGTATGGGAGACTTTGAATAACATTGAAGGAGATGGTCAGTTTGTAGACTCTAGTTTTGTTTTGGTTCCCCCCAAATCCTCCAATATGCCTTTAGCACCAAATGTTTCTGAAGAGCAGCAGATTGATCAAGAGTAAGTACTTATCACTAGTTATTTTCATTAGCTAAACCTGTGTTCAGAAAATTTAATTTTAGTGTCCCTTTATTTTAACTTAGTTTTTTATGACATTACTCAGATTATGTGTAGTATTTAAATTATTATTTTTAGTTATAGTATTTGCTGATATTTTATGACCTTTATATAAGAACAGTTGAGGTACTTTGCCTAATTTTAAATAATACATACTTTTGATCTTATGCCCTTGCACTGATATTTTTTATGTATATCGTCTTACTGTATCAAATCTTAGCTGGCAGTCACTCTTTTAACATTGAAAATACTGATGGAAAAGACATCATAAATCATATTATTCTTTGAAATTTTTGCACTAATATTATTTAAACTGAAAACATTTTGTGCATTTCTTATATTTTACTGATTGCTCAGTTTGAAAGCTGAGAAACATTTCTATTAAGTTACTTTAATTTGCAAAAAATTGCAAATATGTTATACGTTTTATATTAAAAATGAAAAGGTAAAAGAGGCATCAGGATTTTCACATACAAAATAATTTTAAATTTGCATCTGTAAATTATTGTGCATAAATTTCTCAGTAAAGTTTCTTTTTATAAGTAGGAAAGCTTTTACATTATTTTCCATGTTGTTTTTCTGAATTAGTGAATTTACTTTAATTAATTACTTGTAATTTAGTCATTTGTATTTTGTTCAAATGAAATGTTCAGTTAGATTATTTCTAATTTAATGCTAGAAAATATTCAAAGTTATGTGCAGAAATGTTATATTACTTCATTACTTAGTTTTTATGTGATATTAGATTATTTTTGTGTGAAGTTTAATTAATATGATGTGCAATAAAAATGTTTTGAACAACAAACTGTAATTTGAGATATGTTTAATGTGTTAAAAATATTGAATATCATTTTTCATATTGTGGTTTTTTTCATTGATTTTGATAAATAGCCTATTGTTGTACAGATTTTAAGTTTGCTTTAAGTAATTTCTTCTTTTGTAAGAGTTTATTGTATGGTTCTATTATTTAATGGATATCAGATTTTTTTAGAGTGGTACTTTTATTGGCAGGTTTGATGTTATGTGTTTGATACTGGCTTTAATCTCATCATCTTCAGTTCGTGATATAATCGTGCCTTTAACATAATTAGTAAATTGTAATAGTACAGTGTATAATTTCATATTATATAGAGAGTTCCTACATTCATATTAAAATGAACTGATTTAAATCTTTTAGCTGAGATTAATTTCTGTTTAATAAAAGCCTTGTTTTATATTTTATGATATGCCGTAACATTAGTAGAAACATATAGATATATGTACAGAGAGGGAGTAGGCCCAAAATAACGTAAAGCACAAAATAAGCAACAAACTTCCTAAGCAACATCCATACCTAAGTAAGCCCTTACAAATATTTTCCCATCACTCAAAATCATTGCAATCACAGATTATAACCAATCACATCATAACAGAGTTTCCATAACATTCAACTATATAGGTTACCATAAATGAAACAACAACTTGGCGATAATCCAAGGAGTACCCTAAAATATAGACTAACCAAAACAAGTTACAAAACATAACGTTTTTACATGTATAGTTACAGTATGATAAAGTATTTAATAATGTGATTTTTCTTCATTTAGAGCTAGTTGACAATTCGTAAAAATTTATAAAACCAGTAATAATGTGTAAACATGAGAATAAAAATAAAATACATGATAAATTAAAAGAAATTGTAGATGTGGAAATGTTGAAGTAAACATCAATACTATATAATAAACTAGAAACATCTTAAATTTCATCTTAATTTTAAATGTAAGGGACAAAGCAGTGAGAAAAAGAAAATTAAACAAAATTAATGTGGAGAATGAAATTCTACATTTGTCTCATTGAGGGACTATTGCACATATACAGTTTCATTAGCTGCATTTCTAAAATTTCCAGTCCACTCACAAAAATAATTTTCAGAAATTTTTTACGAGTTAAAAGGCAAAATTGAAGGCTTAGTATTGATTGAATTGGTGACTCCAACCCTGTACAGTTGTACAATGTTTGAAACAAAAATGTATGAAATTGTTTCATAAAGTATAAAACAACAAACTCCATGTCCATCGTTACTTTAAGTCTAAAGTGCCAAGGCACAGTAAAAAAAGTTATGTATAAGTCAGTGTATGCTAAGAGAACATACGCCTGATAAATTTAATATCAAATTAAATAAATTGAATTAAGAGAAATCTGTAATTAGTCAAGAAAGTATAAGAAAAAAGATTCAGTGCATTCACACTTACTCTCACCTGTCACTGACGTAATGGTGATTTGAAAGTTTGAAAGCTGTAGTATAATTTGCAGTATATATATAAAAATAGCAAAGTGTAGCTGTGTTATAAAAGTTGCTTTGGGTATAAAAACTGCTGTCTGAAAATAACTTGCATTAAAGCAAAAAAACATTAAAATAGAAAGTTATGTGAAAATAGAATGAAGAGGCTTTTCATGATAGCTGAATGTTATAACACTAGAGATATGGCATGAAAGAATTATGGTGTTATTGTGCAGTCTCCTAAAAGTTGTAAGCAATTTCTCACATAAATACCTGTAAAAAGACTTTTTACTGATATATATGTGAGAAACAATAGAGCAGTTTTAAAAGCATTTTGATAGATTTTTTACCGGCAATTTTTGTGTTCACTTATAAAACACTTATAAGCATTGGAAGAATGTTATAGATTTATCGGGTTGGAGGGAAAGTTCTGTCCTATTTTAAATAGGCAGGTGATTTTTCTTGTAAATAAAAAAAAAAAATCTGGCTAGTGAGTCAATCGGATTTTTTTTGTTTGTTTTTTTAGCTGCTGTATAATATAAAAGGTGCCCTTTTTTACTGTTCATCATTTACTTGTAATATTTAAAGGGGAAAACGTGTCGGTAAATAAAGTGCATTTACGACACTGCATTTTACATGAATTCCAAAAAGGAAGCAACGCATCTGTTGCATGTAAAAATTTATGTGCGGTATTTGGAAAAGATATTGTAAATGTTCGTACTTGTCAAAGATGGTTTAGGAAATTTCGTTCCGGGGACCTGAGCCTCAAAGAAAGTGTTCGATCTGGACGACCATCCAAGATCTATAATGATGTTTTGCGATCCATGTTGGAAAATAATCCACATTTAACAAGTCGAGAAATTGCAGAAGAGTTTGGCATTCATCATACAACTGTTGGAGATCACATTAAATCTCTTGGGTTTGTGTTAAAGCAAAGTGTTTGGGTTCCACATGAATTAACGGAAAAGAATTTGTCTGATCGTGTAAGAATATGTTCATCACATCTGATTAGACACAATGTGGAGCCGTTTTTGGACAGGCTGGTTACTGGAGATGAAAAGTGGATTCTTTACGAGAATATTAAAAGAAAAAAATCTTACTGCAAACCAGGAACATCATCAGCAACAGTTCCAAAACCAAGTATCCATCAACGAAAAGTACTGCTTTGTTTGTGGTGGGACAGGAAAGGTCCAGTGTATTACGAGTTGCTGAAACAGGGAAAAAACATCAACGCGGATCTGTACTGCAATCAGCTGGATAAATTGAATGCAGCTATCAAAGAAAAAAGGCCAGCATTAGCGTCCAGAAAAGGAATAGTGTTCCATCACGATAATGCTCGCCCGCATACTGCAGTGGTGACACTACAAAAACTGATTGCGTTAGGATGGGAAATCCTTAGTCACCCCCCGTATTCACCTGACATTGCACCCTCTGATTATTACCTGTTCAGATCTCTGCAAAATTATCTAACGGGAAAAAAATTCAAGTCTTTTGAAAGTGTTTCTAAGGCAGTTGCTGACTATTTTAACTCCATGGATGAGAACTTCTACAAAACAGGAATTTACAGGTTACCTGGAAGATGGCAACAGGTTGTAACAAATAACGGAGCGTATATAATTGATTAATATTAAACACATATTTTTATAAATAAATTCAAATATTTTCTTTAAAATACGACAGAACTTTCCCTCCAACCCAATAGATGGGGAATAAACTGAATCAAATGAAGTAATGATAAATTCAATGAAATAAATTAGAATCTTATATATTTATTTTCAAAACCTGCTTCAAAAATGGCATTACTCTGCGATGATCTAATAAATTTAATGGTTTCGAAAGGAAAAAGAGTTTATTTACCATATAACATGGTGTTATTGCAGTTTTAATAATCATATTTAAATGTTCCATATTATTATTGCAAGTTATATAGGTTCATATATGCAACTACAACTTACATGCAGCAATTTCATAGAACGAAACAGCATTCCCAGATGGTATAGTAGTTAAGGGAGCCTACTGCAATACCGAAGGGCCGAGGTTCGAATCCGAGAGAAGGCTTGGATGTTTGTAAATGTGTAGTGTCTGTGTATCATGAGGGCACTCTAAATATGTGGCGAGCCAAAAGTCCTCTCCATGCCATGGTGAATTTCGTAGACTTGTTCTGATGCTACTGTCAGACAAGGGAGATAAGTCGCAACAATAACACTTTTTTTTTTTTTTTTTTTTTTTGAGCCCACCAGCGGCCGAGTGGTAAAATCGCTGAACACTGGTAGTTTGATTCGAGGTTCGAATCCCGCGAACGGGCTGGCTGCATGGGCGTTTTCGTGGTTTCCCCATGTGTAACGTGTATATGAGCCAGGTACCCTTAGAAAGTCCTCCACAAAGGCATCCCTCCCCTTAGGCAAATAGCCCTCGAGGCTTTGCCGTAATTAATTAAATAGCCTTTTTTTTTTTTCTTTCTTTTTTTTTTTTTTTTCATTTCACTATTACTTGTGTGTGAGGATGATGCTAAGTGTGACAGCAATGGATCTTTTGCTTTTATTTTTCTATTTTCTTAGCTAATTACAAATTTATTTAAAATTTAAATTATTAATTTTGATGTTAAATTTATGAGTTTAATTTTTCTTTATGTATTCGTGGCTTTTAGTCTTATATATATATATATAGATAGATAGATTTATTTTACTGCATCTTTTTCTCTAAAATACAATGGATACAGTTTTCTCTTTTACGATTTATTAAATAACTTTTTAGATTTTTGTTACAATAATTCTACCACTGTCTTGTTAAAAATTTGTGAAAATTATTTTCGGTAGTGTACTGGAAAGTTTGAAAATGCTGCTAATAGAACTGTATATATATATACCACCTGATGATAAGACAAATGTAGAATTTCAATGTCCAGATTGATGTTATTTTGCCTTCATTGCTTTCATCATTTGGATTTGAAATTATGGGAAAATCAGGGACTATTTTGGTTTACTGCTGTGTGGTATTGCATTAACTTTCTTCCTTTTAGGCACAGTCTAATTTTTATTTTGATATTTATATATTTTAATAGTTTTACAGATTCTTATGAATTGTTAGTAGGCCGTGGATGAGGAAAACTCATATTATAAAATATTTTCTTTCTACTTACATCAGTGAGCTTAAACTTATATTTGCATAAGTTAAAGAAAGGTATTTGTGGCATTATATAACATAAAATGTAAAAATTACATTTATTTTCTGCATACATAATTGTTTTATATACCATCCTTTTTTGGGAGTGATACTTTTAACAAGTTCTTGCATATTAAGAAAAGTTCTTGCAAGTTACAGCACTAAAGTTCTGTGCCATAGGTTTTGTTTTCCCTCTTTCAATCTGGAATTTTTTATTTGGAAATTATGTAAAGAGGTTAGAGCTCACATGATTTAGAAGGCCAAGGTTATATTATTTGGATTACAGTTGCATGTTTTGATATTAAAAATTATAATAGCAGTAAGTGATGGTCTACAATTTTCTTGTAGAACTTAAAGCTGTTTAAACAGCTTTGATATTTATGTCAAACTTTCATACAGAATGTTATATCTTATTAAACTTTTAGCAACTATTCCAGGATTTGAGAAATTTCAATATTATGGTATAGTAGTTCATCATCATAACTTACCTTGTATAGCCAAAACAGTGGATAATGAGGCATTGCTGATGCTGACCATGTGTGAAATTATTTTGAGTTTTGTAGTTCATTATTAGTTTATCTGTGGATTATGAACATGTCAAAATTTTGTTTTTTGAAGCTCCCATAACTGCTGTAGTAGTACTGTAACTGGTAATTGAACATTTATTTATTACTGCTATAGTTTCACTACCTCACTACATGACTGGATTCTGTGATCTTTGACTGTGAAATTAGAGCACTCTTCTCTGAACTCATTAGTATGAAACTAATGGAATAGATTACATCAGCTATCACTGCTGCTGTTGTCTTTTATGATAAACAGCTTTAAAACATCAACTTAGAGTTTGTTCACTCTCAACATGGTACTTTTGCCTGATTCATGTCAGTGCTTCCCCTTATTTGGCTGGAACAATCATCAAAGTTATTTAATCTGTAATGAGGGGTGATATTGTCTAGAACTGGTGCCACTTTTGTAATGATAAATATGTTGCAAATCAAAGCTGTATTGATTTTAAGTAAAATGAAATTATTCTAAACTGGCAGAAATCCTGCAATAACTTTGTACTCTGTAAATGTTGTCCTTTGTAATATATTTTTTGACAAATTATGACATCAGTCATATTTAAGACACAATATTATATTTAATTTGCTTAATGTCCCATTTCTTTTAAAATATATTACTTAAAATATCTCATATATGTTTCATACGATTATTCAGATTTTTTGTTAGCATCCAATTTTAAATGCTAAAGCAGGTGTTCCCAACCTTTATAACAATTTAGTTAAGGATATGAACAGATGTTTAGGGGGAGAAATGGTTTATTAAATTTTTTTATTATTTTTAATTTTATAAATATAAAGAAATTTTAAGAAATTAAATCACAGATTCTAATTGCACAAGAGTTTAGTTTTAATCAGTGACCTGCCTTTGATGTATTGATGTAGTTTTTTAAATATTTGATGTAAAACTGTTTAACTTAAATCTCGAATCATTTCGGTCAAAAATATTCAACATGTTTCTTGTTTTCTGTAGTAAATTATTTACTTGACTAAATCCTAAATGAGAAGGAAAAGCTAGTAATGTTGGTTTGGTGACAACTTTTATTTTGGTATATTTGTCTTTGATTATTTTTATATTCCAAAACTTAGAACAGCCATTCGTTTTAAACATGACTTGACTTCACATGACATAACTTTATATCAATAAACAATTAATTACCAATTTTGCCAATAAAAATGTTGTAATCTTAATTATGCTAAGTTGCAAGTGCACATCAGGCTAGCGACGCCCAATTAACTATTTTGATCATCATTTACACACCTTATAATTTCATCAGCCCCTGAGGGGTCTACCAACTGATTGGGAACTCTTGCTTTAAAGTTATTAAGTTCCATGTTTTGCTATTTTAAGTTCTTTATGTATCATATGAAGATAAATACTTGTTTTCAAATAATTAGTGTAAAACACTTAAAAGTTCAGATGGACAATAAGCAGTTAGTATTGTTTATCACTTATACTTGAATTATCTATTGAATGTGGAAACAGATTCTATAAATATGATTGAACAGCTGCTGCATTGATTTGATATGAATAAAATATGATTTTTTAGTCTGCTTTGATATGCAATGCACTCAAAACAAACCTAGTTTTAAGTGCACTGCATTGCCAAGAAAATACATTTAAAATTTTATTTATCTGACAGGAGTTTATGGAAGAAATTCTGTTAATTATGAATTTGGAAGCATATTTCTTTATAGGTGTTAAAAATATTAAAAAAAGAGAGAGGGAGAGAGAAAAACATTTAATTTCTTGCTTGTACTATATGTATACAGATTGTGTCTTAAATCAAGTTAGAATTGAATAACATATATGCTATTTCAAACCTATGAACCTGTGTATATTCTTATTTTATTACATTAATAGTGTTATGATTGTAATAATAATATTAAATTACGCTGCAGAATATGAGCACTGCTGACTTTGTGGGTTAAAAGAGAGACTTAATATCAAAATGTTTTTAAACTAAAAGTCAGGAATATTGCTGTACTTGTATAAAGTTTAATTTTTATTTAACCTATTCAAATTTTACGTTATTATCATGAAATAAAAAAAGTTAGGATTGAGAAGTAGACAAATAGTTTTGTAAGAATGTAAACAAAAGCAAAATAGTATTAAAAAACTCATATTAATATAAAATGAAATTCATATGTCAACAACTGGAGCAAAATTTGAGAAATCTGTTATTAATGAGTGATAAAACATTCTGCATATTTACATAAACAATATGAAAATTTGTCACAAATTTCTTAAATGAATTTTATTATTTTTTCTTAAGTTAGACATTTTCCTCTATAAATTTTAAATTTTAAATTCTCATTTTATATGTTTATTCTTCTTTGTGTTTAATTCTGAAACTATAATTCAGGATATAAAGGGATTCAGAAGTAATGGTGCAAATTAAATTTATTTATTCCTGTTTGAAAAAATACACTGCAACCATGTTGCTAAAAATGGAAAAACATACTTCATCACTGCAAGATTTCAATGTGGATATCATAAATGACATGGCAGACATCAAAGCAGTACTCATATTTTGTACTGACACATCCCTGTGTATTCTGAGAAATTGACTGCATTTTTGCAAAGATGTGTATGTGCTCCTTTAGTTTATCAAGGTTTTTGTGGCTTAGGAGGCATATATAGTATTTCTGTGTTCTTAAAATAGTTCACAAAAAGGGGATGAAAAGAATAGTAAATTAAATCTGGCAATTTTGCTTATGAGAGCAATATTGAAAAATGGCATTTTCTTTTATGACCGACTTACTGCCCCAGTAAAGTGGTGTGTAGAAACATCAAACTGAAAATGAGGGAAAAGGATTGCACTATCTGATTACAAGTTTATATGGGAAAAATCTTCCATTCAAGGCATAAGCCATTCTTTTGTCAAGCCTGAGTAAAAGGGGCCAATAGCAATAAGCTAGCAAACAAGGGGGTATAGATTCCATGTGTGCTTATTGCCCAAAGCACATTTACTTTTGGCGAGTTCCCACTGTGCTGCTTAATGATGTGTGGTACTTTTAGCCTCTTATGTTCTGGTCATTCACGTTTGCATATCCTAAAAAATAGCCTTGTCTTTGAACACTAATCTTTTAGTTAATCTGTCATCCTCTAAACATTTATGTATTTTAATGCAAAAATAAGGGCATTTTAGATTGATGTTCAATATTAGTTCTTGCAGGAGGTTGTGTGGAATGCAATGGTGACATTTTTATAGAATGCATGATATCATGGCCCTTCTTTTCTGCTAGCCCACATTGCTGACTTTCTTGAATTCTTTAAAAATAGCCCAAATCTTGTCCACTCTCTCTTCCAACTGTGTGTTTGGACAGCCACCCAGCTGGTTAACGATGCTCACTGCCATGCTGATGGGTTCAGTTTCAAATTCAGGAGAAGGTGTTGATGTTTTTAAGCATATAGTGGCTGTGCAGCAACGCAGCATTCAAAATACACAGCAAGCCAAAAATCTTCTTGAGAGTTTTGTGGTAAAGGCAAATAAGTGAGAGATTCTTGCCCCCCCCCAAAAAAAGTTTTCTTTCTGAAAATTGGAGCAGAAATTTAACAGTTAACAAGATCCAGTGATATGTAATATATACTTGTGGGAATGCATTGGTACTGGCCTTGTTTCAACCTCTACTTGTCTGTTTGAACATCTGAATCATTTTATTGTGCTCAAACAGTCAAGAAATTGAAACTGCTTTAGCCAAAGAGAAGCACAGTTTCTATGTAATACACACTGAATTCAATTAAAAAATGTCACTGCACTCTGTAATAAAGCCTGTATGGGCAAATTCCAGCAAGTGTAATGCTTTCTATTGCTTTGAATGTCTTCATTTCAGACTTTGCCGTTAACACTATTCAGAAGTTTTAATTAATAATATTGTTGCATTATTTTCTTCCTTGACGTTCGTACAGGGTTTGTGTGGATTTGGAGTGAATAACGACGAACTTGACAATGAAGTATCGAAACACACTTTATTGGCCAGTACTGTCAGGATAGCTCCCAAACATGTTTTTATAGTCGTCAATGAACTACTATAAACACGCTGACACGATCAGCAACACAGCCTCCAGGTTGCCAGGCTATCACGTTGGAGACAGCTTCATGGCAAAGTACTAGAGTACAGCTACCGACTCTGCTTAGTCGTTCTCGGAACTCCACGTACTCTCGAGACTGTCCACGCTACAACTCGCGATGCACTCGACGAGAGGAAATGACTCGCTAGAGGAAATGCCAACTCGATACTAACTCTCCGCGTACCAGCAGGGTTTATATAGCTTTTGGCTGGCATTCGAGAACATTCTGGGCTAAACCGAATTTTGTTGCCAAATGTGGCAACCCTGCCTTATTTTGCCATTTTATAGCAACCCTAAAACTGCTTTGCAGGGAAGATATCTCACTGCATCTGGACATTTCGTAACAATATTAATTATACTTTCTTACATAAATGGCAACCTTACATCATTTAATTTTTTTGATAATTAGCTGCTTACTGTTTTTAATACTGTTGCTATAGATGTTTCTTTTAGCACTATTACTTCAGTATCACCATGTGTAAACCTCAAGTGACTGTAACAAAAATGAAATCAATAAACTTGAGTTAAACATTTAGGTTTCTTATTTCCTAATAAATTAAATTACAAAAAATTAACTCATCATTGAATCATTATTATATTATTTGAATAAAACTTTGTAATATGTGATTTTACATAAACATTTAATGCAGCTGTACAGAATAATGGAAACACTGCACTCAAGAACTCAGTTTTGTTTCTTCTGATGACAGTGTAGAATATAAAAATATGTATACTGATTCTAGTGTAATTGATGGGTTTGTGTGAGTAAAACTTTAGTGTTTACTTTGGTATGAGGTAGAAAAATGCCTTTAGCAACACAAAATGGAGACAGAATAAGGTCATATATCTAGTTCCACAAATGAAGTGCATGTCCATTAAACAGGCAGAGGAACCTAGGAAGTCTGGAGGCAGTTCGTTGTTGAACAAGGTATCGTGGAGAAGACATAATTGCAGATGATTTTCTTTTACTAATTCAAACTGGGACATTCTGCACAAGCTTCAAAAAAACATTAGTATTGTATTGGACTGGGAATGAATATACTATTCACCATAGTTTTTTATCAAAATTCATTTCAGTCACACGTCATTGCAAAATATGTATTGTAGGTGTTCAGGAAATTCCTTCCACATCATTCAGGAAAATTGTGGAAGGAGACGCTCAGAAAAGTGTTCGTACCAAAGCAGACAGTTTAGGCATATACTGTACAACTGTTTTTTGTCAGCCCCGTACAGTTGGTAAGATGAAAAGTTAGAATCATTGGTATCACATGAGTTGATACAGGCCAACAAGATCCTCATCAGGAGGTTTGTACTTCTGTGAATATAAGGGATAACTGGTAAAGTTTCTTGCATCGGATTGCCATTTCAGATAAAAAAATGGATCTAGTATGATAGTCATAAATAGTCAGGATAATGTTTGGATTATGATCAGAGCTTAAAACATTTCCTAAATTAAATCTGCACCTGCAGAAAAATGTTGGTGTCATGAGGTCTATGGTGGGAGTGATCCATCATCATTCTGATAAGATGAAACCATGAATGCAGATCATTACAATACTGAAATGCACCATAAGCATCAGTTTGATATGCCGAGAAGGTGGCATGATTACTTAAGTAAAAAAAATAAACTGTCTAAGATCAACTGACATTTTTGAAACTTAACAAATAAGTATGTAAATCAAAACAAATCATATGCTTGCTTTAAGCATCAGCATTGTAACACTTGCATCTCTCAGATTTGCTTGAACACTGAAGGTGCATACAGTTACTCGTTCTCGCACATCCGGCAATGATCAACAGACATGATGTTATCATGTTGCCCATATGTCAAGCAAAGAATGATTCATGCTGTCTATAAATTGCAGTTTAAATCCCTTTTTCATCCACCATGTTCCCCTAATCTCTAACCCAACAACTCAAGTTTTTGGAATCTCTGTCATGTCTTAGCAGGGAAAACTTTCCCTGATACACAATTAGTGTAACATGCTGTTGAAGACTTAACACTTCAAACTTTGTTTGCTATGCAATCCAACTGTTAACAGTGCAATGGCAAAAGTGTGTGGTTCTGAAGAAGATCTGATTATTGTCAAAATCATGCCTTAGGATTTGCCAGGAGATGAAGAAATTGTTATCCTCTTTCTTCAAAAAAGAAATATTCTTCACAAAGAAAGAATGGATTTGAATAACCACTTCTTGAAATAAATATGTGACTAATTTATTTATGGTGCCAGGAGTTCAATTGGAACAGTTGCATAAATGTATGTGCCAGTTACTTGTCATCTCTTCCAAATGTTAAGATTGATTGATGCAAAAAAATTATGGAAACTGATAAAAACCACAGAAAGGAAGAAAAAAAAAATGTATATGTATTCTTTTCTCACATTGGATTTCTGAAGGATTTTGCTGTTAAATTAAAGAATGTTTCTCTTAGTATTCATAGTCACTACATTTCATCTGATACCAAGCCAAAAGTGTAGGGAAAGAAGTAAGCCAAAATGTGACAGTATGACACCAAAAGTTCATGATATGGTTATAATAGAAAAGTACCAAATCTTGCGTAAGGACACCAGCAATTTTATGAAAGTTGCTTTTTTCAAGTTAAAAAGGTGCTAGCAGCTTTGATGCCATACTCATCAAACTTAAACCTCATACAATCATATTGATCATGTGATATAGGATTCTCACTATTGACTGAACAGTATTGATTATATTGCATGTTTACCCTAAATTAAGCTTGCATAACTTTAATTTCCTTAATAGTGCTTTTATAAAGTATATGCTTTTTTTTGTATAATCAATCATCTTATAGTATCATAAAAATTGACATTAACATAAATATTGACATTAACATTTCTAGCCTGCATTATATTTATGATTTCCTTAGTTACAGTTTGTAATTAAGGAACTATCATATTTCTAAAGAATATAAATGTTTTTCAGACTAATATCTTGATATGTGTTATGTGTAAAATAGTAGGTTGGATAATGGCTAGTATAATCTTGGTCTTCATTAAAAAACAAAATAAATTCCTGTTACTCTTCTGCAATGCTGCTTGACAGGGAAGTGAAATAGTTTTTGTGTGATGAATGGTTAACTTACTGCTTCTCATCATCCAAGATTTGTCAGTATCAATTTCATGGAGAATTCAAACTGCTATAAAGTGCTAACTGATTCTACATCACATTTGGTGCATAATGCATCCCTTTTCAATATGTTGGCATTATTTTATTCAAACCTTGTATATGTAAAGGTTATTTATTCAATGTATGAAAAAAGTAGTACACTGAAAGCACTCATAAAAACTTAAGTTTAAAAAATAGTATACTAAAAGCATTTTTAATAAACTTAAAAAGTTTTATAAGAACTGTGTATTATTAATTTTCACTTATGTGTTTGTAGGATATGCAAAGCTGAAAAACTGGAACTATCTGTTGATGGATGCAGTTTCATTTAAACAACTGTTTTTTAACATAGTTTTTGTATAAAATCAATAGTTTTATAACGTTGGGAAGTTATATGTTATATTGAGTAATATAACATTTTGAATGATTTCTCTTTGTTATAAAATCTTCTTCATTTCCTTTTCAGAACTTGTAATTAATATGTTTGTTAATAAAGAGTAAAGAAGTGGATTTTAGAAAACTTTCCTTTTTGTGATTTTTGCATTAACATTTTCATAATAGCAAATTTTGTTGCAGTTTTTTGGTTGCTCTTAGTTTGCAAGAAGAGCAACAAAAGCAACAAAACAGCGAGCTTGAATGGGAAGACTTTAAAAAGAAAAAACTAGGAGTATCTAATGGCCTTACTGAGTATGTTCTTGTAATAATTATAAATGTTATGTTTTGTGTAAACATTTTAGTTGCATCAGTGTAATTTCTGCATGTTGTGTTGTAACTGTAATGCAGCTTCTCTTTGTGTGCATGTAATGTTTTGGATTTAAAATTAATATGAATCAAGGTAAACAGACTATTTTCTGTTGTATGCCTCATAGTTATCTTAATAAATAAATGAATAATAAGTGAATAAATAAAAAACCTTTTTTTGCATGTTAATTAATTTTCAATATTTACATTTATCAGAATGTTTTATAAATAAATTGGGTTTATTTACATATTCATCCATCTTTTATCTCCCTTCCCAAAACTTTGAATAATGCAATATATAATATTTCTGACTGGAAGGCTTAACTGAAGACCGTAATACAAAAAATAGCTATATTAAGTATTACCATAGTCTGTATTTCAAAAAAGTCAAACTTACTAATTTCAGTAACCCCCCTTCTGCCCAGATGGTAAAGTGGTTAGTGACTCTAATTACCATACCCGAAGGGCCCGGATTCTAATCCCAGAGAAGCCATGGATGTAATTTGTCTGTCCCTTCATATAAGGCAATAATGGCCCACATATTAGGTGCCTCCGTAATAAAGAGACTACTACTTCCGGCTTTAGTAGTGGACAAGCCTGTAAATAAATGGCTAAAACCTGCCTTTAGGAGATATTTTTTTTATGTATCTAATGTATTTTCCTGTTTTTACATGCATGCAGCATATGCTGAAAATTTTAGAAGAGAATATGTAAAGGGGAGAAATATGTGGGTTTAAAATTATTTTGAATAATTAACAAATATTTGCTATAAATATATTTAAAATGTCTTTTAATATTATAAAAGAAATTATGATTATAAAAGAAATTTTAATAACTAGCTTAATAAATATTCTTGCTGTGTATGATGGATTTGGAAGCTATCCTCAGAATTTAAAAAATCTTTCAAATTTAAAGTCTCAAATCTTTTATTTCTTTACGTGTACAAAGCAAAATCTTTGTGTGCATCATGAGTTGCTGACCTCTGTTCTAAGATTCATTGCTGACCTGTTTCTGCTATTCATTGTGCTATTTTTGTGTTTTCTACTTTTGCTGTTTTTGTATGTTTCTTTAATTTTCTATGATTAATAAGTCATTGATAGTTTTTAAATAATCTGATTTTTTTTTTCAAATTTTCAAACTATGATATCTATATTTCTCTCAGTTGTATAACTAAAGTTTGTTGACATTTATATAATAATTGTATGCATTTATGTTCTTTAATATTTTAGTGATATTAATTAATTATTTCAAACACTGAACTACTATTAGGTGAAAATAAAATTAATAATTTGACATTGGAAATTGATAATAAAGCACTGTAAATTTTGAGTTGACTGAAGAAAAATAAAAGAAAAAAAAATAGTAATTGGGTCAAAGATGCATGAATAGCAATAAAATAGTAATATAAGTTTCTTGATGTTATATTATGAAAGCAGTATAAAAGACTTATTCTGCACTTCTATGATACTTTTTAAGCACAGTCTGTGATTTATTAACGTGCTGGATTTTCAAGAAATGTGTAACTTTGTTTTCTGTGATTGGCCTGAGAGAATTCATTTGATGAGACTATAATTCTAGACCGCAGTCTTATTTTATCATATGGTAATTCTCATAGTTTATTGCAATCAGCAAATTATTAATAAAATCTAATAGATGATGTATTTAATTTTCAAATGCAGTCAATCAAGACAATTAGATTGAAATAAATGTGATGAATTTTATTGTAAAATGGCTCACGACTTTCACCTTAGAAGCAAGATTAAATTTATTCCCTTTTAGGAACTGTTTTTAAAACCAATAGCTGATGTAATTTTTTTAAAGTCCTTTGCATTCTTTTAAGGAAATGTATTAGTTTCTAAAGATAAAAATTCCTTGTGCACCAGTCATTGCATACAGACACTGAACATTTTAAAAATTCATAAAGGGATGAGTAAGTTATCATAAAAGGATACAGTTTGCATCAAAATTCATGCCAAGAATTCAGACTTTGGGTGATGACTCCGCCCCTCAAATTTCAGACCCCCCCAAAAAAAATTTGTAATTTTTTAAGTAGATCGTTATGTAAAAGTTTGTATCTCAAGAATGAAGTAAAAGAATATAATTACCATTTAGAAGAGTGGTGTCCAAATTGCAGCCATCAGTGCTTGTTGGTTTGCTCTATTTCATATAACCAAAATAATGGGTGAGCACATGCAATTTCAAACTTTAAAACAAGTACTAGTTAACTGATTTTTAATAATTATCATTGTTTACCCAGATGAAGAAAGTGGGCATCTTTGAAATCAAAAATAGTCCTTAAATGATGTTTCAAAGACTGACTGTATTGAGAATTAAATTAGAATTATGAAATTCTCATATTAAGAGCAATAACTCAATTTACATTTGAACTGTAAACATGTAACTTGTAAACCTGTATTACATATAACATGTAACTTTAGCAGTTTACATGTAACATGTAAACATAAACATGTAAAATGGTAAAGATATATGCTCTTCCTTGGAATTTTGTCAGAAAAACTTAAAAATAGATTTCGTGGTTTCAGAAAGCATTAAATTCAATTTCAATATATTTGTTACTCCGTTCTCAATTCACATCACACTTACCTATGTAAATACACAGTTGCAATTAAATATGTAATATGAAGGAAATTAAGTGAGCTTTAGAAGTTGTATGTACTGAAAGAGACACCTTCCTTCCATATCTTTTTCGAAGTATGCATATTAAAGAGCAATACTTCTCCTATGAGTCAGGTTAAAAAAAAAAAAAAATTAAATAAGAATAAAAGCTTTGGATGAATGTCTTTACATCACATCTGTCAAATCAGAGTTAATGGCATTGAAGGGGAAAAAAATGTAAATACTGTACTTGCATATTCCTGACACAACTATCTTTTAGATAATAATGTAAATGTATTTTTATCAGATGCAGGAATAATATAGATTACATCAAGGTTGTAAATATTAAATTTGTATGGGGTCATGTTGACATTTTTGTCAGGTGACGCATGCCGTGGCCCACCTTTGTTGAGTCATAAAGCGTAGAAACTCTGAGAGACTGAACACCCTTGGCATGAGAAAATTTAATTTTATCTAAATTTTTGCCGCTGTCTGTGGTTTGATTATAAACAGGTTTGATAATATATGCAACTTATTATAGTTTAGTGAAAGAATGTGTATTTGTATTATTGTTTTTGATTAATTTTTCTTGATCTTTTTTAGTAATTGATGTATATTTGTAACAGTGCAAGCAGAGTTTTTTTTTTTTTTTTTTTTTTTTTTTAAAGTGTAGTAAAGCCTGATATTTAGAATATTATATCTCAGCTTTTTTTCTTTCAATCAGAATGCAATTTCAGTGACTTTTGTGTAGGATATATTGTTTAATTCCTAAATATAATAACTAATTGCCAAACATTTTAATGTAATCCTAGGGAGGTTATTATTCTTCAATATGCATAAAAAAAATTCTTGAATTCTTGACCACTCTAGGATTTATGCTGTTAATCAATGTAAAACTGTACTTAGTTATGTGAAAGTTTTATAATATATTGTCAGGAAAGATACTTACTGAAACTGTATGCTAAATGTATGGCTCTGTAACCATGTGAAACCTTCATCTTTATGGAGATTTAAATTATGTATTCTTTTTATTGCAATTTAGTGTAAAAATACATTAAATTCAATTTTATAATTGAACCTACACCAAAAATGTAAATTTTATTGATTGCAGTTCAATAGCATTGTTAGCACTTTTTATAAGACTGACAATCAGAATTTTTTTTGTTTTAGAAAGTAACAGAATCACATATTTATCAAAACATTCATAGCATTGTCTATCATGAAATGTTTTCTAGATGCTAAAATTATCTTTTTTTTTTTTTTTTTTTTTTTTTTTTTTTTTTTTTTTTTCATTTTTCTATGCTTGTCATATATTCTCAATAGCTGTGAAATTCTTTATACTGTGTTGTGACATTTCACAGATCTTTAAAGAGATTTTTGTAGAAAAGATGCCATTGAAGCACTTGAAAATAACTCACGTAGGGAGTAGTTATCGTGTTCTTAATTCAAACAGCACTAAATATAAACTTTTGGCCTATGATTATCATTTACAAAACCTATTTTTCGTATATAGGAAGAAATTTAAAATTTCTAACACTTCTCAGCACAGTTGACTCAAGTCTGTAATCACTGCTCAGCTTAATGTCAACATAAAAGGTTACCATGCTGTTAGGTATTTAGCTACTAAGATTTGAAATATATATATATATATTTTAGACATCACTGTATGAGTCATTTCTCGAGCTGCCAGCTGATAGTCATGTGGTGATAGAAGCAAAAAATTATCCAAATATAAGTTATTCAGCAAGTGTAAAGTTAGTAATGAACTTTGAAGAAATATTTCAGTTTGAGATATGTAGGGAAAAAAGAGGCTACGAAGCCAGGTAATTAATTGATCATACAGATTTATGTTAATAAATGAATGCATTTCTTTGAAAATACAAGTATTTTATTAAGTGCCAAACTGAAATTAAGAGTTAGGATCCTCGATGTGCTTTATAATGAAAAAAATGTGTATTGCGCATGCCATGAGGCCTTAAACTTATGTTACCCTTTTTACACAAAATTTCTGTAAAAAAAATTTAAATAAAAATAAATTGCTGGTTGTTCGTATGTGGACTTCGAACTTTGTACTGTATAACAGTAATTTAATTGTTAGTGGGATACATAATAGAAATGTGGGTATGTATAGTTTTAATAATTTCGTCATCGCTTATGTCTTTATATACTTGGTATCAAATCTGCAATCTCCTATTGAGATGATATAGTCATCTAATTCATTATTTCAGGCTGTATGCTTCCAATCGTATATGATCCATTGTTTTTCTTCTTATTCATAAATGGGTTAATGGATCTGGTGTCCTGCTACCAACAGTGAAATTTAGGTGGATTTGAATTTAGGTTGAGTAAATTTCATTATTTTTGTTGCACCTTTCTGGCATGATCGAATTAGTTCTTGAAGTTATTCAAAATAGTTTCATAAACATTAAGGTGTCATATGAAGTGGTTCTGATTCTGCATTTATACAGTCTATTAAGGTTGGCTTTCTATGTTTTATGCAAGAATTTGTTTCTTACTCAAATTATTATCACATTCTTCATACTATCATATGTATATTCTTCCAATTGTACAATGATGTAGTATTATTCAGACTTGCCACGCTACCTGGAAAACCGGAGAAAGTCAGGGAATTCAGAAATTGACCAAAAAATTCAGGGAAAAGTCAGGGAATTTCATACAATGATCCCGCTAAAAAAGGCGAGTTTTGCACCGACGTCGGAAGAGATAATTTTTTGGCGAATTGTATATCACGTGAGTGTCATTCGGGCAGCTGGCATAGAGCCAATTTTCGCAGCTCCAATTTGATTGTCTTTTTAGAAAGGCAAAGCAAGTTTCCCGCAACTTTTGGTTTCCAGTAACCTCGAGAATCGCATGTGCAGTGCATGAACTAAAGAAAGTACCTGTTCTCGTATAAAACAAAATGGGTTTAATTCTAGTATACGGTACCATGAAGGTTAGAATTAAAAAAAATATGTATTATAAAGAAGGAAAACCTCTTTGCAACAGACGTGGCTCGGTTCCATCATAGCGGCAAACAGCTGTGCATGCGCGATATATCTGTCGCCAAAGCTCGAAACCGGTGTCGAAGTTCGAAGGTCACGTTATCAAGAGTTCATAAAATGAATATCGTTTAAAATGTCTTTAAAGGAAAAGAAAATATTTTCTTTGATAAAACGTTTCTTCTTGGATTTTTCGCAATAATTTAAAAACGGATTTTCGTAGTTTTCTTTTTTGTCAAAGAACGTTTGTTCTTAACACGTGTTTCTCAATTTCCTGTACACATCGCGGAGAGGGAAATTCTGGCCGTTCCGTCGTCAAATCCCTTGGCAAATTTTCCCTCCGCTTTTTACATAGACATTCTTTGGTGAGAATAATCTCCATGTATGGTACAGCGGGCTTTGGCGACATGATGATGAGCAGTAAACGGGTCATTTTGTTCTTGGCGACAATTTTCAAAATTGTGTGAAGGCTGTATCGTATACTAGGATTTTACCGCAAAATCTTTTTTTCTTTTCTTTTTAATAAATACCTTGTCATTTTGCAGTAAAATAAAAAAATAGTAATAAATCATCTAGGATAACCATGTAATATAACTAAATAATTCGCTAAAATATCGTTGATTATTCTAATTAAAATTTTAAGTAATTATCTTTATTTTTATGTTATTCATATCATTTAATGTTGCTTCTTCCCTCTAAATTTATTTATCATTAGTAAATAATATTTCCAAATGTCAGAAAATTTTCTCTGGCATAATCCTGAAATTAATTCTGGCAGTATGATGACATCACAAAATTTAATGCACATATTTTTTCTTTATGTATGCTGCGAAATAAATATAAAATACCTCAATTTAGTAAAAAAATATCATTAAATAGATTTCTTTCTATCGTTTAGCTGCAGAATGTCTGCAAAAAAAGCCTTTTTTTATGCCAGATTGGTCAGATTCTAATCTCAATCTTCAGTGGAGAAAACAACTCCTATTATAATTATATTTGTGTTTTCAAGTGTTAAGGTGCCTTTTAAGAATACAACTCACACAAATTAAATTTACCTAAAATATAACCTAACTTTTAGCATTGCGTTGTGATTTATAAGAACCAGATTAGCCTCGTGTTGAACTGGGGATGATCATGAGTAATAATTAAATAAAACGTGCAGTTGGTTATCCAATGTATATATCTTAAATTTTATTAAGCTTTTTTAAGCGGAAAAGTAAACAAAATTATCAAACAAAGTGTACCAAGAATAATTAAGAATAAATGTCCTCTGGGATTTATTGAATAATTAAGTGAATTTGCTACACAGTACAAGTATTACCATAATTAATTTACCTCTTTAGCACAGCCAACGTACATTACGCGGATAGACTGGAATTTTCTCGAAACATACCTGGAAAACCTGGAAAAGTCAGGGAATTTCATTCTCCTGTTTGAGTGGCAACCCTGATTATTGCTTGGGAGATTTTTTAGATAATTTCATAAATCTAATATGTTTTTCATTGTTGTCTAATTATACTTCTGTACAATTTGATTGTAAATGGCCTACATTTAAGGTGAGCATTTGTATTTCTGTCAGAATCTGTGTATTTGTGTTGCATTTTTCATGCTGTCACATGATAAAATTTTCAGTAATATTATTATTATTATTATTTCTGATAGGAATTGACCCAATTACAAGGCTTCTGTTTCTTAACTATTATGATTTTAATATGTCACAGATCTGATTATATGGTTGTCTTGGGAATGATTTGTGAAAAAAAAAAATTTTTTTAAATCTTTTTATTAAGTATATAGTGTTAGCTGTTTTAATTGCATTAATTAAATTTTCACCAAGAGCATGGTTCTGGAAGGGTAGAAGGTTTAAGTTTTGGATTTCATAATATTTTGCTACAAGAGGATTGTATGACTGTCATCTCATTGATTTTGCCCAGATTCTGTGTAATTATAAAAAACTTTAAAGTAAATATACCGTAATTTCCGGAAGAAAGGCCGCATCAGCGTAATGCCGCACCCGAGAAAATTGGCGGGAAAAAAATAAAAATTACACAGAAACGCCGCATCAGCGTAAACGCCGCAATAGGTTAAATTGCGTGCGACATTGTCCTGGGCCGTATAGATGCAAAAACTCAACTAAGTCCTGATATATGACATACCAGTTAATTTTTTAATAATGAACTATAAATAATGTTTTTAATTATCGATGTATTGTTTTTTAAAAGATTTACAAGTCTTAAGCTTGCGTTCTGTTGTGTTAAATATATTCTCTTCATCTTAAATCTTCTGAAGTTTAAATAGATAAACGCGGATTATAAAGGTAAATTGTCTATTTGCCCTCTATCAGCAAACCGAAAAAACTGCCTAATATTTCCCTGTAAGTAACCGTAGAAACTAAGGCAATCCACGTTAGCGATTTTTTGAACTTCCAAATGTAAGCAAACATCTAGTCCACTGCCGTTGCATTTCTCAGAAAACCATTCTAACTCCCCTACTCCCCGAGGAAAATAATAGAATCGCCTCTCTCGTAGGCTGCCGTTTTGGGATGTAGACGCTAGTCTTAAAAACTATCCAACAAGTACTTGTACTCAAACTGATGGGATCTGTATCTGGCAGAATTCCAAGAAAAATCCATTCATGCTGAAGGGGAAATACGTCAGAGTTCGTTATTGCGAGGCAGGTGGAGTCGTGTCCGCCTTTGAAAAAAATTGCAGAAAAGGCAGTGGTGGGGAGAGGATGGGTCCTGGAAGATTCATCGAATGGCAGAGGAGAGAGATTATTCGAACTGATGAGAATGTTGATTTGAAAGGGGGAAGAATGTTATTTATTGTTCTGAGATCTCGTTTAGGGTGAATAAGGCATGTAGGTCAGTTCAAGGGAAAGAATGTAAACAAAATAACGTTCGCAAAAAGCAACTGAGTGGTCTTTTGTGTGGGAACAGCACCAGTGTATGCACAATGACAAGGCCATCCAAACTATGTACAATGACCATCATAGGATATATTTTATTTTTAGCGCACCTAAACGCCGCACCCGCTGAAAATTTAAGTTTTAAACACGTAAACGCCGCGGCGTTTCTTCCGGAAATTACGATATGTATGAACAGAGAGAGAAAGCCCCCCCCCAAAAAAAAAGTGAGGCAAGGAAACCAAGGATAAAGCTCTGTGCAACATTCATGTTATTTTTATTCCTTTCTCAGTACTGCTAATCCTGTGATATCACATAGTTCAAATCCTTAAACTGAATCCTTCTGCTGCCAATATCCTCTTTTTATATTTATTCCATATTACTTTATTTTGAAAGAAAATTTATTCATGAAAAAGTATTTAAAGAGAATAGTGCAAAAAATAAAGCACAACAAATAAATTTATTTATAACTGGCTGGTCATAAAAATTTTCAAATATCCATTGCTGATATTAGGTACATTGAATAAATAATGGTTTATCAAATTAAAATTTTATGTATTTGGAAAATAATATAAAATAATAGAAAAAAATATAAATCCAATACAATCAATGTATGTGAAGTTATTCATTTTTCTTTTAAGATAAATAGGAATACTTCCCTCCTCCCTTGAAATTTTTAAGAAAAGTTACGATTGATGTCAGTGTTTTTTATTATGAATATTATGGATAATTGCAATAGAATAAAATATGTGAAAAATTGCTTTTAAAATGAAGTTCTTTGTTTCATTCTTTAGTCACTTAAAAATTTCCTTCATTAATGAATTTTCTTTCAAAATAACTTGATATTGCAATTAATACCAATAAAACAAGTTGCTGGCAACTGTGCCATTCGGGCAAGGACTTTGATTTAGGAGCTTTATGCTATATCCTAAATTTAACAATCCTGTTTGAGGAAATAAAATTTAGAGACTATGAATATTGCATAGAACTTTTGTTGCTGAGAAGTGAATATTGCATAGAACTTTTGTTGCTGAGAAGTTCTCTTGTTCATTGTCTTCATTCATGCATTTATTTTAATGTCTTCTATAATTATGCAGAATCTGGGGAGGGGAAAAGGGTGGAAGAAGTGCTATGTTCTCTCATTGTTAGGAATTATCAGTAATATTTCTGTGTTTTTTTATTTAAGCTAACGATATTTGTTAATATAACCCTTTAACGCACATGCTAAATGAAATTGCTGATGGCTGCTGTTAAAAATGTTTATAAATTTTTTTAGGTTGGTGAAGCAAGAAATATTGAAATTTGCCTTCCCCCTTCGATTTAATTAAAATTTACATTAAGAGTTAACTCTTTGACTGGTATGGGGTTTCACTAAAAAAGCTCAAATTTCATAAAACTGCCATGAGAAAAAGATATTTTCCTGGTTTAATACCAAGGTTACCCTGGTACTTTATGCCTGTATTTATATATTTTTAATAATATATTGCCTGAATTTCCGGACTTATTTCAAGATACACGTATATACTTCCTTACAGATATCACACTTATATTCTAAGCTGTATATATATATATATATAATATGGCCATGCTACTCAGAGAATTAACTTTTTTTACTACTGTTAATAAAATTGTAATAATTGGTGTTATAGTAAATCAAGACCAAATATTGTTATATTCCTATTGTAAATAATTGGGTATTTAGTGCTTTAATTTTCTAGAAATACTGAGATAAGGACTAGGGATTTTAATGTATCTTTTCTTTATAATTACATCAGTGTGATTGTCCACAGATGCAGCTCCAACACCGATGGACCTGGATTGAAATTCTGAGTAGAGCATACACTTTTGTGTATTGATAATATCTTTGTAAAATGGGAACATTTTAAAGTTTAGTAGTAGTAGAACAGAGGAAATGTTCAGATTTCATTTGTTCTGGTGGTGTTGCTATATTTTCTGTTGCTGAAATCATTGATGGGTGAAAATGCATCAGTCAATGATCATTCATGCAGCTGAACTCTGTAGCTAATGTAAGGGATTATGTACAAGAAACAGTATCTTTATTATAAGAAAGGGGAATTCTTTCTATAATATGCTTATGTTATTGTTTTCTTTTGCCTGAAATTTATGGCAAAAATCTCTCAGCATTTTTATTTATTTATTTATTTATTATTATTATAGTGTAGATTTGTAATTTATTGGCATAAAAGTGTATTAATTGTTATTATTTTTTTAATAACTGAAGTGAGGAATTGGCAAAAAGATTACAAGAAGAAGAGATGAGAGAACAGGACAATCAAAGGCCACAGCAGGAAGTTCCCCAACATAATACAAGAAACAGATCTAGGGATGTAAGTCATATCAAAGAAACTTCTGCATGATTCTGTGACCTTTCCTCTCCTGATATATATTCATTTTCCTTTCCACTTTTACTGTTTTCTCTTGTACAAATAAATTTTTTTCACCTATTCTGTCTTCTTTAATTAATAGATTTAAATTTTAACTATTGTTTTTATTTCTCTTTGTCCATTTTTTATTCATTTTTTGCATTCATTTATTAGTTTGAATGATTAAACTTCTTATTTGCAAGCTCAATGTTTAAAAAACTTGTTAAACTTCAGATAGTAGTTTTTTAACAAATTGAAATTTATAATTAATGCTTACAAAATCAGAAGCTAATATTCTTTCAGTCAGAAACTGATATAATTAAAAAAAGGTTTTGCCAATAACTACAAATACAATTTTGGTATATAAAACTAAAAGTCAGGTATCGAGAAGAATAAAAAAACTGAACTTTATGTAGTTGGTAGAAAAAAGAAACACTGTGAATTAGTGCTTTTACAGCAGAATCTATAAACTTTAAAATAATAACATAATAAAATGATGAAAAGGGTGACCAGATAAAAGCCCACTGGACGAAAGAACAAGTGACAAAAGACCCCACTATGATAATTGCCCACGTGGCAAATACCCAAACCGATAAAAGCCCACATTGATAAAAACTCACATAGATATAAACCCATGCTGATAAAAGCCCACACTGACAAAAATGCACACCAATATATATGTTACGTTAAAATTAATATTTTTTTCAGCTGTACAAAGCAGATACATGAACCAATAATTGAACAATAAATTTAAGTAGCGGAACACATTTTATTTTGGGTTTCGGCTGAATTAAAACCCTATATGTATACAGAACAGAGAGTCAGTCAAAAAAATGTAATTAAAAACATATACATGTATGTTTAACTGTGTTGTCATATTTACGCAACAAAGCGAAGTGCCCTTGCGTAAGTCCGACAAAGGGAATACTGGCCACACTGCTTCTTTTAATTCTGCAAAGCTATAAGGTGTAAAAGATGTATGTAAATTTTCATCATACAGAGAATAATTCATGAATAATTTAACAGTCCAGGAAATTTTGCATACACATAATGAATTTAATGTGAAGAATTAAAACCAAACTTTTATTTCAATGAAAAAGATAAAAGTATTTAGTGTGATTAAGAAATAAAAGTATTTTATTATGATTAAGAAACCATTTGTGTGTGCTATCACAGATGCTGTTGTAATAGTGAGTTAAAAGCACGGTTTAAAATAATTTTAGTTAAATTTTGACAACTTTGATTTTACATAAATAAATTCCTTTCCGCATGAAATTTCATTTTTAATCATAATAATTATTATTCATAAAATTTTTCAGGAAGTCATAGCTATTTTGGATTTCCTAAAAATGTGTGCTGTTTTTATGTGAGCATTCATCTTGTGGGCTTTTGTCATGCAGTTTTCTAACTGGTCGCTGGCTATTCAGACGGGAAACCATTACATTGCTTTTCTTTTGCTCCCAGCTGAGTGAAAAAGCAGTTAAGACAGCCTTGCTTAATTGCTTTATCCCTCATCTAACGAGGATTTTTTGTTAGTTACTAGAAAATAACAATATCTGAAATTTTGTTTGTAATTTAAGTTAACCCTTTTCTTGCATTTCCTTAGTCTAGTTCTTGAATAATTTCTATCTAAGGATTTAGCTAGAATTTCAATTATTTTAAAAAAAAAAAAAAAAAAGGGAATTAAATATTACTGAAGATTATTTGAAAATATTTCTTAACCTTTTTAAAGGTATAAATCAGTGTTTTTGCAGCATGCTACTTCTTGATTGGATAGTGTCTCTAACAATGTTTTGATGAACTAATTAAACATGTATATTATATTGAAGCAAAACTATTGACTATTTCTAAAAAATTAAATAATTACATATATTAAAATTTAAGTAAAATTAATATTTTGCATTTTAACTTTTGTATGGTTGAAAAAATATTTAACTATTCGAATAATTTAAATAATGAAGGATTCTGAACTCAAGAACAAGAGGATTTAAGAACAATGAGTCCAGCGTTGCAAGAAAAGCAATCTTGCACATTAAAAATAAACTTTATTTGAATAAAAAATGTTATGTTACTCTATTAACTGTAAACACTTAAAAAAAAAAACAGTTCATTTTGCTTTAAACCATAATTATTTATATGCAAAAACTTTCAGTGAAGCAAATTTAACCCTTTGCGGCTCAGTGTTCCACTACATGGAACACCCAAATTGAATCGCTTCTGAAACCTTTAAATTCAACCGTAAATAGATAAAAATGCCTTTATAATATACTTTGAACTTTTCTTTTTAAACAGTAGATAACAGCATATTGCAAGGAGACACAGAATTTTCATTTATTATGTGTTATTAAAATCCACGTTTTTCCAAGTAATTTTCTCTATTTTTTTTAATGATATAAAAAATGTTATTTGGAAAAAAAAAATTAGGCATAATTTTGCTGACTGTACTCCAAATTATCTGTTCTATATTTTTTTTAATCTTTCAGACAAAAACCATACGCAGAATCATTGAATAAACCCTGGTGTTCCATTAGCGGGAACACTGCGCCTTTAGCGATCTCATGCTGTTACGAATCAGAACATCTTTACTTAGGAGAGAACATCCGTTGTTTACGTTTTCTGTTTCCGTTGCTTTGGGGGGGATGAATTCAAACAAAGCAGTATTGAGGGGTGAGGTCTGTTTGTGTTATGAAAGTCTTAATATTGGCATCTCGAATTTTTTGGAACTAATTTTTAGGCGGGAATTTTATTAGTAGCTTGACTCATCTTTACTTAGACCTGCGCGAATTTTTTGCTGTTGTCCCGTTTATTTTCAATAATTGTGTATATATTTTTCGTGAATGCATATATCATAGACTTATTTTTCTTTATTGTTATTATTAATCGTAATTAATTTTTTTATTATTAATTTTCCATAAATAGCGCGGAGAAGTCTAACTCTTTCTGAAGCGCTCTTTCCGAAAATTTGTAAATATTTTTGTATATAGGACTTGTGTATATAGATATTTATCTCATTTATCCATATATATTCAAGAATATTGTGTATATCCAGGAAACCATGTATACAGCCATATACAGAGTTTTTTCATTCTTATACAAACGCTTCTACTCATTTTCGTGCTTCACTGCAATGCTCGCTTAGTCGCACTTTTAAAAGCTCTGGCGGCACTGTGTTCCACCTCATGGAACACCTACAGAATTAAAACGATAAGTGCATCTTTTACAAAATTTTACCTGTATACTCCTTTAAGACTAAATAGACTGCATACAACTTTTTTTGTTGAAATTCCGACGTTAACGTATAGTGCGCCGCAAAGGGTTAAAGAGCATTTAGAAACTGAATTTCACTCAAACACTTCTTTCTTGGTTTTTATGCTGTTATTACATATTAAATATTATTTCGTCTAGAGAAAAAGAATACATATGTAAAAATTTATTATTTAGAGGAAATATCAAATTAAGGTGATTTTCTTCACCTTGAAATGTATTGTTTTCCCTGTACGAATTTCATATTCTGACAATACAGAAGTAGTGACCACATAACTTGTAGGAGATATTTCATATAAACCTCATGTGTTGGCGATCTAGTAGAAAAAAGGCATAATTATGGAGCTACGTTTTGAATAATTTTTTCCCATATTGAATGAGTTCAAAAGCTTCTAATATCTTGTTTTCTAGCATGAAATGTTTCACCAGTTTTTAAGATTCGTTCATAAGAATAATTCATTAAACAGAAGTTAGTAAGAACAAGTAAGGTATAAGTCAAATTCAATCTTTTAAGTTTATTAGGTCTGGCTACCAAATAAACGTTTTTGAATTCAGCATCAAATTTTAAACATAATTTTTTTTAAAAATTCATGTCTTAACTTTTATTTTCAAAAAACATGCATGTAATCCCAAGTTTTATATAACAAAAGTTAGTATAAAAGAAGTATGACAAATTAAATGATCTGGACGTTCAGTCACTATTAAAAACTAATTCAGTCTAGACTATGGGTCCTCAATCAGAAGGAACCCCTAAGGAAAATTTCAGGGAGTAAACTGTTCAACCTTTTGTTTATCTGTTAAGTATTTAGTTTATGAATATTAAAAAAAAAAAAAAAAAAAAAAACACTTTTGTTCAAATTTTGGTATTTATCAACATTTTTTATACTTGTTTCATTTGTAAAACACATTAAAATAATTTATATTTAAATAAATTAATATGTACTTTTCAAGTGTTGGGAAGGAGGGATTGAATGATCGTCTAGCAATGGTGAAAAGGGTACATGAGGGAAAAACTGTTGAAAACCGCTGGTCTAGACTGAGGCAACTTGAATTAAATATAAAATTTTATACTGTATGGATCTTTAGTTCTTATTGTAGAGTCATTAGCCTTTTTTTTTTTTTAAATGGGGGAGACATGAAAAATAAGCAATGCTCTCTCCGAGACCAGAACCTGACCTCTCGAATACTCACTGATTGTGCTAACCGTTATACCATGAAGGCATGCTAGAAGGAGGGAGAAAATACCTTATATAATCCCCTTTTTAAAGGATGACTGGGGATTAGGAGACCCAGTCGCCAAATGCTGTCTTGCTTGCTGTTGAATTAATATCAAAAATGTAAATGTTCTGTAAAAAGGCACGACTATACTGCAAAGTGATTGTGGGCACAAACGTCAACTGGAAAATAAAAATGGAATTAAAACTGCCTCGACTGCCATGTTTCTTAGATATTACCAAGTCAACATTATTAGTATACTACGTAATCAGAAGTATTCCTCTTCAGTATAGATCTACCCTATATAGCTATTACGCATCGAGACTGCTCCGTCTTTTCCTTGTGCTTTTATTTGATATATATATATAAGCACACACATTCATATACCGTATTTGCCGACATATAAGACACACACCCTTTTAGAAGAAAAACATTTTTTAAGGATAAAACTTAATTACTGATCATTATAATGAATTTACAGTATTTTAAATATAAGGTAATACAAAGTAATACTTTCTGCAAAAACCCAATCTATCTCGGAAAGAACACCTTTTAATCTTCATCAAAACCCAGACACTCATCTCCAGAGCTAAATGAAGAGTCACTTGAAAGCTCTTCTAAATCAATGTCTGAGTCGCTATACAATAAACTGCCCTCTGTGTCATCCAGTACATTCCTCATGCCACACTTCTTAAATGACTCACTGTCTCTGTTTTCACAGCATTCCATGGAGCTCCCCTTTCACAAAACCTGCGAAATGAGGCCTATTTATTACTTCTTCCTGATGGTATCGACGTATAATATGCACCTCGTTTTTCAGACCTCTTTTTAAAGGAAAAAGTGGGTCTTCTATGCCAGCAAATATGGTATATAATATATATCTGTGTGTGTAATGAAGCAAACTTAAATGTAAGGATATTATAGAAAAATTGATGGCATAGAATGCTGATCCATAATGAAGAACAACTTGGCAGCCAAGGCAGATTAAATATTCATCTTTATTTCAGTAAGCATATTGCAGTCGTAAACAATGTATACTTTAATTCTTACTTATTTCAAAGTATTTACATTTTTGATAGCTTTGTGGTGAGAAAGAGAAGCAGCAATCCAGCTAAGCAAAAGCGTAGAAAGCAAATGTCTTGTGTTCAGGATGAAATCTTAATTCGGAATGAGTTAGTTTTGGTTTCTTGTGCATTTAATAGGTTAATTAATAATGCTGTAAAATTATTACTAGCTGTTTGAATTTTCCAGTTACATCACTACCATTACGTAAGTGATGATATGACATGGATTAGTTTCAAAATGACATGCAAGAAAGAGATTGCTATTTTTAGGATAGAAAGGGGAAATACTCAGATTAAAATTAAGCAGCCACACGGTATTGCTATTTTAAATTATATTTTTTTATCTATATCATATATACATATATACTTTGTTTAAAGAAATTTATAGTACTATAGAAACTGAAAATTGCTACTGAGGAATTTTCTCTGTATTCTTCAGATAATAAATATTATGATTCTGAAATAGTTTATGATCAGATATTTATTCAGTATATGAAGCAAAGTATTAGTCAGTTTTCATTCTGTTGTAAATTTATTATCATTTCTGATTTTGTTAAAAAGATCAGAATTTCATGGGATAGTTTATTACTTTCATGGCAAAGAATAGATGAGAAATAAATAATTGAAAATGAAAATTGAATTAAACCTATTAAATGCATGTGTATCCTGAAAAATTAACCTGTTAGTTGGTTAGAGTGACTACCACTCCAATTTGATCTGCATACTTGTTAAAGAAATTCAAAGAAAGCTAAAATATTACTAAAAAGGTGAGACAGAATTTCTGTTATTCATATGAAAATAATTTTTAAATTATTAATTTTATTTCTGTTTATAGAAAAAAAAATTTTTTTTATTGTTACTGTGATTGTTGTTAGTGCTGTTGTATGGAATACACATTTAAGCCAAAAACTACTGAGTGCATTTAATTTAACCTCACATTGATAGTCTAACAATAGCTTTTGCTTAGTCATTTATTTAACTATAACAAAACATCTAACAGGTATTCATTTCAGGCATACCGCTGAGGCATTTCTGTGTTAACATTGTTTCATTATTCTAAGTTTAATAATCTAAATATGTGTTAGTTATCGCCATCAAAATTTGCACTTCAAAATGTAATTGTTGGATCATAGCAAAGCATGTGTTAGACAGATATTCAAATGATTAGAAATAGAGCATAATTGCACATTGGGTATTGCCACCATGGGGTGTTAAACTTCATTCTCCGTGGGACATAGAAAGGTATGTAAAGACATTTTACCTCTACTTAATCTCTTGCACAGAGATGCCTTTTTCTTTAGGGATGTTATACTACCATTGAAAATAATATGATCAGATGTCAGAAATTGAGAGGAGAAGAATCAGGATGATGGAAGGCACATGGTCAGCTTGGTGAGTTGTCAGCCACTTAGGCCACTCTGACTGGGAGGATGTATTGGGACCAGTGGATGAAAGAGAGGTCACATACAGAGTGGCCATGCTGAGGATGCCCTCAGCAAACTGACCACATGAGATTTAAGGACTGTCACTTCTGACATGCCCAAAAAGCACCATCTGCGTTATAGTCCACCTCAGGACACAAGCATCACTTTTACTACTGGCCCCTGTGTTGGTCCATACCATTGTGAGGCACCTGACTGGACATTTGGTATTGCACAGCCACTACATGTGCTGCCAATGACACCTACCCATCGTTGACTCCATTTGAAGTGTCGGGCTCAACAAGACTGGATCAAAACTGAATGAAGCCAGCAATAAATTGAAATTTGGTTTGAGCAGCAATGGTAACCATGTACTTGTTTGTGTACAAGCCTTCTGATTGAATGCCTCAATCCTGTATTCTCTTTACTACAGCATACAGCTCCCACAGTTTTTATGACGGTATCACGTGCATCCAAGATGTCACAGAAATGTCTGTGCTACATTACCATTATTCCCTAGCTTAATTGATCACCAATTAGTTCATCAATTAAGCCTCTTGGATAACTTGGGTGGGGAAAAAAAAAGAAAAAAAAGAAAAACAGTTTAGGATTTTATCAAATTAGAGAGCTCTTACAGCAGTGTGGAATGGAACAAAATGTCACAGAACACCATATGGGGCATGTATGCCTCAATATCTGTCATATAGCATCATGTAATCACAGTAGATGCTGGCTTACCAGCAGCATACTTTGGCAACAGTCAACCTAAGTTGAGAACACTAAATATAGTAGAAAGTGTATGTCTCCCGTTCATTATAGTTCCATCAGTTCGAGAAGTCGTATTTTAAAAATTATGCTATGAAATATAAATATTGTTGAGCATGGAGAGCGGGTTCGCAAAGAGCTGAATTAATCTGCCCTTTATAAATTGAGAGATGTTAAAGCAATGTATTCCCCAAGTGTAAAGCAAAAGATTTATCTTTCGTGTTGGTGTTGCACAAAGCAGTATCTCAGATTTCTTCATTCGACAAAGAATAAGAACTTTAATTTAATTGATTTTTTAAATACAATCAACCAGTCATTAATTGATATGCTGCATAATTTAAAGGTAATAAATGCACTTCTTAATAATTTATTTATTTTTACTTTTTAAATAAGGAATCCAATTGATATAAATGAAATATATTGTAATTTGTATCAATGAGATGCACTGTTATGGTATGGCTAACAATTTAAAAGAAAACTCCTTGTGATTTTAAATAAATGAGCTTTATATTTGCGATTTAAAAGCAATCCATGCATTTCTTGATAATTTCAATCTTTATTTAGCAATGAAGAAGATAGAACAAGATGTATTGCAAGGAGATGATTGTCTGGGCATAATTTGAAGAGTATATGTCTTAGAAGACAATTAATACAAGATATAATTTTTATAACATCTGCTCCAAAATGTAGTTAGAGCATTTCAAGAAACTGAAAATTAAAATCTAATTAATGTCTTTAGGAAACAAAAATTGCGAGTTTTGCTGTTTTCAAAGCAGAATTCATTAAATTCATAGGAATTAGAAGAAAATAACTTCCTTCTAAATTTACTGATTTTATGTTTTACTTTTAGCTAAATGAATGGTTTGGAGGGGAAAAAACAGTTAACCCAAACTGCAAAGAAATGGTTCCTGCATTTCAAGTTTAAGTAAAGATTCAGTTTCTGTATGTCATCATATCTATATATAGATAACAGTGAAAAATTTCATATAAATTAAGAAAATAAAAAACATGCAGTACAATTAATGATCAGGTTCAACATATGAAAATATTGTTAATTACTAAATATGCTGAGTTTAGCAAGAAGTGCAGTGAATTGGAGCAGTCGAACCTCCACAGGTAGTTTGGTCTATGTGAGTAACTTGAAGAACAGGACGGAAAGCCATGAAAAATCATTCTATCTTTGTACTGTTCACAGGTTAGATTGTCCTGAGGTATAGAATCGCCAGTCATTTGTAGTTTTCACTGTAATTAATGATCCTTTTGCTCTGATTTTATATTCACTTGCACTACACATGTAAAATTTAATAATTTTTTTTTTTTTTTTTTGGTGTTGAAATTTTTATAGCAGTGTATGTATTACAGAACAAATCTTTGAGTACCATTTTGACTCAGAGCTTTTGTGACAGAGAGTTGCATGGGCAGTTACATTTACTATTTGGTGGTGAACGCTCTAGCCATTAAAGCCTTTCATGGGCATGGCTGTGGAGAGGTCGAGGGTTTGCATACCCCCTCTAACTCTAAAGCAGACGTGACAGATTCTTTCATGCAATCTGCTAAGTTGCTTAGTGGAGATGTGCATTCATTTCATGTCCTGGCAAACGGTATGCAGCCTGCCATTCCTTCACAACAGACCATGCTAAATTAGCTTTTTCCGCTCATTTATGCACCTTTTTAATGATAGTATTGCTTGAAAAATACTTTTTCATTTAAATTGTTGGATCATAACAAAAAATATATTTTCATTATGAAGGAAATTATTTCATTATTAAAGAAGCAAAAGGGGAAAATATTTTTTGTCTAATTTTTTTTTTTAAATTACCTTATTGCTTTTTTAAAACTGTGAACATTTATTGTGTTAATGTTGATAAGAGCTTGTTTTTATTATTATTATTATTTTGACGGGATCTTTTTTCTGATGTATTTTAAAATTTATATTTTTCCTTCCATTAAATGGAATTTTAAATAATTTGTTATTATAATGCTTTCTTTATTTTAGTGTATCATCTTATGATTAACTGGTATTCAAGACATCTTTAAACTGCTTCTGAGAAGTGCTTTCTGGTGGCCTTAAACAGACTTAAATAGTCAAGAAAAACCCTATGAAACTATGAAAAAATATATAACCCGATAATCTGCATATTTTGATTACGATTTTCAGTTCTTAGACATAGTTCAAAGTAGTGTATTTTCGATATTTGGCAATATTCGTACATATATTCTTTTTTTATGAAGCAGTATTAGATTTTCTAAAGCTTGAAGTAGCATGTATTAGTACGTTAAGGATTTTATTCATTGTCTTGTTCATTTAATGCAAATAGTTTCCATGTATGTGCTATTAAAATATGTTATCAAGATCTGAATGCATGGACATGTATTCATATTTATGTGGCTGTACATGTTCGTAACTATGTGTGTGTGTGTACATATATATATTTTCAGTGTAAAAGTGTTTCATGATTTCTCTGCCTTATTAATTGTTGGAACAATATTGATTGTGATAATGTGTGTTTATAAAATAGTGGTAAAAATTAAGTATTTATTCATTCTTTTATATTTTCATATTAAATATATTTTCTGTTGATCTAGAACTTTAAATCATGTTGCGAATATGACTAGATTATATATTTACTTCTGATAATTAAAATTTCAGATACTGTGCAAATTTTTGTGTTGTACAAAAACACATATATATATATACTAAAACTATTTTTGTATTGTGATCTTATGTTGCGTGTTTTAAAATCTTTAAATATGTCGGACAAGAATTTTTTTTTTTTTTTTTTTACTTTCTTAGTTCTTTGGTTTTTGTATTTTTCTTCCTTTATATATTAAAAAAAATTAGAATTCAGTACCTGATATGAATGATAGTTCAACTGCTTATGTTTAAAAAACCTGCCTAAAATTTTCTAACTTTAATAACATCTGTGGTAAGTAATATAAAATATTTGAAGATGAAAACATTTTATCATGAAACTTTTATATTTATGTAGTGTAGATAAAACATTAAAATTTTATAATGTTTCAAAACTAATTAGGACCTCACAGTTTTATTTCATAAAGTACAGGAGTTTTGAGTCAGAAAAGGTTAACTTATAGCAAATGATGCTGATTTAATATGTAATTTTAAAAGGATTGTGCTAATAATAATAGAAATAAAGAGTAATGTGCATATTTCCCACATATTCTGACAAATACTTTGCATGATTAGTAACACAATATTGTATAATGTAGCTATATTTGTACTTTTTTAAATGCTGTATCAGAAGTAAAAATAACAAAAAACTTCGAGACAATAAATTTATTCTTTATAAACTATTTCTGTTCTTGGAAATGACAAAAATATTGTTCAGAATTATTGAAGATAATTTATAAAGCTGAAATAGTATACAATAATCTGTTTTATTTTGTATTTATATTGTAGCTTTCATGTTAATTGCCATTTCAGGTAGCAATTATGTTTTCAAAGAAAATGGTTTTTAAAGGCATCTACTGTTTAATTTTTATATTTGGTTTTGAATTTTACAGATATGCTTTATTTCAAGTTTTCTTATATAATTAGATATATATAATTAAGGGATTTGGTATATATTTCTTATATGTAATTAAGAGATGGATTTTTGTCACAATTGTTAACTAGTGATAGTTTCATAGTAAGTGATTGTTAAATTAAGGAATGCAAGTATCTCTGATATTACTACTACTACAGTGGTACTTATTGCATGTAAGAGTAGAAGAAAATTGTTAAAACTGTCCTATCAGGTGTGAGCCCCAATATCTTCATTTTCAAATGTGTTTTCGTAGCACATGAAGTTAATTATATAATTCTGTACGTAGCAATTAATATAAAAGCAACATAACTGAAAACTCTTTATATATTATTTATTTATTCTTTATTTATTACCAAATATGAAACAAAAGAGAATTTACTTTGCAAGCTTAAGTCATGTAAATAACCTTTATTTCGTCTAGACAGAAATTGTACCATCAGAAATTATTCAAATTCTAAGAAACCATTTTTATGAATAAAAAATAAGATATAATAAACTCAATTTAAAAAATTGACAAGAAAAGGAAACAAAATTATGGGAAAAATTTATTTGTATTAAAATATAACTTTATTAAATGAAATGAAGTGTACCCTTTCACATGGGCAGAAGAAATTTTTAATATAATTAAGGCACAAAATATTGATAAATGGATTAAAAGACAGTGAAAAAGCAAGGTAAATCAACAGTCTTGTGAGCCAGGTATAATGTACAGAGCAGCTGTTGAGCCATAATATAATGTATGTATAGCAAGTTTAGTCACGGAAAAGGAAAGTACAAATTGAAATGAAAGGTAATGTAAAATTTCAGGGAATAATAAATATTATATAAGAAGATGTAAAAGACATGATGTGTCTTAATATATTACAGTTAATGTAGATGTCAAATGTATTATTTTTTTTTAGTATATGTTTGAAATTGGAATCAATATAAACTTTTTAAAGTATATGATGAAGTATTCAGAACAGTTTCTGTAATGAAATTGAAGAATATGTAATGATAAATACTGAAGTAAAATATGTATAGTTTTCATTTTAACACTAAATTTCTCTTAACTATAGCACAATATAGTAAACTGGTGCTTTAAAAGTAAAAAATATATAAATTTAAAGTAAGATTTTAAAATTCTTCGAAGTAAAATCCAGTATTCAGTTATGCTTTTCCTTTTTGCTTAATAGGAACAGTTGTTTAATTGTTTTGTATCTTGAGAAAGTAATATTTTTTAAATGCAGAAATCTATTTTTTGAGAAGTACATGCTTATAAATTAGACGTGTTGCTTGAGTTTGGTTTGTTTGATTATGGCAAAGCCCTAGAGGGCTATCTGCCTAAGGGGGAGAAGTGCCTTCATGGAACATTTTCTGAGAGAAACTGGCTCGTATCCATGTTGCGCATGTAGAAGACCGTCGAGAGTTACATGAAAGTTTGCAGAAAATGCTATTTAAAAATGGAAACATGTTCTCCAATTTATTTATAAAGATAACTGTTAGTTTCTAAAACACATCTCCAGATTTTTTTTACACCACTAAATTTAATATGATTACTGCTGATTGTGTGCTGGTATGTGAAGTGGTCTTATCTAATAGCTAGTTCTGCCTGTGTGTGGTGAAATATATGTTAACACATTGTTTTCACACTAATTGGTATTGTGCCTTAAATGTATGTAGTTGTAAAGGCATGGTAGTAAATGCATTAAATTCAACACTTTTCTTTTTGTTTAACATTTTTCATGTAAATTTTTTCACAATATGAACAACATAAGAGACAATTTATCAGGGCCTTTTTAACCTAAACAAGCAAGAAATGACTGTTAACAAATAAAGAATTTGCAAAATATTTAGAAGACAGTTTATCAGATGGATGTGTGAGTGAACAGTTTCTCGAGTAAAGAAGAATGTGTTTCTTACAGAGATGATTCTGAATTACTCTATAATGTTATGTATATGAAGAAAATAATGCAGAATTTTTTATGCGACAAGAATCTGTTATGCTAGGAAATGTGATTTGGAATGCCAAGCCAACATCTGTGAAGTTTTTTATATGTACTGTGATAGCAATTGTATTAAAAATCAGATTTAATGATTTTGAAATATCAAAATGGCAAATTTAAGAGCTTATGACATCAGAAAAAGCACGTGATTTGTTAAATCTCATGTAATGCTAGCATTAAAAGTAACATGATTAAAGCCTCGAGTTTATCAAAGTTACAATAAAGATGTTATATTTATTTAACAGCCTACAAATGTTTATTTCATGATGCTTTGGAAGAAACAGTATTATTAAAAACTGCACAATTTTATTTAATTGTGCTTAGTTTAAATAATCATCATTGATTTTTTTAAATGATTATTTTATTCTTTAATTAAACATTGATACATTGTCATTTCCAAAATTGATAAAAATTGGTCTAATTATTAAAATTATATGCACCTTCAAATGGAATTTTGAAGCTCATATATGCAACTATGTCCGTACTGCTGTATTTGTGAAAGCCTTTTAATCTTTCAGCATTTGTTATCTCTGAAGTTAAAACTATTGTTAAATAATGTCTTAAATGTTTTAATTTATAAAATTGTATGTATTAGACTTTGTGCCTTTTCCTCTAATTCTTTGTTACATTTGCCATAGTTCCCTCATTTTCCCATTGTGTCATGTGTGTGTGTGTGTATTTATTGAATGTAGTAACTACAGCTGTATTTTTTTCTATAGTCTTTTCTGAGATGTTAAATTTTATCCAAAGTTTTAAACTTAGACTAGAGTTTAAAAATTTTTAATGCATTGAATTTCCATTATCATGCAGTTCCTCCATTTTTTTTAAATCTGTTAAAATGAAATATTGATATTATCATGTTTTTGCTGTTTTATGTTTTCTCAATAGGTGCTCATAAAGACTGTGAAATCATACGAGTTATGTTGAGTCTCATGCTTCTAGGTAATTGTAGAATAGCTACTGGGCTTGACAATGATAATGAAATTTCATGATATGGTCAGTAATATGTATGTCAAGTCGTATAGTGCCTGTAAGCTTTCTTCATATGATACATATAAAATGTTCTAGTATTCTTTGAATTTGTCGTGTGCATTAAAAAATGAATTTTGTTTTGTAATTTTTCTTTATCAAATATCTGCCTAAGGTTAATACTACCTGAAGTATTGGCCATGAAGTAAAATGAAAGCTTTAATTTTTGCCATATTTCATTTATCTAGTTAAGGGCAGAGGAAATTAAATTAGTAATTTGTTGTCTGTTAACATGTGTTGCATAATAGACATCAAATTAATCTGTACTTCGTAGAAATGAGTGAATGGTTTTACATAGAATGTGAATTCATCTTATTTTTGTTTGATTTTTAATGCTAATTGTAATTAATAATTTGTTGTGTATTGATAGTAATTTAATTTCAATGGGAAAATTTTAGAAAAAATTCAAAAGCTATTAGAAATCTTATCTTCAGGTATTTTTTAATTTTCTCCCCTTAATTTAAAATTATGAAAATTGTAAATCCTGAATAAGATAATCTTTCAGGATTTTTGTCACAAGTTATTTTATTCCAAATATTATTTTTGCAGAAATATTATATGTAAATAATTGAATGTTCAGTATTTATAAAAGATGTTTATATATTTCTTTATATCTGCCACTGCCCAATTTTTAATGAAGCAATCTTTTACTGCTTGAAAATAGTACATATGTGTATATGTATATATATATCAATTTTGTAAATTAATATGCAACGTAAGTTTTCTAATTTGAAGAAGCACAATTTGTCACAAAGTATTGAAAATTATTATTTGCAGTGATATGTATATATTTTATCCTTTATTAAAAGTACTGTCTTTCCTAATTATTTTTTAAAAGTATAATATATGAACAAGCATTATGTTGCTGTATAAAATGCTTGGCTTTTTTCATGTGTGTGCATTCCAGAATTATATGTCTGTCTGTATGAAAATATTAAATTTTTTAATGTGTCATGCTATAGCATTCTTTTAATTTTCTCTTGCTCTATGTATAGTTTATGTTTTCACTGTACAAATATTTTTTTTCAAAATATGTTGAATTTACATAATCAATCATATATTAAAATTTATTAATAATTATCTTATTTATTTTCTAATAGATGTTTAAAATGGTATCAGTATTTCACTGTGAAGGGTGATAGGTATATTGCAGAGTTGCTAATTGTTTTGGAATCATTATAAAACATTTTGATGTTAGAAAGGTTTCTAGCTTAGCATTTTTCACAGCCAGCTCATTACACTATCACAGTATTTATCCATGTAACCTGGCAATTGTTTCCACTCTATGAGGCATAAGATCTTTAATTTATCATCGACACTGCAGGGCAGACTGTTAATTCTTGGTGTTGCCATCTGACTCTTTATAAGTTTGATGTAACAAAAACTTCATATTATACCTATTTAATGTTTAACTAAGGGATTTAAAAGCAATGTGTATACTTCATAATCATCTGTATCTTTGTTTTGTTTGAATAATTCATACATATAATACATATGATTTACAATTTTCATAAGTTATAAAGTTTGAACCATTATTGTAATTAATGAAATGTGTTTCTAATGCCATATATGATTTAGCTTTGTACATAATAATTTACATCCACAACTAACAAAAAGGTTTTAAATAGTAACAAAAATAATAATATTTTATAAGTATCCCCCCCCTCCCCACAGTTCTTGGTTATAGAAGCATGGTATAATGCACGTAAAAGCAGAAATTTTTCACTTTATGCCATCATGCAGTGAAGTAATAAACTTTGCATATATAAATGGCAACAGTATAGTGGCAGAATAAATTGTATAAATTTGCTTGGCTGTTCTGTCATGAGCTATGCATGCTTTCATGGTTTATAGAAATATTTCAAACAATATAATCAATTAAACTCAAAGATATTAACATGTGTTCAGTTTTATTGAATTTTTATATCAATCAAATAATCATATATTTTATTCAAACATATCACTGACAGAGACGAAAATCATGTCAAATTTCTAAGTGTGTAACGCATGCAAATCTTAAAAATGATGAAAAGTTATTTTGTATAAAGGCCTTTTTTTATTATTATTATTTCATGATAGGACTGTATGTTGAGATGGTTTTTGATATGGTTACTTACTTGTGGAGCAAATTTATAGAAAAAGAAAGCCTGTGATTGCCAGTTGTGCTCTTATGTATGTGCTAGCGAGACTTGACTCCAAAAAATTGTTGTTTTAACTAATTTATGTGAGCTGGTCTTATTTTTTCAGACAGATTTCTTAGGTACTGTAATATTGTCAAAATGTAAATGGCAACAGTTGTTCAAGAAAGATTTAAGCAGTTATGTAATATTATTGTGAATGTTAAATAAAACTTTTTCTCACATTATGAAAAAAAAAAAAAAAAAAAAACTATTGGTATATTTCTGTTTATTATGTTCAACTCACTTGAAAAGAAAAAGCATTAGCTTAATATAATTTTAAAAAAGTATTTACTAAATATGATGACTATATTATCAACTGAATCTTTGATTTGCTATTAGTATAATTACACATTTTTAGTAGCTGATATTTCTATCTGGAATTTTTTATTAAAATGTGATTGTGACCAGAATACAACTGCATTTAAAAGTTTTTTTCTTTTTTTAAATTAATGAACTTTTGGAAGATGTGCAGGTTTTGGGGATGTTATTTTGCATTATTATGCTAATACAAAATTATTGCTCATAATTTTTTTAAATCATGGTATAGAACTCCTGGAAGTATACTAAAATCATTTCAAACTGCAGTTCTTTCTTTCACTGGGAAAAGAAAATGAGAGTATTACATAATGCATTAAATGAAAAAAATTTTCTTATATGACTGAATAAAATAAACCTGTTGTGTATTTTAATTCATGTGTAAAATGTTAATAGTTGAGGTACTAAACATTGTTTGACACAGTCGATGCTATTTGTGGAAGAAATGTAGTGCATTGTATGAGGAAAACCAGAGAAAATATAAGAGAATTTGAGCATTTAAAATTTAAAAACTCATAATTGGGGGGGGGGAAGAGTTTAGATTTGTAATTATCGCTTGTCAGTGTATTTTTGTTTATTTATTTTACTTTGATGTATTTGATTTGAATTTATTATGATGTATTTGGTATGTTAGGCTAGCTTATCACAGCATTTAGCATCCACATAGCAAATCTTGACAACACTCTAAATGCAATGCTATATAAAGTCCAAAATCTGGACCACATACCGAGTAAGTAAATAAACGTACTTTTAGGCTGCTGAGCAGTTGTCAGAAGAAGAATTAGCATTTATCTCTCTGATCTAAACAAGTGAAGCCTCAATGTTATTGTATCTACATTTCATCTTACTAGATATTAAGCTGATGATCTAAAATCCAGAAATTTCCAAAAATGCCAAAATCCTGATGATTCTGCATCTCGGACTGCCTATTTGTTTAATTTGTAATTCATATATTAAGGAGGGCTATGCAAAGCAATGGGTGAGATCTCAATAACCCTCTCCCCATGCACACACACTCACCCACCTACCAATATCCAAGATTACATACATTTTATCTTCATCACTGTTAGAAATCTTAAATTATAGTATATGTTGTAGGAAATGAATTTAGTATGTTGCACAGCACCAAATATCCACATTTACAATGCTGTGCCATGAAATGTCAGCAATACAACCGTTGTTTTAGCTGAAGCATCAGTGACATGATGTCAAATTTTCTGATGAATCCTGCTTTTGCTTATAGCATCATCATGACCATACCTATGCAAGGAGGCTGCATTCTTTATCATACCTGTTCCTCTAACTTTTAAACTGTTTTAAATTCCATTAGGTAATTGTTTCCTCTTTCTAACTGAGAATGCTGTAATAGTGGGTGTTCTGAAGATACATATAAACTTAACGAGTCGTATATATGAAATCCTGTACTGCTGGGTTCCCGGGAAAGAGAAATGAGATGGTGAATGTCACAGCAAAATCTGCTGTCAAACCATCCAGTCACCTCATCCCTTTCAGAGATATCTGTTATGTCATCAAAGAAAAGATCCGAAAAAAATGGCAGCAACTTTGGGACTTTCAAGTTGACAACAAGCTGAGAGGTGTAAAGCCTAGAATTGAGCATTGGGATTTTAATAGAAATCGAAAGGAGGAAGTTCTTTTGGCTCGCTTCAGGATTGGTCACACTAGAGTGGCACATAGTTGTCTTCTGAAAGCTGAAAATGAGCCTATTTGTTTAAATTGTAATGTTTGTGTGTCTATCGAAGAAAGGTCAATTGTAATTTATTTTATTATTTGAAGACTGGCTTTTATTATCTAATGTAATCTGTTTTGAAGATTGTGTACTTTATTTTAATGTGTGCTTTTACCTTGTTTTTATATGACTTCACTTTGTGGAGGTAATTAGTCCTAACCAAAGGCACACCAAAATAAATAATTCTTGGTCTTTGGGCATCATATGAGCCCTGTACCTGGATTGATAGTATGGGGTGCCATTAAATGCATATAACCATTCATCTCTAGTCTGTATGTTACATATTTTCACCTTTCACCATTACATCATTGGGTTGTAGTTGTGCCATCCTTCATTGCTCATTGCCCAATTAAAATAGTATGAGACCACATGATGCCATGCTATTATATGTTTCCTCACTACACAGGACACTTGATTCCAGCTTTGACCAAGACATTCTTCAGATCTCCAATTAACATCTAATGAATGGTTGGAGAGAGAACAGCATAATAACTCATACTAGCAAACAGATGAAACTTGGTATATAATTAAAGCATCATGACTGCAATATCTCGAAATACCATTCAAATTTTGTTTGTCTTCCATGCCTAACCATATAAAAGCTGCTGTTATTGCCAGAGACAGATGCTAGGGATAGTGATTTCTGCATGAAACTTCAGAATTACCCATTTCGAACTTTAGAATTACCCAAATTTTTAATCATTTCATTCTTTCATTATCTATTTGTAAAATAAGTATGATTCTACTTACTGTTTTCCTTCATGGTGTGGCAATTTTAATGGGTAACAAAGTTGGTCTGAGTTTATTCTTAGAATCGGCAAATAGTGAACTGAGAGTTTTATTTTTTTGTAGTAATTATTTTGGAAAATAAAATGAGTCTGATGGAGGGGAACTTTATTAAGGCATATTTATTGTGCAGTTTTATTATGGAAGAATTAAAAATTCTAGAATTCTTGCTTTAACCACTTGCGCTAAAAAGAAGTGCCATGCACGTCGAGATGTTTTTGTCTCAAACTGCGAGCGACGTGAACACCACGTCGATAGGCATTTATCGCTAAAATGAAAATAACGTGGTGCACAAATCGCCTAAAAATGAGATTGTTTATTTCTCAAGTTACAGCTCTGGATTTCAGACGTAGAGCAGCGTAAATGAGACACTTTACCGCTTGTTATAGTGTAGCGCACGGCACCGCAACCGTGAAGCTAAATCGTAGTGCAAGTGGTTAAAGTGCTTTTGTGCTCTGTCAGTTAAAATGTTGCTAGTGAGTGATTAATTGCATTATGAGAAGAAATGTTATTGAGTCTACTAAATAGCTTGAATGAGACTTTTATAGTATATAAGGATTGCTGGGAAGCCATAGAGAAAATTTAGTTATCAAATATTAGGTTAAAGTGTATAATGTAATTTTTAAATTAAAAGGGCAGGGCAAAAAAGTAAATTTTTCTAACTTTTGCTGAATGAATGGCACTACAGACATCCTTCCTTTTTTTAAATTTTTTTATTTATAAGCATTTATTTATCTTATTCACTATTTAAATACAGTCAAAAGTCGTTAATCCGGACCCGTCGGGGCTTAGGCAATTCTGGATTATAGATCATCAGTTTAAATCTAGTAAGATGGCATGCAGAAATTCTAAAATTAAAAATATGAAACTGTAATTTATGAAATAAAGAACAATTATAATCTAAAGGGTATCAAAATTTACAAAAAAAAAAAAAAAAAAAAAAAAAAAAAGCTTAATATTTATTTGTTTACTTTATTAAACATTTCTTTCAATGTAAGTTGTTTAAGTTGCTTCGTTTTATGTGATAATACTTTCTCTTTAATTCTATAAACAGACATAATTTCTTGTTCGGTTACAAAGTTCCGCTGTTCAAGTCCCGTAATTGCTGTGCCGAGGATACCGACTAACTTGTCAATCGAAATTTTTTCGTTTTCACTAACCTCTCTGTCACCTTCTTCATGTCTTTATCCATTTTTTTGCAGCAATTCCACTTTTTGTTTGATGGACATCCAAACATACTTTCGTTTTGTAGATCCTTTGGGAGCTCCAGCATTGGAAATTCTATTTGACATAATCGAAAGTTCAAGTTTACTTTTATAAAATTGCTCTTACAGTCTGCAAAAAATAATAAGCCGGATCCAATTCAAAGATTAAGGAACAACGCAATCATCAACATTAACTGAAATAGATAATTTTAGCTTATACCGTCTGTTATACATAAAACGTGCACACGAAAACGTATTCTGCGCTTGCGCAGTCGTAAAGGTCTTACGCGCACGCATAAACGCCTATGCGCATGTGTCAACGCGGTGCATGCGCAAAAAGTTTTTAGCTTTGAGGTCCGGATTATAGATCATTTCGGATTATGGCTGTCCGAATTAATGACTTTTGACTGTAGTGCATTTTTAGCTCACAGTAGAGAGCACTTTTATTTCTAGAAAAGAAATGCATATTTTATTATTAAAGTCAATGAGTTTACTCCATTTTATTTTAGCATAATGTTAATAGGCCATATATTATCTTTAGATTATGTTTTAAGGTGTTTGGCAAGACACTTTTTGTTTCTGTAGTATTAGATATTTTCTCACATATAATCTATTTTATAATTTTGGATCTTGTGTGATTCACAATAGAGATATAAATCGTTTGAAGTAACAGACACAAAATGAATTAACTGAATTAGTCTTGCATTCGTATGTTCATAAAAAGTGAACATACAGATGCAAGACTAATTTACAATAAGCTCATCAGTGCATCCTTCTTAGAAACATGTAATGATCTGCAGGCAATACCTAGCCATGCTTAATAAAGCTGGATACAAATAGAAATGAATAAAACTGTTATTAAAATTTAAATTATATTTAATAAAAATCTTACATCCAGCCTGCATTAGGCAACATGGCAATAAACAGTTCTGCAGTAAAAATAGTGATAATAATTTAATGGTCAACCATTAAGTTCCAAACCTAACATAGTTCTTACTTGTATAAATTACACTCCTATCACCACAATATGAAATTTATTCTTATGGCACCTGTCACCAGTTGATGATCACTTGAAAGATTTGGTTGATCTTGCTAAGCAGATATAAATGGTGATTCAAATACTACATGATCAAATTGTAGTATCACCTTATTTAGAAACTGAGGGTTTCTGTCTTTTGTTTAATTTACAGAAAGGAAAATGCATGCAGCTTCTGAAATTGTGTCAAAATTGACTGGAATTTTCTTACAGTTAACAGCACTTTCTTGTGTTAGTTTCAGATGATTAAAATTAACTAGATTAGATGAGTATTTTGTATGTAATAGCCAAACAACAGTGTAGATAATATAAATGCACACACAGTGACAATATAATTACTTTGTCAGTGCTTTCTTTAAGCAGCTGTTAACACAGTACTCCTTTTTATAACATTATTTAATATATTGCTATATGCACATTTCACAACCAAGTGCACTGAAGTTTCAAAATGTACGCCAAGTGATACACAGTATGTGGGCAAATGCGAAATATAGCCACTGAAACAAGCACTGCATTTCTCCAGTAATGATGACTATATGCCTGTCTGTATACTTTCCTAACTGGTGTAACTAAATGGGAGGGGAAATAGTTGTCTTCGGACCCTCATTATGTTCTCGGGTTACAGGTCGCTCCTCATATGTGTGTTTTTCCTTACTGAAATTTTCCTCAAGAGGGCTAGAAAAATGACAAAAGGAAACACTTGTTATCAGTGGTCAGAATATCTGACTTCCCCATACCCACACATATAGATTTTTCTCGTTAAAGTTTGTCAGCTCTACTTTTTAACAACCTCTGTATTTACATTGGAGAAATTCTATCGTAGCTTTCATACTCTGGAATTTTTTTATTTATGTTACAGTGGCTTATAAATATGAAAATAGTAATACCTCCAGTGATTCGAAAAGCTGTGGTGGGCTGAGCAGTTTAAAATTGCCGAACAGCAGTAATTTGTTCCGGCGAACGGGCTGGTTGCATCGCCGTTTTCGTGTTCTTTCCCATGTGTAATGTGTGTACAAGCTAGTTTCCCGTAGAAAGTCCTCCATGAAGGCTATATCTCCCTTTAAGCAGATAGTCCTCGAGTGCTTTGCCTTAATTAAATAAACCAATCCAAATCAAAAAGCTGTGACATCTTATCCATTAACGAGAAAAGAAAAAATTTGGACAAGGAATTTTAAATTATTTTAATAATACAGTGTATGAAGTGATAAGTGTACATTATATTTTTTATTAATATTGATAAATTCTTAGATTTTTCAGTTAAATTTTGGCTATATTGCATGGATATCTTTTTCTACGTACCCTTTACTGTTATTCACGATATATCATGAAGCCAAAAACATTTTAGTAATCTTTTTGTAGCACCGTAAAGCATTATCAATAAAATATTGTGTTTTTAAGTGCTGCAAAATCTGTCCCTGTGCACACTTATGTGCAATTAAAAATTTAATTTACGGGAAAATACAAAGCATAATTTTTTTAATTTATGTAATATAAATTAATTTTAAAATGATCAGTTATATTTAAAGTTTTACTTACAGCCGTAAATATAAATTTAAAGTTTTACTTACAGCAGCTGATAATTTGGAAATGATTTTAAGGAATAATTAATTTAATGATCAATAATAAATTACACTCATATAACCATAATATGATGATTTTATAAATAATATTAAACTATTATTCATAAAATATGTTTATAAAATTATGTTACATATAAATATATTTATAAAATTAATATTTAATTTTATAAATAAAACTAATATAAACTAATATTAATTTTATAAAACATACATATGTCACATGCATACTAAGTAAATAAATATGTTTATAAATGCATATCTGATTTTAATTAACAAATATGCAGTGTATGTACAAAATTTTAGGACTAGATTTTTTTCAACTTAATGTGAGTGAAGGTGGTAAATAATTGTGTTTGATTTTATGCAAGCAATACGTGCCATTATGGATTCAGTGATTACTAATAGAAATATTGTATATATATTATGCAATCACCACCAAGTAACTTATTGCAAATAAAGTTTAACTCTTCTTCATCATCCCACTTATTGGCCAGATTTGGCACCTACAGATATATTTCTGTTTATATACGTGAAATCTTATTTTAAAGGCCACTATTTGTCAGTACTTCAGAGAACTCTGAAAGCTGTGCAAATGTGCCGAGATGTGTAGCATCAGAAGTAGCGTTTGTAGAAAGCACACTTATCGAGTTTTTTTTCTTTGGATATCGACTTTTTATAGGTTCAGTTCTAAAATTTTGTTATTAGATGCAATCACATATACTTGACTGAGGTTCAATTCCAGTCGAACGAGTTGGCAGCATAGGCGTTTTCGTGGCTTGCTCTTTGTATGACGTAGATACAAGCCAGTTTTCCTTAGGAAGTCACCTTTACTCTTAGGCGAAATAGCCCTCGCTTGCTTTGTCATAATCAAATAAACCAAATATTTTTGAATAATTTTTATTTACAAAATTGCAACTGCATAAAATGTGTTTCCCGAACTTCACATATTTTGTTTCCTTCAGTGTAAATATTTTTAAAGTTTTTCATTAATAAACTTTCGGTTTAGCATGATTGGTCTTATAACTGTGATTTAATTTTGGCCGCATATCATGTTATAAAAAAGGAGTACTGTGTTATAAATTTACATAAACGAAATGGAAAATTACTTGTATCAAAATTATGGAAATTTGTCTTCGTTCAGAAAAAGCACTTATGGTATTTTTCGAGCATTAAAACAGTAGCTTCCCGGTCATGGACCTTATAAGAAATAGACTAACCCAAACGGCTTTTCTCCCTCGTCTGAGGCGTTGCCGGCTGTCACCTTGATCACATCCGGAGGAGTAGGGACGACTTGCAAAAATTTAACATTGGTTGCCTATTGCAGCGTGTATAATTGTCAAGAAAAAGCTGGTTGTAGCGTTCCAAATAATTATAAAGCTATTGGAATTTTATTTCAATTATATTTCATAATATATATCATAGTGACACTTTTGACTCCTTAAAAATTTTTATACATTTAATTCTAATATTAAAATTGTATTTAACCGTAATAGTTCATTTTGCTTGTATTTTATAGTGATTATTTTTTTTAATTTATTTTTAGTTCTGCATAAGATTTTTTTTTATTTACTGTTAATTTAATTTATTAGCCCAAAGGGGCCTAGAAAGGCTGTTAGTTTCGAAGCGGCATTTTGCGTTGTTTTACTATAAATATCTGTGTCTCCTCGCAAATTGTTGTTACCAAATATTATCGCCCGGTATTATATGTAAAGAAATTAAATAATAAAGAAGCTGCAAGATTACATGTATGTTTCTCGCACTGTGACAAAAACGACAGTGTTTAGAGCCATCAAATTTTAAATAATGTAATCCGAACATGGGCATCTGGATGGCCGAATTTCGATTTTTTTTAATCTATTTCATATTTTAACTTTAACGAATTTTTGATTAACAAACTCAACGAGTTCAGAGCGAGCACTGTACGGGAAATAACAGTTTTATCTCCAGTGCGGAAATTCTGAAGATATGCTGTTTTCAAATGTATGTGGTTTACGGGCGAAGAACATGATATTCTGATATTCAATAAATATAGGTAACACACAAAACTTTAAAAAAAAGTTCCTTTTGGGCGTAATATAAAATCTGAGTGCTTCTGGATTTTACTTTATCTTTTTTTTTTTCCTTCATTACGCTCAGAAAATTTTATGCTCCGAATTTTATTAATTATTAAAATAACTAATCCATTTTAATGTTAATAATTTAATGATCACACAATCAAATAAATATGATCGTTTTGTAATGTTATAGTTTGGAAAATCACTGCCTGAAAATGTTCATTAAATTAAAAGAAAAAATATCAGATCTTGTTTAATTTTACCTTATTTATTTCAAAGCATCGCGTACTATCAATCTTATTTAATTTTACTTTATTTTTACGCAAAATTAAGTTCATAAATTTTGTGCTTAGAGTTTTTACCGTTTTACCAAAGTAAAGATGTTTGTACAAGAATTAAGCATGAAAAAAATGCGCGAAATGCAGTAAAAAATGCTTTAATGAGATATATTAAATCCTATTTGGAAAAAACTGTGGCTTTCATAATCTCATCACTATATAACGTATCACATTTAATAATTAAAAAGAGTTATATGATACAAACGCCATAGGTTTTCAATGTTAAAGTAAACCCTACTCTTTCTTGCCGACATGTCGGTGACGCGCGCCCCGCCCACTGGGTTAGTCTATTTCTTATAAGGTCCATGTTCCCGGTATAATGACGTCACTGCGTCTCAGTATTTAAGTAGAAAATAATAAAATGTATCCTCAGTTCTTCTTAATAGCAAATCCATTTTCAGAAAAATTATATGAATAGCTGCTGACAAGAATATGCCTACAAGTGAAAGCCAGTCTTAGATTTCGCATACTTAGTGCAGTTTATCTCAGCTACTAGAATCTGTCGTTTTCTTCATTTTATCTCTAAGGAAGTATTTCTGAACGGGTATCACAACAAGTAGCAAAGGATGAATAAAGGCCACAGCTGAGCAAACACTATCGAAGATATTAACCTGTAAGAAAAAGCATTTTACGATTATCGAATGGCATCAGATATATCTCATTAATTACACTCATGATGTATTCTAAATATTGCCAATATATACTGTGTCCTTAAAAGTCATTATCGAGCTTTATTTTCACAACAATTGGTACTTTCAGTTAGAAAAATATACTTTCAGTTGTAAAAAATGTTTTAAATGACGCAAAAATTCTTGTTTGGGCATTTTTAAAGAAAAAATTTTCTAAAAATTACGAAATCTTAACTTTTTACATGTTCCTCCGATCCCTATACTATATTTAGGGAAATTTTATATTCTTTTCTAAAAAATGAGACACAAAACGTTTAACACCAGTACGACAAAAATTGGCAGAGATATTTGATTTTGAACTCGAATATCATATTCAGGGGCCGTAGGCAAACTGAAAAGCGAAATATTTGCGTTTGTACGTAACTAAAAATAAAATATCAGTTTATAAAAATATTCCTCATGTTAAGAGATTAAATGATGAGCGTTTCTGTACAGAATATCGTGAGAAGTGTAAATTATTATTATTTTTCCCCCAGTATGGAGATCTTATTCATTGAATCTTGCAGAATTCGTGTTCAAGAAAACAGCTGCAGGCTTTGATATTCGAACATAGCCAACTTGTAATATTATTTGCAGTAATTTAAAACGAAAACTTTTTGTACTTAATTGAATTGGACGGATATCGTATTATGAGTCTAAAGCAGCGGTTCTCAACCTTTTGACTAACGCGTACCATCTGAACAAAAGTTGAAAAATTTTAGTACCACCGCTACGTTTCACAGTGATTATTTTTCTATTTCTCAATAGAAATATTAAAAATAAATATATTTTCCCATTAGCACAACCTATTGGCTATATTTGTATTAAATATGCACAAGTATAGATTAAAAATCGGTTACCATTTTGATTATAAAAATTTAAGTCATAATACTTTAAGTCTAGTGTAAAAAATCATGAAGTTCCAGTCTGTTTTAAAAACCTTCATTTCCATGAAAGTACGTTTTGCAATATAATGGTGTATTTATACTTCTGATAATCTATGTAGTGTCCCCTTGTCCTAACACAGAAAGTTATTTTGAGAAACTGATGATTGAAGAGCTTGATAACTTGTTAGGTTGGGGAAGAAATTCACAATTTTGGTTCTGCAAATCTTAATTTTAAGGCTTCGAATTAAATTAAAACCTAATACTAATTTATGTCAGGCATTAGGACAAAGCTGATTTATGATCAGGCTTTGTAGAAATACGTTTAACATTAAAGTTTTCAAAAAACATAAATGAAGATAGCAAGTATTAGTACGCTTAGTCGGGGGTTCAGAGTAAAAAAAAAAAAAAATCGAGAATTAGATTCTGTCGAGAGAAGAATCCTCCTTTAAGAAAATAAGGAGGCCGTGTAAGTGAAATAATTACTTATTTGATACAGGAAGAGAGAAATTATATTTCTTACACTCAGCACACTAGCAGGAGATGAGGATTCCCACAAGAAGAGAGGGAATTGAAGCAGACTAACAACGGCAGATATAGTACTCATGATACCTAGCAGCTTATTGAAATGTTCTGCTGGAAACCTGCAAAAGAAAGGTGTTCATAATAGAAATAGGATAATACATATGCTATAAAAATCATGTACATCTTGTATTGCTTTTTTACTTATTACCTCATTTTAATGTAGCTTTATATCACGTAATGAAACCTCGAAAAATAGGTGTATCATGAGATAAACGATTTATGTCTAATTTTTGGCAAACAAGCAAAGGAATAAAATCAATCATAATTTAGTGTAAATAGCTAAAAAATAGAAGCATAATTTGTTAATTACTGTTTAGTATAATGTAAGCATTTTTAAAGATTATATCGAATAAATACTTTATAAGGCATTTTCTCCCTCCTTTCTGCAGCCTTCGTGGTGTACCGGTAGCACACTCGGCGTGTATTCGAGAAGTCCAAGTTTGAGTCCCGGTGTAGGCACTGCCCATTCTTCACATCTCCTGCTTCCAAATGACTCTATAGTGGCGCCCGAACTAAAAGGTGGTGGATGATGATTCTTCACCACCAAGATTTAGTGATTAGGTCCCCTAATTGCCAGTTGCCCTTTAAAAGAGGGAGTATATAAGGTATTTTCTCCCTCCTTTCTGTATGCCTTCGTGGTGTAACGATAGCACACTCGGCGCATATTCGAGAGGTCCAGGCTTGAGTCCTGGAGAGAGTATTGCACATTTTTTATGTGTCCAGCTTGCAAAATAGCCTAATGACTCTACAGATTATTGCTGTAGAGTATTGCTACAGATTATTGCTGTATTGTATTACGCCTAAATATATTTACATTTGCTTATACTAGAGCTTAAATGCTTTTAAAACAAAGTTAATGCTTTCAAAAAAAAAAAAAAAATCTCAGTTATAGCTTGCTTTCTTATTGAATAAGCAAATTATTTTTAACTCGGCGTGTTTCAAAAGCTCGTTATGTACCATTATGAGCTTGGAAAATTAATGAACTGTACCCACGGCGTGCAAAATTTCTTTCTAAGGCAATATATTAAATTATTTTCTTATTATTATGCGTCAGGAAAGTTTGCAGCTGTACTAAAGTTTAAATACCCTCTTCATTTATTATCCTTGCAGGAACAAGATCATAAAATTTGTGATATATTGCTCAAATATTTAATTTTCATTTCCTTAATTAATACTAGACACTTTCTCACTCTTGATATCAAGGGAAAGTTCCCTATCAACTGAATGGCAAGCAGGATCTATTATTTTTACAGCATTATATTATCGTAATTGTAATATCACCATTATTACCGATATTCTAAGCATGTGTGCTTCTTAAGATAGAAAGGCAAAAATTTTAGCTACATAATTTGTCTTGGTTTAGAAGCTGTAATACAGTTGTTGCACTTGGTCTAGAAGTTGTAATATTGTTTGAAAGAATGCAGTTCAATTGCAGAGAGATTTTGACAATGGGCTTGGTCCACTTGGGAGAGATAAAAAGATCTGAGTTGCCCCACATTATCTCTCACCGAAGTAGTTTTTTAGATAATATTCTTTCTAGACAATTCTTATGTTTCGGTAGTGTATTAATGAAGGTTGCAATAGCAGTAGTCAAACAGTCAAGAAAGTTTCAAGCTGCTATTGAACGATGCTCGCTTTCAGATTAGCCACAGAGACTTAGGCCAGTCAGTTATGGCCTCTTTAAGAAAATTCATATTTAAAATATTCCATATAATAGTTTTTTTTTTTTTTTTTTTTTTTTTTTTTTTTTTTTTTTATCTTCTATAACTGAGGGTTATTTTTTTCTGCTCTTATCGAATTCTTTTCTAAATGTCGTATTTCGCATCTGTTCCGGTGCGCCGGAACAAAACAACTCAACCTGACTCTTTCGTTTTTGGAACTATGCCAAAGAACATTGAATTGAGTTGAACAGTCAGGCTCAGACGAACACATTCGTAAGGCAGCTGGAATGCTGTCTATTCTTCACTATTTTTGTTCTGTTCTCGTATTATAAGTTTTATATGTCATTTTCTTGTTTATACTTGTATTGTGCAATTAATTAATATAAGTTTTGTGTTTAAAACGAGGACGTGTATCGAGTTAATTCGCATTACATCGCAACAGCATCCATACGGATACATGTATCACAAGTTGTAAATTACTGTTTTAATTAGCCGTAATTTACAACATGCGTAAGTTTCTTAACTGTTCTTCAGTACAGTACAACTCCAATTATTCGAATTGCTGATCATCCGAATCGTTTAAGAAAATAAGAAAAGAGAAAATTTAAGAAAAAGGGAGAGGGGAGAGACAAGAAAAGATGAGGATGACTGTCACTTGAGGAATTAAGAAACATTCTTTCGAGAATTCCTGGATGTTCAGAAGTTAGTGCTGAATATACAGCAGAATGAATAGTGTGTGATTCGTCAGACTCTGAGTTTCAAATTATAAATGATGATGAAAGTGTGAGAGAAGAAAGTGTCAAAGAAGAAGGTAACCTTCGAAGGTCGACCAGACACGGGACCAGCCAGTGAAGTGTTTGCCGGCCTTGACGCAGCGTGGAAATGGATGGAGCGTCAGCCCGAGTGTGACACATGCAACTTCTCATTGTCAAGCGGATGCACGACTAAGCTGTCCGAAAACGGACGAAGACAGTCAGTCTACTTTGACCGAAATGTTCAGTAAGCAATGACTTTCAGCACTTGTACGTAAAAGTGTTGCCTTTTCATTTTAATTAAAATTTCATTTACTTCTTTTTCTTTAAAGATAGTTATAGGTTTTTCTCCCGTTTCCAACATACAATAATTAAATAAAGTGTACGTAGACCCCCAGTTATTCGAATTCTAATATGGTTCTACTGTATTTAGATAACCATATCTGATACACGAGTCGCATATTTGAGAACAAGTTTGAACCAAAGCAAAGTTAGTTCCTGTGAGCAGCCTGTCTATCCCATAGTTTCAGACATAGGCTGCCTATTTTAAACAATTTTTGAATTAAAAACATATAACATTTTCCATATTTTCATGCGTTTGCCCTTTTATTTCTCATTTTATCCTTTTTTTTTTTTTTTTCAAAAATCTATGCAAAATTTTCATTAATTTTAATAAAAATAGACATGAAATACATAAAAAAAAAAAAAAATCAAAATAATTAAAAAATCAAGTATTTTTGACATTTTTTTTCAAGTCCAAAATTAAAAAAAAGTTCAAATAAGGCCAAAAAAAATTCTCTTTATTTTGTACAAAAGCAGGAATTATTATATGATCAAATCCTTTGGGAATCCGAGATTTTAATGATTCTTTAAGTTTTATTAAAACTTTAATTTTCACTGGTAAAGACAGAAGTTTATCATTTATGTGAGGCCGATTTCAAATAAAAATCATCATATGATACAGTTTAAATTGTTTGATAATTCTGGCTTGAACGAGAAAAAAAAAAAAAAAATTAAATCAAAACCATTCTATAAAAGAGCGCAAAAGTTGATTTTGGAGTGACAAGTCTCGTATGGTTTGAGTGAAAAATCTTTTATTCTTAAACTATCCACAGTTCTTGAAAAAAGAGTTTCTACTTGGAAGGGAGATAGATGAATTTGTGTTGATTAAAGCTGGAATCTTGAGGAAACGAATTTAAATTTTCCACCACAGCGCAATCCATTAGACAAAGAATCGGCAACCTTTGTTTGCTGAGGGTCAAAATCAACCAAAATTTGCATGTTAAGAAGACGTTTCTGGTCAGTGATAATTTCATTTTAGAATTGTCTTTTTTTTTGGGGGGGGGAAGGTGAATAACAAAATAAATTCTATTGAGCAAATAATTGCAATACGCTTTAAGCATAAAAATTATAATTAAAATTCTAATTATTATAAAAACAAACATAGCTGAATGAACTTTATTTTTCTCTTCGATGTCAGTGGCTCCTCTGATGCTGAGCTTGTTGCGTCAATTTAGTCAAGTCTGGCTTATTGTTATTAAAACGAATACAAACATCTGAATTTTCGATAGCTAAGCTGCTGATGTCCTTATTTAAAATAGATGTCATGTGTGAAAATATTTACTCGCATTTGTAAGTTGACCCAAACACAGACAAAATGGGAAGGCCGTGGAATTATGGATTGCCAATCTTATCGATTTCTCCTTGAAGTTACACTGGTGTGCAAAAATTAAGGACGAAGTCGAAAAATTAGCATATCAGCTGAACGAAGAGGCAGAGCGAACAGAAAGACCAATTAGGAGAATAAGTAAGGTGATGTACGGTAGCACATGCGCAGATATGTAGGTAGACGTAATGGGGGAGTGTCTAAGTAGTATAAAGCATGTTGTCGGTGTAAGATCAGTATTTCTGGCAAAGAGATTGCACGCCGTATAGCAGTTGAAATCACACCGAGTTGTTGCCTCAGCGAGAAATGGAGAATAATCAATCTGTTAGACGACATCTGGATGCTTTTACCCGAGGTCGAATCATTGGGAAGTTGGAGGAAGGCCGCAGTGTGACAAGTGTGGCTGCAGAGTTCGGAATTGCTCACAGCATCGTTTCACGACTTTGGAGACAATTTCAAACTACAGCAACAGCTATCCGGGGTTTAGTAGTGGTCGTCCACGAGGAACCACACCCGCAGATGACCGGTATATTGCCTTACAGGCCAGAAATAACAGACGGCAGACAGCGGGAGAAATCGCTAGACACACGACACAGGCGACTGGACGACCGATATCGCGTTTTACCGTGGCCAGAAGACTGCACGATGGTGGTCTGTTTGCACGACGCCCTGTACGGTATGTACCTCTAACACCTGCCCATCGGAGAAGGCGTTCTCTGTGGTGCCGGGAACACCGGAATTGGAGAGACAATGAATGGGGACGAGTACTCTTTACAGATGAGAGCAGATTCAGTCTGAGAAGCGATTCTCATCGCATACTCATCTGGAGAGAGCGGGGAAGCCGCAATCATCCCTCGAACATCATTGAAAGGGACATGTATGGAGGTGGCGGTGTTCTCGTTTGGGGAGGCATCATGCTTGGTAGTCGTACAGACCTTCACATCTTCGACGCAGGTTCAGTCAACGAGACCCGTGTAACGAGATTCTTGTTCCATATGTGCGTCTTTTTAGAGGCGCTATTTGTCCGCAGTTCCTTTTCATGGACGACAATGCACCATGTCATCGCACAGTAGCTGCCGAACAGCTCTTAGAGAGTGAGGATATTGAACGTATGGATTGGCCGGCACGATCTCCGGATCTCAATCCCATCGAGCATGTATGGGATTTTCTAGGCAGACGCTTGGCAGCTCGTATCTTACCACCAGTAACGATTCCGGAGCTTCGATTGGCGCTGCAAGACGAATGGGCAGCAAAGCCTCAACAACTCATTGACACCCTCATTCTCAGCATGGGCAGACGCTGTGAAACCTGCCTAGCAGTCAGGGAAGATTATATCCCCTATTAAAGACCGGATGTTTCTGCTGGACACCCATCACAGGGATGTTTCGGCCTTCAGTCGCATTGCGCTCCATGCTACTTTTTCAATAAAGCTTCTTTTTATCCCTCTGATTTCTCTTTTAGTAAGTGTTGCTTACATTACTCATGTCCTTACGTATTGGGGATCTTACGGTATTAAATGTATTGATTTGGAAAGCTTTTGTACAAAGTTATATTGAAAAAACCGTCTCGTCCTTAATTTTTGCACACTAGTGTATATTACAGTTATTTACTCTTTAACAATAGAAATGTATACTCCTTACTGTAATTTTGTAATCAAAGAAAAATGTCATTGTCGTTATATTTATTTTCAGTTTATTTTTTATGTATTTGTCAATTGTCTGTTTCATATTTATGTTGTATAATGTATTTCCATATACGATACTTTATTTTCGGGACTCAGATGGGTTAACTTGGAATTATGAGATATGTCACGCTTTGACCCTGTGTCATACGTTGCCGAGGCCTACATCAAACCAAATAAAATCTTAAGATATGGCGAACTTCCGCTGTATTATATTAGTTATTTGTTTCGTGAGTATTATCATTACCACTTGTTACTTACTTCCAGCTATTACTCCCCAGTAGCGTTAACTAAAACCTTTTCTTGTTAGGGTATAACACTGTAATTTGTTTTGCAAGTTATTGTAAATAATAGATTAATAGTTATTATCTTTGATGCGTCCCGGTTGTGTTATTTTGAAGTGGTAGGTATAAGGTATTTTTTCTCTCCTTCCAGTATGCTTTCGTGGTGTAACGGTAACACACTGGGCGCGTATTCGAGAAGTCCAGGTTCGAATTCCGGTGAGGGCATTGCTCATTTTTCATGTGTTCTGTTTAAAAAAAAAACCTAATGACTGTACTGTGGCGCTCGAATTTAAAAGTGGTGGGTCGACGTCACCAGGATTTGGCGATTGGGTCCCCTAACCCCCAATCATCCTTTGAAAAGGGGAGTATGTATGCTATTTTCTCCCTCCCCTCCAGCATGCGAATCTAATGACTTTGCAATATTGGTTAACAGAATAAAAATATATTGTGGACACATTATTTGGTATGGGCATGTTGCTGGATTTAGATAATTTGATATCATCTACTAAATAACCAGGGTCAAATTTTTGATAGAAAGACAGTTGTATAAATTGTTATCAAAATTCTCAAGCTTAGCATTCAAATAAAGTCAAATTACATAAACAAAGACTTTTATATGAGCACTACATATATTTCAGAGGGGAAACATTGCTAGAAATTCACAAAGATTGATGGGGAGTCCATGGACCTTTTTATTTAGTTTAAATGTAAATTTTTAAAGATAAAAATATCGATTCATTTATTAGAAAATCGCTAGTTAAATTTGCATACATAATTCATATGTAATATTTATTTATATATTGCTAAGAATATTTTTTGTAGTATGAGTATGGAATATTTGTAATGTATATAATAAAAATCTCCAGAACTGTGAGCTGATGTTGATGACACCCCCCGGAAGTTTTTGTTTCAGTATGCTATTATAACAATTTGTAGATAAAACTAGCAAATCAATTAAAAATGTAAGCATCATCTAAGCCTAATACGTATTTAAATATTTGTATGCATTTAAAATGTATAAAAGGTACTTGTATCGGAAAATATTCCTTCGTTCTCTTCATGGCATAAATAGAATTTTATTGATAATCGTGTGGTATATCGAGAACTATCGATGTGTATATCATAATCGGACTAAAAGCTGGCACAGCGCCAAGCTTCGAAGCACGCGCAGTAATTAGAAAATGACTGGAATGCGAGTAGCTGTAATTAGGAAATATTTGTAGATATAAGTGTACTATATGCGAGTGATGATATACTATTTTGTATATATAATAAAAGTAGCATGTATTAGTTTAAATGAGTGTATCATGTGAAGTAATTACCTACTAAAGGATACACGATAGCTGGCGACGAGGATGGGATTCGAACCCACTATTTTTGATCATATGTTTTTGATAATAGTCGATGCTCACTCAAAATGGCTAGAAGCCTATCCAATGAAATCAAGCTCGACTTTCAAAACAATAGAATGCTTACGGGACATTTTTGCACTATTCGGATTACCAATATTGTTATTTGGGTGAGTGATAACGGGCCACAGTTTACTTCACATGAGTTTAAGACATTTCTACAGAGTAACGGAATCAAACACAAAACTACAGCACCGTTTAAACCATCTAGTAATGAGCAGGCTGAATGGTATGTGCTTACAGTAAAACAATCTTTAAGAACAGTGCAAAATTATCCAGGAACTTTGAGACAAAAATTCAGTATATTTTTGATGCAATATAGAAAAGCTCCGAATTTAACTACTCTGCAGAGCCCTGCAATGCTAATGCAGAAGAGGGAAATTCGAACAAGAATATATTTATTGAGACCAGATCTCAAAAGGAGGGTGGAAGACAGAGTTCGAAAAGGAACCTACGAGTTTGCAGACCGAGGATTTAGAGTAGGAGATAGAGTGGCAGTAAGAAATTATCGCCAAGGTGATAGACGATGGAGATTTGGAAATTCCAATCCAAGGATGGGCAGCTTCATTACACCATAAATGTAGATCGTCAGATGCGTGATGGAGGAACCATAACAGATGAGGGGTTCGTACGTCCACCTCCAGCTCTCGTGATTTCCAAAGAGTTTAAAAAGAGAACCATCCAAAGATAATAAATAGCCACCAGGCAGATGAGTCTGTGTCGTTCTCCGAGTACAAGGTTGTACGAGAGGTTTCATCCACTGGGACCTGTTGCTGATATAGCCAGGTTACCAAATAAACCAGCAGTGCCACAACCTTTGCGTCGGTCCAGTAGAATTCGACGTCCCTCAGATAGACTGCAGTTATGATAAAGGGGAAGGGATGTGGTATATCGAGAACTATCGATGTGCATATCATAATCGGACTAAAAGCTGGCACAGCGCCAAGCATCGAAGCGCGCGCAGTAATTAGAAAATGACTGGAATGCGAGTAGCTGTAATTAGGAGATAGCTGTAGATATAAGTGTATATGCGAGTGATGATATATTTTGTATATATAATAAAAGTGGCATGTAGTTTAAATGAGTGTACCTTGTGAAATAATTACCCACTAAAGGATACATGACAAATCGTATCTTCCGAAAACTGTCAAGAATGATGTTAAATATAGATTCATTCTATAGCCTGGTATTCATTGTTCCAAAACTATTTTAATTTTTTTTAAATAGAATATTCCTAAAATAGAGAACTGAAAATCGACAGTACGTTTAGAGCTTTTGTTCCAGAAAGAGGAATTAGGTATGATATTTGAAAACATCTGTTCTTAGAATCAAAGACAAATTCTTAGTTATTGTAGTTCCTAATTTACTTTCGATTTCTTTCTCTTCTGTAGATAGAGAAAAGTAATTTATAGGCAGATGACAAGTGCAATAAACACTTTCCCCCTCTAAACTATAGTAACAATTAAGAATTTTACATATCTACTTGAAATATTTCTGATGCTCTTTTTTTCCGTGATGAACTGTGCCGTTGGATTAATAAATCAGTTAGCCTGTCAAAGAATTTCAAATATGTAGCGTTCATTCAAAATGCGTGGCAGAGAAAGGCAGAATTGCCAGATTTGGCACGAAATCGTTCATTTGGTGACAAAATTGGTGGTATGCCATAGATGGAGCGAAAACATTCTAGAACGCATTCTTAGAGGTTTTTCTCGGGAATGTTCTCGAAGATGTTCTAAAGCTATATATACCCTGCCTGTATATGGAGATAGTTATACCTTGAGTTCGATAGTAGAGCAGTAGTGTCTGGAGGTCAAAGATTATCTTGAGAATGATCGAACGAGTCGGGAGCTGTACTTTAGTGCTTTGCCGTGAAGCTATTTTTACGGTTATAACCTGAAGACTGTGTTGCTGATTGTTGAAGCGTGTTCATCGTAGTTTTTCGACGACTGTAAAAGTGTCTTTGGAGCTATCTTGTGCAATGCTGGCGAATAAATTGTGTTTTGATTCTTGATGAAATGTCATCATCAATTCATTTGAAAATTCATCAATTCATTTGATGAAATGTCATTTGATTCTTGATGAAATGTCATCATCCAAATCCAGGAACCCATAGAACGAAACAATATTGTTCTGTGTAAGAAAAATTTATTCGAAAGAGCGATAAAATAAAAATGAATTAAAAACTTACCTTATTCGAAGATATGCGGTTCCGATAGAAAGGAAAAATGCTCTCAGGAAAGTTACGGCGAAAATGGACACGTAGATTGCTATCTTGACGTTAAAAAATTTGCAGATTTGAGCAATAGCTTCAAGTATCGTAGTGAGAAACATCGGCCAGAAACAAGAACGGATCACTCTGAGTAAAGTTTCATCCTGATCTTCATTGTCTACAAAAAAAAAAAAAAAAAAAAAAAAAAAAAAATTGGTCCATTTAAATTTGATAAAACGATAGACACATTTTCAGCTGTTATGTACTAATTCTATAAAACTAATTATTTCACTGAATTTTCCTGGTTATATTTTATGTGCATTTAGTACTTCGGGAAAAATTACCGAAAACTGAAATTCAGTTCTTTGTGCTTTTTTTCTGTTATTGATAAATATTTATGCATTTCCTTTCTATTAAATAGTTGGGAACATAGCAGACATAAAAGGAGGAATTTAAAAGATTTTCTAATAATAATCTCTGATAATAATTTCCGTATAAATTAAACAATACTTCATAATTCTATCTGATTTATGTCCAAGTGTATGAGAAGAAATTAATACGATCAATTCGAAATATTTTGCTTTAATTGAAATAACGAATCTCACAAAGCGAGCAAGCAAAAAATTTTCATAAATTTCATTCTTTCTCTTTGTATATATATAGATGTATGTACAGAATCAAGAGTTAAAGATTTACCTTTTATTAAGGCCAAACCGACTAGCAGGACAATTTAACAATGAATAATTATTAATTCCAGTTTCTAATCGGTAAAATATATATATTCTATAAGACAAAAAGCGGTGCACCAAAAAGGAGCTATCCGAATAGGACTAAATTGCATATGCCCACACCTTACGACAGAATATACAAACGATTAACTTTTCGCGGCCAATGACTCACTACCTGGACCTCAGTGCATTTGAACGAAGCACCTAAATGGTATAAAAAGCAGAGGACATTCAAATGCTGTGGTAATAACTTCCATGCGAATCTGGTTTCATCGACTTACGCGGACTGTACCAATGCTTCGCAGACGGGTTCGCGAACAGTATGAGCTCTGCAACCTTTGGAAGAGAATGTGCATTTGGATTAAAGGAAGCAGGGTGGTCAAATCGTAAGATCGGTAGATATTTGGGTTGGTAGACATTGCGATGCTACCATTCGGCGACGTTGGCAGCAATGGGTGAAGCGTGCAGAGCATCAGAGTAGCAATCGGATCAAGAGCGAAGACAGAATGAGAGAACTGAATGATTGTCAGATCAGTGCTCACAGCCCCTGGCGATCCGATGTGTAACCCTTTTCAATGATCCGATGTGTAACCCGGAACACCAATGACTGCTGACTGCAATGACCATTGATGGAGACTCAGCGAACTGGGCTAAGGTCACGGAATCCATCACCCCGACTGCTGTTTACAAATGCACACCGCTAGGCTGAGCCGCGCGTATTCGACCTGCATCACACACTAGAGCAGAATTGTTTCAGCGATGAGTCTCGCTTTGAATTGAGCATCAATGATCAGCGACGATGGGCCTAGAAATGCAATTTTGATGATGATCCACTACATTTTTAACAGAAGCAGAAAAGCAAGAGACGTCCTTTAACTAGAAAGCGTAGGGAGAAAAAATTGCAACGGTATTTATAGTAAAATACTTCGTTAATCTGATTGGCTAAAACTCATAGGCATTGCAGAATTTTAAGATGACATAATGCTGAATTAGTTTACAGATATGACGCAGTTTCGAGAAAGTTAATACTAGATAGGAAGTACCCAAATTAAAAATAAGCAATTAAGAGGCTTCCTTAACTATACTTTCAATTTACATATTTTTTTTATCTTACATATACGCTGCTGTCCATTAAAATTGCAACACCATGAAGAAAAGCAAATACAAGAAAGATATTTATTGTACGTAAACAGACAAAATGAAGACAAAATAATTAAATTTGCAAGCAGTTTGGGTGTTTACAGGGGTACGAAATTAGTAGAAACAGCTGCCACACATGTTAGCTAAAACGGCCCTTACACGCTTGTGCATGGAGTCAAACTTGGATTGGATGACAGAAAAAGGATACTCATTCCATGCTGTTTCAAGTCTATGCCACACTTCATCAACCGTATGAGCTGGAGAGAGGTGGCGGGCCAATCTCTCAGTTTTCAGTGGGTGACAGATCTGGAGACCATGCAGGCCAGGGCAGCAGTTGAATATCCTGTATATCGACGAAGGTTAGAGCATGACGTGCAACATGTGGTCTTGCATTATCTTGTGGGAAGATCGCGTTTGGCAGGCCTCGAAGGTAGGGCACAAATACTGGACGCAAGATGTCAGAAACGTACCGATCTACGTTCAAATTACTGTCGATTCGAACTAGTGATGTGCGTGTCGTGTACCCAATGGCTTTTCAAACCATCACACCAGGTGTAAGACCCCTATGCCGATATCGAATGCAAGCAGGCGACGTAGGTCTCCTCGGAACCACCAGACACGTATACGGTCGTCAGAATACTACACGCAGAAGCAGGGTTCGTATGAAAAGACAACATTGGGCCACTCCTGTATCCAGCTTTGTCGTTCGGTACACGAGTCGCCGTCTCTCTCTACGTTACTCTGTCCAGGAAACCCGAAATAATGGTCTCCCTGCTGATAGTCCACGCTGCTGAAAAGGTCGACGCACCGTAGTAGCGGATACTGGGCGTGGTGCAAATATGCCCATTTTCTGAATGGTCCGTGATATGGTTGTATGGTTTTGCAGGGCTGACCTCACAATATGTCTGTCTTCTCGGGCGTTAGTCATGGAAGGGCGTTGAGATTCTGCACGCTGTTCAGTATGACCCTCAGTGAACCATTGATTTCATATTCGCATAACAATGGTTGGATGTCGACCAGTGCGACGGGAGATATCACGGAACGATAATCTACACTCTCTATAGACAACGATCCTGACTCTATCGAATTCCGACACTTGCTGGCTAGCATCTTATTCGAGGCATAATGTAATATTCTGAGCAAACTATGACCTCACAAAGCGCTTTCTGAATTAGAAATCCACTACACAACTTTTTTTTTTTTTTTTTATGCAGTGTTTCAGATGTCGTTTCTTCCTCCTGCGTCGTCTAAATACGCTGAAATACTAATCATTTGCATATCCCAACCTCTTCTTCCTTTCATGTGATTTTGACGTTCGTCAGCTCATTCCTTCCTGATGTTGCAATTTTAATGGCCAGCAGTGTATTTCAGAAAGCGCAGATACATGTATATAATTACCAAACAATTTTTTTAGAAAACAAAATGTATTCATGCCTAGTATTTTCGTGCATTAATGTGCTGAAAAATTATCAGTAAAGACAAAAGTAAGAAATTTAGAACTAATTTTTCACAAAGACTAAAAACTGAAATTCATAAGTAATAAATTTCAATTTCAAATAATCGTATAAATGTAATAACGAATTAAAAAAATGTTAAAACCAACACTTTTCAAAAAAGCTGTACCCCAATTAAAAAAATAAATGAAATTGAATGAAACACGTACATAAAAGAAGAGGAATTCAATCAACATTAGTGCCAGAATCGTCAGGAGTATTGAAGTCAATTGAAATCTTCTCTTCCACAAAAACTTTGCTTTTCTGCATCAAGAATTAGCCAAAGAGCCATTTCAATGTATTTTAGTTATAAATTCTGGCCCCTCCCCAAAGCAATGAAAAAACAAAGTTAATTCTAATAAGAGTCTTGTACCTTAAATAGAGAGAATCCTAGTTCAAGAATTGAAAACGTGAGTGAAATAAATACTTCAGTGCAGTGGCGTAGCGAAGGGGGGGCATGGGGGTGATCTTTTCAATACAACGCAGGGGGCGAAATGGTCTCCAAACAAGATTTTCCAGAAAATTTCAGTTTGTATTTCGATTGATTTCTGGAAAATATATTTAAAATTAATAATTATTGTAATATAATTAATTACTTATTTTCTTAATTTGTCTGACAAAATGTGTAATAAAATGCTTGCAGTACATCAACCAAATATCTCCGCATACAAAACGTTCTTTCTGACCACTTTATTTCTCTAAAACAGAGATATATTTTTATTTTTTTAAACGAAATGTACGTATAACTCCCGTTTTTTTATTTTAAAACGATAACACGACCTTGTCCCGGATTCCTCAAACTTATCCAGTTTCTAAAAAAACCTATTCCATAGTCTGGAAATCATATTTTGGGAAACTCGTAACGCTTCCGCTACAATGGATAGCGTTTGACTATCCTGTAAACGATTGATGGTCTTCCTGGTTACCAATTAAACTAAGTCATCTTGCTGAGACATCGTATATTCCCTGCTACAAAGCATTCAACGCATGTCAGTTGTTTTTAGTCTCCTACTAAAAAAGAATGTTGCAAGTCGCTCCTTACGCCTTATCTAAAACGCATAGTTTCCGACGTCACAGGCTAAATTTGCATATTCCCAACTTAGTAAACGTTATAATTTTCCTTTATAGTCTTTTCTATTTCCTTTTGTTAAAAAGGTTGTCGATTATATGTTTATTTAATACCGAACTCGCAATGTCCCGTAATTCTTTTGAGCAGTGTATGTCTGCAAGATGTTATTCTGCAGTAGAAAAGAAACTGAACCTAAACCTCCATTACAGATCTATGGAGAAAATGTTTTTCCAAACCAAAGAGTAGCACTTCAAATACTCCTTACTATTTCATTATCAAATGCTGGCTATGAACGTTCGTTCAGCAAATTAAAATAAATTTTGACATATTTACAATCAACAATAGGACAAGATCCCCTAAGCCACCTAGCATTTTTAAATGTGGAAAGTGAAAAATTTAAAATGACCGACTTTGATGAAGTAATTGATAAATTTGCTTCATCCAAGACAAGAAAAATGTATACATAGTAATTAATTATATTAATGTATTATAATACTATATTTTTATTAATAAATATATCTACTTATCTATAATATGTATTAAACTTTTAATTGTTTAAAAACTGATTTTTCCGCCGACACAGATACATTTTTCCGAATCCAATGCTAGTGTAGTTAGGTAGTGACTGTTCTTAATATATTTTAGAGTATTTTATGGCAGATTCAGCATTTTATTATTATTTGCATTATTTTCTTATTACGAGTTTATTCTATACATTATATTACTGTAAGTGTTTTTTTTTTGTGGGGGCGCCAAAAAAGGTATTTTGCCCCGGGCGCCAGTTATGCTCGCTACGCCACTGCTTCAGTAATAAATTCAAATCAAAATTTTACCTTTAAACAAATAGCACATAATCCAAAGAATTTAAAACGTAAGTGAAATTATAAAACCTTAGTGAAAAGACGTGATTAAAATTCACAAGAAGTAATTAAAAACTTCGAGCACTTTCATTAAGAACGCAATCGAAACTATGAATAAGATAGTTACGGTAGTGACGTTTAAGTTTGCCATTCTGGCTGGCTTCATTGGTCGAATATATATGAAAATACCAGGCATGTTTATATTTTGTTTTTAAAAGAATTGTTTTGTAATTACATATATATATATATATATATATATATGTATACATGTAATGGAAAACAGTATTAGAAGTAATGAATATCCTAGATACAGTTGATGACATAGGTGGAGAAATATGGCATTTCGTCATTGCATGAGAAACACGTAGCAATATTGTTGGCGTAGAACGTAGATCCATAATGAAGAGCAAACTTAGCCGCCGAGGCAGATTAAATACCCATCTTTATTTCAGTTGACTTTAAAGACACAATTCACTTGGCATATTAATCGTGCTTGTTCAAGAACATTTACGTTTGTGATACTATTCGAGGAAGAGAAGCGGCAAGCCAGCATCTTAACAGCAAGAGAGCTGGAAGCAAAAGTGCGCAGTTATTCAGTATGGAAGCTCACCAAGAGGAAGTTTCGAGTTAAGTTCCGAATTAGTTACGTCATTAGCGTTATTGAGACAAATGTCTGGATTGATCTAGAAATGACATAGTTCAAAAAAGGTATTACTAGTCTTAGACTAGAGAGGAGGAATTAAATTAGGATTAAGCATTAAGAGGCTAGTGTTAATATAAAGTATAATTTATATTTACCAATTTACATAATTATTTTATTTTATATATCTATGTATTTATACTCACTTCATTACTATCATGAAAACAGACGGAAATAAAAATAATGCAGCAATGTCTTACCTGCTGATTTCGTTCAATCATAAGGATCTAAACAACTTCTGAACAGAGAATACTAAAAAAATTCAAATAATTTGTTTACATAGTTTGATGAAATTAAGATTGAAAAAAAAAAAAAAAAAAAAAAAAAAAAAAAAAAAAAAAAACCCACCGTTCTCGTATTAAAAAAAGTACCGTCGTCTATCTGAAGGTACTGCAATTTTCTTTTAATTTGAAAACTAAGATAAAATTTAATATATCACAGAAAACAAATGCACCGGATAAATTTAGATATCATTTGCGAATTTAGGATTATGTTCTCAGTCCCATTCTTTTCATCTTCTTTATCTGGTTTAGAATTAGACTTATCAGTTGTTTTAAAAACAATTTCCTTTCAGGAAAAAAAAAAAAAAAAAAAAAAAAAAAAAAAAAAAGATATTATCCAGATATAAATATGGACAAACTCCTGAGAATATTTTAAGATATTAAGCTTTTTAATTAATAAATAAAAGATGAATTTAATTAACATATATCCTTTTCTATACGGAAAAATTAAAAAAAAATCTGAAAGCTTTCAGATTTTATATTATGCCCAAAGAGGCTTTTTTTAACCCATCAACGAGCCCGCCTCTCGGAACGAAATGCTCTGAAAACGGCCGCGTTGTCAGACAACAAACCCCTCCAAAAAAATCGCTTTCGTTTTCTGAAATCTCTCTAAGATGGCCCAGCCTAAGGCAGTATGTTTGCTTCCCCTTAGTGTGATGGATAAGCCATAAAATTGCTTTCCCGGTATTGAATGGCTTGCGTTTCGTTTCGTCTCCCTCCTCTTTCTGTGTACTAGTAGCCTGTAGACTTGTTTCTTTTAACATGTGACGGCCGAATTTTCCGAAATCTTTTTAGAATTTTAGCTTCCAAGCTTGTAAATTTTCAATTATTCGACATGTTTTATTGGGCAGTATTTTAAGAAAGATCATTATTTATTTTGTTACACAATTTTTTACTATTTACTAATCTATTTTATTTAGTTTTAGTAGGCCAATTTATTTTTGGAAATTAAATTTTAATTCATTCTTTTACCGACTGTTTTCATCATATTATAAGTCCATATATATTTACGATGAGAGTACAATATTTATCAGGAATTTTTGGAAAATTTGGCATACGTATTTATATTTTAGCGTTGAATTTTTTCCACAAGTTGTTCGTTAACAGTCGAGCTCATCCTCGTAAACGCTTGATCTTTTCAGCATGGAAATGGCAAGCAATAATCTTCCTAATATTTTTCGGGATTTTATAGCAATTTCTAGAATTTTGGCGGTTTTCTACAAATATTTTAGGTACGTTTAGCTATTATACAGTTGCTACTAATGTGGAATTTAAAGCCAAAAATGTACTCCTTCGTTGATTTGAGAGATCGCATTTCGAATTTAAACGGAAGTTAAATGAATTTGATACAATCTTAGCACAGACTAGAAGAATTATTTCTCTGTGTTGGATGGATTTTTCTCACTTTTCTGCATTTGATAGATTAAATGCATAAAGCAGACACGCACAAATAGAATTTAAATAAATTTATTTAAATAAATTTCTATTTTCATTTAAAATTTGTCATTATTAGCACCTCCCGCAGTTTTATGCAATCATAGGATTTTCCGAATTCTATTAGGTCGTTAACATAATTTCAAGGCCGAATAGAAAAGTGATAATATGGAAAGACTATGTCTTAAGTACCAATAGCCAAGTATTTGTAATTAAATAAAAATAAATATTGAATACCAGCCGCTTTTTTATTTATTTTTAGTCATATAACAAAAGACAAACAAGAATACTATTACATCTAAGAATTATTTAGTAAATTATTTTGCTAATGTTATATGAATGATGAAACACGGTAAAAATGTTTTAATGATTGAATTCAAAGTTAAAAATCAAACAAACCCCAAAATTCCTTTTTCCCAAAACTTCGTAAAATGTTTTGATTAAATATGATTTGAATAAGTTTTCCAATTCTGTTTTGAGTGATATAAATGAGGATATAAATATTATTAAATTAGGATATAAATATTAGGATATAAATTATTATTAGTAATAATTTTTGTATTATAACTTAGCAGAATATCTTTTACCGTTAAAAATTATATCTAAAAGAATTAAATTTTGTAAAAGAATAAAAAATATAATTAACTGTTCCATTTTGTCCTCTATGCATCTATTTATATAAAAAAGGAATCTGGCTAGGGAATTTACGACTTGTATATGAACTAAAAATTGGTATCTTGACAAAACTTGTCAGAGCATAAAAAGCGTATATTCTGTGATATTAGTGTATTAATCATACTTCTGTATCCGTAAATGCAGCTTATAATTACCAGCATTAGTATCATAATGGATTTTATTAAAACGACGAAAGCTGAATGCATTATCAAAGTACGGCTCTTTATCCCGTTAAGTATTGCTTGGGTCGTAACCAACACGAGTTTTATTTTTGAAATGTTATTCCAAATAAAACAGGAAGCGTTAAACTATATGCATTTTAAACAGTTTTACTTTTTTATATGCATACAAATGTTAAGTAGCTTTAAATTGTACTTCATTTCTGAAACTTCTGCGGTATTATTTTTAGAACAGATCAAAGACTTTAAAGAACAAGTACATTTTAGTAATATGCAACGTTAATGATATAGTTCAAATGTTATTGAAAAACTGTACGATTTGTAACTGGCACTGGAAGAAGCAAAATTTATCTACAACTTTCCCTTTCTTCCCAAATTCGTCTGATTAGCAAGGATTGAATAGATAATTGTAAACGTCTTTGCTAAAAGTAATAATAATCGGGAAGAATCCTTTCTACCCCTGCCTCCTGGGAAAAGAAAACGACTTGGAAGGGAACCTGACCTCCGCAGGCTAACTGACACTAAGGTCTCCAAAGACTATTTCTAGTCAATAGAATTTTTTCATTGTAGAAATACTCATTATCTAGAGCTATCTTTTTTTTCTAGCCATTGTAAGCTACAGATATAGTGGGAAAAAATTCTCATTTTACATAATTTTCGGATAATTACATTTTACGTTAAATAATTTTAGAGTTTGATTAACGCAATCGATGAATATGGCAGAATAATAGTTTGTTGTAAACATTGTAAATTTCAACGTTTTTTTAAGTAAAGATTTCAAGTAAACCAAACCAAAGATTATTAAATTAGTCTTATAATGTTTACTGTTTGGTTTTCAGTGTTCTGAATTTGCATTTTAAAAACATAATTTAAATAATCTTTCTTTACGCTAGTCGCTTTTAAAATGTTTACCTATGTAAACACTTACTAATGTTTAATGTAGCAACTTTGTATGTACTTAACGAAAGACTTAGAGGAATTTATAAAGAAAACTAGTTCACATGGAAAAAATCACGAAATCTTCCTTACAGCCAACGTATTGACCAGAAACCAAAACCAGGTCAAAATACTTATGATCATCTCTTTTATCCACATAGCCATCGGTAAAATTTTCAAACTTATACTTGTTCTTATTGCAGTTATATACAGAAATGTGAACACTCAGATACTGCGCTTGTTAAAGTTAGTACAGTCTGCGGCTGATTCTATATCTGCCGAGGTGTTTTCGAAAAAAACTTGAAAGATAATAAATTATGTTACCTGCTGAGTCATCGAAATATTATATAATTGTTTATTGAAACTGAAAATTTTATAATTTTCTATAAAACTGCAATGGAATTATTGCATTGAGTAATCTTCAGTGTGATGTAATTAGTGTCCTAAATATAAAAGTATGTAAAAATCAAATTGGAAATTGCAGCAAATCAGTCCCTAGAAATATGCTATGCCTGTATTAATCTAGTAGCAATCAATTATTCATGAACATTATAGTATGTATGCCATATAACAATTTGTCAGCAGTACAGGAAACAATTTCGATATGCGTGCCTTTTCTTTTAACATAGTTTTTCTCTCGTTACTTTTAAGATAAACATATAACTTGAAATAGTTTTTCTTCCTCCAGCTTTCACTTATTTACTTCTTAAAATATCTCCACTAAAATCAGAGTGATATTATCAACGATTTTTCTTTATTATATAAATATAAAATTTATCCTTTATTATATAAATAATTGAAATGCTTAAATTTGACATTGTAATAAATATTTTATAGTAACTCTCTGAAAAATTTAACTTCTTTTAAAATGTATGAAAATGAATTAAATCGTGTATTTTTTCCAGTCTTAATGATAATAAAATTTTAGAATCATCAGTTATATATCCGTATTGATTATGAGAAATTATCTCATTCTTCTTTGAGCTGGAAATTGCTCAATGGAGCTTCTTCCAGCTAGAATTTGAAATCGGGGTGTAAGTGATAGTAGGTCGGACTATAGGATAACAGATGTTTCGTGTCTTTTTTTTTTTTTTTTTTTTTTTTTTCCTCGTAAAAACTCTATGTCTCTTCAATGGCACCCCAACGAAAACATGTCAGACGATAATTCGTTAACACATGAATTATTCCGACAGTGCCTCGTGCTTCTTCTCTCTCGCCCTTTAAATGAAACAAATAATAAAGGAATTATCTCATTCTCACTATCTTGTTATAAATGGAAGTCCTTCCAGCTAGAATTTGGAAGACCTCCTTATTAGAAGCACAATGAGGGCACTGCTGAATTTTCGCATTTCTTGCTTCGAAAAAAATCCAATGTCTCTGCATGGTATCTTTCTGTTTGTGCAGCATTCGAAATTATTCCGCTTTCGCAAATTTTTCAAATTTACTTTTTCTTGTATCATTTTTCCATTTGTCGTATATTGATAGGTGAAACAATGCAGATTTCTGTCTATTTTTTTAAGTTTTCGTGTCGGCAGAAAAATATACTGTCGCATTTAAAATTGGTTTTAATGCTGAAAATGATTTGTTTGTTTGGTTCTATTTTTCCTTTTTCTTCCTTTAAAGATTTATTTTTCTTCCATATACTTATTTATTTATTACATTTTAATTTAATAGTCTCCCAAAAACTAAAGCGATAAAAAAGTTCTTTGATTCCAAGATAAAAGAAACTTTCATTATGCTTTGAATTTCTTCAGCAATCTTTCACCAGTAGGATTTATTTTCTTCTTTCACCTACTGATACTATGTGATTCTATATCTGTATATGTATGTGTGTAAGTATGTCTAATGGTTTAATTGATATATATATGTCATCAATGATATATATATATATAATCAATGATATATATATGCATTCATATTTTAGCATATGTATATATTAGAATGCATATATATATATATATATTTCATTTTATAATTTCATTACACAAAAATTTTATATCTTAGGGAGTATATCTTTTATAGTAGATTTTGGGAATGCTTGAATTTTGAGTGAAAAGGAAAGTCAAGATTTCTACTACTTTACCCCGTTCAGTGCTTTCTCTTTCACTAAGGAATTAACATCATAGGAGGGCTGTTTTTGCCCAAATGTTCGGCTTTTGTGGGAACGGTTAGGGGAAACCGGAAAAGCAAGAAATAATTTTTCATTCATGAATTGACATCTTCAAGAAGCATTGACTCTCAGTGAGTAAAAGACAAACATCTGGAAAGATGTATTTAAGCATAAAATGGTTTTCGAATCCAAATAACATTAATTTAGAGAAATTTTTGTGGATGCAATATATAATATTGAGATAAAAGTATAAAAGTAAGTACAAGAGGGCGATGTAGAGTGATTTCACTGTTCGACTATTCGATACACTTATCGACTATGTTAGAGAAAGGCCTCAAACATAGTACTGTCGTCTCTGTGTTTAGATTTGCTAAATTTACTAAAGCACACGATATCTATCTACCAAGATAGAGATATTCTACTTCCGACGAGCTTTCTAAGAAACATTTACAAGCATTTAGTTTACATGTTGAGAAAAATCATAAAAATTCCATGCAGTTGATCTATTTCGTCGCTGAAAATAGAAGTTAAGAAGAATCGATAGTGTTCTCTGGCTTCAGGCACCTAGATTTTTCACTTTGAATTTGGAACTAGAAATATAATTACAAATGTCTCTACTAGGGGAGATCAAAATTCATTATTTTTTCATACATGTAAAATCTGGTTAAATACGTTTTCTCGTTTATAAATTACAGAAGATTTTTCAATAATTCCTGATATATTAAAGGAAACTTTTGATGTATTTATTTCCTGTAACAGGTCTAAATAATCATTCATTACAGCCACACTAATTTTAACGATCTGAAAATTAACAAATGAGTTGAACTCTTTCATAATTATGATAAAAAACTTAATTTGGGTTTAAAATTACCTCAGAAGTGAATTTTTTTTATTTCTTAATTTAGATGCCTTACAATCCAACAGTTATTTCCCCTAATACGGCCATATTAGTGGCCGGTAAATACTGGTAGTTCGACTTAGATTTACACCCTGACGAACAAATACGATGGCTGAATGGTATTTTCCCATGTTTTTTCCTATGTATAACATGAATATGAGACTTTTCTCGTTCAAAAGTCCTCTACGAAGGCATCTCTTTCCTTAAAAGCAGATAGTCCTTGTGTGTTTTGCTGTATTCAAGTAATCCTAACCTTCAAACTACGGCACCTGTCACACTAAATCAAGATAAAAGGTTTCCAAACAAGATTTTTAATCGGTCTGCGGGCCCCAGTGGCCAAGCGCTAAAACCGTAGAGTACTGGTAATCCTACATAAGTTCAAATCCTGTTGAACACGCTTGTTCGGTGAAGGTTTTCTACGTTCAATGTGAAGGAAATCTAGTTTTCCTTAGAAAGTCCTCCCTGATAGTTTCCGTCCTCTTGCGCAGATGCCAATTCCATTAAATTTTCTGCATTAAACACAATTGTAATTCTTTCTTTTTAAAGAAATCTCAGGGGAAATAATTGTAAACATCAGATTCAGTGCGATTATGAATTATTATTTTAAAGTAGTTAACATTTTGAGTGGGAAAAGCATTTTTAATACGCTCATAAACAACCCATCCTCTAAACTGGCATCAAACTGTGTCGATTTCTACAACAATCTATATAAATACGTTTCCAAAAAATTCTGCTAAAATATTAAAAGTTGTATTTGTAGAGCATTTATTAGTTAGACTACCTACTCAACTTTTGGTTTTCATAACCTATAAGTTATTTTCTCCCGCCTTCTTAGCATACCTTCGTGGTGTAATGGTCAGCACGCACGGCGTGTATTCGAGAGGTTGATGGTTCGAGTTCCGGCGAAGGCATTGCTCCTATTTCACATGTCCTGCTTCGAAATAACCTAATGTTTCTATAGTGGCACCCAAACCAAAAAAGGTGGTGGATGATGATTCTCCGCCGCAAGGATTTGGCGTTTTGGTCCCCTAATCCTTAGTCGCCCTTTCAAAGGGGGAGTATATACGGTATTTTCTTCCGCCCTTTTAGCATGCCTTCGTGGTCTCAGTACGCTCGGCGCGCATTCGAGAAGTCCGTGGTTCGCGTCCCGGGTAAGGCATTGCTCATTTTTCATGTCTCTTGCTGTTAAAAAAAAAATGTAATGTCTCTACAAACCTACCATTCATCAGAATAGTAATAAAGTTATGAAGCATAGGGGGTAGGGGGAAAAGGGAATTTTAAAGAAAAGATTATTTTTACAAAATGACTCAAAATATCTTGAGACAGTATAAGTAGTTATATAACTCAAATAATTAAATATTTGACCTCTTAATTTTACCAGTATTTCTGTATAGAAATAAAACATAATTAAATATCTTTAATGAGTATCATAGATAGTGGAGCACATCGAGTGAGCTTCACAATATTTTCAAAAGCAGCCACTTTGACAAATGAACAGAACTGTCGGGAATCGCTTATGAATGTCACTTACACGTTTCATAATGCCAAGAATGTTATAAAAATAACGGTTATGCTATATCAACAACTTACCGATCTTTCCAAAGTGCTTAAAAATAGAGCTGTTCCAAAAATTGTATTCAGTTCATTCACGGTGTTTAATCAAAAGCTCGTCGTCGATTTTTGAACTACTTATCGATTAGCTATTGAATTCAAATTTTGTACACACACCGTTTACGGATGATAATAATTCGATTTAGAGTTTTTAAAATTTAATGTCGAAGAAATTTTTTGCGCATATTTCCATTTAAGAATAAACTAAAAATCTCAAAATTTTTAAGTTTGCATCATTTTACAGAGCGTAAAATAGCTTTTGAAATAAAATTTGCATGAAATTCGTAACCTAATTTCTGATTTTGGGGCGAATTTTGTTTTAAATTTATATATCTTTTCGATTATTTGAGGTAAAAGGATACTTGGAAGTAAAAGACTGAACCAATAGTAATAATAATAATAATAATTTATCGCATAGATTAATGGTAATAAGAGATTACTTAATAGCTTCTTTGCTAAATTCCTGTACAGTTTTATAAGAAGAATCATAGGTCCTTAAATTACGAAATCAAATAATTGAATCGCATTGTCAGATGCATAATATTTATAAATTTATCAAGACAGCCTCACGTTTTTGTTATTCGTGATATAAATTTGTAGATAAATTTCTTAAAGAGAATTATTTAATCTCGTATTCCCATTAAATTACACGATACATTATTTTTAAAACAAAGGGCGTTAGCCGAGAAGGTCTATTAACTTCCTTTTTTCATTTTCCATTGAAAACTATGTCAGTTCACTTTTCAAACTGTTGCTACCACATATTACAGCCCTGTATTATATTTAAAGAAATTAAATAATGGTTTTGGTTTATTAGATTACGGCAAAGCACTCGAGGCTATCTGCCTTAAAATTAAATAATGAATAATCTGCATAAATATATGTATGTTTCTCGCATTGTGATAAAACAACGGTACCTAGACCCATCCAATTTTGAATAACGTACATTTCCACCCGAATATGGGCATCTCGGAGCCGAGATTTGGAATTTGTTTTATTATATGTTTCATATTTCGTAAAACTTCAATGAATTTTTAATTAAGAAACTCAACGATTTTAGAGCGAGCAAAGGCAACACTGTATGAAAATAAAAATATAAAAAATTATCTTCAACGGGCGAGACTGTGTATCGGAAATTCTAAAGATATGCTCATTTAAAATTTATTTTGCGGCATTGCTGTTTAACTCAAGTTTTATGGTTTAAGTGCGAAGAACATGATATTTAAAAATAAAGGTAACCCACAAACCGTTAAAAAAACGCCCTTTGTGCTTAATGTAAAATCTGAAAGATTTGCATTTTCAGATTTTTATGTTTGCATTTATTACTTTTATTTTTCTCGTTTTAATTCATTAATGCTCTTATAGGTAAACGTTCATTTTGTAAAAAATTCTATTTTTTATTCAATAACTGCTCTAAAACGGAAATTCTTAAATTCCTTTATATATGCATCCACTTTGTAACTGGTAATAAATTTGTTTCTTTAGAGTCAGTGTAAGGCCTTTATCCCAAAATATCAAGAAGATTTCTCCCCACGCTAATGACAGCCATTACCCATTGTCGTCAGAATTGCATGGACCCTTGTCGCCTTAGGCATTGGGGGTTGGAAGACATACAAAAATACGGGCTAGTCCTTTTTAGCGTGTTTTTTCGATAATACAAAAACACGGGACTGTCCGTTTTCGAGAGTACATTTAAACTAACAATAATCCGTAACGAACCGTTAAGAGACCTGCATAAAAGAACGAGAAAATCCGGGCCAAACCGTTAATGGGTTAAAAAACGTTTTGTGTGTTACCTCTATTCATTAAATATCATATTCTTCGCACTAAACCATGAAATTCAACAGCAGTATCACAAAATAATTTAAAAAGAGCGTAACGTTAGAATTTTGGATACACCACAGTCTCGCGCGCTAGACATAATTTTTTTTTTTTTTTTTTTTTTAAATTTTTGTCTATCTTGCTTTGAAATCGTTGAGTTTCTTAATCAAAACTCATAAATGCGTTACAAAATATGAAATGAATAATAAAACAAATTCCAAATTTGGGCTTTCAGATGAACATATTTGGGTGGAGACGTACGTTATTCAAAATTTGATGGCTCTAGGTACCATAGTTTCACCACAGTGCAAGAAACATACATACATTTATTCAGATTCTTCATTATTTAATTTCTTTAAATATAATGCAGGGCGATAATGTTTGGTGGCAACAATCTGAAAAGTGAAACGCTGTTTGTAGTGAAAGGCTACAAAATGCCAAAACGAAATTAATGAACCTTCTGAGGGTTTGGGCTAAAAATAGGAAATTTCCTTATTTAGTTAATAGGAAATTTAATAGGTTATTTAAGTGCTCAATCAAATGTGAGATATTTTGAACCTGGAGTTGAAGGGGGATTTGCTGTACATAATTATCGAATGACCTGAACTATTTGAAACTTGTTTAGATAGACAGCAAATTTTGCAGGAAAATTGTCCCAGAAAATATGCACAAGTGGGGTGCATGAATTTTTGTCGAATCTTCCGATCACTCTTTCTCTTTATAATTCAGTTATTTCTAAGATTACTACCACTTTTCGTAAGTGTTATTTTTGCATTCACATAGCCTGTCAGTCATTCATAAATTTTCTTTCATTCATTCATTCTCAAAATCTGCATGAAAAAGATTAAAAATTCGTTTCTTGTTAATTATGACTTTAAACGTAACAAGGAAAAAATTAGAACTTTCAATAAAAAAAAAAAAAAAATTAAAAATTAGTTTTCTTTTTTTTAGTCCAAAGGGATTTGAATCCCGAAGGACTATTAGTTTCGTTTTGGCATTTTGCGTCGGACTCATAAATGTCGGTTCACTTTTCAAACTGTTGCCACAAAATGTTAGAGTCCTGCATTATATTTGAAGAAATTAAATAATGAAAAATCTGCATAAATGTATGTATATTTCTCGTATTGTGATAAAACAACGGTACATAGAGTTATCGAATTTTGAATAACGTAATCCTCCAACGAATATGAGCATGTGGAAGACCAAATTTGAAATTTGAAATTTGTTTTATGATCGATTTCCTATTTTTTAAAACTTTGACGAATTTTTGATTAACAAACTCGAGGATTTCAAAGCGAGCAATGGCAACGTTGTGCAGAAAAAACATTTTTATCTCCAGCGCGTGAGTCTCTGTATCGGAAATTCTAAAGATATGCTCGTTTAAAGCTATTTTGCGATATTGCTGTTGCACTGGATCTTATGGTTTAAGTGCGAGGAACATGATATTTAATAAAGAAAGGTAACACACAAAATGTTAAAAAACGCCCCTTTGGACGTACTTTAAAATCTGAAACATTTCAGATTTTTTTTTTTTTTTTTTTTACGAAAACATTTTTAGATTTGTAATATGGAACAATCAATAGCTGTGGATTAGAAAGAATTTTTAATACGTTCTGTTGAGAAGTAAAATTTAATGCCGAAATAAAATACTTGACGTACAAAAATGAACTTCATTTAGTTAAAGGAAATAGTTCCCATTAAATCTCTGTCTTCTTCTTCATCTTTTTAGTCCAAAGGGACAATTTGCGCAGAAGGAATATTGATTTCGTTTTGGCATTTTGAGTCACGAGAAGTGTTGTTTCACTTTTCAAATTGTTGCCATTAAATATTATCGCCCTGTATTGTATTAAAAAAATTAAATAATGAAGAATTTGCATGAATGTATGTATGTTTCTCGCATTGTGATAAAACAACGGTACCTAAAGCCGTCAAAATTTGAATAACGTAATCTTCGATAGAATATGGGCATGTGGAAGCCCTAATTTGAATTCGAAATTTGTTTTATTATTTCATATTTTGTAATACTTTAACGAATTTTTGATAAACAAACTAAACAATATCAAAGCCAATATATATATATATATAGATATATACATAGATATATCTATATATATATCCAACTCCGCGTGAGACTCATAATCGGAAATCCTAAAGATATGCTCATTTAAAAATTATTTTGCGATATTGCTGTTCAACAGAATTTTATGATTTAAATTCGAAGAACATGATATTTAATAAATAAAGGTAACGCAAAAAAATGTTAAAAAACACCTCTTTGGACGTAATTTAAAATCTGAAACCTTTCAATTTAATTTTTTTTTTTTTTTTTTTTTTTTTTTTATCTGGATACAAGTTGTGTGAACCTACCTATATGATAATCTTCTACTAATGAATCGAAATGCCAGATGATCGATGCTGTTCTACATGGGAAATATGTTAAATTTTAAGTAATAATATTTTATTTTCCTTATTAATGTTATTATATGTTATTGAAAGCTATGTGAAAGGAAGAAACGCTCATTTTAAAAATTAGGTCACTTTCCTGATTTATACGCTTTTTATTTTTAAACTGCCAATGCCAATGCCAATGGAGGTGCACGATAAAAAATATTATGTTGTATAAAATTATATTTGCTTAGTGACCAATATGTAAACGTTTTTTTTATTATCAAGGCTAACTTAACTCCTTTTAATGAACTCTGTAAGTGATTTCTTGCTGAGGCATGTATGCTAGATAAACATCAAGTTATCGTGTATACTTACTTATCTTCAGTCACTCTCTTTTTTTTAATCATCCTGCACAGTCACAGATTTTATATTCAGCAATATAAAAATTTAAAAATATTTTCATTGTACTTATTCATACCTCCTAGTTATTGATTGAGGATCAAATAAAATATTCTTATCAGTAAATAATAATTCATGTAACGCAGATTTTTTTACTGTAATATTAGTGCTAGGCCCATAAACTTGGAAGAGAGATTTTGTGATATTTTCGTGAAAATTCGTAGCTTTCAGTAATAGTTGAAGGAAAGGCAAGTAAAGTCATAGAAAGTAAGGAATTCTGATATTGAAGAAGGAAGTGTTTTTGAATTGCTTAAAAATTTTCTGATATTCAAGATTCTTGATATAAAGTAGGCTGATTATTCGGTTAAGCTGACAGAAATCTAATGCTAAATAATTAAAATAATTCCATCTGAATTCTGGGGAAAACTTTTTATAAATAAATCATTTGGGGTTAAATAACAGTAACGCAACACATAATCTGTAAATAAATTTTTGATAATCATTTTCAGTGGAAGTGAACTTAAAATATTTAGTTCCAAACTACTATTTTTGCAACAGATTGCATTCAATTTTAAAGCAGTCGATAGATGGCAGCACCATGCAATTAAAAGCGTCAGATTAAGACTATGAGAGACACAGATTTTCGTAACCCCACACACGTTTACTGTACAACGCCTGTTTTCTCCCATTCCCTAGGTCTTGATTTAGCTTAATCGTACTTTCCATGGTAAAAGCGGAAAAGAGTAACTTTTGTGGTGCCTCGTTTCCTTGACTCAAAAGCACTTTTCCGTCGTGCTCTCTTTCCTTATGTCCTAAGTGTTTATGTTAGTTAATGGTTAATCCAGCTCTGTTGCTCCTAGAAAAGTTTGGCTCCGAACACAGACGACATAAGAAAGACAGCATTTAGACAACATAATCGTATAGGGAGCCACTTAAATTGTTTTCACAGGCGACAACTATATAAAGGTAAAGTTTTCTTTGAATATAAAGGTCGCTAATTGTATTTGATATCCAGAAGCACCAAAAATTATTCTAAAGTGCCGTTGCGTGAAAAAAAATAAATGCGATTAAATGAGGACGTTTATATATACACTCACGTCATTAGGGTCACAAAAACAGACGGAAATAAACTACGACAGTCTTACCTGCTGACTTCATTCAATCATAACGATCTAAACAACATCGGAATATAGTATGTGCAACCTACAGTCTTTATTATACACAAGGATAATCCTCATTTTACGCACTACACCTCTTCAGTATACTATAAGAACTCAACAATCTAGATTTTACTCCGATTAGTGACTCGGAAAAAATAAAAATAAAAAAAAATAAAAAAAAAAATCTGATGTCAACACTACGTGATCGTACGCCCTATTAAATTATACAAATTTTTAATTCACTTCATTTAAACTTATTCCCTCGAATTATTCTAATTTAATTAACCGATCTCTCAATATGAAAACAAAACTTGCAAATTTTGAAATTAAATATCCCGGTCAATGTGTTATGGGTGTTAAACTTCTTATAATTTTATTTTTTCATAACGAATACAAAGTCTCAGATCCGGACGTCCAATATCTGGAATGATCTAAAATCAGGACCTTAAAGCCACAAAAGAAAATGTTTTTTAGGAAATTTTTTAAATGCTATATGCATGCGCATTTGATTTTTTTCGTCGTAAAAAAACATGTGGAGAATCCAGAATCTTGATTTCACTTCGGCACTAAATCAAATACCTCGTTATTGAAGAAATAATCATTTTAGCATAAATTTGTGCGATAAATAATTTGGCTCCGTTGCTGCATATCTGCTTGGCGTTCATCTCTAGCCGTAACATTCCACATAGAAACATCGTTGATGACGCCCACCCTGGCGAATCATTATTTTAGTTTGCTTTCATCACAGTATGTTTAATTCAGAAGTCAAACAACAAAAATCAGCGTTATATTTACAAAATTTTCACAGGACTAGTTTCGATGGTTTTACCGAACCACCATCTTCTGCTGCAAAACCGCAAAGAACAAGATAGGAAATAATGATTAGATAAGATAAGAAAGCCTGGACAAGAATAAGAAAGTGGCGCCATCTGTTGGCGAAACCAGAACTAAAACATAATTTCTCTAAAAGCCGAAGGCAAATCTGGATTGGAATTAGGATCGTTAACTAGAACAGAAAGATTTTTATGAATGTGAAATGCCTCTAGAAAATCCAGTTCTCCAATGGAAGATGTTTTTTGAATAATTTTAGCAGCAGAAAAATTGAAAGTGTGATTTTCGGACCAACAATGTTGAGCAACAGAAAACTTCTGTGTTTCCTTACAGTATGTTTATCAACCCAGACAGTATGTTTATCAACATATGAGAACTTGAGTAATGACTTCTGCAACGATGACTAAAATTTTTTTTATTAGTGATTGAATAACAAAGAGTATGGAAACCTTTTATGTTGACATTACGATGATTACAGATTAAATGCCTTAATGTTGAGGAAAAATTTAACAAAAGTTCTTTCTATACGCTAAAAAAAGATTTTGTTACAATTGTCTCACAATTTTCTCGTACTGGGAAAGAAAAATATCAAAACATTTGAGATATTAATACAGATGTGTAATTTACACTGCTATTTATAAAAATATTTCAAATTTCACAGAGTCTATCGAAGTTTCAGTGGATTTCCTTGGAGCTCTGTCTGAAATTACATCATGGCTTGTCTTGTCATGGTGCCAATGTTTTATTTTTTAAATGTATGATAGTACATAGTGTTTAAATATGTTCTGCTGCATATTCAATTATCTGGGCAACTTTTGATTGTAAAAATGCGGTATCAGTTTGAAATGTAAGCGCAATTATGTTACTCACATAAACAAATTATTAGTTTCAGTGTTAGAAACTAGATGGCAGCACAAGTTAATTATTATTTAGCGAATATTTACAGAATCCAAATTGGGTTAAAACGAGAACTGGACGGAACTAAGAGTTGCTGTGCATATGGTGTTGGTGTTGTTGCTTATGCTCATTTGTCAACCGTACGTATGTTGCTATCGCAATTGCTTTCATCCTCATTCATTTATTTCTATGCCAAAGTTAAAAAAAATAATGAAGCACTTAGATGGGAACAGGGGCTACGGCTCAGGAGCCCGTTATAACGCACATTAGTTCAAAGATATAAGAGTATGAGTTGTATCTTACATACATAAAGAAAAAAAAAAAAAAAAAAAAAGTGGGGGGGGGGGAAGAATTAATTCGATTAAATTAGTAAAAACAAATTAGTAAATTAGTAAAAAAATGGGTAGGAAGAATTAATTCAATTAAATTAGTAAAAATAAATTAGTAAATTAGTAAAAAAAATTGGTACGAAGAATTGATGTAAAATATGTACGCGTACTCTGTTATATTGAGTCAGTAATGGAGGGGGTAGAGATAAAAAGAAGCTAAAATAAATCTATTACACATTCCGGAATAAAAAGAAAACTGGATATAAGAACTATTATCTAATATAGAGTTACCAGACGCCGTAGAATTAGCCTGGACAGTCCGAGATTTGTAATTCTGTTAAGATGGTGTCCGATATTGAAAAATGTCCGAGTTTTTTAAAATGAAACCCATACTGTCAGTCCAGGTTATCAGTTTCGCAACTAAATAATTATTTAGCAGAGTTCTTTGTGAAAGCGAGTCAGAAACTCCTGGAAACGTGAAACAGAAACAAGAATCTTAGCCATTCATATCATATTTATAGTAGACATGCTACGAGAAATTAATTGTCTACTTTTCAATAATTTGAATATTTTTCTTGTATATTTTCTGTTATACCTTTATACCAACTATTATGAGTTATACTCGCTAACGTGATTTATATGGTTGCGTGATTTATAGGCATTTCAATCGTGGCATTAATATTTCATAAAAGGGACTTGGGTACCCTCAGAAGATTTTCCAAAGGGAAGGGATTGGGGAAAAAATAATGAATCAATATATATTTAATTGGTTAATCTTTGGATTATGGCAACTTGGCGATTTTTTGGCGACCAACCCTGCTACAGCAACCTGCTGGTTTTTGTTTGGACGCACATTAGGTGCGAAATTGGCAGAAAGTGCAGAATCGCAAACTACTTGCCGCGTTTTTAAGAATTGCACATACACGGTATCCATGTACACGCCGACCTATTTTCACTTAAAAAAAAACATCCTAGAGTTGCACAAAAATGGCATTGCGCACACTCTTGACTTTATCCATGTACACTGCTAAAGTCCTAGCTAGTAACCTTTATCGCCTTACCAAAATGTCGCCAAACTACCTGTTACCATATTCCAAAGATTAGCCTATTTAATTATTTAACCAGCGAATCGCAAGTGAGTTATATAATTCTATATTACATCATATTAAACCCACGTACTCAACATACAATATACAGACATCAATACAAAAACACATTGTTTAATCCATGTCTGGAGAGATCTTATAATTTCCCACCTCCCATCCCCGCCTCCGCAAATTCGCATGTCTGGATTTTTGTTCTTAAATTATGGGAATACTAGCCAGAGAAACGTATTGGGCTCCACCCTTTTATTTAATAACTAAATGTGAAGGAACCAGTTAAGCGAATAATCGTTTAAGTTCAGGAACAGAGACGTAAACTCGAGAAATGTTAATTACACTTTATTGCTCAAAATAAGCGTTTCACAGACGGCCCCTTTCTGAGGGCGTACAGCAAGCCCCCACTTGGGCTTGAACTCAAAATAGTAAGAAAAAAGAACTTAAATAATTCTTAACTAAAGAGATACAGCCGAAGCTATCAAAATTCTAAGCAGTTGACCCTTAAATATTGAATAAGCTAGCGAAGCTATCAAAGGCCTGTAATACGCCCGAGAGTAGTAATTGCTTAAAGAGGTCAGTGGAACTTTGACTCAAATACCACTTTTACTCATTTGCATTAAACGCGATTCTAAAAACACATTCTGGTAGGAAATTGTAAGCTGAAATTACGAAGGACAGGAAAGTAGCTTTAACTAAAATAATGTTAAAAACTTTAGGATGAAACTTATAACTAAAAGCAGAAATTTCTGATTCTACAGAATGTAATTTCGCGCTTTCGCCTTGTAAGAAATTTAAGTAACAATTTCAACAATTTAAGCGAAATGATTTATATTGTTGTTGTGACTTATCTCACTTGCCTGACAGTAACATCAGAGCAAGCCTACGAAATTCCTCGTGGCTCGAAGACCAAGATCGCGTCTGTCTTTTGGCAACAGTCTTGAGTATCATTCAGGTAAAAGAGCGCCTTTGCTTAGGTCCGCCCCCCCCAGTTTTGATGGAGAGCACCACATGGGGACGGGTCCGAAGATCTTCCACCCCTCTTCTCCTACCACAACCTCTCGAGAGAACATTCGGCTCGTCGCGTATTTAGAATGCCTCCATGCCGTACAGACACTATACATTTACAAACACCTATGCCTTCTCCGGCGTTGGAATCCGGGCACGTTCGGTACGACAGTCAGCGTCGCTAACCGCTATCCCCGTTGGTGGCTGATTCTATAGAATATAATTTCGCGCTCTTGCTTTTTAATGAAACGGTTTCAAAAATGTAAGCGAAAGGAGATAATACTCTTTCTTTTTGGTAGCAAAAACTAACGAGCTCTCAAAAGTCTGTATGACAGTCTCAAAAGACTGTATGAGGAGGTCTTGACAACAACAGACAAAGTTAGAAGAAGGACGTAAAGGACCCTTTTATTCAATCACTTTTAGTTGAGTTTCTAGTCATCACTTGGACTTACATAAATTCAGCACTCCTGGCTTAACTCAATCAGGCAAAGCTGAAATTAAAATAAAACGTAATTTAGCTAGCCTAACGACTCACGGGATAAATTAACGCGCAGGAAGGCTCTGACTCGTAGAAACCGGCGGAAACAAGCTTAATGGCTAGAAGCTCCGAAAGCCGCAGAATCAAATCGTTAGCAATTCAAAGTAACAACGTGGCCTTAGGCATAACATGCTCTAAAATCACCTTTCGAAACCTTCCTTAAATAGCACTTGAATTTACGCGCACTATCTGATTAACATTCTGGCAGGAAAGCGTGAGTGAAAATGAGAATTAAAAAAAAAAAAAAAAAAAAAAAAAAAAAAAAAAACTTGCTAAAACTAAAATTGAAATATATAAGTCAAAATAAATAAATAAATTCTCACATGATATTGATTTAATTGCTAAGAAGTAGATATAAATTTATCAGCAAAATAACGATAGGAAGGAAAGTGATCGCGCAGAAGTTTTCTGAAATGAACTCATTTCACCGATTGCCAGAAAGATTTCCTGCAGATTATTCTAACTAGTTTATCATATCCTTCCTTTTTAATTTTTTTTTTTTTTTTCATTTTATAATCTAGAACCAACTAGAAAAAGGGGAAAGAATTTAACATATAAAATTCATTGTGTTAACAAAATGCTGGTTTGATTTTGGATAGTTCTTCTGATGATTAGTTAGAGTAGTTAACACCACTGAGCACTAGTCATTCGATCCGGATTCAAATCCGAACGAATGAGCTGGCTGCATTGGTGTTTTTATGGTTTTCTCATGCGCAAAGTGAATGCAAGCTACAAGCCAGCTTCCCTTAGAAAGTTTTTCTTCTCAACGGCCTAGGCAGACAGTTTTCATGTACTCTTCCACGAGGAATAAAGACTTTTGATGATCAGGAGAAAAGTAAAGAATTTGCTGGCTAAAATCTTGTCTTTTAAAGAATTTCGAAAGTATTACATTATTACAAATACTTATAGCTTACAAAACAGATGCTTATGGCAATTAATGACAATTATGGGTCAAGCAATTACTGACTTTTAAGAATGTGATTGAGTAAAATTTTGAGTACCTTTAGAATGATATTTTTTTGTACGCTATTTTATAGAATGGAAGCATTTTTAAAATTTACCCCTTTCGCTATAACCTACTCAAGCGTATGTTCTCTCACGAAGTAAATATTCATAATACTTCTACAGAGTTTCAGAACTAATGTTTTAAAGAGATTTTAGCAAACTAGCCAAACAATGGCTCACGACATTTTGTTATTATATTTTAAGTTTTTTTCCCCTTCTTCTTAAAAATTGTCTGTTATGGACAAAATTTTCAACACAGTTCATTGCTTGTTTTGAATCAGTGACTATGTACTGTTATGCATTGGAAAGTTGAACAAAGAACAACAGTAAAACTTCCGTGCAGGACAAGAAGGAATGCTAATTTCTTTAAAAAATGGCTTGACAAGAGACAAAATTTAGCGTTTTGCTTAGGATCTTGAAGCAAAATGGAAAATCCCATCTTAAGCACTCGAACGGGCTGGCTGCATGGTCGTTTTCGTGGTTTTCCCCACGTGTAACGTGTATACGAGCCAGTTTCCCTTAGAAAGTCCTCCACGAAGGCATCATCCCTCCCCTCAGGCAGATAGCCCTCGTGTGCTTTGCCATAATTAAAATACACATACGCATACACCCATCTTAAGCATCTGCTTGGGATAGAAGGAAGCTCATTACGGTGTTACTGTATGTGAAACTGCCGTATTCCTTTTGTATAATGTAACTTGAAAATCTAAGAGAGACAAGCTATGCTGGAAAAGTAAGAATACAGGGGAACTCCATTTAACAGCAGATGTCGTCATAGACTAAAGTCGCCAAACTTAGAACTTTGCAACCATTTGGCGACATTTTGGTCCGGTTGCTGTATCACTATAATAGGTATTGTAATTCATCATATATTAGCTGTAACCGTACTTCGACCTTCATATTGTCTTTCAGTAATTTCAAGAAGCAGAAAGTACTAGAAATATCTCGACGGCCGTGTGAAAACTATACGAGACCGGAGAGAGCACTTGCTTTCAGTTGTTGTGGTCAGCTGTTAACTCAGCGTGAGTTCCGAGTACTGTCTCCGGTTTAGCGTCGCACTTCAGATGCACTTTGCGTTGGCTTGTGTTTAACGTTCGTAGTAGTTTGAAGTGTAACTACTGATTGCACTCTGATATTGTGAAGAGATGTACGACTATTTCTATGGAAACCTCCAGATATCTGAAGTGTTTCTTTTGATAGAAATAAATTTTATCAACCTGCCATTGGACCTGGGTGCCTTCGATCTATTCCGAACCCGTACGCACGCAATCATATATATATTTTTCAATTTACGTTGTTCGAACAAGAAATAACAGCTTCAAATGCATTCAATTTTTTTTTCAACCGACTTTTAATGTCTTATCCTAATTATTTTTATGTTTTATTAATAATAATAAAAATTCTATGAAATTGAAAGCTCATTCCTGATACTTTGCATAAATTTAAATTACTTTAATCATTATTATAACAATCACACAAGGACAAAATTGTTCAGTGTCTTTTAAGGTATGGGAAGAATTTATACCATTGATTCAAATACTATTTTATAGGGGAACAATTTTTAACATTGGAGAGTTTAACTTATGATGCTCAAAATATGCGGAAAATACGCTGCGACCACAACTGTATGTACGCCCAAATGCTATACAGACTGAAAAGGAATGTATCTGATAAAAGCTTATAAGGTATTTCTCCCGCTCTCCTAGCGTGATTTCGTGGTGTAGCGGTTCTGCACGCTGGGCCGGTATTCCAGAGGTCCTTGGTTTGATCTGTAAAATTTTATGGTAGCAATGCCAGCAAACCTAATCTAGTAGAATAATTATTTTGTATATTTTTTGCACTTTTCTGAATTGAATAGTTGACCTGTTTTTGTGAATTTGATTGGTTTTACTTGAGTTCTCTATTGTAAAATGTGCATTTAAGGCAGTATTTTATAATAATTTTCTTTGAATTATTTTTGAATACATTTGGTTTTTGAATTTGAAATTTTCCGTATCTTTATGTTGGCATTATTTTTGTACCGTACTTCTATCGCGTTGCCAGCAAACCTGATGTAGAGTTTTTATATTACTTGGAGTGGTTTTGTTTTTAAACCAAATTTATGTTTTGTATTGTAATATCTCAGGTTCAGCGTATTTTATGATAATATTGTTCATTTATCAAAGTTATTGGTTCTTAATTCTGAATTCATATGAAGAAATTTTATTTGGCAGTTTATTATTGTCTTAGTTTATCTTTATGCATTTTTTTCTAAATTGAATGGTTCTTCTTGATATTATGAATCTAATTGAAATTAATTGTGTATAATACAGTAATGGATGTATTATATTTTGTTTGTTTGTTTGTACCATAGTTTTTATTTAAATTAGTTGGACTCAGCTTTGAAAGTATTTCGTATTTTCAGTACAAATTATGAAAGTATACTCGGTTTATTGTTTGAATGCTATAGGTACTACTTGTAACATGCTTTTTTTAGGGTTTATTCATGACTATGTTGCTTATGTCCTTGTGTACTTGAAGGCCTTGTATGCAACTGTAAACTTATTTTGCTTAGTGATAATAAATAGCTTCTGGAGGCAGGGGCTTTAATCCGTGTAAGGCAGACATCATGTCAGCTAGGTAATGGATCCCCTGTTCTCTGGTTAATGATCCTTGGTTCGATTCCTGGGGAAGGCGGTTGCTAATTTTTCATCTCTCCGGCCTCCAAAAAAATCCTAATGTCTCTACAAGCTATAAAAAGTAAGAATGTTTGTTTTCTTCATTTTTCGATTTTACATGAAATTAGTCCTAATATTATGTAGATTCACTGCGTATGACACAAGCAAACTGATGTCATGTAGTTGAATTAATCACATCTTTTCGAGTCGTTTTTGGGCCCACCAGCTCCCGAGTGGTAAAGAAGCTGAACACTGGTAGTTCGGTCCGAGGTACGAATCCCGCGAACGGGCTGGCTGCATGGGCGTTTTCTTGCTTTTTCCCACGTGTAACGTGTATACGAGCCAGTTCCCTTAGAAAATCCTCCGCGAAGGCATCTCTCCCTTTAGGCAGATAGCCCTCGTGTGCTTTGCCATAGTTGAATAATCCAATCTCGAGTCGGTTTTGATTTCATTGTTAAGTAACAATTATGTAGCAACACTTTTGTTGCTATCTATAGTATAGATTAGAATAATATACTGATAAACAGAGAATTGCTGAATTACAGAATAATAGTATCTATTAATATTAGTTGCGCGAAATGGTTTTATTTCTACACCACTAAAGAATTTTATGATCCTGATCTTTGCGATCCTTTCCATTCAGCTCTGCAATCCTTGAAGTGAAATGAAGATTTTAGTGATAAGCAATACAAAAAAATTGCATTTTAATATTATCCAAAAAACTTACTTTTGGTGACTCTTCTGATGCTCCAGTCCATAAAGAGTCCTCCAATGGGAGCTAGAAAGATACCCGTTACTTGAAATAGTCCGTAGGTTTCGGAAAAGAAAGAGTCTGAAAAAATAAAATGCATTCCTGGTTAAAAATGATTAAAAGGTAAAAAAAAATATATATACTTATTTTCATTACTTCTATACAAGAAAAAGGTACTATCGCAAAAGATTTCTCATTTAACGTCTTAGTATGCTGTGGAGCTTGAGAGTGAACACTTTTTTAAGTGTAAAAGAAGTGTTTTTTAAGCGCCAATATAAAATTTAAAATTAGGCAAAAAATATGAATAAAATATAGAATTAGACTCCATCAATATTAACGGCGATCAGAGATAGACCTTTCCTATTTCGGAGCAAAATGTTTTGCTCCTTAAAAAGAGGTACACTGCGGGAAAAAAAAGACGGACAGTTCTATATTTCCCGCTCTACTGGGCCGATTGGACGTATGCGTAGATGTTAAATTTCGTAATTTTTTTTTTTTTTTTTTTTTTTTTTTTTTTTTTTTTTCATTGTCCACGAGCGGAAAAAACGTCGTCGTTCATATTTTCAAATAATTTTAACAGAGTAAACCACATTTTTGTTATTATCGCTTATAATAAATACGCCAAATTTCAAAACGCGCCAAAATGTAAATTCACATATATCTTGGGAAATGTTGAATAAAAAACTCTAATTTTTTGCAGATTTGCTTAGAAATATATCTACTTTAAGATGATGGCAAAACCTTTATAGTTTATAATTCAAAATGTTTTTCGAAAAATTTATAAATATTATTAAAAAATACAAATTAAAAAAAAAAAAAATCTGAAATGTTTCAGATTTTAAAGTACGTCCAAAGGGGCGTTTTTTAACATTTTGTGTGTTACCTTTCTTTATTAAATATCATGTTCCTCGCACTTAAACCATAAGATCCAGTGCAACAGCAATATCGCAAAATAGTTTTAAAACGAGCATATCTTTAGAATTTCCGATACAGAGACTCACGCGCTGGAGATAAAAATGTTTTTTCTGCACAACGTTGCCATTGCTCGCTTTGAAATCCTTGAGTTTGTTAATCAAAAATTCGTCAAAGTTTTAAAAAATAGGAAATCGATCATAAAACAAATTTCAAATTTCAAATTTGGTCTTCCACATGCTCATATTCGTTGGAGGATTACGTTATTCAAAATTCGATGACTCTATGTACCGTTGTTTTATCACAATACGAGAAATATACATACATTTATGCAGATTTTTCATTATTTAATTTCTTCAAATATAATGCAGGACTCTAACATTTTGTGGCAACAGTTTGAAAAGTTTGAAAAGTGAACCGACATTTATGAGTCCGACGCAAAATGCCAAAACGAAACTAATAGTCCTTCGGGATTCAAATCCCTTTGGACTAAAAATAAATCAAAAAAAAAAAAAAAAAAAAAAAAAAAAATAAGCGAATTTTATTTGGAATGAACCTAAATTTCGAAATATGAAAGGAAGAATCAAATAAGTTTAGTAAAAAAAGAGATAATAATAAATATATATCAAATTCAATTAACATTGAGAAGCCAAAATTTTGATAGCTAATTTTTAAAAAAAAACTACTCGTGCGATTTTTACAAAACTTGGCAGTTTGGCTTAATTTCAGTCGTAGAATCGAAATATGGAAAAAAAATCGCATGGCATTTCAGAAAAAGTCCGATTTTATGTCAAAATGCCTATATTAGAACACTGCTGTGTATAAATCTAACACATATCCCAAGTCGCGCTTTCGAGACATGAAAAACGCTTGTTGAAGTTCGTCAATAGGACCAATAGAACGAGACATATAGACCCACATAGCACAAAAACATCCTTGGGATATTCCGAGGATGTTGCTCGCGGGATATGCGCACATCCTCAGGACATCCCGAAATATCCCGCAAACCTCCTAAACACCTCCTCCCGAGTGCTTAATGTCACATCCCAGGATATCCTCAGGACATCCTAACTAAGTCCCATCGACAGCGGGGAGAGAAAAAAAAAGTTCGACCCCCCTCTCTCTTTTTTTTTTTTTTTTTTTTTTTTTTTTTACGCAGTGTTAAGTCGATGAAAATTTAATCATAGTCAACGAAACTGTAAGGTTGCTTTTATACTAAGGTTGGTTTGTAAGTTTTAACTGCTTTTTTTATTACGATTTTTTATTATATTTTTTAAATAACAGTCGATTAATAGCCAACTTAAACGGTTTTCACTCTTAAAGAGTCTTACCTTGCACAAATAAAACTAAGTAATAAAATTTCGCATGCCGAAGAAATTATGAAATTATCAACAATTAAAAAAATAAATGCTTGAAATTTCGTGAATTACTTTACAAATCAATAGTAAATTCAATACGTTTTGTCTATTTCGTTCCTCATACAAGTTTTTGGACTTTTTTTTAGTAACAATAGATATTTTGTTTGTATGAAGAATAGGAAAAAATACCTATTGATGCAGTCTAATAAAGCCCGGTCTATAATTTTTCACGGCTGCGCGATAAGATGTTGAACACTGGTAATTCGATCTGATTTCAAATTCCAGCAAAAAGGCTGACTATGAGGGGATTTTCGAAGATCACTAGACAACAAGGTTAATGCTCTTCAAAGGAGGTCACACTTTTTTCATCCTGCTGTTGAAGATAGTGACATGAACACATCACAGATGGCAATCAAAATCAGTTCGTCCGCTAAATGGAGAACCACATACGTAAAACATTCGTATTAAAGATCGGCAAAATCGAATTTTTTATGGGATCGGATCAGAACCCCTCGCTCTCTGAACCGAATCAGTTTTTTTATGACTCTCCGCTTCTTAGAATCTTGATACAAAATATCGGGAACGTAATGTGAATCAAGAGCTGTTAGCGAGGAGAAAGCAAAGAACCTAAAGAATCGAGCGGGACGAATGCGACCGGAAACGGCTAGCCAGGATGGACCGAAAAGCGGGAACAATGGCACATGCAGAGGGATTGGAAGAATCGAACTAATGAAACGCCAACTTCCTGAATTTGTGTATTCCCCCCTTCCCAGATATATCTTTGAGATTCCCTTAATTCTTTCTGCGTATAACTAGCAATAAAATTCTATAATTAAAAAATAAAAAATAAAATTCTATAATTAAAAAATAAAAAAAAATTAGGGAAGGTTAAAAATTAAACTCTTTTTACTTCCTTGTACGAAGTAAAAGGAAGTATAGTAATCACGAAAAGTTTCAGGCAGCATATTTCAACGAAAATATCCATTTTGACCGCTATCGAATGCAATTTAACGATGTTTCTGCGTGATATCTGTACGTAAGGACAGAATAAAAGACTCGTTTCCTTCAAAAAATTATAAAACTGCTTTAAAATGAATTCTGAAGAGAATTTTTCGTGGCGTCTGTACGAACGTATCTCGCATAACTCAAAAACGAGTAGCCTCAGAACGTTGAAATTTTGTATATAGGATTGCTATAACATGTAGATGTGCACCTCGTATTTTGGTTGCAATCGGCCGCACCAAACGTATATAAATATATTTATATATATATCCAGCCTGTTACCCGGCTCAGTCATCTCAGTTTTCTTTACTCTTATATGTTGGTAAATTGTACATTTTTTGCTTTAAAAATGATTGAATTATGTTGTTCTTATCTTCCGGTTAAGGTGTTTATGCCTTTAGTAAATCTGTATGCAATATTTTTAGAATTATCAACAATTTTAAAGTTGTTTAAATGCCGCTAAGCCTAATAATTTTTTTGATGGTGGCCATTGCTTGTTTACATTTGAAACAGCAGACTAGTGGATTTGTTGACAATCTAGAGAAACTTAGCTTCACAACAACAAAGATAACGCCTTCATTTATTATTGCGAATTAAATCATGCTTAATCCTTTCTTTTCGAGGAAATAAGTGATTAAGGTTTACTTCGTAATTTTTAATACAGATATTTTGAGTTTTTATGTATTTTTGCCTTGTCGCGAAGTGAGAACTGAATTAAATGAATGAGAAATAGTGAATCGTCTGTGAAAAACTATTTCTTTTTTGTTTTGTTTGCTTAATTTCTTTTATACATCGTTCTACTTTATTATAGTATTTGAATAGAACATGTGGCAACGATTAGATAATTCTTTAAATGATATAAATTTTGTGCATTTTGAGTTATAATATGAACGAAATATAATACTGCTAAGTGAGCCTGGCGCCAGAGTGTCGCTATGGTAAACAAATACTAGAGTAAATTTTAAAGAATGCATTTATTCTTGGTTTATGCGCTGTCGGCGAAGTAGATTTAATCCAGTCCAATAAGTTTAAATGTCCAATAAGAAAAATTGCGTATAATTTAATATTCCGTACAAGGAAGTCATCTGGTGTACACATCAGATTTTTTAACATGGGAGAATAAGCATTCTCCCCCCCCCCCATAAATGGGAATCGAACTTTCCGCTTTCAAAAAGAATTCCGCTCAGTTCTGGCAAATCAGGCTTTCGCTCGCTCAATAAAGTGAATCAGTTCGTGAACGAATAACAGATCTCTGCTCATGACACGCTTCTAAAAAGAGCTCTCCGTGAACTGTGAAACATCACCACTCCATTTTGTGGAATCACTGTTCATAAGCTCAGTAAAGTGAACGGTTCTTTGAATCAGTTCTGAGTTGCATCGTCCAACTCTAGTTCATACCATACTAATCGAAACGAAGCTCTACTAGTCAGTGACAGCGACATCACCACGCTGGTTGAACTTAGTCGAGAAAAGCAAACTTTACAGCATTGTAACCTTGAAGTTTCATAGATTCCCCGCATGTAATGCAAATACGAGTATATTTCTTTTAGAACGTCTTCCTCGAAGCCATCACTTCCCTTAGACAGATAGCCCTTGAATGCTTTGTCATATTTAAATAATTTAAATCTTTAACGTTTCAATGAAAAAAAAAGTACAGTTGCGTTATTTGAATGTAGCAAAACGCACAATGTTTAAGGATTAGATTAGGTTTTGCCTTTCTGCCTAAGGACAGAGACATCATTCGTGGAGGACTTTCTAAGGTAACTGACTTGTGTTTGTTGTAAATTAATCAAGCATTTGAGAATAAATAAATAAAATGTTTTCTAACTCACTTCTGGCAACCCTAAAAATGCCAAGGCACACGAACGTCAAACACGTCAACTATGTTAATCACGTGATATTAATATATCCCATGCTTCTCTTGTTCTTTAGATATTATTAAGCTTCTGTATGTGCTTGTGTTAACATTAATGTATCTATCGCTTATATTATTTTAGTTGCAGTACAATAAATGTTATTAGTGTTTAAATCTGCATCGTATTATTTATGGATAAATCCCTCACATCATCAACCATAGTTTCGGAGACTCAACTGCTGCTATTGAGTGCACAAAAGGGAAGTTGATTTTGCTATCTTTATTCTTCAGTGTTCACATTAAACACGTGGAAACCACAAAAAACAACCATGCCACCAGTTCGTTCGCCTGCGATGGAAGCCAGGTCGAACTTCCGGTATTCAGTAGTTAAACTACTCGGCAGCTGGTGGGTCGTCTACCCAAGGAAATGGATGCCTTCGTGGAAGACTTTCTAACGAAAAAGGGCTCGTGCACATACATAGGGAAAACTAAGAAGCGCACACATAAAAGGAAACACATATAGGGAAAAACACGAAAGTCAAGCATGCAGTTAGCCCTTTTATCTGGGTTTGAACCTGGGTCGAACTATCAGTAGTCAGAGTTTCATAATGTGGTGGGGCTCGTAAAAACTTGCACGATTACAATTTGTAAGTTGGTACAGAATTTTCTTATGAACTGAATTCTGTCGCTGAGGTAAAGAAAGATATTATATTTTGATTGCGTTTATTTCTTATACCACTAACAGGAATATTAATAAAATTTGAAACAATCGAAAATGGACAAATATGACTAAAAAGTATATATTTTTTGTATATTTTATACTTTGAGAAATGCAGAAGTTGCAAAATACTTGTGAGAATGAAGAAAACGATAAAAAATTAATTACTCATTTGTAATTGGCAAAATATGCTGTAGATATATTCTCATAATCATGCCTGTAATAACATTAATGAAATCCTATGAATTTATATTAAAAAGTTAAATTTATTTCTTCTTCTAATGAGTTTTGTTATGTAACAAAATAGTTACGAAAGCTGTTTCTTGCATGAAAATTATAAAATAATTTTGCAACAGTACCTTCATTTCGATCAGTTGTAGTCCTTTCTGACCACAGATGAAGAGTTCCGACATATATAATCGTGTATAGAAGTAACCAACAGAACCAGTATTGGTGTAAGAAGAAGGACCACGAAAACAGAGAATTCCGAAGTGGTATTTCTTCTTGCTTCTCAACTTCTCCATCTGTAAAATGAAACAGATAATAAAAAATAAAAAATAAATAAATAAATAAATAAATAAATAAATAAAAGTGCGAAACTGTAGTATAAAATGTCCAATAATTTAATACTTATACACGTATGTATATGTACGTGTAAGATTAAAAAATATGTAACTATAAATCATACTTTAAATTAGTAATAGCCCCTTAATCTCGCTTTTAATTTGGGTACTTCCCCTCCACACTTTAAAAATAATAATAACTATTTCTAAAGTATGTTTTTCAAAAATAATCAGGTTATCTAATCATGCCTGCAATGTGGTGAAATCTTAGTTAATTAGGTTAAATAATGTTTTATTATAAATACCACTGCTACTAACTGCGCATTCCCTTTTCCCTCGCTTTGTTTGTTGCTAGCAAACGTGCTCCGCTTTGTTCATTGTTAAGCTGTAAATTGCTTTGTACAGAAACTGTGAAGTGCATAGCGCACCCAGTGGGGAAACAAAAAAATTATTTTTCGTAAGAATGAAGTTATCAAAGAATAAAATTATGTGTTATAATTACGACTACATCTGTCTTCAAGTATCGTCGTTATAACTACGCAATACAGCCTCTCCAAGCTATTACAACGCACAGAACCACAGCCAGTCCTCTGAAGCTATTCTCGCAGTCGTCATATTACACACAAACACACACATGCATATATATATATATAATTTGAGTACTTCCCAAATAGAAATAAACATAAAATAAAGTAAATGAAAACATAAAGACATCAATGCAAGGGTTAAAAAATGTTTTCGAAAATGTATTAGTAATGTCTAAAACTGTAATTGGTATAAAACAAAAGCAATTAAAAATTAAGTGGTAATTTAAAGACGATAAGAAGAAATTAATAAATATGGATTCAGTCTTGCTTGTTTTAAAGACGATGTAGAGACATAAGTTATTTTTTAGAAGCCGGAGAGATGAGAAATGAGCAACGTCTTCGCCGGGAATCGAACCACGGACCTCCGGAATACGCGCCCAGCGTGTAGACCACCACACCACGAAGGCATGCTAAGAAGGAGGGAGAAAAACATTATAAGGATAGACCATGTTGAAAATATTTCGTTATTATTATAGCCATATTTCTCACCCACACATAAAAAACTGAATAAATAAAAAAAATTTCAATTAAGAAAAAACATTTAATAAACTTAGAAATAACAAGTTTTATATCATGTGCTATAAGAGATGTCCGACCATATCTAAAAATAACAATTAAGATAATTTATTTCTGGAAACTCATTTCCTGTCTCATCGAAAAGCAGATAATAAACTTAATCAGTGCAATGACTGAAGACTAGAAAGAAGATCGAATTTCTGCATGTCATGATCTGACCCAAATGGCAGACATTAATTTTAATACTGTCAAACAAATCGCAGCTGGAGATGAAACTTATGATCTTGAGCAAAAGTAGCAGTTCTACGCTTGGATCGGAGAAGGTTCATCACGGCCATGAAAACTTCGGTTTCTGTGGCCCTACAATGTTAGGGAACTTTTCTGAATGGAAAAAGGTGATTCACAAAGGATTTATTTCTAAAAGACATATGGTGAACTCTATATTTTATAAAGACTCAATGGACGGAATTTTGAAGAGAATGCAGGAGCGGTCTTTAATTCTCTTTAAGCATTTCTGGTAAAGAAACTGGGTCACAACTACCATCTCTCCTCTTTACCCACCAAACTACCAGAGTGCTTTCGCTTCGCTAAAGTGAGATCTCAAAGTTCACCACTTTATTAGCACTGAAAAGATTCAGAAAACCGTAACAACCAGAAGCTTAAACAATGTTCCAAATGATGAGTTTTACGAAGGAATCGAGCAGCTATATGAATGTATGTATGTTGCTGTTGTTATGCATGTATGTATGTATGCATGTATGTTGTCTGATAGTAACATCAGCCCAAGGCCATGAAATTTCTCGTGGCAAGGAGAGGAAGATAGGCCTGTCGTTGGTAACAGCCTTGAGCACTTTACAGGTGGCAGTGTGATTTTGCTCAGAGCCGCGTCCAATTTTGAAGAAGAGCGGCTCCAGAGGGGACGGGTCCGAGGGTCTCCCACCCCTCTTCCCTTCTTTTAAACCACACGAGAGGACTTTCGGCTCGCTGCAAATTTAGAGTACCGCCATGTTGCACCGACACTATACATTTACAAACATCCATGCCTTCTCCGGGTGTCGAACCCAGGCCCTTTGGCACGGCAGACAGTGTCGCTAACTACTATAATACCGGTTGAGCGGCGCATATGAATGTATAAAGCGTTGTATAGACTTAAAAGGATTGTATATATAAAGCTAAGATATAAAAATGCTGTTTACTACAGATTTCAGTTTGTTCGAATTGATTCCTAAAATTTTGTAGACGCATTATGCTATTGCAAGAATTATGTATAGCCTTTTTCCAGGTGTCTGATAGCGGTTTATCCGACACCGATAAATCTCTTCCGTTTAAGAGCAAAAAGAGTTTGGTAATGAGGTTTTCAGATTCCACCAAATGATTGAAAATTCGGAGATAAAAAGCATTTTGTAACGATCAAAAGAGATAGTAGTTTGTAGCGCTAATGTTAAGAGAATACCCTGAACGATGTTATATAATTTTTCTCATCCAGTTTAGCATTATTTGCCTAATAATTAAGGAGGCATGAGACCTAGCGTTATCGGGGTAATTTCCAGCCAGGCCGATGACCTCGTCCACCGCTACAGAAGGCCTTTTTTACTGAGGCGGCCAGCAAAGTTTAATAAAACTTGTGAGACCTTGTACAATATATCAAGAACTCTGAAATTAGTAATCTTGTACAAAGAATCGAAGAAAAGCGTAACTTCAAAGCCACGGGTTCCAACAGAGCATCGTGGATAATACGCCAAACTGTGGTGTACTACACCCGTAGTCACAGCTGCTGATGTTTACTTACTTTGCTGCGTGGCGTAACTTTTGTTTCTCGTCGCTTTTCATCTGATTGCACACTTGCAGTATAGGAAAGGATGGTGTTTACACTTTCTTGTCCGTTCTCGGAGTTTCACCTGCTAGCTCGTCAAAATCATGTGCCCTCAGAGGCTTAATTTTCTTATCTAGGTTATTAAGACCCCATCTGGGGCCACATAAGCAACTTTAAAAATATGTATCCTTTATCAGGATGGCAGGTAACGTACTTGTGATTGATCAGTACTGACTGCCTAGCTATTAGTTGTTATCCTTATCATTTATACGCTTATAGTTCAGTAAAGATGCTATTATTACTAGTGAGATGAATTCAGGCCTGGGGATCACCGAGTGACCCATTTCATAATTTCAAGTGATCCGCTTGTATTCCGAAAATAAAGTATCTCTAATTATAATAAAAGAGCTTGTCTGTGTATGAGTGTGATTTTCGTTCGTGTTGCGCGTAAGCTAATAGAGCCAGGCCTACGAAATTTGGTACATAGATGCATCTTGACAAGAGCCAGTGCACCTCGAAGGGATGTTTTTCAAAATTCGAATCACATTTTTTTTTGTGTGTTATCTTTTCGATTTTATCGCATCATTTTGAATAGTTTCATTCTTTTAGAAATGTGGTTTTGACAACAGCTTTTCATGCAATGCTTTGTATACTGGACTGCTGACTGTTGAAAATCTTGACATAAAATGCTGCTTATTTTCTTTTGATTACTGGACACGCAACACGCAAATCGCAATCTTCTTATTCTGACGCGCATGTGCCTCGCGATGCACAATAGAATTTCCTTTTTTTTTCTCTCTCTCTCGCTTTATTGGCTAGAGCAAAGATCAAAGAGGTATGTATACTTTGAATTATGTTATCCACAAAGCACAATTTTGATTGGTTATTGCTTTCTGATGATAGTTTCATTCCTTTAGAAATGTGGTTTTGGCAACAGTTTTTCATTCATTGCTTTGGATACTGGACTGCTGACTGTTTTCTCTCGAAAATATGAGATTTATTGCTTATTTCGTTGTAATTTTTTATATTATGTTTCAATTATACATAATTTTAATTACATAAAAAGTTTTGCATGATTATTTTGGGGGAAACAAAGTTCTTAACTTCCTTTATACTATTTGAATTCTTAAGATTTTGCAACGGGAGAAGTTGGTTAATTTATTTGTTAGGATAATTAATACTTAGATAAGAAAATTCTATAAGGGATATTGCTTATTTCATTGCAATTTTTTGTATGTCATATATTTTTATTGAATTCTTTTTTTTTTTTTTTTTTTTTTTTTTTTTTTTTTTGATTTAGTTGCTGTGCAGAGTAAAATTATGTGCAGTTTTTAAATTCGATGTTTGGTGTTTCCTTTATGTATTTTTGCGGTACATTTAAAAGGCAGACGAAGGCTGACAGCGTAGCGGCTAGTAATATATAAAAATAAGTTATAAAACGTAAATATGAAACGATCATTTGAAGAATAGATAAAAAATAAACTGGAAATAAATAAATAAATAATAATAATAACAAAACGATTGTTTGATTAAATTGCAATAACGAAAAGGCATTTCTATTTTTAAAATGTAAAATATTGTAATATAATTTCAAGGGCAAATCGATAAGATTAATAACGCTGATCCGTAATTCATGAAACCATAAAACTGGCTTTGCCATTTTGTCCGCATTCGATTTAACTTAAAAATGCGAGCAAGTATTTGAACACGTGAAGCTTATTTTATGTAAGAGGAGAAGCGAAAATTCAGATGCTTTTATTCTTTTTAATATCTATGCGTCAGATTTGACTAAAGTGAATCCACAAGTTCAGTCAGTCATTGATATGGAACAGAAAAATAAAGTTAATTCAGCTATGTTTGTTTTTACAACAATTAGAATTAGAATTAAAATTTTTATATTCAGATTTTAAAATTATTTTCTCAATGTATTTTATTCACACACACACAAAAAAAGATTGTTTTAAAATTAAAATACCACTGATCCGATACATCATCTTAATGTACACACTTTCGTTGATTTTGTCACGAGGCCAGTAAAGGTTGCTGACGCCAGGATTAATCTGTTATCAAAAGGGTATTTTTATTAGGCTTGAATGCTTTAATCTAGGGATTAAGTAAATGAATAAAAAAGGAATTTCACTAGAAATCATAGTTTCGCAGACCGAGCAACAAAATGGAAAATTTGAAAGAGACTTGCTTCACAATAGCTGAAAATGCCCATTCGAAGCTAGAGTTTAAAGAGTTACTCACATGTCTATGAGAAGAATCGACATACCTACATTGATGAGCAAAAACATCATGACACCTAATCAATAACGTGTTACGCAACCTTTGGCCTGTAAAACAGCTTCAACGTGGCATGGATAGCGGTCACGCAAAGCAAGATAGTCCAACATAGTGGTGTTTGAGCTCTGAGCTGTAGCTCCATGACATCTCAAGTATTCTATGGAGTTAAGCTCCGGCAAGTTAGGTGGACAGGATTTTAATTGGAATTCCTTCTTATGCTCCTCACCACTCTAACACAATTCGAGCCTTGTGACATGGGCCGATGTCCTGCTGGAAAATTCCATTTACAGTTTGGAAGTTTGGGAAGACAGACGCTACGTAAGGGTCCAACTGATCCGCAGTTATGTTCAGATAGTCCACAGTTTTCATGATCTGTTCTATCACAATTAAGGGTTTCAGAACTGCCCGCGCAAATGTCTTCCAAAGCATAATATCGCCATCACCAGCCTGTGTATGATCTACTGCACAGAGGGAGTAACTGTTCGTCTGGAAGATGGTGTACCCTGCCACGACCATGGACGTGATGAATGAGAAATCGTGATTCATCCGACCAGGTAACTATCTTCCGCTTATCCACGGTCCTGTATCGATATTCCTGAGCCCACTGCAGGCGTAGTTGACAATGACGCTTGGTGAACAAAGGCACACAACTGGAACGTCTGTTGCTTAGTCTCATACCCAAGCAGTCGGACCATTACAAATTCGCTCTGTCAAATTCGCTTAGATTAGCAGCCTTTCCCATCCCTCGCAAAAGTAAGTGCAAGAATGATTCCTCAACTTCTCCAGCAGCAGTTAGAAACCATTCCTACTTAATCATACGCTCTCTACGTCATCTAGACGAGTTCATTGAAAAATAAGGGGATGGTCCGCGAGGGATGTGGGGATGGTCCGCGAGGGATGTGGGGATGTTTCGGCTTGTCAATGTACAGATATACTGAAGACAGAACTCTAACGACCTGAGATTCTGATTCTATTCCACTCAATCATTACAATTCCATTAATATAGAAGAAGACAATTAACACTGGCATGAATTTTGATTTTGACATGCGTGCTTTGTCCTTTACCCCTGAAAACCGCTTATGCCGTTCAAACACACGTGCAAGAGACAAAGTTTCATCTCCATAAGCCTCAGTTAACATTTGAAATGTTTCCGTGGCTGATTTCTTAAGTTTCACAAGAAACGTGATGGTGATTCGCTGTTCGGTTTTTACATAAGACATTTTTTCCGGCAGAATGCAGTTGCACATGTTCACTCAATGACGCAGTACTCCCAACTGATGTGATCGGTTAAGTCGAAACTAGCCGCATAGATAGAGGAGGTGTGTGGGATAACGTCACCAAAACAGTTGTTGCCAACTCCACTCTTTTTTCAAGGTACACACTTAGTCTCGTTGAAGAAAGCATTTGCCCATCATTGCAATTATTAGTTTACTTAATACGCTATTCTTTACCTGAATTATGGAATTCAAAATTATCATTAATATTCTTTCTCATTCAAATCACTTTTTAAAGAAAGCAAGTCTACTAAAATGAGCATCAACAAGTAATTAAATAGATTAATTTGGTATCTTAACCTTGTAGAATAGCTTTATATAATCGAAGCTGCCCAGATTCAGTTTTTTTCAATACATTTTATTCTTGCAGATAGTTGAATAATAATTGCAGCTGACTGTGGATTTGAAAACGAGTAATTTTCCCATGTAATATTTATTTCCTGGTTGATAATGAAGTGATAAACAACTTTAAACCACAGCACAATAAACCTGTTTTTGCCCCTGTTACACAATGAAAACCGGCTGCCGACTCAGTCTTAAAACAGCTGTTTGGAAATGTAATTATTGTTTTAATGTTTTTTTATTTTCTTAATACTTACGAAAACAAAACTTTTGCTTTAAATGACTACACGCATTTGCAGTCGAAGAATTTTCAAAAGTTGTTCTTTCGTATTATAATCGGTAAATACTTTTTTGCTAAATTGTAATTTGTTGTACATATCCGATAAATGTCGAAGCGTAAACTGCTAAATCTTTTGTTAATTCTAAATCTTTTGTTAATTTATTTAATACAATTGGCTAATTTTCCCAACCAACTCCTAAGGATTTTAATGTGTTTTATTTTCAAACCACAGCTTTTATAATACACAACAGTTTAAATTCTAATAAACAAGCTTCTCCACTATTTCTTTTCTGACAAAAGGATGTACGTCTTTGGTTAGGGTAAGATTAAGTTTAAGAAAATGTGTTTTATTAATTATGTTATAAAAATAGTTATATGTTTAGGGAAGATGTTTAAAGATACATGGATTTTATACTTTGACATTATATAAAAAATTTTGCTTTACAATTTACTTGTATGTTTCAGTTACCTATTTATTTTAGGTCACAAAAAATCCTTCTTTTAATTTTTATCATGTTATCAGGAACAAAGATAACGGAAAACACGAGATATATAATTAATTTTAATTTCTTTAAAATCATTAATCTCATTATTAACTTTGAATTACGGCTATTTCCTCTTTTCAGTGAACGAAAATAGGAGAAGGAGGAAATTTTAGATTAAAACCTGACATCTCTTAAATAAAATAAAATAAAATAAAATAAAATAAAAATTAATAAAACAAAAAAAATCTGAAATGTTTCAGATTTTAAATTACGTCCAAAGGGGCGTTTTTTTAACGTTTTGAGTGTTACCTTTATTTATTAAATATCATGTTCTTTGCACTTAAACCATAAAATTCAGTTCAAGAGCAATATCGCAAAATAATGTTAAATTAAGCATATCTTTAGAATTTCCGATATACACAGTCTCGCGAGCTGGAGATAAAAGTATTTTTTTTTCTATATAACGTTGCCATTTCTCGCTTTTAAAGCATTGAGTTTGTAAATCAAAAATTCGTTAAAGTTTTACAAAATATAAAATCTATAATAAAACAAATTCCAAATTTGGGATTTCAGATGCCCATATTCGCAGTAGGATTTCGTCATTCAAAATTCGATGGCTCTATGTACCATTGTTTTATCACAATGCGAGAAATAGACAATCATTTATGCAGATTTTTCATTATTTAATTTCTTCAAATATAGGACTCTAACATTTTGTGGCAACAGTTTGAAAAGTGAACCGACGTTTATGAGTCCGACGCAAAATGCCAAAACGAAACTAATAGTCCTTCAGGGACAAAGCCCCTTTGGACTAAAAAAACTGTAAATGTTTGAAATGGTACATAAAAATTCACAAAAACAGATTTCTGATTCTGGTTTATCTCATTAAACAATTTTACGATAAACAGATATGATGGGCCTTTTAGTTTGAAAAAAGTCCTCAAAACTTCAAGATGATTTCATATATTTGAAACGATCTATGAAAAACAGCGGTGTACAAAATGACGGTAAAATATCTTACTTAGGTTATTATTCCATCATACACTTAACATTTGGTAGAGAATTTTATATACCTTATTAGTAAGGAAAAGATTTAATTGCTCGACATATAGTTATGCGTTCTTTTCCTTTCTACTCTGTGCATGAAGCTTGCCCCAAAAGTGCAATGGAAGAATACTTATGCCAATACACAAAACTGTACAGTGAAATCAATGATACTTGTTTTTGAGGAGGTGAAAACAAATTTTTGATTAGAAACATAATAGTAAAGCCTCAGTTCTAGATACAGTGGTGAACAAAGGTTTTGTGACAGAAGAAATAAGATTTGCTTTTTATGTATTAGTATATTTTATTTTCGATGCACAGGAGACATTCTTCCTTTCCAATTAGCTGGTGAACAACGCCAGTTACAGTTACATCTAATATAATGTCTAGCTATAGTAAAATTATCATCCCAACAAAATAAGACTAATCGCAGAGCAACATATGCGTGAAATTCAGAAATTAAATATTCAATTTCAAAAACGGTGAAAGATTCCAGAAAAAGGCAACGGCAAAGTTGGTCAACTTCATCAATTTAATACAAAAGATATAAACAGAGACGATAAACAGACAGACGTCTGTACAATCTAAATTGCCCGAAAATCGACGCTCGACGCTTTGGCCTAACCTTTGAAGGATAAAGATGCACTTATGATACCAAAAAACATAAGTTAATGGATAAAAAATACAAGCTTGATGACTTCAATCAACAAAACAAAAGGAGGCCCACCAGCGGCCGAGCGGTAAAGTCGCTGAACACTGGTAGTTCGGTCCGAGGTTCGAATCCCGCGAACGGGCTGGCTGCATGGGCGTTTTCGTGGTTTTCCCCATGTGTAACGTGTATACGAGCCAGTTTCCCTTAGAAAGTCCTCCACGAAGGCATCCCTCCTCTTAGGCAGATAGCCCTCGAGGCTTTGCCATAATCACACACACACACAACAAAACAAAACAAGCAAATTATCTCACATTTGCTTGTTTTCACAAGTTAATCTCGAGTGTGTTCGAAAAACTGCAGTGCACATTTGTATTCGAAAAAGTATTTCTACATGGGCACATTTATTGAAACGGAAAGTGAACATTTATTAACATGAATAGAACATTCATCAGCGATACAACGCAATAGATCCAGCTGACTAGTAAGTGACTTAACATACCTTTTGGTCTTTTATGTTACACCAAGAGATGAACTCCATTAAAGTGAGATCTGGTAATTGCGAAGGCATTTCAACAGCGCCATTGTAACCAACGATCTGTCCTCCAAACACTGCTAGAAAATACCGCACTGGCCCTTGATATATTCCATTAACTTTAAAATAGGATCTTCAAAGTTATTTTCCGCCACCTCATTTGATTCCTAATCACATAGAAAAAAGCTGAGAAAAAAAAGCAGAGTTGCGTAATTCCTCTCCCGTCTTTCATTTCCATTTAGTGTATTTCGCTTCATGCAAAGCTGACTTGGAAAACATTCTAAAATAAATGCTGTATGGTAATGATGACATGAATTACAATCGCTAATGGAAGGGGGCCGGCGACTGCCTTAAAGTGCCAAAAAGTAACAGACTATAGTATAGCACGGTCAGGTTAGAATCACAAGGAACGTAAAGAACACCTAAGGACTTAGGTAAGATTTCCTGTAAAAGCTGAAAGTAATTCTATTCAGAACGGTCCTTGTGGAATCCAGGCCCCAAGGAGCATTTCTTTCAAACATCGCATCATGTGCCAATAGAACAGCGCCGCTGATATCTGACGACTAGTCCTTTTGAAAGATTTATTCAAATTCCAATAATGTTTGTTGTGTCGGTTTAGGAACTTGCCACCATAAAATACTGTCTCTTCCATCTAAATGATGACAAATGAAAATTCTACATCACTCTCTTCTTTCATGGCCCAAATACATTGCCGCTCATTGCCTTGCAGCAACAGCTCTTTCTGTGGTGTTTGGCATGGTAAAACAGGTACTATAACCGTACATTATTCTATACACAACCTTGTGCTGAGCTTAATGTCCTACTGATATCTATCAGACCATTGCCTTACAACAGTTGTTCTTGTTGTAGTGTTAACCAAAATTATTCGTTGAGGAGTGGAGTTAATATCGAAATTAATAAACAGATTTTTATTATTTTTTATTACTATTATCTTAATGATAGCACAAGGGCAGAGAAAGAAGCCTATGCACAACTTCCTACCAATTATTAAATAATCTGTGCACTGTCCTCAAGCTAATCATTTCACACTCCAAGTGATCAGCACTCATTATATTCAGAACGGCAAAATTCACCATGGGAGACCCAGCATCAAATTAAATGGCAAGACCCTTAATATAGTACAGAAATTTAAGCATTTACGCTACATGGAACCCGGCACTCACTTGTGTCCCATATATTACTGAGCTCAAATCCTTCACTCTTGCAATAGCCCAAAAATTGAAAAGGTTCCAAGGCTCCAAATGGGAACTCAACAACCATACAAAAAATTCTGTATCTACAGTCACAGAAAAAATAGTCATATATGGCACGGCAGCAAAATCAAACATTTCTTCAGCCTGTGCAAGGTCAGAAAATCAAACATTTGTCCAACCTTCAGCGTCATTCTGCTTAAATAATTGGCAAGGTATGTAGGACTACGATGACTGCTGCAGCAAACGGCATGGCAGGTCTTCTGGCATCACGTATTCGGGAAGAACAAGAAAGCAGTATACTAGAAAAATCACACATTCGGCACGACATCAACCTTTAGGTATGAGAAATTTTTCTCGGACATCTACGAACGTCCTCAAACCCATATACATCTTGCGATAAAAAGTCAAAAATAAACGTACACATGCGACTAGCACATATCTCTAAAGCTGATTTTCTGCAAACTTTATATGGACAATTCAAGCATCAAGCTCCAACGAAGGAGTCGGATTGCCTTTATCCATTTGAGTCACTGCAATGCGATCACACACCAGTAGAAAGTACATCTCACAACAGAGGTTTCAAAACAGAGACAATAGCAGTTGCCAAGTCATTCGAACATATCACTTCAGAAAACATGCACCATCCACACATTTACACGGACAGTACGTCCACACTGTACAACACCATTAACAGTATGCATACATCATCAACTATAACGAAAAACTAGCATAACCTACAAAGACTGCAGCGACATTACATTAATTTTTATTGGACAAAAGTGCAGGTAGGCAACACTGGCAATGAAATTGCAGACAGACTCTTAAATGAGGCTGCCAATAACAATACCGATATTAAGATATTCTTCTACGCAACTCACATCTGAAGCATCATTTTCAACAGCAAAGTCCTGTGACAGGAAGAAGAGAACACCATACAACAAGCAAGATGCACACATTGTCATGAGCCACAAGTAAATATAACCTAAAGATCTCTTGTCCACAACTAACACGCTTTATCAGCAAATATGATTTCTTCCTGGCATGTATCTACCGATTTGGCATTTCAAACACAGACCGTTGAGTATGTGGCGAACAACGTATCCCGTAGCACTACTTAAAAATTTCCAAATAACAGAACAACTGTATATAAAGTTTCCAAACAATAATGGGCAGATATTTAATTAAGGAGTATAGCTTGATAAAGAATATCTACCCCAAGATAATGGATGTGCTCTTCCAGTACGAAGAAGATGTATGCTGCTTTGCGTAACAAAATAACTCAGTATTAGAGTACAATATTTATTTTATAGCATAACAGTACTTCCTAAACGGAAAGTATTCTAATGGATATTTTATACATAGTATCATAGAATTTCCGTAGCACAAAAGACGCTCATATGAAATGATGTGACTTGACTCATGAACATATAAATTGATGTTTCATGTCTTGAAAATGACTTTACTACGTTTTCTCAGCACTAATTTAGCACTTTATGCATAATCAGGAATCAAATTTGTTAATTTACTCATACGTCTGTATATTAACTATATATATCTAATGCACTTAGCATAGTGTGTTTTATTGTGTGAATTCTATCGTATATTATTGCCTATTTATATTACTGCATCCTGTTGTATGTTACTGTATTCTTTTGTATATTATTATGCATATAATCTTAATACCATTTAGTGTAAGCGTTATAGCTGCTTGCTAGATAAACAATAGAAATAAAGTTGAGGATTTATAGTGCCTATTGTTCGCCTCCTGCAGTCGTTTGCTTTTCTAACTTACACTTTCTCACTTGATAGTGGCGAACATTTGGGAAAACCGAATAATGTATGGTAAATAGACGATGCCTCTATCCTCCGTCAACAGTTAACAGTAATAACGTCCCATAAACCCTCTTCAGTTAGCAAAAATTCAAGTTTGAAATCCTATACATAATACTTTGCTATCATTCAATTTTTCGATGAGCATCCAGTTTAGATCTGTAGCCACCACTACTGCGTAATCGTTATCGAACAACGAAAAGGCATAAGTAGTCATAATTCATCGATTTTTAATTCAAATTGCTGACTTTAAAATTATTATCTATCTATACTATTAAGATCCTTGCGTATCTATTTGTTTGTTTGTGGCACTATCTCCTTCAGAATGGCAGGGAGTTGAGTTTCGAATGAGGTACCCCCGGATTCCAGAAATTCGCGGTAAGCCATTTCGACCATTCTCATCTTTGCAACGACTCTATTCAGCCAAGATATTGCTCTGAAAATGCTAATTTTCGCCCTCATTTTCCTTCGTGGCAACAGTCTCGCACGCTGGAGAGAAAAATCTGTTTTACTTCAAGAAGTGCTGCCACTGCTCGCTTTCAAATCTTAGAGTTTGTTAATAAAAATTGGCAAGCTTTATAAAATTATGAAATAAAAATAAAACACCACAAAAAAAAAACTGAAATGTTTTAGATTTTAAATTACGTCTAAAGGGGCGTTTTTTAAATGTTTTGTGTCTTACATTTATTTATTAAATATCATGTTCTTTGCACTTTAAAATTTAGTTCGATAGCAATGTCGCAAAATAATTTTAAAATGAGAATATTTTTAGAATTTCCGATACACAGTTCGACGCGCTGGAGATGAAAAGGTTTTTTTTCCGTCGTAGAGTGTTGCGATTGCTCGCTTTTAAATCGTTGAGTTTGTTACTCAAAAATTCGTTAAAGTTTTACAAAATATGAAATCAATCATAAAACAAATTCCAAATTTCAAATTTGGTCTTCCACATGCCCATATTAGTAAAAGGATTACGTCATTCAAAATTCGATGGCTCTATGTACCGTTGTTTTATCACACTGCCAGAAATAGACATACATTTATTCAGATTTTTCATTATTTAATTTCTTCAAATATAATTCAAAACTCTAACATTTAGTGGCAACAGTTTGAAAAGTGAAACGTACATTTATAGTGATTCATTGCAAAATCGCAAAACGAAAGTAATAGTCCTTCGTTGACAAAGCCCCTTTGGACTAAAAATCGTATAGTGCCAAAAATTAAATATATTATTATTATATAAGATAATTTCCTGACGTTTAGATAGCGCTCGATTGCATGTGACGTCACTGGATGTTGAAAATGTTTCGTTACTGTCAGCATTTTAAATAAATAACTGCTGCCAGCAGCACTTTTTTTGTTTCAGATTAAGATAACTGACACGGTATGTTATTTGCATGTTAATTCTTTTATTGATATTGAGAAAAAGTTGTTACATTACATTAAATTTAAATCATGGCGTCATGCGTATACGTATTAAGCTGAAGTATGCAAAGTTTTTGTTTCCTAGTTTGGCAACAAAAAAATTATTTACGAATTGGTTTTGTTGTTTGGAAAGAATGAACTGATTTCATTCGTATTAAAATGTTTTTATGCACTTTCTTTTCGGGTGTACGTAGAACTCATAAATTTTTCTTTGGTTGCAGCTAGCAGCTTTGTATATAGCACTAAATTAATAGCTCATTTCATTTTCAGTTTTTAAGTATAGAGAACTTATAAATATTGCTTTGGCCGTAGATCGCTCATTTGGCGGGATGGCCCGCTAGTAATAAATATAGTTCGAAAGATGTTTTGGGACTGCGTTCATTAGCGAGCATTAATTTTTGCACACAGGATGAAATAGAGCATTTATCAGGAGAATTGTGGTTCGCTTTTGTTGCCTTCAGACATTTTTGTGCTTTGATCCAGGGCATGAACGCTTTTCCATTTCATAATACAATTAATCATCTCTTTCATTTAAAATTATGTAAATAAGTTTCAGGTTGCTTTAAGGTTTTTAATAAATTAAAATACAAAAATCACACAAAAAATTAAAACTGGAAATGAGCTCATCTTTGTTATTTTGCTGAATGAAATAGCCGTACCTTGCTGTTTTTATTTAATCTTCCTTTATTGTCGGTTTCATAATTTTTTTGAATAAGCTTTCTTCAGATTGAATTTTCGCCACAAGCTTCATTAAGATACCTACATTTTTTTATATTCTTAATATTTTGATGTTTTTGAATTACAGTCTGCAAGTAGTGCATTTGTTGTTGCACTTTTCTTTCTCTTCAAAGACTGATAAATATTTTAACTGAAAACCCAATTCTTTTGCATTTAAACGCCGTAATTAGGAATAGTATATTCACTTAGAAATATACATTATGTCTAAGCCTATACTAAAACACATACTAAACACACACTGAATTAAAAAATATCGGTACTTTTCCGTTTCGCCGGTGAAAATCTCGCCAAGCAGACTTTATTGGCGACAACATACAGTAAACAAATAAAAAATGTTAAAAAATGTTAGTTCTAAGAATTTTTTATTTTGAAGGCATAAAGATTTTAATAGCGTTTAAAATTTTGTAAAAAGCTAATAAATTAAGACAATAAATTTGTAAAAAGACATTAATTTAAGAACTTACTATGCTTTCATGGTTCAACATCCTGATTCGCGGGTTCGTATCACGTGACCCCAAGAGATCTCATCTCACGTAAACTACGCTACAAAAATGTAATTCTCTCAGTAATTATCTACATTAATTTCAAGTTAGATCTTAGTTTGGAATACAAGTTTAAATGCAAGAATTGTTTCAATTCGTACGAATAGCTTACTCAGAAAATTATGTAAAACCGCAGTACTTTACTTCACTGGTGCATTCCATTAGAATGGATGAAATTAACCCTTTACTTTGCCTTTACTATATTTTCGTCTTCGGGTGAGCGGTGTGATTGCTTCCTAATTGACTTAATTACAGCGAATGGTCTTAGATTATAAAATTGAACTATCTGGTAAAAGTTCTGTGTAATTTTATGCTAGTATTGAAAAAAAAAAAAAAAAAAAAAAAAACAGTCAGTCTGATAAGAAATGGCTGCGACTTGTTTTGAAAATAAGGCGTAAAAGATTACCAGCGAGGATATTCCGTTTGGCATCAGTTGCACCATTATTGGCGACTATCGCCCGCGCCGGCAAAACGGAAAAGTACCAAAAATTCACTCTGGAATAAAAGAGAAGCGGAAGTAAATTGATTACATATATTCAAGAATAGCGATTGCAAGAAATCATAAGTATCGAAAACCTAAATCACCAATAGTGAGTTATTAGAAGGTTTCACATAATTTCTCTCGCTGTAGATGTACTAATACTGTACTGTTACAAACGTAAATGATAAAAACATCAAATAAATTACTATGTAATTACTTAATGTCTAAAAGTTCAGTATTCTCTGGTTTGGGATAAAATTTTGATTTTTTTTTTTGGGGGGGGGTTTACTTAGTTTTCAGCAATCTGCTTCTACGAAGTAAAATTAACTGACACATACACATGAAGCGGACATAAATTAAAGATTTTTCCTTGTCGTAAAGCTTTCCAACATAGAAAATATTATTTTGGTTAAATTTATAATTGTTGCCAGTTGCAAATATGGAAAAGATTCACGAGACTGTTGAAGTAACTGAAATGTTTCTAAATTTCGCAGTAACAGCTGAAGGATTTATTTTAATTTTTAATAATTATTTTAATTTTGCAAAAATACCGCCCAGACGGTACAGTAGTTAGGGGAGACGACTGCGATACCAAAGGGCCCGGGTTCGAATCCCGGTTGTACTTGTCCGTTCCCTCATATGAGGCAAAGGTGGCCTACCTATTAAGTGCCTTCATAAATAATGTGACCACTATTTCTGGCCTTAGTAGTGGCCAACGTCTGCGGACGGTCGGGCCCACCATTGGGGGGGGGAATGGAACAAACATTTCCTTTACTTTCTCATTTTCCATCTATGTCTCCCTAACAGAATAAATTTTTAGGATTACGTTTTATGTAAATGATGCAGAAAAAGTATTTAAATTGAGGTCCCGGTCACTTCACTAGAAGAGCTTAGAAGGAATTGTCTGCCTTCCGGCCATGTTATTGCTGCTAGTCTAACCTTGCTACAGTTTGGCCTTATTGTTTCATGTTTGCTAGCATTCGCCGATAGTCTTCAATAAGGGCCAACTCTGTGTGAGTTAATTTTGTGCAGCTTCGGCTGGTTTTATTTTAGTTAGAATTAGATTAGGTTCTTATTTTCTATCTTGTGTTAAAATCCAAGGAGAGGCTTACTGTAAGCCCGAGAAGGGACCATCTGTCAATTACTTTGAGTTTGAATAAAGGATAACTTTAACTCTTGTTTAGACTTTTTCCTGAATAGAACACTGTAATAAGTCTCTACACAGTTTTTAAGTATTCTAGCTTTCAAGGACTAGTAATTTAGCTAGGATATTATACAGGAATCGAATAATTTTCTAAAGAAATTCCGGAATAATGACTCCATGTGATATTAATGACTGAGGGTTTTTTCTCCTCAATGACAAATTATGGTCAATTACATATGTAACCCAGTCCATTAATCTATACAAGGCCGGATGTGGTGGTCTCTTTATTATGGAGGCACCATACCATGCCTTCTCCGGAATTCGAACCCCGGCCCTTCGGCATCGCAGTCAGCTTCCCTGACCACTGTACCGACTGGGCGGCTTAATGACTGAGGTTATATGAAATGAATAAGTTTATTCATACTTTTTTGTAATATATATTTTGGCTGACAAAGATATTAGTATTTATATAAGTTAAGAGAAACATACACATTCTTTCTAATCATAAATACTTGTAGAGACATTAAGTATTTTTTGGAAGCATGAGTCATGAAAAATTAGCAAACGCCTTCGCCGGGAATCGAACCGCGGACCTCTGGAATACCGGCCCAGCGTGCAGAACCGCTACATCGCGAAGGCACGCTAGAAAAGTGGGAGAAATACCTTATATACTTACAAGAAATAATGTTTATAGTCACAAGAATTTTTTAGATGAATGATCACTAACAGAAATAAACGCATGAAACAACAAAGAACTGATTGGGGTATACTTTGGAAGATGGCCAACAATTAGCAATGCTGATTCTGGTGATAAGATCTTCGGAAGAGTAATTCTTAGGGTGACTATTTCATCCGGGACACTGATATCCCCCTATCAAATTCAGTTAGTCTTCTTATTACTGATTTAACTTTAGTTGCAATAAAGTGAGAACTATTTGTCCATTAAGACACAAGCGCAAACGAAAGGAGAGCAGATATTTTTTATCTGACGTCTTATCTGCAATCTAGGCATGTCAAGCATTTTGTATTTGCAGTCAGTTGCGAAAAAAAGGAGCAAGAGCCCAAGAATTTCAAATCGGAAAAGTGAAGTCTTTGAAAAGACAATTAATTCCAACTGAAACATCTGGTCAGAGGTTAAGAAACAGCTTGATATCTCGTACCATGTATTTGCTCTTTTCATAGTACGGAGGTTTCAAAATATAACTCTACACACAGCAACTGATATCTTAAATAAATTAGGACTAGGATTGTTCGAACTATGATAAAGCAAATACAGCATTTTGCCTAAGGGAAGAGATTCTTTTCTTGACAAATTTCTGTGAGAAACTGGCTCGTATTTACGTTACCAAGCGAAAAACCACGAAATCACCCATGCAGCTAGGATTTTAATTCGGATCGAAAAACCAGTATTTAATTGTCTTCTTATAAACTATTAGACTGAGTTTCTAGGTTTAATCTTAAATGCTTTCGTATCTTACAAATTCACCTTATTCCCTAAAAAAAGGGGAAGCAGAAATATTGGTTAGAAAGTAAATTTGGTGAATCTTTACATGATGGTAACTTGGGGATTTTTTTGGCGAAAATTTGGCGACCAACCCTGCTACAGCAACCTGCTAGTTTTGTTTTGGACGCCATTTTGTTTTCACGAAGTAAAGGCATGTTTTTTTTTTTTTTTTTTTCCTTACTTAACATTTTTTCCAACAATCTGCTAGCCGAATTACGCTTATACTAGAACTTTTATGGAACAAAAATGCTTAAATCATGACGAAGATTAGGTGCGAAATTGGGAGAAAGTGCAGAATCGCAAACTGCTTGCCGCATTTTTAAGAACTGCACATACACGGTATCCATGTGCATGTCGACCTATTTAAAAAAAAAATCACAGAATTGCACAAAAATGGCATTGCGCACACTCTTCACTTTATCTATGTACACATCGACTTATTTCCACTTAAAAAGTCAAAGAAAATTGACAAAAATCCAATTACTCTTGCAAAAAGCGCCAAACAAGTAAGTGGGCGATTCTGCACTTTAGCAGCGAAATTGTTTCTAAGTGCTTATTAGCTAAAATCATGATCGGAATTTTCCGGAAAGTGTCACATTACATGTCTCAGGATCTCTCATTTCTCTGAGACAAAATAATCTGTGATTCGAACTGTGTACTTCTCAGATTATTGCTAAAGTCCTAGCTAGTAACCTTTATCGCCTTACCAAAATGTGGCCAAACTACCTGTTACCATATTATAAAGATTAGCCGTAAATTCAAGCAAAAATTAAGGATGGGACATTGGAACATTCGAATTCCACAAATCATGAGAAAGGTTCCGGATTAGAAAACTTGGCATATTACCCATTCCAATGTTCATAATCCTAGATTAACGTTTTTGACTCTAAATTTTGGAGAGATTAGTTTTAAGAACCTCCAATAAAAATGTTCATTAGACAAAGAAGTCGACTGCTGCAAATTCAGAAGTATCTGAATCACCAATATTACTTTAAGCCCTAAAAGTTGAAGAGCTTCTAAGAACATATAAAGTTTTTTTCATTTTCTTTATATTTTATGGGATAATTCAGTGTTCCTTTTTGATATGTATCTATATTAACTCTTGAAATAATTCTTTTTGCTCTACTCTTGTTTTAATTTGGAAATGATTCTGAGTAAACTTAAAAAAATTGAACTCAGACAGATTTTTTTTCTCCGAGTTATGACGAGTTAATTTATTAATAATTTATTTATTTATTTATTACAATAGTTAATTCATTCATTCATTAATTATGTACTTCATTCGTTATATAGTTCATTTCACTGATATCTTCATAATAAACAGAGCTACATTTAAAAAATGTGTGGTCTTAAATTAGTTTTCAATTGAACGAGATCTCAAATTCTTCTTTAATCAAAAATTTTAAAATTAAACAAAAGTTTTTTTCCTTAAATAATTTCTTTTTCCTTTTTATTTCATTATAGGAATTGAAAGAAGTATTGTAATCACAAAAAATTTCGGGTATCATATTTCAACAAAACTATCCATTTTGACCACTATCGAAGGCAAATTAACGGTATTTTTGAGTGACATCTGTACGTATGGACATAAAGGACTTTTTTTTTTTTTTCCCTCAAAATAGATTGTAAACTGGATTCAAAATGGATTCAAAAGAGATTTTTACGTGATGTCTGTATGTACGTCATGAAAGCTTGTGTATAGGCCTACTATAACATGCCATTGTGCATCTGCCATTTTGGTTATAACCGGCTGCAGCAAATCGAAAATCTACTTTCTTGCCCGTTGGCCGAATTGCTTGTTTTTACGTAGAAACTCTAATTTTAATTATTGAAATTGTTTTTTTTAAAGTTTTTTTGACTGCATTTGGTGTTTTATGTTTTTCCTTATTTTTCAATTTTTAATGAGGATATTTTGAGTTTTTATGCATCAACTTTGCCGCGAAGTGGGATCTGAATAAACTGAATGAGAAATATATCTACAATTAAATTCCAGGAAATAAGATTAATGAAATGCGGCTAAAAGTGCGTATTATTTAATATTAAGCCATGTGGTGTCCACATCAGATTTTCAAAAAGGCTCTGTCCTTAAAGGACTATTGTTTTCGTTTTGCGATTTTGCGTTGGTTTACTATAAATGTACGTTTCACTTTTCAAACTGTTGCCACTAAATGTTAGAGTTTTAAATTATATTTGAAGAAATTGAATAATGAAAAATCTGAATAAATGTATGTCTATTTCTGGCAGTGTGATAAAACAACGGTACATAGAGCCATCGAATTTTGAATGACGTAATCCTTTTACTAATATGGGCACGTGGAAGACCAAATTTGAAATTTGGAATTTGTTTTATGATCGATTTCATATTTTGTAGAACTTTAACGAATTTTTCAGTAACAAACTCAACGATTTAAAAGCGAGCAATCGCAACACTCTACGACGGAAAAAAAAAATCTTTTTATCTCCAGCGCGTCGAACTGTGTATCGGAAATTCTAAAAATATTCTCATTTTAAAATTATTTTGCGACATTGCTATTGAACTAAATTTTATGGTTTAAAACTTTTACTAATATGGGCATGTGGAAGACCAAATTTGAAATTTGGAATTTTTTTTATGATCGATTTCATATTTTGTGAAACTTTAACGAATTTTTGAGTAACAAACTCAACGATTTAAAAGCGAGTAATGGCAACACTCTACGGCGGAAAAAAAAAACCCTTTTTAACTCCAGCGGGCGCGGAACTGTGTATCAGAAATTCTAAAGATAGGCTCAATTTAAAATTATTTTACGACATTGCTACTGAACTGAATTTTATGGTTTAAGTGTAAAGAACATGATATATTTAATAAATAAAGATAACACACAAAACGTTAAGAAAACGCCCCTTTGGCGTAATTTAAAAGCATTCAGATTTTTTTTGGGGAGGGCTTTTTTATTCATTTAAATATTTTTTCTTTACATGATTTTTTTCTTATATTTCTTATCGTTATACGTAATATAAGAGGTATACTGGATTCAGTATATTTAAAAGATTCGAGAAAGATTTAAGATTTGTACTCATATTGGAGAAAATTTAGGAATTGTCTTGCTTCTAATGAAAACTTAAGGATATTTTTTGGTGTAAATGGCTTCGGAAAACGACATAGACATAAAACGAATGTATTTCCGAGGTAGTAACTTACTTGTTGATCTAAAAAGTGAACTACTTTAGGACCTATGCATAAAGCATAGATACATGAGAGGGAGAAAGAAAAGTGAAAATAAACAAAAACAAACAAAACAAAAGGGAATGTCACCGTGCCATAAACATGCGGATCACAATGTTTTTCTAAAATAAGGAATGGGATCGTAGTTTTCATGCGACCTCGCAAGAGTTGATGAACCCCTAATTCAATAGCTTTTAAGCGAATTGTATAATATTCTTCAACAAGGCATTCGTTAGTTGTTATTGTGTTGTAACATAAAAATCCACGCAGGTAGTGTATTAACATCAATTGTCTCCGAATAATATTGTGTACTCTATTTCACAATTCTTGCTTGGACAGGTGCATCCAAAGTGTCAAAGCTTCACACTTTTTGACAGTGAAAATGCGAGAGTAAAACCAGGAAAATTCGAAGAACAATAAAAGCCCAAACATATTCCTAAACTTAGACAAAGCATGAAAAAGATGATTCGGTTTTAATGCAAGGTTGTTTTTACAGTTATGTCTGCGAAGTATTTATTCTGCGCCGACTGGTGAGAATTTTGGTTTTTAGTATAATGCGGGGGTGGGCAGCAGGAGTTTTGAAAAATTAGAATTGACTAAGTTTAGACAGTCGTATCAATAACGAAAAGTTTCATTTTTGGACTGTTAACATACGCTGTTTCTTTGGTTTTATTTTTCGTCTGCCAGGTTTTAACTCACCGTGGTTAAGAAATGAGAAGATTGTCAAAAACAAGTATAGTGAAACTTTTGTTTTATGAGCTTATTTAGCTCCTGAAGATAGTTAATCATTCGAAATATTCATAAACCGTAATAATTCACCCTCAAGAATTCATGTAAAATGAATTATGCGTTCTCGGATCCCAAAGATTGCTTAGAAAAGAGTATTTTGCATAAAAGTTCGTAATGAAAAGCCAATGGAATAATGACGTTCATTAAATATACTGAACATACATAAAAGTAGGAAAATTTGAATTAAGTTTTACAGTATTTGAAAGCTAACGGCGGAAATAAAAAATGATGAAAAAGCCAGAAGTTCAAAATGTCATTATTTCAAAGGGAAATACAATTTAGTAAAAATATTGGCTAGCTACTGTCTTTCTGGATTTTTAGTCCAAAGGGGCTTTGTCACTGAGGATTATTGTTTTCGTTTTGCGATTTTATGTTGGTTCACTATAAATGTCCGTTTCACTTTTCAAACTGTTGCCACCAAATGTTAGAGTACTGCATTATATTTGAAGAAATTAAATAATGATAAATCTGCATAAATGTATGTGTATTCACGCAGATTTTTAGATGAAGATTTATGCAGGTTTATTCAGAACAACGGTACTTAGAGCCATCGAATTTTGGATGACGTAATCTTACTGCGAATATGGGCATTTGAAATTTGTTTAATTTTCGATTTCATATTTTGTAAAACTTTAAACGAATTTTTGATTAACAAAGTCAAGGATTTCAAATCGAGAAATGGCAAATTTTGTGCAGAAAAAACATTTTTATCTCCAGCGCGCGAGACTCTGTATCGGAAATTCTAAAGATATGCTGAATTAAAAACTAATTTGCGATATTGCTCTTGAACTGAATTGTTTAAGTGCGAAGAACGTGATATTTAATAAATAAAGGTAACAGGCAAAATGTTAAAAAAACGCCCCTCTGAACGTAATTTAAAATCATACGTTTCAGATTTTTATTAGTCCAAAGGGGCTTTGTTCCTGAAGGACTATTGTTTTCGTTTTGAGATTTTACGTTGAATCACTATAAATGTTTGTTTTACTTTTCAAACTGTTGCCACCAAATGTTAGAGTCCTGCATTATATTTGAAGAAATTAAATAATGAAAAATCTGCATAAATGTATGCATATTTCTCGCATTGTGATAAAACAACGGTACGTAGAGCGATCAAATTTTGAATGAGGTAATCCTCCTGCGATTATGGGCATGTAGAAGACCCAATTTGAAATTTGGAATTTGTTTTATTATCGATTTTATATTTTGTAAAACTTTAACGGATTTCTGAGTAATAAACTCAACGATTTAAAAGCGAGCAATGGCAACACTCTACTGGGAAAAAAACCTTTTTATCTTCAGCGCGCGGAACTGTGTATCGGAAATTCTAAAGATAGGCTCATTTTAAAATTATTTTGCGATATTGCTATTGAACTCAATTTTATGGTTTAAGTGCGAAGAACATGATATTTAATAAATAAAGGTAACATACAAAATGTTAAAAAAGCCCCTTTGGATGTAATTTACAATCTGAAATATTTCAGATTTTTGTTTTCTTTTTTTTTTTTTAATAATTATTTTTATTTTTTCTTTTCTCTTTCTCCTAACACCTCTCACCTCTACTTGTGAATCTCCGAGTCATAATCCCATTAAAAATTTATCCATTGTCTATGTTTTAAAATGTTTTTTTTGTCTATGTTTTAAAATGTTCTTAAAGCAAGATTTGACACTGACATTGTGCTACTGTTTTATGGAGGTGATAGTGCTCTGTAACCTTTGCACCTTACGCCATTTTGCACAAATTTCGTGGCTGCAAAATAGTTGCATTTTGAAGTATCACTGGTTGTCAGCTTACTTGTTCCTATCTCGAGACATCCTTAACTATTCAAGATATTTTTTGTTTGGAAAAAGTATTTGTGAACCGATTTGTTCGTGATCCATGGAGTTCGTGAATTAAGGTTTCACTGTACTTTGCTGTATTATATATTTAAATAACAATTAAGTTATATTAGCATTTATCCAAAACCTGGCAATGCTTTGTTCAAAGTGCGAATTGAGAAAAGAATAAATTTAGAGGTAAGAAAAATGAATAAATTATTGTGATAATTTTAGGTATCAGTAAGGTATTAAATTTAATACTTAACAATGAAACACACTAAATGACATAAGTTTTACGTTCCTAAACAAAACATAAGTTTTATATTAATACTTAATAGATAAACGTAATAACATAACAAGTAATACGTAATATGTTAATGAATAAAATGTAAACACAAAAAATAGATGTAATTTTTATTTCTAATAAAACACAAGATTTAATTATACGTCTTGTACACGGCGGAAAAAAAAGGGGGTGGAGAGACTTCTCTATATCTTCCGTTCTACTAGGCCGATTGACGAAATTCAAATTGCATTTTCCATGTCTCGAAAGCGCGAATTAGGATATATATTAGATTCATATATAGCATTGTTCTAATACAGGTAATTTGACACAAAATCGGACTTTTTCTGAAATGACATGCCAATGTTTTTCCATATTTCCATTCTACGACTCAAATTATGCCTAAGTATTAAATTTTGTAAAATTTAGTGCAAAATTTACGGAGAAATTCAAAAATTTATCTTGGCGCACTTTTTTCAATTTGCTCCAAGAATAATTCACTTGGCGAGCTTTTTAATATATGGGAACATATTTTCCTTCCCCTTTTTACATTGTGCACGAGCAGGAAAAAAGGTCAACTCGTTCCCACTCTCAAATTTTTAACAAGGTGCTTGAACCACATTTGAAGTTATTATTGCTTTGAACAAATATGCCAAATTTCAAAATGAGTCAACACATAAATTCACGTATATCTTCGGAAATTTTGAATGAAAAAATCTAATTTTTTTGCAGGTATGCTTAGAAATATATCTATTTTAAGATGACGATTTCTGCCTTTCTGTAAGATGCTAAAAAAACATGATAATGACTGCTGCCAAAAGAAGGTCGAATCCTCTAATTTGCTAAAATCCCTTAATCGCTGTTGGCGGTGATTTGGACGACGCACGTTATGATGATAAATTAAATGAAAGGTAGCTATGACTTAAAGTGCCTGTTTTAAATCAACAGATTACAGCTGGCGGGCTCCGTCATCAAAATCTTAAAATTCAAAAATAGAGGCTAAAATGTCCAATTTTAAAACCGCAAATACTTCCAAATAAAAAAGGAAAATAAGTAATAAAAAGCTAAGATAGCTAGTCAAAAAGAAATATCAGTTAACTCCCGATTAAGCTTGCCTAATTAAAAATTTTTTAGATTTATTTATTGAGGAACATTGGAGAAATTAAAACCGTGAATCAGGAACGCAAATCAAAACTTTCTAAGTAAAGTACAAAAGTGAAAAATCTGCTCCTTTTGTTTCAATGTAAGCAAATGAAATATTCTTCAGCTGAAATTATTTGAAAGTATAAGAAATTATTAATATTATTTTCTGATAACGCAGACTCTCTTTTCTATTTATTTTTAACTCTTTCAGATTAACGGTAATTTTGAGTTAACCGGAGACGATGTTCCGATATCATACCCCGATTAATGGGAATTTGACTATAGAGTACTTTTAGCGCTAAAACGAAGGGGGGGGGATGTGTTGCAGCATTGCTCCTAGCACTGGTTTCAGAAGGTCACATATACACAGTACAAATTAAATATATCTGTGCAGTTTTAAATTCGTTGAAGGTAACTGTTTCAAATCATAAATATTTCATAGCATAACTTCGGCAATGATATTTAAATATAACTTCGTATATTCTTATTAACTTCTGATAAACGATACATATAATGAACAACAGTTTTGAAGCAAAAAGCATATTATAAATGGTTTTATACAATTTGTGCAATTATAGAACAAAAAAGTCGAAAGTGATTGGTGAACATATGACCGTTGAATTTTGACATTTTCCAACAGTAGAAGCCCAGATTGTTCTTACTGGGTTTCTATAAACGGCCTGCAAGCGACTTATTATATTTTAACACATATTAAATGCATGTAGGTTTCAACAGCTGGATGAAAGCATTTTAATAGCTTTGAAGTATTTAATTTCCTTCATTACGCTAAAAAGGGGGAAAATAAAACGCTTAGCAAAAATAAAACCTGAATTATTTGCAGTAAATGCGTTTTCGTATTTCATTACGTTAACGATATCCTATATGCTGTCTACTTATGTATTTTCTTGTCTAGGCCAACAGCACACAAGTGGACGTTCATAATTTGCATGCAAAGCCTGGACGAACTTCTAGAAATATGGCTAAAACATTTCTCAAATAAAATTGATCAGGTTTATTTTAAATAGAATGTTGGGCACATATACATCATGTGGCAACCAAAAAAAAAATAAAATGCAATTATATTTAGAAAATACAAAGCATCGTAATTCTCAACTTTCAAAAATAAATTTTATAAAGTTTAACAGGAATTATATTACTTGCCAAACCTAATATATTAGCTAAAAATCTGGGCAAATTTTACATATACATATTATAATTCAACGATTCAATATACATCGACAGTTGCCAAACGAACACTCTACATAATTGTGAACTATTGCTTTAAAAGATGGATTCATGCTTTGAAGAATACAATCTTCATGAGCATGCTGGGACAGCATAGGAAGATACAAGCGAATAGTCATCAATTAGCATTAAAGTACCGGCATTTTTAAAAGTTGGCTTCACGAGTTCTCGACAATCTTATGAAAAACCAATTTCATAATTCATGTTTAATTTTACGAAAATCAAGAAAAAATCATGAAGGGAAAAAAAAAAATTCTGAAAGTTTTCAGATTTTAAATTACGTCTAAAGGGGCGTTTTTAACGTTTTGTGCGTTACCTTTACTTATTAAATATCATGCTCTTTGCACTTAAACCATAAAATTCAGTTCAATAGCAATGTCGCAAAATAATTTTAAAATGAGCCTATCTTAAGAATTTCCGATACACAGTTCCGCGTCCGCTGGAGTTAAAAAGGTTTTTTCCCCCTGTAGAGTGTTGCCATTGCTCGCTTTGAAATCTTTGAGTTTGTTACTCAAAAATTCGTTAACGTTTTACAAAATATGAAATCGATAATAAAACAAATTCCAAATTTGGTCTTCCACATGCCCATATTCGTAGGAGGATGACGTCATTCAAAATTCGATGTACCGTTGTTTATTCGATGTACCGTTATATTCTATGTACCGTTGTTTTATCACAATGCGAGAAATATGTCTACATTTATGCAAATTTTTCATTATTTAATTTCTTCAAATTTAATGCAGGACTCTAACATTTGGTGGCAACAGTTTGAAAAGTGAAACGGGCGTTTATAGTAATTCAACGCAAAATCGCAAAACGAAAACAATAGTCCTTCAGGGACAAAGCCCCTTTGGACTAACAATCTTCTTCAAAATGCTGGGAAGTCCATGTAAAGATCTTATGTCCATGTGAATATTCGCTGACTTGCACAGAGGTTCTGGTACTCTTATGAAATCTGGGTGATAAATTTGAGCGCAGCCCAGCCTGCCTAATGTAGCCTGCCTACATGTAGTCGGCTTTTGGATCATAAGGATTGCCGGTAGTTCAACAACAAACAAGGGTCCTCAGTGACGCAGCCGCTCTCAAAAAAGGGCCCTACACAAAGGTATTAATTGACAACCAAAAAGTCCGAGACCCTAGTAAATCAACTGTAGTATAACCTAGTAATCAACCTAGTATAACATCTAGCTAAACTCCCTCAGAAACTAGTTTACAAGCTGGATGAAAACACCATCAAAGGAAAGTAAATTAGACTAACTCTAGAAAATATTTATTAGTTCCAAAACAAGAAATTATAATATAAGGAAGAAAACAAAGGCGCATATTAAGTACAAACAAATGTAGGACAATGGTAGGACACTAACAGAAAATACCAAAGTAAAATCTTCATACATCTATTCCTGCAGCTCCGCAATCTCCGCTGGTAATTTTTATCACGTGTTTGCATATTTTTGTTAAAGCGGGAAAATCATTAAAAGTATATGTAAAATCCACATTAATAAAATTATGCTTAAAATCATTAAAAGTTTTCATTTCTCGACGAATTCCTGCGCGCTGCCAATCTCTCTACATATGTAGCATAAGCTGTTCTCTTGTAATTTAAACCTGCAGAAGCATTCCCAGAAACTCTGATGACCAGTGAGTATTTGATTAACATCAGTATTGTTTAAAATGGAACGTTTATGTTACCCCTTTTTACGTTTTATGTTGCAATGCGTTAAATAGATTTTTCTCTTTGTCGATTGGATCCAAACATCAAAATAATAGTTATAAATTGCTTCAATAGTAATTCATTAATAGCCCAGGACATAGAGGGTCCCCGAAATAGTATCTCCCAGAGGGACTTCCTCGACTGAAGTGCATTCCTTCTCATTACCACTTATGACAACAACGGCCTTTACAGAGCCGAAACGAATTATATGCAACTAACAGAGGTTTTTATAAAGCATTTTAATATCGCTTTTATAATATCTGCAATGTTTTGGGATCTTGGTTACCTTCGGGGAAGCCATGTAATCAGCATAAATGATAAAACTATGCGACGCATTGAAATTTTCATCCATTCAACCAAGTGCATGGATGAATTTCCACTCTATAGTGGAAAACGACGCAGGCCGAGCCCATTCCCCATCCCCAAATCGAGAATCGCCTGTGAAGATCACGCATTCTTTAATGTCAGGTATATCAAAGGGAGCCTCCAATCGCTTGGCTGTTTAAACAAGATGAATATTAAAAACGATTCTGAGAATACATATTTTTCATTATATAGTAAGACGCCTGTTGTACGATTCCTAAAAAGGGCTTTGCTATCAAAAGAATCACTTTTAAAATTGTTGCCACCAAATATTATCAACCTGTATTATATTTAAAGAAATTAAATAATGAAGAATCTGCATAAATGTATGTATGTTTTTTCGGTTTGTGATAAAACAACGGTACCTAGAGCCATCGAATTTTGAATAACGTAAATCTTCACCCGAATATGAGCATCTGGAAGACCATATTTGGAATTTGTTTTATTATCTATTTCATATTTTGTAAAGCATTTATGAGTTTTTAATTGAGAAACTCAACTGTTTCAAAGCGAACTATGCCAACACTGTACAGGGAGGGGAAAAAAAAACCTTCAATGCACGAGACTGTGAAAAAACTTCAATGCACGAGACACGCGGAATCCGATATTCTAAGGAAGAATTCGCTTTTAAATATTTTGCGATATTGCTGTTGGATTGAATTTTATGGTTTAATTGCGAAGAACAAGATATTTAATAAATAATGGTAACACACAAAAAGTTAAATGAAGACCCCCTTTGGGGTGTACTGTAAAATCTAAAAACTTTCAGATTTTTTAACCCTAATGGCGTTAGCCTAGCAGGGCTATTAATTTCGTTTTGGCACTTTAAACTTGAAAACTTTAACTGTCGGTTCACTTTTCAAACTGTTGCCACTAAATATTACAGCCCAATATTATATCTAAAGAAATTAAATAATGAAGAATTTGCATAAAAGTATGTGTGTTGCTAGCATTATTTACAGCGATTTACACACAATATACGCGGTTCTTCAATTCTATTATTATTAATTACTCGCGGGACTTGTGAAATTACACTAACTATACTCATTAAAATCATTTTTAGCCCAAAGGGGCGTTAAGTGGGCTATTATTCTCAAAACGGAATTTGGTGTCATTTCACTTTCTGCTTTGATTCAGTTTTCAAACTGTTGCCACCAAATATTATCGAAATGTATTACATTTAAAGAAACTACATAATGAAGAATCTGTATGAATTCATGAATTTTTCTCGCATTGTGATAAAAACAACAATACCTAGAGCCATCCGATTTTGAATAACGTAGTTCTTTAACCGAATATTGGCATTTGGAAGCAAGAATTTTTAATTTCTGATTTGTTTTATTATGTACTTCAAATTTTGTAAAACTTTAACGAATTTTTGATTAAGAAACTCAAAGATTTCAAAGGAAGCCGTAGCAACACTACGGAGTAAAACATTTTTATCTCCAGCGTGCGAGACTGTCTATCGAAAATTCTAAAGATGTGCTGTTTTTAAATATTTCGGGATATTTATGTTGAATTTTATGTGGTTTAAGTGCGAAGAACATGATATTTAATAAATAAAAGTAATACACAAAACGGTAAAGAAAAGTCCTTTTGAGCGTAGTATAAAATCTGAAAGCTTTCAAATTTTCTTCTGTTTTAGTCTTTTTAAATATTTTCCTTTGTTTTAATAGCTATTTTATGCAGCTATTAACTACGATCATTTTTATATACCAGTAAAATTATAAGAATTACACTCAGTTAAAGCATTTCTCTGTTATTCCATTAATAACAATAAAAAGGCTAAATGTAAATAATTCATGAAAACTTCTATTTATCAAACCAATTATAAAGGTTGATACAATTTCCTCCAAAATTCAAAACAAATTTTCACATTGTGTTAAACAACGTGCAAGATTTATACCCATAATAATACGATGACAGTCATAACAAAAGCAGTAGATTTGTTTCGCAAGGAATAATTTTTTGTTTTATCGTTTCTTATTACTGGGAAATTTAGCGAAACAGTTCGAGCGTACTTATTTCCAAGCACGCGGAAACCATTAAGAATTCATTTTACGTACTGATGGCCGTGAAGTTGAATAAAATGATTGCATTTCTTTTGTCATTTCCAAGGATGTGGAATTTTTTTTAATTGACTGTATAAATAACAAATAACGTAACCATGAACAACTTTTAAGTGGATCAGACACAGAAATATGTTCTCCAAGAATTTTATTCAAATTCAGCTGATTAGACTAATAAAGATTCAATGAAAAGATGAATTTTTAATTTTATGAGTTTTTCAACTTATTATAATTCTATGGCGAAATTAAAAATGTAATTATTTCATCAATTATTATCTACCAGAAAAAAGGAAAGACAAACAAAACCTGCGCATTCAATTGAATATCTTAAGTAAGAAATGTAAACAATATAATCATCATAAAAATGTGTTTGTGCAAGCAGTATCATAATAAAAAAAAAAAAAAAAAAAAAATCTGAAATGTTTCAGATTTTAAATTACGTCCAAAGGGGCGTTTTTAACATTTTGTGTGTTACCTTTCTTTATTAAATATCATGTTCCTCGCACTTAAACCATAAGATCCAGTGCAACAGCAATATCGCAAAATAGTTTTAAAACGAGCCTATCTTTAGAATTTCCGATACAGAGACTCACGCGCTGGAGATAAAATTGTTTTTTCTGCACAACGTTGCCATTGCTCGCTTTGAAATCCTTGAGTTTGTTAATCAAAAATTCGTCAAAGTTTTAAAAAATAGGAAATCGATCATAAAACAAATTTCAAATTTCAAATTTGGTCTTCCACATGCTCATATTCGTTGGAGGATTACGTTATTCAAAATTCGATGACTCTATGTACCGTTGTTTTATCACAATACGAGAAATATACATACATTTATGCAGATTTTTCATTATTTAATTTCTTCAAATATAATGCAGGACTCTTAGATTTTGTGGCAACAGTTTGAAAAGTGAACCGACATTTATGAGTCTGACGCAAAATGCCAAAACGAAACTAATAGTCCTTCGGGATTCAAATCCCTTTGGACTTAAAAAAAAAAAAAAAAAAAAAAAAAAAAAAACCTCTTATAGAAATTGAGTTACAAGCAATAAACTACAGTTTCACAATAAAAGATAATTATTTTGTGAGTAGAAATTACATAAAATGGTAATTTACCTTTCTCTCTCTCTCTATATATATAATATCTATTAATGTCTTCTTTTGTATATATTAATTTGTGCACGTATCGATAATTTTTTAATTGTTTTTACAATGGTGTGAGAGTGTTGAGAAATATTTTTTCTAAAATAAGGATCTCGTTTAATTCAGCTCTTAACAAATACCTTAAATTTGGTACTCGTTATTAAAATTAAAGGAAAAAAGTGTGACTCCATTACAACAAAAATTGATCAAGGTAACTGATATTAAAGCTGAGGATGATATTTAGAGGCTGTATATAATGTTGTTATGTCGCGAATTTTAGTTATATTAATATGTGTTTTAAGTTATCATTATTCTAATATTTTTTTTTTTTGATACACATGTGTATTCTGATCTGGTAAAAGAGTTTTCTTAAGTTGTTAGGGCTTTATTTGGCTCGTTATTCTTGAGATTGTAGTGTAAACAAAAGAAACGGTTGCGAAAGCACATCTGGTTTATGGCCTTTTACCAACAGTCGAAGCAGTTAGGGTGTGTGTTGTCGTTTTCGCTTTTTTTCGCTGGTGGTCTTTTTACTAATGGCGTTGAAACGAAAATCGTTTTGCTTTCACTTTGTTATAGCTGCAATATTGTTTACTTCAAGACAGCGGGGGTTGTTGTAAGCTTAGGTAATTGGATTCTTGTATTGCTTAGTTACCTCTTGTTAGTTGGAGGGGGGTCCACTTTACTTCCTACGTTCAGAGTATAGATCTCAGGACTGCATTGTCCGGATTGGCTTGTTTTTGATTCCTTGTGGGGGTGTAATTTTCTCAGTTTAGATAAAGTAAAATCCTGGTGTGATTTAATTTTATGTAATTTTGTAAGCCTATGAACTTACAGAGGCGGAGAAACCGAGACTTCCTGGGAGGCTTGCACCTTGTTAGACATTTTTCGGAGTCTGATTTTTGAGCTGGAATGGAAAGGAGCAAAAGAGTGTGGGGGCTTGACCCCTTGCGGGTCTTGCTCTCGCGAGCGCCGGCTGTTGATTCAGATTTCGAAGCGGAATCCGATATGGAGTGATTTGAGTTGCAAACATTTTTAAGTCTCATAAGAGTGCGCGGGGGCTTTCGCCCTGCAGCTGGCTTCGGCCCAAAATTCTTTGAGAACACTCTGCTGTTATGAACGCAGCGTTGTGAACACAGAATTTTACTCGTTCCCAGATAACCGTCAAATGAGCTTAGTATAGCTACAATAGATATGTGAAGCCCACTTTTTGTTTTACTTTATAAGAAATAATAGAAATGTGCAGTTTTCTCTTGGGTATTTTTTTTTTTTTTTTTTTTTTTTTGCATATCACATATTGTAAACTTACTACAGATGTAACGGAAACTCATGATGAATACATAAAGAAACGAATCATTTGTTTATGATATACACATTACAAATTACTGTTCAGTCAAACGGAAAGTCATTTATTTCAGCATAAAATATTTGAATGCTATAACAGAACAATTAACCATAATTGAAAACATATTGCGACCGAGTTGTCTTTGAAATCTGCAACTACTTATTCTAAACTGGAGAGAAAACGCTTGTATGTAGGGTATGTTAAAGACGTTTTAATGTGTATATTTTAAAATAACTAACGTGCTGTATAAAATCTGAAATCACAATTGACCTCAGGATATCTAATATGCATTGAAACATTTTAATACATACTAATCACTTTCCTTACAAAAAGCAAAATTTTTTTTGTCCAATGCAATATGTCACATTATGTGCATCTGTCAAGACACGAAATCATTGCTGCCCAGTGCAATATGTCTTATTCTATACATCTCCCAAGGAGCAAAATCATTGTTGACCAGCACAAAATGCCACCTTATGTACATTTCCCAAGGAGCAAAATCATTATTGCCCAATGCAATATGCCACATTATGTACATCTCTCAAGGAACAAAACCACTGTTGCCCGGTGAAATATGCCACATTATGTGCATTTATGCTTCTTGTTCTTTTCAATTTTTCATACGAAATTAAGCAACGTTTTTTTTTTCATTGTGGAATACGTGTACGCCCATGAAATGTGCGCATTTTGATTATCAGGAAGGAATGTAAAGAAAAATATTGCCTCTATAATCTCTGCATAAGCAATTTCGTGAAGGAAAAATTATTACACGAGTGAAGCGAAGGAAAAAGATGAATGGACTGCGATCTTATAAAATGAATAGTTGCCTTCAGCTTCAGGAAGCGTATTTCAAAATATATTTGGAAAAAGTTATAGAGTAATGTCTACCTTAACTGCAAAGAGGATTTTAATTCAGAAAGGAAACATTTCAGATCATGATAACGCAAAAGACAATGAAACTGATAGCTATCGGAAATTGAATGATTGGAAAATAAAAACTTTTGCTGCACATAACGGAACACAGTACGCATAAGAAAGCGTTTGTGATTATGCAAACAGAAAAACATGTTTTATAAAATATTTTTCAGAGATATTAAAAATTGCTGTTGGATGTTGCTGCTTCCTGTCCATTTTGAAGAAAACAACTACAAGTTACATGGTTAATATACATAGGAATTTTATACGTGTACTAGGCCAGCCCAAGAGTATAAAGTGCCGTTAGGCAAAAGCATTTAAGTGCCTAATGCATTATCTACACTCATGTCAATAAATTAAGGATAATGGAAAATCAGACAAAGGAAGAGTTAGAAGCAAAACAAATAATTTGACTTATATATTAAGCTTACTTATTAAACAAAAGCTAAAGAGCAAAAAAAAATATGCTTTATGTTTGATATTATTAAAAAAAAATAGCGATTTTTTCTCCCTGGAGCAAATAACAAAAAAAAAAAAAAAAAAAAAAAAAAAAAAAAAAAAAACCTATTTACAAAAAACCAATGTTACATGGTTGGTATGATTGTTAATACATTGTATGTCTCCTAGACGATGCAATACAGTCCGTACAACGCCTAGGCATGCTGAGTATCAAATTATCGATCTGATCTTGGGGGATATTAAACACATCTGATCTTGGGGGATTTTTTGAGTGACCGGTCAATGTCACTCAAAAAGCAATGCTCTCCGAAGTTCCGGTAGACATGTACGAGGAGGTTGACGGGCTGCAACTCGTCGGCCAAGCATGTCCCACACGTGCTCTACTGGATTCTTCAAGTCCGGTGAGAATGCTGGCCAGTTCATACGGGTGATATCCTCTGATTTGCTTACGATGTTTGCACGGTGAGGACGGGCGTTGTCATCCATAAACACAAATTTTGCGTCCATGGCGCCCCGAAACAAACGTACATGTTGTTCCAGAATGACGTCCCGATAGATTTGGCTTGTCATGGTTCCAATTTGAACATGCAGTTCAGTTCTGGAACCCAGAATAATTCCACCCCAAACGAGCACTCCTGCACCACCGTAACGGTGTCGTTCAATGATGTTTTCTTGGTGATAACGGGTACCTGAAGCTCTCCATATGAACGTCCGGCGAGAATCAGATTGCGAGCTAAACCTGGACTCGTCGGAAAACATCACACAAGCCAAGGTTGCGATGTCCGCAATGCATGCTCTCTACTCCAGGCTAACCGCAGGCGACAGTGAGTTGCAGTAAGTGGAACGCATCTGACAGGTCTACGAGCATATAGACCAATCTGCTCTAAGCGTCTGTACACGATCTGCCTTGAAATTGTCGTACCAGTGGCTGAAGAGAGCTGACGAGACAGGTCTGAGGCCGTGCTCCGCCTGTTTCTTATGGCAGTAACTGCCAAATACCGGTCCTCATTCGGCGTTGTAACTCTGGAGTGACCTGTGCTGTAACGTCTACTCACATTACCATCATCTTGGAATCGTTGGCAAAGCCTGGAGATGACATTCTGGGCAATTCCAAGTTCGTCTGATACTTCCAGTTGGGTATGCCCACATTCCAGACGGCCGATAATTCTACCACGTAAAAAAATCATCCAAATGCGCCTTTTGTGTCATAACTATTCGGTTACTGCACTGAAATGCTTATAAAGCGCCTGCGAACAATTTCACTTCTTTGCCTGTATTCCTTATATATCACTCTCTTACACTCTCGTCATTGTGACGTACCATCGGTGTCATCTGGTTACTTCCTGAAATTTGCATATGATTCTTAAAGATGTGTGTAGTGATTTTACAGGTGATATATTTATTTTAGAGTTCGATTTCCGCGTGACTCCGAATTATCCTTGATTTATGGACATGAGTGTATTAGTGCACACAGTAGTAGTAGTAGTAGTAGTAATAGAGAGTCATAGCCCCTGACCACGGGTACGAAACAAACAGGATATTTAGCTATCTCCACACAGTACATCTGTTACGGTGAAACACCGAAATCTGGTGAATGTCGACTTTCACCGGTGAATTTCAACATTCACATAGTCGCTTGGCGTATGTCCGAAATATTTTCCAAATACTCTTATTTCTGACTTACACCGGTCAATGTCGACATTCACCATGTACTAATGGTGTTAAACATATAAGAATATTATATTTTCTTCTCCGTAATTCAGTCGCGAAAAAACGCACTTGAGATTTAAAATAAGAACCTAAAACACACAGTACATTCAAAATGAGAAAGGAAAATAATAGAAGTTAAAAACTTACTAAATTATGTGATTCAAATCTTATTTATTGCAACAACTTAAACTATTATGACACTTTGAATTGCACAAGAGGCCCTTGCTTTTACAACTGAATTTATTTGTGGAGCACTTCCTTTTGGAATGGCAGCGTGTACATATACTCCTCTCTTTTCGACCTACACCAGAGCATATCTGTGATTGTCGAATGTACAAGAATGTAATGCAATATTCGATCTTTCACCGACGTATTTGGTGAATGTTGACATTCTCCGGTGAAAGTCGACATTCTCCAATTTCAGTCTTTCACGGTAACATATCTGCTAACTGCTAAACTTCAATTAGGGGTGCTTCGACAATTCAGGCCAGATTTGTAATCTTAGAAGATTTTGCGTGGCCGTTAAACAGTGAATAGCAGTGGAAAATATTATGGAATTATAAATATAGATTTTACATGATTATACATTATGTGCGTATGTATATGACTATACAAATTATATCATTATATGAGTACATAATTACATGAGCTTTAAAAGGACTTAGTTATTAACAAATGCACAGTATTTTATTATTTCCAACGCGTTTGTTTTAAGGTACGATTATCAGTACTACAGGGGTTGGACAAAAATATGGAAACACCTTAAAAAAAATGTTTCTTTGCTTAATATGGTGTAGGAAACCCGTTGGCATCCAAAACAGCTTGCAGTCTTCTCGGAATGGATAAATACAGTTCCTGTATGTTTGTCAAGGGAATATTATACCATTCTTCCTGCAAAACGGTGGCAAGTTCAGATAACGATGTTGGCGGTGGATAACGGGAACGCACTTTCCGTTCCAATGTAGACCACAAAGGTTCGATAATATTCAGTCTGGTGACTGTGGTGGCCAGGGAAGATGGGACAACTCATCCTCGTGCTCAGAAAACCAGTCCTGGACAATGTGAGCTGTGTGAACAGGGGCTTTGTCGTCTTGGAAGACACCATCACCATCGGGGAACAAAGTTTGTACCATGGGATGAACTTGATCGGCCAAAATGTTCACATAAGTCTTGGCAGTCATGTGCCCTGACACAATTATCATGGAGCTAGCAGAGAACCACGATATGGCTGCCCAAACCATAGCAGAACCCCCGCCATGTTTCACTCTTGGCAACAAGCAGTCTGTATTATAGGCTTGAGATGGCGTTCTCCAGACGTAAACTCGGCCAGAAGTGGGAAACAATGTGAAAGAAGACTCGTCAGACCATATTACTCGCTTCCACTGCTCTATAGTCCAGGCTTTATGACTTAAACACCACCTTTTCCTGTTACGGGCATTAGCATCACCGATGAGTGGCTTCTCAATTGCAGCACGGCCAGCAATTCCCTGTTTATGAAGCTCCCTTCTAATTGTTTTGGTACTCACAGGGTTCGGTAACACAACATTCATTTCAGCAGTAACTTTTGCAGTTGCGGTCTTCTTATTTTTCGTCACAATTGCCTTTAATGATCGTCTGTCACGATCACTCAGGACACACTTTCGTCCGCGCTGTGATTTAACAGATGATGTTTTTCAGCTTTTCAAATATGCGGAATAAATCTTCGATACAGTACCTCTTGAAACACTAAACACCTCGGCTACCTTGCTTACGGAAGCACCTATCATACGTGCTCCAACAATTTGCCCACGTTCGAAGTCTGTTAACTCTGACATAATGCAATGACAACCTCACATAACAGTACTCCGACAACAACTGAACTGTTTAGCACATTTACGAAGTTGTATAGGTGGCGTCAGTAGTCAAAAACGCCAGCGCCACCTACATATTTCATTAAAATCAATCTTTCTTTTCAAACATGCATTTCACAAGGTGTTTCCATATTTTTGTCCATTTACTGTAAATGCACTTTAAAGCTTAAATATGTTATGTACGGGTACACTAACTAAAGTCGCAATACATGAATATACTAATGTACTAGAATTTAAAAGAAAAAATTACACTACTTTATTACATATAGATATAAGAGTATGCAATGAAATGTCTCTAAGATGATTAGTTAAGATTTTAGATAAATTTAGTCTTTTGTGAAGAGGGTCTTTTTAAAGGACGAGATTATCGGTGATGTTCAACAATCTTATTTAATAATGTTTTCATAGATACAAGGGACGTTCAAACATAAAAAAGAACTTTATATGCCATTGCAAAGGAGCAAAGTATTTTTAACTATTAAATTCAAAAATTGAAACCCCAACATCCTGATTCAGTTTTTTTCTCTAACACGTAAATTTATGCGATCTGAGCTTTGTTCAAGGTCAGTAACCGCTTAGAGACAGGCGAACGATCAGTTTACATAGCAGGTTTCGTGGCTCTTCCATGTTGCACGTTTCACAAATATTCTTTTAGCCGTAGACACAGCCAAATTTGCCATAAATGATATTTTTAAAAGGAGTGATAGAAATAGATGCTATATTTAATAGGAAATAAAAATAAGTTCCTATAAAAAAGATAATAGTATCTCATTTATTCTCGTAGAGTTTATCGATTTATTAGCATGTCATCACTTTATGTCGCCATATCCGGGCTCATATTGCTATATTTTCAATGAGAATCATTTTTTAAGTCGGTTTACTGTCTCTTAACAGCAAGTATTTTGTTTTCTTGTTGCTTTGTTTTCCTTACTTTTCTACGCGATTTGACAATATCGTCTTCTGGTTTTGAAGAACTCGTAATACAGAGGCTGTTATTGTATTCACAAAACTAAATTACATAAAATTCTTGCGTTTTAAATGTTCTGTTTGACATCCCTTATTCTGAACTATCTTTCGACACCGCAATTTCCAGGATAATAATGCCTTTTGAAGGGGCAGAAGAGATATTCTATCCCATTCCTCCCGAACAGCTTTCCAGAGTCCTGTTAGGTTTTGGGGACAATGTTTGGATAATGCAGTTTTTAAAAGTCCGAAAGCATAAAAATCCATAGGTGACACATCGGGAGATATAGTAGGGATATCTAGTTTTATTTGAGAGACAGGCACTACGTATTGGGTTAGAAGAACAAAACTGGGTTTCTCAGCTGTTGGGTCTATTGCCTTATGAAATAACTCAATTAATTGCCCGTGAATCAGAAGAAAAAGCTAACGACTATAAGCACGTTAAGCAACTACTACTGAGAAAATTTAAGTTAAGCCCTGAACAGTTTCGGCAAAAGTTCGTTGATCATATTAAAACATTGCGTAATACGTGGAAGGACTTCACGTTTGAATTAAAAAATTATTTTGAAGAGTGGCTTGCTGGATTAAATGTAACAGATTTTGACTCTTTAAAACAACTTATTATTACTGATCAGTAAAAGAAAAGGGTCCCCGCTGCTATCCGAGACCATTTCATTGATGATTGGTCTAAATTCATTAATCCTGAAGAGTTGGCTGAAAAACTAGATGAATATGAAAATATTCGGGCAGGGATAAAAGTACTTCAAGTAGAAAATAAAACTTTTAGGCATAATTCTAAGCCCAAATCTGGTTATAAATTTTATGAAGGATCCCATAATCAGTATTCAAGACAGAGAAATGTTAACGATTCCATGCTGACAGATGGTAATTTCAAAGTGGGTTTTAAAAACAGTTTTGATAATAAATACAATCTGAAAGATAAATTTTATAAAACAGACGAAAGGAAAAGGGAATATAATTCTGGCATCCGCAATGAAAAGGGTGAGCCGAAATGCTTCAATTGTAATGATTATGGACATATAGCGATGGATTGTCCACAGCCTAAAAAAAGAAATTATTCGCAGGAAATGTAATGAAAAGGGTCATACTTTTAAAAAGTGTACGTCTAAGAATCCAGACTTGACAAATGTTAAAAATAATTATCCGTGAACCAGAATTCAGGTGTTTCACCAGCTGTATATTTAAAGTATGCTCGCATCAATAATGGAGAAGAAATTACTGCAATCATAGATACGGGTTCTAGTTCGTGTTTATTGAAACAGTCTGCGGCTAAGAGACTGAATCTTATTGTAAAACGTGATGTGGAGGAATAGTTTGGCTTTGGGAACCAGAATAAACCAGCCGCTAGAACATTGGGAAAAGTAACTGTTAACTTAGAGATTGATAATGTGGAAGGAAAGAACATTACAGTTCTAATTGTAGGAGATGAAACGCAACCATGCGACTTATTAGTTGGTCGAACATGGATTGATTTACCACATATTGCATAGCCAAGATAGGTAATATCTTGCACATACGCTATGCTAATGACTGCCCATTTTCACAGTTGCAAAATGATAGCAACACTCCGCGAATTAAACTGAAGGTTTCCCAAGAAACTCAAATCGAAAGTAATACGGTTAATTTCGTGAAAGTTAAAACTGATGAAATAAATAACGGTTATGTTTTAATAAGTGGATCGGAAGATGAGTTAGGCTCATTATTGGAAGTAATACAGGGAGAAACAGTGATACCAGTCATTAACTACAGCGATCGAAAACTAATTTTGAAAGAGAATCAATGTATCGGTAGAGCGGAAGTAGCATAATTAGTTGAACCAAGTTCAGATCAGAAAACTGAAAATTCAAGTCAAAAGGAAATACTGATAATAAATGAAATTAAGAAGTTTAGGAGACCGATTACTTTAGAAGAAATTAAAGTTAATAACAATATTACGCCAGAGAGAAAACAGGAAGTTTTACATTTGATAAATGAGTATCGAGATTGTTTTGCATTAAATATGGAGGAATTAGGGTGTACAAACTTAACAAAAATGGATATTAAAGAAATTAGTAAAAGGGAGTAAGCCTATTTGCATGAAGTCGTATAAAACCAATACCGCAGCGCGTGCTTCTATAAAGAAGATAATAAATGAATGGAAGAAATATGGAATTGTTACTGAAACAAGATCTCCGTATGCTAGTCCAGTTTTACTCGTAAAGAAAAAAACAGGTGAATTACGATTAGTGATAGATTATAGAAAATTGAATTAGCAAACTGTTAAAGATAAATTTCCACTCCCTAGGATAGATGATCTTCTTGAATGTCATAGTGAGTGTAAAGTTTTCACTACATTGGACTTAGCTCATGGATATTTGCAGATTCCTTTATCTGAAGAAGAGAAACTGAAAACAGCTTTCATCACTCCAGATGATACAATTTGAACGTATGATCTTTGGGTTAGCTAATGCACCTGCAGAATTTCAGAGACTTATGAATCAAGTTTTAGGTCCATTGCTTAATAAAGAAGTGTTGTGCTATTTGGACGACATATTAATTCCGGCTAAATCTTGAGAAGTAATGATGTAAAAACTTAGGAAAGTGTTTGACAGATTGAGAGAAGCAATGCTGACATTGAAACTGACAAAATGCGAATTTGGAAAAGATGAAGTTGAGTATTTGGGATTTCTAATAAAATCAAATGGTATGCAACCTGGACCAAGAAAAGTACGAGCCATATTAAACTTTCCTAAACCAACCAATGAACACGAAGTTAAACAATTTTTAGGTCTTACAAGTTTCTTTAAAAGGTTTGTACCGAAATACGCAGAGAAAGCTGAGCCGCTAACGTGACTGACGAGGAAGGATGAAACATTTCGTTGGAACGAAGATCAGCAAGAAGCATTCAGTACTTTAAAGGATCATTTAACTAATGAACCAATACTAGCATTATATAATCCGGAAGCAGAGACTGAAGTGCACACAGACGCGAGCAACAAAGGACTGGCAGGAATGCTGTTGCAAAAAGGTGAAGATAGAAAGTGGCATTTAGTTTATTGTGTAAGTAAAGGAACAACAGAAACAGAAAAGAATTATCATTCAAGCAAATTAGAATTAATGGCTATAGTTTGGACTTCGACAATTTTTAATTGGAATCCGATTTACGGTAATTACAGACTGCCAAGCTTTAGTTTATTTAAACGCGAAGAAAACTTCAAATCCTCAGATAGCAAAGTGGAGTAATCTGATCCAAGAATACAATCTTGAAATAAAGCACAGACAAGGCAAAAGAATGAGTCACATAGATGCATTGAGCCGATTGCCAGTTGATCAGTCAGAAGAAACTTTAGACTCTATAATTGAAAACAAATTGGAAGTTTGTTTAACGCTAACGATAGATGAACAAATTCTTATGATTCAGCATTCAGATCCAGAATTAAGCAAATTAATAGACATTTTAAAGAAAAAGATAAATGATAGAACGAATGCAGAGAAATATGTAACTGAAAATTACGTCTTGAAGAATAATCGATTGTTTCGTAAAGTGAAAGATCAGGAAAAGGAGAAATTGTTATATGTCATACCTAAATCGATGAGAAAAGGTATTGTAGTAAAATTTCACGATCTTTTGGGACAATTTTCAGCAGACAGAACTGTTGCCAAAATCAAGGAATCATACTGGTTTAAAGGAATGAAACGATATGTTAGGCGTCACATTTCGATGTGTTTCGAATGCCTAGTAAATAAAATGCCTAGTGGTAAGAAACAAGGAGTACTGCATCCAATTAGACCTGGTAGAAGACCTTTTGCAATTATACATATAGATCATTTAGGACCATTCGTAAAACGTTCAAGAGGAAATACAGAATTATTTGTAATAATTGATAATTTTACGAGATTTACACGCTTATATCCTATGAAAAGTACTGCAACCAAGTATGTGTTAGTTGCATTGAAGAGTTTTGTAGATGATTTTGGATTACCAGAAAAAATTATCAGCGATAGAGGAACATGTTTCACAGCGAAGGAATTTCGAAAGTACTGTCAAAATAATGGAATCAGTCATACACTCAATTCAACTCAACATCCAAGTGGTAATGGAATGGTGGAAAGAGCGAATCGAACAATTTTGGCTACGATTAAAACGAGTATGGAAAATCCGAATCAGAGAGACTGGGACAAAAAGATTAAGGAATGCGAAAGAAATATAAACAATATGATAAATAAGACTACAAATAAAACTCCTTTCGAAATGCTTCACGGTTATTCACCAAAATTTAACGACGGATTGATGAGGATGATTACAGATGAAGACGCAAATGAATGGGAGAATCCAGTAATCTTACAGAATGAAGTTAGAAAGAGAATTGAAGATATGCAGATGAAAATGAAAGCAAATTATGACAAGAAGAAAAGCAATTCTTTAACATTCGAACGAGGAGAAATAGTAGTTATGAGAAGAGTACCTAAATCAACTGGAGAATCAACCAAAACACAACAAAAGTATCGAGGACCTTTGGTAGTTACAGAAGTTTTACCAAGTGATACCTATAGAGAGAATTAGAAGAGAAGGTGAAAGGACATTTCTTTACTACTACAGCTCATGTGAGCAGCCAATTAAAGTCATGGCAGTGTCAAGCTGAATCAGAAGAAGACGATGATGATGGTGATGACATTAGTGTTACTGGGGATAACGATAACAACACGCCGCATATTACTAAAACTAGGACACGGAAAAAGAATAGAAAACGACGCTGAATCTATATGACAGCTAAAGACTTTCGAACTATAAACATTAATATTACAGATTTAATTTTTTTAAATATAAGTTCTTAATGTTCCGAGGTCGTAACTAAGTCAGGATGCCCTAATGTAAACGCAACAACGTATTAATTTTATTTAAAATGTATTTTCACGATTGGCAACAACAGTTTTTTTTTCAGAACGATAATAATTTGAACTGTAATTTTTTGAGCAGTAATGTTGACGGTAATGTTTCTGAATAAAGCAAGTAATTAACAATTAATGTTTGACGGAATGTGTTTTTAATAAAGGAACTAATTAATTGCTAACAGATGGCACTGTGGATAGAGCGATGATATTTCATTCAGAAAAATTGGCGATAAAATATGTTCCTGATAGTATCTGGAGTTAATCTTGACATTTGTTTGCACTCTCTTTATTTTTAACTTGCCATTATAAGAAAAACCAGCAAGAATCATGAATCCCTTAGAAAAACTTTCTTTCGATTCTTTGAACCATGTACTTAAATTTTTTTCTCCTCTTTTATGATAATAAATGGCTCTTTTTTTGTTACAGTCATTTAAATACACCCATGCTTCATCTATTGTGACAATTGTTTTCCATTTTTCTTTGGATAAGTGTTTCTCATATAGAATTCTGCAGCGCGTCCTGCGTTGAGCGATATGCTTTGGAAGAAGACGATGCACATTGCGTTTTTTCGTTTTCTTAAGATTTAAATCAACGTTTACCATTTTGTTTACAGTGGACACCGAGTATTTTAATGATTTTGCAATTATCCTTTGACTAGGGGGATTTTCTTTTAACATTAAACAACGTACCTTTGCGATAGTCGAAAATGTCCGTTTTTTCCTTGGATACTTGTTTGGAATTTTGACCATGTAATTAACACCATGAATAGCAAAATCGTATTTATCCGATCATGCGTTTTTTTAATTTTTGTTTTGAATTACCTTATTGTTTAAAATTCTTACTTTCTTTAAATATATAAATATTACCGTAATAAATGGAAATTTACGAAAAGAGAGATTAAAATAATTATAGAAATTTTGAAAAAAAAATGTTTAAATACTGTTCTTCATAAGAAGATGAAGAAAACCATGCCACTCAGAAGGTTAAAAAGATGAGTGGATTGCAATACACTTGTTCACCTATCACTTGTCACTGCAATACATATGCCACCAATCATCTATCACTAAAATCACAAATCACCTCTCACTGCAGTACACTTGCTCCAGAGCCCATAGCTTGGACTCTGTAACAAGTATATTGAAGTGATGGGTTTCTATATAGAAAAATAGACTATAAGTTTCTTCACTGAGTTAAAACAAATCTTCACAAAATTCAGTTAATAAATTCCTGCTTGTATTTGAACTCCCTCATACTTGCAATAAAATCATTATTGATACAGTGCACAGTAAATGCACATGCTTGATTGACGTCAAATAGTTATGACAAATGTCTGATGTCATCGGTTTTATAACCTATGAATCGGAATCCATTTTCCTTTTCAAAACGAATTATAGAAAAGAAATGGCTAAGGAAATATCTGCGTCTTTTGGACTTAAATGATGCCGCAGCTGATATTGTTACAGCTAGTGACATTAACATCGTCGTTACTTATAGTAGTTCACGTAAGGAATGAATCATGGAATGCAAGTAAACAGAAAGTATCAAAATTTGTTTTCGTCAGTTTCGCTTTTGAGTAGATATTTTTACTATTGAAAAAGCAAATTTATTTCCATCATATTCTATATCTAAAGAGATAATAATGTTAACCTTTCTAATTTCACTACCTTAACAGAAATTTGAAAAAATGAAATAGAAAAGAAGATGATGATTATCTGTTTAATTGGATACACATGAAGTAACAAATGCATGTACATTTAAAATCACTTCTCGGATATAAAATTAATGTGAACTTGACTACGTATTTTGATTAATGTGAACCGAGTGTCATCGTGGTGTAATTGAAAGCACATCTGGCTAACAACTGGAAGGTTAAGAATTCGAATCCCGTAGATAGTATGGCCCAGTTTTCATGGTTCTGGTTTTTACAAAACCTGATGGCTCTACAAATTTCTTAAATTCTAAGTAAAAGCGATAGCAGATTATTTTGCAAAGATTATGTAATTTTTTGAACGATACATTATTACATGTATAAATCCTAAATTATGAATTAAAAATAAATAAAATCAGAAAGCTTTCAAATTTCATATTACGCTCAAAGGGCGCGTTTTTTTTTCATTTACAGACGCATGTCCGTTTCGAGAGTATTTGAGCTAACGCCACTTTGGGCTCATAATATTTCAAAACAGCGTATCTTTAGAATTTCCGATAGGCAGTCTCGCGCGCTGGAGATGAAAATGATTTTTTTTTTTTTTTTTTTTTTGCACAGTGTTGTCACTGCTCGCTTTGAAATTGTTGAGTTTTTTTAATCAAAAATTCGTTTTACAAAATATGAAACAGATAATAAAACAAATTCGAAATTCCATATTTGGGCTTCCTAATTCCCATGTTAGGGTGGAGGACTTCGTTATTCAGAATTTGATGATTCTAGGTATCGTTGTTTTTTCCCAGTGCGAGACATATATACGCATTCATCGAGATTCATCATTATTTAGTTTCTTTAAATATAATACAAGGCGATACTACTTAGTAGCTACAATTTGAAAAGTGGTACGACGCGATTTAAATGATTCGACGCAAAATGCCGTTTCGAGACTAAGAGCCCTTCCGGGTTAACGAACCTTTGAGCTAATAATACAGCAAATTTTATCGTAAAGCTTCATATAGTTTAGTATCATCTACTCATTAATAATTCATTTCTTCCCATCTTTCTTCAATTCGTGTATAAAGTTCACATCTGACTTTATTTTGAGAGATCCCAAATAAGAGAACATTTATATTCCTTTCAGAAAATATTAGAATATTGTACTTCGTTGTTTTTAGGCGCAGTTTTCTACAGCATTAAAGAAATTAATTACACTCCTGTTAGTAATTTCGTTGACACAAGTCTATTAAAAAATGTGAAAACGGAGCACATTTCTAAAAATAAAACTTAACTTAAGAGTAATTAAGAATTCTATATTACTTATATATAACCTTGTCTCATATCCACCGATTTGATATCGATGGTTAACAGAGGAACCTAGAGGGTGGGAATAAACCCTGCCCTTTTAACTTTCTAAATACACTATAAAGTATTTTCTCCCTTCTTCCAGCATGCCTTCGTGGTGTAAAGATAGAACACTTGGCGCATGTTCGAGTCCAGGCGAGGGTATTACTCATATTTCAAGTCTCCCGTATTAAAAAAAAAATAATGTCTCTACAGTGGCGCCCGAACTAAAAAGTCGTGGACAATAATACATCACCATCAGGATTTGGTGATTGGGTTTCCAAATACCGAGTTGCCCTTTAAAAGGGAAAGTACGCCCTTTAAAAGGGGGAGTATTTTCTTCCTCCTTCCAGTTTGCCATCGGGGTGTAGTGATGGCACACTCGGCGCGTATTCGAGAGGTCCAGCTACGAGTCTTGGTGAGAACATTGCTCATTTTTCATGTATCTTGCTTCAAAATAACCAAATGACTCTACAACACTGTAAGGGATAATGAACCGTAATATTGTCAAATCATTAAATACGACGAGTGAATATACTCCAACAAATATTATCTTTTCATTCTATAAGGATCGCAATCTGATAATTTGTATCTTTCTTGAGAAAGGACATAATAATCATGAAGTAAGAAAATGAACAAAATGAAATTTTGATATGCTCTCAGCTTACATATAACCTTTAAATTATCAAACCTCAACGCCTTCCTAATGATATATTCCCTGACAGCTATAACTATATTGGCAGGAGTCAGAGAGTTATTCGATTTATCTTTTTGTCAATTTCATACCTACACTTCTCTATTAAAATTTGTATCTACCATGTTCCTATAGTTCTTACGTTTCTAATTGTCCTAAGATAACCATGCTACTTTTCTTATTATCTTATAAGGTATTTTCTACCTCTTTTCCGCATATCATCGTGGTGTAACTGGAAACATACTCGGCGCGTAATCGGAAGTTCTTGAGTTCGAATCCCGGCGAGGACATTGTGAACTTCTTCAGTTTCCTCATGTCAAAAAATTCTAATGGCTCTACAAGTGGCGCCCAAATTTAAAAGGTGGTGGACGATAATTAGTCATTATCAGGATTTGGTGATTGGGTCCCTTAATTCCCAGTTGCTCTTTGAAAGGGGGAGTATATACGGTATTTTCTCCCTCCTACCCCATGTTTTCGGGAGTGTAACTCGAAAGCGCGCTTGACAGGTATTCGAGAGGCCCTGAGTTCGATTCCCGGTGAGGAAATTGCGGTTTCCTAACTTCGAAAAATTCTTTAAAAATTTTTTTAGAAGCGGCGCTCGAAAACAAAGTGTACGATAATTCGTCACCAACAAGATTTGGTGACTGTGTCCTCTCATACCCAGTAACCCTTTAAAAGAGGAAGTATTTAAGGTATTTTCTGTCTACTTTCCGCATGCCTTCGTGGCGTAACTGGAAGTACCCTCGACCTGTTCAGGAGCTCCGGAGTTCGCATCCCTTTGAGCGCAGTGCGGATTTCTGCAATTTCCTGAATCAATATAACGTAATGACTCTTCAACCTTGTTGAAAAAAAGAAAGCTTTTAATTTCTATCTTTACTTGAAACTATAGTAAATCATCATTCTTTAATTAGCATGAACAGACAAGTCTAAAGTAGTCTCAAATAGGACAGACCTCAACGGACAAGTCTCTAGTTGGCTAAATTGCCGAAATCGTTTACTTTTAGTACATACTAGGTGTACCCGCCCGGCGTTGCCCGTGCATTTAGAAAATGCAGATAAGTGAATAGCGCAGGAATAGTAGTGTAGGACATGTAGACTGTCTCTCTCTCTTCCCCCCCCCACAAGCTACAAAAAAGAAATGAATTGTAATTAATCGATTTAATGTATCGTCAAAACAGCAAACTAACGCTAGAATAAAGAAATCAATTGTTACAATCGAACGTTATTTGAAAACAAATAATAATATCAGTGAGTCAAAAAAACCGTGATTAATTAATTATAAATAATTTTTTTAAAATTTTTCTAATTCAAAAATCGAAAATCGGGCTTCGAGGTCTGGTGGCCAGCCCCTTTGTGCTTCCGTATAAAAAATTCCAGGTCCCTGCGTGCGATAGATTTGGCTGGAGAGCTCAGTCAGACAGACAGACAGACACATTACACTTGCTTTTATTATTATAGATGAAAGAACGAACATACTGTACTGCTAAGTACACTGCTGCCATTAAAATTACAACACCATGAAGGAAAGTAAATGCAAAAAAGATATTTATTGGACGTAAACATTATGGCATGAAAACAAAATGATTAAATTTGTAAGCATTTTGGAGGTTTACAGGGGTATGAAATTAGTAGAAACAGATGCCACCCCTGGCAGCTAAAACGGCCCTTACATGGTTAGACATGTAGTCGAACTGGGCTTGGGTGACAAAAACGGGCAACTCATTCCATGTTGTTTCAAGTCTATGCCACGCTTCATTAACCGTATTAGCTGGAGAGAGGTGGCGGGCCAGTCTCTCAGCAAACCAGGACCAGATGTTTTCTGTGTGTGACAGATTTGGAGACCGTGCAGGCCAGAGCATCAGTGAATATCCTGTGTACCGAAAAAGGTCAGAACACGACGTGCAACATGTGGCCTTGCATAATCTTGTTGGAAGATGGTGTTTGGCAGACCTCGAAGACTGGACGCAAGATGTCAGAAATGTACCGATCAGCATTCGAATTACTGTCGATCCGAACTAGTGATGGGCGTGTCGTGTGCCCCATGGCTGCCAAACCATCACATCAGGTGCAGGGCTTCTATGCTGATATCGAAAGGAAGCAGGAGACGTGCGGTCTCCTCGAAGCCACCAGACACGTATACGACCATCAGAATACTATACTCAGAACCGAGACTTCTAAAAAGACGACATTTACCCCTCCTGCATCCAACTTTATCGTTTGGCGCACCAGAGTCGCCATCTCTCTCAAGCTGCATTGTCAAGGGAAGCCGAAGTAATGCCCCCCCCCTGCTGGTAGTCCATGCTGTTGAAAACGTCGACGCACCTTACGAGCTGATAGTGAGCGTGCTACAAACATGCCTATTTTCTGACTAATGGTCTCCGATGACAGGGTTAACCGTTTTGCAAGGCTAATCTTACAATATGTTTGTCCTCTCTGGCGTTAGTCATGGGAGGGTGTTGAGATCCTGCGTGTCGTTCTGTATATCCCTCAGCAATACATTGATTCTTTATTCGCACGACAGTGGCTGGATGTCAACCAATGTGACCGGCAATATCACGAAACGATAACCTACACTTTCGATAGGCAACGATCCTGCCTCTATCGAATTTCGAAATTTGATGCTAACTGGATATCAAGCAATGTGACCGGGAATATCACGAAACGATAACCTACACTTTCGATAGGCAACGATCCTGCCTCTATCGAATTTCGAAATTTGATGCTAAGCATTTCCTGTTTTTATTCGACACATAGCTCGATATTCGAAGAAAACTCAAACCTTAAAAAGCACTTTGCGAATGAGAAATCCACTACAGAACTTTCCTTTTATGCAATGCTTCAGATGTCGCTTCTCCCTTTTGCGTCGTCTAAATGCGCTGAAATACTAATCATCTGCACATCCCAAATTCTTCTTCCTTTCATGTTATTTTGACGTTCGTCAGGTCTGGTGCTATTTTATGGTGATTTAATAGCCTGCAGTATATATTTTGGTAAGGAATAGAATACAGTGTACGGTTTAGTTGAGCGTAAAGCATACACGGTGTACATCACAATCGATGATGTCTGATTAACATACAGGTTACTAAAATATAACATAGAGTGATTAACATACAGTTTACCAGTATTTATAAATATTACTTGAATCATCTGTTCGTTTAGCAGTCCTTACTGTTTAGTGTAAGTCTTAGAACGTATTACCCACGAATACCTAGGTATTATTGAAATGGCAAAATAAAAATTCTTTTACAAAATCACACTGAAGAAACAGAGAAATTGTAACACAATTCTCGAGCATTTTGAGTAATTTTAAGTGTTCTGTTCCATACATGTTAAATATGTTATGTTTCAGAGAAAAAGAAGATAAGAATTTCCTACCTTTGGGTGATTTCTCTTTCACTGTATTGTTGTTTTCTGATCTGACTGGAGGCGGCGATTCTGTTTTGTAAAACACAATAAGAAATAAGTGATTTTCAATGATATATTGCTATTAACAATTGCTATGGAAATCATTATAAATGAACTTTAATCACATTTATTATTTTAAAACATATAATTATTTGTTTTAATTACTATTTTGAACAACAAATCATTCTCAGTTTCCCAGCAAAAGGAGATAAATAAATTAAGACTTACTCTGAAATTATGGCTTAGGTACCCTATCAATAAATTAACAGAAATTATAACAGAAAATTGTTTGCGGTCTGATTAATTTTTATCACCTATCACAAAAATTTAAAGCTGGAATTTTATCTGAATCATATTAAGATGAATAATTAAATTGAAAATTACTACAAAGGTAATTTGATTATTAGTCATGTTACTTATTATTTACGCAGTAACATTCCATACAACTAAAACTAATTGTAGTAGCGACTAAGGGGTCACCGTTCCAGTGAAAAACTGTAACAATAATTTTTTTAACACTCATTCAAAAGCCGACTGTTAATTGCTCTCCAATAAATCTAGAGAGAAATTATTTCATGAATAATAAATGAAATGATTAACAATTAAATTATTAATTAAAATTATTATTATACTTACTTATTAATTATACATATAATACTTATTAATTATAAATTATTAAAAGTAACTTAACTAGTTAATTTTCAAAGTAATTATTTATTTTAACATTCTAGCTGTTACCTCAAACTGCACCCCTTTTTTATTTTTTTCCCTCATAGCACAGAAATACAGAAAAATTCTGTTCCGCGGGGATTTTTACTTCACTTTGGCTTAGAAGTCAGGTGGTTGTAATTATAGCTGAAATATCAAGTTCGCCCTTTACACCGTTAAGAGAGAACAGATGGAATGAAATATTGATTGCACTGCCGTTGAATGCTTATAAGTAGATTAGCTCATCCTTACTATTCAAGCCTCTGGAAGGAACTTTTAATACAATATCATTTTTTTACAGAAGTTGTAAGGATCTTAAGTTTTACTAACGTTTATTTTATTTTAAATCTTTACTATCACTTCTTATTTTCTACTTCCGGCCAGAATTATAAGCGTTAATGTATTTATGCAAAGTTTGTCTGGCGAACGCCAAGTATTTAAGTTGTGGCTTTTTGCCAAGCGAGAGAGAGGAAGCAGTTAGTCGAAGCAGGCCGCTTACCTTAGAAGTTTACTCAGTTGCTGGTTGCCTTCCAGGCCAGAGGTTTTAATCCTCTTGATAATTTTTAAACGTATTGTAGTGTTCACAGTTCTCTGTACTACATACGGCTTCCTGTTAATATAAGGCCAATCTTCCACGTTTATCATTTTAAAGTTAAATTAGAGTTTAGTTTTATCTTTTATATTTTTACGTTTAGACCCCAAGTAGTGGGTCTGTGTATTCCGAAGTACGGAAGTTATTGTAAATAGAGAAAAATAAAGGGTTTTGTATACCCTTCTTGTGTATCCTGTCTACTTCCCACAGTTTTGAACATAGCTTTAGTAAGCTCTCTGTTCCGAGTCAGGTCCTTGCATGTTCCCGAAGAAGGTAGACGGAACATTGAAACTGATAAAGTTTCATATTAAAACAGAAAACTGGAAATGAGATTTTTTATTTCTTATTTTCCCAGATGATTTTTTAACCGGTACACTGGATTTTTACCGTACCCTGGAATTTACCGGTACACTGGAGGATAAAACTGAAAGAGAATGCTACATACAAGCAAGATAGCATAAAAATCAGGTATTTAAGCAAGCCATGTGAGGAAAACTGGTGTTGACAGGTATATAAGCAAGGCTGTGATCAGGTATATGAGATAGCCATGTGAGAAAAACTGGTGTTGACTGGTAAGAATGGTACATAAATGCAGGTAGCATAAAAATCAGGTATATAAGCAAGCCATGTGAGAAAAAATAGTGTTGACAGAATACTTCTCACTCCATCATGGGCAAAAATAATTTATTGTAAATTTTAAGTACTGAGGATTCTGAAATATACTGCTAATAGAAAAGCAAAATATTGCTCCGAAGACAAAGCTCTACAATGAATGTAAATTTACTGACCTAAAGTACTCTTAAGTAATAGGTCAACACCGGATATCTCCACTGCGAAGTGCGATTCAACTTTCCACATGCCGTGGCACATTGGGATGGGTGTATTCTTGATTATTGAAGGATATTGTCTAGCAGTGAGACACCGCTTCCAAGCATCCCAAACATCTCAAATAGAATTTAAATCCGGGGAACGTGATAACCAGGTGGAGGCATGAATGTCCTTTCTGCCAAGACAATCCTACACAGAGGCTTAGTGCTGACATGGAGCATTATCGCCCATCATACACAATTTATTGCCAAAAGTACCACGTAGCGGACTAACATGAGGCATCAAAACGTTTTCCATGTATCAAACATCGATCATATTCCCAGATTGCATGTGCACGTAGTTTCGTGCGGACACTGGCATGCTGCTCCACACGATAACACTACAAAAACCATTTTAATCTCTTTCACGGGTATTTTCCAGATGATAAGCTCCGTCATTCTCATCCCAGATCACTTGCCACCTACAGTCAGATGAAAAATTGAACCTAATTTAATGTCAGAATAGTACATACGCTTAGTCGATATCAGTCAATTGCGATCCTGAAGACACCACCGTGAAAGGGTGCAGCGGTGAGCTGTCGATTGTTGGACAAACACAATACAGCTTTAAGCGTAATCCTTCCTCGTCAGAAACGCCTGGCTACGGGATATCTGAGTTCTTGTGGTAGGTAGGTAGGTTACGGAGGACTGGAACGCCTGGCGTCTAACAGAGGTAAACAGGCATGTGTTCCAAGCCCTCCTCTAACTACGGCAGAAGCTTCCTGGAACACACGAGGCTGCACCAGGAGATTATTGAGGTTGTCAAAGGGAAGTACATGGCCTTACAAGGGCATTAGTAGTGTTGCGTGCGTACGGGTTCGTTATGAAATGAATGCACAAGTCCGATGAAAAATGAACAAAAATTTATTATTATCACAACAAAAATGCTTAAATTTTCTCAAATTATCATGCAGTATTACAATATCTCACAGTAGTTATCTTTTAACTACTCAAATGTCCAATAAAACGTAATTCAAAACAGCTAAAGAACGCTAATCCGCGAATTCGCTACAATCAACAAGAGCAGTTTTCTAAATAACAACAAACTAAGCAACTACTACAAACTGAGATGTTTTCCTCCTTTTATAAGATTTTAAAATCACGCGCTAGAATTTTCCAGTACTTTCTCGAAATCAAAAAGAGATATTTATTTATTCAATGCACGCGCTCTTGTATTTTCAATTTTCCGGCTTAGCTTTCTTTTAATATTCGTCACGCGCTGCACTACGCGAGAAATAAAACAAATTAATTTATAATTGAACTAATATTAGCTTTTTAAATACCAAATTCGTGACACTGCCCCCTTCCCAAGGACTGCACGTCCCGGGCAGTACAATCCCTGGACAGGAAGCTAAATTTACAACTGTGGCATAAATGCATTAATAAGCATTATATTACAATAATAAACAACATGAACAATAAATGCAATACATAAAACAAATCAAATGCTATCAAATTAAAATCAAATACTAAATGCAAATCAAATACTAAATACAAATCAAATCAAAGACACATTTAAAAACAAAATGGACCATGGTCTTATACTATTTACAATTATTTACATTATGTACTATGGCCATAGTAATAAGCTAACCTGTCGTAAGAGTTCGAAGACTCACGGATCCGAACCACGACGTCATTCGTGTTCAGCACTGTATATGGACCATCCGAAGGTGACTGTAATTTAGGACTCAGTCCTTTTCGTTGAATCGGGTTCCACAACCACACCTTGTCTCCTTTGTTGGATCTATGTCTAGTAGCTCTTGTGTCGCATCTGGTCTTCATTTTCTCCGTCGCCAAGTTGACTCGCTTTCGTGCAGAACGATGCATCCTCTCAAACCGGGGCTGGGCATCTTGGTTGTGTTCCTCAGGCGATGAACGCGCATCCGCAGGGCGACTAAACAGGCGGTCACAAGGCAGACGAAGGTCTTGACCGAAGAGCTTCTGAGATGGAGAATAGCTGGTAGTCTTGCGTTTCTTTTCGACCCTGGTATGATTTCGGCAGCTTCCCGAGCTGGATCTTTCGGACAAGGCGTCGACATTTCCAGGCGAGGATCCCTTTTGAGGATGGACAGTCATGCCATCAGATGCTGGAAGCAGTTTGTTGTTTTTCAAGTCTAAGGAAAAATTGTATTTCCTTAAAAAGTCCAATCCGAGTATGCACGGATCTGTGATATCCGCCACATATGCCGTGTGATGGTAGGCGGCACTTCCAAATGTGATTTTCACGTTTAACTTCCCAGTTATGTCGATCTTATCACCAGACGCAGTCTGAAGGGTAACGCAGGATGGCGTCCAAATAAGTTTATCTTTAAAATGCTCAGCTAAATCTTTCCTAATGATGGTAACATTAGCTCCTGTGTCAATGATCATATTGCAAGGAACTCCATCGATATTCCCATTGATGGACAGTCCGTTATTGTTGCCACTCACTATAGAGATCTTAAGCGCTTTAAAGCAGGGTTTTTCATTATCTGGCAACCTCCGTTCCTTGATATGGTCATTAATTTGTTTCCTGCGTCGTTGCTCAGAAATTGTCTCAATTTTCGTACCCTGGGGTGTTCTGCAATTCTTTCGTACGTGGCCTTCAGCTCCACATTTCCAGCACTTTGGTTTCTTGTCAGTCCTTTTCCTTCCCGTGGCATTTAATTGTCTGCTTAAATCGTATGCCTTATTTTCCGTGCTCTGGGGAGTTCTGCAGTTCCTTCGTAGGTGGCCTTCAACACCGCAATTCCAGCACTTTAGAGTCGGTTTCGTTTCACCACTATTCCGTCTTAAAGCATTCACTGGTCTTGTCAACTCATCCGTTTTATTATCCGTGCCCTGGGGTGTTCTGCAATGCCGTCGTAGGTGACCTTCAGAACCCCATCTCCAACATCTTACAGCCACTTTGTTCTCACTGCTACTCCGTATCAAAGCATCGACTTGTCTGGATAAATCATCTAAACGAGCCATCAATTGGTCCCCTGGGTCGTGGACTCGCACAGCTCTGACTGGGTAGCGATCTCTAAGAGTTGCTTGCTGGGCTGCCTCCAATTTCACGGCGTACAACAGAGCGCTTTTTACATCCTTTACATCTGCCATTCGTAGGGCCTTCTGTGTTTCGGGATCCCGGATCCCATCGATGAAATATTGCAGGGACAGGATTTCCCTTGTTTCTGTCGGGCACTCCGAAAAGGCGTGATGTGACAGCCTTTCAACATCCGTGGCGAGCTCCTGAAGTGATTCGGTGGGCTTCTGTTGACGGGATTTTAATTGAAGCCTGCTGTAGTCTTTTAAACATTTCTCGCCAAAGCGCAGCTCCAAGGCGCCGGACAGAGCTTCGAAATCTAACCTTTTGTTTTCGGGAAGAGTCTGAAGAATATCCGCTGCGTCGGCTCTTAAAGAAGCGGCGAGATGACAGGCCTTAGCTTGGGAATCCCATCCATTCGCATCCGCAACGATAGAAAACTGGGTCTTGTACACTTGCCAGGATGTCTTCCCATCATATGTGGATAGCTTCAGAAATGGACGAGCAGGCATCGGTAAGAATTTAAAATCATCACTCTTGCTCCCTGCCGTCGCTACGAATTTCTTTAGAGTTTCCATTTCTTTGGCAACTGCAGAAACTCTCTCATCAATTTGTTGTTCGACTTGGTGTTGGACGGCACAGACTCTTCCTTCAATTCGTTCCTCTACAGCCGAAACTCTCCCTTCTATATGTTCTTTTACAGAAGAAACTTTTTTTTCTATTTCTTCTTTCACCGAAGAAACTCTTTCTTCAATTTGATCTTTTACGAAAGAAACTTTTTCTTCAATTTGTCCAACTTTATTTTCAACTGTGTCAATTCTGCCTTCCATAGCTTCAAATTTATTTTCTATTATGCAGGTAATTTCTCTTTTCATTTCTTCTTGACATGCTTCAATCTTTTTTTGACCAGCTTGAACGGCTTTCATTTCGTCCTTAACGGATTCCTGGCCCAATTTCATTTCTTCTTTAAATGAGGCAAAGGCTGATATTAACTGCCTTAATTGCTCTTCCATCGCTCTTGTTATTGGCATTCAAACCCCACTCCTGACACCAAAAATTGTTGCGTGCGTACGGGTTCGTTATGAAATGAATGCACAAGTCCGATGAAAAATGAACAAAAAATTATTATTATCACAACAAAAATGCTTAAATTTTCTCAAATTATCATGCAGTATTACAATATCTCACAGTAGTTATCTTTTAACTACTCAAATGTCCAATAGAACGTAATTCAAAACAGCTAAAGAACGCTAATCCGCGAATTCGCTACAATCAACAAGAGCAGTTTTCTAAATAACAACAAACTAAGCAACTACTACAAACTGAGATGTTTTCCTCCTTTTATAAGATTTTAAAATCACGCGCTAGAATTTTCCAGTACTTTCTCGAAATCAAACAGAGATATTTATTTATTTAATGCACGCGCTCTTGTATTTTCAATTTTCCGGCTTAGCTTTCTTTTAATATTCGTCACGCGCTGCACTGCGCGAGAAATAAATTCAATTAATTTAAATAATTGAACTAATATTAGCTTTTTAAATACCAAATTCGTAACAGTAGGATTGTATTACAGATTGAAGAGGCAAGCTGTGGTGTTACAGATAGTAGGTAGTTAAACTAAAAATACTTGGATAATATGACGTACGCATAAAAAGACATAAAAATGCATAGGCAACAATACACAAAGCACAATGAGTCACATGCATAAACAGAGAGCACAGAAAAAAAAAACAGGTACATACACACAGTCACTTAAGGCACAAAAAGACAAATGGAGTACATGAAGTCACATGAAAGCTGGAGTACAATGTTAGTATAAGGCAGTTTTGTTGTATAATAAATGCAGGTACATCTTGAATGATGAATGATGAGTTCATGAATACTCATGTGTGCAGAAGAGTGCAGTTAGATTGCTAAGGCGTTGCACGAAATTGACTTGCCATTCGAGGGGATGTTAGGAACATTATACTTGTCGTCATGGGCGTTGTAGTGCTAGAATGACTTCGCGCCTACGCGTCAGTTTTTTTTTTTTTAATGCTTCCCAAAGTTACAAACTAACACTGTCGGCGACGCTAAATCTTGCAAAAAAAATCTGCTTTTTTTTGCCTTTCTTTAAACTTTGCCATAATGCATCCGTTTGCAAAGTCACCTAATAATTTTATATCCGGAAGATATATTCATAATTTCACAATCCCCAACTGATTCCTTTTCGTTGAGATGTCACATCCAATAGTAGTTGCTTGCACGCGCGCCGAATGTCTTAAATAATATATTAGCGTAATCACGTGACCCACATGTTCAAAAAATAAAAAATTGTATACATATCCAGCTTCTCACTATGGCATCCATTGCTTTCCATGGAATTGGTAACTCTAAGTAAAGGAGGACTGGGTGCTACACTGTTAATTAATCCTTATGGTAGAGGTATAGTGGCCACGTCCTCCATCTCTTGTCCCTTGCATCACGTAACGAAATTTCCACTTGCTGCTGCATTAGCTTTAGTGGCTGTCACCTTTTGCAATGACAATTCCCCTTAGATTGTGTCAGCCAGCACAATTAATTAATTTCTGAACTGAAGAACGTTGAATAGATTCACTCAAGTTTTCTCTATAAATGATAAGTTTTGAAGAATTTGGCACAAATCTATATTTTTCGTTATTTTGAGAAATTTGATACTAAACCTTAATTATTAAAAAAAGCTATTCCCTAAATATTAAAAGGTTTCATTACTTTTAATAATAGCTTGAGCTAAAATTTGAACTTCCATTCTTCTTTTCTTCCACACAGTTTCTTGGAGAAAGAAGTTTAAGCTTAGACTGAGGCAATAAACACCATACAAACTTCCGCTTCTTCAAAGAGAGAAGCACGAAAGAGTATTAGATATAGACATAATGGGAAGAACTCATAAATAATTGAAACTGCTGTGTTTATCGCTTGGGTAAATCTACGACTTTACACTATGTATGATTTTCATTCTTTCTATGCAGGAAACAAATTTCGTATTTGTGCTATATCTCAAGTACGTTATCTGATCCGGATACATCCACAGAGCGAATGGTACGTATTGTAATTTAGCTGTTGGGTTTCTAAAGTAAACCACGAGTAAGTTGTTTTTCAATAATTATGTGGAAGGAATAATTCTTCTTGTTGGCTGAAATGATAATTAGGCTACCGAGAGGAGAATTAAATCCTATTTAAATTTGTAATCTATGTAGAGTACCAAAGTTTTGAGCTCCATTCTAAACATGTATTTGCTGATTTAATTATACATGATACATAATCTGCAATTGAATACTTCGTAGAAGCCAAGATTTTGATGGCATTAAACACTGATAATTGATGAATAAACTTACTTTTACGAAGTTCATTAGAGGGACGCTTTTTATACCTACCGTTATTAATGCATGTTCGTACAGAATGAGTACAAAAGAGTTGATTAAATTAATTTTACGAGCATATTTATTTCTGGTATGATTTTATAGCAAAGTGAAAATTACAGCATCTTTTGGAGGCATTACAAACTAGCAGCGTGAAATCTTTACTTACTGTGGAAGATGTAATCATCTGGGATGTACGTGAAAGTGCCCCAGACACAAGGAGCCACGGACGACACTTCTTTTTCTGTCGCAGAGAAGAGACCACCCTTCTCTTCTCGTATCCTATCCGCAGGCAAGACAAACAGTGTCACAGGCAGCATTATGACGCTGAGGACTACCAATAGAAAGCAGGCCCACTCCCAGGGTAGACCGGCGTCAAAACCGTACTGTAAAAATCAAATCCAAATAAGCATAAGATAGTAAAATATTATATTATAAAATGAATTTTTCTTATGTAAATCAGCCTATTCAATTATTTCGCAACATATTGCTATGAAATTTGTATTTAGATAGATAATTTTAGTAGAATTGTAAATAAAATTGTTGTATTTCTTTTGTAACACGAAAAAACAAAACAAAACAAAACAAAACAAAAAATACCTAAAGAGGAGCTGTGCCGGAAAAGTAAGAATACGTAGCCAATTACATTTAACACTGAGTAAATGGGTATCACGGTAATTTGGCGAGATATCGCCAAGCTGACAACGGTTTTGGCAAATTATTTTGGCGCCAAATTTGGCGATTTCTCGCTAAGTCGCGAAATTTGGGCGATTACTTGGTGACATTTTGGTCCTGTCTCTTTATCACTGTAATATATATTCAAACTGAATAAATGTACTTGACGACTATGTTAACTGCAACCGTAGTTCAACCCTTTTATTGCTTCCCGGTAATTTCGAGAAGCAGAAAAAGAAATATCTTGGCTAACTAGAAAAAAACTAGAAATATCTTGGCAGCCAGTTGAAAACTATTTAACGCCTAAGAAAGAGCATCTGCTCTCGGTTGCTTATTTATTGTAACCGGAATATGTTAATTAGGAGGACATTTATTCTATAATTAAGATAAATTCTTACCTTAATTGATTTATATAGGTAAGAATCATTATAAACAGATAATGTTCTTTGAATTAAATTTTATTGCTCTGTTTTTCGTATTAACTATGATTAATGAAATTTGATTTTAGCATCAGTGTTCTGTAGCTTTGCTAGATATGTTAAAATAGCTTCTCTTTATTTTTTAGTTCCTTTATAAAAATTTTGTCAAATTATGTCTATTCACAAATTTTGTGCTCTTTGGTTGTGATGTATATGCTAGTTCTTTAAATTTAAAATCTGAAAGTCCAAATTTTCTATTACTATGCCTAACTTTCACATCAATGCTTTTTACATTTTGCCTTCAAGACTAGTTTTCTTCTGAAATCATTTTTCTTTTCTAATCGCACGAAGCACCTAGTGCACAAGGCACAATAGTCTTTATAACAAAAACTTTCATTTTCTCATGACTATCGTTCAATTTAGCACATTTAATCCACCACCCGGCGGTTGGCTGTGGTGTGCTCATAATGGTTTCTTCCTTCCGTGGGATGGTATTATCCTGTTCGTTGTCCTGCAGGACAGCTTAGGTCAGGAGCCGTCTCGTCGGGTACAGCTGTTGCGAGTTGTAGTTCCGCTTGAACTGAGATAAATCCGAGTTAGCTTTCTCTTTAGATGCGCTTTGCATTTCGTTGTGTTTAACGTCTTTAGAAGTTTGAAGTGTAACTATTGATTATATTGTGTGATATTGTGAACATTACGAACATTTTTGTGGGAAATTCTAGAGTTCTGAAATATTTCTTTTGATAAAAATAAATTTTTACTAACCTATTATCGAACTCGTGCTATTACGAACCCGTGCTCAAGGAACAGTATTATTGCTGCATCATTCAACGTAATACGCGAATTATAATTCCAGAAAATATACACTTCAAGAGATTTTACAGGCAAAATTTAATATGCCTAACTGAAGTGTCCTGAAGCAAAAAATTGAAAGATAATTATATCCAAGCATTTGCGGTTTCATTTCTATCGCAGAACTGCAAGGTTTTTTTTCTAATACTGTCAGCTTTTAGAAGACGCATGCTTTTTTTGTTCTCAGTTGTTAGATTCGTTTGCTTTGAAACCCTTTAACTTGATCCTGGCTGTCCCCTTTGTTCATGAAGTCTAGAATTTGTGTACATGTTTGTGATGTTTGGTGTTTATTAAAAGACACATGCAGGGTATCTGAATTGAAACTTTTTAGAAAATATATACCTGTTTAATTTTGCATGGCATTTAGTTTGAATGATGGTATTTTTCCTAAAATGAATTCATGTGTTACAACAAAACATTCATCAGAGTAAGTAAAAAAAAATCTTTCATCAGAGTAAGTAAAAAAGCAGAATATTGTTTGAAATAAATGCATGCTCTTGAATGATATTAAAAATCACAAAACGTCATAAAAATAAAAACGTATTTTAAAGCAAAATTACCTTTCATGAGTGTATGGTGAAATGCTGAATTTCCTTTTGCAAACTATAAAGTTGTATTATCGGATACAGCTAGGATTCTATGAATCGTTGTAATTTAGGAATAAATTTTTGATTTTACATCTAATTTATTTTGATTATGGTAAAAAGTTTTTAAAATACTCAGACATAAACCGACGATTTCAATATTGGACATATCTAATTTATGAGATTCCAAACATTCTGATCATTTTTGCAACCATTTTTTTATTCAGACAGCACAACATACCATAGCTAACGATATTTAACAGAGTTAATACCAGAGTAAAGGAGAATTTTATATATTTATTGCCGCAACACTTATCTCTTTGTTCATTATATAAAATCAAATATTGTTTAAGAAATTTAAAAATTTCTTTCAAATGATTATTGAATGATCAATTAGGCAGAAAAACGATAAATTTAGTAATACTATTCTTTTTAAAATTGTTTTTATTTATTAATTCAAAAAACGCATAACGCAGCTGTTCAGCATCCTCTCTCCGCAGTGCCTCCAGACTCGAATCCGACCATCGTGGTGTTGCAGACAGAAGCGAGACTCGTCAGTAAAGACAATTTCATTCCATTCTGCCGTTCACTTCCTTCTTTCATTGCACCATTGGCGGCGGAGACGTCTGTGGTTCTGCGTCAAGTGCAGACGAAGCAATGGACGTCTTGCGGACAGACCACTCTGCTGTAAACGGCGTCGAGTGGCACGCGCAGACACTGGGTGATGCGTTACAGACTGAATGTGCTGTGCTATGGTTCGTGATGTGACTGAGTGATCCGTCACTGCCATGCGCACAATGTTCCTGTCATCACTTGAAGTAGTGCACTGAGGTGGATGCGATCGAACACGTCGTTCCGTCGTACCCGTCTGCATCCAACGGTCACATATCCGCATTACAGTTGTTTGGTTTCGTCCAACACGAATATCGATTTCCCTGAAACATAATCCACACTCTCGGTATGCCACTATCCTTCCTCTGTCGAACTCGGATACTTGATCAAACGATGATCACTGCTTACTACGAGGCATAATTGATCGTTTTTTGAAAAAACTACAGGAAAAACACTATTGCCGAACTTGAAATCGTCGAAAACTCGAAGATTTAAATAGCACAGCGCGCGCAATGTGCGTCTGCGCTGAAATTCTAATCATTTGCATATCTCACCTCTGCTAATGCATGTTGTAAATTTCATGTTTTTTGCATGCTTCCTTCAGGGTGTTGCATTTACGGTGGCCAGCAGTGTATTTTGTGATTTTGCTGCTCAATCAAATTTTATATAGCGTAAGCGCCAAGAACATGATATTTAAGAAAACACGTAAACTCACAAAACGTTAATAATGAAAAGGCAAGACAAGTTTTGTAAAGCTATCTTAGTAAAAATGCTGAATATTGATATGATGGACTTAAAAAAGGCTGAGAAAACAGAAAAATATATGTCAATATTTAACGTTCCATTGGGAATTCTAAACGTATGCTGCTATACTGCTTTTAAAAGTTTTGTAATTAACCCAAAGGGCGTTAGTCCAGAAGGCTATTTATTACGTTTGGGCATTTTGCATCGAAAACTTTAAAAGTCTGAATCACTTTTCAAATTGTTGCCACCAAATATAATTGCCTTGTATTACATTTAAAGAAATTAAATAATGAAGAATCTGCAAAAATGTATGTATGTTTCTCGCATTGTGATTAAATAACGGTACTTAGAGCCATCACATTTTGAATAACGTACGTCTCCACCCTAATATGGGAATCTAGAAGACCAAATTTGGAATTTGTTTTATTATCAGTTTCATATTCTGTAAAGCATTTATGTGTTTTTGATTAAGAAATTAAACGATTTTAAAACGAACAATTACAAAACTGTACGGAAAAAAAAATTATCTCCAGTGCGCGAGACTGAGTATCAGAAATTCTAAAGATATGCTCTTTTTAAACTATTTTGCGATATTACTGTTGCACTGTATCTTATGGTTTAAGTGCGACGAACATGATATTTAATAAATAAAGGTAACACAGAAAACGTTAAAAAAGGGCGTAATGTAAAATTTCTTTTTTTCAAAATTTTTTCCTTTTGTCATTCTGCACTATAAGACAAAAAATCTGCTAAAACAAGAATTATTTCGCCTTATGTTTCGGCGGTAACGTTTCGTCAACAATATGCGTCTAGCATTTCTGTTCCGGAGAAGAAGTAAAGACAAAAAAGAGCAGTTCTCAATCAACTAGAATCATATTTAAAAGAATTTATGGGCAGCGATTTGTAAGACGAAACAAAATGTTCATTTTATTTTAATTCAAGCGCCTAGGCTGGTCAGCCTGTGCGGCATGGCTCGCTGCTATCTGATTGGTTGTTGAAATGAGGAGTCAATGTTGCAGGAGAGTGATGCTAAGAAAGCTGATTACTTGAGTAGGGGAGAAAGGCAGTGAGTTTTTTTAGAGTTATACGGTAAATGGAAACGCTATTGTTTTGTGCTATTGTTTGGATTCGTAATGGATTGAATGCACAGAAAACTGATAATAGCTTGATAAAATTTATTTTTTCCAAAAGAAACACTTTACAGTTCTGAAACTTTCCGTTCTTCTCAATATAGCAGAGCACTATCAGTAGCTACCCCTTCAAACTACTAATAACGTTAAACACAACGCAATGCTAATCGCATCCAAAGAGAGAAGCATGCGCGTAGATCCTTCAGTACTCCGAAGTCAGCTCTGAACTGAAAAACTGAGAAATGATGCTCTCTTCCGTCTTATATTGTTTTATCCGCCCGCCGAGAAATCTCTAGTACCTTCCAAATTACTGGAAGGCATATACGGTTAAAGTTACATATCAGGATAAAGTTACATTATAAGGTATTTTTCCCTCCTTCTTAGCATGCCTTCGTGGTGTGGTGGTCTGCACGCTAAGCGCGTATTCCAGAGGTCCGTGGTTCAATTCCAGGCGAAGGCGTTGCTCATTTTTCTTCTTGCCTGCTTTCAAAAACACCTAATATCTCTAAAACAAATATAGATCAAATACAGTTATTCAGTTACAAAGCCAATAATGGTTATAAATGGACGGAACCAAAATGTTGCCAAGTTTAGCGACTTTTGATGGTTCTTCGCCAAATTCGGCAACAAAATTTAGTCACCAAAACTATTGCCAGTTTGGCGATATCTCGCGAACTTAGAGAAGTAGCCATTTATCTCAATGTTAAATAGACTTGTCAGGGTAATCTTATTTTTTCGGCAGAACTTCCCCTTTTCTCAAAGCCGTTTATGTTAATTTTAAATAGTCCTAACTATACTGTGCAATTAAAGATGGTCTTAATGTTGGAATATTGTTCATACAGCTGAAATTTCTTTAAAGTTCAACATTATTAATAGCGATACTCTCCGTAACGATTTTAGCTTTCTTTACATCAATATGAATTTCGGTACTCATGAAAAGAAAAATTAGTATCAGATAATTGAGTACATGTATGATCATCTAAGCATGAGAAACGCATGCAAAATGTATACTTTTGGAAAAGCAAACAGAAAGAACAAGAGGCTCATAAATTAGAGACAGATATGAGAAACGGGTTAATAGTAATTTTGCTATTGTTTTCCGTATAAAGTAAAAGCTCAGTAAGATATTAAAAAGGTTTGAACCAGAGATACCTAAATAACAATAGGAATATCTCCTATTGCAAATATATTCCAAAGCAGTTATCTAATGCTGTTCTTGTATTAACCATAAAATAAAATACTTTTAGAGTCTTGGAATAGTGCACGCATGACCTTTTTACTTCTTTGTACGAAGTGAAAAGGAAGTATTGTAATCGCGAAAAGTTTCAGGCATCATATTTTAACGAAAATATCCATTTTGACCGCTTTCGAATGCAATTTAACGATGTTTTTGCGTGATATCTGTACGTAAGGACAGAATAAAAGACTCTTTTCCTTCAAAAGAATTATAAAACTGCTTTAAAATGAATTCTGAAGACAATTTTTCGTGGCGTCTGTACGGACGTATGTACGTACGTGCGTACGAACGTATCTCGCATAACTCAAAAACGAGTAGCCTCAGAACGTTGAAATTTTGTATATAGGACTGCTATAACATGTAGATGTGCACCTCGTATTTTGGTTGGAATCGGCCGCGCCAAACGTATATAAATATATTTATATATATATCCACTCTGTCACCCGGCTGAGTGATCTCAGTTTCTTTACTTTTACATGTTTGTAAATTGTACCTTTTTTGCTTTAAAATGATAGAATTAAGTTGCTGTTATGTTTCGGTTAAGGTTTTTATGCCTTTAGTAAATCTGTATGCAATATGTTTAGAATTATCAACAATTTTAAAGTTGTTTAAGTGACGCTAAGCCTAATAATATTTTTGATGGCGGCCATTACTTGTTTAATTTGAAACAGCAGAGTAGTGGATTTGTTGCCAATCTAGAGAAACGTAGCTTCGCAACAACAAAGATAACGCCTTCATTTATTATTGCGAATTAAATCATGCTTAATCCTTTCTGGAATTTTTTCGAGGAAATAAGTGTTTAAGATTTACTTCGTAATTTTTAATACAGATATTTTGAGTTTTTATGTATTTTTGCCTTGTCGCGAAGAGAGAACTGAATTAATTGAATGAGAAATACTCAATCGTCTGTGAAAAACTGTTTCTTTTTTGTTTTGTTAGCTTAATTTCTTTTATACATCATTCTAGCTTTATTATAGTATTTGAATAGAACATGTGGCAACGATTAGATAATTCTATTCTTTAAATGATATGAATTTTGTGCATTATGAGTTATAATATGAACGAAATATAATACTGTTAAGTGAACCTAGCGCCAGTGTGTTTCGCTATGGTAAACAAATAGAGTGAAATTTAAAGAATGCATTTATTGATTTAAATGAATGCATTTATTCTATAAATTTGTGGTTTATGCGCTGTCGGCGAAGTAGATTTAATTCAATCAAATGAGTTTAAATGAAATGCAAGAAAAATGCGTGTAATTTAATATTCCGTACCAGGAAGTCATGTGGTGTACACATCAGATTTTTTTTTTGTTTTGCATTGGAATCAATAAAAGTAATATGTTTTCTTTTAATACTTGAAAGAGAAATTATTCCAATTAAAATAATAAAGGTAACAATAATATATACATTACTGGAATAAATTGGAACTAATCTTAATATTATTTACAAAATTTAATCTACATTCTTACAAAGCAATTCAATAGTATGAAATTTTAACAAATCATAATGATATAAATTATAGATTATGTCTGCTCATTGCTGCAGTATTTTAATGATTTATGTTGCACTGTTTGAAGTCGATCGAATATGTATGCCAGCTTTAATAGACAGCGCCATTAAAATTTATAGCCTTGCTTTTGTATTGAAAAAAAGCTTAAATCATAGGGTACAGTGTTATAAGGAAAATATTTTACTTTTGCTTCTAATAATAATCTTATAATGATCGGATATCAAAGTACAATTGTTTCCTCAAAAGAAAGCGACCTGATCTCAAAGACAGTTGCCCTTGCTAGTTGATTAATTTGGCATTGAGGAAAATTGGTAAATAGTGATGAATTCAGAAGATATAGTTTTTATTATTTGCAAAAGGTACCTCAGTAGCGTAAAGAAAGACTTTGTTAGTTGTATTCGCCTTTTAGTTTCTTCAATAATATTGCATAATATTTTGAAATAATCATTTGTAACACTAGTTAGTATGTGTATTTGCTGCATTTCAGGAAATATCAAGTGAATACTGCTGTCTCGGAAAATAAAAATTAATTTTAATACCATTTTAAATAATTTTAATAAAATTACAATAGCTTATATAATAAAATTATATAATCCATACATAGTATGTATGTATGGATATATGTATGTGAAACACATACATATATTTATAAATAAACTTACATTCTGATATTTCAGATTACAACCCAAAATTTAGTGAATATTAAGAAAATACATTGTTACGAATTTTGTATTTAGATAGATAATTTTAGTAGAATTATGATTAAAATTAATGTATTTCCCGTGCAATGTAGCGGGTGAATTTTAAGAAACAGCTATTCCGTAAAAGTAAGAATAAAGGGTCACGTACATTTCACATTGAGTAAATGGATATCTCGGTAATTTGTTTTGAAACTGAATAAATGTAATTAACCACTGTGTTAGCTGCAACCGTAATTCTATCCTCATATTGCTTTCCAGTAGTTTCCAAAAGCAGAAAGTACGAGAACTATCTCGCAACCGGTTTAAAACTATAAAAGGTCGAAGAGAGAGCGTCTAAGTGAAGTTTCTTAGTGACTGTTGTTGCGAGTTGTTTAGTTCCGTGTGAACTGAGATATTGGATTTAGCTTTCTCTTTAGATGCGCTTTGTATTGCATTGTATGTAACGTTTTTAGTAGTTTGACGTATAACTATTGATTTTACTCCGTGATATTATGACCACTTGTATGAATATCTCTGAGAAACATTCTGGAGTTCTGATATATTTCTGCTGATAAGAATAAATCTCATTAAAGTATTATCGGACTTGAGCATTCAATCTACACTCAAGTCCATAAATTGCGGATAATGCTCTGGCAAATAAAGGTTCAGAAACAAACAAAACAAACGTGATTTATTCATAAAACCCATTTATTAATCAAAAGCTAAAGAACAAAAATGATGGTGTATGTGTGATACCATTCATAAAAACTACGATGTTTTCTCCCGGAAGCAATTACAAAAGATATCTCCTTTACAAAAACTTAACATTACGTGATTGCTATGATGGTTAATATATTGTATGTCTCCCAGATAATTCCGTACAACGCCTAGGCATGCTAAGTATCAAACTATCGAGCTGTTCTTGAGGAAGATTATTCCACTCAGCAAGGAATGCTCTTCGAAGTTTCGGTACATATGTAGCAGGTGCTTGACGGGCTGTAATTCGTAATAAATAAAGCATGTCCCACACATGCTGTATCAAATTAAAGTCAGGTGAGAGTGTTAGCCCTTCTATACGGGTGGTATCCTCAGATTGAATGCATTCCTTTACACTGTTTGCAAGGTGACGACGGGCGTTGTCATCCATAAATAGAAGTTCTGCTCTCATGGCACCCTGAACAAACGTACATGTTGTTCCAGAATGATGTTTCGATAAATTTGGCCTGACATGGTTCAGATCTGAACATGCAGATTTGTTCTGGAGACCAGTATAATTGCACCTCAAATAAGCACTACTGCACTACCGCAGCGGTATCGTTCATTGATGTTGTCTTGATGATAGCGGGCACATGGCGATCTCCATACGAAAGTCCGACGTTAATCAGACTGCAAGCTAAACCTGGACGCGTCGAAAAACATCACACAAGCCCACTATGACGATGTTCACAATGCATGTTCTCCACTTCAGGCTAACCGCTGGAGATGGTGAGTTACCGTGAGTGGATTACATCTTAAAGGATTGCGAGCATATATACCAATCTGTCCCAAACGTTTATGTCTTGAAACTGTCGTACCCGTGGCTGAAGATAGCTGACGAGACAGGTCTGATGCTGTGCTCCGTTTGCTTCTGTTGGCAGTTACTGCCAAATACCGATCGTCACTTGGCGTTGTAACTCGGGGGGGGGCGACCTGTACTGCAATGTCTACTGACATTTCCATTATTTGGGAATGGCTGAGAAAGTCTACAGATGACATTTTGGGCTGCTCCAAGTTCCTCGGATATATTCATCTGAGTACGCCCACATTTCAGGTAGACTATAATTCTACCATGCAAATTCATCCACATTCGTTCTCTGTGTCATAACTATTTGGCTGTGGCACTGAGCTGTTTATAGAACTCTTGCGAACAATTTTACTTCTTTGCTACCATTCCTTGTATACACTTCTTCTGATGGCTTCCTGTAATTTGCATGTTATTTTTGAAGAAGTGTACGATAATTCTACAGGTGAAATATTTGCTTTAGAGTCCGACTTCCGTGTGGTTCTCAATTATCCTTAATTTATGGACATGAGCGTATTACGAACTCGTACGTACGAAACAATATCCTTACTTCTTTCTGAAAAAACGGAGTGTTTTCTTTTTTTAGGTTAGATCATCGGAAATGATGTGGTATGCTGTCTACCGCTTTAGTTTTAATCATCTCATTTCCCCGCCATTTCATCGTACATTCGAATTTGTAAATAGCGTTTTAGTGACCACATTTGAGAATTTAATAACTAAAAGTAGATCTCATACTGCATTATATCCGAAACATCTATCTATCCAAAATTTCTAGAGCATTATGTCATATTGAGCTACTATGTACATATCATTCATTCCCTTTGACAAGTGTTGCCACCGAGTGAAACATCATGTACTTAATGCATCTTCCACAACCTTCGCATATAATCCGTTCTTAGAGTGTTGCCATTTGGAAAGACATAAGATATTTAATTTTTTAGGAGAATTTAATCATTCTGCATTTGTTCAACCTCCTGAAGAAATTAAAAACAACGAATCCATTTCTTAACAGTTTATATATTTATTTTATTTTTAATAATATATATAATTGACTAAACTAAAGTACATAGAGTGCTGTAATGAGTAGAAGATATTTTTTGACATGTATTTGCATTACGTAACTGATAAAGAAACTTTTTACCTTTTCCTTTACATTCTAGGACCAGAGATGTTATTACCCTCGAAACTCACCTTTTACTCCTATCACTTTTGTATCCGAAATTTTAACTCTATTAAAATTATTATCGCAATGCATTATTTAAAAAAAAATCTGAAAAGTCTTCAGATCACGCCCAAACGGGCGTTTTTTCCATTTACGGATACATATACATTTCGAGAGCATCTGGGCTAATTCAGCATTGTGCTAAAATATTTAAAAAGAGGATATCTTCTTAATTTGCGATAGACAATCTCTCGCGTTGGAAATAAAAGTGTTTTATTCCCAAGAGTGTTGCCACTGCTCGCTTTGAAATCGTTGAGTTGTTTAATCAATTCGTTATAGTTTTACATAGAAAAATAGACAATAAAACAAATTCTAAATTCGGGCTTCCGGGTGCACATGTTCGGATGGAGGACTATATTACTCAGAATTTGATGAATCTAGGTACGGTTGTTTTTTCAGAATGCGAAAACATGCATACATCCATGTAAATTCTTCATTACTTAGTTTCTTTAAAAATAATACAGAGCGATAATATTTGGTGGCAACAATTTGAAAATGATTCGGATATTTAAAGTGATTCGATGCAAACTGATGCTGTTTCGAGACTAATTGCTAATAATGAAGAATTTTTATATAAAATAGGTATGTTCCTTGCATTATGGAAAAGGACGGCACGTAGATCCATGGAATTTTTTATACACATAGTCCTTCACCCGAACATGGGCACCTCGAAGTCTGATATTTTTTTCAAACTATTTGAAATTTGATAATTTGAAAAAATATCAGATTATTAATATAAATATCAAATCTCAATTTATTATATAAATATCAAATATTATTAAATCAATGTTATTAATATAAATATCAAATTTCAAACTATTTGAAATTTTATATTTTTTTATGATGGAAAAATATTTGCAAGTATGTATACCTGTACGTAAGCTAACTAAACAATTAAAGTGGACCTTTTTAGGGTGATTTTACTTCTTGATATATATTACTACGCGAAAAACAGAAATTATAATTCTAACTTTACTAACATGCATATCAACAGGAAACTGTACTTAAGTTTTTATAAAAACGATATCATTGCTGTCATTTAATATGCTTGGCTCTCAAACGCATACCACCTATAGTGTATAGTTAGAAGAATCAGGAAGAAATTTTATAGATAAACGTAATATGTTTTTAGATAACCGTATGCTGTTAGGAATATATTAGCATTTATAATATACACCAGGGCTACTCAACCATGAGGGGGAATTCCTCCCCCCCCAGGTGGAGTTTAATATGCGGTCAACCTTTTGTTTCCCTTTTAAGTATTTAGTTTTAGTTTATGAATAGAAAAAGCTACATTTATTCAAGTTTTGTTATTTATGATTCTATACTTCTTCTTGTTTAATTTATGAAACTAATTAAAACATAATCTTAATTTGAATAACTATGTATGTGTTTTTCAAGTTTTGGAAAAGGAGCAGAAACGATCGTCTAGCTGCGTTAAAAGCGGTACATGGGGCAAAAAAGGGTTGAAAACCACTAGTGTACACTATTTTCATCAAAAAGTGTCAAAACATAATTAGGGGAAACATATTTTTAAATGTCTATATCTCATTTTGTTTAAAGCTCGTAAGGAATATGTTGTTAATATTTAAGGGAAAATTAATTAAACATTGACATGTACGTTGTTTATCGACTTGATTCCGCCCTGATACATATAAAATGTAAATCATAAAATCTGAATGAAATTTTCAGGTGATGTCCTTTAAAATTTATTTAAAATGTTTTAATTAGTTTCATAGAATTAGAATGATATTCGAATGCTTATAAAACTAATTAAAGTTAGTTTCATAATTCATATACTGAATTCATAGCTTAGTAGTTCTTAAATTCCATGGCAGAGTACCGGATCATTAACCTGAATAATCATTATATTATTCAAAAAATGAAAAAAATGAATACAACTGTTAAAATTTCTTACAGCACTTTTCTGTATCAATCCAATTAAAAGTCTTTAAACTACATTTTTAGCCCAAAGAGCTAATAATTAAGGGCTAATAATTTCGTTTTGGCATTTTGCGTCGAAAACTTTAAATATCTGCTTCACTTTTCTAATTGTTGCCACCAAATATTATCGCCCTTTGTTATATGTATGTTTCTCGCATTGTGACAAAACAACGGTGCCTAGAGCCATCAAATTTTGAGTAACGAACGTTTCCACCCGAATATGGGCATCTGGAATCCCAAATTTGGAATATGGAATTTATTTTATTATCTATTTCATATTTTGTTACACTTTAAACGAATTTTTGATTAACAAACTCCACGATTCCAAAAACATTTTTATCTTCAGCGCGCGAGACTGTGTACCGGAAGTTCTAAAGATACGCTTATTTAAAAATCATTTTGCGATATTGCTGTTAAATTGAATTCTATGGTTTAAGTGCGAACTGCATGAAATTTAAGAAATAAAGGTAACACACAAAACGTTAAAAAAGCGCCCTTTCGGGTGTAATGTGAAATCTGAAAGTTTTCAGATTTCTTTTTTAAATTCTAATTTTTTTCTACATTAATCCCATTACGGACTTCTAAACATCTTACGCTATTAAAATATCCATGAAAGTTTCATATCAATAAAAATAGCAATTCTCGCGGTGGAAAGAATAAATTTTCCTCTATTAGTGTTACTAATTATATTTATTCCACGAACAATACATCTGCACAGCCGATATGTGCATAGTGGAAAGCGTGCATCTAACACTCCTTCAACCCATAATAAAATAATATTTATTAAAAGAACGTGAGGGTTATTAAAAAAGATCCATTACTTAAGAAGTAAAGATCTTTTTGTGTCAACTGTGTGCATAAAAGTGATGGGAGAAGGGGAAAAGAAGAAGGAAAGAAAATTTCCTTTCACGTCTTTTGAAATGTATAGCGACTTTGCAGTCTCAGTTTTCTTAACTTTCTACTTTGCCTTACCTCTGTTATAATTCATATTTTAACTTCATCACTAAGGCATTTTAACATTCTAAATAAAGACACTGTATTGCTATGAGAGAAGAGATTGGCCAGTAGCAGGTTTTACAGTAAAAAATATTGATCATGAAAAGCCTGAGCGTTACGCTGAGGAGCTTAAAACGTCGTTCACAAATGTGCATTATTCAGGAATTTCGTAATAATATGTAACGTAATTTAAAATTTAGTCTCCCGATACATTTCCGTTACGTAAACGTTTAAAATGATATCAATCAGTTGTTTTTATCACTTTATTATTATTATTACTTTATAACGTTGCGCGCCTCCAACTTGCACGCAACCAAGAAGTGACTGTGAAAGCTTGTATAAAAGATAGAGCCTTTTGAAGGGTTTAAGTCCCTTTTTATTCAACGTAATAAATTACAATTGCGTCCTCTTGACGCTTACAGACTGTGCCAACTTGGCAGTCAAATAAAAATAATAACCTGAAAAGAAAGTAAAGACAAGATTCTAACTACGAGGCTCTCTAAAATAACTAACTCACCGCGTTTTACAATACCGCTGCTAATTCAGCAGACTTGAAGCTCACTGGAACGATTACCACTAATTCCCGCCAAGCACATAGGCCGCAACGCGGGGTTCTTCAATTCTCGCTAAGTAAGAATATCTCACCGAACTCGTTTCCTTCTATTTAAATCAGAATACTTCCGCTGATAATTTGAATGCTTGCGCGTTCTACTAAAATTTACATATTCTGGCATTGGCAGTTCCAGGGGAAAGTAAGGCTTGACAGGAAAGATAATTTAAACTTAAAATAAATGTTAGTTAAAATAAATATAAACCCTACAACTTTAATATTTAAAAAACTTAGTTTTTTAACGATTTTTAAGAATTTTTAGGCTTTTAACAAAAGATAATAAAATATCTGTCGTGTGCCATCCACGCGACTTCCTTATACGCACTTTTTTGCTGTAACCCATTTAATTTTTATTTCCGCGAATTTCTTTAGGGATATATTTCTCATTCAACCAATTCACTTCTCACTTCGTGGCAAGGAAAAAATACATAAAACTCAAAATTCCTTCATTAAAATTTGTAAAATACAGAAAAACCTAAACACCTAATATGGTTAACAGTAGTTAAAAAAATTTATAATTAAAATTTTAATTGGTAATTTTGTACACCGAAAATGTTACCTTCCTGCTCTTTGATCGAATTACTTGATCAAAGAGCAGGAAGACAGCATTTCCGGTGCACAAAATTAAAAATTAACTTTCTGTCTTACTGGGCAAAATACTCTCAATTTGGTGCACCATATGACTTAATTCACTATTCTACTAAGAGTTTCAAATGTAAACAAATGGCAGCCTCATTAGGCAAACTAACCTTTTAAACTATGGATGATTCTACAACTATTTCATGCAGATTGATTAAAGACATAAAATCCTTAACCGAAGCATAAGAATAACATAACTCAATCACTTTAAAACAAAAACTGCAAAATTTATCAACATGCAAGAATTAAAATAAATGGGCCCACCGAGCCGGGTAACAGATTGGGAATATGTATGAGTTTTGTGCAGCCGATTTCAACGAAAAATCGAGGTGCACAACTATATGTTATAGCAGTCTGATATACACAATTTCATCGCTCTACCGTTATTCGTTTTTGTGTTATGCGAGATACAAACATACGTGCTACAGACGTCACATAGAAAATCTCTTGTAATTCCATATAAAATCCATTTTACAATCATTTTTGGGGGAAAAAAAATCCTGTATTTTGTCCGTACGTACAGATATCGCGAAAGACATGGTTCAAATGGATCCATAGGCGGTCAAATGGATATTTCCGTTGAAATATGATACCCGAAATGTTTCGAGATTACAATACTTCCTTTGCTTCGTGCAAGGAAGTAAAAATGTATAATACTTGTAAAAGGATGCGTTATTAAAGTTTCGGAAATATCAGAATCCATATTTACAATTTTTTCTTTTGCTTCCGACGAAAATTTATCTCTAGGAAAAATGATGCACTGATTTTTGGATGTGATCAGACCTTGGCAGGTCATTTGATTGAGATCTTCTCCTTTCTAAGGTCGCTCGTGGAAGAATTAGGTTTGCATTCATATTTATCACACACGAAAAGAAGGAAAGATTGGAAATCTTCAAGCAGCTGGTTCATTTTGCTGCATATCAAATCCGCAGTAAGACAAAACATCTAGAATTCAACAGCTTTAACCTATCACTCAATAGTAGACTTCTATGTTAAACACGTGTGTGACAAAGAATGTGAGCAACAATATTTTTATTGAAATATATATTTCAAATATAAAAAATACGATGGCTTTGCTTTACGCGAACCTATAATTAACTTTCCACAATTTCAAGATCTTCCCTTTAAACCAATACTTTCGAGAACCTCCTGGCGTGTTATATAACCCGCTAGTTTAAATACCGAGTACGCGCAATGTTTTTGGTCAGACTGCTTCCTACTATCGCTGCTACAAAACTCTGCGCTACTCTTTACATCTTCCCTTTGTTAAAATAGAATAATTGCGACGTCAAAAGCCTAGATTTCATCTTATTTAGTTTGAAAACTATTTGATATGTAGTTTGGAGAACTTCATCTAAAAGAAAAACTGTATGACCAAAGAAAAACCATTTGAACTGTATAAAGATGTGCAATTAAAAGCCAAATCCTTCTGTGTCATCATTTCGCTACATTCCACTCAGCCAAACAACGCCCGGACTTTGATGCCTGGCTTCGTCTTTCCGCAAAATCATTACATATATATATGTAATAAAAGCAAATTTCAAAGAAGTATTGATGTAGGAACACTAAGACATATAAACGTAAAAATACTGATTGCGAATATACTTGATACTTAAAGTAGAATTCGTAATGACTAAGAAACTTGGCAGTCGAGGCGGTTTTATTTCCATGTTTATTTCCAATTGACATTTGCGGCCACAGCTCATTTGGCAGTCAAATCGGGCCCATTGAAGAACATTTACATTTTTCATACTGTTGCGATAGAAAGCGAGCACAGCGAAATTACCTCCAAGCAGCATAGAGAGAGAAACTAAAGAGCGTAGTTGTCCAATATGGAAGCTCACGAAGAAAAAGGTGTTGGTTTGGGTTAGAAAAATTTCAGTTCTCAGAGTTTAGGTTCGCAATGACTACGTCATCAGCGTTATGCAAACTTCGTGGCGCAGATTAATCTAGAAATGATGCAGTCCAGAAATGTTGTTATTATTTTTAGAATGAAGACAGGAGTTAAAAGGCTATGATTAATGATTATTCGGGAATCGAACCACGGACCTCTGGATTACGCGCATAGCATGCAGAGACCACTACACCACGAAGGCACGCTAAGAAGGCGGGAGAAATACCTTATAACATATATGTGATATACCAGCTTCCATCGTAGCTTAAATTATCAGACAATAAGTTTAAAAAACAGGATCCATTTATTATTATTCAGGAGAAATAGCAGTTACAAAATCAGATATCCGGAGTAAATAAAAAGAATTATTAATAACTTTTTGTATGAAGTTTACTGCATCGTGACATTTAAGAAAAAGCCCCGATATTCCTTTGCGACTCCTTTTATAGCCTCTGGAAAGGCGGAGCTTCAAAGAAATGACGTCAGCCTCGTCAGCCAGTCCAGTTAGCTTTAAATATTTCCAGAACATTCTATAACTGTACGTGTAGAAAAGGCGGGAAAAACAACTTGATTACGGGGCTGTGGATTTAATTCCACGTAATTTCAAATAAGAGAACGTCGCCATTAAAAATGAAAAGAACATACAGTTAGAATTTTAAGTGTATTCTTGACTATGGAATTTTATTATTACAAATATATATATTAATATATCAATATTTAAGAGGTCTCGAAGTGAAGAGAACAGTGAACGAGTGAAATTTTCTTTAAAAGAAAGCGAGAAACATAGAATACTTCACTTAAAATTTCATAAAAGGGCTAGAATCAACGATTATTTCAATTTTATTTCTGCTAAAATACGCATTTAAATTCTTCTATTAGACTTTTTTTAGCATTATTTACTCATGTAAATCATCCAGTTTTAAAGTGTGATTTTCGATGCCATTCACATCTGTGTTGTGATTTTAATACATATACTTTTTTATTAACCCTTAATTTTCTTTTTGAAGTTTTCATCTGTATGAACTCCAAATAAAAGTTTACATTTTACCAGCAGTTAAAATAAACTAAAAAAAAAAAGTTTTATACTTCAATTAAAATACTTTAGAACAATAATTATAACTGCGAAGATGTATGTAAACACAAGAATTAAAATATTTAAAAAAAATCAACATATGACAATTACAAATACCCAAATTACTCTGACAAAATACTGCGGAAATAAATATTTGTCTTCTTCCGAAAAGACTTAAAGATTCTTCCAAGATATTTAATTAAATTTAATGGATTAATTCTACACGTAAAACACAATTAAAAAAGAAAACATGGGATTGCTAATGGGAGTAATATAAGTGTTTTTTCCTTCCACCTTTTCTAAAAATGTATAAAATTAAATAAATGTAAAATATATTTTTAAGATTGATTGTATCGGCTTAAAATGCTATTTCATTTATGTATCATTAATTGCAGGGCCCACCAGCGGCCGAGTGGTAAAGACCCTGAACACTGGTAGTTCGGTGCAAGGTTCGAAACCCGCGAACGGGCTGGCTGCATGGGCGTTTTCGTGGTTTTCCCCGTATGTAACGTGTATACGAGCCAATTTCTCTTAGAAAGTCATCCACGAAAGCATCTTTCCCTTTAGGCAGATAGCCCTCGTGCGCTTTGCCATAATTAAATAATCCACTCCAATCCATTAATTGCAATGCAAGTAGGAATAAAAAGAAGAAAGATCCAAGATGCTGTTGTAATGTATTGCAATTAAATATATGTAAGAGCAAATATTTTATACAAGAATTTCTGAAAACTAATTCCATAAGAAATATTACCTTAATGAAGACAAACACAGATGCAGAAGCGCTGAATGCTCCACTATATAAGGTAATAATGGTCGATCTTTTTTCCGGAAACAAGTCCGCAATCTGTAAAGGAAAAAAAAAAAAAAAAAAAAAAAAATGGATTCATGAAAATCAAACATTTTACTTATCATTGTATTAATTAACATATATTAATCAACTTTTCAACAGCTCAATCGTTTTGCATTTCAGAGTTGAATTTGTTTAAAGAACAGTTAAACGTGTTTATAGTTAGAAACTATCCTTGTTTGTTTTTTAAACAAGTAATGTTTCTAAAGTTGGGAAATACAAATTCTAAGTTTATAACATTATAAAATCAAAGTTTTGTACTAAGAAGATAAAAGTGACTTGTGTTAATGTAAATGACCTAATGGAAGTTTCTCTTGAATAACATGTAACACTTCCCAACCTTAAAAAGCTAAAAAATCCGCCCTATATTCAACATGTAGAATAAAAACGAAATGTTTTCTTCTTCTTCATCCTCTTCAGCCAACGCGCGTTGCTCAGCTACAGTCTGTCTATAATAAGAAAAGCTCTCGTCAGTTAGTCTGCAGCTGTCTGTTGCCGTAGAAACGAGCCTTGAGCCATTTTCCGTAAGGGTATCTTGAAGATTTACTTTTCAGTTTAAAGAAGAATTGGCAACCCCTGGTTCTCTCCTATTTGAAATAGACTAGCCCCGTTGTTATAGCAACCGCCACCCGTCAGACACTGAGGGGGGGTGCTGTTCTTCTCGTAGACAGACGGTATATGACGCCGTGCCAATCTTCATGTCTTCTTGGGTTTCTAAACCGAGAGCGTTGCAGGTGTGGAAATGATCAGTGTGTAGAATTTACTATTTCAGTGAAATCTCAAACCTCAACCTTCCAGCATGCGCGTATGCGCAAAATTTACGACAAATTCTATTTTTAATGCACATTTTTCGTATACCGAAGCTGAGACGTCTGAAGGTCATTTCTATTCCTCCTATCTACCATTCCCAAATCATGGAAGTCATTTGACTTTTCTTTATTTTTTGGTGGGTTTGTGCTACGCGGAAGCTTTTTCGTAAAAGTTACGACACGCGCATGGTCGTGGGTGAAAATTCGGAAAATATTTTTTCTCAAATATTTTGTAATTTTGTGTTATTAATTCCCGTGTATTATTTTAATTTTTATACATTTGCCTCTGTAAATTTTTATATCGGTTTTTACGGCAAAAAAAAAAAAAAAAAAAAAAAAAAAAAAAAAAAAAATATGTGCAACCAGCTGATTTTGCTCGCATTCTTCAACAATTATCTGATGAGAAAAAGAAAGACAAGGAAACCTTTGGATGGGAGAACAATAGCAATTTCCCTTCCTTATTTTCTTTTATTTCTATTTTTTTAGAAATAAGTAAAAATATTAAAGTTAGTTTACAGTACGTTTTTGTAATCAGCAAGAAGTAAAATTCCTTGAAGAAGTAAGTAATGCTAAACTTACTTTTTTCCCACCAAAGTAAACGTGTATACGAGCCAGTTTCCCTTAGAAAGTCCTCCACGAAAGGCATCCCTCCCCTCAGGCAGATAGCCCTCGTGTGCTTTGCCATAATTAAATACACCAACACCAACACCAACCCACCAAAGTAAGTATGTTTTCCTTTTTTATTGGTCTATACTTGCCTTTGATGAATATTAAAATTAGCTTCGATTTTAAAATATAATTATTAATTAATAAATTTAAATTTTACTATAATGAAACACATCATTGCATTTCCATCTCACTAGCATAAAAACTTGAACGTAATTTATTTATATTTGAATGGGATATCATTTGTATTTTGCAATAATAAGGTTAATATTTTATTTCTTAACAAATTTATTATCAATATTCACTCATTTCTGTCGTTTTTCGTGCCAGAAACGGCAAAAAAAAAAAAAAAAAAAAGATGTCGTAAAAAATATGACGCGCGTGTGCTCAAGTAAGATTGCCAAGCGCTCGTGCTGGAAGGTTAACTGACAAGCACAATTCTTTCAACAGATATCTTTCAAAATTGATCCTCGATCCTAGCAATGTATGCCCACCAGCGGCCGAGCGGTAAAGTCGCTGAACACTGGTAGTCCGGTCGGAGGTTCGAATCACGCGAACGGGCTGGCTGCATGGGTGTTTTCGTGGTTTTCCCCATGTGTAACGTGTATACGAGCCAGTTTCCCTCAGAAAGTCCTCCACGAAGGCATCCCTCTCCTTAGGCAGATAGCCCTAGTGAGCTTTGCCATAACTAAATACACACACACACACACACCCTAGCAATGTACATTCTGCACCCTCCCCCTCAAAGAGAGAGAAAGGTTACAGTTCTATATTTTACGTACTATTGGGCCAACTGACGAAATTTAGCTTGCGCTTTTCAGATCTCGAAAGCGCGACTTATATTTATATACAGCACTGTTCTAACGTATGTATTTGGACACAAAATCGGACTCTTTCTGAAATGGCAAACTAGTTTTTTTCATCTTTCGACTCTACTACTCAGATTATGCATGAAGATTAAATTGCGTAAATTTTGGTCAGAAACTTACTGAGAAATCCAAAAATTTATCTTACGCACTTTTTTTTTTTTTTTCATTTTCCGCCAAGAATAATTCATTTGGGGCATTTCTTGATTTATCGTAACCTACTTTCCTTTCCCTTTTGATCTGCACAAACGGGAAAAAATTACTTCGTTCATTCTTTCAAGTAATTTTCTTTACATTATTATTATTTCTAATCATAGCTGTTATTTCTAGATAAGTAAACCACATTTTGGATAAGTAAACCACACAGCGCATGAAACACAATAGAATAAATGCATTCTTTAAAATTCACTCTATTTGTTTACCATAGCGACACTCTGGCTCTAGATCACTTAACAGTATTATATTTCGTCCATATTATAACTCAGAATGCACAAAATTTATATCATTTAAGAATTATCTAATCGTTGCCACATGTTCTATTCAAATACTATAATAAATCTAAAACGATGTATAAATGAAATTAAGCAAACAAAACAAAAAAGGAACAGTTTTTCACAGACGATTGAGTATTTTTCATTCAATTAGCGAAGTTAAGGCAAAAATACATTTAATATCTGTATTAAAAAGTACGAAGTAAATCTTAAATACTTATTTCCTCGAAAAAATTCCAGAAAGGATTAAGCATGATTGAATTCGCGATAATAAATGAAGGCGTTATCTTTGTTGCTGCGAAGCGAAGTTTCTCTAGATTGGCAACAAATCCACTAGTCTGCTGTTTCAAATGTAAACAATGAATGGCGCCATCAAAAAAGTTATTAGGCTTAGCGGCACTTAAACAACTTTAAAATTGTTGATAATTCTAAAAATATTGCCTTCAGATTTACTAAAGGCATAAAAACCTTAACCGGAAGATAAGAACGACATAATTCAATCATTTTTAAAGCAAGAAATGTACAATTTACAAACATATAAAAGTAAAGAAACTGAGATCACTGAGCCGGGTAACAGAGTGGATATATATATAAATATATTTATATACGTTTGGTGCTATCGATTGCAACCAAAATACGAGGTGCAAATCTACATGTTATAGCAGTCCTATGTACAAAATTTCAACGTTCTGAGGCTACTCGTTTTTGAGTTATGCGAGGTACGTACGTACGTACTTTCGTACAGACGCCACGAACGATTTTGTTCATAATTCATTTTAATTCAGTTTTATAATTTTTTTGGAGGAAAAGAGTCTTTTATTCTGTCCTTACGTACAGATATCACGCAAAAACATCGTTAAATTGCATTCGATAGCGGTCAAAATGGATATTTTCGTTGAAATATGCTGCCTGAAACTTTTCGCGATTACGATACTTTCTTTTTACTTCGTAAAAGGAATTAAAAACTGCCAACACATTTATAGTTGTTTTAGATGTAGAGGGTTTAAAAAAACAGCTCATTATACTAGTTATAAAGTTTAGTATAAACCAGTGTTAATTATAACTTTCTAGTATAATGTTTTACACGTGTTGTCATTAAACTTTGTCAACCACGGAATCCTGAAATTTTATAAACTATAATTTTTATAAACTATAAGGTTTTTTGGGGGGCAGGGGAACACGAATCAGCGTTATACTTGTAAAGTTTTTAAAATTTACAAATTTAATGCTGATTCTTGTTGTTTGACTTCTCCAATAATTTTCAGTATTTATATTTTATGACCTTCTACCAGTTCTTGTAAGCTGAGATTTGCATAACTTAGCATTAACTTCTATAACTTATCGTACAGATGCATATCTGTTATTAGCATTAATTTCTACTATTACTTTGCTTTAGGGATGTTTAGCTTCTCCGTTCCGCATGAATATTAGAATAAGTATTTTCAACGTTTAATTATATCTCTGTAATGACTTGTAGTCACATCACGTGATTGGCTATCGAGTTAGTTAAATTCTTATGCAATATTTTTGCATTAAAATTCGACTCGAAACCTAAGCAAAAAAATATTTCTTTCTTTTTTTTTTTTTTTTCTTTTTTTATGGAAACAAAATCTTCGATTGCTGATGCAAGTAACTTAATACCAAGTTAATGATATGAATCTACGTTTATTGGTAAGCAATGAATGTTGCGTGAAAATTATTCCCAGAGCTGACTTACCAGAATGTTTACATAAGCATGACTTGCAGAAAGCTCCAGTTTTTGTAAAGAGAAATCTACACATTTTCTTTTACATATGTTTTCACAAAGATTTGAATATGAGTAGTAACTATACGAGGGAAGATGATTTCAGGCCTTCTTACCTCATCTGGTTTTATATTTGTATATTGAGAGCATCTAAGGTAATTTTGCTATTTAATTAAAAAACATTTTTATCAAAAAACATAAATTTTTCGTTTTTCTCACATCTTCAAATCTCTTAAAATTTCACCCTATCATTAGATATTGTTAGTTTGGGGAAGTATAGAAATTCTATCGGCAACAAAAAAATACAGGAATTGGAAAATATTCGCTCTATAAATAAGTAGATCCGAACGCCGATCATAATTTTACTGGAAGACTAAATGCATCACTGCATATTCATATGATAATTTCTGAGTTTATGTCATTATTTATCATACCTGACTTAGAATCTAGAAAATTTTACTTTTTGATAAAATTTAATGAGATGTTGAGAAATCATATCCATATTCAATGCTTTTTCTCTGAAAATTAGTGTGAAGCAACATTTCGAACTACAAATAAGAATCTTATCATCGTACATCTAATAGATCATATACTTCTTGAAAACAAACATCTATAGAGCCCCATCTCAAAAGCTATCTAGCCGTTTCTCTGTGGGCAAATGTTTTCTGATTATCAAAAAGCGTCTTTCTTTGACAAGAAAATTCTAAGTCTGTTACCAAACACACTCTGCACAATAAAGGCGGGAGAGAGGGGAAGGATCAATATCTACTTTTCTACTGGTTCGATTGATGAAATTTGACTTGCATTTTTCGTGTCTCAAAAGTTCAACTTAGGATATAGTGTTGTTCTAACATAGGTATTTTAACACAAAATGATTTTTACTGAAATGACATACCGAATTTTTTCCATATTTCAATTCTACGGCTCAATTATGTCAAAGCGTTGAGTTTTGTAAAATTCGCCCTATTAGTTTTAAAAAAATTAGCTCTCAGAATTTTATGTCCTCAGTGTTAATTTAACTTAGTTATATATTTATTAATATCTCTTTTTACTTCCTTGTACGAAATAAAAAGGAAGTACTGTAATCGCGAAAAGGTTCAGGCAGCATTTTGCAACGAAAATATCCATTTTGACCGCTATCGAATGCAATTTAACGATGTTTTTGCGTGATATCTGTACGTAAAGACAGAATTAAATACTCTTTTCCTTCAAAAAAAATTATAAAACTGCTTTAAAATTAATTCTGAAGCCAATTTTTCGTGGCGTCTGTGCGAACGTATGTACGTATCTCGCATAACTCAAAAACGAGTAGCCTCAGAACGTTGAAATTTTGTATATAGGACTACTATAACATGTAGATGTGCACCTCGTATTTTGGTTGCAATCGGCCGCACCAAACGTATATAAATATATTTATATATATATCCACTCTGTTAGCCGGCTCAGTGATCTCAGTTTCTTTACTCTTATATGTTTGTAAATTGTACATTTTGTGCTTTAAAAATGATTGAATTATGTTGTTTTATCTTCCGGTTAAGGATTTATGCCTTTAGTAAATATGTGTGCAATATTTTTAGAATTATCAGCAATTTTAAAGCTGTTTAATTGCCGCTAAGTCTTTTTTTAATGGCGGCCATTGATGTTTACATTTGAAACAGGAGACTAGTGGATTTGTTGCCAATCTAGAGAAACTTAGCTTCGCAACAACAAAGATAACGCCTTCATTTACTATTTAAATCATGCTTAATCCTTTCTGGAATTTTTTCGAGGAAGTAAGCGTTTAGGATTTACTTCGTAATTTTTAATATAGATATTTTGAGTTTTTATTTATTTTTGCCTTCTCGCGAAGTGAGAACTGAATTAATTAAATGAGAAATACCCAATCGTCTGTGAAAAACTGTTTCTTTTTTTGTTTTGTTTTCTTAATTTCTTTTATATATCATTCTAGCTTTATTATAGTATTTGAATAGAACATGTGGCAACGATTAGATAATTCTATTCTTTAAATGATATAAATTTTGTGCATTATGAGTTATAAAATGAACGAAATATAATACTGAAGTGGAGTCATCACTTTTGCGCAACACAAAAAGTGAGAATTTTAGCTGATTTTCGAGTTTTAATAAGTCAAATGGTTTTTGTCATACATATATGAAATTTTCAGTGTGTCATCTTTATACATAGATGATTATCTTTATTTATTTATTTTACTTAAACTAACAGTATTTTCCGAAAATTTAAAATTTGTACTGAAGCACTGCGCGCAAACTGACAGTAATACAAATTTAGTTACAGTAATAATTTTTAAGTGAATCTAGCGCCAGTGTGTCGCTATGGTAAACAAATACTACAGTGAATTTTAAAGAATGCATTTATTCTATTGTTGTTTATGCGCTGTCGGCGAAGTAGATTTAATTCAATCCAATAAGTTTAAATGAAATGCAAGAAAAATGCGTATAATTTAATATTCCGTACAAGGAAGTCATGTGGTGTACACATCAGATTTTTTTGTTTTGTTTGCTTAATTTCTTTTTTACATCGTTCTAGCTTTATTATAGTATTTGAAAAGAACATGTGGCAACGATTAGATTATTCTTTAAATGATATACATTTTGTGCATTCTGAGTTATAATATGGACGAAATATAATACTGTTAAGTGATCTAGAGCCAGAGTGTCGCTACGTTAAACAAATAGAGTGAATTTTAAAGAATGCATTTATTCTATTGTGTTTCATGCGCTGTCGGTGAAGTAAATTTAATTCAATCTAATAAGTTTAAATGAAATGCAAGAAAACAATGCGTATAATTTAATATTCCGTAGAAGGAAGTCATGTGGTGTACACATCAGATTTTTTTTCTTATGAAATTTTAAATACTCATCAACCATTCTGAAATTTTTTTATGTAAATACCTGATCGAAAAATTATTGTAAAGTCCATATTATGAACTAGCGATTTAAAGTTATCTTTGTGTACTTGCAAATATAATTTTTAAAACCTAGATAAAAAATATATGACGGATTGATGAAAATAAAATTCCAGGCAATAACTATAAGAATAGAATGGAAGTACCGTCATACAAAAACTAAATAATAAACATAATTATTATTCTGTCTGTCAATGGGCACTACAGGTTAGAAATATCATTCTGATCCTTCCCGAGCAAACCTTTTTCGGTTGTTTATCTTTTCAACCGTGTTTTGTTAGCTCAAAAAAGTTAACATTTATGTATCCTCCATTGTTGGGTGCTTCAACTTACATTAGCAAAAGGAAGTCAGTAAGAGATATATACACAGTGCGCAAATAAAAAATGGGCAGTTCTATATCTCCCGTTCTACTGGGCCGATTGATGAAATTTAAATTTCGTTTTTCATGTCTCGAAAGCGCGACTTAGTATATATATTAGATTTTTATATAATATTGTTCTAACATAAAAATTTTGACAAAAAATCGGGACTCCTTCTGAAATAACCTACCCCAAGGTTTTCCATATTTCGATTTTACGACTCAAATCATGCCTAGGTATTAAATTTTGTAAAATTTGGTGCGAAATTACAGAGAAATTCAAAAATTTACCTTGGCCCAATCAAATATAGGTATTTTGACACAAAATCCGAGTTTTTCAGAAATGACATACCTCATTGTTTTTCCATACTTAGTTTTTACGACTCAAATTATGCCTAAATATTAAATTTTGTAAAAATCGCACGAGTAATTTTTAAAAAATTAGCTCTCAAAATTTTAGCTCCTCAATGTCAATTGAATTTGGTATATATTTATTATTCTCTCATTTTTATTTAACTTATTTGATTCTTATTTTCACATTTCGAAATTTAGGTTCATTCCAAATAAAATTCGCCCATTTTTTATGATTTATTTTTTAAATTTGTATTTTTGAATACTTTTTATTAGTTTTTCGAAACCTATAAAATGTTTACCATCATCTTAAAGTAGATGCATTTCTAAGCATACCTGCAAAAAAATTAGAAATTTTGGTTCAAAATTTCCGAAGATAAGATATAAGTCAATTTATTGGCGCGTTTTTAAATTTGGCATATTTGTTGAAAGCGACAACAAGATCAAATGTGGTACCTGTACAATGGAAGAGAAAGGAAAATAGGTTGCCGTACATTAAGAAGTTAGCCAAGTAAATTATTCTTGGCTGAAACTGAAGAAAAACGCGCCAAGATAAATTTCTGAATTTCTCCGTAAATTTCGCACCAATTAAAAAAAATTAATATTTTGGCATAATGTGAGCCGTCGAATCGAAATATGTAAAATAATTTGTATGTTGTTTCAGAAAAAGCCCGATTTTGTGTCAAAATACCTATGTTAGAGCAATGCTATATATAAATCTAATATATATCCTAATTCGCTATTTCCAGACGTGAAACGCAATTTAAATTTCGTCAATCGGCTCAGTAGAACGAGAGATATAGAACTGTTCCCCTCCCCTTTTGTTTTCTTTTTTTTTCCTTTTTTTTTTTTTTTTTTTGCGCAATATACCTATATACAGAATTAGAGGCTTGTTCCCCTTACATTTCATCAGGTGTTTCAGCCTGGCTAGTTGCTGTATGGCTAGTTATTGTATGTCTCTTAATATAGGTGAAGGTCCATGAGTATCCTAGCACCCCGTTGTCCACAGTATTTATAAGGAAGGTCTTTGAGGTTTTGGTGTTCTTGGATCTGTGGGAGGGAGGTTCTGATGGTGGATGTGACCGGACAGTTTTTATGTAGTGCGTGACATCTGCTGTGGAAGCTGAAGCTCCGCAGGACATTCTGATGGAAGATCTGCTAAGGTAAGCCGGGAACCTTCCATCATGTGCGTAGGTTTGTTGCAAGTAGAACTCGGACTTTAGTCTCTTGGTGGAGACCGCCAGAAAGATGGAGAAAGTGTGTCGCCCTGTCTCCGAATCGTCCCAGCGATCCTGCCAAAGGAATATATAGGCGCAATGCAAATAGTAAAGTAAGACATCATCCCATCAGCATCCAGAAATAAACGTACGTATAATTAAAGTATTAAGATCTGTACTCATGAGAAACATACGTCGAAGAACGCATACTAAGAACAAAATTTGAAGTCATTGGTTACTATGCCAGTGAAATATAGTATTCTCAATACCTAATGATTTAATATTGGATGGGTACTTATGCTGTAATACTGGATGGTAATACCTCTAAGGGTGCTTTAATGTTGGATGTGAGCTAATAAAAGCAGATGCAGAAGCTTTAAAGAAGCTGCCATTGAGTTGAAAGGGAACAACTGCATTAGTTTACAAAACATAATTTTAATGACAAAATATCAGTCAATATATTGTTGTTATTAATGTATAACAACACTATGATCTGTATGATGTAATCAGAGCAAGTCCACGAATTATTATTGTGGTAAGGAGTACAAGACTGCCAGTCTGACTCATGCTTATTGGCAGTCTGGCTTCATGCTCATTGGCAGTATGACTCAGTTCCGCCCCAGTTTTTGAAGAACAGCGCCCAGGCAGAGAATCCGAAGAGCTTTCACTCCTCTTTCCCTACCATCAACCTCTCGAGAGGACCTTCGATTCACAGCATATATTGAGCGCCCCCATGCCCCATGGACACTATACATTTATAAATATCCATGCCTTTTCTGAAATTCGAGCCTGGGCCCTTTGGCACGAGACTCAACGTTGTTAGTCACATTCCCTCTGAGCGATACTAGTATATTGTAAAAGGTATAATTCCCAAATATCTGAACTGATCAAACAGTAACTTCGAAAATCTCCACCAACATGGAGATACATAACAACATCCTCCAAATGCATCCATTATAGACGTTACTAAATAGCTTCTGAATGAGCATTGCTTTTCAAGAGCAATTTTGTTACGCTGCTGTGAGCATTGAAAATAAAAAAAAAAAAAATAGCTGTGAGCACTGTTTATTATGCTATCTGCCGTACCCAAAGCATAAGCTGAGTTAATTGTGTGACGTTCTTTACTGAACTGAGGTTCGTGATGGGTGAATACGGACATATCTAATATGGATCGCTCTCTGAGTATTACATTTCAACACCCTTAAAGAAAAATATGATTTATTTTAATAGATAAGAGTATTGATAATTGATACCTTGTAATGCATATAATACGACATTAATGTTAAATAATATAATCAATCCACTTATTGGAAATGAAAACAAGATCTAAGGCTAGTTTAATTATGGTAAAGCAAACAAGGAATAGCAACTATATGAACAATTTCATATGAGTGTTTCTAAAGGAATCCGGTTCATGTCCTTTCTGAACATCATAAAAACTTCGAAAGCGAACATGCACCTTTCGCCTTCTCCGAAAATAGAACCTGACTCGAACACCAAAGCTCTCTTAGAGTTTCAATGACTTAGTAGCCGTCTTATCGGCCACTAATAAATCAATATAGTATTAGAATATTAGAACATTATATCTATTATTATTAATTTACAGATAGTAAATAGTAATTGAAAATAAATATCACTTTTCGTTTTACTTATTTCGAAGCAAAACGGTCAAAAATGCGTTAGTGAAATGGGAATTTAATTAATTAAAATGTTATGATTTGTGCCATCCAATAATTGTAAGTATTTGCTGAAGTCCACTTTGTCTTTTCGGCCAAAAATAATATCTGTTGCGGCTACGTTTTATAAAAATAAATTTACATGTATTTAAATTCGTAGAAAGTAGCGAATCGGCTGCCAAGTGGGAAAAGAAGCAAAATGCTGATTTTTTTTTTAATCCCGAGATGTAATTCCCTTCGTAAAGGGAGGATAATTATATGATGTTTTTGTGACTTTGCTCGTAGATAATAACTTACACATGTACAGATTAGTTATTCTTAGTAAATTCTAAGCTAAGATATCCATTTACATAGATAGATAGATAGCCCTAGTGCTCATTGCTATAAACAAATAAATAAAACTTATTAAATTTTATGAGTATTTTTTATTTAATTGATTTTTTTTTAAATTCTACTCCTTAAATATCTAGACGTGTCCGTCGAGGCTGAGCGGTAGAACCCGCTGAACACTGGTAATTTGGTTTGGGCTTCGAGTTCTGGCGAACGGGCTGGCTAAATGGGCATATTCGTGGTTTTCGCCATGAGTAACATGGACACGAGCCAGTTTCCCTTAGAAAGTCCTCCACAAAGGCATCCCTCCCTTTCCGTGCAATTCCTAATGGAGCAGTACGTAATAAATAAATACATTATGGAGCCATTAGGATTTTTTTGGAAGCAGGAGAGGTGAGAAATGAGCAATGCTCCCTCCGATGCTCGAACCCTGGACCTCTCAAATACGCGTCGAATATGCTTCCAATTATATCACGAAAGTATGCGGAAAGAGGAAACACTTGGCACACCTTATAAAAAGAGGAAACACACTTTATAAAATAAATAAATAAAAGTCTAAATAAAACACTTGGCATAAAATAAATAAATATAAAATAAATAAATAAAACACTTGGCACACCTTATAAAAAGAGGAAACACACCTTATAAAATAAATAAATAAAAGATTAGACGCTGGGAAAAGTAGATTTAACCACTTTAAAAATTAACAGTCTGAATATAAATATACACTCATGCCCATAAATTAAGGATAATGCAAAATCAGGTAAAGGAAGAGTTAGAAGCAAAACAAATTTGACTTATTTGTAAAGCTTATTTATTAAACAAAAGGTAAAGAGCAAAAAAGATGCTATTTGATATTATTAAAAAAATTAGCGATTGTTTCTCCCTGGAGCAAATTACAAAAAAAAAAAAAAAACCTATTTACAAAAAACCAGTATTACATGGTTGGTATGATTGTTAATACATTGTATGTCTCCCAGACGATGCAATACAATCCGTACAACGCCTCGGCATGCTGAGTATCAAATTATCGATCTGATCTTGGGGGATATTACACCACTCAAAAAGCAATGCTCTTCGAAGTTCCGGTAGACATGTGGGAGGAGGTTGACGGACTGCATCCTTTCTGCCAATCATGTCCCACACGTGCTCTACTGGATTCAAGTCCGGTGAGACTGCTGGCCAGTTCATACGGGTGATATCCTCCGATTGCAGGCATTCGCTTACGATGTTTGCACTGAGAGGACAGGCGTTGTCATCCATAAACACAAATTGTGCGTCCATGGCGCCACGAAACAAACGTACATGATGTTCCAGAATGACGTCCCGATAGATTTCGCTTGTCATGGTTCCAATTTGAACATGCAAGTCAGTTCTGGAACCCAGAATAATTCCACCCCAAACGAGCACTCCTGCACCACCGCAACGGTGTCGTTCAAGGATGTTTTCTTGGTGGTAACGGGTACCTGGAACTCTCCTTATGAAAGAATGCAAGCTAAACCTGGACTCGTCGGAAAACATGACACAAGCCCACTGTTGCGGTGTCCACAATGCATGCTCTCTACCCCAGGCTAACCGCAGGCGACAGTGAGTTGCAGTAAGTGGAACGCATCTGACAGGTCTACGAGCATATAGACCAATCTGCCCTAAGCGTCTGTACACGGTCTGCCTTCAAATTGTCGTACCAGTGGCTGAAGAGAGCTGACGAGACAGGTCTGAGGCTGTGCTCCGCCTGTTTCTTTTGGCAGTAACTGCCAAATACCGGTACACATTCGGTGTTGTAACTCTGGGACAACCTGTGCTGTAACGTCTACTCACATTACCATCAAGCTGGAATCGTTGGCAAAGCCTGGAGATGACATTCTGGGCAATTCCAAGTTCGTCTGATACTTCCAGTTGGGTACGCCCACATTTCAGACGGCCGATAATTCTACCACGTAAAAAATCATCCAAACGCGTCCTTTGTGTCATAACTATTCGGTTATTGCACTGAAATGCTTATAAAGCGCCTGCGAACAATTTTACTTCTTTGTCTGTATTCCTTATATATCACTCTCTTACACTCTTCATTGTTACGTACCATCGGTGTCATCTGGTTACTTCCTGAAATTTGCATACGATTCTTGAAGATGTATGTAGTGATTTTACAGGTGATATATTTATTTTAGAGTTCGATTTCCGCGTGACTCTGAATTATCCTTAATTTATGGACATGAGTATATATACAAATATTATAGCATTTCTTTTCCACTATCCTTTAACATAATCTAAATTTAGAAGCAGACTGAAATTTGAATTTTTCTTTATACAGATATAACTATTTAATGTCTTCACGTAATTACTCAAGTAACTAATCACATTAGTTTCCTATTTTTGAATTTAGGGAAGCTCTAAATAGATGATTTTTTGACAGTATATAAAATTTAATTACCTAAAATATTTACAATTTAAATGAGATTTTGACCATATGAACTAACTTTTTATTCGTAAACTCTTTTATTTCTCGTGCTCCATCAGGATAGTAAATTATATTTGCATCACCATCGATTATCATATTCAACAAGGTTATGAAGTTTTTAAAGTTTCATTGTTGCTGAAGTTATACGTTACCTCTTTTCGATTATTATTAAACGATATTTGGGATAATTTCAACCTTGAAACTTTTGCGCCTTAATAAAATAATATATTTATCTTTATTCTCCTTGACCTTGCTCATAACACGATTACTACTTTCCTGACCTTGATCATTATACAAATGCTTTACCTGCAAGAAATATTACCTAATATACCCGTAGGGATCTTATTAATGGAAGTTTTAAAAGCCGAAATAACCATGTTACCTGCTGTATAAACATAAGAGAAGCAGTTTGGCTTAGGAAGTAAATTTGTAGTTTATATTTTGGGTTTTAACGAAGAATGTTACCTCCGGACTTTTAGATGCAGCAGACTTTACAATTGCTTAATTAATTTGTATAATACAATTCTTAAGTGTTCAATGAAGCATGTTTCTTTTCGAGCACCTACGAGATCGTGAATTCTCCGTAGTACATCTATCTTCCATTTATTAGGTCAAACATCCATAAGTTCGTACGCATTAAGAGTATGCTTGGAATTCACTATGACGCATTTACTAAAACAATACAATTTTGAACCTGTTGAAACTTGTCATCGTTTGACTAAAATATTATTCAGTTCATCACCAACTTTCGTAAATATCGAACGCATTTTAGTACCCATAGAAAATGAATATAGATAATCATCACAAATGTGCTGTGCTACATTTGTTATTTTCGTGAGGGGAATCTTCCAGGTTTGCAGCAATGACAATTAATAATATACATGGTGAACACACTATTAGTGTAAGGACTGCCCAGAAATGGTTTAAAAAATTTTAAGTTGGAAAAAGCAGCATGGATGATGAATCCCGTTCAGGACGTTTTGAACTGTTAGAACCAAATCAAACGATTCCTTCAGAAGTTTATAGTGAACAACTTTGCCGTCTAAACTCAGAATTGATCAAAAAACGACCATGATGGGTGAATATCAAGAAAGTGTTGTTTCGTCATGATAACGCTAGACCGCATACGGCTCGAACAACGTTGCAAAAAATCAGTGAATTTAATTGGGAGCTTTTGCCACATCCTGCTTACTACTCAGATATGGCCCCAAGTGTTTTTTCACTTATTTCGTGCCTTACAAAATTTTATACTGGGGAAAAAAATTAAATTCTACGATGAACAGGATGTACACAATGAACTTTCAAGTTTTTTTTTGCATCAAAACCAGAGTCTTTCTCCAGCAATGGCATAAAAATGCTGCCTGTAAGATGGCGGGACATAGTAAATAATGGAGGAAAATATATAATTGATTAAAACGTTAAATTGTGATTTTTTATATTATTTAAAAATTTACCAAAAATGCACAATTTTATGGACTGACCCGATATTTACGTTGACCTGCAAATACATCATGCGCAACAATACCGTAATGTGCTTTTTGTAATAAAAGAATATGCGAATTCACAGGAACTGCCATCATCAGAGTTAAAGATAACTTTTTATTACGTATTTGATGGATAAAATCGAGATGTGCATGAATTACTTATCACTTATCAGACGTGTTACTTTCACTTTCTCCCCACTTAAAGATAATTTTAAAAAATTTGACATGGACACCGCATGGATTCTTTGTACGGTCTACATAGTTTTTGATGCATTTTATTTAAACTTAGTCCCTCGAATTTAATTAGAGATATATTTCCTATTTAAGTACTTCAGTTCCCTGTTTACTTCAGACTGCAACACACTTTCTTTAAAGGTAGAAAATTCCTGAATTAAATTTTTTAAAAATCATTCTTGTTTGAAAGGAAAACTAAAGGTATGTTTTAGAATCTGAGAAAATTTAAAAACTTTATATCCAAAGCATTTTTAGATGTTGAAATTTTAAAATCATGAATGTCAAATTGTCTAAAAAAGCAAGTTTCGAAAGCAATTTTCAACAATTCGCGAAAAATTTGGAAATTAAGTTACGATTTTCATACAATCTTTATTGAAAAGTCCTTCTGCCGCTGTATACGATGGTGCAACATTTTGATATGCTTACTTTGTTGATTGAAAGAAGATATGTGAGAAAAATAATTTAGACAGCAAATGAAAGAAAGTCTGTAGGGTTTATATTTATTTTAACTAACATTTATTTTAAGTTTAAACTATCTTTCCTGTCAAGCCTTACTTTCCCCTTAGTAGAACGCGCAAGGATTCAAATTATCAGCGGAAGTATTCTGTTAAATAGAAAGGAAACGAGTTCGAGGTGTGCTGTTCGTACTTCACGAGCGCGGAGGTAGTTAGCCAGAAATTGAAGAACCCCGCGTTTCGGCCTGTGTGCTTGCCTTGGAGAATTGTTAATCGTTCAACATGATATTCAAAGTTTGCTGAATTAGCAGCGGTATTGTAAAACGCGGTGAGTTATTGCAGCGGTATTATAAAATGCGGTAGTTAGAGTCTTGTTATTATTTCTTTTTCAGAGTCTTATTTTTATTTTACCGCCGGGTCGGCGTAGTTTGTGAGCGTCAAGAGCACGCAATTGTAACTTCTTAAGTTGAATAAAAAGGGACTTAAACCCTTAGCAAGACTCTGTCTATTTTCCAGTTTCAACAGTCACCTCTTGGTTGCGTGCAGGTTGGAGGCGCGCAACTCTACAAGTCTAAATCGAATTTTGAAAAAAACATCTTTACACCGCATTGCATTGTTATCGACCAACAGTGTGTGTACAAAGTTTGAACTCTAAAACTTATCAAGAGGTTAAAAATAGATGAAAAAATTACAAACAGGTTAAAAAAAACGTAAGTGAACTTATAAAAAATAACGTTTCCGTTGCCTGTCTTCTAGAGATTGAAGCTTTACTTGTTAGCGATATAATGGATATTGTTTACCTAATTTGTCTCAAAATAATTTTATGTAATTAAATTATATTATATTGGGTCATACAAAGTTTCTGCGCTTTTTTGCCACTAGATGATATTGATGCCTATATATTCGGCAACACTCACCCGATTGTCTCAAACGAACTTGGGCTTAAAAGGTGACATTCAGCTTCCGTTGTTTGTGAAGATAGTTTTCTACTTCGTTGCTCATGTAAAAAGTTATATTTATTTGAAAATGTGTGAAGTATCTGAAGAAATGGTTTTTTACTGTAAAAGAGGTAAAAAGGCTGCAAAAACATGCCGGAAAATTTGTGAAATGTACGCTGTAAATGCTGTGAGTGAACGAAAGACTCAGGCGTGGTTGCTCGATTCCGTCCCAGAAATTTCGATGTCCAGATTGGAAGGGAATTGTCCATTATGAGCTGCTGCAACCTGGTGAAACCACCAGTTCGATCCTACTGTGCACAACTCAACCGTTTGAACGAAGCAGTCCAGAAAGGGCGACCAGAGTTGGCCAACAGAAAGAGAGTTGTGTTCCATCGTGACAATGGGCGGCTACACACATTTTTGATGACTCGGAACAAATTGACGGAACTTAGTTGGGAAGTTTTGATGCACTCACCGTATAGCCCGGACTTTGCACCATCTGACTACCATTTGTTTCGGTCTCTGCAAAACTCTCTTGATGATGAAAAATTGGCCGACCGAAACGCCGTTGAAAATCATTTGGTTAAGATTTTCGATAATAAACCACAGCAGTTCAACACAGATGGAATTATGAAGCTATCCCCAAAATGGCCAAAGGTCATAGATAATAATGGTCAATATATAGTTCATTAAAATTGATTTTCAATAAAGAAAATTTTGGTTCAAAGATGTACCAAGTAAACGCGGAGACTTTTCATATGACCAAATATTTCATTCTCCTGATTGTAGATTGCACGCTAACTATTAGTTATTTTGAGACTAATGATTGTGAGGGCGTGCAGACGTTGAAGGTCAAATATGCTGTTACAGCCTCGAAATAGACTGTACGACCTTCAACTGAAGAATATTTTAGATTACATAACACAGAACAAGGACACGAGAATCCGTTAAATAATACATTTATTCAATAAAGTGAGATCAAGGATAAGTGCACGGCCGTCAGACAGTTCAGAGTGCAATTGCTTATTTTCACAATATTTACTATGACTACCTAAAACAGCTGCCGTTGCTGTCGAGCTTAACAAACAATACATAATATAGAGTTACATTTAGAAAACTTTGTTTACTTTTTCCAACGACTTTTTTATGTTTTTTTTAAAATTCTTTTTTAATGTTTGCTTAGCCTGTTTTTCCTCTCGCCATTGAAGACGCATTAAAGTAATTATCACCCAAGCAATCAGAAAACGACTGACGCAGAAAAACCATTTGCCGAGGAGCAGGATTCCATCTGAATAAACATTTTGTTTTTTTTACTAGATGACTTGTGTAAGCTAAATACTTCCATATTTTGCAGAAATTCAGTTTAATTACGAGGTAAACAAATACATCAAAAATACTGTTACGGATTTTGTATACATGTACGTTAAATTGTATGTGAAATTGCAGTATCACTTGTATAACGCAACATGAAATCCTTGAAAAAACGAAGCTCTGCCAGAAAAACAAGGTTACAGGCGCATGTATATATGAGTAAATGGCTATCTCACTAAATTGGCGAGATATCGCCAAGATGGCGACGGTTTGGATGACTAATTTTTGTCACCAAATTTGGCGATAAATCTCTAAAAGTCTCCAGATTTGGAGACCATTTGGCGACATCTGGTCAGTGCACCTCAGAGATTTCTCAATGGCTGGGGGGACTACAGTGTCTCACAAAAGTGATGGGACAATTGTGCTTTACAAAAAGAAACTGTAATAAAATAAATAAAAAAAAAGGTAAACATTTTTTGTGGGTGTATTTCATATTTGAATTTAGTAACAATTATTACATAACATAAATTTTCTCAAAATATTAAAATATTAATTTAATAAAAATACAATTGTTTAGAACGAAGCAAAATATTTTTTGGGGTTTTATTTTTACTTAAAATCGTCTGCAGTATTTCTCTCCAGTTTGTTTTGGAAATTTTGTGTTTTTTAGCTCTGTGCAGCCATGAATGCTAAACGAAGAGAAACTTTGCCTAAACTTCGAAAATTAATTATTAATTTGCATATTAAACGTGGAAAATCTATTAGAGAAACTGCTGAAACAGTTAACTTGAGTCATTCAACAGTTTTCAATATCATTAAACGATATAAAAAGAATCATATGATTCAGGATAAAAGAAGACCTGGCCGACCATCAAAGCTATCCAATGAAATAAAGCGAATTATCGTTCGAAATATTCAAAAAAAATCCAAGAATGAGTGCTCCTAAAGTTGCTGCTGATTTACAAGCATTATATGGAGTAATTGTTAATCCTGAGACTATTAGAAGAGTAATTTGATCTGCTGGATATCACGGTAGAGCAGCCAGGAAAAAATTCTTCGTAAGTGAAAAGAATAGAAAACTCAGACTGGCTTTCGCAAAATCCAACATAAATAAGAATTCTGATTACTGGAATGAAGTTATATTTGCCGATGAGAGTAAATTTAATATATTTGGTTCTGACGGTAGAATCTTGGTGTGGAGAAAACCCAGAAAGAATTTCGCAAACAGAACTTGGTGCCAACAGTAAAACATGGTGGAGGAGCAGTTATGGTATGGGGGTGTATGTCGTCCGCTGGAGTTGGTAATCTTATTTTTATTGACAGTATAATGGATCAGCACAAGTATATTAACATTTTAAATCAAAATTTAAAGTCTTCAGCACGAAAATTGAACCTTCATAACGATTTTAAATTCTACCAGGACAATGACCTCAAGCACACTGCTTTGAACGTTAGACTCTGACTATATCTATCCTGACTATAACTATCCTGACTATATCTATCCTGACTATATCCTATATCTATCTCTGACTATAACTGTCCTGAAATAATAAAAACGCCACCACACAATCTCCAGACTTAAATCCCATAGAGAATATTTGACAAGAATTGGAATCAAGAATTCGCAAACACACCATTTATTCAAAACTACAATTAAAATCGGTGCTTCAAGAAGAATGGGGTAAAATCACTCCAGAAATCGCAAAAAAATTAGTCGAATCCATCAAAAGAAGATTAAATCATGTTTTAAAAGTAAAAGGAAATCAACAAAATATTAAAACCTTTTAAAAAGTAAAATTTTTGCATAAATATTTGATGGAAAAGTAAGTGTCCCATCACTTATGTGAGCCATTTTTTGCTCCGTTCTAAACAATTGTATTTTTATTAAATTAATATTTGAATATTTTGAGAAAAATCTATTTTATGTAATAATTGTTACTAAATTAAAGTATGAAACACACCCACAAAAAATTTTTACATGTTTTTTTAAATTTATTTTACAACAGTTTCCTTTTGTAAAGCACAAGTGTCTCATCACTTTTGTGAGACACTGTATATCCGATCAGAATGAGCATCAGCTCTTAGTCTTTAAGTTCAGAGTTGACATAGGAGTATTGAGAACTCAGTGCGAGCTTCGCTCTTTAGATGCGCTATGAATTGCGTTGTGTTTAACGCTCTTAATAGTTAGAAGTGTAACTATTGATTTGCTCTCTCGTACTAAGAAGAACTGTACGAGTACTTTTGTGGAAAGTTACATTACTTAACGCGTTTGTTTTTTGGAAAAATAAATTTTATCAAGCTATCATCTGTTCTGGTGTACTGAATCCAGTACGAATCCCTACTCACGCAACAGTACATTAACAACTACAAGAATATCGCCGAATGAGAATTTAACAAATATCACATTACAGTATAAATGAAAAATATGGCTACAAGTTTGGTCACATCGCGTGATGGCAGTATTGTGGTAAAGGGAAATAAAGTAGTTCATTTAGGAAATCTACAGCAGTTCCTCCTAGATTCATTTTGCAGCTTTAAATAGCTCTCCGCTTCGAACCCTTTCATTCCTTACTGAATACATACTGTAAGAACTTTCAAGAATTTTCCTTTCGTGGATATAAACATTAGTCGTTTATGTAAGGTAAAATTTTCATTTACAAAAACAATAATGTTTCTTTTCCGTCGTGGCTGCACTTCTGCACATAATTTTAAATTAAAAATGAATCTCTGTAGGACTTATAAAGAAACAAATAATGGTCGTTTCCACCAATACTTGTCCAATATAACCAGTTTCGACAAAAAAAAATAAACAATTCAGTTCTGAGAGAAGGAGCTTGTTGTATAGTTATTTTTCTCCTTTTCTAATTGGGATTTTTTTGCCTTCTGGCAACGAATGCGAATCGTCTGTGACAGTACAGGTTATAGAGAACTGCTTTCGCATAGCCTGAAATAACTTTTTGTGCGTTGAACACATTATTGCACTCATCGTGATTAAGATACCTTCTAAACTTTTGCTGTAATTTTCTGATTGATAGGTCCACAATAAATTGTTTCGAACTCTAACTTCAAATACTTTTCCTTATCATGTATAAACAAAGTTTTATTTACAATTTTGATATATACGAGAATTTCAGCAACATTTGAGAAAAACTGTTGTATAAAGTCCGTGAAATTATTTGAAGGCAAAAACATCATGATATTCTTTTTCATGCACTTCAGAAAACAAGACTCAGTTTCCTCCAAACAGGAAATAATTTCTCTTTGTTAGGCTTCCAGGTCAAGTGGGTTCTCCACACAAACAGAGGCCTTCAAAATACTTCCACTGTAAATAATCGGCAGATGAAAGGTATAGTGATAGAGGAGGGCATAGTTTTCTATCTTCAAACCTCGAATCTCATGTTTATTTGCTTTTTTATGTGATAGTGTCAATTGAAAACTGAATAAAGTTAGACACGTGTTTGGAAGAGATATTCATTTTTCGAAATTCAAATAAATCATTTCCCACGCTATTTCGTGTGCATGATGTGAAATTTGAAAAGTTCTCAATGAGTGGAGCGATATTAATTTGTAAATTTTGTTCTTTTCTATTTTTTAATTCCTTTCAGTTCAGAAACTTTATGATAATATACGATGATCTTTCTAATAGGAGCTGCTTCAAGAACTGAAAAACTGTGGAGGGAAAGTCCCGTATGTTACCGACATATACACTGATGTGCAAAAATTAACGACGAAGTCGAAAAATTAGCACATCAGCTGAACGAAGAGGCAGAGTGGACAGAAAGACCAATCAGGAGATTAAGTAAGGTGATGTACGGTAGCACATGCGCAGATATGCAGGTACACGTAATGGGGGAGTGTTTGAGTAGTATAAAGCATGTTGTCGGTGTAAGATCAGTATTTCTGGCAAAGAGATTGCACCCCCTATAGCAGTTAAAATCACAGTTCGATGCAATTCAAGTGCAACGAATAGATACTCGAATAATTCAGGGCATACTCAGATACTTTGAGACACAGATTACAATAAAAGATCATCCAATATATCATTGTCTCGAAATATGGATGTGCTAAACTTCACGCAGGGAAACCAGTAAAACTACTGAATAAGAAAGACCAAAAAAGTACATAGAAAGAACTCGGTTTCTCTTATCGTGAAAGAATTTATGAACACGATGTGAATTTTGCGAAACCATTAACTCTGATTATATTTTTATTATATTTTCATAAAAAATAATTAAGAAATTTATTTGAATTTCGCAAATTTTGCTGCCTATTAACTCACGGGCTTCTGAGAATCCGCGGTACACGGTTTCAAAAATCGTTTGCTAGTTTGTGACATGTAGCTGGCATTTTATGTAGTAATTATTATAACTGGAATAGGAAAATTTTATAATGAATAATTTGTTACATTCATGAAATTTTTGCTCTAGCAGGTAAATTACTGATGATTTCCTGATTATATTAGCTTACACAATATCCACCTTTTTTTTTTTTTTTTTTTTTTTGAATAAACGGAAATGAAGCGGAAAACTTTACTTCTTCACATAAAATAGTGAAAAACCGGAAAAAAAATTACTCGCATGTATATTTTGAAATTCTTACTTGAACAAATTCCGATTGGATTTATTTTACAAAATTGTAGAGTTTGACTTACGTCTATGCGGACTGTACGTAATGATGCCATTACGTACAGTCTGCATAGAGTTAACATCCAAAGTGTTAACTTTATGCAGACTGTACACAATTTATCGCTAAGTCTTAAAAGTGTAAGAGAAACTTGGGAAGACGCTTTAATTTAAAACTAAATCGGTAAACAGAAAGCAGTCCTGATGGTAGTTACAAAGCTGTCAGCACTTATGGAGTGAAAACTCAAAGCAGTAAATCAAATGTAAAGCTAAATTTAATTAAACTAATAACCATAGGCAGAGCAAATTTAACGCGAAGTTGGCTCAGAACTTCGCCGGCGTGAATTCAACTATCAGCAATTGTAACGTACAGCCGAAGACAGAAACCCTTTTCTCAAATAGCAAATCAAGAACACGTTCTAATTTAATAATGTCAGAACTTCCCTTTAAATACACGTGAACTCTTGCATTCTGACGGGAAACGGAAAGAGATAAGTGATAGTACCAGCTTCAGAACATAAAATAACACGTTATTTAAATTAAAGAAACTTCACGAAATTTTTAAGCCTTTTGAAATGATCTGAAACTTATTGTTTTTCTTCAAGAAGCAATTCTCGTCTTCAAACAGAAAACAACTGTTCTTTTATAAAAAGAAGCTTAAAAAAATTGAAGCCAGTGTAGGAATGAATTTTGGTTAACTTTAAATTTAAGTTATGTTTTTAAATTATGTTGCTCATCTTACGTCAATTACTTTTACTGCTGCTTCGGATTTTTCACTTCCTATTATTCTCCTTTTCTTTTCTTTTTATTTCAATAATTGCTCAAGCAGTGACGTATAATTGGACCCTTAATAATCCTTAAATAAATGACATTTACCCGCCTCTAAATGCTTAAAAGCATTTCGAGGTCTCGTTATATCAACCAGTTTTCGTGTTGAATGCAATAAATGTCAAGTGTTCTAGTTTATTTTCATCTCAACAGATGGTAGCACGAGCGTCTCTTGTCTTAACTAGCATGTTGTAAATATTTTTCTAAATTTCGAATTTTTAATTGTTAATAACTTCAATAAACTCTATTTCGCGATACTTAACTACATGTCACAATACGCTACAACACAAACTTGAGCACCCCAATCCTTTTTGTACACAGATTTTTCTTTCCTGTTACAAAGATGTCGAATTTTCTAATACCTGTTAAGTTAGAAATAAATGCTATTATTTTACCAAAAATACGTATTGCATGAAATATATGATATTAGATGTTAAAAGAGCACATGAACTGAGTGTGTAAAGTAACGATTTCTTGTTAATCTTCAAATTAAAACTCAGCGATTTTAAACAAATCCTAGTTTAGAAATGCACAGTTGTATTATGCATCTCGCCGTCCAACAGAGAATATGATTTTCTTCAGTAGATTTTTAAATGATAATACATACGGAAAAACAAACGAGATATACAGCTGAATCACATTAATACGACCACATTTTAGTATCCAGTATAAGCAGCGGCGCTAGATGGTCTGAAAGGTATTCAGTAGGATGCTGGAAAGTGTTCATAAGTATACTAAACTATGCTGACCGAAGTACAGTTGACAGCTGCTTAAGACTGCGTGATACGAATTGAATTTCCATAAGGAGAACAACAAGATATATTCCCTTCCATAGACTCTTCATTAAGTCTGGGGAATCTGAATGCCAGGAAAATACAGCTTTGCTATCTTCCAGCCACTTAAGTGTATGCCTATCTGTTGTAACGTGTTGTGTTACTATGACGGCATTCGCCAGGAAAGAAAACGTAAGTACATGATGTGCAAGGATTGATGTATATTTAAAGCTTTCTATGATACTATCCACAATGATGAGGGACCTAAATAAAAGATTTTCCAGACCATAGAGTTGCCTCCGGCAACTAGTATCTGTCCAGAATGGCTGAGGAGTGTTTGTCTCATGTTGTGTGAGACAATGTCCATGTGTCCGATAAAATAAAATAAAAAACTATTGCCTGTCAGTGGAATACCACTGTGCTAATTCCCGCCTCTTCCGCCACTGAGGAGTCTTCAGCGTAGATGATCACCTTCATTTGCTGAAAAGTTGCATAAGCAGCAAGATTAACAGAACCGCTATTTTGTGGATAATTGCAGTAGCTTCTCTGGTTCATTTGCTCAGTAAAATTCTCTTTTATAGCATGTTGATTGGCCCAAACGCAACACTTGAGTCGTTGCTCATCGCCTTCATAAATGGCTGGAGCTACTTGGCAGTTTCCGGGTAGCTTATTCTGTATAGTACCACTCTGTCATTCATGAAACTTTTCACTACAGCTGCATGTGAGCAATTCATAAACTGCGGAGTATTTGAAATGCTGCCATCCTTGGTCAAAAGCTAATAATTGTTCCTTAAAGTCTGATAAATCTCTGCATTTATTCATGTCAAAAGCAGCGGAAATGTTTCAAGAGTGCCTATACACTATATACATAAACCAAATATGCTGCTGACGCATGCTTTACGCCAGTGCTAATTTAGCATTGATAGGACCACTAGGAGATGGTCACATTTATGTGGCTATACCCCTGTGCATTATATTTTCATTATCCATCTCCACTGCGGTAAACATTTAATGGACAGACGAAAGTAACATAGCAATTGCATATTGTTTGACCACAGAACAGCCGGTAGAAGATTTACCAGCTTTTCCCTAACGTTAACATCTGTTCATTAAATTTTATACAACTAATTATCATACGCTGATGCTCGATGTGCTTGGAATAAAAAATAAACAAAATAAAACATTAAAAGTTCTGTTTTAAATAATTGTTCCCAAATACCCGATTTAGATCGATCGTTTCGAAAATACGTCGATAACTGGGTAAGCGTGTCCATGATTTTAGGTGACTGTGGTCCGCAAATATAAATTGTGCTGTTTTCTTCCGGCGCATTATAAAGCTAATAAACTGCTATATTTTACTTTAAAACAGTGTAGTTGGCTAAAATTATATAATTGAACTGATCTAACAGGCGTTTTTATCTTTGAAAATATTTTTAAGTCTTGCATTTAAAAGGTAGCCGGATTCAACGTGGTATCCTCTTTCTAGCAGAAAACATTAAAATTGAGATAAAGTTGAAATAAAGTTGGATTAATTACACACTCTTTTGAAAAAAAAAATCGAAATTTTGTATGCAAAAACATTTTGATCGAACATGCAAATCTTCAAAGTTTCAAGGCAAATGAACAGGAACTGCGATCATAGCGCGCATTTCTAGTGCGATATTCACAAAGTATAAAGCCAGTAATAGAGGCGGAAAATTTATCTCCTTTTTTTTTTTTTTTTTTTTTTTTTTTTTGTTGCTGCCATTTTAATTTTCTAAAGAAGCAACTAAAGATGTTATTACAACGATATCGAAGACCTTACAGACAGCTAAACGACTTCGAACGTGATCGCACTGTAGGGTTGCGTGAAGCTGGGTGGTCATACCGAGCAATAGGCCGCCACCTGCAGCGTACAGACACTGCCGTGTAAAGATATTGGTAGCAATGATTGCTACAAGGAAATTGCCGACGAAATGAAGGCTCTGGAAGGTCAAGGAGCACAAATGCGAGGCAAGATAGGATGACTGTTCTCCAGGCCCGAACCGCCCCAACGGTATCATTGTCGACTATTTAACGCACTACAGCCAGGCCTATACCTCCCGTGGTACCGCCCTCCATCTCACGGCGCTTGTCTGAGGAAGGGTTACGCTCACATAGACCTTTAAGACGTTTGCCTTTGACCCCACAACATCGGCGGAGTCGTCCGGAGTGGTGTCGCAGCCGATCATCATGGCTGCCATCAGACTGGCATCGTATAGTGTTCAGCGATGAATCTCGTTTCACTCTTGAAGCAGATGACCATCGTGTTCATGCCTGGAGAGGACGGGGCCAGCGGCCCCAATCAGCCTTTGTTTCACGAAGGCATACAGCCATAACGCCTGGTGTGACGGTGTGGGGCGGTATTTCTTATGATAGCAGGTCATCTTTAGTCATCCTTCGTACATCTTTAACAGCTCAACGATATGTTGATACCATCCTGCGTCCGGTTGAATTACCCTTCCAGGCACGTCATCCCGGGGCCATTTTCCAACAAGACAATGCCAGGCCACATATATCTCTGGACTGTCTGTCTCCCTTCGTTTGATACCCTTCGTTAGCCAGAAAGGTCACCAGACCTTTCACCAATCGAGCATGTCTGGGATATTCTCGACTTCCAGATTCGGGCACCACAGATATCACAGATCTGGAGCGACAACTATGAATGCCTGACAGAATGTGTTGCAGGATGACATTAGGAACCTCTAACAGTCCTTGTCTCGACGAATTTAAGCACGCATTTATGCCAGGGGCGGTTCGACCAGCTACTGATTTGAACACTCAATGAGGGCATGTGAGCCGTGAACAGGTACTATGACCTTGATTTTTTAATCATTTTATTGTCTGTGTATGAGCTATACATATATTGAATTTCATCAAAAACAACCACTTCCTTCGTGATGCTTCGATTTTTTTTGCAAAAGAGTGTATTACGGCAAAGCACACTAGTCCTATCTGCCTAAAGGGAGGCGTATCTTCAAGAAAGACTTATCCGAGACTGGCTCCTAATTTATGTTACAAATGGGGAAAACACATAAATACCCGTGCAGCTAGTCCGTTAGCCAGAATTCGAATACAAGTTGAGCTAACAATGTAACAAAGTTTTACAGATGATATTTACACATTTTTAGATCGATTTCGCGGCGGTTTAATTAATGTTTATGGCTTAAAAAGTATTTTTTTAATTGTCGGTCTGATAGTTTCTTTGTGGACTATAAATCTGCATCGTGATTTCTCCGATGGAACGGATTTTTGTAAAATTTCCAGGGGAATTAATTTCTATGCCTGTTCCACTACTTTCCACATTCCATCAATTGTAGTGGGTTTCCTTTTAGGAAGATCTGCTTTTAAGAGACCAAAGCTTCTATAGATGAAATATCAGGGGACATCGCAGGAATGAAAATGCATGTATGCAATACCTGCATCAGTCTTCAGATTTTCAATGAATACAGTGGTACCCTTCGAAGTATGACTTGCTGCTTTGCCTTAATGAAAATTCACTCTTTGAAAGTTATTGTGATAATGAAATTGAATTTCTTCTGTAAATTTAGGACGTAAAACGTCTCTTAGTATGTTGAACTGATTTTAACATTTTTTTTCGCAGTCATCTTATTTTCAATTTCTCACTGTAAGAGAATCGTGCGATCAACCTTGCTGAAACTTTCTTTGCATTGAAGGAATAGGTTTGAACACTATTTTTCGATAAGAATTGGAACTCTTTTTATTGCAGTCATTTAGGTAAACAAAACATTCAAACTTCATCAAAGATTATAATGTATTTCTATTCATTTCCTGCTAAATAGTTTTCATACAGGGTTCTACAATTTGCTCTGCGTTGAGCCACACGCTTTGGCAAAAGCTGGTTAACATTATACCTTTTAGCTTTTAAGTTGTAAAGCTTGGGTTATTCATTGTTGCTACAGATGTATTTAAAGACTTTGAAATTGATTTCTGGATTGACAGTTTTCTCCTTTGCAATTAATACACAGCCAACTCTATAATGGCCTTGAAGCGCAAAAGTCACGTGATCCAGGTGGTCGATGTGTTTTTGTGGTAGTACGTGGTTGTGAATCCGTGGTCGTGTATTTTGTGGATATATATTTTGCTAATAGTGTTATGTAAGTGGATTATTTGCTATTCTAAGTGATTTTAAATAACTTAAACTTTATATAATGTTAAATTAATAGTTTTATAACTTTTTGAATTTTAGATTTTTTTGGGAAACTTTGCAACTGTTCTCAAACCTATTTAAGTATTTCGTTTTGACATCGAATGCATTTACTCATATTTTTACATTTTGCATAGTATTGTTTTGAATATTTGTTTCGTATAGTACATTAGGGATTCTTTATTTTGATTGCTTCTTTCTAATAGTATATATGAATACAGAATGCTTAGACACTGCAGTGTATTTGGTTGCAAATCCAATTACGAAAAACACGTGTATGTCACTACTTTGCCTAAATCACCTCAAAGAATGTGGAAAATTGTAAACTGTAAAAGTAGTTTTCAAAGTAGGCGCTTTAATGATAACTTAAATCTCAGAATGTTGAGTAGATTAATTTCTTAAAGAAACTAGTGCTGTGGCTTAAAATATGGAAACAGTCTGTCCCAATAAACGAAACATTATCACAAAAACTATGAACTGAAATTTTTCCGACTCCCATCCTTCTTCCTCTGAAGTTCTATGATTTACTTGCCCCTTATCCGCATAATCTCTCCTGTCAGCAAGATGCTTTTTATGTATACTGCTGCCGCTTACATGCTTAAAACGATGTCGTGCTTCAAAATGCAACTTCTGTATTCAAATGTAATTAGGAAACATCTTGTCTGAAAAAAGGATGATTTGATATACGTAAAAAAGTAAGGATTGTGATTTTTCAAGATACGTTGTGCTAAATTGCGTCATCATGCTTTCCACTCTGCCACACTACGGTCTTCTCGGTCATCTACGCAGTATGTTAAGCTAAGATCCAGTGCCTTCATCTACACATTTGGAATCATTACACACACATATATATATATACACGTTTTGGTATATATACGTACACACACACATATATATATACATAATATATCCACCCTCTTACTCCTGTTTTTTTTTTTTTTTTTTTTTTTTAATTCCTACGTGTTGGTAAATTATGCACTTTTTGTTTTAAAAAAGTGATTGAATTACATTTTCTTATGTTCCGGTTAGGGTTTTTATGCCTCTAGTTAATCTACATCCAATAGTTGTAGAATTATCATCAATTTAAAAGCTTAAATAGCGTTAGGACTGATGTGGCCTCCAATCGTTCCCATTTGAAACGTTTAGTAGGATAGTGAATTAAGTTAGCTGTTGCACTAAATTACCTTTTTGCCTCTCGGGGCCAAACGCCAACTTTCAGTTTTGTTCACCCAAATTTTTGTTTTCCTGCCCTTTGGCCAAACTGCTTTTTTTGGAGTAGAAATTCTAATTTTAGTTGTGAAAACTTTTTAAACTGTTTTTAACTGTATTTTGGTTTTATGTTTTTCTCTGTATTTTGTAAATTTTAATAAAGATATTTTGAAATTTTTATGTATTTTTACCTTGTCGCGAAGTGAGAACTGAATTAAATGAATGAGAAATATATCTCTAATGATACTCGAGGAAATAAAATTAAATGAAATGCAGCAAAATATGAGTATAATTTAATTAGCCATAAAAAAAATTCATGCGGTGTCCATATCAGAGTTTTTCTTTTTAGTTAAAATAAAAAATATTCAATGATAAAGTCTTTTAATTGAAAGAGATACACATTTTAAGTGAAAATCAGTCATCGCATCTAATCTTGGTTCTATTAAGTTTGGTTACTCGAAACCTTACTCTACCTGAAATACATTTCTTCAAGTATAGAAACATACGCGGAAACGGAAAATATTCATGAGAAAAAGTACTCGCTGAGGTTTATACAATTATTCTTATTTTCAGATGACGAAAAGAAGGATTTATTAGTGAAACATAGGCGATTCAAGGTCTCGTTACAAATAGCAGCTTTGTTTTTTGTTTTCCTCTGTAAAATTCATTCAGCTTGCATGTCAACTATTTTGGCGAAAGCCCCTCCCTGTATCAAGGACAAAATATGTATTTAAGTTTTTGCTTCTTTTATTTGCTCTCTTTCCTGAATCAATTTAATAATTTATAATTAAGAGCATTTACGTAATAAAACTTAAAATCAATAACTGAATAATTAGATTTCGAAGTTAAGAACTCTTACATTAATCTGCGCAAATTTCGCATGTATTATAGCACAACTATTTGTATCTGCATTTAATTAATTATTAAAACATATGCAACGGACCAGAGATTCAGTTGATCTGAAAGACAGATTGCCAGTTTTAGTGCTCTTGCACCCATCAAGCAGTAAGGGTTTTGGTACGCATGTACCCAAATAACAAAAGCTATATCAGAAACGCAGAATTACTTCTTTGCCTTTACTAGAGGTGATTTTTTTGCAGTTAATTTGTTAAAAATATTATTATATTGTTGCAATTGTTGAAGACACTATTCTAATGTCAATAAAGCAAAAGAAACTATTTATTATTATTGTTGCGTGCGTACGGGTTTGTATTAGATTGAATGCACACACAACTGATGATACCTTGATAAAATTGATTTTACCAAAAGAAACATTTAACAGTTATGGAACTTTACATAAAAATACTCGTGCTGTTCTTTACAGTATCACAGAGTCAGTAGTTACACCTCAAACTACTAAGAACGTTAAACACAAGGCAGTGCAAAGCGCAACTAAACAGCGAAGCTCACACGGAGATATTTCAATACTTCGAACTCACGCTGAGCTAAACAACTGAGAAACTGACGCCTTATCTGGTTTTATATAGTTTTACCAAGCCACCGGCAAATCTCTAGTGCTTTCCTCTTCTTGAAATTACCGGAAAGCATACTGGACCAAGGCCATCTTGATGGGAGATGGCCTTGCACAGACACAGTTACAGTTACACAATGGGAACACTTATATTTATTCAATCACAATACCAATTGTGGTTATACAGGAGCCGGACCAAATTGGCGCAAAATGGTTACAGAATTTGGCGAAAAAATTAGCTGCCAAAACCATCGCCGACTCGGCGATATCTCGCCAATTTTACAGGGACAGCCACTTACTCAGTGTTTAATAGACTTGCCCTTGTGTTATTATTGTTCCGGAACAGTATCGTCCCTTTCCAAGCATTTCGTGTTACGTTATGCAAAAAATACTATAATTTCACTAAAATTATTTACATATGTACGAAAATTCGTAACATTTATAAGCTCAATTTCGTAACATTATTATTCGTACAAATAATAATGTTACGAAAATTCGTAAAAAAAAAAAAAAAAATTCGAACATTGTTATTATTATGTTTCTATTTTTTCAAAATTAGAAGTTTCATTGTACATCCTACGTCAGTTTCTTGTCCGAAAACTAGAATTTTCAATCTTATTGTGAATTATTTTGACTCACTTATTCAGCTTTTGTGATTTATGATATACAGATTTAGGTTCTTAGGTACAATTTTTAATTTTCAGTGACTCACATCTTTAATTTTTCTACAAGTTGTCCTTAATTATTTATTGTGAGTATATCAGTGTTTAATTTTAAAATTCGGACTTCGATACAAACCCAAAGATTTACAAACAAAGTGGACACATTGTAGTGACATTAAGAATTTTTTTTTGGAAGCGGAAGAGATGAAAAATGAGCAACGGCTCTCGCCGGGAATTGAACCACGGACCTCTGAAATTCGCGTCCAGCGTGCAAACTACTGCACTACGAAGGCATGTTAAGAAGGCTGGAGAAATACCTTATATACATCTCCTTTTAAAGGGCGACTCGGGGTTTTTTCTAAGGGGACACAGTCGCCAAATCCTGGGTGTGGAGAATCATCATCCACCACCCTTTATTTTAGTTCGGGCGCGACTGTAGAGTCATTAGGTTATTTTTAAAGCAGGAGTGATGAAAACTGAGCAACGCCTTCGCCGAGAATCGAACGCGCTGACCATTAAACTACGTTAGGAATGCTAAGAAGGGGGGAGAAATACCTTATATACTCTCCCTTTTAAAGGGCGACTGGGGTTTAGGCAAAGAATCTCTAAGGAGAAGAAGTAAAGGTTCCCCGGGGCAAATGTGGCTCCATCAGACCGAAGAGACACATTATGTATATCCCTGAAGCTTACTTTAAAGGGGCAAACCATTCCAAAGCTATCCACCCTCCGTACCTCACTGCACATGTGCGAAATAACATCAGGAGACAACAAAGCAGCATCAAAGAATGCAGCATGCCGTCGGCCATGTTAGCAATCTTTTACCACGTTGTTCGAAAACGTTCTTTGTTGTTGTAGTCAGAGGTACTTGGTTTTAGCTATGTGAAATTCTTTTAAAGACTTTTTAAATGTAATGCTGTAAGTGAAATGGTTTTGGCTATTGGGTGAAAACTTTGCTCTTGGTTTTCACAATGGTGATTCCAAATAATTGTCTAAACGTTTTCATGGTAATTTGTTTTTAAAGTTGTTGTCGGATAATTATAATGTATTTCAGTGTTTTCAATTTATTTAGGGGTGCCTTTAATTGTCTTTAAATATTTTTTTCTGTTTCAGTTAGTTATTGCAAATTTTGCTTTTAAAATTTCACTGTAAAATTTTAACTATGGATCCATAAAAATGTATTACGTTTTGTATGGTATGTGTTTTCCACCCTTTTTTAAGTTTACAGAAGAAAAGAATTAAGAAATTTATTTCATTTAAATTTTGTCTTCGTACGGCTTGCTGTTTAAATTGAAAGTAAAAATTGGACAGGATTTCTATAATTCGCCCCAAAATTCCAACTAACATCCTTTTGCTCATAAAACTCCAGAAATGTATGAAAATAAAACATTTTGAGTTATTTCAAAGTAAAAAATTTACTATCTCCTCGAACTGCGCTGTTTAAATTTCACCCTGCGTTGGTGTTTCACTGCATAGCCGTGGCTCTTCGGTACAGCGGCGCAGAGGCGCAACAGGTTTACTTTGCGTCTATGGAAGCTTTCATTCTTCTCCTTAGAGATTCTTTGGTTTAGGGAACCAGTCGCCAAATCCTGGGTGCGGAGAATCATCATCCACCCCCCTTTTAGTTCTTTCGCCAGTGTAGAGACATTAGTATTTTTTTTTTTTTTTTTTTTTTTGGAAGCAGGAGTCACGAAAAATGAGCAACGCCCTCGCCGGGAATCGAACCACGGACCTCTTGAATACGCGTCCAGCGTGCTGACCACTACACTACGAAGGCATGCTACGAAGGCAGGAGAAATACCTTATAACATGACCGCTTCATTACAAATTTAGCGACTTAACTTTCATAACAGTTGTTTATATTCGGTGGAGGATTACGTTATTCAAAATTGGATGGCTCTAGGTACAATCGTTTTGTCACAACGCGAGGAATATACATGCATTTATGCAGATTCTTCATCATTTAATTTCTTTAAACATAACACGGAGATAATATTTGGTGGCAACAATTTGAAAAGTGAAACGGACATTTAAAGTTTTCGACGCGAAATGCCAAAATGAAATTAATAGGTTCGAATCCTCCGAACGGGCTGGCTGCATGGGCGTTTTCGTGGTTTTCCCCATGTGTAACGTGTATACGAGCCAGTTTCCCTTAGAAAGTTCTCCGCGAAGGCATCCCTCCCCTTAGGCAGATAGCCCTAGTGTGCTTTGCCATAATGAAATAAATCAAACCAAACCTTAATATCTTATGTTTTAAAGCAATCAGGCTATTCGCATATTTTTCAGACCATTTTCTTTGCTATGAAAAATAGTCGTCTGCTTGGGGAAATTTTTATTTTAACTGCAACTATATTTTTAAAAGCATAAATTATTGTCTGCTAATTGGCAGTTTATTTACCATGCAGAATGGTACTTTTAAAGAAGCAATGGATGGAAGGTTACGTTTGTGCTCTTTCCGACGAAAATTATTCGCAACTAGTTACTTAAAAACGGCGCGAAAGCCATTGTTGTTTGATTTCTAAAGCTACGATAGGTAATGTCGTCAACAAGAAACGTCAATGTTTGGCTGTAAGTAGAAAATGTTTTTCAAATACATATCCTACGAAAAAACGGAATTTTTCGAATGTTGCAAGCGCAAGATCTTTAACATTAAAAAAAATAATAAAGTCAAAGGACAATAGCGAAATCATTAAAATGCTCAGTGTCAAGTGTAAACAAAGCGATGAAAGCTGATTTAAAGCTTAAAAAGACAAAAAAAAATATGATGTGCATCGTCTTTCTCCACGGCATATCACCGAATGCAGAGCGCGCGGCAAACTTCTGAGAAACATTTATCCAGACAAAAATGGAAAAATGGTGTTACACTTTATGAATCTTGACTGTACTTAAATGCCTGGAATAAAAAGAGATGCATTTGTTGTCATCAAAAAGAAGAAAAATCTTAAAAAATGGTTAAAAAACTCTAAAGAATGTTTTAGTTGCTGGTTTCAAGTAAACAAAGTGACTTATTATATGGTTTTTCATATAACGGCAAATTAAAAATAAAGAAAGTGCAGAAAAATGCTAAGATTAATTTTACATATTGTTAAAAACATGTTTTATACCCAGTTTTTAACCATGAAACACCTTCTGTTTACACGCAATGCCATCCATTGGTAGAACTGCAAGACAAAGAAAGCACTACAGCTCAAAATCCACTGTTAATTTCCTGAGAAAAATTGAACAGGAAACGGGTATAAAGGCGATATATACCCTTTACTCCTATCAATACTAAATCTCCCGATGTACCACGCATGGACGTTTGAGCATTTGGACATTTAAAAAGCCGGATTGTCCAAACTTTGACCTACAACCTCCATGGACTTTGGAAAGCTGTCCAAGAGGAACGGGTTTAACTACCTCTTCCGATACTACAAAATGCTTCATTTTCTTGGGAAATTACAGAGCAGAAAGATATGAAGAATAAGGGTTATGAAATAGAACCTTTAAATCACAAAAATGTTAGGCAAAATATTTCTTTAAATACAATGAAAAGCTTCTAAAAAATGTGCGTTGAATTTTAATGCTAGAGTATATTATTGTCAGCCAGAGCAGCTATTTTAGAGTTAACAAATTAACTTAAGAAACTTAAGAACTTAAGAAAGGGAAGCGTAAAGAACATACTGGATTTTAATTTCTATGTAGTTAAGCCCACGACCTCAACCTAATTAATATATTTCATAACCAGATCTTGGCTTGAGATTTCCTAAGGTAAAATAAATTTGAACACAGCATCAGACGAAGCTATGCAGCATGAATACAAGTATCTTCCGATAAAATACTCTAAATAAAACACACTAAAAACTCATTATCAGATACAGGAAATGATTTATAAAAGGCATCGGGTAGCAAATTTAAACTAAGAGAAACGGCTCTTTTACAAAATTTGTAATGTGTTAAATGTTTTATGATGAGCATATTTATAGTGAGTTATTAATGTGCAATTCATATATAATTTTCATCTCACATCAAAACATATAAATAGAAAAATATAGCGAAACTGGAATTATCCGGATGATCATTATTTTTGACATGTTAAAATTTGTTTGGACAAATGCCGCATGAGATTTTAGGGATCGTCTGGAAATGTGATACAGTGATGATGAGCGTTAAGTTTTCAAAAATTTCCGACTGCCGCATTTTTCCACGTAACATAATAATTTAGGTTTCGAAATTAAAAAAGTAAAAAATCTTAAAGCTTTCAGATTTTATATTAAGCCCAAAAGAGTGTTTTTTTTAACGTTTTGTGTGTTACCTTTATTTATTAAATATTATTTTCTTCGCACTTAAACCATAAAATTCAATTCAACAACAATATCACAAAATATTTAAAAAGAGCATATATTTAGAATTGCCGATACACAGTCTCGCGCGCTGAAGATAAAAATGTTTTTTCCCGTAGAGTGTTGCCAGTGCTCGCTTTCAAATCGTTGAGTTTGTTAATCAAAAGCTCACAAATTCTTAACAAAATATGAAATAGATTATAAAACAAATTCCAAGTTCCAAATTTGGGCTTCCAGATGCATATATTCCGAGCGGAAGATTACGTTATTCAAAATTTGATGTCTCTAGGTACCTTTTTATTTACAATGCGAGAAACATAACATAGATTCAGGCATATTCTTCATTATTTCATTTCTTTAAATATGATGAAGGGCTCTAGCATTTGGTGGTAAAAATTTGAAAAGTGAAACGCCGTTTTATAGTAAACAACACAAAATACGAAAACGAAATTAATAGGCCTTCTGGGCAAATTTTCCCTCTGGGATTTAAAAAAAAATTGTGTTGTCCAGTCGTCCTATTCTGCCTGCTCTTCCCTTGCTTCTCATTTGCTTCTTTTATTCAGTCAGTACGTAAATCAGCTAAATAGAAAATATAATTCTCTCTAACGAAAATAAATAATACACCGCTAGAGAATAAATTGTTTGTTTCAAGTAATAATTCTTTAATATAAAAACTATCTATTCAGTAGCATAAAAGATTTAAACCCATCTTAATCTTACCCAGTTCGAATAAGAGAACTTCTTTAAACAAAATCGAAAAGCAAACGATTTACAGAAAAAATTGTGAAAGAGGTTTCGGAAAATTAAAACTATGCGAAACTTAAAGTTTGTTTGACCATGACAGTGTGCGGTAGAGAGGCAAAGGAAAAGATATCTGTCCTTCATTTTGATGCCATTGGAAGTAACAGCGAAATGACATCGCTCATCGATGCGATCTGTCTAAAATAAAACCTCACCCACGGAAACGAAATGTCTGGAATATTTCAAGGGAAATCTGAGAGCTGCACTTGTATCATACTGTTAACAGTGATGCTGCGTGAACAAAAATGGACAACAAGGCAAACGAGGTGCGGTATTTTTAGAACATTTTCTTTCGAAATAAAATATCCCAAATTTTATTCTTTGTTTTTTCATTTTATAACTTCAATGTCACTCTATCGGTGTTTATTATAAAGAAAACTAAATGTTTCAACAAGTGATACCGTTAGTCAATACCAGAATCAAACCAACTTCTTTAACTTTACAACTGGTTTCTTTCTATTCTGTTTCTGATTTCTGGTTCCTTTACGTTATGAACTTACAAGATGAAGCGAAATTTGAAATATGTTTGCTTAAAATACTATATTATATTGCAATTGAAGTTTAATTGATTTTTGAATAAATTTCAGTACGTTTCTACTTCAGGAACACGAAAGCTATCAAGAATTTCGTCTTCTCTACAATTATGATATACTATTATGTTATTACAACTTTCCTTACGAAACCCATCAACTGAACTGAAGCTACTCTGAACAGGATAAAAGCAAATGGGATGGAAATGAACATTCTACTTGTGGAATCATTAAAATGTTTTAATTAGGAAACAGGAAAAATTAGCAATGCCTTCACCAGGACTCGAACCTAGACCTCTCAAAAACGCGCCGAGTGTGCTACCGTTACACCAGGAAGGCATGCTCGAAGGAGGGAGAAAATACCTTATATACTCCCCTCTTTTAAAAGGCGACTGGGGTTAGGGAACCCAATCGCCAAATCCTAGTGGTGAAGAGTCATCATTCACCACCTTTTTAATTCGGGCGCCACTGTAGAGTCATTAGGTTACTTTGAAGCAGAAGACGTGAAAAATGTCCAATTCACTCGCCGGAACTCGAACCGGGACCTCTCGAATACACGCCGAGTATGCTTCTAGTTATACCACGAAGTCATGCAGAAAGGAGAGAGAATATACCTTATAAGTTTAAAATATAATCAAGGAATAAAACGTGTTCATACTTCTATTTCATCTTCAGATTCTGTGAGAAAGTATATGCTAAAAATAAATTTTCACTTCAGTTCATTATTGAAATAAATAATAATAATGAATGCAATTGGAACGAAACTGCCGCCAAAATTAAGTGTTTATAGAAACGTTTGCGAAGAAATGATCATGGAAGTTTAAGATAACTACAATAAGGTATGCTGAATTTTGTATGCAATTTTTTGCGTGCGTTTTTTTACAGCGTTCTGTTTGGGAAGAAAAGTGTAAAAGTAGTTCTTTAAGGCACTGTAAGGAAATATTTATTCAAAAGTTTTATTTCTATAATTTACAGATTAAAGTGTTTTACCAGAATGCATTTACTTTCCATGATCCGTTTTGCTTAATTACTTCCTTGTACGAAGTGAAAAGAAAGTATTGTAACCGCGAAAAGCTTCAGGCAGCATATTTCAACGAAAATATCCACTTTGACCGCTTTCGAATGCAATTTAACGATGCTTTGCGTGATATCTGTACGTAAGGACAGAATAAAAGACACTTTTTCTCCAAAAAAACTAAAAAACTATTAATTCTGAAAATAATTTTTTATGGCGCCTGTACGAACGTATGTACGTACGTGCGTACATACGTATCTCGCATAACTCAAAAACGAGTAGCCTCAGAACGTTGAAATTTTGTATATAAGACTACTAGAACGTGTAGATGAGCACCTCGTATTTTGGTTTAAATCGGCCGCGCCAAACGTATATAAATATATTTATATATATATCCACTCTGTTACGCTCAGTGATCTCAGTTTCTTTACTCTTATATGTTTGTAAATTGTACATTTTTTGCTTTAAAAATGGTTGAATTATGTTGTTTTTATCTTCCGGTTAAAGGTTTTTGGCCTTTAGTAAATCTGTATCCAATATTTTTAGAATTATGAACAATTTTAAAGTTGTTTAAGTGCCGCTAAGCCTAATTTAATGGCGGCTATTGCTCTTGTTTACATTTGAAACAGTTGAGTAGCGGATTTGTTGCCAATCTAGATAAACTTAGCTTCGCGACAACAAAGATAACGCCTTCATTTATTATTTAAATCATGCTTAATCCTTTCTGGAATTTTTTCGAGGAAATAAGCGTTTAAGATTTACTTCGTAATTTTTAATACAGATATTTTGAGTTTTTATGTATTTTTGCGTTGTCGAGAAGTGAAAACTGAATTAATTGAATGAAAAATACTCAATCGTCTTTGAAAAACTGTTTCTTTTCTGTTTTGTTTGCTTAATTTCTTTTATACATCGTTCTAGCTCTACTATAGTATTTGAATAGAACATGTGGCAACGATTAGATAATTCTTTAAATGATATACATTTTGTGCATTCTGAGTTATAATATGAACGAAATATAAAACTGTTAAGTAAACCTAGCGCCAGAGTGTCGCTATGGTAAACAAAGTGAATTTTAAAGAATGCATTTATTCTATTGTGGTTTATGCGCTGTCGGCGAAGTAGGTTTAATTCAATCTAATAAGTTTAAATAAAACGCAAGAAAAAATGCGTATAATTTAATACTCCGTACAAGAAAGCCATGTGGTGTACACATCACCTTTTATTTAGTATCGTAATCATTGGGAAAAAATTGATCTCGAAGGCTTGTTTATCAACAGTGTATGAGAAACTAATTATCCGATGAAATGCGAAAATATTGAAACGCATCTAATTGATGTAAGAACATGTATACTGAATGTTGCAAGAAGAGATGATTCTTCATTTCTAATTCAACTAATGTAATAGAACATTAACGGGTTATCTTTACCTATATCATCTTTTAAATCAGGAAAATAACTGTTATTACTTCCTTGTATAAAATAAAGGAAGTATTGCAATCACAAAAAATTCCCGGTACCTTTTTTCAATGGAAATATCCATTTTGACCGCTATCGAATGAAATTTAAGGATGTTTTTGAGTGTAATCTGTACGTAAGAACAGAATAATGTCTCTTCCCCCCAAATGAATTATAAATCTGATTTAAAATTGATTCAGAAGAGATTTTCTTTCGTAGTGTCTATTACCCATGGAAGTATCTTGCATAACTCAAAAGCGAGTAGCCTTTGAGTTATGCAAGATACTTACCAGAACTACCAAGATACTAAGCCAGAACGTTGAAAATTTGTATATATAGGACTGCTATAACAGGTAGTTGTGCACCTCCCATTTTTGGTTGTAATCGGCCGCACCAAAAGTACATAAATAAATATATATGTATATATCCACTCTGTTACTTGGCTCCGTGAGCTCATCTTCTTTAAATGCTTATATGTTGGTAAATTGTGCATTTTTTGCTTTAAAATGATTGAATTTAGTTGTTCTTATCTTCTGGTTAAGGGTTTTATTAGTTAATCTGCATGCGATAGTTGTAGAATTAGCAGCAATTTATAAGTTTTTTTTAGTACGGCTAAGCCTAATTTTTTTACCATAGCAGCCACATTCGTTTACATTTGAAACTTAACAGAATAATGAATGTCAGTTTCTGCACCTTCAGTGTCTTTTTGCCGAGTGTGACCAAAAAGAAACTTTCAGTTTTGTGCACCAAAAAATCTGCCTTCTTGCTCGCTGGCCGAATTGCTTGTTTTTGCGCAGAAACTGTAATTTTAACTGTAAAAAATGTTTTTAATTGTCTTAACTGTATTTGGTGTTTTAATTGTTTTTCCATATCTTTCAATTTTTAATGAAGATATTTTAAGGTCTTTTTGTAATTTTGCCTCGTCGTGAATTGCGAAGTGATTTAATTGGATGCGAAGTTTAACTCTTATGAAATTTGAGGAAATAAATTTAAATGAAATGAGTATAACTTAATAATGCGTACAAAGAAGTCATGTGGTGTACACATCAGAATTTCTTCAGCTCTAGATTATGATCTCATCATCAACGATTCATGAATAGAAATTTGGTAAAAAATTATTTAATAACTACAGATGCCCATTCAATTCAAATATTCGAAACGCTTGATAACCTATCAAACATTCGTTTCAATTAACAAGGAAATGACATGTGGTCAGCAACTCTAGCCAATTCTGCAAATTCTCTTTTCCTCTCTTCCTTCTTCGTGTCGCGGAAAAAACAACGCAAGGCGAAAACGTCGTGCTACGAAACATCGTGGGAGAAAACATCGCAAAGAGAAAACATCGCAGTTCTAAAACATCGTGGCACAAAACATCGTCGTCGAAAATAAAGCGGTTCAAAAACATCGCAGTTTAAAAACATCGTCGTCGAAAATATCGTGGTAAAAAATAAAGTATCTACAAATCATCGCGTGACGATAACATCGCAGACATGCTTTTTTCAGGCATGCTTTAATAAGTGTAAATGGATATTCCCATAATGATTTGTGAGCGCAAGATGGAAAGATGGATAATTTTTACTTTCAGATTTTTTATTAATTAATAAATTTTTGCTGAGAAAATAAAAAGGAAACTTAAGCATAAAAAATTAATGCATTTTATAGCACTTAATAGAGTTTTAAACCGACATAGTTAACTAACAAAGGTCATTAATAAATCATTTTTATAAAGTTTTTACTGGTAATATTTCATGAAAAGTATAATCTATAAGTTACATTTAATTTTCTATGCTTAAGTCTCCTTCTTACGTTTTCAGCAAAAATTTATTAGTTAATAAAATATGTGAAAGCAAAATTTATCCTTCTTTACACCTTGCGCTCACAAATCATTATGGGAATATCCATTTACAATTATTAAAACCTGAGAAAAGCATGTCTGCGATGTTATCGTCATGCGATGATTTGTAGATACTTTATTTTTTACCACGATATTTTCGACGACGATGTTTTTAAACTGCGATGTTTTTGAACCGCTTTATTTTCTACGACGATGTTTTGTACCACGATGTTTTAGAACTGCGATGTTTTCTCTTTGCGATGTTTTCTCCCACGATGTTTTGTAGCACGACGTTTTCACCTTGCGTTGTTTTCTCCGTGACGTTTTCGTCCACGATGTTTTTGCCGCGATGTTATCGGCGGACACCATGCAGTCTTTAAGTACTAGCCTAAGTTCTCATTTAAATTTGACTATTAATTTAGTGACATCGCCACAAGTGATGGTCGATACTGTGGGGACGAGAAGTGCATTTATACTCTAAGTTCTGTTAAATAAAAGAAGTTATTTTAAACCTTTTCAACTCTTTGCAGTTGTTTCAGAAACAGCGATAATTTTGCTTTACGTCTGCTAGAGTTTAAAACTATGATAGTTTATGCTTTCAAAGCGAATGAAACTCTGTAGCGGAGCCAAGCATCAAGCGCCATCAGCCAAACTCTTATTATAATGATTCTATATTTGTCCAGAAAATTCTGTAGTTTTTATCGTGTAATTTTTCTAATTTCCTGCACGGGACATAGATTCACGAATGAAGTAATTTTAAAATAAAAACTGTTATATAATAAAAATAATAGTGAAATTTATTTTATGCAAAATTAATTCAAAACTAATATTATTAATCGGAAATGATGTACATAACAGAAATGTTCCTCTTTTATATTTTAGGAACTTAGTCTGCTAACAAAACAGGAACATGCTGCATGTTGAGCTGAAAGAGCTGAAAGAAAATTTGAAAGATCGTTGATTATTTTAAATAACATGGAGATATAAATATGTCATGCTTCAAATGCGTAATTCCTTTTTTTTTTCCTTTCCAATTTTACAGGGATTTATTATATTTTTAAATTGTCGAAAGTATTAATCTTGCATTGTTTATCCGAAGTAAAATGCGTCTGATATGTATGAAAGGAAAATAATTTGTTTTAACAGGATTCTGCTGCAAAAGATAGCATTCAATTTATATACTAAAATTATTTTTTAAACATTTTTAAGACTTAATTAATTTTCATATTTCCGATTTTTATCGTTTAGAGCAAAGGTCCCTATACTAATCCTTCAAGATAAAATTATTTCCCATGTCTACTGCTATATGATGGATGAAATGCTTTGTTGTCTCAAACGTGGGTACTGCGCACTCGTGCTGAAGCGGTAAAAACCCGAACACTGCTAATTCGACCTGGGTACAAATCCTGGGGAACGGGCTGGTTGGATAGAAAGTCGCTAGGGTTTCCTTGGGTGTTACACAAATTTTAGCTACGTTTCCTGAAAACTTCATCTACGAAGTTTAACCGAAAGTAAGAACACAGCTCTCGCATTCCTTCATATAATCCAATTCACTATGTGGACCGTCAAAAGTGGACAAAAGACGCATTTTTCTCAAATTGTCAATTAGATAAACGATAGTACTTATTGTACGTTTAATAATGCATCTTTTTATAATTTATTGCCAAGGGCAGGCATGCGATAGAACGACGTACTTTAGGAAAATCCCTCCGGAATCATTTTGCCTTTTTGTAGGTTATATTATTACTATTTCTTGAACAGTCACATTGTTCTCTACCTTGTTACATTAAATTAAAGTAACTGAAAATTAAGATCAAGCTAACTGTGGAATTAATTAATATCTCACAGTAAATGGGAATCGTTCAGTAAATAATTAAGTTTTTTAAATACAATTATAATTACATATTTAGTTTCCGTAAATGAACTAAATATGCAGGAAAGTTTTAGTTTTAAATTTAGTTTTAAATTTAAATAATTTTAAAATGGTAATCGGTGAGAATTAAAAATTGCAACACTAGCACTTATGGTTGTTGTTAAATATAATAGTTCAGAGAACATCGTAACCATAAATTCAGTTCATGGATTAATCATATGTAAATGATAACGTTATAAGATATATCTCCCGCCTTCTTAGCATGCCTTCGTAGTGTAGTGGCCAGCACGCTCGGCGCGTATTCGAGAGGTCCGTGGTTCGAGTCCCGGCGAGGCCATTGCTCATCTTTCAAGTCTCCTGCTTCGCAATAACCTAATGTCTCTAAAGTGGCGCCCGAACTGAAAGGGTGATGGATGATGATTCTCCACACCCAGGATCTGGAGATTGGGTCCCCTAAAAAAACCCAGTCCACCTTTAAAAGGGGGAGTATATTAAGTATTTCTCTCGCCTTCTTAGCATTGCTTTCGTAGTGTAATGGTTAATATGCTGCTTCTAAAATGCCTAATGTCTCTACAACGTAAGTTTTTGTGCATGGTTGTAGTACTTATGTCTATGTCTTATGTCTTATCACTTAGTAAGAGGCAATCGGCCATTAACGGCCTTTACCAGTATATTATACTTGATTTTTAAATGCGTGAAGAATCGAATAAGTTGTATCGAATAAGATGGAAGTACTTGTGCACATGCTGTGCTAGAACTCAGAGATTACTAGCGACGGAGGCTCCTGTGCCGCCGTCCGTAGAATAAGTAAACTTTGGAGAAATGAGACGCTGGCGCCATCTATTAGAAGGGATGAAAAGCATTTTAGTTGACTGGAGCTCTGGTGGCGCCACCTCTTGCAGGATGTATTGTAAGGCATTTTTAAAATTTCATAAAAATTATTCTTCTCATAATCAATAATTGGCATGAAGTAAAATGATGAAAAACACAATTTGCAGTACATTGAAACACGTTTCACAAGAGTAAAAACTATTTACACACAAAGTCCACCTGCTTTGGCAAGAACAAAGTTCACAGTAAGCTTTGTAATTTGATAAGTAAAACTACAAGTAAAGAAAATGAAGTAAAATCTTGGCTAAATATGAAGAAAACGAAAATATATACATTACCACCGACTATTATGGTGAATAGTGCGGGGCCTCTTGTGACGTTGTTCAATTGTGAAATCATAATTTCCTAGTTTTTTGATGATATTCTTAGGGTGACTGTCACATTTCGTAAAAAAGTTACGAGAAGCTTTAGAATTTCCGAATCTGTGGGTTTAATTTTTAAGTCATTGTGAAGAGTGCTGTTTCGTACGAACCAAGGCGCATTTGTAATGTATTCGGATGGCCTTGTTTTGAATTCTTTGTAATTTTTCTCGGTGAGTTCTTGCAGTTGCAGCCAACGCTGGGCATAGTAAAATCGGGCGGATAAAAGCTTGTAGATAAATAATTCTTTTTGTAGCGAGACTAAGTTTTTGGGATGGAGATATTAATTGTGATATTGTTGAGATATATGTCTTCTGGAAAGGTTCCTTTGGAATTACATTGTGGTGGATTTGCTTTCATTGATTTTAATTTTCCAAACGTTAAACCATGGGAAGATATAGTCTATTACATTTTGGAGTGGTTGTAGTACTTTAAGTTGTTGCTACATTGCTACAAGCTTATTTTATAAAAATACTGGTAGACAATCCTGAGAATACACATCGTGATGGAGGCCATCGAAGTTTCTAAATTTTCCTTAAAAACCTAACCTTTTTAAACTTGTTTAAGGTCACTAGGAATAATAAGACATATTCTCTCATTTTCATAATTTGGGATTCATTGAGACAAAGCACAGAAAGATTTGTTAGCACAAAAATCTTAGCAGAGAAGGGCTATTAATTTCATTTTGGCATTTTGCGTTGGTTCACTATAAAACGGCGTTTCGCTTTTCAAACTGTTGCCACCAAATTTTAGAGCCCTCTATTATATCTAAAGAAATTAAACAATGAAGAATCTGTATGAATGTATGTATGTTTCTATCATTGTGAAAAAACAACGGTACCTAGAGCCACCAGACTTGAAATAACTTAGTCTTCCACTCGAATATGGGCAACCAGAAGCCCAAATTTGGAAATTGTTTTATTACATATTCCACACTTGTAAAATTTTAAAGAATTTTTGATTAAAAAATCTCATCGATTTCAAAGCGTTCTTTAACATTTACATTGCGTGCCTCTTCAAGATCGGATATTTTATGTGCGAGGTGTCTTTACATTTCTTATTGGTATTATGTTGGTAGCGCAGCTACGCAAAAACGTTACTATGTCTAACGGTATTTTGCGTCGAATGACTTTGAATGTCTGTATCGCTTTTCAAATCCCGTTTTGAATCCTCCGTGAAACAAACTCTCCTTTGGGCTTAATTTGAAAGAAATTTCTGATTTTATTTTTTTTATCTTTTTCCCGTTATGTTAGAAGTGGGGAACATTCTAGCTATTCTTAACCACAAAGCGATCCTCTTATACTTACATATGAAAATGGTATTCAAAATACTGAACGAAATTTTCCAGAAAAATATATCATCGTACTTTGACCAATCATACTGACGCAAGTTGTGAGTCATCAATGGATCATTCAGAGTAATTTGCAAACCAATTTATCTTCAATAGATAATTTTAGAAGCCTTCTTCTAGTCTCAGTTCTCAAGTATCATGACAAGTTTAGAATCTGGATTCAACTAGCAAATTTCTAAATACTTGCCAATTAAGAATGTGTCTTTTCCTGCGTATAATTTCCAAAAGCTAAAAATTTTAATTCGCTGTGAAAATTCTACAGTAAAAAGACTTACATATCTATCTCTTACAAGTAACATAACTATCTCTTACAAGTATGACACATACTATCTCTTACAAGACTATCTCTACATACTACTCTACATACTTGTTCTCTATCTATCTATAAGACTATCTATCTATAAGACTACCTCTACATACTACTCTACATACATGTTCTCTATCTATCTATAAGACTATCTCTACATACTACTCTAAATACATGTTCTCTATCTATCTATAAGACTATCTCTACATACTACTCTACATACATGTTCTCTATCTATCTATAAGACTATCTCTACATACTACTCTACATACTTGTTCTCTATCTAACTATAAGACTATCTCTACATACTACTCTACATACTTGTTCTCTATCTATCTATAAGACTATCTATCTATAAGACTACCTCTACATACTACTCTACATACATGTTCTCTATCTATCTATAAGACTATCTCTACATACTACTCTACATACTTGTTCTCTATCTATCTATAAGACTATCTATCTATAAGACTATCTATCTATAAGACTATCTCTACATACTACTCTAAATACATGTTCTCTATCTATCTATAAGACTATCTCTACATACTACTCTACATACATGTTCTCTATCTATCTATAAGACTATCTCTACATACTACTCTACATACTTGTTCTCTATCTATCTATAAGACTATCTATCTATAAGACTATCTCTGCATACTACTCTACATACATGTTCTCTATCTAGCTATAAGACTATCTATCTATAAGACTATCTCTACATACTACTCTACATACTTGTTCTCTATCTATCTATAAGTCTATCTATCTATAAGACTATCTATCTATAAGACTATCTCTACATACTACTCTACATACTTGTTCTCTATCTATCTATAAGTCTATCTATCTATAAGACTATCTATTTATAAGACTATCTCTACATACTACTCTACATACTTGTTTTCTATCTATATATAAGACTATCTATCTATAAGACTATCTCTACATACTACTCTACATACTTGTTCTCTATCTGTCTATAAGACTATCTATCTATAAGACTATCTCTAAATACTACTCTACATACATTCCATGGTTTAACGTTTGGAAAATTAAAGTACAAGACTATTTCTACGTACTTGTAAGAACAAGTATAACTCAAAAGGAAAAGTGCACTCGCATCCATTTGAACTTCTTAATGTACTAAACCTTATTAATATTCCTGTAGAAAAGAAAGTTCGATGAATTTCTATTTACATTTCATTGACTAATGTTATCTTTTCTAATTTAAGAGAACATGAAATTAATTATTTTGTTAATATATAGCCCAAGGTTAAGAAAAAACCCTTAAAAACGCTGAGTTAGCTGTCCTGCATTCCTAAGACCATGCCTAACTGTTTTGCATTTTTATTAAGAATGACCTTCAAAATAATTATGAACTCAAGGATTCTGTTCTGGCTTATTTAAAGTTCCGGGTTATAAAACAGTACTTGAAGCGGGTCAGCCCTCTTTCCATAAAAATGTGATTTCAGTCATCACTACCTATTAACTTTAAGTTTTATGAAGAGTAATAATTATGCCCTCCAAGACCAAATAATTTAGTGTGCAAGACAAGAGATAATATACATTTCAATATGTGTCGGTTTAGCATTCAGTTTTATAAATCTTGAAAAATCATACTTATACAGCACATGTTAATTTTATATAAAGTATGTGACAAGAAACATGTTTAGTGGCCGTTAATAAAAATGGCGCCGAAATTGTATGAGAAATTTCTTTTTGAAATAACTGTAATAAATTCCCAGTTTATGCAAACCAAATTGTAAACACATAATAATTAAATATCTATACATAAACATATAATAATAATCTGATAACATAGTTCAATTAAAAATAGGTATTAAAACAGTTATAGGGTCAACTATTATTCTAGCGACCTAATTCTATGAACGACAATTCCAAAGCGTGTTGCCAACGAAGAGCAACAAATAGATGTAAATCAATTAAAAGAGGCATGGAAGTAAACAGTCATATTTTAAGAACTCGTGAATCGAATTAATTTAAGGTGACAGGTGACAACAGGGCCGGACACCCGGACGGCTTTCAAAGATTGTTCGGTTATAGTCCGGGACACGCTTCATCCATAGGATAGCGACATGACATGTTTACAATATAAAATACTTACCGTAACATTACCTACACGATAGGTGAATATTGTATGGCGACATAACATAGCACAGCATAGACATGACGTGGCATAGCATTTAGACATGACATAGTATAGAATATAGTCATTGCATAGCGACATAACACATTTACAGCATTAAATACACAATGTAATGTAACCTACACGAGAGGTGGACATACTATAGCGACATAACATAGTTAAGCATAGATAAGACATAACATAGTTTTGCATCATAACATAGCATGGCATATGGACATAGTGTGACGTAACATACTGAGGTTACATCTTTAGAACATATAATTAACAGTGTGGTATGACCTACACTACAGGGGTATTGCATGGCGACATATCATAGCGTAGCATAGACATAACTTGACACAGCATTGCGACATGATATGACACAGCATAGTATAAGGACATAACATATTTACAGCATTAATTACACAACGTAACTTAACCTACAACAACGTTTCTTAAGCTGTGGGTCGCGACCCTTAGGGGGTCGCAGGACCTGCAGCAGGGGGTAGCCAAAAATTTAACAGTTTTGATATTTCTTTAACTTATTATAATAATTTTACAATTAGCAAATATTTTTACACAATGTATATGAAAATAGATAAAGATAAGGCAATACAGACCCCCCAAAAAAGTCGACGTAGTCTTTTCATGGTAGAAACGTTCATTTTACTTGCTTTGCACATGACACTGTCATTTCGTTTGTTACTTATTTAAAATTTTCACATTGTTTTATGTCTTAATTAGAAATTAAAGTTAATGACCTACAACTGCAATAGTATATTACAGTATAAATGAAAAAATTGACAGTTTCACACACGCGAGTGTCGGATTTGCACAATGCTTATGGGGTCCCTCAAAATTTTCATAAATATTAGGGGGTCCTAGGGGTCGCGAAAAATATCTCAGTGCTAAAAAGGGGTCGTGATTGAAAAAAGTTTAAGAAACCCTGACCTACACAAAAGGTAAGAGTGGTCATGCATCATATAAGCGTTTGTAAAGTTTTCCTTCTTCCTTACTGCGTACCTTCATAGTGCAACTGGAAAGCACATCCGGCCAACAAGCGGAAGAGATCGAGGATCGATCCTGAGATCGAGGCCCGGCAAAATCATTACACATCATGACCTTTATTTAGCTGATATACGGATAAATTTTTTGTTAAATACTAATGCAAAATCAATGCAAAATTATTGTTGTTTAGATTAAAGGATTATAATTTCCTTACCCGGATTGACTTCAAGTTGTTTAACGGTATTTTCTAGAAATGATACGTTACTTGTAGTTATTCTATGGTTTTTAGAACTGCGGAAACATTAATTTGCCTTTTTTACAATTTAGCATTAATTTTCTACATGTTTAATTTTTTGTCCTGTTAAGTTACAAATATTATCAAATGAATTGCAGTCTGAAGGCTTTACATTATAATTTAACTCCTCGAAGAATTTATCATTAAAGTTTCACAAACTAATAATATGTAAAAAATTAAAAATTACAAAAACTGTAAGTAAAAAAGAAATTCAATCCAGTCATTAAATGCAGAGTACAGCAATCTGAAACAATTTTAAACGGGCAATTACCACAGTAATACTATTTTCAGAACTACCCCCCCCCAGAACTCAGAGAAAAAGAACATACGAGTAGAACCAATCAAAGTTGTTAAATTAAATGGTAGAGAAACATTTTCCTGTGAAATTATTTCTAAGTAAATTAAGGACACTCGGAGGAGATTCGTGCTCTTAATAAAGATAAGATTAAATTATTCAAAACATAGCTGTACATTTATTTCCCTACATCGCTTGAACTCGGGGATTGCAGTAAATATTTCCCTCAAGTGAATACTTTTATTTTGGCCGGGCATGAAACCAATGAAATGGAAATGATAAACACCTCAAAACGTTTTACTGGAGAGGTAAATAATTAAAAACTTATAAGGTATTTCTCCCGCCTTCCTAGCGTGCCCTCGTGGTGTAGTGGTTCTGTACGCTGGGCCGGTATACCAGAGGTTCGTGGCTCGATTCCCGGCGAAAGCGTTGTTAATTTTTCATCTCTCCGGCTTTTCCAATTAATCTAATGTCTCTACAGTGGCGCCCGAACTAAAAGAATGTTGGATGTTGATTCTCCTCACCCAGGATTTGGCGATTGGGTCCCCTAAATCCCCAGTCGCCCTTTAAAAGGGGGAGTATATAAAAATCCATTTCTCCCGTCTTCCTAGCGTGCCTTCTTGGTGTAGTGGTTCTGCGAGCTCGGCTGGTATTCCAGAAGCCTGTGGTTCGATTCCCGGCGAAGCCGACTGCTAATTTTTCATCTCTCCGCCTCGAAAAAATCCATATGTTTCTACAGACTTAAAAATAAAAGCTTTTAGATTTCATATTACACCCAAAGAAGTTTTTTTTGTGTGTAATACCTAATTTAATAAATGTCGTATTCTTCGCACTTAAACCATAAAACTCAATTCAAAAGAAATGTCACAGAATATTTAAAAAGAGTTCATGTTTAGAATTTCCGATACATGCGCGTTGGAGATATTTTTTTCCCCGTACAGTGTTGCCATTCCTTGTTTTGAAACTGCTGAGCTTGTTAACCAATAATTCGTTTAAGTTTTAGAAAATATGAAATAGATAATGAAAGAAATTCCAAATTTTAGCTTTCAGATGGCCATATTCGAGTGGAGGACTACGTTATTCAAAATTTGATGTCTCTGGATACCGTCATTTTTTCACAGTGCGAAAAACATTCATACAGATTCTTTATTATTTAATTTATTTAAATACAATGCAGGGCTCTAATATTTGATGGCAACAATTGGAAAACTGAAACGCATTTTTATATTGGACGACGCAAAATGCCAAAACGAAATTAATATCCCTTCTGCGTAAATTGCCCCTTTGGGCTAAAAATACAAACTGATTACTAATGACGCAAAATGAACTACTTAAGCCAATTTTTACAACTATAATACTGAACGCCATTTAATTTCAATAACAGAAGAAGTGCAAAGAATTTATAAAATATTAACATTAACCTAAAGGGTAAAAATTAGTAAGCGTACTTATGCTTCGCGATGAAAACACAAAAGTAACACAAGAAAGGTAATAATCTAGTCGAAAATTTATTTCTAAATATTTAGATACTTAAACAGGAGGGCAGTATAGAAGTGAATTCATAGGAGTTATTGTATCTTGAAGTAAAAGTATTGAAAAAAATTTTCAAGAACAAAATATGATAATATTAGCGGAAGAAGTTCTTTGAAAAGGTTACACATACAGGCATCAGTCTTTCCTTTGTTTCACTTTATTGAAAATCATCCCATTTCAGTCTCTCTGGATGGGACAATTCAGGGTTAAGAATAAAATAAGCAAATGCAATGGGGAGGTCAGGTAACAATGCAACATTAATGTTACTGACAGTAATGCCTAATATAATAAATATGAATATTTCTTTATTTTTATTATGATACCGTGTTGTGACTGTCTTAAATTATGGCCACGTCGATTTATAAAGAATAATTGCGGTTAAATGTTTTGAGAATTCTACATCTTAAATAAAAGCAAATAATATAAACTTTCAAGGATTGGATTCACATTAAATTTTATTAAAATATATAGCTCTAAAGTTTCTTAAAAATGTGTTGTGGTTGTTGTTAATGCTCACTTGTCTGACCTATAATCAGCCGAAGCCCACGAAAATCCTCGTGGCAAAGAGCGCAAATTTACGCCTGTCGTTGGCAACAGCATTGAACACCGTGCTCATTCCCGCCCCCAATTTTGATTGGAGAGCGGAACCGGGACAGATCAGAGAATCTTCCATTCCTCTTCCCCTACCACTAACCTCTCAAGAGTATTTTCGGCTAGCCGCTTATTTAGAGTGACCCATACCTCACGGACACTATACATTTACAAACATCCATGCCTTCTCCGGGATTCGAACCCGGACTCTTCGGCACAGCAGTCAGCCACGCTAACCACTACACCGTTTGGGTGGCCTCTTGAAAAGGTAAATTATACTACATGACAAATATTAATGTAACAAATTCGTTACTTTCCTGATTAAATTTAAAAAATATCCATTTCGTCATAATAACAAATATATAGCGAAATGGGCTATTCTAGATACCTCTATCAGTGTTACTATACAGGGTGTCTCAAAAGGTCGTTGCCAAACTTAACATGATAATCTGTCATACCATAACAAAGAAGATTAGCATAAGAACTTGTGACCAAAAATGCAATCTGCTACCGTTAGAGGGCAATGTTCGCAAGCGTAGAGGGGAAGAAAGAAAAGAATGTCGAAAGAGGGTGTTAATAATGACTTCTATGAAAGAACGTAGTTAAAGCATAGAACATATTCAAAATTCCTTCCGTTCACCACAATGCATGCTTCACAGCATCGACGCATGGGTCCATAGACCCGTTCAAAACGGGCAGGTGTGTCACGGACACGTGCCGCCGCTTCCAAGACCCTGGCGACGAGATCCATGTACGATGTTACAATCATCTCGGACACCGTAGATTTCAAGTATCCCCACAGGCAGAAATCCAGGACAATCAGATCGGAGATCATGGTGGACATGCGATTGGTCAGCCTCTGCCAATCCGGCGATCCGGATATATCCTATTGAGGTATTCCCACACAGTGCTGCTGAAATATGCAGGTGCTCTATCATGCTGAAACCAGATGTTTGGGCTTGTTAGTTGCTGGAACGTCAACCATGAGATCCGGCAACACTCTTTCCACAAAATGTCCATAAAGAGCTGTGTAGCAAACCGATTCATTCTTCTCCTGCAACGTCCTCGCCTGAAATGATCACGCTTCCCCACTCCCCCATAAGCCTCCGAACATTGCCCTCTAGCGGACGCCGCTCGCATTTTCGGACGCAAGTTTTTAAGTAAATCTTGTTTGTCATTGTATGCCAGACCAGCGAGTTAAGTTTGGCAACGGTCTTTTTAGACACCCTACATAGCATTTAAACAGAGGACAAATCCTCCTTTTTCGGCGGAAATACGTGTTTTCTGCCCATCTTCAGGCGCTTCCTTTTTCCAATTTTCATTCTTCCAAGCATAATTTTTTTCGAAATAATCATTAAATTACGGCAGAGCTATAATTCATTTAGCAATTATTGAAATATATCAATTTTATTTAAAGCAAACAACGATAAGGCATTCTTCCTAACAAACATTCAGTGCCAAACAAGCAGAAAATATTTAATGTGAAGTTAATGAAGGCTCTGGTAAAACACAATTTTAATCTATGATGTGCTTTAATTTTCTTTAGTTATTTGCTGAAAAAATGCAAAAGTCCATTTTGTTCATATGGAAGAAAGGCTGAACAGCATGATGTTTGATATTTTTCCCTTAAATGCCTGCAGAGAAACAGAAAAAGCAAGAAGTGGACCAGTTTGTGTTGACACCTTCAGAAAGCCTTAAGTCAGAAACATTGAAGTAGGTTATTGTTACGAAACGTCCAGGCGCGGTAAGATAAGATAGCTTCTCCCGCAAAGCAGGTTTAGGGTTGCCACATTTGGCGAGAAATCGTTCATTTGGCGACAAAATTGAAGATATGACATAGACTGTTGGAGAACATTCTAGAACGAATTCTTCCCATTTTGGACCAGAAGGTTCTCGAGCTGCATAAACCCTGCTGGTACGCGGAGACTCATTTGACAGTCAGTGCGGAGTCCATCGAGTTGTTAGTCAGTCAGAGAGTCCATAGTCAAGAGTCAGTGAGCGAGTGTCTCGTAGTCTACTGCCAAGTTGGTCGTCGAGTGCATTGAGAGAGTCTCTTAGTGTATCGCCAGTTAGTGTATCGTCGAGTTTTATGTTAGAATGTGTTGACCTCCGGGAACGACTGAACCGAGTCGGGAGCTGTACTCTAGTGTATCGTCAAGTGCATCGCGAATTTTAGCGTGGAGAGTCCCTAGAGTACGTAGAGTTCCGAGAACGATCGTGCAGAGTCGGAAGCTGCACTCCGTTGCTTTGCCATGAAGCTGTCTTCAACGTTGTAGCCTGATAGCCTGAAGGCTGTATCTCTGATTTGTCCAGGGTGTTTATAGTAGTTCTTCGACGGCTGTAAACGTGCTTTCGAATGTGTTTTTGTCTACTGGCTAATAAATTGAGTTTTGATACTTCATCAAGTGATGTTCTCGTTATTCACTCCAAATTCACAAACCTGTACCGTACGTAAGAAGAAAAACGTAACAATATCATAGAAATGTCATCTCTCAAAGATGTTGCCATTCGAGGTTCCACTATTGTGGAGTTATTTTATTTCTCTAATTACAATGATGCACTGCTTAAGTAATTTAGGAACTAAAAATTAGTGCACTTGGTGCTTAATAATTTATATAGTTTAATTCATTCTTAAATAATATTTTTAATTAACATAAATAATAACAGTTATTTCATGTTAATTTTAACATATCTAGTTGATGTAATTTTAAGAAACGATATTTTGAAGTCATACACTAAACTTTGAGTATCAGAAAACTCTGATACCGTAATTTTGCAATGAAATATATCAATGTTTTCCTTTAAAATACGTGATTGTAATGCCGCTTAGTTACAATAGTAATTACTTTATTTTTGTCCACTTGTTTATACTATTTAATTTTCGCTTGCAGGCAAATTCCTTCTGTTACGGGGGGGGATATTTTTTCTCTTATCGATAAAAAAAGAACACATTCCAAAGGTACACAATTAGGAAAATAAAGGCAGAATAATTAGTTTAGCATTCAGAATGGAATCATTTTATCGTATCTAGTTTTCTGATCTAAGGTTTCAGAAAAGATATGCACCAGTTTGAGTTTCAGATTTAGTTTAAGATGAAAAAAATTGATTAAGAATGCTGATTTGCTTACGAATGATTTCATTACGTTTCTAAACAATAAACGCGAAGGAAAGAACTGAGTCAAGGAAGCTTATGTAAGTTTCAATAAAAAAATGAAAAACATTTTTTCAATTCTTCCTTGCTCTTTGATTGGTAAGTAGGTATCACTGATGATGAATCCGAAGTTAAGTTTCGCTAACAATTATTACAATAGCTATATATATATGTATGTGATGTACCAGCTTTTGTCAGGAATAAATAGATTGTTGAAGAATCATAAATGTAGTCGTAGCTTAAATTATCAGACGATAAGTTTAAAAAACAGGACCCATTTATTATTGGTCAGGAGAAATAGCAGTTACAAAATCAGATATCCGGAGTAAATAAAAAAGAACTACTAATAATATTTTGTATGAAGGTCTACTGCATCGTGACATTTAAGAAAAAAACCCCGATATTCTTTTGCGAGTCCTTTTATAGCCTCTGGAAAGGCGGAGCTTCCAAGAAATGACGTCAGCCTCGTCAGCCAATCCAGTTCGCTTGAAATATCGCCAGAACATTCTAAAACTGTACGTGTAGAAAAGGCGGGAAAAACAACTTGACTACGGGGCTGTGGATTTAATTCCACATACTTTCAGAAGGAGACCGTCGCCATTAAAAATGAAAAGAACATACAGTTAGAATTTTAAGTGTATTCTTGACTATGGAATTTTATTATTACATATATATATATACAATAGATAAGTACGAATAGGGTTCTTAAAACAAATCTAAGCATATATAATTTAAACATCTTGTTGTAAATTTGTACGAATATTTGATTGCAACTGATTTCACTTCTTTTTTATGCAATGTTATGATGTTTTGTATAGTTTTGATTTGTTTGCTTTTTACATTTTAGGTGATAATTTTAAGATTTGTTGAAGCAGGAAGCATAAAAAATGTGAAATGCTCTGGCCGAAAAGCGAATTCCGGATCTGCCGATTGCTGATCGAAAGCTTCCAAATTATGGCAAGAAGGCAAGTAGCAAGAAGGGATAAACTATCTTACAAAATCTCCTGTATATTTTAACTACATATGCATCCTCACTGAATCATTCTAGTTGTGTAAGAGTTAAAAATGTTAATCTTATATTATACGTATTTTTAACATCGCCTTTTAAAGGAAACATCGTCTGCTTTCTTTGTATTACATTTTAGAAAGAGTTGTGTTATCCGTGTATCTTATAAATCGAGAAAGAAAATAAATGGCATTTTAAAGCTAGCTTCTTATCTTAAGAAATAACCGTAACTTAAAAATTGCTTCATCTCCTCTCCTAATTTATGAACCTGTTGAAGAGTTTCATATTTAAAGAACTCTACTTCTATCTGTAGACGGGAATGGTGACAAATGATTATCGTATGTTTCTCTGTTTAAGAGCAAATTTATTAGCAAGCTTTTCATGACTGAAGTTTCGAAATCGACATATACACCAGTTCAAACTGATTTACAAATTATTTAGCCACAGTAAGGATAAACTTATAGGCTAAATAAATGAAGAAATATTACTTTTACTCTATTTAATTGTAATATACATTAATCAGATTTCTTACTATCGGTGACACGGAGTTTTTTTGCATCTCTCCAAAGTGTTTGAGATAATTCAGGATGAATATCGTCAACCTCTGTTTCACCATAAACACCATTATCGCCGCCAAACCGGTATAATAGTTAGTGTCACTGACTACCGTTCCCAAGGGCCCGGGTTTGAATCCCGGAGAAGGATGCTTGTAAATGTGTAGTGTCCGTGCGACATGGGAGCACTCTGAATATGCGGCGAGCCGAAAGTTCTCTCAAGAGGTTGTGGTAGGGAAAGAGGGGTGGGAGACCCTCGGACCTGTCCTCTTGGGGTGCTGTCCATCAAAATTCGGGGGGGGGGTTATCATCACCAGTCGTGCGTAATATCATCTTCGTTAGCACTACAAATCGGTAATAAAGTCGGCAAATGTAAAAATATTTAGTTTAAAACTATTAGACAGCTCATACATTTTTTACTTCCTTGTACGAAGTAAAAAGGAAGTATTGTAATCGCGAAAAGTTTCAGGCAGCATATTTCAACGAAAATATCCCATTTTGACCTCTTTCAAATGCAATTTAACGATGTATATCCATAATATATATACGTAAGGACAGAATAAAACACTCTTTTCCTCCAAAAAAAATTATAAAACTGCTTTAAAATGAATTCTGAAGAGAATTTTTCGTGGCGTCTGTACGAACGTACGTACGTGCGTACGTACGTATCTCGCATAACTCAAAAACGATTAGTCTCAGAACGTTGGAATTTTGTATATAGGACTGCTATAAGATGTAGATGTGCACCTCGTCTTTTGGTTGCAATCGGCCGCACCAAACGTATATAAATATATTTATATATATATCCACTCTGTTACCCGGATCAGTGATCTCAGTTTCTTTATTCTTATATGTTTGTAAATTGAACATTTTTTGCTTTAAAATTGATTCAATTATGTTGTTCTTATCTTCCGGTTAAGTTTTTATGCCTTTAGTAAATCTGTATGCAATATTTTTAGAATCATCAACAATTTTAAAATTGTTTAAGTGCCGCTAAGCCTAATAATGTTTTCGATGGCGGCCATTGCTCTTGTTTACATTTGAAGCAGCAGGATAGCGGATTTGTTGCCTATCTAAAGAAACTTAGCTTCGCAACAACAAAGATAACGCCTTCATTTATTATTTAAATCATGCTTAATCCTTTCTGGAATTTTTTCGAGGAAATAAGCGTTTAAGATTTACTTCGTAATTTTTAATACAAATATTTTGAGTTTTTATGTACTTTTGACTTGTCGCGAAGTGAAAACTGAATTAATTGAATGAGAAATACTCAATCGTCTGTGAAAAACTGTTTCTTTTTTGTTTTGTTTGCTTAATTTCTTTTATACATCGTTCTAGCTTTATTATAGTATTTGAATAGAACATGTGGCAACGATTAGATAATTCTTTAAATGATATCAATTTTGTGCATTCTGAGTTATAATATGAACGAAATATAATACTGTTAAGTAAACCTAGCGCCAGATTGTCGCTATGGTAAACAAAGTGAATTTTAAAGAATGCATTTATTCTATTGTGGTTTATGCGCTGTCGGCGAAGTAGGTTTAATTCAATCTAATAAGTTTAAGTGAAATGCAAGAAAAAATGCGTATAATTTAATATTCCGTACAAGGAAGTCATGTGGTGTACACATCAGATTTTTTTAGGTCATTTTCACAAATAGCAGGATTGAAAATTGTTTTTTACTCATAAAAGCGACGGCGAAATTGAAGAGAAATGATCTTGTGACTGACTGAAAATAGTTGCAGCTACTAAGAAACAAAGAAAAATTCACCACGTTGTTGCCAAAAGTGCTATTTCTCTCTTATGGTAGTGTCACTCAAGGTTTACTCTTGTACGAAGTCACTGACTTCTTCTAGTCTGCTTCAAAGCAACTTCTTCCTCCCCCTTTTTATGTCTTCATTTCTCCCACTTCTGTATATAACTAATATCAGCATATTAACGAGCCTGGAACTTGTTTGTCTACTGGCCTTGCTCTTAACCCGATTTTTTGAATGGAAGTTGAAGTATTCACCTTAACTCGTTTGATCTAAGTAAGTTAGACAAACAGTCATTCGCACTTTTGGCAATACACAGAGTTGGATTTCAAGGAAGATTTAAATTCGGCTTATACACATGTTTTCAGTTTGATTGCATTTTTGCAGTAAAATACTACCTTTCGGTTTCCACTTATCAGCTTATATTCGAAAATAGAAGTAATTGTTTGGTTTACATTAGCTGTGTGGAGATTATCGCATTAATCTCGCAGATAGTTTAAATTATTCAAAAAAATATTGACAGAAAACAAAATGGGAACTCTATTCTTTCTCAATTACAAATATCGTGATTATTTTTAAATGAGAAAGAATGGAGCAGTATATTGTTGCGTTTTTCTTTTCTGACACCAGATGTTACGTTCGTACGGGGTTCGTGTGAATTTGGAGTGAATAACGACTGCACTTGATGAAGTATCGAAACACACTTTATTAGCCATTATTGTCAGGACAGCTCCAAAACACGTTTTACAGTCGTCGATGAACTACTATAAACACGCTGACACGATCAGCGACACAGCCTTCAGGTTATCAGGCTATCACGGTGGAGACAGCTTCCTGAAAAGCACCCGACTCTGCTTTCCACAGTGCAGCTCCCGACTCTGCTTGGTCGTTCTTGGAACTCCACGTACTCTCGAGACTCTCCACGCTACAACTCGCGATGCACACGACGACACACGACCACAGCTCCCGACTCTTCGGTTCAGTCGTTCCCGGAGCTCAAGACGCTGTCTCGACAATGCACTAGCCGCGATACACTAACAGACTTCGGTGCACTCGCTGCCCGGCTGTCAACTCGATCGACTCCGCACGGACTGACTCGCTAGACGTGACACACTCTTAATACTGCTGACTGACTGCGGACCAGCAGGGTTTATATAGCTTTCGGTTTGTGTTCGAGAACATTCTGGGCTAAACCGGTAAGAATTCGTTCCAGAAGGTTCTCCATCAGTTCATGGCTTATCGTCAATTTTGTCGCCAAATGGGCGATTTCTCGCCAAATATGGCAACACTGCCTTCTCTTTTATGGTAATCCTAAAACTGCTTTGCGGGAAAGCCATCTCACCGCGCTTGTACATTTCGTAACAATATAGTAAACCGCTCAGTTAAGTAACCAATTGTCGCAGGAGGACGTACAGGAAAAGAAATATTTTGTGAATTAATATACGCTGTCAGAACGCTTTAGTCCATTCACTTGTTTGACTGCAGAATAAGAGTTTAGAATACATTTGAACAATAATAATATATTCGGACAAAAATAAATCAGGATTTCATGACTGAAAGTTGACGATTTGGCAGTGATGGTTCTCACCATACGCAAAATAATCTGAAAGTAAGTTTAAAGGAAGCAAATGAAATCCACTATTTCGACCAAGGCTAGAACTTTGACACTGCTCAAATTTTATCGAACACATGATCTTAATGAGAATTAGGTTAGTGAGTATAAATTTGGTAACTGAGTTACCGAATTTATCTACCTTGTGTCCCCCAACCGGAATAGGGGTTAGTGTCTCTGACTGCTTTACCGAAGAGCCCGAATTTAAATGCCACAGAAGGCGTAGATGTTTGTGAATGTATATTGTCTGTGCAGCATGGGAGCACTCTAAATATGCGGGGAGCCGAAAGTTCTCTCGAGAGGTTGATGGTAAGGGAACAGAGAGTGGGAGACCCTAGGACCCGTGTCATTGGGTTGCTCTGTTTGAAGATTGGGGACGGAACTGAGCAAAGTCTCACTGTCATGGAGCCCAAGGTTCTTACCAAAGACTAGCGGAATATTGCCTCCGCGCCGCGATGAACATCGTGGGCTAAAAAAAGGAACATGTACCTTACTTTAGCTATTAAAAATAAAATAATCTTGCATGATAAAGTAACATGAACAATAATAGTCCAAGTAGCCGCCCAGATGGTATAGTGCAGAGATGGGCAAATCTTTTCGGTCGCGGGCCAAAAATCGAAAGAAAAAGGTTTGGCGGGCCAAGATAAGCTTTCCTAAAATTTTAAAAACAATATGCAAGTATTACAAGTTAAATGTGTTCATGAGATGAATGCAATTGCGATTTCATTTTTGAAAGTTCCTTATATTGAGGTTCGAAGTGAGATGTACTGATTCTAAGGAACGAGGCTAAATGCTCATTTGTCAGTCTACTTCTAAAATAATTCTTTCTAAGGTTTATAGTTGAAAAACACCTGTTCAAATATATATGATGAAGCGAACATAGCACTGATTTTCTGGGCGTGAGATATTAAATTTGGAAAACTTACTTTCGATAATGATTTGTAAAACTCAAACTTTGGCATATTTAGAAACAACTGCTTGAGATGAGTGTTAGATTTTAGATTGCAAATCAGTTAATTTAAGCTGAAAATATGACCGCACTGCTTTATAATTTACGTTGAAAGCCAGGGTAAAAATATCTAGTTCTGTATGAATGACACTGAAATCTGCGTTCAATCTCAAAATGCAGTTTTTTCAAGCCATTGCATAATTCTTAAGCTTCTCGTCATTTACTGAGGGTATTGAATGACTAGTTTTGAATGTCTAAATTCAGATGTTCTTCAGCTGCAGAAGTGCAAATAACGAATGAGAAGGTTACTGCCTGAACACATGCTTCTCTTTCGTCATTTTCGCTTCTGCAACTCAAGAAGAAGGTACTATATTTAAGCCTTCGAAACGGGTTTCACAAATTTACGAATATTACTCTGATTCTGCTGGCTTAGCACCTCCAATAATCGTTTTTTGGTGTCTTACTTTAACCTAAATAGTATATAAATTGTTCTTATGTGTAATAAAGATATAAAATAAAATTTTCTGTTGGTCTGGCTGCATTCATATGATGTCTTAATTTCTTTAGGAGTTTTAAGGCAGATGATGCCTTAATTTCTTCAACATGATGATGTCAGATGATGTCAACCAGGTCGTGGCTTGTCTCTGCTGTAATTTTTTGTTTATTTGAACCTACCAATCTACCATTGAAATCATATAATTCCTTTCTCAGGAAAGAATTCTCCTTCCTTCGGTAGAGAACTCTTGGTTTAAATGAAGTTACAGAATAATAATAAAAAAAAAAATGCACTCCCCTCCCTTAAGGTATTCTACCGAAAATCCCCTTATATGTATATTCTAGCATTTTCTTAATATATTAAGACAATCTGCTAAGTATGCTTAACATTTTCGGTTAAAGAAAATAGTTTTACATCAAGGTATGGCACTCAGACCATCTAATTCTTGTTCTTGTGAAACATTTTCAACATTACATTATTGAATATATGTGAAATCATAGTATTAAACACAAGATCTATTTTACCTTTAAATGAACTGCTATAAAATTATAAAATTAGACAAAACAACATACCTTACGTTTTGCGTAGAATTTGGTTAACACTCTGTCGATTTCGAGGACAAACAGGTATAGGTTGAAAAGGACATCAAAAATTGCAAATATTGAAATTAAATAACCCTGTCAATTTTTGTCGTACAGGAGTCATATTCTTTATAATTTTATTTTTTTCACTTAGTAAATATAAGTACAGGTACTAATATGATAACACTTAGTAAAATAAGTACTAATATGATAACACTTAGTAAATATAAGTACAGGAACAGTATTTAAACATTTCTCTATTTGTCGCAAATCAGTTTTTAGTCCAAAGGGATTTGAATTCCGAAGGACTATTAGTTTCGTTTTGGCATTTTGCGTCGGACGGATAAATGTCGGTTCACTTTTCAAACTGTTGCCATAAAATGTTAGAGTCCTGCATTATATTTGAAGAAATTAAATAATGAAAATCTGCGTAAATGTATGTATATTTCTCACATTGTCATAAAATAACGGTACATAGAGTCATCGAATTTTGAATAACGTAATCCTCCAACGAATATGAGCATGTGGAAGACCAAATTTGAAATTTGAAATTTGTTTTATGATCGATTTCCTATTTTTTAAAACTTTGACGAATTTTTGATTAACAAACTCAAGGATTTCAAAGCGAGCAATGGCAACGTTGTGCAGAAAAAACATTTTTATCTCCAGCGCGTGAGTCTCTGTATCGGAAATTCTAAAGATATACTCGTTTTAAAACTATTTTGCGATATTGCTGTTGCACTGGATCTTATGGTTTAAGTGCGAGGAACATGATATTTAATAAAGAAAGGTAACACACAAAATGTTAAAAAACGCCCCTTTGGACGTAATTTAAAATCTGAAATGTTTCAGATTTTTCATTATTTAATTTCTTCAAATATAATGCAGGACTCTAACATTTTGTGGCAACAGTTTGAAAAGTGAACCGACGTTTTTGAGTCCGACGCAAAATCGCAAAACGAAACAAATAGTCTTTCGGGATTCAAATCCCTTTGGACTAAAAAAAGGATTCGTTATTCTGTCCGCTCGTTCAGACGTCGCAAAAAGTTTCTGGGAATGGTAAAAATGGATATATTCGTTGAAATTTGTTAAAATCCGGCAATTTTTCTCTATTGCAGTTCTTCCGTACAAGGAAGTAAAAATACCAAAATTAAATGTTTATGTTTTAATGAAAATCTATTAAAACTTGATTGCAATATGAATACGCGTGACCGCCTTTTAAGCGTGCTACAAGAATGTTTACTTCAAGTGAATTCCCAGGAAAATTTTTATTCCCGAAGTTAATGACTAATAGATATCAACATTATGTAACAACGTAAACTTAAATCGTACAGGTTTCGAAGGTCAAGGATAAAGCGCAACTCGGTGAATCTATCATCCCTTAAATAAGTTAACAAACAAACGCTTCGCTTATTGAAGAGCAAATGAGTCAGTAACCGACCATGTACTACTTATAAGGTTTAAGGTGATACATTCCAGTTGTGGGAAACAATTATAAGGATTACGTATAATTTCCGCTAAGTGTAATGGCATACTTATCTCTGCGCTTGACGATGCGTAAAATATGATGCTACAGTAGTACTGTTCGAGTAGCAAAGTGGGAATAAAATCGTCAGCTATTTCCTCTAAATTTGCGTTTTTTTTAGTCCAAAGAGGCTTTGTCTCTGAGGGACTATTGTTTTCGTTTTGCGATTTTGCGTTGGTTCACTACAAATGTCCTTTTCACTTTTCAGACTGTTGCCACAAAATGTTAGAGTCCTGCATTATATTTGAGGAAATTAAATAACGAAGAATCTGCATAAATGTATGTATGTTTCTCGCCTTATGATAAAACAACGGTACTTAGAAGGTATTCAGTTTTGAATAACGTAATCTTACTGTGAATATGGGCATTATGGAAGTACACATTTGAAATTTGGAATTTGTTTTATGATCAATTTCATAAAATTTGTAAAAATTTAACGAATTTTTTAGTAACAAACTCAAGGATTTCAAAGCGAGCAATGGTAACGTTGTACAGAAAAAGCATTTTTATCTCCAGCGCGCGAGACTGTGTATCGAAAGTTCTAAAGATATGCTCATTTAAAAATTATTTTGCGATATTGCTGTTGAACTGAATTTTATGGTTTAAGTGCGAAGAACATGATATTTAATAAAGAAAGGTAACACACAAAACGTTAAAAAAAACGCCCTTTGGACGTAATTTAAAATCTTAAACATTTCAGATTTTAAAAAAATATTTTTTATTTTGAAGTAATAAAACATTTTGCTTAGTTACGTTATGTGCAACATATCACGACTTTCATTGGCCGTTGTTAACAGCGGCAGTTGCTAACCTACCTAAGTCTGCGAAAAATTTTTATCTTCCGTATGCAAATGCAGTAAAAATTGATGTAAAAGTGAACCATGCAAAAAAGAAATATACAGCTTGAATATAAACAAAAAAATTGAAACATCTGTGTACAAAACTCTCACAAATCATTACATGAAAAAAAAAAAAAAAAAAAACTCCCATTCTACTGGGCCGATTGACAAAATTTAACTTGCATTTTCCATGTCTCAAAAGCGCGACTTAGGATATATATTAGATTTACATATAGTATTGTTCTAACGTAAGTATTCTGACACATAATCGAACTTTTTCTGAAATGACATGTCTATTTTTATTCCATATTATGATTCCACGATTCAAATTATTCAAAGTGTCAAGTTTCGTAAAAATCGCACGAGTAATTTTTAAAAAGTTAACTCTCAAAATTTTATCTCTTTAATATTAATTGAATTTGGTATGTATTTAATTATCTCTCTTTTTACTTCCTTAATAAAGGAAGTATTAGAATCGTGAGAAATTTCTAATATCGTATTTCAAGAAAAACATCCATTTCAACCGCTCTCGAAAGCATTTGAATGATGTTTTTGCGTAACATCTGAGCGTGCGGACTGAATAAAAGACTGTTTTTACCAAAAAAGGATTGTAAAATGGATTCAGATAAGATTTTTTTTCCTTCACGTCTGTACGTACGATGCAAATGTATGTCATTAGAATATTCTTTTATTATTTATGCTCATTGTATATAAGTATTTTATGTATTACAACTACCTTAATTCGATACAGCAAATAAATTATTTAACCCGCTATGTTAATGTTGTTAACCCGCTATGTAATGCAAATAAATTATTTAACCCGCTATGTTAGCTTTTAATAACATTACACAACACGGTGTTACAGAACACACAAGGTGTTACACAAAAGTAACGAAATATTATTAAACTGTGCATATTATTTTAAAACGGCTTACTTTGTGAAAGCTATAAGCAATGCAGGATTGTAATTTGGAATATAAACAAGAACCTTAGCTCAATAAATTGGCAATAGCTTCGTTTTTCGCACTTCCTTGTAAGAAGGAAGTATTTTAATCGCGAAGAATTTTTCTACTTTTAAAGAAAGTGTGTTGCAGTCTGAAGTAGACAAGGGGAGCATTTAGAGTTTCCTATTTTGATGTATTTAAAGGCAAAGTTTTCCATTTTCGAGCATTTAATGACGAATAGACGATATTCGTTTTCTCATTTTAGCTTCAAGAGAAATGCTAGTTAAGTTGTTATTACAGATAATTTCCGAAAGTGAATATTCAAAGAGCTTTTTTTTATTTTCTGCAGGACTATCAGGTAATTCTCTTTATTTCAAGATTTTCTAATAATTAATTGCTTGAGCTTTAATAATGACTAAAAATTTCATCTTTGATAGCGTGTTATTGGAACCAAAAAACAGAAAATAATATACGATTAAAAAAAAGGTTTCCATACAATAAGCTTTTATTTATATACATTATAACATATAGTTGTGCATCTCCCCTTTTGGTTACAGTTGGCCGTACCAAACGGAGATACATATACATATCCACTCTGTTAGTCGCCTCAGTGAGCTCAGTTTTTTACTCTTACATGCTGGCAAATTGTGTATTTTTTGCTTAAAAGTGATTGAAATATGTAGTTCGCATGTTCCGGTTAAGGTTTCTATGTATTTAATTATTCTGCATGCAGTAGTTGTAGAAATATCAACAATTTAAGTGGTAAGTTGATTAAGTGGTACTAAGCCTAAAAAAGCTGCCATTTGTTTGCATTTGAAACTCTTAATAGAAAAGTGAGTTAAGTCAGTTTATGCACTAACTTCAGAGTCTTTTTGCTGAGTGGAACCAAAAGTAAACTTTCAATTTTGTGCACCGAAAAAACTGCTTTTATGCTCGCTGGCCGAATTACTTGTTTTTACTTAGAAACTGTAATTTTGATTGTAAAAAAGTTTTTTAACATCTTTTAACTGTATTGGGTGTTTTATGATTTTCTGTGCTTTACGATTTTTAATAAAGATGTTTTGAAATTTAACGAGTTGTTGCGTTGTCGCGAAATGAGAACTGAATAAATTGAATCAAAAATATACCTCTAATGAAATACGAGGAAATAAGCTTAAATGAAATGCAGCAAGAAATAATTTACTAGGTCGTACAAGGAAGTCATGTGTTGTCCACATAAAATTTTTTAATTTTAAATCTTGGGCCTTACTTAAGCGGGATGAGCAAATTAAAGCCGACAAGGTGCTAAAGAAGAATGAAAGCAGAAAAAGTTAGCGAGTTTTATTAAATCTATTACAATCAAAATGTATATTACAATTAGAGAATAATGAGTAAAACAACGTTAAAAAGGTTACATTTATGATAATTTTGGTTGAAGGTGGAAAATTTGCGATTTTCATAGAGTGAAAAATTAAATTATATTAACTAAATAATTAATCAATACCATGAATAAAAATTTACCAAAGCTCTTTAAAAAGGTAGTTTTGTATACAAATTCATTAAAATTTAGACATTACTCATACTGCAATTATACATGCATATAGAGCTTTCAAAACACGTGCAACTGACACACCCTTAAAACAGCCACGTGAATTCATTGTTCAGATGTTTAAATTAGGAATTATTTTATTATAACTTCAACAGTTGGAAATGATGTTGGCTATGAATGTTATCAACAATATTAATGATCAAAGGTTGTAAGGATCTTAAGTTTTACTAACGTTTATTTTATTTTAAATCTTTACTATCACTTCTTATTTTCTACTTCCGGCCAGAATTATAAGCGTGAAGGAGTTTATGCAAAATTGTCTGGCGAACGCCAAGTATTTAAGTGTGGCCTTTTTGCCAAGCAGAAGAGAGGAAGCAGGCCGCTTATCTTAGAAGTTACGCAGTTGCTACTTTGCCTTCCAGGCCAGAGGTTTTAATCCTCTTGATAAATTAAACGTATTGTAGTGTTCACAGTCTCTGTGCTACATACGCTTCCTGTTATTATAAGGCCAATCTTATTCTAAAGTTAAATTAGAGTTTAGTTTTATTTTGATATCTTTTAAGTTAGACCCCGAGTGGAGGGTCATTGTATTCCGAAGTACGGAAGTCATTGTATATAAAGAAAAAAAAATAAAGGGTTTTGTATACCCTTCGTCTGTATCCTGTCTACTTACTACAATTAGTGAACATAGCTTTAGTAAGCTCTCTGTTCTAGTCAGGTCATTGTATGTTTCCGAAGAAGGTTAGAAGAAACATTGAACCTGATAAGGTTATCTGCTCTACGTTTCAAACATTAACATTTATTTTAATTCTTGCTTTTGCGTTAATTAGTTCCTAGGAGGTAAACAGGATTTCAAGATAAACAAGAAATATTTTTCACCGTAGTTAAATTAGTGTTAACATTTCTTATATCATATTTCTCTTTTATTTTCTACTAGCGGAAGTACTTGATGGAAGTTTTCATTGAGAGTAATGTATTTAACAGCAGAGCGAACGATACCGCTGTAATCCTTCGCTAAGGATGCAAAAAATAAGATTCATATTCATACATTTTTCAATCTGATGCGATATAGAACCCACATAAAAAATTTGGTAGAAAACTAAGCTTATTCTCTCTTATTATATCAGCAACAATAGCTCGCAGCTTTTTGATTTTCGTCTTTCTAATCAAATGGTAGTAAAAGCTCAAGTTCCATCCAATATTTCACTTATATACAATTTTAGTCAGTTAAATGTTACAAAACATTGATCATAATTAATCAGAAATCAATAACGCGAACAAACACACAAACAAACAAACATTCTTCCTCATACAGATTTCATAAAACTTGCAAATTTTTTATTAACAAACTGTACGATTTGAAAGCGAGCAGTTGCAACACTTTTCGGAATAAAGCATTTGTGTCTCTAACGCGTGACACTGTTGTCACTCGGAAAAATGAGTGTGAAAATTAATGTTTTCGGAGTTTTTAATTAATACCTCGGCTGATTAAAGTCGTACGAAGATGAGAATTCTCGAAATGGCTTCCCACGAATTTTTTTGAATCGGGAATAATGTATTTAATCTTTGGCGATGCTATTTTTATTTCATCGTAAAACTTAGACATTTTTATTAACAAATTCTAGAATTTGAAAGCGATCAGTGGCAACAACTTTTAAAATAAGGCAAATTTTCATTTCCAGCTTGCGAGACTGTTGCCAGTCGGAAAAAATGAGAGCGAAAATGATTGTTTTCCGAATTTTTAATTAATATCTCTGATTTTAGCTATTTGTTTTGTGGGGGGGGGGAGTTGACGTCGACCTTTTCCAAAACTCAGAAAAGAACTGTAGAAAGTTTGGTGACGATAGCTATAGTAATGACTGAATTATTAGAGGACAAACAAACAAACTTTCTTCTTTACATATGTAGATAATAGAAAAGTGGTAAGGCCGTTTAAAATGCTAATTGCGCTACTTTTGCAGGACTTCCTATCAGACAAGACCACCAAAAAGTAATATTTTCCGCTATGTGATGATATCACAAGTAAAATGCAAGAAAGAAATTCAGTCAAATATTAATAATAAAATATTAACATCAACAACAATCGGACTTTTTGTACCGGTCTATTAAATTATACACATGTTTTGCTGCATTTTGTTTAAACTTATTTCCTCGAGTTTCATTGGAGGTATATTTCTCATTCAATAAATTCCGCTCTCCCTCAACACACAAGTAAAATGCAAGAAAGAAATTCAGTCAAATATTAATAATAAAATATTAACATCAACAACAATCGGACTTTTTGTACCGGTCTATTAAATTATACACATGTTTTGCTGCATTTTGTTTAAACATATTTCCTCGAGTTTCATTGGAGGTATATTTCTCATTCAATAAATTCCGCTCTCCCTCAACGGCAAGTACACTTTCTACGCCAAAATAATCATTTCGGCCAACGGGTGGAAAGACAAAATTTTCTGTGCATTAAAATTTAAAGTTACTTTCCGGTTCCACTCGGCAGAGCAACACTGATATTGGCCCACCAACTGACTTAATTCACTGTATTACAAAATAGATTCAAAAATGATCAAATTCGAGCCCCATTAGGCTTAGCTCCACTTATATTTTTAAACTGTTAATAAATCTAAAACTATTACATGCATTTTTATTAATGGCATAAAAAAACCTAACCGAAACTTTTAAAGCAAATAATGTAAGCTATACCAACATATAAAAATAAAAACAGAGCTCATCGAACCGAGTGAGAGGATAAGTAAATATATATGCAAATATATGTTTGACGCTGCCGATTGCAATAAAAAGGGAGGTGCTCAACTAGATGTTATAGCAGTCTCGTATACAAAATTTGAAAATTATAAAGCTAATCATTTTTGAGTTATGCGAGATACATAGATATGTACGTACGTATAGACGTCAAGGAAAAAAAAATCCCTTCTGAATCCATTTCAGATCCATTTTACAATCAGTTTTGGGAAAAAAGGTCAGCTATTATGTTCGTAAGTACAGCTGTCACGCAAGAAATCGTCCAAATGTATTCGAGAGCGGTAAAAATTGATATTTGCGTTGAAAGAGGACACCCAAACGTTTTCGCGATTACAATATTTTCTTTAATTCGTACAATGAAGTAAAGAGAAACAGTAAAGAAAAAAAATCGCAACTTTTTTTTTTTTACCTTTGATCTAGAAGGTTGTGGAAGAATGTGAAAATTTGAACATTAAATTTTCAAACGATTTCACTCTAACATTTAAAAGAATGCCTCATATTAATTCATGAAATCTATATGTAAGAATCCAGAAATAAATGCAATTTGTTGATCCAGATAATTTGCAGAATTTATAGTTATTTATGATTATCAGACTTATTGACTACCAATCTTGCGATAATGCAACGACATTAGTAAGTTGGGAGTTGGAAATCTTGAAACATTTACTATGTCATCATACGAAGTCGATCACGGAATCGTCAGTATGTCGGAGAGATTTGGTGATCAGTGTAACCGCATAAGAAAGAAATGCTTTTAAATTGTTACGAGGGGTTAAGTTTATAACAATTTCAATCACTTTTTTAATTGCATCTTACTTGTGCTGAGCGGTTAATAGGGAATAAACTTGTGTGAGCTAGCTCTCATAGGCCACATAAACTAATCTATATCCTATTAATGATATTTGGCGACATCTTGCACAGAAGAAGGGGAAAAAAACCTTTATTAATTTCAACTATGAATAGAAGGCACATACTTCGTACTTTACAATAACACCGTCAACCTGCGGTGGAACTTAAACGCTATTACACAAATGAATTCGAGTCTAAAAAAGAACAGTGCTAGATTAACACGTAAGTTAAGGCTAAACTAGGTTGACTCGACAAACCTAACAGGCGTGATAATTATTTAAAATGGCCAAGAGGCGTATCAACGTGAATGCAATGTCAGAAACAAAACTTGCACTGGCCAAGACAGGCTCTGAATAAACTCCGAGATTCACCCGTTTAAATACTCACTTAACTTAATTTTAAATTTACATCCTGGCGAGGAAATACGAGGGGAAGTTGAGGAGTTCAGGAAAGATAACAAAAATTTGAATAATGCGTTATTATTCAAATTTATGCTAAAGGAATTTGTGCTAAAGGATGCTAAAGGAATTTGAGCTAAAGGATTTATGCTAAAGGAATTATGCTAAAGTTATTATTCAAATTTATGCTAAAGGTTATGCCAAAGGAAACCATACAAACTCAGAGACTGTACTGTAGAAGACATATTGTTTGGGGAAATTTACAGTATGAGGCATTTTCTAGTAAGGTGACTTAGTATTTAAACTAACTAACACGTTTAATAACGTTTTATTCAAGTCCTATACATTATAATGTGTAGACAAGTGAAGAAAGATCACCGAAAGATTATCACCCACGATTCAAACCATATCGGATTTCTGCGCAGGTGGTCGCCTTACAGGTTGTAACTATCTATGACTTTTAACACCGATGTGTACCTATGTTAGCATAAATATTAAAATGTGAAGCTAATTTTCATGCTATTCATCACAGAAAAGCTGGTTACCATAAGAAAATTCACCACACTTGTTCTCTAAACATATCTTTCATTTACTCCCAACCAAATAGAGAAAGAAACATGATTTTTTTTTTTAATGAGAAAACTCTTGGTCATTTCATTCTATTTCAGTTTTATACTCGGAGAATTGTTTAGTTGCACAGTTGTAACATAACACATCCTAAACACGCTTCTAAAATTTATAGCATAATTTGAAATAACTTAATTTCTGTTTGTCAAAATATTTTCATTTATTCTTAATCCTTCTTTCATATTTTTTCATTCCATAGTATTTTTCTCCAGCTAATTCGCTTAAAATTTTGTAGTATTTTAAAATAAATTTTGTTTTATTTTAGAGTAAAATTTCATTGTCCATTTTTCGAAGCAAGGGACACAGTCGAAATGGTAACCGAAACTTGTATCATAAAGAATTTATGTATCATAAACCGAAACTTGTATCATAAAGAATTTATGTATCATAAACCGAAACTTGTATCATAAAGAATTTATGTATCATAAACCGAAACTTGTATCATAAAGAATTTATGTATCATAAACCGAAACTTGTATCATAAAGAATTTATGTATCATAAACCGAAACTTGTATCATAAAGAATTTATGTATCATAAACCAAAACTTGTATCATAAAGAATTTATGTATCATAAACCAAAACTTGTATCATAAAGAATTTATGTATCATAAACCAAAACTTGTATCATAAAGAATTCTTTTTGTGGACGTTGTGAGCTTTCTGGGTACAAGTATGGAACGCATGATTGTTTGATTACTAAAAATTCTCATAAAAATATCTCCAGAACCACATCCACTGTTTAAGCAATACTTACATAATTTGGGGCATTTTCTGTGACAGTTGTGAAGTTCACTGGATATCTTAAAGACACTACACTTTCAGATTATTTATTTAGTAAATTTCACAGTAAGAATATCTATCGTATCTCTTAAATGCTCATCGCTTACATTCGTTTATCGTGTTAGAGTTCGTAAATAGTACCTCATGAATTCGGGACCCTCATTGAATGCTCATCGTATTATAGTCTGTATATCTTAGCTCATGAATCGTACCTCATGATTGCTCATTCCTTACATTCGTTCATCGTATTACAGTTTGTAAATCTTAACTCATGAATCTTACCTCATGAATGCTCATCCCTGACTTTCTCTCATCCTATTACAGTTCGTAAATCTTAACTCATGAATCGCATCTCATGAATGATCATCGCTTACATTCGCTCATCGTATTACAGTTTGTAAATCTTAACTCATGAATCGTACCTCATGAATGCTCATCGCTACATTCGCTTATAGTTTGTAAATCGTACCTCGCGAGTTCGGGAACTTCATGAATCGTACCGCATGGATGTTCATAGCTTACGCTCGACCATCGTATTATATTTTGGAAATCGTTCCTTATGAATTAAGGAGCTTCATGATATGTACCTCATGAATGCTCATCGCTTGCATTCGCTCATCGTATCACACTTTGTAAATTGGGCCTCATGAATTCGGGAACTTCATAAACCGTACCTCATGAATGCTCGTCGCTTACATTCGCTCATCGTATTATAGTTAGTAAAGCGTGCCTCATGGATATGTGTTCACCAGCGGGTAAGAGGTGGAATCGCTAAATATTGGTAGCTCCAACTAGTTCCAAACCGGGCGAACGGGCGGGCTATATGTGAATTTTCATAATTTTGTCCATTTGCAACGTGAATACGAGCCAGTCTCCCTTAAAAAGCTCTTCACCAAGGTATCCCTTCCCTTGAACAGACACTCGTCGAGTGATATACCAAAATCTAAAATAATCCTAACACCACGGAATGATTTAATGCATTCTGTAATACTAACGATAATTCTGTAATGTATTTCGCCCAAGCAAGAAAATAAATAAATTGTTTCGTAAATGCCCAGCGCTTTTGCTAAGTGACTAGTATTAATAATAAGAGTGAAAATTTCTTAAAGTTCTAGTTCTTTCTTCTGTTTATTGATTACAAAGAGCATTTTTCTTGTTATGTGATTTATTAAATTTTCGTATTTTTAAAGACGTTCACTTTTTTGGAAAATTAATTGACATAATTACAAAAGACAGTAAGAGCAATTTTTATACCCTTCCACTTGAGTTTTGAAATGCATTGCATAATCAGACGAAAACGATGCTTTTGAAATAGAAGCGAATTTGGACATGTGTTATTCGGCAGTAGCAAAGAGAAAAAGATGTCATGGATTTCTGTTTTATATTAAGAGAATATTTGAAATAATTTTTAATTTTCATGAAAACTTTGAAAATACCTTCTTTTCCTTTTAGTAAACATAAGTCTAGTTTTTGAGAAAAAATCAAAAGTACTTGGTTTTTGAAGTTCAGAAGTTCTTAGAGATATGTTTTCCGAAACTGATCACATATATTATTTATCATAAATTTTAATCCTTTATCTGTTCCTTCATCGTCGAAAACAGTTACGAAATTTAATTGTTCGTATTGCTTGAAAGGGCTGGTTGAACATTTAACATGTCAGTCTACAATTTGTCTGGAAAATACGAACGAATCAAGGACACATTTTTTTACCAAGATGCCAATTCGTTTTTTCTCGTTTTCTTAGAATTAGAGAGCGGCAATGTATCTTTTCATCTGCTGAAGGTTGATAAAAAGAACAATTCATGTAATCTATAAGGAATAGTTAGTCATCCGCTTCCATTGGATTTTAAAAAAAATGAATTCATGATTCTAAGAATTATTCCAAAATTACCAATTCTATCAGAAGCAACCAGTTATTAATTTTTTTCCTTCTCTTTGGCATTTAAAGACCAGTTTTAAAATAAATGGCCCAATTAAGGTCAAGTTTTATTCCAGTGTTTATTCGAGCAATTTCAAAAACTAGTTCTTGTTGTTTATTTTCCAAAAACAAACGTAATAATTACCAAGCTGTTGCTTACATACGCCTATTTCTGGCCATGAAAATGTGCAGTATAACATCAAGATAAACACACACTTATTGATTTATTAATTTATTTTTAAAGAGGAAGATAAGAAAAAAATATAATCATGGTTAAGGTTAGGGTTTTGATATTTGCCTATTTTAAGTTTTTATTTTATTTAAACATCTGTATTTAACTAATTCCATTGTTATTGAGACCTTCCATTAAATGTTTCTACATGAAAATATATGTAAATGACGAAATTGAAATTTTTAATGGAAATAGATATTTTGGTAATTAATTTATTAATTAATATGCTGGATATCTTGTTGGTTTTTATTTTTGAAAACAAACAAAATAAAAATTCTAATGCCAATAATAACATATAAACAAATAAAACTGCATTTATAGCGCAAATTTGCAACTTCATATTAAAATAGATTTGATACATATTGGTTTCTTCTTCTCCTAGTCGATTTTCATGTGTACTTTTGATATAAAGAATAAACTGTGAAGCGGATATCATTTTTAAATTAATAAATCAAGAAGAGCCATACGTGATCCAGCTTTGAAATTATACACTACTTACCGAAGGTCTGGAATATAATGCTCAATGAAACTACTATTCCGAATTTTGCTTATCAAATTTTGACAACGGAATGTAACTTTTTTTAATTCTTCAGTATAGTTAACCTCTTAACATAGTTGTTGTCAGTATATTTAACCTCTTAACATAGTTGTTGTCGGAAAGAATATTACATAAATTCAACTTAAAAAAATGTTAGACAAATAATTTTATACTAAAACTAAAATATAATAAAACTCTTACCTGCATGTTAGCCAAACGTAAGGGTACACCCGCTAAGCACACCAGTATTAAAGAAGGAAACAGCAGGAAAGACGTTTCTAAAAAAGTGGGTTAATTTTTAATTATTGGATGTGCTACAGCTCACAAAGATTAACAAGATTGTAAAAGATCTGATAAAGAGACCTAGCTGTAAAACATAATTCTGATCCACATTTTAAGCCCAAAGCGGTTAGCCCTGAAGGGCTATTAGTATCAAAACAAACAGCGAATCACTTTATCACTTTTCAAATTGTTGCCACAAAATAGTATCGCCCTGTATTATATTTAAAGAAATTAAATAATGCAGAATTTGCATTAATGTATGTTTATGTGAGTATCGTTTGCTTCATTTTATTATTGCAAACAGCGTAAATTTCTTTTGTTTTTCTTCCTTTAGTTTTGAACTTTATGTGTGGCAACATGATACTTGATTGATAGAATTGTGTTTGTGACAGCCATGTAGAATGGCTCGATTATTTTGTATCAATTATTTCGCATCGCTGACATCTTATTTATAATTAGTGTAATGAAATAAAAATGAAGGAATACAGTCCATGTGTTAAGTGATTATTGTTTGTGAAACACATTAAGTAAAGATCACTTATTAATGTATGTTTCTGGCGAAGCAGGTGGTTTCGACGCTGACGGTTCGACGCCAACGTTTCGACTCCGGGGCAGTTCGACGCCATATTTTTTCGTATTTTTATTTATTTTTAGAATAAATATGAAGTTATATAAATAAGTAATATGACTGATTTTTGTTTATTGAATTAGCGATTGTTTGCATGCATATTTGAAATAAATATATGTGTGTATATGTGTGAAAGTGTTCTAGATTTTTGTTTGTGTCCCAGATTAGTGAGAAGCTCCCTCGCCAACGTCAAGGCCCCAGGACATGAGGGAGAGTTTTTTTATTTATTTAGTTCGCAAAACAGCATCAAAAAGGCAAAATACACAAATGGTAAATAAACATATGGTTACAAAGTAGTTATATTATATTGCAGACAAATATAATTACAGATAAATAAGATTACACATAAATAAGATTAGAGATAAATAAGATCACATCACAGAACTATTATTATACTAATCCATTGCAAAATTATGCGCCACACCTTTCAGGTATTCCATTATTTCTCGATTTTCAAAACCTTCAACTATTACTTTAATTCTCATACCAGCTCGCAGATATCTGTTCCTCTTGTGCGGCGGTTCATCTCCACGTATAAATTGTTCATACCATTGATCAATTGATTTTTGGATGAACCTTTACATTATGGTAACTTGGCGATTTTTGGCGACCAACCCTGCTACAGCAACCTGCTAGTTTTGTTTTGGACGCCATTTTGTTTTCACGAAGTAAAGACATGTTTTTTTTTTTTTCTCAACATTTTTTTCCAACAATCTGCTAGCCGAATAACGCTTATACTAGAACTTTTATGGAACAAAAATGCTTAATCATGACGAAGATTAGGTGTGAAATTGGGAGAAAATGCACAATCGCAAACTTCTTGCCGCGTTTTTAAGAATTGCACATACACGGTATCCATGTGCACGTCGACCTATTTTTACTTAAAAAAAATCCCAGAATTGCACAAAATGGCATTGCGCACACTCTTGACTTTATTTATGTACACATCGACCTATTTTCACTTAAAAAGTCAAAGAAAATTGACAAAAATCCAATTCTTCTTACTCTTGTAAAAAGCGCTAAACAAATAAGTGGACGATTCTGCACTTTAGCAGGGAAATTGTTTCTTCTAAGTGCTTATTAGCTAAAATCACGATCGTAATTTTCCGGAAAATGTCACATTACATGTCTCATGATCTCTCATTTCTCTGAGACAAAATAATCTGTGATTCGGACTGTGTACCTCTTAGATTATTGCTGAAGTCCTAGCTAGTAACTTTTATCGCCTTACAAAAATGTCGCCAAACTACCTGTTACCATATTCTAAAGATTAGCCGAATTTTGAACACGCCTGAGACCATCTATGAATTCCCGTAATGTGAGGTATGAAACACCAAATGATGATGACACCAAATTTATTTGAATGATGATGCAAACTTTCTTTAAAAGCAAATAAAAATACGAAAAGTATGGCGTCAAACAAAAGCAAAAAAAGTATGGCGTCGAACTGACCCCGCGTCGAAACGATCTCGCGTCGAAACGCTGGCGTCGAACCGTTGGCGTCGAAACGTTGGCGTCGAACTGACCTGTACCGTGTTTCTGGCACTGTGAAAAAAACGACGGTACCTAGAGCCATCAAATTTTGAATAACGTAATCCTGCACCAAAACACGGGCCTCTGCATGCCCGAATTTTGGATTTTGAATACTTTTTATTATTTATTTCATATTTTGTGACACTTTAACGAATTTTTAATTAACAAACTCGACAATTTCAAAGCGAGCTATGGCAACACTATAGGGAATAAAACGTTCTTATCTTCATTGCGAGGACTTATCTGTCGGATATTCTGAAGATACGCTGTTTTTAAATATTATGTGATGTTGCTGTTGAATTGAATTTTATGTAGTTTAAGTGCGAAGGACATGATATTTGATACATAAAGGTACCACACAAAACGTTAAAAAAACGCCCTTTTGCGCGTAATATAAAATCTGGAAGATTTCAGATTTTTTCTTTTTTAAGTTTATTGGTATTAGTTTTAATTTTACATACGTAACATCTTGAATTCATTTACTGATATTAATTCTCATTACATCATTTCTCAAAACAGATTGCCTTAGAGCGCTAAAATTTTCTTTTGATTAAACGTCTTTCAAGTAAATCTCAAAAAACATAGCGGAGACTTCATATCAATGGGCTAATATATTTTTCATGATTACGTAACGATTTTGATCGGTGAAAGCTTACTACTTCGTTTATTTTTGAAGAAGCAAAGAAATTACATAAGAAAAAAGCTATTTTGGTAATAGCCGGTTGATTCGCCATCATGTTCTTTGACATGTTGTACGAACCTCCGTTTGTTTTTCTTGCCTGATTTCTTATCTATAGCAGTTTGTCCAGTTTCATTTCTAAAAAAACTAGTAGTTACAGAATTTATCCAAGCCATTTTGATCTGGATTATTGGGCGTGCAAAATGGTCGAAGAAATCAAGCACTCAAATTATTTTGAGATAGAATATCTTCAGCGCTGTTTCTTCTTGTATTGATACTCTGCAATTCTTACGTATTAGACAACGAAGTTGCTTTCATTTTATTATCAAATTCATTATTTCTGCATTAAGACATAACTTTAATTCAGCATTCTTAAGTTCATTTAGACCGTAATTTCTGCCGAGGAATTGATAAATGATTAGATTATTTAATTATTAACAGTTTTCCTAAATTTCATTTTCAGTTTTGCGAAAATTCGTATAAGATTTCATAATATCCTGCAGTACTTTAATTTTATGGTGTTGAATATAAATTTATCCCATAATGCGTAATTATTCAGTTTCCTGTAAATAGCTACTGAGATAAATTCAGCGACTTTCAACTTTTGATCTGGTCCAGTATTTATTAAGCTACTTTATTTATTTTCTCTCCTCCTTTAATAAAAGAAACATCCTTTAAAAAATTCACTAGATGGTGAAAATTAACCATAATGAAATTCCACATTGTTAATTAGCATTAATAGAACCAGATGACAAATTGAAATTTGGCCATCACCTGAAAACATCAGAAGTTCGTTGTCGCGTATGTGCAATGAGTCTGTACCAATTCAGGAAGACGTTTTTGGTTCCATGCCAAAGAAACAAAAGCCATTGGTTTTTTTGACTTCCTGTACGTAATTTCCGCGAAAGGGTATGCCGCGATACCCTTTCGCGGGATACCCTTTACCCTTTCAGTGGGCTCTGCAAATTGTAAATTCAACTGCCCAGCAGTTACGTTACTGTTTCGTTGAACCGTTATGGATAGCAATATAGCCTGACAAGACACTTATTTTCTTCTACGACCTTATTTTGGGTTTCTAGCAGAGTCTTTAAATTATTTCTTGAGAACAGAGACTGCCCGTCTTGAAACGTTTTCCGTTCTCTTGTCAGTTCTATAATTATCTCTTCTATCTTTGAGCAACCCGCAGTTTTTCACCTTAAAGGGTCATTTAAATAATGCTTTGGCTTTACAATTATTTTTAAGATAAAAGATAAAGATACATTTTTGAAAAAAATTAAGATAAATTTTTTTAAGATAAAAAATAAAATAAGTTTTTTAAGATAAATTATAAAGCCTGAAGCTGAGTCCTTTGAGCTCTGAAGTATAGAAGTTCGCAGGTAAACGTACTTTGAAAAGCGCGCAAGATGCTTTTGGATTACACCATGTCATAATTTGCACATCAGAAACAGATTGATCAAATTGCAAGAATGATAATTGGGTTTACTTTTTACTTATTCATAAAACATCAGACTGATTTGACTATTTCGTGATAACGTTACTTCATACATGCAGGGATAATTTTAGATACCAGGATAATTTCATGAGAAGCAAATTTTGTTTTATACAGATTACTTCGAATGTCATTGTTTAGGTGAGTGAGTTTTAGGCTGTAATTAGGATTGAGATCTTGAATTAGAACACATAGTGTTGTGTTCTACGGGTTCATGGATTTGGAGTGATTGATGACGAATCAAAACACAATTTATTAGTCAGTATTACTCAGGTCAGGTCCAAAATCACGTTTACAATCGTCGGGAAACTACGACAAACACACTGAAACAATCAGCAACGCAGCCTTCAAGATATAACGGTAAAGACAGCTTCACGGCAAAACACTAAAGTACAGCTCCCGACTTAGTTGATCACTCTCAGAGCTCAACAGACTCAAGATAAAACTCGACGATACACTCGAAGATGTACTGACTGGCAATAAACTAGATAGCCTCAACGATGCACGCTCTCGATACACTGCTACTCTACGTACAGACAGGGTTTATATAGTTTTTGGCCTGTCTGAGAACCTTTTTGGGCCAAACCGGTAAGAATTCATTTTGAATGTTTTCCATGCATATCGCCAATTTTGTCGCGCCAAGTGTCGCCAAAAGAGTGATTTCGTGTCAAATTTGGCAACCCTGCCTTCCTTTGCCAGTTTCTGGTAACCCTTAACCTACTTTTCGAAGAAGCTATTTTACCGCAGCTGGGTATTTCGTAACAATGTTATTACTGAACTGCATTGTTGTCAGTCGCTGAATTACTAAAAGTATCTCAAAGGCGAAATTATCTCAGAAACTCGAAATGAAATAGCAAAATCTTTTAACATACTTATTAGTTCTAAGACTGGATTCAGATTATCTAACAAATTACATTTATATGACATTCCTTAGGCTTCCAAAAGAGCACACAATCATTTTTATACCATTTTATCATTTTACCATTCGTAAGCTGCTGCTCAACCTTATGTTTCATACCAGAGTATCAAAAAATAAATGAAAATGACCTCTATATCTGCTAGGCGGTGCTCAGAAGAGCCCTGTTTGTATTCTTCTACTGTTAAATAATGACTGAGAATAATGTGAAGTGCCTGAACTAGTCGAATTCATATATGAGAAATCATTTGGTATATACATATATTTATATATGATTGATATATGATTTGATTTCTCATACTTTTAAATTTGGAAGCCCAGTATGATTTGCATCATTGCAAAGTCATCACAAAAGTTTTTAATTTACTGAAAGTTGCTAGCATGAAATTGTTTCATTTGTATATCATTCCGAACACTAGTCAATATACTGCAAATTGTGATGATATAATATGTGGATACCATTCCATATGACAACTCTCGTTTATTTGCATAAAGCTTGCAAGTAGAATTTTAAGACAGAGATGTTAACCCTTAAATGCATGTGGTTGCCATTTGGCAACTACATGCATTTAAGGTCATTTAGTCATGCAAATCAAATTAAAAAAGCCAATTTTAGTTTACTGCCTAGTGTAACCAATTGGATGTATACTGTTTACGTATATAGTTTTGAATGTTTCAATGTGGTGGCACCATTAAGGGCGTAAATGTCATTATTGTGAGTTGATGTGTGCGGTGTGGACATCATTTGGGTTGACGAATTTTTGATTTTGTGCTTGTTGTTATTTTTATGTAGTCAAAGTTTTAAAATTGTTTAGTTAAGTTTATAAGGTATTTATTATTACATAAAATTGTTATTACAAATTTACCTATTATATTTTTTGTAAAAGATAATAAAAACTTAGTTTCGAATTTGTTTTTAGTAATTTTCCTATTTTATTTGATATCAAATCTAATGTATTATTGACTGAGCGGCCAGTTTCCGCTAAGAAAGCACAGATTTCCCAAAACTACTATGAGAACAAATTATTTTTTTGATTTTAATGTAAAAACTCTCCTGGTATTTCATACCTGGATTTGTTTTCTTTTGATATATTACCTTAATTTCTTTTAGATATTTTAATATGCACGTATATATACGTTCTACAGATATCACAAAAAATACGGCCTAGAATATTTTTTGTGATATCTGTAGAATTTATGTAGCCGTATATATACGGCCTTACTGCTTACGGTGTTAATAAAAATAAAAGTAAGAATTCATGCATTTAAGGGTTTATTTGCCTTATACTGCTCAAAGCCCAGAAATCAGATACTTAAAATGCTTGTAAGGACATCACAGCGGTCGTAATGAAAGTATTTAGCAAGGTCAGCTAACAAACTCGAAGATTCGTGGCTCGAATACAGACGAGTTGAAAGTTTAGTTTTAAATTTCTTGCACCCCTTTATAGTGTGTATATGCTTATCTATTGAATGAGGACGTTATATGAAATTTATGTTGCACAGAAGTAAAAAAATTATTTCCATTTCATATCTAACAAAAACTGGATAAGCGTATTTCTGTCTTAAAATAAAAGTGAAGTTCCCACGAATGGAGACCACGATCACGTATAAATACGAGTACATGTCATAAACTAACTACTTATAAATACATGTCATAAACTATCTAGGTCACGAATAGCTTTCTAGGTTTAAGGGATATGCTCAAATATCTTAACTTTACTCGGTATATTTCTTAGAATAAAACACAAAATAAACATTTATTGAAACTACGCTAAAAATGCTTTCATAGCTTGAGAGATTGAATTTTTTAAGCCGTTTAATTTTCTATCTCTTTAAAAGAACTTTTGTAAATATAGTTTGGAAAATATATTCAATTTATAACATATATCCTCCTTTAAAATACATTTTACAGGTTACAACTTCATTTAATATTTATTTGCTTAAAAATATATTACCTTTTATTGTTAATGAGAGAAGAATGCAACCGCTTGTTATCAATCCACTATAAAAACAAGAATAAATATGTAGAAAACTTTTTTAAAACTTTTAATGTCTGAATAAAATATAAATAAACCACTTTTATACTTTTTATATTTTGTCATTTAATTACAAGTTTTTATTTTAAACTCTGTAGAGACATTAGGCATAATGTACAAAACAAAATAAAGTATAAAACAATTAAAGTATAAAACAAAATAAAGTATAAAACAATTAAAATATAAAACAAAATAAAGTATAAAACAAATAAAGTATAAAACAAAATAAAGGTCTGTTACCTCAGTTTGGCAAAATTTGAGAGAAGTTGCCTATATGACGTCAAATGCATAACGTGCATGAAATAAGTTTTTATACAAGTCTACTTTTTGAGTTAATGAGTGTCTAAGACTATGAACAACTGGCAATTAGCTTGGCATATAACTATGAATTCAGAAATTACCATTTACCACTTGATCTCTTCGCACAAATTTAGATAAACTGGTAACGAGAGCGCGGAAAAGAGTCAACATGCAACGACTCTCTTCAAAGCGAGTTTTATCCCACAGTTACTCTCAGTGTGCCCTATTTATATATTTCATAACATCTTTGCGTTAATTAATTTACATTTTCTTCTACCGCCCAACCGGGCTAGTGGTTAGCGACGTTCACTGAAATACCGAAGGGTCCGAACTCGAGTCTCAAAAAAGGCATGGATGTTTGTAAATGTATAGTGTCTGTGCGGCATGGGGTCATTTTACTCTTTGTCACAATTAATATCTTGGGTTTGTCCTGACCTTTCCCAGAGTAGTAAGACTGGCACAACAACATAACACGTCTTCTTCTGGACTGAGCTCAGTTACATGTGAAATGAAAAGGCACAGAATAGAGTATAAATTAAAATAACTCTTTACGATCTTATAGTAAACATTGCGCAGTTATTAAGAAAAAGTATTAGCAAAATTAAATTTATTTAGCATGAAAATAATTGACAAAAAGCCTTTGTATTTAAAAAAATGTGAAGAACGCTTAGCTAAAACCCTCCGTAGAAAAACTAATATAAGAAAAACTTTTTTTTGGTCAATTTTACGCTTATGTAACAGCTTTATAGCAAGTTGAGCTGATATGCACAGATTTGCTGCATATAAATTTTAACACAAAGATTTACTCAATATTCTATTATAAAAAGTCTTCACACTTATATTCCTATTATAATTAATTCTTTATTAGAGGAATATTAGCTATTTCATTTCCACCTTTGTCGGCGTTTAAAAAAAATTAAAAATTTTTAAATAACGCAAAATCCTACTAAAACAGAAATTTGATATTTATAATTGCTTATAGGTTTTCTAGACAGATTTATCATACTATGATTCGCCGTTTTCAGTAATTTTAAAGTTTTCTTTGAAATTCCCGTCGTGCGAGATTGCAGTGTAATACGCTGAACTCTGCAGTCTAAACAATTGCAGTATTCTTCTCTCAGTCCAATTCCGACCATAAGCACATGCGCGTATCTGCGTGGTTCGAAACGGCGTTTCTTCACTCATACAGTGCATGAACGTTGTTGTTGTGTAACGAAGATTTTGCTTAATCTAGACTATCCAATAATGATCTGTTGAATAGTCTACTTTACGCAAAAACTTAATACCAAGCAAGTAAACTAAATCATGTTACCCACTTAATTAGTAATTTCAGCAAAAATATTGCGCTCTTAGGGTAGCAGAGATTAAGAATGGGAAGGATTGTTTTGAGATCTTCAAAATCCGGAACGTACATTTAAAAAAGAAAACAAACCTTTAAAATTCTTACTGTAATTTATTTCTTATAGCTTAATATTTCATTAATAACAATGTATACAGGCACGCGTTTTTACGCTTTTGTAAATGCACTTTTGAATTTACTTAATGTTCTCTGAAATTATTTCTGTTAAGTGAGACGTACAATTAGTTGCCCGTGAAAAATCACCCCATCTGAGAAAAGAAAGGCATTAAAAATTACTGTTGAAGTGTATGTATTGTGATTAATAACGACAGAAACATTTTCGTTCCTTTTAAAAGTGTTTTCCGTGTCTGTTTGAGAGAAAAACTATGTCGTTTTTCAGATTATCAATAAAAACTTCTGCTTCAATCAAGTTTCGTACATTCGTTTATAATCAAACGCGTGTAATTACACTTTGTACAATTTTTTACACGAAGTAGCTCTCCAGTTTAAAGGGTATGGATCTTTTAAAGAGAATTATAATTTACATTTGAAACCTTGAAACGGAATTCGGTCTTTTCGAATTCAGCACTGGGAAGTTGGTATTTTGCATTAAGGAAGAAATTAATCCTATCGTTACGGAGACCATTGGAGATTTTTACCCAAGAGGGGAGAAAAATACGCAATGCCCTCGCGGGAACTCGAACTACAGACTTTTCAAGATGGCTGCCCAGACGGTACAATGGTTAGGAGAGCCTACTGCGATATCGAAGAACCCAGGTTCGAATCCCAGAGAAGGCATGGATGTAAATTGTCTGTCCCCTCCTAGGAGGTAATGGTGGTCGACTATTAGATGCTCCACAATACAATGGCCACTATTTCTGGCCTTAGGAATGATCAATACTGAAAAGGCCTGCCATTCGATTAAAAAAAAATCTGTTGTGGAAACCACATGACTTCCTTGTACGGAATATTAAATTATAAACATTTTTCTTGCATTTCATTTAAACTTATTGGATTGAATTAAATCTACTTCGCCGACAGCGCATAAACCACAATAGAATAAATGCATTCTTTAAAATTCACTCTAGTATTTGTTTACCATAGTGACACTCTGGCGCTAGATTCACTTAACAGTATTACTAATTGTATAACAGTTAACTTATACAGTAATTATATAACGGATACTAAGTTAACTGTTATATAATCCAATAATTATACAATAGTTAACTTATATATTTCGTTCATATTATATCTCATAATGCACAAAATTTATATCATTTAAAGAATAGAATTATCTAATCGTTGCCACATGTTCTATTCAAATACTATAATAAAGCTAAAATGATGTATGAAAGAAATTAAGAAAACAAAACAAAAAAGAACAGTTTTTGACAGACGATTGAGTATTTCTCATTTAATTAATTCAGTTCTCACTTCGCGACAAGGCAAAAATACATAAAAACTCAAAATATCTGTATTAAAAATTATGAAATAAATCTTAAACACGAAAAATCTTTCCTCGAAAAAATTCCAGAAAGATTTAAGCATAATTTAATTGGCAATAATAAATGAATGCGTTATCTTTGTTGTTGCGAGGCTAAGTTTCTCTAGATTGGCAACAAATCCACTAGTCTCCTGTTTCAAATGTTAACATCAATGGCCGCCATCAAGAGAAGTATTAGGCTTAGCGGCACTTAAACAACTTTAAAATTGTTGATAATTCTAAAAATATTGCATAGAGATTTACTAAAGGCATAAAAACCTTAACCTGAAGATAAGAAAAACATAATTCAATCATTTTTAAAGCAAAAAATGTACAATTTACAAACATATAAGAGTAAAGAAATTGAGATCACTGAGTCGGGTAACAGAGTGGATATATATATAAATATATTTATATACGTTTGGTGCGGCCGATTGCAACCAAAATACGAAGTGCACATCTACATGTTATAGCAGTCCTATATACAAAATTTCAACGTTCTGAGGCTGCTCGTTTTTGAGTTATGCGAGATACGTACGTACATTCGTTCGTACAGACGCCACGAAAAATTCTCTTCAGAATTAATTTTAAAGCAGTTTTATAATTTTTTTGAAGGAAAAGGGTATTTTATTCTGTCCTTACGTACAGATATCACGCAAAAACATCGTTCAATTGCATTCGATAGCGGTCAAAATGGATATTTTCGTTGAAAAATGCTGCCTGAATCTTTTCGCGATTACAATACTTCCTTTTTACTTCGTACAAGGAAGTAAAAAACTGATAAAAATAATTTAAAAAAATCTGAATGGTTTCAGATTTTAAATTACGTCCAAAAGCACCTTTTTTTAATCATTTTGTGTGTTACTTTCATTTATTAAATATCATGTTCTTTGCACTTGAACCATAAAATTGCGTTCAATAGCAATGTCGCAAAATAATTTTAACATGAGAATATCTTTAGAATTTCCGATACACAGTCCCGCGCGCTGGAGAGAAAAATGTTTTTTTTTTTCTGTACAACGTTGCCATTGCTCGCTTTGAAATCCTTGAGATTGTTAATCAAAAATTCGTTATACTGTTACAAAGTATTAAACCGATAACAAAACAAATTCCAAATTTTAAATTTGGGCCTGTTCATATTCGTAAAAGGATTACGCTATTCAAAATTGGATAGCTCTAGGTACTGTTGTTTTACCGCAGTGCGAGAGACATATATTCATTTATGCAAATTCTTCATTTTTTAATTTCTTTAAATATAATACAGGGCGTTAATATTTGGTGGCAACAATTTTAAAAGTGAAACATCGCTTGCAGTGTATCGAAGCAAAATGCCAAAACGAAATTAATAGTACTTCTGGTCAAATTGCTTCTGGGCAAAAAAACGCGGTAAAGAAGAGGAAAATGTCTTAAATTCTCTCCTACTTAAAGGGGCCTAAAATCTCAAGGGAGTTTGACCGTATTAAACATTTTGTTGAAATTAACGGTTGTGATTGTTAACAATAAAATCCTATTCGATAAATTTAACCTTGCTTATCATTTCAAACTTCCCTGACTTTCAGCGACTGGCTAGACATGGTCTGTTGAATACAAGCACTCTTATCATTCCCTCTGAACCGTTTTCGGAGTTTTGGAAATTAGGGAAAGAGAAAAAGATTATTATGACATAGGTAATAACTCCGTTCTCTTATTCTCATTATATTACCACGCATTTTGATGCATGTATTAAATTTCATAAAGAAAAATCTAAATGTTCTGTTCGCGCATAGAACTTCCACCACAATTTTCTTAATTAAGGAATCATATTTTCACGTAACATATTATTTGCTTTACCTTGAAAATAATTGTAGACACTAGTTCAATTCAACTTTCATTTCAACTCTAACAGCGCATCATCAGAAATTGCTGTAGCGTGTTTTTCTTCTTTCCTCCAAGACATTATCAGCGCTTAACAAAGAACACTTTACCGAGTGAAAACGATTCTGCACAAATGTTGTCATACAAGCGAATCATTATAATACGTTCGTGACCTTCCGTGGAAATTAAAAGAATAATGTTCGTGCAATAACTTAAAAGCTTCAATTTCAGTTACTACACGAGAAAATAATATCTGATACTGAAATATATAACATAAAATTAGACGAAAATTATTTTGCTCGCAATATATACCCTTACAGCGAAGAAATATTTTTATGCAAGTTATTTCAGTCTCACGGTACTTTAAACAAGGCGCTAAATTTTTAAGAAAATGTGTATGTGTGTGTGTATTTAATTACGGCAAACCACACGAGGGCTATCTGCCTATAGGAAGGGATGCCTTCGTGGAGGACTTTCTAAGGAAACTGGCTAGTATACACGTTACACATGGGGAAACCCACGAAAACGCCCATGCAGCCAGCCCGTTCACGGGATTCGAACCTCGGACCGAACTACCAGTGTTCAACGACTTTACCGCTCGGACGCTGGTGGGCAATTTTTAAGAAAAGATTTGAGTAGTTATAAAATGAGTATTGATATTATTTCCCAAATATATTTAAGAGATTGCAGCCATTCTTCTTTTTATAATGCGTAAATAACTGTTTCAAAGTGTTATTAAAAATCTGTGCTTGTGTCAGACGTATCCACCAGATCACGCACCTTCGTCATATTCAAGGCCAAGGGAGAAATCACTTGAATCTTACCATAAAAAAGAAATTTCTGGAGTTATATCGGTATCGGTAGCTAATGGTAAAACTACCTGTACGCGAAGATGCGAGATCGAGCTGCAGCAAATCCCAAAATTTAACAACTTATTATTACCGTAATTATTAGAATTTCATAAGTTCTAAAACTTGAAATTCATAAGTTGTACCATTAATGCGAAATAAATAATATTCCACGGCAAAACATTTTGGTTATGTTATAATTTTTTAATTCTCATGCATGGCATATTATAATTTCTAGATGTTTAGTACAGTGCAAAAAAGATAGGTAATATAGTGTTTTACGTGTAAATAAATACACAGGGGATTTTGCTTTGCTTTAAAAAATCTTCCGGTTGGAAATTTTTTTAACTTTGACTGTATTTTTGAAAGTAAGGATTGTCTGCTGATTGACAGTTTTGCTTTCATGCCAAATGGCGCTTTTAAAGGAGCAGTGGATGGGAAGCTATGTTTGTGCTCTTTCCGAAGAAAATTATTCGTATCGAGCTATTAAAAAATGCGGTGGAGGTCATGGTTCATCGGTATTTAAAGCTTCGATGGGTAATATTGTCAAGAAATAAAAAAGCATCAAAGTTTGGCTTCAAGTGGAAATATTGTTTCAAATACATATCTAAGGAAAAAACGGAATGTTTTGAATATTGCAAATGCAAGATCTTTAATGTTAAAACAAAATTGGCTAAGTCAAAAGGCAGTTCTAAAATCATTAAAATGCTCAGTGTCAACTTTAAAGAAAGTGATTAATGCTGATTTAAATCTTAAAAAGGCCAAAAAAAATATAATGTGCATCGTATAATCTCCACGACATATCGCTGAGCGCAGAACGCGCTCCAGAAATCTTTATGAGAAACATTTATGCAGACAAAAAGGGTAACATGTTGCTTAATTTAGATGAATATTGGGTGTATTTAACTGACTGCAATAAAACGGCATTCATTTATTACCATCAAAGAGGAAAACAATCTTAAAACATCGTTCATCTTTGCCCTATGTATACTTGACTCAAGGCATGTGGCCAGCTCACAGAATTTGCTTTCGTTGTAAACCCAAGGCATGTCCGTAAGACAGTTTCTCTTTCCAGAGACCTTTTCTACGATAGGCAGACATCATTGGTAGTTGTATTTACCATCCTCTCAAAGTATGTTGACTACATAACTGTACGTCGACTAATGCACGTCGTAAAATTCTGCGAATGTACTGTACGTTGTAAAATTCTGCAAACTGTTCAGCTACTATTTTTATCACAGCATCCCAGATATACAATATAGTAATACTAGATTATACAGTTCGATTCGTCCAAGACTACTTTCATAATAATGACATCTAATATCTCAATCAGTCATTTGATATCTTGATATTAAATTAGTTTCCCATCTCCGTCTTTAAACATCGACGGTTTGGTCAATCATTTGGCTCGTATCTGTCGTGAACAATACGGTGCGTCTTCACGGGTATAACCATATGTATTATACCCGTGAACCATATCATATGCTATTTTGATTAATAAACTTGTATTCGAAGAGGTGCGATAACAACATACTGATTTATTAAAACTTTTAATTGCTTTTTACTTCCTTGTACGAAGTAAAAAGGAAGTATTGTAATCCCGAAAAGTTTCCGGCAGCATATTTCAACGAAAATATCCATTTTGACCGCTATCGAATGCAATTTAACGATGTTTTTGCGTGATATCTGTACGTAAGGACAGAATAAGACACTCTTTTCCTTCAAAAAAATTATAAAACTGCTTTAAAATTAATTCTGAAGACAATTTTTCGTGGCGTCTGTACGGACGTATGTACGTACGTGCGTACGAACGTATCTCGCATAACTCAAAAACGAGTAGCCTCAGAACGTTGAAATTTTGTATATAGGACTGCTATAACATGTAGATGTGCACCTCGTATTTTGGTTGCAATCGGCCGCACCAAACGTATATAAATATATTTATATATATATATATATCCACTCTGTTACCGGCTCAGTGATCTCAGTTTCTTTACTCTCATATGTTTGTAAATTGTACATTTTTTTGCTTTAAAAATGATTGTATTTGGGATGACATGTTTTGAACAAGGGAAACTACGAAATTCAGCAATACATCGGGTTCTGCCAGTCCAAAATGCCACCCTTACTATACCAGCACAGAAGAGAGCAAAAACGGACTTATTTGACATAAATGTTCACTAAGTTGTAAGTACGTCATCATTCATTGCTGCCTTAAGTAAAAATATATGATGTGGACGTCACATGACTTCCTTGCACGGTATATTATTAAATTATACACTTTTCTTGCTGCACATCATTTACACTTATTTCCTCGAATTTCATTACAGATATATTTCTCACATTGCAAGGCAAAAATGTATAAAAACTTAAAACATCATCATTAAAAATTGTAAAATTCAGAAAAACCTAAAACCCTAAATACAGTTAAAAACAGCTAAATTTCTTTTACAGTTAAATTTAGAGTTTCTACGCAAAAACAAGTAGTTTAACTAGCGGGCAAAAAGGTAACATTTTCCGTGCACAAAATTGAAAGTTAGCTTTTGGTTGTACTGGACAAAAAGTCACTGAAATGTTTGGACCACCTGACTTACTTCGCTAATGTACTAAGAATTTCAATGGTAAACAAATGGCTACCTCGTTAGCTTTATCGCCACTTTTAAATTGTTGATAAATCTATAACTATTGCATACAGATTAACGAAAGACATAAAACCCTTAACTGGAACATAAGAACAACATAATTCAATCACTTTTAAAGAAAAAAGTGCATAGTTTACCAAGATACAAGAATTAAAAAACTCAGCTCTCCGAGTCGAGTTACAGAGTGAGAATATATATATATATAGTTAAAAGAAAATCCTAGTTCGTACTCTAAAAATTTGCTTGAATACTGTGGTTCGCTGAAAATATTAACATAAGCAAAATAAGGTTCAATGAAATGTGTTACACAGATAAAATAAACAACACAAACACTTGAATATTTATAAATAAAAATCAATACTAATAGTAAGCAATATGCTAATCAAAGCAAGGCATATTTAAAACATTAGAATAAAGTACGAACAAATGATTTAAGCAAAAATATAAATACTAAGTAGCGGTAAATGGTAGATTAGCCTAATTCGAATCTCATTATGGCTCTTCAGGGGAAATTATTTGTAATGAATTTTTTTCGTTTGTTCTTTTTATTTTAATTAGTTTATATATATGCATATTTATATACGTTTGGTGCGACCGATTGCTACGAAAAGGATAGACGCATAGATAAATGTTATAGCAATCTCATACACAAAATTATAATTTCTACCGCTACTCGTTTTTAAGTTGTACTAGATACATATGTATATACGTGCGTACAGACATCACGAAGAAATCTCTTATGAATCCATTTTAAATCAGTTTTACAATCGGTTTTCGGAAAAGAGAGTCCTTTAGTCTGTCCGTATGTGCAGATGCTATGCAAAAAATATCGTTCAAATGTATTCGAAAGCGGTCAAAATGCGCATTCTCGGTGAAATATGATACCCGAAATTTTTCGTTGCCACAATACTTTCTTTACTTCGTGGAAGGAAGTAAAAATATCGAAAATTAAAATAAAACTGTTTGAAGTTTTTTAAAAAGTACCAACCCATAATTAACCGAACCAGTACACATCAAAAGAAAATTTAACTAACGCTGTTTATATCAAAATGTTTTTAATTTACGAATCATAGAGAAGTTGGAAACTGAAGGCTATACAAAATATTCCGAATACCGTTTAAATGCACATAACATCTCAGGTACGATTATGAATTAACTAACTATTGCAGTCATATGTGCATTTTAGTGAAAAAAGTACTCCTATTTCGGTGGCAACAGCAAGTATGATATATGTGGTTGACATGACAAATAGTTATTGAGTAATCTAAAACTGCATATGATTGCATAGGAAGGATGTTATAGATCTTTTTGACGTCAGCCTGTCATGTGTACTGACCGTTTGCACAACCGAGTGATTGTGTGTGAAAGTTTAAGGGTAAATAGAAAGGCATTTCAAATCTTGATTGACAATTCAAAGAAATCAGTGACGAGAAGAGAAAAAAAGTGACTAGGAGAACCACACATTCTTAGCATCAAAACAAGTAATTAATTCTTCAGTTGAACTCTTGCTATAAATACGTCGTGTTCTCAATACGACATGGTATGTTAACAAAAGATCAGCGTCTAAAATTCTTTATCCAAAGCTTAGTAGAATTTTCACTTAAGGGAGCTGATACACCTTAAAACCCCTTATGATCTTCGAATATGTGACTGTTGCAAGAATTGGGATATTTTATTTATTTTAAAAGCAATTACTTCCAACGTTTCATAGCTGACTACATAATATAGCTGCTTTGGGAACTAGTAACCAGAAAGTTTGTGTTGCCACAAATATTTTTGTAATTTAATCCGCTTTGTGACAAAATTTTTCGTCATGTTTCCGCCTTGCGCGCATGATATTTTAAAAATGACTAATGATACATACTTGAAATTTAATGGAATTTTTTATATAGGCACTGTGTTTTAACTGAACCAAAAATTTTACGAATATTTTAATACTAAAAATTTTATGTACGAAAACATTTCAGATTTTTTTTAATAAAATACATTTTATAAGCTCAACTCCAAATAAAATAAAAATTTGACGTGAAATTCTTAGGATTTTTAGTTCACAGCAGTTTCCAAATGTTATAAAAGCTATATATTAGAAAAGGAATTAAATTTTGCAACAGAATGTTTTAAACTGTGCGCGCAAGGTGGAAACATGACGAAAAATGTTGTCACAAAGCAGATTAAATTATAAAAATATTTGTGCCAACACAAACTTTCTTATCACTATTCCAGAAAACAGCTATATTTTGCAGTCAGCTGAAAAAAGTTGGAAGTAATTGCTTTTAAAATAAATAAGTTATCCCAATTCTTGCAACAGTCACATATTCGAAGATTTTTATGCGTTTTAAGGTGTACGAGTCGCCTTAAACATTTTCCCTTAGAAATTTGAATCATAGTAATTTAAGTTGGGAATCACTTTTGGGTGTGCTTTGAATAATTCAAAGGAACAATATTCATAAAAAAAAAAAAAAAGTCCGTTAACACTGTAAACATGTAAAGTTTTCTCTCCAGCAAGGCCTCCTCAACCAGATTTCACGGAGCTCGTAGGCCACTAGAAACTGAATGGATAAAAACCGCTAGCACTGGTAATTCGACTTGGGTTCAAGTTTTGGCAAATGGGATAGTGTCCTTCAGTGTTTTCATGATTTTCTCCATGAATAACATAAGCATGAGTCTATTCGTCTTAAAATATTCTTGGCGGAGGCATCTCTCTTGTTAATCACGTAGTTTTAATGTGCTTTGCCATAATGTGATAATTCTAATCTAATCCATTGAATTGAAGACTTAGCTGTTAAGAGCTGAGCAAGAAGATAAGATTGAAAAGAACTGAATATCCTAATCCGGCTTCCTAAAACGGATTTGTTTAGTTCGGATATTAAATGATAACATATAATATAGGCTTTCATAGTCTATATTTATACTTTTATATTGCTATTTTTTAATTTATGAAAAGATAGAATCGTACTGAAGTACAAATAGTAAATCACTTATAATTTCTGAAAAAGGAAAACCAAAGTACATTTGAATTTTATTTCTGTGTGAAAATCATGAAAGTGCTTCTACAGGTCAGTTATAAAATTTGTCTCAAGTGCTAAATTCTGTTAGCACGAAGCTCAAAAGAAGGCTAATTTTTAGAACGCATGGCCAAATACATGCGTTCAGTTTTAATTAAAGAAATATAAGCTTCCAAAAATCTTTAGCATGATATGTCTCAAATTGTTATAAAAACTCTTGGCTCTACTTAAATACTGAAAATTTCAAAAGGAAAACTCGAAAAAGAAGCGAAAAATGCCTCATTCAGTTATTAACCTTTTGTTTAAAGGAAATATCTATAAGGAGAATTGTAAAGAAAAGCTATGATCGCATTTCGGTTAACGTAAAATGCACAAAGAATAGATTTTCATTTCCAGACAGCATTTCCGATATATTACTTCTACAACCAAAGGATTCCTTTTATATTGTGTGTGTATTTAATTATGACAAAGCACACTAGGGCTATCTGCCTAAGGGAAGGGATGCGTTCGTGAAGGACTTTCTAAGGGAAATACACGTATACACGTTACACATGGGGAAAACCACGAAAACACCCATGCAGCCAGCCCGTTTGCGGGATTCGAACCTCGGACCGAACTACCAGTGTTCAGCAACTTTACCGCTCGGCCGCTGGCCTTTTATATTGTGACATTAAAATTATTTGTAACTTTTGCAATACTTCCTTAAACCTGAAAGTTTATTGCATAGGTTTGTCTTGAAGGGGTATTTGAATTCAGCGAAATGAAGGTGGTTTCATTGATTACCATTGTAAGATTCCAACCTTTGAGTTACGACTAAAAATGAGGAACCTTAAGAATTGGTAAGCGAATAATGGCTTAGTTCAGTAGACAGAGAGCAGAACTCAAGAAGGGTTAAATACTCTTTATTATTCAAAATAAATTTAACAGTCGACTTCTTCTTGGAATTTACAACAAAGCCTTCACTTGGGTTTGAACTTAGGAATACTAAGAAGTAAAACTTAAATAAACTTAAGTTAAAAAGATATAGCCGAAGCTATCAAGATTCTAACAAAGTTGGCCCCTTAACGCTAACTAAACGACAAAGCTATAAAGAGCTTAAAGTACGGCTGGGCATAATAGCTTAAGAGAGAGTAGCCTAAAAGGCGAACGCACGCTGTTGAGAATTTCTGGCTCTCTAACGAAGTTAGTAGAACTTCAACTTTAAATACTTGTTCTTCCTTCATTTTCATTAACCGCGCTTTTAAAAACACGTTCTGCCGGAAGTTATTTTGCAGTTACGATACAGGTATTAAACTGCGTGCTAGTGTTGTACTGTTATTATCCTTTAAATTAACCAGTTATTAAATTATTTACATTTTTGCTGCACCATCTCCTTTCCGTTTCCTCAACAGAATGCCAATCAGTTTGAGAGGAATTAAGTTTAAGCTTATAAGCCAAAGCGTGTTTGTAACACCTCGAGGACATGTTACTTAGGATTTAAAATCATTTGCTTATTCTTAAACTATTAGGGCTAGATTTAAATATGAATTTGACTGTTACTTTGCAGAGGCATTGGGTTATTTCGAAGCAGGAGAGATAAAAAATGAGCAATGCTCTCCCCAGAACTCGAACCACGGATCGCTCGAATACAAGTCGAGTGTGCTGACCACTACACCACGAAGGTATGCTAAGAAGGAGGGAGACACACCTTGTATACGCCCCCGTTTAAAGGGCGACTGGGGTTAGGGGACCCAATCGCCAAATCCCAATGGTGAAAAATCATCATTCACTACCTTTTAGTTCGGGCGCCACTGTAGCTATTTTAAAGCGTCATGAAAAATGAGCAATGCCCTCGCCGGGACTCGAACCACGCACCTCTTGAATACGCATCGAGTGTACTGACCACTACACCACGAAGACATGCTAAGAAGGCTGGAGAAATACCTTGTAACTTTAAGGTTCATCGTCACAAGTGGTGGTTGTTTTGTTAAGTTGTAGAGACATTAGGTACACTGCTCGACATTGATAATGCAACACCAAGAAGGAGTGGTCAGAAATTTATGCAAATTTTAGAGTAGACGCATGTCACTGAGCTATGCGAATAATGTGAAATGCGCAGCTCTCAGACGCACGTGAAGTAAGATATAAAGGAAGGAACGTGCAGAATGGGCAATATTCGTGTCGTTATTTCTGCCAGACGAATTATCGAAGAAAGTTAATTTTTGTCCCGGAGGATACGTGTAATAGGAGAGAATGACATGCGTCTTCCCGTCAACCAAGGCACTTCCAGCAGATAGCCGATTTTACGAGGGGTATGGTGATCGGTCTGAGAAGGGCGGGTTGGTCCTTGCGTCAAATCGCAGCTGATACCCACATAGATGCGAGCACGGTGCATCGGCTATGGCGAACATGGTTAGAACAAGGAAATGAGGGAAGAAGGAGAGATTGACGTCAGCACGCGTGGATCGACGTATCCGCCGACAAGCTGTGGCGGTCTCGCAAGTCACTTGTACAGCGATTTTGCAGCATGTGCAAAGTACCCTGGATGTTCCCGTGTCGACCAAAACCATTTCCCGTCAATTGGTTAAATGTGGCCAGCACTCACGGCGTCCGTTAAGAAGACTGCCATTGACACCACAGTATACACGCCAACGTTTAGAATGGTGCCGGTCTGGAGCGATGTGGATGACAGAATGACGAAACGTTGTGTTCTCAGATGAGTCACGCTTCTGTTTATCCAGTGACAGTCGTGTGGCGTGGACGTGGAAACTGATCTAATCCGTCAGTAACTGTGGAACGTCCCACCGCGCGACAACGTGGTATAATGGTTTGGGGCGCTATTGCCTACGATTCCAGGTCACCTCTAGTTCGTATTCAGGGTACTATGACGGCTCAAAGATGCTTGGATAATGTACTGCGGCCGGTGGCAATCCCCTACCTTCAGGGTCTACCTAATGCAATTTTTCAGCAGGATAACTCCCGACCACACAGTGCTGGCATCTGTCAAAATGCTCTGCAAGGTATACAGATGCTTCCCTGGCCACCGTACTCTCCTGACCTGTCACCAATCGAACATGTATGGGATGTGATTGGATACCGTTTGCAGACTCTGCCCCTGCCTCGTTCAGAAGACTAACTGTGGCAAATGGTAGAAAGGGAATGGAGAGCCATCCCTCAAGACACCATCCGCTTTCTTATTGACTCTATGCCTAGACGTGTTTCTTTGTGCATCGCTGTCCGCGGTGGTAGTACATCCTACTGAGCCGACGCCGTTCTCGCTCTGTATTCTGACTATCATTTTGAAATAAAGATCACTTATTGCTGCTTTCTGTCTCTATCTTTTTTCCAAATTTCATCACTTTCTGACCACTCCTTCTTGGTGTTGCATTTTCATTGTCGAGCAGTGTATTTTGTGGAAACAGGAAAGATGAAAAATGAGCAACGCCTTCATCGGGAATCGAGACACGGACCTCTAGAATACGCGCCCAGCGTGCAGACCACTACACTACGAAGGCATGCTAAGAAGGCGGGAGAAATACCTTTACAGTGCGTCTTTTTTCAAGTTCTGATTTAATACGAAGTTATTTTAATTTTTTAAACCGCTGTCGTTAACTTCAGGCACATCGATAATTCGCTCCAAGTCTGCTAGGAGTTTGATGCTAATTTTATATTTCTTGATATCTAGAGGGGTCCAACTTCGAGTCCCGGCCACGGTATTGAGCATTTTTCACCTCTCCTGCTTTTTTTTTTTTTAATGTAATTTCTCTACAGTGGCAACCGAACTAAAAGGTGGTTGACAATAATTCATCACCACTAGGATTTGGCAATTGGGTCCCAAAATCCGCAGTCGATCTTTAAAAAGGAGTATATATATAATGTATTTTCTCCCTTCTTCAAACATACCTTCATGGTGTAACGGTAGCACACTTAGCGCTTATTCGAGAGCTGCAGGTTCGAAATCCGGCGGAGGCATTGCTCATATTTCATGTCTCCTGCTTCAAAAAACTCCTAATGGCTCTACAGTTTATACTACCAAAGAAAGTAATATTTCTCCTAACTTTTTAATCTTCTAACTAGAACGTTTTTAACGCAAATTTAAGAAATATCATTGAATTTAATAAAATTGATGATATTAATGGACAATATTTTTGTTATTGATCCTGATAGATTCTTTACTAACGGATTGCGAATAGGAAATAGCTTTTCTACAAGACTTCTTAAAGTAGGAAAGGAATATTTTATATGGATTTGCCAATCCTCAGCAATGTGGGCAGAAAACCAAAGCATTTTCCTCCGTAAAGTCTCAGAATTCAAAATAGGTATATATACTTCATTTTTGGATTCGCACCAGACACTTGGTGCCATAAAAAACCCTTCAAATAATGCAAAATACAGTTTATACCTAACTCAAAATTAAATACTGTATAGAAAATATCACATTTATCAATGTCAAACACATATGTAAGCTAGCTGCAAATGCCACTGATAGTTAAAGGACATGCTTAGCTTTTATTGCAGACAGATCTGTAGCCAGGGACAGGGATATTATTATTAAATGAAAATAAGAATATATGAGTGCGTCAAGAGCCCAGAGTTATAAAATTAAGAATGTTGTCCGGACGCTGAAGAAGTAAATTTAGAAGCAATGTTTTCAAAATTCGATTTAGGTATTTTTATATTTAATTTTGAAAGGATTTTTTGGCATATATCTTCATTTAAAAGAGCAAATTAAATATCTAAGAATTTGATTGTTTGCGCTTCGTGAAGAACTTCCTCCAAGGGGAATTTCATAGTTTCAAAAGAAATGTGACCAGGCTTTTATTTACATGTTAAATATTTAGTTTTAGTTTATGAATATAAAAAACTAATTTTATTCGTCTTTTGGTCTTTATGAACATTGCCTATACTTTTTCTCGTTTAATTTATAAAACACATTAAAAGCTAAACTAAAATAAATGCATATGTATTTTTAGAATTTTGCAAAGGAGGGGAGAATGATTATCTAGGAATGAAGAAAGGGATGCATGGGGCAGGAATAGGCTGAGAACTGCTGATTTGCAGGAGTGCGTTTAAAAAAAAACTATTTCGAGCATATGTCATATATTATAGTCCTAATTAATGTAGTTTTCCGTATAGATTTTTAACTATTTATTAATTAGTTCAAAGGGGCTTTGTACCTGAAGGATTATTGTTTTCGTTTTGCGATTTTGCGCTAAAAACTTTAAGAGGCTGTATCACTTTTCAAATCGTTGCCACTAAATACCATCGCCCTGTATTATATTTGAAGAAATTAAATAATGAAGAATCTGCATAAACGTATGCATTTTTCTCGCATTTTGATAAAACAACGGTACATAGAGCCATCGAATTTTGAACGACGTAATCCTCCCACGAATATGGGCATGTGGAAGACCAAATTTGAAATTTGGAATTTGTTTTATGATCCATTTCATATTTTCTAAAACTTTAATGAGTTTTTGAGTAACAAACACAGCGATTTAAAAGCGAACAATGGCAACATTCTACGGGGAAAAAAAGACCTTTTTATCTCCAGCGCGCGGAACTGCGTATCGGAAATTCTAAAGGATAGGCTCATTTTAAAATTATTTTGGGATGTTGCTATTGAACTAAATTTTATGGCTTAAGTGCAAAGAACATGATACTTTGTAAATAAAGGTAACACACAAAACGTTAAAAAAGCGCCCCTTTGGAAGTAATTTAAAATCAAACCTTTCAAATTTTTATTTTCTATTTGTTTGTTAATTTTCATTCTTTGGTAGAAAGAATTGTTTACAAAGAAATTAGGCTTTGCAAATCAGTCTTCTGTCATTCTGTTAATGCAGTTTCCTTTCTTAACAAGTAATATAACAAAAACAAAATTAAGCCAATTCCTACTTATGTCAACGAAGAACACTTTTATTTTAGTTATTTTCTCGTTTCTAATTTATGAAGCTGACGGTGGTATGTAATTTCTCATTCTATTCATCTCTTGTAATGCTTCCCTATTGCAAGGAACCTTTCCAGTGAGTTTCGAGCAATCCAGTTCTTCAATTAATATTCTATCGAATGATTTCATACCAGTCAAAGCGACATATGCTTGACATGCTGCGAAGAGGTTTCGTTCTAGATATATTACTGCATAATCTACAATGCTATTTATTTACTTTAATAAGCAAGGGACATTTAAAGGGTTATATTTTAAATACATATTGTTATCACGTTAACATAGAAATATGGGGAGAATTTTCGCTATGTAAATGGGACATTACATCTGCTTCATCCAACTCTATAATCTTTAATTCCACATACTTTAAAAATCTTTAGAACTCTGTCTTACTGTTGCCACTTATTTTTGTTAAATATTACAATCCCTTTTAACACAGCCATGTACTATTATTTATAAGTTGTTATAAAATTAGTTTTTACAACACGTGATAATTGGTAAGTCTTATAATATATTTAATAAAAACTGCAGATCTTTTGTTCCGATAAACACGAAACAATAGTGAAAAAACGGTATTAACATCAAGTTTCATCCCCTACAAGTTTAAAAAAATGTATCTGCACTTGAGTGAATGAATAAAAGTATTTTATTAACGATTGAAAATTGCAGCAAGATATAGGGAGCCATGTACTATTACTGAGGTAATAGTAGGAACTTAAAAATAGGTAGCTACGGTTTTTACGCAATGCATTTTGTTCAAAATGATCAATCCGGGATCAGATGACGCTAGTAAATTTCGACGATATAGATCTTCAGCGGAAGATAGTATAATGTCGTTACAACCTAGCACTGCAGTTTATTGCTACAAAATATTAACCTCAAATTTATTTTCTGCAGGTCAACTTGATTCGTAACTATAAAACAACAGCTACATAAAAAAGATCGACTCGCTTCCTTTTTTGTGCAGTAATGACATCACGAGTTGCGATCGCGAAGGAGAGGTGGGCTATCAATGGCCTATATAAAATAACTGGCTACAATTTCAGAAATAAAAACTGTCGAAGAAAGGGGTTTAACTAAATAATCTAGAAGCAAATTTCTTATTATTAATTTTAAATCTTCTTAACGCAAGCAAAATCCTGTAATATACAAACTCCGTCAATTTCAAAATTAGATTTTTCTCTATGATGCGCGTAATGTACTTTCTGCAAAGCTTACTAGCGTCTGTATTGCTGGTAATCACTGTACAACGTCTTTCATAAATATTTTAATCGCAATCACTATCGTCATCGTATACATACTTTATATATATATGCACATACAAACATACGTGAGATATTTGATTGTAATATGATATATAGTATTACTTCGTTAAATATAATTTTATCTAGGATTTGCATATATTTGATACGCACGAGAAGAGCTTCAAATTCTTAATTCTTTTAGCCATTTTTTCTAGTATATATTAACGAATATATACGAGAATTCAAATATATACGAGGATTCTTCAAATTCTTTTAGCCATTTAGTCTCGTATATATTAATATAGTTCTATATATCTATATATTTTATTATTCTATATATCTTAGGTGTATTTTAATTAATTAAAGGGTTTAATATCTGTTTCAGCACGATTTTCAATAATGCTGCAGTCAGGAACTTAATCAATTTCATTACGCTATATCTTTCTGTTGTGTCTTATCACAAATAATTTCAGTTTTTGAAAAAGCATAGAAAAATTGATCGATAATATACGTAGAATTATTTGCTGTGGTAAATATATATACTATATATATAAACCTGACGGTTTAAAAGTGAAAAAATCTATTATAAGTCTATTATAATGCAGTGCTCTCCTTAGACGTTTAGAGATAATTCAGACTTTTTTTAGGATTTAATTAAAGATAGTGTTACTTTACCAATTTAGGACAGAAGAAGGAAATTTTAAAAAATGACAGCAAACTTTTAAAGGTATTCTGTACGACTTTTTTCAGAGAATAAATATTAGCATTATAGAATGGTGTTATACGAAACAAAGAGAAAACTAGATATTGAATCTCCTTTAAAGCTATTTAACTTGAAAAAAAAAAAGATTTTTAAATTTTATTTTTCTAATATATGCATAATGCTTGGTTTTATTTTGAATTACTAATTATCATATTAATATTCTTGAAGATTTCCAATTTTTAAAACATTTCCTTTTACGTTTAGATATACACTGGTGTGCAAAAATTAAGGACGAGACGGTTTTTTCAATATAACTTTGTACAGAAGCTTTCCAAATCAACACATTTAATACCGTAAACTCCCCAATGCGTAAGGACATGAGTAATGTAAGCAACACTTACTAAAAGAGAAATCAGAGGGATAAAAAGAAGCTTTATTGAAAAAGTAGCATGGAGCGCAATGCGACTGAAGGCCGAAACATCCCTGTGATGGGTGTCCAGCAAGAAACATCCGGTCTTTAATAGGGGATATGATCTCTGACAGCTAGGCAGGTTTCACAGCGTCTGCCCATGCTGAGAATGAGGGTGTCAATGAGTTGTTGAGGCATTGCTGCCCATTCGTCTTGCAGCGCCAATCGAAGCTCCGGAATCGTTACTGGTGGTAAGGTATGAGCTGCCAAGCGTCTGCCTAGAAAATCCCATACATGCTCGATAGGATTGAGATCCGGAGATCGTGCCGGCCAATCCATACTTTCAATATCCTCACTCTATAAGAGCTGTGCGGCAGCTACTGTGCGATGACATGGTGCATTGTCGTCCATGAAAAGGAATTGCGGACCCATAGCGCCTCTAAAAAGACGGACATATGGAAGAAGAATCTCGTTACAATAACGGGTCCCGTTGACTGAACCTGCGTCGAAGATGTGAAGGTCTGTACGACTACCAAGCATAATGCCTCCCCAAATGAAAACACCTCCATTCCTGTCCCTTTCAATGATGTTCGAGGGATGATTGCGGCTTTCCCGCTCTTTCCAGATAAGTATGCGATGAGAATCGCTACTCAGACTGAATCTGCTCTCATCTGTAAAGAGTACTCGTCCCCATTCATTGTCTCTCCAATTCCGGTGTTCCCGGCACCACAGAGAACGTCTTCTCCGATGGGCAGGCGTTAGAGGTACACACCGTACAGGGCATCGTGCAAACAGACCACCACCGTGCAGTCTTCTGGTCACGATAAAACGCGATATCGGTCGTCCAGTCGCCTGTGTCGTGTGTCTAGCGATTTTTCCCGCTGTCTGCCGCCTGTTTCTTCTCGCCTGTAAGGCAATATACCGGTCATCTGCGGGTGTGGTTCCTCGTGGACGACCACTACTAAACCCCCGGATAGCTGTTCCTGTAGTTTGAAATTGTCTCCAAGTCGTGAAACTATGCTGTGAGCAATTCCGAACTCTGCAGCCACACTTGTCACACTGCGGCCTTCTTCCAACTTCCCAATAAAATAAAAGATGGATTTTAATAGAAAATTAGTTTCGTTATTTCGTAGCTACAGTCCATAACACACAGTATACATATAAAAAGTCTTAATAAATGTTAGTTCTAAGAAATGTTTATTTTGAAGGCATAAGAATTTTAACATCGTTAAAAATTTGTAAAGAGACATTAATTTAAGAATTTACTATGCTTTCATCCTACAACATCCCGATTCACCGTTTCATATCACGTGACCCCAAGTGATCTCATCTCATGTAAACTACGCTACAAAAATCTAATTCTGTCAGTAATTATCCACATTAATTTCAAGTTAAATCTTAATTTGGAATACATGTTTAAATGCAAGAATTATTTCAATTCGTACGAATAGCTTACTCAGAAATTACGTAACACCGCAGTGTTTTACTTCGCTAGTGCATTCGCATTAGAATTGATGAATTTAACACTTGACTTTGCTTTTTCTGTATTTTCGCCTTAGGGTGAGCGGTATGATTGCATGATTAGCGCAAATGGCCTTGGGGCATAAAATTGAACTATCTATTAAAATTCTATATAATTTGTATGCCAGTATTGAAAGAAAGAATCAATAGGATAAGATATAGCTGTGACTTGTTTTGAAAATGAGGTGTCAAATATTACCAGCGAGGATATTCTGTTTGGCATCGGTTGCACTATTTTTGGCGACTTTATCGCTTGTGACGGCAAAATGGAAAAGTACCTGTAAATTTAAACTTACGCAGTTAAGATATGGTTTTAAGTAAAAGGATTTATCGAAAAAATGCAAACTGAGAAAATGCAGTTTAGAGAACGTAAACTCTCTAAATGGTCATTAAATCATTTAAATTTTTTTAAAATTTTATTATAGAATTTCAATACACACATATATATATATATATATATATATGTATATAATAAAATCAAGTACCATTTAATTGGTGAATATAAACGTAAATTACAAGCATTTATTTAAAACTTTATCTCTCCAGAAATATTGCAGAAAAATCATAAAATGCAAATACAATTTTCCTTTACCCGCTTTTGTTTTGTAAAGCACGTTCAAAAAAATTTTAATACATGAAGTAATTATAATATGTTTTCTGAAACATTTATAATCGATATTAAAGCAGTTATAATCAGTATTGATAATATTATTCTTTCGTTTTATTCACTTTTTTAAAAAAGCAAACTTTAAAATTTTTTCTAGCAAAACTGGCGTATTTTTTACTACCAACACCAGTTTTCAATTTTTTGGTTTATGTTTTTATGTGCGTCATTATTATAATCTTCCTTTCCGATGAGACAGAAAACAGCAATCAAACAACTGGCGGAGAAAACAGCGTTGAACAGAACTCGATGTAGATTGGGGTAAGAAAGCTTTTAATGATGGTTTTGCTGATTCAGATAATGACAGAAATGCATTGGATATTAAGCCCCATTGATAGCCATACTGAAAATAAAGCTTATAATAACGATTCAACTGACTGTACTGATAAAGGAATTGTATCTGCCAACCGCAGTTGTAAAACACAAATAGATGATGATTTATCTAATCCGCCCTGTGCAAATAGTACAGAAGCCAATAATTCAATAAATAATAAAATACTTAGACTGGATAAACACACTTTGGGTGATCCTGATAAACAATTTAATGCTGACTTTATCCATTCTCTTAAAGATACAAATATAGTTGATCACGACTTGGATTGTACTGATTTCCATATTGATACAAATATAGTTGATCAGAGCCTAGATTTTAGTTATTCCCCTGATGATACACATATAGTTCATCAGGATTTAGATTATACTGATTCCCGTATTAATACAAATATAGTTGGTAACGAATTATATAATAATTATTCCCCTATTGATACAAATATAGTTAATCACGATTTAGATCATAATGATTCCCCTTTAGATACAAATTTAGTTGATCACGATTTAGGTCATACTGATTCTCCTACTGATACAGACATAGTTGATCATGATTTAGATTATTCTTTTTCCCCAATTGAAACAGTTATAGTTGATCACGATTTAGAATATACTGATTCTCATATTGATACAAATACAGTTGATCAGGATTTAGATCATAATGATTCCCCTATTAATACAAATTTAGTTGATCACGATTTAGCTGATATTGATACAATTATTATTGATCACGAACTTAAATTATACTGATTCCGCTATTGATAAAAGTATAGTTGATCACGATTTAGGATATATTGATTCCCATATTGATACAAATATAGTTGATCCCGATTTAGATTATACTGATTTCCTTGTTGATACAAATATAGTTGATCCCGATTTAGATCACACTGATTCCCTTATTGGCACAAATATAATTGGTCACGAACTGATTCCCCTATTGATACAAATACAATTGATCACGATTTAGATGATAATGATTCCCCTATTGATACAAATTTAGTTGATCATGATTTAGGCTATTCTGATTCCCTTATTGATATAAATCCAGGTGATAAAGATTTAGATTGTAGAGATAAAAAAAAGTAATGCTGATGATTTTGATCTTAGAAAAAAACTGAATAATAAATTCCATAATACTCTAAGTGTCAAAAGTCAAGCGGACAATAATGCAGGCGAACAAACCTTTAAACTGGACGAAATCAGATTGGATGACATGAATAAACAATTTAGTACCGCATTTATGGATTCCCCTGTTGATACAAATATGTTTGAAGCTTCCCGTGAATATTCGAATATGTATCTGAAACCAATTCGAGATAGTGTAATTCAAAAGCGACTCATTGAAGCTATTCCTGGAGCTACGTCTTTAGCTGAAGTCTGCATACCCATTCTTCTACCGAAATCTCATAGACGCTTCAGCATATCAAAACTGAGGAAACGATTACTGCAATGCTTTTGCATTAAAAAAAAATTAAAAGTCAGCATGATAAGCACAAATTAAAAGTTAGCAAAGTTTCAAAATAGAAGCTAATTGATATTTACATACTTTTTCCTTTCATATTATTCATTTAAGTCCTCATGTGAGTAGTATGAAACGGACAGTTCGACGCCAAGAGGAAGGGCGCGGTGCAAGCACGGGCAGTTTGCGGATGAGCCAGCTAACGTATACAGTGAACGGTCAAGATAAGCGTTCCAATCTGGTAAAAGATTATTTTTTTTTCAGCCGTAATTTCTATAACTAGGTTAATTAGTTTTCAACCGTCCAAACTTATATATTTCTTTGTATGTGGTATCCCGTAATTCTTATTCATATACACCCTTAATATCTCTTGTTATAGGCAACAATGAGTCTGAGTGTTTCGACTACTGGCTTTTACCATGCACCGCCTCCTGGAGCTGAACTGTATGTTTGATATTACTCATGTTCATCAGTTCATTTTTAATTTGAAAAAGGAAATTTGATGTGATAAAACAAAGATTTGTTTGCATTGTGAAACTTTCAGATATTTATTTCTGCTTCTCACATGAAAAATAAGTATGCAACGGCTGTACTCATTCTTTCGTAAAAGCAAGTTTGGATAAGCGAAATCATTAATATAAATGATATGCATTTATCAGAGAAGAATTTTTCTGTAAATTTATAGTTTTATATTCAGAGACTATCAATAAATACCCATAAATGTCATTCAATTAACTATTATGAGCAGACCTGTCGTGTGAAAATGTTTATCAAAAATTATTTCTTGACGTCACCAACATCACATAAGGAAATTTGTTGGTTCCTCTAAATAGTTAGTTCCTTTAAAGAGTGTGGAGTACGGAAAATCGCTGTGTATGTATACATTTCATCTCAGATGCAAATGGTATATCATTTACTTTAATAGCAAATAATTGATGGTGTTTAGTATTGGTGAAAGCCTATTAATTTAAATATGATAAGCTTCATGCACCAAGTAAACCAAATGCTGAAGACAGCGCAGCATCGAATTACTGGCTTCAAACAAATGAATGCTAAACAATTTTAAATCCCTTGTATATCACACTTGCCTAATATTTTCAAGACAATGTTTTCTACTATAAATTGCCTTGATTTTACGGAAGGTTTCGATTCCTATGATAGCACCACGAACTAGTTCTAATCCAAGAATAACAAGAGGGCATGGAACACGGAAAACTAATCCAAATGTTTTCTCATAATTTTTGAAAATGTTATCGCGCTATCATTTAGAGGGATAGAGAGAGTATTTATATTTCTCAAATGAAATCAAGAGGCTTTATGCCCTAACATTATTCTTTTTGGGTTTCGATAACAAACGATTCGATTTTTTACTTCTGTGTGTGATTGCTATTATTACAATTACTAACATCATTAAAAATAAACTGACTATATCTAATACGCATATTTATATATCTAAAAACTGAATATTGGACTACACCAGAAGACTTAACATTTTGAGGAATTTTATAATTTGACTACGCCAGAAGATTTTGATCCTGGACTCTGCGCGAAGACTTAACATTAGGGCAAACTTTATAATTTGAATACGCCAGTACATTTTGGTTCTGGACTGCGCCAGAAGACTTCATACTTTAATACATATCATAATTTGTTTACGCCAGGAGGTTTTGGTCCTGCACTACGCCAGAAGACTGAATAATTTTCAAAAATATTTAATTTGACTACGGCAGAAGATATTGATCCTGAACTACGGCAGAAGACTTAACATTTTGCAAATTTTACAATTTAATTATGCCTGAATATTTAGATCTTGAACTATAACAGAAGACTTAGTATTTGACAAATTTTACAAAGTGTCTACGCCAGTAGATTTTGGTCCGGAACTACGGCAGGAGACTTAATATTTTGACTATACCAGTAGATGTTGTTCTTGGATGACGCTAGGAGACTTAATATTTTGGAAAATCTTATAAGACTAAGCCAGAAGCTCTAATATTTTGAAAAAATTTAATTTCACTACCCAGAAAGACTTTCTTCCTGGCCTAAGCCAAAAGACTTTAATAATTTGACAAACTTAATTTGACTACGTCAGGAGTTTTCGCGTCTGAATTACGTCAGAAGGCTTAATATCTTGATAAATTTTATAATTTGATTACGCCAGAACATTTTAATCCTGAACTACAACAGAGGCCTTTATATTTTGAAAATTTCTAATTTGATCCCACCAGATCATTTCGATTCTGGACTAGGCCAGAAGATTTTTTAATAACAATACTCCGGACGATTAAGGGCCTGGACTACGACAAAAGCTTCACTATTTTGACACATTTTATAATTGGACTATGCCTGTGGGTCCTGGTGCGGGAATACTTCATATTTTGGCAATATTTTTAAATTTAACTACGTCAGTAAGTTTTTGTTCCGGACTATGCCAAAAGACCTAATATATCGATAATATTTTTAATTTAGCCACGCCAGATCATTTTGCTTCAGGACTACGCCAGAAGACTTCATATTTGACAAATTCTGTTATTTGATTACGCCAGAAAATCTCAGTAATGGACTAGAGAGACTTCACTGGACTTCATAGTTTGACAAATGCTTTTATTTGAGTACTCCAGAAATATTTGTTCCCGGACTATTATATAAACTTAATATTTTGACAATTTTTATAACTTGTCTTCGTCAGAATGTTTTAGTCCTGGACTACACTTGATTCTTAGACAATTATTATAATTTGACTACGCGAGAAGTCTTACTGTTTTGATAAATTTTATAATTTGATTTCGGAAGAATATTTTTTTCGTGAACTATGCTAGAACACTTAATATTTAGGCAAATTTTATACTTTGATTACGCAGATAGATTTTTGGTCTGGATTACGCCAGAAGATTTAGTATTTTTAAACATTTTTTATTTTGATACGCCAGAATATTCTGGTCTTGGAATACGCCAGAAGTGTTAACATGTTGACAACTTTTTCATTTTATTACGCCAGAAGATTTTTCGGTTTTCACTATGCCAGAAGACTTAATATTTTGCCAAACCTTATAATTTGACTACGCCAGAGGGTTTTGGTCCTGGAGTACACCAGCAAACTTTATGTTTTACAATTCGACTGCGGCAAAACCTTTTGGTCCTGGTCTACGGCAGAAAACTTAATATTTCTTCAAATATATTTATTTGACTACGACAGTAGATTTTGGTCCTGGATTACACCAAATGACCTAATATTATAAAAAATTTCATAATTTCACTATCCAAAAATTTTCGTTTTCAGCTACCGCTGACGCATTTTGAAAATTTTTATAATTTGATTACGGCAGAAAATTTTTGCCCCGGATTATTTATGCCAGATGATTCAATATTTTGTCAATTTTATAACTTGAATACGCCAAAACATTTTCTTGCTGGACTACGCTGGAAGACTTACTTAATATTTTGACAATTTTTTTAATTTTTCTACGCCAGAAGATTTTAATCCTGAACTATGCCGGAAGACTTAATATTTCGTCACTTTTTTAAAATTTGCTCAAGACAGAAGAGCTTGAGCCTTGGCTACGGCAGAAGACTTAATGATTTGACAAATTTTATAATTTTACTACGCCAGAAGATTTTAATCCTGACCTATGCCAGAAGACTTAATATTTTGAGTGATATTTCAATTTGACTAAGCCAGAAGATTCTGATCCTGCACTTCGCTAGAAGACTTGATATTTTGACAAATTTTGTTATTTGACTACGGGAGGAAATTTTAGAAGACTTTATATTTTGAAAAAATTTCTAATTTGATTTCACTAGAAAGTTTTGGATCCAGACTACGCCAGAAGATTTAATAAATTGACAGTTTTTTTAGTTACACTACGCCAGAAGGACTTGGGCCTAGACTATGCCAGAAGACTTTATATTTAGACAAATTTTATACTTTGGCTACCCCAGTAGATTTTGGACCAGAACTAAACCAGATGACTTCATATTTTGACAATATTTTTAATTTGATTACGCCAGAAGAGTTTAGTCCTGGATTATTTAGAATACTTCATATTTTGACAAAATATTCTAATTTGACTAAGCCAGAAATTTTTGGTCCTAGATATAAAACTTAATATTTTGACACGTTTTATAATTTCTCCAAGTTAGATATTCAATCTGCGTCTATTTTGGTCCTGGACTACACTTGATGGCTTATTGTTGTTATTTTACTATACTATACTATATTTTTATTTTTTTCTTTTATTTTTTTCTTCTTTTTTTTTAACTCAAATTATCATTTTTATTATTTTATGTTTAATTCTTATTTCTTTGTTGTATTTAATTTCTTTGTTGTATTTGTTGTATTTAATTCTTATTTCTTTGTTGGCTTATTGTTGTTATTTTACTATACTATACTATATTTTTATTTTTTTATTTTATTTTTTTCTTATTTTTTTTTACTCAAATTATCATTTTTATTATTTTATGTTTAATTATTATTTCTTTGTTGTATTTAAGCCTTTTTTATTATTATGGTTATTTCTAAAATTTTTCATTAATGATATAACTTTTAGACTTTTATTCAAAATTAAAATAATATTGTACAATTAATATATTCGGCATTTAGTTAAAATTTTATTCATGGATAATATAATCTTTAGGCTTTTATTCAAAATTAAAATGAATTAGAAAATTATTGCTTTTGTCTTTTACTGAAAATTTTATTTATCTTATTGTTTTATTTGTATTGAGTTACTTATTCCTTTATCATTTAATATCAGTATTAAATCCTTCATTTAAAAAACATTGCACCAGTCACGAAACGTTTGGTTCTTCATTCTAAATTAAGAGTTAATTATATATTAAATGTGTCTAACTTTAATTTTAACTTTAAACAACTTCTTTACATGTAAGTACAAAATACGATTTTAAATAAAATAATTCTTGAATAGCAATTCAATTCAGAACTAATGATAACAGGAGCAATCTTGCACTCCTTGACACGATAAATTCCGTGGCCTTCTGCTAATGTTACTGTCAGACAAGGGATATAAATCAAAACAAAACTAAAGATTTTCCTTACCATATACTCTCAGTCTTTTCCTATTGATAGACATATACTTTGGTATACTATCGACTATTATGCTTTCGTATAGATAAACTCTCCATCATGAAGTTTGATTTTAAATTAAGAATTAGCTACTTAATAAATTTTCCAATTTTAATTTAAATTTAAAATGACTTTTTTTAACATTTAAAAACATGTAACCCTCCTATACTCCTATAACACTGTAAACAGGATCCCAGAAAATACTGTGTTTTGTGAAAGCCTCTCATAATAACCTAACATTAATACAAAATGCAGGATTGCGTCCCGAAAACTTATTACACTACATCAGAACCATTAAAAAACAAAACATTTTTAATGGTTTTCACTATTGCCTCATTTAAATTTTGACATTTTGAAATTTCAGCTGCTTTTCTTCTTTTAAGGGGACTCGGTAATGATTGTAATCTGAATTTTTTTTTTTTTTTTTTTTTTTTGCCAATACGGTTTTTAATTAAAAGTTTTTCAATAAAAATTTAAAAATTAAAATATCTTTCTTCTAAAATTTCACGGGGGTTTTCTCAAGAGCATTTTATTCTATTTATTAGACGGTTCTTAATAACGCTAACGATCGATTTTGAAATTAATGTATTAATTTTCGAAAAATAAAAAATAAAAGCACATTTTTATGTAAAATCTTTGGAAAAAATATGATCTTAATCACATTTTCATTTCCAATAAATTTCTTTTCAGTATTTTTAAAAACCTATCGTTGTCTCTAAAAGGTATATAATTTTAAACATGCAGTAATAATATTGAATTATTCAGCTCATATCGCTACAAGTCTTAGGACTTTAAAAATTTGAAGAATGAACGGTATTTTTAAGGCATGTTTTTTAATTTCTTGAAAAGCGAGCTATTAAACTGAATTCAATATTATGGAGTTTTAATTCTTGTACACCAGTTGACCAAACTGTCTTAAATCGAAATTCAGAAAAGGCAATTTTTATTTATTCTTTAATGTATAGTTAATTCTTCTTTTATAAGTAACATTATGAAATGTTTTATAATGCATCGTTAATTTCTTCTTTTGTAAGTAATATTATAAAATACTGTTGCGTGCGTACGAGTTCGTGATAGATTGAATGAATGCAGGTCCGATGATAGGTTGATAAAATTTATTTTATGAAAGAAATACTTCAGAGTTCTGGAACTTTTCACAGAAATACTCGTACAGGTGTTCACAGTATCACAGAGTACAATTAATAGTTACATCGATTCAAACTACTATCAAAACATTAAACAAAATGCAAGCAAAGTGCGTCTAAAAGTCAAAGCTTACAATACTCTAAAAGGTAGCTCTGATCTAATAGCTCACAGCAACAGCAATAACTGGAAGGCACAGGAGGGCCAAACACAGTTGAAGTTAGACATGAAATCAGTTTCAATTACTCAATTACAATATTTATTACTGTGGCACAAAGGCCAGACCAGAATGTCGCCAAATGTTTGCCGAGCTCGGCAGTTTTTGGCTATTTCTTGTCAAATTTGGCGACAAAAACTAGTCGCCGAAACCACTGCCAACTTGCAGTATCTCACCAAATTAGCCAGAAAGCCATTTACTCAATGTTAAAAGACTTGCCCCTGTTTCTTATCTTTCCGGCAGAGCATATTCCTTCTAGATTTTCATGTTACATTACACAGAAAAAACAATATAAAAAAGAAAATATGAAAGGTTTCAGATTTTAACTTACGTCTAAAGAAGCGTTTTTTAACGTTTTGTGTATTACCTTTATTTATTAAATATCATGTTCTTGCCACTTAAGCCATAAAATTCAGTTCATATCGCAAAATTCAATATCGCAAAATTATTTTAAATTGAACATATCTTTAGAATTTTCGATACACAGTCTCGCGCGCTGGAGATAAAAATGTTTTTTCTGTACAGCGTTGACATTGCTCGCTTTGAAATCCATGAGTTTGTTAATCAAAAATTCGTTAAAGTTTTACAAAATAGGAAATCGATCATAAAACAAATTCCAAATTTCAAATTTGGGCTTCCAGATGCCCATATTCGCAGTAGGATGACGTCATTCAAAATTGGATATGCTCTAGGTACCGCTGTTTTATCACAATGCGAGAAACATACATACATTTATGCAGATTCTTCATTATTTAATTTCTTCAAATATAATACAGGGCGATAATATTTGGTGGCAACAGTTTGAAAAGTGAAACGGACATTCAGAGTGATTCGACGCAAAATTGCAAAACGAAAACAGTAGTCCTTCAGGAACAAAGCCCCGTTAGACTAATAACTTTACATATAATTTCTCTAAAAGTGATCCGTATATGTACAAAATTCGTAACAGTACGTTTTATAATGCATAGTATATTACTTCTCTTTAAAGTAACATTATAAAATGTGTTTTAGCATGCATAATTAATTCTTCTTTTAGAAGTAACATTATAAATATGTTTTATAATGCATAGTTAATTCTTCTTTTAGAAGTAACATTATAAATATGTTTTATAATGCATAGTTAATTCTTTTTTTAAAAGTAACATTGTAAAATATGTTTTATATTGCATATTTAATTGTTTCTTATATTGTAATATATCAAAAATCTCATTGTAAATGGAGACTAAGTTTTTATAAGTTGATTGGCTGAAGAATGTTAATTGTTTTGAAGGAAAGCATTTGTAAGGTATTTGCGGAAAAACATGTACCACAGGAGGAATGTTATCAAAGAAAAAAAATCTGGGCAGTCAGCTATTTCACAGAAAATTAGCAGCATCCAATGATTTTATTTACTTGCCCACTATTCGATCTATGGCGGACTTTTATGCACCATTTGATTTCTCTGGTGTAACTGCATTAGGATTCAAAGAAAAGAAGAAAAAAGTTAAAAAAAGACGTGTTCTTTTTAATTTGAAGATATGCATGACTTATATCGGAAACTGGAAGCTGAAAAATCCGGTAGTTTCTCATCACAGGAATGGTTCTTTGATTTTCTTTCATTAGTAATTCCAGTGTTATTTTCATTACGTGTAGTTTCAGGGGAAATCGGATGAGAGGTAATGGATCGTGTCATTTCCCGCTTGTTAATGACCGCACAGCAAAATGTGAAGGACTCTTTCTTTGAAAAAAACAATTGCTTTTTGTTACTTCGTCACTAAGATTTATTGGCATTAAGTTTAATGGTTCGATGAATTAAAAAGTTGGAAGAGGAGGTTTTCGAGGGAAATATGAATTTTCAATGGAGGTAATCAAAAAGGCAATTAATCGAAAAGAAATTCTGGCAATTTGTTAACATTTCATCCAAATCAATGTTTGAGTACCGATTCTAAATCGATATGTATTTTACCTTGAACCATTAAAGTTGCATAATGGGCTTTTACTGTTTGCTGATGTTTCTTTTAAGATATATTGCAGTTGCAAAATGACATCTCTTAAACCATGTGCGCATTTTCTTTTTAGTCTCCGGAAAAGAAGTCACGCCATTTTAATTATTACCCAAACTATCATTCCTAAACACAAATTATAATTCCTTGTTTTATAAAAGATGATGAATACCAACATGGACTGATCAACACCATCATATTTTTGCGTAAACAACAACAAGGCGGTTATTTGAAAACGTTAGAAGATGCGGACTTTGTAGTATGTACTCCAGAGTAAATCTCAGAATTGAATTAAACCCGTTTTTTTAAAAGCAAGATAATTACTTCTATGGTATATATTTAATTCAGTGCTATTTCATAAGTATTGCTTGATGTTCACTATTTAAATACACATACTACACAAGGCTTTTCTGAACAAAAGGTAAATATGTATCATTCAGTAATTTTTTTACCTTACACGATATTTCAATCTGTCTTATCTTTTAAAATGGAAAGAAAATATTTCTTTAATATCTTAATTTTAGAATAGACTTTTAACCAAGCGTGATAGTTAATAAATAAAGTAAACAAATAAAATATTAATAATAAAAGACAAAAAATTGTAAAGCAGTTTTATTAAGAAAACTGAACATTAATATGATGAACTGAGAAAAGACTGGAAAAAACGGGAAAATGTTAGGCCAATACTTAGCACTTCATCGGGAATTCTAAACGTATACTACTATATTGCTTTAATTTTTTTTAATTTTGCTATTGAATTGTATAGGGCGTAAGTGCGAAGAAAATTATTCTTAATAATAAAGCTAAAAAGACAATAAAAATGGGTTAGTAGGAGTGAATGTAACAACAAACTGGTAGACTACTACTACTACTCGCCGCTGAGGGGCAGGCTTCCGACCACACGGGATTTTTCACCTACTCATCGGATTTGAACAACTTCCGGTCAAACCCTAGCCAAGGACTAGGATGAGACAGCATTATTGTGTTTTCGAAGAAAAGAATATATAGTAATAACATGGGCAAACAAGGCTCTTGAAGAAGGTACAGTTTTGAGCGAAGAGACACTTACTGAGTTGTTCTACTAATAAGCAGAGTAATTCCGGAAAAGAATACCAAAAGTAAAATAACATGAGCATACAAGGCTCTTGAAATGACTACATGTTTTGAATGTAGAATACATAAGTACATTTAACTGCATTTACAATGCATAGAATACATAAGTACATGTAAGTACATTAACATGAATAGAATACATAAGTAACTGCATTTACAATTAACTGAGTTTACATTTAACTGCACCTCCATCCAGACGCATATCATTGTCCACAATAGTGCTTGCAGCACAGTAGACAACGCCACGCATCCAGACAAAATTGCAGTCAAATGTGTATATAATAATGTTAACATTCTATAAAATGCTGGGCTGCAAAAAGGATAAGACTTATGATGTGCAATACAATGCGTGCTCAGCGAAAGCATTAAAAAAGAACCTTAACAAATCCTTTCAGAACTATTTTTAGTAATAAAGCAAAATTATGATTCAGCTTTACTGTTTAAAATAATTAGTGAAAATGTGTCGTGACAAAATTTTCCACCGCGAAGTAGAGGCAAAAATAATATTTTGGCATAGGAAATCGATTAATAATCTTTAACCACGAGGCATCTTTGATATCAATGTAACCCTATACTAGTTATTTATCAGTGCAATAGAGTGAATCATTGTGCTACTACAAAATATTTTAATATTTCTCAATTCCAATAGAATTATTAATAAAGTACTCGAGGAATATAATTTTATGCAGTTTTACTGTAAATTAATGAAGAAGGTCAGCAAAAAAATTATCATAAATAAGGGAAAACTTATTTATGATTACAACTTTGCTGCAGCTCAGTTTAGCTTTAGCAAAGAGTTTGTAGAGTTCCTCACTTTGTAAATTCTACATTACTGTTGGAAGTGAAGAATCTTAAGAACTAATAAGCAAATAATCGCTTGAGTTCGTGTAACAGGAAACAACAAGATAGAAGGGTAAACTAATCCTTTAATATTCCAACTAAGGTTTAACAAAACTCCCTCTTCGAGTGTACAATAAAATCGACACTTGGCTTTGAACTTAAAAGACTAAGAATAAAACTAAACTAATCTAAACTAAAGAGGTACAGCGGAAGCTATCAAAAATTCTAGCAGAGTTGGCCCCTTAGCGTTAATAGACTGCGAAGTTATCAAGGTCCTAAAGTACGGCCGAGGGTGATAATAGCTTACGAGAGAGTAGCCTAAAAAGGCGGACGCGTGCAGACAGAATACCTAGTATCTCTCTAAGACCGAAGAACTTCGCGGTTAAATACCACTCTTCCTCATTATGTATTCAGCTGTGATTCTAAAACTGCGTTCTGGCCGGAAGTACTAAGTTATGAATCGACAGTAAAGGAACTTTAACTCAAAATTTAACTGTTAATAAAATTAACCTAACCCTTACAATTTGCTGTTATAATGAACACAGCAGAAATTGAAGGGCCTGGGCAGAATAGGGGAGGAGTTCAAAAGAATCCGATAAAATTAATTTAGTATTCCCTGTGAATTGTGACAGTGTGTTACCAGGTTTTAATGCGGTTTATTTTTACTCAGCCATTACTCGTTCTTCCTTCACTTCTTTTCCTCTTCCTGTTAGTTTACTACAACTTCCGGAGTTACTGCATTTAGCTTGTAATCGTTTGATAAAATTATATATCGTGTAGCGTTATTATCTGACGTTATCTGACGTTGTGAAAGGATTTCGAATGCAAAAATTGTTGTCTACGTGCTGTGGAAAATAGTGACTGCAAGTCATGCAAATATAGTAATATCTTATTGTAAACTTCACTATCTATTTTAACTTGTTTACTTTAATTGCGGAGTAGTTAGGTTATTTTAAGGCTGGAGGTGAGAAAAATGAGCAGTGCTCCAGCCGGCGCTCCAACCACTCGGACCACTTGGAGTTCTCGAACCACTTGGACCTCTCGAATACGCGTCGATGTGCTAATGTTACACCAGCAAGGCCTGCGAAAGGAGGAAGAAAATACTTTAAATAGTACCCCTTTTAAAGGGTGACTGAAGATTAGGGGACCCAATCGCCAAATCCTGGTGGTGAAGAATCATCTTCCATTACTTTTTAGTTTGGGTGACATTGTAGAGTATTTAGGTTTTTTTTATTTAGATTTTTTTTTTTTTTTGGTTTTAAGCAGGAGATGTGAAAAATATGTAGTGTCCTCGCGGGAATCGAATCTGGACCTCTCAAATATGCGCCGAGTGTAGCGCCGTTACACCACGAAAGCATGTAGAACGGAGGAAGAAAATATCTTATATATTCCCCCCCCCTTTTAAAGAGTGGAATCCTGGTGGTGAAGAATCATCATCCACCACCTTTTATTTTGGGCGTCACTGCAAAGTCATTCGAATTTTTGACGCTGGAGGTGTGAAAAATGAGCAATGCCCTCGCCGGTACTCGAACCTGCACCTCTCGAATACCCGCCGATGTGCTACCGGTACACCACGAAGGCACGCAGAAAAGAGGGAGAAAATACTTTATAATATAAGGTAGGAAACCACTCAAGTTTATTTTCATCTAGTGAGAAAATCCAAAATATTTTAACATACCGCATCATAGTGGAATATTCATTTTTCTAAAACTGTAGGGCTCTGTTGTAACTGGAAAAATCCTTAACTAAAATTAAAGTCCCGCTATACTCAAAACGAGTTATTGTTACATCTTGAATTATTCTCAAAATACAGAAGAAGATTAAAATGATATTTTTTTTTCTTAATTTAGCCTTAATGTAACAGAAGAGGCACAACATGTGCTACAGAAGAAACTTCCACCATTGTGGATATTACATTTAACATAACAGAAAACATTGATAACTTAATCTAAGACAACATGTTAAATATATTAAAGGTAAGCTGCCTCAGGCTTCTTACCGGCGCGCATTTGAAACATCGGCTAGCGATAATGTTAAAGCAAGAAAATGTAACTTTTAAGTACAACTGGTGAGAATACTAACGAGAAGATACAATTGTCAGAAGCTCTAATCTAAAGATTCCAAAACCTCGTCTTAAATACAAACAAACCAAATTTGCATAGTGAGGAATACGAAGAGAAGTTATAGTAAAGACTTGAATCATAATAACTATTTGATTAACATATAATATTTTACAAAACAATATTTTCAACTATAAAAATATTACACTTATTTGTTAGTATTAGTAAAAAATTTATATTTACTTAACAATTTCATAAAAAGAGATAAAATAAAAAATCCAAAAGAAAATAAGATTTTTTAAGAATTAAACTTCTTTAATATATGTTTTCTCTTTAATTTTTCATTCTTAATTTTTCAAGGAATATTTAATAACTGTTTGCGGAGTATCTGTATTCTACGAAACACAGTTTGGAAAACGCTGCAGTAGACAAACAAACATACGTAGCCAAATCAATACTTCTGCTTGTATAAATAAATATAGATATCGATCATTCGTGTCTCTGAAGAAGCTACCACCAACTTAGAGTATAAAAACCGTTCGAAAACATGAGTGGTCATTTTACAGAGATTTCATTGCATTGTTGAGAAATTTGCAGACGCACTTTTATTGCACTGATACGTAATACATTATTGCATAGTTAAATGTATATTAAAGTCGTCATATTTTTGAAAATATTTCACGCACTTCTGGCATGACAGAATGCAATTAGGAAACGGGAAGAGAGAAATATCTTACAATATAAATTGTGTTTTAACGAGTAGTTAGTTGAATTCACTGGTAACACTTGCACTATAAGAGCAAGTAAAAGAAGGAATGCCGTTGATTTCATAGATGTCTACACTTAGTTTGATAAGAGGCCAGTTGATCATTAGATGTATGATGATGGGTAAACAGATGAGTAAGTAAGTAAATAAGATGATGAGTAAGTAGTAAGTAAATGCTTTTAAGATCTTCACAGATGGCAGTAAAATTTCTAACCATCCAATTTAGTGGCATTTGTATTTAGACCACCTCCCCCATGGAAAAATAAATCTCTGTCATCGTAATCCAAATTACAGTTCTGTCTTCAGGAGTGAACTGATAGCAATCAATTTGGGGCTTGAGACTATCCTAAAAGAAAAGCACTTTTTATTGATTTTATCTGATAAATGTAGGTTCCTACAACATCTTGATGACTGATTCTTGTGGGTGACAACATAAGCATCTCTATCCTACATAAACTACACCTAATTTCCCAGCACCATGATATCCATTTACAGTGGATCCTCTCTCATGTGAATCATTAAGGCAACAAAATGGCGGACAAAAGAGCTCCCTGCAAAATGAGCTCCCACATTCAAAGGAAGGCTGTGGTATCATGAAGGTAAGAAAGGACCTTCTTTCTTCTTACTTCCATGTGTGGTATTTAGCTCCTCCTCTTTCGCCCTCCCTTCTCAAAACTATGCTTTCTAATAAAATCACAAATCTTGGTGGAATGGCTTGTGCTCCCTACCCATCACTGGTACTTGGCTAGCAGACCTGGTTGAACACTAAACCTTGGTGTGACAGGAGCTCCCAGAGAGCGCTCTCACGTACTGCCAACGGTCACATGAAGTGCCTCTCTTTCACGGCGGGCATGAAAATCTTTTCCACATGCACTTAGTGCCGAGAACATGTCTTCTGCTGAATATGTTTTGCTCTGTTTGGACCTCTATATGGAGGATATTTATACCAATACCCTCTTTGTGCTCGACGTTCTTAGAGCCAACTGCCTTTTGAACCTTTTCTGACTTCATCAGAATCCGGGGGAAAAGCAACAACAACATGACGATGAGTTATATTTCACCATTTTAGTTTGGACGTCATATGTAATGTGTAGAATAAAAGAACTTCTAAGCGTTGTAAATAACAGCCACTGGAACAAGAGATTAATACCTACAGCGTCTGGTATTAATTGCCTAGTAAGTGCATTAGGTATGTTAAACCTTAAACTGTAACTAAGCTAAGATTTTATACCCCGACTTACAGACAATACTGCTGGAAAGTCTAGTAGTACAATACTGCTGGAAAGTTCAATAAATTAAACTTTTTTAATGCGATTGTTAAGAAAATAAAGTATCAGCTTATGAGGATCATTCGAAAAAGTAATTGCACTCACATGAAAAAAGTCAGCATATAAAATACGTGTAATAAATCTTCAATTTGTATGAAGGTATACTGTTAAAACAACATTTATGCATAATCACAAAATATCAAATTTGTTCAAACATTTGTGGCACGGTAGGTACTTTGTTTGGAAGCATTCCTGTTCAGCTTTTGATAATGTTTGTTGCCTAACAGTTTTCACCTCATAAACGGAATAATGTCGCATCTTCGCAAATTCTTTTTTCGTAAACCTGACCACGTGAAAATCATAAGCGCGAGATCAGGAATAACAGTTTGTCCACTACTTTCACTAAGAATTTTGCATCAGGGAGATTCTGCGTGATGTGCACTTATTCACGAGAAATGCGTAACCATTTTGAAGCACTACCTGGCACAATATCTTTATCATGGATGGAATGGAGATTAACTTTTTTGACCAGAGGATGGTAAGCACTTTGAATTTGGAGGGCAGTTCTGAAAGACCTGCATACTCATGACCGAACATACCGCATCGATCGCTAATTGAAAAGACACAATCATTATCTTACCTTCTTAAGTGAATTATGGCTAATATTGCCAACTACGTCTATTAAAATATTTATTTCCAACTATATTTTCTAGGTAACTATATTTTCTGGGTTTCTGGTCAACTTACGTTTGTTGCTGTGTTGTGTTGCTGTTGCTACCAATCTCAATGTCCCACTTGTCACGTTCGGCTCACCATATATGTAGACCGAAAACACTTTATACATTTACAAACATCCATGCCTTCTCCGGGATTCGAATCCGGACCCTTCGGTACCCCTAACCACGTTACCGTCTGACATTGATAAAATACTACTTTGTTTCTATGATGATAGGTGCTTTCCCGTTCGTTTCAATGCATTTCTAAAGTTAAGGCTTTTGCATCTGTAACTTTTCTGTTAAGTTCATCGTTAATATTACGTCATCGAGTTAGAAAAATAAAAAGGCATAAAATATTCAAGCTGTTTAATGGATGATAATTTCACTTACTTTATTATAAGACGAACATTGCGGAGTCCCCATCTGTCCAGCAGAAATCCCCAGATGAAAGACGTAGACCCCATGCAGAAGCTACCGATGGTATACGCCAAGTTAAGAATGCGATCTTGTTCTTCACACGTCGTATAACCCACCTGCCGAAAAAGATGTAAATTCTTGACAACTGATTACAAAAGTGATTCTGCCATGTCATAAAGAATACATAACAGCAGTTAAAAAGCGATGAAATTGGGAGTTTGATTTAGCTATTATATATAATACTTAGTTAAATAATACTACATGAGTACATATTATCGGTAAGGGTAAATTAGCTTTACCCTTATCGGATAATCCGATTGCTAGCCGAACGAGCTACTAATTACACCACGAGAGCAGGCATGGAGGGGAAGAATGTAATTCCATATACCTTTCAGTTAATTACTCAATCATCATTTATTTCTAACCTCATGTTAAATAAGCAAAGTCAATGTGTATGTACTAAGAAAGATGTATGATCTTGTGTAAAAATATCCCATAACTGCTTCGATAAAAATGAATCGATGAAGTACTTCACTAACTGCAGATGTTATTCATACAGAAGTAAGACATAATACACACAGTTTGATATCATGAAAATCATCATTACATTTCCTTGGAAATTGCATCTTAAGGCTTGCGCCTATGTTGAAGGAGATTTGATATAAAAATTTTGTTTTCTACTACTGAGAGCGGTCGTCAGTGTTGGTATCGAGATTAACATTCCAGATTCTCTAGTCGGGTGGTTATCTGTAGACCTCGCCTTGGTCAGAAATCTATATTATCCGTTTGGTTTGGTTTGGTTCCTTTATAAGGTATTTATCCTGAATTCTTAGCATGCCTTCCTAGTGTAGTGGGTAGCACACTCGGATCGTATTCGGGAGGTCTGTGGTTCGAGTCACATTTTTCCCATCTCCTGCTTCTAAATAATCTAAATTCTCTACACCTTTTACTATGGCAAAGCACTCGAGGGCTGTCTCTCTAAGGCCCATATCACTCACGCAGTTGTTTCATACGAACAACTGTTTCGGACAATTTTTATGCCTGGTTTACTACTGAAGGAAAGACACGTGATTTTTTTTCCTTCCTTTAAAAAAAAAATTGCAAGTTGTTTGTTTTCAACCAATCAGCTTAATTTATAGCTTCGAATGCTATCAGCTTGTTTATAATGGAGAACCAGTTTCTCCTGTTTTAACCCCAAAGCGATCTGTGGTGATTGGCTGTTGTGACAAAGCAGAAAAATTGGTGTTCTTCCGAAACAAACGGATGTATGATAGCAGCCTTAAGAGAAGAATGCCTTCGTGGATGTCTTTCTAAGGAAAACTGGCTCGTATACACGTTGAGGGCGGTAAAAATCACGGATTCGGTCCCCGGACCCAATTATCAGCGTTCAGGGACTTTACAGCTCAGTCTCTGATGAGTCGTACATTCCCCGATATTATTTACTGCAAACGTACTGATGCATGTACATTTCCATACATTTTTGTGTTAATTTATAGTGTACTGTACATTTTAAGGGCACTACTGAAAATCAAGAAGAAAGACGTTCACTGAATTTTGATACAAATCATTCGCAAAAGGATCCATACTTTTATATCCATGGCAAGAAGAACGTTGTATGCGTAAATACACTTTTCCCATAAAAGAACACATGAATGATACTGTCTAGAAGAAACCGGAATCCAGTGATAGTCTTTAAAATGATTGACGATTTCAAGACTTGTTGAAAAGATGAGTTTAATCATGATGGTTTAAACTTAACTTCTTTTTCCAAACTTCTGCAGCATTTTCATTAGCATGAATTAATCTTTTTTAAAAAGAGAAATACTTTGCATAAAATTATACATATTTAAAATGGCATTTTGAAATTTTTATGTGTAATATTTTATTTGGTTTCAGTCTGTTCTAAGACATTTTACATAAGAAATGTGAAATAAATACAGCTGGTATTTTGAAATAAGTGTTTATGTCATGGTATGTTGATAAATACTGGCTGAGTGAAACTTATTATGTAACCTGTAACAGTGGTTTCAAACCTAATAAAGAATCGGAAAAGAGCTGACGGATCAGAACTCCTTTCCTTTCTTTTTCCTTTTCCACTTTTTTTTTCTCTTTTAACAAAATGAAAATTCTTTATTAAAAATAAATAAATAAATAAATAAATAAATAAATCTGAAATGTTTCAGATTTTAAATTACGTCCAAAGGGGCGTTTTTTAACATTTTGTGTGTTACCTTTCTTTATTAAATATCATGTTCCTCGCACTTAAACCATAAGATCCAGTGCAACAGCAATATCGCAAAATAGTTTTAAAACGAGCATATCTTTAGAATTTCCGATACAGAGACTCACGCGCTGAAGATAAAAATGTTTTTTCTGCACAACGTTGCCATTGCTCGCTTTGAAATCCTTGAGTTTGTTAATCAAAAATTCGTCAAAGTTTTAAAAAGTAGGAAATCGATCATAAAACAAATTTCAAATTTCAAATTTGGTCTTCCACATGCTCATATTCGTTGGAGGATAACGTTATTCAAAATTCGATGACTCTATGTACCGTTATTTTATGACAATGTGAGAAATATACATACATTTACGCAGATTTTTCATTATTTAATTTCTTCAAATATAATGCAGGACTCTAACATTTTGTGGCAACAGTTTGAAAAGTGAACCGACATTTATGAGTCCGACGCAAAATGCCAAAACGAAAGTAATAGTCCTTCGGGACTCAAGTCCCTTTGGACTAATAAAAAAAAATTAAATAAATTTTAAGTTTCATTTACTAAATATTTATAAAACAGGCAAAACCATTAATAATAATATCGCAAAGCAAAAAAAAAATCAGATTTATATTGTAGAGACATTAGGTATTTTTTTAAGCAGGCAAGATAGGGTCACTTTAATTAACCTGTTCCGCCAAACTAAGTTAATGGCACTACAGGGTTAGGAAGTCATCCTAGTCATTGCTAGCAATCTGACGGTTAGGCCGCCTTTCTACATTTTACATTAATCTTTAGTGTCTTGGATATAATTATTTCATTCACTTGCTTCATTATCTCTAAGATGCCTTGTTGCAGTAATAGTCCGTGAATAGTCTATTCACTGGATATGTGATGTAGTGGGAAGGAAAGAATTGCTATCGAAGGTGCTCTGGCAGAGGGCAGGAGGGAAAATGAGCAACGCCTTCGCCGGGAATCGAAGCACTGGAATACCGGCCCAGCGTGCAGTACCACTACACCACGAAGGCACGCTAGGAAGGCGGGAGAAATACCTTAGAATATTTATTTTCTGCGTGAAATCTAAAGCTTTGTACCTGCAAGACATTTTTCCTGGTTACAGTTTGCAATTCAAATATATTGATATCCAAATATGAAATTTTCATGTTGACATTTATTTCAAATAGTGTTTCCCGTTTTTAGGTGATATAAACGATACTGAACTCTAAAAGATGTAAGTGAATTTTCGCTACGTCTTGTAAGTATCACAGAGAAAGGGAAAGGGTGTAAAGGATCCTTTGATTTGATTTGACAGACGGCACAAACTCAGGCTTACAAAAGCCAACATTTATGGCTCAACTCAAAGACAACGGATTCACTAAAACTAATGAAAGCAAGTTAGCCTAACGGATACACAATTGCAATAGCACGCAAGCATCTAAGGACTGCGGAATGGCGAGAATATTTCAACGCCCCAGAATACTGTTCGGGAGAGAAACATATTAGCAACGTGGCCTTCAAGCAGGTAGAACACTCTCTGAGTCAATCCTCTAAAACCTTCTTTTAAATAATTTCTTCTTTCTATCTTATTTAAATATCGCGCGAACTAGAAATGTACATTCTGCCAGGAAATTGGAAATGAGGTCGAGAAAAATGTGCTGCGCCCTCGTAAGGATTCGAAGACTGTCAAATACTGTTTACCTAATTATGGACTTATTTATTATTAACTATTAAGAACTATTATAAACACTAATTTGTAAGAACTAAATGTCGGTGAACTATTATACAGTGGATGGACAAAAATATGGAAACACGTTGTAAAATCCATGTTTGAAAAGAAAGATTGATTTTAATGAAATATGTAGGTGGCGCTGGCGTTTTTGACTACTGATGCCACCTATACAACTTCGCCACCTATACAACTTCGTAAATGTGCTTAACAGTTCAGTTGTTGTCGGAGTACTGTTATGTGAGGTTGTCATTGCATTATGTCAGAGTTAACAGACTTCGAACGTGGGCAAATTGTTGGAGCTCGTATGGTACGTGCTTCCGTAAGCAAGGTAGCCGAGGTGTTTAGTGTTTCAAGAGGTACTGTATCGAAGATTTATTCCGCATATTTGAAAAGCGGAAAAACATCATCTGCTAAATCACAGCGCGGACGAAAATGTGTCCTGAGCGATCGTGACAGACGATCATTAAGGGCAATTCTGACGAAAAATAAGATTACTGCTGAAATGAATGTTGTGTTACCGAACCCTGTGAGTACCAAAACAATTAGAAGGGAGCTTCATAAACAGGGAATTGCTGGCCGTGCTGCAATTGAGAAGCCACTCATCAATGATGCTAATGCCCGTAACAGGAAAAGGTGGTGTTTAAGTCATAAAGCCTGGACTATAGAGCAGTGGGAGCGAGTAATATGGTCTGACGAGTCTTCTTTCACATTGTTTCCCACTTCTGGCCGAGTTTACGTCTGGAGAACGCCATCTCAAGCCTATAATACAGACTGCTTGTTGCCAAGAGTGAAACATGGCGGGGGTTCTGTTATGGTTTGGGCAGCCATATCGTGGTTCTCTGCTAGCCCCATGATAACTGTGTCAGGGCACATGACTGCCAAGACTTATGTGAACATTTTGGCCTATCAAGTTCATCCCATGGTACAAACTTTGTTCCCCGATGGGGATGGTGTCTTCCAAGACGACAAAGCCCCTGTTCATACAGCTCACATTGTCCAGGACTGGGTTTCTGAGCACGAGGATGAGTTGTTCCATCTCCCCTGGCCACCACAGTCACCAGACCTGAATATTATCGAACCTTTGTGGTCTACATTGGAACGGAAAGTGCGTTCTCGTTATCCACCGCCAACATCGTTATCTGAACTTGCCACCGTTTTTCAGGAAGAATGGTATAATATTCTCTTGGCAAACATACAGGAACTGTATTTATCCATTCCGAGAAGACTGCAAGCTGTTTTGGATGCCAACGGGTTTCCTACACCATATTAAGCAAAGAAACATGTTTTTTTAAAGGTGTTTCCATATTTTTGTCCACCCCCTGTAATTATTCTTGTTGTTTATAACACCGATGATTTTGCCAGTAAACTATTATGAACTACTAAGAATTATTTGCCAATATCCTATAAATTATTATGAACTTTATAGAAATTATATATGAACTATATAGAAATTATATATGAACTATATAGAAATTATATATGAACTATATACAAATTACTATTATAAACTATACTGAAAGTACTATTATGAACTATATATGAACTATATAGCAATGAACTATTTGTGAACTGTATGCCAATGTATTACTTTGAACTTTTATGAACTATTACAATAATAAACTTATTAGGATCAATGAACTATTTATCATTGATATATTGAATATATAAACCAGTGTTATATTTGGATATATGTATTGAATTATTATACTAAATTAAATTGAATTATACATTGCATTATATATTGGAATTAGTGAAACACTAAATTGTACTATTCATTTAAGTACTAATTAATTTAAATTCTCCAATTTATACCATCTATTAATAACTAGTCAAAATTGGATTGCATTAATTGTATTATACCGAATATATATGTATTGCTACCACTAAGACCAAACTGTACACGTCAAAACTGGATATGTATGCAAAGCAGCATGTAACTGCGATGGCACCACCTGTGAAATGTTACGTACATTTTTGTATACATTTTCAAAATTTTAATAAACGTCCGGAGTCTTGATTGGGAGTCCCAGTGTTCACAGGAGGTGTCGGGACTATCGGAGTGAGGTGAAACAGTTGTTTCCAGCACCACAGCTCAGTGAGCCCTGTGATCTTTTGGGTTTTCTCTAGAATTAAAGTGTGGTGGACTACTTATAGTAAACATTCGGTGTCCCACTACATTTCTACCAGACCAAACCAACCTGTCAATTACGAGCCGAGTGTGCTACCCTTACACCACGAAGGCATGTAAAAAAGAAGGAGAAAATACCTAATATACTCCCCTTTTAAAGGGTGATTGGAGATGAGGGGACCCAGTCGCCAAATCCTAGTACTGACGAATCATCTTTCACCGCCTTTTAGTTCGAGCGCCACTGTAGCGTCATAAGTTTTTTTTAAGCAGGAGACGTAAAAAAATGTGCCGTGCCCTTCGCCGGGACTCGAACCGTGAACCACACGAATGCGCGTCGAGTGTGCTTCCAATTGTACCACAATGAATGCGGAAAGGAGATGGAAAACACCTTATAACCTCTATATATCTTTGTAACCTCTATATATCTTTGTATGAAATGAAACTTTTCGTACTCGTATGGTTCTATGAAAAGTATATAGTCGCTAGAATTATTTCAAACAAAATTTCAACACCATTACTATACTTCGCTGCGAGTTCGTATTCGTAGTTTCGAGATTTATTAGTTTTTTGGCCCTAGTGATGCAATATGTCTTGTGATTCATAACCACTTTTCAATTAAAAGCTTAAATGTGATCATGCCTTGCCATGATGATAGAAAAAAAAAACCCGATTCTTGAAAAATCATCGCATCAGTAACCAACCGATATAGACCTTCGTCTTGCACCTTCACACTCCACTAGCCCTTCATTTAAGTGATTTTTTAAATGTTCGATTTTCTGTTGAGGTATATTGTGCTTTTTATTTCCAGTCATTCCTTCCTTGACCGCTTTTCTGCAAATACAAACAATAATTTTATGATTTTATTCTTAGCACGCATTTAGAACCAAGTAAGAGAAATTTTCCTTCATCTTTCCTGCAAAGCATGAGGAATCTTTCACATCTTGCTCCCTTACAAACATACACACGTACGCACGCAAAAGCAAGCTATAAAAAAGGAGGAAAAAAAAGCTACTGTCATATCTGTAACGGAACAAATTGAGGTATTATTTGATTTTCTGCTCAGTGAAGTGATTTTAGGTTTAGATAGAAACGATTGTTCCAAACAGTGACCTAGACCTGCACTTCTGCATTTTTTATTCTTTATGCTACATGGGTTTACAAGTGCAGATTGCATTTAGAAATTCAGATAACGTGGATGTGTCTTTCAATGTTAGAAAATTTAACAATATTTACTTAAAGAGAAGGATCATAGGAATATGCCATCAGTTTAGAGTTATACGCAGAGAAATGGTAAAGTTTTTTTTTAATTCGGAATTTAAATTTCCGCCCTATAGGAATATGATTTGAGATTGATATATTTTTCACGGGCTTTTGAGTAAGTGATGTTAGCTTGTAGAAAGCAAGTTAAATAAATTCCGTAGCTAAGTAGACATTATACCCAAAATCAGGTCTAGTGCTTTTTTTTCATACGCCTCAAACTTAGATGGTTTTATTTCCTCTTTCTATTCAGTGAATTCAAGTATGTATGAATTTGAGAGAAATATTGACACGGGGCCTTAAATATCCGCACAACTTGGGTAAAGGTTACAGTAATCAAGGAAATTGAACATGTTGCTCTTTCGGACTTCACTAAACACCACTAAACTTCAATACATATTTAAAATTAGCGTGTGCACAGACGATGTTATCTATTTGTTGTAGTCAGATCAATTGTTTCACAAATATATAATATCAGGTGTCACTCATCGAAAACGACCCACATAAATTTTAAACGCATATTTTATTCTTTGAAATAAACACCATTAGCTTCAGTTACATGTTTCCAACGACATACGACAACGACAGTTATAAATGCCCTTTTCCAAAAAATCCTTTTTCTGGAGTCCAATCTTCGAAAGATTTGATACAGCCTTTGTGACATCATCGGATTTTGGAGCTGCTGTTCACGCAGATAGTTATCCATTGACAAAAACAAGTAATAGTCTTATCTGTCTGGTATTATCGCGGAGGAGGAGAATTCCTCTTCTATTAACTGGCGCTGGCTGTTTCTGGTGCAGTGCAGCTGAAACTCTTGGCAGTTGTGACGAGTATATCTTAAGCTGCTATGGTTTCTCCAGTTTCTAGCTTATTCATAGTGGACTATGCCAACGTTGGTCAACCAAACACACAGCATTACCTTCCTTTGTTAAATGCCCGGTTTAGCGTTTGTTCCTCACATGTGTAGACTGGGTACCGAAAATAAGCTTTATTATGATGCGATAGAAACGACAAGCAGCTTTTTAACCGTTGGAGCTTGTTTTCCTTGGAGAAGACATGAGGAACCCACTTGCTTAGTTTCCCTGTCATCCCAAGGTTATGAAGAAGTGATCGAATGGTTTACTCCAAACTTGCATGTAAGCTCCTGGCAGCTTTGATGATGCTGGCAGCTCCTGGCATGTAAGCTCCTGCATGTAAGCTCCTGGCAGCTCTGCTTCATTTCCTCCGCTAGCTGGACTATGTCGAGGGTCGATGGACAACAAATAGGAGGCTTGTCTTCGAGGCTGCCGGAAGAAAATCGGCTGAACTCCTTCTGGGCAGTCCATTCACACATCGACGTTTCGCCAAACGTGGAGCATATTTAGCTGTTGACCTCTGCAGCTTTGCTTCCTAATTTGTTCTTGTAAAGCAAAATAGACCTCAGCATTTCCTTTTCCAATGACATGTTCTTTCGAAGATTGCGCTTCCTCCAAAGCCGATAGCGTAACGCGATGCAATGGATAACTGTCTAATGATTAATATTTAAAGAAGTGTAAATATATGCGTCATTAGAATCAGACTGAGCACACTAACGCGTCAAAGGTAATTGTTTTCAAGAACCGCACGAGCTTTCTTGGTTACATGGTATGATCTAGACAACTACTGAACCCTTTTGTCACACTAACTAATAAAGTTTTACTTACTTACATCTATAATAGTATTATTTCAACTCAAAGTTTAGGAACTTTGCAAACATTCACTGGAAGAGTTATAAATTTTAAATTTTTCGTTGCATTTTCTATTTGCAATTAAACATTAAAGGAAACATCAGTTTCCAGACTTTCACAAAAATATGCGTTTTTGATTTTTTTCCAGTGTATTTGAACATTTTATAAGAATACTTTTATATACTTTTATACCTGCGCTTATATGTATTTTTTGTATCAACTAAAAATCGATATAAATACATTGAGAAATGGCAAAAATTTAAAGATTGAGTAATATTTATTTTTTATTTTTAACCTGTTTTATTCAGGTCAATAACTTCATCGCCAAGCGGTCTAGTTCAAATAATGCAACTATTGGCTACAGAATCTGAAGAATATAGCATACATTAAGTTCTATAACTTAAATAGTGAAATAATTCATTTTAGTGCATACGATGTTACTTATTAAGCAAGTTTGTGTTCAATAAAATATATTTAACAAAATAAAATTGCTTTCAATTAATAGTGCATGTAAGCGTGGCCAAGCTTCATACCAGAATGAGCAGCATGTCAAAATTCTAGAAAACTGCAAGTAGACTTACTAAGCTTGGTTTTGGTTTGGTTTATTTGATTATAACAAAGCGAATTACTGCTATATGCCTTAGAAAAGGGATGCCTTCGTGGAGGACTTTCTAAGGTAGACTGGATCATGTCCATGTTACCCATGGGATAAATCATGAAAACGTTGATGCAGCCTGGGCTTTCGCCTAGAATGGACCGCAGGCCGAACGACCAGTGTTCAATAAATTTATCCCTCGACTACTGGTAGACCATAGGCCCACCAGCGGCCGAGCGGTAAAGTCGCTGAACCCTGGTAGTTCGGTCCAAGTTTCGAATCGCGCGAACGGGCTGGCTGCATGGGTGTTTTCGTGGTTTTCCCCATGTGTAACGTGTATACGAGCCAGTTTCCTTTAAAAAGTCCTCCACGAAAACATCCCTTCCCTTAGGCAGATAGTCCTAGTGTGCTTTGCCATAATTAAATACACCACCACCACACCACCACTGGTAGGCCATAGACGTATCAGGAAAAGCATTTGAATATTTATACCATTTTAAAAAACAGAAAAACAGTTTCTTAAACAGGAAAAAATGTTTCAAGCAATTAATCATTGATATAACATTTTATAATTAACGAGGCAATTAACAATAAATGTGAATACACAATTCTTATTGGTGTTAGGGTAGATTCTGAAAAATATATTTCTAAAGCATAATTGTTTAAAATTTTACTAAACATTATTTATGCTTCCTTCTACGAAGTAAAAAGGAAGTATCATAATCGCAAAAAATTTCGGGTATTATGGATATTTCAACAAGAATATACATTTTCACCATTCCCGAACCCATTCGGACGATTTTTTCTGCGTAACATCCATTCGTACAGACAGAATGGAAGACTATTTATACTTCCTTTGACCAAAGTAAAAAAGAAGGATGCGACTTTAGTTGACGGTTGCACAGATTTTGGCGATTTTTTTTGACGAGCGATACGACTTATGGTAAACCCATTGCTGGACAAGTTATTTATGGTAACCGATACTTTGTTGTCATTTTATTTAAAAAATAATGAGTTTTATTATGCATAAATTCCGTGTTTTAAATATTATTTATGGCTTCTAAATATTAAAAATCAATTTAATTTTGCATTTTTATTTGAAATAAAAATTTTATTGTTTATAATATTTTGTATAATTTATGTTGTGGATGATGTAATCAATGACGTCACCTTGCTTTAAAAGTAATTGGCTTTAATATTTATAAATTTAATCTAATGTTTTAAACATTATTTATGGCTGTTAAATATTAAAATACAATTTAATTTTGCATTTTTTTGAAAAATGATTTTATTATGCATGATTATTTAAATAAATTTAATTTTAAGCGTGACGTAATCAGCTCTCTGATTGGTTACAGAATATTTGTGCATTACCGCGCCATTTTAAAATTTTATTATTCATCTCTTCGAATTCCTTATATTTCATAGGAAACAGATATGTTCCTTTCAAAGAGTAATGTTGTTATTTTTAAGTACCAAGAATTATTGGTATCGGAATCAAAAAATTGTCCTTTGAGACCTTATTTTGGCCAACCTGGCTCTCCTAATCAAAGATTTATTTATAAATTGCTACAAGGGTAAGAAGAAATTTATTTTAAATTTTTGGAGAAAACCTCGCTAATTGCTTCTTCAATGAAGTGCGAGAAATGTGGATCACAGATGAAGATCGTTAAAAGAGCCGATTCCGAGGACGGCCGTATATGGTATTGTGGTCACGGTGGAAAAAATAACCACTGTAACGGTAAAAAAAGTATTAGCCATTCCTCCTTTTTTACCGACAATAAACTAATTGCTGTCATTTTAGCTCTAATGTACGAAGCGTTCTTATTTACTTATTTTAAAGTATTTGAATTTAAGTAATTATTTTAATTCTTTTAAATGTTGGTGTGATGGTTTTTAATTCGATATTCAATTTACGTAATATTTTAATCCAATTAAACGTTGGCGCAATGTTTTTATAGCGGTGTTTTTATTCTATTTCTGTGCTATATGAAAGTAATAATTTAACCTTACTTTAGTATTTTATACTCGTAGTAAATGTATTTATTTACATTTGCCTGCCATCTTAAAAACTACCTTTTCAACAAAAAATTAATCCATTATTTTTAAATATATTAATTGTTTTAAAGTTTCGAATACTTTATTATGCGTAAAATAACGTAAAAACAGCGTTTTTGAAGATGGCTGACGATTGTAAAAACCGCGCCAACAATTGCGCCAAAGTAAATCGCCAAAACTCCGTGCAACCGTCTACCAAAGTAGCACCAAAGGAAGTACTGTACACGAAAAATTTCGGGTATCATACTTGCACAGAAATGTCCATTTTGACCGTTCCCATACTCATTCGGACGAATTGTTTTGCGTGGGATGTACACGTTCGGACAGGATAAAGGACTCTTTTTTCCAAAATGGATTGTAAAATGGATTTAAAGGGATTCAAAAGTGCTTTTTTTCAGGACGTCTGTGTGTACTCACTTACGTATATGTTGTTGCGTGCGTACGGGTTTACGTTTTGAATTGAATGCACAAGTCCGATGAAAAATGAATAAAATTTATTTATTATCACAACAAATAAAAGAAGAATGCTTAAAGTTCCTCATATATTCGTACAATAACTCAATATCTCACAGTAGTTTAACTTACGCTAAATACAAGGTTGTTATTGCTATTTTGACTGTCACATTGGCGTGTTTCTCGTCTTTTCTCGAGAAAGCGATTTCACCGCGAAGTCGCTATAGTCAACAACAGCCGTTTTTTAAGCAAAACTCATAAAATAACTACTGAATTGAGAGGTTTTCCTCCTTTTTATTAGTTTTTTTTTAAATCACGCACGAGATTGTTACAGCAATTTCTCGAAATCAAAAAGAGATATTTATTTATTAAATGTTAAATGCACGTGCTCTTGTATTTTTAATTTCACGGCTTAGCTTTCTCTTAATATTCGACACGCGCTGCACTGCACGGGAAATAAAACAATTTAATTTATATAATTCTACTAACATTAGCTATTTAAATACCAAATCCGTAACAAATGTGTATATCGCATAACTCAAAAACTATTTGTCGTAGAATGTTAAAATTTTGATTATGGGATTGTCTTAATATATATATATGTAATAATAAAATTCCATAGTCAAGAATACACTTAATTTTCTAACTGAATGTTCTTTTCATTTTTTTATGGCGACGGTCTCTTATTCGAAAGTACGTGGAATTAAATCTACAGCCCCGTAGTCAAGTTGTTTTTTCCGCCTTTTCTACACGTACAGTTATAGAATGTTCTGGAAATATTTAAAGCGAACTGGATTGGCTGACGAGGCTGACCTCATTTCTTGGAAGCTCCGCCTTTCCAGAGGCTATAAAAGGACTCGCAAAAGAATATCGGTGGCTTTTTCTTAAATGTCACGATGCAGTAAACTTCATACAAAAAGTTATTAGTAATTCTTTTTTATTTAATCCGGAAATATGATTTTGTAACTGCTATTTCTCCTGAATAATAATAAATGGATCCTGTTTTTTAAACTTATCGTCTGATAACTTAAGCTACGACTACATCTATATTTCTTCAACGATCTATTTATTCTGGGCAAAAGTTAAGTTGGTACATCACACACACATATATATATATATATTTATATCACAGCAGTCCTATATATATATATATATATACCCTTTGACGGCTTAAAAGTCTTATTCGTCCTCTATTTTCGCAATCGTTGGTCGTAGCCATTTACTTCCAATTACAGAAATGCTTTAAATGACAAAATTAAATGGGATATTTACTTAAAAAAAATTTAGAATTTTTTATGTCATTTTCAACTTGCTTTGGGGGATGGTTAAGGTAGAATAATTCGAGGAACCAAGTTTAAATGAAGTGCAGCAAACATACAGAAATATTTATATTAGGAAAATTGACAATGTTATTTTTCAAAAAAATTAAATTTTGGACAAATAAGGAAATCTAACTTTAAATGCGATCTCCCAGTTTCTATACTTGTGTTTGGGAAATTTTGTACTTGTTATAAAAAAATAAAATTACGAGAAGATTGACTCCTGTACGACAAAAATTGCCCGAGATATTTAATTTCAAAATTTTCAGTTTTTGGCTTGCCGTCATTTTTAACTTGCCGTCGAGGAATCGATTAATTAAGTTAGAATAATTCGAGAAAACAAATTCAAATAAAGCGCAGCAGAAATGAAGAGCTGCTTTAAAGGACGAAAGTGTTCATGTTTTGGTAATGTCAAATATTTAAAAAAAATTGAACAAATAACGAAATCTAACTTTTAATGCGATCCTCCAAATTCTATTCTTATATTTGGGAAAGCTTTATTCTCATTTTGAAAAAAAAAAAAAAAAAAAAAAAAAGAAAATTCTAAGATGGTTGACTCCCGTACGACAAAAATTGACAGGGATATTAATTTTAAAATTTGCAATTTTGAAAGTCATTTGCCTCCTGCCTTGAGGCATCGGGTCGTTAAGGTAGAATAATTCGAGGAAATAAGTTTAAATCGGAAATATGTAAATCTTTAATTTAGTTTTTTAAATTAAAGATCTACATATTTTTTATTCCATCCTATTACAATAATATTTTATTTAGAAATATGTGGTAGCGTAAAAATCAGTTGTTTGTACCTAGTAATAAGGTTTTTACTTTTAAACCAACTGCTAATCAAGTCTGATATCATAAAAATTGTATAAAGCTCAGTCAAAACTCGTCGAATGAGAAACGTTTAGCATATATATGTCTTAATCTGAGACACCTCTAAATGTTCAATATGCTCTTATAATTTAATTTTAAATAAAATAATCTATATCTATAAATAATCTAACTCATATCTAGAGGTTGTAGTATACTTGCGCAGTTTAACTGTCAAAAATAATCTGCAATTTTAAGGTGTCAGAATTTAGCAAATGAGCGGAAATATATTCGCTTAAATTCCCGAGCTCTTTTTTTTTTTTTTTTTGTTCCCTCGAGAATCTGAAATCTCTCAATAATGTAAAGTATTACCATTTTCGAGACACGGAATAAGAGATTGTCGGTTAATCTTCGGATTATGGTAACTTGGCGTTTTTTTGGCGAAAATTTGGCGACCAACTCTGCTACAGCAACCGGACGCCATTTTGTTTTCACGAAGTAAAGGCATGTTTTTTTGTTTTTTTTTTTTTTTACTTAAAATTTTTTCCCCAACAATCTGCTAACCGAATTACGCTTATACTAGAACTTTTATGGAACAAAAGTGTTTAATCATGACGAAGATTAGGTGCGAAATTGGGAGAAAGTGCAGAATCGCCCACTGCATGCCGCGTTTTTAAGAATTGCACATACAAGATATCATCCATGTACACGTCGATCTATTTTCACTTAAAAAAAATCCCAGAATTGCACAAAAATGGCATTGCGCACACTCTTGACTTTATCCATGTACACTGCTAAAGTCCTAGCTAGTAACCTTTATCGCCTTACCAAAATGTCGCCAAACTACCTGTTACCATATTCCAAAGATTAGCCAGATTTTCTTGTAAATCTTTCAGTTCCTTTCAGCTGGATTCATGACCCATAATTACTAATAACGTGAAATTATTTTTGCTTATATTCCTAGGTTTAGTAGACAAAAGTACACCATGGACCTTCAGCAAACTCAAAACGCCTAAGTTTGGGAACTCGATAAGCTATTTCTGCTATAGTTTACAACATATTAGAGAAAAATTGGTATATCTGTTCTATGTGCCATTATTTCAGGCAAGCTGAAACTACTTCTCGGTCTTGTCTGAAAAGGAAAGATGGGGCATACGGCCTGTTAAACCTATACCGCCATTTTCTATCACCCTAGAATACAAGTACTGTTTAGAAACGGGCTCTGTAGCATTAGTAATGAAGGGGCGGGGTTATCTCTAAGTACTGTTCTTAATGAAAAATATAACTTGAGAAGGAAGTGGGTAAAACACAGGCTGCCGTTCTGACGGGCTATTTTTGCAAATTTTTCAATGATATCATTATCTCTGATATTTGCATGGGATGGAATCCATGAAATAAATGTCATTGCGATTACGATATTTCTTAACTTTATTTATATCTGTTTCCACTTTGTCTCTTTCATTTCTAGTGTAGCAGTTACCGTTATCTAGCATTACTGTTTCGTACCTTGTGAAAATACGAAGCTTTTCAAAATCCAACGGTATAAGACAAAGCGTGTGCTGTCCACCCTGGTTTTCTCACAGTGTATTCATTCATTCAGAATTCCAGCCATTCATTCAGAATTGTAAGTCAATGACGCTAGCTATAATCTTTATAAATAACTATTTATGCTATAGACGGTATCATTCTCACTTGTTACGAATTTTATAGGACTTTTGTTTTCGTTTTTAATTAATACATTATCGTTCCTAAAATTCAGTTCTTTTATATCATTGAATATCTACCTAATACAGGGGATCCTCGCTCTGTAGAACCGCAGATAAGTCAACGTTTCAAATAAATTCACTTTGACCTTGTAATAATTATGTTAATTTTATTAATAGTTAAATTTTGAGTTAAACTTCCTTTCCTATCGATTCTTACTTACCACTTCTGGACAGAACGTAGTTTTAGAATCACGTCTGAATACATAATGAGGAAGAGCGGTATATAACCGCGAAATTCTACAGTCTTAGTCAAGGAGATACCAGATATTCTGGCTGCATTCGTTCGCCTTTTTAGACTACTATCTCGCAAGCTGTTATTACGCTCGGCCGTACTTTAGGCTCTTGATAGCTTCGCAGTCAATTAGTGTTAAGGAGCCAACTCTGTTAGAAGTTTGATAGCTTCGCCTATATCTTTTTAGTTAAGATTAGTTTAGTTTAATTCTTAGTCTCTTAAATTCAAGCCCAAGTGTCGGCTTTATTGTACAACTCCAAGACGGAGTTTTGTTAAACTTTAATTGGAATAATAAACGGTTATTTTACCCTTCTATCTTGTGGTTTCCTGTCCCACGAACTCAAGCGATTATTCGCTGATCAGTTCTTAAGATTCTTCATTTCCAATAGTAACTTAGACTTACACAGTGGGGAGTCCTACAACCTTAAGATTTGTTTATCTAATGCGTAATTTAATATTTCATAGGAACGTTCCACATATTCGAGACTACAAAATGCATATCCACATTAGTCAATATATTTGTTATTTCAGTGTAGCGAAATATCTTTGCTGTTTAAGAAGAAACTGTGTAACTCTTGGAATCATTACAACTTCATATAGAATCACAACATCTAACGTTGATAATTCTTCGCCTAATTTAACACTTTACATTGACGCGTCTCTTGCTCATAAGTTTATCTCGCTTCCAATAAAATTTACTTTACATTTCTCACAACTTAAGCATATGTTAGAATTCTTTAGCAAGGGCAATTTGCCCAGAAGGACTACAAATTTCATTTTGGCATTTTGCATCGTTCACTATAAAGCAACGTTTCATTTTTCAAATTGTTGCCACAAATATTAGAACCCTGCATTTTGTTTAAAGAAATGAAATAAAGAATAATCTGCATGAATGTATGTATGTTTCTCATACTGTGAAAAATCAGTGGCAACTAAAGACATCAAATTTTGAAAAACGTAGGCCTCCACACGAATGCGTACATCTGGAAGCCCAAGCATGAAATTTGGAATTTGTTTTATTATCTTTTATATTTTGTAAGACTTTATAAGGTGCTTCTTCCTTTTTCTAACATGCCTTCGTGGTGTAATGGTCAGCACACTTGACGCGTATTCAAGAGGTCCAGATTCGAGTTCCGGCGATGGCATTGCTCATTTTTCATGTCTCCTGGTTCAAAAAAATCTCACGACTCTACAGTGGCGCCCGAATTAAAAGGTGATGGATAAGGATTCTTCACCACCAGGATTTGGCAAATGTGTCCCCTAATCCCCAGTCGCTTTTTAAAAGGGGGAGTGTATAAGGAATTTCTTCCTCCTTCTAGCATGCAATTTTTTTTTTTGTAATGGTTAGCACACTCGACGCGTATTCGAGAGGTCCAGGTTCGAGTCCCGGAGAGGGCATTGCTCACATTTCACACCTCGTGCTTCAAAATAACCTCAAGGTCTCTGCAACTTTAACGAATTTTTAATTAACATACTCAATGATTTCAAGGCGAGCAATGGCAATACTGTCCCCCCCCCAAAAAAAAAAAAAAAAAAAGAAGAAAATTGAAAAATAAAATAACATTTTTATCTCTAGCGCGCGAGAATGTGTATCGGAATATCTAAAGATATACTCTTTTTAAAATTTTGTGATATTGCTGTTGAATTGAATTTTATGGTTTAAGGGCGAAGAACATTATATTTAATAATTAAAGGTAACACACAATACGTCCCTTTGGACGTAATTTAAAATCTGTAGGTTTTCCGGTTTTTAAAATTCTTTTCTGAAACTAAACGTTCTTAAGATTTTCGTCCAAAATTGGCAAAGTGTTTTTCCAGTTTCTTGTTGCGAGTAATGTGTTGACAATTTTAGCGGGTGCTTTTTTATTCTGCTTAAAAAACTTGTTGAAAGATTTGATTCGTTTCAGTGGTGATCCTTGGACAGAAATGGCAAAATCTTAACACAGTTAAAGGTGAAATTATAATAAGAGAACTTTATAATCAAACGCAGGAAAAACGTATTCCTCATATTTCTGTCATTACGTTAGTAAAATTCTTAATCACTTATGAAATATCAAAACCACCAAAAGCTTGGAAACACCAAAAGAAAACTGTTGCGAAGCTTAGATTTTACAGAAGAATCAATTTTACTTAAATTTAAAATATGATCATACCATTCCTGTGTCAGCTGTATCATTTTTACTTTGGTTTACAGAGATTGCTGTTACTGTTACTTAAAAAATTATTAAGTTTTATTGTATAATTATATATATTGTATATTATATATAATATATAATAATATAATAATCATATATAATATTATATATATTGTATAATTATATATAATATATAACTGTTATTGTTTTTAAGTACCATTGCTGTTACTTAAAAAATTGCACAGATAACGTTAACAAATGAGTTCGTAAAACGATACGTTTTTTGTACTTGAATAACATTGCCGTTATTTGTTTCTTAGAAAAAAGATGTCAAATTTTAAAAAAGGGGGGAGAGGAAAACTGCAGTGTTAATAAAGAAAATGACACTTACAGTTGTGATGAAATAAGATTATGTCATTGTTTATTTCTTGAAAAAATCAATGGACTTCCAGACAACAGTATTGTGGAGGTGGTAAAAAAAAGATGAATGTTTCTTTTTGCAACCAATGCACTCGGCATAGAAATAATAAACTACTTGTTATCCGAAAAGTAAGCTTTCGTATTTTGCCTGAAAAACGTAAGCTTAATTGTTGATTATGAAAGCAATTCAAAATTGTGGAAGATGAGGAAATTTTTCAGTGTTAAACAAGAGAATATGACGAGAAGATTTTCAACGGGAATAAAAAAATAAATTTCAATGATTCTTGATAGCTACATTCCACATTCACCTCCACGTAATCTTTCCACAACGAAACTGCTGTTTTTGCTATCAATACAACAAATGTATTAAAGATCCTATGTCAAGAAATTATAAATATTATTAAATTATTTACTGATAGCAACTAATACAATTATTTGCTAAGAAATTAATTATAATATTAACATTAAAACTGTAATGTGTATTTTAATTTTATAACAGTTATTTTACTTTGGAAAACCTTTCCTATCACTTCTTGTTTCCACTCACAACTCCCTAACAAAATGAGTTTTCAGAATTGCTTTGAATGCAAATGAGTTAGAAGCATTTAAGAAAAGTTCAACTAACATCAGTAGAGAGGGCTAGGAATCCTTACCAGCTCGTGTTTATCTTCGGACTAAGTTCCTCTTGATGCTGTTACGATCGGCCATATTATTACTTGCCTTTTGATATTAGCCGGCTAGTTTAAATTAAGGGTCAACTACGTCAGCTACTTACGTTTAGCTTCGGCTGAGTCTCCTTTGGCTAGTTACAGTTTAGTTTCTTATTTATTTTTCTGACTATTTTTCTGACCGATTAGAGGCTTTATTGTAAGCCTGAGAAAGGGGCCGAATGTTATTATTACTTGAGTGAAATAAAGGGTGGTATTTTAACTCTTCTCAAGTGTACGTTTTAGTTGTTTGAACACAGCGATAAGTCTTTACACAGTTCACTAGGTTTCTCGACTTTCATTTTACACAAAAAAGTGAGAAACCTTAAAAATTCAAGGTTCTAAATGCTTTTGAAGTAATAATATTCACAGAATTCTGCATAATATTCAAAGAATGTGCCATTAAAATAAACACAGAAAGCATCACTAAAAACTACTTGCCACACACAAGATTTTATTTCAACATCAAAACGGAGAAAATGATTATCGTCATTACGAAGTCAGAAGGCTCAGGATTTGAACTATTAAACATGCTAATTGTAACTGAAAACTTGCATATTATTTGACAACTTATAATATTATCGCTGGTTGAGAATATCAGCAAGCTTGTTGTTGCAGTGATATTAAATGCAAAAAGAATTTTTATGTTATATATATATATTTTATTGTATATTGTGACGTCGTAAATGTTCCAGTAGTAGGAAAATAGCACTGGTGATGCATCAATTCCTTCATTCACAACACACGAAGACACAGCTACATCATTTAATTAATACATTTAGAAAACTTTTAACAATTATCTGAGTTTGTGACACTATTAGGGACATTTTACAAGATCACACACGTCACCGCCGCACGAACAAAAATCTCCACGCACTGGCTCCCTGGCGGAGCCTCTCCGACCCCCGCCCCGACCCACGTCGAAAACTGCCCTTCTCCTTGCGCAGGCGCAGTCCTCGGCAACGTCGTTGCCCTTCATTATAATACTTTTAATATAATAATACCAAATATATTATATTTATTATTCTTCTATTTAAAAATTTTATATTAATAAGATAAATATATTATTATTATTATATCTTATATTATTTTACATTTTAATTAAATAATGTAAATAATTATATTATTTATATTATTAGCAAAAAGGGCGTTAGCCCAGAAGGGCTATTAATTTCAAAACAGCATTTTGCGTCGATTTACCTTTCAAACTGTTGCCACCAAATATTATCGCCATGTATTATATTTAAAGTAACTATGCAATGAAGAATCTGCATGAATTCATGAATGTTTCTCGCATTGCGAAGAAACAACGGAACCTAGACCATCAAATTTTGAATAATGAAGTCCTCCAACGGAACATGGGCACTTGGAAGCTCGAGTTTTCAATTTTTTATTTGTTTTATTATCAACTGAAAATTTTGAAGAACTTTAACGAATTTTTTTATTTACAAACTTTTTGATTTCAAAGCTAGCAATGGCAACACTGTGCGAAAAAAAAATATTTTTATCTCCAGCGCACGACACTGTGCATCGGAACAAGTGACGAACATGATATTTAATAAATAAAAATAACACATAAAACGTTAAAAAAAGCTCCTTTGGGATGAACATTCCTGAAAACCTGAAAACATTCAGATTTTATTTTTTTTACTTTCTTATATTATTTTATATAAGGCTAAATATCCATGATACATAAGAAAAATTTAAAGATGAAATTAGCATTCTGCTCTAAAAAATTAAATAATAGAAGTTAATGTGTTTCCTCTTGATTTCTTTTAAATTCGAAACCGAATCTGCAAAAAGTTCGGTGTGCATTCTTTGCATCATGATGTGTCAACTTAAAAAAATGTCATCTGGTTTTTTTTTTTTTGTATTAGGAATTATCATATTAGAGAAGTTTGTTTCGGCTTGTTATGGATTCTGTTAGTTCATATCGCAAACAGGCCAATTTATGGTTCCCTTTAGGTAAGCTGAATTACAAAAGAACAGACTCTAAGAACTGAATTGTTCCTCCGCCTCCCAAAAAATTCAGAATTTACTACATTTACTAAGAAAAAATGCGAAATATTTATATTAACAAATATAAAAACGTGCTGTCTGCAGGAAAAAAAATGGTGCAGTTCTATACCTCTCATTCGACTGGGCCGATTGTTAAAATTTAATTTACCTTTTTCATGTCTCAAAAGAGTGTCTTAGAATGTATATTATATTTATATATTGTTTTAATATAGGTATGTTGACACAAAATCGGACTTTCTCTGAAATGAAAAAGCGGTTTTTTTTCTCATATGTCAATTCAGCTACTCAAATCATTCCTACACTGGTTATCATAAATTAAGGAAAAATCACAAAAATCACTATTACTGAAAAAGTTACATGTAGAATTTTATGAGACTTACCCACAATATACAACACATAGTAAGGTATCAAATAACATAAAAAGAAATTACCAGACAATTATGGTAGTATAAAAATTAGCACATGCATAAAATGAACAAATCGAAGATGTCAGCTTGCTATAGTAAAAGTATCAGGTTCAATGTTCCTTCTTACCTTCTTCGGGAACATACAAGGACCTGACTCGGAACAGAGAACTTACTAAAGCTATGTTCACTAATTGTGGTAAGTAGACAGGATACAGACGAAGGGTATACAAAACCCTTTATTTTTCTCTATATACAATAACTTCCGTACTTCGGAATACACCGACCCGCTACTCGGGGTCTAACGTAAAAATATAAAAATAAAACTAAACTCTAATTTAACTTTAGAATAATAAATGTGGAAGATTGGCCTTGTATTAACAGGAAGGCGTATGTAGTACAGATAACTGAGAACACTACAATACGTTTAAAAGTTATCAAGAGGATTAAAACCTCTGGCCTGGAAGGCAAACAGCAACTGCGTAACTTCTAAGGTAAGCGGCCTGCTTTGACTCAACTGCTTCCTCTCTCTCGCTTGGCAAAAGGCCACAACTTAAATATTTGGCGTTCGCCAGACAAACTTTGCATAAAAACCTTAACGCTTATAATTCTGGCCGGAAGTAGAAAATAAGAAGTGATAGTAAAGATTTAAAATAAAATAAACGTTAGTAAAACTTAAGATCCTTACAAAAGTACCTTCAATATGGAATATAATCGCCTCTAGAAACAATACAGCACATTCAGCGATGTGTGATGCTTTCAATTATGCGGTCTATCAGTTCCATAAAAAGCGATAGCCATTGCTCTTGCAAAGCAGTTGAAAGCGCGGCAAGGGTCTAAGGGGGTGTATTGAGAGCAGCTAGACGTCTCCCTAAAGCACCCAAGCGTGCTCGATAGGATTCAAGTCCGGGGATCGAGCTGGCCACTCCATGCGCATAATTGTTTCCTGTTGAAGATAATCATATACGATGAGAGCCCTGTGGGGTCTTGCATTGTCGTCCTGTAACATGAAAGCATCACCTATTGCCCCGGCATATGGACGCACATAAGCATCAAGGATGTCATCTCTATAAACATGAGCATTCACGGTTCCCCTTGGAAAAACATGGAGGTATGTGCGTCCACCCAAAGAGATGCCACCCGAAACACAGACACTGCCTCTTTCATATGCATCTCTTTTACGGATGTTTGACGGATGATAACGGATTCCAGGTTCTCTCCATATCAAATAACGCCTGTTATCGCATTCTAGACTAAACTTGGACTCATCTATAAAGAGAATAGCCCTCCTTTGCTCAGGTGTCCAGTGGACATATTGTCATACCCACTGCAAACTGTCCCTCCTATGGCGGGACTTGAGCGGCACACAAATGGTTGTTCGCGTCGCATACAGACCACCTTCGTGAAGCCTTCTACGCACAGTTGACGTTGACACGAACCTTCCGGTGGCTGCAGCAAGGGAGGATCCAAGAAGAGTCGGAGTAGTGGTTCTATTCCTGAGTGCACATAATGTCAAATATCGGTCATGGGCGCTCGTCGTAGCAATTGGCCGTTCTTGGCTGAACCTCCTACGTGCCGAATCTGTGATTTGAAATTGCCTCCAAAGTCTATGAACCACAGAAGGACTCACATTTAGCCGTCTGGCCACTTCTGTTTGACTTTATCTTGCCTCTAGTCTCCCAATGCCTTTCTATCGTAGTTCTGCAGGCAAATGATGCCTGGAGATCATTGCTACGAATTGGCTATCTCAGATTTCTGATGTCACTATCACAGTGAAATATGTGGGCTTGCTCTCAAACATGGACTTATATGCTCCTCGCAGATTACGTATTCCGAATGCAGAGCCACTAATTTGCATATTGGAGTTTTACTCAGTTACTCTTACTTGGCAACATATTCAAATTTTACACGGTTTGGCTTATTTTCGAGGGAGTTATCGCTATTTTTGTGATTGTTTCTTAATTTATGATAACCAGTGTATTAAATTTTGTAAAATTGGATGAGAAACTTACTGAGGAATTTAAGCATTTATCTTGACATGTGCATTTGAGTTTGCCGAAATTCTTAATTTATTTGTAAACTATTTTTCTTACCCTTTTGTTATGCAGTAGTGGAATAAAAAGGTGCATCGTTCATGTTTTTAAATAATTTTAACAAAGTGTAAAACACATTTGTCATTGTTATCGTTTGTAACAAATATGCCAAATTTCAAAGCACGCCTATACATATCCGTACGTCTTAGTAAATTTTCAATAAAAAACTCAAATGTTTCGCAGGTTTTTTCTAGAAATATATCTACTTTAAGGTGATGGGGAAACTTTTATAAGTTATAATTCAAAACATCTTTCGAAAAATTGTTATTAAATTAAAAAATTGTTAAAAATACAGGGTGGTTCTAAATTGTTTTTACAAATTAAGAGAGGGGATAGTACTCATCCAGATGAGCAATAATTACCATAGAACATAGGTTCGCATTCTACTCTGAGAGGCAGAAAAGAGGAATGTTAGAATTTCAACCTGAACTTACAGCAGTGTTAGGAAAGCGAGTGAACGAGACGAAAAGTTGCACAATCAGTTTAGTGAAAACTCACAGAGAGTGCACAAAACGGATAAAACCAAAAACTTGGCTTTCGAGTGTTAATTTGAATTCAGACTTTGATGGCAAATACTCAAATGCACATCTTTGGTTTGCAAGGTCTCAACGTCGCAAACGATTGCAACAAGTTAATAATCTAATCAAGGGCTGAATATCATCAACTAACACCAACTTCCGCTGTATGCCGAGATTTTATTGAAACATCATATGGCACCGGACAGATTTTTAAATTACGAAAAACGGCAAACGAAAACGTATTTAAAATCAAACTGGAAATTGCCTCAAATCCCAAGGCAAACAAGAATATTTGAATTCTCTTTTCTCATTATTTCATTTTTAACAACATGAGAATACTGTTTTGAAGAGGAAACTGCGATACGTCAGACATTACATGCAATCGACAAAGAAAGATAAATTTGTTTTTGTTTTTTTTTGCTTTGAATTTCGAAAAATAAAGTTCTGTCATACATTATGCAATTAAAAAATGATTATAATGTGTTTAAAAAGTTCTTGAAATTTTTTTCATTGGCTTGTCAGTTTCGGAATAAGTAACAAAAATTTATAAAATTTTAAATTCTATCATTACCACATTTACCACCAAATAAAATGTTAATATCCTAGTATATTAACACACCAAATAAATATTAATACCCGCTCTTTTAGTATGAAAATGTTATTTTGTTGCATAACAATTAAATTAAATTTGCTTCTAATATTTACTATACAGTGTCTCACAAAAGTGATGGGACACTTGTGCTTTACAAAAGGAAACTGTAGTAAAATAAATTAAGAAAACATGTAAAAATTTTTTGTGGGTGAGTTTCATACTTAAATTTAGTAACAATTATTACATAACATACATTTTCTCAAAATATTAAAATATTAATTTAATAAAAATATAATTGTTTAGAACGGAGCAAAAAATGGCTCACATAAGTGATGGGACACTTTTCCATCAAATATATATCAAAAAATTTTACTTTTTAAAAGGTTTTAATATTTTGTTGAATTTCCTTTTACTTTTAAAACATGATTTAATCTTCTTAGAATGGATTCGACTATTTTTTTTTTTTTTTTTTTTTGTGATTTCTTCAGTGATTTTACCCCATTTTTCTTGAAGCACCGATTTTAATTGTTCTTTTGAAGAAATGGCGTGTTTGCGAATTCTTGATTCCAATTCTTGCCAAATATTCTCTATGGGATTTAAGTCTGGAGATTGTGGTGGTGCTTTTATTATTTCAGGATAGTTATACAGCAGCCAGAGTCTGACGTTCAAAGCAATGTGCTAGGGGTCATTGTCCTGGTAGAATTTAAAATCGTTATGAAGGTTCAATTTTCGTGCTGAAGATTTTGAATTTTGATTTAAAATGTCAATATACTTGTACCGATCCATTATACTGTCAATAAAAACAAGATTACCAACTCCAGCGGACGACATACACCCCCCCCATACCATAACTCCTCCTCCAGCATGTTTTACTGGTGGCACCAAGTTCTGTTTACGAAATTCTTCCCTGGGTTTTCTCCACACCAAGATTCTACCGTCAGAACCAAATATATTAAATTTACTCTCATCAGCAAATATAACTTCATTCCAGTAATCAGAATTCTTATTTATGTTGGATTTTGCGAAAGCCAGTCTGAGTTTTCTATTCTTTTCACTTACGAAGAATTTTTTTCCGGCTGCTCTACCGTTATATCCAGCAGATCGAATTACTCTTCTAATAGTCTCAGGATTAACAATTACTCCATATAATGCTTGTAAATCAGCAGCAACTTTAGGAGCACTCACTCTTGAATTTTTTTGAATATTTCGAACGATAATTCGCTTTATTCCATCGGATAGCTTTGATGGTCGGCCAGGTCTTCTTTTATCCTGAATCATATGATTCTTTTTATATCGTTTAATGATATTGAAAACTGTTGAATGACTCAAGTTAACTGTTTCAGCAGTTTTTCTAATATATTTTCCACGTTCAATATGCAAATTAATAACTAATTTTCGAATTTCAGGCAAAGTTTCTTTTCGTTTAGCATTCATGGCTGCATAGAGCTAAAAAACACAAAAATTCCAAAACAAACTGGAGAGAAATACTGCAGACGATTTTATAAATTATTGCCAATGGCTTTTGAGTAAAAATAAAAACCAAAAAAAAAATTTTTTTTGTAGTACGTAGTAATATCTAATGGTGTCCCATCACTTATGTGAGCCATTTTTTTGCTCCGTTCTAAACAATTGTATTTTTATTAAATTAATATTTTAATATTTTGAGAAAATGTATGTTATGTAATAATTGTTACTAAATTTAAGTATGAAAAACACCCACAAATAATGTTTACATGTTTTTTTAATTTATTTTATTACAGTTTCCTTTTGTAAAGCACAAGTGTCCCATCACTTTTGTGAGACACTGTATTAGACCTTAAGCAGTGTTTTTATGTCAACTGGAAAGTTAAGCCAAATATTTCTGAATTAAAAGTGGAAGCTTTTCTTTACATTATATGTCACTGAGAGCTAGGTTTTTATCTATGATTTTACATTAATCAATCCGAAGAGATCCATAATAACAATAATAATTATCCCGTATTAAATAACGAAACATAAATTCCATTGTAATACAGACCCATATGTTAAGGTGATAAAATATGGCTGCTTATCTGGCTTACCCTGTATTTAATATTTTTGTATTTGTTCTGCGACGCTAACATATCGTCTGTAAAAATCGTCTGCGAGACTATCAACGCAGTTGCGAAGTGTTACCATGGTTGCCAGTTTTTTCTTTGCCGTTGTTGTTAAAAATAAATAGGGAAATGGTTGTTCTAAAAGATTATTGTTGTGTTTAATTGTTTATTCGGAATACATTTTTATATAGACTGAATGATTTTTACTATTTTATCAGTCACTCTGTTAATTGGTTAATTGTTCATATTTATAATCAGTGCACTGTTTAGCTGATTGTAACTCAGATACACCTCTACCTGTATTTTAACTATCCACAGTACTCATGTGTTGTTCACGTTGTGGATGCCTATTGACAGTACCTAAGTTATAACCATCTACTATGTATAGCTGTGTACATGTGAAACTGAAATTGTTCTCTTTCACCCTCATTACACCCTTCTTCCATCAATGCACCATTGACTCGCTCAGCAATTGTTTGCACCTCCACACGTTTTGAGCACAATAAGCACCAAAGTGTGTTATGTGGACTTTTGAAAGAACTGGAATACATCAGTTTACGTCCTCCTTCGTCAAACATAGGCCTGGGAAGCCAGCGTTCCATGAACTTTTGTAACCAAGTTAATTCCATCAGCCGGGCTACCTGGCCGATATGCTAACTGCCTCAATGGATCGGTTGCCTCGCTGTCGGTGGAAAGAAAGTTAACGCGATAGTCATTAGTAAATAACGAGCAGATAATATGATTCTCAGTAAAAGCCATTATCCTTGGTACGTAGTATGTGAGTAATGTTAAGAGATTAAGGCCGTTTATGAAAGCAAATGGGTTAAATGAAAAGGCTGGTTCATCTTTATTTGTACAATAAATAAAATTACGGCAGATTGTCTACTCATTTTATGAGAGAGCTGACGTTACATGATAAATATTCATTGGCTTTTTTAACTTGACGACATAACCAATATGCAATTTGCTGTAGAAGAATTTTAAAACGATACATAGACATAAAATATAATTGTATTTTAAATTAGCAGTGTTTATTTAAATTTGATTTTTAGTATTTTTATGCATGTCTGTTTAAAGTGTGTTTATGAATTTAATGAAACATGATTTTTTTTGTAACCATATGTGATCATCCGGGATGGAGACATAACATACAGTGCTTTGCAGAAATACCTTGATAAGGGACTGCAGGAAGATTGTGTAGATGTGGCCCAGGTCAGTGTAAATGAAAATGTCATAATTTGAAACTTCGAAATCGGCTGGAAGAAGTTAAGATTATTTATGGGGGATTCCGATAAATGTGGGTTGCATAAGGCCTTACATTGATGTCAATTTCTAGGAGCTCGTACTTAAAATTGTCTGAATAATTTACCTCCGCGTTGTGATGCCTTTGCTGAAAAAAATTATTTAATTTATTGAAAGAAATCAGCGTGCGGAAATTAGGGAGGTAATACCTTATATACCCCTCTTTTAAAGGGCGACTAAGGATTACGAGACACAGTCGGCAAATCCTGGTGGTGACGAATTGGCGTCCACCCCCTTTTAGTTTGGGCAATAGTTGTAGAGCCATTAGGTTATTTTGAAGCAGAAGACGTGAAAAATGCGCAGTCCTCTCGCAGAGGTTCAAATTCTGGACCTCTCGAATACGCGTCGAGTATGCTTCGAGTTATGCCATGAAGGCATGAGGAATGGAGGGAGAAATTATCTTATAAAGTAGATCATTCATGATATTCGTTTAGTGTATGTCTTTCTTCGCCTGCAGCTACTTTAATTGTTTTTCTTACTGATCAAAACTCTCCTTTTCATCTGACTGACATGGTTAATTATCAAAATCTTGATGAATTTATAGTACGTAAGAGTATAATTACGTACATACGTAAGAGCAGTGTAATTAGGCCTTTATTTGTTTATTCATTAATTTTTTTGATTTATTTGTTTAATGTGTATCTATTGTTTTCCTTATTTTTAAGAAATCGAATAAAATGCTCGAAGGCAAAAATGAAAGCATTTATCTTCTCTTTACACAACTCAGTTTGTTTCATCTAATAATTTGGAGATGCTCAACAAACTGGATCAGTTTTCACTTTCCAAGTTTCGAATAACTGATGCAACAAAACTCCACTTTCTTCGATTCAAGTTCGTAACTTACAGATCCAGTTTTTCGCATGCACAATTCTTTTTGATCGGTATATTGAAAATTTAACTTAGGCATTTTATATTTCTTTTAATATTCCATTTATGCACTGTGCCGCTTTATTATTGTTTCGATTTTAATAGGTCCACGAACTATACATATCGTATTTTTGTAAATAGCAGCTACTAGAAAAAGAAAAGAAGATGTTAGTGTAAATGTTCAATCATGAATAATTAAACTGTAACTAGGAACAGATGGAGGGAAGGTGCAAAATAGATGCGTTGAAACGTTTTAATTGCAAACCTTTTTGCAGTTCTTAATCCTATATATAATTCAAACTACTTTTCCTACTTAAAATTAAAAACGTGCATTTTTGTTTCAGACTAATTATTTTTAATACTAAAATGTTAAATGCGGTATAAAACGACATCCATTGCAAGATGCATTCTTTAACTTTAATACATTCAACAAAAAGATGAGGAATGAATTTTAATAGGAAAATAAAATGAATATAATAAAACGTTATAATACATCCGGCAAATCATTTTAATAATCGAATTCGAGTTATCAATAACACTAAAATATACAGTTAAACTGTAATTTCGAAAATTTTATTATTTTGGAATAAATAATGATTTACGTTGTCAATAAATAAGCTTCATAATTATTTTAAACAGAGAAAACGAATTTACATCTGATTTCTTAAATAATATTTCTTCAATCCTAAAAGGCATATTTTTATCATATAAGTCTCGTTTTAAAGAAATTATTAATAATTTTAAAAAATCTCCAATTCTAAGGCACCTTTCCTTTAAAACGAGACTTATATGACAAAAATGTATCTTTTAAGATCGAAGAAATACTGTATAAGAAATAACGTCTAAATTTTTTTCCCTGTTAAAAATAATTATGCAACTTATTTATTGATTACGTGACAAATTATTTATTTTAATAGAATATGCTTTTGTTAATTTGTGAATTATTCTTTGCTTTATTATTTATGTGTCAGGATAAGTTACTGCTGATTATATTAATAATATAGCGTTGTTTTTGCTCCTTTTTTGTCTTTGACTTGCTTTTGATAGAACATGTTACTAGTATTTCAAATGATGAAATTACAAATACTTCTAAAGCACATGTAATGAAGAACGAAAACAATTTCATTTTAGAAATTTTGAATAAACAACAGAATCTTTAAACTAAACTTATTATATAATAGGTTTTCAACTCAGAACCTATGGGATAAAACTCAAAAGGCGCATCTGCACATATCCAGCTAAACTCCTTTTACTTTGAAAATAATGCATTAAAATTTGTATCATATTCAGAATCTGGCAGGTTTCTGTTAGCTTGATCATGTACAAGACTGTTTTTACTTCCTTTTTGGAAGTAAAGGAAGTTTTGTAATCTCCAAAACTTTGGGTATCATATTTCACCGAAAATATCCATTTTGATCAGACTCGAATCCATTAGAACGAGGTTCTTTGACATCTATACGTATAGACAGAATAAAGAATTCTTTTCCCAAAACGGATCGTAAAATGGATTTAAAATGGTTTCAGAGGAGGATTTTTTTTTCGTGACGTACGTATCTTGCATAACTCAAAAATGATTAGTAGTAGAAAGTTGAAATTTTGTATATGGGACTACTATAACATGTCGGCTGAGCTTTTCGTGTTCTGTGTTCTTATATGTTGGTAAATTGTGCATTTTTTGCTTTAAAAGTGATTGAATTTTGTTGTTCTTATGCTCCGGTTAAGGATTTTACGCCTTTAGTTAATTTTCACGCTATTGCTATGCAATTATCAAAAATTTAAAAGTTTAAGTGATGCTAATCCTAACGAGATTGCCATTTGTTAATGTTTGAAACTCTTATAAGAATAGTGAATTAAGTCAGTTTTTGCACCAACTTCGTTGCCTTTTTAACGAATAGGAATAAAACCAAACATTGAATTTTGTGCACCGAAAAATCTGTCTTCCTGCCCGCTGGCCGAATCGCTTTTTTTTTTTTTTTTCTTTTTCGTAGAAAATCTAATGTTAAATGAAAAAAAATTAACTCTTTTTTTAATTTATTTGGTGTTTTACGTTCTTCTGTATTTCACAATTTTTAATGAAGATGTTTTCAGTTTTTATGCATTGTTGGTTTTTTGCGAAGTGAGAACTGAATTAATTGACTGAGAAATACATCTCTAATGAAATTCGAGGAAAAATGTTTCAATCAAATGCAGCCAAAAATGTGTATAATTTAATACGCCGTACAAGGAAGTTAAGTGTTGTCCGCATAAAATGCTCTTTATTTGACTAATAACCCAAAATTTTATTTCCATTTTTCATTGGTTTATTTTTAAAGAAATTCTTTCGATATTTGTTCAAGCATAACAGAAACATTCTTAAATATATCATTATTTATTAAGTAAGAATATTTTAATTTAACTAATAATAATAGCAAAGACATAATAAAGCAACAATCCATCTTGCAACACACGGAAAAATGCGGATAAAATCTTGCGAAATAATATACTCTGATGTTATTTAAATAAGAACGCAGAACAAAATACTACGCAGTACTTATGTAAATTTACGTCACTGAGATACAAAACAGAACATTAATGGAAAATAAAAATGCAGAGAAATACGCTATTAGACTTATATATCTCGAAGATAAAAGTAGTATTTCATCTGACGGTAAATGGACAAGTTATATTTAGTTGGAAATATCACTTCGAAATATATACATAGTCCTTACTTACAGTACCTTAGACATCTTATTAATAAACACTCTTATTTTCAGATCTTTAATGTTCATGTTTTTATACTATATAATACGGACGAATATTTAGTGTAGTATTGTTTTTGTTCTTTAGTATTTTGGTTGGTTTACCGAATATAAAAATACCAGTATCTTACATACTGTTAGGAATTTTGCACATATGTAAATGATTTTAGTGATATTATGCAAGAAATTGTAATATTTTTTTTTTTTTTTTTTTTTTTTTTTTTTTTTTAATATAACATGGAAAGGGAAAGAAACGACAAGAGGTTTTACCGGGAAAGTAAATATACAGGGGCAAAAGTCTATTTAACAATGAGTAAATAGCTATCTCGCTAAATTGGCGAGATATCACAAAGTTGGCGATGGTTTGGGCGACTAAATTTTGTCGCCAAATTCGGCGATGTAATTTTTTTTTTTTTTTTTTTTTTTTTTTTTTGTGCTTATTATGTGCTTCGCCATTAGGCACTACACGGAAAGGGAGGGATGCCCCGTGGAGGTCTTTTTAAGGGAAACTGGTTGGTATCCACGTTACACATAGGAAAAACCACAAAAACGCCCATGCAGCCAGCCCTGAACTGAACACTGGTAGTTCGGTCCAGGGTTCGCCGGGACTCGAGCCCTGGACCGAACTACCAGTGTTCAGCGTCTTTTACCCCTCGGCCGCTGATGGGCCTTGTAATGGGTATTGTAATTGAATAATTGTAATTGATGCTATATGTAGCTGTAACCGTATCTGCCCCTCACATGACTTCCAGTAATTTCGAGAATTGGGAAGTACTAGAAATCTTGAAGCAGCCGAGAGAAAATTACGTATGTAAGACTGAAAAGGACTGCCTTTGTGGAGGACTTTCTAAGGGAAACTGGCTTATATCTAGGTTACACATGGGATAAACCACAAAAGCGTCCATGGAGCAAGCTCGGTAGCCGGGATCCGCATTGATATGTGCATTGAGATCGAATTACCAGTGCTCTTAATTTAGAACTTTTATATCTTAATTATTTAACCTCAGAATATTTATTTCTTAATTATTAAAAGTATTATTAAGAATTTTCATCAGTTTATCTAAGTTTAACATTATAATGACTTCTGTTATCTTCCGAAATCTTTTTGAAGAAGAGAAATTCTTTGAAACAGATGAAAAATATATTTATTCCTTTATTTTTTCCTGCCCCACCCGCTACATGAAATACTAGTTTAAGTAATCAATCTCAATGCACATGCTTAAGAATTAAGAATAGTATTTTAAAATTTATGTCTTCAGTTGCAGATTCAAATCCGGTAGGCAGAAACAACTTGAAAGAAGAAAAAGGCACGCTGGGAATTTTTTCTGAATAAACTTCAGAAAATATGAGTGCGGTTACTTCCAAACTAAACACTCTGCGATCTTCTATAGACAACTGCAATCCGGAAACAAGCTGGAAACATCTAAACTCATCACTTATCTAAAACACGTCGGGTAGTTTATTTTTATTACATAAGCCCATTGTTGCATTAAAACTTAGCATTGTGGCCATCAAGATGAACACAAAAGGTTGCGCGGCAACTGGGACCACCTGAGAAGCGGCAGAGAAAGCGAAATCTCAAGGTCGGAAGCAAGGTCGGTAGCACTATAATTGTTTCAGACGGTGTCCGTGTTCCCTAGCGTGACTGATGCACCTAACATTCTAGCCATATCTTAAGTAACCCAGTCACGTGACGCATTGATTCAAGAGAGGAAAAACATAAGCAGACTCTCTTTTCTGAGCAATTATTTGTTTGTTGTTACTTGTTCGAGGCATTCACGTGTAATCTTGTTTAATGGAGTGTGGCTAAAAGTATTTTATATCGCAAAGACTAGAAAAATCTTTCGAGTAAGAGCATGCAGTAACATGTTGCGAACTTTGTACCTAATAAATATATATATATATATTAATTAATTAAAAATTAAGAAAAGATCTAACATTATATTACGTCCAAAGGGTCGTCTTTTCCATTTACACACATACAGGTTTCAAGAGCATTCGGACTAACCCCTTTTTGGGATAAAAATATTTCAAAACACCTTTAGAATTTCCGATAGATAGTCTCGCGCGCTGGAGTTAAACATGTTTTCCTTCTCGTACAGTATTGCCACCACTAGCTTTGAAATCGTTGAGTCTTTTTAATCAAAAATTAGTTAAAGTTTTGAAAAACATGAAATAGATAATAAAATTAATTCTAAATTTAAAATTAGGTCTTCCAAAGACCCATATTCGGATAGAGGACTATGTTATTCAGAACTGGATGGCTTTAGGTATCTTTCCTAATGCGAGAAACATACATACATTCATGTAGTTTCTTCATTATTTAAGTTCTTTAAATATAATGCAAAACGATAATATTTGGTGGCAACAATTCGAAATAAGATTCAATGCGTTTAGTGATTAGGCGCAAAATGATGTTTCCGAGATTAATAGACCTTTCGGGCTAACACCTCTTAGGCTAATAAAATAAAATAATATCCAGTTTAGAAAAAATAAAAGTCCACGAGTTATTCAGTGTTCCTTCGCTAACCATAGTCGAAAGAAGAAATGAAGCTATTAGTAAAGGGGGTTTTAAAAATAATATTTAATTTGCATCTACCTTTGTAATAAAATAAGTCTTCCTATTTAGTGAAAGTCCTGACTACCAAATTATAAATAATGCTTGCCAACGTCCAAGATGGAGGGGAAAACACTTTGAATTTCTTTTAGCGTACAGGACGTTATCACAGAAGGGGCTACTAATTTCGTTTTGGCATTTTGCGTTGACTCGGTATAAGCGGCGAATTACTTTTTAAATTTTTGCCACCAAATATTAGAGCCTTGTTTTATATTTAAAGAAATTAAATAATGAAGAATCTGCATAAATGTATGTATGTTTCTCGCACTGTGAAAAAACAGCGGCACCTGCAGTTTTCAATAACGTAAGTCTCCACCTAAATATGGGCATCTGGAATAACAAATTTGAAATTTGTCTCATTATCTTTTTCCTATTTTGTAAAGCAATTATGAGTTTTTGATTAAGAAACTCAACGATTTCAAAGCGAGCAATGGCAACACTATACGGGGGGGGGGAAAGCATGTCCAGCGCGCGAGACTGTGTATCGAAAACTCTAAAGTTATTCTCTTTTAAATATTTTTGGATATTTCTGTTGAATTGAATTTTATGGTTTAAGTACGAAAAGCATGATATCTAATAAATAAAGGTAGCACACAAAACGTTTAAAAATGCCTCTTTGGGCGTACATTAAAATCTGAAACCTTTCAGATTTTTTTTAATACTGCAAGTAGTATATTTGTATTATGTAAGTTCGTTTTTTATACCTTCTTTAAGGAAAACTTGATTAAGTGTACCTCATTTAGCTTACTACGTGCAGGCCAATAGAAGATTTTTCTCTTTTAAGAAGAAAGACGAATACAGTGAGGAAAAAAATGTATTCATACACCTTGCATAAAAAAGTTTTTAAGCCAATTTATTTTATGTAATACACATTTGTTTAAATTTAGATGAATGATAATATATTGGTTGAACTTTATGGAAATCAGAGAAGCGGAGTTCAAAATTTTTTTCAGTGTATTTAGGTTTTCCGAGTATTTCTCTGTTTCAATTGCCTTGTGGTTAATAATATGGCTTGATAAATTCTGAAAAAAAAAAAAAATGCATTAAATTGTTTTCTTTCATTTATCCACAAATTTAACTTTATCTGAAAAGCAGTTACAGTCCCAGTCAATTGAAAAAGGGTTTTTTTTCTTTCCTCTGGAGTTTTTTCAATTTAGCTGTTATATCCGTGAGAAAATACAGATCGCATAACCAATTATTATCGTCCAATTCTTTATAACTTTCGTTTCCGGATTCCAAAAACTGCTTTATTGGCGAAAGAAGTTCTACAAATCGTTGAAGTACTTTTTCCCCGCTAAGCCATCTAACATCGGAATGAAGCAATAAGATTCCATGTTCGTCATCAAGTTCATCAGTCAGCAATCAATTATTTTATAACGCTTTGCAAGTTATCTCTTATGACTATAAATGCTTACCATATTTTAACAATTAAGAAATATAAATGGATGGTTATTTTAAAAATGTTTTTGTTCATAGTGCCTAATCGGGCTGGCGAGCACATACAAAACGATCGGCGAGCAGAAGGTTGGGCACCGCTGATTTAGGGAATGTGTATGAAACTGGTAAAAATAAACGCTTCTAGTAATGCAATCTTTCAATGTGCGAGGTTCCCTTAAGTTGATTAATCAATTACTTTAGGTTTTGGATCTGTACTGTCACTTATTCTTTCCGTTTTCCCGCCAGAATTCAGTTCTCGTGTATTTCAGGTTTGAGTTCTGAGACTATAAGACACAGCGTATTCTGCCACTCCTGGTCATTGCACTAGGTCGCTATCTTAGACAAGAGTTCTTGTCTTCGGCCTAATTGCCGATATAATTTACCGACGGGAAAGTGGTTAGCAACTTTGACTGCCCTACCGAAGGGCCAGGATTTGAATACCGGTGAAGGCATGGATGTAAATTGTCTGTCCCTTCAGAAAAGGCTATCGAAGCCCACCTAATAGGTGCCACCATAATAAAGTGACCATCGCTTCCGGCTTTAGGTAATGACCAAAACCAATAATGGCTATTGCTCACCATTGTGTGTGTGTGTGGGGGGGATAATTCCACGCCGGTTAAGTTTTGAGCCAACTTCGCATTAAATTTATTGTGTAACCTTTGGCTACCAGTTTCTTTGAATTTAAATTTTACATTCGACACAAGTCATTTCGTCACAAATTATTGTCTGATTTGCAAGTACAAGGTGGGCCTTCCGTTTTTAATTTTAATCACCCTTCCCAAGTTTCAGTTGTTATTTTAGACTTAGCTATTATTCGCTTTAGTCTAGTCAGTTTAGATAATTGCTAAGCGTGTTAAACTCTACAAATAAAACTATGGCTCCGTTATATAGTCCCAAACCGCCAAGCTTATGATGAACAATCAAGCACGTTAACATGAAAGATATATGACGAAATAAAAGAATAGAATTCAATACGTGAAATAATAGAATAATGATACGTGAAGAAGTAATAGAATAATGATAGATGAAGAAATAATGGAATATAATAAGATACATGAAATAAAAGATATAATACAAATTTTTCTGGTATTTTAAGAAACTTAAAATTATTGGGAAAACCAGTGCTCACATGTGAAATACATTCTATAGAAAGCCTTCTCGCAGGAAATATGAATTGTTTGAAACACAAATCACATTAAAGAAATTTGATTATTTTCCATGCTGTGAAAAATGCTTTCGACTTTTCAGTAGCTAAAGTTAAGTATCCCTAACTCAGTCATGTAAAATATTATACTTCCAAGGAACTAAATTGAATTTGTAAAGGTATTAAAGAAGGTATATAATAGTATAAATGACTTTCATTTTTGCCATCTAAAAAACTTTGTTCAAGGCTACTAATCATAATATTTTGCTCCAAGAAATTATTAGGTTTGCTTACAGGAATTTCCCTCATAACTACATGAAATATGTGAATTGAATATGCAGGTTTTATGTGAAAACTACGATATAATCAAAAGCACAGCCCAAATAACAAGAACTTCTTGTGTTTTATTTTTAGAATGAATATAATCTTTTGCTAAATTTAACAGGAAGAATCATTAAAAAAAGTTGGAATTCATAGTATTTAAAAAACTGAAATTTTAATTTCAAAAAGGCGTAAACACGAATAATTTTCTTATTTAGAATATTTTATAACCATAAATATATGCTTACAACCAACAAATTAAAAAAAAATGACTTTTATCGACGCGCTATATATGTTCGGAACCTTTCCCTTTTTTTCGGGGGCGGGCAGTATTACACTTTTGAAATCCTTTCCTTAAGTATATTTACTCTTAACATATGTCCTACTATACTGAACGTTGATTCTTCAGAATTCTGTTGATGCTTCAGTTTTGAAATAATTTCAATTGTTTTATTTAGTTGTTTCGGTTGATTCTACATTTCTAAAAGTTTCTTCAATAGTTAATTTTTTTCTAACAGAGACCTCTATAATACATTTGACTCAGCTGCAATTAAAACAAACTGTAACTGTCGAATGATTAAAATACACACATGCAGATACTTCCAAACTATCCTCGAACGTTATGATATAAGAATGATGCGCTAAATTCACGCTGATGAAAACATTCTCGTATTTAAGAAGTCCTTTAATCTGAAAAGCTTTGTCTCAGCTTTCTGCTAAGATGTTTTTTTTTCAGGCAATTAATGAGATTTGTTTTATGAATGTACATTGGGAATGTTGAATGGAAGTCGCAGTGCCCTCTGACTGCGGGCTACGGATAATTTCGGTTAACAGAGGATTCCAATGCAAATTTCCTGCAATAGCCTTAGCCGTGAAGCATAGATAGTAGTTTTTTATTATTTTCCTCCAGAGGACGCACAACGACAGCCTAAGCATGACAACAAGCCTGTTGCCTCCATCAGGGTGTAGAGTATAGTAGAAAAAAACGAATTGGGAATTAGTTACGAATAATAACCACACATGTCCCTATTGGCGTTGCATATGGGCATTTTGTTGTCTGCCGTGTGGTAGAACAAGCGTTACCAGTTCTCTGAGCTTTGCTTTAGCAGTACACGTTGACAACTCATCACTGCTTACTGGCTATCTTTACTCTATGATATTTTATTCTTTCCATTTTATTTTATTTATTACCCACCGTTGCCATATCTCTTTGTAGATCAGATAAGAGCAGAAAATTCGATTTCGTATGTCGCAGTTTAAAGCAGAATGGAGTGCTAAATATTTTATCGTAGAATTGAATAACAAAGTATGTTTAATTTGTAATGATAAAATAGGTGTATGAAAATAATACAATATATGTCGTCATCACCAAACTAAGCTCTTGATACATTAATAAATTGTAAGAATTATGTTAATTTTATTAACAGTTAAATTTTAAGTTAAAGTTCCTTTCCTGTCAAATTCTTAAATTCAGCTTACTACTTCCGGCCAGAACGTAGTTTTGGAATCTTGCTGAATATTTATTGAGGAGGAGCGGTATTTAAACCACGAAGTTACTTACTGAGTTAGAGAGAATCAGAGTTTCTGATTTACGCGCGTCTGCCTTTTTGGCCACTCTCTCTCTCAAAACTGTTATTACGCTCGGCCGTACTCAGGCCCTTGCTAAGCTTCGTAGTCAAATAAGTTAAGGAGCCAACTCGATTTGAACCTTGATAGCTTCGGCTATACTTCTTTAGTTAATCTTAGTTTTAGTTAAAGTCTTAGTCTTTTAAGTTCAAGTCCAAGTGCGGGCTTTGCTTGTACACTCCCAGGCGGAGTTTGTTAAATCTTACTGGAATAATAAAGGGTTAGCTACCCTTCTATCTTGTTGTTTCTTGTCACCGAACTCAGGCGATTATTCGCTTATCAGTTCTTAGATTCTTCACTTCCAACATTAACTTAGAATTCCAAAGTAAGGAACTCTATACAATATTCGAAATTCACAGAAACTGAAAGATCGCTAAAACTGGAAAGTTTAAAACAAGGTTTTTTATCGCAGCGCAATTTATTCGTAAAAATGAAAAATTACAATGAAGCAGTAACTAAAATTAGCTTACGAATACTTATTTATTAGCTACTAAATAGAAATCATACACCGATGGTTAATTAATCAAATCATGTTTTCTTGTGCAGCCGAAGAAATGTGGCCATAGAAAATGGATTTGTTTCAGTTTTTCAGTCTGTCGGCAAAAACATATGTTAGAAGAGTTGAGAACATCAGGAGCGACATCAAGAATGAACAACAATCCAGTGGTTTTATTGGCTATTGACGAATGATATTGTCTGTTCGAATAATGGCGAGGCGTATCTAACAAAGTTCTAAAATAAATCTAAATTTCTACATGTGTGATTTAGCCGTACTTCTCTCTAAATCAACATTCCATCTAATTTAAAAGGGAATTTATTATAATACGAAAACATTTAATCTAATCTAAAATCAATTTAACATCTCATCCGCAGCATTCAAGCGGCTTCAAACAAATCGAAAAGCAAGTTCTAAAGTTCAGACAGTTGCCACTTAAAGCGAATTCTGTAACATAATTGGCGCTTGTACTGAGTTTGGGTTTGCCACTGAGAGGCAGGGGAAAATGTCTATTCGAACCGGAACATCGCTCGATGGAGGTGAATTCTGAGTTTGATATGAACAAAGAATTAACTTCTATAAATAATTTTGGAACACGTACAAGAAAAGATATCTTCAGGGAAGTCGACAATACGCTAATGCAGTACAGTTTGCAATGAAATCAGGTAAAATATGTCATAACTGATGATATGTGGAACAGGGAAAGGATTAGCGGGACAAAGTTTAAAGACTTGTGAAAAAGCTAAATACTCAACTCATCTATTTCAATGATTATTTAACAGTCCTCAGTCTAACAAAGTTTTATTGAACCACTTGTGCCAGTCTATGCCAAATAAAATTATTCATTTGCCCTCATAGACTTGTCATGGCTCTCATTGCCAATTTCCTGATATTTTGCTCCAAATGGGAAATTTTCCCAGAAGGATTATTAATTTCATTTTGGCATTTTGCGTCGAACCACTACAAGCATTGTTTCCCTTTTCAAATTGTTGCCAGCAAATATTAGAGCCCTGTATTATATTTAAAGAAATTAAATAACGAAGAATCTGCATGATGTATGTATGTACCTACCTCGTACTGTGATAAAACAACGGTACCTAGAGCCATACAAATTTGAATAGCGTAAATCTTCCATAGAATATGGGCATGTGGAATCCCTAATTTGAGTTTGAAATTTGTTTTTATTATCCATTTCATATTTTGTCACACTTCAACGAATTTTTGATTAAATCTCTCCCACCTTCTTGGCCTGCCTTCGTGGTGTAGTGGTCTGCTCGCTGAGCACGTATTCCAGAGGTTCGTAGTTCGATTCCCGGCGAAGGCGTTGCATATTTTTATCTTTCCTACTTCCAAAATACCTAATGTCTCTAGAAACTAAACGATTTAAAAGCGAGCAATGGCAACACTAAAAAAAACATCTTTATCTCCAGCGCGCGAGGCACTGTATCGGAAATTCTAAAGATATGCTCATTTTAAAATTACTTTGCGATATTGCCGTTGAACTGAATTTTATGGTTTAAGTGCGAAGAACGTGATATTTAATAAATAAAAGTAACACACAAAATGTTAAAAAAAAACGCCGCTTTGGACGTAATAATGTCAGAAACCTTTCAGACTTTTTATTATTATTAATATTTATTTATTTGCTGATTTTTGAAGCCGAAGATCCTGACCAGCCCTACCATATAACGCTTCGATAGATCAGCAGTAGAAAAGTTCTGTTGAAATTTTCTAACTTGAAGAAAAAAATGGAAATTGTTTTAAATGAGATAAACTTCTCACAACCGCTATGATTGAATAGTGAAAATTAGCATTTTCTACATACATCGTGGAGTACAGTAAAGAAATTAAAATTACACGGAAAAAACACAAATAACGTTAAACAAGTTGATTATTTTCCATGTTGTAAAAAATTTCAAATGTTAGGGAAATACCCATTCCAAAACATATTAGCAGTAAATATGTTTTCTGAAAACATAAAAAACAGTATTCAGAAAACATATTCGCTGCTAATATGTTTTCTGAACTTAAATTACAGTTACAACAGCGTGTTTTGGATATTTCTGCAAATGCAAAGACATTTTTATATTTCAAAATCCATTTGACTATACGACTGAAAAGCTTCCGTCAGACCTTCAACTGAAACTGACTGATAGGCGAAATGATGTATTAAAAACGATATTTAAAACTGTTATCTAATGCAGTTCTGTAAGTATCTTTCAGAAGATAAATTACAATCTTATTCACGGGGATTGGTCTATATTTATGAATACTTACTAGTGTCGAAACGAAGTGTGTAGAATCTCAATGCAGATCATTATTAACAAATGACCGTTCGTTCATTGTTAATCGTAGGAAGTGCTAACTTCGAACTTCAATATTTTGAAATATTATCTCAGAAGAAACAAATAATTGTATTCATCGCATTATTATACAATTTAACGCTTTCTATAATGATTTTTAACAATAAATGTAAATATATAAGTGTCAGCAAAATGTGCATAAACATTCTGCAAAAATATCATTTTCTAATTTTTTTTTTAATTTGTTTTTCGAGAGAGGAGGTACACGAGCCTAAACATTTTACTATCTGCGTTTCTTAGAAAATGTTTGTCATGCCTTGGGTCAGGTTATCGGAACATGGCGAGATCCATGAACGCTTCTAACACTTTGAGCTTTACAGCCTTTAACACTTAAGAAACATTTTGCTTTCGTAATTATGATAGCCATAAAAATGTTGTTTGCCAAATATGGTTTGCATTTATTCTTTAACAAACGAAAAACTCTAGAAGGAAAAAAATTTAATTAATTTTAATCTTTTTTTCTGCGTTGAAATTTAGGTAGCGATTAAAAAATTTATATGCTTCACTGCATATTGAATGTTGTTGCTGTAAAGCCCTTTTACATTTAAACACACGTTGTTAACTCATTTCTGCATGGGACATTTTATTTTCTATCATGGTCAATGTATTGGATATGTACGAAGTATCAAAGAGCATCTTATGGCGTTATCTACCTGTACGAAAAAAAGAGCTGTCCATCCTAAGAGAAGGATAACCTTTGCGAAGGATTTTATAAAAGAAACTTGCTAGTATTCACGTCACACATGGGGAAACCAATTATGTAGACAGCCCGTTATCTCGGATAGATGGAACAAATAAAACTCTCATAGAACTCGGGACGAACTTCCAGTATTCAGCAGTCTCTAAGCACTCGGGCATTGGCTAACCACTATTATTGTCGGAAATGTTAACTAACGAAAGTTGCATCTTTTTTTAAATTTAAGAAGTATATGTATCATTTCACAGGAGCTATATGACGTCATGTCAATAAAACATTTCTGTAAAACAGAGGAAACCTTTCTGATAGATAAGCTTTGGGTTAAGGTTTCTAATTTTTCGAACAATCAGTCCATGCCCTAAGCCGAATATTTTAGGAAATCATCCTCTTCCTTTCGTAAAAGAATTATTTAAAAAAAGTCTTGTCTAGAAAGAATTTTACATACTTCATAAGTTAGTTATATTGCTTATTATATTATCTTAACATAACTTTTTTTTTCTGAATTAAAAAGTATTTTTAAAATTAGAGTACATACAATAGAACCTCATTTATCCAAACCATGCAAATTACAACTTTTATCAGACAACTCATAAAAATTAAAAGTAAAAATAACTATTTACAATATTATCTAACGAATGTACGCTGAAGAGCCAAAACATTAGGACCACCTATTCAATAACGCGTTGCGCGACCTTTGACCTGCATAACAGCTGTACCTCGCCTTGGCACGGAGGCCAGAAGTTGTACAAAGACACTGGAGACAGGTTGTACAAAATGTCAAAACAGCGGTGAGGCAAAATCGACATATTCTGACATGGTGCTGTACTAGCTCTGAGCTGCTGCTCAATGACATCCCAAATGTGTTCTATTGGAATAAGATCCGACGAGTTAGATGGCCAGACATTAGTTGGGATTTCTCTTTATGCTCTTCGAACCACTCCAACATAGTTCAAGCCTTGTGATATGGGTCGCTTTTCTGCCGGAAGACTCTTTTCTATTTGGGAAGACAGATGACGGTAAGGGGCAACTGATCCGCAGTTATGTTCACGTAGGCTGCAACTTTCATGGTCTGTTCTACCAAAACTAAGGGTCCCAGAGCCGCTCATGAGAACGTCCCGCAAAGCATAATACCGCCACCACCAGATGACCAGCTGTAAAGGGGAGAATAATTGTTCGTCTGGAAGACGGCGTACACTCACACGATCATCGACGTGTGCTATCCAGAACACTGCAGCACATATTCACATTTTTAACACCATTTTGTAAAATAACAAAATAAATATTATTCTTAAAATTTTTAACTTTGTACATTTTCATGAGTAATAAAGAAATACATTTATGAAAATATATACGTTTGTAATTTTGGACAAATTTGAGCAGAATGATATGGAGACAGAAACAATTTATATTCCCAAATAAAACTTCAGAAAAAGTGACACATCAGTGGTACCTGCTGCCACAAACGTAAACGTTGCTGCAACACACCGGCGGATCACGAGGCCCTAGAAACAAACCTATCATGATCCACCGGTGGGTCATATGGCAGTTAAGGTTTTAAAACATTTTATAAATTAATTATTGTCTGCGAATTTTCCTATTTGGTAGCGTAGTAACGTTTAGCTAGCTTTGTACAGCAAAAATGTAATTTAAAATAATTCTATTAAGCAATGTTGATACTTTGAAATATTTTCTCATTAGACTTATTTTTCATTTCCTGTTCAAGCACATAATATATTAAATTCGCCTGCCTTTATTTTTGTGTTTTTAAAATGTAAAATACAGTGGAACCTCGAGATATAAGCACTTCTATATACGAGAAATTCGAGATACGAGGAAAGTATGAGCGAAACATTCGTCTCTAAATACCAGCATTGACTCGAGTAACGAGCAACGATCCAGGCTGTTGGTATGCGATTTCCAGATCGGGCTGGACTCGGGGAATCCCCTCGTCAGATCACTCAATGTTCCTTGATTTACATGTTTGTACACTTGTGAGTAAATTGTTTTTTACATTAAAATCAGGTACAAGTTGAGTCGAAAATTAATTTTTCTCAAAGCCCCTCTAAAGTTCTTAATGAAAACCGAAGTGGATGGCCTATTCAGATTCAGAGGGTCCAGAGGAAATGGCCATGCAAAGAAATTTATTCGAGAAATGTGCTGTAAACTATAACAAGACAATTGTAGCAGCTGTTTGGTTCGTTAAAAAAACATCTTTGAGGGAAATTCTGTGCAAATGATAATCTCGTCCCGAGATGATTCGTATTTTGAATCAACGTATTTTGAATACCACTTAAATTTTACCACTTCTAGAATTTTCGTGCTCAATCTTTCGGATTCAGAATCGATGAGTCTTTTATCAGTTACTTAATCTATACTGCTTTGAGACTAGATAAGCTCAAATATCATGTACTGTGTAATTTTAATATTTACATGTGATTTGACAAAATCTGGGATTTGTCTAACATTTTGGTCTGAGTTAAAGAAAGAAGAGCAAATTCTTGCTCTTTAATTCATTTAACAAAATTAAGTATTTACACTTATCTCAAAGGAAAAGAATGAAAATTGAGAAATTGAAGGAAAATTTAGGAATTCAAGAATAAATAATTACTGAAACTAATGTAAGTGCATGTAACAATGAAAATCTCGCAAATATTTCGGATTTTCTTCCAAACTTTAAATAACTTCTCCTAAAATCTCTTTCAAATTTTATCACAAAGTGTATGCTTTCTCAAGTTAAGTTACCTAATGCGAATCATATCATTTCTAATGAACGTCGAGAAAAATTACACAATACTTCAAAGGGAAAAACGCAATAGATCTTCGGCTTACATCTCCGAATCTTAGTAAATTGTCCTTGTTATTTACGGTATTGGTATGAAGTTATAAACGAATTAAAAATCTGCATAAATTAAATCATATTTTAATTATACAATTTACATCACTATTTATTGAATGAACGTTTTTCGTTTTTAGAAGCCTTTCTCACTGAAATAATTTTTAAATTATCTAGTACATCGTAAATACTTTCTAAATTATAGATTTTTCAATAGGCTAAAGAACTTTTACTCTATTTATAATTAATTATTTACAATAAATGTGCCTTGGAAAGGAGTTAAAATTTTCATTTTTTTAAAGTAATATGTGTTTTTTTCACCAATGCATTTGTTGTTCAAACATATTAAACATATATTTTTAATTAAAAGCTTATTTTAGATTTCTGTACTAAAATATAAAAATTTAAAATATAAGTAAAAACGTACGCATCAATAAGCTGTCACTAAATAAAGTCCTGAATTAAAAAAATTAGCAGATCTCTGAAATGAGGTAATTTGCAGTAATTTTTATTGATATAAATGTAACTCCTTATAATATTACACTTCTTGCTCAAACGATAGGCAACAAAGGCAAAACACGGAATCAAACCAAAATGTTTAATGTACACGCTTGAAATTGATCCAAGAAGTTTTGAGGCATTACTGTACCACATAGCAAAAGTCCAAATGGGTCGGAAGAATGTGCAATGGAAATATCACGCTAATAACGGGTATGATATACACTAGTTAAAATGCTGCTTGATAATGGCGAGTCAAGATGGCAATAAGGACATTGATTACCTGTTGTGGCTATTCATCTCCTAACATACCCAACTCTAAGTGATTCAGTTGGTGATCTTGCATAAATGTCGCGTCAGTACCCATTACAGTGCTAAAAGGAAGCACAAGAGGGTGTAGAATTTCTTCGCGATTTCGTATGTATGTGATGGAATCACCAGGAATCACGTAGGCGTCGGTGCAGCCGGTCGTTGCTATAACAGCTATACAAGTAAGCCTTCTTCTCTGTAATGGTCTCTTTCGACGATGGTTGGCGCCAGATAGCGTGTTCCTGGTCCTCGCAATATCATTCCCCCTTCGGAAATCGTTCTGAATATTAAATCCAGACTCATCCGTCCAACGTACTTGTCTCCAACTATGTTCACGGGCCCAGTTCAACCGCGCACCGACATGCGATGGGGATAAAGGTCCCACGTCACAAATCGCAGGTCGTCGGGTGCACACTCCACTTCATGCATTCGACGCGACGCAGTTTGGCGGTATATGGTCCATACTACAGCAGTAGAGAGATGTGACGCCAGTTATCATGTTGTTATTGATCTACATTGTCTTGCATTTAATAACAGAAAGTAATCGTCTGTCGTTGTGGTAATCCTCCGGCGCCCAGACCCACGTCTTCTGCAAAGGTTTTGGTTCCTTTAGTAACGATTCCGAAGCCTATTGATAACATTACGATGCACATTCAGCTCTCTCGCAACAGCGGATTCTTTTGCATCAGTTTGCAACATCTTGACAGTCCTCCAACGGATTTCATCCTGCAAATGGTACCTTCGACTCATGCTTTACGCTTTGGCTGTCTCGGATTACATGGAACCATCGCTGCCTACGAATTGAATGCATAGGTCCGGCATGCCCCTTTTTAAAGCGTTGGTTGTGGTGGGAATAAGGAATAGCGTTTTATGGTAATTTTGGTTGCTTGTTTGCATTCGGCGAATGCAACCTCATATGTAAATTGTATGTTTTAATTCCCATTTTCACATTCGTGGTTTTCTTTTAGAGTTTGTTGCTTATTTTTTGAGACGAGTATATATATATGCGAGGCAAGTCATTAAATACTTCAAGGCAATTGGGAGGCTGGAAACTGAAATTGGAATTGCTATACTCAGAAACAGAACTGCCTTGCTTATCTACACAGCGAGAACTCCGCAGGACTGGCTAATTTGCTTCTCAACTTGGAAAGAGATTGTTCCCATGTCATCCGTTTTAATGAGATATTAATTCCATACATACTAACTGGAGTTCACGCTCTGTTAATGAAGAAATGTTTCGCCAAACCGAATAGTACGATTTATTTAATCAAATTAATACTTTAAATATTTTTTAAATGCCAAAGGAGAAATCAAAGACGTTGTAAGGAAACCGTTAACTCTATAGGTATAATAATGAACAAATAATAACGAAATAACCAAGATGTAACAAATTTGATAGAAGTTCCAGTGTCTTAACTAGTGATGTATGCGAATAAGTAAAATGACCATATCTGTGCTGACTGCGTTTCTTTATACTTTAAATTAACGGAAACAAATATTTTTAAATGTACATTGATTTTTAGGATATCCTGTATTAAATAATTAAAAATTATTTTAAGATTCAAATATGTTGTGAGCAATAAAATCACAGATATTTAGGTTAAAATAACACGCCAAATAATGATTATTGCAGAAATCCAACAACAATCAGCGTTACATTTGTAAATTTTCCAAATTTTTTAAATCAAATTTACAAATATGACGCTGATTCTTGTTGTTTGACTTTTCCAATAATCACAGATAATGCAAGAAAAATATACTCACATTGATTTTCTGTGTAGGAATCTCAGTTGAACTTGTAAACCTCGACTCGTTTTCACTATGTGACGCATTCCATAAAGAAACATTCATCAAAGAGGTTAAGCCATCTGTTTTGCAAACAGTTGAATAAATACCTTCTTGCCTCAGCATGTAGTGAAGCGCCGTCCACCCAAATATGCAACCAGTAAAGATGTATGTTTCGAGAAGTCCATACCAGAGGATAAAATACCGTGTAAATTGTTTCATGATGGCGTTATAATCTTACTCGATTTACCTGAAATGAAAAATAAGCAATGAGAGCAGACAGATAGAATAATTCGGAGAGGTTCATTGTCAGCAAAGCGCAAACTGTAATTGTAAAACAGATTAGTGCTACATGTAACTCAAGTTGTCATACGATACTTTAAACCTCACAAGCGGTTTAGATATCCCCTTACTTTTTCCTTTAAAAATTGTATTATTCAAATATTCTTTCTCAAACAAAAAGTACATTTCTCCAAAAGAGGGATCCTTTGCTCATAATAATCACGTTTATGTTCATTGGATCCATGGAGATCAGGTGGTTCAAAACTAGTCTATCTATCTCCCTGATCTAAAATCTGTTGTTTCCAGCTTTCTCGGATTATATACGGAACCATCGCTGCCTACGAATTGAATGCATAGCTCCGGCACGCCACTTTCTAAGGGTGTTGTGGTGTGACTAAGGAATAGCGTTTATGGTAATTTTGGTTGCTTGTTTGCATTAGGCGAATGCAACCTCTACCTCATATGTAACAGGCTCAATATATTATTATGAACTTATGTATGAACTATATGTATGTCATTATTATGAACTATATGTATGTATTATGTAACAGGCTCAATATATTATGTACTATGTAAGCATGTATATATATGAACTACGTATGTAAGCATGTATATGTATGAACTACGTATGTAAGCATGTATATGTATGAACTATGTAAGCAAGTATTATGAAAGGTCTATGTATTATGAACTACTTGTATATAAGCATGTACTATGAAATATGTAACTATGTAAGCATATATTATGAACTATGTAACTATGTAAGCATATATTATGAACTATGTAAGCATGTATACAGGACCAATGTATGCCCTTATAGGCCCCATGAGGTGTTGCCTCGGATAGTTGCGGAACCTGGACTAGAACCGAATAGTCTTAGTAAGCCGCACGGGTGTCCAGATTCTGCTCTCAACTCAACTCAAATCTACCTCATATGTAAATTGTATGTTTTAATTCCCATTTTTACATTCGTGGTTTTCTTGTAGCGTTTGCCGCTTATTTTTTGAGCACGAGTATACATGCGAGGCGATTCGAAGTCATTAAATACTTTATGGCAGTTGGGAGGCTGGAAACTTCAGCAAGTCTGCTTCCTGAAGAACATTGCGAGGACAGATATGAGATCACAGGGGAAATCGAGAAACAACTAGAAAACAAGCATCCAATGGACTAAAAAGTGGATTTTGAATGACGATGATTGTGGATAAAGGTATCAGGACTGGTATTCCTCTTTACTTGCTTTGGAAACATGAACTGTCCTGATTCGGAACAGGGAACTTACTGAAGCTATGTTCAATAAATTGTGAAGTAGACAATACACACAGGAAGGGTATACGAAACCCTTTATTTTTCTCTCTTTACAACGATTTCCGGAACTTCGGAATACAGAGACCAACCACTTGTGGTCTGAACGTAAGAATATAAAAATATTAACTAAAACTCTAACTAAACTAACCTTGGATTAATAAACAAGTGCCTAACTCCAAGATTGGCCGTTAATTAACAAAAAGCCGTATGTAGTACAGAGAGGTGCTAAAACTACGATACGTTTAAAATTATCACGAGGATTAAACCTCTGGCCTTGAAGGCAACCAGCAATCGAGTAAAACTACTATGGCAAGCGGCCTGCTTCTAATAACTCCTTCCTCTCTCTTGCTTGGCAAAAAGCCACAACTTAAGTACTTGGCGTTAGCAAGACAAATTTGCATAAATAAGTTAAAAGCTTTTAATTCTGACCGGAAGTAGAAAATAAGAAGTGATAGTAAAGATTTAAAATAAAATAAACGTTAGTAAAACTTAGGATCCTTACAAAGGGTGTAGAAACTGGCCATCATGTATTGAATAACTGAGTTGAAGGAAAATTTACATGTAAATTTGTAAAAAGATTTAGTGATAGACAAAGACTAGTTAGATACCAGAATAGAAATACTAGATCGTTAGTTATCAGAACATCAACAGAAAACATTGAAACAATAATGTTTATGAACTTAATATATAGCTTAAGTAACGGGTTAAGTGTAGAAACATAACTTAAAAGAGCCTATGAATAAATAACTCAACAGCATTACTGTAATTAATTTATAAATGAATCGTAAAATATATAAGGAAGCTATAAAAATATTTTACGTTATTGTTTACTTTGAAGTTCTTTATATTCGCATTATAGTTATTTTCAGAATATTTCCGTTTAACCTCACTTAAATAATTTAAATACCTCCTGAAAGTTTTGAAAATTTAGTTTTCAACATTTTTCAACATAATTGCCGCCTTTCTTGACGCATATACTGAGACAACTTGACGTGATCTAACGTGACATCAGAGACGTTTGGTTCAGATTCGTTGTTTGCGACATCAGCGACAATTCTGGGATAGTCTGATTTGTGACATGACATCCTTCTTTAATTATCCAACTATTGCAATTAATTTGTAATAGCAAGCAAATTATGAATTAAATTGCATTTATAATATTGTAACTTTACAGAATTTCTGGTTACATTTTAGTGATTCTGAGCAGTCTACATTTTAACATCCAGGGGTTTTGGCAGTCAAACTTATTTTATTCGTTTTTAATTCATTTTTATTCATTTATTCATTCATTTTTAAACCGTAAGTCTGCAATAAAATATTCAAGAGGTATTTAGCCATGAAATCTTTCTGAAGGTCTCTGAGAGGATACAAATAGTTCTTTTTGAAGAGATTTTAAAAGGAAGATTTCTGTCGAAATGATGTCAAAGAATGTTGTGGTAAATCAGAATGCACTTCACAAATTTATCATTTTCGTTTTCAGGCAAAATAGGAAGAGTGACTGAAATTGAAAAAGGCTTTTTATGTGTTCAGCATCTGTATCTGATGGTTCTGCTTGATCTCTCTTACGCAGCAGAAACATTCAACGTAAAAAAATCAAGCAACAAAGTAACGATTTACTGTCATTCTATATTATGTTTCAACAGTATTTTTATTATGCGACGTATGTATGGCTGAACTTCAAAGGAAAAAGCGTTCTTTTCACAGCAGTTTCATCCATTTGACAGAACACAATAGAGAAAATGTTGCAAATTCATTTTTTAACCATGTACAGTAAGAAAAAGTGGATCCAAGTGCCGTATTAGAAATAATCATCGTTTAGTAACTAAATCTCATACACAATCAAACAGTTAAAATTAGTTACATACAAATTCTCTATACCATCGTGATTATTAGTTATGGAAAAGAAAAAAAGGAAGTATTTGCTTTGTTAATTTATAATATTAGAGGCCCGGTGGCGCAGTGGCTGGCGCATCGTGCAGCAACACCACAGGTCCGGGTTCGAACCCCCGGCTGGGCAAGGTAGATTCAGCCTTTAATCCCTTGGGTCGATAAAATGCGTGCCAAGTTCGCTTGGGGACTAAACACTGGAACTTAGAAAACATAATTTACATAAAATATCCATGTACCTACAAATAATTGCATCGACAACATGCGTTTTCCAGGCTTTAAAATTTGCGAATGCATATTATCATAATGAGATAAGAGAAGGCATGAAGAATATTTTTACTTTTATATTTCATATTTTTAAATAAACAAATTTTGTAAAAATTATGAAAATTATTATGAGTTAAGCCATAATTTTTAGCTTTTGAAAGCATAAGTGGTAAGTCTGTCAAGTTTTATTTGTGTCAAATAAAAGGGTCTTTCGCATCCTTTCCCTGTCTTTGTGATGCTTACAAGACATAGCGATAATTCCCGAATAGTCCCTGCAATTCTGTTTCGTACTTCCCACATCGTACGTTAGCAAAGAAGACGAAACGTCCACAGTTAAAGTTTATTGCAATATTTCAGCCCAAAACATAATTTGTTTTAAATTTTAAAAAATACAAAAATTCAGTATCAGTTTGTTGTAACTGTAACTGCATTTATTGATATCTGAGACTGTTTTTAAACTTTATTCCATATTCATTCAGTTTAATATAAAGGTGCACTCATGTCGTCATACTCACAAAAAAAAGTTTTTTTCGTCACGTAAAGGGACGATGGACTTTAAAATAGCTAAACATCAACCGAAATATTGAATTTGATTTTTACTCTCGTAATATTTCATATGCGTAACTACATCGTATGCAAAAAACCTAATTCAAATATTTTAATTTTTAAAGAAAAAGCCAATAAATAAAGACAATAAATTTGTAAAAAGACATTAATTTAGGAATTTACTATGCTTTCATGTTTCAACATCCTGATTCGCCGGTTCGTATCACGTTACCCCAAGTGATCTTATCTCACGTAAACTACGCTAAAAAAATCTAATTCTCTCAGTAATTATCTACATTAATTTCAAGTTACATCTTAAATTAAACCTTATGGAATACAAGTTTAAATGCAAGAATTATTTCAATTCGTACCAATTACTTACTCAGAAATCCAAGCATTTAAAATGTATAAACAATGCAAACTTTGCCCTTTAAATTTTGGAGAAAATGTTAAAAGAAAATGTATTTCAACAGTTATAATTTATATATTTGCCCAAAAGAAGTATTTATTTCTAAAAAATAGGCTAGAAATGTCAGGATTGACAACTATTAATGAATTTAACTTTGGTTATGCAAATGCTATACGCGTAGAGCGTGTGGAAACTCGTTGTAAAATTGTAAAGCATTAGCGTTGAAAATATTGTAAAGCATTAACCCATTAACCGCCAAAACTACAAGGAATGGTTCTTTTCTCATGAAAATAATAACGAATATTAAAGTAAGCATTTATAACATAAATTTACATTGAAAATAAAAAAATGCTCTTACCTGTGGAAAACGCGAGTGTTGCGTTCGCGCAACGTCAGCGGAATAAGACTACGGATGTTTAGTGAATAGGATTGCACTCGTGTGACGTTTCTTTTGAGTGGAGCGCAGGATTACTTTTTAGCTGTATAACGTTTTATAAATCTACAAATCACTTTACTTGTAATTAATTTAATATTAAAATATACATTGTATTTCTTTTACAAATACAGATTATATCAATTGAAAGATTCAAACATGAAAAGCTTGATTACAATCATGATGTAAAGCTACATTACATACTTTGCCTCTATAAACAGCCCGGCTATGGTACTCTTTACAATAAAGTTTTTTGTTACCAACGGACTTTACGAAAAAATGTCTACCATCTCCATGCAATGGTTTTTGAATGCTGAATTTAGTAGGTCTTCCTGTTGCTGATCTATTATTGGCTGATTCTACACTCTCAATAGGAGTTTTCAAAAGGAATAATGCATTCTCGCGTCTGAAATCCAAAAGAGACTTTATATTTCCAGTAGTAAAAAGTGGTGATATTTAGTAAGTTTAAATATGGTCTCACCTCATGTAATTTATCAGTATTGTCAATTTGACTATTGTCAAATGCAAATTTTGCTTCATATTCATGTACTGCAAACGTGATATCGTTTCTCGTACAACTGGAACAGAAATGTCCTTATCAAAAGACCAATACATTTTTTCTTGAGGTAAAGAATGATATCCTATTGCAATAATATTCCAATAAATCTTCTCATATAGGCTTCAGATGCAAAAAATTCTGGGCGCTTTTTTTTTCGCTGAGCGTATATATTTGTCTGTTCAACGAGAAGAGAGTAAATATCTAAACCAAAACGAAAATCGAAAATCTGTGCACTAGTTTTACCTTGTATTTTGTCTTTTATAATTTCTCTTCTATCTCTTTCTTCATGTTCTTCCTGAGACTTAAACTTTTTAGTATGACTATAACTGCTTTTAGAAATCTGAAACTTACTTCTTACGTGAATTTCAACTTCCCCAGCAGTATCGTTTGGTAAAATATCATTATCATTATTTAAAACATTGCCATTCCTTTCTTCTTCGTCACTAGATTCTGCAATTTCTGGGGGAACAACAACAATATCAGTTTCATTCTGGTCACTATTAACATTATCATCATCTGTTTCTTCATCAACAAATCTTTGAAGGGCTTCTTCTAATGTAAGATACCTCGTTCTAGCATTTTTAAACAACCAGAACATGAACCAGAACATCGAAAGGAATGAGTGAAAAGGGAGATTGACTACCCGTTTCCTGCTGACGTTGCGTCAGCGCAACACCTGTTTTCCCTTAATTCCCAACACAAATATAAACCTCTGACTGATGTAATGTTCTGATAAACGGTGACCTTGACCAAAAATAGATCACTCATACAGACGGCGATTCTTTCGTTAAATATTTTCAGCAAAAATACTCGGTCGAAAATTTTGCTTAAATTTTGTTTAAAGTATGAGATTAATTATTATAAACAAAATGATTGTCGAAGGCAAATATTCTTTTACAGGAATAATCTTCATAATATTCCCTACACAAAATCGTCTGCTGGTATAAAATATCTTAGGTAGTCATATTTATATACGCATTTATTTTGACCGTTGCATCAACGCAACAGCAGCGGCTAATGTGTTAAAAGATAATGTAAATGTGACATATGAAGGTAAAACATATGGTGCGGGTGAATTTTAAAAGTTTCATTGGATATAACGCATAAATAGTTTCTCCCTACAACTTTAAATCACATACCAATTTGAGATATATTTATATTTTTCATATTTAATATTATGAGATTAAAAATAGTTAAATGATACGAAAATGCTATCTAGTGTTTACAAATTCCTATTTAAAGTTAATTTGCTGTTTCTCATGACCATGTATTAAAGGTAAGTTTGAAGGAAAACTTTAAATTCGGTTTTCACAAAACAAATTTTTTGGTAGTTCCGAAAGTCTTGAAAATGCTCCATGCGACTTTATTTTAGTTCAAAATGAATGATATTTGGAAGAAACTATTTTGTTATATGTTACAGTAGAACTGTGTATGCATTTTTGGATATGAGGTTATTAAAAAGTTTAAACTTGTGATAATGTTTAACAAAAGGTGATATTTTTCCGAAAACTGGGTTTAAGTTCACAAAATTCTTTTTTAAAATTTTTTTATTCATCATATTCAATAACGGATACAAAAAATCTTTTGTTAAGTCTTTATAACTAACTAAAATAAAAAATTAGGAAAAAATATTGAAAATTAGAGAGCAAGGAGCATTTTTAATCTTTAATTAAAATAATGAACTATTTGTTTTAAAAATTTTTAATTTAAAATAAATTGACATTTTGAACATTTTATAAACTGATGTTATAATATATATGTCTAAAATTTCTTGTTGAAAACACAAAAGCTTAAAAAACTAATTTTTAAAGTCCAGTTTAAAGTGGCAGTTTAAGGGGACGGTGTGTAAAAATGTTAACAAATGTTAGTTCTAAGAATTTTTTATTTTGAAGGCATAAACATTTTAATATGGTTTAAAATTATGTAAAAAGCCAATAAATAAAGGCAATAAATTTGTAAAAAGACATTAATTTAAGAATTTACTATGCTTTCATGGCTCAACATTCTGATTCGCCGGTTCGTATCACGTGACCCCAAGTGATCTTATCTCACGTAAACTACGCTACAAAAATCTAATTCTCTCAGAAATTACCTACATTAGTTTTAACTTACATCTTAAATTAAATCTTATGAAATACAAGTTTAAATGCAAGATTTGTTTCCATTTGTACCAATAGCTTACTAAAAAATTATGTAAAACCGCAGTGTTTTACTTCGCTAATGCATTCTCATTAGATTTGATGAATTTAACCCTTGATTTTGCCTTTTCTGTATTTTTGCCTTCGAGTGAGTGGTGTGATTGCATCCTAATTAATTCCCGCGAATGGTTTTACGGCATAAAATTTAACTAGTAAAAATTCTATGTAATTGTATGCCAGTATTGAAAGAAACAATCAATCTGATAAGAAATGGCTACGACTCGTTTTGAAAATGAAGGGTAAAAGGTTACCAGCAAAGATATTCCGTTTGGCATCAGTTGTACCATTATTGGCGACTTTATCGTTATATTGCTTTATTCTTAAAAAAAAAAAAAAAAAAAAAAAAAAAAACCTTTTCTACTTATATTACTAATACTCACTTCGTAGCAAAAGTATCCATACCATTCATAAATTTCTTTATTAAATTCGAATAGTTCATAAATTGAATCAAAGATTAATCTTCAAAGAATGCTCTTCAAGGATTTCTTTTTGAAATAATTAAGAAGAATAGATTCTTCTTGAATCGCTTCATAGCACTGCTAATGACAGTCTTTTCTATTTCTTCAATTTCTCGATGAAATTATTTTTGCTTTCGCCTCCTTCTCAGCTATTACTTGATCTTCACATTGTATAGAGTAATTGAGCAATACTCTGCATATTCTGCTTTCGCTGAGATGTTTTCAAGGGTGAAATACAAAGAGTTGGTTGAACGAAATATGATATTATAATCTATCCACTTAAAACTGCACAAAAGTATTTCACTATACTACTGCATTTCATTCATTTGTAAGATTTCTTTCTATACTCAAAGTTATCTTAGATGACTGAAAGCTCAATATGACAACTGTTAGCTTGCATGGCTCATAATACTCGTCATTCACAAACGATTTTTATAGCTTTTAGACAAGCGTCGGATAATGCTTCTAAATTTCGTCCCGCAAAAATAATAGAGGATGCGATAAGCCACAGGTGTTGCAAAGAACGTAACTATGACATTCGTATCTTTCATATTTTGTCAAAAGCTTTTTCAAAATCGAGAAAGCAAACGGTTATAATTTTCATATTTTAAGCATCATCCGACGCTTGTCTAAAAGCTATAAAAATCGTTTGTGAATGACGAGTATTATGAGCCATGCAAGCTAACAGTGGAATAACTATTGGAGATTGAAAAAAAAATTTCAAAGCATGCTTTAACTCAGGAAAAAATATTTGGCTATCTAAATTTGGCGGCAAATTGTTATCGTCATTTTATTATAGTTATTAGAAAATATTAAAAGCTATCGGATAAGATATTATCTACATTTCTCAAAATTCATCGAAGGTATACATATTATTATCTTTTTCATTCAAAATTTGCATTACACTCATATGATATGTACATATAAAGAAAGGAAAACAGAAAATTAGAAAAGAATAATTAAACATATCTACAAAATTCTCCTCAATGAACACTTCCTTTTAGTTTTAAAAGCGATTTTAAGTCTATCTCTATGCATACATATTCGTATACAGGGTGTTTTATCAAATCGGTTACAAACTTTCAGAAGAGAAAGAGTACACTGCGCAAAAAAAGGACAGTTCTATGTCTCCCGCTCTACTGGGTCGATTGACAAAATTCAACTTGCGTTTTTCATGTCTCGAAAGCGCGACTTAGGATATGTATTAGATCTATATATAGCATTGTTCTAATATAAAAATAAAATCGGACTTTTTATGAAATAACATATAATTTTTTTTCATATTTCAGTTCTACGACTCACATTAAGTCAAACTACCAAGTTTTGTAAAAATTGCTCGAGTAGTTTTTAAAAAATTAGCTCTCAAAATTTTAGCTCCGAGATGTTAATTGAGTTTGGTATATATTTATTAATCTCTCTTTTTTTATTAAACTTATTTGATTTTTCCTTTCACGTTTCGAAATTCAGGTTCATTCCAAATAAAATCCCCCCCCATTTTTTATAATTTATTTTTAAAATTTGTATTTTTAAATAATTTTTATAAATTTTTCAAAAAACATTTTGAATTATAATCTGTAAAATTTTATTATCATCTTAAAGTAGACGTATTTCTAAGCATACCTGCCAAAAAATTACAGTTTTACATTCAAAATTTCCGAAGATATACGTGAATTTATATATTGGCGCGTTTTGAAATTTGGCATACTTGTTGAAAGCGTTAAAACATTAAATGTGGTTTAGACGCTATGCTAAAATTATTTGAAAATAGGAACGATGTCACTTTTTGTCCGCTTATGCACAATGTAAAAAGCTTATGAGGTGCCCTTTTTTCCCTCTCCGGCATAATGGAAGGGAAAGGAAAATTGGTTGCCATATATTAAGAAGTTCGCCAAAGGAATTAGTCTTGGCGCAAATTAGAAAAAAGTGCGCCAAGATAAATTTTTGAAATTTTTTGTATATTTCAAACCAAATTTGACAAAATTAAAAATCTAGGCATAATTTGAGCCGTAGAATCGAAATATGGAAAAAAATTGGTATGTTATTTCAGAAAAGACCGATTTTGTGTCAAAATACATATGTTAGAACAATGCTATATATAAATCTAATATATAGCTAAAGCGCGCTTTCGAGACCTGAAACACGCAATTTGAATTTTGTCAATCGGCCTAGTATAACGGGAGATATAGAACTGCTCCATTTTTTTTTTCCGCAGTGTACATCTAGACGATGGAAAATCGAATGGCAAAGTCGAAAAGGCTTTCCTGCTGCGGTAGTGATAAGAAGAAAAAAAAAAGAAAGGAAGGAAGAACAGGAGAATAGGAACAGTGGAAAGAAACATATTTATCATGCTTAGTGAAGCAGAAATCAAGATAATTAGAAAAATAGACAACAATCAAACATCATAGAATATGTCCGAAATTACGAACCCGGACCAAGATGCAGGTCTCACATCTTCGGCTCATGGAAGATCTGTGGAAAATACCGCGCATGTCCCGGACTGCCTAAGCAGTTGCCACTATGCTTGCAACTACTTCTTAGCACTAGTCCACGTTGGTTTCGTAGACCAGTGTCTTGATGTACCCCCCCCCGAGAAGACGTAGTCAATGCAAGTGAGATCTGGCGATCTTGCTGGCCAATGCATCGGACTCCTCCCCACCTGCCGATTCCATGCTAAGGATACGTTTCGAACATAATTTCGATCATTTTCGTTGATAATAATCGTCTGTTTCTGTTCTTATTTCTTGGTTTTCGCTACACTAAGCGTAATAAACATATGCTTTCATTCTGTTCGTGTTCTTTCTTTCTTGCGTTTTGTGTCATCACTGCCGCGCCAAGAAAGCGTTTTCGACCATGCATTTCTATTGTTATCCCATTGTCTAGATCTAATCTATCTCTGTTGTAACCGATAAGTTTGTAAACGATTTCCTGAAACATCTTATATATATATGCGGCTTAAGTGTTTGTCGCCGATAGTTTATTGGTTGCAAATTGTTTTATTCCCCGTGCAGTGCAGCGCGTGACGAATATTATGAGAAAGCTAAGCCGGAAAAATTAAAAATACAAGAGCACGTGCATTTAACATTCAATAAATAAATTTAACATCTATATATAATAGAATTCGGAAATATGCAACCGGCAACGATGAAAAAACAAATAAAATGAAATAAATAAATATCTTTATGCGGCTTAAGAGTCTGTTTGTCGCCGATAGTTTATGGGTTGCTTGTGTAACTGTACTAGCCAATGGGGTGAAGTTGCTACGGCACAGGGTTGCCGTTTCAATTGAGACGTAGACAATTTCCTGTAAAACTTGCCTTTGCTACGAGCATCGATAAGTCTCAGAGCCAAACGCTTCAGCGTGTTGGCATTGTTTTACCTGAACCTGCATTTGGACACGGTCAACTTTATTTTGCCTGTTCCAGAGTTCGTGAAAGAATGGATGTAAAATTAAAAGTAATGGAGGGTCCTCTGTAAGGCGAGCTTAAAAAATGATGGAAAGATCTACACAAGAAATGCTGTGTACAAAGAGATAGTTGACAAGTGAATTAGCATTTTATTATTTAAATTACCTTTATTTATTGAGCTAGCGGTAGCTCTTAAGAAATGCACCGCCAATGGTTTCCTTCCTTGCAGTCTACTTTAAGCAATTAAGCAAGTCGAAGGGGGAAACCCCATGGGGCAGTAAGCCAAGGGGCGTCCTCGCCGCCTGCCCTGGATAATTCAGTTTGAATTATCAGCCACCTTTGCAGAAATCATTTTAATTACAATTTATAATAACTAGAACAGCGGTCATTTCGTATGACCGCCGGGCTTTCTAGTATATTGGTGTTAGAAAGATAAAAAATATGTAAATTGCGATTGAATAATAGCCCTTCATTTTTAAATTCAATTTATTTCCTCTCTCTATTCTAGAACTACTAATCACTTTTAAATTCAGCGGCTCAACAGCCCTAGTGGGCCAAGGCCAGCAGTGCCTCGAAATCTGCTTTCTTGACCATGGGCCCGAGGTTGCGTAAGCATATGCCCTGAACAAGTCGTCAGCTTGTTGCAGAACACCCAGTGTTTAGTCCCCAAGCGAACTTGGCTCTCATTTTATCGACACAAGGGACGAAAGGCTGAGTCTCCCTTGCCCAGCCCGGGGATCGAACCCCGGATCTGTGGTGCTGCTGCGCGCTGCTCTAGCCACTACGCCACCGGGCCTCACTAATCTCTTTTAGTTATGAAAGAAGTAAGAAGTGTGTAATGAACCCTTCATTAACTCAATATAAGTTCGCAGTTAGCCCCACTTGGGCATACATAAAAGCCAACACTTCTGGCTTAATACGTAACAATAAACTTAAAATTAAATGTTGTAAGTTTAGCCTAACGATTCACGGAATAATTTATAGAGGAGGATGGCTCTGACTCTTAAATATCGGCACAAACAAGCCGGATGGCTAGAAGCGCTCAACGCCATAGAAATCTAATCCTAGGTAATTCAAGATAGCAACGTGGACTTCAAACAGACATAACTTGCTCTAAAATCACCTTCCTAAACCTTCCCTTAAATGTTGTTTTTTTCTACCTCATTTGATACACGCTCGCTAGCTTATTAACATTCTAGCAAGAAGGCGTGGGTGACAATGAGAATCAAAGGAAAGTCGCTTTAAAAAAAATTAGCTGTTAACCTCTTAACTGCCGCGGGCGTATATATACGCCTTGCTCAGCCGATGCGTTAACTGCCCCAGATGCGCCCAGATGCGCAGCCGATGCGTTAACTTTGCGAATAATTTTAGGTGTAGCAGCGCAAAGCAAATGATAGCAGTTTGGAAGGACGTATATATACGCCTGGGGCAGTTAACGCATCGGCTGAGCAAGGCGTATATATACGGCCGCGGCAGTTAAGGGGTTAAACAAATTAAATGGTTAGGCAATTACGGCAAAGCCTCGAGAGCTATCTGCCTAAGGGAAAGGATGCCTTCGTGGAGGACTTTCTAAGAGAAACTGGCTCGTATACACGTAACAAATGGGGAAAACCACGAAAACACCCATGCGGACAGCTCGTTCGCAGGATTCGAACCCCGGACCGAACTACCAGTGTTCAGCGACTTTACCGCTCGGCCGATGGTGAGCCGACAAATTAAATGAATCTCCACAATGCTGTTATTGATCTGCACGGGTTTCTTTTGTAATTCTTTTGGATTCATATTCTTTTGGAATGGGTCATAGTGTTCTGAGCAAAACATTGAAATTAAAGTTTAAAAATTTCAACCGAGAGAAACGAATACCGAACGTTTAAAAATATTAACAAACATGTTAACGCCCTTATACCATATGAAATATTATTCATTCATTCGAAAAATAATTTTTCATATTTTCCGAAGGCAAATAAAGTTATACGTTGAACAGTCGAAAATTTTATTAAATTATATATATTGGACGATTTTTTACCATCCCTTAGACATCTGGAAAACCGATTTTTCAAGAAAGTCTTAATAAAGTTTAAGTGAAAAGTGAATTCCGACGATTGAAAGTATGCAACAGCTACAGAGAAATGTTTATATGAGATGCCATAGTTTTATGCTAGTAGAACTATCAACTACTGACGCTTTTGAGATAGTTAAACAACTCTCTTGGATTTTGCAAATGGAAATATTCGCTGTCTCTGTTGGCTTCAAAGTTACTTTTTCTAACTTTAAATATTATGATTTTTATAAATAAATGTCTTTTTACAGAAACCAGAATAATTTTAAAAGATTGGTATCTTAGAAATTAGAAAATCTCGCAGTTCGCAGCAGAAAGCACTATAAATGCAGGATCATGATTACTCATGGTCACCCATACTACGCATTACTACAATGAGCTAAAAAGCTACGAAATGCCATTCATAAATTATAAGATGTATATAAAATTTGTTAAGAACCTTTCCTATTAGTAAAATGCTAGGAGCCTACTACAGTATCAAAGGACTCGGGTTTGAATTCCGGAGAAGGCATGGATGTTTGTAAATATATAGTGTGTTCGAGGCAGGGAAGTACTCTAAATATATGGGCAGCCGGAAGTCCTTTCGATAGCTTGGTGGTACGGAAAGAGGCATGGGAGACTTTCCGACCCGTCCTTCCCGGAGTGCTCTCCATCAGAATTGGGAGAGGAACAGAGCGAAGTGGCACTGTCACCCGTATGGTTTTCAAGCCTCTTGCCAGTGACTGGTCCGGATGAGTTGCTCTCCTAACCACGACGAATTTCGTGGGGTTGTTCTGGAGTTACTGCCAGACAAGCGAGATAAGTCACGACACAGCATTCTTTCGTTCTCTGTGATAATTATGCGGGGCGTTTGTAAAGGTCTGAGGCAAACGTTAAAGTTAGATCAGGAAAATAAAAATTAATGACTGTTATAAAAGAATACGAAATTTCAAATTCCACCCTCCTGTGCCAATGCCGTCCTCGTGCAGTGCTCTGCCGAAATTGCAATGAGTTGCATAATTTATTATCTTAAGATATTGATTTTACTGAAGTCGGATGCATTTTAACAGTAATACCGATAGAACTGATACGAATTTCGTTTATAGGAAAGAGGCGAGTCGCCAAGGGATTGTTTTGCGAATAGCACAACAAATCTGGCTTGTCTGACATCATCAGAACACGCGCGGGAAAGTCATCGAGGCAAGGAGTACAAGATTACTCCAGTCGCTAGCATGAGCCTTCGATATCATATAGGTGATAGCACGATTTTGACCAGTTTCACCCCAATTTTGAGGGTGAACGTTCAACGTTTATTTGCTTGGCCAATTCATGATAAAACGCGCTGACCTTTTTTACTCCTGAAGAAACTGGCTAGGATCTATCTGTACCTAGGCAATCTCGGGCACGGGGGTATAAAATTTATGAACTTGGTGGTTCTGAAGGCTCTGGGAAAGGTCACTTATTGGCCGGCCCCGGAGTCTGGCACGTCCTAGCGCGGCGTGGTTCTAGTAACCCGGGGGTCTCCCCCGGGGTCGCTGGGTAATGTCCCGCTGCGACGGGCTCGCCCAAGTGACTGGTAGGAGCATTAGACGACCGGTGCTGCCTGGGGCCTGACCCCAGGTGGTGCGCTTCTCTCCTGGAAGGTAATAGTGTAGGTTGAACCTCTACGACGTGCCCAAAGGGAGAGTGGACCTGTAGTGGGCTTAAGTTCCCGGAGCAGGGCAGCCAAAATCCTCTACTCCTGAAGAAGAGGGACTGCATCTGAAAGATTTATTTAAAATCTAAGCCAAAATAACGTTGCTTTTTTAACCTAATGTTAAATTTTTCATCGGCGTATTTCTCTTCCATCTAACAGTAGGCTGGTGAATGTAAACTCCGCGACCTCGTTTTCTAAAGTGTAAGTTTAAGGAATATTTAGTTAGCAATTTTCTTTTTCGTTTTTTACCTTTTATTACAATGAAAATTTATTTTGCTTTTTATGTCATCAAATTTGTTAAAATATCCTTTATATTTACAAGAAAGAATGACAGTTTATATAAAACTAAAAATAAATATTTGCTAAATAAATCGCTAAATAAAAATAAATATTTGCTAAATAAAATAAAATTCCTACGAAACGTAACTCTAGTTTTTGAAAAATCCTGGATAAAAGGTTTGTGATAAAATTTTAGATATTTACTGTTCTGCTTAATATTATTAGCTTAAAGGGGAAATTTGCCCAGAAGGGCTGTTAATTTCGTTTTGACATTTTACGTCGTCCACTATAAAACGGCGTTTCACTCTTCAAATTGTTGCCCCCAAATATTAGAGCCCTGCATTATATTTAAAGAAAATAAATAATGAAGAATCTGCATGAATGTATGTATGTTTCTCGCATTGTGAAGAGACAACGGTACCTAGAGACATCCAATTTTGAATAACGTAGGCCTCCACTCGAATATGGGCATTTGGAAACCCGAATTAGGAATTTGTTTTATTATCTATTTCATATCTTGCAAACCTTTAACGAATTTTTGATTTACAAGCTCAACGATTTCAAAGTGAGCAATGGCAACATTGTAGGAGAAAAAAAAAATGTCTCCAGCGCTCGAGACTGTATATCGGAAATTCTAAAGGTATGCTCATTTTAAAATTATTTTGTTATATTTAATAAATAAAGGTAGCATACAAAGCTTTAAAAAACGCATTTTTGGGCATGATATAAAATCTGAAAGTTTTCAGATTTATTTATTTATTTATTTATTTTTCCTAATTTCTTTCCTCTTTCTTTTTTTCCCATTATCACAAGGAAAAAAAGGTTTCCGCGTCTTAAATCGGGTTTTGTCTTCTGTTCTTTCAGTGATATAATTATAGGGCTGAGCAAGTCGAAATGAAGACAGGAAGAAAATAACTATGAGATGTGTGCGTTGTTCTTAAGTCACACTTGAATTAGAGTTCTTGTTTGCTTCAGGTCCAAACACTACTATGTTATTAAACGCCATAAGCAGATATTTTCGAAGCAAAGGTCAATAGTTACTTGCACACTAAAGCAAATCTTTTCGCGCCTTTTGAATTTCCCCTGAATGAACTTCGGATAAGTTACGCTCTTTGAAGTTTGGTGTATTTAATTATGGCAAAGCACACTAGGGCTATCTGCCTAAGGGAAGGGATGCCTTCGTGGTGGACTTTCTAAGGGAAACCGACTCATATACACGTTACACATTGGGAAAACAACGAAAACGCACATGCAGCCAGCCCGTTCGCGGGATTCGAACCTCAGACCGAACTACCAGTGTTCAGTGGCTTTACCGCTCTGCCGCTGGTGGGCCCTCGGATAAGTTAAGGCATTTGAATTTCGAATAATTTAACAGAAACGTGAATTTGTGGGAAAACCTGAGTTAACTCACTTGTTTTTTTAAATACGAGAAAAACACAAAGTGATTAATGATCAGTTCTAAGAAACCGAAATGATTCGAATGTTTAACTTTAAAAAAAAAAGAGAGAGATAAGCTACGTGAGAAATCATTTTAATGTTTATTCTGTTAAAAACAGGAGTAAATATTTCCGGCGGTATTTATTAGCATTTGAATATTCACTACATATATACAGCTGCAAGTATATTGATCTCAGTTTATTATCAAATAAAGAATCGATATATTATATACGTTCGTCACATAACGCAGGAACAAAGAGGCTAAGAGTATGAAATTCGGTTCACACATTGTGAGGACTGTGAAGATGCGCACTCCAAGCAATATGCATTTTTTCTTTTCAAATTCAGTTTAGAATTTTTTCTTTAATTTAATATTAAAAGTATTTTTGTCTATTTTTCGGGCGTACCTTTACTTAATAAATTAAAAATCTGAGAATTTTACTACTGCTACAAAAAAGAAAAATAATTCCATTAAATGAAATTTATTCCAAATATTTGATAATTTCTTGATTTTTGACGGGTTTTAATACAATTGTTTTACACAGATATGCAGTAAATTGGAAAGGAAAAAAATCTGATGTGTACACCACATGACTTGAATATTAAATTATAGGCATTTTTTCTTGCATTTTATTTAAACGTATTGGATTAAGTTAAATGTACTTCGTCGATAGCGCGTAAACCACAATAGAATAAATGCACTCTTTCAAATTCACTATATTTATTTACCACAGCGACACTAGCTTCACTTAATAGCGTTACATTTCGTTCATATTATAAATCCGAATGCATATAAATTTATACCATTTGAAGAATTATCTAATCGTTGCTACATGTTCTATTCAAATACTATAATAAATCTAAAACTATGTATAAAAGAAATTAAGCAAACAAAACAAAAAAGAAGCAATTTTTTACAAACGGTTAGTATTTCTCATTCAATTAATTCAGTTCTAACTTCGCGACAAGGCAAAAATACATAAAAACTCAAAATATGTATATTAAAAATTACGAAGTAAATCTTAAACACTTATTTCCTCAAATAAATTCCAGAATGGACTAAATATGATTTAATTCGTAATAATAAATGAAGGCGTTATCTTTGTTGCTGCGAAGCTTAGTTTCTCTAGATTGGCAGTAAATCCGCTATTTTGCCAAGTTTGAAACGTAAACAAACATGTCCGCCATTGCAAAATTTATTAGGCTTAGCTACACTTAAACAACTTTTAAATTGTTGATAACTCCACAAATATTGCATGCAGATTTAATATAGATATAAAAACTTTAACCGGAAGATAAGAACAACGTAATTCAATCATTTTTAAAGCAAAAAATGCACAACTTAGAAACATATAAGAGTAAAGAAACTGAGATCACTGAGCCGGTTAACAGAGTGGATATATATATATATATATACATATATTTGTATACGTTTGGTGCGGTCAATTGAAACCAAAATACGAGGTGCACATCTGCATGTTATAGCAGTCCTATACACAAAATTTCAACGTGCTGAGGCTACTTGTTTTTGAGTTATGTGAGATACGTAGTACGTACGTACGCACAGACGCCACGAAAAATTCTCTTTAGAATTCATTTTAAATCAGTTTTATAATTTTTTTGGAGGAAACAAGAGTCTTTTATTCAGTCCTTACGTACAGATGTCACTCAAAAATATCGTTAAATTGCATTCGATAGCTGTCAAAATGGATATTTTCGTTGAAGTATGATGCCTGAAAATTTTCGCTATTATAATACTTCCTTTTTACTTCGTTCAAGGAAGTAAAAATGAAACTTGTAAAATTAAATAAATACTATATGCAAAACCTATTTAAAAATAGAAAAATGATACACCTTCTACAATAAGCCTGATTTTTTTTGCAAATCATTCTTTCCAGAAGAATAAAAAATAAATAAATTCAATATCAGAGAAATGTACGTAAAAGAGAAAAGAATTGTGCGACACATAATGGCTTCAAATTCTCGAAACTGTATTTTTAAAGATTACTAGATGCCCGAGGAATAACGGTAGCTTTCTCTTTTGCACAACTTTATTAATGCAGCATATTTAGGAAAAATTTAAAAGACCATCTAAATAATATTTTTATAATTTTTGTTTTAAAAAAGGTCTGGAGTTCTTTTCTTATAATCTACAAAAATTTCAGAACTTTATAACATATACAGTGTACTGGAATTTTAAAATAATACTAACGAAACGGTTGGAAAAAATTGAGAGATTTTCGCCATGGCGAAAACTAAAAAGTTACGCTAAATTTTTGGCATAACTTTAGTTAACTTTTTTTCTTGAGCTATCAGATGTTGCAAGCAATAAAATTGAGAGTTTTAGTTTGTTCATCAAATGAAAATAGAATGTACGAAAAATCGCTTCAACATTAAATTTTTTTTAATTAAATCATATTTTGAAAAAAATCGCTTCGAGATATACACGTTACTGCTTGAACAACATATGCTCCGAATTTTCTAACTCTAGCCTCCTTCTCAGGGGTATGTTACAAGCCCATGTGCAGATTCTTCATTTTATACCAGTAAGGCAGATGAATAAACGCATTTATTAAACGTAACAAAATCTTAAATTTACATGTATTTGGGTTGGGTAAATTCTGCCGATTATTTTAGCCCAAATGGGCTTTGACCCAGAAGGGCTATTAGTCTCAAAACGGCATTTTGCGTTGAATCACTTTAAATGCCTAAATTACTTTCCAAATTGTTGCCACCAAATATCATCGCCCTGTACTATATTTAAAGAAACTAAGTAATGAAGAATCTGCAGGAATGTATGTATTTTTCTCGCACTGTGAAACATCAGTGGTACCTCGATGAGTGATCCAGTTGTGAATAACATAGTCCTCCACTGGAGTATCGCCTCTTGGAAGCCCGAATTTGGAATTTGGTTATTGTCTATTTCATAATTTATAAAACTTTCACGTACTTTTGATTAAAAACTCAACGATTTCAAAGCGAGCAATGGCAAAACTATACGGACGACAAAAAACAAACAAAAAAAATATATATATATATATATATATATATATATATCTTCAGTGCGCTCCACTGTCTATCGGAAATTCTAAAGATATGCAGTTTTTAAATATTTTAACACAATTTAGTGTTAGACCGAATGTTATCGAAAGGTGTATGTGTCTATAAATTTTAAAAAAGCCCGTTTTGGCATAATATAAAATCGGAAAGCTTTCAAAGTTTTTTGTTTAGTTTCCACTAAAATAAACAGGAAATGAACAACATATCGACCTATAACTTATTCTCCGTTGCTGTTTGCAATTTCTTCCCAAAGTTCAGCAATCTGGTCAATGCCTCAACGGTAGGAATACCGACTTTGGATAGCTTAAATAAATTCTGAGCCGCCCTAAGCGGCATCGCTTCTTTGCTATACACTTCACAAATGTCTCAAGCAGCTCCGTGGCTTAGGCACCTCAGGATTAAACGCAAAAAGCCGAAAATGATTTTTTTATACTTCATTTTGATGCCATGAAAAGAACAGGAAGTAATATATCCGCATAAAGAAAAATAAATAAACAAATAAAAATCTGAATGGTTTCAGATTTTAAATTACGTCCAAAGGGGAATTTTTTTCACGTTTTGTATGTTACATTTATTTAACACGTTCTTCGCACTTAAACCATAAAATTCAATTCAACAGCAATATCACAAAATTTTAAAATGAGCATATCTTTAGAATTTCCGATACGGAGTCTCGCGCGCTGGTGATAAAAATGTTTTTTCTGTACAACGTTGTCATTGCTCGCTTTGAAATCCTTGAGTTCGTTAAGCAAAAATTCGTTAAAGTTTTACAACATATGAAATCCATAATAAAACAAATTCCAGATTTCAAATTTGGGCTGTTCGCAGTAGGATTACGTTATTCAAAATTCGATGGCTCTATGTACCGTTGTTTTATCACAATGCGAGAAATATGCATACATTTATGCAGATTTTTCACTATTTAATTTCTTCAAATATAATACAGGATTCTAACATTTGATGGCAACAGTTTGAAAAGTGAAACGGACATTTAAAGTTAACCAACGCAAAATCGCAAAACGAAAACGATAGTTCTTCAGGGATAAAGCCCCTTTGGACTAAGAAAAAAAAAAAAAACTAAACACACTATTTTATAGAGCACATAATTCTCTATCGAATAACATAAAACGCACTGCTAAAAGTTTTTAGTTTTCATACAAAATTTTCGCTTTAAAGAACCCCTGGACTTATGGGCCAACCCAAAAAGCAAACGAAGTATTTTTACCTTCAAATTTAGATGTAATTTGCAAGACACAATCTGAATAAAAAAAAAAAAAAAATCTCAGGAATTAGATGACATTGTGATACAGGTTAAAAAGTAGAAATAGGACGAAAAATACTTATAATGATTATACGAATGTTATAATTAAATATAATTCAAGTAACTGTTCGTATACGCGGAGCTCATGCGAACATACTGCAAGTTAGAATACTTGTTTCATAGTACGTAATTTAAATAGTCAAATTAACAAATAAAAATTTTCAGAAGTATAACAAAATATCTTGTTAAGGAACAAAGCAAACAGGAAAAAATATTTTTTCCTCTATTATGTAACCATGACCTAATCATGACCTACATAACCAATCTAATAAACGTACGAAAGTACGTTGAGAATAAATACACTGAATGTGCTGCTCATTCATATACAATCTGATTCCATTTTGGTTACACCCATTGTAGTGACAAGCATGAATAATTTTCTCATGATATCTGTTTCATCAAATTTGCTAAAAATAAAACATAAATCTCTTCCACAAATCATAATAGAAATATTTTATTAAGTTTTTTAACGGCTGGGTCAAATTATTTTAAATGATATATATATATATATAAATGCTTTATTTCTTCTGAAGATGATCGGAATATATATTCATCAAAGTTCCTTTGTTTTGCATTAGAACTAATATTAGAATTCTCTAATATTAGAAGATACTATCTTTCTAATATTAGAAGATAAGTTTTAAAAAAATTTAATTTATGTAATGTTTAATATTTATTTAATTGAAAAAATAGTTACTAAATTTTAAAAAGAAGTATTAAAATATTTTTCTAAGAAAATCTAGAACTCCAGAAAAATTACTGCAGCAATAATAGAAATAAATTTCAGTTTTTATTTAATAATAATTTTGATATAATTAATAATTTTATTTTAAAATTTAGCTCAAATATATAGTTTTTCTGAATATATTCAGAAATAATAACAAAAAATAATGTTAAAAAATGCATTCAAATCAAATCCAAACTATACACACAAATCAAAAATAAAAGTAAGTATAAATTGTAGTAAAAGTAATTAATACAAATCTATGCATTCAGTTCAAAAAGAAATACAAAATAATAAATTAATGCATTATAAAGTTTATTATTCTTTTATATTCTATATAATTCTTTGTGATTTTTTTTTTTTTTTCTTTTCACTTGGATTATTTTAATACAATATTAAAGTTTTTTAAATTTTTTTAATTAAAGTTCATTTATTTAATTGAAATTTAATTTTAAAATCATTCCCTGATTTCATTTCTTCAATGGGAATATTATTTTACGAATTAAGATTTTGTTTAAGAATGTGTACAAGAAACCTTATCATGTAAAGATGGTTTTTCCAAATGAGGAAGATAAATCGATTGTTTACGGAGAGGAAAAAATAATTTGTTCAGCAATTTTTTTACAAAGTTGGAAGTTTTAGAATTAGTGCACATATTTGCAATTAGCATCAGAATAAATTTATATTACACGCATAATTTTTTTCAACACTTACCCGGAGTTGCGAAATGTAGCTCCTATCCGATATTTAACTTTAAATGCTTTGAATTAAACCGATCCTGTTTTATCCATCGCGGGGATTTTATTTTACATGACTAGCAAACATTTTGAGAATATCGATTGGTTGCTGAAGCTGTTACGTCATGTTGTCATTGAACAAAGAGCTAATACGAAATCTGCAAAATGGAACTTCCAAAAATGATTTAAATGTACAGCAGATTAATGGTGGCGCCATCTATATGTAGCCGAGTGTAATAAAAAGTAGATTGTAAATATTGCCAATAATGATATTAAATAACTCTTTAAAGTAATGTCATACACTATGCGAATGTGCTTTAAAGCACTACTTTAAAGTATTATTTTTTAGTTTCAATTCGAGAATTTTTTAAAAAAATCTAATGTAATATTTGTAATTCTCTAATCCAGTGTGATCTAACCTTTAGTTACCCGAGAGCCGATCAAACCTTCGTATAGGAGAGTGAAGGCGAGAGACATTAAAGAAAGAAAATGAATTACATATAAATTACTAGTTTAATACATCACTTTATTTTACAGTCTAGAAATCAATGTGATGGTTGCCACTGCTTTTTTGATACAAGTTTATTAATGTTCACTTTAATTTCAGTAAGGCAAAATCTCAGACTCGGTTCCAGTGAAGCACTTTCGATGCGATTTTTCGTTCTTGATTTAATTTGTTTGAGAGCAGAAAAAGCACTTTCACACACATATGTACTGCCAAGCAGCGATAATATTTGCAAAAAGAATTTATGCAGTTTGGGAAAACGTTCTTTAGAAATCAGTTACTAGAAATGTTCTGTGAGATCACACTTTTTAGTCTGGTAGAATGGATGCGCCTGAAGATCACATATTTCCATTTGAAAGTCGCAAGGCACTTCACTTACTTTTATCTCCATGGGGTTGTTTAACAATGAAAGTTTTGTTTTTAGAGAGTCAAAATCCTCGAATCTGTTCAGGAACTCTTTCTTGATATCAGTAATTATTTCATGAAATATACTAAAATTTGTGTCATTTTCTTCTTTGAGCTGCTAACATAATGGTAAGTGAGCCGTATTGTTTGTCTCCAGTGCAATTTGCATTACATTAAATTTTTTGCGAAGTCTTCAATATGCCGATAAAGCTGGGATATGTATTTTTTTTCTGCTTTGTTGTTTCAAGTTTAAAGCATTTAAATGGGTTGTTAAATTAGTCAGAAAAGCAAGATTATTTAAAAAATTTTCCTGTGTTACTTGATAACTCATGCCCATCCAAATTGTTCACAAATTCAATAAATGCTTTGTGTCTCTGGGCTTTGCCTCCCCTTATTAAATTTATAATATTTACAACAGCTTTCATTGTTTGAGCCTTATAATTTTTATATTTATTATTTAAAGCAGTAAGAAGGGTCTTTCGTTTTTCCAAATGTAAAACTATTATTTTTTTCAAGTAAAGAAGGGCAAATGCCAACAAAATGAATAAGAGGGCCTAATCTAATGTAATATTAATAATTAGTAATTCCTGTCAATCATGCATATATGAGTAGCGTGTTAGCCGTAAATTTTGCGTAATATGCCTTCATCAGGATTGCCAAGTATACTACTCTCCTAGCCTTTTTGGAGCCATTTCTTACAGTCAGGACTTAAATTCTAAAATTAGAAGTGCCGGAAGCCTATGAAAAACCGTCAGGAAAGACGCGCAAAAATAAATAAATAAAATATCTAAAAAAATAACAAAACAATTAAAAAATAATTAATAACTAAAATAATGAAGTAATCAAAATTAATATTAAGAAATATCTGAAAGTTTTCAGATTTTAAATTACGTCCAAAGGGACGCTTTTTGACTTTTTGTGTGTCGCCTTTATTTATTAAATAGCATGTTTTTCGTACTTAAACCATAAAACTCAGTTCAAGAGCAATATCGCAAAATAATTTTAAAATGAGCTTATCTTTAGAATTTCCGATACACAGTTCCGCGCGCTGGAGATAAAAAGTTTTTCCCACGTAGAATGTTGCCACTACTCGCTTTTAAATCGTTTAAAGTTTTACAAAATAAGAAATACATAATAAAACAAATTCCTAATACCAAATTTGGGCATATTCTGATGGAAATGTACGTTATTTAAAATTGGATGGGCTCTAGGTACCGTTGTTTTATCACAATGCGAGAAACATGCATACATTTATGCAGATTCCTCACTATTTAATTTTTTCAAATGTAATACAGGCCGATAATATTGGATGGCAACAATTTGAAAAGTGACTCGGACATTTATAGTGAACCAACGCAAAATGCCAAAGCGAAAATAGTAGTCATTCAGGGCAAATTGCCCCTTTGGACTAATGAAATGGAAAGAGAGGAATAAAAATTTAATAATTTATTAAATTAATAATAAACAGTTAAAAATAAAGTAAAATAATTGACCTGCTCTTACTGGGAGCTCTGGTTGAATTATAAATTCACTCAAAAACTAAGAAACAGGTCTATTGGGCTGACTCTAACTGAAATTATACCCTGAATGTAAAATAAAGTGTACTATTTCAAAGGATTGTAGAATCAAAGAACATTGTTTTCCCAGTACACCAGTAAAAAAGTGTAAAACGGTTAAACCACAACTAATGAGAATAGAGACACTATTAAAAACTGAGTGTGAAAAGAAATTTTAAAAGAGATACTTAGATATGAAAAAATAAATAAATAAATCTGAAATGTTTCAAATTTTAAATTACGTCCAAAGGGGCGTTTTTTAACATTTTGTGTGTTACCTTTCTTTATTAAATATCATGTTCCTCGCACTTAAACCATAAGATCCAGTGCAACAGCAATATCGCAAAATAGTTTTAAAACGAGCATATCTTTAGAATTTCCGATACAGAGACTCACGCGCTGAAGATAAAAATGTTTTTTCTGCACAACGTTGCCATTGCTCGCTTTGAAATCCTTGAGTTTGTTAATCAAAAATTCGTCAAAGTTTTAAAAAGTAGGAAATCGATCATAAAACAAATTTCAAATTTCAAATTTGGTCTTCCACATGCTCATATTCGTTGGAGGATTACGTTATTCAAAATTCGATGACTCTATGTACCGTTATTTTATGACAATGTGAGAAATATACATACATTTACGCAGATTTTTCATTATTTAATTTCTTCAAATATAATGCAGGACTCTAACATTTTGTGGCAACAGTTTGAAAAGTGAACCGACATTTATCCGTCCGACGCAAAATGCCAAAACGAAAATAATAGTCTTTCGGGATTCAAATCCCTTTGGACTAAAAAGTCCAAAACCTTTCTGATCACGATTCTTTGCCAATACAATTCTAGCTGTGAAACAGAACATTACAGGGAGAAAACATTTTCTCCGAATCCGAGGATTAACTGAGAACAAAGCAGCTAGTGAATATGATCGTCGAACCGTATTGTGCTGTGCCGTTCCAAAAAGTCGTTAGGCGCTTTTTCTGCCTCAACACACTCTTATTGGAACGAAACTTTTAACCGCTTTCATAAATTCATTGCATTTCCTGAAAAATAAGTTTTTGATTTTGGGTGGGAACCTTTCTTAAAAACCTCAACCTCCGCCAAGGATTTGTTTTCAAGGAAAAGAAAGGCATCCATTCAGAAGTTAATTCAGAATTTCCAAAATTAATTTTTATTAGTCCAAAGGGATTTGAATCCCGAAGGACTATTAGTTTCGTTTTGGCATTTTGCGTCGGACTCATAAATGTCGGTTCACTTTTCAAACTGTTGCCACAAAATGTTAGAGTCCTGCATTATATTTGAAGAAATTAAATAATGAAAAATCTGCATAAATGTATGTATATTTCTCGTATTGTGATAAAACAACGGTACATAGAGTCATCGAATTTTGAATAACGTAATCCTCCAACGAATATGAGCATGTGGAAGACCAAATTTGAAATTTGAAATTTGTTTTATGATCGATTTCCTATTTTTTAAAACTTTGACGAATTTTTGATTAACAAACTCAAGGATTTCAAAGCGAGCAATGGCAACGTTGTGCAGAAAAAACATTTTAATCTCCAGCGCGTGAGTCTCTGTATCGGAAATTCTAAAGATAGGCTCGTTTTAAAACTATTTTGCGATATTGCTGTTGCACTGGATCTTATGGTTTAAGTGCGAGGAACATGATATTTAATAAAGAAAGGTAACACACAAACTGTTAAAAAACGCTCCTTTGGACGTAATTTAAAATCTGAAACATTTCAGATTTTTTTTTTCATTTTATTTCTAGAAAAAGTTTTCGAGATTAAAACAAGTTTAAGCTAAAAGTGTGGTTCCAGTCAAATAAAAGAATTTTCGAAGCCCTCTTATTAGGCCTCCGGTAAACTCCGGCTAAAATTACGATTTACCTCCAAAATCAAGAAGTTGGTACAATATAAGCTCTTGTTACAGTTGGCTCCCAAAGTAGAAATTAACAGGTAACTGGAAAGTGTCAAAAATATCATCAAATTTGCGCTACATACTTGCGTTTTTTTAGGCGCCAAGATGCTTCGTCTCAAGCTTTATAAAATCGTTCTCAGAGCACACGAGAGAATTTGAAGTAAAATACATTGATGAAGTAAGTCCCAGTTTAAACTATGTAAATGGAGAAACCGAGGCGCGAAACGTTAGACATCAAGAAAGATATCCTTGCGAAACATAAGCAAGCAACCGCTGCAGCTGTTATGATAACCCCCTCATGAGCTGCCCGTGTCAAACACTACGGTCTCAGTCCCTTCTTTACCCTATATTTTGGGATAATATTGTAGAGACATTAGGTATTTTTTGAAAGCAGGGGAGATGAAAAATTAACATTGCCATCATCAGGACTCGAACCACGAACCTCTCGAATACGCGCCGAGTGTGCTGAGCACTACACCACGAAGGCATGCTAAGAAGGTGGGAGAAATACCTTATAATATATTTTCGTATTAATTCCAAAATGTATTGTAGTGAAATGTGTGAAAATGTACGTAGTACGTTTCTATAATATAACATGAAATGCTTGCAAGAGACGAAGCTCTGCTGTAAAAAGAAGGTGATAACTCCAAACTGGCGATGATTTTGGCGACTAGTTTTTGTCACCAAATTTGGTAAGGAAAGGACCAAAAGCTTGGATGCAATTTCGCCACATTGCTGTCCCATCCCTGTATAACTATGATTGCGCAATTTGAGTACTTACAGCAAGATAGCGTCGTGAACTTAAGCAAACTATTTGTATTTGTCTAAACCCCTGAAGGGTGCCCTCATGGAGATCCAGGGAGTTGTTGCTTCTAGCCAGAGGAGGATGTTGTAGGTATACCCGCTTACCTCTGTTATCCACCAGAAATCCCCGGCCCCTTCACCAGTCACTTGTCTAACTATAACTGGTACTGGAATTGAATAACTCTAACTGATCCCTATGTGCAACTTTGAACGTATATGCCTTCTAGTAATTTCAACAATGAAGGTACCAGAGATTTATCGCCGGCTGTGGTAAATCTATAAAATACCGGAGAGAACCCTTTTTAGTTCATAGGTGAATTCAGAGTTTAGTTTTTAGTAGCTTGAAGTGGCGACTATTGGTTCCACTCTAGTTGAGAAAAGCTGTACGAGAACTTTTATGGGAAGTTCCAGAACTGTAAAGTGTTTCTTTTGGAAACTAAATTTTATTAAGCTATCATCAGTTATTCATGCATTCAATCGATTACGAACGCTTACGCAAGTAACAATATAATAAATAATAATGACAAAATATACATCTACTCCACATGCTCTCATTTGTACAAGCATAAAACTTTATACTCGTTTCCAAAGTGGAATGTTATTATATAATTTCAAACTTATTAATAATAAAATTAAAAAGTACTATGTCTTACTAATTTCGTGGTCATTTTGAGATAAAACACTTCAAACTGATTATTTATTATGGCATGCCTCAGATATTAAAAAAGGTATTTGCTTATTATTGGTACAATCACTTTGACTTTCTCTCTTTATTTGATCTTCAAAAAGTCATTAGACCATTAACCATTATTGTAATCATTAGTCTTCAGATTATATCATTAGGCTTTGTATCAAATACAATAAACCCCGTAACCCTGTCGCCATGATTACCTTTCTAAGATGAATACTTCTGATAGTATTTCTGCGTACATAAATAAACACTAGTATTGAATTTTACATCCCTAAGTCAATCATTACCAACGTCAGAGCGCGGTCGCCTTAGAAAGGATTATTTTTTTTTTTCCTGTTTAGTTCCGTTCAATAATAACGACGGCACGCAACTAGAATAAATAGTTTCCAGAATTTGCAAAGCTGTGCCTATATTTTTCTTCGACATTTAAAATAACATTCAGAATCCAATTCAATCTGATCAGGTTTTATAAAAGTACTAGCGGAAGAACCCGATGGCAGTTAAATTCGATGTAGAATAATGCATCTGACAACAGAAAGAACAATACCGCTGTAATCCTTCTCTAATAATAATGCAAAATATACCATTCATAGTCATACATTTTTCAGTCTGATGAGATATGGAGCCGACATAAAAAATTTCGATAGAAAAATAAATTAATTCTCTCTCATTATATCAGCAACAATGGCACGCAGTTTTTAATGAGTTTCGTATTTCTAATCAAATAGTCGTAAAAGCTTAAGTTTTATCCAAAATTTCACCTATATTCAATTTCAGTCGATTAAATGTGGCGAAAAGTGGATCTTAATTAATCAGAAATCAACAACGCGAACAAATAAACAAATACACAACCAGATATTCTTCCTTATATATATAGATTTTGTAAAACTTACAAATTTTTGATTAACAAACTCTACGATTTGAAAGCGAGCAGTTGCAACACTTTTCGAAATAAAGCATTTGTATCTCTAACGCGTGACACTGTTGCCATTCAGAAATATGAGCGCGAAAATTAATGTTTTCGGAGTTTTTAATTAATATCTCGGCTTTTTAAAGTCGTACGAAGATGGGAATCGCCGAAATGGCTTCCCACGAATTTTTAGAATTGTGAATAATGTATTTAACGTCTGGCAATGCTATTTTTATTTTATTGTAAATCTTAGAAATTTTTTATTAACAAACTCTACGATTTGAACCCGAGCAATGGCAACAGCTTTCGACATAAAGCAGATTTTCATCTCCAGCTTGCGAGACTGTTGCCACTCAGAAAAATGACCCTTTTTCGAGTTTTAATTAATATCTCTTATTTTAGCTTTTTTTTTTCTTTTTTTTTTTTTTTTTTTTTTTTTTTTTTTTTTTTTTTTTAAACGTGGACGCCGACCTTTACCAGGACCCAGAAAAGAATTGTAGAAAGTTTGACGATAGATATAGTAGTAAATGAGTTATTAGCCAATAAACACAGACTTTCTTCTTTATATATATAGATATGGTTATTTATAAGTTTTACCTAAAAAGAAAACAAAGCCTTATCTAGGATCTCCAGTTAACCTTCAATTAAGACAGAGTGAATTCATGCGTAATTAAGATTTTTCATTTTTCATTTGAAAAATTATTCGTATTGTTTTTCTGCTAGAGTAATAAGAGAGAAAGCCTTCCTTCATCCGTAAATGCTCTTGCCAGAGTACTTAAAATGTTAATAATCTTTAAACTAATTGATCCTTGCTATTATAAGAAATGGTTATTTTCTTTCAAGGATTTTTCCATTATTTAAATTTATATTTTGCAAGAGATATGATTTTTTTTTAATTTATCCATTTTTATAGTTGATGGTATAATATTTTAAAATATTCGTTAGCTTGCATTAGCAAGCTTTATTTAGTCAAACTCCATTATAACGAATTTTAAGGGACCGAAAATATGGTTCGTTATATCCGACGTCTCGCCATATCCTGTCTAATAAAGGGAAAATTTAGCATCTCCCTAAATGTTGTAAACATTTATTGATGAATCACCCAGAAAGACTGATTAGCATTGCCACATCTCTCAAAAAAGGTTAATATTAATTTTAATTAAAAAATACCAATTTTAATTTAATTACAATCATTATTACGTGCAGTTACTAAATTTGTTTTCCCTTTCTTTTTATTTTCGCCAGACTCTAATAACTTTGCGCAAAAAATTACGTAGGTGAGCTTAAAAGCGCTATAACTTAAGTATTTTTTGGTATTCTAATACCGTAAACAGGACGATTTTAACAGTTTTTTTAACTTTCTTGTACGAAGTAAGGGAGGTACCTCGAAACATTTCAGGTTTCAAATTTCAACGAAAATTTCAATTTTGACCGTTCCCGAATCCATTTTGACTACTTTTTTGCATGATGTTAGTACGTACTAACACAGCAAATCGTTTACTCCAGAATGGATTGTAAACTCGATTTTTTTTTCGTTGCGTCTGTACGTACGTGCGTACGTATGTATATCGTATAAGTCAAAAATGATTAGCAGGAGAACATTGGAATTTTGTATATGAAACTTCTATAATATCTAGTTGTGCATTTCGCTTTTTTATTGCATTGGCAGTACCCAACGCATCTATCAATATCTCTCTCTGTATATATATATATGTAATGTTTTCAGTAGATCGGCATTGGAAATGATGAAGCTTAGCAGTCTGGTCACATCAGAGTCCGGATGGGATCATGGCGGAGTGGAAAAACAGCAGACAGAAGAATTTAACTTTATAGCTCCATATCTTTATTCAGTGCAAAATGGCAGATCGTTATTCTTTCAGATTTTCCAAAAATTACATATCCATTAATAATTTAACTTAAAATAAAGTTAATGTAAGCCTTCGACGTCAAAACTATTCTAATAAAGGAAGAAGAGACAGAGTTATGGCAGCGATGGGAGGGAGCAGTCTCATGAAAAGTGGCGCGGACTTTTCACTTATAACAGCCGTTACGTAACATGCCCGAATGTTCTCGAAAGTACTGGTCTAGGAGGAAGATATTGAAATTGTGGAAAATTACTTAGAGGTTGTCTGTTCGCCTAGAGCAAAGCCACCGTATTTTTTATATTTTACATATATATATATATATATATATATATATTACACACACACACACACACACACATATATATATACAATGTACGTCCAGAAAGTAAGTTCCGTTTGGTAATAAAAGTCAATTGTGTACAGCTACATACAGAAAAGTTATTTATTGCACAAAATTCAACAACTCTTAAACTACTTTTCCACATAACTGCCGAAATATTGCAGGCATTTATCATAGCGTGGCACAAGTTTTTGTATACCTTCTTCATAGAAATTTGCCGCCTGTGTCTTCAACCAGTTGGAAACAGTTTCTTTCAGCTCGTCGTCATTGTTCAAGTGTTGACCACCAAGGAAAGACTTAAGATGTAAGAACAGATGAAAGTAGCTAGGAGCGAGGTCAGGGCTGTACGGAGGATGGTCAAACACGTCCCAGCCAAATCCCAGTAGGAGGTTTTTCGTCACATTTGCAGTGTGTGGTCGTGCGTTGTCGTGAAGAAAATCAACACCTTTTAACAGCAATCCTCGGCGCTTATTCTGTATTGCGCGGCGCAATTTCTGGATGTCTCGCAATAAGCATCTGCTCTGATTGTTTGACCACGTGGTAAGGAATCAATGAGTAAGATGCCTTTACAGTCCCAGTACACTGTGCACATCATTTTTCGAGGTGTCAAGATTTGCTTCGGCTTAACCTTTGCTGGGGATGAAGTGTGCCTCCATTCCATTGATTGCCGCTTACTTTCAGAGGTGTCGTAAGAAACCCAAGTTTCATCTCCTGTGACTATCTGTGTCAGAAATTCTTCGCCGCTTTCAGCATAACGGGTCAAAAACTGAAGTGCACTACCCATCCGTTTTGTTTTGTGTTGCTCAGTAAGAATCTTTGGTACCCAACGTGAGCAAAGTTTACGAAATTTCAGTTTTTCGGTAACAATTTCATGCATTAGTGATCGTGAAATTTGGGGAAATTCCATAGCGAGAGCGCTAAATGTAAACCTTCGGGTTTCATGGATCTTGTCATCAATCGCGTGAACCAATTCTTCTGTAACCAAAGATGGACGCCCACTTCGTTCTTCATTGTGCACATCACTACGTCCGTCATTGAACTTTCGAACCCATCTTCTCACCATTGAATCACCCATCGCTTTTGGTCCGTAAACATCGCAAATTTGCCGATAAATTTCACTAGGTTTCACTTTCCTCGCATTCAGAAAACGAATCACAGATCTGATTTCACAAGCGGCGGGATTTTCAATCAAGACCGACATTGTAAACAAGAACGACAAAGCGTACGTGACTGACAGCGATCTGCAAATGGCGCGCGTTTCTTCTCCTTGATACAGAGCGTCTACTGCGCATGTGCGGAACTGCGATCGCAGAGCTGCAGCGGAAATAAATTGAAACGGAACTTACTTTCTGAACGTGCCTCGTATATATATTGCATATATATATATATATATATATATATATATATGTAATAAAAACAAAGTCAGAAGTAACTGAAGAGCAGAAATTTTGGTTGTGTAGTGCGTCCATAATTACTAGGAAATCTGAGGCGAATGCAGATTAAATCTTCAGTTTTATTTTCAGCAACATATTGCGGCTACACACAAGTCGGCACATTTAATGTGCCTGTTCCAAAAGGCTTACATTTTTGATAATTTTGTAGCAAGAAAGCAGAGCAGACAGACAGCAGTGCAGTTAGGCCAAAGCGTGAAAAGCAAGTGCGTTGTGTTCAGGATGAGATCTCAAGTCAGACTGAATTAGTTTCGATTCTCAAAGCATTCTGATTGGATGGTTAATTTTGCTGTAAAATTATGATTGGCTGTTAAGAGTTTTATTTCCGTTTACTTCACCAGAATTATGTAAGATTCATATGACATAGATTTTTCTCGAAATGGCGCAGTGCAGAGAGGGGTTACTATTTTTAGAATAGAGAAGGCAGGTTGCTAATTTAATCTTTTACATATTCTTTTTCTTACATATAAATATATATGGTGTCTCAATAGCTCGTGTCCAAAATTAATATACTGGTCTGTCATACCATAATAAAGAAGATTTACATAGAAACTTGTATCCGAAAATGCTAATGGCGACAGCTAGATAGGAGAGCAGAAACTTATTTGTTAGATGTATAAATTTAAGACCTTTTATGTCAGCAGACGAAAATTTGTGGCAACAATTGCCATTTATTCATCGTAGCATAAATTTTAAGAGAAAGGAAAATGGAGCTGATGAGAGAGCATTATGGTGCTATGACTTTTATGATTTTAAAGTCTGACAAAACAAGAAAATTTCCTTCGACGTCTACAGTTAGCACATGGAAATGCATCTTACTCCTCTTAGAATTTCGTAAAGGTTGAAATTTCCTTCTGAATGAAGAACATATGGAAAAACCTATGTCAGCTGTAACAACAGAAAATATGCCGGACATACGTCAAACGTTATTTAAAGGATAAAAGCTATATCTACGAAATTATACAGAGTAAACTTAACATTGGATCCTCCGCTATTAATATTCGTAAAGAACTGCGTATAAAAAAATTATTCTACCATTCTTTTCTCATAAATTAACAGAACACCAAAGCTCGGAGCATGTCAGAATCGGTATAGAAACCCTAAAATTACTTTGATGGTAGATACCACATTAGTTCTAAAATCGTAACGGGTGATGAAATATACATAGTATTTTTTAACATTGTAACATGTCGAAAAATTAAAGTATGTATGTTTGAAGATGATCCCAAATCAATAATAGTAAAAAGATAGTGAGAGATGAAAAAGGTAATGTCGTTTTGTTCAGAAATGCAGGACTTATCAAAGCCACCAAATTAGAGTGACAGAAGGCGGCAATTACAGCTTACTGGTACACTGCTGAATGTCTTCCAGAAATTCTTCAAGAAGTGAAAATTAGAATGACAGAAGGCGGCAGTTACAGCTTATTGGTACACTGCTGAGTGTCTTCCAGAAATTCTCTCAAGAAGTGAAAATTACAGTGACAGAAGGCGGCAGTTACAGCTTACTGGTACACTGCTGAGTGTCTTCCAGAAATTCTTCAAGAAGTGAAATTTAGAGTTACAGCTTACTGGTACACTGCTGAGTGTCTTCCAGAAATTCTTCAAGAAGGGAAAATTAGAGTTACAGCTTACTGGTACACTGCTGAGTGTCTTCCAGAAATTCTTCAAGAAGTGAAAATCAGAGTGACAGAAAGCGGCAGTTACAGCTTACTGGTACACTGCTGAGTGTCTTCCAGAAATTCTTCAAGAAGTGAAATTTAGAGTTACAGCCTACTGGTACACTGCTGAGTGTCTTCAAGAAATTCTTCAAGAAGTGAAAATTAGAGTTACAGCTTACTGGTACACTGCTCAGTGTCTTCCAGAAATTCTTCAAGAAGTGAAAATTAGAGTTACTGCTTACTGGTACACTGCTCAGTGTTTTCCAGAAATTCTTCAGGAAGTGAAAATTAGAGTGACAGAAGTGAAAATTAGAGTTACAACCTACTGGTACACTGCTTTGCGTCTTCCAGAAATTCTTCAAGAAGTGAAAATTAGAGGACTAAGGTTTCATCCTGCTAATGTATTTTCTCATTCAGCGAGTCAAATGTCTTGGATAGAAATACAGTAAAGTAATATAACATCAACCTTATTCGCCGGATCTTGCTAAGTGTGAAAATTGGCTACTTTGTAATCTCAAACAAAATTTACACGACCATCGTTATCATTCCGAAGATCAGATGAAGGATGATATAAAAGCATATTTTTCATCGGTTCCACGAATTACATACCTCGAAGTATTTAATCTTCGGAAAATTCCACCTAGAAAAATGTATTCATGTTGGAGGGAACTACCTAGAACACTTCTAAGGTTTGGTTAGTTTTAGCTGCATCTCTAAAATTTCAGAGTGACTCTCGCATACGCAGACGCTCTTTTCCAAATTAGATTTGCTCATTTTTCAGACTAAACGTATCCGCACATGCATTTCAATCCATGCAATTTAAACAGAATAGCTAATTTGAATATCATTAAATGAATTATACCAAATGATTTTGGGGAATATTTGCTTAAGAGTGTGAATACCTCAAGGAATATTTTAAGAGTCAGGAACTGATTCGTATTTAAGTTATAAGGTATTTTCTCCCTCCTTTCTGCATACAGTCATGGTGTAATTGGAAGCACACTCGACGCGTATTTAAGAGGTTCGGAGTTTGAAACCCAGCGAGATCATTGAGAATTTCGTTGATTTGAAAAAAAAAATTAATGAAAAAATGGTATTATGGTAAAATTATGGTAATTAGTTATGGTAAAAAGAAAAAGGAAACATATACTGACTTGTTTATCTGCTGGTAGTCGATTTTGAAATAAACATTTTGAGACTTTAGCTGTTGGATTACTGTTAGAGGTTTGACTTAAGTGAAAAGATTTAATGAGAAAATAATATACCATGAAAGAATGTATTGAAAACTACCTTTTGCAGGATTCAAAATAAAGCCATAAAATCTCCTAAAATTGACATCAGTTGGAGAAGATTATAAAGGGCAGAAAATATTAAATAAAAAGAATAAAATAGCAAAGCGTGAATATTAAAACTTAACTTACGTCATAAGATTCTATTTTTTTTATTTATTTTTAAATATAGAACTTGGGAATTTTGAATGATTCATTTTCTTACCTCGTTCTTTACGTAAAAAATATTCTAGTGTCGTCTCAAAGTTGTCAGAAATTTCTGCAGCAGATAAAAAAAATTTTGAGAAGTGATATTATGGTTTTTTCAAAGAGAGAAACCTTCCATCATGTTGAAGAAGAGTATTGCGACTTTGGAATAACTGGCGTGTTTTTCTCTATAACTTCCGTGTGCATTTAATGCCATTTTTCTCCTTTCATGTAGCATTTGCGCATTGTGACTGTAAAAGATATCAATGCCAAAACCGAAGCCAACTATCGTTTGATTTATTGATCCCCAATTCACTGCCTCTGCAGCTAAAAATGCTTTTTTTTTCTCATCGTTCATAATTCGATGAATACATTTCTTATCATTCCCGAATTTTATATGTTTCTCAATACAATAATACCTGATGTTTGTAATGTTATAAACTATTTGTGGTATTCTTATGCACAGAAGTGAAATAAAATTTGTTTGTTCTTTCATAGCACTGAATTTTGCTACTTTTTACAATGGATTCAAAAGCACGATTCCTGCGGATTTTATTTTAAGATACTGGAAGAAAACGATAAAAGAATATAGTTTTTAGTATCAAAGATAATCTTTATTAGAAACTACATGCATTAATGGCAGTCTTTTTTTATTCTTTTTGACTAGGCATTCTATTCAAGCTTTTCTTCTATCATTCTTCTGTTATTCTTTTAATAATAACTGTAACCTTCATATAAGCCACGAAATACGTGATGTATAAGAATGTGTGTGCCATAATCATTATTATTGACAGTGTTCCATAAAAAAATTGCATCCTTACTCCGCAATATACACTGGTTATCATAAATTAAGGAAAAATAGCAAAAATTACGATTACTGAAAAAGTTACATGTAGAGTTTTATGAAACTTACCCACAATATACAACACATAGTAAGGTATCAAATAACATAAAAAGAAATTACCAGTCAATTATGGTAGTATAGAAATTAGCACATGTATAAAATGAACAAATCGAATGTGTCAGTTTGTTATAGGAAAAGTACATTCAATATGGAATATAATCGCATCTAGAAGCAATACAGCACATTCAGCGATGTGTGATGCTTTCAGTTATGCGGTCTATCAGTTCCATGGGAAGCGAGAGGTATTGCTCTTGCAAAGAAGTTGCAAGCTCGGCAAGTGTCTAAGGGGGTGGATTGAGAGCAGCTAGACGTCTCCCTAAAGCATCCCAAACGGGCTCTATAGGATTCAAGTCCGGGGATCGAGCTGGTCACTCCATGCGCATAATTGTTTCCTGTTAAAGTTAATTATATACGATGCGAGCCCTGTGTGGTCTTCCATTGTCGTCCTGTAACAGGAAAGCATCTACCTATTGCCCCGGCATATGGGCGCACATAAGCATCAAGGATGTCATCTCTATAAACATGAGCATTCACGGTTCCCCTTGGAAAAACATGGAGGTATGTGCGTCCACCCAAAGAGATGCCACCCGAAACACAGACACTGCCTCTTTCATATGCATCTCTTTTACGGATGTTTGACGGATGATAACGGATTCCAGGTTCTCTCCATATCAAATAACGCCTGTTATCGCATTCTAGACTAAACTTGGACTCATCTATAAAGAGAATAGCCCTCCTTTGCTCAGGTGTCCAGTGGACATATTGTCATACCCACTGCAAACTGTCCCTCCTATGGCGGGACTTGAGCGGCACACAAATGGTTGTTCGCGTCGCATACAGACCACCTTCGTGAAGCCTTCTACGCACAGTTGACGTTGACACGAACCTTCCGGTGGCTGCAGCAAGGGAGGATCCAAGAAGAGTCGGAGTAGTGGTTCTATTCCTGAGTGCACATAATGTCAAATATCGGTCATGGGCGCTCGTCGTAGCAATTGGCCGTTCTTGGCTGAACCTCCTACGTGCCGAATCTGTGATTTGAAATTGCCTCCAAAGTCTATGAACCACAGAAGGACTCACATTTAGCCGTCTGGCCACTTCTGTTTGACTTTATCTTGCCTCTAGTCTCCCAATGCCTTTCTATCGTAGTTCTGCAGGCAAATGATGCCTGGAGATCATTGCTACGAATTGGCTATCTCAGATTTCTGATGTCACTATCACAGTGAAATATGTGGGCTTGCTCTCAAACATGGACTTATATGCTCCTCGCAGATGACGTATTCCGAGTACAGCGCCACTAATTTGCATATTGGAGTTTTACTCAGCTACTCTTACTTGGCAACATATTCAAAGTTTACACGGTTTGGCTTATTTTTGAGGGAGTTATCGCTATTTTTGTGATTTTTCCTTAAATTATCTTAACCAGTGTATTTTAAACATGTTCGTGTCAAACAGGATTTTGATACTTATTTCTCAAATAGTGTGTTTTTAAACGGATACTACTCAGAGATATCTGTAGTTTAATCTGTAAGCTTGAATGTCATCAGATTTGGTAGAGGTACTAATGATGACATGTAAAAAGAGATTCCGGCGGAAAAAATTAGTTGCATAATTTTGCAATAGGAAAAACTGTGACACTGTTCCAGTGTACGCAGCAGAGAATTAAACAAATCAATAACAAAGAAGAAATTTCTGTGCAACATTCCTTTAAAACAGCAAACGAACTGCCCTAAATTGTTACAGAGATGATGTTTCAGCTCTCCTGTATCACACATTGCAACCTGTACACAACATTCCCAAAAGTAATATTATCACCATGAATGCTCAGCTTAGTGAGTTATATGTTGTCCTTTAAGGTCTTCAAGGTCGGGACTCCGCGAAGATAGACCTCGAACTGAAAACAACCTCCCAACCACATGGGATTAGACCTGCGGAGCCGGGTGGCCACTCAGGTGTAAAGAAGGGATTTATGATTCTTTCTTGGTGGAACAATAGCTGGATTTATAGACTAATGAGCGGTGGTGCTGTATAAAAACTGTATAAAAATACCTGGTACAACCCTCTGTAGAAGTTGTGCAATGATAAAGCTAGTCAGTACATAGAGTCTTGTAAAGAGATCGTTCCTGTCTGATGTAAGCTAGCGATTTAGAATATCCAACTGATGATGTTCAAGGATTTCGTTGCGTGTTCCTGTCTACGAAGTCCACTACTAACTGATATTGTGCTGGAAATGACGGCTTCCCTCTACGAACAATAACGAGCAGAATTTAAAAGTGTCAGAATCTGTGATAGGGCACGTTACATTGTAGAGTCATAAGGTTGATTGGAAGCAGGGAAGATGAAAAATATGCAACCGCCTTCGCCGGGAATCGCACCACGGACCTCTGGAATACCGGCCCAGCGTGCAGAACCACTACACCACGAAGGCACGCTAGGGAAAGGAGATTCATCTTCAGCCAGACCTTAGGTGTCTTATACTTCGGCATCGCATAAGTTTGTTTTACCTTCCAGATTTCTGAAGTCTGCTCATCTAAACACCCTTTATCTCCTCCTAGTTTGTACAGTTGATTAAGTAAATGGGAATTTTTGAATACAAATATTTATTCATGAATTTAGGATAAAGTCTGTATGTAGATTGTGACATTAATATGGTAATCTGTTGTATAGGTACTTGTATAAAAAAGTGAATATTTTTGTAGCTAGGATTATGTAGTTATTAAGGATTATGTTTTCTGTCCACGGTAGTACGTTTAAAGAATTGTAAATTGCGTTATGTTAATAGAACTTGAATTAATTACTTTAGGTTGTATTTAATTGTACAGATTTTGAAAGAAAGATTAAAATATTTCAAATTACGGTTCAAAGGTAATTAAACGATGGAAATGCATAAGCCAGGAACTGCCAAGTAGTCCTCCACGACCCTCAGGTGTTTAAAATACATTTTACACATTAAAAATGTAAGATGTAGCCTTCTCTGGTAACATACAGTTTAAATAAACCTACCTGAAAATCTGTATTGCGACTTCTCGTAAAGACTAGAAGATGAATACACAGAAGAAAGGTATACTCTTTTACTCAACGCAAATATTTACATATGGTACGGACTTACGTGCTTACAACTTCACCAGCCGCTTGTGGTGAGTAACTTTTATATTAATTTCAGATAATGTAACAAGCTAAATTTAAAGCTAAACTAGTAGTTTAAGACTACACAATTTAATTTAATGTAGCTGGTTGCCTCAGAAACCTGCACGATGAGATACTAAATTCGGAGGCAAGAATGCGAAGCCGAGATTCAAAATTCAAATAGCTAGTAGCAATAGCAGCGTGCGCGCTTAATAGCGAAAACACGCTCTGATTAGCCGCTTTGCTAATTCAGATTAAATTCACTCTAGTTCACCCTAATTCATTTACATACTGCGAAGGAAAAGCAAAGAAAATCAGAAAGAATAGGAAAGGCTAACAAAAGTAATCCTACAAAGGTAAAAAATATACGATTTGTTTCATATCTGTTGTACCGATTATATCTGGGTAGAACAACATTGCAGCCAAACTATTCTTGTTCTATGCATGCTACGTGTACTAAAATATCTTTATAATTATATTCAAAACAATGCATTTTATATTGTGATTATGCATTACAAATTATCTTCCTAAAATTGCTAAGAAATGATAAACACAAGTGACTGATTATGGTCCTATCAAGACCTGAACCAAATAGAAGAAAGGGAAATTAAATTTAGCATATTAAAATGTATGTTAGCGGTTTTTGTACATTTTAATAAGACAATTAATAAAGAATCTAATAAACAACTATAATTTGACAAAATTAAATTTATCTTATTTTGTTTCTGATATACATAAGGCAATATCGTGCATTTTTGCACGATAAAATGGCAGCTGTATTCCGTTTGCGAAAATTAAACTTTTAATTTAAATGCATTTTAACTAAACATTCTCCACGACAATGAGTCCGTATTTTATATAGTATATTAAATGTATTTAAGGAGTTCCGATATGTTGTTCAGAATATAAAAGAGTACCATAAATTTAATTGAAAAAGCACTGATATAAACAACTGCAATTGTTGTACAAATTGAAAAATAGTTTTAACGTTTAAACATAGATGGCAGCACCAAACATCTTGAGTTCATGCCTCATGATTTTTTTTTTTTTTTTTTTTTTTTTTTTTTTTTTTTTTTTTTTTGTAAAATAGACGACAACCTTTGATTTGGTCCCACGATCTTCATCCGAAAAGAATAAACGAATTAGTAATAATTGTTTTGAACGTCTCTTTCAATGATATTTTAATAACTCTGTAAACAATAATTTGTAATATATTTTTTCTGCTTTGTATGAAGCGAAAGAAGTGTAATAGAGAAAAATTTCAGGTATCATTTATAGCCGAAGGAAATATATATTTTGGCTGTTTGCAACCCATTTTTACTACTTTTTTTTAACGTGATATCTGAGATAGAAAGACTCTCTTTTTATAAAACGGATTGTAAAATGAAATAAAAGGAATTTTTTTCGTGACGTACGTATGTTTGTATCTCGCATATATACCCTATTTAAAACCAATGGTAAAACTATGGAATCTACAGAATCCATTGAACTCTCCGGCCGAAAGATATTTTCTAAACAACTCTCTTCTTCATTTAAGCAGCGTTTCTCATTCTGTGGTCTGCAGACCGCAAGTAGTGCCCGAAGCCAGCCTTTGTGATCCTTTTAGACTTCCAAAAAAGACCAAAAGTTAAATGGGTAAGCGCCACTGTAGCTGAAAATCTCAGAGTTTGGAAATTGCACGGGGCAATAATCTATCACTCTTTCCTCTTTATTTAATTTATTATATCCTTTCTTTAATTGTTCTCTATGCCTATTTTAAAATAAAGGAGTTTGAGATGAAATTTTGAGCAGAAATTTGTGAGTTATGTAAAGCAGAGGAATGTTTCATTTCCCATCTTAGAACTGCTTTTAGTAGAAAATGATATCGTTACTGGAAAAGAATTATACAATGGGCATATGTTCACATCTGGAATTTCTGAGGTCACAATCTGAAACTTATTCTCCAAACGGTAAATTTCGAATTTACCGTTTGGAATTTCGAAAACAACAGTTCATTGAACTGTCCAGTGACACTGCACTTAAAATGAAATTCCAAGCAGATGGTGTGTTTAATTTTTGGACCTCATTACCAATAAGAACAACAATAGTTAACTGCCCAATGGTGCTTTAAAACTTATAAAGCTGTTCACTCCTACATATCTGCCCGAGAAAGAATTTTTATGACTAACGCAAGGAAAGTACCAAAATCGAACTTAATGTATGAGCTGATTCCAAACTTGAGTGTATCAGCATACTTCTAAAGACAAAACAGCTATGCAAGATTCGGCAGGGTCATCCGTCGCATTAGTGTGAGTCTTAAGATTTATTTAATTTTTAGTTAAATAAAAGTCATCGAAATTCTAACAGCCTTAGATTATTAAAAATGAATAGATTTTTTTTTGTTCACTTAATTACTTATCAATGTCGATGTAATGAATTTTAATTTATTGCAGTTTAAAAATATAAGTCTACTGGTAGTAACATATGTTAATTTTCTTTCGAATAGGATAACAGTAAGGAACATTCTAATTAGTAAAGTAATCTTCGCTCGAAAAATGCTTGAGAACTGCTGCTATAAACTGCATAATGTTTATTTGTATGTTGCCAAATAAATTTTTTTTTAAAATAAATACCTGGAAATAAATTGTATTTTTAAAAAATATCTAAGACTAGGAAAGAAAATAATAAAGCATTTAAATGGCGTATTGATGGTGGAAAAGATACGAAGTGGTATCAAAACGTTTCGTGACTAGTTTTCTTTATCCATCATACCCGAGAACCTAATTTAAGTCACAGGTAATGATCGCCGATATGAAGGAAAGGTCATTCAAGCCACGCCGACGCGATGTTCCTTCTGCTTCTGGTCAGCAACCTGGTGACGAACTTAGCAACACAGCATTTGTTCTAATCACAGGTGATGGTTGCCTGGACTGTTGCGTATGACACAGCAACGATGGCAGCAGTGCTGTGGATTGTTCTACGACGATCTTCATGCAGAAGCTACCAAACGGTTTCGATATTTTCATATATGGTTCTGGTTGAAGTTCGTCCTGATGTCTCCTCATCCTCCAGTGATGATCTTCCTATCTTGAAGCGCGTGTGTCACTGAAAACACCTCGAAAGACTCATTGCAGCAACACCTTGCATTTTTTGAATTATGTCATGGCGGATTTGCCCAGTTTTACATAGAATTTCACGTTCGCTCTTTGTTCTACCTTGCTATCCATGATACAATCACAGATGTGGGAACGCACAGTTCGCGATATAGACAGGACGATGTCTCTTGGAACTCTGACTTATGAAGGTAGGTGCTATCTGTGTCTGTACCACGTGCACATTTCAAGAGCCTCCAGGACACCTGCAAGTCGAGAACATGCCTTCGGTCTCATGTTTATATAATGCAAATCCAAGTGCATGGTATTCATCTTTCTCTCATTTCAAGTGGAAGCTGTATGTAGAAAATGAAATCTACATGTATCTGAAATCCAATAGGTGTATAACATCATCTTGTGCCAAAAATGTTAGTTTATAAAACATTCCAATACTCTGAGGCAAATGCATAATGGGCAAGGGTGAATAAGAAAATGCTGTGTTTTAGTGTATTCGTGTGCCAGAGGGAAGTGAGTGCACTTCTTGCTGACATGTTTGCATGATAGTCGGTATGAAAGGGTTAAAGTATACTATCTGTTAGCATGTTACAGAACTAATATCGAAACCTTTTTATACCATCTCGTATCAACTAAATAAAATACAGGGTTTTCATTTGTATGACATCACTGATTCCTAATTTGTTTAAAAGCAGCTACTACCTTGTTTCTTCGTTTCTCCCACCTGTATAAGTAAGCGACGCCAGCGTTGGCAAGAACCTAACCTTATTTGTCTACTGACTTAGGTAATGTATGAGAGTGAGACTGCAGAGTAATCATCGCTCGTATCCATCCAGTCACAGCGTCTACATATTCTTTGAGTGACCCAGTATTTAAAGTCAAAACTTATCGTCTGTTCAATTTTAAGAGGATGATAATGTGCGTAACTGCTTAGATAGTCATATTTTCCATATCGTATTCTTTGTCGTAAATATGATATAGATAATTCCTGCATATTTGTTGGAAATGAAATATTTTGAAACGCCCTTGAACTTGCATGTTCTTTCACAGACAAAAATGTATTCAAATTGTTACATAAAACTGAAAGCTCAATCACATTTTCTTCCAGCCTCGTCACGATCACTCTGACGAATCATGATTCACTTTTATAACCACCTTACTTCTTTCTTAAGCTAAAAATGCTACTAATGTAGCAGCTCTTGAAACACGAAATGTGAAGATTCTTTCTTGAAAATCTAACTTTCATTTAAATGGAAAATTCCGGTATTTTTTTATCCCTTTTCAAATATTTTAAGACCCATATTTGTAAAATCGTACTCCCCAAGTTTCATTTCAGAAACAAAATTTCAATATGTAATTAAGAATATGTATATATTATACCTATTTTTACACTAAACTAACAAAATCTGTTAACAAAATCTGTTGTGTTTAAAAATTAAGCATATATCAGAAAACTTTCAATATTTTTAACAATTTTTATTATGATTTATATACAAACATCAGCAACAGTATTTATTATGTCAATAAATTATACATCAAGAAGCTGCATACTTTAAATGAAGCTATGAGTGCAGGTTTTTTGCATGAAAATTACACATACATAACAATAAATAAAAAAAAATCCATTCAAATTAGATTAATACAGTGCATAAAACAAATCGAAATCCTAATCATATGAACATCAAATACTGGTTATGCCAATTTTCCCAACAATCTTATTTTGTCGCAGCAAGTTTAATTTCTAAAATACTTGTATATTTCGATAAAGTGAAAGCAAGTAAGTTAAGTACTGCTCCCATTTTAACATATAAGTACTTTATAGAGAAATGCTCTTTTCTCCCCTTTACAACAAAAATAGAAATGAAACAGAATTTTGACATGTTACCGTAACATGTTACCGTACAGAATTTTGACATGTAAAAAGAGATGTGTCAGAAATTTTTTAAACATACATTGTTTTAATTGCCTTTAGTTTATTCAACAGAATAGAATTCAACTTTAGAATGTTTATTCAACAGTAAATTTTAAAGGAAAATGAATTTCGAAGATGATTAATGAATTTTGGAGTATTTTAAAAAAGAATTAAACCCCGTTTTCAGAGAGCGTAAAAGTTTGACTTCACACAGTGTTTGAGCATAAATGTTTTATTCTCTCAAATTGTTAAGGTTTTTATTCAATGATTAAGTCTTATTTATTTTTAATGATTAAGTCTTATATACTTTTTAATGATTAAGTCTTATATATGTTTCAATGGTTAAGTCTTATATGTTTTTTAATGATTAAGTCTTATATATTTTTACTGATTAAGTCTTATATATATAAAAAAATCGAAATCGAGTCAATGGCTAGGCGGCAATTAGTAGCCAACCGCTACTTTAACCGTCTCTGTTGGTAAATTGCCCTAAGGCGTTGGTACTTAAGTTTTTAATTAAGGCGATTTACGCCGCGCCAACTAGGCGAAACTTGTCAAATTTTTGTGAAATCTTATATATATATATATATATATATATACGGATTGAAGCACAAATACGTATGGAATATAAACATTACATTAGACTCATTATCAAGATTCAATATATCAAGATTCAATAATTAACGCAAAATGCTAAAGGTACTTTAAATCTGTTTAATGTATATCATAGTAACATTTGAAAAGAAAGTTTACTGCCTTTGAAACTCCTCATTTGACGGTTGAGTTCCGCTCCCATTTGTGGTCGTTGCTACAGAGAATCTTACACCCTTTATTAATAAGACTTTTCCTTTTACGACCAGTGTCGTAACTAGCAGCGAGAATTCAGCTTTACTTCCCTTTGTGTCAATACTGAAGAATTCCTCAATAAAATCTTCTAAATATTTCAGTGAAAACATCCTAAGGACTTCATTTATACGACCACGTTTGTCCCGTAATTCTATTTCGCTTGTTATAACAATCATATTCTCCAGCTACAGGGATAATGTATTTATTCTCGCTTCATTAAGCATTTCTTTTTTTAAATCGTTAAAATATGAAACCATAATTTAACAATATCGAAACATCTATTATAACAGGGGAACATATGATAGGCAACAAAGAAGAATCGGATAATGAAGAAGAAATTAACCAAATAAAACATATTAAATGTTGAAAATAGTGAGATAAATGGAAACTTTCTTCTACAGAGCATCGGTGTTTTCATTTATTTGTATGTCAATATTAGGTAATTTATAATTCTTTTAAAACTATATGTGCTTGTTCTGATTATGTAAAACAGTTAATGTGAGCCGTATTATGTTTACCTGATAATGAAATGTGATGACTGATTTTTTCCCCTTGATGATAAAAGTGTAATGAATGAAATCTGAATATAGTTATTTAACAATATATGTTTTCTTGCTACATATTCCGCATATCGATAAAAGATGAATTTAAATCACCGGTGTTCTTGTAATATTAAAATGTTTGATTTCATATCATATTATAGATCACTTGTGTAAGCACTTACGTTAAATCATTTCAACAGATGTAAACAAATATGTTCCTTGCACATAAAACCGAATTTGAAAAGCTGATATTTTCTGTAGTTCGGAGGATTTGATTTCTTTGTCTGCTGTACTGTTAGTCCATTTATGTTTCATATAACGGCTTAAATGAAAAGATTCAGTCTTCACAATACACTGCCCTTCTACATCCCCCCTTTTCAACTAGAAATTGAAATACTAAATCCGAAAGAGCTACTACTCAATGCCTAATCCACCACATTTTGGTTATTAATGCGTTAAGCAAAAGCGCATGGATCTAATACCCTCCGAATAATAGGCAAAAGAAGTTCCGGCTTAAACTACTAATTCCACTACTTCAAATTGATCAAAGCCATAGTGATCAAATCTGACTGATAAGCGAAGTAAATGTGTGATACCCTTAAGAAAAATGACACGTAAAAATATCACAAATCGTGACTATATACAAGAAAAGTTTGGGAATGAAAGTTTGGGATTTTTCTTTCTCTGCTGGATGTTAAAAATTTCCTTAACCAAATAACTTGACACGTATAGGAAGTTTTCTGAAGTTAAGTTGGTAAGTTATAGCAAGCTGTTTCTTGGGCACATTCATTTCACATGAATTCGTGCATGGTTGTTGCTGCTGCTGCTGTTGTTGCTGGCCACCACCTAGATTGGGGAAAAAATTAAAGATAATATTCAATTAAAAACAGCAAAATCTTTAAACTACAATAACATAGGTATGCTGAGAAGAAATGAGTAATAGTAAGAGTAATCTTCTCTACATATAATAAAAGAAAGAGTCTGTCTGTGTGTGTGTCTTTCGTTCGCGCTGCGCGTAAGATAATAGACCCACGACTACGAAATTTGGTACATAGGTGCATCTAGACAAGAGCCAGTGCACCTCGAAGCAATTTTTTCGAAATTCGAAATAGAATTTTTTTATTTTATGTTTGTGACGAAATCAGACATAATGGGCTATAGGAAAGCGAGATTTTACTCTACACACTCCATTTTCACATCGTCATGAAACGTAGGCACTTAGCTATTTTACGAACTTAAAATAAATTTCGTGTTTCAATAAATCGATTCAATACGAATTTATTTAACAAAGGGAGCTTAACACCTTTTAAACTGGATTTTTTTCTAAAAAAGTTTATTTTTAAAAATGTACAGTTTATTTTTCTTTGATTTTTGGACACGTTAAACTTTCATCCTTGCGACTGCTTTCACAAAAGGAGTTTTGGAAAAATGATAATATTTTGTATTTTAAAAGAATTTTTTAAATGAAGCTTCCGAATACACTTCTCACATCTTTAAAAATGTGATTTTGGCAACAGTTTACCTGTCTTATTGTTGTTGATAGATTTTTGATGAAATCGCATCATTTTGAATAGTTTCATTCTTTTAGAAATATGGGTTTGGCAACAATTTTTCATCGTATTTCTGTCACTGTTTTTAAGAGATTGACATATTTCATTTTCATATATATATATATATATATATATATATGATACATTTTTATTGATTTTTTTAATAAAGTTATTTTGCAGAGTAAAATTCTGCGCGAAATTTTATGTATTTGAGTTGCTTTCATGTTATTTTTTGCTTATTTCACTGTTTGTAAGATATTGAAAAGTTCTGCATGATTTTGTTTCTTCAACGGAATGTTGATTAATTTTTTATTAGAATAATTAATATTTGTATTAAGGGATATAGCTTATTTCATTGTAATTTTTTTCTCTTGAAAATATATAAGATAAAATATCATTAATTATACTTTGCTTTTCAGAATTTTTTGTTTTTTGTATTCTTTTATGTTATTTATTGCTCATTTCGCTGTTTTTAAGGATATTGAAAAGTTTTGAGGGGTATCTTTTAGGAAACAAAGTTCTTAACCTCCTTTATACTATTTGAGTTCTTAAGATTTTGCAAAGGGAAGTTGTTTAATTTTCTTTATTAGGGTAATTGATATTTGTGTTAAGGAATATTGCTTGTTTCATTGTAATTTTGTTATACGAAATAACTTTTTTTTTATGAAGTTGTTCTGCAGAGTAAAATTCTAAGCAGTTTTTAAATTTAATGTTGGTGTTCCCTTCAGCCATTTTTCCGGTACATTTAAAAGCCAGACGAAGGCTGGCAGTGAAGCTGCTAGTAATAATAATAATTCAAGGTAATAGAGGTAATGAAAAACGAAAATCTAAAAGCGTTTAAATTTTAACTTTGCACCAAAGATGTTAAAATTCGTATGCCGTCGTTAAGCTCTCAGTTTACCAATCTGCTATTAGACTCACTTTTACTAACATAATTTTTCTGTCTTTTTAACTTTAATTTTAAACATAGTTTTCTCTGCAATTATGCCATATAAAATTCAACAACGTTATCACGAAGTTCTTAAAAGCAGTGTATTTTTAGAATCTCCGCCAGAGTGATAAGCGCTGCCATACATTTTGGTATTTTTTTCAGTCTTTCCTTAGTTCATTTTATCAATTTTCAGTTTTTTTTAACAAGATGATTTACGTAAACTTTTTATTATATTTCTAAGTTTATTATTAAACACCACTTTCTTCACATTTCCCGCACATAAAATACAACAGAAAAATCACAGTTTTTATCAGCATGTTTACCGAAATAGTATTAAGTATTGTCATAACTGTTTTTTTTTTCTCTTTTCCCAGTTCATCATATACATGTTCAGTTTTCTTAGTAGATGATTTATACATTTTTGTATTTTTATTATTAACTAGCCACTACGTGGCCAGCCTTCGTCTGGCTTTTAAATACACCGAGAAAATGCCAAAGGGAACACCAAACATTCAATTTAAAAACTGCACAGAATTTTACTCGGCAGAACAACTTTACCCCCCTCTAAAAAAAAAAAGACTCAAATTTCAATAAAAATGTATTAGTACATATAAAAAATTACAAAGAAATAAGCAATATCCCTTAATACAAATATTAAATATCCTAATAAATAAATGAACCAACTTCCCGTTGCCTTCTCTCAACAAACTTCCAGTATCCAAGAGAAACATTAAATTTAAAAACTGCACAGAATTATCGCCCTCATTTTTGCAAGTGGCAACAGTGCTGATTTTAAACAGTCAGCAGTCCAGTATACAATTGAAAGAAAAACTGTTGCCAAAACTACATTTCTAAAAGAATGAAACTATTCCAAATGATGCGATAAAATCGAAAAAATAAAATTAAAAAAAAATCTGATTCGAATTTTGAAAAAAAAAATCGCTTTGAGGTGCACTGGCTCTTGTCTAGATGCATCTATGTACCAAATTTCGTAACCGTGGGTATATTAGCTTACGCGCAACACGAAAGAAAGACACACACACACAGACAAACTCTTTCAAGTAGAGATTTTTTTTGTCTTTTTAATAACTGTTTATCAAACATCATTTTCTTTGTAATTAGATAGAACTGTACAGAAAATCACAAAATATATAAAAACATTGTATCTTTAGAATGCCTACAAACTATTACGTTTTTGCCATATATTTTTTTATATTCTCTGTAGTATTGATTTAAAAATAATACATCTGCTTGGTGGCAACATCCTTTTATTTAAAAAGGGATACTAGCAAAAAACATTAGATCGAGATTAATAACACCTCTGATGTTAATAATAAAAATATTTATAAACAATAAAATGTTTTCGCATTTTTATATTTATGAAATCCATTCGATCATACATTTCTCTAAAATATTTTTATTATTTATCTCTACACCTGCTAATTCAGTTGTTTGTTGTAGCTTTGCAATAAAATTCTCTAAACTGAAAACATTCAGCAAAGAAGTGTAATTTTTCAAAGTGTTCAAATTTGCAAATTTAGTGTTAGGTGAATAGGAACAATAATGATTGGAAAACCATTAACTTATTTAGAAAATAGAAGAAAATATTGCATGCAAAACAAAGATTTACAAAATTCTAATATTTAATATTCTAATAATAATTCTAATACTAAAATTTTCTGATCGCGCGATATGAATCCAAATGATAGATTCAAATCACATACGAATATGTTGGAGCAATTCTACGTCAATGATTTCAATAGTTATTTGGATAATGCTAAAAATTCTCGCAAATACTGAGATTAATGTGAATTCGCAGAGAATTTCATTGCACACAAGCACAGAAAAAAATTTCAAAAGAGCATCAGAGCTGTGAAACCTGCTGTGAAATATCAAATTTATAATACAGAATAAACAACTCAGCTAAGAGGTATATTCATGTTTATTTAAGTATCTTCAGGTACCCATGTGATAAATCATAATTACCAAAACTATAATACTGTACCAAAAATGTTTGACAGTTTTCTTAACCATTAACAATTTCTTCTTCCTTTGTCATAAATTACTTTAATGCAAGTGCAAGCGTTCGAACTATAAATTTTTATTTTTTTTTAAATTACTCTATGTATAATAAATTGTGGTAGTTTTGCAAATGAGCGTTTTAAATAAAATGTGGGATTTTTGTGAGAAAATAATTCATGCATTTTAATACAGTTTAATAATTGGCGTAAAGTTCTATGTCCAAAATTAATAAAAAATATTTATTAAATACCCCATACTTATTCTTACGTTTTATCAATCTCACAATATTATGCATCTTATTAATCTTTCACACAAATTATGTTATCTAAGGTAATGTTAAGTGATAATATACTGCAAAGACAAGAGTAAGATTTAAACAAATTTTGACTAATTTAATTGCGCATAAAATGCATCATCTCTGCACTCACTGTCATTTCAGAATGTATGGCAGAAATCCTCATTGCAATGAGCGGCAATATTCATCTTTGCTGAGAAATATGCATAAGTAAATGATATGTATGCATATGATGTCTGACGTCGCCTAGGGTGTGTTAATATTTAAATATTTAGCCTCTTGCGAGATGTGATTTCCTTTTTTTCGGTGTTAAATAAAGTTGTTTTGAATTGTTATCTGAAGTTTTTGTGATTTTCAGGCCTTTCTGATGACCTATTGATGGTGTTTAATTTCGACAAATCATCGCCATGAATGTATTTCTCAAGCAAATATGTAAATGAATAGCTACAAATACGAGAAAGAGGAAGCAAAATATGAATTCCAAAAATTTTCTAAATCTGTTAGCAGAAAATTTAAGTTTTTCTGAGATTCCGAAGGATAGTTAAATGATCATTAAATGAAATAATTAACGCTGTAGTTTGCGCTTAGATTAAAAACTAAAATGAAAGCTATGTCAAATAACCATTGCCATTTGCACTGTATACTTATGATATTAAAAACCCAATAAACGTTTAGATTACTTTTGAATTTTGATTGGCTTTAAAACTAACATTATTTGATACAGTTTTTGAGTAACATAAATGAACATTTCATAACAAAATTGATTATAAAATTCTTTAAATATACTATACTCTATCGAAAAGTTCTTTTTACTGAATAAATTTAAATTTACTCTAACTACTGAAGTCATTTAATTTCAATTGAATAACTGATACATAAGATTTTAATTTATATATAATATTTAAGTGTGCAATTTACTTTAGATTTTGAAATGTTGTTTCTTGTTATACTAATAGTAACATAGAGAAGTGATATGCTAGCACAGAAACTAGCCATAATACGAGTGTGTAATAAATATTTTTTACGAAAGTATTTCATTATCATAATAATTATAAATTGAAAATTTGCAATATGATCTTCCAAAATTCTGTCTAAACACTAGAAAAATGTTCTAAATTGAAATTACTGAACGTTGAAACTTGTGCAATCACGCATAAAATCTAGATACAACAAATATATAAGCTTTTATAATAACATAAGTATTTACTACAAAGAGAATATAATACGTAAACTATCAAAAATTGAATTCCTTATTTTGCAACCTGAACTTTATTGTAACACAAAACAGCCGCGCTCATTTAAAAATATCGCTTGTATTCTTAAACAAAACAGTCACATTTTTTGCTGCCATCTAATAAAATCAAACTGTTGAATATATCGAAAATCTTAGTATATTAAGAAAACATCTTCATGAATAACTGATTAAGTGAACATGTAAATGTATGAAATAAAAAGAACAGTACAAATCTATTAGAATTCCATTGACTATATAACTTTCATCAGCGCTAGAAAATAATTTTCATTTTTGAAATACTCGTTGAATACTCCACAGATATTTCAAATACGAAAGTCATTGATGTAATAAAACAGGAGAATGAAATGTTTCTGTAAAATATTATTTACGTAAAAAAATTTCTATCTTACTCAAATCTTTGTTTTCTCAAATGATTAAACTTGATTTAACATTTTACTTGATTAACATAAAAAAATTAATATGATATTATTATACTTACTAGATAGATTATTTTAGAAAGTGAATAAACAAAATAATAAAAATTAAATTATTCACCTTGATTATTACCCATCATTCCGCCACCGCCGCCGCCTCCACCTCCACCTCCACCTAAAATTTTAAAGCATTTAAAAATATATTTCATTAGAACTGGAAATGATTCATTTAAAGCAAACATCGTTCTATGATGATAAATGTATATGAAAATGAAATTAATATTAGATAGCAAGCTAAATAAATTTAAAGTATAATAATTTCACATAACTGAAATACATAAACTTGAAAAAAAGAAAAGAAAAAAGGTAACTACTGAAATTACAACTCGGAATTCCAGTTTTCTTGATCGACATTATTTTCTTTTAGATCAAGTTACACCTGTTAAATTATTCGTGAATATCACTTGTGTTTTCACATTTTTTTCGTTATTTAACTACCAAAAGAATAATTAGAACATTTTATGTAAGATAATGGGCACTAAATTACGCTTATCTTTATTGTTCGACAAAAACGTAGCTTACGAATATAAAGAAACAGCAGCCAAGTATATTTTTATTCCCTTTATCGATCATAAATTTATTACAAACTTCAAATGCATAAAAAATAATAATGCGTATTATATATTATTATTAATGGTTTTATTTTCTGTGAATAAAAATAATATCTTAATAGAAAGAGTTTAACGATTTCAAATTAATAAAATAGGTTTGGCATGAAATACACGAAAATGTCAATGATAAATAACATTATTTTTTGTGCAAAACTCATTGCATAGTTAAATATTTTGTTTATAGAAACTGTATATTATTATTATTATGTTGACAGAAGCTTAATTTTTATTCTCAGTAGTTTATTTTGGGAAAGAAATTCATGAAACCTCTTCATGGATTTCAGATACATGGATTTCACTTCGAATTGACATAAGTATTACAAATATATTGTTACGATATGCCCAGCCGCAGTAAGATAACTTCCCTGCAAGGCAGATTTAGGGTTGCCAGAAAATGTCAAAGAAAGTCAGGGTTCCCAGATTTGGAGCGAAATCGCCCATTTGGAGACGTTTGGAGACAAAATTGGCGATATGCTATAGACAGATGGAGAATATTCTAGAACGAATTCTTACCGGTTTGGTCCAGAATGTTCTTGAACGCAGGCCAAAAGCTAGTATATAAACTCTGCTTGTACGCGGAATACCAGTATTCGTAGTGCATCGTCGAGCGAATCGTGAGTCTGATCATGAAGAATACCTTAAGTGTGTTGAGCTCTGAGAGCGATCAACCGAGGCAATTTACTGCTTTGCCGTTAAGATGTCTTCATCATCGTAGCTTGAAGGCTGATTGCTGACTGTTTCAGCTGTGTTGCGTGTTTACTGTAGTCTTTCGACGACTGTAAACGTGTTTTTGGAACTGTCCCGAATAATACTGGCTAATAAATTGTATTTTAATTCTTCAAATGTTGTCATGAGTCACTTCAAATCCACGAATTGGCGACAAATCTGGGAACCCTGCTTTTACTTGCCATTTTATGGCAACCCTAATGCCGCCTTGAGAGAAAGTTATCTCACCGCGGCTGGGCATTTCGTAACACTATCCATAAATTTACCTATTTTTGCTCTAATATGTACAGTAGATAAAATTCTGAATACATGAAAATTTTAATACTTAAAGAAATGTTGCATTCTTTGAAACAAATTAATTTTTTCTAGGAGCTAATTTGAAGGCACTCAACACATTTAAGTAAGTAATGCTGTAAAATAAAACTTGAGGTTTGTTTGATGGGTATAATTTCATAAAAGCTCATTTTCAGAAAAACTTGGAAGACCAAACAAATCTCTTCATCAACTATATTTTAATTTAATTTTTAAAATTTCTTGTACCATAATGACATTGTCATGATTGCTCTTCAGTCTTACGCTGGTTTCATTTTGCCTTTTTACGATTCTTGCATCCAGACTGATCTTATAAATTATTCTTCCAAATCTGAAAAACGGATTTTGTCAATTTTTCGAAGCCCTTACTCGTATACATCTGTATGAATCACTGAAACTCTCAGTACCTGAGTTCGAGAAAAAAATATCTTCATTGAAAACTTATCTATCTCTCCATTCAATGTTTTTACAGAATTTACCTAGATTTTGTGTCGACCTTCACCGGAATGCAAACTAAGTAGTCTTAGAACAGAAAAAATAGTTATTATTTAATTACTTTCAAAGTTAACAAAAGCCACTTTGAACTTGTTTTGATTATGGAAAAGCACATGAAGACTGCCCGAGCAGAGGTTAGGTTAGGTTACTGGAATATAGCGAAACATGTAAGGGCTGTCTACCTATGGGGAACGGGTGCCTTCGGGGAGCACTTTCCAAGGAAAATGGCTCATATTCACGTTACACATGGAAAAAAACTACGAAAACCAACCATGAAGACAGCCCCACGTGCATTCAGCGTTCTAAATCACTTTTGCCAATCCCTGCTTAAGACGGCTTTCTTCTTAGACGACTTTCTAAGACTATCAGGACTTGTGTTTCTTTTGACTTGCTTTGGAAACATGACTGGTCCTGACTCGGAACAGGGAGCTTACTCAAGCTATGTTCTAGAAATTGTGAAGTAGACAATACAAGCAGGAAGGGTATACGAAACTCTTTATTTTCTATACTTTACATGAATTTCCCAAACTTCGGAATACAGAGACCCACCACTTGTGGTCTGAAAGTAAGAATATAAAAACTACTAACTAAAACTAACTTTCAATTAGTAAACAAGTGCCTAGCATTAAGATTGGCCTTTATTTTAACAAAGGTCCGTATGTAGTACGCCGAGCTGCTAAAACTACGATACGTTTGCAATTATCAAGAGGACTAAACCTCTGGCCTTGAAGGCAACCAGCAACAGAGCGAAAACTCGTAAAACTACAATGGCAAGCGGCTTGCTTCCAGTAACTCCTTCCTCTCTCTTGCTTGGCAGAAAGCCACAACTTAAGTACTTGGCGTTAGCAAGACAATTTGCATAAATAAGTTAAAGCGTTTAATTCTGGCCGGAAGTAGAAAATAAGAAGTGATAGTAAAGATTTAAAATAAACGTTAGTAAAACTTAGGATCCTTACAAGACAAACTGTCTGATATTCGCTTTACACATAGAAGATACTACGAAGACGATCATGTATCAAGCTAGTTTACCAGGATTAGAGCTCGGATAGACCAGAGCTCAGCGACTTAAACGCTCGGTCGCAGGTAAGTCTCAAATGTACTGAGGGTTTACCTAGCGATCAAAACTAATTTATGCGGGTCTTTTTCCAGCCTGTTGCGGAAATGTGTTCCTGGTTGAATTATTAAGAAAGTGAAAGTTATTTTTGATTAGTGGCTTGTTAAAACTTAAGAGTGTGTCCGCAAGAGTGAGCTACTTGAAGTTAAAAATTCTTACTGTACACAATACTATTCTTACTATATAAAAAATCCTTAGTTTTACTCGAGATTATAACTGGTTTAATTTAATTCTTCTCAAGCAAAAGCCGTAAGTTCTGCAGTTAATTTAATTTATGTAATTTGTAAAGGAATAAACTTTAAAGTTTAATTTGCCGCCTTGATTTTTTGTTCCGTTACCGAATATTCAGAGGTATTCCAGTTCCAATCAATCCTAATATTTGAAATTCTATAGTACTTGACCAAATCCTTTATACTGTTTGGCATTACTGCAACGGTTAAACAAAAGCGTAAAAGGAAAACCTCAAACATATTATTCGCAATCTTGTATCTAATTTTTCAAATTAAAATTCACTACCATAACCTCCTTTCCGTTATTAAATCCCTAAACTAAATGCTTCAATAAATGAGAATCTGCTAGCTTCGTTTGCAGCATTTATGTTCAATGTGCCTTGATAAATTTTAAGGTCTATTTAAAACGATACATGAACTTTGTTTCTACGCAAGACTTCAGGGCAGAACTTTTTTTTTTCCCAAAAGAAAAGAATTCTCAGAATCTATTCAATTCGATCTATTCTATACTTTCTATTCGGTCAGATGAAAAAGTTGCAAGTGACGAATTTCACAAAAAATTTTATTGTGTTTATTATTTAAGACCTTTTCAAACCAGATTTGTTAACTACTGCACTTTTGGATCGGTTCCAACGCTAAGGAAGTGCTTCTATCATTAACTTCCCTCCATTAACAGTAGTTTGTTACCTGTTTTCTTATTTGTTCGAAGCAAAAGTTATTTTAACAAAGCTGTATAAATGTCCAACATGGCAGTAAAGCATAAAGTTCTGTTACTTATAGGAAATTGCTAATATTATTTTTATTTTTAACTGCCTTGCTCAACTTCCTCTTGGTGATGCGACAATAAAAGGAAAAAAAAAACACAACAAAAAACACGAACTCTCTTATAAAAATAAATAAACTCTTTAAGGTGACTCGTGATTGCAAAACTAAGACTTTAACTTAAAGTCCTAATTACGTAAATCATCAACAGAGTAAAATTAAGTTTATCATATCAAATCTCATACCCTTTAAGCCATTAATGAAAGGAAAATATCCTCTGTGGTCTTGTAAGGATCTTAAGTTTTACTAACGTTTATTTTATTTTAAATCTTTACTATCACTTCTTATTTTCTACTTCCGGCCAGAATTAAAAGCGTTAACTTATTTATGCAAAATTTGTCTGGCGAACGCCAAGTACTTAAAGTTGTGGCTTTTTGCCAAGCGAGAGAGAGGAAGGAGTTAGTCGAAGCAGGCCGCTTGCCTCAGAAGTTTTACTCGGTTGTTCGGTTGCTGTTTGCCTTCCAGGCCAGAGGTTTAATCCTCGTGATAATTTTAAACGTATTGTAGTGTTAACAGTTCTCTGTACTACATACGGCTTCCTGTTAATATTCCTGGAATGTTCTTTAATGAACGAAACAGGATACTCAAAATTCGTTCGTTCCTGTTAATATACGGCCAATCTTCCTTGTTGATTATTCCAAATTTAATTATATTCTTACGTTCAGACCACAAGTAGTTGGTCTTTGTATTCCGAAGTACGGAAATTATTGTAAAGAGTGAAAAATAAAGGGTTTTGTATACCCTTCCTGTGTATCCTGTCTACTTCCCACATTTGTTGAACATAGCTTTAGTAAGCTCCCTGTTCCGAGTCAGGGTGTTTGCATGTTCCCAAAGAAAGTAAGGCGGAACATTGAACCTGATAGTCTTTCGGTAAAATCAAAATATTGTTTATCAAAACAAAATGCATTTCAGTAACAAATTCATCAAACTACTATCTCTCGCTAAAATAAAACCATATCAGCTGTCCTTCCTGAAAACTCATAAATTTCAATACAACTCAGATAGAGATAGCTACAAACACTTTTCATTTAAATATAACATAGAACACTTCAAAACTCCAGAGAAAGATAAGTCTCACAAGAAAGAAGTCAAATCACCAGTTCAGATAAATAATGAGCATAAGCAGAGGTAACCGTCCAAGTTTTTTATGCATTAATTACAATCTTTCAATATATGCACCGCTGGTCACACGACATAAAAGCAAGAAATTGCATGGTGTTAAATCTGGATAACGGGATGGCCAGGGGAGAAATTCGTTGTCTGTTGTTGCAATACGTGCAATCCAGCTTTGGCGAACAGTGAGATTAAGAAGCTCTCGTACATTCCTATGAAAATTGGGCGAAGCACCATCCATTTGAAAAATGTGATCATCATAATTGATGTTTAGCTAGGGTTACAACCAGGGATGTTTAGCCAGGTATCCAACATGTCTAGAAATGAGTCACTGTTCCCAGTTTCTTGTTCGAAGAAAAATATGCCTTACATTTTCTTATGGGACAACGCATAGAAAACGTTAACGAAGCTCACGTTGCACTGAAACCACAGATCTGGAACATCTCAAAACGGAAGCACGCAGAATGACTTTTCCTGTTGCGGCGCCATCTTGGAAACTGACGCTGCGGCTGCACAGTAAGCATGACAAAGAAACATCAGACAGCATTTAAGAAACTTGGACTGCTGCTATGCGTAGGGTGTGGGTTTTACATGGGTAAGGTAATACATCGATTTATTATTTATTTTTAAAACCGCACCATTCATTTACAAACACCCTGTATATAAAACGTTCCTGCAAAACTTTGTGAATGTGGTAGCATTAGAAGTTCTATACCCAACATGTCTAGTAACATACATAGCGAAAATTGCCTTGGATTAATTGCATTAATACTGTTATTAAACTTTTTGTGAACAAAAAGTGTTAAGAAAAAGAATTAAGAAATGCATATTATTTCTAACTTCCTGACGTTATTAAAATGAGCATATAATAGCTTTTGTCGTACTCATTAGTAATATATTGTTCAGTTTGAAAAGTATAAATCAAATCCTTTATGCCATTGGACAGCTTTTTATTTAGAAAAATAAGAATTTCTTCGCGCTATGAAAACAATATCGCATGAAAAAAATTCTTCCTGGTGTTTAAAAAAAGTCAGTGAAAGAAATGAGGAAGTTCAGTGGATTTTTAGAACATAAAATTTTTACCTTGCTGCATCATGTTTTGATTCATCATATTCTGATTCATATTTTGAGCAGCCATCTTTTGATTCATCATGCCTTGATTCATCCCCTGGTTCATCATACCTTGATTCATCATCCCTTGATTCATGCCTTGGTTCATCATACCTTGATTCATCATACCCTGATTCATGCCTTGGTTCATCATGCCTTGATTCATCATACCCTGATTCATGCCTTGGTTCATCATACCTTGATTCATCATACCCTGATTCATGTTCTGGTTCATCATACCTTGATTCATGCCTGAAAGAAAAAGCTAGTTTAGAATACTCCTTCATACTATGGGACTTTTTCAGCAAGACTCCCATGTGAAGTAAATGCTGTAAGAAAGAGGAAGCCGGCACGGCCTATTATATATTAGTGGGATGCGCTTTACCTCACCCGCTTGACTAATTTAGGTATTCTGAATACTGTAAAGTTACACCTGAGCTCTATTAAGGGGCTGTCAGACTTTATAAACAAAGTGGGAGATCTAAAGAAATGGAGCTAGGAAGCATTGGGTTTGGTGCGTTTGTCACAAAATAATATTTAGCAGAGGTGCCTGATACTTGACAAACTAAACCTCAATAAGAACAAGAACACGCTCTCCTACGCTCTTCTATTAAAGTGACCCAAATCTCAGTTTAAATATCGTTTCTACCTCATTTGCATAAATCAAAATCCTGAAAACTAATTCTGGTAGGAAAACGTAAGTGGCGAATGAGAATGTATAGGAAAGGCTCGCTCTAGAATAAAAAGTAACTATAACAGCAATAAAGTAAACCTTATAAACGTTTCAATAAATTGAATTAAATTAAATGCATTCTCAATGTAAAAAATGCCTAGTCATAATTTTGACTGTCTCTGATTAATTACACGCGAAGCAGATAAATCTTTGTCAGCAACTTAAAGTAGAAATATGAAGTAGAATAAACAATCAGTCAAGTTATCAGTTGCTTTTCGCTAAATTTTAAAACTTGAGCCTTGCACTTTGATGGGCGTTGTCAAAACATAGGAATATCGAAGAGTAAAAATAATAAAATAACTGGTTGGTTAAAATAAACCTCTACAAAAAAAACTGCAAAAATTATCAGCATTAGATCGAAGTTCTTGTTCGAAAATGGATTTAAAGCGTTAAATACCGTTTCAGTATGCACCATGCTAATTATGAGACATACATGAATCACTGAGATGCTGTTTAGGAATTTATTTTTACCAACGTCAATAAAAAAGCACTTAGAGCTCATTGCGCATAGTTTTAGGCCTCACAGTCTACATCAAAATCTATCATTTTCTTTTTTAGGATAAACAGTAACGCCTTCAAACAAACGTCTGTCATATTTTCTACAGAGTCGATTCAATGAAGCAACAAAATCGAGTTAAACTTCCCTGTCCCCCCCCCCCCCGAAAAAAAAGGTAGCATGCACGGGACTCTAAACTGCCAAGGTGTTCTACCATTTTTAATTCTATCAAAGTAAAATTTCAAAATGTCAAAAAAATCGATCACATTTAGAATTTTTAAAAAAAAATTGTGTTCGGGTCGTTTTAACGAAAACTTACCTGTAAGACATATTTTTAAAATAGCAAATGCAGAGTTTATTTGAAAAGCAAATTACAAGTTTATAACAATCAGCAAATAAATATTAGAACAATTCCAAATAATTTCAAAATTAAATCCACCTACGTGTAGATCATAAAATCTGTATAGAAACTAACCATTAAACAAAGGAATCCAATTAAAAAATCTGATGTGTACACCACTTGACTTCTTTGTACGGAATATTAAATTATACGCATTTTTTCTTGCATTCCATTTAAACTTATTGGATTGAATTAAATCTACTTCGCCGACAGCGCATAAACCACAATAGAATAAATGCATTCTTTAAAATTCACTCTAGTATTTGTATACCATAGCGACACTCTGGCCCTAAATTCACTTAACAGTATTATATTTCGTTCATATTATAACTCATAATACACAAAATTTATATAATTTAAAAAATAGAATTATCTAATCGTTGCCACATGTTCTATTCAAATACTATAATAAAGCTAGAAAGATGTATAAAAGAAATTAAGCAAACAAAGCAAAAAAAGAAACAGTTATTCACAGACCATTGAGTATTTCTCATTCAATTAATTCAGTTCTCACTTTGCGAGAAGGCAAAAATACATAAAAACTCAAAATATCTATATTAAAAATTACGAAGTAAATCTTAAACACTTCCAGACAGGATTAAGCATGATTTAATTGGCAACAATAAATGAAGGCGTTATCTTTGTTGTTGCCAAGCTAAGTTTCTCTAGATTGGCATTAAATTCACTAGTCTGCTGTTTCAAATGTAAACAATCAATGGCCGCCGTGAAAAAAGGCTTAGCGGCACTTAAACAACTTTAAAATTGTTGATAATTCTAAAAATATTACATACAGATTTACTAAAGGCATAAAAACCTTAACCGGAAGATAAGAACAACATATTTCAATCATTTTTAAAGCAAAAAATGTACAATTTACAAACATATAAGAGTGAAGAAACTGAGATCACTGAGCCGGGTAACAGAGTGGATATATATATAAATATATATATAATATGAGCCGGGTAACAGAGTGGATATATATATAATATACGTTTGGTGCGGCCGATTACAACCAAAATACGAGGTGCAAATCTACATGTTATAGCAGTCCTATATACAAAATTTCAACGTTCTGAGGCTACTCGTTTTTGAGTTATGCGAGATACGCACGTACGTACATACGTTCGTCCAGACGCCACGAAAAATTCTCTTCAGAATTAATTTTAAAGCAGTTTTATAATTTTTTTGGAGGAAACGAGTCTTTTATTCTGTCCTTAAGTACAGATATCACACAAAAACATCGTTAAATTGCATTCGATAGCGGTCAAAATGGATGTTTTCGTTGAAATATGCTGCCTGAAACTTTTCGCGATTGCAATACTTACTTTTTACTTCGTACAAAGAAGTAAAAAAGAAAAAAAAATCTGAAAGGATTACAATTTTCACATTAAACTAGAGGGTTTCTTGCGATTTTATGTGATCTGGCGGAGCTTACAGTTTACCAATCTGCTTCTGGACTCACTCCTGCTAACGCAACTTATTAATTAAAAAAATTACTAAATTACTAAAGTTTACTACTGTACAAATATAGAACTAAAGACTATAATAAATACTATAATAACAGATTTTTATATTACTTATAGTACTTTTCCTAATGCACTAAGTTATAGTAATATTCATAGATACAGTAGAACTTCAATTATCCGAATCAATTAGAACAAGACCCTATTCGGATAATAAAAAATTCGGATAATTTGATGTTTTCCGAAGAAAGGGTCTACGTCCACTTTTATTAATCACCTTTGTTTCAAAATGAGAGAAATTTTTTTTTAAAGAAAAAGAGGATTGAACTAATTAAAATGACAAGGCAACACTTTTGCGTACATGTTATGCAGTACTGTAGAGTACTTACAAGTGCTGAAAGTCATTGCTTGCTGAACTTCACGGTCAAAGTAAGCTGTTTGACGGACACCGTGACTGCATTTAAATTTCTTAGCCAGCCGTTAGCTGCTTTAAAGGATGAACAGCCAAGATTCTGAGCGAAGCTTTTTCACAAAGAATCGGACCAGAAATTGGTTTCCCATAGAACGCTGCTGTAAAAACCACTTGAAAACGACATCTTCTAAATTTTTGTTTGGTACTGCATTGATTTTCTTGTAGAACTTCCATCTTCGTTTTCAAGCATTGAACCGAAGTTTAAAAGTGTAGGTTTGCTCCTTTTAATATCTGAAATCGTTGATTGTTCAACAATACGTTTCCGTCTTAATTTTTTTCTTAAATTCTGAAAGCGATTCGGATAATCAGCGATTCGGATAGTCGGAGTTCGGATAACTGGAGTCGTACTGTACTTTGCACACAAACATATATATATATAGCTTTATTATAATTAATTAATTTATTTATTATTAACTTATTTGTATATTTATTAACTTATTTATTTACTTTGTTAGAGGCCCGGTGGCGCAGTGGCTAGCGCATCGCGCAGCAGCACCGCAGGTCCGGGGTTCGATCATTGGGCTGGGGAGGTCGACTCAGCCTTTCATCCCTTGATTTCCATCCTTTGGGTCGATAAAATAAGTACGAAGTTCGCTTGGGGACTAATAAACACTGGGGGTCCTGCGACAAGCTGACCCATTGTTCAGGGCATATACTTACGCACCCCGGGGCCCACGGCCAAGAAAGCAGATTTCGGGGCACTACAAGCATTGGTCCGTTAGGCTGTTACGCTGACGTTTTAGTTTTTTTTAGTTTATTTACTTTGTTATTATATATTACTACTGGCCAGTGGCGGAGTGGCTAGAGTGTTGCACAGTAGCACCACAGGTGAGGCGCTCCATCCCAGTGCTGGGCAAGGTGGACTCAGCCCTTCATCCTTTGAGCGAGTCGATAAAATAAGTTCCAAGTTCCCATCAGACTAAACAGTGGAGTTCCTGCGGCAAGCTGATCACTTGTCCAGGGTATATGCTCATGCACCCCGGTTCCCACGGTCAAGAAGGCAGATAAAAAGGCACTGCAGGCCATGGCTTACTAAGGGCTGCGGCGCCTCTAAGTTTAGTGTTAGTTTTATTATAAACATCACTTTCCTCATACTTACGCCACATAAACTTCAATAGCAAGATCATAAATTTTTTAAAAGCAGCACAAGCTTCGAATTCGTAATACAGTGTTACGTGTTGACATTAATTTTCTCCTCAGTTTGCCATATGGATGCTCAGTTTTCTTAGTAAGATTGCTTACACAACGTTTTCGTTTTTATTTTTGAAGTTCTGTCTTTTTAACTTCGTTTATTAAACATCACTTTTTTCGCACTTACACTGCATAAAATGCAATAGAAAAATCACAAAGTATTTAATAACAGCATCCGAATAGAATGGTAAGGGTTGCCATACTTTTTTCTACATCCGTTATATTGTTTCTTTAAAAATAATGCATACAGATAACATTTGGTGCAACATCCTTTCTTTGAAAAGTGATACGGACAAAAAAATTGACGATCCAGTCAATTAGTACCTCTGATAAATAAATTCATGAAATCCGTGGAAAAGTAACTATTAAACAAATTTGCTAACCGTATAAAATTACTTCCTCATGCCCACAGTGGGCGTTTGAAAACCTTTTCCAGCAGATTTGAAATTAATGTTTAGAGGCACGAAGGCGAAACAGGTACAAACGTGATAACAATAAAATGAAATCTTTAACATGAATTGGTAGTTAATTGGGAAACACATTTGACAGTAAATCCAGTTTCATAAAAATTAATTACAAAACTGTCCAACCATATTGTTTCAAATAGGTTGCGACGAATCCGAGTTAGGCTGCGATGCAAATTCTCTTCACTTCTTTGTTGATGTTCGTGAAGGGACAACATTTGATTGAAAGATAATGGTTTCGGTCTGTTGCTCTATCTGCCGCTTCCTCTCGACCGCAATGGACACTAACTGTTACTAACAGTCTTTCTTCTTCCTTTTAACTATAATAACAACTATCGTATTTCTCGATTAAATTTAAAAGTTCGTTTAAACTATTACTTTAAATGATCTAATTGTTTGGAACAATTGACAGTTACGCCCTTTAGTTTTCATTATTCCCCAATTATGCCATCATTTAAACATGCATTAATCGATTTAATCATATAATTTGCATCAAGTCTTATTCATGCATATAATTCAAATCAGAGAGGAAAACAAATTGAAATCTGATTCCATAACTCATAATACTTTAGCTTAATTACTGAAAAAAAATCTGAAAGGTTTCAGATTTTAAATTACGTCCAAAGGGGTGTTTATTTAACGTTTTGTGTGTTACCTTTATTTATTAAATATCATGTTCTTTGCACTTAAACCATAAAATTCAGTTCAATAGCAATATAGCAAAATAATTTTAAAAATGAACACAGTTCCGCGCGCTGGAGATAAAAAGGTTTTTTTTTTTCTCATAGAGTGTTACCATTGCTCGCTTTGAAGTCCTTGAGTTTGTTAATCAAAAATTTGTTAAATATTTAGAAAGTAATGAAATCGATCATAAAACAAATTCCAAATTTCAAATTCGGTCTTCCACATGCCCATATTCGTAGGAGGATTACGTCATTCAAAATTGGATGGCTCTAGGGACCGTTGTTTTATCACAATGCGAGAAATATACTTAAATTTATGCATACTTTTCATTACTTAATTTCTTCAAATATAATGCAGGACTCTAACACTTCGTGGCAACAGTTTGAAAAGTGAAACGGACATTTATAGTGAATCAACGCAAAATCGCAAAACGAAAACAATAGTCCTTCAGGGACAAAGCCCTTTTGTTCTAAAAATATCATCAAATGCTAATGTGAAATCTGATAGTGAGTCAAAAAATCAAAAACAATTTTAGTAATGACAAATGCATACGTATTCTTGTGTAGGCATTACATTTAAATAAAATAGGAAGTGGAATAGCAAGCATTGCCATTTAATGAAATTAAATTTTAAACATTTTAATCGAATTAAAAGTAAACTATATCAGAAAATGATTTCAGTTCACATTCTGCTGTAGATTTTTATTATTATACTTAGGTGTTATTTTTGACTCAAAATAATGCTTTGTCGGAATCAAGAGAAAATTTCCGTAAACATATTGTAAGGCTTTAGTTTAATTAACCCATTTTCTTATGATTCGAACTTTGCTATCACCTTTACTTTCGTTAGCTATTTCCAGGATATAAATCAGATAAGAACAGAGTTCTTGAAAGTTAAGAAAGTTAGCGTTTCGAGAGCCGAGTTGCAATTTGTTGAAACTGAGCCAATGCGTTTTAGGTTGTACATTTATGAATCTACAGAGTTAATTAATATTTAATTTTAAATTACATTTTTATGTTAAATTGAAATCCCGCAAGCAGCGGAGATTGATTTGTAAGCATAAGCCATGAACTATTAAATTAAATTTTAAATAAAAAGGTTTGTTTAAAACTTCGTCAATGTCTACAAATGCCATAGAGTCTCCCTTGCAAATCATAGCAACTTTCCAGCAAAGATAGCCGTCATCAGCATTTTCCCTTTAGTCTTCAACAAGCAATATTCCTGTCGTGTAACTTCCCTCCTTGTTCCGGTCCTTTATTCAATATTTCTCAATTTACATAGTCAGGTCCCAGAGGATATAGCTAAGCTGTAGACTTTTTTATTCCATTAATGGGATCCAGCAAGCTGATGAATACCTAATGCAGTGAACCAAATGTTCTGTCTATGACGAAAAGCAAAAAGGAATAAAATGTATTCACAGAGGGGCTATTAAGTCACTTGACACTCCCTGCAGGCGCCAAGTTATGTTAATTAAGGAGTAAAACCCTACAATATATGATATTAGAAAATCATGAATTAAATTAAAAGGCAGAAATATCTGTAAAATCATGGGTCTATAAAAAGGGAAGTATCCTAGTATTTACCACTGGCAAAGAAATCTCGTACTGAAGCCGCTTCAAATAACGCGCAAATATCTTTTTAATAATCCTGTTGCTTCAGAAAAACATCATTTGCCAGATTGGAATCAACAGAGCTAAATGAGAAAATTAGCGTTTAAATCGTTATGACTTTAGACATAAAGGAAAGGGACATTTTTACTGGTGAAGATGGTAGATGAACACTCATTAGAACAGTTACGGCCGAAAACATCGCGGCAAAAAAAAACATCGAGGACGGAAAAGTCGCAGAGAAAACAACACAAGGCGAAAACGTCGTAGCACAAAACATCGTGGGTGCAAATGAAGCAAAGAGAAAACTTCGCAGTTCTAAAACCTTGTGGTACAAAATATCGTGGTCGAAAATAAAGCGGTTCAAAAACTTCGCAGTTTAAAAACAACGTCGTCGTAAATATTGTGGTAAAAAATAAAGTACCTACAAATCATCGCATGATGATAACATCGCAGACATGCGTCTAACAGGCTTTAATAATTTTAATTGGATATTCGCGTAATGATTTGTGAGCGCAAGATCGAAAGAAGGGTAATTTTTACTTTCATATTTTTTATTAACTAATAAATTTATAAAAAACAAAATAGGAAATTTAAACAGAAAAAATAATTTTTCACTATAAGAGTATCAGATTAACAAAAGTGAAGAAAATAATATTATAATTAACTTAGCAATTTTTTATAAATAAGGGCATGCAGTTACTTATCTTCCTTTTTCTAATATTTTTTAGATTATACTTTTCATAAAAAATTACCAGTAAAACTTTATAAAAATAGTTTATTAATGACCTTTGTTAGTTAATTACTTGTATATCAGTTTAAAATTTTATTAAGTGCAATAAGTTGCATTAATTTTCTATGCTTAAGTTTCCATTTTACATTTCCATCAAATATTTGTTGGTTAATAAAAATTATGAAAGTAAAAATTACCCTTCTTTCCATCTTGCGCTCACAAATCATGATGCGAGTATCTGTTCACAATTATTAAATAATAATTTCACAATTATTAAATACTTAAAAGCGCATGTCTGCGATGTCATCGTCTTGCTATGATTTGTAGGTACTTTATTTTTTACCGCGATATTTTCGACGACGATGTTTTTAAACTGCCAAGTTTTTGAACCGCTTTATTTTCGACGACAATATTTTGTACCAGTATGTTTTAGAACTGCGATGTTTTCTCTTTGCGCGTTTTTCTCCCACGATGATTTGTGCCACGACGTTTTCGCCTTGCGTTGTTTTCTCCGCGACGTTTTCATCCGCGATGTTTTTGCCGCGATGTTTTCGGCGGACACCATTAGAACACAGATAACCAGGGAACATTTTTGGGTACGCAGTTCTCGTACTGCACAGAAGCAGCTGGTAACATTGATTACGCTGTCACTGGAAACAAACCAACATTGAATAGCTCGGTAAATGAAATATACTTGTAGCTCCCATCGGCAAACACTGAGTCTAAGATTGGATGTGATAGTACATAGTGGACAATGACTGCCACCGCCCTCTAGTTAGCTTTTGATGCCAATGTGGTCTTCTACTGCAACCATAAGAAGTTCGATATTCTATTCTAGCTTAAACACAGGTTCTTTAACTCTCCTTTTCGGCACTGCGCAGATGCAAATGAAACAACTGTCTGCAAACAGTAGTAGCTGTAGTTATTATTAAGAATTATAACGTATTTCTCCCGCCTTCCTAGCGTGCCTTCGTGGTGAAGTGGTCAGCACACTGAGCCGGTATTTCAGAGGTCCGTGGTTCGATTCCCGACGAAGGCGATTGCTTATTTTTCATCTTACCTGATTCCTCAAAATAACCCAATGTCTCTACAGAATTATGTAACAACAATTTATAAATACATGAAAAATTTTACAGGATTATCAACAACATCCTATTTTGCCAGGATAGGGCTTTCATATAACATATGTTCTATACACCATCTTTTTTATAAGTTAAAAAGCATTTAACCACTGAGCTCGAAACTTCCTGTTTTACTCAGTGCTTTGAGTTCGCTAATCATTTCCAAGTTCCTTTCCAGAGTTTTAAGAACTTTAAAAAAATAATTAAACAAATAACCGACGATATAAAATTATAAAAAAAATTCTGTGATGATTAAAAAAAAATTATGCACCTTGATTGTTACCCATCATTCCACCACCTCCACCACCTAAAATAAAAAGAAATTAAAGCATTTAAAATCAAATTATACTGTTATTAAACATTCATTCAAAGTAATCTAACCTATCAAAGAGGAATTAATTAAAATGACAGACTAATAAAAATAATATTAAAATGACAGACTGAAAAGTTAATAAAAAAGGAAAAATTGTTAATTTTTGGTAATTAAATGTGATAAGAAATAAAAATTTAGAAAAAGAAAAAAATCAAAATTATCAGTCCCTGAAGTATTACTAGATATTTAGCTCAATGGTCTGATTCTGTCATAAACGGGGGGGGAAGTTTTCAAAACTGTTTTACCTCATTTTTCAAATTACAGTTCAACAACAGAATTGATTTTCTCCATTTCTTCATTAATAATAGCTTTGACATGCTTTTATATATAATGATAGTAGTAACTTCACACATTTCCGAAAGTGTTTCTGAACTAAACCTTTTTCTTACATCAGGTAGCTCCATTGTGTAATGAATTTTATATTTTCCACATTTCTGGCTGCTAGTTTCAATCATAACATGTGTTTTCTTTATTTACAAAAATATGATGTAAACACCACATGTGGCCAAATACATTATACACATTTTTTGTTGCATTTCATTTAAACTTATTTCCTCGAATTATTTTAACTTAATTAACGGATCCCTCGAGCCAAGTTGAAAATGACATAAAAAATTTGCAAATTTAGAATCCCAATGCATTTTTGTGTTACTAGAATTGAACTTCTCATAATTTTAGGTGTTCATAACGAGTATAAAACTTTCCCAAATATAAGCACAGGAGTCGAGAAACCACATTAAAAGTTAGATTGCGCTATTTGTCGAAAATTATTTTTTATTTAAATTTGACATTCCCCAAATATGAATAATCTTGTTAATTAAAGCCTTATTGTAACTGGACGTGTATGACTGCGACGCACGATTAGAAAATAAAGTCTGAGTAAGAATTTTTAAACCGGGTAAAGGATTGGTTAGAATTCTATGTTGGATATATATATGTAAGATAAAAAAATATGTAAATCAAAATTATAATTTAAACTAGCGGTAACTCCTTAATTTTCCTCTCTGTTTAAAACAACATAACAACTTCTCTCGATTGAATCATTTCTAAATCATTCCATTTTGCGTGAACTGCGCAGCAATGATGACGTAATAATTGGGAACTGAAACTTTTAACTCAAACCAAAACCTTTCTGTTCGTGTGCTTCCATCTTGCCTAACTACGCACTTCAGCTTCGCTCTCTACCTTGCTAGGATGTAACTTCGCTATCGTGCTTGCTATTGCAATAATATCAAAAATGTAAATGTTCTCTAATAAAGAACGGTTGGAATGCCAAGTGATTGTTGCCACAAACGTCAACTGGAAAATAAAAATGAAATTAAAACTGCCTCGACTGCCAATTTTTTTAGATATTACGAAGTCAACATACTAGCATACTACGCAATCAGAAGTCTTCCTCTTCAATATGGATCTACGTACGCAGGAACAATGTTCTGGCTTTTTCCCTTGTTTTTATTATGTTATATATATATATATATAGGCTATTCAGAAAGTAAGGAACGTTTCCGTCTGACGTCGCTAGGCGCGCGCTTATCACATATATTTTAGTGTCTGCGTGCTCGGCATCTCAGTCGGCGTCCAGCCATCACACAACGGGAACATTTCCACGCTGCCCGTGTTTTCGATATTTGAATTTAAAATTTGCACTGCAATTGAAAATCCCGCCAGTTGTGAGGTGCGGTCTGTGATACGGTTTTTGTTTGCAAAAAACCTAAAACCTATGGAAATTTATCGGGAAGTGTGTGAAGTGTACGGAAACAACGTAATGAATGAAAGTTCAATCCGGAAATGGTGCATTCAGTTTAAAAATAGCCGAACTAACGTTCACGATGAAGAGAAGAGTGGACGCCCTAGCATTGTGACTGACGAACTGGTAGCTAAAGTTGATGAAAAGATTCGTGAAAAACCGCCGTTTCACAATAACGGAGCTTTCGCTTAGTTTTCCACAAGTTCCACGGACTTTTTTGTTTGAAATTGTCACGCAAAAGCTAGGCTACCGCTAATTTTGTGCAAGATGGGTGCCGAAATTGCTTACAGACCACCATAAAGGTCAGCGAATGGGAGCAGCTTTGACATTTCTGGAGGTCTATGACGGACATGTTGATTCATTACTGGATCGAATCGTAACTGGTGACGAGACGTAGGTGAGACACGTGAATTGCGAGACAAAATTACAGTCCATGCAGTGGAGGCACACAAGTTCCCCCCAAAAGACCAAGAAAATGTTTGCAAACCTTGTCACCAAAGAAGATTATGGCGACTGTGTTTTGGGATAGGCAAGGTGTGCTTCTGGTTGATTTTCTCGAACGTGGTGCCATAATAAACTCTAAACGGTACTGTCAAACTTTGCGCAACCTTAGGAGAGCAGTTCAAAACAAGCGCCGAAGAAAGTTGACGTCCAAAATTTTGTTTTTGCACGGCAATGCCCGACCTCACACGGCAAACCGCACTCAAGAACTCCTTAATTCATTCAAAATGGGAGGTTTTCCCTCGATTTTCACTTGTTTCCAAGAATGAAGAACTGGCTAGCAACACAGCGCTTTGACGACAACAAAGAGCTGCGTGTGCGCGTCACTAAGTGGCTGAGATCGCAGGCGACAGAATTCTATGACGAAGGAATTTCAAAGCTTGTCCGCCGCTATGATAAGTGCCTCAATCTGTTTGGTGACTATCTAGAAAAGTAGAAATCGCTCTTTCTGATGCATATAATATATTTTTTTCCTTGTACTTAGTTTCTTTTTAATTCCAAAACGTTTACTTTCTGAATACCCCTCGTATATAACAGTCCCATATAGAAATTTCAACGTTTTGCAGTAAATCGTTTCTGAGTCGTGCGAGACACATACGTAAGTACTTACGAATGTCGCGGAAAAATATCTTTTGAATTCATTTTAAATCAATATTTTCTAATCCGTTTTGGAGGAAAAAAAAGAGTCCTTTGTTCTGCCCGTTCGTGCAGACGCCAAGCAAAACAAAAGTCGTTCAAATGGGTTTGGGAACTGTCAAAATGAATATTTATGAAATACCCCAATTTTATCGCGATCACAATACTTCCTTTACTTCGTTTAATCGATGAATATTTAAAATCTCAGTTATAAAGACTGTGAAATGATCCCTTTTAACCGATTTTCTCATGGATAGTCATGCCGAAATTCTAAAGTACACTATAATGTTTCCTCTTCATTTTTAAGTTCTAGATTAGGTTAGATCAATTTTTTCAAGTACTCGAAGGTTATCTGCAATAAGACAGGACTCGCTTGGGAGATTTCTTAACACAAACTGACTCATATTCCCATTAAACACGAAAAATTCAAAGACCAGCTTGTTCAGTCACAATAATGGAGCAAAAAGTAAATAATTTACATCCACAATTTTGCTGATTTTGCCACTGGTAGTCTACTCGTTTTCTAAGCATGTTAGAAAAGGCCTCAATTCTGAACGAGCTTTAAGTTCTTATAAATTTTATATGTTCAAGAACATGTTAACGTTAATCTTGACCTCTGCCTTAGTTTCCTGATTCTTGTCTAACGCACAGCATTTAAGGACTTTCTCATGGGTATTTATACGGCGATAAAACAACGAGATTGAGATGTTTAAAAACGAATGAAAAAGTCTAAGAATAGCAACGAGATAGATGTTTTGTCGCTGCTGAATTTTTCTACAGTATATGCGAGCGATAATAGCTTTTGCAACAGAAAAATACAATTACCAAGAATTTTTCAATAATATAATAATCTACTGTCAGAAGTTTCTCCCCGTCTTATAAACAAAATAATGGTTATTAATTTCTTCGAGAGAGTTCTTGAGATATCTCATTTTATTTACAAGGTTTAATTAATAATAGATAAAAAGGATTAAAAAGCATTGCAGTGAACCTTGATTTTGATTGTTGCCCATCATACCACCACCACCACCACCACCACCACCTGCTCCTCCTCCTCCTGAAATAGACACAGAGAATACAGAAAAACAATATTTCAAAAGCATTACAAGTCGAGTATAATAAAATTAAAAGGAATAAGTTTGCTAAAGTACACTAGTGCTACGTCACTGCGATCGTTTAGTCATCTTATGGCGATGGTCCAACTGGCCACCCAAGAATGACATAACGGAGGCAAGATTTCGTTATGGCAACGAATTTATGAGCTAACTTTATTAAGACTGCCCTTTCGTTCCTTAGAATGATACTCCAATACTTGACAATAGATTTTATTACAAATCACAAAATGCTCGAAAATTCTTTTCAGTAGAAAATAAATCTTGATATCAAAATTGAAGAAGCAATACGTGGGTATAATGGAACGAATCACCAGTTTTCATATTGCCAGGTGAATTACACCAAACTCATAACCCCTTCCAACGGTGAAATTGAAGATAGCCGTAGGAAGGCCTAAAGAACTAACTGACGTTTATATAAACACATTTTAACAAATTTATTCCTTTTAACGCAACAAGTGTCAACATTTTACATTGTTCTTTTTATCCATTAAAAGACATAAAATCTAATGTCCAATGGGTAGGAATATTTGATATAAAAATATTCATCTGAAAATGACCATGGAATATTGCAAAGATTGAAATAATGGACTAAAAAAATGTAATCGATATTGAAAAATTATTATTTACATAATGGCAGAAAGCAATTTGTTTTCGATAAGCAATAATAAGAGAAAACATGAATCCCTTCTTGTTTCTATTCTAAAACAATAAATATTAAAATTTACGTTCAAGAGAAATTTCAAATTTTAAATTAAAAACTGTGTAGCTAAATAAAAACAACTAATAAAAACAATTGCACTCGAGATATTCGTAATAGATGTTTATTTCGTTGCAAATATGAACCGAAAAATATTCAGTTGAGCGTATTAAGTACAATTATCTGATCACAAATATATCCAATATAAGCCAGATTTTGCTTCTAGCTGAAATCCTGATAGCAAGAATGATGAAAATTTTAGCTTCAATACATTGCAGTAATACTGCCACGCTCATCAGGGCGAATAGTATTTGCTTGCTGATATCGTTTCCATTAATATCATTTCAATCATTCATTCATTAACCAATCGAGAAACCACTTGGAATACTGTGATCACTGCAAGCATAAATTATTCGAGGCTGTTTTACGCATTGCATTCTATATTAGTACCAATTACATTAGTACCAATTATAGGAGAATTTGTGATAATGCTCTTTAAGATAGAAAACTCAAAGCGAAATATTTTTAAAAAATCGTTTCAAAATTTGTTCTACTTAAATATTACAGATAGTTACTAATAGTGGTTAAGTAATCTGCCGTAAAAATGTTTTTAAAATTTGGTAAAGTTAAACATTCTATACAGACAAGTTCTGTACACAAAAACGCATCGATAGTTGTTCTTGGTTACTCACATTGATAAAAGAGCATTAACAGTAATCATAATAACAAGAAGTTGCTCATATAACAAAACCCTCTCGCTTAGCATGCTTATGCTTTGTTACACCTGCCCAGTTTGGGCATATTCCCCTCCCCCCGCACCAATAAACAAACAGCTAAAAGCGGCTCAGAACTGCATCCTGAGACAAATATCTGGCTACTTTCTATAAACCCATCGTATAGGACGTAGACGTCCATGCTGCTACGAGAAGTCATTTAACCGAGAAAATGCCTATCATTTAGTACCAAAACTTATTACAGTGTGTGCATGAATCATCAGTTCGCGTTTGGATACATGATTTATGCTGAGTGATTAATTTTATGTTTAATTAGTGTTATGTTGCTCGAATTTTGTTGACACCTGGCGCCTCAAAGGGTACAGCGCCCGCCAGTCACCATACGACGCCACTGTGTGTGGTGCTAACGCAAGAGCAAAATGTTTTGAAGTCCCCAATGAAATGGGAAACTTTTATAGGTTCCAAAATTAGTGATTTTTGATATAAAATAAATAGTCTAGCTACCCTTCAATTCACAGAAAACGCAAAAACATCAGCAAGGCACCATCTTTCTACCGTTTGGGCAATACCGTTTCTTCGTATTTCTTAGCAACATTATGCAGCTACCTTTGTTTGGCATTACATACCTTTTAACATCTCTAAATGGACTCCCGACGCTGGCACTTGGGGGTGCTTGTCTTAAGCAGCTGCTGGTTCTGGACAATACCCGAATACTCTATGCAAGCTTTGTGGGTGCCCGGCTGCGTAGGCGCCTGGATCCTACCTGTTTTCCTGCCCATAGTACATCAGAAATAGTAGAATTCGCGAAGAACTGGGTATTACCTAGTTAACATGTCTATTACCACTTTATGGCGCACAGTTTTCTTTAAAGCATTATCCGTATATATAACTATTGCTCTGCAGGAAGTGTCAAGAGATTTATGACCGTTCTTATAACTTAATTTAGATACCATGTCCTTTGTATAAATATTAAATATTCATCTTTCTATATTAATGTATTTTTGATTGTCTCTTCTGATTTCATTTAGCCGCTGATTCGTTCTGTATCATATTATTACTTCTTCAAGAGCTTCCCTTTTGTTTTGCACATGTGGATTTTTATAACGAACCTGCGTTCATCTCTCGAACATTTGAACTCTTACCATGCTAGTGAACTACCATAGTATTGAAATAATTTTGAAATTTAGTATTTCATATATCTAAATCACTCGGACCTGTGAATAATCATAAATTTTACAATCAGTTTTGGCAGAGGTTGGAACTCGTGCTCGTGTACTCTGGCGATTTTAAACCCTGTATATTTTGAAATGCAAGATATTACATGGGAACTCATAATTAGGTTAAAATAACACGCCGAATAATAATTATTGGAGAAGTCAAACAGCGAGAATCAGCGTAATGTTTGTAAATTTTGCAGAACTAAATTTCGATGGTTCTGTACTTCAACTCTCGAAACTACTCCTGCAAAATTTACAAGCATTACGCTGATTCTTGTTGTTTAACTTCTTCAATAGCCCTGAACTACTTTAAGAATTTTCTCAATAATGAAAAATGGGAAAATGCTGATATCTTAAATCCAAACAATAATCGTGAAAGCTTAAAATAGAGATTAAGCAGTATATATAGCATTTCTCGTATATACAGTAATGATTTTAATACTAGCGGCATTTTCGGTGATTCCGAATTCAGTTTGCATTACATTATAAATACCTTACTGAAAATAAACGAGATATCTTTTCAATATGCGTGAAAAATCAAACCATTTAGAAGTTAAGTCACACACCAGTGACTATTAAAGAAACGCATTATATCTTAAACAAGTTTCCGTTAAAGATGTTTTAGATAAACATGTGTAAGAATTACAAGTGTAACCAACCTTGATTTTGATTCTTCATCATCATCGTCATCATCATCTGCATCATTTGCATCATGTTAGCTGCAGGAAGCATAAAAAGTATTAAAACGTAAATTCTGAAACAAAAACAAAAAAAAAACAAAACAAAAAACAAAAACAAAAAAAAAAAAAAAAAAAAAAACAATAGCAGACACTTCGCTCTAATAAGTTAATATCCTCTTTCTTTTATTCCAAGTGCAGTGAAAACAGGTTAAGGTAGCATCAGGTTTTCTTCTGGTGTTTTTGTAGAAATCATTACGTCACTTATCTGTAACGCTATTGCGCTTAGAATGAACAAAATGCGTCGAAATCAACCTTAGAAACTTTTTCGCATATTTAAAAGAAATACTGAATGACATGATCTGTAAATTGACAGATATCAAGTTCTGTGTTTATTTTAAAGGTTTGTTTTATGAAATTCTTGAAAATTACTACTTCCGTAACTGGCATGAATATAATAACTGAAGCACGAAAAGCACAAATTACGAAGTTTCTTTCATTCAAAAGGATAAAATTATAACTTATTTTTAAAAAAAGTGTTTTTAGGGTTAGAGATATTAGTTGTAAATAAATGTTACGAAATTAGTAGAATTTTATTTGTATTCAAATCATGTGTTAGAAAACTTATACATATTTTAAAAAGAAGGAAATGCACTAGTCAATATAATATTTGAATTTTTTTTTTTTTTTTTTTTTTTTTTTTTTTTTGAGATTTAAACATTTTTAAGTTTGAACATTAACTGAGCTGGAATGATGAATTTTCATTATCATTGCAAATTACCGAGCAAAAGGCAGAAGGAAAGATAAATTTTATTATGACCTTACTTCGGATTTCACAAATGAAAGTAAAACAAGAATTACTCTTACCAGTAACTATCATTATTTGCAGAACAGTTGATGTCCAATAAGCGCTGATTATCTTTAAAAGCCATTTAGTTAAATATCACTCTTGAATATCGTTACAGATTTTGTATACATATAAATAATTTTAATGAAATTATATGTAAATTTAGTACCTCTTTTATTAGTTAGAAAAGCATCAGAATGCGAAGCATCACCCAAAAAATAGGATTACAGGGTTATATCCATTTAACATTGAGGTAAATGGCTATCTCACCGAACTGGCGAGATTGCGTAAACTGACAATGGTTTTGGTGAATACTTTTGGTCGCCAAATTTTGAGAGAAATCACCAGGCTTGACTACTATTTTGAGACAAGCATTTAACATTGAGGTAAATGGCTATCTCACCGAACTGGCGAGATTGCGTAAACTGGCAATGGTTTTGGTGACTACTTTTGGTCGCCAAATTTTGAGAGAAATCACTAGGCTTGACTACCATTTTGAGACAAGCATTTAACATTAAGATAAAAGGCTATCTCACCGAACTGGCGAGATTGCGTAAACTGGCAATGGTTTTGGTGACTACTTTTGGTCACCAAATTTTGAGAGAAATCACTAGGCTTGACTACCATTTTGAGACAAGCATTTAACATTGAGGTAAATGGCTATCTTCTCACCGAACTGGCGAGATTGCGTAAACTGGCAATGGTTTTGGTGACTACTTTTGGTCGCCAAATTTTGTGAGAAATCACCAGGCTTGACTACCATTTTGAGACAAGCTTGCCTACCCTTGTTAAACTGTAACTGATCTGACTGCTCTTGACTTGTTTAACAGCAACTGATGTAACTGTAACTGTATACGACTTTATATAACTATTACTGTGCATGCCATCCGGTAATTTTAAATTTTCAGAAATCGAAGGTACTGGAAATTCTCGGCAGATAGGAGAAAATTGTATAAGGCCGGAGAGAGCATCAGTTTTCAGTTGAGGATTGACTTCTGAGCGATCACCGTGCAAACTTTCGCTTTGCATTGCATTGTGTTTAACGTTCTTAGTAGTTTGAGGCGGTAACTGCAGGTTCTCTACCATACTGAGAAGAATGAGTACTTTTGTGTGAAAAGTTTCAAAACTGTAAATTTATTTATTTTGGGAAAATAAATTTCTGTAAGCTTTCATCGAGTTTGTGTGCATTCAATCTGTTACGATCCCCTACGCACTTCACAATATTTTGATAGTGACAGTGGAAAGAAATTGCAGTCAGTTAGCAGATTACGGTGAAAATTATATTCTAAATAAAATGTTATTTTTATGTGATAAACATATTATTAGACATATGTAAATGCAAGATATTAGATAATATATGTAAGATATATGTAAGATATATGCGAATATATCTTGCACCTATAGTTTAATAACATGATATATCTTGCAAATCTATACATAATTGCTATATCTGTTATGTTATGAAATATGTTATACTATTGGATTCAAATAAAATTAAATTATTTCAAATAAACAAAATTGTGTTCCAAAAAAAATCGAATTTCTGATTATAATTTATCGTAGCATTAATTTTAGACTTAAATATCTTGAAGAAAAGTACAAAAACAAAATACTAAACATACATTCTAGACAACGGCCTTTTTTCTTAAATAATGCCAGCAAAAGTATACCGTTCGGTAACAGCTATGAGAACTCTTACTTCGTTATAGTGTTGCCACTCTATTTAAAGTACTCAGATGTGAATTTCTACGTTGGATGGCCAAGTTAGGAGAGTAATAGGCATTAAGGCCTTACTTACATTAAATTCTAAAGAAATTATTTAAGTAGCAAAGTCATTAAAAATGGTATAATTTACTTAAGCATGAGTTAAATATCTTACCTGGCATTTGCATTCCGCCTCCGCCTGAAATATAAATATAATCATATTTATATTGCACAATGTATCATTAGTATGTCATAAAATGAATTACAATTTATTCAACATTTTACCAAAGTATACACAACATTTTTATAAATAAGACTTTCTCGAAATTAATATATATATATGTAATAATAAAATTCCATAGTCAACAATACACTTAAAATTCTAACTGTATGTTCTTTTCATTTTTAATTTCGACGTTCTCTTATTTGAAAGTACGTGGAATTAAATCTACAGCCCCGCAGTCAAGTTGATTTTCCCGCCTTTTCTACACGTACAGTTTTAGAATGTTCTCGAGATATTTAAAGCGAACTGGATTGGCTGACGAGGCTGACGTCATTTCTTGGAAGCTCCGCCTTTCCAGAGGCTATAAAAAAACTCACAAAAGGAATATTGGGGCTTTTTCTTTTAATGCAACGATGCTGTAAACTTCGTACAAAAAGTTATTAATAATTCTTTTTATTTACTCCGGATATCTGATTTTGTAACTGCTATTTCTCCTGGTTAATAATGATAAATGGATCCTTTGTTTTTTAAACTTATTGTCTGATTATTTAAGCTACGACTATCTCTATATTTCTTCAACGATCTATTTATTCTGGACAAAAGCTGATACATCACATATATATATATATATACTGATGTATTGAGTTATCGTATAAATAATACTACTTCTTTAATTTGAAATAAATGTCAGAGGAAGATGGGATAAACTACCTGCATCAACTTGCTCTTAAAGGTGAGGAGTAATTGTACATTGTTCTTAGTGAAAGTTTTGAAAAAAAAAGCGGTTTTATTTTAACAATTACTTCCAAAGCTAAACGGGGAAGATAAAAGAGAATATTCGGCGTGTTTTGCTTTATGAGTTCAATCAAGCAGTAAGAGGAATATTAATGCAGTATATGAAGATTGAATAGTAAACACAAACCAGTGTTAACGATTGTTCCAGCACGTCAGAGCGGCAGTTTTAGCCTGAAAAAATGAGCCTCTTCATGGTAGGAAAAATATTTCCTTGCAAATTTTGGTCTAAATGTTATTCTAAATTTAAAATTGTTATTCTCGGTATCTGAAGTCCTAAATTATTCATTTATTTTAGGAAAACTGATTTCAGTTAAATACTTATTCTCATAGAAGAATCATGTAAAATATAGTCTTACTTTTTACGTAGAAATCTTAAAATATTAAACCAAAACCTTTACATATCTTAACGGAAATATGTATGTAACAATAGATCACCCATTTTTCGAATCTGGAATTCCTGCGTTAGTTTATTTTAGCGAAACAGCTAAAGATGAACGTACTAAAATCTAAAAATTGAAAAAGGACTTTTACATATACTCGTGTGCAAGATTACGAAAATTTGCAAATTATTTTTGTAGAAAGTATTAAACCAAAGTTACTAATTATGCCGCCGAAGAATTATGCAAATTTCAAAGTCGAATACGTAAGAGTACACCTGCGTGTCTGTGAAGCTGTAACTGTGGAGGGAATATAAGCGAACGAGGAGTTTTCAGCGATTTGTGTGCTCGTACTCTTTCACTATATTCGCGGTATTTATCGCAAGAACTGGGTAAATTATAAGGTTTCGAGGCTTATCTATTTATTTTTCACTAATAGTTGATTTTAAGTTGACACTTTCCTATTACTCTGTTTTCACTCACGCTTTCATGCCAGAATGTAAATGAGACAGCGAGCGTTAATTCAGATTAAGGTATAAAGAAGTGCTATTTAAGCAAGAGTTTCCGAAGTTAGTATTAGAGAGGGTCTGACTATTCCAGGCCACATTGTGGTGTGATTATTAGCGGCTTAATTTACGAGCGATGAGTGCTTCTATCCATTTAGCTTTGTCTCTACAAATCATAGCCTTGCCTGCGCGTTTAATTATCCTGTAAGCCGTTAGGCTAATCTACCAGCCAGAAGTGCTTGGCTTCTGTGAACCCAAGATGGGTAACTGTTAAGTTGTGTTCGAATAAAAGGGTCTTATACACTCTTCTTATGACTTTTGTTTTGTTTCCCAAGGCTAGAAGATAATTCTTCGAAAGTCCTTTTTTAAAGTCCGAAAGTGTATGCTCCCCTAAGAGACATAGACTTTATAGGGTACCAGGTAAAATGAGTAGCCACGAACGTGTGGATGACGGAATGTAATTGAAAGTTGTCGGTAGATTGGAATCAGACCAATCATGAACGCAGGTCACTGCAGAACTTAATGTAAGGTACAATGTCGTCTGGAATTTATGTAAAGAATTTCATGACAATGGATCCATATTGAGAAGACCTGGACAAAGTCGGTGAAGATCCACAACGATGAATGTGGATCGTTATATTGCACTTGCGCGCGACGACATAGGATTGCTACAGCTTCACAGCTCTCACATGAACTATTATGCTGCCACTCGAACCCATGTTTCACGGTCTGCAGTTGCCAGAAGGCAAGACAGGACAGTATGCCAGACGATTCGTTGTTTCTGTCCCGCTCATTGCAGTTCGTAACTGCAACACAGCGTGTTTAGCATAGTGCAGACAACATGCGCCTTAGACCAGACTTCAATAGAGCACCGTCTGTTTTACAGATGAGTCAAATTTGAGCTTGAATACTGATTCTCGGTGTACCTGCATCTGAAGAGAGTCTGGAACACAATACAATCCCTCCCTTATTAGGGAAAAGCTCCACATAATGGGTTTCCCCCTTATTAGGGATCGCTACGGTGATGGAGGCGTAATGTTTTAGGCAGGCATTATGTCAAACTGCCGTACACCACTGCATATGTTTGACAAAGGCTCCTTGGCTGCTATGGGGTATGAAGGGAAGATCTTAGAGAGCCATGTTGAACGTTTTAGGGACGCAGATGGTCCTGTGTTCCGTTAATGGGCAACAACGCTCGTCCAAATCCGACTCAGCTGATTGACGATTGCCTGGAAAACGAGGATATTCGCCATATGGATTGACCAGTCAGATCTCCAAACCTTAAACCTTCACCTTGAGGGACGCTCTTGAGAGGACAATTCCGTCTGACCTTCCGTCCAAGAACCATACCGGCGTTAAAAACTGCCTTCCTCCAGGAGTGGGATCAACTGCCACAGGGACTCATCAACTGACTCCTTTCCAGCATGCGACCTGTTCTGTCCGTGAGTGGACTTATCTTCAATTCTGTATTACAATTTGGGTTCTAAATATCCTGGCACTATGATCTTTACTTATAATCATGAGTACATAAGATGACTTTTGAATGGTACATCTCTTTCCCAGTTGTAAATGCATATTCGTACCAAATATCATTAAAATCTGCCCATTAGGTTTTCAGAAATTTGACATAATGGGCGAATTTTGTTAAGTTTAGCACGAATGCATATATACATGTAATAATAAAATTCCAAGAATACACTTAAAATTCTAACTGTATGTTCTTTTCATTTTATTAGCGATTATTTTTTTATATTTTTATTGGCGACGGTCTGTTATTTGAAAGTACGTGGAATTAAATCCACAGCCTAAAGTTGTTTTTCCCGCCTTTTCTACACGTACAGTTATAGAATGTTCTGGATATATTTAAAGCGAACTAGAATGGCTGACGAGGCTGATGTCATTTCTTGGAAGCTCCGCCTTTCCAGAGGCTATAAAAGGACTCGTAAAGGAATATCGGGGTCTTTTTCTTTAATGTAACGATGCAGTAAACTTCATACAAAAATTTATTAGTAATTCTTTTTTATTTACTTCGGAAATATAATTTTTGTAATTGCTATTTCTCCTGATTAATAATAAATGGATCCTGTTTTTTAAACTTATCGTCTGATAATTTAAGCTACGACTACATCTATGATTCTTCACCACTCTATTTATTCCGGACAAAAGCTGGTACATCACATACATATATATCGCTGGCTAATCAGCTCCAATAAAATCCGTCCGCATGCCACCGTTGTATTTGAAGTCTATCAGAAATATTTAGTTAAGAGGAATATTTAAATCTGAATAGTTAAGAAAGTGTAATGTTATTAATGGCTTTCGAAACCATGAGCTAAATGATACCAATCAGTTTTAAATTTAAAAGATATATAAAAATAACAAAATCACTTTTAGAGAAACGAAAATCATAAAATATACTTAAAACTTTATGAAAGCATACCAGGCATTTGCATTCCGCCTCCACCTAAAATAAAAACGAAATAAATATATTTATCTTACTCAGAAACTATCAGTATCAATCTGCATCAAAATAAGATTACTAACTTGTTTATCCTAAATTTTATATTTTCATATTTCTCTTCCCATTTTAGTATTTATTATTATATTAAACAATAAACATTAAATTTTTAAAAGTAGCTTATTTTTAAAGGAATCTTAATGGGATTAATTCATTGCTCATATACCATCTATATATGTAGTGTTTGTTCGCTAATAACTCAGTCACTACTATAGCTATCGTCACCAAACTTTCTACAATTCTTTTCTGGGTCCTGGAAAAGGTCGACGTTCACTTTTTCCAAAAACAAATAGCTAAAATCAGAGGTATTAATTAAAAACTCGTAAAAATGATCATTTTCGCCCTCATTTTTTTGAGTGGCAACAGTCTCGCAAGCTGGAGATTAAAATTTGATTTATTTCGAAAGTTATTGCCACTGCTCGCTTTCAAATTGTAGAGTTTGTTAATAAAAAATTTCTAAGATTTACAATAAAATAAAAATAGCATTGCCAAACATTAAATACATTATTCCTGAATCCAAAAATTCGTAGGAAGCCATTTCGACTGCGTACTACTTTAATGAGCCGAGATATTAATTAAAAACTCCTAAAACATTAATTTTGCATTCATTTCTCGGAGTGGCAACAGTCTCGCGCGTTGGAGATAAAAATGCTTATTTCGAAAAGTGTTGCTACTGCTTGCTTTCATATCGTAGAGTTTGTTAATCAAAAATTTGTTAGTTTTGCAAAATCTATATATATATAAAGAAGAAAGTGTGTTTGCGTGTTTATTTATTTGTTCGCGTTATTGGTTTCTGATTAATTATGATAAAATAATATAACTAAAACTGAATATAAGTGAAATATTGGATGGAACTTGAGCTTTCAAGACCATTTGATTAGAAAGGCGAAAATCATTGAAAACTGCGTGCCGTTGTTGCTGATATAATGAGAGAAAATTACTTAATTTTTCTATCGAAATTTTTTATGTCGGTTCTCTATCGCATGAGACTGAAAAATGTATGACTATGAATCGTATGTTTTGCATCGGTTTTAGAGAAGGATTACAGCGGTATCGTTCTTTCTGTTGTTAGATTACTCTTAATCTAGCTTAATTGCCATCGACTCGTTCCGCTAGTTTGATATATTTTTTAAAAAAGGTTGCCGAGATGGATCAAAATAAAAATAAATAAATTGAAACCTTTTTAGATAGCTTCAAAAAATAATATTTACCTTGCATTTGACCTCCGCCACCTAAGAAAAAAGAATAATTCTTAAATATCGCAAGACGTTCTAAAATGTGTTGTCAGAAGTATTTAATAACATTACATTAAACGTAATATTTACCTTGCATTTGCCCACCACCTCCTAAAAAATATACATTCATTTTTAAATGGATAAAAATTAAAAATAAAGCAAATTAAAATTGGTTAAGGAACAGTAAATGAATATAGCTATTAAAATAGATAAAAATCTTGGAAAGAAAACGTTACAAAAAGAGGGAAATACTATTTAAAATTGCTCACATTAACTATTCTACCAAGTACGCAAGTATATAATTACATTTTATTATGTTGCATATCTTTCATAAATAATTATAAATCAATTATACCTTGCATTTGCATTCCTCCTCCTCCTAAAAAGAAAATGAATTTACATAATTAAAGAAGCACTTGAAAGGCAGAAATATGATTTTGAACAGTAATCTTGAGAAAGATTATTTCCTTCTTCCACTATTTTCACAGTATTTTAAATATCAATATGATTTAAATGCTGTAATCAAGTGGCTTATAACTTGAACAATGATTGCATTACTCTTAGTTATGTAGTTATTACTTATAGTAAAAAAATCTTATAAATGTTCTTTAAAAAATCTTAAAATTTGTCACTTTAAATGTGCATTTGTAAATGTATGTTTTAACAGTTTGTTTAAATATCTTTGTTAAGTTGTGGCATTTTATATTTAAGTTTTACTAATGAAAGGTAATTTAATTTCAGCCTCTTTTCGCCATGAAGCTGTCTTATTCCAGAATTCATGTAGATTTTGAGTGATAAGCCAGTTTACTATAAAGTGTAGAACTTTTATGAATAGGAGAGTGATAGTTTGGGCCTACTTCCGCTGTCTACCGATAAAAAAAGGCAGTTCTTACTTTATACAAAGGTTAAATCCTGCTTGGTAATTGTTGGTACTGCTTGTTGTTCGAAATTCTGACAGGGTATTGGGGGGTAATCTTTCAGTCACTGCATAGGTTAGACTTTCTCTTTCAGCTACAACTTCCACTTGTCTTAAACTAATCACTCTGCAATTTAAGTACTAATCTTCCATACGTTTAGATTTAGAAAACGTAGAAACATTTTCCCCGAAATCTTTTATCACTAGGCTTCTCAAATGGAAACCTTTTTCGAATTTCTATCTTTCTTTTAAGCAACCGTTTTAGATTAAATGAACGCTGAAAATTGTCTCCCTAATCTAATCACTGAAATAGAAGAATATCTAATGTTATGACTTAAGGCATAAAACTAATATCATATTCCTATGAGTATAAAATGCCAATTCAAGAAATGGTATTATATTAATCTTTTATTAAGATTATCATCTACTGAGAACTTCTCGAAAAGCCTCCCGCTGCATACGGTGATTGCAGAAATGTGTTAGTCTTTGGTTTTAAAATTAAATCTGGAGTAATATTTAAATATTTGTAATAACTCGAAGTACGGAATATAAAACGTGTGCGCCTTGAAAGCCTTTACATGTGGTTGTGGTAAAGCAAGAGCGGTTGTCAACGCTACTTATGTCGCAGTTCTCAAAGAGTAGCTGAACTTGTTCCCGAGCTTTACAGTCTGATTTAGCAGCAACTGTACGAGACTTTTACATATCATGTTCTGAAATAATCAATATAAGAATGGTGTTAAGCAAGTTATCGGGCTTTACAGTCTGACTGTAAAGTAGCTGTACGAGACTTTCACATATCCGTGTCCTGAAACAATCAGAATAAAAATGGCGTAAAGCAAATTAATTCTGAGAACACTAACGCCTTATTAGGTGTATGATTTAATCTTATAAAATTTTTCATAGGATTTCACTTTGCATTTTGCCCAATAAGAGCAAAAAATAAGTAAGATGAAGTTTTAGCAAAGTTTCAAATGTCGTTTTATCTTACTAAACAACAACGCTATTGCCAAATAATGTTCTTGATAAATTTGAAACTAAGGTTTACAGCCTACGGCAAATATTTGATACCGATAAAAATAAACTGTTCGAGGACCTGAAAGAACGTACATCTCAATAGATTCGAACTCAAATCCTCTAAGAACAGAATTACTCTTTGAATTAGCAGTTATAAACTTAAACTAATCTACAAACCCTCCTTTATTTGATGATAAAACTTAGCTTTTCAAATGAGCAAACCTTTTCACTTATTTGGATTAAATCAGCAAGCGTTCTTTAAAATACCGTTATTAACATACAAGCTATAATCATGTTAAAATTAGATTTGCTAAGATTCTCCTTACTAATCATTTCCCTTTTTGGATATAAAATTCGTGTCAAAGGGAGCAGTGCAAGAAAAAAGGTTCAAGCAGAACTTCTGCGCACTTATCTTGCCGTCAAATGTATCAAGGATAATGGGACAGCATCCTCAAGGTGCCTTATTTGTTCTGATTCTTTTTACCTTTTGAACAGTATTACCAGCTGCGACAAATTACTAGTTATCGAAACGCTATTAACTATTAGTTCGCTTAGAAATAGAGGAATTGATGTCCGCTTTTCTTATGTGCATGCTTATTACGGTTTCTATGGAAATGAATGAGCTGATTTCTTAGCAAAAGATGTCTTAAATTTACCCATTGATATCAACATTAGCATTCTGAAGAGCTATTGGAAGTCTTATCATCATAAGAAGCTTTTAGCTAAATGGTATGAGGAATATATTTCATCTTGTAATGCTGAGGTCACCAAAACGTTCTTTCCTTCTGTTTCATAGGCTGCATTCCGAGTCTTTCCTCTCTATTAATTTTTAAAGTATGTCAATTTTTCTCTGGTCCCGGTAAATTTGCAAGTTACCCGTTTCGTTCCAATCTAAGAGCAAACAATTTATGTGAATGTCCAAAAAGAGTAACTCAGGATGTGGAACATTTAATTTTCTCATGAGATACATTTGATGGCTCTAGCTTATGCTTGCAGAATGATTTGAAAATGCTTGGAGTGACTTGGCCAGTGAACTTTTCTGTTTTCGTGAAGTCCAGACTGCTGTTCTCTGCTTTCGTTCGTTTTATTTAACATGCAAATTTTAATGTTTTAGTTAACTTACTTCTGTAAACCCCGTGTTGTACATCTGGGGTGCTCGGGGAGTCTGTATGTTTTCAAATATTTTTTTTAAAAAAATACATATATTGATCACTGTCTGCCGCAAAAGTGTGATGACAAGTGTGTACTCTCAACTCATGAACTCATTACTGTTCAAAACCATATATTAGTTATCAGAAGAGTTTTTGATTCTCTAAAAATTTGCATTATATTACATAAAATATACTTATAAATGGATTATAATCCAGTTATTATTCCAAGCAATCAAAGCGCATACCGTAGAAGACATTAGTTCTGGGTGATAGGAAAATTGTTTGCACCATCAAAATCATTTAAGCATTGATGACATATTGGAACACTTAGGATCTATAGCCTTTTAATCTGAGAATTTACCCGAGCATTTATATGATGATATATTACGGACATTGTTAGGTCATAACTTTGAATACCTCAATATATCACAATAAATAATAAATGACAGTATATTTTAATGATTTAATTTCCTGTATACTTATTAATTCTAGATTCTTGTAATATATTTAATTTACATTAAATTAAAATTTCAGCTAAAATTGAAAACGAACAAATGGCAAAATATTAAAATGAAAAAAATATTATAATAATAGCATATCATTAAATTCGGTTTAAAAAATGCTTAAATAGTGCATTAACTATTTAATAAAATACTTAAATATTGTGTTACATATCCTGTATAAATAATTAAAAATAAATCATACCTTGCATTTGCATTGCACCTCCTCCTAAAAGAAAAATATTCTACATAATTAAAAGAACATTTTAAAATCAGGATGTGATTTTAACAGTTATTTTTATTTTTAAGATAAACTATTTCCTTCTTTTAATACTTTCACAGTTGTTTAAATGTTAGTTATATTTAAACGCTATAATCAAGTAGACGATAAATTAAACACGAATTGATCCCTCTTACGTAATATATATGTTACCGTGAAAGACCGAAATTGGAGAATGTCGACTTTCACCGGAGAATATCAACATTCACCAAATACGTCGGTGAAAGACCGAATATTTCACTACATTCTTGTATATTCGGACCCTCACCGGTGTATGTCGACAATCACAGGTATGCTCTGGTGAAAGTCGAAAAGAGAGGTCATTAAGTGCCATAATAGTTTAAGTTGTTGCAATAAATAAGATTTGAATCGCATAATTTAGTAAGTTTTTTATGACTGTTATTTTATTTTCTCATTTAGAACGTACTGTATAATTAAGCAAGTTTTTAACTTCTATTATTTTCTTTCTCATTTTGAATGTATTGTGTGCTTTAGGTTCTCATGTTCATAAGTTCTTATTTCAAGTCTCAAGTGCGTTTATTCGCGACTGAATTACGGAGAAGAAAATATAATATTGTTATATGTTCAACATTCACCATTAGTACATGGTGAATGTCGACATTGACCGGTGTAAGTCAGAAATAAGAGTATTTGGAAAATATTTCGGACATACACCAAGAGACTATGTGAATGTTGACATTCACCGGTGAAAGTCGACATTCTCCAGATTTCGGTGTTTCACCGTAACATATACATCGTTCATGATGTAAAGGTTTTCCCAAATAAGTGCTCTTTTAAAAAAAGTTAAAATTTGACAATTAAAATATACATTTCCTTTTGTATTATCATGATGTCCTCGAAACTAAGGGCTCAAGGGTACGTCGAATACTTACCACACGAATAAAAATAAACTGTTCTGGGAGTAAAATGAGCTTACATCTCAAAAGTTCCAATCCAAGCTAAACCTGCACACAATTCCTCTAAGACAAAATTATTTTCTTGAATTAATGCTGTCAGCAGTTTATGTTAGTCAGCAGTAAGCTACAAAGTCTAATATAAACGTTGAATACCTCAATACATTACATTCATAAATGAGAGCATATTTTGTGATGGTTCAAGTTGCCATATACTAATTAATTCTGTATTTATATACTGTACTTAACTTTCCTTAAAATAATATACAGTTAAAATTTTAAATTAAAATAAAATAGATTAATAATAAAATTGTGACAAAATCTTAGGATGAAAATATTACAAAAGCAGGAAATCCGGCTTAAAATTTCTCGAATAACTCATTAACTATTCTAGGAAATATGGAAACATTTAATTAGATTTTATTGTATTATATATCCTATATAAATAATTATAAAGTAATCATACCTTGCATTTGCATTCCACCTCCTCCTAAAAGAAAACGATTGTACGTAATTAAAGAAGCATTTTTAAATCAGGATGTATTTTTAACGATTATTCTTATTCCTAGGACATCTATTTATACTTTCACAGCTATATTTAAACAGTGTAACAGTGATCGATAACTTCAACAAGAATTCCATCACTCTTAAGTAGTATAGTCATCATTCATGATGAAAAGGTTTACCGAAATAGGTGCTCTTTAAAAAGACTTAAAATTTGACAGTTAAAATGTTTCGTTTGCGTTTGCGTTGATAAACTTATGTATATTAAGTACAATTTGTTTAATATCTTTGGTTAAGGAATATGTAGAAGTTTTTAATGTATTTGGGAATATTTATTAAAAATATACATCGTATTTTTTTGAAATGTCTTTATTTTGTTTGTTAGTGAACAAAGTCTTATACATTTTTATTTCGAAAGGCAAAATCATTATTTACTAAATCTTTATCGATAAGTTTCCAAGGTGCAAAATGTTATTTAATGTATTTCTTTCTTTTAAGAAACTATTTTAGATCAAAGAAGGGACGGTTTCATTACAGTCGAAAACAAATCAACAATCGCAACAGTTATTAGGAGGAAACAACGAGTTGTAAAGCCTTATAAAGAAAATTACAATTAAATCACGAAAATGTGATTATAGAAACAGGTGAACGGTCTGACGTTACGATTTGAGGCGCAGTAATATTGCAGTATTCCTATGAGTATATTATGTCAATTCGATAGATGGCATCCCATTAATCTTTTATTTAAGACTATAAAAATGAACTGCGTGAGTGGGCAGTTAATGTTACATTTTCAACACAAAAAACTTCTTCAAAAGCCACCTACTTTATATAATTATTAGAGAAGTGGGTACGAAATAGACTTAGAATCAAATCCGGAGTAATGCTTTAATTAACACACAATAACACGCCGAATAAATACAAATTCAGAAGTCAAACAACAAAAATCAACGTTATATTTTCAAAATTTTCACAGGACTAGTTTCGATGGTTTTACCGAACCACCATCCTCAGCTGCAAAACCACAAATGAACAAGATAGGAAATAATGATTAGATAAGATAAGAAAGCCTGGACAAGAATAAGCAAGTGGCGCCATCTGTTGATGAAACCAATGTTTTAATGTTTCTCATCGTTCTACCCACGCGTCTGCTGTTATGGTTGTGGTAAAATAAGGTCGGTTATTAATGTTGTTTATATCGTAGTTCTAAGAAAATGGCTGAAACTGTTAATGGGTATTTAATGTATTTTCTCCCTGCTTTCTGCATGCCTTCTGGTGTAAATGGAAGCACACTCGATGCGTAGGCGAGAGGTCTAGGGTTCGCGCTCTGGTGAGAGCACTGGGCATTTCTAACGTCTCCTGCTTCAAAATACCTTAATAACTCTATAGGGTTTTACAGTATGTTTGTAGAGCAGCTGAACCAGGCTGCTGCATATCGTGCCCTTGAAAGTAAGAACTCAACTCCGTAATTACATGAAGGTTTCCCGAAACGTCTCCATAAACATTACAATGGAGTTAAGCATTTTTATAGCATTTTGGAACTATAAATATAGCATTTTGAAAACATATATATATATATATAGCATTTTGAAATATATATAGCATTTTGAAAACAGATCTGTTTAAGTTTATGCTTCTTTTTCTTCTCACAATTTTTAACTGGAGTTTCATTTTTCATTTTGCTCAATATGGACGAAAAATAAATAAAATAAAGTTTTTGGAAGATTTTACAGCATCGTTATATCTTGTCAAATAACATGGATAGAGTTCACTAGAATGTTTCCCGATGTCATCGAAACAAGGCTTCCATGATACGTCGAATATTTAACATGAATAAACTATACTGTTCCGTGAGTAAAAAGAGCGTGTGTTTCAAAAGCTGCAGGCTAAGTTCCTGGACACAGTTCCTCTAAGACAAAATTATTTCCTTAAATTAATGCAGTCAGTAGTTACAAATATTATCTACAAACTTTAATATAAACGTTGAATACCTCAATACGTTACATACATAAATGGCGGCGCATTTTTTTTTATTTTTTTATTTATTTATTTATTTATTTATTTATTTAATTTTTTTTGTGATAGTTTTGTAAGGATTTTAAGTTTTACTAACGTTATTTTATCTTAAAACTTTGCTATCCTCTCTTATTTCCCATTTCCGGTCAGAATAAAAGCGAACAGATTTGGTTATACAAATTGTGCTTGCAAACTGTTAAGTATTTAATATATGGCTTTTAGCCAAGAGAGAGACTTTTCGCTGCCTTACCACGCGTGCGCTTTTCAGTCAGTTTCTGTCTGCCGTTAAGGCCAGAAATTAGTTCTCTTTGATATTTGAAAATGTATTGTAGTTTCTCGCATTTTGCTCACTACATACGTAGAGTTTAAAAAATCAATCTTCTCGTTACTAATCTTTATAAAGTTTCTAAGTTTAGTTCTTATTTAATTTAGTTTCTTCTTATTTTTTAAGTTTCAGACCATAAGTGCTGGTCTTTGTATCTCGAAATGCGGGATCGGCTGTACGCTGTGAGAAAATAAAGGGGTGATTTAACTCCTCCCATTTTGACGTATCTTCTAACCACTCACACGAACATAGTTTTAAGTAAACTCCCTGTTCCTACTCAGGACTCCAGTGATGTTTCCAAAGTCCATTAGAAGAAACAGAAGCCATGACAGCTTAAGTTGCCGTACAGTAATTAATTCTGGTGTTTATGCAATGTATTTAACTTTACTTAAATTAATTTTCAATTAATTCAGTTAAAAATTTTAATTCAATTAAAACAGATTAATAATATGCTTGGGACAAAATCTTAGGATGCAAATAGCAGGAAATGCGGCTTAAAAATTGTTCAAAATAACTAACTATTCTAAAGTATGGAAGTATTTAATTAGATTTTATTGTATTATATATCATATAATTAAAAATAAATCATACCTTGCATTTGCATTCCACCTCCTCCTAAAATAAAAAGAATTGTACATAATTAAAGAAGCATTTTAAAGCAGGGAATATGATTTTTAACAGTTATTCTTACCATTAGAAAAAATTATTGCCTTCTTGTAATATGTTTTTTGCTTGTTTAAATATCAGTCATATTTAACTGCTGTAATCCAGATTTAAGTTCTCATGTACTATATATTCAGTATTTATGTATTATATTTAATTTTCACGTACTTAGTTTCTATGTATGAAAATAAACTTTATTTTTTCACGTATGCAATAGAGTTTATAGTTTAGATTAAGAATACTTTAAAGTTTCCTGTGTGAATAATATTTACAATGTTCGCTTTTTCTAAAAAGATAGTGTAGATGTTAGTTTGTTACCTGGTGGAAGGGATTCAATCTGTATTCTAATTTATTAATGTTCTATAATAATAAAAGATCTCTAGGTTTTCAGTAACCACTGTATAACTTTATTGCTTATTAGGCAACTGAACTTATGATGTAATAGTATTGTGTATTAATTACGGAGGGGTATGATTAACTAGCATACTATCTGACTGTTGTTTAAAATTTTCAGTTCCCTTAATCATTGCTCATCTTCACATGGTTTTGGTCATGTTGATCACATGGTTTTGGTTATACATAGTCATGTTGGCAAGACTGCACTAATCTTGAGGAAAGGATATATATTATTCGAACTATTTAGTAACTACTACTTCTTAACTTACAGAAAAAAAGGTTTAGAAGCTAAAATATAAACTCCTAAAGGAGGCGCTTCTAAAATGGGACGTCACTGCCTTATTTATCAGAAAATTACAGTCTGTAACTTTGCAGACATCCGCCCACCGCCTTGCTTACCTCGTAACTATGGTAATGATAGCTGCGGTAGAGAGTCGTGGTCCCTAAAGGTCCCAATCACATTATGTTTCGGCTACGCGGGACTTAATGTCGAAAGGAACAATTCGCAGAATTCGCACAATTCCAGGAAACACTCGTAGCTAGGTTACCATTCTCACTTACTACAAAGACTTGAGCGCCAAACAGTAATCGATTGTCGCTCAAATCGGGATCACGTGATCCTTCAGAAGCAGAACTTTCGTTTGATTGGTTGTCTCGACCAACCCGAGACATTTTCGGTGAGGATTTAAAAAATCCCGCCATTGCTTCCGTAGCCAGGCAGGACTTCGCTTCAGGCGGGCTCTTTTTTCTAGGAATCCTCCCGTTTAAACCAGTGCTACCAAATCTCGTTTCTCAGAAAAGTCCCGTCTAGGAGGGACTGTAGCCATGTGTGATAACCTCTTAACTGTTGTCCATTTGGCTTGTTTCACGTCGCGGAAAGTATACAAAGAAAGGCTGATTAGTAGCAAATGTACGGTGAAAATAATTAATGTGTGGTGATGAAGACACCCGTTACCATCGTAATTTGGAGAGTTTGGAAAGACTTTGAAATGCCTATTTTAAAGTGACACAATAGGATTAGTGCGTAGTAGAACGTGTCGCATTTTGCCTGTACTGTTTGTTATTAAGTTATTAAATAAATGGAAGGCCAGATGTTTAAATTGTTATGCGCTCTTAAAATCTACCATCCATTGGCTATAAATTCTCAGGTGCTTCTCTGTGTTCTTTACTTATATGTGTAAGTAAAGAATATGTAAAAATGTAAAATAAAATTTGAACTTTAACTTGCAAGTACTGCATAAGTCTCATTTCCCTTTTTCTTTGGTAATCTCCTTTTTCTATTCTAAAAATAGTGATATGCTTGTAATAAATCTCTCTGAACTACATGTTTCGAAATTAGAATTCCCTATCATACGATTTTTTATATAACGCTCATGACGCATGTATTTACAAAACAACAGAAACTCTTTTAGCCAATAACAATAATGTTAAATTTTGAAAAACGAAACCTTACTAAACTAATTGAAATAAAGCGGATATATAACTTCACTAACATTAATATTGTAATCTGCTCATTTCTTATCAGCTTCTCAGTTCTGCTGGCAGGTTGTCTGTCACTTCTTTTTCTTTAAATGTATTAAAAAAGTGTGAAATGTACGGAGGTTAGCACTAATGAACGGGCGCATGTTTCGCCCTAATTGACTTGTTTATGCACTAACTCCATCGATTTGTCCTATATCAACACGTCAAAATGTTTATTACATAAGCAAGTATATATGCATGTATATTGTACGAATATGCTAGAATTATTTTTACTTTGACAGGTTTTTTTTATTATAAAACAGACTTGCACTTTTTTTGAAACACAATTTCTGTTTAATAAAAAAATGAAAAAAATGCTAAAACAAGTTAAAATAATTCAGAACACAAGACATTTTTAAAGAATTGCCCAAATTAAATTGCTTTTCAGAACAAGAATGTGATTACACAAAATACATTAAAAAGTATTCAAATACTTTAAAAATACCATTTCATTATTTTTTAATCTTGAAATTATTTTACACTTTCGTTTCGTTTCAAAAGCTTTACTGGTCACTAAATGATGCTATAGAATATAATTTTAAACTGTAGTTTATGTAAAAAATAAAGTAAAATATGCGACAGTTGAAAAATATATTCTCACCTTGACCAGGTTTAGCTACAGCCACTGTAACATGTAGATGATTTGGTCCTTAAAGAAAAAAGACATAAAATAGTTATTGAAATATCAAGAAAACATATTGATTAAAAATAAAACAAATAGCATAAAAATATATAATTTCATTATAAAAGTGTATAGACATTAGGTTATTTCGAGGCCGGAGAGATGAAAAATGAGCAACGCCTTCCCCGGGAATCGAACCACGGACCTCTGGAATACGCGCCCAGCGTGCTGATCGCTACACTACGAAGGCATGCTAAGAAGGCGGGAGAAATACCTTATATACGCCCCCTTTTTTAAAGGGTGACTGGGGTTTAAGGAACCCAGTCGCCAAATCCTGGGTGTGTAGAATCATCATCCACAACACTTTTAGTTCGGGCGCCACTGTAGAGACATTAGGTATATTTTTGGAAGCATGAGATTTGAAAAAGAAGCAACTCCTTCGCCGGAAATCGAACCACAGACCTCTGGAATACACGCCCAGCGTGCAGATCACTACACCACGAAGGCACGCTAAGAAGGCAGGAGAAATATCTTATATAGTCCCCCTTTTAAATGCCGACTGCGGCTTTTAGGGGACCCAATCGCCAAATCCTGGGTGTGGAGAATCAACATCCACCACCCTTTTAGCTCGGGCGTCACTGTAGAGACATTAGGTTATTTCGAGGCCGGAGAGATGAAAATTGAACAACGCCTTCGCCGGAAATCGAACCACGAACCTCGGCAATATGTGCCCAGCGTGCTGACTACTACACTACGGAGGCATGATAAGAATGCGGAAGAAATACTTTATAAAGGTAACCAAAACTGCTTTTAGAAATTAATGAAAGTTACATAAAATGCTTCTATATATCTCTATTCAGGCAATGATATCTAAAGTACATGCTTAGATAATGTTTTGAATTATTAAATTGCATAAAAGAATATAAAAATATAAATAAATTAAATTTCCGTTTCTCTTGCTCACAAAGTGAGGCTGCTTCTGCTAGATGCCGAATTCTGCATTTTTCATTTCTATGCGTTAGTTTCCCACATGTTGGCTGCAGAAGATTTAATTTTTAACATGATAATTTCATCTTGATTATAAGAAAAGTTGAAGCTTTTATGCATGAATCTCATCAGACTCAGGAAGTATCACTATACATAACATCAAAGGAAGGAGCTATTTATTGACTTCTGTCTCGTGAATTTTATAACACAGAGAAATCTTGTTTACGAATTTAATGTATTCCTGGAGATAGTTCGTTATCCGAAATATTCGTAAAACGAGACACTTTTCCCCTTAGGAATTAATGTAAAAGGAACTTATCAGTTCCCAGCGATTCCATATGATTACTTAGAAAACAGCACTTATATGTAATTTCGCAATGCAAAACCAATGGATATTATTAAATCTAACACATACACAGTGATAATGTTCCCACAGTGTTTAATACAATTCTAATATGTAAACAATAGGAAATTTGAATTAAATTTTACCGTATCTTTACGATGGAAAGCCGACGGTCTAAGTAGAAAACGATGAAGAAACCAAAAAAGCAAAACGACATTGTTCGAAAGGGAAATCATCTTACAAAAATCTATGAGGAATCTTGGTGCTTTTCTCTTTCTCTTTCTTTTAACATCATTTGCCTCTATTTAAGAATCGCTGAGGCTTTGTTACGTTAAAAATTTATCCTCTGTGATTTACTTTTGTGTACGTTTTAAAATATTCTTGACCCAAAACATGGCATTGTCGTTGCAAATATTTTTATGGCTTATTACTGAAAAATTTTCTCGTGTCAAATAAGTAAGAACATTTTCCCTTCTGTCTTCTTCTGCTGAAGACATTTCAATTAGTGCATTAACTGCATTTTGGCATATCATTTGTTGCCACCTTACTTGTTCGTATCTCGCGACATCGTACGTCATACAAGATATTTTTCTTTTGGAAAATTCGTTCGTGACCCAAGGCGTTAGTAAACTAAGGTTCTACTCTAAATTGTTCAATTCTTCCTGCTTATCAGGAGTTATTATTTAAAGCAACATCACTTTACCTTCAGACCAACAAGTTTGCTTTCTGAAGATATAGTTAGATGTTACTCCTTGGTGAGTGGGCATTCATACAGAAAAAGGGACCAAGTCACTTAATTCTCCGTATGTGCAGTCACCTGATGCAGTCGTTCATATTTTATAAGATAGAAATGTTCAGTAAAAATTCTTATTATAATTTTTAATAAATTTTCTGTACAGTAGAATGGCGAATTATGTTAACTAACTAAACTATAACTATTATAAGGTATTTCTCCCACATGCCTAGCGTGCTTTCGTGATGTAACGGTAGCACGCTAGGCCGGTATTCCAGAGGTCCGTGGTTCGATTCCCGGCGAAGGCGGTTGCTAATTTTTCATCTCTCCGGCCTCCAAAGAATCTTAATGTCTCTACAGTGGGGCCCGAACTAAAAGGGTGGTGGATGATGATTTCTCCCCACCCAGGATTTGGCTACTAGGTCCCCTAAAAACCCTAGTCGCATTTGAAAAGGGGAGTATATAAGGTATTTCTCCCACTTCCCTAGCGTGCCTTCGTGGTGTAACGGTAGCACGCTGGGCCGGTACTCCAGATTAATGGTAAATAACATCTTCGATCGTTTAAATGGTAAATAACATCTTCGATAAATCTTTAAATATGTGCACTTTTTATTGCTAAAAAATGTATTGTCTTCTAAAGCAAAAAAATGTAAATAATCGTAAATTGCAGAAAAATTTCTGAACTCTTTTGAATTACTAAACCACTGTCTTTCCTATCTTCATTGACATTAGCCCTAATTATTACTTTCAAACTGTTGAACCTGTCTGCAATGAGGTAAGTTGGAAATATGTTGATAATAACATTAATAATGTAGTTTAAATGTACTAAACTTAAAAAATGCAAATACAGATTTAACAAACATGTAAACATTTTTGTATGAATCATAAATATCTTTAAGTTTCCAGTTTCAGAGATATTATTCTTCAAAATTGTCAACACCACTGTTGTCATTGACAGTTATAAAATCGGATGTCTTGAGATATATTATAAAATAGTTTTAATTTAATTTTATTTCATTTTTATTTATTTATTTAATATTTTATTTTTTTAATTTTATAGTAATTCATTTACTATATATTACGTATCTACGCGAAATTATCTCCTGGGGATCTGTTTATTTTATATTTAATTGTTTATGGGTACAATATAACTAACATTACTTATTTTCATAACAAAAGTTGTGTTTAAATTCTAAAGGAGGAGAAAATGGGATAAATTATTTTAATAGAATTAAAAATAACTAGATTTCAATTCTAATTGATACAATCCAACACTGAACGTAACTATGTGAAATTATCTCGAGAGTATTTTTATTTATTTTATATTTGATTGTTTATGGGTACAATATAACTGAGATTACTTTTAATGAGTAATCTCAGTTATAATACTCATAATAAAATTACTATACTATTACTATACTGTACTCATAATAAAATTGTACTCTCATTTCTTACATTCAATTCATAAATATTGTACTCTCATTTTCATTATAAAAGTTGCGTTTAATTCTAAAGGAGAAGAAAATGGGTGTCTTAAAAGAATTAGAAATAACTGGATTTCAAATTCACTGATCCAAGCAATTTTCGTCCAGTTATTTGGTTAAGCGAAGCCCTTTCCCTTTATGTCTTAAAATAGTAATTGTTTATAAAAAGTTCTTCCAAACTTCGGCTTTTTAAAGTCAATCCATATCATATGATTCATGCATAACACTAATAATGTAAGCATTAATTAAAGGCTTCAGCAAATAATGATTTCTATTTGAAAATCGAAACTCATTATTAACCAAGGGAGATCAAATGTAAACTAAAGCTAATCATTCCAAACCCAAATTATCTCTTCTACACCTAGCATTCGTTCTCTGCCTAGCTAGAATGCTTATTCTTCTTTCTTCCAATATATTTAAAGCATGCAGAAGGTGCTGATATAGTTCTTAACAGGCACTTAACTGCGCCAGTTTATCTGTATTGACTTCGAAATGTTTGCAACAAGAATAAAAAAATATTAAGCCTGCATGACTGCAAGTGTAAGGTATTTCTCCCACCTTCTTGGCGAGTCTTCGTGATGTAGTGGCTCTGCACGCTGGGCCAGTATTCCAGAGGTTCGTGGTTCGATTCCCGGCGAAGGCGGTTGCTATTTTTCTTCTTTCATGCTTCCAAAAATATCCTAATGTCTCAAAAGTTGCGCCCGAACTGAAAGAGTGGTGGGTGATGATTTCTCCTCACCCAGGATTTGGCGATTGAGTCCCCTAAAACCTCCAGTCGCCCTTTAAAAGGGAGAGTATGTATAAGGTATTTCTCCCACCTTCTTGGCATGCCTTCGTGGTGTAGTGGTTCTGTACGCTCGATCGGTATTCCAGAAGTCCTTGGTTCGATTCCCGGCGAAGGCGGTAGCTATTTTTCATCTTTCTTAATGTTTTTACACAAGTACCTCAGTTTTCTCTTCCAAATTATTTCATATATACATTCGTTTTTCTGCATGAGGTCTAAGAAAGAGTGGAAGGGATTGATGTAGACGGCTAATACATAGTTAATATTGAGTTATTTATTTGTTTAACGATATGCGACAAAATATGTCACAGTTATCTAAGAGAGGAATACCTTCGTGGAAAATTGTCTGAGCGAAACTATCTCGTATTTACATTATACATGGAGAAAACCAATAATCTGTGATAAAATCAATAACACCCGCAGGTAATATAAATCGAAAAATATGGATTCAGGTTCTGGAAAGAATCTGATTTATATCTTCCAACTGTGATGAATGACGAGTTTAATTTTTATTAAGAACTCTGTCGCAACAATGAATTATGAGCATCTTATTAATTTGTAAAAGTCAATCAGTCAATTCGTGTCCTATAAGATGGACAGTCTAAACTGAAATACAGTGGTACTTCGGAACACGAACGCCTTATTTCACAGACAATTCCGTTCATGAACAAATTATCTAAGCAAAAAGCGCCTCAGATGATGAACGATGCCTCGAAACTCTGAAGTTGGCAAAATAGGATTTATTTTTAAAGTTATTTTGAGGTAACCTGTGTCACAAAATTAACACTCGAGAACTTTTGGAAACAACATTTTAATACTGTCCATTGCTTAACTCTCAAAAAGGGTCTGGCACCAAGTGACGTACGAAAATCATGAATTATGTCTGGAAGATATTATGGCCAGACTAAGTTCCGGAAACAGACTTTAAAAGGAACTTTAGGATTCTGTGGCGTTTTCGTTATGTTTGATTTTAACTGAAATCGAAACCCGGTGAACCTCAAGGAGAATAGAATGACGCTTGGAAGCAAAGAAAGAATAAAAGAAGATGGCTTCTAAAGAAATTTTATGTAAGGTAATTTGCTATTCAAGTAATAATATTTCCATCATTTTCCACTTCTGCTGATTAGTCTTTTTCATGCATGTACAGTTAAACTAAACTAAGTTTTCATCTATCTGTTTTATATCGTATTCATCTTTCTTTAAAATTTATTTAATGCTTTTCATTGGTTTTTGGTTATGAACTTGTGCACAAAGTACTGTTTTAAAAGTTAAATAAATATACAATCATCTGTGGTCCAGGTATATTTATTTTACACTAATTCCTAAGGAGAAAATAGTTTCGGTTGATGAGTGGCTTTCAAAAATGAATTAGATTCGTGAACCGAGGTTTCACTGCACAAGAGGTTAACAAGTTTCCCATATTAAATTTGCACTTTTTACGTGGCAAGAGGAGATAACCCAATCTGTCAATACCGTAGATTTTTTTATATCATATCACATGTCGTTCAATAAGAAAGAAAATCATCCGAAGCTTTTCCTCATGCGTCAATGCGCTGACGGATATTATGCAATTCATACCTCATTGTATAATTTTTGTTTGGGAAATAAAAAAATGTTATGATCTAACAGCAATGATAATGAACCATAAAAGTTAAAAAATGATGCGAAGAGGCAAAAAATAGTCCTTTCCATTCTGTGTCTTGCACGATATGTCATGGTGCTGTATGTATGATTTGCATGATAAATAAATGCATTTGTATGGAATGACTTAAGCAGCAAAACGCTTGAGAAACAAATGAAAAGAACAATAAGTAAAAGAAATAAATGCAGGTCTCAGTCTAATTAATTTGCTTATGACATGGTCAGCGATTTCCATCCGATTTTTAAGTATCTAAATTGATTAGTAAAATTTTGATACAAAAGAATATTAGTTTTCTTTTAAAAAACTAAATTTTTTTTTGTCGAAAGACGTCGAGTAAAAAATTTAAAATCTATTATTTCCAATGACTTGGATGTGGTTATTTTTGTGATCTGATTTCATGCTATGTTTACATTGAGAAATCGAGTACCTCAAATCGTCAAGTTATGGAATTCACAAAAATTCAAAACACAGTTTCACATTTTTAGTACGATATTAGTACTAGAAATTAATAAATCATATAAAAGGAAATGCTATACAGGAAGTGAAGTACTGAAAATGTAAAAAGTCTGAAAATACGGTTATCGAAGCAGAAAATAACTGATAGTTCGCAATCTCTTGTTTTCCACAAAGCAGAAATTTCTGACTGTAGTTCCAATAGGGTTTACTGGAAATTTTATTTTCTCTCTGCATTAATCCACGATACGGAAAGCAGTCGGTCTTTAGATATGTGATAACACTAAGTATCGTAATGCTCAAACATGTGGACCTCAAAAAGTTTGGTAAGTTTCATTAGCTAAATGTAGTGATCTCTCTTTTGTGGTTAGAACTCTCGTACACCATGACTACCATTGAAAGTGATCAGTGTTCCTGGAAACGTGTATTGAAAATCACCTTTCTAAAACAGCCCCATCCACAGAAAATTTAAATCTATTGTAACCGTAGTTTTCGTAACTAAAGCTCACTGTCAGAATCTATGTTATGTATTTTTAAGTAAATGTGACTGGACATTTAAAAGATCTGACTGCATCTTGTTTGCGTTTAAAATAACCTTTCAAGAAAAGGCAACCACTATGAGGATTTTCTCCTTTCTTACTGCATGCCATCTTGGTGTAACTGGAAAGCACGTCCGTCTAACAAACGAACCCTTTATGACGGAGGCCTGGATTTAGGAATCCCAGATAGGGTAGCTTTCATTTTTCCCGTTTCTTGCTACGATACACGTAATGAGTCTACAACGCTACATTTAAATTATTTATTAGGATGTGCATGCATTTGCTTTTTTGTTTTATTTGTTATGACAAAACAAACAAAGGCTATCAATTTAAGAAAAGAGGGATTTTTATGAAAAACTTTCTAAGGGCAAATGGCTCTATTCACGTAAAGAGATATCACCCATGCATCTAACCCGTCCTCCCTGATGCGACAGTCGAAAAATCGTTATTCAATGGCCTTTACCACTTATGCTTTCGCGGACTTATGAAGAGGAAAATAATTAGTAAAAAAATAATTAGATTTCAGCGCAATTAGCTGAGAAGATGATACTTGGCAAATATAGATCACGTTCCGGGAAACATTATATTTATCGCGATCATTGGAACCTGTGTTGTTTTAAACGATGACTAAGAATGTAATGCTTTTATTGCACTAATTTGCAGTCATATCAGTTAACAGCTGCTTATTTGTTTATTCGCTTCTTTAGCCTATCTTTGACTATGGCTTAATTTTTCAAATCTTAATCACATACGTTAGGAAAGTTATACAGTTATGACCTGTTGTTTCAGGTTTTATTTTTCTGACAGAAAAATAATTTTTTATTATGGTAATGAAAATTGATTTTCTTTCCATTCTCTGAAACAAATTTATACTAAATGAATGGAAAATGGCAAGCTGATACTCTTAAGATAAACTTGTGACGGTATAAAACTGATTCCGACATTTTTATAGTACAACTAAAATACATACACAGCTTACATATATTTAAAAGCATTAAATTTTGTAATTATATTTTAGATTATTATAGCATTATTGATGCAGATATCCCCCGTTTTACAAATGTTCGTTTTACGCCATTTCACTTTTACGGAAGACCTACTTTAGTACTTTTTTAGTTTACCAAAAAAAATCAGAAGAGGATTTCACTTTTATGAAAAAAATGTGAAAAGCGGAAACATCATTTAACGTTTTTTTTAATCCACGCTTGAAGAAAAGTGGCATTTTGATTTTAAAAGAGCACGCGGTTTTAAGGAAGTTTTGCTAGATGTTTTAATTGTTTACTAAGAATTACATCAAATAGAAACTGAATCAGTTCAAGCAAGAAAGAATACTCTCATTATTCAAACTAGAATACACGGCAAACCTTGACCTCGACCGAGTCAAAGAAAGTATAAACGCAGTGACATAACGTAAATAAATTATGATGTTTTTTTTCTTCTGTAGCCTAGTTTTTTTTTAATTTCTTACTACCAAATCTCCGATGGCTTAACTCACCACATCGGCACAACCATTATCTCTGCGTTGGATGGTACGGGTACGTAAAAATAAGCAAATCGTACCCCGCAGCGAACATAGCAAAAAAAAACCGTTCTCGTGATTAGACACAACGCAAATGACATCTGGATGCTAAGTAGCACGAGTAACATTTCTCCGCAGTATTTGTATTGCTTTGTTTTCGCTGAGCGGTAATGTCAGATGAAAAATCATTCACACAGTTTTTTATAGAGGGCATTCCTATTTTATAGAGCAACAGAATTTAAAAACAAAAAACTGTTTTTTGCTTTGATTATTTTTTGCTTGTTTTTACTTCCTTGTATGACGTAAAGGAAGTATTGTAATCACGAAAAATTCCAGGTACCATATTTCAACGAAAATATATATTTTGTCCCTCTAATGAAATTTGAGGAAATAAGTTTAAATGCAGAAAATAATACTTATAATTTAATATTCCGTACAAGGAAAACGTGGTGTACATATCAGCTTTTTTATACTTAATTTTTATATCTTACTCATTAAACAATTAATATGCTTTAACGCAAAATTTATAATATTTGTTAGTAATCTTTTACACTAATTAGTGATAAAAATACAATAAAAAAACTCAAAGATTTTAAAGTAAAAATTTTGTCACATATTACCATATTTAAAAGCAATTTTTGTACTTTTTAACTCATTTAAATAAAACTGTATTAATCAAAAATATTTTTATACACTCTGCTTTATGCCTTTAGTCTATAGAATGTGGGGAAAAGAGTAAAGAAAGAAAATCATCAACTTTTAAAGCAGGAAAATTATTCTTTTTAATCAGAATCGCAGGTGTTATTATATTTTTCAAAACATGCCGATCTATCGCAAGCCCTATTATTCAGCATTTTAATTTCTGTTTCATTTTAGAAATCTGATACCATTATCACTTTAAATTCCGAGACTGACAGTAATGAAAAATTAAATATCATAAATTTATAAGACGTCGTTGTTAGCAACTGTACTACAGTTGAAAATGTTTTTTGAAAATTCACCAAATTCGATATATAATTCCAGAAATTTCAATAAATTTTCATGTGGAAGATTATTTTTTTATCAAAAGGAGGATAAAGCAGAGGAGAAAAATTTATTATTTCCAGCGTTGATTATCACCAGTGATTGTTTTAATATAGCTTAACATAGCTATGCGAGAGTAATTTTATTTAAATAAATAAATTCTCAAATTTTGAAATTCATCTTGAAAATTTTATTATTATTCTAACTACGTGTGTGTAAATATGTATGCTATTAATATATGTAACTGTGTATACTATGCATGTGGAAATATTTCTGAAAAATTGAGTCTGTAAAAGATTATCAAAAATTAAATCCAAGATATGACCCAAGCAAAGAAACTATGCTAAGCAAGACCTTTTTAAATACGCCTTTCTCGCAGTAACAGATTGGTTTTGTTACACAAAAAATATACACGATTTTTGCTTCGACAGGATTATCATAAACTCGATAAAAGAGTAATATTCTAAAAATTTCGGATTTCTAACTTAAATTATGCAGAACTAACATCTGAAACAGTTTTTTACTTGCATTGTTTTGTAAAAGACATTTAATAGTGGCTTCTAAATATAAGAAGCCCACCAGCGGCCGAGCGGTAAAGACGCTGAACACTGGTAGTTCGGTCCGAGGTTCGAATCCCGCGAACGGGCTGGCTGCATGGGCGTTTTCGTGGTTTTCCCCATGTGTAACGTGTATACGAGCCAGTTTCCCTTAGAAAGTCCTCCACGAAAGGCATCCCTCCCCTTAGGCAGATAGCCCTAGTGTGCTTTGCCATAATTAAATACACCAAAAAACCTAAATATAAGAAAGTAAGAATAATTTATTATTAAACGTCTTGTTTTTCAATGCAACAATACACTGTAAATCTCTTCTTTATTATTAAATAATGAAGAACCTATCTGTCTGTATAAATGTATGCATGTATGTATATATGTATGTATGTATGTGTTCTTGCAGTATGGGAAAACGATGGCACCCAGAGCCTCCAAATTTTGTACACGCATAATTCTCCAACAGAACACGTGCACTTTGAATCCAAATTTTGAATTTCGAATTTGTTTTTGATTTATTTCCTATTCTGTGCCAATTTAAGTAATTCTTAGTTAAGAATGTATAAAAGTTCTGTATAGCCACTCGGCAAATCGCAACATATTTATGTTTCAAATTAAATCAAATTTAATTTATGTTTTAAGTAATTTTGATAATTTAGTTGCCATTACAAGTAACTGCCAGAGTTGATTTTCGAAATCAGAAATTTTCGATAAGGTTAGTTAGTTACGCGGGTACTCTGGTGCTACACCGTTCTGGAATGCCTTCATGGATAACTTTCTAACCAAATTAACTTCTGTTCACGTTACGTGTGAAGACAATCCAAACAATGTATTAAGCATCAAGGTCCTAGTGGATTACCAATGTTCTGTACTTACTAATTCTAGCCACTGAACAGCTGCTGGGACTCAGCATATGAGATCGACATTAATTGTTTATAACATTCTTTAATTTCCCAAACGTTTCAGTGCACTACATACAACTTTATATATCTCTTGATACGTAAATGATTTGAATGAGTTTTATAAACATAGATTCTTGAAACTAGATCAATAGGGTTATAAACAAAATTCAATTATTACACTTTCTCGTTGTTTTCCTAGTACTCTGCTATCTTAAGTGAAATATCTGTGTAGTTTTATCATAACAGAAGAAAGTTTTTTTGAATTTAATTCGCGTGTAATAAGGAGGGAATTTTTCTTCTTAGGTAAACAAAAAAAAATATCACACATTTTTTAAAAGTATTAAGCTAAAACATTTCTTCATATGTACCTTATTTCTCAACTCCAGCTTTCCAGTAGCTTAATTTTAAAATGAAACTTAATTTTTTTTTCAAGCAGATTTCTAACAAATTTTTATATGTTAAAATTGATATTATTTTATGCTTTCCTATCGCATGTGCGTAACACAGATACGTAACTCACAGGAAATAATAAAAAATACAATGAAAGCCCATTTAAAAAGAAATATTTTAATTCCTCAGTATTTCATTTATTGGAAGGCATTTGTTGAAATGAACTGCGACTGAGCTTTTTATGCATGTACATTTATGAAATTAACATACATGTAACCACTGCATCATTCTTTTTGAAGAACCTTGTAACATTCGTATTAAACTCACCACATATCACTCTTGTAAGAATTATAACCTAATAGAAATACACAAGACGCACTTAATTAGTGAAAACGCTTATTTTATGCTGAAAGCGTAATCCTGTGCAGAAAACAAAATATAAGCAAACAGCATGAAGACGAAGTAGCGAACTCAAATGGCGCCAAAGATTCTCCAGCATAATAGAAATGATGTCATCGAAAAGCGCATCCAGTCACGAAGATGGATTTCTTTTTGCATTCACTACATGGTAAGGTTTTGCTTAAATGCATACGGTATTCAATGCCACCTCATTTTGACCAGATTAACTGCCTTTTGTGTTTCTCAGGAATTTGTTGTTTATGTTTATTTAGGTTATATATTTACTATTTCAATCTACTTTTAAATGTTATTTTAGTTTTTCCTCACCATATGCTATACCTAACCAGTTTCTTTTAGCTCCGAAACGCTAACTGAAAAAAAAAACAGTCATATTACAGGGAATGTCGTTCCTCATTAAATTAGAATTTTAAAATTATCTCTAAGGAGCGAGAAGATTCAGATTTTACGGAATGTAATTCCAAATCATTCATATCCAAATATTTAAATTACAGATTTTATATTTCTGGTAATTATAAATTTAGGTTATTAGACTATTATTTTTATATTTCTGTAATTATAGAGCTGTGTGATAATAATTAAATAAAATAATTAAATATAATAATTTAATAAATGTGTGATAATAATTAAATAAAAAATAGTTAAATCTTGGTTTACCTTGATGTCCTATGTGATGATGAGGCTTGTGATGTATGTGTCCACCTGTAAAAAATATAATTTAGCATTACTCATTTTAAATAACAATTCATGCTTATTGTGGGCATCGCATTCCTTGATATGCAATATATTCCTTTTTTAATTTATAGAATGCATTCGAATAAATGCTTATAAATATTTAATACAATTTATGTAAACATTTCATAAATTTTTAAACGTTTCAACGTCTTTTCTTTATATAATTAATAACAGAACTCTGCTTTTATTCCATTATTTTTACAACTAATAATAGAACTCTACTGTTATTTGCACAATTAATAACGGAACTCTGTTTATGTTGTTAAATTTCAACTTCTGTTATTTATATAATTTCTGTTATTAATATTAAATTAATACCAAGCAGAAAAATTTTGCTTTCACATATTTAGTTGAATAGTTAGTTCAAGTGTTACAAACATTTTTGTTTACCTCTATTTATTTTTAAATAAATTTATTAATTTCCATTCCGCCAAATAAATTTATGAATTGTTATTATAGACACACATATATATATTTGCACTTTAAAAGATTATTCTTAATTACTTCAAAGCATGCTTCAGTTTATATGAAAAGCTTGATCCACACTGAAGTTCTGGAAATGATTACGCTCAGTAGAAACAAAAGAATAGTATAAATTATAGCTCCAGTATTGCTAAAATACTATCACAAAACTACGTAAAAGAGAAACAAATCTAGCACTTTATATTAACAAACACTTTTCAATCCATAGACGCCAAAGAGTGCCCTTGGGCACGTTATGATGAAGACTATCAGTGCCGGGTAACAAAAAATTGCTCTTAAGTCGAGAACACTTGCGCCAATCTAGCGCAGAATAAATACTTTGGGTGATTCCTTAATAATGAGCATGAAGATCGGTTTAAGAATGGAAAATTCTATAATTCCCTTGTTATCTTCATTCTTATTTGCTATAAAAATTGAAGATATATGAGTTGAAGTATTTCGCAAAATCATGAAATTTGGCGATATTTTACAGATGTTGCCAGCTTGTTCGTCAAATTCAATAAATTTCGAGATGCAATGCCATAAATTTTACCAAAACGTTTCAAACGATGATATGTATAATTCTTATACAAAAACATAGGAATTACAAATAGAACAATTATCTCCATTTAAATAATACACAGTTTTATTTTTAAAAAATAGGAATTTATATCAAAACAAAATTTTAAAAAAATAGATACAAAACCACGGCAAAGCAAAAGAAATGCAATCAAATTTATATAATAATTTAGATCAATGCAAATGTTTATTGCTAATTATACCAATTCTAATGAATAAAAGGTTCCTAATAGCTAAGACAAATCAGGAAGAGATAGAGTAAAGAAATACAATATTACCTTGTTTATGGTAATTAGACATTATAGCTGGCAGCATATGTAGCAAACTTCCTGTTAAGAAAAAAGAAAATGAAAAAGATGGATTATAATATAATATGTATAATATATATGTTTCCCTAATTTTAATTACCGAATAATATCTCAAAATATTACATTAACCTTAACCTTTTTTCTGAAAAGCAGGCATTAACTATGAGACACAATGTCTGGTTTTATATTGAGATATGATTTATTATTTCAAACCTAATAGGAGAATAATGCAGAATGGTAACTAAAGTTAGACCTGTTATTCGCAAGTAATTCTCTTTACAGATTCTGTATTATAATCCTGGTTGTTTAATTTTATTAACTACGCTAATTTAGTTTCGAAAACCTACAATCGCTATGTCTGGGTAAAGACTATTGATTTTAAACATACTATCTTCGTTTTCCTTAACTTTTACCAGAATTTAAATTTTAATTTAAAGTTTAAATTCAACGTTAAACATATTTACTATCAAACTGGTCTCTTCCCATAACCCATCACTTCTTATTTTTTCGCAATCCTAATTTTCGCTACTTGCGCAATAAACTTGTTTTTGAGGATTCTTCCATCTTCTTTTTTTGCTGATAAAATTCTCGCCTACGACAATATTTCACTAACCTTAGTATCTTTTTTTGTTAAATTAAATACGAAGCAAATATGAATTAAATACGAAGAAATATATATTAAATACGAAGAACAGTAATAAAGTACTATTCAAGTGCTACAACACATTTCGAAAACTAGGTGATATAACGAAATATATATACTTCGAGCATAGATCGTAAATATAATAGGCGCCGCTTAATGTGATCACGTTTGACCATATTATTTTGATAACGTTAAACAATGATAAAAATATGATGTGGACACATGATTTTCTTGTACGGCCTATTAAATTATGCACAATTTTTGTTGAATTTTATTTAAACTTATTTTCCCGACTTCTATTAGAGATATATTTCTCATTCAATTCAATTTTTAAAGCAAACATTGTGCAATTTACCAGCATATAAAAATAAAAAACATAGCTCGTTGAGCCGGGTAACAAAGTCGATATCCCTTAATGAAGTGGCATTGAAGTTCATTGAATTACTCTTCTGTTATGTTCTTTTTTCTTTTAATTTCTTTAAAGAATTTTTTGGAATGTGGTATTGATTGTTTAAAAGTTTTGGTTTTTACATTTATTAAATTCTTTATTGCATTTATTAGATTATTTGAAATTTATTAATCATGAATTTAAAAATTTTCGTCTTTGTGAAACATTAGTTGTAAATTTCTTACTATACAGTGGTGGCCAAAATTGTGGACACTTTGTATGTGTATATATATATACACATTTGGTGAAACTGACTGCACCCACAAAAGGAAGGTGCATATCTACATGTTATAGCAGTCCTATATGCAAAATTTCAACGTTCTTAGACTACTCGTTTTTGAGTTAGGCGAGATATATACATACGTACGTATGTACAGACGTCACGAAAAATTCTCTTCTGAATCCATTTTAAATCCCTTTCACAATCCGTTTTAGGGAAAAAAGTCCTTCATTCTTACCCTATGTACAGATGAAACGAAAAAAATCGTTCAAATAGAACCGAGAGCGGTCAAAATTGATATTTTTGTTGCAATACGATACCCGAAATTTTTCGCGATTACAATGCTTCTTATACTTCGTACAAGGAAGTAAAAAATAACCTGAAAAATAGCAGTGAAATGTAACTAGTTTAATGCAAATATACCTAGAGTCATTTAAATTCACAGCATTTTAATTATTAAAATGCAAAAGCTTTGAAATTTTCGCTATGTTTTTAATCCAAAAGTTCATTTAAGAACTGTTAAAAACATTTCTAGAAATGATTTAACCTACTCTGTACGTCTGATCTTAATACTAAGATATAATTCCTTAATGAAGGAAAACATGCCATTGTTAAATTTAAAATTAGGAAATAAAGCAACCTCAGTTTATCAGAGATGTTAGAAAAAAAAAAAAACTATTATTCAGGAAAAAAAAAAATTCTGCGGATTATTTTTTCTTCTAAAAAACAGGGACCTGTGTTAGCATTAGGTGATAGATATTAATCATTTCTTAAGAATGTATGCTGAGTTAAGTTATTAAAAATTCCTTTTAACTCAGTTTTTGTTACACATTTTTTAAAAAAAATTAGTTTTAAAATTTTAGTTGTTTTTTGTTCACAACGTCTTTATTTAGCCTTTTCAATCATAATTATTTATTATAGTAGGTTTTATTTTTTTGTTTTAAGTACTTTCTCAACATTGTCCCGGTTTCAGCAAAAAATACTCGAGTTTCAGCAAAAAAATAATGGTAAGCCTAGTCATAGTAATAATAATAAAAAAAAGAATTAAAAAAGAAAATCTGAATGGTTTCAGATTTTAAATTACGTCTAAAGGGGCGTCTTTTTAACATTGGTCTGTTACCATCATCTATTAAATAGCATGTTCTTCTCACTTAAACTATAAAATTCAGTTCCAGAGCAATATCGCAAAATAGTTTTAAGATGAGCATATCTTTAGAATTTCCGATACGCAATCTCACGCGATGGACATAAAAATGTTTTTTCTGTACAACGTTGCCATGGCTCGCTTTGAAATCCTTGAGTTTCTTAATCAAAAATTCGTTAAAGTTTTACAAAATATGAAATCGATTATAAAACAAATTCCAAATTTGGTCTTCCCCATGCATATTCGCAGTAGGATTACGTCATTCAAAATTCGATGGCTCTAGGTACCGTTGTTTTATCACAATGCGAGAAATATACATACATTTATGCAGATTTTTCTTTATTTAATTTCTTTAAATATAATGCAGGATAACATTCGGTGGCAACAGTTTGAAAAGTGAAACGGACATTAATAGTGAACCAACGCAAAATCGCAAGACGATAACAATAGTCCTTCAGGGACAAAGCCCCTTTGGACTAATAATGAAGAATCTGCATAAATGTATGTTTCTCGCATTGTGATAAAACAACGGTACCTAGAGCCATCAAAATTTGAATAACGTAATTTTCTATAGAATATGGGCAGGTGGAAGCCCTAATTTGGAATTTGAAATTTGTTATATTATCGGTTTCATATTTTGCAACATTTCAAGGAATTTTTTATTAACAAACGCAGCGATTTCAAAGCGAGCAATGGCAAAATCTGTACGGAAAAAAATTATTTCCAGCGCGTGAGACTGTGTATCCTTTAGGACTAATAATAATATTTATGGAAATTATTTATTATATGATATAGCTTAAGTATTATATGATATAGCTTAATTTCAATTTACGTATTAAATTATAAATTACCTCTACTTGTATTCGTGCTTTATTATATTTATATATCAAATATTGCTTTTTGTAATTTATTTTCAAACTGGGAATAAATTTACAGAATTCGTGGCAAATTTTATCATTTTAATACTAGAAACCATTGTGAAAAAGCATGCACTATACGAAAATAAATGTATCGTAAATTTACATGGAATTATGTGAATAATTTTATTTTTTATATATCCATGTAATACATTAAATATATTTTTTCAGATAACCGAATTTTAAAGCATGTAAATAATTCTCTGGAAATTTCTAAATTGGTATTTTAATTTACAGCTGGTAATGCCAATTTCGTTGATTAACACTTACTTGTGGCTTACATTATACAATAAACAGTGGTAACTAACTAAAAGAATCAACTCTTTTTACCTCAACGACAGAATTATATGCGTATTGATTTAATACCATTTAAACATTTACTAAGTTTCATTTCTAAAATTAAAAAAGCATTAATAACGCTAAGCATTTATACTCAGTGCCAGTTTATATCCAGAAAATATTTTCGATTGCTTTTCATTTTGGAATACCTGGTTGTTGCATAGTAATGTTTATTACATATTGCAGTCGTGTCTCTTTCATAAAACACCGCAGTAAATGAAACCCGAAGTTCCCTCAAATTCATATTTGTTGAATATTCTGAGCCCTAGTATCTGGTTCTCATTCAAATAAAATCAAGGTTTCGATTTTTATTGATGACTAAATTAAATTTAAATTTTTGATTTTATTCTCCTGACCATTCGGAAGATACCTGAACCGAAAAACGACATGTTATTAAAAAAATTTTGTAAAATAGCATTTTTGGAGGAATTCTTTAATAAATGCTTATATGGGAATGAAAGATTAATTTTAATTCTGCTGTACACTCTGTTGTCAATAGCTGTATACGAACATACTGCAACCAGACAGTAATAATATAATGGTGTTCGAAAACAGAAATCTTTACTTCAAAGGACACGTGTGTGCTAAAATGAAACAGTTTCAGAGCATGTTTTGTAAATCTGAAAACATTATTTCTGTAATAGGAACATTAAATGTTATTAGTCGTCTGTTGCAAAACAGCATTCATAAAAATGGCTATTGAAACGTTTAAAAAATTTGAAACTTGTTTCATTCTGACAAAGCTAATTTGTTTGACTCTGAGTCTTATTCAGGATACCGACATTACTTAATAATCCTATGCATTAATAACTGAAAACCCGTTCCACAAAAAAGGGAAACTGTGATTTTAGTGGTAAATATTGGTCGCAATTACAGAATCCTTGCATTGGAAAAGAAGTAATGATTTGTCGGGAAGAATATTAATCCGATTAAGTCCAAGGTTTCTCAAATTATATCTCAATTTCATATATTTATTTCGTTTTTGCATGCAGGAAATGCCTAAGAAAAATTTAAATCAACGCAATTTTTTGTCAAATTTGATACAGTGTAATTACGTTTTTTTCTACATACTTAATGCTTTGCAAGTATAACAGCCTGCTTACTTGCGATATCGTATGTATCTCTCTGTGCTTGATTTATCAGCTGTAGATACTAATGATTGCTAGTAACTGATGAACCAATGCAATGCAGTCCACATTTCTAGTTGCTGAGTTTCAATGCCAATGCTTTTGTCACCCAACCAAGAGTTTCGAGAACTTAATAATTTACTTATTCACTACCTTTAAGTTAAGAAACAAAAACGCATTATTTTAAACATTACCTGCGCAAACTGTATGTGACGTAAACGTGCAGGACATGGTCATGACATCAAATTTCTGACCTGGTGGGCACCACTTTTGGACTGGTACGCCATCGATGCATTTAAAATAGCATTTACAATTGGCAACGTGAGGGTACAGTCCGTTATGTGTTGGACAATATTGGCAGTTCCCTTCTTCTATTGCAATCATCGAAGATACCAGCAGCCATAGCAATTTCAGGGAAGGATTTTGCGAATATTTAGCTTTAGAAGGATGTTCTGTGTGTTCAGGAAGACTTTCAGTACTGGTGTCTTCTTCTTCTTCAGAATGCCTTCCTGTGCAAAATAAAAATTCAGGATCTAGCATTAATTTTTAAACAAAATCAATCTTTTATTACTTTGACTAAACAATTCAACTAAATTAAAAGTCGGTTGGATGACAACCTGTATCTCAATCGCATTATCTCGTTGAGATATTACGCAAGATTTTGAAACTGATAGAAATGAAAACTGAAACAATTATACATGCTTTATCATAAAAATGAACTAAACCACAAAGAGCTTAATTAATCTGTTGCTAAATTAGAGTAATAATATTTTATTTAGTATTGAAATATCTACATATAATAAAAGAAAGAGTCTGTGGGCCTTTTCGCTCGTGCTGCGCGTAAGCTAGTAGATCCAGAGCTACGAAATTTGGTATATAGGTGGATTTAAACAAGAGCCATCGCACCTCGAAGCGAGTTTTTCAAAATTCGAATCAGATATTTTTTATTTTATCTTTTCGGTTTTATTGCATCACTTTGAATAGTTTCATTCTTTCAGAAATGGGGTTTTGGCAACAGTTTTTCATTCAATTGTATACTGGACTAATGACTGTTGAAAATCAGCACTGTTGCCACTTGTAAAAATGAAGGCGATAATTCTGTGCAGTTTTTAAATTTAATGTTTCTCTTGGATACTGGATGTTTGTTGAGAGAAGGCAACGGGAAGTTGGTTAATTTATTTATTGGGATAATTAATATTTGTATTAAGGGATATTGCTAATTTCATTGTAATTTTATTATATGTTTTACATTTTTTAAAAAACTTTTAATTTTTTTTTTAAATATTTTTTTAGAAGTTGTTCTGCAGAGTAAATTTCTGCACATTTTTTAAAATTTAAAGATTAATGTTTTTTCCCTTGGGACATTTAAAAGCCAGACGAAATCTGGTCGCGTAGCTGCTAATAAAGATATAAAATAAAAGTCAAAATTACGCAACAGAATAAAACTTAATCTTATCATAAAGAAATAAAATTTTTGAGAATTCTGAAAGGTTGCACAGAATTAGATCTCATATAAGATAAGAGCATAAATTAAATATTTTACTATCAATAAGAATGTTATAACACGTAAAAACAGAACGAAGTCATTAGTATGACCTGCGGAAACAGAAGCTTTTCTTAACATTTAAAGATTAAGGACAAGTGCAGAGATTAAAGCGGACGGATTAATTATACCGAAATTATTTAAATTAGATAAAATGCTAAATACATCTCTTAGATTTTCGTAGTGAGAAACGTCCTGTGTGCTCTACTTGGCATTCGAGCTCCAGGTTCTTCGAATGCTAGTTAGACGTGCTATCTGTTACATCACGAGAGCACGACGTGGGAAAGGGGAAGACTCCTTACATTCTTCCCAACTTAAAGGGAAACTAGAAAGAGAAGAGGGAGGTCAAGTCGTTCAAACTCTAATGGTAGCAAATTACGGACTACTATTTTTTTTAATAGTACGACGCTCTAAAATTATTGAAGGTAAAAACGTGAAACATCAACTATGGGAGTCGATGTATTAAAATAATATATATTGTCAAATTAATACAAAGAGAAAGATTTTTTTACCTCAATGTTTAAAATACGCATTAAGAATTCTTTCTAACAATGCAGCAACTTTTGTTTTCAAATTTTCTCCATAATATTATTCCAATTATTTTTTTCTGCTTCTTTTTAACATGAAGAAATCAACTCTTTACAATACTAATAATCAAGACAAAATTAAATCTTAAATTTAGTTTGGTTTTGTAGTGAAATTATACATATATTTTAAAGGCGACTGGTATGCGCAAAATACATACAGTTTTATCATAAATTCAGTCAATGTGCACGAAGTAAAATTTATACAACTAACTAAATAGATAAATATAAAACAAGGGCAAAATCTACAACATTTTCTAAAAGGACGAAGTCCCTGTAAATACGACGAAAGTATACTACTTCTGAACAAAGCTTCTGTTGAGAAAAATTTACATTCTTATTTCTTTTATTTGATTTGCTTTTTGATCAAACTTAGTAATTCCCAAGTTTTAGAAAAAAGAGGTGTGAAGGACAGATCCTATTAGATTTCTAAAATTTAAAATCCCAGTTTTGAGTTTCTTGTCCAAACAGAAAGCTATTAAAGACAAATATTGGCTTAGAAGAGCTTAGTCAAGAAAAAAAAAGGTTTTATTTAATTAACCAGCTATTTTTATGTTAATTCTGTCTTCACTTTATTTCTCTATTTTCTCCTTCCACCAGAATTCAAAACAAATCAACTATAAAAATGCAAATAGGAATGATTTATTTCACTTTTGTTAGCTCCTGCTGTAGCGTACTTAGTAGCAATCAACTCTGTCCTGCTTGTGTTCCAATTGACTAGTGAGCTGGAGCTGGTTGCCAGTATCATTTGGTATCTAAAATTATTTGCTTTCTTTAGCATTTAATTAGAAGTAGTTGATTCTGGTGCAAGTTTATGAAGTAAAGTTCGAGATAGGTTAAATTTAATGGTAACTAAACCTTTTAATTCATTTTATTATTTACTATGATTAGTGGGAAACAAACTGTTTGTAATTTCAGTTTCTAACCATCTACAAATTCCAAAATAAAATTTTGAGTTATTTTTTTGAAATTTTACCGAGAGCTCAAAAAGCTAGTAGCGACGGCGATAATTCGCTTGTGCTAGAAAAAGTTTAAAAAATTTATTAAAAGGAACTTATGAGAGTAGCTTTTTTCATACATTAGGAAGTTAAGTAATGTAATTGAAACCAAAGGCAGCCGATCTCCAAACACTATAGTGCTTTGGAAAATACTTATCGAGCTAAAACATACCCCAAGCAAAACAAAATGGGATCTTTAAATGGTTCACCTTGTCAGATTTGCGAAATTAAAACGTTTAAAGGACGTTAACGTCTCCAATATCTGATTTCGTATAGCTCAGTTAGTAAAACTGGCTCATCACCGGCCGAGAGGTCAAATTGCCAAAAAATGGTAATTCGGCACGGGTTCATATTTTGGGGAATAGGCTGGCTGCATGCACGTTTTCGAATGTTCTCTATTTGTAATGTGGATACAAATCAGTTTTCTTCAGAAAGGCCTTTCTAAAGGCGTCCTCTTTTAGTCAGCTAGTTTTACTTGCTTTATCATAATCAAGGAAACCAAAACAATCGGTAAAATTAAGCCTATCAGCAGTGCAAATCATCCAGCATTGAAACTCCAACTCGATTCCTAACGTTCCAAAAAATTTCAAATAAAGAATTAATCAGTATTATTATCAGTATATCGAACTGAAAAAGAAATTTGTTAATCGAATTAAAGTTGAAACATTTTATTAAAGCCAACATTCAGCCATGTATTTGTTATTTTTACAAGAGTATTTATAAATTTATTACTTATGTGCTTTGGTATTCTTTTTCCTGTTTATTGGTATGCATTTAGTTATTTACTTCGTATATTGCATTAGCATTTTTAAAACATGAAAAATACGCATTAAATATGATATTAATCAATACTTTTCCGACATTTCTAGTAAGATGTTCGGGTATTGTGTTCCATTTCAAGCAATCAAAAGTTGTGAATTTCCTGCTTTTTCTAGACAGAAATTTTGAATTAGTTCTTGTTTTTAAAACGCCCCTGTCCTTTAGGTAAAATTCAGTGACCAAAGAGGTAAGGTTGTTGAAAAGTTGTAGTTTACTGCGAGTTCTATTCATTGTAAACTGCATGGTTAAGTTCTCCCCATATGAAACAAAAATATGGATCAGTTTTCCTAAGACACAGCTCTCCTAAGATCAACGGTCTTTGCATGCTTTTCCATAATTAAATAACCAATTATTAGACAAACTTAAACAGCGAATTTTAAAAATAGATATAAAGAATTATCATTCGTGTAAATAGGAAGAGCCCGATGATAAATGTTGATTGTATTTTAACCATCTGCCTAATTTTATTGCATTTTAACTGCCTTCATGATGATCAAATTTGATTGCATTTTAGTTCCTTAAAAAAGTTCCATCTGTCTTGTAAGGGAGTCTATTGGAGGAAAATTCTGTAAATCGAAAAGTAATTACTATTTAAAATAAAATAAATTTTAATGATCCAGTAAGGGTATAACAGTAATAATGGAAAACAACGTCGTATATATGAACAGGTAAGTAAAGATGGAGAAAACAAGAATAGTAAAGGAAATTTATTAATCAGTAGCCAATTTCTACTATAGATCTGTCAGTAGCACTCGTTAGAATGCAGGTAAGACGCACTTTTGAGCTAAGTTATAATACAGTCAAAAGTCGTTAATTCGGACACCCAAAATCCGGAATGATCTATAATCCGGACCTCAAAGCTACAAACTTTCTGCGCATGCGCCCAGGCGTTTACGCGTGCGCGTAAGACCTTCACGGCTGCGAATATGCGTGTGCGCATGCGCATAATACGCGCAATGAATTGGAAGTTGATCTGTCAGCACTATCCTTATCTTCAGGGCAGATGTTTTTATTTTAATTGGCTTATAATTCCTTACTAAATGTAGTATTTCATTACGATGTACTCCGTCTTTGATATGATTTAAATCAAGTTCCTCGTCATTTTAATTCGCTTCCGATAGTGAAAAAAGTGACAGAGAGGTTATTGAAAACGAAAAAATTTTGATTGACAAATTAGTCGGTATTCTCGACACAGCAATTATAGGACTTGAACAGCGGAACTTTGTAACTAAACAAGAATTTATGTCTGTTTAATAGAATTAAAGAGAAAGTATTATCATATGAAACGAAGCAACTTAAACAACTTACATTGAAAGAAATGTTTAATAAAGTAAGCAAATAAATATTAAGCTTTTTCTTTTTGTAAATTTTGATACCCTTTAGATCATAATTGTTCTTTATTTCATAAATTACGGTTTCATATTTTTAATTTTGTAATTTCTGCATGCCATCTTACCAGATTTAAACTTATGATCTATAATCCGGAAAAATCGATAATCCGGAATCGCCGAAGTCCCGACGATTCCGGATTAACGACTTTCGACTGTAATAACGCTTAACCTTATTAACACTAACGAAACGAAACTGATGCGTTGGATGTGCTACTGAGGACAAGCGCTTAGTTAATTTTAAACTACACAGAAGCATAAATTCATATACTTTACATTTGTCTAAATATTTTGTTACGATATCTTCAATCACCTTTATATTAGGCCCTTTAACAGTGTTAGGAATAAATTTCAGTAATTTATCCTGCACTAATTATAAGGTATTTCTCCCGCTTTCTTAGCATGCCTTCTTGTTCAGCACTCTCGGCGCGTATTCGAGAGGCCCGCGGTTCGAGTCCCGGCGAGAGCATTGCTCATTTTTTACATCTCCAGCTTCCAAATAACCTAATGTCTCTACGGTGGCACCCGAACTAAAAAAGTGGTAGATAATAATTCTTCACCACCAGGATTTTGTGACTGGGTCCCCTAATCCCTAGTCGCCCTTTAAAAGAGGGAGTATATAAGGTATTGCTCTCGCCTTCTTAGCATGCCTTCGTTGTGTAGTGGTCAGCACACTCGACGCGTATTCGAGAGGTCCGTGGTTTGAGTCCCGGTGAGGGCACTGCTCATTTTTCATGTCTCCTGCTTCGAAATAACCTTATATCTCTACAGAATTACTTCCATTAAATGCAGGGTGTCTCAATAGGGTGTCCAAACTTAACATGCTGGTCTGTTATACCATGACAAACAAGATTCGTATAGGAACTTGTGTCTGAAACTGGGAACGTTAAGCACTAGACGGCAATGTTTACAGACTTATGGGGCAGTGGGAAATGGGATCATATCAGGCAAGGATGCTGCAGGAGAAGGATGAATCGGTTTACTAACTCAATATTTTATGGACATTTTGTGGAAAAAGTGTCCCTGAATCTCTTAATTGACGTTCCAGCAGCTACACACCGAAACATCTGGTTTCAACATGATGGAGCGCCTGCACATTTTATGAGCACTGTGCGGGAACACCTCGATAAGACATATCCTGATCGCTGGATTGGCAGGAGGTGGATCAGTTTTATGGACACCACGATTATCCGACCTAACTCATCTGGATTTCTCCCTGTGGGGACGACCATAACATCGAGCATAGATATAATCCGCACGGCGGCACGTGTCTGTGACACACCTGCTCATTTTGAACGCGTTCGTGAATCCATGCGTCGAAGTTATGAAGCATGCATTGCGCTGAATGAAAGGAATTTTGAATATCTTTTATGATTTAACTATGTTCTTTAATAAAATTTATATTAACCGCTTTCGACATCTTATCTTTCTTCCCCTCAACCCTTGCGAACATTCCCCTCTACGGTTGCGAACATTGCTCTCTAGCGTTCGCCGTTCGCTTTTTCGGAAATAATTTTCTACGTAAATCTTCTTTGTTATGGTATGACAGACCAGCATGTTAAGTTTGGTAACGACCTTTTCAGACACTCTGTTTGACTATCCGTAAACAAAATACGGCGCAATTTTTCACTTTATACCTGTTAAATCAAGTTAAATTTGAATTGCTTTCCTTCAGCGGTAGATTTTGCTTCAGAAACTGTAATTTCACTTTTTACAAGTTATACCATATTATAATTATTAAACGTGATAAGGTAACTTTATATTAATTTAGTTTCTCCCACTAAACTATACATGGACAGATATGAACTCTTTATTCCTATACGTATAATTATATTGGTATAGCTTGTCGATTAATCTGAGAAACGAAATTTCTTCAGTTCATTGTTTAAAAAAAGAAATCTTAAAATCCAACAAAAATGGATTTAAATCTTAAAAAGCGATTAAATCTATGAGACCGCAAGCACACCACCGGCCGATCGGTAAAGTCGCTGAGCAATGGTAGTTCTGAGATTCGAATCCCGCGAACGAGCTGGCTGCATAGGTGGTTTTCCGCATGTGTAATGTATATACAAACCAGTTTCCCTTAGAACGTCTTCTACGGAGGCATTCCTACCCTTAGGCAGATAGCCCTCGGGTGCTCTGCCGTAATCAAATAAACGAATCCAAACTATAAGGCCACATATTAATACTATTTTCTTTTACTAATAGTGAAATTTAATATTAAAACATTCAATTAATAAATAGAGTTTTCCTTAAAAGGGCCTCTTCGGAGTATACCTCCTTTTCCATGTAGTTTCTAAGGGCAAAAAAACGTAATAAGTTAAAAAAAAATCAATAAATATACAGGTTACGGTAACTAAACATAGTGTTACGAAACGTCCAGACGCGGTGGGATAGCTTCCCCGCAAGGCAGGTTTCGGATTGCCAGGAAATGGTAAAGGAAGGCAGGGTTGTCGCCTTTGGCGAGAAATCGCCCATTTAGTGACAAACTTCGCGATATTCCATTGACGGATAGAGTTCTGCAAGGATTTCTTACTGGTTTAGTCCAGAATGTTCTCGAACGCAAGCCAAAAGCTGTATAAACCGTGCTGGTACTCACAGAGTTAGTTAGTGTCTCGTCTAGCGAGTTGATAGTCAATCAGTGAGTACCTAGTCGAGTCAGTAAAAGAAAGTGAGCAAGTGTCTCGAAGTGTAGTGCCGAGTTGGTCGTCGAGTGCATCGAGAGAGTCTCTTAGTGTATCGCGAGTTAGTGCATCGTTGAGTGTTATCTTAGAGTGTGTTGAGCTCCGGGAACGATTGAACTGAGTCGGGAGCTATACTCTAGTGTATCGTCGAGTGCATCGCGAGTTGTAGCGTGGAGAGTCTCGAGAGTACGTACAGTTCCGAGAACGACCGAGGAGAGTCGGGAGCTGTACTCTGGTGCTTTGCCTTGAAGCTGTCTCCACCGTTGTAGCCTGATAGCCTGAAGGCTGTGTCGCTGATTGTTTCAGCGTATTTATAGTAGTTCTTCGACGACTGTAAATGTGCTTTTGGAACTGTCTTGAATAACGCTGGCTAATAAATTGTGTCTTGATACTTCATCAGGGGTCGTCGTTATTCACTCCAAATCTATGAACCCGTACCGTACGTAAAGAAAAACGTAAGAATATCTTGGTAAAAAAAATCCTTAATTTTTTTAGAATCTCCTTGAAGTCTACAGCATTAATGTTTTAAACATACATTAAGTCACCATTAAGGTAGGCGTAAAGAGCACATTTCTGAGAATAATCTCACAACCTAAGTGGATACTTTGCCAGATTTGTCCAGTCAGTACTTTCAGTTTTAAATTAGGGAAACAACATGTAAATTGCACGCTTGCTTAATGATGAAAGCCATTCACTTCACAAATGCAAACGAGAAATATTTCTGTAATCAAATTGTAAAATATTTAAAGATCATGTCGTCAATAGCAAAAGAATAACTGATAATATTAGCTGACGGAAAGTAAATATCAATAATTTTCAGGTTCAATAAAATTTCTTCGCCCAATTAAGAAATAAAAAAATGCTGTTCAATATCCAATGTTTCACCCACCCTTTGAAAACAAAAAATTGTTACCCTTTGAAAACTCCTGTGCTAGGTATTTCTGAATTAAATCTGGACCACGAGATCATTTTTAAAATCTAAACAGACTTAAATTTCCTTCTACATGACGTGTCTGTCTATTTCATGCAACAGTTTTACAGAGGTACAAAATGCGATCCACTTTCTTTGTTTTAATTAATCTGTCACCTTTCACCACATCATTCTACAATATCATCTATTTACTTGCTTAGCAGGAAATACAGCTTTAATATATTGACTTCGCGTAGAAAATATTTTTTCTCTGAAAGACATCTTGACATCTGGTCATTTTTCATTCAAAACAGTTGCTTTTAAATCAAATAATTCCCGGGCAACAAAAATAGTCCAGTTTCTTGGCTGAGATTTATTTTTAAAATACGTTTTACAAAAGCGATCGCAGTGTACAGCAGGAACAGGAATAGTGTAGAACAAGAACAAATGTAATGACAAGTAAATGGGCAACAGCATCAGCAAATACTACTTAGGTATTAAATCATGCATATTTATAACTGAATTTACATAAATTAATTAATCAGGAGTCAAATCATGTTCTGTATTTGTCATCTGTGGGTAGACGACCAAATACAGGAAACATGATTGAATTCATAACACAGCTTCCATTTAGAAAGCTTAATATTCTGACAGTTCTTCATGTTTCCACATCCGGAAACATATTATAAATTTTGACAGTCTTTGTAAATAACTTTCGTAAAAATGTGTAATATGGGGAAAAATTCCATGTTATTAAACTATCCTTACTTTAATACGCCTTTTGGAAAGAATTAAACGAAAGATTTCTTTTATCACATTTCCTTCAGTTCGAAAGAAGTAAAAAAATTTCGAGGAAGGATTTTTAATTGTTCCGCAGAACGTAGTTAAGTTAATCCTAAACCTCTAAAACTAAGAGCTTTAAGCTTTTAATGAGCTCTTCCATCAATAAAAAGAAGTATGCTCTCCGATTTCATTTCCTCGCGCTCATAATATCGCACAACTAAAGCACTGAAGCAGTTACAATATAGCAGCGGCTCTCAACCTATAAAGTATTTTCTCCCTCCTTTATGCATGCTTTCATGGTGTAACGGTAGTAGGCTTGGCGCGTATTCGAAAGGTCCAGGTTCGAGTTCCGGCGAGAGCATTGCTCATTTTTCACGACTCTAGATTAAAATAATAATAATTAAAATAATGATTCTACAGTGGCGTTCGAACTAAAAGGTGGTGGATGATGATTCTTCACCACCAGAATTTGGCGAGTGGGTCTTTAAAAGGGGGAGTACATAAGGTACCAGAAGTGAGAAGTGGACGCAACCCGACTCGTCTAACCAAATAAGTTGGTCATACTGGCTGATGATACTGAAGTATATAAGGGTTCGATCGAGAGAAGGACAACATAGTTTTCCGTGCGGTACGTAATACCAGTGTGTCCGGGGACTTTCCCCAGAGTAATTGAGTCACGTGGACTCGTTCGTAGTTCCGAAAGCAAACCTAAAGCGAATCTACAAGTATATAAGGTAAATCTAAGTCGGCCGCTTCTAGAGCGCCTTAACATGATACAGAGGCCTTCCTCAGTTGACTGTGCCGGTGGGGCGCCAACCCACCGAACAGCCCGCAGGGACGTCTCATGTTCATCGCCACAATCCATCACACTGAGGGATGCGCGGAGAGCCGTCCCCCCCTCCCGGCACAGCGCTTAAATCTACATGAGAGCGTCCCCACAGCGAAGGCAACGGACACGACAGCACCAGTACGGTCCCTGCCAAGCCCGCGCCTACCATAGGATAGACCTATGGTTCTAGTCTTGTGAAGTCTGATTATATACCCAACAAATCGAAGCTGGCAGGACACAAGTCCAGCCAGTGGTCTGGAAGAATCCCGGGTCTCCTCCCATAAATGGTCGGTTCCGGAAATTCCCACCAGTCGATCCCCTGGGATCAAGTATATAAGGTATTTTATTCCTCCTTTCTTGCATGCCGTCGTAGTATAACGGTACCATACTCGGCGCGTATTCGAGATGTCCAGGTTCGAGTACCGGCGAGGGCACTGTACCTGTTTCCTGCTTCCGAAAAATCTGATGTCTCCCCTTTCACCATTGGTAGACGATCAGTTTTTCCTCCATTCCCTCGAAAAATACGTATAGATTTATTTAAATTCAGATTATTTTTAATACGTTTTACATATTAAACAGGAAAAGTATAGAAAATGCTGGTAAGGAGAAAAACTTGAATAAAAGTATCATTTTTATATCAATAAACTAAAACTTAACAGATAAATAAAAGGCCGAAAGCATACCCTCCTGAAACTAAATTCATCCAGAGGAAAATTTCCCCCTGATTGAGAACTTCTGCAGTGTAGTGTAAGAGTACTTACTGAGCCCAGAAAAGGCTTTTAATAAGTGTTAAACCACTTCAAAAATTGAATGATAACAGTAGCTTGTATGAGATTTATGACAGGTGAGCCCCGAGCGATTATCGTTGGCATGCACAAAGTTTGCTTGAAGCACTCAGAATTAACAGCAAAGTTCTAAACAGAAGGAAAAAAACTACTAAAAATTTTTTCTTTATTATTAAACATCCCTTCCTTCACACTTAAGCCACATAAAATTAAAAGCAAAATCTTAAAATATTAAAAAACAGCTAATATTTAGAATTTCCGATATAGTGTAAGGGGTTCCCATATACTTTTTTTTATATTCCTCATATGATTTTTTTAAACCTATCCGCTCGAGCAGTCAACTGCTTTCAAGAGTTATCATAAAAAAGTATGTAATGATTTTGACGTGTCATTTCATAAAACTATGTAATATTTCTAATTAGACATCTGATGATTTAAATACACTTTTATTTAAATTAATAAGATAAAACAGTAAAAAAATATTTTTACGAACTGCATTCATTCCTTTTCAATCATTTGATTTGCTACTCAGTAACAAAACAAAGCTAAAAACAAAAAACAAAAAAACAAAAAAAAAAACAAAAAAAAAAACCATTTCAATGTAAAATACTTTACGCCTTACTGAATGGCAGCATGCTGGTATGTGGAAATAATACGAATTCTATTTGAGGCAACGGTAACACATTGCTTTAAAATAGCCAAATTCGCGGATTAAAATTAAAGATAAATATCTTACATTTTGCCGAATGGTAAGTCTGACGTCTTGGAGACAAAAATGTTTTACCTCGAACAATGTACAACAACCCAAACAACACTTCTTCCTTCCAAATTGCAGAGTTTGCTTTAAAAAAAAAAAAAAAAAAAAAAAAAAAAAAAAAAAGCTCGTTGAATTTTTCCCAAACTATAAAATAAATCAAAAAATAATTCGAAATTTGGACTTCGAGATGCCCATGTTCGAGTGGCGAGCTACGTGTATTGAGAATTCGTTATTCTAGGTCCCATCGCTTTTCCACAATGAGAGAACATACATACATGCGACTATTCATCATTTAAATTTTTAAACAGTGCAACGTAATAACATTTGGTGGCAACAGTTTGAAACATAATTTGGACACAAAAATGATACAGACTAAAAAAAAGGCTCCAGACTAATAGTACCTCTGGTACAAAGAACAAGATTTCCAAAGAAGCAGTCTTACTTCTGATTTTCCTCCTATTTGCGTTCTTTCAATATGGTATGCAAGGGGTGTTCGAATGAAAAGATACGAAATGTCGTAACAACCAAACCGGTTGAAATTTAAATATGCCACTCTGGCATATCTTCTAAGGACGCGACATCTAAGGGACGTCTATGAGACATCTAAGGACGCGAATATAGTGTCCGACGTGGTTGTGCGCAAGCTCCCGCACATAACGCCGGAGCGAAGCAGGCAGCATTCTGTTCCGTCCAATTGATGAGGCAGTAAGTGTGATGACATCTTGGCGTTCACATTGCAAAATTGTCACCAAGTCGTTCATCTTGTCGATGAGTTCGCCCGTAATTACCGTTTTTACCTCACCTGGTCTCGGGTCATCACTCAAACACTCCATGCCTTCACGAAAACTGTCAGTCCACTTTTTTACTGACTTGTCAGACAAACTGTCTGCTCCATATACGCCCAACATCCGGCGATGAATATCGACCGGTTTAACCCCTCCCACAGTCAGAAATCTGATTAACATCTCGCTGATCCTCAGTCGTCGAATTTCGCAATGTGAACGCCAAGATGTCATCACAGTTACTGCGGCATCAATTGGACGGAACACACAGCTGTCTGCTTCACTGCAGCGTTACGTGCGGGCGTTTGCTCCTGCGCACAACGACGTCGGATATAACATTCGCGTCTCACTACGTCATACCAAAGTGGCGTATTCAAATTTCAACCGCTTTGGTTGTTACGACGTTTCGTACCTTTTCATTTGACCACCACTTATAGTATATCTTAACGTGTCTATAGAGTTTCCAGATCTCTTCTTATGAATTATCAGTTAGAATTCTACTTAATTTCCTCTTCATGTTTACCTGAATACTTGAAAAATTCTTCGAATGGTGTCTTGTGAGATACCATTTTGGGACAGAATGCAATACGTCTAAGCTATTTTAGGGAACATAAAATAGTCCACTGTTACTAAATCTGTAGAGAAAAAGAAGTTGCTTCTTTATTTGATCTTTTATAGCCGAGCATACAAGGACTATGTACCTAAGAAAAGGAAGGCATTTATGCAGTACATTTTAAAGAAAGCTAGCTCGTATTCACTTGGAGGAAATCGTAAAAATGCCGGATGCAGTTAATCTGTTCAATGCGACTAGAGTTCCGGTCGAACTGCCAGTTTCAGTGGGCTTAATTACTCGGTTGTTGGTAGGCCGTAAAGGAAATTATTTACCAAAACTGTATATTTCTTTTCACCAGACTACTAGACAACCGTTTCCCTGTGCAAAGATGATGCGATTATTGAGGAAAAAAGTAAAATCTATTTAGTTTTTTCCTCAAACGAATGTTAGTTTTAATAAAAACAGAATAGGTAATAATCATCATCTATGTTTAAGGCTTAGAGTTTCTTTGGGATTCGTTAGAAAACCAATGTCTTAAAACTTGATTAAGATTTCTCCTTTATTCTGTTCTTTCTCGCTACAAGGCATACATTGGATAAGCCTTCATGATAACTGCTCAGTAAGATACTTACTAGGCTATTATTCTAGATTATCGCATTCCGAATGTGATTATGTTTTGTTTTCATAGTAATAATAGTTATGCGTGTATAATACGATTTCCAGATATAAGCTTCGTTAAAAAACGAAATGTTTCTCAGTAATACGAGAAATATTTTCTGCAACAAAAGGAGGCGCAAAGTCAGAAAGTCTTAGAGCTCCGGTACGATCTGGAGTTAAAACAGCAAAGAATCTGTATTCTTGATGCATGAAAGTTTACCTATTGTAATAGATGATAATTATATTTTTTCATATATAAAAAATTGTAAACCAAATAAAATGTTGAAAACGTGTTGTTTTACATTGATCCGTAAAGTGATAAGTCAATATTTTGAAGCGAAAAACTTTTTTAGCAGAAAAGTGGATACTGTTTGAGCTTTCGCGACTGTTAACCAATCCTTACGGGGTTACACTGCAGGGAAATCCATCTAAGAAATTGTGTAAATAAAACATTTTTCCCAGTACTAGTCCTTTTTTTTTTTTTTTTTTTTTTTTTTTTTTTTTTTTACGTTTTGAAATAAGAACTCATGAACTTATATAATTTTTTTCTGATTATAAAACCCGTTTTTTTTTTTGTGAAATTTTAAGTTTAGTCAATTTTAAGAGTTTATTTAATTTTGTGAAATTTTAACAGTTTATTAAATTTAAATACACAAATAAAATGTGGGCTTCATTTGAAGATGAAAATAATTTATGATTATTTTAATTTTCAACAGAATGAAAAGTTTCATATTATCTTCTGTTGACATAATCGATAAAACCAGAAAAGAACAGTTCTAGCTGCGCCAACCAGTTATCCGATAAATTTAACTGTTACATGCATGTTAATATATGGTATACATACGTATGCTGACTTCTGAATCTACACCCCAGTAAACTGTTAAAATTGCATGCACTGTGGAGGTTTCTTGCACAGTGAGCTATTTATTAAAACTAAACACATATATTAACTTCCTTACTCAAGATTTGTAGGGAAGCTAACATGTTACAATCGAACAGCCTTAGATAGCGAATCTGTCATCTCAGATATTCTGCGTAGAAGCCGCCTATCCGCCGCCCAACCGGAATAGTGGTTAGCTACGCTGACTGCAGTACCAAAGTGTCCGGGCTCGTATACCGAAGAAGGTGTGGCTGTTTGTAAATGTAAAATGTCTGTGTGGCATGAGGGCATACTAATTATGCAAGATGAAAGTCCTCTTGAGAGGTTGTGGTAGGTTAAATGGGGTGGGAGAGTCTTGGACTTGTTCGTCCCGGGGGGGGGGTGCTCTCCATCAAAATTAATGGCTTAACTGAGCAAAGTCGTACTGTCACCTGTGTAGTGCTCAGGACTCTTGCGAACGACAGGCGAAATCTTGCACTCCTTGCTAGGATGAATTTTGTGGGCTTGATGATGATGAAGAGATGAGTCGCGTCAACAACAGAAACTTACTGTCCTTCAGTTTATTAATTTCCTTATAAGGTATTTCTCCCGCCTTCTTGGCATGCCTTCGTAGTGTGGTGGTCTGCACGCTAGGGACGCATTCCAGAGGTCCGTGGTTCGATTCTCGGCGAAGGCGTTGTCATCACCCCTGCTTTAAAAAATAACCTAATGTCTCTACAGCCTTGTTTCAACGAGAAATTATTTGCCCGAGCTAAATTTGAAAATTTGAATTTTCTAACTTAGTAATATATTGTTCAAATAAAAATTTAATTCACGTAGTAAGTGACTGAGGATAAAATTTCAAGACTAAATAATATTTTCTTCAATAAGAGATAAAAGTATAAATATACACACGATAAAACCATGAACTTTAGTTATTAGTGAAATTAAACTGTTATTTATGATGGATTTCAAGACATTCTGTCAAATGAAAGACAATACTACTCTTTTCTTGGTTTGAAGTTGAACTCCAAACAAATATCTAATTTTATTGAACGTCAAATTCCGTTTCGCATGCATCTCTTGCGTACATCATTATGTATAAGCCAGAAAAATAATAGAAATATCCCAGTGCTAAAAATTATGCAAGCCCCTTAATTTTAAACAAATGTTTTTTGAAGCGTTTGGAATTTACTTTTCTACAATAAAAAAATATTATAAAATGAAAAAATAAATGGCTGCTCGCTTTGTGGGAGCTCAAATAAGATTAATGCTTTTCTATCATGTGTCTTTCTGCTACGTAAACCAGAAATTTTCGCTCTTGAAATGCAGTTTATTTACAGACAAAAGTGTTAATAAGAAATCACATAAAATATGGAACACATAAGTTTCTTCTTAGCTTAAGGCGATTCGAATATTCATTTTAACATTTACATATTATATGAAATGACAATTATGTTAAACATCCTTTTCAAGTCGTAGTTGCCACTCAGTTAGGTCATAAAATGTTTCTGCTTGTGTCCAACAATTGGATATAGCCCTCTTCTTCATCACTATTTTATAACGAGTTCTGTCATATTTGAAATAAACTCAGAAGATATTGGCATATATTTATTCTAATTTACGGTTTTATTTTTATGCAACTATGTAAAATAATTTGAGAATGTAGAGGCTCACACGTTTTAGACGATTTTTATTATACCTACAGAAATATTTTACTGTAGTTATACTTGTTTACTTATAATAAATTACTTTTTTATGTTTTAAATGTTCTATTTGATAACCACTATCTTTTTATTTCGTAATTTTCGAAGTAATAAAGCCTTTTGTAACATCGGAGGAGTTATTTTATCCCATTGTTCTCAGGAAGGTGAATCAAAATTAATTATATTCTTTCCAAAGTCTAAGAATGTTGTAGGTGGACGATAAAACAACCTGCATTTAAAAGTCCAAAAGCGAAAAAATTCATTGGTGTTAGGTCTGGAGATTTAGTACGGATATGAGAGAAGGGTATGGCCTTGATACCCGTTTCTTGTTCCATTTTGTCCCAGAAATTCCCAGTAGATTTTGACGTGACGCTGCTTGCTTTGTCTTGATGCAGTTCTACTGATTGACCACGCTGTATGTAGAAAGAAGGTATTTCATATTTCAAAAACGTTTTTGATAATATGTCGAGTTGATCTTAACATTTCTCTCCCCTTTCGTTAATTTTAATTTGCCGTTATATGAAAAACCAGAAAGAGTCATAAATCGATTTGAAAAACTTATTTCAGGTTCCTTGAACATGTTTTAAAATTTTTTCCCCTCTTTGATGTGTTAGCAATTTCCACAGTTTACCGCCAGATGGCGTCATGATATTAAAAGATATTCAAAGCATTTATAATAATAAAAACGAGAGATAAAGAATGTAACCTTGACAACAGACGATATTAATTACTCGTGCGAGCTTTTTTAAAATATAAGTAGAGTAAAGTATTTTTGATGATGTTGTGAATTTCTGTTCTGATACATAATGTAAAAACATAACGATACACATAATGTATATAAATGTAAGAGAGAAATCCTGACGCCAACAGATGATAATAAATGGATTTCGTTTTATTGCGGTCACTACATCCAAAATTCGTCTATTGTGACACCATTTTTATCCAGTGGCTTGGCAAATGCGGTCAAGAGCAAGAGACTGACGTTAATTACGGAAGAGGAAAGTAAACGGCTGTGTCGGGGATCCTAAGGGAACATACTATATTTTAAAAGAAAAGTGTTTTTAGGTCTCATTCAGTATCAGTAGATCAGGAATAAAATCTTGAATGGATCTCTCCTCTGTTTTTCACTGTAAGTCAGTAACGCGTACAAGGATGCACACGGAACCGGAATGGAGACAAATTACATAGGATACGAAAAGTTTTGAAGTGCTCTTTTACGTATTTATTAAACAGCTTAATAATATAAGTATGCACTTTTTTGGTTTATTAATAAAAAAATAATTAATATTAATAAATTATAATAAATTTATTAATAAATTAATAAATACGTTTTTTAATAAAATAGTACATAAACATATTAGTAATAAAGTATTTACAACTATTTTAGTAATAGTAATAATTAGTAAATATCCATATCATTAATGTAATTAATGAAGGGCATTTGAAACCAAAATAGGATTTGCATCAATAAATTATAGTTAAGAATAGTGGCCCCCATTGTTCTGATTATTATTGGAATAATTTAAAGATTAAATCCGATAGTAGCTTAAGTGGTTTTGCAGTTGGAAAAACAAGAATATAATTCATTTTGATTCACCTTTCTTTTCTTTGTGATTGACGAATATCCATTTGCCATACACGTGATCAAATAGGGAGTAAGTGTTTAATCCATAAGATAATAAGTATTGATTAACATTTCCTATAACTACTTCTAATTAAGGCTTCCTAAGAGCAACACCCTTAATTTTGACTCGCAGCTTTTAATTGTAGATTAAGATATGAGCATAGGATCTACCTTTAAACAATGGGATTTTTTTAAACGTCGTGCAATGACAATGTCTAGTAATAATAGTTTTAGAGTCACTAAGAATCATTTTCTGGATTCCCATACTGATTTTTTTCCAAGAGATATTAAAAGTTGCAATTGACGAGTATGAGCAATGCATAATACATACATATATAACGTAAGCATACCGTAAAGAAAAATGAACCCCAACAAAAGCTGATCGACTGTTATTGAACTCTAAAGAGGGGTTTATCAGGGGGAAAATGGCAATTAAAATTCCATTTAATTGATTTTATATTATTTATTTACTATATCGATTTATTACTAATTGTAATGGATTGGAGTATTTGAATAAGAATTAGCTGAATATTTAAGAAAAATATTATGACTGCGAGAATAGAAAAAACATTTTTTGAATATCTGCTTTCTTATAGAATGCAGATGAATTCATTTTTATTCAATGAAAATCAAAAATTAGTAGTTGATTAATCTGTCCTGTATCGAGTACCTTAGTTCAGTGATCCGTATTAATGTGCCCTTTAAAAAAATTAAATGCTTCAAGAATAATTAGAAAAGGACATAATTCTCTTCTTACCCTTACCATTTTCAGCTATAAACAGGTGAAATAATTCTCTGAATATAATTCAAAGCATAAAAAATAAGGTACATAAACGTCTTGGAAATGGAACTAGCACTGAGATTCTCTTTAAGAAATATGGTGAAGCTTACAAAAAGTCTACGAAGTGAAGTAATTCCGTAGAATATTTTCTAACTCTTTATGATTAAATTGCATTCAATTATACTTAATAAACGACATGTAAATATAATTTAATGTATATGTGTGGATGTGTGTGTGTGGCTTACTAGTGGCTGAGCGGTAAAGTCGTTGAACTCTGGCAGGTCGATCCGGGGTTCGAATCCCGGTGAACGGGATGGCTGTATTGGCGTTTTCGTGGTTTTCCCCACCTGTAACGTGCGTAAGAGTCAGTTTTGCTTAGAAAGTTCTCCGCGAGGCACCCTTACCCTTAGGCAAATAGCCGTCGAATGCTTTGCTATAATCAAACAAACCAGACCAAACAATAAATATATAAATAAGTAGCTTAAAAAACTGCTATATTTTATGTATACTTATAAAGTAGTATTTAAATATACATAATGATTAAAAGAAAGGAAAAGTCGGATCTTAACTGATTGCATATAATGTAATCTCTATAAATGCCCTAACAATTCTTTCTCACTTAAAGTCGCAACCCAAAAGGAGAACAAGTAAAATTAAACTTCAGATATGTATAATACAAAAAATAAAAAATATAAAAATAAATTATATGTTTACGAAAGCTAACTAACCATTTATATTGATATTATGTAAACATACGTATGGTAATAAAATGTTCATGTATAATAAAGATATTTTTCTTTGATATTTTATACCTTGTTTTATATTTTGTTCCGTTTATATATACCTATACATAGATATATATAATTTAAGGATTCCATATTAACTACTACATATAAAACCCAAAAGTGCAGCAATAATGTATTTTTAAGTATTATTTAACTTCATTCTGAAGAATTTTTTGAAGTCTAGTTTGCGTTATTTTATTCATAAGTCTCAAATAAAAAAAAAAAACGAAAAAAAAAATCTGAAATGTTTCAGATTTTAAATTACGTCCAAAGGGGCGTTTTTTTAACGTTTTGAGTGTTACCTTTATTTATTAAATATCATGTTCTTTGCACTTAAACCATAAAATTCAGTTCAAGAGCAATATCGCAAAATAATGTTAAATTAAGCATATCTTTAGAATTTCCGATATACACAGTCTCGCGAGCTGGAGATAAAAGTATTTTTTTTCTATATAACGTTGCCATTTCTCGCTTTTAAAGCATTGAGTTTGTAAATCAAAAATTCGTTAAAGTTTTACAAAATATAAAATCTATAATAAAACAAATTCCAAATTTGGGATTTCAGATGCCCATATTCGCAGTAGGATTTCGTCATTCAAAATTCGATGGCTCTATGTACCATTGTTTTATCACAATGCGAGAAATAGACAATCATTTATGCAGATTTTTCATTATTTAATTTCTTCAAATATAATGCAGGACTCTAACATTTTGTGGCAACAGTTTGAAAAGTGAACCGACGTTTATGAGTCCGACGCAAAATGCCAAAACGAAAGCAATAGTCCTTCGGGACTGAAATCCCTTTGGACTAAAAATATTGTTTATATGTCATTAGAAAATTAACCAAAAAGCAGCGACCACAATGTAATTGAAAAACAGTCCTTAGACGTGAAAAGGTTGAAGGCCATTTGAATGAAGACTATTTTTTCAGATACTCAGCTACTTCGCATACATGTAACATAGCATTCGAAATGAAAAACTCAATATTTACTACAAATTCATTCATGTAACATATATCTGTCTTTCTACTCCTATGGCTTTAAAAAAAGATATTATTTGCCTTACAGTTTATCGTTCAATAATAAATTTTCATTGTACAAAATTCCATTCATTAGAAAAATTCAATTTGTATTTTCCTCTGTATAAAACTGAATGTAGAGAAGTTACATGTTTAAACGGCCTCCCCCCACATTTTCTCAAGACCTCGAGCAACATTATCCCCTCCTCGTCAGCTCTCCCCCTGAAAAAAAAGGGATGGTAAATTTAGACCTGACCGCATATGAGGTGATTTCTTTTTATCCTGATAAATGTTTATCTTAAAGAGCTTTGCAACGCGTTATGCGTTCTGCGACATGTCGTGGAGAAAGACGATATACATTACGTTTCTTCGCCTTTTCAAGATTCAAATCAACATCAACCATTTTGTTTATAGTTGATAATTGCATTTTAATGATTGCATTAGTTGATAATTGCATTTTAATGAGTATTTTAATGAGCATTTTAATGATTTTGCAACTGTTCTTTGACTTGGCGGATTTTCTACTTTTGCAGCATTCGATTTTTCGACTTGAAGCTAAATTTTAAAGTTTTTACCTTTGTTGTTGACAACATTATCTATCGTAGCTTTAGATATCGATAACACATGGCTTCCGTGATGCTTTTTAATAACTAGATACGAATATTTTTCTTAAAATAAAGGCGACATTTCGCAAGGAAACAAAAACTGTAAAGCAGCAGAGGATAATTTATACTTTCAAAAATATAGCAGTTAAAAAAATTTCCAAGCGGAAGATTTGTTTTATAGCAAAGCAAAATCATCTTAAAAATGTGCAAATAGTCTCAGTATAAGTGTTTGCTATGTAATTTTATTTCAACACACGCTCTCATATAATACACATATAATACATATACAGTGTCTCACAAATGTGATGGGACACTTGTGCTTTACAAAAGGAAACTGTAATAAAATAAATTAAAAAACATGTAAAAATTTTTTGTGGGTGTGTTTCATACTTAAATTTAGTAACAATTATTACATAACATACATTTTCTCAAAATATTAAAATAATAATTTAATAAAAATACAATTGTTGAGATGGGAGCAAAAAAATGGCTCACATAAGTGATGGAACACCATTAGATACTACTACGTATTACAATAAAAATATTTTTAGGGGTTTTTATTTTTACTTAAAAGCAATTGGCAATAATTTATAAAATCGTCTGCAGTCTTTCTCTCCAGTTTGTTTTGGAATTTTTCTGTTTTTTAGCTCTGTGCAGCCATGAATGCTAAACGAAAAGGAACTTTGCCTGAAATTCGAAAATTAGTTATTAATTTGCATATTGAACGTGGAAAATCTATTAGAGAAACTGCTGAAACAGTTAAAATGAGTCATTCAACAGTTTTCAATATCATTAAACGATATAAAAAGAATCATATGATTCAGGATAAAAGACCTGGCCGACCATCAAAGCTATCCAATGGAATAAAGCGAATTATCGTTCGAAATATTAAAAAAAATCCAAGAATGAGTGCTCCTAAAATTGCTGCTGATTTACAAGCATTATATGGAGTAATTGTTAATCCTGAGACTATTAGAAAAGTAATTCTATTTGCTGGATATCACGGTAGAGCAGCCAGGAAAACATTCTTCGTAAGTGAAAAGAATAGAAAACTCAGACTGGCTTTCGCAAAATCCAACATAAATAAGAATTCTTATTACTGGAATGAAGTTATATTTGCTGATGAGAGTAAATTTAATATATTTGGTTCTGACGGTAGAATCTTGGTGTGGAGAAAACCCAAGGAAAAACAGAACTTGGTGCCAACAGTAAAACATGGTGGAGGAGGAGTTATGGTATGGGGGTGTATGTCGTCCGCTGGAGTTGGTAATCTTGTTTTTATTGACAGTATAATGGATCAGTACAAGTATATTGACATTTTAAATCAAAATTTGAAATCTTCAGCCCAAAAATTGAACTTTCGTAACAATTTTAAATTCTACCAGGACAATGACCCTAAGCACACTGCTTTGAACGTTAGACTCTGGCTGCTGTATAACTGTCCTGAAATAATAAAAACACCACCACAATCTCCAGACTTAAATCCCATAGAGAATATTTGGCAAGAATTGGAATCAAGAATTCGCAAATACACCATTTCTTCAAAAGAACAATCAAAATCATTGCTTCAAGAAGAATGGGGTAAAATCACTCCAGAAATCACAAAAAAATTAGTCGAATCCATCCCAAGAAGATTAAATCACGTTTTAAAAGTAAAAGGAAATCCAACAAAATATTAAAACATTTTAAGAAGCAAAATTTTTGGATAAATATTTGATGAAAAAGTAAGTGTCCCATCACTAATGTGAGCCATTTTTTGCTCCGTTCTAAACAATTGTATTTTTATTACATTACTATTTTAATATTTTGTGAAAATGTATGTTATGTAATAATTGTTGCTAAATTTAAGTATGAAACACACTCACAAAAATTTTTTACATGTTTTTTAATTTATTTTACTACAGTTTCCTTTCGTAAAGCGCAAGTGTCCCATCACTTTTGTGAGACACTGTATTTATTCGAGTTAATGGTTATCGTAATTTCATTTTTCATATTAAAAACCAAATTTCTACTTTTCGAAAGTGAAATATGCAATTTCCATTCTAATTTATTTGTAAATACGGTTGTTTAGATTCTCAGCTTTTCGAACTCCGCATTGCTTCAGGCAGTATTTTCATAACCCAAATCTTTCGCAAATTTGTCAATCTATACTTGGAAAAATTAGGTCATTCGCGGAGACGATGCTTAATATTACTGAAATGAAATTCATCAGTGCCATCTACTTATCTTTAAATACCTTATAAAGAGAATGAAGGATTGAGGTTAATTTTTACAAGCAATGAACGAATGCTTAAGGACAAAATGATATTCATGAAAAGTAACAGTTCTTGTTTACTTATTTAATATTTTAATAAGCTTTAATAAGCTTCAAAAGTGTGTTTCCTGTTTACCAAAGTGCACTGAGGTCATAAGCGTAAATATGATAACACTAATCTTTCCCTGAAACTGTTTTATAAACTGTGATCGCAAGGCCAAAGAGAATCCAGAAGAAAAAAAGTAGTTTTGTATTCTTATAGAATATACTATAAGTTAAAGTTTACTATTTTTAATTATATCTGTTAAAATATTGCTGCAGTACCCAGAGCATCAAATAAAATCTTGGAATTTATAAAACTAAAAGTGTCTATTTCATAAATTACTATTTACGGTGCTTGAGCACAGAAACTAATATTCAAGTAGGCGTAACATTGCAATACATTTGTGTGACTAATTAAATTTGAAAGAGATTTAAAATTACCATTATTTAGCTTACTTTCTGTAAGGACGCGTCATTCTACGTATTAAATGTAGTTTAATCTAGTTTTTTTTAATTGCAGCTTATCGTTTTTAAGAAAACATTAGTAATTTTTCATTCTCCTAATTTTACTATTCATTTCCTATGGAACGAGCCAGTTCTACTTAAGAAACCCGTAATATTTTTTTAATTATATGATAAATAATTTATTTTTTATATTATACTAAATAAATCAAAAGAAAACTCATTATCTGTAATTTACAAACAATAAGTTTGTTATTTAGAATTCTTATTATTTATATTTGTGCATTATTTTGGTAAGTAGGTCAGTTCTACAGTTCAAATACGCTAATACAAACCTAAGTTTGTGCAAATGGTTTGGCTTAATAAAAGTAAAATTTTCAGATTTTAGAGTGATTACGTCCTGCAGTTGTTTTCTTTTGGCAAGTCTGTCATTTAGTGACCTATATAATAAGATAATAAGCATGAATTTATATAATAAATGAAACGTATGACAGTCCGATGATGTCCGATCAGTTCGATCAGAGTACTAAACGCATGCACAGAGTGCTAAATAGTCAGATTGTATGAATTTTAAGTTTTACTAACGCTTATTTTATTTTAAAACTTTTCTAGGCCGACCAGGGGCCCACCAGTGGCCAAGCGGTAAAGTCGCTGAACACTGGTAGTTCGGTCCGAGGTTCGAATTCCGCGAACGGGCTGGCTGCATGGGTGTTTTCGTGGTTTTCCCCATGTGTAACGTGTATACGAGCCAGTTTCCATTAGAAAGTCCTCCACGAAGGCATCCGTCCCCTTAGGCAGATAGCCCTAGTGTGCTTTGCCATAATTAAATACACCACACCACCACTAGGCCGACTAGCGGCCGAACAGTAAAGTCGCTGAGCACTGGTAGTTCGATCCGAGGTTCGAATCCTTCCAACGGGCTGGCTGCATGGGCGTTTTCCTAGTTTCCCCCCATGTGTAACGTGTATACGAGCCAGTTCCCTTAGAAAGTCCTCCAAGAAGGCATCCCTTCCCTTAGGCAGATAGTCCTAGTGTGTTTTGCCGTAATTAAATAAACCAAAGCAAACCAATTAAAACTTTGCTATCCTCTCTTATTTTCCATTTCCGGCCAGAATAAGCGCGATTAGTTTTGTTTATGCAAATGAGCTTGCAAACTGTTAAGTATTTAAGATATGGCTTTTAGCCAAAAGAGACTTCTCGCTGCCTTACCACGCGCGTGCTTTTCAGTCAGTTCCTGTCTGCCTTTAAGGCCAGAACTGAGTTCTCTTTGATACTTGAAGACGTCTTCTACACACACACGAGCATAGTTTGAGTAAGTTCCCTGCTCCCATTCAGGATTTGCAGATGTTTTACAAAGGCTATTAGAAGGAACAGAAATCCCGCCAAGATGTCCGATCAGTTTGATCAGAGTACTAAACAGATGTACTAAATAGAACAGAGTACGAAACAGATCAGACATAAAATGTCCGTGATGTCAGATCAGTCCGATCAGAGTACTAAACAGATGTATTAAACAGAACGGAGTACTAAACAGATCAGACATCAGATGCCCGATGATGTCAGATCAGTCCGTTCAAAGTATTAAAGTTGAAGAGACAAAGACTTTATCTCACATAGTTTCAGCGGAAGTCTCTTAAGCACAGCGTAGAATCATTAGGTTTTTGAAGTAGGAAATATGAAAAATATGATATGCTCTCGCCAGGGTTTGAACTCCGGGCGTTCTTATTGCAAGCCAGACGTGCTTTCCAATTACACCAAGATGTAGAAAAACGTTACACTTGTGAAATCTCAATTTGCCATAGATCAGAAGTGGACTTTTACACTTAACAACTGCTGGTATCTACTGGATTAATATGAAATCATTTGTAGAAACTTAGTATTATTTGTAGTAAAGCGCGAATTATAGATACGATGGTCTGGTCATGGTTAAAAGCTTAAAGTGCATTACGCGAATAGTCTTCCAAAAGAATATAGTCAAAAACTATACTGTAGGAATATCTTTCTTTGAAATCGCTTTAAAAAACTATCGTGATGACAAATGTTCATAAGATCGAGCAATGTTCTTACAAAGACCCCATTTTTCGTTGCGGTTTGGAATTCATTATTAAATGGTTTCCTTTTATGCCGCTGTAACAGCAAAGAATGTTGACCAAAGTTGCAGTTTGCTGGCTTTGATGAACTGGGAGGGATGCGCTTATATGCTGCATGCAGAAGCACTTGTGATTCCAAATTATAGGGTATATTGAATGTTTGACTCCTTAAATACGCTTTTATTCGTACAGCTGCTAGCGATGCTGGCTGCCATATCGTTGAGCCCGTATTCGAATCCAGAAAGAGGCATGGGTCTTTGAAAGTGCATAGCATCTATGCGGCATGAGGACACAAAAATATAGGCAAACAATACGTCCTCTAGAGTGGTTTGTTGATAAGGAAAGAAAATTGGGAAACCCTCGGTTTCCTTTCTGGGATGTTCTCCATGAAACTTGGCGAAAAAAAAAGGAGGGGTCAGTTTTATATCTCCCGTTCTACTGGGACGATAGACGAAATTCAACTTGCGTTTTTTATGTCTCGAAAGCGCGACTTAGGATATGTATTAGACTTATATATAGTGTTATTCTAATCTAGGTATTTTGACACAAAATCGGATTCTCATACAAATGTTTTCCCATATTTCGATTCTACGACACAAATTACGCCAAACTACTACGTTTTGTAAAAATCGCACGAGTAATTTTTAAAAAATTAGCTCTCAAATTTTTAGCTCGTCAATGTTAATTGAGTTTGTTATATATTTATTAATATCTCTTTTTTTATTAAACTTATTTGATTCTTTCTTTCACATTTCGAAATTCAGGTTCATTTCAAATAAAATTCGCCCATTTTTTATGATTTAATTTCAAAATTTGAATTTTTAAATAATTTTTATAACTTTTTCAAAAACTGTTTTGAATTATAATATAAAAAATTTTTTACCATCATCTTAAAATAGACGTATTTCTAAACATATCTAAACACTAATACATATTTCTAAACATTTAAAAAATTACAGTTTTTTAGTTCAAAATTTCCGAAGATATACGTGGATTTATATATTGGCGCGTTTTGAAATTTGGCATATTTGTTAAAAGCGATAAAATATCGAAAGTGGTTTAGACATTTTGCTAAAATTATTTGAAAGTAGGAATGCTGTAACTCCACAATGTAAAAAGATAGGAAAGGTGCCCTTTTCTTCCGCTCCGGCATAATGGAAGGGAAAGGAAAATGGGTTGCCATATATTATCTTGGCGTAAACTAAAAAAAAATTACGGCAAGATAAATTTGAGAATTTCTCCTTAAATTTCGCGCCAAATTTTACAAAATTTAATACCTAGGCATAATTTGAGTCGTAGAATTGGAAAAAAAAGTGGTATGTTATTTCAGAAAAGTCCGATTTTGTGTCAAAATACACAATGCTATTTGTAAATCTAATACATATCTTAAGTCGCGCTTTCTAGACATGAAAAACGCAATTTGAATTTTGTCAATCGGCCCAGTAGAACGGAAGATATAGGAAAACTGTGCCCTCTTTTTTTTTTTTTTTTTTTTTTTTTTCCCGCAGTGTACACTGTACACTCGAGAGTACTTTTGACTTATTATAGGAATTATATCTGTACAGCCAGTGGTGAAATTCCCGTGTCCCGCACACTTGTCCTATTCTTTCCTGTCTCTCCAAATATTAGATAACACTTTATCTCAGTTAGCTATATCAAAATATAACTAATAATATAATTGATGTCAAAATACTCATAAGTGGGCTTGGTATCACTCTTCAAATATCTCGATTCATTATCTTCATGAAATGTCATAAGCCACGTTTTATAGGCATTCTGAACTTACTTTTGTCTAGCTTTACTTGAATAATGTGTCCTAGTTTGAACTTAGGATGTTATTCAAATTATTTCTTCAGTTCTGAACACTTTAAAACCTTTTTTCATCAGTTTGAAAATGGTATCTGTCATCTCGAGCTAAATTGTTAGACAGATAAAAAACTTTAAGTTTTTACTAGCATTTAAATAATATATGTATACATGTAGTTTATATGAAAACTACCTAATCACTGATGCAGCCTGTAAATACAATGGAACTTTTTAAATAAATAGACACTAATAATAATCTCTGTCAGTACGTACGATTTAAAGTATTGAGTTCTTGCCTCATTTTAGTTTCTTTGAGAATCTGATATTAAGATGTGAAGTTAGCTTTAATCTTCGAGACATATCTTCTGAATTCCGCTTAAGGCAAAATATCGAAATTTATCAATTAAATTATCTGATTTTTTTTTCCTAGTATAGCAAAGCAAGCGAAATCCGATATAAATCTCGGTAATCAGTTGTGTGAATCACTTTCCTTTTCAGTGTTTACGTTGCTAAACAGGCTTAAATGTGTGGGTTTAGTTTTAAGCATTTTATAATTATTTACATAAAAGTAGCAGAAAATCAAAATAAAAAGGAAGATTAAATTTGTAATTCACTTGGTAGAATGCTTAATTCTCAGCAGTTTGAGTGAATACAAGTGCCTATTCCCAAATGTAATTCAATATTTTTCAATGACATTTAGCAGCATTTGCAAATTATGTGATGTATTAAGTTTATAATGTTCCTTCGCAGCTCACGAACTTTCGTAGCTTTATAAAGCTCACGAACCTTCGTAGGTGAATATTTCAATGTTCCACTAATTTGAGCCCAAGCTGTTTCCCTTTTTTTTTTCTTTTATTATGCATAACTACATTCAAGCGCCTACACTTTACAATTCTGTAAATTGTAAAATTAAAGCGACTTTCGCAGACGATTAAAGAAAATACAGATTTCGAGCCACAAGCAAAGGAAACAGAGTTATGCATTCCCGTAATGGCAACTTTGGAAGAATGTTCTAAGGATTTTAATATAAAAGTTGTATTTGTAACTTTGAAAATGGAGTAGTGTCACTGTTTGTGCTTTTCAAAAGTCTAAATAAAATTTATTAATATTATCAAAGATGGATTTTCATTACGAAAACTTATCTCCCACGATAAAGTTTCTTCAAAATTCAATTTACTTGTGATTGACTTACTTTTAATCCCTAAACGCATCACTTAAGTAATTATTTTCTTCTCAAAAAGAAGGCAAATTACACGCTAACTAACATTCGAAATTTCAATTTAAATATTTATGAGTAACATAAAGGATGATGTCAAAGTATTGAACTTCACATAATTAGTTACTTTCCTTCACGATTTAATTGTTTTAAAACTATATTATTTGTAATTTATTGGTACAAGTTAACAATGCTTTTTTCTTCTGTATTTTTTTTAATTTCACTACTCTGTTTCCGTAGCAAACTAACGATAACCGCAAGTAACGTTCAATTTCAGGCCAAGATATTTATGAACCTTTTCTTTTAAGCTACGTAAACTACTTTTTAAGAATTGTATTCCATGTAGCTATTTAGTTAGCTGTTTAGGCAAGAAATTACAGAAAAACAAATCAGCAGGGTCCGCAATTTCTTGTTTCGCATTAGTGACAAATTTCAAATTCCCATAGTAGACTAAATGACGTTGAGCCTTAATTAATGTCAATAACACATTGGGCGTATATTATATGTCGAATATGTTATATTGGACATATATGTATTATCTTCCAGAAAAAGTTTAAACGTTTAATTTTTATTCAAATGCTTTTATTTTTTTACTTGTTGTATGTAAGCTAGGTATACCTCAAAATTTTTCTGAAAATATGTTAGCTTGTACAAACCTTATGCGTAATTTCTATGCACTTTTATATTGATTTTATAATCTGCATTTTTATATTTTTGCAAGAAACAGTAAAAATATCATGATCATAATAAGTTTATTGCCAAAACGCTTCACTTTTAAGTTTTTTTTTTTTTTTTTTTTTTTAAAGAAACTTTTTGAAAAGTTTCTTTTCATAAAGAAGGCTTTTTCAAAACATTAGTGAAGAAGTTTAATTCTTCACTATTCTGTAACAACATACTTCGAATATTACAATTATAATACATTTCTGATGACTAAATTTTTGATTTCAATCCTTATAGCTTAGATCTTAAAACTCGATTTTAATGGGTGTTTCGAAGAAATTCGTCTTACGTTTTAGTAAATACATTGCTTCTAAGGTCTCCTGCAAATTTACGAACTTAAGGGGAGACAGAATCGGAAGAACAAAGTCCATCACTTCCGTTGCGAGCAATATTTTTTCTTCCCAATAAATTATCAGCTCAAATATTAAATAAAACTAGAAAGTTACTGCTTAAAACTTTCCAACGAAGAACGCTTTGAAAACCAATTACATGTGCAGTTAATTCATTTGTTTGTGCATAAAGCAAACTGGAATACAAAAGCCGTTTTTTCTAGGAAAACTGCATTTTTGTCAAGCGTAATGTGTGTTTACAGTAAACTGTTTATATGTTTCAACTGCGAACAGCAGTAATAAAAAAAGAAATTTCTTTCTGAGATGTAATAAATTAGTTCTTCGATTAGCTGTCTTCGTAAGTATGTAACTAAGCTAAACGGAAAAGAAAAATGTTTCTGGAACCTTTTCTACATTCTAGCACAAAATACTTCAAATTGATGCAATTAAAGCTTTTTTCAAAGCTCCTTTTATTTGTTCTAACATAAAAAAACACAGATGATTTTTTGCTTACAAAGAAACAACTATATGATGTGGACACCACCCGACTTCCTTGTACGGCCTATTAAATTATACAAATTTTTTGATGCAATTCATTTAAACTTATTTCCTCAGATTTAATTACAGATATATTTCTCATTCAATTGACTCAGTTCTCACTTCGCGGAAAGGCAAAAAAAAAAAAAAAAAAAAAAACATAAAACATCAATCTTCATTAAAAATTTTCAAATACAGAAAAACATAAAACACCAAAGTTAACAACAGGTTAAAAAAACAATTTTTACAATTAAAATTAGAGTTTCTACTCAAAAACAAGCCATACGGCCAGCAAGTAGGAAGACAAAATTTTCAGTGCACAAAATTAAAAGTTTACTTTCGGTCACATTGGGAAAAAAACACTGAAGTTGGTGCACCAACTGATTTAATTCACTACATTAAACGGTATATACGTTTGATATGGCCGATTGCAACGAGAAAATGAGATGCAGAACTATATGTTATATTAGTTCATATACAAAATTTTAAAGAGATACTCATTTTTTAATTATGTGAGATACGTAGGTATGGATTTTAAGAACTGTCAAAATGGATATTTTCGTTGAAATATGATACCAAACATTTTTCGCGATTACAGTACTTCCTTTACTGTGTACAATAAAATTCTACAGTCAAAACCATCTTATAACACTAGATATCTTAACTTCTAGGATGTTGAAACTCTCTTCGTATAATCTGCATCTTATGGGAATTCATTGCAGCTTTTTATCTTTATTCAATAAGAAACTGAGATTTTTCTTCAACTTGCAAAGTTGTGCGCCTCCAACCTGCACGCAACAAAGTGGTGACTGCTGAAACTGGAAATTAGACAGAGTCTTGAGAAGGGTTTAAGTCCCTTTTTATTCAACTTTCAACTTTAGAAGTTACAAATGCGTGCTCTTGACGCTCACAAACTACGCCGACCCGGCGGTAAAATAAAAATAAGAAACTAAAAAAGAGATACTAACAAGAGACTAATTACGAGGCTCTCTAAACGTAACTGACCTCACCGCGTTCTACAATACCGCTGATAATTCAGCAAACTCTGAGTATTACGTTGAAAGATTAACAATTTGCCGAGGCAAGCACACAGGCCGAAACGCGTGGTTCTTCAATTTCTGACTAACTACCTCCACGCTCGTGAAGTAAGAAAAGCACACTTCGAACTCGTTTCCTTTCTATTTAACTCAGAATACTTCCGCTGATAGTTTGAATCCTTGCGCGTTCTACTAAAATTTACATACTCTGGCATTGGCAGTTCCAGGGGAAAGTAAGGCTTGACAGGAAAGATAGTTTAAACTTAAAATAAATGTTAGTTAAAATAAACATAAACCCTACAAACTTAACTGTATTTAATATTTATCAAGTTTCAACACATCATCTGCTGTCCAGTACATAGTAACTTAGACAAGATGCATATCATTTTTGCATGTAATTTATTTCTTTTATCAATGAATTTAGTTTTATGCGTGTATATTCCAGTCATAGACACTTTTGTTGTGCTTTCAGAAGGCATCATACAAATTGATCTAATCAAACCGACAACAAATCATTAAGCCTCATTTTACGACAAAATAATGCCAATGTAAAACAGATAATCTGAAAATCTGTTATTTCCAAAATCATTGGGATAAATATCATCAGAAATCAAGCCCCTTCAATTAGAAACAAATGCGTCTGTTATTCCGCTTTCCACGTAGGAGTAAATATTTTTTTAACCCTTTACCTGGCAAAATTATCATTTAGAAATATTTATAAACAAATTATTTTTATTAATTATTTTTCAGGCTTTTCAGATAAAGTCTGAAAAATAATTAATTTAAATGATTTTCAATGGACTCAACTTTTTTAATTTAGTACTTGGATGGAACTGATTTTTAAAATAAGTTGTTTGAAAGTAAAAATTGTAATATTATTTAATATTTATTGTAAATAGATGTTTTGAAGCACTTTTGATTCCTTTTAAATTTCTTATGTTGAAACCACAAAATTTTAGAATAATTGATTAGTATTTAATACATATTTGAATAAATAATTCGTAGAATACAAATGATTTATTAATTAAAAAAATCTGATGTGTACACCACATAACTTCCTTGTACGGAATATTAAATTATACGTATTTTTTTCTTGCATTTCCTTTAAACTTATTGGATTTAACTAAATCTACTTCGCCGACAGCACATAAACCACAATAGAATAAATGCATTCTTTAAAATTCACTCTATTTGTTTTACATAGCGACACTCTGGGGCTAGGTTCACTTAACAGTATTATATTTCGTTCATATTATAACCCATAATGCACAAAATTTATATCATTTAAAGATCGTTGCCACATGTTCTATTCAAATACTATAATAAAGCTAGAATGAGGTATAAAAGAAATTAAGCAAACAAAACAAAAAAGAAACAGTTTTTCACAGACGATTGAGTATTTCTCATTCAATTAATGCAGTTCTCACTTCGCGAGAAGGCAAAAATACATAAAAACTCAAAATATCTATATTACGTAAATTTTAATATAGATATTCCAGAAAGGATTAAGCATGATTTAATTGGCAATAATAAATGAAGGTGTTATCTTTGTTGTTGCGAAGCTAAGTTTCTCTAGCTTGGCAACAAATCCACTAGTCTGTTGTTTCAAGTGTAAACAATCAATGGCCGCCGTCAAAACAAAGGCTTAGCGGCACTTAAATAACTTTAAAATTGTTGATAATTCTAAAATTATTGCACACAGATTTACTAAAGGCACAAAAACCTTAACCGGAAGATAAAAACAACATAATTCAATCATTTTTAAAGCAAAAAATGTACAATTTACAAACATATAAAAGTAAAGGAACTGAGATCACTGAGCCGGGTAACAGAGTGGATATATATATAAATATATTTATATACGTTTGGTGCGGCCGATTGCAACCAAAATACGAGGTGCACATCTACATGTTATAGGAGTCCTATATACAAAATTTCAACGTTCTGAAGCTACTCGTTTTTGAGTTATGCGAGATACGTACGTACGTACATACGTTCGTACAGACGCCACGAAAAATTCTCTTCAGAATTAATTTTAAAGCAGTTTTATAATTTTTTTGGAGGAAACGAGTCTTTTATTCTGTCCTTACGTACAGATATCACGCAAAAACGTCGTTAAATTGCATTCGATAGCGGTCAAAATGGATATTTTCGTTGAAATATGCTGCCTGAAACTTTTCGCGATTACTATACTTCCTTTTTGCTTCGTACAAGGAAGTAAAAAGAATGCGAAAGTTCTCCACTAAGAATATAACTAAAAAGTTTTACGAAAAATATTAAGGTAACTTTTGAATGAAGTTTTATTTCTTTGCTGCCTTACTTGCTATACTTATATTTGTAATTGGTAGTTTTATTAATACAACATACTTCCACTTCCCACGCCAGGGCTTTCGAATATAGTAAATCCGTAATGCAAAAAGACAATTGCCATTACTGATGTTTTATCTTCTCCAAGACGCCCATGTCGTTAAAAGAACAAAGTCGCCAGAAGTTTTGAGTGATAAAGAGGATTCACTCTACGTATTTTAAACAAAGTTCATAAAGCCATTGCCAAATATCGATTGCATGAAGGGCTGCAGCATTTCCCAAAGCAGTAAGATTAAATAAGATTAATGAATATATATTCAAGATATTTTATTTTAATTATTTAAAGTTTATAAAAATTACATATGCAAGTTCTTGTTGTATTATTCTTAATACTAATTATAGCAACGAACTTTTAAAATGGTTCATCATTCGTACGTATTGCAAGGAATGTAATATTTTTTCTCCAGTGGTGGGCTCTAGCCGTTTGTAGGCAATGGTCACTACTAAGGTCGGAAGCGATGATCTCTTTATTATGGAAACCCCTAACAGATGGGCCACCGTTGCCACTTGTGAAGGGACAGACAAATCACATCCAAGCCTTCTTCGGGATTCGATCCTGTCTCCTTCGATACGGCAGTCAGAGTCGCTTACCACTTTCTCGTACAGACGACAAGGAATGCAATATTGTCCCATGTTATTTCAGACCCTCGAACAGACTTTTGAAAACCCTTTCAATTTTTTAATGTAATTTTTTTAATTAATCTAAAGGAACGAAACGTATGGCAAAAATCTGTTCAAGCGTGTTACCTTCAGTCATCTGAATCTTGTTCTTTTCCCTTTAATGGGATCAGAAGCAATGATTTCATTGCAAATAGCTAGAATTTAAGCGGAACGGATTCTTTGAGCGAACAAGCATAAACAGCTTAAATTTTATACATACTTACCTTTGAATTGCAATTACCTACTCAGCTTATTACTATTAAGGGGCAAGTTCATTGAAAATGAAAGTTATTTCTAAAATTAAATTCAACATCTAAAGGAGAGGAGTGTGATTTGTTTACGCATCTCTCTGCAGAGCAATATTTTCTTCAAATTGATAATTTCGAATCAATTATCAATGAATTAAATCCTTGATTATACAATGTATACCAGATGATATTAGGAGATTACGCATTATATGAAGCGAACCTGTGATTATAATGCATAGCTTAAACTTTCAGTACTGTATCAAACGCAGAGAAAGTTCATGTAAAATTCCATATGCTTACACCCAAGATGCCGTTAAAATAGCATTTTCGAATACCAAATAACACTCTGCTTATAGCTACACCTACCAACATTTTGATGGTAGGCGATTGCAAAACGCTGCGGGAAGGGTACACGACGCCACTAAGAAACATAAAACTAAACATTATTTTTAAAGAATTTTAAAAGTAGTATGTTTTATAAAATAATTTATAATTACTAACTTTATCGTTTTATTTACTTTATTTGATTAATTACGTCTTCATATTAAAATATCATAAAAAGAATATTCTAATCAATTATTATTATTTTACATTGCTGATTATTATCACTGAACTAATTAATATAAGACTTACTATTACGTTTGTTTTAATAATTTAATCCAAGCCAAACTGTAAGTTCTGATTTAAACAGAACTAAATTATCAGTCTGATAAGAAGCAACAGCTATTAAAAAGGCTGTAATTAATAAGTAATGTTTTCAGCTTGGAATTTTCGATTAAATCTGGCAGTAGGTGATTAGAATATCGTTTACTTTCGGCTTCAGATTTCGGGATTAATATTTATCATTTGTAATTTTGCTCAAGGGTCTTGATTTTTTAATTTTTTACTTTTCACTTTTAGGCTGCCATGCGCTTTTTTTTTTTTTTTTTTTTTTTTTTTTTCCGAAATTTTAATTCTTCCCTGATCTGTAACAACTTATCCGATTATAATATGTTTTTATGTCTAAAATTGATTTCATTCTCAGAGCTTAAAATTAGATTTTCGTGTTTAATTCAGAGAAATTTCACTTTACTCTTCAGCAAATATATTCCTGTTAAGATTCCCTGTAATTTCGTGAACTCTGGGCAGAAATCGGAGTGTTCAAAGTTTAGCACTTCCCTTAATAGCAATATTTCTTTGCCCTTCCAAATTATTAATTAAAAACAGCAATTAAAATCAGAATATTATTGTTATTTTTTCACTAAAAATTTTCTACATCATGTGCTTAAAGTATATTGGAATGTAAAGCAAATTTTAATTTCGAAAATTTTAATCATTAGTACCTATTAATTAATTTCCAGAATACAAAGTTTTTCATACGGAATGAAACTTTCTGTCGTTCAAATGTATAATTTTAGCACAAATTATAAAAATCTAAATTAAAACACAGACCTGGAAGTGAACCTGCATCATAATACACTCCAGCTTGACCGAAGTATCCACTGGTAGAGGCAGGACTGCTACTAACGGCAACTAAACTCATCTCTGCAAAGTGGTCTTAGAATTAATCGCGGCTGAATCGAACATTACTAGCTCACTGGTACAATGATCTGAATTTTCTTTTCGATGCCTTTCCCTTTTCGTTTAAAAGCAAAAGCAAAAAACAAAACAAAACAAAACACTTCAATCGAACGTTTGAAGCAAGTGACCCGTGCAGACGATGTAACCAACAGCGCGTGAACGAGTTAGAAATCATCGACTAGTGATTTATAAAAAGGAAGAGAGTCAAATTTGAATTAAGATTTCGATGATGTAACATGCAGATATTACTTTAGAAATATGTTTTTGGCAGTAATTTCCTCATTAAATATTAAGTTCCGAAATACTGTACAATAATTTTTGTATTTGTTTAAGGAACGTTGTAACATTTCGTTCAATCGGAAATGAATCGTAAGCAATTCATGATGCACATTTTAATTACGTATTGTCTTGAACGAGGAATCACGCATACATAAAAGTAGTTACTCGGGTTTCCGAAAAACATTATTTATAATTTGAAGGAATTATGTAGTTATTTTCTTTGTTTAATCTGTATTGCATTAAAAATTAAAAAATAAATACGTATTTGATAAAGATGTAAAACTGGAGTTGAAACGCAACCATATACAGAAATTTACTCTGCAAATTTGCGTAATCATTGTAACTGCCTTTGTTCACTGCAGTCCTTGGCGTAATTAAATACTGTCAGAACAAAAGTTGTAAGTATAGCAGCTAAAGTAAAGCGAGTGTTTTTTACACCTAATGGATGTGCTAGATATCAATCGAATGAAAGCATTTTTATAGCTTACAAACTAATATTCGTTTCAGTAAATTTCCTATTCAGCATAGCAGTACTTCCGTATTATCTATCCCTGAATATGATATGATAAATCACAAAGACATGGGTTATTCAACAGTTAAAGACTGCGCAGGAATTCTGTTTTTTCAAGCAAGGTTTCTCAGAAATTTACTGTGACTATTATATTGAGTGCATTTCCGTATACGTAAAACCAGAAAAGGGTTAAGCTCATAGCTTGTCTGTTCTCAGCTGCTGAAAACGGTATCAAGAGGCAAAGTATATTGAACTAAAGCACTATATAGCCTTTCAATGCGCGTTGAACGTAGAATATTTCTAAAATACGTAAGGATCAGTGGATTTGGGTAGCGGAAGATCTAGTTTTTCATTGTTTATTCTTTCTGTCTAACTTCTACAACTAAATTCAAATTCCAAAGACGTCGGAACTGGACTTTGAATAGTGGAGTCAGATAACCTGCTCCGATGAATTACGATTTCATTTGCTTCTTTCTGACAAACACGTCAAAATGAGGAATAAACCTCGGCTACCGACTTCTCTTGTCTGTCCTGTCCAGCGTCTAAATGCTGGTGTAGACCGTTTCCATACGATCTAGATGAACTCTCTCATCATGTTGAAGAAATTACTTAAAAATGTCGGTGAAGTGGCCGTTCTTGTCGGAAACCTGCATTTTTCCATAACTTTTACGGGAAGATGATAGGACATTTCAAATGTTCCAGCAAGATAATACGAAGTGTTACCAGGTTTTGGTTTAGTTCGATGAATATACCACAGATTTTTAACCCTATTTTTTTTTTCAATTTCATCACCTCTGATATGAGCCATTTAGAATATTTCTATATCGCAGAACGAAGAAGCCTTCTGTCTGGGAATTTAATATCTCCCTATGCAGTATAATGATTTTCAGTATTACATATTCTGTGAACAAACTGGTCCTTGAAGAACTGTACAAACCATCAGTTACATCATGCCTTAAAGTGACGTGTGGCTCCTTTCTGTTAACGCAATTACGATCAATTCTTATTTGTATGTTATGCTATTACATATACATTGCAGATAATGTTATTCAATGCATGGAAATGGTTCTTAAAATTTTGAAATCATTGCTTATGTTAGTTTATTGATATAACATCGTGAAATATCGAACAAAATAAATATTCTAAATCTATCTATTATCTTTTCGAGTTTAATGAGTAATACTAATAATTACAAAGATTTCGTTAAAAGATACTTTATAATTTCAGTTTGTCAAATGTTTAAAAGTTTTTACCCTCGCAGTTCTTGCTTCTTGTAGCTTGATTTCAAAGTAATTTCGAATTAATTTTTATATCGTAAGATTTAAAATCGATTTCGTGCGATATCTTCAGAAATGTTGAGTTATTGTCTTCACTAACAACTGTCTGTTTCGATAGATATTATGCCGTTACAGATGTAATACAGGTGAATACTTTTAAGCTTTAAATTCCAGCAGTATTAAATGCATATATATATACCTGTTTGCAGTTAGAAATAGTGATAACTCTATTCATAGATCTTTCTAGCATATTTTTATAGAGCCCATTTAAAATAAAGTAACCACAATGTGCGTAAAATATAAATTAAGAGTCAAACTATCTACAACATTTTTATGCCAAATAAAAAGAGAAAATATTTAATTAACTCAGTTCTTATTCAGTATTTTGAAGCATAAATCTCTTTTGTTGAAAATAAGTATACAGCACTTAAAAGCTGCGTTTTCTCTTAATACGCATAATATTGCAGTATTGGCAAAAAATATTCAAGAAGAATTAATTCAGCGCTAAAATAAAAAGAAGCATTGAATTCGTTGAAACAAGATTTCGGCCCTTTAATATAGCACTATTGAACGGCATACGTTGTTAAATCTAGAGTAAATTCCCACAAAACGTTTAAGGGACATTTTTAGTAAATTTAATGATGAATTATATTATAAAGAAGATGGGTCAATGACAACTTACTACAAACCTTTCAGTGCACATTAGGTATATATGTAGTGATCAATTTATAAAAGTTAATTCTAAATTGTAGAGATGTTTAATAATATAGAGAGGATAACAAGAGGAGATTTATATCATTTTACTAATAGTTATTTTAATTTATTAGCCTTTTTCTATCTTTTCTTGTTTCTCTCTCTATTCCTCGCCAGGATGTAAATGAGTTATCGAGAATGAGAGTATATTTAAACTGCCGTACAAAAAGGTTGTCACTATTAAATGTGCAAGTTGTTGTTTCTACCAGTTGTATGAATTCCGAATCTCGGCTTCACATTCTTGTTACCGAAGTTAATATCACACCAGTGTGGATTTCTGAGTCAATCTGCTATGTTAAATTAATTTTTGTAAACTTGAACTACCAGCTTATCTTTAAATTTATTTTAATTTGCCATTATCTTTAGTTCGTGGCCATAAGTGTAAGTATCGCCATAAGTGGATGGTGGATTTAGGCACAAAGATTGTGCCAACCCTTCCCTCGTTGTATTCGTCCTGTACTAACTCGTCTCGTACCTCGCTGTAGTCTTAGTACTAAGTCGCTAAGACTTTCAAGTAGATGTAGTAGAAGTGTTTACTAGCGAAAAATACTAGACATTACAAGTGGCACCCGAACTAAAAGGTGATGGACGATAATTTGTCACCACCGGGATTTGGAGACTGAATCCCCTAATCCTCAGTCGCTCTTTAAAGGAGGAAGTACATAAGGTATTTTCTCCTTCCTTTCCGCATGCTTTCGTGGTGTAATTGGAAGCGTACTCGACGCGGATACGAGAGGTCCAGGGTTCGAGTCCTGACGAGGGCATTGCGCATTTTTCATATCTCGTGCTTCTATTTAGACTTGAGTAGGGACCAAAGGAACTTTATCGAGCGCTCTCTTTCATTAAGGATATAAAGAAACAGTTACATATTTCTGATTTATTCTAGCCTTGAAAAGTCCAATAGCTCTTCTCATTCCAAACTCTTTCAATAATTATAAAAGAGTTTGTAATTTTTTATAAAATTCAGTATTTTAGGTTTAAAGAAATGGCAACGCAACTCAGCTTCAGAACTTGCGTGTACTTGAACAAAATGTGAAAACAAATTCAAAACGAGAGATAAAAATCGGAAACTATACTTAAAAAAACTAACTAAATACTTTAGCATATATTACTGATATAAGTGAATATATGAATAAGTGGTAGGTAATTTTGTTAAAACTGCATATCTCTTAATTGCATTAAGTTCTTTTTACTACTAGGACTCTCAGAGCTTCCGATTTGCTATTGTTATATAGATTACATTTCTCGATTACATTCACATCTCGTGTTATATCGGTTACATTGCTATTGTTATGTCGATTACAAGAAATCATTGTTAAATTTCTTAAGCTAACACCACTGTAATCCGGCAGAACTGCTTAAAGTAAAGTTTCCGATGCATGAAAATTCAAATGAGGTTGTTTGAACGGAAACTGTTTATGTTTTTAGTATTTCTGTATGCGATTTCTCCATTTTCGCAACATTTGTATATGTATATGTGCATAATTTTTCAAAATATGAATGGCAAAACTAGATTAAGTATCTTCATAAAAATGCTAAAAACCTTATATCTGTTCGCTGAAAATTATGATCGAGAACGAATCTCCCCCCCCCATACCCGAAAAGAAAGCGACAAGAAATTTTATGCAATCAAACCAGTTTAATGTTATCTACATTTAAATTTTTAAACAATTTAAATATAAGCCTTGGTTAAATTCCTAAATGTACAACTGGAACGCAATTTGTTGTAAATGTTTCTAACAAAAAAATAAAAAATGTATATTCTTTTTGTCGTAATTTCAATCGTCGTTTTTTAACGTTTTGTGTGTTACCTTTCTTTATTAAATATCATGTTCTTCGTACTTAAACCATAAAATTCAGTTCAACAGTGATATCACAAAATAATTTAAAAAGAGCATATCTTTAGAATTTTCCCCTGTACAGTTTTGCCATTTCCGATACACAGTCTCGCGCGCTGGAGATAAAAATGTTTTTTTCTGTACAGCGTTGCCTTTGCTCGCTTTGAAATCCTTGAGTATCTTAATCAAACATTCTTTAGCGTTTTACAAAATATAAAATAGATAACAAAACAAATTTCAAATTTGGGCTTCTAGATGCCCATATTCGAATGGAGAACTGCGTTATTCAAAATATGATGTCTCCAGGTACCGTTGTTTTTTCACAAAGAGAGAAACATACATTCATGTAGATTCTTCATTATTTAATTTCCTTAAATATAATGCAGGGCTCTAATATTTGGTGGCAACAGTTTAAAAAGTGAAACGCCGTTTATAGTGAACCAACGCAAAATGCCAAAACGAAATTAATAGCCCTACTGAGCAAATTGCCCCTTTGGGCTAAAAATTTTTTAAACTTATTAAAATAAAGAGAACTCAATAATGTAAATTGAGAATGAAATTCCGGAAAGCAGAAATTGTCTCGTTAGTCCGAAAAGGTTCAGAAAAAATCGGCGGTTAAGATACAGACAGCCCCTTTAAAGTTGCCTGAAGTAGCATCTTCTTCTACTGGGCGATGAACTCAGACATGTCATATGTATATTTAAGTTGTAAAAACCAATAACTCGGCATAACTTTCGTTTCCTTGCCACAGTATGTAAAATCATTTTTTGAAAATTATATCTCTACAAATAATAACTTATTAAACACAATTGTGTTATTTATTAAAGGAGGCTGTTGTTGTGTTTCTTATCTTTCGGATCTGAGAGATTTTTGATCTGATCAATGAATTCATAATACCTAAGAGGCAGTAAGCGCCTGTGGTTGGCCAGGGCCTTGGGTACTTTATAGGCGACAGTTCAACTTTCGCCAGTGCTAACCCAGTTTAAAAGGGTCCCTTGCAAAACTTCTCCTACCACTAATATGGTGTCTAATGGTGTCTAACAGAGATAAACAGGCATGTGTTCCAAGCCCTCCTCTAACTACGGCAAGAGCTTCCTGGAACCACACGAGGCTGCACCAGGAGATTATTGAGGTTGTCAAAGGGAAGTACATGGCCTTACAAGGGCATTAGTAGGATTGTATTATAGATTGAAGAGGCAAGCTGTGGTGTTACAGATAGTAGGTATGCCTGTTTACCTCTGTTAGACACCAGGCGTTCCAGTCCTTCGTAAAGGCCCATTTACACTAGCGGAACTTTGAGCCTAAGAAATGCACGCGGAAGTTGCTTGCTTCACTAAATGGCGAAAATGTTACTCTTTTTTTTAAACTGAAACTGAATATTTACACATTTAAATAAACAGCCTAACTTATAACATTATTCAAGAGTTTAAGAGTTAAATATTCCCTCACAATAGGAAAAAATTGCTGTTAAAAAGCTCTCAAACGAGTCTTCAAATTCGCCTGCGTTTCTTAGGCTCAAAGTTCCGCTAGTGTAAATGGACCTACCTACCTACCACTAATATATATATAGAAGACTTTCGGCTCCACAGTATTTTAAGTGTTCCCATACAAAAAGACACTATACACTTGCAAACATCCCTCATTCATATATATATATGAATGAGGGTTTCATATATATATATGAATTTTCTTTTAGTTATAAAAAATAAAACATAAATTGCGTGATTCCCATACGATCAACTTGACCGAGATATATGATGTTAAAGTCGGAGATCACATTCCGAAACCGTACGGCAAATTGAAGAACATAATATTTTTATTTGTACGCAACTAAAGATAAATATCAGATAAATATTTGTTTAGAAGAACTTTATAGAATTTGTACTGTACCAAAACAGACTGGTAATCCATGATTGGCCTGTAGGCAACTCATATTGTTATTTTCATTATTTAAAAATAAAAAAGAAAATCTGAAAGGTTTGAGATTTTAAATTATGGCCAAAGAGGTGTTTTTTAACACTTTGTACGTTACCTTTATTTATTAAATATCATGTTCTTCGCACTTAAACCATAAAACTCAGTTCAACAGAAATATCACACAAAATAATTTTAAATTGACCATACCTTTAGGTTTACGATACACCATCTCGCGCGCTGGAGATATTTTTTTTTTTTTTTCTGTACAACGTTGCCATTGTTCGCTTTGAAATCCTTGAGTTTGTTAATCAAAAATTCGTTAAAGTTTTACAAACTATGAAATCTATAATAAAATAAATTCTAGATTTCAAATTTGGGCTTCCAGATGCCCAAATTCGCAGTAGGATTAAGTCATTCAAAATTGGATAGCTCTAGGTACCGTTGTTTCATCAGAATGCGAGAAACATACATACATTTATGGAGATTCTTCATTATTTGATTTCTTCAAATATAATACAGGGCGATAATATTGGGTGGCAACAGTTTGAAAAGCGAAACGGACATTCATAGTGATTCGACGTAAAATCGCAAAACGAAAACAATAGTCCCCCAAGGACAAATACTTTTTGGACTAAAATATTTGTAATTTAATGAATATTTGTGAATTTATCTGATTATGATTCTAAAGTAATGAAACTTCAAGAGAATATCAATACCGTATTTTTAGACTTAACGTTGAAGTGCTTGTATTTGAAAACGTTAAACTGCTTGTATGTACATGTATATAAAATGGGGAGCTTATATGTAGTATCCATAGTGTTGTATTAATATCATGTATTTGTGCACATAATCTCCATCACCGCTGTACAAAAATAAAGTTTTCAAGTGGTTCCCAGGTTTACTTAGTGTGACTATGCAATATTCAAAAAGCAGACGATTATCATTTTTTTTTTTTTTTTTTGAAAGAATCATTTTTTTTTAAAGACATTCGTTTTGAGGCAAAGACTGACTCTAGATTTCGATGCTCATTCAAAGAGATATAACTACAGTTTTTACGCTTATGATCAGGTCGATGAATTATGATAATTTCCGCTTAATTCTAATCCTGTATATTACTTAAACAGTATCGGATATGATACATTTAGGGAATCATATTCTTCCGTTTTGACATAAGGAAGTGAAGAATAAGCTGAAAAGGCCGTTGGCAAACTTAGCATATGTGCGAAATCCTCACATTTCATTTTTTAATAACTCAAAAAATAATAAACCCAAAATAATCCTACTCATTTGTAGTCATTTATCTCATAATTTTCTTTCACTTTTCAGATTGCATTTGCAAAATGCTTTCTTATAAAGCCACAAGCATCTTCTTGAACTATAAAATTGCGGTCTATGTTCTAAAATCTCTGATTAACTGTACAGCTGATTAACTGCAGATGAAGTCTTAATGTGCGCCAGAAGTAATTAAATGCAACGCTGCATTTCCAGGAAAGCTTACGACATTTATCACCGAATATTAACTCTAAGAAGGAAAATTCAAAACATTCCCAGCTTCGTACTCTAAAACTCATGCGACTTTTCCCATTCAGTTTTAGAATTTGAGATCTTTGTTATTTTCATACGATGTTCTAAAGTTTAATGATTAAGATAAACTCACAATCAGCAAGCTTAATCAAAGGAATGATTGGTATTAAATTTGCTTATTAAAAAAGGAAAACGAATTAAAATTTGAGCAATTTTGATGCTAATTATGCAACGTATTTCAAAAAGCAGAAATTTAATCAATTATTTTCTAAAAAACTGACTACCGTTTGAATTTTTTAATAAATATTTTAACCAACTTTTAAAATTCTTTAATAAATTTAAGTTGAAATATTAATAATAATTTTTATTTAATATTAACTGCTTATAATATCATTCTTACACTTAAAGTTTAACACTCAAAGTTGGACATGCTTCATAAATGGAGTTTATTTGTTAATATAGTATATGGCCTTATTTTATTAAAGGCTTTCATTTCTTCGTACAAGCATGTATATACATGATAATAATGTCTGTGCACATATACGCAGACACAATTATAATTCGTATACATACTAACAACAAATCTGTAGAGAAAAAAGTTAGAAATAAAGACGCACATCTAAGTAATTGTATTGCACCACCCAATCGGTGTAGTGCTTAGTGACCCTGACTGCGGTAACGATAGGCTCGAGTTCGAATCTCCCGGAGAAGGCATGATTGTAACTGTCCGTCCCTTCATAGGAAGCGCAGGTGGTCTCCTATTAGGTGCTTTCATAATAAAAGGGCTACCATTTCCGGCCCTTGTAGTGCCACAAGGCTAATAACTGTTAAATAGAGCACCCGACATTAAAAATATTAATTATATAATTATAAAAAGATTATGTTTCAGAAGGTGCTCAAGAGATGGTTAAAGGCTGAGTTTATTTAATATTAATCCTAGATATGTGCTTCCAAAGTTTCCTTGAAACAAATAACGTTCTGAGAAAAGTTTCAATTACTTCAATTTAAGAAACTGACTTTTTATATGATCTCCGAAGGTCAAGGATTCTTACCAATAGATCATTTCATTGTATTTTATTTAACTCATAACAAAATGTTCATATTACTTTCCTGCGCCATTTGGTAAATAGCTCCAAAAGCCAACTATTGATTTAACCTCACATGAAGAAAGGTTTTCCTCTTAGGCTAAATTGTTTTAATATAGTTAAAAATCTTGAAAATTAATAGCACTTTCCTTAGGTTTTGCATAATTATATAATCCATACGTAAATATAATATTATTAAAAAATGATTACTCTGTAGTACTGAATTTTAACAAAATAATAAAAAGTAAACTACTTTGATTCATTAATTTATCTTTTATCAGCAAATACTCCTCACCTGTGGCTGAAGAACTTGCTTCCATTGACAGAAGATGAAAGTCAGAAGTAAAATTTGTAACCACGGAATCCAAAGAGCTTTCTAACAAGTAAGTTAAATCTCGATTCATTCAAGAATCTCCAGAGGAAAATTAAGCATTATTTTCCTCCAGTAGGTACAACTTTTTAAGTGATGACTACGGAAAGCTTCAGGTCATTATCATTTGATATCACGAATAAAGGAGCGTGTGTTAAGGAAATCTTTTAAATAACATTATAAAAAATATACGATCTTATTTCAATAATTAGGAGAAAGGAGAGTCTTCGTGTAGCTAATCGCTTTGAGATGGCTGTAGTTGCCTCCGGTAATACAAGAAAGCTTACACACATTTTTTTTTCAGTGAATAAAAGTGCTATTTCTGAAAGCATGCCAAAAAAACGAAATGCAGCTATTATAAGGAGTTTAAATAATGGTACTATTTTAAGAAACTTGAACACAAGAAACAAATTTAACAAAGTTTTTGAATGAACCAAGTCTTGGGATTTATCTTAGCTATATAAGTATTATATTAATATATAAATAAAACAGTCCGTATGGTATTTATCTTAAAAATTAAATTTCCAGTTTTTACTTTTATGTACGAGTAATTAATACAATCGTGAGCGTTGGTAAAACTTTACTATTGCTGTATAGTCATATTTGGCTATTTTTTTAATTCCTTATCTATATTACATGATAGAAAAAAGACTCTTCTTATGCAACAGGAATGCAGTAGAAATAACAAAATGCGGTCCATCAATGCCCGAGTAGATAAGTTTTTTTAACACTCATAACTCGAATAGGTTTCTGTCCTAGCGTAGGGACTATCTATATGAGTGTTTTCGTATTTCTACGTGTGTAATGTAAAAACAAGACTTAGCAAGTTTTCTACAAAAGCATGTCTTCCCCTTAGGCAGATAACCCTTGCGTGTTTTGTTGTATTCAAAATAGATATTTAAAAAAGAAGAAAATGCTATTAATTTGTCCTATTTTAAATCGAATGAATTAATACCATTTTCTTCTTATCGTTCTCCACCGAGCGGCAAGCTCTAAGATGGATCCCTTACAGAACGTCACAAAATCATAACTTAAATGATACAAACCAACGATAAAATGAAACAGATGCTTCAAAAACAGACTAAGTTTATCCACCCAGTAGTATGTACATTACTTATTAATTTTTTATCATATTTAAAAGTATTTTGGTAAATAAAAACTTTACTCAGGATTTTCTATACTCAGGCTATTACCGCTTAGGTATGTTAGAATTTAGCTATTTTATTATGATGTTAGCATTCTTTTAATCCGATATACTATATAAGTTCAACAATCTGATGCTGAATCTTTGATGGAATTTTAAATAAAAACCTCTAGAATTTCACATGCGAAAACAAAAGAAACAATCGTCTGCAAATGATAAGAGAAAGAAAATTAATCAAATGGGGAAAACTCGGAATACGCTATAATTAAACTCACAAACCCAGTGTTAAAACTACAGAATTCGGTGTGATAATGTAAATCTTATGAATTACCAACAGCAAAAATTTGCTTGCACCGGCTTGTGACGGTTTTAATTTTAGCTACATCGAATATATGGATGAAATTACGAAACAATTCGAAATACTACAGGTAAAAGGATGTTAACGTTAAATTAATGTCATATTTTGCAGTTCAAAGCATGTCTTTTAGTAAGTTATGATACTTTAAGAGAAAAACTTTTTTTTGTATTTACACAGATTTTTATATTGCAAACCATAAAAATAACTGGAAGGAAAAAATATAACTTCAGGATAATTAAAGGTAATTTAAAAAGAAAATATTTTTCTATGCTGGACTGGAATCTGAAGCTTGACACTGGAAGTTTTTTAATAAAATTATTAAAAGAATTTAATATGAATACTAATAAAAGAATTTTCATTAATCTTGTGTTAAATTTTAATTCAATTTTACACTTTAATTTAATTATCAATTTGTAAGCATAAAATATAATATCACTAACACTGATGCATTTTAAAACTCTCAAATTCAAATATCATCGATTATTCAATTAACTTCAGTATTTCCTGAATGGCTTCCGCCTTCATAACTTGCACTTTCTTACTAGTTAAATAAATGAAAAAGAAATATATTTTTCTTTCGCTTTGGTTGAGAAGATATACCTTCTTCTTTCCTTTCCTTAGGTTTACATTTTTAAGTCATCATATAAAGTTTCAGATTTATAGCCATATAGAAGATGATAATATTTTTTAAATCCAATGATTTTTAATTTTCAATCCTTCAGTTTCTAGAAGTCATCTGCATTGTAATACTGAGATGATCTTTCGCCTTATTTTTATCCATTTATTTCAAGTGTTTATTATTTTTATTTTTTTTACGTAATACGGAAATGATTCATTCAAATGTGAAATTGATTCAGCTCATTTTTTAAATCTTCCTTTCACTTCTTTGGTCCCTGAAGCTATGCACAGATATTTTTTTGTCTATTTACAGCAAAGATAAATAAGAATAATGAAAAGCAAATAAAAGGTTTCATTTCAAAGAATTTTTCACTTTAATGTCATACTCTAAGTTATATAAATAAATAAGAGAGATTTGCAAGTGTTTCTACACGAACATTGTTAATTATGCAGATAATTTCAGGTACGAACTCCTGGAAGAGGACTTTAATCTCCGCCCGTATGCTACTCATCATTTTACAGACAATATCTAAATAATTGGTATATTCCTTTCCACTATTTCACATTTATTTTATTTTCTCACAATTACAATTCTCACAGGCATGGGCCTAATTTATTTCTAATTTTCTTTACTCACAGAGTTTACCACGCGCTGAGGCCAATCTAACTAACAAGTATCAAAGTAATCAAAGCAAGTGTTTCTTCTCACCGTGCATTTGAAATAACTCGCGTATAAATAAAAAACGTTGGATTACTACTTACTAAAGCTTAAATATAATATTCTTTATTATATTATAAGCATATGCTCCAATAAATATCAAACCTTGCATTTGTTTTGGGAATAATTTTGATAAAAAAATGTTTGACATAGTTAGAAACTTATTTTTATTGATTTCTTATCTTATTTTTCTGAACTGCTAATTCTCTTCCCACAAAAAAATATTTTTTTGACAAAATATATTGAAGTTATGTTTTATATTGCCTAGAAAACGAGTTAATTTAGTTAAAATTATTTTATGAGCTTAAGTCGTGTGCAGCATTTACTTTCCTTTCTACAAAATGTTCTTTCTATTTTTCATGCTCCTGCAAAGAGTATTTATTATGTTTTGTAAAACAAAAACATGAACATTCAGCTGTGCCCTCGTTCAGATTCAACCTGCAGATATTTTTAAGTTGGCATCAGGATGTACCAATCATTTGAGAGCTCGCTCAAAGACAATACAATAATGCCCTTACAGTGTAAATACCACCAGTTTCAAATTATGCCTTTGATATTTAAATGCTTCAAAATTTATGTTTCTCATTACCTCCGCCTAGACGGAATAGCTGTTAATGATGCTGAATGCCTTACCGATGGGCCCTTGCTCGAATCCCAGAGAAGCATAAATGATAGTAAGCGTACAGCGTCTGTGCAGCAAGAGTGCCCACAGTCCACCACCATATTTGCCCTATTGTTAACGTTGCCCTCTAAAATGTTACACAGTCGCAACGAAATGGAATCCCCTATATACGAACTTTATCACAAATAATAATATAATAACACAGACAATATCTACTTTGTGCAATATTTAAAAAACCTGTTCAGGTTGACACGGCACTGGTTTCTTGGTTGACAAGGCATTGTCAGTTTTATAACAATTGTTTTCACAAGATTCAGGAAACGAATACACTTCATAGGAAATAAGAGAAAAATCAAAGTATAATTTTTCATTCGAATTAAAACAATTCATCTTTGCAGAACAAATAAATATTTAAATAAATATTGCTTCAGGTATTAAGTTCTATAGTATTATAGTCTGTTAGTTTAAAATATGTACTTCAAAACCCTTTCTAGCACCCCTTCCCCACTAGCGATCGTAGCTCGTCTCGTCATCACCAGCACAGCATTGATTTTCTTCAAGTCATTTGAGACTGCACTTCAAGTCAGTCTTTATTCGGGTGCTTTTCATAAACCGAAACACGCTAAACAGAAATGAAGTGAGGGGAGTGAAGTAAGTCTTTTTTTCTTCCTCAAATGTTGTTTCCATGGTTACGAAACAAACCGGGCAGAGGAAAATAGCCTTTAAATTCCTATTTTAAAGTAACAGACTAGGGTATGAAAATTTTAATTAACATCTTGCTGTACCACTAAGCATTTAAAGAAGAAAGGAGATGAAATGATAAAAGTTGTTGCGACATGTAAAGAAAAACTATTTCCATTTCCCGTTGTGAAAATATGTCTCGAGATCTCTTCAAGTAATGCACAGATGAGTCTCGAAACCCAAATAGATAATTATTAAAGGTTTAAGGAAAGACAACTGCAAATTTAAGATTTTAGAATTGAGCAGGTTTGCAAATCACAGATCACTTACAAATAATACACAGGACATGGAATTTATTTAATGAGAAGAAATTAAAGTTTATTCATTGAGAAAACATTATTTTTTTTTTGTCTTGCACCAAGGATAGAAAATTATGTCATAATTCCATATTTATAATATGGCACGAGTGCGTTTTTCACGAGAATATTTTTCATTACGAAATTAAGCAATATTATTAAATAATACGTAAAACGGCATCTTCCAAAATTGATTATCTGTAAAGGAATGTTGTTTCTTAAGCAAGTGGATGATGAACTAATATCCTAAAGTAGTGCAACATGATACGAAAATTCAGGATTTGACTACAGATGTTTCTAAGCATGAAAACGAAAAAATAAATCGGAAATAAATAATTACTAATTCTTTATATTTCCGCAAGTCCATTATTCATAGCTTGGGGGCTTTAGAAATATCCATATATTTGTCTGTTACTTCCTTTGTTACCACTGTTACCTTTAGCATCCCATAAGCCAGGTAATTGCATTATGCTATTCTACCAGATTATTTCATACCTACACTGCCTATGATAAACTGACAGCTATCAAAGGTGTTGCCAATCTACACGACTTAAAAAACAGAGATGAGCTTACTTCTTGATAAATTATATTTTTAATTTCTTGCAGGAAATAAAAGAAGTACTGTAATCGCAAAAAATTTCGGGATTCAGATTAGAAGAAGATCTAAGACGTTTATCTGCAAGTATACTTTACATACCAGACTTAAATCATTCATCAAAAATCAGAAGTTTGATAATGAAAACATTCATTATGCTAATCACTCATTGCTCTAAAACTCACAGAGAGGAAAACATACATGATAGTATGAAAAAAAAATGGAAGCATTAAATACATCTTGATCCTATGGCACTGTGTTGCTCCAAAACTATACAAAGCCATAAGATTTTCCCAGGTAGCTTTTGCAAGTAATTCAGAAAGATTTGGTAGGTATACTGGCTGTATTTAATTGTTGATCAAATTTCTGATCCAAAAGTAAGTTTCTAATTTGTGGTGCTATTCAGATACTTTCTTTGAGTGGAATTTTGGAAATGGGGGCTATGTGAAACCTGGCCATGGGTATCCATTCTGTTTTACTCAGTCCTTCACGAGTTCTAATCTCATATTCAGTGAAATAAAATTTTACCTTTCAGAACTCATTAGAAGTGCTTTGGTAACATAAAGCTTCCCTAAAATAAATGATGCTTTGCTTTTATTTTTGAGGATCAAAGATATTTCGTTTCTCTCAAGCAAAATATTAGTATTTTATGGAACTCGTTAATGATTCAAGAAGAGAGATTACTTTTAAAATCCCAATAAATTATTCATTCATTCCATTTATTTTTTTCACGGATGAGATTTTGCAGAAGCATTTCCGAATTTTCGTAGATGTTTTTCTTCTTGGCAACCTGAATCGATGGTATGGAAAAATGTTTTTTGTTGTATAATTGCATCATCATTTATTGTAACAATTAAGTGAAATAAAATATATAGCGTTATGAAGTTCTAGTTAATTTACGTCTTCTTGGCTGCTAGAGCTTTTATGGAAGTGTTTAGCGACTATCCGGCAGGTCCTCCTACAACTATAAGTCCAAAGAAGGGTTAAAATATCCTGCTTTTCACTCAAACACTCACAGACGGCACCTTCTCGGGCTTACAGGAAAGGCTCCTCTTGGGCTTCAGATAAAAAATAAGAAACTAAACTAACTAGCTGAACTTTAACTTAAGCTGTACAAAGATAATTAACCGAGTTGGCCCGTAATTAAATATCACCGGCGAATACTAACACGCACGTAAGACTATAGAGTCATTAGGTTTTCGAAGTAGAAAACAGAAAAAATGTGCAGTGCCCTCGCCTGGACTCGAACTTGGACCTCTGGAATACGTGCTACCGTTACACCGCGAAGGCATGCAGAAAAGAGGGAGAAAATGCCTAATAAGACTACGGCCGTACGTAATAAGTAAGGTAAGCTTAAAGCAACGACTTGATCCTAAGACAGAACACACTCTACTTAGAGCTTCTTGAGCTCTTCTACCGAAGTGACTGTACTTTCAAATGAATACTGGTTCTACATCATTTACATAAAACGCGATAATGAAATTTTATTCTGGCATGGAGTTGGTGGTAAACAAGAATTTAAAGGAAAGCGTTTCAAAATTTAAAATAACTATTAGAAAATTAAAATAATCCCTACAGAATACAAAAACAGGAAGTAAAGCATAAAAATAACTTCGAAAAAAAATTTGTTTCAATAATTCGAATCCCCAAACTATAAGGTACTTCTCCCGCCTTCTTGGCATGCCTTCGTAGTGCGGTGGTCTGCACGCTGGGCGCGTATTCCAGAGATTCGCGGTTCGATTCTCGGCGAAGGAATTGGTCATTTTTCATCTTGCCTGCTTGCAAAAAATAACCTAATGTCTCTACAGTTGCGCCCGAAATAAAAGTGTGTTGGATGATGATTTTCCACACACAGGATTTGGCGATTGGGTACCCTAAAACCCAAGTCTCCCTTTAAAAGGGGGAGTATATAAGATATTTCTCCCGCCTTCTTGGCATGCCTTACTGGTGTGGTGGTCTGCACGCTGGGCTCGTATTCCAGAGGTCCGCGGTTCGATTCCCTGCGAAGGCGTTGTGATACTTCTTTGGCGAAATGAAGCAACTCCAATGATGGAACACAGCAATAACTTTTATTTAACACTAAAAAAAAAATGGCGACATACAAACAAGAAGAGAAAACATATTCTAACATTTAAAAATAAATTACATTCTTCGTGCGAGAGTCGCACGAGGCACTCGAGTCTGGTTTCAAATATTGCCATTCACAAATACCTTAATGTTCATCTATTTAAATTATTTAAACTACAAGATTTTAATATTATTTAAAGCTGTTACAGCGTTGCTAATTTTTCATCTTGCATGCTTCCAAAAAATAACCTAATGTGTCTAGAATACTACCATTACCTTTCTAGTTTCTCTAGATTTCTTTTGCTCTAGTTGTTATAGTTTAAGAGCATAAATCTGAGATCCAGCATACAAGTCGGGAAATATTATGTTGTCAAACTGACGCATAATTATAAATTCCGTTATTTTGCATTGGATCCTTTTTAACAGCCATCGATGCAAGTTAGAATTGGCCTTAAATCCAAGTTTATAAAACATTAGATGCATTGCTTGTTCTGTATCGTTTATTTACTTTCTATGTCGTTGTATTTTAATGTTGTTTTATGAGACGAATTATTTTGGAATACTTGGTTTATGTAAAAAAATGTGTTATTATTGATACTTGTAGCTAAACGTTGTGCCCTTAATTAATACTCCGGAGAAGAAAATCTACTACACCTCTGCTTCCGTAAAAAATTAACGTTAGAAGCACAGAGCTAGTAATGTCAAAAACAAAACTTTTCCCCCCGCTCAACCAGACTCAAAAGACAGAGCTTTGAGAGACTGAAAATAGAAAATTTTCTCGGAGATTTATTTTTCAGCCAATAAATAATAACATGTAACTGAAAACACGTGATCATCACAAAGAGTGAAGCTTACATCCAGCTGAAATAACACAAAAGAAGAAAAATAAATTCTTTTTAATACACTTAATTCAAGATATCTATAATTATTTTACCATATTCATTGTTTCCCACTAACAGAAAGTTGAATATAAAATTGTAACAAAAGCAAAAAACGAGTTACTTGTAACCATTCAATATCGAAAGTTAAAACCTGTAATTACAGATCCATTTCCGTATAAAGTCACGTAAAAACTGAAGAATCGCTTTGTTTAAAACTCTGCAAATAACCGTCAGTTTAGTTTCTCACATCTTTTCTTTAGTGATTCACATCTTTTGTGATTCTTTAATCTTCCGTGATGCTCTAATAAGCTCGTAGGAAACATGCTAGGTTGAAGTTCAGTAAAACACATAAAAAAGTACTTTCAAATTCGAAAAGAAACCAACAGCAGGCTGTCATCTGTAGAACTAATAAAGAATGAAGTCATTGTGATCATTTCTTGATTAAATTTAAATTATATAATTTATTTATTTTTATTTATTTATTTATTTATTTATTTTTGTTAATGTCTTAAACTGAATTGAAAAGGTTTTAAAATTACCTTTGTTTTGAGAACTGTTGTACACGTCTAAGAAAGTGATATTTTCATCGGATTTTTTACTACTTAATTTAAATCTGTTTATGAAATGATTATATTTTCTAATTTTTACAATTTTAAAAATTAAGACTTTCTATCATTTTGTAGAATCATTAGAGTTATCGATGCAGGAGGCGTAAAAATGTGCACTAGAACTCTAAATTACGCATCAGACGTGCTTCAAGTTACATTACGAAGGTGCACAGAAAGAATGTAGAAAATGCCTTATAACTTGATTAATACACTGAAGTGACAAAAGTCATGGGATACCTCCTAATATTTTGTCGGTCCTCCTTTTGCCCGGCGAAGTGCAGCAACTCGACGTGGCATGGACTCAACAAGTCGTTGGAAGTACTCTGCAGGAATATTGAGCCATGCTGCCCCTATAGACATCCATAATTGTGAAAGTGTTGACGGTGCAGGGTTTTGGACACGAACTGACCTCTCGATGATGTCCCATAAATGGTCGATGGGATTCATGTCGGGCGATCTAGGTGGCCAGATCATTCGCTGGAATTGTCCAGAATGTTCTTCTAACCAATCGCGAACAATTGTGGCCCGGTGACATGGCGCATTGTCATCCATAAAAATCCCATCGTTGTTTGAGAACGTGAAGTCCATGAATGGCTGTAAGTGATCTCCAAGTAGCTGAAGGTATCCATTTCCAGTAAATGATCGATTCAGTTGCACCAGAGGACCGACTCCATGCCATGTAAAAGCAGCCGAGACCATTATGGAACCACCACCAGCTTGAACAGTGCCTTGTTGACAACTTGGGTCCATGGCTTCGTGGGGTCTGCGCCACACTCGAACCCTACCATCAGCTCTTACATGAATAACTTGAACCCAAATGAAAGCCCTGCCAAAGCACTTCGCATTTATACATTTTCTACGCGATACTACTGCCATCTGTATATTTGCATATTGCTATCCCATGACTTTTGTCACTTCAGTGTATGATACTTATATAAAAATAGAAGCGTTGCTAATTTTTCAATTTTAATTACAGACAAGCTGAAAGTATGTTATAGCGAAATTAACAACATTGTTTTACAGCTGAATCTTTGGTAAAAATCTTTAATAACATTAACAGGAGAGGGATTAAAACATTGTAAAAGGGTAATTACAATTGAACGGAGGTAAATCATATTGGGCTCCCCTTCTCCGAAATAAGTCTATCTCTGTTTAGTTTTCGTAATTTCTGTAGTATGTAAATTGCTTACAAGCCAGTTTGCTTTAAGTCATCTTCGAACGCACATCCTCTGTGGCAGTTAGTTTTCCTATGATTTTTCTCTAGTTAAGTCAGCCAGTTATCTATAAAATTAAGGGGAGAGGGAGCTACATTATTGCATTTATTGAATGAGGAATGCTGCAGCGTCACTTCATTAAATGTGACACTGTAATCGTGCACTCGTTAATTAGCTTTTCTTGGATGTCAAAGTGGACTTCAGGTTTTCGATTGTGCAGAATCTGATTTTTTTGCTCAGATTTAAAGTTGCTCGCAAATACTATAGTCATTTCGACAACATATTGTTACGTGCGTGCAGGTTCCTAATGGATTGAATGCACACAGAACCGATGATAGTTTAATGAATTTTTCCCCAAAAAATACTTTACAGTTCTGAAACTCTTCACACAAAAGTACTCGTACTTACAAATACAAAACGTAGTACATTTGCGAGTACAAAAGTACTCGTAAAAGTACTCATCGCAATACGACAGAGCACAATCAGTAGTTACCACCGCAAACTACTAAGAATATTGAACACAATATAACACAAAATGCCGCAAATGCGTAAGCTTGCACTGTGATCTCGCAGTACTCTGAACTCTCAACACTTTTAAGTTCGACTCTGAACTAAACTAAACCCGAAACTGATGCTTTCTCCAGTTTTATATAGTTTTTCTCCTTCCGCTGTAAAATTTCGGGTGCAAAACAAGACATCTGTCTACTTTGTCTGTCTGTCGATTTCTTGAAATATCTAGAATGAGCAGTTAACGGAAGATGATCTCAATACATTATCCAGTGAGGAGGATAAGCAAAAACGTCTGGATATACACCAAAAAAGGAGTGGAATAGCCAAAAGACTGGCTTTGTTATTTCAGGGTAAGTGCGACGTTTTTAGTGCCCAAAATTCTAGTATTGTAAATTTATCTTGTGATAAGTTGAATGTGAATGTTGTTAAGCATGTCCCTAAGATGCAGGTTATATCTACTGTTAATTCTGTTAACTGTAATGATACTATATCAAGTGTAAAAAATGTTAGTGATAAATCTGGTGCAATTGCACAAATTCCTAGCGGAGAAAAAACAAAAATTTTGCTTAAACGGCCTTCGAAAAAAGGAAAAAGATGTGTGAGCGAAATTCAGGATTCGGAAGGCTTTACACAGCCGCGTAATACGGCTCGGCCTGCTAAAGTAGTCAAAGCTAATGCAGAAATTAATGTTAGCAATAAATTTGATAAGCTAGGTGAAAATGCTAATGCAGATAATACTGCCACTAATAATGATATGGAAGTTAGTGAAGAGAATGAAGTTATTGAAATGCAACAACCAAAGGTGAAGCCGATAACTCGGATTTCTCTAAAAAATTGAGGGCTGAAACTAATTTAGACTTTGCAGCTAAAGTTACTGGTGAGTTTTTAAAAGTTTTTCCGAAAACGGAAAATGATCACCGTCAGATAACAAAATATTTGGATGAAAAAAGTGTAGATCATTATTTAATTACCAGAAAGATGGATAGGCCCATCAAAATAGTTATAAGAGGTTTACCTATCGATTGCCCCTCAGATGACATTTTTGAGGAGCTGGTTAATTTAAAGTATAAACCTCGAAAAGTTACCCAAATGCACAGAACCAAATCTAAGGCTCCTATGCCTTTGTTTCAGGTTCATTTAGAGAATGTACCAGGGGTGCAATCTATTTATGATGTTAAAAAACTGCTATGTTTCTTTGTTGAAATACATCCTTATAAAGTGCGTGGAAATGTTGTGCAGTGTCACAACTGCCAACACTTCCATCACAGTGAAAATTGCAAACTACAACCAAGATGTGTGAAATGTGCGAGTGCACATCGTACTGATAAATGTAATGTTAAAAAATTAGACTCTCCTATTTGTTGTAATTGTCTGCAAGAAGGACACACTGCCAATTATCGCGGATGTCCGAAATTCCCCCGACGCATAGTCGGAAATAAAACTGTGAATAAGATTGCAAACTCAGAAAATGTAAATAATGGTGTTAAAATGCCTAGTACTTCTAATGCAAATTTGAGTTATTCTGCTGTTGCCTCCGGGCGCAGTTATGCTAGTGTAGCCAAGGGTGACGTTCAAAGATCTGTAAATACTGTTAATAATTTTAATGTTGATATGCATAAACAGACTGTCAGCAGTTGGTGCTGCTAGTGCTACTGTTGGTTCGGGTATGTTTATGGACTTTCTCAAAATAATCAAAGAGGTGTGTGATGTTTTTAAAGGCACCACAGTTATGAATGTTTTTCAAAAAATCTCGGCAGCCATGCCTGAATTGCGGGCTGCGGAGCATTCAATCGATAAGTTGTTTATATTATTTAATGTTTTTGACAGTGTTTTTTCCAATGTTGAATAATTATGTATAGTGTAAACAATAGGTACTTAAGTATTATTACTTGGAACGCAAATGGTTTGTTCCGTAAGATTAATGAATTGCGGGATTTTGCAAGTGAGCACAGAAGTACTACCGCTCCTCGCCCACGTGGAAGTGGCACTGCACTTCTTGTCAAACGCTGCATTCCCCATTATCACGTGAACATTCCACAGCTCTCAGCCGTAGAGGCCACAGCTATCTGCATCACAACAGACACTAACACTCCATACACTTTTGTCTCCACCTACATTCCTCCCATGAGACCTGTGGCTGTCGTTCAGACAGACCTTGAAATTCTACTCACACTTGGTACACATATTATTATTGGTGGAGACTTGAACGCAAGACACCGCGCATGGAACTGCTACACTTCTAATGCAACAGGCAGACTGATTTATTCCTTGGCCGCATCGGCACGGTTTAAATTGGCAGTTCCAAGTACCCCAACACGGTATGCTGCTGGGTCCACCGCAATTATTGATTTTTTCTTGTTGCGGAACACCAGTTCTCCACTGGAAATTTCCGTACTGGACGAACTTTCAAGTGATCACAATCCTGTTAGGATTATTCTGGACCTCAGCAGATATACTACATCAGACACCAGGGCCTTTCGTACAGACTGGCAGGTCTTTGCCAAAGCCCTCTCCAACACCCAGTACACTTTACCCACGATACACAAGGGGGTGACATTGATAGTTTGGTCAAGGACCTCACTGAAAATATACAAAATGCTTATGCGAAAGCACAAGTTGAAGTCAAACCTGGTAGGAAACACAAGCCTCAAGAGCTCAGATTATTGATTAAAGAGAGAAATGCTGCAAGACGAGCGTATCAACGCACCAGACACCGTGATGATAAAAGGAACTTCAATCGCCTGTACGAAGCGGTCAAGTTTCTCACAAATAAACTCTCACAAGATCGCTGGACTAACTACCTCAGATCTCTTTCTGCAGAGGATAACTCCTTATGGAAAGCAGTGAAGAGGTACAAAAAATGCTATAACGCCATTCCGCCCCTTCACGGCCCTCAACGGATCCATTACACCGGAACTGAGAAAGCAGAACTTTTAGCTCAGCATCTGGAATCTCAGTTCTGCATTAACATTTCAGACTCAGACACTGAACAGCTTATTGCTGACTTCCACTCCAATTTTACAACACAGCCATGCACAGACAACATTATCTCAGCCATGCCATCGGAGGTCTGTCTCTATATCATGCGAATTGCGAAAAGGAAGAGCCCTGGAGTAGACGGTGTCACAAATGAGATGATCAAGCACTTCCCTGTCAAGATAATACTCTACTTCACCAAGTTAGTGAATATCATACTACGATGGCAATACTTCCCAACTTGTTGGAAAACTGCCAAGATTGTCTAAAGCCCAACAAGCCTGCGACTGCTCCTGAGAGTTACCGACCAATCAGTTTGCTAAGCTCAATTAGCAAAATCGTGGAAGCAGTTATTCTACATAGACTAAACATCTTCCTGGATGAGCAGAAGATCCTCATACCCTATCAGTTTGGGTTCAGGCGTAAGCACTCGACAACGCATCAACTCTACAGAGTTGTTGAGTTAATAAGCAGTGGGATGCAACAACATCGTGTCACTGGTGGACTTTTCTTAGATGTCGCCAAAGCCTTCGATAGAGTATGGCTGGATGCCCTCATATACAAATTACACAACCTGGGACTCCAAGGCTACATCACAAACATAATTAAATCCTACCTAACCGGTAGATACTTTGTCGTTCATGTTTCTGGTTCATTATCCACAAACCGGCCTATACGGGCTGGTGTTCCACAGGGATCCCTTCTGGGCCCTACCCTATTCAATATTTACGTGAACGACATCCTCACTACACACAACACAGCACTAGCCATGTATGCAGACGACACAGCGATCCTTACGCAAAGTGCATTTGTTAGTTCAGCAATACAACAGCTACAACACCACATCCACTCGCTAGAGACTTGGCTGACCAAATGGAAAGTCAAAGTGAATGTCGACAAGACACATGCCATACTGTTTACTACTAAGAAGAATTTCCCGACTCACCTGCAAATGTATGGTGTGGACATTCCCTGGGTCAAGCAGGTCCCTTATCTTGGGGTGATCCTCAGTAAATCTCTTACATGGAACCCACACGTTACACATATTCTCAGGAAGTTTCGAGCTAGTAAAGCTTCACTCTTCCCCTTAATTGCTCGAAACAGTGTTCTATCTATTGATAATAAGTTGCTCATTTACAAAACCATGTTGCGTCCAATTCTTAGTTATGCATGCCCCGTCTGGGCATACTCGTGCAAAAGTTTGAGAAGGCAGTTACAAGCTGCCCAAAACGGGGTATTGCGTATGATATGTAATGCCCCCTGGTACATTCGGAATAGCCAAATTCGTAAAGAGTTAAGAATAGAGGATCTTTGTGATTTTTATTACCGCCTATCTAGGGCATTTTATGATAAACAGGAACTTCTGGACAATCCTGTGGTTGTTAACTATTGTTATGATACTAGGGACCCCAATTTCAGTAAGCGCTTAAGGGCGATCCTAAATGTTAGTAATGTGTAATTTTGTATATGTGTTATGCAAATTGTTGCTCAGATTCTTTATTGTATATTGTTCTTTTTTCCTCCTGATTGCTTTTTGTTTTTACTAGTAGCACTAAGGCGTCGCACTTCGTATTTTGTTTCTCTTGTGTGTACATGTATTCTTCTGTGAAATAGTTGTTAAAAAAATAGTTAATTATGTATGGATTAGTAATTAGGTACTTAAGGAAAAAATGTGTATTTAACTATTAGCAATTATGAATTTAAACTCTTTCTCATTTAATTATTTAGCACATTCAGTTATATTTCTCATAATTCGAAACTTTTATCATGTTATTCGATGAGGGGTAGGGCTATGGCGCCCAGGCACCCTGGTGGTTAAGCACCGCAGTTCAACGATAAGAAGGCATATACAGTTACGGTTACATAGAGTCAGATACAATTACAGTTATATAGTGGTCATACCAGTTACAGTTACATAGAAATCGGACCCAAATGTTGCCAAATGGTTGCCTACTTTAGCAACGTTTGGCGATTTATCGCCAAATTTGGCGAGATAGACATTTACCTCAATTGTAAATGAACTTACCAATATAAGTCTGTTTTCCTGGCGATGCTTCGCACTCAGAAGTCTTTCATGTTATATTACACAATTATAATGTCACTAAAGTTATTTAAATATAACATAATTCGTAACAACATAGTATTTCATTTACGCCGGGATCATTTTTCACGGTTTCCAAGATGACGGTTTCGAATTTGGTGAAATTGAGGAAGAAACTATCGCATGTCTTCCCTGTGCGTCCTTACGGTGTAAAGATTAATAGTACATCCAGTCAGCAAAATGGCAGATCCGTGGTTAAGATTTTTCTAAAAACAAATAAATATTTCCTGCATTGTGATTTTTTGTTCACAGTGCCTGTGCAATGTATTACAAAGACAGTATTCTCTCTCGATGAAACTACCTCTAAATGTTTTTCGTAGAGACAAAAAAAAAAAAAAAAAAAAAAAAAAAATTATACTTCTCGTTTGCACGGTTAGCTGCATAAAATTGTTATTATAAAACAAAAAATATAATGATTTTAATAAGTCAAGCTAGTGCCAGTTTTAGGGTGCAGCTAATAATGAATAAAAGTATAAGTGAAGCACTACGTTTTATGCTTTTAAATTGCATAGTTTTTTTTAATAAAGGAAAATCAAATATCTTACATCTTGCTCTTTACCAAATGAAAACAGACTGGCGCATAAAAAATAAAAATACTTCTTATCAAACAGTGGCAACATATTCCCTTTTAATCGCTCAGTTCTTTTATTAAATTTGAATGCCAAATATTTTACACTCTCCCGAGTGGCAACATATTTTTTAAAATCACCGAGTTTCTGATTAAATTTGAAAAATGCGAAGTGTAACTCTTCACAGAGTTTCTGATTAAATTTGAATAATCCTAAGTGCTACCATTTTTTTCGCAGTGGGAGGAATATACATACAGAATCTTTATTATTTAATAATAGAGGTGGCACATTTTCAGTTTCAATAATATAGGCTACTAAGATATTAAAACCATTGAACATTCACCGTTAAACACAGATTACACTCACCGAACAACCACTGCGCACACATTTCTTTAGAGTCCTCGTGATGCATCCCGTACGGCCGATGATGGTTCCGCATAACACGGTAACAGTTTCAGCTCAGAAGTAGCAGCCCTAAGGTAGATTTTATTCATATCCGAAACAAAAAGCATAAAAATTATTCTTTGTAAAGTGACAACACCCTATTTCATTTTTTCAATAATATCTTTAACTAAAACTTGATGCAAATCTGTTAACTCCTGCAGATATTTAGAATGTGTTTCCTCATATCATAGTTTATTACATTATCCCAATTTTACCAATATCTTATTCCCAATTTTTCAACTATTTCCAATAACTTGCAACCTATATATTTGTCACAGGCAAGAGTAGGTCCAAGGGCTGTTCATTTCCGAGTGTCCTGGGTAAAACTTCATAACGCAAACGCGAATCATTTACCATTTCTATATTTCCTTATCCAGTTCTTCAGAAGAAAAAGAAATGCGAATTTAACGGGCGATTTACTTCAGAAATGAGGTTGAGTAATAAGTAAAAATATTGCTCAAATAAGACAAATGAAATGGAGACTGATATCCCTAAATGTATATATTTAGGCAATAAATATAGATATTTTTCACATAGATACTGGTACTTTGAATTAAAGAACATTACTATGCATTTCTACGTTGAGGATTATCCAAATTAATGACCCTCAACGCATATTTTTACTCAAAATGTCAAAAAAATGAATCTTATTGCCAATTCGATTATAAAATCGAACCTTTTTCTTTGGATAATTAGCTAAGCGGGAGAGTTTGCGTTCTGCTCGAGAGATCGATGACTTAGCAAGAGATAAAACCCTGAGTTTTGATGCAATAAATGTATATTAAACACTCATTTTCCGTCATCAGTATGCAAATGAAACTGTGAGTTAGTTCAGTTATCGTCTTTCACTTACGAGCCCGAAAGGTATAAAAACATCCTTCTCCATTTGATTTTGAAAGGAGAATTAGTGATTTATTACTACTCTTAAGTCGGTATTTCGATTAATCCTCCTAATAAATTGGGATAAGAGTGAAAAGCTGAAAATCGTGTTATCCCAACTTTGACTAAGGTAAATCTATAAAGCTATCACACATTTACGTTTCCGGTTCAAACGGAAAATATTTAACCAAAAAACAAAAAAAAAAAAAAAAAAAAAAAAAAAAAAAAAAATCTGAAAGTTATCAGAGTTTATATTACGCCCAAAGGCGCTTTTCTTTAACGTTTTGTGTTATAAGGTATTTCTCCCGCATTCATAGCGAGCCTTCTGGTGTAGTAGTCTGCACACTCAGCGCTTAACTGAGAGATCCGCGGTTCGATTCCCGCAAAGGCGTTGCTAATTTTCACCCTGCCTGCTTCCAAAAAATACCTAATGTCTCTACAGTGTGTCTCTACTGTAAGTTTTTAACACACTGTAGAGACATCATTATTTATTAAATATCATTTTCATTATTATTTATTAAATATCATGTTCGTCGCACTTAAACCATGAAATTAAATTCAACAGCAATATCACAAAATAATTTAAAAAGAGCATACCTTTAGAATTTCCGATACACAGTCTCGCGCACTGGAGATAAAAATGTTTCTCTTTCGGTACAGTTTTGCTCTTGTTCGCTTTGAAATCGTTGAATTTCTTAATCAAAAACTCATAAATTCTTTACTAAATATAAAATAGATAATAAAAAATATTTTAAAATTTAAAAGCTCAACAGGCATGTTGAATCCAAAGCGCTTAATAAATAAACTGCCAATCTTTAGGACTAATACAACTTAGCTGCGGCCAATTACCAGTTACAAGTCCTTTCCTATTAAAAGTGCTATTCATTCTTTTGGTTTGGAATATATTTATGCTTAACTACTTTTCTTGGAAAGAACAGGAATGGTTTGTGATTACTGAAAATTGCAGATTCTCATGAAGAAAACAAGATTATTCCCTATTGGTTACTAAATGATTTTTGGATACACTATTACCGTTTAAATAAAAATTTAGACTCATAACATTCTGCATCGAGCTTTCTTTTCTGCTTAATTGTTTTAATAATATTTATATTTCATTAAATAATTTCTTAAATACAGCTAATAGAAATAAGCAGTCGGCGGTTGCATTATCATGTATTATTTACGGTTACAATGTCATTCTTTGTGTTTTCTGATATCATAAATAAAAGAAGTTCTTAATACCGCGTTCTTCCACTATAACGCTTCTACTGACATCTTTTTCTGGTCAATTATTAATACCCAGTTTTAAGTTATTTAAAATCAAATGTTTCTATTTTATTCCTCATCAAAATTTTTGTGGAGTTTTCAGAACATTTTAAATAAAGATAAGGGAAGCATATAAAATGTAAACGTGAAGTTCGAATTAAAAAAATAACTGAAAATAGAGGAATGATTGCGAGGCAATTGGTCAAAAGCGTTACCGAATATTACAGCCAATGAAATACTTGTAACGCCATCTTACGGCAGGAACGTTGGCGAAAAAGGTGACAGTCTATCGCACTTTTAATGTAAACCAAGTATAAAACATATCTTTGAAATTGGCCATAAAAACAGACAAAGTACTTTTGGTCTTTAGATTTATTTACTTAATTCTTTATTTTTTAATTTAATTTAGTTTTTATTTATTTATTTATTTTTATTTATTTATTACATTTTCGATTATTTGAAGTAAACCATCAGAGGTTGTATAAAACGTATGGGTGTCTTAAACAGCAACATTTGAAATCTAGAAAGTATGGGTATCTAGCAAGTAGTATTTAAAATATTTAAGTGGGTATTAAATAAATAAAACTTGTACAGTACAACTCCAATTATCCGAATTGCTTTCAGGATTTCAGAATTGTTCAGAATCAACTGAAGAAGAAAAGAAAAAGGAGTAAAAGGGAAAAAACTCAAGAAAAGGAATGCGAAGAGACAGGAGAAGATGAGGATAACGTGTCACTTGAGGAACTAAAAAACATTCTTTTGAAAATTCCTGGATGTTTAGAAGTTAGTGCTGAGAATACAGCAGAATGGATGGTGGGCGATTCGTCAGACCCTAGGTTTCAAATTATAATGATGATGAACTTTATGAAAGTGTGAGAGAAGAAAGTGTCGAGAAAGAGGATGACCTTAATGTCGAAGTTGAAGCAGACACGGGACCATCAGCTAGTTGAAGCATTTACCGGTCTTGAAACTGCGTTGAAGTGAATGGAGCGTCAACCCGAGTGTGACCACATGCAACTTATCATTGTCCAGCGAATGCGCGACTTGGCTGCCCAAAAATGGATAAGACAGTCAAACATCATACTTTGACCAAGATGTTCAGCAAGAAATGACTTTCAGCGCTTGTAAGTGTTGTACAGTATGCTATATAATATGTACGTGAAAGTGTTTCCTTTTCATTTTAATTAATTAAAAGCTCTTTAAAAATATTTTTTTCTTCCATTTTAAACATACAGTACATACAGGAATTAATTAAAGTGTACGTAGACCTTTTTTTCGGAAAAAGTCCAATTATCCGAATTTTTGATTATCCGATAGGGATCCGGTCCCAATTGATTCGGATAATCGGAGTTTTGCTGTACAAACTTCTCAGACCTTTTCAGAAAAAAAGAGGAAAAAACGTTTAAAAGCTTTTTTTAGAATGAGAAAAGAAAACTGGAGTAAGACCGTATAAAATGGAAAGCTAACTTCACTAATTTTAATTCTCAATTAGAACAATAAAATGAAATAATATTTTTAGAAAATGTTTTAATTTTCAGGATAATTTTTGGTATTGAATTAGAGGGAAGCGAAGAATAATCCTACAGTTACTTACAGTTTCAAAATTATGGCGAGAGAGTTTCGAAACTCTTCAACGCAACACACATTTACTGCACAGTAAACGAAATTCCGTAAAATTAGTGAAGCATTCATTGTTGAGTACCTGTTAAGTAATAAATATAGCACAAAATCCAAGATCAGGAATTGTCGGGACTTTTGCGATTCCGAATTTAGATCAGTAGTTTAAATTTAGTACGGTATCACGAACACATGAAGACACTGAGACTTCTGTCATTATTTAGGTCAGATCGAAAAATGCTAACTCCCATTACATATATATATATATATTTCAGTTTCATTACATATTTCAAAATTACATATTACACATATATATATATATATAATGAAACTGTGGTTCATTACATTTGAATTTTTAGCCTATTTATATAAGAAATATATAAATGGCTAAAAATTCAAATTATATTTTTTATACCCGTTCTGCGCTATAGCTGCAGGATTTATTGTGTAATTTTTAGCCTATTTATATTAGAAATATATAAATAGGCTAAAAATTCAAATTAAAAAAATTAGAATAATTTTTTATATCCAATGCATATAGATGAATAATGCATATAGATAAATCCTGCAGCTATAGTGCAGGATTTATCTATATGCATTATTGCATATATAAATCGTACGTATAGAACATATTACAAATCAACTATATTGATATGTATTTTATGCTCATTAAAAGTAACTATTTCAAGTGAAATTACAATAACTCTTACAGTAAAATTTAATTATAACTTTGTATATTCCACAAAGTGAAACATGTATAATGATTAATAATTTGGAAATGGAAAACATTAAAAATATGCTTTTTGAAAAATGGCAAATAATATTAAGTAGTATAAATAAAACATCTGCTCAAAAATTTATGTTTGAAGAAAACCCTTGTTTATTCTTCGGATGCTGTTTCGGATGAGGTCCAGAAGGCGTTTATGAAATTGCAAAACTCAGCAATTATGTCGCCGTCTATGTTCAGATAGTGGACTTTAGCAAGTTTGTTATGACAAAGTAAAGAGTTGAAGTCAAACTAATGAGAGACAGCAAAGAACAACTAATGTCGGCAGTATAATATTTTTTATGAAAATCTAGTCCAGGGATTCTCAACGCAAGACAAAAATAGGTGGTACGTAAAGAAGCAAAGTATTTTTAACTATTAAATTCAAAAATTAAAACCCCAACATCTGATTTAGTTTTTTCTCTAACACCCGTAAATCTATGGGATCTGAGCTTTGTTCAAGAGTGGTGATGGTAGTAGTACTTTGTAGTGGTGTTACTAAAGGTTTTCAATTTTTATTTAGATGGTACACGTTAGTTAAAACGTAGATGGTACACGTTAGTTAAACTGCTGGTCGAGTCTATAAAATTCGTTACACAAGCTGGTCTAATCTATAAAATTCGTTATTCGTAATTAGTTCCTTAAAGCTACTTACAAAAACAAATTTTAATCTTAGAAAATATTATATACACTACTGTGAAAGCTTATGTCTTTTGAGAATAAGTTAATGCTATTAGTTTTTCTTTTTCTTTTTTTAGATGGATTGTTTATAACACAAAATTCTTTTAATATTCACTGATGTATTCCGAAATTAAAAGTTAAAAATCATAAGTTTTAAAAGTAAATTTCTGAATTTTTTTATCGATTAGCTAATTTGGCGCCTCTTTTATTTGTTCACCTGAGGCAAGTGCCTCACCTGCCTCACCCTCGTCCCGGCCCTGTCTGCAATGCTACTTGGGGTAAAGAATTTTTTTCTGTGGAGAAAAGTCCTTGATATGGCCTCTGTAATGCTCTGTAATGAATATTAAAAGAATTTTGTGTTATAAACAATCCATCTAAAAAAAGAAAAAGAAAAACTAATAGCATTAACTTATTCTCAAAAGACATAAGCTTTCACAGTAGTGTATATAATATTTTCTAAGATTAAAATTTGTTTTTGTAAGTAGCTTTAAGGAACTAATTACGAATAACGAATTTTATAGATTAGACCAGCTTGTGTAACGAATTTTATAGACTCGACCAGCAGTTTAACTAACGTGTACCATCTACGTTTTAACTAACGTGTACCATCTAAATAAAAATTGAAAACCTTTAGTAACACCACTACAAAGTACTACTACCATCATCACTCTTGAACAAAGCTCAGATCCCATAGATTTACGGGTGTTAGAGAAAAAACTAAATCAGATGTTGGGGTTTTAATTTTTGAATTTAATAGTTAAAAATACTTTGCTTCTTTACGTACCACCTATTTTTGTCTTGCGTTGAGAATCCCTGGACTAGATTTTCATAAAAAATATTATACTGCCGACATTAGTTGTTCTTTGCTGTCTCTCATTAGTTTGACTTCAGCTCTTTACTTTGTCATAACAAACTTGCTAAAGTCCACTATCTGAACATAGACGGCGACATAATTGCTGAGTTTTGCAATTTCATAAACGCCTTCTGGACATCATTGCCATTTATAACTTTTAGTCAAATCCTTTGCAAATCAAAACTCTTACCTGCGCCGATAGAATTAATTCATTTATATTACCATGTCTTTTACTAACATGTCGCAGTAGTAAGCAGTCTTCGATGAAATGTCGCGCATTCCATTCATCACTACCAAAACTACAAAGACTATTAGTTTGAAAATTAAATCTTATTAAAAAATATTATACTGCCGACATTAGTTGTTCTTTGCTGTCTCTCATTAGTTTGACTTCAGCTCTTTACTTTGTCATAACAAACTTGCTAAAGTCCACTATCTGAACATAGACGGCGACATAATTGCTGAGTTTTGCAATTTCATAAACGCCTTCTGGACATCATTGCCATTTATAACTTTTAGTCAAATCCTTTGCAAATCAAAACTCTTACCTGCGCCGATAGAATTAATTCATTTATATTACCATGTCTTTTACTAACATGTCGCAGTAGTAAGCAGTCTTCGATGAAATGTCGCGCATTCCATTCATCACTACCAAAACTACAAAGACTATTAGTTTGAAAATTAAATCTTTTGTGGTACGCCGGGAAGCGCCCGTTTCCAGCAATTATTTGATTGTAAGCAAAATCAAATTCTCATATTTTAAGGAACTTCAAGGTTCAATAAATAACCTTTTCCTTTTCCCGAAATGTTCCATTCCTCTTTCCAGCAATCATACAAAAAAGTCCTTTATCTCACGAATAGCAATTCTTTTTTATGCTTGAATCCTCGGCATTACCTATAGCAGCCTCCTCGGCCTGCATGTCGGCCCTCTCATTGCCTATAACACCAATATGGGTTTTCACCCAGTTCATTTTCACTTCACGTATTTTTCAACTTTCACCATGTTCATTTTTACTTCATGTATTTTTCAACTTTTACAAGCAGATCTTTTATATACGAGACCAAAATGTGTTATCAGCATCAGCTAGTGCTTACAAACCAGGTAATGAGTCTGCACGGATATTAATATATGTTTTTACAGTTAGGTTTCATCAATCCATTTAAGAGCAAATATGATATCATGCTGTTCAATATCCAATATACATAAAGAAGAAAATTTGTGTGTTTGTTCTCTAATAACTCAGTCACTACTATAGCTATCGTCGCCAAACTTTCTACGATTCTTTTCTAGGTCCTGGAAAAGGTCGACGTCTACTTTCTTCCAAAAAAAATATAGCTAAACTTAGAGATATTAATTAAAAATTCGGGAAAACGATAATTTTCGCATTCATTTTTTAGTGTGGCAACAGTCTCGCAAGCTGGAGATGAAAATCTGCTTTATTTCGAAAGTTCTTGCCACTGCTCGTTTTCAAATCCTAGAGTTTGTTAATAAAAAATTTTTAAGTTTTACGATGAAATAAAAATATGATTGCCAAACATTAAATAAAATATTTCCGATTCCAAAAATTTGTGGGAAGCCATTTCGACTACGTACGACTTTAATCAGCCGAGATATTAATTAAAAACTCCTACAGCATTAATTTTCGAACTCATTTTCCCCAGTGGCAACAGTCTCACGCGTTGGAGATAAAAATGCTTTATTTCGAAAAGTGTTGCTACTGCTCGCTTTCAAATCGTAGAGTTTTTTAATCAAAAATTTGGAAATTTTAAAAAATCTCTACATATAAAGAAGAACGTTTGTTTGCTTGTTCGCGTTATTGATTTCTGATCAATTACCATCAATTTTTTGCCACATTTAATCGACTAAAATTGGATATAGGTGAAATATTGGATGGAACTTGAGCCTTTACGACCATTTGATTAGAAAGACGAAAATCATTAAAAACAGCATGCCATTGTTGCTCATATAATGAAAGAGAATTAGCTTGTTTTTCTATTGAAATTTTTTATGTGGGTGCCATATCGCATCAGACTGAAAAATGAATGACTATGAATCGTATTCTTTAAATCGTTATTAGACAAGGATTACAGTGGTATCATTCTCTCTGTTATTAAGACACAATAACACGCCGAATAAATACTAATTCAGAAGTCAAACAACAAAAATCAGCGTTATATTTACAAAATTTTCACAGGACTAGTTTCGATGGTTTTACCGAACCACCATCTTCAGCTACAAAACCGCAAATGAATGGGGTTTTCATTTGCGGTCTTGTAGCTGAAGAAAATTCATTTGCGGCTTTGTAGCTGAAGATGGTGGTTCGCTAAAACCATCGAAACTAGTCCTGTGAAAATTTTGTAAATATAACGCTGATTTTTGTTGTTTGACTTCTGAATTCTCTCGTTGTTAGATGCATTACTCTCAACTTAACTACTATCGAGTACTTACGCTAGTATAATATATATCCATTTCCAATTGAACTTCGTATAATTATTGTGTCAAATGGTAAAAGAAACCGGAAGGTTTCGCATTTTAACGGTCTCTCAAAAGGGTCTTTTAAAGTTTTCTTACGCTGTCCCTGAGCCAGCAGTCTATTTAGTTTGCTGTTGCACACACTCCTGTTAAACAATTTGTTTTGCTTGTTTAGCTTCATCGTGTTCTTCACACTTACGCCATATACAATTCAACAGCAAAATCACAAAATTTTTATTTAACAAAATATAGAATTCCCACACTTTTATACTTTTATACTTTTTTCTCTCTTTCCTCAGTTCACCAAATCGGAGTTCAGTTTTCTTAGAAACATAGCCGAAAAATGTTTTTCATCGTTTTATTATTAACTTTTTGTGTGTTAACATTATTTATTAAATATCACGATCTGCGCACGTACACCATATAAAAATCAATTCACAAGTAAAAATAGAAAGCTATTTATCAACATATCTATAGAATTAGATAGCTTCGCGCGCTGGAGATAAAAATGTTTTATTCCGTACAGTGCTGGAGCTGCTCACATTCAAAATCTTTCAAATTTCTTGATAAAAAAAATTCATTAAAGTTAGACAGACTATAAAAGAGATAACAAAACCAATTCGAAATTCAAATTGGGCTTCAAAAGGCACATATTCGGGTACAGAACTGCATTATTCAAAATTTGATGGTTCTTGGTAGCGTCCTTTTTTTCACATTACAGAAAACTTTCATGCATTTATGCAGATTCTTTATTATTTAATTTCTTTAAAAATAATGCAGAGCGATAACATTTGGTGGCAACAGTTTGAAAATGCATACGCCGTTTATAATGATTCATCACAAATTCCCGTTTCGAGACTATAGCCCTATGAGGTCAACGTCCCTTTTGAGCTAAAAAAGAGAAGACGACGACGAAATGTTTTAATGTTTTTTTTTTTTTTTTTTTTTTTTTTTTTTTTTTTTTTTTTACTTATTCAGAAATGAATATATATTTTAGAAACACTTTTAAATGCTTTAAAATTGTTTTTATCATGGAGAAATTCTGGGAGTTCTTAAACTCGGTTTGAACTTTTTTATGAAATTATCTATTTTATGTGCACATCTTTTAGCCCGAAGAAAGCAAAGATTTACTCATACGATTTCGAAAATTTTACTTTTAATAATGGCATTTAGATTCTGATTTTAATAGCTTAAGATAAACTGATAGTTCTTTTTTATAATGTTAAATAAAACGCATGAAATTGTACAACTTATTATTACTGTTATGTTTTGAATTATTCTATACTTCACAAGCCATTTAAATTTTACATTATAAATAGTAATTTCATATAACTCAAAAAACTCTTATATGTTTTGTTGATTGATAGTTAAATGTATTCTCGTGGCTTTTTCTTAGTTATTTTCAGATACCTAAAGCTTTATAATAACAAAGTTTAAATTGAAAAATTATGTGAATAAAATTCAATCTGAAAAGTTTAGGGTTAAAATGTAAACAATGATATTTCTTGTAGATACCTTTTACTGTTGAATAACTGAACTTCGAAGCTGGAAAAGCTTATTGTTTATTACTTAAAATTACACATTTCGCAAATTAAATAGCTATGTACAAACATAAAATTTGATTCTTCAGAAGCTTGATTGTCAAAAATTCTTAAGCAATCAATCCTTCGCTACAAATATTAATTTGAATGTGAACAGAATCTATATTTTTCACATTCAAAATTTCTAAAAGTCCTGTTTTTCATAATTAATGACAATTGATCAAATAAGTTAAATAAATTAGCAAATATCCTTACAAAGTAATTATATCATGATACTGTATGCATTTCATCTATGAAAAATGCATGTTTTAAATTTTTATTGTTCAAAAAATAAAATAATACACAAGAACGTATGGTATTTTGAAGTTCAGAGAAGCAGCTTACATGAAAATTGCTTGTAATAGAAGTACAATGGATTGAAATCTATCATATTTACATTTGATGCTATAAATAGCACAATAAAGACTTTTAATTCTTTAATAACAAAGAAAACAATAATAACTGTCTATATATATAAATCAGTAAAAAATACAGGAAATATCTAATACTCACTTGCCATCGTATAGAATAAAGTAATCATTGTAATCGTCTGCCGGAGGAATAAATAGCGAATTATAAATCTCTAGAAGAATGGATCTGGCAGTACTGCGCTTGACTCTGTTTGGTATTGCAAAACCACAGACTTAAAGTAGAACAAATGATTCCTGAAAGAAGTTATCGAAAGTTGTTCAAGTGTTGAAAATATAGATCATTTCCCTAGTTTTTATGATTTTCTTGAATTATTGGTAGTTTCCGCGATGAACTTTGACAAAAGCCCATATTGTTTAATGCATTTAATGCGTGATATGAAAATGGGTGAAAAAGTTTTTTTTTATAACTTACTGGATCATTATGGTAGTTGTGAGCTTTCATGCGAAACACAGTGTCCATGCAGAACTTTTTCGGACATTCAGACTTTTAGCACGTTTAAAGATGAAACTGGTCTTTAATTTCACTAGATAAAAGAAAAGGAGAACAGGATGTATTTTTCCGTAAAGAGGAAATATATCACAAAAACAATTTGCAATAACAAATGCTTTCATTTTATATATGAAAAAAACTTTTTTAATATATTATATACATTATTTATTTTTTTTATTATTATTATATTGATTTTGCGAAATATATGTAGTATTTCCCACAAACGTATTTTATCTTTTGTAGTGCAACAGGTTCTTTATTATAAATTTAATTTACAAGCATCATTTTCTATAACGCACAAAATTTTCTACATAAAAAAATTAATAAAAAAAAAAATAATAATAAAATCTGAAAGGTTTCATATCTTAAATTACGTCCAAAGGGGCGTTTTTTTAACATTTTGCCTGTTACCTTAATTTATTAAATATCACGTTCTTCGCACTTAAACCATAAAATTTAGTTCAAGAGCAATATCGCAAAATGGTTTTAATTTGAGCATATCTTTAGAATTTCCGATACGCAATCTCACTCGCTGGAGATAAAAAAAAAATTTTTTTCTGTACAATGTTGCCATGGCTCGCTTTGAAATCCTTGAGTTTGTTAATCAAAAATTAGTTAAAGTTTTGCAAATATTAAATCGATAATAAAACAAATTCCAAATTTGGGCTTCCACATGCCCATATTCGCAGTAGGATTACGTCATTCAAAATTCGATGGCTCTATGTACTGTTGTTTTATCACAATGCGAGAAATATACATACATTTACGCAGATTTTTCATTATTTAATTTTTTTCAGATATAATGCAGAATAACATTTGGTGGCAACAGTTTGAAAAGTGAAACGGACATTTATAGTGAACCAACGCAAAAGCGTAAAACAAAAACAATAGTCCTTCAGGCACAAAGCCCCTTTGAACTAAAAATTTATTGGCAATTTTAATTTTTCTTAAACCTCACAACTTTTCAATTATCTATATATATATAAAGAAGAAAGTTTGTGTGTTTGTCCTCTAATAACTCAGTCACTAGTATAGCAATCGTCGCCAAACTTTCTACGATTCTTTTCTGGGTCCTGGATAAAAAAAAAGCTAAAATTAGAGATATTAATTAAAAACTGGGTAAAACGATAATTTTCGCTCTCATTTTTTCCAAGTGGCAACAGTCTCGCAAGCTGGAGATGAAAATCTGCTTTATTTCGAAAGCTGTTGCCACTGCTCGCTTTTAAACCCTAGAGTTTGTTAAGAAAAATATTTAAAACCCTATATAGTTACTAGTTTAATAATTTCAAGATTATGTAAATTATCAATGTATTTGATTTGAATATGCCTCTTGTTTAATGTCTACTGAAAGGACTTTCATTTTATTATTAATTAATGAAGCATATGTCTTTGGTGTTATATATATATAGGGTTAGTAGTTTAAAGTGATCATGTTTTTCATAATAATATTAACACTATTTTCAGTTCATCTTTCTTTACTGCGAGCATGATGGTCTGATCATTAGAGCGATAACTATGTTGTATATAGTATTATACGTGGCCGCCCAACCAGGATAATGGTTAGTGGCTTTGGCTGCCATACCGAAGGGACCGGTTTCGATTTCCGGAGAAGGCATGGGTGTTTTAAACGGATAGTGTCTGTGCGGTATGGGAGCACTCTAAATATGCAGTGAGTTGAAAGTCCTCTCGAGAAGTTTGTGACAGGAAAAGAGAGATGGGAGATCCTCAGACCCGTCCCCCTCGAAATGCTGCCTCTCAAAACTGGGGGCGGAATGGAACCAAAGTCGCGCTGCCACCTCGTGGTGCTTGAGGCTCTTGTCAATAACAGGCGCAACTCACCCCTTGCCAGATGAATGTCCCTTGCCAGGATGATCTATCAAGTAAATTCGAAATTCACAATTCTGGCTTCAAGGTTCACGTGCTTGAATGGAGGACTCTGTGTATTCAATAACTGGCGACCCTAAGTGCAGCTGTTTTTCCACAATGCCAGGAACATGCCTACATGCATATAAACGTACATATTTTGCCTTATTTAATAATGGAAATAATAACTATGACAGGTGATTTTTTGTTAATATTTATAACATTACAATTAATGTGTCTAACCTCCTTTATTATGTAAATATGCTACGGGTTAGCAATTTACGTGCCGCCTTGTAACGAGTTTTATTGTTCTCACGTTTCATTAGTTTCGCGTTTGTTTATAAAGGGAATGCTGAAATATATTTCTGCAAATTTTACGACAGAGTTTTTGTGGATTTTACTGTTTTTTATTTCCAAGCTCTCGAGAAATCCTTTCTCTCATGATGTTCCAACAAAATATATGGATCATAATAGGTCATTATTCAATGTGAAGAATGATTTCACGTACTCATAATACTAAATAATGTTAAATATTATATGTTGGATTAAGCGACACAACTTTAAATTTCATTTATTCATTTTTAGTTCTGCTGTAGTGTAGAATTGGATGCCCCTTCGATTAGCGACAAATTTTGTTCAGTTTTGGCGATGAAACTCCATTTCTGGTTACCATGATAGTTTTAAATTTTGTTATTGTTTGTAAATAAAATTGTTTTAACTTCCCGAATTTTTTAAGTGAAAACAGATCGATGTGTACATGGACAAAGTTAAGGCAGTGCGCAATGCCTAGTTTGTGCAATTCTCTAGGTGTTTTTTTTTTTTTTTTAGTCCAAAGGGATTTGAATCCCGAAGGACTATTAGTTTCGTTTTGGCATTTTGCGTCGGACTCATAAATGTCGGTTCACTTTTCAAACTGTTGCCACAAAATGTTAGAGTCCTGCATTATATTTGAAGAAATTAAATAATGAAAAATCTGCATAAATGTATGTATATTTCTCGTATTGTGATAAAACAACGGTACATAGAGTCATCGAATTTTGAATAACGTAATCCTCCAACGAATATGAGCATGTGGAAGACCAAATTTGAAATTTGAAATTTGTTTTATGATCGATTTCCTATTTTTTAAAACTTTGACGAATTTTTGATTAACAAACTCAAGGATTTCAAAGCGAGCAATGGCAACGTTGTGCAGAAAAAACATTTTTATCTCCAGCGCGTGAGTCTCTGTATCGGAAATTCTAAAGATAGGCTCGTTTTAAAACTATTTTGCGATATTGCTGTTGCACTGGATCTTATGGTTTAAGTGCGAGGAACATGATATTTAATAAAGAAAGGTAACACACAAAATGTTAAAAAACGCCCCTTTGGACGTAATTTAAAATCTGAAACATTTCAGATTTTTTTTTTTTTTTTTTTTTTTTTTTTTTTTTTTTTAAGTGAAAATACATCGATGGGACACCGAGTTTGTGCAATTCTTTGACTTCTTAATTTGCTTTCGTTTGGCGGCGATCTTTAAATTGTGCCTTCCGGGCGCCGAATTTGGCGTCAAAAAAGAATCGCCAAACCAACAAGGGGCACCCAAAGGTAAACTTTTACCTGTAGTTTTTTATTTTTGAAATACATTGCATCCCGAAAAAAATGGATAATTACAAAATGAAAGCATTTATATAAAGTAATGTATATTAAACTATAATCATTATGCTAATAGTCTTGAAGGCATTATTATTATTCATGCAAGATAATTTACGTATTTTCATTTTTTATATTTCTGATATTTATTAATAAGTGTCATAAAACCAGGGTCTGTAAGGTCCTTAAGAGTCCTTAAAAGTCCTTAGATTTTCTGGAATCGATTTTTGGTCCTTAAAAGTCTTTAATTTCGACCAAATCCGAAAGGAGGTCCTTAATTTTTATCTTCTGAAATTTTTGTCTGTTTTTACAACTGCCATTTTAATGTGAATTAGCATTTTGGACGAACATTTTTGACGATTCATTGACAAATATAATTATCTTTTGAGTGTGTGAATAGGCTCATGGATTATAATTCGTTTCTATTTCTAATACAAACAATGTGAAACTTAAGTTTCTGAGCAAGAAGTGAAATATATAAACATTTGGAAATTGCTTCATTTTTTCTAATGAAAAGATCTTAAACTACTTTTCGCTTTAGGGAATGTGAATTCTTTATTAAACGGTTCCAAATTTTGCGACTTATCAACATTTTGGGGATTTTAAGATCAGTTTCTGTAAAATATTTTTAATTCGGAAATCTTGGAATTTTTCAACAATATTTTTTTAAACATTATAACATTAATCATTTTCATTAAAATAATGGTAATGTATTGAAATCTCCCAATGGCTCTCTATCGTGGTTCTGCAGGCAAATGATGCCTGGAGGTCATTGTTACGAATTGGCTATCTCAGATTTCTGATGTCACTATCACAGCGAAATATGTGGGTTTGACTTAGACTCTATAATTGACCGAGCTATTGCGAAGAGCAATGTTGCCGGTTTCAAAATTAAAGCCCAAGGGCACTTGACATAAATAAATCCGGACTTGGAGAAAATCTCAGATGAGAAAACGGAGATAAGTGGAAGAAGAGAAGTACCAAAAGGAGCAAGACAATCCAATCGGACAAGTTCGCAAAAGGTGACGAGCGATCATAGCTTTCAAGGAGGACCGAAGACAATGGAAATCAATGACAATAATACGAGAAGATACACTACAGCAATAGTTCCAATGACAAATTCAAATATAATAAAATAACAACAACAATCGGTAGTGCTAAATACAACACAATACAAAACAACTACACAACACAATTTAAATACAATTCTTCAACGAAGCAACAGAAGAACTTCAATCAAAATCAGATGCATTGGAAGTGTAAATAGCTAACAAATGAGGATCTAAGTGAAAAAGTTGTCGTCTCCTCCCATGAAGGTGTGGGCTGCAAGTGGTCTGACGCTTCTATCTTCGAAGAGAATTTCATAATTAAAGACTTGTGAGTAATTAACAAAGTCACATTGCACAGCTTTGTTGAAGAATTTTTCATTAGATCTTCTGATGTAATCTGGAATCGTCTCAAGTTTTAAGTCTCTGTGTAAAAGTTTATTGCGGATAAGATAGTGAGAATCGGTAATAATGCGCAGAAATTTGTTTTGCACTACTTGTAATTGATGCAGTGGAGTTTGAGTGACCGTGTTCCAAGCAGGAGCAGCATAACAAAATATCGGTCGAATGCAAGTGGTATATATATGTTTTTTGGTACGCAAGCTAAGATTTGAATATTTTCCAATGACCGGGAGAAATCTGCATATTATGCCCATGGCTTTGCTCTTGACACTATTAATGTGATTAGACCATGTGAGCCTTTGGTTCAAAATAATTCCTAAGTATTTGGCCTTTGTGACCAGAGGAACAGCTTCCTGAAAAAGGTAGAGGTCTTTAAAAGCAATGTTTTTCTTAGTTTTGCTAAGAATTAAAAGTTGTGACTTGCTAGCATTGATTTTTACTCGCCAATTTGTGCACCAGTATGTGTGGGTTCGCTCTCTAACATGGACTTTTATGCTCCTCGCAGATGACGTATTCTGAGTGCAGCGCCACCTATTTGCATATTGCAGTTTTACTCAGCTACTCTTACTTGGCAACATATACAACTTTTACACCGGTTTGACTTATTTTTGAGGGAGTTATCGCTATTTTGGGGATTTTTTCTTAATTTATGATAACCAGTGTATTTGAAAGTTTTACCTCTTATACAAGAAGTCTTTTTCTTAACATGTTTATCTTTTCTTTGTTTTCTCTACTTTTCACTAGACACAAGTATAGAAAGATATCAAAAATGCTTCTAATCTTATCACATGGACAAGCATTTACAGAAAGAAATTTTTCTATTAATGACAATTTAAAAGAGTCATCTTATATGTCTCAGTGCATCATCAATGGCATAGCTAGGGTGGGGCAAGAGGGGACATCTGTTCCCGGGCGCAGCACCCAAGAAGTACCAAATTGATGTTACACAATTTTAGAATGGAATGTTTTTCAATCTTGGCATACAGAAGGGGGCGTAAAATCTTCAGTTGTCCTCGAGCGCTGAAAACTCTAGCTATGGCTTTGTGCATCACACACAGGTCTGGCGCTAAGCATATTCCCACCTGATGCAATCTCTGTGTATCCTAAATTCTGCTGCCTAGTGCTTTCCTAAATTCTAAAATGCTGCCATTTCTAGAATTTTGTTGTTCAATGTGTCACTAAATTCTAAAAATTCTACACTGGCTCTGTAACCGTCCCTTACCATACATCTTTTCATATTTATTCTGATACCTTTTCCTATGCATTCTAAATCCATTTAGTTTTTTAGAATAACGGAACTCTTTAAGGGGGCTCATACACCTTAAACCCCTTAACACCCTTCGAATATGTGACTGTTGCAAGAACTGGGATATTTTATTTATATTAAAAGCAATTACTTCCAACTTTTTACATCTGACTACATAATATAGCTGCTTTGGAAATTAGTAACCAGAAAGTTTGTGTTGCCACAAATATTTTTGTAATTTAATCCGCTTTGTGACAAAATATTTCGTCATGTTTCCACCTTACGCGCAGGATATTTTAAAAATGGTTAATGGTACATACTTGAAATTTTGTGGAATTCTTTATATGAGCCCTATTTTTTAACTGAACTAAAAAATCTGATGAATGTTTTAATATTAAAAAATTTTATGGACGGAAACATTACAGGTTTTCTTTAATAAAATACATTTTATAAACTCGACTCCAAATAAAATAAAAATTGAACATGGAATTCTTAGAATTTTTGGTTCACGGTAATTTCCAAATGTTATAAAAGCTATATATTAAATATGGAATTAAATTATGCAACAGAATGTTTTAAACTGTGCGCGCAAGGTGGAAACATGACGAAAAATGTTGTCAAAAAGCGGATTAAATTATAAAAATATTTGTGGCAACACAAACTTTCTGATCACTATTTCAGAAAGCAGCTATATTATGTAGTCAGCTGTAAAAAGTTGGAAGTAATTGCTTTTAAAATAAATAAGTTATCCCAATTCTTACAACAGTCACATATTCAAAGATCTTATGGGTTTTAAGGTGTACGAGTCCCCTTAATTAAATACAAAAATTCTAAAATTAAGAGGAAATATATTGAAAAAAGAAATCAAATACATGAACCGAAAGAAAATTATTTTTCAAAGATAGTATATACAGTTATTATTATATGTAAATTTAGCAATTGTTTATAATTTCAGCCTTTGCTATAATTTTCCGTTTCCGTTTTTCTCACCAGAATGAAAATCACTTAAAATAATTTTTAAACTAAGGTTTTGGGGTTGTAAGCTGAATTTGTTTCTGGCCTTCGCTTACACGGGGCATTGGTTCCTAGTCGCTCTGGTAATATGCAATTATTCGTCTTTGCGTTATCGCTGCTGATATTTGAATTTGTTACGCGATAACTGTTACGACGAGTTACGAGTTTGTTTTGACGTGTTACTCAGATTAAAATTAAATCGTGCAGTGTTTAATTACTAGTTCACAATTTTAGTTTGAATTTACTGTTCCTGCTTAATTGGATCACCATAATCTGTAATTGATTTTGCTAGCATAAGAACATGCCTTTACGTCCTAAGGTCTTTTAGAATAAAGCGGTTTATTTAAACATTTATCTGATTTTGTGTTTACTTTCAGAAATGGCGATAATTTGATTCACGTCTGTCAGAGGTTTTGGAATATTTAACTTTTATCAGATCAAGTAAAATCTCATAAGTACATAGTCGAGAGATTGACAAGTCAGGAGCTAAAGGGTATCGAACTAGCTAATTTAATTATTTGTAACTAACAGGTTGCCCTTAAAAGTTATCTCTGCATATTAAAGTGAGTTATTGCCTTTCATTAATCTTTACCATAATCAAAAGATACAGCACAAAAATAAAAAAAAAATAATGTAAAACTTAATTGTTTGCATCTGGTGAGACTTAAATAATGCAAACAGCGTATCACCTCTGACGCCTTAGTGGCTTATTGGAATCTTAAAATGCATTAACTGGGTTACAACAACTGGGTAACACGAAGTGTTAACACTAACTGCGTCAGACAGGCAGAGCACAGCTAACCTTCAAAACTTGCCAACCGTGCCTACATCAGGCTTTATGGTTTGATCTGATCAGCAGGCCTATAGGCAGCAGCAGCGGTGGCAACAGCCAGTCTTCTGTAACGAATCCTGCTGATTATGATTTTACTTCTCATTTTAACCTATGCCATTGGCATAAAATCTACCTGCTCTTTACCAAACCTCTAAACCTAGCAAGTATATGACAAAAAGAGATATAAAATAAAAAAATCAACTTAGTAAAACATAAATAAAATGTCACTAATCTTCTTTAAAATATGTCGTACTATTATAAGGTATTTCTCCCACCTTCTTAGCATGCCGTCGTGGTGAAGTGGTCAGCACACTCGAAGCGTATTCAAGAGGTCCGTAGCTCGAGTTCCAGTGAGGGCATTGCTCATTTTCCATCTCCTGCTAAAAGATTTCCTGCTAAAAGCTGAATTAGAAAGATCAATCTATCGACTTCTACATTACAAAGAGGACCTTCACACTAAAAAAGATTTACATCTATCCTATGCCAGCATAGAAAGCTTCCAAGATCCCCCTGACTTACACCCAGGAGATCTACCCATCCTTTCTTGGTGCAAATCGCCACCTCAGGACAACAAAGAGAGATTTTTTCTGACGGTTCAAAAATTTCAGGACGAGTAGGGGCAGCTTTCACGGTCTTTTCGAACAATGAAGAAATTTATCAAGCACAATTCCGTCTAAGCAATCATGCTTCAGTCTTCCAAGCCGAGTCCCTAGCACTCAAAGACGCAGCACTATGGTTAGGTACGCAACCAGCAGCTCACACTTCATTCTTCACAGATAGCATGAGCGTTCTGAATGCGCTGAATTCCTTTCCTCCAAAACATCCGCACACGGCAGCACTTAGAGAGATCTTCTTGACGTTAGGCTCTTCCATACCTTTAAAGATCAACTGGATAAAAGGACATACCGGGCAGAAAGGCAACGAACGAGCGGATGAACTAGCTAAGACTGCAGCTCTCAAACCAGAAATTGACAAGGAAGTTCCGCTTTCCGCAGAAGTTTCAATAAGGCTCCTCAAGACAGCATTTCAAGAGACATGGTCATCACGATGGCAGGAAGAAGAGACAGGAAGATTTACTTACAACATCTTCCCAATACCTTCTCTCAAGAGGCTGAAATGCAACCGACTCTTCCTCCAAGCCTGTACCAACCAGCGTATTACAGACGTTTCCTCAGAAGGGACGTGAACTGTTCTTGCGGTTTTCGCGGGGAAGACGCGGACGCACTTCATTACCTGCTCTCCTGCCCTCTTCTGGAAGCCTGCTCTCCTCTGTCTGCTCTCCTTTGCCTGCTCTCCTTTGCCTGCTCTCCTCTGGAAGGAAAGAACTGCTGTCGAAGGTGCCCTCTGACAGAGCACCTTCGACAGCAGTTCTTTCCTTCCGACTACATCACATATCCTGTGAATAGACTGTTCACGGACTATTACTGCAACAATGGTATCTTAGAGATAATGAAGCAAGTGAATGAAAATAATTATATCCAAGAAACTACAGATTAAAGTAAAATGTAGAAAGGCGGCCTAACCGTCAGATTGCTAGCAATGACTAGGATGACTTCCTAACCCTGTAGTGCCATTAACTCAGTTTGGCGGAACAGGTTAAGTAAAGTGACTATATCTGCTGCTTCCTAAAATTATAATGTCTCTGCAGTGGCGCCCGAACTAAAATAGGTGGTGGTTGATGATTGTCTACCACCAGGGTTTGGCGATTATGTCCCCTAATTCCCAGTCGCCCTTTAAAAGGGGGAGAAAAACCTTATAAGGTAGAAGATTTAATGCTACCCGATAAATTTTATAAAGTTTATATTTTATTCTCAAATTTGTTTTATAATTATGTTTATTAAATTATGTTTAATAATAATGCATTCTACTTGCGAATCTAATTTATTCTTAGAATAATATCCCAAAAATGAAATTCAGGCATAGCAAATATTTTTAATTTAATTTATTCAGTTCCCATTTGCTGAGAGGTCCTTAATTTTTTTCTTTAATGGTCCTCAAATGTCCTTAAAAATACTTAATTTCCATGTGAAGAAATGTGTGCAAACCCTGAAAACGTGTAGATTTGAAATACGTACGATAATATTATGACAATTTTATTACTGTAAATAAAGGTATAAACAATAAACTGAAAATATTGTTTTACAGCAATACAATAAGTGAAATTTTTATTTATAAATGTTCTTTTAAAGTTCCGTACTCCAAGTTTTAGATTTTAGCTTTTTAATCAAATCAATAAATTCCTGTTTTTCGATACATCCTTCACATACAGCATTCATATCAAATAAAATATCTTTAAGCTGTGTAATGCTTAACTTTTTTAAGTCCTCTTTCAAAATATTTGGTTTTATTTTATACCGAAGGTCGCATATTTGCTCATCCAATTTTCTTAGCTTCGTGCAAATTTTTATTGGTGGCAATCCCCAGCTCATAGGCTTAACCATTTCAGATAAAATTTTCGTTGGAGATTCATTCAGACCTCCAAGATAATAGCAAAATCGCCTTGTCGTGTAATCAGCTGTTTGACAGAATTCAATGAATTTCTGCTCTATTGCTTGAGGAGAAGGCTGGTGCTCTTCAGATAAATACTTAGTGAATTGTTTTAGGCTTTCGACACACACCTCACATTGTAGTTCATTCATATTTCTTCTGGGTAAAGTTAAAAGCACAACGAATAAAATTAAATATACTTTAAACATGTTAAAACTTGAATAACAAAATGAAATCAACTTGAATAACTTCGTCTAGAAAAGTAGAAACAACTCACAATTATAAATTTATTAATAATATTCTGTTGCCATCAATTTTAGTTCAATTCTTTTCACGTAATGAGTCAACGAATCCAATGAATATATATTAAAAAAAAAAAATTCTGAAATGTTTCAGATTTTAAATTACGTCCAAAGGGGCGTTTTTTAACATTTTGTGTGTTACCTTTCTTTATTAAATATCATGTTCCTCGCACTTAAACCATAAGATCCAGTGCAACAGCAATATCGCAAAATAGTTTTGAAACGAGCATATCTTTAGAATTTCCGATACAGAGACTCACGCGCTGGAGATAAAAATGTTTTTTCTGCACAACGTTGCCATTGCTCGCTTTGAAATCCTTGAGTTTGTTAATCAAAAATTCGTCAAAGTTTTAAAAAATAGGAAATCGATCATAAAACAAATTTCAAATTTCAAATTTGGTCTTCCACATGCTCATATTCGTTGGAGGATTACGTTATTGAAAATTCGATGACTCTATGTACCGTTATTTTATGACAATGTGAGAAATATACATACATTTACGCAGATTTTCATTATTTAATTTCTTCAAATATAATGCAAGACTCTAACATTTTATGGCAACACTTTGAAAAGTGAACCGACATTTATCCGTCCGACGCAAAATGCCAAAACGAAACTAATAGTCCTTCGGGATTCAAATCCCTTTGGACTAATAAGTTATAGTGGAATAATAAAAATGAATATGATATTTTCTCAAATATTCTAGGGCTGTGTGTTAAAATATATCATTTGTACATGTAGTAAATTGTTTCTGCTCTAGCAAACCTAGACATAATTACTATTTTCATCAATCTGCATAATATTAAATTTAAGTATCTATGGAAAGAACATGGCTTGAAAGCAGCTGAGCAAGGAAAAAATCTGATGCGGACACCACATAACTTCTTTATACGGAATATTAAATTATACGCATTTTTTGCTGCATTTCATTTAAACTTATTTCCCCGAATATCATTAGAGATAGATTTCTCATTCAATTAATTCAGTTCTCAATTCGCGAAAAGGCAAAAATGCATAAAAAATTAAAAATATTTTCATTACAAATCGCAAAATATTGAAAAAAAATGAAACACCAAATACAGTTAATTTTTTTAAATTATAATTAAAATTACAATTTCTATGCAAAAGCCAGCAATTCGGCCAGCAGACAACAAGGCAGATTTTTCTGTGCACAAAAAAAGTTTAATTTTGGTCCCACTTGGCAAAAAGACACTGAAGGTGCAGAAGCTAAATTCACTATTCTGCTGAGTTTCAAATGTAAACAAATATTGCAAACAAAAATTAGGCTTATCCGCACTTAAAAAAAATTTAAATTGTTGACAATTCTACAAATATTGCATGCAAATTAACTATTAACTAACTAAAGGCATAAAAATCTTAACCGGAAGATAGGAACAACATAATTCAATTATTTTTAAAGCAAAAAAAAAAAAAAGTATGCAATTTACCAACATATAAGAATAAAAACATTGAGCTCACTGAGCCGAGTAGCAGAGTGAGTATATATACATAAGACATAAAGTAAGAAACTTAGACTTAATGTTAAATAAAGACCAAAAATTTTGAAATTCACAATTAATAAATTTCAAATAATTCTATAAATGCAACAAATAATTAAATAAATGTTAAAACCAAAGCTTTTAAACAAGTAATACGCCAATTCTAAAAAACTTGTTAAAGAAATTTAAAGAAAAAAGAACATAAGAGGAATTCAATCAACTTTAAAGAAATTATGTTTTAGTTCTGGTTTAATCAACAGATGGCGCCAGTAACTTATCTCCTGTCCAGGCTTTCTTAGCTTATCATTATATCTTATCTCGTTCATTTGCGCTTTTGCAGCTGAGGATGATATTTCGGTAAAACCATCAAAACTAGTCCTGTGAAATTTGAAAATACAATGCTGATTTTTGTTGTTTGACTTCTAAATTAATAAGTTTCTAAATATTCTTACAGTTTTCCCTTTCCTCAAGTAATTTAGAAAGCAAACTTCCCTAAATTTAAGAATGGATTCGTTCGCATAGTGATTGTTCTCGTCTTATTAATTCATTTGCTCGTGGCTTTGTGTGCATGGGCTGTGAATGATGACGCTATACTAGGGAAGAACTTCAAGGAAACTATTGCTCTTGCTCTATTGCTCTTGATAGTTCTGAAGATCATATATCAGAGACGCTTTTGCGTGACTTCTGTAATAAACTCCAAAGCCGTATAGGCCAAGATTTTCAAAAGCGTAGGTAAATACTATTTCTGTCACAAGCCCACTGCACCAGCCGTTCAAAATTCAAAGTTTTGAATATCATCGCATGTGGAAAGACAGACCGACCAATGATGAGCAGGATGACAAAGGCGACGACTGCGAAAGACTTGCAAGCTGTAGCAGATGGCACAGACGACAGTTCCTATAGGACAGACAACACTAAATGATCTTAGGCCTAAGCAGTAACAGTGGACAAAATAAGAACGCGCAAGATTCAAGGTACAAGGAAGCAGATATGAAGATATACGAGTATTATTACATATTGTAATTTTTATATTAATATGGATTCTTGTTACAATGTAGGTTCTATTAAATAAATAACTGTGCGATAGTTACTGGTAGTTTATTCATGAACACTTTTCATTTGTTATATTTTGACTGCAATCTCGTCTTGCGTCCTTCGAAGATTGAATGATTCGTATAATTTTCCGTTCTATCTTAGTCCCATAATTACTGCTCCGTCGGAAAAATAACGTTATAGGGGCAAGTCTATTTAACATTGAGATAAATGGATAAAGACATATGCCTACAGACAACAAAAGCGTTATATAAAAACTTTTAATGCAGCTGTCTCTTTCTGCTTTTTTTAAAAATATTTCCAACACTACTGGCCTTTACCCTATATAGGTATCTCAAAGCACAGGCAACATAGGCAGCGATTTAGAGCACCTTTTGCCAGTTACATTTTTCTCATAACAGGCAAATAAATATAAGTATATTTCAATCTGTATTTATTTACCAAAGAAATATTGATTATATTATCTCCTAATATAAATTTAGTAGAATGTATCAAAATGAGGGATGATACATTCAATCATTCAATCGGTAGAATTTTGATACATTCTACTTCTGGGTTCCCTCATTTTGATACATTCTACTAAATTTATATTAGGAGATAATATAATCAATATTTCTTTAGTAAATAAATTATTATTATCTTGCAGCTATTGCGCAAGTATTAGAAAAAACTTGTTTTCGATTTCAATGAATTTTAGATCATTCAGTATTTTACTCTGTATTAATATATTAATTTATAAAGAATGCTTACAGTTCCGACTGCTTGGAATACTTTAAGTGCTAGAACTTGACCTGGCTTTGCCAGTAGTAACAAATGTAAATACTGTTTTGTTCATGTAAGAAATCAATATTTTTATACGATTTTGATCAGGAATTATTTTGGCAATAGTAATGCTCATTTATATTTCCTTAATTCTCTTCTCCCTCCCAGAATAAAATGATTTGACACTTATTATTTTGTTCATAAAGTTTCGTGTATAATTTGAGAATTACAATTTTTTATCTGGTGAATCATAATTTTTGTAATCTATACTATTTAAAACTTTTTGAGTAACATCTTGCTGTGTGATTATTTACTTTTTTGAATAAGAATTTGATTTGGTTTAACAATTTAAATTTTTCGAAGGAAATGAAAATCAGTCCACTTCAAATATAAATAAAAATTGCTTTATTACCAAACAGTAAATTATTTCAGCCATACAAGCGCACTGACCACTAATTAAAGCTTACCTCTGGTAGCAGCTAACCATGGATTATGAGGTTTATTATTATTATTATTATTATTATTATTATTATTATTATTATTATTATTATTATTTGGTTTTGTTTTGTTTTGTTTTTTCCCCCAGAGTCTGATAGCTTGTACATCACAGCTCAAAAGACATACTTTTAACTTAACACATTCAAGTAAATAATAATTTGAAGCTTGCCACTAAAAAAATAATTGTAATAATCCAAACCATTTAAATAAATATATAATTTGGTATATGTACATACCTTTTCATTTGCATGAATATAAATGAAATGCATATATATGTTTCCAAAGGCTATCTTTGCCCACATTTTCATGTTATTTAATTTTAAAACACTATTATGTGCATGTATATCTACAGGATCTTTCAATGTATATCCTTCACATGACAACTTCTCAATGCAACTCATTTCAAATTGTAGGGTTTCCCTTAGTTTACATAATAAATTATTTTAAGTTTGGTACTTTTCCTGAACCTCTCATTTCCTCGTCAAGATGCAAATAGTTAAGTGAAAAGAGTATAAATACGGACGATCATTATAGTTTATTCAGAACGTAATTTCGCTAGCCACCGCATGTTCCTTGTTTGTCCTTACTGTTACGCTGAGTTCTTATACGCCTTTTGGGCCATTTAATAAGTATATCTCCGGGTAGGTTGTTGAGTCAGCTTAGTTAGCTTTAAATTTAATTGTTAGTTCATCACTACTCTTTATCTTTGAATTTATTGTGAAATTATTCTTAAGTTCCACTTTAAGTCGTTGGTGTTATTGTAAAGACGAAATACATGCAATTGTGTTAAGAATTTAAAGAATAATAAAGGGTTATTTCCCCCTTCGTCTGTGCTGTATTTTACCTGGCGACTAAGAAACCTGGCAACTTCTCGCACATTCTTTCTGTGCGAGAAGTCGCCAGGTTTCTTAGTGAGATCTTTTGAACTTTATGATAGTAAAGAGAGTTAGATCTCACAAAATCTATCATCTCAGGTCTGGAAAGAGCCACCTGAAGTATATGCAAGAACTGTACCTAAAGCGAACTATCACAATAATAACTCCATCATATAATAAGCAAAAAATATTCACTTGACATATTTATTAAATTAAACTTGAAAACAGGAAGCATAATAGCTGTTTACTTATATATGAAGTATAATGTTGTTTTATTTTACTATGCAAACTGACAATATTTTGAAGGGAAAACTGAAACATATGTAATTTAGCAAAACGGTCTGTCTTGGATCAAATATGAATTCTTGATGAAATTTCTAAGAGAAACTGGCTTAATTTACATGACTCATGATATGTGTAGTGGGAAAATCATCAGTAAACGCATTCTGTTGCCAAGAATTAATCCCATGTTGCATTTCCAATGTTTAAGGGTTTTATTTTCATTATTATTTGTTGCCTGACAAAATCAAACTAAAAAATCTCAACATTCAGTTCTTAGAATGAAATACTACTGACTAAAAAATAAATTAACAAATAAATAAAAAAATTTTTAAAAAAATTTTCAAATATCACTTAGAGAAAAAAAAATAGTGTTGACATTTTTTGTACTTCTTAGAATACATTTAGCTTTAAAGATGTGTTTTGCTCAATCAAGCCTTTAATTCATTCCTCTTTGAAAAATTTCATCCGATAAAAGATACTAAAAATTAGACAGCGGATTTCTGTGTAGAAAATTTAGACATGAAATAAGTTAAAAGCGATTATATAAACTATTAAATGAATTATTCTGTATGCCTGCTTATTTTTTTTATGGAAATACTTGGCATTTTCAGGACACAAAAAGTGCTTCAAAGAACTTCAAAGAAATAATAGTGCAAACACATTAATCAATTAAATTGAAATAAATAATGGGATGTAATTTAAAAGACAGAAATAATTTAATGTAAGAGATTTAGATTTAAAAAAATTTGCACACACAAATGATTTATAAGATTTTATAAGGTTTTTATTTTATAAATAACTTTGAAATTGAATATGGCATTTTGACCTATAAACATGAGTGGATACTGAAACAGTGATGAATATATAAGAATATTATAATTTTCAGTAAGTTTTCTTATTGAATAATAAATTCTGACAGTCCAATGCTATAAGACTAGGGTCTAAGTTTGCATAAAATAAAAGAACTTAAGTAATTTCTGTAGCCTTTTTGTGAATAAACTGAAGAGTTTTTAACTAATTACTCGTCCTCGCTTGCAATTAGAACCATCATTAAATCCCTATTTTATCTAATCATTTCCTTAACATTAGCATGTATATAGATTGACTTTGTAACTGATAATTATTTCTTGCAAATTATTCTCTTGCTGGTGAACTATTAACAACACTTTCTATTGCTGAGTTAGGGTTAACAACCTTCGCTCTCACTACCGCCTGCCGTGTACCTCGGCTGCTTGTGCGCATGCGCGAACGTAGGTGGTGTGAATAGCCTATTAGCTATTTGCACCGTCGGTGCGATTAGCCACTGCGGAATGGAGAACGGGGTTACTGATCGAAGGAATCTTTTTGAAAAAGTTAACCAAAAGTCGCTGTACAAAACGATTTAAGGAAATAATTTTGGCTGCATTATGAATGTCCTCGTTCGTAACAAACCAAGGGACTTTGTAAATTTGCCAAGGGCCATAATATTTTGGTTATGTTTTCTGTTAGTAAATGCTGCTGCGCCCCACACGAGACTTGCGTAAGTCAGAATAAGCCTTATCATTGATTCATAGAGCAAGACCTTGTTTTTCGTGGACAGGTCGCTTTTTCTACCGAAAAAAGACAGTAATTGTGATTTGACAACCTTCGCAAACATGACTCGTCCAAAAAATAGAAATTAAAGTGCTGCCATCTACGAACGATAGTCGTAAGAAATTTTACACAGTCATTAAGTTTTCTAAAAGTGGCAACATGTTTTTGATTTTTGGCGCTGCGCTTGTAAACAAAAAAAATGTAATACTATGAAGTGATTTCAGACTATTAAATAAAAGCATGTCATTTCGATATTTGCCAAAATTTACGTAGCGATTCCATTAAAAAAACGCAGGCATTATGTCAGATTGTATGTTACATCTGTAAAATATACGTTACACTTTGCGTTTCTTATACTAGTATCTTGATCGAAGGTCGTCTGCTGATGTGATGGCACTTTCTGTGTCAAAGGTATTTATTTAATAAGAAAAAAAAAGTATTAAATGAAAGAAGGAATATTTTTGTATACTCGTTTAATCTTTTTCAGGATCCTGAATCCAGGTATGCATTTTTAAAAAGGCGTCGGTTTCCAAAGGTTCCTAAATGCAAGCTTAATAAAGTATCGTCCGATAAAGGATGGAATGTTTGTTCTCTTGGATTTGATGAAGGTATTGTTTCTTCGCCAAGGAAACGGAGTCGATTTGCAAATAAATTTTCATCAAGTAAACTTCTGAGTGAGTTTTTTTTTTTAATACTAAAGTTAGTTTTCCCAGTTTTGACTGTAATCAGCATTTTTCATTATTTCCATTCATTTAATTATTTCTGAGTTCATGATTCTTTTTTTCGTTTATATTATTCTGTGTAATTTTAGGAAGAGTAATATGATTAGTGTGAAATAATTAAAGGTCATGATACTCATTTACATTATTTTTGCTATAATATGCAATTAATCTGAGTTCATTTGCTTTCAAATACAGTGTCTCACAAAAGTGATGGGACACTTGTGCTTTACAAAAGGAAATTGTAGTAAAATAATTTAAAAAACATGTAAAAATGTTTTGTGGGTGTGTTTCATACTTAAATTTAGTAACAATTATTACATAACATACATTTTCTCAAAATATTAAAATATTAATTTAATAAAAATACAATTGTTTAGAACGGATCAAAAAATGGCTCACATAAGTGATGGGACACTTACTTTTCCATGAAATATTTATCCAAAAATTTTACTTTTTAAAAGGTTTTAATATTTTGTTGGATTTCCTTTTACTTTTAAAACATGATTTAATCTTCTTGGGATGGATTCGACAAATTTTTTTGTGATTTCTGGAGTAATTTTACCCCATCCTTCTTGAAACACCGATTTTAATTGTTGTTTTGAAGAAATGGTGTGTTTGCAAATTCTTGATTCCAATTCTTGCCAAATATTCTGTATGGGATTTAAGTCTGGAGATTATGGTGGTGTTTTTATTATTTCAGGACAGTTATACAGCAGCCAGAGTCTAATGTTCAAAGCAGTGTATGTGGGGTCATTGTCCTGGTAGAATTTAAAATCATTATGAAGGTTCAATTTTCGCACTGAAGATTTCAAATTTTGATTTAAAATGTCAATATACTTGTACTGATCCATTATACTGTCAATAAAAACAAGAGTACCAACTCCAGCAGACGACATATACCCCCTTACAATAACTCCTCCTCCACCATGTTTTACTGTTGGCACCAAGTTCTGTTTTCGAAATTCTTCCCTGGGTTTTCTCCACACCAAGATTCTACCGTCAGAACCAAATATATTAAATTTACTCTCATCAGCAAATATAACTTAATTCCAGTAATCAGAATTCTTATTTATGTGGGATTTTGTGAAAGCCAGTTTGAGTTTTCTATTCTTTTCATTTACGAAGAATTTTTTCCTGGCTGCTCTACTGTGATATCCAGCAGACCGAATTACTCTTCTAATAGTCTCAGGTTTAACAATTACTCCATATAATGCTTGTAAATCAGCAGCAACTTTAGGAGCACTCATTCTTGGATTTTTTTTAATATTTCGAATGATAATTCGCTTTATTCCATTGGATAGCTTCGATGGTCGGCCATGTCTTCTTTTATCCTGAATCATATGATTCTTTTTATATCGTTTAATGATATTGTAAACTGTTGAATGACTCAAGTTAACTGTTTCAGGAGTTTCTCTAATAGATTTTCCACGTTGAATATGCAAATTAATAACTAGTTTTCGAATTTCAGGTAAAGTTTCTTTTCGTTTAGCATTCGTGGCTGCACAGAGCTAAAAAACACAAAAATTCCAAAACAAACTGGAGAGAAAGACTGCAGACGATTATATAAATTACTGCCAATTGCTTTTGAGTAAAAATAAAAACCTAAAAAAAATATTTTTATTGTAGTACGTAGTAGTATCTAATGGTGTCCCATCACTTATGTGAGCCATTTTTTGCTCCGTTCTAAACAATTGTATTTTTATTAAATTATTATTTTAATATTTTGAGAAAATGTATGTTATGTAATAATTGTTACTAAATTTAAGTATGAAACACACCCACAAAAAATTTTTACATGTTTTTTAATTTATTTTATTACAGTTTCCTTTTGTAAAGCACAAGTGTCCCATCACTTTTGTGAGACATTGTAGAAGATTTACGATTGTAAAGAAGATTCATAGATATGAAACTACGAGTTTTCATCTGCATAGAACCCGTTGGCGCTGTTGCATTTTTACTCGCCAGGCTTGATGAGTCGAGCCATAAGCGCGATATTTTGTAAACGGGGCTATTAGTATATGTAAATTCAAGTTAGCAGACAATGTTAGTAAAAATTCACAGATAATAAGTATGTAGATGTAAAACTAACAGGTTAAATGTGATGTACGAAAATAAATTTGTATTAAATTCAAGTTAGCACAGAAAACAATGTATTAAACATAACAGGAAGTAAAAATTCATTTAAGAAATAACAATTAGTATTTTTATACTTACGTTTACATTATACTTATATGTATTTTCTCTAATTTGTATAGAATACTAATATTTCTATTACAAGTGTCTTTTTTCATTATTAAGTACTTTGCCTGTTGATTGATGTATTTCGGTAAGAGCCATGCCCATGTAATAAATTAATGAATGCATGACCTAACCATTTTACATAGTTTTCAGTATTTTTTTTTTTCCAAGTTACTTGCATACAGCTTAAAGCATTTTTCGTTGAAACAAATACCTGTCCTTTTTCATAATATATTTCACAATACAAATAACCTTCAACAGTTATCAAATTGGTGAATCTTCGGATTATGGTAATTTGGCAATTTTTTGGGAAAACTTTGGCGACCAACCCGGCTACAGCAACCTGCTAGTTTTGGGGGTAGGACGCCATTTTGTTTTCACGAAGTAAAGGCATTTCTTTTTTTACTCAACATTTTTTCCAACAATTTGGTAGCCGAATTACGCTTATACTAAAACTTTTATGGAACAAAGGTGCTTAATCAAGATTAGGTGCGAAATTGCGAGCTTGCCACGTTTTTAAGAATTGCATACACATGATATCCACGTACACGTCAACCTATTTTCACTTAAAAAATATCCCAGAATTGCACAAAAATGGCATTGCGCACAATCTTGACTTTATCCATGTACACATCGACCTATTTTCACTTAAAAAGTCAAAGAAAATTGACAAAATTCCAATTCTTCCTACTCTTGTAAAAAGGGCCAAACAAATAAGTGGGCGATTCTGCACTTTAGCAGCAAAATTGTTTCTAAGTGCTTAGTAGCTAAAATCACGATTGGAATTTTCCGGAAAATGTCTCATAATCTCTCATTTCTCTGAGACAAAATAATCTGTGATTCGAACTGTGTACTTCTCAGATTATTGCTAATGTCCTAGCTAGTAACCTTTATTGCCTTATCAAAATGTCGCCGAACTACCTGTTACCATATTCCAAAGATTAGCCATCAAATTTTCTTCAGTAGCATTGTTAATGAAACTAGAACTTTATACATTTTAAAATAATTATATGGGTTGGAAACCTCATAGTTCTGCGTGCTTACAGCTGTTAATAATTAAGAACGGCTGATCTTTAGAATATGGTAACTGGTAGTTTGGCGATATTTTGGAGGCAATAAAGGTTACTACCTGGGACTTTGGTAATAATGTGAGCAGTACTCAGTTCCAATTACGCATTATTTTGTGTGAGGGAAATAAGAGATCATGGGATATGTAATGTAATATTAATGGACGAATTACGGTTCTTTAATCGGAAAAGGGGGGAATTTGGAAAAATATCTGTGGCTGTATATTATTTTGTATTAAGCTTCATTGTGTGTTGTGTGAAGTAGGGTTGAATAATTTTGGGATTGTATGGCACTGTCTAAAGTGAATTCTAGATTTTTAATGCGTTTGTGTGATAATTCAAAAGAATTGGTTGAATGGTGCATGAGTGTAGGTTTAATTGCGGATAAGTATGAATGTCCAAAATGTGGGAATGAAATGAGATTGTGTGAAAGGAAGGATATTACTGATAAGTTTGAATGGCGGTGCAAGAAATCTGGTGAAAATGGACATTTTGTGAAACGGAGTGTAAGGAAGGGTACATGGTTTTAATTATAATTTTATTGAATCCATAATAAAAGTGTATCCACCATGTAAGCAAGATTCTGAAGAAGATTAGGTAAGTTAGTATTTTTAATTATTTGAGGATATTATTTTTATGCATTGTTCTAAATGTAAGGTGGAAGTAAAGTAATTTGGTATTATTGGGAAAATTGTTATTAGCAATAATTTAGTTTAAAGTAATTAGGATTGTAAGCTAATTTTTATTAATTTAATGTATGTGCTTATTTATATTTTAAGTAGTGTTTTTGAATTTAATTATATTTTAATTAAATGATAGTTATTTTGTGAATTGTATGTTTGTAGGAATTTGGTATACGTTTTAGTTGAAGTAAATGTGCATGGAAATAATTTAAATATTTGACACTAAGTATTTGTAATGTTTGCGGTATGAATTCGTTGGTGACGTTTATAATAAAATAGATAATTTAGAGGTAAAAGTTTTTGGATATTTTATTTATTTTATATGTGGAAATGTTCATATTTGGAAAGGGTATATACTTTTTCGTTATTAGGTAATTTCATATATGTTCTTTTTAACGGGTTTAAAGATTCAGAAAATTGTCATGCATTTTCGTGAAATTTTTCTAATTTATGAGAAAAAAGCAGTGTACATGGATATAGTGAAGAGTGTGCGCAATGCCATTTTTGTGCAATTCTGGGATTTTTTTTTAAGTAAAAATAAGTCGACGTGTACATGGTTTAGTGATATTTTAATTAAGTGATAGTTATTTTGTGAATTTTATGTTTGTAGGAAATTGGTATACGTTTTAGTTGAAGTAAACGTGCATGGAAATAATTTAAATATTTGACACTAAGTATTTTTAATGCTTGCGGTATGAATTCGTTGGTGATGTTTATAATATAATAGATGATTTAGAGGTAAAAGTTTTTGGATATTTTATTTATTTTATGTGTGGAAATGTTCATATTTGGAAAGGGTATATACTTTTTCGCGATCAGGTAATTTCATATATGTTCTTTTTACCGGGTTTAAAGATTCAGAAAATTGTCATGTATTTTCGTGAAATTTTTCTAATTTATGAGAAAAAAGCTGTGTACATGGATATAGTGAAGAGTGTGTGCAATGCCATTTTGGTGTAATTCTGGGATGTTTTTTTAAGTAAAAATAAGTCGACGTGTACATGGTTTATGTGTATGTGTTATTTTGGAAGTAAGGAGTATGGTATTGTGCACTTTTTCCCAATTTTGCAGTGAATATTTGTCATGATTAAGCAGTTTTGTTAGATAAAATTTCTAGCATAACTGTAATTTGGCTAGTAGATTGTTGGAAGAAGTGTTCAGTAGATAAAAAGAAAAGAAACATGTCTTTACTTCGTGAAGACAAAATGGTGGCGGGAAAAAAAAAGATAGAGGGTTGCTGTAGGAGAGTTGGTCGCCAAATTTTTGCCAAAAAATTGCCAAGTTACCATAATCTAAAGATCAACCATTAAGAACATAACGTGAACAGCCATGTTACAAATTAGCATTCACCCCTCCCGCCATATTTTCTTCCTTGAATCCCGGACTGACGAGCCGAGAACCGGCATCTTTCTCCGAAAACTTCTTTAATTATGCAAAAATATTTCTATCTATTCGTTGTTAAAAAATTCAGAAAAAATAATAATAAATAAGAGAAGAATAATATAAATCTCCAAATGCGAACAACGACAAGCTTCGCACAAGCGAATAGGATGAATTAGCTTGGTTACCAGGTTTGAACTATTATCGCCAAAGTTGGCGATGTTTACATTTACCGGGTTCTCTGCGGAAGTGCTTCCAAAACTACTCTTATGTACGCCCTCGCTTGGCAACAGATTTCTTGCCAAATATTTTTGGTGAGAAACTCCACGCTGCCATATTACTATCTAAATTTTTGGTCGACATTTCAAAGCCTAAAATATCTTCAAAAACATAGTTTTCGCAGGTGCAAAAACCAGGTTTTGAGCACACAATTTAAGCTAAAATTCCGAATCAAAAAGAAAAAAAATTAGATAGCAAAGTCGTAAAGTTTTTAACCAAAAATATTTGACAAGAATCCCTGTACACAGAGATCTGTTTTAACTTTAAAAAAATCACAGAATTGCGCAGTCTATGCAGCAAAGGAATCTATGAACTATGCACACCTCACTTAAATAAATTAACATAACAACAAATTACAAACAATACCATGTACACAGCATTCTGTTTAAACTTTAAAAAAATATCTGCAAATTGCACAATCTAGGTATTGCGCACTAATCAACAAAATAAACTGAAATAACTAAAATAAATTATAAACAATTCAAAAAACAATAATAACAACAGAAATTCATTCTAAAAAAACAATGAACATAACATTCTATAAAATAAGAAAACAACAATAAAATAAAATGCACTTACCATGAATGAATGCCTCTTCGAACAGCAGAAATATCAATTTCAAGCATTACCAAAACAATTTCACCACAAATTTGTTGAAAGATTTTCCTTTCAGAACAGTGATGGAAAAAACATATAAACCACCAAATAAATCTCAAAATCGCATTTCCGATTATAACTAGGGAATGTAGCTTTAACATGCCACATAAACTCTATCATATTTACATGACAGCCAGACTCACTATCCACAAAATTCATACTATTTTTCACAAATAAGTGTTCAAAAACCTTCTTTTCCGAAATCCTTGTAGAATTTCCAGCCACCCTAAAACAGTTTTACCAGGCATGCAACTAAAATTTTGCCAACCCATCTTTCATTGCATCATAAACCATTTATTTGAAACCACCCACCACATGAACCAACCAGCAACTAAAACCACTACAGTGAAATCCAAGTTTCCACATAAAAAGGGTTGCCATAGCAACCAAAACCATCGCAGAATACGCAATCGCACCAAAAACCAGTGCAGAACACATATCGCCACATTTGGCGACTTCAGGGCGTATATAAGAGTAGTACCATAAATATCATAGAATGACTTCGATAATATGAATTAACTGTTATTTAACCCCTTCGCGACGACTGTCACGTCTACGTGCCAGCAACGAACACACTAACTTCCCGGCCGACATGCAGGCGTGCCAGAGCATTTTCCCGTTTAGCCCCGACTGTCACGTATTTGTGCCCGCGTCCTGGAACGTTTTAAAAACTATAATTTCTGCCACAAGTTGGCACTGTATGTCCATATGGTTTCAGATACATGTACATTAGACCTTCTACTCGAAATGAGAGAAGTATGACTCACATACACGTGTTTTTGATTATATAAACAAATGTGGAAATAAATGTTTCCGAATGGCGTGATTTATGTCATCTCTTTAAATTCGCACATGGTAGTTGTTTATTTAAGTAGAGAAGTTTTATTTTCGCTAAAGCGTTGGGTATTTCGGTTTGCAGTTCAGTTTTTAGAGAATAATTAGATCTTGTTAGACGTGAATTCTTTCTGTTTTTACCGTTGAAATGTCGAAGCGTCGAAAATGTTTAACAGAGCATGAAATAGCAAAAATGATGCAAAATATTTCAGATATTGATTCTGAAACAGATTCTGATAGTAGTGATAGTGATACTATGATATATTCTGATCATAAAGAATCTGGTGAATCTAATGATGATGAGGACACTCGGCATACAGATGTCCGAAATGTCCTCATCATCATTAATCCTTAATTAATTAATGTCCTCATCATCAATGTCATTATTACAAGTGCAAGGAATGTAATGTAGGACTGTGTGTAGATCCCTGTTTTTAAATTTTTCATACGAAAAGAGAATTTTAAGTAATATATTTAGTTTTCAGATGTATAATGTTAAAAGTCATAAAATGGTGAGTAATGAAAATAAAATGTGCAAAATATGTATTTAAACAAGAAATAAGGTAATTAAAGTATATATATAAAAATATCTATAAAGCATAAGCCGTTTAAATACTCTATAGAGCATTATTAAACAATGCGTTGATACTTCGGAAATTTCATGGATTTAGGCTTAGTAGCAAAAAAGCCCCCGGCCCTGGAGAGACGCTCGCGGAAGACACTGCCGGCCTCCGCGATAAGCGCGCATTTGCGCTACCCGGCGCGAAGGGTTAAGAAAGGAGGTAAAATTTAAAATCAAAACCGTAAAGCAAATAAAAAAATATCTGCAAAAAGAAAGGTAAAAGTATATTTAAGAGTACCCCTTTGCAAAACTTGGTGATTTTTGGCAGTAGATGAATACCGAGTTTGTGCAATTCTTTGAATTGTTATTTTGGCTTGTGTAGCAAAAATCACCACTACACAAAACCAAAATAACAAGACAAAGAATTGCTCAAACATGGTATCCATGTACACATCGACCTATTTTTCATTTTAAAAAAATCATCCATGGCATTGCACACTCCCTTGACTTTATCCATGTACACATTGATCTATTTCCACATAAAAAAACATCAGAGAATTGTACAAACTAGGCTTTGCGCACTCCCTTGAGTTTGCCCATGTACACATCGATATATTTTCACTTAAAAAGTCAAAGGAGCACCCAATTCTACAGTAGAGGCAAACAAAAAATACATAATCTCAATAAACTACATTTTAACGAAACAATAAAATAACATAAAAAGGAAAAACATGTTATGCATTTAAGCACTAAACAAAGCAAATATTGACTTATTTAGAAATTCCTTTGCCTTCAGTCTGTGGCACACAAAATTCATTAATAGCATCCAAAAACTTCCTAAAATGATCTGAACTAGAATCCGTATATCGGCGGCGTCACATAAATTCACAAAAATAAGAGTAAAAAACATAGTTCTGGACTGTCTGGAAAATGGCTACTAAGTAAACCTTCATTTACACACCAGTCAATTAATGCACTCTTCCCCTTTCGTTTCAAATCGTACATCCTACTACATTCAGCCATTGTACCGTCTAAACAATGAAACAAGCAATGCACTTTCTAACCAACACACATCACAAAAGCCCTTACAAAACATCCCATGTTTCAAAATTTCCTGGAATAATGCAAACGTCTACGTCATAATAAGGTTTCCATAACATTCAACTACTTAGGTTACCATAAATGAAGCAACAACTTCACGATAATACAAGGGTACCCTATAAAAAAAATCAATAATATTTTATAAGACAAATTTCAGAATAAAAACAAAACAAAAAAAAATTAAGAAAAAAAGTCTTTTGAATTTCATTAAGATATTTCAGGAAGAAAATATAGCTTTCTCTTCCTGAGAAGTGAAAAGGGGACGGGAAGCAAAATATAACAAGAAAGGAATTTGAATACAGTTTTTCATTGCAGAGCAGTTGACTTAGCCTAAGAAAATTGTTTTCTAATTGTTAAAATAACATGAAAAGTGAGAAATTAAAATTTTTAAGAATGTCACTACGTAGAATAAAATAAATTTTTTACGTCATACAAAATCTAAGCCAGTTGCTTATAAAGTTGGCATTTTGTAGATGTGGGCACTTCATTAGATATAAAAAATAATAAAACTTTTTTACTTCCTTGTACAAAGTAGAGGAAATATTGTAATTGTGGAAAATTTTGGTTTTCAGATTTCAGTAGAAATACCCATTTTGACTACTTTTGTGTGACGTCTTTGTGTACGGACAGAATAATGGAAACTACTCCAAAAAGTATTCGAAATTGATTTTTTGGTACTTTTCCTTTTTGGCGGCACGAATCTCGCCAAGCAGACTTTATCAGCGACAACATACAGTAAAAATGTTAACAAGTGTTAATTCTAAGAATTTTGTAGTTTGAATTTTATTATTATTTTTTTCATTTTAATATTGCTTAAAATTTTGTAAAAAGCCAATAAATAAATGCAATAAATTTGTAAAAAGACATTAATTTAAGAATTTACTATGCTTTTGGGATTCAACATCCTGATTTGTCGGCTCATATCACGTGACTCCAAGGTTATTCTCATCTCACGTAAACTACGCTACAAAAATCTAATCCTGCCAGTAATTATTTACATTAATTTCAAGTTAAATCTTAAAATTGGCATACAAATTTAAAAAAAGAATTATTTCAATTCGTACGAATAGCTTACTCAGAAATTATGTAAAACCGCAGTGCTTTATTTCACTAGTGTATTGTCATCTGAATTGATGAATTTAATCCTTGACCTTGCCTTTTCTGTATTTTCGCCTTCGGGTGAGCCGTATGATTGCATCCTAATTGACTTAATTACCGCGAGCGGCATCTCTGATAAAAATTCTATGTAATTGTATGCCAGTATTGAAAGAAATAATCAATATGATAAGAAATAGCTGCGAATTGTTTTGAAAACGAGGCGTAAAAGGTTACCAGTGAAGATATTCCATTTTGCACCAGTTTCATCATTACTGACGATTTTATCGCCTGCGCCGGCAAAACAGAAAAGTACCAATTTTTTTTTGTGTCATCTGTACATACATATATATCTCACATAACTGATAAACAATTAAAACATTGAAAAAATGTATATGGGACTTCTATAACATCTAATTAGGCACCTCCTTTTTTATTGCAATTAGCAGTAGCAAAAGTGTGTTATGTGACTTAAAAGTACTTACCTTGTCTTTATTTTTGTAAATGTTGGCCGTATACATATACTTCCAATTACAGAAGTGTTTTAAATGACAAAAATATTCATGTTTTAGCAATTTCAAATTTAGAAAAAAAAATTAATTTTGAACAAATAACAAAATGTAACTTTTAATGCAGTCTTTCAGCTCCTATATTTATATCTGGGAAAGTTTTATGTTACTTATGGCGGGGCGGGGGCAAATATGAGATGTTTGACTCCTGTGCAACAAAAATTGACATGGATATTTAATTTCAAGATTTGCAATTTTTTATGTCATTTTAAACTTGCCTTGAGGGATTGGTTAGTTAAGCTAGAATAATTTGAGGTAAAAGTATATTTTAGGGTATCCCTTGGCAAAAATTCGCGGTACATGGATACTAAATTTGTGCAATTCTTTGACTTGTTATTTTGACTTTGTGAAGCGGCGGTTTTTGCCCTAAAAATCTCTGCTACACAAAGCCAAAATAACAAGACCAGGAATTGCACAAATTCGGTATCCATGTACACATCAACCTATTTTTCACTTAAAAAAAATCCCAGAATTGCACGAAGAATGGCATTTTGCACTCCCTTTATCCATGTACACATCAACCTATTTTCACTTAAAAAAGCATCAGAGAATTGCACGAACTGGGCTAAATCACACAAAGACAAAATAGCAAGACAAAGAACTGCACAAACTCTGTATCCATGTACTCATCGACCTATTTTCACTTAAAAAAAGTTCCAGAATTGCACAAAAATGGCTTTGCCCACTCCCTTGACTTTATCCATGTACACATCGACCTATTTTCACTTAGAAAAACATCAGAGAATTGCACAAACTATGCCTTACGTACACCCTTGAGTTTGTCCATGTACACATTGATATATTTTCAAAAGAGCACCCAGTTCTACACTAGAGGCAAACAAAAAATACATAATCTCAGCCAATAAACTACATTTTTAACCAAACAATAAAATAACATAAAAAAGGAAAAACCTGTTATGTAGTTTAGCATTACACAAAGCAAATATCCACTTACCTTATTTAGAAATTCGTCCGTCTTCATTCTGTGGCACACAAAATTCTTTAACAGCATCCAAAAACTTCCTAAAATGATCTGAACTACAATCCGTATATCGGCGTCGCAACATAAATTCACAAAAATAAGAGTCAAAAACGTAGTTCCGAACTGTTCAGAAAATGGCTACTAAGTAAACCTTCATTTACACACCAGTCAATTAATGCACTCTTCTCGTTTCGTTTCAAATCATACAGAAACTTCAAATTAATCCTACTACATTCAGCCACTGTACCATCTAAACAATGAAACAAGTAATGTACTTCTAAGCAACACACACCACAAAAGCCCGTGCAAAACATCCCGTGATTCAAAACTTCCCAGAATAATGCAAACGATTACGTAATAATGGGGTTTCCATAACATTCAACTACTCAGCTTACCATAAATGTAACAACAATTTGGCGATAAATGAAACAACTTGGCGATAAATGAAACAACAACTTTGTGATAATGCCAGGGGTACCTTAGAGTCAACTCTAACCTAATTTGAGGAAATAAGTTTAAATGAAATGCAGCAAAAAAAAAAAAAAAAAATGTGTAATTTAATAGGCATACAAAGAATTAATGTGGTATCCAAATGAGATTTTTTCCATTTAGTTACGATAAGCATACTAAAATTCAAGATATGAGGATAAATAAATGAGGATAAATAATGTGAAATCAGAACTAAAAAAAAATGCATCTGTAGCATATGCAGAAAAGAAACCAAATACAATCAAAAGTCGTTAATCCGGACTCGTCGGGACTTTGGCGATTCCGGATTATCGATTTTTCTGGATTATAAATCATCAGTTTAAATCTGGTAAGATGGCATGCAGAAATTATAAAATTAAAAATATGAAACCGTAATTTATGAAACAAAGAACAATTATGATCTAAAGGGTATCAAAATTTACAAAAAAAAAAAAAAAAAAGCTTAATATTTATTTGTTTACTTTATTAAACATTTCTTTAAATGCAAGTTGTTATGTTGCTTCGTTTTATGTGATAATACTTTCTCTTTAATTCTATAAACAGACATAATTTCTTGTTCAGTTACAAAGTTCCACTGTTCAAGTCCTATAATTGCTGTGTCGAGAATACCGACTAATTTGTCAATCGAAATTTTTTTGTTTTCAATAACCTCTGTGTCTCTTTCTTCACTATCGGAAGCGAATTATAATGAGGAGGAATTTGATTTAAATCATCTCAAAGATGGAGTACATCGAGATGAAATACTACATTTAGTAAGGAATTATAAGCCAAATAAAATAAAAACATCTGCCCTGAAGATAAGAATAGTGCTGACAGATCAACTTCCAATTCATTGTGCCCCCCCCCCCCCCCGCCCGCAGAGCAGCGTGAAATTGATAAACATATTTCGGAATGGTTAGAGAAAAGAAAGATATGCCTTAATCCATGTTTTGCAGCAATTCCACTTTTTGTTTAATGGAATTCGAAACTACTTTCGCTTTGTAGATCCTTTACATATTAGTAAATATATATCGGAAATTCTATTTGACATAATCGGAAGTTCAAGCTTACTTTTATAAAATTGCTCTAACAGTCTGCAAAAAATAATAAGCCGCATCCAATTCGAAGTTTAAGGAACAACGCAATCTGCAACATTAACTGAATTAGATAATTTTAGCTTAGCTTATACCGTCCGTTATACATTAAATGTGCATGCATAAACGTATTATTCCGGATTATAGATCATTCTGGATTATGGGTGTCCGAATTAACGACTTTTGACTGTATTACTGTTCAGTATTAAAAATTTTTCCTTTTAATTTGAAATGATTAAAGACATATATTTGAAATGATTAAAGACATATTAATTGTATGTTAGTATTCACATATTATTATCTTGCATGCCCAACAGCATTCTACATTTTATTTTTCATAGAAAAAATGAAGAACTTATATACATAGTTTTTCAGAAGCCTAATGCTTTCTCATAACAGAAGTAATACAGTCAAAAGTCGTTAATCCGGACTCATCGGGACTTCGGCGATTCCGGATTATAGATCATCAGTTTAAATCTCGTAAGATCGCATGCAGAAATTCTAAAATTAAAAATATGAAACCGTAATTTATGAAATAAAGAACAATTATGATCTAAAGGGTATCAAAATTTACAAAAAAAAAAAAAAAGGCTTAATATTTATTTGTTTACTTTATTAAACATTTCTTTCAATGTAAGTTGTTTAAGTTGCTTCGTTTTATGTGATAATACTTTCTCTTTAATTCTATAAACAGACATAAATTCTTGTTCAGTTACAAAGTTCTGCTGTTCAAGTCCCATTAATTGCTGTGCCGAGAATACCGACTAACTTGTCAATCGAAATTTTTTCGTTTTTACTAACCTCTCTGTCACATTCTTCATATCTTTATCCATTTTTTTGCAGCAATTCAACTTTTTGTTTGTTGGACACCGAAACATACTTTCGTTTTGTAGATCCTTTGGAAGTTCCTGCATCGGAAATTCTATTTGACATAATCGAAAGTTCAAGTTTACTTTTATAAAATTGTTCTTACAGTCTGCAAAAAATAATAAGCGGGATCCAATTCGAAGATTAAGGAACAACGCAATCATTAACATTAACTGAAATAGATAATTAGATAATTTTAGCTTACACCATCCGTTATACATTAAACGCGCAGGCGAAAATGTATTCTGCACTTGCGCACACGCATATGCGCAGTAGTCAAGGTCTTACGCGCACACGTAAAACGCTTAAGAAAGAAGGTAAAATTTAAAATCAAAACCGTAAAGCAAATAAAAAAATATCTGCAAAAAGAAAGGTAAAAGTATATTTAAGAGTACCCCTTTGCAAAACTTGGTGATTTTTGGCAGTAGATGAATACCGAGTTTGTGCAATTCTTTGAATTGTTATTTTGGCTTGTGTAGCAAAAATCACCACTACACAAAACCAAAATAACAAGACAAAGAATTGCTCAAACATGGTATCCATGTACACATCGACCTATTTTTCATTTTAAAAAAATCATCCATGGCATTGCACACTCCCTTGACTTTATCCATGTACACATTGATCTATTTCCACATAAAAAAACATCAGAGAATTGTACAAACTAGGCTTTGCGCACTCCCTTGAGTTTGCCCACTCCCTTGAGTTTGCCCATGTACACATCGATATATTTTCACTTAAAAAGTCAAAGGAGCACCCAATTCTACAGTAGAGGCAAACAAAAAATACATAATCTCAATAAACTACATTTTAACGAAACAATAAAATAACATAAAAAGAAAAAACATGTTATGCATTTAAGCACTAAACAAAGCAAATATTGACTTATTTACTAAACAAAGCAAATATTGACTTATTTAGAAATTCCTTTGCCTTCAGTCTGTGGCACACAAAATTCATTAATAGCATCCAAAAACTTCCTAAAATGATCTGAACTAGAATCCGTATATCGGCGGCGTCACATAAATTCACAAAAATAAGAGTAAAAAACATAGTTCCGGACTGTCTGGAAAATGGCTACTAAGTAAACCTTCATTTACACACCAGTCAATTAATGCACTCTTCCCCTTTCGTTTCAAATCGTACATCCTACTACATTCAGCCATTGTACCGTCTAAACAATGAAACAAGCAATGCACTTTCTAACCAACACACATCACAAAAGCCCTTACAAAACATCCCATGTTTCAAAATTTCCTGGAATAATGCAAACGACTACGTCATAATAAGGTTTCCATAACATTCAACTACTCAGGTTACCATAAATGAAGCAACAACTTCACGATAATACAAGGGTACCCTATAAAAAAAATCAATAATATTTTATAAGACAAATTTCAGAATAAAAACAAAACAAAAAAAAATTAAGAAAAAAAGTCTTTTGAATTTCATTAAGATATTTCAGGAAGAAAATATAGCTTTCTCTTCCTGAGAAGTGAAAAGGGGGCGGGAAGCAAAATATAACAAGAAAGGAATTTGAATACAGTTTTTCATTGCAGAGCAGTTGACTTAGCCTAAGAAAATTGTTTTCTAATTGTTAAAATAACATGAAAAGTGAGAAATTAAAATTTTTAAGAATGTCACTACGTAGAATAAAATAAATTTTTTACGTCATACAAAATCTAAGCCAGTTGCTTATAAAGTTGGCATTTTGTAGATGTGGGCACTTCATTAGATATAAAAAATAATAAAACTTTTTTACTTCCTTGTACAAAGTAGAGGAAATATTGTAATTGTGGAAAATTTTGGTTTTCAGATTTCAGTAGAAATACCCATTTTGACTACTTTTGTGTGACGTCTTTGTGTACGGACAGAATAATGGAAACTACTCAAAAAAGGATTCGAAATTGATTTTTTGGTACTTTTCCTTTTTGGTGGCACGAATCTCGCCAAGCAGACTTTATCAGCGACAACATACAGTAAAAATGTTAACAAGTGTTAATTCTAAGAATTTTGTAGTTTGAATTTTATTATTATTTTTTTCATTTTAATATTGCTTAAAATTTTGTAAAAAGCCAATAAATAAATGCAATAAATTTGTAAAAAGACATTAATTTAAGAATTTACTATGCTTTTGGGATTCAACATCCTGATTTGTCGGCTCATATCACGTGACTCCAAGGTTATTCTCATCTCACGTAAACTACGCTACAAAAATCTAATCCTGCCAGTAATTATTTACATTAATTTCAAGTTAAATCTTAAAATTGGCATACAAATTTAAAAAAAGAATTATTTCAATTCGTACGAATAGCTTACTCAGAAATTATGTAAAACCGCAGTGCTTTATTTCACTAGTGTATTGTCATCTGAATTGATGAATTTAATCCTTGACCTTGCCTTTTCTGTATTTTCGCCTTCGGGTGAGCCGTATGATTGCATCCTAATTGACTTAATTACCGCGAGCGGCATCTCTGATAAAAATTCTATGTAATTGTATGCCAGTATTGAAAGAAATAATCAATATGATAAGAAATAGCTGCGAATTGTTTTGAAAACGAGGCGTAAAAGGTTACCAGTGAAGATATTCCATTTTGCACCAGTTTCATCATTACTGACGATTTTATCGCCTGCGCCGGCAAAACAGAAAAGTACCAATTTTTTTTTGTGTCATCTGTACATACATATATATCTCACATAACTGATAAACAATTAAAACATTGAAAAAATGTATATGGGACTTCTATAACATCTAATTAGGCACCTCCTTTTTTATTGCAATTAGCAGTAGCAAAAGTGTGTTATGTGACTTAAAAGTACTTACCTTGTCTTTATTTTTGTAAATGTTGGCCGTATACATATACTTCCAATTACAGAAGTGTTTTAAATGACAAAAATATTCATGTTTTAGCAATTTCAAATTTAGAAAAAAAAATTAATTTTGAACAAATAACAAAATGTAACTTTTAATGCAGTCTTTCAGCTCCTATATTTATATCTGGGAAAGTTTTATGTTACTTATGGCGGGGCGGGGGCAAATATGAGATGTTTGACTCCTGTGCAACAAAAATTGACATGGATATTTAATTTCAAGATTTGCAATTTTTTATGTCATTTTAAACTTGCCTTGAGGGATTGGTTAGTTAAGCTAGAATAATTTGAGGTAAAAGTATATTTTAGGGTATCCCTTGGCAAAAATTCGCGGTACATGGATACTAAATTTGTGCAATTCTTTGACTTGTTATTTTGACTTTGTGAAGCGGCGGTTTTTGCCCTAAAAATCTCTGCTACACAAAGCCAAAATAACAAGACCAGGAATTGCACAAATTCGGTATCCATGTACACATCAACCTATTTTTCACTTAAAAAAAATCCCAGAATTGCACGAAGAATGGCATTTTGCACTCCCTTTATCCATGTACACATCAACCTATATTCACTTAAAAAAGCATCAGAGAATTGCACGAACTGGGCTAAATCACACAAAGACAAAATAGCAAGACAAAGAACTGCACAAACTCTGTATCCATGTACTCATCGACCTATTTTCACTTAAAAAAAGTTCCAGAATTGCACAAAAATGGCTTTGCCCACTCCCTTGACTTTATCCATGTACACATCGACCTATTTTCACTTAGAAAAACATCAGAGAATTGCACAAACTATGCCTTACGTACACCCTTGAGTTTGTCCATGTACACATTGATATATTTTCAAAAGAGCACCCAGTTCTACACTAGAGGCAAACAAAAAATACATAATCTCAGCCAATAAACTACATTTTTAACCAAACAATAAAATAACATAAAAAAGGAAAAACCTGTTATGTAGTTTAGCATTACACAAAGCAAATATCCACTTACCTTATTTAGAAATTCGTCCGTCTTCATTCTGTGGCACACAAAATTCTTTAACAGCATCCAAAAACTTCCTAAAATGATCTGAACTACAATCCGTATATCGGCGTCGCAACATAAATTCACAAAAATAAGAGTCAAAAACGTAGTTCCGAACTGTTCAGAAAATGGCTACTAAGTAAACCTTCATTTACACACCAGTCAATTAATGCACTCTTCTCGTTTCGTTTCAAATCATACAGAAACTTCAAATTAATCCTACTACATTCAGCCACTGTACCATCTAAACAATGAAACAAGTAATGTACTTCTAAGCAACACACACCACAAAAGCCCGTGCAAAACATCCCGTGATTCAAAACTTCCCAGAATAATGCAAACGATTACGTAATAATGGGGTTTCCATAACATTCAACTACTCAGCTTACCATAAATGTAACAACAATTTGGCGATAAATGAAACAACTTGGCGATAAATGAAACAACAACTTTGTGATAATGCCAGGGGTACCTTAGAGTCAACTCTAACCTAATTTGAGGAAATAAGTTTAAATGAAATGCAGCAAAAAAAAAAAAAAAAATGTGTAATTTAATAGGCATACAAAGAATTAATGTGGTATCCAAATGAGATTTTTTCCATTTAGTTACGATAAGCATACTAAAATTCAAGATATGAGGATAAATAAATGAGGATAAATAATGTGAAATCAGAACTAAAAAAAAATGCATCTGTAGCATATGCAGAAAAGAAACCAAATACAATCAAAAGTCGTTAATCCGGACTCGTCGGGACTTTGGCGATTCCGGATTATCGATTTTTCTGGATTATAAATCATCAGTTTAAATCTGGTAAGATGGCATGCAGAAATTATAAAATTAAAAATATGAAACCGTAATTTATGAAACAAAGAACAATTATGATCTAAAGGGTATCAAAATTTACAAAAAAAAAAAAAAAAAAGCTTAATATTTATTTGTTTACTTTATTAAACATTTCTTTAAATGCAAGTTGTTATGTTGCTTCGTTTTATGTGATAATACTTTCTCTTTAATTCTATAAACAGACATAATTTCTTGTTCAGTTACAAAGTTCCACTGTTCAAGTCCTATAATTGCTGTGTCGAGAATACCGACTAATTTGTCAATCGAAATTTTTTTGTTTTCAATAACCTCTGTGTCTCTTTCTTCACTATCGGAAGCGAATTATAATGAGGAGGAATTTGATTTAAATCATCTCAAAGATGGAGTACATCGAGATGAAATACTACATTTAGTAAGGAATTATAAGCCAAATAAAATAAAAACATCTGCCCTGAAGATAAGAATAGTGCTGACAGATCAACTTCCAATTCATTGTGCCCCCCCCCCCCCGCCCGCAGAGCAGCGTGAAATTGATAAACATATTTCGGAATGGTTAGAGAAAAGAAAGATATGCCTTAATCCATGTTTTGCAGCAATTCCACTTTTTGTTTAATGGAATTCGAAACTACTTTCGCTTTGTAGATCCTTTACATATTAGTAAATATATATCGGAAATTCTATTTGACATAATCGGAAGTTCAAGCTTACTTTTATAAAATTGCTCTAACAGTCTGCAAAAAATAATAAGCCGCATCCAATTCGAAGTTTAAGGAACAACGCAATCTGCAACATTAACTGAATTAGATAATTTTAGCTTAGCTTATACCGTCCGTTATACATTAAATGTGCATGCATAAACGTATTATTCCGGATTATAGATCATTCTGGATTATGGGTGTCCGAATTAACGACTTTTGACTGTATTACTGTTCAGTATTAAAAATTTTTCCTTTTAATTTGAAATGATTAAAGACATATATTTGAAATGATTAAAGACATATTAATTGTATGTTAGTATTCACATATTATTATCTTGCATGCCCAACAGCATTCTACATTTTATTTTTCATAGAAAAAATGAAGAACTTATATACATAGTTTTTCAGAAGCCTAATGCTTTCTCATAACAGAAGTAATACAGTCAAAAGTCGTTAATCCGGACTCATCGGGACTTCGGCGATTCCGGATTATAGATCATCAGTTTAAATCTCGTAAGATCGCATGCAGAAATTCTAAAATTAAAAATATGAAACCGTAATTTATGAAATAAAGAACAATTATGATCTAAAGGGTATCAAAATTTACAAAAAAAAAAAAAAAAAAAAAAGGCTTAATATTTATTTGTTTACTTTATTAAACATTTCTTTCAATGTAAGTTGTTTAAGTTGCTTCGTTTTATGTGATAATACTTTCTCTTTAATTCTATAAACAGACATAAATTCTTGTTCAGTTACAAAGTTCTGCTGTTCAAGTCCCATTAATTGCTGTGCCGAGAATACCGACTAACTTGTCAATCGAAATTTTTTCGTTTTTACTAACCTCTCTGTCACATTCTTCATATCTTTATCCATTTTTTTGCAGCAATTCAACTTTTTGTTTGTTGGACACCGAAACATACTTTCGTTTTGTAGATCCTTTGGAAGTTCCTGCATCGGAAATTCTATTTGACATAATCGAAAGTTCAAGTTTACTTTTATAAAATTGTTCTTACAGTCTGCAAAAAATAATAAGCGGGATCCAATTCGAAGATTAAGGAACAACGCAATCATTAACATTAACTGAAATAGATAATTAGATAATTTTAGCTTACACCATCCGTTATACATTAAACGCGCAGGCGAAAATGTATTCTGCACTTGCGCACACGCATATGCGCAGTAGTCAAGGTCTTACGCGCACACGTAAAACGCTTAAGAAAGAAGGTAAAATTTAAAATCAAAACCGTAAAGCAAATAAAAAAATATCTGCAAAAAGAAAGGTAAAAGTATATTTAAGAGTACCCCTTTGCAAAACTTGGTGATTTTTGGCAGTAGATGAATACCGAGTTTGTGCAATTCTTTGAATTGTTATTTTGGCTTGTGTAGCAAAAATCACCACTACACAAAACCAAAATAACAAGACAAAGAATTGCTCAAACATGGTATCCATGTACACATCGACCTATTTTTCATTTTAAAAAAATCATCCATGGCATTGCACACTCCCTTGACTTTATCCATGTACACATTGATCTATTTCCACATAAAAAAACATCAGAGAATTGTACAAACTAGGCTTTGCGCACTCCCTTGAGTTTGCCCACTCCCTTGAGTTTGCCCATGTACACATCGATATATTTTCACTTAAAAAGTCAAAGGAGCACCCAATTCTACAGTAGAGGCAAACAAAAAATACATAATCTCAATAAACTACATTTTAACGAAACAATAAAATAACATAAAAAGGAAAAACATGTTATGCATTTAAGCACTAAACAAAGCAAATATTGACTTATTTACTAAACAAAGCAAATATTGACTTATTTAGAAATTCCTTTGCCTTCAGTCTGTGGCACACAAAATTCATTAATAGCATCCAAAAACTTCCTAAAATGATCTGAACTAGAATCCGTATATCGGCGGCGTCACATAAATTCACAAAAATAAGAGTAAAAAACATAGTTCCGGACTGTCTGGAAAATGGCTACTAAGTAAACCTTCATTTACACACCAGTCAATTAATGCACTCTTCCCCTTTCGTTTCAAATCGTACATCCTACTACATTCAGCCATTGTACCGTCTAAACAATGAAACAAGCAATGCACTTTCTAACCAACACACATCACAAAAGCCCTTACAAAACATCCCATGTTTCAAAATTTCCTGGAATAATGCAAACGACTACGTCATAATAAGGTTTCCATAACATTCAACTACTCAGGTTACCATAAATGAAGCAACAACTTCACGATAATACAAGGGTACCCTATAAAAAAAATCAATAATATTTTATAAGACAAATTTCAGAATAAAAACAAAACAAAAAAAAATTAAGAAAAAAAGTCTTTTGAATTTCATTAAGATATTTCAGGAAGAAAATATAGCTTTCTCTTCCTGAGAAGTGAAAAGGGGGCGGGAAGCAAAATATAACAAGAAAGGAATTTGAATACAGTTTTTCATTGCAGAGCAGTTGACTTAGCCTAAGAAAATTGTTTTCTAATTGTTAAAATAACATGAAAAGTGAGAAATTAAAATTTTTAAGAATGTCACTACGTAGAATAAAATAAATTTTTTACGTCATACAAAATCTAAGCCAGTTGCTTATAAAGTTGGCATTTTGTAGATGTGGGCACTTCATTAGATATAAAAAATAATAAAACTTTTTTACTTCCTTGTACAAAGTAGAGGAAATATTGTAATTGTGGAAAATTTTGGTTTTCAGATTTCAGTAGAAATACCCATTTTGACTACTTTTGTGTGACGTCTTTGTGTACGGACAGAATAATGGAAACTACTCAAAAAAGGATTCGAAATTGATTTTTTGGTACTTTTCCTTTTTGGCGGCACGAATCTCGCCAAGCAGACTTTATCAGCGACAACATACAGTAAAAATGTTAACAAGTGTTAATTCTAAGAATTTTGTAGTTTGAATTTTATTATTATTTTTTTCATTTTAATATGGCTTAAAATTTTGTAAAAAGCCAATAAATAAATGCAATAAATTTGTAAAAAGACATTAATTTAAGAATTTACTATGCTTTTGGGATTCAACATCCTGATTTGTCGGCTCATATCACGTGACTCCAAGGTTATTCTCATCTCACGTAAACTACGCTACAAAAATCTAATCCTGCCAGTAATTATTTACATTAATTTCAAGTTAAATCTTAAAATTGGCATACAAATTTAAAAAAAGAATTATTTCAATTCGTACGAATAGCTTACTCAGAAATTATGTAAAACCGCAGTGCTTTATTTCACTAGTGTATTGTCATCTGAATTGATGAATTTAATCCTTGACCTTGCCTTTTCTGTATTTTCGCCTTCGGGTGAGCCGTATGATTGCATCCTAATTGACTTAATTACCGCGAGCGGCATCTCTGATAAAAATTCTATGTAATTGTATGCCAGTATTGAAAGAAATAATCAATATGATAAGAAATAGCTGCGAATTGTTTTGAAAACGAGGCGTAAAAGGTTACCAGTGAAGATATTCCATTTTGCACCAGTTTCATCATTACTGACGATTTTATCGCCTGCGCCGGCAAAACAGAAAAGTACCAATTTTTTTTTGTGTCATCTGTACATACATATATATCTCACATAACTGATAAACAATTAAAACATTGAAAAAATGTGTATGGGACTTCTATAACATCTAATTAGGCACCTCCTTTTTTTATTGCAATTAGCAGTAGCAAAAGTGTGTTATGTGACTTAAAAGTACTTACCTTGTCTTTATTTTTGTAAATGTTGGCCGTATACATATACTTCCAATTACAGAAGTGTTTTAAATGACAAAAATATTCATGTTTTAACAATTTCAAATTTAGAAAAAAAAATTAATTTTGAACAAATAACAAAATGTAACTTTTAATGCAGTCTTTCAGCTCCTATATTTATATCTGGGAAAGTTTTATGTTACTTATGGCGGGGCGGGGGCAAATATGAGATGTTTGACTCCTCTGCAACAAAAATTGACATGGATATTTAATTTCAAGATTTGCAATTTTTTATGTCATTTTAAACTTGCCTTGAGGGATTGGTTAGTTAAGCTAGAATAATTTGAGGTAAAAGTATATTTTAGGGTATCCCTTGGCGAAAATTTGCGGTACATGGATACTAAGTTTGTGCAATTCTTTGACTTGTTATTTTGACTTTGTGAAGCGGCGGTTTTTGCCCTAAAAATCGCTGCTACACAAAGCCAAAATAACAAGACCAGGAATTGCACAAATTCGGTATCCATGTACACATCAACCTATTTTTCACTTAAAAAAAATCCCAGAATTGCACGAAGAATGGCATTTTGCACTCCCTTTATCCATGTACACATCAACCTATTTTCACTTAAAAAAGCATCAGAGAATTGCACGAACTGGGCTAAATCACACAAAGACAAAATAGCAAGACAAAGAACTGCACAAACTCTGTATCCATGTACTCATCGACCTATTTTCACTTAAAAAATGTTCCAGAATTGCACAAAAATGGCTTTGCCCACTCCCTTGACTTTATCCATGTACACATCGACCTATTTTCACTTAGAAAAACATCAGAGAATTGCACAAACTATGCCTTACGTACACCCTTGAGTTTGTCCATGTACACATTGATATATTTTCAAAAGAGCACCCAGTTCTACACTAGAGGCAAACAAAAAATACATAATCTCAGCCAATAAACTACATTTTTAACCAAACAATAAAATAACATAAAAAAGGAAAAACCTGTTATGTAGTTTAGCATTACACAAAGCAAATATCCACTTACCTTATTTAGAAATTCGTCCGTCTTCATTCTGTGGCACACAAAATTCTTTAACAGCATCCAAAAACTTCCTAAAATGATCTGAACTACAATCCGTATATCGGCGTCACAACATAAATTCACAAAAATAAGAGTCAAAAACGTAGTTCCGAACTGTTCAGAAAATGGCTACTAAGTAAACCTTCATTTACACACCAGTCAATTAATGCACTCTTCTCCTTTCGTTTCAAATCATACAGAAACTTCAAATTAATCCTACTACATTCAGCCACTGTACCATCTAAACAATGAAACAAGTAATGTACTTCTAAGCAACACACACCACAAAAGCCCTTGCAAAACATCCCGTGATTCAAAACTTCCCAGAACAATGCAAACGATTACGTAATAATGGGGTTTCCATAACATTCAACTACTCAGCTTACCATAAATGTAACAACAATTTGGCGATAAATGAAATAACTTGGCGATAAATGAAACAACAACTTTGTGATAATGCCAGGGGTACCTTAGAGTCAACTCTAACCTAATTTGAGGAAATAAGTTTAAATGAAATGCAGCAAAAAAAAAAAAAATGTGTAATTTAATAGGCATACAAAGAATTAATGTGGTATCCAAATGAGATTTTTTCCATTTAGTTACGATAAGCATACTAAAATTCAAGATATGAGGATAAATAAATGAGGATAAATAATGTGAAATCAGAACTAAAAAAAAATGCATCTGTAGCATATGCAGAAAAGAAACCAAATACAATCAAAAGTCGTTAATCCGGACTCGTCGGGACTTTGGCGATTCCGGATTATCGATTTTTCTGGATTATAAATCATCAGTTTAAATCTGGTAAGATGGCATGCAGAAATTATAAAATTAAAAATATGAAACCGTAATTTATGAAACAAAGAACAATTATGATCTAAAGGGTATCAAAATTTACAAAAAAAAAAAAAAAGTTTAATATTTATTTGTTTACTTCATTAAACATTTCTTTAAATGCAAGTTGTTATGTTGCTTCATTTTATGTGATAATACTTTCTCTTTAATTCTATAAACAGACATAATTTCTTGTTCAGTTACAAAGTTCCACTGTTCAAGTCCTATAATTGCTGTGTCGAGAATACCGACTAATTTGTCAATCGAAATTTTTTTGTTTTCAATAACCTCTGTGTCTCTTTCTTCACTATCGGAAGCGAATTATAATGAGGAGGAATTTGATTTAAATCATCTCAAAGATGGAGTACATCGAGATGAAATACTACATTTAGTAAGGAATTATAAGCCAAATAAAATAAAAACATCTGCCCTGAAGATAAGAATAGTGCTGACAGATCAACTTCCAATTCATTGTGCCCCCCCCCCCCGCCCGCAGAGCAGCGTGAAATTGATAAACATATTTCGGAATGGTTAGAGAAAAGAAAGATATGCCTTAATCCATGTTTTGCAGCAATTCCACTTTTTGTTTAATGGAATTCGAAACTACTTTCGCTTTGTAGATCCTTTACATATTAGTAAATATATATCGGAAATTCTATTTGACATAATCGGAAGTTCAAGCTTACTTTTATAAAATTGCTCTAACAGTCTGCAAAAAATAATAAGCCGCATCCAATTCGAAGTTTAAGGAACAACGCAATCTGCAACATTAACTGAATTAGATAATTTTAGCTTAGCTTATACCGTCCGTTATACATTAAATGTGCATGCATAAACGTATTATTCCGGATTATAGATCATTCTGGATTATGGGTGTCCGAATTAACGACTTTTGACTGTATTACTGTTCAGTATTAAAAATTTTTCCTTTTAATTTGAAATGATTAAAGACATATATTTGAAATGATTAAAGACATATTAATTGTATGTTAGTATTCACATATTATTATCTTGCATGCCCAACAGCATTCTACATTTTATTTTTCATAGAAAAAATGAAGAACTTATATACATAGTTTTTCAGAAGCCTAATGCTTTCTCATAACAGAAGTAATACAGTCAAAAGTCGTTAATCCGGACTCATCGGGACTTCGGCGATTCCGGATTATAGATCATCAGTTTAAATCTCGTAAGATCGCATGCAGAAATTCTAAAATTAAAAATATGAAACCGTAATTTATGAAATAAAGAACAATTATGATCTAAAGGGTATCAAAATTTACAAAAAAAAAAAAAAAAAGGCTTAATATTTATTTGTTTACTTTATTAAACATTTCTTTCAATGTAAGTTGTTTAAGTTGCTTCGTTTTATGTGATAATACTTTCTCTTTAATTCTATAAACAGACATAAATTCTTGTTCAGTTACAAAGTTCTGCTGTTCAAGTCCCATTAATTGCTGTGCCGAGAATACCGACTAACTTGTCAATCGAAATTTTTTCGTTTTTACTAACCTCTCTGTCACATTCTTCATATCTTTATCCATTTTTTTTTGCAGCAATTCAACTTTTTGTTTGTTGGACACCGAAACATACTTTCGTTTTGTAGATCCTTTGGAAGTTCCTGCATCGGAAATTCTATTTGACATAATCGAAAGTTCAAGTTTACTTTTATAAAATTGTTCTTACAGTCTGCAAAAAATAATAAGCGGGATCCAATTCGAAGATTAAGGAACAACGCAATCATTAACATTAACTGAAATAGATAATTAGATAATTTTAGCTTACACCATCCGTTATACATTAAACGCGCAGGCGAAAATGTATTCTGCACTTGCGCACACGCATATGCGCAGTAGTCAAGGTCTTACGCGCACACGTAAAACGCCTGTGCGCATGTGCCAACGTGGCGCATACGCAGAAAGTTTTTAGCTTTGAGGTCCAGATTATAGATCATTCCGGATTATGGGTGTCCGAATTAACGACTTTTGACTGTACAGTACAAAGTTCGAGATCCATCCAGTATCCTGAATGATCTATAATCCAGACCTCAATGCCACCAAGAACTTTTTTAATTTTTTTTTTTTTTTTTTTTTGTATGTATTATGCATGTGCATTTGATTCCTTACCCCACATATAATAAAACACGTGGAGAGTCCCAATTCGTAATTTCTCTTCGGCACTAAATAAAATACCTTGTTATTGAAGAAACAAACATTTTAGTAAATTTGTATGATCAAGAATTTGTCTTCAATCTGTATTTACTTGGTGTACATCTCAAACCAAAACATTCTACGTAGATACATCATTGATTTTACCTGTTAAATTTTATATTCCTGATGCCAACGTGGTGAATCATTACTTATTATATTTTGCTTTCATCAATGCATGTTTATCAACAGATGACAGCTTCAGTAATGACTCATGTAGCAAGGCCTAAACAATTTTTGTATGTTGGTAATTGAATAATAAAGAGTATGGTAACCTTTTACATTGACAGTACACTTAGTGATGATTACAGATTTAAGTTAAATGGTGCAAAAAATGTTGACGAGGAAAAATTTAACAAAAATTTCTTTCCATATGCTAAAAATAGATTTTCTTAATGATACTCATAGGCCAAAACATAACATTTAGTGCTGTTTGAATTAAGAATAACCGATTTGTTATTCACATAAACCCAGAACCAGCCCCAGGGCTCATATGGCCGCGCTGGGCGGCAGAATTTAGGAAAGGCAAAGGGAGGCACTTGCTAGCAGAATTTAGGACCCACTGAGATCAGGCAGTAAGATATTTAGCACCTGCCCTCAATTAAGTCTGAAGTATATGTAGGAATTTATTTATTCAGAACTCAGATAAACCTTAAGCATGTGCAAGAAAAGACATAAGTATAATAACTAAACTAATACAATTCAGGCTTAATTGTCTCAAAGCGTGATAGAAGCAAGATAAAATTTAACGGAGCAACTTGTCTTTAGGTTTCAATTTCATGGTACTTAGCCAAATATGTATAATGAGCGATAGCTAAATTTTATGATCGTAGCCGCGAAATTTAATGGTTTTCCGATATCGCAAACCAAAGGTGAAATTTTTGAATTAAAGGATTTTGTAAAGAAATGTGAAGAAGTGGTAATAAATGAAGATGATATAAGAGAAGTTTTTCATTGTGATGACTATGCTCCTCAATCATGATTTAGTTAATGGGCAGCAAAATCTGTAGTTCTGTTCTAGATCCAGAAAATACTGCTAAATAATAAGTGAAGAAAGTGACAGAGAGTTTACTGAAAATGAAAAAATTTCGACTGACAAGTTAGTCGGAATTCTCGACACTGCAGTTGCAGGACTTCAGCAATGTAACTGAACAAAAAATTATGTCCGTAGAATTAAAGAGAAAGTATTAGTACAAAAAATGAAGCAACTTTAACACCTTACACTAAAAGAAATGTTTACTAAAGTAATCATATAAATATTAAGCTTTCTTTTTTTTTTTTTTTTTTTTTTTTTTTTTGTGTGTGTGTGTGTGTGTGTAAATTTTGATGCCCTTTTCTTTGTATTTTTTAAGCATTTATGAGATTATAAATTTTAACATTTATATCATAAATTGGTAATACTTATATAAGTGATAATCATTATTTCATAAATCACAATTTAATTTTTTTTTTAAATTTTATAATTTCTACATGCCATTTTATTAGATTTAAACTGATGACCTAATATTCGGAAAAATCCCAAATCTAGAATCTCTGAAGTCCCGACGAGTCCGGATCTCGGACGTTGCGCTGTACTTGTATAACCGTAACATTAATTTCACAACAGCTTCACTATATAAACATTGACTCAGTTTTGTTGCTAAGCTATTATTTTTTTTAATAACAGCATTTTTTAATTGTGGTATTTAAATTTTCTGTTATATATAGAAAGAAACACACTAAATGGAAAAGAAAAAAAAAAAAATCTGTAATTAAATAATCTCAGTGCAAGTCCTTATTCTTCAACAGGAACACACTATTGTGAACATACAATATGGAATGGATATTTCCACTGAACAATTTTAGTTGGATAACAGCTACCAGGTATACAAGTATGAAATTGTGGATTTTGTTTTAAAAAAAAAAATGTTAAATTTGAAAGAATGATAAAAAAAGGCTTTATTCAAAGTATGCTTATTACACATCTTTTATATATTTTTTTGTTGGCTGCTTCTTTGACTTCTTAAGCGAATATAGATCGATGTGTATAAAGTCAAGGGAGTGCGCAATGCCTAGTTTGTACGATTCTCTGATGTTTTTTTAAGTGAAAGTAGGTCGATGTGTACATGGATACCAAGTTTGTGCAACTCTTTGACTTGTTATTTTTTATTTGTGTAGTGATTTTTGCGCCAAAAATCGCCACTACACAAAGCCAAAATAACAAGTCAAAGAATTGCTCAAACTTGGTGTCCTTGTACTGCTAAAAATCTCCAATTATCTCCAAGGGGTATATATATATATAGCATATATATATATATATATCCAAGGGGTATATAAATATATGTTTACCGAGCCATTTTTTTCACATCTTCTGGTAAGTTGCATGGGGTAGAACTTCCCAGCTGAATGCTTCCAACGTGTCGCGAACCGCTTTTGCCATATGTGATGGAGCATTGTCATAAAGAAAATTGGCTTTGCTTTGCTCTTTCGGTATTTTGCCCTTTTTTCAAGAAGTGAATGGTTCAAATTGGTCATTTGTTGTTAGTAATGTTTAGTATTAAACATTTTCCCAGGTTTTAACAGCTCATAGTAGACCATGTCTCTGTGGTCCCACCAAACAGAGAGCATCGTCTTTCTGCCAAAGCAATTCGGTCTTGCAATTGATTGTGGATGGTGTGCCTGGGTCTATCATGATTTTTTATGCCTTGGGATTCTCAAAATAAATCCACTTTTCATCCCTGTATCTATATGATGGAAAAATGACTTCCTTTCATACTGAGCAAGCAAAATCTCACATGTGTTTTGTGCTTTTCCATTTGTCTATCATTCAACTGAGATGGTAGCCATCTACTGATCTTCTGAATCTCTCCCAATCTCTGGTAGATGATTGGAAACAGCTTGTTGACTAATGCCCAATTGCTCGGCGAGTTGTTTTTGTGTTTGTGAATCATTCTTCATCCAACAATGCTTGTAATTCCACATCTTTGCTTTTTTTTTTTTTTTTTTTTTTAAGTTTTCCACATTCTTTGTCTGCAATCATCGAAGTCACCACTTTTGAAATGCCAAAACCATCGTTCACATGTGTGTTGCGAAGGAGCATGTTCACCATAAGCTTCTTGAAGTAATCAGTAGGATTCATCAGTAGTTTTCTTCAAGTGAATACAAAAAATTAATGCTGTCTGTGAATGCTCTTTGTTCAGTATAAATTTCGACATATTGAGCACAACACCATGCACATATTTTTCCAATTTATCACTTATGTGCATCTGACACTTGTTGACGACACATCAAAATGGTGCAGTGTCAAATCATTATAGCACAAAGTGCATTGATACACCATCTGCATTTCATGCTTGTACACCTGGTAAGTTATTTCTAACTTTATAACAGTTAAGAAGCTAATTTCTATAATTAAATAAATTATTATCTATATATGTAGGCACTCGTGATTAATATAACCACCTGGTGCATTTCACTGAGTTTTTACAGAAAAAAAATCCCCCCTTTCTACTACCACTTAACCTACATCAAGTTGCTTCTCCTACCACTTAATTAATGTCAGTTCCTCTGCCCAATAGTAAATAAATTGCTGTACTGTTCCAAACAGTGTTTTGAAACTACTGAATCCGTGGACAAACATATGTTGTATTCTTTCCTTTACTTGCTTTTCTCCTCCTACAAATACTTTTATTGATATCTAGTTGTATTTAATGGCCATTTTCACATATTCATAGGCATCTTTTTTGGCAGAAAACTATACCATCTCTTTCAGTTTTCTGTAAATAAAAGATTTTTAGGATTAGAAAGAAAGAAAGGGAGAAAAAAGAAAGCAAATACATTAACATGTGAAATGTTCAGAGCTGTTTTTGTGATGAGATTATAAATTGTTAATATTTATATCATAAATTGCTAATACTTATATGAACGATAATGTGGGGGTTTAATTGGACCTTTTGTCATCTACTGTAGATGCTATGCTGAGTCAATACATGGTATAATTTAATAACTTAAATGATAATTCCAGAATGGATGAAGCATATTTTAATTCAGAATAATAAAAAAGATGTTAGGGTTACAACAATTTTTTTTATTTTCAGTTTTTTGTTGCCAATCTAGAGAAACTAAACTTTGCAATAACAAAGATAATATTAGACATAAGAGGGAGCTGCTACACATCATGAGCAAACTACAAATAATTGTTATTAGAACTGCTGGACATTTGAAGATGGTTGTATTGCCTATTATCGATAATCCTGCTAAATCCCAGTCCCCCTTAAAATAGGGAATATATAAGGTATTTTCTTTCTCCTTTCTGCATGCCTTCATAGTGTAATGGTAGCAAACTCGTTATGTATTCGAGAGGTTCAGGTTCAAGTCCCAACGAGAGCATTGCTCATTTTTCATGTTTCTTGCTTCAAAAATCCTAACGACTCTACATCATGTTTCTTATGCTGGGAATATTAAACTGTATTTTGGCACATCTCAAAGTTTATTTATTATTTATACTCATTAGTCATTCTTTCATTTTTTAATTTATTTTTGCTCTCCTGCTGTACAGAGTTGAAAATAATTTTAAAATTGTGTCTGTGTGTCAGCTTGTTTTCCTGTTTTTCACTTCCTTACAAGTCCAAAGTTAAAACTTGTCATTTATGGAATCTTAAGTCAGTTTCTGAATATAAACCCATACACATTTATAACTGCCATTTAAATGTATTGATTTAACTCTTTAGGCAGTCAGTATATCAGTTTTATGTTCAATATCCGAATTTAATCCCTTAGTCAATATTGCAAAGTATCTGAATTGCTTGACAGAAGTAGCTGCCCAGATGGGAAAGTGGTTAGCGACTCTGACTGCCGTACCAAAGAACCTGAGTTTGAATCCCATTGAAGGCATGTATGTAAATTGTCTGTCCCTTCATAGGGGGTAATAGTAGCTCAGCTACTAGGTGCATCCATAAGTGACCTGACCACTTTGAGCCTTAGTAGTGACCAATGTCTATGATGACTTGTGCCCGTCATTGGGGGGGGGATGCTTGTGGGAAGTGACTGTGCCAACTAAAGGCTTTAAAAAGTTCCAAATTGTTAACTGTTAGTTTCTCTCAAAGTTAAGACTAAATATTTTTTAATTTCATATTTAATGATTTATATTTTTACATATTTATTTTTCAGCTAATGAAATTCAAGAGAATCCTGAGTGTGAAGATCAGTCTAGAGAAAATTACCTCTCAGAAAGGAGATGGAAATATTTGAAACAAAAATCAGTGCTTCTAAATATTGAAAACATTCAGTCTGAATTTACTGCTCATAGAAAAAGAATATCCTCTATCTGTGATGACAATTCATTTCAAATCGAAAATGACTTATCACAGACACAGAGTAATCATCCTTTAGATTCATATCATAGGACAAAACAGAATGCTTCTGTACTTTTAAAAGTGAAAGATATTCAAGAAACATTTTTGAATGATAGATCTCTTATTTCTTTCAAGCCATTTTCATCAGAGAATTTGACTTTATCAAGTGTTTCGAATCTTGAGCAAAGAAATGAGTATAAAATGATATTTTCTCATCCTGGTAAATTTAGTGATTTTTCAACAGTATTTTCAACTGATTATTTAAATTTTAGTTTTGGGAATAATCAAAAGCTTGTTGATTCCTCAGCTTTACCCTTAAAAAAACAGGGATCTGATATTAGTATTCCTTTGAAATCAGCAAATAATTTACCTGTTATGCCTGAATTGAAAAGTGTTATAAAAGAAATATGTGATAATTTAAATGTTGAAAATCTTGATAAGCACAAAAATACTGATTATAAAGAACAGTTTCATATTTTAAATACTGAAAATGTTAAAAAATGCAAAGAGGGTGATTGTACCAATAAACAACTTCATGTAAGTATGATCTCAATTTTTTAATAGTTCTCTTCAAAGTTAATTATTTATTGAATTATATGTCATATTCCATGTAATTTTAATTATGTAATATTCCATGGAATTATAATAAGTGATTACAATATGTAGTGTATAATGACTGATTCACATTACAAATTAAATAAAGAACTGATGCTTATTAATAATTACAGTAACTAATCGAATTCAAACTCTCACATAATTTCAGCTGAAAAATGTCAGGACATTTAAATAAATCTAACTATGTCCATTTTTCTTTAGGCAAAAATTATTCTGTAATATATACTGATTTGATCTTTCAATGTGTGCATATACAGTAGCTTGCATTTGTTTTCGGACAATTGTTTTTTTCAGTTTTATTTGCAAACATTAGTTACTAAATATAAGCAAAATGACTTTTTCTTTCACTTATAATATTGATCATCTATTAAAATCAGCTTGTTTTGAAAATAGTTATTCAAAGAATTTTTGGTAAACAAGTAATTTATTCAAAAAGTTCTGGAAGTGAACTCACATAAGTATTCAGACAATTCGAATAAACAGTTTATGTCTAATAAAAACATCAAAATAATGAGACATTCAATATTTCTATTCTTTAGTTAATATTGCACTTTGGCATGGATTAAGTTTTTTTATATAAGAATGTTCCAATTGTTTCACTGCTACATAAGACATGCTTTTAGTAGAACTTTCGAAGACGTGTCGTGTTCCCTTATTCTTTTCTTCATCTCACTCCATATATGTTCCGTAGGATTTAAGTCCTGAAAATATGAAGATTTGTTAACTTCAGGGCAATTATGCAATAACAGCAACTGAACATTTAGAGCTGTTAACCTGATAGAACTTAAATGTATTTTGCATTCCAAATTTTCATACAGATGCTTTCAGATTTTCATTAAGAATATTTATACTAATCCATATTATTTTTGATAAATATTAACCAGAATAATAATCAGAAATCAATGTTATCAGAGATAATGAATGTTGCATTTCAACCACCCGCAAAAAGAAACCCAGCAATTGGAAAAATAATCAATTTGCATTACACTTGCTTTTACTTGAGTACCCTATTACCCATTCCTACACTGTGTGAGTAAAAATTAAAACATAGTTACACAGGAGGTTCGAATAATAAATTGATCCAGTTAGCATGTCTGTACTTTGAACTTTGTACTGTATGTCCTACTGATATACTAAACCAAATTCATCAGTGTAAACTTAGAAAGAAATAATAATAATAAATAATAAAAAAACCTTTTAGTAGCTCAGGGGATAAATGGGTATTCGAAACAATTTATATATAAGTTAAGACTTTTGAATATCAATAGTAAATGACATTCTGTTTTCAAGAGGTATTTCTAAAATTTCTGTTCTAATTATGAAATAACAATCTGTCATTTAGTGCATTCACCCAGTTTATAATTGTCTAAAAACTTATCATATTTTTCATCCAAATCCAAATTATTCATATCCAAATTTAGACTTTTGCTTCAAATCTGACCACTTCACAAAGTCTTTTTTTTTTTTTTTTTTTTTTTTTTTTTTTTGTTTGTTTGTTTGTTTGTTTTTTTGTATATGTGCAGAAAGCAGTATTCCATGCTCAAGACAATTCTGAAAGGCATTTTATCATTCTTATTTTCAAAGAATTTTTCTTTTTGTTTTATCGAATGGTGATCACTTGCCTTTTTTCAGCATTGGCCACTCCTAAGGTCAGCAGTGGTGGCCATTTTATTGTGAAAGCACCTAAAAGGCAGTCACCGTTACATCCTGTGAGAGGACAGACAATTTACATCCATGCTTTCTCCAGGATTTGAACCCGGGCCCCTCAGTATTGCAATCAGCTTCCCTAACCACTGTACTATCTCAGTGGCTTTTATAAAGAATGTAAAGAATTTGTTTTATAACCTTTGAAAATTTCAGATCTTTATAGCATTTATTGTATTGCCATCTGCAATGAATGTGTTTGCAAAATTTGAGCTCAGTAGCTTATAAGGGAATAGCTGAAAAATTGGATAATGCAATAATGATTCTATTGAAAAATACCAACTAGTTCACTGGAAACTTATAAAACATAGCCGGTTTTAAAAGAAAATTTAGAAAGTTGCCAAACTGATATTTTTATCATTATATTCAAGTTTTGCCACTTACTTTACAGTTGACATGCAACTATATTTTCCTTTAAATTGGTGTTTCCAACACATAAATGTATTTTGCTGAATTCTTAAATTATTGAATAAGCAGTTTAAAATCATGATTTTAGAATGGTTCTGAATTCAAAGCCACAACAATTTTGGAAAGTAAAACTTCTGGCAAAGGCAGCAATTGGGTACATTCCTTGAAATGGACAGAGGCATGTGAGAAAAATGAAAGTACTGATTGCAGTGATCAAGCTGGAAAGAAAATTTTAAAGAATCTCGTGCAGTAAGTTTAAATCTGTTTATGTTGTTCATGCATGCATGTATATTATTCTTCATATAAATAGCTTATTTCAAATCATTCCCTCTTCTTCTGTAGTGTAGGAAAACTTCCAGAACTTGTCATTCTTAAAGGTATGACAGGCTAATCCCTTAAAGTGGACAAAAGATTTTTATTTATTTTTTATTTTATTATAATGAAAGTTAAGTAAAGTTGAAGTGACCAATCTTTTTTTTTTTTTTTTTTTTTTTTTTTTTTTTTTTTTTTTATGATAACAATATACTTAATACTGGGGATTTATATGGAAGTCACCAGTGACTAGTTGCTTTGATAGGCAAGGGGCCCTTCAATTTAATTTAATTAAAAATTTTTTAATTTATTCCTCTATCTGAGATTGATGATTTGTTGATTGATTTCTAATGTTTGACAACTTTTAGGTCTCTGATCACCAACAGTTTTGACAGGCACTGGTTCACTTTGTTTTCTTTTTAATTTAAAACTGTAAATTTACTGCAGTGCCTGCACTAGTGACCTAGGTTACAGGTCTAGGATGATGACCATCCTATCAATAAGCTGCATAATGTATAGCGCATTAGACAATGTTTTTGTAAATTTTAGAGAGTTACGATACAATTGCATTTTAACTGCACAACTTTATTTGTATGGAGGGAATAGAATCATCACACAGAAGTGCTAAATAGTTAGTTTCTCACTCGCAAATTTTTCTTCTTTTAATAGTTGCATATAGAAAATTAATGTTTCAATTGATTTAGTCACTCTGAAATTTTGTATGTAATCTAATTTTGTAATTCTTTGTACTTTAAAAATTTATTATTGTTATTTCATTAATCCACTTTGATAAATGTTAAGTTGTTTTACAACAAATCAGAGTTATTTGAGCCAATAGTGGAATGTAAGATAGAATTTTTTCTGCCATTGTCATATGTGTTATTTTAAGTGATTGAAATTAAATCATGTGTTATATATATATGTATGTGTGTGTGTGGTAATAGTTTCTGTAGTAGAACACAGGTGGCTGAATCTGTAATGGACAGCAAGAAATTTTATGGCTTAGAGATGTTGAAACTCGAATCCACAATGAATAAGAAATTTGGAAGTCAAGGTATATTTAATTTCAGTTTTATTTCAGTAAACATGTGTTGTGACCACAAAAAAGTTGGCACATTATTTATGCCTATTCCAGAAGTTAGCATTTTTGATAAATTTACAGTAAGAAAGAAGGAGCAGACAGACTGCAGTCCAGCTAGGCCAAAGTGTACAATGCAAGTGTGTTATGTTCAGGGTGAAATCTCAATTGTGACTTAGTTTTGATTCTCAATGCATTTTAATTGGATAATTAATACTACTCTAAAATTACTATTGGCTGTTTTAGTTCTATTTACATCACCAGAATTATGTAAGAGTCATATGACATGGATTAATCTCGAAATGATGCAGTGCAGAGAAATTGCTCTTTTTAGAATAGAAAAGGAGAATTAATTTACGCTGCTAATTTATTCTTTTCATATTCTTTATTTATATTTGTATGTATAAAATATTGCAAGTATTGTTTTTATTCCTTATTAATAATTAAATAAGAAATTAGAATAAATAATAACTAAGCAAATATTACAAAACACATTCAAAATATTTAATCAAATAAAATTAACACTATGAAAATGCATTAACTTATTTTCATAGGGGAGGTTTTGCGGAACAGTTGTTGAAACTACAGAGGCTAGAGCTGTCAGATAAAGTTATTTGGAATCATAAATTTCATAAAAGGAAAAAAGGTATTTTTAATATTTTTAAGCATTCCTTTTCAATTTAAAAAATCAACAGTGCTTTTCTACCTGCATATCTTCAAACCAGGCCTTAAATTTAGGCCTGGCCTGAAGGGAAGACCAGGCCTGAAGGGCTTCAGCATTTGCCATTTTTTGAGTAAAATCATTACACCATCTGAAGTCCCAAATAAGATGAGCTCTGTTACTTTAATTTATAAAACTTAGCTGTTTGCAATATATTTAATTTATTTATTTTTTATTTGTCACTTTATATTTTATTTAATTATAAATTATTTATTATCTTTTTTTTTTTTTTTTTTTTTTTTTTTTTTTTTTTTTTTTTTAACCTCCTTACCTGGTGATATTTCATAAGGACATAACATTTCTAAATTTAGAAATTAAGCACTACCTTAAGTTACAAAATTATAATTTGTGATCAAGTGTATTATATTGGAGTCTGAGCATCTGCCAAATTCAAACAGTAATCTGGAGCCCCAGATTATATACTGTGCCTTTTTACTCCTTAAATTTTTTTCACTGATCTTGGTTACATTCTTCTGATGATTGTATTTGACAATGCATTTCTGATTTCAACAATTCCACTACATTAGTTTTGGGAAAACTAGATTAATGATTTGGTTTGTCCTTCTTTGACATTTTCATACTACTTTGTGATCATAATAGGCTGGAAAATATATGTTTAGGCTGATATCTATACAGACAGGTACAGGCAGAAGTGGTGAGACACCGTAATTTCACTATTTTTTGTATAGGTATATTCCTACTGTACTAAATGTGAGGGAGAATATTCCAGGGGTGGTCTGAGGTTTTCCCACCCATCTTCCTCTTAAACCAATCTCTCGAAAGAGCTTTAGGCTCATTTAAGTGCCTCCTTGCTGCACAGACACTCTATACATGCAAACATCCATGCTTTCTCTGGGATTCAAACCTGTTCCTTTTGGTATGGCAATCTGCATCACTGATCACTATCCTTTCTGGATGGCTATCTAGATAGAAAGGCCAGTCAGAGACCTTTTCAAATATTCTGGGCTTTTCATTTTGTTCACTTGTCAATGCTTCCAGAGTGAAATTTTATATTTACTTTATAAATGTGATTCACATGGTATGTTTCCCATCATAGGGATAAGTTTGTCTGTAGCTAAGTGTCCAATAGCACTTAGCTATGCAGTTTATCTCTTAGCTAATAATAAGTGATTTGTATTTTTATTTTAAGCCTGATATAATAGATGTTTTGTGAAACTTAGTGTTTTATTCCAAGTCCTTACTCAGTGTTTGCCATACGTGTATTCATTTATACCATTAAAGAATTTATGTTGTAGTTTTACACATAGTGAATCTATCTACATAGTTTTGTATATATCTGTATAAGCTATCTAATCTTTACAATTAAACCCCACTATAATGAACTTCAAGGGACTGGAAGTTTGGTTCACTGTATCCAATCTGATTTAAAAAAAAAAAAAAAAGGTTTTTACAAAATTATTAAAAATCAAATGATGAAACATACACACACACACACACACACCAAAAAATGTTATTAGCATTGTCATATTTACCCAAATAAGTGAATAATAAGTCTAATTAAAAAATCATATTAAGATTTAATTACAATATCTAATTTTTGAAAAGTCATATTAAGATAAATTACAATTATTATTTTATATGCAGCAATCAAATTTATTGGACATTCTTATCCGGGTTCATTATAATAATTTTACATAATAAATTACTTAGTATAAATATCACTTCCTTCTCTTGAATTACACATTTATAAGTATAAATGTTTTATCCACAAAATCCACTGTTTTATCCATAAAAATGTAAAAAAACTGAAAATGAATTTGCCCTTAAATTTTACCTAACTTTTGAATGCAAAAATAATCTGTTATTTTCTGTTGCTGCAATGCAGATTGCAGAAAAAAAATATTCATATTTTTGTCCAAAAGTTGAAAAGATTCCATCACTTCCAATTTTACTGTTTGTGTGAATAAAATAATGATATTAAATAATTTATTATATGCATTGCAGTCTTGGTATCTGCTATGGTTGGGAATATATTTTCTGTGTGTTACATTTTCTAAACATTCTCATCATCAGAACAAGATGCTTCACTGTTAGCATTTTTCATTTTAATTCCTGTCACAATATCTTCAGCTCTTGAATCTTTACAAGTAACAACATTATTATTGCATGATTGAAAAACTCTGTATCACATTGTGGAACTATTGAAAAGCCCCCTTTTTTTTTTTTTTTTTTTTCCCTTAGTGATAAGTAAATCCTCATTTTCATCTTCCTCTTCAGCACCTTTTACTGACCAGCATATCATATCACAAACAGTTTTGGATAGCTGATTCTGCAACAAGTCAGCAAGACTTTTCTATTATTAATATTCCATCAAAAGGAATATCATATTCGACACGATTGTCTTACTTTTCCAAAATGCTTAAAGCAGTCTGTTTCTTGTAATGACACTTCAGGTTCTAATCACATCGTGGTGTATAGATGGCAGCATCAAAGTTGCATTCAGGGCAAGGAAACAGTCTAATTCCATTCTAAGTTTCTTTCTACTGTCTTTGTATGCAGTAGAGTTGCCAGTTGAGAGAAAATCTTTTGTTTTTTGGCCAAGCATTCATCATACCACTTTCACAACTCTTCTCCAAGCAGCTTTTGACATCATCCATGCTTTACAATTAACTTTGAGAAAATGGAATGAGTGTTCACATTTAAACATCTTGAGTCTTAAGATTTTTGAATTACTTAAAGCTTATAATGCATTCATATTGGCACACAAGAACTATGATTCAGACTTTTGACAGTCATCAGCCTTGAACAAAGTTGTGTCTGACAGCTCATTCAAAGAATTTGGATGGACTCAAAGAATTCATTGACGTTATTTGATTTAGTGGCACGTATATCATATACATATCCTAATATATGTTTGTGTTCCAGAACTGAGTTCATGCCTGTCTTGTAAATCATTGATTTTGAACAAAAATTAAAGTGGATATGAAGTTAAAAGAAAATTAATATAAAAGTGTTACCTTTATGAATGGAATGTGGATTTTAACCTTATTAATGTGAACAATTTTAACAGTTTGTAATTTTTTCATTAAATGTTGCAAAATTTCCAAAATAAATAAATAGTTTGATATATTCAGTTTTCATACTTTTGGAAGTTTATTGTAGCAGTATAAAATAAAATTTAAGTGCATCAGAAATTGGATAGGACCGAAAGGCTCGTTCATATATCTGGGCATTCATTATAAGCCAGGTTCATTTCAGTGATGTTGAACTGTATCTAACGGGGCCATACATAGTGGAGCCATCCTAGTCCGTGATATTCATTCTGTTAGTTACTATGTAGCAGTTGCATATATGTAGTTCAGTTTGAAAATGTTGATAGAACTCGGTGACTGTGCAGGAAAAGAACAGCATGCTGTTATCTGTTTCAGGGAAGGGGAGGAGCGAAAGGAAGCATGAAGGATATTCATAAAGAATTATTTTCTATTTATTGTTTTCGAGCACAGGTGAGTTGAGAAAGCATTTGAAGCAGGTGATAATGATGTTCAAGATGAAGTTTTAATGTCTCTGAGACAGAAACACAAAACATTTTATTCAGTTGCTATTACAGCACTGATAAAATGATTGGACAAGTATATCAATAATTATGAAGATTATGGTGAGAAATAAAAGTAGTTTTTTTCAGGTGAAAATCTCATTAGGTTATTTTGTAGTTGTCTATTGTGATTTACTTATTGACTTCCTCTCATATTATCAGATTGTATTTGAATCCTGTACCTGGTAAAATTTGTCTTCACTATAATAATAACTGAATTTAAATGTGGTATAACAGAATTTTCATGATTTGTATCATAATACAGAGGATAACAAAACCTTTTAGAATCACTTTTTGTGCTATATGGCAGGGATTTTCCACCAGGAGGGAATTCTTCCTCTGGAGAAATTTCATGTATTTTAGAAATCAAATTTTAGATTTAAAAGTTTAGAAAGAAGGGGGAAATTATTGTCTAGCAATTATAAAAGGAGTGCTTGGGACTAAAAGTTTTGAGAACTGCTATCTAGTTCTTTAATTTTACAAAATTTAGTAATTTTTAAAGAAGACTGGCTTTTTTGTATTTGATTAGTACTTTGTTTGATATTTAAAGTACATAATCTTATTGTGGAGAGATTTTCTTTCTTCTTCTTATAACTTTTAAACATTTTTAAGGTTTGATGCAGCAAAAACCTCTCTCATATATACAGGGTGCATCAGAAAAATGTATGCACACTTTGAACTGCCGTAGAAAATTTATTTTCCAACCTACAAAGTTAAATTTTTAGAAAAAGTGAGGATATAGTCTAAATTGAAAAATAAGTGTACTTTCTGATCAAACAGAATGTTTGAAATGGTGTTTAAAATAATATGTTCAAAACGGTAGCCCTCATCTATAAATTTCTGAAAATAAATCACGACTGATTCCATCCTCGCACACAAAATGGGATTTCTGCACACACCGCTTGAATCTGATCCCAAAACATGTCGAGGTAACATGGTTTACAACAGTACACCTCATCGTTTACTTTGTTTCATAAGAAAAATTGAGGGGTGCAACGTCTGGAGAGTGTGCAGGAAACTTGATTGGCTCCCTGCATCCTATCCATCGCTCTGTTAAATTATCATTCGCTACTAGCACTTACACCACATTCAAGTGATCCTTGCCTTGAAGATTTTTGTGGTGACCATTTAAACAGTTTCAACTATAAAACTGAGGATTCATCACATGTAGCCATGTAAGGTATCGCTGATTGACCTTTCTGCACATCACACAGTGTTCCATGAACCTTAAATTTTTCTCGTAGGCATGTAATTATTAACCTTGAAGGTTGATCATTCCTATACTCAACATCTGCACTGTCACTGAACCACAACAACATTCTCAAACTTTTTAGTACCTAGATAACCTGCTTCCGTTCTTGCAAGTTCAAACATACATTCGTCATGTCAATGTTATTCTCTTGGCATTAACTGTGTTGCGCAGCTAGACAGCTTACTTTGCTGCCATATGTTGAGGAAATGTAACTTTACTTTCTTTTATAAACTTAACCTTGTAGGAATGATAATAAATTTTATACAACAGTTCAAAGTGTGTATACATTTTTGTGAGGCACCCTGTATATATCTATTTAGATTTGAAGACATGTTTAGTAGGATTAGATTTTTTCCTCCACTGTTTAAACTGAGACAGGATCTGGGAATATTCAGAAGCTTATATCTGCTTAAATTAATGCTGACTGCTTCTTTGCTTTGCACTATTTTGGTACTACAAAAGGTTGTGCAGGGTGGGGGCAAAAATAGTTTAAAAATTAAAATGATAGACAATGTCAAAAATCATCCCATCCATTTTTTTGTTTTGTTGTTATCCTGTAAACTGCATTATTAGTGCATAAAATATATCATCATCTATCTAGCCATATGAAATGGAAATAATTTAATAATTTTCATTATGATGTAAGTAGCAGCTGCTGTTATAATTTTGTAAATTGTATTTTTATTTTCTGATTCTTTTTAGATATCTGCAATAGTTTGAATTTAAAGATTACTGCAGTTTCATATTTTGGAGATCTTGTTATAACAAAATGCATATTATTGAATTCACATGCATCTTTCTACAACAATGCTAGAAATAAATTTGATTTAAATTGTGAAGACTCTGAAATTGAGCATTCGAACACCATCATTTCTGCCCCTGTTAACAATGTAGATAGCTCTTTCAATGGAAATGAACGATCATTGTATCCAAAGATATTCTGTGTTCTTTTCAGAAGAAATTTATTTTGTAAACAGCAGTTGAAAGTAAGAGAAACCTTTCACCTATTTGAACCTTGGTAAGATTACTTTAAATAGTTTTTTTTAGTAAATTACGTGAGAAATATTTTCAAAAGCTTTAAAAATCATTTTATCTGCTTTTTGTTAAAAAATGTGTGTTATCTATGTAGAAAAAATAATGCTAGTTGTGCTGATTTTTATTTTCCAATATTTATTTATTTTTGTTTTTCTTTATAATATTTTTTATTATAAAAAATTTATTTGTTGCAAAACATTTTTACAGATAGACCTAAACATAATTACAGTTATTGTACTTTTAATTCTCCGAATTTTTGTTATTTTTCTTTTTTTTTTTTTAAATCTTTGTTTGATATATGTTCACTTACTGTTTTACTCTTTTTATGTAGGATAATAATGGAAAGTTAACTTTTTGAGTGACATGACTGCTTTAATTCAGCCATGAAATTTTCTATCACTTAATATACAGTCAAAAGTCGTTAATCCAGACTCGTCGGGACTTCGGCGATTCCGGATTATCGATTTTTCCGGATTATAGATCATCAGTTTAAATCTCGTAAGATGCCATGCAGAAATTCTAAAATTAAAAATATGAAACTGTAATTTATGAAATAAAGAACAATTATGATCTAAAGGGTATCAAAAAATTACAAAAAAAAAGCTTAATATTTATTTGTTTACTTTATTAAACATTTCTTTCAACGTAAGTTGTTTAAGTTGCTTCATTTTATGTGATAATGCTTTCTCTTTAATTCTATAAACAGACATAATTTCTTGTTCAGTTACAAAGTTCCACTGTTCAAGTCCCGCAATTGCTGTGCCGAGAATACCGATATTTTTGTTTGATGGACATAGAAACATACTTTCATTTTGTAGATCCTTTGGGAGCTCCAGCATCGGAAATTCTATTTGACATAATCGAAAGTTCAAGTTTACTTTTATAAAATTGCTCTTACAGTTTGCAAAAAATAATAAGCCTGATCCAATTCGAAGATTAAGGAAGAACGCAATCATCAACATTAATGGAAATAGATAATTTTAGCTTTTACCATCCGTTATACATTAAACGAGCAGGTGAAAACATATTCTGCGCTTGTGCAGACGCATATGCGCAGTCGTAAAGGTCTTACGCGCACGCGTAAAACGCCTGTGCACATGTGTCAACGCGGCGCATGCGCAGACAGTTTTTAGCTTTGAGGTCCGAATTATAGATCATTCCGGATTATGGGTGTCCGAATTAACGACTTTTGACTGTATATTGATTCTGATTTCATCAACAGATGGCACCACTTGCTTATTCTTGTCCAGGCTTTCTTATCTTATCTAATCATAATTTCCTATTTTGTTCATTTGCAGTTTTGCAGCTAAGGATGGTGGTTCCGTAAAACCATCGAAACTAGTCCTGTGAAAATTTTGAAAATATAACGCTGATTTTTGTTAAACAACAAAAATCAGCGTTATATTTTCAAAATTCTTCTGAATACTTCTGAATTAGTAATTTTATAAATGTTAATAGAAAAATGATAGTTTTAAGTAGTCCTCCTGCATTACTTAAATGCAACAGTGGCTGAGCGGTAAAGTCACTGAACACCGGGAGTTCGATTCCAAGTGAACGAGCTAACTACATGGCCGTTTTCCAGGTTTTTCCCATGTGTAATGAGGAGCTGAGCTAATTTCCCTTAGAAAATTCTCTACGAAAGCGTATCTTCCTTTAGGCAAATTGCTCTCACATGCTTTGCTGTAATCAAATAAACCAGACCAGCTTATGTATTCTTTATATTACTTTTCTGACTCAGATTTGTGGCTTATTAGTAAAAAAAAAGAGCAATTCATATTGATAAGTAAAATAAATGTATGTACTGATTTTGTTAACAAATAGTAGTTTCCTAAAGTTAAAATTTTTTCTAGATTTTTAATTCAAATATGTTGCCATCTGTCGGCAACAGAAGTGCAAATTTATTCTATAAACAACAATAATTTAAATGTATCATTTAGACCTTTAGAAATTTTTAAGACTACAATTTATAGTCTTAAAATATTTTAAAAAATTAATTTCAGAAAATTGAACATTGTATACTCTGTAGGATATTTTTTATAGTTTCTGTTTTATTTTGTGGTGTGTTTCCAACTTATATTTATTGTAGCGAATGAAGTCTCACTTTATAAAGTAGTTAATATTTGCTGTAAAGCTCATTATATTTAGTTACTGATAATTGCGTTTCTTTCAGGCATATCATCTCCCTAACTTCTGTGCCATTTCCAGTCATCCTGAATACTTATTTTATTGAGTCAGAAAAATTTCAGCCTGTGAAAGATTTTGCGTGCCCTCAGTGTAGTAAGTATATTGGTTTATGTTTAAAATGTTTTTATTATTGCGTCTTTCAGAATTTACGATAAAGAATACTTTTCTCTCATTTTTTAAAGTATGTTTAAATATTATTCTTTAAATACAAAATGTATAGTTCCGATGTTATATTAATTGAAATGCTTTATAGAAAGTTTATTCTTGTATTTAATTTTGTTTCTCAAGAAGCTTATTATTGTTATTTATTTATTATTTTTTTCACAGGAAGCATTAAATATGAATATTTCTTTCTTATAATTTCTTTTTTTTTAGCTTGCTTATAAATGCATTACTTAGTATTATTTTCTTGAATTATAATGTTATTCTATTTTCTTCTATAATATCTGAAAAATTTTTAAATATTCAGTTATAAGCATTTTCATCTTATAGATGAACATGAAATACCTGACATTTTAAAGACTTTACAGCACAGCCGTGTGTCTGCTACTCAGAAAAAAATTCCTAGCTTGGATGAGCAAATGTTGTTTTTTTCACGATGGAACTACGTAACATTGACTGCTCGAGTTCAGAGGATATGGGAAAACAAAATTTCATCTAGAGGAAGAGAAAATTGTATCAGTTTAGAAGATAATACTAGGTAACAATTTATAATTGTATGTTTTATATATATTTTTTTTTTTTTTTAAATAGTATACTTTTGCATAAAATAATTACTGTATTTGCTGGCGTATAAGACCCCCTTTTTGCACACATTTTTGAAGGATGAAACTTTAGTACTGATCATTATAATGACTTTACAGTATTTTAAATATAAAGTAATACTTTCTGCAAATATCTAATCTATTTGGAAAGTACACCTTTTAATCTTCTTAGTCAAAACCCAGACATTCATCTCCAGAGCTAAATGAAGAGTCACTCACAATCTCTTCTAAATCAGCATCTGAGCCCTCATACAATAAATTGTCCCTGTTCTGTACAATCCAGTGCATTGCTAATGTCACACTTCCTAAATGATTTAACCACTGTCTCAGTTGTCACAACATTACATAAAGCTTGATGGATGCAACAAAATTTGACCCATTCACAAGCGACATACAAGACGCACCCCATTTTTCAAATCTATTTTTAAAGAAAAGAAGTGTGTCTTATATGCTGGCAAATATGGTATGTAAAAATTTTAATCTATTTTTATTCAGGTTGTTATTCAAATTTAAAAGTTAGCAGAAATGTTAATTACTTTCTTTACTATATACTGAATTAAAAGAAATTCTGGTTTTTAAAAAAAATTCTGAAGACAATAAAGCCCCGTTCACATGCAACGCTCTTTCACACAGCCACAGTTCGTATTGGGAGAAACGAGGATATGAAGGGCTTTCGCCTTCAGGATCAGTTCAGATGCACATCATCTTCCATCCCTTAACCCATAAGCCACTGCGAGCAATGAATGATGTCACAAACGCAAATCAGATTGGCGGATTTCTAACGTTTACTTAATCTTTTTTGACATTGTTTACTATTGCTATAAAATGCTATCGGAGTTTAATTCCTCAATTAATTAAAATACATTTAAACTAATTAAAAATGCAATTTATATAAGAGACCAAATGATTAAAAGAAGAAAAGAAACCATATATGCTGCTGAGCGGTTTTAAATAAAATGTTTTGTGGCTGCTAAAATTTCAAACTTTGCTTTTCGAAAAAAAGAATAAAATGACAAATTAATAACATTAATATTAATTATAAGTAATTATAAATGTTTGAATATTGATTATAAACATTTTATAAAATATATTAAAATTAATTAATATGTTAAAATTGTTCTGAACATGTTTCACGAAGATTTTAAATAAAAGCTTGTAATTTATGTTTATATCAACCAATTGATTAGCACTAGGTTTTATTTTATATATATATATCTAATGAAATTCAGTAATAAAATTTTTAAGAAATTTGAATTGATTTAATGATCGTATAGGCAGTTTCTTTAAACTGCGTTTTCTCAGTTTGCATTTTTTTCGATAAATCCCTTTATTTAAAGTCCTAGAACTTATATAGGGTGACTCGAGAAATGCCTACATGTAAAAAGCCCACAGGAAAAATGCTCACAGAATAATGCTCACAGGTATAAAAGCTCACAGGAAAAAAGCCCACAAGGAAATATGCCCTCATAGAAAAAAGCTCACATGGGAAAATGCTCACTTAGAAATATGCTCATATGAAAAAAAGCTCACATGAAATATGTTCACATTGACAAATGCTCACATTAACCTTTTCAGCGGCAGTAAATAAAAGCATGAAAACTGGAGTAAAATTTTGCATGTACTGTAATATTTTATACCACTGCCCCTGTATGACATTTTTTCCTGTAACTGCCAATAATTAATTTTTGTTTCTTTACTCTATTTTTGTATGCTTTTGATGTGTATCGATAGAAATTGATGTTTGAATGTAGTTATTCAAGTTTGGAGTCAAAACTTACAGAAATTAAAAATTTTAGAAATAAAATTAACATTTTTAGGCACTTGGATGATACCTCTCAGTTGAACATTGCGAAGCAGCCTTCAGAAAATCTCCTAAAACTACAAATTGTTATGAAGGCTCTCATAATGTACTAAATTCATTATTTAATTGTAGCCATCCCAGTATGTGGTTTTTATTTGACAGGCTGAAAAAAGATTTAGCCTCTCAACGTTTTTTATTAGCTAATGTAAATACAGGATGTACTGAAGTAAAAAAAAGAAAACATGAAAACTTACATTTGGTAATCGTGAATCATGCAAGAAAATATGATGAAATCAATGATAAAATTAAATATTTTATGTAATTTAAATAAAATAATCATTCTAAATTCTCATTCATTATTCATTATTCTTCTAAATGTTTATATTATAAAATGTGTAACTTATATTTATTATTATTTTATTTTTTTAACAATTAAAGTTGTAATAATTTTTCACTGTATAATTCTGTTTCATGTTTACTTCCTTTCTCCTCTCCTTTTCTTAATTCAAAATGGCCAATTTGTTAATCTTGTGTAACAACTGAATCTGCACATAAGTTATAAAGTTTTTTAAATATATACCATAGATGTTTTGGTAATTTAAATAATTTTTCTTTAGAAAATTCAAGTAGGTGAATGATGTTCAAATCGATTAATTATTGATTCATTAATGTAAGGACATTTCTATAAGAATTACTTATCAGTGGGCTTATTTCCATGTGAGCATACTTCTGTGTGTGCTTTTTTATGTGTGAGCATTTTTCCATGTGAGCTTTTTTCTATGTGCGCATATTTCTGTGTTGGTTTTTTTCCTGTGAGCATTATTCCTGTGCACTTTTTTCCTGTGGGCTTTTTTCCTGGAACCCTTATATAGATATGGCCTAAATTATTAAATACTTTTACCATTTAATTAATATTATATACTTTAGAGAAACAATAATGAGTTTCGCAAAATACTGACAAAAATTATTTGAAGTGGACATGTGATTGAAATCATATTTGTTTCAAAGTTTTTGCATAAAAATGTGTTTTTATTTTTGCACAGAAACTAATTAATTTATTGCAAAATCGATCCTTTAAGTTATTAAGAACTTTCTAATAAATACAATAAGAAAATATGGGGGAAAATCATTGAAAATTGTAGGAGATAAATGACATTTTAATTGTAAACTTTTCTTCCAAAACTTTAAAATTAAAAAAAAAAAAATACTGGCAATTTTTTTTTTCTCAGCTTAAAATTATTTTGTCTTACAAAACCATTTAATAACAATCATAAAAGTAGATGAAAGTTCTTAAATAAAAAAATCATTCAAAAGGTACCGCATCCCTTGTCAAGTTGAAGCCGATTTGCACATCTTTAGTTTTAGTTTGAACAGTATTTCTGGAATACCCAGCATCAGATAACTTTGTCCATACAAATTTCCATATTTCGTACAGTTCTATATAATTTTTTGGATGATATTGCATCCTCATATATCTACCAATGTGATTGTTTCGCTCCCAGTCCAGCGAGCTGTCAGTTGCACATTAGCCATGTTGTTTGTTAAAATTAAATGAACCACGCAATCGCGCAGTGCAGTATGGGAAATCTCCCCATTTGCCCTGCTCCCGAGAGGTGGGAATGTTCTACCTCCAATTCGGAGAGGCAGTTAATGCTTGTCGCCATGTGAATGGGACACTTTGGAAGAACTAGTTTTCGCTACCAGTCGAATCTGCTCTTGTGAATGGGGCTTAAGATAAGGACAATTTGAATTCAGCTTACAGCTGTGAATTCCTTATAAATCTGAAAGCTTACCAAATCAGAAAGAAATTCAGGATCTTTTGTGTTCCAAGATTACTTTCACCATGCAGTTTCCTCTGCAGCAAACTTCTAGCAAAAAACACTTTTATTATCAGCTTATTTTAACTATGGTAAATTTTTCTAACAATAGGAAATGCCAGTACTTGCGTTTTATCTCTTTGGCTGTGGAAGTTGGCTTCCATCAAACCATGAGTTACCCAAGGTCCTGCCAAAGTTACACCAGTCACTTTTGAAGAATTCTGAAGAAACTGATTCCTATTTATTTAATCAATAATCACACATCACTTTTTATTTACTTGCTATTTTGTTATGCCCTTAAGTTTTATTGAAAGCCCTGCTTAGAATGCTATGAGTACAAACTTTCTCAGATTATTTATTGTTCCAGTTGACTTTTGTCAGCCATATACAGCTGTTCTTTTCTCCATTCAACACATACTAATTTTCTCAGTCAGCTGTAAATAAGCTGAAGTATAGTTACAAGTGTGATTCTACAATGCTGGAATTATGTTCATTTTCAACTGGATATTCTCTTGTCATAATTTTTCATGTTGCATGGCCATTTAGGATGCCATAACTTTGAAAAACAATCCACTGGTTACTGTTCTGTAGAAGGCTTGTCCCAAATTTTAATTATATTATTCAAAATGCAGGAAAAACATGCAGCTATAACAATTAATTCATATCCTTGCTCATAAACAAAACATGGCTTATACAGAATCAGATTGTGTTACATCAAATGAAAATGCAGATGTTATGATTGTGTTGTTATGTCATGCTTATCCATTATTGGTGCAAGATTGCTCTGCTTGAGAATGGCAGTTGATGGGATAATATGTAAGTACCGGAACATATTTCATAGGTTAATTACTTCAATAAATGAACAAAATTGAATAAGCAATATTAAAACATTTTATTGACAGTATTTGCTTTGAAAACAAGAACCGTACTCTAAGATATAAGAGTAACACATTTAATTTAATGGTGTGCAATAGGCAACATTGTCATGCAGATCTTTCTGTACAAAAATATGCACTTTTCCTCTAAAGGTAATTGATGTTGTTTTTGATTTGGTGTATTTTCTTGGCACCAGATGTCACCAGTTTGATATGGCTTCATTCTACTAATCTGACTATACTACTTTACCTTAAGTGTTATTTATGCAACCATGTTTTTCATCTAAATATGTTTTTTACTCCCTCTGGTTTCATAACTTGGCATTTACTAAGAGATGAAGAAGTAGTTATACTGTTTCTTTAAGAAACAGATATTCTCAAGGAAAGATTATGTTGAAATAACCATGTCATAAATTTAAAATGTGACTTCTTGCTGGGAAGAAAAAAGGTGTTCAAAACACTAAAATGGTTTGCTAGATTATGGAGTTTTATGAACCAAAATTTGCATCAAGTGAATATCAACACAATGGTTGACTGGAATAATTATCTCACAGAGATTTGTGCCAGTTTGTTGTTATATCATCCTAATGTGAAATTGATGGCTGCAACAAAATTCTGGAAATTAATAAAATCTTATAAAAGAAAAAAATCTAATTTGGACACCACACATGACTTAACACAGCATATTAAATTATGCACATTTTTTGCTGCACTTCTTTTAATCTTATTTTCTCAAATTATTCCAACTTAATTAACTGATCCTTCAAATCAAGTTGAAAATGACATAAAAAATTAGGAATTTTGAAATTAAATATCCCAATCAATTTTTGTCATATGGGAGCCAAACGTCTTGCGTTTTTATTTTTTTCATAATGAGTATAAAACTTTCTCAAATGTAAGTATGGGAACTGGGAGATAGCATTGAAAGTTAGATTTTGTTATTTGTCAAAGTTTATTTATTTATTTTTTTTTTTAATTCAACATTGCCCAAACATGAATATTTTTGTCATTTAAAACATTTATGTAGATAAAAGTATATGACTACAATCAATAATTACGAAATAGCTTAAGTAAGGACTCTTAAGCTGTGTAAGTGGGGGGGGGGGGTCCATATGTACTTTTGGTACTGCTGATTACAGTGAAAAAAGGAAGGTGCACACTAGATGTTACAGAAGTCCCATATATCAAATTTCAGTGTTCTACTGCTAGTCGTTTTTGAGTTATAGGAATTATGTACATACAGACATGAAACACTCCATTTTGGAATAAAAATTTTTTATTCTATTTGTACAATTGTTCTTTATTTTGTACTTACTAATTGCGGAGGTATGAGAATATTGTTAAGAAAAGAAAGAAAATCTGAAAGGATTTCAGTTTTAACATTGGTCCAAAGGGTTTGTTAAGGGTTTTATACCCTCACTGAGCAGCACAGGTTACCAATCTGCTCTTGAACTCATGGCTGCTAACAAAGTTTTTTTTTTTTTTTTTTTTTTTTTTTTAGCATAATCACAAAATATTTAAAAACAGCATATCTTTAGAATTCCCCGATAGAGTGTTAGGGAATGCCATACATTGTTTATATTAGCTGTATCATTTCTTTAAAAAGTAGCTGTTCATACAGCCAATTGCCTAAAATAATTAACATGAAAGGAAAAAAGTATATAATGAGTCTGCTTGTGTAATATCATAAAAATATTTAATATTTATGATTAGAAATCTCATGATTTTAATGCATTTTTATTTAAATCAATTTTATCAAAAAGTATTCCTAAGAACTGTGTTTATTTCTTTTAAATCACTTAGTTTGTTATGCAGTCAACTTTCAGATTAAATCAGAAAGTTAAATATCTTAAACTTTAATGAATGACACCATACTGTGGTAATAAAAATATGTATTTTATTCCCAACAGTGGCAGCACATTGCTTTCATATAGCTGAATTTGTTGATTAAAACTGAAGGATGGATATGGCAGTAGTCTGATGCACAAAAGAGTATTTTATTTTGAAGTGTTGTCATTTCCCACTTTCAAATCACCGAGTTTGTTAATCAAAAATTGAATAAATTGGTAAAAAATATGAAATAGATAAAAAAAGTCAAAATTCAAAATTTGAGATTCCAGTAGCACTTGTTTGGATGGAGGACTATGTCTATTTAAACTTAGCTGGCTGTAGGTGCCATCACTTTTCCACAATGCATGGAACATACATACAGATTTTTTGTTATTTAATTTTTTTAAAAAATAGTGTATGCGGATAGCATTGGTGACAATAATTTGAAAAATGATTGAGACACAAAAGTGTTGCAGACAGAAAGTGAGTTTTGAGACTAATATAACTTCTAGTGCTAAAAAATTATGTCGAATACTGAAAAATTTGTAAGGCTCATCTGTCTCATCCTTTTCATTAAACTTGTTTTATTTATGCCTTAGTTTGTGTTCCTGTGCTTTATATATTAATTAGTTAAACAAGATAGTGCATTTACTGTTAATTTCATTAATATATGGATAACTCATCATTGTTGTTTTATTTTCTTACACTTATAAAAAAAGATAGATTTGGATTCCCAAAAGGGCACTGAACATTCAGCTTTTTCTGAAAGTTACAGTAAACCAAAAAAATTTGAGAAACACTGCTGTAAATATATTTAATTTAGTTACTCTACATCATTCATTGCAAAAGACAGATTTTGTAATAAATATGTAAAGTAAATAAATCCCAAATATGTCGATTCCACTTATTAGTTTTCTGTTTTTGTTTAATTTTGGCCTTTTTTCATGTTAAAAATTTCTGAAAATATTTCTGTGAGTGAATTCAGAAATGCTGTTAGTGGTATTATGCATATGTGTAGCTTCATAGTGCCCTCCCTTTTTTGGAAAGAGAGGTTTGTTTTTCATTTTCATATTGCTTTTCTCTCTTTTTCTTTTTCTTTATTTTATTTTACTTTTGTATTTTAATGCTTTGATTGCGTTATTTTGAATAAGTTCACTAGGGTTGTGTTCTTTAAAGGAAGAGTTTATAAACTGCTCGTGAATATACCGTGTTGTCTTTATTTTAACTGTTACATATTTTATTTTCATATTTATACATTATAATTGCTTTTATTTTTACATTTGTGTAATTCTTTAAATAAATCTGAATGAGGGAACCTCATATCTACTCTGAGAAGCAGAAAAGAGTAAGATTAGAATTCCAAGATGAACTTACAACAGTATTGTGAAAGCAAATAAACCATACCAAAAGTTGCAGGGTGTGATTTATTTATCAGAGCAAAAACTCAAAGCAGAAGCTCAGAATGGTGTCTCGTACACTAAAAATTTCATGTGCCGCGAGAGGAAAAAAGTCCAATGCTTGATATTGGTGAGCAAAGAGGCTAAACCACAGGTCTAGTTCCTCATGCAGGATATTCTGCCTCTCAGAGTAGAAAGTGAACCTATCTTCCATAGAAATTATTGTACATTTTTATTATGGATACTATCACCCTTCTTATTTTTGTAAAAACAATTTAAACTTGTAGAGACATTAGGTATTTTGGGGAGCAGGAAAGATGAAAAATGAGCAATCGCCTTTGCCGGGAATCGAACCACGGACCTCTGGAATACTGGCCCAGCATGCAGAACCACTATACCATGAAGGCATGCTAGGAAAGTGTGAGAAATACCATATAGACTCCCCCCTTTTTAAAGTATGACTGGGGTTTTTAGGGGACCCAATCGTGAAATTCTGGGTGGGGAGAAATCATCACCCACCACCCTTTTAGTTGGGCACCACTGTAGAGACATTAGGCATTTTGGGAAGCAGGAAAGATGAAAAATGAGCAATTGCCTTCGCCGGGTATCGAACCATCGACCTCTGGAATACGGGCCCAGTGTGCAAAACCACTACACCATGAAGCCACGCTAGGAAGGCAGAAGAAATACCTTATAAACTCACTCTGTAGATACACACACTTACATATATGTATATGCATCGCATTATTATGTATACATAAATCTATAATAGTTCATACTCTTGTGTTTCAGTTTCTCAATGCTGTTGCAGACTCAAGATGGAATATTCTGTGAATTATGTATAAAATCAAATTTTTTATACTTACAAACCTTATGGTCTGAAATAATTGAAAATGGAGAAGGCAAATGCTACATATTTCATGATCTGCTTGTGACTCATAGATATCATTGTAAAAAGTAAGGATATGGCTACTTTTTATTAAATTTCTGTATTTTATTAATCATGTATAGGTCTTCACTGTGTATGTGATAACAATGTTTTATCAGTAAAATAAAAAACTTCAAAACTTGATTGTTATCAGCTTTATGTAATCAAGTATGAAATGATAACTGCATACAGAAATTAAATGCAACAGTATATTCTGCTAACACAAATACATAATTTATGATAATATGCAGGATACAAGAGGCATTATAATTCAAATAGTCTCATTTTAGGATGGCATTCATAAATCCACAAGACTACTTACATGACTTTTGTCACTTAATATGCGCTATCTGTTCACCACACAATATCAATTGAGCTAGTAATTTCTTGCACAGGGTTGCCATAGATTTAATGGATTACCACAATACTGTCTCTCAGTGCAAAGCACAAGACTGCAAGTGTCATAGGGTAAATTTGGTATGCCCAGATGTGTGAATAGTCTTTGAACTAGTTTGGGATGTTCCGAGATTGGGATTTGGGATACTGCTACAGGATAGTGCATAAGTACCTTCACAATTTTAAATTAAAAAAAGTATATGAAAAGTTTAAATTTATATTTTGAAGCTCATAATACAAAGTGTGTTTCTTGAAGTTTTTATTTATGAAAAATGGTGCCTAACAAATGATATCTCCTTTTACGATTACAAATTATGAGCTCTTTTTAGTACATCTTCCATCTTCTAAGTATTTCTGTTGTCTTTGCATCTCCTACTGATCCTCTCTGTTCAAATTTGGCTACAAGGTACAATATCATGTGGTTAGAAGGAGCATATCTGACATTAAAATATCATCAAAGGTTTCTTTGAGTAGGAATAATGCTTCTTCCATTTTCCAAGTAAAAAAAAAATATGATCTTTATCCTTTCTTCAGATATGTATCACACCATATCAAAACTCCCGGAAAGAACTAACAGAAATTTCCAGAAAGAATTATTGAAATTAAAAATTGTGAAAGTACTTTTGCATCACCCTGTATTTTGAACATTCTTACCACATGCCACTGATGGCAGTAACTTGTCTTTTGTTCATGTTCATAATAAATGCTTTGTCATACTTTGAGATTAATTTGAAAATATCATCATAAGGCAATCAAAGAGATCACCCACATAGTTATCAATGCAAACAAAAACATGTGAAATGTACTAGATGACAAAAATGGTGTGTAAGGTGCAAGGTGTTTGGACTAGAATAAATCTTTACATCATTTACTTTAGTTTTTGTACAGATGTTGATCCAGTATGGAGAATTTGGAGCTATCAAACAGGGATGAAAAAATATCTGGTACTCTTAATCATTGTTCTGTTGTACTGTCTTAGCAAAATTACTGTACAAATTGGCTTCAAGTGAGACAATTGGAAGTGCTTCAGCTCATTACACTTGGTTCACTTCATTTTTTTAAATGTAAAATAATAATAATAATAATAATAAAGTACATAAACAACAGTTATAAAATTCTTGAACATGCAAAGCACATAGATTAATTAGCTTTATATTAGGAGTGTCTAATAATGTATTGGTTTGCTTTGTGTGGCTTAGAGATAATGAGGAACTTTTTACAAGACTTCAAATTTTTCTGCTGCAATAGCTTGTTTGGTTCATGGAGTGCCATCAACAGCCTTCACTATGCATTGTAATATTTTTTATTTGCACTTATTTTTATTTGTTTTATGTTCAGAATCAAAAGAATTTAAAGACCAAGACTTCATGGAAATATTTCTCAGTAATTGTGGCAAGGTACGTTGTAATATTAAAAGACAGTGTAATTGTTAAAGTGAGATTCTTGTAGACATGATGATGTTGACTAATAGCTTCCCATTCTACTAGTTATCTACTGCTTCTAAGGTAATAATAATGCATTTGAACTATGCCAAATAAAGCTTATCAGATAAAAATATCAATTCAGTCAGTTTATTGAATTACAAAATGGGTAGAAGAATATAGCCTGAAGTTCAGTTAAATGTTGCATGGTATATGTAGAAATAGGCCAGACTGCTGCAGTTTCCTATTTCCAAGGAATACCTCTGGCAGGATGAGATATAATTTTTTTTTTTTTTTTTATGCATCAGGGTTGGAATGATTGATGTTATTTTTAGATTCGAATATGTATGGTTGATTAGTGTGTGCTGTTCTTTTAGAAGAATAATTAATTAATGCACATGCACAAGTTACAGTAGTTTCACACAACATTGGCACCAAGTGTTCCTTCATTATTGTTTTAAATGTGTAAACTAAAGTGGCAAAACATTTGGCTTACTTAAGTACTAGTGTCTAGCTCGTTCGTATGTGTACATTAATAAAAATGATCAATGACAACATTAGAATATTAATGAGGTGAATTTGGGAGGTTATTTCAAGCCAGTGATTTCACAACAAACCGTAATGCAGTTCCCCTCCTTAGATATCACTGTAAAATGGTATCCAATAGTGACATAAGATTTGCATAGTATTTCTTGTCCTCCAGATTTAAATCCTGAATACGAGAGAACCTTTAGTAGCTAGACGAATGGTAAAATGCAATTTTATCACCTATATGTATCTGTATATGATGGTGATTTTTATTATTTTGCTGGCATAAACTATATTGGCGGAAGAATAGGCCTTTCTTATTGGTGTTCAAATGATGTGCACTAAAATCTCTGTATGCCTTTCTTGTTAAAGAAAACTTTATAGTTTCCTAGTGATTTTAAGAAAATACATCCTAAAGTTTAGGAGCCACTACTATCTGCACTGCTTTCTGCTGGCAGGATAATGTAGTTTCCTTTAGACAAAGGTACATACATCTGCCTGAATTAGTTGGAAAATGGGAATTAGATAACCAGACTATGTAGTTTCATTCATTGCATGGTCTAAGGTTGATATCCGAGTATATGGAAGGCTATTATCTGATGCCATGGTGAGAACAGTGATACTTTGCTGATAACTATCAGATTTAATGAAATGTTAGGTATACTGTATTGATGATTTGAGTGATAACAACATTGAAATGGACTGAGATTTGTTTGCTCTTTTATTTAGGTGATTACTACCTTTTTTAAGGACGTGTAATCTTGTTTTTGCTTTGCTGTGGTTGTTCACTCTTTTTATGCACTTTTTGATAATGGTTCACAACAAATCCAGTGAAACCTTATTACTGTTATGAAAAGAAGAGCATTTCTACTTAAAAGGTAGAAAGTGCTGAACCCATCTTCTGGACAATATACCTATGGCCAAATGATGATAAAACATGTCTCTAATTCTCATCTATCAAATCTGCATTGAATCATGATTTCTAAGATTCACAAGATCATGCATTCATTGTGTAGTTCAACTATTTCCAGCCCTGAGAAGGAGGCAGCTGTAATGTTACATGTAAGAGATAATAATGTTTCTTGAGGGAAGGGGATGAAAAATAGAATATTTCTAATATGAAACTAATTCAGCATATAATTCAGGGGGAAAATAATGTGTTTTTTATTACTATTATTTCCTTTATTGTATAGTAATTCTTTCAAAATTTATTTTACTGTGTAAAATTTAAATGCTATTTTAGGTCATTGGTGAATATCTATGTTTTTTATCAACAAATGTAAGGAAATTCTAGTTTTGAATAAATGTAAAGTGGGATCGACAGATATTATATTTAGCACTGTTAAGAAGAAACTAACCACATATAGGTTTGGCATTCAGTTTTCTTTAAAATATTCATTTTCCAAAGCTGCACAGTTTATCCAGCCTTGTTATCATTGCTGGGTGTATCACTGCTAGAATTCTTTTTCTAGGTTAGCAGCTGCTTTCTACATCCATTTTAAGTAATAAAGTATTAAAATAATGGCAATAAATTAATAAAGTAATGGCTATAAATTTTCCTCCATTGCATGGAATATTATTTGGATTCGAGGATTGCATTTGATAACTACATCTTATTTCTGAGAACATATTGTCAGGATACAGTTTATGGTATTCTGTAAACAGCTGCTATACCTATCATATATAATAGCCTAGTGTTCTTATAATTCAGTTTCTGTAACATAATTTTCTGAAGAAATGAGCATAGAACATTTTTCTGTAGAGAAAGTGATGCCATACAGAAGGGATGCCACTCTTCAATTAAATGTACCTAGTCATATGTCACTAAAGCCAGCTATGTTCATTACTGTTTACATCTCCAACTTTCATGAGAAAATACATATATCAGTCATCATACCAAAATACTAATAACATGTTCCAGTTTAATGTTCTTCACATTCAACAAATGGCAGTTCAAATGTCACAGGAAGTGCACATTTAAGTTTTCTTAGACATTATAAAGATTATTAATAAACATCAAGAAACTTACAGAGTACAAGCATGTCTGAAAATTATGCAGAATAAAAGCTAGTAGTTTACTAAATTGTTATTTTTTTAAATTTTATTCTTTATTTTCCTTTTTTTAGGTATTTACAGTTATTCCAAGTTATCCATGCACTCTCTCAGAAGCAAGCAGAGTATGAACATGTAAGTTGATATTGTTTACTTTATAAAAATACTCTGCCTTTTCTTATCTTTTATTTTACTGATTATTAAATATTCCTGCTTTAATTTATTATGTAAATTGATATCCAGTTGCATCATGCTGAAAAAGATGGACATGACAGAATGTTTTTCATGTGCAATTTTTAGTTTGATTGAAACATAGCAATACAAAAAATATTTTTCTTTGACTAAGTTTTAACTGTACTTTTATATTTTGTTTAAGTGAATATGTAATGATTTATTTATTTCCATTTTTTCCCGTAATTATGGCGCTATATATATATGAAGCGCTGTGTAGACAGGCCATGTATCATCAGTTGAAACAAGTACCCTATTTGCCAGTCTATAAGACGCACCCCCTTTTGCAATCACTTTTGCTTGATGAATAATAATTTTTTGTTGAGACTGAAAGTCCTGCTTCTCTGTGGTCTAAACTCCAAGTATTCAGTTCTGACTCAAGTTCAGGGCATTGTTTAGTTCCCCTTTGTAGATTATGTTATAAGGAGGCCTTCTTAGCATGCCTTTGTGGTGTAATGGAGAGCATGCTCGGCCCGTATTCAAGAGCTCTGAGGTTCGAGTTCCAGCGAGGGCATTGCACATTTTTCATGTCTCCTACTTTGAAGTAACCTAATGGCTCTACAGTAGTGCCTGAACTAAAAAAGGTGGAGGAGGATGATTCTCCACCACCAGGATTTGGCAACTGGTTCCCCTAATCCCCAGTCGGCCTTTAAAAGGAGGAGTACGTAAAGTATTTCTCCCGCCTTCTTAGCATGCCTTCGTGGTGTAAGAGTCAGTATGCTCTGCGCGTGTTCGAGAATTCAGAGTCCCAAGGAAGCATCACATTTTTTATGTGTCCTGCTTTGAAATAACCTAATGGCTCTACAATGTTTATTGTGAGTTGCTTTTTTCAGATTCCTTGCTGATTCCGCCAAGTTCTTATCATTATCTCAGTTGGGGGTGCCCCGAAATGCCTCTCTTCAGTCCTGTTTCCATGTTCTTTAGCATATGCAATTATATGTTGTTTGTATGTTATGTTATAGCAATGCTGACATTGTTTTTTGAGCCATAACTAGCCAATGAATTTTTAAAAAATTTAACAGTAGAAATTTCGCACACTTAAAAGTCAAAAGTCATTTACAAAAATTGGAAAGTTTAAATGAACCCAGCTGTGATCGTCGATGACAGGCATGTGCATTCACTGAACTTTATGTAACTGTAATATTCTCACACTTCACAAGGAAATAAGGAAAAAAAAAATCACCTAACTCCAAACAGAGGAGATTTCCAGAAATGAATGTAATCAAAAACTGAGTACCAACATAGAAGACGCACCCAGTTTTCAGACCTATTTTCAAAGAAAAAAATGCATTTTATACGCCGTCATATCCGGTAATTATAAGAAGAAGCAATATCTGGTGAATATAGCAGGAAGAGTAGAACTTCTCATTTAAGTGTTTTTGTGTAGGTTTTGACCAGCACTGCAAAATGTAGATGAGTGTTGTCTTGTCTGGAGTAGTAGTGGACACATTTTTCTTTGCATACTCGACTCAGTCTCATGAATTATGTTTGGTAGAAAATCCCAGTAATAGTAGTTATATTTGGTTTGAACTACTCATATTGCATAATACCAAGTTGATCCCACCATATATGCAATAGGTTTTTTTTTTTTTTTTTTTTTTTTTTTTTCCCCCATGAATATTTGGCTGGCTGTAGATGTTAAAGCATTGGCCAGGTGGTCCCCAGGATTTCTTCTTGTTTGAGTATTGTAGTTGATCCATTTTTCATCACCAGCGACTATATGATGCAAAAAATCATTTCATTTATACTTGGGAAGCAGCACATCATGTGTAAAAAGTCAGCACTCAACGTTCTTGGCTTCAGTTCAGATGGGACACAATTTCCTTGCTTTTGAATCATTGATGTGAAATTGTTTGTTGAGTCACTCCTAACGTAAGTGCAAGTTCTACATGCATTTAGCATGATGATTACCTTCAAAAATGCTTTCAATTCAAAGTCTTCATAGACTTTCATCTTTCTGCTCCATTCTTTGTCTTAGACATCAAAATCACTGTTCTTAAACTTTTGAAACCACTTTCGACATCTTCTCTCACTTAAGACAGCCTCACTATATGCTTCTACAAGCAATCAATGTGCCTCACCTGCAGATTTCTTCAAATTAAAGAAGTAAATCAAAAGCCCCGCAAATGATGCTCATTTGGCTTGCAACTCGACATTTTTGCACGAAAAAAATATACGATGCTGATGCAAAATTGCTAATATTTCAAGGTTATGCTGCTAGCAGATATCCAGCCTTATGGTGTAATGTTTTATATCAGGCAATTATAACCATAACTTACTGGTGGTGCCATTTTTTTTAAACGGCAGAGGCCTTATTTGTATTCTGAATATATGTATATATATATGTTTTTATAGAGTAGGGAAAATATTTAAAAATATGATTTCCTTCTTGCGCATAATATATTGAAATAAATTATTGTATTTATTTACATTTTTCTTTTATTTAGTTTCCTGTGCCTGTAAGAAAATTTTGCTATCAATTTATGCCCAGCGCTGTATCAAGTGTAACTACTTTAGATGAAATAAGTCAAGAAAAATTTCCTGTGTATAGTAATTTTGACATTCAACCTCTCAGTATGTTTCAAAAGGTAATGAATGATTATTTTAAAGTTATTATTTATAAATGTCAATATGTTACTGAATCTGATGTTTTGCTGATTTATCTTTAAAAAAACAATTTTTGATTTTATAAAATTGCAATATTTAAATTTATTAAACTATTTTATTTTGATCAGGAATAACTCATATCATTGCTTCCAGACATAGTTTAGGAATAATTTTTTATCACTAGAATTCAAAGGAAAATAAAATAGTGTGGAAAAATATTTTTTTAATGAAAATTTCTTTAAAAAATGCATTATCATTTTTAAAATTGTGCAAATTTATTTTTTTCCCTGAGTAAAATTTAGTATTTAGTAATTGATCTATTATAAAGATTTATATAGAATTTTATGAAATCTTATGTTTAAATAGCTAATACGTAGCTGTCAATTCTCAAATTTTTCCATCTCATCTTCCAATTTCCTGGTAGATCACAGAATTCCCCAGTTTTTAATTTTTAGCCTTGACTAAGGATAATATTTCATAGTCATAAAGGAAGCTTTTGAATTAATGAAACTTTAATTGTGTAAATTCCATTTCTCCATCTCTTTGTTTTGAAGCATAATTTTTCGTATTAAATTTTATTTAATCTGATTTATCTTAATCTACTGGACATCTGTAAAATTTTGGTAAAGATTCAAGTATGTTTAACCAGCTAATATTTGTATTTAATTTTGTTTTACATTAATTTATGGTACATTGCTAAGTTTATCCACTTTCCTAATCTTTAATTTGATTTTTGTCACATTTAAAAGTACTTTGATAAATAAGAGCTCTTCTTCTCTACTTAAGCTTTTCTGAGTGTAAAATTGTGAGATAATTAGGAAATGAAATTTGCTAAGGAATACAAAATTTAGTATTCTCTGATTAAATAGTAATATATTTTGCATCATATTATAACAAGTTCGGTAACCTAAATTATGCATTATTAAACCGACTTAAGTTAATTTAAGTTAAAAATTATAACCAGAATAATAAATTAAATGTGAAAATAATATATTTTTTATCATGTTATACTCTGTTTAATAACTAAAATTCTGCATTATAAAATTATTTTAAATTAAATTTGTCAATTTGCATATTGAAGTCATATTGTAGCACAATCCTATAATCTCGCAGTTTCTCATGTTTGAAGGTAGGCGGCTATGTATAACTATTGAAATGGCAAGTAAATGTGGACTTCTTTATCTTCCTTCTAACAAAGCAAGATCTGAATAAGTGTCAGTGTATTTTACTTTGAGTTATAGAAATATATATATATATATAAGTGAAACATATATAAAACTGTTCAAATTATAGCAGTTTCTAATTTCTATAAACAATTTTGTTCAATATATGCATATGTATTTTTCAGTAACATTTTAAGGGCGATTATAATTTCTATATAAATTATTTTAATATTTCTCTGAATTTATCTGTAGTTGCACTTGAAGTTAGTGCTGTAAGAATTAAAATATCAGTTAAAAAGCATAATCTTTCCTATATTGAAAGTTCAGTGATGCAGGAAAGCAGTTGATTTTTCAGAAATGTTTCAAATTAATCAGTTAGAACAAAAAACATCTTGAATGTAAATCATTTAAAACTTTATTTAAAAAGTTAATTGTATGTTTCAGATTTTTTTTTAAGCCTTTAATTTTGTTATGTTTCTGTAATATAGTAAGTTGGTACATGAATAAATTTGTCTGCACTTTCATTCTTTAAAATGCTTTTTACTTACATTTTGTTTCTTAAAAAAGATAAGATATGTTTTTCTTTTGGGTATCCCTCTTTCCCCACTTTCTGTTTGTCGCTATTTGGCTCCTTTTTCAACAGGACAGCTAATTAGAATTAGATCTGCAGCTTAAATTGTACTCCAAAATACTACAAATACCCATAATTTAATTAGCTTGTGAAATTACTATTGCTGAATCATAAAGAATTTCATTATCAAACAAGCACTAATATTTGTTATTTAAATTAATTGTTTTTCCTTGAAATGGTTCATATGCATTTATCTCTCTGTTTTTTAAATTTATAACATTATATATTCCTTTTTCATTTGCAGGTTGCTCAATGTGATCGTTTTACATGCATTGGTAAAGTTTTATTGGAATTTAAGAATGAATATTACATGACTGATGAATCTCTTATAAATATGTCTTCAAAATATGTGAAATTTAAGTTTGCACCATTATTTCAAATTGATGAAAGTGTTGTTGGTTCTATTGTTTTACTTAAGGAAGCAGTGTTTGATGAAGGTATGTATATACACTGCTGGCCATTAAAATTGAAACTCCATGAAGGAAAGCAAATACAAAAAAGATATTTATTGCAAATAAACAGTATGGCATGAATACAAAATGTTTAAATTTGTAAACAGTTTGGAGATGTACAGAGGTGTGAAATTAGTAGAAACAGCTACTATCCCAGGCAGCTAAAGCGGCCCTTAGCCGGTTAGGCATGGAGTCGAACTGAGCTTGGATGACAAAAATGGGCAACTCATTTCATGCTGCTTCAAATCTATGCCACACTTCATCAACCATATTAGCTGGAGAGGGGTGGTGGGCCCGTTTCTTAGCAGCCCATAACCAGATGTTTTCAGTGGGTGACAGATCTGGAGACTGTGCAGGCAAAGGCAGCAATCGAATACCCTGTGTAACGAGGAAGGTCAGAGCAAGACCTGCAACATGTGGTCTTGCATTATCTTTTATTGGAAGTGGGTGTTTGGTAGGCCTCGAAGATAGAGCACAGCCACTGAATGTAAGGTGTTAGAAATGTACCGATCTGAATTCAAATTGCCATCGATCCAAACTAAAGATGTGCATATCCTGTACCCAATGGCTGCCCAAACAATCACACCAGGTGCAGGGCCTCTATGCCGCTATCGAATGCAAGCAGGCAACATGTGGTCTCCTCGGTGCCTCCAGACACATATACGGCCATCAGATTACTGAACGCAGAACCGAGACTCGACTGAAAAGACGACATTGTGCCATCCTGTATCCAGCTTTGTCATTCGGCACCCCAGAGTTGCCGTCTCTCTCTATGCTGCATTGTCAAGAGAAGCCAAAGTAGTGGTCGCCATACTGATAGTCCATGCTGCTGCAAACCTCGACACATTGTACGAGCCAAAACTGGGTGTGCTGCAAATGTGTTCATTTTCTGACAACTGTGATGTGGTTGTATTGTTTTGCAGGGCTGACTTCACAATGTGTCTACCCTTTCGAGCGTTAGTCATGAGAGGCTTTGAGACCCTGCATGCCGTTCAATATGACCCTCAACAACCCATAGATTCCATATTCACATGGATATCACACAGTGGTTGGATGTCGACCAGTGCGACAGGCGATATCATGGAACGATAATCTACATTCTTGATACACGACAATCTTGCTTCTATCTAATTCCAACATTTGCTGGTACACATTTCTTCTTTTTTTTCAAGGCATAACGATATTCTCAGCAAACTCCGACCTTGCAAAGTGCTTTCCGAGAAATCCATTGCACAGCTTTTTTTTTATGCAGTGCTTTAGATGTCGTTTCTCCTGCGTAGTCTAAATGCACTGAAATACTAATCATTTACATATCGCAACCTCTTCTTCCTTTTATGTGATTTTTGACATTCATTGGATCATTCCTTCTTAGTGTTGCAATTTTAATGGCCAGCAGCGTATTTCATTATTATATATACTCAGTTAGTTTAAACTGCTGCAGTTAAAATTATTTGTTAATTTTTTACTACAATTCATATTTAATAATATATAATTGTTTTTAGTAATTGAGATAGGCTTTTCCTCTGTATGTTTCACTCTGATTTATAATATATCAACTTAATACAACTAAATTAATGTAATGTATAAAATAATGTATTTTGATAAGAGTCTTAAGCTCCTTTATTTTGCATTTTGTTCAATTGCTCAGTTGCTATTATAAATAACAGTCCCTTTCTTTGAAATGATATAATAAATATTTAGAAGGTGTTTTAAGCATAACATTTTTACTTTTATATATCCAATACATAATTAATTGAACCAACTTATGGCTGATGAACTTTCTGTAACTTATTCACTCTGCTTTCCTCTGCTGAAATCTTTTAGTTTGTTTACTTTTTTCAGCTTATGGATCTACTGTAAAAGTTTTTAATTTTCTCAAAACTTAAGTGTCTAGTAAACTTAAGTAATTTTTCCTAGTAAGTTAATTTTTCTTCTGAGTTTATTTCATTAATTAATTAATAATAGTTTAACAAACTCTTACTTTTTTTTGCACTCCCATTGCAGTAACAAAATTACTTCTGAAATGTAAAATGAAAATACTCCGTTGGGGGAGAAAAGTCTCTTTGATTGATCTTAAAATTATTATAATATTTATGACACCACCCCTGTATTAAATAAACTCAATTAGTTTAGTCAAAAATCCACTATACAAGTAGGACTCTTTTGTATCTAGAAAGAAACTCTTCCAGCAAGCTAAATATGTTTATGCTATTTATGGTGCATAGCTTAAATGCAAATTAGCCATTATATAGAAAATGTTAATAAAGATATAAACTGTAAAAAAATATGTACTAAATGTTTGCAATAAATTAAAGTATTTTATTTGGATAGAATAAAATGTTTGTATGCTTCTTAGCAGTGGCTGCTAAAATGCAGTTAGTGAGTGACCTCTGCAGAAAGTCCAAAGGCAGATTTTTTAGGTTGTGAAAATTTTATAAATTTATATTTTTGTTACATATTCATATATGTTTAGGATCTTATATATAATTAGGATTTGATTTATAATTGTTAATTCCTAGATATTGTTTGTTCATCATTATTTCATGACATTTTCTTTAAGATATCTTCTTTCTCCCATACTCTATTCTTAGAATAATTGACTGCTTTCATAATAAACTGCTACCTAATGCATGGTCCTAAAATATAAACCAAATTTGGGAAACACTGTGTTATACATTATTAACAAGCTTTATAAATTATTAGTATATTATATTAAAAGAGTTGTAAAATTGCACATTATCTGTGGTATAATCTGGACTGGTATTTCTTGCGTGGTATTCTAATGGTGTCCAATTTCAAGGAACAGCAGCCCTAATAACTTGGTATGACAAAACTTGTTTGTTAAATAAGAGAAGTATATAAAGTGAAGAACATAGGACAAGTTAAATGTGATAATTTTTTTAACCCAACGGGCATTAGCCCCGAAGGACTATTAATTTCGTTTTGGCATTTTGCGTCGAATTGCTATAAACAGGGTATCACTTTTCAAATTTCTGCCAATAAATGTTAGAGCACTGCATTATATTTAAAGAAATTAAATAATGAAGAATCTGCATAAATGTATGTATGTTTTCTGTTTAAAAAACAACAGCACTTAGAGCCATCAAATTTTGAATAACATAATCCTTGACCCGAATATGTGCATCTAGAAGCCCTAATTTGGAATTTCTTTTATTATCTGTGTCATACTTTGTAAAACTTTAAAGATTTTTGTTTTTTTATTAACAAACTCAACGATTTCAAGGCGAGCAACAGCAACACTGTGGGGAGAAATAAATATTTTTATCTCCAGCACATGAGGCTGTGTATCGGAAATTCTAAAGATATACTCTTTTTAAAGTATTTTGTGATATTGCTAATGAATTGAATTTTATGGTTTAAATGGGAAATACATGATATTTAATAAATATAGGTAACACACAAAACGTTAAAAAAAAAAAGTTCCCTCTGGGCATAATATAAAATCTGAAAACTTTCAGATATTTTTTTTTTATTATTAAATTTATTAAGTAATGATTTTATACTGAAACTTTTCAGTTGTTTCTGTATTGTATCCCATCATATGCTAAATAAAAAAATGAAAACATTACTTTAAGTTGTAAATTAAAATTAAATGCATAAAATTTGGATGGTGTGTCAATTTTTAGCTGCGTTTCTATAACATGGATTCCATTATAAATATTTTATTTCTTAATGCTGCAATTTAATTAAATGTAATTTGCTTTTCTTATGATGTTACAAAAGGCTTCTATATCTTATTTGTGTAAGTTTGATCTCCATTGAGCAGGCAGAAGCTTTTTTTACTGCAGAGAATTTTAATTAATTTTTCGGGCTGTTTTGATAGAAAACTAAATATTTGATGTAGCTAAGAAATACATTTCTTTAATTCATACAAAATAATAATAATAATAATAATAGTTTTGCAATCTTTCTTTTTGTTTCTCTTTTAATGATATTTATAAATTTGTAAGCTCACATGAATAAAAAACATTTTAGGTATAAAAAAGTAATGCTTGTTTAAATCAGAAAAATTATATTGCAGTAAGACATATTGTCCTTAGCCTCTTCAAAATATTCCTGCTCACTTTTAATATTCATGCGCTATAATTTTCAACACTTTCTAATGAATTCTGGAAGTCATTTCTTATGAATGTCTTTGGTTGTATTTATGGTTGCCTCGGTGTCTTGAATCATTTCCAAATGTTAACTTTTCATAGTCATTTTGACTTTGAGACAATGTCCAGAAGTCATATGGTGCCAAACTTGGTGAATAAGGTGGATGAAGACACACTAATATTTGTGTTTGACAGAAGTTATTGTACCTAAAGAGATTTCTGATCCAATGTTGTCATAATAGAAGATGAAATTGTTTGCCCATTTCTTAGGATGTTTGTTATATATATATGTATATTTACCAGTACACTAATAAGCCCTTATAATATTTAAAATTTGTTCTCAGAATCCTAACCATTAAGTGATGAAATTCTTAAAAAAGCTGAATTCTGAGGTAGTGCAATTCTACAACTCCAATGAAATTCAGAAAAAGAGTTGCTTTTATCAAAGTTTGTGGAACAAATTTCACATTTAACTTGTCCTATGTTCAAGTCTGTGGCCAAAATACTTTAAGTGATTTCAAAAGAAAAGTTCAAATCCTTAGAAATTGTCCTAATAATAAATAATCTATTGATTTAATCATTTCCTTAAATCTTCAGCAATTTTCTTCAGTTAAATAAAATGTCATTGTTATTGTATTTTTCATTATTCATGGCACACTATAAAATGCATCATCTTTCAACTTTAGCTCACAGCCAATTGACTGCTCTAAAAACGTTGAAATTTATCACTGATTTTTGATATTATGTTTCCTATATTGAAGATATCTACCTTTCTGTTGATGATGTGCATACCAGTCTTCATATTTTTTTAGCCCAAAAGTAATTCACTCATTCAAGTCTGTTGCCATTCAGAAAAGTGTAAGATATTCGTAAGATATTCAGTTCTTTCATATTTAATCTCTCTTGTGTGTTACTTAATAATTTAAGTAACGCACATTAAAAATCATAGATGCAGGTCTTAAGAACATTATTTTTTTTTTACTTTTTAATCTGATTTAAAATGAAAATGCATTTAATTCATGATGGATCTAATTTAAAACATTAAATATTTTCTTAGAATTACTTCTATGTTTTTTCATTTTTTTAAATATACAGAAGATATACAATGCTCTCGTGATAGTTTAAATGCATATTCTTCTGATATAAAAGATTTTGCTTTTCCACCTGAACCATCTCTACTGATAAACCATATTGAACTTTAAAAGAGTTTTTTTTTTTTTTTTGCTATTGTTAAAATCTGAACCCTTTCAGATATTTTTCTTTCAGCCTTTATAGTTATATTCTGATCTACAGACCCAGGGCTGGATTAAGACTTTTAGAGACTCTAAATCATTCAAAAGATTTCAGTGTCCTCATGTATGTTTCTGCCAGTTTTTTCTTCATTCCTTCTCTCTCTTGCTTTTGGTTTAGCTACACCATGCAGTCCATGATATAACCAGCAATAAGAAATACTATTTTGGTGCCCCCTTTCTACCTAAGGACATTTTGTGGTGCCCCATTTCCATGATGTCCTAAGCACAGCCTTATATTAACGATTAATCTGGCCTTGTACAGGCCTTAATATTTTTTAATTATTTAAGAAGCTTTGAGATGTTATGTATTGATGTCTTAATTGACTTTTTTTTTAGATTGTCTTGAGATTGATAAATATTGCAAATTTGTTATTTTGGCAAAGTCAGCAGAAACAGCTGGTAGTGTAAAGTTACCATCAGCTACCTTAAAAAGAATAAAAGAATTTGCTTGTGTTAATTTACTGCATGTGATGTCTCCTCTACATTTGCATTCAAATTTATCAGATCTGGTAATTGTTGAAGGTATGTTATAGTTTTATAATATATTTAAAATTATTGTTTTATTATCATCTGAAAGACCTTTTTAGATGTTATTATTAAACTCCTAGATTATATCTCACGTTATTGGCATTAAAAAGATAATATATTGGCATTAAAAAGATTTCTCCTAGATATAAATCAAAACCCTGAAATCAAATATAAAGGCAAATGCAAAGCTTTGTTGAGCTATGGGGTATAAGATCTTTCATCTATTTCCATATTATAGAAGTATTTGCCAGACTATTGTGTAAACACAATCTCTATTTAAACATATTTTTAGAAAGTGTTGTCAGTATTCTACCTTTACTGTAATTAATAAAAGTTGTTCTTTGTAATTCAACTGCATGTAAATTATCAAATTATCACTTATATCATAAAGAAAATTTAATGATATTTTAAAATTCCATAGCTACATTACTATATAAGGGTGCCCCACCATAATTTGAGCAGTTTAAATACAAGGTTTTTTTTTTTTTTTTCAACCTCCGATTGCATAGTATGATGGCCAGGCATGTGGTAGGTGGTTGGTATGCATAGTAGGCGACTGTGCACTTCCCCCTCCACATGCTCTGTCACTGGCGGGTTCAACACGCCATTTCCTGTTGAGTTGTAGTCACATAAACATGGCTGTCGCTATTGATTCTTGTGCCAAATGTGAATTGCGAGCCATTATTCATTTCTTGCAGGCAGAAAGGAACAGTGCATTGAAAATTCATCAAAGACTGAGTCAAGTGTATGGAGACAGCTTCATGAGTGATGGTGTTGTTCATGAATGGTGTGGAAAGTTTAAAGATGGCAGAACTGATGTGCATGATGAAGGAGGTCAAGAATGCAAGTGTATACATTGTTCAACGAGTCGACCAAGCGGTTAAGGAAAATCAAAGGTTCACCATAAGTGAATTATCGATGAAATTTCTGGAAGTTTCAAGATCTTCCCTGTACTCTATCGTTACTGAACAGTTGCGGTACAGATAAGTTTGCACTCGCTGGATCTCGCAGATGTTGACTGTCGACCACAAAACTCGCCGAATGGCTGCATTGGAGTTACTTGACCGTTACAATACTGATGGAGAAGATTTTTTGAAATCCGTTGTGACAGGTGATGAGACATGTGTTCAGTATGAAACGTGCAAAACAAAATGACAGTCACCACAATGGATGAACACAAATTCTCCAAAAAGACCCACAAAACTCAAACGAAAATTTTCAACCGTAAGGTTATGGCAACTGTTTTTTGGAACCTAAAAGATGTGTTGCTTGTGGAGTTTATTCAGCCTGGAACAACAATTAATGCAGACTCATATTGTGAAATTTTGCGACCCTTACAAAGAGCTGTTCAAAACAAACAAAGAGACATGCTGACTTCTGGAATTGATTTGATCCACAACAATGCCCGTCCTTACAGTGCTTGTGTAACCCAATGGCTTCTTCAGCAATTTCATTGGGACATTTTCGAACACTCGACATATAGTCTCGACCTAGTGCCGATTGACTTTCATCTTTTCCCTGAACTAAAGTAGTGGCTTGGGGGGCAGTGCTTCGAAAATGATGGGAAGCTCAAAGAAACCATCACAACTCACGTCCAATCATTAGTGGGAACATTTTATGAAAAGGGTATTGCAAAGCACAGATATGACAAATGCCTCAGTCATCAAGATAATTATGTAGAGAAATAACCTGTATTGTACATTACTTTTGGTAATAAAATCTTTTTTCTGTATTCAACCGTCTTTTCTTTATAGCCCATAGGAGGTTGAAAAAAAAAATAGCCTAAGTAATTATACAGAGAAATAACCTGTATTGTACATTACTTTCGGTAATAAAATCTTTTTTCTATATTCAACCATCTTTTCTTTATAGCCCATAGGAGGTTGAAAAAAATAGCCTAAGTGTATATAATATATATGTATATATATTTAATAATTTATGTCTTTATTTTTTTTGATAATTTGTCTAACTGATATTATTTGTAATTTGTGAGGTATCCAATTAGTAATTTTTATGAATGTTTGTAGCATGTAGTTGAAAAATATATTGTGAAAATAAATACTTAAATTTCTGTCTAGTGACAAAAAAACTTGAAATAAAGTGCTGGAAAAAGAAATGTGTAGTTTACAAAAGCATACCATGCACATAAAAGAAATTCATGTGAATAAAAAAGACAAATTATTAAATATGATAATACTTATTTAAAATATTTAGTTAAAATAGTGAATGCCTTTTTTATTATTAATTTATTTTTAAAAGAAAAAACTGATAAATTTGAAGAAAAGTTTATATTATATATATTTAAACTTTTCTTCAAACAGGGCCCACCAGCGGCCGAGGAATAAAGTCGCTGAACACTGGTAGTTCGGTCCGAGGTTCAAATCCCGCAAACAGGCTGACTGCATGAGTGTTTGTGGGGTTTTCCCCATGTGTAACATGTATACAAGCCAGTTTCCCTTAGAAAGTCCTCCATGAAGGCTTCCCTCCCCTCATGCAGATAGCCCTTGAGGCTTTGCCGTAATTAAATAACCTAACCTATCAAACTTATTAGTTGGAAGTTTGTATATGTTTTCTCTAGAATATTGAGCATAATACATTTTAAAATATGATCAGGATTCCCAGGAATAAAGTGATTACCTGAGTGCTGAAGAAAGAGTTTTAGGAAACCTGTCTTACCTAATCAAATGATAAAAATATGCTAATAAAAACAAAAATGCAAATGTTCACATTTCAAAATGTGATATTGCTAATAACAATCATGATGCATATTACATGCCATGAACATTGCTAAGGATTTCATAGGAATTTTAAAAGCCATATAAAATGTATCTGTTAGACTTTCATACTTTAGTGTTTACTTTATCTCCCTATGCATATATTCAGCTTTTTGCTTTAAGTATTTATGATTTCACTCAACCCAAAATTAAATCACTATCAGATGCACAGAAATTTACATTATGTTTTATTTCATAATTTAAACTTTTATTCACTTGCTACTGAGTTTGCTGAAAATACCAGTGTTTGTTATGTCATTGCAACCAGCATATTGAACTGGTTACTTAAAGCTAATGACAACATAAAAGATTTATAAAAAAAAATAATAATAATATATTCAGTATCTAGAAGAAAATGTATTATTTAATGGCTAGTGAAGTAGGTTTTTTGGACAAGTTATACGTCGTGATTCAGCCATCTGATATAATTTTTGAAAAACATGTGGACCTAAAAATATAAAATATATAGGATATAAAAGAGCAATAATTATGTAGCTTAGAAGCAAAGCTGAATTCAATTTGAAATTTTTCCCAGATATAAATGATTTTTTTGATTGATTAAAGTGAAATCTGTTTATTGTTTTAATTCTTATTCTATTCTAGTTCTATTCTGGTCTAGTAATAATTCTATTCTAATTTTTTATAACTTCATTTTTGTGTCTTTCCATTCCTTTAGGATAAAATTTTATGATATTTTTATAATTTTTTAAATAGTTATAAAATTTTATTTATTTTTTGTTTATTAGGCATAATTACACATGTGGATGAAAAGGAAGCTATGTCATGGTTGGAGTGTAGTTTCTGCTTCAAAGATAATTTATTACAGGATGCAAAGTATGTCTCAGCAGAAAAGTTTGATGAAGTATTTGTGTGTAGAGTTGTATAAAAGTATATTTCTCCTTTGTTCTAAAGCAATTCTTTTTAAAATTAAAAATAATTAATAAATTGTAATTAATAAACTGTAATTTTGGCTGCATCCCCTTTCTGTCTTAAAACTAATTGTGTCATCTGAAAATTAATCCACGTTATATCATCTACAATGTGATGGCTCTTGTCCAATCACTGTTCAAAATTTAAATGAAGAGAGCAATTCTATAAATACCCCAGCTGCTGAATATGCACATACATTTTCTACTCTCTCTGACCCTGCTTACATGTGTTTCCTTCCTTCGCTGTATCATCTATTGTTTAAAGTTTTGTAAAATTGTAAGGATGCTTATTGTATGCATAAATGATGTATGATGAAGATATGTAACAAGAATACCAGGAATAAGTTATGTGGTGAACTCAGCTCATTCATTTGCAAGTCTATCGTTCCATATCTGCAACAGTTTAAAGCTATCTTCTAATTAAATAAATAAAAAATATAAAATTAGGTATTTTATAAGATGTATTTTTTTGATTAAATCTAAAATAGTTTAAAATACATGAGTTCATATTTTATAAGATAATTAATTTCAGAAATGATAAATAATAGAAACTATTTTATTTCTGCCAATTCCTATCATAGTTGGAAATAAAGTAGATTGTATTTTTTATCATTTTTTAAAATTAGTCATGCTATAAAAGATGAGTTCGTGCAGTTTGAGCTTTTTAGATGCACTGATTAAAAATGTTTTAATTATTAAATAAAGGAGGACTATTTTTTTTTTTCCTAGACCAAGAAGATCAATACTTTCTTTTGCATTTGTTAAATTTTCCAAATATCTGTTTAATTAAATTTTTAATTTAATTCTTACTATTTTTTATTAATTTTCATTCCTGAATGGAAACGATTTTTCAAAAGAATGATTTTCAAAAGCAGTGATTTTTCAAAAGAAATTTTTATATAAGGTAAAGGATTGAATTTCCTTGCGGGTTTCCCTTTAAAGAGATTATCATTAAATCTGAATAGTCAAACAATTGTATGATCAAAGATTTTCTTGCATCTTCCATTTTCTAATGGAAGCTAAACAACAAGACTTCAGTCCATCATCTTCTTGTTAAACAATTTGATACCAAAAAATTATAGCAGAATTCTAAACAGAAATGCATTTTCTAGTGCTTATTTCAGTTTCAAGTTATCTAGAACGCATTTGATCAAACTTAAATGAAATTAGACATTATCATAATTCTTAAAATTGCGAAGACTGTAATTGTAAGTAAGAAGCAAAATTATAAGTATGATTATGACGTACTAAACATGAAACTTCATGGAATAAATGAACAAGCAAACAAAAAGAAGAACAATCTTATAGATTTGCACAAATAATAATAAATTAAAATTTATTAATTATTATTAAATAATAAATAAATTCTTATTTATAATTTGAATCACTTATGTTTCAGCAATTATTGTAGTTTTTTCATTCACTGTAAACAAGCAGAACCTCACACATTTTAAATAAACTCATTCCTTTTGGAAATGTTTATAAATGAATTTTTTCTCAATTTATATGACATCAGAAGATATTAGTGTGATTCATTTTTTTCTTTTCTCTCTTTAAAATGTAAAAATTATGCATCAATTGGAAAGCAGGAGTTACAATACTAATACACAAGTGAAGAGCCTTATGAAACATTTCCATTTAACTTTCTAATGCCTAAAAATGTTGGGCTTAAAATTTTTTTAAAAATCCATAGTAATCTATAATAAAGAATGCTTATCAATCATACTTGTCATTGTGTTCAAATGTTCGTGTTTATTATTCATCATTGTATTAATGAAGAGCATGATTTGTCAGCATTCATCAATTCAGAAGCATTCATTCCGGTTCTGTATAGTTAACCTCAGTTTACATTTCTTCTTCTTCTACTTCTTCTTCTTCTTAGTGAATAGATGCTCTTCATCATCAGTGTTTTATGAACATTTTAAAGGGTTCAATACATTGAGTTTTAATAAAATTTTAAAATGTTTTTCGAGCTTTTAAGCCAACATTTTATATACATATTAATAAATCTGTCCTGCAACTTTCCTATTGGTATTAAAATGAGAATATATGGCAGATCTGTTTATGTGTGTCATATGCATTAAAAGAAATGGTAAATTGTAACATAAATGTAATTTTTCAGATCTTTCTTTTAACAAGTATTTAAATTTTTGAACCATTAAAATGTTTTAAAATTTCTATGCTTGTTCCTAATAATGTATGATCAAATCTTATTTTTGATTTGTTCATAAAAGTGATAAAACTTTTTATAATAAAACATTAAAATTCTAAAATCTTACAAAATTTATAAAAAAACAGACTACTAGTTGAATAAAAATTAAAACAAAAAAGTTTTTAGGTTAGAATGTAATACAAGACAATAATTTTAAGAAGCTAGCATAAAAATAATGTTGAGAAAATATTTAATACTATCAATTTTCTGCATTTTAATTAAAGAAATTTTAATATTTTGGGAATGAAAACCATTTCTAATTATAAACTTTTGGTGTAGTATAGTTGAAATAAAAACATGCAATATAATGGTAATTAAACAAGAAGTTGTAAAAACCTTCTGGTCCGTACTGTCAAATTTGTATTTTAGATATTAATATTACCTCCAGAAAAATAATTATTTGTTTTTTGTTTAGTGATTTTTAAGCATTTTTTTAATTCTTTGTAGTTCCATTATTTATTGTGAAGATTGCTCACGTATTGTTCCAAAACCTATCCTAAATGTGAAAATGGAAGTGATCATTTGTGACCAAAATGTGCCATCTTCAGGTGTAAAGATTCAGGTAACTCAAATTGTATTTGCATATGCATAGTTCTTCTGCTTTAACTAATTGAATATTTAAAATTTGCATCTTTTCTCTCTAGCTTTTGCCGTCAACAATCAAAAGCATTCTTCAGATAAGTGAGGATATTTTTCAGGTAAGGATTTATTTATTTTCGTGCTATCATTAAGAATATATCATTTTATGTTTCAGCATAATATTATTAAACAAATTAAAGCTGTGTTCAAATGCATAAATGCATTTAGAGAGCTAACAAATAAATATTCTAAGTGAAGTGAAGCTCCTAAACATTTTGTGGCCTTGAGTTATATTTTTATTTAGTTCAGAAAGAAACCTTGAAAGTCCCCATTGCTGTGCAAATCACAATAATTAGATGGCAACCATTTAGGAATACTTCTTGTACATGTATATATGTGTGTATACATATAGAAACCAAATAATGTAAATATTAATAATTGCCTTACTTTTGGAGGTTATAAATCAAGTAAATAAAAAAGAGCTTTTGAGAAAATTTGCCAAAATGATTGCATTTTATCTTTTTTAAATATGTATGTATGCTCAATAGAAAGTAATGTAAACAAATAAATCACTGTAATAACTTTTTTCGGCATCAAAATGAATTTTGGGAAAATTTGAGCAATCTTTTGAGAATAATTTTCCACATTTTTTTTCAAATAGGCTGCTGACTTTTCAATGTAATAACCCATATTTTCTTCAGATTCCAATACTAGCGCCTAGATCATTAATGAAAAAGAAGGTTGATGATAAATGCATAACCTATTGGAACATTCAAATGTCTGTGCATATTCTGCAGATTATACGAAGATATTTGATTGCTTCAATATAGATGCAGGCCATTTCTCGTTAATTACCTAAACTAAGTTGCAAAAGTTATTACTAACATCAAACTATTATTGTGTGTGCTTTGTTGATGCTCATTGAATCAGCACTGCATAAGATGAATCACTATCTCACTGAAAATTATGGCCTTCTTTTTTCTGATTGTGTCATAAATTCAGTCAATGAGCATAGTAATTCTCTAAAATTATTATTATTTTCCTTATCGAATTTTAGAATATCTTTCTCTTTAAGTACTTTATTTGTGTGTGCTGTTGCAATTCCTCAGTAGTGCTGTGCCTGTCATCAGTAGTGCTGTGAAATTATCGATTTTTCCGGATTATAGATCATCAATTTAAATCTCGTAAGATGGCATGCAGAAATTCTAAAATTAAAAATATGAAACCGTAATGTATGAAATAAAGAAAAATTATGATCTAAAGGGTATCAAAATTTACAAAAAAAAAAAAAAAAAAATTAATATTTATTTGTTTACTTTATTAAACTTTTCTTTCAATGTAAGTTGTTTAAGTTGCTTCGTTTTATGTGATAATACTTTCTCTTTAATTCTATAAACAAACATAATTTCTTGTTCAGTTACAAAGTTCCGCTGTTCAAGTCCCGTTAATTGCTGTGCCAAGAATACCGACTAACTTGTCAATCGAAATTTTTTCGTTTTCACTAACCTCTCTGTCACATTCTTCATGTCTTTATCCATTTTTTGCAGCAATTCCACTTTTTGTTTGTTGGACATCAAAACATACTTTCGTTTTGTAGATCCTTTGGAAGTTCCAGCATCGGAAATTCTATTTGAGATAATCGAAAGTTCAAGTTTACTTTTATAAAATTGCTCTTATAGTCTGCAAAAAATAATAAGCGGGATCCAATTCGAAGATTAAGGAACAACGCAATCATTAACATTAACTGAAATAGATAATTAGATAATTTTAGCTTACACCGTCCGTTATACATTAAATGCGCTGGCGAAAACGTATTCTGCACTTGTGCACACGCATATGCGCAGTAGTCAAGGTCTTACGTGCACGCGTAAAACGCCTGTGCGCATGTGCCAACGCGGCGCATGCGCAGAAAGTTTTCAGCTTTGAGGTCCAGATTATGGGTGTCCGAATTAACGACTTTTGTTAGTATTTTATTAGGATTTTAAATTAGTATTTTCTTATATATGTGTAAGAAAAATAGAAAAAAAATATGTAAAAGAGCAAAAGATAAATTATGAATTAGCAACGTAAATTAATTTCCCCTCTGTATTCTAAAAATAATAATCTCTATTTGCACTACATCATTCCGAGATTAATCCATGTCATATGACTCTTACATGATTCTGATGATGTAAATGGAATTAAAACTCAAACAGCCAATAATAATTTTACAGCAGTACTAATTGTTCAAACAAAATGCATTTAAAACCAAAACTAACTCAGTCTGAATTAAGATTTCACCCTAAACATAACACACTTGCTTGCCACTCTTCGATCTAGTTGGACTGCTGTCTGCTGCTTCCTTCCTGCTTACTGGAAATTCATCAAAAATGTAAACTTTTGGAATAGGCATAAATAATGTGCCAACTTGTTTGTGGCCGCTACATGTTTGTTGAAATAAAAGTTGAATTAAATCTACCTCGACTGCCAAATTTCTTATTCATTGTGGATTGGAGTTTCAACATCTCTAAGCCATTGAAATTCTCACTGTTCATTACAGATTCAACCATCTGTGTTCTACTACAGAATCTATTACATACTATATATATATATGTCCGTATACTTTTTGTGTGGCCTATAGCAACTAAAAAGGGAGGTGCACAACTACATGTTATAGCAGTCCCATATACAAAATTTCAATGTCCTGAGGCTACTAGTTTTTGAGTTGTGCTAAATGCATACATATGTACTTACAGACATCGCAAAAAAAATTTCTTCTGAATACATTTTAATTCCATTTTACAATCTGTTTTGTAAAAAAGAGTCTATTTTTCTGTTCATACATAGAGATGTCACACAAAAATATCATTAAATTGGATTCAAGAGTGGTCAAAATGGGTATTTTTGTTGAAATATGATACCCAAAATTTTTCACGATTACAATGCTTCCTGTATGTTGTACAACGAAGTAAAAGTAAAACATGTTTTGCTATATTTTATTGCTCTTCAAGCAAAAGAATTGCATACATTTAAAAACATATTTTCACCTCATAAGAAATTAGACTAAAACCTTAATGGCTAATATATATATATACATACATATATATAAGTAATATATATGTGTATGGGTGTGTCGGTACACATGTGTGTATATGTATTGGTGTGTGTATTTATGGGATATATATACATATATCTCTCTCTAAATACACTGGGCATCAAAATTAAAGGATAATGAGAGAAAATCTGCTCTCTAAGTTAATGTTGCAACCAGTGCCCAATGCTGTAATTATTTTGTTAATTAAATACAATTGAATGCAAAATTGCACTGCCATGCATATATTAGTGCAAGAAATATGCAAACTCAGTGATTGACAATATGGTGTGCAGTAAAAGAATACTGGAATTCTGGTCTGTAGTCTCATTTAAAGTGAATGGTTTCTGGGAGTGATAGTATTTAGTAATTACGGATGTTAGGCATCATTTAAGTGAAGGTCAAAGTGGCGAATAATTGGTAGAATCACAAGAGGTGAAATACATGGAGGTCACCCAAGATTGAATATCCCTCAAAGTGTCATATCAAGAGTATGAAGCTACTTTTTAAGTACTGGATCAGTTGATAGGCAGCCTCAAGGTTGACGAGGAGCAACAACTACATCAGAAGACTGTTTTCTTTCATTGTCAGCTCAGAGAATCAATGAAGTGACTACAAGTAATTTGATTTTAGATCTTCAGGCTGCCACAGGAACTTGAATTAGCCATTCTATTCCTGCACGAAAGCTTAACGAGTTTGGACGACTGTATGCGAGAAAACCAATGGTTTGTATCCCATTCACTCTAGTTTCCAGAGGTGCCCATTTAAACTGGAGTTGTCATCATGTTCATTGGACCAAGATGTCTGGGCCCGAGTATTGTTTACTGACAAGTCCAGATATAGACTGAACAGTGATTCTAGGTGTGTTTTGATTGGAAGAGGGAAAGGACTATGCAACTTGCCTTCCCTTTTCTATGAAATATCCCATTTCTGTGACTGCAGTTTAATGGTTTGGGGAGGAATCATGACCAATGGCCACACCGAGTTGCATATCTTTCAAGTAAGGTTCTGTAACCGCTCGGAGATTTGTTTATGGACAAGCTAATTTGTTATTATAGACAAGGTATTGGAGCTTCGAGTTAGACTGTTTAGGGGTGCTATTAGCCCAGAGTTTTTGTTAAAGGTTGAGCATTTGTGGTGTCAGAATACTTGCAAACAGAAGATATCACTCGAATGGACTGGTCACCCTTATTCACTCGAACTTCATTGTGCATGTGTGTGCTGTTTCTTTTATTTATTATTATTTTCTTTCTGGAGAAGATAATTTTTTGTTTAAACAATTTTGTATTTCTCAATAATTTTTAATAATTAAGCTATTTTATAGTTTTCCATATACTGATAACTGCCAGTAATGCATCTTTGAGCAAGTCAATAATGATCAGTTTGGACTATGTCAGCCTCACAGTCACCTTTCTCATCCTAAACATTTGCATCATACTGCTATATTGTACCTTTCCCTTCGCTACCCTTACACTGCAATCTTTAATTGACCCAGCACCTGTTTATGGAATCACTGCATTATTCAGACCTTGTAAAATTAGAGTAAGAGACATAAGAAAATGCGGGTCATATGATCTCAAATATTTAGCTGGAAAATGCAGTGAATATGTGTATTGTGTATTTAAAAAAAAAATATTCATATATTTATATTTGATTATGAAAATGAATATGCTTTCTGTTGTACTAGCATTCCAATAAACTCCAACAATTTTAAACGTGATTACCTGTAATCTGTGCTTAATAAAAATATAAATAAATAAAATTATGGTTTTTAGACAATGTAGCATAACAAATTTAATGACGTTTTCTGGTATATATAAAAACATTGATAAAAATTTCTTAAAAGAAGTAACTGATATTTTCAAAAGTACACTGTATTTATAACATAATTGGTTAGAAGAAATAAATTAATTTTATTATCAAACTTACTTAACATTTTCTGTGGTCACTGCAGTGCTGTATTGTTATAATAAATATGGATCATGAATTACTACTTCAAATTTTTTTGCTTTAGATAAACTTTTACTCTTGAGTACATTTTATGTATTCTATCTTTTAATATTAGTTTTCAATTTAGTGATTAATTCAGTGTGAAATTATGTAGCATGTGTCAAGAATTTATTTGTCTACTCTTTTTTAGATATTTTATCCTAACTTAAATGTGCACCAGTTTCCAAAAGTTAAACAGTATACTGAAATTGCAATATATTAGCTAAAAAATTTTTGAATTTTTGATATTACAAATAAAAGCAAGTTGCATCAAAAGTCACAAATAAAAGCAAATCCCATTTAAATACAATACACCATAAAACCACCTATTTAGGAGGAAATTCCTATTCAATGAATGATGGTATATTAAACAATTTCCAGTTAACCAAAGTATAAAAATGAGTGCTCTATATTGCAGAATTGCATTATAGAGCCATAGGCAGATTAGAAGCAGGTCAATGACTGTTTGATATTGCAAGATACCTAAATGTCAACCATCCATGATAAGCCAGTCATAGTACCAATTTCTAAGTACTGGTTCACCCTCTCAAAGACCTACCAAAGGTAAGCTAAGAGTTACAACATCTGCAGATGACCAGCATTTATGACTTAGTGCACATCGCAACAGGACTGCAACTCCATCTCAGCTTAGTTCTGTGCTTAAAGAGATCTGTATGCTAGGCGACTAGCATTGGATGTTCTATTTACTCCCCCCACAAATAGGAGCATTTAAATTGGGCACACAGTCCATGTAAATTGGGCTGAAAATCAGTGGAGGTCTGTTCTGTTAACTGATGAATCCTGCTTTGCTTTACAGAGTTATTCTCAATGCATTTGTATATGGAGAGAAGCAAACACTCAATATCTTCCATTTAACATAAGGGAAAGGAGTGTTCTTGCATGGTGAGGAGTATCTTTAGATGGATGCACATACCTGTATATGCTTCCACGTGGAAGTCTGAATTCTGAAAGGTACAGAGACTGATGTACCAGACCCTACTTTTTGAAATTATGTCTGTGTGCTGCCACAGTTGATAATACTTAAATTTTGCAAGCAGGTAATGCACACTCTTGCACTGCTTGCCTCGTGCACCAGTTTCTTGGGGGGGGGGGCTGTAGTCCTAATGGAATGGCAAGCATGCTCTCTCGATCTTAAATCCATTGAGGATGGGTGGGATGGTTCTTGGGAGATATGTTGCGAGCCTCCAACACCCTCCCCAAACCTTAAATGGGCTTAGAACTGCTTTACAAAATCAGTGGGTTTTGCTATCCATGCAGCTCATTGACAACATTATAAACAGCTAGACATCACTGTCAGGTCTGTATTGCTACTTGAAGTAATCATACTCACTATTGAGTTTTTTTTTTTTTTTTTTTTTTTTTTTTTTTTTTTTTTTGTTAAACAGTGTATTTAACATAAAAATTTTTTAAAAAATGGAAAATGTAAATAAAATTCAGAAAGATATGACTTACAAATCTTCAAAATTCACTAATCTGCACAATCCTTGGTTTTAAGGAATTCAGTTTATAGGAATTCTGCTTACGTAGTTTACATTTATTCATAAATACTGATAATATTTTCCACTGTATTATTTAATGATAGAATGACATTTTATAGCAATATTTTTCCTTTCTTTTTTAGCCTCAGTGCAGTGTTACTGATGTATTGGGTAAAAAGATAGGACCCCTGTGTTGTTACATGAGAACTTCTGAAGAATCAGGTGAAAAGAAAATATTTCATCTCACTGAAATTCAATCAGCTGTCAGCTAAATGTTTTGTGCAGTAAATAATTGTATAAAATGTGTAAATTTCATAGCACTTTTTTTGTAATAAATCACCACTGTTATGAATCCATTTGTATAAATTGTTTTTTATTTTACAAAATTTCCTCTAATACATTACTGTTGAGCATAGCTGTTTTTTGCTCAAAATACATACTTGCTCAAAGCTGTGTTGCTCCTCAATGCATTTTGAGCATTTGAATCCATTTTAAAGATCTATTATTCTTATAAATTGTATCTCATTTTAAAGAGAGTTTCCTAAGTGATTAAAAAACTACACATTTAACATATCAACTATGATAAAAAGGGTGACTTTGAGAAGCAAAAGTGATGTAGCTTAGTTCCGTCTTCAGTTGTTAACTGTTCTAATAACAGGATTTTTGTAAGTAAAACTACCACATGTCACATGCAAAGCTGAGAGCCATACCTTTGAGTTGCTATATACTTCTTATTTATTATTAATTTTTTTTAATTTGAAAGTAAATTGTCTGCAGATAGTCTGCTTATATATGCTAAGGTTGTTGTGTACATAATAAAGATGTGTCCTGTAATAAAATTGCCATGAAATATAGATTTTCCTTTCTTGATAGTTAGAAGGCATGGTGGTCATATTGCTATGACTTAAAGACTGATACTCAGGGCAAGGAAACTGTAATGTAAAATGACTGCATTTTTATTTAATTGCCACTTTGCTTGAGAAAGTGAAATGTCTTCATGTTTTGTAACCAGGTGATTGGCAAATTACATATCAAAATAAAATGTTGTATGTCCATAAGATTTTCATTAATAAATAATAATAACAAAAAACAATAGAGGCTGATTTTTGAGGGCATACTTTATAAATGATGGATTCCAAGATCACGTGAAATGATAAATAATTGTGATTAACGCTTCTTTTATGCCAACAAAGAAGCAAAGATGCAAACAAATAAAGCATTTCAAAGCTTAATGTATTATTCAAGCTTATATTATAGCTTGTAGCATCCTGTTGTTCTTATGATCTGGGCTTTCATGAAATAATGAGATCGCATAATGTTGAAGGCAAAAGGACTGCTGTCTTGTATATTTATGTTATAAATAGAAAAATGTTAATTTCATTATGTAAGCAAATTCAAAGTCAGCAGTCTATTCATTAGTCTGGTATATCTATTGACATGTGTAGTAAACAGATTATTTATACATACTATTGGGAAAGCCCGCCAGATGAGCGGGCTGCAGCCAAAGCAAAATTTATAAATTCTATGTGCAGTTGAAAAAAACATGTATAAAAACATTTTAGTATGAATGAAATCAGTTCGTTCTTTCTAAGCAACAAACAATTCGTAAATCATGTTTTTGTTGGCAAATCAGGAAACAAAAACTTGACACATCAGGTTAATACATATGACATCATGATTAATGTCATGCAACAATTTTTTCTTAATATCAACAAAAAAAATTAATGTGGTTATAACATACTATGCCAGTTATCCTAACCTGAAACAAAAAAGTTGCCAACAGCAGCTATATATTTAAAATGCTGACATTAACAAAAAAAATTTTGAAATACAATGATGTCGCATGCTTTTTTCATCATCAGAATATGACCTTATGTAATAAAAATACATTTAATGTTTGCAATATTATTTCTAATTCATATTTTGTAAAACTTTTTATTTTTATTAACTAGCTCTATGATTTGAAAGTGAGCAGTGGCAACATTTTTCGAAAGCGGATTTTTATCTCCAGTGTGTGAGACTGTTGCCACTCAGAAAAATGAGTGTGAAAGTTAACATTTTCAGAGCCTTTGAGTAATATCTCAGTTGATAAAAGTCTTAATATGAAATTGGTCGAAAGTGTTTCCCACAAATTTTTGAAATCCGAGGGACGAGTACCTCTCTCGAAATGAGAAAATCTCAGATTGAAATGTTTGTTTGTGTGATGTTACAAACAAACATTTCAATCTGAATCAGATCAGTTCATTCTTTTCAAGCAACAACCGATTTGTAAATAATATTTTTTGTGCCCATACCAGGAAAGAAAATCTTTTTGACACATCAAGTTGATATGCATGTGTATTTTAATAGTATAGACATGCAGTCATGAAATTATTGTGGTGTGCTCGATTTTAATCCGTTTGAAAACCTTTGGATGAAACTGAAACAGCAGGCTGCTGCAAAACATCTAAAAAAAAATAGTACAGCAATGGAAGCCATAATTCCATATCAGCATCATTTAACATTAACTAGAAAGTCTTAAAAGCTTGTGAATAAAATTTGTCAAAGGTTTTCCACTTCCAATCTGAATAATAAAAAACAAAAGCTGCTATATTCAGTAGTTATTGCCAAATTTTATTCAGTTTTATGCATTCAGACGTGTCTCTAATGTTCAATAAATAATGTAAAGAGCTTTAAGGGGTTTTGTGTATTTTTAATTTTTTCTTTTGGTTTTAATAGTTGTAGTCTGAAAAAAAAAAATTTTATATTAGTTTTAGCATTCATTTTCATCTTCCCATCAAATATAAATATCAATTTTAAGTATCAGTATTTTAAATTTCTGAAAGCTTTTAAATTATTTACAAAATTACATCAAAAACTGCATATTATTTATTTCATTTTCACTTTTTATTATTTTTAAAATGCAAGTTTCAAATGTCAAAAATGCATATGTGCATGAGGTGTTGCAGGATTTTTTAACATAACTGTTTCAGTTCATTTTTTGTATTACTGCTGAAAAATAAAATTAATGATACTATATTTTTTAAGGAATAGATTTTTAAAAGGATAGGTTGCTGTATTTAAATAGATTGTGATATGTAATTTAATAAATTTACTTTATATGTTTATAACATTTTATTAAATTGGTTGTTAATGGGTTCAAGTTTTATATCTTAATTTTAATTCAGATAGACACCAGTGTAATTTAAGCTAGTGTGATATTGGGCGTATAAATGGAAATTTGAAACCTAGAGTTATCGTCATGTGCATTGATCTTTTTGTGGTTGCTTTATATATATTTCATTAAGCTGCTAAATTCTTTTTTATTTTTTAACATCAGAGATTCTGTTAGTCTCGAAACTCACTTTTTGTTTGTATCATTTTCGTGTCCAAATCACTTTACAAATTGTTGCTAGCAAATGTTAAGTCAATGTATTATTTTAAAAAATTATATAATGAAGAATTTGGATATAGGTATGGGTGTCCCTTGCATTATGGAAAAATGACAGCTCCCCTAAAAGCCACCAGATTTTTAATATATGTAGTCCTCCACCCGAGCATAGACACCTCAAAGCCCGAATTTTAAATTAAAAAATTGTTTTGATTTATTTCATTATTTTGTGAAAATTTAATGAATTTTTATTCTACCAATTCAGTGATTTGAAAGCAAGAAGTGGCAACAGAGCCGGGAAAAGTGTGAGGCAAATGCTTGCCTCAGGTGAACAACTAGACGGGGTGCCAAATTAGCTACAGAAATTTAGAAATTCATTCTGAAAAAGAAATTCTGATTCGACTTTGAAAACACATCAAGCAGCAGCATAAGATTTGAAATAATTTTCTTATAAATCCTTCAGCTGAATTAAGCAAAGAATTTATATACTAATTTTTCTCAAAAGTGCTGAGGTGTGCATCAATGTGTATACTGCTGAATTTAATTTTAGCTTGTTATAATCAGCTGCATAGGCTAAATTTGCCAAGAACGCACCAATGTTAATATTCCCTACTATCATTCTTTAATATGGACTACAGGTTTTACTTCATCATAACAAACTATTCAAAGTTTACTGATTAAGTTTATATAGTATTGCAACAGCTTAACCTTTGTTGCAGATGACCTAGGAAAGCCTGAATGCAGTAGCATTGAAAGATCAAATGTAGATGTTTGCAGATGAAATGTACCATATTATCAGGCCTTTTCTTCTTTTGTGTAAAATTTGTTGTTGAACAAGGCCCATGGTGCGAGGTTGTGTCTATACTGAATCTACGGCAGAACTGTGTTGTTGGTTGTACTCATGATTATTTCTGAAACACATTCCTGGACTGATTAAATGAATCATGTATTAGTCTAATATCTCGTTCTTTGTTATGCCTAAAATGCAAAGATGTCTAAGGTAAGACATGACTTCTTTCTCTTTCTTTTTTGACTTGTTTTATTGTATACAATGAAATGATAAAATTAATTTAGCATCGCAAAATAGAAAAGGAAGTTGGAAGATTTAAGACAAACCATTGTGTCTAATTCTTATATAACTGATATTGACACATGTTTTAAAAGTGTAGTTCTTCTATGTTGATCATAAGGTAACCAGTATAAAATATATATTTTTTTGAAAAACCTGTTCTTGTAAAAGGAATTGTAAAAAATACAGTTTTGAAAAGATTGAAAATGAAGGAAGATATATAAATGAATGTGATGAAAAGATCTTATTTAAAGATTTGAAAAATGAAAATGAAATTGAAACATATGAATCAGTTAGACCAGACTGGCCACACATTGAAACCCCTTAGCTAACTGATGAGCTGGATAAAAGTAAGGAACTAAATCTTATTAATTTTAAATCTTTGCTTATTGTAAGTGTATGATGAAAACAACAGTTTATAAAAACATTTTCTGACAGCCCATCTATTGGCCATATTTTAAAAAAAGGGTTAGCTAGCAAACAAAGTTTTCTTCGAGCTCAAATAAGCTTTCCTTGCTTTTATAATAGATTTGAATGATGAGCAGTATGTGAATATTAAAGAACTGGCTCGTTGATTAATCTACTATAATAAAGTTTGGAGTTTGAGGCGGTAATAAATTTATTGTGGGAGCAAATTATTGCAGAATTTATGTAACAAAATTACAGTTCATATTAAAATATGAGATACTGTTAGTTATAGACATGTGCTAAACAATTATCTAAAGAAACATTTTATGTGCCAGTGTTGTCTATCAGCCACCATTAAATTAAATATGTTATTCTTATCCGTTAATAGTGCTGTTATTTTCAAAGCAAGTATTGCCAGAGAAATGTTTTTAAAAGTATGTTATTCTGTTTCTTTCATTGTTCATTGAAATAAATGACTAGAGATATATTCTTTATATATTTTATTTTAAAAAAACTGTACCGCTGTTGAAATGACACAGCCATATTCGATTTTTAATTCTTTCTAAAATCAAGGAAGTAAAACAGTTTTCTTTGATATTTGACTATACACCAAATACTTGGCATCAGCAACAATTGTGTCAGATTATTCGATAAGTATAGATATAGTTAACTTGTTTTGTGCATGTATATATTTCTTCTTCCTCCCCCCTCCCCAAATGGTCGGATAAATTTCATCATACACCAGGGGCACGAATTTACCGCTTTGCCTCAGGTGAAAAATTGTGTTGGCACGGCTCTGAATGGCAACACTGTTCGAAATAAAGCCTTTATATCTCCAGGGTGCCTGACTTTTGCCATTCAGCAAAATGTAACATGTTTATATTTCAGTTTTAAATCCACAAATTCAGCTGTGTTAATGCAGTGTGTTTATCACTGCTTCAAATAGCATGCCTATTATTTTCATGCACCAGCATGTTGCCATTCAGTAAAGTATAAGATATTTAATCTTTCTGATACAGAGTAGTGAATCAAGTGATTGAAAGACAATAAACACAGTTCTTGGAAATATTTTTCTACTTTTTAATCTGGTTAATTTAAATAAAAATGCATTTAAATCATGAGATGTCTAATTAGAAATATTAAATATTTTTATAAAATAATACTAGCTCATTAAAGTCATTATATACTTTTCTCATTTTTTATGAAAACTCATGGCCGAACAAGTGGATAATATTCAAAGAAATAATATAGTGAATATAAAAAAAAAATGTATGGCAATTCTAACATACTATCAGAACTTCTGAAGATATGCCGTTTTAAAATATTTTGTGATTTTGTTTCTGAATTTTATGTGCCGTAAGTGCGAAAAAAGTAATAAAGCTAAAAAGACAATATATATATATATATATATATATTCAAGAGTGAGTCCTAGAGCAGATTGGTAATGTTCAGCAAGAACATAAAAAACTTTTAATAAATCTTCTGGTGCGATGTTAAAATCTGAATTCTTTCAAATTTTTTTTTTTTTTTTTTTTAATTTTTTTTTTTTTAATGTATAAATATAGTGCATATATTGGTGTGTTTGCAGACATAATGTTTACTGTTTATAATAAGTGCAATAAACTGAATTTAACATCTCAGTGGTTTTTAATTATTTTTCTTTACTACGAGTACTGATACATACAGTAAATCTTTTCCCAGATATTCCAAAATTTTGCATTGAGGACTTATATTATGATTCTAAAACTGTATCTTCTATTAATTTTGCTATTGTTAAAAATTAAATAAACAGTTAAACTGTAACTGCAGTAATTTGTTTTCAAAAGTAAATGGGTTAGGCAGGTAAAAGTAAGAATAAAAGTTTTAAAAAATTTTGGTTTTAAATAAGTGTATTAAAATTATTCTTGAAAGCAGGAAATGACTACCTTCTGCAATAGTTTCAGTAAAATAATATTCTGATTGTTAATTAAAACTAAATATTTTCGGCGATATTGCAATATTAAAATACTGTAATGTTAAATCTCTCCCCTCCCTTGCCGATACAATGTGATGCAACGCACTTTCAAAATGCTTGAAAAAGTCTATACTAGATGGCGCTGTAAGTCCGTGAGTGTGAAGCATGTTGTGGGCGAAGTCATATTCCTCGCCTTTGATGACCTAAATTAAAAAGCTGGTAGTTGACAGAGCGGTTTTTTTGGCCGTGGGTTAGAAAGGGAACCCCAAATATGCCCCTGGCCCAAATGCCTCTTTCGGACATAACTTTCCCGTAAGGGTAGCCACCTGCGGGTCATGCAGTGTAATTAGAATTAAGATAAGGTAGAAAAAAAGGTCAAAATGGGGAAAAACACTTTCCTTACCTCCAAATAGTCATCTTCAAACTTGGAATAATCAAAACGATAATGAGTCAAAGACGTGAATGATGAATTAATAAAAATAAATTTGAATGTTAATCACACGTCTTTGATTTCCTGATAGCTTTTTATTGCATTTTTACGATATCATTATTGTATGAATAATTTTCATTTGATGATTTATGCTATTTTTCTATGCAGTTGATACAGAATTCTCTGTGGGAACTCTTTTTATGTAAGCTGAATACCTAATTCCTTATGCTATGCTTTTAATTCATGGTTTCTTCTTTCCTTCTATATAACGTTCATTTTAAAATTAGAACTCTAACTTTTTGCTCTTTACACTGCCTCCTACCCCGTGATAAAATATTATTATAGTTAATTGCACTATCCGTGCAAACTGATAGCAAATAGATACTGTGACGAAATAGCTTCATTTCCATTCAAGGAAACAAATCTCGGGAAAATATATACAGTGTAGGATATACAGACCTTTAGCAGCAAATCGCTTAAGCGAACGCTAGGCCGACATGATCAAACTTTCGTTCCCGCCAGCGATGTACATGATCCGTTTAACGCAAATTTCAGTTTGCATGGAATATTTAGTCCGTTGTGTTAGTAGATTTTTTTCATTTAACAAGACTTTTCCCGAGTTGTCAACTTAACCAACGTAAGTTCAATTCGCTCTTTTCCGCTCACATGCAACAGGTCGTCTTCAGCCTTGGAACACGGCATTATTGCTCTTCTGAAGAAGTCATCACAAGCGACTTGTGAGAGCTGCAATTCGCACTGCTGAAAAGGAAACGAAACTAGGAATGTGCTTCATGCAATAAAAGCTGACACTCCATTCTCGAAATCCAACGCGTACAGAATTGTTTTAGCAAAACATGAAGACATAAAGACTAATCAGTTAGAAGGTGACAACGATACCATTTCACATCACTAATGGGATATACTATAATAAACGTTGCGAAAGCACATGTTAGTTCTCTGGAGTTTGTTAGTGCACATGCCGTTAACGAACGCACATGAGGATGTTGCCGTGTGGACGCCCAGTGGAATCTGATGTACAAGTAGTTGTGTTTGAGGTGCAAGAAGTGTCCGAAGATAATGGGGAAGCACAGTATCATTTCTCCCACGCACCTTTAAGTGTTACACGCCTTCGACATTTAAAGAATGTTTTGCTGGAACATCTAAATTGACCGCTTTGATCGAAGCCATGAGTACATTTAGCCGTAAAGTTACCAGATATTTTTGTTCCCATCTGCGATAGCACAATATTCAGGAATTTTTCACACACACACAGAAAAAAGAAGAAGAAAAAAAAAAAAAAACTTTGAGTACATTTTTTTTCAAGTTACTGTACAGTAATTCATGTAATACTGTAGTGTTTTCTGCGGCGACATACTTAACATACTGTAGTCCGTATGCACTTACAAATTGTAAATGGGTAATGTGTAGAAAAACTATTCCAAAAATAAAATTTGAGTCTCCAGCTAACAGTAAATCTTGGTTTTTCGGTCCCTTCAGATTCGTCTTAACGGGGCTCTCTCTCTATATATATATATATTGAAAATATTGTAATAAAGGTAAATGTAAATAAATCAAATTCTTCTATACCAGCTATTTAGCATATGGCAATAGAAACGCATTTAAAATTTAAGCAAGAATGCAGATATTAAAAAAAATATTGTTAGTTGTATGTATTACAAATTAAATGTATTTTATATCAATTACATATATTACGAAAAAGAATAAAATAAAAATTGAAATTATTAAAAGCTGCATTTATTGCTTTTAGATCGCCGTCTAGCATTCAAAATTTGAAAAGTAAATTGAAGATCTTGTGCTTTGCTCTATTGCAACACTCTGAAAGTACGTGAGTGTGCGTGGAATATTAATTAGAGGTCTTAATTTTCATCAGCGTACCATCGGCCTAGCCGTAAAATCGTTGAAAGCCAGTAATTCATTAGAATTAAATTCAAATCCAGAACAGGCTGGATGCACGAGAGATTTGGAAGGTATTCCCATGCATAGTATAAATGTGAGTTACTTTCCTTTAAAAGGCCCTCCACGAAAGCATCCCTCCGTTACGCAGATTGTCCTCGTATACTGTGCCATAATCTAAATGATCCGTAGTCCAACTTAATTTTCGTCCTATGGCAACACTTGCCCAAAGCTGTTGGTATTTTTGTCTTCTCGTCCGTTAATTTCCTAAGCATGTCTACGAATTTTATTATTATTATTATTTTATTTATTTATTTTCAGGAAAAAAATTTTATTTCAAATGCAAAACAGATTTCTCCGAAGTGTAGAAAAGCGGTGTCGAAATGTTACGTTTTTATGAAACATTTTCATAAAATCCATGTTCGAAATTAAAGTTTCGAATTTTATTTCCTTTAATTTGGGTGTTTCCATATATACGGGGTTAAAATTAGCTTCAAACGCGACTGTGCTGTTACATTGATTTTGTTTAAATAATGAAACTGATTAAAAATCTCCTGGCCGTTATAAAATTTAAAATGAAAAGAACGGCAGAAAGAAAGTTGTTCATACTAAAAAATCAGAAATCTCAGAACACTGTAGTATAGAAAACTTATATAAATGCGCAGGCGCATGTCTGAAAAAATTGAAACAACGTTAGGGGGTACTGAAAAGAAAAAAAGAAGCGGAATAATTTAAATAGTATATTCTATGCATTTCAGAAATCCTTCAAAAACACAGGGAAAGCCAGTGAGTTTTCGTTGGCACCTCGACAACGACTAAGTCTGACTCTTGAGAATATTCATAATTTTTAATGGCATGTCAGTGAGCCATTTGGCACTTGCGCTGGGCAATTCGGAGACGCTACACTTCTTGCGGTTCTGTGCTACTTCAAAGTGTCAACCTACCAGAACAACACAGACAGACAGACAACTTTTTATCTGATCTTACCTTCTAACTATAGTAAACGCAATTAAAATTGGAGGTTTTAAAATAAAACCTCTTTTTTAGCATGTCACACAGAAATAATAGAATAACAGAAATTAAATCTGCAACTTGCGAGAAATGTAGAACAAACGCTGAAGTACAATTAAAGCGTGAAATACAAAATATCACACTCTATGTGAGCTTTGGCTCAGATCCTAAATATTCGCGAAGCAAATACGGCTTGCCAAATTCGTGAATTTTCTACATTCTATCGATTCAAGTCATGCAGCGGGGAAGCATAAACAGTGTAACAGGTTAGTACAGTCAGTATCAATATGCAAAAAAAATCTCTCAAGGAATACTATGAATTTCCTTAAGGAATTTTATAGTATATCTTCCTATATATTTGTGTTAACATAAAATTTTCTTCATAGTTTTGTTTCTTATATTTTTGTAAACAATTTTGCCTGTTTGCTTTTGCATTATAAACAAAGGATTCGGGAAATGAATGTTTGTACTCTCATCGGCTAGAAGTCCAAGCTTAATATTGAAGAATTTGTTAATAGAAAACATCGATTTCTTGTAAACATTGATACCAATCTTACTAACTGATGAGCTTAAAGATATCTCGAATGTAAGGCACTTCCAGCGAAATACATAACGAAGCGACATGAGCACAAAGAAATTAAGGGCATATTTCTTGCGGTGTGTTCAGGTGCATGGAAAAGAAAAGTGCGAATTGAGTTTTGGTACTAGGGTCTTAATAACCTTAGCTGTGTACAAAGTCGAATGACGGGATCCAAATTGGATATTTCTCGGTATGCATAGCTTTCCTGGAGACTAAAGTGGAAATTCTTTCTTCGAGAGATTTGTAAACTAAGACATTAAATTTTTAAAAAAAAGTGCCATTAATCTAAACCTTAGGATTATATTAAACATATGTTACGGTGAAACACCGTAATCTGGAGAATGTTGACTTTCACCGGTGAACGTCAACATTCACATAGTCTCTTGGTGTATGTCCGAAATATTTTCCAAATATTCTTATTTCTGACTTACACCGGTCAATGTCGACATTCACCATGTACTAATGGTGAATGTTGAACATATAACAATATTATATTTTCTTCTCCGTAATTCAGTCGCGAATAAACGCGCTCGAGACTTTAAATAAGAACATGAGAACCTAAAACACACAACACATTCAAAATGAGAAAATAAAATAATAGTTAAAAACTTACTTTATTATACAGTATGTTCTAAATGAGAAAATAAAATAACAGTAATGAAAAACTTACTAAATTATGTGATTCAAATCTCATTTATTGCAACAACTTAAACTATTATGGCACTTTATGACCTCTCTTTTCGACTTTCACCGGAGCATATCTGTGATTGTCGACATACACCGGTGAGGGTCCGAATATACAAGAATGTAGTGAAATATTCGGTCTGTCACCGACGCATTTGTGAATGTTGATATTCTCCGGTGAAAGTCGACATTCTCCAATTTCGGTCTTTCACGGTAACATATATATTGTTGTAACATTTTCTAGAATATTGAAAGAATTCCGTACGTTAGCAACGACACTAGATCTACGATAACCCATAACACCTGTTTGAGAAAGTGTCTCTGGTAGCCGAAATCAGTAGAACTGAAACAAAATCTATGAGAATCATAAATTTTATTGCAAGTCCGTACGCTGGTTGGAACATGAATTCCTGCAGTTGACTCAAGACTTTCAGAGGTAGTAATGATAACCAGGGAAGATGCGATGCTAAAGAATCTGTTGAGTCAAAAAACTGAATTTCAGGCTAAAGATGCATCCAATCCTAAGTATTTTAGTAACTATACGAAAGACTGCGTTTCACACTTTTATTAGGTTTCTGCTTATGCTGGGGAATAAAAAAATCGATTAATAATTTTGTTTAATTTCCATTCTTAATCAAATAAGTTGGTGAATGGAATATTATCTTGAAAAACCTTTCATGGAAGATCCTTCGTCGTTGTTGGAAATCATCCGGTTTCTATGTATGTAGTCTTCGTTTTCTTAATGTGTCCCATTTTAAGAATATATGCAGCGATTGCTAAGGAAGATTTCATGCTCCACAATTACTTCTCTCTTCAGAAATCACTAATGCGTTTTGTATTTTTTCCCATAAACGTTGTTGCATTTATTAAGCCAGAGGATTCAAAAAGTGTGATGTTGCTAAACTTTTTACTTTACTAAAAAAAAAAAAAAAAAACATGTGACATTTCGGTTGTCAAGAGCTCCGAACCTTTTTCTTAAAATACTAAAGCAATCTTCTTGAAATGCTGTCGGATATATCTATATGAAGAATTTTCTACTTCCTTTAAAAGCGAGATTTAAAATTGTGTTCAATAGGTGAGATTAAAAGCTGGAAACATTTCATTCGATTGACATTTTGTTCTTCCCATACTCGTTTTGATTTCATTTTTTAAACGGGGCTTTTGCGCAATATTTCTGAGCTCCCGGGATTAGTTTTTGAAATGAAAAGGAATAGTTTGGGTTTTTGCTGGTCTTTAAAAAAGTTTATTCTTTAAATCTGGAAAAGATGGAGTACGAAAACATTGCTGAGGTATTTTTTCAAATTTATGTCTATTTTTTTGCTGTTGGTGAAATACCTCTTAAATTCTTCTAAAATATCTAGAATGATCGAAAGATTATATTTAAGAACTTATCAGGTATTTCTCCCACTTCCCTAGCGTCCTTCGTGGGGTAATGGTAGCACGCTGGGCCGGTATTCCAGAGGTCCGTGGTTCGATTCCCGGCGAAGGCGTTTACTAATTTTTCATCTCTCTGTCTTCCAATCAGACTTAATGTCTCTACAAACTTAATAAATACGTAAGGTTTCGAATTTGAATTCTATGTAAAGTTGGTGGCAACATAATTTCGCAAGTGCGTAGCTGAATCGCTAATGTGTTGGTCAGATATGCTCTGTTTCTTTTCTTTTCGTGTATTATGGATGTAATATCGGTTGTTTAAAGTAAAATTAAGTTTCTGTCTTTAAAAGGCCTTCACCAAAAATGCATTATAAATTAAATTTTAAGAAATACAGAATGGAATACAGGAAAATACAGAATGTATTTAGCTTATGGACAATTAGGCTTATGCATTCCGTATTTAACTGGCTTCGAGGTCTAAGGATAATTTTTAGTTCAATAATTAAATTAATAATGTATTCTGCGCATCTGAGCCAGCCAACCTGATACAAATTTCGCTGGTGCAACATCTTTGCCGGTAGTCTCATTGTTTATACCGTCGCTTATGTGTGTCATTTTCGCTTTAACCTCTGAGGTTTATCTATTTATTTTAACTTATAGTTCATTTTAAGTTGAAAGACTTTCCTATTATTCTCTTTTCACCCATGCTTTTCATACCAGAATGTAAATAGCGAGAGTTTATTCAGATTAAGGACAAAGAAGTACTGAGCAAGTGGTTCGGAAGTTAGTTTTAGAGTGTGTCTTCTTATTTCACGCCACGTTGTGCTGTGATTAATAGCTACTTGAATTAGCGGCGTTGAGTGTTTCTAGCCATTCTGCTTTGTCTCGCCGGTTTACTACAAACCAGAGACCTTCCTGCTCGTTAAAGTATCCTGTGAGCTGTTAGGCTAATCTACCAGACTTTGAAATTATTATTCGTTACGTATTTCTGTTAAGCCAGAAGTGCTTAGCTTATTGTAAACCCAAGTTGGGACATTTGTTTAGTTGAGTTCAAATAAAAGGGTCTTATACACCCCCTTCTTCTGATTTCTGTTTTGTTTCACAAGGCTAGAAGATAATTCTTCAACAGTCCTTTTAAAGTTCATAGTGTATGCTCCCGAAGAGGCATAGACTTTGCAAACTTTCGGTTTCGATTTTGAGAGTATGTCTTTATCTTTATAGTCATGCCTTGAAAGCAAATCAGATTCTAATTGTCAAGCATCTATTCCGTCTTTAGCACTACAGTTATCTTCCTAGTAATGTTAGAGTATCATCTTGGGGAGAGAGGTACTTCCAGTAAAGAAGCTATTAATGCCGTATTAATTCCGTACTGATTTCTTTTTTGATCTTCTGTGTCTTCCTACTGAACTTTTCATAAACGTTTCTTTATATAATGTTCTGTTTAGCTGCAGTAAAAGCATTAACTTACGAGTATCTGTAACGTATTTTCACATTCCTTCCATTCTGAAATGAATCCCTTAATATCAGTACAGCGAATATAGTACAATATTTTGATTCTAATGGAATAAAATAACTGAACTAAAACACATCTGGCAAATATTTTTCAAAGATAAATTTTGATTTATTAACAACAATACTATTCCTGTTTTAATACATAATTTTGAAAGATTCATTATTTCGGAATAGTTAGTAATTCGGTAAAATTTGCGATTTTAATATGCAAATCACATTTGTAGAGATCAGGTGATCGTGGAGGCCATAGATCCTTAGAGACAGTCCTGTGGCGTGTGCTGTTGCGCCGTCCTGCCATCGAATGATGTTAAAGCGTTTCCGTTTCTCCTCTGATGCCATGTCCAGTTCGATTTATCTTCAGACACCTACATCTACATAATGCTCACAACAGGTTTTACCCGACTTATATTTTCGTAACTGTTAGTCGTAGTCTCAAACTGCAAGTCTCAAAATGGTTTTAAGGGACGCATCGATTCATCGTTTTGGCATTATAATGCATTTTTATGATTGCACACGAATAGACTGACTGCTTTGTTGGTTTTCGTAGTTTTCCCCGTGTGTTATGTGAATACAAGCTAGTTTTTCTTAGAAAGTCCTCCACGAAGTCATTCTGTCCCTTAGGCACATAGCCCTTGGGTGCTTTGGCATATTCACACCCACGGGTTTTTATTTTTTTTTAATGTTTATTTTTTTATTTTATTTTATTTTATTTTTTTATTTTCATTTTTATTTTATTTTATTTATTTATTTTATTTTATTTTATTTATTTATTTATTTATTTCCCCTTATGTACTCTTTTTATTATTGCGAAAAGATCATCTCCCCCTCCCAAATTTAGAGGATTTTTTTAATATGTTTGATAAATTAAACAATTAAACTACAAAAAGTTGTAGAAAATGTTGATAAATACCAGAACTTTAATAAAAGTAGTTTTTATATTCATAAACTAAAGCTGAATACCTAATAGCCAAATAAAAGGCTGACCGCATCCCCCTGAAACTCTGAAACTCCCCTTATTAGGAACCCCTGACCTAACATAACCTCGGCAAGGTGTCTGCCGATAACATCGCGGCAAAAACATCGCGGATGAAACCGTCGCGGAGAAAACAACGCAAAGAAAAAACATTGCACTTCTGAAACATCGTGGTACAAAATATCGTCGTCGAAAATAAAGCGGCTCAAAAACTTCGCGGTTTAAAAACATCGTCGTCGAAAATATCGGGGTAAAAAATAAAATATCTACAAATCATCGCATGACGATAACATCGCAGACAAGTGGCTTTTTTCAGGCTTTAATAATTGTAAATGGATATTCCCATAATTATTTGTGAGCGCAAGATGGAAAGAAGGATAATTTTTGCTTTCCTATTTATTATTAACTAATAAATTTTTGCTTATAAAGTTTTTTTATTTTTTACAGAAGCAGTTTTTACTTCCTTGTACGAAGTAAAAAGGAAGTATTGTAATCGCGAAAAGTTTCAGGCAGCATATTTCAACGAAAATATCCATTTTGACCGCTATCGAATGCAATTTAACGATGTTTTTGCGTCATATCTGTACGTAAGGACAGAATAAAAGACTCTTTTCCTTCAAAAAAATTATAAAACTGCTTTAAAACAAATTCTGAAGAGAATTTTTCGTGGCGTCTGTACGAACGTATGTACGTTCGTGCGTACGTACGTATCTCGCATAACTCAAAAACGAGTAGCCTCAGAACGTTGAAATTTTGTATATAGGACAGCTATAACATGTAGATGTGCACCTCGTATTTTGGTTGCAATCGGCAGCACCAAACGTATATAAATATATTTATATATATATCCACTCTATTACCCGGCTCAGTAATCTCAGTTTCTTTACTCTTATATGTTTGTAAATTGTACATTTTTTGCTTTAAAAATGATTGAATTATGTTGTTTTTATCTTCCGGTTAAGGATTTTATGCCTTTAGTAAATCTGTGTGCAATATTTTTAGAATTATCAGCAATTTTAAAGTTGTTTAATTGCCGCTAAGCCTGTTTCTAATGACGGCCATTGATGTTTACATTTGAAACAGGAGACTAGTGGATTTGTTGCCAATCTAGAGAAACTAAGCTTCGCAACAACAAAGATAACGCTTTCATTTATTATTGCGAATTAAATCATGCTTAATCCATTTTGGAATTTTTTCGGAGAAATAAATGTTTAAGATTTACTTCATAATTTTTAATATAGATAGTTTGAGTTTTTATGTATTTTTGCCTTGCCACGAAGTGAGAACTGAATTAATTATATGGAAATACACGAGTCGTCTGTGAAAAACTGTCTCCTCCCCCCCCCCCCACGTTTTAGATATATTATACACTGACTACCAATAAGTATTTTGACACCTGTGGTAGAAAAGAAAAACTAACTTTATTGAAAATCAACAGTTGGTAGAGCCTCCACGAGAGGTAATTACAGCGTGAACCCTCCGGGGCACACTTTCCACAAGTCTTTGTATGACAGCTAATGGTATTTTCTTCCACTCGGCTTGGAGAAGACATAGAAGTTCATTCACCGATTTTGCACGGGTAGTGCACCCCTGAATTCGGCGATGCAACTCGTCCCAGAGGTTCTCGATAGGGTTCAGGTCTGGACTCTGGGAAGGCCAGTCCATTCGATGAACTCCATTGGCCCCATACCAAGCCTTGGTTAACGTCGAAACATGACAACTGGCATTGTCGTCCTGAAAGTAACAGGGGTCCAACCCGTAAAACTGCCACAACGTAGGAAGAACATTGTCATCCAATATAGTTCAGTAGGCATCGGAGTTGAGCTTACCATGAATGGGGACCAAGGGTCCCAGCCCATACCAGGAGAAACACCCCCAGACCATAATTCCACCTCCGCCGAACTTGACTGTTGGCACAATTCATTCTGGCAGGAGACGTTCTCCAGGTAGACGCCAGACCCAGACCCTGCCATCCGAAAGGTAAAGGGTGAACCTTGATTCGTCACTCCAAAGAACCCGTTTCCACTGATCTACGGTCCAATTTCGATGTGCTTTGCACCACATTAACCGAGCAACGCGGTTGAACTTTGTGATCAAAGGCTTATGGGCAGCAGCGCACGAACATGAAAACCAAGCAGATGTGCTTCCTTACGGATGGTATTCATTGAAACAATACTCCCGGATGCCTGTTGAAGCTCCTCGCGGATGAGGTCCATCGGTTGGGTGCGGTTCTTCCGAATTTCTCTGGACACCACTCGTCGGTCTCTAGCTCCCAGTTTCGTTGGTCTGCCGACTCGGGGCACATTCCGACAATCACCGCTCACCTTCCACTTCTTAATCACATAGGCCACTGTCGATTTTGGGTACTTCAGATGGCTAGATATGTCCCTTAAGGATCGGTCACATTTGTGATACCCGAGAATTATACCTTTCTCGAAATCAGAGAGCTCCGAACTGCGAGGCATCTTGCATGCAACTAAAGCCGATGCTGTTTTCTACACGATATATATCGGCGGAGTCCGTGACGTACCTTAGGACCGCAGATATCGTCATTTGCATAGGTGTCCAAATATTTATTGGTAGTCAGTGTAGTATTTGAATAGAACATGTGGCAACGTTTAGATAATTCTTCAGATGATATAAATTTTGTGCATTCTGAGTTATAAAATGAATGAAATGTAATGCTGCTAAATAAACCTAGTGCCAGAGTGTCATTATGGTTAAATAAATATAGTGAATTTTAAAGAGTGCATTTATTCTATTGTGTTTATGCGCTATCTTCGATGTAGATTTAATTCAATCCAATAAGTTTAAATGAAATGCAACAAAATTTGCGTATAATTTAATATTCCGTACTAGGACGTCATGTGGTGTACACATTAGATTTTTATTTTATAGCAAAGCAAAATCGCCTAAAAATGTGCGAACTAGCTCTTATGTCAAGTTTGAAAATAATAGTGTAGCAAATTAAATAAAGAAAAAAAATCTTTGTGCTGTGCATTTTTGATTTATTACATTATGGGTCTTTACTGAAATTTTACTTTTCCTGTACTTTATTTCTCTGTTTCCTTTATCACTTTTTTATAACATTTATCCGTAAGAAAGGATAGAATTTTATCACGTAGCAAACTGCATGAGGTATTTTTCATGTAACCTGGTTTCATAAGTACCAGAACCAACTGGTTTCATCTGCTCTTCCTTGTGCATTTAATCGAGTTTGAACAGGTTTTTTTTTTTTTTCTTTTCGCAAGCAGTCTTTAGAAGATATAAATTAGCTTTTTTCAATTAATTTGCTGAGAATGTTGGAGAGGATGTTCCCAAACTAATTTCTTCCTTCTAAATTAAATCTATTTGGCAAAAGCAGATTTAATTTTTCTTTTCTTGTGTGCATTACAAGCTAGACATATGTTACGTATATTCTTACTTCCGTATTATGGCAATACACACATTTTTATGATGGAATGGAGATTTATGTTATTGTGGGAGATTTACTTGATTTCTAATCAATTAAATTTTTTATTGCTTTGAAGTGTGCATGCTTAAAACTAAACGATTCATAGCTATTGAAAGAATTCAATTAAAAAGGCGGCACACATATTTTTTCTCTTTATTTTATTTTTGAGAAACTTCCGCGTGAAATGATGAGTTTTCTCAGAGAACGGAGATTTAGCGATGGCTAGAAACGCTATCCAGTAGGGTTTAATCCATTCAACCATCAATTTTTTTCGTAACTCTTTGTGCTTCCTGCAGGAATTGAAACAATCTTACAAAAATCCAGACGCCGTATTATCTACATTGCTTTGCTGTTTCATGCTTGAAAGAATAACAAATAAGAGTAAATTCATGTCTGTATCAAAAGTATTTGTATTTTGACCTCTACATTAATATGAAAGACTGTCTAACCATCTTATGTCGTATTTGGTAGCATGTTGATCGTATTTAGCAGCACTTTTAATATCACATTGCGGAGAAGAGAGGCATCTGGGAGCAGGAAACTGCTGAAAACAAAGACTGACTTTTTGTATCGATTCGAACGCAAAAGAGTTCATTAGTTTAGTACAGAGAAAAAAAATTTTGAAAATTCAACTGAGCCCTCGACAGGGGTTGAAGTATTTTAGTTGCTAGACGTATATGCTAACAGCTGCACCACTCGACAGAATGGAGAGAATATATTTATTATTTGGAATTACCGCAAAGCCATCGAGGGCTATTTGCCTAAGGAGAGGGATGCCATCGTAGAGAAATTTCCAAGAGAATCTTTGTAGAGTCATTAGGACTTTTTTTTTTTTCCTTTTGAAGCAGGAGACGTGAAACATTTTACTTCCCAGTACGAATTAAAGGAAGTATTGTAATCGCGAAAAATTTCGAGCATCGTGTTTCTACGAAAATATCCATTTGAATTATGTTTTTTGCTTGACATCTGTACGTACGGACAGAATAAATCACTCTTTTTTTTTTCTCAAAACGGTTTGTAAAATGAATTTAAAATAGATTCAGAAGAGATTATTTTCGTGACGTCTGTACGTATGTATCTCGCATAACTAAAGACCGAGGAGCCGTAGAACGTTGGAATTTTGTATATGGGACTGCTGTAATTTGTAGCTCAGCACCTCTCTTTGAAAAGTCAAGATCCTTCTGTGTAATCAACAACGATTTAAATTATTTAAATATACTTTCCCTAAACACTTTTTAATTTTCATTAATCTACCGAATAATAAATCACAAATTACAATTTAATTAATTACAGCTTCCAATTTCTGATTTCTCCAATAGCACATCTTTACTATATAAATTTTCTTTTCATTTCCAAGGCGATAATCTAAGCATATATACATTACAAAGTCTGTAATCCGGACGTCCATTATCCGAAATGATATATAATACGGATCTCAAAGCCACAAACTTTATTTTGTATGTCTTACGCATGCGCTTTTACCACAAAAAACGAAGCAACTTAAACAACTTACATTGAAAGAAATGTAAAAAAATGTTTAATAAAATAAACAAACGAAAATTAAGTTGTTTTTTTTTTTTTTTTTTTTTTTTTTTTTTTTTTTGTAAATTTTGATACCCTTAAGATCATAATTACTCTTTATTTCATAAATTACGGTTTCATATTTTTAATTGTTCAATTTCTGCATGCCAGCTTACCAGATTTAAATAGATGATCTATAATCCGGAAAAACCCTTAATCCGGAATCGACGAAGTCCCGACGAGTCAAGATTACCTACTTTGTACTGTATATGACATAATAAAAGCAAGGAAATAACGGAGCAGTGTCGATGAGCATGTAGATCCATATTGAAGAGGAAGAATTCTGAATGCGTAATTTTTATTTATTTATTTATTTACCATCAGATGAGCAGCTGCGGCGCCTTTAAGACATTCAGCTTTTATGCTGAACTGATGGAAGCATCTACCACTGTGTTGTTATATATAAAATAAAACAAAATTTTAAAATTTGGATAATTACATAATAAAAAAATAAATATCAAGAAATAAATGTATAAATACATAAATAGATACAATAAATAAAAATTAAAAATTTAGAATTAGATAAAAGCCTAAATACAATGTTGTTATGTATAAAATCAATATAGTATTAGAATTTTGAGAATTATATAAATTTAAAAAAATTAAATGTATAAATATATAATATCTAAATAAATATGTAAGTAAATGAAACATAAATACTTAAGTAAATACTTAAGAACATCATTAGAAATTTTGAAAATGAACAAACAACATAATGTATGAAAATAGTAGAGCCTGAGAATGTAAGATTTTGTAAAGAGTTTAGAATAAGAGTATAGTTTTTTATTATGGAGAGTGATTGAATAACAGTTGATGAAAAATAGTATTTAAATGAATTAGGGTGGCTTGAATGAAAAGGAAATTCTCGACAGAGAATAACTCTTGAGTAAAAGTTTTGACTAATAATCTTGTGTTGAGACTTTATTAATATATTTAAGATTAATATATTAAGGAGATGGAGTTAGAAAATATTCTTAAATTCTTGATTGAGCTTGGGAGATCTTGAAGATATACTTAAATAAAGATGGTCTTGAGTGAAAGCATGGAAATGTATTTTTAAAAAGTAAGTAATTAAAATGAGATAGCAAAAAGGATGGCGTATTAAGTACGGTAAATGAACATAGAATAATATGATGAACATAGAATGATAAATGATGAGAATAATAAATGAACATAGAGTAATATGATTGCGTAGTATGCTAATGTGTTGCCTTTGTAATATCTAAGAAACTTGGCAGTCGAGGCGGTTTTAATTCCATTTTTATATGCGATTGATATTTGGGGTCACAGTTCACTTGTCACTCTAACTGTGCCTATTTAAGAACATTTACATTTTTGCTATTATAGCGATAGCAAGCAAGACAGTGAAGTTTATCCTAGCAGTGTAGAGAGCGAAGCTGAACTGTGTAGTTATGCAAGATGGAAGCACATGAAGAGAAAGGTTTGGGCTTGAGTTAAAAGTTTGAGTTCACAATTATTACGTCACCAGCGCTCATGCAAAAAGGAACGATATAGAAATGATGCAATGGAGATAAGTTCTTACGATTTTTTTAACAGAGAAGGAGAATTACAGTTTTACCCGTTAGTTTAAATTATAATTTTGATGTATATATTTTTTATTTACATATTTTTTATCTTACACACACACACACTCACACACACACACACACATATATATATATATATATATATATATATTGTTACGTGCGTACAGGTTCATAATAGATTGAATGCCCGCAGAAACCATGACAGTTTAATAAAATTTATTTTACCAAAAGAAATACTTCACAGTTCTGGAACATTCGACAAAAATACTCGTACAGTTCTTCATAGTATCACAGAATAAAATCAATAATTACACTTCAAACTACTAAGAACGTTAAACACCAGATGCGCTTGCATTACGTTGCATATCCGTTGAGAAGCTGATGCTATGCCCGGTCTTATATAGTTTCCTCCCGGCCGCTTAGAGATTTCTAGTACTTCTCGAAATTACTGGAATGCATATGAGGGCCGGATACAGTTATAGTTGAATATATAGAGAGAGTAATTATGGTTATTCAGTTACAATACCCATTACAGTTATACAGGATCGGACGAAAATGCCGCCAGTGACTGCCTGACTGTATACTAAGTTTGGCGTCGCCAAAAGGGCGTTAGCCCGAATCGGTTGTCTTGAAACGGGATTTTGCGGTGTATCACTTTAAATGTCTGAATCACTTTTCAGACCGTTGCCATAAAATATTATCGCCGTGTTTTACTTTTAAAGAAATTAAATAATGAAGAATCTGCATGAATGTATGTATGTTTCTCACACTGCGAAAAGAAGAGGGTGCTTTGGGTCATCAAATTTTGAATAACGTTGTCCTCCACCCAAGCATGTGCGCCTGGAATTTCGAACTTTGCATTTTGAATTTCATAGTATGCAAAACGTTAATGAATTTTTAGCAAATTCAGCGATTTGAAAGCGAGCAATGGCAACACTGTACCGACTAAAACATTGTTATTTCCAGTGCGCGAGACTGTCAATCGAAAATTCTAAAGATATCGTGTTCTTAAATATATCGCAATTTTGCTATTCAACTGAATTTTATGTGGCATGAGTGTGAAGAATATGATATTTAGTAAATAAATTTTGCACACAGAACGCTAATAATAATAATAATAATAATAATAATAATAATAATAATAACGTTTTGCAAGCCATTTTACTAAGAAAACTATACATTGATATGTTAAACTAAAGGAAGACTGAAAAATAAATTCGAAAATTATATAAGTATGCCTACACTTCACATTTCATCGAAAATTCTAAACGCATGCTACTTTTAAAATTTTTATAATTATTCTATTGATTTGTATATAACGTAAGTGAAAAAAAAAAAAAAAAAAAAAAAAAATGGTGCGCGATAATAAAGCTAAAAAGGCAAAAAGAAATTGTTTAGCAGGAGTGAGTGCAGAGAGCTCAGCGGCAGCTTAGAAAAACCATAACAAACCCTTTTGGACGACAGTTAAAATTTCAGCTTTGTCTGATATTTGGCGGGGCGTAAGAGGAGAGCAAATCATCCGGATAATTGGTATTTCGGATTTTTGAATATGCACATCTGTAGTTCTATTGTACTTCAGATTTTCTAGTCTAGCCAGTTTATTGTCTCGGTATGGTCAAAGAATTTTAAAATTTTAGTGGAGGACAAAATTTTAAAACGATCTTCTTATAAAGCTATTAGCATGACTGCCCTTTTAAGTCGACAGTTCTCGAATTGTATTAATGAGGTAACCTCCATAATGCATTTTGCGATGTAATCAGTTCATGCAAGTGATATTACTGTGAGACTCTCCATTTCGTAATTCTCTACTAGCATCCATTAAATATTTTATTTCCTTCATCCGTTTACTCAAAGTAGCTGAAGATTATACCCTGAAGTTGCTTTGAAGTTATTATTTCTGTTTCTTGTAAAACGTAATTCATTTTAGCCGTACGAAACTATCATTACCTGTCATTCGAAACCGTAATTTAGCTTCGAAAATTATATAAGCAGAAATATCTAAAATACATCTTTGTCCAGTCCTTAATTTAGAAATTCTAAATTCATTGAAATTAACATATTAAAGAGGAAATTATAAATTGAAAGTTGAAATTCATTGAAATTATACACTGAAATTATGTTGCTGATGTAGTAATAGTAATAGCTTGAATATTAAAAACTGTTTCGAATTTCCCGCAAAGATTATAAACTTCATTATTTATTACGATATTACATTGATAAAAATTAGCGAAGATAACTCCTATCAACAACTTTGGATTTCTAATGTCTAATGTGTATCAAAAACTAAATTTCTAATGGATTTCTAATGTCAAGTGGAATGATTCAGCTCCTAATAATAATGCTGGAAAATGAATTCAGTTTTGAAGGGATTTTGCAGCTATTGAGTCTATTAAAATTCCTGGGAATATTCATGCAGAGAAATCGCAGTTGCACGCATTTTGTGATGCTTCAGAACTTGCATATGCAGCAATGATTTATTCACTGTAATAACTTGAGGGCGAGTGTAAAGTAAATATTGTAGTCACGGTTGCTCCTAATTAAGCCGTTAACATGTTTCCAGACTGGAAATGAGTGCAACTCATTTACTTTCCAAAGCAAGTTCTTTGAGGAATATTGAGTAATTACAAATTTGAAATCTTTGCATGGACTGATTCTAGGGTTGTACTAGCATGGTTATTATCACCTTCTTGTAGACGGAAAACTTGCATCGCTAACCAAACGTCGGAAATCTTTGAGGTTTTCCCGATATTTCCGGAACAGAATTCCAATGATTTATCTAGAAACCTTGCTTCTAGAGCTTGATTCAGTTGATTCTAAAGCTTGCTTCAGATCTTGTTTCTAGAGCTTGCTTCAGTTGATTCTAGAGCTTGCTTCAGACCTTGATTCTAGAGCTTGCTTCAGATCTTGTTTCTAGAGCATGCTTCAGTTGATTCTAGAGCTTGCTTCAGACCTTGATTCTAGAGCTTGCTTCAGATCTTGTTTCTAGAGCTTGCTTCAGTTGATTCTAGAGCTTGCTTCAGTTGATTCTAGAGCTTGCTTCAGACCTTGATTCTAGAGCTTGCTTCAGACCTTGCTTCTAGACTTTGCTTCAGTTGATTCTAAAGCTTGCTTCAGACTTTGCTTCTAGAGCTTGCTTCAGTTGTTTCTAGAGCTTGCTTCAGACCTTGCTTCTAGAGCTTGCTTCAATTGTTTCTAGACCTTGCTTCTAGAGCTTGCTTCAGTTGTTTCTAGACCTTGCTTCTAAAGCTTGCTTCAGTTGTTTCTAGACCTTGCTTCAGTTGATTCTATAGCTTACTTCAGACCTTGCTTCTAGAGGAGTTTTCTGAGAAGTACAGTTTACCTGTTATTTGTCCTGTCATTTAACTCTGTCAGATGAATGCATCACGTGATTCATAATTATACTTAAAGCTAAGTACAGGGTGGTCACCTGTTGTTATAAATACGGCCCGGTAGGGTAACTGTTTCGAGAATACCAATTTCTTATCTTCCCTGTCATTCAGCTTTGCCAATTGAAAGAATATTAGACTTTATGTTTTGTAGCTTTAATTTTTGGAAGAATTAATCTTTAAATAAACTGACCTATCATAATTTATTTCAATTCATTAAAAGTGTTCCAGTTACAGTTTTATACCGTTCCTTAGAGGAACAAAAAACATTGTGCTTAAGACATGCCATTTAAGAATTTGTATGTCCTGTGTCATTCACACATCTGTTAACTTTCTCCAGTTGGGATCTTTAACAGTTCCGACACGTCCAAATTTATTACCGCTTACAGACGCTCTATCGGATACTAAGATTCAGTTACTTATAGAAAACCTTTTCTAACGGAATAATATGTAATTTAAAGTTTGCATTTATAACAGTATTATGCAGGTAAAATGATGATACACGAAACAGTATTACGTAACACAAAATTCTCAACTCAATATTCAAAATTAATTTTCAAATGCAGAAATGATAGAGTCACGTGTCCCTGAAAGACCTTTCCTAGTACCAGTACTTTTCAAACTTTATAATGATAATTTTCCTAGCCTAAACAGTGTATGTTGTTCAGTGTCAAGTTATGCTAATACATTATGTTGATACAACTGCTTTGATGCCGTCGCAGACACATAGCTGACGAGATATTTAACCGACAGCTGTTAGCCGACACAGGCATTTAACCAATACGGACATTTAGCTGATAGGATATTTACAAACATTTAGCTGACAGGGCATTTTAGCTGGCTTAGCTGACAGGATATTTACAATTATTTAGCTGACAGGACATTTAATCAACAAGGACAGTTTAGCTGGCAAGGCACTTTGGCAACATCTACATTTAGTCGACAAGAGTTAACGGACAGGGCACTTAGCTGACGAGGACATTTAGCCGACTATATCTGACAATGCCTACAGTTAGAGAAAAACATGCGATAATGTTTTAGTAAAACCTATCCATATTAATCAGATATATCGTTTTCAGGGTACGCAGTGAAAAGGTTTATGAGCAAGTACGACATTTTTATCTTTATTTATTGCCATGCAGAATATACTCGTAGATTTTAAGAAAAGCAATCTTAGGTTGGCATAGATTTTGAAATCACTTTCGCTTATCAGGTATAGGTCCATTTCAGGAGGGATGGCTGAAGAAAATTTCAGTAGTGAGAGATGTGAAACGGTTTATATGTAAATCAACGGGTGGACCAAAGAGAAAATGAATGTAGCATGATCTGTCCATGAAAACATTAATGAAATGGGAAAAAGCTAAGGTATCAGAATTCCGAAAGCTTTGGAAAGACCTAGGTTGTATGTCTGCTCAAATTTCAAATTTTGCTTTTTTTTTTTAAAGTGAATAAAACGACAAATTAATATTGTTACGGATTTGGTATTTAAATAGCTAATGTTAGTAGAATTACAAATTAAATGGTTTTATTCCCGCTTGCAGGGCTTGAAGAATATTAAAAGAAAGCTAAGCCGGAAAATTAAAAATACAAAAGCACGTGCCTTTAACATTTAATAAATAAATATCTCTTTTAATTTATATTTAATTTGAATAAATGTAATTGACTAGTGTATTTAATTGTAACCATAATTCTACTCTTTTTGCTTTCAAGAAATTGCTAGAATTATCTCGTGCGGCCGATTTAGAAAGCTATAAAAGCCAGAAAGAGGGCATCTCAATTTGAGGTTGGATCATAATTATGAGAAATTTTGTGCATTCTTAGTTAAAAAAATCACTTGCGACGAAGACTGCTCTTCTTGTTTTTTTGTTGTGATAGCGATAATGATTCTACTTATTCGAAGTATTCAAGAAAATCGACTACATCCAAAGAGATGCCTGTAGTTGCTTCAGATGACCCGGCGCTTCAAAGTATAATTGCTACTCTAATTTTTACTAAGAAAAGTAAATCCTAGAGAAGAGAAAAGAAAACCGCAGGAAGTCCTAAGAAATAATACCGATAATACTAAAAATTCAAACACTCCCCTTCAAATTTTGCAGCAGTAGTTAACAAACACAGAAAAGTTTTTCCTGATTTAACAGAAGCTATCTCGCAAGAATATCTTAATACTCAGTTTCCGACTAACCCAAAAGATCTCTCACTCAAATTAGAAAACGAAACCGCCGATAAATTAAACTGTATTGAGTCTATGATGACATTAATCTTCCCACCAGCGATAGAAATGCGTTCAAAGTTACAAGAATAAATTCAACAAAATCAGTTCATTTTAGCAAGCGTTCAGAACACCCCAGCTCGCAAATTCTAAAACAGATAATAAAACAATAAATCGGAATGACTTGCAAACTCCAAAGAACACAGCGAAGAGTCCATCCCACCACCAGATATTCCGCAAAATAACATATTTGAAACTCTTAACGAAAATAACGAAGCTATGGAAGTTACAGATGAAACGCAGACGACTACAACACAGAATAACGCAGAAAATAAAACGAAAATTTCCCCATTTGTCAGTCCAGAAAACGATGTTGATTGCCCTGAAATAGAAAAAATGCTGAGAGAAATATGTAAAAACGAATTTGAAGTTACAATCAAAGCCAGACAGATTTTCATTTACACTACCACCGAAGCTGATTATAAAGCTACAGTTAATAAATTCCAGAAAGCACAGATTAGTTTTCATACCTACCAAATTTCCTCAGCCTCTTCAATTAAAGTTATACTTAAGAATATCCCAAGATCCTACACAGAGCAAGCAATTCACGCAGACTTAAAACGCAGAAGCTTCCCTATAATTAAAAAGCAATTCACAAAGAAAGTAGAAGACCAAATTATCTGTTTACCAATATTTTTCCTTGAACTAAAAAGAAATTCTGCAGGAGAGAAGATTCATTAATTAAAAAATATGTTCGGATTCAATATCACAATAGAAAAATACCAGCCCAAAAAACTCCCAATTCAATGTTTCAATTGCCAGGAGTTCGGGCGCTCCCAAAATAATTGCTTTAAAAAGGTCAGGTGCTGTAAGTGCGGACAAAATCACAGATCCAATACCTGTAAATTAAAACCAGATGAAAAACCAACTTGCATTTACTGTCACGAAAATCACGTTTCTTCTTATCGTGGTTGTAAGGTATACAGAAAAAGATTCAATCATTTAGAGAAGCTAGAAAAACCACAAGAAATTCCTACTAAAGATTACTTCCCCGAATTCATTCAAGCTTCAGGCCAAACTAATCAAGAAATGCCTAAAAACCTTTATAGTGACAAAGTTAAGCAGAAAAACCCGCAGGAAAATTTAGCAGAAATCATTAACATTTTCAAAGATCAGAAAACCCTTTATCTCATGAAATCAATAACCACAATACCTCAGAGAATTAAATCAGCTAAATCAAATATGCGAAAACTTTGTCTAGCTTTTCAAGCGATCGAGATGATTTTGAACTTTACAGATCAAGATTAATTTGCAGCTTCTTTCAAGACAAGCATAACAGAGCGGCAGAAATCCTCAAGCTGCAGATCCTCACATCGTGAAGCCACGTTTACTTCTCTACTAGAGACTCTGCACGAGGTGCAAAAATTACGTTCTATCTTACTGGATTCAACTCATCATTAAAGACACACTACTTATAATATATTGGTAAAGGCCACACTAGGCCGATTGCCTCTTAATTGTGTTTTTACTGTAGCGAATTCGCAGTGAAATCGGATAAGCTTTCTGTTTTGAATTAAGTTCTGTTGAGTGTTTGAGTAGTTTAAAAGATAACTACTGTGAGATACTGCGATATTATACGCGTATCTGTGAAAATTTAAGCATTTTTTTTATTTGTTGTAATAATAATAAATTTTATTCAATTTTCATCGGACTTGTGCATTCACTTTACTATGAACCCGTACGCACGCAACAATATTATTAATATTCATTATAAGTGTTTTAATATCGGTTATAAATGTTTCAAAAATATATTATAATTACTTCATGTATTAAAATTGTTTTGAACATGTTTTACGAAACAGAAAAGTGTAAAGGAAAATTGTACTTGCATTTTATAATTTTTCTGCAATATTTCTGGCGAGATAAGGTTTTAAATAAATGATTGTAATTTACGTTTATATTAAGCAATTAAATGGTACTAGATTTATTTTATATGTATATATGTGATGTACCTGCTTTTGTCCGGAATAAATAGATTGGTGAAGAATCATAGACGTAGTCCAAGCTCAAAGTATCAGACGATAAGTTTAAAAAACAAGATCCATTTATTATTATTCAGGAGAAATAGCAGTTACAAAAATCAGATCTCCGAAGTAAATAAAAAAGAACTACTAATAACTTTTTGTATGAAGTTTACTGCATCGTTACATTAAAGAAAAGACCCCGATATTCCTTTGCGAGTCCTTTTATAGCCTCTGGAAAGGCGGAGCTTCCAAGAAATGACGTCAGCCATTCCAGTTCGCTTTAAATATCTCCAGAACAGTCTATAACTGTACGTGTAGAAAAGGCGGGAAAAACAACTTGACTACGGGGCCGTGGATTTAATTCCACGTACTTTCAAATAAGAGACCGTCGCCATTAAAAATGAAAAGAACATACAGTTAGATTTTAAGTGTATTTTTGACTATGGTATTTTATTATTACATATATGTATTGAAGTACAGTAATAAAATTTTTCAAAAAATTTGAAATGATTTAATGACCATTTAGAGAGTTTACATTCTTTAAACTGCGTTTTCTCTGTTTGTATTTTTTTCGATAAATACTTTTACTTAAAGTCCTAAGACTTGTAGAGATATGACTGAATTATTTAATATTTTTACTGCTTGTTGAGAATTATATACTATTTAATAGAAACAAGGGTAGGTTTTAGAAAATACTGAAAAGCAAAATTATTGGAAGTGAAAATGTGATTGAGATCATATTTTTTTTAAAGTTTTTACGTAAAAATGTCTTTTAGTTTTTTCCCACAAACTAATATATTAATTGCAAAATCGATCCTTTACGTAACTGAAGAAACGTAAGAAAACTGTAATAAACACAATAAAAAATTTTAAGGAAAAACATTGGAAATTGTAGAAGAAAGGCATTTTAACTGTTAGGTTTTTTTTTTTTTTTTTTTTTTTTTTTTTTCCCCAAAAAATTTTAATTAAAAAAATTACTGGCAAAAACGTTTTTCAGCATAAAATCATTCACAAAACACGGTATTTTCTGAGAACCTATTTAAAGTGTTAAAAGAGGGTTTGTTGTGGCTTTAACTTATACAAGAAATTTTAAATAGTGGTTAATATCGTTTTCTTTGTTTTTGGAATGGCAACGAAAAGATTGTTCATTTTTTTTTTTGTTCTAAAGAGTTGTTCATGTTTGCTTTAATAAAGATTATTTTCGAATTAAACAATGTGGATTAAAGTTATTTAATGAGATTAATTTGGAGTCGGGAAGCAATAGTTTTACCTGTTTTTAAAGGTTAAAAATTCTCCGAGTCATTTTCAATTTAAATTAAAATTGGAAATATTCATTATGTAGCTAATTCTTAATTTAAAATCAAACTTCATGATGGAGAGTTTATCTACAGTGTCTCAAAAAAGTGATGGGACACTTGTGCTTTACAAAAGGAAACTGCAAAAAAATAAATTTAAAAAACATGTAAAATTTTTTGTGGGTGTGTTTCATTCATACTTAAATTTAGTAACAATTATTACATAACATACATTTTCTCAAAATATTAAAATATTAATTTAATAAAAATACAATTGTTTAGAACGGACCAGAAAATGGCTCATTTAAGTGATGGGACACTACCTACTATGCAACAAAAATCGTCTGAAGTAAGCAATAAAAATATCTTTTGGGGTATTTATTTTTATTCAAAAGCAATTGCCAATAATTTATAAAATCGTCTGCAGTATTTCTCTCCAGTTTGTTTTGGAATTTTTGTGTTTTTTACCTCTGTGCAGCCATGAATGCTAAACGAAAAGAAACTTTGCCTGGAATTCGAAAATTAGTTATTAATTTGCATATTGAACGTGGAAAATCTATTAGAGAAATTACTGAAACAGTTAACTTCAGTCATTCAACAGTTTTCAATATCATTAAACGATATAAAAAGAATCATATGATTCAGGATAAAAGAAGACCTGAACGACCATCAAAGCTATCCAATGGAATAAAGCGAATTATCGTTCGAAATATTTAAAAAAAAAATCCAAGAATGAGTGCTCCTAAAGTTTCTGCTGATTTACAAGCATTATATGGAGTAATTGTTAATTCTGAGACTATTAGAAGAGTAATTCGATCTACTGGATATCACGGTAGAGCAGCCAGGAAAAAATTCTTCGTAAGTGAAAAGAATAGAAACCTCAGACTGGCTTTCGCAAAATCCATCATAAATAAGAATTCTGATTACTGGAATGAAGTTACATTCGCTGATGAGAGTAAATTTAATATATTTGATTCTGACGGTAGAATCTTGGTGTGGAGAAAACCCAGGGAAGAATTTCGCAAACAGAACTTGGTGCCGACAGTAAAATATGGTGGAGGAGGAGTTATGGTATGGGGGTATATGACGTCCGCTGGAGTTGGTAATCTTGTTTTTATTGACAGTATAATGGATCAGTACAAGTATATTGATATTTTAAATCAAAATTTGAAATCTTCACCACGAAAGTTGAACCTTCATAACGATTTTAAATTCTACCAGGACAATGACCCCAAGCACAGTGCTTTGAACGTTAGACTCTGGAACTGTCCTGAAATAATAAAAGCACCCCCACAATCTCCACAATTAAATCCCATAGAGAATATTTGGCAAGAATTAGAATCAAGAATTCGCAAACACACCATTCTTTCAAAACAACAATTAAAATCGGTGCTTCAAGACGAATGGGGTAAAATCACTCCAGAAATCACAAAAAAATTAGTCGAATCCATCCCAAGAAGATTAAATCATGTTTTAAAAGTAAAAGGAAATCCAACAAAATGTTAAAATCTTTTAAAAAGTAAAATTTTTGGATAAATATTTGATGGAAAAGTAAGTGTCCCATCACTTAAGTGAGCCATTTTCTGCTCCGTTCTAAACAATTGTATTTTTTTTATTAAATTAATATTTTAATATTTTGAGAAAATGTATGTTATGTAATAATTGTTACTAAATTTAAGTATGACACACACCCACAAAAAATTTTACATGTTTTTTAAATTTATTTTATTGCACTTTCCTTTTGTAAAGCACAAGTGTCCCATCACTTTTTTGAGACACTGTACATCTATTTATAGGAAATGACTGAGAGTATATGGTAAGGAAAAGCTTTAGTTCTGTTGCTGTTGTGTTCATCCTGGTAAAGAGTGCAAGATTGCGTCTGTTATAATTCCTTCTGAATTGAACTGCTGTTGAAGAATTATTTTATTTAAAATCGTATTTTGTACTTGAATGTACAGAAGTTGTTTAAAGTTAAAATTAAAGCTAGAAACATTTAATATATATTTCACTCTTAGTTTAGAATGACGACCCAGACTTTCTATGATTCATGCCATTATTTTAAAATAAAGCATTTACTACTGATATTAAATGAATAAGTAACCTCAATACGAATAAAAAGAAGAGATAAATAAAATTTTCAGTAAAAGATGAAACGAAACCATTAATATTATAATTCATTTTAATTTTGAAGACAAGCCTAAAGATTATTCTCCATGAATAAAATTTTAATTAATACCCGAATGCATTCATTTTACAATTCATTTTAATTTTGAATAAAAGCATAAACCTTATATGTATGATCAATGAAAAATTTTTGAAATACGCATAATAATAAGAGAGGATTAAATATAACAAAACATAAGAATTAAATATAAAAAAATTAAATGATAATTAAAGAATGATAATATTAAGGAAAAGAAATAAAAAATAAAGTATAATAAAATAACAATAATAAGCAAACATAAAGCATAAAAATGTGAATAAATATAAAAGTTTAATAATAAAAAGGATTAAATATAACAAAAAAATAAGAATTAAACATGAAATAATAAAAATTATATTTAAAGTATAAGAAAAGGAATAAAAAAATAAAAATCTAGTATAATAATATAACAATAATAAACAATTACAAACATAAAAATGTGGAAAAAATAAAAAATAGTCATAAAATAATTCAGTCATTCAGTTCGTGCCAGATGACAAGTTGATGAATGAAAGCTAAACAGCTTGTCTTACAAATTTTCACATTTTAGGTCTTTTTGGCCTAATCCTGCAGCCAAATGTTTGCCTACCAAAACCCAGAGGGAAATTAGAATGAGCAAGTAGACAGATTCATCCTATAATAAGGTGGATTCTTATTCCAAATGTGACTCAGTCCAGATATGTTTGATGATAGCATTATAAACGAGAAAACAAATGACACTCCTTAAGGCTTCAACTTTCTGACGCTGAGATAGATGACATAATTCTTCCTGTTCAACATTGTTTGCTCCAACCAGTTGTTTGAGTGTTGTTTTCTGTTTCATCTGAGAGGAAGAATATAATAACGCATATAAATACATACACCAAGAAATTGAACACCGCTGTTGGAAGGACAAAATAGGAAAGTTTTATTGGAAAAACGAAGAACATTTTTATAAATATCTCAAACTCAAAATGAAAATAAATGTAGCTTCACGAATGTTTAAAATTTTTTTATTTGTGCTGCGATGCGCGCTAGACTATCTGAAACTATCTACGCAGTTGCAAAGCGTTACCATGGTTATCAGTTTTTGCGTTACCATGGTTATTGTTAAAAAATAAAAGAAAAATGGCTGTTCTGAAGATCTGAAGTTATATTTTAATTGTTTATTAGAAAAGCTGATTTCCTTTTATTATTGGTCAAATGTAATTTCTAAAATAATTTGTCAGAATTCGGGCAAAAAATGATAAAAAAATAAACAAAAAAATGTTTCTTGTTAACCAAAGAAGGATACTTATATTCATATAGGTAACTCAAATAATTTGTTTTACAGTTAGATCTTTACGGAACCACTTTTCCTAAAGCACACGTATGCATATACATGCACGCATATAAAGGGAGTGCTTTCGAGATGATGCAAGTACAAACAATGTATGCCTTTTCCCCCATAATTTAAAAAAATATATATCCTTTAAACTAGGCTTTCTTTTTTGGGGGGACGGTTGGGTTAAGGCACAAGTTTTAAATGTGTAATACATACATTATCATTTAATATGTGATAAAGATATGTGCATGAAATATGTTTTCAAACTCAGCAAACAGAAGTCATTGATGCAAATTGCACCATTTCTGATTCGGTGACTTTGTTGGTCGACAGTTCTTCGAAAGGCTTAATATTTTGGCCCTACCGAGAATTTATATTGATACGGATTGTTATTGATACGGATATGTTATTGATACGGATATGTTTGTATTTAAGAAAAGTATCGGATGTCTTTGTATTTAAAACTTACTTAGACACTTAAGAAAACTTTACTAAGCGTAAAATATCGCAATTATTGAATTAATCCTTATTTTTATTACCGAAATTAATTGATCCTTCGGAATTATACCATTGATGAAAAATGGATTCGATTTCAAAGGGGTTGGAGTGTATTAAAATAATTATACATATTAATGCAGAGGCAGTTACACGATTTTGTGACGCATCAGAATTTGCATGGGCAGCATTTCAGGCTAAGAACTTGTAAGCGAGATCAAATACTAGTTTAGTTGCGAAGAATACGGTTTTTTCACTTAAGCCTTTATGTGTTCCTTAATAACAAATGAGTGCAACACATTTACTGTCAAAGCTTGTTAGCTGAATGCTTTCGTGATGATGTGGATGATCAGGAAGCGCATTTTGTTACTTATCTGCAGCTTTTTAATATCAAAATTTTATCTGTATGCCTTTTGAAAAGGGCAACTATATGTATACTTTTATCAAAAATACTTAAATCTCATGTTTGCCAGGTGTTCTGTGTAATTTTAAAGTATTAAATCTTTATAAAAAAAGTTATTGCTTATGGGTTCTCTTTAGATTCAATTCACACAGAATCGATGATAGCTTGATAAAATTTGCTTTCACAAAACAAACACGTAACAATTCTGGAACTTTCCACAAAAGTATTCGTATAGCTCTTCTCAGTAGGAGAGAGCACAATCAGTATTTACCACTTCAAACTGATAAACACAACGCAATGTGAAGGTCATCAAATGAGCGAAGCTCGCAATAATCTCACAACTCTGAGCTAAGAACTGAGAAACTGATGTTTTGTTCGATATCATATAATATATACAGTAGATTCTCCCCGGCCGGGCGGAGAAGCCTCTAGTATCTTTCACTGCTCGAAATTACTGGAAGGCATATACGGTTAGGCCCATATCACACGGCGTTTGTTTCACACGAACAACTGTTTCGGGCAATTTTTCTGCCTCGTTTGCTATTGAAAGAAAGACGTGCGACTTTTTCCTTCCTTTCCAAAAAAATTTGCAAGTTGTTTGTTTTCACCCAATCAGCTATCAGTTTCGAATGCTATCAGCTTGTTTGTAGTGGGGAACCAGTTTTCCCTGTGTTAACCCCAAAGCGATCTATGGTGATTGGCTGTTGTGACAAAGCAGAAAAATTGTTCCTAACAGTTGTTCTTCCGAAACAAACCGACGTATGATAGCAGCTTATTAAAGATAAGTATAAGGGCTGGACATGATTAAGTTACTGTAGCGATCTCAACGGACTATATTTCTTGAAAGGCGCGCGACTCGGATAGAGACAAAGGAGAACAGGTGGTGACGTGTCTCGAGGCGAGGAGAAATCAGACCAGGGTCGCCGGAGTACACTGGAACTCCGGACTTTATGACTCCGGACTGTGAGTACACTCCTGTACATTCCTGTACACACAGGAGCTACACTCCTGTGAGTACACTCCTGTACATTCCTGTACACACAGGAGCTACACTCCTGTGAGTTTCGATTTAAAAATGCTGTAAATACCTGCACAGTTTAAGGAACTTGTGTAAAATAAATTCTAATTTGAATGTGGATAAGTTGTATCTTACTTTATAAGGTTTTATAAGGCATTCTAATATATATTTAGTAGAAACACCCCTAAATTGATGACTCGGTGTCGCAGCACGCACATGGACTGAAAATTGGGAATCTTATTCCATCGACGAAGCACGAAACTTGAGTGAACTTTACCTCAGCGGAACTTACAGCTAGTTATTTTCTCTTCCGAAATATTCAATTTATTTGGTAAAATGGCAAATAACGACACAGATCAAGCCACGGGAAATACAGGTGACGGAGGACGGGGACGCCTGGTGTTTAACAGAAGTAAACAGGTATATGTCTCGCGGCCTACCCTATCTAGCGGCAACAACTCCATGGAGCCGCACGAGGCCACCTCGGGAGTTTATTGAAGAATTTTACGTAATTGTGCGTGGCCATATAGGGGCGTCTTAAGAATACATTAGTTTTGATCGATAGGCGAATGATTTGTTACATCTTGGTTTGTTAAACATAAATTACAGCACATACAAACTCATACACTTATAGTTGCACATATAAAGACACATACAAAACACGTGTAAAACACATATAAGAGCACATATAAAACATGTAAACACATTATAGAATAATAGAAATTAGATGTTAGTTCGCACACACTTATACAAATAAAACGTATACTTATAATGAAACATAATTAAAGTAATATATATTATTATACACTTACACATTTAAAGACACATATAGATCACATGTAAAATGCGCATATAAAACATACATAAAACATGCAGACACACTGTAGAATATTAGTAGATTGCTTGCACTTGTACAAGCAATGTACACAATGCTTATATACTTTGAGTAGTTACGCAGTGCTTATATTAGATACACGATGCTTGTAGATAGCTACACAGTGCGAAATCATATAGGTACACAGTACGAATAGATACACAATGCGAGATCAGATAGACTATGCTTGTAGAGTATTAGTTATTAGATTGCACACAATTACATAGACAGAATAAAACACTGTACAACAAAATAACACACAGTTTTTACACGCAGCACCATGCCACGTGAAATACAGCACATGTAGCGGTGAAAGCTTCTCCCTTCTGGCGAGCAAATCCGGAAGAAAGCCAGTTCGCGTTGGCCGGTGTAACAGCGGAATGGCACGAAATTTCACCACGTAGTTTCCGCTTTACAACCTGAAGAGTTAGCGGTTGTCGGAGACATTATTCTTAACTCTCTAGCCGAGGCTCCATATACGGCGATCAAAAACTGTCTGTGTACGCAATATGCAGATACGGAAGAACAGCGCTCAGATACCTCATTTCCGGAATGCAGCTTGGCGACAATAAGCTGTCACGCCTCTTACTGGTGATGCGAAGTAAGGCTGGCTCACGAATGAGTGACGATTTTCTTAAATCGCTTTTCCTGCAACGACTGCCGACGCATGCACAACAGATTTTAGTCATTTCCAGTGACAAGTTAGACAAGCTAGCCGAGATGGCCGATGATATCATGGAAGCCACCGGAAACAGTGCTTCAGTGTTTGAAGTAAAAACTGTGACTGTGCGCTAAAGAATTATTAATGGATATTTCATGTCGCCTTTCTCGGATTGAAACACGTTCCAGATCTCATTCAACCGAACGAGAGCAGCAGAACAAAAGAGGCCGTTCATCAAGCCGTCAACAACGAGGTAACACAGAGCATTGCTGGTACCATCAGCGTTTCAAAGAAAAAGCTACCATGTGCACAAAACCTTATACCTTCCACTAGGGGAAAACTAGTGCCGCCATCACTCGACTCTTTGGGTGACGGCAAAACCGAGATTTATCGTTTATACCCCTTAGATAAATCCACAGCGTCAAAGTATCTGATTGATACGGGAGCAGATATCTCGGTAGTTCCGCCCACAATTACGAAGCGCAATCAGCCACCCGCCAAGCGTCAACCTTTTGCTGCAAATGGCACTACAATACCTACTTTTGGCTAAAAACTCATTAAATTGGACTTATCTTTATAACAGAGCAATAATTTTCTAACTAAACTCCCTGCAGTTCTGATGCGCACTTATCGATGAAATCTGAACCCAGCATCTGAACATTAATCTGCCATTGATCTGAAATGTAATTCGGTATAAAAGATAACTGCGTCACAACTCCCCCTCTCTTTTCTTCTGCTTCGACTTTCCAATAGGCTTCGTGGCCTTGCCGCTAGCAACGCAGCTTCTTTCCTAATTTCGTACATTTCGTAGTACTTTTCTAATTTCGTACACTGTTTAGGAAGATGTAAGCTGTATAAAATTGCGGGGTGCATAGCGCATCCACAGAGATGATGTGCATTATCAAGAAATAAAATTATGTTTCCAAAATTAGCGGCTTCGAGTGTCGTCATACTAACTACGCAGTAAAGCCTCTCCAAGCTATTACAATGCGGAGAACCATTGTCATTCCGTTGCAACTTTCTTTTACCATGCCATGTTATTACATATGCTTATATATATATATATATATATATATATATATAATTTATTAAAAAAATATTGACCACATTATCTCCCAAGATTAACCCCAGCAGAATTATCCAAAAATAGTGAATCCATAGTAAGACCAATTCCGAGCCGATGAAGAATTTCGGAAACGCAACCCTTCTGAGTAAGACGCGAAGAAAACACTTTGCCCACTTCCCACTGGAAAGAACGTGTGTTAATTGGTGCCTTTTCTGGTTTTGTATATCTTCATGTGCATTTTCTTTTCTTATTGTATATATTTTGGATTTCAATTTTATTTTTTGATTTGTTTTTGCAGACATTACATTGTATTTCTTATGTGTCGTGGTTTTCTAATGTTTATTTCAATTGCTTTGACTTCTTTTTCATAATGCCAATTTCAAATGTTTAATTTTTACAGATAGTTTTGTATTAACCTTTTGAGGCCGGGGCTTTGGTAGCAGTAAAAGCTACCAAAAGACGGGAAATCTTGAACCGAATGCTTTCCCCCCCGTTAAGAAATCACCTCCTATTTGCAACAAAGATTCTTGTGTAGTTTAATGGATTCTCAGAGGGGTGCATCTATGTCGGAAAAGGGAGATCTTTGAAAGAGATAAGTGGTTGAAAACCCAGGGACGTCAAATTTGACATTTCATCCCACTTTTCAGCCTGTTAAATGGGGGAAAAAGACATGGCCAATAAAGTGGACAACCCCGTCCATTCAAACAGGGAATACAACTGCAAATATATTGGCCATCCGTCTACAAAAGGTTAAAATGCATAAACACGGGGGTGTCGGGGGACAATTACTCGAGTGATTTATCAATTTTACTGCAGGGGCTGCTTTTCACTTAGAATTGAATTAGCGAAAATGCTTAATCGGAGTGAGTTCTTTGATGCTCTGTATTGGTTCTTGGTCCTTCGGTTCACGGAGGTATTTGGCCTGGCTTGAATTGCCGGTTTGGCATCGCCTTATTACTTGAGTGGAAGACGAAACAGCTTCGTGTTTATTTCTTAATTATTGTTCATTGAACGGGGGTTGGTTTGTTCCCCTTGAAATGTCAACTAATTTCCGATCAATAGCAATAATTACTTGCTTTTAATTTAATTACTTGCTTTTGATTTGATTTCTTTTTGCAATTGAAATTTTGTTATTCATGATTTAATTCCGGTCCCCGTTGGACATTTTTGGCAATTTGCATTTGGAATGTTTTGGAACAGTTTTCGGAATTGGACTTACTATGTATTCACTATTTTTGGACAATTCTGCTGGAGTTAATCTTTGGAGATAATGTGGTCAATATTTCTTTGATAAATAAATTATTATTAACTTAATTTGCAGCAATTGCGCAAGTAGTAGAATAACTCGATTTCGAACTAAGTGAATTTAAGATCATACAACATTATATATATATATATGGCACTAGCCGTTTATAGGCTTTGGCCACTACAAAGGCCGAAAACGGTGGTCATTTTATTATGCAAGCACCTAGCAGGCGGTTACCATTACCTCCTATGTAGGGACAGACAATTTAGAACCATGCCTTTTCCGGGATTCGAACCCCGGCCCTTTGTTATCACAGAAGCACCGCTGGAAAGCACTGAAAAGTTTAATTTGATTATCGCAGTAAAAGTATTGTAAATATGAATTCATATAATGTTTAAATGTACACATAGCTGTCATGATTTTATGTATCTATCATATGTAACTTGTACAAGACAATGATTGTAATCAACATATCTATGCTTATACACAGGCCTTGTATGCCCATGTAATATTTATATGTATATTTTTACACGGAGGAAATTTTTCCTTCTGCCAGGATGACTATTAACACTGTAAGACTTTTACAACAAAGTCAGGTCAGTGGTTATCTCAGGGGGCGCTGAGTAGGCACCCCTAACTACTATACCGTATAGGTGGTTATTAATAAATATTTACCATATTCAATTAACATTGAGCAGCTAACATTTTTAGAGCTAATTTTTTAAAAAGTGCTAGTGCGATTTTTCCAAACCTGGCACTTCGGTGTAAACTAAATCTTAAAATGAAATATGGAAAAAAAAAAAAAAAAGAGTTATGTCATTTGATAAACAGTCCGATTTGGTTCAAAATACTTATGCTAGAACAACGCTATATAAAAATCTAACATACACATGTATAATTCCCGCTTTTGAGATATGAAACACGCAAGTTAAATTTCGTCAACCTGTCCGATAGAACGGGAGATAAAAAAACTGTTTCTTTTCTTTTCTTTTTTTTTTTTTTTTTTTTTTTTTTTTTTGTGCAAGGCGTACGTTAGTTTTCTATTTTTAAATAATTTCATGTCATCATTATAATAAAACTGCGCTGTTGCTGTCATTTTCATTGCTCTAAATTTATTAATGGACAACGACTTCTAAGAGCATGTAACTTTGATTTTCAAATCATTTTTTTTTTTTCCAAAAGAAAAGGAACCATCCAACAAAACATCTCTGTGAATATATCTAACGCATCAAAAAACACGTCACGTGTTTTTGTATTCCGTTGTGTTAACATCCGTACGTACTGCTGAGAGCTGTAACAAATGAGTCTGGAAAGGCGTAAACAAATTTGTCTCCACAACCTGTTCTTGTATCACTTTCTTTCGGTACTTCGCAGAATTATTCACGGTAACTAAAAGTTCAAGGCGTGTTCTTCACATACAGAGTCCTCAAAACGTGTTTGCTTCCTTCAAGATCAAATGCATAACAATGTTACCCACTGAGCGCACCTTTCTTATTCTTAGGTCGCACGTGCTTTAAATTGCCCAAAAATGAGAGGAAATACAGCCCATTGCCGTTCCTTTATTCATACTTTATCTTATCGCAAATGTTTTTGACAAATTCGACTTTTGACTAACTGTTCCGGTGTCGATTACTTTGTTTTGTGGTTTAGTTGTTTTTGTGCTTTGAAATTCACTAAAAAGAAACCGAGACAGTAGGTCAGCGAACTCCACAATGAAAAACAAAATCACCACTGAGGAGTTTTAAGGGAGGCGGACTGCTCGCATTTACATAAAATTCTCATAAAATCAATTTTGTACAAAATGTTGTACATAGTGAATCACCAGGTTTCGTGTAGAGGTATAAATAGAACACAAGTTAGAAGTTATTGTTGAGTACCTAATCTAAAGGGCTACTGACTTGAAAACTTTGAATGTTTTCTAAATTGTGCATCATTTATGTAAATTTCTTTTTAACCGTTCGTTTCTTTAACCTAACCGTAAAAAGTGAATAATGATTTTAATGAATCCAGCTAATAATTAATAATAATTGACATGAATCTGCGTTTAGCGTTTACTGGTTTTAAATCGCTTGGTTTGTTAATTAATAAGAGAATAAATTTGAAAGAAAATTAAATACTATCTTATGTTTTGCTGAACCAAAACGCACTTCCGAGTGAAAGATAAAAATATTTTAATTCTGGCAGAAGCAACACATTTATTTTTTAAATCGTTGAGTTTGTTGATTAAATTCGAAAGACAATTATATTGCGCGTTACCGAGTGGCAATACACTTCTCTTATATCGTCAAGTTTTCTGACTGAATTTAAAACGTAAATATCGTACGTTTTGCCGATGATAGCACAAAACTTAATCGCTGACTTTTTAATCAAACGATCCCTAAATTCGCGCAAAATGAAATAAATAAAAAACGAATTCAACTTTCAAAATTCGGCCTTCGAAATGGGCTTGTTCCAGTGGAGGTCTAGGTATGTCCAAAATTTGGTAGCACTAGGTGCCGACGTTTTTCATAATGCGAAGAACACATACAGATTCTTCATTATTTAATAATAAGCATAAGTGTCCAACCTTTCAGATATTCGGTACTGCATATCTCAAAAGACATCTTCCAGTGAATCACTGCTCGACAAAACTATGTCAGGATCCACACAGAGGATTTAATATTCATTAAAATCCACAATATAATTTACCTATGTTACTATTACGTGTAATAAAATTACAATTTCCTTATTCCAAAGGATGTTTATCAGAAGAAAAAAAAACTATGAATATATTTATTATGAACAACGAATTTCGTTTTTTGAAAGCTATCTCATGTAAAGGGAATTGGAACCGAAAGGAATCAGGACCGTCAAACTGTATTCAAAAAAGGACTTTGTACAAGCTTATACAGATGGTTCATCTGATGAGACAATCACTAATAGAGGTTCTCTAACTTTACACACGAGCTTTTGGCAATAGCAGGGGCACATAACGTGTATCCATCACTTCCCATTTCTGAGTAAGTAAAAAGACTCGTTGAATTTTGGGATTCAAAGGCAGATTTACAGGCGATCCTGGATGGAAACTCTCTGATCACCAGCGTGATCCGCTTACGCCTAAATGAAATTCAGAAGTTAGATAAGGTCTGCATTCTTCAATGTTTGTCAGCGCATGATAATATCACAGTTAACGAGAACGCAGATAAACTAATAGAAGAGGGTCGGAATCTCAACAACAATAATAGCGTAAATGTCACCCTCTCCAACGCAAATGCCATGGCCAAATACAGATTGAAGGAACGTTCAATTTCAATAAAGCACCAGTTCCATAACATCAATGGAGATCGACTACAGTCATAAAATCATAATCAGGCTTAGAATTGGCCATCACAGATGATTTAAAATTGACAGAGAGGGTAGGAAAACCTACAGAAATTGTGATAAATGCCTCGTACACATAATTGAGAATTGCACACACTTTCGATTGTCCGGCCATCCTTGCTGAATTATTCAAAATTGTGGTCTTACGTAAGAGACCGAGCCTCTGCAATGAAGACATTTTGCAGATTGACAGGATTGTCATCCTTGCCCTTGGCACTATTTGAATAGACTTTATCAGAGACATGACATCAACAGCAATAACCTCGTCTATATCTCGTTTGACTGATATGTGAATGATTGCTAAGACTATATTAAAGACGTTATTAGGATATTGTTACGTTATTTTCTGACACCAGTTGTTACGTTATTTTCTTCCTTCACGTTCCAACGAGGTTCGTGTGGATTTGGAGTGAATAACGGTGACAGCACTTGATGGAATATCGAAACACACTTTATTGGCCGGTTTTAATCAGAACAGCTCCAAAGTCACGTTTTAAGCGCCGTTCCCACTGGGGTTTATTTGAGCTAACGTTGTCGGTTTCATGTGTCGAGTAGCTCCGCTGTGCCTGCAGTTCAGATTTTTCGACTTGCTGCCCTATGTGGAAAAATTAGTTTGGGAGATGGGTCGACTACGTTAGCTGTGTTCGTTGACTCAGATGAATCCTAGTGGGAACGGCCCTTTACAGTCGTCGAAGATCTACTATAAACTCGATGGAACAATTAGCGATACAGCTTTCAGGTTATCAGGCTATAACGGCGGAGACAGCTTCACTGCAAAACACCAGAGTACAGCTCCCGACTCTGCTTGGTCGTTCTTGGAACTCCACGTACTCTCGAGACTTTCCGCGATACAACTCGCGACGCACTCGACGACACACAGAGCACAGCTCCCGACTCTTAGGTTCAGTCGTTCCCGGAACTCAACACACTCTCTCGACGTTACACTAAGAGACTCTTTCGATGCACTCGGCACTCGCTGCCCGGCTGTCATCTCTATCGACTCCTCACGGACTGACTAACTCGAGATACTAACTGCGGACCACCAGAGTTTATATAGCTTTCGGCTTGTGTTCGAGAACATTCTGGGCTAAACCAGTAAGAATTCGTTCCAGAAGATTCTCCATCCGTCCATGGCATATCGCCAATTGTGTCGCTAAATGGGCGTTTTCTCTCCAAATGCGGCAACCTCGCCTTCCCTTGCCATTTTATGGCAACCCTAAACCTGCTTTGCGGGGAAGCTATCTCACCGCGCCTCTGTATTTCGTAACAATGTTTTCTAGTTATGTATTTGAAATGTTTGTATCGAAGGAACATTTGTTTGCATATATATTTTTTTAATGACCGGGCGCTTAATTTAATAGCCTTATGTCACTACAAGGGCTAGAAGTGGTGGCTATTTCATTATGGAAGCACCTAATAGGTGGCCACCGTCGCCACCTGCGAATGGACGGACAGTGACAACTGCGCCTTCTCCGGGATTCGAACCTGTGCCCATAGCTACATCAGTTAAGCTCATTAACCCAGTACCGACTGGGCGGCTGTTTGAAGATATACATGCGGTGAAATACAGATGCCATGAAAAATGAAAGTTCGTGAACTTCTAAAAGGCTTTCTTCAGATATGACAGATTTATTTATTTAACTTTCTTTTCATTGCATATTAAACTGCAGCTCTGCTACTCCCTCTTCCATTCGTGGGTAAGTTAGATATCAACTGAGAATAGAGCATAGAGTAGAACTGAGAACAGAGTATAAATGAGAACTGAGTATATGATAAAGCCTATTTTTGAAATGTAGTTGGATTATATAAAATCTTGAAATCTACTTTCAAAATCTTGTTACCAAATAATAATCAGTACTGGAAATTATTCGATGCGTTCAATGAATTCCAGACAAAATTCCCACATAAATTAAGTTGGTGTTTATAATGTGAGGCTGCCACAGTTGCAGTTTGATTTAGAAAATGCTTTTTTTTTTTAATGCATCACTGATATTTGCCACTAACGTTTAAGATATGTATTCAGCAATGGGCCATAGTCACTAACTTCAAAAAATTATCCTGTAAACTTTACATCCCTACTTTAGACTATCCAAACTCGTATAATTCTCAAAACAAATGATGGAATCGTTTGGCTTTGATGTGTGCTTCCTCGTTTGATTGTAGAAAGACATGTTAATTAATTATTAAGCTATTGTTAAATTATTAAAGTATGAAAAGTATTAAATATCATAAAATATCTAAAAACGTCATTTGTTAAATAAAAAAAAAATCTCAACTGGAATTAATTCCAAATAACAGTTTTGCGAAACATTTGTGGCAACACCAGTCGATTTCTTTGGTTTTGATTCAGAAGCAAAGGGCTAAATTCGTTCTATTTTAAATAATAACATAGTAGTTACTGAAAATAACTTGGTGTTAGTAGTTTGTAGTAATAATGCTTAAGCTTTATCATATTAAGGCTTATACGATTAAGCTTAATATGATAAAGCTAATTAATTTAGAAGTCAAACAACAAAATTCAGCGTTATATTTGCAAATTTTCACAGGACTAGTTTCGATGGTTTTACCGAACCATCATCCTCGGCTGAAATGAGATAAAATAAGATGATGATAATTATTTTTACCTAAGGATAAAGCTTGTCATTTGTTTCTAGTTTGAATGCTGTATCGATATAGAAAACCAGTATCTATTCCTTAGATGTAGAAAGAAGAAAATTCAAGGCTTCTTCCTGATCACATTCAAATATGAAAAAATGAAATTAAGGATTAGTAAGTTTTTCTGGTACTTTTCTGTTCTACGCATGTGTCAAAGCACCAAATGTGGTATGCCAAATGTGGTTTTGTGGTATTGCTTGTTAAACTGAATTTTTGTAGTTTAAGTGTGAAGATGTGGTGTGTGGTGTGGTGTATTTAATTATGGCAAAGCACACTAGGGCTATCTGCCTAAGGGGAGGGATGCCTTTCGTGGAGGACTTTCTAAGGGAAACTGGCTCGTATACACGTTACACATGGGGAAAACCACGAAAACGCCCATGCAGCCAGTCCGTTCGCGGGATTCGAACCTCGGACCGAACTACCAGTGTTCAGCGTCTTTACCGCTCGGCCGCTGGTGGGCTTAAGTGTGAAGAATATTATATTTAATAAATAAAGGTAACACACAAAACGTAAAACAAACTACCTTTTTGGGCATAATATAACAGCTGAAAGCTTTAAGATTTCTTTTAAAAAATTTTTAAAAGGTTTTTTTTAATAATTTTTCTTCCCCCCCCCTGGGGGGATGGATATAACATTAGCTTCCTAAGTAACGGAACACGTTAAAACCTCTCGGTAGCTCCTTAACGTAACGCAGATGACTTTCGTGAACTCAGTTTGCATAATTTATGGTTTGAGCGAATATTGTGACGAACCAAGGAGAGATAGGATAGAATTTATCTTAAAATTAACTTTTAGGAAAATTTCCTAATTTTCGCAGTGTAAGCTTTAAAGTTTTTAAGTTTTAAGCTTTTTCAGTTTAAAAATAAACATTTTGGAAAAAATATCTAAAAACTTTAAATTACAGTCTGAAAACTCGAAACGTTGGTCATTAAATTTCAAAAGTTAAAACATATTAAAAAATTAAAACTATAAAAATCATAAGCTTAAAAAAGAAATCGCAGTTGGAGTTTGGTTCCCAGATTTTGGTTAATTTTGGTTTCAGTTTAACATCTGAAATGGTTTTAAGATAAACAGTTACGACAGACTTATTAGTTTAAGAATTAAAATCCCAGAAACCAATGATATAAATCATAAAATATTATATTCAAAACTAGCTGTTAGTAACAGCAATACCAAATAATAAGAAAGAATTTTCTGTGATATTACTTCATCGTAAACTGTACGTAAATTATACGTAAGTTATTTAATTGTCAGGTAGAAACTTATGGGCTTATTAAATATAAACCCAATGACTTGAGAAGTACCTGTGTATTTACTTCACTTATTCAATTTGCCCAGCAGGGCTATTGATTTCGTTTTGGTGTTTTGCATTGGTTCACTATAAACGTCGGTTCACTTTTCAAATTGTTGCCACCAAATATTTAAGCCCTGTATTATATTTGAAGAAATTAAATAATGAAGAATCTGCATAAATATATGTGTGTCTCTCGCATTGTGATAAAACAACGGTACTTACAGCTATCAAATTTTGAATAATGTACTTTTCCAATGGAATATGGGGATCTGGAAGCCAAAATTTGTAATTTGTTTTATTATCGATTTCATATTTTGTAAAACTTTAACGAATTTTTAATTAACAAACTCAACAATTTCAAAGCGAAGAATGGCAACACTAAACGGGAAAAACAAATTATCTCCAGCGCGCGAGTCTCTGTATCGGAAATTCTAAAAATATGCTCGTTTTAAAATTATTTTGCGATATTGCTGTTGAACTGAATTTTTTGGTTTAAGTGCGAAGAACATGATATTTAATAAATAAAGGTGGCACATAAAACGGTAAAAAAACGTCCCTTTGGGTATAATATAAAATCTGAAAGCTTTCGGATTTTTTTATTCACTTATTATGCTCGAATATTTACTTCAAGTTAAAATATTTTGTGTTATATTACGAAGCGAATGTTCGAGAACTGAAACAATAAACACCTCAAAGAGCTTTCGTTCGATGTGTCAAAGAAGACTCTCATACTTAATACATCACAAGGGCAAATCGGAGAAAAATATTTTAATCCCAGATATTCGTAATTCATTTATGCAGTTTCAAATAAAAAATACTTGTGAGGCATACGTATCGATATAACTTATTTACTTCCTTCATCATTGTTTCTCGAAATCATCTCATTTCTGACTTAGATAGATTAAAACCTAGAACAATCAAGCTGTTGGATGATTTCTTATTCATGTTCTTTTTGCAATTTTTTAATGTATTCTGAAATTTTTCTTAATAGATTTCCCAACAGCGGAAAGCGGAAACGAAATTGTAAAAATTTATTTTTCAATTAGGAGTCATTTCGTTTTTCCATTCTCTTCTCGCTGATGGGTTTTGTTTTTTTGCAAGTTTTAAGAAGAACACAAAACCTTTGTGTTTTCCTATTTTATAATTACTTTGAGAATATGAGGAAACTCCGAGTTTTGCCGTGATAAATTTATTACGTCGAAATGCAATGTCAGGACATATTGTTTTGCCATTAGGAAGTAGTGTGAGAAAAATTTTGAAACAGTTCTGGTAAATGCAATAACAAAAAACTGAAACGAAAATGTTAGTTCTGATGCTTAATCCTTTGGAAAGACATGTGCAGCAAATTCAATAAAAAAAACTGTTTTTTATATTGCTGCGAAGTGCTACATTTTTAGCATTGTTGTCAGAATAATTTTGTTTTATACAGAACCTGACAAATAGTTGCATAAATCAAGAAACAAAAGAAAATTGTGCGAAAAACAAAAGTTAAGTTAATGCTAAGCTTTAAGTTTATCAAAATGATAATATTATTACTAAATAACTTTATAATGTTGTTTTATAGTTTCCTTAATTACTCTTTTCAAAATCTAAATACGTCAGCCATTTGTATGCGAGTCCTGGTTCCCGCTGGAGGAGGCAGAGTTTGTAATTTGATGCAAGCCTCTTCGACACCTTTAGAGATGCAGGAACCCCCTTGAGGTGTTGTTATTACAGACAGAAGTGTAACTGAACTATATGTATTTACTCATAGGTGTCCATTATACAGGGTTCAGCAGCGTTCATAGCGTAATTTGGCTTGCGTAGCACAATGACGTACTGCATGTATGCGCGCCAGCTGCCGCATTCGTGTACTAATGAGCTGCCATTTCGAGTGTGACAGTGATATGGATCGGTGGAGCGCAGAGCATCGTGCCTTCGCTGTTGAAAGTTATTTCAAGAATAACTACTCTGTTATTGCTACCCAGCGTCTATTTCGGCAAACTTTCAACTTGGGACGTCTTGGGAAAGTTTCAGATGGACGGACCATTGCGACAGACATGTCCGGGTAGAGTAATTTCTCGTTTTGGTGACATTTCCTGGCCACATCGCTCACCTGATCTTTCATGTGCAGACTTTTTCCTTTGGGGCACCCTGAAGCAAGACGTTTTCTGAACACGTTGTACCACCATTCCTGGATCGCATCAGAACTGTCACAGGGAATATGTTACGCCGAGTTATGGCAAGCTTCCAACGCCGCCTAGATGAATGTGTTGTGCAGAGGGGGCATCATTTGACAGGCATCCTATTCAAAAAGTAATCCACGTAATGGACAACGACTTACGCTTTAGTCAATGGCATACCTTTAACTATTAATTGATATAAGAGGTAATAAATAAATTACAGTTACTGCCTTATGGTGTGTTTTTAATATCCTACTACGAACGCGGCCGCACCCTATACTTCCATTCCACCAGTACCAGTATCAGTTTCCTTAATTTTATTGTTGATTTATATAGTCCTTCACATTTGCCAGCTGTATTATGAAGGCACACGTAAAGGAAAATCCAGCTTATCTGAATTATGGAAAGGGAAGAAGGATATTTTGGATTAAATGTGTCTCAAATAACCGATGTGTAGCATTCCTTTATGTGAATTAACCAGTTATTTTATGTTTTGGATCTTTACTGTCACTCCTTTCTTCCGGTTTCCCTCCAGAATGCAAAACTGGTCGCGTGTATTTAAGATTACGCTTTTGGATCGTAAGATCGAGAGTGTTTTTCCTCTCGAGGCCACGCTAGTAGGTTGCTCGATGAAATAAGATTTGTAGTCTTCGGCCTTGCGTTACAATTGCCAATACTGAATCCACGCCGGTTAGATAAGTGAGCCAACTTCGCATTAAACTGATTTAAGCAGTCTTTGGCTACTAGCTTATTTAAGTTTAGCGTTATTTTGAGTTACCTCACCACAAGTGGTTGGTTGAAGAGTTGGTAAGAACGAGATATGCCGATGTGCCTTCTATTCTTCTTATGGTTTTAAATAAAACGGTCTTTTGCCCCCTTCTTAAGTTTTAATTGTTATTTTAGACTTAGCGATAATTGACTTAACCTTTACCAATATGCTAGACACCTTTTAGATGATTGCAAAATATGCAAACTTTATAGATGGAAATTATTCGGCAATTCAGAGACAGGAATAAATGGGAATAATACAGCTAAACAAAAGTATGTATTACAATATAAATCCATATATACCTTATTTAAATTGAAGAGGAGGGGCTCTTCTAAGCTTTGTTCTTATAAAACTCGCAAGCAGCTATGCTATATCAATGTTTTATGAATGTATATCAGCTAGTATAGCTTCATTACTTTATTCAACTAACTTTTATGAGTTCTGAGGTTTTCGAAGGGCATAGCAAGAAATGTTGTGTTTAGCGATAAGCTAAGCGCATAATAAGCTACCATAGCATACAAAATAAAAAAAAAAGTAAAATAAAAAAATCATTCTCGATTATTTTGAAAAAATAATCTAGGATGTTAATATTATTATGCATAATGTATCGTGGAAATATTTATTTCGCCTCTTGTATATCTGTAAGAGTACGGCTTCAAATGATAAGTGGAAATAATAACGGTCAATTTGTATATTACTCCTGTATGCACTTTTCTCCTTTTTAAATAAAGTGCAACATTATTGTGTTTACATACCCACACAGTCCATATAGTCCTCATTTTTGTACTATAAAAGTTGCTTCGTCCTGATTTTATCTTCGCTAACTTATACTTATTTCCTTTAAACGGACTTCGGTGTCTACTTGTAGTTTATGCCGTTTGATATCATATGCAAGATTGACAGGAAAATATTTCAAGGCTAATATATTGCAGTTCTTATTATATTCGATAAGAAAATGGAATTATCCAAGCCTCATCTTAGAAGATAAATACTTTCATAAGTCTGTTTCTCCCGCCTTCTTAGCGTGCCTTTGTGGTGTAGTGGTTTGCATGCTGGGCGCGTATTTCAGAGGTCCGTGATGAAGGCGTTCTCATTTTTCATCTTGCCTGCTTCCAAAAATACATAATGTCTATACAGTGGCGTCCGAACTAAAAGGGTGGTGGATGTTGATTATCTACTCCCAAAATTTGGCGATTGGATCCCCTAAAAAAGCACCAGTCGCCCTTTAAAAGGGGGAGTACATAAGGTATTTCTCCCGCCTTCTTGGCATGCCTTCGTGGTGTGGTGGTCTGCATTCTGGGTGCGTATTCCAGAGGTCCGTGGTTCGATTCCCGGCGAAGGCATTGGTCATTTTCATCACTCCTGCTTCCAAAATACCTAATGTCTCGACACTTTCTTTACTATGTGAATTTCACATTCAAATATCCAGGTTTACCATGTAAGTTAATGCGATCAAATGCTATGAGATCTTATTCTGTGAAAACAAAATAGTGATAATATAATACCAAATTAATAAATGAATGCCATTTAGCCTATTTATAAGAAGTGATCGCAAAGATTTTCGACTTCCTCTATTTCTTTCCCGATATCAGACATGACTATCTTATACTGGGTTTTGTGGAGATTATGTAAGGATCTTCCTTTGGACAAGCCATGTCTTGCGGTGTTTAATCACAGCGAGTGGAAATACTTGTTGTTGTAGGTGAGGAAGGCATTTTTAAGAAAATGTGACAGAAGTGAGATTTCGTATCTTATCAATTATAAAATGCCCCATTTTTATTTTCTGGAATTATTCTACTTGATTCTTGTTATTTGAAAAATAAAAATCATGATGCGTATGTAACATTTCGCAGAGCTATAGAACGTACTTTTCTAGTTTATAAATATAACTTCTGATAACTCTACAGTATGCAAACTCAATGCTGTTATTCTTCTTCTTTCTCTTTTTTTTTTTTTTTTTTTTTTTTTTTTTGAAACAGATGACTGCGCAATAGTAGTCTTTGTTACATTCTCTGATTAAAGAAGTTCTAAGTTCAATGACGATACAAAATTCGATACGAGTTCGAGTTAACTTTTCATATCAACGCGTGGTTAAATATAGCTCCCCGAAAGCCTGAAGTTCAATATTCAGTAGCGTAGTATGTTATTTTGGGAACATTAGATAACATAAATCTGAATTATCAGTTATGTTTAGACTCCTGTTGCTATTTCAGGCGTTTCGAGGCGACGGTGCTCAAGTAGCATCATTCAGGAAATATTTTACAATTGGTTTATTTAGCATTTCAGAATTACGCAACAAAATATTTGACGAAGTCTCAGACAGATTATTTAATAACGTAAACAAAATCTCACAGCATTATTTTAACAACATTAAAAAAATCCGATGTGTGCACCATATGACTTCCTTGTATGGAATATTAAATTATACGCATTTTTTCTTGCATTTCATTTAAACATATTCGATTGAATTAAACCTACTTCGCCGACAGCGCATAAACCACAATAGAATAAATGCATTCTTTAAAATTCACTTTGTTTACCATAGCGACACTCTGGCGCTAGGTTCACTTAACAGTACTATATTTCGTTCATATTATAACTCAGAATGCACAAAATTTATATCATTTAAAGAATTATCTAATCGTTGCCACATGTTCTATTCAAATACTATAATAAAGCTAGAACTATGTATAAAAGAAATTAAGCAAATAAAACAAAAAAGAAACAGTTTTTCACAGACGATTGAGTATTTCTCATTCAATTAATTCAGTTTTCACTTCGCGACAAGGCAAAAATACATAAAAACTCAAAATATCTGTATTAAAAATTACGAAGTAAATCTTAAACGCTATTTTCTCGATAAAATTCCAGAAAGGATTAAACATGATTTTAATAATAAATGAAGGCGTTATCTTTGTTGTTGCGAAGCTAAGTTTCTCTAGATTGGCAACAAATCCACTAGTCTCCTGTTTCAAATGTAAACAATCAATGGCCGCCATAAAAAAAAGGCTTAGCGGCACTTAGACAACTTTAAAATTGTTGATAATTCTAAAAATATTGCAGACAGATTTACTAAAGGCATAAAAACCTTAACCGGAAGATAAGAACAACATAATTCAATCATTTTTAAAGCAACAAATGTACAATTTACAAACATATAAGAGTAAAGAAACTGAGATCACGGAGCCGGATAGCAGAGTGGATATATAAAAATATATATATATATTTATATACGTTTGGTGCGGCCGATTGCAACCAAAATACGAGGTGCACATCTACATATTATAGCACTCCTATATACAAAATTTCAAAACGTTCTGAGGCTACTCGTTTTTGAGTTATGCGAGATACGTACGTACATACGTTCGTACAGACGTCACGACAAATTCTCTTCAGAATTAATTTTAAAGCAGTTTTATAATTTTTTGGGAGGAAAAAAGTGTTTTATTCTTATGTTATGTTTTTATTCTTATTCTTCTGTTATGTTTGTCCTTACATACAGATATCACGGAAATACATCGTTAAATTGCATTTGAAAGAGTTCAAAATGGGATATTTTCATTGAAATATGCTGCCTGAAATTTTTCGCGATTACAATACAAGGAAGTAAAAAGTAAAAGTTCGTACAAGGAAGTAAAAAGGGAGAAAATGCATGCCATGTTCCATAGCCCTCACGCATGTAAGCGTATCTTTATCTTTTGACTTTAAAATGTCTATTCATGAGGTTACTCCTAGACTTAGATGTGATGCAGGATGCATAACATTAATTGCAGTTTATCTCTCTGAAACTCTCTGAGCTAGAAGCATGAAAGGATTACCAAAATAATTTTGCCATTTTACGAACTAAGTTTGAGACTGTAGGATAGAAAAGAACCGTAATCGTGTTTTGGAGGCTATATTTTGAGCATTTTTCATGACACCTCCATGCAACAGAGGTAAAAAGTGGAGATACAGAGGAAAAACATATGGGATTGAAAATTATAAATGTTTTTGTAACTTAATATTAGGAAAACTATATTCCTATAAGTCAATCGAAATTTATTACAACGAAATCGAATTCCCGTAATCAATTAGAAGTGGTAGATTGGAACTACAATCAAAATTTTAATAATTTAGCTGATTCGACATGATTGATACAGAAGATAGTTTTACCATTTTCAAGGATCGTTGAGAAAACGACGTCTCAGCGTAGAAATCCGACGTCGGTGTATGAAAGTCGTATAAAAAGTCGGTGTATGAAACGAACTTTGATCTTGAAATGATCTTTGCAAGACCAGTTTCTTACCCTTCTTACCATTTTTTTTCTAACCCTTCTTACCAAATTGCAAATTTAGTACAGTACTTCAATAAAAATAGGCTGAATTTTTCTGCATTAAAAACCTTTTCAATAAATGAATTGAAAAATTAATATTAATTAAAAAGATATGTTCGAAAATTTACTTAAATCTATCTAACGCTATGAATCACGGGATCACTTTTTACTTCCTTGTATGAAGTAAAGGAAGTATAGTAATCGCGAAAAAATTCTTATTTCAAAGAAAATATCCAGACTGACCGCTTTTGAATCCATTTCAACGATTTTTTTTTAAATTTTAAATTTTTTTTATCTGTATGCACGGACATAATAAAGGACTTTCCCCCCCCAAAAGGAATTGTAAAAGGGATGTAAAATAGATTCAGAGAAGATTTTTCGTGACGTGTCTACGTATGTATGTATCTCTTGTAGAGACATTATGTATTTTTGGAAGCAAATGAGCAACGCCTTCGCCGAGAGTCGAATTGTGGACCTCTGGAATACGCGCCCAGCGTGCAGACCACCACACCACGAAGGCATGCTAGGAAGGCATGAAATACCTTATATACTCCCCCTTTTAAAGAGCGACTGGGGTTTTTAGGGGACCCAATCACCAAATTCTGGGTGTGGAGAATCATCGTCCACCACTTTTTTAGTTCGGGCGCCACTGTAGAGACAATAGGTATTTTTGGAAGTAGGCAAGATGAAAAATAAGCAATGCCTTCACCGTGAATCGAACCGCGGACCTCTGGAATACACTCCCATGTGTGCAGACCACCACACCACGAAGATATGCTAGGAAGGCGGGAGAAATACTTTATACTCTTATAAATCAAAAGCAATTAGCCGTAGAACATTCAAATTTGCAGCAGGCGTAAAACGTTGATATGGGCTGTTATAATATGCAGCTGTGCACCTCCCTATTTGTTTTTATTTTCATATATATGTTGGTAACGTATGCGTTTTTTGCTTTATAAGTGGTTGACTTATGTTGTACTTATGTTCCGGTTCAGTTTTTTATGCTTTTAGTTAATTTGCATGCAATAGTTGTAGAATTACCAACAATTTCAAAGCGGCAGCTAAGCCTAAGTTGGCGGCTGTTAGTTTACATTTCAAACTCTTAGCAAAACAGTGAATTAAGTTTATCTGATGGACCAACTGCAGTGTCTTTTTGCCCAGCGGGACCAGAAGTTAACTTTACCTTTTTGAGCACAGAAAATTTTGTCTTCCTGCCCGTTGACCAGATTGCATGTTTTGTCGTAGAATCTCTAATTTTAACTGCAAAAACTGTTTCTTTTAGCTGTATTTGGTGTTTTAGGTTTTTCTGGATTTTACAGTTTTTAATGAAGATGTTTTGTTTAATGTATTTTTGCTTTACCGCGAAGTGATAAAAAATGGATTGAATAAAAAATATATTTCTAAAGAATTTGGAGAAAATAAGTTTATGAGGTATTTCTCCCGCCTTCTTGGCATGCCTCCATGGTGTGGTGATCTGAACGCTGGGCGCGTATTCCAGAGGCCGCGGTTCGGTTCCCGGCGAAGACGTTGCATATTTTTCATCTCTCCTGCTTCCGAAGTAACCCTAATGATTCTACAATTTTAAATGAAGTGCAGCAAAACTGTATATAATTTAATAGGCCGTACAAGGGAATCATGTCGAGTCTATACCAGATATTTCTCTATACCATTTTTGTGAAGAAATGTCTAAACGAAAGAATAAGTGTAAAATCATTGCAAAACTTGCAACTCTAATCCCGTAAATTAAAAGGGTGAAACTGTTAACTCAGAAATTCCTACTGTAGTTATTTTTAATATTTTTTTCTGCTTACCTGAGGTTATTTAATCGATTAATCGTGATAACACGAAGGTTATCTTTTCTAAGTGGAGGGATGCCTGCCTCGAGGATTTTCTAAGGACTTACATTCACATTATACATGGATTCAAACATGAACCTACCCATGCAGGACTCATACATGCTTTATTCATGGAATTCAATTGGTGTCAAACTACCAGTATCAGCGGTTTTAATGGGAACAGTTTGGACACTGAACAACAGATTACAACGTAATAAACATTTAGGTAAAAATTTTTAAGATACAATATGAGTTTTTATAAGAGATTTATTTATTTAAAAAGAAGTAAAATTACTGTGGGAAATTCTGTTTCTGAAGCCATAATTTTTCTCATAAAATTAAATCATTTCAAATAATTTGTTATCAAAATACTTTTAACTTTTTATTATGCCGTTTATTCAAATGAGATATCAATGAAGATGACATTTATGAAAAAACATTGTGATGGAATTTCATGACATCAAAAATGTTCCTGTTTTTATTTCGTTCTGTTCTTATCACAATTCTCCATTCCCCTTTACGTTGAGAATATCGGGAATCGAACCACAGAGCTCTGGAATACCGACCCAGCATGCAGAACCACTAGACCAAGAAAGAACGCTAGAAAGGCGGGAGAAATACATTATAATATTACAAATACTTATGCCAGTGTTGTTATTGCGAAAGATGTTTCCGACGCTATGTACACTTTCGCTATCGTGCTTTGTTATAGTTTAGAGATTTCTGAAAATTTTTTAGAAGTACGGAAAAAAAATTCACAAGTATTTTCAATCACTAAACAGCAAAACTATTATTTCAAAGAAATAAAGGAAACTTTCCCGAGAAAACAATCTATTCCGTGGTGAAAAATTTATATCATACGTTTTTTATTTGTGGTTAATATAAAGCAGACGAGAGAATTGCTTTCAGATATAAAGTAAAGCAGAAACAGAAGTCTTGCTTGCATAAAAGCATTTATAGATACTCTATAATATGCGATGTTTTCCTTTCTCCGATGGATGCGAGGCTTCTAAGAAATGAAAATAACGATAAAGAGGATTCTTAGAATTTCATTACGTTATATTATTTTTTTTAGCTAAAATTGTATTAATCTCATTATACATTTTCTTGGAATTTTGCTGTTTATTTTTTAAAATATAATACGACTTCGAAAATTTACCTTCATCATTTTGTTTATTCTTTAACTATTTTATTCCCCCTTTTATAACTATTATGAAACTCTCGACGCAGTCTTCGAATATTCCACGAATGAGTAGTTTCCATTTCATAGTTTGAAATTCACTGCAGTAGAAGAACATTTGATAAGGGTTATAACTCAAAACCTGAAATTTCAGAATATTCTGAATAAGAGACGTTTTTAGAATATTTAATTTTAATGTTTATTCTCGGATATCAATAACTTCAAATATCTTACAAAATTCACCCCAGTAGGACATTTCTTCTTTGCTGATATAGTGATTAATTATAATCAACATCTTTACACAATTTTGAATACAGGCAGGAAAGGTTCCCAGTTTTCTTCACTATCGGAACATGAAACGGCGGCCATGTTTATGAGATCAAGCCACTGCTATGAGTCGGTAGAATATTCTTTATTTATATTTTTATTATATTGATTTATTATATAAAAATTTGCGATACAATGCAGCACTGTGTTAAAGTTTTGTTCTAATGTAAATAAAGAGGATATTAATAGCGTACCGTGCCTATTAAAGTATGACGACTTCTTGTGAAATATAAATGCAATATTAATTGTATTAAAGCGTTCTAAATAATAAATGCGGTACTTTAAAGATATACGACTACTGTCTTTTACATGGTACTTTTCCAAAATTGTCTTAAAAAGTTTGCAAAACAGATATTTTTATTTATTCATAAAAATATTGTAATTAAATAACGATATACTTCATATAAATGTGGCAACGTAATTTAGATCTTAGCATATGTCATTGCATGTTAAGGAACAACGATATCAGTTGTAAACAGATACAGGAAAATGTATATAATATTATTTACTTATTCATTAAGTCTTTTTTACATCTGGAAAAAAAAAAGAAAATTCCATGGTAATATTTTTCAATGTGTTTTGCAAATTAATTTACTAATGCTTTCTGAAAAAATATAGTACCTCAGAGATCGCTTTAGATGTTCTTTTCGTATATCCGTACGCAAGATTAAGATCCTGTATTTCTTCTTCTTACTCTTCTTCAAAAAAGTACGATTGACTCTGGGTGGAAGGCAGGAAGATTCACTTTCCAAGTTGAATTCTGTCTTCTAACCTACTTGCTTTTTTATGCTGCAGTACTGTAGAGTACTAAAGGTATTTTTTTTTATTTTGTTTCAAACTGAAGAGAAAATAACAACTAATTAGATAATCGATGTATTTAAAACTCGTTAAAATTTCAGATCCTTTGAACGCGATAAATTCAAGTTTTTGTAAAATATTTGCAACATATACAGACTTTAAATTTAAATTGGACAAATTTTTCAGTTCAAGAGCTAAAATCTGATGAGATCTTTTTATCGTTTTCATTCTACATAAGCAGTTAAAAATGAAACGCAGAACAACTCATTAAATAATTAATATATACAAGTTTCACAATTAATCATTTTCCACTTAACCATAATCACTATAAATGTCCGTTTCACTTTTCGAACTGTTGCCACCAAATGTTGGAGTCCTGCGTTATATTTGAAGAAATTAAATAATGCAAAATATGCATAAATGTATGTATATTTCTCGCATTGGGATAAAACAACGGTACATAGAGCCATCGAATTTTGAATGACGTAATCCTCCTACGAATATAGGCATGTGGAAGACCAAATTTGAAATTTGGAATTTGTTTTATTATCGATTTCATATTTTCTAAAACTTTAACGAATTTTTGAGTAACAAACTCAACGATTTAAAAGCGAGCAATGGCACCACTCTACGGGGAAAAAAAGACCTTTTTATCTCCAGCGCGCGGAAATGTGTATCGGAAATTCTAAAGATGTGCTCATTTTAAAATTATTTTGCGACATTGCTTGCGACATTTTGACCATAAAATTCAGTTCGAAAAGAACATGATATTTAATAAATAAAAGTAACGCACAAAACTTTAAAAATACGTCACTTTGGACGTAATTTAAAATCTGAAACCTTTCAGAATTTTTTTTTTTCCTTTTTTTTTTTATCGGCGTAGTTGCCAACAAGCTCATTGCTGTTTTAAAACACATAAATCTCGGAAGGTTGTGCGGTGACCACACCAGCCTTTTTGTACGAATACTAAAGCGAATTTCGCTAATTTGAGCAGGGAAGAAATAGAGAAAAAGAAGCCTAAAATTTTGAATTTGTGAATGACGAAAACAGGAATACATTGAATTTTAAACTACGTTCATTTACTCGCAACACAAAAACAGAAATAGATGAAAGATTTATTGATACGTTAAAATCTTCAGTTTCGAGAGAATAATATTATGAGTGCTGTGGAAAGAAATGCAAAGCATTAGAGCCAAAAATTCTTTTATCTTATTTAGTGATTTCTCAAAGTCCAGAAACTTGTAATCTTTAAGTACTTAGTTTACTTATTGCTATTATTAGATACTTAGGTTTTGATAATAATTAATAATCAAGTGCAGACATAAGTTCCTTTCTTTGTCAAATTTTCATCAAAATACTAGCAGGCAAGCCCTCTAGATGAGCGCACTGCGGCCAAAGCAAAATTTATTAAGTTCTATGCGCACGTGAAAAGAAAACGAATAAAAATATTTCAATGTGAATGAAATGAGTTCATTCTTTCCAAGCAACAACCAATTCATAAATAATTTTTTTTTTGTTGCCAAACCAGGAAAGAAAACCTGCTGATACTTTAGGTTAATACGTATACGTATGACGTCATGATTTAAATTTAATGTAATATAACAACTTTTTCTCAATATTAATAAAACAATTAACACGTAACAGTAACATACTGTGTCAATTATCCTAACCTGAAACAAAAAAGTTACCAATAGCAGTTATTTATTTAAAATGCTGACATTAACGAAAACTTTTCCACATAAAATGTCGTCACATGAAACTGCATGCTTTCCATAACGTCAGAACATGACATTATATGATAATAATATATTTAATGTTTGACAATGGTATTTTTAGTCCTAAGGGGCAATTTTCCCTGAAGGACTATTAATTTTGTTTTGCCATTTTGCATCGAAAACTTTAAGAGGCTGTATCACTTTTCAAATCGTTGCCACCATATAATATCGCCCTGACTTATATTTAAAGAAATTAAATAATGAAGAATCTGCATAAATGCATGTATGTTTCTCGCATTGTGATAAAACAACGGTACCTAGAGCCATTAAAATTTGAATAACGTAATCTTCCATAGAATAAGGGAATGTGGAAGCCCTAATTTTGAATTTGAAATTTGTTTTGTTATCGATTTCAGATTTTGTAACACTTCAACGAATTTTTGACTAAAAAACTAAGCGAGCAACACTGTACGAAAAAAAAATATCTTCAGCGCGCGAGACTCTGTATCGGAAATTCTAAAGATAGGTTCATTTTAAAATTAATTTGCGATATTGCTGTTGAACTGAATTTTATAGTTTGAGTACGTAGAACATAATATTTAATAAATAAAGGTAACACACAATGTTAAAAAACGCCCCTTTGGACGTAATTTAAAATCTGAAACATTTCATATTTTTTTATTTCATATTTTGTAAAGCTTACAAATTTTTTGTTAACAAACTCTACCATTTGAATGCTAGAGTAAAAACACTTTATTCAAAATAAAGTAAATGAATCCAGTGACAATTTGATTCAAATAAAATGTCTTCGAAATAAAGTAGATTTTATCTCCAGGGTACAAGACTGTTGCCACTCGGGAAAATGATGGTGAAAATTAAAATGTTCAGATTTTCTGATTAATGTCTCGGCTGATTAAAGTTGTACGAAGATGAGAATGGTCGAAATGGCTTCACACGAATTTTTAGAATCGGGATATACCGCTCTCAAAACTTAACTCCCAGCCTTTCCAGAGGAGATAATGCGACGAACAGACTTTAATAGTGTAGATAGTAATGATACAGGTACTTAAAAGGTAATTCATCAGTTACGTGCTTTGCTTTTCATTTCTTTGAACATATTCCTTTTCTATTCTTATATGTCTAAGAAAATTTTATGTAATGTTTAGAAAGATATGTTTTTTTTTTTTTTTTTTTTTTTTTTTTTTTTTTTCCCTTCAAACATTTAAACTGCTCTATTCTCAGGTGACATATATTCCAAACAATGTTTCCAGTTTAAATCTCAATTCAAATCCTAAAGCAACCAGGCAAAAAAATTCTAAAATATCACGCAAGCAAGCCTTCATACACGCTTCGATTTTTTTTAATTGACAAGGGATAATAAAAGAGCAACTGTCTTTGGGAATAAAATATGATAAAAAAGTTTCTTTCCGTTCTATTTATTCTTATTTTAATTATTCATTACGTCCTTTTTGATATTTCTAATTATTTCCTATAGAAATTAATCATTTAAACAAAGCATTATTTCATTTTGTTTTCGCTTTCTTTGTAGACAAGAGAATTTCATTTTAAGCATTTTTAATGAAGTGTACAATTGAGTGAAGTTTAAATGTAACATGGTGGTAACTAGTATTTTTGATTACTCAATATTTCTCGTCAAATGGAATTATACTTTTTCGATAGCATTACACGTATGATTAAATTTGATTTTGTTACGAATAGAAATTAAAATAAACAGACATTACACACGCTAATTTTTAAATAAAAATTATCCTTATATAAACTTTTTATTAAAATATATAAATATATATATAATTATATAAATTATTTATCCCTTATATTATATAAATTATTTATCTCTTATTAGTCCAAAGGGATTTCAGTCCCGAAGGACTATTGCTTTCGTTTTGGCATTTTGCGTCGGACTCATAAACGTCGGTTCACTTTTCAAACTGTTGCCACAAAATGTTAAAGTCCTGCATTATATTTGAAGAAATTAAATAATGAAAAATCTGCATAAATGATTGTCTATTTCTCGCATTGTGATAAAACAATGGTACATAGAGCCATCGAATTTTGAATGACGAAATCCTACTGCGAATATGGGCATCTGAAATCCCGAATTTGGAATTTGTTTTATTATAGATTTTATATTTTGTAAAACTTTAACGAATTTTTGATTTACAAACTCAATGCTTTAAAAGCGAGAAATGGCAACGTTATATAGAAAAAAAATACTTTTATCTCCAGCTCGCGAGACTGTGTATATCGGAAATTCTAAAGATATGCTTAATTTAACATTATTTTGCGATATTGCTCTTGAACTGAATTTTATGGTTTAAGTGCAAAGAACATGATATTTAATAAATAAAGGTAACACTCAAAACGTTAAAAAAACGCCCCTTTGGACGTAATTTAAAATCTGAAAAATTTCAGATTTTTTTTTTTATAAATTATTTATCCGTATTTAAACTAGCCGTTTGCGAGGCCTAAATACTAGCCTCAATAATAGCTTTTGCCTTTTCCAACTGAAGAATTAATTATGGAAAAGAAAACTCTATACTTATTTTAATGAACTTAGCTAGGCTAATTTTGTGAAAATGTTCAGTAACTCTAATTAGACATTTTATGATTTAAATATATTTTTACTTAAATCAATCCTTTTAAGCAGAAAGAGTATTCTTAAGTTTGCCGTTTTTTAATCGCTTTGTTTATTAATCAATTACAGACAGATTAAATTTGAAAATTAAATATCGTAGTTTTTTCCTAATGGCAACAAGCCGGCGATTGGAAGACAAAGTATTTCGAACAGAAATAGTCTGTTTGAGCAGTGCTGCCATTTCTCGCTTTTTAAGTTGCTGAATACGTTAATAAAAAATTCATTAAATTTATACAAAATATGAAATAACTGAAAAAAATTCGAAATTCAAAATTCGAGCTTTGAGGCGTGCATTTTTGTGTAGAAGATTATGTGTATTCAAAATTTGGCGGCTCTAGGTACTGTCGCATACATTCATACATGCAAACACAGAAACTCTTTATTTAATAATAACGGTAAAGAATGCTAGAAATATGCGATGAATAAAAACAAATTGCTTGATTATTTTAATGTGACGTACATACCAAAGAAATAAAAGCTAAAAATTATCAAAAATCAGAAATCAACTTTTATTTACTTGGCTTTAAATGTTATTAAGACTAATATTAAGATTGTTCAATACGAACACAAAACTGAATACTTAAGACTGCCTGTTTATTTCAAAAGAATTAAAGTACAATGTGTCTTTTATTGACTTTACGCTCAAATTGGTTTTTCAGTAATAAAATTATTCACAACAGAGATATTGGTTTTCTTTATCTATTCATATGAGATAAGAGTGAGTTGCTTAAGATGTAATCTGTACAAAATTTGAAGGATGCATACCGCACACACAGTGATGATGTGCATTATCAAGAAATAAAATTATGTGTGGAATTTATCGTTATGTGTGTTCTTCGAGTGTCATCTTGTTAATTACGCAGTTATAGTACTGAGAACCATCGCCAATCCGTTGCTTTCCACCAAGTCATCTTATTGGAATAATGACGCAATCTTATCACAATAATGACGCAATGATATTACACACACATTTATATGCATGTCCATATTTATAGATATATATGTATATTCCCTTACTTGGCTTAGAAGTCTTTATATAAGTCGTAACTGTTCGTCGTAGACATATATTTACAATTACGGAAGTGTTTTAAATAATGAAAATATTCGTGTTTTGGGAATGTCAAATTAAAAAAATTAATTTTAGTTAAATAACGAAATTTATCTTTTAATACGCCCTCCCGTTCCTATACTTATATTCGGTATTGCTACTCAGCAACTTATTTTATATATAGAGGCAAATGACACTGATGTCGCACTGATTCAGGAGCCGCACTTTTATAAAGGTGTTCTTCCTGGCTTTCCAATAAAATATAAAGTTTACTATGATTCCGAAGCAGAAGTTGTCAAGTCTGCTGTTATTGTTCGCAACCAGAATCTTTCTCCTTTTTTGGACTTAAATCATACAGTTTATAATACTGTTGTTTTAGATATAAAAATCAATGGATCTGACTTGACTATTTGTTCCGCTTATTTCGAGCCCCAAACTAATATTGACATAGAACTATTAAAAATTTCAAAAATTTTAACGATGAAGAAACCATGCAATTTTTTATGTGGTATGGATTCGAATAGCAAATCAGCGATTTGGCATAGTCCTAGTACTGATGCTAGGGGAACGAAACTTAGTGATTTTATTAGTGCGAATCATTTGTTTCTACTTTGTATGAAAATCGCGGACCTACTTTCTGTTCCACGCAAGACTCGAGTTATATTGACCTTACGCTTTGTAGCTTAGGACTGCTGCCATACGTTCAAGGTTGGGATATCTCTGAGGAAGATTCTCTTTCTGACCATAAAATGATTATCTTTGAACTTGTTTTATGCCGTCCGATTATATCTTCTAATTTGTGTACTTTTAATTTAAAAAGAGCGAACTGGTTTTTATTTACTGAACTTTGTAAGAGAGAATTGTGTAACTTGAATATCCTTCTTAACAGTTGCTCTGATTGTATTGCATTAGAAAATGTTGTAAACAGACTTTCTACCGTTGTTTTTAATTGTGCTTTACTTTCAATTCTGATGAAGAAAAGTAAGAAGAATGGGGTCCCTTGGTGGTCTAAGGAAATTGATTGTTATAGAAAGCATGTAAATGCTGCTAGGCGTAGATTCCAGAGAGAAAGAAACTGTCTTCTTAAAAATATTTATAAAATTAAATATTTCGAATTGCGGCATAAGTACAAGGCTAAATTAGCTAATGCTAAGCTTGAGTCGTGGAGAAATTTTCTATCAACTATTACTGTTCACAATGTCTGGAAATCTATATATAAGTATGGGGTCAAGACCAATTTTGCGAAAAGGATTGAGATTTCGGGAATTAAACTCCCGGATGGCAGTGTTACTTCGAGTTTGAGTGATACAATTGTTGCTATAATGACAAAGAATTTTCCAAGAGATTATGCGCGTGATGATAGAAATTCTCATAGAACTATGCGCACTGAGTCTGATGGACCTTATATTTCTTTTATGGACTGTCTGTTCTCTACTTCAGAAGTTAACAGTGTTATTAAAAATCTCAAGAAGAACAAATCACCTGGGCTTGACTCTCTTTCTAATGAAATGATACAGCACTTTCATGCGGTGGATAGCACATTTCTACACAAACTTTTCAACCTTTGTTTACAATTAGCAGTTTTTCCAGCACAATGGAAGAGAGCTCGGGTTGTTTTGATTCCTAAAACGTTAGATACGAGAACCCCTTATCTTGATAATATTAGATGCATTAGTCTTTTTCCTACTTTGGGAAAATGTCTTGAAACTCTCTTCATTAACAGAATAAATTGGTATTTGAGACAAAAATGCTTTTATAATCATTCTCAGTTCGGATTTACTCCTCGGAAGTCCGCTGAAGACGCCATTATTCGCCTTTGTAATATCTTGCAGTGGGCAAAGAAAATGAAGTATACTACACTTCTTATTTTCCTGGATTTCAAAGGAGCTTTCGATAATGCTTGGTGGCCATCTATCTTAAAAATTTTAAAAGATGCTGGTATACCACATAATATCTATAACCTTCTTAAAAGCTTCTTGAACGAGAGGACTGCTGAGCTTCAGCTTGGGAACGAAGCTAAGGTTTATTCTCTAGAAAAAGGCTGTCCTCAAGGCTCTGTATCCGGACCTACTCTTTGGAACATAATCATAAATGATCTTTTAAGTCATCTCGACGGTTGTTTAAAAATTGCGTTTGCAGACGACTTACTATTAATTTTCCAAGGAAGGATTTTGAATAACATTCTTTTGAGAGCACAAGAAGTTCTAGATTTTGTCTCCAGTTGGGCGATTTCTCATAAACTCACTTTCAATCCTTCAAAAAGTAAAGTTATGCTTGTTCCCAGTACGTTTGATGAACAAAATATTGCTTCTTTGATGCTCGATAATTCTCCGTTGGAATTTGTAGAAAATGTTAAATATCTTGGTGTCATTCTTGACCAAAAACTAACATGGAAAAAGCACATTGAATTCCTTTCTGCTAAATGTGAAAAAATTATTAATGGCTTTCACCGAATTGCCAAAAATACTTTTGGAGTAAGCTACGATGTTAAGAAACTCATGTATAAGCAGTGTATTGTACCTTTCATTTCGTACGGCTGTCGTGCTTGGGGACATGTTCTTGCCAAGAAGGTTAACAAAAGAAATTTAAGAAAAATTCAACGGAGAATTCTTCTTCGTATTATTAGTGGTTATAGAACCTTAAGCTATGAGGCTACTTTTGTTCTTGCAGGAGTTCCGCTTATTGATTTTGAAATTGCATATAAGAATAATATTTTTGAGTCATTGGCAACTCATGCTTCGGAAGACTGTATTAATGGAATTGTCCCCTTCACTGATCTTCCTCATCCCGCTTCTTTAGAACCCATTAATTTCTGCGATTATAAAGAGACTGCTGAAATAAATTTTCATATGGTTTTCTTTACAGATGGCAGCAAGATGAACAACAAGGTTGGCCTTGCATTTGTTCTTTTTGAAGGCAATTCCGAGATTTGTTTTCTTAGACACCGTATACGGAATGAATGTACAGTTTTTCAAGCAGAACTTCTGTGCATTTATCTTGCCGTCAAGTGGATCCAGGATCATGGGACAGCCTCCTCAAAGTACCTTATTTGTTCTGATTCTCTTTCTTCTCTTCAACTTTTGAACAGTATTACCAGCTGCGATAAATTAGTTATCGAAACCCTAGTAACTGTTAGTTCACTTAGAATTAGAGGTATTGATATCTGCTTTGCTTATGTGCGTGCTTATCATGGTTTCTACGGAAATGAAAGAGCTGATTTCTTAGCTAAAGATGCCTTAAATTTACCCATTGATATCAACATTAGCATTCCAAAGAGTTATTGGAAGTCCTTTCATTATAAAAAGCTTTTAGCTATGTGGAATGAGGAATACATTTCATCTTGTAATGCGGAAGTCACTAAAAAGTTCCTTCCTTCTATTTACCATAGACTGAATTCCGAGTCTTTCCTCTCGTTAAATTTTAAAGTGTCTCAGTTTTTATCTGGTCACGGTAAATTTGCAAGTTATCTGTTTCGTTTTAATCTACGATCAAACAATTTATGTGAATGTTCAAAAAGAGTTCCTCAGGATGTGGAACATTTGATTTTCTCGTGCCCTACATTTGATGGCCCTAGATTATGCTTACAGAACGATTTGAAAATGTTCGGAGTGACTTGGCCAGTGAACGTATCTGTTTTCGTGAAGTCCAGACTGCTGTTCTCTGCTTTTGTTCGCTTTATTTATGCATGTAATTTTTAATGTTTATTTATACATGTAACCTTTAATGTTCTAGTTAACTTACTTCTGTAAGCCCCGTGTTGTACATATGTGGTGCACGGGGAGTCTGTATGTTCTCAAAGGAAAAAAAGAAAAAGTTTTATAATAGTGCTGAACAAATAAAATTATAAGAAAGCTGACTCTCGTATGACGAAAACTGACATGCTTTGCAATTTTCCGTGTCATTTTCAACTTGCCTTCAGGGGTTGGTTAATCAAGATAGAATGAAGCGAGAAAATAAGTTTAAATGAAGTTATTACAGCTTTATTTTGAAAACACAAATGTATTTATAAAGTACTTTTCTTATTTTGTATTATGTAATATGAAAAGGAAAATGGCTGTGTAGAGAAGGCATTCAAAATTTTCAAATGAACAATAACAATAAAATAATTCTAAGCAGTTCATTAGCTAATTTTGTGTGAACAGAAACGCAGCTATTTTCTCAGGAAATGGGGTTCTAATAAAGTCTCATCTACCTCCTCTTGACAACGTTGAATCAGATTTTGATTGTATTTCTTCCCCATTTTTTATGCACTTTTTTATGTTTTCGTGTATTTCTTTTATTTTGTTATGTATTTCTTGTGTTTTCAAAACTTCTTCGAATTGTAAACTACCGAATTTTACATTTTTCATTCGCAAAAAATTTCAAAGTAATACTAATTTGAAATTCATTTTCTGTCAGGTCTTTGAATAGGTTAGTTCAAAATTATTTATTTTTTTAGTCTTTATTTAATTAATTTTTCAGCAGCATTTTGCGCAGAAATAATTTTAAGATCTTTTTGTCTAAACAAAAGTCCTGCAATACTACATATATGCTAAATATGCTAAAAAAAATATAAATTTTAAGCAATGTACACCTTTCGGTAACGATTACAATGCAGAAACATTTACGTATTAAGTAGTCACGATTCTTTAGAGACTAAACATGCCTCACAAGGTTTCAGATATGCTTTATGCAGTTAACCTTCTTACTGAAAATTTATGGGCTGAAATTGGTTCCATTCCTTTCACTTTCTGTCAGCAGAAGAGAAAAATATAGAAGGTGAAGGCAGGAAAAGATAAATAAAAGAGGATGAAAAAGAATTCATCCCATTGACCTACTACCGGCAGGCAGAACCTGTTCCTGGCAGACTACAGTTAAGACTCTTTCCATTGCCATAATCAAAGAATCTCAGTCACAGAAATGCAAACCAATAATTAAGCAAAATTCTTTAAATTCTGAAGAAAATTCTCTGAACTTATTTTATATATTTGCGTAATTTTATACAAAAATATATCCATGGGTAATGCTATTTATTGCCACATGTAATCCAATAACTTTGAAAATTCAGTTCACAAGAAAGCGGCATTCAGAAGATTAATTCGTTAGCATTTTAAGTGTACTAGCTAGCTGTTAATTGCAGCTGATGTAATGGCAGTTCAAACTTCGAATTCGTTTACTGGCTAAAGATAAAATATTGCTTTCCGACGTTTTGTTTTTGTTTTTATAATTATTAGTGCAGACTTCAAAAATCTTTTGATTATTAGTTTTCATTCTGCGCAATAAAAGAACAGTTTTATACCTCCCGTTCTATTGAGGCGATTGCCAAAATCTAACTTGCGTTTTTCATGTCTCAAAAGCGCAATTTAGGATAAATATTTGATTTATATACAGTATTCTTCTAACATAAGAGTAAGGTCTGAAAGTTTTATCTCCTCAACGTTAACTGAATTTTGCACGTATTTATATTAATAACTCTTCTTTTTATTACACTTATTATTTTTATTACTCTTTTTATTATTCTTGTTATTTATTTTTTCTTTCATAGTTCAAAATTTAAGTTGAATCCAAACAAAATTCGCATATATTTTCTGATTTATTCTTAAAATTTGTATTTTTTAGTAAATTTTATAAATTTTTTGAAAACATTTTTGATTATAACCTACAAATTTTTTTATCATCACCTTAAAGTAGAGGTATTTATTTCTAGGTAAACATCCAAAACATTAGACTTTTTTATTAAGCGATAGTAACGCCAAATTTGGTTTAAGCACTTTGTTAAAATTATTTGAATGTATCAACGATGCACATTTTTTAATCCGATAATTGTCAATGAAAAAGAAAGGAAACTAGCTTACCATAAATTAAGAATTTCGCCAAGAGACGCAAACCTTGGCGCAAATTGAAATAAGTGCCCCATCGGTGAATTTCTCACCAAATTTACAAAATTTAACATTTAGGTTTTTATAAATCATAGAAATAAAATATGAAAAACAAATCGGTATGTCATTTCAGAAAAAGTCCGATTTTGTGTGTCAAAATACCTATGTTAGAACAAAACTGTATATAAATCTTAAGTTTGCCACCTAGACGGTATAGTGGTTAGAGAAGCTTACTGCGCTACTCAAAGTCCAGGTTCGAAAGTGAACCAAGGCATGGTTGTAACGGTCCGTCCCTGCATAGGAAGCAACGGTGGCCAACTTGAAAATTAGGAAGTAAATCTTAAGCACTCATGAATAAAATTTCAGAATGGATTGAGCATGATTTAATTCGCAATCACAAAAGAAAGCGTTATCTTTGTTGTTGCGAAGCTTAGTTTCTCTAGATTGGTAATAAATACTTTATTTTGCCAAGTTTCAAATGTAAACAAACATGGAGACCATCGCAAAAATAATTAGGCTTAGCCGCACTTAAATAGATTTTAAATTATTGATAACTCCACAAATATTGCATACAGATTTACTAAAGGCGTAAAAACATAAACCGAAAGATAAGAACATAATTCAGTCATTTTTAAAGACAAAAAGGAACAATTTACAAACATATAAGAGTAAAGAAACTTAGATCACTGAGCCGGGTAACAGAGTGGATATACATATATATATACATATATTTATATACGTTTGGTGCAGCCGATTGCAACCAAAATATGAGGTTGACATCTACATATTATAGCAGTCCTATTTACAGACTTTCAATGTTCTGAGGCTACTCGTTTTTGAGTTATGCGAGATACGTACGCACGTACAGACATCACGAAAAATTCTCTTCAGAATTCATTTTAAATCAGTTTTTATAATTTTTTGGGTGGAAAAGTGTCTTTTATTCTGTCCTAACGTACAGATGTCACGCAAAAAGATAGTTAAATTGCATTCGATAGCGGTCAGAATGAATATTTTCGTTGAAATCTGATGCCTGAAAATTTTCGCGTTTACAATACTTGCTTTTACTTCGTACAAGAAAGTAAAAAAGCGTATTGTTTTCCTGTTCTTCATTTATAGGTTACTTTTGAATGCAGGAATCACGAAAAATCAATTGATTCCTCACCGTTATTTGGAACATTCAGCTGATAGCTGAATATTCCACCACGGAAGTACGTATCCGATAATTCCTTAAAAAACTATGAAAATATATGTGTCTTTATAATATCGATATGAAAAGTTTTATTGTGTCTTCATTTATTGTGTTTATTTCCAAGGTTAAATAAATAAGTTTCATAAATTAAACATGTCAATATAACAAGCAGACGTATTTAACACCGATTTCTTTTGAGTAATATGATTAGAACAATATCATTTCTTTGCCCATGTTCTATATTACGTTGGTAGAAAAGAATTGCATGAACTATCACTTATAATAACTTTAAGTTACGTAAATGATCCGAATCAAAATAAAAGTTTTTGCAAAAAATAAAAGTTTTTGCAAAGCGATATCATCTAGTGTATACCAGAATCCCATTATCATAAACGATAATTTTTTGGTCATGTCGTTATCATGTAAAATGCGAAGATTTGCATTTTCGCTCAAGGCGCTGAACAATTATATTTACGTTTGTTAAACATATGCGAGATAATTTTTATTCTAAATTATTCTACTTTTCGTTACGCAGTTGGATTTTTTGCAGAGGTGATTTAATACGTATTTTCAATTTCTTTTCGGTAATAAAATATGTAAATTAAAAATTCGTTTTGAATTTGAATTTTTATTATTGAATTTCGATTACATTTTGTTTAATTACTAATAATCGCTCATTCAAGAATATTAGCTCAAACGTTATTCGCTAATGAGTCAATGTTACTTTGAATATTGATTCTCAACATAATATAGAATGCGAATTACACAGACTAAATGAAATAACAACCCACCCTAATACCAGTTTATTATGGATAGAATGGAGGGAATTTTTATTAGCCCAAAGGAGCGTTAGATCAGAAGTCTATTAATTTCGTTTTGTCATTTTGCGTCGATTCACTTTTCAAACTGTTGCCACCAAATATTATCGCCCTGTATTATATATAAAGAAATGAAATAATGAAGAATCTGCATAAACGTATGTATGTTTCTCGCATTGTGATAAACAATGGTACCTAGAGCCATCCAATTTTGAATAACGTAATCCTCCATCCGAATATGGGCATCTGGAAAACCAAATTTGAAATTTGTTTCATTATCGATTTCATATTTTGTAAAACATTAACGAATTTTTGATTAAGAAACTCAACGATTTCAAAGCGAGCCATGGCAACACTGTACGGGATAAAATATTTTTATCTCCAGCGCGCGAGACTGTGTATCAGAAATTTTAAAGATATGCTCATTTAAAAAATATTTCGCAATATTGCTGTTGAATTGAATTTTATGATTTAAATACGAAGAACATGATATTTTAGTAAATAAAGGTAACACAGAAAACTTTAAAAACACATCCCTTTACTGCCATCGCCGGCGCTATCAACAGTACTCCTACTCCAGCGCCATTAACGGCAATGCTAATTAATAGCAATTAGCACTTTGCTTGGCTAGAAACAACAACAAACCATCCAAGCAATCAGGTTTCTGAATTTCTGAAAGCCCAGGTAATTGGCCGTCTGTTGTACTTGTCTTCTGCAGATAACTATTTGCGTTGGATTATTTGATACGGATTTCCTGTCTGTGATGAGGGAACTTTCATGAAGGTTTCTCCAAGGAAAACTGGCGCATGTTTGCGTTGAGGATAGCTACAAAAATCTGACATAGCTAACCTGCATAGTTGCTGAGAGTGGAATTCGGACAAAGTACCAGGTTTTGTGCCTTAGCCACTCATCGACGGACAGAACCTAAGACATGAAATCTTTCCTTCCATAGACGTGGTTTAATTCTATTGGGGAGCAATCATAATAAATGGTGACATTATCTGCATAGCTGAACAGAAGTTCTACAGAAATTTCTACAGAAGGTCTATAACCATGTAGATTAACTCCTGTATGAGAACTGTAAGAGCAGTAACTGCACAAAAGAAGGGTTAAAAGTATCCTTTATTAATTTTTTTAAATTTATAATGCGTCAACTTGATGCTAACAAACTACGCCTCTGCTTGGGCGGTAACTGAAATCAAAGAACTAACTAAAGATTTGAAGATATGTACAACTCGTCGAACTAAACTACAGGGCTCAGAATAATTCCTGTTTCTTAAACCCTCGTCGAAAACTAGTGGTAGCAAGTAAATGCAATTAAGCTACGCGAACCAGCAATAGCTCTGGAAGCAGACGTTTAAGCAACAGAGGTGACGGCAATAGCATAACTCACCTTTTTCTTTCCTACTGAACCTCGATTATTAAACTCTTTCGAGGTAGAATTTGCATTCCTTCATGCGCGCTACCAAATTTAAATATTTTGGCACTAACAATTAGGGAAATGAAAGCTTATAGGAAAGAATAACAAATTAAATAAATTGGTTATTTAAAATAAATATAAATGACTACAACCGATCAGAGGTACAAAAAGAGAATTCTTGTATTTCCAAGCAATTCCAAATAAGGCTGTTTAGGGGCAATAAAACAAGAGTTTATCTTAAGAGACGATGCTGCTACATTTTGCTGAGAATATATAGTAAATGAATGCTTTGAAAGAGAGGATATATAGCGTGGCTATATTGGATAGCTTAATTTGTCAGACCTCTGTCCTATTGAATATATCTGGGATTCTTAGCCAGCGAGTGGCAACGTACTTAAGGACTCCAGGAGCTCAGATCTGTCGTTCTGGAAGTAATGTATTCGTCTCAGTGGATTAAATTCTTAATTTAATGAATTCCATAGTGAGAAGCAGTTGGAAATGTTTCGTAATGCCTACATGTCAGTTCGTAGTGATTAGTCTGCGCCAATCATTTCTATGCAAGCTAATGGGTAAACCTGACATTTCTCTTATATAATATCTACATTTTGTCTACTGTCTGCAACTCTGCGGTCTATAAATCGTTTAATGTACCTGCTTAACGTACATCTGCATTAAAATGTAAACTTAAGTTAGAAACACAGAGCATTACTTTTCGTGCATCTCAAATAATGCCGAATTTTCTAAGTTATATTCTTTTCCACATCAGTATACATATCACGTACAGATTGATGATTTACTGAATTAATTATGGTGAATTCGAATTCGATATTTTTAACATAATTGTTTCCTTTTTAGATTTTTATCGAACGAATATTCGTTCGTTCTTATTTAACGAATTGATTTGATGCAACGAATTCGTTATTTAACGAATTGATTTGATTCGTTCGTTTTTATTTAACGAATTGATTTGATGCGTTCGAACGTTTTTATTTAACGAATTTATTGGATGCAAATAAGCATCCAATAAATTCTTAAATAAATTTAACGAACAAGAGCTTATTTTTAAAAATCCATAGATCATAATAAAAAGTTTTTATTATTATTTAGATGCTACCCTTTATTTCATTTCCACTCTGTAACTTTTGACAATCCTGCAAATTTTGTTGCATTCATAACCTTTAAGATTTTAATACATATTTAGAAAAACTATATTCGTAGAATATTTTTTTTTCTGAATATACTTTTCGTGTTAAAAGATTTCGTTTCTTGTGCTACTTAAAAGTGGAATTGCTAATAATGACAGCCTGCTTTTGCGATGTTTTTGAAACACAGGAATTTTCACGCTTCGTTCTATGCATGATTCAGCATAGTATATGGATTATATGCTCAGTTTCTGTTGTCTTAAACGGTCACCTGGTATGTGGGCGTTATTTTTTTATTTATATTTTTTCTCTGTTCTTTATTCATAATCTGCGGCGATTTGACCTCAACGGAGGCTGTTTGGGCGGATTTTCAACCCGACTTTCTTCCGGCGACCCAAATTTACTTTCTATCCTTCTACTGTGATAAGAAACTAACCTTGCCCTTTTACGTCAAAAGAAATTTCTACTGTTACTTTTATTTGTCGCATTCAAAATTTCATTGTTCACTTTCTTAATTAGTGTAATTGACTTTGTTTGTCGATTCAGAAATAAGCTTTCGATGATTATAAATGACGACTTGTTTAATAAGATCGAGCTGAGGTTACCTAAATTAAGAAACGGAGTTCTTGAGAAGGCAAGTAATAACCAAGAAGATGTATGAGATTGTAAAGCCAGATACAAAACTGAAAGTACGCTATGTAGCATTTTAATGTTAAAAGATTAACTGGTAGAGAAGTTATTATACATAATTCCTCATGAAATGTCATACTCGGAAAGGGGATTTTATAATTTTTAACACGCGGTATGTTATTGTAAATTTATTCGTTCAAATCGATATTAAAATGCTCAGTGTATTATGTAGGTTAGCTAATGTGCAGTATGACTTCATTATGACTAATTTGTTACTATACAACCTTCTTCAGGGCAAGTGGACATTCAAGTTTATGGTTTATGTTCAAGACTGTTCTCAGAGTGGCCTGAGGTTTCTGAATGTTCACGCAGAAATTTCAGTAAGCACATATTTCAGAGCTGGAATTCACTACATTGAAAGCGTTTTGGGTAGACCATCAATAAGAGTTGTATATTTTGTTGATGGATATTTTGACTCCCTGTGAAGTCCCATCGACGTCCAGAATTTTGGTTGTTGTTGGATATTGTGACTCCCTGTGAAGTCCCATCGACTTCCAGAATGTTGTTGATGGATATTTTGATTCCCTGGGAAGTCACATCGACGTCCAGAGTGTTGTTGATGGATATTTTGACTCCCTCTGAAGTCCCATCGACGTCTAGAATGTTGTTGATGGATATTTTGACTCCCTGTGAAGTCCCATCGACGTCTAGAATGTTGTTGATGGATATTTTGACTCCCTGTGAAGTCCCATCGACGTCCAGAATTTTGGTTGTTGTTGGATATTGTGACTCCCTGTGAAGTACCATCGACGTCCAGAATGTTGTTGATGGATATTTTGACTCCCTGTGAAGTCCCATCGACGTCCAGAGTGTTGTTGATGGATATTTTGACTCCCTGTGAAGTCCCATCGACGTCTAGAATGTTGTTGATGGATATTTTGACTCCCTGTGAAGTCCCATCGACGTCCAGAATGTTGTTGATGGATATTTTGATTCCCTGTGAAGTCCCATCGATGTCCAGAGTGTTGTTGATGGATATTTTGACTCCCTGTGAAGTCCCATCGACGTCCAGAATGTTGTTGATGGATATTTTGACTCCCTGTGAAGTCCCATCGACGTTCAGAATGTTCGCAGCTGTTGTTTGATTCGGCCACCGCAGAACCCCAGTCTTAATCCCTTTGAATCTTTCTCACGAGAATATAAACAAATTCGACGGAAATGAAAGCCATTCTTGTAGGATATGACACCAAATTTTCTAACGGTTTGTCTAAAAGTTTCACAAATTCTTCCATTTCAGAACGATTATAAGCTAACTTGCAAGGTATGAACATGTAGTACCATATCTTGGTTAGCCATCCTGCAATGAATATTTTAAAAGTATTTTCATGTCATGTATGAATCTATATATGGAAAATGTCATAAACTATTTTCAGTGTAAAATATACTCCAACCTAAGTGTTTTTGTTCTAATTTTGCATTCTGTACTGGAGTATGTTTCTTCAATGCAGACAAATGATTGAGATTTTTTGCGGAACAGATCGCTCGCTGCAAAATAATTTGCAAGGATTTAAATTGTTCCTCACCAGGATTTGGAAACTGTGTTTCCTAATGCCCAGTCGCCCTTTAAAAAGGGAATTACATAAGTTATGTTCTTCATTCTTTCCGCGTTCCTGCGTGGTATCATTAGAAGAATACTCGACGCGTATTCGAGAGGTCCAGGGTTCTGTTCCCGTCCCCGTATTTTTCATGTCTCCTTCCTCAAACAGTCCGAATGATTCTATAATTTAGTTTTCTAAATCCCCTCATTTAAAAAAGTTCAGTCTGCTTGTTGTTTTCTGTAGTAAATTACTGTGTTAACTAAAGTCTCCTTCTAACTAGGTAAGAATAGTGAAAATTAATAATTTGGTTTTGGTAACAACTTTAATTTGGGGATGTTTCTCTTGTATAATTTCCAAAACTTAGTGTACTCTGCGTTCTGAATTAGAGCCGTAATTGAATACCTCCTTTAGTGCAATCAACACTTCTTGCATTATAATATTAAGATCAAATATATCTAACCAGAGGCTCTATTAGCCATGATGGCGTATTCAAATTTTCAGTGTCTTCGAAACGAATATTAAGATCTTCTTTAAAAATTTTTAAGTGGTTTATGTATGTAACAATAAAACTCCTCATGCAGTTTTCAGTCATGGTATTTTTTGGTTGTGTTCTCTTTTGTATTTCTGCGTCGTACATTTTTATATTGCCCATAGTGCGTATGAAATGTATACGTTTTTCAAAAAAGTTATTATTCATTAAAAAATTATATTAAATAATGTTTGTGTATTTTTACCACGACTTTCCCTAACTCCCTTATCTGATTGCTTAATTAGGACATGGTGGTGTAGCTTTATACCACAAAACAATTAATTATATATTTTATGAATAATTTGTTTTTGTAATCAAGGGAATCTGATCTGAATTGACAGTTTATATTCTGCTATCGAACCCCAATAGCCGCCTTGTTCATCGTTGACTCCCTTTAAAATTTCACTGACTTCTAAAAGCCTAATACGGGCACCATTAGGAACCCTTGTTCGTGGCAAACCTGAAGAAGAGTGGGATCATTTTATATAATTTCCCGGTACTTTTAGATATCTTGAAACACGGATATCCTAAAAAATACAGACAGACATGCAATACAGCTGAGCTAGGAAGATTCAGGCTAAACTGAACTGAAAAAAGCTGTGACATACATAATGTATATACATGTTTTCGTACCCAGCATGTTAGAAAACTCATGGCATTAATAATATTGTTAGTGACCGGGATATGTTATAATTTTGTTTTTACAATATTTCGCGATATTGAACCGGGTTGCAAAAGGGATTAAAATTATTTCCATTGTAATGTATGAGAAACAGCGACCTACAAAATGAACGAATCGCATAGCGAGTACCACCGAAAAACTGATTGTGTTCACTTTGAGAGACACCAGAGTGTATAGAAAAATAAGAATGTAAATAAATAAATAAAAAATCTGAAAGCTTTCAGATTTTACATTACGCCCAAAAGGGCGTTTTTTTAACGTTTTATGTGTTACTTTTATTTATTAAATATCATGTTCTTCGCACTTAAACCATAAAATTCAATTCAACAGCAATATGGCAAAATAATTTTTAAATGAGATTATCTTTAAAAAATTTCCGATTTTTGTTTTCAGTACATTGTTGCCATTGCTCGCTTTGAAATCGTTGAGTTTGTTAATCAAAAATTCATTGAAGTGTTACAAAATATGAAATCGTTAATAAAACAAATTTCAAATTAGGGCTTCCAGATGCCCATATTCGATGGAAGATTACATTATTCAAAATTTGATGGCTCTAGTTATCGTCGTTTTATTACACTGCAGAAACACACATACATTTATGCAGATTCTTCATTATTCAATTTCTTTAAATGTAACACAGGGCGATAATATTTGGTGGCAACAATTTGAAAAGTGAATCAACGTTTGTAATCAATCGACTCAAAATACCGAAACGAAATTAATAGTCCTTCTGGGAAATCTGCCCCTTTGGACTAATAACAATATAAATTCTTACCTTTAACAAAAATATATAGATAATAACAATATGTATATTTAATAATGACATAAATTATTACATTTATCTGTATTACCTTTTTTTTATGACAACCATCAGAATAGATGTTTTTAAAAATATGGTAAAAATAAACAAAACCACGCGCAAATGCGAGGTAGTTTTCCTAGCAGATACCTTCATAAAGGCGGTCATCTCTTTATTTTTCCTTCACGACCTATATGCGGATATTGTATTTTGCAATGTTCAGAAAAAGAACTATCAAAATATCTTGCAGATCAAAATAGCGTGACATATGTATGGTGATTCTGCAATTTTTTTTAAATGTTCCTGGTAGATCACACATGCAGGACTTGATGCAGTGCATGTTGAAGTTATTCTACAAAAAGATAACAGATGTCTTCATTACCGTACTTTGAAAGGAAACTATATAAACACATTTTCGTTTAAAATAAGTGTTGTAAAAAGTTAAAGGCATTTCAACTGTGGTATCTTGTTTTACAGTGATCAATTTATCATTTCAGTAATCTGAAGACCCGTTTCGACTCCCGACTAAAGTACCTGCAGGTTAATTCTCACGAAACTTCGAATATATCTACAGAGTTAAAAAATAAACGATGAATTATTTTAATATTCGTTTATGATAGACATAGTTTTAAGAAGGGCAGCGTAAGACAAAATTCTTCTTCTATTCAGGTCAGTACGGTAATTATAAAGTTCAATTAGCACAAAATTTCATTCAGAGTAACTAACTCAATACTGGATAAATGTGATTTGGTTTAGTTTATTATGGCAAAGCCCACTAGGGATTTTTGCCTAAGGGAAGGGATGAGTTCGTGGAAGACTTTCTAAAGAAAACTGGCTCCGGTACAAGTTACACATGGGAGAAACCACGAAAAACCCCATGCAGTCAGCCTGTTCGCCTGGAATGGAACCTAGATAGGAACTACCAGAGTTCAGCGATTTTACAGCTCAATGGCTCGTGTGCCCTGTATTTCTCTTTCAGTTTTCTCTGAAACAAAGTTCGGAAATACCTTTGCTCCGGAAAGCATTAAATGAACTCAATTACTGTTCATAATGGCAAATATTTTCACAACGTTTACAAATGATTATTGCATAAATAATTATAAACTGTGTAAAATGAACCCATTCATGAACGAAATTTCTATGTTCTAGATGCATAGATAAATTGGCTGTTTCGTTGTTAATAACTCCGACAGTGAAAGAGAAAGGAAAAAATGTCAAAGAAAAAGAAGAAATAGGGCCAAAACTCATCAGTCCCTTCAAGGAAGAAGAGATTCCGAGTTTCACAACTTTCTCCTTCTCTAAACATTGCTGGCGGCAAGGCAAGAATACGAGGTTAGATCTACAAGGAAAAGTTAAACGTTACGGAATTTTTCTCAACCGTTTTTCGATGTTACGTGAAAAAGAAAGCCGAATTTCTTTCAAACGGTGATTCTTCTGTTTCGTCGATTAGGTAACAATTTTTGAAGTAGAGATGATAAATTTGCTCTGTAAGAAAAGTTTGCAAAAGAAACGAAGTGAAGTGAGTTACCATTTCACTTAGTTAAGGCTGTAAAAACACAAATTTGTGCTTCAGATGTGAAATTATTATAAATTAGTAAATTTATCTTTGAATATTTATTATTTTTTTACATTTTTAGCCGAAAGAGACATAGTCCCGAATGGGATATTAGTTCCGAAACGGAACACTATCCACCAAATATTATCACCCTGTGTTATATTTAAAGGAGTAATGAAGAATCTGAATGAATGTATGCATGTTTCTCCCATTGTGAAAAAACAACTGTACCTAGAACCATCAAATTTTGAATAACGTAGTTTTCCACTCGAACATGGGCACCTGGAAGCAGGAATTTTGAATTTCATATCTGTTTTATTAGCTATTTCATATTTTGCAAATTGTTAAACGATGTTTTTTTTTTTTTTTTTTTTTTTTTTTTGATTAACAAAGTCAATGATTTCAAAGCGAGCAATGGCAACACTTTACGGAAGAAAGCATTTTTATCTCCAGCGCGCGAAGCTGGATGTTGGAAATTCTAAAGATATGCTGCCTTTAAATATTTTGTGACTTTGCTGTTGAATGGAGTTTTACGTCGCGTAAGCGCCAAGAAAGTGATATTTAATACATAAAGTAAGAGCACGAAAAGTTCATAATATAAAGATAAGAAAAAGTTCTGTGAAGCCATCTTATTTCATCATCGTCTTTAACTGAGCATTCATATGACGTACAGAAAAAAGACTGAAAAAAGGAGAAACATGTTTTGCCAACACTTAACGCTGCATCGAGAATTCTAAACTGTAATTTTGCTGTTGAACTGTATATGGCGTAAGTGCGAAGAAAATTATTCTTAATAATGAAGCTAAAAAGACAAAAAAAAAAATCTGATGTGTACACCACATGAATATCTTGTGCGGAATATTAAATTATACGCATTTTTTTCTTGAATTGCATTTAAATTGATTGGATTGAATTAAATCTACTTCGTCGACAGCGCATAAACCACAATAGAATAAATGCACTCTTTAAAATTCACTATATTTGTTTACTACAACGATACTCTGAATGAACAAAATTTATATCATTTGAAGAATTATCATTGCTACGTGTTCTATTCAAATACTATAATAAAGCTAAAACGATGTATGAAAGAAATTAAGCAAACAAAACAAGACCATTTCACAGACCATTCAGTATTTCTCATTCAATTAATTCAGTTCTCACTTCGCGACAAGGCAAAAATACGTAAAAACTCAAAATATCTGCATTAAAAATTACGAAGTAAATCTTAAACACTTATTTACTCGAAAAAATTCCAGAAAGAATTAAGCGTGATTTAATTCGCAATAATAAATGAAGGTGTTATTTTTGTGTTGCGAAGCTTAGTCTCTCTAGACTGGCAACACATCTACAATTCTGCTGTTTCAAATGTAAACAAATATGTCCGCCATGTTATTTAAAACTTAAACCGCACTTAAACAGCTTTTAAATTGTTGATAATTGCACAAATATTGCTTCCAGAATTACGAAAGGCATAAAAACCTTAACCGGAAGATAAAAAGAACATAATTCAATCATTTTTAAAGCAAAAAATGTTTTTACAGACATATAAGAATTTACAGACATATAAGAGTAAAGAAACTGAGATCACTGAGCCGGGTAACAGAGTGGATATATATATAAATATATTTATATACGTTTGGTGCGGCCGATTGCAATTAAAATACGAGGTGGACATCTACATGTTATAGCAGTCCTATATACAAAATTTCAACGTTCTGAGGCTACTTGTTTTTGAGTAAGTACGTTCGTACATACGTTCGTACAGACGCCACGAAAAATTATCTTCAGAATTAATTTTAAAGCAGTTTTATAATTTTTTGGAGGAAACTTTTATTCTGTCCATACGTACAGATATCACGCAAAAACATCGTTAAATTGCATTCGATAGCGGTCAAAATGGATATTTTCGTTGAAATATGTTGCCTGAAACTTTTTTCGCGATTACAATACTTCCTTTTTACTTCGTACAGGGAAGTAAAAATGGTTAGTAGGAGTGAGTGTAATAGCAGACTGTTAGACTGCGTGCTCAGCGAGAGCGTAAAAACCTTAACAAACCCTTTTGGGCGACATTTAAAATCTGAAATCTTTCAATTTTTTTTCCTTAATTTTTTATTGTAAATAAATAAATAAATAAATAATAAATTTTAAAAATAAAAACGTCGTTTACCTATATTTAAAAAGTTTAATTCTGTAAATGTAATAGATTGGTCCGAATAACTGTAGCTCTACATTATCCAGAGGGACACGTGCACTGTATTGTCCTGCACGCTGCACTTGAGGAATACATGATACTTTTCTCTCCATTCACAGAGACCTTAATTGCACTCACTGCAAAGAAAATTTACTTGAGATTTCTGTATGTGGTGTAAATATAATCTAAATAGCACTCTTGTATCGTGGGAAAGAAAACTACAAAGTAAAAACTAAACAGAAAAGGGTTTACTATTAACTACTAAGCGAAAAATGTAAACCCTCTCTATGACGATCACCTATGCTTCAAGACAATTCCGGTCTTTGATGATCGTCTTGCAAAAGACGACTATTGGTGATGACAGTAACTGATTTACGTAATACATTTACAGTATTCAAAATTTTTAGAATCTGTTAAAAAATAGAAGTCCGCTATATCGGTTATTAATAAAATTCCAAATTAATCCCAAAGAATTAAATAACAAAACAAAAAAGTCTTGGAAAATGTCTTATATTATCCACGACTTTCTCAAATACTCTTAACTAAGTGAAAACTATTTTAAAATACATAAAACAGGTCTTATGATTTTAAACAGATTCCTACGCTAAATGTTATGCAGTAGTTTTAAAAGAACGCACTGTTCCTAGACAGAAATTTGCCTGCTAATTTTTCTGCTTTGGTTAATCATTTCCTTATAGAAGAGCTTAAATTTCATGAATAAGTAAACCATCTTAATGTTTCCTTAACAATGACCTAATTCTTTTAACTTGTTTAACAGTAAATAGTTCTTGTGATTTCCAATTTGTATGACATTCCACTTTTATCTTAAATGTACTCCAATTTTATCTTGTTTGTAATTAATTATTCATTACACTAGCGTAGCCTACCTGGCGTAGCCAGCTAAAATAGTTATTCATTACCTGGCGTAGCCAGCTAAAATAGTTATTAGAAAAAAGGAAATATATGTAGTGCTTTCAGTGAGTCCAGCTAGCGTTATTTCACATGTGGTGACCTAGTAATTAATAATAAAAGAGATGAAAAACGTTTATTCCTTTTAAATCGCTTAATTTCGTAATCAGTGACAGAGAGATTAAATTTGCAAGAAGTAGACGGGAAAGTGAGTAGTGACACTGACTACAGTACCAAACCCAGAAAAAGGCATGGGTGTAAAAAAAATATGAAAGCGTTCAAATTTTATATTAGGTTTACATATGTGGTTCCGAGACTAATAGCCCTTCTGGACTAACTCCCTTTTGGGTTAAGAATTGCAAGAAATGTCAGATATCTTATCCTATGCCAAATAGTAGCAAACTGACGCTACAGAGATAAATGTATTTTATTCCTAGCAGTGGCCACATATTTCTTTTAAGTCGCAGATTTTGTTGGCTAAATTTGAAACGCATATACAGTGTCTCAAAAAAGTGATGGGACACTTGTGCTTTACAAAAGGAAACTGCAATAAAATAAATTTAAAAAACATGTAAAATTTTTTGTGGGTGTGTTTCATACTTAAATTTAGTAACAATTATTACATAATATACATTTTCTCAAAATATTAAAATATTAATTTAATAAAAATGCAATTCTTTAGAACGGAGCAGAAAATGGCTCACTTAAATTATGGGACACTTACTTTTCCATCAAATATTTATCCAAAAATTTTACTTTTTAAAAGGTTTTAATATTTTGTTGGATTTCCTTTTACTTTTAAAACATGATTTAATCTTCTTGGGATGGATTCGACTAATTTTTTGGGGATTTCTGGAGTGATTTTACCCCATTAATCTTGAAGCACCGATTTTAATTGTTGTTTTGAAGAAATGTTGTGTTTGCGAATTCTTGATTCCAATTCTTGCCAAATATTCTCTATGGGATTTAATTGTGGAGATTGTGGGGGTGTTTTTATTATTTCAGGACAGTTATACAGCAGCCAGAGTATAACGTTCAAAGCACTGTGCTTGGGGTCATTGTCCTGGTAGAATTTAAAACAGTTATGAAGGTTCAATTTTCGTGCTGAAGATTTCAAATTTTGATTTAAAATGTCAATATACTTGTACTGATCCATTATACTGTCAATAAAAACAAGACTACCGACCTCAGCGGACGACATACACCCCCATACCATAACTCCTCCTCCACCATGTTTTACTGCTGGCACCAAGTTCTGTTTGTGAAATTCTTCCCTGGGTTTTCTCCACACCAAGATTCTACCGTCAGAACCAAATATATTAAATTTACTCTCATCAGCAAATGTAACTTCATTCCAGTAATCAGAATTCTTATTTATGTTGGATTTTGGGAAAACCAGTCTGAGTTTTCTATTCTTTTCACTTACGAAGAATTTTTTCCTGGCTGCTCTACCGTGATATCCAGTAGATCGACTTACTCTTCTAATAGTCTCAGAATTAACAATTACTCCATATAATGCTTGTAAATCAGAAGCAACTTTAGGAGCACTCATTCTTGGATTTTTTTGTGACTCATTCTTGGATGACACATTTTAAATATTTCGAATGATAATTCGCTTTATTCCATTGGATAGCTTTGATGGTCGGCCAGGTCTTCTTTTATCCTGAATCATATGATTCTTTTTATATCGTTTAATGATATTGAAAACTGTTGAATGACTCAAGTTAACTGTTTCAGTAGTTTCTCTAATAGATTTTCCAAGTTCAATATGCAAATTAATAACTAATATTCGAATTCCAGGCAAAGTTTCTTTTCGTTTAACATTCATGGCTGCACAGAGCTAAAAAACAAAAAAATTCCAAAACAAACTGGAGAGAAATACTGCAGACGATTTTATAAATTATTGGCAATTGCTTTTGAGTAAAAATAAATACCCCAAAAGATATTTTTATTGCTTACTTCAGACGATTTTTGTTGCATAGTACGTAGTGTCCCATCACTTAAGTGAGCCATTTTCTGCTCCGTTCTGAACAATTGTATTTTTATTAAATTAATATTTTAATATTTTGAGAAAATGTATGTTATGCAATAATTGTTACTAAATTTAAGTATGAAACACACACACAAAAAATGTTACATTTTTTTTTAAATTTATTTTATTGCAGTTTCCTTTTGTAAAGCACAAGTGTCCCATCACTTTTTTGAGACACTGTATTTTACGCTTTACTGAGTTGCAACATAGTTCTTTTAAATCGCGGAGTTTTTTGATTAAATTTGGAACATGAATATCTTATGTATTGCCGAGTGGCGCCACATGGCTTTTAAATCGCGAAGTTTGTTAATCAGAATTTCATCAAATTTGCACAAATAATTAAACCGATAAAGAACAAATTCCAAATTTGGTCTTCCAAGTGCACAAGTTAGGGTGGAACACGTACTTTCAAAATTTAGTGGCTCTATGGGCTGCCGTTTTTCCAATGCAAAGAACATATATGCATACATACTATGTATGTTTTAATTATTTAACTATGGAGATAGTGGTGTTTTCATCTACAGTACCTTAGTTACTTTTTGTTTACTTTTTTTAGTTCTATGCATATTTGAAAGTATGAAATAGTCAATAATTTTAGTGGTTACTAGTAAGCCCTCGTTTCTCTAACGAATGAAATAAGTGAACATGTGAAATTCGCCACGGTAAGCATTGCATGGGAATGGGAATGGGAGATTCGAAAATAAATTGAAATTTAAAGTTGTGGACTGTAGCTACGAAACTAATTTTCTTTTAAATTCATCTTTTATTGTATTCGAAAATTAACCTCTCAATTAGGAGCCATTCAAAAATCCAAGCAACAAATTTCTCATCGAACAAGCTATTAAAAAAGAAAAAAGAATTACAAAAAAAAAAAAAAAAAAAAAATCTGAAATGTTTCAGATTTTAAATTACGTCCAAAGGGGCGTTTTTTAACATTTTGTGTGTTACCTTTTTTTATTAAGTATCATGTTCCTCGCACTTAAACCATAAGATCCAGTGCAACAGCAATATCGCAAAATAGTTTTAAAACGAGCATATCTTTAGAATTTCCGATACAGAGACTCACGCGCTGGAGATAAAAATGTTTTTTCTGCACAACGTTGCCATTGCTCGCTTTGAAATCCTTGAGTTTGTTAATCAAAAATTCGTCAAAGTTTTAAAAAATAGGAAATCGATCATAAAACAAATTTCAAATTTCAAATTTGGTCTTCCACATGCTCATATTCGTTGGAGGATTACGTTATTCAAAATTCGATGACTCTATGTACCGTTGTTTTATCACAATACGAGAAATATACATACATTTATGCAGATTTTTCATTATTTAATTTCTTCAAATATAATGCAGGACTCTAACATTTTGTGGCAACAGTTTGAAAAGTGAACCGACATTTATGAGTCCGACGCAAAATGCCAAAACGAAACTAATAGTCCTTCGGGATTCAAATTCCTTTGGACTAACAAACGATATTGATTACAAGATTACAAGATTCGTTGTTAGGCAACTAAGTTAGAGGCGAAAGGTTTCGCATAGCACAGACGATCAGGCGCCAACAAGTTGTATACACATTTTGGGACTTGGCTATAAGACTAAATTAAATTAAATAATAAATAAATAATATTGAATACAAATTAAAAGAAAGTGGATCAGCTATTTTATTATTTTATTTTACATCATAACTCAGACCTTTCGCAATGAGCAGTAAAGTTAACAAAATAAATCAACTCATGAAATTAATCAAAACTTTTACGGTACACAGTGTCTCGGATAAAGCCATTGTTAAACATCGTTCAACATTTTAAACATTAATCACCTGAGTGCGTCCGCGCCATTTCTCTTTCTCTTCACCTTTTCTAATATAAGATTGAGAGATAATAAAAGATTCTTTTCGTTAACTTTATAAATGTTCTTGAGTCATAATTGTTTAAGGATAGCAACTGTTATCATATTAGTTTGCCCACAACTTAAATTTTGTAAAATACGTAGATTCCTGGTTAACCAGATTAACAATGTTCGTTTTAAAAAAATTAAATTTTTTTATAGCCAAGAATGGAAAAGTTACATCGACCTTAAAAACAAAAACTCTGCCAAAAACAAAAAATTCTAAGCGACATTTTTACGCGAGTGTTATCAGAGTTCTTTTGTAAATATTGTATATTGTTTATGAATGCCATTTGATTATTCTAATGTTATTTATATTACTTTTTTTTTCAATTTAAATACTTGAAGTGGCTGTCAAAAGTATTCGTACACTTACGAGTTTCAGTGAAATTATGCTTTATTCATTAATAAAAATTAATATTTGAGAATGAGAATTGTTTAATAATATCTGGAAATTTCTCGTAGCAAATATGCATTAGTTATTTTATGAACAAAATAAAACTTTTATGGGGGGAATTAGTAATTAAAAATGAACAGAAAAGTTACCTCACAAAAGTCTTCATACACTTTAAAGAAATCTCACATATTAGTAAATATTGTAGTATATCAGTTAATTAGAATTTTGTAGGATATCTTGTAGAATTTATGACTGTTTTTAAACGTATGGGCATCGGGTTCAACAGATTTTTCTTTGTAATATCTGCACCAATGTTCTTCCAACATTCCTGTTTCTAGTTCGGTTTTCGTTTTTTTTTTTTTTTTTTTTTTTTTGTCGTGGCTTCGTACTGACCTCTAGTTCTCTCCAACTGCTTTTTGTCCGGTTTTAATCTAGGACTGAGGTGGTATTTTCAGACATGCAGATAATTATAGACACACCAAAGGCGAACATTGAGGGAAATGTGCTTAGGATCGTTATCGTGATAAAAAATAAAGTTGCTTCCAATACAGAAATTTTGGGTGGACAATTTAAAGTTATCTTTCAAAATACGAAAATAAAGAGCATGGCTCATCAGGCCAACTAAATTACCTAATCCTGAGGTGAAAGAATACTTCCACCGCCGGGTTTTAATGTTCCAACCAAGATCTTGTGATTTAAGTTATAAGGTGTTTTCTCGCTCCTTTTAGCATGTCTTTCTGGTCTAACTGTTAGCACTCGACGCGTATTCGAGAGGTCCAGGGTTCGAGTTCCTGTAAGGGAATTGCTCATTTTTCGCGTTTCCTACTTCAAAAATCCTAATGACTACAGTGGCGCCCGAACTAAAAAAGGTGGTGGATCCTTCACCACGGCGGAGGAATTTTTGATTTGGCGATTGGGTCCCCTAATCCTCAGTCTCAATGGAAAGGGGGAGTATATTAGGTATTTTATCTCTTCTTCCAGCATGCCTTCGTGGTGTAACGGTTAGCAAACTCGGCACGTCCACTACAGGATTCGAGTCCCGTCGAAGGCAGTGCACGTTTTTCACATTCACTGCTTCCAAAAAATCCTAATGACTCTACAGAGGTCCTCATTTTTTATGCTGCATATAAATTATATGCCCATCGGAAACAAAAATGCTAAATTTGCTTTCATCTTCAAATAAGACATGATTCCAGTATGTTTAAGGCTTATTTACCTATTTTGTGAAGGAAAGAACAAACGTTCCATTTTTTGTACTTAGCAAAACATTTTCTTCGAGCAGCGCGCTATTGTAATCCAGCTGATCTGAGTACTCGTCGAACAGTTTCAGGTGAGATTAAAGTCGAAAATTTATCAGTAAATTCTGTAGAAATCTTTGCAGCATTCAAACTTAAATTTTTTACAAATTGTCGAAGTATAAATAACTATAAATCTCGGATCACATTGAGATAACTTTGCCGGACGGTTTCTGCTTACTTTATTTTCGATCCGATTTTCTTCTTAAAGCTTTTTATCACATACTGCACCGTGAAATGGGATAAGTTTTCTAATTTAGCGAAATCTCGGATCAATTTTCTACCCTTATGATGAAAAAAGATCAGTTTTCCAGTGATGTTTGTTGTTTTCTTACGACTACAGCCCACTTTTAAATATTGAATAAAATATAACGAAGTGAACAAACAAAGAATAAAACCAAGCGAATTTTTAGACGTCATCAAAATACAAAATAAGAAAAAGAAATGGCAGACGATAATTTGATTTATGAAATTTTACGAAATTGTTTCATTCCATGATCACTTTTGTGGAGTGTTTTATCTATGCCTCCGTAACTTTTTCAGTTTTAGAAAAAGAAAATAAATCCGTATTAAAAAGTAAAAAAGACTAGTTTTATTCAAAATCGCATAGAGATGATATGAAAAAAATATTACGCTTTTATATTCGAATTCATTTCCGTACTGCAACGCTTTTCTATAAATTCTTAGTATACGAACACTTTTGAGAGAAACTGTATTTAATTTAAGTAATTAAATGCAGTTTTTCTACTTAAAAATATGGGTAAATTCGTAATAGTAAATCTTCTGTTGGATTACAGTATTAGTCATTTCTCTTCCTTGCGTTTTTATATTGCTTTCTGATTAACTGTGATTTCGAGTTAACACGTACAGTGTCTCAAAAATGTGATGGGTCACTTGTGCTTTACAAAAGGAAACTGTAATAAAATAAATTAAAAAAACATGTAAAAATTTTTGTGGATGTGTTTCATACTTAAATTTAGTAACAATTATTGCATAACATAGATTTTCTCAAAATATTAAAATATTAATTAAAAAAATACAATTGTTTAGAACGGAGCAAAAAATGGCTCACATAAGTGATGGGACACTTACTTTTCCATCAAATATTTATCCAAAAAGTTTACTTTTTAAAAGGTTTTAATATTTTGTTGGATTTCCTTTTACTTTTAAAACATGATTTAATCTTCTTGGGATGGATTCGATTAATTTTTTTTTTTTTTTTTTTTTTTTTTTTTGTGATTTCTGGAGTGATTTTACCCCATTCGTCTTGAAGCACCGATTTTAATTGTTGTTTTGAAGAAATGGTGTTTTTGCGAATTCTTGATTCCAATTCTTGCCAAATATTCTCTATGGGATTTAAGTCTGGAGATTGTGGTGGTGTTTTTATTATTTCAGGACAGTTATACTGCAGCCAGAGTCTAACGTTCAAAGCAGTGTGCTTGGGATCATTGTCCTGGTAGAATTTTAAATCGTTATGAAGGTTCAATTTTCGTGTTGAAGGATTCAAATTTTGATTTAAAATGTCAATATACTTGTACTGATCCATTATATTGTCAATAAAAACAAGATTATCAACTCCAGCGGACGACATACACCCCCATACCATAACTCCTCCTCCACCATGTTTTACTGTTGGCTCCAAGTTCTGTTTGCGAAATTCTTCCCTGGGTTTTCTCCACACCAAGATTCTACCGTCAGAACCAAATACATTAAATTTACTCTCATCAGCAAATATAACTTCATTCCAGTAATCAAAATTCTTATTTATGTTGAATTTTGCGAAAGCCAGTCTGAGTTTTCTATTCTTTTCGCTTACGAAGAATTTTTCCCTGGCTGCTCTACCATGATATCCAGCAGATAGAATTACTCTTCTAATAGTCTCATTAACAATTACTCCATATAATGCTTGTAAATCAGCAGCAACATTAGGAGCACTCATTCTTGGATTTTTTTTAATATTTCGAACGATAATTCGCTTTATTCTATTGGATAGCTTTGACGGTCGGCCAGGTCTTCCTCTATCCTGAACCATATGATTCTTTTTATATCGTTTAATGATATTGAAAACTGTTGAATGACTCAAGTTAACTGTTTCAGCAGTTTCTCTAATAGATTTTCCACGTTCAATATGCAAATTAATAACTAATTTTCGAATTTCAGGCAAAGTTTCTTTTCGTTTAGCATTCATGGCTGCACAGAGCTAAAAAACACAAAAATTCCAAAACAAACTGGAGAGAAATACTGCAGACGATTTTATAAATTATTGCCAATTGCTTTTGAGTAAAAATAAAACCCCCCCAAAATATTTTTATTGTAGTACGTAGTAGTATCTAATGGTGTCCCATTACTTATGTGAGCCATTTTTTGCTCCGTGTTAAACAATTGTACATTTATTAAATTAATATTTTAATATTTTGAGAAAATGTATATTATGTAATAATTGCTACTAAATTTAAGTATGAAACACACCCACAAAAAATTTTTACATGTTTTTCTAATTTATTTTTTTACAGTTTCCTTTTGTAAAGCACAAGTGTCCCATCACTTTTGTGAGACACTGTAAATACATTGCAAACCGAATGGTTTCTGATAGAAATACATTTATCAGTTTATACTATATTCGAAAATATTTTACATGAACACTGAAGTTAAGACATTTATGGCGATTACGAAGTTAATCGAAGTTTACGAAGTGTCTGTCGATTTAAAGATCATCTTCTTTTCTTGCAGAAGTATATTATAGCAATACGTATATCTTTAGAAGTATTTCTTATATAAGTTTATTATACACCGGTATGAATAATGATTGGTATCGGTGTTTAATTGCATTTTTGGAAATGCTGGCTTTTTTTAAAATTAGGCGAAAGAGCAGACTTAGATATGTACGAAACCCAAATATCTAAAATGTTAAATTCAGGTTCAATAACAATAGCCAGGCGTCTTATCACTCCATACTAATTAGTTGCTTAATCTTCTACGAAAGCAAGACCAACTCGGGAAGAAGATTTTTTGCGAGGTTTAGTCTGTGTTTTGGCAGAATGCCAGCCACAGTTGCGTTTAGGACGGTTGAACTATAGCAGGTCTTTTCGTGCTGCACCCTAGGTAACGCTATAACGATTGCCGCCCATCTCTTTCGCCTAACGACCTAAGGGTCAATGGCCTGGCATTTGTTTGTTTGATTCTTCAAAGATCTGTCTGAATTATGATGCAAATATGTACATGCAAACACCTCAATGTCAAAGTTATGTCGGATATATTTTTCTCATATGATAAAACCATACGACTCATCTTATAAGCAAAGAACACACTTTATTTCCCTTTCAAACGTCAGGAAAGTATAAGAAGTTGACGAAGAAGTAGAACACCTAGTTCTTTGGGTTTTTACCAAATTTTATGTCTTGCTTAATGCTCCTAACAATGCTTTATTAAATTAAATGTGTTATGCATTTGTAACTTTTAATAATTTTACTGACCTAAAAAAGTGCCAATTATTATTATCTCGAATGAGTTGTTTACTATTTCCTTCTCAGTACAATATGATGATCATCTGAAGATTGCCGGTAGTAATAAATCAAATTTTTTTCTGCTCTTTCAAGTAGCTTATCTTCTTCCGAATTTTAAAATAATGGGTATGCTGACTTCCGGTTACATATAAGAAAATTGACATTCGCTGATGATATATTTTTCCATTTCAACTTACTTCAAAACCTTTTTCTTCTTTTCTTTTACTTTTTCCCCTACAAACACAATATGAGGACAAAGATGGTAATGAGTGAAGAGTAAAACAAACTCAGAAACACAATAGTCTTCACCGTTTTTATTTCATAAGCTTCATTAACTCAAAAGAAATGGGTTCCTGGAATTTATTTCCTTTTCTGAATTTTCCATGCAATTAAATTTCTATAGAGAACGATTCGCGCATTTTTAAAAGCTTCGTCGCCTTTTTTTTCCTTCGGGAATAACCAAAAGAAAAACAAACGGATTAATTGTTCGCAATGTGAAACGATTGTAGGTGAAGAAAATTAATTTTTTTTTTCTTTCTGAAAATAACATATTTTCCGGAGATGAAAGCGAAAGTAAAAATTATAATCCTCCATTTTTATTAAAAATACAGGAAACGTAACGCTGTAGCATCATTACATTATTTTGAACCAGGAGGTGTGAAAAATGTGCAACGATCTCGCCGGGACTGGAAACTGGACCTCTGGAACACACTCCGAGTGTGGTACCGTTACACCACGAAGGCATGCGGTAAAAAGAGGGAGAAAATAGTATTTTATGTACTCCCCATTTTAAAGAGACAGGCGATTGGTGACTAGGGGACCCAATCGCCAAATCCTGGTGGAGACGAATTATCATCCAGCTCCTTACAGTTCTGGCGTCACTTGTAGAGTCATTAAGTTTTTTGTTGCTGGAGCCGTGAAACATGTGCAGTGCCCTCGCTGAGAGTCGAATCCTGGGCCTTTCGAATATGCGTCCAGTAGGCTTCCAATTACACTACGAAGACATACGGAAAGGAGACAAAAAATACCTTACATACGACCTTTTTAAAGCGCGACGAAGAATTAGGGGACACGATCGCCAAATCCTGGTATTGATGAGTTGTCGTCCACCACGTTTAAGTTCCGACGCTACTTATATAGCCATTAGGTTTCTTGATGCTGGAGACAGGAAAAATATGCAGTACCCTCGCGGGGTCTCGAAACCTGGACCTCTCGAATACGTGTCGAGTATGCTTCCAATTACACCACGAAGACATGCGAAATGGAAAGAGAAAATACCTTATAAGGCTTATGGGTTGTAAACTGCTTCGTTCACTATTTTATAGCCCGACAATGTTTTTGTAAAGCCACAGAGCACTTTTTCTCAATCTTTATTAGGATTCAAATACATTTGATTTAACATGAATTGAAAATAAATATTTTATTTCTTTTTAGGCTTGTTTCACGCGTGCTCTTTTTAACACTATTGTAACAAGCCAACTTCTAAAATTGACTCTAATGTGGAGTGTCTTGGGAAATGTCAACATAAACTGAAGCTGTTGACAGCCTCGTTTAAAGAATCATGTAAGCTCTTATTCAAAACACGAACACAACGATTAATAACTGGATTCGTTCGTAAAACCGTGAATCCAGTGCTCCAGAAGACAATTGTTCTGATTTTGTTCAAGAGATCATGGAAAGAAACCCATTAAAAAGGGAAAAAGATACAGTCCACAACATTTCTAATGATAGCAGCGTTTTTACAATCATACGCAAAATGTATAAGCCGTTTACTATCAAAACGGAAAACGAAGAAAACCTTACTATGCACGAAACTGACTTTTTTTTAAAAACTCAAATTTTAGAAACGCGATTTACGTTGTTTCAATATTTATTCGAGTCTATTGCCATTGAGTAAAATGTAAGATTTCTTATCTCTCGTTTTTAATCCATCTGTTATTGAGGAACAAACGAAGCTGTTGTACAGTCATTCGGTTGTATAGATCGTGAGAAACGTGCAATGCCATCACCGGAATTTGAGCTCTAGATCTCCCGAAAACACGTCGAGCTTGCTTCCAGTTACACCACGAAGGCATGAGGAAAGGAGGAAGAAAATAATTTAACCCGTTTAAAAGCAATAAATGTAGATCTTAAGAACAGTACCTTTTTATTTCAAAATTTGATTCAATCAAATGATAATGCACTTAATTTATGCTGTATTTATATACAGTTTTTCTTGTTGTTGTCGTGTCTACGTTGAAGCCTTTCAAATAGTCCCATGGGTGAAGACGATAGCCTTGGCAATCTGCAAAATGTTATCCTCGTAGAGGTTCGGTCTCTTACACGATACCCCAGTTTTTAACAATTCATCAAGGATGGCCAAACAATAAATGTATGCAGCTTTCAATTCTATTATCACAGTTTCTATAGGTTTTCCTTTCTTCTCTGTTAATTATCAATCTTCTGTGATGGATAGTTCTAAGCCTGACTATTGTTTCAGTTATAAGTCGATCTCCACTGATGTTATGGAGTCATTAGGTTATTTTGAAGCAGGAGATGTAAAAAATGTGCAACGCTTTTGCCAGGACTCGAACCTGGACCTCTCGAATACGCGCCGAGTGTTACACCACGAAGACATGCTAAGTACTAAGGCGAGCTTGGGCTTGTCAGAAGAGTGGACTATGCTATACCTACCTACCCTTATCGTGCGTTATTGGAATTTGAATGTTGCGTGAGTCTGTATTTGGCCGTGGGATTTGCGTCAGAGAAGGTGACATTTACGTTTTTATTGTTGCTGAGATTTCCAGCCTCTTTTACCAGTTTATCTACGTTCCCGTGACCTGTAGTGTTGACATGCCCTGGCAATTATTTAACAATGCAGACCTTATGTTACTTCTAAATCCTCGTTTAAGCGGAAGTGGATCTCGTTAGTAATAACTTGGTGATTCCGTTGGTGATGTTAGAAAGAAGAAAAGAAATTACAAACGTGCTTTATTTAGTATTTAACAGTGAAGTTATAAGGTATTTCTCCCGCCTTCTTAGCATGCCTCCGTGGTGCAGTGGTCAGCACGCTCGGCGCGTATTCGAGAGGCCCGTGGTTCGAGTCCCGGCGAAGGTGTTGCTCATTTCTCATCTCCTGCTTCCAAAAAACCCTAATGTCTCTACAGTGCCGCCCGAACTAAAAGAGGTGGTGGATGACAATTCTCGACCACCAGGATTTATTGATTGTGTTCCCTAATCCCGAGTCGCTCTTTAAAGGGGAAGTATGTAAGGTGTATTTATCCCGCCTTCTTAACATGCGTTCGTGGTGTTACACGAAGGCATGCTAAGAAGGCAATACAGAATGTCTGCACGCATTCGAGAGGTCGTCGTATTCGAGAGGTATTCGTCGTATTCGAGAGGTATGCAGCGCGTATTCGAGAGGTTCGTGGTTCGATTCCCGGGGAGGGCATAGCTCATTTTTCAAGTCTCCTGCTTCCAAAAATTCCTAATGTCTCTACAATGTACGTAATTAAAAACATTAAATATTTTTTTATAGAATTATGTTGTATACTTCTCAAATCTATTTTTTCACTTTAATGCGTTTCACTTTTCACTAGTTACTTGTCATTCGGAAAAAAGCAAAATATTATTCTTTCATATTTAATCTGTCTGTTATTAATTATTGCTTAAAAATAGTAGATGCAGTTCTTCAAAACATTACTACGATTATCATTATTATATACCGCCATAGCTTGGAGCGTCACATTCTGTTTTTATGTATCACTTTAGTGTTTATATCACTTTTTTCAAATGGGTTGCCACTCGGCAATGTTTAAGACATTTATTTGTGCTTCGGATTTAATAAAAGAATTTAGCTATTTAAAAATAAATGTATTGCCCGATATATTAGAATGTTTTTATCATCCACTTTCCAGTTCGTTGCTATTTGGAGAAGCGTAACTTGTTTATTTGTTTAAAGTTTAATCTGGCTGTTATAGATTTAATTTAAGCGATTCAAATGCAATAAACGCAGTTCTTTATCTCTGTTATTAATGACTAGCTGTATAAGATATTTCTCCGCCTTCTTAGCATGCCTTCGTAGTGTGGTGGTCTACACACTGGGCGTGTATTCCATAAGTCCGTGGTTCGATTCCCGTCGGAGGCGTTGCTCATTTTTCATGACTCCTGTTTCCGAAAAATACCTAAAGTCTCTACAGTGGCGCCCGAACTAAAAGGGTGGTGGATGATGATTCTCCACACCCAGGATTTGGCGATTGGTCACCTTAAACCCCAGTCGCCCTTCAAAACAGGGGGTATATAAGGTATTTCTCTCGCTTTCTTAGCATGCCTTCCTAGTCTGGTGGTCTGCACACTGGGCGTGTATTCCAGAGGTCCGTGGTTCGATTCCCGGTGAAAGAGCTGCTCATTTTTCATGAGTCCTGCTTCCTAAAAAATACCTAATGTTTCTACAACTGCACCAGTGAAATTACACCAGACGTATTTATTAGTAACTTGTTATAACTTGTTAAGTATTATATATTTCTGTTCTGTAGTAAAAATTTTAGACGGCTGGCGTCGAGGTTCAAGACTAAGGGCCCTTTTGGACCAAAAAATTAGGTCACCAAGAACTCTAAAAATGTGTTACTTTTTAAAAAATTTGTGATTTTGCTATTTAATTTTCTCTGTGGCGTAATTGGTGTAAGTGTGCATAAAGTAACGTTTAATACTAAAGTCAAAAAGACAAAAAAACAGTTCTTTAGGTCATCTTGTTGTGAAATCTGAACATTGACATGATAAAATGAGATAAGACAGGACAAAAATATAAGAAAATGTGTGGCAAGACTTAACAATCTATTCGAAATTCTAAAAATATGCTACTTTTAAAAATTATCTAATTTTATTGCTGCATTTTAGTATGGGGCGTAAAGCCGATGAAAGCGACGTTTAATAATAAAAGACGGAAAAGATGTGTTAGCCGGAGCGAGTCCAAACTGTGAGCTCAGGGAAAGCATAAAGGGAAAATGTTTTTTAGGTATTTGTATGTTTTCGTCAAGTATGTTTTTCATTTCAAGTGCAAATTTACTTCAATACACTTTCGTTGCATATTATTATTATATGCGTATTTTATTTAAATAATAAAATAATAAGCTTAAAAACGGATATTTAAAATTTTTTAAAATTAATTTTTCTGATTTTTTCCCCCAAAACCTATTATGAGTATTTTAGCCTATAGATGAATGTGTCTAAAAATAAAATAGCAATTTTTCAAACGCCCTTTTTGCTTCCCTGTACGAAGTGAAAAGGAAGTATCGTAATCGCGAAAAGTTTCAGGTATCATATTTCAACGAAAATATCCATTTTGACCGCTATCGAATGCAATTTAACGATGTTTATGCCTGACATCTGTACGTGAGTACATGATAAAGGACTCTTTTCCTCCCCCCAAAAAAATTATAAAACTGCTTTAAAATGAATTCTCAAGAGAATTTTTCGTGGTGTCTGTACGTACGTACGTATCACGCGTAACTCAAAAACGAGTAGCCCCAGAACGTTGAAATTTTCTATGAAGGACTGCTATAACATGTAGATGTGCACCTCGTATTTTGGTTGCAATCGGCCGCACCAAAAGTATATAAATATGTGTATATGCTACTCCGGTCAATGAGTTCAGTTTCTTTATTCTTATTCGTTTGTAAATTGTGCATTTTTTTGCTTTAAAAATGTTTAAATTATGTTGTTCTTAACTTTCGGTTAAGGTTTTTATGACTTTAGTAAATCTGCATGCAATATTTGTGGAATTATCAAAAATGTAAAAGTTGTTGAAGTGCCGCTAACCCTAATTATTTTTGCTATGGCGGCCATATTTGTTTACATTTGAAACTTAGCACAATAGCACATTTATTGTCAATCTAGAGAAAGTAAGCATCGCAAAAATAAAGATAAACACTTCTTTTATTATTGCAAATTAAATCATGCTTAATCCATTCTGGAACTTATTCGAGGAAATAAGTGTTTAAGATTTACAGTATTTTAACAGAATATGTGGAAACGGTTAGATAATTCTTCAGATGATATAAATTGTGTGCATTCTATTCGCTATGGTAAACAAATATAGTGAAGTTTAAAGAGTGCATTTATTCTATTGTGGTTTATGCGCTATCGACGAAGTACATTTAATTCAATCCAATAAGCTTAAATGGAATGCAAGAAAAAATACGTAAAATTTAATATTTAATATTCCGTAAAAGGAAGTTATGTGGTGTATACATCAGATTTTTCCATAATCAACGAAACCTGAAATGAAAGAATAACTCTATGATATATACACATATGCATTACATGCTATTAAGTCAATTAATCCTAAACAGCAATCCACATGTTATGATTCAGATTTACATATATAAGACGAGTCAGAAATATGCGTACGATCTTCTAGTATATAATAATATATCAAATATTGTAAAATTTGATATATCTAAAATATTATATCAAATTCGAAACTTTATTTTTTTCTTTTCAGGTATGAGTCACATTTTAAAGCTTATATCATTAGCAATATGATACTGAACGCGCAGCAGCAAGTTACGGTTGCAGTGGGAATGCTTGCACTCGCAATAATCCTGATGCCATGAAAATGGAAGGATGGGATTTTAATGCTATATTTTTGTCTTCGACTGCGAGAAAGTGAAGAAAACATCTACTTACAACAGGAAACATCTAGGAAAAAGAACATCCTGAAACGACTCGCAGTAGCATCGATGCAACAACGTCGTAATAATTGTGGAAACGTTCCAAACGACCAGCAGTTTGAAGTACTGTATATTCTGGTGTATAATGCACACCTTTAATTTCAAACTACATTTTCTAATTTTTAGGGTACATTCGCCATATACCGCGCACCCTTTCCTTTATGAAGAAACTTGAAAAGTAAATGTGCGGTGCAGTTATCTTTTGAAGTCGTCCATTCGAAGATTTTTCGCAGGCTTTTGAACAATGGTATACTGAATTGAAAAGGAAATGCTTGAGAAACTAAATAATTCTGAAAAGAGGGTGAGTTGTATTCAATGCAGATGTGCACAAGAATGTTATTCTACGGTTTCGAAAATAAAGGAAGTAATTTGGTGTACGAATATACTTCCGACTCAAATGAATTCAAGGAATTAAGAGTCAGGTATTTTATCCTTCTTTAATCATTTGGAGCCACGATTCCATGATTTGTAAGTAAACATCGACGGCTTTAGTCAAATTGTATTTTCTTTAAGACCGAGGGCTTTCATTTTAGATCATGCGATCAGACATGTAGCCATTTTTAACACTATCTGTACATATATGCAAACCAAATATATATATTTACTTTTTGGTTGAAACCCTTCACTTTCAGTGTAACGTGGGTGGCTTTAATTTGGTTTACTTCTAGGGCCAACCCCTGTTTTATTACAAGGGAGCAGTGCATTTCTGAGATGATGGGCTTTGGAGACATCTTCGTTGCTCGTCTGTGCTTTAAACTTTCTTTTTCCAACACCTTGAACACCTGGATAAACACCGACACATGTCAAATTAGTATTCACCTGCCATTAATGAAAACAAATAGCTAGTCTTTTGCTCAGGTTAAGCGTTAAACATTTAAAACAAAACATCCCCATTTTTAGCTCGCAAACAAGGTTAAAAGATACCGCATAATGACGCAACGATCACTTTCACCTTCGACGAAAGCACCCCCTCGAGGATAAACCAAGGCAGCTCTTGAACCACCTTCATTGCGGTTTTCTCTTATCCTTCACTGCAATGATTTTTCTTATGTCAGAGTACTGTAAATTCGAAACTTGGAAGCTGAATGCGGATGAATATGTTTAAAGAGTTAAACAGGACGCTATGCCATCAAGAGAGGGGTTGAATCCACATTAAAAGCTGCAACTTGTCGATCTCTCTTTTAGCCAGATAAATTATTCTTAAAATCTAAAATGAAATATAATAAAATAATAAACATTTGCTTTTTTGCAACTTCTAAGCCACTTTGCACATTATTTTATGATATACTGAAATGAATAAATGTGTTAAAATATAATTAATATTAGTATAATTTATTATATTACTTTAGTACCACTTTTAATCACTCAGTATTGTTTTTCAGATCCAATAAATATATCAGTAATTAGGCGCATTCTTTTAGTTTGCTGTCGTAATATTGTATCTTTCTTGTTTGTTGGCCGTTAATCAAATGGCGTCGAATTTAAATGATAAGTTTCGTTTTTTTCGTTTTTTTTAAATATATTTCTTTAATAAATTCAACTACACCCAGTTTACACAAATCAAACTGCTAGCGTATAATAATTAAATATTCATACATAAAAACTAATAATAATCCAATAACGTAGTTTAATTAAAAGTAAGTATTAAAACAGCTATAAGTCAGATATATTCTAGCGATTAAATTCTATAAGCAATAACTCGAAAGCCTGTTGCCAACGCAGGGCAACGAATAGTTGTAAATAAAATTACGAGAAGCTTGAAACTAAATATTTCTCTTACCTTAAACTTCGTTAATGCTTTCTGCTTTCTTTTTCTTTACGTAAACTGTTTTATGTTCTTATTTGCTAGATTATTTTTAATGAACTTCAAAACAAACACCAGCAATAGACATTTATTAACGAAAATTTGTTTTTGAAGGGCATTTTATGATTTATTTTAATAACTGATTAATATTCTTCTCAATAAAAACTTCCGTCTTTTCTTCAATTGGCACTATTAAAATTGTGAAAATTTATTTAAATTAAAGTATAGTAGGTTCTTTCTTAGCAGAACGCTATTTCTTAATAGTTATTCTCTTTTTCTTAGCAGAAGAGTATCAAAAAGAATTAAGAGGCTATTGCAAATTAAAGCTGACATTTTATCTTACGCCCACCAGCGGCCGAGCGGTAAAGTTGCTGAACACTGGTAGTTCGGTCCGAGGTTCGAATCCCGCGAACGGGCTGGCTGCATGGGCGTTTTCGTGGTTTTCCCCATGTGTAACGTGTATACGAGCCAGTTTCCCTTAGAAAGTCCTCCACGAAAGGCATCCCTCCCCTTAGGCAGATAGCCCTAGTGTGCTTTGCCATAATTAAATACACCACACCACCACCATTTTATCTTACATATATATGTATGTATAATTAGATATATATATAATGCAAAATAAAATAAGATAAAGTAAATACTAATACGTTTACAATGCATCCCATATTCAGTTCTGTGTAACTTATATGCAAAAATCAAAAACACAGTGGCAAACTGCAAAAAAAGGGGTCAAAACATGCCAAAACCAAAAATGAAAACAAAAAAAATTACATCTTTCGCTGTATCGTCATCAGGGGGTTGGTGAAAGGAAATAAATTAAACAAAAACAAAAATAAAAATCCCAAAGGTTTTCAGATTTTAAATTACGTCCGAAGGGGCGTTTATTTAACAGTCTGTGTGTTACCCTTATTTATTAAATATCACGTTCTACGTACTCAAAATTCAGTTCAAAAGTAATACCGCAAAATAATTTTAAAATGAACATATCCTTTAGAATTTCCGATACAGAGTCTCGCGCGCTGGAAATAAAAAAGTTTTTTTTTTTTTTTTCGTACAGTGTTGCCATTCCTCGCTTTGAAACCGTTTAATTTTTTAATCAAAAATTCGTTGAAGTGTTACAAAATATGAAATCGATAATAAAACAAATTTCAATTTCAAATTTGGGTTTCCACATGCCCATATTCTATGGAAGATTACGTTATTCAAATTTTGATGGCTTTAGGTACGTTTTTTTACCACTATGCGAGAAACATACATACATTCATGCAGATTATTCATTATTTAATATCTTTAAATATAATACATGACGATAATATTTGGTGGCAACAATTTGAAAAGTGATTCGCCGTTTTTAGTTTTCGACGCAAAATGCCAAAACGAATTCAATAGTCCTTCAGGGCAAATTTAACCTTTGGGTTAATATATTATTAGTCCAAAGAAACATAAACGCCTGTTTCTGTGCGAATAAAGACACGAATTAAAGGTTAAAATTTAAAATAATCTAAAATAATTAAATTAAATTTAAAATAAATTAAAATTTGATTTAGAAAATAAAAATTTAAAAAGAAAAAAGAAAACAAAAATAAAAGAGGAGTTCGTTCTTAAATTCTGTAACATTAGAGAAACAAAAGTTTTGAAATGGGAAAAAATATACTGGACCTTTATCACCGTCAGAGCAGCTGTTCCACTTGGAGATGGTGCTTAACAGCCTATTTAAACCCTGTCAATGATTCTAATTTTGTTCCCTGATATACCATTATCTTGCAAAAATATATATATTACTCATCTGTTTTACTGCTATTTGTTCTAGTAGGGTGCCATGTAGTTATTTAGTCAATTGGAGAGGCCAAGATTGTATTGGACCTGTAGTAAATTTCTACTAGAATTTTTTTTTTTTTTTTTTAATTTTCATTTTTGATTTTGGTCAATTTTACCCCCTTTTTCTTGCACTTTGCCACTCTACTATGGTGGCTGAATTCTGGTTTTGTTTTTCCATATGGTTAATTTGGAATTAAACAGGGAAAGAATTTTAAACGCATTTATTTCGCAATGTTATTACTTCTTGTTGCTGCGTTCAGTGTGCAGTTGAATTGGGTTTTGTACATTCTTCTCCGTATATATTTTTTGTATTTTTTGTAATTTTGTATTTCAAACATCTATAATTCTTCAGGTTTGTTGGTTTTATTTTACATATTTATAGGGAATACAGAATTTTGCTGGCTTTGAATTTCATTTTTGTCATTACATACAAAAACACACACACATATTTCTATTAATATATATAGATAGATAGAAATTGAGTGTATTGTTGATACAAAAAATAAGGCTGGATATCTGGCACTTTTTACTTCCATGTACAAAGTAAAGGAAATACTGTAATCACGAAAAATTTCGGGTATCACATTTGAAAAAAAATATCCATTTCAGCCACTCTCGAAACCATTGGAGCAATGTTTCTGCGTGATATCTGTACGCATGGGCAGAATAAACGGCAGTTTTTGCCAACAAATATTGTACAATGGGTTTAAAAAGATTCAGAAGGAAGTTTTTTCTTAACATCTGTAGTGTGCATGTATGTATGTATGTATGTATCTTGCACAACTCAAGAACGAGTAGCCGTAGAACGTTGAGATGTTGTATATGGGACTACTATAACATGTAGTTGTGCACCTCCCTCTTTTTGCGATCGGCTGCATTTTTTGCTATCGGCATATATATATATATATATATATTCCCTCTCTCTCGGCGAGCTTAGATTTTTTTTATACTTATATGTTGGTAAATTGTGCATTTGTTTGCTTTAAAAGTGATTGATTTATGTGGTTTTTATGTTCCGGTTAAGGTTTTTATGCCTTTAGTTAATTTGCATGCAATAGTTGTAGAATTATCAACAATTTCAAAGTGGCGAGTTAAGCTAATGAACCGCCATTTGTTTACATTTGAAACTCAGTAGAATAGTGAATTAAGTGAGTTTCTGCATGTTCAGTGCCTTTTTGTTGGGTTGGACCAGAAGTAAACTTTCAGTTTTGTGCACCGAAAAATCTGCCTTCTTGCCCGCTGGCCAAATTGCTTAATTTTGCATAGAAAATCTAATTTTCATTCTAAATTTTCTTTAACTGTTTGAACTGCATTTGGTGTTTTGGGTTTTTAATGAAGACTTTTGGAGGTTTTATGCATTTTTGCTTTGCCGCGAAGTATCATTTTAATTAATTGGATGAGAAACATATCTCTAATGAAATTCTAGAAAATACGTTTAAATAAATTGTAGTAAAACATGTGTATAATTTAAGAACAAGGAGGTCATGTGGTGTCCATCAGATGATCATCGTTATTCGAAGCTCTTTTGACCTGAAACATTATCTTTATTCTGTAGCACACTAATATATTTTATGAAACATTAGCAGTTTTTTGGCAAATGGAGACAGAATATATCACAAAGCGAAAATAACTAAACACGTGTCCATTTTAAAAAAGTTACAGCATGAACTATCTGCATGTTAGTGCATGACAAGAAGAAGCGGTAGATAAAATATTCACAAAGCAAAAACAAACGTTAGAAAACGAAATATTACGCTGCTGACGTTAGATTAGTAGCTAATTGCTCAAGAGAGGGACGCAATATCTCTTCGTCGCTGTTATTTTATTTAAATTTTCGATTTAACTATGATTAGACGAAAGGATTTACTTTCACATTTGGTATAATATAAGCAGGGTCGAATTTACATATAAGCTACACAAGCTATAGCGTAGGGCCCCCACTTTATTTTGCCCCCCCCTCCAAATTAAAATATAGTATAAATAGTATTAAAACATATTATAACAGACTTACAAAGAGTCCCATATCTCAAATATCTTAGGGCCTTATCAAGTCTAAATCTGGCTGACGCATTTCAGAAAGCTGTATTATACGCATTTAGGGTAGAAAGGGGTAATGATCAAATTAAAAGCGATACTTAACGATCTGTTGACAATTAGTTTTATTTTACTCCTTATGTTATATGTACGTATACATATGTACATGTAATTGCTTTATTTTTCCTTTATCAAAATTTCACTTTGGGAGAAAATTACAGTTTGTTTCTTTGATCTGAACTTTGTTCTCTTTTAGGCTCCCCCCTCCTTCGTCCAAGTTTGTTCTAACAGGTAATTACAGAAGGCGGAGGAAAAAGGAAAAGTGTAGGCTCCCTCGTTTTTTCTTAGCCACAGCACATACATACTATGTATCAGAAATTGCAGACGAATTATTCCAACTCCATCCATCATCCCATGTCTCAGTATCGCAGGACGATAAACCTGACAACCCACTCCTAAATCTCCCCCTTTCTTCTCGTTTCACAATATCTAGACAACCCCCTTTCGAATTCGCGACACGTTCGTATAATATCTCCTAGGCCAAGGTAAAGGAAAAGTGCGAACTTAAAGAAAGAAAATGATAATAAAAAGAGAAAAAAATTCTTAAACGAGTTAGAAACACTTTCTTTAACGAGCTCCGTAGAAACCAGGTCAGCCGTAGCAGAAGAGCATTCGAGCCAACAGGTAGTTGTCTCAACAGAAAGGGGCCCCCTTCAAAGGCTCGTGTGGATCACGTGATCTGCCGCAGGTTAACCCCATTTCATTATGCTGTTGCCAGATTCGACATCGCTCATCTTTTTAAAATGCTTGGGTGGCAACGCTGTAGGCTGAAACTGACTTGAAATTCAATAACTTTCACATTCCATATACAGCAAATTTGGTTTTATCCTGTACCGACGTTACGGCTTAATAATCGAAATTTGTAACGGTAAGAGAAGGAAGAATTTTTTTCATTCCGTACACGTAGTAACGGGAATTTCAACGTCTGAAATCATTTCTTCCGGAAAATCCAAGCTCGTGGTGAAGAGAGCTCATTTTCTATTCATAATAATTTTATGATTATCCTATATACTCTCTGCATAAAACGTTTATTAAAACTCGACAAACCAGATTTAATTTTTGTCCTGAAAAGAATAAAAAATAAATGGATGACACCGAAAATCGATTAAACATTTCTAATCGCTCTCCATCGCTGTTTCTTGCAAACTGTATTCGTATGTTTTTTGTTGTCGAAACAGAACAAACGCTCCTATATACTCGTAATATTTTATTGCTTCTCGATGGCAACGAAACTACTACTAAAAGCAGTCTGGGAAATGTTTCATTGTTATTATAAATTACCGATATTATATAACGAAACCTCTTTTGAAAATGATCTGCCGATTTAAAAAGTACGAGTATTCACAGTTACCTTTTTAATGCTAAATGAAAAATTAAACAGTAGGAGGTATTAGCTATTCTTTGAGAGTTTAAATATTATCTTTCAGAGCTTATTATCTATAGCTGCAAACAATCCTCTGCATTTGTTTGCATGTCTTGTTTTCGTCCAAAGGGGCAATTTGCTTAGGAGGGCTACTAATTTCGTTTTGGCATTTTGCTTTGATTCACTATAAACGATGAATCCTTTTTAATTTCTGTTGCCACCAAATATTACAGCCCTGTGTTATATTTCAAGAGATTGAATAGTGAATAATCTGCATAAATGTATGTATGTTTTTCGTATTGTGATAATACAACTGTACCTGGAGCCATCCAATTTTGAATAACGTAATACTCCTGTGAATATGGGCATCGGGAAGCCCAAATTTGAATTCGGAATTTGTTTTATTACCGATTTCGTATTTTGTAACACTTTAACGAATTTTGATTAACAAACACAACAATTTCAAGGCGAGTAATGGCAATACTATACTGAAAAGAAAATATTTTTATCTCCAGTGCGTGGGACTGTGTATCGGAAATTCTAAATATAAGCTCACTTTAAAATAATTTTGCGATATTGCTGTTGAACTGAATTTTGTGATTTAAGTGCGAAGAACATGATTTTAAGTAAGTAAAGGTAACACAGGAAACTTTAAAAAAAACGCCCCTTTGGGCGCAGTGTAAAATCTGAAAGCTTTCAGATTTTTTTTTTCCATGAAACAAACCATTATTCACTAGGCATAATACAAAGTGTCATCAGCTATGGACTAACATCAATCAAAACAAGGACAGTAACCTAACATCAATCAAAACAAGAACAGTAACCAATGCAACGTCGTTCATCAGACTATCAGTTACTTCATTACAGTCATTATTTCAGTTACTTTGAAAGATCTAAATAACTCCTATTCAATGACGTACTCAGCTATGTGCAGAGATTTTACAGTAACGAATACAGTCAACATTCTAAAGTTACTAAGGGTATACGTTGCTTAGATCCACCGATCATATAGGCCAGTAAACCAAGAAATAATATATTCCAGCATGGAATTATTGTTATTATTGTCTACGTGGTAGTATGTTAGCATGGCGAACATTTATCCTTTTCCTAGCGATATGTAAAGACGTCCAAATTAAGATCACCAGACCCAGTATTTGTTACGCTAGTTTTCCCCACAAAACCCAATCAAACTTGAACTCGCAGATTGGCAGTTGAAATATTGTTCCATTGAAGACCAGAATTTTTCACAGTAGTTGGATTATTGCTAATTATATACTTCAGACTCACTTGTAGAAAAATAAACATAGTGTTATGAATTTTGCATTTACATAGCTAATTTTTAGTAGAATTATAATTAAAATTGTTTTATTTCCCCGTGCAATGCAGCGCGTTATAAATTTTAAGAGATATCTACGAAAAGTAGAAATATACACTGGTGTGCAAAACTTAAGCAACAGGTGTTCTTTTGGCCATAACTCCACAAATAATCATCTGAGAGACATGAAATTCAGAAATGAGAAACAGAATTTTGTATTTAAACGATGACAAAAGAATAGTAGCGCAAAAATGAATACAATGCCTACAGTATGGAATCAAACAAAAAAAGGCTTTATTGAAGTTATAGTATCGTTACACATGATTGTCTGCACAAGAGGAAGAACAACAAGCAAATGTTTCTTAGTATGGGATATGCCCTCCTGTTACTGCAATGGTTGCTTCGCACCGTCTCTTCATACCCAGCACCATATTGTCCAACAAATCATCAGGTAAGAGTGTCCATTCCTCAATCAGCGTCTGTTCAGTTGTTGGGTGTTCCCGGAGGATGTAATCGTGCCGCAAGTCGTCTCCCTAAAGCATGCCACACATGTTCTATGGGATTTAAATCAAAGGAATACGGTAGCCAATCCATTCCAGTGATATCTTCCCTTTCCAGTAGCTTCTGAAAAACAGGATTCCGGTGTGGCCATGTATTGTCATCCATAAAAACGAAATCTGCTCCAATGGCACCTCGGAACAGACGCGCATGGGGAAGGATTACTTCCTCACAATAGCGATCTCCGGTTACAGAACTTCTGTCGAAAACGTGAAGCTCTGTCCGTCCGTGCAGCATAACGCTTCTCCAGACGAGAACTCCAGGACCACCGTAACGGTCTCTTTCCGTGATGTTGCTGGAATGAAACCGTGTCCCGACCTCTCTCCAAATCAACTGGTGTTGAGAATCTCTTGTAGCACTACAACGACTCTCATCCGTAAAGAGGACAAAACTCCATTGATGAGATGTCCAAGTTTGTGCTCCTTGCATCTCTCTAAACGGTGGCGCCGATGGCCAACTTTCAAACGGATGCAGGGTTCAAAACGGCGGACATTCTGCAAAAGGCTACCTTCTGCGTCTGGATACGGAGCCGTCTGGACACAGTTAACCGCGACACTTGTCGCTGTACACACTTGTTGAGTTATGGCACTTCCTGACTGGTTTCGGGCGCTTTTTGACTTCAGGACGATATATCGGTCATCCACAGCAGTTGCTTCCCTGCGGCGGCAAACACCAACCTTTCTAAAAACTGTACCTGTTGTTTGTAAGGCTTTCCAAGTGCGCAAAACGACACTTTTGTTGATTCCGAGCTCTTGAGCTACACTGGCGACACTATGCTCCTCCTCTAGCTTTCCGATCATTCTTCCACGTGCGAAGTCATCCAGGTCATTTCTTCTAGCCATATTTCATGAAAGAACTCATCTGTACTTGAATTGAATGTCTTTAATTGCGTCTCCGTCCTTCCTTTTATTGTAGTCTCGATCTGAGTGCGCCGACTGCACGTGTTTTGTGTACCGTCACGTCGCCTGTGACGTTTTGTTCCTGACATTTGCATATGCACGATCGTTCTACTGAATTGCGTATTCATTGTACTGATCGAAAGAACCCCTTTTCTTCAATTTTATGGCTATCTGATTAAAATTTACATTGTTGCTCTTTGTTAAGTTTTGCACACCAGTGTACTAGCACGTGCATTTAACAATGAATAAATGAAAGCTATAAAATGCCAAACAGGGAACATCTCATCTCAGTTGTTGTTTAGTAAGCTACTCTTGTTATTGCTGATGGGATTAACTTTCTCTGCGCCGTGAATTGCGTTCTACATATTTAACGTTTTTAGTACTTTATAGCTACTGATTATATTGCGTGATACAGTGATATTCTAAAATTGTACGAATATCTCTGAGGAGAAATCTGGCGTCCTGTTATATTTCTTGCGATAAGCAAAAAATTAACCTTTTATTGGACTTGTGCATTCAATTTCTTACGAACCCGTACACATACAACAATAGAAGCGATCATAGCATGATTATGATAGGGTTCCTCGGCGGCTGGAAGAAGTAAAACGCCTCTTTATATGAATCAAAATTTTATATTTTAAAATGGCTGAGTGCTTCAAACAGTTGTATCACTATTTTTGTACTCATTTTTCTGAATTTTTATGCTAATTTAAGAGACACGTACGGACCTATAAATTACTTCAAAATGCAAACTTCTTTTTGAAGAGTGAACTATTGCTAGGAAAATGCCAATCTGTAAATGCGAGAAAATGGGAAACAATAGAAGATATATTAACACTGTTTAAAAATTTTAGAAGCTTGGGAAAAGTAAAGAAAAGGACAAGCTTGGTATTGTAAAACAATGAGTAAATAAGAAACAGCTAAATATGTTAGGAGTATATAAAAATATCTAAATCTTCAAATAATGGAAAAAATATCGACTCTGAAAACATTCAAGAAGAATCAACAAGAAAAAGAAAATAGCTTTAACATAAATACTCCACGAGACTTTAGTGTCTTAAAGGCTGTACTCTAGTGATTTAAGAAGTTACCTATTTCAGTTAAAAGCTAAATATTAAGATTTATATCGACGACCAATACTTATCACAAGCATGGCAAAGAAATATATTTATTGTTAAATGCGTACGGGTTCACGAGGGACTGATTGCCCATACAACACACGATAGATTGATAAAATATATTTTCCCAAAAGAAACACTTTATAGTTCTGGAATCTTACATAAAAGTACTCATACAGCTCTTCTCAATATCACGTGGCACAGTCAGTAGTTGCCATTTCAAACTCCTAAGAGCGTTAAACACAAGGCAATGCAAAGCGAATCTAAAGAGCGAAGCTCTCCCGGAGATATCTGAATACTCCGAAGTCGATTCTGAACTAAAAACTGAGAAATTGATACTCTCTCTCTGGTCTTATACAGTACAAAGTCTGAAATCCGGACGTCCATTATCCGGACCTCAAAATCCCCATCAACGTTTTTTCTCGTAGGCTTTACGCATGCGCATTTGATTCCCCCCTCCGCGCATAATAAAACATCTGGAGAGTCTTGATTCTTAATTTCACTAAATAAAATGTCTTGTTATTGAAGAAAAAATCATTTTAGTATCAATTTGTACGATCAGTAATTTGGATCCGTTTTGCTGCGTATCTGCTTTGGCACACATCTCAAGCCGAAACATTTCACATAGATACATCGTTGATCTGACGCCAATTTGGCGAATCATTATTTATTATACTTTCCTTTCATCACCGCATGTTTATCAAAATATGACAACTTGAGTAATGACTCATGTAGCGATGCCTAAACAAATTTTTTATGTTAGTAATTGAATAATAAAGGGCGTATGGTGAGCTTTAACAGATTTAAGTTAAATGCGCTAAAATATTGACGAGAAAAAATTTACCGAAAATTTCTTTCCATAGGCTAAAAATAGATTTTATTGACGGTACTCATAGATCCAAAGATTACATTTAGGGCTATTTGAATTAAGGATAACTGATTTGTTATTCACATAAACCCAAAACCAGCGCCAGGGCTCGTATCGTCGCATCGAGTCGCAGAATTTAGGACCCACAGAGACTGCATGAAGCGGTAAGATATTTAGCGCCGGCCCTCAGTAAGGCTTAAGTATATGTGGGAATTTACTTATTCAGAAATCTGATAACCCTTAAGCATGTGCAAGAAATAGAGTATAATAAATAACTAATACAATTCAGGCTTAAGTGCGCAATAGAAGCAAGATAAAATTTAACAGAACAGCTAGTCGCCAAGCTCATAATGCATAGCCAAATATATATAGTGAACCACAAATTTTAAAGGTTTTCGGATATCGCAAAACAAAGGTGAAATTTTCCAATTAACGGATTTTGTAAAGAAATGTGGAGAAGCGGTAATAAATGATGATGATATAAAAAAAGTTTTTCATTGTGATGACGATGCTTTTCAATCATCAGTAAATTACTGAATGGCGAAATCTGTAGTATGATTTAGATCCAGAAAATACCGCTACCGATAGTGAAGAAAGTGACAGAGAAGTTACTGAAAGCGAGAAAATTTCGATTGACAAGTTAGTCGGAATTCTCGAAACAGCAGTTACAGGACTTCAACAATGTAACTAAACAAGAGATTATGTTTGTCTACAGGATTACAGAGAAAGTATTAGCACAAAAATCGAAGCAACTTAAACAACTTACATTGAAAGGAATGTTTACTAAGCTAAACAAATAAATATTAAGCTTTTTTTTTTTTGTAAATTTTGATACCTTTTAGATCATAAATACTTCATTATTTCATAAATCACGATTTCATATTTTTAATTTTATAATTTTCTACATGCCATCTTACTAGATTTAAATTGATGATCTAATATCCCGAAAAATCCCAAATCCGGAATCGCCGAAGTCCCGACGAGTCCGGATTTCGGACTTTGTACTGCATAGTTTTCCTCCCCAGCGCCGTGAAAGTTCTTGTACCTTCAATTTCTCGAAATTACTGGAAGGCATTTATGATTAAAGTTATATATAAGGGTCGGATACGGTTACAGATACAGATAGAGATCCATTACAGTTATTCATTTCCAGTGTCAATAACTGTTATACAGAGACTGGACTAAAATGTTGCCAAATGTTCACAAAGTTTGTAGACTTTTGAGGAATTCTCGCCAAATTTGGAGACAAAAACCAGTCGCCAAATCATCGCCAGCTTGGCTGTCTCGCCAATTTAGCGAGATAGCTATTTACCACAGTGTTAAATAGATTTACCCCTGTGATCTTATTTTTCCGCCGCAGCTTCGCTCTCTTCAGACTTTTCATGTTACGTTATACAAAAATTATTGCAATTTTACATGTGCTCTCACTAAAATTAATTACATTACACAAAATTCGTAACAATATTTAAATTAAAGGAAGTCATAATTCACAATTAAATCCATCAACGTAGAAACAGTGTCAGAGATATGGGTACGGTCAGGTAACTTACTTCAATCTCCAAAAGTGGATGGGGCATTATTTAATTTAAATAGCTTATTAAGAGCAAGCTTGAAGCTATCAAATAGAAATATATCGGAATGAATTTGATGCGTCTGTCATGGATGCATAAAATATCTAAGCCTCAGAAGCTAGCAAAGCAGGTCTAATTGCTAAAGTCCTAATACCACCCATTCTATGACTCGGATTATACCTAAATACTAAATTTTGCAAAATAAGGTGAGAAACTTACCGAAAATTTAAAACATTTACATTGGCGCATTTGTTTCAGTTTGCGCCAAGAGTAATTCACTTGGTTAACTTCTTAATTTAGGGTAACCTATCTTCCTTTCCCTTTCATTGTGCACAATAAGAGAAAATCTGATGTGTACACCACATGACTTCCTTGTACGGAATATTAAATCATACGCATTTTTTCTTGCATTTCATTTAAACTTATTGGATTCAGTTAAATCTACTTCGCCCATAGCGAATAAATTACAATAGAATAAATGCATTCTTTTAAATTCACTCTTTAAAATTGCTTACCATATATATTAATACCATATGCCACCACCATATATTTATATGTACCACCATATATTATATATGTATACCATATATATATACCATATATACCATATATTTATATATGCTTACCATATATAAATCTACTTCGTCGATAGCGCATAAACCGCGACAGAATAAATGCACTCTTTAAAATTCACTGTATTTGTTTATCATAACGACACTCTGGCCCTAGATTCACTTAACAGCGTTATATTTCGTTCATATTATAACTCAGAATGCACAAATTTATACCATTTGAAGAATTATCTAATCGTTGCCACATGTTCTATTCAAATACTATAATAAATCGAAAACGATGTATAAAAGAAATTAAGCAAAAAAAAAAAAACTAAAACGCAACAGTTTTTCACCAGACGATTCAGTATTTCTCATTCAATAAATTTAGTGCTCACTTCGCGAAAAAGCTCAAAATATCTATATTAAAAATTATGAAGTAAATCTAAAACACTTATTTCCTGGAAAAAATTCCAGAAAGGATTAAGCATGATTTAATTTGCAAAAATAAATGAAGTCGTAATCTTTGTTGTTGGGAAGCGTAGTCTCTCTAGATTGGCAACAAATCTATTATTCTGCTGTTTCAAATGCAAACAAATATTTCCGCCATGTGATTAAAAATTAGGCTTAACCGCACTTAAGCAGCTTTTAAATTGTTCATAATTATACAAATATTGCTTTCAAATTTCTTAAAGGCATAAAAACCTTAACCGGAAGATAAGAACAACATAATTCAATTATTTTAAAGCAAAAAATGCACAATTTACAAACATATAAGAGTAAAGAAACTGAGATCACTAAGCCTGGTAACAGAGTGAATATATATGTAAATATATTCACTCTGTTACGTTTGGTGCAACCGATTGCAACGAAAATACGAGGTGCACATCTACATGTTATAGCAGTCCTATATACAAAATTGCAACGTTCTGAGACTACTCGTTTTTGAGTTATGCGAGATACATACGTATGTACGTACGTACGTACAAACACCACAAAAAATTCTCTTCAGAATTTATTGTAAAGCAGTTTTATATTATTTTTTTGGGGAAAAGAGGCTTTTATTCTGTCCTTACGTACAGATGTCACGCAAAAACATCGTTAAATAGCATTCGATCGCAGTGAAAATGGATATTTTCGTTGAAATATGCTGCCTGAAACTCCCGATTACAATATTTTCTTTTTACTTCGTACAAGGAAGTAAAAAGCTGTATTAATAAAAATTTACCAAACTCAGTTAACACTGAGAGCTAAAGTTTTGACAGCTAATTTTTTAAACACTATTCGTGCAATTTTTACGAACGGCACTTTATCATAATTGGTCATAATGTGAGTCGTAGAATCGAAATATGGAAATGAAATCTGTATGTCATTTCAGAAAAGTCCTATTTTGTGTCAAAACACCTATGACAGAATAACGCTACATATAAATCAAATATATATCCTAAGTCACAGTTCCGACACATGAAAAACGCAAGTTAAATTTCGTCAATCTGCTAAATACAACGGAAGATATAAAACTGTCCTTCCCTTTTTTTGTACGGAGTGTATCGTTAAGGAAGTGTTAATTCTACGAGTATTTTGACTTATATAATACACCTCAAAATCTAACATGTTAAACGGGTAAGCATCTTATTTTAAATTAGTATGACAAATCCTGAAAAACTTTCAGTCCTGTGTTGCAAGTAGACAAGTTTAACAAGGTTATGCTGATCCTTCTTATCCCATTGAAAAGCAATTAGAAGTATCTATCAAATCTTCTCTGAACAAAGTCTTCAAGAAATCATTTTTCACCTTCTTTTTATCATTTTCTTCCACAGATAGAATGAAAGAGATGGCCGTCCTTCCTCTGCTCTCGAAACGCCCAACCCAATCGCACCTGCCAACGCAGTTATAGCCACACTTTTTCAAGTTCTCATGAAAAAAGAATGTAAAGGAGAAGGAGTTAGTGACCTCTCCCCTTTTTCTACCCTCTCGCTAACCTCAATTCGGCGGAATTGGAAGTCCCAACATTTCGGCTGAACTTCCTCATGGAATCCTGGACCCCACGCTACCTGTTCAATGACTCCTGCGTCCATTTCCAAAATTTACCCAAGGACGCTCGTGAAGATCATAAAACTGCGCAACTCCGGTCCTATGCCTTCCGGTTAAGGTTTTTATTATGTGAGAAAAAGGTTCTTCATTTCATCTTCACGTGTGTCCTAAATTGTCGAAAGGTTATTTAGTGATTGCTGTCAGTTTTCCGATCGTTTTTGTTCACGTTTATCCCAACAGCGCCCAATGATTAATAGTGAAAATTACTTTCATTATAATTACTTAATGGGATACATGCGTTGAAATGGGTTCTAAGTATTTCCTATATATTTCCTATATATCTAAGGCGTGCCGCAAAATGATAAATCCCATTTTAAAACGGCGTTTTATAGTAAATCAAAATTTTTAATAAATCATGCATAAAAATAGAAAACTTTTCGTAGTTTTATAACATTTCACATTTTACATTCAAAGTACAACTAAATTTCAATATATGGTAAATTATTCGTCTAAAGGGGCTTTGTCTCTGAGGGACTATTGCTTTCGTTTTGCGATTTTGCGTCAAATCACTCTGAATGTCCGTTTCACTTTTCAAACTGTTGCCACCAGTCGTGCATTATATTTGAAGAAATTAATAATGAAGAATATGCATAAATGTTTATATCTTTCTCGCACTGTGATAAAACAAAAGTACCTATAGCCATGCAATTTTGAATAACGTAATCCTCCTCCTAATGGGCATTTGGAAGTCCAAATTTGAAATTTGTTTTATCATCGATTTTGTTTTGTCAGACATTAAATAATTTTTATTAAGAATCTCAACGATTTCAAAGCGAGCAATGGCAACACTGTACGAAAAAAAAAAAACATTTTTATCTCCAGCGCGCGAGTCTCTGTATCGGAAATTCTAAAGATATGCTCATTTTAAAGTTACTTTGCGATATTGCTGTTGAACTGAGTTTTATGGTTTAAGTGCGAAGAACATGATATTTAAATATAAAGGTAACACAGAAAACGTTAAAAAAACGCTCTTTTGGGTGTAATTTAAAATTCAGATTTTCCCTTTTTAAATTTTAACTAAATTAAAATTTTTATTTATTAAATATTTATGAAAAATGGTAGTAATAATGAAACATGGAAAACATCGGTATGTCATTTCAGAAAACTCTGATTTTGCGTCAAAACATCTATGTTTGAACAACAAATTCAAATATATTGAATAAATTCAAATTTGTCTTTTGTTTGAAATTTAAAGTGTGGTATCTGTAAGAAATTTCTCTTCATTTCACTTTGTAATTTAAACGTACTTACAGCTAAATATTACATTTCAACACTAAAATTTATTTCAAATAGTTCTAATATTTTGAATTGATACCAAGTAACAAACAAACAATTAGACCAAATAATGACAACCTATTCTCTTTCTATTATTTATTAAACTTTCTTTCATTCAATTAATTCAGTTTTTACTTCGCAACAAGACAAAAATACATAAAAGCTCAAAATATCTGAATTAAAAATTACTAATTATTAAAAATTAAGTAAATCTTAAACACTTATTTCCTCAAAAAAATTCCAGAAAGGATTAAGCATGATTTAATTCGCAATAATAAATGAAGGCGTTATTTTTGTTGTTGCGAAGCTTAGTCTCTCTAGATTGGCAACAAATCTACAATTCTGCTGTTTCAAATGTAAACAAACATGTCCGCCATGTTATTTAAAACTTAACCGCACTTAAACAGCTTTTAAATTGTTGATAATTGTACAAATATTGCTTTCAGAATTACGAAAGGCATAAAACCCTTAACCGGAAGATAAGAACAACATAATTTAATCATTTTTAAAGCAAAAAATGTACAATTTACGAACATATAAGAGTAAAGAAACTGAGATCACTGTGCCGAGTAGTGGATATATATATAAATATAGTATTTATATACGTTTGGTGCGTCCGATTGCAACCAAAATACGAGGTGCACATCTACATGTTATAGCAGTCCTATATACAAAATTTCAACGTTCTGAGGCTACTCGTTTTTGAGTTATGCGAGATACGTACGTACGTACGTACGTTCGTACGCTCGTACGTACATACGTTCGTACAGACGCCACGAAAAATTCTCTTCAGAATAAATTTTAAAGCAGCTTTATAATTTTTTTGGAGGAAACGAGTCTTTTATTCTGTCCTTACATACAGATATCACGCAAAAACATCGTTAAATTGCATTCGATAACGGTCAAAATGGATATTTTCGTTGAAATATGCTGCCTGAAACTTTTCGCGATTACAATACTTCCTTTTTACTTCGTACAAGGAAGTAATAAGTATGCGTCATTTAGTGAAAAGGGCTCATCGCCCTACAATCAGACACAACCACTAACTTATGAATTTTGAAGCAAAATTTAAAAATTCCGTGAGCCTTTTTCAGGAATCGAATCCGAGTCTTTGGTTATTGAATTGATTTGCTGTTTACTATAACATAACATGAAAGAAAAAGGCTTTCATTTGTATTTTAAAATGATCTAAGAATGTCGTAAATTCTAGAAATGGAATTTTCTCGTTGTAAGTACCTGTATGTCGTGCTTCAGTTGATCCCCTTCGTAAAAATTTTAACTTAAATCTAATTTTTGTAATGAAGTTCTGTACTTGAAAAGGAACTGCTATTTGATAGGTTATGGCAAAACACGTGACAGAATATTTGCTATAAGAGGATACCTTCATGGAGGGATTTCTAATTGAAAGTGGTACATATTCAAGCTACAAACGGGGAAAATACGAAAACCTTACGTATCCACCTTGTTTATCAGAAACTTAGTTCGACACGAACTACCAGCATTCAACGGTCTTATTCATTTAGCCACTAATGAACGAGATAACGGTTTGCAAAGAAAACCAAGTGAGTGCTAGAAGAAGAAATGGTTGAAAGAAGATGTGTAGAATTGATTCAGCTCCTGCTATCAGATTATAAAGAATTTTCGACTTCCAAACGGCGTTTTGTCATGGAGTAAATGGCAGTATATTCTTCTAGTAGTCAGAAGATTCGAACTTTGAAACCCCCGCAAGAGCATGGCTGATTTCTTATTTTTTTCAGGCTCAAACGGTAGCCTTTCAGTTGGACCTGACTAAAATGTAGTGAGCGGTAACTTATCACAATTTGAATTTGGTTGACTGGGTCTCGTCCTCCTCTCCCCATCCGCCTTTTATGTGGGTGAGAACATAAGGAATTTTCTCCTACTTTATCATGAGCTTTCCTGTTTTAACTTGCAGCACGTTCGGCTGGTAAAGAGTTCGAATCCCAGTGACAGCATAACTGAATTTCTATGTTTCTTGACTGTGATGACATTACACAGCTCCACAAAATCATTATCAGGATCACTTACAAAAGCTTATATGAAATATGGATTTTTAGTAACATTAAACATTTTTCCTCAACTTTTTAGCTTTGATCTAGAATGCATTAAATCTATAGGACGCTAACTGTCTAATACTTACTCAAAGTCTTTCAGACACAAGTAGATTAATAAGCAAATTATCGAAAATATTATCATAAGTCTTAAAATGGTTTATATAACTTTTTATTAACTATTTATATGAAAAAGAGGTACAACTTGCGCGCACAAATAAACTCCACTGCGTAAGGATGTTTAAAATAACAAAGCTGAAATTTCAATTGAAGGTGCTGTAGTCCGAACTACACAAATTCGCCTACTCAAGCTGCCTAAAAACTTCAAATTGTAGAGACATTATTTTTTTTTTTTTTTTTTTTTTTTTTTTTAGTACATGAAAAATTAGCAATGCCCTGGCCGGGACTTGAACCTGGAGCTGTCGAATACGCTCTGATTTTGCTACCGTTGCAGCACAAAGGCATGCAGAAAAGAGGGAGAAAATACCTTTTTAATCCTTTCCGGCACGCTACCTTTTAAAGTCGGAGTTTTGATAAAAAAAAAAAAAAAAAAAAAAAAAGGTAGGCAGTCTAATTAGGCCTAGAGGAGTACAAAAGTAAAATTTTCTGAAGATAGCACTTATTGTTTTAATTCTGTGGGTGTGCCCACAAACTGATGAATAGAGCTTCGAAAAGAGTGCTGAAACGAGCATTGTTGTCAATGAACTGACCGATGAGATGCGGAGAAACAAAAAATACAGACTCTCAGCTGTCCTAGATTATCGGTGAGCCCGGTCTGGGCACACCTAGGGTTCGCCGTTTGATTTTAGCAAAAATTTCAAGGTACAAATTTAAAACTAATATAGAATTAGGAGATTAGTATACAGCCAAAAATATAACATAGAAATTTCTTTTCAAACAATTCCTTTTATATCCTAAACAAAATCTGGAAGATTTCTTTGAAAAATGAGGGTCTTAAAAAACTAAACATGGCTAAAACATATGGACTAGTTTGTGTTGAGCTGCCATCTACTATAAATAAAGAAGGTTCAGAGTAAACTATAGTAATCTATAAATCCTTTTCCATTCAATTTTTCTGTGCGTACAGAAGGAAATTTTTAGGTGTGTCCAGACCGGACACACTGTGCCGCAAAGGGTTAAAGAGAGGGATTAGGGGACCTTATCGCCAAATCCTGGTGGTAAAGAATCATCATACACCATATTTTAGTTCGTGCGCCACTGTAGAGTCATTAGTTTTTTTTTTTTTTTTTTTTTTTTTTTTTTTTTTTTAAATAGGAAACACGAAAAATGAGCCCTGCCGTCGCTCGGACTCGAACTTGGACCTCTTGAATATGCGCCGAGTGTGCTACCGTTACACCACGAAGGTAAGCAGAAAGGAGTGAGAAAATACCTTGTAAAATGGTGCATTTTAAAATCGGCTAGCAAAATGGCTGCAGCCGAAATATTACCTGTCGCCACCTCTATATATAAAACATTCAAAATTCTCGACTGAAAACATTGCCATCTAGTTTTCAACTTTTTTAATGCTATGGAAAGGAGAAGTGAAAGTTTAGATCATCATAATTGATAAATTAACATAAAATACTTTACAAATAGTGCTCTTTCCTTTCTTAATCTATATAACTGGCACGTAAAATTGGTAACAAATATTTATGAACATATATATTAAATTACAAACCAGTTATTTTCGTAAAAAGTCCCTAAATGATACATGTTTTTGTCATTACAATTCCATTTCCACTTCAAGTTTATATAAATTTGTATGATTTCAGATGCAATTGGCAATTAATATTGAAATGTTTTAGGCGAACTTATTTGGACAAGAGGATTTAACCAAATTAAAATTCTCCTTTCTTCGCCACCTTCTGCCAAAGCCTTCTATTCCAATTTTTACTGTGCCTGTGGTAATTACATCTTAGAATATCTTCAAAAGAAATAAATTACTTTTTTCTTCTCTAAGTGCTTTCCAGATTTTGAATTTTCCTACACCTAAGCAATGAGATAAAGAAGTCCATAGATAATAAAATTACCGCAGAGTTACGTAAAAGAGTGAAATCTGTAAAAATAAATTAGGTTCTTAACAGTCTGGGAAGACATTTAAGCGCCAGAATCGGACTAAGTAACGGAATTAATCCGGCGCTCGGCGTTCCCGAGCCCTAAACGTGTAATTGAATTTTGTAATCTGGAAGCTGTGTCGCTGTGACCGTAATTACAATGTCATTTACAGGTGCGTTTCGCTGAAGACGAATAAAGTAGGCTTAAATTTAAAGGCATCGAAAATGCTGAATGAAAACCTACAATTTAGCGGGAACGTAACAAGAAACAAATATAAATTCCGTGAATTCATTTCGCAAAATTTCACGATGCTATGTTTATCACAGAAAATGTGAAGGATGTAAAAGATATTTTTAATCATTTTCAGATATTACATTACTAGAACAAAATTTTAAAATGCCCACCAGTAAAAGATTTGAGGACGAAAAAACATGGTGCAGAAAATTCGCCAACATCCATCTACATCAACTTCCCTGGATTTTTTACTTCTTTGTACGAAGTAAAGGAAGAATCGTAATAGCGAAAAACTTCGGGTATAATATTCAACGAAAATATCCATTTAAACTACTCTCGAAAAGATTTGAATGAAGTTTTTGCGTGACATCTGTACGTACGGACAGAATAAAGGACAGTTTTTGCCAAAACAGGATTATAAAATGGATTTTTAAGATGGATTGAGAAGAGATTCCTTTTCTTAAACGTCTGTACGTACGTACGTATGTATGTATATATCTCGCATAACTCAAGAACGAGTAGCCGTAGAACGTTGAAATTTTCTGTATAGGGCTTATATAACATGTAGTTGTGCACCTCCCTTTTTTGTTACAACCGGCTGCCCTAATTATATATATATATATATATGTATTCTCCCTTTCATACCTGTCTCGATGAGCAATTTTTTTATTCTTATGTGTTGGTAAAAATTATGCATTTTTTGCTTTAAAAGTGATTGCAATTTGTAATTTTTAATGTTACGGTGAAAGTTTTTATGCTTTTAAGTTACTCTGCATGTAATAGTTGTAGAATTGTCAAGAATTTAAAAGTTCAAGTGCTGGGTTAAGCCTAACGAAAGGTCATTTGTTTACGTCTGAAACTCAGCAGAATTGTTAATTCAGTTTCTGCACCTCCAACGTCTTTTTGCCGAGTGGGACCAGTAACCAGTAAGTAACCAGTAAGTAAACTTTCCGTTTTGTGCACCAAAAAAATCTGTCTTTTTTGTCGTTTGCCAAATTGTTTGTTTTTGCTTAGAAACTCTAATAGTAAAAATCTTTTTTTACTGTTTTAGTTGTATTTGGTGTCTTATATTTTTCTGTATTTTACAATTTTTAAAGAAGATATTTTGAGTTTTTATGTATTTTTGTTTGCTGCGAAATGAGAACTGAATTAATTGAATGAGAAACATATCTCTAATGAAATTCGAGGAATTAAGTTTAAACGAAATGCAGCACAAAATGTGTATAATTTAATAGGCCATGCAAGGAAGTCATGTGGTTAGATTATTACATGTTATTACATGTTACATGGTTAGATTATTACGTGCATACATTATTACATACAAGGAAGTCATGGGGTTAGATTCATAAGATTATTTTTTATAGCGAAGCAAAGCGCAAAACAATTTCCAAGCCACATTCGCTAAAGCTTGCTGAGATTATAAGCAGCATTAAATTAAACATCTCAAGCTGTTTCAGCGTTATTATGTATAATGGAGGTTTAATAATTCCATTTATTAGGTAATAGATGGTTTCGCAAACAGACGCGCCATTTTTCGAGTTTCCGCTAAAGTTAATCGTCATAATTTATGATTTTGCGACATGTAAAGTCTACAGTGGTGTAATGGAACATGAGCGTGATTCTCCAAAGCGCCAATTCAACAGATGTGTTTTTGGTTATTTTATCTTCACGGAAAAATCGATTAACGGGTGCATTTAGCAAGATATGTTACCAGAGTGGTTTGTTCCCTCAGTTGAAAGAAGCGGTTCCCGGCTACATTCTGTAGTAAGACGGTGCTCCACTACACCGGCATAAAAACTTACACCATTACCTGAACGATAGTGTACCCCATTGCGGTACTGCCGTGCTGGGTCAAACGATATGCCATTGATTTGTTGGCCACCGAGGTCTCCAGATCTAACTTCATGTGATTTTTTTCCTATGGGGTTTTGATAAACGCAAAGTGTTCGTTCCTTCATTTCCCCAGGACTTAACAGCAACTGAAGCAGCGACTGGAGTGCGAGAGTCACTAACGACTGTAACAGGAGTACCGCAAGGATATTTCCCGTGTCACCCCAAGGGCACACATGGAATATCTGTAGAAACTTGGATGACTTTAGTTTCACTGTAAATTTGATTTATCAAAATAAAATAATTACAGCGTTAGCAGCTATGGTTTCTTTTTGTCCCATTCAGTATGAATCGCCCTGTTTATGGATTGGCCGTTTGGAGGGTTTCAAGAGAGATATCTTTTTGGATGGCATTTTAATTGGTAAAGCTTGTACGTACCTTGCCCCCCAAAAATGCCACAGTTCTATATCTCCCGTTTTACTGGGGCGATTGACGAACTTCAACTTGCGTTTTTCATGTCTCGAAAGCGAGACATAGGATATGTATTAAGTATATGTACATAGTATTGCTCTAATATAAGTGTTTTGACACACAAAATCGGACTTTATTTTTGAAATGACATGCCGATTGTTTTCCACATTTAAATTCTACTATTCAAATTATGCCAAACTGGCAAGTTTTGTAAAAATCGAACGAGTATTTTTTTAAAAATCAGTTCTCAAAATCTTAGCTCCTCAATGTTAATTGAATTTGGTATATGTTTATTAATATCCCTTTTTTTATTAAACTTATTCCTTCTCCCAGAGTTTGAAATTTAGGCCTAATCCAAATATAATTGGAACATTTTTTATGATTTATTTTAAAATCTGTATTTTTAGATATTTTTTATAAATTTTTCGAAAAACATTTTTTATTATAAACTGCAAAATTTTTAACGTCATCTTAAACCAGATGTATTTCTAGGCACACCTTCAAAAAATTAGAGTTTTTATTCACACTTTTCTAAGATATTCGTCAATTTGCATTTTGGCGCATTTTGAAATTTGGCATATTCGTTATAAGGGATAATAACGCCAAGTGAGGTTTATGCAATTTGTTAAATTTATTTCAAAGTATGAACGATGACCTTTTTCCCTCTGGTGTACAATGAAAAAAAATCTGATGTGTACACCACATGACTTCCTTGTACGGAATATTAAATTATACGCATTTTTTCTTGCGTATTTTCATTTAAACTTATTGGATTGAATTAAATCTACTTCGCCGACAGCGCATAAACCACAATAGAATAAATGCATTCTTTAAAATTCACTCTAGTATTTGTTTATCATAGCGCTCTGGCGCTAGATTCACTTAACAGTATTAATAATTATATAACAGTTAACTTATATAATAATTATATAACGGAAACTAAGTTAACTGTTATATAATCCAATAATTATATAACAGTTAACTTATATATTTCGTTCATATTATAACTCATAATGCACAAAATTTATATCATTTAAAGAATAGAATTATCTAATCGTTGCCACATGTTCTATTCAAATACTATAATAAAACTAGAATGATGTATAAAAGAAATTAAGCAACAAAACAAAAAAGAAACAGTTTTTCACAGAAGATTGAGTATTTTTCATTCAATTAATTCAGTTCTCACTTCGCGACAAGGCAAAAATAGATAAAAACTCAAAATATCTATATTAAACACTTAGTTCCTCGAAAAAATTCCAGAAAGGATTAAGCATAATTTAATTGTCAATAATAAATGAAGGCGTTATCTTTGTTGTTGCTAAGGTAAGTTTCTCCAGATTGACAACAAATCCACTAGTCTGCTGTTTCAAATGTAAACAATGAATGGCCGCCATAAAAAAAGGCTTAACGGCACTTAAACAACTTCAAAATTTTTGATAATTCTAAAAATTCTGCATACAGATTTACTAAAGGCATAAAAACCTTAACCGGAAGATAAAAACAACATAGTTCAATCATTTTTAAAGCAAAAAATGTACAATTTACAAACATATAAGAGTAAAGAAACTGAGATCACTGAGCCGGGTAACAGAGTGGATATATTTATAAATATATTTATATACTTTTGGCGCGGCCGATTGAAACCAAAATACAAGGTGCACATCTACATGTTGTAGTAGTCTTATATACAAAATTTCAACGTTCTGAGGCTACTCGTTTTTGAGTTATGCGAGATACGTACGTACATACGTTCGTACAGACGCCACGAAAACGTCTCTTCAGAATTAATTTTAAAGCAGTTTTATAATTTTTTTGGCGGAAACGAGTCTTTTATTCTGTTCTTACGTACAGACATCAAGCAAAAACATCGTTAAATTGCATTCGATAGCGGTCAAAATGGATATTTTCGTTGAAATATGCTGCCTGAAACTTTTCGCGATTACAATACTTCCTTTTTACTTCGTACAAGGAAGTAAAAAGGAAAGGAAAATAGGTTGCTATAAATTAAGAAGTTCGCCAACTAAATTATCCTTGGCGCAAACTGAAAAAGATGCGCCAAAATAAATTTGTGAATTTCTCCATACATTTCCCACCAAACTTTATAAAATTTAATGTCTAGGCATAATTTGAATCGTAGAATCGAAATATGGGAAAAAATTAGTATGTTATTTCAGAAAAGTCTGATTTTGTGTCAAAATACCTATGTTAGATCAATGCTATATATAAATGTAATATATATCTTAAGTCTCGCTTTCGAGACATGAAAAACACAATTTCAATTTTGACAATCGGCTCAGTAGAACGGTGAATATAAAACTGTGTCACCCCCCCCCGCAGTGTACATATATTCATTTACCATGTACAAAATAACACTAATCTTGCGCAGCCTGATGATTGTCGGTACCGTTACAAGGTAAATTTTACCGTTACAAGGTAAATTGCCGGTACCGTTACAAGGTAAATTGCTGGTGATTAGAAGCTTCATCCATTTGATCAATGATGCTCCATGATGAGTTTATTAATATTCATTTTTATTTTCCATATAGTTTCTTCCAAAAAACCGTTTCTTCTGACTTTGTCGGTTAAAAGCTAGATTATGTACTTATTATATAATAAAAGCAATATTTACTCCAACTGCCTTTTCAAATACTAATGATAACAGGACATGTTAAACTCTTACATTTATCTGATGTACTAAAATTTTAATTCATTATTAGTTGACTAATTATATTGTAGATATTTTTGTTTTCAATTTTTGCTAAGCAGATTAAGTTTTTGTTTTCCAGGCTCTTTGTTTTTTGGTTTGCTTATTATAATAAAATATTTAGTTGAAAATTAATCCCCAAGAATTTTTTTCTTCGCATCGAAACAATGACTCGTTTTCTGCATGGAAAAGTGAAGATAAATGTGGCAAAGAGAATAAAATCATTTAATCTTTATTAAATATGTAAACATGACTAACTGACAGCTTATAAAAATAGCGTTTAAAGTCTTTATTTTATTGCAGTTATTTAATAAACATATTGAGAGGATTCTATCATTTTTTACTAATTTAATGAACAATTGAAACGTTTGTAATTCATATAAAAAATCTGCCAGGATTCGAATAGTTAATCCAAAAATCAGAACAAAGCCACAAGTTTCAGTGAACTTTTAATTACCAGCAGAAAAACCACTGTTGCCAAGATTTAAAGCAAAATGGTCAAATACTGATTTGATATATAAATATGGCAACTAATCTTAAACATATTACAGCAGATTTTCAAACGCAAAGATAAAAAAAAAATCGAGAAATAGTGGGAAGCTTAATTAAAGCTATTAGAAACTGAGAATTTCGGATTTTTTGTGTTTATTTTTTTCCTACTTAGTATATGAACTCCATTTTCCCTATTTTTCCCCAACATATAAGTATTTTCTTAGTTATTGATATTTTTGTCGTATTTCGACTACATTCTTTTTCGGAGCTAAAGATGGAGGTTTCTCCGTAAGAACTCTTAAATTCTTTGTAACATTTTATAATTATTTGTGTCTTATTGAAGTTCCTTTTATGTATATTTTTAAAATATGTAAGATTTATTATTTAAATTAACCAGTTGTTTATATACTTTCAGTCTTTACTTTTAATTTCCTCATCGGAATGTAAATCAAGGTAAAGAGTATTTAAGCTGAGGTTTTTGCATTGCAAAACAAAGCGTGTTTCTGCCTCTCTGATAAGTTAGTAATTACTCGACTTTGTGCTATTGCTGCCGACTTTTAAATCTGACATGCCGTTTAGAGTTTTTGAACCAACTTAAATTATGTAGTTTTTGACTGCTAGTCTTATGTTTTAAGTTTGAATATTACTGTTACTTATGTTACATTCCCACAAGTGGAGGTTGATTCTGTTACCATAAGAAATGAGTTTGTTGATTTAGAAGTCAAACAACAAAAATCAGCTGATTTTTGTTATTTGACTTCTAAATTAATACTTGTTTGGTATGTTATTGTATCTTAATTAAGTGAGTTTATGTTGAGTTTTCTGTTTTAATGAAAAGGGTCTTTAAACCTTTTCAAGTCGCTTTAATTACTTCAGACACGGCGATAATTCGCTTTACGCCTGTTAAGAATTTGAAACAAGGCTCCCGAAAGAAACCATACTCTACAAGTATTATGCATTTTATTTATTTATTCATTGCATTATATATAATAATTTTAGCATGTATTTTGTTTTATTGAATTTGATACTACATGTACTTGCAAGCGTTCATTTCAAGTATAATGCTGTAAACTGTAGCATCAGAATTCTAAAAATAGCTTCTATAAACAGAGATATAAACAAAAATGTTCCTGGTGATTTTTGGCACCATTTTTTTCGCCAAATTGGTGACACTTGGAGATTTTTTGCCAACTTGGCGCCTTTTTAGAATTTTTCCATTTTCAGAGCTCTATTAGCCCAAAAGTGATGTTAGTTCTGAGAGAGATACTACTTTCGAAAGGGCATTTTATATCGAAACGTTTAAATGCGCTGTATCACTTTTCAGATTGCTGCCACCAAATATTATCGCCCTGTCTCATATTTAAAGAAATTAAATAATGAAGATTTTGAATGAATGTATGTATTTTTCTCGCATTCTGAAAAAACACAACGATACCTAGAGCCATTAAATTTTGAATAACGCAGTTCTTCACCCTAACATGGGCACCTGGGAGCCCGAACATTAAATTTCTAATTTGTTTTATTATCTATTTCATATTTTGCAAATTTTCAACGCATTTTTGATTAACAAACTCAATGTTTTCAAAGCGAGCAACACTATACAGAATAAAACATTTAAAAAAAACTCCAGCGTGTGAAACTGTCTATCGGAAATTCTAAAGATATGCTGTTTTTAAATATTTTGTGATTTTGGTATTGAATCGAATTATATGTGGCGTAAGCACCAAGAGCGTGATATTCAATAAATAAAATAAACACACAGAACGCTAATAATAATAGAAAAATTGTAAAGCCATCTTAGAAAACTGAGCATTGATTATGATAAACTGAGAAAAGACTGAAGAAAAAAAAAAAAGAAAAATTTATGCCAACACTCTTAATGCTTCATCAAAAATTCCAAAAGCATACTGCTTTTAAAATTTTCGTTATTTTGTTGTTGAAGCTGTATATGGCGTAAGTGAGAAATAATACTAAATACAAAAAAAATCTGATGTCTGCACCACATGACTTCATTGTACGGAATATTAAATTATACCCATTTTTCTCGCATTACATGTAAACTTATTGAATTAAATCTACTTCGTCGATAGTGCATAAACCACAATAGAATAAATGCACTCTTTAAAACTTCACTATATTTGTTTACCATAGCCTCACTCTGAGCCTGGTTCACTTAACAGCGTCACATTTCATTCATTTTTTTAACTCAGAATGCACAAAATTGATATCTTCTTAAGAATTATCTAATCGTTGCCACATGTTCTATTCAAATACTATAATAAATCTAAAACGATGTATAAAAGAAATTAAGCAAATAACAACAACCAAAAAAAAAAAAAAAAAAAGAAAGAAAGAAACAGTTTTTTGCAGACGATTCAGTATTTCTCATTCAATTAATTCAGTTCTCACTTCGCGACAAGGCAAAAATACATTAAAACTCAAGATGTCCGTATTGAAAATTATGAAGTAAATCTGAAACACTCATTTCGTCGAATAAATTCCAGAATGAATTAAGCATGACTTAATTTGCAATAGTAAATGAAGGCGTTATCTTTGTTTTGCGAAGCTTTTTTTCTTTAGATTGGCAACAAATCTACAATTATTCTGTTTTAAATGTAAACAAGCAATGGCCACCATGGAAAAAACTATTAGGCTTAGCTGCACTTAAACAACTTTTAAATTGTTAATAGGTCTAAAAATATATTGCATACAGGTTTACTAAAGGCATAAAAACCTTAACCGGAAGATAAGAACAACATAATTCAATCATTTTTAAAGCAAAAAAGTGCACAATTTACAAACATATAATAATAAAGAAACTGAGATCACTGAGCCGAGTAACAGAATGGATATATATATACATATATTTATATACTTTTCATGCGGCCAATTGCAACCAAAATACGAGGTGCACATGTACATGTTAGAACAGTCCAATATACAAAATTACAACGTTGTGAGGCTACTCGTTTTTGAGTTATGCGAGATGCATACGTACGTACGCACAGACGCCACGAAAAATTCTCTTCAGAATTCATTTTAAATTAGTTTTACAATTTTTTTGGGAGAAAAAGAGTCCTTTATCCTGTCCTTACGTTAAACTCAAAAACATCGTTAAATTGCATTCGATAGCGGTGAAAATGGATATTTGCGTTGAAATATGATGCCTGAAACTTTTCGAGATTACAGTACTTCCTTTTTACTTCGTGCAAGGAAGTAAAAAGAAGGTTCAGCAGGATTGCAAGACAGAACGGTAGACTGCGAGCTCAGCAAAGCGTAGAAAACCTTAGCAAATTTTTTGGGGCAACCGTTAAAATCTGAAACCTTCCAAACATTTGTTTCTCTGAAGCTTCCAGAATGTCGGAGATCTCTATTAAAAGGCTGCATTAAACAGTGGGAGTGAATCTAAGCTTAGAATCAGCTTAATCATGACTCCAGAATCCTACTGTTATATTGATTTACTGTTCAGTGATTAATAGTTTACAGTTGATATCGATGACTGTAAGTGATATCGGTGTTGTGCGATATTTTTTGCGCATGTAAAAGAAAATTTGTCTTATCTCTGTTGTTTTCCTTGAGATATTAACAGCTGTGTTACTTTTCTTTATGCTGTTGTTTACTTGAATAAAGATGTCCATTTTTTCTCTCATACGTGCTGTATTTATTAAAAAGACTTCGAGAATCCGTAACTCGCAACAATATTCCGTGCTATAATGTATGACTGTGATCATAGTATTGAATAAAACGAAGGAATTCAGTAAATCCTGTCATAACGGACTTATTGTTTTCCATGATCGCATTGAATAAGAGAATCCTTTACTATGCTGCACAATGTTTGCCATAAATAACTACTGTAACTTAAACGAGAATTTCCTCCGAAAACCACTCCACAAGCAACTTTAAAATATTTACTTGAGAAACATAACATACAAGAACAAAAAAGAAATATAAGAATACAGCTCGGAGTGGAAAGCATATCTTCAAGCTATTGTCGGTTCCTAAGTAAGTATATTGTATATTGTCTTTTTGCTGTTTGTTTCGAGCGTCGGTAAGGTCCACTTCAAAACTTACGATCCTAGCTTGCTGTTAGAGGGACAGCGCACTAGGAAGAAAGGACTCCCAGATCTGGCTTATTAAATGTCTAAACGCGGTTAAATTCCCCAACCCCTAGATGCTATCCAAGGAGGCATAACCTCGCCGGTCAACCCAGGGGACTTAATTAAGGTACAATAACACGGCGAACAAGTATTAATTTAGAAGTCAAGCAACAAAAATCAGCGTTATATTTTCAAATTTTCGCAGAACTACTTTCGATGGTTTTACCGAACCCTTATCCTCAGCTGCAAAAATGAATGAAATTCATTCATTTGCGCTTCTGGGGCTGAGGATGATGATTCAGTAAAACCATCGAAACTAGACCTGTGAAAATCGGAAAATATAACGCTGATTTTTGTTGTTTGACTTCTAAATTAATATCAGGGGGACTTATATGACGCACACAATCTGGGATTATATTTCGCAAGTCAGAGGTGAACTTCAAGTCCACCAACGAAGTCCATCCGTAAGTGTTTCCAAGGCGAACCTGCTGGAGAGACTCAATTGTTGGATAGCCGAGTCTCTTCAACAGTAGAACCTCAAATGAAGGGAGAAAAACTTTTGTTCCATTTCGGAACTTGCCTAAAATCGCGAAACATTGTAAAAATGAATATTATATAGGACAATAAAAACGCCGCCAACACTAAAAATGCTGCGAATTTATTAGTTTATGATTTATAAAAGTATTTACATATGCTATTTGCATGTACATATGCTCCCAGTTTTTTCCTGCAGTTTAATCCGAATCTTCCCAATCTTTCACTGAATTTAGAAAACTGTTTAAACTTCTCGCACGATTTCGCACTATTTGTTTCGCAGAAATGACAACGAGGGAAAGGCAGGATTCGAACTGTTGAAAAAGAGTTAACATGTTCGTGTCAGGTTTGATGTTCGAAACAAATGAACTTGCCAGGGTAAGTACGATATTGTGAGCTCCGTGATTTATATTTGTTAACGATATTCAACAGCCGTTGTTTTCCTTTTATTTTAGACGGAGTTTTGTTTTTGTAGTTTGGCAACAGGAACAAAAATTAGAATAATGTTTTGATTTCCTTAAGCGTGTAAGTAAATAAAGTTTGGCTTTCTTAATGTAAATGTTTCTTAATGAAAATGTAATTGTTTATTTCAAATATTTCTTTTCAAGTGTTATAGAATGAATTCAGATTTAATTTAACGACTGAATGAAATAATATTCAGGTAGATTCAACGCAATATACGATGTTGACGAATACAGCTGCATTTTAAGTACGCTTATTCATTTTCGAATGAAATTTGACACACACGGATTTCGTATTCTCTAAGTTGACTTGTCACGTGAAACTTTAGACAACATTCGACAATTTTAATAGCGCACTCAAAAGGGATCTTTGAATTAATTAGAATTCGACTGTTGAATTTGAGGAATTATTGAGTCTGAACATACCTTCGTAAAACTTAGAAGTTGGTGAATACAAAAACTGATATTTTGATTATGGAAGAAATATTAAAGTTCGAAAAAAAAGCATTCTATATCGCTTATAATAAATCGCTGATGATAAAAGTGTTATCGAAAATTGAAAAATATTTTAGTAAACAGTTGATGTTTTAGAACTTTTGACACTATTAAGCTTTAAATTAGCCACTTTTAAAGAAACTTAAACCGAAATCGAGAGTCGAATAAACGAAGACGAAATAAAAAGTTAAATTTTTAACTGATCAGAATATGAAGGAAATTAAAAACAAAAGTAGATGGACGTGTTAAACAATTCGATAGTAATAATTTTCAAGCACAGTTCCCAGCATTTCTGATATAAGAACAGTCGAAGAGCCCAATTTGTTGCAAATAAATTTTATGGAGTAGCTGGTAAATACTTTGATACTACTGAATTTTAGAATCAATGCAAGAATGCAATCCATAATAATTCCTCTTTATATGACAATACTAAATTTAATTATTTAAAATCATTGTTTGGTGGAATAGCAGCGAACGCCATTAACGGATTTAACGCAACTGAAAAGAATTATGCTGATGCCATAAAATTGTGACAGGAACGTTTTCAAAAGGCAGAATATGCTTATACATGCTTAAGTAATTTATTGAATCGTAGTGTTTTGAAAACTTCTGATGATGTACTACCTGAATCTTGTAATTATATGATAAACGCGAAAGGTAGATTCTTCGTTTAGAAGCACTTTACTATCATCAGGCACATATTATGGCTTACTTTGTCCCATATTATTGAAATTGTTGTCACTAATGTAACTCCTCAAACAGAGGTAAAAAATGGAATGTCGAAACTTTGATCAATTTTCATCGAAACGGGCATTCGCTGTTGACAAAACAAAGTCTAAGGAGTCTACTAATTAAAAATTAATGAATTTAACGAGAAACATAAATACATGGATAAAACACAGATTAATTCTAAACGTTTGTTTGGTGATAATCACCTGCAAGATCTAGTATCTTCATAGCTACAGAACACAAATAATTTCATTGGTTGATAAAACCTTGTGCATATTTTGCAGCAGCCTTGAACACAATAGTGAGATATACGAGTACATAAATGCAAATCAAAAGAAGGAATTCTTAAAAACACGGGACAGGTGTTGATTTTGTTGAAAACCGAAAGATAGAATTCAGAATTATCCAAAAAGTGGTTTATGTTCTTTTTGATGGGGAAAACTCTGCTACAAAAGGAAGAAATCTAAAATCGGAAATGCTAAACTAGACAGAGTAGTAAAATGCTGCCTCAGACCGCATTACAAATGAAAGAAATAAAAGTTTTATTACATACAGTTTTTTAGAATTAATATGTCTAAGATAAACAAATTATTCAATAACGGAAGTTAACAAGCATTAGTTAGGAGTGTATTTAGATCTTCGTATTAAAAATATGTAGGTGGAAATTCACACTTTTATATCAAAACAACCAAATAGACAAAAATGTCCGCTTGGTAGAATTTAAATAAAAAGCATTTTGGATGGAACGGAGTTGATTATTCATGCATTAGACATCTATGAAATGTCTAACGCAGCTTTTAAATCCCCTCCCATGCAGATTTATGACTCATTAAATCAAGAGCAATTGTCTTAACAGATGTTCCGGGGAGTTCAACGTTCGATATATATAATAGTGTAGTATGAGCCGATAATTACTAAAAAAATTTAAAGAAGAAGATCGAGTAACTAAATTATTTTTTAACCGCTACCGAAACAAAAATAGCATAGCTTTTGATAGGGGAACTATTTAAAAAAATTCCAAAGACATGCAGTGAAAATGTACCTTCTGTTTGCAACGAGACACCAGTTTTGATTGAATCTACAAATATCGAAAAAGCTTTGGAATTTATATCTTGTGGGCATTCGAAACCAAATAGAAATTAAAAATAACCATGAAAAAGAATTAATTGCCCTTGAACATTTAAAAAAAACTATTACTAGGCGTGACGACTGCCATTATGAGGTTAGATTATAATGGATTGAAAAAACAAAACATTTGAAGAATAATTTCGACAGGGCCAAACAGTCAAATGTTTCTTGCGAGTGGTGTAATAAAGAAGTAATTGAAAATGGCTTAACATCGAAAACTCGTGCATTTATCTGCCACATAGAAGAGATTTTAAATAAAATTTGATTACTATGTTAAGATCAGTATTTTATGCTTCTTGAGGGATGAATTCACTTTCCTTAAACGATTCCTATAAAAAAGAAGCGAATTTTCTCGAACAAATACCATTGATTTTAACTAGGTTTCAAAACAAATTAATAGGAGTTATTTCAGATATTCGGAAAGCTTTACTTCAAATATCCGTGGCCTGGCCAAATCATAACTTTCTGGAGTAACACTTGGGAATCTCAAGACGCAATCGAATAGCAGCGATCTGGGGCTTACACTAATCTTAACTAACTCAAGTACAATTTTCCTAGGTGTTACAAAGGTTTTGGGTGAGTTTTCTTCAGTTTCTTTATCTCAGGAAGCGGAAGAAATTCGCAATGTCCTCGCCCGGATTCGAACTCCGGACCTACTGAATACACGTCCAGTATACTTCCGTGTACACTCCAATGGCATGCGGAATGAGAGGACAAAATACTACCTTGTACACTCCCCCTTTTAAGGGGGACTGGAAATAGGGGAACACAATCGCCAAATCTTGGTGGCGACGAAATATCGTGCACCACCTTTTACAAGACTTGCTGTTTATGCTTCTGGCCTAATAATGAAAAAACGAATGTTTATGATCGAAATTGGTTTTATTGTTTTTCGAAATATTCTTCGCGAAGATAATGCATTTTTTTCATACGCTTGAACCAATTTTTGAAGCACTTTTCCCACTCCGATCGAAATAACTCCAAACCATGCATTTCGAATGCATCAACCTCTTCTTTGGTTGTCGCAAATCGCTGACCATGTAATTTATTTTTGATATGCAGGAATAAAAAAAGTCGTTGGGTGCCAAGTCAGGACTGTAGGTGGATGACCCATTAATTCGATGTTTTGGTTCATCAAAAATTCCTTTGTTTGAGCCGATGTGTGAGAGCTCGCATTGTCGTGATGAAGAATGATTCGCCTCTTCATCTGCTTTTTTCGAATTTCTCCGATGACTTTCGGCAAACAAATGGTCGTGTACCATTCGAAATTGACCGTCCTGCGTTGCTCTAACACCACGTGATCGGTAATGCCGAAGAAACAGGCAACCATTTGCTTCGATGTGCTTCTTCTACAAACAACTTCTGTTGGATTCGGCTCGTCTTGGAAGACCCATGCAGTCGACTGCTGCTTTATTTCGGCCTCATACGCATAGGTCCATGATTTGTCACCTGTGTAGATGTTATAGACAGTCTTTAATGCACTTTGAACTTATTTCTCCAATATTTCCTTGCAACAATCGAGACGAGCCTTCTTCTTATACAGGATCCAAAGCGAACAAATCTTTTTACGACTAAATGTTCATGTAATATCTTATTAAAGCTTGTCCTACTAATACCCGAAAGATACTTCAATTTCACGGTATTTCACGTGATGATCTTACTTTGTCAGTTCACATACAGCATCGATATTTTCTGGCACAACAAACGATTTTGGACGACCTTCACGGAATTCGTCCTGGAGCGAACGTCGACCACAATTGAATTCGTTATACCCGATTTTTACAGTGCTGTAGGATGGTGCTTTATCACTGTATAAAGAATTAAGTTCATCGAAACACTCTTATCTTGATAATCCACGTCGAATGTTATGAAAAATAATCGCGCGAAAATGTTCTCTACTCAAGTCCCTTTTTTTGCCCGAGATGAATTTTTCAATTTACTTAAACAGCACAAATCTCGCTAAAATAACAAAATGCTGTGAAGTCGTTATCGTTAAAATATAAAACTTTCGATTGGAATCGTCTGCGGTCGCCATAATATAGCAACCTTTGTAGTTGGAGGACACTTGTAGAGTCGGGTTTTTTTCGACGATGTCAAGAAACTAAAGAAATCCTTTTTTTTTTTTTTTTTTTTTTTAGTCCAAAGGGATTTTAGTCCCGAAGGACTATTGCTTTCGTTTTGGCATTTTGCGTCGGACTCATAAACGTCGGTTCACTTTTCAAACTGTTGCCACAAAATGTTAGAGTCCTGCATTATATTTGAAGAAATTAAATAATGAAAAATCTGCATAAATGATTGTCTATTTCTCGCATTGTGATAAAACAATGGTACCTAGAGCCATCGAATTTTGAATGACGAAATCCTACTGCGAATATGGGCATCTGAAATCCCAAATTTGGATTTTGTTTTATTATAGATTTTATATTTTGTAAAACTTTAACGAATTTTTGATTTACAAACTCGATGCTTTAAAAGCGAGAAATGGCAACGTTATATAGAAAAAAAAATACTTTTATCTCCAGCTCGCGAGACTGTGTATATCGGAAATTTTAAAGATAAGCTTAATTTAACATTATTTTGCGATATTGCTCTTGAACTGAATTTTATGGTTTAAGTGCAAAGAACATGATATTTAATAAATAAAGGTAACACTCAAAACGTTAAAAAAACGCCCCCTTTGGACGTAATTTAAAATCTGAAAAATTTCAGATTTTTTTAGTCCAAAGGGATTTGAATCCCGAAGGACTATTAGTTTCGTTTTGGCATTTTGCGTCGGACTCATAAATGTCGGTTCACTTTTCAAACTGTTGCCACAAAATGTTAGAGTCCTGCATTATATTTGAAGAAATTAAATAATGAAAAATCTGCATAAATGTATGTATATTTCTCGTATTGTGATAAAACAATGGTACATAGTCATTGAATTTTGAATAACGTAATCTTCCAACGAATATGAGCATGTGGAAGACCAAATTTGAAATTTGAAATTTGTTTTATGATCGATTTCCTATTTTTTAAAACTTTGACGAATTTTTGATTAACAAACTCAAGGATTTCAAAGCGAGCAATGGCAACGTTGTGCAGAAAAAACATTTTTATCTCCAGCGCGTGAGTCTCTGTATCGGAAATTCTAAAGATATGCTCGTTTTAAAACTATTTTGCGATATTGCTGTTGCACTGGATCTTAGCACTGGTTTAAGTGCGAGGAACATATTTAATAAAGAAAGGTAACACACAAAATGTTAAAAAACGCCCCTTTGGACGTAATTTAAAATCTGAAACATTTCAGATTTTTTTTTTTTTTTTTTTTTTTTTTTTGGTGTGTGTGTGTGTGTGTATAAAAGTTTGAAGAAATCGTTGCCTTTATACAAAAAACAAATCTTACTATTTCGCATATAATTTCACTAAAATTATTTACTTACGTACAAAATTCGTAACAACGCAAAGTATTTTGGGGGAAGTGAAGGTAATTCTGTCACAATCCGTTCTTTTTTGACGCAAGTTTCGTCCGTATTTCTTTCATTTATTTTAAAACAAATTTTCAAAGCTTTTGGGACAGGATAAACTGTGGATATTTGAAACCTCAAGCTGAATCTGTGCACATGAGAGTAAGCATAGAAACTAAATGCTCAAAATCAATATTGTGATCAAATCTTGTGGAAATTTGAACTAAAATTTTATTCTGGTTGGACTTAAAACTGATGAATTTCAAACTACTCTGTTAAAATGTTTGAAAATTGCATTTTTAGCTGGCCTAGATTGAAATGAAATAAATTATGAAATCTGGACGATCAAAAGCTGCATCCTGAAAATATCCGATCACCATCTCTCTCAAATTTTCCAAAGAGATTTTCTAAATTCTTCCAGTCGAAGAATTCTAAGCATTTATTACCTAGATCTATTCCGTAAATGTTGTACAAGCCATTTCAGAAAAAGTTATCATCATTCTTTCTTTTTATCGAAATACTAATTCAATGCCAGATTTGTCTTACGAAGGAAGCGTCAACAGTAGATTAGCATAGCTGTGTGATATAATTTTTTTATCTGTCTTGTGGTTATGAGAAATAGCATAAACAAACAAATAATGCCATAAAACAGGGTCAAAAGTTTAGTGCTCAAGCACTCGACTGTCGTTTTTTTGTCAATTTCCCCCCCCCTTTTGCTTCTTATCTTATCAGCAGTATGTTGTCCACAATCTTCTTTATTCTCGAACACAGTACATGAAATAAATAGGGATGAATATAATTACATTTTCCTACATTTGAAACGAAGCATAGGTCTCATGAATACACTCCGAGAACTGAGTGAAAATCGTCAAGATTATATATAGAACGAATATTCGTAATATTTGTAGAACGGTTAATTTATTTCCTTTCTCCAGCGAAAAAACGTTCTACTAGAACAAACATAGAGATTGATGTTTTTGACAGACAAATAGCCATATGTGTCGTAACATCAGTTCCTTCGTCAAATACATACGTATTACCGCTGCAGTGGAAGTCACCAAATTTTCGTAATATATCAAACTGTATTGCGCATAACCATTCGACAAGAAGCCATTCGCATTAGAATCCTTTAGTGAAGCAAGGCCGCCATTTTCAATTGCGTTTTCTTGCATTTCAAATTCCAAGCATTTTTATAGTGATGCCTTAAATTCAGTTTTAAAATATCGTAGGTGGAATTTGACAGCAATGAAAGAAACTGCGGCAAACTTTCTGTAGGAATACGGTATTTTGATGCAAAATTGCTAAAGAAAACAACGATGAGATACGCTTAGAAGACAGTCGGTGCAGAATGCCGAGATTATGTCATTCCCTAATTTTTTAAGCGAAAACAGATCGCTGTGTACATAGGAAAAAGAACAGAGCTAAAAAATTTGCAGAAAAATTTCGCGAAGAATGAGTGTTATTTTTATACGTCATATAATCCTTTAGTGAAGCAAAGCCGCCATTTTCAACTGAGTTTTCTTGCATTTAAAATTCCAAGCATTTTTATAGTGATGTCTTAAATTCAGTTTTAAAATATGGCTGGTGGAATTTGACAGCAATGAAAGAAACTACGGCAAACGTTCTGCAGGAATACAGTATTTTGATGCAAAATTGCTAAAGAAAACAACGATGAGATACGCTTAGTAGACATTCGGTGCAGAATGCCGAGATTATGTCATTCCCTAATTTTTTAAGTGAAAAAAGATCGCTGTGTACACAGGAAAAGGAACAGAGCTAACAAAATTGCAGAAAAATTTCGCGAAGAATGAGTGTTATTTTTATACGTCATATAATCCTTATTTAAAAATTAAAATTTGTGTTTAAAATTTATAAAATATGTTTTCCTTATATGTTAATAATATTTGCCAGCATAAATAGTTTCAGAATGTTTTAATCAAATTACAAAAATTTCCACTTCCTTGAGATCAGTAATTTTTACGTTTCATTTGTAAAATAAAGCGTCATATTGGCTGTTAGAAGACTGGGGTTCAGAGCTGAACCTCCGATAGGCAGTGTTGACTTCTGAAAAAACCTATGAGAAAAGTGTTGACTTCTGAAAAAACCTATGAGAAAAGTGATTAACTTTATATATATTTCCTCTAATATAATAATAATTTTGGGAATAGATTGATTTTCAGACTTTTGCATCAAAATACTCGTTGTTGTTATTGTTGTGAGTTAGTTATCTCACTTGTCTGACTGTAACATAACATCAGAACAAGCGCAAGAAATTCATCGCGGCAAGAAGGGTAATATTGCGCCTGTCATTGGCAATAGCCTTGCTCCCATACAGGTAACATTTGATATTTTTTGGAAGCAGGCAAGATAAAAAATGAGCAATCACCTTTGCCGGGAATCGAACCACGGACCTATGGAATACCGGCCCAATGTGCTGGCCATTACACCACGAAGGCACGCTAGGAAGGCTGGAGAAGTACCTTATACCCCTACCAACGAAATCTCGAGAGGACTTCTGGATCTCCGCATATTTATAGTGCCTCCATGCCGCACGGATACTATACATTTACAATTTTCCATGCCTTCTATGGCGTTCGAACCAGGGTCCTTCAGTACGGCAGTCACGTCGCTAACCACTAGCACGGTTGGATGGCTCAAAATGCTTCATATGTAGTGGAATTTCGATCATCGTTGCACAAATCGCGAATACCATCACAACATAATACTTTCTGCTCTGCCTTGCTGTATTTAAACAAGTTACGTCCATTCTCAGTTGGTAGGAGTTTTGCAACCTACAATTAGTTTAATTCTAAATTTAATTCCGGAGGACAATAAATCTCGGATAATTGTAATCGCTGATACCAGGATATTGAGGCATAAATGTTTGTTAAAATCTGGAAGAGAAAAAGATTTAAAAATTAATAAAATTGTTACTGTGAATCATTTAAAAAGTTATATACATTTATGAGGGAAAAAACACTTACGCTTCTGTAATTCTAGGTTTTAAAAGTAAGTTAAAAAAAAGGAGAATAAAAATTGAAAATAGTAAAATAAGCGAAAAAATAGCGAGTATAAAGGTAGCTAAAAAAGGTGCCTTTGTATTGTAGGTAGATAATTCATAATTTTTGGTGATCTTTGAAAACTACTATTCTCAATCTGAGTTAAATAATTTTAGACATAAAAACCTCTTGGGGGAGGAGGGTGAGAAGAAAAGTTTGTAATACGAAGCACAATCTAATATCTCAAAGAAAATATTGCCATAAAAATTGTTTTAGTTATGTAAGGCTGCCACTTCATCGGTGACGAATGGGAGAGAAGGAAATTTAAGAAACATGATAAATTTAGACAAATATTACGCTTTCCGTTTTAAAAAACTTCTGTTCGCTACTGCTAACAAAAAAAACTAAAGCTAAAAAAGAACTAATATCCATTTTTAAATCTTGTTTCTTCATTTTTCGAACGAAATAAGCTACCTAAACAGAAAAGCACTAAAATATTGAAAACTTTTAATACATTTTAACATTAAAAAAGAAATGCAGAAAGAGGCGAGACATTTATACGTTATTACAAAATCTCGTAACCATTTCATTTTTAATGCAAAAGATTGGATGGCTGGTTTTTTGAATATGACAGTGCACTCGAGTGCTATCTCCTAAGGAAATAGATGCCTTCATGGAGGATTTTATGGGGTTCTGGTTTGGTTTATTTGATTATGGCAAAGCATGCTAGGGCTATCTGCATAAGGGGAAGGATGATTACGTGAAACGACATGTTAAGGAAAACTGGTTTAGGATACACATAGGCGAAACCATAGAAACCCCTTTGTAGCAAGCTTGTTCTCTTGGAATCGAAACCAGGGTGAACTGTCAGTATTCAGTGGTCTTAACCATTCGGCCACTAGTGAACGACTTTCTAGGGGAAATTGGCTCTTATTCACGTTACACACGGAGAAAAGCAAGGAAACTTAACATGCAACTAGCCCGTTTGCTTGGCGATTGTAAACCCAAGAAGCAGAATTAGAGTTGATTGTTTACTGTTATAGAAACCTGTTTTATTTATAATGCTCATAGTATGAAACAATATTATATTAAAATATTCTTAAGAGGCCCAGATAAGAGGTCATATTATAGAGTAGAGGTGGCTAATGTGATTGCGGTTAGTTATCATTCGGATAATGTTACCGAATTGCGGATGTCTTGCTCTTTTGTATATGAAAACATTAAAAATACATAATTTACTCGTTCGATTATTGATCGATTTTGTTCGATTAGACTTTGCCGGCTCATGGAACCTTTAGAACTCTATAGGTTTTTCGGGAAACTCATCCCACCTTTAGAAAAATATATCTTAAAATAATATTCAAAGTAGATGAACATGCTATAGGTATTTATGTAAACATAATTAAAGAAAAGTACTGTAAATTTTATTAAAATATTTTAACATAAAATTAACGTAATTTACTCTTAAGTAGCATTAACTCGTGCTTCGGGTATCACCTACCCTTGCACTGTATTTAGTGACAGGTGTGTGTTTGGAATTTTTTACACAAACTCTCGAAGTCTAGATCTGATCATGTTATCTATAGTCGCCTTTCATATTCTGCATTTAATTTGATTCTATATTTTTTGTTTTTGTTGCCACACACGTCGAGAAAGATTTTTCACTGAAATACGCTGCTCCAAATGGCATCGAAATGTTTATAGCTGAGTGGGAAACTTATGAGTATCCTGCATGAATGTGCAATGAAACATTTATAAGCTGCTCTTAAATTTAGATTTGAATTTCGAATCTGTTGATACATAAGTTGTTCTTTTTTCCTTCATTGGTAAGTCTTCTGATTTATCGTTAGTATTCAAACGGATATTTTATCCAGTCTTACTTAGTTTCGTTTCTGGGAAATATTTTCTTACAATTTTCTTCATTTAAAAAGGTACTCCTTTGTATAAGTCCAAAGGGGCTTTGTTCCTGCAGGACTATTTCGTTTTGCAATTTTGCGTTGAATCACTATAAATGTCCGTTTCACTTTTCAAACTGTTGCCACCAAATGTTAGAGTCCTGCATTATATTTGAAGAAATTAAATAATGAAAAATCTGCATAGATGTATGTATACTTCTCTCTTTGCGATAAAACAACGGTACATAGAGCCATCGAATTTTGAATGACGTCATCCTCCTACGAATATGGGCATGTGGAAGATCAAATTTGAAATTTGGAATTTGTTTTATGATCGATTTCATATTTTGTAAAACTTCAACGAATTGTTGATTGACAAACTCAAGTATTTCAAAGCGAGCAATGGCAACACTCTATGGGGAAAAAATATTTTTATCTCCAGCGCGCGGAACTGTGTATCGGAAATTCTAAAGATAGGCTCATTTTAAAATTATTTTGCGACATTGCTATTGAACTGAAATTTATTATTTAAGAGCGAAGAACATGATATTTAATAAATAAAGGTAACACACAAAACGTTAAAAAAACGCTCCTTTGGACGTCATTTAAAGTCTGAAATCTTTCAGATTTTTTTTTATGTCTAATTTAAAATTGTTCACTACCATTTTTTTTAAACACTGTCGTGTAAATTTGATCAATTTTTCATTACAAAACTGTTTAGTTTTTCTAAGTATTACACTTCATTCTTTTTGACATATGATGATGACCAGAGCCGGATTTAGATAATGCTCTAAGCTAATTGAGATATGGAGCCCTATATAAGTCTGTTATAAATATTGTAACTTTTTGGGGGTCCCCAAGAAAGTGGGGGTACATTTACCTACAGACTAGTTTTAAAACAACATGTTAAATTTTAAAACTAATCTGTAACTAAATTTATTTTCAGATATTTTAGATGATAAACATTAGTCAACTAGTATGAGTTTTTCATAATTTTCTTTTCGAATTTTTATTTTGATTCGCGAGACTCTAGGGTTCGGCCCATGGAACACAGTTTCAAGAACACTGGATTATTGTGATCAATGATTCGATTAATATGATCGAAGTGTCTTATATTAGAAAGGGCGAATGTGTGTGCCGTGGATGCAGCCAGCTGATCAAGATCACGGCGAATTCCTTTTCCTCCGGACGAATTTTCCCCTACCTGTGGGAAAAGTAAGTATTTGTTGTTTAGCACTGATAATTTAGCAACTTATTATTACGTTTTTGTTAAAGCAAAGGCGAGTTTTCTGTTTCGAAGTTTGAATTTAGTTTAAATAACTAAATATGTGCATTAATATTTGACAATATTTTTAGGCGAAACATTGTCTACAGCGAAGTTTTTGATTCATTTCATCAGTTCCTTTGTTAATTGTTTAAATAATTTGTTAGTTTCTTAGTGTTGCGCAAATTTTCAGTTATATTGTAATTAACCTACCTCCGTTTAATCTTTATTTAATATTATTTACGCATTATTTAATTTCATTTTCACATCATTAAATCTCAAAATGTATAAGCAACTTTAATGCCGGATTTATTCCCTAATTTTTAACCCTCACATTCTCATTTCCCATCTATTCTCATATTCCCATCCCCATTCTTATTCTCATCCCCTTCTTTATTCGGGGCACTGTAGAACCCGGGGCTTGCTATGTAGAATAAATGTTTTAAACTAAAGTCGCTAAATAAGTTAAAAATGCTTTATAAAAATTGCCAAGCTGTAAAGAAATGTCGCCAAATAAGAGATTAAGTAGCCAAATATCTTAATTTCCGTTTTAGTCAACCATTTAAAATTAGGTAAAAAACAACTACATCTGACTTTTTGAATTATTTTTAATTGAAAACCAACTAAGGTGTTCAATAACTTTCTTAATTTTGAGTGGATTAAACACAGGTGCTTCTTCTTCAGGAGCAAAAAATAACTTCTTTTTTTTTTTTTTTTTTTTTTTTTCTTTTCTGAAAACATGTAAGCCAAACTAAGGTTACTTTTTGGCCCCTAATTTTAAATTTCACACTGGGAAGTTCTTTCCCGATGAAGGATGCCTTGCTAGTTGATGGCACAGCATCGGCCAGAAGTTTTATGAACATTTCCAGAAGTTTTATGAACATTTCATAAACAAGCTTATTTATTTTTCTAATTAAAATTCTCTGAAAAAGGCCAACTATATCTTTCTAATTACAGTTACATTAAATTAGTTATATTCTATAGCTACTTTTAAGGATACATTTCCTCATCGTTTACTGTTATGAAAATAGCCATGGACAAATGTGATCCCAATTTTAAGCGGCGCTTACTTGATGTGAAAGATGAAGATTATAAGATATTACGCATCGTTGATTGGTAACAACGTATATTTATATTAGACGTGTTTGATTTAAAACTGGCAAAAATAACACGTCTTCGAGATGATAAAAACTCTTTCATGTTTAAGAATAAAAGCTGGTAGTCAATTCAAATATGAAGCCCCCTGTTTTCGTAAAGAATAAATAAATTGTAGTCAAGAACATTTTCGCCACAATATTTATACCAGCTACATCTAGGAATTTCTTCGGTAGATAGACAGAAACGAGACATAAAGCGGATCGAAAGATTATTTCAAATAGCTTACGCGTTGCTAAGGCAACAGCTGTCAGGCTTAATGACGGGCGTTGCCAATTCACTATGCACTAAATTTTCGCCCTGAGATCTGAGGAGATCCTTTACCTTAAATAAGTAAACAAAATCTCAGAGAAGTTGACATATCACGTCACCTCAGGGATTGATCTCCTTTTTAGAGATCAGAGAATGTTTCTTTCCTCTTTATTTCGTATTCTAATTTAAGCGCGCTTATATATTATCGTAGAAAATTGGGGAAGAAGCTTTAGATGGGTCTATGTATTTAAGATGTTACTGAATATATTTTTGAAGTTTGTAAAGAGATAAGTTCCGTGAGAGCATCTCAGTAGCTGTTTATGTCCCAAGCACTCGCAACTAAATTAAGTCTTTAAAATCACATGAATTATTTGTGTTCTAGAGGATAACAGATTTTGTTTAAGATTCCAAAGTATTATTTTTTGAATATGTAAAAACTTAAAAAAGAAATCTGAAGTGTTTCAGATTTTAGTGGTCGCGCAGAAGGGTTTGTTAAGGTTTTTTACGCTCTCGTTGAGCTCGCAGTCTACCAGTTTGCTGTTACACTCACTCCTATTAACCCATTTGTCTTTTGTTGTTTTTTAGCTTTATTATTAAGCATCGTTTTCTTCGCCCTTACGCCACATACAATTACACCAAAATTACAAAAACTTTAGAAGCGGCATGGCAGTATACATTTAGATTTCTCAATGCACCTCTAAGTGTTGGCATACATTTTTCAGTTTTTTCCAGTCTTCTCTCAGTTCATCATATCAGTGTTCCTTTTTCTTACTAAGATGGCTTTACAAAACTTTTTTTTTTTGTATTTTTATTATTAATGTTTTGGGTGTTTGTTCACTTTATTTATTAACTATTATAATAATATATAATATTATAAAATTATAATTTTAAAATTATATATTTATTTATAATATATAACCACCTCCATAATTTAACCACCTCGGTGCGGTTAGAGAGGCGACAACAGTTTAATTTATATATTTATCTTGGTGCATACGCCACGAATTTCCAATTAGAGCAGCGGTTTGCATATCTTTAGATTTCTCGCGCGCTGGAGATAAAAAAAATTGGACTCCGAACACTGTTGTCACTGCTCGCTTTGAAAATCGCTGTGTCTGTTAAACAAAAATATGAAATAGATAATAAAATAAATTCGAAATTCAAAATTCGAGCTTCCAGGTAGGTATGTTCGGATGGAGCACTACGTTGTTCAAAATTCGATGGCTCTCGGTGACGCTTTTTTTTAAATACCTGAAACATGCGTACATTTATTAATTAATTTCTTCATTATTTAATTTCTTTAATACAGGGCGATAATATTTGGTGGCAACAGTTTGAAAAGTAATACAACTCATTTAACTGTTTCGGTCCAAAATTCCGTTTCAAAACTAATATCCCATTCGGGACTAACGTCCATTTTCAGCTAATAAAGAAAATTTAATTTTACAGAAATGTCCAATTAATAGCTAAGATTTGAAACGAAACCTAGATCATCTTTTCCTAATTTGACTATTGTATGACTGTCAAGTTGTTGTGACCATTATGTTTTAAGTTTGACTGACAGTTTTGAGAGAATCTGTGTCCTGTATTCCTTGGCTCGTTACGATTGCCGCTCGGACCAGAGGTTTATACAAACTGAAGGCAAGCACCGTAGTTTAAATGTAGGATGTTAATCTTAAGAGCATCTTGTTGGAAATTGTTCTGTGCGTTTGTTGTTGCTGTCCTAACCGGTATAACGGCAACAACGATAGGGTAGCGGGCTATCCTATCGTTGGGTTCTCCTTCGAATTTCCAGAGATTCCTTGCATGTTTCAAAGTGTATAATGCCACTGCTGCAAGGGAGCACTTAAAATGCTGGTGAGGCAAAAGCCCTGGTGTGGTAGGGAAGAAGGATAAGAAAACCTCGGATCCGTCCTCTTCCCCAGGTGTTCTTCATCAAACCGGATCGAAATTTCCCCTTTCTCAGGAGTGTTAAATCCTTCTGTTGTGCACCCTAAGCAAAGCTCTCGGTAAGAAGATATCTAAACGACTACCGGGTTAAGTGTTCCCCGACGCATGCAAAGTGCCCGGTCCTTTGGAGAAGAAGAAAAAAATATGTTTGCTGCCTTGGCTCTGGACATCGTCTGCAATTACTGTGTAAGAACTACCAGTTCCTTCCGAGGGTCCACCTCGGTGCGGTAGAGAGGTGACAATGTTTCCCAAAAGGGAAGCGGCCAACCTACCAAGCTGCGGCCAGGTTCCAGTATGGGAGCAGATCTTGGTGGTACATTTAAACATCAAGGTACATAAAGATGTCTTCGGTAGTGAGGACTTCACTTCGGCTTGGCGACGAACCTTAATGAAGTAGTTCTGTCAGGGCAGTTTCGGCGTGTACCAAACATACCGCTGATAGGCCTTACTTTAAGCTTGGAACCAGGCAATGCCAAATTATATAAGAGTTGCCTACAAGGTTTGGCTGCGCTCAGTAAACGTTTAAGAAAGTTAGGTATCTATTCCTGCCCTAGTGTAGTTGTTGATTTGAGCCAGGTTACTGTCTTAAACCCATTGTAACCTTAGCCTAAAAGGCAAGCAACTCGCTGTTATAAATCTTAACGAGAAGTGCTCAGTTTTACTTTACTATCATTTTAATTTCGTAACTACCACAAGTCATGATTTATATAGTTTATGTTAAGTTTTACTTTTGTGTTTTATCTTGTATTTTTTGAGTAGTGGCAGAAAAGATAACACGTCAAGTAACACTAACGCCATAGACTTTAGCGGATAGCCGTTATTTATTTAAGACACATAATTCTAAGTTTATTTTCTGGAGAATTTCTAGAGTAAAAGAAAACAGAATATCAATAAATATCACATGTAGCCTTACCATTAAATTTTCGCTCACTTAAAAATAAAAAATGAAATTAAAAAAATGACTGGGAAGTTTTTGCCTCAGTTGTTAGAAAACAGCTGTATAGCATATAAGCATTATTCTTCACTTTTCTTTTTATAATCTCGTTACTATTACGTTACTTTTTGTAACTTACAAAACAGCATTTTCGATTTCTCATTATCCAGGGATTTTTAACCGTTGAAAAAATCGCAGCTTTTATTTTTTATCGAAAATGTATCTACCTGCAAACATACTTTATTCACAAAAAGCTTTGTTTCTGCCAAAAGAAGAAAAGCGGCAAATCTAGAAAGTACTCCTTGTAGAATTGCCGCATGCATAACTGCAGCAATTTTTTTTTTTTTTTTTTTTTTTTTTTTTTTTTTTTTTGATTCCGTGGTAAAAACCATGTAATGGTCATATCTATCTTTAGTTATCTTTATGCTTATTTTTCGTTTTTTGGAAGTCACAGTTGCTATGGTAACCGTACAAAAGGAACAAAAAACGATAATATAACTCAATTTTATCTATGTTATATGTATACTGAGGTAAAATTGGTCATGTTAAGAGATACTAGCCTCTATTTCCGAAAGCTGTGCAATTATTACAATAATATCTGTTTTCTCGTAAAATCTCCAAGTAAATGTCTAGCGCATAGAGCATTTTTATTTCATTAATTATGCTATACATGGAAATTTCATTAGCTGAAGTATCCTTTTAGTTTAAAATTTCACTAACATTTAACAATTAGTTTTTAATTAAGGTACTAACACAGTTTAAGATAGGGTATTTCCATAGAAATATCCATTTTGACCGATCTCGAATCCATTTAGACGATTTTTGTTTGTTTGTTTGACGTCTGGACATGCGCAGAGAATAAAAAACACTTTTTACGAAAGAGGACTGTAAAATGGATTTAAAATGGTTTCAAAAGTTATTTTTTCGTGACATCTCTACATACTTATGTACGTATGTATCTGTGTACTTATCTAGCAAAACTCAAAAACGATTAAACTTTAGAACGTTGAAATTTTGTATGTTGGCCTGCTATAACATCTTGTTATCCACCTCCCTTTTCTATGCAACATATATATATATATATTAATAATTAATTTCAATATGATTATCTCCTAAAACATTAATGTAATGGAAAATTATTTAAAAAGAAGTACTATTGAAATGGCAGATTTTTATATGTGTAAATCTTAGTAAAGGTATTATGTATTTTGTAAACAAAAGTTGAAATATGTATTAAATTTAAAGAAGAATTTTAAATATAAAAATATAAAAATTGTCGATTCCATAGAAAGATCCTGAATTTTTCAAGAGTAGTTATTCGCTTTCTATAAAATCAACAACAATTCAATATGACCGCCTTTCGTCCCTCTCGCATTTTTAAACAAACCTCCTGCGCAAAAATGTAAAAAAAAGCAAACTAATATAATTTTTTAATTTGAATCTTTGAATTTCAATAAATGTAAAAGAAATTTCCCGATGTGGTGTAAGACGATACGCGTAGATACAATAAATGTATTATGCTACTAAACAAGATGTTAAACTTAAAATAAGAATAAGAAACAATAGTTACAAAGTAAAATTAAGTGAACAGAAACAAATATAATATAACTGTAACACATTTTAAATGGTCTTAACCACATTTTGATTTATACATTGGCCAAAACTAATTTTAATATTTACTTACTATTGTTACTCTAGCTAAATATTGTAATAGCTATTTTCCTATTGAAAATGAAGGTGTGTGTGCAGCAACATGCTGCACATATATGTAAATATATGTGTAGCGTGCTGAATATATACATATATATAAAGTATAATAATAAAATACGATGGCTACGCTAATAATGGCTTGGCAACCTTAAAACTGACTATTCTAAAATTGGTGTTCTCCTCCCTAAATTCATCTGTTCTCCCAAATTAAAAATCTTTCCACGTTACATAACAAACTAAAATTAACCAATTGTAGCTTAGATTTACTTATGCACCTACGTAGTATAAATAGTGCTTGACGTGGAGTTACGTCATACCTTTTCCTATTCTGCCAAGCAAACATCTCCGCGCTGCTTATGCTTTCTTGTCTAAGATACTTGCGTCGTACTTTAAAAAACCGTGTACATAAAAATTATCGTATTTAACTATTATGGATAATTACATTGTCTGCCAAAATGATAATGATTTGATATGCGTAAAAATATAGATTGTGACGCTTTAAATTCAGTTTCGTTAGCTGCATCATCCTGCCTTCATCCTCAGCCATCACGACTACATCTTAAAATATTACATGTAAATGCAGATTCTTTTTGGAGTCATAAATACCTTTACATGAAATACCAATTAAAAATTAAGTATAGACAGTATATGATATTATTTGTACCTGTAAAATATATCGCTATCACTGATCATCAAGTTCAAGGTCAGTAGATAAACTTGCTTTATCTGCCTAAAACTCTGTACACTTAATTCTAGTTCACAGCTTTCACATTAGGCACTTTTCAACGCTAGAGGTGAATGGCTCATATAAAGTACAGAACTGGAAGAAAACACAAAGGGAGTTGAAATGAGTTTGCCTTTGAGCAGAGTCAGTGACGTCACCGAAGAGCAAACACTGTAATATAGCAAACTTAAGCTGAAACTGACGGATTCCATCAGTAAACTGATGAATAAAATTAACTGTTTTCTAGTAGTAAACCACCCATTGCCAAAACATATTGGAATTTAAAAGGTTTTGCTCCAGTTACATCGAATTCAGGAAAGTCATCATGAGTAAAGGATGATTTAATTTAGTTGGCGTTGGTTTTATAGAATTTTCCATCATTTTAAGTGAAGCATGCAAGAAAATTACTCTTTTTCGAGAAATAATAACAATCTGTACATTGTAAATGTCTGACAGGGCAAAGAACAATATCCTGTTTATCTTACCTCCAGGAATGATTCTTTTAGCATCATGGAAGACAGGTTAAGACCTCCAGGCGGAATTATGTTTCCCTAATAGTCGTCTATACATAATTTACCTTGACACTGCAATTTTAGAAGTAGTGGCGAAGAAAGGGAAACTTGCTTTATCTACCTAAAACTCTATACACATAATTCTAGTTCACAGCTTTAACCAGCTACCTGTTTTGGGTGACTATGGTCTAAACCGGGAATTCTTATTTTTAGTCCAAAGGGGCTTTGTCCCTGAAGGACTATTGTTTTCGTTTTGCGATTTTGCGTCGGACTCATAAACGTCGGTTCACTTTTCAAACTGTTGCCACAAAATGTTAGAGTCCTGCATTATATTTGAAGAAATTAAATAATGAAAAATCTGCATAAATGATTGTCTATTTCTCGCATTGTGATAAAACAATGGTACCTAGAGCCATCGAATTTTGAATGACGAAATCCTACTGCGAATATGGGCATCTGAAATCCCAAATTTGGATTTTGTTTTATTATAGATTTTATATTTTGTAAAACTTTAACGAATTTTTGATTTACAAACTCGATGCTTTAAAAGCGAGAAATGGCAACGTTATATAGAAAAAAAAAAATACTTTTATCTCCAGCTCGCGAGACTGTGTATATCGGAAATTTTAAAGATAAGCTTAATTTAACATTATTTTGCGATATTGCTCTTGAACTGAATTTTATGGTTTAAGTGCAAAGAACATGATATTTAATAAATAAAGGTAACACTCAAAACGTTAAAAAAACGCCCCTTTGGACGTAATTTAAAATCTGAAACATTTCAGATTTTTTTTTTTTTTTCGGCCTTTGTCCCTGAAGGACTATTGTTTTCGTTTTGCAATTTTGCGTCGATTTACTAAAAACGGCGAATCACTTTTCAAACTGTTGCCACCAAATGTTAGAGGCCTGCATTATATTTGAAGAAATTAAATAATGAAAAATCTGCATAAATGCATGTATATTTCTCGCATTGTGATAAAACAACGGTACATAGAGCCATCGAATTTGGAATGACGTAATCCTCTTACGAATATGGGCATGTGGAAGACCAAATTTGAAATTTGGAATTTGTTTTATGATCGATTTCCTATTTTGTAAAACTTTAACGAATTTTTGATTAACAAACTCAAGGATTTCAAAGAGAGGAATGGCAACGTTGTGCAGAAAAAACATTTTTATCTCCAACGCGTGAGTCTCTGTATCAGAAATTCTAAAGGGGATATGTTCATTTTAAAACTATTTTGCGATACTGCTGTTGAACTGAATTTTATGGTTTAAGTGTGAAGAAGGTGATATTTAATAAATAAATTTAACACACAAAATGTTAAAAAAATGCCCCTTTGAACGTAATTTAAGATCTGAAACATTTCAGATTTTCCTTTTTTGTTTATTTTGTTATTTATTTATTTATTTATTTATTTAATTTTGCATGTACATCTTTTAAAGGAGTTGTTTTCTTCATCGACCCTCTTACATTTTCCTTTAGAGTATACAGCCTACAACGTAATCATAATACAAGAAATTGCACTTAAATAACTTACAGGTAACAATTAGACCAAGAATATACACAGAGATGGGAAAAAATGGCTTCTGATATTTATGACTTATTATTTTTGTGTTGTTATTACTTTTTATTTTACAGGATGTTCGTTTTTTGTTATGAAAACGTGTTTGTTTAAACGAATCTTCGGAAATTACATAAAACTTGGATTTTAATTGCCCTGTTGATGACTTTTTTAATTATTTGGAATAAAATTTCTTAATTCTTAAATCACATCGTTCAAAACGCAATCAACCTAAACTAGACTAGACGATTTTGATTGAGCAATCAACCTGTTTCTTGTTTTCAGTGTTAAATTATTAATTTGACTAAAGCATGCTTAAGTGAGAAGAGGCTATGTTTTTTGGTGTTCCTGCGTTTTATTTATTTATTTATTTATTTTTGTATTGCACTTATAGCATAAAATATATATAATTTTATGGGTTAGTGTGCAAATCTTTAGCAGCTTTTCTGACTTTGACCGTCATTCCATAAAAAATAAACTGGGAGATATTAAATTCATACTACAGAGAGACAAAGCTTTAAAGGATGAGAGAAGTGTAACAGAAAACATAAATAGGTGGCATACAGTACGGAAGGAACAAAAAAACGCTTCTTTGACAGAATAGCGTTGGTACAAAAAACAGTTTGGCAAAGCAGGAGAACAGCAAATCAAAAAGCCTTAGTAAGGGATTCATACACTACCGAGCGAATAGAGAAAGGCTTTATTGACAGAATTGCTTTGCTACGAAATACGTTCTGGTCAAGAAGGAGAACAACAAACCGAAGAACCTTAGTAAGGGATATGAAAGCTTACTAAGCATGTAAACCTCCCTAACTGCAATAATTAAATGCGTTTCAGGGTCTGTTAATACTCAATACCAGATTATCTAATGTCCTTTGAGATAAGTGTTCCCGTTAACTCTTCTGTGGACATCTTTACTTTCGAGGAGCTCTTCACCAACATGAGGCTGCGTCGCCATGTATTCTTATCTATAAAAACAAAAATGGGTTCCAATGGCACCTCGGAAAAGATGCACATGAGGGAAGATAACTTCATCACAGTAACGATGTCCCGGAATGTGAACCTCTGTCGAAAATGGGAACTGCGTGCTTTCATCGTCCCCATACAAGCAAGCATGGTCCTTCTTCCTGAAGTTAGAGAGATGAAAGTCTGTCCGTACTTCTGTCCATATCAACTGGCTCTGAGAATCGTTTGTCATATTGAAACGACTTTCATCGGTGAACAGGATGTGACTCCATCGATGAGGTGCCTAGTCTTTGTGTTCTCTGCACCACGGTAAACGTTGCGACCAATGGACTGCTGACAGGGGTATACAGCGTTCAGGATGGCGGGCGAAGACACCATTTTTCTGAAGTCGAATAGCCACAATAAACAGGGACACATGTTGTCCGCTTGCCAAGCGTAACTGCTAAATAATTTTGCCAGCTCTCTGGTTTCGGTCTCTTTTCGCCTTCTGGTTACCAGATACCTTTGGTTAATCGGTTATCAGATACCGCTGGGTTTTTTGATCGACCAAAAAACTTTGCTTACAGCTGTAAGTTGTCTTGCACTGTGCTTGATGACTCTTCGCGTTTTGCGTGCTCTGACGTGATTTCTAGCCTCATGGTGCTGATATTTGCACATGCGTCACCTTTCTACTAAGCTGGTTGTTCATTGTACATATCGCAAAATCTCTTTTCAAGATTTTCACGGTTGTTTGTTGAAAAATGGATTTGCTGCTTAAGCTTTGCACACTAGTGCATTTTAAAATATTGTTGCTTTTTTTAAAAATATGTTAAATAATTTTAGAGTATTTTCCCCTTATATTTGTTTAATACGATTTCTTCCTTACGACATGGTATACTTTTATATCAACACACGATTATTTTTATTAATTTTATTAATACTATAATTATTATTTTGTAGTCAACGGGTTTTTGAGTATACTAATCAATTGTCCATCCATATTCGGTCTTTGGCTCCCAGTCGACCACTTGATCACCTCTGACATTTTAAAATTTTACACATTCCCCAGAGGTAAAAGCTGACCCCACTGGAAATCCCTGGTTTAAATCCTTGGCGATGTTTTCACGTTTTGGAAGACTAGCCTTTGAGCAAATGTTCTTTTAGGATTCGAAAGTCAAGTTTGCTTATGTTATTTCCTCTTAATCTATTTTATAGTGGAAACGTATTGTTTAAAATCATATTTACCCTATCACAATCACTGGTCTTCAAGAAAAGTGCTATGAGAATATAATATTCAATAGAAATTAATTGCATTTCAAATTTAATAAATTTTGTTTTTCATAATTGTTACAGATTTTTTGTGCTTATTCAGGAAATCCAGTTTACCTTTCGAAAAACTTTTTTGTGAAAGATTCTTCTTTAATCTTTGTTAAAAACAGCCAAACTATAATTTGCTTTACTTTAAATGATTTTGTACTTTATTTTAATCCTTCATCAACAATTGTTCATTTAATAATTGTCTGCTTTACTGAAGAGAGAAGAAAAACTTAAGTAAAATGAAATGCGCATAAGTGTTTGCATAAAAAATGCACTGCATGCAGTTACAGTGATTAGTCGACTCATGTGAGTGAAGAAGGTTATTTCTGAAATTTTCTTCCTGCTATGATTATGTATTAGGTGGCAAGAGATTTCCTTATTATTACCCAATTAACCTAGATATAACACCGCATTTGAGCTTCGTAACGGGAAAGAAAATTAGTTCAACACAAAATACATTTACTCTTGAAATTCTCATTCCTTTTTGCTTATTAATATTCATTTTGGATGGAAAGCGTATTTTAAGTACTAACATGAACATAATTTCTAAGAAAGACAGTATTGTCATTTTGTATCGTGTATTTGGTCCGCATGCATTTTGAGTTTGACACCACTGCATTATTTAATGGAACAGCTTTGATTACATGTTTGAATTAAGGGGTCTCATACACCTTAAACCTCTTATGATTTTCGAATATGCTACTGTTACAAGAATTGCGATATTTTATTTATTTTAAAAGCAATTACTTCCAACCTTTTACAGCTGACTACGTAATATAGCTGCTCTGGAAACTAGTAACCAGAAAGTTTGTGTTGCCACAAATATTTTTGTAATTTAATCCTCTTTGTGAGAAAATATTTCGCCATGTTTTCACCTTGCGCGCATGATATTTTAAAAATGGCTAATGGTACATACTTGAAATTGGATGGAATTCTTTATATGGGCAATATTTTCTAAATGAACCCAAATTCTGATGAATATTTTAATACTGAAAAATTTTATGGACGAAAAAGTTACAGATTTTTTTAATAAAATACATTTCATAAACTCAACTCAAAATAAAATAAAAATTTAACATGAAATTTTTAGAATTTTAGGTTCACAGTAGTTTTCAAATGTTATAAAAGCTATATATTAAATATGGAATTAAATTATGTAACAGAATGTTTTAAACTGTGCGCGCAATGTGGAAACATGACGAAAAATTTTGTCACAAAGAGGATTAAATTATAAAAAATATTTGTGGCAACACAAACTTTCTGATTATTATTTCAGAAAGAAGCTATATTATAGCTGTAAAAAGTTGGAAGTAATTCCTTTTAAAATAAATAAATTATCCCAATTCTTGCAACAGTCACATATTCGAAGATCTTACAGGTTTTAAGGTGTATGAGTCCCCTTAAGAAAAGGAAAAAAATATTAGATTCATATATCGGGATGTCAATAAAATAATTTCGGCTTGCACAAACGAATAGCGTTATGTTCGTTTTGTTATTCTTCTGTAAATCTTACAACTTTTTTTCTTTTTAGATTTTGCAGCTGACACTTTTAGGTTGCTACCGGAAACATTAATTGTATTTTTGTTTACATCTGTTAGCATGGGGTGCAAAAATAAACATTTCCGACACATTTTATTATTTTTTTTTATTTTCATAAAGGCAAGAAAGCGGCTGAGACTCACAAAGAGATATATGAATAGTGTATGGTGTTGATTGCTTAATAGAACGCATGTGTCAGAACTGGTTTTGTTCTAGAGGTTTTTTACTTGAGGATGACCAATGTTCTAGCCGACCTTCTGAAGTTGATCACGATAAAATTAAAGCTATAATTGAATCGAATAGTCGAATAGTGCGAGAAATTGCAAAAAGGTTAAATACATCACACAGAATAATAGAAAATCGCAGATCTCTTCAGAGGTTCAATATTTCGGTTCCGCATGAATTGAAACAAATTCACACAACACAACGAATCAATACGCATTTCAAACGAGACACAATTGGCCCTTTCTTTGAAATGAAACTAATTATCACGAATTACCAATTGCTGATGAAAAATGGATGGTCTATGACAACATGAATCGACGAAGTTTATGACCAAACCATGATACTTCAGCAAGAGTCAAGTTATATCAAAAGATAAACTGCATTAGAAAAAGAGTCTGCTGCCAAATTGGTGGGATTAAAACGGTGTTGTGTATTTTAAGCTTCTTCCTAGCAACCAAACGATCAGTCAGAAGTTTACTGTCAACAACTTATCAAACTGTTTAACCTCTTCGTCGTCCGTAACGCGTATAGCGCGTTCAAGTGAAACATCCGCAGGACGGCCGTAACGCGCTTCAAGCGTTCTTCTACATTTTAAAACTTTTAAACGTTTAAAACGCTTTCTAAATGTTTACTTGTTTGAGATTTTACTTTTCTTTGTTCTAATACCTCCTAGAGGGCAGCTCTAATTATACATTCTATTTCTAATTGAATTTACCCCGGGTTTTCTGAATATTCGCGCCATTTTTAATAACATACAAGACAGTGAGAGATGGCTTCAACGTCTACTCAACAGAAAAAGAGAAAAAATGAGGTCGTGAATTGGAAAGACAAGACGGATATACCTTTGATGAGTACAGTTCATATAACTCGATGACTGATGTTGGAACACGGAAAAGAACTTTAAAAAAAACAATAATTGTAAAAGATTACAACAACAAAATGGGAAGAGTGGACCGCCTGGATCAGATGTTATCAAATTATCCTGCTGTGAGAAATAAGCAGAGATATTATTTTTCAATTCTGCTTTATTTCCTTATAATATTACTTAATATTCATTGACATTCATCCACTACGAAAGTTGTGTATGGAAAGTTCGGATGTACAGAGAAAACAACATTACACGCTACGAAAAACAGACGGCCTCTGGAGAGAAATTTTCGCGGACAGGAGAGGACGGCGAAAGGGTTAAAAACTGTTTCTTTTTGGAAGAAGCAATAGAAGACAAAAAGGCCAGAATTGATAAATAACAAAGGAATTGTGTTCCACTACGACAATTAGATTACTGGAGTTTGGCTAGGAGAGGATTTCTCATCCTCCATATAGCCCCGACCTGACACTATCGGATTATCATTTATTTCGAAATTTACAAAGCTTGTTAGATAAAAATGTTAGTTATAACGATGACCTCAAACCGCACTTGGTTACGTTTTTTCCTGATAAGAACCAAAACTTCTATGAGCATCGAATCAGGAAGTTATCAGAAAGATGGTAAAAGTTTATAAGGTATTTCTCCAGCCTTCTTAGCGTGCCTTCGTGGTATAGTGGTCTGCACGCTGGACGCGTATTCCAGAAGTCCGCGGTTCGATTCCTGGCGAAGGAGGCGCTGTTTATTTTTCAAGTCTCTTGCTTCCAAAAATGACCGAATGTCTCTACAAGGTTACCGAACAGAATGGAAGATGTCTGAGTGATTAAAGTTCAGTTTATATATATATAACCGATATAGACACGATATGACTTCCTTGTCCAGTCTATTAAATTATACACATTTTGCTGCATTTCATGTAAGCTTATTCCCTCGAATTTTATTAGAGGTATTAATTTCTCAGTCAATTAATTCAGCTCTCACTTCGCAGCAAGGCAACAATGCATAAAAACTCAAAACATCTTCATTAAAAATAGTAAAATACAGATAAACCTAAAACACCAAATACAGTTAAAAACAATTTAAAAAAACAATTTTTACAATTAAAATTAGAGTTTTTACGCAAGAGCAAGCAATTTGACCAGGGACAAGATGACAGATTTTTTTTTTTTTTTTTCCTTGGTCCACAAAACTGAAAATTCACTTTTGGATCCATTCGGCAAAACGTTGCAAGACTTAATGGTGAAGCTGATGCAGAAACAGACCTAAAGATTCACTGTACTAATAAGAGTTTCAAATGTAAAACAAATGGAGCTTCGTTAGGCTTAGTGTCACGTTGTTTTAAGATGGTAAGCAACTTTTAAATTGCTGATAATTCTGCAGATATTGCACAAAGATTAGTTAAAGATATAAAAAATTTAACCGGAACATAAGAACAACATAATTCAATCCCTTTTAAAGAAAAAATGCACAATTTAACAACATATAAGAATAAAAATCTGAGCTCAACGAGTCGGGTAATAGAGTGTGCATATATATATATACTATATATACTTTTGGTGCGGCCGATTGTAACGAAAAGGGAGGTGCACAACTGCATGTTATAGCAGTCTCATATACAAAATTTCAAAGTTCTGAGGCTACTCGTTTTTGAGTTATGCTAGATACATACATAAGTATGTAGTCGCATCACGAAAAAATCTCTTTTGAATTCATTTCAAATCCATTTTACAATTCATTTTGGGAAAAAGAGTCCTTTATTCTGTCCGTATATACAGATGTCACAGAAAAAAAATCGTTCAAATGGATTCGAGAGAGGATAAAATGGATATTATCGTTGAAACAGGATACCCGAACGTTTTCGCAATTACAATACTCCTTTTACTTTATACAAGGAAGTAAAAATTTTCCACTCTAAAAAACCGAAATTATTTTCTTGTCAACCCGATATTTTTATATGCGTGAGAATTTAAAGCAAAACTTTTCTACGCAGTATTATCGGTTACAGCCGAAAACATCGCGGACGAAAACGTCGCGGAGAAAACAACGCAAGGCGAAAACATCGTGTTACAAAACATCGTGGGAGAAAACATCGCAAAGAGAAAACATCGCAGTTCTAAAACATCGTGGTACAAAACGTCGTCGACGAAAATAAAGCGGTTAAAAAACTTCGCAGTTTAAAAACATCGTCGTCGAAAATATCGTGGTAAAAATAAAGTATATACAAATCATCGCATGACGATAACATCGCAGACATGCTTTTTTCAGGCTTTAATAACTGTAAATGGATATTCCCATAATGATTTGTGATCGCAAGATGTAAGGAAGGAAAATTTTTACTTTCACATTTTTTTATTAACTAATAAATTTTTGCTGAAAAAATAAGAAGGAAACTTGAGCATAGAAAATTAAATGCAACTTAATAGATTATACTTTTTATGAAAAATTACCAGTAAAAACTTTATAAAAAACGATTTATTAATGGTCTTTGTTAGTTAACTATGTCGGTTTAAAATTCTATTAAGTGCTATAAGTTGCATTAATTTTCTATGCTGAAGTTTCCTTTTTATTTTCTCAGCAAAGATTTAATATTTAATAAAAAATATGAAAGTAAAAATTATCCTTCTTTACATCATGCGCTCACAAATCATTATGAGAATATCCATTTTCAGTTATTAAAGCCTGAAAAAAGCATGTCTGCGATGTTATCGTCATGCGATGATTTGTAGATACTTTATTTTTTACCACGATATTTTCGACGACGGTGTTTTTAAACTGCGAAGTTTTTGAACCGCTTTATTTTCGGCGACGATGTTTTGTACCACGATGTTTTAGAACTGCGATGTTTTCTCTTTGCGATGTTTTCTCCCACGATGTTTTGTGGCTCGACGTTTTCGCCTTGTGTTGTTTTCTCCGCGACGTTTTCGTCCGCGATGTTTTTGCCGCGATGTTATCGGCGGACACCGTATTATCAGTAGATTTTGTGTAACCAGTATAACCACCTCGAAATATTTTTCTTCAATTTAACAAAAAAATTTAAAAGTTTAAAATCATACATATTAGTCATCGTGGTATACATTATTTATAGAGAATAATCCAAGAATTTTTTTTATGATTTACTTAACGTAACAGGAAATATACAAAGCTCGCTTTCATTTTTACTAGAAGTCTGGTTTTGGCTTTTCTGTAACACATATCCTATTTCCATTTAAAGCTGACTCTCAAACAGAGGGTTCCAATTATTGATGAATTGTTTTCGCATTTTATATAAATTTCGCAATCTCCAAAATTGAAAATATTTTTGAAATTGGATATGGTTTTTAAAAGCTTGCAGACAAACTGCGTTACTTTAAAATATTTAAAGTATTAAGGAAGAGTTTAAAACGTAATGAATACATGAAATTCTTATCCAAAATAATCTGCTCAATTCTTAATGGCCATTACATACATGCAGACGTATTAACAAGAAATTTTCTTTTTGAATTAAATTGTTAATAACATGTTAGTACGTAGGCACTGAATGCCAGGCGATTTATGCTATTTTATTATTAATTGTAAAGTACCAACTCAAATCTTAATAACCGCCCCGACTTCTGGTCCCATCTGACTTCTAATCAGAAAACTCTGATGGGGACACCACATGATTTCCTTGTACGGCCTATTATATTGTACACATTTGCATTTCATTTAAACTTAGTTTTTCGAAATTATATTAACTCAGTTAAGTCTCACTTCGCGGCAAGACGAAAATACATGAAAACTCAAAATATCTTCATCGAAAATTTTAAAATATGGAAAAGCATAAAACATGAAATACAGTTAAAAGAATAAAAAAAAAAATTAGAATCAAAATTACAGTTTCTGCGCAAAAGCAAGTAATTCGGTCAGCGGGCAAGTAGGCAGATTTTTAGGGGCACAAAACTGAAAGTTTACTTTTGGTCTCACTCAGCATAAAAACACTGAAGGTGCATAAAGTGACTGAATTCACTACTCGGCTCAATTTCAAATGTAAATAAATGTTGCTGCTCCTATTTAGTTAATCTGCATGCAATAGTTGTAGAATTAGGCTTAGCCAAATTCTACAACTATTGCATGCATATTAACTAAATGCATAAAAACCTTAACCGAAATATAAGAACAACATAATTCAGTCATTTTTAGAGCAAAAAATGCACAATTTACCAGCATATAAGAATTTAAATACGTGAGCTCACCGAGCCGAGTAACAGATCGGGTATATATGTATACTTTTGATGCGGCCGATTATAAACAAAAAGGGAGTAGTCCTATGGTACAAAAAGTAGTCCTATATACAAAATTTCAACGTTCTGAGGCTACTCGTTTTTGAGTTATTCGAAATATATACGTACAGATGTCAGGAAAAAATCTCTTCTGAACCCGCTTTAAATCCATTTTGGGAAAAAGAGTCCTTTATTCTGTTCTTACGTATACATGTCACGTAATTGCGTTCAATAGTGGTCAAAAAGAATATTTTCGTTGAAATATGATATCCGAAATTTTTCGAGATTACAGTACTCTCTTTACTTAGAGCAAGGAAGTAAAATACGCAGCGAAGTTAAATGGTTGAGTAAAAATGTTATTAATGCATCGACATGACTGTTACACAAATTGAAAATTATCGGAACTCTGCTAGTAGAATTCAGCTAACGTGCAGGTAAAAAAAAAAAAAAAATGTACTACTTCAATCTTAAATCAAGGTTAAATTGTATGTAGAATGCACTGTTGTTAGCAAAGCCCAGGCTAACCTTAGCTACTCCAGCTTCAAAGGGAATTACGGCACGGAAATGTTTGCTAGCAAGCTAATTGCAAAAGCAAAAGCATGAAATAAAGTATCAGCCATTCGCCTAAGCTTCCAAACACTCTCTCTGGTAAACTGCTAAACTTGACACTTGCTTATTCTTTTAACTAATCAACGTAGTGATTAAAGCTGAAGAAAATAGAAGCGTAGAAAAACTAAGATAGCTTAAAAGGTATTTTCTCCCACGTTTCTGCACAAATATAACCTAATGACAGCAAACTCATTAATTAATATATAACCTTGCAGACTCCTTTTGCAAATAACAAATAATACAAATACCTATTAATAATTATCGAAAAATAAACTGTAGCATTAATAGAAGAATTTCTTGTTTTTATGAATTTTTATAAGCGTTTATTTACTTTAATCATCTATATCATAAGAATAAATTTCCTGATATTATAACGTTCAAAATATATGCTGTAAGTGTTTTATGCTACCCACAAAGCTTCCGTTAAACATGAAGCTATTAATAGTCGGTTATTTGTACATTCTTAGAAGGAGTTTTAACACCGCTATATCTCAGCCCCCATAACGCCAACATTATTAAAGGCCAGCTGCATTTAGAATTAGTTCATTACCTATTTCGATAAGGTATAGCTTATTTCTATGGATGCATATATAATAGGCTGTGAAAATAATTTATTTGTTAATTTTACATGAATCTTTTGTGCACACAGAAAACTGAGATATGGATGCTAATTCTTCAGTCGCGAAAAACAATTCAATAGAATTAACAGTCCTAACATATACATTAGACCATTGTTACCAAGTTTCTGTTTATAGACGAAATTTGTTTCAATGCTTCTTAGACATGAGTCTGATTTTTTACATCTTTGTACGAAGCAAGGAAAATATTGTAGTCGCGAAAAATTTCGGATATCATATTTCAACGAAAATATCCATTTCAAACCATTCTCGAAACTATTTGAACGATTTTTCTGCGTTACATCACTACGTTCGGATAGAATAAAAGACTGTTTTTGCCCAAAAAGGGTTGTAAAATTAATTTTAAATGGACTCAGACAGATTTTATTATTGATGTCTGCATAATAAAATCATATTGTTTTAAAATTTTCTATTTATTCTTTCAAACTGAGCATTTTAAATATATTTATTAATATAAATTTTCCAGAATTTGACTTTATTTATTTGAATTGCGTTTCTTTCGGAAGAATACTTTGTAACTCAGACTACGATGCGTTTGAAAACTGCATACATTAAAAGAGAAAATACAGTAAAGCACAGTTTAACACGCCTTTCAATGTACGTACGTATGAATAACTCACCAACGAATCGCTGTTAAACGTTTAAATTTTGTATATGAGACTGCTACAACACGTAGTTGTGCACCTCCCTTTTCTTTACAATCGGCTGCACCAATCTTATACAAATATACATATATAAAGGCATAGAGTAAGAAATTTAGAACTAATTTTTCACAAACACCAAAAATTGAAATTTATAATTAATAAATTTCAAATAATCTTACAAATACAACAAAGAATTTTAAAAAGTTAAAAACAAAACTTTTCAAACAAGCAAATACACACACACATACATATTCCCCCTCTGTTTCCTGCCTCGCTGAGCTTAGCTCTTTTATTCTCATGCATTACAAAATAGAGCATTTTTTGCTTTAAAAGTGATTGAATTATGTTGTTTTTATGTTCACGTTAAGGTTTTCATGCCTTTAGTTAATCTGCATGCAATAGTTGTAGAATTATCAACAATTTAAAAGTTTAAGTGGAGAGTTAAGCCTAACGGACCACCATTTGTGTACATTTGAAACTCAGTAGTATAGTGAATTATGTCAATTTTTGCACCTTCAATGTCTTTTTGCCGAGTGGGACCAAACGTAAATATTCTGTTTAGTACAACGAAAAATCTGCCTTCTTGGCCACTGGCCACATTGCTGGTTTTTGTTGCCTAGAAACTAATTTTAATTGTAAAAATTGTTTATTTAACTGTTGGTGACTTATGTTTTTCTGTATTTAGAATTTTTAAAGAAGATGTTTTGAAATTTTATGCATTTTTGCTTTGTCGCGAAGTGAGAACTGAACTGATTGACTGAAGAATATATCTCTAATGAAATTCGAGGAAATATTTTTTTAAAGCGAAGTGCATCAAAATATGTGTATAATTCAATAGGCCGCAGGAAGTCACGTGGTGTCCATATCAGATATTTTTTTCCTTTAACTATTAATAGATAAAGAAATAGAAAATTCAATTAACTGAGCAAATAAAGCTTTAAAATTTCGTTCATTATTTATTAGGGAATAATTTAAGACGTCTTGTATGCTTGCCATCATTAACTAACCTCGAGGTTAAAAGCCTATTTAGAGAATAATCCCTTTGTCTTAAAGTGCGACAAAGTCAGGGAAAAGATGTAAAAGAACCCTTTATTAGCTCAAATAAAGTTTCACATATGGCCCCAAATAGTGCTTACGATTGCCAACACTTTTGGCTTAACTCAGAATGTAATCGCTAGAAAATCAAGATAGCAACGTGGCCTTCAGACAGACAGAACATGCTCTGATTTTTTCTCTGACTGATGAACGTTTCAATATCACATTTGAATACATCGCGCTAGCCGATTTGCATTTTGGCAAGAAAGTGTGATTAAAAGCAAGAGAAATAGGAAAGGTTTCTTAAACATAAAATAACTGTTAAGTAAATTAAATAAATCCCTACAAATTCACTTGAGTAAAGTTTTACGATATGCTCTGGTCACTATATTTATACTGCAAACAAGGCATTTGAAATTCCAAGCAGGATATTTTAATAACATTAAGTTATTAGCTATTACTCTTATACCTTTTGCTTAATCTTGAGTTTTCAATAGAATTAAGGAATAAAGGTTGAATTACTTTGTTTTTACATTGCTTATGTAATCCTAAACAACTTATTTGAACTTAAGTGGAGGATCAGAATTTATATTTAAAAAAAAAATAAATCTGATAAACTTATTATCAGCAATTTACAAAAATATATATTAACAAGCACAGCAACAAAAAGAAATGTTACATCAGCAAAAGTTTAAAAATTTTCATGTTAATAAAATACTGGCAAATCGTACATTGGGTGTTTTCAGTTGTGCATCTGAATAACGATGAAATCACTCTAGAAGATAAATTTGAATATTTAAAGGCAAATTGTTTGTTAATCAAGCTTGCCACATATTTTTAATTTAATTCGAAAATTTTAACACTTTTGTCACCTAAGGGGACATGCGTCTCTTTCTCGACAGCTAGTACTATTTAGTATTAAATGATAGCGAGATCATACTAAGCTATTGTAATTCTTAGAGTTACAAAATATGATGAGATGCTATTCCAAATTTTAACTTATAATGCGATTACATAATAAGGCGATTTTAGAACACCGTATGATTTTAATGTATTTTTAGAAATGGTGAAACTTTCTGTCAAGATGATAACTTATTAAAATAACAGGCCTTTTGCAAGAAGGCAATGATTTTGCCTAAGAACAGGAAATCCATTTTTGATATCCCTCTTACTGACAGAAATGCAAGAATTAGGACAAAACTTCATAACTGTTTAGCTTAATACGATAAATTTTCTAAGATTTGTCAAAAAAGAAAGCAAACAAACATGTAAAAAATATAAGGAAAAGGCCAAGCACTGAAATAAAAGTGTAACTGTCCCAATACCTTTCTTCTTGTTTCCTTCCAAGCGTTATGGACGTAAAATTCCTTATCAAGGAATGGCTTACATGGTAAACTTCCGTATCGAAGAATGGTTTCATTCGTTATACAGAGGCTGTTCGCACATTTTTTAGACGATTTTGGTACGCGGTAATAAAATATTGTTTGCGGCAAAAGAAGTAATTGCAATTGTACTATGTTTTTAAAAGCTTCGTCTGTAGCTTGAAAGTTTTGTTTTTATTCAAAATGGCGAATTTAACAAAGCAGTGGTTCGAAGGCTACATTTGCGCTCTTTCCGAAGAGAAATATGCATACTCCGTTATCCAAAAACGATGTGAGAGTTATGGTTTTGTGATATCTAAAGCGTCGATAGGTAATATCATCAACAAGAAAGGAAAAAAAGTCCAATTGGAGCCTCAAGTGAGACAAAAATTCCAAACAAGTATCCAAGAAAAAAACGGACATCTTCGACTATTGCAAAGGTACGTTGTTTAATGTTAAAAGAAAATCTCCCTACTCAAAGAACAGTTCCAAAATCATTAAAATGCTCGTGTCCACTGTAAACAAAATGATAAACGTTGATTTAAATCTTAAGAAAGCGAAAAACCGCAATGTGCATCTTCTTCTTCCACAGCATATTGCTCAGCGCAGGACACGCTGCAGAATTCTATATGAGAAACACTTATTCAAAGAAAAATGGAAAACAATTGTCACAATAGATGAAGCATGGGTGTATTTAAATGACTGTAACAAAAAAAGAGCCATTTATTATCATAAAAGGGGAGAAAAAGATTTAAGTACATGATTCAAAGAATTGAAAGAAAGTTTTTCTAAGGGATTCATGATTGTTGCTGGTTTTTCTTATAATGGCAAGTTAAAAATAAAGAGAGTGCAAAAAATGTCAAGATTAACTCCAAATACTACCAGGAATATATTTTATCGCCAATTTTTCTGAATGAAATACCATCGCTTTACCCACAGTGCCGTCAATCTGTGAGACTCCATCAGAACAAATCTGGCAGTCACACATCAAAATCCACTGTAAATTTCCTAAAAGAAATGGAACAAAAACCTGGTATCAAGGCCATACCCTTCACTGATATCCCTACTAAATCTCCCGGTGTGTCACCTATGGAGTTTTGTGCTTTCGGACTTTTAAAAACTGCATTATCCAAAGGTTGTCCCAAAACCCTAACAGGCCTCTGGAAAGCTCTTCGGGAGGAATGGGATAGAATACCTCTTTTGCCACTTCAAAAGGCATTATTATCCAGGAAATTGCGGTGTCGAAAGATAGTTCAGAATAAGGGATGTCAAACAGAACATTTAAAACACAAGAATTTTATGTAACTTAGTTTTGTGAATACAATATTCATAATCTAAAAAATGTGTGAACAGCCTCTGTACAGGAAACTTTCTGACAGATTGGTATGAATCCGGTGTCGGGTTGAATGTATATTTCGAGAAAAGGAGTCAAGCTAATTTGGAATTATAATCAAGAACATTCCGTTTATTCATGGCATTTGCAGATCTCTGAAATTTTAGAGCCAAATTCGTAATACTGGAAGACATTACGGTTTTGTATATGCAAGATTTGTATGTCAAGCCTTCCTTACGTATTCGTTGCAAATGGATGGAATGGAAGGAGTTGTATACCTTTCTTCTGTCGAGGATTTTTTTCACTGCCCGATCTAAGATTAAGCTTTTCAATTTATGCTGTCATTGATAACCAATGTCTAGAACATTGGTTATCAATGTCTAGACATTGGTTATAAATGTCTTAGAACTGTCTTATAAATGTCTTAGAACTGTCTACAAATGTCTTAGAACTGTCTTAGAACTGTTAAACTTTCCTGTTAGTTGTTAACAGAATATTAATGCCTAATCTTGCTCGCAAAGGCTCACTTATGGTCACAAAATAACCTCCTGGAATCTGGTGATTCCGTTGCCAGATACTAAACACCTTGTTAAGTAATTTACACTTCGACTAAAAGCATTTTTACTAGCTATAAGAGATGAAATAATGTAATTCTGTTGCTTTTTGTATTTAATGGTACTTTTAACACTAATTCATGAAACAGTATTTTATGCAATTCAATACATAAATTAATTTTATATGAGAGTTGTTTGCATATCTGAAGTGAGCAAAATTAATTTTTTAGTTAATCATTTTATAGAATAGTTGATGTTTAGTGAGAAGTTTTATTTTCGTTTATTTAAATGAATTTTTCTAACGAATTCTTTTTTCTTTCTGAGAAAAGAAAACTGTAGTCAGATTTATTCTCCTCATTCGTAATGTTTTTCAATTAGATAATACCCCTAAAACTGCTAATATCGATACAATAATCGTATTGTCATCATGAGCAGTGCATAGTTACGACTAAAATGCCACATCTTTTAGCTAGTCTATCGGGAAAGAACAAAGTTCTCTACCGCTGAAAAAACTCTGTTCTGTGTCCGTCTCAGGCTTCGTCCCCATTTTGTGGTAAAAAATAGCATTAGTTTGGCTAAAACAAACCCTAAAGTCCATATCAGCAACCATCCAAATGCAGACGAAACAGAATGGAAGAAACGTGGAATACATCTGGCAAATGGCTTTCAAAAACTCCTGAGACACGAAGCATGTAGGGTAAAAAAAAGGGGGAAATCTGCAAAGGAAAGAACCAAGGAAAAAGAATACTCGGCATGTGTACTCTTGCCTCTTTATGGAAGAAATGCGACTCGGGAAAAGTGCGGATAAAAAATTCCCCTGTCTTACTGTATATTTCCTCGCATTAAGGGAATTGTATTCTAGAACTATTTTTCCGAGCATTTCTTAGATAGCACAACAAACGAAATGCATGTTCCTGACATGCAACTGAGCGGTTATAGGTGTGAAAAGCAATTTTCCTTTCTGTTCTCTATTAAAGGTATGATACATATAATTCGGGACTGGCAAGACTTTTTTTAATGGCTTATCTTGGTTAAGTCAAATAAAAGTTTACCTGTGAGCAATAATTGGATAATTAAGACACAATAACACGCCGAATAAATACTAATTCAGAAATCAAACAACAAAAATCAGCGTTATATTTACAAAGTTTTCACAGGACTAGTTTCGATGGTTTTACCGAACCACCATCTTCAGCTGCAAAACCGCAAATGAACAAGATAGGAAATAATGATTAGATAAGATAAGAAAGCCTGGACAAGAATAAGCAAGTGGCGCCATCTGTTGGTAAAACCAGAACTAAAACATAATTTCTTTAAAGGCCGAAGGCAAATTTGGATTGGAATTAGGATCGTTAACTAGAACAGAAAGATTTTTATGAATGTGAAATGCCTCTAGAAAATCCAGTTCTCCAATGGAAGATGTTTTTTGAATAATTTTGGCAGCAGAAAAACTGAAAGTGTGGTTTTCGGACCAACAATGTTGAGCAACAGAAGACTTCTGTGTTTCCTTTTTTCTAACATATGCCTCATGTTCCTTGACGCGAAATTTTAAGGCTCTCTTAGTTTGGCCAATGTAAATTAAACCACACTGGCAAGGAATCCTATAAATACCCCAGGAATTCATATCCGGAATGGGGTCCTTGAGTATGGAACTCGGAATTTTATTGATGGGAGAATAAACAACCCGAAAGTTAAATTTCTGCAAAATATGTGCAACTTTATAGCTAATTGATGGAAAGAAGGGAATGACAACAGAATTTTTATAATCTCCTAAAACAAGATTGTGCCTTTTAGTGTGTTGAGATGAGAATTTTTTAACTGCTTGATTAATAATGTTGGGTGGAAAGCCCCTGTCAATAGCTATTGCTTTTAAATACTTTAGTTCTTCATCAAGGGCTAGTTCGGAGGAGCAAACTTGAAGAGCACGGAAAACATAGGAATAAAATGAAGCTAACTTTTGTTTAGTCGGATGACATGATTTAAAGTGTGGTGGAAGGCAAACCGATGAAGGTTTACGGTAAACTGTAGTACTGAAGTTGGATGTGTTACGTGTGACCAGAATGTCGAGAAACGGAAGAGAATTGCAAGTCTCAAGTTCAAAAGTGAACTGAATAGCAGGATCAATAGAATTCATTGTTGAAAGAACTTTATTTAAATCATCTTTATTACCTTCAAACAGGGTAAAAGTATCGTCTACGTAGCGGAACCATGCCGGGAAGTTTAAAGTTTCAAACAATTTTGATTCATAATAATGCATGTAGATATCAGCCAGGATGGGACTGAGGGGACTTCCCATGGCTAATCCCTCAGTTTGCTTGTAATATTTATTTTGGAAAACAAAATGTGTTTGTTTCAAACAGAGTTGAGTGAGAGAAATTAGCTCATCAATTTCGATGCATTTCATTTCTCTTGCATCGAAATTGATGAGCTAATTTCTCTCACTCAACTCTGTTTGAAACAAACACATTTTGTTTTCCAAAATAAATATTACAAGCAAACTGAGGGATTAGCCATGGGAAGTCCCCTCAGTCCCATCCTGGCTGATATCTACATGCATTATTATGAATCAAAATTGTTTGAAACTTTAAACTTCCCGGCATGGTTCCGCTACGTAGACGATACTTTTACCCTGTTTGAAGGTAATAAAGATGATTTAAATAAAGTTCTTTCAACAATGAATTCTATTGATCCTGCTATTCAGTTCACTTTTGAACTTGAGACTTGCAATTCTCTTCCGTTTCTCGACATTCTGGTCACACGTAACACATCCAACTTCAGTACTACAGTTTACCGTAAACCTTCATCGGTTTGCCTTCCACCACACTTTAAATCATGTCATCCGACTAAACAAAAGTTAGCTTCATTTTATTCCTATGTTTTCCGTGCTCTTCAAGTTTGCTCCTCCGAACTAGCCCTTGATGAAGAACTAAAGTATTTAAAAGCAATAGCTATTGACAGGGGCTTTCCACCCAACATTATTAATCAAGCAGTTAAAAAATTCTCATCTCAACACACTAAAAGGCACAATCTTGTTTTAGGAGATTATAAAAATTCTGTTGTCATTCCCTTCTTTCCATCAATTAGCTATAAAGTTGCACATATTTTGCAGAAATTTAACTTTCGGGTTGTTTATTCTCCCATCAATAAAATTCCGAGTTCCATACTCAAGGACCCCATTCCGGATATGAATTCCTGGGGTATTTATAGGATTCCTTGCCAGTGTGGTTTAATTTACATTGGCCAAACTAAGAGAGCCTTAAAATTTCGCGTCAAGGAACATGAGGCATATGTTAGAAAAAAGGAAACACAGAAGTCTTCTGTTGCTCAACATTGTTGGTCCGAAAACCACACTTTCAGTTTTTCTGCTGCCAAAATTATTCAAAAAACATCTTCCATTGGAGAACTGGATTTTCTAGAGGCATTTCACATTCATAAAAATCTTTCTGTTCTAGTTAACGATCCTAATTCCAATCCAAATTTGCCTTCGGCCTTTAAAGAAATTATGTTTTAGTTCTGGTTTTACCAACAGATGGCGCCACTTGCTTATTCTTGTCCAGGCTTTCTTATCTTATCTAATCATTATTTCCTATCTTGTTCATTTGCGGTTTTGCAGCTGAAGATGGTGGTTCGGTAAAACCATCGAAACTAGTCCTGTGAAAACTTTGTAAATATAACGCTGATTTTTGTTGTTTGATTTCTGAATTAATAATTGGATAGCCAGCATTTGAGATGCTAAACATCAAGATTAAACTTGTTATCATGTCCATCAGTTCATGCCCAAATGTTACGAATCCATAACACTGTTTACAGTTTCACTGGTAGATAATAAAACATTCACTTGCAATGAGTTTGGAACTTCATGTCATTATATGCTTTCGCCTTCCTTTCGGTATGCCTTCGTGGTGTAAAGGAGCGTATACACTCGGCGCGTATTTGAGAGGTTCAGGTTCGAGTTCCGGCGAGCGCATTGCTTATTTTTCATGTACTGCTGCTTCAAAGTAACCTAATGACTCTACAGTGGCGACCGAACTAAAAGGTTGTGGATGACGATTCTTCACCACCATGATTTGCGATTGGGTTCCCTAACTCCAGTCACTCTTTAAAAAGGGAGTGCATATAAGGCAGTGCTCCGCAACCGGTGTGCCGCGGCACACTGGTGTGCCATGAGTAGGATATAGGTGTGCCGCAATCAAATACATGTATTTGACATTTTGCAATTTTTTATCATGTATTTAATACACAATGACAAATTTTTCCTTAATAATGTCTATTTTAAATGTTTTTATATATTTCACTGTTGTGTGGTTGTCTGTGTGATTGTAAGTGTGTCAGCATTTAAATTTTTTCGGCACTTCCTTGATAACTCGGAACTTTTTGGTGTGGCACGAAATTCCAGAAAGATTTTTTGTGCGTCGCAGGTGAGAAAAGGTTGCGGAGCACTGATATAAGGTACTAGAAGAGGACGCAGCCCGGTTCACATAACCAAACAACTTGGTCTTACAGTCATAACATGCCACGCCGAATATAAGGCTTTTTTTTCTCCTTTCTGCACGCCTGCGTGGTGTAACGGTATCTAACTGGACGCGACGAGAGGTCCAGGATCGCGTCCCTGCGAGGGCATTGCTCATTTTACAGGAAATCTTGTTTCAAAATATCCTAATGACTCTAAAATATAAAAGAACTGGCTAAATTTTAACTAAAATAACTAACAGCAATTCTGAGTTTTATAATTAAATATAAATTGACATAATGCTTCAATCTGTTTAAAATTAAAATCTCGGGCTATATACGTATTATTAACAAATGCGAGTTCAATTCACGAGGATCTAGTCACAGAGGCTAGCAATTTTGCACTGCATTTTTACTATTGCTGGCATTTACATCCTGACGTCCAGTTGTGTCTCTAACAATATTTGCTTACTTATGCAATTAATGAGCTAGAAACGAAGAGTAAAGTAATATATAGCTAAAATAAAAATTGGTCGGTTTGCAAGGATTATTTTATCTTCTGTAGTGCTTTTGCCGTGGTGTGAGTTGTTAATATTACCAGCTGATAAATGGGAGATCCGTGGCTCCAAACACCCTTGACACAGCAGTTGATTTTTCATGTTTATTGTTCCAAAATGTGTAATGGTCTTTACACTGGAACCCGAACTAAAATGTTTAAATTATTACAACTTGGATATGATTGAGTGGGACTCGTGTCTCTCCCTAGTCGCCATTTAAGTGGAGAAAAATTTAGGAAGTTAAAGCGTGCTGCCCCTTGCTGCAAACAGGTCTTACGTGCATCTAGAAATATCCTTTGTTCAAGTATTCGCAATGGTATAGTTGATTTCTCGTGCTTTCCAATTTCGAAGTACCTAATAATAACATCATAAATTTAATTCGAAGTAAAAAAAAAACCTAGAAAATAATTTTTAGTCCAAAGTGGCGATTTGCCCTGAAAGGCTATTAATTTCGTTTTGGCATTTTGCGTTGGTTCAATATAAACAGCTTTTCACTTTTCAAATTGCTGCCACCAAATATTACAGCCTTGCATTATATTTAAAAAAATTAAATAATGGGGAATCTGCATGAATATATGTATGCTTCTCGCACTGTGAAAAAACAACGGCACCTAGAGATATCAAATTTTGAATAACGTAGTCCTCCACTGGAAGCCCAAATCTGGAAGCCCAAATTTGGAATTTATTTATTATCTATTTCTTATTTTGTAAACCTTTAACGAATTTTTGATTAACAACGATTTTAAAGCGAGCAATAGCAACACTGTAAGGAAAAAAAATTAAAGGTAGAAACACCAGCGCTCGAGATTGTTTATCGGAAATTCTAAAGACATGCGTTTTTTTAATATTTTGTTATATTGCTGTTGAAATGAATTTTAAGTTTAAGTGCGAAGAACATGATATTTAATAATTAAAAGTAACACCCAAAATGTTAAAAACTCCGCTTCGGATGTAATCTTATTTTATTTTTTTTTATATTGTTTGTTTATTTTGGTAAGATTTAAATTTAAACCTATTTTGACCTTATCTAATTCTCATTCCAGTTTTCTATATGAAAATAAGTTAAGACTATATAAAGTTAAGACTTTAATAAAATTTAGAACTCATTGAAAATTATAACCAGGAATCATATTTTACGAAAAACTATTGTAAAATTTTATGCCTTACCTTAAATTCGCTACTGTGCAAAACTTATCCAAGACCGTAATCCCTCCGAGTGTTTACAGTAATTATTTGGCTTCGAAAGTGACTTTATTTAAAAGAATTTTTATAAACGTCTAAGCCGTTACCAAAGTATCGGGAAAAATTAATTACTTTAGAGATGAATCAGCATTTTCTTCAAATCGAAATGTATAGATATTTTGTTCTTTTGAAAAATTCCAACTAACAGATATTTTGCATAAGATTTATTTACTAAATTTCTTTTATTTTTATTTGTGCCGTATTCTTAATTTTGTAGTCATTCGAAAACTCGTTTTGGTTACTTTGAATAAGTAGGCTTAAGTAGGAAAATATTAACAAAACTCTTTAAAACTTTTACAGAGTAATACAGAGAAAAATATGTAATTAGATGATCACCAACTTCTGCTATTGTTCTTTAGAAATGAGTTAAAAGCCAGCATGGCTGAGTTACTAACAGAGAATAGGAAGCTATACTTCAGAACACAGTGTTTAGTTGCTTAGTTTCTCCCATTTTTTTACTAAATTATTAAATGTAAATTAAAGACAACGTTCTGCGCCATTTCGTTTTGTGAAAGGTTTCAAAGAGGTGCTCTGTTTTCATAAAACATGAGAAACCTCTTTAATAACTGCGACGCGTTTTCGTTCTTAAAACTGTTGTTCATATTTAGCGCTTCGAAAATACGGTATTAAAGAAAATTGCGGAGGTAATCTTTTATAATTAAATCTCAAATATAGTAAAGAAATAAAGTATCACAGAATCATGCGAATAAATGTGTTTATCTCTGTTTTTATTTATTTACATCGCATGTACTGAAGCGTAATAGCATGTTTAAGCGTAATACTGTACTGCATTGTATAACGCAATCTTTTTTCCCCACAAAAATATGTGAATGTACATTTTAATCATTAAATGCTTAGTATTAGAATAAAAAGTGTTTTTAAAAAATATGCGAGTGAATATAATTAATTACGCTCCATAAAATGAGACATCGGTTACTTTATATGCAACTGAGCTGTTTTATATGATCCTTGTTGATGTTGTAATTAGAATTTGATTTTTAAATCAAAAGGAATGGGCTCTTTTTAAATCAGATTCTAAATGGTTTACAGTGCTAGTTCGAGCTTTAAATTACAGGGTTGCAAGTGTAATGTATTTTGCAGTAATTGACAAAACAGATAATCTTCTTAGTAGAACATAAATTTTAATTCTAGTTCACGGAGATAGATAAATTTTATACAATTCTTAAGTGGCAAAATTTTCATACTACTGCTAGTTGGTAAAAACTTCAGAATTCTAATTTTAAAACAATTTCTCACGTTGCTAAGGCAACGGTTACATAATACAAATATGGCGTTGCCACTTCAACAATAAATATAGTTATTTATTAAATAACAAGATATTACATAAGCATCCATGTATTCTCCGCGATTCGAACCCAGGGCCCTCGGCACGGCAGTCAGCGACGCTAACCATATACAGTGACATACTCTTAATTGGAAAGAGACGGAGTGAATAAGTTATAACTTTGTCACTTGTATACCAGAATGTCTGATTGGAGCAAAGGGGGAACATTTCTCACGTCGGTGCAGTCAGTAAATTTGGTTGGCCAGCCAACAGTTGGTAGTGCTTTAGTATTCTGGTATTTATAACTTTTTTCCCCTACAAAAATTGGTACTTCTGATGTATATTTTTCAATAGTTGGTTTTAATATACCCAGCTGATATTGTTCAGTATAATGTATCAGAATGACTTCTTATATCCAAGCTATCACTGACTTCTAGAGTAAACATTCTATGTAAACTCAGAATCACAATGCATAAAAAATATGATGTGTACACCACATGACTTCCCTGTACGGAATATTAAATTATACGTATTTTTTCCTGCATTTCATTTAAACTTATTGGATTGAATTAAATCTACGTCGCCGACAGCGCATAAACCACAATAGAATAACTGCATTCTTTAAAATTCACTCTATTTGTTTACCATAGCGACACTCTGGCGCTACGTTCCCTTAACAGTATTATATTTCGTTCATATTATAACTCAGAATGCACAACATTTATATCATTTAAAGAGTTATCTAATCGTTGCCACATGTTCTACTCAAATACTATAATAAAGCTAGAACGATGTATAAAAGAAATTAAGTAAACAAAACAAAAAAGGAAACAGTTTTTCACAGACGATTCAGTATTTCTCATTCAATTAACTCAGTTCTCACTTCGCGACAAGGCAAAATACATAAAAACTCAAAATATCTATATTAAAAATTACGAAGTAAATCTTAAACACTTATTTCCTGGAAAAAATTCCAGAAAGGATTAAGCATGATTTAATTGGCAATAATAAATGAAGGCGTTATCTTTGTTGTTGCGAAGCTAAGTTTCTCTAGATTGGCAAGAAATCCACTAGTCTGCTGTTTCAAATGTAAACAACGAATGGCCGCGGCACTTAAAATAAAGGCTTAGCGGCACTTAAACAACTTTAAAATTGTTGATAATTCTAAAAATATTGCATACAGATTTACTAAAGTCATAAAAACCTTAACCGAAAGATAAAAATATCATAATTCAATCCTTTTTAAAGCAAAAAATTTACAATTTACAAACATATAAGAGTAAAGAAACTGAGATCACTGAGCCGGGTAACAGAGTGGATGTATATATAAATATATTTATATACCTTTGGTGCGGCCGATTGCAACCAAAATACGAGGTGCACATCTACATGTTATAGCAGTCCTATATACAAAATTTCAACGTTTTGAGGCTACTCGTTTTTGAGTTATGCGAGATACGTACGCACGTACGTACATACCTTCGTACAGACGCCACAAAAAATTCTCTTCAGAATTGATTTTAAAGCAGTTTTATAATTTTTCGGGAGGAAACGAGTCTTTTATTCTGTCCTTACGTACAGATATCACGCAAAAACAACGTTAAATTGCATTCGATAGCGGTCAAAATGGATATTTTCGTTGAAATGTGCTGCCTGAAACTTTTCGCGATTACAATACTTCCTTTTTACTTCGTACAAGGAAGTAAAAATTGCTAAAATCCTCATTCAGCAAAGTCTTGACTCTCAGTACTCTGACTTAATATCTGAACTTTTTAATAACCACAGGTCCCATCTTCCGAAGTAACTTTATAAATTCCTCTACAAATTTTAATATTGTATAGAGATTTTTGGCTAGACCTAGCGACAAAGAATGCTGCACCAATTGAATACAAATGCTGATATGCATATAACAGGCGGTACACCAACTCAGCTGGTGGCAAGTAAGTAACGTAAGTTAGCTTTAATAGGTGTTTGGCTGGTGCTGTTTATTTATGCTTGTCTACCTTATATCAATACCTATGTGGAATTGTGCTTATTTTTTGCATGAATTAAAAATGCAGCTAACAGAAATTTCTTTCAAGTAGCAAAGTTTAGATTTTCAAGTAGAAATTTGATTTTTTACTTTTTTACTCTCAGTATTATTTAGGTATTTTTTATAAATATTTAGTAAATAAAATTTTTAATTTAGTTTGAATTTTTTTTCAGTTTGACAAAAAAAATTAAAGAAGAAACCAGGCTCATCAGCTGCTTTCAGATCAAGCATTTAGCGCGTATGCTGCTCTACCATACAAAATGGCAATTTTCTTTACATCCGTAATTTTTAATCCAAAATGATTTTGACCATTTCATCTGTCCAAAGTGGCATCGATCCACACCTAGGATAGTAGAATCTTTATTTTATATTACATATATACGTCTACAGATTATCTCTACATATAATAAAAGAAAGAGTCTGTTCGTGTGCGTGTTTCGTTCGTGCTTACGCGTAAGCTAATAGACCCAGGACTACGAAATTTGGTATATAGGTGCATCTAGACAAGAGCCAGTGCACCTCGAAGCGATTTTTTCAAAATCCGAATCAGATTTGTTTTATTTTATCTTTTTTGATGAAATCGCATCATTTTCAATAGTTGCATTCTTTTAGAAATGTGGCTTTGGCAACAGATTTTCACTCAACGCTTTGTAGACTAGACTGGACTGCTGATTGTTAAAAATATGAGATAAGTTATTATTAATTATACACGCAACACGCACATCGCTATCTTCTTATTCTGACGCGCATGTGTCTCGTGAGGCACATGGTTATTGCTTTCTGACGATAGTTTCATTCTTTTAGAAATGTGGTTTTGGCAACAGTTTTTCATTCATTGCTTTGGATACTGGACTGCTGACTGTTTTCTCTCGAAAATATGAGATTTATTGCTTATTTCGTTGTAATTTTTTTTATATTATGTTTTAATTACATAAAAATTTTGTATATATTTTTTAGGAAACAAAAAACTTCTTTTATAACATTTGAATTCTTAAGATTTTGAAACGAGAAGTTGGTTAATTTAGTCATTAGGATAATTAATATTTGTGTTAAGGGATATTGCTTATTTCATTGTAATTTTTTTATGTATGATACATTTTTACTGAAATTTCTGTTTTTTCCTTTTTTGTTGTTGTTGTTCGTTTTTTTGATAAAGTTGTTCTGTGGAGTAAAATTCTGTGTAGTTTTTAAATTTAATGTTTGGTGTTTGTTCCCTTTAGGTATTTTTCTGGTACATTTAAAAGCAAGACGAAGACTGGCCGCGTAACAGCTAGTATTAGATAGCTACTTGCGTGAATTGAGTGCTACCTGCGTAACAGCTAGTATTAGATTTACCTGCGTGAATGACCGTAGCCTACAGCCTTACAGGCTTCCTAAAAAACTTTATAAATAGGCACAAACATGCAGCTTTAGTGCTTCACATGTTTGGAGAATGAGATTTAGAAGCCATGACAACGCAGCTGTACTATTACTTTCGTAAAGAAGGGGAAAGAAGTGAAACGTCTAGAAGTCCCCCATCAAAGAAAGTTTCCGAGCAATAGAAAAACGGCTCCGACCTTGAGTCCGAGGCTATTCACCCTTTGCCTGTATCGATCTTTTGCTCTGCAGCTCCCCCAATCCGACCCTCTCGCCACAACGAGAGAAAGTTCTTTCGCCCCAGATTAAAAACTTGGCTTGGGAGGCGAATTCAACCAATGGCTTTAATGGACAGCGCGAAAAAAAAAAAGAAAATCTAAGGATCATTGACGTAAATGATCGGGTCTCCGGTATCGTTTGCGTTCAAAGATCTGATTGGATATGGAACGCATTTTTTACTATTAACATCTTAATGACACATGCAGTTTTCCTTACTCTTATTTCATTGCAATTGCTTTATTTAGAGTTTAACTCGGTTTAGTTTTTAACATTTTGTATGTTTCTCCGGATTTGGTTTCGCTTTCTGTTGCCTTTAAGATGAGCCTCATACGAGATCTCATTTTTAGAAATTTTCTAGTCATACGTGTGCTCTTTTCAGCAGAAAATCCAACGTAGCGATTCTTACATCCATGCTGAATCATGTTGTTTCATAACATGTAAAACATTTTGTAAAGAAGAAGATAGTTTGGAAAAACGTATCTTGGTAAACAAATCACATTACTCATATTCGTATTCGTTTACCAAGTTGCTTTGCTATTCTGTAACACAAGAGCACATGAGATGAATGACTAATTCCTTGATGTCTATAAGTGATTGTCTTCTTTCGCTTAAAAATGATTGAGGAGCGGACGAATTCTATTGACCAATTCCACTTTGGTGAAGAATTATTATCCATTATCTATAAGTCTAGCGAAAACTGTACAGAATGTGAACTTAAAATAAAGTAGCTTAGAAAAGCAAATTGTGCCCCAGCCTGATCTCGAACCTGCGGCGGGTGTTCAGACTGCTGCATCGCAATAACAGCATTACACAACAAGAACATATGAGAGTAACGAACATATTAATTCCTTACATGTTTTAATAAAATCATAACCTATCGTAAATGAGGTAGAGTCATTAGGTTATTTTGAAGCAAGAGACGTCAAAAATTTGCAATGTCCTTGTCGGGACTCTAACCTGGACCTGTCAAATACGCACCGAGTGTACTGCCGTTACACCACAAAGGCATGCTTGAATGATCGAGAAAATACCCTATATACCCCCTTTTAAAGAGGGACTGAGGATTAGAGGATTCAGTCACCAAATCCTGGTGGTGACGAGTTACTGTCCATCACATTTTAGCTCAGCGCCACTGTAGAGTCCTTAAGGTTTTGGTTCTTTTATGTTGGAAATGGGAAAAATGTGCAATGCCGTCGCCGGGTCTCGAGCCTGGACCTCTCGAATGTGCGCCAAGTGTGCTACAGTGACACCACGAAGGCATGCTTGAAAGAGGGAGAAAATATGTAATTGGTAAAATTAACTGTGACCTCTTGCACGTATGTATGTAATCATAACATTTCTAAAGTGATTTGAAGTTAACTGACAGGCGGGAAGGTGATACCAATATAGTCATTTATTTAGAAGGGCACTTCAAGGTCATTTCTTTCGCCTAAATCTATGGCCTACCAATGACCGAGCGATAAAGTCGTTGAACGCTGATAGCTCGGTCCGAGGTTCGAATTCCTCGAACGGGCTGTCGGTATGGGCATATATTCGTGGCATATTCCATGTGCAACGTTTATACAAGCCAGTTTTCCTTAGAAAATTCTCCACGAAGGCATCCTCACCCTTAGGTAGATAGCCCTCAAGTGCTTTGCTAAAAGCAAATAAACCAAACCAAACCAAACCTTGTCCCCAGATCTTGACTCATAACTATAACAACGATTGCAGCAGAAAAAGACTAAATGCTCTAATTTGTTTTAAAATCGCCTAATTCCCTCTGCACAGTGATGACGATGGTACACGTTACGATCGTAAATGACGGGAGGGTCGCAACCTTAACTTCTCTATTTTAATAATAGTAACTTATCCGGGCTTCATTCCACTGACGGACTTCACAACACTGTCATAGGCTTCATCATATCTGATGTGAATACGACAAAGTTTGTCTTGCGAAGCCCGCCACAAAGGTTGTCTGCCTTAAACAAACAGCCCATAAGCGCTTTGTTATAATGAATAACTTATTTAACATAAATTAACCAACTAGTTTGTTCTGCATTGGTTGTATCTTTAATGTATGTGTTCTTTCTAGGACAAAATAGTTCCTTTAACAACAGATGATTACCATTCACGCAGGAATTTAAATCAAAAATATTAATTCACCTAATAATCACATCGCAAAAAAGGTCATTCACATGTTTTTAATCATCCGTCATTTTTAAACATTTTAGAGTTATGAGCTTTCCGAAGCAGGAAACAACTGCGATAATCTCGCTAGGATTCGAACACCGGACCTCATGACTACCATCCGGGAGTGCTTCCAATTACACCACACAAGCACACGGTAAGCAGGGAGAAAATACCTTACGAATGGGAGTGAGTCAATTTCACTGAAGTTATACGTGAAACTGTATTATCTTTTGTATAACGTAACATGAAATGCTTGCGAAAGCGAAACTCTCCCAGAAGAATAAGGTTACAGGTGCAAGTCTATTGAACACTCAGACAAATGGCTATCTCGCCAAAATTGGCGAAATATTGTAATGTTTAAATACCATAATATTTGTTCTAAATTTTGTTGAATCTTTAATCCATTATCATATATTCTTTAGGACTCACCATTTGACGGCTGGAAGAACTCAAAATGGCGTAGAAGAGAAACATCATCAACTTATGGACAAACACAGAAAAGACCATATTCGAATGTTCGAATGCAAGCTGATGCCAGTTGAAAAATATAAATTGTTAAAAATAGATTATTTTATTTTATTATGCAAAATAGAATTTCGGATTAAATGCAACGACTTATTGGTGATTCAGTAAATAAATAGATAACTTGAGAACAACATGTTGTTGCCATTTCTTTGTTATTAAAAAATATATTTTATAGAATTCGGAACATCTTAGATGCACAAAATGTTGAAGCTTAGGCTGAGGCTTAGACGCATTTCTGCAGCGTGTTTTTGATTCGGTGTGTTTACCAGCTACTTTACTTTTTACCACGTTGTTTTGTTTGACGATTTTTTTTTTTTTTTTTTCAAATTGTGAAATTATACAATCAGTTTATTTTCCACAACGATGTTTTGCACCGCGATGTCTTAGAACCACGAAGGTTTTAACCTTGTATGTTTTCTTAGTATTGTAACAGAACTATTTAACTGTAACCGAACTATTGTATTGAACGCCATCTAGTGGCGAAAAGGAAAAACGGCAGCCGACCTCCAGCCGCCATGATGATAGGTTACCATGTACTAGATATCTCTGTAATTCTAATGTTTGATATTCCATTTCGCATAGTTTCATTTTTTATGTATAGTTTTGTTTGTAACCGTTCCCACGTGCTCTGTTAATTTTAGATCTAACCCGGCATTAGTGTCTATTGACAAACGGCTACATCACAGTATGATATTTTTCGTGACGATGCTTTTTTCTTGCATTTACTTTCTTCGCAACATTCTCGACAGGATGTTTTCACTGATACCTAATAAAAGTTATATAAAACAGTAATCGTTTATTTCTGACAACATTTTAAGTCATAGGTGTCTTTTGATTTAAATATTAAGCATTTTATTTACCAAAATTACAACGACACTTTTGCTTAGTATTTATAGCTTTAAATTAATGTGCTTTACCTTTTTATAGTTTATTATGGAATATTTTGTGAAGAAGTAAACATTTGTTTAAAAAATAAGGCCGCTGCAAACGTTTCTTAAATGCTGGACTTCTATGCACACTGCGGGAAAAAAAAAAAAAAAAAAAAAAAAAGACAGTTCTATCTAAATTCAACTTGCGTTCTTCCTGTCTCGAAAGCGCGACTTAGGATATGTATTAGATTTATATATAACATTGTTCTAATATAGGTATTTTGACACAAAATCGGACTTTTTCTGAAGCATACTAATTGTTTCCCCATATTTCGACTCTATGACTTAGATTACGACAAACTGCCAAGTTTTGTAAAAATTGCACGAGTAGTTTTTAAAAAAATAGCTCTAAAAATTTTAGCTCCTCAATATTAATTGAGTTTGGTATATATTTATATAATCTCTCTTTTTTATTAAACTTATTTGATTCTTCCTTTCACGTTTCGAAATTCCGGTTCATTCCAAATAAAATTTACCCATTTTTTATGTTTTATTTTTAAAATTTGTATTTTTAAGTAATTTTTATAAATTTTTCAAAAACATTTTTAATTATAACCTATAACATCTTTACCATCATCTTAAAGCAGACGTATTTCTAAGCATACCTGCAAAAAAATTACAGTTTTTTATTCAAAACTTCCGAAGATATACGCAAATTTATATATTTATATATTGGTATTTGAAATTTGGCATATTTGTTCAGAGCGATAAAACATCAAATGTGGTTTAGACACTTTGCTAAAATTATTTGGAAGTAGAAACGATGTGACTTTTTTTTCCGCTCATGCACAATGTAAAAAATTAGGAACGAGGTGCCTTTTTTTCTGCTTCAGCATAATGGAAGGGAAAGGAAAATGGGTTGCCACATATTAAGAGGTCCGCCAAGTGAATTATTCTTGGCGCAAACTGAAAAAAATTGTGCTAAAATAAATTTTTGAATTTCTTCGTACATTTTGCTCCAAATTTTACAAAATTTAATATCTGGGTATAATTTGAGTCATAGAATTGAAATATGGAAAAATTTGGTATGTTATTTCAGAAAAAGTCCGATTTTGTGTCAAAATATCTATGTTAGAACAATGCTATATATAAATTTGATATATATCCTAAGTGACGGTTTCGAGATATGAAAAACGCAATTTGAAGTTTGTCAATCGGACCAGTAAAATGGGAGATATAGAGCTGTCCTTTTTTTTCCGCAGTGTACATGTTATCGGCAATGTATATGCAAGTCGGCATTCTGTAGAATACCTAGGCATTTTATACAAAGCCAAAAACTGGCTGACAATGTATGAAACGAATGACATTTCATACATTTCCTTAACATAACATAGAATGCCAAATGACAAACCGGTAAATTATGAAATAAATTTCCAATTCGTTTCAAATATCCATGCATTTCATATACTTTGATACGTTGCGTTCTTTAATAAGAAAGACATAAACTTTGTTTTGCAGAATCTGTGAGGTTATTATTATATTGAACGCTTAAGGTTTTTATGCTTTTCGTTAATCTGCAGGCAATATCTGTAGAATTTTCAACAATTTAAAAGTTGTTTTAAGTGCGGCTAAGCCTTATTTTTTCGTACCATAGCAGCCACATTTTTTTTTATATATTTGAAACTTAGCAGAATAGTAAATTAAGTCTTTCTGCACCTTCAGTGTCTTTTTGCCCAGTGGGAACAAACTGGAACTTAGAGTTTTGTGCAATAAAAATCTGCCTTCTTGCCTGCTGGTCGAATTGCTTGTTTTTGCGCAGAAACTCTAATTTTAATTGTAAATTTTCTTTTATATTGTTTTAATTGTTTTTGATGTTTTATGTTTTTCTATATTTTTCAAATTTTAATGAAGATAGTTCGGGTTTTTATGTATTTTTGCCTTGCCGCGAAAAGAAAACTGAATTAATTGAATGAGAAATATATCTGTAATTAAATCCGAGGAAATAAATGTTTCGTATTAACGGCAAATATTGTCTATCTCGGACAGAGTTAATGTTTACGAGTAGCGCATGCGCATTAGGTAAGCGGCGCTAAATCGTCTGTGAAAAACTGTTTCTTTCTCATTTCTTTAATTTCTTTTACACATCGTTTCAGATTTATTATAGTATTTGAATAGAACATGTGGCAACGATTAGATAATTCTGCAGATGATATAATTATTGCGCATTCTGAATTATAAAATGAATGAAGTTACGCTGTTAAGTGAAGCTAACGCCACAGTGTCAAACAAATATAGTGAATTTTAAAGAGTGCATTTCTTCTATTGTGGTTTATGCGCTATCGACGAAGTAGATTAAATTCAATTCAATATGATTAAAGAAATGCGGGGAAAAAAAAGCGGATGATTTAATACTACATACAAGGAAGTCATGTGGTGTACACATCAGATTTAGACACTAGTCAAATAGTATGAGGAATATTCCTTGAAGACCATTGTTCTATAGCAGGTCTCAGCAACTTGTTCGGAATTTTTCTTTCTCCTGTAAAAGTACTTTCACTGTTCGTCACTTGTACGTGCAGGACAGTTGCCGATGCCGTAAGTTGCTGGATATTATTCCATTTTTATGAGGTCAAGGATAACTCTCTCTCTTTTTTCCCATGGGGCCTCTCATGTCCTGCAGGTAGAGGAAAGTGTTATTCTAAATTCCAGTTATGCCGCCTTTAATGGGCACGTTTCGGCTTAAGAATTATGTGCCCGATCCCCTTTATCTGCCCACTTTCATGTTTTTCTATTTGTTCTTTTCTTTCTTTTCGTGTTTCAGCTCTTCTTTTAATTTCTTGAGGAGATCTGGTCTAGCCACTAAGTTAAATGACCTTTAGAGGTGAAACATTTTTGGAAAGGGGGTACAGACGAGGGGGAGAGAAGCCAGTAGTAACATTCTAAAGTATTTCAAGAATGATTCTGAGAAGTTGACGATAGTTTTTCCCCGAAGAATACCTTTCAAGTGATAACGCAGATGTAGAATAGTACTTTTCTACACCTTTGATAATAAATATGAAGAACTACTTACGAAATGTATGATGCACAAGTGATATTTCAGATAAATGTTTGGCAACGGTTTTGAAGACTGCTGTTATCAAGAGTTCATTTTGCTATTAAGTTCAAGGAAATGCTATCAAAATTTTAGAAGTTATTAGTTTTACATTTCTTACATTCAAGGTTTGGTTAAAAAATAAACTTATCTGGTTTATGCTGACGGGTAGAAGGAAGTTTGAAAGTAATGATGAAAAGAATTTTAAAACCCGATAACAGAGGAATTTAGTAACAGTTTCTGTTAGCAGCAGTCTTCTGAAAATGATTCACACTTTTTTTCTTTCATTTTAGGTAAAATTCCGGTGAGTCATTTTGCGCTTTTAAAATTCTAATGCTTTTTCCTTCGTGAATTTTAATTTTCGAATGCTACTTTGTCTTTAAACTGATGCTGGTAAATTCTGAAAGGACTTGTTTTTTATCAAGTCTAAAAAAAAGAAGAAATGTTTTAGTTTCAAACTTACGAAATTTAAGTCAGTCGTGATCCTGCAGTCTTAGTTTATTATAATATCTACGAATGTTTGGTCCCACTAAGCAAAACGACATTCAAGTTGCAAAAACTGACTTAATTCACTCTTCTACTGATTTTCAACGGTAAAGAAATGGAGATTCATTAGGCTTAACTCGCCACTTTTAAATTGTTGACAATTGTACAACTATTGAATACAAATTAACTAAAAGCATAAAAAATTCTTAACCGTAACATAAAAACCATATAATTCAATCACTTTTAAAGCCAAAAATGTACAATTAACCAACATAGGAGAATAAAAATGTAATCTCACCGAGTCATGTAACAGAGTGAGACTATATCTGTATATATATGTATGATTGGTGCAGACGATTGCAACGCAAAAGGGAGGTGCACACAAAAGCAGCCCTTTATTAGGTCCATACGTACAGATATCATGTCAAAAAGCAGTTGAAATTGATATTTTCTTTGAAATAAGATACACAAATATGTCACCGGAAAATTTTCGCGTTTACAATACTTTCTTTATTTCGTACAAGCACGTAAGTTGGCTGCACAAATGGGAATTTTTCTAGTATTATAGCAGACGCAAAATATTATAAAAATACGCGAATAATTGAAAATGATTTTCCTTTCAAAATACTTTGTCGCGTAAAAGTTAGTGTGCGCTCTTAGAAAGCATATCCGTATTTCAAACTTAGCTTCAAGAATTCTTTTCAGGCTATTTAAAGTTAAGTCCTTAGGAATTCCATGAACATATATTTCTTATTCCTACTTCGGGGCTTACAGTTTATTTACAACTTCCAATTACTGAAATTCTGAGAAATAGCTTTCAAAAATCAAAAGGAAGAATTTCCAGAATTCCCAGATAAAAATTTTCGGATGAAATTTTTTTTCATGCATTGAGTATTTGGTGAATTTCTGCAGCTGCCACAAAAAAAGAGTTTACAATTTTTCTGAGACATAATTCGTACTAGAGAAAGATTTTATAGTAAACATCGTGTGTTACGGACTTGAAAGATAAAATTTTATATTTGACAAGGTCTTTCTTAACTTCTCAGAGTTCGTGATGTATAAGTATCGGCATCCAAAAACATAAAAGCTTACGTATCGTTCTTTTTAAAGAATAAAAACATTAACACTCTTATTCTTTTACAAAGCAGTTTGAGATAAAAGGCAAGCATATCCTCTAAGCCCGTGATTTACAGTCTTGAAAGATTGAAAGAAAATTGCAAAGATCTCATAAAATCTATAAACACAGAACGTTGGCCGATTGTTAGCTATGCAGTTGGACCATAGATAATTGAAAATGCGTTAGTTTGACAAATCATGTTTCAGCTGCAATCTTTTAATATTTGTTTATATTCTTGAAGGCAGAAATATCAATCTAAAGAACAAGATGTATTAGGTGTAACTGGTATAGGTGCGGACATAGATGCTAAGTGGTGGCATAGATGCATATTATAAGATACCAGAAAAGGGCGCTGTCTAACACACCAAACCAAACAAGTTGGTCATATGGTGATAACAAGCCACGCTGCATATTATAAGGTATTTTCTGTCTTCTTTCTGAATGTCTTCGTGGTGTAACGGTAGCACGTTCGGAGCGTATGCGAGGGGCCCAGGATCGAGACCCGGTGAGGGCATTGCTCATTTTCATGTCTCCTGCTTCGAAATAATCTAATAACTCTACAGCAGGGCCCGAACTAAAAGGTGGTGGATGATGATTCTTCACCACCCCGATTTGGCAACTGTGTATCCCCAATCGCCGTTTAAAAGGGGAAGTATACATATATAAGATATTATTTGTAACTTTAAGTGTAACAGACTGAAAGCGGCAATTTTCTCCCTTCTTTCTGCATGCCATCGTAGTGTAACGGCAGCACACTTGGCGAGTATTCATGAGGTCCAGGTTCGAGTCCTGGCGAGGACATTGCTAATTTTTCATATATCCTGCTTCGAAACAACCTAATAAATCTACAATATTATTAGACATGCTTAGCTGTCCTGAACTAATACTGCTGCTGAATACTGAACGGTGTCTGAACTCTAACTGCAGTCTCTTAGATAGCTAATGTATGTCAATGATGATGTATGTCCCACAATACTCCAACTTCATTCAAATACTGTGATGTACTTTTGCGTACAGCTCCATAGACTAAGTAGTTTATTGTGTGTAGGAATGGTTGGATCATAAAGATGTGGAAAATCTTGAACAGATTTTAGATTCGCTTGATTTTACTTTGTGGTGTTGCGCGGTCCCAACCTACGCGCAACAATAATAGTGACTGCTATGAACTGGAAAGTGCACAAAACTCTTAACTCCCTTTTAATTCTACTTTAGAAGTTACAGATGCGTGCACTTGACGCTCACAAACTACGCCGACCCGGCGGTAAATAAAAATAAGAAACTAAAAATGAATAATAACAAGTTACTACTTACGAGGCTCTCTAAACGTAACTAACCTAACCGCGTTCTAAGATACCGCTGATATTTCAGCAAACTTCTGAATATTAAGTTGAAAGACTCGACTATCTGCCGAGGCAAGCACACAGGCCGAAACGCGTGGTTCTTCAATTTCTACCTAGCACACCTTCACGCTCGTGAAGCAAGAAAGCACACTTACGAACTTGTTTCCCTTGTATTTAACTCAAATTACTTCCGCTGACAATTTGAATACTTTGCGCGTTCTACTAAAATTTACATACTCTAGCATTGGCAATTCCAGGGGAAAGTAAGGTTTGACAGGAAAGATAGTTTAAACTTAAAATAAATGTTAGTTAAAATAAATATAAACCCTACAACTTTAACAACCCATTTAAAGTAACACGACGATTCACATTGCACACATGTGAGTAAGTATGTAGTAGTATTATGAAAGACATCAAATAAAAAAATTATATACATTGTACAATATAATTTCTATCATTACTTATGACCTATTGCAAGCGTGATGGTAATTTGTGAACCCCATTTTTGAAAAATGTCTTGTCGTTAGATATGAAGCACCTAAGAAGTGCTTCACTGACATCTACTTGAATTTGTTTCCCTTCAAAAAATTTCACAAGGAGTGAAACAAGCGATAATTGGAGGTTTCTAGATCAGGGAAGTATGGTGGATGTGGCATAATATCTCTGCCTAATTCTACGATTTTTCTGAAGGATTTCCAAAACAGCATGTGGTCTGACATTATTATGATGTAATATGATGCGCTTTCTACTGAACATCACCAGCCTTCTTTGTTTGACTGCTTTGTTTAAATCATCCACGTGCTGACAGTATCTTTCCGAATTGAGCTTTTCATGAGGTTTCAGAAGCTGGTAACGTATTGATTTTTTGACGTCCAATCATATACACAGAAATACGAAACTAAAGAACAAGATGTATTAGGTATAACTGGCATAGATGAGGACATAGATGCTAAGTGGCATAGATGCATATTATAAGATACCAGAAAAGGGCGCTGCCCGACACACCAAACCAAACACGTTGGTCATATGGTGATAACAGGCCACTCCGCATACCTGCCACATTTTCTATTCAAGCTCAAGCTCGTTTTACAGCTAATGACAGGTTGTTCGGGATCGCAGTATGCTCTTTTTTCAACGATACCTGTCGATATTTTCGTAGGTAATCTCTTTTCGTCACCAATCACCATGTGGGCCAAGAAGGGTTCGTTTTTTTCTGAGCAAGCAGAGATGTGTATAAGACGACTCAATCATACAAAATTCTCTCATTTAACTCATAAGGCGCCCATAAATCAATGTTAGTTTACTAATGTGGTCCAAAATAATTTGTTAAGCTTTTCCGCAATCTCCGATGTTGTCAAGAAAGAATCGTGCTCTGCCATTATCTTGACAATATCGTCATCGATAAAGATGGTCGCTGAGAAATTGACTTATCAAGTCAAAATCACCTTCAAAACTTTCGATCCATCTTCTAGACGTGGTACCCGAAAATGCACCTCCATCAAGAACTTTCACTAAATTTCAACACACTTTTGTACCATTTCTACCTTGTTGGAATCCATACAAATTACAGTGTCGTAAATGAACCTTATCGGTAGTCATGTTTACACGACTTCATCTCGTTAATAAAGATATGAGACATTTTTGTTTCAGTTAATTTAGAATAACACATGTGCATAAATGCAATGATAAAGAGGGACGATCATATGTGTCTCAAATGAACACGTGCATGCCTGTTGACGCTTCAAATGACATTATCCGGCAGAGCATTCCGGTAAACTTGATATGAGACAATGAAGATATATTGACAAGGCAGCTGAATGAAGTTCCTGTCTCTTTTCTGAAGTAAGTGAGACTATTCAAACAGCTTCCTTGCACAGTATTATAAAATATTTTAAAGTGTTATAGAAATGCATAGTTGAGGTTATAACTACCAAGGACGAGTACCAAGTACGTAAATAGAAGAACCAATTAAATGTCGAGTGAATGGTGATAATTCAACGAATTCTAGGAACAGCTGTTACAACTTTTATCAGCATTCCCTGAATTATAACTGAATCATAAACTTGTAGAGACATTACGTTATTTCGAAACAGGAGACATGGAAAATGAGCAATGCCCTCACCGGGACTCGAACCTCGGGCTTCTAAGATACCTGCTGGCACGAAGGCTTACTAAGAAAGCGGGAGAAATACCTTACATCCTCCCCCTTTTAAAGGGCGACTGGGGATTAGGAGACCCAATCTCCAAATCCTTGTGGTGGACAATCATCATCATCCACCTTTTTTAGTTCGGACACCACTGTAGGGACATTAGGCGATTTCGAAGCAGGAGACATATGGTCACTTTACTTAACCTGTTCCGCCAAACTGAGTTAATGGCACTACAGGGTTAGGAAGTCATCCTAGTCATTGCTAGCAATCTGACGGTTAGGCCGCCTTTCTACATTTTACTTTAATCTGTAGTTTCTTGGATATAATTATTTTCATTCACTTGCTTCATTATCTCTAAGATGCCCTTGTTGCAGTAATAGTCCGTGAACAGTCTATTCACAGGATATGTGATGTAGTCGGAAGGAAAGAACTGCTGTCGAAGGTGCTCTGTCAGAGGGCAGGAGAGCAGGTAATGAAGTGCGTCCGCGTCTTCCCCGCGAAAACCGCAAGAACAGTTGACGTCCCGTCTGAGGAAACGTCTGTAATACGCTGGGAATTTCCCGTGGTTGGTACAGGCTTGGAGGAAGAGTCGGTTGCATTTCAGCCTCTCGAGAGAAGGTATTGGGAAGATGTTGTAAGTAAATCTTCCTGTCTCTTCTTCCTGCCATCGTGATGACCTTGTCTCTTGAAATGCTATTTTGAGGAGCCTTTTTGCAACTTCTGCGGAAAGCGGAACTTCCTTGTCAATTTCTGGTATGAGAGCTGCAGTCTTAGCTAGTTCATCCGCTCGTTCGTTGCCTTTCTGCCCGGTATGTCCTTTTATCCAGTTGATCTTCAAAGGTATGGAAGAGCCTAACGTCAAGAAGATCTCTCTAAGTGCTACTGTGTGCGGATGTTTTGGAGGAAAGGAATTCAGCGCATTCAGAACGCTCATGCTATCTGTGAAGAATCAAGTGTGAGCTGCTGGTTGCGTACCTAACCATAGTGCTGCTTCTTTGAGTGCTAGGGACTCGGCTTGGGAGACTGAAGCATGATTGCTTAGACGGAATTGTGCTTGATAAATTTCTTCATTGTTCGAAAAGACCGTGAACTCTGCCCCTACTCGTCCTGAAATTTTTTGAACCGTGAGAAAAAATCTCTCTTTGTTGTCCTGAGGGTGGCGATTTGCACCAGGAAAGGATGGGTAGATCTCCTGGGTGTAAGTCAGGGGGATCTTGGAAGCTTTCTATGCTGGCATAGGATAGATGTAAATCTTTTTTAGTGTGAAGGTCCTCTTTGTAATGTAGAAGTCGATAGATTGATCTTTCTAATTCTGCTTTTAGGTCGAGTGGGAGCGTGCCAGCTAAAACCTGAAGTGCTGCGGTTGATGTGGTGCTATACGCACTGGTGATTTTTAACAGGATTACTCGCTGTATTTGATGTAGTTTTTGACATATTCTTGCTGTGCCATTCATCCAGACTGGGCAGCCGTAGAGGATCAATTGCATTAAGGTATAGATGTTTTAACAGCCCCCCCCCTTTGGCTCCACTTATCTGTGATTATCCTGTTTAGTTTATTGATGATTCGATGCGTCTTATCTCGGACTTCCGTAAGATGTGACACGCACGTGAGCTTCTTATCAAGCATGAATCCGAGGTATTTAATGGTATTCTGGCGTCGCTGTGGATGCCCTTCCCACTTTATGCGTGGTGGATTCGCGTCTATTTTTGAACTTTTTGGAAAGACTATCATCTGTGTCTTTTCAATACTGAAACACAGTTTGTTGTCTTGACTCCATTTTGCAAGCAATTTGAGTGCTGCGTCTGCTTTACGCTCTATTGTTGTCCTATTGCCTCCGTCTATTATGAGTATAATATCGTCGGCGTAAGCTTGTATCTTGGCATTGTCTCCAAAGTTGATGTTCAGCGCTGAGTCTGCAATTATGTTCCACAAGATGGGTCCGATATTAGACCCCTGTGGGGCTCCTTTGTGGTAATTCATCGTGATATTTAAGCCGTCTCTTTTGTAGGTCACTTGACGTTCTGTGAGGTAGCTTGCGATCAGTTGGTAAAGATTCTTTGGACAAAAAATGAGCAATAGCTTTGCCGGGAATCGAACCTCGGACCTCTCGAATACGCGCCGAGTGCGCTGGCCGTTGCAACACGAAGGCATGCTAAAAAAATGGGAGAAAGACCTTATAGAATCTTAAAGAATTTAAAGGACACAGACACTTTTACATTATATTAAAACTCCTGCGAAGATTTTAATATGATGTAAAAGTGTTTTATTTAGTAAATGACTAATTAATAAAGAAAGTTTACTAATGTTTAATCTATAATTATAATATAATAGATGGAAGTTTTTTTTTATTTTTTTATTTAACGCTTTTGGTTATTTGAATTTGAGGGTATGATGAAAATTCTTTTTAGAAATTGTAATTCTCACAGTGAAATTTACTTATGTTTTTGTTAGGGAAATTAAAATATTACGAATTTTGCATATATGGAAATAATTTTAGTGAAATTATACGAAATTTGTAGTATCTCTTGCATAATACTATAACATGAAAGGTCTCGGGAATGTGAAGCTTCACCGGAAAAATAAGTCTATAGGGGCAAGTCCATTTAACATTGAGGTAAATGGCTAAGGCAGACTGGGGATAGTTTTTAAAGTCTTTTCGATTTCCCGAAGTTGCAGGGAACCATAGTATATCGTAACAGCCACAAAGCCTCTGACCAAAGTCTAGCTAAATAAATTCCAAGTTTTGCAAGAAATCTTCAAATGTCGCCAATGTTGGCGATCATTTGGCAGCACTTTGGTCAGGCCCTGTGGAGCTGTCACGGTATACTATGCTTTCCGGCAACTTGGAGAAATCGAAAATAATGGGAATTTCTTGGCAGTCGGGGGAAAACTATGCAAAATCGAATAAAGGATCAGTTTTCAGTTTAATTAAGAGCTGAGTTCAGACTTTAGCTCAGACTTTTGAGAAATCCCCGTGCGAGCTTACGCATTGAGGCTTCTTATATTAACTATTGTATCTTAGCTTCCTTATATTGTTTTGCGTTTAACGTTCATGTTAGTTTGAGGGGGTAATTACTGATTGTTCTCTGCGATAATGAGCTGAGCTGTACAAGTACTTTTGAGAAGGGTTCCGGAACTGTAAAATGGTACATTAATAATAATTAAAAATGAATAAAATAAATTTCATCAAACTGTCATCGGTTCTGTGCGCATTGAATTGATTAAGAGCCTTTACGCACGTAACAATAACATACCACTTTGCATGAGATGATATGTGTACTGAAGTGAAGAAACTGTTACGCCAATTTCAGTCAATTAAAGTTGTAAGCAAGTTTAATTAATTACCTTAAATAAAAATCGGATACTGCAATTAACGCTTTTTTAAATAAATTTAAGAAGAATAAGCTAGCAATACTTTCCTGAGTGATATCAAAATTACTATTATCCCAGAATTTTCTTTAGTTATGAAATACCACCCCCCTTCCCGGAGGTCGACCTGGAGAATTCTGCGAAGCTAGTGGCTAGGATCTGTACCCAGGCAGTCTCAGCCACTGGCGTATACAAATTCAGAACCTAATAGAAAGGTTACTTATTGGTCGGCGCGTGGCTCTGGCACGTCCTAAAGCAGACGGCTCTAGTAACTCGGGGTAGCGTCCCGGGTTTGCTGGGTAACGTCCCTCTGTGACGAGTACCCCAAGCGACTGGTAGATAGCAAACGGAGGATAAGTGACGCCCTGGGAGTCTGTGTCACTCCAGGTGAGTCGGCGCCAATCCCTCCAAGGTTCTAGGACAGGGCTGAACCCCTGGGCCTAGTCCGGCGGGGGGCGTGAGGTTAGTGTGCTTAGTTCACGGGAAGGGGAACGCCCATTATATCATAGTTCAGTTATGAAAAAAAGAAAGAACTTGAGAAATTTCTATAAAACTTCATGATAAAATTGGAAATATCATGAAATGTACTCCGTCTCTTTAACTTAACACAGTCTTGGGGATCGTTACATTTCCAAAAATATCGTTTTAAATCATAATTTAGTTTTAATTTCTTCTGTAGTTTTCTAATGCTACATTTAAAAACAATACAAATAAGTTTTTTTTTTTTTTTTTTTTTTTTTTGTTGTTGTTTGTTTGTTTTGCAAAGAATGTAAAAATAAGTCATTTTTTCATTTAGAAATTTAGTGAACTTCCCGTTTCTTTAATTTCGATCGGATCTTTTATTTACTAAATATTGCTTCTTATGGTCTCTTCTCTTCGCGTGTATAAGAACGATATTCTTTACTATTCATGACAGTTGTTGACAACTGTAGAGCTCGAATTTCTTTAGAACTCACCTTTTCTTTAATGCATTAGATGCGTTTATTTCAGTTTTATTTTTACGTTGCCATCATTTTTATCCCAAAGGGCCAATTTCCTCAGAAGGACTAATAATTTCATTCTTGCGTTCATTCACTATCTGCGTTGTTTCAGTTTTCAAATTGTTGCCACCAAATATTATCGCTCTTCATTATTTATTTACAGAAATTTAATAATGAAGAATCTGCATAAATGTATGTATGTTCCTCGCATTGGGATAAGACAACGGTACCTATAGCCATCACATTTTCAATAACGTAATCTTTCGCCGAATGTGGGCACCTAGTAGCCCTAACTTGGAATTTGTTATATTATCGGTTTTATAATTTGTAAAACTTTAACGAAATTTTGATTAACAAACTCAAGGATTTCAAAGCGATCCATGGCAACGCTGTACAGAAAAACACATTTTTATCTCCAGCGCGCCAGACTGTGTATCCGAAATGCTAAAGATATGCTCGTTTTAAAATTATTGTGCAATATTGCTGTTAAAAACCGAATTTTATGGTTTAAGTGTGAAGACCATGATGTTTAATAAATAAAAGTAACACAGAAATCGTTAAAAAAAAAAAAAACGCCCCTTTGGACGTAATTTAAAATCTGAAACCTTTCAGATTTTTTTTTTTTTTTTTTTTTTTTTTTTTTTAAGTTCATACGTACGTTGCACCTAACACATAAATGCCTCTCTGAATATCTTACATGATATTTTTATGAACTCCATACGTAATAAAAAGCAAAACATTGAATTATACATATTATGAGCTATTATTACCAATTAACTCATACGAACGATCCCAGTTTCCTGTGATTAATCTTTGTGCACAATATACACCCCCTTAAAGATGTTATTCCATAACTAGAAAATCCATTACTCTCATCAGTTCGTCTTCAAGGTCATCCACGCACTGCTTCTAAGTCCTGGCAAAGGCCGTAAACAACCCAATAAGCCCCGGCAACACCATAAAGCTCGTATTTGCCTTTTTCGAGTTGAGTGATGCGTCTCCACGGGCACCGGAGGAGCGTCGCCATAGAAACAAGGTTCAGCGTCCTACTTTGACTGACAGCGCCATCTGTCGGACAGCTTGATCATTAAGAAGTTCAGGTGGGTTATGTAATTGCCAGTGTATTGAGACGACCGAACGGAGGAAAAGTAAATTTTGCTTGATGTTTAATATGGCTTAGGAACGAAAGAGAAAGATTATCGTCCTCTGAGATTCGCGTATTTTTCGGCTTCGACCAATAGCTTTATTTTCGAATTTTTAACGGAATTTTTCGAATTAGCTCATTTAAACCATGAAAATAAAATTATAACTTTGTTTCTTTTTTAATTTTTTTTCTTTTTTCTTTTTTTTCTTTTTGTATGAGACAAACTTTCCTTTCCACTGACAATTAATAACATATGTAATTGATGAATTTTTGCCTCTTGATTAAAATTTAATAAAATATATTTCTAAGGTTGTATGTCATGTGCATTGTAGTACAAGATGACAACCCAGGGAAAAAATTACGTACTACGTTATGTGAAAAGGAAGTACTGGTGTAGAGACATTAGGTTATTTCGAAGCAGGAGTCATGAACAATGAGCAATGCCCTTGCCAAGACTCGAACCTCGGACCCCTCGAATACGCGCCAAGTGTGCTGACAATTACACCACGAGGGCATGCTAGAAGGGCGGAAGGTACACTTTATATTAGATCTTAAAGAAAAATATTAAATTATTAATTTCCTTTGTTTAGAACAATTTGCGTTTATTTCTGTCCTCTAAAATGAATTTAATGTAAAACTGATTTACTAGATTACGATATTGAAAACCTTTGCAAAATAGCAACCTTATTTTTGGAGTAAATTTTAATCAAAACTCTAACCATTTTTAGAATGATCGGATACACGTCTGTCTTGTTCAGGAGCGAAAAAAAAAAATCCCAGTGCTCCTAAAGAAGAGGGACTTGTGTCTGATTATCATCGAAATCCATAAAGTGTTTTTTTAAAAAATTTAAGCCAAAATAAGATTACTGTTTTTCAAAATGTTGTTTCGGCATGTTTATCTTCTCTAAATTAAAACATGCGTGGCAGATACAGAGTGCATATCAAAACTTACAAACTTACCTCACTGTAATCTTCTATAAATTCAAGAGCTATAGCTATCAGCTATCGTAGGAGTTCATTTGTAATCCTAGCAATTAAATATGAGCATTTAAAGTCTGGTTTTGCTGTTTAAACTTATGTAACAGTTCATTTTTCAGACATTAAGATACTATATGTGTACTACAGCGTAAAATATATAGCATAAAATAATAGTATATAAAATAGTGTAAACAGTTATCCTTTTAGCAGATTTTGTTGAATAACTTCACTGTTTATAAATAGTGAAATGTGTAGCTGATGAATATTTACTTTTTTCGCTCAAAGGCGCTAGCCATAAGGGCTATTAATCTAGGAATGGAATTTTGCGCTGAATTATAAACAGCTGAATCAGTTTTCGAATTGTTGCCACCAAATATCATTGCCCTGTATTACATTTAAGGAAATTAAATAATAAAGAATCTGCATGAATGTATGTATGTTTCTCGTATCGTGAAAAAAGCAACGGTACCTAGAGCCGTCAAGTTCTGAATAACGTAATCGTCCACCCGAATACGGGCACCTGAAAGCCCAAATTTGGAATTTGTTTTATCGTCTGTTTCACATTTTATTAATCTTTAACGAATTTTTGATTAACAAACTCAACGATTTCAAAGCCTAAAATGCTAACACTGTATGGATAAATCAGCATTTTTATCCACACCGCGCAAGACTCTGTATTGGAAATTCTAAAGATAGGCTTGTTTTAAAATTATTTTGCGATATTGATGTTGAATTGAATTTTATGGTTTAAGTGCAAAACACGTGATATTTAATAAATAAAGGTAACGCACAAAACGTTAAAAAAAGTCCTTTTGGGAGTAATGTTAAATTGGAGAGCTTTAAGTTTTTCTTTTTTTTTCCCTTTTCTTTTGTTTTCCTTTTTTTTTTTGTGTGTGTGTGTTATGTGTGTTAAAAGAAATTCATTCATTTGACAAAAGCATTTGCTTACGGTTACCAACGGTCATGAAAATAAAGGTTGGGTAAGGACTTTTGTGAACACAGTATGTATATATTGCTCATCATATATATATATATTGCTCATCAAATTGAGCGTTTTATTTAATGTGTAGAATTCTATTATGCTATGTAACACAAATATTTCGCACATACGTTAACACTATTTTTTATATATATTGCACTCTTCTTGTCATAAAACTAATTGAAATGCCATTTGGAGATCATAATGAAGATAGAACACGTTTATTCACCAAACGCTACCCACAGAAATAACAATGCAATCAGTTCGTCGTTACATATCTCTTGTAATTTATCTAACTGAATTTTACACGTTGTAGAGACGTGTAAAGACGTTGTAGAGACGTTGTAGACACGAGGTATTTTTTGAAAGCAAGAGAGATAGAAAAATTAGCAACGCCTTCACCGGGAATCGAACGGCGGACGTCTGGAATAGGCGCTCAGCGTGCAGACCACCCCACCACGAAGGCATGCGAAGAAGGCGAGGGAAATACCTCATAGCGTGACTCACAACAGGTGCCAAATTTCATTTGGTCAGTCGCAATTACTTATTACGTATCACGCGACCCACAGTAGTTGAAAACAGTTTGTAATACTGAGTTATATATTAAACAGGACCAAACTGTAATTCTTTGCCCAGTTAGATGTGTCTGCATTGTAAGGAATACTGTATTTGTGAAATTTCATCAAAATTCGAAACAGCTGTCGCTATAAGCTGCTCAACAATCAATAATTTAATTCGTTGAATTGCGTTTTGTATACAACAATTGCAATTTAATTCTAAAATAACATGCAAAATAGCAAATACAAAACAAATCATTCCATTCTGTGACTTCCGCCTGTTTATAGAGCAGCAAAATGAAGAACAGGAAAAACAAATGCATTCTAACAGTGCTCTACGAGTCTTATATAATCATACTATAAACATATATAGTTGAAGTTTAAATGGAAAGCTAAAAGTATGTGATTATCTATTTCGTATAGAATAAATTAAATAGTTTAAGTAATAAATTGTAACAGTTTAAGTAATTAAATAGTTTAATTAAATAGTTATAATAGTATTCTCAATATTTGTGCAATATCCAACAGACTGTGTTGCTATTTTTTATGCCCAAGTAAAATATCAGTTTATTTAAAATAAATTTTTATTTGTACAGAAATTTTCTACAACGCATTTTATCCAACACACGCGTTTTTGTTCTTTCTTGACAACTGCGTATGAGCAAAAGAAGTGCGTAATTGTAAAGAAACAATCGCTGATTCTGTTCGGCAAATTGTTAATCCAGAGGCGCAAATTGCCCGGAAGTTAATTTCGTTTTGGCATTTTGCGTTGATTCATTATAAATGTCGGTTTACTTTTGAAATTGTTGCCACCAATTATTATAGCCCTGTTTTATAATTAAAGAAATTAAATAATGAAGAATCTGCATGAATGTATGTTTATTTCTTGCATTGGGATAAAACAGTGGTATCTAAAGCCATCCAATTTGAATAACGTACGTTTCCGCCCGAATATGGGCATTTGGAAGCCCAAATTTGGAATTTGAAATTTATTTTATTATCTATTTCATATTTTGAAAACTTTAAAGAATTTTTCATTAACAAACTCAACGATTTCAAAGCGAGCAATGGCCAAACTGTACGAAAAAAAATATTTTTATCTCCACCGCGCGAGACTATGTATCGGAAATTCTAAAGATATGCTCATTTTAAAATTATTTTGCGATATTGCTGTTGAACTGAATTTTTTGGTTTAAGGGCGAAGAACATGATATTTAATAAATAAAGGTAACACAAAAAATGTTGGAAAAAAGTCCCTTTGGGCGTAATGTAAAATCTGAAAGCTTTCAGATATTTTTGTGTGTATTTGTTGTTCTAAAGTAAAGATTTTAGCATAGGAAAGACCAGCAAACATTCATTTCATATCAATTTACTTTTACGAGAGTAATCAGTAGGCAATTATTAAAATAATTATAAATTATTAAAATAAGTTAAAAAAAACTGAAAAAATATGAAAACTTTCAGATTTCATATAACACTCAAAGGGGCGCTTTTTTAACGTTTTGTGTGTTACCTTTATTTATTAAATATAATGTCTTTAGCACTTAAACCATAAAATTTAATTTAACAGCAGTATTACAAAACATTTAAAAAGAGCGTACCTTTAGGATTGCCGATGCACAGTCTCGCACGTTGGAGAAAATTTTTCTTTCAGTGTTGTTATTGGTCGCTTTGAAATCGCTGAGTTTGTTAATCAAACATTCTTTAATGTTTGACAAAATATGAAAGGGATAATATAACAAATTCCAGATTCCAAACTTGAGCTTCCAAATGCCCATATTCGTGTAGAGGATTACGTTATTCAGAATATGATGTTTCTGGGTACCGTGGTTTTCTCACAGTGCGGGAAAATTACACACATTTATGCATATTCTTCGTTACTTAATTAATGCAGGGCGATAAGAAACGATTTGAAAAGTGAAACGCCATCTTATAGTTGACGATGCAAAATGCCAAAACGAAATTAATATCCCTTCTAAGAAAATTTCCCTTTTGGACAAAAAACAAAATTTGGAGATCAGAAAAAAAAATTACTTTTCTTTTAATCTGAAAGGGAGATTTTCCAGAACTTGGTGTTGGTGTATTTAATTATGGCAAAGCACACGAGGGCTATCTGTTTAAGGGGAGGGATGCCTTTCGTGGAGGACTTTCTAAGGGAGACTGGCTCGTATACACGTTACACATGGGGAAAACCACGAAAACGCCCATGCAGCCAGCCCATTCGCAGGATTCGAACCTCGGACCGAACTACCAGTGTTCAGCGACTTTACCGCTCGGCCGCTGGTGGGCTCATTCTGGAATTATCATTTAAGTTATTAAATTATTTCAAAATTTGATAGAATTTCAGAACTTGATAGAAGCTATTGAAGTCGATATAACACAAAAAAATATTTTTAGACTTATTGATAATCACAGTAATTAAAATTCCCGAAATCTTTATTCATATATTTGAAACACCGTTTTTTTTTCTTTCCGCAAATTTTTTTACTGCTTTACTTGATAAAATTTCCTTTTCAAGCTTTAGAAAATCTAGAATCACATTTCATCCCCAAATAAATATTATTATCGAACTATTATTCTTGCTTCATTTTTAAATGTCGTCCAACTGTATAACGTTCTTACGCGAATTCAACAGTTATTATGATTTTGATCCTTACTTTAACGTCTTCTTTCCTTATTTCCATAATGTGAATTAGATTATTTTTGTGTTTTTAAGCTCAGGGTTTTGACAAGACAGAAGAGCGCCTGGCCCTCTCTTACCGGTATTTGCATTCTCTTTCCGCCAATTACTTTACACTTACACGCCAGTAAAGTTAGCTGAGTCATCTTATTTGTTTGATTCTTAGTCTTAGTTGATATGGGTAGTCTGAGAATATCTTATTCAACGTTTAAATTTAAGTGTCTTTTACTGTATGATTTACATTGGCACTAATAGTAGTAGCTGTAAATGATGTTGTTTCTTTTTTTGCGTTGTCCACTATAAACGACGAATCACTTTCAAACTGTTGCCATCAAATCTATCGCCCTATATTATTTTTAAAGAAATTAAGCAATGTCAGATTGCTGTATGTTTATTGCGTTGTGAAAAAAAAAAACGGTACTTAGCTCCGTCAAATTTTAAATTCTTGTCAATTTGGCGCTCATTCTACAAAAATAATCTAATTCACATTATGGTGAGGAATACGGAAAGAAGACGTTAAAGTAAGGATCAAAATCATAATAACTGTTGAATTAGCGTAAGAACTTTATACAGTTGGACGACGTAATTCTCCACTCGAATTTTGAGTTTTAAATTGGTTTTATAATCTGTTCCATATTTTGGAAAACTGTAACGAATTTTGGATTGAAAAACTCAACGATTTCAAAGCGAGCGGTGGCAACACCGTACGGAATAAAACATTTAAATCTCCAGCGCATGAGACTGTCTATCGAAAATTTTAAAGCTATGCTTGTTTTTAAATATTTTGTGCTTTTGCTATTGAATCGAATTGTATTTGGCTTAAACACCACAAACGCGATATTTAAAAAATAAAATAAACACTCAAAATGTTAATAATAAAAAGACAAAATAGGTACTTTTTAAAGCCATGTTAGTAAGAAAACTGAACGTTGATATGATGAACTGAGAAATGGCCGAAAGAACAGAAACATGCATGCCAAGATTTAAAGCTGCATCGAGAATTCTACTATGTTATTTTTAAAATTATTCCAGTTTTGCTGAATTATATATGGAATAAGTGCAATGAAATTTATGCTTAATAATAAAGCTAAAAAGGAAAAAAATATGATGTGTACACCACATGATTTCCTTGCACGGAATATTAAATTATACGCATTTTTTCTTGCATTTCATTTAAAGTTATTGGATTGAATTAAATCTACTTCGCCGACACGGCATAAACCCCAATAGAATAAATGCATTTTTTAAAATTCACTTTAGTATGTGTTTACATAGCGGCAATCTGGCGCTAGATTCACTTAACAGTATTTATTATATTTCGTTCATATTATAACTCATAATGCACAAAATTTATATCATTTAAAGAATAGAATTATCTAATAGTTGCCACATGTTCTATTCAAATACTATAATAAAGCTAGGAATAAAGCTAGAATGATGTTTAAATGAAATTAAGAAACAGTTTTTCACAGACGATTGAGTATTTCTCATTCAATTACTTCAGTTCTCACTTCGTGAGAAGGCAAAAATACATAAAAACTCAAAATATCTATATTAAAAATTAAGAAGTAAATCTTAAACACTTATTTCCTCGAAAAAATTCCAGAAAAGATTAAGCATGATTTAATTAGCAATAATAAATGAAGGCGTTATCTTTGTTGTTGCGAAGCTAAGTTTCTCTAGATTGGCAACAAATCCACTAGTCTACTGTTTCAAATGTAAACAATCAATGGCCGCCATCAAGAAAAAAAAAAAAAAAAAACGCTTTGCGGCACTTAAACAACTTTAAGATTGTTGATAATTCTAAAAATATTGCATACAGATTTACTAAAGGCATAAAAACCTTAACCGGAAGATAAAAACAACATAATTCAATCATTTTTTAAAGCAAAAAATGTACAATTTACAAGCATATACGAGTAAAGAAACTGAGATCACTGATCTGGGTAACAGAGTGGATATATATATATATATAAATATATTTATATACGTTTGGTACGGCCGATTGCAACCAAAATACGAGGTGCACATCTACATGTTGTAGCAGTCCTATACAAAATTTCAACGTTCTGAGGCTACTCGTTTTAGAGTTATGCGAGATACGTACGTACGTACGTTCGTACAGACGCCACGAAAAATTCTTTTCAGAATTAATTTTAAAGCAGTTTTATAATTTTTTTGTGGGAAACGTGTCTTTTATTCTGTTCCTTACGTACAGATATTATGCAAAACCATCGTTAATTTGCATTCGATAGCGGTCAAAATGGGTATTTTCGTTGAAATATGCTGCCTGAATCTTTTCGCGATTAGAATACTTCCTTTTTATTTCGTACAAGGAAGTAAAAAGTGGTTAGTAGGAGAGAGTGTAACAGCACACTAGTAGATTGCGAACTTAGCGAGAGCGTAGAAAATCTTAACAAACTCCTTTGGGTGACGTTAAAATCTGAAATCTTTCAGATTTTTTTTTTTTTTTTTCGTTCTACTCTGTTGCCATTCGAGAAAATGTAAGAAAGTAATTTTTCATAATAAATCTGTCTGTTATAAATTAAGGAACTATTTAAAAGGAATAGATAAAATTCTTAGAAATATTATTTTTTTACTTTTTAATCGGATTTATTTAAACAAAATGCTTTTAATTCGTGACCTATCTTGCTAACAACATTTAGCATTTTTAAAGAATGATATTGCATATTTTTTTTTTTTTTTTTTTTTTTACTTTTCAAGTATGCAAAAAGCATATAAGGTTCCCATGTTAATCTAAATGCATATTCATCATATATTCTATAAAATACTCCGTTCTTTCACCTGGACGATCTTTATTTGATAATCTCTATTGAATAACCATATTAAACTTTAAATCTACAATTCTGGGCAATAATTAATATGTGTTTTAAAACATTTTTATGAATATTTATAAATTTGTTCTAAATTTAGCATACGATTTTTATTAACATGAAACTTCTTGACATTGTTACATTTCTTCACATTACTAATTCGGATTAAATTTTTGTATTTTATGAAAACGGACATTAGCTCGTAAATACTTGAGAATAGTTAATTTTAACCAGTTCAAGTCTTAAAGTTTTGACTATTAGCTATTTACCGTTAAAAGGAATATGCTTTCAAGGTCATTCAACTTTTCCATTTTTCGTGAGAATTTAGACTGCTTTCAAAAATGGCAGACAAATACAACAGACTACGTCGATAAGGATATCAAAGCTGATAAGAGGAGTGATTCTTATTTTTCGATAACAGCCCATCGCAGTCATTTTCTCAATGTCAAATAAAAGCATAAAAGTGTAGCGTGATGAAAATTGTATCTGGGAAAAACTTTATCATACTATTTCGTTGTACAATACTTAGACTCTTATTCAAGTTTAAATTTTCTTTAAAATGCTTTCGTATTTTTTTTAAATTAGAAAACTACTATTAATATATAAATGCATCAATAGGTGTTTCAACCGAAGTAACTTGAACACTACTTGCTAAAAATAAGAGTAATCAGACATTTTTTTTTAAATACTAGCCGCTTCTGCGGCGAACGGTCTAAAATAGTTATTATAAGAAAGAGACTGTATAAGGTGTCTTCTCCCTCGTTCCAGAATTGGGAATTTGTTTTCTTATCGATTTCATATTTTGTAAAACTTTAACGAATTTTTGATTGACAAACGCAACGATTTAAAAGCGAGCAATGGCAACACTCTACGGAATAAAAAAACCTTTTTATCTTCAGCGCACGGAACTGTGTATCGGAAATTCTACAGATATGCTCATTTTAAAATTATTTTGCGACATTGCTACTTAATTGAATTTTATGGTTTAAGTGCGAAAAATGTGATATTTAATAAATAAAGGTAACACACAAAATGTTAAAAAAACGCCCCTTTGGCCGTAATTTGAAATCTGAAACCTTTCAGATTTTTTTTCCTTCAGATTTGATTCTGAGCGTCAATTTGAGAAAGAATTTGAAACTTCTGATTCTCCAAAGAATCATTGAAATCATTGCTAGCCATTGAAATCAAAGTAGGGGTTTAAAGATGATTTTTGGAAAGGTGTATAACATGTGGCACATTGGACACCTGAACATAATAAACCGTAATTTAACGGGAATACTAGACCGGAAAGATTCGCCATCCCTGCATAGAAGAGAGCCGCTCTGTTTTAGTTGGAAGCAAGCAAGCTGGAAAAAAGTGACGAATTCAGCAAAAAGCCTGGGAGAATGTAAAACGTTTTGGTTCCAAAAACGCGTTTTAATTTCAACTGAAACTTTATTCGCTGTTTGCCTAAAACGTATGTACATTCGTATGATATGGATTAATTTCAAACGAAGCAGTTTAGATTGAAATATTATAAATATTCACTACCGAAAAGGGACCGGAAAGGGAAAAACCTGAATTAAAATGAAGAATAAAAGGAGCTATTGACAATTAAAATCAGAAGTTTGCTTTACATAATTTTACTTACATATATAATGATTTTAATTAATTTTAGTGTAATTTCATTAGATCTAGCTAGTAATTAATAATAGCAGAGATGAAGGTCTGCGTTTATTGATTTTAAATCTGTTAATTTGTTAATTAATAAGAGACAGATTAAGTTTGAAAGGAAAAATAAATAACCGCCAAATGTCAACAAATTGGCACAAGGAAGATAAAACTATTTTATATCGGGCAGCGCCAAGATATTTCTTTTAAGTTACTGAGTTTTTCAATTAAATTTAAAACATTCACTTTCTGTGTGGCAGCACAAAGAACTCTCAAAATTTTTTTTTAATCTAAGGAAGATTTATAATTGCTCAGCCCACCAAACGATCCGAGGAAAAATGAAATCTGAATTCATGAAATTTATGTAACTAATTTATTACACCGTTCTTTTCAAATAATTCAATTAAAATATTTAATGCATTTTTATAGATATTTAGATTTTTATAGATATTATAGATATTTAGAATAACATAGAAATGTTATATATCTTACAAAATGAATATATATATGTGATGTACCAGCTTTTGTCCGGAATAAATAGATTGGTGAAGAATCATAAATGTAGTCGTAGCTTAAATTATCAGACGATAAGTTTAAAAAAGAGGATCCATTTATTATTATTCAGGAAAAATAGCAGTTCCAAAATCAGATATCCGGAGTAAATAAAAAGAATTACTAATAACTTTTTGTATGAAGTTTACTGCATCGTTACATTAAAGAAAATACTAAGTACTAAATAAAAAAGTACTAAAATAAAATTTTAACTTCAAATGCGAGTTTTATAACCAATCACATAATATGGAACGTAATATCATAATTTCAAATTACTGCGCGAATATTTGAAATGCTGAATATTCAAAAGATACAAACGTATAAAGTTTACCATTCAGAAAACAGATTGTTAGAATATTCAAGAGGACAATTAAAAAAAAATTTATTTCAACTAATTATTCCTTTAATCGAATACTCAAAATTTCAATTTCGAGCCAAGAGACAGACCATTTGGTGCATTTCCATATTTGGCGAATAATGTTTCACTTGGCGATTTCTAACGCCAATTTTATATAAAAAAATTATTTTAGTTATTTTAGCAGTAACCAATTCTTTAAGCAATTTGTTGTTTATCTTTCCTTTCTTCTTTGCTTTTTATTTTCAAATTATTTTTCTTTCCTTTTTCTTTTCTTTTGTGTCGTGTTAACTAATCACTTTGTTTCTCTTCAAGCATTTTATTTACCTTTAATTTCGATGGATACTTAACCCTTTTTCTAAAGGAAGGGATTTATTTTATGGTTCTAACGGTTTACTTCACTGATTTAATAATATTACTTATGCTAATATTATACTTATACTAAAATACTTATGCTAATATTTTGACAATGTTTTCAAAATGATGTCGGTTTTTATCTACAGATACGCGCATGGAATGTTTCGACTATTTTATTTAATTAGCACTGAAATAATACCGGTTTTAAATACATACTTCTGACATGTGCAGATGATATATTTATCCACACAAAACCTCATTATAGGTCAAATGCAACGTATTCCTTCAAAACTTCACATTCAATTACTAACTTATGCCTGCTTTTCAGACTCCGAAGAATGCAAAAATACAACTTTAAACAAACAAATATATTTTTAAATATTCTTAAGCTGTTCATTTTTAAGCCGCATTTGCTATTTCATAAGTTTATATAAGTCTTTAAAATCAATCTGAACCGAAGCCGAATTCTTTGACACTTTCTGTGTGGCAGCACAAAAAACTCTCAACACTTTTCTTTTTAATATGTGGAAGACTTATAATTGCTCAGCCCACCAAACGATACGAGGAAAAAATGAAATCTGAATTCATGAAATTTATGTAACTACAGTGTCTCAAAAAAGTGATGGGACACTTGTGCTTTACAAAAAGAAACTGTAATAAAATAAATTAAAAAAACATGTAAAACTTTTTTGTGGGTGTGTTTCATACTTAAATTTAGTAATTTAAGTATTACATAACATACATTTTTTCAAAATATTAAAATATTAATTTAATAAAAATACAATTGTTTAGAACGGAGCAAAAAATGGCTCACATAAGTGATGGCACACTACGTACTATGCAACAAAAATCGTCTGAAGTAAGCAATAAAAATATCTTTCGGGGTATTTATTTTTACTCAAAAGCAATTGGCAATAACTTATAAAATCGTCTGCAGTATTTCTCTTCAGTTTGTTTTGGAATTTTTGTGTTTTTTTAGCTCTCTGCAGCTATGAATCCTAAACGAAAAGAAACTTTGCCTGAAATTCGAAAATTAGTTATTAATTTGCATATTGAACGTGGAAAACCTACTAGAGAAACAGCTGAAACAGTTAACTTGAGTCCTTCAACAGTTTTCAATATCATTAAACGATATAAAAAGAATCATATGATCCAGGATAAAAGAAGACCTGGCCGACCATCAAAGCTATCCAATGGAATAAAGCGAATTATCGTTCGAAATATTTAAAAAAAATCCAAGAATGAGTGCTCCTAAAGTTGCTGCTGTATGGAGTAATTGTTAATTCTGAGATTATTAGAAGAGTAATTCGACCTTCTGGATATCACGGTAGAGCAGCCAGGAAAAAATTCTTCGTAAGTGAAAAGAATAGAAAACTCAGACTGGCTTTCACAAAATCCAACATAAATAAGAATTCTGATTACTGGAATGAAGTTATATTTGCTGATGAGAGTAAATTTAATATATTTGGTTCTGACGGTAGAATCTTGGTGTGGAGAAAACCCAGGGAAGAATTTCGCAAACAGAACTTGGTGCCAACAGTAAAACATGGTGGAGGAGGAGTTATGGTATGGGGCTGTATGTCGTCCGCTGGAGTAGGTAATCTTGTTTTTATTGACAGTATAATGGATCAGTACAAGTATATTGACATTTTAAATCAAAATTTGAAATCTTCAGCACGAAAATTGAACCTTCATAACGATTTTAAATTCTACCAGGACAATGACCCCAAGCACAGTGCTTTGAACACTGGCTGCTGTATAACTGTCCTGAAATAATAAAAACACCCCCACAATCTCCATAATTAAATCCTATAGAGAATATTTGGCAAGAATTAGAATCAAGAATTCGCAAACACACCGTTTCTTCAAAACAACAATTAAAATCGGTGCTTCAAGAAGAATGGTTTAAAATCACTCCAGAAATCACAAAAAAATTAGTCGAATCCATCCCAAGAAGATTAAATCATGTTTTAAAAGTAAAAGGAAATCCAACAAAATATTAAAACCTTTTAAAAAGTAAAATTTTTGGATAAATATTTGATGGAAAAGTAAGTGTCCCATCACTTAAGTGAGCCATTTTCTGCTCCGTTCTAAACAATTGTATTTTTATTAAATTAATATTTTAATATTTTGAAAAAATGTATGTTATGTAATAATTGTTACTAAATTTAAGTATGAAACACACCCACAAAAAATTTTACATGTTTTTTAAATTTATTTTATTGCAGTTTCCTTTTGTAAAGCACAAGTATCCCATCACTTTTGTGAGACACTGTATTTGATGGAAAAGTAAGTGTCCCATCACTTATGTGTGCCATTTTTTGCTCCGTTCTAAACAATTGCATTTTTATTAAATTAATATTTTAATATTTTGAGAAAATGTATGTTATGTAATAATTGTTACTAAATTTAAGTATGAAACACACCCACAAAAAATTTTTACTGTTTTTTAAATTTATTTTACTACAGTTTCCTTTTGTAAAGCACAAGTGTCCCATCACTTTTTTGAGACACTGTATTTTATTACACCGTTCTTTTCAAATAGTTCAATTAAAATATTTAATGCATTTCTCTTAGCGCATAAATATAAGAATTTAAACACTGTATTTGTCAAATGCAAATTTTGTAATTTTTCGTTTTGCGAATAATATCTATCGAAATAAAAAGAATATTTTTATATTCTCTCGCTATGAAATTTCATTGGAAAAAGATATATACTTCTTCCCTTGTCATGAGGCTGTTATAATAGTGACAAAAGATCGTCTGCCAAATATGACAGACAAATTTTAACAAACGCTTTTCCCCTTCTACTAAATGGAAGCATGCTGTTATTTAAGAGCTCAACTGATAAGGATTTATTCCTACTCTTTTGAAGTAAAGGTACTAAATCTCTCCTTTTCAAGTTCTGTTAATGGAAATGCTAGCGATAAGTGTATGGAAATTAACCGAGTACTGCAAATTATTTCAGTAATGCACTTCATATGTTTGCCTTTTTTAAATTCTAGAGGCATATCTGGCAACCCGAATGTTGTCTGATGGAAGATCGAATAACAAAAAGATTTAAATTCCTTTTTTTTTCTCTTTTCGGCAAATGTGAAATATTGTTAAAACAGATGACTAATGAAGTTTTCTTCACATTTTTCTCACATGATTATATGAAACTGGAATGTATGCATAAGTATTCTATCTTTTATCAATATTCTTTATATATATAAAAAAACTGGTAGTAATTCTTACGCAGCTATTTTTTTTACAAAAATATTATTTTAAAAGCTATTAGATTTAATTTAATTGACTCATTCTAGCTAGCTCTTTTTGAACTAATAATATTTTTAAGAATAAATATAAGAGGTAAATGTGCCATTACTTCTATTAAAGGAACACTTTAAATAGAAGACCTTCCTTAATTACTACTACAGTGCTTTAGAGTTCGAATCTTTAGTACATTTTGATAACTATAGTGGCTCTCATTTGTTTCCTAGCAATTATTTCTTTTTCAACTTTAGTTGAAACTTTAGTTTAGTTGATATCAGAAACTAAATGTTAGCGAAATGTGCTTTTCTTTCACGTATACTATGGATGATATGTTTTAAAGCCTTCTTATTTTGAAAAAGGTTATTTGAAATTTTTGGGGTTTGAAAAAAAAAGGTTATTCAGAACGTTCTGAAAATGAACTCGCATTAAGTATTCGAACACTTTTTGAACAAGCACTATATATTTAACAAAGACATGGAAATAACGGACTATCCAATACTTCGCTTGATATTTTTTAACTAAAATTACATTTTTCAGCACTTTCGCACGGATTTAACTGATTTTTCTCAATAAGAAAGTTTCACCTTTTTCCATCCCTCTGCAAGAATTCTTTTAATAGAGTATTTAAAGAAATGTCCTGCTTACTTACTTTTTTTCTGCAACCTACTTCACACATATTTGATAGGATTTTACGAATACATACGTGTGTTCATTTATGAATGAATACACATATTCGCATATAACTTCAGGATAGCTGAATGACATGAGGGAATATTCAAGACTCTATGTGTAGGATCGTTACTTTGACAGAACATGTATTTTATATTCTACGTTTTATTGAAGATGCTTTCAGTGTTTCATTAGCAATATTCGTATATTTATACTGATCTATTTTTATTCCCAAGGGGCAATTTGCCCAGAAGGGTTATTAACTTCGTTCTGGCATTTTGCGTTGGTTAACTATAAATGGCGTTTCACTTTTCAAATTGTTGCCACCAAATAGTTGAAACCTTCATTATATTTTAAGAAATTAAATAATGAAGAAGCTGCATGAATGTATGTATGTTTCTCACACTGTGAAAAACAACGGTACCTAGAGATATCAAATTTTATATAACGTAGTCCTCCACTCGAATATGGGCATCTGGAAGCCCAAATTTGGAATTTGTTTAGTTACCTAGTTCATATTTTGTAAAACGTTAACAAATTTTTATTAACGAACTTTACGATTTCAAAGCGAATGGCAACACTCTACCGGAAAAACATATTTTTATTTCCAGGCGCGAGGCTGTGTATCGGCAATTCTAAAGATGCCCTCTTTTTAAATTGTTTTGTGATACTGCTGTTGAATTGAATTTTGTGGTTTAACTGCGAAGAACATGATATTTAATAAATAAAGGTAGCACTCAAAATGTTGACAATCGTCTCTTTGGGCGTAATATAAAATCTGAAAGCCTTCATATTTTTCTTTTCTTTTTTTGGTCCAAAAAGGCTTTGTCCCTGAAGGACTATAGTTTTCGTTTTGCGATTTTGCGCTAAAAACTTTAAAAGGCTGTATCACTTTTCAAATCGTTGCCACCAAATACCATCGCCCTGTATTATATTTGAAGAAATTAAATAATGAAGAATCTGCATAAATGTAGGTATGTTTCTCGCATTGTGATAAAACAACGGTACCTAGAGCCATCCAATGTTTGCGAATATGGGCATCTGAAAGTCCAAACTTGAAATTTGGAATTTGTTTCTATTATCGATTTCATATTGTGTAAAACTTTAACGAATTTTTGATTAACAAACTCAACTATTTAAAAGCGAGCAATGGCAACACTCTAAGAGGGAAAAAAAACTTTTTAAATGCAGCGCGCGGAACTGTGTATCGGAAATTCTATTCTCATTTTAAAATTATTTTGCGACATTGCTGTTGAACTGAATTTTATGGTTTAAGTGCGAAGAACATGATATAAATAATAAAGGTGACACACAAAACGTTAAATAAACGCCCTTTAGACGTAATTTAAAATCTGAAACGTTTCAGACTTTTTTGTTTCTGTTATTTTTTCCCCTTTCTTTTTTGTATTTTTGGTGGCTGGCTGTGAAAAAATTAATCTTAATACATATTTTAAATTGTTAACCATCGCTATGGAACGCGTATGGCTTTCAGAACCATATTTTACGGGAAAAGGTACCATCTTACAAAGGACGTATACTTTGTATTGACAGCTGTCTCAACAAGAAAAATAAATCAACAAGAAAAACAAACTCATAATATTGTAATACAAAGATCTTGACACATGTCTGTACTAGAACATGGTTCTCCGGAAGAAAACGAAAATAAAGTCTCATTCATAATATGCTCCCAAGCTTTTATTAAATCTTCTTAGAATTTAAATATCAAACGAAAATTTAGAAAAATCCTTCTTAGAGAATGTGTTTTAGATTACCATTCTTTCGGAAACTTTGTATGCAGTTGAACGAAAACAGTACGATAACATGTTTGGCATACGATATCGTTTCCATTAGATCCTGTTTATTAATGTATGCGCGAAGAGCGGTCATAAAATAATAAGCATAATAGAAACCGCAATCTAATCTCGGTCTTTTTGTTGAGAGGAAATTGGTGGTAACAGTTGCAGTTCAACTTTTTCACTTGTTTACGGAGAAGTGATCGAAAACACTTAATCACGTAGAGTTCGTGACGTCACCGGGAATTGAGGTTGCCACTGAGACTTGTACACAATGCGTAGCTCTGGTGACTTGCCAAAAATCACGCGCTTACATCCGGCTGTTGTTTTAATTTATGCCTAGGAAATTCAGATAAAAGTCTTAGAACACCTACGTTAGAGTTTCACCGCCGCTTACATCAGGCCCAGATGTGAGTCGGCAAATCGCCCTAGTTATTTTAACTCAACATTCACGTACGTTTCTTCTCCTACTAAAGAAAATTTATTAAATACCTTTTATAATAATAATTGCTACCAACGCCGTCAAACGGAAGCTATGCTTTTTTTTTTTACTTCCTTGTACGAAGTAAAAAGGAAGTATTGTAATCGCGAAAAGTTTCAGGCAGCATATTTCAACGAAAATATCCATTTTGACCGCTATCGAATGCAATTTAACGATGTTTTTGCGTGATATCTGTACGTAAGGACAAACTAAAATACTCTTTTCCTCCAAAAAAATTATAAAACTGCTTTAAAATTAATTCTGAAGAGAATTTTTCGTGGCGTCTGTACGAACGTATGTACGTACGTATCTCGCATAACTCAAAAACGAGTAGCCTCAGAACGTTGAAATTTTGTATATAGGACTGCTATAACATGTAGATGTGAACCTCGTATTTTGGTTACAATCGGCCGCACCAAACGTATATAAATATATTTATATATGTATCCACTCTGTTACCCGGCTCAGTGATCTCAGTTTCTTTACTCTTATATGTTTGTAAATTGTACTTTTTTGCTTTAAAAATGATTGTATTATGTTGTTTTTATCTTCCGGTTAAGGTTTTTATGCCTTTAGTAAATCTATATGCAATATTTTTAGAATCATCAACAATTTTAAAGTTGTGTAAGTGCCGCTAAGCCTTTTTTTATGGCGGTCATTGATGTTTACATTTGAAACTGGAGACTAGCGGATTTGTTGCCAATCTAGAGAAACTTAGCTTCGCAACAACAAAGATAACGCATTGATTTATTATTGCCAATTAAATCACGCTTAATTCTTTCTGGAATTTTTTCGAGGAAATAAGTGTTTAAGATTTACATCGTAATTTTTAATATAGATATTTTGAGTTTTTATCTATTTTTGCCTTCTCGCGAAGTGAGAACTGAATTAATTAAATGAGAAATACTCTATCGTCTGTGAAAAACTGTTTCTTTTTTGTTTTGTTTGCTTAATTTCTTTTATACATCATTCTAGCTTTATTATAGTATTTGAATAGAACATGTGGCAACGATTAGATAATTCTATTCTTTAAATAATATAAATTTTGTGCATTATGAGTTATAATATGAACGAAATATATAAGTTAACTGTTATATAATTATTAATACTGTTAAGTGAATCTAGCGCCAGAGTGTCGCTATGGTAAACAAATACTAGAGTGAATTTTAAAGAATGTATTTATTCTATTGTGGTTTATACGCTGTCGGCGAAGTAGATTTAATTCAATCAAATAAGTGTTTAAATGAAATGCAAGAAAAATGCGTATAATTTAATATTCCAATTTAATATTCCAATACAAGGAAGTCATGTGGTATACACATCAGATTTTTTTTTACTGAATCCAGCTAATGTTACCTCCCGGATCAAGCTAGGATTTAATAATAACTGCGTTTATTGTTTTTAAATCGTATAGTTTGTTAATCAATTACAAACATATTAAACTGCAAAGAAAAATTAAATATCGCCAAATGGAAGCAAACTGGCGCGTGGAAGATAAAAACATTTTATATCGGGCAGTGGCAACCAATTTCATTCAAACTGCTGAGTTACTTTAGCAAATTTCATATGTAAATATCTTAAGCTTTGCCGTGTGGCAACACGTTGCTTTTTCATTTCCAAATTTATTAATAAAAAATTCATTAAATATGCATAAATATGAAATAAGTAAATTAAAAACAAATTTGAAATCCAAAGTTCCGGCTTCGAAATGTACGTACGTAGGTGGAAGCCTGCGCGTGTTCAAAATTTGGTGGCTCTAGGTGCTGTCATTTTTCCGCAGTGAGAAGTACCTACGTACATACGTATGACAGTAATACATAATCGATTCTTCATTATGTTGTGTTGATCATATGTATACAATAATGAAAGCGCATGTGCCACACAACAAATTCAAGCCAAAACTGATTAAAGTTTTAGCCCAGAAGGGATTTTAGTCTCGAAACGGCATTTTGCGTCAAATCACTAAAAGCGTCGAATCACTTTTCACATTGTTGCCACTAAATATTATCGCCCTGTATTTTATTTAAAGAAGTTAAATAATGAAGTTCAATTCAACAGCAATATCGCAAAATAATTTAAAAAGAGCAAATCGTATGCACAGTCTCGCGCGCTGGAAATAATTTTTTTTTTCCTCCGTAGAGTGTTGCCATTGTTCACTTTGAAATCGTAGAGTTTGTTAATCAAAAATTCGTTAAAGTTTTACGAAACATGAAATTGATAATGAAACAGATTTCAGATTCCATATTTGGGCTTCCAGATGCCCATATTCGAGTGGAGCACTACGTTATTCAAAATTTGATGTCTCTAGGTACAGTCGTTTCTTCGCAGCGCGAGAAACATACATACATTCACGCAGATTGTTCATTATTTAATTTCTTTAAATATAATGCAGGGCTCTAATATTTGGTGGCAACAATTTGAAAAGTGGAATGCCGTTTAGAGTGAGCCAACGCAAAAGGCCGAAACGAAATTAATAGCATTTTCGGCAAATTGCCTAAACCTGTTAAAAACAGAAAAATGTATGCCAACACGTCACGAGAATTCCAAATGTATGCTGCTATTGTGTTTTTAAAATTTTGTAATTTTGCTGTTGAATTATATATGACGTAAGTGCGCAGAAAAATGATATATTAATAATAAAGCTAAGAAGACAAATATATATATATATATATATATATGGTTTAGTAGTAATTAGTGTAATAGAAAACTGGCAGCGTGCAAGCTCAGCGGAAATGTAATCAACTTTAACAAACCCTTTTGGGCAACCGTTAAAATCTGAAACCTTTCGGATTTTCTTAAAATTTTAATGTTATATTAGTTCTTCACTCTAACAAAGACTCACAGCTCGTGTGTAACAAAATACTTCCGCTGATTACAGGATTATCGGAACATAACAGTTAAAGTGAATTAGACCATGGAATTCAAAAGAACTCGCAGCACATATGTTGAAGTAATTGGAATTATCTAATTAAAAATGTTCATAAAGGAGAACAACAGTGAGAACAAAAGACTGGCTTTTTGTTTCGTTTGGTTTCGTTTAATTAAATATAGTTGTTTATACAGTTAAATCATGTATTTATAATACAGGGTGTTTATAAAGTCCTGGACCCATTTTGATGTTTAATAACTCATAAAATAATAAAGATAGATTAAAATTAATAACATAAATGGTTAGATAAGTCGATATTCAGTTTCACGCCAGGTACCGGCAAACATGTCGACATCCACAGAGGCTATTGCAATTGTAATTCTGGCTTTTAGGTCATCAATGTTCGACACTCTCCTCCTGTAAATGTTGTCCTTTACAAATCACCAAAGGAACAAGTCTGTAACATTGCAATAGTTTCCAAAAACAAAAGAGAGAGAAATGTAATTATTAAGCAGACGATATTTAGAAAAGTAGAGATATTTAGACTGAAAAATGAAATTATCTGAAATTAACCACACGCGCAGACGATATTTACAAAAGTAAAGATATTCAAACCTGAAAAGGAAAATACTACATAAGTTATTCCATTAATAAATGCCATAAGTTTGTTTATATCTTTATTATTTTATGAGTTATTAAACATCAAAATGGGTCCGGGTCTTTATAAACACCCTGTATAATAGCTGAAACCAATGTGGAAAGATCTTGAGTAAATGGGTTAGATAGCACTTTCTGCAGGAAATTCTACTTCTTGTTCAGTTTTTTAATGCCAAGAGATAAGGCCTTTTCGATCATATTTGAAAACATCTTGAGCGAAGTCTAATACGGTACGAATGTACTTGACAGTCAAAGTAGAATATGCGATTAAAAATGAAAGCGTTCCAATTTTAGATGGAAGCTGCGATATGATAATGAATTTTGAAAACACGTGCAAAGCACCTCATTTATTTATTATTCATCGGATGTATCTTTCACTAAATAAACTTAAGCAGATTCGACTTTAGAATTAAATTATCTAATCTGTGTGTCTTTGTTATTTCTTAAATGATGCGTTTTGCAATGCTCATAATAAGTCAAAGAGCAGAATAAGAGGTAAATATTTTGAAAGAAATGACTAGAGAACTAAATGAGCAGATTTATAAAATCAAGTCATTTAAAATGTGTTTTTGTTATTAATAACTACACTCATGTCCATAAATTAAGGATAATTCGAAGTCACGCGGAAATCAAACTTGGATGGAATTATTCTGGATTCCAGAACTGACCTGCATGTTCAAATTGGAACCATGACAAGCCAAATCTATCGGGACGACATTCTGGAACAACACAATTTATGTTTATAGATGACAACGCCCGTCCTCACCGTGCAAACATCGTAAGCGAATGCCTGCAATCGGAGGATATCACCCGTATGGACTGGCCAGCAGTCTCACCGGACTTGAATCCAGTAGAGCACGTGTGGGACATGATTGGCAGAAAGGATGCAGCCCGTCAACCTCCTCCTACATGTCTACCGGAACTTCGAAGAGCATTGCTTTTTGAGTGGTGTAATATCCCCCAAGATCAGATCGATAATTTGATACTCAGCATGCCGAGGCGTTGTACGGATTGTATTGCATCGTCTGGGAGACATACAATGTATTAACAATCATACCAACCATGTAATACTGGTTTTTTGTAAATAGGTTTTTTTTTTTTTTTTTTTTTTTTTTTTTGTAATTTGCTCCAGGGAGAAAAAATAAATATATCACCTGTAAAATCACTACACACATCTTCAAGAATCATATGCAAATTTCGGGAAGTAACCAGATGACACCGATGGTACGTCACAATGACGAGAGTGTAAGAGAGTGATATATAAGGAATACAGGCAAAGAAGTAAAATTGTCTGCAGGCGCTTTATAAGCATTTCAGTGCAATAACCGAATAGTTATGACCCAAAGGACACATTTGGATGATTTTTTTACGTGGTAGAATTATCGGCCGTCTGGAATGTGGGCGTACCCAACTGGAAGTATCAGACGAACTTGGAATTGCCCAGAGTGTCACCTCCAGGCTTTGGCAACGATTCCACGATGATGGTAATGTGAGTAGACGTTACAGCACAGATCGCCCCAGAGTTACATCGCCGATTGAGGACCGGTATTTGGCAGTTACTGCAGAAAGAAACAGGCGGAGCACAGCCTCAGACCTGTCTCGTCAGCTTTCTTCAGCCACTGGTACGACAATTTCAAGGCAGATCGTGTACAGACGCTTAGGGCAGATTGGTCTATATGCTCGTAGACCTGTCAGATGCGTTCCACTTACTGCAACTCACTGTCGCCTGCGGTTAGCCTGGAGTAGAGAGCATGCATTGTGGACACCGCAACAGTGGGCTTGTGTGATGTTTTCCGACGAGTTCAGGTTTAGCTTGCAGTCTGATTCTCGCCGGACTTTCATATGGAGAGCTCCAGGTACCCGTTACTACCAAGAAAACCTCATTGAACGACACCGTTACGGTGGTGCAGGAGTGCTCGTTTGGGACGGAATTATTCTAGATTCCAGAACTGACCTGCATGTTCAAATTGGAACCATGACAAGCCATATCTATCGGGACGTCATTCTGGAACAACACAATTTATGTTTATAGATGACAACGCCCGTCCTCACCGTGCAAACATCGTAAGCGAATGCCTGCAATCGGAGGATATCACCCGTATGGACTGGCCAGCAGTCTCACCGGACTTGAATCCAGTAGAGCACGTGTGGGACATGATTGGCAGAAAGGATGCAGCCCGTCAACCTCCTCCTACATGTCTACCGGAACTTCGAAGAGCATTGCTTTTTGAGTGGTGTAATATCCCCCAAGATCAGATCGATAATTTGATACTCAGCATGCCTAAGCGTTGTACAGGGTTACAGCCGAAAACATCGCGGCAAAAACATCGCTGACGAAAACGTCGCGGAGAAAGCAACGCAAGGCGAAAACGTGGTGCTACAAAACATCGTGGGAGAAAACATCGCAAAGAGAAAACATAGCAGTCCTAAAACATCGTGGTACAAAACATCGTCGTCGAAAATAAAGCGGTTCAAAAACTTCGCAATTTAAAAACATCGCCGTCGAAAATATCGTGGTGAAAAATAAAGTATCTACAAATCATCGCATGACGATAACATTGCAGACATGCTTTTTTCATACATGCTTTTCGCAAACATGCGTTAATAACTGTAAATGGATATTGCCATAATGATTTGTGAGCGCAAAATGGAAAGAAGTATAATTTTTACTTTCACATTTTTTTATTAACTAATAAATTTTTTCTGAAAAAGTAAGAAGGAAACTTAAGCATAGCAAATTAATGCAACTTATAGCAATTAATAGAATTTTAAACCGACATAGTTAACTAACAAAGGCCATTAATAAATCATTTTTTATAAAGTTTTTATTGGTAATTTTTCATGAAAAGTATAATCTATAAGTTGCATTTAATTTTCTATGCTTAAGTTTCCTTCTTACTTTTTCAGAAAAAATTTATTAGTTAATAAAAAATGTGAAAGTAAAAATTATCCTTCTTTACATTTTGCGCTCACAAATCTTTATGTTAATATTCATTTACAGTTATTAAAACATGTATGGAAAAAGCATGTCTGCGATGTTATCGTCATGCGATGATTTGTAGATACTTTATTTTTTACTACGATATTTTCGACGACGATGTTTTTAAACTGCGAAGTTTTTGAACCGCTTTATTTTCGACGACGATGTTTTGTACCATGATGTTTTCTCTTTGCGATGTTTTCTCCCACGATGTTTTGTAGCACGATGTTTTCGCCTTGCGTTGTTTTCTCCGCGACATTTTCGTCCGCGATGTTTTTGCCGCGATGTTATCGGCGGCACCGTTGTACAGACAGTATTGCATCGTCTGGGAGACATACAATATATTAACAATCATACCAACCATGTAATATTGTTTTTTTTTTGTAAATAGGTTCTTTTTGTAATTTGCTCCAGGGAGAAAAAATCTCTAATTTTTTTAATAATATCAAACATATAGCATATTTTTTTGCTCTTTATCTTTTGTTTAATAAATAAGCTTTACAAATATGTCAAATTTGTTTTGCTTCTAACTCTTCCTTTGCCTGATTTTGCATTATCCTTAATTTATGGACATGAGTGTAGTTGTAGATTTTTCACATAATCTGGTAATGCTATTTCAAAAACCCTAACAGATGTGGAGCAAAATATCGCTATACCTAAAACAACGACAAAGTCGTGAGAGCGTTAAAAATAACCTTTTTTATTTAAACAGAATTAAGACTATAAAAGCTCTCTCTTGTGATGCAATATATAAGTCATACCTCACGGTAATACAACTAAACAGAACAATGAAAGCGAAATCAAACGTCGAACAGCACTCAAGGACCACCCAATTAAATATTACTAGAAATTGGCTCACTGCTCTACCGGAGTGTTAGTATCAAAGCGTCGGCAGCGATAGACTGAAAATCTGAATAATTACAACTATCAGAGCTAGCTGGAAACTAATAACTGTAAACACATGCGATGCCATTCTGGTGAGGAATACGGAAAGGAGAAGTTACAGCAAAGAGTTAATTCATAACTAACTGGTTAATGAATACAAAATTCCTTATGTAGTCTATTAACGCATCCTAACCGAGGTTTTGTGAAAGGAAAAAGATATAAAATATTTTAAGTTAATTATTTCGATTTATTTAACAAAACCTGTTTATAAAATGTGTATAAATATTATATATTTTGTATGTATGTGTGTTAAGGTAAACTTAAAATTTGTAATAACCACTGAAGGCTTCATTTTACATTGGTTATTTCCCTTTTGTAACTAAAAAAATAGTAAAACATTTAAAATAAATCTCTCTGATATACATAAATCCAAAATGACAGGATTTATAATAGGATTCTTATATAAAACAAGAGATTGCCGGATTGTCTAGTATGTCTGAACTGCTCCATCTTCCATGATTAAGGAATTCAGCAAGTAGTGATCTTGTCCCTTCTGCACCCTGTGGAATGGATTAGCAACGACTGCATGAATTTCAAGAATTGCAACGACTGACTATTATAATACCACAGCAACGTGTTCTGAAACTGCAATACAACATAGACGAAGACATAGTTAAAAAATCTGATGCGTACACCACATGACTTCCTTGTACGGAATATTAAATTATGCGCATTTTTTCTTGCATTTTATTTAAACTTATTAGATTGAATTAAACCTACTGCGCCGACAGCGAATAAACCACAATAGAATAAATGCATTCTTTAAAATTCACTTTGTTTACCATAGCGACACTCTGGCGCTAGGTTTACTTAACAGTATTATATATCATTCATATTATAACTCAGAATGCACAAAATTTATATCATTTAAAGAATTATCTAATCGTTGCCACATGTTCTATTCAAATACTATAATAAAGCTAGAACTATGTATAAAAGAAATTAAGCAAATAAAACAAAAAAGAAACAGTTTTTCACAGACGATTGAGTATTTCTCATTTAATTAATTCAGTTCTTACTTCGCGAGAAGGCAAAAATACAGAAAAACTCAAAATATCTATATTAAAAATTACGAAGTAAATCTCAAACGCTTATTTCCTCGAAAAAATTCCAGAAAGAATTAAGCATGATTTAATTGGCAATAATAAATGAATGCGTTATCTTTGTTGTTGCGAAGCTAAGTTTCTCTAGATTGGCAACAAATCCACTAGTCTCCTGTTTCAAATGTAAACATCAATGGCCGCCATTAAAGCAGGCTTAGCGGCAATTAAACAACTTTAAAATTGCTGATAATTCTAAACATATTGCACACAGATTTACTAAAGGCATAAAATTCTTAACCGGAAGATAGAAACAACATAATTCAATCACTTTTAAAGAAAAAAATGTACAATTTACAAACATATAAGAGTAAAGAAACTGAGATCACTGAGCCGGGTAACAGAGTGGATATATATACAAATATATTTATATACGTTTGGTGCTGCCGATTGCAACCAAAATACGAGATGCACATCTACATGTTATAGCAGTCCTGTATACAAAATTTCAACGTTCTGAGGCTACTCGTTTTTGAGTTATGCGAGATACGTACGTACGCACGTACGTACATACGTTCGTACAGACGCCACGAAAAATTCTCTTCAGAATTAATTTTAAAGCAGTTTTATAATTTTATTGAAGGAAAAGAGTATTTTATTCTGTCCTTACGTACAGATATCACGCAAAAACATCGTTAAATTGCATTCGATAGCGGTCAAAATGGATAGTTTCGTTGAAATATGCTGCCTGAAACTTTTCGCGATTACAATACTTCCTTTTTACTTCGTACAAAGAAGTAAAAACGATAGAAATGTAGCGCTGTTAAGTGAACCCAAGGGCAGAGTGTCGCTATGGTAAACAAATATAGTGAATTTTAAAAAGTGCATTTATTCTATTGTGGTTTATGCGCTATCGACGAAGTAGATTTAATTGTAAACAAATATAGTGAATTTTAAAGAGGGCTTTTATTCTATTGTATTTTATGCGCTATCGACGAAGTAGATTTAATTCAATCCAATACGTTTAAGTTAAATGCAAGAAAAAATGGGTATAATTAAATATCCCGTACAGGAAGTCAAGTGGTACACACATCAGATTTTTTCTCTTCGTTTTTGGTAATAAATAGACAATTTTTTGCTGCACTCGTTTAGGCAAACCCCTGCTTCATCAAAGTTCGTAACTCATTTCTTTTTATCTCCCGATAAATAGTTTTCTTATAAGGTTCTAGAAATTATTCTGCGTTTAGCCACATGCCTCGACAACAGCTGGTGAACATAATGTTTTTTTAGCTTTTTTATACTGTAAATGCAGGCTTATTATTTTATTTGTTATTAGTACAGATGTATTTAGCGACTTCGCAACCGATATCAGCGTTGGCAGCTTTTCCTTGTTACCGACGATTTAACTTTAGAAACATTAGAAGCAGTACATTTCTCTGGTACTCTTTCGAGTCTTCTTTCCATGTAAAAGTAATAATTGACGATTTTTCCTTTTCCGATAAATAATGTTGCTTATTTTACTCTTAGAAATTTTAATATCGTGCATTTCCCAAGATTTTTTGAATTATGAAATAGAAATATTTCTCTTCGGAAAGTGCAGAAACATATCCTTTGATCCACAGCCTGTTTATATGAGACATTTTGAAAGAAGAATAAATTCAAAAGTAGCAGACGATATTTCTCATATCAAATAATAAGCTGTTTCCAGAAATTTTTATTCCAAAATATTTGCTTGTTTTAAAATTCTTAATCGAAACCGTTCGAAAAATGTGTAAACATCCTCTGTAAGTGTGGATTTAATCTAATTGCACGATTAGAATCAAAAATCATAAAAAATCCTTCTTTAGTGTCTCATTACATCATCAAGATTATTTCCAGATTGATCTGGTCAGAAATAGTTCAGGTAAAACATCGAAAATAGGCTAATTTGGACGCTTGTCACTACAGAATTTCAAGAATAGGCAAATACTCTTTGAAATAGGAGGTTTTTCATATCAAATATGCTTCAGATACTGACTAGATATATGAAACAAATGGAAGGATAGAATAATTCAGATTCTGGTTTGCCTCATATCTTGCTTAAATCTGTGGGATGAATGCGTTTAAGAGCAGACGATTTTACCAAAAAGGGAGGCAAGGAGAGAATGAAAGTGCATGCTCATAATGAGCAGGTTATCTTCAGTGAAGATTGGGGGAAAAGGAAATAATAGGAATAAAAGAATAAAAATATTTTGTATTATTGGTGTTGAACTGAATTTTATGGTTTAAGTGCGAAGAACGTGATGCTTAATAAATAAAGGTGTGATGTTGCGCGGCCCCAACTTGCCCGCAACAGTAGTAGTGACTGCTATGAACTGGAAATTACACAAACTCTTAAGAAGGGTTTAACTCCCTTTTTATTCCACTTTAGAAGTTACAGATGCGTTCACTTGACGCTCACAAACTACGCCGACCCGGCGGTTAAATAAAAATAGGAAAGTACAACTAAAAATAAATAACAGTATGAATAAATAACAAGTCACTGCCTACGAGGCTCTATAAACGTGACTAACTTAACCACGTTTTAAGATACAGCTGAGATTTCAGCAAACTTTCTGGATAAGAAGTTGAAAGATTCAACTAACTGCCGAAGTAGGCACACAGGCCGAAACGTGCGGTTCTTAAATTTCTACCTAGCAACCTTCACGCTCGTGAATCAAGAAAGCACACCTACAAACTCGTTTCCCTTCTATTTAACTCAAAATTACTTCTGCTGAAAATTTGAATACTCTGCGCGCTCTACTAAAATGTACATACTCTGGCATTGGCAATTCCAGGGGGAAGTAAATGCTTGACAGGAAAGATAGCTTAAAATAAATGTTAGTTAAAATAAATATAAACCCTACAAAGGTAACACACGAAAGATTAAAAAACTCTCTTTTAAGGCGTAATATAAAATCTGAAAACTTCAGATTTTCTTTCCTTTTCTTTTTTTTTTTTTTTTTTTCCTTTTCTTTTTTTTTTTTTTTTTCTTTAACTTTTATTTTTCTTTTACTATTTATTTTTCTATATTGTGTTTTATACTTACTTCTCTAAGCTCCAAGTGGTACTTTGTGGCACAAGGAGAATTCTTTGTGTTTAAAGTTTTAAAAAAAGTGAAAGAATTCGTATAATAATTTGGTAGCTTTGAAATTATGATTTTATGAGCACTTCTTTGCAGTCTCTTTGTACACAAGAAATTGCGTAATCATATAAGGGAGAAACTTCGAATTACCGGGAGTTTCTTCACTTATCGTTATGATGGATCGTAAAGAATGCTCAAATGTTTTATTAAAAACACGAATCGGAAATAATATGTTTATATTTGATCAATCATAAAAGTTATGTTGCTCTCGTGTAATCTGTAAGATATTTTTGTCTCATTACTGCATCTTTTCGTAGTAGAATTGGAAAGCACGTCTGGTTACAAATCGGGAAGTTCGGAGTTCAAATTCCGGCAAAAGTGCTGCACATTTTTCTCGTCTCCTGTTCCGAAATTAAACTAAAATGGCTGTTTCAATTTACTCCAAATTTAAGGAAGATAAATTTTGCATAATATGATTACTATGCAAAATTACAGGTGATATATAACGCATATCTACCAACTGAAATTAGTTTAAAAGTAATTAAGAAATCCTTTTATTAGGTTGAAGAGATTTTTGTCCGAGGTTGAAAGGAATCAAAGTTTGTTATCAATCCAGATAACTGCGTATGAGAAATTTTCAGTCGCTTTTTTCTCAATATCTCGCTGATTGCTATCATGTAATCTAAAAAACTGCTTTGTAATTCGATAAAGGTTTACAGGCAAAACGAAAAAAAGAAAAAAAAGAAAGCTTAAATTCTGTAACTGATAAACGTGATACACGGCGTTAGAAACAGCCGTTATTAATTACATAACGTCCAAAAAAAGGATGACTCAGTGACGCTTAGAATCCTTAAATGCAGCTAGTGGCTAAAAGCAGATGAAACCTTTTGAAATCCCTTTCATTTGGAGGTAAAACCTAAAAATAATTCAAAGGTGTTAACCCATGAAAATGAGCTGTTGGGATAATCCTTACGGATATGAAAATTTATTTGAAAAAATCTGATGTGTACACCACATCACTTCCTTCTGCGGAATATTAAATTATACGCATTTTCCTGCATTTCATTTAAACATATTGAATTAAATCTACTTCGTCGATAGCACATAAACCACAATAGAATAAATGCACTCCTTAAAGTTCACTATATTTATTTAGCATAGCGACACTTCGCTAGGTTGACTTAACAGCGTTACATTTCATTCATTTTATAACTCAGAGTGCACAAAATTTATATCATATGAAGATTTACCACAAGTTTTATTCAAATACTACAATAAATCTAAAACGGTATATAAAAGAAATTAAACAAATAAAAAAGAAAGTTTTTCGCAAACGATTCAGCGCCGCTTACCTAATACGCATGCGCTACTAATTAATTGAGTTCGCGGCAAGGCAAAAATACATCAAAATTCAAAATATTTTGATTAACAATTAGATAAACATAGAAAAAATTTAGAAATTAAAAATTAAAAAATTAGAAATTAAAAATTAGAACTTAGAATTCACAAAAAAGTAAAAAAAATATAGAAAAAAATAAAACACCAATTACAGTTAAAACAATTAAAAAAACAATTTTTACAATTAAAATTACAGTTACTACGCAAAAACAAACTAATAACTTAAATGATAATTCCATAATGAATTAAGTCATCACTTAATGCACAATAGTAAAAGAAGACGTTATTCTGTTGTTGCGAAGCTGAGTTTTCCTAGATTGGCATCAAATCCATTATTCTTCTAAGTTTCAAATGTAAACAAATATGGCTGCAATGGTAAAGAAAAATTAGACTTAGCCGCACTTAAAAAAACTTTTAAATTCTGAATAATTCCGCAATTACTGCATGCAGGTTAACTAAAGGCATGAAAACCTTAACCGGAACATATGAACAACACAATTCAATCATTTTTAAAGCAAAAAGTGCACAATTTACAAACATGCAAGAATAAAGAAACTGAGTTCACTGAGCCGAGTAACAGAGTGGATATATATATACATTTATATACTTTTGGTGCGGCCGTTTGCAACGAAAATGAAAAATGCACGTCTACATGTTATAGCATACCTATATACAAAATTTCAACGTTCTGAGGCTACTCGTTTTTGAGTTATGCGGGATAGGTTTTGATTACTCGTTATTTGACTCGTTTTTGAGTTATGCGAGATAGATTTTTTATTAAAGAGATAGACGCCACGAAAAAATCTTTTTAAAATTCATTTTAAATCATATTTATAATTTTTTGGGAGGAAAAGAGTCATTTATTCTGTCCTTACGCACAGATGTCACGCAAAAACATCGTTAAATTGCATTCGATAGTGGCGAAAATGGATATTTTAGTTGAAATATGATACGCGAAATTTTTCGCGATTACAATACTTCCTTTTTACTTCGTACAAGGAAGTAAAAACTAAACATGCGTCTTTAAATCTGTATTATGACTTTCTCCTTCTTTTTCACAGTATTATCAGAATGAGCATGTGAATTTTATCGTGACGAAGATAGCAGAATTGGGTTTATCGATAACTGGCACTAGTAAGGTGCCGGCACTGTGCATCTTACTAGTGCCAGTACGACTTTGCGCAACACTTCTCTCTCATTTATGAAGAATAATCCCCTAAAGGACGAACCAAAAGTCTCTTTCAGTACCATCAAACAACACAATAGAAGTTTCGCCTATCTATATATTTTAAGGGACCATTCATATGATAGTCTAGTCGTCATTATAGTCAGTCATAGTCGGTGTAAAAGTCCGTTTACACCTGCGGAACTGAGTTAAGCTTCAGCCAGTCAGAAAAGGTAATGTCGCGTGGTCGTGAATGCGCAGCTGACTCAGGAAAACCTTCGACCGAATGTCAGTTCGAGTTTGCTTTGCTATAATTAGTCGGTTTTTATACCATGCTGGCATAAAGTAAAAAAGTTAGTACATTTATGCGAAACGATTATACCAGTGTTTGTAATGTAGTAAGAGCTGGCTGCCTAGCAACGAAGCTTGGCTTATAGTTCTGATGACCACAAAGCCTTCGTCTGAACGAAGCCTTAGTGTTCCCATGCCGCAGAGACACTATACACTTATAAGCGTCCAAACCTTCTTCGGGATTCAACCCCGGGCCCAAATATACGGCAGCCAACAATGCTAACCACTACACTGAGCAACTACATCAGGCCCGCGTTTCTAAAAGCAACTGATAAGTAAAGTCTGCCAGAAATTAAATTGAAATGGTAGCAATTTCATATCGAAAACAACTTAATTTAGTGACTGGAAAACGAGCACTATGCAGCATCCATTTTAATTTTACCGGAATATTTTCAAAAGGGTCTTTAAATTTCAAAAACTATTAACTGTGATTCAGTTTAAGCATTAACTACTTTAATTAAAATCAAAATCAACTGTAGATTTCAAAATGGACATGCAATCAACTTCAAGTAAATTTATTTAAGATAAACCTGTCTAGAAAACATTTGTAGAGACATTAGGTATTTTGGAAGCAAGAGAGATGAAAAATGAGCAACGCCTTAGACGGGAATCGAACCTCGGACCTCTGGAATACCGGCCCAGTGTGCAGACCATTACACCACGAAGGCATGCCAAGAAGGCGGGAGAACTACCTTGTAAACTTTCCGGAGCTTGAGGAAGTCGCTTTTTTCATGGTAACAATTTTTTGAAAGCAAGTGCGTTTTCAAGCAATATTCTCCCATAAGAAGCATACAAAAGTAAAATGCGAACAAAGATTCCAGATCACCATCTTGAACCTACATTATACAAACGGTGCCTCGTCTACCAAACTAGATAGAGATTAGCTGATATTGCTTACTGTAAATAATATAATGTATTATAAATAATAAGAATTTACTAGCTAAAGCTAAAAATGCTACGTTCATATTTTCAGATTAAAAGCATTTATAACGCTTTCAAACTTCTAAACCATTACATTTTTCAGAGCATTTATCAACTATGCGACATTACGAGTATTATTTTCCCAGCACCTTGAAATAGAGTTGATTCTCTGTTGCCATTTACGGTGGATAAATCTTTAAATTTTCTTTCTAATTGCAATGAACTATGAGATTTAAAAGCAATAAAGATGTTTCTAAATTAAAATTCTGCTTTATTTGTTTAATAATAATCTAACTGATATAATTTATAATGCATAAAACTACCGCAATTTATTACAGTACATATAATATTACAACGTAAATTAAATGTTTTATTATAACTGAAAGAAGAAATTTTTAACATCATATATTACACAATATTTTCTTCCATAAAAATATTTTTGTTTTAAAAGCAAACGTAATTTTTTATCAGACGATATCGCAACGTAAGTTATACTGTCGTTTTTAAAAAGTATTAAATTTTGCTTATGGAGCTTGATATATCTTCCTTAGGCCGTGCTGTTAAATGTACTATAGTTGTGAAGGTTTACGGAAAAGAGGTGAAATTTAAATAAAATTAATTCGTTATTAAAATTTGAAAGTAATTTAAAATCACTAACTCTAAGATTTTCCCGAGGTATTACAATCTATCAATACAGCTTTGCAATTTTCAGTTTGTAGCATAAATGAAAATTGGCAACAGCTTTATTGTTCACTCGGGCGTGACTTAGAAGAGAGTTGCTAGTTTACGCTGAACATGATCGGAGTAATGTGAGGCAATTACATCTATAAAGCCCATCGCATAAAACGCTTTGTGTTTGCATTCATTAAGCCGCATTGTTTTCTGTTCCTGACCTTCTCTTCTTGAGCGTATGACGTCAGTGGCTCATAGTCTTCTCCAAAGCTACTACCGCCATGAGGAACTAATGCCATTGTGTCTTCGTTCCTCCCGCTTCTGTAAGCGAAGTGGCGTCATTAACCTTCAGCGTTAGGAAGAGCTAAACATTCTCTGTCTATTAACCTTGATGAAAAGTATAATAGCGCAACGATACAAAAAAGAAGAAAATATAAATACATTATACATTTCAAATTAGTATAATGCTATACAAAAAAAAAGTATAAAAAAGAATTTATTTTATTGTGTCGATTGCGTATACACATAGGATGAATAAAAAATATAGCTATACGTTGTTAGTAAATACGATATGTTATTGTCTAATGTAGAGATAAATGGTAATTGGTATATTAATTTGAAAATTTTTCACGTATTCGAGCTCATATCAACGCCCTCTTGGCGCAAATATAAGCATAATTTATACAGTAAGAGAGCAGTGGACATGCAATAGGAATCTACAGTTGCAACACAGTCGTTTATGTTTGCAAATTGCCCTTGCTACAACTGGTCACTGCTCAGAATGATCTTACGTCACGGGGGGGGGGGTACTGAAGGGACGTGATTTTAATCCTACATTGTTGTCGTCGACTGTAGAAAAGCGGAGGAGAGAAAACGACTGCTTACAATAAAGAGCATCCGCCAAAAGAAAATCTCCTGAAAGCACTTGCAGTATATATGTACATATGCAGCGACATTTGTAAAGATTGTAAAAGGCGTCTGAAACAGTGAGCATTTTGAGGAAATAAAATAAATCCGGTTGGTATTTTTATGCATTGTTCTTAGTTTAATTTAACTCTTTCGCATCGATTGAGGACAAATTCTATTCCTCCCTAACATCTGAAACGCCCGTGTATACTAATTTTTATTGGAATGATTTCCTCTCCGCCTTGTTATAAATACTATATACTATAACGTTAGCAATAACGTTATAGTATATAGTATTTATAACAGTATATAAATACTATAACGTTAGCAATAACTAACTTAAGTGAAGTGATTACTTTTCTTTTGGAGATCTTTGTGCGGTTCCACCCACTGTGTGCATTTCCCCCCTAGGGCAGGATTGCAAATGCGAACGCTACAAAGAAGAGAAAAGGAGTATTCAAATAAGAAAGCTACTTTAGTTTCTCCAAAAGAATTAATGACATATCATTTACCAACTATCAAAAACAATCAACTATGCACTAACGTGATGGGGAAAAAACTGAGTAGAAAATGGACGCAAGCGTTCAGGCGACCTGCCGATCGATGTCTAAATACACTGGTGGTGATTAGGGGAACTTCGCTGTCAAAGGGTTAGAAACTTATATTTTAAATAGCACTACCTCCCTTCTCTTAAGCCATAAGCATACCACACGAGGCAGTGGAATGTGTAATCATATTTCTGACTCATCCTATTCATTAAGAATTCGAACATTTCATTACTGATGATATAAAAATAATAACACTAAGTTTTGTATGGCATATACATTAAGATAACAATTTTAAGCATTCCCAGAAAGATTTTGGAATTTCAAGCGCTGAATATTACGCAAACTGATTTTGTAACAGAAAAGAGCATTAGCATTGTTGACTGATTACATTGAACTTCATTATTTATCTAACACTAAAAGAATGCAATAATAAAAATAGTTCTTTATTACTCATTATACTCTAATTATTCTTTAATTCATTTTAGATAACGCCTCGAAAACATGTTACTGATTGCAGTTAACTATAAAATCTAGCACATCATAAATAAAGATCTGACATCAATGCGTGTGATCTTATATTTATTTTTGGTAGCTTGAACATCAGCTTAACCCTCTAACCGGTGAAGAGCTTCGCTAAGAAAGTCTAAATTTCCTAAAATTGCCACGAAGAACAGATATATATCCTTCTAGCATTTTGCGTTGGTTCACTATAAAAGTCTGAACCACTTTTCAAATTGTTGCCACCAAATATTAGAAACGTGCATTATATTATATTTAAAGTAATTAAATAATGAAGAATCTACATGAATGTATGTACGTTTCTCGCATTGTCAAAAACCAACGGTACCTAGACACATCAAAACTTGCATAACGTAGTCCTCCACTCGAATATCTAAAAACCCAAATTCCGAATCTGCAATTTGTTTTATTATCTATTTCATATTTTGTAAAACTTCAACTAATTTTTCATTAACAAACTCAACGATTTTAAAGCGTTCCATTAACATTAACATCGTATGCATCTTCAAGCACGGAAATTTTATGCGCTAGGTTTCTTTATAGTTCTTCTGGTATTATGTTGGTAGCATAGCAACGCGAGGACGTTACGATGTCTAACAGCATTTTACGCCGAATGACTTTGAATGTCTGTATCACTTTTCAAATGTCGTTTTGAATCCCCTGGGGGAAAATAAGTCCCTTTAGGCGTAATATAAAATCTCAAAGCAATCATACTTTTTTAAAAAAATACTATAACTGTTGTAAAATCTTAGCTGAATCTGAGTTCCCTAAGAGCCAGAATATCGAAGAACCGTGTAGCGACTATTCGCTGAGTTCTTGTAAGTAAGAAGTCCAAAAAAGGTTTAAATTTATCCTTTATATTCCAACTCAAAATAAGTTAACAGGCGGCCCCCTTCTCGTGCTTACAATAAGCCTCCAGTGGAGCTTAAGATCACCGGCGTATACGAGCAGGCACGTAACACTAAGCTCAGACTAGCAGTAACAACGTGGCAGAAAGGCAGACTCTTCTGAAGTGAGCCAGACTTGAGCTTAAATACTCGTTTCTACTTCTTTTACATAAATCGTAATCCTGAAAATTCTTTCTGGCAGGTAAACGTATGGTGAGAAATGAGAAGGTAAAGGAAAGGCTTGCTCCAAAATAAAAATAGCTATAAGAAAAATAAAATAAACCCTACACTATGATAAATTAAATACGTTTCTAATATACGGTATAATATGTGGAATGGATTGAAAATTTTCAATTTTACCTTCTCTATATTATCGCTCTACATCTGAATGAAAATCACACAGAGATGGTAAAATTTTGCAATCAGTTGGTACAGGTGGCAAATTTCTGTTCATGTTGTTGCGTTCTACGGGTTCGTGGATTTGGAGTGACTGATGAAGAACGAAATGAAGAATTAAAATACAATTCATTAGCCAGTATTACTCAGGGCAGTTCAACAGACACGTTAACAGTCGTCGGAAAACTCCGTTAAACACTCTGAAACAATCAGCACAGCCTTCAGGTTATAACGGGAAAGACAGCTTCGGCAAAGCACCAAGCTACAGCTCCCGACTCGGTCGATCGCTCACGGAACTCAAGACAACTCAACGTATTCTAGATACTCTCCAAGATAAAACTCACGATACACTGCTACTTCGCGTACAGGCAGTGTTCATATAGCTCTTGACCTGCCTTCGAGATCATTCTGAGGCAAACCAGTACTAATTCTTTCCAGAATGTTCTCTCTCCGTCCATGGCATATCTCCAATTTTGTCGTTAAATGTAGCCAAATTGGCGTTTTCGCGCCAAATATGGCAACCGTGGCTTCCTTTACCATTTTCTGGCAACCCTAAACCTGCTTTGCGGGGAAGATATCTTACCGCAGCTGGGCATTCGCAACAATGTTTTGAAATAATTTTATACAAATAGAAATGTTTTTTTTTTAATAGCGGGCCCTTGCCGATGCCGGCATCGGCCACTCCTAAGGCCAGATGTGGTGGTCTCTTTATTACGGAGGCACCTACCTTTGCTCCCCTGAAGGGACAGATAATTTTTACATCCATGCCTTCTCCGGGATTCGAACCCGGGCCTTTCCGCATCGCAGTCAGGCTCCCTTATCTACTATACCGCCTGGGCGACACAAATAGAAATGTAACATTTTGTGTTTTAATAGTTTCTCGTTTGTGTTGTTTTACATTCAAAAACGAAATGCAGAAATAAACAGTGGAGTTTTTAAATTAAGATTTTTTTAAACTTCAGTTTTAAAATATTATTCTGCACGAGTTCATCTCGCGAATTACGTTTATTTAAAAAGAGAAAATAAATATTCATAAAATTTTCATATTTTTTGTAATAATTATTTTCCATATGGCAAACTTATCTACGAGTTAGAACGCAGTCTGAAATGATTTCCACTACAAATTAATTTCTGTCTCCCTCCCTCCCCCCACTTAAATTTCCTTTTTATGATCAGTAAAACTGTTTACCTAATGTGGATAGATAGTCTTTCATTGTTTTTTTTTTTCCTCTAGACCATCGTATAAAGTAAATATAATAGTTTTAAAAACAATTCTGTTTTTTAAATGACCGATAATAATTCGACATTCTGCGTTACGTGTTTCCGAAGACAACGATAAGGTCCAAGAGGGTGTGTTCGTTTCAAATGGAACCTTCGATCGGTGGACTATGAACTCGTTCAGAGCGTTATCAAAAATTATTCGATCGAATTTCTGCGGTCACAGAATGGAACTCCTGTTCTGTGCCAGAAGATAATCGTTACGTCTTGAGTAGGTATACAAATAAAAAGCGATAAGTAAATTCAGAAGTTGAACATGGTCATGCACATGACCTTTTTCTTTATAGGTTGCACATTTTGTGATTAAACCATGAGTGGTGGTAGGATTTGCTCGATAAAATGACCGATTTAACTATACTTTCGAAGAAATCATGTTTCTTGGTAATTTCTCTTCTTAATTAATCTGTACATGTTTTCATGGACTTTTTTTAATATATATATATATTGAATTAACATTCAGAGCTCACGAATTTTTTAAACCCGTGTTACACGACATATGAGTCACATCTACTTCCAGGTTTTATTACAAATCTAAAGCAACTCTCTAAAATACATGAGAACATAAAATATATGACAATTTATTACTGCATGCGAAAAATAGGGATCATGGTTGAGGTTCTGCGACAAATGATTTTAAAATTAAGGCAGTCTTAGGAATTTCCCTTTCATGTCCCCAAAAGATATTTAATTTTCTATTCAAATATTGTTTGTTCTATCTGTATGAAATCGAACGCAGTCTACTAGACCATTGCAAGAAAAAAATATTTGTATTACTAAAAAATAAGTTGAAAAATAATGAGTTTTTATGATAAAAAGTATTAAATCTTTTCATGAATACGATACATAGATGTATCATTTTCAAATCAAATTAAAATTTCTATTATATACAGGGCGGTCACCAAAAAACTTCCTCCATACATGAACCCCTCTAGCGACCCCTCTGAACTCATCGAAATGATATTTCAGATGCTGCTATTTAAAGGTGAGCTCAATATTGTGATGATTTAAAACAGAGCTCTCACGGTTACGGTTACTGTAAAAACCTTTCAAGATTTTCAAATGGCAACGCAAACTTTTCTCCTGCGAGAATTGATCAGTGCATTGAAAAACCACAATTGGCGTTGGAAAGATATGCATATGACGAAAATTGTTGGCTTGCAAAGAGCAAAATGTAAAAGACCAATGGCAGCGCAAGAGAGGTGGGGGGGGATTTTATCGGGATTAGAAGTTTTCTACGTGCTTACCTTTGCAGACTATAACGCATTGCATGCGGGAGATTGTTGACAACAATGGCGAACGTCACATGGCAGAAAGAATCCGTAGAAATTCGCATTTTATGACAGCTTTCAATTCTGACAAATTTCGTGTATTTGATATATCTGCCTTAGACTTCAGGCAAGTGCAGATCCAGAAATCCATCTTAGGGAGGTCGGAAGACCACAGTGGCCACGAAACTGCAAATTTATGGGAGATGACTCTATCTTGAAAACTTGCAATTTCAATAAAAGTTTTTTTTTTCTTGTCCTTTCATGTGTTGTCATCTGCCTTTTAAAATGCTATTCTTTGCAAATGTTTTACTCCGGCAGTCTGGGTCGTACATGTATCGTTCTAACGCCATTTATGGTTTTTCAGTGCACTGATCACTTTGAGCACGGAGAAAAGTGGGTGTTGCCGTTCGAAAATTTCAAAATTCTTTCACTGTAAACGTAACCGTTAGGGCTCTATTATTTAAATCATCACAATCTCGAGCGCATAGCATCAAATAACAATATCTGAAACTTCATTTCGATTGGTGTGTAACGTGTATACGAGCCAGTTTTCCTTAGAAAGTCCTCCACGAAGGCATTCCTTCCTTTAGGCAGATAGTTCTCGAGGCTTTGCCATAATCACACACACACACACATCATTTCGATTGGGTGAGCGGATAAGCCTCTAGACTTCATATATCGAATAAGTTTTTTTATGACCACGCTGTATACTATTTAAGAATCTAACCTAAGAAGTTTGTTAAATATAGTACACTATAAGTATACTATATATAAGAAACGCATATATCAGAAACGCAATATTGAGAGTTAATTGTTAACACAATCAAAGCATTAATCTCAGAAAAAGTCTAATCTTTTAACTAAAATTACCGCTATCGATTGCAAATAAGAATATCAGCTTTTTTCTTCAGACGTTTCTGATGCATTTTAATTAAAAAATTAGGAAAGTTAGCAAAGAATTAGAAATTTCATATTTATTGAGGTATACACTGATGTCAAAATCACAGAAAACTAAGTAAATCTTTTGAAAAGCGATCAACCTTTATTCTGTATAAATCTGTAGGAAAAACATTTTGGTCGGTCCATTCTGCTTATATTTTCTGTTACAAATATAGGTAGCATCATTTTTATAAATTCACTTGCAGTGAGAAACTGGAACATGGAGATTTAAATCACTATGAAGTTTTGCTAAAGCATCAGACCTCTCATTTCCAAAATTTCCCCAGTGTCCACGAAAAGCAAAATAAATGTGGATATCAAGACCTTTCAAATTTTTTATAACAACCTGAATTTTAACAAGTTTTTCTAAAACACCAATTTTTTTCACTAATTGTAGCGAAGAAACAGAATCACTACGTATTAAAATTCGCATTGATCTCAAACCGCTACAAAAATTTTGAATTTTTTCATAGCAAGTTTCAAGCATAGCAACTCAGCCTAAAAAACTGAGCATTCATCACTAATTCTGCACTCCTTGAAGATTATTTCTTGTTTATCTTCATAAACAATAAAAGCAAGGTCAACCTTATCATTCATCTTACTTCCGTCAGTAAAACGAATTAATTGGTACCCTTCAAGAATGGTATCGCAAAAGACAACTGGTACAAAGTTCCTGTCAAAAAGATTCGGCTAAGAAAAAACTGAAATATTGACGTCGAGAAAATTTGAAGATGAATACCTGCAAATGCTATCCTTCATCGCAAAATGTGTCTAAGATTATATTTTATGCATCTTCGCTAGATAGTTTCCACTTCATTATCCTACGCATACACTGCTATGTTCATCAGAAATAAAATAATAACGATTATAAAATTCTACAATAATGATATGCATATTTCGGTACTTTTCTTTTAGCGTTGTGCCATTTACAGCCAAACATAAGCCTTGGCGGGAAATCTAACTAGATGGCGGCTACCCTAGCGATACATAATACTTTATCAAAATAAAATGAATATGCAAAAATCGTTTAAATATATATAACGTTTATGGGCGCCATGCCAAAGCTGTGCGCGATGCCACATTTGTGCAATTCTCTGATGTTTTTATGACCAAATAGATTGCTGAGTTTATGGTGAAAACTGTTGTTTACAACAGCTATTGCGTGCATATTAAACACTGCACGGCTATTCATTGTACTACAATTTATTACACGGTATTAAAAGGCAACCACATTTGGCGCTTCAGCCTAAATTTGGTGGTTTGTGCCCCATTAACAGAAGAGTAGCCATATTTCTTTCATTTACTGTAAATTTCTGTACTCAAAAATATTTTAATTACATTTTCCAAATTATTTTAATAATGCTGGGAAACGCCCATATTACAGTTAAATTCATTAAAATTACAATAACGTATTATATGTATTATAACCCGCATTATAATTAAGAAAAACTATCACTAACAATTTTCCAGCTGTTTAATCCGAAGAGTGATTTCATTTGATTAAGTAAATTCGAAAGAAAAACAGTACGCTGTAAATAACGGAAAAATAAACATGAATAGACATACAGAAGGATCAATGATTACAAGAGGATATGAATATTATTGCAAGAGAACAGAAAATTAACGACTACACAAACAATTTATTTTTACCATTGAGGAATTTGCTTTTAATCGAATGATTTAAATAGGTTTATGTATTCTGCAATACGTGCACTTAAATTACCCACTTTTGTGAATAAAAGCGATTTCCAAATACGACACGGCCCACCAAGCCGTATATGCAAAGTTGCTAAACACAGGTATTTCAGTACGGGGTTCGAATTCCGATGAAAAGGCAGATTGCATGAGCTTTTTCATGATTTTTCCCATGTGTAGAGCGCAGACGAAGCAGTTTTCCTTAGAAAGGCTTCCACGAAGCCACCCCTTCCATTAGGCAGATAGAGCTCGAGTGCTTTGCCGTAATCCAATAAACCAAACCATACCCATATATTATAATACCATCTACTTTCACTGATAAAATCATCACCGTAGATATTTATCCAATCATAATGAAATCCGATGCATTTCTATGATTCAATCATAAAGAAATATGATAAAGTTTACACCCTATGACTTCCTTGTACGGAATATTAAATCAAACGCATTTTTTCTTACATTCCATTTAAACTTTTGAATTGAGTTAATTCTACTTTGTCGATAGCGCATAAACCACAATAGAATAAATGCACTCTTTAAAACACTACCATAGCGACCATACCGTTTACCATAGCGACACTCTGGCGCTAGGTTCACTTAACAGCGTTATATTTCGTTCATTTTATAACTCAGAATGCACAAATTTATATCATTTGAAGAATTATCTAATCGTTGCCACATGTTCTATTCAAATACTATAATAAAGCTAGAACGTTGTACAAAAGAAATTCAGCAAACAAAACAAAAAAAGAAACAGTTTTCTACAGACGATTCAGTATTCCTCATCCAATTAATTCAGTTCTCACCTCGCGACATAGCAAAAATAGATAAAAACTCAAAATATCTATATTAAAAGTCACGAAGTAAATCTTAAACACTTTCCTCGAAAAAAAATTCCAGAAAGCATTAAGCAGGATTTAATTCGCAATAATAAATGAAAGCGTTATGCTTGTTGTTGCGAAGCTTAGTCTCTCTAGATTGGCAACAAATCTACTATTCTGCTGTTTCAAATGTAAACAAACATGTCCGCCATGATGTTTAAAACTTGAGGCTTAACCGCACTTATACAGATTTTAAATTGTAGATAATTGTACAAATATCGCTTGCAGATTTACTAAAGGCATAAAAACCTTAACCGGACGATAAGAACAGCATAATTAAATCATTTTTAAAGCAAAAAATGCATAATTTACAAACATTTAAGAATAAAAAGAAACTGAGCTCACTGAGGCGAGTAACAAAGTGGATATATATATACATATATTTGTATACTTTTGGTGGGGCCGATTGCAACCAAAATACGAGGTGCATATCTACATGTTACAGTTGTCCTACATACAAAATTTCAACGTTCTGAGGCTACTCGTTTTTGAGTTATGCGAGATACGTACGTAGGCACAGACGCCACGAAAAATTGTCCTCAGAATTCATTTTAAATCAGTTTTATATTTTTTTGGGGAAAAAGAGTCCTTTATTCTGTCCTTACTTGCGGATGTCATGCAAAAACATCATTAAATTGCGTCGGACAGCGGTCAAAATCGATATTTTGTTTGAAATATGATACCCGAAATTTTTCGCGATTACAATACTTCCTTTTTATTTCGTACAAGGAAGTAAAAATGACGCAGGCATTTTACAGAAGCGAAGTGAGGAGATATTAGCAAGGTAGAAGCTAGCAGAATAATAAGGACGAAATCAACTCCTCGGGTGTATTTATACCAGAGTAGATGCGATTCTAGAGACAAGCTATGATTGGTTAATATTAGTTTTAGTTGCCCTTTTCCAGTAGCATTACATAACATGAAAAATCTCGAATTTGGGAGAAAGATGAATTTAGGAGGAGAGTACCAAATCTAGAATGTTAATTTTGAGATCGCCAATTGTTTTTAAAGCAGCTATATATTTTTTATATCTTTTATATATATATATATATATATATATAATAACAATTTTTTTTTAATCTTAATTTAATCGTGCCTTGTACTTTCGGGCATTACGATTGTAATGTTCCAACCTATTATTTACAGCTATATGTGTTGAACCTTGAGAACTCGTAAGCGAATAATTGCTTTAGTACAGTAAATAGAGAACAGAACTCGGGAAAGGTTAAATACCCTTAATATCTCAAAATAATAATTTAACAATTGACTCCTTCTCCGAGTTTACAGCAAAGCCTCCACCTGGGATTGAACTCAGGAATACTAAAACTTAACTAAACTTAACTAAAGAGATATAGCCGAAGCTATAAAGATTCTACAAGAGTTGGTCCCTTAACGCTAACTAAACGGAGAAGCTATCAAGGGCCAGTACGGCCGAGCGTAGAAATAGCTTTAGACAGATTATAGCGAAAAGGCAAACACGTGGTGGCTAGAATCTCTGGCTCTCTAACGAAGTCAGTAGAACTTCACTGTTAAATACTTTCTCCTCCTTCACTTGCATTTAACCGCTAGTCTAAAAACACGTTCTGGCAGGAACTTGTAAGCTGAAATTAGGAGAGATAGGACAGTGGTTTAACTAAAAATAACTGTTAGCAACTTAGGATAAACCTTACAAGGTGCTGAAAAATTATCATTAAGACATAAAGTATGAAATTTAGAACTAATTTTTCACAAAGACCAAAAATTGAAATTCCCACTCTGTTACCTGGTTCGGTAAGCTTAGTTTTTTTATTCTTATATGGTAAAATGTGCATTTTTTGATTTAAAAGTGATTGAATTATGTAATTTTAACGTTCCATTTAAGGTTTTTATGCCTTTAGTTAATCTGCATGCAATCGTTATGGAATTATCATCAATTTAGAACTTAAAGTAAAAGTGGTAAGTTAAGCCTAACGAACCGCCATTTGTTTATATTTGAAACTCAGTAGCATAGCGAATTAAGCCATCAGTGTCTCATTGCAGAGCTGCCTTTTTGCCCGCTGGCCGAATTGCTTGTTTTTGCGTAGAAACTCTAATTTTAATTATAAAAATTGAATTTTTAACTGTATTTGGTGTTTGTGCTTTTCCGTATTTTACATTTTTAGTAAAGATGTTTAGAGTTTTTATGTAATTTTGCTTTGCCGTGACGTGAGAATTAAAATTAATTCAATGAGAAATATATAACTAACGAAATTCGAGGAAATAAGTTTAAATGAAATTCAACAAAAAATGTGTATAATTTGATAGGCCATAGAAGGACATATTTTGTTCACATAATTTTTTTTTTTTTTTATTGTTTTCGTAAATGAAAAATTCTTATTAGCTAAACGATTTTATCTTTTAATGAATTCTTTCATTTACATTCAATCTTCAGAACTCATTCTTTAGAATTCGCAAATTAAAGTGGGTTGCATAACCGATATTTAAGTCTTAGAAGAATTTTGCAGGTACACCGAAAGTGTCCTTTTACTGCCACATTTATTTGTCAAGGAAAGAATATTTTTTTCCCTGTATTTACAAATAAAACAAATTAAATATCTTCTATCATTCCTAATCTTTAAAAAATCAAATATTTACTTTTTTGAAAAAAGTTAAAAGATCTTATTCCTTAATATCACATTTACACACCGTGTACTGGCATTTTTAAACCCTTTACCTCACTGAATAGCGTTTTTAACATAGCTTTTTGGCTTTTGATAATACCTGTGCGCATTCAGCTGAATCTCAAGGTCGGACACTTATTTCCTTCGCATTTTATTTTTTAACTTTTCTGAATGGACACAAGTCCCACAAGGACGGAATCGCAGCACGCCCTTCCGATTGGCCGGCGGCAATTCTGACGTAGGTTTTTGATGGTCAAGGTCGACAGCCATCTTGAATGCGAAGGAATATTCATCAAGTTCAGATACGATTTTTTTTCAACCCTTTCTTTCTCGTTCGCTTCTTCTTTCCCTCCTCCTTTCTTACTTTCTGGTTGATGATGTTTCTTCATTTTACCGTTATGTATGATGTAATGGTTTTCGTCTGCGTCTACAAATGATTGCCTAAACTATTTTTCGCATTTGTTTGAGGAGTTAAGAAATTCAAATTAACTTTTGCTTCTTTTATATTTTTTTTAATTCCATTGTTTCGATGATAACTTCAATAATTTTAAACAGTTATTATTGCGAAGATGAGAAAATATGATATGTTGAATTTTTCATACATTTACAAGGCAGTTTTCATTTATATGCACCGTTACGTTAAATTCACCCACTTTTGTAACTTCTCAGAAACTGCATTTAAAAGAAACAAATGTGCTGACACACTCCAAAATATTTTCATTGAGTCAAAACTTTCAACATAGGAATTGAGATTATAATATTCAAAATTTAAATTTACCCCTTCCCCTATTTAATTGTTTTTAGTTTTCTTTAAATTTGTTATATCGCGTAGATAAAAACTCTAACTTTTTATAATTAACAGAAAAAACAGTTTTTTATAATTAACAGTAAAAACAGTTTTTTTTAGTGTATCTTGTCGATATCAATATTTTGAAGCAGCATCTTTTTGCACAGATTCACCGTAAGTACCATTCAAGACTAATAGCCTTTCTGGGATAATGCCCCTTAGACAGAATTTTTTTACTAAATAAAGAACATTTTGCTACATATGTTTCAAAATATGCATACAGAAATGCTGCGACAGAAAAAAATTCAAGTTTCTACTTATTTTCTTTCAGAAATCTAAAATATGGTATCTGCAAAAAGTTTCTGTTAGACACATTTTATAATTCAAATACATTGAGAGCTAAATACCAACATTTTCCCTACTGATACTTATTCAAAACATCTGATGTGTACACCACACGACTTCCTTATACGGAACATTAAATTATACGCAGTTTTCTGCATTTCATTTAAACATATTGAATTAACAGTTAACGAATTTTGAATCAAGTCTACTTCGTTCATAGCGCATAAATCACAATAGAATTTGAAAATCTTTAAAAGCACACTTTAAAGTTCACTATATTTATTTACCATGGCGACACTTCGGCGCAGGTTCACTTAACAGCGTTACATCACATTCATTTAACTCAGAGTGCACAAAAATTATATCATCTGAAGAATTATCACATGTTCTATTCAAATACTATAATAAATCTAAAACGATGTATAAAAGAAATTAAACAAATAAAAAAGAAACAGTTTTTCCCAGACGATTCAGCGCCGCTTACCTAATGCGCATGCGCTACTAATTAATTCAGTTCTCACTGCGCGGCAAGACAAAAATACATAAAAATTCAAACTACTTTCATTAAAAATTCCATAGAACAACATAAAACACCAAGTACAACTAAAACAATTACAAAAACAATTTTTACAATTAAAATTACAGTTTCTACGCAAAAACAAGCAATTCGCCCAGCGGGCAAGAAGGCAGGTTTTCCGGTGCACAAAACTGAAAGTGTATTTTTGGTCTCACTCGGCACTGAAGCGTAGAAACTGACTGAATTTATTGTGGACTCTATGTTGAGTCAATATATGAGATAATTTAATAACTTAAATGATAATTCCAGAATGAATTAAGCATAATTTAATTTGGAAAAAAAAAAAAAAAAAAAAAAAAACCAGGAAGACGTTACTTTGTTGTGGCGAAGCTCAGTTTCTCTAGATTGGCAACAAATCCACTATTCTGCTAGGTTTCAAATGTAAACAAATATGGCTGCTATGGGAAAATTTAGGCTTAACCGCGCTTAAAGAACTTTTAAATTGTTCATAATTCTACAATTATAACATGGAGGTTAACTAAAGGCATAAAATACTTTTGGTGCGGCCGAAATACAAGGTACTCATCTTAATGTTGTAGTAGTTCTATATACAAAATTTCAACGTTCTTAGGCTATTCGTTTTCGAGTTACGCGTGATACGTACATACATACGCACGTACGTACAGATACCAGGAAAAAAAATCTCTTCAAAATCCACTTTAAGTCAGTTTTATAACTTTTTGGCGTGAAAAATAATCTTTCATTCTGCCCTTACGTACAGGTGTCACGCAAAAACATCGTTAAAGCGCATTCGATAGCGGTCAAATTGATATTTTCATTGAAATATGATACCCGAAATTTTTCGCGAATACAATCTTTCCTTTTTACTTCGTAGAAGAAGTATAAACTGCAATATGTCGAGGCAACCACTAAATAACTTAATTCTTACTTAAATTAAAAAGAAATACATGAAACCTTTCAAGAAGGGCAAAACGTGAAAATAAATAATGACAGCTTGTTCTCTTGCTTTGATTCATTACATTTTTCTACGAAGCATTCCGAAAAAATACACATTTTTTATGTAAATAATTACAAACTTCTTTGTTTCGTGTGACATATTTCAGTTATAAAATCTCATGACATTTCGATCTTCATAAAGTTTGTTAGCTTGAAGGAAAAATTAATAGAAAACATCTTCATCACAAACTGCAGATACTCATCGGCACTTTCTCTGGATTCGTAGAATTATTCATTTTCAATTATGGAAGAAAACTGTTCATATGGAAGCATATTTCCCAAAAAAGCAATTGTTCTTATTGCAAAAATATATAGTATTTATATATAGTAAATATATAGTATTCATAGTATTTATCTTTTGCGAAGTACTAATAAAATTTAATCAAATTTGAATCATCAAATCTTTGAATAAGATTAATATTACAGTGTAAATTAATTAGCTCAATTTCTGAAGAATTACTAAGATTTATTTTTAGTAAAAATAATAATAATAATAATCTGAAATTCCAAACCAAATTATTAAAATCTTAAACTTGTTCTTCAAGTTCTAATCATAAAAATGCTAGTAAATTTATGGGAAGTGTATCTGAGGGATACATAAATTTGTTTCGTGGGCCACATCCTGCCCGCAGGCAGCCAGTTTGAGATCGCTTGCTTAAAATCCATTCGCAGATTTACTTTAAATAAAATAAACGAAATCCGTATTAAAACAGAGAACTAAACTGCACCATTTTTAGCCCAAAGCGGCGGTAGCCCAGAAAGGCTATTTTAGTCTCAAAACGGCATTTTGTGGCGTTTCATCATAAACGGCGAATCACTTTTCAAATTGTTGCCACAAAATATTAGAGCCCTGTGTTATATTTAAAGAAATTAAATAAAAAAAATCCTCCATGTACGTAGGTATGTTTCTCGCATTATGAAAAAATGACGGTACCTACACAGCCGTCAAATTTTGAATAACGTAATCCTCCACCCGATTATGGGCACTTGGAAGCTAGAATTTTGAATCTCGAATTTGTTTTATTATCTATTTCCTCTTTTGTAAAACATTAACGAATTTTTGATTAACAAACTCAACTATTTCAAAGCGATCAATGGCAACACTGTACGGAAAAACACTTTTATCTCTAACGCGCGAGACTGTGTTCGGAAATTCTAATGATATGCTGATTTTAAAACAATTTTGCGACATTGCTGTTGAACTGAATTTTATGTGTAAGTGCAAAGAACGGGACATTTAATAAATAAAGGTAGCACACAAAACGTTAAGCACACAAGCGTTAAAACACAACTTGTTGCAAGTGCTGTACATTTAATATGATCATGCATAATCCATAAATTTAACAGAGTAATTTCATGATTCCACATATTTCATACATTGTTTTCTTTAATAAGAAAGACATAAATTTTGTTTTGTACAATTTTAATATTTCTTTGCATGTTATGAATTTTTTTTTTTTTTTTTTTTAAAGCCCAGAAGGGCTATTAATTTCGTTTAGGCATTTTACGTCGATTTACTATAAACGGTGAATCACTTTTCAAATTGCTGCCACCAAATATTATCTCCCTGTGTTATATTTAAAGAAATTAAATAATGAAGAATCTGCATAAAATGTATCTTTCTCATATTGTGCTAAAACAACGGTACCTAGTGACATCCAGTTTTGAATAATTCTTAATCATTTCGAAAATTCCAAAATTCTAAATTGTGCAAATTTGGAATTTGTCTTATAATCTATTTCATGTTTTGTAAAGCATTTATGAGTTTTTGATTAAGAAATTCAACAATTTTAAAGCTAGCCATGGCAACACTGTGAGACATTAGCTATATTTTTTATAGCAGGAAAGATGAAAAATAGCAACCGCCTTTGCCGGGAATCGAACCACGGACCTCTGGAATACCGGCCCAGCTTGCAGAACCACTACATCACGAAGGCACGCTAGGAAAATGGGAGAAATACCTTATATACTCCCCTTTTTAAAGGGCGACTGGAGGTTTTAGGGGACCCAATTGCCAAATCCTGGGTGTGGAGAATATTCATCCAATACCCTTTTAGTTTGGGCGCCACTTTAGAGACATTAGGATTTTTTGGAACAAGAGAGATTCAAAATTTAGCAACCGCCTTCGCAGGGAATCGAATACCGGCCCAGTGTGCAGAACCACTACACCACGAAGGCACGCTAGGAGAGCGAGAGAATAACCTTATAACTCTACGAAAAAAAAAATGTTTCTATCTCCAGCGCGTGAAACTGTGTATCGGAAATTCTAAATACCTCGTTTAAAATTATTTTGAGATTTTGCTGTTGAAATGAATTTAATGCTTTAAGTGCGAAGAACAAGATATTTAATAAATAAAGGTAAGACACGAAACGGTAAAAAATAGCCCCTTTGTTCGTAATGTAAAATCTGAAAGCTTTCAGAATTAGTTTTTTCCTTATTTTTAACCTATCTAGTGTTTTATACTGAAATTACTATCGAGAGAATCAAATATGCCGCTATATTAAATTGAAAACTAGCATCGTAAACAAGCGCTATTAAGTGGAATAACTTGAATAAATATATAAATTTTTATGGATAATTACAAAATAGTCGTCGAAGTTATAGTAACTGTTTGCGCATTGTTTTAGACGCAAATAAATGATTTACCATAGACGTAGAACCAAAGAACAGTAATTTCACTGACAGACGAGAAGCAACACACGAATGATCCGAATGGAGAACCAAATATTTTACTGCTCTCTTCGTATTTCTATTTCCTAGTATTTCTCGCAATTATTTTCTCGGAAACTGGATTTAGTTTACTGTGCACAAAACGGAGGCGGAGACCGAATGGGTCTGATCCCAACTACCACAACAGCTAAATCAGATCTGGATCAAGAAAAAAGAAAGCATCTCATATGACCAAAACGAAAATAGAAACTCCGGTTAACGGAATGCAAATTTAAATAGTTTATTTGGAAAACAGACCTCGAGATTCTATTTCAGATTCCACCTGCCAAGTTCCCGGAAGCCTGACATTGGGTATTTCGATTACTCCCACCTCCGTCCTCAAGGTCAATAAACAAATCAACGTGATGAATAATTAACAATAAAACTTGGCGATGTTAAAAATGAAGGGAATCCAATAATGAGTGAGTGATAGATACAGTTACAAAAGTACTAATGAGCAATGTTAAAGAAATATTACAGTAGCTGAACAATATAATCGTTATGTGAATATCGGTTTAAATAAAGTCATTAGATGATGAAAGCGAATTTCTGTAATAGTCGTCGATGCTTTTAAATAAATCACTTTCCTTGATTGATTACCTGCATAATCTGAGTAGAAACCTACTAAAATCGCTTAGAATTCATAGGAAAGAGGAAATACTGTAAATTTTCGAATATACAGGGTGGATATGAAAGAGAAGGCAGAACTTTAGGGGATCATAAACGGTAACTATACGAGCTAATATTCGTCATAGACTGTATGGTCGGAAAGCGAGCGGTGAGAAGTTACAGGGTAGTTTTCCAGTGTCATATTTAAAGAATTAACGCAATGAAAGGACATGCTTCAGAAAACATTTTATTAACAGAAAGTGCTTATAGAAATTGCTCCAAAAGACTTTATGCCAGCTGTAATGTAGGCTTTACCCCTGTGGGATAGGGATTGATGCACACCAGGCATTTCCCGAATATCGCCAGCAACAACGGCGATCCTGTCGACTAAGCTCCATGTTGGTTTTATCGGGACACATGTAGATTAGGCTTTTCATATGGCCCCACAAGAAAAGCACAAACAAGAGAGATCCGGTGAGCTTGGTGGCCAAGCTATGGGACCACCTTAACCAATCCATAGCCCTGGAAATTTTGTGGTTCGTATAACCACCAAACCTCTCGGCAAACCTCTTCCTTTGGGCTAAGAATATTTTAAAACACCCTATCTTTAGAATTTCCGATAGACAGTCTCGAGCGCTGGAGATAAAATATAAGTTTTTATGTACAGTGTTGCCACTGCTCGTTAGAAAATCATTGAATTTGTTTATCAAAAGTTATTTAAAGTCTCACAAAACTTGAAATACACAATAAAATATAAAATAGCGTATCTTTATAATTTCCGATAGCGCTGGAGAGGATTCTTTTTCTCCCCCGTACAGTGTTGCTATTGCTTGCTTTGAAATCGTTGAGTTTGCTAATCAAAAATTCGCTAATGTTTTACAAACTATGAAATGCACAGTAAAATAAGTTGGAAATTCCAAATTCGGGCATCCAGGTGGAGGACTACGTTATTCAAAATTGGATGGCGCTAGGCACCGTTGTTTTTTTCACAATGCGAGAAGCATGCATACATTCATGTAAATTCTCCATTATTTAATTTCTTTAAATATAATATATTGCAATAATATTTAGTGGCAGCAATTTGAAGAGTGATTCAGACGTTTATAGTGATTCAACGCAAAATCCCGTTTTGAGACTAACAGCTCTTCTGGGTAACGTTCCTTTGGGCTGAAAAGAGAGAAAGTAATTTACATATTTTGCTAAATCGTGCTATACGATTAAACCCCTGATGAAGATGAAGCAAAAGGAAAATGTAAAATATTTCTTCCCTCTTTTTTCCCTTTTTCCTTTTCGGTTTTAACATTTTTTGCACCATTCATGCAATTTACTACAGTGGTTCTATTTTTTTTTATTATTAATGCATACGGTTTGAATTGAATATGGGAGGGGTTTTAAACATATTAAATTAATTTATTTTGCATTATTACCGCCATTTGTTGCTGCTACCAGCGTACAATATGTAATGAAGCACACTGATTGCAATGAAGCAAACTTAGAACTAATGAAGCAGACATATTGACGGCTCAGAATGTTGATCCACAACGAAAACCAGCTTAGCAGCCCGAGCAGATTAAATATTCATCTTTATTCATAAAACACGTTGTGGCCACAAACTACTTAGCAAACTACTCGGGCTTATTTCAAAACGTTTGCATTTTTTATAGCTTTGCAAATGAAAAAGATTCTAAAAATTACATTTATTTTTATAAAATCTTAAATTAATAAATTATACTTTACAATTATTAGCTCAAAGGGGCTTTGCCCCCGGAAAGGACTGTTTTTTTCGTTTTGCGATTTTGCGTTGAATCACTATAAATGTCCGTTTCACTTTTCAAACTGTTGCCACCAAATGTTAGAGTCGTGCATTATATTTGAAGAAATTAAATAATGAAAAATCTGCATAAATGTATGTATATTTCTCGCATTGTGATAAAACAACGGTACATAGAGCCATCGAATTTTCAATAACGTCATCCTCCTACGAATATGGGCATGAGGAAGACCAAATTTGAAAATTTGGAATTTGTTTTATTTTCGATTTCATATTTCGTAAAACTTTAACGAATTTTTGAGTAACAAACTCAACGATTTGAAAGCGAGCAATGGCAACAAACTACGGGGAAGGGGGGGGGGGGAAACCTTTTTATCTCCAGCGCGCGGAACTGTGTATGGGAAATTCTAAAGATAGGCTCATTTTTAAATTATTTTGCGACATTGCTATTGAACTGAAATTTATGGTTGAAGTGCGAAGAACATGATATTTAATAAATAAAGGTAACACATAAAACGTTAAAAAAAAACGCCTCTTTGGACGTAATTTGAAATCTGAAACCTTTCAATTTTTTTTTTCTTTTAGTGTTTTTTTAATTAATTATGCATGTCAAAATTTTATAATTTACCTTTCTCTTCATTTGTTATTGCTTTAACCTTTTTCTTTAAAAAGGTTTCTCTGTCGCTAAGCCTTTTACTCCTTGAAGCATATATAAGACAAATGAAATATAATTTAAATTAGCAATAGCCTTTTAATGCTTAGTTTTAATTTGAGTATTACCCTTCTCTATTTTAAAAATAGCAACCCTTTTCTGTACTGCATTTCGAGACTAATCCGCGTTATATGACTCTGACATAACGCTGATGATGCAAATGGAGCTAAAAACTCGAACAGCCAATAATATTTTGCTGCATTATTAAGGAGATACATTCCGATGACCTCATTGATCGCGTGACTGATGTATACCGAGCGGAATGTATCTCATTATCCAATCAAATCAACTGGAACCGAAACTAACTCATTCCGAATTAATATATCATCTTGAACACAAGACTTTCTGCACTTCGGCCCAGATGGATTGCTGCTTGCTTCTCTCTTTTTACCTCAAACTTGTCAAAACTGTAATCGTTTTGAAATAGGCACGAGTAGTGAGTGTGCCTGTTTGTTTGTGGCCGCAAAATGTTACCGAAATAAAAAAGAATATTTAATGGGCCTCGGCTGCCACGTTCCTATTCATTATGGATCGACATCTTCATTATCTACGCAATCAAATTACTACTGTTCATTACATTTAAGTTTGATTCATTGCAATGTACAATATCATTACAGCTAAGTCTTCTTTATTACATATATTACGCATACATATAGTATTTCTGTAGCTTCATATGACAGATATATTACAATAATTCTGTATGATGATTAAACAGAGTGTTAAAGGTAGTCAAAACCACATACTATTTTATGAACTTAAAACAAGCTGTCTGGTAATAATGATTAGGCGTCTCATAAAGCGCCAAATCTGGTAACCCTAGCTATGTCTCTAAAGGTTGAATTCTCGGAAACTAAAAGGAAATTTTCAGTCCGGCGACTTCATAGAAGGCGAGGTAACAGCGGAGGAATGGGATTTGAGATAATTTTTTCATTTTTGTATCCGTCATTAGGCAGCAATGTTTTAAATCGTCTTGTGCTCTATTAACCCATTGCTTTTCCGTTAAACATTTAAAAGGATATTTAATGTGTCATTGAGGCTAGAATTTTATTCAGTTTCATTGCTGGTGAATACAGAGTAAAATCACACAGATTCGGTATGATTTGAACTCTGCATAACGACACAATTTAATACTTTCGGACAATTTGTATTACGTTCACTGTTAATATTCATTTTTATGAGGAATGCTAATTAACGGGTATAAATGACAGAAAAATGTTTGTCATTTAAAAATTTTATTGTTTTATGAGTCACATATGAACACAACAAATAAATTTACGTAATCATGCGAAACTCAGTATCTTATACAATACAAAACAACTTCAGTAATCTGGTCTAACAGAGGCAACATCCCATTCGATACTCATATTTCATTTTTTATATAAATTAATGCAAATTAATGTATAATTAAATACAAACATATATTTCATTTATTTATTTATTTATTATTTTTGTTTATTAGCCCAAAGGAGCGTTAACCCAGAAGTAGTGTTATTCTCAAAACAGCATTTTGCGTTGAATCGCTATAAAATACTGAATCACTTTGCAAATTGTTGCCACCAAATATTATAGCCCTGCATTATATTCCAGCCTTCCCAAGCTTCGAGACCCAGACCACCCGATAGCTAGCTGGACGTGCTTCCTGTTACACCACGAAGTCAGTTAGTAAAAGGGGACAAAATACCTTACATTCTTCCCCACTTAAAGGGCGACTCGTGAGTAGAGGACATGATCGGGAAATCTTGGAGGTGACGAATTATCGGTCTCCTCTCTGCAGAGGTTCGAGCGCCACTGTAGGATCATTAGACTTGCCAAAGCAAGACACATGATAAATAGGCAATGCCTTTGCCGAGATTCAGACTCTGATTGCTACCCAGATGCTATCATCTTCCAATTAGATTACGAAGCAGGTAGGTGACAGGTGACGGAGGACGGGGACATAGGTAAACAGGCATATGTCCCACGCCCTCCACTGTCTCGAAGCAGCAACTCCCTAACGCTGCACCGGGAGTTTACATGGCCATACAGGGGCTAGGTGTCAAGTAGATGTTACATAGGACGTTGTTTATAAGACAAAGTAACTTAAAAGAATATGAAGGATAGCATTAAAACGCTAAAATACAGATATAAGCTAAAACACATAGATACACAAAAATAAACATAAAAACACACTCATAATTACATAACATAAAGACATAAAAACACACACGAGAATACATAACATGACACATAGAATACATACGGAAACACATAGAGCACATAAATGCAAATATTGCACACATAGGAAACATATCAGACATAGTAAGGTGTGCGTAAAGCAGAAGCGCTATGCGGAAATATGCTCAATACCCATAATAAATAATGTACATACTTTCATTAGATGCGTGTGTTGCATGATTTATATATGTTTCGTTGCGTACATTACATTGCTGCATTGTACGGGTATTATGCATTTCGATCTGCGATAATTACAGGAAGGATTCATGGTTACATTAGAGACATACAATACATTGGATAAATACACTACATTAGGAACATACGTTACTTCATTAGAGACTTGCATTACATTATTTTCATATATGTTACGGTGCATACTCTACATTGGGTACATTGTACGAATTTTATGCATTTCGATCTTGTATAGTTACAGTTATACAATTCTGGAAGGCTTCATGGTTACATTAGAGACATACGATACATTAGATGAATACTCTACATTAGGAACATACATTACTTGATTAGAGACTTGCATTGCATTATTTACATATATGTTACGGTGCATACACTACATTGGGTACATTGTACGAATTTTATGCATTTCGATCTTGTATAGTTACAGTTATACAATTCTGGAAGGATTCATGCTTACATTAGAGACATACGATACATTAGATGAATACACTACATTAGGAACATACATTACTTCATTAGGGACTTGCATTACATTATTTACATATATGTTACGGTGCAAACACTACATTGGGTACATTGTACGAATTTTATGCATTTCGATCTTGTGCAGTTACAGTTATACAATTCTGGAAGGATTCATGGTTACATTAGAGACATACGATACATTAGATGAATACACTACATTAGGAACATACATTACTTCATTAGAGTCTTGCATTGCATTATTTACATATATGTTACGGTGCATACACTACATTGGGTACATTGGACGAATTTTATGCATTTCGATCTTGTGCAGTTACAGTTATACAATTCTGGAAGGATTCATGGTTACGGTACATTAGATGAATACTCTACATTAGGAACATACATTACTTCATTAGAGACTTGCATTACATTACTTACATACGTTACGGTGTAAATACATTACTTTACATTTGGTACTACGAAGCAGGCAGTAAGGAAGGAAAAAATACCTTACACAGCTACTGCAAAATATGTGCTCTGTGAGTGTAATGTACTGCAACTACGAAAAGAATTCGGCAGGCAAATTTCTCTAAAGTTTGAACATGCTAGTATCTATTTGTGCATGTCAGTATGTAAAGTATTCGCAAGATAATACTGCTTTATGAAGGTAATACAATGTTATCTACGATCTAAAATGATACAGGAAATTAAAAGGGAAAAATATCTAAAAAGGAAAAAACTAAGGAAAGGAAAACAAAAGTCCCTTCAATATAGTTCCGAAGGCACAAGACAAATTTTATATTAATTGATTAAAAGTAATTTTGAAAAGCTATCAGGCTATGCATTTTAAAGTAATTTACAGCAAAATTTGAAACTTTTATATTTTATATTTCGGCCAAAGGGGCGTTTTTTTAACCTTTTGTGATATAGCTTTACTTATTAAATATCATGTTCTTAGCACTTAAAACACATAAAATCAATAGCAATATCACAAAATATTTAAAAACAGAAAAATTTTTAGAACGTCGGATAGACAGTCTCGCGCTGGAGATAAAAATGTTCTTTCTGTACAGTGTTGCCATTGCTTTGAAATCGTTGAGTTTGTTAATCGAAAATTCGTTAAAGTTTTTTAAAATATGAAATAGATAATAAAACAAATTCGAAATTCAAAATTCGGGTGTTCAGATGCCCCTGTTTGGGTGGAGGATTACGTTATTCAGAATTTGATGACTGCACGTATTATCGTTTTTCTCACAATGTGAGAAATATACATACATTCATTTTTTAATTTCTTTAACTGCAATACAGAGCGATAATATTTGGTGGCAATAATTTAAAAAGTGTTTCGCCGTTTATAAAGAAACGCCACAAAATGCCGGTTTGAGACTAATAGCCCTTCTGGGCTATCGCCTCTTTGGGCTAATAATCTTCTAGAATCAAGAAAATGTAGATTAAAATTGTGTTTGTGTTAGCTCTTTCCGCCGTATTTTATAATCCTACATGCTGAAATAAGTATGTTGTAATTGGGAATTAAGTGAAAATAAGCTTAGAATTTTAGATTTGTTTCATTGAAATTCTTATGCACCTTAAATAATGCTTCAAAATCAGTTTTTCAATATGTTTGTAATTTATATGTTGATGAAAAACTAAATCACCTATAAAACTTTAGAATACAAAAAAATATTATGCACATACATATATTTCTTATGCTGATAAATTATGTAATATTTTAAATAAGCAGTGGAAAAACATTTTTAGATGATTTCATGAATGGAATAAATGAAATTAAAACTATAGATAAACAACATACAGTTGAAACATTTATGAATGGGTTGGCAACCCATCCATAAATGTTTCAACTGTATGTTGTTTATCTATAGTTATAACTATAGTTTATCTATAGTTATCTATAGTTAATATTTTAAATAAGCAGTGGAAAAACATTTTTTAGATGATTTCATGAATGGAATAAATGAAATTAAAACTATAGATAAACAACATACAGTTGAAACATTTATGGATGGGTTGGCAAGCAGACAAATTTTCCCCCTTGTTCTAAACATACAGAAGATCTGATGCCTTATATAAAGAGAAATAGAAGAAATCAAAATAAAGGAAATTCTGAGATATATCTAATCACATTAATTAATTCTACTTAAACTGACTCAAAACTGTTTTTCAGTTGATGAATTAATTTCGATTAGAGTTTTCTATGTCACGAAAATCCATTATTTTTTTAATTCATCGTATTAATTTTATTCTTGATTATCTAAAAGTTTTTATTCATGTCATTTTAAAAATCTGATTTTGTGCTTTCTTTTTTCTTAACAGATGGCGCTACGTGCCCAGTTGTTTTTTACGAAGTAACCAGTGCGTCTGCGCGTAATAATTTGATTCTGAAGAAGGAAGACAGCTGCTTTGTCTTTCGAAAAAATACTGAGCTTTTTTTAAATATTACAAGCGCTAAACGGAAGGTACAGTATTAGTAGCATTTAAAAAACTTCTCTTAGCAAAGAAGAAGATAGCTTATGATAGCCCCAGAGTTCAAGGACAAAAACAACAAACATTTTGTAAACAAGTGCAAGGTGCTTTAACTAATTTGCGTTAAATGATAAGTCAGCATCCCATAACTGTATGATAAAAGTTATACCAAAATGAATCATGCCGAATTATAATTTCTCATCAAGTTGTGGAAATTATTTTTAAATTAAAAACTTTTTTTTCATAAGTGTTTAACCCACACACTTAAAATGTTGTTTCTGGTGTTATTTTGATTGGCAGATAAATAGATCTGCTCCTAAAGGAGTCTGACTTTCAAGAGTCCATTCTTCTTTCTTGATAACGCTGCTTCAGGTTGCCATTCTGAAAAAAGTAAATAAAGGAGTACTTGACAGAAAGCCAACGTCTTCTTTTCTTTCGTACTTCATAACTGAAGTATTACACTGCTGAAACACAAAAGCTGATAAACAAGATTAAGATTCACCTCCGTTCTAGAGAAAACGTTGAGGAATTATAAACAAGTCGCCTATTTTTCATGATGAGGCTTTTATTAAAGACATGCAAAAGTGAAACTGTCATCTAAATTAAAGCAACCAAAAAAAAAAAAAAGGAATTAATTTTTTTAGTAAGCCCGAATAATTACATAATTCACTATTAGGAATTATCTGAATTAATTCTTTTTTACTTAGAAATGGTTATATCTTTTATTTAAAAATTAATTATTTCAGTTTTTGAAATTTATTATTGATTCGTTCTATTAATCAAAATTCATTTCAGCTCTCCTTCGTTGTATTGCAACGAAGAAAAATACAATGGAAGAGTTTAATGATAACATATTACAGTGTACGCCAAAATATCTGGTTGTCTGAAAATTTATGACGCATTTTTCGTTGTTCTTCAAAGGTTCTTTATATACCACGAAAGAAATTTTAAAGAGAGCGAAACAAGTGAAAACCTCAGGGCACACGATCAGGAGGTTATGATATGCGTGGCAATGCTTTTCATCCAAACTCGATTAACTTTTGGCAGGAGATGAAATTTGCGTGTTATCTCGTATTATCGGGATGAAATGCAGTTCCTCCACGATTAATGAGTTCTAGAAGTTTCTGGAAGGTGGGTTCGTTCAAATTGTCCATTTGGCGACAACACGCATTCGATTTGTTGGCTCGTTGGTAGGAGCTTGGAACAAGACCGTACACAAGTTTGATCACCTTACAAAAATTATTGAGGTTTGGATGAAAAGCGTGGTACTTTTCCATTTCGTCGGCGCAAATCTCGCCAAGCAGACTTTATTGGCGACAACATACAAAAGCCAATAAGTAAAAAGAATAAATTTATAAAAAGACGTTAATTTAAGAATTTACTATGCTTTCATGGTTCAACATATCCTGATTCGCCGGTTCATATCACTTCACCCCAAGTGATCTCATCTCACGTAAACTACGTCACAAAAATCTAATTTTCTCAGTAATTATCTACTTTAATTTCACGTTAAATCTTAATTTGGAATATAAGTTTAAATGCAAGAATTATTTTAATTCGTACGAATAGCTTACTCAGAAATTATGTAAAACCGCAGTGCTTTACTTCGCTAGTGCATTCTCGTTAGAATTGTTGAATTTAGCCCTCGACTTTGCCTTTTCTATATTTTCGCCTTCGGGTGAGCGGTGTGATTGCTTCCTAATTGACTTAATTACCGCGAATGGCCTTAAGGCATAAAATTGAACTATCTAGGTAAACATTCTATGTAATTGTATGCCAGTATTGAAAGAAACAATCAATCTAACAAGAAATGGCTGCGACTTGTTTTGAAAGTGAGGCGTCAAAGGTTACCAGCGAGGATATTCTGTTTGGCATCAACTGGCGACTTTATCGTCTGCGCCGGCAAAACGGAAAAGTACCAAAAGTGTTGCCACGCGTATCATACTCGCCTGATCTTGAGCCCTCAGATCTTCACATTGTTTCGCTCTCTTCAAAATTTCTTTCGTCGTATAACATTCAATTCAAACGAGGCCGTAAATCAGCACCTTGTTCAGCTTTTCGCCGACAAAGCCAAGCTGTTTTGTGAATGAAGAATTAACGTAGCTCATTAAAAGAAAGAAAAAAAAATATCAAACAAAGTGGGCAATATATTATTGACTGATCATTGTTCTTTAGATAACTAAAGAACCTTTGATGAACACAGAAAAAATGTGTACACTAATATATCCATTTCATTTTCAGGTTCGTTAGATTAGAAAGTTCTTTTGATGATAGGTTGTAGAGTCTTTAGGTTTTATTGATCCTAGAATGTGAGAAGTGCCCCCGCCAGGACTCGAACTTTGGACCTCCCGAGTACGCCTCGAGAGTGCTTGTAGTTACACAACGAATACTTGCGGAAAGGACCGAGAAAATACCTTATATACTCCTTCTTTTCAAGGGCGTCTGACGATTAGAGAACCCAGTCGCCAAATTCTGGTAGTGAAGAATTATCGTCCACCACCTTTTAGTTCTGGAGCAACTTGTTATTAGGTTTTTTTGAAGTAGAGTGACTACGTTTTTTGAAGCAGGAGATGTGATAAACGTGTAGTACCCTCGTCAGGACTCGAACCCTGGACCTCTCGAATACGCGTCGAGTGTGCTTCCAGTTACACTCAGAAGGCATGTGGAAAGAAGAGAGAAAAAAATTAAAAAAAGTTTCAAAGTTATAAACTTATAAAGTTCCAAATCTTGTCTTTTTTTCAAACAGAAGCAGGTAGTAATGCATACAATAATTAGTTTTGGCAAATAAAAACTAAGTATTATTATTCAAACTAGCGTACTATTCCAAACTGGTACAATAACGGATTGTTAAAATCTCTACATTTAATAAAAGGAAGAGTCTCTCTGTCTGTGTGTGTGAGTTTCGTTAGTGCTGCGCGTAAGTTACGAGACTTAGGGTTCGATATTTGGTACATAAAGGATGCGTCTAGACAAGAACCAGTGCACCTCGAAACGATTTTTTCAAAATTCGAATGAGATTTTTTTTTTTTTTTTTAATTTTAGGTTTTTTCATGAAATCGCATCATTTTGAGACATAATGGGCTAAAGGAACAATGGCACGCAGCCATTGTTGCTGATATATCACTGTTGCCATTGTTACTGTTATCAGCACTGTTGCCACTCGAAAAAATGAGGACGATAATTCTGTGCAGTTTTTAAATTTAATGTTTCTCTTGGATACTGGACGTCTGTCGTGAGAAAAATGACAAAATTGCATCAATTTATATTTGCGTTTTCAGAATTTTTTTCTATAAGTTTCTTGAAAGAATTCTTTTTCTAGAAGATTCTTGAACGTATGCCTCAGCCAGCAAGAAAAAAGAAATATTTGAGTACAAGTGAGCAAGTGATAGAGAACGCGGAGATATCCAAAGAAAAAGAATCGGAACGAGAGAGTGGTAGGACTTTTAGAATACCATTCAAGGCAAGGGAAAGGCTCCGAAGAGAGAAACATAAGGCAAAAAAATAATAGGAGCGCTGCCATCCAGATTTTCGACGAAACTCTGTGTTTCAAAAATGGCGGCCATATTGATTTCACCAGAAATCGTGGATAATAGAAATAAATTTACGACTATTATAGACGATTTTAAAAGAAAGAAGTATTAAAGAATGATTAATAAAAATGATTAAGGTTAAAAGGATGTAATTTTAAAAACAGTGCCGAAAAATCTCACCTTTGCTTGGCTTTCCCAAATGTAATCCTTCAGTAATCCATAATCCATCAAAAATCCTCTAAAAAGTTCATACTCTCTTGTTAATTCATTCATAAAATATCTGTTTGGTATGCCTGGCTTTCCCAAACTTTTACGCTTGTTTGAAAATTCCCATTTTAAATTTTCCTTTAAAATCTCTTGATACTTATTTACAACATCACTAACAGCAGCAGGTTTAGAGCAATCCATAACTAAATACAAAAATCTGATCTCCAAAACAGTATTCTCCACAATATCTGAGTGTTAAACACTCGCCGAAAATAGTGTTACGAATTTTGTGTTTAGATAGTTAATTTTAGTACAATTCTAATTAAAAAATGTTGTATTTCCGCGTGCAATGCGGCGCGAGATAAATTTTAAGAGAAGGTATGCCGTAAACGTAAGAATACAGGGGCACGTGCATTTAACTATGGATATCTCGGTAATTTGTATTGAAATTGAATAAATGTAACTGACTACTGTATTAGCTCTAACCGTAATTCCATCCTCTTGTTTACATTGCGTTTGACGAATAGTATGGGTTACTACATCATATCATTTATCGCCGCTCTTGGCGATATTTTTTGGTTAAAATTCTGGGTGGGCTATACTGAAGCTGTGCCGTAGAAAATAACAAAAATGAGCAAGCAGGTCAGTAATTACTTATGCTTGTAAATAGTGCAGAATACTAACAAGCAAATAAATTCAAATCTAAGTTCATATTCAAATCATGGGTTTTCTGATGAAACTTTTTGATAAATGCTATCACGAACTATTTAATCGCGCAGTGTGTTGGCCATCAAACTGATGGCGAATATATATTAAGAAAAAAAGAAGGTCAAAGCCGTCAATAAGAGGTCACGCGAAACGCGCGATGCGAAAGCTCATGCCATCTCGGAAAACATTGCTTAGAACAAAACAACTTTCGATAAGGTTCCAGAAATCTTTCTCTGCGACATCAGATAGTGAAACGAGCCCCCAAATATTTTCATATTTATCCAATAGAAAAAGAGAATGTTGGTGCTGTATAATCATATCGCAATCAGCTGACGTAGTTTAAAGGGGGGGGATAAGAAAGCAGAGCCTTTTAACTCATGATTCAGGTGGGGAGGAAAAGGGATAAATACGATCTCGCGATCCTCAAGTGGCGTAAATAAGATAAGAAGTGGTGTTATGAAATTTGAAAAAGAATTTACGCTGGTCTATAGCAGTTGACAGCTTAGATTCTATGTTCTACATGTTATTTACCTATATGTAAATGGAACCGGATACACTAAGCGACGAGAATGTTTTTCGTCACATTATCGCTCGCCGAATGGGGGCAAGTAAGGGGAATATGCGAGAGATGATGATAAAGATATACAGCTGCAAGGCAGAGAAAGTCAGCGACAGGAAAAAAGGCTGTAGACAAACACTCATAGAAACTTTATGAGGTTTTACTTGATCTGAAACTAATGATGAGTCCAAAACCTCTAAGGCTGCCATCACACATCCATTCGTTTAGGACCAAGAACTGTTTCAAACAATTTTTCTACTTGCTTTACCACTAAAAGAAAGACGCAAGAATTATTCTTTCCTTTCAATAAATAAATAAATAAATAAATAAAATAAATAAATAAATATAATTGTAAGTTCGTTTTCAGCAACCAATCAGCTTTCAGAATCGAGTCCCCCCATCATCAACCATCATTTGCAATGGTGAACAAATTTCTCATTCATATGGCACCCACCTGAAGTAATTCCTGGTGATTGTCTGTTTTATGTCATGACACAAAGCAGAAAAGTTGTTCTTTTGAAATGTTTTGAATGTGTGATAAGACCTAACAAACGTGAAGCGAATTATGGCTGTATCTGAAAGTAACTAAAGTCTTGGGAAAGTTTAAACAACCTTTTTATTTAAACAGACTTTAGGACAGGTGTTATCAACCAGGACGAAATTTGCTTCAGGTGGAAACGCGGCAAAGTAGGCCAGAAACACATTCTCTGTTACAATCCAAAAACGTCATTTCAAATAATAGCTAAATCATTCTGGTGAGAAAACGTGAAGAAGTTATAGTAAAGGCTGAAATTATAGATAACTGATTAGTTTAAATAATAACGTTACAACTTTCAAAATTTGGCTCATCAAGCAAATTAGACGAAGGAGATATAGATGCTCCAAAAAAAAAAAAAACACTATATGGTACCGTTGGAATATTTGGAACAATAAATGGAATATTTTTAACAAGTCCTGAAGACCGTTTCTTTGTGATACTTTCATTACCTTCAAAACGGAACAGAGCATTCAGATTAACACAAAGGAATATGGAGTTCTCTTGCCAAAACCATTTCGTCAGAGATATCTTTCTTGTAATACCTATTTCCGAAGACAGAGGACACTTAAAAATGTTGAACGGCGGTACTTCGGGAAATTGGCTGTTTGCTAGACCACGTGGCAAATAAATGCATACAGCATAACACAAAGGTTTAAAAATTTTGAAAAGAATACACTTAAAGACGTATACAACGTTACAATGGAAAGACTAAGCTATGCATTTTTTAACGTCAAAAAGAAATAAATACGATTCTTAATGAAACTTTTAACACAATTTCCTATCAATCAATAGATTTCATTTTTGATCCTGGTAGATAGAAGATAAAATTTCAAAATGTTCTATATGTAATGAATACCAGAACCAAAACGTAAGAGAGCCTATGATACCACATGAAATTCCCAATTTACCTTCGTATAAAGTTGCGACAGATTTACAGTGGATGGACAAAAATATGGAAACACCTTGTGAAATGCATGTTTGAAAAGAAAGATTGATTTTAATGAAATATGTAGGTGGCGCTGGCGTTTTTGACTACTGACGCCACCTATACAACTTCGTAAATGTGCTAAACAGTTCAGTTGTTGTCGGAGTACTGTTATGTGAGGTTGTCATTGCATTATGTCAGAGTTAACAGACTTCGAACGTAGGCAAATTGTTGGAGCACGTATGGTAGGTGCTTCCGTAAGCAAGGTAGCCGAGGTGTTTAGTGTTTCAAGAGGTACTGTATCGAAGATTTATTCCGCATATTTGAAAAGCGGAAAAACATCATCTGCTAAATCACAGCGCGGACGAAAGTGTGTCCTGAGTGATCGTGACAGACGATCATTAAGATCAATTGTGACGAAAAATAAGAAGACCACAGCTGTAAAAGTTACTGCCGAAATGAATGTTGTGTTACCGAACCCTGTGAGTACCAAAACAATTAGAAGGGAGCTTCATAAACAGGGAATTGCTGGCCGTGCTGCAATTGAGAAGCCACTCATCAGTGATGCTAATGCCCGTAACAGAAAAAGGTGGTGTTTAAGTCATAAAGCCTGGACTATAGAGCAGTGGAAGCGAGTAATATGGTCTGACGAGTCTTCTTTCACATTGTTTCCCCACTTCTGGCCGAGTTTACGTCTGGAGAACGCCATCTCAAGCCTGTAATACAGACTGCTTGTTGCCAAAAGTGAAACATGGCGGGGGTTCTGTTATGGTTTGGGCAGCCGTATCGTGGTTCTCTGCCAGCCCCATGATAACTGTGTCAGGGCACATGACTGCCAAGACTTATGTGAACATTTTGGCCGATCGAGTTCATCCCATGATACAAACTTTGTTCCCCGATGGTGATGGTGTCTTCCAAGACGACAAAGCCCCTGTTCACACAGCTCACATTGTCCAGGACTGGTTTTCTGAGCACGAGGATGAGTTGTCCCATCTCCCCTGGCCACCACAGTCACCAGACCTGAATATTATCGAACCTTTGTGGTCTACATTGGAACGGAAAGTGCGTTCTCGTTATCCACCGCCAACATCGTTATCTGAACTTGCCACCGTTTTGCAGGAAGAATGGTATAATATTCCCTTGGCAAACATACAGGAACTGTATTTATTCATTCCGAGAAGACTGCAAGCTGTTTTGGATGCCAGCGGTTTTCCTACACCATATTAAGCAGCAAAGAAACATGTTTTTTGAAAGGTGTTTCCATATTTTTGTCCAACCTCTGTATTTGAGATTAACAAAGATGTATATTTATTAATTGTAGATTACTATTCCAACTTTTTTGAAATCTTCAAACTACCGGATACTCGAAGTCAGACAGTGATCAGTTACACGAAATCTCATTTTGCAAGATACGGTATACCATTGATAGTGATATCTGATAATGGACCTCAGTTTGCAAGTAAGGAATTTGCAAAATTTGCAAAGAAATACCAATTTAAACATACAACAAGCAGTCCATACCATCCACAGTCGAACGGATTAGCAGAGCGTTCAGTACAAACGGCGAAGAAATTGTTAAAGAAAGCTCAAGCAGATCATGCTGATCCTTATCACTCCAACTAATGAGATGCTAGGATCACCAGCTCAACGACTTATGAGTAGAAGAACAAGAACAATTCTTCCTACATCTGAAGAATTACTTAAACCTCAAGTTGTGAAAAATGTAAAAGAAAATATCAACCAAGAAAGAACTAAACAGAAGTCATATTATGATCGTCATACAAAAACATTACCATCGCTAAATAAAGGAGGTTGTGTTCGGGTATATCAAGATAATCGCTGGAAACCAGCAGTTGTAGAAGTGCATAAGACGCCTAGATCATATATACTTAGATCAGGTGGATCAGTATTGAGAAGAAATAGAAAAGATATTAGAGAAAACAGTTCAGCTGTGGATGAGAATATCAGAGGAACAGAACAAGGAGTTAATACACAGAAAACAGATGTAAAAGGATATGATTCCAGATATTCTCAAGGGCAAAGTTTAGAAGATCAATTACCAAACTCTGCTAACTCAAAAACAAGGTACGGTGAGCTAAGAACTAGAAGTGGGCGAGTGATTAGAAAGCCGGCCAGATATTTGGACTGATTTTAGGCTGTTAAAACTTTTGAACTCTTTAAAAAAACGGAAGATGTAATATTTAATAATTTGTAAATAGTAACATTTAATATTTAGTAATTTATAATTGGCAACACTTTGGATACAGATTTGAAAATAGAACTATGCTGGTATTGCAGCTCTCTGTGATTATACATTTTAAGATTGTAAATAAATAGTTTTTAAAAGCTAAAAGTGTACCCTCATAATTTTATACCCACCAGATGAGGGAGTTGCAGTTAAAGCAAAATTTATAAGTTCTATGTACTCCTGTAAAGCAAATGCATGAAAACATAGCAATATGAAAGAAATTATTTCATTCTTTCCCAGCAAAAACCAATTCGTAAATAATTTTTTATTGCCGAACCAGGAAACTAAAACTTTTGACACTTCAGGTTAATATGTAAGACGTCATTATTTAAATTTAATATTCATTTAATATTTCCTATTTAATATTAAATTCAACACCATTTTCTGAATATTAATAAAAGAATTAATGTGGCAATAATATATTGTGTCAATTATACTAATCTGAAACAAAAAAGTGCCAACAGCGCCTATTTATTTAAAATGCTAACATTAACGAACAATTTTCGACAGGCAATGACGTCACATGCAATCGCGTACTTTCTTCAATGTCAGAATATGATCTTATATAATAATAATATGTTTAAAGTTTGGCAATGCTATTTTTGTTTCATATTTTGTAACACTTAAAAATTTTTTATTGACAAACTCTGCGATTTGAAAGCGAGGAGTGGCAACACGTTTCGAAATAAAGCAGATTTTTATCTCCAAAGCGCAAAACTGTTGCCACTCGGAAAAATGAGTGCGAAAATGATCGCTTTCAGAGTTTTTAATTGATATTTCGGCTGATTAAAGTCGTTCGAAGATGATAATGGTCGAAATTGGCTTCGCACGAATTTTTTGGAATCAGAAATAATGTACTTAATGTTTGGCAATGCTATTTTTATTTCATATTTTGTAAAAATCACAAATTTTTTATTAAAAATCTTTACGATTTGAAAGCGAGCAGTGGCAACATGTTTCAAAATAAAGCAGATTTTTAACTCAAGCGTGCGAAACTGTTGCCACTCGAAAGGATGAGGGCGAAACTAAGCGTTTTCAAAGTTTTTAATTAATATCTCCGCTAATTAAAGTCGTACGAATATGAGAATGGTCGAAATGGCTTCCACGAATTTTTGGAATTCAATGAGTACTTTTCTCTAACTTCAACTCCTTGCCGTTCCAGAGGAAATAAGGCCACAAACAAACATACGCGAAAAGATTTTAATAGTATAAATTCTATAGCTGTATTAAGGCCGCAAGTCACCGAAAACAGAAGTCTTAGGAACCTCAAAACTCGTAAAAGTTTTATGCTATGTAAAGTTACCAAAAATGAACTTAATGTGCAATTAATTACACTGAATATATTATTACTCGTAGTTGCACTGCCAAGGAAATGAGACAGAAAGTGATAGAAAAATTAATATTGAAGTTGTCCGCGAAATAAAACTTGCAACGCAAATATGCAACGCTGATGTCACGGATGTAGACAACATGAGACTCTTTCCTGGCAGTAACACAACGGTATTTGATGTATAGGTGTATTGCGGGAAAAGCATGTCTATGACATTGTAAAGAAAAAGTTGAAAATATTGTTACGAAACAATCCGATAGAATTTTTATGCAGATGAGATTCTTACGGATCTCGAGCGCTAGTTGCGAAAGCGATGGGTGCTTCGAACTTTCAGGTGACAGCTTGGATGGTCTGTGCTTTAAAATATCGTTAGCAAAGATCTGATATGCAACTAATATTTGAAACGTGCAGACCTGCGTATTCCCTATTGGTTATTGAAAAATGGATTTTGTAAACTTTTATTAAGGTATCCAAATGTTCACATTCTTTTATTTGTTTCAGATAAAGAAATAGGGAATATTTCTTAGAGGTTTTAAAATTTTGCCGTCGTTATGAAGTTTGCTAGTAACATTTTTCAAAAATAATGAAACACATAAAGCAAATATTAAGAATGTGAAACGTTGTATGTAAAATGAGTCAATGTTTAATTATTTGTAATGTGAAATGTTTATTTTCATTTTAAAAGTTAATGATTATTATCATATGATAAAAGAAGATATTGGTGATGAAATGTGGTAATTGATGATTATTTCAGATGGTCGGTACATATGTCGTTACTTTCGTAGCAAAGGATTATTCACGGCCCACTACCGGCCGAGCGGTAAAAGAAACTGACTGCTGACAGTTCGGTCTGGGGTTTGAGTCACGTAGAACCGGCTGGCTGCATGGGCGTTTTCGTGTTTTTTCCCTCTTGTGTAAAGTCGATACGAGCCAGTTTCCTTTAAAAAGACCTCCATGGGGCACTCCTCGCCTTCCGTGTAGTGCCTAAAGGCGGAACAAGTTAATAAGTATAAAAAAATTGAAAGATTTCAAATTTTGGACTAAAAAAAAAGAATTATTCATCTTCAAGTGCGAAAGTTTTCTCTGTATGGATGAAATATGATAGAGGTAAATGTGTTCTCAATGAAAGTCTTAAAAAATTTTATAATGGTTTCTAGCTACCATATGTATGATGTACCGACACAATGCATGTGCATACACTTTTACCATCTAATATTAAGTTAGGTTTTCGATGAGTCCAGTTTAGAAATGCTGGAAACTATAGAGACCTTCTTTACCATTACAATAAACCCTTGTTAATACGAATCACAAGGGACAGAAAAATCGTGTTAAAATTATTCGTATTAACTATGAGCACAAATTTTATTTTTGAAATAGTTTTTTCTACACCCTAACTATTTATAGTATATACTGCGCCAAAAGAAATAAATAAATTAAATTAAATTAAATTTTAAAAAAAGTGGGACAGTTTTATATCTCCGGTTCTATTGGGCCGATTGACGAAATTCAAATTGATTTTTCATTTCTCGGAAGTGCAATTTAGGATATATATTAGATTTATATACAGCATTGTCTAATATAGGCATTTTGACACAAAATCGGACTTTTTCTGAAATAACATGCCAAATTTTTTCTTCGATTCTATGAGTAAAATTATGCCTAAATATTAAATTTTGTAAAATTTAGTGAGAAATTGAAAGATATATTTTGTCGCAATTTTTTATGTTTGCGCCAAGAACAATTTACTTGGCGAATTTCTTAATCTATGGCAACCTATTTTCCTTTCTTTTTTTTCACTGTGCACGAGCGGGGAAAAAGTCATCATTCACACTTTCAAATAATTTTAACAAAATGTGTAAACCACATTTGGCGTTATTCATCTTCAAGGTAAATGAATTTCAACATTTTGGATTCTTGAGATTTCCACATCGCTTATAACAAATAAGCCAAATTTCAAAACGCTCCAATATGTAAATTCACCTACATCTTAGAAAACTTTGAATGAAAAATTCTAATTTTTGCAGGTATGTTAAGAATTACATCTACTTTAAGATGATGGTAAAAAATTTATAGGGTGTAATTCAAAATTTTTTCGAAAAATTGATAAAAAATTATTTAATAATAAATGATAAAAAAATGGATGAATTGTATTTGAAATGAACCTGAATTTCAAAATGTGAAAGTAAAAATCAAATAAGTTTAATAAAAAAAAGAGATATTTGTTCATGAAAACCGAGTGCTCATCATAAGCAAGCTCTTGTTAAGAAGGGTTTACTGTATTTTTTTCTGATCACCGTATTAAGATATTCGCTTCTAGTAATTATATAATATTGTTGCGTTCTACGGGTTCGCGGATTTGGAGTAATTGATGATAACACTTGATGAGGAATCAAAAAAAAAAAAATTATTCGCCAGTATTACACAGGATAGTTCGAAAGACACGTTTATACTCGTCGAGAAACTACGATAAACATGATGAACCAATCAGCAACACAGCCTTCAGGTTATAACGGTAAAGACAGCTTCACGGCAAAGCACTAAAGTACAGCTCCCGACTCGGTAGATCGCTGTCGAGCTATCTCCAAACTCAAGACACTACTTCTTCTCTGTACAGGCAGGGTGTATATAGTTTTAACCTGCCTTCGAGAATATTCCCGAGAAAACCGCAAAAAAGGCGTTCTACAATGTTATCGCACCGTTTATGGCATATCGCTAATTGTGTCACCAAATATCGCCAAATGGATGATTTCGCGCCTACATCTGGAAACCCCGCCTTTTCCTACTTTTCTGGCAATTCTAACATCGGTTTGCGAAAAAGCTTCTCACCGCTCAACCGCTGGGCATTTCTCGAGAAGCTACTGAGAGCTTATAACGATTCATTGTTCAACAATATAATTCGAATCATACACCAGATGTGACCATAGACTACATTTCTCAGAGTCCAATGATGCGATACAAGTCAGATAACCAAAAAAGGCTGATGTGGACATCACGTGATTTCCTTGTACGATCTGTTAAACAATACACATTTCTTTGCTACAATGCATTTAAATTTTAATTCCTCGAATTTCATTAGAGATATATTTCTCATTCAACCAGTTCACTTCTCAATTCGCGGCAAGAAACTTCAAAACATCTTCATTAAAAATTGAAAACAACCGAAAAACCTAAAACGCTAAATAAAGTTAAAAAGAGTTTAAAAAAAAACAATTTTTGCAATTAAAATTAGAGTTTGTATGCAAAAGCAAGCACTTAGACTAACGGAGAGGAAAACAAAATTTTCAATAGACAAAACTGAAACTGCCGCCACATTAGGCCTAGCGACACTTTAACTGTTAAATTGTTTATAATTCTAAAACTATTGCCTGCAAATTAACTAAAGGTATAAAAACCTTACCCGTAACATAAGAACAACATAATTCAATCACTTTTAAAGCAAAAAATGTACAATTTACAAACATATGAGAATAAAAACGTAGAGTTTACAGTTCATCGTTGTATGGCTAATCGTTTTTGAGCTCTGCAAAATACATACGTATGTACGTACAGACGTCACAAAAAAAAACCCTTCTGAATCTATTGCAAATCCATTCTACAATACGTTTAAAAAAACATTCCTTTATTCTATTCGTACGCATAGACTTCAAGCAAAAAATCGTTCAAATAGATTGGAGAGCGATCAAAATGGATATTTCAGTTGAAATACGATACCGAAATTTTTTGCGATTTCAATACTTCCTTTACTTCATACAAGGAAGAAAAAATGAATGAAAGAGTGAAGGCATGCTTATGACGCTAGATTTGAAAACTAAAATTTGTTGGATGACTTTTAGTTGATAGGACTTTCCAATTAAATTCATAATTAAGACCAACATCAATTTAAGAATTATGTTTCAAAGAAAGACGGTGTTTTGATACTGTCAGCAATTCTAAGATATGCCTATCTCTAAAATATTTCCATTACTTCACGAAATTTCAGCTGCCCATGTCTAGCCTCTTTGAAAGCATGCACCAGCAACTACATTTCCTGCACGGGATATACAAAAATTAAACTAAGAATGAAAATTCCCAATGAACATTTTGAATACATTCTTCAGAATATTTACCAAATTTGTTAAATTAGGAAACTTTGGGTAACTCCATCTTGGGCATTCTGGACCTTTGTGAAATTCTAACAGCATATGAAGATCCTTTTCTCTGTTATCGTAACTATACCGTGTGACTGTCAGCAAAAAAGTAAAGATCGTTTGCTGAAGTATTTTCATACCACATAAATTTGTCATTCATTCTAGAACTTCTATATAATATCTCATTTACATATTCCTGCATTGTATTGAAAAGAACAACGCATATAACTGAAGCTTTCATAGTGCTCCGTTATTTTCTTCCTTTGGTACGTTTGTAACAGAGTTCGTGCGGATTTGTAGTGAATGACGAAGACAGTACTTGACGAAGTGTCAAAAACGCAATTTGTTAGTCAGTATTATTCAAGATAGCTCCAAAATCACGTTTTTAAAGTCTTCGAAGACCTACTATAGACACACTGACACAATCAGCGACACAGCCTTCACACTATCAGGCTGTAACGGTGAAGACAGCTTCACAGCAAAGCACAAGAGTACAGCTCCCGACTCTGCTCTGTCGTGCTCGGAACTTCACGTACTCTCGAGACTCTCTACGCTACAACTCGCAATGCACCCGACGATACACTAGAGTACAGCTCCCGACTCCTCGGTTCAGTTATTGCCTGAGCCGAACACACTCTTTCGACGATGCACTAACTGCGATACACTAAGAGACTCTTTCGGTGCACTCGACGGCCAACTCGGCACTCACTGACTCTCTATCAACTCGATGGACTGTCACTAACTAACTGACTGACCAACTCTCCGCGTAACGGTACGGTTTATATAGCTTTTGGCTTGTGTTCGAGAACATTCTGAGCTAAACTGGTAAGAGTTCGTTCCAGAAGTTTCTCCATCCGTCTATGGCATATGGCCAATTGTTTCGCCAAATGGGTGATTTCTCGCCAAATGTGGCAACCCTGCCTTCCGTCCCCTTTTACGGCAACCCTGAACCTGCTTTGCAGGGAAGCTATCTTAAAGGGCCTGGACATTTCGTAACAATAGGAAAGATAACATAGCAGAATTACCTGTGAAAATAAATTAAAAAAAAAAATTAGAGTTATTTCTATATCTCCTTTTCTATTGGACCGATTGATGGAATTCAACTTGGGTTTCTCATGTTTTGAAAGCGCTACTTAAGATATGTGTTAGATTTATATATAGCATTGTTCTAATCTAGGTATTTTGACACAAAATCGGACTTTTTCTGAAATGACATACCAATTTTTTTCCATATTTCAATTCTACGACTCAAATTATGCCTAACTATTAAATCGCATTTTTTTCAGTTTGAGCCGCCAATAATTTACTTGGCGAAATTTTCAATTTGTAGCAACCTATTTTCGTTTCCCTTTTTGCATTGTAAACGTGCGGAAATCGTTCATTGTTTCAAACATAATTTTAACAAAGTGCGTAAACCATATTTGGCGTTATTATCGCTTATAACAAATATGCCAAATTTTAAAACGCGTCAATATGTAAATTCAAGCATTTTTAAAAATTATTTTAAAATACAAATTTTAAAAATAAACCATAAAAAATGGGGGAATTTTATTTGGAATGAACCCAAATTTCGAATTCTAGGAGAAGGAATCAAGTAAGTTTAATGAAAAAAAAAAAAAAAAAAAGAGAGAGATTACTAAATATATATCAAATTCCAATTAATATTGAGGAACTAAAATTTTGGAAGCTAATTTTTTAAAAACTATTGGAGCGATTTTTACAAAACTTGGCAGTTTGGCATAATTTGAGTTATAGAAGCGAAATACGGAAACAAAAATGGCATGTCACTTCAGAAAAAGTCCGATTTTGTGTTAAAATACCCATATTATAACAATGTTATATATAAATCTAATACTTATCCTAAGTCGCGCTTTCGAGACATGAAAAATACCGATGATTAATATAAGAATCCAATGAAAATTATCAAAGAACATAATTATTTAAAAGCAAACATCGAACATTCTTTTTCGTAGCATCTTCAATACAAAATTCAAATCCAAAGTTCTAAGCTTCACTCTCGTTGCCAAATTAAGCATTAAAACAAAGTAAACAAATTTTCAGTTTCACAGCGCCATCTCGTTCGGAGAAGAGTCTGCGCAGATAGTAAACTAATTAACTCAATTTTTACAAAAGAAGTAACGACATCAACCACAAATGAAAATAAAGGAAAAGTACTGGAAATAAATTTTTAACTAATTTTTAGAGAAGCGTAGAGCTAATAAATCTTTCAGCTGCTTTATTATATTCCCGAATTTTATGCTTTATATATTTTTCTATCGGTAGCTAATTAGCATTTTAGTCTTCTTACTTTTCTCGTCGTTTTACTAGAACCCACTTTTTGTGAACACGAAAAAGTACACAACAAAGTAAGACTTAATAAATACAGAGTGAACAAAAGACTTAAAAAGTAGAGTGAAATAAAATAATTTATGTGATTTAAAAGACACTGTTATTACTTTAGTTTGAACTTAACCTTAATACAATGATTTGTCTCCTTAACATTTCGTCTAAAAAGGATTTCTGAAGTTTTAAACAGCAGTAGCTTCGAGAGATTTTGAGACACACAGAAAACACTTTATTTACCTTTGGGGTAAATTTAATTAAATTACTTTAGCGCAGGCTAGTTGGAGGTAGAGAGCCAAGTAAGCGTATGTAGTTACGCTTCTGTTGCAATGCAGATGGCTATATGAATTTGCATTGTGTTGTCTTGTCGGAATGTACTTTTGTTAACTTCTGGTTATTTTCAAGTCTTCAAAACAAAAGGTAATAAAGGTAATATTATAAGGTATTTCTCCCACTTTCCTAGCGTCCTTCGTGGTGTAGTGGTTCTGCACACTGAGCCGGTATTTCAGAGGTCCGTGGTTCGATTCCCGGCGAAGGCGGTTGCTAATTTTTCATCTCTTTGGCTTCCAAAATATCCTAATGTCTCTACAGTGGCGCCCGAACTAAAAGGGTTGTGGATGATGATTCTCCACACCCAGGATTTGGCGACTAGGTCCCCTAAAACCCTAGTCGCCCTTTAAAAAGGGGAGTATATAAGGTATTTCTCCCACTTTCCTAGCGTCCTTCGTGGCGTAGTGGTTCTGCACACTGAGCCGGTATTTCAGAGGTCCGTGGTTCGATTCCCGGCGAAGGCGGTTGCTAATTTTTCATCTCTTTGGCTTCCAAAATATCCTAATGTCTCTACAATATTAAAGCAAATGTGAAGTCCCTCTTTCATAAGTTTACGAAGTTTTGACGTTAAGGAAATGATGTTATTTGGTTTATTAGATTATGGCAAAGCACACGAGGGCTTTCTGCCTAAGGGGGAGGATGCTTTAATGGAGGACTTTCTAAGAGAAACTGGCTCGTATACACATTACACATTGGAAAAAGCACAAAATTGCCCATGCAGCCAGTCCGTTCAGTGGGATTCGAGACTTGAACCGAACTACCAGTATTCAACTACTTTACCACTAGGCCGTTGGTGGGCTTTGTTAGGAACGTCTTTTGAAAAATGTTTCCAAATTTCATGGAGCCTTACGTTATGTTACGGTTATATTACGTTACGATATCAAAGCCTTATCACCATTTTTTGTCAAGGATTCCTATTGCAACAACACACTTCAGTGTTACACTGCAGTATATTAGTAGACGTATATCACCTGTGACGAAAACACGTATATCCCCTCTGACCAGTTTCCTTAATGTTTGTCGGTAACTATAGGTTTCACGGGTTTCGGTGTACTTTAGCTCTGACTAACAATGCCCTTTTTGGCTATATTTAATTTGAACAGTTTATCTACATTTATTGCACTGTTCCACTACAGTGATTTTATTAATTGCCAGGACCCATATGCCATGGCGATTAACTGCTATGGAGAGAAGCAGTGTCATTTGATTTATTTTATTTTTCAAAATTTATCCCAATTTACTCCACTGTTCCACAGCGCTTACCACTGAGAGCTGACATCCATTGAATATCAACCTCTAGCTTATCGGTAACCAACAGTATTCAAAAGCCCCGGTGAGTTTCGAGTTAGTTTTAATTCAAAACATATACTTAAATTTATTGTATGTGCTAGGCTAATTGACACCTCTTCATTGATTTCAAAGAGAGCAAACTCTTCCCAGTGATAATGATGTCGTCCAGCGCTGATGACCGATGTATTTCGCTGAATACCGTGTTTTGCAATCGCTGTTTATTTCTTGGGACAAAACAGCACCGACAAATTAATTCTGTAGACAAAACATAAGTGCCCTTTTTTTCCCTTTCAACCTCGGCAACTCTGCCCGGGATAACGGTATTAGCCTACGGTATTAAAAATCCAAACTGTAATAAACGGTAACATTGCAATCTTTTCGTTTGCCACTACTACGCCAACACCGTTATGTCGATAGCCAAAAAATCTTTACGAGATTACAATCCTATACTGCTGTGTGTGACACGACATTTAGAACCTTCTCTTCGAGTCTACCCTCTTCTTTTATCCAATCTTAGCATACTCTTTCACCAGAAACAGTCAGCACCTCGCGACAATGTCGTGAAAGAAGCAGTGAGCTTTCCCATACGAATAAAGTGTCCTTTTCAAAAACCGCTTATCTTACAGTTGACGTTGCAGATACACAGGTATCCTTAAGGGATTATAACATCTAGCGACGGTCACTGTTAGATAGGACTTTTCTGAGAAAGGAGATTCTGGTAGCACTGCTTTAAACGGGAGGATTCCAAAAGAAAAACAGTTCCCATGGAAGCAAAGTCCCGCCTAGCTACGGAAACGGATTTTTTTAAACCTCGCCGAAAATGTTTCAGTTGGAGCTCTGTCCCGGGTAGAGATCAACCAATCAGACGAAAGTTCTGCTTCTGAAGGATCACGTGATCCCAAACTGAGCTATAATCGATTACTGTTTGGTGTTCAAGTCTTTGTAGTAAGTGAAAATAGTAACCTCGCTACGTGGGTTTCCTGGAAATGTGCGGGTTCCGAGAATTGTTCCTTTCGACGTCAAGTCCCTCGTAGCGGAAACATAACGTGATTGGGACTTTACTCGCCGCTGAATATGGACTAAAATTCGTAAATTGCGATGAAGCTCTTCTGAAAGGATCAAGGCTAACTCACATATGGAAGCACTTTTAATTCATATTTGCTTAATACTTTGAAATATATGGGCCAATGAGACTGAAATGTTAATCACTTGTTTTGTATTTATTATTTTGTCTATGATCAAAAAATAAACGTTGTAGCTACATTCTTTTTTTAGGTGTCCTGTTTTTGAAAAACAGTTGTGTTTATACTTCTACTCTATCGAGTTGTGATGTGATGACATGTAGTCATCCTGGAATAGAAAGGTCGAAGTAACAACACAAAATATCGATTTATTTTTGCGTTTTATGTACACAATTTATCCAGGAATATAAACACTTTCCTCTCGCTTCACCTTATTTCCTACAACTTGAAAAGGCCAGGGTGAAACCCAACTTGTGAAACTATTACTGATATCTTAGGACTACGTGCGGGAATTTCCGCCTAGTGAAGAGGAAGTGAAAGTAAATTAAACTACTCCAGCTTCTAGCCACTTGTTTCTTGGAATAACTTTTAAGGCTATAGATATCAAGACATTTATTTGGATAGTTTTCGTTTTCTTGCTTCAAAATTTACAATTGCCACCACTGTCATATTAAAAAAATGTTTAATTAATCGCGCATCGTTTATATAACTCGATGATTTCGAAATAGATTTATTTATGGCATCCGAATAGATTAGTGCAAACTATGCACTAATATGTATGTATCATGTAAAATCAGAATATTTTTATTCACTTTAAAATTCAGATCTTAAACTTATTTTTGGCATCCGAATAGATTAGTACGAACTTATGCACTGTATGAACTATGTACTATGTGTATCGTGTTAGAATCAGAATATTTTTTTAATTCACTTTAAAAGTCAAATCTTAGATTTATTTGTGGTATCCGAATGGATTAGTACGAACTATGCACTGTATGAACTATGCACTATGTGTATCGTGTTAGAATCAGAATATCTTTTTAATTCACTTTAAAAATCAAATCCTAGATTTATTTGTGGCATCCGAATGGATTAGTACGAACTATGCACTAATATTTTTGTATGATATTAAAATCAGAATATTTTTATTTACTTTAAAAATCAAATTTTAGATTTATTTACGACATCTGAATGGATTAGTACGATCTGTATATCACGTTCGAATCAGAATATTTTTATTCGCTATAGAAATAACTTCTTAATGAAGGATAATTTATAATAATCACCATTAATTTTACTATACTACTAAATGGATTTAATTGGAATTGCTGACAAATTAATACTTTTCTACCAATAAATATTCATAATGTTTACTTTTGCGTCCTATGAGTATAACAATTAGTGTTTTAATAAATACTTCATAATGGAAAATGCGTTGTCCTAAGTTAGTAACAGATATTGAATTTTAAAAGCAAAATGAAACTTTGTTTTTCTTAGCAGCATGAAATCAAAACTGAACGCTACAGGTTTATGCATCGTTTAATAAAAAACTGCTTATAAAAAACGTACTTCGTAATTAATTACTGACAGAAATTGCATTTGTTTCCATTTTTGAAAATGGCATCATGTGAGAAAGGGAAATGTTGCCAAACTATACACCTTAATATTCCTTTCTTTAAAATACCTGAAAAGTGTTTTGGCTTGTTTCTTTTACTCAATGGATTACGTATTCTGACGAAATAAAATATAAAAACATGGTTTTTATATTTTAAAATGATAAACACATGGTTATGTCTTGAATAATAAAAAACTTTCACTGTTAAACGCTCACGCAGTGTTAATTTTCGTTGGAAAAGTAGTAGCAAAGTTTTTCCTGTATCGTCTGATTTGCCAATTTTGAACAGCTGATTTTAAATATACGATTTTACGTGTTATATTTTAAATTTCTGAAAACTTAAATTAGTTAGCCTTTCATAAATTGCTCAGCATAAAATTGTTTCAATGCTTAGCTTAAAATTGTTGTGAAACATTTACCAAGGTCAATGAAATTTCTTTTAAGCACGTGATGTTCTTTTCTTTTCAATTTAAAATTTGAATAGTAAACTCTTCGAAGTATTAGATCATAATCTCAAATTTTCAGATTCCTGTTCTTTGAATATTTGCGTATCATGTGTATATATGTACGATTAAAATTCCCTATAATTAAGTAAAATTTTTTATTTACTCGTTTCACGCTGCAATGATGTTACCTTATATCAGTTTTAAAACGTTCAGCTATACTCTGAAAAATTATGAGCCCAAATGGAATAATATGCGAAATGGCAAAACGAAATTAATACTCCACGTTTTGGCATTTTGCATTGGTTCGCTATAAAAGTGTGAATCACGTTTCAAATTGTTGCCGGTAAATATTAGCGCCCTGAATTATATTTAAAGAAATTAAATGATGAAGAATCTGCATGATTGTTTCTCGAGTAGTCCTTCACTCGAATATGGGCATCTGGAAGCCCAAATTTGGAATTTGGAATAAATTTTATTATCTATTTCATATTTTGTAAGACTTTAACGAATTTTCAATTAACAAACTCAACTATATCAAAATCGTTCCATTAACAATTAACAAACTCAATTATATCAAAATCGTTCCATTAACATGACAACGCGTGCATCTTCAAGCACGGATATTTTATGCGTGAGGTTTTTTTTTACATTTCTTACTGGTATTATATTGGTAGCGTAGGAAGGCAAAGACGTTACAATGTCTAACGGTATTTTGAGTCTAATGATTGAATGTTTGTATCACTTTTCAAATCCCGTTTTGAATCCCCCGTGGGAGGAAAACGCCCCTTTGGGAATGATATAAAATCTGAAAGCTTTCAAATTTTACTTTTTAGTCCAAAGGGATTTGAATCCCGAAGGACTATTAGTTTCGTTTTGGCATTTTGCGTCGGACTCATAAATGTCGGTTCACTTTTCAAACTGTTGCCACAAAATGTTAGAGTCCTGCATTATATTTGAAGAAATTAAATAATGAAAAATCTGCATAAATGTATGTATATTTCTCGTATTGTGATAAAACAACGGTACATAGAGTCATCGAATTTTGAATAACGTAATCCTCCAACGAATATGAGCATGTGGAAGACCAAATTTGAAATTTGAAATTTGTTTTATGATCGATTTCCTATTTTTTAAAACTTTGACGAATTTTTGATTAACAAACTCAAGGATTTCAAAGCGAGCAATGGCAACGTTGTGCAGAAAAAACATTTTTATCTCCAGCGCGTGAGTCTCTGTATCGGAAATTCTAAAGATATGCTCGTTTTAAAACTATTTTGCGATATTGCTGTTGCACTGGATCTTATGGTTTAAGTGCGAGAAACATGATATTTAATAAAGAAAGGTAACACACAAAATGTTAAAAAACGCCCCTTTGGACGTAATTTAAAATCTGAAACATTTCAGATTTTTATTTATTTATTTATTTATTTATTTATTTTTTTGTATTGCAGATTTTTTTATTATCACATTTTGGGGACTACAAAATACATTTTATTATTGCTAAAATAAAACCAAATTTCATAAACCTGTTATAGTGTGAAGTATAATGCTAAGAGTTGACAAGTTGTAACACCGGCCATGTATCACAAAGTTATAAATAATACAAAATTAGCTATGAATTATATCGCAAAATTTTAATTACAATTGATAGTAATCCTGTAGGTACAAGATATTGTTGCGTGCGTACGGGTTCGTTACGAAATGAATGCACAAGTCCGATGGAAAATGAAGAAAATTTACTATTATCACAACAAATATGATTAATTGTCCTCAAATAATCGTACAGTGTCACAATATATCACAGTAGTATCTTCTAACTACTCAAACGTTCAAGAGAACTTAATTCAAAACAGCTAAAGAAAGCTAATCCGCGAATTCGCTACAATCAGCAAGAGCAGTTTTCTAAACAAAGTCTTAAAACAACAACAAGCTAACTAAAATAACTGACTGACTGAATTGAGAGGTTTTGCTTCTTTTTATAAGATTTTTCAATCGCGCGCGAGAGCTTTCTGGAACTTTCTCGAAATTAAAAAGAGATATTTATTAAATGTTACATGCACGCGCTCTTGTATTTTCAATTTTCCGGCTTAGCTTTCTTTTAATATTCGTCACGCGCTGCACTGCGCTGGAAATAAAACCATTTAATTTACAATTTAACTAATATTAGCTTTTTAAATACCAAATCCGTAACACTGCCCCCCTCCCAAGGACTGCACCTCCCAAGGCAGTACTATCCCTGGACAGGAAGTCAAACTTACAAATGTGGCATAAATGCAATAATAAGCATTACATTTCAATAATAAACAACATGAACAATAAATGCAATAGCTAACTTTAAACAAATCAAATACAAAATACAAATCAAATCAAATACATATTTAGAAACAAAAAGGACCATGGTCTTACACTATTTACAATTATTTACATTACGTACTATGGCCATAGTAATGAGCTAACCTGTCGTAATGAACGACTTTAGATTTAGAGTTCGAAGACTTACGGATCCGAACTACGAGGTGATTCAGCCTGTTTAAGACCATGTACGGACCATCCCAAGGTGACTGTAATTTATACCTGACTCCTTTTCGTCGAATCCGGTTCCACAACCACACCTTGTCTCCTTCGTTGAGTCTGTGTCCAGTAGCGCTCGTGTCGTATCTCGTCTTCACTTTCTCCGTCGTTAAGTTGACTCGCTTTCGTACAGAACGGTGCATCACTTCAAACCGGGCCTGGACATCTTGGATGTGTTCCTCAGGCGATGAAGGCGCATCCGTAGGTTGACCAAACAGGCGTTCACAAGGCAGATGAAGGGCTCGACCAAAGAGCATCTGGGATGGAGAATAGCTGGTAGTCTTGCGTTTCTTTTCGACCCTGGCATGATTTCGGCAGCTTCTCGAGCTGGTTCTTTCGGACAAAGCGTCGGCATTTCCAGGTGAGAATCCCTTCTGAGGATGGATAGTCATGTCTTCAGATCCTGAAAGCAGTTTATTGTTTTTGAAGTCTAAGGAAAAATTGTGTTTCCTTAAAATGTCCAGTCCAAGTATGCATGGATCTGTAATATCCGCCACATATGCCGTGTGATGGTAGGCGGCAATTCCAAACGTGATGTTCAAGTTTAATTTTCCAGCTATGATGATCTTGTCACCAGACGCAGTCTGAAGGGTAACATAGGATGGTGTCCAAATAAGTTTATCTTTAAACTGTTCAGCTAAATCTTTCCTAATGATGGTAACATTAGCTCCTGTGTCAATGATCATATTGCAAGGAACTCCATCGATATGCCCATTGATGGACAGTCCGTTACTGTTGCCACTCACCGTAGAAATCTTGAGTGCTTTAAAACAAGGTTTTTCATTCTCTGGCAACCTCCGTTCCTCGATATGGTCATTCATTTGTTTCCTCCGTCGCCGTTGGGAAATGGTCTCAATTTCCGTGCTTCGGGGTGTTCTGCAGTTCCTTCGTACGTGGCCTTCAGTTCCACAGTTCCACCATTTTGGTTTCTTGTCACTCCTTTTTCGTTCGATGGAATTTAATTGTCTGTTCAACTCGTCTGTCTTATTTTCCGTGCTCTGGGGAGTTCTGCAGTTCCTTCACACGTAGCCTTCAACACCGCAGTTCCAGCAGTTTAGAACTGGTTTCTTTTCACTTCTGTTCCGTCTCAAGCCACTGACTTGTCTGGTAAAATCATCTCTACGAGTTGTTTGCTGGGCTGCCTCGAACTTCATGGCGTACAACAGAGCGCTTTTTATGTCCTTAACATCCGCCATTCGCAGTGCTTTCTGTATTTCAGGGTCCCGGATGCCATCTATGAAATATTGCAGGGGCAGGATTTCCCTTGTTTCTGTCGGGCACTCCGAAAAGGCGAGATGGGATAGCCTTTCAACATCTGTGCCGAGTTCCTGAAGTGTTTCGGTGGGCTTCTGTTGACGGGATTTTAATTGAAGCCTGCTGTACTCTTTAAACATTTTTCGCCGAAGCGCAGCTCTAAAGCGCCGGATAGAGCTTCGAAATCTAGCCTTTGATTTTCGGGAAGCGTCTGCAGGAAATCCGCTGCGTCTGCTCTCAGAGAAGCGGCGAGATGACAGACCTTAGCTTGGGAATCCCATCCATTCGCATCCGCAACTATAGAAAATTGGGTCTTATACACCTGCCAGGATGTCTTTCCATCACATGTCGACAGCTTCAGACAGGGACGAGCAGGCATGGGTAGAAATTTTAAACCATCCGAAAGGCTCCCTGCCATCGCTACGAATTTCTTTAAATTATCATCTTCTCTGGCAACTTCAGAAACCCTGTCATCAATCTGTTGTTGGACGGCAGAAACTCTTCCTTCTATCCGTTGCTCCACATCGGAAACTCTTTCTTCCATTTGATCGTTCACTGAAGAAACTCTATAATCGATTTGTTGTTCTACGGCCGAAATTCTCTGTTCTATTTGTTCTTTGACAGAAGAAACGTTTTCTCCAATTTGCCCAACTTTGTTTTCAACCGCGTCTATTCTGCCTTCTATAGCTTCAAATTTGTTTTCTATTATGCATGTGATTTCTTTCTTAGTTTCCTCTTGGCCCACATTCATTTCTGCTTTAACAGCTTCCATTTTTTCTTGAACTGTTTCCATTTCCTTTTTAACGGATTATTCCATCTTTTTCTGACCAGCTTCCATCTTTTCCTGACCAGATTTCATCTCATCTTTCATTTCTTCTTGTCCCGCTTTCATTTTCTCCTTAAACGAGGCAAAGGCTGATATCAACTGCCTCAATTGTTCTTCCATCGCTCTGGTTATTGGCATTCAAATCCCACTTCTGACACCAAAAATTGTTGCGTGGGAACGGGTTCGTTACGAAATGAATGCACAAGTCCGATGAAAAATGAAGAAAATTTATTATTGTCACAACAAATATGATTAATTGTCCTCAAATAATCGTGCAGTATCACAATATACCACAGTAGTATCTTCTAACTACTCAAACGTTCAAGAGAACTTAATTCAAAACAGCTAAAGAAAGCTAATCCGCGAATTCGCTACAATCAACAAGAGCAGTTTTCTAAACAAACTCTTAAAACAACAAGCTAACTAAAATAACTGACTGACTGAATTGAGAGGTTTTGCTTTTATAAGATTATATATTATAAGATATAATATATAATCTTATATACTTTTTATAAGATTTTTCAATCGCGCGCGAGAGCTTTCTGGAACTTTCTCGAAATTAAAAAGAGATATTAAATGTTACATGCACGCGCTCTTGTATTTTCAATTTTCCGGCTTAGCTTTCTTTTAATATTCGTTACGCGCTGCACTGCGCGGGAAATAAAACCATTTAATTTACAATTCAACTAACATTAGCTATTTAAGTACCAAATCCGTAACAATATCATGGTAATAATTAAAAATTAGGAGTGTCTAAATATTGTTGCACAATAAAATATCCTCCCCCTAAATTATGTTTCCCACTAGAAACCTAGATTCGTCTTACATGGTCCTTTGGGTTTTGTCGTCGGAAAAGTGCATTGATTGTAGTATATATTAAGTGTATAAACATGAATTATTTAAACGTAAATGAACAAAAGCTTTTAAAGGTTTTACGTTTTTCGATTCGAGAATGTTTCCCTTCTTGCAGAGTAATCCCAGATTCATTAACATTTAAAATCGCGCTGTAAAAAGCAAAAACAGATAAATCAGTCATTATCTTAATTAGTAAACTGCCTGTCAACAATCATGATAAAATTTTATTATCCGTTTCAGAGTGCGAGTTAGAAGTCCAAGAACACCGATCATAAAAACACTCGCTAAAAGTTAAATCGACGAAGGATCTAATTTTCAGAGACCATTCAAGACTCATTTGCTGAACTGATTTCCACTCTTCGTTATTCTTTCTTAAACGCATATATGCTAGTTATTTATTAGAGTCTACGTTAACTTGCTTCACAGATGTATACAGTTACAGAATATTGTATCTCCTACTCAGTAAAAAATTATTTGCCAAGTAAAAACGGAACTATAGTCAAAAATGTCTACAGAGTAATTACATGCAGTTGACAGGGTTGTTGACAAGGTTGACGCGCTAGTTGTTTTTATTCGGTTGATGTTATCGAATTGCCGCAGTCTTGCATTTGAAAACATGGAAAATATATCGGTTATTGTCATCAACAATTCGGTTATTATCCAAAATATTATATAATAATTTTTTTAAAGTAAGGTAGCTTCAAAAGTTATAAAAATTGCCAAGTAACCGTGAAATGTCGCCAAATCGAGGATTAAGTCGCCAAACAGCTTGGTTTCTGTATTAGTCAATCATTTCAAATTACGGGAAAAAAAAAAAAACCATCTTAATTTTGACATGGAATTTTAATAACTCTGCTGATTTTGAGGGCGATCAGATACAAGTCTAAGGAAAGCTAAGTTTTCTTTTCATTGCCTAGTTTAAAATTTTACATTAGAAAGTTTCCTGTTGTGTTGTTGTTTTTGTGACGTATCTCGTTTGTCTGATAGTAACATCAGAACAAGCCTACGAATTTCATTACCTTTGCCAAGAGCCTTGAACTCCATACAGGTAGGGTTCCCACCTCTCCCGGAATTCCGGGATTCTCCCGAAATTGAGTCCTGAAAATTATAATCTCCCGTCTTCCGGAAGGAATTTAAAATAAATATTACTCTCCCGGAATATCAAGTTTCTCGAAAATTAACGACACAATGCACACGGACGAAATGCTTGAGAGCATCGAAAATCACACGACCACGCACAGCAGCCAAAGAACGTCTATGTATATCAATACATATTCTTTGCTGCAACGATCTACGATGAGCGGTGAGTAAGCGCATTACGGGATGAGTCGTGGTTCCATGCGCCCTCATCTCCCCTCACCCTCTCATTTTCAATCCATTCTTTCATTTAGTCTGCAATTAGCTAGCTAGCTATCTACAAACAAGTGCGTATTTTGAAGTTATTTAAATGCTTTCATAATAATGTCTAGTGAAAAAAAAACGATTCTGATTCTGCAAGTAAACAAGTACTACAAAAAAAAAAAGACAAAATATTCGACGTCGTTTTCAAGACAAGTGGTTAACTCAATTTGATTAGCTTATGAAGAGAGACAACTTTAACGGAGACTGTAAAGTATGTCGGAAAACGGTTAATATTAAGTACGAAGATGTTAGAGCTTTAACTGGACATTCCCAAAGGCAAGAAACGCCAGTCGCTAATATTGATTAGGGATTCTTCGCAATCGGTTTCGAACTTTTTCAGGAAGAAACCTTCAGAAGAACAAGACAATATATCAGCAATTGAAATGACTTCAGTCTATCATAGAATTAAGAAGCATCACTCTTTTAATAGCCAGGATTGCACAAATTGTTATAGCACTCTACTTCCAGATTCTTCTTTTCCAAAAACGATTTCTTGTGGTAGAACAAAATGTATAAGTATTTGCGAGAGTGTGCTTGCTCCTGCAGTTAAAAAAATACTTTTAAACGAGATTAAGGAGGCATAGATTTTTTTCAGTTCCGGCTGAAAAAAAAAACTTTTTATTCTTTTCCCGGAGTTTGACAGCCAAGAGGTGGCAACGCTACATACTGGGAGTATTTTGCTCAGTTCCGTCTCTAGTTTTGATGGAGAGCACCACGTAAAAAAAAACGGGGACCAGGTCCGTGAGTTTCCCCACTCGTCTTACCCTACCACCAACCTATCGATAGGACTTTCGGCTCGCCATATATTTAGAGTGCCACATGCCGAAAACGTACTACACAATTACCAGCATGCATGCCTTCTCCGGAATTCGAACACAGGCCCTTTGATACCGCAGCAGGCTTCCCTAATTACGATACCATCTGGGCAGCGAAAAGTTCTCTTTCAGTAAGGAATGTCCTCCCAATATTAAGATTAGGGTTAGGACATCGGTCAACTAATTTCTAGAAACATAATAAAGAGTTTTTAAACAAACTTTTGCATTAAAGACATTGCAGGTCTCATTAAATTCTTTGATGATGGAGACGTGAAAAACGTGAAATACCCTCGCCGGGATTCGAACTCCAAACCTCCAAATACGAGTCAAGTATCCTTCTAATTATGCTACAAAGGCATGTGGAAAGGAGGGAGACATTGCTTTATAATATTATAAACAGTTTCTATACAAACTTTCTCGTTTTCCCAGTTAAAATGTTCTGGAAGTATCTCTTTGTATGTTTTTGCTTATATTTATATTAAATTAGTTAAATTACATTGCTATTTTGAAGGATACTTTTTCTCATAGTTTAATGTCATCATTCGACTAATGTTTTCAGAGTAGACAAAAGGCGGTGTATATACATTAGGGTGTGCATACTGATTCATACAAAACAAATACTTCCGATATATGAATAATTTTGTAACTAAATAGATGCCTTAATTGGTTTTGGTTTATCTAATTTTAGTTGTTTTTAGTCTATCAAAGCGCGTCACGGCTATCCGCGCAAGAAAGCGATGCCTTGGTGGAAGACTTTACAAGGGAAACTAGTCGTAGATACGTTACACATGATGAAAATCACGAAACCGCCCATGCGGCTGACCCGTTCATCGAACCTAGGTCATAACTAGCAGTGTTCAGCGACCCAGTCCCTGGTGAGCCTTCCTCCAGTTGAGTGTTTTTCCCCATGTGTAACGTGTATACGAGCCAGTTTCCCTTAGAAAGTCCTCCACGAAGGCATCCCTTTCCTTAGGCAGATAGTCCTAGCGTGCTTTGCCGTATTCTCAATACACCGTACACCATACCTTCAGTTGAGAGTTGTAACTTTCATTGAAGTGGTTGTATTATTCATTAGATTAATGGGTACTATTCCGTTTTGAGGACCGTAAAAAATTTGCAGCGAAAATGTATGCGCAAAAACGCCAAATCTAGCAAACGCGCCATTTAAGAGCTCGCCAAATCTAGCGTACTCCCTGATTTCAGATTGCGTAAGTTTATATAGTTCTATATTTCTTAAGACGACAGTGAAATACTAGTTTAATTTTTAAATTCTTTTTTGATATCCTATGGATTTAACAATTTGGGAACTGCTCGTGCCGAAACGACTGCAATAGAATTTTGAGTAAAGTGCAGAATCACCCACTGCTTGACGCGTTTTTAAGAATTGCACATACCCGGTATACACATCGACTTATTTTCACTTAAAACAATTCCCGGAATTGCACAAAAATGGCACTGCGCACACCCTTGACTTTATCTATGTACACATCGACCTATTTTCACTTAAAACGTAAAAGAAAATTGGCAAAAATCCAATTCTTTTTACCCTTGTAAAAAGCGGCAAGCAAATAAGTGGGTGATTCTGCACTTTACCGAGAGTTTTTTCAGAGAAAAGGCATCATTCATTATAGAAAATTATGTTTGAACAACCAACGAGATGAAATTATGCTTTAGCGATAACTCGGTAGCGAAATAGCGATGCAGGCATCCATTCAGTTATGTTTAGCAATTTTTATATAAATTATAATAATGATCTGAAATAGTTATTTACTCTTATGCTTCCATTCGGTCATGTTTAGCCTTTTTTATATAAATTATAATAATAAAAAAGTATTATACGAAATTAACCTTTCACCTAAATTAAAACATCAATCTTATTAGATAGTTATTTACTTTTATACTTCCTTTCTTGCGTTAGGGTTGCCGCAATTATTTTTGGCAGCACTGCCATCAACAATAGTTTGGCGATTTTTTACGGCCCTCAAAACTGAATAGTACCAATTAATGATAGTTAACTATTAAAAAAAATCAATAAAGAATAGCATTGATTAATTGAAAAAATAAAAGCAGACTGGTTTTAAAACAGACTAATTTAAAATAATAATGCGAGATTATTGGAAATTACCATAAAAATGATAGTAGAATATTGCTAATAGAATATTGAGATTAAAAACTTTTTGAATAGCAATCAATCAATCAATAATCAAGATATAATCTTCTCCGAGGTAAATCTAAATAAGTGATATACAATATAAAACTTAACAATAAAAAATAGCTGGAAAAGCAATTGGGCAAATTAATTAACCTCCAGGAACTTGTAAAAATAGAAAATTAAAAAAAAAAAATTCCGATACTTTGAAATCTGGTCAGTTTTTGTGGTATGGAAGTCAACCATGTTGTATTTTATTTTTTAGAAAGAGTATAAACTTTTGCTAAATGTAACTATATGAACCGGAATGATCGTAAAAAAGATTTACTTTCATAATTTTTACAAAATACTTTTCTTAATTTAAAATTATCATAGCATGAATATTTGCTTCATTTAAATCATTTTTCTTTTTTCGAAATATTATCCGGCATTTGTAAATTTAAAAATTAAACCATGATATTTGAATTTTTAGAAAAGTAAATACAACTTTCTGCAGTGCATTTTCAGATATACTTTGCGTTCTTCGTTAACTTTAATATATTGAACTTAATTATGTCATGTTTCATTCATTATATGGTATGACAAATAAACCTGTGTTAAAAATTTTTAAAAATCAGTTATTGAAAAGATTTTCACATTTTGAAGCGAAACTAAATTGAATTTTATTAATATTTTACTCAAACATATTCACGTTATGCATTTCAGTACAAGAGATTTTTAAATTTTTCAAAATATATATGATTTTCTAAGCGAATTTTAATTAAATACTATAATGTGCATTATCTTTCGCAATATATGTATATAAATTTAAGAAAAAAAATAAAATCCATTTAAAATATTTACGCTTGTAAACTACCAGGCATTTCTGTAATTTAAATGATTAGAAATGCAATATATTAGCTATATAAAAACTAGTAGCTTTAACAAAACATTTAACGTATATACATCTACTCAGGAAACAACCTTATAATCGCCACATAAAAGTCACTCCTAATGCTGTATTATATTTATTTTAATACTCTTGTTGCCAAAAAATTTCATTAATTCTTAGATTATTTTTAAAAGTCACTATTAATGTTGTATTATGTTTACTTTAATACTCTTGTTGCCACAAAATTTCATATTATATTAATTTTAATACTCTTGTTGCCACAAAATTTCATATTATATTTATTTTAATACTCTTGTTGCCAAAACATTTCATTAATTCTTAGCTTATTTTTAAAAGTCACTATTAATGTTGTATTATATTTACTTTAATACTCTTGTTGCCACAAAATTTCATATTATATTTATTTGAATACTCTTGTTGCTAAAACATTTCATTAATTCTTAGCTTATTTTTAAAAGTCACTATTAATGTTGTATTATATTTACTTTAATACTCTTGTTGCCACAAAATTTCATATAATTCGTAGCTTATTTTTAACTGAATCTTATTTTTAACTGAATTAGAATATGAAAAATTATTTATACTTTTTATTTTCAATTTATGAATGGCAATCACTTGCAATTAGAAATATGAACCAATAACTGTTTACTTCGCTGTTTTTTAACTATAGCTGCTGGTTATTCGGTAACGCTTTTTACATTATAGTTTTATATTATTTATTTAAACAGTTAAGATATTCTAACCGATGACAAAGCCTAACTAAAATATTTGGTACTTTTCCGTTTTGCCGGCGCAAACGATAAAGTCGCCAATAATGGTTTAACTGATGCCAGATGGAATATCTTCGCTGGTAACCTTTTACGCCTCAGTTTCAAAACAAGTTGCAGCCACTTCTTATCAGATTGTTTCTTTCAATACTGGCATACAATAATATAGAATTTTTACACGATATTTAAATTTTATCCCATAAGACAATTCACGGTAATTAAGTTAATTAGAACGCAATTACACCGCTCATCCAAAGGCGAAATCAAGTGTTAAATTCATCAATTCTAATGAGAATGCACTAGCGAAGTAAAGCACTGCGGTTTTACATAATTTCTGAGTAAGCTATTCGTACGAATTGAAATAATTCTTGCATTTAAACTTGTATTCCAAATTAAGATTTAACTTGAAATTAATTACTGAGAGAATTAGATTTTAGTTTACGTGAGATGAGATCACTTGGGGTCACGTGATACGAACCGGCGAATCAGGATTTTGAACCATGAAATCATAGTAAATTCTTAAATTAATGTCTTTTTACAAATTTATTGGCTTTTTACAAAATTTTAAACCATATTAAAATATTTATGCCTTCAAAATGAAAAATAAAAAAATTCTTAGAATTAACATTTTTTATGTGTATACTGTATGTTGTCACCAACAAAGTCTGCTTGGCGAGATTTGCGCCGGCGAAAAGGAAATGTACCAAAAATTTTAATTTATGTTTCAGTAAAAATATTGTATTAGCCTTGGCTTCAGTTCCCTTCACAGCATCGAATACAACTTTATAACCTTCATTTTATCTCTCAGTTATCGCTGACTTTCAAGGCAAGACGATTTCTGTAAAAAAAACTCAAAATTTGGAACTTTCTGCTGACTCGAAATCTCAGGAAATCAGGCGACCAGCCTACGTATTCTTTATCACCAGTGAAAAGATCACTTGGAGTTCGGACTCTCCGATAAGATAAAAGCTTCTGAGAGAGACCTCTTATCTGATAAGCGTTTCATTTTTTCTTTTTCCTTATTTTTTGGATTGTCCTTGCAGATAAAGAAGATTGCAGTTTTCGACCTCGCATTTGGTTTCAAATCTGATTTTTCTAGCTTGTAGAATTGAGATAAAAAAAAATATGGCGAATTTAATGTAGCTTGAATTTTATTCACTCAACAAATTGCGACTGAGATTTTAACAAGATTCTAACTTAGTTTTCTACTAATAAAAATTAAGCAAAATTCGATTTTTTGGGTGAAAGGAATTTAAATTATATTTTTAACGTAGTTATAACTTCTAAACCAAAAAGGTACAGAAGTCTGTAATACGTATACTTCGGTTCTTATCAGCGATAAGGACCACGGTTGGCGATTGTTCCGACTACGCTTTCGAGTTCCGGTGTAAGCTTATAGAGTTTGACTTGCTTTAGTAGCAAAAATAAGAATCAAACTTCCAACAAATTAGAAAAGCGAATTATCGCTGTGTTTGAACTAACGACAGAGATTTGAGAAAGACAAAACAATCTTTTTATTAAATCAGAGACTGGCTCTAGTGTAGAATTGGGTGCCCCTTCAATTAGCGACAAATTTTGTTAAATTAAACCTCATTTCTGGTTACCATGGTAGTTTTAACTTTGTTTTAACTTCCTGATTTTTTTTTTTAAATGAAAGTAGATGGTTACAGCCGAAAACATCTCGGCAAAAACAACGCGGACAAAAACGTCGCAAAGAAAACAACAACGCAAGGCGAAAACGTCGTGGCACAAAACATCGTGGAAGCAAATAAAGCAAAGAGAAAACTTCGCAGTTCTAAGACATTGTGGTACAAAATATCGTGGTCGAAAATACAGCGGTGCAAAAACTTCGCAGGTTAAAAACATCGTCGTCGAAAATATCGTGGTAAAAAATAAAGTACCTACAAATTATATATATATATATGCAATGCTTATGTACATGCATAAAAATAAATTGTTCATAAATGTTACGTAAATGTAAACTCATTATCTATATATATATAAAGAAGAAAGTCTGTATGTTTGGTTGCCCTCTAATAACACAGTCACTACTCTAGCTATCGTCACCAAACTTTTTACAATTCTTTTCTGGGTCCTGGAAAAAGTCGACGTCCACTTTTTTCCAAAAAAAAGTAGCTAAAATCAGAGATGTTAATTAAAAACTAAGAAAAATGATAATTTCCGCTCTCATTTTTCCGAGTGGCAACAGTCTTGCAAGCTGTCTTATTTCGAATGTTGTTGCCACTGCTCACTTTCAAATCCTGGAGTTTGTTAATAAAAAATTTCTAAGTTTTACGATGAAAAAAAAATAGCATTGCCAAACATTAAATATATTCCCGATTCCAAAAATTCATAGGAAGCCATTTCGACTATTCCCGTCTTCGTACGACTTTAATCAGCCGAGATATTAATTAAAAACTCCGAAAAGATTAATTTTCGCATTCATTTTTCCGAGTGGCAACAGTGTCGCGCGTTGAAGACAAAAATGCTTTATTTCGAAAATTGTTGCTACTGCTTGCTTTCAAATAGTAGAATTTGTTAATCAAAAATTTGTAAGTTTTACAAAATCTATATATGTCTGTTTCTTTGTTCGCGTTATTCATTTTTGATCAATTATGATCAATTTTTTGCCACATTTAATGGATGAAACTTGAGCTTTTTACGACCACCTGATTAGAAAGACGAAAATCATTAAAAACTGCGTGCCATTTTGCTGATATAATGAGAAAGAATTTATTTATTTTTCTGTCTACAGTTTTTACGTGGGTTCCACATCGCATCAGACTGAAAAATGTACGACTATGAATCGTATTTTTTACATCGTTACTAGAGAAGGATTACAGCGGTATCGTTCTCTCTGTTCTTAGACACATTACTGTCAATCTAACTTACTCATCGGGTACTTCCGCTAGTGTTAAAATAAAAGGCTAATTTATAGGTATATGAAGTATCATGATTACAGTAAATTCTAGATAGAATCGACTTACGAGAGATTATCGAAGCGGCATTTTTCGTAAGCCGAGGTTTATCATTATTTGCTGTTTCATATTTCTGTGTCACGTTCTAATAATTATCACAATATAATGTTACGAATTGTGTACTTAAGTAATTTTAGAGAATTATAAGTAAAATTATCGTATTTTTCTGTGTGATGTAGTCGGAAACAAATTTTACTAGAAAGCTATGCCGGAAAAGTAAGAATACAGGAGCAGGTGCATTTAACATTGAGTAAATAGACATCTCTCGGTAATTTGTATTGAAATTGAATAAATGTAATTGACCACTATGTTATCTGTAACAGTAATTCCACCCTCGTGTTGCTTTGCAGTAATTTAGAGAAGCAGAAAGTACTGGGAATATCTCGCGGCCGATTGAAAACTATTTAAAGCCGAAATGAGAGCACCTGCTCTCAGGTCTTTAGTTAGCTGCTGTTGTTATTGTTACGAGTTCAGCGTAAGATCGGATTAGCTTTCTCTTTAGATGAGCTTTACATTGAGTTGTATGAGCTTTACATTGAGTTGTGTTTAACGTTCTTAGTAGTTTGTAGTGCAAATACTGATTATACTGTGTGATACTGTGAACGCTTGTACTGTGAATATTTCTGTGGAAAACTGCAGAGTTCTAAAATGTTTCTCTTGATAAAAATAAATTTTTATTAACCTATTATCAGATTTTTTGTTCAATCTATTACGAACCCGTACGCACGCAAGAATATTACAAATTTTCTTTGCATTGAATATTGCAAATAACAGACGTACGATAGACTAGTCATGTTTAGAAAAATTTGTTATTTAAATTTTCATAATAATGTTCATTCAGGTTATCTATTTAAACTTATCTTTTCTACCAGTACTATAGAATTCTAATTATCCAGATTTCAATTATCCGGAACATCAAATCTGCGAAACTCCAACTGCAGCTTATTTTTTTAGCACCAAAGACGCTATTAGTCTCAAACTTCCCATTTTTATTTGTATCATTTTAGAACGTTGCCACCAAACGTTTTCTTTATTTATTAATTTTATAAAAAATAATGCAGCGAATATAAAAATATGTCTGGCTACATTTGAAAGTGGAGTTCTAAAGATATATCATGTAAAAGATTTTTAATTTTCCAATTTCAGTTTATTTGATAAGATATTTGACTTTCTTTTAATCGATCTGGTACTGATTTACAAATAAAGCGATTTAAAAGCAATAAACGAATTACCATTTGACCCGTGAAGTGACAGTAGCTTGATTTATTAAAAGTAGCTCGATTTATTATTTATTTTATTATATACATGTATATATATATATATATATATATTCTTTTTCATAGTAATTAAGTAATTATATTATTATAAATATATATTAACGAGGACCATCGGCAAGTTATTTAAAAGGTGAAACGGACACCTAAAACGATTCGACGCAAAAGTGAGGTTCGAGAACAATATCCCTTCTGGGCTAAATACATGTATAGCAACACTTAACACTATATCGGGATTCTTAAATATATGCTTTATAAAAACAAATTGTGATTTTCCTGTTGAATTTTATGTGACATAAGTGCCAAGAAGGTAATGTTTAATAATAGGTTAAACCAAAAAAAGTTCTCTCAGCAGGAGTGAGTCCAAGACCGGATAATAATCGAAAATTTAAAAATTAAGCTAATAGAATTTTAAAACGATTAACAAGGACTCAATTGGAATTAAAAGTCCTTCCTAACGGTTTTAACGAAGTGTGTTCAAGATGGATATAATTCGAAGACTTCGAAAAATCAGAATGAATGCTTTCCACGAGCAATTCGAATTAAAAAGTAATACAGTTGACAGTCGTTATAATGAACGTTCCATCACAACATCCGATACTAAAAGTACGCGCTGATTAGTGCTTTAAATTTATTTTCATTATAGCGAACATTCAATACAGCGTCCCTTTTTAGTACGTGAAGTGTTATAGCGAGCATCATCTGTATTAACTTTTCTTGATAAGTCGTATTTACTTAATTAAGGAAATTCAATAGTTCTGAGCTTTTAGAATGAGAAATGAAAAATTTTAGAAATGTGTTTTTAATTTTCTTTTTTCGTTTTATTCTTTAGAAGCCAAAATTAGAAATTTTGCGTAAGCCATAGAATCATACTCCACAGCTTGTTTGTAGCATCTGTAAATGCTAAGCAGTTTAGTTTAGTTTATTATTATGAAAAAACACACTAGGGCTATCTACCCTATGGGGAGAGATGCCTTCGTGGAGGACCTTTTGAGGGAACTGGCTCGTATACATGGGAAAGCCATGAAAAGGCTCATGCAGCCAGCTAGTTCGCCTGGATTCAAACCCAGGTCAGAACTACCAGTATTCAGCGAATTTACCGCTCCGCTGCTGGCGGATTGTTATATGCTAAGATCCTTCAGTTAGCTAAGTATATAATTCTACTATCGTTTTTAGATAATTTTAAAATGCGTATTAAGTTAAATTGTAATTTATTTCAAAATGCAATTCGTTTTTATAAGGAATTTTACTTTTCTGACATTTTACATTTTTATCTTATAACTATTCTAACTTAAAAAACAAAGAAAAAAATTTTCAGTCCAAAGGGGCTTTATTCCTGAAGAGCTATTGTTTTCGTTTTGCAATTTTGCGTGGTTCACTATAAATGACCGTTTCACTTTTCAAACTGTTGCCACCAAATGTTAAGAGTCCTGCATTACATTTAAAGAAATTAAATAATGAAAAATCTGCATAAATGTTTGTATATTTCTCGCATTGTGATAAAACAACGGTACATTGAGCCATCGAATTTTTAACGACGTAATCCTCCTACGAATATGGGAATATGGAAGCCCAAATTTGAAGCTTGGAATTTATTTTATGATCGATTTCCTCTTTTGTAAAACTTTAACGAATTTTTGATTAACAAACTCAAGGATTTCAAAGCGAGCCATGGCAACGTTGTACAGAAAAAGCATTTTTAATCTCCTACGCGCGAGACTCTGCATCGGAAATTCTAAAGATATACGCTCAATTTAAAAATATTTTGCGATGTTGCTCTTGAAATGAATTTTATAGTTTACGTGCGAAGAACGTGATATTTAATAAATAAAGGTAACGGACAAAATGTTAAGAATTAAACGCGCCTTTGGACGTAATTTAAAATCTAAAAGATTTCAGATTTCCTTTTTTTTTTTTTTTTTTTTTTTTTTTTTTTTTTTTTTTCCCTCCTGTTGTTGTTACGCAGTTCCCTATCATATTTCTTACAAAACATTTCTACTGTTGAAAACGAAAAACAAGCAAAAAACAAAACAAATTGCAGAATTCAAAGAAAACACTCTATTAATTTCCGCTATCACTTTCGAGTGGACATACGCAGTAAATTCTGTACGAGAACCATGCGGCTCTTTGTCGTTATCATATTCTGAACAATTGCTTGCGTCACTTTTGCTATCATTGTTAAAATTTCTAGCTATAAATTTCTGAATTTAATTATATTTCAAAATTTGCTATGCTCTAAATAATTTTTATCGTACATGCAAGCATCAGTTTCCGATTTGGCTAGTTTATATGAACAATTCGCCCACAAATTTTTGGGACTAAGTTTGTACTAACATACATCTTTAATATCTCTATAGGAACTATGAACAAAATTATAAAATCTAATTTAAAGCTAACAAAAACAAATAAGAACAAACAAACAAACAAAAGCACGATGTTCATCGCCTAACGCCGCATCATGTTTCTCAGCGTAAGATATGTGCAGGTTGCTGTACGAAAATTATTTGGCAGGTGAAGAATGGAAATATATAGTTACAACTGATGCGGCTTCGATATACATATCTGATTGGAATAGAAAAAGATTCATTTATTACCGAAAAAGAGGAAAAAAAGTATGAATATAGTGATTCAGAGAAAACAAGGAAAGCTTTTCCTAAAGAGTTTATTTACTCTTATAACGGAAAATTTAAAATAAGGAAAGTACAAAAAAATTTCGAAATTTATACGGATTACCACCAGAAATATGTTTTAACACCTATTTTTAAAGAAGTAATTTATCCAGACAATCAAGACAATTTATCCTTTATCCAGACAATCTTCAATGTAATAAGTTCCGTCAGAATAAGACTCCAAGCCATACCTGTAAATCTACTCTATATTAAAAAAAATGAAAAATGAAACCGAAAAGAAAGCGCACTCTAAATGCATCCTACCCAAGTCCCCTGATGTGTCTCCTATGGATTACTGTTCATCTGGACTTTTAAAACAAGCTCTTTATAAGCGGCATTTCAAACATTGGTTGGACTCAGGAAGATTGTGAAAGAGGAGTAGAGGAAAAGAACATTTATCTGGAAATCAAGATGTAGTATGATAGTTCAATAAAAGAGCTATCAGGCTGAAATATTAAAAATTAAAATTCTAAGATTTGTTTATATATAAATCTTTGCAAAATTGTTACAAAAATGTGTGAACACTCTCTCTATATATGCATGTTTGATACTACCATTTGCAATGAAACATAGAGGCGCACAACAGGATGTTATAGCAGTCTCATGTATAACATTTCTACGTTCTACGTCTAATCGTTTTTGAGTCGTGCGAAATACATACGAACAGATATCACAAAAGAAACCAATCTGAATCCATTTTATAACCCTTTTGAATTAAAGAGTACATTATTATGTGAGTACATATACAGACGTCAAAATTACAAATACAGACGTCAAAATTGTCAAAATGTTTAACTCATTTTGAAACATAATAAAAAGTAAAAAATAAAAATCTGTCCTGAATTTTTGTAGACTCACTGTGTGTTAACTTCTGGTCATCTCAAGCATGCTTATCTTCTTAGGATTTATCAGATATAATGAGAACAATTTTAAAAGGAAGCAAATATAAGGAAAACAACAAGAGAAACAAATTTTTATCGAATTGAAATGAAAGTGAAACTTACGAATACTTTAACAAAGGTTTAACATCAACAAATAATCAGTGGTGAGTTGTGATATGTCTACGGTGAGCGCATTTCTCCTTAAGTGGAAAGAATAAATTATTTCATTTATTCTAACTAACGTACAACTTTTCAGCGTAAGCACACTAAGGAGAAAAAAAAAAAAAAAAAGACAGTTCTATATCTCCCTTTCTACTAGAATGATTGCCGAAATTCAAATTGCGTTTTTCATGTATATTAAATTTATATATACACTGTTCTAATATAGGTATTTTGACACAAAATCGGACTTTCTTTGAAATGACATGCCAATTTTTTTACATATATTTCGATTCTACGATTCAAATTATGTCTAAATGTTAATTTTGTAAAATTTGGTGCGAAATTTACGGAAAAATTCAAAAATTTATCTTGGCGCCTTTTTTCTCAGTTTGCGCCAAGAATAATTCACTTGGCGAACTTCTTAATATATGGCAACTTATTTTCCTTTCCCTTCTACTGTGCAGGACCGGAAAAAAGTCACGGCGTTCCTCGCTTTTACATTGTGCATGAACGGTAAAAAAATCACATCGTTTCTACTTTCAAGTAATTTTAACAAAGTACCTAAACTACATTTGGCGTTATAACAAAATATGCCAAATTTCAAAAGGCGCCAATATGTAAATTCGGTGGCCTCCGATAACATCGCGGCAAAAACATCGCGGACGAAAACGTCGCGGAGAAAACAATGCAATGCGAAAACGTCGTGCTACAAAACATCGTGGGAGAAAACATCGCAAAGAGAAAACATCGCAGTTCTAAAACATCGTGGTACAAAACATCGTCGTCGAAAATAAAGCGGTTCAAAAACTTCGCAGTTTAAAAACATCGTCGTCGAAAATATCGTGGTAAAAAATAAAGTATCTACAAACCATCGCATGACAATAACATCGCAGACATGCTTTTTTCAGGTTTTAATAACTGTAAATGGATATTCCCATAATGATTTGTGAACGCAAGATGAAAAGAAGGATAATTTTTACTTTCATATTCTTTATTAACTAATAAATGTTTCCTGAGAAAATAAAAAAAGAAACTTAGTCATAGAAAATTAATGCAACTTAAGCATTTAATATAATTTTAAACCGACATAGTTAACTAACAAAGGCCATTAATAAATCCTTTTTTATAAAGTTTTTACTGGTAATTTTTCATGAAAAGTATAATCTATAAGTTGCATTTAATTTTCTATGCTTAAGTTTCTTTCTTACTTTTTCAATAAACATTTATTAGTTAATAAAGAATATGAAAGTAAAAATTATCCTTCTTTCCATCTTGCGCTCACAAATCATTATGGAAATATCCATTTACAGTTATTAAAGCCTGAAAAAATCATGTCTGCGATGTTATCGTCACGCGATGAGTTGTAGATACTTTATTTTTTACCACGATATTTTCGACGACGATATTTTTAAACTGCGAAGTTTTTGAACCGCTTTATTTTCGACGACGATGTTTTGTACCACGATGTTTTAAAACTGCGATGTTTTCTCTTTGCGATGTTTTCTCCCACGATGTTTTGTAGCACGACGTTTTCGCCTTGCGTTGTTTTCTCTTTGCGATGTTTTCTCCCACGATGTTTTGTAGCACGACGTTTTCGCCTTGCGTTGTTTTCTCCGCGACGTTTTCGTCCGCGATGTTTTTGCCACGATGTTTTCGGCTGTAACCGTAAATTCACGTATATCGTAGGAAACTTTGAATAAAAAAACTCTAATTTTTTGCAGGTGTACTTAGAAGCACATCTACTCTAAGATGATAGTAAAGATTGTATAGGTTATAATTCAAAATTTTTATCGAAAAATTTATAAAAATTATTTAAAAATACAAATTTTAAAAATAAATGGTAAAAAATGGGTGAATTTTATTTTAAATGAACCTAAATTTTGAAATGTGAAAGGAAGAATGAAATAAGTTTAATAAAAAATGAGCTAGATATTAATTAATATATATTAAATTAAATTAACACTGAGGAGCTGAAATTTTGAGAGCTAACTTTTTGAAAACTATTCGTGCCATTTTTACAAAACTTGGCAGTCTGGCATAATTTGAGTCGTAGAATCGAAATATGGAAAAACTGCCATGTTATTTCAGAAAAAGTCCGATTTTGTGCCGAAATTCCTATATTAGAACAATGCTATGTATAAATCTAATACACATCTGTAAGTCGTGCTAAGAATTGTGTCAATCGGAGTAGAACGGGAGATATAGAACTGCCCCCCCCTTTTTTTTGGCACAGTGTACCAACAGCTGCAGCTTCAGCTAGCATAAATGATTAGCAATCCATCTAATCGCACGAATGTTTAGCAATCTGTCTAATAATAAACGATTAGCAAACCATCTGATAGCGGAAATGATTAGCAATCCACCACACAGCATAAATGATTAGCAGCCTAAAGCAGCATAATGTGATGAAGAAAAAGCCAAGATTACACCAGTTTTCAACATTAAAAGTTATATGTACTGATACACCTTTTCGGTCACCCTAGTCGGTGTAGTTAGCGATGCTTGCCGTCGTATCGATGGGCCCGGATTCGAATTCCGGAGATGATTTGGATATCTTTGTAAATGTATATTCCGGAGATGACCTTGGATCTTTGTATTGTTTGCGGCAAGGGGATACTCAAAATACATGGCGAGCCGAAAGCTCTCTCGAGTGGTGTGGTGGTAAGGAGAAAGGAGTGTTAAACCCTTGGATCTATCCCCTGGGGGATTCTCCCTTAAAACTGGGATGGAACTGGCCAAAGTCATTTTGTCACCTAAACTGTGTTCAAATATTAATTCAGAAGTTAAACCATAAAAATCAGCGTTATATTTTCAAATTTTCACAGGACTAGTTTCGATGGTTTTACCGAACCACCATCGTCAGCTGCAAAAGCGTAAATCAACGAGATAGGATATAATGATTAGATAAGATAAGAAAGCCTGGACAGAAAATAAGCTAGTGGCGCTATCTGTTGATGAAACCAGAACTAAAACATAATTTCTTTAAAGGCTGAAGGTAAAGATGGATTGGAATTCGTTAACTAGAACAGAAAGATTTTTCCCAAGAAAATGACAAACGCTATTGTCAGAAAAGTGAGATAAATCAAAATACAAAAATACATTTTCGATCTGAAACGTGAAACTTTAACTGTGTAGTCCCTAGGATTTGAACTATGAATCTTCCGCTGCTAGTTGGACGTAATTCGAGAGAATCTGATTATTTCTTACAAAGTATTATTTATCTTATTCAAAGAAATCTACTAATCAGCACACATTTAAATAAAATATTTTAATGATTACACACACAAAAAAAGTAGTGTTTGTAAAACGAAATGCACTGTGTCAAATATTCGTTTACTATATAAATAGTTACTGCGTAAATGAATTTAGAAAAATATCCAATGCTTTAATATCATGTTTTAAATCCTTCGATCTTTTGATGCTTTCCGAGTTATCGGTTTTATCAAATCCTCTTACTTCAATAGAATTTTTTATGAATGGATTACGAATCAAAATACTTTATTTTAATCTTTTTATGTAGGAATAAAAAAAAAGTAAACGTTAAGTAATTATAATCATTAATTCCCATAAATTTAACACCTTCATTTTAAGTACTACTTTTTTCGATAATTTTATTTTTAAAGTATTTCTTCTTTTGCTTCTATTCAATAAGTTTTAAAAAGTGGCTTTGGTATATTCTTACGTTTCTCGGCTTAAAATTAAAAATAACCTTCACAATTAATCTTTCGTTAATTGCATTGTTTTATCAAATGTTTTATTTTATAATATAAGAAACAATTTTTTTTTTACATTCGCAATCAATTTTATTTCTTTAATTGAAATAATTAGTTTTACTTAAAGTGATTTTTATATTATATCCTTAAACGATTTACTACCGAAATTCTGAAATAACTTAAGTGAATAAAAAATTTTAAAAAAATAATAACAAAATCTAAAAGTTTTCAGTTTTTATATTACGCTCAAAAGGGGTGTTTTTTTTTTTCAACGTTTTGTGTGTTACCTTTATTTATTAAATATCATGTTCTTCGCTCTTAAACGATAAAATTCAGTTTAAAAGCAGTATTATGGAATATTTAAAATGAGCATATCTTTAGAACTTCCGATACACAGTCTCGCGCTGGAGATAAAAATGTTTTTTCTGTACAATGTTGCCATTGTTCGCTTTGAAATCCTTGAATTTGTTAATCAAAAATTCGGTAAAGTTTTCCAAAATATGAAATAGATAATAAAACAAATTCCTTCCAGATGCCCATTGTCATGTATCTGGTTTCGGTCGTCCAATCAGCTGCCTACCTCGCGGTTTTCAAAATGCTCTAATGTTCCTGATTTTTGTTTGGAAATCCATTTCACCTCCTTCGCAACGTTAGTCGGCTTAATACGTTTTTGTTTTTTAAAGTCGTTAACACCATTGTACTTGGCATTCAGTGTATAACAGCCAAGTCACTAATATGCCACCTTAACGCGTTTAAACAACATCTTTTTCCACCTCCGTGGAGGCCCACCAGCGGCCGAGCGGTAAAGTCGCTGAACACTGGTAGTTTGGTCCGAGTCCCGCGAACGGGCTGGCTGCATGGGTGATTTCGTGGTTTTCCCCATGTGTAACGTGTATACGACCGAGATTCCCTTAGAAAGTCCTCCACGAAGGCATCCCTCCCCTTAGGCAGATAGCCCTAGTGTGCTCTGCCATAATTAAATACACCACCACCACACCACCTCCGTGGCGATCTTAACAATATTCAATCTTTGCTTTTTACTTCCTAGTACAAAATAAAGGGAATATTGTAATCTCGAAAAATTTCGGGTATCGTATTTCAACGAAAATATTCATTGTGACTGCTCTCAAATCCAATTTAACGATGTTTTAGCGTGACATCTGTACGTACGTGACATCTGTAATACAATAAAAAACTTTTTCCCCCCCCCAAACGGATTGTAAAATGGATTTGAAACAGATTCAGAAGAGATTTTTTTTCATGACGTCTGTAATTACGTACGTACGTATGTATGTATCTTGCATAACTCAAAAACGAGTAGTAGACTCAAAATGTTAAAATTTTGTATATGGAACTGCTATAACATGTAGTTGTGCATCTCTTCCTTTGGTTGCAATCAGGCTCACCAAGCATATATAATTTCAGTTCTTGTTCTTTGTGATAAATTAGTTCTATAACCAAACTACCATAAGCAAAAAACTCACCTGTGCTTTTTAATTAACTTTAATTACGGAAACACAATTAAAATAAAACATTACATTTAAGGATTTTATAATTACACATTTAAGTTACAAAATAAACGAGGCAGTTTATTTAACGAGGCAGAACACCAAGTTTAGATTCTGATTCCAGTGCACTGACTGACAGGCTATTGCAATTTTTTTGCCTTAAAAGTGGTTGAATTATGTTAATCTTATGTTCCGGTTTAGGTTTTTATGCCTTTAGATAATCTGCATGCAATAGCTGTAGAATTATCAACACTTAAATGTTCTTTAAGTGGTACTAAGCCTAATAAAGCCGCCATTTGAAACTTAATAGAATAGTGAAGTAAAAAGTTTCCAGTTTTGTGCTCAGAAAAATCTGTCTTCCCGCTCGCTGGCTGGATTGCTTGTTTTTGCGTAGAATAATTTTAATTCGAAAAATTGTTTTTAAGTATATCTGGTGTTTTGTGTTTTTCTGTACTTTACAATTTTTAATGAAGATGTTTTGAGTTTTTATGCATTTTTGCCTTGCCGTGAAGCGAGAATTGAATTGGTTGAATGAGAAATATATCTCTAATGAATTTCGAAGAAATAGGTTCAGATGAAATGCAGCAAAACATTTGTATAATTTAACTTCTGACAACTGACATGTAACTGACATGTGGTGTCCACATAAGATTTTTTTTCTTCCTATCACTAAAACTCGTTGTTAATGAATTTACAAAAGATTTAGGTGAAGAAAACCCATAATCACTTGAAAAATCAGAATTGAATAGTAGCAACGAGCATACTGATGACCATATCATTGTCTCGAAAGATGTAAATAAATGTAGAGCGAGTAGTCGTGGTTCATCGAACTCCCAGTCGTATTCCAAACAAACATTTTCCAGTCCAAACAAGACATACACCAAGTTGGACGTAGTTCAAAGCGGATGCATTCCGAGGTACACTGCGGGAGGGGGGGAAGGAGACAGTTCTATGCCTCCCGTTCTACTGGGCCGATTAACGAAATTAAAATGCGTTTTCTGTGTCTCGAAAGCGCGACTTAGGATATATATTAGATTTATATATAGCTTTGTTCTAACATAAGTATTCTGACGCAAAATCGGACTTTTTCTGAAACAACATACCATTTTCTTTTCTTTCTTTTCCGTATTTCGATTCTACGACTCAAATTATGCCTATATAATAAATTTTGTAATTTTTGGTGAGAAATTCATAAAGAAATTTAAAAATTTATCTTGGCGAATTTTTTTTTTTTTTTTTTTTTTTTTTTTTTAGTTTGCGCCAAGAATGGCGAACTTTTTAATTTATAGCAACCTATTTTTTTTTCCTTTTTCTACATTGTCCGCGAGCGGAAAAAAGTCACCACCTTTCAAATTATTTTAACAAAGTGCGTAAACCATACTTTCGTTATTATCGCTTATAATAAATACACCAAATTTCAAAACGTGCCAAAGTGTAAATTCACGTATAAAAAAAAATATTTCTAATTTTTTTGCTGGTATGCTTAGAAATACATCTACTTTAAGAGTACGGCTAAACTTTTATAGGTTATAATACAAAACGTTTTTCGAAAAATTTATGAAAATTATTTAAAAATAAAATTTTTTTAAATAAAATAAATCATAAAAAGTAGGCGAGTTTTATTTGGAATGAACCTAAAATTTGAAATATGAAAGGGAGAATCAAATAAGTCTAATAAAAAAAGAGATATTAATAAATATATATAAAATTCAATGAACATTAAGGAGCTAAAATTTTGATAGTTAATTTTTTAAAAACTACTCGCGCGATTTTTACAAAATTTGGCCCTTTGGCATCATTTGAGTCGTAGAATCAAAATACAGAAAAAAATTGGCATGCCATTTCAGAAAAAGTCCAGTTTTGTGTCAAAATACCTGTATTAGACCAATGTTATATATAAATCTAACACATAATCCTAAATCGCGCTATCGAGATATGAAAAACGCGAGTTGAATTTCTTCAATCGCCCCCCCCCCCTTTTTTAGCGCAGTGTACCACTCTATAGATACACAATTTTATACTAACTGATGCTTTGTGTATTGCTGTTTGATACATGTATATTGTTTCGTATCCATGCTGTTGTTTACATAGTGGCTGTACGTTCACTTGTAAAAGAAGCATCTCTATGTGCCCGGTCTGCTCTTTACCACTACTAATACATTAATATTACTATCAAAACCTTAACGTTATTTGTACGCCACGTATTTTCTGGCTGGAATGTATGCTTTTCCACAATCCCTTTTCAGCTTCCAGACTATTCAAAATATAGTCTTATTATATTACGAGGTTCAGAAAAAATTGTGTAAAGATTAAATTGACACGCAAAATAACATTTAAGCACATCTGGCAATGCTATGTGAAATATACTCGGGAAAATGAACGACACTTTACTTCATTTTTTTTCACAACAAAGTTGGGGGAGGATGGAAACTGTTATGCACCCTAAACACACAAATTTCTCCTGTTGTTACTGTACCCTAGCCAAAAAAAATCCTGGATTCCTCTAGTTCTTGTAAAGGTTGGTTTCCAGAGGAATGGTGAGAGTTCGTTGTTTTCTGCCAAAGAAATTGGACGAGAGAAACAGAACAACTTGACAACAAATCACAGTAAGATCACCTAAAGCAAAGTCCTCGGAGTAGTCAAGGTTGCGACTTCTTTTTTATGACTTTAAAGTGCGTAAATAAAAAAAGAGAACTTCAAACATAAATGTCATTCGAAATGTAAACAATTTCTTCTGGAACGCTCCTATTCGGCTTCGTGCCAGATTTTTTATTTTTTGCAAAAGCGATCATTCGCCTCGGTTTTTTCAAGCTTGGATAACATACCATTGAAAAGAGTGAATTTTGTGGATCTAGATCTTACAGTGCTCCAATTAATTAATTACCTTTTCAAATGGCATTGCAATAAGCTCGAGTCATATGACTGTCTTTGCAGTATGGAGGTACTTAAAACCTCTCAACGTGAGCTCCTTGCATGCAGTGCAAGATTTACGTGTAAGGGCTACACAAGCTAGCTTTAGGACCCCCACTTTCTTGGGCTCCCCCAAAAAATAAAATATAGTATAAAAGGCTTATAAAAGGCCCCATATCTCAAACAGCTTAGGGCTTTATCAAGTCTAAATCCGGCTTTGCTTGTATGGAAGGGCGAAGGAAAAGGATGGGACAAGATTCTCGTAATCACTTTCCTGGGCTGCTTGAAGTCAAATGGTATGAAGATTTGCAGTACATATTTGTATTTGCTTTGGTTAAAATAATTCGGTTTAATCCATTGATTGAATACCTTGTTTGGGCAGCAAACTTAAAACGAAAAATGTTTTGCCACAAACAAAGGTACCCAGTAATACATCGCATCCTAGGTTAGATACATCTATAACTGCGTCAAACGGCGGATAATAGAAAATATTATAAATTGTTCTGTTTTTAACCCAAAGGAAAAATTTGTCCAAAAGGGCTATTAATTTCGTTTTAGAATTTTGCGTCGATTCACTATAAACGGCGAATCACTTTTAAAATTGTTGCCACCAAATTTTATCGCTCTGTATTATATTTAAAGAAATTAAATAATGAAGAATCTGCATAAATGTATGTATGTCTCTCGCACAGTGATAAAACGACGGTACCCACATCCATCCAATTTTGAATAATGTACATTTCCACCATTTGTTTTCTTATCGATTTCATATTTTGAAACACTTTAACTAATTTTTGATTAAAAACTCAACGATTTCAAAGCGAGCAATGGCAACACTGTACGGAAAAAAAAATTATCTCCAGCGCTAGACTGTGTATCGAAAATTCTAAAGATATGCTCTTTTAAATATTTTGTGATATTGCTGTTGAATTTAATTTTATGATTTAAGTGCGAAGAACATGATGTTTAATAAATAAAGGTAACACACGAAAAGTTAAAAAAACTCCCCTTTGGGAGTAATATAAAATCTAAAAGCTTTTTTGTTAATTTTATAAATTATGGTAAAGATTTATTAAGAAAGTAGTCGTTTTAGGTTCGTGACTGTCGTTGTGATGTCAAAAGAGAATGTATACTTACTTATTTTAGTCTCTGTTTTTACATACTTCCATTCATTCAGATGATAGTTACATCATTCAAGAAACTACGAAAACAAAATATTCTAAATTATAAGCTAATAAGTTTCAAAAAATGTCATGACCAGTCATGGTAATCATGCTACTGAGAATGCTAGTGGAGACTACATTTATAAATTAGAATGCTCTGCTGATCATCTTACTCTTGTCCCCTTCAAAAGCAATTTTTTTAAATACTTTACTACCAGTATACTTCTGCTTGAAAAATATAATTAACCCGGCGGAAGTCGCACCAAGAAAAGTTACTAGAGTGGGCGCGTAGGGTATCACATACCCCAATATTTAAAATACGATAGAAATAGTTTTATTTAGTTTTAAAGCTGGTTTCCTTGTTCTCGTGTATTATAAATACGTGAATAATAATTGGGTTTGAAAAAAATTAATTTCCAAAATAACCTTAGAGTTAAAATTAAGATAAATGAAAATATAAAAAAATAAACATCATGCCTCTAAGATTCATTGCATCTCTAATACACCATGCTTATTTTATTTCTTCACACTTTGAACGAAATACATTCATGTGCTCTTGGCACAGAATGTTTTCACATTTTAAACATTACATTCAAGTTCTTCTGCCCTTCGCGCGAGGGCAAAAAATTTATCACATCTTTCATACTTAGTTGTTTCGAATTTCATGTATTCGTTTTAATTCTTCGTCGAAACTTCTGCTTTTGTTTTGCATGCAGTACGTCAATTTCTTGGAAAAGTATTAATCTCTGCTCTTTGTTCAATACTTTTTTTCGTTAATTGTAATGCTAAGTCCTTCAAAAACAGACTTCTGCTTCTGGTTGGTGGATTAGCAGTTGAATGCAATATAATTCAAGCATTTATTACAGTGGAGGAAAGAAAATTACCATTGGCCACCTCCTTGTTATTCTGGCAATTGAATAATTGGCTGACATTTCATCCCCCATATCCACTGCTCCTTTAATCATATTATAAAAACATGTAATTCCTGACGTTTTATTTTCTCCAATAGTATCATCCATAGTATGATCGTTGTATAATGTTGAAAGCATAAGAACAGTTTTTCCTTTTTTAGGGACATTAGGAATTAATGTTTTATCTTTTTCGAATCCAAAACAGTGTAGAAAATATTCCTAGTTTCATCTTCAGTTTCCGAAATGTAATCTTCCTCGCTTTCAAATATTTCTAGTAAATCTTTTAGGCGTTGCATCTCCAATTCATAGGGAGTCATTCTTTTTACCTTTACCATAACGCGGTTAGAAATTTTCAAGAATTTAATGTCAAGTACTTTAAAATCACTTGCGAGTAGAAATATTTAATGTTACACTTTAGAATTAAATTTCTGAACTAAATATTCGGTCAGAAAAACACTTACGCGGACAGGCGCGTGGGGTGTGTCATACCCCAGTTCCAACAAAATACCGATAAATATTTTTCTGAAACACACAGACAAAGAAAAAGCGGTTCTGAAAGTCAACCACAATTAGAAACTCAGCTACTGAATGCAGCACAGAATTTCAGTTTCTCAAGTTAGGACTATTCCACTTTTATGTAAGGGTGGGGTATGATACACCCCACGCGCCTTCCCGCGGGTTAATCAATAGGAATTTAACTTATATTTAATGATATGGATGAGCCTTCCGATTCTTGCACGGCTATTCTCAGTTTCAATGTTTGCTGGTAAGATAAAGTCTGAGATCGGCACTTACATCAAGTTGATTTCGATCCTTTATTTTTATGTGAGTTTATAGTGAAAATCCTTTCTTAGACAAATACATAGAAGCAAAGTGAATTATAAACTTTAAAGAACCGTTTTACACTTCATTGGTAGGTGGGCCCAGAAGTTATGACAGTTTGATATTTTCAAAATCGCAATGGAAAAGATCGAGAACACAAGAAAATTTGTTATACTTACCACTTGGAAAATAACTTTAAAATTCTGACATTAGAGCTTCGAGAAGCGAACGCATATCATTCCATAATTCTTTTCCGGTAAGGATAAAATTTTCTATTAGAAACGATTCTGAGGCTGGAAATCGGTAAATCTTCCCAGTCTTACACATCTGACTCACAAACCAAGTTTCCTCTCATATCCCTTTACTTTTATATGTTTATTGAGGACAATCAAAGAATCATTTTGTAGACAAAGATTTAGCTCATTTATCGGGTCATTTATCGCGCGCATTAAGAGTATGCGTGGAATTCGCTATGACGCATTTACTAAAACAATACAATTTTGAAACTGTTGAAACTTGTCATCGTTTGACTAACATATTATTCAGCTCATCACCAACTTTCGTAAATATCGAACGCATTTTAGTACCCATACGAGATGAATATAATCAGAGTTGTCAGGACCAAATCAAACGATTCATTCAGAAATTTATAGTGAACAACTTTGCCGTCTAACTCAGAATTGATCAAAAAACACCCACGATGGGTGAATATCAAGAGAGCGTTGTTTCATCATGATAACGCTAGACCGCATACGGCTCGAGCAACGCTGCAAAAAATGAGTGAATTTAATTGGGAGCTTTTGCTATATCCTGCTTACTCCACAGATATTGCCCCAAGTGGTTTTCACTTATTTCGTGCCTTACAAAATTCTTTACTGGGAAAAAAATTAAATTCTAAACAGGATGTACACAATGAACTTTGATGTTTTTTTGCATCAAAACCAGAGTCTTTCTACAGCAATGGCATAAAACAGCTGCCTGTAAGATGGCGAGACATTGTATATAATGGAGGAAAATATATAATTGATTAAAATTTTAAATTGTGTTTTTTTTTTATATTATTTAAAAATTCACCAAAAAATGCTCACGAATTTACAGACTAACACAATAGTTTTGAGAACATATATGAAGATATGCCTGTGTACTTAGCCACATGTCATCAGCAAGAAATTATATAAAATCTCATTAGTTTCATTTACAAATAACTACATAATTTTGAAGATCTAGGAAGATTATTCGAGCAGGCTTTGAGACCATTTGTGATCGACGGAATCCATTTCAAGAAACGCTGCGATGGACGAATTAAAAATAGCCTTCACGTCATACCACCAGATACAGGTACTCGATAATCACGATAGAGCTTTCGTATAGCCGATTTATCATCATTATACGGGTAACAATCAAGCTTAGACTTGAAAATAGGTTGCATTATGGTTTCTTAATTTGCTAATACGAACGCTCAAAATAAAAGCAAAAAAGAGTCTCAACACAATAAATATCAAATGTCTTTAATTTTTCTTGAGTGTTTTAATTTGAAATTTAATTTAAAATAAAATGCGATGCTATATTGTATACCAGAAACTAAAAAAAAGATATATAAGAGCATTGGAGCATTAAATTTTAGAAAATGAGAGGAAAATTGTTCCTAACAAATGTGATACTTGTCAAGCACGAAATTGCACAATAATTTTGAATTGAAAATTTTTTCTCGGGAAGTTTCCATGAAAGTATTACTGTATATTTTGTAAAGCAGTATTTTATCATTTTGTACTAAATTAGATAACATTATCTCATTTAGAACTAGAATTAGTGTATAACAGGTCTATTTTTATCCCGACTATTAGTTTCGAAACGGAATTTGGCAGCGTATTACTTTTCAAACTGTTGCCACGAAATATTATCGTCCCGAATTACTTTTACGGTAATGAAATAATGAAGAATTTACATAAATGTATGTATCCTCGCACTGTGAAAAAACGACGGTACCTAGCGCCATCAGATTTTGAATAACGTTGTTCTCCACCCGAACCTGGAAGCCCGAATTTTTAATTTAGAATTTTATACTTCATATTTTATAAAACGTCTTTGTGACTTTACCTCTCATTTAAATTGTGGTGTAAATGCCAAAAACGAATGATATTTAATTAATAAATTTGATGCAACGTTAATAATAAAGAGAAAAAAAAACGTTTTGTAAGCCATCGTTGCACCATACATTCCTCTGTACTAAGAATGAAGTACGATGATATGATAAACTCAGAAAAGGCTGAAAAAAGATGTAAAATATATGCCAACACTTCATCGGGAACTCTAAACACGTGCTGCTTTATAAATGTTTGTAATTTTGTTGTGTTGTAGAGACATCAGGATTGTTTGGGAGATGGAAAATTAGCAACGCCTTCGCCGGGAATCGAACTACGAACCTCTGAATACCGGCTCAGTCTGCTGACCACTGCACCACGAAGGCGGGGGAAATACCTTACATACTCCCCCTTTTAAAGGGCGAATGAGGTTTTTTTTAGGGGACCCACTCGCCAAATCCTGGGTGTGGAGAGTCATCATCCAGAACCTTTTTAGTTCGGGCGCCACTGTAGAGACATTACGTTAATTGGAAAAGATGGACAGATGACAAATTAGCAACGCCTTCGCCGGGAATCGAACCACGGAACTCTGAATGCCGGCTCAGTGTGCTGACCACTGCACCACGAAGGCACGCTAGGAAGGCGGGAGAAATACTTTACAGTGTAATTGTACATGGCATATGTGCGAAGAAATTCACGCTTAATAATAAAGCTAACAACACAAAGGAAATGAGTTAGCAGGAGTGAGTGCAACTGCAGAGTAGTAGGCTGCGAACACAGCGAGAGCGTAGAAAAGCCTTAACAAACCTTTTTGGGCGATCTTTCAAATCTCAGTACTTTAGGAAAATATCCATTTTAAACGCTATCGAATGCAATTTAACGATGTTTTTGCGTGATATCTGTACGTAAGGACAGAATAAAATACTCTTTTCCTCCAAAAAATTATAAAACTGCTTTAAAATGAATTCCGAAGAGAATTTTTCGTGGCGTCTGTACGAACGTATGTACGTACGTACGAATCTCGCATAACTCAAAAACGAGTAGCCTCAGAACGTTGAAATTTTGTACATAGGACTGCTATAATATGTAGATGTGCACCTCGTATTTTGGTTGCAATCGGCCGTACCAAACGTATATAAATATATTTATATATATCCACTCTGTTACCCGGCTCAGTGATCTCAGTTTCTTTACTCTTATATGTTTGTAAATTGTACATTTTTTGCTTTAAAAATGATTGAATTATGTTGTTCTTATCTTCCGGTTAAGGTTTTTATGGCTTTAGTAAATCTTTATGCAATATTTTTAGAATTATCAACAATTTTAAAGTTGTTTAAGTGTCGCTAAGCCTAATAATTTTTTTGATGGCGGCCATTGCTCGTTTACCTTTGAAACAGCAGGATAGTAGATTTGTTGTCAATCTAGAGAAACGTAGCTTCGCAACAACAAAGATAACGCCTTCATTTATGATTGCGAATTAAATCATGCTTAATCCTTTCTGGAATTTTTTCGAGGAAATAAGCGTTTAAGATTTACTTCGTAATTTCTAATACAGATATTTTGAGTTTTTATGTATTTTTGTCTTGTCGCGAAGTGAGAACTGAATTAATTGAATGAGAAATACTGAATGGTCTGTGAAATGGTCTTGTTTTGTTTGCTTAATTTCTTTCATACATCGTTCTAGCTTTATTATAGTATTTGAATAGAACACGTGGCAACGATTAGATAATTCTTTAAATGATATAAATTTTGTGCATTCTGAGTTATAATATGAACGAAATATAATCCTGTTAAGTGAACCTAGCGCCAGAGTGTCGCTGTGGTAAACAATAGAGTGAATTTTAAAGAATGCATTTATTTTATTGTGGTTTATGCGCTGTCGGCGAAGTAGATTTAATTCAATCCAATATGTTTAAATGAAATGCAAGAAAAATTGCGTATAATTCACTTTTCCGTACAAGGAAGTCATGTGGTGTACACATCAGATTATTTTATTCATTATTAATTCATTATTAATTCCGGTGAACTCTGTAAGTGGTTTTTGGCTAACAGAAATCGGTGGTTGAAAAAATAACGGGTAATGTAATTTCCACTGTAGTAAAATATACGTACTATTACGCTTATAATGTATTTTATCTCCTTCTGGGAAGATATGAAACTGCCTAATCTTAAGCAGACAACAAAACGACGAAGAAACGTTAAACGTCTAAGGTACGTCAAAGCACTACATGAATTTGCAATTCTTTGATAGATTTTTAACTACATTGCATCTTACGCAATTTCAAGAGATGATGCAATGATAAAAAAATATTCCTGCTAAAGCAGGATGTTTTTACAAATGTTACAAACCACGCATTACAATGTTACCACGCATTCATATTTGAATGATGTCATGACAACATATGGTACGTTCGAGCTGTCACATTCATCGTTTTACGGTACGTTGTCTCCTGTTGAACATTTTGTAATTCTTAAATTTTCACCAATTTTTAAGTTTCAATTTTTGATAAAATTTTGTGAGTCATACACTTATTTTATATGTCATGTATTTAAATTATTTTTATATAACAAAAACCTGTTGTTCGGTGTATCATTATTTTGCATTAACTTTTATTAGCACAAACACGCAATTTGCCCAGAAGGGCTATTCATTTCGCTTTGGCATTTAACGTCGTCCACTATTAAACAATGCTTCACTTTTCAAATTGTTGCCATCAAATATTAGAGCCCTGCATTATAGTTAAAGATATTAAATAGTGAAGAATCTGCGTGAATGTATGTATGTTTCTCGCTTTGTGAAAAATCGACAGTACGTCTAGAGGCATCCCATTTTGAATAACGTAGTCCTCCACTCGAATATGGGCATCTGGAAACTCAAATTTGGCATTTTGCATTTGTTTTATTATCCATTTCATATTTTGTAACACATTAACGAATTTTTGATTAAGAAACTCGACAATTTCAAAGAGTGCAATGGCAACAGTGTACGAAAAAAAAAAACCTTTTTATCTCCAGCGCTCGAAACTGTGTATCGGAAATTCTAAAGATATGCTCTTTTTAAACATTTTGCGATATTGCTATTGAATTGAATTTTATCGTTTAAGTGCGGAGAGCATGATATTTAATACATAAAGGGCTTAACACAAAACGTTAAAAAAACGCCCCTTTGGGCGTAATATAAAATCTGAAAGCTTTCAGATATGTATACCTGCAATGAAAGCACAAATTTGGAAGCACTGCTGAGATTTAGATGCGAAGCTACTTCATGCTTAGAGCGTCCATCCATTTTGAAGAAGAAGCAGTCGAGCCGGATGAAGTTCCATATTCATTTAAATTCGCATTGATGGCCACAATTCACTTGGCACTTTACTCGTGCCTATTAAAGAACATTTACATATTTGATTACTGTTGCGATAGGAAGCAAGCAGAGCGAAATTGTCCAAACAGTGCACAGAGAGAAGTTGAAGTGAAAAAGTGACGTCTCATATCAGAGAAAGAAGGGAGGGAGTCAAAAGTTTCAGTTTTAAGTTTTGGTTTATAATTTGGTGATTGGTCAAGAGACATATGCATTGCGCTTTACGTAAAATCACATGATTAATTTGATTGACGCTGTTTAGACTTACGGCGTTATTAAGACGGAGAGAGGAAGTTTCCAAATTAAATAAAAAATAAAAGATGTTATAGTCAATTAAATTTAGAAGTTTGCTTTCATATTTTTTATCTTACACGCAGACACACACACATATAGTATATATATATATATATACTGTAAGTACTATAACTAAATATGACTTTAACAACCTGTTACAAATCGATGGCAAAATGTTTAGCTTTATATCTTGTCTATGCTATCGACTTTACCGAAAATAAAATATGATGATTATGATACAACTTGCTGGCAGCATATAGATTTTAAACATATATTTTTCTAATAATGTTCAAATGAGTACTTAGTATGATTTTTTAACGCGTTTTCAGTCCAAAGGGATTTGAATCCCGAAGGACTATAGTTTCGTTTTGGCATTTTGCGTCGGACTCATAAATGTCGGTTCACTTTTCAAACTGTTGCCACAAAATGTTAGAGTCCTGCATTATATTTGAAGAAATTAAATAATGAAAAATCTGCATAAATGTATGTATATTTCTCGTATTGTGATAAAACAACAGTACATAGAGTCATCGAATTTTGAATAACGTAATCCTCCAACGAATATGAGCATGTGGAAGACCAAATTTGAAATTTGAAATTTGTTTTATGATCGATTTCCTATTTTTTAAAACTTTGACGAATTTTTGATTAACAAACTCAAGGATTTCAAAGCGAGCAATGGCAACGTTGTGCAGAAAAAACATTTTTATCTCCAGCGCGTGAGTCTCTGTATCGGAAATTCTAAAGATATGCTCGTTTTAAAACTATTTTGCGATATTGCTGTTGCACTGGATCTTATGGTTTAAGTGCGAGGAACATGATATTTAATAAAGAAAGGTAACACACAAAATGTTAAAAAAACGCCCCTTTGGACGTAATTTAAAATCTGAAACATTTCAGATTTTTTTTTTTTTTTTTTTTTTCCTTATATTTTTCTTTTGCACCATTTTATATTAGAAAAAGAAAAGCAAAGCGAAATTTTTAAAACTTTTAATTTGAATTTCGATTTTATTCAACACTAAAGATTTAATTTTCTGAGATAGCAAAGGCAGGGGCTACTTTTATTTAAATATTTGCTTGTTTTTTTTAAACATTTTTAAAACGTTTTTATACTTTTTTTAAAAATTAGAAACATTGTAATGATAAACGCTGTTATGAGGTATCGCTTTGTAATCTGAGATTTTCAGACTGCAATCTAATTTCTTTTTCTTTTATTAACGATATTTGAATTGCAAATTTATGACGAATAGAAAGGTTTACCTAATAAGAATAACGCAGTCTTACAAAATCACATTTATTCTTTTACATTCCAACCCATTCCTCATTTTATTCGTTTGAAAAACAATATTTTGTTTTAAATGGCCGGTAGCAACGTCATGCTTTGTGTTGTATCTTTTCGAAGAGTCTCACAAAAATCAGAATAATGTGTTCGTTTCAGTGGGGTATTCGAGAATATTGTAGTGGCACCTGACTCTCTCTCTCTCTCTCTCTCTCTCTCTATATATATATATATATATACAGAGAGAGAGAGAGAAAACAAGTTAAAAAAAATTCCTAATTCGTACGCCAAAAAGTTGCTTAGATACTGTGGTTCCGTTGACAATATTAACATAAGTAAAATAAAGTGCAATGAAAGGTGTAAATATAAAAGATTAACTAAATAATATTTATAATATTTAAGTAATATTTGAATATTTACAACGAAAATTTAATACTAATTGTAAGTAATATGCTGATCAAAGTAAGGCATATTTTAAACATTAGAATTAAAGTTAGATATATAGATATACATATATAGATATGTCAACAAGTTTTTTTTCCCTAATCAAACAGTTATGTTCTTTTTTCAAACTATAATTTACTTTTCGATATTTTGACATAATCTTTTTTTATGTAATTTTGTATTCAAGAAATGAAATGTGTTAGCAAACATCAAAACTTTCGAAACTGAAATTTCGTTTTTGATTTGAGATTTAATTTAGTACTTATTAATAATAGTAACGTTAAATTTATCAACTGGACGCGCTAGATATATTCGAATCGAATTTCTGATTAAAATAATTTGTTTCTAATGATTACAAGGCCACTTGCTCGCAGCCGCTTAAAATGGCTATCATAAATAATAATAGTAATAATCATAATGATAATTTTCGTGAGTCCAATAATTTTACGGGTCCAGCCTATAATTAATAATAATACAGATGAAGGATTGCGTATATTGCTTTTAAATCACTCAGTTAGTTAATCACGAAAAGAAGAATTATACTTGAAAGAATTTAATATTTTACGCTTTGCCAAATGGCAACACTTTGGCGAGGGGGAAATAAATTTTTTTTATTTCCGGCAGTGGCAAAATATTCCTTTTGAATCACTGAGTTTTCTTATTTAATTTAAAATATAATAAAAAATAAATAAAAATCTGAAAGGTTTCAGATTTTAAATTACATCCAAAGGAGCGTTTTTTTAACATTTTGTGTGCTACCTTTATTTATTAAATAATTTTTTAATAAATAATAAAATTATTTATTAAATATCGTGTTTTACGCACTTAACATTCAGTTCAACACCAATATCGCAAAAGAATTTTAAATTGAGCATATCGTTAGAATTTTCGATACACAGTGTCACGCGCTGGAGATAAAAATGTTTTTTCTGTACAACGTTGCCATTGCTAGCTTTGAAATTGTTGAGTTTGTTAATCAAAAATTAGAGTTTTTATTCAAAATTTTCGAAAATATACATGAAATTACATATTGGCGCGTTTTGAAATTTGGCATCTTTTTTTTTGAGCGATAATAACGCCAAATGTGGTTTATGCAATTTTGTTAAAATTATTTGAAAGTATGAACCATGACTTTTTTTTCCTCTCGTCTGCAATGCAAAAAATTCGTTAAAGTTTTGCAAAATATGAAATCGATAATAAAACAAATTTCAAATTCAAATTAGGGCTTCCATATGGCCATATTCTATGGAAGATTACGTTATTTAAATTTTGATGGCTCTATGTACCGTTGTTTTATCACAATGCGAGAAACATACATATAGTTATGTAGATTCTTCATTATTTAATTTCTTTAAATATAATGCAGAGCGATAATATTTGCTGGCAGCAATTTGAAAAGTAAACAACGGTTATCGTGAATCGACGCAAAATGCCAAAACGAAATTAATAGTCCTTCTTTGCAAATTGTCCCTTTGGACTAAAAAACATTGTTTAAAGTATTTATAATTTGGCATTTTTGGTTTTCGAATTAGGAAAAAATGAGCATTTCTGAGAAGTATGATCAAAATTATATTCTCTGAAACCATTACTTCCACAGAAAACGAAAATCATCGAACGTAAAGTGATCGCCTTAGGGAAACTTCACTGCACATTATTTTAGTTTTAATTAATTATGGAGACTTAATATGATTGTATTTAATTAAAACTAATAAAGTTGAAATTAATGAATATGTAATTTTTTCATATTTTTAATGCTTTTGTGTATAACGTTTTAAGGAACACGCATCAAATACCAAATAACACTTTCAGAAATTCCAAGGTCGAGAACAGAAATGGGTTTGAAAGCCTAAACTGTAAATCCATTTCACCTTATCTTTGCCTTTGTTTCTTTTGGGGGCAAAGTGGGGGTAATTTGGCAATTTAATGCATTTATGATTTCCATCGTCTATTCTTTTCAGTGGTTATGTCCACTTGTTTACCTTTCTTCTGTAGTCAGACAGGCTGGCTAAAAATTCGAAAGGTGCTTTAAAACCTCTTTACCCTAACTCTCCCGCATTTATGTGGGTGCCATTCTTGATGGAGCTATCAACTTCGAAGATAGCTAATTGTACAAGATGTCCAGGGAACAACAACTTGTTTCGGATTCGATACCATATTGGCGGCAGTTTACCAGTTGGTGAGGTCTGAGGCGACTAGGAAGATAAAAACACCTTATTTTGTCTCGGCCATACACCGAAAAGACAGGTCGACGACGAAGTCCACGACGGGAGCAACACTGTCCATTGTGTGTATCTTTTAGGAGGGATGGGGTAGGATGGTAGTTACCAGACAGTCTGAAGCTCTTCATCGTGTGATATAGACCATGATAATTGCTGAATACTTGTATGTGACACGAAGAATCACCTTTTAGTGGGGATGCTTTTGTTATGGGTGAAGTGTCGCCTTCGGATAGATGTCTTCGACATGGAGGATGGTCTTCGACGCCATAAACTGACCAACCAATTAATCTCACCTGGCTGTCAAGCTCGAAATCTTGGCAGGCAGTGAGTAGCGTTGTTTTACGATGCTTAACTGGATCTTTTTTTGAAGATGAATGAAAATTCCAATGAGCTGGGGAATGACTTTAGATAGCTCCGGAATTCTCATTAAGGGACAACTAGAGGAAATACTTGTCGCGCTTTCAACCTCCCTGAAGACATTCCAGAAGGGTTATTCATGCAGTGATTTTTTTCTATTTATAACTTGATAAAATCACAAATCATGGGAACTTGGGGACAAAGAGACTTAATTTTGAGAAATGCTTCGATTTGGTGAACTAATTCTATTCAATAATATTAATATAATAATTAATAATTAATATTCAAGTATTGCTAAATCGAAGATTTTCAACGGATTTTAGCTGACTTTGCATTTGAAACAAGAACACATTTTAAACTAAAATTTTTATAAACATTTATTAATAACACATATGTATATAAATAATATTAGTTATAGTATTTTACTAACATAAAACCCATTCCGGTGAGTAGAGTTGTTAAAATTGAATTATCTGAAATATAACAGTTTATATTCGCTGTTATTAAAATGTTTTAACAAATATAGATTTATAAATTCATATTCAGAGAACCATTACAGACCACGAAGTTTTTAAGTATTTTTTATCTTCTTTTTTCTTTTCTCAAATTTTTACTTGTATTAAAAATTTAACATATTGCAAAGAAAAATTTCATTTGATTTTCGAAAATATTATTTTTAAATATTATTTTTAAATTTAAAAGAAGAAAAAAAAAGGTTTCGCTGATATATTTTAAATCTGAAACAATTTGTTGTTTCGCAATACAAAATTTAAAATAGTAAAATTATTTTACAGATTTTTATGTTTTATGAAAACACCGCAATTTCTTCGAAGTATAATGAATTCTAAAAACATTTTTCAGTACATATCAGATGAGTTTTGTTGTTCTGTCAGTAAATTCGTAACATGCGAAATACTTCCAGTATTCCAAGAGAGGATTTTTGAAATTAGTTTTTATTTACGAGATATCACGAGTTCCCCCCCTGACATTTTTTAATACCTTGCAACTCTATTGATTTTATTATTAATTTTTCCAGTTTTATTTTTAAAATATAGGTTCGGTAATTTTAAAATTTTAATTATCCCCAAAATACAAATTCATCGTTTCTTTTGTGCAAACACAGAGCCACAGTATTTTCTTCTTGTGATTAAGAGGAAACAAGAAGTTTAAGAGAACAATTTTGAAGGTCTTATATCACTTTACTCGTAAATTATATTAAAAATAAAGCTGTTAGTGAAGATGTATCCAAGAATTTGTCTAATAGAATAGAATAGTAAGTTCTGTTGCTGTCAGATGCCAAAATAGGGTTGAGAAAATTAGGAAGAAAATTGTCCATTGTTTAAAAAAAATAATATGTAAATATATTGTAGTATAAGTAGCTAAATACGTATTTTCTAATACTTTAGATAAATATATATATTCTGTAATACTTTGAAATACTTTGTTGATAAAGTATGCGATATACATATACTTCTTCTGAACAATGCTATAGGTATTTATTTGTACGTTTAGTTGCAGAAAATACTTAATATGTGTTATTCAGAAAACAGTATTATCCGTAATAGCAACTAGTTCTCTAGTTTTATCTCGACTAGTACGCATAACTATGGCTCTGCTCTCGATAGGAAACGAGATTAAGAATTAATAATAAAAAGCGAAAACATATACTGTGAAATTATTTATTTATTATGCTTGTATATTTATCGGGGAGGGGAATCCTGTTTATTTCTTAAAACAGAACATTGTATTCCAAAATACAGTTTACGCTGACCTAAAAAAACGTTTGTCCTTCCGTTAAAAATAAGGGCGTGAAAAAATACGGGGAAAAAAGGTCTCGTCCCCTCCCATCAGAACAGTTAAAGCGAACCAAGTCAAAGAAATCCGAATAATTATGTTCCGTTCTTACGTTGTGGAATTCTGTTGTTTTAAAAATCAGCTGTGCCGAGAGTTCTTTTATTTATTTGTTTTTTACCGTTATATTTGCGGTTATGCCAAATGAGAAGACGTCGTTGCCAAAATATGTGCGTAAAAAAGTACCGGAAAAAACTGCACGTGCGTTGAAAAGCTCAGAAACCTCTCAGTCGCCCTTGATTTTAATGCGCTGTTTTTGCTCATCGACATTGAGTTTCTAATTTCGACTTTGCGCCATTGTATGGTCGTTGTTTGACTATGACTAGATTCATACATTATTCGAATTATATTTTTAATTTCACTCAAATTTTAATTCGTACTTTCTATTTGAGTTTTATATTATTCGGATAATACAGAATAAATAAATTATTAATTTACATTTAATATAGAAAACATCGTTTATTTTATACGTTATTCGAATTATTACTTTTAATTCCTTATACAGATAAATATAATATTAATTATTGGTTCCTGTATTTTGTTAATTATCACATAATTTAGAAAAACTAGGATTTAAACAAGATAATAGTTAAACATTATATACATGATTTGAATTAGTTATTTGACTTAAGAGCATTTTTATTTCTGCTATTTATATATAAAGGTATTTGTCTTAAAGACAACTAATACGCAGTTTTGATGCACAAAATTCAGGTTGCGAAGCATATGTAAGATTAAATTTAAGTCGCTAAGATAAAGTTTTTGCCAAAAGTTTAATTGTACAGTACGACCAGTTGTCAAAATAACGAAGCTAAAATGAGATTAAGACTACTCATAATATTAAATAAATTACACTTAGGCTGATTGTTATCCAAATATCTAAAAATTTAGAATTTAGATATTTGAACAGCCGGGCACTTCTGAATTGTTTCGGGGGCATTTTGGTGGCCGTTGCTGATCCTAGCCTTTTAGATAGATGGCGCTGGAGGTGTTAACTTGTAGAGTCTTTTTTTTTTTTTTTTTTTTTTTTTTTTTTTTTTTTTTAAATAAAGCAGGAGACATGAAAAATGTGCAATGCCCTCTACCTGGAGCTCTCCAATATGCGGGAGAAAATGCCTTATATATCTCCCCCTTTTAATGAGCGACTGGTGATTAGGGAACCCAGTCGCTACATCATGGTGATGAAGAATCCATCATCCACCACTTTTTAGTTCGGGCGCCACTGTTGTGTCATTAGGATTTTTTGAAGCTGAAGGTGCAATACCCTCACCAACTGGACCTCTCGATTACACATCGAGTGTGCTACCGTTACATCCCGAAGGCATGAAGATAGGATGGTAAAAATGCCTTATAAACTGAAAAGAGAATAAAACAAATATACTGTGAGCTGCAAAGAGAAATGTAATAGCACTTGAATTCATACGAAAATATGAGCATCTGCAACACTTGAAATATTCACCTGAGAAGGGAACAACCACTGCAGTATACCAATTGAAATTAATGACAGGAATACTGCAAAAAATCCATGTGCTACTGGGGATGCAGAAAGATGCGCCGGAGATTACCCTACAATCAAAAAGACGATCATCATCAGCATCCAAGAATGAAAAAATAGGCTGCGCAGTTTCTTCAACTAAAAACTGTGCAACCTGCAAAACTGGAAAAAAAAGTTCATGTTAATTCAATAAATTTTACATCTTTTTTCATAAATGCTTTACAATTTTTATTAAAATAAAAATAATTTGGAAGGTATATTTATTTCATTAAATTTAATTTATGCAGTTAAATAAAAAAATTAATTTTTATATATATTTCTTGACACATTCAAGAAATTAACTGCATTGCACCAGCACGTTCCTTCTATAATTTGCGCAAGACGAATCATGCGCAGACTTCCGATGTTATGCCCTTCTACCATGCTCTACTGTAAGACGTGAAAATTAACGCTGGTTACGGTAAAATAAAGTAATGCGCATAATAACGTTCTACACTAGCAACCTTATTCCATTAAATTAAATAAAAATTAAGATCTGAAAGTGTTCAGATTTTAATGATCGCCCAATAGGGCTCTTTTAAAATTTAATGTGGTTTATCAGTAGACTAATATAAAAACGTTACATATCTTCTGTTTATTTAAAAAGGGGAAAAAATATGTTACTTAATTCTATAAAAATATTTCATAAAAAATTCATAAACATTTTCCTTAAAATGTCCCATTTTATAAAAATCAAATAAATCACATTTCATAAAAATATTGCTATATCGTTATTAAATGCATTTTAATTTAAATCAATGAAATTAAAATGTAAAAAAATAACATTTCTAGGAACTGCATCTCTTGCTTTTAATTTCTTAGTCTTCTTATCGGTAGTTAGACAGATTAAAAATGAAAGAATAATATCTTACGTTTTTCCGAATGGCAACAGGCTTGAATGAAAAGTTCAACAAAACGTATTTACATAGTACTACACAAAATCGCGTTTCGAGACGAATACCTTTGAGCTGTTAAAAAGAAAATTCGGCTAGCCTTTAATTTATGGCATACCTCACTATTTTTAACATTCATAGAATAAGCAAGTAACAAAGATCCCAATTTCAAATACTCGAGTATTATAACCGCAATATTTTTCTTTTTTGAGAGAAACCAAGAGATTCAGCACTGAAAGCACTGAAATGAAAAAAAAATATAGAAAATTAGAAAACATGTCTTGCTAATTACAGCAGTGCTACAAGCTTTCATAATATATGTCATTTGAATATATTTTACAACGAGTTTACATTTTAAATAATTTCAGTTAAGTATATTATTTTTAAAAAATACAGATTAAAATCATCAATATGTGCGTTATTACTTTTATATAATTCCTTTAAAAAATAAATATTTATACTATCAAAAATTGTCCTTGTTACTTTCCAGCTTAAACAATTTGTGATAGTTAGCTAATGGACTAATAATAGTTATATTTAAAAAGCTTATGTTTTCCCGAATGGCAATAATCTAAGAAATGATTAAAAGGGAATTTGGGTGAGGTATAATCTAGACATCTCTGACGATTACTGGCAAGTCGCGAAGATTCGCTCGCCCTAGAGCAAACGATATATTCTGTAAAATAAAGAAGTTCCAATACTATTGCTTTAAAAAAAGTATTAAATACACGTCTACTCATCTGACAGAATACGTTTCTATCTCTTTTAACGTAGAGTAAAACGTTCAAAAATAATACAGAAATGAATAACGGTATGTATGTTCTTTATTTCCAATATTTCTCAATAGATGGCGCTACAAGTACAGCTTTAAATTTTTTTATTTACTTTATTAACTTTTTGTTTTATTTACGAATGGCTTCCAGCAGTTTTGTTCCTTGAAGTAGAGAGATCTTGGTTCTCTCGAAATGCATGAAGCATTTTTATCGTGTTAACTATAGTCTACGATTGAAATAACTAACATTCATTTGCACAATTTTTGTTGGGGTTTAAATAGTGCAAATGTGTTCACTCTAGTTGTAAATATCTAAAATTTTAACTTTAAAAATGGTGCGGTTTTAGAAGTCATGTAATGGCAGGAAGAAAATTAAACATTAGAAAATTAGTAACATCAATTAAATAATCATGTATCAATGAAATTAACATATATTCATAACAATATTTTAATACATTAAAATACCTAACACAAAATTATTGATCTCTTTAAAAATTCCTCTTCGTAGGTTACCCTTCCTCATCAGTGGCTAAGTGGTTAAAACAACTGAATACTGGTAGTTCGGCTTGGTTTGGGCTGGAACTTTTCCCAATGCGTAGCATGAATATAAGGTAACTTTTCTTAGAAAATCCACCAAGAAGGCATCCCTTCCTTCAGACTGTTAGCCCTAGTTGCTTTGCTACATTCAAATAACCTAGCCTTGTATGTTTTCCAGCCTAGAGCAAAAATTTATGCATTAATAAACATGAAAGCTGGTGAAAATGTTTGAAATTTACAGAAAAATTTGTAGTCGAGACATAAAATATATGTAGTTTTTTATCCATGCAGTTATTTTTCTTAAAGTAGTCTTTTACTAGTATTTATTAATATCTACAAAAAACACTGCATTGAACTTGCAGGTACAAAGTTTAGCTTTTACCTAGAGTCCTCTATAGTGGCTTATGGCTTGCAATGAATTGCTTAATAATTCGAAGTCATTAGGATTGCAGATTTAGAAGATTCAGCAAAATGGTCAAATACCGACGAGAAGTTCTGAAAAATTTTATTAGAAGAAAAATAAATTACGAATAGCTTTATTTTGGTTAGAAAAGTAATCAGAAAATTAAATTAATATCCTTTTGAAAATATAACATTATAAAGCCTTCTATGTACAAATTAAGCTTTTTAATTAATTATCAACTTAGAATTCATCGCGTAAAAGTGCTTTACAACTTATATGAAATAAATAATATGTGTCTAACGCTACCCTAAGACACTTATTAGTATGGGTGTACTTGTTGTGGTTGCTTATACTCACTTGTCTGACGTAGTCATCCCAAACCCGCGAAATTCCTCGCGGCTAAGAGGGCAAGATTACGCCTTCCGTTGGCAACAGCCTTGAGCACCTAACAGGTGACAGTGCGATTTGGATCAGTTCCGCCCCCCCTCGATTTTGATGGAGAGTACCCCGGGAGGGGGAACGGGTCCGAGGGTCTCCCACCCTTCTCCCCTTCTACCAAACCACAGGACAGGACTTTTGGTTCGCCGCATATTTGCCGCCATGCCGCCCTGACGCTATACATTTACAAACATGCATGCCTTCTCCGGGACATGAACTCCGATTCGGGCAACATTACCTGGCATCTTCTAGAGCGCCTTAACATGATACAGAGGCCTTCGTCAGTTGACTGTGCCGGTGGGGCGCCAATCCACCGAACAGCCCGCAGGAACTTCTCATATTCATCGCCACAATCCATCACACTAAGGGCTGCGCGGGGAGCCGTCCCCCCCGGCACAGCGCTTAATATCTGCATGAGAGCGTTCCCGCAGCGAAGGCAAGGGACACGACAGTACCAGTACGGTCCCTGCCAAGCTCGCGCCCACCATAGGATGGACCTATGGTTCTAGTCCTGTGAAGGGTTCTAGTCCTTCTCCGGGATTCGAATCCAGGAATTTTGGCACGGCAGTCAGCGACACTAAACACTATACCGGTTGGACGGCATGGGGGTACTTAAAATACATGGCCAAAAAGTTACCCTCGAGTAGTTTGGTGGAAGCAGAAGAGAGATGGAAGACCCTTGACCCAATTCTCTGCTGGATTCTCCATTGACACCTACATAGTTACAGCTGTTGGACTGTACCTGTACGACCAACTGATGAAATTCCGGTATGCACCCGTTTCTGCCTGCATTTGTACCGGAGTATTTATGGTAAATGCTGCCGCTCTACAAGGTATACGATCCTTCATTTATCATCCCAAATTCCTAAAAAATCATTTATTAGTTTTTCAGAATTATTGCCATTCATGATTGAGATCTTTTATTTGTATTTCAAATTAAAGTGTATTGTTAAATTGTCTAAAAGCTATACTCATATTTCTTTATAAATCACATGTTTTTTTAATAACATCTATAATTTTTAAAATTTGTCATTCACACAGTTTTGCAAGTTTCTCATTCTACGAAGCATAGGTCTTTCATTTATCAACGAAGTCCTGTGTGAAATTTCTTTATACATCTGATTTATAACACACGTTAAGCATACTTTTTTATAAACATTTATCTCGTTATTTTAATTATTTAATGATATTTTTAATGTTATGTATTACATACATCGGCGAAGGCTAGTCAACTAAAATCAAGGATTTTCAACTAAGTCTCAATAACTGTAGACACGATCTTTGGAAATTTTAACGGCTAAATGCCATTAAAATTGAGGAATGAAAAATAAACTTTCCTTAAAAAACTGACATCAATTACAATTTCTTAGTTTTAGTTTTATTTCTAGAAGGATTTGGGGGTTCCTAAAATAAAACAATGCTTTCTTTTTTGGGGGGCGGAGGGGTTGAAGTTATACAACAGCTGCGAATGGTAGTTTGAGTGCACATAAAATTTGTCTTCAACGCACTATGGAGTTAACTCCTTATTTACCACGTACGATTCAAAATAATGGTTAATCGGAGGGCAGTTGAAAAATCTCAGCTAAGGATAAAAACAATATCCTAATTAACAGAAAAATGCTATTAACTACTCAAGCGATGCTTTCAAGCAGAGTAATTCATCTGTTTGCGTAAATTATATCAGCATTCAAAACAAACAGAACATATTATAATGTAGAAAGAATAACGATCAATAGAAAAATGTTAGATCTTTAGAATATTTAATGGATTGGCAATCTACCAGATATTGTGTGCTATCCCCACCGTTGCTAATTTTCCATTTCTCTTAAGAAAAATGCCGTGATTCGGAAATGACAGAGTAAAAGTTCAGTGTAATTATACGTAGTTAATTGAACTCGAAATAATCTTTTAATAATTCAAACTGCGAATATTTTGTTAACAAGTCCGGTTGCCATCAAGACGCTATAAATAATAATTAAAAACTTGTTAAGTCAGCTGCCCCTCACACTGTATAGTAGTAATCGTTATAACTTAAAACTGAAGGTCTTGTTTAGATGAACTGAACTGAAGATCATAAGAAGTGTCTGCAAATGTCTTAATATGTCGTTCGGGACGTAAATTCGAAATTACCTCTACTGCGTCTCTTACATTAAAAGTTACATGTCACTCTTTTCGATATTGGTGGCTAACGGTGCCGCGTGCCGTATTAGATAGAGTTCGAATCCTCGAGAAATCATGAATGCTTGTATATGTATAGTGTCTTTGCTGCACGTAGGTACTTTTTAGTACCATCAAGCCAGAAGTCCCTTTGCATTCATCCTCCTCTCCCCCTTCCTGAGTTTCCCCCCATCAAAATTGGAATAGAGCTGAGCAAAGATGGCCAAGAGCTTAGATAACGACTTCTTCCTCTCAGCATCTATGGAAAGTCCTATAAGAAGTCTAAAACCTTAACCAATGACTTCTTCCTCTTGGCCTTTGGATCCATCCTCTTTCCATGGTTTTCTCCATCAAAACTGGAATGCAGCTGAACAAACTCTTATAAGATATCCAAGAGCTGTCCACCGGCTCCTTGCACTTAGCACCTAGATAAATTTTCATAAGAAGTCTAACAGCTTGGTCAACGATTTCCCCTTCTTGGCTTTTGGATCCACCTCTCCGACATTTTTTCCATCAAAATTAGAACAGAGTCCAAGAGTTTGTCCACCGACTTCTTGTGCTTGGCACCTAGGTAAACTTCCATAAAAAGTCTAACAGTTTGGTCAACGATTTCCCCTTCTTGGCTTTTGGATCCACCTCTACTCTCCGACATTTTTTCCATCAAAATTAGAACGGAGTTCAAGAGTTTGTCCATCGACTTCTTGTGCTTGGCACCTAGGTAAACTTCCATAAAATGTCTAACAGTTTGGTCAACGATTTCTCCTTCTTGGCTTTTGGATCCATTTCCACTCTCCGACATTTCCTCTATCAAAATTAATACGGAGTCCAAGAGCTTGTCCACCGACTTCTTGTGCATGCTTGGCACCTAGGTAAACTTCCACAAAAGGTCTAACAGTTTGGTCAACGATTTCCTCCTGTTAGCTTTTGGATTCATCTCCACTCTCCGACATTTTCTCCATCAAAATTAGAACGGAGCTAGGCAAACTCTTATAAGAAGTCCAAGAACCTACCCAACGACTTCTTCCTCATAGCATGTGGATCAATTCCTTCCTCCACGAAACTTTCTTCGTCAAAATTAGAAGGACTTGGGCAATTTCCTATGATATGTTGAAAGGCTTGTCCAAAGACTTATCCTATAAGATATTAAAAGACTTCTTCCTCTTGGCCATCAGAAGGATTAGTCGCAACAAAAGCAAAATGTTTATGTTGTGTCATTGTTCATTTATGATTCTGACACAAAATATAAAAGTTCAATGCAGCTCTTTCGAGCAGAGTAAAAATGAAATACTCGCAATTTAAGTAAATGGGTAGTTCATGTAATGAGCGATTAACCACCTTTCAGACTTACGTGATTAATTGTTTTTGTGGTACTGTGATATCGGTTTGATCTGTAATATAAATTACCACATTTATATAATTGGCTCTATAGATTTAATATGTAATCTAACAAAGGAAGAGTCCAAAAATTACTAAATATTTAAAAATTTTCTGAATTTCCAAAGCAGTTTTCATTGTATATTACAAAATTATGCTGTCTCTTTTGCTTTTGAACGGTTGCTGCGAACTTTCAACTGTTCTCTAGCCCGCTATGAAGCTGCATATTTTTTAAACTGGAAGAAAAGCCAGCACAGGATTGTGTGACATTCTCGGATCATTATTATGTGTTTCATCTCCTGTAAACAACTCAGCCGCCATGTTCAGATGATAACGACTTATTTTTAGCATAAATGACCACACAGATTCCTAGACTTCAATCTCTACGAGTTTTCACTTCGGAACTACCTTGATATTCTTAATAATAGTTATTTTACTTTGTTAGACTTTCCTGTCCCTTCTGATTTCTCTCGCGTTTCCTCGCCAGGATGTAAATGAGTTAGGGTGAACGAGAGAGTATTTGAACTGAAATAGCGAAATGGTTATTCAGAGCGTGGTTTCGCTACTGAGAGCGCACGTTGTTAATTCTAGCCGCTGTTTGAGCTCTGAATCTCGACTTCGCATTCTTGCCGCTGAAATTAGCCTTTCGCAGGTTCAGGTTTCTGAGTCAACCTGATATGTTAAATCGAATTGTGTAGTCTTGCAAGTGGTTGGTGACTGTCTAAGCAGGTAAGTCCGTGCCGTCTGTAAACTATTGTGATCAATAAATGGACTTTAAAACCCACCTCCAGTTGTATTCATCTTCGAGTATTTGCGAGAAGTCGCAACACAGTCTATTAAGTACACTCGTGTCCATAAATTAAGGATAATTCGGAGTCACGCGGAAATCGAACTCTAAAATAAATATATCACCTGTAAAATCACTACACACATCTTCAAGAATCATATGCAAATTTCAGTAAGTAACCAGATGACACCGATGGTACGTCACAATGACGAGAGTGTAAGAGAGTGATATACAAGGAATACAGGCAAAGAAGTAAAATTGTTCGCAGGCGCTATATAAGCATTTCCGTGCAATAACCGAATAGTTATGACACAAAGGACGCATTTGGATGATTTTTTACGTGGTAGAATTATCGGCCGTATGGAATGTCGGCGTACCCAACTGGAAGTATCAGACGAACTTGGAATTGCCCAGAGTGTCATCTCCAGGCTTTGGCAACGATTCCAAGATGATGGTAATGTGAGTAGACGTTACAGCACAGGTCGCCCCAGAGTTACATCGCGGATTGAGGACCGGTATTTGGCTTTTACTGGCAAAAGAAACAGGCGGAGCACAGCCTCAGACCTGTCTCGTCAGCTCTCTTCAGCCACTGGTACGACAATTTCAAGGCAGACCGTGTACAGACGCTTAGGAAAGATTGGTCTATATGCTGGTAGACCTGTCAGATGCGTTCCACTTACTGCAACTCACTGTCGCCTGCGGTTAGCCTGGAGTAGAGAGCATGCATTGTGGACACCGCAACAGTGGGCTTGTGTGATGTTTTCCGACGAGTCCAGGTTTATCTTGCCGTCTCGCCGGACTTTCATATGGAGAGCTCCAGGTACCCGTTACCACCAAGAAAACATCATTGAACGACACCGTTACGGTGGTGCAGGAGTGCTCGTTTGGGGTGGAATTATTCTGGGTTCCAGAACTGACCTGCATGTTCAAATTGGAACCATGACAAGCCAAATCTATCGGGACGTCATTCTGGAACAACATGTACGTTTGTTTCGGGGCGCCATGGGCGCACAATTTGTGTTTATCGATGACAACGCCCGTCCTCACCGTGCAAACAGCGTAAGCGAATGCCTTCAATCGGAGGATATCACCCGTATGGACTGGCCAGCATTCTCACCGCACTTGAATCCAGTAGAGCACGTGTGGGACATGCTTGGCCGACGAGTTGCAGCCCGTCAACCTCCTCCTACATGTGTACCGGAACTTCGGACAGCATTGCTTTTTGAGTAGTGTAATATTCTTCAAGATCAGATCGATAATTTGATACTCAGCATGCCTAGGCGTTGTACGGACTGTATTGCATCGTCTGGGAGACATACAATGGATTAACAATCATACTAACCATGTAATATTGGTTTTTGTAAATAGTTTTTTTTTTTTTTTTTTTTTTGTTTGTAATTTGCTCCAGGAAGAAAAAATCGCTAAGTTTTTTAATAACATGAAACATATAGCATCTTTTTTTTTGCTCTTTACCTTTTGTTTAATAAATAAGTTTTACAAATAAAACAAATTTGTTTTCCTTCTAACTCTTCCTTTCCCTGATTTTGCAGTATCCTTAATTTATGGACATGAGTGTAGATCTAGTTGCAGTGTATGTTAGCAGAAAAAACTAGATCCTACAACCCCAATTCGGTCGTCAAGTGTTAGTAAAATGAAATGTTATTTCTGTTGACCATAAGTTTGTAACTCATCTTTAGGACAATGCTCAATAATGATAGCTACTATCCTGCTGTATTATAATATTTTGTGTTATTTTATAAATGAATCGCCAGCTGGTGGACATAACAATAATTAAAAATTCATACCGAAAAAATTTCTTTAAAATTTCTTAATATATTTATTTTTGTTGTGCATTCCAAATTCATAGAAATATGAATTTTTTAAATATTTATTGACTTTGGGAAACAAATGAAACATTTATAATGAGGGGGGGAATATCTGAAAGGGATCATAATTTAACGACGTGCACGAGGATTTGTTAAGTTTTTTTTACGCTTTCCTGAGATCGAAGTTTACCATTCTGTTCTTAGACTCACTCTGGTATGAAAAAAAAAATCATTATTGTTGTTGTTGCCTTTTTAACTTTATTAGTAAACATAGCTTTTTTTTCGTACTTTTTTTAAATAAAACTCAATAATAAAATCACAAAATTTTTCAAAGCAGCTTATTTTTAAATTCCTTGATAGAATGTTAAGTGTTGCCATACACTTTTTTTTTATATTCACTACATTATTTCATTAAAAATAAAACATGACAATAACAAATAAAAACAAATAAAGCTTGGTGTGAGTCAGAGGTCTCAAACGGACGGCCTCCGAAGCAATTTTATGCATCCCGCGAAAACATTTCAATCATGTATTTATTGCAAATACGATGTTACAAAGAAACGTAATTAAACTCGAAAATGAATAACGTATCACATATTGTAAAACGGAGCTAATTAAATTAGAATGTGATATAAATCTTGTTCATAAATAAGAAAATAGAGATTTTATTAATTTTTATACTTTTTTTTCAAAAAAAATTAGTCCAGTTACGATTTTTTTCGCTCAGAATAACCGTTTTCTTTGCGGATACATTTTATATATGAACAGAGATTCTTTTTCATAATTGAAAACTAATGAGAAAAGAACTCGATTGAAGGATAAGTATCTGAATTCCATGAGGAAGATAATACTTAATCAATTTTCTTCAAGGCTGCAAAGCTTATCAGATTCGAAATGTCATCAGTTGCCAAGCTGTAGTAAGAAATAAAGAGGTTTATAATTATTCACATACAATCAGACGAATTTTTATTTATACTTCGAAGAAAAATTTTGTAAATAAGACAAAGAGTCTAGATTATTATTATTAATTCTCAAGGTTGGTTTCATTGATAAATTTTTTCTAAAAACTTCGATATTTTAAATTTGTTTATTTTTGTTTTAAATTAAATTATTTAATGATTCATTAAATATGTTTAAATTATTCGAAGGAAATGTCAGTTTAAGAATTTAATATCTATCTGTTACTATAGTGTAAATAGCAAAAATGTCTTACAATCATCAGACTTTAGATTTCAGACAGAAAATAAATATAAATTTGAATTTTTTTTTTCTTTTGCGATACTATTATTATTGTTTTGTATGTTTTAATAAGTATTTAGTAAGGTAATTTAATTTTTTTTAACAATTAAATTTACAGTTCCTACGCAAACACCAACACGTAGTGTTCAGACACTGAAGGCGTAGAAACTGAATTTATTGTGGACGCTATGCTGAGTCAATATATATAAGATTATTTAATAACTTAAGCAATAATTCCAGAATGGATTAAGCTTAATTTAATTCAAAATAATAAAAAAAAAGTTACTTTGTTATTGCGAAGCTTAGTTTCTCTAGATTGGCAACAAATCCACTATTCTGCTAAGTTTCAAATATAAACAAATATGGCTGATATGGTAAAAAAATTAGGTTTAGCCGAACTTAAAGAACTTTTAAATTGTTGATAATTCTAGAACTATAACATGCAGGTTACCTAAAGTCATAAAAACCTTAACCGCGAGATAAGAACAACATAATTCAATAATTTTTAAAGCAAAAAATGCACAATTCACAAACATATAAGAATAAAGAAACTGAGATCGCTGAGCCGAGTAACAGAGTGGATATGTATAAATAGAAATATTTATGTACTTTTGGTGCGGCCGTTTGCCATCAAAATGGAACGTGCACATCTACATGTTATAGCAGTCCTATATACAAAATTTCAACGTTCTGAGGCGATTCCTTTTTGAGTTATGAGAGATGCATACATATATACGTACGTACAGATGGTCAGGAAAAAATCTCTTCAGAATCCATTTTAAATTAGTTTTATAATTTTTTTTGGGGGGGGAAGTGTTCTTTATTGTGTCGTTACGTACAGATGTAAAGCAAAAACATCGTTAAATTGCATTCGATAGCGGTCAAAATGGATATTTCCGTTGAAATATGGTCCCCGGAATTTTTCATGATTACAATACTTCTTTTACTTTGTACGAGGAAGTAAAAACCAAACCAATTTGAGTTCTAGACGACTGGTGTAAAGTCACCAGTCGTCTAGTCTTTTCATCCAACTGAAAAGAGCTAGAACTGTTAAATGTGGACATCATGTAAGTGAAATAAAGTCAACAGATATTTTCCTTTAATTTATTTTCCTCCGTGTAATAAATTATTAATTACATGTATGAAATTAATAATAATATTTCAACAAGTAATTAAACTTATTAAATACTTATTAAATGAAATACGTTTTAAATTTATAAATATAATTATAGCATAGCATATTGGCATATAATATTTCAGTTTTTTAGCTATTTATTGAAATGTGCCAAATAAAGAAAAAAGGGGAAAAAGAGAGGGAGAAAGGGGGAAGACATTTCTGACACGTGGGTCATAAAAAGGGGAATACAGCAATAAAGATTCAGAACAATGGTAAGTACATTTATAATACGAGTTCTATAGTTCTTAATATTTCCGTTTCGCTAAAATGACGGTGGCTTCGATTGCTACAGGAATGTCCATTCGAATTAATTATATTATCTGTAGGTTTTTTTTTTTAAATAGAGCCATAATTAGACAAAAACTTGAGCAACAGGATTTAAATAATTTTTCCAAGGGAGGAAAAAAATGTATTGCACACATACACGATACATGATATCCTGTAATTATATCAAGAAGCGAAGGGACCTTCCTTCACATAAATGTCTTTACCGCAAATATTCTGAAATCTTTTCCTTTCTTTAATTTCTGGCAAGTTCAAGAGTAAGGTCAGATTAGCATAGAAAGTGCCGGAATGAAGAAATCTGATGAATATGATTACATTCAATATGTCAGACTGACATGAGGCTGTCACGCATGGTGTGACCATTAATGGAGTAGGCGTGTACAAAGGGGTCATAAATGTTATAATAGCGCGGTCAGATATGATCGTAATTTGTCGCGAACGCATAAAGTCGTTAAACTGGAAGTTTTTTTTTTTTTTTTTATTTATTTCAAATTCATGTTGTCATTTACAGATTGCCTGTGTTGCCAGATTCAGAAATTTATGTTTTTATCTTCCTCTCTATTCTGTTTCGAAAGGAATACCTGATTTACCTGGCTTTACAAAAAATCGAATGATTCTTTTTCTTTAACGATACTATTAGTCCAAAGGGGCAATTTGCCCAGAAGGACTATTAATTTCGTTTTGTCATTTTGCGTCGATTCACCACAAGCTTGTATCACTTTTCAAATTGTTGCCACCAAATATTAGAGCCTTGTATTATATTTAACGAAATTAAATAATGAAGAATCTGTATAAATGTATGTACGTTTCTCGCATTGTGATAAAACAACGGTACCTAGGGCCATTTAATTTTGAATAACGTAATTCTCCTGCGAATATGGGCATCTGGAAGCGCAAATTTGAAATTTGGAATTTGTTTTATTATCGTATAAGGTATTTTTCCCGCTTTCCTAGCGTGCCTTCGTGGTGTAGCGGTTCTGCACGCTGGGCCAGTATTCCAGAGATCAGTGGTTCGATTCCCGGTGAAGGCGTTTGCTTATTTTTCGTCTTGTCTGCTTCTAAAAAATCCTAATGTCTCTACAATCCATTTCATATTTGTAAACCTTTAACGAATTTTTTATTAACAAACTCAAAGCTTTCAAAGCCAGCAGTGGCAACACTGTACGGAATAAAACATTTTTTTCTTCAACTCACGATACTGTCTATCGGAAATTCTTAAGATATGCTGTTTTTAAATATTTAGCGATTTTTTGTTCATTCGAACTGTGGCGTAAGCGCCAAGAACGTAATATTTAATAAATAAATAAATAAATAAATAAATAAAATCTGAAATGTTTCAGATTTTAAATTACGTCCAAAGGGGCGTTTTTTAACATTTTGTGTGTTACCTTTCTTTATTAAATATGTTCCTCGCACTTAAACCATAAGATCCAGTGCAACAGCAATATCGCAAAATAGTTTTAAAACGAGCATATCTTTAGAATTTCCGATACAGAGACTCACGCGCTGGAGATAAAAATGCTTTTTCTGCACAACGTTGCCATTGCTCGCTTTGAAATCCTTGAGTGTGTTAATCAAAAATTCGTCAAAGTTTTAAAAAATAGGAAATCGATCATAAAACAAATTTCAAATTTCAAATTTGGTCTTCCACATGCTCATATTCGTTGGAGGATTACGTTATTCAAAATTCGATGACTCTATGTACCGTTATTTTATGACAATGTGAGAAATATACATACATTTACGCAGATTTTCATTATTTAATTTCTTCAAATATAATGCAGGACTCTAACATTTTATGGCAACAGTTTGAAAAGTGAACCGACATTTATCCGTCCGACGCAGAATGCCAAAACGAAACTAATAGTCCTTCGGGATTCAAATCCCTTTGGACTAATAACACACAAAACGTTAATAAAATAATAATAAAGGCAAAAATAATTTCTGTAAAGCCATCTTAGTAGAAAAACTGAACATTGATATAATGAAGTAGCAAAAGAGTGAAAAAAAAGCTGAAAATGGATAGCAAATTACCGCTGCATCAATAATTCTAATCGTATACTACTATGTTGCTTTTAAAATTCTTGTAATATTGCTGTTGAATTATATGTGGTTAAAATGGAATGAAAATGATGTTTAATAAAAAAGCTAAAAACACAACAAAAGTGATTTAGTAGGAATGAGTTTTACAGTTGAATAGTAGACCGCTAGCTCAGTGAGAGCATAAAAAACTTTAACAGACCCTTACCCTTTTGGGGGACCGTTAAAATCTGAATATTTTCAAATTTTTTGCATTTTACTTTCGTTATTTTTCGTATGCTGGTCGCATACGTTAATAAAGTTTATATGCATACAGAGAAGCATTTCTCAGTGTAAATTAAATTTCTGTTGAAAGCTTGCTCTTTGTTGATTGCATATTGCATCAGGCAAGCGGGAGACTCAAGAACGCAAGAGTTAATTTAGATATTTTTACTTCATTCATCTACGACAACAATATGAAACTTTTTCCCGCTTCAATGACTCTTCCCTAACTCACCATAAAAACAGTCAACGTAAATAACAGCTATGCTATTCAATAAAGAATGGCTCCATTTTCCGTGAAAAAAATGCTGATGGTTCTGTAGATTTAGTTATAGGCGCGTTTGAAGTAGACCTGTTTGCAAAAAACAAAATCATGAAGTTGTTTCACTCAAAAGGCAGACATCTATCTTTCGTGTAGTGTGTATATAACCTACTTAATTTTCGCTTCTAAACTTAGCGTTCTTTGAAAATTGGGCCGTGTTTGCGAGTAGTGTTATGTCATTCAAGTCGCGTCAAAACAGCAGTAGAAACTCAACATGAGGGAATTTTCTAAAGCCATCATTAAGCTTTCGCAGGTTTAAAAATTTTACAAATGAAAAAAAATTCTGAAATCAACGATGGGTTCGTTGCTTTTGTAATTAGTTTAACTGGACAGATCGTAGATAGTAATGTCATTATTGACGATGGATCGTATTTTGAAAATGCTCTTTAACTTGCGGAGAGATCAAAAGACAACTTCATCAAGGTAACACAAAATGTGTTTCCTACTGTGCAAGCTTAGAGTAGAATACTTACCATATCCATAAAATAGTTGTAGTATTAAATGTAGGCAGGGTAAAGTAAAAATATCGGTATAATTGCGGTTAGAAGAGATTTCAAACCAGTTTACCGCAACGTGGCTTCAAACGCGTTCCAAGGAATGCCAGTGATGGTTATATTGTTGAAACAAAAGTACAGGGTTATTACAAATGACTGTCGGGTTTTGGAATCTTACAGTTTGCAAGTCATGGACTACATATTTTCTTCTGTTCACATAAAGAGAAGACAATAACTTAAATTTTTAAATTAGCAGGAGAAAATGTTCATGTGGTGCATCTTCTAAAACACGTGATTTCTAGTTTCAAAATGAAAAGTTTAAAGAAGAAAGAGTTTTATAGGTTATACTACGTGTTTATCCATTCTCACATGTGATTCGAACGTAATATGAGACAGAATCATTAAGACACCAGAGCATTCTGAGATTTTATCGAGAGTTCAAGAAGACCAGACAAAAGGAAAAACCTCAAATGTCCAAGCTTTTTTATTCCAAACAGGGAAGGAATTTAAAGAGAATTTCGTTCGCAGCCCATAGAAATCAACAAATCGTTCTGTTCTCACACCGGATATTGCACCGCGAACCATTTAGAAGATTTTGCGACTGCTACTGCAACTGAAACCATTTCCAAACGTTGCAGCATTCAGAGCCAACAATGAGAAGAATACAGCAAGCAACATGAATTTTGTAATCACAGCGGGAAGTAAAGCAAACGACACTTTTCTTGATTGTCTACGATACTCATTAATGAAACGATGTCTTAGTTTTTTGGAATAATAAATCGTCGCAATATTCAGATATGAAGCACGAAAAATTATCTTGTACAGGCATGTGATTAATCTAAGACAAATATCTTCTGCACCATTTTACAGACGATAAGGGTGTAAGAAGCCGCCTTTTTTTTCTGGTTCGAGAATACTGCGTAAGACATTTATATGCTTCTGTTGTTATTTGCTCAAATGAAAGATACCAAAACATTTCACATTCCCACTGGATGAGCCGCCGCCTCATTGTCATAACGAAGCACTACGCTATCTGTATAATGATCTTTCAAGTCATTGGATTAGTCAAAATGTGCACGATTTAGCATTGCAAGATGTGTGTTAAATTAATTTTTTTTTTTTTTACCCCCAGCGAATTTTATACTTTCCGGGTATACTAAAACTATGTTTTTGCGCCTCTATTGCTAAAAGTATTGGAGGAGTTTCAATACAGCATTACTGCTTATTTAGAGACCATTACTTGAGAAATGTTAGACTGTGTGTGGCAAAACTTCAGTACTCCTCAGACATGGATTGTGAAATAATTGGAGCACACATCAACTATCACACACGAAGTGTTTTGAGTGAGATTTGAAATATTTATAAATTATTTTCTCCCTCCTTTTTGATGCCTTCGTGGTGCAACGGTAGCACACTCAGCGCATATTCGAGAGGTCCAGGTTCGAGTTCCAGCGAGGCACTGCACATTTTTCACATGTCTCTACAGTGTCCTAATGTCTCTACAGTAGCACCCGATCTAAAAGGTAGTGGATGATGATTCTTCACCGCCATGGTTTGAAGTTTGAGTCCAATAATCCTCAGTCATCGTTTTAAGATTTTCACCCTCCTTTCTGCATGCCTTCGGTGTAACGGTATTCCACTAGACACGTATTCAAAAAGGTCCAAGTTGGAGTCCTGGCAACTCTATTGCTCATTTATCACGTTTCCTGCTTAAAAAATAGCGAAGTCTCTACAATCTTACTCATGTTTTGCAACTGTAGTAATATGCTTACAATAGGATGGACACGTTTCTAAACTTCAGATCCTTCAGCTAGCTGTAGAAAGAGTATCTTAATGTCATGCACTTTTTTCCCTAGGAATTACATTTATTAGCATATGTTATTTAAAAATGTTCTGGAATCAGTGTTGTTAATAAATCAAAAAACCTTTAAAATAAAAACAGATATATTTTTAAATGGCGTCGGCAAAGAAACAAGAATTTCCATTTAAATAATTCAGATCGTTATCAACGTATATGAAGCAATTCTATCGTTTATTATTTCTTTCTCTTTTAAATGAATAGTCAAACTTTAGGAAAGATCATGCAACAAGTATGTAGTTTAAGCGGCTTTCCTCATATCTCACTAGATAGCAGCTATTCTTATGCTAGACATTCCATGGCACTTTGACTGTTTTTAGCACATAGTTTCAATTTATCATTTGATGCACTCGAATATCAGATGAGAAATTATTGCCATCATAAACTCTTTAAGCTTTCATCTTCAGCTAGGAGATTCCATTGCATTGTGAAAAAAGCATGCATCCATAAAGCAACTGAACTATAGCTTTGAAATTGGACATGCAGATTTTTTGGAACTGTGTAAATGTAGAGAATTTCAGTGCACTTATAACGCAGAGCTGATTCAAAGCTCTGAGTTCATCGTGCAGTATTTAAAAAACGCAGGTGTTCTTATTCTGAGGTAATTTTACCTGAATTTTTTCTTTGATATTTTAAGCTGTGTTCAGAGATTTCTTCTAAAAGCACCCCACGGTGCCTTGAAAAATTATTGATTAGAGGCAGTTGGTCTAACAGATATATCAACAGCCGTCTTTTCCGAAGAGATATGGTAGCTCTTCGGGGTTCACAACAATGGCTCAAAAAAAGCACAGTTAAATAATGTAGATTTAAATCACGAATCTGTCTTGTTGATGGCCACTGCACGTGTGTATGTCAACAGACTTGTGATTCCGCATTGGCTGTCGAAAGCCACATGACCATCACATATGATATACAGCAACTTGGAAAGCCATCTTTTAGGACAGTCAGTCTGCTCTGACTGTGCTACAAGCTGATCTGATGGTTCGCAAATACATCGGCATTCTGCAGCAAATTACACTGCCTATGCTATCAAGACAACCAGGTGCCCAACACCGGGGTGCCAAATGTTAACTTGAGCTGCGTACGTTAAAAATGGCCTATTAAATCTACAGAATTGCTAAGAAACTCTATTCGCTTATTGATAGCATTTCTAAGGAACATATTCCGCTTTATGATTACCAGGTCTATATTACATTCTCCCTCGCTTATTATTCAAGGCAAGGAAACAAAACTTTTAGAAACTTCATTTTTCGTAAAGCCAAGTACCAAGTAATACAATATATATTCTTTGTTTCGTGCAGAATAACTTTGTTCTCATAGATTTAAAAATGGACAGCATAAGAGATTATGTATACATACTCAGTTTTTCTCTAAGGTAACTACTGAGCATTTTAAAAGAAAAATATGGTGAGTCTTTCCTTTTCAATATCAACTCGAGTTTAACGATAATTTCTGTAGAGATTTCTAGGGAGTGAATGAATTTTCTGAGATTGAGTAATACGGTTCAGGATATGCATATAGCTGCAAGACATTTTCCAGGTACCATTCCAATTAAAATTTATAATTTGGATCTAGAAGTCTCGTGATTGAACTCATTAACTGTGCGCGTGGCGCCAGATCAAAAGACAACGTAAGCGATAACCGAAATACCATAGGCCTGACGTGTAAAGGATGGAAGGAAAAAAATTGCCGTTCTGAATGAAGTGCACACACGAGGCTTGCGCAGTACCGGACGGAAAATTACAATAAAAACGGCTTTTAACCCTTTCCATGTCGACTGCCTGGATTCGAATTTGCATATAGAGTAGTAAAAAAGTGCTTGTAATTTGCCATGACCTTGGTAAGAAAGCGGCTCGCGCTTCTGTTGTTTCCCCCACCGCCTTTCTTCGTTCGATGAGCAGTCAGTCACGGTCGCGAGTGTGGTAGGAACGAACTCCGAATATTCAAATTAGAGTAACCAAAGGGTTGTGTTTTTCTGTTGTGTTCTGTATTTTACGCGAAAATTATGCTAATTAATGAATTATGGCGGCCCTTTGTCTGCCTGCAAGTGTCCCGGAGAAGTTGGGAAAGATTTCGACTCATTGTTTTAATTGAAATAAAATAGAATGATGGCGGGTATTTTTGGAGGAAATATAAATATGGTTGACAGAAAGGGGAAAAAATAGCCCTCCCTTTTTTTTTTTTTTTTTTCGTGTTGCTTTTTTTGACCTCCAAGAAGGAAATTATGATTACGCAAAAGTGGTTTGTAGCATTCTTATTTCATGAATGAGCAATTTTGAAGCTTTAATTTATATCTTAGCCATACCTCATTCCGTTTAACCGTTTCATGTAAATGTCAAAAATTCTTATGTGAGAGCCATCGGAATTTTTTCTCTCTCTCAGCTAAGTTTTTAAAATTTAATGTCTGTAGCAACCATTTTCAACCTTCCATTTATTTCTTTATTTTTGATTTAAATTACGAACCGATACTGTATTTAGTTTTTGTTCTTCATTGATAAAGCCATTTTGAAATTAATCTTCAATTTTTTTTACAAACGCTTGCAAACATTTTAATGATTTGTAATAAACGAAAATGCAAATTTCAACACAGACTTTTAGTTATTAAATTTAAGAGATTTATCCTATAATTTGCCTAATGCGTTTTTGACGGAAAATTTTCCAATTACGTTATATATGAACGAATCACATAAATGCAATTTGCGTCGTATTTTAAATTCTTTGCAACTTTAAGTTAGATACTAAAGCTCTGCATATGTGATGTATCTTACTTTCTCGCTTGTTTTTTGTTATAAATTCTAATACACAGCTTTAGAAATATTTTTTATATCGTTTTAAAATACGTAAACATGTCTTAAATTTAAGGATAAAAATCCTTGCAAAAATACTCACGATTCCTACAATGAAATTTCCCTTTCTTTTTCAGAATCACGTTTTTTCTAAAACAGTTTGAAATTTATGAATAAGTCAATTAATTTACAGTTCCTAAATTATGACCTAATTGTTTTAACTTGTTTAGAAGAATTTAAAGCTTATAAAATATTACTCTTGTCACCCAGGATTTTCGATTGTATAGCATCTCACTCTGAACTTAAATACAGGGTGTTTATAAAGTCCCGGATCCATTTTGATGTTTAATAACTCATAAAATAATGAAGATATAAACAAACTTAGGGCATTTATTGATGGAATAAGTTATATATTTTCCTTTTCAGGTTTGAATATCTTTACTTTTGTAAATATCGTCTGCGCGTGTAGTTAATTTCATTTTCCAGTCTAAATATCTGTACTTTTCTAAATATCGTCTACTTATTAATTGCATTTTTATTTCTTTTGTTTTTGGCATCTTTCTGGCATTGTTAATCGCCATAACGAGCGCATATGGGGATCTGAAAACCCCCATGAATACCTGAGGCACAAAGGGATTCCCCAAAGGTTAATGTGTGGTGTGGACTAATGCACGACCGAGTCATTGGGCCTTTCTTTTTTACAGAAAAGACGGTCTCGTCAGTCGTATACTTAGACACGTTGGAAAACTTCGTATTTCCACAACTAGAAGAGCTTCAGCCACATGTCTTTTTGCAACAAGATGGTGCACCACCTCATTGGAGTACCATCGTTCGTAGTTCTTTGAATGACCATTTTACAGGAAGATGGATTGGGCGAGGAGATCCAATTCCTTGGCCACCCATATCACCTGATATAACGCCGCTGGACTTTTTCCTTTGGGGATTTGTAAAGGACAACGTTTACAGGAGGAGAGTGTCGAACATTGATGACCTAAAAGCCATAATTACAACCGCAATAGCCTTTGTGGATGCCGACATGCTTGCAGGTACTTGGCGTGAAATTGAATATCGACTTGATATTCTCCGTGCGTCGAAGGGGGCACACGTGGAAATTCATTGACAAGGGTCATGAAACTTTTTGAGTCTATCTAACCATTTATGTTATTAATTTTAATCTATCTTTATTATTTTATGAGTTATTAAACAGCAAAATGGGTCCAGGACTTTATAAACACCCTAGCAGCGTTTCTCGATCGGTGATCCGCGCCTTGTAAGTGGTCCTTGAAGTCCGTCCTAGATTTCCAAAAGCAACGAAAAAAAATAATATTCAAATTATCTGCGTGTATCATACTATAGATAAAAATCTAGAGTTTGCAAATTTCACATGGCAGTTATTTATAACTTTTTCTCCCCAATTCCGAATTTAAGAAATTTCTTACGTAGTTTATAAATATTGAGCGTTTCTGTTTTACATTTTCAAATTCAGGTTACGGGTGTTTGTAAAACTTTCACTTACACCGCGTTGACGCACGAGCGTAGAAGTGATTCATTCTACGCTTAACGGATGTGAAAAGAGTGATTCTTCCGTTCCAATAACTAAACAATTACTCACGAATTGTTTTTGTTATCGATGCAACCGGGTGAGAATATGACTCTTACTGGACTGAAAAAGAAATGAAATAAAACATTTTCTTTAATATAAATTTACCGTCAAATTACATCTACTTAACCTACGAAAACGGTTCATCAATAAAACTTAATGACCTGAAAATCAGGGTGGAAATGAAATCGGTCCGTTGATACTACTTACTAAGTAATCACTACATCGCTTACCTTGTTGACCAATCAGGCGTGGGTAATAGTATGCGAACCTTGGTTTCACTTTTTTCGCGACCTGTCTCTAAATATAGATATTGAAGGATTAAAATTTCTGATTTTTGTTGATTTTAATGTCAAATATGGTTAAAAAAAGTAAAATCTGAAAGTTTTCAAAAAATGTTTAAAAACAGCTTATCTTTAGAATTTCCAATAAACAGTGTGGCGCGCTGGAGATAAAAATGTTTGATTCCCCTATAGTGTTGCCACTGCTCACTTTAAAATCGTTGAATTTTTAATCAAAAATTCATATATCAAAGTTTTACAAAATATGAAATAGACAATAAAACAAATTCTAAGTTCAGACTTCCAGATATTCGGGTGGAGCGCTACGTTGTTCAAAATTTAATAACTCTAGGTAACGTTGTTTTTTCACAATGCAAGAAACATACAAATATTCGTGCAGATCCTTCATTATTTAATTTCTTTAAATAAAATACAGGGCGATAATATTTGGTGGCAACAATTTGAAAAGAGATTCAGACTTTTATAGTAAGTGAACGCAGAATTCCGTTTTGAGATTAGTAGCCTTTCTTGGTTAACGCCATTTGCGGTAAAGATGATTAAAAAAATGTATAGAATTTATTTTAGTAAGTATTACTTTAGCGCGGGGGTAGTAGTAAGTATTAGCGCGGGGGGGGGAACCCAATATAAAAATTTAGTAATTTTTAATCTAATAATTTAATAAAAATAATCGAATAATTTCAGAGATTGTAGATTAACCTCTCCAAAAATTTATTATCAAAAGTTTTAAAAAATTGAATTACAAATATAAAACTTGTAAGATTAAAGAGAAATTGTAATTTGATCTTAATATGCAGCATATCATTTTAACGCTTCTAATTATTGAACCTGAACAGTTACAATAGGTCTGCACGTCTCAGAATGGGTTCTCCAGAAAGTGGACAGTGTAAAATCCGATATTTAAAATGGACTGCTCCAAATACTAAAATCAAATGATACAGAAAAAAAAAAAAAAAAAAAAAAAAAAACTGTTATGTAACCGGCAGCGAAATATTTCTAGTACTTTCTGCTTCTCGAAATTACTTGAAAGCAATACGAGGGTGGAATTACGGTTACAGCTAAAATTTATTCAATTTAAACGCCCTTAAACGATAAAATTCAGTTCAAGAGCAAATTACCGGGATTTAACATCTACTCAGTGTTAAATGCACGTGTTTTCTTACTTTTCCGACAGGGCATTTTTCTTAAAAATCTGCCTCGCACAACATTACACAGAAAAATACAACAATTTTACATATAATTCGACTAAAATTACCTAACTAAGTACAAAATTTGTAGCAATATGATTATCCTCGCAGAAGTCCTAGTGATATCTGCAGAAACATCGGGTTGCAGGTCATTGCAATTGAGAAATATTGCGGTAATTATGTGTAAGAAATTAGTGTTACACAAGTAATTTCTTATCCCGTGCTCCTCATCATTTTCCGAGACTAAGTCTTCCATATGCATTAATAAAAAGAAAACTGAATGCATAATTGTTGTAAATATTACGCTCTAGAAAGCTAAGTATAACAAGTCAAGGACTGGCAATAAACCCTTTGTTACCTAACACAAACAACAGGTGATTCTATATTTTAAAATCAACCATTAAGTCACAAGATGTCCGTTGCGAAAGTATCCATTGCGACATAATGTGGGTGACATGCATCACCTAATACATTCAATTGTGGTTTTTTTTTTTAGAGAATGAAGGGTAATGAAGCTTAAATAAGTACATTTCAAATTATTATTCTTTTAATTACACCTGATTTTTAAACTTTTAAAATGATTTTCCCGTAGTTTATAAAAGCTGCTGAAAAAGTCTGCGAAACGCAATAACCGGATTCCAGTTATCCGGATCAATTTTTGTTTTGTTTAACCAAACTAAAAGACAGCTTGTTGTTAATTTATTTATGTGCTTTTAATTTTTTCGTTAAATATAATAAATGCACAAAAAAAAGTTACATCATTGTTTTATATCAGTTATTTAAGTTGTTTATCAGTTATTTAAGTTGTTAGTTGTTGTTTGTTGTTTTAAAGATTATTGTTTATCGTTAATAAAGAAATAACACTGTAGTTATACTTAATTGCAATCCCAAAGGGCGTTAGTCCAGAAGGACAATAAATTTCGTTTTGGCATTTTGCGTTGGTTCACGATAAACGTAGGTTCACTTTTCAAACTGTTGCCACCAAATATTACTGCTTGTGTTATATTTAAAGAAATTAAATAATGAAGAATCTGCACAAATGTATGCATGTTTCTGGCATTGTGATAAAACAACGGTACCTAGAGCCATCCAGTTTTGAATAACGAAATTTTCCATAGAATATGGGCATGTGGAAGCCCTAATTTGAATTTGTAATTTGTTTTACTATCGATTTCACATTTTGTAACATTTCGACGAATTTTTTATTAAAGGATTTCAAAGCGAGCAATGGCAAGATTGTACGGGATAAAAAAAATCTGAAAGGTTTCAGATTTTAAATTACATCCAAAGGGGCGTTTTTTTAATATTTTGTCTGTTACCTTTATTTATTAAATATCACGTTCTTCGCCCTTAAACGATAAAATTCAGTTCAAGAGCAATAACCCAAAATAGTTTTAAATTGAGCATATCCTTTAGTATTTCCGATACGCAGTCTCTCGCACTGGACATAAAAATGTTTTTTCTGTACAACGTTGCCATTGCTCGGTTTAAAATCCTTGAGTTTTTTAATCAAAAATTTGTTAAAGTTTTACAAAGTATGAAATCGATCATAAAACAAATTCCAAATTTCAAATTTGGGGTTCTGCATGCCCATATTCGCAGTAGGATGACGTCATTCAAAATTTGATGGCTCAATGTACCGTTGTTTTATCACAATGCGAGAAATATACATACATTTAAGTAGATTTTTCATCATTTAATTTCTTCAAATATATAATGCAGGAATCAACATTTGGTGGCAACAGTTTATAGTGAAACGGACATTTATAGTGAACCAACGCAAAATCGCAAAACGTAAACAATAGTCCTTCAGGGACAAAGCCCATTTGGACCAAAAAAAAAAAAAAAAAAAAAAAAAAAAAAAAAAAAAAAAAACCTTTTTATCTCCAGCGCGCGAGACTGTGTATCGGAAATTCTAAAGATACGCTCATTTTATAATTATTTTGCGATATTCCTGTTGAACTGAATTTTATGGTAGAATATATAATATTTAATAAATAAAGGTAACACACAAAACGTCGAAAAAACGCCCCTTTGGATGCAATTTAAAATCTGAAACCTTTGAGATTTTTTTTCTTTTTGTTTTGTTTTGTTTTTTGTTTCTTATACTTCAAATGAAAAATAATGCCTGCTTGCTTCTTTGTTTAATGCAATACAAGGAAGGGAGGATAAGTTGGCTTTGGATTTTTTAGGCTATAGCAAAGTACATGAAGGTAATTTGCCTGAGAGATTGGTTTGGTGTGGTTTAGTTGATTACGACAAAGCACACTGGTGCTATCTGCCTACGGGGTGGGATGCTTTTTAAAAGCTGCCTGAAAAGAGGATGGAGGATATTTTAAGTAAATTTTAAGTCTTCATATGATATAGGGGAAGCCGCGAAACCTGCCATGTTGCCACCCATTTCATCAGGATTTTGAACCCAGTTTGAAGTTTCGATGACCAATGCAGTGCCGTCTTAACAACAGTACGAGTCCTTGTACAAGTTGCTGTGAGCTCTAATACAACAATCATTCACAGAAACAGAATGTAAATGGATTAGTATGGGGCACTAAGGGCCGCTGGGAATGTGCATTAAGACGACTCTGGTTTAGCGGATTTATTGCTCGGCAGTTAGTTAGCCACTAAATAATAATCGTAAGAATAAGCAATAAATAAGAGACAAAATTATGTAAAAAATTTTAGAGCCTTTATTAACTTTATTAGGGAAAAATTAATTTCGTTGTTTTAATTTAGTTGAAAGAGAAATGAGTTGCGCGATTAAAGAAATAGATTAAAAACGCTGAACCTTCTCTAAGAGGACCACCCAGTATTTTAGATGACAGTTACCGATTTATGTCATGGATTTATTTAGGTTAAGCTGCTGAAATCTGTTAAAGAAAGATATTGAAATAGAAATATTTTTTATCTTGATTTACGAATATATCTATATTAATAAAATTAAGATTTACTGTGATGTAGCCATTCCTCAATAGACACTAATGCCGGCTAGATCTAAAAGGATTTATTAACAGAGCACGCAGGAACAGCTACAATATATATATACAGCGGTGGCCAAAATTGTGGACACTTTTATGTATGGAAATTTTTATGATTTTGAACTTTATATGCTTACAGAAAATGTTACGTTTCGCAAAATGCAAACTTGTATATATCATTTTAAAGAGAATTTATTACTGAATTCAATACAAAACACAAAATTCAATTATTTGCAATACAAAAAAAGTTATATGTACTTTAATATAAATAAAAAACACAGTTATGAAGTGGTTTGTAATGTCTAGCTTTCCTGACCAATCACTGTTCTTGTTCTGAGAACCAATCAAATGTTAGTAACTGCCAGTAGAAGCTGACATCATGTTTACACTTGAAACAATTTATTATTATACTTTGTTCTGTAGAAGGAGAACTTGTTTCTTATACACTGCAATTACAAGTAGAAATTTTTGTAAAAATTTTTAATATTTAGTCAAGAAGCAATGACATCAAATAAACGAGTAGATTGGACACCTAGAAAGAGATGTAATATGATTGTGTTACGAGAAAGTGGTCTTTCCTATGATGAAATTGCAAGACAGGTGGGTGGTTCAGTGACTACATCTGGAGTCCGAAAGTTTTGTTTACGATATCAGGAGACAAATTCAATAAAAAAACAAAGAAGGAAAAGGCCGAAAAAGGTGCACCACATCTATTGATGACAGAAGAATAAAAAGACTATGAGACTATGTCTCCAAGATAGAAAAATGTCATCAGCGGCCATTCGGAAGTGATCTGAATGATGCTGGTGTTTCTGCCAGTTCAAGAACGATCAGAAGATTAACAGATGTTGGACTGAGAGGTAGAATTCCACGAAAAAAACCTTATCTTAATTTTCAGCAACGAAAAAAAGACTACAGTGGGCAAAGGAACACATTAATTGGACCGATGATCAGTGGTCACAAGTTATATGGAGTGATGAAACTAAGATATCGTTATTCGGTAGAGATAGGCGAAAATATGTAAGACATAGAATAGGAGAAGAGCTACATCCTGACTGCATTCAAGCAACTATGAAGAACCCAGTTAGTGTTATGATTTGTCAAGCATGTCAGCAGATGGTATTGGTCGCCTTCATGTCATCGATGGGAAACTGAATGCCAGAAAATACATTGACACTATTCTAGAACCAAAACTTCTACCTTCCATCAGAGATCTCTTTGCCAACAATGCTTCGTTTATTTTTCAGCAGGAATCTGCTTCTTGCCACACGGCCAAAATATCGAAAGAGTGGTTTCGTACAAAGAGCATTAAATTGCTGTCATGGACAGGAAACAGTCCTGACCTCAATCCTATCGAAAATTTGTGGCACCGTTTGAAAACTCTTGTCCGAATGAGGCGCCTACCAAATAAAAGGGAACTAATTGAGGCTATAATTGTTTCCTGGCATCGTGTAATAACGAAAGAAGAGCTTAAAACTCTTGTCAGCTCAATAAAACGTCGATGTGAAGCTGTGATAAAAAATAAAGGGTACCCTACTAAGTACTGATAACTCACTGCAATCATCATTATCTAATGTATATCGATAACTATTATCGTTTAACTTTTTTTTGTATTGCAAATAATTGAATTTTGTGTTTTGTATTGAATTCAGTAATAAACTCTCTTTAAAATGATATATACAAGTTTGCATTTTGTGAAACGTAACGTTTTCTATAAGCATACAAAGTTCAAAAACATAAAAATTTCCAAAAGTATCCACGATTTTGGCCACCACTGTATGTAACATATACCAAATGGAACATCAAACATTAGAATTACAGAGACATCTAGTACATAGTAACTTATCATCATGGCGGCTGGAGGTCTACTGCCGTTTTTCCTCTTCGCCACTAGACGACGTTTCAGTAAAATAGTTCAGTTACAGTTAAATAGTTCATGGTGTTCAATAAAATAGTTCGATTACAGTTAAATAGTTCTGTAACATTACAAAGATAAATAGCGAAATGTAGCCCCAAAATTTATTTTATATCGAACTTTTTAAAATATTCTTAATGAATAATTTCTAGAATATTTAAAAGCAGATCTTACGTTTAAAGGGCAAAAAAGCGCTACGATTATTTTACGTTATAAATTTAATTAATTAATGAATTTTACGTTGTTTAGGAATTTCAAAATTTCTGCTTATTAAAGTAATCATCAAAATGAAGCATATTTTCTTTATTTGATTGATTGTTTTCTTTTATTCCTTTTGTTTGATGATAACAAAATAAACGATTAATGAAATTATTCATTAATTGTTTATTTTGTTTTATAACACATAGCGAAATATCGACATTTTGGTTTCTACGTCTTGTTATAGTGTGCTGTTTTCCTTAAGTAAATGATGTTTCCTAACAGCCATTTCAGGGGTCCTCGACTCGTAATAATGGAATGTACTCGACAGTGTAATAATGTACTGTACATATCAATGTAAAATTTACATATGCATGTTACAAAGCTGGATGTAAAATATCGACTAAGGCTCGAACCTAGGTCCTCCTACTCTACGAATGGGCAACTTACTTTGATGTATTACCATACCATAAACAGATTCTCTTAATTCCTTTTGAAATCTGATCTCAATCAGAAGCGCGTTTGTACTTGAAATCTGTAGTGCAATCTGACAGTGACCTTGTGAAAGGCACACATGGATTACATTCGCTGGAATATCAAAACCGGCATATCACGTCATCAAGGTCAAATCATCCAATTCGCGTGCTCAAGTCATCTCCCGTCATCTTTCTGATTGCAAGCTTTCTTGATTGCTTTAAAATTGCTGACATATTTTTTATTAATTTAAATGCATTGGATTTAAAAAATATTAACTATTTTTATTCCTTTCAAAATTGTTAGCTTTCTTAGTTAAAAATAATAACTTACCGTAATCCTCTCTGAGCGAAAGGTGAAGTCAGTAATCTTTTAACATTTATTTCATTTAAAAAAATTATTTCAATAAATTTGCAGCGTAAAATACATTTGATATAGAAATTCATAAATTCTCTGGGGGAGGAAGTTTAAAAAACTTTTGTTTGACAACTATTTAACCAACATGATATTCGTTAATAATCTCATTAATAAATGTGTAGATAGCATTAGGTATTTTTATTTTGTAGCAATAGATCGAAAAATGTGTAATGACTTCAAAATCAGGAACTCTCAACTGCTAGACGTGCTTCCAGTTATACTGTGAAGGCACGCCGTAAAGAGGCAGAAAATACCTTATATTCTCCCTCACCACACCCACAGTTAAAAGGCGACTAAGGAGCAAGGGGCTTAGTCGGCAAATCTCGGTTGTATAGAACGTAGAAGGTTGAACTTGTAATGAATAGGAAACTGGCAGCCGAGGCAAATTAAATCTTCATTTTATTTTCAGTGAACATGTTGCGGTCACAAACAACTTGGCACATTGCTCGTGCGTATTTTCAGAATATTTGCATTTTTGAATACTATTGCGATAGGAAGAGAACGCAGCGAAATGGAAAGGCATCCAAGCAGCAATAGAGACACAAGCGAAGTAAGCATTTATCCAGTATGGCAGCTCACTAGGGAGGAAAATTTTGGTTTGCGTTAGAAAGGTTTCAGCTCAGAGTTTAGGTACCGAAATATCTACGTCATCAGCGTTACACAAGCTTTGTGTTATAGATCAATCTAGAAGTGACGCAGTTCAGAAATGTTATTATTATTTTTAGAGTAAAGAGAAAATAACCAAATTAAAAAAGAGCAATTAAAAGACTATTACAAAATCAATTATAAAACTGATTAACATGTTTTTTATCTTACATATATATAACGATGCACAGGCCTGCTCCGAGATTTTCATGCTTGTCAATAATCTAAGCGATCCTCGGTAGGCCTTGTGTATTGTTATCGGGGATTTTAAGCCGTTGTTCTGTGATATGATAAGTGCGCTAAAGGGAAGATAATGGACTAGTTTCTCCACAGATATAAAGATTAGTATGGCTGACGTCCTGTCTATAAATTATTAGGGAAAGGGACCGTGTAATATAATAAATCTTGCTGAAGTGGTTCACTTGCGTGATGTACTAGTATGTGAAGCGGCCTTGTTCCCATTCATCACACTATGCAAAAACGCACGGCACGTTTTTGCATACGTAAGGCACAATCTATTACGTAAGACACAATCTGATTTGTGCCTAACGTTTCAGTTGTTTCTTCAAGTATGAGCATGACCAGAGTGCTGGTTGTGGATAATGAATACTTCCTGACGTTGCCTCCTTGGCTAATCTGTCAGTAATTTCGTTACCATTCGCCTCAGCATGTGCATTATCCCAGGAGAAAGCGATATCGTGATGCTGATCCCTCTGTAAGGCTCTCTGGATCTGTGTAACTGTTCGGAATGCGTGGGGTATGGACAGAAGTACCGGCATGCTGTCTATGTGGATGGTGATGTCCTGTAGGTTTTCCTGAGTGATATACTGGAAAGCTCTGATACTAGTCAATGCTTCTGCCTGGAACACTGTGCTATTATCGCTTAGTCGCTGCTTCCAAATCCATAAGTTTTCTTCTGCATGTTGAAGAAGTACAGTGTTGTCAAATTTACCATCCATAAGTGAGCCATCCGGGTATATAGTCGATGTATTAGCGATTACTACTAAGTTTACCTGAAAATGAGTTAGGCGTGTGGTCAGTAGCAGTCATACTTCTTTGGAGATATTTGATACATGCAGCCGGATAGCGGCCTTTTTAAGTTCTGTAGCAATGTTAAGTGATTGATCTATGTGTGCTCTTTATTTCAAGAAATCCCGTAAAAAAATTATAGTATTCATATGTATGGTCTTCATACCGGAAATGGCAGTTTATCACTCGATTTTCTTCAAAACTGTCACCCATTATAGTCAATAAGTTTAAAATAGGTGCTTCAAGGCCATTTCTTTCCCCTAAACTATTGACTCATGACCATGGCAACAGCTGTTTCGGGAGAAAAAGGGTCGGATCTTCTAATACGCTGAAGTCATCTATTTCCTTCTGTGCGACGATGACAACACACGCATACACAATCATGCCTCGTCAAGTCATCAACGAGAAGAATGGAGAAAAATAATTAGAAGCAGTGCTTAGCAAGCGTTGCCACTACTCGAAACATAAAATCATTATTTTATCTTTCACCTCCCCTTATCCCAACTTATTCTGGGAGTGCTGTCATTCAAAAAGAATAAAATACTTTAATTTAACTGTTAAATTTAATTAATCTGCTAAAGCTTGACAACAGGAGCGGTTTAAAATCGATAAACGCCCCCCTCAATGATTTAAATCCTTATTTTACTTTTTAATAATATTACTTACTGATATGAATTACTAATTCCCATTTTTCATTCTTTCCATAACGCTGAATGACGCAGTTGATGCGGAACATAAAGTCAAAACTTGAAAACTAAAACCTTTCTCCTTTTAAAATATCCTTCCATACTGGATGATGCACTCTCTGTCCGCTTTTTCTGTCAGTTAGATGTTCTGCTACAACTCTCTTCAAAATGTAGCAGGTCTGTTGCATTTTGACCTGTTCTGTAGCAGGCCTGTTCAGTAATGTACATTTGGTAGCAGACCGGCTTATTGCGGCCATTTTATTGATGTTATCTTATATTGTTATGCTTGGTCAACTAAATAAAAAGGAATACATAAATCTGCCATGATTACTTTTCATTGCACCGACGTGAGAAGTATTTCTAAAGTATGGATCAACATCTACGAAATCAACCATTCTTAATTATTACATATATGTAGGCTTTTAACTCCGGATATATTACAAATTGTTCATTAATATTATTATGTTTTGGAATTAAGATTATTGATACTCGTGCATTTCCTCAGATGAACAGTAAAACTGTACGTGTTTGATTTTTTATCAGAAGATACAATTATTCATTTTAGGAAGAAAACACGTCGAAAGTCATAAGGAATTGAGAATTAAATTTTTTGCATCAAGAGTCTCTTGTTTTCTTGTGTATTTTCTGCCCTATATTTTTAGCATCAGATTCTGAAAATTTTAAAGATGTTCGAGTAATTTACCATTTCCTGAATGCGTTCAGAACTCAAGTTCCCCTAAATTTGAAAATGTATCCTTTCACGCAGTGCTTGGTTTCGTGTTATTAACAAAGACAAACAAAGGCCCACGCAAACTCTCTTTGAAGAAGTGTGAAGGACAGGTGTGGCTCTGAAGGACATGCCGAACCTGTCGCTTTTAACTATGAACTTTATCCCAGCCTAATACAAGAAACCGAGCCATTACAGCAAAGCAAACACGAACTGACATCCAGTCTATGATTTTGCCCAATCAGTTGCACAGTCATTTTCTATCATTCTTTATGGATGATTTGAGGCCTAAGGAGTAGCAGAGATGCCAACAAGAGCTGGTGAGTTTCAAGTTACAGGGAAATAGAAATTAAGCTTTCTCATTAAATATTGCACTGTTAATATTATCATGTATTCTTATTAGAAAGAAAGTTGGTTTCTTTCAAAGAAATAAATATTATGATAGCAACATGTAGATTATCTATGACTACTTTACATTTGTTATGTTCTTACTGTAACCGCGTCCTTCGGAAATTAAACTATTCGTATAAATTTCCTCTCTCGATTTTCGGACGATAAAATTAGTAATAAAAGAGAGGGTAATGTGCGAGGAAAGACTTGTATATCCGAGCTGTGATCATAAAAGAAAAGTTCTTAAAATAAATTGAAAGCAAGACAAATAATAAGAAAAGCCATTTGGTGGATTTTTACAGAAAAACACTGGCAAATTTTTATAGCGTTAATTACTTGGCCTCAAGTGGACAGAAACCGAAGCTCGAACCGAATATCTTGAAGTACGCACACATAAGCCGTTACGCAAAACGCTTTTTTAGCTTTTTTCTCCCTTTAAGGGGCTTACATATTTCTAAATATTAGTGCAAAAATGTGCTTTTGTGATCTTAACAAAATTACGAATTCGCAATAAAATTAGTCCTAAAAAGGCCTTTGCTTTGATAAGGACTACGAACCAGGAAATGAATCAGATCCGCGCATTAGCATTATTTATAATTTTAGATAACTAATCTAATGATAGCTAATCTACAGCAATGATAAATATCTGAAGTTCAACATTTGTTTTGAATCCTGATTCACACACGAAAAACACACATGCGTCATAATTAAAACAGCCAAATCATGTTCTCAGAGGGCATCAAATTATATATTTTCGGTAAAATAAGGAGTAAAAAAACTTCATCCTTTATACTTCTAATTAGCAAAAAATAAAACGTAGTCAAACAGCTATTGTATTGCAGCCTAAGCAAAATTTAAGTTCTATGTGCCCCTGAAAAGTAGAAACATTTCGATATGAATGAAATCAGATTATTCTTTCCAAGGAACAACTAAATCGTAAATAGTTTTTTTTATTGCCAAACTAGGACACAAAAACTTTTAACACTTCATGTTAATAAGTATGACGTCATGATTTGAATTAAATGTAATATAACAATATTCTCAATATTAGCAAAAGAATTAACGAAGCAATAACATACCATGTCAATTGTACTAACCCGAAATAAAAGCGTTGCCAGCAGCGCCTATTAATTTAAAATGCTGATGTTAACAAACAATTTTCGACATGCAGTGACGTCACATGCAATCAAGTGCTTTCTTCAACTTCAGAATATGACCTTATATAATAATAATATGTTTTATGGCCTTATATAATAATAACAATTTAATTTATAATTCAACTAACATTAGCTATTTAAATACCAAATCCGTAACAATATTATTATGTATTCTTATTAGAATGTTGGTTTCTTTCAAAGAAATAAATATTATGATAGCAACCTGTAGATTACCTATGACTACTTTACATTTGTTATGTTCTTACTGTAACAAGTTCTTACTTTTCAAGTTTGGAATGCTACTTTTATTTCATATTTTGTAAAACTTACAAATTTTTTATTAATAAACTACGATTTGAAAGCGAGGAGTGGCAACACTTTTCGAAATAAAGCAGACTTTTATCTCCAACGCGCAAAACTGTTGCCACTCGGAAAAATGAGTGCGAAAATGATCGCTTTCAGAGTTTTTAATTGATATCTCGGTTGATTCAAGTCATTCGAAGATGATAATGGTCGAATTGGCTTCGCACGACTTTTTTGGAATCAGAAATAATGTACCTAATGTTTGGCAATGCTATTTTTATTTCATATTTTGTAAAAATTACAAATTTTTTATTAAGAATCTCTACGATTTGAAAGCGAGCAGTGGCAACATGTTTCAAAATAAAGCAGATTTTTAACTCAAGCGTGCGAGGTTGCTGCCACTCGAAAGAAATAGGCCGAAAATAAGCGTTTTCAAAGTTCTTAATTAATATCTCGGCTAATAAAGTCGTACGAAGATGAAAATGGTCGAAATGGCTTCCCACGAAATGTTAGAATCCTGGGGTACTCCTCTCGAAGCTCACCTCCCAGTCGTTCCGGAGAAGATAATGCCATAAACAAACAAATAAACAGACAGGCGAGCACAGATTTTAATAGTATAGATTGCAATTAATTGCTTGACCTGTATCTCTATACATGAATTTCTCTGTTCTATGAAAGAGAAAAAAATCAAGGGCAAGTAGTCAAGAGCTACTGGTAAGGCAGAAAGCGGTTCCTATCCATATTGAGTATGGATCAGAACCTATCTCGTTCAGATTTTGTAAAGGAAGATATTGCTGCAGGTAAGAAATTAAGAAAGTGAAGTTAAAAAATTTTAATAATGGTCTGCTCATTCAACTGCAGTAAAGAAGTACTCATGAAACAAGAAGAAGATGCATGATTTTTAGGAAAATTTTTTGACTATAGTGCCACGTACCCCAAAGACTTGATTATGAAATTTTAAAACAAATTACCCCGTGATGAAAAGTATGAGTCATATTCTGTTTCTAAATTTCATACAGCGTCACTCAGCGTTCTTTCCATTTCCCGCTCTATGATGTACTCGTGAGTGAACTACGGAGGAATTTATTTTTAGGCAGAAATAAATAATGATTATAATTCCATAATAATGACTAATAATTCCATTCGGTGGTCTCACATTCAAAATGTATGTGGGATGAATGCTGACGCGAAAAGAGCTAACGGATAATATTTTTATAAAAATAGAAAAATTATTAAAATATAAAGTATTTTAAATAAATTTTAAATTTCCCTATCTGAAATCTAAAGTTTGGTATCTGTAAAACATTTTTGTTGGTTGCAATTTGTAATTCAAATATATTCACAGCTAAATATTAAATTATTAGACTCCCATTTCTTTCAAATAATTCTAACAGGCTTAATTGATCATTAAACAATTTAGTTTAATTTAAACTTAAAATAATCAGATTTCTAAATTTTCAAAGAAAATTTTCCAGATGGAATAGAACTTAAAAAAATAATGAGTATTAACCAGTGTTCAGTATCATCGTTTTCTCCCCACGTGACGACATTCAATTTTTCTTTTTTAATATATGAATATTGTTTATAATACGGAAAAATCAAGATGTTTGCTCCGTTTATGTGATTGGGAAAGGCATTTTAGGTAACATTTAAGTCAAAATATTAATTAAAATGGGAAACTTATGGATCAAGAATACAATAAAAACACGAATTTCACGTATGTTTACCTTTTTTGACACATTAGATAAAAACTTAATATACAGTGGGTATTTTTTAAAGCGTTAAAGGCTCATATGGAATGCAAAACAAGGAGTTATAAAATATGTTCTGTAAAGTGTTTTTAAACCTTTAAGCTTCTCGTAAGGAGATTATTTTTAAGCATTTTCTACTTTTTGTTTTCAATACATACTTTGCAAAATTTTTCTCCAGCAATTATTTTTAACGGTTTGAAGAAAAGAAAATGGTAGTATAGATTTTTTCGAAAAGTAAAGTTAAGTTCTTTTAAAGGGTTCAGATCCTTTAAAAATTTTTATCATATCTTCTAGAGACTTAAACATTGTCTCCTCATAGTAACAACTTGTATTTTCGTAAGAAACCAAGAAAATAAAATAAAATACCTTCAGTTTTAGACAATTTGAAATTATATTTGAATCTCAATCTATAAGGAATTATCGCCTCTCCTTCTGTGTGTTTTAGTAGTGTAAATGGTAGCGCATTGGCCTAGCAGTCCGAAGATAAGTCGCTCGAATCCCAGCAAGGGCATAACTGACTTTTCGTGTATTCCACTCCGTAAAAAATTACCTAATAATTCTATAAATCCAATGTTTTCCAATGGGATGGAGGGACAAAACAATCAGTGAAACAGAATGGTTAAATTAAAAAATTACTAGGCATTGTAAATATTTGAAATAAATAATACTAATCACTTTTACAATGAATACATTACCTTAAAAAATCTATTTTTTAGTAGAAAAAGTCGTAGAATATCTTCTTGCTTGAATTTCGCCTCATGAGAATACACAATTTTTTGAGACTGAAAACATCTTCACGAACCACATAGTTTCCAATTAGCGCGTAGAAAAGCGCTGTAACTTTTTGTATAGCTTATAATGGAGTAAAGCTTTAGACCTCGATGTACCTTTTAATCTTAATGAAGTAAGACATCATAACATGTTCACATGTTCAATTAAGCTGTGAAAAAAATCTATAAAGCTAAAAACTATTCAAAAGCTTCAATTAAATAAGAGGCGTGGTCATTAAACGTAACACTTGTAACTGAGCACCGTTCATGCATTCTCTCTAAGATCACGTGAGAGGACAGTTGAAGCCCAGTGGTCCATTTAAGAAGCCCCACCCACGGTTGCAATATGGATGTGCACTTAGGAAACCCACTTACAGGACCAATAGATTGGAACTGTACTGAATAAGACAAACAGCAATGGAACTGATCCTAGATTAAAAGGAAGAGGAATCGGGAGAAAAACTCACCTTGTATAACAACTGCAGATTATGTTTGACCATTTTTCGTAAAAGCATAAGAAATTTTTTTTCGTGGCAAACTATTTCAATCTAGCGTTCGATTTACGAATCTAGACGCCCTTATAAGACCTTATAGAATGAACGTAACTGATGCCAGATATCTAAAGCATATAGCGAAATATCAATAATTTACTATATTTTAACTTAAATTAGATTTTTATCTCTACCTATATTTTGTTTTCATGGTTTCGCTCACGACTTTCAGTTTATTTTGTATTGTGTAAAAGAATGTTCATCAGATTTTTGTTTCATTGTGGGGACTACAGAATATTCTGCGTTTTTTTTTTTTTTTTTCCACTTTTACAAATTAAGGTGTTCTGTTGACCACCTTACTTTTACCTTTCCTTCGACAGCAAGAAAATATATGTTTGTTTCTAATAATTCAAGGCTATTATAGATTTTGATCATCTTTACCTTGTTAACTGAAAATTAAATAAATATTGGTACTCACATTCATGAGTTGGAACTACCAATTTTTGTATAGCAATTCGATGTTTGAATGTACGCCCGTTAGTAGCACCACTGTAAAAGTTCTTTAAACACACTGGTTTCCAAAAATTAAGGAAAAATAACAAAATAACGATAACTCTTTCAAAAATAAGCCAATCCGAATAAAATTCGAATATGTTGTCAAATATCAGTTGTTGAGTAAAATTGTAGTAGGCAAATTAGTGGCGCTGCAATCGAAATGCGTCATCTGCGAGCAGTATAAAATTGCATGTTTGAGAGAAAGCTTGTAAATTTCGCTGTGATACCGAGATAAGAAATCTGGGATGGCCAATTTGTAACAATGACCTCCAGGCATCATTTGCCCGAAGAACTGCCATGGAAAGTTGTTGGGAGATTAGAGGTAGGACAAAGTAGCCATATGGCTAAATGTGAGTCTTTCTGTGGTTCATAGATTTTGGCAACAATTTCGTCCATTCTATCTACTTCAATATGATGGCGATTACCAAAAGATTCGTGAGGGAAAATATCATCCCTTGCCAAATGATCTCGTCTGTTTTCAAGCTGGTTAGAAATGAATAATTTAGACATTTCTAAAACAGGTGGTTCTTGACTAGCCCTATTCAAAATTACCCTATCATATATTCCCATATTATCTTGAGAGCTATTCATCCAATTAGTCTGAAGATTACTCATTTGTGGCTTTTTCAAATCTTGATTATGTTCATTATTAAAAAATCTTCGGCATCCAAGAAAATAAATCAAGATTTATTTCTCCTCAGTTACAGAAGGATTTAGTGGTCTCTTAAAGTTGGAGTCCATTTGCCCTTCTGCAAATCAAATCTGTTACAACTCTGTTATTTAATCATTAATCCTTATTACAACTAAAATACTTTTTGAGGAATTTTGAAACAAAATACAGAATTTTCTTGTTACAATAGTTTGAAAAAATAAATAAATAAATGAAATAAAATAAAAAATAAATGTGTGAAGCAGTAAATTTTAATAAATAAAAATGCGGGTAGTCGGAAAATTTATAATACTCTGCAAAGTGAAAATTTCTGAGTCTTACAGATATTAAGTAAAATGCGTGAATATATGAGTAATACTTCATTGTACACTAAAAACAAATTTCCTAATCAATTTCACTTTAAAAAAATTGTAGGTGTGTGTGGGATGAAATTTCATTTCAACAGTGGTAATAATTTAAATGAAGAATTAAGGGAGTAGTAATTTATATAGCTCCAATGTTTTTTAAGTTAATCACACTTTTTCTTTTCCATTTCTTTTTTACACTTGTTTGGTGACTTTTGGAATTGACGATATATTTTATGGCACTTTTAAATCGGAGATATTCATTCTCTATACAGAAAAGTATACTTTTAATGGTACATTTTTATGGCACTTTTAAATCGGAGATATTCATTCGGTATACAGAAAAGTATACTTTTAACGGTATATTTTTATGGCACTTTTAAATTGGAGATATTCATTCTCTATACAGAGAAGTATACTTTTAACGATATATTTTTATGGCACTTTTAAATCGGAGATATTCATTCTCTATACAGAGAAGTATAATTTTAACGGTATATTTTTATGGCACTTTAAAATCGGAAATATTCATTAACGAAATGTAGCCTCTAACATTATTAATTCAAACTCACGAGTAACTCAAATGCACAATAAATTTGTTGTTGGAAACTGTCACTCTTCAAAAAAACATTTACTCCGTTAAAAAAAAAAGGCTTTAAGAGAATAAGTAAGTAACAACTTGCTATCTGCGTGCAAAGGGCATGCATATATTTTTCTCCAAAAGGATACTAGAAAATGCAAAGAGCAGGTTCATTGTTATTTCAAAGCAAAGTAAAGGTAGAATTTTGTCAATTATCCATTTACATGTTAGCATGCTATTCGTGCATCTATTTATCCTAGTATTTGTAAAAGAATGACAACACACGCAAGAAACGAAAGTTTTTAGCTAAGAAAATTTAATATGTTTAAATATATACACCAGTGTGCAAATCTTAAGCAACAACGTCCTTTTTCAACATACAACCATGAAACTGTTGATAAGTGCAATGAAAAGCCATCTTAGTAGAACGGAGAAGAATATTCAATTGTCAGCACCATGACGTCAAAGATACGTCAAAGCACGCGAAACGAAAAAAAAAAAAAAAAAAAAAATTCAGAGCGCGCAGTGCAAGACAACTTTAAAAGAAGAAAGAAAGGCTCGTTTCCACGCATTCTTCTGCAATTGAAAGTGAGAAGTGCAATATGGTTATTAATACATCAGGACAGCATCAAACAAGAAAATATCAGAACAAAACACATCAGGATGCTTTATACGTGGTAGAATGATTGGCAAATTTTTCTACTGCAACTGTTTGGAATTGAAAAAAGTGTTGCTTCACAGACTTGGAAGTCTTTCAAATGACAGATAAGGCTGTAAGAAAAGTTGGTAAATGTCGGTCAAGAAAGACAACGGTGAGTAATGACCGATATACCGCTTTGCAGGCGAAAAGGAATTGAAACCAGACATTGGGCAGCACTGTTAAGCAGTTGCGCAAGGCAACCGGACGACAGGTATCCCGGTTTACTGCGGCCAGACAATTTCATAAAGATGGCCTATTCGTCCACTGTCTTGAACATTGCATACCCCTGGCAGCAGCCCATTGGAGGCACTGTTTACTGTGGTGTAGAGTGCTCAAAGACCGGACTCGTCATTAGTTGAGTCACGTCCTCTTTGCCAATGAGAGTCATTTCAGTCTAACAAGCGGTTCACGGCACCACGGTATGGAGACAGGTAAGGACACACTTTCTTTCCGAACATCAGGAAAAGAGACCGTTGGGTTGGCTCTGATATGCTTGTGTGGGGAGGTAGTATGATGAAAGGAACGTATTTCCACGTTTTCGATTAGAAATTCACTTACCGGAAATCGTTATTATGATGAAATTATCCTTCCCCACGTGCGTCTTTTCTGGGGTGCTACTGGTTGCCACTTTCTTTTTACGAATGACAATGCACGGCCACTCAGGGCTCATTCTGTTGAGGCGCTCCTGAAAAGCTAAGATATCCACAGAATGGATTGACTAGCGTGCTTCTCTGATTTAAATTCCATTAAACATGTATGGTCTTCTTTAGGGAGACGTCTGGTAGCATGATTTTATCCTCCGGAGAATACCAGACAACTGAAACAAATGTTCTTTGAAGAATGAGAACTCTTACCTCAAGAATTGTTGGATAATCTGGTATTGAGTATCGAGAGATAGTGCAACTCAAGGATTGCAGTTATGAGAGGTCATATTCCTTAATAAAGCTCTTTGGTTTATTGTTCTTTTTGGCCAGAGAGATTTATTTTTTTAGTGTCATTTTGGCACGAAACCCTCTGTTCATTACGTACTGTATGCGTCCTATTTATTTTTTAGTACTGTACTTTCCTCATCTTTTAAGTATTGCATTTTGCTTCTGTAGTATAAATTCCATGTCTCCAAGTTGATTTCTTGCGGAATTACGGCCCAAATTCAGAAAAGTTGCACACTTGTGCAATATATATATATATATATGTGTAAGAAAAATAAAGACTATGTAAAAGATTAAATTAGCAGCGTAAATTAATTTCCGTTCTCTATTCTAAAAATAGCAACATCTATTTGCACTGCCTCATTTCGAGAAAAATCTATGTCGTCGAAGACTCTTACGTAATTCTGGTGATGTAAATCGAACTAAAACTCAAGCAGCCAATAATAATTTTACAGCAATATTAACTATCCAATCAAAATGCTTTGAGAACCAAAACTAACTCAGTTTGACTTAAGATTTCATCCTGAACACTACGCACTTGCTTTCCACGCTTTGACCTAGCTAGACTGCTGTCTGTCTGATGTTACTTTCTTGCTACAAAGTTATCAAAAATGTAAGCCTTTTGGAACAGACACATTTAATGTGCCGACTTGTGTGTAGCCGCAATATGTTGCTGAAAATAAAACTGAAGATTTAATCTGCCTTCGCCTCCAATTTCCTAGTTATTATGGATTGACACTTCTATGCCATCCAAATTCGTGCTCCTGAATATATTACATATATATGTATTTTGGTAATACAACACTGCAGCAAAAAATACTGTAATTCTTGTGGTCACTTGTGTTCCCGAAGCGTCATCCTCATATTCCTAACATAAAGAATAACGCTGATATTTTAAATCTATAAATCGTTATTTTTATATGGACTCAGAAATACATGTTTAGTGTGGGAGTTTTGCAACCGAGGTTGCACTTGCTTTTGGCATTAAGAATTTCGTGTTGTGTTGCAATAATTTTACTTAAAATTAACCCTTATCTGGAAAGAATTAAGTTTAGTTTTTTTTTTTATCTGAGAAAGAGAAACCATTTTTTTTTTATAAAAACCATATCTTCCATATTTATGAGCGAAACGTTTCAAGCTCTGAGTTCTTTTGCGAGATAATCAGCTTGCTGACACTGCTAAAATCTCTAATCTTTTCTCAAACGGCAGAAATATTCAACCTTTAAATAGCAGTTTATGTTCCATCATTTTGAAATGTTTTTTTTAAATGCATAGCATCTACATAAGTGTCTGAAAATCATCTAAGAATCAGCATAAATTCATCAGACATCGATTTTCCTCTAGTAATTTATTGCTGCGTTCTACGGGTTCGTGGATTTGGTATGATTCATGACAGCACTTGATGAAGAAACAAACGAAAAATTAGTCGTCATTATTTTACAGGACAGTTCCAAAGACGCGTTACAATCTTCGAAAAACTACGACAAACACGCTGAAACAATCCGCAACACAGCCTTCAGGCTATCAGGTTCTAACAGTGCAGACAGTTTCACGACAAAGCACCAAAGTACAGCTTCTGACTTGGTTGATCGCTAACTACTGATCTCAGCATACTACTGAATTCAAAATACTCTTCTATCTTCTACTCCGCGTACAGGCAGGATACATACAGCTTTATCTTACCTTAGAGAACATTCCCGAGGAAAACCGCCAAGAATGCTTTCTAGAATGTTCAACTCCGTCTATGGTATGTCACCAATTTTGACGCCAAATGTCATTAAATGGGCGATTTCCAACAAAATATGGCAAACCCACCTTTCCCTGCCATTTTCTAACAACCCTAAATCCCGCTTTGCGGGAAAGCTGTCTTACCGCAGCCGAGCTTTTCGTAACGTTAGAAATATTTCCGACTGAACGGTCTCAGATAGTGTACGGTCACTTTAAGTAAAATGGACATGCCTTGTAGAGTTGTATTTTCTAATGCGTTATTTTAAACCTAATGTACCTTCCCTTTCAATTCTCATTTCATTTCCCTGCTAGAATACAAATTTCCAGCCCGCGCGATATTCAAATTAGGTAGAAGGAAGTACTTAAAGGGAGGTTTGGGGAAGTGAAATCAGAGCGTGTTCTGCCTGCTTGAAGACCACGTTGATTCTGTAGCGATTAGAATTCTGTAGTGTTGAGTTATTCTTGCTATTAGGCTTGTTTACGCCTACTTTCGAGACAGAGCCAACTTGCGTGATAGTTAAACTGTGAAGCTGTTAGGCTATACTTAACTTCATAAAATTTGTAAGTTATTCATTACCTTTTGATTTAAGCCAAAAGTGTTGGTTTCTGTAAGCACGAGTTGGAGCCATCTGTTAAACTTTATTTGAGTTAATAAAGGGTTCTTTACACCCTTCTCCTCACTTTGTTGTACTTTAAAGGACTTGATAGTCATTCACCAAACAATCTTCAACTTCGAGCACATTTTATGATAACAAAGAGAACACGACATTACAGCCTAATCGAATAAAAGTAACTGTAGCGCCACCTGTAGGAAACTAAAGAAGTAATGAAATTTAACTCCGCAAAGAGGTGGAAAAATGGGAGATGCTGAACTGATATAAAGATATACAACAGGTTCTAACAAAAATGCATTAAAGTGTAACTGTCAATTGGACGTCATCTAATGTAAACAAACAACAAAATTCACAGAATTGACGCAAATATGGTTAGAAATGCATTTCTGCCATATTTGATTATATATTGATGAAATTTTAGCTATATGGAATGAATACAGTAAATGTTCAAAAGTTCCTACAAGCATTAAGATTTAACCTATGTCTTTGGTCATTGTCTCCATGGATCGCTGTGTTCTCGCCAATAATAGAATGCTAAAGGCCAAAGTCTCCGAATGTCCAAACACCTAAAGCATGCTAAATAAACGGCATGATTATGCTCAGCTGTTTTAGGTGGCGAGCAGCTTTAAAAATGGTTTTTATCATTTGGATTTAAACCGAAACAAAATTATAAATAAGCTGTTTAGAAGCATATTTGACATTATGATTACATTGGCCACAGAGCTATCACTATACTAATCAAACTAGTAGCAGACCAGGGCAAGTTTTCAAAAAGATTTAAAAATCTCATACTAATATCATTTTTGATTTTCTTGATTTGTATTCGATTGACGTCGAAACCTCTGTCTCGCAGCCAGATTTTACCGTTCCGAGCATGAAAAAGAAGGCCATAAAAATACTTCAGTGCTATTAGAAAATCTCGAATAAGTATACTGTGGAATAGAATCATCATACAATGTAACAGAAAACTGTTAATGGTGGTATAAAACAATGCCTTCTGTAATAGATTTACATTTTATTGCGTGTAACTGGTAATTATGTCTGGTTTGTGCATGTCTGGATTTTAATCCACAGTAACTTAAAGCTTCCATACGACTTTGTAATGGCTGCATTTCTTCTAATTCACTTATTTGCAGAATTAACGGCAGACCTTTTCTCTGGAAACTGTTGTAAACGATTTTATTCCGTTGGTCAGCTTTCACAAAAATAGATGGAACGTGAACAGTAAGGAAATATTTTATACGAAATAAAAGGGATGAATATCGACTTTCTTTCGGATCAATACAGTCAAAATTTTGGGGAAAATTCCGTAAATACTTAAAAACTAACAACAGATTTAAAGTATTACTATTATTTTAAAAGTTATAACGAAAAGAACAACCCATTCGATGCGCGATTAACCATAAGACCTGCATAACTTCTTACTAATCCCTCTGATCTGAATCAAATCAGATCCATAAGTTCATTCGCCTTCATTACTCCCAACACAAAATTAGATGTCTCCAAAATTAGTAGTCTTAATTCAAGAAGGCTTATAAGAAGTGAAGATGCGAGATGCAAGGCTTAGAAGAAGTCTTTCTCGAGCAAAATTCAAAGTAGGTCAAAGGTTTAGCATATAACCTGAGGAATGGAAGTACCCTTCTTTGCTAGTCTATCAGCTATAATAATATATTTTAGATTTACATGAGATGGTATCCATTGTAGGTAGAGGACAGAAGAATTGGACAAAAGGTTGCAGGATATTAACTCCAAACTATACCTTATAAAGAACTTTAGATTGTCATAAAGAGATTTTGCAAGGCTCCTTATATCGGATGAATGGAGAACATATGAGACCTTAAATTCTCAAATATAACGGTCGATATTGAAGATACTTCAGGTTGGAATGTAGTCTTCTTTCGATAATAAGATATATAAGTTTTGTTGTAGGGCTATGAATTGTTGCTTACGCTGAGTATTAACTGAATACTGTATGTTTACAAAATTTAAGTTTATGCATTATCCAAATTTTAGAATCTTTGTGGAAGATAAACTTTAAAATATATAATTTTTAATGAACAAACTCATATGATCGTAAGAATATTTGTAGCATAAGACATAATCACTAACGAGGGTTGGCTGTTCTAACAGCTCTCCACAAGTTTGAAGTAGAAGCATTTTATTTTATTTTTCGAATCATAATATCACATTGTATACGAATGTAGAAAACTGAAGGATTTAAAACCATCATAAGTACTTTCTAAATATTATTTTGTTTTTAACAGTTTATTTATCTTACGATATTTTTATTGAGCAAAAATGGACAAATTTTATAAACGCTTTGAATTATAAAATATCATACTAAATAAAGCACAGTTCTAATCTGTCAAATATTTGACAAGAGAATAATCCCTAGCCTTGCAGATTTCTTTTCTCTTGATGAAGAGGCCTCTACCTGTTTACTCTCGAAACCGATTGAGCCCTTGAGTAAATCTAAACTAAACACAAAGTTGCTGCTTTGCTAATTTGATGTTTTATTTTGCCGTGTTTATCTTCTGCTTCGAAGAGAATAATTGTTCGAATACGCTAATTTCTCTAGTATGTAGCAAGTGTTTTCTAAAGAATTTTACGTATGAAGTAATTTTTTCGATTCTAAAAGACTGAGGAATTGATAATACTGTGGAGTCGAAGAAGAAAACTTAAGTATTAAGTAATATAATTCTTACTAGTCTTCCTGAGACTTTATTTGGGCTAACAGCAGTAAAATAAAATAAAATAAATAAAACAAAAAATTCACCAGGAGATTATATAGATTATCTAAGAAGTTATTCCGTCGCCGAAGCTGTCCTGAATGTTATCTAGTAAATAGATTTCGAGTAAAACGTGCAAACTCACGACGCATGAGATTTGTTCAGAGACAAAAGAAAACAACAGTCGACGCCATTTTGCGGGACGTTTTGTTAAGAGACATGTCAAAATAAACATGGCGACCGTACGTCGTAAATTCTTTAATATCCATTGTGCCCAAAGGGTTAATCGGCAGTCTGAACTGATTCGAATTATGCAGATGAGCGTGTTAGAAGCGTTGAACTCTCATTTTCATCATGCTTCTATTTTCCGCTTCGAGGTCTTGGCCGTTCGTTTGCGTTGTCTTTTTTTGTCTCGGTATAAAAATTTCCCCCTTGCGCAGTCGCCTGTCATGTGGATAAATCTTGAACTTACACAACAACTGCTTACGTAAACCCGTAATTGCGATTCGGAAAGAGAAAATTTATGCATTTCTGTTTGATCACAAAGCAGAATTCCGGAATTTTATGAATCATTTACACGTACACACACATACTCAAGCATTCTAGCGGTTAAACTGTCAGGTGAAATATATCTCGTTCTAAACGCATTTGCCTCTTGCGATGCTTCGGTTTTTTTTAGCTTTAGAACTAGTCTTTGACGAGTGATTGAACATTTGCGCGCTGTGAAAAATTACACTACATTTAAGTGTGATAATTAAACTGAAAAAAATATCTTAATTTCTGAATAAAAGTGCCTAAGGTTCTCTTTAACATTTGAAACATCTTTAGGAGTATAATTAGTCTACGATTACTACGTAGTAAATTTATTAATTTTAATAACTGAATTCATTGACGTTTCCTTTCAAAGTACTGCGTCAATCATTTTTAATGCTTACATACTTCTAAGCCCCGTGTTAGATTTTTAACAACATCTGCTTTCAGAGAACTGTATTGTTCAAATATTTGCTAATACTGTGATTTTTTAAAATTCTGTCAAAACGATGCTCTTTAGCATAAGAATTCTATTTAATAACGGACAATTTCCCATAATCGCCAAATCTGACGAATAAGGGAGGTTATAAAATGAAAACATTATTTTAATAAAAGTTGCTTGACGAAAGCTGTGGGAAGCACTTGGATGACGCACACTGGAGCGGACCAATTTATTAATTTCCCGTTTCCAATCTCCACAATATTAAACATCACACGAAAAATGTCACATGGCTATCGGAAAATTTCAGGTATCTAACTAAAATTTCAAAGAAAATTTTATTATTAAAAACATTAAAACAAATTAAGACACAATAACACGCCGAATAAATACTAATTCAGAAGTCAAACAACAAAAATCAGCGTTATATTTTCAAAATTTTTCACAGGACTAGTTTCGATGGTTTTACCGAACCACCATCCTCAGCTGCAAAACCACAAATGAACAAGACAGAAAACAATGATTATATAAGATAAGAAAGCCTGGACAAGAATAAGCAAATGGCGCCATCTGTTGATGAAACCAGAATTGCGGTTTTGCAGCTGAGGATGGTGGTTCGGTAAAACCATCGAAACTAGTCCTGTGAAAAATTTTGAAAATATAACGCTGATTTTTGTTGTTTGACTTCTGAATTAGCATTAAAACAAAGTCTGAAAGCTTTCAGATTTTATATTACGACCAAAGGAGCATTTTTTTTAACGTTTTGTGTTACATTTATGCATTAAATATCATGTTCTTCGCACTTCAAACCCAATTCAGTAGCAATATCACAAAATATTTAAAAACATCATAGCTTTAGAATTTCTGATAGTCAGTCTCGTACGCTGGAGATAAAAATGTTTTTTTCTGTGCACAGTTGCCAGAGCTCGCTTTGAAATCGCTGAGTTTTTTAATAAAAATTCGTTAAAATTTTACAAAATTTTAAACAAATAATAAAACAGTTCCGAAATTCAAAATTCGGACTTCCAAGTGTCCATGTTCGGTTGGAGGAAAAAGATGGCCTTTGTTTCTATGTCCCTTGAAATAGCCTGTTATACTCTAGATTCAATAATAGCCTATTATATTGTAGATTCAGGAATGGCTTATTACACTGCATATAGCCTATCATACTTAAATTCATCTGAAGCTTGGATGCACAATTTCTTAGTTTTCAAGTGAAATTGTAATTCCAGCTGAAGCCCCAAGAAAGAAAATACCCAGCTTGTTTTCATTTTGTTATGCAACTGTTTGTCATTAATTTAATTTATTAAATTTTAATTTATCGCTTTACATTTCAGTGAATTTTTATTACAATTATTCCATTATTTTAATTATTCATTATTTTTTACTATTTACTTTATTTATTTATTTTTCTTTGTCTTTCCATAGAGCTTCGATGCTTCTAATTTTAGAAATTAAACACCGGTCGGTCACTTTAATTCCACCTTTCATATTTTTCAGAAGAAACTTCCTATGAAACATTTCTCACTTAATAGAATTCAATTTATCAATTATAGAATTCAATTTAAAAAATTTATTTAATTTATCAGATCTTTGTACTTCAAAGATACTTCTCTAACTATTGAAGTTACAGAAGGAATGAAAAAAAATAATAATAATAAAGTTTTCTTAAGAGCCTTCTTCCGGAAACAGACAGCTAATTGTTGAAAATTTGCCTTTCTACTTGCTGCGGCTCTGCAAAATGACGTCACTCAACTATACACGATTTAAGACTACTAAAATTAGGTTTCTTTTAAATAAATAACAATAATAATTACCTGCAGTTCATTCATGAATATTTTTCATTTGTTGTTATTTTACTGTAACTGAGTTTTTCGGTAAATAAATTATTCGCATAATTTCCCTTCTCGACTTTCGAACAACAAAATTATTTAAAAAAAAATGGAAGAAATACGCGAGTAAATACGGTACTTATTTCATTCCTTCACCTTTCATAAAATTTATCATTGTATAACATCGCTGAATCGTACTCGATTAAAATAACTCAGTTTCTAATCGATTATTATTAAGCGTCTAAATTTCTCGTAATCAAACCAGTTAAAATTTTAATTGCAATCGATTAAAATCTTACAGTTTTGATCGATTACGATTACGCTTCATATCTTTCATAAAATTTATTATTGTATGAAATCGCTGAATCGTACGCTATTAAAATAACTCAGTTTCTAATCGAACACTATCTATCAAGCGTACAAATTTCTCGTAATCGAAATCGATTAAAGCTTACAGTTTTGATTGATTACGATTACGCACTGTTGTATAATACCTGCTTTCGCGTATCAAATCGTACGCACGTCTAGGAATGTCAAGCGAATATGAATTCTAAACTATGCGAATGAATAAACACGCACAATTTAGCGCAATGTATTATCAAAACAAACAAATGCTGTCCATTTCACGCAAGAATTAGCACACATTTAAATTTATCGCTTTTTCACAAAAGAACTGCCCAGAAATCTTTCCTGCATTCACTTTAAAAACTGCTTCAAATACGAATTCAAAACATATTATTTGAGGTGGAAAGATGCCAAATGATAAATATCTTTCTTTCTTTCTTACAAGGTCTGGTAAACAAATACACTGACATCGATAATTTTTATTACGTGACATCGATTGCCCAATCAGCAGCGTCCTAACATTCTTTGCTATTATACCCAATACAGTGACTCAAGTTAAGTTTCAAGGTTAAACGTTTTGAAGACATCTAATACGATGATGTGGCTTGAAAAGTTTTGTTAGCGTTCTTTTATTATTATACCCACCGCAAATACGGAAGTGCAGGGGCAAGGTCATTTACAATTTTATTGTCCTGCTTTTTTTTTTTTTTTTTTTTATTTTTTCCATTTTTTTTATATGAGAAAGCATCGTTTCAGTGATTCATAACACTGGTTGCTGTGATTTGCGAAGGATAGGGAAAGGCAACGAACATATTTGAAGTTCGCGTATTGATATAAAGAACATATGCTTAATCCTTTTATATTGTAATGACAATTTGCTGATGATAACATGCATGTAAAATTTGTTTAAGTTTTGAAACGATTTGCATGTTAAATAAAGTTAGAAAACTTTTTAATTAATTACATTTCTGGCATATATAGAAAACTACGATTCAGACAATATATATATACTTTAATGATTTTACTGAAATATAATGAAAGTTTATAAAAGGACCACATATGTTTCCAGAGAATTTTGGTCTTCTGTGGAGGAACACGCCTTACAGAACACGATCATCGATGATGTTGAAAGCCGTTATTTAATCAATGTTCTCAGAAATGGTTGAAACGTATTAACAAGAAGTATATTGTTTCTTCATGAATATTTTTGCGACAGGGTAAGCAATGTTATGTTATAAAACTCTGCCAGAAACATGATGAGTTGTAGGAATGAGATAATTAGAATTCTTTCACTAAAACAACTGTCATGAATATAAAATCGAAAAGCTTGCAATGAGAAAGTATTAAGTTTTGAAATGAAAGTGAATTATGATGTTGGAAAGTGTTTCTTATATAGACAGAGATATACTACAGGCTTTTTCTTTTAATAGGTATTTCGTAGCGACTCATTTACGATAGTAATATATGTTATAAGGCAGTTATTTTAACCAGTTATTATGATTAGAATTAACCAATCATAATGATTAGAATTAGCCAGTCAATATGATTAGAATTAACCAGTCATTATGATTAGAATCTGTACTTTAAGTTCTTTCCGTACTCCTCATCAGAATACATATGTGTGTAGTGTATTTGAGGTTTTTGGCTTTTGAGAGAGAGTGTGTTGCTGGTGTGCGCGTTGCATGGTTAGATTCTGCCAGTTCTAATTAAATGTATCTATCTCGTATTTACATTCTCTCGCCGCCAATACTTTAAACTTCCTCGCAGTTACTTCATTTGATTTACGTTTTAGCTTAGTGTTTAATGTATAGTCTTAGAGTATGGATCAAGGTTTAAATTGAGTTGACTGTTCTTATTTAATTTGCATTGCCACAGACAAGCAGTGATTATCTGTAGCGCGAGCCGTGCTCCAGCTCTATAGAAGGTTATTTAAAACCAACTCCAGTATCAGTATAATGTCATCATTACGGCACAGAGGAAAAATATGGAACAAATTAAATTTTAACGAACAAGAGGATTCGAACACTATTCCGCAGCAATCGCTCCTATGGTTTGGAATCACGGTTTGGGAAAAAGAAATGGTTTGAAGTGCCTAATCGAAAGTAAGACTATAATTATTGAAGAAGTGTCAAACAAATGAAACCAAAACAGGTATTTACTACATAAATACATAACACTGCTTAATTTATTTAAACATCGCTTTTACAGCAAATATTCCCTTACTTGTTTAAAATATTAGTGTGTTCGAACATTATAGAAAATCTCCGAGGTCGTATACGTTGTATAATTGCATAGATGTCGTTCTTCTTCGTGTAACAGTGAAAGCCACTTAAAATAAATTATAGTTTGTACTAAAGTATAAAATGATAAAAGCTCTTAAAATTTAATTACACTCATGTCCATAAATTAAGGATAATTCGGATTCACGCGCAAATCGAACTCTAAAATAAATATATCACCTGTAAAATCACTACACACATCTTCAAGAATCATATGCAAATTTAGGAAATAACCAGATGACTCTGATGGTATGTCACAATGACGAGAGTGTAAGAGAGTGACATATAAGGAATACAGACAAAGAAGTAAAATTGTTCGCAGGCGCTTTGTAAGCATTTCAGTGCAATAACCGAATAGTTATGACACAAAGGACGCATTTGGATGATTTTTTACGTGGTAGAATTTACGGTCGTCTGGAAAGTGGGCGTACCCAACTGGAAGTATCAGAAAAACTTGGAATTGCCCAGAGTGTCATCTCCAGGCTTTGGCAACGATTCCAAAATGATGGTAATGTGAGTAGACGTTACAGCACAGGTCGCCCCAGAGTTACAACGCCGAATGAGGACCGGTATTTGGCAGTTACTGCAGAAAGAAACAGGCGGAGCACAGCCTCAGACCTGTCTCGTCAGCTTTCTTCATCCACTGGTATCACAATTTCAAGGCAGACCGTGTACAGACTCTTAGGGCAGATTGGTCTATATGCTGATAGACCTGTCAGATGCGTTCCACTTACTGCAACTCACTGTCGCCTGCGGTTAGCCTGGAGTAGAGAGCCTGCATTGTGGACACCGCAACAGTGGGCTTGTGTGATGTTTTTCGACGAGTCCAGGTTTAGCTTGCGGTCTGATTCTCGTCGGACTTTCATATGGAGAGCTCCAGGTACCCGTTACCGCCAAGAAAACATCATTGAACGACACCGTTACGGTGGTGCAGGAGTGCTCGTTTGGGGTGGAATTATTCTGGGTTCTAGAACTGACCTGCATGTTCAAACTGGAACCATGACAAGCCAAATCTATCGGGACGTCATTCTAGAACAACATGTACGTTTGTTTCGGGACGTCATGGGAGCACAATTTGTGTTTATGGATGACAACGCCCGTCCTCACCGTGCAAACATTGTAAGCGAATGCCTTCAATCGGAGGTTATCACCCGTATGGACTGGCCAGCATTCTCATCGGACTTGAATCCAGTAGAGCACGTGTGGGACATGCTTGGCCGACGAGTTGCAGCCCGTCAACCTCCTCCTACATGTCTACCGGAACTTCGAAGATTGCTTTTTGAGTGGTGTAATATCCCCCAAGATCAGATCGATAATTTGATACTCAGCATGCCTAGGCGTTGTAAGGACTGTATTGCATCGTCCGGGAGACATACAATGTATTAACAATCATACCAACCATGTAATATTGGTTTTTTGTAAATACGTGTTTTTTGTAATTTGCTCCAGGAAGAAAAAATCGCTATTTTTTTAATAATTTCTAACATATAGCATCTTTATTTGCTCTTTATCTTTTATTTAATAAAAAAGCTTTACAAATAAGTCAAATTTGTTTTGCTAACTCTTCTTTTGCCTGATTTTGCATTATCCTTAATTTATGGACATGAATGTACTTATTTTGTAACCAATAATTACGATTTCAAAACAGACGGTTTGTTGCTATTAAAATAGTTTGCATTAAATGCATTTTTCTCCATAAAACTGGTTAATGTTTATTATTTTAATCATTTTTGATAAACTGATTCATTTTTTTTTTAAATTGACTATTGTACAATTGACTGTTATGTTAGTATGTTACATTGCTCATATAACGTAACTGGAGTTAATTAAGTATAAGCGCGTTACTTATAAAAATTTAAAAATTGCTAAGCTTTTTGGAGTATGAAACTTAAAAATGTAGCTGTGTTTTCGCCTGGATTTGAATCAAGAATCTTCAATTTGCAAGGTGGATGCACTATCGACTTTTAATAACAATATAATCAACTCACGATTAATTCGAAGACAGTTAAAGTGCCACAAAAAGGTAGAATAACTCAAATTAATAATTAAGAGAAGAAAGTTAGCAACTCTTTGATGTGGTTTAATCTGGAGAAATTCATTTGGTTACACAGGGTAAATAAAATTTCAAACCACACTCACTCGTTTTGACAATGCCAATTTCATACGCATTAAAATTGAATTTTATTGCGTAGAAAAAGTTTTAAATTTTAGCGTTTCTGAAAATCAAAATTTAAAACCCTCTATGTATATATCTGTGCTTTTCTGATATAAAAAAAGTATTTTTTAGAAACATACTTTCAAACACCTAATAATCTATAGCAATATTTCTGTATATTTCGTCAAAATTTTGATTAAGAAAAACTTCAACAAATCCCCTGCATTTCAAACAATTAACTATGTAAAATGTTTTTATCCTAAAATTAAAATAAAAGAATTATTATTTTAAATAATATGTCGCCTTTTTCCCTCCCAAACTATATATTGTTATAATGTTCAGTTATGATTAAAACTACTTTCTTCCAAACGCAGGTCGTTTGCATCGCCATCTAGTGCTGAAAGCGAACATTATTTTCCCCAAGGCATTCTTTTCAAAAACGCTTCACTTAAAAAACAGCATATTTTTAATGTTTCAGGGGAAAAAATTGAGATATATGGGCATTTTAAAAGCAGAAATAAGAGGGTAAAAATGTTCAAGAGATATTTAGAACGAATATTCATTTTCTGACTCAATCTTTTAAGTAATTTAACAAAACATTATTTTAATTTTCGAAGAAATGTTGACTTGTTGTCAAGAAGAATTATATTTTTAGTATGTAATTCTTTGAAGTAAACTTACGCATAGAGTAAAACGAAAATTCCGTGATTTTAATTTTTTATTTCTTTTACCCATCACTGAATTAAACTGGAAAGCTGTGAAATATTCCTTGTTTAAAATTTTGGGAGAATGCATTTTGATTATCATTAATTTAATTATCATAGCTGGCATTATCGGGCATTATTAAATGCAGCTGGGCAATTTTGTGTTCATGTTTTTGTCTATATCTGTACAGCAGATTTATAATTATCAAATAATTTTATAATTACCAATAATCAACATAAATTATGACGTGAAATACGTAAAAGTATTGATTCAAAACATGTCAATATTCCTTTCACTGTCATTATTTATAATTTCAGACATGTTTTAGTATATTCGGAGCACTTTTTAAAAAAGCATAATAGGTAAACATTTTAACCAAATATACTTTTTTATTTTACAAAAATATTAATTAAGTACAGAAAGTAAGAAAAAAAATTCAAAATATTTTTTTAAAAATTTTATTTTATTGCAATTGAGCGTTTATTCCGAAGCTGAAAGTAGAAGGCATAATTGCGTCTAGCCTTTTTGCTTTAAATTTCATAATTTTAAGTGATCTTAGATTAGGATGTTCCAATAACTTTAGACTAATATAATATAAAATCAAGAATCAACACAGTAGAGTTTAGAAACACAGTTAAAACTTATTGAAGGTGTTGATGGAGGTCTCTCAGAGCTTGGTAGAAAAGTGCAATATACAGCTACCGTCTTGTGGAAAATTAAGAGATTTTGCAAGCTATGTTTATTTTTTATTTATGTTTATTTTGTTTTATTTTGTTTTTTATGCATTTTTAATCTATGTTTATTTTTAGGAAGGTACTAATTATGCCACCGAAGAATTATGCAAATATTCAGACTCAAATACGTAAGCGTACACGTGCGTGTCTGCGGGCCTGCGATTATGAAGGAGATGTAAGTGCACGAGGCGTTTTCAGCAATCTAAATACTCGTACTCTTTCACGACATTCGCCATATTTCTTGCAAGAGTTGGGTGACTTTATCAGGTAAAATGAGTAGTCACGAACATATAGACGACAGAATGTGACGGAGAATTGTCGGTAGATTGAAGGCACACCAACCACGAACACAGGTGGCTACAGAGCTCATTGGAACACCCAGTGTTTTCTGCAGTTTGTAGAATCAGTTTCGGGACACTGGATCCATATCGAGAAGGCCTGGGCAAGATCGATCAAGATCCACAACAACGAAGAAGTTTCGTTAGTTGGCACTTTCAGTGAGACGACATAGAACAGCTACAGTTTCAAAGCTCTCACGTGAGCTGTATGCTGCCCCTGGAATCCGTGTTTCACGGTCTATAGTTGCCCGAAGGCTTCATGAGATAGAGCCGTGTGCCAGAAGACTCGTTGTTTTGCGTCCCGATCTCTGCAGCACACAAGAAAGCACGTTTAACATGGTGCAGACAACATGCGCCGTGGACCAGACTTCAGTGAAGCACAGTGCTTTGTACTGATGAGATTCAGCCTGGATAGTGATTCTTGGCATACCTGTATCTGGAGAGAGCCTGGAACACGATACCTTCCCACTCTCATCAAGTAAAGGGCCATTATGGTGGTGGAGGTGTAATGTTTGAGCAGGCAATTATATTGGACGGCCTCACACCCCTGCATGTACTTTACATGTATTTCCCTGACTGCTATGAAGTATAGAGTGTAGATCTTAGAGTCCTATATTAACTTTTCAGGGACAGCTTTGGTCTTGGGTTCCTGCTAATGTATGACACTGCTCATCCACACAGGGCTCAGCTGGACAACGTAAAACATCTTAACGAACCTTTTCAGTGACCGTTTAAATATGAAACCTATCAGTTTTTTGGGAGGAGGGTACGGTGAGGATTGCAGTGGATTGATTCACCAGGTATTCGTTCCTGAAGGAAAAACAGTGGACGCGCTGTTCTACAGGGGTGTACTGGATCGGCTATTGAAACGCATCGCGCGTGGGCGTCTGGACTTTCATGCAAACAAAAATTGGTTTTTGCTGCACGATAACGCAATGTCTCACAATGCAGTTGTTATTCGTACGTTTCCGGAAGGGGGGGAGGAAATGTGAAAGCTTTCAAATTTATATTACGCCCAAATGAACGTTTTTTCGACGTTTTTGTGTTACCTTTATTCATAAAATATCATGTTCTTTGCACTTAACCACGTAAAATTCAATTCAACAGCAAAACCACAAAATGTTTAAAAAGAGCAGAACAGCATAGCTTTGGAATACACAGTCTCGCGCGCTAGAGATATTTTTTTCCGTATAGTGTTGGCATGGCTCGCTTTGAAATCTTTGAGTTTGATAATGAAAAATTCGTTAAAGTCTTGCAAATTTGCAGGTAATAAAACAAAGTCGAAATTCAAAATTAGGGCTTTCTAGCATGTTCGGTTGGAGGACTACGTTACTCAAAATTTGATGCCTGTAGGTACCGTTGTTTTTTCAGAGAAACATTCATGCATATTCTTCTTAATTTAATTTCTTTAAATATAATTCATGGCTATAATATTTGGTGGCAACAGTTTGAAAAGTGAACCAGCGCAGAAAGTGAAACGAAGCAAATACCATTTTGACACTAATAGCTCTTTCGGTCTCACGCCCCTGTGGGGTAAAAAAGTAACTGCGCTACAATCCTTCCTTATTCGCTGGACCTATCACCAACAGATTACATTTTGCTTCCAAAACTGAAATTAAAGCTGAAAGGCCATCTATTCGACGTTATCAAAACGATTCAACCAAACTTTTTAGAGAGCTAACAGGCGTTCCAAAAGTTAACTTCTAGCACGCAATGGGAATGTCTGCCAACCTATGTATAACTTGACAAAAGTTATATGTAGAAAGGCAATTTTTTACTGCACTCGTTTTTTTTTTTTAATGAGCTCAGTCCTAAAACTGTTTAGCCAGGCTGTGTATACATACATACATCATACATAGACACATATACATTATATTTAGTAATGAAGACAGAATGGAACTGACCATTCATTACATGTGCAATTAATTTATATTTATAACGCTATTAAAACTGATTTACCGCATTTCTATTTCCAAATTTTAACTTTTTTAAAGAACCTTGAAAACGGTAAACCCATTACTGCGCATCGATAACGGACATAGGATAATCATCTTCTTTAAGACTATCACAGAAGATCAAAATCTCGTAAAACTATAAGCACTCGTCTTAAAAAGAGTTCGCTATTTGTCTAACAATTCAGCTTAAATAATTACATGAAAAATACACGAGAATTAAATGATGTTAAAGGAAACGGTCATAAAATTTTTAATATTTAGTATTTTTAAAAATTGTATTTACATAAATTCAATTAAAGTGAAAGAACTTTATATACTGAATGGCTTCAAAGCTAACAATCTTAACGGCTTGTTGCTAAGAGCTTAAAACAATTGTTCCCCCAAAGTTTTATGACTCTTTTCTGACTGTAGTGAAAGAAACCACAAAGCGAAATTGAAAGCGTTGCTGATATCGCAAGGCACGAGAAGAGTTCGTCCCAAAGATCACAGTTTCGTTCCTGTAAAGATAAACTTTTCGGTGCATTATTTATTTCGTGATTGCTGTGTATGAGAACTCTAAAAGAAGGATGTTTGTGCAACACGTGGCGGTTTTCAGCGTTTTATTTTTGACATCTTAAAGAAGCTGTTTCAGGTGTTGTTGTTTTGCATTTTGTAAGGAAATTATACTTTGGCAAGACAGGTTTCTTTTCCAGAACGAAGGAAAACTTCATTTCGTGTCTCCAACAACGAAGAAATTTTACAAAAATAATATTCTATAAAACTAGTAAAAATTAATTATTTCTTTTACGATTACGAAAGGGATATTACAAATTAAATGTATCACAATGTAAATGTAGTGTATTTCATAAAATTTGGAAAAATCAGTTTTAGAATTTTCTTTTTTTATGAATGAGAAAGTAATACCGGAAATGGATATTTTTCTCAATACAAATAAAAATTATTCTATACAATTTGTAAAAATTAACACAGGTATTATTTTCCTTTTATGAATATGAAAGACATACTGAAACTGAATATTTATCCCATTCAGTTATTATTTATTATTCATTTTTTTTCAGAATATTTATTTATTATTTATTTTTTTTTTATGAATGAGAAAGTAATACCGGAAATGGATATTTTTCTCAATACAAATAAAAATTATTCTATACAATTTGTAAAAATTAACACAGGTATTATTTTCCTTTTATGAATATGAAAGACATGCTGAAACTGAATATTTATCCCATTCAGTTATTATTTATTATTCATTTTTTTCAGAATATTTATTTATTATTTATTTTTTTTTTATGAATGAGAAAGTAATACCGGAAATGGATATTTTTCTCAATACAAATAAAAATTATTCTATACAATTTGTAAAAATTAACACAGGTATTATTTTCCTTTTATGAATATGAAAGACATGCTGAAACTGAATATTTATCCCATTCAGTTATTATTTATTATTCATTTTTTTCAGAATATTTATTTATTATTTATTTTTTTTTATGAATGAGAAAGTAATACCGGAAATGGATATTTTTCTCAATACAAATAAAAATTATTTTATACAATTTGTAAACATTAACACAGGTATTATTTTCCTTTTATGAATATGAAAGACATACTGAAACTGAATATTTATCACAACATAAATATAGGCTGTTTTGTAGAATTTGTAAAAATTTATTTCAATATTTTTTATGAACAGGAAACTAATATTGAATGCAAGATAAAAATATGTTTGTTAAAATTGTAATTTCCATTAGCAATAGCCTACAGTTTAATTTGATTATTCTTTCGTCCCATCTTAAACATGGAAAATAAATCTCTGTAAATTGTAATTTCAAAATTATTCCTTCCCACATGAATCTGAAGGCTTTCAGATTTTCTTTTGGATTTTATTTATATTTCTGTATATTATACAAATAAGGAATGCAAATAACAAGTGTTATGTAACATTAGGGTCCACCAGTACCTGAGCGACAGGTGACGTTAAACGCTTCTTGTTCCTCACAGCGGCGGATTACGGAAGGTGACCACGTTGACTACGAAATTCATTTTTTGTTTACTCCATACGTAAAGTAAAATATTTTGTCTTCCTTTCCGTTGGCCAAACTGCTTCTGTTTGCAAACAAACTCTAATTTTAATTGTACAATTTTTTATTAACTGTTTTTAACTACATTTGTGTGCAAACATTTTTGATTGTTCGGCCATCCTTGCTGAATTGCTAAAAATTGGGGGTCTTGTTTAAAAGACAGAACATTTGCGATGATAACATTTTGCAGATTGCCAGGAAATGGCATGGGCGAAAATCTTCGCCCGTGGCACTATTTGAACAGGCTTTATCATGGACATGATGGCAACAACAATAACTGCATTTGGCGTTTTAAGTTTTTCTGTATTTTACAAGTTTTAATGAAGATGGATGTTTTGAGTTTTTATGTATTTTTGCCTTGCCACGAAGTGAGAACCAAATTCATTGAATGAGAAATACATCTCTAATGAAATAAGTTTAAATGAAGTACAGCAAAAATATGTATAATTTAATAGGCCGTAGTCCACATCACATATTTTAATATTCATATAAGTAATTTACAAGGAAGGAAAAATTTTAAAAAAAGACTTATGGTATGGATTACAATCATTTACAAGAATAGTCAAAGCCACTTCTCTCGGAAATAAACTGATGAAAACCAGGGGGCCAGTTTATATTAATATTTTTAAGTGCCACTTTTAAGATCCTTCTTTCAGTATCGATTTTGGAGCACAGAAGAAGTGCATGTTCAACATTTTTCTCCCCACCGGCACACAAAATGTCTGTGGACCCAACTTCAATCTACTCAGATATCTCTTATAGTTTCCACGGATCTCCAGTAAGAAAGTGGATCATTTTATGGCTTGTCAAAAGATGATGGCAATCTCATTTTGGCGGATCTTTCAGTTAAACGTCCTTTATTTGAACTAATCTATTCATGATTCCATGACTCGACAATACTTTTGTTCATGACCTTCTTTATAAAAGGATTTAGAGATATTGACAAAAATGTCAGTTTCGCGCTTGATGGAAGGCTTTGCAAAAAGTTCGACCTGTCATTCCCAACAACACCCGTATGTCCACGAACACATTTAAAATGTTTTTAACTTTCAGGTTTTTAAGTTGCTTTTTAATCTCGGCGATTAGAAGTAGAAATACTTTTTATGGTCTACAAAGAAGCAAGGGAATCGTTACGAATGAGGTAGTCTGAAACAGTGGTATTTTGTTCATTTGGATGGCGAAATTTAAACACAAAAGTTCAGCTGTACAAAACCGTGCGTTCATCTCGAATTCTAAATAGAAAGTGTTCGAATTTGAGGCCATTTCTGAAGACAACAAATGCAAAACCAAATTTGCTATTCGATTTTACTGCCGACAGTATAGCAAGTTACAGCGAAATCGTCTGCGATTTTATTGCTAAATTGAATAACTTTCACACCATTTCTTTCCAAGGTATGAGGAAGAACAGATAGAGGCTAAACACAATTTAATGACTATTAAATCCACAGGAACACAATTTAATTATGAAGTCCTTCCTTTTATATCTGTAGAATATATATGACACGGTGGTATTATTAAGCATGTTTACTAAATTCCATGGAAAATAATTCTAGGAATCTTTAAAGACGTTCTATTTGTGCATCTGTATGCCATATGATATCCCACTCTTCAAAAATTTAAAAGAAATTAAAATTATTATGACGAGTCAAGCGGCCAGTGAAATACGACCGCCTGGGATTCACTTTCTGAATGGAACTCTCCTTCCTTCTATTATAACCTTCTTGTCTGATATTTACCATGAGACCTTTTGTGCCCCAAATACTTTCTGGAGGCTCATCTTATAATCCCAGTTGTCCTATACACTGAAACAATCTTTTATTGCAGTTCTGATATCCGTATCGATTTAAGTGGTCACAAAAATTTTCTTTGAGAGTTAAGGAGAAGGGGAAATTGCTCGACTCCAAGTTAGGATTATGTTGGCGGATAATTAACAGTCTCCCGAGAACTTCTTGAATTGAAAAGTCTCTGCGCAAGGAAGTGTTTTATACAGGAGTAATAAATATTTTGTTAACGTTTCAAGACGACGACTTCTGTTGGCAGCTCATTGAAGGTCATTATTGCACTGCACTTATTTGTATTAGCTTTTGTTCCTGTATTTCAGTCAATTAATCCGTAAACACCTTCATGATGCTGAAGAATAGTAGACGTAACTTTGTCAGCAAATGTCATCATGTTGGATTGTTAATAAAAAGTGTGTTAGTTTCTCATGACAAAGCTCGTTTAAATGCAAATTTTTCAATTCAGGATCTTTACCATAAGTTTCCGAAGAAACACTTTAACCGTAATTCTAATTTGATACGAAATGATTTTCTTTCCTTTCCGGCTTCCAGGTAACATTTGACTGCACAGAAAATTCTGAGCTGTTTTTGCAATAAGGATGTCAAAATAGTTATGATTTTCCGTTTACTCTAAATGACACCACATTGGACAATATGGATATCGAGGATTTATCTCATGCTTAGACAAATGCTTCTGATGTCATGATGATTACGTGGAAAATTGTTTACATACTAAAGATTTTTTGGAAAATATTTGTTGAGATATGAAATGTACCCAAAATTGTTGAATGAATGAAATGACATCCATAAGAACACTCACAACTACAACGCTCCTTCCATTTCTGGGAAAATTGTCAGAATGTCCCTTTTGGTGTGTATTATAAGGTGGACATTTAATCACTTTGGATAACTTGAATTATTTGGAAAGGCTGATTCCATAGTAGATCTTAATAAAAGAAAACAGCAGGGTCAAACTATGAGGAATCTGGTCTTCGAGGTCCTTTGGTACAGCACTCAGCGTCATTAACTACTATGCCGTTTGGAGGGTTGAGATTTCTCCCAGATAAATGGGCCATGGATCCAGGAAAGGGTATAATGTCTGCTAGGCAAGGTGGAACTCAAAGCACAACGAGCCGAAATCCTATCGAGAGGTTGTGGTAGAGCAAGAGAGCGGGAGGCCCTGGGAGTGTTCTGTCTCGGAATTCCATCTGGAGTGGAAGCTTAGCAGTCAGCAAGGCCTGGCGATACTTAATATCCCTACTTGAAGGCCCAGATACCGATCTTTCTTCATCCTATATCAGTGAAAAGTCTAGCAAATAAAATAGTTGCAGCTTTATAAGGATTTGTTTTTGATCAAAGAAACTCGAGCTTCTTTGCTCAAAATGTGAAATATGCTGAATGGTTGAAAGACACTATAACATCGTTTGTATTACAACTCAAACTACGCTGCCGTTGATAATGTCACTATTTCTTCTGCAGCGAGAACTAAAGCTTTCTAGTAGCTAAATTCAAGCATTGCAAGTTTCACTCACGTGTTAATGTTTTTTTCTCTAACAGAGCAGAAAGATTCTAAAATGTAATCTTATTGTTTGTTAGGCCAATGATATTGCTTTTGAAGTAATAAACCTTGTAACGTTACTCTGAGAGGATTTTCGTGTATTTAGTGACAATATCTGTAAAATGTATGTTCGCGCATGTGATCATATTTGTAGATCATTAAAAGTTCAATTTAAAAAATTCGAAAATTCGAATGAAATAAATAAATATTCCATTGTTGTTCTTTAGATGGAAATATTTAAATTAATGATGATCTGAATCACAAAGACACTGATAAAAACAAACTGTTTACAGTGAATCTTACGTACGATTAGATTCTTAACGGTCTCAAAAAGAAGCTTAGGGAAAAAAATGCCAATAAAGCTTATAAATCGACGCAATTCTGGTTAACGAATTGAAATGCACACCTTCTTTGTTAAAAAATCATACATGGATTACTAATTAAGGGAAAAAGTGAAAATATAAAAAGTGAAAATGAGGGAAAAAGTGAAAATGGAACACTTTAGAAATAATCAGAGTAGTCACAGATGTAATAGAACACAACATTGAATGATTTAGGGAATATCGACCATAAGAAAAAATAGCTAAACCTTCACCTCGTTTTCCCGCGTCGGTTGTTTACTTGTCGGATGCACTCGCGGTGGCAATTCCACCTGTCACTGCTTTGACGTCACGCCGGTGCACGTGGATATGAAATGTGACGTCATCCATATCAAACCTGGTTTGATAAATGGGGAATGCTTAAAGTCTAAAACAGAAGTTTCCAACCTTTCCTAGACCCCCGCCTCCTTAACAGGAAAACAAAGTTCCATTATGCCTCGTCTTCCATAATAATTAATAAATGTTAAGATTAAAATATTGTTGCATATTAACATTACATATTTTATCTGCCTATTAGGAATCATGGAGTGAAACTTAATTGAAACGACCATCAAATATAGTAAAACAATTTTTATTGAAGATTTAAAAATTAGCATAATATCAATAAGAAATTTTAAAATTAGTGATATGGTTGAGGTTGAGGCAGTTTTAACAGTTTGTTAGCGTCGGGTTCAAGTTTCATTGACATCAGTCACAAATTGTCACCTTCAGCGATGTGTAGTCCGTTTCCTTACTTAAACAATAAATTAGCTACTGCGCTGAATCCACACTCATCCAAATACGATGAAGGAAAAGCAATTAAAAATTTCTGTACAATTACCCCAATCCAGAGTACATAGCTGGCATAGATTTTTGAAGCCAAAACTCTTGGCTTCAAAATGTTCCTCCTGTTTGTTCAACTCTTGTTTGGTATCTATTCCCGAATTTTAATTTCTCGTTAGTTGTGATTTCTACGAGTTTCTATTCTAAATTTGATGATTCTGCTGTATGGGTGTCGACTGGGGGGCAACTCCCGGCGTTCTCGCTAGGACCTGTACCTAGACAGACTCGACTTATGTATAGGGTAGACTTCACAGTGACTAGAACCATCATTTATTCGATGGTAGGCTCAGATTCGGCAGAGACCGTACTGGTATTGTCTTGTCTGCTGCTTGGTTGTGGGGACGTTACATGGTTTGATATCGAAGGTTGTCCTTGAAGGTTTGATACCCCTTGGTCAACACTGTGAAACAGCCTACGACGTTCTATGCCGTCTTTCGTTTTTGGTGACCGTCGTCATTGATTTGAGTTACTTTTTCCCAACTTGTGTGCAATTCTGTACCCCTCAGTTAACTGAGGGGTTATGCCTCCTTGGATCGCCTTTAGGGATTGTTTCCTTAAGGTAGAAGTGGCCATGTATATTACACAAAGTTTCCACTGGACTTATCTCGGCACCTTTTGTAACAAGATTTGTAACCGGCCACGGCCCCTTTCCAGAGTATATCTGTAAAAGGGGACTTATATCATCTAACCTTTGTGTGGTGACACTAGTTCTCCAGATCATTACATGACAGCATGCCCATTCACAGAGGCGTGGCACATGCGGCTGCAGGTTGATGGTGCACCATGCATGCGCTTCTTCATTAAGCAGCCTACTCAGAAACTCAAACTTCTCTACTCAGAAACTTAAACTCTTAATGGGAAAACTGCAAGCTTTGGCACAGGACCTTTGTCATGTCATCTAGTGCACTACTGATTCCTGCCTAATCTTCAGTACTAACTATCTTACTCTTGGGTGTCTCGTTGCTCTTGAACACTCTGAAGTTACTAACGTAGACACCGCATCGATTTTATCGCATCATTTTGAATAGTTTCATTCTTTTAGAAATGTGGTTTTGGCAATAGTTTTTCATTCAATTGTATACTGGACTTCTGACTATTTAAAATCAGCACTGTTGCCACTTGGAAGAATTAGGGCGATAATTCTGTGCAGTTTTTAAATTTAATGTTTCTCTAGGATACTGGAACGTTTGTTGAGAGAAGGTAACGAGATGTTGGTTAATTTATTTATTACGATAATTAATATTTCTATTGGGGATATTGCTTATTTCATTGTAATTTTGTTATACGCAATAACTTTTTTCTATGAAGTTGTTCTGCAGAGTAAAATTCTGCGCAGGTTTTAAATTCGTTTCGTGTTCCCTTCAGGCACTTTTCCGGCACATTTAAAAGCCAGACGAAAGCTGGCAGCTTAGCTGCTGGTAATTTAGTAATTCACATAAAATGCACTACGGTAATGTTTAATTATTAGCGCATCAGTTTACAATTATTGTATTGTGTAAAATGTTTAAATATCAGTTTAAAATGCTCCGATTTCAGTATACAGCTTCAACAAAAGTTTCTATTAAGTTTCTGACGCCGCGCTTCTGGGGGCCAAAGAGTTCTTTTGGTGTACAGTTGCGGATTCCGGGCGATACCCGAATAGTCCTTCGGGTGTCCGGACTCGATTTCACCTGACACTTTCTAGGGGTTGGGGCATTATAACCGTGTAAAGGCATCTTAAGCCTAGGTCTGGCAGCCCTTTCTCCCTAGTATTCTGATATGCATTTGCGAACGGATTTAAGACCCAACTCGGCATATTCATGCTTAAAATATTCTGGAATCCTTCCGAAAAAGTCGCATTAAGATAATGATTCTGGTAATTAAGTAAGATTCGGCCAGATTCTGGTAATTAAGTAAGCAAATCTTCCTACTTTGCAGAGACTGCTGATAACGTGCAAAAGTGGCTTTTTTAACCTCCAACTTAGATATCGTTTGAAAGGAAGAAATTTTCCCACAGAAACAGCTATAACGTTATTTGTTTTAATTATATTCAAGCGATCACTTTGCAATAGTAATTTTGTTTTTTATATTTTGAACAGGTCTGTCAACTAAGTGATGTCACTTCTGGATGCAATTTCGTACAGTTTTTCATCTCTCTTTTCAAGGAAATCAAACACTGAGTCAAATTGATTGAAAAACGATTCAGGCAAATACCTTTTGAGACCTAGCGAACTTCTGTGTTTAAAATATCCTGCGACGCAGCAACAAGCGATTGTAGTCTTCCTCATTTTCACCACAGAGTTGACCAAATAATCTGTCATGAAATCTGATTGACTGTTCTGATAATATAATGAAGCGACATATGCAGTCCTTCGTTCAGATATTTTGCGACCAAATGCTAACGATGAATTAACACAAGGTACAGAGAGTGCATCTGGTACTTCTTGTTTCAAATGCGCTATGAATCCCTTAGGACGTCCCGTCATTATTGGAGCACCATCAATAGCAGCTGACAAAATATTACGAATAGGAATCTTTTCCTTTAAAAAACTTGTTCGTGGCATTAATTATCGATTCTTCCTTTGTATCCGTTCCCAAATTTTTTGCAAACAATAACTCTTGACAAATTGTTTCTTCTTTTAAGAAGCAAACGTATGATAATTAGTGCTTCGATATTTGATTCATCCAGTTGAATGGAAAATTTGCAAGTTTTTAAGTAATCGCCATAACGATATTCCAAGGTCTTTAGCCATTTCGGCTGTTCTTCTTTGCACCGATTTATTACTCAGAGGGATTTTTCTGATGATACCTGACAGTGTCTTATGATGAAGAACAGCTTTATTACACCTTTGACTACCGTCATGATGAATTCCTCACCACTGCGTGTGGTTTTCCGGCTTTCCGGTTTATTTCAATGTTAATAAATTTTATTATAGGACATTCGTAGCCCTTCGTCCATTCTGATGCACCAAATTCCATTTTGACCACCAGATATTACATCCAAATTCCCCCCTTTTGACACACCAAATATTTCTTTCCCAGTTCTTGGAAATAGGATAAATCTTTGTCCTTTTTTATCAGCATGCATTTCATTCAAATGCTGTCTATAGGATACAAGAGTCTTGTAGTCTATAAGTCTTGTCTTGTAGGCTTCACGGGTCCATTTTTAGAAGCTTTTTTTGGTTAATTAAACACATAGGGCGTGACTGGTTTGTAGGAGTCCATGTTTTAGATACTCAGTACTGTACTGCAGGCATTTCTTCTTAGATTCATACATTTTGACACACCAAATTAGCCACGATATAAATAAATTAACTTTTCAACAGATTTATATGTAGTTAAAACAATAAGGCTATAATGACTGGTATCATTTTCAGTTTCGCATATGGATTATTGGCGAAGCGCACAAAAATAATAAGATATTCCTAAAGGTAGTCCTGGCGTTTTATAGATTTGATTTCTTGCATCCATCACTTGTATGCCTTTACTTGTTTGCGATGTCGGTTCACTTGCTCTGTTAGCAAGTCATTACATGCTCTCGTATTTTTGCCGAAATGCACCTGAATGCATGTATCACGTCTCAGCTTACCAGCTTGCAAGGAAACATATCACCGCCCGTCGTAAACCGAATTGGGTATACGTATACCTAAAGCAAATTAAAAATTTTACTGCTTATTTAGGCGATAACAATATCATAAAAGTTTTAAGTGGCTGCATAAATCTTTTATTCATGAAAACAAGAGGTATTTTTTATTTTTCAATTTTAGCAGTAGGTAATTTATTATATTAATTTCCTAAATCGGTACGTCCGTCATAGCAGTCCTTTTTGATTTCATAAGCCCCCCATTTGCTTTTGGATCTGCTACAGACATCATAGAAGGTTCCAGCGCTCTCGGTAGGTCCGCCATAGCAGCCCTTTTTGATTGTCTAAGCTCCCTATTTGCTTTTGGACCTGCTACAGACCTCATAAAAGGCTTCAGCGCCGTCGGTAGGTCCGCCATAGCAGTCCTTTTTGATTGTCCAAGTTACCTATTTGCTTTTGGACCTGCTACAGACCTCATAGAAGGCTTCAGCGCCGTCGGTAGGTCCGCCATAGCAGCCCTTTTTGATTGTCTAAGCTCCCTATTTGCTTTTGGACCTGCTACAGACCTCATAAAAGGCTGCAGCGCCCACTGGAAGGCGATACCTCTACCTTTGGGAACCTATACTCTGATCTAGAAGAATTTAAATCTTATTGCTCTAGGTGGCTAAATTCTGAGGTGACTACTTTCAGTAATCCCAATTTTATTGTTAAGCAAACATTTTATATTTAGTTGCCTCTTATTAGTTTGGATAATTAGAAAAAAGTCCACTGAAGTGGATATGGAATTTAAAAACATTTTTTTTTTAAAGTAAAATTCAGCTTTCCCGGTCGCTTATTCCTTGATGCATTGCAGTTTTATAAAGTAACTGAGTAATATGGAACTGACTTTCATGGAAATCTACTAGCACAGAATTACAGAGAAACGGTCCAGAAATTTTTACATGACCATCTTGATAAGTTCCCGAAAAATCTTGGTACAGTCAGTGATGAGCAGGGTGAGCGATTCCACCAAAATTTGAAGGTCATGGAGGTACGGTACCAAGTTACGTGGAATGTTACATATGATGGCTGATTATTGTTGAAACATCAAGCGAGAATGTCCACAGTTTATACGCGAAATTTTTACCTTAATATGTTATTTATAACTTTTTACCTAATATGCCAGAAAGCCAAGGGTATGTGTTTCATAATCTTTACAGCAAAAGAGGGATCGCTTTAATTTGTGCAATGAACATCAGAACACGAGTCAACTCCGATGGTCCCGTATTTTCTTTACTAATCAATCGAGATTTGATTTTAATATCTAATTCTGAATTTATTTAGATCTGGAGAGAGTCAAGAATGCCAAATCTTCCTTCGAACATTGTGGAACGTGATCGTTTCGGTAAAGTAGTTGTAGTAGTAGAGGCGAAATAATCATCGATGGACTTACACCCCTATGCGTTTCCAACAGCGGATCTGTTACAGGCTGGAGGTATCGAGATGAGGTCTTATAACCTTATGTAAGACATTTCAGAGGTGCTGAAAGTTTTGATTTTTTTTTATTTATGCACGCTAATGCTTGTCTACATCGAGCAAACCTCGTTGACGAGTTAATTGAGTGAATACTGTGTCCAACAAAATCTTCTTGTCTAAATGCAATAGAGAACTTATGGGAGTACTCTGAAAAAGCAGCTGGAAGTAGACATCCTCATCTTACAGATGTAAAGGCCCTGATGACCGCATTGTTGGAGAAGTGGAATTTAATTCAACTAATTGTGATTGACAGCGCTACTACCAGCATCAAAACACGTTGTGATGTGCGTGTAGAAGTCAGGAGAGATTAAGTTTGATATTAAATTCATTAACCTTAATTGTTTTCTCAGTTATTTTCCCCCTGAATTCTGCTTATAACCCGTGAAGCAATACAAATATAACGTGCAACAACAAAAATGTGAAGTTATAAGGTATTTTTCCCACTTTCCTAGCGTGCCTTCGTGGTGTAGTGGTTCTGCACGCTGGACCGGTATTCCAGAGGTCCATGGTTCGATTAACGGCGAAGGTGGTAGCTAATTTTTCATCTTGCCTGTTTCAAAAAAAAAAAAAATCCTAATGTCTCTAGTGGCGCCCGAGCTAAAAGGGTGTTGGATGAAGATTCTCCACACCCAGGATTTGGCGAGTGGGTTTCCTAAAAACCCCAGTCGCCCTTTAAAAAGGGAAGTATATAAGGTATTTCTTCCACTTTCTCAGTGTGCCTTCGTGGTGTAGTGGTTCTACACCCTGGGCCGGTATTCCAGAGGTCCGTGGTTCGATTCCCGGCGAAGGCGGTTGCTACTTTTTAATCTTGCCTGCTTAAAAAAATAATAATAAATAAAAATAAAAACATCCTAATGTCTCTACAAAATTATCTATATATTATTTTGTAACACAAAAATTAAATTGTAAAGGAAAAATTAATAAAAATTTTTAAAAAGTCTGAAAGCATTCAGATTTTATATTGCGCCTAGAGCGGCGGTTATTTTTTTTTTTTTTTATATATAGTTTTGTGTGTAACCTTTATCATATTCTTCGCCGCACTTAAACCACAAAATTAAATTCAACAGAAATATCGCAAAATAATTTTAAAATGAGCAAATCTTTAGAATTTCCGATACACAGTCTCGCGCTGGAGATAAAAATGTTCTTTTTCGTACAGTGTTGCCATTGCTCGTTGAGTTTGTTAATCAAATATTCATTAAAGTTTTACAAAATACGAAATAGATAATAAAAGCAATTCCAAATTTTGTTCTTCCAGATACCCATATTCGGGTGGAGGATTACGTTATTTAAAATTGGATGGATCTAGGTACCATTGTTTTATCACAATGCGAGAAACATACATACATTTATGGGGATTCTTCATTATTTAATTTCTTTAAATATAACACAGGGCTCTAATATTTGAAAAGTGATACAGCTTTTTAAAGTCTTCAACGCAAAACGCCAAGACGAAGTTAATAGCCCTTCTCGGCTAATAAACAAAATATAATAAATAGATAAATAAAATATGAATTTAATTGTAGATGTTGTCCTTTTTTGTTTATTTTTTTTATTTTATTTTATTTATTTATTTATTTATTTTTTTTTTTTACTCTAAACTCTCTTTTTCGGAAAGACCCAAAAAAAAAAAAAAAAAAGATACCGAACCGAAAAAGAGAGTTTCTAAAAATAAACTCTCTTTTCCGGTTGACTGGTAAAAAACAAACAATAACTATTTTGAAAAAGAAATGTTTTATGTGGAGCTTAATGTTTGTGATTGTTATCTGCAGACACTGAGACAAAATGAATATGTGTTAGTAAAGAATTTCTCTATTAAATTTGTAAACCCAATTTGGCGAAATTAAAAAAAAAATTAAAATGCCTTCCTTTTTCTCCATAGGACATCTGATGCTGTCCGTGAGCCTTTTGGCTATAACAGCAGGCCGAATAAACAAATAACATTTTACCCACGTGTGGACAAACACTTTGCGGATTATCTGATTCGTAGGGCACAAAGGGTTGTTTTGTACCGGAGGGCGCATGCTGTTCACCTGATTCCGCTCGTGATAGTAAGAACAATATTGAAACAGCATAAAAATCGCGTCGGCGTAGTTGTTTCTTTTTATAAAATCTGCGCACAATATTTTCTCTAAGGCGTTTTGTTTCACAGTGATACCTTAATGGAAATTTCTGTTTATTTTTAGGTGTAATCGTGTCTTTTAAAAAGGATAAGAAACATTTTTCCTGAAATTGAAAAATAAACAGCTTTTCTGCAAATAAAGGGAGCTTAACAATAAAAAATAGGGCTCATAAATTATGTTCAATACATATATAATTTGTGTAAACTCACATGAATATTCATTTTGTGCACATGTGTAAAATTATTTACTTATATAGCAATCAGTTTTATGTATATACCTATATATATTTTATATATTTTTCGGTTTTATATGAGTTGCTATGTAATGTAAATTTATTTCTTGTTTCAGTTTTAAATCTCAGATTTACCGGGAGAACGAAACACGTTTTCGAAGCATATTAATTAACTTTTGTTAAGCTTTAATTCATTATTACCTGAAGAGTTCTGAATTGGAGTGTCAATAGAAGGGAGATAAATTTTTATATTTTTATTATTTTGTATATATTTTCCCTTCTTGCATTTTTGGTTTTCGAGTTTGTACTGTTATGATAATTTTTATTTTGAATTGTTCAGATTTTATGTTTAACCCCTTTACAAGCATGCAATTATTAATATTATTGAGGAATTGCCTCGCTTTGCAAATAAAAGGATTCATTTCCAATAATAATAATAATAATTAACTTTTAACTTTAGGTGCTTTATGTTTATTTTACTTCATTCCTGCAGCTATTGCACAGGACGGTGTTAAAAAATTTGTTTTTACTTTTTTGCCCCTTATTAAGTTTCTTTATGTATTTATATATATTTTATGTATATATTAGATATATATATATAATAAAAAATTTTCTGACACTATGTTGATCATTGATCAGTATGAATATTCCAAGAAATCTATAACTTATTTTACACAAAGCATATTAACAAAAAAATGAAATTATATACCAACAAATTTCAAAATATCTTATAAATATACAAAATCAGAATTAAAGAAATGTGAAATTAAAAACCTAAAAAAAATCTGAAAGCTTTCAGATTTTATATTACGTCCAAAAGGGCGTTTGTTAATAAAGGGTGTTTTGTGTGATACCTTTATTTATTAAATATCATGTTCTTCGCACTTAAAACACATAAAATTCAATTCAACAACAATATCACAAAATATTCAAAAACAATATATATTTAGAATTTTCGATATACAATCTAGCTCGCTGGAGATAAAAATGCTTTTTTCCGTACAGTGTTGCCATTTCTCGCTTTAAAATCGTTGACTTTGTTCATCAAAAATTCGTTAAAATTTTACAAAATTTTAAATAGGTAATAAAACAGATTCCAAATTCCAAATTCGGGCTTCCAAGTGCCCACGTTCGGTTGGAGGACTACGTTATTCAAAATTCGATGGCTCTAGATACCGTTTTTTCTTCACAATACGAGAAACATTGATGCAGATTCTCCATCATTTAGTTTAAATATAAAATCAACGCAAAATGCCGTTTTGAAATTAATTAATAGCCCTTCTAGGCTATCGTGTTTTGGGCTAAAAATTACAAAAACCTGAAATCAGGCATTTATAATGTGTGAGTCTCATGTCAAAAGTGAAGTCTCAGTTCAACAGTTATTTCAGAAGAAGTCTGATTTTGTGTCAAAATACCTATGTTAGAGCAATGCTATATATAAATGTAATAAATGTCCTAAGTCGCGCTTTCGAGACGTGAAAAAAAAGGCAATTTAAATTTTTTCAATCGGCCCAGTAGAAAGAGACATATAGAACTGCCTCCCCCCTTTTTTTTTTCTTTTTTCTTTCTTTTCTTTTTTTTTTTTTTTTTTTTTTTTTTTATGAGAGGTGTACCTATAACTTAACAGACTGGTAAAGATATTTTTAACATAAAACCTGCATTGTTTACGTGCAAGTTTCGCTGTCAGACACAATTAATATTCTAAGAAGGGAATCAATATTATGATGGTTATTTTTATGTTTAAAAGAAGCAACAGCATATGATTTCTCATCTTCCGAATTTCCTACAGTTAAAAAACAAAACCACTCTTGTCAAAACAGCCTATTTTAGCCTCGACAACAGCACATGTTGATATCTTCAGACCTCGCAACGAAGAGAAGTACTGGTGAATGTTGATGCTCAGTAACTATTTACACAAAACATTTTTGGTTTTATACTCCGTTGCATAATAGTTGCAGAAGATAGCTGCTGACCTTGAATTTCTAGTAACTTCTTTTCAAAACAGTACCCTAGAATGCGTAACAAATATTGATAATTTTGTATGCAGGTGTTAAAAGGTCTACTTTGAATAACACATTTATTACATATCTAATAATTTCTAGTTTTAAAAACAATGTATATGTTAAGAAAGTCTGTTATTCATATTGTAAATTTCTTCTTACCTTTTATTACACAAGAGTTCTTGACCTTCCATCTAAAATGTTTTCGTCTCGAAATTTATAATGAACTTAGTTACTTTTAAGATGTTAATTATCACTGACTGGCACATCTGGTAATTTAGATTAGTAGACAGTAATTTTATAATCGGAATTACTGATGAGGAATTTGTTGTCTCGAAATTTATAATGAATCTAATTATTTTTTAGATGATAACGGAAACAATATGTGCGTGGCTGAATGTGAAAGACAAAAAAACGGTTTACGTAAAACTGGACGGCACGCTAAATCTCACCTTACGCGCATAGTAAAACCCATGGTTATTTCTGAAAGACAGACAGTGCGAAAATATAATTCCCCACATGGTGTTTTCGTCCATTTTCACGAGAAAGGATGAGTGGACGATAACGGTTTCAAACTGTGCTAAGAAATATCTGGCAAAAGCGTCCTGTTGCCTTAAAGAATCCAGAAAGTCTTTCAATTTGGGACATTTCAAATTCTATCTAACGAACAATACGAAGAAATCGTGTCATACAGCCATGGCTGTTATATCAGGGGGGTTAACGCTATTAGTTCAAACTTTTGTGTGTGTATCGATAAAGCATTCAAAGAACAAAAATATCTGAAAGGTTTCAGATTTTAAATTACTGCCAAAGGGGCGTTTTTTTAACGTTTTGTGTGTTACCTTTATTTATTAAAAATCATGTTCGTTGCATTTAAACCATAAAATAAACAGAAAAATAATCTTAAAATGAGCATATTTTTAGACTTTCCGATACACAGTCTCGGACGCTGGAGATAAAAATGTATTTTTTGTACAACGTTGCCATTGCTCGTTTTGAAATCCTTCACTTTGTAAATCAAAAATTCGTTAAAGTTTTACAAAATATGAAATCGTTAATACAACAAATTCCAAATTTCAAATTTGATCTTTCAGATGCCCATATTCGCAGTAGGATAACGTCATTCAAAATTGGATAGCTCTAGGTACCGTTGTTTTATCACAATGCCAGAAACATACATACATTTATGCAGATTCTTTATTTAATTTCTTCAAACATAATGCAGGACTCCTAACATTTGCTGGCAACAGTTTGAAAAGTGATCCGTAGTTTAGAGTGTTCCGACGCAACGTCGCAAAACGAAAACAATAATCCTTCAGAGACAAAGCTCCTATGGACTGAAAATTTAAACGACAGTAAAATAGGTGGATGTTATGTGAAAAAAGAAACATTTGCAAGAGGAAGCAGATGCGTCTTGCCTGTCTAGAAAGTGTGAGTGGATAATAAATGTACGGAATGAAATTAAACCCGACGTAATTCAAAAGTCATTAAAAAAATCTGATGCGTATATCACATGACTTCCTTGTGCGGAATATTAAATTATACGCATTTTTTCTTGCATTTCGTTTAAACTTATTGGACTGAATTAAATCTACTTTGTCGATAGCGCATAAACTACAATAGAATAAATACACTGTTTAAAATTCACTATATTTGTTTACCATAGCGACACTCTAGCGCTAAGTTCACTTAATAGCGTTATATTTCATTCATTTTTTAACTCAGAATGCACAAAATTTACATCATTTGAAGAATTATCTAATCGTTGCCATATGTTCTATCCAAATACTATAATAAATGTAAAACGATGTAAAAAAGAAATTAAACAAACAAAACAAAAAAGAAACAGTTTTTCACAGACGATTGAGTATTTCTCATTCAATTAATTCAGTTCTGTCTTGGCGACAAGGCAAAAACACATAAAAACTCAAAATATCTATATTAAATTTACGAAGCAAATCTTAAACACTTATTTCCTCGAACAAATTCCAGAAAGGGTTAAGCATGATTTAATTCGCAATAATAAATGAGGGCGTTATCTTTGTTGTTGCGAAGCTTAGTCTCTCTAGATTGGCAACAAATCTACAATTCTGCTGTTTCAAATGTAAACAAATACAGGGGGTGGACAAAAATATGGAAACACCTTTAAAAAAACATGTTTCTTTGCTTAATATGGTGTAGGAAACCCGTTGGCATCCAAAACAGCTTGCAGTCTTCTCGGAATGGATAAATACAGTTTCTGTATGTTTGCCAAGGGAATATTATACGATTCTTCCTGCAAAACGGTGGCAAGTTCAGGTAACGATGTTGGCGGTGGATAACGAGAACACACTTTCCGTTCCAATGTAGACCACAAAGGTTCGATAATATTCAGGTCTGGTGACTGTGGTGGCCAGGGGAGATGGGACAACTCATCCTCGTGCTCAGAAAACCAGTCCTGGACAATGTGACAATGTGAGCTGTGTGAACATGGGCTTTGTCGTCTTGGAAGACACCATCACCATCGGGGAACAAAGTTTTTACGATGGGATGAACTTGATCGGCCAAAATGTTCACATAAGTCATGGCAGTCATGTGCCCTGACACAGTTATCATGGGGCTAGCAGAGAACCACGATATGGCTGCCCAAACCATAACAGAACCCCCGCCATGTTTCACTCTTGGCAACAAGCAGTCTGTATCATAGGCTTGAGATGGCATTCTCCAGACGTAAACTCGGCCAGAAGTGGGAAACAATGTGAAAGAAGACTCGTCAGACCATATTACTCGCTTCCACTGCTCTATAGTCCAGGCTTTATGACTTGAACACCACCTTTTCCTGTTACGGGCATTAGCATCACTGATGAGTGGCTTCTTAATTGCAGAACGGCCAGCAATTCCCTGTTTATGAAGCTCCCTTCTAATTTTTTTGGTACTCACAGGGTTCGGTAACACAACATTCATTTCAGCAGTAACTTTTGCAGCTGTGGTTTTCTTATTTTTCGTCACAATTGCCCTTAATGATCGTCTGTCACGATCACTCAGGACACACTTTCGTCCGCGCTGTGATTTAGCAGATGATGTTTTTCCGCTTTTCAAATATGCGGAATAAATCTTCGATACAGTACCTCTTGAAACACTAAACACCTCGGCTACCTTGCTTACGGAAGCACCTACCATACGTGCTCCAACAATTTGCCTACGTTCGAAGTCTGTTAACTCTGACATAATGCAATGACAACCTCACATAACAGTACTCCGACAACAACTGAACTGTTTAGCACATTTACGAAGTTGTATAGGTGGCGTCAGTAGTCAAAAACGCCAGCGCCACCTACATATTTCATTTCTTTTCAAACATGCATTTCACAAGGTGTTTCCATATTTTTGTCCATCCACTGTATGTCCGCCATGTTATTTAAAAATTAGGCTTAACCGGACTTAAACCGCTTTTAAATTGTTGATAATTGTACAAATATTGCTTGCAGATTTACTAAAAGCATAAAAACCTTAACCGGAAGATAAGAACAACACAATTTAATCATTTTTAAAGCAAAAAATGCACAATTTGCAAACATATAAGAGTAAAGAAACTGAGGTCACTGAGCCGGGTAACAGAGTGGATATATATATAAATATATTTATTTATATGCGTTTTGAGATTTCTCAAATCTCATTTTTTCATAGAACTAATAATAAAATTCTAAAATAAAGGAACGTTAAAAAATTTGGGAATTGATAAAAATTAAACTCATATTTAACATACAAGGATAAACACTTTTTTCTCCCCTTATATGGGAATCGAACTTCCCTGGCACAATTACAAAAGAGGCTCTCGGTGAAAGAACTCTAAAAGAGCTGCCGCTCTTTTCTGAAGAATCGTCATTCCGTTCTTCAGAAAAGTGAACCAATTCTTTGAATCAGTTCTAGAACGAATAGCACATTTCTACTTCAAACCAAAGTTTTCTAAGTAATTTGTAGAGATGCCAACTAAAGCAGCGCTGTCCGTGGTAGCATAATATCAAACTTCCATTTTACTGTGTTGACAATACGATATTGTCTGGTCCTTGACGAATAAAGCAACTACTATTAAATTTTTTAAAACCTAAACTGGCAACTTTTATGTCAGTGAGCCTATGCCATCACTATGAAAGTTTAAAGAAAATTATAAATTTCATAGAATTTCCCCTTTTCTTTCTAGTGTTTTTAATAATTAAAAATTTTTATATCAATATTTAAATTAATTTTTGACTAAAAGTATTTCATATTGTATAATAGGCATATTTTGTCGAATTTATAAAGCAGCTTCATTCTTGTCGTGAAACTTAAACTCTACCAGAAATAATTGTGTCTTTGCTGTAAATATTTACTTATATTTTCGATGCATACGCAGAACCGATAGATAATAAGTCTAAAAAAGTGACTTATGATGAATATATAGCGTGCTTTTCCTCGAACATATTAAATTTCGGAGAATATAATTCCAAAGTTTCTTTTCTAGGAAATCGAGATTTAAAAATTTTCTATTATCATAAACTACTCGTTTGTGTGTTCCATAATACATTAATTCCAGCGTTTTTAATAAGCATAAAAATTATTTTAAAATTATTCTTTAAGAAATTCATTCATTCCAATAATAGATTTTAGTCTTCTTTAGTCATTTCAATAATTGAAGAAAATTCTGATTAATTATTTATAAGTCTTGTTGTTTCACTTGTAAGAAATGTCTCCTAGATCATTTCGCATCTTTTGTGTTCAATTAAATAAACTGACTGACTATTATATTGAATAGTATATGAGCCATATCAATGCATTCCGTGTACTGCTGAGGAAAACATAACTCTGCAATACTAGTACTATATTTCTACGCGTATTTTTCTCCCTAGCTTTTTAGAGCCAGGATCTGAAATTTTTTTTTTTAATATTCGCGTAATTTTCTCCTTCTTCAGTGCTTTCAGTCGATGCGAAGTAGAAATGAAAATATTGTTACGAAATGCCCAGCTGCGGGAAGATTGCTTCCTCGCAAAGCGGGTTTAGGGTCCAGAAAATTGAAAGGAAAGACAGGGTTGCCAGATTTGGCACGAAATCGCCCGTTTGGCGGCAAAATTGGTTATATGCCATAGACGGAACAAGAACATTCTAGACCGAATTCTTACCAGATAATCCCAGAATGTTCTCGAAGACAGGCCAAAAGCTATAAATTCCCTGCCTATATGCGAAGTAGCAGTGTATCGTGAATTTTATTGTGAAGAGCATCTTGAGTGTGTTGAGCTCCGAGAACGATCGAAGTCGAGAGCTGTATTTAATGTTTGGCCGTGAAGCTGTCTTCATCGTAATAGTCTGATAGCTTGAAGGCTGTGCTGCTGATTGTTTCAGCTGGTTTATCGTAGTCTTTTCGACAATTGCAAACATGTCTTTGGAACTTTCCTGTGAAATACTGGCGAATAAATTGTGTTTTGATTCTTCGTCAAGTGTTCTCGTCAATCAGTCCGAATCTACGAACCCGTAGAAAGCAAAAATATCTTATTAGATACTGTAATATTACTATCACTATGTAATTTTGTCGGAAAAAAGGGTTGTTTTGAAGAAATAATATTGCGATAGTTACCTATAGTTTATCCATGGTTACCTTCCATTTGTTAAGTTTTTACTGTAACAGCGACCTTCGGAAATTAAGTTATTCATGTAACTTTCCCTTCTTGATTTTCGGACGATAAAATTAGTAAAATATTGTGTAGCAAAATTTTTTGTTGAATTTTTGCATTTAGTTATCATGTTGTTTCAATTCTGATTCATTTATATTACCTAATTGTTCGTTGAATAATTTCATTAATAATTTATACGATTGGTTAAAATAACTCATAAAAATTACATAGTTGAAGAAGAAGTATCAAATGTTTACATTAAATTAAGACTAAATTCAAATGGTCCACATTATATCCTTCTCACACGACATCGTTCATTATTAACCCTTTGCAGCACAGTGTGCCAGGTCTGGACACACCCAAAAATGTCCCTCTGTACGCACAGAAAAATTGAAGGAAAAAGGATTTATAGGTTACTTACTATAGGTTACTCTGAACCTTCTTTATTTATAGTAGATGGCAGCTCAACACAAACCAGTCCATATATTTTAGCCATGTTTCGTTTTTTAAGACCCTCATTTTTCAAAGAAATCTTCCAGATTTTTTAGGGTATAAAAGGAATTGTTTGAAAAGAAATTTCAATGTTATTTTTTGGCTGTATGCTAATCTCCTTATTCTATATTAGTTTTAAATTTTTACCTTGAAATCTTTCCTAAAATCAAACGGCGATGCCCAGACCGGGCTCACCGATAATCTAGGACAACTGAGAGTCTGTATTCTTTGTTTCTCCGCATCTCATCCGTCAGTTCATTGACAACAATGCTCGTTTCAGCACTCTTTTCGAAGCTCTATTCAATCAGTGTGCCATCTTGGGCACACCCACAGAATTAAAACGATAAGTGTTATCTTCACAAAATTTTACTTATGTACTCCTCTAGGCCTAATTAGACTGCCTACCCCCCTTTTTTTTTTATCAAAACTCCGACTTTAAAAGGTAGCGTGCCGAAAAGAGTTAACTAATACTAATTAAAGAAAACTACTGCGAAATAAAAAGGGGGGAAACAGTTCTAATTCTCCCGTTCTACTGGGCCGATTGACAAAATTCAAATTGCTTTTTTCATGTCTCGAAAGCGCGACTTTATATATATATATATATATTAGATTTGTAAGGATTATATTAATTTATCTAAAGAGTTAAATTTTGAGTTAAACTTTCTTTCCTATCATTTCTGAATTTCAACTTACATCTTCCGGCCAGAACGTAGTTTTATATTCACGTTTGAATGCAAATTGAGAAAGAGCGTTATTTAACCGCGAAGTTCTACTGTCTTAGTGAAAGAGAACCAGAGATTCTGGCTAGCACGCGTCCGCCTTTTTAGGCTACTCTCTCTTAAGTTATTATTACGCTCGGCCGTACTTTAGGCCCTTGATAGCTTCGCAGTTCAGAGTGAAGGGGCCAACTCTGTTAAACTTTAGATACCTTCGGCTTTATTGTTTTAGTTAAGATTAGTTTAGTTTAGTTCTTAGTCACTTAAGTTCAAGCCTCGAGTGTCGGCTTTATTGTACAACTCCAAGACGGAGTTTTGTTACAACTTATTGGAATAAAAAAAGGGTTATTTCCTGTACTCGGAATTCAAGCGATTATTCGCTTATTAATTCTTAAGTTTCTTCACATCCACTGTAACTTTAAAGTATGCAGTAAAGATCTTGCAGATTTATATATAGTGGTATTTTGACATAAAATCGGACTTTTTTATGAAATAACATACCTTTTTTTTTTTTTTTTTTTTTTTTCAGTATTTCGATTTTACGACTCAAATTATGCTAGATATTAAATTTTGTAAAATTTGGAGCGAAATTTCCGGAGATATTCAAAAATTTATCTTGGCGTAATTTTTTCAGTTTACGCCAAGAATAATTCACTTGGCGAACTTCTTAATATATGGCAACCAATTTCCCTTTACCTTTCATTATGCCGGAGAGGAAAAAAAGGCACCTCGTTCCTACCTTTTTACATTGTGCATGAGCGGGAAAAAGTCATATCGTTCCTACTTTCAAATAATTTTATCAAAGTGTTTAAACCTCATTTGATGTTTTATCTCTTTCAACAAACATTTATTATTTTTATAAATTTTTCAAAACGCGCCAATATATAAATTCACGTACGTCTTCGGAAATTTTGAATAAAAAAACCGTAATTTTTTGCAGGTGCGCTTAGAAATACGTCTACTTTAATATGACGGTAAAAATTTTCTAGATTATAATTCAATTTTTTTTGAAAAATTTATAAAAATTATTTTAAAATATAAATTTAAAAAATTAAAATTTAAAATTAAATTTTAAAATTAATTTTAAATTAAATTTTTTAATTTAAAATGTAAATTTAAAAAATAAATCATAAAAAATGGGTGAATTTTATTTGGAATGAACCTAAATTTCGAAATGTGAAAGAAAGAATCAAATAAGTTCAATAAAGAAAGAGAGATTAATAAATATATACCCCATTTCATGGACACTTCATAGAAAAAAGTTAGCTTATAATAACAGTGATGGATTATGAATTATAATACATATTATATTTAATCAGTGCAAGATTGTAATTTTCATCATGTACATGTTTTGGTTTAAAAAAAAATTGGAATTACACAAATTCGGCATAGCCCACAATCTTGGCATTGCGCTCATTAAAGACTGAACAGCTGTTCATGATACGATATAAACTGCTTACCATATTTGGTTCTTTGGCGGACATGGCGACTGGTTAAAAGTAAAGTATCAGTTTTCCTTATTAATCACCTTGATCACTAATAGTTACTAAAGAGAATTATTAACAAATATAACATCAGCTTCACCCTCCTGAAAATCAAAACTATTAAAAACTGTCCTTTCCCCCCCCAAAAAAAAACTAATTAAATTCTACGTTTGTTGTACTTGATTATTCATTCGACATATATGGTAAACTCTTGTCGAGTGCGGATTTGCCGAACGCGATTTCACATATACACGTTATCTTAATATTATTTCCATTTAATTTGTCCTGTGCTAGAGCTTCATTCATTCATCAACATGGAATGATTGTTAGCATTGGCAGTATTCAGAAATTACCAACAGTTTTAAAGGATTTCCATCGACTGAAAATGAGGCCAAAGGAAGCCCACAAATTACAAAAGTATTGAGTAGCGAAGGTTTTCATATATAAAAGGTCAGATTAGGGTATTGAAATACGACCTGCCTATGAGGTTAGGTTAGGGTATTTACGCATTATTGCAACCGTCTTAAAACTTGAAAATAATCAGAATTTTCCAAACTCTAGCAGCCCATTGAGTATAAGCATTTTTCAAGACACCATACTGCTACTGACATTCACCATACTGCCAATTCTTCAATCAAGCAAACACGCCATTTTCATATGAATTCTTGTTTTATTCTTAGTTCTGACGGTTTTTATAGACAAATCATGACATTTTTACCTTAAATTCAATTTTAAAATACACGGTTGGTGAATTTGCCGACAATCGAAGTAACTCCCGAAGAATTCCCGCAGGCCTGGCAACTTTACGAAGTTCAGTTTGTATCACGAAGAATGCGATCTTTACAAAGATGCCAGGACATGATGTGAACATCTAAGTGAATATTCGCTTACTTGAATAAAGGTGCCCAAAAAGTTTGGAAGTTAACCCTTATTTGCTAAAGCTTCCGGAACCTTTATGAAGTTGAGTTTATACCATGAAGAATGCAACCTTCATCAAAATGAAGGGACGTGCATGTGAAGTGAGTAGTTGAATAAAAGTGCACTTTTTCCAACTTGGAGGGTCATTGTTTGCCGAAATACTTTGGAGGAACTCGGTACCTTTATGGAGCTTGGTTTATATCATGAAGAACGCAAACTTCATTGAGATGGAGGGGAGATCTAAAGGAATAATAACCAACTGGCATAAGATCCATCGTTATAAAACTCGGATGTTAGACTCCGTTCAGACGGTGGTATAAATGTCATAACTGGTTTAAGGCGAGCTTCGTTGCTAAGTAACCAGACCTTGCTACGTCACGAAATCTGTTTTAAGGGTTTTGGAGTAAAGTACGAACTTTTCAACTCTATGGTTACTTGATATAAGAATCGACCAATCAGAGAAAACGCGCGAAACCTATTGAGCAGGAAAACGGGGAGAGAAAGCAGTAGACACATCCAACGCATGGGCAAATTTAGCTTCTTGAATTGTCTACGGTTTAGAACCTGTGTCGCAGGTGTAAATGGAACTCTCGCATTTTATGCCTTATGACTATACCTCTATGACATTTATACCACCATCTTAAGCTGCATTCAGACGACGGTATAAAGGTCATTAGTGGCTTAAGCCGAGCTGCGTTGCCAGGCAACCAGTCTGTGCTACGTCACAAAATCTGCTCTTGGCACAATTTAGCTTCTCTAATTGGTTGCGGCTTAGACCCTGTGTCACAGCTGTGAACGGAATTCCGGCATTTTATTCCTTGTGACTGTGCCTCTGTGACATTTACGCACGCAGCCTTAAGTTACGTTTAGACGGTGGAATAAATGTCATAACTGGTTTAAACCGAGCTTCGTTGCTAGTTAACAGATTTTGCTACGTCACAAAAACTGGTTTAGAGCTTTTGGCATAAAGTTCGAAGTTTCCAACTTTATACCGATTTAGTATTAGAGTCGACCCATCAGAGCGAACGTGCGAAACCTGTTAAACTGTAGACACATACACTCATGCCGAAATTTAGCTTCTCTAATTCGCTAAGGCTTAAACCCTGTCTCGCTGGTGTAAACGAAACTCCAGCATTTTATGCCTTACGACTACACCTCTATGACATTTATACCATCGTCGGAACGGAGACTTATAGACGAAAATTTTATCACTACCTTTGCATTGTTATAAAATCGTCAAGATGGCGAAACATGAAAATTCCCCACTTTTATGTCATAGAGTAAAGAATCAGATCTATCGCTTTTGAATTTGCGATCAGTTAACGACAACGACGTGAAGACGATGAATTAAATACGCTTAAACCATTAGTTTATTTTTCTTGAAATTACGCTTATGCCACCGGCGCATCGGAAAATTTCCCGGTTGTTAAATATATGCTATTTCAGTTGTTAAGTAAATGTAAATTAATGTTACATTTAAGCGAAATTACCTAATCTTTAGTTATAGGTGACTTACGAACAAACACTATATAAATAAATGGAAAATATTTTTTCCTTTTCTTATCTGGCGAACTTATTTTCAGAACCTTGAATACTTCCAGGGAAAAAAAAAATAAATAAAAGACACACCTGTTCTAACATAAACACAAAGTAAATATATCAAAATCATTACTGAAATTCTACGCACCAGATAGTGCGGAACAGGGGAAAAAAAAAAGAAAGAAAAGAGAATAGCTTTTATTTCTTTTGCAGATAATATTCCTGTTTGTACAGGCTCTTCCGAGTTCGTCACATGCTGGGCGGAAAATCTACTTTCTAGGTCATACAGACGATTCTAAGACTATTCAATAAAACGTAAACCACAAATTAACACTTAATAGTATTTTACGGTTCCTTTTGTGTTGCTCTATAAGCATCTGTAAAGCCAGTCGAGTTGATTTTTCACTCTCGCTTTGTTTGCATTGCTTCCAAACTGGTATTTTCCCAGACGAAAAGCAATCTTTTGCGTGAAAATCTCGTGATAAAGAGCATTTACGGTCCACCATTATCGTCGAGTTATAACGCTTTCCAAGACACATGTGGACAAATATACACCGTGTCTACGAAAGTCCTTATCTGAACTTTCATTTTCGCAACACGTTGGTAGTACCTTCACATGTTTCAGATAACGCAATGATACACATTTTTGTACTTTTAAGTTTGAAAAAAGTTAATTTTGCATAAAATATGAATTATAAATTTTTGTACGTTTCTCCAGTCTTTGCATCTATATTTAGGAAACTTTTGTACTTTTTATCAAAAATAAATGTTTGACTTCTCTACGATATAGATTGATTAAGATACTGAATTCCAAAATTTGCGTGGCTCACCAGCGGCTGAGCGGTAACGTCGCTGAACACTGGTAGTTCGGGCCGAGGTTCGAATCCCGCGAACGGGCTGGCAGCATGGGTGTTTTCGTGGTTTTCCCCATGTGTAACGTGTATACGAGCCAGTTTCCTTTAAAAAAGTCCTCCAATCCCTCCCTCAAGGCAGATAGCCCTCGAGTGCTTTGCCGTAATCTAATAAACCAAACCAAACCAAACGCAAAATTTGCGATATTTAACTCTTGAATTTGTGCTGAGGGATAGGTGAATAAATAAATTACGATAATTCGAAGTTGATTATTTTCGCTTCCAAGCTATTCATTGTTTATCTTTTGTGATTTATTAGTATCTTTATTTATAACATTGCTACATTTTATTTATAATTTTGTCAGTACTTACGTACTATCGCAACCATCTTCAGGTAATTTGGCGATTTTTTACGGATGAAAAATGTAAAAGTTACTTAGCTTGTGCAAGTTGATGGTTTTTGCGCCTTCTTTTACAGAAAGATACCAAACCATCGATATTTATAGTAAGTTTGATACAATAAAACTATCGATATTCATAGTTTCTCTATGTTGATATTGTTATATCAACATAGGGAAAGACAATATACTTTAGCAATTTAAAACACAAGTTTAAATTACTAATTAAGGATTATGTCATACATAAAAAAAATAAAACACTTATAGTCTTCTTCGAAGCTTTCTGTACTTTTCTTTTTACATTATTCTTCTCCCGAAGTACACAGCGATCTGCTTTCACTTAAGAAAACATCAGGAAATTGCGGATACTCCGTTTCGTTCTATCTTCGGCAAGAGTGGCTATTTACAAAACGCATTTCCTCGTTTATCCTTTACAAAATTTTCATCAAAATTCTGTATTACTGCCGACATTTTTCCGTATTTTTTTTCCATTACTCGTGAATTTCAAAGCTCACATTTTGTGTCATTTACAGTTTTTTAGAAGTCAAGAAAGTGAAGAAATATGCATTGCCCTCGCCAGGATTCGAACTCCGGAACTCCCGAATGAATACACGTCGAGCATGGTTCCAGTTACACTGCACAGGCACTCGGAAACGAAAGGGGAAATACCTTACAGATGTATAAAAATAATTTTTCCATTTTTTTATGTGGCATTTTCTTTTATCATTATACGAAAACAAATCTCCAGAGTAAAATTTGTAAATTTTGAATTTTATTTTCACGTAATGTTTTGAAAATTTTAATATCAGAATTTTTTTTTTTTTTTTTTTTTTTTTTTTTTCATTTTTGTTAAACAATGATTTATTCTTAATCGAAGATTGAATTATGAAATGGAAAGAATCTATTGAGCAAAAGTTAGGAAATATTAAATTACTAAACATACGAAACATTTCGACGAAAACGCTCTCATACTTATTGTTCTTAGTTCCAACGTCAGAATGGGGAGGGAAATCTAGATGGGAACAGAAAACGTATAACATGATATAGCTGGTCTCTTGCTATATTTTTAAAAAGATCATTCTTCTTTCTTTTTTTTTTAAACCATGCATTGCTCAAATAATTTTGCAAATATTTTTAAACATATGCCATTGCTGTTCGAATTTCTGATAAAAAAATGAATCCTTAATTTGTGGTCCAATAGAAGTACCTTCTTTGATTACAGATCACTTGGCTGTAATCAAAGAACATTTCTTTATCAGATATGTGAATCTAAACATTCTTATTCATTGCTGTAAACAAATTCTGTCTAATATCTAACTTAATATGTAATGGACAAAATTATAAATTTTCAAGGTCTGCAATAGGAAGGAGTGAAAAAAAAAGTAAAACAAAATTCAAATTTTATTATTTCCTTACCTAACAAATGGTTCTGTTCGATGGAAAAAAAACTGCAGCTCAATCGTTCGTCATCTTCAGGTTCCACATGAGGCAAATAAAAAAAAAAAATTATTTGCCTCATAGTTTGATGTTAATGTTAATGATAACATCAAACTATTTTTGATAATATTTTTTTGATCAGTCCAAAGGCGCCACAGTTTTCGTTTTGCGATTTTGCGTCGAATCACTCTGAACGTCCGTTTCACTTTCCAAACTGTTGCCACCAAATATTATCACCTTGTATTATATTTAAAGAAATTAAATAATCAGAAATCTCCATAAATGTATGCATGTTTCTCGCATTGTGATAAAACAAAGGTACCTAGAGCCATCCAATTTTGAATGACGTAATTTTACTGCGAATATGGGCATCTAAAAACGATAATTTAAAATTTGGAATTTGTTTTATTATCGATTTCATATTTTGTAGAACTTTAAAGAATTTTAGATTCACGAACTCAAGGATTTCAAAGCGAGCCATGGCAACGTTGTACAGAAAAACCATTTTTATCACCAGCGCTTGAGACTTTGTATCGGAAATTCTAAAGATATATTCAGTTTAAAATTATTTTGCGATACTGCTCATGAACTGGATTTAATAGCTTAAGTGCGAAGAACATGATATTTAATTAAAATAAAAAATCTGAAAGGTTTCAGATTCTAAATTACGTCCAAATGACGTTTTTTTAACGTTTAGTGTGTTACCTTTATTTATTAAATATCATGTTCTTCGCACTTAAATCATAAAATGCAGTTCAACAGCAATGTCGCAAAATAATTTTAAAATGAGCCTATCTTTAGAATTTTCGATACACAGTTCCTCGCGCTGGAAACAAAAGGGCCCGTAGAGTGTTGCCATTGCTCGCTTACAAATCGTTGAGTCTGTTCATCAAAAATTCGTTAAAAGTTTGCAAAATATGAAATCGATAATAAAACAAATTTCAAATTTCAGATTTGGTCTTCCACATGCCCATATTCGTGGGAGAATTACGTCATTCAAAATTCGATCGCTCTATGTACCGTTGTTTTATCACAATGCGAGAAATATATACACATTTATGCAGATTGCTCATTATTTAATTTCTTCAAATATAATGCAGGACTCTAACATTTAGTGGCAACAGTTTGAAAAGTGAAACGGACATTTATAGTGAGTGATTCAACGCAAAATCGCAAAATGAAAACAATAGTTCTGCAGGGACAAAGTCCCTTTGGACTAATAATAAAAATAACACACAAAATGGTTGTAATGTAAAAATGGTCTAACCCCACTTATGGTTGTAATTATTAAAAAAATGCCAGTAAAAGTTTTCAGTTTAATCACTTGTCATCTTCGGGTTCCATTACAAAACGAAAGAAATTCATCTTGGCGTTGAAGAATCCATGCCTGGTTTCTGCACCACATGTTGCCAATGATGTTTCTGCCATCAGTCTCACATGCCTCTCAACGATCCGAGAATGGCAAGGGAACTTTCTTTTTTCAAACTAAGAGCCGCTTCTAATCAATCTTATTTCTACATTACTGAGATTCAAGGTAGCCGATGATTTCAAGGGAAGCACAAATTGTCGTACTTTTCCCATTCAGTCAGTTTTTCTTGCTTTCAATATTCTTCGTTGGCGAAGTTCACGAATATGTGTTCGTTCATCTTCCAGCATCGCCAACAGGATGTTTTCAGCGTTTCCCTTTTCAAATTGTTTCCACCAAATATTAGAGCCCTGCATTTTAAAGAATGAAGAATCTGCACGAATGTATGTGTGTTTCTAGCGCTGTTCGTCTGAATAAGCTTGTGAACGATTTCTTGCACATTTTCTGGCAAGCATAAACTTTTCTGGATCATTCCGTGAATATGACGTGCTCCATGTGCCGCTATTGGAATTTTCTTTATTTCAAACCAAGACAGCATATAAACTTCTGTAACATACTAGGCTAGTAGCTTCAAGTTGTCTGTTGGTTCGGCGGTCGATACATAAATGCAAAGAATTCCGTTGGCTGTAGTGAGCCATCTTGAGTGGATCATCTTCCCAGGACTCTTGTTTGCTAGCTCTGAAAGGTAGTCAAACGAGAATACTGCCTTAGAGATAGGAAGGAGATATTTTTGGCTAGTACTGAGTTTTTTTTTTTTTTTTTTTTTTTTTGTTGTTGTTGTTTGTTTTGTTTTTGTTTTTTGTTGTTGTTGTTGTTGTCAGTTTCAGGTATATCAACTAGAGTAGGGGCACAACTCGTCACGGGAAGGTTTTCACATGTTTCATGGATTTTCCTATTCTTCCAGAAAATTGTTGTGGCCAACATATATTTCTTTCAATCTTTTGGAAAAGATGACGAAGAGGCAATTCATTGGTGTGCAATAAGCATACAAACCAATGCTGTTTATGACCAACAAAGATCTCAAAAAGATCCACTTCTAGCTGACGCCTTCTGAGTCCAACATAAACAATGACTGATAAAGCAGAATTGACGAAACACATCGAACAACCAACTAAATAACAATAAAAAGTCGTTCATCTTTGAACGGAAAGCTAAGTCACTGGAGGCCAAGCTAGAACCGATAATCAGATTAGAACCCGTTCTGCATCTCGTACCATATTCTGGCATTAAATTTGATATTTTTGTGTGGGAAGCAATTTTTCGTTCTAATAATAACTATTTTTTTTTTTGACAAAGTAATTCATGAAAAAGCATAAAACCGTTAAAAAAGTCAGTACAGACATTTACTTGAGGTGTGGAACCTCAAGATGTCAATCTTTTGAGCTGAAATTTGAACATAATTTCCTCTATCTCATTTGGAACCGTATAATGACTCAGGCAATATGAACTTCAAAAAATGTTTCTTCACTCCACCCTAGTTTACAACTGCTCTGTTGGTGACATTAAACTTTCCTCTGGTTGTTGATGGTCGTTTTCCTAATACGTTCGGAATGATTTTTACTATCTGCAGTGTCTTATTTGCAAAGGAAATAGCGACATTTTGTGTAACACAGATGAAATCTTTTGTAAAGAAATAAATAGCAGAGAATAAAAAAATATTTAAACTATTTTTATTAAATACATTTATGTTTTTATTCTGGATAATATGATCTTTCGATCCTAAGCACGAATGCTTCCGGAATTGATAGAATTTGGTTTCCTCAGTAAAAATTACAGCTGGATTTGCGGTTACAGCTAACAGGAAACGGAGTATAAAATCAGAAACATCTGAAACAGCTGATAAAGAAAAGTAAAATTGTTTCCGATATTTAAACGCCATTTTACTTACGTATAATTTAAATGACGTTTTGTCCTACAAAATACTAGCATTTTCTTGAAAGACATTTGTAATGTCATCAAAAGATGTTTCCTTCAAATTGAATTACTTATAATTTTATAGATGCAATCCATTTTAATTGGATACTGTTTATAAATAGTATCAACCTTACATTTGAATAAATAAGTTATGTTACTTTATAATAAGCATCTCAGGGTTGTTTTCCCGCCTGACTTGCCTCATAACCATGGTAACGACTGCTGCTGTAGATGTTCGAGCTCCTTAATATTTTTTTCACTTCATTTCCGTTTAGCTTGCTTCACTCCGTCACAAGTGCACGATAAAGACTGACGTAAACTCCAGTTTCAAATGAGGTGGAGAAAATAAGTGCTGTACAGTGATGACGACCATCATCGTAAACAACTGAAAAGACAATGAAGTGCTTATTTTTAAAGCAAGAAACTATAATAATAGTATTAGCCCAGAAGAGCTATTAATTTCGTTTTGGCATTTTGCGTCGTCCACTATAAAATATGATTTCACTTTTCAAATTGTTGCCACCAAATATTATTGCCCTGCATTATATTTAAAGAAATTAAATAATGAACAATCTGCATAAATGTATGTATGTTTCTCGCATTGTGATAAAACAACGCTACCTAGAGTCCTCAAATTCCGAATAACGTAATCCTCTACCGAATATGGACATCTGGAAACCCACATTTGGAAATTGGAAACTATTTTTATTATCTATTTCATATTTTGTAAAACTTAACGAATTTTTAATTAACAAATTCAACTATTTCAAAGTGAGCAATGGCAACACTGCACGGAAAAAAAACAGTTTTATCTCCAGTGCGCAGACTATGTGTAGGAAATTCTCAAAATCTGCTTTTTTTTAATATTTTGTGATATTATTGTTGAATTGAATTTTATGGCTGAAGTGCGAAGAACATTATATTTAATAAATAAAAGTAACACACAAAACGTTAAAAAACATGCCCTTCTAAAAGCTTTCAGACTTTTTTTTTTTTACTTTACTAATTAAAAGCGCGTTTGATTACATAAAAAAAGTATTCTCTTAATTAAAATATATAAATATGTAATTTGTTAAACTAATTAATTTATACATCTTGCTCGGCATTTCTAATTTGATATAGTACATCAAAAATAGCTGAAATGTTGGAAATTTTCATATTTGATTGTTTAAAAATTTTATGATTGATTTAATCAAAAAACTGTTTTTTACTGTTTTATAGCATTTAATTACTTTTTAAAATTTATTAAAATACCAGGTATAGTGCATATTGCAAGTCCCCCTATATTTGGATATTTCATTTATCTACTCGTATTTGAGATTACTACATTAATTCTGCAGTTACTGTTAGTTAAGTTATGAAGATATCGTAAGGACGAATGGATAGCAAGCTCTCAAAGAATGGATAGCTGCTGTGGTCTTTCGTTTTGGTGTCATCAGCTGTGCATATTACCTTTAAAACATCACTACGCAATTCAAAAGAACAAAATTTTGGATTTATATATTGAAATTCAGTTAATGGAGAAGTCTTGAAGTTATTTTCTTTTGCCAGAATAATTCAGCATCCTATTGCGTAATTTGGGTAGAATCGAAACACATTAAGGGCCCACCGGCGGCCGAGCGGTAAAGTCGCTGAACACTGGTAGTTCGGTCCGAGGTTCGAATCCCGCGAACGGGCTGGCTCCATGGGCGTTTTCGTGGTTTTCCCCATGTGTAACGTGTATAGAGCCAGTTTCCCTTAGAAAGTCCTCCACGAAGGCATCCCTCCTCTTAGGCAGATAGCCCTCGAGGCTTTGTCATAATCCCACACACACACGAAACACATTAAGCGAAAATAAAGTGGAAAAAAAATTGAGAACTCAACTATCCTTTTCATCGTTGACGGTTATGAAAGAAGCCTGAATGGAAAACCTGTCTTTGATGTCTTATTCGAAAGTATGCTTGGAAGATAGATAATTCGATTCCCAGAGAAGCATCAGCTGATTTTTTGTGTTTTCCTCTTCGAAAAGCTTTTACAAATGTGCAAAAGAAGTGTAAAACGTAAAACAATTAGCTACGCATTATTCAAATTCAAATTGCCCTATATTTATATAATAAAGCACAATGTCTGTTAAAGTTTATCTTTAAATACGAACAAAAGTAAGAGTGTGATAACTTGAGGGCTGATTAAATAATTCAAAAGTCTATGAGAATAAAACTTATTTCGTATTTAAGGTTACAAAGTATTTTTTACGAAGGAGATTTAGGGAATGATCTCAGTAGCTTGGGGATATTATATAACTTTTTTTTTATCGGGAAAGAAATTCAAGATAGTAATTCAAAAAATGTTTATTGCACATGTAAAAAATAAAAATTATTATTCTGTGCAACATCTATGTTAACCTTTTAATAAGTATGAGGAGAAAAAATCAGTTCATTTTATATTTTCAGTTAAGAAGTTCAACATATCTACTGAAGTTTAATAAATTTCACACGGGGTTTTTTTCATTCTTGTACAAGTGGAAAAAACTTCATTTATTCTGTGCAACAACTATGTTAACCTTGTAATAAGCATAAGAAAAAAATCAGTTTATCGAGTGTTTTCAATTAAAAGTTCAACAAAGCTAGAGAACTCATTATTAAATGTAACAAGTTTCACATGAATTTTAGTTAAAGTTTTACTATACATGTGAAAAAAAACTTTCTTTATTCTGTACAACATCTGTGTACGTATATAATAGCACAAGGAAAAAATCAATTCACGGAATATTTTTAATTAAAAAGTTCAACATCGCTAGAGAACTAATTATTAAATTTAATAAATTTCTCATGGGTTTGAGTTATCGAAAGTTTAAAATAAAAATCATTATTTATTCTGTACAACATCTATGTTAGCCTCTTGATAAGCATAAGAACAAAAATCAGTTTATCGAATATTTTCAATTAAAAAGTTCAACTAAGCTAAAGAACTCATTATTAACTGTAATGAGTTTCACATGAATTTGAGTTAAAATTTTACTATACATGTGAAAAAAAACTTTCTTTATTCTGTGCAACATCTGTGTACGTATATAATAGCACAAGGAAAAAATCAGTTCACGGAATATTTTTAATTGAAAAGTTCAACATCGCTAGAGAACTAATTATTAAATTTAATAAATTTTTCATGGATTTGAGTTATCGAAAGTTTAAAATAAAAATCATTATTTATTCTGTACAACATCTACGTTAACCTTGTAATAAGCATAAGAAAAAAAAGCAGTTTATCGAGTGTTTTCAATTAAAAAGTTCAACGAAGCTAGAGAACTCATTATTAAACGCAATAAGTTTCACATGAATTTGAGTTAAAATTTTACTATACATGTAAAAAAAAAAAAAAAAAAAACTTTATTTATTCTGTACAACATCTGTGTACGTATATAATAAACATAAGAAAAAAAATCAGTTTATCTAATATTTTTAATTAAATAGTTCAGCATATCTAGAGAACTAATTATTAAATTTATCAAATTTCACATGGATTTGAGTTATCGAAAGTTTATAGCACATGTAAAAAATAAAAAACTTTATTTATTCTGTATAACATCTATTTAAGCATATAATAAGCATATGAAAAAATCATATTTTCAAAAATTTTGAATTAAAACGTTACACGTATCTAGAGAACTAATTATCAATTTTAATACATTACACATGGGGTATGAGTTATGAAAGCTTTTTTGCACATGTGGGGGAAAAAACTTTATTTATTCTGTAAAACGTTCATTTCATTTTATAATATGCATAAGAAATCAATCAATTTATCGAATATTTTTAATTAAAAATTCAACATATCTATAGTATTAATTTTGAATTTAATAAATTTCACTTGGGGTTTGAATAATAGACGTTTTAATGCACATGTGAATAAAAACAATTTTATTTTTTTCCATAAAACATTTCCGTTAACTTTGAAATAAGCATCAGAAAAAAGTCATCTTAATGTATGCCAGAGTGAAGATAAGCTAGGACACAGCTTTAATTAAATAAATTGGATTTTCTAAAAGATACGAGCTATCATCATGTTTACAATGCAGAAAGTATAGCAATGTACAGGGAATGCCACCCTATTCTCCCATCCAGAGAATTTTTCTATATTTACAAATCTTCAAACGGAATTTTAGTCCCAAACAACTCCAAGTAAAAGTGGTAAACCTCTCTGCGAAGCCAAATTTTCCAAATCAATGCTCATTACAACAAATCTTCTATTAATTCTTAGTACCGGGAAAACAATTCTTCACTGACATATTTGACATGCCGAAATTGCGACACTTAATTTTCATCACGCGCGCGTACTTCGATATGTGCCCGAGATTATTACAAATCTCGCAATCCGAAAGTTCAGGATGAATTAATTTCTGTGATTCTTGTTATGCGAGGTACCTAATTAAAAATCTTGTTTGTGAGAAAGTCAATGTCCAGCCGGACTTTCGATGCTAATACTACAGACAATCCACCTAATGAGGAATACAAATTGAACGGCGAAAATTATTAAGGAAGGTAGATTAATATTATTCAAATCATCCATTGCCAAACTAACCGATGCCCGCATAATAAAAATTAGGTCATACCCTTACGAGCAGCTCATTGTGAATATCACTAAACTATAGCAAAACAGAATAATGCATCCGACATTGAATTTTCATATGAGTGCAATTAACCCTCTTTAATTGTCACCTTCGTAACACATGCCTTCGCTAGAAACATTTTTTAGGGGGGGAGGGGCAAGTATCAAAGTATTTCATCTGTTCGCATATAATTTAAACCGTTTTTTTCCTTTATTGTACGTAGCAATATTGTAATCGAGAGAATTTCGGTTTTCAAATTCCAAAGGAAATATCCATTTTGACACTTCCCGAATCTATTTTGACTCTTATTTTGCTTGACATCTGTACGTATGGAAGAATAAAGGACAGTTTTTTAAAAAGGATTTAAAATGGATTTTTTTCGTGACGACTATACTTGCATATGTATCTAGCCTAACTCAAAAAAAGCATAGAATGTTGAAATTTTGTTATACGGGTATGCTATAACATCTAGTCCTGCACCGACCTTTTTTATTGCAATCGGCAACGCCAAAAGTGTGTGTACTCCTTAATTTATTGGATTATCCGTTTAAAGGTAAACATTTTGATTTAAAATTTTTCACTAAAGTATTTTGTTTTTTCACTTTCGTTTTCTATTCTTTTAAAAGAGTAACATTCTCTTCATTTAACTCTTTCCGGCACACTACCTGTTAAAGTCGGAGTTTTGATTTAAAAAAAAGGTAGGCAGTCTAATTAGGCCTAGAGGAGTACACAAGTAAAATTTTCTGAAGATAGCACTTATCGTTTTAATTCTGTGGGTGTGCCCACAAACTGATGAATAGAGCTTCGAAAAGAGTGCTGAAACGAGCATTGTTGTCAATGAACTGACCGATGAGATGCGGAGAAACAAAAAATACAGACTCTCAGCTGTCCTAGATTATCGGTGAGCCCGGTCCGGGCACACCTAGGGTTCGCCGTTTGATTTTAGGCAAGATTTCAAGGTAAAAATTTAAAACTAATATAGAATAAGGAGATTAGCATACAGACAAAAAATAACATAGAAATTTCTTTTCAAACAATTTCTTTTATACCCTAAAAAAATCTGGAAAATTTCTTTGAAAAATGAGGGCCTTAAAAAACTAAACATGGCTAAAATATATGGACTGGTTTGTGTTGAACTGCCATCTACTATAAATAAAGAAGGTTCAGAGTAACCTATAAATCCTTTTTCATTCAAGTTTCCTGTGCGTACAGAAGCAAATTTTTAGGTGTGTCCAGACCGGACACACTGTGCCGCAGAGGGTTAAGATTAGTCTAATTATTCTAATTAGAATTTACTTTGTTTTTTCCTTGCTTTGGGGAAGGGCAGAATTTTCGAATGAACTATTATAATTATAATTAAAATACATTGAAATGGTTCATCGGCTAATTCTGGATACAGAAAAGCAAAGATTTGTGTAAAAGAGAGGTTTCAATTGATTTCAAACTTCCTCCTTCCTGATGAAGTGACATTGAGTTTGATTGAATTCTTCTTCTGTTTTTGTTCATTTTTCTTTAACTTTCAATAATTTTTTGAAGTTGGATTTTGCTTGTTTGAAATATTTTGGTTTTAATATTTTTAAAGTCTTTGTTTCATTTCTATGATTATTTGAAATTCATTAATTAATAATTTCAATTTCTGGTCCTTGTGAAATATTAGTTCTAAATTTTTTACTTTATGTCTGTAATGATAGTTTTTCTGCAGCTTAATGCGCGAAAATACTAGGTATGCTAGTGTTTTGTTTTAAAAAAGAATTGTTTTGCAATGATATATATATATATATTTAAAATAAAGTAATTAAAACTAAATTAAAAGCCTATGACTTGCGCTAAAGCTGCAAAGTAATAAACCAATAATTCATAATAATTTATAATAAGAACACTTTCCATATACCATCTCCAAGGAACACAAATTAAATTAAAACCATTAAGGAAAAAATTGTTTAGAATTTAAATTAGTATTTAAATAATTTCAACTTTTTGTTAAAAATCTGCTAAGTAACATCTTTAATCGCAAAAATACCAAAACCAAAAGTAAATATTAAATATTGAAAAAGTAGCTATTGTCATTGATCGCAAATTAATCGATTTATCAAGGGGAATAACCTAATCTACCATCAATTAACAACAACTAAATTAAGATAGTGTTTCATCTTACTTCCAAGTAAGCATCAAATATATATATATAGCTTTAGTGGTACACTGCACAAATAAATAAATAAATAAATAAATAATGCAACAGAAAATGTATACATATATGTGTGTGTGTGTGCAAGATATAACAAAATACGATGGATTAAAAATAATTGGCAACCCCAAAGTTAACTATTCTAGATTTGGTGCTCTTCCCCTAAATTCCTCTGTTCTCCCAAATTCAGGATCTTTCCATGTTATATAACATTGCTTGAAAAATGAAATTAAAACCCAACATTAACCAATCATAAAATATTTTCCGCATCTACTCGGTATAAATACCGCTCGGAAATTAATGAAATCTTTCCATTCCTTTCCATTAAATATGGCTCTGCCAACCTCGCCCCGCTTCGCTTCTCAGATGCCTACGTCTGACTTTGAAATCAATGTACATAAAAATATGATTGAATAAATACCTCGCCTATAAAAATTATCTGATATGAAATACAATGCAATAAAATTATACTTTGAAACGACTACATCTGGCAGTTTGTGGATTATGCATCCGTCTATCCTAACTACGTAGACTCCAGCGCATCAAAATATCCTTTTTAGGCCATCGAAGACTGCAAAGCTGTTAAAGTATCCGATTCCTTCTACGCATTAAATGACAGCTTTAATAAAAATGACATGTGATAATAATATTTTGTACTGTCGTTGCTGTAAAATTCCGCACATCCTAAACACCTGGATTAAATTTATGAACACGAACTTAATACAATGTAGACAACCAGTAATTCGTACCACCTATAGCTTAAGACGTATAACGTTTAAAGTGGACAATTATAATAAAATTAATTTATTTATACGATTAGTTCCAACAAGGTTCACAAAGATGTTTTTTATTTTCTTGTCAACTCCACCACATAAGGTCGTGTACCTATCCTTTGCACGTTAGGCTTTGAATCATAATCTTTTCTTGGTATTCCTCACAAACATTACAGGGAGACAAACACGATGTGAAACATTGTGCTTGACTAGCGGGTAACTCGTTTTGCCGATAGAGGCGCAATTGGCTAATATTTAAAAGTTACGACTAAAGTCACAGTCACATTATGTTTCGGCTACGCGGGACCTGACGTCGAAAGAGACAATTCTCAGAACCTGCATATTTCCAGGAAACCCACGTAGCTAGCTTACCATTTTCACTTACTACAAAGACTTGAACGCCAAACACTAATCGATTATCGGTCAGATTGAGATCACGCGAGGCTTCAGAAGCAGAACATTCTTCTGATTGGTTGTTTCCACCCGGGACTGAGAGCCAGCCGAGACATTTTCGGTGAGGTTTGAAAATATCCCGCGTAGCCGCAACTTTGTTTCCGTAGCCAGGCGGGATTTCGCTTCAGGCGGGGCTCTTTATTCTAGGAATCCTCCCGTTTAAACCAGTGCTACCAGAATCTCATTTCTCAAAAAAGTCCCGTCTAGCAGGAACTGTAGCCATGTGTGATAACCTCTTTAAGCGGTGGTATGACTTGCACAACCTTACCCTAATTTTGAGTTCCCTCATGCCGCACAGACACTATACATTTACAAATATCCATACCGTTTACGAGATTAGAATCTGGGCTCTTCGCTACGGCAGTCAGGGTTACTCACCATTATACCGTCTGGGCAGCAAAAGCATAAATTTCCCATGAATTATCCATCATGTTCAGTTCACGTATATAGAATTTTTTAACAAACCTTTAGAAATTTTTCCATTATTTCAAAATGTATACTGTTAATTCCAAAAATAACTCTTCTGTGTTTATTACTTACTAATCCTTTCATGCGCAATACGGATATTTATATGCGCAATACGGATATTTATACACATGGATTTTTTGAAATTAATGAAATTATGCAAACCCATGTTCGTTCTGAGTAATATCCATCTTTGAGGATCGTCATAACCAAACTAGGTCACAAGAAGCATTTCCAAGAAATTTCCAACAGAAAAACATCTCCCTTTCTTGAACTACAGCTGTTATCATATATTCTTAACCCTTTCGCAACTTACCAACCACCTCTAACATGCGATTTGCGAAACAAGTTTTATTCCACCAAATTCTCGCTCTCTGATGTTCGCTCATACATGACTTCATCTCCTATTCATGAGCAAACAGTTATGTAAGCCCCTGCTAACACTCGTAAAGATACATTTCGTCACAAAAGTGGCCAAAAACTTCTATCGAAATCTTCACTTTTAACAGCTACTCAAACACAGATGACAAGACAGTTGGGCAACACCAGAGATTTGAATTTGTGGACGAATTCCTGTCGTATTGTTTTCCAGGTAATCATTGTGGGGCACGGTTTTGATTACGTCGTATATTTTGCGAGGAATTTTTGCGCATATGAGAGATTTCGAATAAAATATGTGAGTATACACTATGAAATTAATGTAGGTCAACTTAACGTAACGGTCAACTTTCGGTAAACGGCAAAATTTACCAAGGAATTATCATTCACGTTCTTTTGTTGAGGTAATTTGATGAAGCTTGCATCAAGCATTGAATTCTTCTCATTAAAAATGTGCTAACAAAAAAATTACATAAACAGTCCTTGTTGTGACCGTCCCCATAAACAAAAAATCTGATGCGTACACCACATGACTTCCTTGTACAGAATATTAAATTATACGCATTTTTTTCTTGAATTTCATTTAAATTGATAGGATTGAATTAAATCCACTTCGTCGACAGCGCATAAACGACAATAGAATAAATGCACTCTTTAAAATTCACTATATTTGTTTACTATAACGACACTCTTAATGCACAAAATTTATATCAGTTGAAGAATTATCGTTGCCACATGTTCTATTCAAATACTATAGCTAAAACGATAAATAGCTAAAACGATGTATGAAAGAAATTAAGCAAACAAAACAGAAAAAAAAAACAGTTTTTCACAGACGATTCAGTATTTCTCATTCAATTAATTCAGTTCTCACTTCGCGACAAGGCAAAAATACATAAAAACTCAAAATATCTGCATTAAATATTACGAAGAAAATCTTAAACACTTATTTCCTCGAAAAAATTCTAGAAAGGATTAAGCATGATTTAGTTCGCAATAATAAATGAAGGCGTTATTTTTGTGTTGCGAAGCTTAGTCTCTCTAGATTGGCAACAAATCTACAATTCTGCTGTTTCAAATGTAAGCAAATATGTCCGCCATGTTATTTAAAACTTAACCGCAGTTAAACAGCTTTTAAATTGTCGATAATTGTACAAATACTACTTCCAGAATTACGAAAGGCATAAAAACCTTAACCGGAAGATAAAAACAACATAATTCAATCATTTTTAAAGCAAAAAATGCACAATTTGCAAACATATAAGAGTAAAGAAACTGAGATCACTGAGCCGGGTAACAGAGTGCATATATATATAAATATATTTATATACGTTTGGTGCGGCCGATTGCAACCAAAATACGAGGTGGACATCTACCTGTTATAGCAGTCCTATATACAAAATTTCAACGTTCTGAGGCTACTCGTTTTTGAGTTATGCGAGATACATATGTACGTACATACACCACGAAAATTCTCTTGAGAATTCATTTTAAAGCAGTTTTATAATTTTTTTGGAGGAAAGGATTCTTTTATTCTGTCCTTACGTACAGATATCACGCAAAAACATCGTTAAATTGCGTTCGATAGCGGTCAAAATGGATATTTTCGTTGAAATATGTTGCCTGAAACTTTTCGCGATTACAATACTTCCTTTTTACTTCGTACAAGGAAGTAAAAAAGGCAACTATTTAAGAATTTCTGATCTCTTTGACTGGAAAATGACCGTTATAAATCACTTCGCATTGAAAATTAGATACTTTTTTAAACGTTTTACCGCCTTAATTTTTACTAGAAATATGGTATTCAAATTCTCGAATCTCGTGAATCTTGAAAAAACTCGAGATAAAAAATCTTGAATATTTGCGATTTTTTTCGTCTCTTCAGTCTTTAGATTTCCAACCTAAAAATCATTTAAATATTTCGGCTCAAAGCTATGAAAACGTTAATTTTCTTGAAGTGCATTAGAAGTGTTCATTAAATTACGAAGATTGTTGCAATTCAGTGTTATTTTGGTAACACTAATGTCACCTTGTCGAGAGCCTGAGGGCTACATTTTGTCCTTATACTATCTACAACGCCGCAATGTTTCCAAAGCGAAATCTGTCGGAATATCAAGTAATCGATACACTGCAAATTCTCGAAAATTTTTGAAACTATCTCTGGAATCGCCTGAAAAATTCTGGACGTAGAAAATAAACAATTACTATTAGATCTTGGATGTTTTTAGAACTCCCGCCATGATAAAAGCTGCGTTACACGCATGATTTCAATTGTCTAGGAATTGTATTTATGCAGACATAGCTGCTGAATTTTAAATTTTTAATTGAAATGTAAACTATGACTCAAGTATACTTTTATTAAATTATGTTTATGAAATGAAACTCAAGCTTCACGAGTTTTAATCATGTTCTTTCCTTATTTAATTTCATGTGTATCTTAACGCAACTTATACATGTAATTTTAAAATTTGTGTTTTTAAATTTGTTTTTCATTAAAATTAATTTTAGACTTTTTCTTTGTTAGTTTTATTGTATTATTTGATTTGTTTTCGTTATGTTCTTTATTTACTAAATTTGATTTGCATCATTTTAAACAATCTACACGTATATTTTCAAAATTTGTGTTTTTGATTTAATTAATTTCAAAATTTGATTTACTGCTTTTATTAATTTTTAGTTACATTCTTTATTTATTGAATATCACATTCTTGGCGCTTTTGCCATATGAAATTCGACTTAACGGCAAAATTACAAAATAGTATTTAAAAATACCATATCTTTAGAATTTCCTGTACGCAGTTTCGCGCGCTGGAGATAAAAATGTTTTCTTTCGTACACTTTTGCCACTGTTTACTTTGAAATCTTTCAGTTCGTTAATCAAAAATTGGTTACAGTTTTATAATAATTTGTATAATTTTTACAAAATATGAAATCGATAATGAAACAAAATCGAAATTTAAAATTCGGGCTTCCAGATGACCATATTCGAATAGAGGACTACGTTATTCAAAATTTAATGTCTCTAGGTGCCGTTGTTTTTTCACAATGCGAGAAACACACATACATCCATGCAGATTCTTCATTCTTTATTTTCCTTAAATATAACACAGGGCGATAATATTTCATGACAACAATTTGAAAAGTGAGACGCCGTTTATAGGGATTAACACAAAACACAGACTAATATCCCATACGAAACTAATGTCCCTTTTAAGCTAAAAATAAAAATTACGTACCAAGTAATGATTATCCATTTGCTCTGGCAGATGTTGTATACTGGCACAATTTTACACGAATCTACATTGGTTACCTGAAAACGCATAAAGAAAAAGTGACAATAACTTTTAAAGGTTACCAGTTTCGGTTAAGCTATAGATGTTGATCAGTTTCATTTATTTTAGTAGTCAGCTTCGGTAGTCAGAGTCACTAATCACTGTCCCGTTTGAGCGACTCTGACCATAATGTTATGCGCTGACCGCTAATAACCAAATGTTACAGGTAACCAGTTGCTTCAACAAGCAACGACGCAATTGGATTTTATTTTATTTCTAAAATTTATCTAAATTTACTCTGGTGACATAAAGGTTGAATTTTAGGGACCTTCTATCTGTAGGTAACCGGAGACCTTGACATCCATGAACTGGCTTCACGTTCAAATTAGTTTTAAACTATAGCTGAATTTAATGCTGCGCTCCATAACAGTGACAAATATGGCACTAGTGTGGGATAATGACCATCAGCATGCAGGTCACCTAACAGTGACCCAATATGTCACCTGCCGCTTAGTATGTTGTTGGTGGCCAACAAACTTTCCGGGCACTGGGTATTAAATTGTAATTTTAAACTATATTTAAATCTATTACGTCACATCCAACCAAGGGCATGTGGATTGACCGTTAGGGGCTGTCAGTTTACAGATTATAAGCAATATGCATTTGGCTGCGATTGCAGGTATAATGCAATAATGGTCACATCGGGACAGGAAGATTTTGGACCACAGCTTTCTTGAATTTATTTGTAGCTTATTAAAAAGATATTTGTTAGTCCAAAGGGGCTTTTGTTCCTGAAGGATTATTGTTTCCGTTTTGGCATTTCGCGTCAAATCACTATAAACGGCGTATCACTTTTCAAATCGTTGCCACCAAATGTTAGAGTCCTGCATTATATTTGAAGAAATTGAATAATGAAGAATCTGTATAAATGTATGTAAGTTTCTCACATTGTAATAAAATAATGGTACATAGAGCCATCCAATTTTGAATGACGTAATTCTACAGCGAATATGGGCATCTGAAAACGCAAATTTGAAATTTGGAATTTGTTTTCTGATCGATTTCATATTTTGTAAAACTTCAACGAATTTTTGATTAACAAACTTAAGTCAACACTCTAAGAAACCTTTTTATCTCCAGCGCGCGGAACTGTGTATCGGAAATTCTATAGATATGCTCCTTTTAAAATTATTTTGCGACATTGCTGTTGAACTGGATTCGATGGTTTAAGTGTAAAGAACATTATATTTAATAAATGAAAGTAACACATGAAATGTTTAAAAAACGCTCCTTTGAACGTAATTTAAAATCTGAAACCTTTCAGATTTTTTTTATATTTATCGTATTATTATTTTCTTTTTTTGTGTGCATATCATTGCATATAAGTTGCAGTGATTTATACATTAAAAAGAAATGCTATTTTTGAATAAAGGTAATGATTTTTATTCGTATATATCAAAAGAAAGGAGGTAAAGCCAAGAATTATGATTGTGTTGACTTAAAACACATATAAAAATCAAAAATAAATAAAGAAAGAAAAAAGAAATGGGAATTCAAAAAACCATTATTTTTAAGTTGTTAATTTAATTAATGCAAAGAATGGGGAAAACTCATCTGAAATAGGAGACATCGTCTGCAAAAAAATGCAGCATATTTTACGCATACTCGTATCTTTCATAGCAGACGATAAAAGCAAAATGTATATTTAGAATTCTTTTACATTCTTAAGACAGCAACTTCAATACCTTTTCGGTTTCTAGCTTTTGTCAGGTTTTTTTCAAACAGTCGATGCAACGAAAATATCAGTGTATTTTCTAGCTTGTAGCGGCGCGATCGTCGTGATTAAGCCCGATATTTATTCTCGTTTTCAAGAATTCATTGATCTATTATCAATATTCTTTTTAAGTATTTATTTTTTAAAGGTGTTAAGAGTTCGCGGAAATAATTATCCTTTTATGCATTCCTAAAATTGAAAAAAGAAATTTTTTATGTTTCCTCAGACGACAAAACTTAAAAAACCACTGCCTCGAATATGCCACCATGAAACCAGCTACACGAAAAATTTCGCGTCTGTCTGTCAAGTGATTTTGTAAGACTTGACTTAAGAGATAAAGTCACAGGAGTATTTTATTTTTACACATTAATAACGATTTGCATTTTATAACTGATGATGCTATCTGAAATGTATTGTTATTATTCAAAAAATGACGACCGTGGCAATTATATCTATCTTTTAGACATACATTGCCGATGATATCGTTTTATTTAAAGTTGATTGTGAGCAGGAATGTAAAAAAAAAAAAAAAAAAAAAAAAAAAATTACCGTCGATTACAGCCCCGCGGTAAAACTGTTTCTCTGTCCGCATGTGCGCATTTTTAAACAGCTCATTTCTATTCAGATATATCCTATCATTAGGAGACATACGAACAATACTTCGAAGAGTCATATGTTACTTTACCGGAATTTTTCAGCGGCGGACCTCACGGCGACACGTGAAATGTCAATTTCTGGATTCACTGTTGCGTATCCGCAGACGACAATTTTTCTCTCCCCCTCATTTTGTTATTTGTTTTAAAACTCCTCTCTTTATTTTCTTCCTTTTTTATTTATTTTTTAACTTGTTCGGCGCTTGCCACTTTCGCTCGCATTCAATCTCAAATAAGCACTTTGACACAACCTTGACCATATGGCCTTGACACTGGAAAAACATTACGTGCATTACGGTCTCTGGAAAATGAAAATGAAAATAATCCGGGAGAAAGACAAGAAATGATGGATTGATTGCAAAGGTGCGAAATTTGAGTTGTGTGTAATGGATTTTAGCTTTTGCCGTAGCCGAATGGCAACAGAAACCGAGTAAATCATGCGACAGGTAAGCATCAGGACAAGTGAATCGAAAAATTTCTTGTCCTTCTTTAATCACAATAAGATACCATAAGAAACAATTAGGTAAAAAATAGTAGAATTCCAATGGAGAACAGAAAATTCGGATAATACTGTAAACCGCAGCTGTTTCGGATAACAGACTGCGGATGTAAAATACTACTGTTTTACATGGTACAGTGGATTGCCTCCACATTATTAGCCTTATTTATTTTTAAGTCCCACCTTGTGAATCAAATTTTAGTTTCCTGTTGCAGAAAAATGCATTGTGTTTATAATATGTACAAAATGCACTGTTGCAGTGCATTTTGTTTATAGACAGTGTATAACTTCGCCTGGAATGTAAAGTGCTGTTAATGACAGTTTATTGCTAACTAGTAAGCTCTCCCCGCCCGGATTCTTTAAACCAGTGGTCTACAAACTTTGTCGGCTCACGGACTCTTTAGGACTGTAAATTCTTTTTCGGGAAGCACACCCCACACTTGGAAAAATATATCTTGGAAATTTTAAAAAAAATCTGACAAGTTTCAGATTTTAAATTACGTCTAAAGGGGCGTTTTTTTAACATTTTGTGCATTACCTTTATTTATTAAGTATCATGTTCTTCGCACTTAAACCATAAAATTCAGTTCAAGAGCAGTATTTCAAAATAATTTTAAAATGAGTGTATTTTTAGAATTTCTGATACACAGTCTCGCGCGCTGGAGATAAAAATGTTTTTCTGTACAGCGTTGCCATTGCTTGCTTTGAAATCGTTGAGTTTGTTAATCAAAAATTCGTTAAAGTTTTACAAAATATGAAATCGATCATAAAACAAATTCCCAGTTTCAAATTTGGTCTTCCACATGCCCATATTCGTAGGAGGATGACGTCATTCAAAATTCGATGGCTCTGTGTACCGTTGTTTTATCACAATGCGAGAAATATGCATACATTTTTGCAGATTCTTCGTTGTTTAATTTCTTTAAATATAATATAGGGCTCTAGTATTTGGTGGCAACAATTTAGAAAGTGATTCGCCTTTTATAGTGAATCAACGCAAAATGCCAAAACGAAATTAATAGCCCTTCCGGGCAAATTGCCCCTTTGGGCTACTCATAAAGGAGATCAATATGTTATATTTACTTTATGTAAAGGTAATGAAAGAAAAGTATTGTACATTTTATTAAAAAATGTTAACATAAATTTAATGTACTACCTTACTGATTCATAGCATCCAGTCATGCTTCAGATGTCACCTACCCTTACATTATATTTAGTGACAAGAATTGTACTGACGTTTCTTTTTTTACATAAATTGTGCGAGTCTAACTCAAGAGATGTTATCTACGGTTGCATTTCATATTCTGATTCAATTTGTTTCCATAATTTATTTTTGTTACCAGATAAGTTGAGAAAACGTTTCACTTAAATACATTGTTTCGAATGCCATTCAAATATTTATATCTGTGTGAGAAGCCTCTAGGTATCTGCATGAAATTAGAACTAAAACTTTAGGAGCTGTTCTTGCTTAAATTTAGATTTTAGAATCGTAGTGTAATTGTCTGCACGCTGGGTGCGTATTCCAGAGGTCCGTGGTTCGATTCCCGGCGAAGGCGTTGCTCATTTTTCATCTCTTTCCTGCTTAAAAAAAAAAAAAAAAAAAAAAACCTTAATGTCTCTCTATCTTTATTGAAAAACCTGCTGATATATCGTAGTACACGAACGTGTTTCACCCAGTCTTGCTTTGTTTTTTTCTTGTGGGGAAAATATTCTTTTATAGTTTTTTTAGTTTTATAGTTTTCTTAAATAGTTTCTTTATAGTTTTCTTATATAGTTTCTTTATAGTTTTCTTAGTTTTACAGTTTTTTTAAAGTTTTCTTAGTTTTATAGTTTTTTTGTACAATTTCTTTATAGTTTTCTTAGTTTCATAGGTTAGTCTTCTTTTATAGTGTTTTATAGTTTTCTTTAGTTGAAAAGGTACTTGATTGTATAACTGTTAACACTGTCGTCTACATTCATTTCAATTTCCATTAAAAAGCTTTTTAGTTTTACAAAGCATTGCACGTCATTCTCATTAACTTAACACGTAGTCATCTACGTGTTAAGTTTATGAGTTAAGTTAAGTACTTTGGTTTTAGTAAATGATGACTACGAGTTACGTTTTAAAACTAATCTGTAACTAAATTTATCTTTATGTTTCGTACTTAATAAAAGTTAGTTAACTAGTGTGGTGGGCTTTATAATTTTCTTTTCGACTTTTTATTTTGATGCGGAATCTCGGGGTTTGACCGACGGAACCCTAGAATTCCGTGGAACACAGCTTCAAGATCACTGTTATGAACGAATTAAATAAGGGAACGCGTCGAACACTCTGTGCTAGTGGTCTCAAGCCTGGAGGTTCCAAATACAATTTTCTGCGGAACATGTATCGTGTGTTACGTGAAGACATTCTAATTATGCACTTGTTACAAACACAGTGTTGTAATCCATTTTGGAATAGAGTCCTTTATACGGACCGTAAGTACAGATCTCAAGCAAAAAAATAGTAAAAATGAATTCAGGAAAGGTTAAAAGGGATATTTCCATTGAAATATGATAAATGGAACTTTTTGCGGTTACAAAAGCACAAAAGCGATACATTTCTTTAATCACGTAGTAAAATAATGCGAGGCAAACCATTAAGTAATACAATGCAGGAAAAATAAGAAAGTTTTCTAATGCAAGGTCAAACCATTAGGTATTATAATGCAGGGGGAAAAAAATCTGATGTGTACATCACATGACTTCCTTGTCCGGAACATTAAATTATACGCATTTTTTCTTGGATTTCATTTTAAATTTATTGGATTGAATTAAATCTACTCCTTCGATAGCGTACAAACCACAATAGAATAAATGCACTCTTTAAAATTCACTATATTTGTTTACCATAGCGATACTCTGGCGTTAGGTTCACTTAACAGTGTTATATTTCGTTTATATTAACTCAGAATGCACAAAATTTGTAGCATTTGAAGAATTATCTAATCGTTGCCACATGTTCTATTCAAATACTGTAATAAATCTAGAACGATGTATAAAAGATATTAAGCAAATAAAACAAAAAATAAACAGTTTTTCACAGACGATTCAGTATTTCTCATTCAATTAATTCAGTTCTCACTTCGCGACAAGGCAACAATACATAAAAACTCAAAATATCTACATTAAAAATTACAAAGTAAATCTTAAACACTTATTATTCCCTCGAAAAAATTCCAGCAAGGATTAAGCATGATTTAATTTGCAATAATAAATGAAGGCGTGCTCTTGGTTGTTGCGGAGCTTAGTCTCTCTAGATTGGCAACAAATCTACTATTCTGCTGTTTCAAATGTAAACAAATACGTCCGCCATGTTATTTAAAACTTAAGGCTTAACCGCACTTAAACAGCTTTTAAATTGTTGATTAATTCTACAAATATTGCTTGCAAATTTCCTAAAGGCATAAAAACCTTAACCGGAAGATAAGAACAACATAATTCAATCATTTTTAAAGCAAAAAATGCACATTTTACAAACATATAAGAGTCAAGAAACTGAGATCACTGTGCCAGGTAACAGAGTGGATATATTTATATACGTTTGGAGCGGCCGATTGCAACCAAAATACGAGGTGCACATCTATATGTTATAGCTGTCCTATATACAAAATTTCAACATTCTGAGGCTACTAGTTTTTGAGTTATGCGAGATACATATGTACGTACATACACCACGAAAATTCTCTTGAGAATTCATTTTAAAGCAGTTTTATAATTTTTTTGGAGGAAAAGAGTCTTTTATTCTGTACTTACGTACAGATGTCACGCAAAACCATCGTTAAATTGCATTCGATAGCGGTCAAAATGGATATTTTCGTTGAAATATGCTGCCTGAAACTTTTCGCGATTACAATACTTCCTTTTTGCTTCGTACAAGGAAGTAAAAAGTGAAAGTTAATCATGGAAGGTTTTCATAACTGCGACATATTTTTAGCTTGTTTTGAAAAATTTGTAATTTAATGCGAAATAAAATTCTTAAAAATAAAAATGTCTGTTTAATTAACATAAACAATGGAAAGTTCGAGAAGAAATGATTTGCTTAAAATTTATAAAAAATGGTTCGCTGAACAATTTCATATTTTTTAGATCCTGATCTTTTGGAATTCTATGGCCATTTATGAATTTTATATAGTAGTTAATTCCCTCCATTAATACCTATTCAAATAAATATAACTCTTTTCCCTCAATTATTTTTAAAACGTAATTTTTAGTAAATCGTACAAAATTAGAAATGAAAATAAGAAACACAAAATTAGGCATCCAATCAAATCAGCGTTAATTTTCAATAGAAATTTGTTTACTAAAAATAATGCCGATAACGTGTTCAATATTTTTCAAATAAACAGCCAAATGGAACGAATAGTTGCCAAATGTGGTAACCTTGTCGAGTCGCGTGTGGATGCGATGATTTTCCTCTTTTCATCTGATCGTCTTATTCACCTGTCCTTGAGTTGTGAGAGAAGGGAGGAGGGAAAAGCACACTTCTACGTTACGTACCGGTAGGAAAGACGGATGGACAGACGAGGAGACTAGTACACTGTCGCACGTCTCGCTTCCGTTCGGCAATTGTCTTTCTCATGCTTTTATTCTTTTGGAGGGGGGGGGGGACAGAACAGAATTTTCTGTTATTTTTATTTGTTTTATTTTTTGTTCTTAATCATGTAATATCTGAAGTTAATTATATTCGTTACCTGTAACTGTTACTTTGTCTTCTCAGCTTTATTATGTTGTAAAATGTATTTATACTTCAAGAAGCATCATAGTATAAAAACGTTTTATCCATCGTAATTATTATAAATTGTTAGTCTTTTTATTTTGAAACTTAGTCAACAAAAATCCAATTTCTTTTTATGCATAAAATTCGCAAAGCACTTCTACAGTATTTTAATAAATAAAAACCAAAAGGGTGCTAATTACCGGTATCAGAAACATTTTTTATTAATCACAATCATGCATTAAATGTTCATAAAAATTGTCTTTTCAACATAATAGTAATTAAATTGTATCAATTAAAGATATTATTCTGGAAACAAAGCAAAAATTTAAATTATTTAATTAAGTACTTTTATTGCTTTTTAATTGCTCAGAATGTTAAGAATATTATGAATTTATTAAATCTCAAAGAAAATTTAAACTTACACTGCGACGAATGGCAACACTCGGAAAATCAATTATTTGTCAGCCACGTTAAAGATAAATTAGAAACTTTTTTTTTTTATTTTTATTTTCTTTTTATTTTTTAATTATATTTTATCTTTTTTTTTATTTATTTTTATTTTTTATTTTTATTTTTAGTCCAAAGGGATTTGAGTCCCGAAGGACTATTAGTTTCGTTTTGGCATTTTGCGTCGGACTCCTATAAATGTCAATTCACTTTTCAGACTGTTGCCACAAAATGTTAGAGTCTTGCATTATATTTGAAAAAATTAAATAATGAAAAATCTGCATAAATATATGTATATTTCTCGCATTGTGGTAAAATAACGCTACATAGAGCCATCGAATTTTGAATGACGTAATCCTCCAACGAATATTAGCATGTGGAAGACAAAATTTGAAATTTGCAATTTGTTTTATTATCGATTTCCTATTTTGTAAAACTTTAACGAATTTTTGATTAACAAACTCAAGGGTTTCAAAGCGAGCAATGGCAACGGTTGTGCAGAAAAAAACATTTCTTATCTGCAGCGCGTGAGTCTCTGTATGGGAAATTCTAAAGATATGCTCATTTTAAAATTATTTTGAGATATTGCTGTTGAACTGGATCTTATGGTTTAAGTGCGAAGAATATGATATTTAATAAAGAAAGGTAACACACAAAATGTTAAAAAACGCCCCTTTGGACATAATTTAAAATCTGAAACATTTCAGATTTATTATTATTATTATTATTATTATTATTATTATTATTATTATTATTATTATTATTATTTTATTTACGAAAGGAAATATCTGCAAGTCCCAGAGATGATAGACGAACATCAACATAGCATAATATAGCGTAACAAGAGAATATCCAAGTTATAAAACAAATTGAAATATATTGTATAGATTATCTATACTTTCATTTCTTTTTCTGAAATATAATTTTAAAAAATCTGATGTGTACACCAACATGATTTCCTTGTACGGAATATTAAATTATACGCATTTTTTCCTGCATTAGTGATAGATTTCTCATTCAATTAATTCAGTTCGCACTTCGCCACAAGGCAAAAATGCATAAAAACTCAAAATATTTATATTAAAAATTGAAACCTTTAAAAAAAAACCAAATACAGTTAAAACAATTAAAAGAAAATTTACAATTAAAATTACAGTTTCTACGCAAAAACAAGCCATCCGGCGAGCGTGCAAGAAGGCAGATTTTTCGGTGCGCAAAACTGAAAATTTACTTTTGGCCTCACTCGGCAAAAAGACACTGAAGGAGTAGAAACTGTCTTAATTTGTTGTGGACTCTGAATCAATATATGAGATAATTTAATAACTTAAATGATTATTCCGGAAGGAATTAAGCATACTTTAATTCCCAATAATAAAAGAAGACGTTGCTTTGATGTTGCGAAGCTTAGTTTCTCTAGATTGGCAACAAATTCCCTATTCTGCTAAGTTTCAAATGTAAAACAATATGGCTGCCATGGTAAAACAATTTAGGCTTAGCCGCATTTAAACAACTTTTAAATTGTTGATAATTCTATAAATATTACATGCATATTTACTAAAGGCATAAAAACCTTAACTGGAACACAAGAACAATTCAGTCATTTTTAAAGCAAAAAATGCACAATTTACAAACATACGAGTATAAGAATAAAGAAATTGAGATCACTGAACCGAGTAACAGAGTGGATATATGTATACATATATTTATATACATTTGTTGCACAGATTGCAACCAAAATAGGAGGTACATCTACATGTTATAACAGTCCTACATACATAATTTCAGCGCTCTGAGGTACTTGTTTTTGAGTTATGCGAGATACATACATAGTACAGACGCCACAAAAAATTCTCTTCAAAATTCATTTTATATCAGTTTTATAATTTTTTTTGGGGGAAAAGAGTCCTTTATTCTGTCCTTACGTACAGATGACAGGCAAAAACATCATTAAATTACATTGAATAGCGGTGAAAATGGATATTTTCGTTGAAATATGATACCCAAAATTTTTCGCGATTACAATACTTTCTTTTTACTTCGTACAAGGAAGTAAAAATAAAGGCAAGTTTGTGGGATATAATACGGTTAATATAATTTCTGTATAAAAACTGACAATAAACATTTTATAATTTTTTGTTGCTATGCGTTTTTCGAATTCCAAATCTTTACTACTGAATCTACATCTGCATCAAAAAATATTACTCATTCCTGAAAGAATCTTTTGTGACAGATTCAGCAATATTACTTACATTGTTGAAAAAAAGTACATTTTACAATTATGCAATTTATTGCATCATTATTTTGTGATACTTCTGCATTATAATAAAAAGCATTGCCTATATTATTATTATGTAGTATATTGTTTTATATCTTATATATATGCGGCTTAAGTGTTTGTCGCCGATAATTTATTGGTTGCTTGCGTAACTGTAAATTGTTTTATTCCCCGTGCAGTGCAGTGCGTGACGAATGAGAAAGCTAAGCCGGAAAAATTAAAAATACAAGAGCACGTGCATTTAATATTTAATAAATAAATTTTACATCTCTATATAATAGAATTCGGAAATATGCAACCGGCAAAAACCGGCAACGATGAAAAAACAAATAAAATGAAATAAATAAATATCTTTATTATATGCGGCTTAAGTGTCTGCTTGTCGCCGACAGTTAATGGGTTGCTTGCGTAACTGTACTAGCCAATGGGGTGAAGTTGCCACGGCACAGGATTGCCGTTTTAATTGAGACGGAGACAATTTCCTGTAAAACTTGCCTTTGCTATGACCATCCATAAGTCTCAGGGTCAAACGCTTAAGCGTGTTGGCATTTTTTTTACCTGAGCCTGCATTTGGACACGGTCAACTTTATGTTGCCTGTTCAAGAGTTCGTGATAGAACGGACGTAAAATTAAAAATAATAAATGGTCCTCTGCAAGGCGAGCTGAAAAATGACGGAAAGACATACACACAAGAAATGTTGTGTACAAAGAGATCTTTGACATGTGAATTAACATTTTATTATTTAAATCACCTTTATTTATTGAGCTAGCGGTGGCTCTTAAGATATATACCGCCAATGGTTTCCTTCATTGCACTCAGTTTTGAGCAATTAAGAAAGTAACGGTCCAAGGTCATAGAGTAAGCCCTTGGATCACGGGGGGAAACCCCGTGGAGCAGTAAGCGAAGGGGCGTCCTCGCCGCCTGCCCTGGGTAATTCAGTTTGAATTAGAAGACATTTTTGCACAAAGCATTTTAATTACAATTTATAATATCTAGAGCAGCCGTCATTTCGTATGACCGTCGGGCTTTCTAGTATAATATGGTGTTGGTGTATTTAATTATGGCAAAGCACACTAGGGCTATCTGCCTAAGGGGAGGGATGCCTTTCGTGGAGGACTTTCTAAAGGAAACTGGCTCGTATACACGTTACACATGGGGAAAACCACGAAAACGCCCATGCAGCCAGCCCGTTCGCGGGATTCGAACCTCGGACCGAACTACCAGTGTTCAGCGTCTTTACCGCTCGGCCGCTGGTGGGCTCTAGTATAATATATTACATTATAATAATACAGTGAGGAACAAGAGATCGTATTTTATACAAGCCTTAAATACAGCTGAGTACGAGAGTATTAACAGAATAGGAGGAATTTCGATTACAAAGATTTTACTGAAATTTATACAATTAGTGTAAAGAAAGCAAATACGCAAAAATTCATGCACTCTTAATAATGTAAGTAAACAATGTAAATAATAATACAAAATTTCTGTAATCTGGCATGCTTGTGACATCGATAATGCCGGATTGCTAAGTAGATTTAAATAAACCTCTCAGTTTTTTATTTAAATTTATTTCTGTCTTTTTGAGTAGAAATCTCTTTGTTCGAGTCTTCCCAAAATTTTTGGAATGTAATTTGCATTATGCAGTGTAGTTACAATGCGTATGTTTGATAAATAATTCATATCGATGAAGATAATAAAGTTCATTTATTTATGTTTGTTTTTATAGGAATTAGAATTATAACTTTCATGTTTAAATTTTAAAGCATATTGTAATTATTTTCTCAATAAAATTTTCCCTATTATTCACCAAGAAATATTGTTCTAAGGAAACTACCACTGATCCGAAAACTTCTTTTTAATAAATTTTGTTGATTTTATTGAAATCAGCCGCAGCCAAGAAAATGTTGCCGTCGCCTGGTTTAGTCTCTGGATAATCATTGGTACTTTTAGGCTTAATTTTATTTCAATAATTTACATAAATTTATTATCCAGCTCCTCTATGTCCAACTTACTCTTTATGTCTAGCTTACTCTATGACCTTGGATCATCCGTGATCGCTTGGATGTTCGTTGGTGTTTTTTCACTTTATTTTGGATATTAAAAAAAATCATAGCGAAGTGTTTCCAAAATGTTTGGATTGTTACGGTAAATTACGTTGCTGTGTTATTTATCACCTATACGAATAGGCGTTGCCATTGCAAGAAACGTAATATTTTTAATTTTTTTATGTGGTCTCATAACTAAACAGCTTTGAGAAAATTGCCATTTGCCCAAACCTAAGATCTTTACTTTATTTTTCAAACCTAATCATTTGCAGAAATAACTGAACGATTCAGAAATAATAAACGCACTTCTTGATAACTCACTGTATCTTAGAAGTGACAATTACTTTATATTAATAAAAATACCTAAATGTACTCTGTCGCTCTTAATCGGTAACTGTCAACCGTAGGTTACGTATACATGCTTTCATGGTCACCTTTATACCTTTCATGGCTTTCATGGTAACCTTCGGCTCAACTACTACAGTAATAAACACACTTCTTGATAATTCACTACGTTATATCTTTAACAATTAGTTTATTTTAATACTATACCAAAATGTACTCTGTCGCTTTTAATCGGTGACTGCTAACCGTCGGTTACGTATACGGTTTTCATGTCACCTACGGTTTAACTATGCTGTAGTAATAAACACACTTCTTGATAATTCACTACGTAGTATCTTAGAAGTAACAATTATTTTATTTTAACACTATACCAAAATTTACTCTGTCGCTTTTAATCGGTGACTGCTAACTGTAGGTTACGTATAACCTTTCATGGTCACTTTTGGTTTAACTGTTCTAGAGTAATAAACGCAATTTTTGGTAATTCACTATATCTTAGCAGAGATAATTAGTTTTTTAATAATATACCTAATGGTATCGCCTTAAATCGGTAACTGCTAACCGTAGGTTATGTGTAACCAATGGCTTTCACGGTCACCTTTAGTTTGTGCTATAATAATCCAACTAATATAATTTACGCAGATTTAATATACAATGTACCCAAATAATAATTTATATGAACATTTCTTGCATTATTTTAATTAATAAGAGATGTATCATATATTATATATTTGGTGCAAAAAACCTTTTCCTGTTTTTTAATTCATTATTATTCGTGGAATAAAAAAAAAAAAAAAAAAAAAAAAAGGAAGTGTCATTGCAGACAATAAGAGACCTATTATTTATGCGAGTCATTACGTTGTTATGATTATTAGTTCTATGAAGTCTACGAATATGTTTCTATTTTAAATTATACTTACGCCAGGTAGGATTACTAATGGATTCTTCTTCATCTCCATTTTCCATTGCTTTCGTTTCCGATCTCCTTTTTCCATTGGTCCATTCCACTGGTTTTGCCGTCTGCTGATTTAAAGCATATTAAATAACAAACGAGTTGTTTAAATCTTTTACAAATGGAACGCTTTGAATTTGACACCCAAGTTGGTGATATGACAATCGGATTGTTGGATGCGCGAACCTCTGGTTGCTGGATTATCACATTTTTATTTTTATTACATTATTATTATTATTTATTATTACATTATTATTATTATTGTTATATTTAAAGTCCTGAAAAAAGAGCTCATTAATAAGATGGGAATGTTTATTAATACTAATTAGACAACTTTCGAAATGGTGGATAATGTTTTTTATAAAGGTCAGTAGACATATAAAGTTAGGCTCCTTCCAACGTTCAAATTCAGTGACGTCACTTGACTTACAGAAGTGGGGAACACGTAGACACAGATACATTTAGTTCCCCAAGGGTGTAGTTAATTCCGAGCGGACTATGAGTCAAGCGTCCCATAAGCTCAAATATTTCCTATCGGGAAAAGCGAACCTTGTAGTACAGTAACCTTGATATTTATGATTTTATCACTCATGTATACAAATTATTAATTAAGAACTATACATTTTTCTTTACAGCTAATTTTTTAAAAAAGCAGTAACTTTATACTTTTGTAACATGAAAGATTAAAATAGTAAAATAAAGCGATAAAAGACGTGAAAAGGCACAGATTTCTTTTATTACGTATTTCATTTTTTGTAAAACTCTTAACAAATTTTTGATTAACAAAATCAACGATTTCAAAGCGAGCAGTGGCAACATTGCACAGAGTAAAACAATTTTATCTCCAGCGTTCGAGACTGTTTTCATTCGGGAAAGTACACTGCTCGACATTGAAAATGCAACACCGAGAAGGAGTGGTCAGAAATTTATGCAAATTTTAGAAGTAGACGCACGTCACTGAGTTATGCGAATGATGTGAAATGCGCAGCTCTTTGACGCACGTGAAGTAAGATATAAGGGAAGGAACGTGCAGAATGGGCAATATTCGTGTCGTCATTTCTGCCAGACGAATTATCGAAGAAAGTTGGTTTTTGTCCCGGAGGATACCTGTAATAGGAGAGAATGCCAGGCCACCGTCAACGAAGGCACTTCCAGCAGACAGACGATTTTACGTATAGTTCACAGATTATGTGAACCTCGGCCCTGGAGAGAAAGGAAAGGACAGTGTCCCTCGGCTCGCGGAAGACACTGCCGGCCTCCGCGATAAGCGCGCGTTTTCGCTACCCGGCTCGAAGGGGTTAAGGGTGTGTTAGTCCTTACGTCAAATCGACGAAATACCCACGTGGATGCGAGTGCGGTGGCGAACATCGTTGGAACAAGAAAATGTGGGAAGAAGGAGGGGTGCAGGTGCAGCCAGAGTGACGTCAGCACGCGTGGAGCGACGCATCCGCCGACAAGCTGTGGCGGTCCCGCAAGTCACCGCGATTCTGCAGCATGTGCAAGATAGCCTGAATGTTCCCGTGTCGACTAGAACCATTTCCCGTCGATTGGTTGAACGTCAGGGATAAATAGTCTCTTCTAAGTCCTGGTTGAACGTGGCCTGCACTCACGGCGTCCGTTAAGAAGACTGTCATTAACCCCACAGCATAGACACCAACGTTTAGAATGGTGCCGGACTGGAGCGATGTGGATAACAGAATGACGAAATGTCGTGTTCTCAGATGAGTCACACTTCTGTTTATCCAGTGACAATCGCCGCATACGTGTGTTGCGTCGACGTGGAGACAGATCTAATCCGGCAGTAACTGTGGAACGCCCCACCGCGTGACAACGTGGCATAATGGTTTGGGGTGCTATTACCTACGATTCCAGTCACCTCTAGTTCGTATTCAGGGCACTATGACGGCCCAACGATACCTGGATAATGTACTGCGGGGGTGGCAATCCCTTACCTTCAGGGGCTGCTTAATGCAATTTTTCAGCACGATAACGCCCGACCACACAGTGCTCGCATCTGCTAACATGCTCTGCAACGTATACAGATGCTTCCCTGGCCACCGTACTCTCCTGACCTGTCACCAATCGAACATGTATGGGATGTTATTGGACGCCGTTTGCAGACTCTGCCCCTGCCTCGTTCAGAAGACGAACTGTGGCAAATGGTTGAAAGGGAATGGAGAGACATCCTTCAGGACACCATTCGCACTCTTATTGACTCTATGCCTAGACGTGTTTCTTCTTGCATCGCTGTCTGCGGTGGTCCTACATCCTACTAAGCCGACGCTGTTCTCGCTCTGTATTTTGACTAACATTTTGAAATAAAGATCACTTATTGTTGCTTGCTGTCTCTGTCGTTTTCCAAATTTCATCACTTTCTGACCACTCCTTCTTGGTGTTGCATTTTCAATGTCGAGCAGTGTATAAGGTACTTAGCATTTAATTTAAATTAACACACACAGCTCTAGGAAGGCAATGTCTTGCCGCTGCCGGAAACAAGATACTTTTATCTTCCACGCGTCAGTGTCTTGCCATTCAGTAAAACCTAAGACACTTTCAAATTTAATCTCAAAGGTTATTTATTTAAACTTTTTAAATGGAAGAAACACAGTTCTTAATAATTTTTTTTTATTTTTTCATGCGATTGATTTAAATACAGATGTATTAAAATCATAAGCTGCATAATTACAAACATTAAATATTTTTTATGAAATGACACTAGCCGGACTCCTCGAAATCGTTATATAGTTTTTTTTTTTATGATAACCATTTTAGGCGGCTAGTTTTTAAAGAAATAATGTAACAAATTTGAAATACACTGGTGTACGAAATTAAGAGAATTTTCATATTTGATCTACGATCTCCAGAACTATTGAACAGATTTTAATAAAATTTGGTGTGAACATAGGTTGATATAATACAAACAAAATAAACATTCAACAGTTACAATAGACACACATGTTCGTGTGTAACACTCATGAGAGTCTGAAGGTCTGAAACAGCGGTTGCAGAAGACACAAAGGAAATGGGTTAATAGAGTATATGGTCTCCTCTTACAGCCATACAGGCCTCGCAGCGTTATGTCATACTGGAAATAAGGCAGTTTATCAGTGACAATTGTGTTCCTCTCACTCAGCAACGCTGTTTTCAGTTCCTTCTCGGAGGGGATTGCGAGTTGCAATTGCCCTCCCCAGACATGCTCTATAGGGTTGAGGTCTGGAGACCTGGCTGGCCAATCCATCCGGAGAATATCCTTCCTCTCGAGAAATTCGTCGACTCGAAGAGCTCTATGTGGCCTCCCGTTATCGTCCTGTAAGATGAACTCGGGACCCACTGCACCCCGGAAAAGGCGAACATAGGGCTCCAAGACCTCATTCCTATACCTCATACCAGTCACAGTCACAGTCACCAGTCACACCGAAGCCTCTGTCAAAGACGTGGAGAGGTGTGCGGCCATCCAATGTGATGACTGCCCAGACTATTACATCCCACCGTCATAATTGTTGATTTCGAGGACATTGGAGGGTAGGTAGCGGGTCCGTGGCTCTCTCCATATGAAAGTACGGCGAGAATCGGTGGTTAGGCTAAAACAGGACTCGTCGGTGAACAGTAAGGTCGTCCATTGCTCCGTACTGCAATCACTATGCTGCCTGCACCATGCTAATCGAATTCTCCTATACTTAGACGTGAGCGGGACACAAACAGCCGGTCTTCTGGCAAGCAACCCTCTTTCATTCAGTCTTTTGGAAACAGCCATCCTTGCTACACGGGTTCTTGTGGCTGCATACAGCTCCCGAGAGAGCTGAGAAGCTGTAGCCCCCTCTGTTAGGCCTCGCTAAAATGGACAGATGGCGATCTTCTCTGGCCGTCGTGGCTCTTGGAGGACCTTGCCCAAGCTTTCTCTCGATGGATCCAGTATCCTGGAACTGTTTCCATAGGTTACACACGGCGCTGAGCGTTAAATAAAACTCTCTGCATATCTGGACTTTCGATTGGCCTGCCTCTAGCCTCTTCACAATTCACCACCTCATTCCATCATTTAAACTTTGGTGGTGACTCATGTTTAGTGTTCCGATGTGAATTTAACCGATTGCCGCAAGATAACACCAAGAAATTCGCCGAGGTGTGCTAGCGCACGTAATTCGTCTTACCCTCCACGCACTTATAAAGCCTGTTTTTCTGCTGGTTCCACCTAGACACACGTGTACGCTTACATATTCGCCGTACAAGATTTGCATTTTTACCTAGAAGCAGTGGTTTTTCCTTCGGTTCAGTTCTTTTCATGCAATTCGATAAAAAAAGCAAATTCTCTTAATTTCTCACCAGTGTATATTTGGCTACCTCTCACACTCTTTTGTTAATTCTAATTCTCTTTTGTTATTATTTTAAAAAATTCTTCATCGTTTTGCTCTTGAATTGTATGTGGTGTAATTGTGATGAAAGGATTTAATAAAAGCTTTATTATTCAGCTAAGGATGCTTAATAATAAAGCCAAAAAGACACACACACACACAGACACACACACACACACACACACAAAAAAAAAAAAAAAAAAAAAAAAAAAAGGAAGAGAGGGAAAAAAAAAAGAGAGAAGAAAAAAATTAAAGAGAAGCAAAGTAAAAAAGAAAAAAAAAATTGCTAAGAGGCGTGAGTGCAAGAGCAGATTAGTAGACTGTGAGCTCAGCGAAAGCTTATGAAACCTTAACAAACACTTTTCAGCGGTTGTTAATCACACAAATGAAGAAAATGAGTTTAATTATAACTTAAAATTAAGAAATTATATTGCAGAATGGCATCATTATTGAAGAATCTCGAGATATTATTATTATTATTATTATTATTATTATTATTATTATTTTGTGAAATAGTTGAAAAATAATGTGAAATAGTTGATCCGAAAATAACAGAAGAAAATCAAGAAAAAAGAGAAACAGTGCAAAGTAAAACATAAAGTCATGCAAAGTAAGAACCTTGTATTTGGCGTAGATTTTAGCCAAGAAGCTATCGATTTCAACGGCAGACATTGACAGATCCCTCTTCGTCATGAACAAAGAAATCTTCGAAAATCCACGCCAGACACAAGGTTGCCTATGAAGAAAATTAGTCAATTTATGTTCCAAAAAGATATTCCAGTTTTATATTAAAATTTTTTTAAGTTACAAAACAGGAAAAAACCAGCGAAATGGATGTAATAACTAAAATATAAAAACTTTTGAAACAACAACAATTTTCATTCACGGGAAACAATGAAACATCTTTGTAAATACTATAATAAGATCGCCTTTTGCTTCATCTAAAATCTTTTAAGCCTATTTTGCCATTTATTTCAGAATTAACATGAATTAATAATTTGCAGTAACTGTTTATAAATTTTCTTCTGTATATTTTCAAACTAATAAGCATTTAAACAACAGTCGAATTAAGAATATTTGTTAGTAAATCTCTTCAGTCAAAATATGAAATAATTCTGCAAAGGTAATTGATTTCTGGTGTAATAATCCTTAATTAACGTATAGGAATTCATAATTTGCTAATTAAGTCTGAAAAGAGTTGTTATTAAAGCAATAATTACATTCGAATTATTGTGGCGTGCTTGTGGAACAGAATTTAAATGTTAGGGAATTATTCTATAAGCATCATTGCAGGTATAGTTAATTATTGGAAAACATTAGTAAAAACTCTGCCTTTTCATTGGTTAAAAGTTATTTAAAGGCGAAGTGTACGAGGTTGTTTTCCCATTCCTATGTCTTACAGTAACGACTGATGTGAATAGCACACGACTTCCTATGCACATTTTTGGGACATTTCATTTAAACTTATTTCCTGAAATTTCATTAGAGATATATTTCTCATTCAAATGATTCAGTTCTCACGACGCGGCAAAGAAAAAATGAGTAAAATACTTCCTAAATCTTCCTTAAAAATTGCAAAATACAGAAAAACTTAAAACATCAAATACAGCTAAAACATATAAAAAAAATTACAATTAAAATTAGATTTTCTAACAAAAGCAAGCAATGGAGCCAGCGGACAAGAAGGCAGATTTTTCGGTTCACAAAACTGAAAGTTTACCTTTGGTCTCACTCGGCAAAAAGACGTTGAAGGTGCAGAAACTGACTGAATTCACTATTCTACTAAGAGTAGAATATTCTACTCTTAGTAGAATAGTGGATTCAGTCAGAGAGTCTACTAGGAGTAGAATAGTTGTTTCATTAGGCTTAGCGGCTCTTAAACTATTTTTAAACTATTGATAATTCTACAACTATTGCATGCAGATTAACTGAAGGCATGAGAACCACATAGTTCAATCACTTTTAAAGCAGACAATACGTAATTTACCAACATATAAGAATAAAATAAAAACAGCTCACAAAAGCGGATAAAAAGTGGGTATATATATATATATGTGTAAAAAAAATAAAGAATATGTAAAAGATTAAATTAGCAGAGCAAATTAATTCCCTTCTGTATGCTAAAAATAGTAACCTCTATTTGCACTGCGTCATTTTGAGAAAAATCTTTGTCATATGACTCTTACATAACTCTGATGACGTAAATGAAACTAAAACTCAAACAGCCAATAGTAATTTTACAGGAATATTAACCATCCAATCAAAATGCATTGAGAACCAAAACTAACTCAGTCTGAATTCAGATTTTACTTTGAACATAACTCGCTTCCCACGCTTTGGCCTAGCTAGACCGCTGTCTGTCGCTGCTTTCTTGCTACAAAGTTATCAAAAACGTAAACTTTTTCGAATAGGCACAGTTAATGTGCCAACTTGATTGTGGCCACAAAATGTTTACTGAAATAAAAGATAAATTAAATATACATTGACTTCCAAATTTCTTATTCCTCGTGGATCGGCGTTTCGGCATTCTACGGCATCAAAATTCTCGCTGTTCAATGTGGATACAATCACCTGCGTTCTAGTACAAAATTTACAGTACCTCCTTTACTTTGTACAAAGAATTAAATATAGAATCCAGAGCTTCGATCTACAATTAAATTATAATAAATAACTCTTGAAATTGATTTGAAGTAGAGTAATAAAACAAAGAACATCAAATGTGGAATCATACAGAATGCTTATCCCTAAGATTTCTTTTTAAATTCAATGGTTAATCTACAAAAAATAAAGAAATATTTCATTTTGCTTATGTGTCTTTTTGCCTTCTTTCGAAATAGCTCTTAGTTCGATTTTTGTTATATTTAGGATAAGAAATAAGTTATCCCTTCCTCTAACAATGTATCAAAAATCTTAGCTGCTCTTGCATTCTTACATAATATGTTTATAATTTTTCCTTTTTATGAATTATTTTCTTCCAATATTACTATTTGACACATGGAAGAATTATCTGCGTATAAATATGAGATAGCGTAAAGAATTTTGTATTTTCTGCAGGTATAGGTTCATTCATATCTATTACCGCATGTATAAATTTCTTTTGTTTTCTTCTTCTTCTTTCCTGGCATAAAACTGCAAGAGGTTCATTGACTTAATACTCATACTCTTCAATTTTTTAGGTATTTAAATTTTGAGTTATGCGAGATACGTATGTACGTATCTCGCATAACTCAAAAACGAGTAGCCTCAGAATGTTGAAATTTTGTATATAGGACTACTATAACATGTAGATGTGTACCTCGTATTTTGGTTGCAATCGGCCGCACCAAATGTATATAAATATATTTATATACGTATATATCCACTCTGTTACCCGGCTCAGTTATCTCAGTTTCTTTACTCTTACATGTTTGCAAATTTTACATTTTTTGCTTTAAAAATGATTGAACTATGTTGTTTTTATCTTCCGTTTAAGGTTTTTATGCCTTTAGTTAATCTGTATGCAATATTTTTAGAATTATCAACAATTTTAAAGTTGTTTAAGTGCCGCTAAGCCTAATAATTTTTCTGATGGCGGCCATTGCTTGTTAACATTTGAAACAGCAGAGTAGTGGATTTGTTGCCAATCTAGAAAACGTAGCTTCGCAACAACAAAGATAACGCCTTTCATTTATTATTGAGAATTAAATCATGCTTAATCCTTTCCGGAATTTTTTCGAGGAAATAAGTGTTTAATATTTACTTCGTCATTTTTAATATAGGTATTTTGTGTTTTTATGTATTTTTGCCTTGTCGCGAAGTGAAAACTGAATTAATTGAATGAGAAATACTCAGTCGTCTGTGAAAAACTGTTTATTTTTTGTTTTATTTGCTTAATTTCTTTTATACATCTTTCTAGCTTTATTATAGTATTTGAATAGAACATGTGGCAACGATTATATAATTCTTTAAATGATATACATTTTGTGCATTCTGAGTTATAATATGAACGAAATATAATACTGTTAAGTGAACCTAGCGCCAGAGTGTCGCTATTGTAAACAGAGTGAATTTTAAAGAATGCATTTATTCTTTTGTGGTTTATGCGCTGTCGGCGAAGTAGGTTTAATTCAATCCAATAAGTTTAAACGAAATGCAAGAAAAATGCGTATAATTTAATATTCCGTAAGTCATGTGGTGTACACATCAGATTTTTTGTAAAGTAATACAAAAACAAAAATTAGCACCGAGACAAATATCACGTGTGGTGCTAAAAAATCATGGATATAATAAGCAGAATTAAAGATGGAAACAAAAAACGTTACTTTCATTGATTGCTTTTAAATTATTTTTAGTTACAAATTTCCTGCGCCTTTCTTAAAATTCATTATTAGAGACCTTCAAGTGTTTGCAGTAATTAATTTCAAAGGCCTTTTATTTTGATAACAGTACTTATCTTTCAGAATGGCAACCCTTTTCTATAATAATAGAACAAAAAACTGCTGGCTCATAATGATGCAGTAAGAGGAGCTTTACCTTTGATAGACGGAAAGAAAAAAGATAAAAATGTTCTAAGTCAGATGAGAGAGTAACTGAAAGGAATTTGGAAAAAATAATAATAATAATAATATTTTTCAAAAATTCTGAAGGGTTTCAGATTTTAAAGGTTACCCCAAAAGGTTTGTTAAGATTTTTTATACTTTCGTTGAGCTCACAGTCTACAACTTTGCTCTTACACTCACTTTTACTAACCACCCCTTTTTATTGTCTTTTTAAATTTATTATTCAACATCCTTTTCTTCGCACTTTTACGCCATGTACAGTTCGAGAGCAAATTTACAAAAATTTAAAAAGCAACATAACAGTATATGTTTCGAATTCCCGATACCGCGTTCAGTGTTGGTATACAGTTTTTTTGGGGGGTGGGCGGAGTCTTTTCTCAGCTCATCATATCAATCCTGATCAAGTATTAGGTACTTATCATACCAATATGATGAGATACTAAGGCAGACCTCCCAAAAATTAAACTATCCAACTTGGACTCTTCGTACAGATGTCATCAGAGCCCGAGGGAAGTCTATAACCTAACGGTAAACGACAAAAGTCAGAAACCAAGAGTAAATTGCGTTATGTTACTTATTTTAATTAAATTTACTTTGTTAAATGTGAAGTTTACATGGCCCTCTGGTTATATACTAACAAAATCTTTTATTAAATGAAACTGAATGATAAGAAATTTCAAATTCTTAATTTGTTATTAACGGAAGAATTTTTCTAAAACAGAGATCAATCAAAAAGATATTTAAAATTAAATTAAGTTAAAATTGAGCAAAGAATTCAAAAAAGTTGTAAGGTACTTCTCCCGCCTTCTTGGCATGCCTTCGTGGTGTGGTGGTCTGCACACTGGCCGCGTATTCCAGAAGTCCACGGTTCGATTCCCGGCGAAGCCGTTGCATATTTTTCATCTTACCTGTTTCCAAAAAATCCTAATGTCTCTACAAGGTCTTATATTTCATTACATGGCCGAATATTTTAACTTGAGAAAAGTAGAAAAATGGACACGCTTCTGATTTTTGTGGTGTAGCAAAATGACTAAAATGCTTTTTTGAAGCTAAATATAGGAGAAAGACCCAGCTTGCCATATTCTGCAGCCTAAGGGGATAGGTGTCTGTGTGTGTGTACATATATATAACCGTGTCCTTACCCGGCCTTTATTTTTGCAATGGTTTGTCGTGATCATACACTTTCAGCTACAGAAGTGTTTTAAATGACGAAGATGTTTATTGTTTTGGCAATGTCAAATTTTAAAAATAGATTTTATTTTCAATAAATTTAACTTTTAATGAGGTCTTCCAGTTCCTAGAGTTACATTTGGGAGAGATTTGTACTGGCTATGAATAAATAAATGTATAAAAAATTTGACTCCAATACGACCAAAAAATTGACTGAAATTTTTCATTTCAAAATTTGCAGTTTTTGATGTCATTTTCAACTTGCCTTAAGCAATCGATTCATTAAGTTAGACTAATTCTAGGAAATCATTTTAAATGAAGTGCAGCAAAAAATGTACATGACGTCATGCGGTGTCCACATTATTTTGTTTTACAGTTTTACAATGACAACTAATAATGATTAATGTTATACGAATAGTCATTTGACGCAACCGAATTCTAGTGACATTCAAATGCCAAGACGTAAAGAACAAAAAAATGTCGTTGAACCTTTTTTTATGCTTGTTTCTATCTTGTTAAACAGATGGAAATCTTTCATGTCAAATTTTTATTTCTGATAACGTATCTCATTCGGCAATGACCCGTGTCGTATCGATACTAATAACGGGTTATCACAGTCACACGTGGAGGTATGTTTAACCTCGAACTAAACTGAATTTGACATCATCGACCAACAGTCTTTTTTTTTTTTTTTTTTCTTGCTCTTTCTTTTTTGAGAGTGTCGAATTTGTTGATGAAGAGCCCTCCAATAAAAGATTGTGGATGTATAAGGTAAAAAAGTATTCCGTAGTGATTGCATATCTGATTGCACGTGCAAATTTCTGAGCGATATCGTATTCATGATAAATTTAAAATCAGATGTTTCGCCATTAAGGTCCCGAAATGTTGGAGCCTGATTAGAACGCACATGTCAAGGTCATATTTTTGACAATGCCGAGGTGCTATGGCCGTTAGTAACAAACACCAAGTGTAGGTGGCATTTATAAGTGTTCTCACACGTATTTCGAATAAAGGAAGATATAAACATAACGAAATAATTCCCGAAAACCAGCATTTTTTTTATTTCCCGTTAGTAAATTATATCATCTTATGTTTTAAACTCTAAACGGGCAAGTTTGGTGTAAAATATTTAATTATTTATTTTTTAATTTTGTAGGGATTTATATTTATTTTAAATAACCAAGTTAATTTAATTTTAATTAAATTCTTTCCTATAACACTTTATTCCTCTGCCAGAATATTTAATTGAATAATATTGTGCGCCAGAATATTTAATTGAATAATATTGTGTGCCAGAATATTTAATTGAATAATATTGTGTGCCAGAATATTTAATTGAATAATATTGTGTGCCAGAATATTTAATTGAATAATATTGTATGCCAGAATATTTAATTGAATAATATTGTGTGCCAAAATATTTAATTGAATAATATTGTGTGCCAGAATATTTAATTGAATAATATTGTGTGCCAGAATATTTAATTGAATAATATTGTATGCCAGAATATTTAATTGAATAATATTGTGTGCCAGAATATTTAATTGAATAATATTGTGTGCCATAACAATATGGTGGTAGCGCGTGCAAGAATGTAAATTCTACCTGGAGGAGAAAGAGTTTAAATACCGGGTTACAGAAGGAAAGTTAGAGTTAGGTTATTGCCGCTAACTCTTATTAAAGAACCTTGCTCTGCAGTGTGAACTTTTACTTTCGCAGTTATTGCCGGTTTACCTGGCATAAGAGCATTTACTTTGCTGCCACTAGAAGATAAGCAAGTGGATCCCTGCAATTTAAATGATAAAGCATTTTTAACTCCTTGTGGATTGATTATCGTATAACACAAGGCTTACAAAGGTAAATAAAAAAAATATGATGTGGACTGCACATAACTTCTTTGTACAGCCTGTTAAACTATGCACACTTTTTGCTGCATTCCTTTTAAATTTATTTCCTCGAAATTCATTAGAGATGTATTTCTTATTCAATTAATTCAAATAATTCAGTTCTCACTTCGCGGCAAGGCAAAAATGCATAAAAACTCAAAACATTTTCATTAATATTGTAAAATACAGAAAAACGTAAAACACCAAATACAGTTAAAACAATTAATTTTTTTAGCAATTAAAATTAGAGCTTCTACGCAAAAACAAGCAATTCGACCAGCGGGCAAGAAGCCATATTTTTCGGTGCACAAAACTGAAAGTTTTACTTTCGGTTCCACTCGCGAAAAGACACTGAACGTACCGAAACTGACTTAATTCTTGAAACTTGACTTAATTGCACTAAAGTGTTTCAAATGTAAACAAATAGTAGCTACGTTAGGCATACTGGCACATAAACAACTTTTAAACTGTTGATCTATAACTATTGCATGCAGATTAAATAAAGGCATAAAAACCTTAACCGTAACTTAAGAACAACATAATTCAATCACTTTTAAAACAAAAAATTCAGAATTTTCCAACGTATAAGAATAAAAAAACCTGAGCTCACCAAGCTGGGGGACACAGTGAGTATATGTATGTATATGTATGTGTGTAAGATAGAAAAAACGATAGCTGTAAAAATAAATGGTGACCTCAAAATTAACTATTCCAGATTTGTACTGTCCGCTTAAATTCGTCTGTTCTCCCAAATTTGAGATCCTTCTATATTATATAACAACCTAAGATTAGCTAAACATAGTTTAGAATACTTTCTGCATGTACTCTTGGCATACAAAGCATAATAAATACAAAAACTCTTGGAATACAAAACTACGAAATTCTTTTCATAGCGTCGCCACTGCAAAGATATCCCCGCTGCTCCTCTTGTCCGTTTAAAATGATGTCGCCCCTGCTCAACCTGTGTACATAAGAAATTATTATAATTCATTATGATTGGATAAATATCTACTCAGATGATTTTATATGCGTGGAAATAAAGATTGGGAATTCGTTTAAATATATATATATATACTTTACTGCAACCGATTGCAACCAAAAACGGAGGTGCACAACTACATGTTATAGCAATCCCATGTACGAAATTTCAACGCTCTGAGGCTTCTCATTTTTGAGTAATGCGAGATGTATACGTATGTACGTACAGATTGCGAGATGTATACGTATGTACGTACAGATGCCATAAAAATCTCTCGTGAATTCATTTTACAATAAGTTTTGAGAAAAAGAGTCCTTTATTATGTCCGTACGTACAGATGTCACGCAAAAATATCGCTAAAATGGATTCGAGTGCGGTTAAAACGGATATTTTCGTTCAGATATGATACCGCAAACACCACAAAGCGAAATAAAATGAATTTTCAAATTCATAAATGAGGTCAAATATTTAAAAAAAAATTTAAATTGTAATCGAAAAATTTCAGATCACAATCGAAGACTTTATCGATAAAATTTCAAAAAAAGAAATTTAAAAATATGTATTTAAGTATTGAATGGTATAGAAACATAAGGCATAAAGGAAACTGCAGTCTTATCATGTTATGCAAATTTCCGTTTAACTCCAACCAAAGTAGTTATAACAGACTTACTAGTTTAAGAATTAGTTCCACAGAAACTAAGGATATAAGGTCTAAAATGTTCAAAAAAGAACTATTCAAAATGGTAGGGAAAAAATTTGCTACGATATCTTTCATTGTAAACGAACACATGTCTGACTTAATTATTCAAGACATAGCTGTACGTTTATTTCACTGGATTACTTGGAAATGATTCTTACATTATATGCTTCCTTCAAATGGAAGGGCCCACCAGCGGCCGAGCGGTAAAGACGCTGAACACTGGTAGTTCGGTCCGAGGTTCGAATCCCGCGAACGGGCTGGCTGCGTGGGCGTTTTCGTGGTTTTCCCCATGTATAACGTGTATACGAGCCAGTTTCCCTTAGAAAGTCCTCCACGAAAGGCATCCCTCCCTTTAGGCAGATAGCCCTCGTGTGCTTTGCCATAAATGAATAAATAATCCAATCTAATCCAATCCTTCAAATGGAAGGAATACTCACTGTTTCGCAGGTCACTAAATCGTGAACTGAAACAATAAACACTTAAAAACTTTCCCTTCGATGTGTTTAAAAATGGTGTTAGAAATTTCATTTAGTATTTATACGATAAACGTTAATAATGCTGTCAAAAACATAAATAAGAATAATGCTGTTAAAAGCGTTAAAAATGCTGTTAAGAACTTTAAATAGTCTGAGATTGCTACATGCAATGCTAGTCGTCCAGATGGTATAGTGGTTTGTGATGCTGACTGCTGTACCAAACACCTCTTCTGTTAGGTGATGTTGGTTCGAGTCCAGGAAAAGGCACGAATATTTGTAAGCCTATAGCGTCTGTGCGGCAGGAGGGCACTCCTAATACATGGCGATCCAAAATCGAAGCGAGGTTATGGTAGAAGAGAAGTGAGAGCGATCAGACCGCACCTTGAGGTCTTCTCTCTCGGAATTCCATCTGGGGCGGAATCTTAGCAATAGCAAGGCCCGACGACACGTAATATGCTTTCTTGGATGCGTAAGTACCGACCTTCCTTCAAGCTGTAGTAATATTTACCTGCACATACTACGTTACAGCTGTGAAATGCATTGTAAGGTTTCCTTAAGTTATTTTATGTTTTGGATTTTTACTGTCACTTTTCCCTTCCGTTTTCTCACCAGAATGCAAATTAGTTCGCATGTATTTAAGGTGGAGGTTTATACACTGCAAGTTAGAGTATATTCTGGCTCTCGAGGCCGCATTACTAAAAGTTGCTATCTTAGATAAGATCTGTAGTCAGTGGCTTTGCGTTATAAACGCTGATAGTTGAAGAGCCACGCCGGTTAAGTTTTGAGCCAACTTCGCGTTAATTGGTCTGTGTAGCCTTTGGCTTCTAGTTTATTAAAATCAAATTTCACGTTTGATTTACTGCTACTTTTAATTACCTCGCTACAAGTGGTTGGCTGAGTTGTAAGCACCAGGTGTGATTTCTGTTCTTATTTGAGTTATAAATAAAGTTTTCTTTACACCCTTTGCAACTTTCAGTTGTTATTTTAGACTTAGAGATAATTCGCTACTAGTGAGTTCAGTTACAGTTTATGATTGCAAAGAAGATTTTTTAATTTTATAACACTTTGAAAATCATGAAATTGTATATAAAAGTACTCACTAAAAATACGTTAATAGAACATTCTCTATAAATTAATGGGAAAAAATTAATTAAAAATGCATTAATGGAAGCCCTAAAATGTATTGTTGAAGTTGAAGTTTGTAGTTGAAGTAAATGTATTGTATTGGTTGAAGAATTCACGATGGACTCAACTAAGACTCTAGTTAATTGCAACCTAATATAGAGCAAAGGAACAAGCAACTAAATGAAGAAAATTCTAGATCTTCTCTCCAAGTTGATGAGATGCTGAAAAGATATCGGAGACAACGATATCTGAAAACGTTCAACAATTTATACATAAATAGTTTCAAAAATGTTGCTAACTCATTATATTATACACAGAGTATCCACAAAAGTCTTTACTCGGTTTTTATTATTGCAACCGTTTGGCTTTAACTTATATGTGCTTCCATTAAAAAAAAAAAGTTTTATATGACTGGAAGATTCATGTTTTGGCCTTTTAAATTTAAAGAAATCAGTGTTGCCAAAATCACGAAATAAACTTTTTATATGTTTCTCCGGCCCCTATATTTTGTAGGAAAATTTTGAAGCCTGTAAAAATACTGATATCGTAATTTTTTTCAAGATTGATGGTTTTATATCTAAAATGACAAATCATGAATCGTTGCATCATTTAAAACGTTTCTGTAACTCAAAATATACATCTACAACAAACTTTTGGGGAAATAAAAACTGAGCAAGTACTTTTCTGGACGTGATGTAAATGGTTCTATTACAACTGGCTATTAGTCTGTGAAAAAATAGCAATAAACAATGAAATATTTTACTTTACAGTATAAGAAATATGTACTCCTGTTTGTTTAAAATATTTATAAGATTTAATAGTATATTATAGTACGCAAGCTGCATCGTAAAGCAAAATTGTATTACTTTTGAAGGTTATTGTGCGCCACAATTCAACATTTTAAATTCTGGTTTTGCCCTCAGATTACGTTTTATCAAGAATATTTTGACCACTCTAACTTCATACCGCAATAGTAAAGTTCATTGTACTGAGTTACGAAAATAACAAAATGTTCACAGGTTAGATAAAACCTAAAATTTAGAACTTTTTAATGTTATCTGTTCTAACTTTATTTTTTCTTTTAATTATTCTTTTCTTTCGAATAAAAAGAAACAACTCGCCTTGGAACGTCAACATGGTCTGTTAAACACGCGTCGCTTCAAGAGGCGAAAAGGCTACACGCGAAACACACAAAAAACAAAAAAGAATATTATTTAATTCTCGTATTCTGCTACAAGAAATCTCCTTTTCTTAATTATTTTTTTCTTATCACAAGGCAATAAAACAACAAACATTATTAGTAATTACTTTTAAGAATTAGATATCCCGTCATTATGATAACAATTAATAACAATTAACTAAGTTTAATTAATTTTTGATTGAAACTGACCACTGAATTCAAATCAAAATACGGTAGAATTTGTTTTCATCTAAAAAGTGGCAGCAAATAACTTGCCCTTAATAAAGAAATTATGCAGAGAACCTTTTGTCAAATAGATAGATCTATAGAAGCTCTGATTTTAATTACAAATTTTTTAAAAAAGTTATTTAACTATATTTGGTGCTTTATATATATTTTTTTAAGTCCAAAGGGGCTTTGTCCCTGAAGAACTATTATTTTCGTTTTGCGATTTTGCGTTGGTTCAATATAAATGTCCGTTTTCCTTTTCAAACTGTTGCCATCAAATGTTAAAGTCCTGCATTATATTTGAAGAAATTAAATAATGAAAAATCTGCATTAAATGTATGTATATTTCTTGCAACAGCGGTACATAGATAGAGAGATCGAATTTTGAATGGCGTAATCCTACTGCAAATACGAGCATGTGGAAGCCCAAATTTGAAATTTGGAATTTGTTTTATGATCGATTTCATGTTTTGTAAAACTTTAAAGAATTTTTGATCAACAAATTCAAGGATTTCAAAGCGACTAGTGGCGACGTTGTACAGAAAAAACACTTTTATCTGCAGCGCGCGAATATGCATCGGAAATTCTAAAGATATGCTCATTTTATTTTAATCTTGCGATACTGCTGTTGAATTGAATTTTATGTTTGAAATGCGAGAACATAATATTACTAAAGGAAGGTAACACACAGAACGTTAAAAAAAAAAAAAAAAAAAAAAAAAAAACGCTCCTTTGGAAGTAATTTAAAATCTGAAACCTTTCAGTTCTCCCCCCCCCCGGTCTTTTTACTTTTATGGCCAAAATCATTTTTGTGGTCATGGTCACTATAATTTTTTTAAAAAAATACATATATTGCAGCACCTTCCATGGGACACTAAAGATATAATCTTTTTAAATAATTTGCGATTTTATTGATTAATTTTATATGGCATATGTGCGAAGAAAATGTTTAGTAATTAAAGTTAAATAGAAGAAAAAAAAGTTTTGTATTACTAAGAAAGCTGAACATATACGGAATGAATTGAGAAAAGACTGAAAAAGAATTAATAGCAATATTTAACTCTATATCAGGAATTCTAAACACATTGTTGCTTTGAAAATTTTATTCATGATTTTTGCCACTGAATTTCATATGACATACGTGTATGTCATATGAAATTATTATTATTAAAGTAGGGATATTTAATAACATAGCTAAAAAGACAAAAAAGAATTTGTGAAGTCATCTTGTTAAGAAAATTAACCATTGATATGGTGAACTATTAAAAGAGTGAATAAAATAGAAAAATGTATAGCGATACTTAACACTCTGCCGGATATTATAAAAATATATTGCTTTAAGAAATTTTATGATTTTACTGTTGAATTTTATTTGGCGTAAATGCGAAATTAAAAAGGTAAAGAAAGTTATATTAGTAGGTGTGAGTCCAAGAGAAAATAGATAAACTGCGAACTCGGTGAGAGCATAAAATACCACATCAAACCCTCTGGTATGACACTGGAATCTGAAACCTTTCAGCATTTTATTTATTTATTTTAATTCGTCTTTTCTTACGACCTTCCATAAGGTTCTGGCACGTCCAATTTTAGAAGATAATTTCTGGTTAAAACTAATATAAAAGAAACGAAATGAATTATACCGAACCGAAACGCTATGTCCCCGTAAAAGCCAAGAGAAATATACAATTAATGCACGTGAATCTCTCAGCAAAACAGAAACGCATAGAGAAATTTTCAATACAAATAATTTTGAATAAAAAAAATGGCAAAATTTCAAATACCAAAAAGATTTTACAAGACTTCGCCATTCTCTTCCAAAGTCGATACAGATAGTTATAAATCACAAGCTACATTGTTCTTATGAAATTTTGCAAATGAAATTATAAAAATAAACACTATATAATTTCTCTTGCACAGCCTATTCACTTCTCTGCAACGCAAAAATCATAAAAACTCAAAATATCTTCATTAAAAATTTTTAAATGAAAAAATCACCGAATATAATTAAATAAATAATAAAAAATTTTTTGCAATTAAAATCAGAGTTTCTACGGGTAAAGATATTTTTTTTTCTTTCCACCAAAATTTAGTGTCAGCTTTTGGCGCCACTGTGCGAAAAGACACTGAAGTTAGTGCACCAACAGACTTAATTCACTATACTACTAAGTTTCAAATGCAAACAAATGGCGTCCACGTTAGGCCTAGCGCCACTCAAACTTTTAAATTGTTGATAGTTCTGCAAATATTGTATGCATATTAATTAAAGATACAAAAACCTGAACCGGAACAAAAGAACAGCATAATTTAATCATTTTTAAAGCATAAAATATACAATTTAGCAACATATAAGAATGAAAATAAAGATTTCACCGACTCGGGTAAGAGGGTGGATATATATATATACGTTTGGTGCGACCTATTGCAATAAAAAACGGAGTTGCACAACCGGACGTTATAGCAAGCCGGCATAAAAAATTCAACGTTCTACGGTTAATCGAAAAAAATCTGTTGTGAATCCATTTTAAATCCCTTTTACAATCCGTTTTGGGGAAAAGAGTCCTCTATCCTCTCCCTACGTATAGATATCAAGCCAAAAAAATTGTTCAAATGGATTCAAGAGCGGATATTTCTGTGGATTAAAATGGATTGTAAAAATTAAAATGGATATTTCTGTTGTCGTGAAATTTTACTTTTCACTTCTTTACCATCGTACAACTTGTTATAAATTATGTGTGATTATCAAAATATATGTGCAGGGCTCTGTGTTCCTATTTAGTTTAGGATTTTGGGACTTTACTACGTTTGAAAAATTTCAGAACTTTGAAGTTCATTTTTATTTCACTTCCGTAAAAGCGAGAGAAGACACTTTATTCTTTGTAAAATAAGGAAATCCATCTAAAATTGTAAAAGGAAATAGCACTGGGCGGATTTTAGTACGTACCCAGTAACCGTGATATTTCACGAGAGGTTCTCTAATTTGTGACTTTCCTTAGTAACCTGTATAATCCGGTTTTAAAGATATTTCATTCCTCAAACTCTATGACAGATCAGAAAACTCTTTCACAAAGTTTAAATTTCGCTGAATAAACCACCTGAACAAATGCTTTTTGCAGAAACAGGTGAACTAGATGAAGTTAGGCACTCGAAATCACGCCATATTCTACAGTCTTCGAATGCTCCAAAATTAGCTAACTTTCATAACATATTAATAAAAAAGAGAAAACGAATTCGTAACGCTATAAAAAAGAACTTTTAAAAATATAAAAATGTCATTTCTTTTGAATTTTAAATCACTCATTATTTCGCGGTTTGCGTAACTAGATTTCGATGTATTTGGCGAACAGTTTTCTTTTCTTGAATACACCATACCTACATCCGGGTATCTAGCTTTTCTAAATTTTTTTTTTTTTGCAAACCACCTCACATTATCTGCGTTTTTTCCCGCATTTTTGCCTCGAATATAGGTCGTCTGCTGAAAATAAGGGTTACGGTCAAAGCAAGCCGTAGGACATACGGGAAAAAACAAATGTCAAACAATTTGGAGCACGAGAATCAACCGTTATCTCTTTGTCTTCAATTTGAGGCTTTAATTTCCGTCAGATACAGCGCCCACGAGGAAATTTTTTGAAGTATAACAGGTGCCTAAGGGCACTGAGCAGTTATCCATAACTTGATGAATCCTCATGATGATGTTCCAGTTTAAAAAAAGTAAAAAATTAAAGAAGTGTGAAAAAGTGCGGATTTTAAGGTCGACTAGAAGGACTTTTTTTTTTTTTTTCTTTTTTTTCTTTTTTTTTTTTTTTTTTCTTTTTTTTTAAAAAAATCTGCTTTCACTTAGGTCACAGTTCATCAGCTCTTGTAATCGCAAAAAAAATTTTGAATAGCGTATTTCAAAGAAAATATCTATTTTGACCGCTCTCGGATGCATTGAAAGGTTTTTCAACCCAAAGGCGTTATCCCAGAAGGGTTTTTAATTTCATTCTGGTATTTTGCGTCACAAATTTTAAATGTCCGTTGCACTTTTCGGACTGTTGCCACCAAATATTATCGCCCTGTGTTATACTTAAAAAATTAAATAATGAGGAATCTGCAAAAATGTATGCATGTTTCTCGCATTGTGATAAAACAACGGTACCTAGAGCCATCCAATTTTGAATAATGTAATCTTCCACCGAATATGGGCATCCGGAAGTCCTAATTTGGAATTTGTTTTATTATCGATTTCATATTTTGTAACACTTTAGTTCTTGATTAACAAATTCAAAGATTTCAAAGCGAGCAATGGCAACGTTGTACAGAAAATAACATTCTTATCTCCAGCGCGCGAGACTGTGTATCGGAAATTCTAAAGATATGACCATTTTAAAGTTATTTTGCGATATTGCTGTATAGAGTGTTCGTGTATTCTTTGGGAGCATACACTCTTAAACCCTAAAAGACTAAGTAAGTAGCGAATTCTCGCTATCTCGTTAAGAATAAATACTGCAGAAAAGCTTAAATAACCTTTTTATTTAGTAAATCTAAATTAAAACAGGTGCACGCACTTGGTGCTCGCAAATCACCGCCGCTTGTAGCTACGTAACAGAAAATAGAATGTAACAACTCAATAGTAAATTAAGATAATTTTAATGACCGGCTCCTTAACATAACTAACTCTAAATCCACTGCACACAGCGAAGCCGAGCCGAGAAACATCAGTATAAACTGAAAGGTGTCGAAAACCGAACTAGAGAGCTAATTTTAAACTCGCAGCATAAATATCGGAACTAATTAAGTTGAAGTTGTTGTATTTAATAAAAAGAAATAGCATTTTGAGCAATAATTTTTATATAGAATTTATATAAGTATATATAAATTATATAGAAAGTATAAATTTTATATGGCATTGTTATAACGTAAAGTTCTGCGTTTCCCTTTTTATTGAAACTGTCAATACGAAAAGTATATTATATATATATATATATATATATATATATATACACACACATACACACACACACTCCCTTACCCGGCCTTTATTGATCGTAGCCACCATATACTTCAAATTACAGAGGTGTTTTAAATGACGAAACTATTCATGCCTGGGCAATGTTAAATTTTAAAAAAAAATTTCTTTCGACAAATAAGAAAATCTGACTTTTAGTACGGTCTCCCGTTTTCTATACTTATATTTGGAAATGTTTTATAATATATTAATATATAAAATATATATAAAAGTACAAAATGTTTGACTTCCGTAAGACAAAAATTGATCGAGATGTTTCATTTCAAAATTTGCAATTTTTGATGTCTTTTTCAACTTGCCCTCGTGGATCGGTTAATTAAGTAAGAATATTTCGAATGAATAAATTTAAATAAAGTGAAACAAAAAATGTGTATAATTAAGTCGTACAAGTCCCCACATCAGATTTTTTTTTACCTAACAACAGAAATAACTCTCTCAAGTTATAAGGTATTTCTCCCACTTTCTTAGCGGGCCTTCGTGGTGTAGCAGTTCTGCATGCTCGGCTGGTATTCCAGAGGTCCGTGGTTCGATTCTCGGCGAAGGCGTTTGCTAATTTTTTATCTCTCTGTCTTTTCCGAAATACTTAATGTCTCTACAAAGTTTCAGAACAATTGGTAAATGTTATATTTCAACTAACCTTTTTTATATTTGCACTAAATCTTTTTTCTGCGTTAATTTCTCTTTATAGCTTAACTGATACAACTAACAGGATGCTCTTGATGAATAATGTAGTACGAGAAGAAGTAAGAAGAAGTAAGTACGAGAAGAAGTAAGAAGAAAGAATTCTGGAGTTGATACTGTAGCACAACAACATGCACAATCTGTAGACTTACATTTCGTTGTCATGAATGCTGGCATGTACTGGTAATGCTGGTAAACAGGTGGACCTGACGTTTTTCATTACTTTAAAAAGATAACACTTGATAACCAATCAAACAATCATAGGAGACTGATTTTATCAAAACATAATATTGTGTCAAACATGAAAAACAGAAACATATTGGTATGTGCTAATTTCCTTTATTACGGAGTTATTTAAAAAGCGTCTTGAAATTTTGGCAAAAGTTTGCATTCAACATGCTTCTTTGCAACTGATATTTTTCTTTATGAGCCTTTAAATGGTTTAAATGGCTGTTAAGGTCACGGTCGCAGTTGAACCTCTTTGTTTGTCTTTGGTTTAATTACCATACTTGCCAACGAAGAAAAGTCGAATTACGAAATTCATGAATATTTTTATTAGCTATTCGAGACTGGGAAAAAAAAGTGTTTTATGCAGTTTAAGTACTTTTTTATCAGGTTTTCGTGCTTTACGAATTAGGTCAAGATTTATTCAAACTTTCGAATACAGAATGGCATGAAAACGGGCTCACTTTCGTTTGGCCGTTCCCAAGTAAAACGATTTGAACTTTCGAGATTTGTAGGTTTTGTAATTATGTATAAAGTAAAATAAATAATTATAAATCAACTAGCGGGCTGCAGCCAAAGCAAAATTTGTAAATTGTATGTACTCCTGAAAAGAAAATGTATGAAAACATTTCAATGTAAAAGAAAGTAGTTCATTCTTTTCAAGCAACAAGCAATTCGTAAATATATTTTTTTGTTGCCAAAACAGTAAACATAAACTTTTGACACTTCAGATTAATACGTATGACGTCAAGATTTAAATCTAATGTAATATAAGAGCATTTTCTCAATATAAATAAGAGAATTAAAGTGGCAATAATATATCGTATCAATTATACTAATTTGAAACAAAAAGCTGTCAGCAGCACCTATTTATTTAAAATGCTAACATTAATGAACAATTTTCGACATATAGAGATGTTATATGTTATTGTTATATGTTATTTCGACATATAAGGATGTTATAATTATATATTATTTTCGACATATGTTATTGCGTGCTTTCTTCAATGTCAGAATATGACCTTATATAATAATAATATGTTTAATGCTTGGCAATGTAATTTTTATTTCATATTTTGTAAAACTTGAAAATATTTGCTTAATAAATTCTACGATTTGAAAGCGAAAAGTGGCAACACTTCTCGAAGTAAAGCAGAATTTTATCTCCCGAGACTGTTGCCTTTTAATTAATGTCTCCGCTAATTAAAGTCGTACGAAGATGAGAATGGTCTTCTACGAATTTTTGGAATTTCGGAGGTACCTCTCTTGAAATTCAACTCCGCGCTTTTCTGGAAGAGATACTGCCACAAACAAACAAACGCGCACATGGTTCCTACGAAAAGAAACAGTGCTAGTTTAAAATGTAAAGCCATTCATTTTGCGAAAGGAAATGGAAATCGTGCTGCAGCAAGGATGCTTGCTGTTGGTGAAAGATCGAACGGATAATGATTATCTATTTATGGATTAAAATAACAATGATGACGAAGATGAAACAAAATTCGATGATACGCCTGAAGATATAATGGAAGACGAATATGACGAACTCTTCATGTTATCCGATAATGATTATATTTAATTTCATAACGCATGTCGTTTCTTTTAAATAAGCAGCAGTTTGGTGCATATAAAAAAATCTAATTTTTTTCTTAATTTTAAACTATTATTTTCATATCCGGCGTATAATGTGTTCACGTAAGCTTCGGTTATAAGCCGGAATATACGGTAATTTACTTGTGTCTATAAATAACCAAATTAATTGCTATTAAAAGTACGAAATTCTTATTAATTTACTTGGGACTCTTCTTTCTATTCATAGCTATTTTACTATTTTTGAAGCGATATAAGTATCCAATTGTAGTTGTAAATTTCTGAATTTTTACTGGTCGTCCCTGCTATACAAGTATAGACGTATCTAAAATCAAAAACTATAATACGGACTTAATGCAGGAAACTATATGTCTTAGTTTGAAGATTTATCTTTTCTAAACAATAGATTTGAATAAAAAAATTAGGAATATTTAGCGTTATCTCAAACTACTTACAAGATATTATCGAGGAAGCAAACATGCAGACATAAAAGCACTCAGATCGGATTAAATGAAGGTCAAAACATCGTTCGCTAATATTTCCTATCCTGAAACATAGTATAAAAAGTAATAAACCTGAAGGTCGAAAAATTTTAGAAATTACTAGACAAAAAAATTCTGCTTGTACACATAATGGTAATTTATAAACCTTGAATTGAAATAAGCATGGAAACGTAAAGTTCTGCGTTTCCCTTTTTATTGAAACTGTCAATACGAAAAGTATATTATATATATATATATATATATATATATATATATATATATATATATATATACACACACACATACACACACACACTCCCTTACCCGGCCTTTATTGATCGTAGCCACCATATACTTCAAATTACAGAGGTGTTTTAAATGACGAAACTATTCATGCCTGGGCAATGTTAAATTTTAAAAAAAAATTTCTTTCGACAAATAAGAAAATCTGACTTTTAGTACGGTCTCCCGTTTTCTATACTTATATTTGGAAATGTTTTATAATATATTAATATATAAAATATATATAAAAGTACAAAATGTTTGACTTCCGTAAGACAAAAATTGATCGAGATGTTTCATTTCAAAATTTGCAATTTTTGATGTCTTTTTCAACTTGCCCTCGTGGATCGGTTAATTAAGTAAGAATATTTCGAATGAATAAATTTAAATAAAGTGAAACAAAAAATGTGTATAATTAAGTCGTACAAGTCCCCACATCAGATTTTTTTTTACCTAACAACAGAAATAACTCTCTCAAGTTATAAGGTATTTCTCCCACTTTCTTAGCGGGCCTTCGTGGTGTAGCAGTTCTGCATGCTCGGCTGCAGTTTGTGAACTGAAAGTTTATAAAGTGAACTGAAAGTTTATAAAAATTTAATCCCCTTTTTTCTTTAAATTTTAATAATTCTGTATCGTTTCTACGCATAACAAATACTGCATATACAGCACGATCACAATTGAAATATAGTTCCAAAAACTGTAATTACCACATAGACACTGTTCAGCAGGATTACATTAGGCCATTCAATAAGATACTGCACAAATAGTACTAAAAATCATATGTACGGTTTTACTATTGCCGTGTCAAGTGTGCAAGACAGTGACATAGAGATATCTATAAAAAGGTTTTGTATACTTGTGTCATGGGAAACTGTTCAATAAGATTGCGTTGCCCTTGCGTTAGTGCACCAAGAAAGAGCAGTAAAGTTTGTGTGATTTTTGCTAAGCAAAGGAGAGAAATCTGTACATGTTTATCGTCTGAAAGTATACACTACGGTGTTTAGTGTTAGATGAGTCGCACATATGTGCACGAATTAACTTGAAGCTTAGCGTCATTACATAAAGTGTAGAATTAGTCTCTCAGATGTCCAGCAGCAACTGGTACCAAAACAATCACGGAGAATGTAATTTGGAAAAGCGGCTCTCTTATTGAACATTAATGTTAAATCGGCGCATCGCATCATCAAGTGAAGTTCTTCAAAATATGTGCGAGAGGGTTATGCAAGAGCTTGATATAGATCAGCCCACTGCATCATCATATAACGTTCTGCAAAGTATTTGCAAGAGGGTTATGGGAGAGCTTGACATAGATCAGCCCATCGCATCATAAGTGAAGTTTTCTATGTTCAAGAGGGTTATTCGAGAGCTTGAAATAAATCAGGCCATCGCATCATCAAGCGAAATTCTGGAAAGTATGTGCAAGAGGGTTATGTGAGAGCTTGAGATAGATCAGCCCATCGCATTGTCAAGCGAAGTTCGGCAAAGTACGTGGAAGAGGGTTATGCGAGAGCTTCATATAGATCAGCCTATCGCATCATCAAGTGAATTTCTGCAAAGTATGTGCAAGAGGGTTATGCAAGAGCTTGACATAGATCAGCCCATCGCATCATAAGTGAAGTTTTCTATGTTCAAGAGGGTTATTCGAGAGCTTGAAATAGATTAGCCTATCGCATCATCAAGTGAATTTCTGCAAAGTATGTGCAAGAGGGTTATACAAGAGGTTGATATTTGAAATGAAAGAAGGACATGTCGATGCTTGTTAAGAATGACTCCACAGGTATGTCGCTGATAGTGAAACCTCAATGCAGCATATCATTATTGTAAACAGATGAAATTCGTCAGAAATCAACAGATTCGTCGGCTTAAAATAAAAGCATGACTTTCTCGATAATGAAGTTGCAAGATGTTTTCTGGCTACGTGTCTAGTTCTTACTATCTACAGTTTTGCATGTCTGAGGGCGATGGTTATCCGCTTAAGTGCACTGCTCGTCAGAGCTGTAGTTCGAATACAGCATTACACTTCAAGCTCCAAATGCATATGGAGACTATAGAACAATTTACGAACACATAAATGATGGGCATGCACATTTGTTATAGTGAAGTTCGCTTCAACAGAAGGGCTGCGGCACGGTTGTATGTCAAACCCGAACAGACGTGCATCGAATTGCCGAAGGTTTCTGAATTTTCACTGTAACCTCTACAAACAAAGTACATTCTACAAAAGCTAACATGATAGAGGCGGCTACAAATGACGCGTACACCTGCCTTACAAGATGAGACATTTCATCGCGTAAAAGAAACTCCTGATACAAGCACACGAACTTTTCCTACGATATTGCAGCATCTCAATCAAGTTTATAACGCACATTATAAAGTCAGCGCTTGTGGTTCAGTTATTATCCAGCAAATGGTCCAGTTATTACATCTTGAGGATTATCCTCGATGCGTAGAATTCGTGCGCTAGTGCAGGACAAAGGCAAGCAGAAACCGGTGTTTCCATCCTGCAGTCTTTTCACAAATGATGCTCTTTTCTGTCGTGAAGGGATCTTCAATCAACGCAGCCACCCACATGCTGCTAAAGACGTTTTTCGTGAATGTATGGGAGGATATTATTGGTGATTATTTAATCGGGCCATATCTCTCACCAACCCTATTGGATGCTCGAAAAAAATGCATTTTTCTGGAATAGGTACTGCCATAATTACTCGACAATATTGCTACGTCTGTTCCATGTGAAATATGGTATCAGCAGGATGAGGCTCCAGTTCATTTTGCTCCTGCCACGTGGGATTACGTGAACAATATGTTTGTGCAGCAGTGGACTGGGCGCGGAGGACCAGACGCATGCTCATCACAATCACCATGAATTTCTAGCCTGAATTTTCTTCTTGTGGAGATCCTGAACGACATGGTCTACGAGACACCCGTTGAGAGTAACGCCGACTTCGTTGTAAGAATCTCCGTGCCAGCTGCAAACATCTGCGATATGCCAGGTAATTTTGAAAGGGTGCGTTGCCGTTGTGAAGCCTGCATAACGGTGAATGATAGGAACTTCGAGCACTTATTGTGAAAGTGAAGTACGCGTACTATGAAATTACCATTAAATAAAGACTTTTTCCGCCCATTATTTGGCTTTTCATTCCTCCGTCTTTGTTTATCCTCTTGATGATCAGGAGTAGTAGGGGAACAAAATTGTTGGAATTCATCGTTATCGCAAATTCACATTTAAAGATCATAAAAATAAGTCTCGACTTTCCTGATGATGAAGGTCCCCGACATGTGAAGTAAGTCTTGGAATCACGGACATTTTGAAATGGCCCTTCTTCGTGGCTACCGTAAAAGTCCGACAGATGCCCGGAGTATTTCAGAACGTCCGATATTCCCTGCGATGATCACGGTACGAAATTTCGGTCAACTTCATTATCAGGAAACATATGAACAGCCTCGCATATAATTTCACTAAAATCGTACAAAAAGGAAATTCGTTATACTATAAATTGATAAAGCGTGCGCCAAGCTTTTATTATTCATATCATGTTAAAATTGCAGATGAATTTTGTAGTTTGTAGATAGAATTATTTAATCTTTTTTTCCCATGAAGCAATATGATTAATTACTTTTTCTTCTTTTAATTCATTAATTATTTGATTAGTTTTGACTAAAAGCTGATACTATTATTATTTTTTATTAGTTCAAAGGGACAATTTGCCCAGAAGGACTATTAATTTCGTTTTCGCCTTTTGCTTTGATTCACTGTAAATGTTGATTCATTTTTCAAATTGTTTCCACCAAATATTATCGCCCTGTGTTATATTTAAAGAAATTAAATAATGAAGAGTCTGCATGAATGTATGTATGTCTCTCGCACTGTGAAAAAAACAACGGTACCTAGAGCCATCAAATTCTGAATAACGTACGTCTCCACCCGAATATGGACACCTGGAAGAACTAATTTGGAATTTGAAATTTATTTTATTATCGATTTCATATTTTGTAACACTTTAACGAATATTTTGATTAACAAACTCCATGATTTCAAAGCTAGGAATGGCAACACTGTACAGGGGGGAGAAAAAACATTTTTATCTTACTAGCGAGACTGTGTATCGGAAATTCTAAAGATAGACTCATTTTAAAATTATTTTGAGATATTGCTATTGAATTGAATTTTCTGATTTAAGTGCGAAGAACATGATATTTAATAAATAAAGGTAACACACAAAACTTTTTTTAAAAAAAACGTCCCTTTGGGCCTAATGTAAAATCTGAAAGCTTTCGGATTTTTTTTTATTTTATTCACATTATAGACACCTTTTATGACTTCTATTGAAAATTTAATAATAGAAATTATCAGATTTTCATGAAACAGCAATAACTATTGCTTTGATTCAGGTCATTTAGCGTGAATAAACCGGGAGCCTAACAACAGTCTTTTAAAATGCAAATTCAGTTCTTATCTGCTGTGAAGAAGTAGAACAGCTCAGAGAAGTGCCTAGTGACGTGGATTTTTGCGTCAAGAATTTTTAAACTGCTACACGTGCAGTTATCGCAATTAAACTCCCATGTCATCGTCTGACACTGGTATGACGTCACACCTTGTTAGCAGCATGTGCCTCGGCGGCCTTTGGACGATCGAAAAGGGCTACTAACTTGTATCTGTTTCTATTGACTTTTCCCTCCTTCGAACGAAACTTCGAGATCCCAACTCGTGTAATAAAAGTTTTTGAACTTCTAATGACCCACGAAATATTTTCAGACTGCATTTTCTATAACGTTCCATTATAAGAAAAAAATAGATAAAATAAGCCGAATCGGTATTACATTCTCTGAATTACTACTTGTTTATTGTAGAAATAACTCTGAAGTTCAAATGAAGAATTCTATTTGTTTATGTTGTAGCAGAAGTTAAATAATGTTCGAAATGAATATAGGTAAATATTTCAATTCACGTTAAAAATTTCTAGAAATGTAGCTCTTAGGGATTACCAGGATGCATGCTTATCAGATTCAACTTACCCATTTCTGTTGTTTCGAGAATATTTATATATTTTCAGAGATGTCAGATACATCAAAATAATAAAACGAATAATCAAAACATCTAACCTATATCCTGATCATTTCGCTGTCCAAGTTTGGAAATAAGTAATTTAAAATCTAATTAATGTAAATGCAACAGAATCTGGAATTTAGTTGAAGGAAATTAATAATACGCATTTCTTCCATGGCAGGAAGAACCGTGGGGGAAAAATATGGAAAAAGAGGCTGGAAGGCAACAGAGGTTTCTTCCATTAACGTGGTAGGGGAGAAATTAATCTTTAATAAATTAATTTTTCATATTTGTAGAAAAAATATTTATGGAAAAAATCTGATGTGGACACCACATGACCTTCTTGTATGGCCTATTTTGCTGAATTTCGCTTAAACATATTTCCTTGAATTTCATTAGAGATATATTCCTCATTCGATTAATTAAGTTTTCACCTCGTGGCAAAGCTAAAATACATAACAACTCAAAACATCTTCATTAAAAACTGTAAAATAAAAAAAAAAAATTAAAAAAAACACCGTAACACAATTAAAATTAACACCTTTTTACAATTAAAATTAGAGTTTCCACGCAAAACTCAAATTTTTAAAAATTGAGAAGAATGGGGTAAAATCACTCCAGAAATCACAAAAAAATTAGTCGAATCCATTCCAAGAAGATTAAATCACGTTTTAAAAGTAAAAGGAAATCCAACAAAATATTAAAACCTTTTAAAAAGTAAAATTTTTGGATAAATATTTGATGGAAAAGTAAGTGTCCCATCACTTAAGTGAGCCATTTTCTGCTCCGTTCTAAACAATTGTATTTTTATTAAATTAATATTTTAATATTTTGAGAAAATGTATGTTATGTAATAATTGTTACTAAATTTAAGTATGAAACACACCCACAAAAAATTTTACATGTTTTTAAATTTATTTTATTGCAGTTTCCTTTCGTAAAGTAACTGTGTCCCATCACTTTTTTGAGACACTGTACGTAAAATCACTTTTATCCGGTTATCAGCTGCATGATAGTCTCCCACTTGCTTCTTAATAACCAGCTGTTGCTTCGCTTTCAAACATTAATGTGTATTCTGCTAAAGTTCTGTAAAATAAAACCGTTTCTTCTGCATTACAAATTTTATATGATTAGTATTCCTTAAACAACCTCGTAAAATGTCTTTTATCCAGTTATCAGCTGCATAAGATCTGCTACTTGTTTCTTACTAACAAGCTTCCAATGAAAACTTTATTTTTATATTGTTTCGTTGTCAACTGAGACATCCATCAATTGGTACAATGTTTCTCCCTAACATTTTAGCGAATTTTATAGCTTTTGTGGTTAAATGAGTTCTAGCAATAGGGACATTTTTTGGAACTCCTCTGCTATCGGGACCGAATTCAGAAATGTATGTACATATGCACGGATGTATGTGGGTATACATATATGTATGTACACACGCATACATACGTACGTACATATATACACGCATAAATGAACCCATACATCCCATACATGCAAACGTACATTTGTGAATTCGGTCCCAACAACAGATGAGTACCCATTTTTTTTTTAATATCATGGTTTGAATCTATTCTAGAAGAGCACTTGCAACACCTCTCAATTTTCCATCCTTTTTTTTTTTTTTTCTTGGAACATTTTCATCTTTTTCTAGTTCTACATTCCTTCTTTCAGCAATTTTTTTCAGTTTCAAAACTCATGTTCCTAATTAGCAGAGAGATGGTACTTTGTTCGTTAAGTTCATCTCCAACTTCATTTAATTTTAAGCATGATTACTGTTTTTTCCTCCAGCCTACAACCCACCATTCAAAGACGTTAATACTAGGAAACTGTGTAAACTCCTTGTGAGTATAAAATAAGGATTTTAAATTTTACTCAAGCGAGTTATATTGTCGTTCACTCAAATACAGGTGGCTGAGAAAGCGATGTCCGAGAATTAATAAATAATTTTACAAAAATTAATGTTCCAAGATACAGATTTATTTTTTTTAGCCCAAAAAAGTACGTTAGTTAATGGGATATTACTGTCAAAGTACTTAAATGCGTTGTATCACTTTTCAAATTGTTGCCACCAAATATTATCGCCCTGCATTATATTTAAAGAAATTAAATAATGAAGAATATGCATGAATGTATGCATGTTTGTTCCACGGTGAAAAAACAACGGTATCTATAGGCAGCAAATTTTGAATAACGTAATCCTCCATCTGCAAGCCATAACGTTGAATTTCGAACTTGTTTTAGTATCTATTTCATATTTTGTAAACCTTTATTGAATTTTTGATTAACAAACTCAACGATTTCAAAGCGAGTAGTGGCAACTCTGTACGGACTAGAACATTTTCATCTATTAAGTTACTAATGATTTAATTAAATTGTTACGATTATTATTAATGTCAGTTTATATTGTTATTATCTGAAAACATGGAAGTCATGAAAAGGTTTTCAATATTTACAACCCGTACTCAATATTTCATCTTCGTGAATTCGTTTCGAATCTTCGACCCAAAACTCCAGAACATTTTCTGTTTATCAATACTCTAGAAACTTCGGATTATTAAAAAAAAAAAAAGGATTATTTTCAAAAATTTCTGTTCGACGTAAGCAGAATAAAAATTCCATGCCCTGAACTTGACTCGGATCCCGTCTACATGTGACTCGTTTTACACGCGTTAAACATGGTCGCAGTTGCTTATCTCCAGTCTAGTTCGAAGAACCGTGAAAAGTAAATATTTTTTTTTTTTTTTAAATCTTAAAGCTTTGAAAAGTTATTTTAAAAGCCAACAATTTTTTATCTCTATTTTTGAGCAGACAGAAAAATTCAAAGTCGTTCTCAGTATCAGCGTATTTTTTATTATCTTTCCCACCCATGTTGACCTCCTAAATAATAGTGAACATGGGTTATCTTTCTCATTTAAAAATGAAGAATTTGTAAGTGTGCGTGTGAGTTCGTCGCTCTGTGTAAAGACGTTGGGTATCTACAGAGGGTAATTACATATTTTAGAACGATTTCAGGGCCATTTAATTAATGATTAAAATGTACAGAATATTTTTTTCAAATGTTCGATCTAATTTTTTTTTTTTTTTTTTTTTTTTTTTTTTTTTAGCCCAAAGAAGTTATCCCAGAAGAAATTAAATAATGAGGAATCTCCATGAAAGCATGTATGTTTCTTGCACTGTGAAAAAACAACGGTACTTAGAGCCGTGAAATTTTGAATAACGTAGCCCTCCTCTCGAATACTGTCATCTGGAAGCCCAAATTTGGAATTTGGAATTTGTTTTATTATCTATTTCAGCGGTTCTCAACCTTTTGACTAACGCGTACGATCTAAACAAAAAAAATGAAAACCTTTAGTACGTACCACCACTACAAAGTACTACTACCATAACCATTCTTGAACAAATCTCAGATCGCATACATTTACAAGTCTTAGAGAAAAAACTCAATCAGGATGTTGGGGTTCTAATTCTTGAATTTAATAGTTAAAAATACTTTGCTTATTTGCGTACCACCAATTTTTCTCTTGCGTACCACCGGTTGAGAACCCCTGATCCATTTCATATTTCGTAAAATTTTTTATTCCCAAACTCAACGATTTCAAAGTGAGCAATGGAAACATGGCTTGAAAATTTGATGGCTCCAGGTACCGTTGTTTTTTCACAGTGCGAGACACATACATACATTCATGCAGATTCTTCATCATTTAATCTCTTTCAATACAACACAGGGCGATAATATTTAGTGGCAAAAATTTAAAAAGTGAATTAACGCAGAAAGTGAATATCGACACAAAATGTCAAAACGAAATTAATAGTCATTCTGGTAATTATCCCTTTGGACTAAAAAAATAACTCTAATAGTAAATTGTCCCTTTGGAATAATAATCTTAATACTAATAATAAATCTTAATAGTAAATTGTCCCTTTGGACGAAAAAAAAAAAAATTATCTCCAGCGCCGAGACTGCGTATTGGAAATTCTAAAGATATGCTGTTTTTAAATTATTTTGTATATTGCTTTTGAAATTAATTTTATGTTTTAGATGCGAAGAACATGATATTTAATAAATAAAGGTAACACACAAAACGTCAAAAAATACTCCTTTGGTCGAATATAAAATCTGAAAGTTTTCATTTCTTTTTACATTATAAATCTACATTGTGTTTTCCGTGAGAGAACGGCTTTTCATAAAATTTCAAAGGGTAGTAATTTTGCAGTTCTCTTTCAATACTTTCCAGAGTCCATCAATCGTTGTGGGTTTTCTGTTGGACAGAGCTCTTTTCGAGAGACCAATGGCAGCATAATAGTCCATAGGTAAAACGTCAGGGAACTTCGAATGAATACATTGAAAAGATATGTATGCAATACCAATATATACCAGCATACCAAATAACTTCAAAACTTCGCACAAGGTAAGATTTATGATTTCTGCACAATTCTCATTCAATCGTTGTTCATACCATAGTTTGATGTAATTAATTGAGAACTTTGTAGAAATCATGTTTATATGATTTTATATTACAGTACAATTTCATATGTTGAGTGAAAGTTATGTGCATTTATCTTCTAGTATAGTATAAAATTATAATTAGCATGATATAACTTTACATTATGCTAAATGATCAATTAGTATCATGTTAAAACACTGATGGGCAACTGATGACCCACAAGGTCACATCATAATGGCTTGCCTAGGAGCCCACAATGCTGAAAGGTTGCAAGAGAATGAAGATTAGCCGAAAAAACAAGATTACAAGGGAAGAGTTCATTTAACACTGAGTTAAATGCGCTATCTCGCCAGTTTGGCGTCGTCAGCATCGCCTTTAATGCTGATTCGCTTAAAAAGGCAATACCAAACTGACGACGCCAGTTTGGCGACATTTCGGCTGTTTGGCAAGATAGTGCCAAGCTGACGATGGTTTTGGCGAAAATTTGTGTCGCCAAATCCAGCAAGAAATAGCTAAAAGTAGCCCAACTTGGTAACCATTTGAGACATTTTGGTTCGATTCTTGCACACTTGTAATTCGTCTAATATGTGCAAAAATATCGAGAAATCTAGGTTCTGGAAATTTCTCGGCGGGGCGGGGAAAACTGTGTAAGTGACAGCATTAGTTCTCAGCTTAGATCAGAGTACTGAGAGTATTGCGAGATCGATGTGCGAGCTTGCGCACTGAGATTTTTTTATATTGTTTTGCGTTTAATATTCTTAGTAATTTGAAGTAGTAACTACTGACTGTGATATGTCATATCAACAAGTGAACCCCCAACAATACTCCCGGAGGGTCGACGCAGAAAACTTAGCGAAGCTACTGGCTAGGATCTGTACCTAGACAGTCTCGGCTACGGGGGTATACAAATTACGAACCTAGTGGTTCTGGAAGCCCGGAAAGGTCACTTAATATCTCGTCCGTGGGTCCTGCAGAAGGCTCTAGTAGCCCGAGGGTAGAGTCCCGGGTTTGCTGGGTAATGTCCCTGTGTGACGGGCAGCCCGAGCAACTGTTAGGTAACAAACAGACGATCAGCGCCGCCGTATGGCGTCTGGTGTCAATCCACTCCAAGATGCCGAGACAGGGGTTGAACCCTTGCGCCTTGTTCTGAGGGTGGATTGGCCTCGCAGTACTGGCACCTTTGCAAGGCGGAGCGTGAAATCCACTTAAAAACTAGTTAAAAACTATACCAAGAAGTATGACTCTCTGTCACTGCACTGATACTCTTATAGAGACATTAGGTTAAGTCGAAGCACGAAAGATGAAAAATGAGCAATACCCTTGCTGGGACTCGAACCAGGGAATTCTCGAATACGCGCCGAACGTGCTGACCACTACACTACGAAGGCATGCTAAGAAGGCGGGTGAAATACCTTTTATTCTGTCATACTGCAAATCATTCTTTGAGAAGTTTCAGAGCTGTAAAGTCTTTCTTTTGGGAAAATAAATTTCATCAAGCTGTCATCGCTTCTGTGTGCATTCAATCCATTACGAACGCGTACGCACGTAACAATTTATGGGGTCAGAGGGGAGATTCGAACCCACTTCGACAAAAAATTAGTTAATGAATGTTAGGAACAAATAAAAAATAACATTTCCCCACTATCATACAATATCGTTTTAGTGACCGAACTACATGTAAACCATTATAAGCTCATATAATATAAACTTATCCCAAAATTCAATAGCAAAACAAATTTGAAACATTTTTGACTTATTAATGGGAAATACACAGTATTCGAAAATTAAAACCAGAATATTTTTGTAGTAACAGGTATTCATTATTCCGGGACATGTTGTCAAATATTTACTAACCATAACGCAGTGTATAGCTTGCGACCCTGAGCAACTTAAATCGGCTCTCGAGGATACAGAAATTAGCTGCCTTTGCAAAATATTAAAAACTAATGTCAAAAATGGATATAAGGCGAGAACATCAAAAAATACAATGGAAATAGATCTGACGAACTTTAATAGCACCAAAATGACCGTTATTTGCCGGTTTCAATTTACACACTTGTTTTAAAAAAAGAAACTGAAGATAAAGGGCTTATCAAAAGTAATGTTTTCATTAGTAATGAATCCCCCTTTCTTTCTCTCACTCTGTTCTCCCCCTTTTTTTATTTTATTTATTCATTTTTATTTTTTTTTTATATTAACTGAAATTACTTTCTGAAAAAAAAGAATATAAAATTTTGATTTTATCGTCTGAATAATTTTCTCATTTCAGGAAGATATAAACGTGATTCTTTTAATGATCATAGAATTAGAACTGACGTCTTATCGTCGTGACGTAGTAGTTTTCAGCTGACCTCGATAGTCTAAGAAACATGCAGAAGAACTCTGACTCGTCATTCGTGGTGCAAGTCATTAAACAAGTCTCTTTAAGGCAAAGGCATCCTATTGCGTTCTACACACAAGCTTTGAGAAACAGTATAAATAAATCTATTACTGGGGTTATTTAGCAGAATGGCTGTTTAAAATGACTGAAAAATATATTATCAAAGTATAATATTTTATTTCAAAGGAGCGTTAACTCGGAAGAGCTATTAATTTCGTTTTGGCATTTTGCGTCGATTCACTGTAAATGTCCGTATCACTTTTCAGACTGTTGCCACCAAATATCATCGCTCTGTATTATATTTAAAGAAATTAAATAATGAAGAACTCGCATAAATGTAAGTAAGTTTCTGGCATTATGATAAAACAACGGTACCCAGAGCCATCAAAATGTGAATAATGTAATCTTCCACCGACTATGGGTATCTGAGAGCCCTAATTTGAATTTGAAATTTGTTTTATTATCGATTTCATATTTTTTTAAACTTTAACGAATTTTTGATTAACAAACTCAATGATTTCAAAGCTAGGAATGGCAACACTGCACGGAAAAAAAAACACATTTTTTATCTCCAGCGCGCGAGTCTGTATATTGAAAATTCTAAAGATATGCTCATTTTAAAATTATTTTGTGATACTATATCGGAAATTCTAAAGATATGCTCATTTTAAAATTATTTTGCTATAATGCCGTTGAATTGAATTTTATGATTTAAGTACGAAGAACATGATTTTTAATAAATAAAGGTAGCACACAAAACGTTAAAAAAAAATCTCCTTTGGGTGTAATGTAAAATCTGAAATATCTCAGTTTTTTTTTTTTTTTTTTTACATTTTATTCTCATTATAGACACCTTTTATGACTTCGACTGAAAATTTATTAATAGAAATTATTAGAATTTCGTGAAACAGCAATAATTTTTCCTTTGATTCATCTCATTCAGCGTAAATAAATTCAACATGAATAAAAATTCAGCGTCTGCAATAAAAGCCTTTTCTTCATTATTAATCGATTTGTTCTGGAAAATATCAAAACTCTATCGTAGCTCTAGAAGAAAATTCTTAGATTTATACCACCTTCAATCGAAAAACACCTTGAAAGGAACTATTTGTTTCAGCCGAAACTACCACTTTTATGATAATCATTTTTATCCAAAAGGGCGTTAGCCCACAAGGACTATTAATTTCGTTTTGGCATTTCGTCTTCGTTCACTACAAATGTCTGTTCACTTTTCATATTGTTGCCATCAAATATTACAGCTCTGTGTTATATTTAAAGAAATTCAATAATGATGAATCTGCATAAATGTACGTATTATATCTGCAATAATGTTTCTCGCATCGTGATAAAACAACGGTACCGAATTACCAGAGTTCAGCGGTTTCACCGCTCGGCAGCTGGTTGGCCCGTGGGGAAGGGTAGAAAGGTGGAATAGAAATGACCTTCAGACATCTCAGCTTCGATATGCGAAAAATGTGCATTAAAAGTTGAATTTGTCGTAAATTTTGCGCATACGTGCGTGTTGGAAGGTTAAAGCCTTAACTCCAAAGAATTTTACACAAAAAACCCTCTCAAAGAATCCAGTCGCATTTAATTCTATTGAATCATGTTTAGTTTTTACCGGGGTCTTTTTCTTTCCACATTTTAATTTAATAGTTCATAAGTTCTTCTACGTTTAAAAAATTAAAAATCTTTTTTATTATAAAACAAAAATTTCTGCTGTGAATTAAATATTGTTACGAAATGTCCAGGCGCGGTAAGATAGCTTCGCAATGCAGGTTTAGGGTTGCTATAGATGGATGGTGAACCTTCTAGAACGAATTTTTACTGGTTTAGCCCAGAATGTTCTCGAACATAGGCCAAAAGCTATATAAACCCTGCTGGTACGCGGTCAGTTAATTAGTCCGTGCGGAGTCCATCGAGCTGATAGTCAGTCAGCGAGCGCCGAGTTGGTCGTCGAGTGCACAAAAAGAGTCTCTTAGTGTATCGCGGTTAGTGCATCGTCGAGAGAGTGCGTTGAGCTCTGAACTGAGGAATCGGGAGCTGTACTCTAGTGTATCGCCGAGTGGATCGCAAGTTGCAGTGTGGAGAGTCACGAGAGTACGAGCAGAGTCGGGAGCTGTACTCTGGCTTTGCCGTGAAGGTGTCTTCATCGTGATAGCCTGAAGGTTGATTGTTCCAGTGTATTTACAGTAGATCTTCGACGACTGTAAAACGTAATTTTGAAGCTGTCCTGAAAATACTTGCCAATAAAGAATGTTTGATACTTCATCAAGTGCTGTCGTCGTTATTCACTCCAAATCTGCACGAACGCCGTAAAGAACGTACCAAAGAAAGAAAACTAATGCAACAATATATAACAGATAATATTATGATACACAGTATCACAACCACGTTAATAAAAGTCGCCAAATTTTCAGAATGTGAGAAACTATGGCAACCATGCGTATAGTGATTCTTCAGGCAACCATGCTCATTACAATCCTTCAGTCAAGCAAACGCCGCCATTTTCGCATATGTTCTGTTATTCTACCGGCTTTTATAAACAAATCACGGTATTTTATGCCTTAAACTTAATTTTAAAATATGCGCTTGTCGAATTTGCCAGCGACTGCTGTAGAAGTTCAGGAACACAGAATTTTGATGCAAAATCTTTAAAGGGAACAACGAGGAGATGCGTCTGGTTGATAGTCGATGATACCGGATGACGTAGCTTTGCAATTCTCTGACTTTTTTTTAAGTGTAAACGGATCGCTGTGTACTTGGGGAGAAGAATAGCACACACACACGCACACACACACACAAAAAAAAAAAAAAAAAAAAAGAAGAAGAAGAAAAAGAAAAAAGAAAAAAGAAAGAAAGAAAAATGTAGGGAAAAGTGTGTTTTATTTTTTAATGTATCACGCAATACTTATTAATAATTGAAATTTGTGTTTTAAATTACTAAAGTCACGAAAACCACCAACTTGCACCCGGTAAGTAATTTTTTCTTTTCATCTGTAAAAAGTCACCAAATTGTGCCAAGATGATTGTGTTAATATGTAAGTACCGATATTATTATTTTCTATTTTAAAAGAAAAAGTTCTGTGACAGAAGAATTCGTAATTTCACACAGTTAAATTTTCGATACCCAGCTGGAAATAGGTTACAATAAAACTGTACAAATTTTATTGATAAGATTTGTATTTAAATGAAAGATTTTTTTTCCAGAACTAAGCATTTTAATTACAAAAATTGCTTCTAAAGAAAGAATTTTCGGTTAAAATACTTTTTTGGCTAAAGTATAAAACCAGCGAAACATTAAATGTTTACTTTATCGAGAAATATTTTTTTATTTACGAATCTTAAAATATTATAGTGCACAAAAGTACAAAAAGTAACCTATTTTGAAGAAACTAGAGCTGTGGTGATAATCCATCGATTTACATTTAACGGAATATTAATTAAAATTTTTTGAAACCAAAAGAATTTCTCCTATTATACATTTCATCATTTTTAAAAGAATTAATTATATTTTTTCCCTGTCTGTCAATACCGTAATAATGAGTTATTAATTAAGATTGAATTTTAGGCATCTGTTGAAGCATAAGTTAAATATTTTATTAATATTCAAATTCTGAAGGAGAAAAAAATAATTGCATTACTTGAGAAGAAACTTGATATCTAAATGCGTACTTCTAAAAAGCTAAAAAATAAGCGCAATAGAAAAATATATTTTTTCTATTATGCTTATTTTTTACCTTTTCGCTTTGTAAATATTATTTTTTGATTTTAATTTAATATTATTTCCTCAATTCTGAGAATGTTAAATGTTCTTTAATTGCAGCAACGATCTGCTCTTTCTTTTCTGCATAATTTTATTGCGCATGCGTTGTAGTCTCGGTGATTAACCGTATTTTCTGGTAAAAGCGGCCATAGCAAAAGCCATTGGCGATATTTGAATTTTGTAAATTGAATTGACTGAATTATTCATTTGCCAGTTTTTGGCGACTAAGCATGGAGGCCGCTATAACAAGGAAGTACCAGATTGAGTTATGTGAATTAAGATATGTGATATTTCGGCAGTCGTGATGAAGCTTGGCATTGCTTTTGGAGAGTGGTAAGGCAACATCAAATAACGACACAATAGGATTTAAATTTATAGCTCCATGCTTTATTTCAATTCAAGAAGCAGATCAATATTCGTCACTATATAAGATTACTTTAAATTTAATGCGTCATACTTTGAACAAAGGAAGGCAAAAAAGCAGTAGCGCGGTTTGGTAGCGCAGGAGGAAAGCAGCTTCTGTTGCTGTTTCGCTAAATAGCGCGTATTCGTTATTTATAGTAGCGGTTACGTAATAGACTAGAATGTTCTGGAAAGTACTGGTCTAGGGGGAAGATCCTAAATTGCGCAAATTTGAGGCTGCGTGTTCGCGTAGAGCAAAGCCATCGTACTTTTTATATTTTACATATATATATAAGTCTGTCTGCGTAAGACAATATATATATAAAGGAACGTCTAATTTTAAATGCCAGTACCTTGTTGTTTTTTTCATTTTAATTTGGTATTTCCCCTTTCCGTCCTAAAATTAGCAACTGCTTATAATATATCTATCTAAACTGCGTCGTTTCTAGTTAATCCATATCATACGATCTTACATAACGCTACTAATGTAGGTACGCTTTAGCCAATCAGTGAATAAGATTTCAACTGAATTAAAAATGTTTTTAGGAATATTTTGACTCTCTCCAAGGCTTTCTGAATACGTTGCATTTTCCTGTTTTGCTTGCTTCGAGTTAAGGTCTCGTCGCTTTCTTCTGTAATTTATCGAAACTTGTTTTGTATATAAAGTTGTAGAACATTTAATTTTAAATCCATCAACGTATAAATTAAGTAGATAGCTCAAATGTAAGCCGAGATATGCGTAGAAACTTTCATGATAGGTCTCGGTTACAATTTATGTTGCTATGGAGATATTTAGCAATTTCTCGCCAGTTTGGCGACCCTCTGGAAGTTTCCAGATACCGCATTTTGCAAGCCATGGTTGCGATTTGTCCGGGAGCTTCCGAAGGACAGGGCAACCTTTCACATATATAGTACACGCAGCGAAAAATCAACTAGTTACATCAGAAACCAGTACTTCGTTACTTCCGGAACTTATTTCGGTTCACAAAGTTAGCTAAATAAACCATGTACACCCTCTAACCATATCGGCAATCTGCGATATTTCTCACGCTCTAAGGAGAATTTCACGCAGGCGCAACTTATGCGCTCTTGGCTATAATTAATTCGTGGGCTTGATATGTTATTACTGTCAGAGAAGTGGGTTACAATCAATAACAAAGCGTTAAGTAAGAAACTTAATATCTAGTGTAAAGAATACATTTTGAGCCAAAATTAAGAAACTCCTCATTCTTTTAGTTCAAATGTTCTCTTTTCGTTGTATGAGTATATGACGGGTATGGTTTCGAGAGATCATTATAATGCTTCATATTTGGTGTCGGACATTTCTATTTTTGAAAGTTATTTGCATAGACCTTGCACTAAATGCTGAAAAAAGATTGTTTTTACTTCCTTGTGCGAAGTAAAAAGGAAGTATTGTAATCGCGAAACGTTTCAGGCAGCATATTTCAACGGAAATAATCCATTTTGACCGCTATCGAATGCAATTTAATGCTGTTTTTGCGTGATATCTGTACGTAAGGACAGAATAAAAAACTCTTGTTCTCCAAAAAAATTATAAAACTGCTTTAAGATGAATTCTGAGGAGAATTTTTCGTGTCGTCTGTACGAACGTATGTACGTACGTATCTCGCATAACTCAAAAACGAGTAGCCTCAGAACGTTGAAATTTTGTAGATAGGACTGCAATGACATGTAGGTGTGCACCTCGTATTTTGGTTGCAATCGGCCGCACCAAACGTATATAAATATATTTATATATATATATCCGCTCTGTTACCTGGCTCAGTGATCTCAGGTTGTTTACTCTTATATGTTTCAAATTTGCACATTTTTTGTTTTAAAAATGATTGAATTATGTTGTTTTTATCTCCGGTTAAGGCTTTTATGCCTTTAGTAAATCTCTATGCAATATTTTTAGAATCATCAACAATTTTAATGTTGTTTAAGTGCCGCTAAGCCTAATCCTCTTCTTGATGGCTACCATTGTTTGTTTACATTTGGAACAGCAGACTAGTGGATTTGTTGCCAATCTAGAGAAACTTAGCTTCGCAGCAACAAAGATAACGCCTTCATTTATTATTGCCAATTAAATCATGCTTAATCCTTTCTGGAATTTTTTGGAGGAAATAAGTGTTTAAGATTTACTTCGTAATTTTTAATATAGATATTTTGTGTTTTTATGTATTTTTGCCTTGTCGCGAAGTGAAAACTGAATTAATTGAATGAGAAATACTCAGTCGTCTGTGAAAAACTGTTTCTTTTTTGTTTTATTTGCTTAATTTCTTTTATACATCTTTCTAGCTTTATTATAGTATTTGAATAGAACATGTGGCAATGATTATATAATTCTTTAAATGATATACATTTTGTGCATTCTGAGTTATAATATGAACGAAATATAAGACTGTTATAAGTGAATCTAGCGCCAGAGTGTCGCTATGGTAAACAAATATAGGGTGGCCCAGAAGTCACTTTACATTTTGAAAATTAAATAACTTTTTCTTAAATGACTGTATTTAATTCTTTTTTAGTTTTTGCTTATTCACATGTCCATTCAAATGGAAATGAGCTTCATCTCCCATGATCAACTTGTGAATAAACTCGTTGTCATTTCTTGCAGTTCTCTGAAACCTGACAGCATAATTTACTCGTTTCTGAAAGTCTGCTGGTTTTAAAGATTGCACTAATTGAACCTTGAAAACGCGTCACTAAGTTCCTTATTGCAGGCCTACTAGGGGGATGTCGAACATTAAAATGGCGCATATCTTTGCGTTGCAACAATTGACCGTCCATTTTCAAAGTAAAATTCAATTGTCTTCACTCGTTGTTCTGTTGTAAACTTATCCATGCCAAAAATTTCCAGGGATTATATTTTTTAATTCTGAAAAGAGAAAAAGAAATATATTAATAGAAAAAAAGTTATTTAATTTTCAAAATGTAAAGTGACTTCTGGGCCACCCTATACTAGCGGGAATTTTAAAGAATGCATTTATTCTATTGTGGTTTATGCGCTGTCGGCGAAGTAGATTTAATTCAATCCAATAAGTTTAAATGAAATGCAAGAAAAAAATGCGTATAATTTAATATTCCGTACAAGGAAGTCATGTGATGTACACATCAGATTTTTTTAATATTATTGTTATGAATTGTGTTTTAATAATATTTTTACGAAATGCCTAGCTGCGGTAAGATAGCTTACCCGCACAGCGGGTTTAGCATTTCCAAAAAATGACAAGGAAAGGCAGGTTTGCCATATTTCGCGTGAAATCGCTCATTTGGCGACAAAATTTATGATATGCCATACACGGATATAGAACATTCTAGAGCGAATTCTTACCGGTTTATCCCCGAATTTTTTCGAAGGTAAGCCAAAAGTTATATAAGCCATCCCTGTAGGCGGAGTAGCAGTGCATCGCGAAGAGTATCTTAAATATGTTGAGTTCAATAATAGTGTTTTGAGTTCAGAGATTAGCCAAACCGAGTCGGGAGCTGTACTTTAGTGCTTTGCCGTGAAGCTGCTTTCACCGTTATAGCCTGAAAGCTGTATTGCTGTTTGTTTCAGCGTGTTTATCGCAGTTTTTTTACGGCTGTAAACGAGCCTTTAGAACTCTCCTGTGTAATACTGGCAAATAAATTGTGTTTCGATTCTTCATCAAGTGTTTTCATCAATCACTCTAAATCCACGAACCGGGCCCACCAGCAGCCGAGCGGTAAAGTCGCTGAACACTGGTAGTTCGGTCCGAGGTTCGAATCCCGCGAACGGGCTGGCTGCATGGGCGTTTTCGTGGTTTTCCCCATGTGTAACGTGTATACGAGCCAGTTTCCCTTAGAAAGTCCTCCACGAAAGGCATCTCTTCCCTTAGGCAGATAGCCCTAGTGTGCTTTGCCATAATTAAATACACCACACCACCACCACCAAATCCACGAACCCGTAGAACGCAACAATATGTTGTTTTTCTGAATTTTAAGATTTGTTTGTTACGAAATAAATGAAATCAAAATATCCTTTGCAATAAAATAATTTGTTTCAAACGTGTTAATCAGTAACTCAAATAATAATTTGAACACTGAAAATTCGTCGAGATCTTTTTGAAGACCACGTTTTTGGTCATTTTAATTTTAAATGAAAATACATCACAAGAATTATCGTCTGCATTTGGAAATGATAACTTGTGTGGGGGGGAGGTAGCAAAACATATTAACAGCTGCATGTCGGAAGTGAGCATGACAAGACGCTACCAATTAACAATACGTTCTGTTCGAAATTTAATTCCTCACCATTTTAAAGATGATAAAATTATTCAAAGTACCGGGTGATCAAAAAGTCAGTATAAATTTGAAAACTTAATAAATCACGGAATAATGTAGATAGAGAGGTAAAAATTGACACACATACTTAGAATGACATGGGGTTTTATTAGAACCAAAAAAAAAAAAAATACTGTTATCGGGCCTTTTTTTCTTCGAGGAAATGCGTGATTCTGGTTTTGTAACTGCTACCGTGACGGGTGAGAGGTACGCCGATATGTTACAGAATCGCATCGTCCCCAGCCTGGCTGATAAACACCTGCTGGAACGTACGATTTTTATGTAGGATGGCGCTCCACCCCATATTGCTAGACGCGTGAAAGATCTCTCGCGCGCGTCGTTTGGTGATGATAGTGTGTTTAGCAGCCACTTTCGTCACGCTTGGCCTCCCAGGTCCCCAGACCTCAGTCCGTGCGATTATTGGCTTTGGGGTTACCTGAAGTCGCAAGTGTATCGTGATCGACCGAGATCTCTAGGGATGCATCATGATGATAAGACAACATCCGACGCCAATGCCTCACCATAACTCCGGACATGCTTTACAGTGCAGTTCACAACATTATTTCTCGACTACAGCTATTGTTGAGGAATGATGGTGAACATATTGAGCATTTCCTGTAAAGAACATCATCTTTGCTTTATCTTAATTTGTTATGCTAATTATTGCTTTTCTAATAAAACCCCATGTCATTCTAAGTATGTGTCTCAATTTTTACCTCTCTATCTACATTATTTCATGATTTATTGAGTTTTCAAATTTATACTGACTTTTTGATCACCCTGTATATTAACAAATTTTTCCCATTTTGAAATCCAAAATATATTCAAGTTCCTGTTAAGATAATAAACTCTCTGATCCGTGTTAGACACCTTTCATTTTATACTGATATTTTCTTGGGTCGGCTTAGCTGTGTGCAGCCGATTTAGCGTTAAGCTAAGGAGCCAGTCGTTAGCTATCTTAATTTAATGTACATTTTACATTCTTATTTTCTGTTAATTTAGTTAGCCGCAAGTGGTGTGTGAGCACTAAGTGTGTGCATCTGTTCATTTTAGTTCAAATAAAAGGTTATTAAAAACCTTCTTCCGTAGTATTTATTATTCAAGACATAGCAAGAATTCGCTGCTTGGGCTTCTACGTAGAGTCTACATTGCATGCTACCTAAAACGCGAAGACTCTATTAGGTTCACTTTCAGAACTTTTCGAATAAACGTTTTTTCACCAAAAAAAAAAAAAAACGTTTTCAATAATAGTTTCGAAAACAAGCATGTTTTTAAAAAAAATGATGATGAATAGCATAATTGAAAGAAAAAGAAGTCATTTGTTTAATATTTATATTTGCAAATAAAATTGAAAAACACAAATGCCGGAAAATAAATGTAAGCCACTGTATAATTAAAATATCGATTAAGGTTCAACAATGTTTTTATATGACGTATGAAAAGAGGAATTCAGGAAAATAATTCAAGAGAAATTTAGGAAAAAAAGATTTGAAAGGAATACGTAAAATTCATCCAAGACAAATATACAAAAGTTAGTTTCCTAGTATCGTTTCCTCCTTTATTTTAAACATTTAATATGAAGTAGAATCTTCGCATTAGAATTAAAATTTTCAACCGCATCCTTTTCATACCGGATCCAACCTTTATTTCTGAGAAAACTTTCGAGAATTCTCGCATCTTGGCTTGAGCACAAATGTCACAGCTGTGAAAATCCCCCGCGATTAACTTCCCTTTGGCCTACTCACGAGCACCCCTCCCTCTGACATTCAAACTAGAAAACTTTCCAACTTGGTAAAAAAAAAAAAAGAAAAGAAAAAAGAAATTGACGTACGCGTGCGACCTTCGTTTTATTTCTTTTCGATACCGCGGCCTCCCTACACTGGAATGGCAACTTTCGCTTTCCCGTTCAGCCGCGCACCCCTACTTTCTCCCATACCGATGCACCCCTTTCTGCAAAACAGACTACTGCTGGGGGTTTCGCCTTCTCTCGGCAATCGACAAATTTCCTAGAAGGCGCGAAAAAATAGCAAACGATATACTGATAATAACCACACCAAAAAAAGAAGAGAAGAACTTGCGGTTTGGATGATGATTAAATGGCCATACTTGCGGTTTTCTTTTTTTTTTTTTTTTTTGTATGTGTGTGTCCCCTCCTCCCATTGACGTGTATTAATAGGGTGTATTATAGTCAAAGTAAATATCTATCGAAAAGTGTATTTACTACGACTATACTACAGCATCTTAGTGACATTCATGAAAAACATGCATCACAGCAAATCTCGATCGAATCGCCTTGAGTGGAAAATATTTTGACCATTTTTGAAACAGTTGTGATTGTTTCTAACGCTAAGCAATTATACATTTAACGACAGAAGAAACTCAATTGTCCAAAGAAAATATGGACCGATGTTACCCAGGTACCCGAAAACTCGGACAGCTTGAAAATACTAATGTGATATTTGAACAAAAATCATGCATATATAATGCACCGGCACATACAAGTACAAAAAAACATATAAAAGCACAAATTACATTTAGGCACATAAAACACATATAAAGGCTTACAATCACTTAAGCATTCATAATAAAATACATATCAATATATAAATCCCATATAGGCACATGTTTTTCGTCAATTGCGGGTTTTGGACGTTTATAGGCGTTGGCCACTTTTAAGGCCGGAAGCGGTGGTCTGTTTATTATGAGGGCACCTAATAGGTGGAGAACTGTTACCTCCTATAAATGGACGGGAAAATTACAACATATTGGCACATAAAACATGTATTAACAATTATAACTACGACATACATATAATACTTACTAAGACTAAAATGTAGTTAATTGCTTACAATTCGATACTGTTTGTATGTCATGGTGTAGATGCTAAGACAGCCTCTCAGATGGTACAGTGGTTAGGGGAGCCTACTGAAGTGCACAGGTTCGAGTCCCGCAGAAAGCACGGATGTTTGTAAATGTATAGTATCTTTGAGGCATGGGGGCATTCTAAATATATGGCGAATGAAAAGTCCTCTCGAGAGGTTGGGGTAGGGAAAGGGGGGTGGAAGACCCACGGACCCATCTTCTCCTGGGGTGCTCTCCATGAAAATTGGGAGCGGAACTGAATGAAGTCATACTGTCGGTGTCTTCCTTTTTCCGTAATTCCTGTTTCCGCGGTTGTCAAAAAAGTTCCTGTTCTTCGCGAAATCATCAATCATCATTACCCCCCATCCGAAAGGGGTTACATAGTGGGGGGTCGAGTGGACCTTGGCCTCTCCCGAAATGCAGGAAAGCAAAAAATTTTTAGATTTAAAAAGAAGAATTTTTATAAGAAATAATATAAAAATATTTACGATCTCAGATCTTTGCATGAATGAAGCTAATACTGTATTTAAAAGGAGAGAAAGAGATATTCAAACTCTGAGATAATTTTAGCAATGAACTAAAAGATTGTTTCCTAAAGTGAAAAACAATATTCTTCCGAAATTCTGCATAAAGGTGAGTTATAACAAAAAATTTTCAGAATAAGTATTCGTTATAGAACGACTTTTTTTTTTTTTCTAAAACGATGACTTCTTTGGTCTTAATTGCACTTTTGCAGCTTTTAATTCTTTCGGTTACGCAAATCCAATAAACTACATTTTCCTAATTTTTATTCTGAATTCGATGCTGATAACCTTTATAAAGGACTTAAGGTTTTTTTTTCCTTTTTAGTTCCAATAATGTCTAAAACATCTATATCGGTTAATTAAGATGTGAAAATAACAGCTAATATTGTAGCAGAATAACAAATGGAATGAAATTAAAGATTTCGAGGGGAGCCTAAAGCCGTGTCGTCTTTAATCTAACGGAGACTAACTTATTCACAAAGAAACTGCCCAGCTCATCTTAATGACTCACCGTGACATTTTCTGAGGAGCTGTGGGAGGAAAACTGTACTCCTATTTCTCGGGAACAGGAAAATTTTGAAAAATGAGGGAAAAGGAATCGCAGAAACAGAACTAATTCGTACTGTCAAACACAATTGATACTTTAGAGATAGTTCACACAGCTATAGGTAGACTGAATTTTTACATAGGAATACATATTGTTACGAAATGTCAAGGCGCGGTGAGTTATCTTCACCGCAAAGTAGGTTTAGGGTTGCCAAAAAATGGCAATGGAAGGCAGCGTTGCCGCATTTGGAGAGAAATCGCCCAATTGGCGACAAAATTGGAGATATGCCATAGACAGGTGGGGAACCTTCTGGAACTAATTCTTACTATTTTAGCCCAGAATGTGCTCGAACACAAGCCAGAAGCTATATAAACCCTGCTGGTACGCGGAGAATTAGTTAGCCTCGTCTAGCGAGGAGTTAGTCCGTGCGGAGTCCATAGAGTTGATAGTGCCGAGTTGGTTGCCGAGTGCACCGGAAGACTCTCTTAGTGTATCGCGATTACTGCATCGTCGAGAGAGTGTGTTGAGCTCCGGCAACGATTGAACCGAGGAGTCGGGAGCTGTACTCTAATGTATCGTCGAATGCATCGCGAATGGTAGAGTGGAGAGGCTGGAGAGTACGTGAAGTTCCGGGAACGACCTAGAAGAGTCTGGAGCTGTAGTCTGGTGTTTTGCAGTGATGCTGTCTTCACCGTTGTAGCCTGATTGCCTGAAGGCTGTGTCGCTGATTGTCCCAGCGTGTTTGAAGTAGATCTTCGACGACTGTAAACGTGCTATTGGAGCTGTCCTGATTAATATTGGCTAAATAAAGCGTGTTCCGATACTTCAATCAAGTGCTGTTGTCGTTATTAACTCCAAATCCGAAAGAACCCGTACGTACATAACGTAAAGGAAGAAAAAAAAATAACGCAACAATATCCATATATATATATATATATATATATATATATACAAAGGCGTATAAGACAAGCTTAGTAAAAGTGTAATACTATGACTTAAAATTAAATTATGATGTAGATAGATGTTGAAGATTCCGTATGATGCAGAAATAAGGAACCTTAGAAATACATAGTATGGAGGCAAAATAAATGCGAAAACGTGAAATCACATCGGGTATTGGAATGCAAAATGCAAACCGGCATGCAGTTATAATAATGCTTTAACACGAAGTTGTACCTTAATTACACATAATACACAGAAGTACAAATGTCACTTAAGAAAACAGAGCACTATCAAATATATCACGTAGTGACAGCCCAATTAATGTACATTCGTATGTGCACACTACACAAAATAGCTCATGTGGGCAATACAACGTACGGCCTATTAAATTATATTAATTATATTAATGCTCGTAATCCTTTCGTACGGCCTGTTAAATTATACACATATTTTGCTGCACTTCAATTAAACTTATTTCCTAGAATTATGCTAACTTTTAACCGATTCCTCAACGCGAATTTAAAATGACAAAAAAAACTGCAAATTTTGAAATTAAATATCCTGGTCAATTTTTGTTGTACGAGAATCAAACTTTTTGCAAATTTATTTTTCCGTAACGAGCAATTTAAATTTTCCAACTACGTATTAGTATACGGCCGGGTGACCGCATTAAAAGCTAGATTTCATTATTTGACGAAAATTATTATTATTTTTTTACTTGACATTCAGAAACATGAATATTTTCGTAATTTAAAAACACTTCTGTATTTGGAATTATATGTCTACGACCAACGACTGCGAAAATAAAAGCCGGGTAAGGACTTTCAAGCCCGGCTAGAGTTGTATATATATATACTTTTGGTACTGCCAATTTCAGTAAAAAAGGGAGGTGCACAACTAGATGTTACAGTAGTCTCATACACAATATTTCAGCATTCCACGGCTATTCAACTTAGAGTTATACGAGATACAAACGGACTGAAGTCACGAAAAAATTCCTGTTGAACACATTTTGAATTAATTTTAGTATTCGTTTTGGAAAAAAGAGTCATTTATTCTGTCTAAAAGTACAAACGGCAGCAAAAAGATCGTCTAAATAGATTCGGAAATGGTCAAAATGGATATTTCCGTTGAAATATGTATGACACCTGAAATTTTTCACGATTACAGCGCTTTGTTACTTCGTACAGTGAAGTAAAAAGAACGAAATTGATGTCCTGTAGCAATAAATCAGATTTTAATACACTAGAAGACATAAAGAAGAATGTTACGACGGTAGATTACAACCTGCTTCAGACCAAAATGTGGTCATATTATCCTATTTGGGGCCTCTTTTTGGTCAGTAATGGACGCGCGCCAAGCACTTGCGTGTATTTATTGAACAGATGGGTTAATTTGGTGTATTTACTTAAGGCAAAGCACCCGAGGGCTAACTGTATGAAAGGAAGTATGCTTTCATGAAAGACTTTCCAAGAAAAATTGGCTAGTATACACATTACGCAAGGGTACTTATAGTTTTCTATCATTCGGTATTTTCAAAAGAAATAATGAATTTCAAATGCTTCAGCAAAGTGTTATTAAGGTGTTAAATATTACAGAAATGTTTCGATTTTTTATTAATTCACTGTTAAAGTGGAGAAGACTGGGATACTTTAACGGCTTTTTTAATTATTTGATGTATTAATTTTTCATCTGCACGTACGCGAGCTTAACTCTGTCAGTAGATCGATTATTTTGCCAATTCATTTCGATATTCTTCAACAGGTGTGCTTCGTAAAAAAGCAATATTGGATGATATTGATATTTAAGAGCTCGTTTTTGTTAATCGGTTGAATGAAGTGCGTGAGTGGTAAAATTATTATAGTAACATTTTCCGGTGTTAGAGCAAGTGTTTTCTGTTTCTGTTACTAACCTGCATTGTTTTGTTGGGACAAATAAAGCCGTTTGAAGAAAAGAAACACTGTCTTACAAGCCATGCCTACCACAGTAAATACTACGTGAGTCCGATTAACGTATGCGTGTTCGCGTTCGGAGTCGCCATTGCCGTAGGAAGACAGCAAGTTAATTGTACAGATAAAAATCCTTCCATGTATAAATGGCAATGCCAATCCTTTTCCCGTACCTGTTGCAATCATTTGTCACGAGAAGTTTATTCAACAGAGTTACGTTACAAACGTAACACGTTATGTAACCATCCCCTTATCGCAAACAACACTCTTAAGTTCTCCATTGTAATCGATGTATAGTTCTTAACAAAAATGCATTCAAAAGATTATATATAATTTTACACTAGACGTGTTACATGGCTTTGTTCGGGTAGATATCCTCTTTTCTGGCATAATGCCGAAATATCATGCACTGTACATCAGATTGGTCACCTTGATCGGTATACTGATTCAGATGAGCCAGTTTCGAATCCCGCATACTTGTAAGCTTGCGTGGGATAGTGGCACTTAGCATAGTGGTGAGCCGAAATTTCTCTCGAGTGTTGGTGGTAGGGAAAGACGAATGGAGTTTCTGAGACAGTCCCCCGGTATTCTTCCTCTTTTCAAACAAATACAAGAGCATGTTTGCAACAGTATAATATTTGGAGAACTCACAAAAAGACAGCTGTGTTTTTAAACCAAAACCAAAAGAACACCGCATGCACTGCCCCTTTCAGTTTACTAGTAAAGCAGACTGCTTTCACTCCTTACACTGTACTTTCGTTGCCCGTCGCTATTAAGACAGCTCCTTTCATCAGGACTTGTGAACAAAATAAGAATCACTGGCTTTAAACAGTTTAAACAGGCTGATAAGCACCTCTTCAAACGAACCAGCTGCCTGTGTCATTGGAGTAAAATAAGTAGAGTGTTCCTCAAAATTTGGGTGGATATGAACAGTTAGATCATTGGAACTATACCTGTATTAAAAAATTGCGAAATTCTGATGTCCCACCCACTTTTGCCTGTACTCATATATCTGATTTTGGAACAGGTACAGAAACGCGTATTAAATTTCAGGGTACCGCCAAAATAATTATACACGTTGTGTTGCAATAGGTGGCTAAAAGTTTTATTTAGGAAATTTCATGCGAATTATTTCAGCATAGCGAACAGAAGGATTCAGTATAGAAATAATATAACTTTTTACATGGTCGCCGTTGATAAAATATCCTGCTAATAAAATACTATTTACGATAGTTTAATAAATACAAAATATTCGACACATATATATGCAAATTTAACGAGACTATTCCAGGAGTAAACGGACATGGAACATTTTTCTATGCCTAATCAAAGCGATTACGATAAGATTTTGAGTAGATATAAGGAGAAATTCTAAAACAAAAAATCGCTTTAGCCAGCAACAATTACGTATTAATTTTAAAAAATCGCTCGTTTCATCTTGTAGATAGTCTCATGGAGTTGTTAATTAGTAGATTATCTGCAAATTTTGCAGGTAAATGCAAGACTCTTCGGATTTAGCTTATAAAAGATATACACCATTTTATCAATTAGACTTTTTGCTCTATAAAAAACATATAAAAAAGTGGTCTCAAAATGGTGGCCCGAGAGCTGCATACCGCCCCGCAATTTTATGCCGCCCGCGAAGTCATTTCAATCATGTATTTGATGTAAATACGGTGTTTCAAAGATTTCAAGTTTTTAATTATTTGAGGTGCGAATTTACATTTTTCGTTAAAAACGAACATGAATAATGCACCAGAGAATCTGTAAATGGAGCTAATTAATTTACATTGGGATATAAATTTTATTCAAAGATTTGAAAATGCACATTGGATTAACTTTTTCTCAAAAAAAAAAAAAAAAAAGTTTAGTTACGAAATGCTGCATTAAGAATAATCCTCTAGTTTCCGAACATATTTAAATTGAAAATTATGGAAATAATAATAATCGAAAATTAATAAGAGACGAACCCAATTAACTGATGAGCATCTACAATCCGCGATGAAGATAATTTTTATTAATTTTTCTCCAAGACCACAGATTTTATCAGAATCGAAACACCATCTAGTGTCAAGCTATGCTAAGAAATAAAGAAGTTTATAATCATTTACCTACAAAATAACAGTAGAATCCCGCAAACTCGACTCCCGATATCTCGACATTCCGTATAACTCGACAACTTTTTAGGAACCTTTTTAAGATATCTTTAGGCCAAACACAGCAAATACTACATAAGTACATATAATTATTATTCATGCGTATGTCCTTTCTGTTCTGTTCAAAGATTTGATTGTCCTTTTTCTGTAATTTTTGCAGTATTTGCAGTATTTGCAGTATTTTCCCCATGTGTAATGCGAGTCCGAGCCAATTTCCTTAGAAAATTCTCCACAAAAGCATCCACCTCTTAAGGAAATAGTTTTGTGCGCTTTTGCCACAATCAGTTTGTAGAGACAGGCATTTTTCTGAAAGCAAGACAGATGAAAAATAGGTAATGCCTTCGCCGGATTCTAACCACGGACCTCTCAAATACGCGCCGAGCGTGCTGACCATTACACCACGAAGGCATGCAAAGAAGGCGGAAGAAATACCTTATAATTTAACTCAACAATAATGATAACTACTGATTTTAAGAAACAATTATTTAATATTAACTCGTTTATCAACTCATTTAACATTATATTTCCGACAAATGAACAATTACGCTTCATTTCATTCATGTAAAACCCCATCTTCATACAGATAATATAATACAGAACCTGCTATTCTTTATGCGACTGATAATTCTACAAGTCAGAAATGTCAGCACTATTAACTCAAGCTGTTTACTCCAAAATTTCGTTCGCAGTTACAAGGAATTAAGTTGTTTGTCCCCATTTTGGGGTTAAAAGGTCACGATTGCATTCTGACATATTCTCTAAAATTCTGTAAAGCTTTCCGAGAAATTTCTTTTGCTGCCTTTTTGCAATAGTAAGGAAGACAGTGGCGTAGTCAAGTTGCAAGAAACGTTTCAATGTATTTTGCGTATAAGTTGGCAACACTTGATTCATCGCCTAGCAGGAATTTACCCTTTGTAATATCAAAGGAAATGCCTTTGTTCTTCAGTTACTTGTATACTTTCTCTAAATATTTGCATCAAAATCGAGAATCTTAGTTATTAAAAATACAGCGCCAGATAAGTTTATCATGGAACACACTATTGCAAAAAAACTTTAAAATGTACCAAAGGGAAACATAATAAAACAATCAATAGTCCCTTCCTTTATGTAAGATTAATTAAAAATTTAAGATTAATTAAAATATTATACAGGCTCTAGAAACTGTATTTTGGAAAATGTTTGCCTATTTAAAATAATTATTCTATTTTTACTTCCTTGTACGAAGTAAAAAGGAAGTTTTGTAATCGCGAAAAATTTCGGGTATCATATTTCAACGAAATTATCCATTTTGACCGCTATCGATTGCAATTTAAAGATGTTTTTGCGTGACATCTGTACGCTGAGAGAGAATAAAGGACAAATTTTCCCCCAAAAAATTATAAAATTGATATAAAATGGATTCTGAGGACCAAAAGTATAATTTTTATATGTTTGTAAATTGTGCATTTTTTGCTTTAAAAATTATTGAATTGTGTTGTTCTTATCTTCTGGTTACGTTTTTTATACTTTACTTAACCTGCATGTTATAGTTGTAGAATTATCAAGAATTTAAAAGTGGTTTAAGTGCGGCTAAGCCTAATTTTTTTTTCCTGCCATAGCAATCATATTTCTTTATATTTGAAATTTAGCAGAATAATGGATTTGCTGCCAGTCTAGAGAAACTAAGCTTCGCAACAACAAAGTAACGTCTTCTTTTATTATTGCGATTTAAATTATGCTTAATCTATTCTGGAATTATCATTTAAGTTAATGAATTATCTCATGTATTGACTCAGCATAGCGTCCACAACAAATGAAATCAGTTTCTACGTCTTCAGTGTCTTTTTTGCCGAGTGAGACCAAAAGTAAACTTTCAGTTTTGTGCACCGAAAACGATGTCTTTTTGCCCGCTGGCCGAATTGCTTGTTTTTGCTTAGAAACTGTAATTTTAATTGTAAAAATAGTTTTTTTTAATTTTTTAAACTGTATTTGATGTTTTATGTTTTTCTATATCTTTCAATTTTTAAGGAATATATTTTGTGTTTTTATTATTTCTACCTTGCTGCGAAGTGAGACCTGAATTAATTGAATGAGAAATACATCTCTAACGAAATTCGAGGAAATAAGTGTGCCATATTAGAGGAAAATACTGTCGCCAGTCTGTTTCGGACAGAGGGGAATGTTTAGGAGTAGCGCATGCGAGTAGCATTAGGTAAGCAACGCTGAATCGTCTGTGAAGAACTGTATTCATTTTTATTTGTTTAATTTCTTTTATACATCGTTTCAGATTTATTATAGTATTTGTATAGAACATGTGGCAAAGATTAGATAATTTTTCAAATGATATAATTTTTGCGCATTCTGAGTTATAAAATGAATGTGATGTGAACCTAGCGCCAGAGTATCGTTATGGTTAATAAATACAGTTAATTTTAAACAGCGCATTTATTCTATTGTGGTTTATGCGCTACGAAGTAGATTTCATTCAATCCAGTAAGTTTAAAGGAAATGCAAGAAAAAATGCTTATAATTTAATATTTCTTAGAAGGAAGCCATGTGGAGTACATATCAGATTTTTAACTTTGGAAAAGTGTGAACTTGAGTGTAATAATTTTTATTTATACCGACACGTGACATAAGATAGATCACGATTTCGATGCAAACCTATAAATGGCATCATACTGTCAATTACTATGTTATGAGATCTTTTTCAGTTTCGTCATGCTGCATTAAGCTACATCACAGGTATTATGGGTTAATTGCCTAATTAATTAAATCTGGGTTAATTGCCTTAATCTTCTAAGTAGATGCTATATTGCTATTTCATAAGGTACCAGAACTTTTATTAATTTGTGCTTCCTCATGTGAAGTAAAGGAAGTATTGTAATCGCGAAAAATTTCATTTACCATATTTCAACAGAAATATCCATTTTGACCGTTCCCGAATCCATCTGGACAATTTTTTGGCGTGATTTCTGTACGCATGGACAGAATAAAAGACTCAATGTTCCAAAACGGATTATAAAATGGATTTAAATGCGATTGAGAAGAGATTTTTTTAATTAGACCAAGTAATTTATTTCTTAATTGCAACGTACCATTTAACACTTTTCCACACGACATCCACTTCCCTTCTATATGAAGAAATAAACATTCGCAGCCTACTTCCATAGATGCACACAAAGTTATTTAAAGTTTCGTATTTTCATCGCTCTGATTTTAATGAAATTAACTAAGATAAGTTCACGTTTCGTTTAGTTTCTTAGGCATTGTCTTTGTGTCAAGCACTTCTCGGTACAAAAATCACTATTCAAATATTATATTAAATTGATTGTTTTCGCTAACATCACAAATCCTTTGACTGCTCCCATCATGGATGCTTCGTCGATAAAAATGCCGACACATTGATGGCATGATAATTTGAACATATTCAGACACGACGCCATCGTGTCAATAAAGAGCTGGCCAGTTGTGCGGCCCAAAACGTATCTGCAGCATAAAAATTACGTTATTATGGTCTGCTCATGAATAATTCGTATACGTCCTAAGGCATGCGTTTCGACATCTATATTTGCTCATTCGTCTACTTGTAATGCAAAGGGCATGTTAACATGTTCACCTACGACTATTTTTCCAACGTTGCAGGACATGTCATTAATTTTTTTTGCGAATCGTGTCATCAGATATCAGAATCTTCAAAATTCCCTTCTTTGCTTTTTCCCCCAAGTGTTATTTCCATTCTTGCACAGCAGATAGGTACAACGAGAGATTATGCTGTCGTGTGTGGCTTTAAATTTAATGCTACTAACACGGCAATTTCTTACGACGCAAATTGAGCTTTATCTCTTATTTTTTGTAGATTTTGTTTTTGTATTTTTAAGAAAGTATTTTTTATACTCATTGAAAAATGACGCCGTAACTTAGGGAGCAAGTTTTCTTCCGCTCACAACGCAGAAGAGAGTTGGACAACTTGTATTTCCGGTCCAGGTAAATCCTAAGTATTTTTCGTCGCACAAGCGATTGACATTTCGAGTTGAAATTAAAAATTTTTATCTCTATTGCCATCGTCTTCAAATCTATTAATACTAACAACATTAACATCATCGTCATCACTGATATCAAAAAGAGATTTCTTCACGAGAAAATTATCCATTATCTGCAATAAAAATGTTTATGAAAGCGACTGTTGTTTCATCCCATTAATGTCGCCAAGTTTGGCGACAACAAAAAGTCCCCAGAGAGATAGTAGTAGATTTAACTCGATACTAAATGGACTTACCTTTATAACCTTATTTTTCCTGCGCTGCTATGCATTTTGAAGCATTTCATGTTATATTAAACAAGAGTCAGAAAAATTTGCATATAATTTCACTAAAATTATTTACATATACATGAATTTCGTAATGGTGTTGTACCCTTCCCAAGACTGCACGTTCCGGGCAGAAGAATTAATTCCTGTACGGTAAACCATACGTAGAATTAAGGAAAATCATTAACTGAGCATTAAATGCAATATTAAAACGAAAACTTCGATAAATAACATACGACAAATTAAATACTAAATCAATCAATCAGTGCAGCAATTTAAAAATTTATATATTCATAGGATTATGGTCTTAGTATACTACTTACATTATGCTCATTATGTGTATTCATTATATTCGTAGGTTATCGGACTGAGTACTAAAGCCATAGTAAGGGACTAGCCACAAGACATCACAATGATGTCTTGTGGACATCACTGCGATAAGCCAGTAAGAACCAAGGTAATTTCTGGTCCCTGTCCTGTTGGTTTCTGGAAACTATCAGCGAGATGTTATTAAGAATGGTTCGGCTAAATCTCTCTATCATGCTGGCTAACTCGTATATAAAGTATCGTTTGTGTTTTGTCTACGCCAAGTAGTTTACAGAGTTTCTTCGATCGCAGTGTAGCTCAACAGACACTCCAACCTAGATTTCCATGTTGGTTGCAAGTATACCCTTGCTACCAAGACAGCCTTTTGATGAGAGATAGGATACTCTTCAGGCCACTCTGTGAAGTAAGTAATGACGACGAGAACATATTTCTTGCCATCAGCAGATCGTGATAGAGGTCCAAGGGTTTGAAGACGATGCCTTCAAAAGACGTTTTTAGGTTGTAACGTCGCATCTAATCTTGACTGTGTTCCTTCGGCCTTTTCCATTCCGTGCATGATAAGCATCGCTTTCGCACGTCAGCCTTTGCTTTCCTGCTGTAAAAGCGCTCTCGAACTCTCTGCAAAGTCTTCATTATTCCGAAGTAGCCTCTTGTAGGACTTTCCGGGATTCAGGATCTTGGAAGCATCAGCTGCCATCGGAATACCTTTCAATATCTTCAAATTTGTTTCCTATTACGGCAGTAATTTTTCTCTTCTTCTTGACTTGCTTCAGTCTTTTTTTTTTAACTCTCTGGACGGTCCCTTTCATCTTTTCTTGGCTCGCTTTAATCTTTTCTTTAACAGACTTCATGGCTACTGCCTTTTTTTCTTGGAATGCAGCAAAGGCTGTCGCCAGTTGTCTTAGTTTCTCTTCCATCACTCTTGTCACCAGCATTCAATCCCACTTCTGATACCAAAAATTGTTAAGTGCTTAAGGGTTCGTAATGGATTTAATGCACACGGAACTGATGATAGCTTGGTGAAATTTATTTTTCAAAAACATTTTACAATTCTGGAACTTTTCTAAAGTACAAAAGTGTTTGTACAACTCATATGAGACAGCACAATCAGTAGTTACCCCTTCAAACTACTAAGAAAGGGAAACAAGGAGATAAAAAAGGCCTTAAATGCGTAAGCTCCCACAATGATCTCTCATTACACTCAATGCTCTGAACTTAACTCTAAATTATAAACTGATTCTGCCTCCGGTCGTATATAATTTTACCCTAAGGCAGGCACAGTTACAGCTACAGAAGGATACCATCGCCAGCTTGGCGCTATCTCAAATATTAAATGGACTTATCGCTCTAACCTCATTTTTCCGGCAATGCTTCGTATCCTGAAGCCTTTCATGTTACATTATAGAAGAGTTATAACAATTTACATATAATTTCATTAGAATTATTTACATATACATTTAACAATACAGTGTGGGGAAGTTTTTTTCAAAATTCGATTTAGATTTATTTAATTTAATGTTGAAATGATTTTTCGCCAAGATGCTCTTTTAACGAAAAAACTTTTTAAAATTTATTAGCCCAGAAAGGCTATTAAATATATATATGTGTCTGGCATTGTGAGAAAAACACCAAAGGTATCTGGAGCCGTCAAATTTTGAATAGCATAGTCGTCCACCCAAATATGTGTGCCTGGAAACCGGAAATTGGAATTTCGAATTTGTTTTATTATCTGTTTTGCATTTTATAAAACTTTAACGAAATTTTGATTAAAATATTCAAGGATTTCAAAGCGAGCAGTGGCAACACTGTGCGGAATATGTGAATATCTATCAGAAATTCTAAAGATATGCTATTTTTAAATATTTTTAGCCTCTCGAAACGTGTATGTGTGTGTAAATGAAAGAAATGCCTCTTTCGGGGTAATATAAAATTTGAAAGCTTTCAGAATTTTTTTTAAGTTTTTATTTTGGATTTTTATTTTTAAATATCATATTCCAGCAAAATGGCTAAGAATAGTTTAAATTTCGAAGAAAGATCGGCGCATTGCTCTAAATTTTATGGATATGCATTGCGCATTTATATTTTTAAATGTCATATTACAGAAAAATGGCTAAGAATAGCTTAAATTCTTAAAGAAAGATCGGCGTGTTACTTTAGACTTTATGGATATGCTCTCGGTGCATTTATATTTTTTAATGTTATATTCCAGCAAAATGGCTAAGAATAATTTAAATTCTTGAAGAAAAATCCGCGTGTTGTTTTGGACTTTATGGAAATGCTTAATATCAATACAAGATTGGGTTTTACAAGACTTGCCACTCTTCTTTATTCATAACAAATGTATTTTTTTTTTAAATTAAAGTAACTTATCAAAGCATTTTCAGCTATGTGCCATTCAGATGCATCAGCTACCATCTTTAAATCATTTCAGGATAAATTAATTATTTCCTTTTTTCAACCACGCAGTAGGCAAAGTTTTAATCTCAAAAGGAAAATTAAATTAAAAGTCTTGTAGCAACAAAATGTAGATAAGAGTATATATGATCATGATCAGCTATTTCCAGCGCAATCTAAAAAGAAATACTGAAAATGATGAGAAGACAAGACGAACATTTTTCTTGCTGAACACGTCTTTTCGTTTGGTTCATGTGTACCCAATGTTCTAAGGTACTGTATCAAAGTAAACGCAGACGATATTACCGCTCGAACGAAAATGATTACGGTTATCGTTAGTGATAACGAATCTAGTCAATTTTGTTAAGCGTGTTGAGTCACGAGTCACTGACTTTTCGGGCATTTTTTTTCCTTTTCTTTCTACCTCTGTTTGTTTTTCCATTCATTCTTAGAAAATTGTCGAACGTTCTGATAACAATTTAAGGCTAAAATTAGATTCATTTCGATACAGTTAGTATTTTTCTTTCAATTCTTTTTTATTCTTGAAAAAGGCGGGAAATGAAAAAAATTCATATCAGTAAAACGTTTAGCGTATTTTTAGATGAATTACTTAAGAAACAAGTATGAAACATCCATATTTTGCTGCGTTTAATCCCCCCTTGAAATAATAACCCAATATTATAGACTTTTTGGCCTTTGAACTATTTTTAAATGTGCACAAAAATCATAAGAATTGTTTGGATTAACTCTGATATCTTTCAAAATGGTAAAACCGACAAATAATGGTCTATACATTTAAAATATATAAGTAAAATTTAATTATTGGGGTTTCAGTTGTAAAGCGCCAGACTTAGAAGCCTATTTAATTATGAACTTTTGTGTAATGATAATATGTTTAATGTTTAATGCGCGCAATGCTGAAACTGTGCGCGATGCCGAGTTTCTACAATTAACTAATGTTTTTAGCGATATACATAGGGAGACCATTAGTTCCTTTCTTCTCGTTCACACAGCGATTTATTTTTATTTAGAAATATTCGATAATTTAACTAATTTGGGCTTCGCCCGTTACGCAAATTGAACATTGTATGTTTTATATCCACTACATATAAAACAGTTATTTAAAAAAAATGCTTTCAATATTTTTGCGGGTTTTTTTTTTTTTTTTTTTTTTTTTTTTATGACACCAGTTGTTATGTTATTTTCTTCCTTCACGTTCGTACAGGGTTCGTCAGGATTTGGAGTTAATAACGACGACACTTGATGATGAAGTATCGAAACACACTTTATTTACCAACATTATATCAGGACAGCCCCAAAACACTTTGACAGTCATCAAAGATCTACTAGACACTCGCTGGAACAATCAACAACAAATCCTTCAGGCTATCAGTCTATCACGGTGAAGACAACTTCACTGCAAAGCACCAGAGTACAGCTCCCGACTCTGCTCGGTCGTTCTCCGAATTCCACTTACTCTCGAGACTCTCCACGCTACAACTCGCGATGCACTCGACGACACACAGAGCACAGCTCTCGACTCTTCGGTTCAGTCGTTCACAGAGCTTAACACACTCTCTTGACGATGCACTAATGGCGATACACTAAGAGACTCTTCGATGCACTCGACGACTCACTCGGTGCTAGACTTCGAGACACTCGCTCAATGACTGACTATCAACTCGCTAGACGAGGCACACTCTATTTCGCACTCTCTGCGAGGCACACTCTGACTCGCCCTCAACGAAGCACTCACTAACTCTCACTTGAACCAGCAGGGTTTATATAGCTTTTGGCTTTTGTTCGAGAACGCTCTGGGCTAACCCGGTAAGAATTCGTTCCAGAAGGTTCTCCCGTTCCAGAAGGTTCTCCATCCGTCCATGGCATATCGCCAAATGTCACCAAATGGGCGATTTCTCGCTAAATGCGGCAATCCTGCCTTCTTTGCTATTTTATGGCAACCATAAACCTGCTTTGCGGGGAAACCATCTTACCGCTCCTGTACATTTCGTAACAATATCATTAGAATACCACCATTTAGTTAGATTTCGAGTCAACGTTTTCGTTTGATGCTAAGTGAAGTCCTATTAAAAGAAAAGTACTTTTATTTAATATACATTTATAGTAAAATATTAAAACAATATTATACTACACTGTAAATTTACGGGGTACGTCTCCTTTTTACTTCCTTGTACGAAATGAAGGAAGTATCGTAATTGAGAAAAATTTCAGGTCAAAGGAAATATCCACTTAGATCGTTTCCGAATTCGTTTGGACAAATTTTTCTCTCTCTATCCCCCCCCCCAGCTGTACGCACGGACAGAATACAGGAAACTGCTTTTCCAAAGCAGTTTGTAAAATGGATTTAAAATAAATTCAGAAGAGATTTTTTTTTTGTAACGTCTGTACGTACACTGCGCAAAAAAATGTGGAGCAGTTCTATACCTCCTGTTCTACTCGGCCGATTGACGAAATTCAGCAAGTTCGGGTGGAGGGCTATATTATTCAAAATTTGAAGACTTTAGCTACCGGTGTTTTCTCACAATGCGAGAAGTATACATACATTCATGAAGATTCTTCATTATTTAATTTCTTTAAATATAAAACAGGGCGATAATATTTAGTGGCAACAATTTGAAAATGATTCAGCTGTTTGTAAGGATTCAACAGAAAATGCAGTTTCGAGAATAACAGCCCTTCTGAGATAACGTCCATTTGGCCTAATAAAAAATATATATTTACAATTAATATTTCCATATATCGTTTATTGCAGAATTAATGCATGCAAGTTTTAAGACTAATAGTGTGTATTATTGTTGTTAAATTGCAATATGAATAGTTATTTAAACTGAAATAACTATTCACATTGCAATTTAATATATTATATTGCAATATTAAGGTCTATATAAAGACCTATTAATAAAAACAAATCATAGCTTGACTACTCAACTCTCCATTGAGATGATATCCACTTGAGGTCTTTATATAGACCAAATTTCAAGTATATAAGTTATCCCGTTGGTATATATATCTTTACTGAGCCTTAGTAAGAAATTTACAAATTTACGTAATTTATTTTGATACATTTCCAGTAACGTCCAGTAACATCTATCTCTTTCTTCCCCCCCCCCTGCAGTACGTTCTGAAATGATATAGAATTCGAAACATGGTAAACTGTCCGTTCAAACTCCTCATTTTGCCAAAGTCATCATGCAAATTTAAAGTAGAAAATGCCAGTTCAATGTATATTATCCATTTCAAAATAAATTCGGCATAAAACTTACTCAAAGTTGATTCACATTGTTCCTTATCATTGCTCTTTGTCATTGTTCATTGTCATAATTCATTGTCATTGATCTTTGCCATTGTCGTCGCTTCGTTAAATGCTTTGCAGACACATAAAAAAATCAAAATAAATTCAAAATCAAAATAATAAATTCGAATCAAAATCAATTCTCATTTCATTCTCTTAATTCAAGAAAATTCTCAATTCGTAGTCAAAGTCAGTATCATTTTTCCAAAATTAAAATCCTCATTCATGTTCAAAATTGTCCAAGTAATAAAGTAAATTGCAGAAATCAAAGCAAATTGAAAGTAAAATTCATTCGAACGTCTAATATTTGCTACAATTCTGAACTTGGTCAAAAGAGCATACCGAAATTTTTATCCCAAAAAAGAGACGTCAGTCCCGAATGGGATATTAGTCTCGAAACGCCATTTTGCGCTGAGTCACTGTAAACGGCTAATCACTTTTTGAATTATTGCCACCAAATATTATCGTCCTGCTTTATAGCTAAAGAAACTAAATAATGAAGAATCTGCATGAATGTATGCATGTTCCTCGTATTGGGAAAAAGCAAACGTACCAAGAGCCATCAAATTCTGATTACCGTAGTCCTCCACCCGAACATGAGCACCTGGAAGTCCGAATTTGAAATTTGTTTTATTACCTGTTTCATGTTTTGTAAAACTTTAACGAATTTTTGATTAACAAACTCAACGATTTCAAAGCGAGTAGTGGCAACACTGTACGGAATAAAACATTTTTATATCCAGCGCGCCAGACTGTCTGACGGAAATACGAAAGATATGCTGTTTTTAAATATTTTATGATTCTGCTGTTGAATCGAATTTTATGTGGCGTAAGTGCCAAGAACATGGTATTTAATAAATAAAGTAAACACGCAAAACGTTAATAATAAAGAGACAAATAAAAGTTTTGTAAAGCTATCATGATAATAAAACATAATTGATATGATGATTTGAGAAAAATGTCGGGGACTTCTAAACGTTTACTGCTATGAAATTTGTGTAATTTTGCTGTTGAATTGTATTTGGAGTAGGTGCGAAGAAAATGATGCCTAATAATAAAGCTAAAAAGACAGAAAAGTGGTCAGTAGCGGTGAGTGTAACAGCATTTTGGTAGACTGCGATCTCAGTGAGATCGCAAAAAATCTTAACAAACCCTTTTGGGAGAACTTAAAATCTGAAATCTTTCAGATTTTTATTTTAATATAATTTTTTATTTATGTATTTATTTATTTATTTTTAATTTTTAATGACTTCTCCTGTTTATACTGGTGTGTGTTCCGCAATCGTCTCAGCATCAGATTCTTAGCCAATGAATTGCTGAATGAAGCCAATGAATCTTAGCCAATTCAATTGTTAGTTTGTGAAACAACAGTCTCGATTGGATTTTTACCATATAATTGATACACAGTTTTCTGCGTTTCAGTTTTAGTTTAGTAGTATTGTATGCAGTTCAGGTTTAGTTCAATAATATTGTATTCTAATTCAGTTTTAAAAAATGTTAAAAAATATAAAACAAACATTACTGTAACGATTTCATTTACGACAAACTACAGTATGTTACTGTATTTAATAAACAATAATTTATTTAGGATTACTTCAGGTTTAGTTCAATAATATTGTATTCTAATTCAGCTTTAAAAAATGTTAAAAAATATAAAACAAACATTACTGTAACGATTTCATTTACGACAAACTACAGTATGTTACTGTATTTAATAAACAATAATTTATTTAGGATTACTTCAGGTTTAGTTCAATAATATTGTATTCTAATTCAGCTTTAAAAATGTTAAAAAATATAAAACAAACATTACTGTAACGATTTCATTTACGACAAACTACAGTATGTTACTGTATTTAATAAACAATAATTTATTTAGGATTCCGCTTAGATTTTACCCTCCAATTTTTTGTGCACATAATGTAAATGCGACAATAATGGCGCCACATTAATTAACTGACATAACAAATGTCAATCACATACGAGGAAGGTGTATCATCGGTATAATCGTTCTTAAAAAAAAAATTAATGTGTATTTTTTTAGCTTCTTCAATGGCAACAGCAACAAGTGAACGCAGAATAACAATCCTTCTAAAGCTGACCTAGACAGAAAAAAAAAAAAAAAAAAAAGGGGTGAAAAAAGACCTCTATTAAAAAAAAAGTTATTCACCACTAAAAATATAGATACACAACAACGGAAGCCAGGTAATACAGAATAGATAAATCCTTGTAAACCCTGCAGGGGGCGGACGCGACTGTCATGTTGCCATTCAATAGGAACAAAAGAAGCGAAAAAAAATATTATCGTTTGCCGTGTCACTGGGAACGCTAACCGGCACGCCTTTATATAAGAAGAGTTGTAGGAAATTAAAGGTGAAAAAAAATAAAGTAGGAAAACGATGTTACCTCCAAGACATTTTTGAGATTTTTAACGCTAAATATAATACTTATTGTTATCTGTAAGGTCTTGAAATAATAACAGGCTTCTCAGAAGTCTCAGGTTTGTTTCAAACATTGTTCGAAAGAAAAAAGCTATTTTTAAAAGACATAATATAATTAAAATAAGGAAATCTTTTCGTTTTATTACACAACTGAAACTACAGAACGAAAAGATTACGTAAGCATTAAAGATTACGTAAATAAATTAAACTTTTTAGTAATTACTGCTACCTGAAGCGAACCTTTACGATAAAATAATAAAAGAATTTAAAACAAAGCTTAGTTAATATAAATAAAAGCAATGAATTGAAATCAAGGTCATAAAATGCAATTTTTTTTTTCATCTAAAGATCCGTCCTATCCGTCCTTTCATAGGAGGCAAACTGGCCCACATATTAGGTGCTTCCATAACAAATTTGGTTCCCACCTCTGGCTTTAGTTGTGGCCAAGCCGAAGTCCGCTGAGGACCCGCCATTGGGAAAACATATTTCACCGATGATAGCATTTTGACCGCTCTTGAAAAATGTGCTAGAGAAATGTGTTTCCATTACCCGAAATAAAATATTTTTCTCTTCTAGGCGCCAGTTTATTGCCGTTCCGTAAAGTGATATTTAATTTTTCTTTGAAATTTAATCCGCATGTTACTGATTAAAAAAACTCAGCGTTTTTTTTTTTTTTTTTTTTTTTTTTCACTTTTCCTAACTGGTCCTGCCCGGTCATCAAAATGCTCCGGCCAGTACTACGCGGACTGGCCTTCACACCAGAACATTACCTAGCAAATTCGGTGCCATCCCAACACTGGGCTACAGAACCATCAGTTCTAGGTCTTCCCTAGAATGCCAGTGTCCGAAGGTTAAATCGTATAGATGATCAATCCGAAATTCTAAACCCCCAGGTTCATGAATTAACTAGCCGAGACTGCCTAGGTACAGATCCTAGACAATAGCTTCATAGAATTCCCTGCGTCGAACGCCTGGGGGGAGAAGATAATATAGAGAATCGATTAATTGGAACTTGAATAATCCGTTTTTTACCACTTTTCAAAAATTTATATACCTTCAGTTTCTTTTCGGGCAAAATGGAGATAAAGAATTATTTGGAATTCTAAATAAAGTATGTCAGAGGAAAACCATTCCAAATCTTAAGGTTTCAGTTTTGCAATGTATTAAAAAACTGATCAATCTTAGCAATTCATTGCAAACTCGTGTTAAATGTTTCCCCAAACTTAGCTTGGGTATTGTATTGTATTGGGACAGTATTGTTTTAAGAAGCTTTTGATAATTTCTACAGGTGTCGCTTTCAACTGAAAATAAATATACCGAATTTTTTTAATGTTAATTTACTGGAAGTTAAAATTAATTGCTTCTCAGGAAAACAGAATGTTCATGTAATTTTTTTTATGTTTAGCGAGAGCAATATATGTCTGGCAAGCAACCATATTAACATTTTCGTGCACAAAAGAGTTAATTAATTTCTCCGATTCAAATGTTTCAGAGCTTGGAAAATTTTTTCAAAATTTCTCGTTTATTTTAATGATAACAGAACTTTATTTTTTGGGGGTAAGAAAGAGTGAAAACTACGCAATGTACATATAAATAAAAAAAATCTAAGAAACTGACGATTCCTTACATGTATTGAGATACTCATTAATAATGAATTATGATTAATGAATACCATATATTCTTTTTCCTTAAAAGATGGAAGAACACTAATAATAAATAGGATATTATTTGAATTCCAAAAAATTCTGAAATATTTTACGTGGTTCACATTTGTTTTCGGGCGCTTGTATTTTTCGGTTTTATTTAGGCAAATATCAGTTCCTAAATATTAGCGAAATAACATTATTTTTTTTCATATATACATTATTATTTTTCATATATTTTTTTTCATATATATTCATATATATTTGATGATTTCTTTTAAAACCTGCTTCTTTTGAAAAATGCTCTTAAAAACATTTTGGTTAAAATAATAATAATAATAATAAAATCTCAATGGTTTCAGATTTTAAATTACGTCAAAAGGGGCGTTTTTTTAATATTTTGTGTGTTTTAATAAATAAAGATAGTACACCTAATAATAATTTTCTTCTCTGATGCTAATGATTTTATTATTAGCTAATAATTTTCTTCTCATTTAAACCATAAAGTTCAATCAAACAGCAATATCGCAAAGTAATTTTAAAATGAGCATATCTTTAGAATTTTCAATACAGAGTCTATCGCGTTGGAGATTTAAAAAAAAAAAAATTTTTTTTTTCGTACAGTGTTGCCATTTCTCGCTTTAAAATCGTTGAGTTTGTTAATAAAAAATTCGTTGAAGTGTTACAAATCCATAATAAAACAAATTTCAAAGTCACATAAGGGCTTCGGCCGCACCAAACAGAGTCGATATATATATATAAATATATTTATATATATATCGACTCTGTTACCCAGCTCAGTGATCTCAGTTTCTTTACTCTTATATGTTTGTAAATTGTACATTTTTTTGCTTTAAAAATGATTGAATTATGTTGTTTTTATCTTCCGGTTAAAGTTTTTATTACTTTAGTAAATCTCTATGCAATATTTTTAGAATTATCAACAATTTTAAAGTTGTTTAAGTGCCGCTAAGCCTAATCCTCTCTTCTTGATGGCGGCCATTGTTTGTTTACATTTGGAACAGAAGACTAGTGGATTTGTTGCCAATATAGAGAAACGTAGCCTCGCAACAACAAAAATAACGCCTTCATTTATTATTGCAAATCAAATCATGCTTAATCCTTTCTGGAATTTGTTCGATTAAATAAATGTTTAAGATTTACTTCGTAATTTTTAATATAGATATTTTGAGTTTTTATGCATTTTTGCCTTCTCGCGAAGTGAGAACTGAATTAATTGAATGAGAAATACTCAATCGTCTGTGAAAAACTGTTTCTTTTTTGTTTTGTTTGCTTAATTTCTTTTATACATCGTTCTAGCTTTATTATAGTATTTGAATAGAACATGTGGCAACGATTAGATAATTCTATTCTTTAAATGATATAAATTTTGTGCATTCTGAGTTATAATATGAACGAAATATAATACTGTTAAGTGAATCTAGTGCCAGAGTGTCGCTATGGTAAACAAATACTAGAGTGAATTTTAAAGAATGCATTTATTCTATTGTGGGTTATGCGCTGTAGATTTAATTCAATCCAATAAGTTTAAATGAAATCCAAGAAAAAATTTGTATAATTTAATATTCCGTACAAGGATTAATGCTGTTTTGGAGTAATAATTTATACAAAACATTCTGAAAATTAATAAGTATTCAGACACTTCGAATAAACATTTTATATTTAATAAAAGGATGAAAATGACGTGACATTTAATATTTTGTTGGATATCTTTTGGCTGAAATTACATTTTTCGTGCGCTTTGGCATGAATTCAACTAACGTTTTCTTATAAGAATATTCCATTTTGCTGTATTCCTACGTACGAATGGCTTTTAAAAGAGCTTTCGAAGAAGTGTCATGTTGTTTTCTTATTCTTTTTTCCAACTCGCTCTATATACGAGTATGTTCGCCAGGATTTAAGTGTGAAAAATACGGATGCGTTTTGATAACTTTAGAACAGTTGTTTAATAACCACTAGCGAACGTTTAAGTCTTTGTGCTTACTGATCGCTATCTTGATAGAACTTGAATATGTACTACATTCCAAGTTTTGTTGCAGATGCTTTAAGGTTTTTATTAAGAATACTATATACAGCTCCATAATATTTTCTTTAAAAAATAAATTTCTCGTCCCAGAGGCAATGAAACCCCCCGCAAAACATTATATTATGCCTTCACCTCCGTGCTGAAGAACTAGCAATAGATTTTTTCGTCGTGAAGTAATTCGTCCATCGAGCCGAAATATATTCAATTTTGACTCGTCTGCGAATATAACGTTATTCCAATATGATAAATCTTTGCTTACTGCAGATTTTTTGAGCGCCAGGCGTATTTTCTTTGCTTTTTTGCTGAGGAAACGTTTCCTACTTGTTGATCGCACGTTGTATCCGTATGACCTTCTGACTCTTCTAACAGTTTTAAGGTTAACTTTTATCGCAAACCTTTTTTTCTAAATGTGGTACAAATTTTACAATATTAATTTTTTAGGCTTACCTGATTTTTTATTTGATAAATCTCCGATTCTTTGGCGTTAGTTTGGAATTCTGTCCAAACTTCAGGACATTTTCAACAATTCCATGCAACTTCTGTGGTTCTAATACATCAGAGACAGCTGAATGTTTTTCGTCAAGGATTTCTTTGATATTTCGAACACTTTTGCCATGTTTAAAATGATAAATAATTAAATTTCTAACAGAACTTGTTGCTGTAGCGTCTTTCCGAGTTCACTTTTAACATGGAACTGTTAATATACTACTTTGCTAAACAAGGAATAATTTCCAAATGCAGGCGATAATTCTTGGAATATATTTTTATTTAAAACAAAAAATTATGACCGTTCACATCGTCTGCCAAAAGATTTCAAAAAAATTTTTGAGTGTTCCAATTATTATTATGTGATTTATTGAATAGCACTTTTTGAATAAATTATTTTATTACAAAGAATTTTTTGATAATACTTATTTCATAACATGCCAGGCTTGAAATACAGAAAAAAAAATGCATTATAAGAAAAGTTCAGGTCTATGTTTCGAAGTTCGAAATCGTAAAATTGTCTTGAATCTCTTGAATCCTTCATACGACATTAATAAAAAGCAAAAGGCAAAATACTTAATATCTAAAGCTTTTATTTAAAGCAAAATATTAAACCTGCGTTTTAAACAAAATTTAAAATACATTTTTCAAATATATATCGACATATACAAAGAAAATGCTAAACGAATTTAGTGAGAGAGAAACTAAATTAAAACTCTTCAAATTTGAGGCTCATTTTCCTAACGTAATTTGACAAAATATTGTTACGAAATGTCCAGGCGCGCTAAGATGGCTTTCCCGCAAAGCAGGTTTAGGGTTGCTATAAAATGGCAAGGGTAGTCAAGAATTATTATTTCAAGAGCTAACGCAGAGAAGCATAAAAGGGATTATAAGATTCCCTCTTTAAACTCTCAGAGCCCAAACGAAGTGATCGAGATCAAGTTAAAATTGTATCAGTCGCATTTTTTTGCACTAGCGGCGCTATTAAACTTAATCCTCATCTTTTCGTTCCTATCACTTTCCAAGGGTATATCAAAAACATAATTAATCCTACCTGACATGTAGACACTTTGTCGTTCACGTTTCTGGCACAAATTCTACCTGTCGAGCTATCTCAGTCGGAGTTTCCCAAGGGTCCCTTCTCAACCCTTTAATTTAATATCTATACTGCTAGAAATATCTATACTACTAAATACAAAAAACTATGCAATTATCTCAAACTCTTGGAAAATCCTCTGGCTTGGGCAAAGCAAGTCACTTACATTGGAATGATCCTCAAAAATTCACTAACATGGACCTACACATTACCTCTATTCTATTTCGATTTAGTTTAGTATGGCAAAGCACACGAGGGCTATCTACCTAAGGGGAAGGATGTCCTCGTGGAGGACTTTTTAAGGGAAACTGGACCGTGTACTCTTTACACAAGGGGAAAACCAAGAAAACGCCCATGCAGCCAGCCCGTTCGCCTGAATTCGAACTCAGGTAGAAGGTACCAGAGTTCAGCGATTTTACCGCTCGGTCGCAGGTGGGTTCCTCCTTTTTTTCTATTATCAGTAAGTTTCGAACTTGCAAAGCTAAATTTTTCCCTTTGATTTTTTGAAATACCGTTCTATCTATTGATAACAAGTTACTAATTTATAAATCCATTCTACGTCTCATGCTATTTTTGCATGCATACTGATTCGTAATGGATTGAATGCACGACACAGAACCGATGATAACTCCATAAAATTTATTTTTACCAAAAAAGAACATTTTACACCTCTGGAGCTCTCCACAAAAATATTCGTACAACTCTTCTCAGTATCACAGAGCACAATCAATATTTACACTTCAAACTACTAAGAACGTTGAACAAACAATGCAAAACGCGTCTAACAGAAGCTCACATGGAGATCTCCCAATACTCCGAACTTAACAACTCAGAACTGATGTTCTGCTCCCGGCCGTCAGAAAATCTCTAATACTTCCATTGCTCGAAGTTACTGGCAGGCCTATATTACAGTAACATATAGGGATCAATTATAGTTATTTAATTACAGAACCAGTTATACAAATAGCAGATCTGACTTTTGGCGATTTTTCGCCAAAACCTTTTCTAGCTTAGCGATATCTCGCCAACTTTGCGAAATAGCCATTTATTTCAATGTTAAATAAACTTGTCCATGTAATCTTATTTTTCCAACGCAGCTTCGTTTCTTCAGAAACACACTTCAAAACACAATTAGTAATTATCATTTCAAACTACTAAGAACACAAAGCAATGCAAAAAAAACCTCAAATGAGTAAGCTTGCACTGTGATCGCTCAGTACTCCAAACTGTGAACCCAACTGAGAACTGATACTTTGTCCTGTCTAATATAGTTTTCCCCCATCCGCCGAGAAATTTCTAGTACCTTCTATTTCAATTATAAAGGGATCAGACTATAATGTTGCCATGTTTGGCGACTTTTGAAGATTTTCTGCCAAATTTGGCGAGCAAAATTAGTTATTAAAACCATCGCCAGCTTGGTACTATCTCGCCATGATATAACCTTAGTGTTAAATGGCGTAGTAAAACCCCTGAAATCCTATTTTTCCGGCGAAGCGTCGTATTTCTGAGGCCTTTCATGTTACATTATATAAGAGATAATACAATTGGCATATAATTTCACTAAAATTATTTCAGAAAATTATGAAATATTCATAAAATATATAATATTTTATAAATATATTCATATAATATTTCATAAAATTCATATAATATTTCGTAAAATTATATAATTCATATAATGTTTCATAGAATTCGTAACAATATTTTAAATGGCATTATCTGCATTATACTCTACAACTATATAAAAAATTATATAGATGTATAATTTACCAATATATTGTCGCATTATTGTTATACTGAAGATAGTAAAGAATAACTTAAATGCGATTCAGTCCTTTTGTCGTAAAAGTTCAAAGAAAACATTTATTCGATAGGCGTGTCGCATTCTGCACTGGTACTACGTCATTCGACACAGCAGAAAATACACACACACACACACACACAAAAAAAAAAAAAAAAAAAAAAAAAAAAAAAAAAAAAAAATGCAACACATAACACTATCGGCAATCCTAAAAACATGCTGCTTTTAAAAAATTTTGTGATTTTACTGTCGAATTTTATGTGGCATAAATACGAAGATAGAGAACATATTCAGTGTTTCTAATTGGGCATTTCATGATTTAAATGCATTTTTAATTAAACTAATCTTACTAAAAATATACAAAATATTCTTAAGAACTATGTTTTTTGCTTTTAATTCTCTTCATTTATTACTCATTCGCAGACAGATTAAATCTGAAAGTTAAATATTTTGTTTAATTATTTTTAAATATTGAAATAGATAAAATTATTTTTAAATATTGATTGTGCTCTGTGATACTTGCTGAATAACAACACGCTGTCGCAAAGAATATAACGTTCGAAAACCATTGGTTTTAAATACCCGAGTTTATTGATTAAAACTGAAAGATAAATGTCATTTGCCGAATGGCAACAGTCTGGCCCGCTGGAGTAAATATATTTTATTTCGAACACTGTTGCCATTACTCTCTTTCAACTCACTAAATTTCTTTAAAAAAAATTCATTAAATTCCTAGGAAGTATAAAATAAATCAAAACCATATTCCAAACATGGACTTCGAGGTGCACATGGGCGGGTGGAGGACATCGTGCATCAAAATTTGGTGGCGCTAGGCGTTTTCGTTTTTCCGCAATAAGAACATACATACATATGTACAGATTCTTCCTTATTTAGAAACTAATAAGCGCCAACTGTCTAACAAATCGAATAACGCTTTAAATTAAAATGATAGAAAAGGGGGGACAGTTCTATCTCTCTCGTTCTACTGGGCTTATTGACGAAATTATCATGTCCGGAAAGCGCGACTTAGGATATACATTAGATTTATAAATAGCAGTTATTCTAACATAGGTATTTTGACACAAAATTGGACTTTTTCTGAAATGACATACCATTTGTTCTTCCATATTTCGATTGTACGACTCAAATTATGCCTAGATGTTAAATTTTGTAAAATTCTGTGCAAAATTTACGGAGAAATTCAAAAATTTATCTTGGCGTATTTCTTTCAGTTTGCGCCAAGAATAATTTACTTGGCGAACTTTTTAATTTATAGCAACCTAATTTTCCTTTCTTGTTTTGCATTGAAGACGAGCGGGGGGAAAAGTCATCTTTCATACCTTCAAATAATTTTAAAAAAGTGCGTAAACCATATTTGGCATTATTATCCTTCAAAAAGATGCCAATTATCAAACCGCGTCAGTATGTAATTTCGTGTATATCTTAGAAAATTTTGAATAAAAAACTGTAAATTTGTGCAGGTGTTCCTAAGAATACATCTACTTTAAGAGGATGTTAAAAATTTTATAACACAAAATTTTTTTTCGAAAAATTTATAAAAAATATTTAAAAATACAAGTTTTAAAAATAAATCATAAAAAATGTGCGAATTATATTTGGATTAAGCCTAAATTTTGAATTCTGAAAGAAGGAATCAAGTAAGTTTAATAAAAAAAGAGACATTAATAAATATATATCCAATGCAATTAACATTAAAGAACTAAAACTTTTTTAAAAAGTACTCGCGTGATTTTTACAAAATTTGTCAGTTTGACATAATTTGAATCGTAGAATCGGAAAATGGGAAAAAAAAAAAAATTGGCATGTCATTTCAGAAAAAAGTCCGATTTTTTGTCAAAATACCTGTGTTAGAATTATTGCTATATATAAATCTAATATTATATCTTAAGTCGCGCTTTCGAGACTTGAAAAAAGCAATTTGAATTTCATCAATTCAGCCCAGTAGAAAGAGAGATATAAAACTGACCCCTCCCTCTTTTCCCTCCCCCCAGCGCAGTGTACCTGTGTCATGTATAAAGTTCAACTCTTATTTTCAGTCCTCAATGATCTATCTCGTTTTTTTTATTGATGTTAACTCTTTCAGCACGCGGAGGCAGTTAAACTTTTTTGACTGCTCAATGATCTTAGTTCGTTTTTTAATTACTCTCTTTTGGAAAACATTGCTTGTAAACTTTGGTTAGTTGAGTGCGTCCACGCCATATATTTTTTTCCTCTTCACCTTTTTGAATCATATTAACCAAGACGCTGATGATACTGCTAACGCCGAAAATACAATTAAACAACAAACAATTACTAAAGTAGGCAAATGATGCTTTAAATCTCGTTCATCTCATAATATCTTAAATATAACATCAAAGCAGTTCGCAGAATGCAAATCATAAAATTAGATCATAATAATAGGACTTGTAACATTCTTAGGATTATATTCGAAATTTTTCGGCTTCCAGGTGCGTATTTTCGGGCGGAGGATTGCGTTATTCAGAATTTGATAGCTCTAGGTAGTGTTGTTTTTCACACTGCGAGAAACATACATACATTCATGCAGATTCTTCATTATTTAATTTTTTTAAATATAATCAGGGAGATAACATTTGGTGGCAACAATTTGAAAAGTAAACGCATTTGAGTGTTTCCGCCAAGAGGTTTAAAATACAGGTATATTATGTAAGCATTATTAAGAAAACTTTGAATCTATTCAAAACTCATGATGCAGCCCTTCTAAATTGATTCTGGCCCTTATTTCGATTTCAAAATTTTTAAATTAGGTCCTCCAGTGTTTTTACATATTTTTCACTGTGGAAGGCAGTTTCCCATTTGTTTTATTGACAATTCCACACGAAATTTTACCTCTTTGCGGAACCCCTCTTTTGATGATAATAATTAATCCTTGATGACATGAAGGATAAAGGCAGAGTGCCTAAGTGCGTCGTAATTGAACCCTTCCTTGGTCCTTGGCGTTACTCCATTTGTTACAATCTCCTTTGTTTCGACGCAAAGAGACGAGACTAATAACCCATTCAGGACTAACATCCCTTTTGGGCTAAAAGAAGAAGAAAAGAAAAAAAAAAAGTGCAACCTTTTTTTTTACAACTTGAAGCAGTAATAATTTTTACAGGTGTAGCTACGCGTAGCTAATCTGGACATTTGCATTCTTCATACACTTTCACCAATTTACATCCCTGATATAAATAGCCCAGCGAATGTCCCCCCCCAAAAAAAAAATGGCTGCATTTAACACTCTGTAAACGTGAGCATTGCTCAGTTGACTGCTTCTATAGTACGCACATTTTTTTCTCTTCGCCTAATATAAGATAGAGATTAAGCTTTCGTAATTCTAATATTCATCTGAAATTGTTTATATTTTATTTTAGCTTCTCTGTATCCTTATAATGCTAAGTGCTTATATTGAATGTAATAAAATAATCGTTAAAACTGCGATAAAAATTCTCAGACGTAATTTTTCACTTAAGAATTGAATAATAATCTATAAATAGAAGTACAACGTTTTTGCATGGAAGACGCGTATTGCTTGACCTTGCAAGGGCGAATGATGACGCATTTACGGCGTCAAATAATCTTGGTAATACCTGCAAAGAATTCAGAAGCAATTTTTTTTCTCTTCTTATGTTTATTTTGAGAAACACAACTAAGTTTATTCTAAGTAGATAACAAAACTATGCTGACTGTAGAAAATACCTACGAAAGGAATTTTAATCTCAGCGAAAAAAATTATAAATAAATAAATTCTGGTTTTATAATGAATAGAAATCTCTGGGAAAAAGCAATATTTTAGATAAAGTAAAAAAAAAAACTACGGGAAAGGAAGTGAAGACATAATCCAATCCTGGTAACATTATCCGTTATCCTGCGTTACATAACGGATCAAAAAAATTACAACGCGAAAGCATCCTGAAATAAACATATCCACGGGTGCACTTTAAAAAAAAAGAGTCTCTAAACAAACACGGGGATGAACAACTTATTGACAACGTGTGGGTGTGTTTGCCTGTTCAAGCAAAAAAAAAAAAAAAAAAATTAATTAATAAAATTGCAAAAGGGTTTTAAATTCAAGGGCAATCGGATGAACACAGTTGCTTGTAGGTCAACCCAGCTACAGTTCCTCCACTAGTTGGCCACGTGAATCATTTCCATAACAACACACGCTCCAAAAAGATTTTCTTTCCTTTTAAATTGTACTGCAGACGATCAGTTGTATTGGTTTGTTTATTCTTCGCTTTTTGCAGTTGGTGCTACTCTTAACACTTTCACTTCTACATTTTATTTTAGTTTTTTTATTCATTCATTTCCCCTTTTTCGCTCATTGTTTTATGTGACATTATTATTGTTTTCTTCATTGTTGTTATTATTATCATCATTATTACCCGTCGATGTTTTTTTTTTTTTTTTTTTTTTTCCTCTTCGCATTTTATGAATCGTTCGAGTCCACTTGTAAGCTAGGGCACTAGGTCGCCGCTAGGCGTCGCTGGTTTTCGGTCATTAATAATGACAAACGATAGTAGTTTTTCGCTGTTTTTTTTTTTTTTTTTTTTTTTTTTTTCTCTCTCTCTTTTATTTATTGAAAAGGGAAAGTTAAGAAAAAAATGGCGGTCTTAAAATATGATTTGTGTTTTTATTTTTTATTTGCATTTTATTATATTTTATTTTTTGTTCGGAGTGATTTGCATGCTCCAATGCCACTGAATCAGTGAAAGTTGCATCAGCGGACACAATCGAGATTTAAGTCTAGCAAGTTACTAGAACGCGACAATTTCTAGTGAGAAATATAAATATGTATGTAACACAGATAATGAAAGGAAGATTTGTGAAGAACACAAACAATAATGCGAAGAGAACTGAACAAACAAACAAAACAAAATCTGAAACGGTTTCAGATTTTAAATTACGTACAAATGGGCGTTTTTTAACATTTTGTCTGTTACCTTAATTTATTAAATATCATGTTCTTCGCACTTAAACCATAAAATTCAGTTCAAAAGCAATGCCGCAAAATAATTTAAAAATGAGCATATCTTTAGAATTTCCGATACAGTTCAGCACGCTGGAGATAAAAATGTCCCCCCCCCGTAGAGTTTTGCCATTGCTCGCTTTGAAATCCTTGAATTTGTTAATCAAAAATTCGTTAAAGTTTTACAAAATAGGAAATCGATCATAAAACAAATTCCAAATTTCGAATTTGGTCTTCCACATGCCCATATTCGCAGTAGGATTACGTCATTCAAAATTCGATGGCTCTAGGTACCGTTGTTTTATTACAATGCGAGAAATATGCATACATTTATGCAGATTTTTCATTATTTAATTTCTTCAAATATAATACAGGACTCTAACATTTGGTGGCAACAGTTTGAAAAGTGAAACGGACATTTATAGTGAACTAGGGCAAAATCGCAAAACGAAAACAGTAGTCCTTCAGCGACAAAGCCCCTTTGAACTAACAAAACAAAAAACCACTGTTATTACCTTTTCTATTGATAATCATATATCGATAACCCTTTTATTTCAACTTAGCTATATATTTTATCGATCTTCATTTGCCTTTTATTGACAAATCAGCTCGAGATCATTGATTTATTCTGCAACATCATTCTTCAATGTATAAAACGTCTAGGTTTTGAATAGTACAATAGTCTTCCATCAGCTGGTCAATTGGTTTTCCATCACTTAAAAATCCTGTGTATTCCAAGATGCCTGTATAAAACTCTGCATAATGTTTTAATTTTTTCATAATTTATCTATCATATATTAACTAAAAATATTTAATTTTCAATGATCTTCAAAGTTATTGGAAATTCATTAAAAATATTTCATTTTAAATTAGCAAAAGCATTATTTACCACAAATTACCATGCTTGCTATTTGTTTGATCTCAAAACATTGAATTTAAAAATGGTGGAAATATATTACTAATCTCAAAATATGGAGTCTGAATCTCAAAATAACGAATACTTGAATATTTGAATTTAAATCTCAAGATATTGAACATCGTATTGGAATTTCAAAATACTGAATATTATGCGTTAAGTATTTAATGATTAATCTCAAAATATTGAGTACAGAATTTGAATCTCGAAGTATTTGAATTTTAATAATAGAATGTAGAATTTGAATGTATTTTGAATGTAGAATGTTATGCACAATATTTGAATTTGTATCTCAAAATACTGAATATCGTACTTGAATCTGAAAATATTGAATATCAAAATAATTAAACGATTAAACTTAAAAAATGAATTCAAAAATCATAAAAATAGGTGATTTATTTCAAAATATTGAATATTTTACATTAAATATTTGAATTTTAATCTCAAAATATTTAATAGTTTAGAATGAATATTTGAATTTAATTTTCAAAATACTAACAATTATATCTGAATTTTAAAATATTGAATACTATACATTCGGTATTTGAATCTGAATCTCAAAATACTGAAATGGCTAATTTCAAAATATTGAACTTGAACGGCAGAACAGCGAATATCATCTACATTGATTATTTGAATTTGAATTTCAAAATATTGAAATGATTAATCTGAAGGTATTGAATTTGAAAATGATGGAAACTGATAATTAATCTAAAAAAACTCAGTACTGAATATGCATCTCGAAGTATTTGAATTTTAAAATATTGAACATTATGCATTGAACAACTGAATTTGAATCACAAAATGCTAAAATGATTAATCCGCAAATTTTGAATTTAAAAGAGATAGAAAAATGTCTTCTTTGCTTTGCACCAAATCTTTATTTTCATTCAAGATAACCTCTGTTATGCAAATGTCACATCTTGATCTCTGACAGTTATGCAAATGTCACATCTTGATTTCATGGAATTTACCAAACCGTTCACCGAGTCTCATAAAATTGCACAACAATTAATTTCTGAAAAGAAAATGCACTGTTTGGATCTTGGAGGGTCTGGAAAAACGTTTGACTCACTGCATGCCCATACATGCCTGAAACATGTCCGGGAAGGAAAATGGTCAGTCCATTCGAGTTTAAAAAATGCTTTTGTTTCCGCAAGAAACACCAAAGATGTTCGATGTAGTTATTTGAGATTGAGACTGAATGAATGATCAGTCAGTCTAAAAAAATATTAGCCAATAGCACCTCTAAACAGCCTTCCGTGGGTTTCCAAGGTGTCATCTACCTGTTGGTGATTGGTTAAAGAACCTTCGTCAAAGATATGCAACTCGGCGTGGCCATTTTTGATAATCCCAAGACAAAACATGAAATTACTTCCGTGGAAATGCGACTTGTCATGGACCAGCGAAGGCCAACTGCGGGCCCTCTCTCCCTCCAGATTAAAACATGCCAAAAATAGCAGCTCAAGGGTCATATCTGGAGTTGTCAGTAAACAGTATGCGATCTTATTCTTCTTGACGACATCACTGCTCTCAAAGGGGCCCCCTTGGAAGATAAAGTAGTGGAACAAAAACCACTAATTTTCTCGCATAAAGTCCAACTTCTTGAAGCCTTCTTTCAGCACTAGAACTGCTGATTTGAGTTTTTATGACAGCCTGAAGCTCTACAACCATCTCTCTTGTAATAGCTTCACGGTTCTTCGAATTAAAAATCGCAGAAAGTGGTTTTCAGATGCTGTTATTGTTCATGCCCCCCTTCCCCAGGCTGTCTACTAACTAATTCACTGCATAAAAAGTGATACCATTTTCTATATATAACGCTATGAGAGGTACTTACGTAGTTCTTTGATCTCCGCCATTTATGTTTGCTTGTTCCATCGAGTCTACTAATTAGCAAATTCTTATTTAAATTATACCTTTGGATCGTAGCTAATGAATAATGATCACTTACAGAAAACATATTAACTATAAGCAAAACTACATACCGGTATAATATACGTATGCGTCCAGTGTGCAACAGCTTGCCAATCGTATTTGCATATTTCCTTCGCATATGCCATGCATCTAGTTTTGTGATCAGTTCCAGATAGCCAACATAAATTATTACACAATTAAACGCCGATTGAAATCTTTAAATAGTAAGCATATTTTTAAGATTATTCTTTTAGCGTTTCAACACTATTGCAATTAATAACAGCTGTTTATACGATTTCTTTTAAATATCTCGATACAATTCGGCCAGCGGGCAAGAAGGCAGATTTTTCGGTGCACAAAACTGAAAGTTTACTTTTGGTCCTACTCGGCAAAAATACACTGAAGGTGCAGAAATGGAATTCACTATTTTGCTAAGTTTCAAATGTAAACAAATATGGCTGCTCTGGCTTAGTCGCACTTAAACAACTTTTATATTGTTGATAATTCTACAACTGTTGCATGCAGATAAAGTAAAGGCATAAAAATCTAAACCGGAACATAAGAACAACATAATTTAATCACTTTTAAAGCAAAAAATACCCATTTTACCAAAATGAGTAATAAATAATAAATAGAATAAAATAAGAATAAAAAAACTGAGCTCAACGAGCCGAGTAATAGAGTGGGTGTATATATATATATATACTGCATCAAATCTCTGTCTCTCTCTCTCTTTCTCTCTCTCTCTCTCTATATATATATGTATTTGAAACAAAGAGGGGTAAACAAAAAAGGCCGATTTGAAACAAAATGGGAGGTGGACAACTAAATGTTATAGCAGTCCCATACACAAAATATCAACGCTCTGAGGCTACTCGTTTCTGAGTTAGGCGAGATATATACATACGTACGTAGAGACGTCACAAAAAGTCTCTTCTGAAGCCATTTTAAATCTATCATATAATCCGTTTAGGGAAAAAAGTCCTTTATTCCATCCGTAAGTACAGATGTCACGCAAAAACATCGTTAAATTGCAACTGGTAGCGGGCAAAATGGATATTTTCGTTGAAATATGATACCCGAAATTTTTCATGATTACAATATTTCCCTTACTTCGTACAAGGATGTAAAAACTATATTAAATCAACAAAATACATTTAAAGTATGCGCGAAATAAAGCTCTGGGCATAATAGAGTAGTTATACTTCTTGAACCACATATAATCGAAACTGTATTACTACTTAAAACCACGGAAACTCTCTATAATAATTTTGTTGTTACAATAAATTGAAACTTTGCAACGATGGAGGAATTGAAATGTTGCTGTACCATTAAGGATATAATATCTTTCCGAAATACAAATATGAAACCAATTATATAGTCTATTCAAATTTAAGTAAATGGGTTATTTAACTAATTATGAAACTAATTACGAATATACAAAATGATTTAATACTTCATGCAAACATTAGAAAAGAGTAAAAGAGTATTGTTGTCTGAATTAATTGGGCAGTTATTAAAAGGAAATCAGCTTTGATTTAAAAATAAGAAACTGAAAAGAAATATTCTTCCTTCATACCAGGAAATATTCCACGAGAATTCTGTATTAAAAGTATTTTAATGGGTAGTATTTAATAATTAGATATCCATCTTATGCTGATTCACGGAAATATTCTGTTTTACAAAGTACGCTAATCTATTTCCACCTTTAATTGAAGTTGAAAAACAAAAATACAATGCAATTTTAAGGAAATAATTGATTTATTTTGATCATTTTTTTATAAAAAAATGTAACAAAACGTATCTGTTTTTATTTCAAAGAAGCTAAAATATGTAAGAGATATATTTTACACATCTGAAATGTATTTTACACATCTGAAATGTAGCCGAACCGTTATCTGGATAACAAGATACCCTTTATCGAGGGAAAATCCCGGAAGACCCTAATTTTTTATCTGTATAACTTGACACAACACTCTGTACCCCTTGTCCCTATTTCAAGACCTCTGATCGGTGCAATGGTTAGCGATGTAGGCTGCTGACCATGATTGTGTTGTGAAGGAACTTGGTAAAATGGTCGACGAAGGTATTTTTAAAGGGAACGATATAAGAAAATTTTTGGGAATTCCTGGACTAATTCATGAGAATGGAAAGAACTGTAAAGATACTGAAAATAAAAATTTCAGTACATCACAAACTACGACATTTTGGCAATTCACGCAAAAGTTTCTTCACCTGTCATTGTTCAGAGCTATGTTTAAATGCATTTCTTATGCAAGAGTTAATCGTCAGCGAGACAGAAACAAAGAAATTGTTAGTTATCAATTTTCTCAAAGGGAAACGAAACACTTTAAAGGTGACATAACTCAACAATCATATAAGGGAAGGAAAAACGAACTACCTAATACGAAATCGTTATCTCTTTGTGCTATATTAATAGCGTCATTTTTAGAACCACTAAAACCCAACAGAAATCTCAAACTGGAGCTCCTTCTTCGGATTGTTTCGGGATTCAAGCTGTATTAGCCCTTTGGATAACCACTCTGCTCTTTTCTGTTGAGGCCATCCTGCTAAATTCTCCTTAGAACAAAATCATCATCGCGATTCTTCTTGTCTATCAGAATTTTAAACCGTCTTCGCTTACAATGGACGAAATGGAAAGTAGGCTAACGGAAAAAAGCGAGAGGGAAAACTTGGCGCCGTGTAACCCCCTTTTTCCATCTTCCTTCGCCTCTCCATCCCGCCCGTTTGGACGGAATCATGCGTGCGCGGCGGTCACAGTTAAACCAACTGACCCAGCGACATACTTGAGGAATTTCCGGTCAAGTAACATTGATAGTGAAAATAATCGCCCGGAGGAATGGAGTACGTAGAGGGCAAGAAGAGGAAAAGGAAAAGGAGAATGAAGTGCGTGATGGTCTGGTGCAGCAGATTTGCAGGTTGTACACGTGGAGCCCCGAAACAGGATTTGGAAGAAGTTTAATGATGGGAAGGGTTCTATTGAACGCGTTTCCTGGCTGTGGCCCAGCAGGCCCACGTGTCTGTCTAACATTTGACTCTGCCATTCCACAAGGAAGTATGAAGAGTCTTCCAAATGGGAAGCTTTCGCCTGAATTTATTTCCCTGCCAGGGATTAACGGGAATAGTCTGACCAGAGGGGACAATTTGAAAAAAACCCGGTATCTTTTTTTGTATATTGGCCACTAATTCAGAAATAAGTCCTTTTTAGCAAAACATTCTTTTCCTGAGCCGGCGTTCATTGCTATTTCTGCCGCCATTAGCTTTTGGTGACGACAACATCAGATTGCTCCTTTCTTACCAAATGACCCCAAACGCATCCACAAACAGATAGAAGTTGAACATAACTGAGCTTCACTCGTCCGTCATCCGTCACTGCGCATCGACCAAGGCCCATCGACCGGATTGCAAATGCCAATCAAAGCGAATTCGCTCCCTGATTGGGGAAACGCATACGCACCTAACGCGTATGCAAGTAGTGAGTGTAAATTTAACATTTGGCATTAAATTTTACCCCTTTGCGGAACCCTCTTTTTGGCGATAAAAATAATTCTTTGATGATGTGGGGATAAAGGCAATAAGCCTAAGTGCCTTGTAAAAGAACACTTCCTTGGTCCTTGGTCAGTAGTGAGTGGAAACGGGCCTCAGGTCACGGGAGTGCCCGGCACCCTCACGAAGTTCAGTTTGCATCATGAAGAATGCCATCAAGATGCCGGGATGTCATGTTAAGATCTTTATAGATTTGAATAGTCCCCGACCTGCATATGAGTGCCGGAATTTTTATGAAATTGTCAGGGTGGCAGCACATGAAAATTACCCCATTTTATGGTATGAAGTAAACAATTACATCGAATAATTATGAATTTGCAACGAGCTATGACGACGGGATTTAAGTCAGTCAATTCAGTTCTCACTTCGCAGCAAGGCACAAATACACAAAACCTCAATCTTCAGTAAAAATTGTAAACTGTAGAAAGGCACAAAAGACCAATTAGAGTTAAAAATAGTTAAAAAGCAATTTTTACAATTAAAATTAGAGTTCGTAAGCTAAAATAAACAATTCATCCAGGGGGCAGGAAGACAGACTTTTCGCTGCCCCAAACTGAAAGTTTACTTTTAGTCCCTCTCGGCAAAAAGACAATGAAGTTGCTTCATCAACTGACTTAATTCGCTATTCTACTAAGAGTTTCAAATGTAAACAAATGGTGCCTCCGTTAGGCTTAGTACTACTTAAGCAACTACTAAATTTTTGACAATTTCAACAACTATTGCATGCAAATTAACTAAAGGCACAAAAACTTTATCTGCGATATAGGAGCAATTCAGTCACTTTTAAAGCAAAAACTTCACAATTTACCAACGCAGAAGGAAAAAAAAAACATGAGTTCATCAAGCCGTGTAACACAGTGGATATGTACATATATCTGTGTTTGGCCGATTGCAATCAAAAAGGAAGCTTGCACAACTACATGTTATAGCAATCCCATATACAAAATTTCAACGCTTTGAGACTACTCGTTTTTGAGTTATGCGAGCTACATACGTACGTGCATACGTACAGATGACACAAAGAAAAATCGCTTCTGAATTCATTTAATTCATGTTATAATCGGTTTTGGAAAAAAAAAAAAGAAAAAAAAGAAAAAAAAAGAGTCCGTTATTCTGTTCCGTACGTATAGATCTCACGCACAAACATCGTTGAAATGGAATCGAGAGGTGTGAAAACGGATATTTTCGTTCAATATGATACCGGAAATTCTTCGCAATTACAATAATTCCTTTACTTCGTATAAGGATGGGGAAAAAAAGTTTATGTCAACTTTCGACCATTTTTGGTTCTTAATTAAAAAAAAAAAAAAAAAAAAAAAAAAAAAAAAAAAAAAGCCAACAGCTCTGTTTCCGCTAATACTAAAGGATATAATACAGCTGTAAAAAATGCAGAAAACTAAACTTTTGCATAATAACGATCTATGAACACAATTAGGAAAGTGTAATTATTTCCACTAAGAAGATTTAAAAGAGCATTCTCTGATGATTTTTAAAAGCGACTTCCTGATTTTGATTTTAAAAACATCAGTTTTAAAGTTTAAAAATTTTCCTGTTCTGATTTTAAGACTTTGAAATTTCAAAAAAAGACAGTATAATCTTTCCTGCTCTGTTTTCATAAAACATTCCGAAGTTTACTACATCGGTTTAAAAGCAGCATCACTTTTCATTAGTTGAATTGATAACGTCTGAGTGCTGCCATCAGAACAATGGAAAATTTCCAAATTACTTGTTAACGAACAAAGGCACTTAAGGTTTGCTGCTCAACTGTAAAGTGAAAACAAAAGTATACATAGATAGAGAAATGTGTGTATAAAACTGTAGCTTGAAGAGTTCAGATTGTTATCTAACACTCAAAAAAAATGTTCTCCTTTAAAATGTTGATTTGTTTTTAACATTAAAAAAAAATAAAATATTTTAAAGCTTTCATATTTTATATTACCCCCAAACAAGCGGGTTTTTTTTTTTTTTACATTTGATGCGTTACCATTATTTATTAAATATCATGTTCTTCGCACTTAAACTATAAAAATCAATTCAACTGCAATATCACAAAATATTTAAAAAAGAGCATATGTTTAGAATTTCCGATACACAGTCTTGCGCGCTAGAGATAATTTTTTTTCCATACAGTGTTGCCATTGCTGGCTTTGAAATCGCTGAGTTTGTTAAACAAAAATTCTTTAAAGTTTTACAAAGTATAAAATAGATAATAAAAACAAATTTCAAATTCTAAATTTGGGTTTCAAGATGCCGATATTCGAGTGGAGGACCACGTTGATGTCTCTAGGGTAGCGTTATTTATTCACAGTGCGAGAAACATACATATTTATGCGGATTCTTCATTATTTAGTTTCTTTAAGTATAATGCAGGGCTTTATTAGTCGGTGGCAACAATTTTAAAGTGAGACGCCGTTTATATTGAACCAACAGAAAATTCTAAAACGAAATTCCGGGCAAATTGGCTCTTCGAGCTAAAAATTAAAATCAAGAAAAGCGTGCAAATATTTTATTTTCTTCTTAAATAAAAGTAATATGTACTGAAACTAAATTTTTATTGAATTAACACACGAGATTTAATTTTTATTATAGAATTAAAGTAAATGTAAATTAAAAACGGATTCCAGTTTTAAAAGTTGTGTTTGTTTCTGCATTTCCTTTTAAAGAAAATATGAAATAGTATAACTAGAAATATATCAGACTGTTTAAAGCGAACAAAATTAAAAACAGAAACACAAATAAAATGTTTGCAACCATATGATACTGCAAAATTTTGTCTCATCCAATAGACTTTATTCTGGATGCAGACGATAGCGTACACAAGAAACAGAGATATAAATTTTTCAATCCATTCATTACAGAATTTTAAAAAGTCTATTTTATTTATAGCTTCATGGTATAAAAATAAGATTTTTCAGAAAGGTTAACTCGCTTTCCATATAGAATGACTTAATTTACATTGCATCGAGCAGCCTACTGTTATAACACTGAAAAGAATGAAATAATTTACGCATCGTCAATTGGCAACAGCGTCTATTTATTGTAGACATGAATTTATGGCAAACTGAAGCAATAAATATATGGAAAAGACTTTTCTTCGAAGTGTTTAAAAAATTACTTTTCAAACGGTACTACTGCCTTTAGAATAACGGAAATGTTTTCTGAAGTAATGTATTGTTGTCACGTGTGTAGTACAAATGAGTTCGCATTTTTTATGTGTGTTGTTCCAAACAACCTTCGCCATTTCTTTCCTATGAAGTTAAATAAGATTTCTTTTGTTTTGGTACTTTTACAGCATACTGTATAAATTAAATCCTAAAATCCTAGAACATATAACAAAGTGAAAGTTAAAATAATAACAACTGTTTATTTCGTTTAACTTTTAACTCATTCATACCTGGCCTTGAAAGTGTTATAATATTAATAATTTACTACACTTTTAAACAAAGCCATTGTTTAAGCAGTGCAAAATAGCATTTCTTTAACAAGTTTAATTCAAAACGGTTGCTATAATTTCAGTATCAGTTATCGTTCTAATATGCTTGCAATAAAGATATCAAAATGAAGTTTTAAGTTACAGAATGGATTATTCCATTGTAGTTCTGCCTCATCAGCTTACTTTAAATACGCCTTTTGCACTTTTAAAATGCATTAAAATGTTTGAATTCTAACTCTGTCTAAAAGCTCTTGGAGCACTTTAAAATAGAAAATCCGTATGTTACATAATATAAAACACCTGGGTGTCATCCACAGTATAAAACACAATATATGATAGTAGTAAGCTAAGGTAACTTGACAACGAAAGTGACGTCAGAGCAAAGGATAGTGGCCTACATCAATTGCTATTATTGATCACGTGATCCAATATGGCGGCGTATTAATGAGGTGTCATGTGGACTAACAGTTTGTAGCGTCATACCTCTGGTGTCACGTGATTGAAGATGGCGGTGATGTAGGCTACACACTTTCCTGAGACGTCATTTTCGCAGCCAGCTTAGCATGGCTTTTTACTTATGGTCCTCTCTTCGTAGCATCCCATTACTTAAGAACTGCAATCGAACTACCAATCTTTAAAAGCTAATTTGTTCCGGAATTATACGTTTTGCTGAGTTTTTTATTGTGTTTGAGCTACTGAAGAAGCATAGCTGTACGAAGATAATTCAGTTTTGCCAGAAATAAATTTACGATATAATTTATTTCATGCAAAGCAAATTTCCATGCGGTCAGTCGAAATGATAGGTTGTACAAGATATCATTTTGATGGTGTATACGAGAAAAAGGAATTAATTGTCAGAGGTTTTCAGATTTCCGTGAACTTGGAACTGTCATTGGATCCCATAAACCCCGACGAATTGCTAAGCTCAAAATTTATTATAAGTAATAGTCATTTAGAAAGAGCGTAAAAGGGAAAATCTTTCTCTCGGACGGTACCAAATTCACATCGAATCTTGCTTAAAATAGACATCGTGCAACAGGTGGAACAGGCTGTTCTGGGAGTAATCTAAGATAATGATGTCCAGAAAGTTGACATACGAATTCTGTCTCATATTGGATCGGAATCTTTGATTAAATTAAAGCACAATATGAATTTTCTGATGGTGACGCCCAGAAATGGTTGTCATCTCTTTTGGACACGTCTGAAAATTCTCCAATCAAATGATCATCTTGCTAGAATGAATGCAAAATACAACCTATTCACACTCTCTGGACGTCTGGTGAACTCACGGTGTTCTGCTGCGACCACGGTGTGAGTTATGATATAACTCACGGTGTGAGTTATGATATAACAGCGCCTATTATGGGATGGTGTGCAAGGTCTTAATCGGATATTGTGTTCAAAAGCCATCGATGATGAAATTCTGAGAATACAAACTGTCAACATCTCATCACCGATACTTAGTGGTCTTTATTAGTCCGAATGGGCTTTGTCCCTGAAGGACTATTGCTTTCGTTTTGCGATTTTGCATTGAATCACTATAAATGTCCGTTTCACTTTTCAAACTGTTGCCACCAAATGTTAGAGTTCTGTATTATATCTTTGAAGGAATTAAATAATGAAAAATCGGCATAAATGTACGTATATTTCTCGCATTGTGATAAAACAACGTTACATAGAGCCATCGAATTTTGAATGACGTAATCCTCCTACGAATATGGGCATGGGGAAGATCAAATTTGCAATTTGGAAATTGTTTTATGATCGATTTCATATTTTGTTAAACGTTAACGAATTTTTGAGTAAAAAACTCAACGATTTAAAAGCGAGCAATGGCAACACTCTACGGGGGGGGGGGGGGGTAAAAAAACCCTTTTATCTCCAGCGCGCGAGGTTGTGTATCAGAAATTCTAAGGATACGCTCATTTTAAAATTATTTTGCGACATTGTTATTGAACTGAATTTTATGGTTTAAGTGCAAAGAATGTGATATTTAGTAAATAAAAGCAACACACAAAACGCTAAAAAAAAAAAAAAAAAAAAAAAAAAAAAAAAAACCCTCCTTTGGACGTAATTTAAAATCTGAAACCTTTCAGATTTTTTTTTTTTTTTTTTAGTCCAAAGGGATTTGAATCCCGAAGGACTATTAGTTTCGTTTTGGCATTTTGCGTCGGACTCATAAATGTCGGTTCACTTTTCAAACTGTTGCCACAAAATGTTAGAGTCCTGCATTATATTTGAAGAAATTAAATAATGAAAAATCTGCATAAATGTATGTATATTTCTCGTATTGTGATAAAACAACGGTACATAGAGTCATCGAATTTTGAATAACGTAATCCTCCAACGAATATGAGCATGTGGAAGACCAAATTTGAAATTTGAAATTTGTTTTATGATCGATTTCCTATTTTTTAAAACTTTGACGAATTTTTGATTAACAAACTCAAGGATTTCAAAGCGAGCAATGGCAACGTTGTGCAGAAAAAACATTTTTATCTCCAGCGCGTGAGTCTCTGTATCGGAAATTCTAAAGATATGCTCGTTTTAAAACTATTTTGCGATATTGCTGTTGCACTGGATCTTATGGTTTAAGTGCGAGGAACATGATATTTAATAAAGAAAGGTAACACACAAAATGTTAAAAAACGCCCCTTTGGACGTAATTTAAAATCTGAAACATTTCAGACTTTTTTTTTTTTTTTCCCCAATACAGAAAAATCCGAATCGTGGTCTTGAAGCATTAGAACCAGCATCTGTTTCTCAGCAATTCTTACATCCAGACATTTCCTTTAGAGAAGAGGTATTTTTCAAACTTTATGGCAGTGCAACTCAATAAAAATGTAAACAACTCCAAAAAACAATTTCGCGACCCCAGTCAGAGCTTCAGCCCTTGGTTATATATAATCAATTCAGACTTTTGGGGATTTCTAAATTTCCGCTATGTCAAAAAGGGCCGTTACCCATAGTTTGAATACCACTTCTTTAGAATAATCTATAATAGAGCAAATGGTATATTGTTCTGATGCCCTTTACTTAAGTTTTGCAATCTGCCATTATAGAAGCTATTCGTTAACATAATTTTTCAATCTTATTGCAAGATCGATTTTATAGTTTAATAATTTAAAAAAAAATAGCAGCTTCAAAAACTGTCCAAAATTTCTCCGTATTCTTAGATCGATCTTAATTAAGTACCATTATAGTACATCAAAAAGAAGGACATAAAAAGTTACATGTTTGACTATTATGCCAGATGAACATTGAAACTTTCATTTATAAATCATTCTGTTATCATATTCTGTAGCATTATTTACTATGTTTTCTTAAAACATAGTTTTACGTAAATATTGAAGTTTCGATCATGTTTAAGAATTGTTGAGTTATGATGTCATATTAATGCTGGAACACGAAAAATATGCAAATCCATCTCTGGAATTCCAACTCCCGAATACGAGTCGAGCGTGTTTCCAATTATATGACGAGGTATGAGAAAAGGAGGAAGAATCTCCCTTTTAAAAAGCGACTGCGAATTACAGTCTAACATTTTTTTCCCAAGCCACTTTAGAGTGATTTAAGAATTTTTCGATGTCAGCAAATCGAAGAAATCCGCAATGCCGCCGCTGAGATTCGAAATCTGGACCTCCGGAAAAAAGCGTCGAAGCGTGCTTCCTGCTACTCCATGAAGGTATGCGGAAAGGAGGGAGAAGATATTTTATATAAATAAAATTTATAAAATATATAAACTTCTGAAATATATAAATTATACCTTATAAAACTATCAGAATTTTCGGGGAGGGAGCCGTTTCGCTAGAGGTAGAAAATACCTTATACATTCATGTCCATAAATTAAGGATAATGCAAAATCAGGCAAAGGAAGAGTTAGAAGGAAAACAAATTTGACTTATTTGTAAAGCTTATTTATTAAACACAAGGTAAAGAGCAAAAAAAGATGCTATATGTTTGATATTATTAAAATTATTAGCGATTTTTTCTCCCTGGAGCAAATTACAAAAAACACCTATTTACAAAAAACCAATATTACATGGTTGGTATGATTGTTAATACATTCTGTGTCTCCCAGACAATTACAGTCCGTACAACACCTAGGCATGCTGAGTATCAAATTATCGATCTGATCTTGGGGGATATTACACCACTCAAAAAAATAATGCTCTCCGAAGTTCCGTCAGACATGTAGGAGGAGGTTGACGGGATGCAACTCGTCGGCCAAGCATATCCCACACGTGCTCTACTGGATTCAAGTCCGGTGAGAATGCTGGCCAGTCCATACATAGAGCCATTCTGTTATACGGGTGATATCCTCCGATCGAAGGCATTCGCTTACGATGTTTGCACGGTGAGGACGGGCGTTGTCATCCATAAACACAAATTGTGCGCCCATTGTGCCCCAAAACAAACGTACATGTTGTTCCAGAATGACGTCCCGATAGATTTGGCTTGTCATGGTTCCAATTTGAACATGCAGCTCAGTTCTGGAACCCAGAATAATTCCACCCCAAACGAGCACTTCTGCACCACCATAACGGTGTCGTTCAATGATGTTTTCTTGGTGGTAACGGGTACCTGGAGCTCTCCATATGAAATTCCGTCGAGAATCAGACTGCAAGCTAAACCTGGACTCGTCGGAAAACATCACACAAGCCCACTGTAGCGGTGTCCACAATGCGTGCTCCCTACTCCAGGCTAACCGCAGGCAACAGTGAGTTGCAGTAAGTGGAACGCATCTGACAGGTCTACGAGCATATAGACCAAACTGCACTAAGCGTCTGTACACGGTCTGCCTTGAAATTGTCGTACCAGTGGCTGAAGAAAGCTGAGGAGACAGGTCTGAGGCTGTGCTCCGCCTGTTTCTTTTGGCAGTAACTGCCAAATACCGGTCCTCATTCGGCGTTGTAACTCTGGGGCGACCTGTACTGTAACGTCTACTCACATTACCATCATCTTCGAATCGTTGCCAAAGCCTGGAGATGACACTCTGGGCAATTCCAAGTTCGTCTGATACTTCCAGTTGGGTACGCTCACATTCCAGATGGCCGATAATTCTACCATGTAAAAAATCATCCAAATGCGTTCTTTGTGTCATAACTATTCGGTTATTGCACTGAAATGCTTATAAAGCGCCTGCGAACAGTTTTACTTCTTTGCCTGTATTCCTTATATATCACTCTCTTACACTCTCGTCATTGTGACGTACCATCGGTGTCATCTGGTTACTTCCTGAAATTTGCATATGATTCATGAAGATGTGTGTAGTGATTTTACAGGTGATATATTTATTTTAGAGTTCGATTTCCGCGTGACCCCGAATTATCCTTAATTTCTGCACATGAGTGTAGAATAACAAGATGTAACTCTCTCAAATCGAAAAAGGAAAAGAAAAGAAAGACCCTTCTTGCTACACTTATTGTTTTTGTTAGAAATATATAGAACTTAGTTAAATATATATATATATATATATATATATATATTTAACTAAGTTCTATATAATAAATAGATAAATTATATATATATATATATATATATATAATTTATCAAGCAAAGCAGTAATTATAATTTTAAAAAAACCAATTTTGGTCTAGAAAACATCTTGCGCAATATGCTGCAAAATAAGTAAAATATAAAAATTGTAGTAAGCTCGCCTAAAAGTTACCAAGAGCTGCTGATATATATATATATATATTAAGCTCAAAGGAGCAATTTTCCTAGAAGGGCTATTAATTTCGTTTTGGCATTTTGTGTCATCCATTATAAAACGGCGTTTCACTTTTCAAATTGTTGCCACCAAATCGTAGAGCCCTGCATTATATTTCAAGAAATTAAGCAATGAATAAGCTGCATACATGTATGTAATGTTTCTCGCCCTGTGAAAAAACAACGGTACCTAGAGCCATCAAATTTGGAATAAAGTAATCCTCCTCTAGAATATGGGCATTTAGAAGTCCAAATTTGGAATTTGTTTTATTGTCTGTTTCATATTTTGTAAAACTTTAACAAATTGTGGATTGACAAACTCGACGATTTCAAAGCGAGCAATGGTAACACTATACGGAAAGAAAAATATTTTATCTCCAACGCACAAGAATGTATATCGGAAATTCTAAAGATATACTCTTTTTAATTATTTTGGGATATGGCTGTTGAACTGAATTTTATGGTTTAAGTGCGAAGAACATGATATTTAATAAATATAGGTAACACAGAAGACGTTACGAAAACGCCCCTTTGAGCGTAATATAAAATCTGAAAGATTTCAGATTTCTTTTTAATTTTATTTAATTTTTTCCCTTTTCTTTTCATGGCCCATATTCAATTGTGTTTAAATATTCTGTTACTCTTATACCGTGTTTTTTGACTAGCCTGTTATGTGTTATCTCATATTTTCAAAATTCTAATATGAAAAATAGATTATGTTACTGTATAGTGTGAAGTAAATGAAAAATGGTTTTATTGCAGACCCATTCAATTTTTATACCTCCATTTGACACATTCTCTAAAGTCAAATAATACATATTATTACGGTAACAGAATATTTAAGCGAAATCTTCAAATTTAAACTAACACAATTAAAAATTAAAAACAGTTACATCAAATATATGACGAATGTTCAACTAGTTAACGTCTTAGATTTGTCAAAATCTCTGGCCATCTCAATATAATCAGACGATTGTTTTTCTAACTTTTCTCATTATTTTCAGAGTTGCCTAGGAACCAGCAAAGACAATCTCTATCTTACCGTTGCCAAAAATATTTCATTTATACCAAAAATAAAGCAAATTACTAAAATGCAGCAAGATATATGAAATATAAAAGCATAAATGCAAAAGTGTTTAGTTTATGAATTTAGAATGGAAAAAAAGAGAGACAAAGAAGCAGAAGTAAGATAGGAAGTAGCAACGAGAAAATATTATGAGAAAAGATTACACATATCTTTGCTGTCTGCACTTTATTAAAGATATCAACAAAATGAGCAAAATTTATCATTTAACCAAACGGCAGTTTAAAATTAATGAAGAAATTAGAGCTACGTCTGATCTTTATTTAAAGCTATATATTTTTAGACAAATGTATATTTATATACACTGCCCTCCAAAAATTAAGGAACAACATGGTTTTTCGTGTCTAATTTGAGAAGGAAGCAACATAGAAACAAGAAATCTACAGCACATGTTCGCTAAACAGTTCTTTAATTAATGACACATAGAATGTTTCTAAAGTTCAATACAAACATGACATACAACAAAAAAAATTGCGCTCTTGGCAGAGAAATCAAGTCTTCGAGAAACAGTATGTCACAGTTTTTTGAGAAAAAATGGGGTGGTAACATTACAGAAATGGGTTCCAATAAGCAATATGTCCACCCCTAGCAGCAATACATTGGCGGCAGCGACGTTCCATGCTGTCAATCAAGTTGTCGGTCAGTGAAATGGAAGCAACGACCAGACACAGAGTAATTCTTGTTCAAGTTCTTCTAACGACCTTGAAGGAGGACTTAAAGTGTCTCCCAAGGTAGTCCCAAAGATGCTGTATCGCATTCAGGTGTGGAGATTAAGCTGGCCATTCCATCCGTTCCATACCATAATCCTCAAGATATTCTTCAACAACCCGAGCTCGGTGCGGTCGCACATTGTCGACCAACAGAAGAAACCCAGTACTACCAGTAACAGCAGCATATGAGCTGACATATTGATCAAGGATCCCGTCTCGATATCTCACACCGGTCAAAGTTTCTCCATGGAACACATGCAGGTCTGTGTGACCACTCAGAGAGATCCCAGCCCAAAGCATTATTCTACCACCTCTGTAACTGTGTCTTTCCACAATGTGGGATTGGTTGATTGTGGTGCGTTGTTCCCTCCAGACCAACTGACGAGCTGAATCACTTTCCAATGTGAACCTGGTCTCTTCTGTGAAGAGAACAGACGCCCATTGTTGACTGGTCCAGAAGACGAGTTCTCTTGCCCATAATGAATGGCCACCTCTTTGTCCTCGGGTCAAGGGGACACAAACAACTGGTCGTCTTGCATACAGACCTGTATTGTGCAGGCATCTACGCTCTGTAGTAGCTGAGATTCTTGTTCCTGTTGCCACTAAATTATATGAGCAGCGGCACAGTAATGTTACTCCTCCTTCGGGCCGAAAGAGCTAAATAACGGTCTCCCGCAGGTGTTGTAACTCTAGGTCTGCCTAGAACATGTCTTCCAGACACAGAATCCTCGGATTCAAACTGATTCCGTAATCGGTGGACCAAACTACAAGAGACATTGAAACGTCTAGAAGCATCAGCTAGTGCCATCCCCATTTCCATCCATCCGATTGCCTGCTACCCCAACGAATCGGGCAAACGACTTCTCCTGGACATTGATAGACTCTCCTGGATATTGTCCACGAAACTGTAATAACAACTAAAGATCAACACTCGCGAACAAAAATTACAATTTTTGCATTTTTTCTCCAACTCCTATATAAGTAAGTATTCATTTTTGTAAAATAAAAGTAGTAGCTCTTGTTTTTGCATATATTTTCTTAAACTTCATTACTGTCATGCATATGAATTGTGAATTTAAACGTTACTGGCGTTTTTGTAATGGTGAGCTTTGAAAAAAACATGCTGTTCCTTAACTTTTAGAGGGCAATATATTTTATTTTACGCTTTTTAGTTTACACAGTGCGAAAAAAAATAACACCAAATTATTGCCATCGTACATATGAAAATTACTTTTTCTGATCAGCTGAAGGTCAGTGAAGGACGCATGACGACATATTTTCCTCAGGGATATCTAATTTATTCAGTGGCGTAAACCTATATACAACTCATTTTGAACTTCTCTTTGACAGACGATCTCATTTAACTTAAATTCGCGGGGCTGCTTGCTACCAATGAAGAATTTAATTTTTCCTTATAAAAATTCTTCATTACTAGCAACCGCAAAATAGGTTCAGTTTCGAACTAATTTAAAAAAAACCATTCAAAATTCTACAAATTACGTTAAAAATTTCAAAAAACTTTTCATTTGGAATATTATTTTTTGGGGTTATCCAACAAAGTAAAGATTAAAATTCTGCGATGGTTAGTTTGACTGCTGAAGAAGATTTACTATGAAAAAAAGTCAGCATTAAATAAAAAAAAAATACGTTTACAGAATTTTGGAAACATTTCCGTGGAAGTTTGCAATTGCACATGCGAAAAATATCTTTAAAAAATTGTTTTATAGAAAAAGTCAAAAGCTATTTTTAAAATTTAGCCCCATAACCAATAATTCCCTCCCAAAAACGAATTAAATAAAATGGTACAAAAAATAAAACATAAATTCTATAGAGATAGAGAAAAATTCATTTCAACTTTATTTCTTATCTATCAGCTTAAGCGAAATAAGTTCAAGTAGGTTTCACTTATTTCGAATAAATTCCATTCACTCTTTTAAAATAAAAAAATAATAATAAACTTGATGTATACACCACGTGACTACCTTGTACGGCTTATTAAGTTATACATAATTTTTTGCTGCGCTTCATTTAAACTTATTTCCTCGATTTATTCTAACCTAAACGAACTCTTAAAGCAAACTGAAAATGGCGTCAAAAATCCCAAATTTTGAAAAAAGCATGGTGCATTCTTGTTGTACGATAATCAAACTTATTATAATTTTATTTTTCCTTAACGATTATAAAACTTTTCTAAATATAAATATAGGAACCTGGAGACCTTATCAAAAGTTCGTTATTTTTCTAAATATTTTTTTCTGAGTTATGCGAGGATACGTACACGTCTCGTGATGTGTCACATCTGTGATACCTCATCTAAAATATCATTATTTTGGTGCCATTGAAGAGATTCATAAGACAGTCAAAATAGGCTTTTCAAAACATGGCTTTCAAATATGGCTTCCAAAATATGAGTTCTTAGGAGGAATCAAGCAGCTTTATGAAAGTGCCAAACCTTGTTTAGATTAAGAAGCACAGCCGATACGCACATGAGCAAAACTGTGCACTTTTAGAACAATCGCTTGAAATAGGCCAGTAACAATATATTAACTAGGCCCACGATGATAAGGTCACAAGGCCAGAAATTTGTTTACTATCTTTATACTTTGTTTATTTATATATTTGTTTATTGTACTTCTTACTTTGTTCAATTCGCAGCAAATATTTTATTTTAATGTTTATAGCTACTGAATTTCCATATCTAAATGCTCAACGAGGAAAACATTTTTCGTAACATACGAACATCAAAATGCAAACAAACTTCTGGCAATATGACATCATCATTATAGGCGGAGTTCATCTGGACTATTATTGGTCAAACTCAAAAGGTTGCTCTAGCAATGTACACTTCGTTTATACGAAGCTCAGACAAGAGTGAGACTCAAGACGCTCAGACAAGAGTGAACGACTTAGAAGAGGTGTCAAATTAGCTGAGAAAAGTTAGAAATTAATTTAAAAAAAAATAATTACGGTTGTAAACTAAGCTTGAAATACGTTAAAAGGCACAGATTTAAAATATCATATTTAAAATAATAAAATTGTATTTACAATATTTATGATAATTTGCAAGTATTACATTCTTGGTACATCTTTCATTCGCTCTGCCATATAACCTAGTTTTCATTAATTATCTTTCCCAGCCTGGAAATAAAAATTATAAAATGGAAAGTATGAAGTTTTCTAGAGACATTATTATTATTATTATTATGGTTATTTTGTGGTTATTTTAAGCAGAAGACATGAAAAATTAGCAATGGCCTTGCCAGGACTCGAACCTCTCGATATGCGCCGAGTGTGTTGGCCATTACATCACGAAGGTATGCTAAGAAGGCTGAAGAACTACCATATTGTCTCTCCGTTTCTGTAGTACGACAATTCATGGTATCAACATAACAAGTTCAAATATGAATGAATTGATTCGTTTTATTAATTTACCACAAGTAAGTTTACCACAAGTTTTTTAGTAAACATTTTCATCTCATTTTTATTCTCCAGACATTTGTACTAAATGCAGTTTAGGTGAATTAAATGAAGACTTCATGGTGTCGATTTGTTCTCAAAAGCATATAGAGTTAAAATTTATTCCATCGTATTAAAGTTGATTTACGTTCTTGGTAATGAGCTTCATAGACTAAACCTGCTAAGGAAACAATACATTACCAATATCAGTAATTCTCGTCTGTTTCCCTTAATCTCAACGACAACTCTACAGCTCTCATTTCGCCATAAGTTTGCCAGACTTCACTAACTGTCACCTAAAATTTGTTTCGGCAGACTTAGTACTCTGGAATGGCATCTGGAGGTTAAACAAGGATGTTTAAGAATGAAGTGACCTTATTATCGGTATCTTTTCGCGTAAAGTTTGGCTTGCTCCACTTATAGTTAAAATTTCGCTATTATATAAAGGTACAGTTTTAATTTTTTGTCTTGATGTCCCATAAACTGCAATGGTGCAGAAGGGGCTACTTCTCGGAATTCAAAATACTATATGTTCTTATACAGGGTGGTCATAAAAAACTTCCCCGATATACGAATTCCTGGCGGCTTATCCGCTCAACCAATAGAAATGAAATTTCAGATATTGTTATTTGAAGGTATGCCCTCGATATTGTGATGATTTAAAATAATACAGTTCTCGTGGTTCCGATTGCAGTTGTTTGACGAATCAGATGAATCGGTACTTTAATTTCATTATACGTTAAGATTGGGAAGTAAAGAGACTAGACAGGACTTGTTGCCAAGACATGGTCTTTGTTGCCAAACTTTGTTAATCAGACCTGCAGAGAAAAATGTTAAAATGATGTCTCCAAAAGACGCTGACAGTTAATTCTGTGGCATAGCGTACCTCAAAATACTTTCGAAAATTACATGTTGCCGATTTGAGTGTTCGTAACTCGAAAAGTGATTCGTAATCTGAGCCGTTTTGTCCTTCCTTGTACGAAGTAAAGCAAGTATTGTAATCACAAAAAAATTCTGGGTATCATATTTCAACAAAAATATCCATTTTGACCTTCATCGAATGCAACTAAATTATTATTTTGCGTGACATCTGTACGTAAGGACAGAATAAAGGACTTTCATTCCCCAAAAGAAAATTATAAAACTGATTTGAAATGGATTCAAAAGGGATTTTTTCGTGGCGTAAGTACGTACGTACGTATGTACATATGTATGTATCTCGCATAACTCAAAAACAGTAGCCTCAGAATGTTGGAATTTTGTATATAGGTCTGCTAGAGCATGTAGATGTGATATAGCATGTAGATATATAAGAGTATGTATGTATATATATATATATATATATATATATATAACATACATACATACATATATATACATACTCTTTTGCAAAAAAAATCGAAGCACCAAGAAGGGCTTTTGCGAGTGTGACGAAATTTGGTATGAAAAACATCTTGATCGAACATGCAAATGATCAAATGAACAGGAATTGTGATCATAGCGCGCATTTCTAGTGCGCAATTCGCAAAGTATAAAACCAGTAATAGAGGCGGAAAACTTATCTTTTTTTGTTGCTGCCATTGCAATTCCGTAAAGAAGCAACTAAAGATGCCATTACGACGATATCGAAGACCTTACATACAACTAAACGACTTAGATCAGAAGTCGTTTAGTTGTATGTAAGGTTAATCGTTGATCACATTGTAGGGTTGCGTGAAGCTGGGTGGTCATACCGAGCAATAGGCCGCCACCTGCAGAGTACATGCACTGCTCTGAAGATGTTGGCAGCAGTGGTTGCTACAAGGAAATTGCCGACGAAATGAAGGCTCTGAAAGGCCAAGGATCACAAATGCGAGGCAAGATAGACCGAACCGCCCCAACGGTATCATTGTCGACTATTCAACGACTATAGCCACGTATATACCTCCCGTGGTACCGTCCACCATCTCACGGGCTTGTCTGAGGCGGGGTTACGATTACAGAAGCCTTTAAGACGTTTGCCTTTGACCCCACAACATCGGCGGTGTCGTCTGGAATGGTGTCGCAGCCGATCATCATAGCTGCCATCAGAGTGGCACCATATAATGTTCAGCAATGAATCCCGCTTCACTCTTGATGCAGATGATCCCCGTGTTCATGTCTGGAGAGGACGAGGCGAGCGGTCCCAATCAGCCTTCGTTTTACAAAGGCATACAGCCATAAGCCCTGGTGTGATGGTGCGGGGCGCTGTTTCTTATGACAGCAGGTCATCTTTAGTCATCCTCCGTACATCTTTAACAGCTCAACGATATGTTGATACCATCCTGCGGCCGTTTGAATTACCCTTCATGGCACGTCATCCTGGGTCCATTTTCCAACAAGATAATGCCAGGCTACATACCGCTCGCATATCTTTGGACTGTCTCCGTGCGGCTGATACTCTTCCTTAACCAGCCAGGTCACCATACCTTTCACCAATCGAGCATGTTGGGGACATGGTAGGCCGCCAGATTCGGGCATCACAAAATATTGCAGATCTGGAGCGACAACTGATGAATGCCTGGCAGAATGTGTCGCAGGATGACATTAGGAACCTCTACCACTCCTTGCCTCGACGAATTCAAGCATGCATTGTCGCAAGAAGCGGTTCAACCAACTACTAATTTGAACACTCAATGGGTGATTATGAGCCGTGAACAGGTACTATGAAGTTGATTTTTTAATCATTTTATTATCTGTGTATGAGCTATACACATATTCAACTTCATCAGAAACAAGCACTTCCTTCAAAGTGCTACAATTTTTTTTTTTTTTTTTTTTTTTGCAAAAGAGTGTATGTTATATTACCACTCTATTACACGGCTTGGGGATCACAATTTCTTTGTTCTTATATGCTTGTAAATTGTGCATTTTTTTATGTAAAGATGACTGAATTAAGTTATTCTTATCTTCCGGTTAAGGTTTTTATGCCTTTATTTAACCTGCATGTTTTAGTTCTAGAATTATCAAGAATTTAAAAGTTGCTTTAGGTGAGTCTAAACCTAATTTTTTTTTTTTTTTTTTTTTTTTTTTTTTTTTTTTTTGCCATAGCAGCCATATTCGTTTGTATTTGAAATTTAGCAGAATAGTGAATGTAGTCTTTCTGCACCTTCAGTGTCTTTTTGCCGAGTGGGACCAAAATGGAACTTTTAGTTATGTGCACCAAAAAATCTGTCTTCTTGCCTGTTGGCTGAATTGCTTGTTTTGGCGTAGAAACTGTAATTTTAATCGTAACAAAAAAAAAAAAAAAAAAAAAAAAAATTGTGAAAGGTTTCAGATTTTAAATTTCGTTTAAAGGAGAGTTTTTTTAATGTTCTGTGTGTTACCTTTATTTATTAAATATCATGTTTTTTGCACTTAAACCATAAAATTCAGTTCAACAGCAATATTGCAGAATAATTTTAAAATGAGCATTTCTTTAAAATATCCGATCCACAGTTCCGCGCACTAGAGATAAAAAGGTTTTTTTCCCGTACAATGTTGCCATTGCTCGCTTTTAAATCGTTCAGTTTGTTAATGAAAAATTCCTTAAAGTTTTACAAAATATGAAATAGACAATAAAAAAAATCCAAATTCTAAATTTGGGCTTGCAGATGCCCATATTCGGGTGGAAACGTACGTTATTCAAAACTGAATGGCTCTAGGTACCGTCGTTCTATCACAATGTGAGAAGCATACATACATGTGTGCAGATTCTTCATTATTTAATTTCTTTAAATACACTGCTCAAAACAATTAAAGGATATTGTAAGTTTTATATAAAATAAAGATATAAGCGAAATTTTTTTTGTCGAAAATGGAAGAAGAGAATCACAAATGCAAATTTTTCTGATTTTCAAACTGTGGAGTATGCTAATTTTGAGTTCGATGTCCAAAACGTCGCTTCAGCGGCAGCGAATGAAATTTGACTTTCAACTGAGCAAAAGGCAATGAAGACAAGGATGATCGGCATTCAGTGACTGCTTTGTTTCGATGAGTACGATGTCTCAGCGAAGTCATTTAACTGATTCAGAAGCTTGGAGAGTTGTTGGTAGGTTAGAAGGGGGCCAAACTCAAGCCGAAGTAGCGCAAGCCATTGGAGTGTCACAAAGTGTGATTTCCAGGATCTGGAACCGTTTTTTGGAAACTGGAAGTGCAGGCCGAAGACCAGGGCAGGGTCGTAGACGGGCAACAACGCCCAATGAAGATCGTTGTTTAGTGTTAACGACTCGGAGACACCGAAACATGAATGCTACTCTTCTCCAACAACACCTTCGCTCGGCTACTGGCAGCACGGTTTCAACTCAGACTGTCCGAAACCGACTCCGTGGTGTAGGTCTGTATGCTCGCCGACCGATGGTATGTGTTAGACTAATATCAAGGCATCTTCGCGACCGCAGGGAGTGGGCAACAGAGCATGTGAATTGGAGGAGAAATGAATGGAGCAATGTTCTTTTTCTGACGAGTCCCGTTTTTCTGTTCATCGTGATAATAAGCGTATTTTCATCTGGAGGGACCGTGGCAGTAGGAATAATCCTGCGTTCGTGCACGAAAGTGTCAGATTTGGCGTTGGGGGAGTGTTGGTGTAGGGTGGCATCTCCATTGACGGGCGCCCAGACCTCTACATCATTCGAGATGGACCTCTGACTGGTCGCCGATATAGGGATGAGATCCTCAGACTTACGCTGCAGCAATCGGAGATGACTTCATTTTAATAGACGATAACTGCAGGCCACATCGTGCTAACCTGGTAGAGGATTTCCTTTTCGAGGAAGGAATCGTACGAATGGAATGGCCAGCGTGTTCTCCAGACATGAATCCAATAGAGCACGTTTGGAACGCTCTAGGAAGACGAGTTGCTGGCCGCCAACCACCCCCACAAACTCTCCAAGAACTGGAAAGAGCTTTCCTGAAAGAGTGGGACAGAATATCCCAACTCATGATTAATAGCCTCATTGTTTCCATGCCTCAAAGGTGTTCAACGTTGCTGGCCGTCCGTGGAAACCATACCCCCTACTGAAAATGATTTACTTTGAAGAAAACACCTTTTCTTATTCTTTTTTCTCATATGCACAAATTGTGCTTTTTTTCCTTTTGTACACAAATGCGCAATAAAATGCGTTTTTTTCTGCCAAACATGTGTAATTTATTCTCATATAACCTACTACGTCTGTCGACCATGTATCAATCAGCTAAAACGTTTCACAGCCACAAGATCCACCTAAAACCGCAATATCCTTTAATTGTTTTGAGCAGTGTATAATACAACGCGATAATATTTGGTGGCAACAATTTGAAAAGTGAATCGGATGTTTATAATGAACCAAAGCAAAATGCCAAACCGAAAATTATAGTCCTCCAGCGCGAATTGCCTCTTTGGACTAAAAATTGTTTTTTAATTGTTTTAATTGTATTTGGTATTTTATGTTTCTCTATATATTTCAATTTTTCATAAAGATATTTTATGTATTTTTGCCTTGCCGCAAAGGGAGAACTGAATTAAATGAATGAGAAATGCAAGTCTAACGAAATTCAATTAAATAATTTGAAATGAAATGCAGGAAAAAATGGGTATAATTTAATATTCCGTACAAGGAAAGTCATGTAGTGTGCACATCAGATTTTTATTCATATTATTTTCTCGTGAAGGGAGGAGTTCGAGATTCGCGGTTTTTCTGTATTTCCTATTTGCAAAAAGGTACCTTTCAGCGATTTATATTTAAAAGCTGAGTTTGTTGTAAATCATTGCATCATTTCCCCAAATACATATAAAGCTACGATTAAAATGTTATAAGAGTTAGAATACCATTTCTCAATCTGTGGCCCTCAAAGCCTTGTGGCTCTTCTAGATTTTCAAAAATGTGCTGTTATTTGTAGAGAAACAAGATTTTACATCATTTCTTGCTGATGGCATCTGGCTAAGTACACTGATATATCTTTATCAAAACTTAATGCTCAATTTACTCTACAAAACTAAATTAACTAAAGCTCAGTCTACAAGTAATTCTTCTGGGCACTGTTCTTAATGTCCTTGCATAAGTTAAGGAGTTTGAGAAAAAACTTAGGTGTGTGGTGTAAAACAGAGAAGTTTAGGTCCGTGGTTCCATTCCCGGCGAAGGCAGTTGCGATTTTTCATCTTTCTTGCTTCCAAAGATATACCTAATGTCTCTATAGTGGAGCCCGAACTAAAAGGGTTGTTGGATGAGGATTCTCCACACCCAGGATTTGGCGATTGGTTACCCTGAAAACCCCAGTAGCCCCTTTAAAAAGGGGCGTATATAAGGTATTTCTCAAACTTTCATAATGTGCCTTTGTTGTGCAGTGGTTCTGCACGCTGGGCCGGTATTCCAGAGGTCCGTGGTTCAATTCTCGGCGAAGGCGGATGCTATTTTTCATCTTTCCCGCTTCCAAAAATATACGTAACATCTCTACAACTTTTGAAATTGTTTCTACCAAATATAGAGCCCTGCATTGCTCGTATTTATACCTAGAGCCATCTAATTTTGAATAACGTAATCTTCCATCGAATATGGGTATCTGGATTCTTCCACTTACCCACATTCGGTGGAATTCCAAATTGTGCAAATTTGGAAAATTCCAAAATTCTAAATTGTGCAAATTTGGAATTTGTTTTATTATCTATTTAATATTTTGTAAAGCATTTATGAGTTTTGATTAACAAACTCAACGATTTCAATGCGAGAAATGGCAATATTGAACGAAAAAGAAAAAGCATTTTTATTTCCAGCGCGGGAGACTGTGCATCGGGAATTCTGAAGATATGCTCATTTTAAAATTATTTTGCCCTATTGCTGTTGAATTTAATTTTATGGTTTAAGTGCGAAGAACGTGATATTTAATAAATAAAGGCAGCACACAAAACGTTAAAAAAAGTCCCTTTGAGACATAATATAAAATGTGAAAGGTTTCAGATTTTATTTAATTTTTAGTCCAAAGGGACTATTAATTTCGTTACGCATTTTGCATCGAAAACTTTAAAAGGCTGTATGACTTTTCAAATCGTTGCCACCATATTTTATCGATCTGTCTTATACTTAAAGAAATTAAATAGTGAAGAATCTGCATAAATGTAGGTATGTTTCTCGCATTGTGATAAAAAACGGTACCTAGAGCCACCAAAATTTGAATAACGTAATCTTCCATAGAATGTGCGCATGTAGAAGCCCTAATTTGAATTTGAAATGTGTTTTATTATCGATTTCAGATTTTGTAACACTTCAACGAATTTTTGATTAATAATCTCAACGATTTCAAAGCTTGCAATGGCAACACTGTAGGGAAAAAAAAAAATCTCTAGCCCGCGAGACTTTGTATCAGAAATTCTAACGGTTATTTTAAAATTAATTTGCGATATTGCTGTTAAATTGAATTTTATAGTTTGAGTACGTAGAACATGATATTTAATAAATAAAAATAACACAAAGAACGGTAAAAAAAATGACCCCTTGGACGTAATTTAAAATCTGAAAACTTTCAGATTTTTATTATTTTTTTTATTATTATTATTAATTTTTTTGAACTTGTGCGAACTTAGTCGGGAAATTTTGCAGACTGCCGTGCAGTAACACCGCACGCAAAACGCTTAGTGCCCAATAATGTAATAAAAATTCCAGAAAAATTAGAATTTCTGAAAATGCATAGCCATCTTTTGCTGAGTTATCTTGAAATAATTTTAAATTAAATTTCTAGAGAATATGTCATTTGTTTACTATAAAAAATTTCCTGTTTTTAAAGTAAGCAAGCACGGTAGATATTTCACGTGTAACAATTACCTCATTAACAACTGATTCGTAAATATATAAGTACATAGAAACAAAGCACAACATATTGTGCTTATCCTAGAAAGATACCGAATTCTGCCTCACTCTGATCTAATTCAACATCCGTTAACAGCAACAAAAAACGATACGCTGTATGTCATATTAAACATAGCACTTTGGGTATGCATACAAAGTACTTCTGCGGATTGCAATTTGCATGCGGTATTTTATTTTGTGGCTTATTTTAATTGTTTCATTCCTTCCCCCCTCTTCCCATTTAAGATCGCATCCGCCCAATTAATATGCAGGGATTGGCGTTCCAGTTACCCACATTCAAAATGGCCGAGAGTGATGCGCGGAGGAATTTCGGTTTATTTTCCACCAGCAGAGTTAGTTAATAAGCAGGTTCATTTAGCTTAGCTAATTATGCATTCGTTCGGAGTGTCATCATGTAACGTCATGCGCTCCTTTCCCTTTTTATGGAAAACGGTGTGGAAAATGAAACATGACGTGAACTTCTCGTTCTCGTGAAAGTTTATTCGCTTATTTAACCGGAATTTCCTCCATATAAATACACATACGTATACATATATATAAAATTATATATATATATATATATAATTTATTTCCTAAACAGTATTGATTAATTGATTATATTATCTCCTAAGTTTAATTAAAGTAGAATTATTTTGTGATCCATACTGGTAAGTGTGAATCCATACTGGTAAGTTATATTTTGAAAGATGTTTTGAAGTAATTTGAAAGCAAAATGTTAATAATGTTTTAACGGGGACTGGAGTTAAATCATCATGAAGATTAAAATTTCAATTGTAAAAGGAAAAATTAAAACATGTAATCATTGTCATTGATCGGAAATTAGTTGACTTTTCAAGGGGAACAAACCAACTCCCGTTCAATGAACAATAATTGATAAAAATACGTAAATACGAAAGTGTTTCGTCTTTACTCGAGTTATAAGTTAAAGCCAAACCGGCAATTCTAGTCAGGCCAAATATTTCCGCGAAAAGAAGGAATTATGAACCAATGTTGATGCTCAAAGAACTTATTCTTATGAAGCATTTTAGTCAATTCAATTTGGAGTAAAAATCAATTACTGTAGAGAAATCCTATTTAACTCGAGTAAGCGTCCCCGACACTTTCATGTTTATGCATTTGAGTACTATATTATTTGTAGAAATTAAACATTGGAAATTTTACAATTTACAATTACAAATTACAAATTTTACAATTGAAATTTTAATCTTCATGATGATTTAACTCCAGTCCCCGTTAAAACATTATTAACATTTTGCTTTCAAATTACTTCAAAACATCTTTCAAAATATAACTTACCAGTAAGGATTCACACTTTTAAAATAATTCTACTTTAATTAAACTTAGGAGATAATATAATCAATTAATCAATACTGTTTAGGAAATAAATTATTATTAACTAACTTTGCAGCAATTGCGCAAGTAGTAATTACTTGTATTCGCACTAAATGGATTTAAGATCATACAACATATAAATATATATATATATATATATATATATATATATATATAATTAATAAGCTAGGTAGTAAGTACAAAAGACCAATTTAGTCTAAAAATTTTTTTTGCGCAATACGCTGCAAAATTAAGGAAATGAGAAGAGAAATTGTAATTAGCTCGCCAAAAAGTTACCAGGAGCCGTGGCTCCAAGAAAAAGTTCATCACAGTTTTTTTAAAAAAACAATGACATTGAAGGGTGAAAAATTAGGCTACACGCGAAATAAAATGTAAAATATAAAACACAGTAAAATACTAATCGATGGAAACAAGTTAATGGCAAAAAATACAGTAAAATACCTATCGATGTGATAAGTGAAAAGTTAAAACATATAAAAAAAACCAATCGATGGAACAAGTTAAAACAAATAAAACAAATAAAAACATATTATAAATTATAAAGCGGAAAATGGTAAATTAGCTCAATTCGAGGTCCAACCTGGCTTTTCAAGGGAAATTTCTGGTTAAACGTCGAACCAAGTTAACTCCATTACGCGTTTCGCCGAAACAGACAATTGAAACTTTTGCGTTACGAAATTTTTAATTAATTAGATGAATTATCCTAAAAAAATTTTTAGTCTCAATTCTCTGTTCCAATTTCCCGACGCGTCCGCACAAAATGATACATTAAGGTGTAAAAAATGTAAATGCAACTCCGAAGTACAGCAAGTTTCCTATTCCTTATGGATTAGCATTCTATGCAATCGAAATCCTTCCCCTTGAATATACAATCTACATTCTACGTCATCAACATTTGCTACTTTTTTTCTTTTTTTCTTTTTTCTTTTTTTTTTTTTTTTCTGTTTTAATCACAATGAAGCATCAAGTATCTATGCCATCAGTTTTCTACTTTCTACGTTTCAGTGTTCCTACATCAGTATTCTCAGTTTGCTTTTATTACAAATATATACACATATATGTATCATTTATGATCTCAAATCATCACTTTATATAGTTAAATAAATAGATACATATATATATAAAGCGATCGATCTTTTACCCACTATGTCATTAAAATCTCATACAAAATTATTGAAATTTTTCAACTGAGGCTACTTTGACTACTTTCAGGCTACTTGATTGACAGGAAATCACATGTTCACCTGTTCGGGTCCTCCACCAGGACATGTGCACCTCGAAGCCCGAATTTTGAATTTCAAATTTGTTTTCCGTTTCCTCCATATTTTGCTCAAATATAAGGAACTTTGGATTTAAAAACTCAGCTTTATGTTGCCATTCATCAGAGCAGAAGGTATGTATGTTTCAAATTTAATAAAATAACTCAACGCTATAAAACAATTGTGCACCCGCTGTGGAAAACGCGTATATATGCCTTTCTAATTTTTTCAATAAACTCAACGGTGTATAAGAAATGTGTTGCCTCCGCCCGAATTAAAATATTTTTAACTTCGACGCGGCAGTGTGTTATCATTCAGCCAAGCATAAGACTGTATTTCCTCGCATATTTTCCCCCTTAGATTTATACCAGGTTCTGAAAATTAAAAAAAATATTCGTGTAATTTTCAGTTTCCATAGTGTGTTCAGAGAGCTTCCCTAAATTTTCAATTTGATCCGCCCATGCAATCATTGTTTCCGTCTACTAACAAAGACAAACCTTCGCAAACTACCTGCGAAGGTTACTCCGAACCTTTCATTTCTAACTGTTGACCTCAATACAAGAACAAGCCCATCACAGCGAAGCAAGCACAAACTACGATTTCATTCAACTGGACCTTCTCTAGTTATCTATGGAGGATTTGAGGTTTGAGGAGTAACAGAGACATAAGAATGGACGAGATTCAAGTTATAGGAAAGAGATTTTATTAGGCATTGTAATGTTAGTATTACTACTTATTCTTTTTGAAATGTAATTTTCTTTTAAAGAAAGAATATTGTAATAGTTACCTGCACTTTATCTATGACTACTTTTCATTGTTTTGTGGTTACTGTAACCATTTCCTTCGGAAATTAAACTATTTGCATTTTTCTCCTCTCGATTTTCAGATGGCAATAAGTAAAAAAAAAAAAAAAAGGAGGGAATACGAGAGAAAATATGGCACTTTAATTTTTCTTTCAAATTTATTTTGTTATTAATTAACTAAATGATTTAAAAACAATAAAAGCAAATTCCTTTAGTTATTATTAACTATTAGCTGGTTTCACTAAAATAATTATATATTCTCTTTTTTATAATAAATATAAGCCGCTGATTGTTAATAAAGAATGAATAATAACGTGTTCAATTTCCGCTGTAAAGTTAAAGTTTTTCAGTTGTAAAATTATCAACAATTAAAAGCGGCGGCTAGGCCTAACTCGGTGGCTGTTTGTTTACATTCGAAAATCTTAGCAGTTAAATGAATTAACTTAGTAGGTGCACCAACTTCAGTGTCTTTTCGCCCAGTGGGACGAAATGGTAACTTCAAATTTTTGTGACCGAAAATATTGTAAATAATAAGAATAATTTATAATTTTGAAAATTAATAAATTTGAAAGAAAAATTAACGGCTTATTGCTCAAAGTTTGAAAAATAATTAATTAAAATAAATTTTAATTACTATTAACCGGAAATATTTTCAGATAAATGGTTAGACACTGCATTGCTTTTTTGTACTTTATCTCATTAAATTAATAAGTTCCCAATAACATTTATTGTTATTTAAAATTCTTTTTCTACTTTTCGATGCCAAAATGGATACTTTCGCGTATATCCTCATAAAACATTTGTGAATGTTTTCTTGTTCTGCGCCACAACACTAAACTTTTATGCTTTTCCGGGTGCGCAAGTGAATCCGGTTTGGAGTTTTCAAAATTTAATAACAAGGGAAGTAGAAAGCAGTTTAAATCCTTCGCAGTATAACTATATTGCATACTTCCCTGGGATATATGCCTGTGCTTTGTAAAACGAGCTCTACAAAAGCGAACACATGTAGCATTTCAGTAGACTAGCAGAATTAAATTAATTCTTAGGGGTGAGCAACAAATATATAAAATTCATCATACGGGATCTTGACGTAAGGAGAAAATTATATCAATAAAAGCTTGTGATTTAACATATCTTTACCTTTCTTATTAATAAAACTGACACCAAATTGTGCTCAATCAGCCATGAGCAGAAATGGATTTAATTCTTTTTCTATCACATAAAAATGCTTTTTACCAATAATTTTTATAAAGACAAGGATGACACCACCAAAACGTATATTATTGTTACTTAAAACATTTATGTAACTGTAAGTGTTATGTAACATTTATGTAACCTAAGAACAATGATTGCGAAAAAACCCAGGAATTTTTGTGTAAGGAGCGTTACCCTAAAAGGGCTTTTAGTCTCGAAACGGCATTTCGTGTTCAATCAACTAAAAGCGGTGTATCACTTTTCAAATTGTTGCCACCAAATATTATCACCTTGCATTATATTAAAAAAAATTAAATAATGAGGAATTAGAATACATGTATGCCTGTTTCTCACATTTTAAAAATAACAACGGTACCTAAAGCCATCAAAATTTGAATACCCTAGTTCTCCACCTGAACATGGGCACCTGGAAGCCAGAATTTCGAATTTCGAATTTGCTTTATTATCTATTTCATAGTCTGTAAAACTTTAACGAATTTTTTATTAACAAACTCAGTGTTTTCAAAGCGAGCAGTTGCAACTCTGTAAGGGAGAAAAAAAACTTTTTATCTTCAGCCCATGAAACTTTCAACCGGAAATTCTAAAGATATGTTGTTTTTAAATATTTTTACCCCAAAGAGAGATGAGCCTAAATGCACTTGAAACGTGTATGTGTTTATAAGTGGGAAAAACGCCTCTTTGTGAGTAATATAAAATCTGAAATCAGATTTTTTTATTACTATTTATTATTTTTTTTAATTATTACTAATTTCATTAGATCTTAACATTAAGAAGAAATAATAATTTTTCGTTTTAGTTCAGACATTTCCTTTTTAATTTATATATAGAGAGAAAGAGATTGAATTCCTCTTCTATTATGTTCCTTTTCTTTAAATTTCATTGATTTTTTTAAACTGGGGTATTGCTTGCTTGAAGAGTTTTGGTTTTAACATTTATTAAATTATTTATTGCATTTATAGGATTACTTAAAATGTATTATTAATGAAAGTCTTTGTGAAAAATTGTTCTAAATTTCTTACTTTATATATATATATTTCAAGGTTCCTTCCCCCCCCTCCTCCGATGAAGTGACATTGAGAGTGATTGAACTCCTCTTCTGTTTTTGTTCATTTTTCTTTTAATTTCATAATTTTTGAAGAGGGGTTTCGATTGTTTGAAATGTTTTGGTTTTAAAAATTTTTAATTTATTATTGCATTTCTATGATTATTTGAAATTTATTAATTATGAATTTCAATTTCTGGTCTTTGTGAAATATTAGTTCTAAATTTCTTACTTTATGTCTTTAATGATAATTTTTCTGAAGCTTAATGCGCGAAAATAACTAACCATTTTTGTGTTTTGTTTTCAAAAGAATTATTTTGTAATATAATATTGTGATGTAGCCGTTTCTCAATAGACACTAATGCCGGCTAGCTTTAAAAAGGATTTATTAACAGAGCAGACAGGAACGGTTACAAACAAAAGAAATATACATAAAAATGGAACATATACCAAATGGAACATCAAACATTAGAATAACAGAGACATAGTAAACTATTATCATGGCGGCTAGAGGTCGACTGACTTTTTTTCATATCGCCACGAGATGGCGTTTAAATAAAATAGTTCGGTTACAGTTCATGAGTTCATGGCGTTGAATAAAATAGTTCAATTACACTTAAATAGTTCTGTTACAATATATATATATATATATATATATATATACTTGTATATTTAGTATCTTTATATATACATATACATATTTCGTATTACCGATTGCAGTAAAAATGGGAGGGGCACAACAATATGTTACAGCAGTGCCATATACAAAATTTCGATGTTCTGCGGCTAATTGTTGTTGAGTTATGCGAGGTACAAATGTACGCATGTACGCTCAGACGTCACAAAAATTCCATTTTAAATCCATTTTACGATTCATTTGGGGGGAAGAATCCTTTATTCTGTACGTACAGATGTCACTCAAAAAAATATTGCAGATGGTCAAAATAGATATTTCCGTTGAAAATTGATTCGGATTCCGTCAAAACAATTTTTTATTAACAAACTCAGTGTTTTCAAAGCGAGCAGTTGCAACTCTGTAAGGGAGAAAAAAAACTTTTTATCTTCAGCCCATGAAACTTTCAACCGGAAATTCTAAAGATATGTTGTTTTTAAATATTTTTACCCCAAAGAGAGATGAGCCTAAATGCACTTGAAACGTGTATGTGTCGTAAATTTGTATGTAAATTTTCCGTCGAAATATGATACACGATATGTTTCGCAATTACAATATTTCTTTAATTTCCTACAAGAAAATAAAAAGAATGAAAATATTTATAAAGATAGTATTTTAAAAGATAAAAGGATGATTTATTATTATTTTCTCATAACTCTGCTTAGCCTTCTTTATCTTTACCGTGTTCATTTCCTGTAAAAGGTAGCTAACTTATTGTTATTAGACTGCAATTTAACTCCCTAAACTTTACTTTAAAATATTTTACGAATTCGTTAAGTTTTCAGTACATCTATGACTAAAATTTTAATTTACTGGAAAATTTATAAAAATTCTTTGTAGAGACATTATGTGTTTTTGGAAGCAGGCAAGATGAAAAATTAGCAACGCCTTCGCCGGGAATCGAACCGCGGACCTCTGGAATACGCGCCCAGCGTGCAGACCACTACACAAAGGCATGCCAAGAAGACGGGAGAAATACCTTATATACTTCCCCTTTTAAAGGGCGACTGGGGTTTTTAGGAGACCCAATCCCCAAATTCTGGTTGGAGAGAATCATCACCCACCCCCCTTTTAATTCGGGTGCCACTGTAGGGACATTAGGTTAATTGGGAAAGCTGGAGAGATGAAAAATATGCAACGCCTTCGCCGGGAATCGAACCGCGGACCTCTGGAATACGCGCTCAGTGTGCAGACCACCACACCACGAAGGCATGCCAAGAAGGCGGGAGAAATACCTTATAACTTAATTCTATCATAGAATTTTAGTTAATAATGTTTAATACTGATATAGAAATTTTATAATACACACACACACACACACACACACATATATATATATATATATATATATATATATATTATTAAAGAGTTAAATTTAATTAAATTTAATAAACTTGAAAATAAACAAACTTTTATAGCTTTAAATTACTAAATAAAAAATAATTTGAAGTTATTTAAAAAAGCAGCAATAGTATCTAGAAAGAGCATGCATCCATTGATGTGATTAGTTAAAGTGAATTACAGTACACCAATGATCTAGGCGTTTGTGTACGAATGATCTAAGGTCATCTATGTTATCCTTTGATTTAATCAATTTCTACTGTTTTGAACTATGAACTGAAAACTAAAATTCTCGATTTCTAAGAAGAAATTTAAACAAGGTCAAAGAATTAATGAAACTTCCCTAATAAAATACTCAAAACAATCTGAATCTCGTTGACCATCTCTGTTGGACGGTAGAAACAATAACACGACACTCACGTGATGCGGCTCGACCCCGAGGGAGTCCCATCACAACAAGCGAACTGACCCCCAGTGCGAAACAACCCCTTCTCCGCTCCCAATTTCGAACAATGCCGGCACATTAAAAAAAGGAACACAAACTCTCTTGCCTAATAAACAAAACCTCTGCGAAACAAAACAGAATGCCGCTCGTCGAGTGATAGTTATAATAGTACTCGCGCGCATTAAAACTCAATCGCGTTCAGTCCCAGTTATTCAATCACGCGGAACGGGACACTTTCTCTGCGACTGTCCGATTTCTCTTGATCCAACTGACAAGTGACCCAAGCAGAGAATTGTGGGAATTGTTTCAAGGTGGAAGACTAGCCATTCGGAACCTACTTGTTCCTCGCGGCCTGATGGGGATCTAATATTAGTGGGGGCTCACCCCGATGCTTGGACTCCTGGAACGATGCAATTCCGATTAGACAATCAGATGAAAGGGTGAATACTGTGATTCCGAAAGTGAGTGTTTATGAAAGTTATCGAAGCATACAGAACAATCCGCGAATTTAGATATCACGCAGATAACAACTTGGTTTGGTTTATACATTCACTATTTCTTGAAATCTTATCAGCTGTTTAGGATACGCTAATGCATCTTAAGCATTTTGGTAGCATAGCTATTTATACAGTAAATTATATACTAGCATCTTCAGACCTCAGGTTCTTTCTCAAGTATACTTATTGTATATGATCACACTGAGTTGAATCACATGCATTGAATTATGTACTACATTGAATACAATCACGATCACGCAACACGCGGTGAAATGAAGAGAAGTAGTATGCATCTTCGGATCTTCGCTTCCCACTAAATCAAAAGTCGGCAGAAATATTTCAAAATTTTATTTTTCGCAAATAATTAGACATCCAGAGTTTTCATTTTTACTAAAACAGTTCCCGTATTTATATTAAATGATGGTACAATCTAAACAGAAATTGATATTATACTCATTTTATGGCGTTTGTATATCGTACAATATCTTAAATTTATTGATTAATCGTTTTTAAATCTAATTATTTAAATCTTTTATTAGACTTACGTACTTTAATTTTTAATAAAATTCTGAATATTATTATAATACTAATATTACCAATTACTGAAATTAACGTTTTTACTTTAATAAGAACGTCGTGAAAATGGTGCAAGGAGTAGCGGAAAAAGTCTTCTGCTAAAATGGAATTAAGATGGAAGTTATTTAAGAAACTCTGCCTAAAGACGTACGCATTAATTGAAAGTTTTTAGTTGAAAGGGCTTTGTCTCTGAGGTACTATTGCTTCGATTTTGCGATTTTGCGTCGAATCACTCTGAATGTCCGTTTCACTTTTTCAAACTGGAGCCAGTTTCCCTTAGAAAGTCCTCTACGAAGGCATCCCTTCCCTTAGGCAGATAGCACTCGAGGCTTTGCCATAAACACACATACACATACACATACACTTTTCAAACTGTTGCCACCCAATATCATCGCCCTGTATTATATTTAAAGAAATTAAATAATGAAGAATCTGCATAAATGTATGTATGGTTCTCGCATTGTGATAAAACAACGGTACCTAGAGCCATCCACTTTTGAATGACGTAATTCCACTGCGAATATGGGCATCTGAAAGCCCAAATTTGAAATTTGGAATTTGTTTTATGATCGATTTCATATTTTGTAAAACTTTTAACGAATTTTTGATTAACAAACTCAACGATTTCAAAGCGAGCAAAGGCAACGTTGTACAGAAAAAACATTTTTATCTCCAACGCGCGAGACTGTGTATCAGAAATTCTAAAGATAAGCTCAATTTAAAATTATTTTGCGATATTGCTGTTGAACTGAATTTTATGGTTTAAGTGCGAAAAACATGATATTTAATAAATAAAGGTAACACACAAAATGTAAAAAAAAAACACCCCTTTGGGTGCAAATTAAAATCTAAAACCTTTCAGTTCCCCCCCCCCTCGAATCTCAAACTTGTACAGACACATCAATGAAGACTTCTGAAACGCTGGTGTTTTCAGTATTATACGCTGCGAATCACAAAAGAACTAGAGGGTTAATAGGTACGGTTAATCGAAAACCCTTCAGTGAATGAGAAAAAAATATAAAAACTGAAAATTCGGAATACATAAATAAAAAATCGCTAGTGTGCGGCTTCTTTCTTTATGTTAGATATCGTGAAATTTGCTCCTAGTTGTGAAAAGAAGACCTTGAAACTCTTCTCTATATGGTTATTCTGGTAGTACTGGGGAAATAATTTTTAATTTGGATTCAGGCGTTTTATTAATATTCTTAACCGCTTTCGGTTTCGGTTTATTTGATTACGGTAAAGGACTCGAGAGCTAACTTTCTTGAGAGAGGATTGCCTTCGTGGAAGACTTTCTAAGGAAACTGTCTCGTATACCTATTATACAAGGGGGAAACCAAGAAAAAGCCCATTCGCCGGGATCGCTTATGGGCCATTCTTACCCAGAGGGCACTGTGTATGGACCATTCGAACGATCTGCTCTGAGCTGGGTAATTATTCCTAAGTTGAACCTGATGAAAAAATTTATGCGAATCCTACAAAATAAACCTGTTGCCAGTGTGCAAAAAATAGTCTAATATTGGATTCTAAGTTGAACTGCAAAGCTCATTGTTACCTAGGATCTGTGAAATACTTTTAACCGCGGGGCAAAAAGGTCTTTTTTAATGCATCTTGTGGGTAGGGATATCGCAGAATGCAATGGTAGTTGTGTAACGATCTTTTACGGTACCTGCACTGTTTGATGAGTTTCATTTCGGGTCAGATTAAGCAATTAAAAGGACCACATATGTCCCGAGGACCGGTTTTATTCCTCTTTGGTCTACGATAATACTGATGCCAAGCAAAACTTCAACGAGCCACTTTCTCGTTTTGAAGAGTCATTAGGTTTCTTTCTTTTCTTTTCTTTTTTTTTTATGCGGAAGACATGAAAAATGTGAAATACCCTCGCCGGGACAAACCCTGGACCTCTCGAATACGCGGCGAATATACTTCCAGTTACACCACAAGGGTATACGGAAAGGAGAAAGAAAATACCTGACAGTTTTATACAGAAAGGAATATGTCTCATGCGATCAGCACTGTCACGTGCTATCCAAATTCAATGACCATGGTCATCAAAAGGAGAGCTGTATTAACCATCAAGCAAAATAAGCCCGAGGTTATTGTATCAAGAAAAAAGGTCATTCCATAAACGTCATTAAGAACTCAAGGGAAAGTGGCATCACAAAAAATTCTCATTTTCGGTTTCTACCACGAAATAGTTCACCTAAACCAAGACCCAGACAGAAGAAATGGGAAGAAACAGGTGTATATATACAAGCGGGCACCAAATCTTGTAAATGTACAGTCCTTCTGAAAGTCTTAATCCGGCCTTGATTAAGAATCACAGTTGTCTGAAAACAAAACATTTCTGCAGTGATTTAGTGCCTTTGATTTATGAGATATTGGCCTTTTCAACCGATGATAACGATACGCAAAAACAAATCCATATCAGGTCTACTTCTAGCGACTTGAATTGTCATAGTAATTCCAACCCATTCATGAAAATAGGTGGTTTTCCCATGTGTAACGTGTATTCCAGTTTCCCTTAAAAATTTCCAGTTTCCCTTAGAAAGTTCTCCACGAAGGCAACCCTCCCTTCGGGCAGATAGCCCTAGTGTGCTTTGCCATAATTGAATGATCCAATCCAATCCATCCATGAAAACAGTTGTAAATGCCGAAGTTGTTCTTGACGAATCCTTCAGAGCTATTAGCAGAAGATCGTCATTGTGGCTTGACACTGTTGTTTTGAGATCTTCGCAGAACCGACCATTTTCCAGAAAGATGTTCGAAGATGTAGGTCATCATTATGGCGTCATCCAGAATCTTGTGCAACGTAACGAAATGCCAGGCCTTGACGATCAAATACAGCCTGACAAAGATAATGCGATCAAAATCCCAGCGATGGCGTTAGAAGTGTTCATGGTTTTCCCCACGTGCAAAGTAAATACGAGTCAGTTTCTCTTAAAAGGTTATCCATGAAAACAGATCATCCTTAAGGAAGATGGCCTTCGAGTTCTTTGCCATAATCAAATAATTGGAATCCTAGTTTTGATACATTTGTCATAACAACTCTCTTTATTCGATACAGACATTTTCCTCGTTACCAAAAGTTTACAACTTCTAATTTAAAGCTTGCAAAAAATCCTAGAATAAAATAGCTGTACTTACAATTCTAATTTTCGTACTCTTCTCTTTTGAAATGATTAAAAATATTATATATTTCTGAAACGGAGACTCACAGCTTTGGCAGCCAATTTGTAACAGGAACATCAATTGCGGAAGGATTAAAAACAAGTGGCAACAAATTAAGTTTATGAACTATAACTGGATAAAGTAGTATATATAATTGTAATATTTAATGTCACCCTTAAAGCAAAATCTGTACAATATTTTGAAGGTAAAATAATAGTATTAATAAATAAATAAAAAAAATCTAAAAGTTTTCGGATTTAATATTACGCCCAAATTGGATTTTTTAACGTTTTGTGAGTTACCTTTATTTATTACATATCACGTTCTTCGCACTTAAAATTCAATTCAACAGCAATATCACAAAATATTTAAAAAAGCATATCTTTAGAATTTCCGATACACCTTTTCGCGCGCTGGAGATACATTTTATTATTATTTTTTCCCCTTGAACAGTGTTACCATGCCTCGCTTTGCAATCGTAGAGTTTGTTAATAAAAAAACTCATAAATGCTTTACAAAATATGAAATAGATTATAAAAAAAATTCCAAATTCCAAATTTGGTTCCATTTGCCCATATTCAGGTGGAGACGTACGTTATACAAAACTGAATGGCTCCGGGTACCGTCGTTTTATCACAATACGAGAAACATGCATACATGTATGCAGATTCTTCATTATTTAATTTCTTTAAATATAATACATGACTCTAATATTTGGTGGCAACAGTGATTCTCCGTTTATAAGTGATTCTCCGTATAAGTGATTCTCCGTTTATAATGAAACAACGCAATATGCCAAAACGAAATAATTAACCCTTCTGGGTTAACCACCTTTGAGCTAATAAACAAAATATTTGAATCTCGAAAATTTCAACATATTTTTATCAGTAAAAAGGGTGTGAAATTTAAATTTTTGACGTTAATCGTGTTTTTTTTTTTTTTTTATTATTATTATTATTTTTTCTTGTGTGTGTGTGTGTGTGTGTGTGTAAAAAACTCGTAAGTAATACGTAATTTTAAATATTTTAAGCAGAGTTATGTCTTATGTTAAGGTTTTATTAATTTCAAGAAATGAAGCGAGAATTTTGCTTTTAGAATAAATCTATTTTTCTATTTTCTTTGAAAAACCCTTCAGTGGAAAAAAACGTATATTTTTCTAATACTAACTGTAAATAAATATCATCAAGAAAATTTAGTTTAGCAATACTAGTTGAAATATTCTTGAAAGAAAGGTTTTTCGAATTTTGACGTACATACACACACACACACATATATAATGGAATGGATGTTTGGAAAAGATAAATGTACTTTTTACAAGCTCATTTTGTAGTTGGAAGTTTCTAAATACCTCATATTGCGAAAAATTTCTGAAAATTTATCTTTTTAATTTCCTAGAAACCAAATTTAGTAAAAGCATTTGGATTTAAGAATCCCATTTCTTTCTGGATGCAAAAGGATCAAATGTCTGTTTATACAATAAGAATTGTGCAACAACCATAGAAATATTGCAAATTACGTACTTTTTTTGCATTTGAAAGTATCTTGTCGTCAGTTTTAAAACTCGAATCTACTAATTAATTATTGGAAGTTCTTTTCCTAATTCTTTGATGAAAGCCGTCTTTTACTTTATGCTTTTTATAAAAGGTAAAAAAAAGCACAGAGGTATATACTATAAAAATTTTGTATGTGTATGAATTAAAATTATTGTTGAGTAACAAGTGATGTTTTAGTTGCACGACACGCGAACCCCAAAACCGAAGATCTGCTTTAATCAAAAGAGAGACAATTTATGTAGAATAATTAATTTTAAGGGGGTAACAGAAGTTTTTCATACTTGAGTTTAGGTAACTTTTAAGGTTGTGGTTTAGTTTATTATGGCAAAGCACGCTAGGGCTATCTGCGTAAGAGGAGGGATGGCTTCGTGCAGGACTTTCTAAGGAAACCTGGCTCATATACACTTTACACAAGGGGAAAAACAAAACTATGAAAACACACATGCAGCCAGCCCGTTCACATGGATTTGAACGCAAAGGAACTACTAGTGCTTAGCGGTTTTACCGCTCGGCCGGTTTGTACACTTTTTTGGATACAGGAGCCATTAAAGCACCTATGGGGGCACAGGATAAATACAGGTACACGGGAATGTATTGTTACGTGCACACATATTCGTAATGGACTGAACTCCTACAGAATCGATAATGGCTTGATAAAATTTATTTACCAAGAGAAACACTTTACAGTTCTGGAACTTTCCCCAAAAATATTGTATAGCTCTTCTCAACGTGACACAGCACAATCGGTACTAATCAGTATTTCCCACGTAAGACTAAAAAGAACGTTAAACACAACGCAACACAAAGCGCCTCTAAAGAGTGAGGCTCGCACGGAGATATCTCAGTACTCCAAAGTCGACTCTGAGCTAAAAATTGACAACTGATGCTTTCTCCATTCTTAGAGTTCCCTCCCCCTTCCGACGAGAAATCTCTAGTAAATTCCATTTTCTCGGCATTCCTGGAAGGCTTACACGGTTAAAGTTACATTTAAGGTCCCGATAGGGTTAAAGTTACATGTAGGGATCAATTACGTTAATTCAATTACAGTTATACAGGGAACGGACTAAAATGTCACCAAATTTCTGCCAAGTTTGGCGACAAAAATTAGTCGCCAAAACCATCACCAGCGTGGCAATATCTCGCCAATTTATCGAGATAGCCATTTTCCTCAATGTGAAACAGACTTGCTCATGTAATCTTATTTATCCAGCAGAGCTTTGTTTTTAAAGCCGTTTAAGTTACGTTATACAAAAATCGCAACAATATAAATAAATAGCTTTACAGATTATCTGCGCTTGAACTCGTCACCTGGCATAAGTTCACACAGTAATCGAGTTCTTGCAGCAACTCGATATCGGTGGTTGAATAGGCTAAATAGCGAATCATGAGTCTGACATGTTTTAAGCGTCACATGTAGTCGAGTGGTTAAAACCCCTGAATGCTAGAAGTTCGACCTGGCTTTGGGTTTGATCCCACGCAAACGGGTTGGCTGCAGGGTTGGTATCGTGTCTTCCCCATGTATAACGTGAACTCGAACCAGCTTCCCTCAGAAAGTTCTCCACGAAGTCTGTTTTCCTCTTAGCAGATAGCCCTCGTGGCTTTGCCATATTCAAACAACCTAACCTAACCAAACCTGACAGGTTCTTGAGATAGAGGCTGGATAAGTGTACATATCGTCTTTGCACCTTTGTAAACATCGCAGGTTGTAATGTCAAGTGAGCTTGGTCTATTTGCGAAATCTCAGTTTATTGGGAGTAGCGAGATCCCCTTGTATTATACACAGTTTCTTTCCTATTGCCTTATGCCAACAACTTTGAATATGTACCATATATCATTCCAAATGTCTCCTCAGATGGTTGCTGCGCACTACTAGTTCGGTCCAGTTCAAATCCCTCTGCACAGCAGTTTCTGTCGTTTTTCCTATATGTAACATGAATGCGAGCACGTTTTCCTCAGAAAGTTCTGCCTGAAGGCAACTTACATTTATTAATTTGTAACTTCCAATAATCATCGAAGGCTCCTATGTGGACCTTGTTGTGAAGCCCTTTCCTTAACTTGGTATCATTGCCATTCCCTTTAGGTAGTTACTCCTCGTGTACTTTGTCTTATTCGATTAAACAAATCCAATTTATCTCAAGATTTGGGGAGCTAACATAGCACAGGAGAGAGTTCCAGACCATCTAGACAATGAAGCTGATCGTAAGGCCTAGTTAATATAGCATATTCAACAGTCATCGGCATCGATCTTTTTGCAACTTACATTTATTAATCTGTAACTTAATTATTCAATAATCATCGAAGGCTCCTATGTGGACCTTGTTGTGAAGCCCTTTCATTAACTTGGTATCACTGCCATCTGATCATAGGCTGTGTGACGGATGTTTTAAGCAAAATAAATTTATAAATTCTATCCTGGTGTTAGAAAAATTACGATATTTCTTCTGTTCGTGGATATCTTAATCATTTCGAACCAAAAGTTCCGAGAACAGTTTCATTCTTTTTGTGCATCCTGTACATTAGATATTGTGCGTATAAAAATAAAAATGAATAATTTGAAACATTTAATTCTATATAACTATTAAAGAGTCCGTACTTAATTAATATGGTTTTTGAATAGGTAGTTGTTTTTTACCAATTTATCTATATTAGGATTAGTTCTCAAAGATGCTAACAGAATTAGGTGCATATCAGTTATTCTTGAACGATATTTTGATTTTATTATGTTAATAATAGAAAACGTGTCTTCACAAGCATATGTTGATCCAAACCTACAACAGTTTATGACAGTCATATCGTGTAAATTTGGAAAAGCGCCTATTGATACAAATTACCAAAATCCAATATAATTTGGATCACTTTCAGATGAAATAAATTCCTTATATTTTCTTTTTAAGCGTAGTATGCTGCCGTAGATCAATAATTTCGATTTGGATTTCAGTTGCGTAACATTTAACTCTTTCCGGCACGCTACCTTTTAAAGTTGGAGTTTTGATTAAAAAAAAAAAAAAAAGGTAGGTAGTCTAATTAGGCCTAGAGGAGTACATAAATAAAATTTTGTGAAGATAGCACTAATCTTTTAATTCTGTGGATGTGCCCAAAGTGGGCACACTGATTGAATAGAGCTTCGAAAAGAGTGCTGAAACGAGCATTGTTGTCAATGAACTGACCGATGAGATGCGTAGAAACAAAGAATACAGACTCTCAGTCGTCCTAGATGATCGGTGAGCTCGGTCTGGGCACACCTAGGGTTCGCCGTTTGATTTTAGGAAGATTTCAAGGTAAAAATTTTAAACTAATATAGAATAAGGCGATTAGCATACAGCCAAAAAAAAAAAAAAAAAAAAAAAAAAAACATAGAAATTTCTTTTCAAACAATTCCTTTTATACCCTAAAAAAATGTGGAAGATTTCTTTGAAAAAGGATCATCAGTTTAAATCTGGTAAGATGGCATGCAGAAATTCTAAAATTAAAAATATGAAACCGTAATTCATGAAATAAAGAACAATTATGATCTAACGGGTATCAAAATTTACAAAAAAAAAGCTTAATATTTATTTGTTTACTTTATTAAACATTTCTTTCAATGTAAGTTGTTTAAGTTGCTTCGTTTTTTTATGTGATAATACATTCTCTTTAATTCTATAAACAAACATAATTTCTTGTTCAGTTACAAAGTTTCGCTGTTCAAGTCCTATAATTGCTGTGTCGAGAATACCGACTAATTTGTCAATCGAAATTTTTTCGTTTTCAATAACCTCTGTTACTTTCTTCGCTATCGGAAGCGAATTATAATGACGAGGAACTTGATTTAAATCATATCAAAGACGGAGTACATCGAGATGAAATACTACATTTAGTAAGGAATTATAAGCCAAATAAAATAAAAACATCTGCCCTGAAGATAAGGATAGTGCTGACAGATCAACTTCCAATTTATTGCGCGCCCCGGAGTTAAAGATAAACAAAGTTTAGCCAAACAAACGTTAAAGTTTAGATAAACAAAGGATATGTCTTTATCCATTTTTTGCAGCAATTCCACTTTTTGTTTAATGGACTTCGAAACGTACTTTCGCTTTGTAGATCCTTTACATATTAGTAAATATACATCAGAAATTCTATTTGACATAATCGACAGTTCAAACTTACTTTTATAAAATTGCTGTTAGGGATGGCAGTCTGCAAAAAATAATAAGCCGAATTCAATTCGAAGATTAAGGAACAACGCAATCTGCAACATTAACTGAATTAGATAATTTTAGCTTAGCTTATACCGTCCGTTATACATTAAACGCGCATTCGTAAACGTATTTTGCACACACGCGTATTCGCAGCCGTAAAGGTCTTACGCGCATGTGTCAACGCAGCTTTGAGGTCCGGATTTTAGATCATTCCGGATTATGGGTGTCCGAATTAACGACTTTTGACTCTATATATATCGCAGTTGTAGAAGAAATAGAGAGATTGATTATTCAAGGGCAATTACTGTTCGAACTAGCATTCGTAACTGTTAGTCATAAATAGAAGCAACTGGTTCTGAATATTAAGGAATTTTTAGCCAAATGGGCAAAATGGTGAAAAAACTGTGAAAGGTATCAATTTTCAACTCTACATGAATTCTGCTGTTATGAACGTACCGCGGGGAAAAGATTACTATATTTGTTGCAATCCTAAATTGGTTCAAGCAGATGTTCTTAGATATACGCATAAATCTCATTTAACTGAATACGGTAAGCAACATGCTCTTGTAAATAATAACAAAATCCTTTCATTTATTATTTTCGCTACTGTTGCCATTTTGTTTAAAAATGTAGCTGGAATTTGAAACAAAACTTATGCGTCACAAAGGATTAGCAGAATAATATAAACGTTGTTAAGATGCACGTAACAGACTGCGAATTCCACTAATCTTTATGATTCTTGCTGCCATTTCTGAATTCCGAATTCTTGCGTGAACAAGCTATAATCCTCTTACATTTAAAGCAATTTTTATTGATTTTGTAGCATTTTCAAGAGTAATTAAGAGTGATTTTTTTTTAAGTAATCTGTTTTCTTTCATCCCTGAAATTTGAAACATAGTTAGAATTTTCTACGTTTAGTTTGCTGAATGTCCTATTTGTTTGTCTAAGCGCATGATCTCTGGCCAGAGACACAAGGTCAAATTCGAACGTGGTTTTGACTTTGATTTCATTTTCCGATGTTAAATAGAGCGCGTTCTCCAATTGCATCGCTTAAACTGATTCCGGCCGCTTGCTTAATTTTAGAAAATTGGGAGAGAAAGTTGAGAAAGTGCTCGAAATAGTTTTTGAAATATCGCCCTACATAAGCCGGCTTTAACTGCACCCACTTTTACGGGTCGCTAGTTCCGTTTGACATGCAATCATTCGGAGATTGACTTCTGGACATTTAACGCAGAGGTAAATAAAGTATCTGGATTTTGTTTTTATTTCAAATGGTTCTCTGCTTCTGAAATTTCTTACGTAACCAACGGAACAAATCATTTAATGTACGTTTAGAGGTAAACTATGAAGGGGACAGCCATAAGAAATAAGGAATTTTGAAACAATATCTACAAAACTTACTTTTCACAGAACAAAATGTGTTACTTTAAAAATTTCATTTTCTCCACGCAGCTATTATTATTTCTTCATCTGAAAGTATCCGAACCTTCATTTTATTCAAGTGTATACAATGTTAAGCATACTTTTCCCGAGCAGTTTTTAAAGCTTTTCTTATTAAGAAAATTAATTCTGCAAAGTTTATATAATTCTTCTTAACAAATATCACGTATTTCTTATATATATTTGTGATGATGAAAAATATCACATAAAAAGTTATTGCATAAGATGGTAATGACAGTGTATCATAAAACTTTGTGCTGCCACTCCGCAAAAGTAAAAATACCTATGTTTCAAATTTTATCAGAAAAGAAGAGCGTTGCCACTCGAAACATATTTATTCTTCAAACTTAATCAACAAGATCGGTGATTTAAGACAAATGTGTGGCCACTGCCCGAATTAAATTTTTTATCTTCCTCGCGGCAGTATTTTGTTGTTCAGCAAAGCGTAAGGCATTTTTTTTTTTCAAATTTATTATAATTTTAATTAACAAACTAAGTGATTTAAAAGCAATAAACACAGATTCATTTGAATTATTATTAATTATTAATTGGACAGGAGCTGGATTCATTGAAATCGTCTATGTTTATAAAGAAGAGTTTCCGTTTTTAGATTATGTGCCTATAATTCATATAAATTTACAATTTTATTCCAATCTTGATGAAATTTTATAAAATCAGCCAACAAAGACATTTATATTAGAACGTTGCGCTCATGTCACCCATCTTATGCTCACGTCGAAGGTGTTACGTTCCCGTTATCAGTGGAATTCATACATGCTAAGCAAGAATTTATATATGTATAGGTCTTTTTAGTATTGCACTTACAACCTAGTTTATAATATTATATATAGATAGATAGATAGATAAATATATTTACAAAAATTAAATACTATATTTCTACACATTTTCAGTTTTGAAATTACGTCACCCATTTTCGGTTTTCGTCGTCGTTGTTGGGTTCCCGCTATCATTTCTTAATCAAACTGTCAGATGGCGTCATATTCGTTTACGTTTTAGAATGATGTTGAACATTTACAGAAGAATTTAGTCCTCTCTGTATTAGTTTTCTACGAACATTTCGAAAACGATAAAGAAAACGGTCAAAGTGCATAGTGATTTTCCGAAAGCTCACTTCCAAAAGAATAATAATAATAAATAACTGGTTAGCACCAATTTTTACTATACATGGCGCGATGTTAGTTCTACACTGTTCTACAGTTTTATTCGAGCTTGGTAAAATTTTATGCAAATCATCTTGAACAAAATAAGAAGAGCCCAAAAACGGCCAAGCGCTAAAGTCTCTGAACACTGGTAGTTCGGTCTGGGATTCGAATCTCGCCGAACGGGCTGAGAACACTACTTTTCGTTCTCATTTTACCGAATGGCAACAGTCTCGCCCGCTGTAGATAACTGTCTGCTTTATTTCGAAAAGCATTGCCATTGCTCGCCTCCATATCGGAGAGTTTGTTAATAAACAATTTATAAGTTTTACAAAATCTGAAATAAAAATATCGTTGCCAAACATTAAATATATTACTATTATATAAGGTCATGTCCTGACGTTGAAGAAAGCACGCGTTTTCATGTGACGTCATTGTGTGTCGAAAATTTTTTGTTAGTGTCAGCATTTAGAATGAATAAATGCTGTTGGCATTTTTTTTTTTTTTTTTTTTTTTTTTTTTTTTTTTTTTTTTTTTAGTCCAAAGGGATCTGAATCCCGAAGGACTATTAGTTTCGTTTTGGCATTTTGCGTCGGACTCATAAATGTCGGTTCACTTTTCAAACTGTTGCCACAAAATGTTAGAGTCCTGCATTATATTTGAAGAAATTAAATAATGAAAAATCTGCATAAATGTATGTATATTTCTCGTATTGTGATAAAACAACGGTACATAGAGTCATCGAATTTTGAATAACGTAATCCTCCAACGAATATGAGCATGTGGAAGACCAAATTTGAAATTTAAAATTTGTTTTATGATCGATTTCCTATTTTTTAAAACTTTGACGAATTTTTGATTAACAAACTCAAGGATTTCAAAGCGAGCAATGGCAACGTTGTGCAGAAAAAACATTTTTATCTCCAGCGCGTGAGTCTCTGTATCGGAAATTCTAAAGATAGGCTCGTTTTAAAACTATTTTGCGATATTGCTGTTGCACTGGATCTTATGGTTTAAGTGCGAGGAACATGATATTTAATAAAGAAAGGTAACACACAAAATGTTAAAAAAACGCCCCTTTGGACGTAATTTAAAATCTGAAACATCTCTTTTTTTTTTTTTTTTTTTTTGTTGTTGTTGTTGTTGTTGTTTTGTTTCAGATTAAGATAATTGACACGGCATTTATTACCACGTTAAATATTTCATTGAAATTGAGAAAAAGTTGTTAATTACATTAAATTTAAATTATGACGTCATACGTATACATACCTGAAATGTCCAAAGTTTTTATTTCCTGGTTTGGCAGCAAAAAAAATTATTTACGAATTGGTTGTTGCTTGAAATGAATGAACAGATTTCATTCATACTGAAAGGATTTTTATGCACTTCCTTTTCAGGTGTACATAGAACTCATAAATTTTACTTTGGTCGCAGCTAGCAGCTTTGTATATAGTACATTAAATCAATAGTTCATTACATTTTCAGTTAGTTGTTAATAAAACTTCAGATTGTGGTTCATTAGAATTGCACGAAAACAATTACTAAATGCCATGACTATTTTAAATAATAAGAAAGTAGAACACTATAATTTTCCTTCAGATTGGAATTTGGAAAGTTTTTAGTAATTTTCAGAAATTTTCTTGTAGTATATAACAGAAGCTTATATTCTCAATGTTTCAAATCCTTGCTTTATGGTTTGTGCACATTTTAAATTCACTGCCATTTGCTAAATTTATTTTAAAGAAAGTAGAATCATTTAATAGGATATTAAGTAGAAAAATAGTCAAGAATCTGTAAATCAGAAATCTCAATGAATCCAGATTTATCTTTACAGCTTAAACTACTGTTTGTTCCGAAAAATTCTTTTATTTTTTCGATTTTCAATAAAAATAATTTTATGTGAAACCAATAAACAGGATATCTGTAATAAAACTGATATAAGAAGAAATGATAATTACCTTCTTTTACCTACAGCAGTTTTGAAATTTAAACTATGTATTTTTTTAATTTTCTGGAATTTCAAAACTCATCCGGAAGTTTTACAGGAAATAGATTTTTCAATATCCTTCAAGTCTCGGAAGGAAGATTCGTTAAAAAAAAAAATAACAACAATTGAGGTCAAAGTATTTCGAGATTGCAGATCAAGAAATCGGGGTCAGTTTCATGAGTTTTTGTTCATAAATCGAATGGATAATCAAAACACAGCTAATGGTGTGCAGGTATCATCTTATGAGTAAAATGTAGAATTCAGTTGCAGACATATTTCAATATTACGTTAAACATATTTAATATTACTGAACTGTGTCTAAAGAGAAACTCCAGGAAAAAAAAAAAAGAAAAGAAAAGAGAATCTGAAAGGTTTCAGATTTTAAATTACGTTCAAAGCGCCGTTTTTTTAACATTTTGTGTGTTACATTTATTTATTAAATATCAAGCTCTTCGCACTCAAGCCATAAAATTCAGTTCAATTTATCGCGAAATAATTTTAAACTGAGCATATCTTTAGAATTTCCGATACAAAGTCTCGCGCGCTGGTGATAATATTTTTTTTTTTTTTTTTTTTTTTGTTTGTTTGTTTGTTTAACGTTGCCATTGCTCGCTTTGAAATCGTTGAGTTTGTTAATAGAAAATTCGTTAAAGTTTTACAAAATAAGACATCGATAATAAAACAAATTCCAAATTTCAAATTTGTTCTTCCAGATGTCCATATTCGCAGTAGGATTACGTCATTCAAAACTGGATGACTCTATGTATCGTCGTTTTATCATGCGAGAAACATGAATAAATTTATACAGATTCTTCATTATTCAATTTCTTAAAATATAATACAGGGCAATAATATTTGGTGGTAACAGTTTGAAAAGTGAAACGGACATTCAGAGTGATTCGACGCAAAATCGCCAAAAGCTCACCTTTTTCATACGACTACTGCGAAAACAATCCATCTTGCATGGCCTGCGCAATGCTAATGACGTGGGTAATTCAAAACCTAAACTCAAAATTTTAAGAACTAAAACCTTTCTAACCTAAAACAAAACCTTCCTGTTGGCGATCTTCCAAACTGGATAAATGCGTACTTTTAGCTTCACCCCCTGGGTGAATATATATATATATATATATATATATATATTGAATGATCTAAAATTCACTGAGTTCGAAAACAAGTTTTTCTAATACTTGCGTTATAGCTGCAAAGTAAGATAATAATAATTTATTTACTTAAAATTATTGTTCATTGAACGGGAGTTGTTTTTTTCCTTTGAAAAGTCAACTAATTTCTGATCAATATCGATATTTTTTTTTTAAATTTCTTTTTCAAAGTTTGAAATTTTGTTATTCATAATTTAAATTCAAGTCCCCGTAAATCGTTTTTTCATGATTTATATTCAAGTTACTTTAAAACACAATTTTCGGAATTAAACTTTCTACATATGGGTTCCCGCTTTTTTGATACATTCTACTAAATTTATATTAGGAGATAATATAATCAATATTTCTTTAGTATATATATATGATGTATCAATCAGCTTTAGTCGTAGCTTAGATAATCAGACGATAAGTTTAAAACACAGGATCCATTTATTATTATTCAGGAGAAATAACAGTTACAAAAATCAGATATCCGAAGTAAATAAAAAGAATTACTAATAACTTTATGTATGAAGTTTACTGCATCGTGACATTTCAGAAAAAGCCCGATATTCCTTTTGCGAGTCTTTTTATAGCCTCTGGAAAGGCGGAGCTTCCAAGAAATGACGTCAGCCTCGTCAGCCAATCCAGTTGGCTTTAAATATCTCGAGAACATTCTATAACTGTACGTGTAGAAAAGGCGGGAAAAACAACTTGACTACGGGCTGTGGATTTCATTCCACGTACTTTCAAATAAGAGACCGTCGCCATTAAAAATGAAAAGAACATGCAATTAGAATTTTAAGTGTAATCTTGACTATGGAATTTTATTATTACAAATATATATATATATATATATATATATATATATATATATATATATATATAATTTAACAAACATTCTCTATTCGTAAAAAGCAAATTAAAAGTTAATTAAATTTAATTGCAAACAAATAAAGGATTAATTATTGCTTCGAACTAATCTACAATATCATTTAAATTCTGAGATCACATGTAAATCAAGTGCAAGCATCAAAATCCCTGAATAAATATATAACTAAAAAAATTTTTTAATCCTAAAAAATTTTATAAAAATCCATAAGTGAATAATTGTTGAGCAGGCAGGAGACAGACTTATCATGGGAAAGTTGCCTCCAAACCTAAGTCTTCAATTATTCAATTCATGTTTCGTCAATCATGTAGGCAAGGGTAAAAGTAAAATTCAAAACCGAAAGTAAAACCAAATGCTGTGAATTACTAAAAAAAAAAAATTAAACAAGTGGAATTTTGAGAAATTAGCAAGTAAATGACTAGAATTAAAATAAAAAAGTCAATTAAGAGTCAATTAAGAGTAGGAAACCAAAGTAATTTAGAAACTCTTGCCGTACAGAAAACTTCCCCGGCATGAATTATGCATATAAATCAAAAAAAAAAAAAAAAAAAGAAAGAAAGAAAGAAAGAAAGAAAGCAACTAGGTACTATCTATGAAAAATATATAAATAATACTAAAACAATAAAACTAAAAAGGTAAGTAAATAGTAAGTTTTAATTTAACTTACCAATGATATTCGTATTTGGAGAGTGGAGGAGCATTTGCCAAACTAAGTGATGTTAAGTAGTGTGTTCCTGCTAACTTTATAAATAGAGGGCGCTAATTTAAAGTTAAGTTGAGTGTTAAGCTGCTAGCTGTTAGATCTATTTTATAAACCTATTTTGTAAACTTTTAAGTAATGTAAAATATGTGTTCAGTTGCAAAAATGTTGCTAACTGTGAAATATTGTAAAAATGTGTAAAAAATTGTAAAAATGCAAACTGTAACGTTATGTGAAAAAAATGGTTGCAAACTATTAAGGATTGTAAAATAATAAGGATTGTAAAAAACTGAAAATGTTTTTGAAATAAAGTACGAAAAAACATTTTTGAAGGGCAATTAAAAAATTTAATTTTAATTTTGAAAAATATTTTAAGTGTTTTTAATAAAGATAAAAAATTTATTCTAAAAGTCTTAATTAATTTAATTAATTAGTCTTAATAATTAGCTGAATTTCAACAGCTTTAATCAAAATTTTACTAAACACTAGCCAAAAGTTAGGAAAATTAGAAAAAATTAAAACTCTTCACTCAATTTGGGCTATAATTGAGACTTTTGAAAAGAGTTTATAAGGCATTTTCTCCCACTTCCCTAGCGTGCCTTCGTGGTGTAACGGTAGCACGCTGGGCCGGTATTCCAGAGGTCCGTGGTTCGATTCCCGGCGAAGGCGGCTGCATATTTTTCATCTATTCTGCTTCCAATTAACCTAAAGACTCTACAAGTTGGACCTTCATTAGTAAAAGGAAAGAATCCAGTATTGATTATATATACATTTTTACAAATTAATATTTACAATAAATATCTACAAGATAATCCCTTGACTCTTCAAAATCCTCCATTACCCCTCCAGTTAAAGTTTAAGGTAATGTTATCATACCATAAAGAGTCAAAAAATTATAAAGAAAAGTTAATGCCTGCCTTTTTAATATATAAATTAATGAATTGTGTTGCGACTTGGTTATTTATTAACTTGAACATTAATTAGCTTTATTATTTCTTCCTTTAAATCTTCTATTTGAGCACATATATTTTTTATTCTGATTATTTGGCTATAAAAAGTGTTACCTATTACTTTTCTAGAGATATTAGAGTTTCAATTGATTAGTTTAACAGTATTAAACTGGAAATTCCTCCTTTTATCATATAATTTAATTTTGCTGTGTTTAATTATGAGCAGGTATAGGTATTCAATAGTATCTTGATTCGTACTAGTTTTATTAAGGGTTAAACTATTTGGGTAAATTTTGAATTGTTCAAGAGCAGATATATAATTAACATAAAGCAACCAAAATTTAAAATACAATTTAATTGGAATCAAGACAAGGCAACGCCCTATTAATATTAATAATAATTGAAACTGTGGAAAAAGTTCACATTGTAACTAAACATAATCAAAATTAATATCAGAGTTCATCAGTAGAATATACCCTAAAAATAAAAAGCAAATTGGTAATCGAAATTGGTAATAAAAACAGCGTTCGAGCAGGAAATTCGATTATGTCCATCAATCCTTAGGCATTCAGAAAGGTCATCTCCTCGGGATTGGCTTGAAAACGCCAGAACTTCCGGGATAGAGTTTTTAAAAAGTTCCTTTTTAGAGCTCCTTGTTTAACCTGCTGCTCTTTCCTAAAAAGAAGCTGAGCCGGAAAATTTCGCTGCATAATTGAGAACTTAACATCAGGGGTACGTATTATAATTCTTCTTCTTCTATCTTACCGCCAGTCAACTTTTCCTCTAAAATGTCCTGAGTAGTAAGTTCTGGAAAGCTGAAAAATATCCTCGCACATACAATGAAATGTAAGGCATAAACACATGCATGATCTACATGATGCATTTTGCTATGCAACGTAAAAGAAGCCAGTTTCCCGCAGGAAGTCCTCCATGATGGCACGTTATCCCTTTGAAAGTAGCTCTCGTACTCTTTTGCAATAATTGGCCAAATAAACTTTATGTATCTTGCAGCTATGTTTTTTTTTTTTCCTTCTCCAGGAGCTATAATTTTACTCTACGCAGGTATCATAAGAATTTGACAAAACGTTGTTTCCACCGTCGTTCGCGCGTCGCGTTGAGATACAATTTTTTTTAACGGCCGAGCGCTTTATTTGATAGCCATTAGCCTTGCGCCAATATAAGGGCCGAAAGTTGTGGCCATTTCTGTATGGAAGCACCTATTAGGTTGACACCGTTGCCTCCTATGAAGAGATGGACAGTTACAGCCATGTCTTCTCTTCCGGCATTCGAAACCAGATCCATCGCTACGGTACTCAGGGTCACTAACCACTATACTGGCTGGGCTTAAGATACAACTTACAGGACGCAGTTTGCTTACGGAAAACATAAACAAAAGCAAGCTAACTTTTAAATCATTAATGTAAGGACTAACTCGAGCATGATAAACAAACAAATGAATACATAAATAGAGAGAAACAAACAAACAAACAAAGAAAAAAAAGGAAAACGACCTTCCTGTGGAAATCAAGTAACTGTGTCTTGAATTCTACAACTTAATAACAATTTCTCAAATCCAGGATCAATAACCCCTTCTAATCTTTGCGCAAGGATTAAAGCGGAAAACAAAACTTCCAAAACTATTATGTGTAAGATATTTCCATAGATCTCTTATGCGGCTCAAGGTAACAAAAAGTTCGACGTACGCGGCACCAATAACGCAACACTGGAAGGTTTATAACCTCTCTCGAAAAAAACCTTGAGCGCGCGTTGTTGCCTAACTCTTCCTTAGGGACCATAACAAATATTGCACAAGCAGAAAGCTGAACTTTTCCTGACGCTCGGTTGAACCTTTCTGGACGGCTTGCGGAAAGTGTCAGTGACAGAACTATAGCCGGTCATTGCTAATCGGGAACTGTCCTAGATGTCCCAACCAAGATCTGCCTAGCTATAGTAACAGAAGGAATCACAAGAAAGCGTGGAAAGTTACTGCCATGATAACATTTTACACTACATTTAAAACCTTTACGACTTGGAGACTTTTTCTTGCATCTTTAGCTCCAAAACTTAGATACTTTTTTCTATGACTTTTATCACTAATATGAAAAAAAAATTCTTACTGAAATACCTTCATTGCTATTGGATGGCCGACATACACCAAACCGGACATGGGAGTCATCACTTGCTTTAGATTCGGTTTATCTTGGAACACTCGATAATGTTTATTAGCATTTAGGATTGCAACTAACTATTCAAAACCACTGAATACTAGTAATTTCTTTCTGAATTTTTATTTCTGTGAGAGATTAAATTCGGTTTGCATAGCGGCGACAACGGCACTGGGGATGTACTATATATAATCCTGCATAGGTGGCATCTTTGGAGTTTCAAAGCTTTGATGATCATATGAGCTAATTCAGCTTCTTGGAACTATACAGAGAAGAAAGAATAGTTTTTACCTCAAACTTCCATGTCGATGTTAAAAAATTTTCGAAAAAAAAAGTCGGTATTCTAAATCTCTAGAAACTTCTTAATGACATGTGAAAGTAAAGAGTATTCCTAAGCCTATGTCTGCTAGTAAAATTAATTCGGGTTCTTTATAGCCCTAGGTGTAAATTAAACAAATAAGTTGCTCTTTTCTGATTTGAAATGCCTAAATGAATGATCGTTGTTTCCGCGTTGAGAAGAATGTCTAGCCTAGGGTAAAAAAATGAAGCCGTTTTTCATCCGTGCTGCATAAATGCTTTTCACTTAATTTTCAAATTATAACAGTACGTAATATTAGTTGAACAAAGTGTTCCATTTAGGAATATCTACCTGTTCTAATATTTCAATATTTTATTAAGGTGACAAGGTATTTTAACCTTCCAGCACGCGCGCTTCGCAATTTTACCGTTTTGGTCACGAAAAACGACAGAAATGAGTGAATATTGATAATAAATTTGTTAAGAAATAAAATATTAATCTTATTATTGTAAAATACAAATGATATCACATTCAAATATAAGTAAATTATTTTTAAGTTCTTATGTTAGTGAGATGGAAATGCAATGATGTATTTCATTATATAAAATTTTAAATTTATTATTTAATAATTATATTTTAAAATCGAAGCTAATTTTAATATTCATCAAAGACAAGTATAGACAATAAAAAAGGAAAACACTTTGGTAGAAGAAAGGTAAGTACTAATACCATTATTAAAGCTAATAAAGAAGTATTTCTACATTTCATCTACAGATATTTCCCTCTAGCTGTATATAATGTTATCAAAGTTCATAATTTAAATGTTTTTGCAGTTCAAATACAAGATTTTGTTAAAATTTTCATTGCAATTTATATTCATTTTTTAAGATTAGAATCCCAGAATATAGATATTTCAATAGTATCTGTATTCTAGCGTTAATTGTTATGAATGAATGTTAGTGCATAACAAAAACCTTCATAGAAAGATAATAAATTTTAATATGCTGTTAACTATTTTACATTTTTTTTTTTTTAAATTTTGTTTCGATTTTATTTGTTTATTTGTTTTCGATTTTTTAGTTTTACCGGATGGTAAAATGGGCATTATTTTTCATTAAAAGAGAAAAGAAATATTTACACGATATTTCTGTTCATACTGCAGCAAAATTCTGCCCTTTGATTTTGGAAATTTTATATTCCCTGCTTACTTATTATATCTATGAACGAATAAATACTTCTTGTTACCAAACGAAAAAAAATCGATTGTGATTTTTGATGGACTCGAGTATTTCATGTGCAAAGAATACCAAGGTACGATGGATGCTTTTAGTATTTAGAAACTGGAATCAGAAATATAAAGATTGCTTTCGGTCGATAATGATATTTGCTGATTACGATTATAATAAGAATTGTAACATCAATTTTATTAAACTTATTGGAAAACGATCAGATTATATTTAAACCGATTTTAACACGCTGTTGTTGTGACTTGTCTGACAGTAGCATCAGAACAAGCCCACGAAATTCTTCGTGGCAAAGAATGCAAGATTCCGCCACTCGGCAAGAGCCATACGCACCATACAGGCAAAGAGTGCAATTCATCGTGGCAAAGACTGCAAGATTCCGCCTGTCGTTGGCAAAAGCCATGTGCATCAGGCAGGTAAAGAGTTAAATTTGTCGGAGCAAAGACTGCAAGATTCCGCCAGTCCTTGGCAAGAGCCATGCGCACCGTACAGGTGACGGTAGTACAAATTTCTTCCGCCCCTTTGATTGGAAGAACCCTTGAGAGGACCGGTTCGAAAGTCTCCCACCTCTGTTTTCCTACCATCAACCTCTCCAGAGGACTTTCGGCTCGCCGCATATTTAGAGGGCCCCATGCTGCACAAACACTATACATTTACAAACATCCATGCCTTCTCCGGGATTCGAACCCGGGCCCTTTAGTACGGCAGTCAGTGTCGCTAACCACTAATTTTCCCGATTGGAGGCCCGGGATTTAAATATTAAATTTACAAGGTATTTTTTCCACCTTCTTGGCATGCCTTCATGGTGCGGTGGTCTGCACGCTCAGTGTGTAATTATGAGGTCCTCGGTTCGATTCCCGACGAAGGCGTTGCTAACTTTTTCATCTTTCCTACTTCCAAAAATACCTAATATCTCTACATTGGCGCCCGAACTAAAAGGGTGTTGAAGATGATGATCCTCGTCCAGGATTTGGTGACTGGGTCCCCTAAAAATTCCAGTCACCCTTTAAAAGGGGCAGTATATAAGGTATTTCTCCCACCTTCTTGGCATACCTTCGTGGTGTGGTGGTCTGCACGCTCAGCGCGTAATTGTGAGGTCCGCGGTTAGATTCCCGACGAAGGCGTTGCTAATTTTTCATCTTGCCTGCTTCAAAAAATACCTAATGTCTCTACAAATTGTAAAAGGATTTACAGCATATTCATGCATGAACACAATTAAATTATATACAAGCAAACAAAGAGGGCAAAAAACACTGAGAATAATTCAAGAATACGCATATGATTATCTTTATGGCTCTATGACTTAATTCGTCGTATTTTCAAAAACAGTCAAAAGGGTTGATATAGATCCCTCCCAAGAGTCTATATGACATGTAAAAAAGTTTGAAAAGTAAATTATAAAAGAACATATAGTATTTTAAGTTCCAGGAATTACCAGCCTCTTTACTCTATTGCAGACAGCAAGAGTCAGATATCATAATTAGCAGTGGAATGTCCATTAAGAATATTTAAATTTTTCTTAGTATGAAGACAGCAAAATGCCGCTTAATATGATTTTAATTATTACAAAAGAAAAGTATTTGTTGGATATGTCTGTTATTTTTGTACTGAGGTTCATGATTTGGAATTAAAATTATAGTGCTTTAATGATGCTTAATACCGCAGTAAAAACGGTGAGCAGTTTTGGAGAAGCATTTTTTTTAATAGTTTCGATTTTTAAATCAAATGTTAATGTGCTATTTCTTATAAGCCAAGGAGAATTGGTTATTTTTCTTAAGGGCTTTATTTTATAGAACTTGTAATTTATAGAGATTTATTTTTGCAGCATGTTTTCATATAGAAGAAGCGTAATGTAAGGTTTTAAAGATTATTGTTTTACGTAATTAGAAACAAAACGACTCCCATGTTTTCTGAAAAAAGTCTTAAGTTAGCTATTGAACCATTATTTTTTTTTTTTTTTTTTTTTTTTTTTTTTTTTTTTTTTAGTTGGGCAAAATAAGTGTTTTAAAAGTGAGTTTGTTATTAAGCATGTTGCCTTGTTATGTGAATTCTTATTTCCAATGTATTTTTGCTTCAAATAACGTGGAAGTGGATGCTAAAAATGAGCGAATGGCCTTCGCGGAAACATGTTTGCTGTTTTCTCTACTTATTTTGTAAATGCTGCGATTATGTGAAAGAAGCATTTGTAATTAATGAATAATGCACATAATTAGCGAAGCAGTGTATTTACTGTGTCAGGAAACGATAGCCGCATTTAAAGAGTACAATCTAAAACGACACCACGAAATAATAAATAAACTGAGATTAGTACAATAAATAAATTGAATAAAACTGCCACTGTTTTATTTAATCTACCTATATTTATTGATTTTTGTGGTGCAATTTACACTTTTTTTGAAAGGCAAAGTTAATTAATAAATGCAATTATTTTTAAAAATGCGGCGTTCCGCTACCACAATGTGTCCCCCCCCGAGTCGAAACAATTGCTCACCCATCCAGCTATTACCACCCATCCAGCTATTACTATCTTCAAGACCAGATCTCAGATTTTCATTATACAGTATAGTTAATTAATTTTTCAAGTGAATGTACATAATAGGGCATCAATGGTAGAGAAAGGATAACTGCTCTTCTCTCTCTGAAAACTATTCGTAAAAGTTATATTTGGGGGGAAAAAAAACTAGTACTGAGATTCTTTGAATCTAAAGCTGAATAACCAGCTCGGGAACTTAGACTATAAGAATTTCAGTGTTTCCTGGAAATGGAGTAAAAAAGAAGAAATACAAAAGGACATTTTAATAAATAAAGGACAGGGAAATGGACGTCTTTAAGCACCATTTAAACACCTCCTATCCGTTTAGAAATGTCCTGGAACTCATAAAAAAGTTGGTTCATTAAATTAAATTAAAATATGTAAAGGCTGCCTCTCGAAACCAGGACGATTTCGTGGAGGACTTCTTGCAGGCAATCGTTTTATATTTATTTTACTAATAGAAAAAACCCTGAAAATCCTGTACAGCCAGTCGCAGAAAACAGAACTCGGAAAGTCTACCAGTCCGAGACTTTAGCCATTAATGAAAAGGAACACACATTTGTTTAGTACACTACAGTGTAAGATATCCAATTCCTAATTCGAAAAATAACCACAACTGAAGGTGTCGTCGGTAAATCGGTAACTGTATTTTGCATCAAAGTATAATAATTTGTAACAAACGTTATTTATGCGTTTGAGATAGCCAAAATGGATTTAGAAATAGGTCCCTTGGACATAAATTGAAGTGCCTCAAAATGATAATTGTTACTTACTAACAGGTTATGATGAATCAACGATAAAAAAACAGCACATCAAGAGCGCGCAAAGCAAGAAATAAACCCAAAGACATGTTCGAAACATTTAAATTTAACGAAGCGATAACATTTAAACACAATTGCAGTTAGAAGTGCAGAATTAAATGGAACTACGGTACAGAATCGCAGGCGAGATGTTATAACACCTATAGTTTAGATGAGTGGTCGCCAACCGGTGGTCCGCAGAAACATTTTGATGGTCCGCAGAAAAATTGGGAGATTATTTATATTTTTATGAAGATTCAGTTTAAAAAAATGACAAGTAACGAAACATATTATGGAATACGGATTATTAATTTCTTAAATTTTAGCTACTACTTTTAGCGAAATTCCTTCTGAATTTAGCGACATTTTAGCTATTTTTGCAGGTGTATCTAGCGACATTTGAAAGGGAGAGTTGGCGTCCATGGATAGGCTGCTGTTATCAATAACAGCTCGAACTGGAATTCTCTTTCCTTTTGAATTACAAATCACACAGTTTTTCTCCGTGTCAATAGACAACTTGATGAATTTTTGTGAAAACCATCTGCATTCGTGTTTTTAATTGCATCTCTGTAAGTTTCCGTTTTCGTTTTGTCTAACTGTTGATCGATGACGCCATTGCTGAGAAAACGATGATTATTATGTTTACAACAGTTAAAAATTGGTGACCTAACACTTTCAGTTTATTGATATTGGTTTGTGTTTCCCGGTTTGTTCTTGCTTTTCGTGAAGTTCCTTTTCAGTGACATGAAATATGAAGCTTTCTGTACAACAAGGTAAGATTTTTGTACTTTTCATATAATTTTTCAATGTGAGCAAAATATGTGTATCAGATTGTTTTAATTGCTACTCATAATCAGAGGTGTAGAATTATTTCCATAAAGGCATGCTGCTGAATACCAAATGTTTCGAAAAGTATATTAACAAATGAAAATTATAATTGCATATATTAGAAAGTTGAATATTGGTTTTGCGTATTAATATGTTTTTTAAGGTCTGATTTAAAGGGTTTTTTTTTTTTTTTTTTTTTTTTTTTAAATTCCTAAGCATACCTAGGGACTTGTCAGCATATACGATAAGGCGAAAGGATCTCTCAAAGTTCAGAAAACAGGGATTCCCATTTCATAAATTCCTCATTATATGGTGCGTATATACCTCTAGCTTAGTGTTAGAGTTTAAAAGAGGAGCGCTCCTCGTTTTCGAAGGTTTTCATGTACAAGTTACCGACGACACGAAGTTATCGAATACGAAGATGTCCTTGGCAGCTCCTAACCTAATTGAAAACTTGGCCATAACATAGGATAGAGCAAAATGTAAGTATAATTCTTGTAGTTAAAATCAGTGTTAAAATGCTACATGAAATAATAGCTCAAAATAAGAGAGAATTATTATATCATTTTGATGTAATTCATATGGAAGCTTATTTTCAGTACAAAGAGGCTTTTTCCCTGAGGTACTATTGCTTTCGTTTTGCGATATTGCGTCGAATCACTCTGAATGTCCGCTTCACTTTTCATACTGTTGCCACCAAATGTTATCGCCCTGTATTATATTTGAAGAAATTAAATAATGAAGAATCTTCATAAATGTATGTGTATTTATCGCACTGTGATAAAACAAGGGTAATTAGAGTCATCCAATTTTGAATGACGTAATCCTACTTCGAATATGGCCATCTGGAACCCCAAATTTGAATTTTGGAGTTTGTTTTATTATCGATTTTATAGTTCATAAAACTTTGACGAATTTTTGATTAACAAACTCGAGGATTTCAAAGCGAGCAATGGCAACGTTGTACAGAAAAATCATTTTTATCTCCAGCGCGTGAGACTGTGTATCATAAATTCTAAAGATATGCTCAATTTAAAATTATTTTGCGATATTGCTCTTGAACTGAATTTTATGGTTTAGTACGAAGAACATGATACTTAATAAAAAAAAAGGTAACACGCAAAATATTAAAAAAACGCCCCGTTGGACGCAATTTAAAATCTGAAACCTTTCAGATTTTCTTTCCTTTTTTTTTTTTTTTTTTTATTATTTAATAAACATTTTTTCTTACATCAAATATCGCATTTCAAAATGAAGCGTTTCCTTACATGATGGATTTGAAGATACTACCATGAAAATATTTTTAAATTTATATTTGTTCTTTCTGTTTTTTATAAAAAGGAAAACAAAAATTGAAAAATAATTTTCCTTACATACATTTATTTTTACTCTTCAGTAGACGAATTTCTTTAAACCGAAATAGAAATGTCAGAAGATCAATCAAGCAATCAAATGCCCGGCAAGTGGTTTTTCTTTGCTCAAAAACATCATCGCTTTTATTTCCAAAATAATGCATCAGCAGATTACTTAATGGTGTCAAAACAATCCTGCATTCGACAAGAGAAAAAAAAGGGCAGGCGATTAAGGGCTATCACAAACTATAGTCCCTAATCATAGTCTTGTCACGTCGTTCCCAACCACAGCAGTAGGACAGTAGGACAATCCTACCTGTCGTGGGGTTTTAAAGAGGTTCGGAATTTTTTTCTTGGAATTTTACGGACAGAGTGTCCTTGGCCAGTTTCCGTGTGTGTGTATGTACTTACGTGCTTTATGTGTGACGCCGATCCCCCCATTGTTCCTTACCCCTTTACCGGTGCGAAACAATGAAAGTGCTTTGTTTGTTCTCTTCGAATATGCAACGAGTAAGGTGGCTGGAATTGTTTGCCGTAATCACGTGTTTGTTACGACGAGTTATGCCCGTGGAACGATAATTTGATTCATCGCAGATGTTTTTTACCCAGTTAAGTTTCGTCTGCAATAGAAGCCTTTTTTTCATTTGTTGAACCGATTTGTTCTGGAAAAAAACAGAAAAACCAGCTAAGCTCTAGAAGAAAATCCTTAGATTTTTACCACCTTTAATCGAAAAACACTCTGTAAGGAACTGTTTGTTTCAGCCAAAATTGCCACTTGTATGATAATAATTTTTAATTATGATTTAAAAGCATAATTAAACTGTGAAAGTAAACATGTGATTCTGAAAGGAAAAGAAATCTAATCTAAGATTTAAAAATAGGCAGAGTTATTGTTTTTAGGGAACATTTTTGTAGTTTATATTTGGATATGCTTTGAGGTTGATGTGTAGCGTCACTAGAATATGCTGGAGGCGTGAAAAATGAGCAATGCCCTCGCCGAGGCTCGAACCTGGACCTCTCGAATACGCGCCGAGTGTGCGACCATTACACTACGAATGCGTGCAGAAAAGAGGGAGAAAGTACTTTACAGATGTTTTTTGAGATTTTTCACTCAAAATAAGCTCTAAACTAAAACTGCTTTATTAATTACTTTTACATTCTTATCCCACAATTTTAATTACTAAAATGTTCACGGTTTTGAAGGCATGCTAAGAACTTCAGATTCTTAACGTCTTTTAAGTCCTCAAACCCTTTTAGGAGGGAGACTCAAGACCATCCAGTAGTTCCTTCTAATCCTATTCCACCCTTGTAGAAACAGAGAAAATACGAATCGGGAGATACAGGAATTATGTTGTGTCAAAACCCACAGAGTTTCTTAATCCGGGCTTGAAAGTATAAAACGTTCACGGTGCAGTTAACTGTTGTCATAAAATTTTGTCTGAGATTCCTTATGACAGTAATCTCAAACTCAAATTACGTGCGGACCGAATGCACGTTTTGAAAATAGCTGACAGGCCAGAATTTATTTATTTATTTAGAAAAATGAATATTTTTTATGAAAAAAGTAACATTTATTTTAAATAAGTTTTAAATTTTACTTACTGTATATTTGTCAAATAATACGTAAACAATAATAATAATATCGAAAAGGAAAAAATCGAATTTTTATTTATTTTCTCTTTGAAATCTTAAGTTTGACTTGCAGGGTGTTTTCGTTGATTACACTTTGTAATTCAAATGACAGTCAAAATATAAAATTCAAACTTGCACTTATCTATAGATCTAAAAAAGAATGTGTGTGTGTTTGGTTGCCCTAATAATAACTCACTACTATAGCTATCGTCACCAAACTTTCTACAATTCTTTTCTAGGTTTTGAAAAACGTTGACGTCCACTTTTTTCCAAAAAAATGTAGCTAAAATCAGAGATATTAATTAAAACTCGGAAAAGCAATCATTTTCGCTCTCATTTTTCTGAGTGGCGACAGTCTCGCAAGCTGGAGATGAAAATCTGCTTTATTTCTAAAGCTGTTGCCACTAAATCCTAGAGTCTGTTAGTAAAAAATTTCTAAGTTTTACGATGAAATAAAAATAGCATTGCCAAACATTAAATACATTATTCCCGATTCCAAAAATTCTTGGGAAACTACTTCGACTGCGTACGACTTTAATCAGCCGAGATATTAATTAAAAACACTCATTTTCGCACTCATTTTTCCGAGTGGCAACAGTCTCTCGCGATGGAGATAAAAATGCTTTATTTCGAAACATGTTGCTACTGCTCGCTTTCAAATCGTAGAGTTTGTTAATCAAAAATTTTTAAGTTTTTCAAAATCTATATGTATAAGGTTCTGTGTGTTTGTTCGCGTTATTGATTTCTGATCAATTACGACCAATTTTTTGACATAATATTTTTTTTTTTCATTTTAATCTACTAAAATTGAATATAAATGAAAAAATGGATGGAAATTGACCATTTAATTAGAAAGACGAAAATCATTAAAAACTGCGTGCCATTGTTGCTGATATATTGAGAGAGAATTAGTTTATTTTTCTATCGAAATTTTTTATGTGTTCCATATCACATTATTACAGAAGGATTATAGCGGTATCGTTGTCTCTGTTAGATGCATTACTCTAAATACAGATTAACTGGCATCGGGTACTTCCGCTAGTTTAAAATAATTCTAACATATTTAATAAATCATTAGAAATGAATTATGATAATTTTCAAAGTTTTCGGAGAAAATTTCCCAAAAGGAGAACAAAAACTGAAATAAAATTATGACAATTTAGTCTCTTACTCTTATTTATTCAGCTTTCCTTCCATGCATAAATAAAATGCATAATCTTCATTTCTTACTGTAGCTTGACCTATGATGACACTTCGATTCTAATAATGTTTGTAGCACTGGGGCCTTCGTCAAGGATTATAGTAGATGCTCATAGATTAATCAAGCTCTTTTCTTCTTAATTTTCAACTAAAAAAAATGCTGACATATAAATTTATTCCCAAACAAAGCTATTATTCTTAGACAAAAATTTGTAAATGAGTGTATTTATTTTTTACAACCATGAATAAAAGTTAACAAAACCTGTATCTTAAAATCTTTGAATAAAACTTATATCACACTGTCAATTAATTAACTCAATTTATAGACTGTCTGGAGCGTCACCAGATTTTTAGTGGTAATAGCAATGATGTTAATTCGCGCTTTAAATAACTAGAATTGTTCAGATTTTATTGTTCATATTTTTAACGGTAGCCCTAAAGGGTTTGTTAAGGTTTTTTTAAGTTCTCGTTGACCTCACAGTATACCGGTTTGTCGCTAATTTAAACCTGTTGATACTTTTTTTAGTCTATTTATTTTCATTATTAAGCATCATTGTCTTCGCACTTACGCCATATGCAATTCAACAGATATATTACAGAAAGTTTAAAAGCAGCATAAGAGCATACGCTAAGAATTCCCGATGCAGCATTAAGTGTTCGCATACATTTCTTCTTCTTTCACTCTTTCATCAGTTCATCATATTAATGTTCAGTTTTCTTACTAGATGGCTTTACAAAACTTTTTTTATTATTAATGGTTTCTGCGTGTACTTTGTATATTAAATATTGATATATTTATAAAAATTAATATAGTTATTAAATATTAATGTATTTATTTTGTGTGGCGCTTACACCACATAAATTTTGATTCAACAGCAGAATCAGAAAAAAAAATTAAATACAGAATATCTTTCGAATTTCCGTTAGGCAGTCTCGCCCTCTGGAGATAAAAATGTTTTATTCCATATAGCGTTGCCATTGCTCGCTTTGAAATCGTCGAGTTTATTAATCAAAAGTTTTACAAAATACGAAATAGATAATAAAACAAATTCGAAATTCAAAATTCGGGCTTAGAGGTGCACATATTCGGGAGAGGACTACTTTATTCGAAATTGGATGGCTCTAGGTACCGTTGTTTTACCTCAGAGCGAGAAACATACAAATATTCATGCAGCTTTCTTTATTATTTAATTTGCTTAAATATAATACAGGGATATAATATTTGGTGGCAACAATCTGAAAAGTGATATGCCGTTTATAATGATTCAACGCAAAATGCCATTTCGATCCTAATATCCCATTTGGGACCAACGTCCCTTTTGGGCCAATAATTTTCCTATTGGCAGCCATTCCTTAGTAAACTTTCTTTCGATTCTCTAATAGGCATTAAAAACGCATTATGCGCAATTTTTAACGCTCAACGCATTAAAAATTGTATAAGATTTTTCAGTCTAAAAAAGTATAACCATATTGTTTAAGTAAAGAAGATAACTGAACGTAACTGGATGAATTCCATCTTGAAGAACAGTGTAACCACAGACACCGAAGTAGCCTTGTTGTCAACAGACCGTCTTGTCATCAGCATGTCATCGGTAACGAAGAAGTGAATGGCTATTGTAACCGACAGCTTCCCACAGCACGAAAACATATGCTGGCACAAATATGGCTTTCCGAAATGTAAATTTGATTATCCGAATTGTTTCCATACAAAAGACTGTCACTGAGTACCAATCAAGCATGATCTATCACTGTCACCAATAAGTTATACGAAACTGTTACACATTATCAAAGCAGATAGAAACAACAATAGGCATAACAGAAATTTATATTCTCATTTCTCTATGATAGCAGACTGGATGTATTGATGCGCAGGCGTTGTGGAGGACGGTATTACACAAATGAATTTTTTTAATGAAATTTCTGTGTTAATTGATGCATCGCAAAGATAATTTCATTCTGAGATCTTTGTGATGGTTAAAAAGCATGTTATCGTGTCCAAGAACGTTCTGGTAACATTGTTAGCGATAGCTTTCAGTTATTAATCAAACAGATAAAATCATTGTATATTAGTAGATGGACTGCTGAACAATGGACAATCACTGAGCGAAAACAAAATAGCTACGTAGCATTTTCCTCTGTTTGCCTGAGAGTTAATGTGCAGAAATCTTTCAGAAAGTCATTCTCTAAAGCAGATGGTTTACATATACTTCTCTTACTTTGTTCTAATATGAATATTTGACTATTTTGATGTAATTCACATGAAATGCAGTTGTTGAAGACTCCCATATTATGTATAATACAGACAATGTTCGCACATTTTTTTAGACGATTTTCATTGTATGTAAAGAAATATTTTACCTAAAATTTTTGTGTTTCAGATATCCCTTTTGATACCCTTTACTCTTTACCATTTTTCTAAGAGTAAGTAAAGAGAATATATTTGAAAATTGGATATAAAATATGCTCCTGGTAATATGTGAATTTGACCTTAACAGTTCTTTTGCACTCTGTTTAATTTTTATTTGTCGTGATATCAAGAACCAGCAACAATCATAAATCTCTTTAAAAAACGTTCCTTAATTTCTTTGAACACTATTCTAATTTTTTTTATCTTTGATGATAATAAATGGATCTCTTTTTACTGCGGTCATTTAAATATATCCAAAATTCATCTACTGTGGCAACACTTTTGCATTTGGGTCCGAATATTTTTTCCTAATGGAGAATTTTGTAGCGCATTCTGCTTTCGGCTATTATGTTAGGAAGAAAGACGATGCACATTACGTTTATTGACCTTTTAAGATTCAAATCGGCATTAATAATGTTGTTTATAGTTGACACTGAGCATTTTAATGACTTTACTTTAACTTCACAGATTGTCTTTTAACATTAAAGTTCTTACCTTTGCAACATTCGAAACATTCCCTTTTCGCTTTGGATATGTAATTTGAAAAATTTGAACCCAAACTCTGACTTTTTTCCCTTTCTTATTGATAATATTATCTATCGTTGCTTTAGATATGGAAAAATCATGGCCTTTCACAGCGTTTTTAATAACTAAATATAAATAATTTGCTTCCGAAAGAGCACAAACATAGCTTTTTGTCCATTGAGACTTTAAAAGCGCCATTTTGCACGAAAACAAAATTGTCAAGAAGCAGACGATAATTTACACTTTCAAAACTGTAGTTGGAATTAAAAGAGAATTTTCCAAGCAGGCGATTTTTTTTAATAGCAAAGTCGTCTAAAATAGCTTCTACATAAATGATACTTTTTGGTTCATGCCAAAATACTGCTTTTTTCAAATGAGATGTAATAAATTCAAGAATTCTGAAGAAAGCCAACTAACGATTTTTTAACTATAGAACATAACATTTAGGAGTCACCAAACCGATTATGCGTAATGAAGATGGAAGAATTTTGAATTTTTTTTACAAATATAACAGAATAATCGCCATAAATAATAATTTAAAAAAATTGTAAAATGCCGAAAAATATAAAATACAAATACAACTGTATTTATATTTTATATTTTTATTAGTATATATTTGTATTAGTTGTAAAAATTGTTTTGTTTTAACTAAAACAAAACAATTTTTACAATTAAAATTAGAATTTCTACGCAAAAACAAGCAATTCGGCCAGAACAGGATAAAATTTTCAATGCCAAAAATTGACAGTTAAATTTTGTTTTTGGAAAATACTTTATTTTAGGCAGTGGCACTTTTAAATTGCTTAGTTTGTTAATTAAATTCGAAAGATAAATATTTTACGTTTTGCAGAGTGGCAACACACTTCTTTCAAATCGCCGAAATCTATAAACTGAATTTGAAAAATAAATATCTTAAGACCTTGCTATGTAAAAAATGATTGCTTTTAAATCGCCGAGTTTGTTTATCAAAAACTCATTCAATTCGCACAAAATATGAAATAATTGAAAAAAGTGCACAAATGTGAAATTCAAAACCTAGACTTCTAGGGGTACGTGACCAAAATTTTGTTTCCTTTACTTGTCGCCACTTTTCCACAATGTGAAGAACATACGTAAATAATACGTACATACAGATTCTTCATTATTTTATAAAAGCGATAAGCACAGCAATTTATAAGCAATCGTAAGCAATGGCTTCTGAAAATATACATATCTGGGGAAGGAAGAACAATACTACGTACGTCACATATTTTACGTATAAAAAAAATAATTCATTATTGTATTTTAGGGTATCAGAATTGCTGTAGATAAGATATAATCACATACCAGGAAAATAATATGAGCAAAAAAATATTTTTATAAATAAAGGTCAATGAGCTAACTCATAGCAGGTAAAGGAAGAATTTTCTTTTAGACGAAAACAGAAATGCATAATTCAAAGATTTCGATAAAAATCAATAAATTATTGTTTATCTACATTTTAGGGCTAAATGCAGATATTTATTTACTTTAATAGATATATGCGTCCATTGCTGTAAATTTGTACAAATATTTGCGTTTATTTGATTACATTTTAATTTTTTTACACACTTTTATTGTGTTATGCATTGTTTTTATTATTTTAGTTGTTAGCATACTTGATGCACTTAATGTAATAATTTTACCGGGTATTTTTAACTAATAGAATTTATATCTGTGTTACCCATTGCACTACGCTGAATTACTCATTATGTTTGTATCTTTCTTTCCAGAAGTACGTATTATGTTATGAATCTCGTGCTGCCGAACTGAAGCTTAAAATATTGGGAAAACTTCAAAATAATTTAATAAAATTTCGTTGCCATGAAACTATTAGTAAATTGCTTCTTTTTACAAAGCAAGGGAAGCATTGTAATCGCGAATAATTTCGGGTTCAACGAAAATATCCATTTTCGTTGCTCTCGCATCCATCTGAACGATGTTTTTGACACATGTACAGAATGGGCATTTGGACAGAATAAAGGACTCTTTTTTACAAACAGATTGTAAAATAAAGAGTTTACGTACGTAAGCCTGTACGTACGTACGTACGAATGTGTGTCGCAATATATATATATGCATGTATATATATTCATATCAAATATTGAATAATTAATTGAAATTCACTAAAATCGAAATAAATTTCCTAATAGTTGCAAATAGCCTTCGCATTTATTAATTATTGTTAATTGAACGGGGGTTGGTCTGTTCCCCTTGAAAAGTCAACCAATTTCCAATCAATGACGATAATTATTTAGTTTATTAATTTTCATTTTTAAAGATGCCATTTCAATTTTTCATGATTTAAATTCAAGTTCCTTTAAAAATATTAGTTTCGGTACTTAATTTCAATGCTTCTGAGTTACTTCATTCAGATACATTCTGCTATATATTAGAACATATTACTTTAATAAATAGTCAATATTACTTTAGTGAATAAATTATATATCCGCTCTGTTAAACAGATAGGTGAGCTCGGTTTTTTATTCTTATGCGTTGGTAAATTATGATTTTTTTATCTTTAAAAGGGACAGAATTATGTTGTTCTTATGGTCCAATTAAGCTTTTTAGGCCTTTAGTTAATCTGCATGCAGTAGTTGTACAATTATTAGCAATTTAAAAGTTGTTTAAGTACGGCTAGGCCTAATTTTTTTATCATAGCAGCCATATTTGTTTACAAGGGAAGTGAATTAAGTCACTTTCTGCACCTTCAGTGTCTTTCTGCCGAGTGGGACCAAGAGTAAACTTTCAGTTTTGCGCACCGAATCACGTGATAAAAATAACATGATTTTACGTTACTTAACAAATTATTATGATGTAAAGCTTTAATATCTTCTTTGCGTACTCCTCACCAAAATACAAATTAGTTATACAGTATTTATTTAAGAAAAGGGTTTGAATGTTTTAGAGCTTCTGGCAGCGTCCCTTGCTATGCACATCTTACGGTCAGCTCTGCCAAAGTTTATTCCGGTTTTAGCCGTTTCGCTGGCCGACGTTTTAAATACTCGCGTTTAATTACTTAAGTCAGCTTAAGTACACTATTCTGTGTGTAGTCTTAGACTACATTACTGGAATTTTAACTTTCAGTTTTATGTTATTTTAAATACCAGCCATTAGCGGGATTATATTCTGTAGTACAAACGGAGTCTTTTGTTAATTTTGTCCGATAAAAGGGTTATTTCAACCTTTATAAGACTTTGTTATCTTAATTCAGGCTAGAGTGATAACTTGCTTGCTGTCTAGTAGGGTCTGAAACTTCAGTACAAAAAGTAACCCTACAAGGTTTACTAGCCTAAAGTAACCCTATAAGTTTTGTTTCTAAGCTCAAAAGTAAATTAATGCTTTTTGAAATAGAAAATAATCAAGTTTCGAAAAAAAAATTATAATGTCATCAAAATTCTGAAAAAAGTCGTCGTAGTTTGAAACAAGTATAATTAATATGAACTTACAATTTTTATATTTTAACTCCGAGAAAGTTACGTAATTAACCTAATTAAAAAAATTAATTTACGGAAGCTCTAATCGATTTTCTGAGAAAAAAAAAGGTCTTTAGAAGAATATCAAAATGGACTAAAGTATCTAATGTTTAAATTAATTGCTTAAACGTTAATATTTGAATTTTGTTTACAAAAAAAGATTTTTTTTTAAACAGAAATTTTTTGCCCTTTCCTTTGCAGAAAAGATGAAAAATAACTATATTAAATTTACATGGAAAACGATATATTTATTCACTAATTCTAGAACTTTTTAATCTTTTGTGAAGGAGGCGATTTTAAACAGAGAAATTTAATGAAAAGAAGATTGAATTCTGCACATTGTTATATTTAACGCAAAAATTTGTTTTGTCGTAAAGGTATAGCTAAAAAAGTGTCTAAAATTTTATTGCTGCAAACATTCGTTCGATATTTCTTAGAGACAATAAAAATATCGGAATATTGGTTTACATCTAAGTATATCGTGATTGCTTGGCAGATTTCTATTTATGAACTCTTTAGTTTTGAACTTCACTTGAGAATTTTCATTTCGTTCTCATTATCAACTGAAATATTTAATCAAAATAAAATGTTTATTTTATAAACTATCACATCATCTTTAATCAAAAAGTTCTTTGTTTAACTCTTAGATCTCTAACTGCATTTTTTAAACACTTGTCATAATTGTTTTTTTCTTAGCTTAAATGCATTATTTTTTCTCCCGGTGTGGGAGAGTTAGGTTATAAGGTATTTCTCTCCCGTTCTTAGCATGCCTTCGTGGTTCGGTGGTCTGCACGCTGGGCGCGTATTCAAGAGGCCCGTGTTTCGATTCCCGGCGAAGGCGTTGTTCATTTTCCATCTCTCCTGCTTTCAAAAAATACCTAATATCTCTGCAGTGGCGCCCGAACTAAAAGGAGGGTGGATGGTGATTCTCCACACACAGGATTTGGCGATTGGGCCTCTAAAAACCCCAGTCGCTCTTTAAAAGAGGGAGTATATAAGGTATTTCTCCCGCCATCTTGGCATGCTTTCGTGGTATGGTGGTATGCATGCTAGGCACGTATTCCAGAGGTCCGTAGTTCGATTCCCGGCGAAGGCGTTGTTTATTTTTCATCTCTCCTGCTTTTAAAAATACCTAATGTCGCTACAAGCTCAGCGATTATTCGCTACACAGTTAAGCATTCTAGCTTTCGAGGACTACAATTTAGCTAGAATATTACAACCTCTAAGCTTGAAATTCTCGGTGGGAAATATTTAAAATGCTCTCTGATATGAGACAAAATTACGATGGCCAAGATCATCATGGAATATTCGTTTTATCTAGTTAAATAATGACCATTGTCTATCATCTTAAGACAATGATCGATTAGACGTTGCTAAGGTTGTACGAATCCAAAATACTTTGAACTTTAATTCCCGGAGACGTACAGACGACATACTGTCTCGTCTTAACCTTCTGAATAAAATAACACCGAGACAGAGGGAAGTTCAAAATAAACCTTTTTATTTATACATCAGACCGACGGTTACATAACCTGTGTAATAATAGAAAATCAAAGTCTCGGCAACTCGCCAGAGTTCAGAAATAAAAGCTCTCAAGTAAAATTAAAATGTTAAATACAAAGTAACATGCGCCTAAAAACTTTCACGGTCAATTACAGGAAGCAGAGCTGAAGTCGATTTGAGTATCTTGTTGCAAAAAGAAGTAATAGCGAGACGATCAGCGAACAGCTGCCAAAAGCTGTTTCTGGAATTTGAAATTTCTTCAGGTCTACAATCACTGGAGGTTTTTAACTGAATCTCTGGATAATGAACTCTGAGAGATTGACTCTCTGGATAGAATTCACCGAAAAGAAGAAATAATGTGCTTAGTGCCACACTACCAATACGAAATCGTATTGTCGTGCTGGGGATGCGGGGGGGGGTTACATCTTTGGAACTCAAGAATTATAAATACGTTAATTAATACATCTCGGTGTGAGACGACAAAAGTTAAAGTGAAAGTTCAGACAAAGTAATTAGATAAACGTTGAACTAACATGAAAACCCTACAAGGTGATTGTAATGTCATAATTATATTCTTGGAATGAGCAAGACAATATCGATAAGTAAATAATAATCGTTTATTTACACTATCGATGTTGCAAGAGGTGTCAGAATTTCTTCAACTGCTGACTTTCGCTAAAACAATTAATATATGCAGAAGCAATTTTAAATTTTAAATGTTATTAGCACTTAAGAAAATACAGTTTCTAGAAGTATAAATAATATTACGTCCTTATGATGCTCGTATAATGAGAAATACCTCAAGGTCATTCGGTAGGTTCTTTATAATTTAGTTTCTGTCATAGAGTCACCTTTTGAGCAATCACCGCACCAGGAGTCGAACCCTGGAACTCTCGAATACGCTCCGAGTGTGCAACCGTTACGCCAGAAAGGCATGCTGGAAGGAGGGAGAAAATACCTTACATACTCCCCCTTTTAAAGGGCGCTTAGGGATTAGGAGACCTATTTGCCAAATCCTGGGGGTGACGAATGATTGTCCACCACATTTTTTTGTTCGGGCGCCACTGTAGATCCTTTGATTATTTTCAAGCAGGAGACGTGAAGAATGAGCAGTGCCCTCGCCGGGACTCGAACCTTACCTCTCGAATACGCGTCGAGCGTGCTGACCACTACACTACGAAGGTATGCTGAGAAGGAGGGAGAAATACCTTATAATGCAAGTTGCAACTTTTGACAAAATATTTCTTATATATATATATATATATAAGAGGTTTAACACAATATCAAAACTAGTTCAATTAAAGGAAGAATTCAAAATTGAACACTCCGAGATTTATCCGAATTGTCTTACACTTAATAAAACTAATAATTCACAGATACAATAGATTTACAACGCGAAATTTTGATCCTTATCAAAATTCTCAAAAATAATCTAATTCCCTTTCAATTTATCAACCATTGCCTTAAAAGAGCAGGCGTTAAATACTCACTCTAAATCATTTAACTGATAGGGATATGATAATTTATTCCTAAACTTGAGAAGGCGGTATAAGTTGGATGACTGTCAGTTGGAAGATTTGTATATAGTGTAATTACTCAATTGTATATATTGTAAAAAGCTAATTGTCTTCAGACATATACTGTTACTACACTGTTACTAAAAAAATGGGCCTATTTCATGCCTTTAGACTGTCTATTAGCTCTTGGACAGTGAAAATGCCTTTTTCCTTTCTTAAATTCTTAATCATTGCGACACGACAATTAGCCAGAAATTAATTAATTTACATTCACTAGTATTTTCAAAAAATCTTAACAGACGGTCTCTCTCAGATAAGAACTCCACAAAATACATCCCTCAAGAATTCCGAGTCCCACCCACTACCATAAATTACTTCACCCAAGTCTTACCGACTGATATTATTCAAAGCCCCTACTGCCGCTAAGAATTTTCGGACACCCTACACTTCTGAGTCAGACACGAAGAGAACACTTTGCCAACTCCCCCACTAGAAAGAATGTAAGTTACTTAATACCTTTCTGGCCTTTATATCTCCATGTACATTCACTGATCTTATTTATATTACTATTATTTCTATATTATTTTTATATTATTTTTATATTTTCTTTGATATGTTTTTACAAAGTTTGCATTATTTATCTTTTTTTTTTATAATCTTCTATGTTTATTTCAACTTTACTTTGAATTCGATTTCATAATGACAATTTCCAATGTTTAATTTATACAAATAATATAGTACTCAAATGCATAAACTTGGAAGTGTCGGGGACGGTTACTCGAGTTTTACAGGATTTCTCTACAGTAATTGATTTTTACTCCAAATTGAATTGACTAAAATGCTTCATAAGAATAAGTTCTTTGAGTATCAGCATTGGTTCATAATTCCTACTATTCGCGGAAATATTTGGCCTGACTAGAATTGCTGGTTTGGCTTTAACTTATAACTCGAGTAAAGACGAAACACTTTCGTATTTACGTATTTTTATCAATTATTGTTCATTGAACGGGAGTTGGTTTGCTCCCCTTGAAAAGTCAACTAATTTCCGATCAATGACAATGATTACATGTTTTAATTTTTCCTTTTACAATTGAAATATTATTCTTCGTGATGATTTAACTCCAGTCCCCGTTAAAACATTATTAACATTTTGCTTTCAAATTACTTCAAAACATCTTTCAAAATATAACTTACTAGTATGGATGCACACTTTTAAAATAATTCTACTTTAATTAAACTTAGGAGATAATATAATCAATTAATCAATACTGTTTAGGAAATAAATTATTATTATTATTATTATATATATATATATATATATATATATACATACATAGGCTAAAAATTCGAATTAAAAAATTAGAATAATTTTTTTTAAACCCGTCCTGCGCTATAGCTGTAGGATTGAAGTAGAATAAACTTAAAGCATCTAAGTAAATTAGTAAATTTGAATAAACGCAAGACAATTCCTCTATAATATAATAATTGAAACCGTGTATAAGAGGTTTAACACAATATCAAAACTAGTTCAATTAAAGGAAGAATTCATAGTAGAACAATCTCGAAAAATAAAATTGCGAAATGGAAAATATACAAAATTATACAAATAAAAATTAATTTCCTTTTATTGAAACGCGAAAATGAATTAAAGCTTCATAAAAGTCGATTAATATGTTTCGTTCTTAAAAGAATTTCATCCAATTTTGATTAAAGACTTTAAAATTCATATAAAACCGAAAACTTGAATCTCAAATGTACCAGAATTTTCCCTACACATTTTCGAAACTCTTGAAAGAAACAAAAAAGAATAAAACATTACATAGTGCCAAAATGACAATTAAAAAACTCTTATCTATCTATATATATATATATGTAATGATATTTTTAAATCAATTGATTAAATTAAATTCTAATAATATTGCTTAATAATGTGTTGGCGATTCTCTACCTAAATTGCATCCCTGTTCCTAAATTTTGGCGAAATCCTTTCTTTAGTATAAAATATATTAACTTGTTGGCGCCCGCCAAATCGCCAAACTCATAAATCTGTCACATTACATAACGTTACATGCTAGTTGTGCGAATGTCACATTACATGCTAGTTGTGCGAATAAGTTTTCAGCAATATTTACAACCAACAGTAACGGTATTGTCTTATCCGCCCCTTAGTTGCGGGGACGTTACATGGTTTGATATCGAAGGTTGTACTAGGTGGTTTGGCTATCCTTGTTCAACATTGGGTGGATGCGTGCCGCCACCAATTCCCTTTGCGTACTTATACTCAGGTTGTATGAAACAAAAATCGTCCCCCTGGGTTGAGCGGGTGGTGTTAGTCCTGCTTGGATCACCTCTAGATGTTGGGGCATTTAACTGGCCTCGAGCTAGCCAGATCTGGATGCCTCTTGCTACTAAGGCTGCGATCAGAAGGCGGCGTAAACGTCACAGAGGCATAGTCACAAGGAATAAAATTTGGGAGTCCCCTTCACACCTGCGACACAGGGTCTAAGCCGCATTCAATTAGAGAAGCTAAATCTGCGCATGAGTGGATTGTGCTTACAGCTTTCCCGCTCTGTTTTCCCAATCACGTTCCCTCTGGACGGGTCGACGCTTAAAGTTGAAAACTTCGAACTTGCTAAGAGCCTCAAACCAGATTTTGTGACGTAGCACAGACTGGTAGCCTGGCAACGCAGCTCGGCTTAAACCACTTATAACGTCGTCTGAACCCAGCTTAATATACTGTTGCCAACTTGGCATAAGAACGAAGTAATCACAGAGAAGTAAAGACGAATTGATATCTGGTTGACGGTTCCGCTGAGTGAGTTACGCATATGCGCATGTGCAGATTTACCTTACCTGATTGTCTGCGATTTAAATCCTATGTAAACAGGTGTGAATGGGCTTAACGACTTTTACGCCTCAACAACAAAACCTTATCATCAAAAAGCCTTCACCTAAATGAAGCCGAAAAGGTTTAAATGTTTGTAGGAGTGCAGTGTCTTTGAGATACGGGGGCGAGTAATATACACCAGCCAAAAATCCTCTTTCCTGGGGAATCCTCCTTCAAAATGATCTGTTTAAACCATGAATAAAATGGATCAAATTTGCAAGTAGTCGGTGACTTAATAATCCTACAGCTGAATCCAAAGATTGTGGCGTAACAGTTTCACTTCTTTTACGGTAAAAAAAATTCTTAATATAACATTTAAACTGAAAGTTTGAATGCCTGCATGCTTGGTATATCATTTTCTATATTTGGCCAATGCTAGTTGTGCGAATAAGTTTTCAGCAATATTTACAACCAACAGTAATTACGAAGAACTCGATAACATCTTAAGCTTTTTAATGGAAATGGTGTATCTATATGCTTGGTATATCGTTTCTTATATTTGGCAAATACTAGCTGTCTGAGTAAATTTTCAACAATGGTAAGCAAATAGTAATTACTCAGAACTCGATAACATCTTCAGCTTTTAAATATAAATGATGTATATGTTATGAAACGGTAATTTTTCAATGTCACCTAGAAAGGATACCGTAATTTTCTAAAGCAAACAACTTTTTTTTTTTTTTTTTTTTTTTTTTTTTTTTTTTTCTTAATCTTTCTTTATCGCCAAATTTCTTCGAAGTCCACAACCTATTTTCAAGCGATTTCATCGATAAATTGAGACAGGTTTGTTACAGTAATGAGGATGATATTTTTTCCTGGTCGTAAGACGTCCTTTTATTATGAATTTTTGTACACGATTGGAACCAATACGGATTAAAACAACTTGAATTCAAGCAACTGTGACAGATAACATCTTAAGCGTTTCTCACGAAAATGTTTTTCGTAATTTTACTTAAGAAAATACAAATTATGCTTCTTCTGACAATGGACAAGTATTCTAAGAGAATTTTAATGACTTGTTTATATCTTTAGAACAATTTTAATCTCGAGCGTTTTGAATATTTTTAGTTAAAGATGATTCTGAATTTCTCGATGGGGTAGGTATATTTTTTATTCCTACATTTTTAGCCCAAAGAGGCTATTTGCCCAGAAGGGCTAATAATTTCGTTTAGCCATTTTGCGTCGGTTCACTTTTCAAATTGTTGCCACCAAATATTAGAGCCCTGCATTATACTTAAAAAAAATTAAATAATGAAGAATCTGCATGAATGTGTGTATCATTCTGGCACTGGGAAAAAACAACGGTACCTAGAGAAATCAAATTTTGAATAAAGTATCCTCCACTCGAATATGGGCATCTGGAAGCCCAAATTTCGAATTTGTTTTATTATATATTTCATATTTTGTAAAGCTTTAACGACTTTTTGATTAAAAAAGTCCACAATTTCAAAGCGAGCGATGGCAACACTGTAGAGAAAGAGAAGTATTTTTATCTCCAGAGCCGCGAGATTGTGTATCGGAAATTCTAAAGATGTGCTGTTTTTAAAATATTCTGTAATATTGCTGTTGAATTGAATTTTATGGTTTCAGTGCGAAGAACATGATTTTCAATAAATAAAGGTAACACATGAAGTGTTAAAAACTACCCCTTTGGACGTCGTATAAAATCAGAAAAGTGTTTAGATTTATTATTATTATTATTATTTATATTTTATGATACTTAACCCTTGTGTTCTATTTCGTCCTTTCGGATAACCGCAGCTGAACGTTATGATCCTGATATGATTCTGCAATTCACAACTGCATTTATATTGCATTAAATATTCCACATGATAAACTGTGCATTGTCATCGTATTTAATGTTAAAAACAATTTGCTGTTAATTTTGTAGGATTTCCTCAAATCAACATCATGATGAATATAATCGTAAGAAACTTAAAAGGAGAAAAGAAGAAGGTACTGCAATCTTTAGTAAATTCTGTTGTACTGTAGAATCACTAATAAGAAACACTGTGATATCAAAAACTATATTCTTACATAAATAGCCAAACTTTTGACTTCGTTGTGCGAAGTAAAGGAAGTATTATAAAGTACAAAGTAAAGGACGCATTATAAGTATCGCAAAAAATTTCAGGTATCCGATTTCGACGAAAATATCCATTTTGACCGAATTTTTTTTTTTTTTTTTCGAGGGGGGGGGGTACATCTGTAGGTATGGACAGAATAAAGGACTATGCTTTTTTTTTTTTTTTTATTTTTTCCCCCGAAACGGATTGCAAAATTAATTCAGAAGACATTTTTTGTGACGTAACACCTAGATGTGCACCTCTCCTTTTTGATGCAATCGGCCGCACAGACTAAAAGAATAAATAATTTTGAACCAATCCATTCAACGATTTAAAAGAAAATAAATAAATTTAAATTAGTACCATTTTGAAACGTCTTTATTAGTTTGAGCAAATTAAAAATGTAAAATTCAGTAAGTTTAAATCACAAGAAGTTTAAAAACTATAGAAATACGTACAAAATTTGAAAAGGAATACAATTAAAATATGATTTTACTAAAAAATTACTTATTATTTTAGTCTTTTGTAGAGACATTAGGTATTTTTTGGAAACAGACAAGATGAAAAATGACCAAACACCTTCGCCGGGAATCGAACCACGAACCTCTTGAATACCGGCCCAGCGTGCAGAACCACTGCACCACGAAAGCACGTTAGGAAGGCGGGAGAAATACCTTATATACTCCCCCTTTTAAGGGGTGACAGGAGATTTTAGGGGACCCAATCGCCATATTCTGGGTGGGGAGACTCATCATCCACACCCTTTTAGTTCGGGCGCCACTGTAGAGACATTAAGTATTTTTTGGAAGCTGGCAAGATGAAAAATGAGCAATCGCTTTCGCCGGGAATCGAACCACTGACCTCTGGAATAACGGCCCAACGTGCAGAACCACTACACCACGAAGGCACGCTAGGAAGGTGGGAGAAATACCTTACACTTTAATTATTTAATTTTTAAGCAGCATTTTACGCAGGAATAATTTTAAGATCTTTTTGCTTAAAAATTTCTACAGATACCCACTCTGTTATCCCGCTCGGTGCGCTCAGTTTTTATTCTGATATGTTGGTAAATTGTGCGTTTTTGGCTTCAAAAGTGAGTGAATTATGTCGCTCTTATGTTCCGGTTAAGGTTCCTATGCTTTTAATATATCCGCATGCAATAGTTGTAGAAGTATCAACAATTAAACAGTGTAAGTGGCGCTAAGCCTAACGAAGGCTTCACTTATTTATATTTGAAAAAACTCTTAGTAGAATAGTGAATTAAGTCCAGTTGGTACACTAACTTCAGGGTCTTTTTTCCCAATGAAAACTAGAGTTAACCTTCAGTTTTGAGAACCGTAAAATCTGTCTTTTTGCCCGCTGGTCGAATTGCTCGTTTTTGAGTAAAAACTCTAATTTAAATTATAAAAATTGTTTTTTTAACTTTTTTAACTGTATTTGGTGTTTTAGGTTTTTTTTTTTTTTTTTTTTTCTTTCCGTATTTTACAATTTTAATAAAAATTGAGTTTTTATGTGTAATTGCCTTGCCGCGAAGAGAATTGAATTAACTGAATGAGAAATATATCTCTAATGAAATTCGAAGTAATAAATTTTAATGAAATACAGAAAAATGTGTGTAATTTAATAGACACTAAAGAAGTCATGTGGTGTCCGCATCAGGTATTTTTATCAAAAGCATTTGAAGTTCTGTTGTCTAATATGTTTCTTATTTTGTGTACGTTTTATCGCTTATTTCCTTATCTGTACGATCTTAAATTTATCCTGTCATTCTATTGCAGAATCTTCCAGACCATCCAAAAAAGAAAATTAAATATAATGAAATGACAAGTTTTTAACTACATACCTACCTAACAATGACTTAAACTAGTAGCCTGGCCTTCAAAATGGCCTCAGTCCAAACCAGTATTCTTCTAATAGCATTTTGCAGTAGTTTCCATCCAAAGCCATGTGTTAGCAACAGTCAGTTGGCATATTATCATCTTTTTTATTAAACACAGCTCCTCTAAGCCTGTTCGACACCTTCATAATGCTAAGGGTGTTATGAGAGCTGGTATAGGATTTGACGTCACACGTGCTCTGGGATTTCTGTGCAATGATTTTATGGCATTTATGTTAAGTCTTAGGAAAGAAATGTTAATTTAATTCTTTTCTTTCTGCCTCTTTTTGCCACGAGGTTGCTCATTCCAGAATTTACGTAGATTTTGAATGGCAAACAATTTTACTATAAAGAGTAGAATTTTACGAATATGGGCTAGAGCATTGGCCTGTTTTCGCTACCCTGCCGATCGAAGAAAAAAACTGCTCCTGCTGGGAATGCTTTATATAGTTAGTTAGTTAGTTCTAAGCACTGGCCCCCAGCCCACCTAGCAGGCAAAACCTGCCATATGGCTATGAGGGGATAGGCCAAGCCACAAAGGCACAACAACAAAAAAAAAAAAAAAAAAAAAACGTAAAATAGATACATACATTCCAAGCACTCCCGGGGAATTAGTATATAAATGCGTCGTTTCCATTTCTGACTTTTTTCTGAAGTTTAAAATCTTTATAAGTTTTACTTTCAATTAGTTATTATTATTCAAATCTTCTTTATATTATCAAAATTCATCTTAAATTTATAAGTTACCTCAATTATTTCTGCTTTCAGTAAGATTTTCTGCTTTATAAAGTATTTTGCCCCCTCCAACCAGAAATACCTTCGTGTTGTAACGGTAGCACACTCGGCGCGTAGTCGAGAGGTTCAGGTCCTAGTACCGGCGAGGGCACTGGACATGTTTCACATCCCCTGCTTCAAAATAATCTAAAGACCACTGGCACCCAATCAGGGACTCAAACCTAGACCTCTCGAATACGCGCCGAGTATGCTACCGTTACGCCACGAAGGCATGCTGGACAAAGGGAGCAAATACTTCCCCCCAATCGCCAAATCCTGGTGGTGACTAATTAACGTCCACCACTTTTTAGTCCAAAATAATCTGAAAACTCTACAGTGTAGCGCAGTCAGGGACTCGAACCTAGACCTCTCGAATACGCGCAGAGTATGCAACCGTTAAGCCACGAAGGCATGCTGGACGGAGGGAGAGAAACCTTACATAATAGGCCTTTTAAAGAGCGACTGCGGGTTAGGAGTCCCAATTTCCAAATCCTGGTGGTGGCGAATTAATATCCACCTCCTTTTAGTTCGGGCGCGCTACTGTAGAGTCATTAGGTTTTTTTTATGCTGGAGACATGCAAGATAAGCAATGCCTTCGCCGGAACTCGAACCTGGACCTCTCGAATACGCGTCGAGTGTGCTACTCTTAACCACGAAGGCATGCTGGAAGGAGGGAGAAAGTACCTCATAAACTGAGGTTAGGTCCTTCTTGGTAAGTACGTGTTCGAACTTATATCACGGTATAAGAAATTTTGTAATCACTGCCTAGGTGAAGTTTAAACTGATGAATTTATAGTCTTTAGGAAAGGAAGCTTTGTTTTGAAACCAGGTCCAAATTGGTTGATAATTTTATGTTTGAACATTTCAATTTAAACACTAACTGTATATGTATATATCTGCGACTTCACATCAGTCTTCCCAAAACATTCTATTCGTGTCCAGCAGATCTACAGAATGTGTCTTTGTCTGCTGACTACCTTATTTTTATGTCCATAATATCATTCAGTTGATAAGTCTTCCATTAACGATTCATCTGTATATTTCATTATTAAAAATTTTTTAAAGGTACATCAAACATATTATATTTTTATCACATATTTTCTTCAGTATCTACATTATTATTAAAACTTCGTAGCTTGCAATTACCTGCATATTGCAAGGTATGAAGACATTGCAAGATTGATACATCTTTATCTAAAATTGCACGAATTTGCAATCCAATCACGCCATACGAACAAACTGTAGAATTCCGTGCATGAATGGCGCTTAAATGAGGGATAAATATACGCTGACGGAAATTGACTCCGTTCTTGAAATGTGCTTATGTAATGATTTACGTGGCAGGAAAATATTACGCGGTAAGATCGTCGAGGTGGTGTTCATTCTGGTAAAAGAACTATAGTTGGACAAGAACTCTAGTAGCATATTACATTTTCAGGTAGAAATTCGATGAATGACAGAATTATTGTTTAATATGACGAACTTGAGCCTGTTTGCAAACTGCGTTGCATTGCTGCAATATGGTAGTTTGAGATTGGGAATATGTTGGTAATTTTTTTTAATGGCCAGGCGCTTTATTTAAGAGCCATTAGCCTTGCGCCACTACAAGGGCGGGATTTGAACCCAGGGCCCATCGCTACGACAGTCAGGATCATGAACCACTCTATCGGCTTAGCGGCAAGTTTGAAAATTATTGGTTGCAAAACATGACGATTCGAGACTGGGAATTACCAACTGCAGAGTGCGATATGCTGCAGAATATGTGAAAATGTAATGAGTTTGGGAATTATTGTTTGCAGAATGCAATGCGCTGCCGAAACGCGAGGATCTGAGGGTGATTTATTAGTTTCAAAATCCAATATAGTTATTAAAAATGAGGCTTTAATTTGCAAATGCGATGATTCTGAGAATTATTAATTGCAGAATGGGATTTATTGCAAAATTTAATGTTTGAGTTTGAAAATTATTAGTTGCAGAATGCAATGCGTTTTAGAAATATGACGAGTTAAGGAGTTATTTGAGTTAAGGAGTGTGAAAAGTTTGGAAATTATTTGCTGCAAAATGCGATGTATTGCAGAAATATGACGGTTTGAGTTTGAGAATCATTGGTTGCAGAATGCGATGTGTTTTAGAAGTATAATGGTTTAAGTTTAGAAATGTAACGAGTCTGGGAATTATTTGTTGCAGAAAAATGGGGATTTGAGAAATTACTGGGAATGTCAAAATTTGGGAATCATTTGCTGCAGAAGGCAATGCGTTTAAGAAATATATTTTGAGATTGGGAATTATTTACTGCAGAAGACGACGTGTTTCGGAAATATGATGGTTTGAGTTTGAGAATTATTTTCGGCAGACAGAGATGGATTTCAAATATATGGTGGTTTGAGTTTGAGAATTATTTGCTGCAGAAGGTGATGGGTTTCAAAAAATATAATGGTTTGAGTTTGAGAATTATTTGCTGCAGAAGGTGATGGGTTTCAAAAGTATGATGGTTTGAGTTTGGGAATTATTTGTTGCGGAATGCGATGTATTGCAGAAATACAAGGTGCACACAAAGGGAGAAAACAAATTAAGAGACCAAACGATAAAATTTAAAAAAAAAAAAAAAAAAAAAAAACGAAAGAATAAATGTATGTTTAGAAACGATGGCCTCTCACTTCTTGCTAAGTCAGTTTAAACTGGTTATTTTATCATTTGCATATTCAAACGGCGGAGTCATTTTCATTTATTGAGAAGACACTGTACAGAAAAATTTGCTTAGATGGAAGAATGTTGTAACATTAAATTTTGTGACAAATTAAGTAAATCTGCTACCGAAACGTTCGAAATGATTCGAAGAGTATATGATGATTCATCGTTATCAAAAACAAATGCGTATGAGTTGTATAACCGCTTTAACCCTTTGCAGCACAGTGTGTCCGGTCTGGACACACCAAAAAATATCCTTCTGTACACACAGAAAAATTGAATGAAAAAGGATTTATAGGTTACTCTGAACCTTCTTTATTTATAGTAGACGGCAACTCAATACAAACCAGTCCATATATTTTAGCCATGTTTCGTTTTTTAAGACCCTCATTTTTCAAAGAAATCTTTCAGATTTTTTTTAGGGTTTAAAAGGAATTGTTTGAAAAGAAATTTCTATGTTATTTTCTGGCTGTATGCTAATCTCCTTATTCTATATTAGTTTTAAATTTTTACCTTGAAATCTTGCCTAAAATCAAACGGCGAACCCTAGGTGTGTCTAGACCGGGCTCACCGATAATCTAGGACAACTGAGAGTCTGTATTCTTTGTTTCTCCGCATCTCATCGGTCAGTTCATTGACAACAATGCTCGTTTCAGCACTCTTTTCGAAGCTCTATTCAATCAGTGTGCCACTTTGAATACACCCACAGAATTAAAACAATAACGATAAGTGCTATCTTCACAAAATTTTACTTGTGTACTCCTCTGGGCCTAATTACATTGCCTACTTTTTTTTTTTTTTTTTTTTTTAAAATCAAAATTTCGATTTTAAAAGGTAGCGTGCCGGAAAGGATTAAATTTGGGCGCGAAAGCGTTAAAGATCAACCAAAACAAATGTTTAGGCGTACTTTGCGAACGATTAATATAATATATAGTATATAAATACTAGGCATATAAATAATGTTTCGATGAAGAAACGCTGGCAAAATTGTATAGGTTTCTCTAGCGAGTATTTTGAAGGAGATAAGTTTATTTGAAGGATAGTAATCTTTTTCTTATTTATAAGAAATTGTCCGATTAATTTATCAGCATACCTTGTATGATGATTTGAGTTTGAGAATTATTGGATATATAAACGCTACGGGTATGAATTTGTTGTAACAATCCCTTACCCAATACCAACTGCGCAGAGAATGAGTGTTTTCAGCGTCTACTCCTATGCAAAATATTTTACATAGTTGGTCAGAGCAGCACATTATTATTATGTGTAGTTAACTCTAACTTTTCGTCACTGTTGTCCAAATATTGGATAATTATTATGTGCAGTTAACTCTAACTTTTCGTCACTGTTGTCCAAATATTGGATAATTATTATGTGTAGTTAACTCTAACTTTTCTTCATTGTTGTCAATATTGGATAATTATTATGTGTAGTTAACTCTAACTTTTCGTCATTGTTGTCCAAATATTGGATAATTATTATGGGTAGTTAACTCTAACTTTTCGTCATTGTTGTCCAAATATTGGATAATTATTATGGGTAGTTAAATCTAACTTTTCTTCATTGTTGTCCAAATATTGGATAATTATTATGTGTAGTTAACTCTAACTTTTCTTCATTGTTGTCCAAACATTGGATAATTATTATGTGTAGTTAACTCTAACTTTTCGTCATTGTTGTCCAAATATTGGATAATTATTATGGGTAGTTAACTCTAACTTTTCGTCATTGTTGTCCAAATATTGGATAGTTATTATGTGTAGTTAACTCTAACTTTTCGTCATTGTTGTCCAAATATTGGATAGTTATTATGTGTAGTTAACTCTAACTTTTCGTCATTGTTGTCCAAATATTGGATAGTTATTATGTGTAGTTAACTCTAACTTTTCGTCATTGTTGTCCAAATATTGGATAAAACAGTATCCTAATTCAGCATATATACTGAAATATTGGTGAACGAATTATGGTTAAGTAATTATTATAAACAGTGGCTAGTGCGTCGCGCAGCTCGCACCGGGGTTCGATCCCCGGGCTGGGCAAGGTTGACTCAGCCTTTCATCCCTTAGTACCAAGTTCGCCTGGTGACTAAACCTCGGGGGGGGGGGTCCTGCGACAACCTGACAACTTGCCCAGAGCGCAAGGTCAAGAAAGCAGATTTTGGGGCACTACTAGGCCCGCTAGGGCTGTTGCGACACTGAGTTTAGTTAATTATTATAAAGATATAAAATCCTGCTTTAAAATTAGAAAACATAACAAATAGGAAAAAAAAATCGCACGTTGTGGATAATACCTCATAACAATGGTTTTGGCAAAAGATTTTCTCAGTTCAAATCCTTATTTCATATTCAGTACATTTTATTTTGAAAGTGCTGATTCTCAATTACAGCTCTTCATTAGAATTTTTAAGAATAGAGGTTTATAAGACTAAGATTGTCTTAAAATTTCAGGATCAAATTCAGAACACAGTAGCAAATTTTGTTCGCACCCCAATCTTCGAATGTTATGCATTGTCGTCTTCACATCATAAATCTTTTCAGCAGGTCAAAAATGCAAAGTCTGTGATGAATGCATAGCAAAAATTAATGGGAGTACGTATGTAAGACAAGAAGATACTGTAAGATAATATATAAGACGCCAGTAAAACAGAAGAGTCTATAAGACAGTGGTATAAGTGGTCTGTAAAGCACAGATAAAACATTGGTGTTAGACACTATAAGACACTGTAAAACATTATCAGATGATAAGCGGAATCAATACCATTTTTGCATCTTCTCCTTTTCTAAACAAAAGGGCTTACCAGCGACAAAAGTCGATGAACACTGGGAGTTCGGTTCGAGGCTCCAATCTCACGGACAACGGGCTTGCTGCATGGGTGTTTCACCTACGTAAAGTGTATACGACCCGTTTCCCTTAGAAAGTCCTCCTCGAAGGCAACCCTTCCTCTTAGGCAGATAACCCTCTAGTCCAGGGGTTCTCGACCGGTGGTACGCAAGAGAAAAATAGGTGGTACGTAAGAAGAGAGATATTTTTAACTTTTAAATTTAAAAATTAAAACCCTAACATCCTGATTGAGTTTTTTTCTCTAACACTCGTAAATTTATGAAATCTAAGCTTTGTTCAAGAGTGGTGATGGTAGCAGTACTTTGTAGTGGTGGTACTAAAGTTTTTAAATTTTTGTCTAGATGGTACTCTTTAGTCAAAAGGTTGAAAACCGCTGCTTTACCATAATTAAATAAACCAAACCAATCTAAACACACACAAACTGGAAATTTTATGCAAAATCTTTTGCCACTATAATACCGCTCGGGATATTTTCTTTACTTATCGAAAGCGCGTTATAAGGTTTTTTTAAATTTATCTTGGTGTGCCACCGAAATGGTAAAGGGGTTAGGGGAGCCAACTACGATAACGAAGGGTCTGGGTTCGAATCCAGGAGAAGGCATGGTTGTAACTGTCCGTCCCTTTATAGGAGGTAACGATGGCCGCTAGGTGCCTCCGCAATAAAATGACCATCACTTCCGGTCTTAGTGCCCGCAGTTCGGGGGGGGGGAGGGGGAACTTTATCTTGGTGTGGGGAAGAGGTAATTTTTTTCTGCTGCAAATTCATGAACAGATCTATTTTCCCTCTAGTGTAAGTTTATTAATAGCCCTTCCGGATAAATTGGGCTAAAAACTAAGTTAGGCACATCGGCACCAGACCCAAACCACGAATCTGCTTCCCCTTACGCGCATTTTCTAATTTATTTTTCGGTGTTTCAAACTTTGCTGCAAGAATGTGTTGAGTACATATGAATTATTATGCAGGAGACAATCTAATCCTTACTAATATTATAAATGCGAATGTGAGTTTGTTTGTTGGTTTGTTTGTTACGCTTTCACGCCTTAATTACTTAACCGATCATCATGAAATTTTCAAGAAATATTTTTGATATACTGTAAAAAGCTATAGGCTGTAAAATGTCTTCGTACGACTTTAATTAGCCGAGATATTAATTAAAAGCTACTTTACTTTTCCCCATCATTTTTTGTTGAGTTTTCCCTATTAAAGGGATTTGGCTACGCGCCAATTTATATTTTCACAAATATCTATGGAACGGCGGTTAGTCGAATTTCGAGACACATATCCCCTGATTCCAAAAATTCGTCGGAATCCATCGATACCATTCTCATCTTCGTACGACTTTAATCAGCAGAGATATTAAATAAAAACTCTGAAAACGCTAATTTGAATGAGACTCTAATTGCGACATTAGGGATTTTTTCTTAGGTTTTTTACCGTGTGGGTCCAATTAGTGATAAAAATTATAACTTTTGATCTAATTATCCAAATTTGTCGAAATTTAGAAACTTGTGTCGCTCTCTAAATGATAGGAACAATGGTGGTGTAACTAACTGATTTTGTCGCTTAATTACACTCATCTCCATAAATTAAGGATAATGCAAAATCAGGCAAAAGAAGAGTTAGAAGCAAACAAATTTGATTTATTTGTAAAGCTTATTTATTAAACAAAAGGTACAGAGCAAAAAAAAAAAAAAGATGCTATATGTTTGATATTATTAAAAAAAATTAGCGATTTTTTTCTCCCTGGCGCAAATTACACACACACACACAAAAAAAACCTATTTACAAAAAAAAAAAAAAAACAATATTACATGGTTGGTATGATTGTTAATACATTGTATGTCTCCCAGACAATGCAATACAGTCCGTACAACGCCTTGGCCCGCTGAGTATCAAATTATCGATCTTATCTTGGGGGATATTACACCACTCAAAAAGCAATGCTCTCCGGAGTTCCGGTAGACATGTAGGAGGAGTTGACGGGCTGCAACTCGTCGGCCAAGCATGTCCCACACGTGCTCTACTGGATTCAAGTCCGGTGAGAATGCTGGCCAGTCCATACGGGTGATAACCTCCGATTGAAGGCATTCGCTTACGATGTTTGCACGGTGAGGACGGGCGTTGTCATCCATAAACACAAATTGTGCGCCCATGGCGCCCCGAAACAAATATACATTCCAGAATGTGTTGTTCCAGAATGACGTCCCGATACATTTGGCTTGTCATGGTTCCAATTTGAACATGCAGGTCAGTTCTGGAACCCAGAATAATTCCACTCCAAACGAGCACTCCTGCACCACCGTAGCGGTGTCGTTCAATGATGATTTCTTCGTGGTAACGGGTACCTGGAGCTCTATATATGAAAGTCCGGCGAGAATCAGACTGCAAGCTAAACCTGGACTCGTCGGAAAACATCACACAAGCCCACTGTTGCGGTGTCCACAATGCATGCTCTCTACTCCAGGCTAACCGCAGGCGACAGTGAGTTGCAGTAAGTGGAACGCACCTGACAGGTCTACGATCATATAGACCAATCTGCCCTAAGCGTCTGTACACGGTCTGCCTTGAAATTGTCGTACCAGAGAATGTCGCTGAAGAGAGCTGACGAGACAGGTCTGAGGCTGTGCTTCGCCTGTTTCTTTCGGCAGTAACTGCCAAATACCGGTCCTCATTCGGCGTTGTAACTCTGGGGCGACCTATGTTGTAACGTCTACTCACATTACCATCATTTTGGGATCGTTGGCAAAGCCTGGAGATGACACTCTGGGCAATTCCAAGTTCGTCTGATACTTCCAGTTGGGTACGTCCACATTCCAGACGGCCGATAATTCTACCACGTAAAAAATCATCCAAATGCGTCCTTTTGTGTCATAACTATTCGGTCATTGCACTGAACTGCTTATAAAGCGCCTGCGAACAATTTTACTTCTTTGCCTGTATTCCTTATGTATCACTCTCGTCATTGTGACGTACCATCGGTGTCATCTGGTCACTTCCTGAAATTTGCATATGATTCTTGAAAATGTGTGTAGTGATTTTACAGGTGATATATTTATTTTAGAGTTCGATTTCCGCGTGACTCCGAATGATCCTTAATTTATGGACATGAGTGTATTTCCAGCTTAATCACAGATAAAACAATACTTCGCTTCCTATTGCTAACTTTTTATTGACAAGCTGCAATTCGAAAGCGACAAAGGGAGAGAGCTGGTATCCGGTCGACCGTTGGGTTGGCGAAAGGGTCAAAGTTCACGGATTTACACGTGGAAAATCATTTTAAAATTAATAACTTCTAATTAACTTACCGACTTAATACTATTATCAACATTTCGATATTTGTCATATATTTGATGTTTTGTTTCATATTTTTTTTAAAGATCTATTCATTCGCGTTGTATATTTCTGTTATTGTTGCTTGAAAAATCGCATTTACATTTTATATTCTTTACATTTTACTGTGTGCGATAAAAAATTTTGTTTTATCATTTTAAGGCCCTCGAATGTTCTTTATTTTGAAATTTTACGCGGAGTGTATTTTTTAAATTCACGCGGAGTTGAAACTTATTGAAGGATATCAACGCGAGCGAAGCCGCAGGTAAATCTAGTATTTCATAAAACCAAACATGTGTCGAAATTTAAAATGATTATTTCTGTAAAGTACAATTTTGCAGATTCGTTGATTTGGCACAGTGCCGTCGATACACTAAAAGATGTAGCTATAATGACTGGCACGCGTGTCATTCATTTGCTGCCGCTGATACTGTAGTGTTCACAGTTAGTTGTTACGTGTTATAAATACAAATCGTATTTTGCATTTGTTCTTGACGCTTGTACTTAATAATCTCCGTGGCACAGATATGGGGAAGGAAGGGTCATCCGGCCTGCTGTACACACATGATGACAAAGCGGCATCCGACAAAACTACCCGATTTCACTTGCAAACAACTACCAACAAATCAGAGCGTGGCAAATTAACGCGACTCCCTACGGCTCCTCCGGCTGCTGGCTAACGGTTCATCCCCCACTTTTACAACACCCCCCTCCTTTTGTACCTGCTAATTGGAATACACAAAGGGAAACAACAGCAGAAACAAAAAAGAAATATTCTCGTCCCGCTGACCCTTTCGAATTGAATGATGAATGTCAAGCGGTAAAAACAAATGAAATAATAAAAGCAAAAGAACAAATAACGGAACGAACAGAACAGCAAGCCGTAAAAACAAAACAAAAAGTCGAGCGGAGAAACCCCACTTTCCGTCGGGACTTTGGTCACAGGTCGGTAAAGAACGGGGACAATTTCTTCACACATCGTCGCTCCTCGGTTGGGGTAGTGTGGGGGGTGGGGTTGTTGAGTGAGAGCATAACCGTTTCTTTCTTAAATGCTTTCGCTTTTTATTGGTCACGTGAGCGTCATGCTCGTGCGTCACACAGTAGTTATGTGACTGCTTCTCCCCCTTGCGAATTCCGGAGAAGGGGAGGTTTTTCTTCAACAGGTAGGGGATGGGATGTGAAAACTAATTTGTAAACTGCTAAAAACTTGAAATATGAAATACACCTTCAATTATTCATTCTTACTAAGAAGACAGGAGAAGTGGAGAAAAATAGTTCGCAAAAACAAATGTTTGTTCCGAACAGTTTGTTTTTCAAAACGGAAGTGCTAAAAATGGTTTATACGTAACGTAAGGGGCAAGAAAATGGGGAAAAGAGACTTAAACATAGGTTACAGTTATATTTTTCATTCTGTTTGCTCCATTTTACGAAAACTAATCGCTTAAAAACCGCTTAACTGAAACGGTGGGGGAAAAATTACATTGAATCGCAAATCTGAAAACCAGTTATTTCCACCACTTTTTATATAAACTTACTATTATTATTATTACTTTTATCATTAATAGTACTTTTGAACCATAGGCACTCCATAACTTATAATCATTGGCATTAATAGTAGTAGTACTTCATTTTATACACGCAAATAAACGTTTTATAATGTAAATAAATGATCTCAAGACTTTACATGCAAAAGTTAATGGACAGTGAAACCTGTACCAGATACTACTTTTGCTGTTGCTGGGACTTATCTCAATTATCGTCTGACAATAACATTCGATCAAGTCCAAGAGTCAAAGGTTGAGCCTATCATTGACTTAGGCCTTTGGTCACCTTATAGGGAACAATACAATTTTTTCCAGCTCCATCCCAGCTTTGAAGGAAAATCCTCCGGGACACGGATCCGAAGATCTGCCTCCAACCTCTCGAGAGGACTTCCAGGTCGACAGTATATTAAGTACCATCATGCCGTAAAGATGCTACACATTAACAAACGTCCATATCTTCTCAGAGATTTGAACCTGAGCCCAAGTTTATAGTAACTAATTCCCTTATCACTGCGCCGACAGAGCAGTGGAGATTACTTTTTATAAGTACCTATATTTGTTAATGGATTATGTCAGCTAAAATTTGCTTTGCTTTAAGAAAAATCACTAAAAATGAGTATGATCTTTTAATTGTCGGGGAAAGTAAATTATACTCTAACCCCCCATTAACCTCCAAAAAGAAAAAAAACTGAGTAGTATCTTTAAGTGAATTTTTCTGCCACTCTATGACGAAATCTATAAATAGATTACCAGTTCAGTTAACTGCAACACCGAGGAATACTACATATAAGCAGCAGAATTAATTGTTATTTAGTAAAGGATATTATGAGTTTTTAATTGCATGGTTTTGTAAATTGTTTATATTGAGAACACATGTGCGTTTATAGTGTAATTCACATTTATACTGCTTTTTCCGAGTTGTTTTAAAAGCTGTGAATGCTGTTTTATTACTTTTAAAGGGAATATTGTCACTATATATGCGTCGTTTCACTTTAATTCGAATATGCTGCCATTCGGCAAAACGTAAAATATTTGTCTTTCATACTGACTCTATGTGTTGTGGATTAACAAACTGAGCTATTTCAAAGCAACAGATACAGTTCTGAAGAATATTTATTTCTGACTTTTGAAGCTGAATGGTTTAAATAATAAAAAAGGAACTTAATTCATGAATTAATTTGAATCTCATTAAAAATATTCAATATTTTCCTTGAATATATAAAACTAATAATTCACAAAATAGCATAGACTTTCTAGATCTTCAAATCATTAACTACAAAAAAATTTTACTTTTTGACAAAACAAGAAACTTCAATTTCAATACTAACAAATTAATAAATTGGAACTCCAACATATCCAAAAAAGTAATTAACAATACTATAATTAATCAAATACAACGAATTAAAACTATATGCACATATACAATAGATTTACAACGCGAAATTTTGATCCTTATCAAAATTCTCAAAAAAAATCTAATTCCCTTTCAATTTATCAACCATTGCCTTAAAAGAGCAGGCGTTAAATACTCACTCTAAATCATTTAACTGATAGGGATATGATAATTTATTCCTAAACCTGAGAAGGCGGTATAAGTTGGATGACTGTCAGTTGAAAGATTTGTATATAGTGTAATTACTCAATTGTATATATTGTAAAAAGCTAATTGTCTTCAGACATATACTGTTACTATACTGTTACTAAAAAAATGGGCCTATTTCCTGCCTTTAGACTGTCCATTAGCTCTTGGACAGCGAAAATGCCTTTTTCCTTTCTTAAATTCTTAATCATTGCGACACGACAATTAGCCAGAAATTAATTAATTTACATTCACTAGTATTTTCAAAAAATCTTAACAGACGGTCTCTCTCAGATAAGAACTCCACAAAATACATCCCTCAAGAATTCCGAGTCCCACCCACTACCATAAATTACTTCACCCAAGTCTTACCGACTGATATTATTCAAAGCCCCTACTGCCGCTAAGAATTTTCGGACACCCTACACTTCTGAGTCAGACACGAAGAGAACACTTTGCCAACTCCCCCACTAGAAAGAATGTAAGTTACTTAATACCTTTCTGGCCTTTATATCTCCATGTACATTCACTGATCTTATTTATATTACTATTATTTTTATATTATTTTTATATTTTCTTTGATTTGTTTTTACAAAGTTTGCATTATTTATCTTTTTTATAATCCTCTATGTTTATTTCAACTTTACTTTGAATTCGATTTCATAATGACAATTTCCAATGTTTAATTTCTACAAATAATATAGTACTCAAATGCGTAACGATGAAAGTGTCGGGGACGGTTACTCGAGTTTTACAGGATTTCTCTACAGTAATTGATTTTTACTCCAAATTGAATTGACTAAAATGCTTCATGAGAATAAGTTCTTTGAGTATCAGCATTGGTTCATAATTCCTACTATTTGCGGAAATATTTGGCCTGACTAGAATTGCCGGTTTGGCTTTAACTTATAACTCGAGTAAAGACGAAACACTTTCGTATTTACGTATTTTTATCAATTATTGTTCATTGAACGGGAGTTGGTTTGTTCCCCTTGAAAAGTCAACTAATTTCCGATGAATGACAATGATTACATGTTTTAATTTTTCCTTTTACAATTGAAATATTATTCTTCGTGATGATTTAACTCCAGTCCCCGTTAAAACATTATTAACATTTTGCTTTCAAATTACTTCAAAACATCTTTCAAAATATAACTTACCAGTATGGATGCACACTTTTAAAATAATTCTACTTTAATTAAACTTAGGAGATAATATAATCAATTAATCAATACTGTTTAGGAAATAAATTATTATTAACTAACTTTGCAGCAATTGCGCAAGTAATAATAACTAGTATTCGCACTAAATGGATTTAAGATCATACAACATTATATATATATATATATATATATATATATTATTATTATTATTATTATTATTATTATTTCTTTAATATTTCGTAAAAATTAAAAATATTTCTGATTAACAAACTCAACGCTTTCAAAACGATCAGTGGAACTTTAACGAATACTGTAAGAAATAAAATATTTTTATGTCCAGGGCGCGAAAATATCTGTCGGAAAATCTTAAGATACGCTGTTTTTAAATATATTACTTAAGTGACTTAAGTGCAAAGAACTTGATATTTAATAAATAAAGTCAACCCACAAAACGTTAATAATAAAAAGGCAAAAAACGTTTTGCAAGTGATCTTACTAAGGAAACTGAACTTAGAAAGATGAATATGATGAACTCGGAAAAAAGTGAAAAAATATAAAAATGTACACCATCACTTAATACTGCATTCGGAGTGCTAAACATATGATACTGTTAAAATTTTCGTGATTTTCCTGTTAAATTATATAAGAAATTCAACAGCAATGTGAAGCAAACGATGCTAATAAAGCTAAAATGACAAGAAAAAAAGGGTGGGAATATGAAGGCTTTCACATTTTACGTTACGTCCAAAGAAGCGTTCTTCTTTTTTTTCCTTTACATGCACATACACGTTTCGATAGCATTTGGGCTAAAAATATTTTAAAAAGTGTATCTTTAATATTTCCGATAGAGAGTCTCAAAGCGCTGGAGATAAAAATGTTTTTTCTCCTACAGTGTTGCTCGCTTTGAATTGGATTGGATTGGATTATTTAATTACGGCAAAGCACACGACGGCTATCTGCCTAACGAGAGGGATGCCTTCGGGGAGGACTTTTAAGGGAACTTGCTCATGTACAAGTTACACATGGGGAAAACCACGAAAACTTCCATGCAGCTAGCCCGTTCGCGGGATTTGAACCTCGGACTAAACTAGCAGTGTTCAGCGTCTTTACCGCTCTGCCGCTGGTGGGCCTGCTCGCTTTGAAATCGTTGAGTTTGTTAATCAAAAATTCGTCAACCTTTTTTTACAAAATTTGAAATACATAATAAAATATTTAAAAACAGCATATCTTTAGAATTTCCGATAGACAATCTCACGCGCTGGATATATTCCCCCACCCCTCCCGTACAGTGTAGCTAGCCATTTTGAAATCATTGAGTTTGTTAATCAAAGATTCGTTAAAGTTCCATAAAATATGAAATACACAACAAAACAAATTCAAAATTCAAAATTCGTGCATCTAGATGTCCATATTCGTGTGGAGGACTACGTTATTCAAAATCTGATGGCTCTAAGTACCGTTGTTTTTTCACAGCGCGAAAAACACACGCATGCATTCATGCAAATTCTTCATTATTTAATTTCTTTAAAGGCAATAATAATTATTGGCAACAATTTTAAAAGTGATTCAGACTTTTATAGTGATTCAATGCAAAAGAACCATTTTGAGAATAATAGCCCTGCTAGGCGAACGCTCCTTTGGGCTAAAAAGCGAGCTGACAGTAGTGAATGTAACAGCAGAATGGTAGACTGCTAGCTCATGAGTTTATGTTTTTTTTTGGGGGGGGGGCGAAAGAGCATTAGCCCAGAAGGGCTATTAATTTCGTTTTGGCATTTTGCGTCGAAAACTTTAAACGTTTTGCAAAACGTTTCACTTTTCAAATTGTTGCCCCCCCCCCCCCGATAAAACAAAGGTACCTGGAGACATCGATTTTTAAATAACGTAATCTTTCACCAAATATGGGCATCTGGAAGCCCTAATTTTGAATTTTGAATTTGTTTTATTATCCATTTCATATTTCGTTACCCTTTAACGAATTTTTGATGAACAAACTTAGCGATTTCAAAGCGGGGAATGGCAACACTTACGAAAGAAAAATTTATCTCCAGCGCGCGAGACTGTGTATCCGAAATTCTAAAGATAGGCTCATTTTAAAATCCCTTTGGGATATTACTGTTGAATTCAATTTTATGATTTAAGTGCGACGATCGTGATATTTAATAAGTAAAGTTAACACACGAAACAACGTTAAAAAAACGCCCCTTTGGGCTCAGTGTAAAATCTAAAAGCTTTCAGTTTTTTTTATTTATTTATATAGGTGGAAATGACTTTGACGATAAATTGTCTAAAGTAACATCTTCTAGATTCCAAATTAGTTCCGTGGTTTTCCCCATGTGTAACGTGTATACGAGCCAGTTTCCCTTAGAAAGTCCTCCACGAAGGCATCCCTCCCCTTAGGCAGATAGCCTTAGTATGTTTTGCCATAATTAAATACACCACCACCACACCACCAAATTAGTTCCGATGACCAGAACGGTAGTGAGCTTTAAATTCTTAAAACTTGAGTTCAAGCATTGTAGTATGACCCCCCCCCCAAAACGTCCCACTTACAGAAGTTTGTAAGACAATTCATGACAGTCATCTAAGAATCTTAACAGCTTGAGAAATAACTTTTTTTTATTAAGTTACCTTCATTAATATCGGCTCACCCGAAACCGAGCGAACTCGAATAATCCGCTATACGTTCTCTCCACAAGTGTCGCATTCTATGCATATTTCATCATACTCTGATTTGTCCAATAGAACTGTTTTTAATCTTTGCTTGGTTCTTACCTAACCTTCTTTAGCCGTATGATTATGTTTCGTAGCTTTATTTGAACTTTCTATATTTTATACTCTTATGTGTTTTGTAAATTTGGGAAATTTGCTCGCATTGCTACACACTGGTGATTATATGAGTTGATCCATCATCTTGTACGTTTGTGGATGTCCAAACCAACTACTTTAAGGACAACGGCGTTTCCAATTTAATTTTGCGACCAGAAATGTAATTAGTAGATTCCTTTCGTAATTTTGATGGAAAAAACTTTCGTAACGGAGTGTTTCCAAAAGTTGCGGAAAATTACGACACATTACACCACCGAAGATAAATCAGCCGTCCGCCCTAGCAAGTAACGAAGCATAAGATGTTTCATCTGCTATATGTCTCGGAATAATCAGTTCTCAGAGTGTTACCAATAGGCAAAAACATAAGAACTTCAATTTATTAGTCCAAAGGAGCAACTTGCCCAAAAGGGCTATTAATTTCGTTTTGGCATTTTGCTTCGCCCGCTATAAAACGGCGATTCGCTTTTCAAATCGTTGCCACCAAATATTAGAGTCCTGCATTATATTTGAAGAAATTAAGTAACGAAGAATCTGCTTCAATGTATGCGTGTTTCTTGCATTGTGAAAAAACAACGGTATCTAGAGACATCAAATTTTGAATTATGTAATCCTCCACCCGAATATGGGTATCTGGAAGCCCAAATTTGGAATTTGTTTCGTTATCTATTTCATATTTTGTAAAACTTTAACAAATTTTTGATTAACAAACTCACCGATTTCAAAGCTAGCAATGGCAACTATGTACGGGGAAAAATATATATATATATATATATATATCCAGCGCGCTAGAGTGCGCATCGGAAATTCTAAAGATATGTTCGTTTTAAATTATTTTATCATATTTCTGTTAAAATGAATTTTATGGTTTGAGTGCGAAGAATATGATATTTAATAACTAAAGGTAATACACAAAACGTTAAAAAAACGTAATATGAAATCTGAAAGCTTTCAGATTTTTTATTTTTAGTCCAAAGGGGCTTTGTCTCTGAAGGACCATTGGTTTCGTTTTGTGTTGAATCACTATAAATGGCCGTTTCACTTTTTTAAACTGTCGCCACCAAATGTTAGAGTCTTGCATTATATTTGAAGAAATTAAATAATGAAAAATCTGCATAAATGTATGTATATTTTTCGCATTGTGATAAAACAACGGTACATAGAGCCATCGAATTCTGAATGACGTAATCCTCCTACGAATATGGGCACGTGGAAAGCAAATTTAAAATTTGTTGTGTTATCGATTTCATATTTTGTAAAACTTTAACGAATTTTTGATTAACAAACTCTAGGATTTCAAAGCGAGCAATGGCAACACTCTACGGAGGGGGGAAAAAAAATTTATCTCCAGCGCCGCGGAACTGTGTATCGGAAATTCTATAAATATTATTAAATAATTAAATTAAAAATTATTTTGCCACATTGCTATTGAACTGAATTTTATGGTTTAAGTGCAAAGAACATGATATTTAATAAATAAAGGTAACACACAAAACCTTAAAAAAACGCCCCTTTGGACGTAATTTAAAATCTGAAACCTTTCAGATTTTTTTTTAAATTTTATTTATTTATTTATTGTGACAGAAAGAGAATGTTAAGGAATTTTTTCTACCATGTAAAATAGGAATGGACATAATTGCAGAATGCATCATTTCTGTTTAATGTAATTGAACATATTTAGGTAAATCCCAGTGCTATTTATTTCTTTTTCTTCTTCTGAATTCACCTGCTGCACGTATATTTTTATTTATTGTATATATAGCTCGTTTCCTACCGCCCCAGGAAATCTTTTACTCAGCTAAACAAGAACAACAAACCGGCACTTCAATCCAACAAAGACGGGGAAAAAAGCACTTTCTGCCATTTTTTCGTTATGTATTATTCCGTGAGGGAAGTTTTTGTTTTATTTGCTTTTATTTTATTTATTTATTTATTTAGTAATGAGACGAACTCTTACATTTAACCCAGTTTTCGCTTGGGATACGCTCGACCCAATGTGGCGTTTATCCGCAACCGCACCGAAAGAGAAAGTTAAACGGTGTGACGTCACGTGGCCGCTCAAGGTTATGTAGGCGGGGTTTCGCTCGCAAGAAGTGCGTTTCCTTTTCATTCTGTTTATGTCACTCGGAAAAGCGAAGAGTAATCGGGCGGAACGAACCGGGATTTTCTGTTTACCTTTTTCTAACTAACCTATTGAATATACATCGCTGTATTTTCGTACCTTCTCAGTAAGAAATAATACGTTTTAAATATCAGCTATTAAAAAAATAACGCTTGATCTGTAATGTGTTTACATTCCTAGTTACGTTACTTTGCATAACAAGTTTAGGTTCGCCGTCAAAGAACTTAACGATGACAGCAAAATATTACAAGAATGACGCATTTTTACTTCATCTCCTCACTTCAGTTTTTTGTTATTTAATATCATTCATTTTTAAAATATGTAAAATGTTCTCATTATTTATTTTTTAGTCATTTCTTTTTCCTCATTTTGTCATGTGTTATTACTCCGATTATATATGCAGTTTTGCAAACTGTAATAAAAGATGCTTTATCGTCATATTTATGTATCCTCGCTCTAGAGGAATAATCGTTTGCAAAAATCTTAATAATTTGTAAATAATAATTTTACTTGAAGTATATCAAACAGAAATACATGATCCTAAGAAATGCTTGAATTACTTTTTTATTTTTTGAATTTATGCAAATAAGAAATTAAACTGTCTTCTAAATGCTGTATTTTGAATATATAAAATGCTTGACTTAAAATATAATTTTTAATCAAGAAGTTTGAAAATCATATCTTAGAATGAATTTATAGAAAGAACAGATATAGTATTTAGTTTATATTTTTTCGATATAATTTAACTTCTGCTACTGTAGTTAACTATAACAGTTTAACATTGTTCAGTAAAATATCTTTTGAATTTTTATCTAATTTAAAATTTAAAACTATCACGCTTCCTTTTTGTATATTAGGTTTATGGAACTACTTTTAACGTGTTATTTTAATCTATAATGAAATAGTTTTACAAAGCGTTTACAATTTTTTAAATATTTTAAACATTTACTGTTTACAGTAAACTTAACCTTTGTAGGCATGTTGTGGACGCTATTTTGAACCAATATATGGTATGATTTAATAACTTAAATGATAATTCCAGAATAATTTAATTCACAATAATAAAAGAAGACTTTGCAGTTGCGACATCAAAGTGAACTCTTTTTTTGTTTACATTTTTTCTGTTGCCAATCTAGAGATATTAAACCTCGCAACAACAAAGAAAATACTATACGTGTAGAGGGAACTACTACAGACAGGTGTTTGAGTTCAGTTAGGTTATTAGCGTGTAACAAACAAGTAAAATTAAATTAAAACAAACTGACTTTTGTAATATTTTATAATAATCTCACCCATTTTTTATCAGATTTATTTGTTTCTTTTCTCTTCTGTTTTCTGTCAACCCTGTATTTGAATATCTTAAAGGAAAATAATTCATATTTACAGTAACAATTTATAAATTTTAAATAATTAGCAAGAACTGTGAGGGTACTATTATTATTCTTTCTAAGATCATATTTATAAATTTATGATAAGCAAAATAATAAGATACCTTAAAATATACTAATGAGAAGAAAATTATTACTTTCACATTTGCTACGGAAACCAAGAACTTAAGCATTTTTAGTTTACAGAACGTAACAAAAATATGAATTATGTTACGTATTGAAAAATATGAACAACAGCGTTAAAAAATATGGATGTTTTTAACACAATTGTAAATTCGGTTTACTTCGTTATTAAGTAATTAATTAGTTGTGTCATTTAAAGGAAGTCGAGAAAACATTTCTATGTGTTTCAGTCTACTTCAAAAGCTGAGTCGTCTGCAAAAAAAAAAAAAAAAAAGTCTTTTCTGTATTTTGATTTCCTTTACAGTTTTTATAAGCATTTAGAGCAATAACAAGCTATATTTGGCAACAGGTGTTTAAATATTCATTACCACTGTATCTTAGTTTGTGACGTCAACCGGAAAGAGGTAAGGCCGCTTTTTACGCGCTCTAGTTTGAATTTAACAACCAGAGCAGAAACAAAAGTAAATTCAAGTTCGCAGTTTTCTAATATGCATCACAAAATTAAAATCAAATGTGAAACAGATTGTGTTAAAATTCACATGTTACCCTTCTATATATCATGCTGTTGCATTTTAATCTGATAAATGATTTTAAATCTCGTAAATAATGCATTTAGGTCATGATATATCTAATTAAAACATAAAATATTTGTATGAAATTACTTTACATATTTTTTTTAGTTTTTTTAATATACAGAAGACTTATAAGGTTCCCATGCTAGTCTAAATGCATATTCATATAATATCCTATAAAATATTTCAATATTATGCTTGGGCCATCTCTATATTATATATAGGCCATATAAAACTTTAAGAGCTCCTCTGGGTGCTCGCTAAAATCTGAATCCTTTCAGATTATTAAGCAAAAGATTTTCGTACTTTAATAGCATATTTTTAGATGAGTTACTGCTTAAAATATGCTAATATATAACAAACAAAAAAAAAAGTAATTCTAGGGAGGGGGAATCTGAATGCTTTCAGATTTTATATTACTCCCAAAGGTTATTTAATTAGTTAATTAATGTTATTTAATTAGAAAACGTTTATTTTTTTAATGGAAAACACAGTGAATGCTTCTGTAGGAGTGATTTCCTCTATAAAACGGCGACCTTTAAAAGGATAAATACTTTTAATAACGTAAATAAACATCGGTACTGAACATCTTCCCTCTAAGGTGACCATCTCCGCAAAAGACCGAAATCTTGAACTGTGGATAACACCTTAGAGAAGTTGAAAGTGTTGAAAATATTCTGCAGATAAGTTTAATGTTGCAGATTTTGACTACAGATCACCTATCGTTGCATATTGTTTATAGATTCAAGCTGTTCGAAATGCTATATATTTAAAATAATTAGAAATAAATAAATAATATTTAATAATATAAATAATATAAATAAATAAAATAATATTAATAAATAAAATAAAATAATATTTAATATAATTCGAAAATTCTATATATTTAAAAATCTAACTCTATAGATAATTTTTTCCTCCATTTATTTTGAAGCTAAGTTTAAAAAATTAAGTTTTAAGCCAAGTTAAAAAAAATAAATGTCACGTGGTTCAATTATCTAATGATATCAAAATATTTTACTAATTCTTCTACATTTACAATGTAGTTATTTTGTTCTCCTGATTCGAAACTGGTAATTTTACACACTTCTCATGACATTCAAGGCCCCTGTGAAAAGCAATTATTCATCAGCAAGATATTTTCATACTTAAATACTGTTTGCTCTTAGGGAAAAAGATAAAAATGTACCTGCTTGAAAATTTTTAGCCCAATTTGCAATCAGGACATTAATTTTTATCGTAATTTCGCATGTTGGGTATGTTCAAATGCCGCGTCAGAAACCAGTTTCTTTATATATTCCTCAATTTGCAATATATATTCAGCATTGAACACGTAATAGTGAGTTCTTTCAAGCATCTAAAATAAACCTAACATAACTACAATAAAATAATATTTTTAAATCTTTAGAAAAAGTCAATTCGAAAATTTAAGATTGGACATTTTTGCACGATGATGATCATATATAAATTAGATTTTGTATCCACGGCGTAACAGAATTCATGGTTACATCTTTAGGGGGGACATTAAGGGGGAAAAAAGAAGTTTTTGCAATGGAGTACGTGATGGAATGTGAAATGCGAACGCGCGGGAACCCGAAATACGAATACGAAGAACATGTAAAACGAAAAGTTATCCGTTTATAACAGCTGTTTTAATCACGCATAAAAATGTTTACTAAATGTTAAAGAATCTGTACGTATGTATGTTTCTCGGAAAAGGGGGGCACATAGAGCCACGAAATGTTAAATAAATGCAATCATTCATCTGAATATGTGCACCTCGAAGCCTAAATTTCGAATTTTTATTTATTTATTAGCCGAAAGGGGACGTTAGTCCCAAATGGGATATTAGTTTCGAAACGACATTTTGTGTTGAATCCTTATAAACGGCTTTTCAAATTGCCACCAAATATTATCGCCCTGTATTATATTTCAAGAAATTAAGTAATGTAGAATCTGCGGGAATGTATGTATTTTTCTGGCTTTGTGAAAAAACGACGGTACCCAGAGCCATCCAATTTTGAATAATTTAGTCCTCGACCCGAACGTGGCACCTGGAAGACCGAATATTGAATTTCCAATTTGTTTTATTATCTTTTCCATATTTTGTAAAACTTTAACGAATTTTTGATTAACAAACTCAATTATTTTAAAGGAAGCAATGGCAACACTGTACGGGAAAAAAAAATTATCTGCGATGATCAAAAACTTTGTAAACTGTGTGTTGCTATTCTGCAAAGAGTAATATTAACATTTCCAATTTAATAAGAAAGTTCGACTGCATAAAGGTGGTTGCCACTCGGCAAAATGCAATATATTTGTCTTTTGAATTTAATCGCATTCTGGAAAATGACGGAACCATCAAGTTTTGAGCACAGTCTTCCATTCCAAGATGTACACTTTGAAATCTATTTTTTCAATTTCGAATTTGATTTTTATTTATACTTTGGACGAATTTAACAAACTTTCGATTTAAAATTCAGCTATATAAAACCTTTAGAGATAGTTTCAGTGATATAAAAGCTTTAGAAAGGAAGCTTTAAATTTCTCACGCATTGCCATTCGGAAAAGCTAAATATGTTTTAAATTTAATTAGAAAACGTTGCTGCATAAAAGAAGAGTGTTGCCAGTCAGCAAAACGCAATATAGCTGTCTTTCTAATTTAATCAAGAAACTCAATGATTAAAAAAAAGGGTTGCGACTGCCCGGGTTAAAATATTTTTATCTTCCGCGCGGCAGTTTATTTTCGTTCAGCAAAGCGTTAAATTATATTTTTTTCCAAATTTATTCTGTTATTAATTAACATATTAAGAGACATAAAATCAAAAAATGCAGATTTATTGCAATTACGATTAAATACTAACTGGACAGGTGAAATGACATTAGCTGGATTAGTTAAAATAATTATATATTTTTAATTCTTCGAAATAGCTATTTTGGGCGGCTAGCCGCACAAGCGACTAATGTTTAATATTTAAAAGAATTTTTCAAATGGACGACTAATATCTTAAGTATAATTTTTCTAAATTGTAAAGCACGCTTCTAAAATTTCGTAGGCGAGGAGAAGAATATCTGCTTTTAATAGAAGGCTAAAAAAACTTGAATGTAGCCTGCAAAAAGTTATTTCTGAAACAGAAGTAGTATATATTTTGGGATAAATGTTAGAGTAATTGTAAATGAATAACAGAATCTCACATTCAAGGCTCTCCACACACCAGCTGCGAATTTTGGAGGGTTAGGTTGCCTGTTCACTGTGATTATCTGACACTCGTGTTTATTCTTATCGGAATCACGAGTCTTTTTTTCTGATGTCATTTCCGCTTTAGTTTTCGCGTGCGTCACGTCGAAACCGCATTCATTCACTAGCCGATTATTACAACCATTGTATTATGATGGATTTTTATAGAATACATGTTGAAATGTTCAGATAGGTGAATTTTTATTTGAGTTTAACTGTCGCAGATAGCAACAAAACATTCCTAGCATTCTTTTAGAACATAGCTAGGGTCCAAAATGTAGAGTTACAAAGAAGAAAAAAAATTCTCGAAGCGTATATGGCAAATACCTGTATTTGTTTCTTTGCTTAAATTCCAATTAAAACGTGAAGATTTAGTTTTCTTAGCTGGCAGTAGAGGGCGTATACTTTTTCAATAGAAATAAGCTTTAGAATGATTAATAAGTAAATTTTACATGATGTATGCTTTTAGAAATTTCTTTTCTAAATAGTAAAAATGGTGTAAATTCGATGCATAAAAGTAGATAATATATATAATGGTATAATATATATAATGATCGCAGCAATAAATGGATAGTAATGTTGTGTATAATTAAATCATATTTAATAATTATCTCATAATTATTTAATTAATTTTGCAGCATATTGCACGACTTTAATAATATGTACTATCTTTATCTGAAATTTCTCAAATGATATATATATATATATATATTATTTATACATGTTGCGTTATATTTATATTATAAACAACATTTATAAATATTAATTAACGTTTTCAAACAACCGTTTTTAGGGTAAGAAGCAATGTTATACCCTGTAATTCGAAAAATAAGATATAAAAAATTTGATGTTGACACCACATGATTTCTTTGTATAACCTATTGCATTATACACACGTTTTGCTGCACTTCATTTAAACTTATTTCCTTGAATTTCCTTAGAGATATATTTTTCATATCAGTTTTCACTTAGCGGCAAGGCAAAATTATATAAAAATTCAAAACTTCTTCATTAAAAATTGTAAAAATAAATAAATAAATAAATCAGAACACCAAATACATTTAAAAACACCTAAAAGAATTTAAAAAAATGCAATTAAAATTGGTTTCTACGGACAAAGAAGCAATTACGCAAGATAGAAAAAAATTTTCGGTGTGCAAAACATTCCTAGCAAGACTTGACAAAAAGACACTAAAGTTTGTGCATCAACTGACTTGATTCAGTATACTATAGTTCGACCGCCTCATCCGCGACCATAAGCGTAAACACGCATGCGTCATTCGGAATGGATTATTCTCAGAATAGGGTGGAAAGATGGGGACTTTTTCCCCCTCGAGCATATTAATTCTGTCTTTCCGGAAGTTTTTTACGTGATTTTTCTCGTCGCAGCAAGTGATAACTCCCCTTTTGGATGTATTTTGGCAGAATGCCAGCCAAGATCGCGTCTGAGACGGTCGAACTGTACTTATAAGAGTTTCAAATGTAAACAAATAGCCGACATGTTAGGCCTAGCACAACTTATACTTTTAAACTATTGATAATTTTACAACTGATCCATGCAGAATAACTTTTGTGTAAACTGAAGTTTTAAGATTCAAGTATGCGCCTTTTAAGCTTCGAAATGTCTGTAGGGAAAATGACAAACCTCTATCGTAATGTAATATAGGTTAATGAAAACAGTGAAGCAGAGATCTCATGAAGCTGGAAATTCATCACATTCAAATTTCAGTGAGGTTAGATTAATAATTTTTACATGATTATTAGATCATGATTAATAAAACTATGTGAGAATATTACTAATATAAATTTGACCTTCGAAAACACTGCATGTGTGAAAATTCTGATATTTTCGACAAATCCTGAAGGCAGTTATGAGTGGGCCAGTTTCTTTGAGACGATTTCAGAACAATCCATGATGTCAAAAATACATTTATCACGTGTTCACATGAATGAAATTCATACATGGAATTCGTCTGCTAAAACGCACGAAATGTATGTAAATATGTATACAGTGAGGTCACATACACACACACACACACAAAAAGACTTCCTTGCTATATGAACCCCTAGCGCCTTATCCTCTCAACCAATCGAAATAAAATTTCAGATATTGTTATTTGATCGTATGAGTTCGTGATTGTGAGGATTTAAAAGAGCAGAGCTCTCACAGTTACGGTTGCAGTGAAAATATTTCGCAACTTTTGAATGGCAACACCCAGTTGTTACTAGGAAAAGTACAGAAATGTACATGCATCAGGAAGTCCGAAGTCATTAATAATGATGATGATGATGATGAAGTGCTGCCATTAAAAAACATAAATCCTTGCATAATATCCTTAATTTAACATTCACATTACTCGGGAAAGTACCAGTTTTCGCTAGCGTTTCATTTCTTGCAGTATGACTTTCTGTTTCAGATTAAAACTGGAAATTGCTTAAGAGACTGAGTGACTTAAAAGCAATTTAGTTATCTTTTATAACTCTATTTTATGTGTTATAATATATTCAATCGATAAAATTTACGATATATATAATTGATAATTTCGGCAAACGTCTGCACCATCAATGTAAATAAATAAAATATGCTTCTAACGCCTCGCTTCTTAACACAGAATAATCGTTTGTTCGCTTACCGCCTAGCAACAAGTTTGTTCTCTTTTTTTTTTCGGGGGGAGGGTGGACTGATTTTTAAAGACGCGGTCTTAGATGAATAACTTTAAATGGAGTTATAAAACTTTTTGTAAGTGGCAAAATGGCAGAAAGGGGCAAAATAATAGTAAAATTATTCCCTTGAATTCATGAGAAAATAAAATTTCGCGTAGCTCGGGCAATTTTGCAGTATCAGTACCAGACTGAGAAAACGAAGACATTTTTTATGCCCACCTCCCGCGAACAGAGCTGATAGAAACAGCGGGTAAACACGCGAGGTCTTCCGTGACGTCACAATGACGTCGCTCTCAGTGTGACGTCGTCCGTCATGCAGTGCTGCCAGATTTCGCAGGCCTTTCTCTTTGCGACAGCAACGTCTAACCCCTTCCCCTTCCATCGACTCGTAGATTCAAAAGAGAAAATGAGAAACGTGCACACATATATAAAAACAGCAAATGTTTTTGAAAACAGGGAAACAATCTAACGAAATAAATATCACAAATGAAATAATGCGAAAGAGAAAAAGTCGGGTTATCATTTTGTTTTATTTTTTTACAAATAGCCATCAATTTATGAAAGTTTTAATGAATAACTTGAAAGCTTATTTTTAATGTTTTTTTTTAATATAAATTTGCAAAAGTACATGTGCAGTATTAGAACTAGGAAGATTTTTACTTCGAAGGTGTCATTGTTTCACCATACTCATTTATTAATCTGATGAAACACCTTTTAATAACAATTTCGAAATTTGCGCGTAAAGAATTAGAGTTTTGATTTAAAGTATTAAAGCTTAAGGAGCATTTTAGATTTTTTTTTTTTTAAATTTATTTACAAAGACAACATAAACAATTTGTTACTTTCGCAATCATAGCTAGGGTTTTCAGCGTCCAGGGGCAGCTGAAGATTTTGCGCCCCTCCTGATTGCTAAGAATGGAAAATATTCAATTCTAAAATTTCGTAACATCAGTTTGGCTCCCCCTGGACGCTTCACCCCCTTGCTTCCTCTAGCTACACCTCTGATTACTTTTACAAAGGGGGGGGGGAAACGAAGAAATCATATGTTTTATAGGAACATCATACAGTGCTGAACTGTTCGAATAGTGTTAAAACAGTGTTCAAAGAGTTTCTTATATGCATGTTGTATATTGTTCTTATGTGCATGCTGTATGTTGTTGTATGTTGTGCATGTTGTTTAAAGAGTTTCTTATGTGCACCTCAGGGTAGAGGCGCGGTCTTCACGAAATTATCACGTACTCAAGCCCAGGCTACAAACAATTTATTTTTAACTGCAGAACCCAGTTTATCCGAAGTAATTGAAAGAAGGAAATTTCGGATAACCGATTGTCAGGCATGTTTTCTGGAATAGCAGAAACTGTTCGTTTTTGCATGTATCATTTTTATAGCGACGTTATTTTTGAATAAATGTGGAGTAAGAAATATTTCAAAATTTCCAATTTAAACTTACATTTTTATTTAAATCACATAAAAAGCAATAAATATACGTTTGTAATTGCAATAAATAAACAAATTAAAATAATTTTTAAAAAGTTCGTTGGAGACGTCAGATTAAAACGGCATTTGGGGATTTTTCTTCTGGCATTCGGGAACGCGAAAAAAAAAAAAAAAAAAAAAGAACTATATATGAAAAGCTGTAAAAATTTTTCAGGTATTTTTCAGTTAAAGCTCCACACTTGGCGCTTCTTTTGTTTTGGCGCTTTTCTTCAGCGTCAGGGTTTCACCAAATCGGTTTCACTCTTTGTTTGGTCGTAACTGCTTTTAACAACTGCTCGCAGGATCACGTTACTCCCCCCCCCCCCGCAAACTGATCAGTAATCCACACTCTACCTCAAACTAGAACAACTTTGTTTTCCCCAACCAGGGCTTTGTAAAAAAATGAAAAAGTGGCTGTCATGTTTCTTCAAGAAAGAGTTCTTGACGAGGAAAAACTGGGCTCGAAATAATCATCTCATGAAATTAAAATGTGATTCGAAACTGAAATGGATATGCAGGTCTCGTCCGCGTAGGCAAGAAAAAGGAGTCCAAAAGCAACTGTGGTAGTTGCTGGATTACGCATTCCTCTTCATTATTGCCATACGATCTATTTACTTATAGTATCAGGAGTTAAGATCTGTTGAGTTTTGCAAACCCAACCTTGCTTCACGTGAATCAATCACAACACAACAGTTGATTCGAATAATTATATACTATATACTAATTCCTTGTTAGCTAGTCCTTACTTTTAAATAGATGGATGCAACAAAATTGGGAAACCGTTGAAAATACTATATTCACAAAATGAAAAAGGAAAATCTGAAAGGTTTCAGATTTTAAATTACGTCCAAAGGGGCGTTTTTTTAACGTTTTGTGTGTTATCTTTATTCATTTTAAATATCATGTTCCATATAATCTTAAACCATAAAAATCAGTTCAACAGCAATGTCGCAAAATAATTTTAAAATGAGCCTATCTTTACAATTTCCGATACACAGTTCAGTTCCGCGCGCTAGAGATAAAAAGGTTCCTCCCCCCCCCCGTAGAGTGTTGTCATGGCTCGCTTTTAAATCGTTGAGTTTGTTCATCAAAAATTCGTCAAAATTTTACAAAATATAGAATCGGTAGTAAAACAAATTCCAAATTTGGGCTTTCAAATGCCCCTAAGTAGGATTACGTCATTCAAAACTGGATGGGTCTAGGTACCGTTGTTTTATCACAGTGCGAGAGACATATATTTCAGAAAAAGTCCGATTTTGTGCCAAAATACCTATGTTAGAACAATGCTATATATAAATATAATATATATCTGAAGTTGCGCTTTCGAGACATGAAAAACGCAATTTGAATTTTATCAAATGGCCCAGTAGAACAGGAAATATATAACTACCCCCTTTTTCTTTTGCGTAGTGTAAACAATGCCCCACAGAAAAAAAAAAAAAAAAAAAAAAAAAAAAAAATTTGTCTCGAAAATAATACAGTAAGACCCCGCTTAACGCTGTTTCGTATACCGCTATTTCGGTTTAGCGCTCTTTTATTTCAACCCGGGGATTCCACGAAATCGCTCGCAGCATACGGGGATTCCCCGAAATATTATGCAGCGATAGGTTTCAAATACATATCCGAACGAGTGTACTTGTATTTCTTGTTTGGTGCGGTATTGTACAGACATATTTTGAAGGGGTAAATGTGGAAGATGTCGAAGAAATAATTCAAGAAACAGCGGCTAGTCTTTCTAATGATGAGCTCAAGGAATTAACTGAACAAGAAGAAAACAAAAATGTTGACAGCAGTGATTCAGAAGAAGAGCAAAAAGAACTTTCGATGGCGTTTGTAAAAAGGAGTTTGTCTACCATAACTGAAATAATGGATCAATTCATTGAAAATGATCCGAATTTTGACAGGAGCTCAAAAGTAAGGCGTGGTGTTAGAGATGCTCTATCCGTTTATGAAGAACTTTTAAGAGAACAACGCAAAAGAAAAAGGCAAACAACATTAGATGCTTTTGTCACAAAAAGGCAGAACACTGAAAACGCGGAAGGCTAACTAAATATGACCGACTTAGAATTTTATTTGTTTTTTTTAAGAATATTCGTTTTGTTATTTATATTTTGTTTTTATTTTTGCAAGAAATAATAATGTGGTATTAATTTGGGCTTTAAGAAATAAATGTTTGGTTTTATTTTTATTAAAAAAACATACTTTTTAAATTTAATACCTAACCAATTTCCTAGCCATCTTCCCCTAACCCCAATATTTACATGTAAAGATAGCCTCGTTTAGCGCTGTTTCGCATTACGCTCTACTTTGATGGAACGTATCCCCCGCGTTAAGCGGGGTCTTACTGTATATGCACAAACTCGTGTTTTGCATCAAATATTGCGTAAATATATTTAAAAAAGAAAAAGAAAAAAGGAATTGCTTAGCGAAGTTCGATATAATTACTACAGCGAAGAATGGCGATTTTTCCCCCTTAAAAGTACGAGATTAATTTTTTTATGAAAAAAGTAGAACCAAATCACGCATCCGAGCTTTAGAAAAGTCGAAAATTCAAATCATCGTTCAATTTTTGCACGACAGCCATATACTCTCAATTAATTATTTTAAGCTTACGGAGTTAAAGTAATTAGCCTGCGAGAACAACCCCTCACTTCGGCGACTTCTCGTTACGACACACACCACCCCTAACGATGCCAAAATTTTAAGTCCCAAATAATGACTCGCAAGGAAAATTCCAGAAAAGTGCTAGGGCTCTCGCTCGTCGTCTTTCCACCCGTGTCGAAGCGATTCTTAATTAGACCGTTTTGACGGCCCGGGATTTCCGAATTATTGTTAAATCCTGGATCCGAAGCGAGAAAAGTTTGTTTTCCGATAAAATTCGGGATTACAATTACGACGCGTTCCGATTTCTGCTTAAATCTTGGTGTGAGTTTAGTTGCCTTTGCGCCCCACGGCTGTGTGTTTGCCTGAAAGCGGACGGCGATGATGTGTGGTGGAGTTAACTGCGAAATGCTGACAGAAATGGTAATTTGGTTTTAAATTTATCATTAAATTTCGTCGAGAATGAAGTATCCCTCCATCGGGAATAAAGTTACGTTTCCTGAAATTAGAAATACGCAGCAGAATTTCAATTATCCGCATTTCTGATGTCCGGAACTTTAATTATCCGGATTTCTTCTTTTCTGTCTTTTTACAGTAAAATTAAATTCAGTAAAATTTGCATTTGGTTTCAGTTTTTCTGTTGATATTTAAATACATTAAAGATAAAATGATACAGTAACATTGTTTCGAAAAAAATTTTATTAAATTAATTTAAGAAATGGTATTCAAAATATTTTTGAAAGCAATGAATTTACAGTAAAAAGCTGAATATGAAAACAGCGAAAAGAAAATGTAGTATGTATTGGAATAGCACTTCTCAATCGAAAAAACACTTCGCCTCTCCCAGGACAGGAATTATTCGATACCAGATTGGTAGATTCAAAGTGTAATGAAAACCACAGGGGGGGATTCTTTCAGTCCTGATTGAAATCATGTGATCATACAGAATAGAAAAATTCTGTTTATTTAATTATTACATAAGAGCGAGCCTTCGTGTTGGCAGGGGGGGGGACACCAGCTGCCGAGCGGTAAAGTCGCTGAAAATCTGTCTTTTTGCACCTGAGGCCGTGTTTTGCTTAGAAACTCCAATCTTAATTCTAAAAATTACTTTTTTAGATTTTTTCACCTGTATTTAGTGTTTTATATTTTTCCGCATTTGACAGTTTTCAGTGAAGACGTTATGAGATTTTACGCATTTTTGCCTTGCCGCGAAGTGAGAAGTGAATTAATGGAATGAGGAATATACAGTGTCTCACAAAAGTGATGGGTCACTTGTGCTTTACGAAAGGAAAAGGTAATAAAATAAATTAAAAGAACATGTAAACAATTTTTGTGGGTGTGTTTCATACTTAAATTTAATAACAATTATTACATAACATACATTTTCTCATAATATTAAAATATTAATTTAATAAAAATACAATTGTTTAGAACGGAGCAAAAAATGGCTCACATAAGTGATGGGACACCATTAGATACTACTACGTACTACAATAAAAATATTTTTGGGGTTTTTTATTTTTACTCAAAAGCAATTGGCTATAATTTATAAAATCGTCCGCAGTATTTCGCTCCAATTTGTTTGGGAATTTTTCTGTTTTTTAGCTCTGTGCAGCCATGAATGCTAAACGAAAAGAAACTCTGCTCGAAATTCGAAAATTAGTTATTAATTTGCATATTGAACGGGGAAAATCTATTATAAAAACTGCTGAAACAGTTAACTTGAGTCATTCAACAATTTTCAATATCATTAAACGATATAAAAAGAATCATATGATTCAGGATATAAGAAGACCTGGCCGACCATCAAAGCTATCCAACGGAATAAAGCGAATTATCGTTCGAAGTATTAAAAAAAAATCCAATAATGAGTGCTCCTAAAGTTGCTGCTGATTTACAAGCATTATATGGAGTAATTGTTAATCCTGAGACTATTAGAAGAGTAATTCGATCTACTGGATATCACGGTAGAGCAGCCAGGAAAAAATTCTTCGTAAGTGAAAAGAATAGAAAACTCAGACTGGCTTTCGCAAAATTCAATATAAATAAGAATTCTGATTACTGGAATGAAGTTATATTTGCTGATGAGAGTAAATTTAATATATTTGGTTCTGACGGTAGAATCTTGATGTGGAGAAAACCCAGGGAAGAGTTTCGCAAACAGAACTTGGAGCCAACAGTAAAACATGGTGGAGGAGGAGTTATGATATGGGGGTGTATGTCGTCCGCTGGAGTTGGTAATCTTGTTTTTATTGACAGTATAATGGATCAGTACAAGTATATTGACATTTTAAATCAAAATTTGAAATCTTCAGCAGGAAAATTGAACCTTCATAACGATTTTAAATTCTACCAGGACAATGACCCCAAGCACACTGCTTTGAACGTCAGACTCTGGCTGCTGTATAACTATCCTGAAATAATAAAAACACCACCACAATCTCCAGACTTAAATCCCATAGAGAATATTTGGCAAGAATTGGAATCAAGAATTCGCAAACACACCATTTCTTCAAAACAACAATTAAAATCGGTGCTTCAAGAAGAATGGGGTAAAAATCACTCCAGAAATCATAAAAAAAAATTAGTCGAAACCATCCCAAGAAGATTAAATCCTGTTTTAAAAGTAAAAGGATATCCAACAAAATATTAAGACCTTTTAAAAAGTAAAATTTTTGGATAAATATTTGACGTAAAAGTAAGTATCCTATCACTTATGTGAGCCATTTTTTGCTCTTCTAAACAATTGTACTTTTATTAAATTATTATTTTAATATTTTGAGAAAATGTATATTAGGTAATAATTGTTACTTAATTTAAGTATGAAACACACAAAAAAATTTTACATGTTTTTTTAATTTATTTTACTAGTTTCCTTTTGTAAAGCACAAGTGTCCCGTCACTTTTGTGAGACACTGTATATAATGAAATTCGAGGAAATAAGTTTAAATGGAGTGCTGCAAAAAATGTATATAATTTAACAGGTAGTACAAGGGACTCACATAATGTCCACATCAGATTTTTTTCCTTTTTAGTTTCTTATTTATTTATTTGAATTTTCTGACACACTAAGAGGGATTTCTTCGAAAGGTTAGACTTCAGGCTAAATATTTTTCCCTTTTGTATTTTCCCTTTTATTTATTGCAAAGTGGGAATTTTCTCACGTAGCTTTTGTTCGAGATCATTTAAGTTTTTAAACAGATTGATTGAATTTACAGCGACGATTATACTGCCCCTTGAACTTCGCTTCCATGTTAAAAGATCACTGACGTCATAAGAGAAAGAAAACACTGCAGTATTCGCCGTAATTTGGAGTAAAGTAAACAATAACAGTTCCCTGAACAACGTACCCTGACCTAATCTCCCAAAACATGCGGCAGTTATCACAGAGGAGCTCTTGATTTATGCGTTCTTCAAAATTCACCAACAATTTAATCGATAAAACGTAACAACAGGTTTAGCGAACAAGCAAAGAAGCGATCGCAGTTGTCATAACAGAAAAGACGACGCAATGAAGGTTAAAAGAAGAGAAAAACAAGTCTTCTTCCAGAAATGTAGTCTGACCTGGTCAGGTGTACATCCAAAAACTGTCAACAACAGCACGTTTAAATTATCTAGCAGGGAAATCCAGATACCTCTTCCCCTTCATTATACACTATCTATCTATTAAGCAGATAAGCGGACACAGTTAAGCACTCCATCGAATTTTCGATGACGCGCTTTTTGAACCCTTTTGGCTTGTTGATATGCTTGCTGTAATGGGAGTAAAGTCCCCTCTTCCCCCCCCATAATGATAAAAGAATGTTTCCCGAAAGGGTCGAAAGTTATATAACTAAATATTTCGAAAGCTTTTTTTTTTTTTTTTTCCCTTTCTTTCTGCTCAGAAGGCCAATTATTGGAACGCGTAGCATTTGCCTGTGGCAGACGATACGGACGAGATATGCGCACGCATTTTAATTGACTTAGTCTTAGAACGGTTTGGGAGAAAAGGTGGGGGGAAGTAAAAATAAAGAACGAATCTCTTGTATCATCAGCTGATTTTAAAACTATCAAATATGTCATACTTTGTTTCCAAAGTACATGTTGTATTTATTATTACTATGATAGTCTTTATGGTAAGCAAAATTACATTAATTTTAATTTTTTTATACATGCACTTTTTTAATCGACCACTACCACCTAAAATTGTTATTATAAAAAAGAATGATATATATCATATAAACACTACGTATAAAACTTTACGTATAAAACTTACACTACGTATAAAACTTACGTATAAAATTCACGTACTTCCCCCTCTCTCTAATATTGTGATAGTTACCTGTAGTTATCCATGTGTACTTTTCTTTTGTTATGTTCTTATTGTAATCATGTCTTTCGGATATTAATTATTCGCATAATTTTCCCCTCTCTATTTTTGGTAAGTATAAAAAATCTGATGCGGATACTACATAACTTCCTTACACATACTATAATATTAAATTATACGTATTTTTGTTGCATTTCATTTAAACTTATTTCCTCGAATTTCATTAGAGATATATTTCTCATTCAATCAAATAAGTTCTTACTTCGCGCCAAGGCAAAAATACATAAAACCTCAATATATCTTCATTAAAATTTGAAAGATAGAGAAAAACATAAAACACCCAAAACAGTTAAAACAATTAAAAAAAAACAATTTTTACAATTAAAATTAGAGTTTCTACGCAAAAACAAGCGATTCGGCCAGCAGGCAAGAAGGCAGATTTTTATTGGTCCCACACGGCAAAAAGACGCTTAAGGTACAGAATCTGACTTAATTCACTATTCTGTTAAGTTTCAAATGTAAGCAAATATGGCTACTATGGTTAAAAAAAAAAAAAAAAAAAAAAAAGTGGGCTTAGCCGCTTTTAAATTGTTGATAATTCTACAACTACTGCATGCAGATTAATATGATAACCGGAATTTCTCGCGATTGGAATACATCCTTTACTTCATACGAGGAAGTAGAAATAGGCATAAAATACGCTAATAAATAGGGTATAATGATTTTTGCATTCACTGCTTTTAAATCGCTTAGTTTGTTAATTACTAACCGAATAAATTCGAAAAAGAAAATTAAATAATATCTTACGCTCTGCTGAAGACAACATACTGCCGCGTCTAAGATAAAAATATCTTAATTTGAGCAGCGACAACACATTTCTCTTAAACTAATGAATTTGTTGATTAAATTCTAAAGCCACACATATATTGCGAATTGCTGAGAGACAACGCACTTCTTTTATGTCGATGCATTTTCTGATTAAATTAGAAGCATACATTACGATTTTCAGGATTGGCAACGCAAGACTTTTATATGTATGTATGTTCCTCGCATACATGCATACGCGTATCTAACAATACAGATAAAAGTGAGTAAAGATCCTGCCGAACTTGCACCAATCATTCCAGCGGAAGTTTAAAGAACACACCGCTCCTAATTTAATTACATTATCAACAGATACAAGCAACAAATAAACCTCAGTACAGTTATAAATATAATTTTGGAACCTTCCTGAATGACCTTCACTTTCGTGTGTCACAAATTTCCACGTTGCATCGCCATTGTTTATCCTATTTCAGCTAAAATCTTTTGTTATTTCCATTGACCAGGATTGGATTAAGACCTTCAGAAGTCTAAAACACTTAAAATATTTCGTTGCCACACATACATTTACTATTTATTATGAATGATGAGTCTTGCTAGAATAATTTCACAAAAATATATATTTCTGATAAGACATCTCAAGATTTTAATGCATTTTAGTTTAAATCACTCAGATTTAAAAATACGTAGACATATTCCCTTAAGAAATGAGCTCATTTCAAATTCCTTGGCTTGTTAACCTACAGCAGAAAGATTAAATGTGAAAGTTGAATATATTACGCTTTACTGAACGGTAATACATTAGCGCGTGGAAGATAAACGTATTTTATTTCCGGCAATACCAACATAGCCGAGCTTGCTGGTTAAAATTGAAAAATATATATTTTACATTTTATCAAGTGGCAACAGTGTTAAATAAAAAATGTTTTACTTTAAGCAGTGTTGCCAATGTTCGCTTTTAAACTGCTGTGTTTTTAATCAAAATTCTGCCGAGTTTCCAGAGTCCAAGGAACATACATATTTACTATTTCTTTATCATTTAATAAATGAGATAATATAATAACTGAGATTGTCCCCCCCCCCCAATTTCTTGTTTCTGGCTCCTGATTTAGCTGCACCATATGGACCGCGGTAAAGCTGGCTATAGGACATTTTTGTGGTATCTTCTTTCATTTATGCCCGAAACACGTGCTTTTGTTACTTAATTGTTAACCCTTTGCACTCGAAAGGTGACTGACAGTCACCACTTTGTTTGATGCAGTAACTCGAGATGTGACTTTTGATCAATAGGAAAAAAAAAAAGGTATGTCATTTCAGAAGAGGTCTGATTTTGAGTTAGAATACCTATGTTAGAACAATGCCGCTATATAAATGTAAAGTCGCGCTTTCGAGCCATAAAAAGTTTAATTTTGTCAATCGGCCCAATAGAACGGGGGATATGCCTTTTTAGCCCCAAAGCGCGTTAGCCCAGAAGGACTATTAATTTCGTTTTGGCATTTTGCGTCGAAAACTTTAAATGTCCGTTTCACTTCTCTAATTGTTGCCACCAAATATTATCGCCCTGCTTTATATTTAAAGAAATTAAATAAGGGAGAATCTGCATAAATGTATGTACGTATGTTTTTGGAAATGGGATAAAACAACGGTAATTAGAGCCATCCAATTTTGAATAACGAAATCCTCCACCGAATATGAGCATCTGGAAACCCTAATTTGAAATTTGTTTTATGATCTATTTCATATTTTCTAAAGCATTTATGAGTTTTAAGAATCACAACGATTTCAAAGCGAGCAGTGGCAACACTGTACGGAATAAAAAACATTTTTATCTCCAGCGAGCGAAACTGTGTATCGGAAGTTCTAAATATATGCTCTTTAAACTATTCTATGGTATTCCTGTTGAAATACATATTATGGTTTAAGTGCGAAGAACATGATATTTAATAAATAAAGGTAACACACATAACATTAAAAAAAGAAAAGCCCATTTGAGCGTAATATAAAATTAGCAAACTTTCAGATTTTTAAAAAATAATTTTTAGTCCAAAAGGGCAATTTGCCAAGAAGGACTATTAATTTCGTTTTGGCATTTTGCGTTGATTCACTACAAGCGTTGTTTCACTTTTTAAATCGTTGCCATCGAATATTATCGTCCTGTATTATATTTAAAGAAATTGTCATAAAGAATCTGCATAAATGTACGTATTTTCTCGCATTGTGATAAAACAAAGGTACCTAGAGCCATCCAATTTCGAATAACGTAATCCTCCTGCGAATATGGGTATCTGGAAGCCCAAATTTGAAATCTGGAATTTGTTTTATTATCAATTTCATATTTTCTAAAATTTTAACGAATTTTTTATTAACAAACTCAAGGATTTCGAAGCGAGCCATGGCAACGTTGTGCAGAAAAAACGTTTTTATCTCTAGCGCGCGAGACTGTGTATCGGAAATTCTAAAGATATACCCATTTTAAAATTATTTTGCGATCGCGCTCTTGAACTAACTGAGTTTTATGATTTAAGTGCGAAGAACATGATATTTAATAAAAAAAAAGGTAACACACAAAATCTTAAAAAAAAAAAAACGCCCCTTTGTACGTAATTCAAAATCTGAAACCTTTCAGATTTGTTTTGTTTAAAATGTAGTTACTTATCAAGTAGCAACAGAAATCCTTTCAATTAACACTTGTTTAATTTTTTTCCTTTTTAATTTTAGAACAAATGGAAATTAACGCAATTTTTCAATGGAAAATTAATGGAATTAAATTTTAATCCATTTTGAACTAATTTTAATTTAAGTTACAAGTTACAAGAAATAAATTTCAATTCACTGAGAACCGTTTTATACCGAGAACCTTTTATAGATTAAAAGGTCATTCAAGTGATGCACATTTACAGAATTATGAATATTTGAAGTAAATACGATAAAAAAAAAAAAACACGGGGAAAATAATAGAAGCAAATTGAAGAAAATTCAAATGAAATTTACGAAAAACGCAGTGAGCATAATCTAACTCAAAACCTAATACATTTTCAATGATCAAGGAAAATGTCTTTCATCATTGACAGGAAATCTATCACTTTATCCTCCACTTCACAGAACTCAAATTTCGAATTCACTTGAAAATATTTACATTTACGCCAACGTAAGTGTCTGGTATCAGACAACGTATAATGTTTGAGATGAGTTTCATTTGAATTTCAAAATTTTGAAAAACATGTCCTTGAAATTTCTAAAAATTTATTCTTCACAGAATGTTACCTGAATATGACACTAAGTGAGTAAAAAATACTGTTGTGAATACATGACAAGAATATTTCAGAAGATGGAATTTGTTAAGAAAATATCTAAAGAGTTCAATATCTAAAGAGGATTATTTTTGCATTTGTTTCTATAAGCATATACAATGAAATTTAGCATAATTTTGACAAAACGTTTCTAATCAAATTCAACAGAGTTTGAAATTAAAATATATATATATATATATATATATATCAAATCTGAAAGATTTCAGATTTTATATTACGCCCAAAAGGTTTTTTTTAACATTTCGTGTGTAACCTTTCAGAGGTATAGAAAAGTGTCTATTCAAACCCGAACAAGTAATAAATGACTCTGTAAAGAGTATATAAAATACGGTATTAGAAACGACGCTTCTGAATTACAGAGTACATTTTGATACTGACTTTATACAGCTAAAAATTAGTGACCAATCACTTTCAGTTTTCACCTCTACTATTAAATAACGAAGAATCTGTTTGTATGTTCCTCGCATTGTAAAAAAAAATGGCAGCACCTAGAAACATTAAATTTTGAACAAACGTAATCTTCCACCCGAACATGAACACCTTGAAATCAGAATTTTGAATTTTATATGTGTTTCTTATTTATTTCCTATTTTGTAAGAATTTAATGAACTTAGGATTCAGCGATTTGAAAACAAGCACTGGCAACACTATTCGAAACAAAGTATTTTTATCTTCGACGCGAGAGACTGTTGCCGTGCGACAAAATGTAATATATTAGTATTTCAGTTTTATTGTATGTTTATATGCTCTTGACATTGCGGAAAAACGACAGCGCCTACAGCTACCAGATTTTAAACACGTGTATTTTTTTAACCCGAACATGTGCACCTCGAAGCCACAATTTGTTTTAAATTTATTTCATATTTTGTACGAATTTAGTGATTTCTTTTATTAACAAATGCAGCGATCTGGAAACGAGCAGTGGTGACACTGTTCAAACTAAAACAGTTTTGTTGTTGTGGCTTATCTCAATTGTCTTACAGTAACATCGCAACAAACCAACGAAACTCATCGTAGCTTTCAATCCAATCAACCAATTTCGCTTTTTAAAAGCAATGCTTCGCCACTGCCTGAAATAAAATCCTTTTATCTTCCACGCGTTAGAATGCTGCCATGCAGTAAAGCTTAAATTTAACTATCAAATTTAATCTGACTTAATGCAATAAATTTAGGGATTTGTTAACAATAAACGCAGTTCTTAAGAATATATTTATACTTTTTAATCTGGTTGATTTAAATAAAAATCTGATGTATACCACATGACTTCCTCGTATGGAATATTAAATTATACGCATATTTTCCTGCATTTCATTTAAACTTATTGGATTGAATTAAATCTACTTCGTCGATAGCGCATAAAACTACAATAGAATAAATGCACTCTTTAAAATTCATTATATATATTTACCATAGTGACACTTTGGCGCAAGGTTCACTTAACAGCGTTACATTTCATTCATTTTATAACGGTAGATCGGCAGTTATGTAGCGAAATGTGCAATCCGAATATCTTTACTCCCATATATCACTTAAAGTTCATAGCCTCGAAATACGTAAGTTCGTGAAATTCCGAAAATTCGGAGGTAATGGCTGGAGGAATAATATGGCATTTGCATTCCTCATATTTAAAAACAGTCTCTTGAGTAATAGTAATCTCATAGGATGTCATTTTTTAACTCAGAATGCACAAAATTTATATCATCTGAAAAATTATCTAATCGTTGCACATGTTCTATTCAAATATCATAATAAATCTAAAACGGTGTATAAAAGAAATTAAACAAATGAGAAAGAAACTGTTTTTCACAGACGATTCGGTATTTCTCATTCAGTTAATTCAGTCCTCACTTCGCGACAAAACTAAAATACATAAAAACTCAAAATATATATATTAAAAATTAGGAAGTATATCTTAAACACTTATTTCCTCGAATAAATTCCAGAATGGATTAAGCATGATTTAATTCGCAATAATAAAAGAAGGCGTTATCTTTGTTGTTGCGAAGCTTAGTTTCTCTAGATTGGTAACAAATCCACTAGTTTAAGTTCGAATGTAAAAAAACATGTCCGCCATGGCAAAAATAATTAGGCTTAGCCGCACTTAAACAACATTTAAATTGTTGATAATTCTACAAATACTGCATGCAGATTTACTAAAGGCAGAAAAACCTTAACCGGAAGACAAGAACAACATAATTCAATCATTTTTAAACCAAAAAATGCACAATTTACAAACATTTAATTCTTGCCTTTAATTTATTCCTTTTACAATTGAAATTTTGTTATTCATGATTCCAGTCCCCGTTAAAACATTTTTAACAATTAACTTTCAAGTTTCTTCGAAACATCTTTCAAAATATAATTTACTAGTATGGATTCACTCTTTTAAGATAATCCTACTATAATTAAACTTAGGAGATAATATAATCAATTAATCAATATTATTTAGTAAATAAATTATTATTAACTTACTTTGCAGCAATTGCGCAAGTAGTAGTAACTTGTTTTCGCACTAAATGAATTTAAGATCATGCAACATATATATATATATATATATATAATATATATACTTTTGGTGTGGCCAATCGCAACTAAAATACGAGGTACACATCTACATGTTATAACAGTCGTATATACAAAATTTCAACGTTCTGAGGCTACTCGTTTTTGAATTATGCGAGGTACGTACGTACGTACGCACAGACGCCATGAAAAGTTCTCTTCAGAATTCATTTTAAATTATTTTTAAAAATTTTTAGGGGAAAAGAGTCTTTTATTCTGTCCTTACGTACAGATGTCACGCAAAAACATCGTTAAATTGCATTCGATAGCGGTGAAAATGGATATTTTCGTTGAAATATGATGCTTGAAACTTTTCGCGATTACAATACTTCCTTTTTACTTCGTACAAGGAAGTAAAAATGTATTTAAATCATGAGATGTGTCATTAGAAGTATTAAATATTTTTATGAAATTACACTAGCTCGGACTATTATCATTACATATATATATTTTTTTTATGATAACTGTTTTAAGCGGCTAGTTCAGTAAATAGCAGTGAGGGCATCTGTGGAATCAAAGAGCAGTTTGGGTTCTAATTAATTTTTCTCTATTTTAATTTTCCCAGCTTTAAGGCGTACGGTATCGTTTGGCACTTTTAGCGCCAGCATGGAGAATTTAAATCTGGTCTTCATTTGTTGTAACGATTCTCATACAATCACAACATTCCTCCCTCCAGACGCGTTTTCGTATTATCGAATAAAATATAATATTTAATTTTTGCTGTATAGGGGAAAATACGAGAACACAAAGAAAAAAAAAATACACACTTTGCTAGTTTATATGTTAACACTTTTACTGAGCAATGACTGAGGTCGAAGATGATATTATCTACGAAATGGATGAAAATTGCGTTAATAATGTAATGGAAAACGACGACATTTACAAAGACTTACATCTAGCAGATGTAGACTTCGAGAATTCCCAGGAAATTCCGAATCGAATACTTATATTGAGGAATTTGATTAATGTATATTAAGGTTAAAAATTAAATAATTTCAATTATTTAATATAAATTAACTTAATAGTTTAGTAATCAAATTATTTATAAATCATTTTTAGCTCGTATATTACAGACCTCTAAATTTTATAGTGAAGAATTTGCTGAAAATTCTCAAATTGTACTCGGAAATATATGATTTATGAAATCAACCTGTCGCTTCTCGTTGAGATATTTGAAATCGAAAGCACGAAAAAAGAACAGTACTTTAAAAGGGCTGAACAATGCCGTTTTCCCTATCTTTTTCTCACCTGTTCTCCTTTTTTCTCCTTCTCTTCTTTTTTCATTTTTTCCTCCATTTTTTTTCTTTCCCCTCCTTACCCTTCAAAGGAAAGTGAAAGTGATCTGATTCTCTTCGCGGGCGAAGAACGTGACGGCTTTGAAATCGCTTCTAGGTTGCTAGAAAAGAAAAATAAACAAATAAACAGCATAAAGAACAAACAATGAATAAAAACATAAATAAGAAGGCAGCAGAATAAGTTCTCGACGTGATCTGAAAGTAGCATGAATGCAGATGACCTATGACCCAGATGTTTGGTTCGATGTAGAACATTGGAATGCTTTTTTACTCTCTCCTTACAACGTGCACTCTGAATTGTCGTCTGAACACATAAAAGAATTTGAAATATGGAATAGGAATTTATTTTTTGTATTTAAATATCTGTCTTAATTTTTAGCCATTTTGAAAATGGATCACGGGCTCTAATAGCCACAAATTGTTGTCTATTTGATATAAAAATAAATAAATAAATAAAATAAAAAAATACACATTCTGCTGTTTCAGCAGAAGAAAAATTTTCTTGTTTGATTATTAGTCACAACACGTGATTAAAACCGAAAATTTAGCGCGTTAAGTACAATACAATATTTGATTCCTCCCCCCCCCCCGTATACGGTATTTAATTTACTGCATACGGTACTTTAGTTTTTTTATTTTATTTTATTTTATTTTTAGCCCAAAGCGAGTTACCCCAGAAGGACTATTAATTTCATTTTGGCATTTTGCGTTGGTTTACTACAAACGACGTTTCATTTTTTAAACTGTTGCCACCAAATATTAGAGCCCTGCATTATATTTAAATAAATTAAATAACGAAGAATCTGCATGACTGTATGTATATTTCTCGCTATGTGAAAAAACATCGGTACCTAGAGACATAAAATTTTGAATAGCGTAGTCCTCCACTCGAATATGGGCATCTGGAAGCCCAAATTTGGAATTTGTTTTATTATCGACTTCTTATTTTGTAAATCTTTAACGAATTTTTGATTGACAAACTCAACGATTTCAAAGCGAGCAATGGCAACGTTGTGCAGAAAAAACATTTTTATCTCCAGCGTGCGAGACTGTGTATCGGATATTCTAAAGATATGCTCATTTTAAAATTATTTTGCGATATTGCTGTTGGATTGAATTTTATGGTTGAACTGCGAAGAAAATGACATTTAATTTAAAAAAAAAAAAAAAAGGTAACACACAAAACGTTAAATAAACGCCCGGTTTGGGCGTAATATAAAACCTAAAAGATTTTTTTATTGTTTTCTTAAGTTTTAAAAATCCGAAATTTTTTAAATGTTTAGATTCTAAATTCCGTAATATATCTGTACTAATAAATACCATACATCCTCGGGTATTTTCCATCTAGTTTTAAACTGTAGGTTCTGAAAATTTAAAAATATTAACATAACATTCTTCTTCCTTTATTGTTCATAATTTTCGCTTTTAGAGCTAGTTTGCTGGTAAATTTTATTCCCTTGATTATTTTTTATTTTCATTCACAGCATTCAATTTGTATTTGCTTTTTTTGTATTAGCATTTCATTCATTTTATTTCCCCTTGCGTTCATTATATGGAACTTATTTTTTACAGATTCTTCGATAAGCTACCCTACCGTGGCAGGTGTTCTTATACTTTGCAAACAAGTGATTTTACTATAATTTTGTTTTTTACATCTGCCTCATTGTATTAGCCTTTTCTACTACTGTAGGTTTTTCTACTGCTTCTAATTATTGAAATCCGGGTGTTTTGTTCGCTTCCTTCTCCTTTACTTCTCTGATGTTCCTCTTGGGAACTGAGGTCGATATTCATTCATGTGATATGCCCCTGGGGTTTTACAAGATAACTGAGCCGGACACGTTGCACAAAGCGAGACACGTTCTGCTCAATTACCACCAGATATCGTCTGAATATCCGTCAGATATTGTAATGTTAATATTGTTATCTATTCTTATTGGAATGTAGATTTCTTTTAAAGAAATAATATTGTCACAGGTATCAATTACCCATTTGCTGTATTCGTACAGTAAGACCCCGCTTAACGCGGGGGATACGTTCCATCAAAGTAGAGCGTAATGCGAAACAGCGCTAAACGAGGCTATCTTTACATGTAAATATTGGGGTTAGGGAAAGATGGCTAGGAAATTGGTTAGGTATTAAATTTAAAAAGTATGTTTTTTTAATAAAAATAAAACCAAACATTTATTTCTTAAAGCCCAAATTAATACCACATTATTATTTCTTGCAAAAATAAAAACGAAATATAAATAACAAAACGAATATTCTTAAAAAAAAAATAAATAAAATAAAATTCTAAGTCGGTCATATTTAGTTAGCCTTCCGCGTTTTCAGTGTCCTGCCTTTTTGCGACAAAAGCATCTAATGTTGTTTGCCTTTTTCTTTTGCGTTGTTCTCTTAAAAGTTCTTCATAAACGGATAGAGCATCTCTAACACCACGCCTTACTTTTGAGCTCCTGTCAAAATTCGGATCATTTTCAATGAATTGATCCATTATTTCAGTTATGGTAGACAAACTCCTTTTTACAAACGCCATCGAAAGTTCTTTTTGCTCTTCTTCTGAATCACTGCTGTCAACATTTTTGTTTTCTTCTTATTCAGCTAATTCCTTGAGCTCATCATTAGAAAGACTAGCCGCTGCTTCTTGAATTATTTCTTCGACATCTTCCACATTTACCCCTTCAAAATATGTCTATACAATACCGCAACAAACAAGAAATACAAATACACTCTTTCGGATATGTATTTGAAACCTATCGCTGCATAATATTTCGGGGAATCCCCGTATGCTGCGAGCGATTTCGTGGAATCCCCGGGTTGAAATAAAAGAGCGCTAAACCGAAACAGCGCTAAACGAAACAGCGTTAAGCGGGGTCTTACTGTACTATAACCGTGTTCTTTGGAAAGTAAACTACTGGCATAATTTTGAGAAGATAAGCCACCAAATTTTGAAATATATATCAGTCGCATTACACCAAATATACATGGCAGTCTTCCAAGAATGTGCACTTTGAAATTCGAATTTTGAATTTCGAAAATTTATTTTACTTATTTCCTAATATCTGCGTGTTTAATAACATCTTGATTAACAAACTGGATGACTTAAAAGCAATGTGTTGCCCCTCTGCAAATCGTAAACTATTTGCTTTCAGTTTAATCAGAAAACTCAGCTATTTGAAAGAAATACGCTGGTAGTCGGTATAGCAGACATTTGGAAGAGACCATTTTATTTTGGAGAAGGAAACGGGAAACATGTGCAATGCCCTCGCCGGGATTCGAACTCCTGATCTTCCGATGCTTCCAGCACGTACTTCCAATTACATCACGAAGGCACAAGAGAAAAAACATAAAATTATTCTTTCTAATTTATTAAAAAAACTGGGCGATTTTAAAAAAAAAGTGTGGCCACTGCCCACTATAAAATATTTTTATCTTCCACTCGGCAGTCTGTTGCCATTCCGATAATGCATAACATATTTAATTTTTTTAATTAATTTTATCTGTTATTCATTAACAAACTAAGAATTAAAAAACGCATTTTTTCTAATGTATTATTAGTTATTACTTTCTCGACCCAGAAAATTAATACTAGCTATCATCAATCAATTAAAATGATTACAAATATATTTTTCTTTTCTATAACTAGGTTAGAGGCTAATTATTGCACAATTAAAAGTGCTTTTCAATTACGTCCCAAAACAGGCATTCTTACTTCCTTGTACGAAGTAAAAAGGAAGTATAGTAATTGTGAAAAGTTTCAGGCAGCATATTTCAACGAAAATATTGTTACGAATTTGGTATTTAAAAAGCTAATGTTAGTTCAATTATAAATTAAATGGTTTTATTTCTCGCGCAGTGCAGCGCGTGACGAATATTAAAAGAAAGCTAAGCCGGAAAATTGAAAATACAAGAGCGCGTGCATTAAATAAATAAATATCTTTTTTTGATTTCCAGAAAGTACTAGAAAATTCTAGCGCGTGATTTTAAAATCTTATAAAAGGAGGAAAACATCTCAGTTCGTAGTAGTTGCTTAGTTGGTTGTTGTTTAGAAAACTGCTCTTGTTGATTGTAGCGAATTCGCGGATTAGCTTTCTTTAGCTGTTTTGAATTAAGTTCTATTGGACATTTGAGTAGTTAAAAGATAACTACTGTGAGATATTGTAATATTGCATGATAATTTGAGAAAATTTAAGCATTTTTGTTGTGATAATAATAAATTTTTGTTCCTTTTTCATCGGACGTGTGCATTCATTTCATAACGAACCCGTACGCACGCAACAATATCCATTTTGACCGCTATCGAATGCTATTTAACGATGTTTTTGCTTGATATCTGTACGTAAGGACAGAATAAAATACTCTTTTCCTTCAAAAAAATTATAACACTGCCTTAAAATTAATTCTGAAGAGAATTTTTCGTGGCGTCTGTACGAACGTATGTACGTACGTATCTCGCATAACTCAAAAACGAGTAGCCTCAAAACGTTGAAATTTTGTATATAGGACTGTTATAACATGTAGATGTGCACCTCGTATTTTGGTTGCAATCGGCTGCACCAAACGTATATAAATCTATTTATATATATATCCACTCTGTTACACGGCTCAGTGATCTCAGTTTCTTTACTCTTATATGTTTGTAAATTGTATATTTTTTGCTTTAAAAATGATTGAATTATGTTGTTTTTATCTTCCGGTTAAGGATTTTATGTCTTTAGTAAATCTGTGTGCAATATTTTTAGAATTATCAGCAATTTTAAAGTTGTTTAATTGCCGCTAAGCCTTTTTTAATGGCGGCCATTGATGTTTACATTTGAAACAGGAGACTAGTGGATTTGTTGCCAATCTAGAGAAACTTAGCTTCGCAACAATAAAGATAACGCATTCATTTAATATTGCCAATTAAATCATGCTTAATTCTTTCTGGAATTTTTTCGAGGAAATAAGTGTTTGAGATTTACTTCGTAATTTTTAATATAGATATTTTGAGTTTTTATGTATTTTTGCCTTCTCGCGAAGTGAGAACTGAATTAATTAAATGAGAAATACTCAAACGTCTGTGAAAAACTGTTTCTTTTTTGTTTTCTTTGCTTAATTTCTTTTATACATCATTCTAGCTTTATTATAGTATTCGAATAGAACATGTGGCAACGATTAGATAATTCTATTCTTTAAATGATATAAATTTTGTGCATTATGAGTTATAATATGAACGAAATATATAAGTTAACTGTTATATAATTATTGGTTGATATAACAGTTAACTTAGTTTCCGTTATATAATTATTATTTAAGTTAACTGTTATATAATTATTAATACTGTTAAATAAATCTAGCGCCAGAGTGTCGCTATAGTAAACAAATACTAGAGTGAATTTTAAAAAATTCATTTATTTCATTGTGGTTTATGCGCTGTCGGTGAAGTAGATTTAATTCAATCCAATAAGTTTAAATGAAATGCAAGAAAAAATGCGTATAATTTAATATTCCAATACAAGTAAGTCATGTGGTGTACACATCAGATTTTTTTTTTTTTTTTTTTTTTCAATTTAACTTTGAAAAGCACTTTTTATGGGAAGAATCTATTAACAAAACGTTCAATTTTTTTTTTTTTACAATTTACCAGTACAAATTTCAAATTATTTTAAAATTATGAAAAATTTTTAAAACGGGAAACACGATTAGTATTTTAAAGAATGGTTTTTTACCAGTTGCTTAGCAAATTACGTCAGAAATAGCTTTTATTATTTACGATATCAATTAGATACATTAAAAATTAAATTTCCTTATTAAATTTACTTACCAGTTAAGTACGTTATTCAAAATGTAAAATAAAATTTAAATTAATTGAACAGTGTGTTCATTCCTTTTAAATCACTCACTTGTTAATCAATAATAAATCTTATTAGTTTTTAAAAATAAATTAAAGCTCTTATGTTTTGCTTAATTGAATATTTTGAAGACCTGCTATACGCGAAGGCTTCGGGAGACGTTATGGTTCGAACAGTTGCAAAAACGGGAGAAAACAGTCACGTAAAATATTCAACATAAAATGGCATTAATTGGAGGAAAATACAATATCGGCATAATTTAAGAGCTTGGATCAGTTGATCATTCGAAATGATTCGAAAAATTCTAAAATTTCCGATTGCTTAATTTTACATACATCCAGGATTTTGAATAAATTCAAATTGCATTCAATACATTTCATAAATTAAATACATATGTGATGAGTTTTTATTGCGTGGCTGTGGCCTTTATAATTTTCATCCCACCAAAAAAAAATAACGAATTACCGTATTCCCTCTCGTATTTTTCTCCTTTTATCGTCCGAAAATCGAAAGGAGAAAAATGTGCTAGTAATTTAATTTCCATTAGAACGCGGTTACAGTAAGAAGATGACAAATGAAAAGTAGTCATGATGAATTACAAGTAAGTATTACAATATTACTTCTTTAAAAGAAACCTACATTCCAATATGAATTAAAAGTAGTATTAACATTTCAATATCTGATGTTAATATAGAGGAGCATATGGTTTAGTGCTCGATATTTGGATTCAGTTAGTTTATAAAGCCCCAGGGGCACCTCACATGAACGAGTCTTGGCTAAAAATTCTCAAAAAGAACATCAGAAAACCCAAAGAGAAGGAAGGACTAACAAAAGACTCGAATTTCGAAAGATTGGACGCATCAGCAACAGATAAAGCTATAATGAACTGGAACGTAAATAACAGAAGTAAGGTGAAATCACGTGTATAGAAAGTGTCTGAAGTGTGAAAGCAACTGCCACGGCTAGGTAACTTAACGAAGAATCTGCACAAAATGCGGAAAAATAAAGTGGATGAAATGTTAATACAAAATTGTGAATACAAATTGAATACACCGAATAAAAATTAAAATAATCAAGGGAATACAATTTAACAATAAACTAGCCCCCAGAGAAAAAAGCCATGTGCAACAGAGGAATGTAAGAAACGCATAATTTTCCCTTATCGACAGAAGAAGGGGAAATATTTAAATATAGTAGATTTTAAAAGTGCTCTATTTAAATTTGCTACTTTCTTGTAACATTATCCTCTTATTTATTCTTAATTTGATCTCTTTTACTTTGAAAACTTTTATAAATCAAATAAGTACGCTTAGCAAATTCATTATAGACGAAAAACTTTAACATTTTTTAATTTTGTATAATATTAATGATTCTTATTAAGTGAAGTATTCAAACATTGATTATAGAAATGGTTATAAAAATTTAATGAAAACTGCTTCCATGTCTAGGCCATGTTTTGTAAAATTAAAATTTAATGCAATTAAATAACAAAAACTTTCAGGTTGGATAATGAACAAAGAATACCTAAAATAACTTCAGAATATAAAATGTACAATCTAGCCATTAAAAGCTATTTTGTCAAAGAAATTTGTTCAGTATTTAAATACCTATTATATATAATTTAACTCTGCATTTTATTATGCTATATTTTACAAGCAGGAAAAAGGTCACCTAGCAAAGGAAGTAACCTGAAATACGATCTCGGAAGAAGCAGACGACAAATCGGACAGAAAAATAAAACTGCACAAGATGGCGGACAGTCAAAGATGTTTATGGAGCCAATTTTGACAGAACAGTGCAACTGAGGGCAAACAACTCGGCCTGCTTTCGTATCATTGTGTGTAAATGATTTAGCCACTGTCAATGAAAAGGGGTCAGAAGTCAGATATTGTTTTCTGGTTTCTAAATACACATGCATATTTAAATATTAAACTTTAAAGTGATAATAATTTAATGAAAACAAATCCGTTTCATTTTGAAGCATGAAGGAATATAATTTCAGGGTCTCTAAACTACTGTGTGATTTATTAAAAGAAATTTAAATTACTTTTAGAATATGATTTATTAGGTAATTTTTCGAACATTTATTTACGAGTAAGCATATGCTGGACATTATTGTAAAGTTTTTTGGGTTGTTCTTTAGCAAAAGCCATAAGAAACGAGACTATTTCTTATTATGAGTATAATTAGCAAAAGCATGGTGTCATAAACAATAAAACCTAAATGGCTAAATTTTATTTTATCCTCTTAAAGCAATAGATTGTTTTCTATTCCATAGTGGCGCTTAAAAGATAAATATTCATGGTTAATTATTCCTTTAATGAAATATAATGTTAACAGTATTAATATATTAATATTGTTACCAATATTTTTACAATATTAAAGTAATAAACAATTCATTTCATATTGTACAGAATATTAAACTAAATTGTGACAATAGTTTTATTAATTACAATAGGGCAGCAGTAGCAGAAACTGCAGTAGTTAATATAGATTTCCATGCAATATTAAAGCTTCTGTTTGGATGCTGTGTCAGAAAAAAAAGCAGCTAAAATCGTACGAGTTCTAAATCAATATATTCAGTTCATAGAATAAATAAATAAATTATGAGCTGCACAGTTCTATTGGTTCTAATTTAATTACGTTTTAATATTACGCATCAATTTTATTAGTTAGCAATTATTACTTTTATGCAGAAGTCTTATTCTGCTGATTGCAGAGAATTTTTATTTTAACGTTAGAAACTTCGATAATCTGGTACTTCTTTTTTTTCACTTCATGTTATAGTCATTATGTTACACTACGTTACCAGGGCAATTATCATCCAGGCAGCCTGGTAAAAATTGCCATTCCAAGAGACTTGAGATCTTTTCCTTTGTCGGCCTCATGATTTGGCAGACGCCAATTCTCAGAGTGTTGCCATTATGCAGGGCATAAGATATTAAGAATACCTACAGATTAAAATTATATATTGGAAAACTGAGTGAGTGATATGGAAGATTTTCAAAATAACAGCCAGAATTAAGCATTATAGCTCAATTTTTTTTAAATCTTATTTCCTGAAAGATGTAGCTCATGTTATAATGACTAAATATATTACATTCTGGAACTATAGAATAACAATAAAGTTCCCAGGGGATCCAACAACTCAGAATGTTTCATTATCTGTAAACATCTGTATGACTAAATTCTGTACATTAAAAGAAATTGGAAGTTTCAGACAGTTAGCAACAAAATAACCAATAAAAACATAAAAAATAACATATTATTTTGCTTTGAATTTACATATTCTTTAAGGTATTATTTAGCAAAAGACTTTATTTCTCCAAAATTCCAATAATTATTATGCGAGAAATAAACATTCATTCCTCTTAACTCATTCGAAGGACAAAATGCTGTTCCGTTTTCTAGATATATGTGCATGTTATTTGCGGATCACATAATCACATGAAAGCATCAACAATGAGGATCAGAAAGAAGTAAAAGTAGAAGTAAATGTCGAGTTTCAAACGATGGCCTATGAACTACTTCGACGGGAACTGGAAAACGAAAGCAGGACACCACTTGTTGGATGGTTGTCCCACTTTTCTAGTCTTCAGCACGCATACTCTCGCTCTCAGACCTGCTTTGGAACTTTCTTTTTGAAAAAAGGTAGGGAGGCTTTCTTGGTTTCCTCCCTACCCACACGAACACCTTTTAAAGTTGACTCGAGTTGTCGTGCTTCGGCTACATAATTTTAAAAATTGTTGAAAAAATATTTAATATTTCACAGTTAATTCACGTAAACATATGCAATATCAACATTTTTCTTATTGAGTACAGTGAGTTCGTGACATGATTTAATCATGCAATGAAAGTGATTAGCACATTTTTTTAAAACGAAAAGTGCTGCTAAATTTAAAACGAAAAAGTGCTGAAATTAAAATGAAAATAAATAATGATCTTGTTGTGGACGCTATGCTGAGTCAGTATGTGAGATAATTTAATAACTTAAATGATAATCCAGAGCGTATTAAGCATATTTTTATTTCTAATGATAAAAGAAGACATTAGGGTTACAACATCAAGGCGAACTCGTTATTTATTTACATTTTTTCGAGTTGCCAATCTAGAGAAACTAAACTTCGCAACAACAAAGATAATATTATATGTAGAGGAAGCTGCTACAGTCTTAAAATAATTAAATAAAAATAAAATATCAACGGAAGTGAATATTTGCCGTTATTCTTTACGAATTCTGTGACTTTCTCTGCATTCTTCCCGTACATCACTATTTCATTCGAAATAAAATTCAGAACTATTTAAGAACATTGTATTAAATAATTACTGCATATTTTTTTAGCAGTGTGAAATAGTTTCGAAACTTAATAATTTATCAAACATCACGCAAAAAATGTAGCACATTTATAAAATTTTAAGATGGAATTTTTTTAGCTGAGCTGTCAGACGACAACTCATGGCTATGATTAAACTTCCTTTCTGTTGAAGCATCATTTATTAAAGCCAAAAATAGTATTTGAATTCTGAAGGACAAATAATGTTATGTGCGTAATATTTTACTCACTATTTTGTTTAGTATTTATTGCAATTAATCAATTTTTGCGAAATGTTTGAGTTGTATACAAGTCGAATGTATAAATGCACCAAAGGATGCATAATATTTGAAGGAATCTGTATGGAATGTTGAAAAGAGAAATTTTTAGACTCGATATTTTACGAATACTACTCTAAGGTGTGTATATTTATTCGGAAATGGAAAGGGACATTAATTTAGTTCCAATTCTCAGGTCAATTTTATCATATTAATAGCTTTCTATTCATCCTCATTCGGCACTTACAAGAATTTCGAAGTGCTTGAAATGCAGGCTGAGTTTGGTTATAAATCTTTGATTCAAATTTAAGAAATAATGAAATTATTATTATTATTATTATTATTATTATTTTTTTTTTTTTTTTTTTTTTTTTTTTTGTGTGTGTGTGTGTGTGTGTGTGTGTGTGTGTATTTTACGAGGAAAATTATTAATGAGCAGAAGTGATTTCGTAACGAAAGTGATAAAAAGAATTCCAGTGTCTTGCGATCGAAATTATTGGAAAAAAAAATTCGAACATTTTGATGTTACAAAAATACCAGTTTAAAAGCAATGTTTTCAAATTGTCATTAGTCGTGAAGCTGAAATTCGGAATTTTGTATAAAAATTTGTTTTTTCAAGACGACTTTCATCGGGTGTGATGATTTTTAGAATTAATTTTGTATACTTTGAAAAGTTAATTTCCTTTTATTTAAGATATTAAATATGTTTTAAAGTCAACTTTTAACATTGCATTCTTCATTGAAGATTATGCTAATTAAAGTCATTAAATAAGAGGAATTAAATCTTATCCTATTCTCTTAGAAACAGGGAAGAATTTACCCAGTTTACTTACACTGCAGTTTCTTAGTAAAATTCTAGAAATTTTTAAAATTTTATCTTGTTTCAATCACAATCTTGAGCGAAAAAAAAAATTGATTGATTGACAAAAAGCTTTCATTTTTATTATTGTAAGCATATTTTCATTTTCTTCTCTTTCTTAAAGCAGAACATATATCTGTGACAAAAAAAATTACATTTTTTTACCTTGCTCTTTAAATTATCAGAAGATCGTTACGGTCATAAAGGTGAAAAGAAAAGAACAAGCGTTTAAAAAAACTGACCCAACTTGCCGCCCAAATGTAACCCAGATTTTAAGCCCTAACGTTCCCCCTTCTTAACCCCGCCCCACTGTTAAAATGCACCGCTGAACACGGTAACAAAGTTTCTCATCTTTTGACACTTTCCTTTTCTTTTCCTCTCTCTCTCACGTGCAGATATCTGTCTTCTTTCTTTTAAAAAAATGGAACAGTGGTGAGCAGGTACATAATAATAATAAAAAAAATTACGGAAGAATAAGCTTTTATATTTTATGCTCTGTTGCAACAGATTCCGCAGTTTTATACATACATTTTCACGGTGGAAAAATTACAAATAAAATCTAGAACAGAACGCTAGACATTCTGTAAAATGTATAAGAAAACTGAGCAAAATGAAACTGAAAAGTGAAAAGGAATTTATTAGTTCTAATCCACTTATTTTGTAATACTAGCCGCTTGCGCGAATTTCTACTTAAAATAGTTATCATAAAAGAAAAAGTGTATAACATTAAAAAAAAAAAAAAAAAAAAAAAAAAAAAAAAAAAAAAAAAAAAACGAAAGCTTTCAGATTTTATATTACCCTCAAAGGGGTGTTTTTTACCTTTTGTGCGTTACCTTTATTTATTAAATATCATGGTCTTCGCACTTAAACCATGAAATTCAATTCAACAGCAATATCACAAGATATTTAAAACATCATATCTTTAGGATTTCCGATACACAGTCTCGCGCGCTGGAGATAATTTTTTTTTTTTTTTTTTTTTTTTTTTTTTTTTTAAAGTCCAAAGGGATTTGAATCCCGAAGGACTATTAGTTTCGTTTTGGCATTTTGCGTCGGACTCATAAATGTCGGTTCACTTTTCAAACTGTTGCCACAAAATGTTAGAGTCCTGCATTATATTTGAAGAAATTAAATAATGAAAAATCTGCATAAATGTATGTATATTTCTCGTATTGTGATAAAACAACGGTACATAGAGTCATCGAATTTTGAATAACGTAATCCTCCAACGAATATGAGCATGTGGAAGACCAAATTTGAAATTTGAAATTTGTTTTATGATCGATTTCCTATTTTTTAAAACTTTGACGAATTTTTGATTAACAAACTCAAGGATTTCAAAGCGAGCAATGGCAACGTTGTGCAGAAAAAACATTTTTATCTCCAGCGCGTGAGTCTCTATATCGGAAATTCTAAAGATATGCTCGTTTTAAAACTATTTTGCGATATTGCTGTTGCACTGGATCTTATGGTTTAAGTGCGAGGAACATGATATTTAATAAAGAAAGGTAACACACAAAATGTTAAAAAACGCCCCTTTGGACGTAATTTAAAATCTGAAACATTTCAGATTTTTTTTTTTTTTTCCCCCCGTACGATGTTGCCATTGCTCGCTTTGAAATTGTTGAGTTTCTTAATCAAAAATTCTTTACTGTCTGACAAAATATGAAACAGATAATAAAAGAAATTCCAAATTAGGGTTTCTAGATGTCCATATTCGGTGGAGGATTACGTTATTCAAAATTGGATGGCTTTAGGTACCGTTGTTTTATCACAATGCGAGAAACACACATATATTTTTGCAGATTCTTCATTATTTAATTTCTTTAAATATAACACAGGCGAAAATATTTGGTGGCAACAATTTGAAAAGCGAAACGGGCATTTACAGTTTTCGTCGCAAAATGGCAAAACGAAATTAATAGCCCTTCTGGGATAACGCCTTTTAGGCAAATAATAATTTTAATGAATCCAGATAAGGTAATTTTAGTGTAGTAACTAATAATAATTATTACCCTAACTATCAATTATAACTAGTTCAGCTAGTAATTAATAATAAATGCGTAAAATTTCGCGATTTGAAGCTAAGGACTTACTCTAAGCAATTTAATAAAACTAAGCAATGCGGATCCATTGTTTTTAAATTTAGTTTGTAATAAGAGGATAACATTAAAAGAAAAATAAATTTTATTTTAAGTTTTTCTGAACGACAACACACTGCCGCGTGGAAGATATAAATATTTTATTTCGAGTGATGACAACACATTTTCAATCACTGAGGGTTTTTTTTTTTTTTTTTTTTTTTTTATTAATTTCTAAGGACTTTTATATCGCATTTTGCTGTTGGTGACGTACTTCTTTTATATCGCTGAGGTTTCTGATTCAACTGGAAACACGCTTTGCCGAGTGGAAACACAAAACTTTTAATTTGCAGTTTTTAATCAAAAGTTCCTTAAATTCGCACAAAATATGAAAATAAATAAATAAATAAAGAGAAAAACCAATATCCGAAATCGAAATTCATACTAGAAGGAGTACATGTTTTATGAGGTTTAATATATTGCCTTTTATAAGGTGGCAACCTATTTCATTTCTATCGCTGAATTTTATGATTAAATTTTGAATATAAATAAATAACTCACACTTTGCCGAGTGGCAACACAATTTTCCGATCATTAAGATTTTAGTCAAAAGATCCTTAAATTATCACTAATAAATGCAGGGGGGGGGAAATCTGAAAGCTTTTAGATTTTACATTACGCCCAAAGGGTCTTTTTTAAAATTTTTGTGTGCTGCCTTTATTTATTAAATATGTTCTTCGCACTTAAACCACAAAATTGAATTCAATAGCAATATGGCAAAGTAATTTAAAAACAAATAACCTTTCCAATGAGTTTTTTTCGAGCAGTCCAGTTCTTCAATTAATATTCCATCTAATAATTTCACACGACTCCAGGCGACATATGCTTACACCTGCTGCGAAGAGTTTTTCGTAGGAAGCTTTTTTTTTTGCGCTTATGTTTGTTTCTCTTTGTCTAATTGTCGCTTGCGTTGTGTTGTAGTTTCTTTTCGCTTTCTCCGTCTTTTCTTTTCGCTTGAAGCAAGGGATATTTAAAGGGTTATATTTTAAATATATATTATTATCACGTTAATAAAGAAATATGTAGAGAATTTTGGCTACATAACGGGACGTTACATCCGCTTCATCCAACTCTATAAAACTACAATTTTTTAATTCCATACAATTTAAAAATCTTTAGAACGCTGTCTTACTGTTGCCACTTATTTTTGTTAAATATTACAATCCCATTTATCACAGTCATGTACTATTATTTATAAGTTGTTACAAAATTAGTTTTTACATCACGTTAGAATTCTTAATAAACGGTCATTATTTGTCAGTCTTATAATATATTTAATAGAACTCTGTCTCACTGTTGCCACTTATTTTTGTTAAATATTACAATCCCATTTATCACAGTCATGTACTATTATTTATAAGTTGTCACAAAATTAATTTTTACACCACGTGAGAATTCCTAATAAACGGTCATTATTTGTCAGTGTTATAATATATTTAATAAAAACAGAGTGCTGACTTTAATTTGTGAAAAAAACTGTATTAAGATCAAGCGCCCACCACTACAAATTTTAAAAAATGTATCTGAACTTGAGTGGATGAATAAAAAGTATTTTATTAGCAACTGAAAATTTGAACAAGATATAGGAAGAATGCCAGCTAATAGTAGGAATTTAATGAGCATATCTTTAGAATTTCCGATACACAGTCTCGCGCGCTTGGAGATAATTCCCTCCCCCCGCACAGTTTTGCCATTGCTCGCTTTGAAACTTCAAAAAGAGAATATTTAAGTTAATTTAAGGAATGCCGGTTATACCTTTAAAAGGCAATATTCTTGCAGTTCTAAACACCTAATTTATGATTCCAAACATTAATAAATTTTAATATATTATTATTCGGCGGCATACGAATGAAGCGGCAGAAAGGGGAACGTCCAACCTCCCGCGATCATTTGCCGACGATATATTACACATTTACTGACAGGTACTTTAAGACGGCATCTACAGTAAAGGAAAATCATCATGAAATATTTCCAGAAATCTTCTTTAACGTGATTAATCCTTCTTTGGAAAACTAGCGCAAGGATTTTTCTGCAGTCTAGTCCAACGAGTTTTTAATCTTTCATTATTTTTATTTTATTTTATTTAATTACTCTAATTTTATTTTTTTCTTCTTACCTCTGCTGCTAAGTACGTATTCCACTCTTTCGACATCCAACCGCGAGGGGGGCCTTCTTAAGGTAATAAGGAAAAAAAACCCGAAAAATGTAGGTAGGAAACTAGTTTGTCTAAACTTCCTGGTTGATTTCTTTTCAGTGATCTAGATACTTTTTCCCCGTGCTTCGACAAGCCCCTCGTTCGATTTATAGGTACGAGTAACATGTTCCACATTTTTTTTACTTTTGTAAAGCTCAGGTGCTAAGTTAATCGATTTTAGGCTGTAACAAAATGCGTAAATATTGTTATTAAGATCACAAGGAAGGAAGAAAAGTCTAGATAAGATCGAATGCTAAAATGTCTCGAATACGAATCCGAAACTTGAATGGTACTTCAGTTGGTCAAATCCTTCATGAAAGAAGAAGAAAAAAATTGAAAGGTTTCAGATTTTAACGATCACCCAAAAGAGTTGGGTTAAAGCCTTTTTCTCGTTCGCTGAGCTCGTAGTCTACTTAATCTGCAGTCACATGCACATCAGCTGGCACATTTGTTTCGCCTTTTTCGCATCATTATTAAGCATCACTTTCTTCACATGCAAAATTTTTATTAATTTAACAAAATTTAGAATTCCCAGTCCAGTGTTAAGTGTTGATAGGCGTTTTAGCCCAAAGGGGCAATTTGCCCAAAAGGGCTATTAATTTCGTTTTGGCATTTTACGTCTCCACTATAAAACGGCATTTTATTTTCAGATTGTTGCCACTAAATGTTATCGGCCTGCATTAAATTTAAAGAAATTAAATAGTGACGAATCTGCATGAAGTTATATATGTTTCTCGCACTGTGAAGAAACAACGGTACCTAGACACAACAAATTTTTTATTAACATAGTCCTCCGCCCAAATATGGACACTCGGAAGACCGAATTTTGAATTTCAAATTTGTTTTATTATTTATTTCATATTTTGTAAAACTTTAACGAATCGTTGATAAACACACTCAACGATTTCAAAGCGAGCAATGACAACACTGTATGAAAAAAACATTTTTATCTCCAGCGCGTGAAACTGTGTATCGGAAATTCTAAAGATATGCTCTTTTTAAATTATTTTGTGATATTGCTGATGCTGAACTGAATTTTATGTGATTTATGGTGTGAAGAATATGATATTGAATAAATAAACTGAACACGCAAAACGTTAAAAAAACGCCCCTTTGGACGAAATATAAACCCTTGAAAGACTTTCAGTTTTTATTATTATTATTTTAATTTTATTTATTTATTTTTATTTTTATTTTTTTTTATTTTTATTTATTTATTTATTTATTTATTTTTATTTTTATTTTTTTATTTTTATTTATTTATTTATTTATTTATTTTTATTCCTTTCTCAGTTTATCTTATGAGTGTTCAGCTTTCTTAGTAAAATCACTAGCAAATTTTATTTTTGTCTTTTTATTATGAAACCGTTTTGCGTGTTAACTTTATTAAATATCACAATTTCCCGTCTTATGCCACATAAAATTCAATTCAACATCAAATATTCATTCAATTCAATCAGATATTTGAAAAAAAAATATCTTTAAAATTTTCAATAGGCAGTCTGGCGCACTGGAGATAAAACTGTTTTATTCTCTACATTTTTTGACACTGCTCGCTTTTAAATCATTAAGTTTGTTAATCAAAAATTCGTTAAAGTTTTACATCATATGAAATAGATAATAAAACAAATTCGTAATTCAAAATTAGGACTACGGTATTCAATATTTGATGTCTCTGGTTATCGTTGTTTTTCCACATTGCGAAGAACATTCACACATTGATGCAGATTCTTCATCCGTTAATTTCTTTAAAAATAACACAGGGCGATAATAACTTGTGGCAACAATTTGAAAAGTGATACCCCGTTTATAGTGATTCCATACAGAATCCCGTTTCGCAACTAATATTGCATTTGGGCTAACACCCTTTTTGGAGCTAAAAATGAAACAAATGAGTATCATTCAGTAAGTTTCAAAACTATTAATTAAAACCTAATCTGAAATCCATATTTCAGGGAAAACAAATGTAAAAATTTATTGTTTTAAATTATATTAACAAGGCTAAACTGATTTTGGCTTGATTCTAATTCTTTCTCTACCTTTTTAATATTGCTTTAACTCGCGTGCCAAAAGAATATTCGTACCAGTTTTAGCTAATAATACAAGAATATAACAGATTAACGACTAGCTAGCTATTAACTAGATTTGACTAAACTGACGGAACAAGCTCAACATCTGGGAAGCCGTTGATATCGGAGAGAAAAATAAAATTTATTCAATTATGTTTGTTTTTATAATAATTTTAAGCGTATTGTAATTATTTCCTCGATTAAATTTATCTTATTATTCACCAAAAAAGACTTTTGAAAGGAAAATAAACTGACCCGAAATATCGTCTTAATTATATACATTTTGGTTGATCTTGACCCAGAATGTTGTAAGGCTTTTTATAAATTAAACAACAAAAAGTATTAAAAAAATCTGAAAGCTTTCAGACTTTATATTACATCCAAACTGGAGTTTTGTGTGCAACTTTTATTTATTAAATATCATGTTCTTCGCACTTAAACCATAAAGTTCAATTCAACAGCAACATCCCAAAATAATTTTAAACTGAGCGTATCTTTAGAACTTTCGATACACAGTTTCGCGCGCTGGAGACAAAAATGTTTTATAGTCCAAAGGGACCACTTGCCCTGAGGGACTATTATTTTCGTTTTCGCATTTTTCGTTGGTTGACTATAAATGTCCAATTCAGTTTTCAAATTTTTGCCACCAAATATTATCGCCCTGTATTATATTTAAAGAAATTAAATAATGAAGAATCTGCATGAATGTATGTATGTTTCACGCATTGCGATAAAACAACGGTACCTAGAGGCATCCAATTTTGAATAACGTACGTTTCCACCCGAATATGGGCATCTGGAAGTCCAAATTTGGTATTTATTTTATTATCGATTTCAGATTTTATAACACTCTAACGAGTATTTGATTAACAAACTCAACGATTTCAAAGCGAGCAATGGCAACATTGTACGGAAAAAAGAACACTTTTATTCCCAACGCGCGAGACTGTGTATCGGAAATTCTGCAGATAAGCTCATTTTAATATTATTTTGCGATATCGCTGTTGAACTTAATTTATTGTTTAAGTGCGAAGAACAAAATATTTAATAAAGTTAACACAAAACGTTAAAAAAACGCCCCTTTGGATGTAATTTAAAATCTGAAATCTTTCAGAATCCTCCCCCTCCCCCCTCTCGTATTGAGATTGCTCCCTTTGAAATCCTTGAGTTTGTTAATCAAAAATTCGTTAAAGTCTTACAAAATATGAAATCGATAATAAAACAAATTCCGAATTTTTGGCTTCCAGATACTCATATTCGAATGGAGGTCTACGTTATTCAAAATTAGATGTGTACCGTTGTTTTTTCACAGTGCGAGAAACATACACCCATTTATGCAGATTCTTCATCATTTAATTTCTTTAAATATAACACAGGGCAATAACATTTGGTGGCAACAATTTGAATACTGAAACGTCTTCAGTGATTCCAAGACAGTGATTTCAAACACATAGGTAGATATAGTATATTTATGTGCAATTAGTAAGTTGAAACTCAGACATTACCCAACTATACGTGAATTTTACCTAGAGCATAAGATGAATATAGTTTTAAAATTAATGGGAATTTCTACTGCAGTGAATTAAAAACAAATTCGTAAATGGCATGAAAGAATAATACTTAAAAAATCTTGAGCTCTTTAAATGAAATGTTAAAATCTAAAAATTCAGATATTTGCAGAATTTTGTTAATTTAGTCTGGAAATTTATAAAAATATAAAAGCGACAGACGAAGCTATTAAAAATATTAATGCGAAAAGGGAGTTATTTCCTGAAAAGATGAAAGGAATTTTTAAATAGTTTCCTGTATTTTCTTAGGCTTCCAAAAGATATTATCTTTCTAGATTCCTTTTGAAACTCGAAAGCGTGAAATGTTTCGGGAAACACACGAGCAGACGATTTTCGCATGTATAAGTTTGTAAACAGCAGACGACGAGACTAAGGTTACGGCATATCGCCAGTCACTATTCCAAATAGGGAGGCGTTTGATATTGTTCGTCTGGTTTTTAAAAGGCACCGCAGACGAAAAGGATACCCCATTAAAACCGTCTAGGACAGGCCTACAAACATATTTATTGGCTGGAGACAGCTCTTAAGGTATGTCTGGAAAGAAAGATACATAATGTCTGCAAACGACACGAGATTTTTGAAGATCAAAGATCATGAAAGCTGATGCCACAGGAAGGAAAATAATTGAACCGGTATCGTAATTGGTATGTTTTCGAGAACAAGAAAGTAGGCGAACTTGAGCACGACATTAGTAACAAAAGAACAAAGATACTAAACGGGAATTAATCATAAGTAAAAATGAGAAAAGGGAGAAAAGAGGGAAAGAAAATCTGAAAGGATTCAGATTTTAACGACGTATCAGAGCGTTTGTTAAGGTATTTATTCTCTTATTGAGCATCGGAGGTTACTAATCTGCTCTTGGACTCACGGCTAAAAAGAAAAAGTATATAATGATTTTAACAAATCTACCCAGGGTCATTTCGTAAAAAATATTGAATATTTCTAATTAATTTTAATGCATATGTAATTAAATAAATGACATTAAAAAGTACAAAAATGTATTTTTAAGAACTGCATTTGCTGCTATTAAATCACTTGTTTTATAACGTATTTTCTCCTTCCTTCCACCATGCCTTCGTGGTGCAATGGTTAGCACACTCGGCGCGTATTTGAGACGTCCAGGTTGGAGTGTCGGCGAGGGCATTGCTCATTTTTACGTCTCCAGCTTTAAATAAACCTAATGACTACAAGTTTATTACTCAGAAACCTTCCAGATTAAGTTTGAAGAAGCGCGTGGAAGATAGAAATATTTTATTTCCGGCAGCGGTTACGCATTGTTTTCATAAAACCGAATTTGTAAATTAAAATTGAAAGATAAGTATCTTACATCTTTCTGAATGGCAACAGCCTTGCACGCTGGCGAAAAAAATTTTTTATTTCGAACTCTTTGCTTTCAAATCGTTAAGTTTGTTAATATTAAATTAATTAAAGTTTTACAAAATATGAATAAAATAAAATAACGGATTCGAAATTCAAAATTCAGCTTTCTAAGTGCCTATGTATGTGTATTAAAAATTTGTTGGGTTTAGGTGCCTTCGTTTTCCCGCAATGCGACCAACATACCAACATATATACGTAGGTAAGTTGAAAAATAAGTTCTCCCTGTCGACTGTGGTCAGAGTTGTGTATGAAAGTCAAAAAATAGAATGAGACATTAAAGATATGACATACCTTTATTTTATTATTCTCGTACGAGTACGTTCAGACATTTGTCATATCGCTTGATAAGCTTCAAAAAGTCCTCCAAGAAAAATTCACGCTTTGCATATGGAAGAAGCGTTGAACGGCTATGGGCAAAAGGCGACACAGCAAGAAAACGCGCAAGTCACCGATACACCATTGGGTAGAGGTTGCTGCAAATCAAGCAGATGGCGCTGTTGCAGTGCCTGCGCAAAGCGGAGACCAGCCTCTCATTTGAGCCCCGGTAGGTATGGAGTGAAGGTGCGTTTTGAATTCGTGGTCAAAGGAGGAAGTGAGAGCGGTTATCCGCTATGAATGGACACGTGGAGTATCAGGAACAGAAATTCATAACCGCCTCGTGGAAGTCTATGGGCCAGGTGTGACCGAGAGCTGGACGGACGCGCACGGCCACTACAGATGCAAATGTCAGGAAGGTGGATGACATGATTAGAGTGAACCGGCGTATCACCATCGATGAAGTAGCGGAAGAACTTGGAATCTCACATAAGCGAGCTCAAAACATCATCCACGACATTCTTCGATACAGAAAAGTGTCAGCACGATGGGTGCCCCGACAATTGACCTCGACACACAAGGAACAACGCATGGGGGTCAGCCTGGAACATCTCGTGCGTTACCGTGAAAATGGCAATGACTTTCTGTTTCGGATTGTGACGGGGGATGAAACGTGGGTCCACCATTTCACGCCAGAATCGAAGGCCGCATCTATGGAGTGGAAACATCCGTCATCACCTGTCCGAAAGAAGTTCAAGACAACTCCCTCTGCAAGGTAAAGTGCTCCTCACAGTTTTCTGGGACACCCAAGGAGTTTTGTTGCTGGACCTTTTTGGAGGTTGGAACCATCAATGCTACGCGCTACTGCGACACCCTGTCGAAATTGAAAGAGGCGATTCGGAAAAAGCGGCCTGGCCTTCTCGCATCTGGCGTTCTGCTGTTGGATGACAATGCCAGACCACATTCGGCGACGGCAACGCAAAACCATATTGCAACTCTTGGTTGGGAGCGCCTACACCATCCGCCATAGTCCTGATCTCGCACCAAGCGACTTCCATCTCTTTCCGGCTTTGAAGAAAAATCTCGGGGGAAGGCGCTTTGGAAGCAATACTGAAGTGAAACAAGCCGTTCAACGCTTCTTCCGTATGCAAAGCCCTGATTTTTTCCTGGAGGGCTTTTTGAAGCTTATCAAGCGATATGACAAATGTCTCAATGTACTTGGTACCTATGTGGAAAAATAAAGGTATGTCATATCTTTAATGTCTCATTCTATTTTTTGACTTTCAGACACAACTCTGACCACAGTCGACAGGGGAAACTTATTTTTCAACTTACCCTCGTACATTCTTCATTATTACCCCAAAAGAGTAATTTGCTCAGAAGGGCTATTAATTTCGTTTTGGCATTTTGCGTTGATTCCATCAAATTTTGAATAACGTACCTCTTTACCCGAATATGGGTATCTAGAAGCCCAAATTCGGGAACTGGAATTTGTTTTATTATCTATTTCGTATTTAGTAAAGTAATTATGAGTTTTTTATTATGAAACTCAACAATTTCAAAGCGAGCAATGGTAACACTGTACGGGAAAAAAAAAAAAAAAAAATTCTTGGCGCGACGAGTTTCTGTATCAGAAATTCTAAAGATATGCTTTTTTAAATATTTTGTGACATTGCCGTTGAATTGAATTTTATGGTTTAAGTGCGAAGAACATGATATTTAAACGCCAATTTGGAAGTAATTAAATTTTTTTTAAAAATATTTTTAAATAATTTAAACAATTTTAATTGTTATGAAACTCAACAATTTCAAAGCAATGGTAACTCTGTACGGGGGAAAAAAAATTTCCCCGCGCGAGTCTCTGTATCGGAAATTCTAAAGATTTATGGTTTAAATGAGAAGAATATGATATTTAAACGCCAATTTGGAAATAATTTAAATTTTTTTAAAAATCTTTTTAAATAATACATCAGACACATAAGTGATACTAAAAAAAAAGTGGGTTTCCTCTGGAAAAGAAACTCGTAACTATTCGAGATTTAAATAACAGGGCATAGTTAAAATTCTTATAAATCGTCTGAAAAAAAAAAAAAAAAAAAAAAAAAGAAAGGATGCGATGTAAATCTGTTCACAAAAGAACCCCGCCATTCTGATTAATTATGATAGAACCCATCTGAATATCCCAAAAATATAAGTCAAAGGTGCCCCTAAGCTGGTATTTTGTTTTTACCATTATAAAGTTTTATATAGATCGCTCAGGGCGTCATGTTGTTTGTTGCATAGTCTAACGTTTGTCATCGATTTTTCAAACTCCTTCTTGACAAGCTATCAAATATCATGTTCAAATTTTAATCACACACTGCTTGTCGATGACAATTCATTATGGTGAAGCAATTTTTTCAAAATTTGATTCAGTTTTTTTTTTTTAATTAAATGTTAAAACGAATTTTCGTACTTAGTTTCGTTTAACGAACAAAATAATGATATCACAAATTTGTGTTTACAGCATCGGATAGAGCGGAAAGAAAAAAGTGATGTGCACTGCACATAACCTCCTTGTACGGCCTATTAAATTACGAACATTTTCCCCTGCACTTCATTTAAACTTATTTCCTCGAATTTCATCACAGATATGTTTCTCATTCAATCAATTCGGTCCTAAATTCGCAACAAGGCAAAAATACATAAAAATTCAAAACAACTTCATTAAAAATTGTAAAAAAAAGAAAAGCATAAAACACCAACTACATTTAAAAACAGTTTAAAAAACAATTTTTGCAATTAAAATTACAGATTTTTTGCAAAAACAAGCTATTCGGCCAGCGGGCTGAAGACAGATTTTTCGGTGGACAAAACTGAAAGTTTACTTTTGGCAAAAAACACTACTGAAGTTGGTGCACAAACAGACGTAATTCACTGTTCTACTAAGCGTTTCAAATGTAAACAAATGGCGGCTTCGTTAGGCTTAGTAGTACTTCAACAACTTTTAGACTGTTGATAATTCTACAACTGTTGCATTCACATTAAGTACAGGTATAAAAATCTTAACCGGAACAGAATAACTACATAATTCAATCACTTTTAAAGCATAAAAAGGCACAATATATAAGAATTAAAAAAAAGTGTTCGAAAAATCGTTTAAACAGTTAACTAGAAAAAAAAAAAAAAAAAAAAAAAATCTAAATCGAATTTTTAAAAAAATTGTTTCACCACATTGTATTATAATCTACAAATAGCGCAGGTTCAAAATCTGAGTTCGTAGCTTATCAGGAAGTGGTTTAAATATCGATGACAAACTAAAAACACCACGAGAAAAACCAAATAAAAGTTTATTATAATTATTTCAAAAGTTTGGTTAAGATACATTTTAATTAGAAGATCAAAATATCGAAAAAAATCTGAAAGGTTTCAGATTTTAAATTACGTCCAAAGGGGCGTTTTTTTAACATTTTGTGTGTTACCTTTATTTATTAAATATCATGTTCTTTGCACTTAAACCATAAAATTTAGTTCAATAGCAATGTCGGAAAATAATTTTAAAATGAGCATATCTTTAGAATTTCCAAAAATATAAGTCAAAAAATTTTCGCGCGCTGGAGATTAAAAAAAAAATTTCTTTTTTTCTTTTTTTTTTTTTTTTTTTTTCGTAGAGTGTTGCCATTGCTCGCTTTGAAATCCTTGAGTTTGTTAATCAGAAATTCGTTAAAGTTTTACCAAATATGAAATCCATCATAAAACAAATTCCAAATTTCAAATTTGGTCTTCCACATGCCCATATTCGTAGGAGAATTATATCATTTAAAATTCGATGGCTTTATGTACCGTTGTTTTATCACAATGCGAGAAATATAAATACATTTATGCACATTTTTCATTATTTAATTTCTTCAAATATAATGCAGGACTCTAACATTTGGTGGCAACAGTTTTAAAAGTGAAACGGCCATTTATAGTGATTCAACGCAAATTCGCAAAACGAAAACAATAGTCTTTCAGGGACAAAGCCCATTTGGACTTTAAAAAAAAAAAAAAAAAAAAAAAAAAAAAACTGAAAGCTTTTAGATTTTACATTACGCCCAAAGGGAATTTTTTTTTTTTTTTCATTTAGATATACTTACAAGTTTCGAGGGCATTTGGGCTAATGTTCCTTTGGATTAAAAATATTTAAAAATAGCCTAACTTTGGAATTTTTTACAGACAGTCTCGCGCGATAGAGATAAAAATTATTTTTCCCGTACAATGTTGCCATTGCTTGCTGTGAAATTATTGAGTTTGTTAATGAAAAATTCGTTAAAGTTTTATAAAATATGAAATACACAATAAAATAAATTTGAAATCAAAAATTCAGGTTTCCAGTTGTCCATATTCGGGTGGAGGACTACGTTATTCAAAATTTGATGGCTCTAGATCCCGTTGTTTTCTTTTACAATGCAAAAAAACACACATACATTCATGCAAATTCATTATATAATTATTTTTTTTTAAACACGATACAATATTTGGTTGCAACAAAAGTGAATCACACTTTTATAGTGATTCAACGCAAAATCTGATTTTGAGACTGTTAGTCCTTCTGGGCTAACGCTCCCTTTGTGCTAAAAAGGGAAAAAAAAGAGATTTTGTGTTTTGACTACCGAGCTTTAAACTTAACACCTGCAAGAGAATTTTTATAATTTCTCAGGTTCTGTCATTTTGATTGCTTGTCACTAAAACTATTAATAAAAATGAAATGTATTTAACTACTTCTACAACTACAAATATGATTCTTAATGAGTGGTAACTTTGCGCGGTATTTACACTCTTGCTGTAATCGTAACGGCACTTATTTTACTGGATAACACCCTGCAATATCCACAAACCCAAATTTACTGCAAAATATACAAAATTGCGTCCGAATGATTCTATCAACTGCAAAGGAATATTTGAAAAACAGAGCTTAAAATGTCTAGACGTGCGGGACAGTTCTCTGCAATGAAAAAGAAAATGAATCGTTTAAAATTCGTTCGCTAACAGGCCTACCAAAAAAAAAAAAAAAAAAAAAAAAAAAAAAAATTACGGAAATTTATTTAGTTGTTTACTTACACAGGTTCCCTACTAGACATATAAATAAAACGGAATCCAAGAATCAAACAGAAAAATTTGCATGATCTTCGTAAACAAGATGGTAGTCGATATTCCAGGTACTGCCGCGAGATTTTTAACTAGAATACATATATATATTATATCTTAAATTAATTTAGTGCGAAATCGAGTTATTCTACTACTTGCGCAATTGCTGCAAAGTAAGTTAATAATAATTTATTTACTAAAGATTATTGATTATATTATCTCTTCAGGTTAATTTTAGTAGAATTATCTTAAAAGAGTGAATCCATACTTAGTAAGTTCCATTTCGAAAAAAGTTTTAAAGTAACTTGAATGTAAATTGTTAAAAATGTTTAACGGGGACTTGAATTAAATCATGAATAGCAAAATTTCAATTGTAAAAAGAAATAAATTAAAAGCAAGTAATTAAATTAAATGCAAGTAATTAAATTAAATGCAAGTAATCATTGCCATTGATATGAAATTATTTGACTTCTCAAGGGGAACAAACCAACTCCCGTTCAACGAACAATAATTAAGAAATAAATACGAAGGTGTTTCATCCTTTACTCGAGTAATAAGGCGATGCCAAACCGACAATTCTAGCTAGGCCAAACATTTCCGTGAATAGAAGTGATTAAGAACCAACGCAGAGAGCCAAAGAACTCATTCCGATTAAGCATTTTAGCCAATTCAATTTTGAGTGAAAAGCAATTTTACATTCAGGTTACTTTAAAACCTTTTTCGAAACTGAACTTACTAAGTACGGATTCACTCTTTTAAGATACTTCTACTAAAATTAATCTTAGGAGATAATATAATCAATATTCTTTAGTATATATATGTCATATTAAAGCACAAAGGAAATTGACGGAGCACTGTAGATGCTTGATTAGACCCATACTGAAGAAGAATTTGATTGCGTAGTATTTAAAGAACTTGGCAGTCGAGGCAGTTTTACTTCCATTTTTATTTCCAATTGATATTTGTGGCCACAATCACTTGGCACTCTAGTCGTGCCTTTCCACAGAAGATTTACATTTTTGATATTGTTGGGATAGAAAGCAAGCCAGCGAAATCACATCTTAGCACAGTAGCGAGCAAAAGCTGAAGTGCGTAGTTATGAAAGATGTAAGTACGTGAAGAGAAAAGTTTTGGTTTACAATTCGGTGATTGGTTGTTAAGAGGCATCTGGTATTAACGGTTACGTAAGATCGCATGATTAATTTGAATGACGCAATGCAGATAAGTTATTACGATTTTAGAATAGAGAGGAAGAATTAATGTTTATAGTTATAATTCTGATTCACAGTGTCTCAAAAAAGTGATGGGACACTTATGCTTTACAAAAGGAAACTGTAATAAAATTAATTAAAAAAACATGTAAAAAATTTTTTGTGGGTGTGTTTCATACTTAAATTTAATAACAATTATTACATAACATAGATTTTCTCAAAATATTAAAATATTAATTTAATAAAAATACAATTGTTTAGAACGGAGCAGAAAATGGCTCACATAAGTGATGGGACACTTACTTTTCCATCAAATATTTATCCAAAAATTTTACTTTTTAAAAGGTTTTAATATTTTGTTGGATTTCCTTTTATTTTTAAAACATGATTTAATCTTCTTGTGATGGATTCGACTAATTTTTTTGTGATTTCTGGAGTGATTTAACCCATTCTTCTTGAAGCACCGATTTTAATTGTTGTTTTGAAGAAATGGTGTGTTTGCGAATTCTTGATTCCAATTCTTGCCAAATATTCTCTATGGGATTTAATTGTGGAGATTGTGGGGGTGTTTTTATTATTTCAGGACAGTTATACAGCAGCCAGAGTATAACGTTCAAAGCACTGTGCTTGGGGTCATTGTCCTGGTAGAATTTAAAACAGTTATGAAGGTTCAATTTTCGTGCTGAAGATTTCAAATTTTGATTTAAAATGTCAATATACTTGTACTGATCCATTATACTGTCAATAAAAACAAGACTACCGACCTCAGCGGACGACATACACCCCCATACCATAACTCCTCCTCCACCATGTTTTACTGCTGGCACCAAGTTCTGTTTGTGAAATTCTTCCCTGGGTTTTCTCCACACCAAGATTCTACCGTCAGAACCAAATATATTAAATTTACTCTCATCAGCAAATGTAACTTCATTCCAGTAATCAGAATTCTTATTTATGTTGGATTTTGAGAAAGCCAGTCTGAGTTTTCTATTCTTTTCACTTACGAAGAATTTTTTCCTGGCTGCTCTACCGTGATATCCAGCAGATCGAATTACTCTTCTAATAGTCTCAGGTTTAACAATTACTCCATATAATAAATACTTGTAAATCAGCATCAACTTTAGGAGCACTCATTCTTGGATTTTTTTTTAATATTTCGAACGATAATTCACTTTATTCCATTGGATAGCTTTGATGGTCGGCCAGGTCTTCTTTTATCCTGAATCATATGATTCTTTTTATATCGTTTAGTGATATTGTAAACTGTTGAATGACTCAAGTTAACTGTTTCAGGAGTTTCTCTAATAGATTTTTCACGTTCAATATGCAAATTAATAACTAATTTTCGAATTTCAGGCAAAGTTTCTTTTCGTTTAGCATTCATGGCTGCACAGAGCTAAAAACACAAAAATTCCAAACGAAACTGGAGAGAAATACTGCAGACGATTTTATAAATTATTGCCAATTGCTTTTGAGTAAAAATAAAAACCCCCAAAAATATTTTTATTGTAGTACGTAGTAGTCCCATCACTTATGTGAGCCATTTTTTGCTCCGTTTTAAAGAATTATATTTTTTATTAAATTAATATTTTAATATTTTGAGAAAATGTATGTTATGTAATAATTGTTACTAAATTTAAGTATGAAACACACCCACAAAAAATTTTTCATGTTTTTTTAATTAATTTTATTACAGTTTCCTTTTGTAAAGCACAAGTGTCCCATCACTTTTTTGAGACACTGTATATATATATATATATATATATATATTAGAAGATGGAGAATAATTGACTCATTTATGAAACCAGCCGTTGATGCTGTTTTGTACCTAAAACAGTTATTATAAAAGAGAGAAAAAAATATGAAAGCATTCAGATTTTAATGTCACAACAGAGGATTTGTTAAGGTTATTTAAAGATATCGCTTACACATCACAGCTTACCAATCTACCCTTGGACTTACACATTGCCTTTTTTTTTTTTTTTTCAAATTTTAGCTTTATTATTAAGCATTACTTTCTTCGCCTATGCGCCAAATACAACTCAACAGCAAATAGCAAAATATTTAATAACAGCATATCTTTGGAATTCCCGATACAAGTGTTAGAGTTTATCATTCACTTTAATTTATATATATATATATTATATATTCGCTGTATTATTTCTTTGAAAAACCAGTTGCTTGAGCTGCCAGCCGCCTAAAAGAGTTCTTGTAAAAAAAGAAGAAAAGAAAACATACGATGATTTTAATGATTTCAGCTTACGTCATTTGATAAAAATATTTTCTGATTAGAATTTAACAAATATTCTCTACTCGTATAAAGCTAACATAAATTAAAAATTTAATTAACAAATTTTAATTGCAAAAGTAAAATAAAAAAAGATTAATTATTGCTGCGGACTAATTTACAATATCATTTAAATTCTGAGAGCATATGTAAAGTAAGTGCACATATACAAAACCACGAAAAAATATAATAATACAAAAAATTAATCTCGAATTGTTTTTTTAAATGAATTTTTAAGACCAAATTAATTTGCATAAGTGAATAATTGTTGAGCAGGCGGAAGACATACTTATCAAGGGGAAGTTGCCTCCAAACCTTACTCTTCAATTACTCAATTTGTGTTTCGTCATCCATATAGGCGCAAGGATATAGTAAAATTCAAAACCAAGAGTAAAACCAAATGTTGTGAGCTACTAAAAAAGAAATTTAAACTAGTAGGAATTTTGAGAAATTAGCATGTAAATGACTAGGAATTAAAATATTTATTAAATGTCAAAATAATTAAGAGAAAAAGCCAAATTTTTTAGAAAACCAAAGTAATTTCGAAACTTATTGCCTATTGAAAACTTCCCCTACACGAATTATGCATGTACTAAACCTAAAATAAACTATACACAATCCATCAAAATATAAAAATAATACTGTATAATATTACTAAAAAGGCTAGTAAATATAAAATATTACTAAAAAGGCTAGTAAATATAAGTTTTAATTTAACTTACCTAGAACAACACATTTGAATTCCTGAGAGTGGATTAGCATTTGCTAAAGTGAGTGAGGTTGAGTAGTTTGTTACTGCTAACTGTACAAATAGAGGGCGCCAATACAATGTAAAGTTGAGTTTTAAGCTCCTACCTGTGAGACCTATTGTAAAAAACCTATGCTGTAAACTTTAAGTAATATAAAATGTAAAATGCTTGTTTTGTGTGCAAAAATGTTGCAACTTTGAGGCATTGTAAAAATGTGTAAAAAATGGTAAAAATTGTAAACTGCTATTGTATGTAAAAACTGTTAAAGTAAAAATTCGTAAAAAAGTCGAAAAAAAAGTTTAAAAAAAAATTTTCTTTTGGAGTAAAATGAAAAGTTCAAATAAACACTTTAATTGAATAAATTTAATTTAATTTTTAATTTTAAGTTAAAATTTATTTATTTTTTTTAATTTTAAAAATCACAAATTGAAATAATAGAGAATTATTGTAAGAAAATTTCTTGTACTAGACTGCATTATTAAAAACTGAAGTTCTACAAGTTTAATTTTAAAACTTTAACTAAACACTGGCCAAAGGTAAGGAGAATACGAAAAATTAGATAAAAATTTTCACTCAATTCCGCCTATAATTCGTCCTTTTAATAATGAAGAGTTGGCCCTTCATCCAGTATTGATTAAATATACCTTTTTACAAATTTATACAAATAATTAATTAATATTTACAAGTATAATCCTTTAACTCTTCAAAATCCTCCATTACCCTCCAGTTAAGAATTAAGGTAATATTATCATACCATAAAGAGTTAAAAAATTAAAAAGAAAAGTTATTGCCTGCCTTTTTAATATAGAAATTAATAAATTGTGTTGGGACCTGGTTATTAACTTGAACATTAATTAGTTTTATTATTTCTTCCTTTAAATCTTCTATTTCAGTACATATATTTTTTATTCTAATTATTTGGCTATAAAAAGTGCCACCTATTACTTTTTTAGAGATATTAGAGTTCCAATTAATTAGTTTGATAGTTCCAAACTGGAATGTCCTCCTTTTATCATATAATTTAATTTTGCTGCGTTTAATTATGAGCAGGTCTGGGTATTTAATATTATCTTGATTCGTATTAGTTAAGTGTTAAACTACTGGGTAAATTTTGAATTGTTCAAAAGCAGAATTATTATTGAAAGTTATAATACCATCAATGTATCTAAATGTATTTGCAAATAACTTTAATTCATCCTTATTCAAACTTAGTTGGAATTTACATTTATTAGCAAAAAAAAAAAAAGTTACTTATTTGTGTAGAACTGTTTGCTCCCATTGGAATTCCTTCCACCTGCTGAAAGATCTTATGATTGAATTTAATGTAGTTAATAAATAATGCACAATGCAGGTAAATTTTCCATTTTTCAATTCAGAGGATGCTTAGCATGTCAGGAAAAAGTTGTGGGAGTTACATTAAACTAGTATAAATTTCTTCCAATGGTATAGAATTATAAATGTTTTCAGTCATAGAAGTTAATGTTCTTGATTTTTAAACTTTTAAAATTGTTGAGAAATGGAGCGTTATTATAAATAATCCAACAATAGTTGTGCTGCTTGTTGACTAGTTGATGAGTTAAAATACAGATTTTTTAAAGTTTAATTGCAAATATAATCTATATTCTTTTTATAATTATTTGTACCATTTGCTATAAATCTAAATTTGAGTGGTGATTTATGGAATTTAGGAAGAGCATAAAGATTTGCTAATCTATTGTTGTTAGATGGTTGTGTAATTTGTAGTTTCTTACGAATTGCTTTAAGCTTTTTTGCTATCACATTTTCTTGTGTATTGGTAAGTTTGTAAGTAATGGAATTATTCAGTTCAGTATCAACTAGTGAGACACAAACAAATTTTCCAATAATGCTTAAATTATTACTTTGTCAATTTTGGGGATTACGAATTTTTGTTTCAAATGTTGTATGAGAGGATCGAGAAAATTCCATGGTAAACTGCTGTTAAATTCAATCCTTCGAATTCTTTGCTTCATTTCTTCTAATACTTCATGTTTCCAAGCCATAAAGGCAGAATTTTGAATATTTAATTTGTAACTAGTTTTAACTATGAACTCGTCAAGATTTTTTTCGAATCTTCTAAAACTGTGATTTTTGGCAATTTTCAGTACTGGTCTAATTTTTTTGCCTTTTCTCATTAAATTTCTTAAAAGCTGGTTTTGAACTATTGTTAAACTGCCATTAACGGTAAGTTTATGAAATCCGTCTGCTTAGTCTTTGTACTGAAGCTCTTTGCTGTAGAAGCTAGATCATGGTGGTTAATTAGCAATTTGCTAAGAGGTTTTTGATACTTGAAAGCTGGTGAGATTTGTACTTTAGTAGCTGGAAAAAGTGTTGGCATTTTCTGAAAATTTTGCTGAACTGAATATTGTCATAGTTCGGATGTAGGAAGTTAATTGTGCAGTAATATTTATTGTACTTGTTTGTGGTAGAGAATTTAAAACTGCAAAAATCTATAACAAGGTCTTTGATTATATTGGGTCCCGTAAATTGCTGTCGAACAAAATTTATAAGTTTCATTAAAAATTTGTGCTTACGAGTATGCAACCAAGTAATGATATTTCTGGTGAAATTTTCACTTAGAAAGTAATTATTAATATTATCGTTTAACTTTACTGTGTCTATTGTAGAAAATAATTTATTTTTCTGTTTATTACCTGCTCTAGTTCCTCGTAATGTTTTTTTACTGAATAATTTAAAATGTCTGTAAGCTGGAATTTCAGAATTTGGAATGGAAATTTATGTGATTGAGACGAGCTATTATAGAAGTAAAGAGGAAGCTAACTTACAATGCAGTGAATTTTTAAAGTAAAAATTCTTAACTCAATTTTTAGACAGGAAAATTAAAAAAACTGGGAATCTAAATGGTATTGCTAATTTAATTCACTATAATTTAAAAATTTTAAATGAACCATTGTTATTAAAAAAGATACTGTAAGTTAAAAAATGTTTAATAAAGTTTAAAAAAAATAAGTGCAAAATTATTTAAAAGGAAACCAAACTATTAGAATTTGAAAATGTAGTTACATTTGGAAAAAGTGGATATTCTGATTAGATATCTCGTGATTTAAGTAAATTTTTATTTAAATCAATTATATATAAAGGTTGAAAAAATATTTTAAGTACTACGTTTATTAATTTTCAATCCCTTGGTTTTTTACACAATAAACAAAAAGATTAAATTTGAAAGTTAAACATCTTTTGCTTTACTGAATGGCAACACGCTGGTTCGCGGGGATAATAAGAATACTATCCGAGACAGTGGCAACACATCGGTTTCAAATAACCGAATTTGAGGATTCACATTAATAAATAAATATCTTATAATTTGTCAAACGGCAACAGTCTGACGCGCTGGAGACAAAAATGTTTTATTTGGAAGAATGTTGCCACTTGACGCTCTCAAATTGCTAAGTTTGTTCACAAACATTCGTTAATTTGTACCACATATGAAATTAATCAAAAACAAACTCGAAATTCAAAACTGAGGTTCTGAAATGCCTATATTCAGGTATAGAAGACTACGTATATTAAAAATTCGATGTCTTATATGGCATCTTTTTCCCACAGTTGCAAGGACATGCATACATTTCTATAGATTCTTTATTATTTAAATTTTTTAACCAATACTTCATTTGGTGGCAACAATTTGAGAGAAATGATGCGGGCACAAAAGTGATACGGACAAAAAGTTAGTTATGAGACTGATAGCACCTTTGGTGCTTACATATATATATATAAAATAATAGTAATAAATTCAGATAGTTATGGTTCATGAGCTTTGTCATGGATATAAGGATAAACGGAATTACCGCAGAACGTACTATAAGGTATTTTGCCTCTTTTGGCATGCCTTCATGGTGTAATGGTAGAACACTCGGAGGATATTCGAGAGGCCCAGGTTTGAGTTGAGTCCCGGCGACGACATTGCTCATTTTCCACGTATCCCGCTTCAAAATAACCGAATGTCTCTACAGTACGAGAGCTAATTTATTTAAAAGAAGAGATGTCTTCGTTTAGGATGTTTTGAGAGAACTTGACTTCTTTTCTGACTTGTATTCACGTTATCATGTGGAGAAAAACTAAACTAGCCCGTTCGCCAGCATTTTAAAACGGGTCAAACACTTTCAGTTTTCAGGATTTTAGCACTCGACCGCCGCTGGGCCTCAACTTTGTTAAGTAAGAATTTCCTTCGCAAGAAAGAAAACTTCCTTCAGATTCTTAAGATACATACAAAACTCTGCAATATATTTTAAAATTTCAAAAAATTAAGAAAGAAATTTCAGTCTGCGTAGAATAATAATGCGTATAATAAATAAGTCTGCGTAGATTTGACAAATTTTAAATCAAAGATTGTAACTTAATTTAGCTGAAGGATCACCAATTCTTATCGAAATCAAAACGGAAATCATTCATCAGAACCAAATATCAGTGCTGAAGGCCATTGATAAAATCCCTAAATCACACTGCTGGACATCAAAACTGTTACAATAGAAAGGAAAGCAACCAGAAGAATTTTATTTATTGTACATATATATTAATGTATGGGAGGAAGACATGATTAAATTTTCAGATGCTTTGGAGAACACAACGTGCAGAATTCATAGAGTTTGCAGAGTTGCTATTTCTCGTAGTAGCAGCTGCTGCTGCAGTGCGGTTGACAGATACAAGTACTTCATTCCATAAGACTTCGATTCTGTTTCAGAGTTCATCAATCATACTGGTCAGGGAGTAATGACGTGCCAGTCTATCTGCACCCTGTGACTTCAGTGGGCAAGAGATCTGGAGAATGTGCTAGCAAGACCGTCTGCATCGAGGAAGATCGTGACAGCAAGGGCAACATGCAGTCGTGCGGTACCGTTGACTGATGGCGTCATATAGCCCGGATTTTAACGCGGCAGTAACGTAATGGTGGCTGTTCACATAACCGGCTGTGTGAAGAAGAGTGGCGGGGATTGTATCCAACGGCACCCCATACCAGCACGCCGGTTGCTGACCCCATATGACGATGACAAATACAAGCTGGTAACGTTCATTCTCCTCGATGCCGTCACACACGAATACGTTCAACGCAATGCTGTCTGCAGCATTAAGGGAAGGTGCAACAATGGTCCCCGTCCTCACAGTCTCCATAGTGTTGCAGACCTTGTCGCACTGCCTATGCGGACACTTGTGGTCCTGTTAAACATGAGCCAAATTCCTGACTCAGATAACGTGAAGTAGCTGCATGATCCCGCAGTGCCGAAAGGACAATCTGTGCTGCGTTAGTAGCTGTTTAGATCCTGCAAGGTGTTCAGTATAGCCCTCCTCCGGCAATCGATTTTATATTCCCCTGACAGGATTGCGATCAACATTGTCATCGGTGTCTCGGAATGACAAACTTGAGTACCAATAGGCCATGATCCTGTCGCGGTCGAATTCTGACACGTGCTGGTAGGAATTTCTCACTTTTAACGAGCCATAACATAACCTTCACGCAATAATCAACCTTTATACGCGATTTCCAAATTAGTAAGCCACTGTGTAATCTTCCCATTTATAGAGTGTAGATGACGTCACCCATACCTGCTTTATGCGCATGTACGTTGAATGCTAACATATTCCAGCACGTAGTACCTTTTTATGCAAATTTGACGTTTGTTCCATGCCGCCTCAATGGTATATAAATTTTAATAGGTAGCAGAGTAAGTAGCCATAACATTATAAAGCCGGCATATACTTTCTTTCGTTGAATTTTCATTATGCTAATGTGATAACAGAAGACAATTATCACTATGTGAAAATACAGAATCTTTCTTCTCTTGTAGGCCCGTATAATGGAATTTGCTTGTAGATTCTTATGATTAAAATAGATTGCATGGTAAATATGTCAACCTGAGACTGTTTATCAAATGTTAGCACATGACTAAGATGTCGCTTTTAATGTAAGTGAGAATCAGGAATAGGATATTCGAAGCATCGAATTCCAGGAATATTAAAAAAGATTCAAGATTCGGAAACTCAAATCGTTGCGCATTTTTCATGATTTGAATCAATCGCATCCTATCTTAAAAAACTAAAAAATTTAAAAGAAAACATTATTTTGACTTAAAAACCTTTAGAAAAGATGATTTTTGATGACATCTAATAAAAAAAAAAGTTAAGAAAGAAGGTAATTGTTGCAATTTCATTTGGTACTTGGATTATTAATACCTAAAGCTGGCGGCACCAAGTAAATGTATGCTTATATAAAAACTTTAAATAGAAAGTTTTTGATTTTTGCAATTTTATGTGTAGCAATCCATGTTTTATAATTACCTAAGTAAACTTTTAAAATAATCCTAACCGATAACAAGAGTAAGCCCTTGTTGCTGTTCTGATCTCAAGCCATCTCTTCTGATCTTAGAGGATCTCGATCAGGTTCACGAATTCATCGTGATCAAGGTGCGAACTTTAAACCTCTAAGATTTTTGGTTTGTTCGATAAAGGAAGATTTGTAAAGAAAAATGTTTCTACATTAAGTTTAAAAAAATATCTAAATTTTATTTTGAAACAATCGCTTCACCATAGTTTGTATTGTTATATACAAATAGTGCGTATAAAATCTTTAAATTCAAAAGCTCAATCAGATTAAGAAATCAGTGAAAAGAACTCCAAAGTTTTTTTGACCGTAGTGACAAACGCCGGGAATAAGCTAAATGAAATCTTATGAAAAATGGGCACTTCTCAAGGTCTATACATCCTCCGGCATTTTGCGTATCGTCATCATCACACAGTGCTTATTTTCTTCACCTCATTTGAAACTATAGCTCAAATCCGACTCCATTTGTAAGCTTGTTACGAGGAAAACACGATAAACGGAAGTGAAGTGCAACAAAAACAAATTCAACATCAGCAACAGCTGTAACCATGGTTACTAGACAAGTTGGGCTAGGAAAAATGGCCATAAAGTGCCTGTTCTAAAGTCACAGACTGTACGTAGAAAAAGAAGAAAAGAACTCCAAACGAATTCTCGCCATAACATAGTTTCTTTAAGTGTTATTATTTTATTTATTCTAAATTAACCATAGTGTACTTAAAACGAGAAAATTATAAATACTATCACTTTGAAATATGATACAAATTATGGAAATTGCAATTTCTACGTGAATTTGAACAAAATCAGAAACAGTCTTTTTTTAGGTTCTAAAATACACACTCATGATATGATAAAATTATGAGAAAATAGAAAATTCTCAGACATGCTTTTACAAGTTGAATGGCGAAGAAAAACATTTCGAGACGTCGCGAACTTGCTTATTATTTGTTTGCAGTGGCATATTGTGTCTGGTAACTGAGTAACACGAATTTGTTATACGTGTTTTTTTTTTAATTTTTCCTACTTATTGGCTGATATGAATTTATTTTCATTCTACCAATTCACTTCTTCTTTCGCCATATTGTTAATATACTGCTGAAAAAGAAAAAAAAAATGCGTCTGGTTTTCAAGTGTATAAAATCATCCATTTTTTTTTTTTTTTTTTTTTTTTTATTTTGCATGTTCTTGAACGAAAATGTTTGCTTAAATATTGACTTCCGGCTACGTTTATATTCTAGACATATTTTGTGGAATTTGTTTTTTGAGTGAGAGTTTTCTTTTTGTTTCATTTTTTCGCTTGCAGTTTCCTGGAAATTTCAGAGAATTCTATGCTTTTAAAAATAATATTCTTTTACAAAAGTCTCTTTCTGAAAGGGAAATTCGTTTATGAATAAACATCGAAGCAGACGATGTTTTTTTCGTAATTAAATAGCTGTTGCCATTCATATTCGATCTCTTCTCGAAATTCTGGTGGGATGATTTTATTGCATTAAAAAAACTACATGTTTTCTGTACGGTATATTTAGAAATATGCATGTTATTTATTTAATTTCTTATGTCTGTAGAGTAGTCTGTAGATTTGATATGTATTGCTAATATTCAAAATATGTTATGTTTAATTTATCTTCCGAAGGGCTTCGCAAATCGTCAGTACTCTCAGAGTTGCCATTCGGCAAAGGATAAAATATTTAAGATAGCTTTTAAATGTAATCACTTTGTAATCTGAGCGATTAAGAAACAATAAAAGCGCTTTTTTTAGTTTAAATCGTCGCCATATTTTTATAATTATAAAATCATGATATTGTAAAGAAATTTTTTCCCGCTTCTTGCTCCTAATGCTACAATAGTAGTTTCGACACAAAGTAACTAAAAAAAATTCTGAAATGTTTCGGATTTTAAATTACGTCGAAAGGGGCGTTTTTTTAACGTTTTGTGTGCTACCTTTATTTATTAAATATCATGTTATTCGCATTTAAACCTTAAAATTCATGTCAACAGCAATATCGCAAAATAATTTTAAAATGAGCATATTTTTAGAATTTCCGATACACGGTTCCACGCGCTGGAGATAAAAAGGCTTCTTTTTATTTTTCCCCCCTTCGTAGAGCGTTGCCATTGCTGGCTTTTAAATCGTTGAGTTTGTTAATAAAATTTCGTTAAAGTTCTACAAAATATGAAATAAATAGTAAAACAAAATTCATATACCAAATTTGTGTTTCCAGATGCCCATATTCGGATGGAAACGTACGTTATTCAAAATTCGATAGCTCTAGGTTTTGTTTTTGTTTTGTTAGGGCATTGTTTTGTTAGCCCGGTCCAAGGATGGCTCTAGGTTTATCACAGTGCGAGAAACATACATATATTTATGCAGATTTTTCATTATTTAATTTCTTTAAATATAATACAGGGCGATAATATTGGGTGGCAACAGTTTGAAAAGTGAATCGGACATTTATAGTGAACCAACGCAAAATGACAAAACGAAAATAGTCCTTTAGAATTTAGTCCTTCAGGGCAAATTTTCCCTTTGGACTAATAATAAATTTGTTTATAATTATATCTAATATAACTAAAATAAATTTCTTTATAATTATAAGCAACTGATAAGTTTTGATGAAAGTTTGCAATATTTTAATTACTAAAAGATTAAGTGCTATATGTTTCGGGACAAAATTGTTGCCTTTATTTTAGTAATTTGTCTATATTATAATTTAAAATAAATTTAATTTACAATATATCCATTTCCTAAAAAATGTTTTTATCGCCTTTCCTTCTTTTTAAATATTATTTAGTTATTAGCCCAAAGGGCGTCAGACCAGAAGGGCTACGGATTTCGTTTCGGCATTTTGAGTTGGTTTATTAGAAATGTCGGTTCATTTTTCAAATTTTTGCCACCAAATGTTAGAGTCCTGCATTATATTTAAAGAAATTAAATAATGAAGAATCTGCATGAATGTATGTATGTTTCTCGCATTGTGATAAAACAACGGTACCTAGAGACATCAAATTTTGAATAACGTAATCTTCCACCGGATATGGGTTTCTGGAAGCCCATATTTGGAATTTGTTTTATTATCTATTTCATATTTCGTAAAGCATTTATGAGTTTTTGATTAAGAAAGTCGACGATTTCTCGACGAAGCGAGCAATGGTAATATTGTACGAAGTGGGGGGATTTTTTTTACATGCAGCGCGCGAAACTGTGTACCGGAAATTCTGAAGATACGCTCATTTTAAAATTATTTTGCCATATTGCTTTTGAATTGAATTTTATGGTTTAAGTGCGTAGAATGTGATATTTAATAAATAAAGACAGCTCGCAAATCGTTAAAAAACGCCCCTCTGAAAGTACTGTAAAATCTGAAAACTTTAAGTTTTTTTTTTTTTTTTTTTCTTTTCTTTTTTGGTACAGTGTTGCCATTGCTCGTTTCGATATCCTTGAGTTTGTTAACCAAAAACTCATTAAAGGTTTACAAAACATAGAATTGGTAATAAAAGAAATTCGAAATTCGAGTGTCCGGGTGGCATATTTCACAAGTGCACATCGGCGTAGCCACTGATGGAGGGGTTTCGAGAATATATCAATGAGCTGCTTTTGCTCTTGTGACGCTAATTCGTGCATGTGAGCGTATGCTGTTTACGTTTTAATTTGCATTTGTTTCGCAGTTATAAATATATGGCGTAATAGTAGAAAATCTCGTAGTGCTTTCGTTTTCAGAGTCTGATTAATCGCTGACATTTCACTTTCGCAATTTTTATCACAAATTAATATTAGGATTGATGTTCACGGCATATTATGTGGATTAAGAGAATTCAAGTGTATGTATATATTTTTTTTAAATTGAGCTGAGAATGACTGAAAGTGTTACAATGAATCTAGTGTTTTCTTATTTCAGTGCTTGCATTCTTTTGATTTTTAAAGTGTAAGATTCAAAATACATATAATATGATTATATCCATTGTTAACATTAAAAATTATATGTGAATAAATTGAAAATGCTCATTGTGAATACGATCAATTCACTCTGTTTGATGAGTATTTCTTGTGTAGAAAGTAGTTATTAAATGTGAAATTTAACAAGCTAAATGTATACGAATTAAAGTTCCCTTTGAATAAAATTCTGCATTGCAAATTAAATAAATAACATGCATATTTCTAAATATACCATACAGAAAACATGTAGTTTTTTTAATGCAATAAAATCATCCCACCAGAATTTCGAGAAGAGATCGAATATGAATGGCAACAGCTATTTAATTACGAAAAAAACATCGTCTGCTTCGATGTTTATTCATAAACGAATTTCCCTTCAAGAAAGAGACTTTTGTAAAATAATATTATTTTTAAAAGCATAGAATTCTCTGAAATTTCCAGGAAACTGCAAGCGAAAAAATGAAACAAAAAGAAAACTCTCACTCAAAAAACAAATTCCACAAAATATGTCTAGAATATAAACGTAGCCGGAAGTCAATATTTAATCAAACATTTTCGTTCAAGAACATGCAAAATAAAATTAAAAAAAAAAAAAAAGAATGGATGATTTTATACACTTGAAAACCAGACGCATTTTTGCATTGGTTATTATTATAGAACATCTTTTTCATGTAGACTGCAGTAAAAAGTGCTGACTTCCATTTACATACATAATTGGTGTAAATATTTTTCTCATACGCATAGTTTTATGTAAAGATTGCATTTGGGCTCAGATGTTTATCACATATTTCTTTCTTCATATTATTTACCACTTATTAAGTAATATTTCACATGGATACTTTTGCGAAGTATCCAACATGTGCTTGTATTTATTTCAACCAGGTAGTGAAGTCTTCATAATTTCCTATATTCGATCTAACTTTGCAATGTAAAGTTTCAGAAGCAATCGACGGTGGTTTAATTATTTCGTACAGAAAATTGCGTGGCAGAATATTTTCATCCATCTTGCTTATTTTAAAGCACGTGAAAGGTCATCTGACATGACAGAAATATTACTGGATGCTCATTGGTCCATCCTAGAAGCCACTCCCTCAGTGGCTACACAGATGTGCACTTGCCTTCTTGAAAAAAATTTCACAATTTGTTTATTTTTTATTTAAGTAAGTTATTTAGATGTTAATTCAATATATTCGAATTATTTGAAATAAATTTCAGTGGGAAAATTAAATATTTTTCTGTCAATACGTTTGAATTACAAAGTGAAACCGAGAGAAATTTCTTGTAGATACCAACTTTTAGATTTCATGGCAGAAAATAAGTATAAATTTGAATTTTTTCTTTGTGTTATTCTTATATGTATGTTTTGATAAATATGTAGTAAATAGTTTTTTAATGTAATTAATAAATTACCAAGTTTTGTTTTTGTTAAAATAATTTTGAATTTTATTAGCGAAAAGGGCGTTAGCCTAGAAGGGCTATTAATTTCGTTTTGGCATTTTGAGTCGAAAACTTTAAATGTCCGTTTCACTTTTCAAATTGTTGCCGCCAAATATTATCGCCCTGCGTTATATTTAAAGAAATTAAATAATGAAGAATCTGCATAAATATATGTATGTTTCTTGCATTGTGATAAAACACCGGCATCTAGAGCCATCGAATTTTGAATAAGGTAAACCTCTACGGAATAAGGGCAACTAGAAGACCTAATTTGGAATTTATTTTATTATCGATTTCATATTTTGTAACACTTTAACAAAATTTTTATTAACAAACTCAACGAGTTCAAAGAGAGTAATAGCAATACTGTACTGGGGGGGGGATTTACCTCCAGCGCGCGAGACTGTGTATCGTAAATTCTAAATTATTTTGTGATATTGATACTAATTTTAAATTATTTTGAGATATTGCTGTTGAACTGAATTTTATGGTTTGAGTGCTAAGCACATGATATTTAGTATATAAAGGTAACACACAAAACAAACAAACAAACAAAAAAAAAAAACAAAAAAAAAAAAAAAACTTTTTTTTTGGGCGTAATATATAATCTGAAAACTTTCAGATTCCCCCCCCCCCGTTGAAAATTACTAAGATAAGAACGTCATTGATCAATGAACATCTGAAGCTTGTCATTAAGATATTTTCTAGTAATTTTTCTCCTAGATTACAAAATTGCAAAACTCTATGAGGTATTAGGAAATAAAGTTATTACCTTTAGCATTTAAGATTTCTGACAGAAAACAAATAGGAATTCGAATTTTTCCTTTGCGTCATTATTATTACTGTTTATACGTGATTTGCTAAACACTTAATAAATATAATTTTAAATTTAGTTAAAAGTTTTGTTTTGTTTAGAAAAACTTCTAATTTTGGTTCTGGGAAAAAAAAATATATATATATATATATATTCGGCTCATTGCTGTTTTTATATCAGGTATTTGGCCCACATACAATAGAGTTTGAGACGACTGGTATATAACGTAACTTAACCTAACAAAAACAGATAATGACTGCTAAATCAATTAATCATTTACCGACAGTTTTGAAAAGGCATAAGAGAAATTAAAATTACGATAATTATTAGAATTCAGTAACTCCTAAAATTATTAAGCCAGGTAAATTACGATAATTTGTCAAATTTATTTAATCAAGGTAAACAGCAAAATTATGAAATAAAATTCAAAAGAATGTTTCGAGATGTATTTATATTAGCCTCTTCATTAACACTCCTTGTGAATCTCTTTATGGTGTATCGTGGAATCTTGGAGTAGTGGAAAATCCAGGTTGAGAAATGCTAATTTTAACTTGTTTTTTTTTTTTTTTTTTTTTTTTTGTTTGTTTGTTTGTTTTGTGTGTTACCTTTATATACTAAATATAAAGGATAATTTAATGATGCGCAGACGATATAAGAAAATAACGCGGAAATGTTTACCACGAACGGGACTTTCGAATCCCCTCCTGAAAAAAAAAAGCAGACTGCCACCGAATAAAAAGTTCGTCCCAGAGACCCTGAAAACACCCAAACAGTAAACCGGAAATGCTTCCCCGCTTAGCCACTTCCGCAAACAACGGCTCAGTGGTGAAAAGAAATCACGGTCGCAGTTACATAAACATTCTCTATCCCCCCCACTCCTCCTGAACCCTTTCCCAGCCAGCTCTACTCTCCCCGTTCTCCAAGTTAAAATAAGGCACTCTCGCATCTCTTCGATATTCCGAACACGCAGACGATTTTTTCCGAAATAACAACAAGCCAAATAATAAACATGCCGGCTGATCCCCGTTCCGGTTAAATTTTTCGCTTTCATTCTTTTCACAATACTCACCTCCCCCCTTTGTGGAGTTCGTGGTCATTCAAGGTCAATATTTTGTTGCTGTTGTTCGACTGGTCCTCGGAGTGGAAGTTGCAGTATTTTATTATATTTTTATCGTACGGGGAAAGAAAGGGGTTGTATTCTTTTTTTCTCCCGTTAAATGCTATGGTTTGGCGGCGGTCCCGATCGCTCTCCTTCCGCGTAGAAGCGAGATGGTGAATTGCCAGACGGAAATCACGAAGTGAGGCTAGACAATGATCAGACATCGTCTGGTTTTTCAGTCGTTCGCGACGTCTACGCCCACCCCTCCACTCGCACACTTCGCTCGCCACCCCGCAGTCTATTTACTATGCAAAGTTGTCTCGCCCCTCGCTCTTCCGTCTCCCCTCGAAATCGTCTGCTATGTATCAATTTTGTTCCAAAAGTTACGATACCCAATACTCGATTTGTAACTATCGGGGTCGGCGTTAAGGAGTCGTTATGTTTCGAATCGTTCTCGTGGCACGGTGCGTCACTCGCAGATGATGATGCATTCTTATTTATTTTTGAAGAGACCTTGACACGTGTTCGTAAATTCTAGTAACCTGTTTTTATTGTACTAATTGCTATTGTTTTCTTCTCAATGGTAGATTATTTCTTTGTTTTGATGACTTAAAAATAAACAATTACGCTTAATATATTACAAAAAACGATGAAAATTACCTGCTCGATGCGGGAGAAACTGACCTTCATACAGAGCGAGATATATTCTGTACATTCAGCTCCCGATTAGGTGCAATAAAAACGGGAACGATATCCACAATTAACCGAAAATCACGGATAATACAAAGGTGGTTAATAAAAAAACACACAGAAAGGAAAAAAAGCACATTATTAGTCACAAAACAGTACTGTTAACAGCTTACCTGTATTTTCAGGTGCTTTAAATTGGAGCAGTGGTTTTCAACCACCGTGCCACGGCACTTTATTTCGGAAGTGTGCCGCCAAATTCTACAAATGTGTACAATAAAAATTATTTTGTAAATACTTAAATACAATATGACTGTTCTCGTGCAATACGAAATATTTTTCTTATGGTGCGTGTATGATTTTCCTACACCTCTATGTAGCGAGACCCACTGCAAGTACCTATACATGAGCGATAGATGAGATAAGTAGTTCAATCGGTTCTAACTTCCTACCAGAAAAGTCTTAGATAATATCCGACAATATCGCAAAAAGCTGAAAGTGTGTAATTACACTTTTCTACATTTTATTCGTGAGAATTGGGATTTACGGCTTTGACAAATAAATAAAAATAAAAATAAAATAAATCGGAAAGCTTTCAGATTTTTATATTATGCCCAAACAGATGTTTTTCATTTACAGACACTTGCATGTTTTGAAAGCATTTGGGCTAACGCCACGTTGTGCTAAAACTATTTAAAAACAGCATATCTTTAGAATTTCCGATAGACAGTCTCGAGCGCTGGAGATAAAAATGTTTGATTCCCTACAGTGTTGCCACTGCACGCTTTGAAACTGATGACTTTTTTACTCAAAAATTTATTAAAGTTTTAGAAAATATGAAGTAAAGAAACAAAACAAAAAAAAACAAAACAAAAAAAAAAAAAAAATCGAAATTCAAAATTCGGCTTCCCAGTGCCCATTTTCGGTTGGAGGACTACGTTATTAATAATTTGATGACTCTAGGTACCGTTGTTTTTTCACAATGCGAGAAAATGCATACATTCATGTAGATTCTTCAGTTGTCCAAAGGGGCAATTTGCTCGGAAGGACTATTAATTTTGTTTTGGCATTTTGCGTTGAAAACTGTAAACGGCGAATCACTTTTCAAATTGTTGCCACCAAATATTGGGACATCTGTATTATATTTAAAGAAATTAAATAATGAAGAATCCGCATGAATGTTTGCATGTTTCTCGCATTGTGGTAAAACAACGGTACCTAGATCCATCGAAATTTGAATAACGTAATCTTCCATAGAATAATGCGCCCGTGGAAGCTCTAATTTGAATTTGAAATTTGTTTTATTATTGATTTCCTATTTTGAAACATTTTAACGAATTTTCGATTAAGCAACTCAACGATTTCAAAGTGAGCAGTAGCAAAACTCTGCGGAAAAAATAAAAAACATTTTTACCTCCAGCGCGCGAGACTGTGTATCGGAAATTCTAAAGATATGCTCTTTTTAAATTATTTTGTGATATTACTGTTCAATTGAATTTTATGGTTTAAGGGCGAAGAACATGATGTTTAGTAAATGAAGCTAACAGACAAAATGTTAAGAAAACGCTCCGTTGGGCGTAATATAAAATCTGAAAGCTTTCAGATTCCCCCCCCTTTTTTTGTTTTCCTCGTATGTAACATAAATATGAATCAGTTTGCCTTAAAAATTCCTCGGCGAAGTTGTTCTTCCCTTTAACCAGATAGGCTCTTGTGCTTCGTCGTATTCAAATAACCTGACCTAACTAATGCCATATATTTAATATCCAATACGATGAATTACAAAAAACAGCATTTCACAAAATCGTCTTAGTGCTAATTATCGGAAACTCCTAAAAATCTACGGAAGTGAAATTTTATTACTTAAAACCAAAATTTACCGCCTGAACAGTTTCCATCAAAATTCAGTGATTAGTCTGAAAACTATTTCTAATAAGTTACTTCAAACGCCTGTCCTTGAAATATGTTGACTTTACCTTAAATTTTAGTCATTTAAATTTTCACTTAATTTTAATTAGCAAATGACAGACAGTACAATATTCCACCAGCAGGAAGAAAAATTTGACCTTGAATTTTTCACGGTCATTTCCGTGTTTCAAACCACAAAGGAAACCATAAAACCCACTTTCTGCTTGCCACATATGTACGCGCTTGTATGCACAATAATTGTTCAGATTACCGTGGAAATTCGAAAGTTATGTTCTTTTCTAATATAGGGGAAGACCTCTGTAATTGTCTTCCGGTTAACTTACGTCAACTTTCCGAGAAATAAAACACTTTTCTCTAAATATTTGTTTTCGTTTTAATTGTTTACGTATTCATAACAAATCCTGTTTTCTTTCACATTTCATTATTAATCGGTTCCCGTATTAATTTTCAGTTGGCAATGAAAAACAGAACCTTGGTGAAATGTTGTCGTTTCAAATTTTTATTTTGTAGTTCTGTGGGAACAAAGAAGCAAAATTTCAAAATATAAAAAATTACAAAATTTACAAAAAATTACAAAAATTGCCTTTTTCTTTTCATCTGGCTCTCCTCCTAGGCGGTCAACTGCCTGAAATACTAATCTCTACCATTAAAAAACGAAGAATCTGCGTGTATACTTGCCCGCCCCTCGTTACGCCACTGCGTAGGTTTACGTAGCTTCCGAAAACATATTTACAATGTTTTCAAAAACATGATTTTAAGTTTTAAATATAGATATAACTTAACAAACACATTAGAAATTTATTTCACGTCAGCAGCAGTGAATTTAACAGAATTTACATTTTATAAATCTCTACAAAGTTCTTTAGCATGCACTTGTAACTGACACTGTTACGAATTTTGGATGTGTGTAAATAATCTTAGTGAAATTCTGTGTGAAATTTAGTATTTCTTTGCATAATGTAATATGAGATGCTTTAAAGAAACGAAGCTTTGCCGGTAAAAAAAAAAAAAAAAAAAAAAAAAAAAAAAAAAAAAAAAAAAAAAAAAATTTAGGTCCGGTCCCTTTATAACTGTAACTGATTAACTGTAATTGATTCCTGTATGTAACTTTAATCGTATTCGGCTCTTATATGTAATTTTAACCGTACATGTCTTTCGCTAATTTCGAGAAATTGAAAATAATAAGAAATTTCTCGGCAGCCGGTTGAAAACTACGTAAGATAGGAGACAGCATCAGTTTCTCTGTTTCAGGTCAGAGTTTTTCTCAGTTTCAGTTCAGAGTTGACTTCGGAGTATTGAGATATATACAGACTGTCTATCATAAGAAAAACTCTCGCCAGTTAGCCTGCAGCTGTCTGTTGCCGTAGAAACGAGTCTTGACCCATTTTCCGTAGGGGTGTCTTGAAGATTTATTTTCAGTTTGCCATCTTGGGGTATTTAAAGATGAACTGGCAACCATTGGTCACCACTATTTGAACTATACTATCCCCGTTGCTATAGCGACCACCACCCGCCAGACACTGTGGCGGGAGCTATTCTTCTCGTAGACAGACAGTAGTTCGACCACCTCAGCCACGACCATGAGCACAAACACGCATGCGCCATTCGGACCGAATTATTCCGAAATTAGGATGGAAGGATGGGGACTTTCTTTCCCTCGAACATATATATTCTCTCTTTCCAGAGAAGAGAAAACTTTCAAGTCGCAGCAAGTAATAAAGCCCCTTTTGGACGAGTGTAAGTGTTTTAGCAGAATGCTAGCCAAGGTTGCGTTTTAAATGGTCGAACTATAAATACTTTCTTAGGGGGGGGTCGACCTATACCTGTGTGAGCTTTCCTCTTTAGATGCGCTTTGCATTGTTTGTATTTAACGCTTCTAGCAGGTTGAAGTGCAGCAGTGTCAATGTAGTTTGTTACCTCTTCTCCAAAATTAAAGGTATTTTCTGAAAATACCAAGTTTAGATCATTTCTACAAAGCATTTTTGTACAAAATCGTCTAGTAGTAATGTGCGCCTTCTTGGGGACTTAACGGAATTTTATGTAAATTGAATACTATCACTTTGGGTTTCTCCTCATATCTCCTAAATACTGGCAATTAACCTTGATGTTTGGCAGCAAGTCTCATCATGAGAAACACTACAGTTTCTCGATCATAAACTTGTAGGTCTGATACATCGTGACGAAATATTGGATTTAAGATAACGATTTGGTGACGAGAAAGATGAATTTTTGTTTTCGGATTCCCTTTTCTATGTTTTTCATTATATCCAAACCTGCTACCATCTTTTATCCTCTCGGGAAACTCTCTTTCGCTTATTGGAATTATTTTTGAGTCCCGCGTCTCTCTAAAGAAGGGGGGGGGTGAAGTTCTATCAAACTATGATAAATATATCGATGCCTCGTCTAGTATAACTGTTTTTCCATTTAACGCTGGCCAAAATATTTCTGTAATTGATCTTCAAAGATTGGTGCTTTTCTTCTTGCAGGCAACAGTAATGACATTTGAAGGTTATTTCAAGGTCAAGATCTTGGCGAGTTACTCGGAGAAATATTATTTGAAGGATATGTTTTTAAAGCATATGCTACGTGTCAGCGGTCGGAGTTTTCTGTTTATAAGAGAGAGATTACGTATTTATTTCGAAAACATTTTTTGGTCACCATTTATTTTGAAAACGGCTAAGCTGACATTTTTGTTCTACGTTTCATTAAAAATTACATATTAAAGTAAAATTTAACACTTAACACAATATTAAAATTACATATTAAAGCAAAGTTTAATTCTTATATGAATGTAAAGTTACTTTCTTCCGCCTTTCTGCATGCCTTCGTGGTGTAACGGCGCTTATTCGAGAGGTCAAGATTCAAGTCTCGGTGAGGGCATTGATTATTTTTCTCGTCTGCAGCTTCAAAAAACTAATAACTCTACAGTGGCGCCCGAACTAGAAGGTAGTGGATGATGTTTCTTCACCACCGGCATTTGGCGACTGGGCTCCCTAATCCCCAGTCGCCAAAGTTTCAAATAAATAAAGAAAGAAAGAACTTATGCCTCTACAAATGTTTTTGCGTTAATTGGCAATTAAAACTTGCCAACAAAAAATTAAAGTCTTCATTAAATATTTTATTATAAATTTTTAGTTTTGCGTGTTCGCAATTATTTAAAAAAAGAAAATCGTTTCGCGTATTACATACTTTGCAAAAATCCTGTGACATGCTACCTTTCATTGCCAGATACCCTGCATTAAAATTATATTTATTAGGTAAGCAAAAAAAAGCATTCTAATTTTACTTACACTGGAATCGTGAATGAAAACATCCTTTCACGGAACTTGGGAAACGGTCCCCTTTCACGTTCCATTCGACCTTGTGCACTGACATTGTCACCTAGTAACAGAAAAAGGGGAGGTCTCTATCAACAAAATAGAATTAAAAAATAGAAGGTTTTTTTAAACATGAAACAAAATAAAATGCGCCGAAAGAGTTCCCGTGAATGATGACGATAAAAAGATACTGAGTGTTTTGTTCCGGTAAACACCTACTGTCTAGCCGCTGGCTTCAAAAACGCTTTTACTTGCATAGAGGGGGAAAAATTCACAATCTCTGTCTATATTTCTGCTACAGCTTATGTTCCCTATTAGAGCTGTTGGTAGAAATTTATCAAGTTTCTGGGTCCTTAAAATATTTTATCATTTCACTTACGTTTTCAATTCTTTCTATAGAGTTCTGTTTATTTAAAGGTAAAAAAATTTAATTGGAATTTACTTTGTTTTTTCCTTTGCTTTGAGGAGGGTTCAGAATTCTCGGGTGAACTAGTATAATTAAAATACATTGAAATGGTTCATCGGCTAAGCTCTAGATACAGAAAAGTAAGGATGTTTGTGGAAGAGGGATTTCAATTGATTTCAATGTTCCTCCTTCTGACGAAGTGGCATTGAGGTTGATTGAATTCCTATTCTATTTTGTTCTTTTTTATTTAACTCGTTTTTGGAACTGGGGTATTGCTTATTCGAAGGGTTTTGGTTTTAACATTTATTAAATTATTTTTTGCCTTTATAGGATTATTTGAAATTTATTACTTAAGAATTTCAATTTTTGGTCTTTGTGAAAAATTGATTCTAAATTTTTTACTTCATATATATATATATATATATAAGTAAGTATATATATTTCTAAATAAAAAGATAAAGTAAGTATATATCTGTGATCAGTGCACAGCGATAAAGATATCTGTCATCTGTGTATAGTGACATGATATGAATGTAACTAAAGATAGATAAGGCAAGTACTGTTTTTGAAAGATGACGTAAGTACACATATACAAAAATAAAAAAGATAAAGTAATTATATGTGAACTGTATGTAGTGATAAAGAAAGTATACGTATTTGTTTGAAAGATAAAGTAAGTATATAGTAAGGATGTGATTAGGGAATCAAGGATATAGGGCACCACAAAAAAGTCCTTGGAATTGTGGAGAAGGGGGCACCACCAAAAATTCTCTTTGCTGGTTTTACCGTGGCATGTATGATGCAATTAAAACCAAGTTCGAGAGAGAGAGAAGAAATTGGGGAAAATTCAAGCATTATATTGTAGATAAATTATGTGAGGGGCACCAAAATCTTTTAAATGCATACGGTCTCTAAAAGTCTTAATCTGGTCCTGCACAGACTCCTTGGGGGTCCATGATAATATACAGATAGTCCTCGACTTATGACGGCTAAGAACTAAGATTAAAAGTCCTTTAAGTTTATCGCCGTACTCTCCAGCCAAGCTTACTGTATTGCAAGGTTTGTTCTTCCCGTCTAGAAATCTTTGAGCGTGTGACTTAATTGACTCATAGTCTGCTTAAGAGCAACTATTCCCTAATCCTTTTGTGTCTTCGTTTTTTCCCCTTCTGTAAGTCAAGTGACGTCATTGAACTCAAGCTTGGGAAGAGCACAGCCTTGTAATGCCTACTGACCTTGGTTTCCCCTATAAAATAAGCTATACGATCTTGCTCGATAATATTTATTTTCATTAATTGCTTTTTGTGATAATTGGCAAAATATTTTGGTGACGTAAACTATCTTCAAAAAGCGGTAATTATGTGATTTTTCAAAAAATAAAATAAAACTGTGGAACTGGTCAATTCCAAAATATTGGAATTTGTGGAAAGAAATCTCAAAACGATACAAGCGAGGAATTTGAAAAATGTTTGTGCTTGCAACGAAACGCTGGAAGATTTACAATAAGTATGATATCTTGGAACTAACTGGCGAAGAAATGGCTGAAATAGCAACGTATGCTCGATCTTAACATCAATATGGAAGATATAGAATAGTGAATGGGTTACGAAGATGGTGAAGTGAATGGTGACGATCTGGCTAATTTCCAAAACGAAGTATCTGCGGAAGAGGAAAGAAAAGAAATAACTCAGGAAAAAGAGGTTAAAAGAAGCTGTTAAGCAGATTAACTAAAAAAGAATCATTTGAAGCATTTTACTAAAAACAAAACATTTTATCTACTCGAAAATATTGATCAAAACACTCACCGTTTAACCAAAGTTGAAAAGCAAATCAAGAAGAAATTGGAATGTTGTAGCGAAATATATGGAGGCGGAGGAGGGAAAAAGACAACATTAATGATTTAACCAAGCCGACAAAGAGAATTTCCTGATTAAAGAATAAGGAAACTATTGCCGGTTGCAGTGAATCATCCAAATAAGTAACAATTACTCACTTATTATTTTCAGTTAATGGCATCGTTCGTCTGCTTTCGTGTTTTTGTTCAGGTTAATTAATTCAAAGAAAGAATACGGTTAATTTTATGAAATTTGTATGTATGTAGTGCATATGTATGCCTATACAGTAAACTTCTGAATTACGTAATATCCGATTTACGTAAATTCGCATTACGCAAGGGAGCAAAAGCCATAACATTCAAACTGAAACTTTCCAACTATAAATAAGGATTCTGTAAACAATTTCCCCTATACTTTGATTAAATGCGTTAAATAGTATTAAAAATATAGTATCTGTATGTCGGTTACAGTTACCGCTAGGAGGCAGTAATGAATTAATTTCAATATTCTTTTCGATGATATTACACAACCCCAAAATTTGTCAACTAATTTAATTTTTTTCCGCTCATGATAACATGGTGGCGAAGATCTGTTTACTTGTTAGAAAAAAGAATAATTACAAAATTGTAGCAAGTTGCAAAATTAGTCAATATAACAAAGACACAAGTCAATGTAAAATATAAAATTAGACCAAGACAGATCAAATATATAAATAAAAAAATCTGAAAAAAAAAAAATCTGAAATGTTTCAGATTTTAAATTACGTCCAAAGGGGCGTTTTTTAACATTTTGTGTGTTACCTTTCTTTATTAAATATCATGTTCCTCGCACTTAAACCATAAGATCCAGTGCAACAGCAATATCGCAAAATAGTTTTAAAACGAGCATATCTTTAGAATTTCCGATACAGAGACTCACGCGCTGGAGATAAAAATGTTTTTTCTGCACAACGTTGCCATTGCTCGCTTTGAAATCCTTGAGTTTGTTAATCAAAAATTCGTCAAAGTTTTAAAAAATAGGAAATCGATCATAAAACAAATTTCAAATTTCAAATTTGGTCTTCCACATGCTCATATTCGTTGGAAGATTACGTTATTCAAAATTCGATGACTCTATGTACCGTTGTTTTATCACAATACGAGAAATATACATACATTTATGCAGATTTTTCATTATTTAATTTCTTCAAATATAATGCAGGACTCTAACATTTTGTGGCAACAGTTTGAAAAGTGAACCGACATTTATGAGTCCGACGCAAAATGCCAAAACGAAAGTAATAGTCCTTCGGGACTCAAGTCCCTTTGGACTAATAATAAAAATCATAAATACATAATTAAATAAATAATACATATAAATGAAATAAAATAAAAAAATAAAGTTTAGAATCGGCCTAGATTTTACATAAAATTTAATTGATTTCTAGGAAGACTTTCGACTGTTAAGATTTTCAGCCGGAGAAACGTGGTAAAATCATTTACGCCTCTGTGGCAGGATTCGAACCGTCAATGTTACAAATGTCATTTGAAAGTATTAACCACATACACCACAACAACATGCATGGAAGCACGTGATATTTCCGTAGAGATTGACGCAGAAAAAGAGATAAAAAGGAAAAGTAAATTGTAAAGTACGATTTATTACTATTATAATTAATATTGTTAAGTCTTAGCTGATCGAAAATGATCAATTATACATTATTTATGTATGTGCATAAATATCATTCTGTAAGGTAGTTTATCCCTCTTTACTGCGTGTCTTCGTGGTGTGATTGGAAGCTCTTTGGAACACATTGTTGTAAATTTATGTAAGTATTTGAATCGATCTAGTTGCGTTTTTCTTTTTTTTTAAGTCCAAAAGGGCTTTGTCCCTGAAGGACTATTGTTTTCGTTTTGCGATTTTGCGTTGGTTCACTATAAATGTCCGTTTCACTTTTCAAACTGTTGCCATCCAATGTTAGAAGCCTGCATTATATTTGAAGAAATTAAATAGTGAAAAATCTGCATAAATGTAGGTATATTTCTCGCATTGTGATAAAACAATGATACATAGAGCTATCGAATTTTGAATGACGTAATCCTACTGTGAATAGTGGCATGTGAAAGCCCAAATTTGAAATTTGGAATTTGTTTTATGATCGATTTCATATTTTGTAAAGCTTTAACGAATTTCTGATTAACAAACTCAATGATTTCAAAGCGAGCAATGGCAACGTTGTACAGAAAAAAACTTTTTTATCTCCAGCGCGCGAGACTCTGTATCGGATGTTCTAAAGATATGCTGTTTTTAATTAATTTGCGGTATTGCGCTTGAACTGAATTTTATGCTTTAAGTGCGAAGAACGTGATACTTAATAAATAAAGGTAGCATTGAAATTCGTTAATTAATTTTGAACTTTTTCCTTTAGTCATCATATACGAGTAAAATCTAAAATCTAAAAGATTTTTTTTTTTCATCATCTTAATTTTTTCTGAATACGAAAACTCAGTCTTTGCACCTTCCAACTATCAGTCTGTATACAGAATATTATCATATATCTGGCAAAAGCTAAAACTAATTGCTCAGTATCCGAATGATACCAAAGTATCGCAGTCAGTCAGTCAGGGTTCCGTAGTTATAATATGTTATTTTAAAACTGGCACTTCAAGGCCGTGCAGGCCCTTCCTTATTTACGATTGTAACATTGTCGTGCATTCGTCACCGCACGGAGAGAACGGGGTTTTAGTAAATGAGAAGATTCGACCTATTTCCGGAACAGTGGTCGCCTTGGTTATGAATCACGGTTCGGAAGGGAAAGAAATGACCTTGAAGTGACTATTCTAAATTAAATTACTTCCGAGATTTCAAAGAATGACTGTGTTTAGAGTTTATTCGCTTTGTTATTTATTTGAATAAATTATTAATTTCTTCCGATTTTGGCGAAGTTATTAAAGAAGTGTCAAAAAGCCCGTAGTATTTAACACACCATTAATACAGGTAAGAAGCACTGCTGAATATATTAAATGCAAGAATAATGTAACTGAAGAGTAGAACAAACAGATCAGAGTTTTGATTTTTGACTATGGATATAAAATATCCGATTTTATTGACTAATGTATGCAAATATTCAGCAATTTCCCAGCTGCGTTTTATTTGTAACTCACCGCATTTTATGTTCCGACGTTATTGATATAACACGCAGTCGGTGGATGAGTTTGTTTAAAGAATCTACTGAAAAACAAACACATTAAGGGAAAAAGATCGTTTGCTTTCGAAAACAACAAAAGGGCGCACTCCTTCCTCCAAGACTCCGCTTTTCCGTAAACAAAGTAGCTATTCCGGCTAGACATTGTGTCCAATGTGTTGACGTGTTCGTCTGTTCCTATCTTTATTTCGGTCAGACGAACTAGGGGAGAGGGCGGAGCATTCCAGACGACGCGCGCCTTATTAAAACGCAGACGATAAAAGTTCCAGACGTCGGTTTTTGTATGTACGTCCCAAAAATGATGTGTTGTCGTGCCAACCCTTCAGACTGAGAGCAAGAGATATTCTGTTTACTATAGTCGATCGATGAATTTCGGAAGCTACCACCTCATGCCCCCCCCTTTATGCACACTCAAATCACGGAAAGTAAAGGGTATGTATATGTGTAACGGAAGATACATTTTAGAAGATCGTTTAAAAAAGGCGGGAGGGAAATGTTTTAACGCTGAATTTCATGGATGAGAGAAGAAATTTTGTATTATAAGCCTGGGAATACATAAATATTTTGACTAGGAAAATCTCTTGAGAGTGAAAATGTTGAATGGTTTCGAAGAATAACTCATTAAAACAAAACTTCGATTAATACCGGGAACGACGCCCACGGATAACATGAAACCACGGTTAAGTTAGGTTAGATTAAGTATGGTAAAGTACACGAGGGCAATCTCCTTTAGGAAAGGGATGATTTCGTGAAGGATTTATAAATGACACTTGGTCGTATTCACGTAAACCACGAGAAAGTCCTATGCAGTCTAACTGTTCGCTTGGGTTCGAACTTGGTCGAACTACCAGCATTCAGTGATCTTAACCACTTGGCCACTGGTAGAAAACGCAGGAAAAAGAAATAATCGATATCATAATTATCAGAAAAATATTATTAGCAATTTACCTGCGTTTTTAAGCAGCTCAATAATAAATTCACATAATTACGCAAATTAAATCCGCTTCAGAACAAAACGAGCACATTATTAATAATGAAATAATTAACATTATTAGAAATCAAGAAATTAAGCTGCAAGGGACGTTGAAGAATAATATTTAAAACAGAATTTGAACATGCCATTGAGTTCAAAATCGCGAAAAATGTCGGTGAGAACTTTTTATTTTATATGCTTATTTCTTATCGTCAGCAGTTAAATTGCGTATCATTTCGAATGAAAGCAACTCCCCAAATATTATAACATCATCAGCTACTATTAACCTTACATACTTTTCTTTTCCTTTTTATACTTTCCGTATGCAGTTTAGTTTTATGCTGGTGGCATGTTATAGCTGTTTCTACACGATTACGAAATAAACAAACTTGACTTTTTTGAAACTATTATTATTATTATTATTTATTATTATTAGACGGTTTATTGGAAGTGTTCTGTACATACAATTAAATTCAGTCATGAATTTAGGGGAATGACTTGAAAAATGTTACCGCATTAAATTCGAAATTTAGAAAGAAAAGAATCCACTAAACTCTCGATTATCTCCGCATCCTTGCTTCTCCTCACTCTCCCCCTCCCCGACAACTGCTTAAAAAATGCAAGAAACTTACGAAATTTTTAAAGAAACTGTTTTTAGGAGGCTTGTAATGGAGTTGTAGAGTTATTAGACTTCTTTTCGATATCAGGAAAATGGAGAAAACCGCACTGCCCTTGCCTGGAGTCGAACTCCGGAACTCCCGACCAGGCGTCGAGCTTGCTCCCAGTTACACCACAAGGACAGCGGAAAGGAGGGGGGGAATATAGAGTTAAAAGCTTAATGCTAATTTACTGTTGGTTTGTTTTATTTCACTATGGCAAAGTCTTGAGGGCTATCTGCCTAAGGGAAGGGATGCCTTCGTAGAGGACTTTCTAAGGGAAACTGTCTCGTACACACAAGGAAAACCACGAAAACGCCGATGCAGCCACCGCGTTCACGGGATTCAAACCTCGGACCGAACTACCAGTGTTCAGCGACATTACCGCTCGGCCACTGGTGGGCTAATTCACTGCTGGAAAAGTCTGACATCGAAAGCAATGATGGTTTAATGTAACAAGATGTCGGAAAAGATATTCTTGGTGTTAAGCGTTTGAAAAAAAAAAAAAATTGGGAAGTAACTTACAAGTACGTATGAAGAAGATGGTGTTGGTGTATTTAATTATGGCAAAGCACACGAGGGCTATCTGCCTAAAGGGAGGGATGCCTTTCGTGGAGGACTTTCTAAGGGAAACTGGCTCGTATACACGTTACACATGGGGAAAACCACGAAAACGCCCATGCAGCCAGCCCGTTCGCGGGATTCGAACCTCAGACCGAACTACCAGTGTTCAGCGTCTTTACCGCTCGGCCGCTGGTGGGCTCGTATGAAGAAGAAGAGCGACTGCTGGAAAAAATAGTCAAAGCCTCTAATTTATCAAAATCCATCAATCCTCTCTGTGCAGTGATGGCGACATATGTTGCCATCGTAAATGAGAGGAGGTCGTTACGAGATTGAAGTTCTGATTTTAAAGTATAATAGAATATACCAGAAATAATTCCAAAAAGGTTTATAAGTCGGCGAAATTTTATCAAAATTCTATTATTTCCGCCCAGAGATGCTTGCCTCTTACTATTGAAAAACGTCCCTATCTAGCAAACTGCAATAATTTTAGATTTTTTTCCAACAGAAATAGCATACCTTAATTTTTTTTTAGCATACTTTTTGAAATCAAAATTTATATCTCAAAATTTATATAATTAAAGAAAGGATAGCAAACTAAAAAAGACCTTTGTGGTCAAGAATTTTGCACATTGAGCTGCAAAAATTAGAAAATAAGGTAAAAAGTGTAGAGTTCCTCACTTTGTAATTCTAAGTCAATGTTGGAAGTGAAGAATCTTAAGAACTGATAAGCGAATAATCGCTGAAGTTCGGGTGAAAAGAAACAACAAGATAGAAGGGTAACTAACCTTTTATTATTCCAATAAGATTTAACAAAACTCCGCCTGGGAGTGTACAAACAAAGCCCTCACTTGGGCTTGAACTTAAGAGACTAAGAATTAAACTAAAACTAAGATCAACTAAAAGAAATATAGCCGAAGCTATCAAGATTCAAATCGAGTTGGCCCCTTAACTTATTTGACTACGAAGCTTAGCAAGGGCCTGAGTACGGCCGAGCGTAATAACAGCTTTGAGAGAGAGAGTGGCCAAAAAGACAGACGCGCGTAAATCAGAAACTCTAATTCTCTCTGACTCTGTAAGTAACTTCGTGGTTTAAATACCGCTCCTCCTCATTAAATATTCAGCAAGATTCCAAAACTACGTTCTGGCCGGAAGTAGTAAGTTGAAGTTAAGAATTTGACAGGAAAGGAACTTGAAATTTAACTGTTACTAAAATTAACATAATCCTTACAAAAGAATATTCTTAATGCTTCCGCTAAAAAGTGGCTTTGATACTGTGGTTCCGGTGAAAAAAAAATTTTTAACATAAGTAAAATAAAGTGCAATGAAAAGTATAAATACAAAATAAACAAAATTATTACCAGAATATTTACAAATAAAAAGCGTATTAAAAACTCAAATCTAATTGGAAGTAATATGTTGATTAAAGTAAGGCAAGCTTTTATATATATCTAATAAAAACAAACTTAGAAGTAATGACGAGCAGAATTTTGATGGCATACAAGTGTTGATCCATGATGAATAGGAAATTGGATCAAAGGCAGATTAAATCTTTAGTTTTTATTTCAGCAAACATGTTTCGGCCACAATCAAGTTGGCACATTAGCTTACATTTTAGATAATTTTGCAGTAAGAAAGGAGGAACAGACAGACTGCTGTCCAGCTAGGCCAAAGCCTAGAAAGCAAGTGCAATATTCAGGGTGAAATTTTAATTCAGACTGAGGTAGTTTTAGTTCTCAATGCATTCTGATTACAAAATTAACATTGCTGTAAAATTACTATTGGCTGCTTGAGTTTTAGTTCCATTTACATCATCAGAATTATGTAAGAGTCGTATGACATGGATTAATCTAGGAATGATGCAGTGCAGAAAGAAGTTACCATTTTTAGACTAGAGAAAGGAAATTAATTTACGCTGCTACTTTAATCTTTTACATATTCTTTATTTTTCTTACATATATATGTGTGTGTGTGTAATAAGACTGTGCCATTATTGTAATACGATGACTTAGTGAAAGAAAGTTGCAACGGATTGACGATGGTTCTCTTCATTGCAATAGCTTGCACAAGCTTTACTGCGCAGTTAGTATGACGACACTCGAAGACAGATGTGACCGCTGATTTTGGAAACATAATTTTATCTTTGATAATGCACATCATCACTGTGGGTGCGCTATGCACCCCACAATTTTATACAGCTTCCATTTCTTAAATAATAGACGAACATTAGAAAAGTAAACTCTGCGTGGCGAGCAGCAAGGCGATGCAGCGAAAAGAAGCAGAAGAGAAGAGCGAAGAAGAGAAGAGACGCAATTACCTTTTATACCGAATTACATTTCAGATCACATGACAGATTGATGTTCAGATTTCATAGTGTTACGAATTTGGTATTTAAAAAGCTAATGTTAGTTCAATTATAAATTAAATGGTTTTATTTCTCGCGCAGTGCAGCGCGTGACGAATATTAAAAGAAAACTAAGCCGGAAAATTGAAAATACAAGAGCGCGTGCATTAAATACATAAATATCTCTTTTTGATTTCGAGAAAGTACTGGAAAATTCTAGCGCGTGATTTTAAAATCTTATAAAAGGAGGAAAACATCTCAGTGTGTAGTAGTTGCTTAGTTTGTTGTTGTTTAGAAAACTGCTCTTGTTGATTGTAGCGAATTCGCGGATTAGCGTTCTTTGGCTGTTTTGAATTACGTTCTATTGGACATTTGAGTAGTTAAAAGATAACTACTGTGAGATATTGTAATACTGCATGATAATTTGAGAAAATTTAAGCATTTTTGTTGTGATAATAATAAATTTTTGTTCATTTTTCCTCGGACTTGTGCATTCATTTCATAACGAACCCGTACGCACGCAACAATATATAAGTTCGCATCAGAACTTCAGGAAGTTTAGTTAGAAAAATTATTGCTCTGTTATTTTTAGAATGAAGATAGGAGTTAAAGGGTATCAATTTATTATTTGAAAGATAGGTATTTTATATTTTACACACACATACATAAATATATATATTACTCTATCGCCTGTCTTGTTTTCTTGCAAGTTATATGCTTTTTTTCATTTTACTAATTAACTCCAAAATTAAACTTCTAATTTTTTACGGCGCAAACGGGACTTATTTCCTCCAAATATCTTATGATCAAGTCAAAGATCCCGTGGTTCGAATACCGGCGACAATTCTCTTGATTCTCTTTCCCCTTGTTTCTTGTTCCGAAAAAGCCTAAAAGTTTCATTAGGTGTTTCATTAAATCACCTGTTTTCATTTTCTGTAGTCCTTATCTGATAATGATTAATGATCATTTTACAAGGTAATTTCTATTTTATCCGAATTTCAAACTCATGCGGCTGATGACGGATAATCGAGAATTCATTACGATTTGTTTTGCTTAGATATCATTTTTATTTTATTTTAAAACCGAGTTTGGGCCGTCCAAACTGTATAGTGAGTGGATAGGAAAGCCTACTGCGATACCGAAGTATGCGGGCTCGAATCCCGGAGAAGGCATAGTTGTAAGTGTCCGGCGCTTATTAGGAGATAACGATGGCCCACCTATTAGGTTCTTCCACAATAAAATGGCCACCACTTTCGGTCTTAGGTACCACTGCTTTTTTCGCTGTTTAGGTCTAGGTACCACTGTTTTTTCACAGTGCGAGAAACATATATCCATTCATACAGATTCTTCATTGTTTGATTTCTTTAAATATAATACAGGACTGTAATATTTGGTGGCAACAATTTGAAAAGTGAAACGCCGTTTATTGTGAAGCAAGGCAATTGTTTGATTTCTTTAAATATAATACAGGACTGTAATATTTGGTGGCAACAATCTGAAAAGTGAAACGCCGTTTATTGTGAAGCAAGGCAATTGTTTGATTTCTTTAAATATAATACAGGACTGTAATATTTGGTGGCAACAATTTGAAAAGTGAAATGCCATTTATTGTGAAGCAAGGCAATTGTTTGATTTCTTTAAATATAATACAGGACTGTAATATTTGGTGGCAACAATCTGAAAAGTGAAACGCTATTTATTGTGAAGCAAGGCAATTGTTTGATTTCTTTAAATATAATACAGGACTGTAATATTTGGTGGCAACAATCTGAAAAGTGAAACGCCGTTTATTGTGAAGCAAGGCAAAATGTCAAAACGAAATTAATAGCCCTTCTGGGCTAATAGTTCCTTTGGGCTAGAAAGTGGAGAGCCACTTCTTCTCCCTCCAGAAATGTGATGTCCTCTGAGACTGTGAACAACAATCTTTCGATCATCCCTTCTTCTTTCCAAGTATTCATTTCAAAAAATGTCGTCTAGACCAGGGGCTCTCAATACTCTTTTTTTCCATGCACCCTTTCACCATTGCTAGGCGATCATTTCCACCCCCTCATTCCAAGACCCAAAAAATACGTAAACATGTACTTAAATTTAGATTATTTTTTAATGTGTTTTATAAATTAAACACGAAAAAGTTATGAAAAATGTTAATAAAGACAAAAATTTAAAGAAACGTATTTTTTTTTTTTTATATTCATAAAACAAAACTAAATACTCGATAGGAGAATTAAAAAAACTGACAACGTTTTCCCTCTGAAACTATTAAATTCTGCCCCGATTGAAAACTCCTAGTCTTTCTTCAGAGTATTAGTCATAGCTGTGTATGACATGCGAGTGGTAAGTTTTAATGATGTTTAGTAAATAATTAACATAATTTATTGTTTTTTAATTCTCTATTTTTAATTAAAATTCAAGTCTCCAGTATTAAAAATCTCTGCTAGAAGTGGAAGGTAATTATTTTTTAGAAACTAATAAATTAAATATGTTCAAAGTATTAAATAATTAAAACTATGTAATAAAAATGTTTACAAAAATGTTTACACTTACTTATTTATTTCGGGCGAAATACAATAAAACATATTTTGAAGGGCTCAAATAAGAATATTTCCTTAACACTGAGTTTACTATTAATTTATGTTAATAATGTTATATTTCTGTTGAAATATTTTATTTTAATGTAGTTTTTTTTCTTTACATTTGAGAAATAAAAGTTTTAGTGATATTAAATTCAAAAATTCTAATTGTTATTTTGGCACAATGTTATGTTTTATTCTTTCTTCCAAGTGTTTCGAAATTGTATAGGGGAAATTCTGGGACATTTGAGATTCGAGTTTTCGGTTTACTATGAATATCTTCAATAAAAATTTGATGAATCCTTTTACGGTTTTTGATCTCAAATGACCAGGAGAACGAAACATATTTTCGAAACATATTAATCGACTTTTATGAAGCTTTAATTTATTTTCCCCTGTTGAGTTCTGAGTTGGAGTTTTAGTGAAAGGAGAATAATTTTTAGTAGTAAAATTTTGTATATTCTCCTTTTCGCATTCTTATTTTTCGAGTTTGTTCTACTATGAATCCTTTCTTTAATTGCATTTGTTTTGATATTGTGTTAAACCTCTTATACACGGTTTCAATTATTATATTATAGAGGAATTGCCTTGCTTTTATCCAATTTAATAATAAATTTAGATGCTCTAAGTTTATATATATATATAAACTTAGTGTGTATTTGTATATATACGTGAAAGTTATACGTGAAAGTGTTGTATTTTTCTGTGTAATGTAACAGGAAACATCTAGAGAGACAAGCTATGCCAGAAAAGTAAGAATACAGGGTCAAGTCTGTTTAAGATTGAGTAAATTGATATCTCGGTAATTTGGCGAGATATCGCCAAGCTGGCAACGGTTTGGGCGACTTTGTCAAACAAATTTGGCGGAAAATTGCCAGAAGTCGCCACACTTGGCAACTTTTTGGTCCGGTCCCTCTATCACCGTAATAATTATTGTAACTGAATAAATGTAATTGACCACTATATTAGCTGTAACCGTAATTCGACCTTCATGTTGCCTTCCAGTAGTTTCTAGAAGCAGAAAATACTAGAAATATGTCGGCGACCGGATGAAAACTACATAATGCCGGAGACAGCATCTGCTCTCAGTTATTGTTGTTAGCTCTTAGCTCAAAGTGAGTTCCTAGTACTATCTCTGGGGTAGCTTTCTCTTTAGATGCACTTTGCACTGTGTTGTGTTTAACGTTCTTAGTAGTTTGAAGTGTAACTACTGACTGTACTCTGTGTTACTGTGAACACCTGTGCTATTATTTTCGTGGTCAGATCAGTGTGCATTCAATCTATTGCCAACCCGTTCGCACGCAACAATATATGTACGCATAAAAGTTTGCTTCCTAAGTTAAAAAATTTTATGACGTCAAAAGGAAGCAGGAAGTGTCTTAGTTCTCGTAAATCGCTTTATGAGTAAGATTATATTTATACCGTTACATTCAGATAACAATGTGCACACTTTAGCCATCTTCAGTGCTTACGATTGTTCGAAAACTTTTCAAATTTTATACAAGTGTTCAAAATATTTCCTCCTTTGAATAACTTAACTTATTTTTGATTGAGTCAACATAATAACGTATAAGAATGACGAAGAAACACGAGAGAAACATGACTTCACCACATCCTGTAATTAGCTAAAATAGACTAAACCTTTGCGACATAAATCCCTTCGCGAAGAGACTCCTCGAAGAGGTGTTGATGTTTTGATTGGCTCGTATAAATTCTACTCGGAACATACAATTGTTAAAAATACTTAATTAAATATACTTCAAATACGTAATAGGAAATAAATAATATTAAAAATACTTAATGCAGTATAAGTGTGCTGCTATCTGTAGCATCGAAAAGATATTTTTAAAATTTTTTAACTCACAGGTCTTCTACGGTGTCGATATTGACCCGCTAGGGATCGACTGGGAGGGGAGTCGATGACCGAATATGCATCGGCAATTGATCAACATAATCAAGATCCCAATAATTATCAAAAAGATAATTAATAAAATTGGTTATTAATTGTTCATTGATATAAATTATATTGCCAATTAACTATTCACTGATATAAAGCTGTATTATGCAGTAAGGAAAAAATCATGTAAATTAATATAAAGGGAAAATATACAAAAAAAAAAAAAAAAAAAAAAAAAAAAATCTGAAATGTTTCAGATTTTAAATTACGTCCAAAGGGGCGTTTTTTAACATTTTGTGTGTTACCTTTCTTTATTAGATATCATGTTCCTCGCACTTAAACCATAAGATCCAGTGCAACAGAAATATCGCAAAATAGTTTTAAAACGAGCATATCTTTAGAATTTCCGATACAGAGACTCACGCGCTGGAGATAAAAATGTTTTTTCTGCACAACGTTGCCATTGCTCGCTTTGAAATCCTTGAGTTTGTTAATCAAAAATTCGTCAAAGTTTTAAAAAATAGGAAATCGATCATAAAACAAATTTCAAATTTCAAATTTGGTCTTCCACATGCTCATATTCGTTGGAGGATTACGTTATTCAAAATTCGATGACTCTATGTACCGTTGTTTTATCACAATACGAGAAATATACATACATTTATGCAGATTTTTCATTATTTAATTTCTTCAAATATAATGCAGGACTCTAACATTTTGTGGCAACAGTTTGAAAAGTGAACCGACATTTATGAGTCGACGCAAAATGCCAAAACGAAACTAATAGTCCTTCGGGATTCAAATCCCTTTGGACTAAAAAGTCTGAAAGGTTTCAGATTTTAAATTACGTCCAAAAAGGCTTTTTTAAACATTTTGCGTGTTACCTTTATTTATCAAATATCATGTTCTTCCCCTTAAACCACAAAATTCAGTTCAAAAGCAATATCACAAAATAATTTTCAAATGAGACGTATCTTTAGAATTTCCTCCGATACGCTGGAGATAAAAATATTTTTACAACGTTGCCATTGCTCACTCTCAAATCTTTGAATTTGGTAATCAGAAATTCGTTATAAAGTTTTACAAAATAAGAAATAGATAATAAAACAAATTCCAAATTTGGGCTTCCAGATGCCTATATTCGCAGGAGGATTACTTTATTCAAAATTGTATGGCTCTAGTTTTACCGTTGTTTTATCACAATGCGAGAAATATATATACATTTAGGTAGATTCTTCATTATTTAATTTCTTTAAATATAACGTAGGGAGATAATATTTGGTGGCAACAACAATTTGTAAAGTGAAAACATGCTTGTAGTGAATGAACAAAAAATGGCAAAACGAAATTAATAGTCCTTCTGGGGAAATTGTGCCTTTGGACTAAAATTGTAGTTATTATATTTTAAAAAATCAGTAATATTTTTATATGAAAATTTTTATGCAGTAAGTGCAATATAAAAAATTAAATCGCTAAACCACAAGAAAATACAATCACAAAAATACAAAAAACGCAAAACTAGAATGGAAACCAAGAAACAGATTGAATATTTCCGTGCGACGTGATTTAAATTCTAAATTAAGTAATTTTATGGCAAATATTAAAAAAAATGCATCAGTACATGAAGCACAGCCTTCACGTCAATTACGCAATTAAAATCTGCGATTTTGTTTCTGAAAACGTCTTTATATTAGTAAAATTAAAAATAATAATAATACAAAAAATAGTTAAACGTAAATCTAAAAAAAAAAAAAAAATACTTCGAAATTTTTCTTAAACGTTCTTAACTTAAACACATTTTTTTATCTAATTGTTATCTTCAAGCTATTTACGTGTAGTTGCTTATATTAGGCTTCTATTGTATACCGCAGTCATCTAAAAGTGGCAGCCTTCGGAGAAATTTTATCCGGCCCGCGAAGATTTTTCAATTACACTGTTGTAAAGATTTTAAGATTATATAGGTACTTGAAGCTTAAGTTTGCATTATTTTCATTTCGGTTAAAACTGAACATAAATAACGCACCAAAAATCTAAAAAGAAAGCTGATTTACTTACAATACAGCCCACCAGCAGCAGAGCGGTAAATGACACTGAAGGCTGGTACTTCGATCTGGGGTTCGAGCGCCAATTAACGGGCTGGCTAAATGAGCCTTTTCGTGGTTTTTCTCCCTGCGTATGTATACGAGCCAGTTTCCCTTAAAAAGTCCTCCAAGAGACATCCCTTCGATTCTGTGTACTGCCAAATTGCAGACCACGTAATGATTTTTAAAAATTAATTTACAATATGATATACAATCGTATCAAAAGTAAATTAATAAGCTCAGTTACGATTTTTTGCAGTAAAAAATAATCACTTTGTGTGCGAATACATTTAAATGTGAACAGTTTTTCTTTTCACGATTGGAAATTAATAAGAAAGAACCACATTGACCAATGAGCATATCTACAATCCAAAATGAAGATAATTTTTTTAATAATTTCTCACCAAAACTACAAATTTTATGAGAATCGAAACGCCATCACGTGCTGTAATGCTGTAATGAGAAATAAAGACATTTATAATTATTTACATACAGACATAGTTATGTTTATTTACATGACAAAAACTCTAATAAATAAGAGAAAGAGACTAGATTGTTATCATTTATTTATCCAGAAGTTTTGTCCCACTTAAAAAGTTTTCTCTGAAAACTTATAAGGTTTTCATAATTTATTTATTCATACAGTTCATACATACAAATTTATGCATTTTTAATTATGCGTCGAATATAAATTTAATTAGAGAAAGAGACTATTATTTAGTCTCAAGTATTGTCCCACTCGATACATTTTCTCTGAAACCTTTATTTTGAATTTAAATTAAAATACGTTACTCAATGATTACATAAACTTGTTAGAACTATTTGAAAGAATGTCAGTCTCAGAATTTAATATTTAGGTCTTAGTTTATTTGAATTACAAAGTGAATTCAACAAAAATGTCTTACAGATGCCAAACTTTAGATTTTTTTCAGACAGAAAATAAATATAAATTAGAACTTTAGATTTTTTTCAGACAGAAAATAAATATAAATTAGAATTTTATTCCCTTTGCGATAGTATTATTATTCTTTATGTAAGTTTCGATAAATATTTCGTAAGCAAAATTTAAAATTTATTTAAAATGCTTTTCATTTTGGTAATAAAAATTTTCATTTTGTTAAAAAAAAGGGAGAAATAATAATAAAAAAAAAAGTTTGAAAGCTTTCAGATTTTATATTACCCCCAAAGAGGACTTTTTTTAACGTTTTGTGTGTTACCTTTATTATTAAGTATAGAGTTCTTCGCGCTTAAACCATAAAATTCAGTTCAGCAACAATATCACAAAATAGCGTAAAAAGAGCATATCTTTAGAATTTCCGATACACACTCTAGCTCGCTGGAGATATTTTTCGTACAGTGTTGCCATTGCTCGCTTTGAAATCGTTGAGTTCGTTAATCAAAACCTCCTTAAAGTTTGACAAAACAGAAAATGGATATTAAAACAGACTCCAAATTCCAAATTTGGGTTTCCAAATGTCCATATTCGAGTGTAAGACTACATTATTTAAAATTCGATGTCTCTAGGTACCGTTTTTTATTCACAATGCGAGAAACATACATATATTCACGCAGATTCTTCATTATTTAATTTCTCTAAATATAATGCAGCGCTCTAATATTTGGTGGCAACAGTTTGAAAAGCGAAATGCCGTTTTATAGTGAACCAACGTAAAATGCCAAAACGAAATTAATAGCCCTTCTGGGCTAAACAAAGAGGGTCTGTCAGCTGATTTAATTTGTGCACACATACAATTTGAGTTTGAAACCACGGAGTCGTAAGACACATGATATATATATATATATATAAACTGCAAGGTATGAAAAGGCGATTCTTAATACCTTTTCTAAAATAACCTGTTTGTTTAATGTAAGATTATTTCTGCATTATAAATAACACGAAATGTTTGTAAGTAGCTTCGCTATTTCTTAGAAGTTTCATTTGCGGCTACATTACTTATCGTCTTTAATTACTTACGAAATTACGGCCACTAAGAGAAACGTTCGTTGCCATTGTTGCGGGGGATGATTCACGTCAGTTTCAAGAACAACAACATCACAGGTGCGACGGTGAGTCAACATTATTATTATTATTATAGCGGCAATTAACGCGGCCGATAGCGTCCGACGTAATTAAAGATGTTCAGTATATCATGTTCGGAGGGTCTGAAGGTCAAAAACGCCGTTTCAAGGTCAGTAATATTCCGGCATGCACAAATAAACTACCAACAGCTACAACAAAAAGAAACTTCTCGATCTGAAAAACACTGCGCTGCTACCGAGACAGCGTTGTTTTATATCCGGTAAACATCGCCAAACTGGAACGTCGCCAAGACTCGGAACATCTGTTAGTGTAATTAATACAGTGCCACTGAAATTTCTAATAAAAGAAATATTGAAACATAAATCTAGAGAAACGAGTGCCTTTCCTTCTGTATGAAACGGCTGCTTCTACCTTGAAGTAAACTTCATTGCTGCTGTCCCCGCTTGTCATAGTTCACGGGGCAAGAGTGCTTCTAAAATACAAAAGTAGTCAAATGCAAACTTGATCTTTCTCAAATTGCAAATTTGCAAAGTAACTTTAGCATAATGTTAGGAAAATCGTATTTCGGCGAATTTTCGATGCATAACGACGCACATAAATCCACGGTGCTTTCTGTGAAGAATTTCTTATCACATACTTCTTAATTAAAATTACGTCACTTCATACTCAAAGCAACACAAAATACACCACGATAAATGCTTCTTGCTACCAGCATTACAGGCACTGTCTGAAGAGAGGTTAAGATGCGTGAATCACAGCCTGTTGTAGTATAACATCTTTTGACAATGAGTCACGTAGAGAAGACGCATAATTTGGAATACTAAAATTTCACACGTGGAGATCTGGATGATAATTCATACTTAAAACTGTACAGCTATTAGGTACTTATCAGAGAAGGAAATATAGGAAATCAGCGATGTCCTACTCGGGATTCGAACTCTTGATCTTCCCGATTGCTAGCCGAACGAGCTTCCAGTTACATCACGTAGGTACTCGGTAAAGAAGGAGAAAATTCTTTACATTTTCGCTCACTTAAACGGAGACTGAGCAGAAGGCCACAGTTGCCAAATCCACGTGGTGGCGAATTATTGCCCAACTTGTAGATCGATTTAAATATTTTGGCCGCTGAAAACATGGAGAAGGTTATTGTTTCTTATCCTCGAAAGATCTGACATATCAGCTTCAGAAGATCAGCTTCAGATCAGCTTCAGAAGGTTGTTGACCAATGTAATCCAGTATGTGATCCAGTGAAGCTAGATGGTCACAGAATTTTTTACAAGCGAGGGGGGGATTTTTTTGACACTATCAAAGGAAAGACCTTTAAGGTGGCTACTTGTTTGTCTAGCCAGAGCAGTCTGGGAACCACGGTCACATTTGATTTCCAGGAGAAAGCCAGGGGATGTTCCTGTGTACCACTAGTGCATGGGTGGAATGCGCTTTATTAAACTGAGTTTAGATCTTAAGTTCTTGGTAAGTAACCGAAGCGCGAGAGACCGTTTCATTCTCACTACCCCCTTTGGCCACCCTATCAGTGACCTCATTACCACTAATGTTAACATGCGATGGGATCTATTGGAGGTGGACGTCGTGGGTCTGAGATATCTTTCTCAGTTGGAGCAGAATAGATACGCTGGTTTCATGGTTTGCGGAGAACCAGCCACCAAGATGTTATAGTGCACTGCGGCTGTCCGATAAAATCCATAGTTCCCCAAAATCACAATCATATGACGAGATAGCATCAAACCCCACATTAATCGCAATTAACTCGCTCCTGAAGACAGAGCAAGTGCCCGGTTTGCGTTGCTTTATTGTAGTTTCAAAGTGAGGGGTCTTAATAAAGATACCGCTGCCAGTACGATCTTCTGGTACGACTACCGTCAGTATAGACATGAGCTGCATCTTTAGGAATGCAACTAATAATTTCCAGAGCCAGCTGTCTAAGGTCTTCATGGCGAGTTTGCTTGCTTGCAGTGGATTTCACATCAAAGTGAAAGAAACCCTCGGTAGTCCCACTGAGGGATCAATAAAGGATCTTACAAATAAAGGTAGAAGCTCCCGAGAGATTAGATTCTGAGTGCACATGGAGAAGGAAACAACGCAAGCGGAAAACATCGTCGTGCAAAACATCGTGGGGGAAAAGAAGGCAAGGAGAAAACATCGTGCTTCTAAAACAGATTCGTGCAGATTAAAGCGGTTCAAAAACTTCTCAGTTTTAAAACATCATCGTCGAAAATATAGCTTGGCAAAAAATAAATACAAATCATTGCATTATAACAATATCGCAGACATATGTTTATAGACGTTAAAAATTATTAATTTATTTTCGTACTACCATTATAAATTTATAAAACAGATGAGTGCTGATGCAAATTGTAAAAGACTTTGATGAAAAAATGAAGTGCTGATGTTTGTGATCATCATGCGATGATTTGTAGGTGCTTTATTTTACTACGACATTTTATACAACAAGGTTTTAAAACCGCAATCTTTTTGAAGCGCCTTATCTTCCACGACGATGTTTTTTACCACGATGTTTCACAGCTGCGATGTTTTCTTTTTACTTTCTCTCTCCCATGGTGTTTTGTACGAGGATATTTTTCCCTCGCGTTGTTTTCATCTTAACGTTTTCATTCCGATGTTTATGTCTGTATGACTTTGTCTATAACCTTTTTGAAACTAGGAAGCCTCAACTTTGCCCTCGCTGGGATTTGAACTCGGGACCTTCCGCTTGTCAGCTGGATAAGCTTTCAAGTACACTACGAAGAAAACTGTTTACGAATGATTTTGGCTTACTACTTCAGTTTTGGCAAATGTTATTATTATTTATGTGTGCGGCCCTAAGGCACTACATGAAGGGATGACATGTCTTCGTGGAGGACTTTCTAGAGAAAACTGGCTCTTATTAATACGTTACACATGGAGAAAACCATGAAAACGCTGGTTTCGAACCTCGGACCGAACTACCAGTGTTCGGGGACTTTACCGCTTGTCCGCTCGTGGAGATTTGGCAAAGGTTGAGAGTAAGAAATAAGAGCATGGAGTGGTGCTCTACCTTGCATAAATTTCTCAAAATCAAGGTTTACTTTTCATTCAGGTTATCATGTTATCAAAAATACTGTTTCGCAAAAAAATACGTCATAATAAAGGCATAACCCTAACTTTTCACAGTGATATTTCAAAAGAGCGGTCATATATTTGGAACTTTAAGGTAAATGTCATTTAATTCCAAAATAAATCTCATTCTAAGGCATCCTTATTCGGCCAGCCTTTACTTTCGCAAACGTAAACGATCATAGGCATACACTTCCGATCACAAAATTGTTTTAAGTAACGCAAACATTCATGTTTTAGCGTTTTTAAATTTAAAAAATAAATTTTGCAACAATTACGAAATCTACTTTTTTAAATGGCTCTCTGGTGCCTACTGAAGCTTCGAGTAACGTCAGGAAACTTGAAATAACAAAAATATGTCTGAGATACTTCAGTTTGTCAAGGAAAAAATATTCTCTATCTATCGAATACAATTATTCAGTAGTCAAGTAGCAAAAAAAAATATTTTGAGGAAAAAATATTATTACTGATTTTACTTCGTTAAAAAAATTAAAAAGTTAAATGCAAGAAACCTGCCTGAATTGTTGTTATATTGGGTCATATAAAAAGTCTCCGCGCTTTTTTGGTACATTTTTAACAAAAATTTTCTTTATTAAAAATCAATTTTAATCAAGTACATATTGACGATTATTATCTACGATCTTTTGCCATTTTTCGGGTAGCTTCATAATTCCATCGATGTAGAACTTCTGTGGTTTATCGTCGAAAACTTGGGCGGGTGATTTTCAGCGGCTTTTCTTCAATCGGCCAATTTTTTACTATCAAGAGAGTTTTGCAGAGACTGAAGAAAATGATAGTCAGAAGGTGCAAGGTTCGGGCTGTATGGAGGATGCATAAAAACTTCCCAGTCAAGTTCTGTCAATTTGTTCTAAGTCATCAAAGACGTGTGTGGCCGCGCATTGTCATGATGGAACATTTCTTTGACCAATTCTGGTCGCTTTTTCTGTATTGCTTCGTTCAAACGGTCGAGTTGGGCACAGTACAGGGCCGAATTGATAGTTTCGCCAGGTTGCAATTTATATGGCACCCAAACATTGAGCTTCTTTTTGTAACCTGCTCTTTTCAAATGATTCCAAACTGTCATGTGGTTGATGTTTAGTGCCTCTGCTATTTCCTGACAGCTTGTGTGCCGGTCTTGCTCCACCACTTGCAAAATGTCATCGAATTTTTCAGCGACTGGCCGACCAGAGCTAGGTGTATCTTTGATATCGAAATTTACGGAACGGAATCGAGCAAACCACTCCTGGATCCTTCGTTCACTCACAGCATTCTCAACATACACTTCATAAATTTTTCGGCATGTTTTTGCAGCCTTTTCACCTTTTTTATGAACTAAAAAAGTATCACACAACGTATTTCTTCAGATATTTCACTCATTTTCAAATCAATATAACGTTTTACACAAGCAACGAATTAGAAAACTGTTTTCACATAAACAATGGAAGCTGAATGTCAACTTTTAAGAACATGATCGTTTGAGACAATCGGGTGAGTGTTGCCGGATATATAGGCATCAACACCATCAAGTGGCAAAAAAAACGCGGTGGCTTTTTATATGACCCAATACTATTTACCCAGTTTCGCTATATTTTTTAAAAATTTTTGCTGAATTATCAAATTTCCATTTTTTTTTCTCTTTTCAAACTATTAATCATTGTATTATTTTTATGAACGCAAAACTGCATTACTCAAAGTTGTTATGGCAGTTACGTTGTACGGTTAAACTCACTTTTCCTTAAACTAAACTAGTCTAGCCTTCAAGCCTGACAGACAAATTTTCTTCCCGGCTTCTCAGAATGATAAATAACAGCAACAGGAGAATAAAATAACTAAAATTTATCGTAGACTTCAACTTGAAATAGAAAACGTACTTCCCACAATACCACCGCTTCTTTCGGTCATAACAAACAACATGTAAATTCAGATTACGTACCATTCCTAAGTTCAAATCGATCCTAGTTCCTGCCTCGGTAAATTGCATAAATTATATTTAGTATACAACAGCAAGAGCAAAACTCATCAATCCATAGAATTATTACTCGCATCAAGTAAAACCAGAAGAGTTATTTTAAGGACTGGTGAAGTCAAACCTTATTCTCGTAATTGATATTCTTATCTTAATTAAATCTCCTTTAATTTACATATTCTAGTAGAAGCAGAAGAAATAGTAGGAGTATAGGACAGATTTGAATATAATAAACACTGTTAAAATAAAATTTACAATGTGTGATAATTTAAAGCACTTACGGAAATATCTATTAAAAGCACTTACGGCAATGTCTATTAAAAGCATTTAAAGCACTCATGGCAGTATCTATTAGACGGAAAAGTATAGGAGACACATTTTCGTTTTCGCTTTAAGGGAAGAAATACCTAAGCATAATTTCGCAGACTGCACAGATTAATTTTAAAAAATGTATAAAGACCCAATACAGAGCTTAAATTGCGCCGGAGCCCACCGGAGTCCGGCACCGATACTTCTCAATTTTTGAGACAAATTGTAATTGTAGCCGAAGCACACGGGAAGCGTTAAGAGAGTTTCCGCACTTCTTGTATGGAACTAAACCACAATTTCAGTAGAAAATTCTTTTGAACTCGAAAATTTTGTTTTAATAATAAATAAATCCTTGAAAATCGATTCTAATTGCCGAATGCATGTCTGTTTTTCCCTAGGAAGCAAACCTCTGAGCGGAGGTTGAGACTATTAAGGAAATTAAAACCCTACCCAAATATCAAAGGGTTATTCTGAGGAAAGTACAGTGAATTCATGACAGCAGACTTTCTGGAAGGACGTAACTAAATATAAGGGACTGAAATTGTCACTGGGAGAGAATTTTCTGCTTGTTCGGAGCCTACGGAACAACACTCGCATCCAGGAGAAATTTTGTCGGTTGTAATATTCCGTGCGACAGTTAGAATATCGGTAGGAGATCATGGTCAAAAAGTGTTGTACTCTCTTTGCTTTAATACCTACACATCAGCGTTAAAATTTCTTTCCATAATCTAATGTTGTTTCTAGCATTTTGTTTACTGTATATTCAGTGCATAAATTGAGCCTGAGATCGGCAACTATTTCTTACTTTTTGAGTGGCGTACTAATTCTAGCCGGCGATTCCAAATAAGAGCCATGTCCAGTAATTTTAGCCTAAAGGAGCAGTAGCCCAGAATGACTATTAGTCGCAAAACGGCATTTTGTGGCGCTTCACTATAAACGGCGAATCATTTTTTAAATTGCTGCCACAAAATATTATCACCGTATTATATTTAAAGAAATTAAATAATGAAGAATCTGTATGAATGTATGCAAATTTCTCGCATTGTGAAAAAAAACGACGGTACTTAGAGTCATCCAATTTTGAATAACGTAATCCTCCACCCGAACGTGGCCACCTGGAAGCCCGAATCTTGAATTTCGAAATTGTTTTATTATTTATTTCATATTTTTAAAACTTTAAACAAATTTTTGATTAACGCACTCAACGATTTCAAAACGAGAAATGGCAACACTGTACGGGAAAAAAATCATTTTTATCTCCAGCGCACGAGACTGTCTATCGGAAGTTCTGGAGGTGTGTTGCTTCTAAATATTTTGTGATATTGCTGTTGAATTGAATTTTATGTCGTTTAAGTGCGAAGAATATGATATTTAATAAGTAAAGGTAACATACTAAATGTTAAAATAAGTCCCTTTGGGCGTGATATAAAATCTTAAAGCTTACAGATTTCTCCTTTTTACTTTACTGTTTAATTATTTATCATTTATTTAAAAAATATTGTATTTTTATTTATGCATTATTTATTATTTTTATCTTAGCATTTTGCTGAACTTTAATTATAATTATTTAGTTTATTTATCTTTTCTATGCATGCGTTTTATCCTGTGTCCTGAGGGCTCTCCATAGAGCTGCGGTATTTCTAATTTTAGAAATTAAGACCTGGCCCAGTATAATGAAAGGGAAATTTTAAATTTGAATAGTGGCTAAAGTGTTTTCAAATAGAAAGAAATCTCATACTTTTACAACATAACTGACAAGAATCCAAAATAAACTGAAAAACTGCTTAATAATTTAAGATCAGAACGAGAAGTCAGCATGACTAAGATAAAAACAAGGAAATAAAAGGAGGAAAATGGACACATTTATTCTGATATTTGGATTCGAATGTTTGAAAGAAAAAAGAAGCTAAAAAAAAATTCAATCTTGAAACGTCAGCTTAGAATTTTATTTCTCGGAGAACCATTGGAAAAACGCCATAGATATTCAAAAGCTTTTATCCAAAATTTTCAAAAATTAAAAAATGTAAGATTAAAACAAGTTGCTATTTGATCTAGCATTTGAAACAATTTTATTTTAAGTAAGCCTAATGATTTAAAACCTGGTCCCATAGAAATTAAAGACATTAGAGTAGAGCATAAAATATTACATTCAAAATGTGCTGTTCGAAATGACAAAGCCAAATGACAGGAGGAAAAACCGCTATGAAATAATTTCATCGTAACTTCACGTCGAGTTGAGACTTGTACACTCTTTTAGCAAAGAAAAAACTTAATTATAAAAAGTGCTAGCTATGCATTTATTTCATAGGGCTCCTGAGCACGGAGGTTGTATCAAATATTTCGCGTTACATTCTGTGAAATCTGCGAAAGGAAACCAGAAAATACGTTAAAGAGGTTTTCTTTAAGGTGCTTAAAAAATTAAAAGTCTGAAGGGTTTTAGATTTTAATTTTTAATTTCGCCCAAAAGGGTACGCTGTCGCTGAGCTCGTCTGCCAATCTGCTGTTACACTCCCCCTCCCCCCTTTTTTTTTTGCCTTTTTAGCTTTATTATTAAGCATCATTTTAGCTTCTCCGGAATTATTCATCAATATAATTCCTCATATCAATGTTCATTTTTCTTAGTAAGATGGTTTTACGAAACCTTTTTTGTCTTTATTAACGTTTTGTATGTTTACGATATTTATTAAATATCACGTTCTTGGCGCTTACGTCACCAAAAATTCGATTCAGCAACAAAGTCACAACATATTTAAAAACGGCATATCTTTGGAATTTCCGACAGACTGTCTTGTAGGCTGGAGATAAAAATGTTTTATTCCGCACAGTGTTGCCACAGCTCGCTTTGAAATCCTTGAGTTTGTTAATCAAAAATTCGTTAACGTTTTACAAAATACGAAATAGACGATAAAACAAATTTGAAATTCAAAATTCGTTTCCAGGTACCCATGTCCAAGTGGAAGACTACCTTGTTCAAAACTGGACGGTTCTAAGTACCGTCGTTTTTCGCAATACGAGAAACATACAAGCATTCATGCAGATTCTTCATTATTTAATTTCTTTAAATATAATACAGGGTGATAATATTTGGTGGCAACAATTTGAAAAGTAATACGCCGCTAATACTTATTGTGTTTTATTTTTTGTAACGAGTACAAAAGTTACCTAAATCTAAGTATAAGATTCGCAGAAACGTATAAAAAGCTAATTAACTTCTTTTTTAATTTGAAAATACAGAAACACGAATCTTTGCGTCATGTAAACCCTTTTTGTGTTTGGAGCTATATATGTCTACGACCAACGATTGCGAAAGTAAAGGCCAGTTAAGGACATCTACAGACATGGCGTATATTATTGTAAACTTTGAGAATATTTATCTTTATGTACTTACATTCTGATTTATTTGTATGCTTACATTATTCATCAGTATAACTCATTTTATTTGGAAATTTCATCTTTGCTTAGTGTGCATTTTGTTTACCCTGAATTTTGGCCACTTAATGTGCTTCTGTTATTTAACCAATGGATTATTTTGCAGATTGATTCTGCGTTGACTGACGTTAGAATTATAAAGCTACTTCAACAAGTGCCTGAGATATGAGGAGTAACCTCTGTTAAAACTTAAACACAATTTTTGGTTCCAACTTGGTGACATACCGCCATTCCGCCCAAATTCATGATATTCTGAAAGTTTGTAGAAAATGCGTTTTCGAAACCTTAGGCGTAATTTTTCTCGAAAGTTTCAATTGTTCCTACTCTGCCCCCTTTAGCAATATGAGGCTGCATTTGAACTTGATTCACTTCAACTCGGAGTGTTTACAGATTGCTGTTCCCTTGGGCTTACTGTTCAAAGATTACGGCTTTGTTCTGCGAGTGATTTTGTGATATACGATATTCTTCGAACGTTAAAAAGATTGTCGATTTATGTCTTTAATATTCTTTGTCATAACTAATGTCCTTGGTATTCGTATTTTTAGTATAACATGTATCTTCAGTAATTTTTAAGTCGTTGTTGTTGTCTTGTCCATATTATATCGAACAATGGCTACGAGAGCCTTCTCCGAAGAGAGGTTAGACTTCTATTTTCCATCGCCAGTTTTGAGGAAGTACCCCGGAGGAGGAGATCCGGGGGTCTGCCACCTATCTACGCGAGAGGACTTTCGGCTAGCCGCATATTTAGAGTGCCGCCATATTAGAGTACCATAGTAGGGTCCCCCCTAACCACTATACTGACATTATTTGTTAAGTACCCAATACATTACCCCCATGCATATGCTGTCCACGTGGTATAGTGGTGTTTGGGAAGCCGACTACGATATCGAAGTATACCGGTTCGAATCCCGAAGAAAAAATGGTTTTTGTGAACTATCCGTCCCTTCATAGGAGGTAACGGTGGCCCGCCTATTAGGTGCCTCCACAATAAAATGGCCACCACTTTTGGCCTTAGTAGTGGCCAGTGTCGAAAAAAGACAAAATAGTGCTCTCCTTTCGGAGGGGGGAAGTTCACATTATAAGGTATTTCTCCCACCTTCCTAGCATGCCTTCGAGGTGTGGTGGTCTGCACGCTGGGTGCGTATTCCAGAGGTCCATGGTTCGATTCCCTGCGGAGGCGTTGCTCATTTTTCATCTTGCCTGCTTCTAAGAAATACCTAACAGGTCTACAACACGCATACAGTATTTATTTGTATAATTAGTGCTTGTCTCACTGGATACAGTGTTTGTTTTTATTAGTATTTAGTATTTTTCTCTAGAGTTATTATATCTGATGGTAAGTGACGTACTGCCTGGAGTATAGGTGTCTGTATTATATTGTTACGTTATTTCTTCCTTCACGTTCGTACGAGGTTCGTAGATTTGGAGTGAATAACGACGACATTTGATGAAGTATCGAAATACACTTTATTTACCAATATCAATCAGGACAGCTCCAAAACACATTTACAGTCGGCGAAGATCTACTATAAACACGCTGGAACAATCAGCGACACGGCCTTCACACTGTCAGGCAATAACGGTGGAGACAGCTTCACTGCAAAGCAGCAGAGTACAGCTCCCGACTCTACTCGGTCGTTCTCGGAACTCCACGTACTCTCGAGACTGTCCACGCTACAACTCGCAATGCACTCGACGATACACAAGAGTATAGCTCTCGACTCAGTCTAAGACAATACTCGACGATGCACTAACTCGCGATACATTAAAAGACTCTCTCGATGCACTCGACGACCAACTCGGCGCTAGACTTCGAGACACTCGCTCAATGACTGACTATCAGCTCGCTAGACGAGACGCACACTCTCGCCCTCTCGACGAGGCACATTCACTCGATATTAACTATCTCGCAGTCCAGCAGAGTTTATATAGCTTTCGGATTGTGTTCCAGAACATTCTGGGCTAAACCGGTAAGAATTCGTTCCAGAAGGTTCTCCATCACTCCATGGTATATCACCAATTTTGCCGCCAAATGGGATATTTCTCGCCAAATATGGCAACCCTAACTTTCCTTGCCATTTTATGGCAACCCTAAAACTGCTTTGCGGGGAAGCCATCTCACCGCTCCTGTAAATTTCGTAACAATATGTTGATTCTGCAATATCCATGCCTCAAACGTCGTACCGTCCGTCTACAATCAGCAAATACCATTCCTTTGTATTTCTTGGCATCTAGCTCTTGTTTGGCGTTATATGGTTTTGAACGTCTTTAAATGAACTCCTAATGCGATGCTCTTGGAGCATCAGGAGCTGCTTGTCCTAGACAGTTGTGAGCTCCAGGCAGTATCCGAATAGTTTCTGTAAGCCGGCCGGGTCACCGGACCCTCTTTATCTTAAACTATGTTTAACTGATTAACTTAGCTATAAGAACAGATATTCATCTCAAGCTGGAAATTTCATGTTTTCCTGCCCATACTGCCTAATTACTTTGGAAATTCAACTCACTGATACCACGCAACAGTGTATGTTATGTTTGTGATTGATAATGAAACGATAGAATAATACTCATACTAATTTTGAATAAAAATGTAGGAACTAAAAAAAGTCTGAAAGCTTTGAGATTTTATATTACGCCCAAAAGGCCGTTTTCTTAACGTTTTCTGTGTTACCATTTTTATTAAATATCAGGTTCTTCGCACTTAAACCATAAAATTAAATTCAACAGCAATATCACAAAATAGTTAAAAGAGCAGATATGGTTAGACTGGTTTCATTTACATCATTCAGCTTCACTGATTTAGTAATTTCCGATATACAGTTTCGCGCGCTGGAGATAAAAAAAATTTTTTTTTACCCTACAATGTTGCCATTGCTCGCTTTGAAATCGTCAAGTTTCTTAATCAATAACTCATGAATGCTTTACAAAATATAAAACAGGTAATAAAACAAATCCCAAGTTATGAATGTGGGCTTCCAGATGCAAATTTTCGGGTGGAGACGTATGTTATTCAAAATTCGATGGCTCTAGGCACCGTTCTTTTATCCCAGTGCGAGAAACATACATATATTTATGCAGATTATTCGTTATTTAATTTCTTTAAATATAATACAGGGCTGTAATATTTGGCGGCAACAATTTAAAAAGTGAAACGCTTTTTTATAGCGGACTACGCACAACGCCAAAACGAAATTAATAGGCCTTCTGGGCAAATTGCCCATTTGGGTTAAAAAAAATTTTTTTTAATTAACTAATAATAATAATTTTATAATAATAATTTTTAATAACTAATAACTTAATTTAATTGTTGAGCTCTGATTATTTGTTTAAAAAAAAAAAAAAAGACTTGTAACTTTTCTAAAACAATGTATTTTTAGAAGTTGTTAAAGGAAAGCAATTTAAGCCTTTTAATAACCTTATCATAAATGATAACAAACTCAATAAATTTAATTAAAGAGAGCAGAACCTTCTTTTTAACACAACATTAATAATATTTTAAATATATTAAAATTGGAAAAAAATAATAATGAATAACTTTTTGGAGCACGAATATTGTTTTTCAAGTAGTAAATTAATATTCTTAACATTTTCGGAAGAAATATCGATAAATTACACTTTTAACATCGCTAGAAATTTCTGTAAATGCCGAGTGAGGTATTTGTTATCTTTAAATATTTTTGATTGGCTTGGAGATGTATTTATTTCCCAACGATCAAGTGTTATCTCTTTGAGATTGCCTTCTATGGTTAAGTTTGGGGAAACACAAGCAGCAAAGAATGGCATCGAACTGATTTTTTATCAAACGTACATTCTTTTAGCAAGTTTGGGATTTTTCGGAACCTGCGATAAAGCACCATCTTTACGATATCTATTTATTTTCGAACTAGAGTGATATGCTTGATGTCGGAACTGTTAACTGATGTTTCCTAAATTAAAAAAAAAAAAAAAAAATTAGATTGAAAGAATGTTTCTTATTTCTGTTTTATATTACTGTTTATATTATATGTTTTTCAGAGTTAGGTTAGGTGTCATTTCAGCTCCCCAGCGACCTAAGATGGCCAGTGCGCATCCTATGATGCGCAGGTTCTTACAGGTGCACGTGGATTCTTTTCACCTGTAAGATCTTTTTTCCCTGAAAAGGTTGATAAACTTAGTAATAATAATAATAAAAACAATAATAATGAACGCTGTACAATCATTAGGCTTTTTTTTATGCAGGAGACGCGAAAAATGTGTAATGCCCTCGCCGGGACTCGAACCTGGGCCTCTCGAATACGCGCCGAGTGTGCTACCATTACACCACGAAGGCATGCAGAAAGTAGGAAGAAAGTGCCTTATAAACGTAAGACCTTCTCTTCTATCCTTTTGAATATATACTGAAAATAATAACATAATTGAAAATTACCTTTGACAAATTCCTTGCTTCGCGCGAGGAACCATAATATACTTGTCCCATATAAAGCCATTTAAAGCCTATATCCCATTTAAAGCCTTAACTTCTGATTCGTATTTTAGTGAATATTCTATTGAAACAGTGAAATGTTGTCAGAACTTTTACATCTGTAACATAATATTTGGTTTCAGCTATTGCATGTTCAGTTGTACTTCGCAAAGATAATTCCATATAAATGCAGTCACAAATTTTAACCCTTTGCGGCACAGTGTGTCCGGTCTGGACACACCTAAAACTTTCCTTCTGTACGCAAAGAAAAATTGAATGAAAAAGGATTCATAGGTTACTATAGGTTACTCTGAACCTTCTTTATTTATAGTAGATGGCAGCTCAACACAAACTAGACCATATATTTTAGCCAAGTTTAGTTTTTTAAGACCCTCAGTTTTCAAAGAAATCTTCCAGATTTTTTTAGGGTATAAAATGAATTGTTTGAAAATAAATTTCTATGTTATTTTTTTGGCTTTATGCTAATCTCCTTATTCTATATTGGTTTCAAATTTTTACCTTGAAATCTTGCCTAAAATCAAACGGCGAACCCTAGGTGTGCCCAGACCGGGCTCACCGATAATCTAGGACAACTGAGAGTCTGTATTCTTTGTTTCTCCGCATCTCATCGATCAGTTCATTGACAACAATGCTCTTTCAGTACTCTTTTCGAAGCTCTATTCAATCAGTGAGCCCACAGAATTAAAACGATAAGTGCTATCTTTACAAAATTTTACTTGTGTACTCATCTAGGCCTAATTAGACTGCCTACCCCCTTTTTTTTTATCAAAACTCCGACTTTAAAAGGTAGCGTGCCGGAAAAGGTTTAAATAAACTATTATTCAGGACTCTTCTTAAGGATTCAAATTCATTGTGGTATAGGCAGAGCCAGCACAGGTCTTATACTAATGCAGGGACAGAAAATTATTGAACTACTTCCGAGGAACTGGAACAGAAGGCTTTGATTAATATGAAGTTTTGTGCAATAATTTGCCTTTATAATGCCTTTGACAGCATTTCTTAAACAAGCAGAGTTACTTTACCAGAATAAAACTCGGAATCAAGATCTTGACGACGATCTTTTCGGTACTTCATTTCGGTTATTTGATATACCTCTTTCACAAAGTGTATTATAAATTTTTTAGGCTGTACGAGCATTCTGTTGATGCTATGTGAAAATAATTTGGGCTCTGGACACAAACTGCGTTTTTACAGAGACTAAATATTCAGAAGTTCAAGCAATAATTTCAAATTTTTCCTGATAATTCAACATTTTTAGTGATTTCATATTCCACGTTAAACTAAAAGCAATTTTAATATTTTTTCCCTCTTTTCCTTTAATAAGTTGTTAGAACTGAATATCAACGTAGCAGCAAAAATCTAGCTTTTTACTTTTCCTGCGGTTGAATTTCTAAAACTCTACCATTTTTTCTTAAATTCACATTGGAATTATCATACCTTTGTTCAGGATCATTTTCAGTTACACCAAAATCAGCGTAAAAGTTCCTTGCAATAAAAGATGCTGCAAAGAAGCTTTAACATTTATTTCAAATAAGTTATAACAGATTCTTGATTACAATAATTGCAAGTAAACTGTAAAAAAAATCATTTCTTTATTTTCCATGCATTATTAAGAGTAAAATAAGGAATAAAAGATTATGATGCTTTTAACAGGAAGGCAATAGCTTACTGATAAAAGTCTCGTATCTTAATTTTACATAGATAATTTTAAAGACATGTGTGCATTTGACTCACTGCAAAAAATAAAAAAATTAAAAAAAAAAAAAAAAATTAAAAGTGCGTTTGTAATCGTATTAAGAGTGCGTTCTTGAAGTTTATTGATTTTATTTACAACTGTAAAATTTTCCTAGGTCTTACCTTTTATAATCGAAACACCTATAGGGCACAAATATAGAGTGAACGCCAAGATAATGTATGATAACGAAGTTATGAATTAATAATTTTGTAAACAAAAGCTGTAAGCAGAAAAGGATTTATAAAAACTGGATTTATTTTTTTATCTTAAATTTTACTCATATTTTTACATACTTGTTCACTATGACTTATTATTTATTACTTATATTTTTTGGTGCTGTAAAAATATGAACTAATTCCTTACACTTGCATGGAGCTCAACAGCGACCAAGCGGATAAATTGCTGATCGCTGGTAGCTTGACCAGAGTCTTAACTTTAGAAAAAGGACTGCCTGCATTGCTGCATTTTCCTGGTTCTTCTCGCATGTAACATGGATATTAACCAGTTTCCCTTAGAAAGTTCTCCATTGAGACATCCCTCACCATAAGCAGGTAGCCTTTCATTTGCTTTTCCTTAATCGATTAACATAACCTAACCTTGAATCGATTAACATAACATAACCTTGAATCGATTAACGTAACCTAACCTTGAATATCTCTCTGTTGAGTTGTGGTGAATATTTTAGTATTTACTATTTTTCCTTTTTAAGTAACTTAACAGAAGAATTACTACTGCATTTATGGTGACTTAGTAATATTTTGCGCTGATTATCTTTCTGTTTAAACATTTAGCTCACGGGAGAAATGTATAAGATTATTACATGCTGACTGATCGATCCAGAATAAAAGTCCCAACAGAGGAGTCGCTTGGATAGGAGTCTTCGAGGTTTGACCTGAACAGAAGACATTTCCCTTAGAAAGTCCTCCCCGAAAGTATCCCTGGATAGATAGCGCTCGTAACTTTGCTGTAGTCAAACAAACTAAACGAAATTAAATCTTGCACGAAATAAAACTCATATAGAATGGTCCAGTAATAATGAATAGTAAACTATTTCGTAAGGAGTTTTAAAAAATAAAAAATTTAATTTAATTTAAACGGAAAAAATTTTGAACGTTTTCAGATTTTAATGGCCACCCAAAAAGTTTCGTTAAGGTTTTTTTACGCTGTTACTGAGCTCGCAGTCTACCATTTGCTGTTACACTCATTACGCTAACCCCCTCTTTTTTTGTCTTTTTAGCTTTATTATTAAGCATAATTTTCTTCGCACTTACGCCATATACAATTCAACAGCAAAATTACAAAAATTATAAAAGCAGCGTAGCAGTATACCTTTAGAATTCCCGCTGCAACGTTAAGTGTTCGCATGCATTTTGCTGGTTTTTTTCAGTCTTTTCTCAGTACGTAATATCAATGTTGAGTTTTCTTGTTAAAATGGCTTTACAATTTTTTTCTTTTTATTATTAACGTTGTGTGTATTTACTTTATTTATTAAAATATTATAGTCTTAGCATTTACGCCGCATAAAATTCCATTCAGCCGCAAAATAAAAAACCACAAAATATTTAAAAACAGCATATCTTTAGAATTTCCGATAAACAGTTTGGCGTGCTGGAGATGAAAATGCTTTATTCTGTATAGTGTTGCCAGTGCTCGCTTTGACATCGTTGCGTTTGTTAATCAAAATTTTAAAAATTAAAATTTAATTTAAAATTTAAAATTTTACAAAATATGAAATCGATAATAAAAATATTCCGAAAATCAAAATTCCGGCTTCCAGGTACCCATGTTCCGGTGGAGGACTACGTTATTCAAAATTGGATGGCTCTAGGTATTGTTGTTTTTTTTCACAATACGAGGAACATTCTTGCAGATTTTTCGTTATTTAATTTCTTTAAATATAATACAGGGCGATAATATTTGGTGGCAACAATTTGAAAAGTGATACAACGCTTTTAAGTGTTTCAACGCGAAATGCTGTTTCGAGACTAATATTCCATTCAGTAACCTGAACAGAAGAGAAGTCACTTTTAAATTAAAAATTAAATTATTTGGAAGATCTTGCATGTCTCCCAGTGGAGATGTTATAATATATTGCACGTAAAATACGTCGTTCTAAAAGTAATCTTTTGTGGTTCGAAATAAAGAAAGAGATGCGAGCTCTTCTGATTTGGGCAGTTTTGTGTATCAATCGTCGTTAAAAACAAACAAAAAAAATTATTTAATTAATAATTTAAATATCATATCAAAAGTACTGAAATAATGAAAAACATTTCATTGCATTTATGAAATTTAATATTATATTCGATTTTTAACAAAAGCAGCGTTTCCGGTTTCAAATAATATTTTTTGTGTAGCCATATAAATCAAGGGATATAGTAGTTAACATGAATTTTGTGTTTGCCTTGATATTGGTAGTTAATTAGTAATTAAAAATTTAATTTCAGAGCAAAAACAATTATTTTCAATTAAAACTTTTAGTTGCTTATTTTAATCAAAAAAATTATTTCAGTAGATGAAAGCTTATTTTTAATTCATCAAATGGATACTTCCTGTTATTCAGCTTTCATTAAATTGAAAATATATTATATTATATCAATAGCAATGAGTCAATTTCCAGCAGATTTCCTTTAGAAAATTTTTGCTTAAAACGTTAATGCTGTCGCACATTATAAAGTACTATAAAAGCCATAACACTTTTTAAGTAATAATAAAATTATCTCGAATTTAATTAAAAAGCAAGAGACATTTTATTAAACAAATGTAGGTAATTTTAAATAAATTTTAAAAATGTAGTTAATAAGAAGCGAATAGTTTAAATAGTAATTAACAAGAACATTAAGGAAAAACCGTAAGTAATTTCACAGACAAATGAATTTAAATGCAGCATATTAAAGAGGTAAAAAATTAGTATATTTTAATTAACAAATATGAATATGTTATAAATAAATGTGTTAATTAAAGTATAAAAAATTAATTATTGCTTTTTACTCTTTTTAGAAATATTATTTGGGCACTTTTGTGATCAGAATAGTGATAGATAACAAAAGGATTTATTTTAAATTACTTATTTAATAATAAACCAATAATTATAATAATATTCTTTTTGTCTTTATTTTGCATATACTGTGCAGGCTTTTTCAAATCAAAAGTGATGTGTCTGTCAAACTGATGATGTGTCCATGAATAATTTTTCAAGTATCCCAGATCTAAATAAATACATAACGCTGTTAAATAACATTTTAATCTTTTTTGTCGGAACTAAATACTTAAGCCGATAAGCCTAATCTTCTTCGTTGTTCTTTCAAAAATTGAGTCGGAATTATTATGCTGCCACTTGACAAAAAGGAAAAACGATCGCAAGAAAATAATTCTGAAATAATTTTTATAATACACAATTCTGCCAGAAGAAATTCAATTTAGCGTCACTGTGGTACAATCTTAATCTTCAGTCGTTACTTGGAAAAGGTAATCATTTGCTTGTTCGAACACGTCTGAACCGTTTTCTGCTGGTGTTGCCATTTTCTACAGTATCAGTGCAAACAGGATGATGACGTAGATCTGATTTCAAAGGCGACTTTATTGCCTTCCGACTTGCAAGAAAAAGATCCATAAACAACTGATAAGAATTTTGGCCAACACAGAGTTTTCCAACTTTGTGCAATTTAAGGAACCATATGTTTGTTATCACACGTTCTCTAAATTTATCATTAATTTGTTTCAATAATTATTGACATAACATGTCATTTTGCCATATTCGCTATGGTTAGCACGTTTTAAAATGAAGTTTCTTTGCTGAAATATCAATTAAATGACATAATTTAGGAATAAGTTTCTTGGCGCCAGGCCTAATCAAATATTGGAAATCTTTGTAATTTGGATAACATACTCAAAACATCCAAATAATATGAATAACGTTGTACTTTATGGTAAACATATATTCGTGTTTGGTATTGTAAGCCAAATATATATTTGTTGTAATACAAAAGAGGAAGCGTAATTTTGTTATAGTATTTTACTTCACCGAAAGCTATATAATTAATTAAACAAAAATTTATTTTCGAAAATAAAAACGCACAGCATACTTTTTTTAATTAACGAAGAAATTATTTTTATGACAACCTAGTCTTTTTTTATTTTTTACTAAATTGTTCTTCGACGCATAAATTAAAATACATTTACTTGCATATAAATAATTATAAATTTTATATGTAAATATAAAATTTGTGTGTATAAAGCCCTTGCAATGGAGCAAATTACTAGAAATTATCTTCAACATGGACTCTAGATGCTCATCGGTGAGTCGAATTCTTTTCTTATTATTTCAACTGTGAAACTGACATATAAATCTATATTCACATATAAATATTGTTGCGTGCTAACAGGTTCGTAAGAGACTGAATGGCCACAGGTTCGATGATAGGTTAATAAAATTTATTTTACCAATATAAACACTTCAAAGGGGGCTAAGTTTGGCGGCGTTTTGCGATTCCTTGCCAAATGTGGTGACAAAATAAATCGCCAAAACTGTTGTCAGTTCAGCAATATGTCGCCAAATTACCGAGATACGCATTTACTCAATGTTAAACGGACATGCCCCTGTATTCTTATTTTTCTGGCATAGCTTCTTTCTTTAAATTTTTCACGTTACATTACGCAGAAAAATGCAACAACTCACATGTAATTGTACTAAATCATCTGTCTACGTATAAAATTCGTAACAATATATTCCCAAACAAAGAGTGTAAAAATCTGTAACTGAAAGTACTTATTTTCTGATAAATACAAATAAAAGTTAATCAAACCTCCATCTTAATCTTTGATTAAGATTTATATCACACGGTAAATTAATTAAATTAGCTCCATTTTTATTTTCTTGTGCGTTATTCAAGTTAGTAAAATTCTAGGTTAGTAAAAATTAGGACTTCAAATAATTAAAAATCTTGAAATCTTTGCAACAAATACATACAAGAACTGCATTCACGAACGATATAAAATTTGCTTGAGAGGCCCTCAGTTTGAGACCGCTAATCTAAGGTATAAGATTAAATGTTAAAATTCAAGTGAACACTGCATGTGCGTATATAATCGAAATTTATTTGTGTTTTATCATATTATTTCGATGTTCCGCTCAGCAAAATGTAAACGCAAATGAGTTAAAAGAAAGCTTTGGAAGCTATTTTTCTTGGCTATATTTATACACATTGCCCCCGTCTTTTTCTACTTGCTTGTACGAAGAAAAGGAAGTATGGTAATCATGAAAAATTTCGGTTATTATATTCAACAACAATACCAATTTCCACCGTTCTTGAATCCATTTGATTTTTTTTTTTTTTTTTTTTTCCCGTGACATCTGTACGTACGGACAGAACAAAGGACTCTTTTTTCCAAAACGGATTGCAAAGTGGATTTAAAACGTATTCAGAAGAGATTTTCGGGGACATCTGTACGTACATACGTGTATGCATGTATCTCGTATAACTCAAAAACGAGTAATCATAGAACGTTGAAATTTTGTATATGGGACTGCTATAACATCTAGTTGTGCATCTCCATTTTATGATCCATATATATTTCCATTCTATTACGCGGCGGGGTGAGCTCAGTTTTTTTTTATGCTTATATGTTGGTAAATGGAACATTTTTTTGCTTTAAAAGTGATTGAATTATGTTGTTCTTATAAGTTTAAAGTTAACGTTAAAGATTTTACACTTTTAGTTAATCTGCATACAATAGTTGTAGAATTACCAATAAGTTAAAAGTTTAAGTGCCGCTAAGATTAACGAAGTCGCCATTTGTTTATATTTGAAACTCTCAATAGAACAGTGAATTAAGTCAGTTGGTGCACCGACTTCAGTGTGTTTTTGCCCAGTGGAACTAAAATTGCAATTTTGTGCACTAAAAATTTTGATTTCGTCCCCATTTATCAAATTGTTTGTTTTCCCTTAGAAACTCTATTTCTAATTGCAAAAATTGTTTTATAACTGTTTTTAACCGTATTTGGTGTTTTATTTTATTTTATTTATTTGTTTTTTTTTTTTTTTTTTTTTTTTTTTTTTTTTTTTTTATTATTATTATTATTATTTTACAATTTTTAATGAAGATATTTTGAGTTTTTATGTATTTTCGCTTTGCCGCGGAGTGAAAATCGAACTGATTGAATGAAAAATATATCTCTAATGAAATTCGAGGAAACAAATTTAAATGAAATGCAGCAAAAAATGTGTTTAATTTAATAGGCCATAAAAGGAAGTCATGTGGTGTTCACATCCGATATTTTTTATTAAATGTTACTACTTTTTAATACTCGTTTTTAAAAATCACTTGCCTAAATCCCTAAAAATAGTCTACTCTGCAGCTAAAGACTCTTTTTCAACTTATTTTATTAACTATCGCGTCATACGTGTATTTACATTTATTAGAAGTTAAATATTTTCAGATTCTAGCTTAAGTTTACTTTAAGGTAACTAAAATTTACTTATAAGTGTTTGCTTAAATGGAAAATTACATACTCTAATTTTCTATTTCTTTAACGTTTAAAAAAGGTGACGTTGTTATTAGAATGCGTAGGATGTCTAACAAAAGTACTCGGATACTTTTAATTTCCAAAAATAGTATCAAGTACTTTAAGGATATTTAACTGAAATTATGAAGTTTGGTTTACTCAGAAAACCTTCCTATTCCTTTTACTTAAAATTTTTGTCAAAACCATTACTGATAGTGTAGAAGTTTTTTGTTCCTTTCCACGCAATACCTGGGGAAAATGCATTTTCCCGCACTTTATTGAAATAAAATAAAAATTGAGCCCTTCGTAATCAAAATCCATCTGTGATAATATTGATAAATTTTATTTGGATTTTTAAAAGCACAAATGTATCAATACTCCATCTTAAACAAAAGTTCTCATACAATATTTTATATCTCAACTAGCCGCTATGCGGTCAGCCTTCGTCTGGCTTTTAAACGTACCGGAAAAATGCCTAAAAGACGCACCTGCGACCGATGGCCGCGTAAGTTCTTCCAACTTTTTTCTCTTTGTCAAGATTCAGTCAGAATTTGATAACAAAAAGCAAAGTATAATTAATGATATTTTATCTTATATTTTCAAGAGAAAATAATTACAATGAAATAAGCTATATCCCTTAATACAAATATTAATTATCCTAATAAAAAAATTAACCAACTTTCCGTTGAGGAAAAAAAATCATGCAAAACTTTTCAATATCTTACAAACAGCGAAATAAGCAAAATATAAATGACAATGAAATACGCCCATCTCTTAATAAAAGTGACATAAGAAATACGATGAAAAATTGTTGCCAAACCCATATTTCTAAAAGAATGAAACTATTCAAAATGATGCGATTTCATCAAAAATCTATCAACAACAATAAGACAGGAAAATTGATGCCAAAATCACATTTTTAAAGAGGTGAGATGTGGGAAGTGCACTCGGAAGCTTCATTTAAATTTTTTTTTTTTTTTAAATACAAAATATTATCATTTTTCCAAAATTCTTTTTGTAAAAGCAGTCGCAAGGATGAAAGTTTAACGTGTCCAAAAATCAAAGAAAAATAAACTGTACATTTTTAAACATAAACTTTTTTAGAAAAAATCCTGTTGAAAAGGTGTTGTTAAATAAATTGGTATTTAATCGATTTATTCGTAGAAGGAAGTAAAAACGGCCACGTTTGTAACTTCTTCATTACGCATCTATATTTATCTTCAACTTATACAAAGTACTTCACGGCCATAAATTTTAATTTAAATCAGTATGGTGCATAACGATACGAATAAGTTAAATAACTTGAGAGTTTTGTGCTGTTGGAAACATACTAATGTAGGTCGAAGCAAATGAGGTAAAGTGGTGAAGTCAAATATCCAAAAGTGAAAGAGTAAATAAGAAATGAACAACAATTTTGATAACAGAAATTGTCTGTCGTGTCCTATCTTACTGGTAGAGAGGAAAAAGGCATGACACACAATCCACCATCACGTGTCTTAGTGCAAAACGTCAACCTTGTGCAATTTAGGAAATTTAAATTCAAAAGAGGCCATAGATATGCATACAAATCTATAAAAGACAAGCATAGAAGAAATTTCTTTCAGCATAGCGAACATAATCTGGCAATGTATCATAAAAGTTTTTTATACTGATAATTTTTAGATAATTGCCTATGAAGAAATAAAATATATTGCGGATATAACCATTCACTGAACATTAAAGAAATCAATAAAGCACAGTAACAAGCCCCTAATACTCTCATAGATCTGATGCAATATCATATATGTGATTTTACAGGCTAAATGGTAATGAATAATCCTTGAGCAATGCCAAAATGTATAATTGTGTTTTAATTCCCGCGTGTTTCAATTTACCTTATTTTAGCAATTTTTAATCGTTTCATATTACACACAATTTTCTTTTAGACCAGTAATTCTCAACTTGTTTTGAGTCATGCACACTCGTTTAACCATCATTAGATCATCCCCCCCCCAATCCTGCCTGACTTGAAAACTACATTATACTATTTATTTACATTTAAATTATTTTTTAACATGTTTTATAAATTAAACAACAGATATGTAGAAAATACTGATAAACACCGAAACTTAAATAAACGTAATTTTTTTTATTCATAAACTAAAACTAATACCTACCAGCTAAATAAAAGCCTAATCGCAGCGCCCCTGAAACTGTGAAATTCTCCCCCCGCAGCAGTCAGAATTGGGAATCCCCCCGGGTATGATGGTTCCTGTCTTAGGCTAAATAAGAGTCACTAGAAATAGTTAAATCAAAAATGTTCCAGACTGGTATAAATAGAAGTTAAAAAATAAAAAATGTATTACTGTAATATTAAATAAATAAAAAAAAATTGAAATCTTTCAGATTTTACATTACGCCCAAAGGGGTGTTTTTTTAATGTTTTGCGTGTTACCTTTATTTATTAAATAGCATGGTCTTCGCATTTAAACCATAAAACTCAATTCAACAGCAATATCACAAAATAATTTAAAAAGAGCATATCTTCAAAATTTTCGATACGCAGTCTCGCGCGCTGGAGATTAAAATGTTTCATTTTTGTACAGTGTTGCCATTGCTCGCTTTGAAATCGTTGAGTTTGTTAATTAAAAATTCGTTAAATTTTTACAAAATATGAAATCCATAATAAAACAAACTTCAAATTCTAAATTTGGACTTCCAGATGCCCATATTCGAATGGAGGATTACATTATTCAAAATTTGATATCTCTAGGTGCTGTTGGTTTTTCACAGTGCGAGAAAAATACATTCATTCATGCAAATTCTTTATTTTTTAATTTCTTTAAGTATAAAGTAGGGCTCTAATATTTGGTAGCAACAATTTGAAAAGTGAAACGCCATTTTACACCTATTTTGAGAAGCATCAAGCGAATATGTGTAATAATTTTTAAGATCGTAATATGCATGTAATCAATAAAATTATTATGCGTACGTATAATAATAATAATAATAATAATAATAATACGTATAATAATTTTAAATGATTATGTGTATTATTACATGCAATTTATTATAGCATTATTATTTACCTTAAAAGTTTACGTATATAAATGCGTATAATTATCGGCTAATACGTACTATAGCAGTTTTAAGGTCGTGAATATTAGCGGATTTTTGAATCTCTTTCTGTTTCTGAAGATACATAAGATAGATATCCTGCATTGTTGTCTATGTGTGAAATATGGCGAAAATTATTATTGATGTTTTTCGTAGCATTGCACAAAAGAAGAATTTTAAATCTATTCTAAAATTTTACGCGGATCCACATGTGCAACTTAAATAATCGCCAACCATTATTAAAGATTTCCTCTTAAGATAACAATTTTATCGGCTAGCAAAAATTAGAGACTGGTTTCCTGGTCATGAAAAAGAAATAATAAGAAATAAACGTTTGAATAGAAAAATTATCTAAAATATTTGTATTCCGTCAATCAGATTGGGCATTTTCTTGACTGCTAATGTCTGTCTACGTTAGAATCAAGAGGTCGTAAAGAACTCCGTTAATCTGTAGATTAAATGGAGGTCAAATATGCTTTTAAGATGAAGCCCAAAGCCGCAGACGACCTTTCATATTCTTCCTTTCTTTTATTATTTTTCTTCCACGTACATCAACTTTCACTTCCAATCACTGCATAAATAATATTCGAGGTCAGATAACCGGTTGGTTAATTTAACGAGTCTATTTTTCACTTCCATTCGCCAGTTTAATATTTTATTAAAAAACTAAGAACACAGAAATAGGAAGCGTTTTTTATGCGCGCCGTTATGAAAATCAAAACTTCCATTTTTCAATTACTAAGGTTGTTTGTTCACACATTTTTAGAACGATTTTGGAGTTGTTTAATTAATGTCTAAAATGCAGAGTATTTTTTTCAAATGTTCGATCTGATAGCCATTTTCTAGACTGCAAGTTTGCATCATGGTTTCCATGATAGAAGGGATTTTCAGGGTGCTGATTTCCATTTTCCTTCTACTATTTTCCAGAGTTTATTCATCGCGGTGGGTTTGTGTTTAGAAAGAGATCTCCACTCTGTTACTCGGCTCAGTGATCTCAGTTTCTTTATTCTTATTGTAAATTGTGCATTTTTTGCTTTAATGATTGAATTACGCTGTTCTTATCTTTCGGTTAAAGTTTTTATGCCTTTAGTAAATCTCCATGCAATATTTTTAGAATTATCAACAATTTAAAAGTTGTTGTTTAAAAAAGTTTAAAAGTTTAAGTGCCGCTAAGCCTAATAATTTTTGCCATGTCGGCCATTGCTTATTTTTGCTTGAAACAACAGAATAGCAGATTTGTTGCCAATCTAGAGAAAGTAAGCTTCTTAATAACAAAGATAACGCCTTCTTTTATTATTGCGAATTAAATCATGCTTAATCCATTCTGGAATTTATTCGAGGAAATAAGTGTTTTGTTGTTGTTCTTTGCTTAATTTCTTTTATCCATCGTTTTGTATTTATTATAGTACTTAAATAGAACATGTGGCAACGATTAGATAATTCTTAAGATGATATAAGTTTTGTGCATTCTGAGTTTAAAAATGATTGAAATATAGCGCTGTTAAGTCAACCAGAGTGTCGCTATGGTAAACATATATAGTGAATTTTAAAGAGTGCATTTATTCTATTGTGGTTTATGCGCTATCGACGAAGTAGATTTAATTCAATCCAATAAATTTAAATGAAATGCAAGAAAAAATGCGTATGATTTAATATTTCGTACAAGGAAGTCATGTGGTGCACGCATCAGGTTTTTTTATTGCAGTTATTTAAGTAAACTCATGCTTCATGAAAGATCGAAATGTGCTTCCATTTATCTCCTGCTAAATAGTTTCCATACATTTCATACAGGGTTCTACAGATTGTTCTGCTTTGAACCACGTGCCTCGTCAAGAGCATGTGAATATTATTTTTCAGCTTTTTCAAGTTTTAAATCTCGATTTATTTTTTCATTTATTGTTGCTACAGATGTATTTAAAATTTTTGCTACTGATTTTTCCGTCGACGGCTTTTCTCTTGTTACCAAAGATTAAACTTTAGAAACATTATAAACAGTACGCACCTTTTTCGGGTATTCTTTTGGAGTCTTCTTTCTACAGAGAAGTAATGACTGATGATTTTTCTCTCTCTGATTAATAATGTTACGTAATTTGCATTCAGAAATTTTAATACTACTCCTTTCACAATGTTTTTGAAATATGGAATAAGAATATTTCTATTTGGAAAGCGCAAAAACATACCCTTCAATTCACAGCTTGTTTACATGCGACTTTTTGAAAGAAAATAAAAAGTAGCTGATAACAATCATCATTTCAAATTAATAAGCTTTTGCCAGAAATTTTTATTCCATTATATTTGCTTTTGTTTTACATTGGTTATCAAAATCGTTCTAAATATATTTATCCCTTCTATAGCAACACTTTAAACGTAAACAGAATCGTATTATCCCTCTCCCTGTTTTTATTAAAGGAATTATTTGAAGTTATTAATATCTGCATGTAAAGATCATGCAATATTATTCTTTATATAAATAAATAATTTAATAACTTGCATTAAAAAATAAATTATTAGCATAACGAGGCAATTTGCCCAAAAGGGCTTTTAATTTCCTTTTGGCATTTTGCGTTGGTTCACTATAGAAGGCGTTTCACTTTTCAGATTGTTGCCACCAAATATTATCGCCTTGCCTTAAATCTAAAGAAATTAAATAATGAAGAATCTGCATGAATGTATGTATCGTTCTGGCGCTGTGATAAAACAACGATACCTAGAGACATGTGAAAGCCCAAATTTGGAATTTGGAATTTGTTTTATTACCTATGTCCTGTTTTGTAGAACTTTAAAAAATTTTTGAATAACAAACTCAACGATTTCAAAGCGAGCAATGGCAATTCTGTACGGGGGAGAAAATATCTCCAGCGCGCCGAGACTGTGTATCGGAAATTCGAAAGATATTGCTCTTTTAAAATTATTTTGCTATATTGTTGTTGAATTGAATTTTATGGTTTAAGTGCGAAGAACATGATATTTAATAAATTAAAGTAACACAGAAAAAGTTTAAAAAAAGCCCCTTTGGGCTTAATATAAAATCTGAAACTTTTCCGATTTTCTTTTTTTATATATTTATAATTATTTAATTTAATTTTTTTTATTTTCGTAGTTTGTGATGAATTAAAGAAATAAAAAGCTTTATTTGTTATTACGGTTAAAAAATCCTTATTTTTTGTCTTAACAAAAAGTTCAATAAATAATTTCCACAGAGGAAAAATACAGCAATGTATTATGGCTATCTTTTTAACTAGCCTACTTAACATTAAAAGTATTAAAGTTAGAACTGAGTTATTGAATTCCATCTATTGTTTTAACATTCTTTCTTTTTCGAAATGTATATTAATAACATTAGATAAGAATTTTAATCTGAGATAAATCTGTTCAGGACAAACAAGCAGTGTTTTAAATATGTAGAAATGATTTATTTTTACCTTTATAACATGGCATATTTCACTACTTTTTATTTCATAGACCCGAATGAGCAAAACGGCCTTCACCGACATCAGACGGAAAACAAAACAAAACAACTGCTTCATTCGAAGCATTTTGCATCTTAAAAAGACAATTAATTACGGTAATTTGTTCTAACCCAGTGGCAACATATCTCTTTTGCCGAGTGAAAAATAAAAATAGCCGCACGGCATCGTTTGGCGGAACTTAACGGCCGAGAACCAATTAAATTCATGCTCTTGTAATAAGACACTTAGGAGTTATTTAACAGCGATGACTATTCCATGTTTTGCTTTTCTTTCTTTCTTTGTTTCTTTTTTTAATTATTTCTTCCGGAGATCCTTTTTTATTTTTTTGCTTTCATAAAATACTTATTACCGACGTATTGTTGTAACAGGCACGCGTTGGCCCGAAGGTTCAAGCAGGTAATTTTGATGATGGACGTTAATATTACGAAGTTTATCGCCCTTTTGGCAGTATTTCATAATATTCTAATAGCGCGTGTATGTTAATTGAAAGCATTTACTATTAAGTGGATGAGTTTTTTTTGGCTTGTTTCTTCATTGTAAAAAAAAAGTTGCATTTGTTTATAATGCTTACCTATCTGGACGTGTGAAATACCATATACGTTATAAATGATTCTGCAAACCATAAATCGGATATACCAGAAGAAAAATCTTGAGAAGATTTCCAAAGGATTTTTTTTTTTTTTAACATCATATGGCGCCATGATTGGCACAGTGCTTTGCGTTTCTGGCTGCGGTAGCGTTGGGCCCAGGTTCGAATCCCGGGAAGTGCATAATGGTATCTGAGCGGCATTGGGGACACTTGGATACTTAAATTATTCTAGCTTGAGCACTAAAAATTTTAATGCTATTGTTAGTACCTTCAGACAACCACAAAAATGGTATATCATTGCATCTCCTAGTTGGAAGTGAGAAATAAGGTCCAGTTTGGAGATACAAAAGAGACTTTGAGGCCTTCGTAGAAAGGAAATTTGAAATAACGATTATGCACACAAAATGTAAAATAAATGCGCATGCAGACTTTGATATAATAATACAAATGAATGCTTATGAGTCACAAAATGGATAAAATGTACAGTTATGGACATAAATACAAAACAAATAAGGAAACAAGAATACAGGAAGTCACCCTCCCATCTTCGGATCGCGATGATTGCTGCTTCATATTCTCCGAGTGCTCCGCCGTTTAGCCATCACGCCGATGATACTAAGAAAAGTACGGGTAAAAATGACCATGAGTAAGGGCGAATAAGGCTACAAATGCAAATACAGTGAATAATTCCAATTTTAAAATGTTGAAAAATAATTAGGAAATAAGTCAGCACTAGGCCAGTAGAAACTAGGCCAGCACCTCTGTAGTAACATAGGTGATTGAGGAACTGCTGAACCTAGCTAACTATTTAGCCGCCACCCCAATTTTGAGGAAGAACACCTCTAGGGTGGTTCGAAAGTCTCCCATCCTCCCTCAACTCTCACCAACCTCTCGAGACGATTTTTGACTTGCCGTTCTCTCCTCTTTTGTTCTCTTATTTTGAGTGTCCCCATGCCGAACAGAAACTATACGCGTACAAATATACATGCCTTCTCTGGGATTTGAATTTGGGCTTATACGGCAGTTAGTTTCATTAGCCATTATACTGGCTGGGCGGCGTTGAGCTAGTAGTTAGAAAATACAAAGAAGGGATTTTCCCTTAAAGCTTGGGCATATGAGACGTTGAAATGTCCTTTCTAAGCCGGAAGATGTATCAAGAACGCCCTTGGAATTTTCACTCATCAGAATTGCATTATGAAGTTCGTGAATTGCTGGAGATGGTCCTTTGTGGCAAAAATATAGGGAATAAGTTGGACCCGATTAATTCCTTTCTAAACAATATCATTTTCTAACAATGTAGTACACTTAACAGCTAAAGCTTAGCAACAAATCTCTGACGAGTAGGATTTTGCGAATTAAAGTACATATGTGGTCATTGATTTCTTCAGAAGTAAAATTAGAAAAAAGACCAAATTTTCACTAAAATATCACAAAAAACCTAATGATACCTCAACTTTCCATTATCATATCATGATAAATGTAACATTTCCACCGAACATTTCTGCTTTCATTCTTGATATGCTCAGTGCAAAGTCTAAAGAGAGATTCCAAAAAGAAACATAATGTTTAGAACATGGAAAATTTAGCTTTTTTGCAGACTTGAACAATGCAAATTTAGGAAAATTTGCACTGTTCAAGTCTGCAAAAAAGCGTTAAGATTAAGAATACTTTAGACACATTTTGTAAATTAAGAATTAAGGAAATCTGATAAAACTGATCATAGAATAATATTCCATTCGTATTCAGGAATTGAAATTCGTTTATAAGCAGCATTCTTTTGGTTAAGAACATAAAATAAACGCCGCTCTAAAATTGAAATTTCAAGATTGGACAAGCTTCAGAATTAATTTCATATGGAATTTTCATATGAAGAAGTTAAAAGCTAACTCAAATTAATGTCGAGAGCCATCCATTTTTTAAAATTAACTTGGCTGTGAAAATTTTTGAGTTTGATTTTACTTCCCTGTAAGAAGTAAAGGAAGCACTGTAATCGCGAAAAAATTCGGGTATAATATTTAAAAAATACATCAATTTTGACCATTCCCGCAACATTCGAATGATTTTTTTTTTTTTTTAGTAATGTCTGTGCGTACGAACAGAATAAAGGACTGATCTTTCCAAAACGGATTGTAAAATGGATTTAAAGTGGATTCAAAAGGTATGTTTTTCGTGACATCTGTACGTACGTACATACGTGCGTATGTATGTATTATGTATGTATGTATCTCGCATAACTCAAGATTATACGTAGAACGTTGAAATTTCGTATATGGGACTACTATAATATCTAGCTGTGCACCACCCTTCTTTATTGCAATCGAGAGAACCAAACCTATATATATATATAACGGGTGGCCATAATTAAACTGACAGCGCTCACAGTATTCTGTAGCGCGATCTATTTGCGAGAATGACGCCACACTTTGTAGGAAGATTAAACAAGACGGGGGACGAAGGATTCCGCGAAAAAAAAAAAATTAGTTCCAAAAGTCACCGCTAGGGGAATATTTGGCGCTGTATAATAGAAAATAGCGTGTTAACAAATGCAAATCAATACGGAAATTACCTTTTATTTTGCATTCAAATGAGGTTCAATGTGGCTGCCGTTGTTGTGGACCCCATATCGCATTCTGTGCACAGTATGCACAACAGCAGAAAGTACCATATCTGCAGGAATCTCCCGTACAATGCGTGATATGTTATACTTCAACGTAGCCAGGTCCTGGACCACTCCTTGATAGACCTTGGACTTAAGGTAACCCCAAAGCCAGAAGTCGCATGGGGAAGGCGACCGAGGTTGGCATGCAGTTGGAAAGTAGCGGCTCATGACTCTTTCTGTTGTGAATTTCTGTCGTAGCATCTGTTGCACCCGTACAGCAACGTGTGCAGGGGCTCCATCTTGCATGAAAATGATTTCTCCAGGCATTGTCTTTGCTGAAGTGCCGGAATGACAAAGCTGTTCAACATGTGGGGATATTTCTCTCCGGTAACAGAACAGGTTTCTGGTCCTGTCGGGGTAGTGTTCTCATAGAAGAATGGACCTACGATAACTTCTGCTGTGAACCCACACCAAACAGTTAACTTTGGTGAATGTAAGAGAATTGATGTGACTGCATGTGGTGGTTTGTCATCCCAAATTCGGCAGTTCCGGGTATTCAGAGTTCCATTCAGGTAAAAGTGGGCCTCGTCTCCCCATAAGAATTTCCACGGCCAAGCATCATCCACCTCCATTCTGGCAAGAAAGGTGAAAGCAAAAGTCAATCGCTTATCATGGTCGGGGTACAGTAACTCCTGTACACGGCTGATCTTGTACGGATAGAAGTTGATAATCTTTCGTAAGATTTTCCATACCGTAGTGTAAGGCATATCCATATTCCATAAGGCATATGCATAATAAAAGGTAATTTTATTCCGTATTCATTTGCATTTGTTAACATTCTATTTTTCTATTACACAGCGCCAAATATTACCCGAGCGGTGACTTTTGGAACTAAGTTTTTTTCGCGGAATCATTCGTCCCCCGTCTTGTTTAATCTTCCTACAAAATGCGGCGTCATTCTCGCAAATAGATCGCGCTACAGAACACTGTGAGCACTGTCAGCTTAATTTTGGCCACCCGGTATATATATACGACTATCCCTCTATCCGGCTTTAAAGTCCTTATCCGGATTTTATATTCACGATCGTTGGCCGCGGACCTATTCTTTCAATTACAGAAGTGTTTTAAATGACAAAAATATTTATGTTTCGGCAATATGTCAAATTTAAAAGAAAAATTGCTTTCTACAAATAACGAAATCTAACTTTTAATGCGGTCTTTAGATTCCTATACTTACATTTGGGAAAGTTTTATACTCGTCATGAAAAAGTTAAATTAGAACAAGTTTGACTTCCGTACGACAAAAACTGACCAGGTTATTTAATTTCAAAATTTTCAGTTTTTCATGTCATTTTCAACTTGCCTTGAGAGATCAATTAAATGAAGTGCAGCGAAAATATAAGTTAATGAGCAGTACTAGGAAGTCATGTGATGTCCACATTAATTTTTTTAAAATGCAATATAATATTTGTTATGAACCTTTGCTTTGTAAAGACTAAAGAATCAATAATGGCAATGACTTCGAAAGCCATTTCTACGATGCATGTTTCCAAGCGCGAAAGCTTTGGAAAAGGTTTATAAAACAAGTTCATGAAACACACGTTTACTGGAAAGAATTGAATTTTATTTGAAACAACTAATTTTAATTTCCGATGATACATTATCAGTGTTTCTGAGAATCTAGAATCATGTTTCCTGACTTCCAAAATCGTCGACTGTCGTCTGCTGGTTTACCAGGAGGCCCCATTCGCACTGGCTTTTCCACTTCCGTCTCCACAACGTTCTCAGGAAGAGGCAACTTCCTTCACCGGAACGCTGCTTATCAATGGACAACAAACTTCAAACTCAATTTCAGAAAACTTTTATGAATGGAATGCGTAGTAACAACAGTAGTATTTGATGACTCCATTTTGAGTCTTTAATTAGCTACTGACAACCCACGCGTTGTATCTGGAAACAACCCTGCGTATCGTCAGCCCACTTTTTTTTCTTTTTTAAGGTTATGGAACGTAATAGCGTTTACGCATATAGTTTTCCTTTCATACTTACTTATACTCGGTGCTTTTTACAAACAAATAAAAACGTTTGCATTAATTTGTTGTGTTAAGATACGTGCAAGAACACCAGCGAGTCTAAACTATACTTACTGAAGGTATATAGTAATTACTCAAAATATATGTTTATGAAAATTTTTTATAATTGCAAATACACTAAATTGAGGATAATGCAAAATCAGGCAAAGGAAGAGTTAGAAGCAAAACAAATCTGACTTATTTGTAAAGCTTAATTATTAAACAAAAGATTAATGTTTGATATTATTAAAAAAAATTAGCGATTTTTTCCCCCTGGAGCAAATTACAAAAAAACCTATTTACAAAAAAACAATATTGTTGGCAAATTTTGAACGCACTTAAAGTAAAACAAACATCGAAATTTCTATTTTGAAAGCACTTTTTTATTCAAATTATGTAAAAGAACATAATATGTATCTTTAATTTTAAAAAAGTTAAATTTTTATAGCAGTACTCAGAACAGATACTTGACAACTTTCCTTCGAATATCCTGGATAGCAAATTGACAAAAAATTCGCTTGGAATGATTTGAAAAAGGATTTTTTTTTTAAATAATTCACAAATGTATTCAGTATTTCCGCCTTTTTTTAGCCCAAATGGCGTCGGCTCAGAAGGACTATTAATTTCGTTTGGGCATTTTGCATTAATTCACTATAAATATCGGTTCACTTTTCAAACTGTTGCCAGCAAATATTATCGCCCTGCGTTATATTTAAAGAAATTAAATAATGAAGAGTCTGCCTAAATGTATGTATGTTTCTCACATTGTGATAAAGCAACGGTACCTAGAGCCATCCAATTTTGAATGACGTAATCCTACTGCGAATATGGGCATCTGAAAGCCCAAATTTGAAATTTGGAATTTGTTTTATTACCGATTTCATATTTTGTAAAATTTTAACGAATTTTTGATTAACAAAATTGACTATTTAAAAGCGAGGAATGTCAACACTTTACGGGGGGAAACACCTTTTTATCTTCAGCACGCGGAACTGTGTATCGGAAATTCTAAAGATATGCTCATTTAAAAATTATTTTGCGACATTGCTGTTGAACTGAATGTTATGGTTTAAGTGCAAAGAACATGATATTTAATAAATGAAGGTAACAGAAAAAACGTTAAAAAAACGACCCTTTGGGTGTAATTTAAAATCTTAAACCTTTCAGATTTTTTGTTCTTTTTAGTCCAAAGGGGCTTTGTTCCTGAAGGACTATCGTTTTTGTCTTGCGATTTTGCGTGGAATCACTATAAACAGCGAATCACTTTTCAAACTGTTGCCATCAAATGTTAGAGTCGTGCATTATATTTAAAGAAATTAAATAATGAAAAATCTGCATAAATGTATGTATATTTCTCACACTGTGATAAAACAACGGTACAGAGAGCCATCGAACTTTGAATGACGTAAGCCTCCTAAGAATATGGGCATGCGGAAGACCAAATTTGAAATTTGGAATTTGTTTTATGATCGATTTCATATTTTATAAAACTTTAACGAATTTTTGAGTAACAAACTCAACGATTTAAAAGCGAGCAATGGCAGGCAACACTCTACGGGGGGGGGAGAAAGCCTTTTTATCTTCAGCGTACGGAACTGTGTATCGGAAATTCTAAAGATATGCTCAATGTAAAACTATTTTGCGATATTGCTCTTGAACTGAATTTTATGGTTTAAGTGCGAAGAACGTGATATTTAAGATATAAAGGTAACAAACGCATAAAACGTTAAAAAAAACGCCACTTTAAACGTAATTTAAAATCCGAAACCTTTCAGTTTTTCTTTTTTTTAATTTTTATTTTGATTTTTTATTATTTATCATGTGTTCATTTTGTTTTGAACACTGATTTAATTTATATAAGGAAATGAAATTTACACTGCATTAAACTGCTTTAAAATGCCGGCAAATTGTTAATAATATGCGTACATTAATATAATGTGGACTTTTTCTTTTTCCTATGTCTTCTCAATTGCCCTTGGATTGACCTTGGTTTTGTGTTAACTATCATTCTTAATATTAGTCTAGTAAATTAGAATTAACCGTAGATATTTTAAATTGTTTTTAAAACAGCAATTTCACGACTCGCTATTTTTGCCTAACAATGTACTGAAATCACTTGTTTACATTATAAAATGTTTATTTAACTTTGAACAATAAGAATATGGAAAAAGGTCTGTTTAATAATGTTAATTTTCGGGATTATTGACACTTAAGATCACCGTTTATATCACTGTTTCGGTTATAAGGGATTTACGTTAGTTGAAGTTTGGCTAGCCATGGTTAATGTATAAAAGCTATACAAACAGAAGTACTATATACAATAAACTAGGCCTCAGCCACCTATGACCCGTGTGTCACCGAATGACCAAGTTCATAATTTCAAATAACCCACTTGAGTTCTGGAAATAAAATACGATATATGAAAATAAATTATGAGACACAAATATAAAACGAGCAATTGAAGAATACATAAAAAGTAAACCGAAAATAAATAATAACTATAACTATTTTTATTTGATTACAAAGCTGCAGTAATGAATATTCATTTTTGAAAATTGTAGCATAGTTTCAAGGAGAAATCGTTAAATTTGGCAACTCCGATCGGTATAATTCCAAAAAATTCACTTTGTGATTTTGTCCGCGTTCTGTTTAATTTATAAATGCGAGCAAATATTTTCATACATGAAATTTATTTTAAGTAAAAACAGGAACAGCTTTACTACCGAAAATTCAGATACTAGTATTCGTTATAACGTATTTTTCCCGCCTTCCTAACATGCCTTCGTGGTGTGGTGGTCTGCACGCTGGGCGCGCATTCCAGAGGTCCGCGGTTCGATTCCCGGCGAAGGTGTTGCTCATTTTTCATCTTGCCTGCTTCCAAAAATACCTAATGTCTCTACATCGTCTTCGACTTGCTACAAACCAAATTTGACTAAACTGACGTCATAAATTCAGCATCAGGGAAGCCATTGATATCGAAGACAAAAATAAAGTTCATTCAGTTTTATTTGTTTTCATAACAATTAGAATTAGAATTTTAATTTTTATATTTAAAGCTTAAAGCGTATTTTAATTACTTTCTCAATAAAATTTAATTTATTATTAACCAAAACAGACTGTTCGAAACAGAAAATACCACTAACCCAAATGACTTCTTAATACGTATATTTTGATTGGTTTTGGCCCGCAGCCAAAAAAACCGTTGCTGACGCTTCCAGTAAACTCTGTCGTAGGTACCACCTCCCGCAGACGATCCCGCAGTAACCAGTATCTCAAATAATACAAATAAACATCAATATTGAGCATCATTTTTCTCTAAGAAGGCTAAAATAATCTAAAACCTAGATTGTGGTCTTGGAAAGAATTTCTGTAAATTTGCTTCGTAAGATCAGAAAGATACTGAGCAAATTCTCAAAGGTAGGGACTGGTGTTGCAGATTCATTGAAGATTATAAGAGATATTATATATAGAGGGAGATATTTTAGGTAGATTTACAGTCTGTTCACTTTAAAGCAGGCACTTTAAGGTGTTAGCGACTCCTTCCTTATTTACGATTGCAACGTGTGATATCATCGTGCATATAAAACTGGAGAGGGGGGGGGGTAAAATTAGTTAAAATTAAAAATTCGAACTTTTTTTTCGCAGCTGTAATTGCCATGTTTATGAATCAGGCTTTGGGAGAAAGAAATGGCTTTGAAGTGCCTTTGCTAGAATAATAGATTATAGATGTGGAAGGTTAGGTTAGGCTGAATTAATTGACCAAGGCAAAGCACATAAGGGTTATGTAACTAAAGGATGCGTTGCTCTTGGAGAACGTTTTAAAGGAGAGTGTCCCATAATGCAGCCAGTCTGTTGACTGGAATTTGAGCTCAGATTGAATGACTAATTTTCAGCAATTTTACACACTAGGCCAGTAGTATATGAAAGAGATACAGAAGGTTGGGACCAGGGAGTCTACGTTTACGATATTTTTCCTGTGTGTAGGCTGCAGTTTTTTTTTTTTTTTTTTTCGCAGCCGCTCAAAACATCATGTTCCTGAACCTGGATGCATTTTTTTTCACATTTCATACAGGTTCAAGTTGTATTTCTTTGCAGTCGTTAAAAGGATGATTATTACTTTCAATTTTCGCACTTTTTTTTTTTTGTGTGTGTGTGTGTGTGTGTGTGTGTGTAAAAGTGAAAATTATTTTTTGACTTCCCTTGGTTTAAGTATTAAAGCCCATTCTTCGTAAAAGCTCTCTTGAAATTTTTTTACGTTTAATTTTAAAGTTCAAGAACTCTCCACTGGAAATTAGCAATGTGGGTTATATATATTACAGATTAACTTATAAGCAAACGTATTACAAATAAAAAATATTAAAGAAAAATCAAAACTAAAACCTCGTATGGAATTTCGTTCATTTCGAGTCGAGCATGGAAGAAGAGTCAAATTTCGTTGACCTTTCTACTTTCTCTAATAACAAGTTGCCTATCGAAAACCTTTTATTCCATTCCTCAGTATTATGCTGAGTAAGATGTGCAGATGAAGATCACGAAGTGTAAGTGAAAAACAGAAAGTTTAATTCCTCTTTACCTGAGGCATTACAAGATAGATGATGAAAAGACATACATAGTGTATAAGGTATTTCTCCCGCCTTCTTAGCGAGCCGTCGTGGTGTAGTAGTCTGCACACTCAGCGCGTAATTGAGAAGTCCGTGGTTCGATTCCCGGCGAAGGCGTTGCTCATTTTTCATTTCTCCTGCTTCCAAAAAATACCTAATGTCTCTACAAGTGGTGTAAATAGAGGTATGCAAGGGATGCAGACGCATAGAAGCCAAGGCCTTAGAGAGTCCTTAGGTATTCTGCCGAGCTAGATTTACAAGTTTAAATTTTAAATTTAGAAACAAAATAGAAAGCGATTAGGATTTTTGCTTCTATAAAACATATATATATACAGTGGATGGACAAAAATATGGAAACACCTTGTGAAATGCATGTTTAAAAAGAAAGATTGATTTTAATGAAATATGTAGGTGGCGCTGGCGTTTTTGACTACTGACGCCACATATACAACTTCGTAAATGTGCTAAACAGTTCAGTTGTTGTCGGAGTACTGTTATGTGAGGTTGTCATAACAGACTTCGAACGTGGGCAAATTGTTGGAGCACGTATGGTAGGTGCTTCCGTAAGCAAAGTAGCCGAGGTGTTTAGTGTTTCAAGAGGTACTGTATCGAAGATTTATTCCGCATATTTGTAAAGCGGAAAAACATCATCTGCTAAATCACAGCGCGAACGAAAGTGTGTCCTGAGTGATCGTGACAGACGATCATTAAGGGCAATTGTGACGAAAAATAAGAAGACCACAGCTGCAAAAGTTACTGCTGAAATGAATGTTGTGTTACCGAACCCTGTGAGTACCAAAACAATTAGAAGGGAGCTTCATAAACAGGGAATTGCTGGCCGTGCTGCAATTGAGAAGCCCCTCATCAGTGATGCTAATGCCCGTAACAGGAAAAGGTGGTGTTTAAGTCATAAAGCCTGGACTATAGAGCAGTGGAAGCGAGTAATATGGTCTGACGAGTCTTCTTTCACATTGTTTCCCACTTCTGTCCGAGTTTACATCTGGAGAACGCCATCTCGAGCCTATAATACAGACTGCTTGTTGCCAAGAGTGAAACATGGCGGGGGTTCTGTTATGGTTTGGGCAGCCATATCGTGGTTCTCTGCTAGCCCCATGATAACTGTGTCAGGGCACATGACTGCCAAGACTTATGTGAACATTTTGGCCCATCAAGTTCATCCCATGGTACAAACTTTGTTCCCCGATGGTGATGGTGTCTTCCAAGACGACAAAGCCCCTGTTCACACAGCTCACATTGTCCAGGACTGGTTTTCTGAGCACGAGGATGAGTTGTACCATCTCCCCTGGCCACCACAGTCACCAGACCTGAATATTATCGAACCTTTGCGGTCTGCATTGGAACGGAAAGTGCGTTCTCGTTATCCACCGCCAACATCGTTATCTGAACTTGCCACCGTTTTGCAGGAAGAATGGTATAATATTCCCTTGGCAAACATACAGGAACTGTATTTATCCATTCCGAGAAGACTGCAGGCTGTTTTGGATGCCAACGGGTTTCCTACACCATATTAAGCAAAGAAACATGTTTTTTTAAAGGTGTTTCCATATTTTTGTCCAACCCCTGTATATATACATATGTAATATATTGGGAATAGTACGATGAGAGAATTTAATAGAGAAGCCATCATTTTATTTTCAGGATGTAAACAATTCTTTGGAAGCACATTCTGTAGTATGACATAGACAATGGGTGCAATCTACACCCCACAATTTTACATAAAACGCAACTGCATTTTTAGGACAATAGCATATTTAGAGTGCCCTCGTGCCGCTCAGACATTATACATTTACAAACATGCCTTCTCCGGGATTTGAGCCCGGACTCGGTAGTCAGCGCCGCAAACATTTTTATGACCAAAGTGTAAAATTTCTATTTCTTTTCTGGAAATCAGGGTCATGAAATTTCCCTCAAAGGTTAAAGTCACTCGAGATTTTTCTTAAGTAAAATTATATCTCTAGCCAGATCACTTCAGACAAGTTTTAATTAAAAGTACGTCTAAACAGTCAAATAAATTTAATGTTCTAAATACTCTGTTTGTGAATTTCTACATGCATGTATTCTAAGAATTTCATGTGAAATCAAAATCAGGTAGCTTAACCATTTTCGAATCTTGCATTTTGTTCAAATGATTTTACAATAATATTATGCATAAGGTAATCCAAATCCTTATGATATACTTTTTTACGCTAATGGCATTTAAATACTAAATGATAAATAGCATAAATATGTGGTTTATGCAGTTATTATATATATATGTGTGGTTATTATATGCATATTTATGTGGATATTACATGTGTCTAATACAAACTCACAATATGATGAATAATATGTTCTAAACTGTTATAAAAAGTTTAATTTATAGTTAATCTAAAATTGAAAAAAAAAAAAAAACTACATTCAGCCTTCTCTGAAAATTACGCTATTTCATAGAAACTTGTACACATAATGCATTTTTCTCGTGAGATAATTACGACGTAGAGAATATACTGAGAGAAAAGAAGAGAAAATTCTCTGGCGGTGTAATTTTTGAAAGGTCTAAATGTATTTTTAAAAAAATTGCAAGGGTTATTGTAATTTGCAACAAAACATAAACTAAAAGACTCTTAGGTTGTCAAAAGTCTATACGTGTAAACAGAAAGCCTTAGAACTGAAGTAATCAGAAATACTTTAGTTTTAAATGAGACAGTCCATGGGGTAACATTGCATTTGACGAAGGGTTTATTTTGAACATGGGGAAACACTTTCGGCCCTTGAATTCGGAGAGAAACATGTGTATATGTTTTTACTCAGAACACTAATACTCGAGGAGGTGTTCTATTCTTGGAAAAAACTTATTTCACATGTGTGTTTTATTTTTCCAGCAGTGGTTAAAAAAGTGAAGACGTCTCTTCAAAACCCAAAGAGTTCTTTATTCTCTGTATTTTAAGTCAGTATCGTAGTCCACTAATGAGTAAGTAAGTGGTAAAGAAACGATTCATTTTATTAAATTTGCAGGAAAATTATGAAATGCTTTTATTTAATTTACTAAAATGTGCTAAATATTTATTAATTGAATATTTTACTCGGAGGAGACTATATAAGAATGTTATATTTTACTCTTACACAATCCTCTGAGTCACTGTGTAGAAGTTGTTTACATAACATTTTATACGATTTTACTCACTTTATAATTGGATACTTCATATCACGTTTTGGATACTTCGTAACACCTTTTTAAGGCCCTTGTACAGTTTCAAGTTCTTGAGAAACATCAACTGTTTGGGATTCAAATCTGAAAGCTAAGAGAATCATCGCCATATTCGAATAAGAATACACAATTAGAATTAGATTCAGAATTAGATACTTATACCTTTTTAAGACACTTGTCTCAACTTCTTGAGAAACATCAACTGTTTGCGATTCAAATCTGAAAGCTAAGAGAATCATCGCCATATTCGAATAAGAATACACAATTAGAATTAAATATTCAGAATTAGATATTTATACCTTTTTTACGATACTTGTCTCAACTACTTGAGAAACATCAACTGTTTGGGATTCAAATCTGAAAGCTAAGAGAATCATCGCCATATTCGAATAAGAATAGACAATTAGAATTAGATTCAGAATTAGATACTTATACTTTTTTAACACACTTGTAGAAACTCAACTTCTTGAGAAACATCAACTGTTTGGGATTCAAATCTGAAAGCTAAGAGAATCATCACCATATTCGGTAAGAATACAGAATTAGAATTAATTTTCAGAATTAGATACTTAGTAACACCTTTTTAAGACACTTGTAGAGTCTCACAATCTTTGGAAACATGAACTGTTTGGTACTCAAATCTGAAAGCTAAGAGAATCATTGCCATATTCAGTAAGAATACAGAGTTAGATATTCAGAATTAGATATTTATACCTTTTCAAGACACTTGTAGAGTCTCACATTCTTTGGAAACATCAACTGTTTGAGACTGAAATCTGAAAGACAAGCGAATTATCGCTATGTTCAATAAGAAGACGGGGAAAATGAGAAGGGTGTAAAAGACCCTTTTATTAAACTCAGACAATTTAACAAAAGGCATTCCTTGTGCCTACAGAACCAGCCAGCATTTATGGCGTGACTTAAAAGGTAATGCATTCACTTTAAAACTAAGCTAAGTTGTAAGTAGGCAAAGGCTACATAAAAAGAGTGTGCGCAAATTGGCTCAAACCTAATATCGGGGTGACAAGCCTACTGGCGAAAATAACGCAACGCCGCAGACAGACTGCTATCAAGAGATTCAACTAGTAACGTGGTCTTCAGTAGACAGAACACGCTTTCATTCAACAATCTTATAAAAACTTCCATTAAATATTCTCTTTTTCTTTGTTTGAATACGCGCAAAACTTCATAACATTTTCTACTTTTCTAGACACTTTATAACTGTCTATCGTCAATAGTTGAGAGCGTAATTCTGACGTGACCTTTTTCGAGCACTCTTTGCTATGTAGTTGTTATGAATTTTGTACATATATAGATGATTTTAATGCAATTAATTATATGTGAAATTGTATTTTTGCTCTGTAATGTAACATGAAAAATCTAGAGCGATAAGCTATAGCGGAAAAGCAAAAATACAGAGAGGGGCATTGAGTAAATGGGTACCTCGGTAATTGGGCGAGATATCGCCGATTTGGGAACGGTTTTGCTGACTTATTTTGTAACCAAATTTGGCCAGAAATCGCCAAAAGTCGCCAAACTTTGAGACAGTTTTGTCCGGTTCTTGTATCACCATAATAGGTATCGTAACTGAAAAAATGTAATTGATCACTATGTTAGCTGCAACCATAATTTGACCTTCAATTGCTTTCCAGTAATTTCGAGAAGCAGAAAGTACTAGAAATATCTCGGCGGTCGATTGAAAACTATATAAGGCTGCAGAGAGCATCTGCTCTCAGTAGTAGCTAGTTATTGTCGTTGCGAGTTGTTAATTCAAGCGTGAAGTGAGATGTCTCTGGGTTGGCTTTCTCTTTAGATGCTCTTTGCATTGCGTTGTGTTTAACGTTCTTAGTAATTTGAAGTGTGACTACCGATTGCACTCTGTGATACTGTGAACACCTTTACGAGAATTTCTGTGGAAAATTCCAGAACTTTTAAGTGTTTCTTCTGATAAAAACAAATTTTATTAACCTGTCACGGGACTTGTGTGCATTCAATCTATTTCGATACAGCACGCAACACAGTAAACAAATGGAAATAAATTCTTCCTCTTTTAGATTCGAGTCGTTTTCCAAACAAATATCGCATAATAAAGAAATTTTCGCGTCCGGACAGGACATATACCAAGTTGGGCACATGATGTCAAAGCGGACGTCCACCGAGGTATCAGTGTGTATTGGCAGTACTGATGCTAGCTCAAATGTCGATTCTTTTTTTTGCTTGTTTGTTTGTTTTTCTCTTTTTTTAATTTTTAAAAATTATTATTATAATGATCGCAGATTTTGAAGAGAAAAACCAAGATAGTCGTTATATGGCAAGCATCATACGTATTATTTTTGTAGTAAAATTTCTTTCATCTCTCTACCTATATAACGAAACCTGTGCAATCTTTCTCAAAGAACATCGGAAAAGATCAAGATAAGACTTAATGATAATATCACAAGATACAGGCTAAATTGTGCGGACAAGACATAAGACCTGCTTAAGTATTTCCATGCGAATTATTAACACGGGTCCAGCCTGTAAAAGATAAAGTAATTATCATTAAAAAAAATCAAATTCTCTTTTTCTGGAGAACCTAATTATAGAAATTCATCGAAAATTGCGGTTTGAAATTCAGTGGTATAATTTATAATAGGACTTCACCGAACTCAAAAGTAGAACAAACTTTACCATTATCAAAACGAAGAGTTTGATGAACTGTTGCCATTACGAAATTAACAAATAAAATCGGAAATATCATCCTACGTTATTCCCCGTTTTGAGAAGTTCCGTCCAACTCAAATTCCTGGGAATAGTGATGCTCGCGATTATAGTATTATATTTAAAAAAATAAAAAATAAAAATAAAAAAAAAAAAAAAAAAAAAAAGGTCAATGGCTGCCAGATTCCTTCCGCGTAGGAAATATCGAATGATTCCATTGACGGATATCGACATGACATCATGTGTTAGTTTGTTAGAGCGTTTTCCTCTCTGATTCATTCATGAGAGTTTTCTTCACTTCCGCCGTGAGCGTAAGCAGCACTTCCGTTTGATGTTTAAAAATAATTCACACTATCATCTTTTTGTTTACATATCGGCCGAAAGAAATGGAACGTTTAGGTTGTAATTGCTAATAATAGCCATCAGATGTTTCTCCTTAATTATATCAGTGGTTAGGTAACCGGTGTTTCGCAAATTCCTTCATCGTTCGCCATTTTTAAACGAAAAAGTCCTGAGATTTACGTGGGTTTTCCAATATCTCGTATATTTTTTTATTTCATTGTTTTCAATATCAACTTTCGGTAAGTCTTTTTTCGCGTGACTCCAGTGTTTTGACTCATTTGTTAGTTCTCAATAGTCAAAATTTCTTGGACGGAACAAGAGCTTGTGAAGTTTAAGAATCTCGCAAATTCAGGAGAAGTCAAAGCCAGTCATTTGAGTTTCCCCTAACTTAATTAGGAGAAGGTCGAAGAGCTATTCTTACTGAAGAGATTCTGATCTTGTTAAAAAAATGAAAATCTTATAAGAGTCATATACAGTGGAACCTCGAGATACCAGTTTAATTTGTTCCAGCACTGAGCTCGTATAGTGAATTTCTCGTATCTAGAAACAAACTTTGTCATTGAAAATAATGGAAATCCAGTTAATCCGCTCCGCAGCGCCAAAAGTCTCATTGCCGTCTCATCTTCAGTTGGCGTACCTGGTGTTTTTCGGAGAAGGTCCAAGTACAGATTCTTAGCCTTAGCGCAAGTGATAGCTTCCGACTCCGAATCGCCTTTTTTAACTCCTTCTCGTTAATCCACATTAACAACAGCTTTTCAACATCTTCTACGAGTTTTGGACGGAGCTTGGTAACTCCTTTGGCCACATCGAGTTTCTTAATTTCTTCCTTCTTCTTCAGAATAGTGCAGATCGTCGATGTCGAACGACCATAAGTCTTTGCCAATTCCGTCACTCATACACCACGCTTATGTTCATCTATGATTTCTTTCTTAATTTCAACGGCCATGGCTTCCTTCTTTTTCTTTCAGCATTATCTGATGCAACAATCTTCTTGGAGGCATCGTGAAAAATTATTTTCACATTCAATGTAAAAAAAACAATTAACTCACAAGCGCACAAACACGTTGATCAAAGAACACTGAGTGATCTGATAAGGAGATTGATTACCAGTGTCGAGCCGGATCGGGAAACGCGACACTCTTACCCACAGCCTGGCTCTCTGCTCCTAACTCGAGTCAATGCTCGTATCAGAGACGAATTTTTAGCTCATACTTTCCTCGTATCTCGAATTCATTGTATATATAGGTGCTCGTATCTCAAGGTTCCACTGTAGCTAGTTTTCTTTCGCAATCCAAACATCCAAACATGATATATATTTACAGTATGGTGAACTCCCCACTATCTATAAGACGGATTAAGCGGACCCGTCTGTTAAAAAAGAAAAAAAAAAGAAAAAAAAAAAAAGAAAGGCTTTAGATTTTAAATTACGATTTTAGTTCAGATTTCAAAGTGGCATTTTTTTAACGTTTTGTGTGTTACCTTTATTTATTAGACATGTTCTTTTCACTTAAACCATAAAATTCAGTTCAACAGCAATGTCGCAAAATAAGTTTAAAAATGAGCATATCTTTAGAATTTCCGATACACAGTTCCGTGCGTTGGAGATGAAAAGGTTCCCCCCCCCGTACAGTGTTTCCATTGCTCGCTTTTAAATCGTTGAGTTTGTTAATCAAAAATTCGTTAAAGTTTTACAAAATATGAAATCGATAATAAAACAAATTTCAAATTTGGGCTTTCAGATGCCCATATTCGCAGTGGGATTACGTCATTCAAAATTGGATGGCTCTAGGTACCGTTGTTTTAACACAATGCGCGAAACATACACATCATGCAGATTCTTCATTGTTTAATTTCTTCAATATATAATACAGGGCGATCGTATTTGGTGGCAACGATTTGAAAAGTGATACGCCGTTTATAGAGTTCCGACGCAAAATCGCAAAACGAAAAGCAGTCTTTCAGGGATAAAGCCCCTTTGGACTAAAAAAATGTGTTTTCTGAAAAATCTGAAAGGTTTCAGATTTTATGGTCATTCAAAAGGATTTGTTAAGGTTTTTTAGACTCTCGTTGAGCTCGCAGTCTACCGGCCTGCTGTTACACTCATTCTTACTCATTCCCTTTCTTTTTTCTTTTTAGCTTTATTAGTAAGGATAATTTTCTTCGCAGTTAGGCCAATTAGAAATTTGACTTCTCCCATTTTCTATCTGCATCATCTAAATTACTCATCAGCTCGAACTAGTCCCGTTCTGTCGCCGTTTAACGGCTGCGCAATCCAACGTTTGTTCTATACACACCACCACTAGCATAGGAGCAATTCCAAAGACACCTTAAAGCCCACAGTGGATAAATGCTTGTGCACCACCACGATCCACGATGAATTCACCAGTCACTAATCATTGATGGTTACTTTCATGGCCTTGGAGGCGAGCTATATATGCTCTACATATAACTGAAGCATGAAATAATAATATTGACATAGAAAATACTGAGTGTGCGGTTATATCCACAACATAATCAAAGCGTTGAAGGCGAAAAAGACACAGTCTCTCGTTCTGTGTTTCACTGAACAATTCTACAGTTCAGCATTCCAAAGTTTTACGACAATTTATCCATTCGGGCCACTAGTGGGCTGTCTTGAGGATATTCATGAATGTTCTAAAGAGGCACCTACTACAGGACACGGAAAGTGATGCTTCAGAGTTGAGTTAAATATTGAGTTACTTGAGTGAATTCATGTAATGAATTGCCAAATGAAAGCTCCCTTATCGAAAATCCATAAACTTCAATAAGATCTCCATTTAATTTACAGAATGGAGAATGGCAGCAAAGAATGCGACTGATATTTAGATTTTCGAAGATTTACTAGGTTACCGTTTTTATATTATGTTTAGGCAAAGGTTTATGGGAAAGCCATTGAATTAGTTAAAATATCAAAGAGTTCTTTCAGAAAATATAAGATGATCTTCTTTACAACCAATTAATCCACTTCTCGAAGGAAGTTTAGCAGTAGAAGAATTTTCATGACGTCATTGGTGGGATGACGTAAGCGGTTTTTGGAAACTAAGATGATTCGCTTCGTAATGAAACCATTCTTTCGATGTGAACGCAGTGCAGGTAAAATAACTGTAGTACGTTCCTACGGCTTCCAGCGATTACAGAGATGACAATCTAGGGAGGGGTTTGACGTTTGAAAACTAAATTTCAGTTGAGCATTAGGATTCGGCTAGGATCCGAGTTTGGGCCAATAGCTCTTCAGGAACAGAAATCTCACTAGAAGCGAAAGCCAAAGGGCAAGAATTTCTCTTGCTGGTTAAGATCCGAAACGTCTCGTGATGGCAGATCGAGATCGGACTCAAATTCGCATTCTTCTTGGGGAGTTAGTTACGTATTCTAAGTAACATGGTATGTACTTGGCAGTAACTATATTCTAAGTAACATGGTAAGTACTTGGTTAAGATCCGAAGCGTCTTGTGATGGCAGATCGAGATCGGACTCAAATTCGCATTCTTCTTGGGGAGTTAGTTACGTATTCTAAGTAACATGGTATGTACTTGGCAGTAACTATATTCTAAGTAACATGGTAAGTACTTGGTTAAGATCCGAAGCGTCTTGTGATGGCAGATCGAGATCGGACTCAAATTCGCATTCTTCTTGGGGAGTTAGTTACGTATTCTAAGTAACATGGTATGTACTTGGCAGTAACTATATTCTAAGTAACATGGTAAGTACTTGGTTAAGATCCGAAACGTCTCGTGATGGCAGATCGAGATCGGACTCAAATTCGCATTCTTCTTGGGGAGTTAGTTACGTATTCTAAGTAACATGGTATGTACTTGGCAGTAACTATATTCTAAGTAACATGGTAAGTACTTGGTTAAGATCCGAAACGTCTCGTGATGGCAGATCGAGATCGGACTCAAATTCGCATTCTTCTTGGGGAGTTAGTTACGTATTCTAAGTAACATGGTATGTACTTGGCAGAAGAGAGAGCTATGTAAAGAAAATTAAATGGTGCTTAGCTTTGGTAAACAAAGGAACAAATTGCACCAACTCTCACCTCCAGTCTTTTATCTCTGAGTGTAACGGACTATGTCTTGCTAAACATCTGCAAGGGAAAAAAAAAAAAGCAAACATTTTATCGTAAATCATGCAGCATTATAGGAGTCCTCTGTAACTATAGTACGAAATTCTATGTATTGTAAGGCTGTGATTTTGTTATAAATGTTTCAGTTCTGCTGGAATGTTTCTTTGTGTGCGGTGTGGCAAATGACAGTTTTTCCATGGAATAGATAATAACGCTGATAGCTTACAGAGGTATGGCTGCCAATTCCCTGTTTTACTGTACCATCTACGGAGATGTTGGTGTAGCAGGCAGCTTTGCATTTCAAATTCTTTTGTTACAAAGTCCTGTTACAAAGTATCGTGAAAAAACAGTACATCAATGTGCTGGCAGGATAAAGGCAAATTATCTTTCCTGATGCGCGCATGCGTTGAATGATTAATTTCAAGAATGAATGAGCCGATATATGGCCTCACTGTGTCTCCTGTAAACATTAAGAAAGTCGATTCTTGTTTCAAAAAGACAAACCTACAAAATGTTTAAATAATCGTATAAGCGAAGTGTTGCACATCTGCAGAACACTCTTTGAAACACTAACAACCATCTACGGAGAATACAAAAATACGCGTGGTAATTTATTAACCAATCAAAATGATATCGAAATCGAAAGTAGTATATTCTGAATTTAAGATTTTGTCTTAACACAGCGCAAATAAGCTTCTACTTTCTCTGCAAATAAGACGCTGACGCGGTGGTCTTCCTTACCGCAGCGATATAAAAAATACAAATGTTCTGAAACAGGCACGATTAATGTGCCAAGCTATTTCTAGCCGTATATGTCAATACATATTTTTTGCCCCCTTGGGTGCCCAGCACATTCATCATCTTCCACACTGTCCCTTTCCCTTGAAAACCGCTTATGCCATTCAAACACATGTGCACGAGACAAAGTTTCATCTCCATAACCCTCAGTTAACGTTTAAAATGTTTCCTCCGTGGCTTATTTCTTAAGTTTCCCAAGAAACATGATGTTGATTCGCTGTTCGATTTTTACATTACACATTTTTCCGGCAGAATGCAGTTGCACGTGTTCACTGAATAACGCAGTACTCCCCACTGGCGTCGTCGGTTAAGTCGAAATTGGCCGCATGGATAGAAGAGGTGTGGGACATGACGACACCAAAACAGTTATTGCCAATTTTACTCTGTTTTTAAGCTACAAAGTCTCGTTTTTTTTTTTTTTTTTTTTTTTTTTTTTTTGTGTGTGTGTGTGTGTGTGTCATACCTCGTATATTTCCATATAATGGTTAATTTACGCTAAGACAAAAAACATATATGTGTGTATTTGTTTTTATAAACAAATGTGTATATGTGTGATAATAAATTGGTATGATGAGGGAATTTAGTAGAATAGTTCACTAAAAATCCTCGCTGGAGTAGTGAGGACGGCGACAGTAGAGGTCGCCGCTTTTTCGGATGGCCAAGAGTCTCCTTTCCCCATCGATGACGACTAGCTGATAGCTTTGCACTTTGTAATCGATTACGAAGTCTCGATACTTTGTTTACGTTTTAGGCGGAATTGTGGAAAATTTTGCGGAACGGAAAAGGGCCTTCACCTTCATATTTTATTTTATTTATTTATTTTTTTGCGGTATACGAGACTGGGCGCAATGCGAATAAATCTGTATGATACACAGAAACTTGCTCGTATTGCTGATACAATGATCAAGAGTATTGATATGTTTAGTTCATTTCTGTTGTTAAAATAAAAAACCGCAATTGTGCATGTAATGAGTGTAAACAATAATGAAAATTTAGATATGTCTGTATTGTTGACTAAGTAGTAATAATGCCTGATTGTAAAATATATATTAGACTACTGATTGTATATGTACGATTTAAAGTAATAATTACGTAGGGTAGAACACAGCAAAAGAATCACTGAATATTTATTTATTTGAATGACCCGTAATTTTTGTTTTGTTCATAGGGATATATCTTTTTTAGGTGATATATCTATTTTAATATATTGTGTACTTAATTGTGTGTGCATATATATACGAATAAACGGGCCTTAAAACTTGGGTTGATTTAGTAAAAAATTAAATATAGTATAATGTGTTATTATAAACATTATAATACTATACCACACAAGCACTTTCTTATATATGTAATATAATCTTAGAGAAATACCAACTGAATCCTTCTTTGAATATCTATAATATTCTCTGACTGTGTTGTTTCATATACAATGATCAAGCAAAGACAGCGTTAAAATTTTGCTCCGAACAGCTGAGATGCGTGTCTTAAATTTTGTACTAAACAGCACAAACTTATGTCTGGGGGAAAGAAATTTATAAATTTTGTTTTGTCTACGATTTTCATTTCTCTACATCGAAAAATTATACTGGGGTGGGGGCACCACTTCACTTGACATTTGATTTCAAGTGGCATCTGATGTTTTATGTCAATAAAAATATGACAGTTCATCCTAATTTTAATCTCTTCTTTATTGTTAGCTTTTAAGAAATTTGCTTCTTATTTGCATTTTGTTCTCTTTCTGTCAGTAGATGATATTAAGGATTTGGTTTTTATTATTTAACCATACTCTCCAATTTCTTTCTGTTGCTTCTCATGTAGGCACATGTTTCTTTTTCATTCTTGCAGCAGATATTAAGATGTGTAGTGCTTCAAGTGAACTAATATTTTGTGGATTTTTGTTTGCTATTGATTTCTTTTTAAATTATAATCCTGCTTAGTGTTAAGATTTATGCGCTGTTTATATCTGGTAATTAATAATAAAAAAACTATGTATTTTCATCATTTTGTGTACATTTTAACCATGCAATTATTTTTGTATGCGAATAAATTTGTATTTATTGACTTTTCTTTACACCCAATTATTCCTAAAGTATATATGCTATGCTGAATGCATTATTTCAGATTCAAAATGTATACACAGAGAGATGCATATCACACTATGATGATAACAAAAGTGGTAATTTAATAACATTGACATCAAATATCACCTAAGACAACCACTTCCATAGAAAAGTTTTTGTAGCAGCTGTGTCTGACTGTCTTACAGAAGTGTTTTGTGATTTAGAATTAACTCGCTGTAATACTGATGCAATTTAAGGTTACTAATATGTGCATTCAGCTGTTTTTCTTTATTAGTTCAAACAACCCATGTTATTGATCAAAAAGCAATACCTTATTGTTAGTCATATTATAAAAATTAAAAAATGGCTTTTGGAAATTTTCCTCCTTATGCAATGATTTCCAGTTTGGTAAAAAAGCTTTCATAAGTTGATCTTACTATGGGCACATATTGAATTTTATTTAGTGTTAAAAATCATTTCTATGGTATATGTACATATTTTTACAGTTTTTAAAATACTTCAGAAATTCATTATCTCATGCCACAAGGCATGCATAAAATAAACTTATTTCCTTGTACTATTATTAAGCTGTCCAGAAGAAGCCTTTTTTTGACAATGGATCACTGAAAGTTATGCTGTATCTTTATGTTAATTAGAAAATAATTTTGGATAATAAAATAAATGTATTAGAAAAATATTATATTAAAATGATATTTTTAAAACACATAATTAAATTAATGTATTCTAATACATTAATTTAATTATGTGTAATTAATCTGTAATTTAAAGCAAACCTTCGTTCTTCAACTACATATTCATTTCCGATACCCAAAGGCTAATTCCATCATAATAACTTGTATTTTAACTCGTCATTATTCAGCAAAACTTTTTGATTAAAAAATTCTGTATTCGTCCTTTGTGATAAAAGCCCAAGATACGAACCTCCACCATCTGCAAAATGCATGGCTCTCTTTGTACAGGATCTCTGTGGCTGTTACTGGAAGCCTAGAGTACGTTCAAGCAGTAGTAAATAGGCTTCCTTATTCTCCGTTTATTTAGTGTGTGATATATTTGTTTGTGTGTGTTTATTTGATAGTGTGTCTGTATAAATACTTTTGTCTGCCATTGGAAATAAAAATATATGCATTACAAATCCGAGTTATTAAGTATATTAAGGCTGTTTACATTTTTCATTCCAAAACATATATTCAATTAAAATACATTATGCAATTTGTGTTCATCTACATTTGTTAATGTTTAATTAATGCCAACAGAAACATGTTCGCATAAATTTCTCTAAGTAATTTAAACATGAGGTTGTTTAAGAAGGCCATTTTTATCCATTCATTTACTGAAATATTTGCATTACTTCTTATATATTAAAATTTACATATATTATGTACTTTTTTCAGTAGACAATCCAAGAATATTCTATATGTTAAAATGTATGGTATATGCAATAATTCCCCCCCCCCAAAAAAAGAAAAAAAAAAAAAAACTTATCCTCTATTTGTGATCTTATTATCTGATTGTGTCTTCTTCAAAATACACAAATAATCTGATGGAATGAAAATATTTTGGTCATTAAAACTTTTTAATCACTGCTCTTTACATCTACATTTCTTTTTTCACATAATCTGAAGTTTTCGAGTAGTCTGAAGGTTTTCAAACTGTGTTTCACAGAAATTTTAGATACCATGCAACTCCTCTAGGGCATCTGTAAGTCAAAATTTAAAACAATTTTTAGTATCACTGGACATCAAAATGAAATACTTGAAATAATCTTTGAAATTCTCTTATTATTGTTAAAAAATATTAAGCAGATTTTTGTTTATGATTAAATTTATAATGAAATAATGAATTTCTTTTTACTTTCTGCATAAAATGCACAAATTTTATATTTCAATTCTTTAACATTTATTTTTCTGAGGATAGAAATTCTTCTATAGAAAAAATTACAATTTTAGAAGTTTTTCTGAATTTAAAGATTTGAAGACAACCCTGTTATAAGGGTTTACGATTATAATGTGAATGACCCAAATAATTGTAAATGGCCTATGGCCATACTTAATATACATATTATTTAAATTGACATGCTTTACCTGTAATGTACATTTGTGACTTATGTTATAATTTAAGTGCACCAGTTTACTCACACTTATCTGTATTGTATGTATGTAGTATTATATGCATCTCTAGACTCAGGTTAAAGCTAGCTCGTTTTCCCTTTCTCAGCTTTCCCAGATGACATTTTTGGGTCTTTACTGGAACTCGACGCACACTTTATTTCGGCTAGAATAACCACTTATCTCACTCTTCTTTTATTCAAAAATTATAACATACTAATTTGGGGAAAAAATTATATTTTATGTTAGTTACTCATGACAACATTCGAAACAACCTATATGTTCGACAAGGGGTAGGGGTCTAGGAAAGCCACAACTTTTTCAATGAACTGGATGAATAAATGCAGCCCTGCCTTTTGTTGTGTTTTATGCATTTATAAATTTCTACCTGACTGTTTATTCTTTAATTCTATATAACACAATTAATCGATGCTTGTTTCTTGTATGGAATTTTAACATTAATTCTACATAATAACATGAGTAATCTTTTTTTTTTTAAATTGTATTTTAGCATTATTAAAAAACACTTTGGCACTATGAACTGAGAATATCTGTCAATCTGTCTTCTACGTTAATTTACAATAATATAAATGTGAATATCTGAATGGAGTTATATTGAAAGATCTACTGGATGCTATGATTCCATGATGGTCAATCCACCACATTGGAAATATTAAATCAAACAATAAGTACAGGAAAAGATTCAGCAAGACAATATATCCTCTTTTGAATGAATACATTTAACTGTAGTTATTCCATATGATGTATTATACAACACCCCAAAATCATGGAAAATAACTTTCTAAACCGAGTTTACAGTGTAAAAAAAGTAGTGGAAAAATGTTGTAGTCATGTAACTGGGCTATCTAACATAAAAATTACAGCATATTACACCAGTGTTCTTACCTTTACTGCATATTACAACCAAATAACTACAATTAGATATGAGAAAGAACAGGCAGTGTCAGTACAACCAAGAGTAAAACTTTTACAGAGTTGCTAATTTGAAAACAAGTGAACCTGTAAAACTAACCCTGCATACTGGTTTGCTTTAGATGCATTTGGTAACCAATATGCCGTAAGTCTTTACCAGATTCAGTTTTGAGTGCATTAAATACTATATTGCTCATATGTCTTGATCGTGACAATCAATGCAGCTGCAGCATTATTGAATAGAAATAAGTTATATATGACTCTCAAATAAGTGTTTGTAAAGTTGTTCAGGAAATAAATATTACTAAATAATAACATGTATTATGTTTATTGAATTGTACAAAACTTATATGTTATACTTTGAATTATCGTCAATTTTAATTGTCTGAAATCTGGTATTTGATAGTATATAGTTGTAGCAGTTTTTTCACTATAAATTCTGAAGAATCCGAAAATAAATGCACATACTAAAGTATTTCAAGTATGATAATATTCAGTATTTAAGATTATCCTAAAAGTATGAAATTTATTATTTTATTTGAAAATAAGTATTAGTGTATCCATGGCATGCAGGTCCCCGAGATTACTCTATTATCCACTCATAGGTGGGGGTGTCACCTTTGCCAAAGGCTCTTTGTAGCCTGCTTTAGGTTTTATACTAATTTTAATTACTGGCCTTCTACTGAAATGGTTTCTTTATGTATATCCACCTTTATTCCAACTCTGGTATTTCTACGGCGATGGAGGTTTAGTTGACCATACTTCTTGACAATTCTTTTACTTTTTTTTAGTTTAATTTTTTTTTCAATTTGAAGCGGTAGACCAGTATATTCATCTCGCATAACTGTTTCTGAAGCAGACTCGAAAATCTCCTTCAAAGAGTTGGCTACATTGTGTAAATTTTCGCTATCTAAATTCCAAAGGAGTGACCGAATTGATCTGTAATTTGCATCACACTCATTGATCAAATTTCTTTTTTTACTCAACGTTGCTTCTTCAGATATGGTGGGTAAATTATCTGATGTTCCACCTGAAGGAGTTTCAGTTGATGAATATTTTCGTTTTCTGGTGCCTGAAATACTTCTTGAGACTAAATCTTCATCAACTTTGAAAATAGGTGTTGAAAATAGCCATTCTGCAGTACATTCCAAACTCCAGGCTGGAAACTTCATGCCAGCAAACACAATATGCTTGCACAGCAATCGGTTTCTTCTGAAATCTAAGCACGTGCATTGACACCGTTGTTTCTGTTCATCAAACGTGACAGAATAAACTGCATCATGCTTAGTTTCAGAAGAAACTTTAAAGAAGCCATGTGAAATTTTTTTTATACTACCCACATAAACTTCAGCAGCTCTTAATTTTGTTTTTATGTGATCAATTAACCATTTTGGCTTATTGATTAAATAATTTGGTACATGTTCATTGTATAACCTGGCCTGCGAAAGCATACTCAGATTTTTTCTGACGTAAATTCTATATCTTTCTGGCAGAAATTTCTCAACCAAGATCTTAATTATTTCAGACAGCATACAGTTTTTATATCCCTGAAGATATCTATATTTTAGTTCCTCATTTAAGCGTTCAACACCATTGTTCGAGTTTATGAATAAGTCATTTGGTTTGTAAGCCAAAGCCCATCTCTCAATTTCCTTGAACCATGTTAATTCAAAATAATCTTTCACAGCTTCATATTGGTTCCATGATTTTAATACCTCTATTGCTGCAACCATTTCATCTTGAGTTGGAGCATTTGCTATGGCACGTAATTTACACAAAAGCTCTTCTTTGGGAACCACTGCATTCTTTTTCTTAGAAGCCCATCTTGACTATGCCTGCTCTCGATGGAAACTACATATAAAAACCTTAATTCCTGTAAAGACATTTTCCAAACTTGTAATTTCTTCCATTGCAAAATCAACCATCCCATATTTTGGTCTAACGAGAGGCGACCAATTTTTAATAATTATAAGAGCTTCTTCTAATGCTTTGGCTGTTTCATTTTGTGTAATTATTATGCTCACTATTTGATAGTTCACATTTGTTTTGACAACTAAAAAATAAAGTGGGAGAGCATACTTACAGGTTCGATAGGTCGCGTCGAGAAGAACAAGATTAGAACCATATAAGACATATAAATTTTTCATTTCTTCACTTTGATATACAAATAGCAGATTTAGTTTTGAATCTGTAAAGTCATTTGGCTCAGTACCATCATATGTATTTTCAGTACATGGTCTAAAAAAAACAGAACACTTGGAAGTATCCCAGCTATTTATTAACATTTCTGTATTTTCCTGGTCAATTTTACTAGTTCTAATATTGGATTTTGCTTGGCTTATTATTTTCCTTATTGCCTCCATTTCTGGATAAAATCGTCTGCGCGTTTTATCAGTTTCTCCCAATTCAGTTGAAACGTATACTTCTAATAGCTCTGCAATTACAGTGGCATTGCATTTTCCATTCTTAACTTTAGAAGCTATGAAATGCCGCACTCTAGCATCTATAGGTTCTATTACTGCAGCCATGTTACCCATTAGATGATTTTGATGATCTTGGCTATTAGGTAAATTAAACATGAAAACTTCTTCACCAGCAATACTATCTTTATTGGCTAGTTTTTCCTTAATTTTCCGAGATATCATAATCTTTCTTTTTCGGGTTGGCACTACCTGTAATTTAAACATATTTATCACAGTAAAATTTAGAAATTCCAGCACAGTCATCTAAAACTAATTATTGATAAAGGTTCAATTTTAAAAACTTTCTGTTCATAGCAAATTATTCAAAAAAAAAAAAAAAAAAAAAAAAAAGAGAGGAGTCATTTCTTTCCTTTAAAAAAAGCTGTAAAAAGGATCTTCCATTTTTATAACAATAGATCAAATTACTTCTTCAAAGAAACATAACCAATAAAACTTCACTTTGAACAACTTATTTCTATTTGTAGCAAATTGGTTAGAATATAATTAGCATAAAAAGCCTTTATTTCTGGCCTGAAAACATCATTTTATTTGCATGTCAATTACTGAATTATTTATTTAGGAAAATATTACTGTTAAAAACCCTCTTTTGGCCAAAAAAAAAAAACTATTTAGAAAAATATGTTGAATAAAGAGACACAAAAAATCATTTCTCTTTTTTACATTGTGACTCTAAAAATACCTTTTGTTTTTATGTCAAAAAGTATGTATACTTTATCATAGAATACCTTCAATACATCTTGCTCATACGTGACAGAATTATATTTTTTCCTTAAAAAAAAATTCTCTAACATTACTAAGACCATCTTAGAACAAAAAGTTAAATAAACTTCTACCTTGAACTGAGGCATCCTGTACATTCGGGTAACATTAATTACAGCTGGACAATTAACTTTTTTAGTTGTCTGGTTCTTGGAATATGCTTTACCAAAAGCATGATCAGTTTGACACTAAAAGAAAAAAAAAAAAAAAAAAAACACACACACACACACATATATATATATAATCCAAGAGGTGATATTTTTGTATAAATTTTTAAATATAACAATGTTATTTTACCTTTTCATTTTTTTCTTTAGCATAATTTTCCTTTTGACGTTTATTCAGATCTTTTCCTTGATGGCAAACATAGGTTTTTCGCCCAAAGTGGAAATAGGGAATATCATCTAACCAGTTTAATCGTAAATCTGGAGTTAGTTCAACTGGAAAGAAAATTTTGATTTAGATCACAATCTGATAAGCTTTGATTTTTAAAAGAAAGAAATTACAGATCTCTATAAACATATTATACATTTAACATTATACTTTGATTTTTAAAAGAAAGAAATTACAGATCTCTATAAACATATTATACATTTAACTGTCTCTATATATACTACATACTGTAGACACTGCTTAATGTATTGCAGCTGATGTCGTGTATATTGGCTATTGAATTTCTAAGTTCTGCTCTTTCATATATGGAAACATAAAAAATGCATCATTTGCTGTAATTTTATTTGCTCAATTTGGTTAATATAATCAAAATATTATACAATAAATTTCTTAAACTGAAGAACGAAAATGATTTTAATCAAGCATTTAGAAAAAAGCGCAAAACAATAAAATTAAAAAAAAACTTAATTTCATACGAATTTTCAATAGCTATTGATTTGGAAGGGCTTCAGCACAGTTCCCTCTTCTTCAAAAGGGAGGTAAAAATTCCTGAAAACATCTTTGCCAAAATACACTTGCGTTTTTGCGCAATTTCAGATTTTACATTGGCAAAATCTCTTTAAACAAGGATGCCCTCCAAGTATTAAGATTATAGGTATAGAATTGGTCCAATAAATTTCAGAAACATTATGCACTACTCAAATGAACTTTTGCAATGAAGACTGTAAACAATTGATAAACAAACTTTTATTTTTCCTAATTAAAATGTTAAGAAAGTGGCTAGTTATATTTATAGTTAATTCAATTCCTATTTTAAAAGATACTTTTCTCATCATCTTATATTATCAAAAATGGGCAAATGTAATCACATTAAGCAGCACCTACTGCAAACATAGAGAGATATTAAAAGCATTAAACTATTATGTAAAAAAATTATGTCATTTTGTCTCATATTAAAATTATATATGCTAGGTAAAGTATAGAATGAGCTAGCTGCCTTACGCAAAAGGGATGCCTTTGAGAAGGTCTAATGGGAAACTGTCTTGTATTCACTTATATATATAAGGAGAACAGGAAAATTCCCATGCAGCTAATCCATTCAACAGTATTTGTACCTTGATCAAACATCCAGTATTCAGCTATCTTATCTGCTAGTCCATTGGTGCTAAGAGTCAAAATAGACAACTTTTTTTTTACACACAAGATAAGTGATTTTACACACAAGATAAGTAGCATTCATTGACTAAAGAAATATATATATCACATCACTAAAGAAATATATATACATTTCAGAAAACTTTCCTGTTTTCTAAAATTCAATATCTTTATTATTATAACTTCCTGATATTTCAATGCATTATAATTTTATGGTGAACTATTACCTGAAAATAAAACAGAATATTTTTTGAATTGGTAGTGTTTATTATAAGGTTATTTTGAAACATGTTGTTAATGATAAAACTAAAGAATGGATTTTCTTTATAGACTATTAAATGATTATATTTCAAATCAACAGACTGCATTCATACACTAAAATAGGATGAAAAATATAGTAGTCATCGAGACAAATGTCGAGTTTCTCAAGAAACAACAATAAAAATTTTCAAATCTAACACGGTATATCTTGTTTAATGTTTAATATAGTACGGAATGTTTCGTGAAGCATCAGCTATTTAAAAAAAAAACATGCAATACCTGACAATGAAACCAAATAAAAATCAAACATAACGCTATTACACGTTATGCAACAAAATTAATGAATATGAACGTCTATAAACCCTTTTTTCAACTTGGACCGAATCTCGCAACATCAACTAGATCGTACGCAATAAAATTAATACAAATTAGTGCTGATAAGTTCTTTGGAACAAAATGGCCAAATATCAACTAAACAACCAAAGAAAGCATTTACATTCTAGAGGATTTTTATTTACTCATTACATCTTCAAAAATTACTTACTCTCTTTATCGAATGACTTTCCATAGTAGTAAACATATTTTGTTACAGTTTCTACTTCGTGTCTGCGAAGTATTTCTTTAAATTCGCTCCAAGATTTCGCAAAATTCATTTTGCCTCTAAACACAAAGGTTCATACACGAGACGGACTTTGAAACTCGTAATCGATAAACCGGCCATTACCCTATCGTTGACACAAGTCTTTCTATCGATGGGGAAAGGAGACTCGCGCTTGTGACTCTTGGCCATCCGAAAAAGCGGCGACCGACAGTTAGATAGCTTGAAGTTGCTGCGTTGTAGATAACTGAAAATGGCTGGCATACTTGTGACATCTTATTAGATGTAACTTTTACAGAATGAAAATCGTTCGATAATCTGAACATCTCTGTGTTACGTATCGATTCTTATCAATATATGTTATTGCATAACACATCTCCTGACATGCATAATGTGGGCAATCTGCAGCGTACAATTTTCAATTACACAGTTACATTTCTTTTTAAACAAAGGGGCAATATAACCAAGCGAGAGACTTGGCTTATTCAGGCATAACTAACCAGCAAAAGAGATAATGCTCACTCCAACTCCAACTCTCGCTGTATGCCGTGATTAGCACGAAGATTTCGAGCTGTCTTAACTTCTGGTGCCTTATGGCACTTCAAGTAAAATGATTACCAAGCAGTTGGTCCAGAAGGACAGAATGGAGGATGGCAGAGGGTCATGACCACTTTGTCACGACCCTCTGCAGTCGACATCACACCTAGTTGAGTAGCATTTCAGATAGTTGTGTTGAAAGTTACAAAGTGGTGCAAATAAAAGGTAAAATAAAGCAAAATCATTATTTAAATATAGTACATAAATACGTCATCATGAGTAAGAACAAGAATTCAGTATTCAACGCCCAGTGGAAACAAGTTACAAAAGTTGAGACTGAGAAGTCACGTGATGCATGTGGGCAGTCTTAGCAATAAGAATGAAAAGCATATGCATTCCTACTTATTTTAAAGCAATTAATATGGCCTATCAGTGAAAGAAGTAATAAAAATTTCTTGAGTATACGTATTTACAGCACATAGTCCAATAGTAACAAGCGTGGAATATACAAGATTGCTGGTCACCTGGGTCATGTGGGAGGTCACCCACCAAGTAGTGACTCTAGCCATATGGCATGGGATACTGTCAGTGGTCGATGATCTATGAAACATCCTCTGGCCTAGAAAATGGTGCAAAATCATTTAACAGGAACCGAAATAATGACTGATGTGGTTCTTGAATTGTAGCAAGACTCGCAGACATGTTTGGAACTTGTAGAATAATTAGAACTGGAAGCAGGTAATTTTGAAATTAACAAGCTTCTTTTGAGTGCCGATGAAAAGCTTAACTGACGACTTTATTCATTTGGAGGCATTCCGAAATTACTAAGACGACAAGTAGATCCATTATTGGATAAAGCTTTAAAAATTTAAAAATAATTTCCTATTAAAAAAAGATTAGCAGTCAAATTACGTCATTTACAAATATTAGAAATTTTAAATATGTAAACACTTTATAAATGCACGAAATGTATATTGCAATCATTTATTACCAAACAAGTTCGTGCAGAGAGTCAGACTGGTAGCATATAAACACTCGCAGATTTACGAAATCTCCAGCTGCGGTGTGATAACTTTCCCGCAAAGCGGGTTTAGGGTTGCCAGGAAATGGCAAGGAAAGGCAGGGTTGCCAGATTTGGGACAAAATCGCCCATTTGGCGACGTTTGGGGACAAAATTGGTGATAAGTTGTAGACGGAGCAAGAATATTCTGGAACGAATTCTTACCGGTTTACCCCATCATGTTCTCGAAGGCAGATCAAAAAGCTATGTAAACTCTGCCTGTACGCGGAGTAGGGTGTATCGAGTGCATCTTGAGTGTATTGTAAGTTTTATTGTGACGAGCATCTTGAGTGCGTTGAGCTCCGACGGCGATCGACCGAGTCGGGAGCTGTACATTAGTGTTTTGCCGTGAAGCTCTCTTCACCGTCATAACCTGATAGCCGAGAGGCTCCAGCTTGTTTATCGTAGTTTTTCGACGATTGTAAACGTGTCTTTGGATCTCTCCTGTGAAATAGTGGCGAATAAATTGTGTTTTGATTCTTCAAGTGCTGTCGTTAATCATTCCAAATCCACGAATCCGGTACAACGCAACAATATTTATGATACTGAAATGATTCCACAGGCAGCTTCTACTGCTATTATCGGGGTAAGCTCAAATGCTTCGTATGACCAGGGCCGGATTAAAACATTTAGAGGCCCTAAACACATAAAAGATTCTGGAGTCGCCACATGTTGGCGGAGAATCATCATCCACCACGTTTTAGTTCGGGCGCCACTGCAGAGACATTAGATTTTTTTAAAAAACAGGTGACAGGAAAAATGTGCAATGCTCTCGCCGGGATTCCAGCCTGGACCTGTCGAATACGCGCCGAGTGTGCATAGGTTAGTGATGGGCAACTTCGGTACATTCTTGTACCCAGTACGAGAGTGACGGGTACAGACAAGTACCCGGTACAAAATACCCGTTACTCAAGTAACCGTTACTTTGAAAAGTACCGAAAACCGATTTCAAGTACCGAGTACCGAAGTAACGAAATAACGGAGTAACGGTTTGCTGTACCGTAGTACCCTAGTAACGGTTTGCTGTACCGGAGTACCCTAGTAACGATTTGGAGTACCAAAGTACCCTAGTAACGATTTGGAGTACCGAAGTGCCCTACTAACGATTTGGAGTGCCGAAATACGCAGCTAACGATTTTGCGCACTGAAGGAACTCTGCCACGTCACCACGTGTTTGATTTTATCTGTACGGAATAAGATTTTGAATATCAGAAAATATGTCAACTACCGAAGTGTCTGAGGAGCAGACCATTCATGGACACAAGGAGCGCATATCACCATTTCGCAAATACAACCAGATACTACTGTCCTCGTACCAAAACCGAAGTGAGCTGAACCCTCATCGATCCTCCAGTAACGAATGCCGAAATACCGAGAAGAGACGCATATTTTCGTTACAAAGTAACGAATATCGAAAAGCACCCGTTTCGGTACAGAAGTAACGAATACCGAAAAGTATCCGTTTCGGTACAGAAGTAACGAATACCGAAAAGTACCCGTTTCGGTACAGAAGTAACGAATACCGAAAAGTACCGATTTCGGTACTGAAGTAACGGGAATTTGGATGTACCGATTTTCAGTACCCGTTACAACTAAGTACCCGTTACAAAATACCCGGTTCGGTAGTACCGACTCATCACTAGCATAGGCCGATAACTGTTACAATAACCTAATCTCCTATCCTCATACCCGTCAACAAGCGAATGGATAAGACTGTTGAATGCTAGTAGCTCGACCCAAGCTAACTAATTCGGTGGTACGAATTCTGGTTACATGGTGCATTTTAAGCTGGAGAAATTCTGAACTGCATCCTTGTCACCAGCACAGCCCCCCGTATGCTCTGTACCTGTAATGAATTAATTTTATCTTAAGTTAGCTTATTCGGCTTTTCTTATTCCCTGTATATACTTATCCCCTTGAACAGTAAACCCTGAATTATGAACCTTGAATTATGTATTTTGCCTTATTTTATGTATTATTATTTCGCTTTTGAGTATTTTACTTCTTATTATTTTTAGTATTGCTTTTTAGTATTTAGCCCTATTTTAGATATTATTTTTACTGTTTTATCAGCCACTCTGTTAATTGCTCATATATTGCACTGTACTGATTTATTGTTCACGTTGTGGATGCCTTTTGTAACCACCTATCCATAACTCTGTAAATATGTAACTGGAATTGTTCTTCTCACCCACAATGCACCCTTCTCCCACCGCTGCACTATCGTCTCGTCCAGCATTTGTTTGCACTGCCCCCAGCACTCGTCTTGAGCATAATATGTATATATATATAAGTGTGTTATGTTGATCAGGTTATTTCCGTCAGCGGGGCTATCTGGCCGATATGCTATTTGCCCCAGTGGACCGGCTCCCTCGCTGTCGGTGGAAAGAAAAGAAAGAAAATAGTTTTCCCATGTCTAACATGAATATCATCCAGTTTCTCTTGAAAGAGCCTCCCCGAAGTCATCTCTGTTTGTCTAATATGCTTTGCCATAATCTTTTAAATCCAAATAAAAAGCTTGCTTTTACTTATCTCTCGTGATTTGTGACTGTTTACATGTTTGCAAATAGGCAGTTAATAGAAGAGAATAAATGCTACTGAGCCATTTAAATGTCATTAATGTTATGAGAATGACTGAAAATGTTGGAGTATTGGAGACGTTTATGATTATTATTTACCCATTTTTCCCGAAAATAAATCAACCAATTTTACCAGAGCGAAAATGAAACCGTATGATCTAGAGAGAAGACTCATTTATAATCGGTCAAATACCCTCAACATTCACTTCATACTGTATATTTATTCTAACGTATATTATTAATCCCCGCAGCGTAATATTAATATATAATACTCCTGAAATGCATCGATGGGTTGTTATGATGATATCATCATCTGCTACAAAATTCAATAATGGCTGCATAATTGCACTAAAAATATCGCCGACCGGCCCTGACCTAAAGGCAGTTTCGTAACGTAACGTCTTCGTCAGCTCTCGCCTCCTGTTCAAAGATTCCATAGCGCCTAATTAATTCATTCGGAATGACAAAAGTTCGACTCACTTTCATCTGCATACAAGATATCAACAGAATCCGTTGTCTCACCTGCCGGACGAAGACATACTTAGTCGCTTTCATTGCACGAAGGTCATTAGACTCTTAAGGACAATGATGAAGAAATCGTATCATTCGTTAATTCCTCTATTTTTTTTTTTTTTTTTTTTTTTTTGTATAATGTTTGTAGCTGTTATTATCGAAATCAAAATTAGAAAAAGTAAAATAATTCGAGATCTTTGATCTTCTTCCAGTATTGCAATCGTAATGATTCATCCCATGATGAAATTTTTGGTAGTTGGTGGTTGTTACTCCCGTCGATTGTGTATTTACTTCTCATCATATAGATGCAAGAATTTCCAGTTGATTTTTTTTCTTCTTCTTTTTCTTATAATGCTGCATTTACATGTTTCAAAATCTGAGGCGTCAGAGGGATTACCATGTTAAAAAAAAAAAGATCTCTTCAATCTTATAATACGCATTTTCGAAAATTTACCTTTTCACCATATATGTTTGTAACTCATTTATGAAGGGAAGCCACTTTACTCGACTTTCTTTGGAGGCGGATGGGGGGACATTCTTAAGCTGCAGTATCTGTTTACGTTTTTTTTAACGATTTAGATTTCTCTTGCAACCGCGGGGTTGCGAGATCCCATAAATTCGCTCCTTTTACTATATCCCGTTCTATTTTATATAAACGCATTCCAAAGCCTAATAATAATAAAAAAATATATCTGAAGGCTTTCAGATTTTCTATTGCTTTCAAAGGGGCGTCTTTTATTTATTTATTTAGTTATTATTATCTTTTTTTTTTTTTTTTTTTTTGTGTGTGTGTGTGTGTATGAGTGATGTGTATTACAATTATTTAGTAAATATCATGTTCTTCGCACATAAAATATAAAATTCAATTCAACAACAATATCTCATAATTTAAAAAGAGAATATCTTTAGAATTTCCGATACACAGTCTCGCGCCCTGGAGGTAATTTTTTTTTTTTCCCGTACAGTGTTGCCATTGCTCCCTTTGAAATCCTTGAGTTTGTTAATCAAAAATTCGTTAAAGTCTTACAAAATATGAAATGGATAATATAACAAATTCCGAATTCTAAATTTGGGCTTCCAGATGCCCATAGGAGAGTGGAAGACTATGTTATTTAAAACTGGATGGCTCTAGGTACCGTTGCTTTTTTCACAGTGCGAGAAGCATACATACATTCATGCAGATTCTTCTTTATTTAATTTCTTTAAATATAAGACAAGGCTCTAATATTTGCTGGCAACAATGTGAAAAGTGAAACGCTGTTTATATTGAACCAACACAAAATTCCAAAACGAAATTAATAGCTATTCTGGGCAAATTTCTCCTTTTAAGTATATAAAAACATTAATTACCAAATTAAACTTAGCTGGGAAGGTCTTTTAAATTCTTAGTTCTAATTGCACATATCCCTTCTTCACGACGCCATACTGCACCATGTTACATCACGAATTCCCTACAACAACCGCTTCGCCCAACCGCTATTCAGGAATAAAACAAAGACTTTACGAGCTTATAAATACTACTGCAGTTATTACGCGTCACTTTTTCGCCTGCTTCCTCTGCCTGGGACTGCGTATATAGAAATTGTGGGGCTTGTTCGGCATCTCTAATGCTGTTCCAGTTTAAGCAAAAATGTATTTCTGAAAAATTTTTCCTGTTTAGAATAAAAGTGTTTTAATTATCAAGCCAGTTGTGATTTTCGTTCCAATCAGATGTAAGTAGCAGTTCTTCTCGGCTATGTCTAAAAATTGATTGGTTTTTATTTTCTCTAGTCAGCTTGCTTCTAAATTCTATACTACGACTGAGGAAAGACATTAAAAAAAATGTATTAAAATGTATAACTAATCAAAAAAGTAAAATAAAAATTACAGTCGAATTTTCGTATTCAAATTTCGGTTTAATTTCGAACAGTCGAGTAATCAGATCGCAATGTCAAAGATACAAGCCCTTTTCTTTATAAATTTGTCAAGGGTGACCTACGATTTTATTAGTGATATATAAAATTGTAGGTGAATTTTATGAAGAGAATTATTTCATACCTTTCTCCTGTTAAGGTACATAATATTTTTTTTTTCTCTTTTTAGTTCATTATTTAATTTATAAGTTTTAAATAAAAGCTTATTTTATAAAAACTTTTCATTTATTTTGTGCTTATGTGTTTAGAAAAATTTTAATTTCTACAGACCAATGATGAAGGAGCGCTAAAAGTATGAAATTAGAATCTATGATACTTCTGGAGAAAATTATTTGGCGCGTGCTGTTCTTTCTGCATTGGAAAAGATGCAATATTTTTAAACATTAGAGACATTGTTACGAATTTTGTATATATGTAAATAATTTTAGCAAAATGATACGTGAAACTGTAATATCTTTTGTTTAATGTAACATAAAAAGTCTGAAGAGAGTGAAGCTCTTCTGGAAAAACAAAATTACAGGGACAAGTATATTTAACATTAAGGTGAATGGCTATCGCTCTAGATTGGCGAGATAGCGCCAAGCTGGAGATGGTTTGGCAACTAATTTTTGTCACCAAAATCTGGCGAGAAATCGCCCAAAGTCGCCAAGCTTGGCGACCATTTGGGTCCAATGCCTCAATAACTGTAATTGCTACCGTAATTGAATAAGTATAACCGACTTCTACGTGTAACTGTAAACGTATTAAGCCTTTATATGTAACTTTACCCGTATAAGCCTTCTAGTAGTTTCTAGAAATGGAAGGTACTAGAGATTTCTCGGTGGCCGGGAGGGGCTATATAAGAGAGGAAAGAACATCAGCTCTCAGTTTCTAGTATAGACCAGACTCCGGATTCTTGAGAATTCCATGCGAGCTTCGCCTTTTAGATGCGCTTTGCATTGCTTTGGGTTTAAGATTTTGAGTAGTTTGAAGTATAACTACTGATTCTACTGTGTGATACTAGGAAGAGCTGTGGAAAGTTCCAGAACTCTAAAGTATTTCTTTTATGAAAATGCAATTTCTTTTGTGAAAATTTTATAAAGCTTTCATCGGTTCTGCGTACGTTACGAGACCGTACGTACGCAAAAATATATTTTAGCTTAGTTACTCCAATAAACGAAGAAAGAAATAGGATGTCACGTTTCAAAAGCTTTTTTGTGAACAATTCTTACTTTGGAAACAAGAATACTGTTATAAAAACTAAGAACAACAGAATTCAATTTATCTATGGGTAAACAGACAACGCTGGTATATATATCTTTCAATAAGAAATGGTTTAGCTCGTGTTGCCGAAATAACGGAAAGATAAAGTGAGGATTTAAAAAAATAAAATAATAAGCTATTAAATTTTCTCCCTCACAATGACAATTAATGAATTTATGTAATGTAAGAATTTATTTATGTCTTAACTAGGGTTCAGAAGTCTTACTTTCTGTGCAAATACGCTTCTGTTTCCATACCTTCTAATTATTTGCCCGTATAACTGATAAAGATATCCCCATTACCAATTATTGCCCTGAAATAAGCCACAAGGAGCATATTTGATACTCCTGTTTACAATCCTTTCTATTACTTCAGCCATTTTCTTCCCGAAAAGACAACCTCACCGTGTAGTATCTCAAATAATGACGTAACGTGAGCCTTCCATTTCTTCAAATCTTCTTTATCTGACAGTTATTCACCTTGGTACTATGTTCTTCCGCTGATAATGGTCACTAACCCAGTGGCGCTTTCCCCTTTTATGTGTGATTAGGCCTTGTCTGGCATCTAATCGCACTGCGGCCTTGACGTAATAAAAAAAAGAAAAGAAAAATGCAACCGATTACCATGACAACAGCGATTCTATCCTGTGTGGCCTTCAACAATATCTGGATAGAATGAAAAAATTTTGGTATATCTACCACTTCCAAAATTTGAAAAACACTAAAATTTACGCAATATATATTGAACAGTTTAGCGTATTTAAAATTTGAATACAACAAATTTTATTTGTGCAATTCAGGCGAGGAAAGTTTCAGCAATTTTGTTTCTGTCTTTTAAATTTTATTTTAATGATATTTTGTTATGCCTTGATAATTTCTGAAAAATATTTTGTCACATTTACCAATCACTTCGAAATGTTTGCACAAATCCAGCTCTAGCAAGAACTGCATACCATATTTTGTGTATATATACAGATGTACTGCAAAATGAACGAAGACTTTTCTTTTAAATATGCAAGGCATGCCCAAATAGATTGGTTCAGATATTTGATCTGAATAATAGTATATTTGATCTGGTTTTTTTTTTTTTTTTTTTTTTTTTTTTTTGAACAGATGAAATGTTTAAAAAAAAACAGAGCTTTCAGATTTTATACTACGCCCAAAGTTTTTATTTCATTCACATCGACGTTATTTAAAGCATTTTTTATTTCTTTTACATGCATATACATACATTGATCGAGAGCATTTGAGCTAAAAATATTAAAAAATAACCTATCTTTAGAATTTCCGATAGACAATCTTGAGAACTGGAGATAAAAAAGTTTTTTTTTCTACTTTTTCCATACAGTGTTTCCACTACTCCCTTTGAAATCGCGTTGGGTTTGAAAAATTGAGTTTATTAATCAAAACATCGTTAAAGTTTTATAAAATTTGATATACACTACAAAATATATAAAAACAGTATATCTTTAGAATTTCCGATAGACAATCTCACGCGCTGGAAATAAAAATGTTTTTGCCCGTACAGTGTTGCCATTGCTCGCTTTGAAATCATTGAGTTTATAATCAAAAATTCCTTACAGTTTTACAAAATATGAAATACACAATATAATAAATTCAAAATTCAAAATTCGGGCTTATAGGTGTCCATATTCAGGCGGAGGACTACGTTATTCAAAATTTAATGGCTTTAGGTGCCGTTGATTTTTTCACAGTGGCAGAAACGTACATACATGCATGTATATTCTTCATTATTTAATTTCTTTAAATATAATAGAGGGCGATAATATTTGGTGGCAACAATTTGAAAAGTGATTCAGATTTTTATAGTGATTCAACACAAAATCCTCTTTTAAGACTAATAGCATTGGCTCCTTTGGGGTAAAAAAAAGAATAGAAACAGTGGATGATTAAAAGATAGGTAGAAGAAGAACAAGAAACACTATGTAAATGTAATACAAATTCCTTCCTTGACAGTTTTAATAGTTTTCGTTTATTTTTATTGTTTAAGAGAGACACTATTAAACATCATAAAAGTAAAATACGGGGTATGCTCAAATTTAAGCCAAGGTATCCTCGCTACAAATGACTTACAGTTTGTGAATCATGACTAAGACCAAAGAAACTGATAACATTACAGCATCAAAACGCATGAAATAAGGCAGTAATAAATAAATAAATAAATAAATAAATATAAAGAAGTTATATGGACTTCTTTTTATTGCGTTACCAAAGGATTTAATGCATTGCCAAAAAATATATTACATTATACAACATCAGCAGAATATTGCAGAGATGTGGCCCTGAAGAAAGGCCTATCATGTCGCTCAATAGTCTGTAGAGACATTAGGTATTTTCTGGAAGCAGGCATATTCAACGCCTTCGCCGGGAATCGAACCACGGACCTCTGGAATACGCGACCAGCGTGCAGACCACCACACCACGAAGCCACGCCAAAAAGGCGGTAGAAATACCTTATAAGTCGTTATTGTATTTTAAACGCATTAAAAAAATCAGTTCAGTTGTTCGTATGTAGCATCTGTCAAATGAGGCAGTTCCATTTCGCATTTGTGAATAGTCAATATTTTATTACTCTAACCAGGTATAAAACAACACTGATAACCGTCCATGTTTTTCATTCCCACAAACATTGTTCTGGTGGCTTTTAAACACAGCCAAAAATTTGTCCCCCCATTGTTGACATATTGCCATCACTATGCAACCAAGCGACGGCATATATGCCTGCTGTTGTTCCTCAGTTATCTGTGTTATTTACATAATTTTATATTAGTAGCAGAATGTTGAAGATTTTCGAGGTCACATCCCTGAGGTGGGATTATCTCAAGAAGGAACACTGCATTGAAAAGACATACCGTTTGCAGTGCTCGGGTTTTGATAATGCGTAAGCGAAGGCCCCTAGGTAGAGCCAGGGATAAATAGAAGTCTCTTCAAAGTCCTGGATGGAGCAGTCTTCTAAGCAGTCGTCTGCGTAGTTAAGCTTAGCACTATAGCTCTACCATTGAAGAATATGGGCGAAGTCCGTTCTTTTTTGCTTCTTCATACTTCAAACTGCCGAATGCCCTCGCAGATCCTTCTTTGAGCTTTACTGTAAAGATTTTACAAATGCATAATCCGCATTTTTGTAACGAGCTTAATTAATTATTGGTCCTCAAGAGTATGCTTTCTGGCTAATATCAAACTCGAAACGATTACTTTCATTCCAACAGAATTTAAGGCTTAATTAATACAGTTTATGAGGAAAGAACGTACCGTTAAAACAATTAGTTTACGACGACGCGTTGGGTTTCTTAATTGCAACCGAAAATAAACATAAAAAATGCAGGAATGTGATGTAATATGTTTCTTCATCGGACTATTACTCTGCATAACTTCCGCTTACATTCTACGTCTTATTATTCTTGCCCTTCGATTTCAAAACAAAAGGTGATCCACACTAATTAAAAGAAATAATATGACGTAAGCGTTTTATTTTCATTTTCTAGAAGAAAGAATTTTAATGTAGTATTATCGAAAAGTATTACTTTCCCCTCCCCCCGCCACAAGTTAAAAAATTTCCTTTAACCAGGAAACGGAAATCACGTGGTACTTAGATCAAAAGTTTTGTTTAAGGAGTTTATAAAATACAATAATGTATTTATGAATCTTGTGCAGGGCAGAACCCGATTAAAATATAGAAGGTGTTTTATGTTAATTAACCAGTTATTATTATGACTTAAGTCTTTGCTACAACTTCACCTTTTCGGCATCCGAATTAGTTGTACGTAATAGGAGAATCGGAAAATAATGTCGTTTCTGCGCATGTCGACAACAATATGCTAAGGGCAGAAGTGGAAGCAAATCCATGTCAAACACCCTTAACCCAGGGATAAATAGAAGGGCTAGCTCATTTCTTTGTTCGACTCCTTGCCGACGCGAGCCTGATGGGGGGACGTAACAGGCAATAATCTGACGTCACTGTGATGCCACCTGTCCTGATTTCCCGCGTTTAAAACAGTAGTTTCATTGAGCTGCGAGACGATTTTCTAGAGGTTACATATCCCAAATTAATTTTAATAATATATATATCTGTTTTCTAATAATGTATATATTTAAAATAATTTATATATATGAAATTTTAGTCAGTTTTTATTTTAAATTCTATATTGTAAAGTATCGTTTACGTAATATGTCTTTTTGCGCTACAGTAACGTGCCGTAGCACTTACAGAAGTATGAAAGGATGAGATATTTTATTTCATGGAACCAAAGGATCCAAATGAGAGTTTGCTTTTGACGAAAGAATGGATACACAAATGTCAAAGAGAAGATTTTATTAATGTGAAGAGCGGAAAAATCTGCAACGAACATTTCCTATGCATTGTTTATGAAGATGATATGAAAAATCGCTTGTTTGGATAGCCACAAAAAGAAACTGTTGAAATGGAATGCTATGCCGAAAGTAAATTATGATGACAATAATAAATCGAAATTGATGATGACAATAATAAATCAAATTTTAATGATTTTGAAATAAAACTCACAAATGAAAATGTAGATCATCCTGAATGTTTAAGGATAAACAAGAATGCATTGATAATTTGAAGAACAAAATAATATCCTTAGAAAATTGTATTAAAGTATTGAAAAATAGAGAAAAGAAAAATTTTAGAATGTTTGTTCAGCGACAAAGAAGGTGGACGACAGAAATTGGTATCAGAAATTAAAATCTCAAATATTTGGAGGGAAATTTGGGGGGGAGGACAAATCGGAGAATTTGGAAAAATGTCTAAAGCATATTTTTATAAAGACGCAGATTAATGCATTACTGAAAAAGAAGAAAAAAATCAGGTGGACTAGTGAAAATATTTCACGTTGAATTGTCATAAGAGCTCTGTCATCTTAAAGCTATGATTTTTGGAAATAAAAAAATTGGAATATCTTTACCTAGTATTATCAAATTAAAGAAATGGTGTTTATTTTATTTTTTAGTGTTTTCTAAATTTTAGTGTAGTCCAAGAATTCAAAGTAATGTTCTTACTCTAAAGAAGGAAAGAGGCGAATATTTGTATTCTGTAGAAAAAATATGCGTTCTCAGTTTCGACGAAATGCATATAGATTGAAAACTCTGCTATGACTCTGAACTGGACTAATTGGTTCTTTTCAAAATGTGCAGTTTGTTTTAATCAGAGGTCTCATTTCGCGCTCTGCCTCAAATTACTGAGAAACCGCGTTTTAGATAGAGGATTTGTTTTAGAAGATGTAACTGTTTTAAATTTTGATATTATTAAAGAGGTTTTAAATAGAGATTGAGAAGAAATCAAATTGTGTCACAAACTAAAACCAAATTATTTAATGGTCAAGGGAAACGAGAAACAAAAAGTCGCTCCAGAGAAAACATTATTTTCAAAAAATTCCGCAAAAGGTATACTCTACGCCACAGGAAATCAGAAAGCATCTGACTTCTATAAGTTAATCGATAATATCTTCGGTATTATGAATAGTACTAAAATAGTACCAACAAGAATAACAAGTATTTAACAAACTAATTTTGCTAAGTACTTGTTAAAGTTATTCTTATTGTATCCTTTGTAACTAATTATTGATTAGATTTTGTGCTAGATTAGCATTCTAGATAAAATATAATAGTACAAAACATCAAAGTAATTGGCATAAAAAGACCTGCTTCCTTTACTCACACTTTTGAAAAAATTAAATAACTGTTTTAGGTACTCTGAATAAAGCTATTTTGTCAAAATTAAGGTAACAATCTTATATACATTTATTTAATTGTAATATAGATATAAGTATAAATTACAAAATTATTTTAAAAATATCTATTATATTGAATCGGAAGAGAATTATAACAATGTAAAATTTACAATTAGGCAAAAAATCAAACGTAGGTTAGCAGAAATGTTGCCATATATGTCATATATGTTTAAACCTATGTCAATGTAAAGTTGTTTTTTGAGTAAATTTAAATAGCTGCTATTATAGTTATCTTAGAAGCAGTATAAAAATTCTCTCAGTTAGCATGCAAATAAAGAAATGATTAGAAATAAACGTGAATTAAATAAAAAACCTGCAAATAAAAATTAAAAAAAACCACGGAACTTTATGTTAAAAGAGTAGCACATTTTATCTATCATTTTAAAATTGAGTAAGCATTATTAAATTTTTTAATGGTTCAGTCTAAAATGCATAAAGCAGTAACATTGCCTCTTCCAAATTATAGCTATCTTTCACACACAGCTCATTTTAAACGCTGGTTCAAAAACGCTAATTTCCAAGCTGTGAATTATATTGGCGCGCTCAGTGTCATCATGGCTACGTCATCACTTCTCACTTTCTGCTTCAGGGGGAAAAGCTCTATGAGCTAGCCCTTCTCTTCTAAGTCCTGCCCTTAACCAACCTTGGTCGAACCAACCAAGAACATTTAAAGCAGAATGGGAAAATAAGCACCATTCATCTCGTGCAACGTATTGCTTCAACGGCACCATACAGAACCGTTTTTTGATCGTTTGATTAGTGCAGACAAAACATAAGTCCTATATGATAATCCAAAACTCAAAAGGCAGTTTTAATAGGGGTTACAAAGGGTTTACATCTCGAAAAGGCGCTTCTGATTGTTTGATGCAGTATTCGCGGAATTGTTCATTTTGAATTGTTGAAACCTGGACAAACTGTCAATGCAGACCTTTATTGTGAACAATTGGATGGAGTGAACCAATCTTTAACCGAAAAATATCAATTGTTAATAGAAAAGGCGTCATTCTGCAACACCACAATGCAAGACCTCACTGTGCAAGACGAACACTGGAAACAATGAATGGATTGGGGTGTCAGGTCAAAGAATCTGTAAGGAGATTCTTTGGTCAGGTGCTGCCATACTCACCCACCATACTCGGCCAATATCGCAGCATTGGGGTTCCATTTATTCGAATCCCTACAACATTTTCTTAGTGGCAAAAAATTTGAAAATTTCGATGATGTCCAAAATGTCCTCTCGAGATATTTTACTCAAAAGCCAATTGATTTTGATCGGTCCGGGATTGAAAATCTGCACATTAGATGGTAAAAGGTTGTTGATAACGAGGGTGATTATATTACTGATTAAAAATAAAAACTTGTTAAAAATGTATTCGTTTGAATTTCATGTAAGAAAGCGACATTATTTTCCGGTCCCCCAATTATTTAAGCTGAGGGTACTGAATACTTAGATCAAAAAAGTGGTTCTAAACCTTTTTTGCCTATGCTCGCATTTCACAACTACTAGACGAGCATTCCTCTCTCCTTCCCAGATTTCGAAAAATACATATACATTTACTTAAATTTAGATTATTTTAATGTATTTTATAAATTAAATTTTCTGCCTCCTTTCTGCATGTCGTCGTGGTGAAACGGTAGCACACTCGCCACGTATCCCAGAGGTCCAGGTTCGAATACTGGAGAGGGTATTGCTAATTTTTTATGTACTCCTGCTTCAAAATACTCTAACGTACAGTGGCGCCCGAACTAAGAAGGTGATGGATGATGATTCTTCTTCACCAGGATTTGGCGAGTGGGTCCTCTAATCCCCAGTTGCCCTTTAAAAGTACATAAGGTATTTTCTCCCTTCTTTCTGCATGCCTTCGTGGTGTAACGACCGACATCGCACATTTTTCGCATCTTCTGCTTCAGGAAAAAAAAAAAAAAAAAACTAATGACTACAAAATAATGAAAAAAGCATAGAAAATGTTGATAAACACCTAAACTTGAATAAAAATAATTTTTTATATTCATAAACTAAAATTGAATACTTAACAGGTAAATAAAAAGCTGTCCACATCCCCTAGACTATAAAATTCCCCGAAGTAGGAATCTCTCCCCCAGGGACCTTTGTATCACAGCTTCTGTCAGCCGTATCTTCTTGTCTTTTACACTCGCCAGATCTGCTTTCATTCCGGATTTAGCATTCTTGCTGGCCGATACTTTAAATCACCCGCCGATAAAATACTGAGCCAGCTCAAGTAATCTATTTTATGTGTATTCTTAGACTACGTTATCTACGTTTGAATTTAATTGTCAGTTATGTTAATTTAAACGCTCACAAACAGCGGAAGATTCATCTATACCACCACACCACTCGTGCCTGTCTTGTTCAATTTAAGACTAAATAAAAAGGTTATTTTAAGGGGGCTCATACACCTTAAACCCCTTATGATCTTCGAATATGTGACTGTTGCAAGAATCGAGATATTTTATTTATTTTAAAAGCAATTACTTCCAATGTTTTACAGCTTACTACATAATATAGCTGCTTTAGAAACTAGTAACCAGATAGTTTGTGTTGCCACAAATATTTTTGTAATTTAATCCGCTTTGTTACAAAATATTTCGTCATGTTTCCACACTGCGCGCATGATATTTTAAAAATGGCTAATGGTACATACTTGAAATTTCATGGAATTCTTTATATGGGCACTATTTTCTACGTGAACCAAAAATTTGATGAATATTTTAGTATTAAAACAATTTATGCAAGAAAATATTACAGATTTTTTTAATAAAATACATTTTATAAACTCGACTCCAAATAAAATAAAAATTTAACATGAAATTCTTAGAATTTTAGGTTCACAGTAGTTTCCAAATGTTATAAAAGCTATATATTAAATATGGAATTAAATTATGAAACAGAATATTTTAAACTGTGCGCGCAAGTTAGAAACTTGACGAAAAATGTTCTCACAAAGCGGATTTAATTATAAAAATATTTGTGGCAACACAAACTTTCTGATGACTATTTCAGAAAGCAGCTATATTCTGTAGTCAACTGTAAAAAGTTGGTAGTAATTGCTTTTAAAATAAATAAGTTATCCCAATTCTTGCAACAGTCACCTATTCGAACATCTTATGGGTTTTAAGGTGTATGAGTCCCCTTAACTTTCTTCGGTAATTTGTGACTTGTTTAAGGGCTAAGCGATAACTCATTATCAGTCTAGTAGCTTTTGCAGGACTTTATTAAAAGCTTCCAGTTACAGGAGAACTTAACAAATAGTCTGGAATCTTAAGATAACGTTCTTTTGAGCCTCTAATGCTTACTTTTCTTGTTTTCTAAATGCGTTTGCTTATTTAGGAAGGTATATAGTTCTACGTGGATTATTATCTTTCATTTTAGAAGCAAAGCAGTGTGATTTGGAGGTCCTGTATAAGCTCGACATTTGTGAGATAATAATGGGGGCTTAAAATAATGGGCTGAAAACTCCCTGACATTTTATAGCAGTTTTGATTTCATTTGAACTATGATTTCGTTTCCTTACTTTTCTTTTTATGCAAATTATGGGGTCAATCTATAAGTTCGTGCGCATCAAGAGTATGCGTGGAATTCACTATGACGCATTTACTAAAAGAATACAATTTTGAGCCTGTTGAAACTTGTCATCGTTTGACTAACATATTATTCAGTTCATCACCAACTTTCGTAAATATCGAACGCATTTTAGTACCCATAGAAGATGAATATAGATAATCAGTACAAACGTGCTCTGCTGGTGAATCTACCAGGTTTGCAGCGATAAAATGGTGTACATGGTGAACTATTAGTGTAAGGACTCCCCAGAAAGGGTTTAAAAAATTTAAAGTTGGAAAAAGCAGCATTGATGATGAACTCCGTTCAGGACGTTTTGAACTGTTAGAACCAAATCAAACGATTCATTCAGAAGTTTATAGTGAAAAACTTTGCCGTCTAAACTCAGAATCGAGCAAAAAACGCCCACGATTGGTGAAAATCGAGAAAGTGTTGTTTCATCATTTCATCATAGACCGCATACGACTTGAACAACGCTGAAAAAATTAATGAATTTAATTGGGAGCTTTTGCCACATCCTGCTTACTCCCCAGATATTTCCCCAAGTGATTTTCACTTATTTCTTGCCTTACAAAATTTTTTTTACTGGGAAAAAAATTAAATTTTAAACAGGATGTATACAATGAACTTTCAAGTTTTTTTTTTTGCATCAAAACCAGAGTCTTTCTACAGTAATGACATAAAAAAGGTGCCTGTAAGATGGCGAGACTTTGTAGATAATGGAGGAAAATATATAATTGATTAAAATGTTAAATTGTGTTTTTTTATATTATTTAAAAATTTACCAAAATATTCGCACGAATTTATGGACTGACACAATACAAATTAGTTTGAAGCACATCAAAACTGCAACACCGATGTACAATACGGTGTCTAAAAAAAAAAAAAAAAAAAAAAAGGCCTTTATTGAAAAAAGAAGGTCGGATAAAGACCTTAAGTCGAGTAAGTGGGTGAGCAAGTAGTAGAATAACTTGATTTCGCACTAAGTGAATTTAAGATCAATACAACATTCAACTACTTTAAATTCTATTTCATAATGACAATTTCCAATGTTTAATTTTTACAAATAATATTGAACTAAAATGCATAAACACGAGGGTGTCGGGGGACAGTTACTCGAGCGATATCAATTTTACTGCAGAAATTGCTTTTCACTCAAAATTGAATTAGGTAAAATGCTTTATCGGAATGAGTTTTTTGGTTCTCTGCATTGGTTCTGAATCCCTTCTATTCACGGAAATGATTGGCCTAGCTTGAATTGCCGGTTTGGCATCGCCTTATTGCTCGAGTAAAGGACGAAACACCTTCATATTTATTTCTTAATTATTAATTCAGAAGTCAAACAACAAAAATCAGCGTTATATTTTCAAAATTTTCACAGGACTAGTTTTGATGGTTTTACCGAATCACCATCCTCAGCTGCAAAACCGCAAATCAGAAGTTTTTTCTTAATTATTCTTCATTGAACGGGAGTTGGTTTGTTCCCCTTGACAAGTCAACTAATTTCCGATCAATGACAATGATTACTTGCATTTAATTACTTGCTTTATTTATTTCTTTTTACAATTGAAATTTTGTTACTCATGATTCAATTCAAGTCCCCGTTGAACATTTTTAACATTTTTAACAATTTACATTCAAGTTACTTCAAAACATCTTTCGAAATAGAACTTACTAAATATGGATTCACTCATTTAAGATAATTCTACTAAACTTAATCTCAGGAGATAATATAATCAATATTATTTAGTAAATAAATTAATATATATATATATATATATATATATATATATATATAGGTGTTTATATACAAAATTTCGACTTTCTTACGGCTAATCGTTTTTGAGTTATGCGAGATACATATACCCATGCAGAGACGTCACGAAAAAATTCCTTTTGAATCCATTTTACAATCCGTTTTGAGAAAAAGAATCCTTATTCTGTTCTTAGATACAGGTGTCGCGCAAAAAAAAAAAAAAAAAAAAAAAAAAAAAAAAAAAAAAAAAATCGTTCTAACAATTTCCTTTGAAATATGATAACCGAAATTTTTCGCGATTACAATACTTTCTTTATATCGTACAAGGAAATTAAAAACATTGAATTTGTTTTAAGAAAAGTGGATACAAGTTCACGGTGAAAAAATTTCTTCTGGTTAAATAAAAAATCTAGAAGGCGTTATGAATCATTATACAAAAACAATAGCATTATATTATTTCCAGGTACGTCATATGCAAATTATTGTAATTTATGCAATTATTCACTTTTGTGTCATTGCATTTTTGCACATTAATTTATTTATTGTTTATTCATTTTCTCGTTGCATTTCGTACGAAACTTTTATCTTTATTTATTATGTATTTTATTTACTTTTGAATTTGCGGGCACTTATGATGTTCGTATGCGTTTATATCATGTATTACTTGTTACTTTTAATTCTCTGTCGATTCAGAGCATCTATACAGCGATACCACTCTTTCCCTACAGTTTCTCTGCATTACTGTAGACGTTTGCCTAATTGCTATCGAGAATTCAAACAAAGACTTTCGTAGCTTATAAATACTACTGCAACTATTACGCATCCCCTTATTCCGCTTGCTTATGCCTAAGAATGTAACATCTCTTGCTTAGCTATATTTTTCTACAACTTAAAATGTAAGCTGCCTATATAGAAACTGTGGGTCGCGTTTGGCATCCTTAATGTTGTAACAATTAAGCAAAAATGTATTTCGGAAAAATTGTTCTTGTTCAAAATAAAAATGATGATCACTCTCATTTTCCGTCCAGTCATCATCTACGTAGCAGTTTTCTCGGCCATGACTAAAAAGCGAATTGGTTTCATTTTCTCGAGCTAGGTTTACCGGCGTACCAACAAAAATATTACATACATACTTCCTAAATAATATATAATGACGTGTTATTGATAGTGTTATAAATATTCAATTGTATTTCGGATTTTACGTTTTGTTATAAGGTTGTGAATTGCTTTTTTATTTATTTGTTGTATTACATGTAATAATTATAACGTGTAATTTTGTTTAATGGAATTTGTGGCCACGTACGTTTCATTTTCTCGAGCTAGGTTTACCGGCGTACCAACAAAAATATTACATACATACTTCCTAAATAATATATAATGACGTGTTATTGATAGTGTTATAAATATTCAATTGTATTTCGGATTTTACGTTTTGTTATAAGGTTGTGAATTGCTTTTTTATTTATTTGTTGTATTACATGTAATAATTATAACGTGTAATTTTGTTTAATGGAATTTGTGGCCACGTACGTATTATGGCCACCTACACGCTGATATATATATATATAGAGAGAGAGAGAATTTGTGGAATTTGTGGTATATGAAATTTGTGGCCACGTGCATATGGCATGTGCTTGTATCATGTACAGTTGTAAATCTTAAAACTGTGGGTTCAGCGACATTAAAACTGAGGAAATATCTCCGTTCAAAGCTGAGATATAAGCAGAAACTCTTCTGGCGGACTACTTATGGACTCCTGATTTCCCCCCTTAGCAACAAAATTTGTCGCCCAGTTGGCGACATTAGGCGATTTCAAGCTAACGTGGTGACTTTCTGGAAGTTTCCAGAAAGGTGGGTAATTCTATATAATTACGCTTCGAGAGGCATTCAGTTGTTTCGGAGACTTTGTTCAGTCCAAATAGTTAGCTAAGTGAATGGGTGAATTAGAGTTTATTATGATTGTGATATCCGGGATCTACGATAGTTCTTAATTGTTAAGGGGAATTTGTCTATCTCTATTGTTTTTCTCGAGCTGTTTATTGCTGCTTATTCTACTCCAAGCTGTTATTTATTTTAATAAAGTATCAGTTGCTTTCTGCTCATCTATCGTAATTAATTAGATTTCCAAGAACGTATAGCTCGTAACATTAAAGACATGTTGAGATGCGATACTGCGGTATTATTCTGGGTTTCTATTCTCGGAGTAATACTTCTAAGAGATTTAAGGTGGTCCTTTCGGAGCCTGAGAGTGACAATTACATTACATGTTTCCACGATGAGGAGAACCTAGACACCCAATGCTATCAGCTGAAAATTCTGACTTGAGCAAATTGGAAAGCGAAACATCTGGTCGAGCGTTAGAAGCTGGAATCTGTTGGCGGTAAGCAAATCAGCGTTGGAGTTGGTGAACGTAAAAAGAGCAATCTCCTAAATTTTATTTTTTGAGGTCAAATGAGACGAATATTTATCGCATGTTTTTAGAGGGTTAAGATAAATAAAAATATGTCGCAGATTTATGTCAATTAACTTAATAACCGCTTAAAAATAAATATGCCACTCACTTATCTGTTTCAGTAAATCGAAAGTAAAACAAGCAATCCTGTAATTTCAAAAGCCCTTTAGTAGCGTAAAAAATGAGCAGTCTTAATACCGTTTTATGAGAATAACCTCTAAAACCTTTAACCCACTCAATTAGTTTAGGCGAATGTTTGTAAACAACACATCAAAAACGGAGCTAAATCACTCTTCGAGATGTCTGGACGTTAATGACTCGTCCCGACTCGTTAAACGTTCTTCATGAAGCTTTGATTTTGAAGTATAGTATCATTTTTGGTTTAAATAAATAAATTAGTCCTCCCTTATGGCCTACCATTGCATTAGGTAACAGATTAGGACTACTTTTCGTATTGATATTTCTCATTTAACACCCACTTCGCATGCCAATAACTTCGTAATTTCCCCCCTCCCCCCAAAAAAAACCGCATTTCTTGCTCTTGATGACCATATAGTAGCTGTGTGCGAGAGTGCCTGGTATAACGAACGTAATCTATTCTCGAGCTCCGTCCGTAACAAAAAATATTCAGGGAATATTTTAAATACTGTTAATGTTGGGAACGCTAAGAATTCATTAATTTATTAGCTATGATAAACATATACTATATATATATATATATATATATATATGTGTGTGTGTGTGTAATAATTTAATGCGTAGAAGAAATCTCGTATTGTAACCTCTGGCTGTAGACATGACTGAGAAGACAGTAATGGCTGAGGGTGAAGGCTTGATGAAGCAGACAACAAAACTGAATTGAAGAACTACCATCTGTATTATTTATTACACGTATCAAATCACCTCTTTGGCAGACAAATTTACTTTTCAATCATCGTCGAATACAATAAATTTATATATACACAGGTAAAAACATACGACGTCATTTCAGGCAGGAAAGCATAAGCAGCGGGCGTAGCAGAAGTCGGGAAAAAAAGGAATGTATTTCCTCGCAAAGCAATATTTATGCTACGTAGGTGCTTTATGTAAAGCTAAGCCGTGACTGGTTTGCTTTTTCAAGCAATGTTATATAACATGGAAAGATCTCAAATTTGGAAGAACAGATGAGTTTAGGGAGAGAGCATCAAATTTAGAATGTTAATTTTGAAATCGACAATTATTTTTAAAGCAGCTACCATATTTTGTTATATCTTACACACATACACAAGAAGAGGAATCAGCTTGCAGTCGTCATGACTGAGGATGGATATTTTTGTGCGCAATTAACACCGGTACTTTTAGCAGCTTTCGAAAGTCGAGTGGAAAGATGGAAGAAGACGTTGACCCAATCCAAGTTCAGCTAATTACCATATTTATTCCTAGGCACATTAGAATCATTCTTCGTAGACAACATACTTTTAGATCATAAACAATAACAATAATTTCTCATATTCACAGGTTAACGAGGGTGACATTCTTTCAGACGGAGAAGCAGAGCCGCGGGAATATTTTAGCAGTAGCGGAATCTAGGAAAAGAATGACGTAATTAACAGCCAAAGTCTGATGTACCAAGACCAAGTCTGCTGTACCAAGTCTGGTATTTATACCAAGTCTGGTGTACAAGTACAGCTAATCTATGATTGGTTAGTTAGTAGCGTTACATAACGTAGTGAAATCTCGAATTTGGGAGGACAGATGAATTTAGGAGGGCAGCACCAAATTCAGAATGTTAATTTTGAGGTCACCAATTATTTTTTAAAGCAGCTATCATATTTTGTTACATCTTACATATATATGTAATATATTCAAACTCAGAAGCAGTGGCCAGGAGCAGGAATTTCGATGGCGTAGAAGTGCTGATCCATAATGACTAGGAAATTGGAGGCGAAGGCAGATTAAATCTTCAGTTTTATGTTCAGCAACATTTTGCGGCTACACACAAGTCGACACATTAAATGTGACAGTTCCAAAAGGCTTACATTTTTGATAAGTTTGTAGCAAAAAAAGAAGAAGCAGACAGACAGCAGTGTAGTTAGGCCAAAGCGTGGAAAATAAGTGCGTAATGTTCAGGATGAAATCTTAAGTTAAACTGAGTTAGTTTTGGTTCTCAAAGCACTTTGATTGGATAGTTAATATTGCTCTAAAATTACTATTGGCTGGTTGAGTTTTAGTTCCATTTACATCATCATAATTACGTAAGAATCATATTACATAGAATAGTCTCAAAATGACGCAGTGCAGAGGAGGGGTTACTATTTTTAGAATAGAGAAGGAAAATTTAAGTTGCTAATTTAATCTTTAACGTATTCTTTATTTTTCTTTACGTGTAGCCTCACAGTATTTTAGTCCAGTTTAGTTTGAGACTTCCCAGTCTGCCATTGAGAGTGGAAGAGTCGACTGTTCTCCAGATTTTTCTATATTAGCATTTGGTTTTACAGAAGACCTAAGTTTCGAGAAACTATGTAAAGTGGCCACCCTTTTCTTAAAAGTGGTCTAGAAATACTGCACGGAATGTCACTCTCATTTTTTTTGTCTTAGCTTATGTGAATGTCAGGCGCGTAGCTAGAGGGGGGAGGTAAGGGGGGACATTTGTTCCAGTCCGCAGCTTCCAGAGGGCGCCAAACTGATGTTACAAATTTTGAGAATTCAATTTTTTCCACTCGTGGCAAACGGGAGGGGGCACGAGATCTTCGGTTGTTCTCGGGTGCTGAAAACCTTAGCTACAGCTCTGTTGGATGTCGCTGTTTGGCAGCGACCTGAACCTTTTCCAGTTCTGATTTTTTTTAAAAGTTCCGCTTTAATACTTTCAGTCCCAATTTATTTGTTTAAACGTAAAGACGTAACACATTCTCGCCTTATAATAAACAAATTCATTAAGCCTCTATAAGAAGATGCGCGCGACACCTTTCAGAGAAGATTTTCAGATCTCTCCCACATGCGTGTAATTCCCTCTAGGCTTCTTTAGACACCTACTGGGATTTATTTAACCCATTGGGCTTAAAGAAGAAAGGCTTAAAGAAGCTGTGGAAATAATCTACTTTCCACTCCTTCAGATGCACCTTCTAGTGGCCCAGTGAGATCGTTGAAGATGGTAATTCGACCCGGGTTCTACGCCGGCAACTGTGGAGTCAATCTAATTAGTCTAATTTCTGTCCGGCAACTATGGAATTAGTCTAATTTCCACTCCTTCAGATGCGCCCGCTAGTGGTCGAGTGAGATGGCTGAAGCTGGTAATTCGACCCGGCTTCGATAGGACACGAACAATCCAGGCAAACTGTCTGATTTCTATAGTTTTCCCCATGTGTAACATGTGTGTGTGTGATTATGGCAAAGCCTCGAGGGCTATCTGCCTAAGAGGAGGGATGCCTTCGTGGAGGACTTTCTAAGGGAAACTGGCTCGTATACACGTTACACATGGGGAAAACCACGAAAACGCCCATGCAGCCAGCCCGTTCGCAGGATTCGAACCTCGGACCAAACTACCAGTGTTCAGCGTCTTTACCGCTCGGCCGCTGGTGGGCTCCCATGTGTAACATGAGTACGAGCGCTGAGATAAATATATCTTCATAAAGGCATCCTTCCACTTAGGTAGATAGCCCTGGTATGCTTTGCCATATTCAAATAATCTGACTTAACCTTCAAATGTCTTTGATATATGCAATTCGTAAGGATCCTTTGCGTTCTCCTCCTTTATGGAAAGAAACTTATGCCTGGGCTTCCACGCAACGTGCTTGAGATTCGGTCCGTGCGTGCGGTTTGCGCTACACGACATTCGTTATGCAAAACACCGCTGACGTCTAATCTAACTCTGTATGTGATTAAAATCTGTTTGCTAATTTGTCCGTTTCGACTTCCGCATTCTTGTTGAACTCACAACTGTTGAACTAACATAATTTATTTTCGCAATCAGCGGCAAAAGTTTCGAAATCCAGACTATTTTTTTTAGCATAGCTACTTTATAAGATATTTCTCCCGCCTTCTTAGCATGCCTTCGTGGTGTAGTCGTCAGCACGCTCGGCGCATATTCGAGAAGTTGGTGGTTCGAATGCTTTTCTCATTTTTTAAGACTCGTGCTTCCAAAATAAATAAATAAATAAATAACTTACATTATTATAAATAATAATAATGTACAGTTGGAAAATTAAAAGAATTAATTTTCCAACATTACATTTTCATCGAAATGTAAGCACATCGCATATTAGCCCTCAGGGTTACAGGGCTAATATGTATAAAATGGTAAGTAAAATAATTAATAAAATTTAGAAATAAATATTAGAAATAAACATACATAAATTATATTAATTTGTTATCCATTTTATTAATTAAATTTCAATCAAATCGAATTTCTGAGGTTAATCTACGCTATTTAAAGCAAGTTTTCTGTCGAACAATGACTAACTCTGAAAATATGTTTTTAGGTTAGAGGAAAATATGCGAAATGCTGTTTTAAAAAATAGTTCTTGACAAATCACAAATTCTCGTCCCTCTCTCTTGACCTTCTTAGTCATAAGGAAACTGATAAGATGCGCCTGTTGGCATAGCATCATGAGAAGCGGACGATAATGAATAACCAATAGTGCTTTTCACTCGGAGGGAGAGAGCTCTTAGCGACGGTCGCGCAGACGAGAATTTTATCGGAATCGAACCATATTTCTAATCGGGCGAATCACGTGTGACAGATCCACGAGGAATGTTAGAACTGATGGACACGTGTTTCGTTAGCGATAGTCACATAAACATAAAACGCAGGTTTCCACCTTGGCATATTCGAAAATGGAATATAAAATGATATTCGCACAAAATTATTCGAATGACTGAATGCGAATTTAAAAATTAGATAAAATTGTTCTGTCTATAATCTTTGTGCATTTCCGGAGAATATGACAGGAGTGTCTCGTCTTAAGGAGCTAATCATTAACAACACATGTGTTTATAGTCTCGATCCTCACTTGTTTCTCCGTATCACTTTAAAATAAAAGGATATTGCTATTAAATAAATGTTATTGCGATGTATTATTTTTTAAGAAAGATATAGCGAATATAAAAAATATATAGCAAAAAAATATACTGGAAATTCTAAAGATACGCTGTTCTTAAATATTTTGTGAATTTTTTCGTTGGATTTTATCTGGCGTAAGGGCAGAGAAAGCGATGCTTAATAAACAAATTTTAAAAAAGGAAAAAAAAAAGTTAATAATGGAAAGACTAAAAAGGTGTATTTAATTATGGAAAAGCACACTAGGGCTATCTGCCTAAGGGGAGGGATGCCTTCGTGGAGGACTTTCTAAGGGAAACTGGCTCGTATACACGTTACACATGGGGAAAACCACGAAAACGCCCATGCAGCCAGCCCGTTCGCGGGATTCGAACCTCGGACCGAACTACCAGTGTTCAGCGACTTTACCGCTCGGCCGAAAAGAAAAGCTTGCTAAGAAAGTTAAACATTGATAGGATGAACTGAGAAAATATTGAAAAAAAAAAAAAAGAAAATCGTAACTCTTAACACTGTATGAGAAATCCTACAGATATACTTCTGTTAAAAACTGTTGAATTTTATGTAGCGTAAATGAGATGAAAGTGATGTTTAATAATAAAGTTAAAAACGTTGTATAGATCATCATTTTTAAGAAAACTGAACATTGATAAAATGAATGGCGAAAAGAAATAGAAAATGTATGTCAAATACTTAACACTTTACAGAATCTTTAGAATTAAACTGGCATTAACTTCTCACTCCAAAAAGGCATTTTCAAACGGTTCTAGGAAAAAAAAAACCGACAGGAAAGAAGCCCACAGGAATAATGCCCACAGGTATAAATGCTCAAAGGAAAAAAAGCCCACATAGAAAAATACTCACATGGAAAAATGCTCACTTAAAAATATGCTCACACGGAAAAAAGTTCACATAGATATATGCTGACATGGAAATAAGCCCACTGATAAATAAAATACGTAGAAATATACTTACATTAATCAATCGATGTGAACATCGTACTCCTACTTGAATTTTTAAAGAAAAATTATTTGATCATTTGAAAAAATTATTGGACAAATGCTCATATTAACCTTTACAGCGGCGGTATATAAAAGGATGAAAACTATAGTAAAATTTTGCATGTACTGTAATATTTTATACCATTGCCCCTGTACGACATTTTTTCTCCCTTTGTAACTGCCAATAGTTTATTTTTGTTTTTTATTTACTTTATTTTTGCATACTTTTGATGTGTATCCATAGAAATTAATGTCTGAATGTAATTATTTAAGTTTAGAGCCAAAAAAGTTCTAGAAGACCACAGTTCCAATCGAAGTGTGGAATCATTATGAAGCAGCCTTCGAAAAATCTCCTAAAACAACAAATTATTTCAAAGCTTTCATAAGGTACTAAATTCATTATTTAATTGTAGCCATCCTAGTATGTGGTTTTTGTTTGACGGACTGAAAAAAGATTTAGCCTGTCAACGTTTATTACTAGCTATTGTAAATACAAGGCGTACATAAGTTAAAAGAGAAATAAAGAAAGAAACTATGAAAACTTACATTTGGTAATCGCGAATCATGTAAGAAACTATGATGAAATCCATGATAAAATTAGATATTTACATATATTAGCTAACATTCAGTAAGACTGCAGAGACATTAGGTATTTTGGAAGCAGGAGATGTAAAAAATGAGCAAAGCCTTCGGGAATCGAACCACAGACCTCTGGAATACGCGCCCAGCGTGCAGACCACCACACAACGAAGGCATGCTAAGAAGGCGGGAGAAATACCTTATAAGTTTATGTGAAATATACATGATTTATATATAATAAGGTATTTTACGTAATTGAAATAAAATAATTATTTCTATTTGCTTATTCTTATAAAATAATTATATTATAAAATGTGTAACTTACTATTATTTTTATTTTTTAACAATTAAAATTGTAATAATTTTTTGCTGTATATTCTGTTTCATTTTTCTTCCTCCTTCCTCTCTTTTTCCTAATTCAAAACCGCCCATTTGTTAATCTTATATAGTATCTAAATCTACACATAAGTTCTACAGTTATATATATATATATTTGTAATAATAAAATTCCATAGTCAAGAATACACTTAAAATTCTAACTGTATGTTCTTTTCATTTTTAATGGCGACGTTCTCTTATTTGAAAGTACGTGGAATTAAATCCACAGCCCCTTAGTCAAGTTGTTTTTCCCGCCTTCTCTACACGTACAGTTATAGAATGTTTTGGAAATATTTAAAGCGAACTGGATTGGCTGACGAGGCTGACGTCATTTCTTGGAAGCTCCGCCTTTCCAGAGGCTATAAAAAGACTCGTAAAAGAATATCGGGGGCTTTTTCTTAAATGTCACGATGCAGTAAGCTTTTATAACAAAAATATATTAGTAATTCTTTTTATTTACTCCGGATATCTGATTTTGTAACTGCTATTTCTCCTGAATAATAATAAATGGATCCTGTTTTTTAAACTTATCGTCTGATAATTTAAACTACGACAAAAGCTGGTACATCACACACACACACACATATATATATATATATATTTCAGATTATTTTTCTGATGCCCAACCAACAACTTAAATATCTGAACTTCAACAGCTGAATATTACATTTTTAAGTTTTAGTTGGGCATAAAACATTTTACTTTTGCACAAGAGCATTTTTTCATAAAACTGAACTTGGACATCAAAAGCCATTTGTAAAGTCTTGTAAGATTTCAGGTTAGAGCTGATTTGTTCAAAATGACTTGTTCTGTAACGGGTTGTACATTCATAATGGACAAATTCACAAAAAAGTGAAATATTAACTTCATTACAGAACGTTGGCATGTCAGCCAAATAAATTCGTACATGCAAGCGTACAGATAATTTGCATTTTAATCTATATTTTTAATTAGTATATCTATATTTGTATTTCAATCTATATTAGGAAATAAGTTAATATGACTTTTCACAAAGTAGTAACTGCATCCTCCTGATAATTTGTACGGGAGTTCTTCAATATTATGTCCAGTCTGCCTGTATCTTATCATGTTATCAGGTTAAGCTTCTTTTATCATTTTCGATGTTCTTTGAGAAAGCTTGAGGCTTCATTGCATATGTAGAAGACGAAAACGTGAATGTTACTGCATAAGTAATGCATATGATGATTGCTATAGAATGGGTATTGTGTTCCTTATCATCCAAGGTTATTACTCTACAAAGTTTACTCTTGTGTGACGTCACTGACTTCAAATCTGCTCAACAGCAATTACTCCCTTTGTGTCTTCTTTTCTGACACTTGTGTAAGTAAATGACGTAAGCATAATAGCCTAACCTTGTTTGTTTATTGAGCTTGCTATCATCGAATTTTTCAATATAAAAAGAAAACAGGAAAAAATATTTACGTTTTAACACGAGTACCGCGAATATACAATGAAAAGTAGATTTACATACCAGAAATAATATATAGTTAAAAAGATATAATGAAAAGAAATATAATTGAGAAGATATAAAGAAAGAAATATATTTGAGAAGATATATAGGAAAGAAATATATTTCAGAATATATAAAGGAAAGAAATATATTTCAGAACATATAAAGGAAAGAAATAAAATGGTTTGTAGAGACATTAGGTATATTTTTGGAAGCGAGAAAGATGAAAAATAGCAACCGCCTTCGCCAGGAATCGAACCACGGACCTCTGGAATACCGAGCCAACGTGCAGAACCACTACACCACGAAGGCGGGAGAAATACTTTATAGGTTCTTATTTCATTCTCCGTATTTAAGTATTATAAGGAAAGGAACTCTTTTACTTGCTAAAATACTACACATAAAATACTACTCTTAAAATCATTTCTTTTTTTGGGAGGAAGAAACATTTCAGACTTTTGATCTATGCAGTTTTCAAATTTTAATCTCTCGTATTTGAAGTCATAAAAGACTTATGTGCCATTATGATAATGTGAGGATGGAAATAATAATATATGCACTGATTTCACGAATCTTTTTAAACATAAAATTCGTTAAATTCGCGCACAATATAAAATAAACGAAAAGAAATTCGAAATTCAAACTTGCGCTTAAAGGTGCAGATGTTCGCATGCAGGACTTTCGGTAGTTCTTGGTGCCACCACCTCCTTTTTCACAGTGCAACGAACACATACCAAGATTCCTCATTTTTAAATAGTAGATATTAGAAATAAACTCATTTTTAAATAGTTTAAAATAACGGAGACATCGCAAATACATGCATTACTTTCCTAAAAGACGGCGGAATAATTAATAACAAACCGCACAAAACAAACCCCGGAACTGTCTCGTCGAGAATCTTCAGTTTGTCACCAAGACAGAGAATCTCTTCCTCCTTCCACACTTCCCCGTTCAATACGCTATCAATCAATAAACAAGCCATAATCGATGGCTGTTCGAAGATAAATATATTCCGGTTACCAATCACAAGGACGAATCGACGAAAATGAATTGATACAGAAGACAGATGGTTAACCCTGAAACGGAATATTTGCTTAGCTGCATGTTTGTTAATCCCGCGATCAGGTCTGCACTATCCGGTCTTTTGACACACGCTTTGCTGATATTTTAACTAGACGAATGTTCTTTCTTTTTTAACAGAAATATCGTCACTAATGATGCATGATCGGATAAAAATGTGCGCAGTATGTGTGACATTCGAGGGAGAGGAAAGACAAGAATAGGAAGGCTTGTAGTCTTCAGACAACTTAATCTTTGTCGAAAGAACTACGTAAATTTTATTTTAAACTGCTTAAAATTAAGGCTAATATTTATATACTTTTAGGAAGATTAAAGGCAAGAAAAGGAGATTTTACACGAGGTTCCCCCCCCCCAAAAAAAAACAAATAAAATTAACCCTATATCATTCCTTCTTTGCTTACCTCACCTTAGTCTGTTTTTTTTTTTTTTTTTTTTTTTTTTTAAATCTGAAAGCTTTTAGATTTTATATTACGCCCAAAGAGGCGTTGTTTTAACGTTTTGTGTGTTACTTTTATTTACGTTAATACCATGTTCTTCGCATTTAAACCATAAAATTCAATTCGACCGCAATATCAGTAGTTTTAAAATTTACTAAAAAAGTAAAAAAAAAATACCTTTAAAATTTCTGATGCACAGTCTCGCGCGCTAGAGATAAAAATGCATTTTCTTTTTCGGTACAGTGTTGCCATTACTCGCTTTAAAATCGCTCAGTTTGTTAATCGAAAATTCATTACAGTTTTCTGAAATGTGAAATAAAAAATAAAACAAGTTCGAAGTTCAAAATTCGGGCTTCCAGATACACATATATTCGGATTGAGACGTACGTTATGCAAAATTTGATGGCTCTAGGTATCGTTGTTTTATCACAATGAGAGAAATACACATTTATGCAGATCCTTCATTATTTAATTTCTTTAAATAGAATACAGGGATTTGGTGGCAACAATTAGAAAAGTGATTCGCCGTTTATAGTGAAACAACGCAAAATGTCAAAAGGAAATGAATAGCTCCTCTGGGCAAATTTCCCCTTTGGGCTAATAAATAATAATAATAATAATAATAATAATGAAGAAAAGTTGAAAGCTTTCAGATTTTATATTAGGCCCCAAACGGCCTTTTTAAACGTTTCGTGTGTTACCTTAATTTATTAAATATCATGTTCTTCGCACTTAAACCACAAAAAATTCAATTCAACAGCAATATCAGAAAATATTTAAAAACAACAAAACAACATATCTTTACAATTTCCGAAACACAGTCTCGCGCGCTGGAGATAATTTTTTTTTTTTCTTTTTTTTCTCGTACAGTGTTGCCATTACCCGCTTTGAAATCTTTGAGTTTGTTAATCAAAAATTCGTTAAAGTTTTACAAAACATGAAATAGATAATAAAACAAATTCAAAATTCGGACTTCCGAATGCCCAAGTTCGGTTGGAGGACTACGTTATTCAAAATTTGATGGCTCTAGGTACTTTTTTTTCACAATGCAAGAAACATTCATGCATTCATGCAGATTCTTCATTATTTAGTTTCTTTAAATACAATACATAGAGATAGCATTTGTTGGCAACAGTTTAAAAAGTAAATCAACGCCGAAAGTGAAACGACGCAAAGTACCTTTTTGAGGCTAATAGTCTTTCGGATTAAAAAACCAAGGTTTTTTTGGGGGGGCGGGGGGTGCAAGGACTTATTTTCTATGAATGAAATTTCCGTTGGCACCGTTAGAAAAAGGTACTGAGTTAACCTGTCTCCCAGAAAATGACATACTCAAACATAATATATTAACTCTTCAAAAAAGGTGAAGTTAAAAGAAAAAGTGTCCGGAATAAGACTGAGACAATTATGTTCGTTGAGTATAAATACGTCAATAAAAACAAATATTCACATTTTTATTAGTCATCGTAGTAATACCGATTCATTTCCATCGAAGTTATAGCAGATATATAGTTATAGTAGAATGATTTATAACCTCCTTTAACGAACGATAATAAGAGAGATTATAGTTGTGTCTCCAGACGAAGTAAAATTATTGCTTTAAAAAGTGTAAATAAGTCAAATATCAAAAGCGCTGATTTTAGGCGCTTTCAAGAGGCGCTTTTAGGCTCTTCAGTATGAAGAGAACGGAGATGGTGAAATAAATCACGATTTTGGAAAAAGAGTTCAATGAAGAGAACAGGTCACGGAAGTGCTTAAATGAAAGTTCGTCAAATAAACCTGGAATTTCTATTCGTCACTTTCCCAGAAAATGGAAGATAGAAAAATCAACAGTTTTCCCAACGTAAAGTCGAACTAAACTTAAAATCTTAAAGACCTCCTAAAAAAAAAAAAAAAAAAATAGAAGGTGGGGGAAAAAAAGTCAAAAGTGGTTTTCGAAAAAAAGTTTAAAAAAATTAAAAAAGAAAAAGAAAATCTGAAAGGTTTCAGATTTTAAATTACGTCCAAAGGGACGTTTTTCTAACATTTTGTTTGTTACCTTTATTTATTAAATATCACGTTCTTGGCACTTAAACCAGAAAATTCAGTTCAAGAGCAATATCGCAAAATAGTTTTAAATTGAGCATATCCCTTTATATTTTCCGATACAGAGTCTCACGCGCGGAGATAAAAATGTTTTTTATGTACAACGTTGCCATTGTCCGCTTTGGAATTCTTGAGTTTGTTAATCAAAAATTCGTGAAAGTTTTACAAAATATGAAATCAATAATAAAACAATTTCCAAATTTCAAATTTGGTTTTCCACATGCCCATATTCGTAGGAGGATGACGTCATTCAAAATCCGATGGCTCTATGTACCGTTGTTTTATCACAATGAGAGAAAATATACATATATTTATGCAGATTTTTCATTATTTAATTTCTTCAAATATAATGCAGGAAGATTTGGTGGCAACAGTTTGAAAAGTGAAACAGGTATTTATAGTGAAGGAATGCGAAATCGCAACACGAAAACAATAATCCTTCAGGGACAAAGCCCCTTTGGACTAAAAATTCAGTTTTTTACCTATTCTTTTCTTTTACATATTTTTGGTACTTTTAATGTTTGTATCGGAGTAAATACTGTCGCTTGGTATTTCATTTACAAGACAATGTGGTGTAACTTATATACATATATATCTCTCACAGATCGTTTTGCAAAAAAATCTGATGTGTACACCACATGACTTCCTTGTACGGAATATTAAATTATACGCATTTTTCTTTCATTTCATTTAAACTTATTGGATTGAATTAAATCTACTTCGCCGACAGCGCATAAACCACAATAGAATAAATGCATTCTTTAAAATTCACTCTAGTATTTGTTTACCATAGCGACACTCCGGCGCTAGATTCACTTAACAGTATTAATAATTATATAACAGTTAACTTATATAATAATTATATAACGGAAATTAAGTTAACTGTTATATAACCCAATAATTACATAAGAGTTAACTTACATATTTCGTTCATATTATAACTCATAATGCACAAAATTTATATCATTTAAAGAATAGAATTATCTAATCGTTGCCACATGTTCTATTCAAATACTATAATAAAGCTAGAATGATGTATAAAAGAAATTAAGCAAACAAAACAAAAAAGAAACAGTTTTTCACAGACGATTGAGTATTTCTCATTGAATTAATTTAGTTCTCACTTCGCGAGAAGGAAAAAATACATAAAAACTGAAAATATCTATATTAAAAATTACGAAGTAAATCTCAAACACTTATTTCTTCGAAAAAATTCCAGAAAGAATTAAGCATGATTTAATTGTCAATAATAAATGAATGCGTTATCTTTGTTGTTGCGAAGCTAAGTTTCTCTAGATTGGCAAAAAATCCACTAGTCTCCTGTTTCAAATGTAAACATCAATGGCCGCCATGAAAAAAAAAAAGGGCTTAGCGGCACTTAGACAACTTTAAAATTGTTGATAATTCTAAAAGTATTGCACACAGATTTACTAAAGGCATAAAAACCTTAACCGGAAGATAAAATCAACATAATACAGTCATTTTTAAAGCAAAAAATGTACAATTTACAAACATATACGAGTAAAGAAACTGAGATCACTGAGCCGGGTAACAAAGTGGATATATATATAAATATATTTATGTACGTTTGGCGCGGCCGATTGCAACCAAAATACGAGGTGCCCATCTACATGTTATAGCAGTCCTATATACAAAATTTCAACGTTCTGAGGCTACTCGTTTTTGAATTATGCGAGATACGTACGTACGCACGTACGTACATACGTTCGTACAGACGCCACGAAAAATTCTCTTCAGAATTAATTTTAAAGCAGTTTTATAATTTTTTTGAAGGAAAAGAGTATCTTATTCTGTCCTGACGTACAGATATCACGCAAAAACATTGTTAAATTGCATTCGATAGCGGTCAAAATGGATATTTTCGTTGAAATATGCTGCTTGAAACTTTTCGCGATTACAATACTTCCTTTTTACTTCGTACAAGGAAGTAAAAATGAATAAATATTATTTGTATTTACATATAGTAATAGTAAATACTGAAGTTTCTTATGAAGTTGCACTTTAGGTTTTTTTTTTTCTTTTTTTTTTTTTTCTCTGAATGGCGGGCCCTTAGCCTAATCGACTTCGGCTTGGCCACTAACAGGTGAGCCTTCTTTGCCTTCTATGAAGGGATGGACAGTTACAACCAAGCCTTCTCCACGATTAGAAACCGGGTCATTTGGTATCACAGTCGGCCCTTCAAACCACTATTCTGTCTGTGTGACGTTTAAGAAATTTATAAATTCAATTTACGTAAAAAAGACTCTCGATAGGGGACTTACCAGGCTGTATGTATAACGAAAGGTGCCTTACTCTGTATTTGCTTTTGTTTGTGAAAAATGAATCACATGACAAACCACCTGACGCGGGGGATCCTCAGATGAATTTTGTTGATCTTGCTATGAAACGAAGACTCAGGAATAGAATAATGTCTATGGGGTCATCTTAAACAAATACGAGAACGAAGTATGAGCAAGGTAAATGAGAACAACAACACACAGGATGCTTGCTGTCCTGTCGACGTTTCATTCTTTTCCGCTTCAATCCGCATCTCCAAAAAGTGCCATTTTTTTCCGTTGCCTTCCTCCACCCAATTCTCTCTTTTCCGTTTCATCCGCTATTTAAAAAATCATTTAACGATAAAGAGAATACGTCTTTTCTTAAATTAACCCTTTACACTAGAGAGGTGACTCTAGGTCACCATTTAATGATATACCTCGTGAAGTGACTCTCGATCGTCACGAGCTTGACGCGGTAACGATGATTATTTAGGTTTGATTTAGGCAATATCGCGTCTTGAATGTATTCAACAAACACGCGTATCAAACGACTGCTTTAAACTTAACTATTAAGTTTTAGATTTATTGTTTTATATGCTTCTTTGGTGTTAATTCGAACTCGACAGTCCTTGGCAGTAGGAATATTATTTTCGAAGTTACGGAGCCCAGTATACATGGAATACGATGAAGGAATCAAATCAAGTGAAGATGGGTTCAATTTTTCGTTGATGAACAACGAAATTAATTTTCGGAATTTTAATAACATCATACTTTGAGATGAAAAATGAAACGTAATTTTTAATGGTTATTCATGCAACATGGGCATAAAAATAATTAAAAAGAGTAGCACGAGAATATTTTATGTTTATTTATTTTCTGAGTCCCATGTGTTGTAAATTGAAAAATATATAAATTTCATACAAAAGCAATTAAATTCGGATTTTTTTTTTCACCCCAAAGGGGCGGTAGCCCAGAAGAGCTGTTAATTTCGAAACGTCGTTTTGCATTGTTTCCCTATAAATGTCAGTTTCACTTTGCAAATTGTTCCCACCAAATTTTATCGCCCTGTTTTATATTTAAAGAAATAAGATAAAGAAGAACCTGCATGAATGCGTGTATATTTCTCGTATTGTGAAGAAACGATGGTGCCTAGAGCCATCCAATTTTGAATAACGTTATCCTCCACCCGCACATGGGCACTTGGAATCCTGAATTTCGAAATTTTTTTTATTATCTATTTCATATTTTGTAAGACTTTAGCGAATTTTTAATTAATAAACCCAATTATTTCAAAGAGAGTAATGGCAACACTGTACAGAAAAAAAAAAAAAAAAAAAAAAAAAAAAACATTTTTATCTCCAGCCCGCCTATCGGAAATCCCGCGAGACTATCTATCTACGCTGATCTACTACGCGTATCTAAAGATACGCTGTTTTAAAATATTTTGTGATATTGTTGTTGAATAGAATTTTATGTGGTTAAGTGAGAAGAACATGATATTTAATAAATAAAGGTAACACACTAAAAGTTTAAAAAACGTCCCTTTGGGTGTAATATAAAATCTGAATGCTTTTGTATTTTATTTATTTATTTTTCTTATTTAGATGTATAAATCAAATTTATTTTTCCAGTTTTTCATGCATATTACACGCAGGAATGTAAATTTCCTTTTAAGTACTTTTCACATATTGATCTTAAATTTGAAACATTTTAATTTGAATATACTTTTAATTTTTTTTAAATAGATTCTGGGTTAAAACTTGACTTATATCTCCACTTATAAAATAAAGAAAAGAAGTTTCACTAATCACATGGTCTTTTTAATTTAAGAAATTATAAATTTTCTAATGAAATTTAAAAAGTATTTTTTTTTAAATTATTCATACCATATATGCAATAAATAAACCTGAAATAGGTAAATAACATTTTTTTTTTTCGTAAAGTTCTTTTTATGATGTTACGGATTTGAATAATTTTTAACAGGATTTGAAGGAAATTTGACAGTTTGTTAATAACATTTTCAATGTCAGTACCTTGAAGAAATTCAATTTATTATTAATCTCTGTATGTTTGAATGTGTTAGAAGATCGGACCTTCTTAGACATCTCAAGTTTTCTTTTTCAAGTTTGTCTCAAGTTTTTTTTCTCAAGTTTCTAATTACATCAGAACTCTAAAAGACAACTTGTGAATTTTCACCGTGTCTTATAAATACCACTAAGACAGGGAAAGAGTATATAAGGCCCTTCTATTAGTCCAAATAAAGTTTAACAAAGGCACTTAATCGTGCTTACAAAAGCCAATAGCTTTAAATCAAAGATAATATATGAACCAAAATTAATGAAAATTAAGTATATCCTGACGGTTTCACAGTATAACTAGCGCGCAAGCTGGTTCTTACTCCAAAGTCGGCTTAGACAAGCTTAATTAAAGAATAACTTAACGCCGTAGAATACTGATTGCTAGGGAATCAACGTGGTCTTCAAGTAGGCAGAACATGCGCTGATTTCACTTCCTTTAAATACCTTTTTCTTTCTACCTTACGTGTGCTGGAAACTTACATTCTGGTGGGGAAATGAAAACGAGGCTGATAGAAAAGTAACTTAACACAAAATAAGAGGTTAGAAAAAGATTTTATCATTATTCCTCGTTTGTGAATTTCATGTAAAAAAAAAATCATTCTAAAAATTAATTCCTTAACGTCCATTAACATTAATTAATGCCAATAAGGCATTAATTAATTTGAGCCATTAATTAATGTCCATAGAAACATTCTAAAAATTAATTCCTTAACGTCCATTAACATTAATTAATGCCAATAAGGCATTAATTAATTTGAGCCATTAATTAATGTCCATAAAAACATTCTAAAAATTAATTCCTTAAGGTCCATTAACATTAATTAATGACCATAAAGGTTTTTACACATTATTGAAATGCAGTTAAAAAAGAGTAAATACGGCGTATAGAGACCATTGTGTATGTGTAACAGAGTTATCAGAAAATTCTGTAGCCAAGGAATATAAGTTTTATAAAATAAATGAAGAATGTAGTACAAAACAAAAGAGACCTGTGCGGTCGAGAATTTTGCGCATTGAGCTGCAAAATTAGAAAATAGTAAAAAGGAAATTCTTAAAGCTAATTGCTTAAAAGCAGATATGATACTTCTGTTCCCGTGCTGAATATCTTTAACAGTATGGAAATTCAAATTGTAATACAAAAAGTAATAAACAGGATGTATGAAATACAAAACAAGAAAAACTTAATAAAAATAAAAAGTAAATGAGGAACACAATTTAAATTTTAAAAGCATGTTTAAAAATGTACTAGAATCCTAAAATATTTCTAGAAAAATACAAAAATTTGTAAAAACACAAATAAAATTACAAAAAAGCGGTAAATGGCAAATTAGCTTAATTCGATTCTCATTACGGAGTTATCAAGTGAATATATTGTTTATTGTATAAATGCTTATATCGTAAAAAATTAAATGCTGATCGTTGCGATGATTAACGAAGGTAGCTCGCCCAACGAATGCCCCATATTCAAATCTCCAAATGCCAATAAGACATTAAGTATTTCTGTTCTTCAAATAAAGAAGTACGAAATTAGAATACAGTAAGACCCCGCTTAACGCTGGTGCGGTGCTGTACGGATGCATTTTTATCATTTGAAACATTTGTTGACATTATTGTAAGTATAAATTTATATAATACTATAACGATTAATACAGTGACAAATATTATGATGTTTAGTTTTTATCATGGGTGATAATAAAAAACAAGAAAAGAAAGCAACCAGAAAAAGCATTTCACTGGAAACTAAAATGCAAGTGATTAGAAGATTAGATTCTGGTGAACGTCAATCTCAAATTAGTGCTGCATTGAATTGGCAACTTCAACAATAAGGACAATTCTTAAGAATAAAGAAAAAATACTGTCATCGGCAACTGCAACTACGTCAAGCTCTGCAAATAGAATTACCCGTTCTAGAAATAACATTATAGAGGAAATTGAAAAACAACTGTCTACATGGATTGACGACGAAATTGAACGCAATATGCCATTAAGCCAATCTATCATAATGCCTTCTTGACAAAAAGGCAGAAGATTGGAAACACAAAATAGACTGAATAATCTGACTGAGAATTTTATTTGTTTTTATAAGTATATTCGTTTATATTGTTTTTATTTTCGTAAGAAATAAATGTTTGGTTTTATTTATTATTTATTAAATTTAATACCTAACCTATTTTCTACCCATCTTCCCCTAACCCCATTACTTAATGTTAAGATAGCCTCGTTTAGCGCTGTTTCGCATTACGCTCTACTTTGATGGAACGCATCCCTCGCGTTAAGCCGGGTCTTAATGTACGTCAAAGCCATCGGATTGAAAATCTGCTGCTGAGGTCCATTGTATGGTAAGAAAGAGAAGCAAAACCATTGGATGCAATCCACTGAAATGTCTCGATTCAAATAAGATTAGTATTAAACAGACTGGGATAAATATTGGTGTCTAAGGTCTATATACCTATGCATAGCAATGCTTGGCATCTACCCTCCCCACGTATGATTTTTCTTGGAGCCTCTCAACTTCAAGACATCTATATTAACATTAAATTATTGGCATGAAACAATTTCGCAAGTGATTTTAAAAAGAAGAAAGCGAAACTAAAACATGAAACATGAGACGCCGCAGCATAAATCGAAAATCCTCAAATGCGGAAGAGATAAAGGTCATAAAATGTTCCAATTAGTTAGTTCTCTTGTCTCGTGAAAATGTTTTCCAGACATTGGAATTAAATTTGCAGACGATAGAAAGACGAAATTTTCTGAATTTCCGCGTTTATTAAAACAACAACGGTTTAAACAGCTTGCAAAAAGCTTTCCTTGAACTTGACCTTGAAGTGACCTTCCGTAGGATTTGACGAAATGATATTTTGACTGGAGTGAGTCTGGAAGGATATTTTATGACGACATTTTATCACAAAATTTTGCAGGTAGGTACTTCTCACGTAGACATACCCCATTAAAATAGCTGACAGTACTGGGTAATATTTTAAAGCACTGAATGCAAATTAAGAATGGTTGAATGCCTGAGCACCGGTTCAGATTTTTTTTTCCAACAAAAACAAAAGAAAAACCACCGGCACCCAGATAGTACATTCTGCGAATTCAAAGAGCATAATCTAGACGTTATAAATTGTTTCAATACTTTAATTTATAGCAACATACTTCTAGTGTGTTCTCTTTCATGCCATTTTCTAGAAATTTTACTTTTATCTTAAAAAGATAATTTCATGGATTCATGTAAAAGGAAAATATTTAAGAACATTTTTCAGGAATGAATGCCTTAGTTGAAAGAAGAAGATTAAAGAAGTAACATAATTAAGAGACGCAGAAAGTACACAAAATTTATTAGTCCAAAGGGGCTTTGTCCCTGAAGGACTATTGGTTTCGTTTTGCAATTTTGCGTTGAAAACTTTAAAACGCTGTCTCACTTTTCAAACCGTTGCCACCAAATGTTAGAGTCATGCATTATATTTGAAGAAATTAAATAATGAAGAATCTGCATAAATATATGTATGTTTCTCGCATTGTGATAAAACCCTCCAATTTTGAATGATGTAATCCTACTGCGAATATGGGCATCTGAAAGCCGAAATTCGGAATTTGTTTTATGATAGATTTCCTATTTTGTAAAACTCTAACGAATTTTGGATTAACAAACTCAACGATTTCAAAGTGAGCAATGGCAACTCTACGGGAAAAAAAAAAAAAAATTATCTCCAGCGGCGCGGGACTGTGTATTGGAAATTCTAAAGATATGCTCATTTTAAAATTATTTTGCTGTTGAGCTGAATTTTATAGTTTAAATGCAAAGAACGTGATATTTAATAAATAAAGGTAACACACAAAACGTTAAAAAAACGCCTCTTTGGACGTAATTTAAAATCTGAAACCTTTCAGATTTTTTTTTTTTTTTAAATTAATTTCGCAGCTTTTTCAAGCGACACTAATAATAGCTATACATTAATTTTTCCAGTTTCTGTTTTGTGAATAATGTATATGATCATTTAAAGACACTGATCAATCATGGCCGAAGTTGCAAATGATGATGATTGTGGCAATAGAATGCATAATTGTATAGATGCAATCAAATATAATTGCCATAAAATCGTCTTAATTTTTAAGCCAGAAAGATTTTTACTTTTGACTTTTCTGTCTTTACAGAGTAACTAACATATTCAGATATGCCATGGCCAACAAGATTATCAGATTTATCTCCGACTGGACACATAATGACGGGACGCATATAAGCAAAATGTACACTGCTAGGACAACGGCTTGAATTTGGCCAATGACAGTCTAGATGAGGGTCACCATTAACTCCGCCCACATGAGTGATGTCACATTTCTGACGTTTGTTTACATTCCGCTCTTCGGAGTTACGCGGTGCGTTCTTTGAATGTACGTTTAGTTTTTCGTAATGAAAGTGTTTATATGTATGTATATATAATGATTTAATGTTTGTTTCGGAATATTAAGGATTACTCTACTGCTCCAATAGAAAATTAGATCTAGTCGGATGGAAGTTATTGATGGCTGAAAGATGCATGTAAAGTGTGATTTACAAATTATTCTGTATATTGATAATCAGAAACTTTTAAGTGATAATGACTTAAATCATCTATTATATAAAATGTACCTGCGTGAATTAAACCAAGGGAAGTTAATGTTAAGTTAGTGAAACCAAGTGCTAATTTCTGTCAGTAATTAATGCAGTAAATATTTTGAATCAAAATGCCACCAGTTACCATTGCAATGAATAAACATAGTGTGTGTCAAGAAATCCTTAAAATACATTTCATATATATATCTATTTGAATGTTTACAGCATTATTAACTGTGATTTGATTTCTTTACTGGATTCAATGTGCTTTCTTAGAAATAAACTTCATTTTATTATTAGAACTTAAAGAGTATAAAGATGAAAAAGTGGGTTCACTCTAATGGAGATATTGAAGTGTAATTTAGTATTTTTATTTTTTTAGACACTACTGAAGTTAAATGAAGAACACATTATTTAATAAGAACTGAATATATTTAAGATATGCTACCAGCTCTGGTATTTCAAGACTATTGTATATGCTAATCTATGAAGATTAAATCACTATTCATGGTTATGGTTCACGTAAAGCATATATCATATTTGGAATTTTCATTGCTCAGTATGCATTCTTAGAAAGGAAGTTCATTATTTTGTTGAAATTCAAAGAAAATAATACTGAATAACTGTAATTGCTTAGTGTAATAGACGTACTCAAATCTAAACTGCAAATGCTAAATGATGCTGAACATAGCAAGAATTGAATTTAGTAAGATATGTTACCAGTTATGATGTAAGGATCCTAAGTTTTACTAACGTTTATTTTGTTTTAAATCTTTACTATCACTTCTTATTTTCTACTTCCGGCCAGAATTAAAAGCTTTAACTTATTTATGCAAATTTGTCTTGCTAACGCCAAGTACTTAAGTTGTGGCTTTTTGCCAAGCAAGAGAGAGGAAGGAGTTATTAGAAGCAGGCCGCTTGCCATAGTAGTTTTACTCGGTTGCTGTTTGCCTTCAAGGCCAGAGGTTTAATCCTCTTGATAATTTTAAACGTATCGTAGTTTTAGCAGCTCTCTGTACTACATACGGATTTTGTTAAATAACGGCCAATCTTAAAGTTAGGCACTTGTATATTAATCCAAAGTTAGTTTTAGTTAATATTTTTATATTCTTACGTTCAGACCACAAGTGGTTGGTCTCTGTATTCCGAAGTTCTGGAAATCTCTGTAAAGATAGAAAAATAAAGGGTTTCGTATACCCTTCTTGTGTGTATTGTCTACTTCACAATTTATTGAACATAGCTTGAGTAAGCTCCCTGTTCCGAGTCAGGGCAGTTCATGTTTCCAAGGCAAGTAAAGAGGAATACAAGTCCTGATAATGATATTTCAAGACTATCGAAAATGCTTAACAATAAGGTGTAATGCTGAATTTAATCCAATAAGTATACTTTTGTTTCCAGGAAAAACACCTTTAAGCGAATTGCTTGAATGTGTGCTTATAGTTCTTTACTATAAACATACATTCAAGCAATTCAAATTAATCAAATTCAATTCAATAAAATCACTAATAACAGACATTATAGTTCTCGTAAAGTATATATCATATTTGGAATTTTCATTGTTCAGTATGCATTCTTAAAAAGGAAGTTCATTGTTTTGCTGAAATGTAAAGAAAATAATACTGAATAACCAAGTGCTTAGTGTAATAGACCTACTGAAATCTAATTTATCTACAAAACTGCAAATGTGAAATGATGCTGAACATGATTTAGCAAGAAGTGAATTTAGTAAGATATGTTTCCAGTTATGATATTCAAGACTATCGAAAATGCCTAAAAATGAGGTATCATTACCTGTTCTAAGGTGTAACGCTGAATTCACTCCAATAAGTATACTTTTATTTCCAGGAAACATACCTTCAAGTGAGTTGTTGGAATATGTGTTTATAGTTCTTTACATCTAGTTAAATACTGTAAAACTTACATAAGCCAAAACTGAATGGATTAAAAAAAAATGAGCTTAACATTTCAAGTTTTACATTTTGACGTATTAAAGACTGATTACCTGGAGTTCCACTGATGATTGGACTCGATAAAATATGTCTTGTACCGACAATTTTTTTTTTTTTTTTTGAGAAAAAGTATTTAATATTGATTTTCTTACATTAGTATGTATTTTTGACTGTGAAGTTTGTGATTTAAAAAATCTAATGAGATGCAGATTATTATATTTTCATTTATTTCCAAATTTATTAAAAGTAATTTTTTACAATTTACTGCCTGATTTTATACATTATATGTATGAGTAATAAATATTTATTGTAAATATGCTATGTAACTTTAATCTTTGTACTGAAACAACTTACTTATATATATATATATAAGATATGTATGAGTCAGGAATCAGGAATCAACTCATGGCAATTGAAATTGAATAGTTAGTAAGAAATTAATGATAATAAGATGCATTGCTGATGTATCTCATAAGATGTATTATTGATGACAGTACATAAAATTAATCAAAACACTATAAGATTAAACTGTAAGGTTAAAAGGTACTATTCTATTTTTTGGACCAGATTCAGAAATGTATGTATTTATTCATGTACATGTGTGTATATCACATAAAAAAAAAAAATGTAAACTTGTAATATTGAAAAATTTCTATCTTAAGTAACATTATTGTCACTACATAATTTCAGTACAAACTAAATATTGCGGTATATAAACTAATACAATGTACTGCCTGTAAAATTAATGGTACATAGTAACACAACCACCTTGGCTCAATTTGGATTTAACACATGAAAAGGTAAAAGTTACTCATTGGGTGCAAGTTGATGGTTTTCACAACTTTTCCTAAACAGACCCAAATTACTGATATTTATCATAAGTTGGCTAACATTATCAAATTATGAAAAGAAAACATATTTTAGCAATTTAAAATATAAATTTTAATTATTAAATAAGGATTACATAATACATTAAAATAAAAACAGGTTCATCTCCAAATCTTTCTGTAATTTTTTTGCGCTATCCTTTACCATGAGCGATTTATTTTTGTTTGAAAAAACATTAAAGAATTTCACACACTCGGCATCGCACAAACCTCAGCAGCATTGGATATCTACCAAATGTATTTCCTTTTTGTTCCTTTTAGAAATTTGTTAGCAAAATTTTGTATTCCTGTAGAATTTTCTTTTTTTTCCATTGTTGGCAAATTCCAAAGCACATATTTTAAAATTAAGGCAAAAAATATCACAATTTGTTCATAAAAATTGTTGAAACTTGGAATACAACAAAAATAATGTATACGAAAACAGCAACATTGCCCTATTAAAGGATTGTTATGAGCATGGTTGCCAGAGTTTGGTACATTTTAAAAATTTGACAAGTTCTGCTGAGTTGGTTATGAGTAATAAATGAATAACATTCTAATATGTGCATTTTTACTGTTAGGAATATAAAATTTTTACTTGTAATTAAAATCTGAATATGCTAATTATTCATTTGCCTTCTTATGTAATTTTGATAAATTAGCCACTATTTATTTTACATCAGTAATCTTCAGACTAATTTTAAATTTAGTTTCAGTGTGAATTTAAGCAACATCAAAAATAAAACTATTAAAAAATATATGAAAAGCAAACAAATGAAAGAGACAGATATGAAAATTTATCAGCTCAGTTTCATATATATTCTGTACAGTAATACCTCTACGTTAATTAAAAGGTGGGACTAATGAAAAGTACAACTTCACATGCAGGATATGCCAGAAAAATACATACAGACTTTAACAGATGATATCTATATATAGGTTTCAAAGTTGAATTATCTTTATAATATGTAGTATGATATTTCCTTAGCATGTTAGTACTCTCACATATATGTGACACATGACAGTGAACCAAAATGAATTTGGAGGGATGTTGTGTAGTATAGTAAATCGGTGAGGCTACAGGTCCTTCATCACAAAATTATGAAGTCCCCTCAGACAAAGAATCTCTAAGGAGAAGAAGTAAAGGTTTTCCGGGGCAAATGTGGCTCCGTCAGACCAAAGAGACACATTATGTATATCACTGAAGCTTACTTTAAACGGGCAAACCATTCCAAAGCTATCCACCCTCCGTACCTCACTGCGCATGTGCGAAATAACATCAGGAGGCAACAAAGCAGCATCAAAGAATGCAGCATGCTGTCGGCCATGTTAGCAATCTTTTACCACGTTGTTCGAAAACGTTCTTTGTTGTTGTATTCAGAGGTACTTGGTTTTAGCTATGTGAAATTCTTTTAAAGACTTTTTAAATGTAATGCTGTAAGTGAAATGGTTTTGGCTATTGGGTGAAAACTTTGGTTTTCACAATGGTCATTCCAAATAATTGTCTAAATGTTTTCATGGTAATTTGTTTTTAAAGTTGTTGTCGGATAATTATAATGTATTTCAGTGTTTTCAATTTATTTAGGGGTGCCTTTAATTGTCTTTAAATATTTTTTTCTGTTTCAGTTAGTTATTACAAATTTTGCTTTTAAAATTTCACTGTAAAATTTTAACTATGGATCCATAAAAATTTATTACGTTTTGTATGGCATGTGTTTTCCCCCCTTTTTAAGTTTACAGAAGAAAAGAATTAAGAAATTTATTTCATTTAAATTTTGTCTTCGTACGGCTCGCTGTTTAAATTGAAAGTAAAAATTGGACAGCATTTCTAAAATTCGCCCCAAAATTCCAACTAACATCCTTTTGCTCATAAAACTCCAGAAATGTATGAAAATAAAACATTTTGAGTTATTTCAAAGTAAAAAATTTACTATCTCCTCGAACTGCGCTGTTTAAATTTCACCCTGCGCTGGTGTTTCACTGCATAGCCGTGGCTCTTCGGTACAGCGGCGCAGAGGCGAAACAGGTTTACATTGCGTCTATGGAAGCTTTCATTCTTCTCCTTAGAGATTCTTTGCCTCAGACACATCGACTAAACATTGTTCAAATAACTGCTCAGTATTGTGCTATGTGTTTAGCTGTTAATGGCTACCGCTGTAACACTTTGAACAATCTAAGTAACTGTATAGGTACATATTCAGGAATATTATATGAAACTTAGGCTAACCTTTGATATGTATGATTTAATTAACTTATAATTCAGTTCAATACTAAAGTACAAGAATTTTCTTTTATTAATTAAAGTGTGTGCATTTTTCTGATGAGCCCTTCATAAATATAGATGAATTTTAGTTTAATAGAAATGATAATTAGAAACTCGGTCTGGCCACGAGCTGATGGCCAGACCACCAGTACCCGAGTGGTAAAGTCGCTAAACACTAGCAATTCAGTCCGGGTTTCAAATCCTGCAAAATACGCTGGCTGCATGGGCGCTTTCATTGTTTTCCTCAAGTGTAATGTATATAAAAGCCAGTTTCCCTTTGAAAGTCCTCCACGAAAGCATCCCTCCTTTTAAGCAGATAGCACGCAAGTGCTTTGCTTTGCATAATTAAATAAACCAAACCAAACCAATGACCAAAAAAAATTTTTAGTAGAAAGGTATATGATAAAAAATTTAGTTTTCATTCATGTCAATATAAAATAGGATACTTATGTAATTATCTCATCAATCGCTTGTGGAAATTTCGGCTATGGTAACCAAGCGCCAATTATTTCTATGGAATTACTAATGGGCACAGTCATCCATAATTGGCACTAAATCATGCTACTTGGCCGGTCAAAGGGATAATGCGTAAGAACCTAAACAGTATTAAAATTAATGCAGTGCATTTATTATTTGGATGGCAATGGCCTCGTATTTAGCACACATTTCTAATTAGCATCTATGTTCTCCAAAGCCCCAAAGCCTTTTATCATTTGAGCAAAGAATCTTTTGTCAAACTTGTGACTATCATACATTTTTCTAGTGGATTTGAAATTGTGTAACTTCATGTTCCCTTAAGTCAGGAATGAATATTCCATAATATGTGAAGAAAACATACATTTATTTTCTCATATGTCTAACTTTTTTCAGTATTATACTCAAATATAAAACTTCATGCTATATTTAAAATTTATATATATATATCAATATACCAGAGCTTGATCTTTACATTAAAAAAATTCACACTGCAGGAAACTAAATTTGAGATTCACATTACATGCATGCATGGCATTCAAATTTATATAATTTTAATTTCAGCTTCAACATTGTTCATTTCTTAGATCAAATCTTAGTGTGGACCATTTAGATTGATATGTTATGTCCTACACTTAGAAAACACTTCCTTCACTGCAAAAAAGGTGCCCAGCAGCGGCGAGCAGTAAAGTCGCTGAACGCTGGTAGTTCGGTCTGAGGTTCGAATCCAGCGAACAGGCTGCCTGCATGGACGTTTTCATAGTTTTCCCCATGTGTAACGTGTATACAAGCAAGTTTCCCTTAGAAAGTCCTCCACAAAGGCATCCCTCTCCTTAGGCAAATAGCCCTCGAGGCATCACCATAATCACATAAACCAAACCCTGCGAAAAAGTTAGGAACAGATTAACATTTTAACATGGCAAACCTCTTCTTTGTGATCACCTCTGAAACTGACACTTCTCCTCAATATACAAAAAATTCTGGTACTGATCATCTCTTTTAGGTCTTAGGTCTTAGGTCTTCGCTTATTCAATAGGTATATGACAAGCTCCACACAAACTTAAAACCATGTAGAATTGCTGGTGGTCATTTTAGAGAGGGTTCGCTTTATTTATTAAAGGTAAGAAATTTATTCAAATATTTCTAAAAATGCAAATTAATCAACAAAATCTGGTATTAAGTACTTTGTTTCTGTAAGCATAATTAATAAAATTTTCGAGTTTGATTTAGCGTGTATGATGACAGTTTATTACATTAGTGAACGTCATTTGCTTGACGGATATGAAGAATTTCTATTGAGAAGCTGTTTTACTTGAAGGGTTGGTTTGGTTTGGTTTCTTTGATTATGGAAAGCATGCAGGGTCTATGTGGGAGGGATGTCTTTGTCTTTGCGGAGGATTTTCTAAGAAAAAAAAAAAAACTCATATCCATGTTTACACATGTGCAAAACCAGGTGTAAGTGTTCATGCAGCCAGCCTATCCACCTGGAATCAAACTCAGATCGAACTATCAGCGTTCCAGTCAGCCGCTTTTGGACTGTGCGTGAAGGGTCATGAAGGAGAATAATTACATGCACTGAAAACTGAATTTTAAACTAAATGTATAAGGAAATCAATGGAAATTCATTTATCAATACTAGTTCTTATTAAATTAAAATACTGCATAAAATAAATTTATAGAGCTATTGAATGAAAATATCCATTAACATATTTAAGATGTGTGTAAGAAGTAATAGATTAATTATTTCTAATATTATTAAGTAATTTTCTTTTAAAGGAATTAAAAAATAAAAACAAACAAAAGCTTCTTTAGAGAAATTATTCTACAATTACAAATACTGCTGGAATTCACATCCCACTTTATCCAAAATTAAATAAATGTATTTTTAAGCGATTAATCAAGTTGTGAAGAAATATTAAATATGAATACATTCATCTTAATTATTTAAAAAAAAACTGAATGTGAAGATGTGAAGGCTCTAGTGTAGAATTGGGTGGCCCTTCAATTAGCGATATTTTTATTTATTTATTTATTTATTTTAATATTGGCGATGAAACCTCATTTCTGGTTTGCGCGATGCCTAGTTTGTGCGATTCTGGGATGTTTCTTTAAGTGAAAACGGGTCGATGTGTACATGAACACAGAGTTTGTGCAATTCTTTGACTTTTTATTTTGGTTTTGTGTCGCAGCCATCATGAAATTGTGCCTTCCTGACACCAATCTTGGTGTCAAAAAAGAATCTCCAAAAAACAAGGGGCATCCAATTGTAAACTTTTACCGATGTGAAAAATTAAAAAAAAAAAAAAAAAAAAAAAAAAAAAAAAAAGCTTTTTATTAAGAGAAAAAAGCTTTTTTTTTTTCCTTCCCCTACCTAGATGTGAAAAAGATTATTCGCTAGAAATCTGACATCCTGAAAAATGAATACATGCATACACACACTCACTCATATTTATATGCATACACACACATATAATGATACATATAATTCATATATGATTATATATTGAAAATATACGTATGTGTGTGTATACACATGCACGCATAAATTTACTTTGCAGATTAAAAATGTTTTTCATTGAAAGAACGCACTTCGTAACGCCGAACAGCAGAATGTAAACAAACGTCAGAAATGTGACGTCACTCATGTGGGCGGAGTTAATCGTGACCCTTATCTGGATTGCCATTGGCCAAACTCAAGCCGTTGTCCTAGCAGTGTATATTTTGCTTATATGCTGACGGGACACTGGATGTCATTTCCAGTCGAATGAGCAGCAGAATATCTGGAGGAATTATACCCATATATGGTGTTCTGTTTCTCAGGACTACATCAGGAGCTTGTATGACTCACTGAACGCCCCCTATTGCTGCTGGCGGTATTGTCTCCAAGGGAGTGTTTGTTGCCGTTTTTCTTACTAAGGTGTGAACACCTTAGTAAGAAAGTATAATTTTTACTAAAGTATGAACACCTTAGTTGTACAATCTCATCTTCTTTCTTTTAGTATTTGCTATGTGAAGTTTTCAGCTGCCTGAAAACTTCACATAGCAAAATAAAAATTAGCGTTTATATGTTTCTACTCATCATATTTCATTTCAGTTCTATTCCTCGATTCATTCTCGGTAAGAAAATTTCGTTCAAGTTCAGTTTAGCTGCATACGAAAGCGATGCAGCTAAACTGAACTTGAATACATTGTCAAAATTCTGACTTTATCATTTTGAATTAACGATTAAGGTTAACGATGTTAATGCTTGATATAGAGAGATTCTCGTCATTTTCACTTGAAATAACGTTGAAACATTTTTTTATCAAAATTAACACAAAAAGTTGTGTTTTAAAAACTGTCTTTATCACTTAAAAATTTTACATCCATAGTCCATCTAATCAGCGACTGCATAATTTTCAAGTATAAACTACTTAAATAGCTTGAAGTACGAACAGACTTCTCTACTGGTGAAAATCTAAAATTAAGATTCATGCTGAAAAACTAGCATAAATAAATCGTAATGGTACTAAAGATACTAAAAACCGAATGAAAAGAAAATATTGTTTCCTACATATTCATATATGCATATTTCAGACATACGCTCCAATTTTCGTTAATATAGTTTTTGAGTGACGCAGACTTAACAGAATGTAAAAAAAATGTTAAGAATGTTTGGATGCATTAAAGTTTAAATTCTATGCTATAATATCCTAAATAAAATAAGAAGAATATTTTTATTTCCATTTATACATTATTCTAAGATACTAAAGTAAAGAAAAAGAAAAGCTTGCTTTCTACATATTCATATGCGCATATTTCGAACGTACGCTTCCATTTTCGTTAACATCCATAGTTTTTAGTGATGCAGACTTAACAGAATGTAAACAATTTTTAATATTAATTAGATGTACTGAAGCTTAAATTCTATTCATATACGCATATTTTAAACATACGCTTCCATTTTCGTTAACATCCATAGTTTTTAGTGATGCAGACTTAACAGAATGTAAACAATTTTTAATATTAATTAGATGTACTGAAGCTTAAATTCTATTCATATACGCATATTTTAAACATCGCTTCCATTTTCGTTAACATCCATAGTTTTTAGTGATGCAGACTTAACAAAATGTAAACAATTTTTAATATTAATTAGATGCACTGAAGTTTAAATTCTGTGTGATGGTATTCTGAATGAAACAAGAGTAGTTTTATTGCCATTTGTGAATTATTCTAAAATACTAAAAATAAAAGAAGAAAAGCAAATATCCACAGTTTTTAAGAGACGCAGACTTAAAAGAATGTAAACGGTTTTTAAGATTGGTTTTTGTTTTAGTTGATCATGGCAAAGCACACTAGGACTATTTGCTTACGGGGAGGGATGTCTTCTTGGAAGACTTTCTAAGGAAACCCTGTGACGGTCAGAGAATTAATATTATTGCTCAGCATCAGAAAAATCCAAATAATATTTTATTAGGATGTAATGTTGCGCGCTTCCAACTTCCACTCAACAATAGTGGTGACTGCTAAGAACTGGAAAGTAGACAAAGTCTTGAGAAGGGTTTAAATCCCTTTTTATTCAACTTTGGAAATTACAAATGCGTGCTCTTGACGCTCACAAACTACGCCGACCCGGCGGTAAAATAAAAATAAGAAACTAAAAAAAGAATAGTAACAAGTGACTAACTACGAGGCTCTCTAAACGTAACTAACCTCACCGCGTTCTAAGATACCGCTGATAATTCAGCAAACTTCTGAATATTACGTTGAAAGATTAACAATCTGCCGAGGCAAGCACACAGGCCGAAACGCGTGGTTCTTCAATTTCTAACTAGCCACCTCCACGCTCGTGAAGCAAGAAAGCACACTTTCGAACTCGTTTCCCTTCTGTTTAACTCAGATTACTTCCGCTGACAATTTGAATCCTTGCGCGTTCTACTAAAATTTACATACTCTGGCATTGGCAATTCCAGGGGAAAGTAAGGCTTGACAGGAAAGATAGTTTAAACTTAAAATAAATGTTAGTTAAAATAAATATAAACCCTACAAGGAAGGACACATCTTTTTACGAAATTCATCTATAATTTCATACCACGAAGAATTAAAGCTTAGGCGTCTAAATAATGAAATCGAATTGCATTGTCTCTAGCCTGCTGACTTTTGTTAGGTCAAATGCAGCCTAACTTATGGCCGGTTACAGTGAAAGGTTCGTACAGTTCCAGTTTTAGATGATTTCTTTCTTTCATTGATGCACATATATATATTTATACGTACTCCTATAAACTTTAACTAAATATTACAAAAGTCTTTGATAGAAAAACTCTGATTACATATTTGAAATCAGCTGTCTGAAAATATTGCCAGTTTCACATATTTTGATTCCTGTAACAAACAAAAATAAATACATAAAACATACAAATACCCGAGTTCCATGAGTACACTTCTAAAATAAGAAATTGATTTAATATGTAAGCATTTTTACGTAAGTATTTCGTAACATTTACATCAGAAGTTTTAGACAGCTCAGAGGTGTAAACAAAATAATATAGTTTATACACTTAGAGCAAATATTGTTACACTTCTGCAAAATATTTTCATGGAAGAAAAACCTTGCTAAATATTTTAAGCGTTTGGTAAGACATTTTAAAGCGTTATACTTAAATATAAATAGTAAATACTTTGTAATGTGTATTATATTCTGAATGTTATTTTTTGCAATTACTTAAGCTATAATTTGGATGTAATTTGTCACATGTACAGTACAAACTCCAAAATCCGGATGTCCATTATCCGAAATGATCTAAAAACCGGACCTCAAAACCACCAACGTTTTTCTCGTAGGTTTTACGCATGCACTTTCGATTCCCCACCCCTCCGTGCATAACAAAACATCTGGAGAGACCCGATACTTAATTTCACTTCGACACTAAATAAAATACCTTGTTATTGAAGGAACAATCATTTTAGCATAAATTTGTACGATCAGTAATTTGGCTTCGTTGCTGCGTATCTGCTTGGCACACATCTCAAACCGAAACATTCCACATAGATACATCGTTGATCTAACGCCAACCTGGCGAATCATTATTTATTATACTTTCCTTTCATCACCGCATGTTTATCAAAACATGACAACTTGAGTAATGACTCATGTAGCGATGCCTAAACAATTGTTTTATGTTAGTAATTGAATAATAAACGAGTATGGTAACCTTTTATGTTGACATTACGCTTGGCGATTACAGATTTAAGTTAAATACGCTGAAAAGTATTAACGAGGGAAAATTAAACCAAAATTTGTTTCCATATGCTAAAAATAGATTTTGCTGATGATATTCATATTCACAAAGAGTACACTTAGGGCTATTTGACTTGAGAATAACTGATTTGTTATTCACATAAACCCAGAACCAGCGCCAGGGCTCGTAAGGCGGCACCGGGTGTCAAAATTTAGGACCCACAGAGACTGCATCAGGCGGTAAGATATCTAGCGCCGGCCCTCGATAACGCTTAAGTATATGTGAGAATTTATTTATTCAGAACTCTGATAAGCATGTGCAAGGAATAGACATAAGTATAATAAATAATTGAACTAATACTATTCACGCTTAATTGTTTCAATGCGTGATAGAAGCAAGATAAAATTTAACGGAACAACTTGTTGTTAGTTGCCAAGCTCATGATACATAGCCAAATATGTATAGTGAAGAATAGCTAAATTTGATGATGATAGCCGCTAATTTTAAAGGTTTTCGAATATCGCAAAACAAAGGTGAAATTTTCCAATTAACGGATTTTGTAAAGAAATGTGAAGCGGTAATAAATTAGGATGATATAAAAGAAGTTTTTGATTGTGATGACAATGCTTCTCCATCAATCAATTAATGAATGGCGCAATCTGTAATATGGTTTTAGATCCAGAAAATACCGCTACCGATAGTGAAGAAAGTGACAGAGAAGTTACTGAAAACGATAAAATTTCGATTGACAAGTTAGTCGGAATTCTCGAAACAGCAGTTACAGGACTTCAACAATGTAACTAAACAAGAGATTATGTCTGTCTACAGAATTAAAGAGAAAGTATTAGCACAAAAAAAAAAAAAAAAACGAAGCAACTTAAACAACTTACATTAAAAGAAATATTTATTGAGGTAAACAAATAAATATTAAGCTTTTTTTTTTTGTAAATTTTGATACCATTAGATCATAAATTTTTCATTATTTCATAAATCACGATTTCATATTTTTAGATTTCTAAGATAAACCTATTGTATAAAACTGAATGAATGTATTCGGGTTTAAACTTAGCATCATAATACATAAAAATAAACTGACAGATTGAAAACGAATGCGTGTAATATAAATCTGTACTATAAAAGGTGTAATAATACGTTACAACAAATCCAAAATAATACGTTACAACAAGATTTCAGATAAAAGTTAACATCGGAGGGAAAAAAAACTGACTTTTGATATTTATTAATAGAACGAACGCTCTCAGCATAACGCGATTCCATACTCTCAACGAGGGGGTTAATTAAAATCTGAGGTATTAGTTTCAACCAAAGTTTTGCTTTTGTATAGAGTCACTGACTCACAGTCTGCTGCAGAGCAACTATTTGTGTCTTCGTTTCTTCCACTTACGCAAGTCAGTGACGTCAGTGTTGCGAAGAGCCTAACCTTGTTTGTATATTGACCGCAGTTTCAAACTTCTCACCGATAGTCATCAAGACATTCGTATCACTTTAAAGAGAATTTCTCTTGGCATAAAACGCTATTTAGCAGAGGTGCCTGATACCGGGCAAACTCAACTTGAAGAAGAGAATTTCTTCCAGTTTTTCAAGAACATTCCTTTCTTTCTCCAAGAGATTCATTTGCATCAAGAGATTTAGGTATTTAGTTTATTCTTTCAATGTTTTCAGATTCATCAAATTCTTCAACTAGGCTTGTTCGATATATGGACGCGCATTAATTACATAACAGCTGCACCTCTAAATTTGCACAACACGTCTAAAAGGAATTCCCTTTAGATTCCAAGACTTAATTTCGGTAATTCTTGGCAGACACATATTTTCTTGTCTAATACGTGCAACTGAATAACTGATAGTGTGGACCATATCCTTCCTTCTTTGTTCGAGCTTGCAAGATCTGTTTTAGATTTTTCTGGGTCATGACCCTTATGCTTTATCACGTGTGTGTACAATGTGGTATTGCTTATATTATTACTAATTGTGCATATATGTAAATAATTTTAGTGAAATTATATGTCAAATTGTAGTGGCTTTTGTATAATGTAACTTTAAATGCTTGGAAATAAAAGGTTAAGGGTTCAGGGGCAAGTCTATTTAACATTGAGGTAAATGTCTATCTCGCTAAATTGGCGAGATATCGCCACGCTGGTGACTAATTTTGTCACCAAATTTGGCAAGAAATCGCCGAAAGGTGTCAAATTTGGCGATATTTTGGTTCAGTCTCTGTATAACTGCAATTGGTACTGTACTTGAATGACTGTTGATCTTTATATGTAACTGCAACTGCATCCGGATCTCAGATATAACTTTATATATGCTTTCCAGTAATTTCGAGAAATGGGAGGTGCCAGAGATTTCTTGGTGTCCAGAGGAAAGGTATATAAGACTGGAGAAAGTATCACTTGCTGTTTTTGAGTTCGGAGTATTGGGAAATTTCGTGAGAGCTTTGCCTTTTAAATGCGCTTTGAATTATGCTGTGTTTAAAGTTCTCAGTAGTCAGAAGTGTAACTACCGAATGTACTCCTGTGATACTGAGAAAAGCTGCGCAAGTATTTTTGTGAAAAATTCCAGAACTGTAAAGTGTTTCTTTTGGTAAAATAAATTTCATCAAGCGATTAATGCTGTGTGCATTCAATCCATTACGGAAACGTTCTGATACAACCATATATATACATATATAATTTATGTCCTTAGCAAATTTCATTTAAATCTGCCCATTCGTTCTGGAGATTAATGGAACCAAATGTGAATTTTCTCTTAATTTTGAACAAAGGTGTATTTCCAAAGGGCAGTGCCTGTCTATTTCGAGCTATCCGGCCATTCTGGCATTTCCGTAATTGTCTATCTTGCTTCCCTCTCCACTTCAAATAGTTCTTCTAAATGATACTTCGGCAGCATAAAAACTGTTTTGACTCGATAGACACTGAAACTCAACTCGGGATTGTGGAAGTTCACAGGGAAACACGCTTTGTGCAAAATGCTTGCCAACTCTTGGACAACATCTTGACAATCTGCATAGCGGAAAAGGATTGATCAAACTGAGTTGGATAATATTAATAATTAGGCTTAATATTTTTAATTACAGCCTACGATACGAAAATCGAATTGATTAATTACTTCATGAAATATCATTATTTTTACTCACGTAAAGATAATTTTAGACATCAGTATAAATCCAACAGCCTTATCAGACTTCAGACATTTTAACTTTAAAATTACTTTCTGCTTTCAGAGAATCCCTACACAAAATTATTATAAGTAACGAAAGTTAGCATATTAGTTAATTAAGACTTCATAATCCAAAGACAAGTGGGAATTACTTTTTTTAAAAAAATTGACTTTTTTTATATAAATACTTTTCTTTAAGTATCTATTCTTTCCGCTGTTTTCTCTTACCTAAAAACGCACATTAATAATAATTTTTCTTCATAAATTTTCAAGTTTTCCGAAGTAATTATGAATATAATAAATTCCTCTTAACTTTTCGCAAGCTAAAATTCGTTATATTTTTTTATACTATATTTAGATTGCTAGAATCAAAATGACTTCATTATTCAGGGAATTCTGAAAGAGCTCTTTTCGAATCTTTCCATATTTTTTCTTTTTAAGTTTCCGCCCAGAAAAATTTGAGATTCTGTGGTAAAATTCATGCATAACTAAAAACGTGTCGAAAATTAATCATAATTTGTTTTACTTACATTTGTATATTCCTTTTTTTTTTTTTAGTTAAAGGAATGTTGAACAATATTTGCACAGCAGTGGGAAAATTGCACTTGAGTTTTATTCCATCTGCATTTTTATGTAATTTAAAGTCGTATTTTGGCTCCCACCTTTTGTTGATGACATTAATAATTTTTAGACTTGAGAACAAGTTACTTCGTTGAACAATTTCCATTATTGTTAACTTATTTAATTGCAGATGTGATGTGATGGTCTTGATGTTTGCACTGAAATCCAGCTGATTTTCAGAATTTAAATAGACAATTAACGAAGGTTTTTCCTAAATAAATATGTTTGTTCGTGTTTATATATATATATCTCCGATTCTTAGTCTAACAGGAAGCAAAGAAACAGACGAATTTTTCGAATTTTTGTGTTGTTTCTCAAATGTTTTTCCCGAATAATGTCTTTCGATCAAATGATAATTTTCCGGCAAAACATTCACTGTGGTTTCCTAATCTCTTATCTTAAGTTAAATTGCCAAAAACTAAAGCATTTACTAAAAAGATTTACGTAATTTATGAAAAGGATTAAAATTATCTTTACGAACAAATTAGCCTCTAGTAACAAAAACTAAATTTTAAGAAATGCTAATAATTTTAAAATGCAGGTATCATATGAAATTACAGAATTAGATAATTCAATAACTAGAAGCTAAAACACATTGCCCCCTTCCCCCCAAAAAGTGGCACTTAGATCCACCAAATTTTGAACACACGCGGTCCTCCACCTGAATTTGTGCTGTTCGAAGCTGGAATTTTGAATTTCGAATTTTTTTCATCTAGTTTATATTTTGAACGAAGCTAATTTTTGATCAAGAAACTCAGCGATTTAAAAGATACGTGTTGCCACTCAAAGAGAAAGATATTTGTCTTTCAAAATTAATAAAGGAACTCAGCTGTTTAAAAGAAATGTGCTGCCACTGCTGGATATAAAATATTATCTCCAGTTTGTTGCCTTTAGGCGAACTGTAGGATAATTATTTATTTATTTTCTTTTCAAATTTAATCTATCTATTATTGGTGCTGCCACTGCAAAAATCAAAATATTTTTTACGTGTGTTCTCGTTGAGGAAAGCGTAAGATAGTTAATTTTTCTTTCAAATTTATTCAGTTATTGATTAACAAACTAAACAATATTAAATTTTCTTTCAAATTTATTCAGCTATTAATTAAAAAACTAGGCAATTTAAAAGCAATAAACGCAGATTAATTCCAAAAAGCTGGATTCATTAAAATCGTCTCTCTTTCTCTCTATGTATGTATATATGCATGTATATACATACATAGAGACCCTCTCTATAAATGTATCAGTTAGTTTATGTAATTACTTTGTTTTGCTTATTATTTTTACTATTATTTAGTATTTGTATATAATTTTATTGCGTATAATTTTCGGTCTAATTTGAGTACGAACGCTTGTAGGAAAAGGATCTGCACATTTGAGAACTACATAAATGTTACTTTAAAGAGACGGTTTGATACCAAAAAACCGTCTCTTTAAAATAACATTTATGTATTTTTTTTTTTTTTTTTTTTCTTAGGCATTTTCTATCCTGTCTTCCTGGACTTACTCTGCTCATTCTATTTGAAGCGCCCTTCTATGGGACACGAAAATCTGACAGCCGGAACGCAGCATGAGCTTTTTCATGCTAATTTCGTCATGCAGTGGACATTGGAGTTAGTTGATAATATTCAGCCCTTGATTACATAATTAACTTGTCGAGTGTTTACAGTCGGTTCACCACGCTACGAGAGCAAGAGGCAAGTGTTGACAAAGTAGAAAGACGACTTTCGTGACGTCAGAGCGTTCAAGCAATCATAGAGCCTTGGCTTTGTATGTAGGAGGTACTGCCTCTGCTCTGGTCAGAGCGACAGGCGCACCACCCGAGATTCACCATTACAAACTAGCTGAAAGCATTCGTAACTGCCGGCCCGGTGGACAACAAGATAACTTGTTGGCATGCCTTGCTCCACGTGACCCTAATTGGTCCGTACTACAAATCCCCCCCACTTTTGGCCCCTCAGAGCGAGAGGCACACAACCCGAGATTAGTTTCCCAGGCGGCACTTGTCGTTAATTTCCTCCTACCAGTCGCTTGGGCTGCCTGTCCCAGTGGGAAATTAGCCAGCGTGCTCGGGGACGCTACCCTCCCCGGGCTACTAGAACTACGCCGCGCTAGGACCTGCCACACCACCGGGCCGGCCAATGAGTGACCTTTCCGGAGCCTTCAGGACCACCAGGTTCATTCATTTTATACCCCCGTGGCCGAGAGTGCGTAGGTACAGATCCTAGTCAGTAGCTTCGCAGGGCTCTCTACGTCGACCGTGGGGGGAGGGATTCGTAGTTGATAGTTGATTGATTGAAAACGAACAACTTCAATTTTTTCGAAAGGAAAAAAAATCGCGCGTCTTTCTTTCAAACCAGGCAGAAAAATTGCCCGAAACAGTTGTTTGTGCGAAATAAATGCATGTGTGACATGGGCCTTAATGTGGTTATACTAGAACGGTGCACTCACGATACTCATCTTGCATAGATACTATCTTAGCTTAGATTCACGTCACCTTTGTTCCATTCCTGCTGTCCTTGGAAGCCACACGTGTTAAACCGGAAATTCATAATTGTCTTTTTTACAAAATTTAAATATTAATAGTACTATTAATTTTAAAAGCATGTCGCCGTTGTTTCATTCCCGCTAATAGTTCTTACTAAAACCATTAGATGTTTATATACTCTTGAGAAGTGTGTAGCACTTTCCAGAAGAATGCAGAATCTTTCAAGCAGAAATGAAGTGTGCTCTCTACCAGTTTTTCGTGCATATTTGGAAAACTGTGTAGAAATCGACTAAAGTGCGTGGTTATTTTCCGAGAGAAGATATAACCGGTAACAAAGCAAGTAACAGTTCTTGCTGAAATTGTTAAATGGCGCTGTTATCTCTTTCGAACACTGTAGAACTTTTAGATGAGGATTTAAATGCTCTCTCTGTCATCTTTTCGCGAATATTTCGAAAAAAAAAAAAAAAAATTGAAGCCTCTTTATTTAACGTAAAACCCGGGGAATTCCGGATTCTTATTATTTACTTCTGAGCTAGTAGATTAACAATAATGGTATATTTAATACAACACTAAGCAAACATATAAGACAATAGGGGTATACTTATAGTATTTTCTTCAAACAAATTTTACAACAATGGGAGTGATTAATATCTTGATTTATGTAAAACGCTCCTTGTATTTTATCCGCAGCCGATCACATTTTTTTTTTAAATATCGAAGGACAACCAAACTAACAACATTTGCAAATTTATCTCACTATTTACTCTCAAAATCGAAATCGAAAGATACGAATTTTGTAGAGGCAGCTTGTTTATTAAAATTTTCAACTGGTATTGTTTTAGACTGGTTACGTGGTTACAGTCACGCAACTAAAGAATATCGCGGAAGTGTATGTTCGAAACGGATGGGAAATGCTTAAGAATGATACGGTTTAAACTGTAAAAACGTAAAATTGGGTGGTCGGACGGTCGTTAATCATTTTCAGATCATTATCTAGCACCTGAGAAAGTTTTCAGCGGATAATGCAGTTTCACACACATCCGGAACTTAATTGCATTTGCAGCTTCTTTTTCTTCGCTTTATTTATAAAATGAAGTTTATACCAGTATTACTGTGACCGCATTTTTTGAACAAATACGGAAGTTTTTATCAAGAAACAATTGAAAAACGTTGTGCATTACCAAGATACTTTTTTAATTAAAATGAGAGTGCGACGATGGTACTCATACCTATTAAAAAAATTGATATATGTCATATAAACAATATTAGGTTTTCAAATTTCCACCTATACCCTGTAATTAATTCCGCACATCAGTGATATATACATGCATTTATGTCCGTCAGTTAGATGCTCAGATAAATTCCGAATACAGACATATCATAAGTTGTGAAACAACAGTTTTTTATTACTCCCTTGTACGAAGTAAAGGAAATATTATAATCGCAAAAAAATTCGGGTATCATATTTCAAGGAAAATATCCATTTTGTCCGTTTTCGAATCCGTTTCAGCGATGATTTTGCTTGACATCTGTATGTACGAACGGAATAAAAGACACTTTGTCACAAAACGGATTGTAAAATGGATTCAGAAGAGATTCTTTCCTGACGTTTGTACATACGGACATATATATCTATCTCGCATACAGTGCAGAATTTGGCGTAAAAGGCTACACGAGCTATAACTTAGGGCCCCCGCTTTCTTGGGGGCCCCCAAAAAAACCCTCTAGGTATTCGAAAATCATATTCGGCATTGACATATAATATCTGGATTTATAAAGGGCTCCATATCCCAAATAGCTTAGAGCCTTATCAAATCTAAACCCACCACTGCTCGCATAAGTTAAAAATAATAAGCCGTAGAATGTTGAAATTTTGTATATATGGGGCTCCTATAGCAACTACCCTTTTCGTTGCAAACAGCTGCACCAAACATATATGTATATACATAACATTGGCCACTCTATTACCTGACTAGGTGACTCCAATTATTTTTTATTATATATTTATAATAAAATTAATTAAAATTTATTATATATTTATAATTATATTTTTATTATACTATTTATATATGTTGGTTTACCAACATATAAGAATTAAAGACATATACAAAGTAAAAGACGATATGCAAGAAATATATAATTTTTTGTGCAATTTTTGCATATTGTCTTTTGCTTAATGTTTAGAATTCTTGGCGATTGGGCGGTGAAATGACTACTAGGCTTGAACACTCGCAAAAACACTTAACTGGGTAAGCGTTCAGTCGAGTGAAACATACATGTAGTCCGACACTAGAAGACTGGTCATCGAAAAATTTAATCCACTGGAGCTCAAAGTTAAAACACAATTTCAAAAGTTACCTTGCCTATAGGCCGCCCAGACGGTATAGTGGTTACGAAAGCCGACTGTGATACCAAAGAGCCCGGGTTCTAAACCTGGAGAAGGCATAGTTGTGACGGCCCGTTTCTTCATAGGAGGCAAAGTGGTCCACCTGTTATGTTCCTCCAGAATAAAGTGACCACCACTTCTGGTCTTTGTACTGCCCAAGCCGAAGTCGACTGAAGACCCGCCATTGGTTAAAAAAAAATACCCTTTAGAGAGATTGATTAAAACTTTAAAATCCCACTTGTTACACTTATTTATGATAATTACAGTCTATTAAAATCAGAAATTTTCTTCTACGCAGGGTATTTGCTTGCAAATTACGCAAATAAGATGAATGGATTACGCGAATAAGGGAATATTTTCCCGCCGCATAAATTTCTTGAAATGCATCGTAGAATTTAAAAGTAATCAAGTAATATGTTAAAGCCATTACTTAGACAATGACCAAAAATGGCTATTGATAATTAGACTCGAGGGATCGAGCATAGCTGGATTTCTCCAGAAAGCAGAATATTCTTCAGAACATGATCTTAAGAATTTCGAGTCCCTTTCTAAGCATAGGAACAGCAAGTAATCTTGCTAGTCAAATTCATGCGAGACTAACTACAGCATCCGAAGAACCTGATTTGTTAACTCTAACTCAAAGAAGCCAACCATTAGCAACTGTTAGAGAGTTGGCTTGGGACTTCTCAGCAGCCTGTGGTACTGAAATAAATAGACGTTTTGCTTATTGAAGACTTCATGAGCATGGTCTATAACCCTTTGAATTAAAAAAAAAAATTACTCCGTTTTGTATCTAAGTGAACAAAACATGTAATAAATAAGGTAAATTTAGCATTTGAGATTTTTTTGACAAGCGGTTTTCAAGCCAAAGGCTGGAGGCACATATGTCCCAGACGTAGTTAATGGTGGAATGCACATATCCCACACGTTAGCGATCGACTTTATATATAGACACCTAATATATCCTGATATATGCACACCTAATTATTCTGGAAAACTTTATTATATGAGATAGATTTTACATCGTATAGTACAGGGTAAAGCATTCTTTGCATAACACAACATTACACATTGGGCAACTCATAGTTGTTGTTTTCTCTATTTTCATTTGTGTACAACGAGCACAGCGGCGACTTGATTTTCGAACTATTGGAAGATAATGCCCAGCATTCAGGAGATTCTAAGTACTTTTTAACCCAGCAGTAATTTTTAAACTTTTGGTGGGACATATATTTCCCGTTAATAGTCAGAGGGTTAAGCGAGAATCATACAGCTTTCTGCATCCGATATTGATACCTTTATCTTTAATGGAGCAAAGATGGATGAGCCTGAGCCTGTTCATTTAGCTTCAATTTAAAAAGCGGTTCTGAGCGAACTTTCAGCTGGTAAGGAACCTTGAGCAGGTAACTTTCTAAAGTATATCTAAGAAAGAAAATGCTTACAAGATTGCAGTTCGCTTGTTTGGTGAGGAATCATAAGAAACAGCCGCATTAGTATCTATACCTCGGACAGTTCTATAACCGCAAAGAAATATCAAGATTTTGTGCCTGTTAAGCCATTGTTTGAAGTTTCGCTCTTTTTAAGAGATTATTTGTATGCCATAGGTACTAAAAGGCTCAAAGATTACCTAGCAGTTGCGTAGAGCTTCATTCATATGGTGATTTTAAAGTCATAATAGGTTTAAGCCTAGCTTCGTTGCTAAAGCAACCAGATCTTGCTACGTCACAAAACTGGTTTAAGGATTTTGCCTAAAAGTTCTAACTTTTCAACTTTATGCCAAGTTGGTAGAAGAACCACCAATTACGGCGAAGCAAACGTCTGTGGATGGATGGTTTCGGTGAGTCTGCTACACATTTAAGCATGCGCAATTCTTCCTTTCCAGACTGACTATGGCTAAAGAGAAGTAAATGAACTTAATGTCTTTTATAACCTAAACCACAAAGCTTTGTGAAGACAAAACCGTCGCCTAAACGAAGCCTAATTTTTTTTCCCGAGCAAGCAATGGCGGATAACGGACTTTACATATTGTGTAGAGACATTAGGATTTTTTCGGAAGCATGAAAGATGAAAAATTAGCAAACGCCTTCGCCGGGAATCGAACTAAGGCCCTCTGGAATACGCGCCCAGCATGCAGACCACCACATCACGAAGGCTTGCCAAGAAGGTTGGAGAAATACCTTATAACTGCAGTTACTTTCTTGATGACTCATGATATCCAAGATTGTTCCAATGCTTGAAAAGCATTTACAGATTCTTAAAAATATATTTATATAAACTTTTGGCCCTGTCGATTGCAATAAAAAATATATGACAACTAAATGTTACTAGCAGTCTTATATACAAAATTTAAACTTTCTAAGGCTAATCAATTTTGATTTATGCAAGATACATACGTACATACGTGCATACAGACGGCAGGAAAAATTCCATTTTTAATCCATTTTACAATCTGTTTCGGAAAAAAAAAAAAAAAAAAAAAGAGTTTTTGTTATGTCCATACATACAGAGGTCACACAAACAATAGTCAAAACAGATTCGGGAACGGTCCAAATGGGTATTTCCTTTGAAATATACTACCCGAAAATTTTCGGATTATAATACTTCCTTTATTTCGTACCAGGAAGTAAAAATGTTGCTATGGCACGTTGTTCATAAATGTTGCTTGCCAAGCAAAATTATTCGAATCGCTGTTGTTGTGCAACTGATATAAGTTGTTGGCACACAATAATCAGCTGAAATGCAATTATTTTCTTATTATCAATCATTGCAAAAGCAATGTTTCCTGTATCTTTTCGTTATCTTTTAATTTGAACAGAAACATGTCTACTATGCTAATTCAGAAGTTAAACAACAAAAATCAGCGTTATATTTTCAAATTTGAAAACATAACGCTGATTTTTGTTGTTTGACTTTTGAATTAGTATTTGTTCGGCGTGTTATTGTGTATTAATTAGTATGTCTACTATGCTTACAGCTCGAAAGGAAACACCTTAAATCACATGTTTTATTTCGTACGCAGTTTGTGGATGCAAAGCGTAACACATCAGGGTTGGACACAGTATGAGAGCATACGAGACAGAAAACAGTTCACCGTATGCGGAATCAGATGTTTCTAAGAGTCGAAAATTGATTCAACTAGTCCTGTAAATGTTATCTAAATGTCGCTAAAACTCACGTTTTATCGAAAGTTTAATTGTACCATTCGTACAATTCTTAAAGTGGTGAAGATAAAATACGAAGTTTTTACTAAAATTATTCATTACAAGTGATTTAGATATAATTACAAGTATTTGTAGTCCATATATCTAAAATTTAGAATTTAGGTATTTGTATCGTGGGCATTTTAAAATTGCTTCACGGGCATCGCATTGCCGACCCCTGATTAAATGTTTCACGATTGCAGTTTTTTTTATGGGTATAAGCAAAATAATTTATTTCTAAGAAATCAGATTATGATAGAGAAGTGCAGGTATGAGTAAAAGCGGGTGGGATGCCAGCATTTCACTATTGGTCGCGCAAATAAAGTGCGCCGCAGTATCATATAAAAAAATGTCAATAATAAGGCAAACTAGCATATTCAGGAGAAAATATCAAATGTGCCGCAGATTAAGGCATAATTATCACCTAGATTTATACCTCCTGAATTAGAGCAGCAGATTTTAGAGAGGTCAGAGTCCTCCTGTATTGTTACTTATCCATCAGGCCTCCCAACTGATATAGTGGTTAGTACAGTTTGAGGGAGAATATCCCGAAGGCAGTCAGAGAATTTCCCATCATTTTCCCCTTACCACTAGCCTCGTGAGAGGGCTTTCCGCTCACCGTATATTTTGAGTGCCCCTTGCCGCACAGATACTATACGTTCCTTCTCCTCTATTCGAACCTGGCAAGGCAATATCGGTACATCAGTCAGCGTCACTAACCACTATATCGGTTGGGAGGCCTGATGGAGAAGTAACAACATAGGGGGGCTCTGACCTCTCTAAAATCTGCTGCTCTAATTCGGGAGGTATAAACCTAGGTGATGATCATGCCTTAATTTGCGGCATATTTGATATTTTCTCCTAAATATGCTAGTTTGCCTTATTATTGATATTTTTTGGGGAAAGAGGGCGTAGAAAATATCAAAAATGTCAACAAAACGTTCATTAAGTTGAAACCCTATTCTTCAAACTGGTGGTTGGATGCGATGATCATTTGAACACAAGAGCAGGAAAAAAGTACGTTTAATTCTAGAAACTGATGCAATTCGTAAGCAATATCTTTCAGTCCTTGCGTATATGGTGAATCTATGTGGCCATAATGCACTTAGTGCATTATTATAGTGCATTTCATGAGCATGGTCATGCTCGGTTCAATCTTTAATAGGATTATCACATATAGAGACCACGAAGAAACTTTTCTGAGGCATGCATTTCTCCCAGCACTAGTTCGAACAGGATGCTCCTAGCCGAAATAATTGCGCTGGACGATCTCTTGCGCGTAAGTAACCAGGACATATTATGAGGATGGGGAAAATGTTTCGCATGCAGCTGTATCTCAAGTAGGTCTTCAGGAAAGAAATGGTCTTCGCCCAAGTCATCCGAAGCGAAAATTCCCGGAAATGTTTCTTTCGAAGCCCAGCTGAGACTAGCTATCCGATCTGACATCGGTTTAAAAAATGATATGGTTGCATTATTTAGGAGGTTTTCGTCAAATATAAAATAAATACTCTCGTTATTTGATTTACAGGCAATCATTTCCTGGCTTCCGAGTGAAGAATTTTCTTTGACGCTTTATTTGTTAATTAAATTATTCTATGTTATTTACATATAATTTTTAACTTTAGAATTTATTCGAAAGCAGCTAGCTTAAAATGTATTTGTATCCTACCTTAAATACATTAGTTATCGAACTACCTATTTATTTTCATCAGTCATTACAGAAAAAAATTAACAGTCAGATTTATTTGCCCCTTCCTTCTCGAGATCTTCAAAAATATACTTCCGTTCTCTCCAAAAACATTAAATCAAAGCCCACCACCCTTTTCTCAGAAAAGTTCCAAATTCATGGCTTTGCATGTGCTTTTAGTTTTCTTTTTAGGCTGTAAAAATTAGCAGTTCGCCGGCGGCGGATCTTGGCAGCGACCCAACCCTTCTGATGCCATCAAACATCTAAACAGAAAGAAAAAGCTTGTATTGCTATTTTTCAAATATATCGCGGGAAATATATGTCGTACTATCTGATAGTTTAAAAATTTAGCATATTTCATCTCTCTCTCTTCTTCCCCCCCCCACAAGCACCAAACGTGCTATTAATATCGAAAGTTACTTCTTTTCCGCATCACTTTTGTTCCCGAATCTCTTTTCAAACTGTTGCCATTAAATGCTAACGCTATGACTTATTTGAAAAGAATTAAATAATGAATAATCTGTATTTATGCGTGTTCCTAGCGCTGTGGAAAAAGAATGGAACCTAGAGGCCCCCCCCCCCCGAATTTTTTATTCGCTTAGTTCTCCACTCGAACATCGGCACCCCGAAGCTCAAATTTTAAATTTGGAATTTGTTTTCGATTTATTTCATATTTAATACAAACTTATAGAATTTTAATTTAACAAGCTCGGTGAACTGAAAACGAAAATTGCAAACACTGTTCGAAATAAAACATCTTATCTCCAGCGCGCCAAATTGTTGCCATTCGGCAAAATGTAAGCTATTTATTTATCTTTAGATTTGAATTCACAAATTTCGCTATTTGAAAGCAATGTATTAATGAATGATAATAAGTATTCTGCCTTAAATAGAATACTTATTATCGTTCCGCACCAACGTGTTGCCATTCAGTAAAGCGTAAGATGAATTTATGTGGCCATTAAACTTTCAGATTTAATCTTTCTGTTACTGAGTACCAAACTGAGTTGATACTGAGTTACTAAAAACCTTAACAAATAATCTAGTGCAACATTTAAACTGAATTCTTTCACATTTTCTTTATTTCTTTTTTAAATCAGTCAAATGAGTCTGTATTAGTATCTAAATTCAAAATAAACATCAATATGTGAGTCTCAAATGCTAATAACCCGTCTCATTTGCAAGGAGAATATGTACATTTTCCACTTTGTTTTTAGGCAGAATTTAAACATTTAGTTTTCCATTCATTTATAAAGAAGAGCTCGCAATTAAGTAATTTTAAACTTCTTCATTTAGAGGTAATTAATGCTCGAATATTGCATAGTTAATTAATACGCTCGAAGTTATTTGTTTTTTCGCATTTATAGCATTGAGAGAAAAACAAAAGGGCCACTAGCGGCCGAGCGGTAAAGTCCCTGAATACTGGTAGTTCGATCTGCAGTTCGTTCGAATCCCGTGAATGAGCTGGCTGCATGGACGTTTTCGTGGTTTTCCCCATATGTAACATATTAATACGAGTCAGTTTCCCTTAGAAAGTCCTCCACGAAGACCTCACTCTCTTCCGTGTAGTACCTTGGAGCGGAACGCATGAAAAAAATTAATAATAGTTTCTTTATAAAAAAGCAGAAAAGAATTAGCTGCTAACTGAATAAGGTTTCTTCTCGACAAATTCTGAATAAAAATGGTCCATATTTATCTTAAAATGGGGAACACCCCAAAAGCACACATGCAACCAGCTTACTTGTCGGAATTCGAATCCCAGTAGGACTATCAGTGTTCAACATCTCAATTCGCTCGCCTACTGATGGCAACAGATTAAAGCTTACGGCTGCCATTACATCAGTCAGCTGAATACTCGATTTGAAATGCAAACATTCAGTGTTCAGAATTTTTAGAATCACAAATTATTCGGGAACATGACAGAAACCACATACGGCGAACTTGGTGAGCTACTGAGAATAAGATCTTGACAGACTACCAGTGTTGTGCGACTTTATCCAATCGACCACTGGTCCACTACGATGAAAATTAATAGAGTTAATTTGCATAATTTTCTAATCCAGGATTTTCCGGAAAGAAATCTTTTCTTAACATACATACATACATACATACAGCATACTGAAACAACTAGAATGGTTTTGGTTTGGTTTATTTAATAATGGCAATGCACTCGAGGGCTATCTGAATAAGGGGAAGGATGCCTTCCTTGGAGGACTTTCTAAGGGGACTGGCTGGTATACACGTTAAACGAAAACACGAAAGCGCCCAGGCAGCCAGCCCGTTTGCTGGGATTGAAGCCTCCGACTGACCTACCAGTGTTCAGCGGCTTTACCGCTGATGGCGAAGCTAAGAATGTATATATTTAGTTCGGATAATTAGAAAAAAAAATGTAATACTGGAGACAAGCTGATGGCATTAGGTTAATGCTAAAAATTACGTAAGCATATAAGTGTTACACAAGTAAGTGTAACAAGTAACTTTGGGCAACATTGTTTTCACACACATTAATACAGCAATAAAAAATGGTACACATGATACAAAATTCGTACGGTACAGGAAGAAAAATATATAAATATAATGAGTTATCTGAACATTATTACTTAAGATGGAAGTCCGCTTCACATAGTCGCAAAAATTGTAAGCATAATTATACCTAAATAGGAATGATGCTTTTGTTTCAATTCAAAACTAGCGATCATAAAATACGGAAATGTTCTTGTTTACGTTTCATTTAACAACCTCAAGAATTCACGGTCAACCTTAGGAATGTTTAGTTACCACAAGCCGCCATTTAACTCTTGCTATCTAGCATTCATAAGTGACTCATACGGAATTTTTTTCCCCTCATGTTACCTGTTAACCGCACTTAGGGTAAGCATTAAGATCTAACAAAAAGTTAAAAAATTCTTAGTATCTAAATTCTGATATTTTGAACAAATCTGACTTGATAAGCCAGAAATTTTCTGAAAATTGCACCTGAATTTTATACCACTATTGTCTTTAAATATGGAGTGTTTGAAGGAAAATGACTTAGAATTTCTTAGGGCCTATCATATTCCTATTTAATACTTGTCTAAGAGACCTAAAAATTTTATTAATGTTAGAGCTCGAATTTTAAACACCAAATTGCAGCTACCATGTAGTTTCGGTATATTTAGTATAAGATTGCTCTGTGATTTCCTGACATAGCAGGACTTCTGACCTTGCACAACGAAATGAATTTTATCTGAAAATGAGATATTTTTCTATTTTTTTCTCGAAATTCCAAATTCGATTCAAATTAGAAAGCAATGTAATATTAAAAATATGTTCAAGAACTCAAAATTAAAAAAAAAAAAAAAAAAAAAAAAAAAAAAAAAAAACGAAAATGTGAAAGGATTCAGATTTTAACGGTGCACTAAAAAGATTTGTTAAGGGTTTTTATGCTCTCGCTGAGTATCAGAGTTACCAATCTGCTCTTGAACTCACACCTGCTAACACATTTTTTGTTGGTGTTGTTCTTTTTAACTTTATTATTAAGCATCGTTTTCTGTCCACTTACGCCACACGAAACTCAAAAGCAGAATCACAAAATATTTAAAAACAACGTATCTTTAGAATTTCTGATGGAATGTTAGGTGTTGCCATACATTTCTCTTATATACGCAGTATTATTTCTTTGAAAACTCGCCATTCCGCGCTGTCAGCCACCTAAAAGAGTTGTCATAAAAAAGAAAAAAAAGTATATAATGATTTTAAATTTGAAATTTAAATATCTTTAGGCTTCATTAAATGGCAACACGCTGGTGCGTGAAGATAATGAATTTTCTATTTGAGGGAGTGGCAACGCACTGTTTTCAAACAGCGAAATTTGTGGATTCAAATTGAAAGCTAAATATCTTGCATTTTGCTGAATGGCAACAGTCTGGCGCGCTGAATATAAAATTGTTTTATTTCGAACAGTGTTGCCAAATTCAAATTTCTGAGTTTATTAAATAAAAATTCGTTAAATGTATACATAATGCTGAAACAAATCGAAAACAAGTCTGAAATTCAAAATTCGGGCTTCGAGATATTTATGTTTCGATGGAGGACTCCGTGCATTAAAAATTAGATGGTTCTAAGTGCCGCCGTTTTTCTATAGTGCTAGAAACATTCATACATGCAGATTCTTTGTTATTTAGTATTTTTTAAAACATTACATTGCGATAGTATTTGGTGGCAACGATTTGAAATGTGATTCACAGTAGAAAATGGTACTGACGAAAAGTGAGTTTCGAGACTTCTAGTGTTATAATTAGTTAATTTGGTTACTAATAAAATTCTATCAGTCGCCTGCATTTTTGAAATTTTGCGTTTCAGTAGCGTAATTTTTTTCTAAAATAAATACATTGTTATTTTTCATTTCGCAACTGTTTTAAAATATTCCAGGAAATTTTGATATTATCTTAACATTTTCGAATAGCATAACTAATAAATTTCCGTCTGAAATATTAATCATAACAAACGATAAATAATACCTGTAAATTCTTTATTATTTTACTAAGTTTAATGAAATGGTTAAAAGCGTTTGTTGAAAAATATCAGCGCCAACGAACATAAATCGCCAAATTTGATGACAGGTCGAATGTGACTTTAACAATATTTCTGGTTTATGACAACCCATCATTGGTCGTGCGAAGGCATGCAGATAGCGAGGAATATTGCACACTCGTTTCTGAGAATTCTGCGTAAACACGGAACAAGTTTAGAAAAACACAAAATGCTGTTATACCGAAAAAGAATTGGAAGATCGCGTTACCGGAGCTTCAAATCGTGCTTCATAGCGAACAAATGAACTTATATGGATGGGGGGAAAACGTTAAGTTTGCATATTTCCGATTAGTTTAGAATTGTGTTTCACAATTCGGATAATGCTAGTTCAGTTGATTAGAACTGCGTGGGTTTTTTATTGTTGATAAATTACTTTTATTTCCTCTAACAATGGAAAGTTCGAGATCTTGTTACAATAACTATTTTAAACATCTATCATAATTTAACGTTTTTGTTTTTGTCGTGCATATTTTACTGAAATTACTAATAATAAATTATTAGGAATATAAGTTTTTGCTAGACTCGCATATTTTGATCAATGATGATTATCTTGATCACATATACACATTGTGCGACTGTAGAATTGTTGTAATGATAGGTTATGAATTCCAAAGGAATGCAGTTTATAATTTTACGCTCATTTTATTTGCTTTAACATTAGAAACATCTTTAGCAGATAGTCTTCAAAATTTTACATTGATGTGATTATGTGACTTAACAACACCATGGAGATATCATTCACTGGTCTTGGAAAATGTTGCCACTGCTTGAAAAATAAGGTTCTTAATTTTTATTTTTCATGAGCATCGCACCAAGTAGGTTAGAATAAATTCAGTAATCCTCCTCCGTATTCTCCGTACAGTGAAAATGAAGCCATGAAACATCATCAACTAACAATTTCCAGAACTGAAACCTTTCGCCTAGTAATGTGCAATATTGGATAACTGCACACTTTTGCTTCTACTTCTATTCCCGTTAAGACGCTATTTTGCTCGCTGACACTTAGACGCATCGCTTAGCCTGTGCTAGCTATTATTCATCGTTGTAAAAATAGAATCTGTGCAAGGTGCATACTGCACCAAACAAAATCTGAAAGGCTTCAGATTTTAAATTACGTCCAAAGGGGCGTTTTTTTACCGTTTTGTGTGTTACCTTTATTTATTAAATATCATGTTCTTTGCACTTTAACCATAAAATTCAGTTCAACAGCAATATTGAAAAATAATTTTGAAATGAGCATAGCTTTAGAATTTCCGATACAAAGTCTCAAGCGCTGGAGATAAAAAGCTTTTTCTATACAATATTCGCATGGCTCGCTTTGAAATCCTTGAGTTTGATAATCAGAAATTCGTTAAAGTTTTACAAAATATGAAATAGATAATAAAACAAATTCCCGATTTGGACTTCCTAGGTACCATTCTTTTATCATAGTGCGAGAAACATACATACATTCATGCAGAGTCTTCATTATTTAATTTCGTTAAATATAATACAGGGCGATAATATTCGGTGGCAACAATTTGAAAAGTGAAACGGACATTCAGAATGATTCGACGCAAATTCGCAAAACGAAAACAACTGTCCGTCAGGGACAAAGCCCCTTTGGACTAAAAATAAATTATTAAAAAAAAAAAAAATCTGAAAGGTTTCAGATTTTAAATTACGTTCGTGTTAAGTTTTTTAACGTTTTGTGTGTTAACTTTATTAAATATCATGTTCTTCGCACTTAAACCATAAAATTTACTTCAAGAGTAATGTCGGAAAATAATTTTAAAATGAGCATATCTTTAGAATTTCCGATACACAGTCTGGCTCGCTGGAGATAATTCCCCCCCCCCTTCGTACAATGTTGCCATTGCTCGCTTTGACAATTGTTTAGTTTATTAATCAAAAATTCGTTGAAGTGTTACAAAATATGAAATCGATAATAAAACAAATTTCAAATTCAAATTAGGGCTTCCACATGCCCATATTCTATGGAAGATTATATCATTCAAATTTTGATGGCTCTAGGTATCGTTATTTTATCACAATGCGAGAGACATATAAACAAGCACATTGATGCAGATTCTTCATTATTTAATTTCTTTAAATGTAACACAGGGCGATAATATTTGGTGGCAACAATTTGAAAAGTGAAACAACGCTTATCGTGAATCAACGTAAAATGTCAAAACGAAATTAATTGTTCCTCTGTGCAATTTGCCCCTTTGGACTAGAAAAAAAAAAAAAAATCCACATTTGGATTAAAACTGCATAAAGGAAAATTTTTTATACTGAGGTACTAAATACGAAGAATGTTTGTTTAAAGAGCTTGAAATTTCATTTGAGAATAAAATTACACCTAATATTTTCTTTAAATTTTTTAAAAGAACATGTCTTAAATTAATTTTCCAGTAGAATCAATAGAATTAAACGAATTCCAAGAGCCACTTATGAAAAGTTACTAATACATGTCAAACTCTCTTCAGATAATCATTTCGAAATGACACAATAAGAAGACTGTGTTCCAAAATATATAAATAAATGGGGAAAAAAAAAGAAAGAAAAAGATACCTTTAGTTTTGATTATTTCCCTAGTAGAAAGCAAAAGGAAAGCAAAAACCTTCAGAAAAATATCGCAGTGTATTATGGCTTTCAAAATATAGCGGCAACTTCCCAAGACGGGACCATTTTATTTAGAAAAACAGATTAACTTAAGCATGCCATTTTTTACAATTCTAGTCGACGGGTATAATTAGATGACAAGTTTGAATTGAAAACGTAGCTTTATCGAATGTAGTGTTTCGAAATTTCTATCTGTTTAACTGAAAATGAGATTAAATAAATTTGAATTGAAATTGCCAAATGGCTCAAGTACTTTTAATGAAAATAATTTCGCTAACTCTAATACAACATTTGGTTAAATATTTGTACCACAAATTACTTGCGAAACCATCTAAAGATTTTGCCATTTTTTCCTTCAAGTAATAGTTATTTATTAACATTTGCGTCAAGTACACAAGAAGAAAGTTTTCATCTGTAGAATACTTATATTTGCTTTCGTTAAATGGCAACAAGTTGAAATGCTTTGTCAATTTTGGCAATGGCATTAATTTCAAAACATTTAGCTATGCTTTCTACGGGCTATCCCACATAAAAATATATCCAAGTAGAATTTCCGTATAACACTGGTTTTGTTAGTATGCATGTGACATCGGCGTAACAATAGTGTGCAAATTAATGTGAATACCGTTGACTTTTAGGCATTTTTATTGAAACATTGAAAATTAATACCATATGTTACATTTGGTACGAAATGTGACCATCCTCCACTGGCTTGTTATGACTTATTTAACACGTTTTGGCATAGATTTCGTCAAGTTTTGTAGCATTACTTTTACTTCAACATCATAAAGCTATACTTGGATTAAAGAAGAAATTATCCTTTTTTTTAACCTGTGCAGTTCATTTTCCGCATTCTTTCCTTAAGAACTGCACACAAGGTTTCGCTTAGATCGAGGTCAGGCGAATTTCCTGGCCAATCTAAAATCTTAACATCATTTTCATCAATAATGTTTATCACTTTATTTGACGTGTGATGAGGAGCAAGGTCTTGTTAGAAAATGCTGTCTTCCGTTGGGCCAGAATTTCTTCAGCTTAGGAATTACTTTTCTTTTAATCACTTCGATATATTTCTCGGAATTCGTCATTACATCAGATGCTAATAGTGATCCTGGCCCATGAACAGAAAAGCAACCCCAAAACATTTTCGTAATAAGGTATTCCCACATTGGTCTGTATATTTAGATACATCTACACACTGGTATATATTTAGTTTTAGCTGATGTATTTGGTATTAGAAACTGGAGAGTGTTTCTCTTTGTGTGATACCCAGACGTAGAGAGAAATCCACAACGAAACGCGTTTCACCTGGAAATAGGACGTTTTCCCATTGTTTTCACTACATTTTCCATATTTTCTTGCCCATGATAGTCTCTTCCTCCGCTGGCACAGGTTAGTTGTTTTTTACAAATATGAACAGCTTTAGCAACAGCTACATCTATTTGGATCTCTACTAAATCTATTTGTAGATCAAAACGGGTTAACCTAGGATTTTGTTTGAATTTCCTTAGTAAAAGAGAGGGATTCTCCTCACTAATTCTTCGCTTTCTCCCCCACTTTCCTTTTTGCTGTGATAAACTGCCTGTCTCGTTAAAGCGTTTAATAATTTTGTTAACATCACTCAAACTTCTATAACACACTTTAGCAATGTCCCTCTGTCCCATAAAAGTGTGTTCATTTAATGTCTCAACCTTACCTCTTTTCTTTGAAGCGAGGTCTACAATTTAAAAATTGCAATATGGCTTTCTCTACATGTAATTAAGCATGTAATACAGTCTAAAAAAAAGGAAAGAAAGAAATAAAAACTGAAAGGTTTCAGATTTTATATTACGTCCAAAGGGACGTTTTTTGAACGTTTCGCATGCTACCTTTATTTATTAAATATCATGCTCTTTGCACTTAAACTATAAAATTCAATTCAACAGCAGTATCACAAAATATTTAAAAGAGCATATCTTTAGAATTCCGAATACACAGTGTCGCGCGCTGAAGATAAAAATGTGTGTGTGTGTGTGTGTTTTTTTTTTTTTTTTTTCCCAATAGTGTTCCCGTTGCTCGCTCTGAAATCGCTGATTTTCTTAATCAAAAACTCAGAAATGCTTTACAAAGTATGAAATAGATAATAAAATAAATTCCAAGTCTTCCAGATGCCCACATTCGGGTGGAGACGTACGTTGTTAAAAATTGGATGGCTCTAGGTACCGTCGTTTTATCACAATGCCAGAAACATACATACATTTATGCAGATTGTTCATTATTTAATTTCTTTAAATATTAATACAGGGCTCTAATATTTGATGGCAACAATTTAAAAAGTGATTCGCCGTTTATAGTGAATCAACGCAAAATGCCAAAACGAAATTAATAACCTTCTCGGCAAATTACCCCTTTGGGCTTAAAAAAATACCACAAAAGACAAAACTGAAGTAAAGTGCAATCAAAGAAGTAAAAGTAATACACTGAAGTAAAAGGTAATACAGTACACAACAGTAAATAGGTGAGCGAATCGCAGTTAAATATCAGCTGTAAATTAGCATGTCAAAATCAGGAAATCAAATTATGTGAAAATTCCTTCTTGCTCACATTAATTTGCACACAATGCAAATTATATGTATACAATGCAGTATGTATACATATAACATACTGCATTGTAGCACCAGAATCACTACAGCAAACCGTTGCTTAACGAGAGGGTCACGTCATTAGCACAATTACGCGTACGGTAAAACCGCTTTTCGAAAAGTTAACTTTCTGCGGTTGCTTGGTTTGGTTTATTACAGCAAAGCACACGAGAGCTATCTAAGGGGAAGGATGACTTCGTGGAGGACTTTCTAAGGGAAACTGTATTGTACACACGTCACACATGGGGAAAACCACAAAAAACAATAATGCAGCCAAATATTCGCCGGGTTTCAAGCCCAGGACCGAACTAACAGTGTGCAGCGACTTTACCGCTCGACCGCTGGTCGGCCCTTTCTACGAAACAGGTAATATATAAAAAAAAATTTTTAAAGCCAATTCCTATGTAGGTCAACAAAGAAAAATTCTATTTTAGTTACTTTTTATTAAAACTTTTTCTTTTCTAATTTATGAAGCTGATGGTGGTCTATAATTTCTCATTCTATCCACCTCTTGTAATATTTCATTATTGCAAGGAACCTTTCCGGTGAGTTTTTTTCGAGCAGTCCGGTTCTTCAATAAATATTCCATCTAATGATTTCACACGACTCAAGGCGGCATATGCTTGACCTGCGAAGAGTTTTCTTCCTTCCTGTATAATCTACAGTGCTATTTATTTATTTTAATAAGCAACTGACATTTTAAAGAGTTATATTTTAAACATATATTATTATCACGTTAACATAGAAATATCGGGAGAATTTTCGCCACATAATGGGATATTACATCCGGTTCATCCCACTCTATAAAACTATATTTTTTTTTAAATTCCATACACTTTAAAAATCTTTAGAACGCTGTCTTACTGTTGCCACTTATTTTTGTTAAATATTACAATCCCATTTATCACAGTCATGTACTATTATTTATAAGCTGTTATAAAATTAATTTTTGCTTCACGTGAAAATTCCTAACAAACGGTCATTATTTGTAAGTCTTATAAATATATTTAAAAAATCTGATGTGTACACCACATGACTTCCTTGTACGGAATATTAAATTATACGCATTTTTTTCTTGCATTTCATTTAAACTTACTATATTGAATAAAATCTGCTTCGTCGACAGCGCATAAACCCCAATAGAATAAATGCACTCTTTGAAATTCACTATATTTTTTACCATAGTGACACTCTGGCGCTAGGTTCACTTAACAGCGCCATATTTCGTTCATATTATAACTATGTCTATGTCTATGTCGTAACACAAATAAGAGGTAATCGGCCTAGTGTAGCCTTTACCAATATATTATAAGTAGGGTGTCTTTAATGATGAGTTGAATGCAGTAAGATGGAACGTACTTTTTGCACCTAGTGCAGAGTCTCTAGAAGAGAAGTAAACGTGGCCCCACGATGTGAGAATCTGCAGCTTGAAATTCATATTATAACTCAGAATGCACAAAATTTATATCATTTGAAGAATTACTAATCGTTGCCACATGTTCTGTTCAAATACTATAATAAATCTAGAACGATGTATAAAAGAAAGTCAGCAAACAAAACAAAAAAGAAAGAGTTTTTCACAGACGATTCAGTATTTCTCATTCAATTAATTCAGTTCTCACTTCGCGACAAGGCAAAAATACATAAAAACTCAAAATATCTATATTAAAAGTTATGAAATAAATTTTAAACACTTATTTCCTCGAAAACATTCCAGAAAGGGATTAAGCATGATTTAATTCGCAATAATAAATGAAGGCGTTATCTTTGTTGTTGCGAAGCTTACTCTCTCTAGATTGGCAACAAATCTACTATTCTGCTGTTTCAAATGTAAACAAACATGTCCACCACGTTATTTAAAAATTAGGCTTAACCGCACTTAAACAGCTTTTAAATTGTTTATAATTCTCCAAATATTGCTTGCAGATTTCCTAAAGGCATAAAATCCTTAACAAAAAGATAAGAACAATGTAATTCGATCATTTTTATAGCAAAAAATGCACAATTTACGAACATATAAGAGTAAAGAAACTGAGATCACTGAGCCTGGTAACAGAGTGGATATATATATAAATATATTTATATACGTTTGGTGCGGCCGATTGCAACCAAAATACGAGGTGCACATATGCATGTTATATCAGTCCTACATACAAAATTTCAACGTTCTGAAACTACTCTTTTTTGAGTTATGCGAGATACGTACGTACGTACAGACTCCAAGAAAAATTCTCTTCATAATTAATTTTAAATCACTTTTATAATTTTTTTGGAGGAAAAGAGTCTTTTATTATGTCTTTACGTACAGATGTCATACAAAAACATCGTTAAAATGCATTCAATAGTGGCCAAAATAAATATTTTCTTTGAAATATGATGCCTGAAAATTTTCGCGATTACAATACTTCCTTTTTACTTCGTACAAGGAAGTAAAAACAGCATATCTTTAGTTCCGATCAACAGGAATAAATAAGTAGGAATTGACTTTAATATGTGAAAACACTACAAGTTTAAAAAAGTTTACTTGAACTTGAGTGGATGAATGAAAAGTATTTTATTAAGGATTGAAAATGAAAATTTGAACAAGGTATATGGAGAGTGTGAGCTAATAGTTGGAATCGGAAAAAGAAAAGAGTTAGTATATTTCAAATTAAGAAAGTATATATAATTTATACAAACTTAAATATTATTGTAATTAAAAATGAAAATGAAACAAATATTAATTTCAAGGATTTCTATGATTGGTTAATAAACGAGTGGCACGATATAATTATTTTTTAATAGCTGGTTATTTTTGTTTGGATCAATATCTTATGCAACTCATTAAACCTTTTGCGCTGAGGAGTGGAAAGTTTTTCAATATATCTCATAATGTGTTCTCTTCTTTTTCCATTCAAGTCCATCTCCGTTACAAAGTCAGGTTGTGGCTTTTTTTAACAATTCGTTTAACGTTTTGCACGTTAAACGCTTTTTATCTTCTTCCCTATCACTGCTTTCGGGGGTTGGTGTTTCAATATCAACAGTTCTTCATTTGGTATTCCACAATCGTCTTTCTCCACTAATTCTTTAATTTCTCCTTCTTCCATAGCTGAAAACATTTCGCAGTCTATTGCTTCTGTAATTTGTGCGATTTCCTTAGCTTTATTTCCAGTTTACGAAAATCCTTTAAAATTGTTAACAACTTCTGACCAGAGTTGACGCCAGGAGTCATTCATTGTTAATGAATTCATTTGTTCATAGACGAGTTTAATCATTTCTGTGAAGCATCTTATGTAGAATTACTTCCAAAATGTCATTAGTGTGTCGTGCTTTCTTTCGTCTAGTACTTTATTTGCAGAGATGTATACATGCCCGACATAATAGGTTTTGAGTGTTTTTATGATTCTTTGATCCATTGTTTGGATTAACGGAGTCATGTTCGTTGGAAGGAATAAAAACCTCTATTATTTGGATCCAATGTTGTGAGGGCTTCAGCACCGTGTCCTGGAGCATTATCAAGAATTAGAACTTGAAAGCTCAGGTTTTGCTATTCTAAGGAATGTTTAACTTTTTTAATTAATGTATTTTCACACCAGTCATTAAAGAGGACACTGGCAACGCGGCTGACGCTCTGAAGAGAACCGCGTATAATGGAAAATCCCACCTTGCACAGATTAAAGGGAGACAATTAAAAGATAACGCGTATATCCAAAATCGTGCTCCCCAAGTCAGCTTTCGGAAAAGATTTACTGTGTTCAAAAACAGAGTATATTATATAAATCAACAAATTAGCGTGTTTCTCTGGTTCTGATTGGCTATATTTTAGATACAGCGTATGTCAATTTTTTACACTACTCGCCATTAAAATTACACCACCATGAAGGAAAGAAAATACAAAAAAGATAGCTATTGCACGTGAACACTATGGCATGAAGACAAAATGTTTAAATTTGTAAGCATTTTGGAGGTTTACAGAGGCGCGAAATTAATAGAAACAGCTGCCAACCCTGGCAGCTAAAGAGTTCTCGACCCCATTAGGCGTGGAATCAAACTGGGCTTGGATGACACAAATGGGCAACTCATTCCATACTACTTCAAATCTATGCCGCACTTCATCAACTGTATTAACTGAAGAGGTGTGACGGTTCAGTCTCTCAGCGATCCATGACCAGATGGTTTCAATGGGTGACAGATCTGGAGACCATGCAGACCAGGGCAGCAGTCGAATACCCTATGTATCGAGGAAGGTCAGAACACGGCATGCAACTTGTGGTCTTACATTATGTTGTTGGAACATAGCGTTTGGGGTCCTCGAAGTTAGGGCACAACCACTGGGCGTAAAATGTCAGAAATGTAGCCATCTGCGTTCAAATTATCGTCGATCCGAACTAGAGATGTGCATCTCGTGTACCCAATGGCTGTCCAAACCGTCACACCAGGTGCAGGGCCCCTATGTCGATATCGAATGCAAGCAGGCGACGTGCGGTCACCTCGGACACTCCAGGCACGTATACGACCATCATAATACTGCACGTAGTACCACGGGACTCTTTTAAAAAGGCGACACTGTGCCACTCCTGTACCAGGTTTGTCGCTTGGCGCACCAGAACCGCCGTCACTCTCTATGCTGCACTGTCAAGGGAAGCCGAAGTAATGGTCATCCTGCTGATAGTCCATGCTGCTGCAAACGTCGACGCACCTTACGAGCTAGGGCTGAACTCACAATATGTCTGTCTTCTCTGGCGTTAGTCGTCGGAGATCCTGCATGCCGTTCAGTATGACCCTCAGCAATCCATTGATTCTATATTCGCATGACAGTGGTTGAATGTCGACAAGTGCGACCGGCGATATCACGGAAAGATAATCTATGATTTGGATAGGCAGCGATCCTGCCTCTAATCCGAATTTCGAAACTAACTGGTCAGTGTTTCCTCTTCTTAGACGAGGCATAACACGATATTTTGAGCAAACTCCAACCTTACAAAGCACTTTCCGAATGAGAAATCCACTGCGCAACTTTCCTTTTATGCAGTGCTTCCGATTAAAATTCTATTATATTATGCAGTTATTAAAATTCTATTATGTTCTATAAGTTGAATTAATTTTCTACTCATATTATTTTTAAATGCTTAAATTTCCTTCTTATTTTTTCAGCAAAAATCAATTAGTTCATTCAAAAATATAAAATATAGAAGTAAAAGAATCCCTCTTTCCTTCTCGCCCTTCCAAATCATTATGCGAACATGCATTTACAACTTTTAAAACCTGAAAACGCATGTGTGCGATGTTATCGTCATGCGATGATTTAAATGTGCTTTACTTTTTACAACGATATTTTTGACAAAGATGTTTTAAAACTGCGAAGTTATTGAATCGCTTTATTTTCAACGGTGATATTTTGTTCCACGGTATTTTAGACCTGCGATGTTTTCTCTTTGCTTTCGTTTCTCCCACGATGTTTTGAACCACGACGTTTTCGCCTTGCGTTGTTTTGTCCGCGATATTTTTGCCGCGATATTTGCAGCGGAAGTTCCCATCAGAAGTCCACATCAGAAGTTCCCAGCTAGGGGTGCGTAGTAGTATTCTAATACCTATGAGATGATATTTTCATTTTTCACTTTAAATAAATTAAATGATTGTTTAAAAATTACACGCCCGACATTTGTGTGCATGCATCGATAACAGATTTGCGGCGCATATTTTGCTATTAAAATCTGATTACACAACTTTCTTTCCTTCTCTTTTTATTTATTTATTATTTTTTTAAGAACTACTTTAGAAAAGAATATATTAAAAGATTTTAAGAACGTTAGACATGAAAAAGATTAGGAACCATACTCTATGTACGTACTTTAATAAAGTTATATATCCAAAAAATTCTATTGCACTCGTATAATTTCGATATATCGCTAAAAAGTTCTGCACAGTTATGTATATGCATATGCAGGACAAATGCCTGCGCAGGTCAGAACGTACGTTTTTTAAGTTCATCAATTATGGACGATTTCTCATAAGAGGTTGCGGTTTGAACAAAAATTCAAACCATGAAAGAGGTATAATTGCCCTAGTTACTCAGTATTTCCCATTCCTTCTGTTTAATCGTCTTTCACAACAGCGGAAAAAATTTGGGCCAGTCGAGAGAGACATGAGAGATCGTCATTGACCATATCTCATGTAGACAATGTCGCAGCACAGGTGAAGATTCCAGCAGCAAGGCGACAAATGTGCTCGGGAAATTGCAAGAACCAGAAAATCTACCAAATTTATTAGTGCTGAGGATCTTCATGATGCGTTGCAACACCATTCCTACAAGCTGCAGACAAGTGATACTTGGAAGAAACGTTCCACATGAAGTGGTGGGAAAATTTCCTGATGATCCACTGAAGCACATTTTTCATTTTACAGAAATGTCAATACCTGTAACTATCAAACTATATATTGTTAAAGGCATATAGAGAGATGTCATTAGACTTGCCATAAGTAAGGTTGCATGGTGCAATGTTAGGACAGTGTTTGGTGCCATTGCTCGGTATCCATCATCAATGGTCCATTCGTTCTTGATGAGGATGATAAATTAAGTACATCTGCAACATGTGGCTGGAAAATGTGCTCCGTAGCAGGACGACTGGGGATGTTACGCGAGAACGCGGGGTCATGTTTGATGGAAAGAAACATTATAAAGACTATTATGTTTGTGTAAAATGACACTTCCTACCGAATAGCAGCCCCTAGCAGTTCATTGTATGAACATTTCAAGTAATTAATTAGTGGCCCTACTGCCTGGCCTCTTCGATCGCCGGACTTGATGCAAGTAAATGTTTAGTTGCTGGAGTATTTGAAAGTCCTGGGTGTACACAAGCGACCCATCATCCTTAACGGAATCAAGAGATGATATCCGTTACAAAGTAGTAGCTTCTATAGACCAGGATACTGCCTGAGGCATCGATGAATGATGTGATCACACGCTTTCCGACTGTGGTTTCCTGTGGTGGAAGAAACATTGAATATTTGATAGGGTGAATAATGTGACTTACCATAAGGGATACATTATGACCGAGCATTGTAAAAATTTGCTTCAATGAAACAGTTGCAGACATTTAATCGAGCTGTTTTCCGTTTTTAGTGTCATTCGAAATGCAGGATGACAATGAAGCGCTGTCTATCGGCAAAATTATAAAATAAAAATTTCACATATGCCCCCAAAATCCGAATTTACGGCTTGAATTTCGGGGTGTTCATTTTTTATAAATTTTTAAAAGGTTTAGCAGCTTTGAGTGAGTTTTCCTTTAAAATACCAAGCGTATTACTTAGCAAACTTGATGATTTAAAGGCAATAAATACTGTTCTTAATCATTTCAATCTTTATTTTACGTTTTAATAACGTATCTGTTTGATATAATTTAAAGCAAATTCAGTTTACTAGGTTATCATTCAGATTATTATCCAGCGATTAGATTTTATAAATATTTGCAGTATTATTGAAATAAGCAGATGCTTTTAACAAAACAGATGAGAAACGGGACAAAGTAAAGCACAAAATTAAGCAACCTTGTGGTTGGCGTAGATTTTAGTCAAGAGTCTCTCGATTTCGAGAGTAAACAGGTAACGGTTCCTCTTCATCAGGAGCAAAGAAATCTGCAACGAAGAGAAAGCGACGGTTATATTTACATCCAAAAGGAGTAAAGCGAACGAGAAGGTTATATTTCGGCAGAAGTATTAAAAAATTAAAAAATTAAAAAAAATTAATAAACTACCTTCTTGTTCTCTTTACTCCATATGAGCGTAAATACAACCGTAGCTTTCCCTTCGTTGCATTTGCACCTTGTGAAGAGGGACCTATACTTGTTTCCTCTCGAAATCTATAGTCTTCACTGAAATCCCCCCCCAAACACAAGGTTGTTACGAAATCACACATTTATTCAAATTAATAAAAGTAATTTATGATAATTAATATACTAAAAATAATAAAAACTAAACAATGTAATAATTCCACATGATAGACCGTAAAATATTTCTTCCAAATTCTAAGAGTTTGAAGCATATCTCTTTTTTAGATATACTGCGTTCAAATGCTTAATTTAATAAAGCACTAGTATGTCTTATCATTGCCATGTGATCAAGGAAGTCAGCAGAATCTCGGGATCCCGAGCTTTGGTAACGCTTTATGACTCTTTTCTCAGATCATATCTCTCAAAACTAACCATAAATTTGCTAAAATATCATCCTTATCCCCTTGTAACTTTCGAACAGTGCCTATACAGGGTGAATCTGAACAAGTGGGTAAAACTTTAGGGGGTTGTAAAAGGCAGCTATACGAGCAATTTTCGTCATAGAATATGTGGTCGAAATGCAAACGGCGTGTCGCTAGGTGGCATTGTAAATGGTATAAAAGGGTCGGTTCTCGCCCCTAACGGCACTTTTGGTTACCAAGTACTTTGATACATTTTGAATTATATAATGTGATGAGACCAAGAACTTTTCAATGCAGACCTCATTCTAGTACTTTAAGGAGTAATTTTCATATTTTATTTTCTATTTTTCGATAAGAAAACACTTTTTTTCAGTTTTACTACTGTGGTGTATCCACCGATCCGATGTCGTTCTCTGTTACACGTGACTAGTGATCACGCACCCTTTCACCAACTAGCCTGTTCCCCGGACCTATGTTCAATTCGCTTATCTGATGCGCTCTTTGAAGCATGATTTCAAGACAGCCGGAACAAAGCATGCAGCATGCATGCTATTCGCGGCGTATTCGTCGAAACTTGGAACCTAACGACATTTTCTACCGTGGATTGCCGAGAGTCTGGCTGGTTATAGGAATCACGAAATTTCCAGGGCAATGGATTGGTGGAGATGGTCCCATAGCTTGGTCACAGAGATCACCGGATGTCTCGTGTTTGGACTTTTTTTCTGTGGGGCCATATGGAAAGCCTAAGCTACGAGTGCCCCGTTGAAACCGATATGGATCTAGTCACCAGGATCGCTACTGTTGCCGGCTATATTCGGGAAATGTCTGGTGTCTTCGCGAATGTGCGTCAGTCCTTATCTCGCAGGTGTGAAGCCTGCATTATAGCTGGCGGAAGGTCTTTTGAGCAATTTCTTTGAGCATGTATATTCCTGCTAAGTGTCTCCTCTCATTCTTGGGTTAATTCATTAAATGTGACAGTGGAAAAGTACCTTTTAACCCCTTTTCTCACCACTTGCTTTCCGCCCATACATTCTATGAAGAATATTGCTCGTATACCTGCCATCTAGCACCCCGTAAAATTTCGCCCACTTGTTCAGATTCACTCTCTATATACTAGCCTTATGATGACGCCGTAAATTGTACAGTTTAGCTTGCTTTGGAAGCATCAGCTAGTTCCAAACTCCTATCAAACGTAAAGCGAGTTATAGCTGTGTCTGAAGTAACTACAGAGATTTGAAAACGTTTTAAACAACCTTTTTGCTAAAACAGAACTTTGAACATAAAGGCACTTCTTGTCCTAACAGAATCAACCACCATTTGTGGCGGTGTAATTAAAGTAGCAGTCAAATTCAAATTAAAACTGTAGATTAATAATTAAAGACAATTAAATTTTAAACTAAACTCCAGCTGGCTAAAATTCAAATGTAATCAGTAACGTAAAGCCCAATAATTACAAGCTTTATGAAAGCTGCCAAGAAGTACGTAACAATCCAAAAACCTCAACTTAATACTCTCTAACTCAGTTTACATTCTCATAAGGAAACTGAAAGGATAAATTATAGTTAATGCTGAAATTATACAAAATTGGTTAGTTTCAAATAATAACATAATAAAGTGATTGAATCTAGCTTAAAATTATTCGTGAATTATGAATAGTTTCCTTTTGAAAATAATGCTGAACATTTTGTCATAGTGTTAGTATAAAGTACCAGTATCTCATAATTATATAGAAAGCTTCACATTGTTTCGTCCGTATCGGCAAGAGATAACGGCGTATTTGACTTATTGTGACGTCAACAGTGACGCGTAATGTTGTGACGTCACAGATAAGCGATGCTGATTCCCTAGAACAGTATCAGATTGGTAATAAATTGCGCATTTCGACAATTTTTTCAACTTTTTTTTTATTGTACCATTTTCGTGTCGCACAGTTTGGCGACGAGGGCAAAAATTATGAGCCACAAAACAGGATGCTTTAGAAGTTCACGCACGAAACTTACCATCGTGAGTGAACGAAAGAAGTATTAAACAGAAGACAATGCTTTCAAGTAGGTCGAGATGTGATCAGTTTTCCAATGTAAAATAGGTATGCAGCGTTTAATTTTAATATGTTTTTGCTCTGTCAAGGACAATTTTTCAATTAAAAGAGCATTATTGATTCTTCAGACATGAGGATCCTTTTTATGGATAAAATTTAAAGATTTTGAAAGCATTGCTTGATTAATATAATCTACAGAGTTATTCAGAGCGGACCCTGACTGAACCCTTTCTTTGTTTTTATGAATAACAAGAAGAATTATGGCAAATTATTGGTTGATTTCGAGACTCCCTGAAGCCTGGAGCATTAGATTAATAAAATAAAATAAACCCAAAATGGTGAACTTTTTAACAGGAAGGCACAAATTAAACCAACTTATCCAAAACATGGTCATGCACGACATTAATAGTATTTTAATTAGCGTGTAGTCCGGCATATAACGCGTACTTTTAATACAAAATATGAGACCGAAATTTACGCGTGCTTGTTATACACCGGATATAAAAATGATAGACTTAAACATTAGGAAAATATGAGTATACAAAACTTTGATTTGTACGTGTCACCTAAATACTGTTACTGGCGATTCCCGCTATTTTCTACAATCCAATTCGCAATACTTTCTTCTAAGATAGGCCTTTTCGTTATTCCTTTCCGCAACACACATTCATTCTTTGGCGTATTAATTATTGGGATATTCTTCCATTCAGGTGCCCACCAGCGGCCGAGCGGTAAAGTCGCTGAACACTGGTAGTTCGGTCCGAGGTTCGAATCCCGCGAACGGGCTGGCTGCATGGGCGTTTTCGTGGTTTTCCCCATGTGTAACGTGTATACGAGCCAGTTGCCCTTAGAAAGTCCTCCACGAAAGGCATCCCTCCTCTTAGGCAGATAGCCCTCGTGTGCTTTGCCGTAATTAAATACACCAACACACCATCTTCCATTCAGTATGCAGCACTTCCATTCCAACATCAAACATCCTTGCTGCAACAGGATTTCCATTTTTTTTTTCCCTCAATTTGAAAGACTTTGCATTTGAAACCAACACTATGTTTATTTTGCTTGGTATGAGCCATATTTACTACTAAAAGGAACACTAGATCAACTGTATATCAGCCAAAGTAAATGCGATTTACTAAATCACTTCGAAGTTCACTTCAAAATACGGCTTCAAATGAAAGAGTAAACATCTGACTCTTAATATCGCGACTTCATTCGGAACGGAAGTACATTCGTATCCCAAATTAACTCCCCCTTTTCTCGAAACCCTAGAATAACATCCTTGGGCACACCAGCATTGAATGTGACCCACCCTCATTCAGAATTATTCACTCCCTCAAGCAGTTCCCCCGCACATATATTGTTCCTCTTATCGCTTGTCAATTCAGTGCACTATCGTTCGAAAGCCTGAGAGAAATCTTCGAATGAACGACTTCAAAAGATAACAGCATCGCAGATGTATTTTTCAAGTTCCTTCGTAACAAGAAGAGTGCGCGTTATATGACGAATATACCCAAAAATAAAGTTTGAATTTCCAGGTGCACGCTATGCACCGGTGAGGTTTATACGCCGGAATATACGGTAATTAGCTTTTATCCTATTTCTGAGCCATCTCTCTATCTAGCTATCTATCTATCTGTCTGCCTCTCTTTCTCTCTATATATGTAGGTATGTAATACACAAATAAGAGTAAACGATTTAAATGTTCATTAAATACAGCATTAACTGCATTGTAAGCTTGTGAACAGAAAAATGTCTATCTTAATGTAAATTAAATTACGAAGTGCACAATTTAAAAGAATTTTCCATGCACTTTAGCTGGTATTTCCTGGCACACCAGGAAGCGATAACGTGTTTTGCGGTTTTAATATTTTGCGATATGAAGGTCATCAATACCAAAAAAAAACTTTGAAAAACTGATATCTAGATTTTAAAAGAATCATTGCGCTTACTGTAATCTATATATATTACGGTGAAACACCGAAATCTGGAGAATGTCAACATTCACATAGTCTCTTGGTGTATGTCCGAAATATTTTCCAAATACTCTTATTTCTGACTTACACCGGTCAATGTCGACATTCACCATGTACTAATGGTGAATGTTGAACATATAACAATATTATATTTTCTTCTCCGTAATTCAGTCGCGAATAAACGCACTTGAGACTTGAAATACGAACTTAAGAACATGAGAACCTAAAACACAAAATGCATTCAAAATGAGAAAGGAAAATAATAGAAGTTAAAAACTTACTTAATTATACAGTACGTTCTAAATGAGAAAACAAAATAACAGTCATAAAAAAATTACTAAATTATGTGATTCAAATCTTATTTATTGCAACAACTTAAACTATTATGGCACTTTATGACCTCTCTTTTCGACTTTCACCAGAGCATATCTGTGATTGTCGACATACACCGGTGAGGGTCCGAATATACAAGAATGTAGTGAAATATTTGGTCTTTCACCGACGTATTTGGTGAATGTTGATATTCTCCGGTGAAAGTCGACATTCTCCAATTTCGGTCTTTCACGGTAACATATATACGAGTATATAAGCGAAATACCACTGACTCATCACGAGATCTCCGAAACTATACATCCGATAGATTTGAAATTTTGCATAGTTACTCATTCCACGATGTAGACTGGCAGTAAGAACGGATTTTACGTAAATCCTGTCCAAAATGGATTTTTGGTATACAATAGAAGTTTCTCATACATTTGGTTTTGAAAGCCAAGCTCAGAATTTTCTTTTATTGTTGCCAAAACTAGATATGAAATACAATGTTGCCAATGAATGTATTTTCCTTTAAAATGATTAAATTGGTAAATAACTTGCATCTACCCAATGAATACAAACAACATTTAAATGATAAGGTTAATATTAACATTTAAATGATAAGGTTAATATTAACATTTATATTTAATTGTTATAAGTTTCATGAAAAGAAATGTTATTATTAAGAGAAATAAATTATTGTGATGAAAAATAAAAATGTTCTTGCTATTTATAAAAATTGCCGTACATAAAAAATCAAGGACAAATAATTATAATTGATTAAAATTTTGATAACAAGGATAATAACATTTATTTTTATAAAACTTATGATAAAAGTTAAATATATATAAACTTTAGTTTTATGTTGGTAATTTTTCGTGGTGTAGGCCTACTCGGGATGCCACCACTCAAAGGAAATACCAAAAAATGAACGACCATTTATTCTAACTCCTGGGAAGCTTATAAAACAGAAGAATTCCAAAATGCCGGTTTCGAGCTTTTTAAAGCGAGCCACAAATTCAGTTTTGTGGAACCAAATTCTTGAGCTCATACGTAAAATATCGAGTGGGTATGGATTCTTCAAAATGGTGGAACAGCAAGACACTATATGAAGTCGCACTTACGCAGTGCATGTAGCTACAGAAAGGTTTAGCTTAAGGTAACAAAAAAAAAAAAAAAAAAAAAAAAAAAAAAAAGTTGAAGCTATTTTAGAAGCGATTGTTAAGCATTTTCCACCCGAAATAAAGAAAAACTAACAATATCAAATTACCGCCAAAGATTGCCAATCTCTCTTCGATAACCTTCTAAAGCTTTTATGTTAATTGACTTTATTTCATACTCGTTTCAAGTTGGATATTAAGCATCTTAAGGCTACAATTAGAATGATTTAAATACAGTTCATTTAAAAAAAACTGGTATTTTATTAAACTGAGCTTAATAGTATGGACTTATCAGATATCAAGCAACAAAATGAAATAATGAACAGCAGACATTACTTAATGATATAATAAATATTAATTTTTAAGATAAGGAAAGTAGAAATAGTATGAAACGGAACTGAAAGGCAATCAAACTGAACGATTGATATAAAGTATTATTTTCATCGATAAAGCGATGAAAATGATACTTTACATCAAAATTTTTCATTGAAGTAACATTACGAGTTCATATTCACAAATACCGGCAGCCTGAATGCAGTATACCATTGGCTATATATTCACAAGTGTATAAGCATAAGAATAAGATTACAGCAAGCTAGCAACTTATGGTTTTAATGAAAATATATAGAATTGCCGTATATTGATTGAAATGGAAGTTTTTAAAAATGCATGTAAAACAAAAAGACAACAGAGAGAAACAGAGCTGTTGGTTTACAGCGTAATTCGACGAATACAAATTTTGCGTGTTAGAAATTCCGTCCTTAAGTATCTTCTCTCGATGTTCTGTTTCCGCTTTTGAGAATAAACGACTTTTACACACATTTTCTGTTTTCACCTTACCAAGTTGGATTCTAATATTGCCGATAAAATTACTACCTAGTTTTATTTATTTACTTTAAAGTGCATTCTCCTTAGCAACGGAACTTTTTTTACCTTAAATTCGTACATTCATTTTGTAAAAAGTTGTTGCTAAGCAACTTTAAGGCTTCGTTTATTGATTTTATTTTCATAAAACCCTCTTCTCAGTAAAATAAAACAATTTCTGAGAACGAATCTCAGTTGAAGTTTGAGCAAAGAAAAAGGGAGAAAAATATAATTTTTTTACATAATTTTGAAAACTGAATAGAAACAGAAAATAATGACTATTGTTCCAAATCCATCTATTCCAGATTTTCGTCTCCTTCAAAACGGAACATGAAAAAACAAATGAGGAACACGCATTCTTAATTGATCGCCATTTTCTTTTACTTTCATTTTTTGGCCACAGTTCGCCGCTTTCGATCACGTGACCACCTGGCATAACGCTCGCTCTTATTAACTTCACTTTTACTTATGCGGGTCAGTCCAATTTTCGGGTCCGATGGTTTTTTTGCAAATGAGGTCCTTTTTCTCTAAAACAATTCGATCATTGTGACCGATTACCCTGGATGAGTAAACTTATCGCGCTGGGAAGAGAGATTTCGATTGTATGAAGTCCAACATGGCGAGTGGATTCGTCAACAGGAAAAAACGCATGCTAAATTAACTCGCCTTACGCTTCTCGTTTCGTAGCATACCCTTTTTGTAAAATGTATGCTTCTGGCTTACTATTTCAAACTTCCTTTGTTTATATTCTTTTCCTTGCTACACATTAATTAAGAATTTTAAAAATAATTTTGAGGAATTCCGAATTTTATTCCACCTTTGACACCATGATTCTTTGCAGCACGTTAGCAAAAATTAGATTCCGGAATTAACTAAAAGCCAGCTTCTGGTAAGAAACTCTGTGGATAATTGCACATTTTTAAAGTGGGGCTTTTCCTTTCAATATCTGAGTTCAGAAACTTCACTTTTCAATAGATGTAAGTAATCAGGAATTCAAAAATCTTAAAAAAAAAGTGTTTGCCAGCGGCTGGCATTGCTGTCGTACTGAGAATTTGATCAAATTCAATCTTCCAGGTAACCTGATTCGAATTATCGCTTCTTTCTCCGGAAGATATCATTCAACGTCCGAACTAGAAATCCATACTTGCCGATTAAAGCAGGTGCACTCCAGTGCTCAGTTCTAAGTCCTTTAGTATACAATATATATATATATATATATATATACTTATGACATGTCATAATATCCTACAATTCAATTAGCGATCTTGGCTGATGATACATGTCTTCTGACGCAGGCCAAAATACTTGAAATCATTTGTAGTCAACTTCATTACCTTGATTTTCTTAAGGCATGGTTTACAGATTGAAGACTTTCAATTTATGTTAACGAATCAAATGCGGTTATGTTTCGCAAAGGTTATTCCCTCAATTTTCCATTTTCTTTCATGTTATTTAAAGAAGAAATACACTGCTGAGTCATCAGAATTGTCGAAGGAGGAGACGTAAAATTTTAACAATACTCTCGCTGGGATTGAAATTTGGACCTTCGGGTTGCTAGCGGGTAGTACTTTCCAATTACACTACGAAAGCACACGGTATGGATAGAAATCAGTTACAAAATCCTGCTGGTGACGAATTATCATTCACCATATTTTAGTTTTGGGCCACTTGTACAGTCTTCTAAAATTTTTTGGAGTTATGAAAAATGGAACACTCTTTTACGCCCTCGTGAAAAAATACTTTACAATTCTTAAGAAGTCACATACCTAGGCATCATATTTGACAACAAACTCACTTCTAGACCTCATTTTGTCAAACTCAATAATAAATATAATATTTCCGTAGTTAACTTAAGACCTCTTATCGGTAAACATAGCAGTCTTTCTCCGCATAATAATAAAATTATATTATATAAAATAATAATCCGTTCAGCCTTACTTTACACCATCTCCATATGAGGTCATGATGAACAAAAAATCCTGTAAAATTCAAAACGTGGAAAATAAAGCCCTTGGGGACATACCTAACGCTCTTTGGTTTATAAAGAATATCACATTACATACTGATTTAAAATCAAAATCATCCAAAAATACATTTCCAAAACTACTCATAGTTTTTACTATAATGTTAAACATCATTAAAGCACTATACTTTTCACTATACATAATTTTGAACTGATATATAGTGCTTTAATGTTCTCAGAAACTACAACTAGTAGAAAAGCCCGCCTACGCAGCTAATACTCTTCTTTTGTAACAGTTTACATGAATGTAAAGCAGCCTTTTGCAGTCTTCATGCAAAGAAATATTCAAATATTCTTGACGGAAATTCCACAGCTAATTACACTCATGTCCATAAATTAAGGATAATTCGGACTCACGCGGAAATCGAAGTCTAAAATAAATATGTCACATGTAAAATCACTACACACATCTTCCAGAATCATATGCAAATTTCAGGAAGTAACCAGATGACACCGATAGTACGTCACAATGACGAGAGTGTAAGAGAGTGATATATAAGGAATACAGGCAAAGAAGTAAAATTGTTCGCAGGCGCTTTAAAAGCATTTCAGTGCAATAACCGAATAGTTATGGGACAAAGGACGCATTTGGATGATTTTTCACGTGGTAGAATTATCGGCCGTCTGGAATGTGGGCGTACTCAACTGGAAGTATCAAACGAACTTGGAATTGCCCAGAGTGTCATCTCCAGGCTTTGGCAACGATTCCAAGATGATGGTAATGTGAGTAGACGTTACAGCACAGGTCGCCCCAGAGTTACAACGGCGAATGAGGACCGGTATTTGGCAGTTACTGCCAAAAGAAACAGGCGGAGCACAGCCTCAGACCTGTCTCGTCAGCTCTCTTCAGCCACTGGTACGACAATTTCAAGGCAGACCGTGTACAGACGCTTAGGGCATGATTGGTCTATATGCTCATAGACCTGTCAGATGCGTTCCACATACTGCAACTCACTGTAGCCTGCGGTTAGCCTGAATTACAGAGCATGCATTGTGAACACCGCAACAGTGGATTTGTGTGATGTTTTCCGACGAGTCCAGATTTAGCTTGCAGTCTGATTCTCGCCGGACGTTCATATGGAGAGCTCCAGGTACTCATTACCACCAAGAAAACATCATTGAACGACACCGTTACGGTGGTGCAGGAGTGCTCGTTTGGGGTGGAATTATTCTGGGTTTCAGAACTGACCTGCATGTTCAAATTGGAACCATGACAAGCGGAATCTATCGGGACGTCATTCTGGAACAACATGTACGTTTGTTTCGGGGCGCCATGGGCGCAAAATTTGTGTTTATGGATGACAACGCCCATCCTCACCGTGCAAACATCGTAAGCGAATGCCTTCAATCGGAGGATATCCCCCGTATGGACTGGCCAGCATTCTCACCGGACTTGAATCTAGTAGAGCACGTGTGGGATAGGCTTGGCCGACGAGTTGAAGCCCGTCAACCTCCTCCTACATGTCTACAAGAACTTCGAAGAGCATTGCTTTTTGAGTGGTGTAATATCCCCCAAGATCAGATCGAAAATTTGAAACTCAGCATGCCTAGGCGTTGTACGGACTGTATTGCATCGTCTGGGAGACATACAATGCGTTAACAATCATACCAAACATGTAATATTGGTTTTTTGTAAATAGGCTTTTTTTGTAATTTACTCCAGGGAGAAAAAATCGCTAATTTTTTTAATAATATCAAACAAATAGCATCTTTTTTTGCTCTTTACCTTTTATTTAATAAATAGGCTTTACAAATAAGTCAAATTTGTTTTGCTTCTAACTCTTCCTTTTCCTGATTTTACATTATCCTTAATTTATGGACATGAGTGTATTAAACCTGACTCCATCTGCAATGGAGTCGTAGGAGCAACTTCGCGGAACTTCAGAATAATATATGTTTTCATGAAACTATACGTTTGAGGTTCAGAAGAATAGTAAATAGACAGATACCAGTCCTTTGTCTTACATTTGATATAGGTGCATTCCTATCGCACTGTTATGTTGTATGAAGAAATTGTGAGGCGTTAATGGTAAGAAAAAGGAAGTGCGTAAAGCACCAGGACAGTACTATTGGCAGTGAAAATTAAATCTTATCACATAACTGCATTATGGTGAGGTGGTAAACATACATGTATGTGCATCTTTAGAATACCTTAAACACATGAAATTAAACATACATGTTTAATAAAATTCTTAATACTAAGGTATTTACAAATTCATAAAAACCTAATTATTCCATAAGAACTGCGTCGTCATATTGTTGTTCATAGGATAATAATTCGTATATAATTGTGTAGAGGTTCTTCTCTCACCTGATTACAATGAAGGATTTTCTACGCATGTCTTTATTTGTGTATGAGACGCTTTCGTTTTTCATTTTGCTGTCGCCCGAAGGATTGAACTGCTTCTTTCATTTAATGGCTGAGCTATCTGCTGGTACGTTTTATTGATTTTTATTAGTTTATATAATTGGTAAAGCATTATCTTGGGCAACATAACTCGTTCTACCAGTAACATATAAAATGTTGGCAAATATGACTGTTGTCACAACTTTTCACAAGCCATAACTGTAAATTTTGCTTTAATTTTTAAGATTTTATTCCAGGAAGACGGTGTTCTGTGAATTTATTCCTGATATGCTCGTATGGCCAAGAGAAACGAGAGCATGATTTCTGACATTCTGCAAGATTAGAGTCTGGTTTCTTGCAATGTATATTAGCTGTCACGGAACAGTCGGAAACTTTATGAACTGGAGTACCTCTTTCAAGGCATCAGCAACTCAATCACCGGCTATTAACCCTTTGTTTAATTCATTTACCAAACAGATAAAAAAGTGGGTCTCAATAAAAGGTTGTATTGCAACAGCGCAGAGTGTGTAACAAATATTTTTTCGATATTAATTAATAGGCTAGTAAAGAATTATAAATTTGTTAAACATACAAATTTATAATTCTTTACTAGCCTATTACTTAATATAATCTTCGTCATAGAACAATAGTATGCAGCATACTGGTCGGTATTTCTCTAAACTTGCTTTCCTGAAGACAGTACTCCTGAGGCAAGGTCACGCAGATGTTCCTTATCTCGCATTCCAAGGAAATAGTTCCCAGACAAAAGGACTCTTGGAATGCGGTTTGGAGATTGCAGCTGTACCTGTTTTTTCCCGGGGGGATATTCTCTCTACGATTCAGTGTATGACAAGCGACGGGACAATTGAGGTTTGGACATCTGAAGCAAGGTTGTTTCAAGAAAGCGTAGACGAATACCTCAGTGAGTGTGTACGAGAGTTCAAAATTATGCTCTGCAAGTTCAACGAGCCGACTTTTCCAAGCTAGAAGACCGTATGTCCACCGGGAACGTCTTTATTTGTATTAAAATTTTCGCTATTGTTTTACAACTTGAGTTTGAAGTCATTTCAACCCTGAAATACAATAGAGGCTTTGGGTAGCGTGTTCGAACACCACAAATGACTCTTTTGATCCTAATGTAAAAATAATACTAAAGAATTTAAAATAATATAAATTGGTCAAATATAATAAATTTAGTCTATTCATATAATAAAAAAAATGAAAGGGAAAAAAACAGTTTTTTAATCATTTTCAATTATTTTAGAAATCACCATGTATAATGTCGAGTCTAGCTCGACAAAGGAGTTGGTGCAAGAAATATGAAGTCGAGGCCACACTCGACATATGTTAAAATATTGCTAAAAAGAATTTAAAATTATCTAACTTTTATATAGCACAATAAATTTAGTCTTTATTTACATATTACAAAATATCTGATAAGAAAAAATAGATTTAAACATTTAAAATTATTTTAGAAATTATAATGTCGAGTCTAGCTCGACAAAGCAGAAATACGATGTCGAGCCCACTCGACATAAGAGTACTAAGGGCTCACGCCTATCTGTTCCGACAAGACGACCCCATTACGAGCATCGCCAGCCAGGATAGACTACCCACTGAAGAGTACTGCATTGTGGGTCAGTTAGTTAGTTCTAAGCACTGGCCCCCAGCCCACCTAGCAGGCGAAACCTGCCATATTGCTATGAGGGGACAGGCCAAGTCACAAAACATAACAAAAAAAAGTAAGGCAGATACATACATTCCAAACACTCTCGGTGAAATACTGCATTGTGAGTGTGATGTTAAGATGTACAACCAAGAAATTGCTCATGCCTCCCACGTTGGGAAGCCGCCCGCATCTTTGTAGCGGGCACATTAACCACTCTCCCTCCAGCGAACGTTGCCACCCATCCACCGCGCCGATGTGGACCTTAAGAGGGGTCTTTATGTTCTTTCTATCGCAATAGTATTAAAAACATAAATGTTCTGAAAATAGGCACGATTAGTGTGGCCACAAATGACTCGGCTGCCAAGTTTCCTACTCATTACGGATTCAACATTTTAACATTTTACGCAATCAGAATTCTTTCTCTTCAATTATAGATCTACATTCTGTGCTAGTTACGTGCTGCGCCATCAATATTTCTGCGTTTCCACGTCTCAGTGTTCTTACATCAGTACTTCTAAATTTGTTTTTATTGATATATATGCACACATGTATATACACTGAAGAGATAAAACATTATGACCACCTACCCAATAACGCATTGCGCGACATTCGGTCTGTGAAACAACTCGCCTTGGCATGGATACCACAAGTTCTTGGTGGATGACTAACAACAGGTTGAATCAAATGCCTAAGCAGCGGTCACGCAAAGTCGGGATATTACGACATGGTGTTTTAACTCTGAGCTGCCGCTCCATGACATCCCAAATGTGCTCTATCAGGTTAAGATTCGACGAATTTGGCTAGGACATTAACTGGAATTCATCTTTATGCTCCAGGAACCATTTCAACACAATTAGAGCTTTGTCACATGAGGTCGTTGTCCTGCTGGAAGATTCCATTTCTGTTCTATTTTTGTGTATTGTTTTTATAGGGACTCTATATATGGATACCCGTATAAATACTATTGTATTTATGTATGGGTTTTTGTCTATCTTTTTTTGCAGAGATATCGCCAAATGTTACCCACATTGGTCGACTACGTGTACCTGTATAGATCTAGGAGTTTCTGTCTACTGGTTTGTACGAGGATTTGGCCTATGGGTACACGCACTGGTCTACGAGGTCTTGTAACTTTTCACGAGGATTTTGCTTACGGATACCGGAGTAGGTCTACGGGTATTTGTCTACTGGTTTTTATGGGAATTTGGCATGTGGGTACCCGTATAGATCTACGGCTTTTTGTCTACTGATATTACAGGGATTTGGCCTACGGGTACCTGTACAAGTCTATTGGTTTTTTTCTACGGATACCCGTAGTCCAAGTCCCCGTACAAGTTTTTATGCGGAGCTCTTTTAACAGGGATCCTAAAATTTAGTATTAAAAATATAAGCAGTGCGCACTGTATGTACGGTGATTAAAAACTACAGGAATAAACTTCTAGAAGGCCGTCCAGACGTTATAGTGGTTAGGGGAGCCGACTGCGATTACAAAGGGCCCGGGTTCGAATCCCGACGAAAGTATGGTTGTGACTGTCCGTCCCTTCATAGGAGACAAAGCTGGCCCACCTATTAAGTGCCTCCATAATAAAATGACCACTGGCCCTAGTAGTGGCCAAGCGGAAGTTGGCTGAGGGCAAAAGAACTTCTAGAAGAGGTAGGGCACATCTAGACGATTTGGAATCCTATAGCAATGCAGGGTCAGAAATGCAATCCTAACGAGGTAGTGGAGGTGTTAGGGGTTGTAGCAGGAAATCACCAAAGGTATTAGGATGGAAAATATGAATGCATCGCGGTACAAATTGATATTTAAAGAACATAAGTGAAAATAAGTCTTCTTTTCTGATAACGAAGTTGCCCGAAGTTTCGTAACGTGAACAACAGCATCATCTCCACCAACTGGCCACAGCATACACAACTAGTTGCCTATGCAGACGACGTTGCGTTCCTAATCCAGGATCGCACCAGAAACGAATTGGAACACAGAAGCACTTAAATATTACAAAAATTCAGCTTCCTCTGTCAAGAACTCAAATTAACCATCTCCACTGCCAAATCAACCGCTCTTATCATTCCCAAGCCAGGCACCAACCCAAGCAGAAATCCATGTATTAAACTCCAACAGAAAAATCTAAAAATCGTCAAAGAGCTCAAGTATTTAGGCTTAATATGGGACAAAGGCTTTACATGGATCCCACATCTACAGCAACTCAAAATTAAGACACAAGCCATTGCACGCAAGGCCCGTCAATTTCAAGGTATAAATTGGGGACGAAACCCATATATTAACAAGATTTTGTACACGACAGTGATTGAACCCATAGTACTGTACGCTGCCGCAATATGGGCGACGCCGATGCAAAGCCGGAAACGTAAACAACTACAGACCATCCAAAGACCTTTCGCACTAATGATGTGCAAAGGTTTTCGCACCACAACCACCTCTGCGGCCATCATCCTTGCAGGTATACCGCCACTATATCTTAGAGCCGAGCAAGAAGCTACAATAACCAGAGTCCTGCAACTACGCAAAGGTGCCACCTTCCACGATACAACCCACAGTCCGACCTTATATGAAAACCCTCGCCCCACCCAACGCCCACACCCAGGCATTCAAGGAAGAAACTTCCGCATCACCATAGACAACACTAGCAATTCTACTATTCCCAACGCTACGTACGTCTACTACACCGATGGATCCAAGATTGAAGACGGAGTTGGTAGCGCCTATATTTGCTGCCACCAAAATTATGAACATACCAGTTGGAAGGCAGCACTGCGGCACTTCAATAGTGTGTTCCAGGCAGAAGCCTTGGCCATCCTCAACGCCACCAACGACATACTAAATAACGGCTACCACCAAGCATGCATCTGTACAGACAGCCAATCTTCACTCCTGGCAATTCAAAACTTAAGCCACACCTCCCCAATTATCTCCGAAATCCAAAAGCTACTCTCTGTAAACCACCAGCAACGCATTCACTTCACCTAGGTCAAGGCGCATGCTGGTCTAGTTGGAAACGAGGCAGCAAACACCCAAGCCAAAGAAGCCGCCATCAGTTCTGAAGTTCAGCAAATCCGTATCCGTGCACCACCATCGCATCTAAGAGGCTTCTCAAAGAAGACCTACTCAAAATATGGCAAGAGGAATGGAACGCGTGTGACACCGGACGGCGGACCTACAATCCCCTTCCGAAAGTCTCTCTATCACGCCTCATATCTATACCCCAACTCACCCGGTTCATAACGGGACATGGCCCCTATCCAGCGTATTATTATAGGCACAACATCTCCACTACAGATGCTTGCGTGTGCGGCCAACTTGGATCAGCAGAACATTATATCTACTCTTGCCCACTCACAGCAGACAACCACATTAAGCATCCCACTCCTCCTACAGACGCCTTTCAACGGTTCATTATTAAAAACAAACCTGCAATCAATAAAATCTGTAAGGTCATTGACCAGCTCTCCGCTATGGGCCAAGATATATGCGAAGCTGCATAATCCCACAACGTCCGCCACTAACAGAAGTCAACATGAACATCACCCTGTGCTGCTAACATGTCACCGCGCTCGTCATGCTCATATACTCAGCAACCTATGCGCTCCACAAATATATATTCGCCGGACCTCTACGTGTCCCCCATATCAATGTCCAGCAATCATAGGTTATTCCCATCTTATGGCCCCTCGTCTGTAAACACACCCTACAATGTACAGTATATGTGATCAATGAGGCCAAATATGTATCTGACATGTGGTATATGTGTATTATTATTTTTTAAGTGTGTTTTATTTGTCATAAGTCTTCAGTGTTAATCAAGTGTATCCCTTCCCCCCCCTTTTTTTTCCTCTGCGTTTCTGTACATTTTCATGTTTATGTGTTTTCATACATTTAGTACCTAGCTCTGAGCCCCTCACCTGTAAATCCGTCCCACAAGTCTCTTACCTGTAATTATGTAATTAGTCAAGCAATGTTAATAAGTCGCCCCTGTTTGGCCATGTAAACTCCTGCACCCTTAAAAAGCTCCCGGTGTGGGCTCTTGAGGCCACGGGGAGTTGTTGCTATTAGATAGTGGAAGGCGAGGGACACATGCCTGTTTATCTCTGGTAGCCACCAGGCGTCCCTGTCTTCCGTCGCCTACCTACCTACCACCTACCGTACGGAATCTCGGGCGTTTCGAAATACGCCGGGCATCCTTCGGACGTTCTCGATAGCCACGAAGATGAGCCATTTCAAAAGCCCAGTGCATTTCGAAACGACCGAGTTTCTATGCCTTACACAACGTTACGAAACGTCTATAATTCTATAAATAGTTTATAATATTATGTATCTAACTTAGATAAAAAAAAATAATAAATTGAAAGATTCATGTACAGGTGAAATGTTGAATTGAACGTGCAAAATTATTTGGCGAGCCGCTGGACAAAGATCGATTACACTGTCTGGTGATTTCAATTTTCGAGAGTTATAAAAGGAAAGGAATAAATTTCATAACTTTCATGGGAGGTGGTTTCATTTGAAATCTGAGTTTTGTAAATCTAGGAATATTTCAAAGAAAAGAACAAAATTAATTGAATTTCTTGGAGAAAATGGTTGCCTGTGAATTTTCAATTGTATTGTCTATTCATTCTCGTCACCTTAAACTAAAGCTTTCTGTATATAATCAAAAAGTTTAAAAACAGAATTCTGCGAAATCTGACTGTTAATTCTATATAAGAAATACGTTTAATGGTATATAAAATATATGCATTTTATAGAATTTTATTTAGTTCCATTTACGAAATTTGAAATATTAGAATACTGCTACTGCTAAAGATAATTTTGCAGCTCAAACGGAAAAGTGGGGAATGACTGACTGCCGTAGAGATGTATTCGGGTTGGAATCCCGAAAAAGGCATCTGTCCCATCATAGAAGACAATGGTGGCTCACCTATTACGGGATTATCACATCTAGCGACGGTCCCCGCTAGATGGAACTTCTCTGAGAAACGAGGTTCTGGTAGCATTGGTTTAAACGAGAGGGTTTCTAGAAGAAACAGCTCCGCTAGAAGCGAAGTCCCGCCTAGCTACGGAAACGATGTCCCAGCTACGTCAATCAGACGAAAGTTCTGCTTTCGATCTGAGCGACTGTTTTGCGTTCAAATCTTCGTAAGTGAAAATGGTAACCTTGCTACGTAGGTTTCGTGGAAGTGCGGGTTCTGAGAAATGCCCCTTTCGACGTCCACTCCCGCGTAACGGAAGTATATGTGATAGGGACAGTAGGTGCTTCCATAATAAAGTGACCATCACTTCCGGCCTTAGCAGTGGCGAACGTGACGACTTGTGTCCGCCATTGGGGGGGGGGGAACAGACGTTAAACGTCAATAGTCTATAGCTGTTTTAGACACTTCCTGACCTAGGCTTTAAAATACACGGGGCGCGAACCCCGTGTGGTCAACCTCAAGGGACAATGGACAAGGTAGGGCAACCAGGCACCAACTGGTCACCGAAAAACAAAGACTACATCAGTCCTTCTGAACTGACCAACAGAGGCGAACCCTCGATCGACAACCTTTACAGCATCGAATATGTAGTGATCACACAGCCCGAGATAGTTCTTGGTAGTACTCGTAAGGTTCTTGCCGAACCTGGAAGGTTGGCCTACCGAAGAATCGGTGGCTCGGCTCTAGTCCTGCGAAGACTGTTTATATACCCCAAAACGAATCTGTTAGTATGGTGAACAGAGAAACTATACTTCGGAAGTAAAAATATCGTACTGAAAGACACATTTGTAAATGGCTTCTTTGAAAAATAGAATACAATAAAATTAGTATACCTATTTTTACACGATTTTTAAACAGTCAACTTCTTCCTTTAAATTGTTTCTTCAGAGATGAATATACAACGTCATTTTCCTCTCGCGATTTTCGAGGGATAAAACAAATAAAATCGGAAGGGGGAAATACACAAGTAAGGTATGGTATTTGTTGCTAAGAGTCTGAACAGCAGGAAAGTTATGTGTAAAAAATTTGTATATTTTGCTTGTTCCCGAAAGGACATCATTTAAAGTGAGTAAACAATATTAATGAAGTTCCTCCAAGACGACAAAATGCCCTTGGCAGTAAAAAAATTACAAGAATACTGAGCAAAATAACACAACGATCTCGATCCATGTGCTTTGAAAACAGGAATAGGATAGATATGATTCCATACAGCCTGATAAGCAGAAGTAAAATGTTCTTAAAACTAAAGATCAGCTACATCGTCTGCAGTAATAATATCGCATTCTTTGCATAAATCTTAGCAAAGATGAATAGAAATTTTAAAAAAGATTTCCTGCGTATAATAGTTGCCATAAATTAAATTTGCTGTTGAAGGTCACTTTAAGTCAATCTTTATGTGCTGCAGCTTCCTCTTGTTTAATCAAATAAATGATCTTAAGCCGTTTTACGTATTATCTGTTTGATGATATTTACTATCTCTTTTTATACTAGCTTCCCTCCCAGTAGAAGTGATCAATCAAACTTCTCGCTTTGGTTCCTGTTTCTACTATAAAATAATTTGTTCTGTTTACAGGTTGGGCAATACAGAACAGAAAACTTATGTGTGTAGAAGCAGAGGCGATGATGAAGAAAACTGATGTTTCAGTTTACTTAAAAATTGAAATAAAAGTACATTTGGTAAACTCCAAAAGAGCAAATTCAGAATGATCATAACAGCAGACGAGCAATATTAAATCATTGTTTTTAACAGTGTTTTAGTTGCAATATAATAAAGCTTTAAAGCTGGTGACGTTTATGCTTCCTCTGCGCTCATAGTTACCTAGGACTCACTCCTGCTAAAACAACATTTTTTGTCTTTTTAACTTTATTATTAAACATCGCTTTTTCCATACACGCCGCATAAAATTCAACACCATATAAGGTATTTCTCTCGCCTTCTTAGGTAGGTTCTTTCTTCGTGGTGTAGTGGTCAGCACGCTCGTCGTGTATTCGAGAGGTCCGTGGTTTGAGTCTCGGCTAGGGCACTGCACATTTTTCACATCTCTCAGCGTCAAAAATTTCTAATGTCTTTACAGTGGCGCCCGAACTAAAAAGGTGGTCGATAATGATTACCCACCACCAGGATTTGGAGATTGGGTTACCTAATTTCCAGTCGCCTTTTAAAAAGGGAAGTATGTAAGGTATTTCTCCCGCCTTCTTAGCATGCCTTTATGGTGTAGTGGTCAGCACGCTCGGCGCGTACTGAGAGATCCGTGGTTAGAGTCCCGGCGAGGGCATTGCTCATTTTTCATCTCTCCCGCTTTCAAAAAATACCTAATCTCTCTACAAACAAAATCGCAAAACATTTAAAAGTAGCATATCTTTGAATTACCGATTATTGTATTTGAATTCTCGAGTGTTAAATTTTGCCCTGCATTTTCTTTATATTCTCCACATATTTCTTGAAGAATAATAGATAGCGATAACATCTGGTGGCAGCATGCTCTTATTTGAAAATTAACACTAATAAAAAGTGATGATATAATCTTAATGTTTTTTTCCTTCATAAATAATTTTATGCATGGTTTTGCACCCTACCATTAATCAAAATTTTTTCTACAGCCGGCACATTTTCTGGAACATAACTGGCAAAGGACTTTTCATACGTTCTTCACCTAGCAGACGATTTCGACCTCTACGAAGTTCTGTAACCATCTTAATACAGTGGCACGAGACAGAACTTTATTTCCATGTGTTAACTGCATACATCTAAGAACATTCTTCTATATTTAGCTCCGCTTTAATCATAGAAAATTATAGCGCGGGAATGCTCTCACGTCAGTTTTATTTTCTTACTGCCACAAATTATCGTCTGCGGGTATAAAAGTGTTCAAATTTACCTGTATCCACAAATAATTGCTCTTAGCGCATATCGTTTGGCCCTGTCTAAAAAACTTCGGAGTTACCACAATCTATGCTTGAATTTCATTATGCTGCTTCTGGCAAAATATTTAATTGTCTCTAAATATGTGTGATGTATGGATTTTATCTAATTAACAAATCTGATATGTACACCACATGAATTCCTTGTACGGAATATTAAATTATACGCATTTTTTCTTGCAATTCGTTTAAATTTATTGGATTGAATTTGAATTAAATCTACTTCGCCGACAACGCATAAACCACAATAGAATAAATGCATTCTTTAAAATTCACTCTTTTTTTTACCATAGCGACACTCTGGCGCTAGGTTCACTTAACAGTATTATATTTCGTTCCTATTATAACTGAGAATGCACAAAATTTATATCATTTGAAGAATTACTAATCGTTGCCACATGTTCTGTTCAAATACTATAATAAATCTAGAACGATGTATAAAAGAAATATAGCAAACAAAACAAAAAAGAAAATTTTTCACAGACGATTCAGTATTTCTCATTGAATTAATTCAGTTCTCACTTCGCGACAAGGCAAAAATACATAAAAACTCAAAAAATCTATATTAAAAATTACGAAGTAAATCTTAAACGCTTATTTCCTCTAAAGCATTCCAGAAAGTGATTAAGCATGATTTAATTCGCAATAATAAATGAAGGCGTTATCTTTGTTGTTACGAAGTTTACTCTCTCTAGATTGGCAACAAATTTACTATTCTGCTGTTTCAATGTTTCCGCCATGTTATTTGAAAATTAGGCTTAACCGCACCTTTTGAAGACGGGATGGCCACTATAATGGCCATAGAGTCCTCTCTTTGAAAAGACGGGGTTGTCCACTTTAGTGGCCATGTCTTTTTCCCCCATTTTCCAGGCTGAAAAGTGGGGTGAAATGTCGAATTTGACGTCCCTAGGGTTTTAACCACTTATCTCTTTCAAAGTTCTTTCTTTTGCGACATAGATGCACTCCTCTGAGAATCCATTAAACTACACACAAGAATCTTTGTTGCAAATAGGAGGTGATTTCTTAAAGGGTCCCCCCTTTAATATTCCCCGTCCTTTGGTAACCTTTACTGCTACCAAAGCCCGGGCCTCAAAAGGTTAAACAGCTTTTAATTTGTTGATAATTCTACAAATATTGCTTGCAGATGCTTGCAGATTTCCTGAATGCATAAAATCCTTAACCGGAAGATAAGAAAAACATAATTCAATCATTTTTAAAGCAAAAAATGCAGAATTTACAAACATATAAGAGTAAAGAAACTGAGATCACTGAGCCGGGTAACAGAGTGGATATATATATAAATATATTTATATACGTTTGGTGCGGCCGATTGCAACCAAAATACGAGGTGCACATCTACATGTTATAACAGTCCTATATACAAAATTTCAATGTTCCAAGGTTATTCATTTTTGAGTTATGCGAGATACGTACATACGTACGTACAGACACGACGAAAAATTCTCTTGAGAATTCATTTTAAAGCAATTTTATAACTTTTTTGGAGAAAAAGAGGCTTTTATTCTGTCCTTACGTACAGATGTCACGCAAAAACATCGTTAAATTGCATTCGATAGCGGTCAAAATGGATATTTTCGTTGAAATATGCTCTCTGAAACTTTTCGCGATTACAATACTTACTTTTCACTTCGTACAAGGAAGTAAAAAGCAATCTTGATTCTAACTACTGTGTATTTTTCCTATTTTGAATGCAAAGATTACAGTGGTGGCCAAAATTGTGGACACTTTTGGAAATTTTTATGTTTTTAAACATTTGTATGCTTATAGAAAATGTTACGTTTCGCAAAATGCAAACTTGTATGTATCATTTTAAAGAGAATTTATTACTGAATTCAATACAAAACACAAAATTCAATTATTTGCAATACAAAAAGTTATATGTACTTTAATATAAATAAAAAACACAGTTATGAAGTGGTTTGTAATGTCTAGCTTTCCTGGCCAATCACTGTTCCTGTTCTGAGAACCAATCAAATGTTAGTAACTGCCAGTAGAAGCTGACATCATGTTTACATTTGAAACAATTCATTATTTTGCTTTGTTCTGTAGAAGGAGGACCTGTTTCTTATACCCTGCAATTACAAGCAGGAATTTTTGTAAAAATTTTTAATATTTAGTCAAGAAGCAATGACATCAAATAAAAGAGTAGATTGGACACCCAGAAAGAGATGTAATATTATTGTGTTACGAGAAAGTGGTCTTTCCTATGCTGAAATTGCAAGACAGGTGGATGGTTCAGTGACTACATCTGGAGTCCGAAAGTTTTGTTTACGATATCAGGAGACAAATTCAATAAAAAACAAAGAAGGAAAAGGCCGAAAAAGGTGCATCACATCTATTGATGGCAGAAGAATAAAAGGACTATGTCTCCAAGATAGAAAAATGTCATCAGCGGCCATCAGAAGTGATCTGAATGATGCTGGTGTTTCTGTCAGTTCAAGAACAATCAGGAGAAGATTAACAGATGTTGGACTGAGAGGTAGAATTCCACGAAAAAAGCCTTATCTTAATTTTCAGCAACGAAAAAAAGACTACAGTGGGCAAAGGAACACATTAATTGGACAGATGATCAGTGGTCACAAGTCATATGGAGTGATGAAACTAAGATATCGTTATTCGGTAGTGATGAGCGAAAATATGTAAGACGTAGAATAGGAGAAGAGCTACATCCTGACTGCATTCAAGCAACTATGAAGAACCCAGTTAATGTTATGATTTGGTCATGCATGTCAGCAGATGGTATTGGTCGCATTCATGTCATCGATGGGACACTGAATGCCAGAAAATACATTGACACTAGTCTAGAACCAAAACTTCTGCCTTCCATCAGAGATCTCTTTTCCAACAATGCTTCGTTTATTTTTCAGCAGGATTCTTCTCCTTGCCACACGGCCAAAATATCGAAAGAGTGGCTTCGTACAAAGAGCATTAAATTGTTCTCATGGCCAGGAAACAGTCCTGACCTCAATCCTATCGAAAATTTGTGGCACGTTTGAAAACTCTTGTCCGAATGAGGCGCCCATCAAATAAAAGGGAACTAATTCAGGCTATAATTGTTTCCTGGCATCATGTAATAACGAAAGAAGAGCTTAAAACTCTTGTCAGCTCAATGAAACGTCGATGTGAAGGTGTAATAAAAAATAACGGGTACCCTACTAAGTACTGATAACTCACTGCAATTATCACTATCTAATGTCTATCGATAACTATTATTGTTTAACTTTTTTGTATTGCAAATAATTGAATTTTGTGTTTTGTATTGAATTCAGTAATAAATTCTCTTTAAAATGATATATACAAGTTTGCATTTTGTGAAACGTAACGTTTTCTATAAGCATACAAAGTTCAAAAACATAAAAATTTCCAAAAGTGTCCACAATTTTGGCCACCACTGTATATTAAAATTCCTGGCAATATTTTTTTGGTTCTTGTTCTTTTATATAATGTACTTTCCTTATTGGTAATATCTTTCTTTCACTGATATGCAAATAAATATTAAACAGGGAAGTTAGATGATCACAGTTTAGAATTTACTACAATTCTTGGTAAATTTTAAACTCAGTGACGGATGGGGGTGTCAAATTTCGAAACTGTTCTAGGCCACCTGTTACGTCTTTGTGAAAGGCAGTCTGTAAGAAACGCTGCCGTGATATATGTATCGCTTGTTTGAGTAACAAACGGTGGATAACATTAATTAAGAACCCTTTTATTATAATAACGGGCTGTCCGGCAGAATAACAACCACGACCTTCCAAAAGGAGAAAATCCTACAACCGCGTCCAACAGACTGGATCGGGTGTCTTATTTTTTGATGCGGCTGTTGTTCAATCTTTTTGTTCTGGAGATATTTTTTACTTTTATTTTTTCCACACTCGCGGGAGGAAATAATACCGAAGACCGCTCGGTTAAAAAAACACTGTAGGGGGCCGGCATCTTGGACCAAGTCCAATGCGGAGAAGCTATTGTCGATGAAAACAATTGACACGGCAGCTCGATTTTCCTGTCTGTGGTCCCCACTGCTAAATACCTGTATGTTTTTCTTCTTCAGAATGTTGTGTATGTTGAAGAATTAGATTCTAACCTTGAGTGGTCAGCCGCTGGCGTGCCATCCGAGCGGGTATTCTTGCAATTTTGTTTTTGTTTTGATTGTGTTTTGTTTCGATTGTATAACACCTGTGCGGTCATTATGGACTCTTGGGAATCCAGAAATCTGTTGCCATTTTTTTTTCTTTCTCTCTTCCCCTTCTTTTTGGGTAGGAGATGGATCTGCATTTCAATGTCGTGGGAGGAAACAATTAAGAAAAGAAAAACTAAGAATTTATTCTAAGGTGCAATTCGCGGAATTCTTAAACAACGAAATGGAATTCATTACCGAGGCTTGAGCCTTTTTTCAATGTCGTTTAATGAATACGTCGCAATAATTTAAGCTGAATTCTTCTTTCTAACACTTTTTTCAACATCGACACGTCCATTCAATGATCGTTGCTCTTCTATAAATCTGTATCACAGTATACCACATAAATGAATTTAAATAAAAATTAAATAAAATAATTAATTAAAACTCGTGGAATAAATCGAAAGGTAATGGATGGCTTACTCTTTCCTGCTTTTATTTTTATCTGCATTATTTGATCAAAGAGATTAAAATAGAGAGAATTTTTGGTAAGCATGACTTCGTGGTATAACGATTAGCACACTCGGCGCGCATTCGAGAGGTCCAGGTTCGAGTGCCGGCGAGGGCATTGCTCATTTTTCGTGTACTCCTGCTTCAAAATAGCGTAATGAATTATATATAATATTATAAAATTACAATATATTAAAAGGAAATTTAATAGAATTACTTAAAATTAACTTAAAGTAATATTTCTAATATAACTTTTTAGATTTACAAATGAAAAGATCACACGAAAATCGCGCTTAGTTTTTACACAGCAGTTAAAAAAAATTACGGAAATATCATGTCACTTCGTAAATAACGTAATTTAGGCAAATTTTCTATAAAACCGCACATTTGCAATAAGTTTTTTCCAATACATTTCGGTAATTTGAGAAAAATCCTTTATAACATGACCTTCTGAAACACTCTTTCACTTTATTACAATTCGACCAAGGTATAAGGTATTTTCTCCCTCCATCCAGCATGCTTTCGTCGTGTAACGCTTAGCACATTCAGCGCGTATTCCTGAGGTACAGGTTCGAGTGTCGACTTGGGCAGTCCACATTTTTCTCGTCTCCTGCTTCATAATAACCTAATGTCTCTACAAAGGAACACAAAAACTGCCATTGTCGAGTATCTACAGTAGAATTTCTGGTACCTCGATATCACCTTACATTATCAAACACTTTACGCAAATTGAACATCTGAAAGAATTTCTGCAGTACAGCTTTTAATTCCAGTGTGTAAGGACTGAAAACGATGCTTTTATGGTTCCGAAGCATCAATTGAAGGAATCTGTGAAGTACCAAATCATTAGAAGCAGGGCAGTCAAGGAAGCAACTACATATGTGAATATTTCAAGACCAACAGTTTCTACGCTATGGAAGAAACTGTTTCAGAGACCTGAACAAGATCTTATAAGAATAACAACCGCTTCTCAATTTCGATATCTGGCTACAATTGCCAGTCGTGACAGGGAATCTAAAGCTCGGTAGTTAAGTTCCAGAGCTTGTAGCCACGACTGAAGCTGTTGTACCATGGCAAACGGAAGGCTTAATGAAAAACGCCTTTATGTCAAGAAGCCCAGAGTAGGTGCTTTCACCGTTTTCATAACAAAGAGAGATCCTTTTAATTAGCGCAAAGAACGTCTTAACTGAAGGGAACACCAACGGTACCATGAGTTTACTGATGAGTCGACGTTTAGTTTAACATCTGATTCAAAACGTTTTACATCTGAAGGTAGTCGAGGATGCAAAATATTCCTTCGAACATTATGCAATATGACTAATGCAGGTATAATATTATAGGGGGGTGGATAATGATCGATGGACATACGCCCGTACACAGATTCAACAGTGTATCTGTGACCGTCCATGGATATCGGAATGAGGTTTTAGAGATTTATGTAATGCTTTTCGGAGGTGTATATGGATCTAACTTTTTATTTATCGACGATAATGCTCGTTCACATCAAGCAAGCTTCGATGACTAATTCCTTGAAAGCGAAGACATGGAGAGAATACGTTACGTCTTTCCTTCATGCAAAACGAACGGTATTACAAACAGCACAGTAAATATATAACAGTTGTGTCAGGATTAGCATACCCATGTAGACATTTGGCAAGTCCAGGCAGTCCACGGCAGTTAATTTTTCAGGCAGAGTCCTCCTTTCCATATTTTATATAGCACAAGTTTCTGTTCTATTCTAACAACGATTTTTAACAATTTTTTGATTGCTTCTTTGCTTGATTTTAAAATAGTTCCTAACAGACTACTCTTTCCCCGAACAACAACATCCAAGCTTACTTGTAAACTTTGTGAGGCTTATGTCGTCTGTTCGGCTGCGTTCCCGTGCCTGGATGGAACAGAGAGCAGATGGTTTCTGCTAGGAAGTTAACAACACACTGTGAGGCTAAGGCCAGATTACTGGCCTTCCTTGGTGGCGCTCACTCCCTCACCATGGCCAGCAAAATATCCTTATCTGGAGCCGATAGATAATCTATAGAACTACCTTGGAAAGCTGTTGTGCGGAGACATCCTCCTGCTAGAGAGCAGATGGTTTCTGATAGGAAGTTAGCAACACACTGTGAGGCTAAGGCCAGATTAGTGGTCTTCCTTGGTGGCGCTCACTCACTCACCATGGCCAGCAAAATATCCTTATCTGGAGCCGATACATAATCTATGGGACTACCTTGGAAAGCAGTTGTGCAGAGACATCCTCCTGCTAGAAATGTCAATGCTTTGAAGATCGCATTGTTGGAGGACTGGAACTTAATTCCCTAAACTGTGGAACGTTATTGTAAACATGAAAAAAAGGTATGTGTACAAGTCAAGCGAGATCACATTTCATACTGAGTTCTTAAGCCATAAGTTTTTTGCGGAGTTCTTCTCCAACCCCCCCCTTGAACTCTCTTTGTAACATATTACTAATTTTATTGTTTTATGATACAGCCTTATATCACATGTAGTGTTTTTAATTTTTCCCCCTCTGTATTTCTGTGTTATGAAGTAATGCATCGTTCCATACACATTCATTAAATTATAGTTCACTGTTCCTGGGAAATCCGTGATTTCATAAACGTGAAGATAATTTTGGACATGAGTATGTAAGATAAAGCGTCGTACCTATTTTAATTATGTTACAATGCATAATATTCAAAAATTCTTATTCAGCAGTCATTACTAAATTTCGAATCCAAAGAGGCAAGCACACGTGTAAATCTTCTATTTTTAAAATAAAAAAGCAACTAGATATTTTCCGCGAAAGCTCGTTGGTTAAGTCACGGGCATTAAATTTGATCTTTTCTGGAACGAATTTCAGTTTGTCTCCTTTGTTCCCTTCAAAATCTTTCCCTTAAAAACATTTCTCTCTCTCTCTCTCTCTCTTTTTTTTTTTTTATTTCTACATTCTTTTCTTCAATTTTTCGCTCTTCTCCCCACCTTATACAGCAAGCTTCGAAAAGCGATTTTCCCATGGTAACTGAAAATGCTTCATATCTACAAATAAAAAAAATTGTGGCAGCGTTTTCAGCACAGTGTTACTTTTGGTGGGAAGCATAAAACACAGATGAGGAATTTAAACATTTCTGGTCCTCGTGTTGCCATTTTTGATTTTGTATTTCTTTATGACGAACTTGATCATATTTCTTCAGGGGCTTGCATCAACAAGTACTACTAATGGGCTGTGTAATCTCTCCAAAGACATGAATAGAGTGCCTAATATTAATATAATACTATTCCTCCTTAATTACAATGTAGCTGATTACGCCTAGGTTTCGGATAATGCACTGATGTTATCTTAAAGTGCATGCAAATAACATAGTTAATTTCGTTTTGGCATTTTGCGTCAATTCACTATAGATGTCGCTTCACATTTTAAATTGTTGCTACCAAATATTAGAGTTGTGTATTATATTTAAAGAAATTAAATAATGAAGAATCTGCATAAATGTGCGTATGTTTCTCGCATTGTGATAAAACGACGGTACCTAGAGCCATCCAATTCTGAATAACGTAATCTTCCACCGAATATGAACATCTGGAAGCGCTAATTTGGAATTTGAAATTTGTTTTATTATCGATTTCATATTTTGTAACACTTCAACGCATTTTTGATTAAAAAAACCAAACGATTTCAAAGCTAGCAATGGCAACACTGCCCCCCCCCAAAAAAAAATCTCCAGCGCGCGAGACTGTGTATCGGAAATTCTAAAGGATATGTTCATTTTAAATTTATTTTGCGATATTGCTGTCGAACTGAATTTTATGGTTTAAGTGCGAAGAACATGATATTTAATAAATAAAGGTAACACACAAAACGTTAAAAAAACGCTCCTTTGGGCGTAATGTAAAATCTAAAAGCTTTCAGATTTTTATTTTTATTTTTTTTATACTTAGCTCAGCAAATATTTCTCTGTGTATTATCAGTCAATTTTGTTATGGGTATTCAAAAACTGAAATTATTTGTGATAAGAACTATGATAAGGGCGAACAGAAACAGGTGGTGTAATGAACGTGATCAAGTTTCTGACTGTATTGAAAATCGTGCTGAACCAAATATTAAACTCTTTAATTAATTAAAATACCCCTAAATTAATTTAAAATGTAATTTATACACGAGATTAAATGACTAAAAGAAGACAAAGAATCCCATATGCTGCTGAGTGGATTTAAATAAAATGTTTTATGTTTATTCATATTTCAAATTTTAACTTTTGAAAAATGAATAAAATGAAAAATATTAATATTGATTATAAATGTTAAAATATGTTATAATTAATTCACATACTAAAATTGTTCTGAACGTGTTTTGCAAACAAAAACAAATAAATAAAATTTCTACAAGCATTTTATGGTTTTTCTTGCAGTATTTCCAGTCAGATAAGATTTAAACAAAAGTTTGTAATTTATGTTCACACTAACCATTTGAAAAGCAATAGGTTTTATTTTATACATATATGTATTGAAACTCGGTAATAAAGAATTTAAGAAATCTGGAAGAATTTTGTGGCCATTTCGAGTGTTTATATTCGTTAAACGTTTATATTCTTTAACGTTTTCTCAGTTTGCACATTTTCGATAATCCTTTTGTTTAAAGCCCTAAAATTTACACAGATATTTAACTAAATTATTTAATACTAGCGGAAGTATCCGATGCCAGTTAAGTTAGATTGATAGTAGTGTATCTAACAAACAGAGAGAACGATACCGCTGTAATCCTTTTCTAATAACGATGCAAAAAATACGATTCATAATCATACATTTTTTAGTCTGATGCGATATGGAGCCCACATAAAAAATTCGATAGAAAAATATAATTCTCTTACATTATATCAGCAACAAAGGCACGCAGTTTTTAGTTATTTTCGTCTTTCTAATCGAATGGTCGTAAAAGCTCAAGTTCCATTTAATATTTCACCTATATTCAAATTTAGTCGATTAAATGTGGCAAAAAATTTATCATAATTGATCAGAAGTCAATAATGCCAACCAACAAACAAACGCAGAAACAGGCAATTCTTCTTTATAGATTTTCTAAAACTTACAAATTTTTTATTAACAAACTCTACGATTTCAAAGCGAGCAGTAGCAACTCTTTTCGAAATGAAGCATTTTTATCTTCAACGCTTGAGACTGTTGCCACTCGGAAAAATGAGATATTTTTTAATTAATATCTCGGCTGATTTAAAGTCGTACGCAAGTTGAAATGGCTTCCCACGAATTTTTGGAATCTGGAATAATGTATTTAATGTTTGGCAACGCTATTTTTATTTCATCGTAAAACTTAGAACTTTTTTATTAACAAACTGCACGATTTGAAGGCGAGCAGTGGCAACAACTTTTGAAATAAAGCAGATTTTCTCCTCCAGATTGCGAGACGGTTGCCATTAGGAAAATTGAAGGCGGAAATTACAGTTTTTCCGAGTTTTTAATTAATATATCCGATTTTAGCTTTTTATTTATTTATTTATTTATTTTTTAAGGGAAAAAAAAGTGGCCGTCGACCTTTTCCAGGACCCACAAAAGAACCGTAGAAAGTTTGGCCACCATAGCTATAGTAGTGACTGAGTTATTAGAGGACAAATACATAGACTTTCTTTTTTATATATATATATTATTATTATTACTGCCTGTTTACAACTGTATACTTAATAGAAACAAGGATGGAATTTGCAAAATATTGAAAAAAAAGTTATTGGAAGTGAAAATGTAATAGAAATCAATTTTTTTTTAAAGTTTTCACATATACAGAGGCTGTTCAGACATAAATGTCCTATTTGACATCCCTTATTCTGAACTATCTTTCGACACTGCAATTTCCAGGATAATAAAGCCTTTTGAAGTGGCAGAAGAGGTATTCTATCCCATTCCTCCCGAACAGCTTTCCAGAGTCTTGTCAGGGTTTGGGGACAACGTTTGGATAATGCAGTTTTTAAAAGTCCGAAAGCACAAAAATCCATAGGTGACACATCGGGAGATTTAGTAGGGATATCAGTGAAGGGTATGGCCTTGATACCAGTTTTTTGTTCCATTTCTTTTAGGAAATTGACAGTGGATTTTGATGTGTGACTGCTAGCTTTGTCCTGATGCAGTCTCACAGATTGATGGCAACAAACCAGCAACAATCATGAATCTTTACAGTAGACACCGAGCATTTTAATGATTTTGCAACTGTCCTTTGACTTGGGGGATTTTCTTTTAACATTAAACAACGTACCTTTGCAATAGTCCAACATGTCCGTTTTTTCCTTGGATACTTGTTTGGAATTTTGGTCCCACTTGAGGCTCCAATTTGACGTTTTTTTTTTTTTTTTTTTCCTTTCTTGTTGATGACATTACCTATCGACGCTTTAGATATCACAAAACCATGATTCTCACATCGTTTTTGGATAACGGAGTATGCATATTTCTCTTCGGAAAGAGCGTAAATGTAGCCTTCGAACCACTGCTTTGTTGAATTCGCCATTTTGAATAAAAACAAAACTTTCAAGCCACAGACGATAATCTTGACTTTTAAAACATAGTACAATTGAAAATACTTCTTTTGCAGCAAACGATTTTTTATTACCGCTTACCAAAATCTTCTAAAAAACGTCCGAACAGCCTTTGTAAACGCGGGGCCCACCAGCGGCCGAGCGGTAAAGTCGCTGAACACTGGTAGTTCGGTCCGAGGTTCGAATCCCGCGAACGAGCTGGCTGCATGGGCGTTTTCGTGGTTTTTCCCATGTGTAACGTGTATACGAGCCAGTTTTCCCTTAGAAAGTCCTCCACGAAGGCATCCCTCCCCTTAGGCAGATATCCCTAGTGTGCTTTGCCATAATTAAATACACCACACCACATATAAATGTGCTTTTATTTTTTTCCCTCATTCATTAATTGCAAAATCGATTCTTAAAGTTATTAGGAACTATAAGGTACCAGAAGTGGGCGTAGCCCGACCCATCTAACCAAACAAGTTGGTCTTATGATCATAACAAGTCACGCCAAGGTATTTTCTCCCTCTTTACAACATATTTTCGTGGTGTAAACGGTAGCGTCCTCGGCGCGTATTCCAGATATTCAGGTTCGAGTCCCGGCGAGGATATTGCTTAATTTTTCCCGTCTCTTGCTTCAAAATAGCCTAATGACTCTACAAAACATTCTAATAAATAGAATAAAAACATTTTGTGTAAAAACATTTAAAATTGTATTAGAAGAAAGAATTTTAATTGCTAAATTTTTCTTCAAAATATTTAAATTAAAAAATAGCATCAAAAATTTGTTTTTCAGCTTAAAACAATTTTTTTTTACAAAACCATTCATAAAAAGTGTATAATATTCATAAAATAAAAAATTCATAAATATTTATAAAAAAAATGAATGAAAGTTCTTAAGTTAAAAAAAAACAGGTTCAAAAGGTATGGAATATTAATCTTATAATATTTATATTTTTTAAAATCTTGAAACTAAGGTGAAACTCTTCGAGATGTCAGACTGTGATTTTAGGTTTTTAAATATTCATTTATTGTTGCTGTATATGTGCGAAATACACTGCGCCATTTAAAATGCTTCAAAAAAGAAAAGCTGAGAACATTATTTGTGATCCATATCTTTCTAAAAAATTTACGGGAAGTGTCATAATAATAAATAAAATCTTAACATGCCGGTACATTTCTGATGTCACAGTACCAAAAGTATGTGCTGATTAACCAGAAAGTACTGTAGGTCCCTTGCAGTCTTCTTCTTTTAAAAGCAGCATTCATCAAAGTAGATAATGGACATACTAAAAAAATAATTGACTTTACACAGAGAAAATATCGCATGACAAGAAATTTTAAGGCTTCTCTTTAATAACCTCTTTCATTTTTATTAACAAAAGTGACTTTTTAAGACTTCAGAAATAAGGCTTCCTAAAAATAATAACGTTTTTATTTTCTCTTAACTGGTTTCAGAACGTTTTTAGTTAGCGTAAATTTCTAAGAAGATAGTTAACTTTTTGCTGCTTTTCCCTGTGTCAATGTACGACGCAATAAAAGAAACTCCTTTGGCGAAATAGAGTGAGTATAACGCATAGCGAGTGTTTGGTGACGTATAGCGAGACAAAAACGGGGAGAATCAAAAACGATGAGCAGTATACTCTAAAATATTTCTTGAAATATTAATTAAATATCCAATTTAAATAAAGTACTTTTCTGACGTGCCATGCCTTGGGGCTAAACGAAATCGAAAAATCTCAAAAATTAATTAAAAGTATTGTTAAATTGTAGAGTAATTATTCGCCCCTTTTGGGCGACCGTTAAAATCTGAAAACTTTCAGTTTTTTGTTAAATTTCATTTTTATATTATATTTTTTATATACCAGCTTAATGAAGTACCTAGAAAAAAATATGTAATGCTTTTTAAAGAGCTACTATTATTTCACGTGTCCAGCTAGTAATTAATATACTAGCTGTAATAAAGAACTGCATTTATTGCTCTTAAATTGCTTCATTAAACTTAAAAGAAAAATTAAATATCTTAAGCTTCGGGAAATGGCAACAAACTGGCTCGTGGAAGATAAAAATATCTTATATATATCAGTGGCAACAATAATTGAGTTCTTTCATTAATTTATTTTAAACACCTGAGTTGTTCTTTTATTAAATTTGAAAAATAAATGTATTATGCTTTGCAGAGTAGCAACAAGTTTCTGTTAAATCGCCGAGTTTTCTGATAAAATTTGAAATTATAAATATCTTACATTTTGCAGATTAGCAACACATTGCTTTTTAATCATCCGGTTCTTTAAGAAAGACTTCATTAAATTCGTACAAAATATGAAATAAATCGAATTCGGGCTTCAAGATGCGGGTGGAGTGCTATGTATGTTCAAAATCTGGTGGCTGTTCTTCAGGAGAAGGGAAAATTGCCCCTGAAGAAGACGGACTTTATCGAACTCGATATTGACTTAAGTTTAATTCAAAATCTACACCAATTTAAGATTACTTTTTTGCCTAATTTTAACAAAATTGACGTCAACCATGTCACACTTTCTTCAAAGGCCACTATAGCAAACTGTCCCGACAGATGCTTGAACATCCTACCTGACCCAGTATAATTATAAAGTATAATAAAGCAGAATTTTTGCCACAAACCTACAGATTAAAAACTTTACTGAACTGGATAATTTTAACCTTGAATTCTTAAAAAAACTTTTAAGTCTACCTCGCATTCATAAAAATATTAGACTAATGCATTGAAAAAAAAAGCGATTAATGCTACATCTCTACAAAATTAAAAAAATCTGATGTGTGCACCACATGACTTCCTTGTACGTAATATTAAATTATACGCATATTTTCTTGCATTTCATTTAAACTTATTGGATTGAATTAAATCTACTTCGCCGACAGCGCATAAACCACAATAGAATAAATGCATTCTTTAAAATTCACTCTATTTGTTTAACATAGCGACACTCTGGTGCTAAGTTCACTTAACAGTATTATATTTCATTCATATTATAACTCAGAATGCACAAAATTTATATCATTTAAAGAATTACCTAATCGTTGCCACATGTTCTATTCAAATACTATAATAAAGCTAGAACGATGTATAAAAGAAATTAAGCAAACAAAACAAAAAAGAAACAGTTTTTCACAGACGATTGCGTATTTCTCATTCAATTAATTCAGTTCTCACTTCGCGACAAGGCAAAAATACATAAAAACTCAAAATATCTGTATTAAAAATTACGAAGTAAATCTTAAACACTTATTTCCTCGAAAAAATTCCAGAAAGGATTAAGCATGATTTAATTCGCAATCATAAATGAAGGCGTTATCTTTGTTGTTGCGAAGCTAAGTTATTTTAGATTGGCAACAAATCCACTATCCTGCTGTTTCAAATGTAAACAAGCAACGGCCGCCATCAAAAAAATTCTTAGGCTTAGCAGCACTTAAACAACTTTAAAATTGTCGATAATTCTAAAAATATTGCATACAGATTTTAAATTCACTCCATTCTTAACCGGAAGATAAGAATAAGATAATTCAATCATTTTTAAAGCAAAAAATGTACAGTTTACAAACATATAAGTGTAACGAAACTGAGATCACTGAGCCGGGTAACAGAGTGGATATGTATATAAATATATTTATATACGTTTGGTGCGGCCGATTGCAACCAAAATACGAGGTGCACACCTACATGTCATTGCAGTCCTATCTACAAAATTTCAACGTTCTGAGGCTACTCGTTTTTGAGTTATGCGAGATACGTACGTACATACGTTCGTACAGACGACACGAAAAATTCTCCTCAGAATTCATCTTAAAGCAGTTTTATAATTTTTTTGGAGAACAAGAGTTTTTTATTCTGTCCTTACGTACAGATATCACGCAAAAACATCGTTAAATTGCATTCAATAGCGGTCAAAGTGGATATTTTTGTTGAAATATGCTGCCTGAAACTGTTCGTGATTACAATACTTCCTTTTTACTTCGTACAACAAAGTAAAAAGACAACGAAGTAAAAAGACTAAGAAATAAGATACACATTTTTTCTACTTTTGCGATGGCAACATCAGTGCCATATCGATGCCTCTGCATTACAGTTACCACGCGTATTTACAAGAACAAATGGAAGGAACCGTTTTCTATTCTCAACTGAGGTGTCATGGAAAAGCCAAATGGCTAAGAAGAGAAGCGACTTAAAAATTTGAAACGTTTATGTTGACCGGAAAATTTGGAATAACTCTGACTGAACGGATTTGTTGGCCTCGCCAAATTCTTTATGAAATTACAATATTTACATAATATGCAAAATTCAAAACATAATCATTCTACAAATTCAACATGCAAATTTTAGAATATAGTGAGTCAATAACTAAGTTTATCCATTAGGGAAAACTGATGTTTTATATCTGCCGCGACTCCTTTAGGTATGCTGGTAGACTATAATCTTATCCAGTTAGGTACTTGATCCAGGTGTCCTTGTCAGCACCCTAGGGTCCACACTGAGAAGTATGGTAGTAGGCGAACGCTTCGGGGATTTAGACCCTGGGGCGAGGGAGCACCCCGAACACGCTAAAGCTCCGAGAAAAATTTGGGAATGGAGAAACTAGCTAGACAATTAGAATAGAAGAAAAGGAAAATAATCACTAGATAGACAGTAGCTAGACAATTAGAATAAAAGAAAATGAAAATAATCACTAGATAGACAGTAGCTAGACAATTAGAATAGAAGAAAAGGAAAATAATCACTAGATAGACAGTAGCTAGACAATTAGAATAGAAGAAAATGAAAATAATCACTAGATAGACAGTAGCTAGACAATTAGAATAGAAGAAAAGGAAAATAATCACTAGATAGACAGTAGCTAGACAATTAGAATAGAAGAAAAGGAAAATAATCACTAGATAGACAGTAGCTAGACAATTAGAATAGAAGAAAATGAAAATAATCACTAGATAGACAGTAGCTAGACAATTAGAATAGAAGAAAAGGAAAATAATCACTAGATAGACAGTAGCTAGACAATTAGAATAGAAGAAAATGAAAATAATCACTAGATAGACAGTAGCTAGACAATTAGAATAAAAGAAAATGAAAATAATCACTAGATAGACAGTAGCTAGACAATTAGAATAGAAGAAAAGGAAAATAATCACTAGATAGACAGTAGCTAGACAATTAGAATAGAAGAAAAGGAAAATAATCACTAGATAGACAGTAGCTAGACAATTAGAATAAAAGAAAATGAAAATAATCACTAGATAGACAGTAGCTAGACAATTAGAATAGAAGAAAAGGAAAATAATCACTAGATAGACAGTAGCTAGACAATTAGAATAGAAGAAAAGGAAAATAATCACTAGATAGACAGTAGCTAGACAATTAGAATAAAAGAAAATGAAAATAATCACTAGATAGACAGTAGCTAGACAATTAGAATAGAAGAAAAGGAAAATAATCACTAGATAGACAGTAGCTAGACAATTAGAATAGAAGAAAAGGAAAATAATCACTAGATAGACAGTAGCTAGACAATTAGAATAGAAGAAAATGAAAATAATCACTAGATAGACAGTAGCTAGACAATTAGAATAGAAGAAAAGGAAAATAATCACTAGATAGACAGTAGCTAGACAATTAGAATAGAAGAAAAGGAAAATAATCACTAGATAGACAGTAGCTAGACAATTAGAATAAAAGAAAATGAAAATAATCACTAGATAGACAGTAGCTAGACAATTAGAATAGAAGAAAAGGAAAATAATCACTAGATAGACAGTAGCTAGACAATTAGAATAGAAGAAAAGGAAAATAATCACTAGATAGACAGTAGCTAGACAATTAGAATAGAAGAAAAGGAAAATAATCACTAGATAGACAGTAGCTAGACAATTAGAATAGAAGAAAAGGAAAATAATCACTAGATAGACAGTAGCTAGACAATTAGAATAGAAGAAAATGAAAATAATCACTAGATAGACAGTAGCTAGACAATTAGAATAGAAGAAAAGGAAAATAATCACTAGATAGACAGTAGCTAGACAATTAGAATAGAAGAAAAGGAAAATAATCACTAGATAGACAGTAGCTAGACAATTAGAATAAAAGAAAATGAAAATAATCACTAGATAGACAGTAGCTAGACAATTAGAATAGAAGAAAAGGAAAATAATCACTAGATAGACAGTAGCTAGACAATTAGAATAGAAGAAAAGGAAAATAATCACTAGATAGACAGTAGCTAGACAATTAGAATAAAAGAAAATGAAAATAATCACTAGATAGACAGTAGCTAGACAATTAGAATAGAAGAAAAGGAAAATAATCACTAGATAGACAGTAGCTAGACAATTAGAATAGAAGAAAAGGAAAATAATCACTAGATAGACAGTAGCTAGACAATTAGAATAAAAGAAAATGAAAATAATCACTAGATAGACAGTAGCTAGACAATTAGAATAGAAGAAAAGGAAAATAATCACTAGATAGACAGTAGCTAGACAATTAGAATAGAAGAAAAGGAAAATAATCACTAGATAGACAGTAGCTAGACAATTAGAATAAAAGAAAATGAAAATAATCACTAGATAGACAGTAGCTAGACAATTAGAATAGAAGAAAAGGAAAATAATCACTAGATAGACAGTAGCTAGACAATTAGAATAGAAGAAAAGGAAAATAATCACTAGATAGACAGTAGCTAGACAATTAGAATAGAAGAAAATGAAAATAATCACTAGATAGACAGTAGCTAGACAATTAGAATAGAAGAAAAGGAAAATAATCACTAGATAGACAGTAGCTAGACAATTAGAATAAAATAAAATGAAAATAATCAGGTTTTAATATGCACATTTCTCGAATAAAAATCAATGCAGAATTCCCATATCATAATCCCATTTCAATCGCATTTCCCGGGGAGGCGGACGCATGTATTTACAGCCTAACGAAATGAAACTCGTACGTTAAGTTTATCCCTTGAAAAAAGGAAGAAGAAAGTAAGAGGGGGGGAAGGCGCGGGTGAAAAACATAAAGAAAGTAAGGAAAAAACATCATCATGAGGACAAGACTACCTGCAGGAATGACCCACTTCCACCTTCCACTTTCCAAGCCATTCCACATACGCGTACTTACTTTGAGATGAACTGTGACCATATGTGGGTCGAGGTTCCAATAACGAATGCCTAATTTATAAACAACTCTCTCTGCTGGTTTGCGTACGCTTACGCTGCTCGTGTCTGTCGTTACCTCAAGTTTCGATGATGGGCCGACAGATTACATCGTTTAGTTTAAATCTTGATGAAGTTTCATTCGGTAGGAGGGGGAAGTCAATTGACGTTTTCTAATTTGCCTGGAGAATTTATATAACCGAAAGTGGTGGCTGATAAATTAACGAAGTTCGTCCGAAGATTTTCGAGTTTAGATTATCAGCGATTTCTCGTTTATCTTTTATCTGCGACGTACTAGACGTACAGCTACGCGGTGCAGACATGTACGTGTAATTATGAGGTTTTGTTTGAAGAGTTAAGCGTACTTTTTGGTGTTTCCTGTTCGTTAAAAGCAGCGTTATTCAAAACGAATGACCTGCTTTAGATCAGATGACTTTATTTTTCAAATTTACAAACACGGAATGACGAATAATGCATGACATGACAAAAAAAAAAAAAAAAAAAAAAAAAACTGTTCCAGTTTTGCCCAAAGGTCCTCTGTACGACTTTCGTTAATTACAGAAACAATATTTGAGACTGTTATCAAATTCTTGTCGAACTTGATCAAGCATATCCTTTGTATCTTTACATTAAATAATAGTTTTTTTTTTTTTTTTTCTTTCAAATCATGGAAGTTTGCAGGAACAGATATCAGGAAAATAGCATTTGCTACAAAAGGATTAAGAAAACCCAGGTGAACTAAAGTCCCTGCATCTGCGCGCTCTGGTGCGCTGTGTACAAACTGGTGCGCTGTGTACTGTGTATACCTGCAATGTGTATAAACATATCATGCAGAAGAAATTTGAAGAATGAAAGCACCTGCTTCCAAGCGTTGGTGAAAATGAGCTGAGGGATCTGTTAGCGTTCTCCATATAGCATAGACTGCAGGGTTTTGCTTGGTGGAGAAAGTTATTGAGTCCTCTTGATGTATCCAAAGAAAAGGCAGCATTTCATTGGGAAAGAATGACGTATTACCAAAACATTTCCAATATATCTTTAAACGTGAAGACATTTTCCCATATTACATGTATGTCAAATCAGTATACGGCTAATTGATCAACATTTGGCCTATCTTCATCATCATTTAAAATCTGCAGAATCACCAATTTACTTGATGGTGTTGGTGTATTTAATTATGGCAAAGCACACTAGGGCTATCTGCCTAAGAGGAGGGATGCCTTTCGTGGAGGACTTTCTAAGGGCAACTGGCTCGTATACACGTTACACATGGGGAAAACCATGAAAACGCCCATGCAGCCAGCCCGTTCGCGGGATTCGAACCTCGGACCGAGCTACCAGTGTTCAGCGACTTTACCGCTCGGCCGCTGGTGGGCCCGTTACACATGGGAAATCTAAGGGAATGCAGACAACCCGCTCACCGAGATTTGATGTCGGGTCGAATTACTAGTATTCATTTTCGCGCTCTGCCGCCGCTTAAAGGGGAACAAAAATCTGTAATATAATGTACAAAATGTATAATGTACATATAATGTACAAAAATATCATTCAATTAAGCGGCAGTCTTCATCTAAGATAACATTCTTGAATACATTTTTAGAATTTTATTGATTTAGAAATGTAAATTCAGTTATAAAGTGTCTGCATAAAAACATTTATATAATGTTTATTTAAGTTACGTTCTAATTACTTGTATTGCTACTTTTTTCTAGTAGACACTTTCTCGCTTCACCAAAAATGGAATATAAATCTTCGATTGTAAAATTCTCAATGTAAATTCTAAGCAGAGACCCACCAGCGCGAAGCGGTAATATCCATTGAACACTGGTTCTTCGATCAGGAGTTCATGTCTTGGCGGAAGGGTTGGCTGCATACATAGTTTTCTCGTGAGTAACGAGGATACGAACCAGTTTCCCTTAAAAAGTCCTCCACGGGACATCCCTCCCTTTCTATCCACAGCCTAATACTGGAGCATGTAATAAATAAGTAAAAAAAAATTCTAGACCTATTTCTAAGTTTTACTAATTTTCACTGTTTACCCGGAATAAAGTTTCTGGCCTAGTAATAAGACATAGGCAATATCTTATGAAGCCCTCCTTTTATCTGCCGTATAATATAAAGTAGACAAGATAAGCGCTCCCCAGAAATTCTCGCTCTTAAAAAAAATGTAACGAACGTTTTCGTAGATCTAGCTCTTTGTTTATTACAATGCTGAGCAGCTTTGATTACGTGGAAACACGTCATTGCGAGTTTTGATGTGAAATATTATAGCGCATTAACTCGTTTCAAATAATCGTTATGCCAGAAAATACTTAATTTAGAAATAACTCGCATAGTATGGTACAATGTTTTAACTCGTTCAGGACCAACGTCGCGTAGGCTCGACGCAGTGATTCCACTCTTACCAGCCCAGCGTCGCGTATACGCGAAGAGCTCCGATCAATCTCTGCCCACTAGCGGCCGAGCGGTAAAGACGCTGAACACTGGTAGTTCGGTCCGAGGTTCGAATCCCGCGAACGGGCTGGCTGCATGGGAGTTTTCGTGTTTTTCCTTATGTGTAACGTGTATACGAGCCAGCTTCCCTTAGAAAGTCATCCACGAAGGCATTCCTCCCTTTTGGTAGATAGCCGTCATGTGCTTTGCCATAATTGAATAATCCAATCCAATCCGATCAATCTCTTCAGCCCAGCGTCGCGTATGAAATTGGAACGATATTTTTGAATTTTTAAATGCTGGTAGATGGTGCTAAATGGTAGCAGTTTTCACATCGATTAAGTCATGTGGCTTTTAACTTTCATATATGAGCATCAATTTCTGTTCTGTGCTTGTGGTTTTGATAGATTTATTGGTGTAAAAACACTGAAAATCACAGCTCTTCAAGTTAAGACTGAATGCATAAAAAAGCTGAGATTCCGAATTGAGGTGGAATACTGCAGTAAATCACTCAAAAGCGTTAGAGAGGCACTTTCGTGGAGGACTTCCTAAAGGTTTATGGTCTGTACTGATGTTAAACAACAGGGAAAGTACAGAAACCACATGCAGTCAGTGCATCCATTCGCAAAAAAGTGAATCGAAGATTATCTGGTATTCAATGACTTTATTCCACTCATTCTTATGGTTGGAGAAATTTAAAGGAAACATTTGTAGCACTTCTCTTTCTTCTACATATATTCCTTCTAATGCGATAACCTTTTCAGAGTATGTCTTCGGAACTTCTAGTTGCCTTTGATGTTGAGATGCTCTTTACTTCATTTTGACAGTCGTTTAAAGACTCACCACTGCCCGTGCGGTTAAAACCGCTGAATACTGGGAGTTCAACCCGAGTTCGATCCTAGGCGAACGGGCTGGCTGCATGGTTGGTTTCTGTGTTTTCTTCGTTAGTAACATGAACCCGAACTATAGTCCTCGTGTGCTATGCCATTATTCAAAATAACCTAACTTAATCTAACTTTTGCAGTATTTTCGTATGTCTGAAATGTTCTCAGAGTGGTCTTCTTTAAGTGAAACTTCATTTCAGAGAGGTCCATCAGCGGCCAAGCGGTTAAGTCGCCGAACACTGGTAGTTCTGGCCTGGGTTCGATTTCAGGCGAACAGGCTGGCTACATAAGCATTTTCGTGGATTTTCCCATGTGTAACGTGAATACGAACCAGTTTCTCTTCGAATGTCCTCCACGAAGACATTCCTCCCCTTAAGCAGCTAGTCCTAGTGTGCTTTGCTGTAATTAAAATAAACCAAACTAATCAATCATTTCAGAGATCAGAAAGTAGTTAGCATATCAATAAACATGACAATAGATAGTGATTTATGATTAAATTTACTATCATTTACAAGTATAGGGAATTCCAAAAGTTTTGCGGCTTTTTAATACTGGTTTCAGTGAACATTAATCACGCCTTTAGATTCGCTTTACTGAAAAAAAGATTTCCTTCCAGCTATTCGGCCATAAAAGTTATTCATATTTTCCTAAACTATTTCTAACGGTTTCTGCATTACTAGATTTGTTAAATATTCATTGGTCTCTTAAAATCAATCTAATTTCACTGGTTTTAGAATTATAAATAACATTTCTAACGATCCACTTTCCTTCGGATTCAGTCAGTCTCCTTTTAATGCCTTGTACGTGGTTTTCTCCTGGCAAATTTGCTGTATAGTATTTAAAAATCAAACTGAACTGTAGATTTGATTTTAAATTCTATATTTCAATTATTTTGTTATTAGATTTTTCACGATTCAAATGAAAAATTATACATAAGTCTATAGGCATCAAAATAAATCATAATTTCTCCGACCCAAGTTAGCTAAGTAGATAATAAACCTTGAACTGTTAAAATAATTTTACTATGTTTTTCCAAAGAAACCGCCGTGGAACTGGCTGTTCATTCTATTTTCACAGCAATTCTCCAATATATATTTTTGTAGTCCAAAGGGGCAATTTTCCAGAAGGACTATTAATTTCGTTTTGGCATTTTACGTTGATTCACTGCAAGCGTTCTTTCACTTTCATTAATTGTAGCCACCGAATATTATCGCCCTGTATTATATTTAAAGAAATTAAATAATGAACAATTTGCATGAATGTATGTATACTTCTCGCATTGTGATAAAACAACGGTACCTAGAGCCATCAAAATTTGAGTAACGTAATCTTCCACAGAATATGGGCATGTGGAAGCCCTAATTTGAATTAATTTTTTTCTCGATTTCATATTTTGTAACACTTAAACGAATTTTTGATTAACAAATTAAACGATTTCAAAGAGAGCAATGGCAGCACCTGTACGAAGGGAAAAAAAAAAAAAAAAAAAAAAACTTTTTAATCTCCAGCGCGCGGGACTCTGTATCGGAAATTCCAAAGCTATGCTCATTTCCAAATTATTTTGTGATATTGCTGTTGAATTGAATTTTATGGTTTAAGGGCGAAGAACGTGATATTTAATAAACAAAGGTAAGACACAAAATGTTAAGAAAAACGCCCCCCTTGGAAGTAATTTAAAACCTGAAACCTTTTTTTTTTTTTTTTTTTTTTTTTTTTTTTTTTAAATTTCGTATTTAAAGAAGGTAAGGTAAAAATATCTCATTCATTCGTTAATGTAATTTTATATTACTCCTTTTGATAAATGTAATATGGTATTTAGACACAGAAAGCACTGAAAATATTTAGCTGTGGAAAAAATAGGTGAATTTTTATGTCTAAATGTTTAAAAGTGTTATAATATACATACATATTATACTTATATATAATTGAAAAAGAAAATGTAAATATATATATATATATGTGTGTGATGTACCAGCTTTTGTCCATAATAAAAGATTGGTGAAGAATCATAAATGTAGTCGTAGCTTAAATTATCAGACGATAAGTTTAAAAAACAGGATCCATTTATTATTATTCGGGAGAAATAGCAGTTACAAAATCAGATATCCTGAGTAAATAAAAAGAATTACTAATAACTTTTTGTATGAAGTTTACTGCATCGTGACATTTAAGAAAAGCCACCGATATTCCTTTGCGAGTCATTTTATAGCCTCTGGAAAGGCGGAGCTTCCAAGAAATGACGTCAGCCTCGTCAGCCAATCCAGTTCGCTTTAGATATTTCCAGAACATTCTATAACTGTTCGTGTAGAAAAGGCGGGAAAAACAACTTGACTACGGGGCTGTGGATTTAATTCCACGTACTTTCAAATAAGAGAATGTCGCCATTAAAAATGAAAAGAAGTTAGAATTTTAAGTGTATTCTTGATTATGGAATTTTATTATTACATACATATATATATATATATACCCCAATACTTAGTTACTGTATGTGAGTTATTGTATATGTCTACGCGTATAACATGCTTGGAGAAACGACGCAATAGGGAATGCCTAATACGTTGGGAATTTTCGCCAGTATTTCTTATTACACTCTTTGTTATAAAAAAACTCTGTAAATGCGTACGAATAAATATATTTTAGAGTCTATTGAAAAGGCTTTAAGGTTTACAGTGACATACATAATGATTAGTTTTTCCATTTTTTATGGACATATAATCTTTCTTTTGTGACCTCAAAACTCCCAGATTAAGCGAAGTAAATGAAAACAAAGCGAACGGAGCTATAAGCATGTTTCCGTTTCAAACTCGTTATCCATCGTTATTATTATTATTTCTAGTGTCAACCAGTATATCGTAAAACTATTTATGTCAAAGAAAAAGGAATTTAGCTTCTAAAACGTATGCACGCAACTCAACTCGAAAGGTATCGCACCAATCTGGTTGGCTTGACCAGCCACTGTTACGGATGGTCTCAATTATAGCTATTCTCCTATATTAACTGTAACTTATATAGTATTTGTCACTTCAAAAGAAATATGTAAAATTACACTAAAGAAGCAATTAAGAAAATCATTTGTATTTTGCAAGTCACTACTGTCGTCTTTCTTCGTAGTTTCGTGATGTAGGTGTAGGTGCATTTAATTATGGCAAAGCACACTAGAGCTATCTGCCTAAGGGGAGGGATGTCTTCGTGGAGGACTTTCTAAGGGAAACTGGCTCGTATACACGTTACACATGGGGAAAACCACGAAAACGCCCATGCAGCCAGCCCGTTCGCGGAATTCGAAACTCGGACCGAACTACCAGTGTTCAGCGACTTTACCGCTCGGCCGCTGTAGTTTCGTGATATACAGTGCTCTTGTTTCGTTAGTTTCATGAACTAGAGCAGCGTTTCTTAAATCTGTGGTTCTCGAAGACTGCCCTTGTGGTCCTCCTACATTAAAAGAATCTGATGTTAACACCACATGACTTTCTTGAACGGAATATTAAATTATACGTATTTCCCCCCCCTCCATTGCATTTAAAATTGCTTCCTCGAATTTCGTTACAGATACATTTCTCGTTCAATTAATTCAGTTCTCACTTCGCGGCAAAGCAAAAATACATAAAAACTCCAAATATCTATACGAAAAATTGAAAGATATAGAAAAACATAAAACATCAAATACAGTTAAAACAATTAAAAAAGCAATTTTTACAATTAAAATCACAGTTTCTACACAAAAACAAGCAATTCGGCCAGCGGGCAAGAAGGCAGATTTTTTCGGTGCACGAAACTGAAAGTTGACTTTTGGTCTCACTCGGCAAAAAGACACTGAAGGCATAGAAACTGACTTAATTTGTTGTGGACGCTAAGCTGAGTCAATATATGAGATAATTTAATAACTTAAATGATAATTCCAGAAAGGATTAAGCATAATTTAATTCCCAATAATAAAAGAAAATGTTACTTTGTTCTTGCGAAGCTTAGTTTCTCTACATTAGCAAAAAATCCACTATTCTGCTAAGTTTCAAATGTAAACAAATATGGCTGCCATGGTGAACAAAAATTAGGCTTAGCCGCACTAAAACAACTTTTAAATTGTTGATAATTCTACAGTTATTGCATGCAGATTAACTAAAGGCATAAAAACCTTAACCGGAAGATAAGAACAACATAATTCAATCATTTTTAAAGCAAAAAAATGCACAGTTTACGAGCATATAAGAATAAAGAAACTGAGATTACTGAGCCGAGTAACAGAGTGGATATATATATATATATACATATATTTATATACTTTTGGTTTGGCCTATTGCAAACAAAAAGGGAGGTGCACATCTACATGTTGTAGCAGTCCCACATACAAAATTTGAACGTTCTGAGGTGCGAGATACATACATACATACATACGTACGTACGTACAGACACACACGCACAAAAAAAAAAAAAAAAAAAAAAAAAAAAAAAAAAAAAAAAAAACCCTCTCTTTAAATCAGTTTTATAACTCGTTTTCGTAAAAGGGGTCCTTTATTTTGCCCTTACGTACAGATGTCACGCAAAAACATTATTAAATTGCATTCGATAGCGGTCAAAATGGATATTTTCGTTGAAATATCGCACCCAGAATTTTTCTTGATTACAATACTTCCTTTACTTTGTACAAGGAAGTAAAAATAACTAATAAAATTGTATATCACGCTTATAGCTGAAAATCTCAGAGTTCGGAAGTTACACGGCCAGAAAAGGTCTGTCACTTTTTTTTCAGAGACTGACCATTTTCTTAAATTGATTACCGCTTATCCTACTTATGGACTTGTCATTCTAGTCTTAGCAATAAAAGAGAGATTTAAAGCACTGTGATAGCGGTGCTTCTTGCAATCGGTTCGCGGCATATCCGGCGCCGCTGTGTTCATTCAAGGAAAATGGAACATAGTGAACTGTACAACTAAACTTTAGAAATTATATTTCAGTTTACTTCTTCGTATCTGTAAGCGAAAAGGTTTTCATCGCTAACTATGTAAAGGCCTTATTTTCTCTAACCAATTATTTTTAGTTCAAGAAACTTTCCTTTCCCTTCTGATTTCAGTTTCCTACCAGAATGCAAATTTAAGGACGTATATGCATATTGAAGTGAGTCCAGAAACAGTATTTAAAGAACAGATTTTAAGAGTTCCTTTAAGAGAGTTAGTTCTGAGTTTATGTCGGGTGCCTGAAAGTAACTCTGTAGTTGAATAGTTTGGGTTAGCCACTTACTTTAGAATTTATTGGTATTCTAGACTTGGCTTTGGCTGTGTGCAAAGGGTTTTGGTTTATTTAATTAATTATGGCAAAGCACACTAGGGCTATCTGCCTAAGGAGAGGGATGCCATCGTGGAGGACTTTCTAAGGAAAAAAAAAGGGGGGACAGTTCTGTATCTCCCGTTCTACTGGGCCGATTGACGAAATTCAACTAGCGTGTTTCATGTCTGGAAAGCGTATTAGATATGTATTAGATTTATATATAGCGTTGTTCTAATATAGGCATTTTGACACAAAATGGGGCTTTTTTTTCTGAAATGACATGCCAATTTTTTTCCATATTTCGATTCTACGACTCAAATGATGCCAAACTGCCAAGTTTTCTAAAATCGCACTAGCAGTTTTTAAAAATATTAGCTCTCAAAATTTTACCTGCTTAATGTTAATTGAATTTGGTATATATATTTATTAATCTCTCTCTCTTTTTATTATTATTATTATTATTATTATTATTATTATTATTAAGGGGTGTTTGAACACAAATTTCTTCACAAAAGGGTGATTTCGGATTTTTGCATTTTCAAATTCTCTGCATTTTTATCTTTCTTAAAATACCATTCTTTAATCGCTATGAAAATTAGAACTGTAAAAAAAAAAAAAAAACCTAGTTTTAATTTGTCATCGAATGCTTCGATAAATGAGGATTTTTACATAAAAACGCGTTTTTCTCCAAACGGGATTTTTTTATACTCGATGTACCTTTTCTCAGGAACACAGATATCTAAAATATTATGGCTTATTTATTAAATTTACTATTATTTACTGAAATGAGCTTTTTGTGATAAACTAGGAAACGTTTTTTTTAAATTTTTTTTAAATTTTTTTTTTTTAAATTTTTTTTTTTTTTCTTTTTTTTTTTGTGACAAAAGTGTTGAATTTTACTAGGCCTAAAAAATATTCTGTAAATTACTATAAAATTCAAAAGCTCATTTCAGTATAATCAGATAGGTACACTTTAATTACACAAAAAAATTCAAGCGTGTATCTACAGCAGATTTTGAGAAAAGGTACATCGAAAATGGCCAATACCCTTTAAACTTATTTGATTCTTCCTTTCATATTTCGAAATTTAGGTTCATTCCAAATAAGATTCGCCCAATTTTTATGATTTATATTTTAAATTTGTATTTTTAAATAATTTTTATAAATTTTTCAGAAAAAATATTGAATTAAAATCTATAACATTTTTACCATCACCTTAAAGTAGATGTATTTCTAAGCATATCTGCAAAAAACTACAGTCTTTTATTCAAAATTTCCGTGATATACGTGAATTTATATATTGGCGTCTTTTAAAATTTGGCATAGTTGTTGAAAGCGATCATAACATCAAATGTGGTTTAGGCACTTTTGTTAAAGTTTTTTGAAATAATGAGTGATGACTCTTTTCCGCTTCTTTTCTTCTTTCTTCGATGACTTGATTTCCGAAGTTCACGGAATGAATTATTCTTGGCGCAACTGAAAAAAATGCGCCAAGATAAATTTTTAAATTTCTCCATAAATTTCGCATGAAATTTTACAAAATTTAATATTTAGGTATAATTTGAGTCGTAGAATTGAAATATGGAAAAAAATTGGCTTGTTATTTCAGAAAAAATTCCGATTTTGTGTCAAAATACCTATATTAGAACAGTGCTGTATATAAATCTACTATATATCCGAAGTCGCGCTTTCGAGACATGAAAAATGCAATTTGAATTTCGTCAATCGTCCCAGTAGAACGGAAGATATAGAACAGATTTTTTTTTTTTTTTTTTTCCCTTTTTTTTTTTTTTTTTTTTTTTTTCGTACATAGTGTTTTCTGTTCAAATTACTCAGCCAAAAGTGGTGGCTACATTGTGAGCATTGAGTGAGAGCATTTTCTGATCCGTTTAGTTAAAATAAAAAGATTGTTATAAACTTCTTCTGCAGTCATCTGTTCTTTCAAGACATAGCGAAAATTCGCTACTGCGTCCTTCAGTAGGGTCTACAGTTTAGCATCCCAAAACACACTAGAAGTCCCTACAACTAAAATAAAAACATGGTAGTGAAATGAACTTGATGTATGTGCCGATTGTGGACCTTAGCTTCCAGTATGCATCCAAAAAAAGAACGGCTGTGCAAAAATCGCATATTCAATCATACCAACACCATTTATTTCACTTTTAATTAGTAAGATAATTATCCAAACTTTAATAACCTTAAACTATTAAAAACAAATGTAAATTTTCTTCTGTTAACTTAATTACTTAATTTATATGTATAAAGAAGAAAATTTGTGTGTTTGTCCTCTAATAACTCAGTCACTACTATAGCTACCGTCGCCAAACTTTCTACAGTTCCTTTCTGGGTTCTGGGGAACGTAGACGTCCACTTTTTTTCCAAAAAAGAATAGCTAAAATCAAAGATATTAATTAAAAACTCGGAAAAACGATCATTTTCGCCCTCATTTTTCCGAGTGGCAACAGTCTCGCAAGCTAGAGATGAAAATCTGTTTTATTTCGAAAGTTGTTGCCACTCCTCGCTTTCAAATCCTGGAGTTTGTTCATAAAAATTTTCTAAGCTTTGCGATGAAATAAAAATAGCATTGCCAAACATTAAATACATTATTCCCGATTCCAAAAATTCATGGGAAGCCATTTCGGCGATTCCCATCTTCGTGCGACTTTAATCAGCCGAAATATTAATTAAAAACATTGAAAGCGCTAATTTTCGCACTCATTTTTCTCGAGTGGCAACAGTCTCGTGCGTTGGAGATAAAAATGTTTTATTTCGAAAAGTGTTGCTACTGCTCGCTTTCAAATCTTCCAAATTTTTGATATTTTCCAAATTTCTTTCAAATTTTTGATAAAATAATAATATTGAATTTAAATCACTTTCAAAAACCTTTTACAAATATTTTATATAAGCATGTTTAAGCGGATGGCATCATCAGAGTGATAAAAAAATATAAATTTTATTTCTAAAAGTTTAAATTTCTAGAGAAATTTTTTAAAACTTTTTGATTTCAGACTTACATAACTATATTCAAGCACCCATTTCTATAGTTTCATAGTTTGTTAATCAAAAATTTATAAATGTTACAAAATCTATACATATAAAGAAGAATGTCTGTTTGCGTGTTTGTTTGCGTTATTGATTTCTGATCAATTTTTTGCCACATTTAATCGACTAAAATTGAATATAGTTGAAATATTGAATGGAACTGGAGCCTTTACGATCATTTGCTTAGAAAGACGAAAATCATTAGAAACTGCATGCCATTGTTGCTGATATAATGAGAGAGAATTCGCTTATTTTTGTATCGAAATTTTTTATGTCAGTTCCATAATGCAACAGACTGAAAAATGTAGGTTTTGGTGTATTTAATTATGGCAAAGCACACTAGGGCTATCTGCCTAAGGGGAGGGATGCCTTCGTGGAGGACTTTCTAAGGGAAACACTGCATCACTCTCAATCTAACTTAATTGGCATCGGATACTTCCGCTAGTAACGATATAAAATTATGTCCATTTTAATTTATTGTGTATTAAAAAATATAAGTACGCTGGTAGTAATATATGCTAAAATAACTGTTTTCGAATGGGGCAAGAATAGACCGCAGAACATTCTAATTTTGAGCTAGAGGATAATTTTAATATGCGGATCATCAAGGAACGTACTCAGTGCATGATAATTTATATTGAAATTATCAATATAAGTCGAGATATGTTGCATCCCATGTTTCACTCTATACCACGATTCACACAGAGATTATCAGTGAAAATTACCCCATTGTACCGTAATTTACTCTGAGATTATCAATGTAAACCACGATACGTTGCGTCCTGTGATTCACACTGAGATTTATATTGATACTATGACTACAGTCGCCCATATCTAAGAATATCGTATCATGATTTACACGATAGGGTTGTGGTGAGGAGGTAGTCCACTATATTCATCGCTGAGATTTATGTTATCCTAATGCTATGTATATATTTTGATTTATTAAAAGAGTTCATTTTTCTAAATATATATGATGCAGTTGTTTACGATTAATTTACAAGTTGTTTAGGATTAAATATTATGTTTGTTGGGGTATGGAGAGAATACTGACTCTGTGCAAGGAGTAAATAAAAGTATTTTAATTTCTTTACTTTGCTTACCCAAGTATAGTTTTCATTTGTCTATGTTTAGCTAAAATGTTAATATCACTTCAATCTTTTCCCCGAAAAAGACTCGGCATTAAAAACGTCACCAATTATAGGGGCTAAATGGGGCATGCGAGGCCTGAAAGACATATTTTCCAAAACCTTAGAATGCAACCGAAATGAAAAGAGATGATTGACAGCTAATTTGGACATGCTCTGTCCACAGGAATGTTGTAATGGGATCACACAAAAGCGAAGTTCACTTACAAACAAGTGGAAATAGACATGCACTTTTATAAAATAAAAACATGGTAGTTGAGAGTTGGTGAAAGGGGGGAATATTTCTAAGGCCAGTTTTAGACACAAAACGTTTATCTTTGGAAGGAAAATATCCATTGTTTCCACAGGGCCCAGGGCCAGTACCTCCTCTGCCAGGGCCTGGCAATCAGAAAAAAAAAAAAAAAAAAAAAAAAAAAAAAAAAGTCGGGGGAGGGGAGAAGTCTTCGGTATAAAATACCGTATTTATGCGAATCTAATGCGCCATCGAATCTAATGCGCATCCCCATTTTAAAACTTTAAATAATAAAAAAATTGTTTGTCGGCGAATGTAATGCGCACCAATGATATGAGGAATTTATTGAATCTAATTTTATACAACAATGGATTTGTATATAAACTATCAATTAATGGTATAATTTTATTTAAATGTAGATACCATATGTTATACAACAATGGATTTATACATGAAGTAGCAGAACATAGAATTAACCTATTAGTGGGCTATTGTCATGTGAAACAATCATTGTTAATTAGCACTACCGTATATACGGTACCTATCGTAAAATATGAACATGAAATAAATCGTAACATTTCTATCTAGCTAACAGTTTCTACAATCAGTGATTAATAGTAAACGTCTTTATTCACTAATGTTTTCATCACTGGAATCCTCGCAGCTCTCTTCGTCAGAAGCAGATTCATTTCTTCTTTCCTCATCATCGTCATCGTCATCCTCGGCGTTCCAGAGCACGTCATCTTCACTGCCATTCGATGAATTTGAAATGCAGCATTTCTTGAAAGATTTCACAATCATTGGTGCTTCGATGCTTTTCCAGGATGCTTTTCCAGTGTGCAACAATGTGCGGTGCAGCACGCTTAATTTTTCCTGTCGGGGTCAATACACGGTTTGGCTCACAAAACCATTTTTCGTACTCCGCCTGAATGTACCCCTTAAAAGGTTTATTTATACTAACGTCCAGGGGTTGTAACACAGACGTCATCCCTCCAGGAATGATAACAAGATCACTGCCTAGGCTGTGCATCTTCTTTTTTATGTCGTCGGTGAGATGACCCGTGGCCTTCGAGATTAGATGGCCTGGTCAGCTGCAGAATCACGTGATTTGACGTCACGTAAGGCGTCTGAACTTTCACCTTTCGCACTGCAAGCGAAGACTTCTTATTACGTTGATTGCCTGCTGTATATTTTTATTATTCGTGTCTTTTTTATTGCTAAATTTAAGTAATGTTGTTAAGGATATTTTCGTTTTTAAATTGAGATTACTAGTTATCTTATTTGTTAACAAGAATAACGATCGACGTTCTACGTAGAGCTGTCTTCATCATGCCTGCACGATGTTGCGTTCCAGCATGCAAATCCAATTACGATGGCACTAATGAATATGTATCAGTATTCAAATTTCCAAAAGATACAGTAAAACGGGATTTATGGATAAAAAAAAATTCCAAGGAAAAATTTTATTTCAAGTGATCGCAGATGAATTCAACGTAAAAAACATTATTCAATGTGAAAAATATTTCGAAAAGATGATACAGTAAGACCCCGCTTAACGCGGGGGATCCGTTCCATCAAAGTAGAGCGTAATGCGAAACAGCGCTAAACGAGGCTATCTTAACATGTAAATAATGGAGTTAGGGGAAGATGGATAGAAAATTGGTTAGGTATTAAATTTAATGTTTTTTTTTAATAAAAATAAAACCAAACATTTATTTCTTACCAAAATAAAAACAATATAAACGAAAATACTTATAAAAATAAATAAAATTCTAAGCCAGTCAGATCATTCAGTCTATTCTGTTTCCAATTTTCTGCCTTTTTGTCAAGAAGGCTTTATGATAGATTGGCTTAATGGCATACTGCGCTCAATTTCGTTGTCAGTCCATATAGACAGTCGTTTTTCCACTTCCTCTATAATATTATTTCTAGAACGGGTAATCCTAGTTGCAGAGCTTGACGTATTTGCAGTTGCCGATGACAGTATTTTTTCTTTTTTCTTAAGAATTGTCCTTATTGTTGAAGTTGCCAAATTTAATGCAGCACTAATTTGAGATTGACTCTCACCAGAATCTAATCTTCTAATCACTTGCATTTAAGTTTCCAGTGAAATGCTTTTTCTGGTTGCTTTCTTTTCTTGTTTTTTATTATCACCCATGATAAAAACTAAAGATCATAATATTTGTCACTGTATTAATCGTTATAGTATTATATAAATTTATACTTACAATAATGTTAACAGATGTTTCAAATGATAAAAATGCTTCCGTACAGCACCTCACCGCACCAAACAAGAAACATAACTATAAAGTTTCGGATAGGTTATTTGGAAACCTACCGCTGCGCACAATTTCGAGGAATCCCCGTAGTTCATGCTGCGAGCAATTTCGGGGAATCCCGAGGTTGAAATAAAAGAGCGCTAAACCAAAACAGCGCTAAACGAAACAGCGTTAAGCGGGGTCTTACTGTATTATTCGCTATGATTATTTACCAACAAACGAAGGTACTTTTATTCAGATGTGTAGAGGGCATCCTAAATTAAATAACGATGCTTACCCATGCATTTTTTCTGGTTGTCCAAAATACTTATCTGAAAGTCCAACCCCTCAGAGGATGAGCAGGGAGGAAAAAAGAGCTAAGATGGAGAAGCATATTTTTAATGAATTTTTGAGAAAGGACAAAATAGCATCATTTGAGGATTTTTCTTCTATGTTACCAAATAAATTAAATATTTCAGATACTTCAAATATTATTTTACACAAATCTGTTGCTGGTATTTATATTTTATTGCTCAGTTTTCATCCATATCCTAAAATTGAAAAAGTATCTTTGTATCGCTTCATATAGATATAGCAGTTTATCTAGGAGATAAAGTTGTTCCAGTTGAAAGTAAAGAACCAGTAAAGAAGTTGAACAGCATTCTTTACTGGTCAAACTTACCGAGATATATGTACAAAACATTAACATGTTTGATGTTCATGAAACTTGTTTAATGTGTGGAATTCCCTTTTCTAGCAGATTAAAAAAAATAATGAGCACCGTTTCAAATATTTGTTTAAACAATTATACTAAAGTTCTTCAAAATAATATGCATACAAAAATCGATGAAAGGAAACTTAAAAAAATCAAGAATACGTGATGAAAAGATATGAGTATGTAAATGACATTGTTTTATTTTTTAAAAATAGTGTACTAAATATGATGCAGTTCAAATATATTTTCAATAATGTATCTTTTACATTTAAATTTATTAATCCTTTTGCTATTTCCTTATTATTTGATAATACTTCATAATTTTTCAAAATAAATTATCAATTGCGATTAATTATTGCTTCAGTATACTAGTACAACTTGCACAGTATTTCCTAATTAAACAGAAATCATGGTTTGTTCTATGTATAGTTGAGGTTTTCGTTGGCAAATTTATTGATTTTACGCTTTTGTGAAACATTATATGGATGGCTTTTATTTGTAAATATATTATTTATTATGCATCTACATATAACTAATAATGTAAATATTATTAAATGATGTAAATATCCTTATAATTACTGCTATAGATAACATATAAATATGTGAAAATTATTCGTTTTCTGTAATGTTGCAGCAAAATTTTAATTTATTTAATTTACAAAGTTTTGAGATTTAAATTTTTTCTGTGGCTTTTCTGTTCATTTTATTAGATAGTAATTTAAATGAATTAAAAATACATTTGCATAATGTTTGGAAGCTCTGAAATATTTATAGTTTTAAGGAAGTAAGTTTTAAGGAAAAATTATTTTTTATGTCTTTTAATTTGCTAAATTATATTTACTTTTGTTACTGAATTATTTATATTTCTAAATCTTTTCATTCCTTTCATTCCTCTCCTTCTCAAACTGTAAAGACATTTTTATGTTAATAAATAACATCCTTTTTACTTATTTCAATACTTTCTTTTTTGAGTGTATTCTAACAAATTATTACAATACATTGTAAAAATAAAAATGCACAAGATAACCTAAAACATGGCATAGAAAATTTCGTGAATATTTCTTAAAAAATAATATTTATTAAGTTATTAATCTTAACTGCAAATGAATATACGATCTTTTATATACATTTTCAAGTCTCTGGAAATTTAATTCTTATGCATTATTAAAAACAAAACACTCTAAACATCGAACGAAACGTTCGCATTCAAATCTGAAGCAAAGAAAGTCACAGAAGAATCGGACGCCTTTCGTGACGTCACTCGTAGCTAACCAGGCCATGTTATCTCGAAGGCCACGGATGACCACGAAATGCGTCCAGACAAAGCATTGATGGTGGATTAGAGAGTCCACCGGGACGGCGTTTCCATACATTTCGGAGCCAATCAAGCATTAATGATTCCGTCATCCACCCCTTCTCTTGGTTTCGAATCAGGACATCATCTGGGAACAGCTTTTCATTCTTAGGGGTTTTAGGGCATGTTTTCCGTTTGAAGATTAAGAAAGGGAGAAGTTTGCACCCGTCTGCTGTTATTGCCAGCATCACTGTTACGTGTTGTTTTTCACATCCCGAAGTTTTGATGATAACTTCCTTAGTCCCTTTCTCCGTAATGGTGTAGTTACGAGGCATATCAAACCAAATTGCCATCTCGTCAGCGTTGCCAATTCGCCCCATTGAAAAATTCTTTTCCTTCCGAAGTGTGATGACATACCGCTGAAATGTTAGTAGTTTTCCCTCAAAATCTGCAGGAAGCTTTTGGCATATTGTTGTACGGCATCTTAGAGATAAACCCATCCGCTTCATAAACCGATCCATCCATCCACGGCTAGCCTTAAACTCTTGTTTCGGTATTCCAAGAATTTCAGCCTCCTCTTTTGCTTTATTTCTTATGGTGTCACTAGTCACAGGTTGTCCATTCTTCCTCCTTTCACGTACAAATTCCAAAACTTTTTCTTCAATTTTAGGGTGTCTTCCTTTGCGAGGGCCAGTGAATTTCTTTCTACTAGCTTTAGTTGCAAAAAGTGCCAATTTCTGTTGCCGCCACAAGCGAACATTGCTCTCAGCTACGTTGAACTCTCTCCCTGCCTTTCTATTGCCATTTTTTTCAGCATAAAGAATTACTTTACGTTTGAAAGTAGCGTCATATGACATTCTTCTCTGTTTGCCCTCCATTTCGTGACTATACTGTACTCTGCAGTTTGTATCCTCTATGCAATAATGTGTCAACGATAAATGTAACGGTAAATATAGTCGAGAAATTTGGTTGACGTCATCGGCGAACTTTGCACTCGAATCTAATGCGCCATTGAATCTAATGCGCACCCCAATTTTGAATACTACATTTGGCCAAAAACCATGCGCATTAGATTCGCATAAATACGGTATATATCAAAATTCGGGATTTCACACTACATTTTTTTTTTTAAACCTCAATTATGTGTTCTTAGGGTGGAAGTTACAATTCATGAAAAAATTTTACCACAATTTAAATTCTTTTATACACCGATCCTGAAAGGATATATATATATATACTTGTAATAATTAATTGATAATTTATAATTATCGATTACTTATTAATAGTAAATATAGATTTATTCACCATTATTTTATTATTACATGATTTTCTTGTCGAAATCTGCTTTTTCTAGCTCTTCTTCCAAAGAAGCTATACACATGTGGGTCGCGATAAATCGCAACTATCTGCAGGTGGGTGGCCATAACTCGCAAAATAGGTCATGAGACTAAAACGTTTGGCAAACACGTTGCTATGTCTCCAGCATGCTCGGCGTAGAACACAGACAACGTATTCGGAATTTCCAAAAATAAGGCTTTCTGGATTATCCCAAACCCAAAATACTTCGTCAAAAACGCTCCTGTTAACGATAATCTAAATGCCGATAATAATCATGAAGTCTATTTACTGAAGTTTTTAAATTCAACGTGAACTGCGTAGATCTGCGTAAATTCAACACTGAATTTCGTATACTCAGCAGCTCTCAGAGCCGTTGTTCACGTTGAAGTTAGAGAATTAAAGCAAACATATGGTAGTTTATATAAACATAATCAAAATATACGCAATTTTTAACTACGTTTTGTGAAATTTACGCACTGAGCATATGGAAATCTATCTGTATAAAGCTTTGATATTTCAGGTTTCGTTAATGTGAAGACCTCTGTTCTTATTTTATTAGCACTTCAGCAAAATAAGTGAAACCTTTTATGACGATCACTTCAAAAAGTGATTAGTAATTCTGAGAAGTTAACTTTGAACATCGCCGATAGTCATGCGGCACAGAAGCACAGCCTGATTTTTGATTTGGCCTACAAGGCCTGCGCCTCTAAATTTTAGATTAAATTTTAAATTAAAAAATTTAAAATGTCCCAAAATTTTTTTAAATTTTTTTTCCCAAAAATCCCATTTTATTTATTAGTCCAAAGGGGTTTTCTCCCTGAAGGACTATTGTTTTCGTTTTATGATTTTGCGTTGGTTCACTCTAAATGTCCGTTTCACTTTTCAAACTGCTGCCACCAAATGTTAAAAGCCTGCATTATATTTGAAGAAATTAAATAATGAAAAATCTGTATAAATATCTTTATATTTTTCGCATTGTGATAAAACAACGGTATCTAGAGCCATCGAATTTTGAATGACGTAATCCTATTGTGAATATGGGCATGTGGAAGTTCAAATTTGAAATTTGGAATTTGTTTTATGATCAATTTCATATTTTGTAAATCTTTTACGAATTTTTGATTAACAAACTCAAGGATTTCAAAGCGAGCAATGGCAACGTTGTGCAGAAAAAACATTTTTATCTCCAGCGCACGAGTCTCGTGTCGGAAATTCTAAAGATGTGCTCATTTTAAAACTATTTTGCGATATTGCTGTTGAACTGAATTTTATGGTTTAAGTGCGAAGAACGTGATATTTAATAAATGAAGGTAACAGACAGAATGTTAAAAAAACGCCTCAAACGTAATTTAAAAGCTGAAACCTTTCAGTTTTTTATAATTTTATTTTATTTTTTTCGTTATAGAAGCTTGAAAAATGGTCTATCAGTACCTGAGTTACTTGAATTTCTTAGATTGTAAGCATGATCTGCTTCTAGAGGAAACGTTACTAGGTTGCTAGCTCAGATAAGATTCGTAATCTTCGGTGCATTTTAATCGTCGATATTCAGTCTATACGCTGGTTAGATTGTAAACCAACTTCGCCTTAAACTGATCTGTGTAGACATTCACTAATAGCTTATTTAATATAAATTTTACATTTGAACTGAGTGTTACTTTAAGTTATCACGCCATAAGTGCTGGCTGAGTTTGTAAGCACCAGCTGTGGTTTCTGTTCTTCCTTAATTTAAAATAAAGAGTCTTTTACAACCTTGTCAAGGCTCAGTTTTCATTTTAGACTTGCCAATAATTTGCTGCCAGTTTAATGACCCCTAAGAAGATTATAAACTCTATAAGTGTTATATTTTTCTCTCTTTATTTTCCCAACTACACTTATCCGTTAAAATTTTGTTCCATATTCTCTTACTATTTTTACCAATCTCTCTGTTTTCATTAGTGATTTTTTAGTTCCCTCTATCCTCTCTCTATTCCTGACACTTTGTCTTTTTTCATTGGTGTGATGCAAAATAGAATGATCTTTCTTACTGTCTCCCTTGTCATAATAAACTGTATACTCAAGCCTTAAATTCAGTCTGAATCCCAAATAAGACGATTTCCGATATCTAGTTTTATTATTTAACTATTTATCATTAAATAACTCAATTTATTAAATTTTTATACCTCTCTTTACATTTTACTGAATTTTAATTCTTTTTAGCCCAAAGGGGCATTCGTTCAGAAGGGATTTTAGACTCCGCATGGGATTTTGTGTTGAATCGCTGTTAAAGGCTGAATCACTTTTCGAATAGTTGCCACCAAATATTATCGCCCTGTGTTACTTTAAAAGAAATTAAACAAAGAAGAATGTGCATGAATGTGTTATGTTGCTCGCATTGTGAAAAAAACGACGGTACCTAGAGCCATCCAAATTTGAATGACGTAATCCTCCACCCGAACATGGGCACCTCGAAGCCCGAATTTCGAAATTTAAATTAATTTTATTGTCTATTTCAAATTTTGTAAAACGTTAACGAATTTTTGGATAACAAATTCAACGATTTCAAAGCGAGCAATGGCAACACTGTACAGAGAAAAAAAAAAAAAAAAATTATCTCCAGCGAGCGTGACTGTTTATCGTAAATTTTAAAGTTTTATGTCGTTGTATAAATCAATCTTTACATTTAAAAGATCGTAACTTTGTTGCATTATATTGCACATACAAATATCTTCATTAAGTCGAACGTTTAAAAATTTCGGAGAAAGATCGTGCAAGTTGTACCATAGACAACAAAATCCGACTTTAATGCCGCTTTCGAAAACAGCATTTTCAAGTATTTCTAAAATATAATAAAAATTGAGGAATAATTAGAGGTTCAAAATTTTGATTCGGTAATGGATTACTTTGCAATGTATTTTTCACATAAATTCTAACTAAAAGTAAGACTAAAACTATCTAAATATGAACAAGTAGTATACCATAAATTAATTAGAGTACAAAAATGAATTTCAAAGATTTATTAAACATCAATGAAAATTTTTTAATTTCTGAAATCGAAAGAAAATTGCTTAAAATTCGCGAAATGTATTATTCAAAATTCACACAAACATGTATACAAAATGTTTAGAAAGAATTATACAGTTTCTTAAACAGTTGGTCGTCGATTAAGCATCCGACTTGGATTGAGAGAAACAGTCCTCATTTCAGTGCTGTATCCTGCTTCAGGATATGTTCCGAAAAATGCCCTAAATTTTGTAAATATTCATGAAAATTGTAGGTATAGTTGCTATAAATTTTGTTAATGTTACCCCTTATAGCCACGGAATGCTTTGCGGAATCAGTAATATTTCCAATGTTAGGTTAGGTTATTTAATCATGGCAAAGCCTCGGGGGCTATCTGCCTAAGTGGAGGGATGCCTTCGTGGAGGACTTTCTAAGGGAAACTGGCTCGTATACACGTTACACATGGGAAAACCACGAAAACACCCATGCAGCCAGCCCGTTCGCGGGATTCGAACCTCGGACCGAACTACCAGTATTCAGCGACTTTACCGCTCGGCCGCTGGTGGGGCTAATATTTCCAATGATAAAGTAATTTTAGTTTTCAGATGTAGGTAACTCCCGAGGTCTACATTAAAATCATTTCGTCAAAGAATATCTGAATTTTTTAGCCCGAAGAGTGTTAGCCCAGAAGGGCTATTAATTTCGTTTCGGCATTTTCCATCGGTTCACTCTTCAAATTGTTGCCACCCAAATATTAGAGCCTTGTGTTATATTTAAAGACATTAAATAATGAAGAATCTGCATAAATATATGTATGCTTCTCGCATTGGGATAAAACAACGGTACCTAGAGCCATCCAATTCTGGATAACGTAATCTTCCACCGAATATGGGCATGTGGAAGCCCTAATTTATAATTTGAAATTTGTTTTATTATCGATTTCATATTTTGTAACACTTGAACAAATTTTTTGATTAACAAACTCAACGATTTCAAAACCAGCAATGGCAACATTAGTACGGGAAAAGAAAAGGATTTTTATCTCCAGCACGCGAGACTGTGTATCGGAATTTCTAAAGATATGCTCATTTTAAAATTATTTGGCGATATTGCTGTTGAATTAAATTTTATGGTTTAAATGAGAAACGTTAAAGAAACGCCCCTTTGGGCGTAATATAAAATCTGAAAAAATTTCAGATTAAAAAAAATTTTTTTTTATTTATATTTCAGCTGCTTTCGTGTTTGGAAAATGGACGGCGAAATTAAATTTCTCAAAGAATTTTAAATAGATCGCCTAATGAAAATATGATAGAATGCAAACCAGAGGAGAATGGAAACACATTAGTTTCCGAACGAAAATAAATTGACAAAGAATTATTATCTGATAACGAATTATTCATTGAAACACACTACTTCTAAAAATTTGATATACTCAAAAAATTTAACAATTGCCTGCGTATAAAAGTGAAATATAAAAGAAACCGAAGAAGATTTTCTCTATAATGAGTACAATAAAACTTCTTTCAAATTTGTAATATTAAGAACTGAATTACTGTTGCTGGGAAGAATCGAAACAAAATTGCGTGTCTTTTGATAATAAATATAGTGGCCATCTCTAAAACATCTGTCGTGGCGACCATCTCTAGAAGTGGATAGTATTTCTGAGTGCATAAATAACCATTGGTACTAAATATCACCCATACTCATATTTTTTATGGTGACAACATAAGTATGCTTTCAAAGAAAACAGGAATGTTAGGAACAGAGGGGTGAGTTTGGATAGCTTCCACTGTAATGCCTGTGACCGATTTAAAAAATTAAACTGAGAATATTATTTGTTTAAAAATACAAGATTATTAATTTTTTTTGTTATTGTTATTATTATTATTAGTCCAAAGGAGTTGTGCGATGTAGTGAGCGTTGTTTAGCGTCGTAAGAAATGAGATGAGTCTTAACAATATAATTTAATCATTTATTCTTAGCGAGAACAGAGACAGCGTTAATTCAGCGAATACATGTTGCGTGAGCGTTCTACTGGTAGAAGAATAATATATATCAGTTGCCAATTATCAGAGACTAAACTTTACATTATTTCTCGTTGCCAGATGTAACAGATTAACATAGTAAATGCACAATAACAAAAATGCGACGGAAAAGTGGATAAAGTTACAAGTACGGAACAGGAGCATTATCCCAGATGGGCTATTAGACTCAAAACGGTATTTTCTGTCTCTTCACTGTAAATGGCGTATCATTTTTTTAATAGTTGCCACCAATATCGCCCTGTATTATATTTAAAGGAATGAAATAATGAAGAATCAGCATGATTATGTTTCTCGCACGATCAAAAAACGGCGGTACCTACAGCCATGAAGTTTTGAATAACGTAATCCTCCACCCGGACATGGGCATCTGGAAGCCCGAATTTTGAATTTGGAAATATTTTTTATCTGTTTCAGATTTTGTAAAACTTTAATGCATTTTTGATTAAAAAAAAACTCAGCAGTTTCAAAGCGAACTGTGCCAACACTGTAGGGAATGAGACATTTTTATCTGCAAGGCGCGAGACTGTCTATGAGAAATTCTAAAGATATGCTGTTTTTAAATATTTTATCTCCAATTGGCGTTAGCCCAAATGGTTTCAAACGTGTGTGTAAATGAAAAAACACCCGTGTGAGCGTCACATATAATGTGAAAATTTTCAATTTTTTATTTCATCGCAAAGCTTAGAAAAATTTTATGAACAAAATCTAGGATTCGAAAGCAAGCAGTGGCAACACTTCTCAAAAAAAGCAGATTTTCATCTCCAGCTTGCGAGACTGTTCCCACACGGAAAAATGAGGGCCAAAATTAGAGTTTTTAATTAATATCTCTGATTTTAGCTTTCCCCCCCCCAGAAAAGAATTGTAGAAAGTTTGGTGACGATATTTATAGTAGTGACTGAGTTAATCGGGAGCAAACACACAGACATTCTTCTTTAATTATATACACAGATAGACAGATAGATGACATTTGCGGCCACAATTCACTTGGCGTTCTAATCGTGGCTATTTAAGAGGATTTACATTTTTGATCTTATTTCGGCAGGATGAGAACGGCAAGGCTAATTAAACACTCAGTAATTATTTACCTAGAATGAGATAAGATATACTTTCGTAGAAAGACTCAAGTAAATTAAAAACGATGTACTATGATAACAGTAAATATAGGATGAAATATCAAACGAAATTGTATTAGGAAATTAAAGTGAAATAAGGTTAAGTTAATTGATTATTGCGCGTTACAGAAACCTACAACATTAACTTAAAGGAATTGAAAAGCATAAACACCAGTGAAAATCTCTGATGTGGACTTCCTTGCACGGACTATTACATTATACGAATTTTTTGCTGCATTTCATTTAAACTTATTTCCTCGAATTTCATTAGAGATAGATTTATCATTCAAATAATTCAGTTCACACTTCGCGACAAAGCAAAAGTACGTAAAACTGAAAACATCTTCAATAAAAACTCTAAAATACAGAAAAACATAAAACACCAAGTACAGTTAAAAACAGTAAAAAAAATTAAGAAAAAAAAAATTTTTTTTTTACAATTAAAATTAGAGTTTTTATGCAAAAACAAGCAGTTTAGCCAGCGGACAGGAAGACATATTTTTCGGGACGTAAAACTAAAAGTTTTACTTTTGATCTCACGGGCAAAAATACATTAAAGTTGGTGCAGAAAGTGACTTAATTCTACTATTACTACTTCTTAACTGACACTATTCTATTAAGAGTTTCAAACGTAAACAAATGGCGGATTCGTTAGACTTAATACCATTAAACAACTTTGAAATTGTTGATAATCCTACAACTATTGCATGCAGATTACTAAAGACATAAAAACGTTAACCAGAACGTACGCACAGCATAATTCAAACACTTTTAAAGCAAAAAATGCACAATTTGCCAAAATATAAGAATAAAAAACTGAGCTGACCGAGCAGGGTGACCAAGAATGAACGATTGCAATCAAAAAGGAAGCGCACAGTTACATGTTATAGCAGTCCCTTCTACAAAATTTCAGTGTTATAAGGCTACTCTTTTTTGAGTACTCGAGATACATACATACGTGGTTACAGACGTCATGAAAAAAATCTCTTCTGAATCCGTTTTGCAATTCGTTTTAGGAAAAAGAGTCCTTTATTCTGTCCGTACGTACAGATGTGACGCAAAAACATTGCTCAAATAGATTTCAGAGCGGCCAAAATGGATATTCATTGAAATGTAGTACCCGAAAATTTTCGCGATTACAATACTTCTAACTTTCAACAAGGAAATAAAAAGAATAAATCTATTTCCGCGTATGCTTTTTAAGTTCCGAGTAAATTCCCTCATATCTGGGCATATCTGAGTAACAAATCAGGGTACTTACGGAAAACCCCGTCGACCTTTTTTGCCTATTAAAGAAAAGACGCCAAACTACGCAATTTTTCGCCAAAAACGGAATCGTCTCCTTCAAACACGCTGGGTTTTTGTATGACCTTGATTCCCGCCCCCCCTCTATCACGCATTTTCGAAAGAAGGGAAAAAAAAAAAAAAAAATTAAAATTTGTGATCTGCCTACTACAGAAGGGCATGCTGTTGAATATTTCAAAGTTATGGAATCTTATCGGCCTCCAAAAATGTGTTAACGGCCACGAAGTGGCGCTTTATTTAAAAACAAAGAAGCAATAATAATAAAAAAAAATAATGGGAATTGTTAATTAAAAATTAAATAAATTTGAAAGAAAAATAAGAATAGAATGTTTTATCTTGTATTTAGTAAATGGGTTTTTTGGTTTGGCGCCGTCTCTTGTGGTCGACGGCATTTTCCGTAAGTACCCAGATCAGTAATTCTTAATGCAAACTATACTAAATATTTATCTTTGGGCTTAAGAATACTTTCAAAGATTTATATTTTGTATATAGAGAGAAATTTGTCTTAAATTTCTCGTCGTGATCACAGAGCACACATTCGGCAGCATTTGACTATGCGTGGTTGAAGTGTGCATTCGGTCGCCAACGTCGCAAGCGATGAATCTGAACCATGCTGAAAAAATGTCCATTTATTCCGCCTGCTTGAAGCTTAAGCTGTCCTTGTTAAACGCTTCCCGGCGACGTGTCAAAACACGCTTACCGGCTTGACCGCTTACCGGCGATGTGTCAAAAACTTGTGATATTGGGATAGGGTGCCACCGGAAGTGCCACTGGAACGTCCTCTTTCAGTCCTCTAGATGCAATCTTTTAAGTGACAGTGTTGAATCTTATCAGTTAACTATCAAGAAAAAGTTTGAAAGAAATGGAGACTAAAAATATCCGGAAGACATTTGGGAACAATGTCCCTTAGGGAAGGGAGAAGTTTTGAGTTAAATATCCTGCACTCAGAATGGGAGGAAATACCACAGAGTTGCTTGTTCAAACAGAGGCAAGTACAGATGAACAATTTAAGGGCCGAAAAGGGCTTTCTATCCAATACAATAAAGTGAATACTCATTCACTTAGTATATAACTAGCTAAGAAAAATAAAGACTTGTTCCAATAAAATCATGGAGGTAGGAAGTTAGATGGAGTGGCCCTAAACCAGTTTCCCCATACCCTGCTTTGAAGCACTGGCGATCCCTTCTTTGGTAACCAAAACATTGGGTCATTTACCATTGAATTCAATGGGTTTTGACACGATCGGATGTAAATATTTTGTAATTACGTGTTAAATACGCATATAAATGTAAATATTTTCTTTTTCTACAATACTTCAGAGTTCTAAGTATATGAAAAGAAAACAGTTTTAAACAGCATTTCATTCTATTGGAATTACATGCTATACTTTTCACAGAACAATTTGCTCAGATTGCTTTAATTTGAAATATTTTCACAAGTTTTCGTTAATTACATTAGAAACAAAATTTAAGGTAATTCGATTTGATTCTGTTAAGGATTACAAAAATTAGATCAAAGTTTATTGTATTATTAAAATTATGCATTATTTCTTTTCTACTTATAGAGCTTCTTCCTAAAATGCTTTCTCATATATGACATGAATTTTTTATCTTCTGAGGCATCTTTTAAATCGAAAAATATAAGTCAATTTATAATTAATGCTCTATTCGGTCCATTTCAAATTAGAGCACCTTTTCATTTAATAGCGAAATACTTTAAATAGTACTTAACTTTCTCTGAATATTTCTGAAAGAGAATAAAATAAGGATTATTTTTTTTAAATATTATTTAAAATTTGTAACTGAGTTATTATAAAATGTAAGGGGAATAATTCTTTTAATTATACTTGTCAGATTTTTTTTACCCTTAATTTCAACAATACATATTCCAAAACTCTTCTTTATTACTTTCTTAAGTACGCATCTCTTAGAAATTGCTTTACAGTACCTTTTAACTGCTTTTCAGTACCTTTTAATGCTTTTCAGTACAAACAATTCTTGCTTAACTAGTTTTATAACGTATTTTTCAACAGGATGTCAATTTATGTTTACAATTCAATGTTAAGGTTATTATATATTTAGATAATATTTATAATCATTATAAATTTAGATACATTTAATAATTAGATTTTTCAAAGTAACTTTCACAGTTGTTTATGAATGAATAAATCCTTCATTTCAAATACATTTATAAATAATTTAATAAATATTTACGTATTTTGTTAAAGGCAGATACATGCTTTTTGCAAGCACATGCATACATACAATTTTTCAGTTCCGGCAATAGGAAATCTTTAATTTCTGTGCATTCACTATATTTTTCGAATAAAGTAATTTACACTAATTTTAAAAAAGTACATGTTACAATAATATGTGGATGTGAAAAAATTTATTTTATTTAAAACATTTTGGCATCTGAAACATAAAATAAAAGTAGCGAATACTCTATCAAGGTTATTGAAAGATATATACAATTTTAAAGGTACGGTGAGGTATTTTTCATTCTTTAAGCATAACGTTTTTGCTAAAATCTATATTTTTGTATTTCAACAGCTTAGAATTTTATAAAACTAATTCATAATCAAAATCGCTGTTATTAGTTATTGAAAAATAACCAAGATGTGATTTTTGCGTAAATGTCACTAAAATACAAATTACTGTTATCCATCGCACTAGGAATTTTTCTTTTATGCAGAAGTGTCCCCTTTTTAGATTTGTATGGAACTGTCGTGTGTCGAAACACTATCAGAGCGTTGTCAAGCGAGCTTCTGAATGTAAACAAAAAACACCCCATCTGGTGACCGAAGCTTCGGAGCAATGATTCACTTCTAATGCGGGATTGGCCACTCCTTCCTTTCTTACATCCATGGATAAAATCCATCCCACCATGTACGAAAGCAAGATAAAAAGCCAGCTGATCAAGAAGAAAAAGATAAAATCTGACCTTTTAGGCGTGTGTGTATTTTTGATGTGTATTTAATTATGGCAAAGCACACGAGGGCTATCTGCCTAAGGGGGGGATGCCTTCGTCGAGGACTTTCTAAGGGAAACTGGCTCGTATACACGTTGCACATGGGGAAAACTACGAAAACGCCCATGCAGCCAGCCCGTTCGCGGGATTCGAACCTCGGACCGAACTACCAGTGTTCAGCGACTTTACCGCTCGGCCGCTGGTGGGCCCTGACCTTTTAGGAAAAGTCGTAACCAGAAATGCGGAATTAGAATTAGTAACACAGAAAATAATAGCATTTAAAGTAAATCATACTGCTTTAACGTGTAAAAAACGAAAGCTAAAAATTACGTAAAACAAAGCTGCAATTTTAATTTGCAATAGTCTCTTAATTCTTCATTTTAATTTGGCCATTTCCACCTTTCTGTTCTAAAATTAGTAATTGCTTATAATAAACCTCTTTAACTGCATCATTTCAAAATAGTGTGTGTGATTATGGCAAAGCCTCGAGGGCTATCTGCCTAAGATGAGGGATGCCTTCGTGGAGGACTTTCTAAGGCAAACTGGCCTGTATACACGTTACACATGGGGAAAACCACGAAAACGCCCATGCAGCCAGCCCGTTCGCGGGATTCGAACCTCGGACCGAACTACCAGTGTTCAGCGACTTTACCGCTCGGCCGCTGGTGGGCATCATTTCAAAATAAATTGCCGTCTTATGACTTTTATATAACGCTGGTGACGCAGGTGTTTTTTTTTTTTTTTTTTTTTTTTTTTTTTTCAATTGAAACTCAGCTAGCTAATGATAATCTTAAAGCGCTATTCATTAGCCAATCAAATAACACCGAAATCTAAACTGACTTTCTCTGAACTAAGATTTCGCCTTGTACATCGCATTTGCTTTCTGCTCATTTAGCGAGTTAGACACTGCCGCCCTGCTGTCTTCTTAATATAATGATATTAAAAGTTCTAGAAGGTGCGCATTTGTCACGCCAAGTTATTTGTGGCTGCAAGTGTCAACTACAATGAAAAAGAATGATGTGTAATAGTCACTTAATTTAATTTGGATATTTTACCTTTACTTCTTTTGAGTAACGCTGGTGGCGCTACCAGTTCGCAAACAGAAATTCAAACAAGTAATATCGAAATTTTCAACATCTTTTCTACTTTTAAACTAGGCTCCACTTTGAAATACGTCGCTTTTCGCTTCTGCTTCTCTTGCTAGCTGGCTTGCGATTTTCTCCGTCTTTTAAATTATATTGTAAAAATGCAACAAGTTCGCTTATTTCGCCTTAGATTTGCTTAATGAAATATGTGTCAAACATGAATAAAAAGGAATATTTTAATTCTGTCACATCTGCAACTATTTCATGCTTCAGCATCTGCATGCCTAGTTAATCTGCATGCAATAGTTGTAGAATTATCAACAATTTAAAAGTTTAAGTGACGAGTTAAGCCTAACGAACGACCATTTGTTTATATTTGAAACTCAGTAGAATAGTGAATTAAGTCAAGTTCTGCACCTCCAATGTCGTTTTGGCGAAGGAGACTAAAATAAAACCTTCAGTTTTGTGCACCGAAAAATCTGCCTTCTAGCCGGCTGGCCGAATTGCTTGTTTTTGTCCAGAAACTCTACATTTTATTGTAAACAAAATTTTTAACTGTTTTATTTGTATTTAAGATTTTATGTTTTTCCAAAGTTTTCAATTTTTAATGAAGATGTTTTGAATTTTAGAATTTTAGAGTTTTTATGTATTTTTATGATTCGAAGTACTTAATTTTTATCAGATATAGAAAACGAATTCTAACGAATTTTTGATTAACAAATTCAACCATTTCAAAGCGAGCAATGGCAACGTTGTACAGAAAAAAAAAAAAAAAACTTTTTATCTCCAGCGCGCCAGACTGTGTATCTCAAATTCTAAAGATATGCTCATTTAAAAATTATTTTGAGAGTTTGCTCTTGAAGTGAATTCTATGGTTTAAGTGCGAGGAACATGATATTTAATAAATAAAGGTAACACACAAAATATTTTTTTTAAAAATACCCTTTTGGACGTAAAATTTGAAACCTTTCATATTTTTTCATTTAAATATTTTTTTATCCTGTTGAAAAAAATTTCTGCAAGCTGCGAGCTGTTTTCAGTTCGTGCATGTGTCTCGCATGCAATTTCAGTTTGAGACCATTGGTTTTAAAATAAACGCATTCAACCACTATTCCACAATCCGTTCTGGTAATAAAACTGTAAATCGGGTATATTTGTTAATTCACTGAACGCCGATGTGGTCAAAGCTCCACATCGGCAAAGAAGATTATTCAGCTTGGGGAGAAGTAAACTCTGTGAGCAAAACTTAACGGCGTGGTTTAGAATTATATTCGCTCAAAGAAAAACATCAAAATTTTCGTCCTTTTCGAAGAAAAATAATTGTATTTATCGAAACTACGTACGCGCATACACAGTAGTTTACGAGGCTGTAAGCGCAAATCGCAGATGCGTCCAGAGATACCTCACAAAAATCTTAAAAATTCTCCTCCAATATATTTCTTCGATTATCTGTTTTACAGTAAGGTTCATAAGACGTACCTCGCCTAAAAAGAGGAATGCTTTCGTGAAGGATTTTTTTATGGAAAACTGGCTCACATTCGCATTACGAATGGGAAACCATGACCACTGCCATGCAGCCATCCCGTTCGCCGGGGTCAGCCGTGACCTCTCGAAGATCACGGGTCAGCTCGAGAGGTCTTATCTCTCTGTCGTGCTCTATCCACTGTTGGACTGCAATGGGCATAGACTTCTGCAGGCCGGAATAGGGCACATGCAATAAACACAATTGGCATAAAAGCGTCTTACAACTGTGAAGTCTCTAGATGGTTGCAGGGCCAGGGTAATACCCGAGTAGTCATAGAAAGCCGTCCGGGTGCCTTGTCCTGCTGTCACCTGTCACCTGTATCCACTGTTACATGTCAGTAACACGAATCTTATTATTGATAAGCTTGTGACCAAAGAGAAATCCCTGGAATTCCCTAAAATTTTATAAAAAGAACAAGAATTTGTGACAAGGGTATTTTGACTACCGTATTTACTTGCCTAATAGTCGCACTTTTTTTGCAAATTTGTCATTGTGAAAGACTAGGTGCGACTACCATGCGAGGAAATCTACTGTATAATATTGTACAATTTTGACTATTTATCTGCTTCAAAATGGGGGGGGGGCGTCTATTACGTGAGGGCGCCTATTACGCAAGTAAATGTGGTAATAACATTTGCAGTTATTATTCAAAATATTGTTGTCACAAATTCACATTCATTTTATAAAATTTTAAGGAGCTTTTAGGAAAATATATTTTGAATTTGACAAGACATTTGAAGTCTCTATGGGGAACATGTAACCCCTTGAGAGTGCGTCTTAAGGTGGCGGATAGGGGATGCCTCCAATGGTTTTTTTCATGGAGGTAGGAAAGGAAGGAGGGGCCAGTCGGCACTAGAAGTAAGCACTACTTTGAAGCTTGGGTCACCAGATGGGGTGTTCTTTGTTTACATTCAGAAGCTCGCTTGACACGGTTCTGATAGTATTTCGACACATGACAGTTCCATACAAATCGAAAAAGGGACACTTTCGCATGAAAGAAATATTCATAGTGTGATGGATAATAGCAATTTGAATAGTTTAGTGACATTTACGCAAAAATCACATCTCGGTTATTTTTCGATAACTAACAACAGCGCGATTTTGATTATGAATTTGTTTTATAAAATTCTAAGCTGTTGAACTACAGAAATATAGATTTTAAGAAAAATGTTATGCTTAAAGAATGAAAAATACCTTACGGTACATTTAAAATTGTATACGTCTTTCGATACCCTTGATAGAGTATTCGCTACTTTTATTTTATTTCCCAAACGCCAAAATGTTTTAAATAAAACAAATTTTTTTCACATCCATATATTATTGTTGCATATTATTGCAAAAAGCATGTATCTGCCTTTGACTTATACTTAAAATTATCTTTCGATACCCTTGATAGAGTATTCGCTACTTTTATTTTATTTCCCGAACGCCAAAATGTTTTAAATAAAACAAATTTTTTTCACATCCATATATTATTGTTGCATATTATTGCAAAAAGCATGTATCTGCCTTTGACAAAATACATAAATATTCATTAAATTATTTATAAATGTATTTGAAATGAAGAATTTATTCACTTATAAACAACTGTGAAAGTACTGTGAAGAAATCTAATTATTAAATGTATCTAATTTATAATGATTATAAATGTTATCTAAATATATAATAACCTTAATATTGAATTGTAAACATAAATTGAAATCCTATTCACAAATACGTTATGAAACTGTTTAAGCAAGAATTGTTCGTATTGGAAAGCAATCTGTTAAAAGGTATTGTAAAGCAAATGTTATGAGATGCGCACTTAAGAATGTAATAAAGAGTTTTGGAATATGTATTGTTGAAATGAAGGGTAAAAAAAAATCTGATAAGTATAATTAAAAGAATTATTCCCCTTACATTTTATAATAACTCAGTTACAAGTTTTAAATAATACTTAAAAAAAAAAAAAACTTATTTAATTTCCTTTCAGAAATTTTCAGAGAAAGCCAAGTACTATTTAAAGTATTTCGCTAATTCCTAATAATTCTCTAATTTAAAATGAACCGAATAGAGCATTAATTATAAATTGGCTTATATTTTTCGATTTAAAAGATGCCTCAGAAGCCAAAAAATCATGTCATATTTAAGAAAGTAATTTATGAAGAAGCTCTATAAATAGAAAAGAAATAATGCATAATTTTAATATTAATAATACAATAAACTTTGATCTTAATTTTTGTACCTTAACCGAATAAAATCGAATTACCTTAATTTTTTTTCTAATGTAATTAACAAAAACTTGTGAAAATATTTCATTCAAATTAAAACATTCTGAGAAAACTGTCTTGTGAAAAGTATAGCATTTAATTCCGTTCAGAATGAAATGTTGTTTAAAAATGTGTTACGAAGTAAAGGCAGTGTTAAATTAAATTAAGGTAAATTAAATTATTACATATATTAAAATTTAAGCAAAAGTAATACTTTTCACTTTAACTTTCGTATGGTTGAAAATGGATTTAACCATTCCAATAATTTATACAACGAAAGATTCTGATCTCAAGAACAAGAGGATTTAGGATTAAAGCTTACAAACCATGAGCCCAGCGCTGTAAGAAAAGTAATCTTACACAATAAAAATAAATTTTAATCAATAAAAAAGTGTAATGTTGCTCGATTAACTGTAAACGCTTTTTAAAAAACAGTTCGCTTAATTCCTATTATTTTCCTTCAAGCTTACAGAATTTATCAAACTCGAAATGGCATCAAGTGTTGTAGCAGAAAGTTTTACTAAGAAATAAAAGCATTTGTAAATATTTATATGCTTTTTTTTTTTTTTTTTTTTTTTTTAAGTACACACACACAACACACAAAAACAAAGTTTAATAAAAAAGAACTGAAATAGGTTATCATTACTTATTGTCAAATTTTGTTCCACTTGAAAAGGTTTCATAATTTGTAACCCAAAAGGGACGTCCCGAATGGGATATTTAGTCTCGAAACAGTGTATCAATTTTTACATTGTTGCCAGCAAATATTATCGTTCTTTATTATATTAAAGAAATTAAATAATGAAGAATGTGCATGAATGCATGCATGTTTCTGGCATTGTGAAAAATCAACGGTATCTAGAGCCATCGAATTTTGAATAACGTAGTTCTCCACCCGAACACGGGCACCTGGTAGCTCGAATTTTTAATTTCGAATTTGTTTTATTATCCATTTCATATTTTGTAAATCTTTAATGAATTTTCGATTAACAAACTCAACGATTTCAAAGCAAGCAGTGGCAACACTGTAAGGAGCGAAACATTTTTTTTTTTTTTTTTTTTTATCTCCAGCACTCGAGACGGTCTATCGGGAATTCTAAAGATATGCTGTTTTTAAATATTTTGTGATTTTTGCTATTTTTGAATCGAATTTTATGTGACGTAAGCGCTAAGAACGTGATATTTAATAAAGAAAGTAAATACACAAAACGTTAATAATAAAAAGACCAAAAAATGGAAATTTGTGAAGCCATATTACAGTCAGAAAACTGAACGTTGATATGATGAACTGAGCAAAGGCTGAAGGAGAAAAAAAAAAAAAAAAAAAAAAAAAATGTATGCTTACACTTAACGCTGCATCGGGAATTCTAACTGTATCCTGCTATACTCATTTTAAAATTTTTGTAATTTTGCTTTAGAATTGCATATGACGTAAATTCAAAGAAAATTATGCTTAATAATAAAGCTAAAAAGGCAATGACAAAACAAAGGAGAATTGTAGAAATGAGTGTAAAAGCAGCTGGTCGACTGTGAGCTAGACGAGAGCGGAAAAATCCTTAACAAACCCTTTTCGGGCGACCATTAAAATCTGAAACCTTTCAGATTTTCTTTCTTTTCTTTTAATTAAGTAAGTTATTTAATGGTTAATTCAACATATTAAAATAAATATCAGCACGAAAATTTAATGTTTGGTTGCCAATACCTTTAAATCTCAGTATAAAATCAAAAGAACATTCTAGCAGCAGTCAACATTTAAATTGTCGACACAAAATAAATATAAATTTAAGTTTTTTTTCCTTTGCGCCATTATTATTGTTGTTTACGCATATTTTGGTGAATATTCAGTTAGGAATAGTTAAAATTTAATCAAAAAATTTGCTTCGTTGACAAAATTTTCATTTTGTTAAGGAAAAGAAGTGCTTTCAGATTGTGCATTTGGATAGTATTTCAATATGAGTTTGATAACTACTGTACTATGTTATAATCTCTCTTTCTAGAGTAATCTATACTACTATGGTTCAGATATCCATAGCTTAACAACACGAGGAGCAAGAATTAAGACGACCAAACAAGATTGCATGAAAGGTCGAATACAGACGGAACTACATACCTAATGAAGCTCATTAATGAAGTCAGTGAAAAAAAAAAAAAAAAAAAAAAAAAAAGGCATACCATCCATTCAAAGAGACAGCCACCCGATGTTTCGAACGCTAATTCCAAACATCGTGAAAGAAGAAATTTGTGCACCTGCAGTTCCTAAATACAAGTGAAATCATTATCGCGACAAGATGAGAAAAGAGACGAAAACACGTGAAAAGATCCTCTACTGGATGTAAATGACGCTAATTTCTGCGTTTTTTGCCAGCGTTAGAGTTCTCTTTTCACGGATAATTTCGACCAGACTTTGGTTGGTGATGATTTCTACCCACTATTAATCATGCTTGTATGGCAACGTGCTGCTTAAAAAGAAAACAATAGCTGATATGATAGATCACTTATTAACCTCGATTTGCTCACAAAGTACTTTTATAATGCCTTGAACTATTTAAAAAAAAAAAAAAAAAAAAAAAAAAAGTCTGAAATGTTTCAGATTTTAAATTACGTCCAAAGGGGCGTTTTTTAACATTTTGTGTGTTACCTTTCTTTATTAAATATCATGTTCCTCGCACTTAAACCATAAGATCCAGTGCAACAGCAATATCGCAAAATAGTTTTAAAACGAGCATATCTTTAGAATTTCCGATACAGAGACTCACGCGCTGGAGATAAAAATGTTTTTTCTGCACAACGTTGCCATTGCTCGGTTTGAAATCCTTGAGTTTGTTAATCAAAAATTCGTCAAAGTTTTAAAAAATAGGAAATCGATCATAAAACAAATTTCAAATTTCAAATTTGGTCTTCCACATGCTCATATTCGTTGGAGGATTACGTTATTCAAAATTCGATGACTCTATGTACCGTTGTTTTATCACAATACGAGAAATATACATACATTTATGCAGATTTTTCATTATTTAATTTCTTCAAATATAATGCAGGACTCTAACATTTTGTGGCAACAGTTTGAAAAGTGAACCGACATTTATGAGTCCGACGCAAAATGCCAAAACGAAACTAATAGTCCTTCGGGATTCAAATCCCTTTGGACTAAAAAGAGAAAAGAAAAGAAAAACAAGAAATTAAATAGTTCTTTTGGTTCAGAGATATGCTTTGTATCTCCATTTTTTAATTGTTATTTCCACCAACGTCTTAATTTGATTAATAACGTTACTTCCACCAACGAAAATAATTTGATCTTTAATGAAAAATTTTTCTCTCCCCCCCCCTTAAATACTGAATATTGTAGTTCAGATATATTTCCGATATTATATACTTCCTTTCTTTCCAATTCTGAGAATACGTGGATGATGTAATTCACAGATTTTCCACTTAATATTACTGAGTTTTACCAATTTCTTTTATTTTTTCTTTTGTCCCCTATTTTTCTTCGATTTTGGATTCTCCGATGTAACTTCTGATTCTAATGCTTTTAAAACTGGATTCGGTTGCAGAGACCAGAGCGGGTGCAGTCGCATCGCGCGGCAGAATATAAAAGCTAGTTTGGTTTATGTCATTATAGCCAAGCCTCGAGGGTGTTTGCTTAAGGGGAGGGATGTTTTTGTGCAGGACCTTTGTAAGGGAAACTGGCTCGTATACACGTTTCATATGGAGAAAATCACTAAAACACCCATGCAGTCAGCCCGTTCGCGGGATTCGAACTTCGGGCCAAACTACCAGTGTTCAGCGACTTTTACCACTCAGCCGTTGGTGGGCCATTTAAAAGTTGGAGAATTCGCACCGGGTGCCGGTACTACTCGTGTGTTCCCTCTGAGGAGGCATGGTATTCGCGTTACACATGCAAGTAAACGGGGACCTACGTATTCACGCAACTTCTTTGGTGCAATTTGGCGACTTTTTACGGCGAAAATGTAGAATTTACTTATCGGGAGCAAGTTGGCGGTTTTTGCGCCTTTTTTTTAGAAAGATTCTCAAGCTATCGGTATAGTAAGTCGGTAAACATTATCAACATATGAGGAAAAAAAAAAAAAAAAAAAAAAAAAAAAAATTAAATACTAATTTTAATTAATAAATAAGGATTACATGATACATTAAAAAATAAAGCACTTATATTTTTATTCAAATCTCTCTCTATTTTTTTTTTTTCTGTATCTTCTCCCGAAACACACTGCGATTTGTTTTCGTTTAAAAAAACATCAGAGAACTGCGGAGCCTCGGTTTCACGCAAACTTCGGCAACAGTAGCTAACTAGGGTGTGTGTGTGTGATTATGGCAAAGCCTCGAGGGCTGTCTGCCTAAGGGGAGGGATGCCTTCGTGGAAGACTTTCTAAGGGAAACTGGCTCGTATACACGTTACACATGGGGAAAAACACGAAAACGCCCATGCAGCCAGCCCGTTCGCGGGTTTCGAATCTCGGACCGAACAACCAGTGTTCAGCGACTTTACCGCTCGGCCGCTGGTGGGCCTTTTTGTTGAAAGACAGTCCAGAGTAATTTCCAAGGAGTGCACAGAAAGTTGGTTTGCGATACCACAGGTTTTCCTATGACATGCAAGCCCACCAGCGGCCGAGCGGTAAAGTCGCTGAACACTGGTAGTTCGGTCCGAGGTTCGAATCCCGCGAATGGGCTGGCTGCATGGGTGTTTTCGTCGTTTTCCCCATGTGTAACGTGTATACGAGCCAGTTTCCCTTAGAAAGTCCTCCACGAAGGCATCCCTCCCCTTAGACAAATAGCCCTCGAGCCTTTGTCATAATTAAATAACCTAACCTAACCTAACCTATGACATGCAAATATGACAAGTCTGCTTGGCCGCTGGTAAGCCTGAAGTTATACATATCAGCTTATTAAAATGACTCCGGCAAATTAGCCATTTACTTAGGTGTTTTTGTGTTTATCGCCATATATAAAATGAATACAATTTAGTTTCCCTTAGAAAGTTCTTTTCAAACACATCCCTCCCTTCAGCAGAAAATTCTGTTGCCATCCAGACAGTATAGTGGTTTGTGAATCTGACACCGGTTCGAATCCCGGTGAAGGCATGGGTGTTTGTAAGCATATCATGTCTATGCAGGAAGGGAGACACTCAAAATAAAAAGCGAGCCGAAATCCTCTCGAGAGGTTGGTAGCAGAGGAAGAGGGATGAGAAACCCTTGGACCACCCCACGGGGTTGTTATCCCCGGAATTCCAAATCGGTGCGGAAATTTAACAGTTAGTTGGGTTACAGCAATACCTGATTACCTATGGTACTACAAATGTGTTGGCCTAGATTCTACCTGTACCTCTTTACTCTTTTACCTGTACCCCTACCTTCTTTATCACTCTTGGCCAAACATTCTCACATACTTTAGATTTGTTACCATTTTCACTTTCTGAATTAACGTAATAAGATTTATTGTAATTTGCAGACAAATTGAATGAAAAATTCTCCACTAATAGCATTTATTTGAAAAAAAAAAAAAAAAAAAAATACAAGTTCAACTTTTTTCTATTGGGAAAATAAAACCCAGTCAACAGCATAAACATCAAAATGTCAGCCCCCTAATGAGAATCCGGTATTAGTCGCAAAGGTGGTGTATTTAATTATGGCAAAGCACACTAGGGCTATCTGCCTAAGGGGAGGGATGCCTTCGTGGAGGACTTTCTAAGGGAAACTGGTTCGTATACACGTTACACATGGGGAAAACCACAAAAACACCCATGCAGCCCGCCCGTTCGCGGGATTCGAACCTCGGACCGAACTACCAGTGTTCAGCGACTTTACCGCTCGGCCGCTGGTGGGCCATTTAGTCGCAAAGGAAAAAGTTGATTGATTAGTTTTTGTGCTTAAAACATTAATATGATTTCAAATATTTCAATTATTTAACATTTCTATCGATGTTTTATTGGCTCAACTAAAGTAATTGGAGCGCAAATAAGTAAGTAAAAAACTTAGATTAGGTTAAGTTATTTGAATATGGCAAAGCATGAGGGGTATGTGTCTATGGGAGGGATGTTTTCGTAAAGTACTTTCTAATGGAAACAAAGCTATCTTCTTGTATTCGCATTACAAATAAGGAAAACTTAAGACTGCAGTCTAAAACCTCGATGAATTTTCGGAGCAAATTTCTGATTCTAGCATAGTAGCTTTTATTTTCCAATACGACTTCCTTTTATTTATTTATTAAACTTCTAGATATGTTAAACTATCTCGAAAATAAGCTGCGACGATGAATATTTATGTTAGCCGAAATAATTACCGATGTAAGTGTAACAGTGACATCAGAAAGAGCCCTTGGCTAATCTTTGGAATATGGTAACAGGTAGTTTCGCGACATTTTGGTAAGGCGATAAAGGTTACTAGGTAGGACTTTAGCAATAATCTGAGAAGTACACAGTTCGAATCACAGATTATTTTGTCTCAGAGAAATGAGAGATCATGAGATATGTCATGTGACATTTTCCGGAAAATTCCGATCGTGATTTTAGCTAATAAGCACTTAGAAACAATTTCGCTGTTAAAGTGCAGAATCGACCACTTATTTGTTTGGCGCATTTTACAAGAGTAAGAAGAATTGTATTTTTGTCAATTTTCTTTGCCTTTTTAAGTGAAAACAGGTCGATGTGTACATGGATAAAGTCAAGCGTGTGCGCAATGCTATTTTTGTGCAATTCTGGGATGATTTTTTTAAGTGAAAATAGGTCGACGTGTACATGGATACCGCGTATGTGCAATTCTTAAAAACGCGCGAAGCAGTGGGCGATTCTGCACTTTCTCCCAATTTCGCACCTAATCTTCGTCATGATTAAGCACTTTTGTTCCATAAAAGTTCTAGCATAAGCGTAATTCGGCTAGCAGATTGTTGAGAAAGAAAAAAAAAAAAAAAAAAAAAGCACCTTTAGTTTGTGAAAACAAAATGGCGTCCAAAAAATAATAAAAAAAAAAAACCTAGCAGGTTGCTGTAGCAGGGTTGGTCGCCAAATTTCGCCAAGTTACCATAATCCGAAGATTCACCGAGCCCTTTTAAAACTTATTGAGTAAATTACAATATCAAATTTAACAACGTATTAATAAAGACAACAATTAGCTGGATTCATAACGTATATCAAAATATAGGAAAACTACACAGTTGTTCTATTCAGTATTTTAAGTTTTCGACTCAATTTTTAAATTTGAATAAAATGGAGCAATATTTATTTGTAAAAGATGTTAATAAATAACACGAATGAAAAAAAATAAACAAACTACAAATACGCATATACACTCCTCAGCGTACCTAGTAAATGAACAACTGTCTAGAATGAAATATCCTGTCGTTGTTATTTCTCTCAACGTTGCCAACTAAATTGACATGGAATGGGGAGATATAAATACTATTAATCCGTGTTAAATTTCATGCATATTTAATATTTTACTGTATGTGTATTTAAAATGTGACATTACTGCAAATTTTGTGATTTTTTTAACTGAAGCAGTCTGACTTTTGGATCACTAAGCCATTCCAATGCAAGATTTGAAAATTCTTGAAGGGCTTTCTCGAAAGTAGTAGTCGAACTTACATCCACTAGCTATCAGCTTCCGTTAACCATAACCATGGCGGCTACGGACGAAACTTCAAGATTTGTTGAGGTGTATAACAAAGAAGTCTATTCTAACCTCCTTGGTATATAATGGCTTTTAGGAGCTCCTAAGGAGTTACATACAAGAAAGAACTTTCACCTATGACTATTTGCTCATGCATCCTGTTGACACGTCATAACTCACAGCTGGCTATAACAGCACACATTATTCAGTACGAATGTACTGAAGAACTTAACGAATCCACATAAGGCTATACAATGAAACAAGTTCAGGTGGGGAAGACGTAATTGTGTGTGTGTGATTATGACAAAGCCTCGAGGGCTATCTGCCTAAGGGGAGGGATGCCTTCGTGGAAGACTTTCTAAGGGAAACTGGCTCGTATACACGTTACACATGGGAAAAACCACGAAAACGCCCATGCAGCCAGCCCGTTCGCGGGATTCGAACCTCGGACCAAACTACCAGTGTTCAGCGACTTTACCGCTCGGCCGCTGGTTGGCGAAGACGTAATTGACTGGCTTTATAACGTATATGCAGTCTATTCCATTCTATTCCCACATGCACTAGAAAATTTTATTCCTTCATTTACCTGTCTATACATGATTTCCCCTTCTGAACTGCCTGGATTTTTGTACTTATTAGTCCAAAGGAGCAATTTGCCCTATTAATTTCGTTTTAGAATTTTTTACTTCCAAAGGGGCAATTTGCCCAGAAGGACTATTAGTTTCATTTTGGAATTTTGCGTTGATTCACTATAAATGTCGGTTCACTTTTCAAATGGTTACCACCAAATATTAGAGCCCTGTATTATATTTAAAGAAATTAAATAATTAAGAATTCGTATACATGCATGTATGTTTCTTGCATTGTGATCCAACAGCGGTACTTAGAGCCATCCAATTTTGAATGACGTACGTTTCCACCCAACTGGAAGACCAAATCATTGAAAGGGCATCTGGAAGACCAAATTTGGAATTTGTTTTATTATCTGTTTCATATTTCGTAAAACTTTTAACGAATTTTTGATTAAAAAACACAACGATTTACAAGCGAAGAATGGCAAAACTGTACGAAAAAATTTTTTTTTTATCTCCATCGCGCAAGACTGTGTATCGGAAATTCTATAGACATGCTCATTTCAAAATTATTTTGCGATATTGCTGTTGAACTAAATTTTATGGTTTAAGCGCAAATAACATAATATTTAATAAATAAAGGTAACACACAAAACGTTAAGAAAAACGCCCTTTTGGACGTAATGTAAAATCTGAAAGCTTTCAGATTTTTTTTTCTTTTTAGTTACTATTCAGTTTTAGATCTTTGACTGCCTTATTGGACCACACGATCATGAGCAAGCCAAGAATTCTCCTATAAGGTGTGCATTTGTTTAGAATACATTTTTGTATTTGTTTAGAATTTTTGCAAAATATGAAATCAATAATAAAACAAATTCCAAACTTAGCCTTCCAGATGCCCATTTTCTAGTTTTGGTCTACTTTTCTCAAAATTTAATGTCTGTAGGTACCATTGTTTTTTTCAAAGTGAGAGAAACATAAATTCATGCAGAATCTTCATTATTTAATTTGTTTAAATATAATGCAGGGCTCAAATATTTGGTGGCAACAATTTGAAAAGTGAAACGCCATTTATAGTGAACAAGGCAAAATGATAAAATGAAATTAATTAAGTCTTCTGGGCCAAGAAAAATTCCCTATCTATCTAAATATATCTCTTTTTTTTTTTTTTTTTAAATAGGTATTTATGATTGAGTGACAGAGGTTTACATTACATTCACAGGAAAAAATTTTCATTTTTATATCTTTCTAGGGTATTCAGTATAAACAGAATATGTAAAGAGCATAGCATACACATAGTTTAAATGCTGTTAAATCTGTTTTACATTATATAAAGAGTTGCACTACTTTTAAAGTATTGCTCAGAAAACAGAATTATTATCTGAACATTATTATCTTTGTGTTTTTCTTAGAAATAAATTTCAGTCATAATTAGAGACGTTTTGATTCTTGTATTTATATGGTATTTTAATATCTTAATGCATATATTCTGAATCTGTAATATTCTTATCACTAGTTACATTCTACATTTATTGAAATTCTCTTGACTTTGAATTTGTATTATGGATTTTTTCATACTGATTATTAATTAATTTAATATTATCAATTTCCAGATAAAAGAAAATAAGTTTAACAGGAATCATACAGTGTTTATATGAGACTTAAAATATAATCAATATATCCAAGTGTTTTTGTAATTTCCAATTACATGATCATGACTTAGTTTCCTTAGAATATATTCCACAAAGCCATTTCTCCCTTAGGCTGATAGCCATCATGTGCTCTGCTATAACCGATCATGTCCTTCAAGACAGCAAGTATATTTCAAACTAATTTTATATTACTTCAGAATTTAAGTACTTTAGTTTTATTATTAACAAACCACTAGAAATTACTGCTTTGTATCATAAAAAAAAAAAAAAAAAAAAAAACATAAATACTTTTTCATCAGAAGATGTCTTTTAGCTGATAAAAACTTCAATATAAAATTTGTATTTAATTATTTTTTGCAAAAATTACTTTCTCAGAAAAGTTAAATGCGTAACAAGTTGAGGAATCTGTTTTGATACTCGAAATAATAATCAAAGTTTGTGTACCTTGAGATGTAGTTATTGAATATATATAAGTAAGAAAAGTAGTCAGCATTTTAAATCTCAGTAAGTTCCTAAAATATCCAAGTAATAAAAATGAATGTATGTCATATTAAATACAGTTTAAAAATAAATATTCACATCAACATGCATGACGATTGTAAGAAACTTCCACGATAAAAAGTCCTCAAATATATATTCTACTTTTTCTATTTCTTCAACCTTTTTTCTAAATTTATTACAGTAAGTAATTATTTGAATTGAGTTATTGAATTTAGTAAATTTATTACAGTAATACCTGCAATGAATTATCAAAAATTATTTGATTGTCAAATCTGTTTCCTATATAATTGGAGTTCAAAAGTCTAACACATTCTTTGCATCTCAAAATATACTACTTATCTGGAGTTCTATATATCACAACTTAAAAAAGTTCTGTCTGCCTCAAAATATATAATTTGAAAAATAAATGACACTTTTCAATAATTATCAGATAACCACAATTTTAAAATATTTTCTGGAAACGTGTGCATCTTTGCTCTAAATAAAATTCAAAATAACAGAAAAAAATAAAATAAAAAAAATATGTACCTTACCTCAAATTCAATAACAAAGTTCTTCGATTAGCTAAGATTACTACAAAGGTAGAATAATAATGCACAAATCATGATTAAAATTCTAATTCTGTAAATACAATATATATAAGATTTGGTTAACTACAAAGAAAGCAAATATTTTAGTTCATGTAAAACTTTTTTTGACATCTTGATAAAATTTTTCTTTGAAAGGGGGAGAAAAAAGACAATTTTCTTTAAAATGAAATTAACTTTTTATTTCAAACAAAACACATGCACACAGGAAAATGTTAAAACACTGATTTTTATCCATAACATGACATACTTTTTTTTTTCTTTTTATAGTTTTTCTTATATTTGCACTTCACGAATGTTAACAATAAACAACAATGATGATCGAAAGGCAACACGGCCTTGACCTATATTTAATTCACAAATTTGAAGACAAAATACTTTTTTTATAGATTTCATGCTTGTAAATGAATGGTGTATATATATATTTAAGTTATAAATATCAAACATTAGAATATTCTCTCAATCAGGAGTGTTTAAATTCTCTCAAAAGTGGCTTGTTCAATTAAGACGGTTGACATACGGGGCATGCTTTCGCTTAATGAATTATGCAACTTAAATAACAACAATCAGTAATAGTCATATACATATATACAAACAGATTTAAAAAAAAAATTAATTACAGTGTTAGATGAGAAATAAAACTGCTGTTAATTTTACATAAAAAATTCTTGTAAATTACTAACTTATTAAATAACAAATAACTGCTTAACAAATTACAATTTCATAAATTAACTAATGCAATTGCATGCCCCCACATGCCAAATAAAAAATTAATAAAATCTCTTAACATATATAGCTTCTTATAACTGTAATTAACATTTCAAAAAATAAACTAGACTTTTATCAAAAACTTTGAGCTGAATACGATATCCATCAAAATATATATCATATATACATACACATCTAATTACTTATATATTACATATAAGGGAAAAGGGGGAATGTTCATGAGTTGTTTACAGATGAACACCTCTGTAATATGGAACTATCAACCATATTTCCTTAATGCCACACTTATGACTACATCACTTCTAAAAGCACAGACAAATTTAATCATTATGATTTAAATTCTGTACTGAAATGAATATTATGCATAATTATTAAACTTGGCAAATCATTTATTGAGAATGTTTTTCTTTTAGTAATCAGGTAACTTAGGCATAAAATTAAATATATTTTATATATATTACACTTGAAATATTGGCACAAACAAGAGTAATTTTTTAAAAATAATACTTTTTTTAACATCACACACTACCACTAATTTTTCTTTTAACAAATATTGAATAATTTTTAAATTGTATCCCTAAATCCTTAAAATATTCAATAATGTAAATTCAAATAATAATTTATTATTTCCCACTTCAAATACTCTTAAAAAAACTCCTCTAATACAAAGAGTGAAAATACTTTGAAAAATTTAATGCATTAGCTCGCAGTTACTACTTACTTTTTTTTATAAAGTCATTATTTAAATATACTTTCTGAAGGCAAAATATTCAAAAACAATTTTCAGCATATTAAAAAAAAGGATTTAAATATTGTAAAGTTTAGAGAGCTGACTTATTAAATGCAGGTTAGGTATAAATTACATGATGCATAAAAATTCCATAAATAAAAATACGAATACATGCACTATATTAAAGCACTTGTACCCAAACAGATGTAGAAAAAAATGATTAAAAACATAGATAATGGTGTTCAATAACTACAGAAAATACAGCTCTAAACACATGCATTCACAGATGTTATGATATTTTCCCATTGCACAGCTTTAATATAAATTACAGGACAATGATACATACAAATGGCAAAGACAATTCACATAAGTTTAACTATTTACTTCAAAAAAACGAGTCTACCCAAGTTCTATGAATGTTTTGTTTTCGCTTAACAATGCAGCTTTTTTTAATTCTCTCAATTTAAAAATCGTGTAAAAACAAGCACCATGTTTAGGCATTTTGATTTAGATAAACATGACAATATATTTTAAGAAATATATTTACTTCTGGATTTAAAAACTTTTTTTTCGTTTTAAAAATTGCACCAGCAAATTCTCTCATCAAAAAGTTAAACTTTTCACAAAAACAACATAGAGTTCTAATCTACTTATATTACAATTCAGGGCTTCTGAAACATTTTATCACATATTTACTATAAAATCCATTGCCCATAACATGAAGAAACACGGGAGGCACCACATCACGATATCATTGAAACAAAATATTACATTAACCACTGCCATGAAATATTCTTTCATATCGGGCAATCTAAAAGGATGGGATAGAGTAAATGTATGGAACTGGAACACACAAATGTCTTAAATTATTTCTTGAGCGTTTTTTCAAATTGAATTTTAACCGCACGTCAGATTTGAAAAAAAATAAATAGCGAACCACTTTGTCCGTTACGCTGTACAGTACACTGGCAACAGGCAGAAACCATTGCAAAACGCATATATCAAACAAATACACTAGAATCAAATATCCTTGAACAGAACGATTATCGTGGTACGCTTGGAGAAAGAAAAAGTTACTGTTACTGCTCCCGCTGGCGGAAAAAAGGATGACAACAAAACAGCAGACGACGCTCCAGCTAGGCCTACATCGGTATCCGGAAATTTCGCCGATTTGCAGGGCCGAGGATAAAGTGCGTGGCGGCAATCCGACGTTTACTGCCGAGTTACAAGTCCTGCATACCATGGAAAGAAGTATCCATATGCAAAGTTTTTGCCAGTTCGTTGTCCACGCTGTTGGGAGACACCCCTCCCACATTGGCTAGAAGAGATTTCAGAACATTTAATTCTTTGGTCAGCAGTTCGACGCGCTTGCGCAAAAAATCGTTTTCTCTTACCAATTCCGAAACTTTGCGCTCAGTTTCTCTTGAACGTAACTTCGCTTTTTCCCGCGACTTCCGCACAGCAATATTGTTTCTTTCTCTTCGTCGACGATATTCGTCCGATGACTTATCCACGTTCTTCTTGTTTTTGTGCTTAGAAGAAGATGAGGATGAGGATGAGGATGACAGGGACTTCAAAGATCCATTGTGCACAGGTGATGGAGTGGTAGCAGTAGACAGGTGACCGCTGGGCCGTCCAAGGTTGGGGAGGTACGTGCCCAGTACTTGGGCATTGAGGGCCGCCCCTGCACCCTGGCGATCCGTAATGGGAGGATAGGAATAAATGCTGGAGCCGTTAGTGTACGATCTTTGACTACAGCTACTTAAGTCGATATGATCTATCGGCTCACGTTTTATGGAGAGGCCTGCTTCGGCACCGTATTGATCTGTACCAAGCGTAGCTTGCTGGGGCATGGGATACCGCGCAAAAGGATGACCACCACCGGTCAGCTGACCGTGCTGCTGTAAAATATTTTGATTAGAACCGTTAAAATGGATTCTCTTTTGTCCTTGCTGCTGCTGTTGTTGTTGGTGATGTTCTCCCAAAATGTCGGAGAAGAAGTTGGACGACTCGTCAAGAGTAGCGCCCGGATGGCCGCTGTCAGGCCCTATTATGTTCTGGAGATCAAACGAGAGCTCCGGCGAATTGAGGTCCGATAAGTCCGCCACGGAACCTTCTCCCAAATCCAGAAGCCCCTTCGTGGTCAGCGAGTTGTTTTTAACACCAAGATTTAATTTGGCTTTCAAATCGTCCACCGTAGGAAAGGCCGGATCATACATATGCGGAGAACTCATGCTCTGCGCGTAGCATGGTGACAAATTACGCCTATCTAAGTCAAACCAGCTTTGTGGAGTAGCCGTCGTGTAGCACTTAAATTGCACGTCCCTTTAGTACGGGAACGTACACACTCTTGTGCAGGTAAATCACAAAATTTTCACTCCAGTAGAAACTACGCTTCTCTGATACAGCGCTGTTTAATTTTCACTGATTGCACACTGCGATAAGAAACGCGCACACGAAGCGGCAGCAAACCGGCCGCTCGAGGAGAAATAGTGGTACCACCGAGATCCAACTCCCGTGCACGCACTAACAGCGACGAAATAGTACCTTATACTTCAAGGACTAGCTTACGTATGAGGCGAGAAGAAAGCGGCTCCACAATAAACGTCAGCTATCAATCCACCTCACTTTCTCCTTCTCTGGCGCATGTGCACAACGCCATCTGCTTCCGCTACGAGAAGAATCAACAGGTTCTACTAAACTACGCGCTCGTTGGCTCCGAAATTTTCAAGCGCATTAGTTTTATCTCGAAATATTAGTGATAACTTTTTTTTCATATAATTTTCTTTATATTAATAATTGTTTAAAAAATTTAATTAAATGCTAACTCTTATTTAAAATAGCAGGAGTTGTGCACTCTTTGAGTGAAAGTGATTCGGTTTTCTACGTATCTCTGAAGCTAAATATAGGTCAAGACGTCATTTCCTAAGCTTTTGATTGGACAATGAGGGATTTACCTCCGATGACGTAACACTCTTGCTCTGAGATTTTGCTTCGTCATTGCACAGCTTGCTTTCGTCGAGAGAGAAGAGACAATGAGCTTAATCTTGAAAACGGTACAGAAAATTTCTGTATCTAATATATTTAAAAGAATCAAATAAACTGGCTGTGGAACAGCATAATTAGAATATGTAAGCGTAATCTATCAAGATTTTGATTTTCATTGTAGTTTATTTATTTAACGAATTTTAAATAAGTACAAACGAATTTAAAACAAAATTGAAGAGTACCGTATAATATAAAATAAAAAAGGGTCTGATAATGATATGTATAATAATTTTTTTATAGCAGCAGCAAAATATATTTTAAAATAATATATTTTTTTTAATTTTATTTTGGTATCTTTTTTTATAGTTGCGGGAGCAATTTAGTTTTGTGTGGCTGTAATTTTAATATTTATTTACGATAGTATTAGAATTTTGGAAGCAAGTGCTTTTTTATAAAACACTAAAAACGATTTTTACAAATACGATAACTAGTCTGATTTTTAGCAACTGGTATAATCCTATAGTCTTTGTATCAGTTCTGCAATATGACGCATGCTTATATGTATATATATATATGATAATATAAAAATTAAGCCTAAAAAATGACAACATTGGAAATAAAAAGAGTGCAAAGAAAATTTCATTTATGCAACGGAATTTATTATGCGCAACTCCTTTTATTTATTTCGCAGCTTAAATTCTAAAAACTAAAAAATAATTCTATAGTCTCAAACTCTTTTCTTTCGTCGATATCAACATTTCTAATAAAGCATTAACAATTGTGTATACTATTTTACAGTTAAAACATTCTTTTAATAATCAAATGCCATTAAATTAAATATTAACATATAACTTTAATAATGAATCTGATATTCGGCAAACTACGAAAGTCAGATGAACACGAAGGTAACTTCTACCAAAGAATCTCCTGCTTCTACGGTACGCAGACTTCGTTTCGGAAAGTAGCTGCAACCCTTACAGCTTGGCATTAGAATCAATTATTTTCTCGAACTTGGCGAGAAGAGTATCCGCTTCAGTCACGTGTTCGTTTTCCAGCGTTGAAGCTTCCCATCACGTGTGTATTGCGTAATTCCCACACGTGACATCTCCTATAACTCAGGCGCTGTTATCTGATATTTTTCTGATGAATTGCTTGGCAAACCGTTACCGTAGATTTTATTAAATAATAGGAGTCGAAATATTTGTTTTTACATGTTGCGTGATTGTTATGGCATTTAAGATATGGAGTGAGTTTTTATAGGGGCGTTCGTTTTACATCCTCAACGTGTCCTGCATATTTAGTTTTTCGCTATTTGTGCAGTAATTATTTAATGGAATGTAATTAGCCTAATTAAATTAGACAACTAAAATTACTATTATTTCTCATAATCCATAAATTTGTTATTTGTTACTGTTTAGAAAAGAGAAGTTTAGTAGTACTCGCGAAGTTCTTTGTAAAATGAAAAAGAAAATTTTTTTACAAACTTTCGTAAAAATAAAACTAATATTTATTACTTTTGCTTAAAATAAACTGCAGATAGCACAACTATTCGCAGACTGACGATTTTCGGCTATTAGCATAAAAACAGCAAGTTACTTGTCATAACAGACAATATTTCTTTTTAGAAATTATTGCTATTTAGGATTTAATTTCGAATTTGATTATCAGTTTTTATTAGCCCAGAAGGGCTATTGATTTCGTTTTGGCATTTTGCGTTGAAAACTTTTAATTCCCTCTTCAAATTCTTGCCACCAAATATTATCGCCCTGTATTATATTTGAAGAAATTAAATAATGAAGAATCTGCATAAATGTATGTATCTTTCTCCCATTGTAATAAAACAACGGTACCTAGAGTCATCCAGTTTTCAATAACGTACGTCTCCACCCGAATACTGACATCTGGTAGCCCAAATTTGGAATTTGTTTTATTATCATGTCATAGTTTATAAAGTATTTATATGTTTCTGATTAAGAAACTCAACGATTTCAAAGCGAGCAGCGGCACCACTGTACACCCCCCCCAAAAAAAAAATTATCTCCTGGGCGCGAGACTGTGTATCGAAATTCTAAAGGTATGCTCTTTTTAAATTATTTTGTGATATTGCTATTGAACTGAATCTTATGGTTTAAGTGCGAAGAGCATGATATATAATTAATAAAGATAACACACAAAACATTAAAAAAAAGGCCCCTCTGTGCGTAATATAAAATCTGAAAAACTTAAGATCGTTTTTATTATATTTTTTTACGGATGATTTTGAGAATACTTAAGTAATCTTGCTTTATGCTTTTGACACAGCTGGTTAAATTAATTTCAGAGTAATCTGATTTATTAATTTGTTTCACGTTTTAATGAGGTTGCTTTAATTGTGCTTTTACGTAAGCTTTGATGTAAAACAATTAATCATTTAAATAAATTACATTATTATAGCTTTTTTGGAAATGAAATCTTGAACATTTATAACACAACACTGCATTAAAATGCTGTATCAAGAATTACTTTGATGTTAATTATGGATATTTTGAATATGAATTCAAATTAACTATTATGCAGCAATAAATTCATAATAAAGCGAAAAAGCATACTTTAAAATTTTCGAAATTCGTCAGTGATGTAGTAAACAATCCTCAATTCAAAACACCCCATTTAAGAACAAATTATACGCTTGCAGTGCCATCTAGTGTCGAAGAAACAAGCAAATTGCCACACTGATACACTAATTTGGTCTTTCTTACTTTTTTTTTTTTTTTTATGTGTGTATTTGTGTTAATTTTTAAACTTTTTGGGAAAAAATAAAATAAAAATTTAAGAATTAATTTAACGAAATTTATTGGGAAACAGAAGTTTACGTTAAGGAACGGTTTAAGCACATTTTTAACAAATTCGAGTTGACGCCGAATTTTTAGAGTGAAATTATCCTAACCATAATAATAAGATTCACTTATGAAAATTAAATTCCGCGTCTTGCTTACTTAAACTGTTTTAAGAAAGATATTCTGTAATATGCTGTATGTAAAATCTGAAAGCTTTCAAAACAATTTTTATATATTTATTTTTATTATATTCAAGTTTCGGTATTTATAAGTCAGTGTTTCCATGCATTTCGAATTAATTTACACCTTTTCGCTGCCCTGCGTTGGCAATCCCCTTCAGAATTTTTAAAGTCATGTGCCTTTTGGCAACTCCTCATGAGATGGAAACACGTATGGATATTTCACATAATGTGTTTGTAGTTTGGTTTAAACTGAGAGTAGCGGAATTTATTAAAGTTATTTCGAATTGAAACTACTCTTTCGATTTCGGCGCCATTCCAACTTCGGAACGTAAACAACAAGTTTTTGTACTTTTTCTTATTTAATTTACCTTTAAAGTTAATCTAAATTTAAATAAATGTATATGTATTTTTCGAGTTTTGGAAAGGAGAGGGGACAATGGTAAAAGGAGGGCAAAAAAAAGGTTTTGCACTCATTTGAACTACTATGGAATAAACACATAGTTTTTTTTTTTTTTTTTTTTTTTTTTTTTTTCCGAAAACACAAATATACTTAAATGCCGATCATAAACATAGATTATCGTTTACATAGTGTTTTTAATATAAGTTAGAGAGCTTTATAACAGAGAACAATCGCGGCAGTGCTGGCAAAAGTGTTTAGTAAACACAGAATTTTATTTTTTATATGATGCCCGTAGAGCAAAAAGTCTGTTAAGTAAAGTGTGATTATACTTTAATAAGTCAAAATCAAAACGTTCTGTACCTACCAGTAGAATTCGTGGTGGTATTCGTAGCTAAAGGTTTCACTGTGATAAATTAAAAAGCTAATAGCACTTATTACAAGCACGAAAACGTTAACCGCCATAACACTTACGTTTTGTAGTTGCTGCTATTATTTCGATTAAAAGAAATCGTATTTTGTTCTATAATTGATAAAGAGTGGCCTAGACAAGCAGATTTGCTTTAAATTATCTTTTCGAATTTTCGACATAATGACGCGATACTTTTTACTTCCTTGTACAAAGTGAAGAAGTATTGTAATTTCGAAAAATCTAGGGTCATCATATTTTAAAGGAAATATCCATTTTGGCCGTTCCCGAATACTTCTGGACGATTTTTTTTTTTTTTTTTTTTTAAATTTTTGCTTGACTGTTGTACGTACGAACAGAATAAAGGACTTCTTTTAACAAAACGAACTGTAAAATGGATTTTAAAGGGAATTTTTCGTGACGTCTGTGTGTATGCATATATCTCGCATAGCTCAAAAACGGTAGCCGTAGAACGTTGAAATTTTGTATATGGGATTGCTATGACATCTAGTTGTGCACCTCTTTTTTTATTGCAATCGACAGCACCAAATATATACAGAGAGAGAAACACAAAAAAATGTTTATAAAATAAAATATAAAATCATTTCAAGAATTTTCCCGCATTATGCCGCGGAAAATTTGATTGATCTGTAAAGACCAAAAAGTAAGAAATTTAGAACCTATTTTTACACAAAGAGCCCAAAAAGTGAAATTCAATACCCATAAATTTCAAAATATATAAAATAAGAATTAAATAAATGTGAAATTAAAACCTAAAAATTATAAAAACCTGAAAATATATACCAAAACCGGAAAAATAAATAAAGAAGAGGAACTCAATTAACTATTATACAATGTTATCAAGAGGAGGATAATCAGACAATCCGCATTCAGTGAAAACCCTTGCGTTTCTGTATTCAAAATTAGCTGATGAACTAACTACACTAAAGTTTTTTAACTAATCACAGTTCATCCAAAAATTTTAAAGTGCTCCTCAATGCACAAGGCAAATTCAATGCCGAATCAAGTAAAAGAATAAAATTAGATTTTTTCACTGAATTTTAAACTGAAATAAAAATAAACCGAGAACATAAATAAAAACTTACTTAGAGGGCTAAGTAGTAATCCGTTAGTGAAAAATAGTAAACGCAACCAATTAATTTGATTGTATTAGTAAAATAATTTTTAAGAATAATTAATTACCCAAACTTTGTTTTCGCAATTGTTGATCGGAGCCATATACTTCCACTTCAGATGTGTTTTAAATGACGAAAATATTAATGTTTTGGCAACGTCGAAATTAAAAAATATTAATTTTCGGCAAATAGCGAAATCTAACAACATACATAATAAAAGTTTAGATATGTAATTAGTTTAACTATAAACATCTAACAATATTTAATAGCAATTTATTGTTCTAAATATCAAACAATGCTTAATAGCAATTTATTGTTCTAAATATCAAACAATATTTAATAGCAATTTATTGTTCTAAATATCAAACAATATTTAATAGCAATTTATTGTTCTAAATATCAAACAATACTTAATAGCAATTTATTGTTCTAAATATCAAACAATATTTAATAGCAATTTATTGTTCTAAATATCAAACAATATTTAATAGCAATTTATTGTTCTAAATATCAAACAACAATATTTAATAGCAATTTATTGTTCTAAATATCAAACAATATTTAATAGCAATTTATTGTTCTAAATATCAAACAATATTTAATAGCAATTTATTGTTCTAAATATCAAACAATACTTAATAGCAATTTATTGTTCTAAATATCAAACAATATTTAATAGCAATTTATTGTTCTAAATATCAAACAATACTTAATAGCAATTTATTGTTCTAAATATCAAACAATATTTAATAGCAATTTATTGTTCTAAATATCAAACAATATTTAATAGCAATTTATTGTTCTAAATATCAAACAATACTTAATAGCAATTTATTGTTCTAAATATCAAACAATATTTAATAGCAATTTATTGTTCTAAATATCAAACAATATTTAATAGCAATTTATTGTTATAAATATCAAACAATATTTAATATCAGTTTATTGTTGCAGCAAAAAATACAATAATTTAATAGGTCTTACAAGGAAGACATATGGTGGCCACATCAGATGTTTTATTAAAACTTAATGAGTATTTAAATAACTGGAATTTTCGCTCTATAATGGAAATATAAAAATTTTAGAACATCTTTTATAATCTTTCCACCTATATTACTAAAACTATTCTTACAGAATTGGAAATAACTGTATAGAATAAGCATTTAAGTAAATAAAGGATGCGATCATGTTTTCGGAGTAATGAGAGGAAATCGGAGTAATTTATTTTCATAGTAGTACGTAATACTAAGAGTTTAAGCTAATAATAATAAAGCAAAAATTCAAAAACAAGGACTAAGTTATTTAATAAATAAATTATAACTTAATTGCCAGTTTGAAATGAACGGAACTAAAGCCATTAAATAGGACAAATTGGGCTAATTCTAATGAGTGAAATTAAAATTGATAAAAAGAAAGAGGGGGTAAAAAGCGAGTGGGAAAGAAAACTGCCTTATATAAAGTATAAAATTTTTATCTTATGAAAATGTAATTTTTTCGAGCCATTCTATTCCTTAATTTATCCTAAGATAGTAATTTCTTTTACTTTATTTCCATTTAATTCAATCACATGTTGAGCAACAGAAATTTTTTATTAATTTATCCTAAAAATAGTTTGTAAATGTTCTATAGGTTCTGTTTATCTAACAGAATACAAAACGAATAAGACAATACTGATTCAATTGCGCAAAACCTTTCAGTATTGAGTTAGAAATTGTCAAAACTTAGAAGTCGCATTAAAACTTCTAACAAAAAAAAGGACTTTCCTAATAATTCTACTTCTAACAAAAAAAAAGGACTTTCCTAATAATTCTACTTTTAACTGTTAGCAGGAATAAGCAAGAATTTTAAAGTAATTAACCTTTTTATGCTGAACACGTTTCTGATAAGAACTTCAAGTCCTCTTTATTAAATAACGCCATGACAATTCTCCGGTTTGAAATCGCTCCATCATTTGGAACAAAATAGCACTTACGGCGCCATCTATTGTCGTTTAAATGAACAAATTCCATTTACTAGATCACATATTTCGAGTAAAATGGTAAAAGCATTAGTATTTTAATATATAAAAAGCTTTTTATTATAATAGTATTTCGCTAACATAATTTAGTTTTATTGCATGGATTTGGAAGCATCTTTTCATTATGAATGTCGAAAACAAGAAACTTTTCAATTACAGCAAACGGCAAGTGCACAATTGCTTACGATATTATTTAACGTGAATTCTGAGAAACAATGTTAAATATCTCAATAAGATTAAGTAGTTTACCTTAAAACTGATTAATTGTGATATTTTTGTTAAGAAGTGGCTAATTGTTAATTGATTAATGATAACACATTTAAGAATTCGACATTATGTTACAAAAAAAAAAAAAAAAAAAAAAGGAAACTGGCAAAATTTTGTTTTATCACTTCTAGAAAAAGCGTTGTATTAATTTAGCCAATTAAAAGCTTGATATTTTTTATTATTTAATTGAAATAATGTGCGGCACATTTAAATAATTTACTGTTGCCCCTGACACACTATTTCACATCCTTCCTCAGAAAAAAATAATACATTAATAAGAGAAGAATCTTATATAAATTCAAAGCAGATAGCTAACTTTTTCAGGCAGCAGTTGATTGTTCATTTCCTTTTTTAACTTAAAATGAAGCAGGAAAATTTCTCTAAATGGGATGGCAACGTGACAACATTCATTCATCTGCTCAGTATACATTTTGTGCGAAAGTTAGTTCTTGATAAGATTTACTTCTCATGTGAAAACGATGTGAGAAAAATCTAACGTGGACACCATATGATTTCCTTTTACGGCCTGTTAAATTATACACATTTTTTGCTGCACTTCATTTAAACTTATTTCCTCGAATTATATATAATTTGAATAACTGATCCCTCAAGGTAAGTTGAAAATGACATCAAAAATCGCAGACTTTGAAAATTAAATATCCCTGTTAATTTTTGCCTTGCAAGAGTCAAGTTTCTTGTATTTTTATTTTTTTATAAGGAGCATAAAATTTCCGAAATATAAGAACCGGGACAACGCATTACAAGTTACATTTTGTTATTTGTCAAAAATTAAATAAATAAATTAAAAAAAAAAAAAAAAAAAAAAAAAAAAAACACGAAATTTCAAAGCTCTGTGGCTAAGCGATTTTGAGTTATTTGAGACAGATTCATTACATACATACAGACATCAGAAAAAAATACATTTTAAATTAATTTTACAATTCGTTCTGGAAAAAGAGTCCTTTATTCTGTCCGTACATACAGATCCCATGGAAAAAAATGGTCAAAATGAGTTCGGGAACGGGTAACTTGAATATTACCGTTGAAACATCATAGCCGAATTTTTTTACAATTTACAGTACTTCCTTTACTTCGTACAAGGAAGCAAAAATGGAGCTAATACAAATGAACTGCAATTTGAATACTTCCGATTGCAGTCTAACATACTGTAGAGTTTAATGGACTTGCGTGACTGCTATTATTATTAACTTCCACTCGACTTGAAGATGAAATGTAAGTTTCTTCACCCATGTTGGATGGTTATTGCACTTCTTAAATCGGCGATCCAACTCGTCCCAAAGGTTCTCGATAGGGTTCGCGTCTGGGGCAGTTAACCCCATTGTTGTGATACCATTCCATAGTGGATCTCGCCACATGACAGCTGACATTATCATCCTGAAACTATCATGGGTCTGCCCCGTAAAACTGCCACAAATTAGGAAGCACACCCATAATAGTGCAGTAGGCGTCAGTGTTTAGTTTACCATGAATTTGCACTAAAGAACTTACCATGAATTTGGACTCCGTACCACAATTCCACCTACGCCGAACTTTACTGCGGACACAGCGCAATTTGGCAGCAAGTGTTCTCCAGGTAGACACTAGATCCAGACTCTGCCATCCAAACAGTAGAGAGTGAACTTTGATTCGTTGCTTCAGAGAATCTGTTTCCACTTACCTATGGTCCATTGTCGACGTGTTTTGACCACATTAACCGAGCAGTGCGGTTGGCCGTTGTGATCAAAGGTTATGGGCGGCAGCAAGACCATGAAAACCAAGCAGATATGCTTACTTATGGATAACATTAATCGAAATTCCGAAACATTACCGGATGTCTGTTGAAACTCTTGGAGCATGTGGGCCCTCGGCTGGATGGGATTGTTCCGAATTTTCTAGAGAGCACTCGTCGGTCTCCATCTACCAGTTTCGTTGGGTCTGCCGACTCGGAGCACATTTCGACAATCACCGGTCACTTTCCACTTCTGAATCACATAGGGCATTATCGATTTTGAGTAATTCAGGTCGCTTGACTTGTGTCGAATGGAAAGAGAATGACAGCACTCTTTTACTCTGCATCACATAAAAGAATGTCTAGAACAACAAATGGATGATAAGAAGAATCGAGATGGTAGGATGGGATATTTCACTTAGCCGCCATCAGTCGGCGAAGAAAGTTGTAATGAATGAAAATAGATAAGCAATGTATATGCTCATTATGGATCGGCCATTTCTGTGATACCCAACAATTACATTTTTAAAATCAGATAACTCTGCATTTTGTGGTATTTTGCATGCGGCTAATGCTAATGTTCCTACGCGCTATTTAACGGCGGAGGGCATGACGTATATCAGGACCGCAAATATCCGTATTTGCATAGGTGTCCGAATATTTATTGTTAAATAGTGTATACTTAAATAAAGCTGTTCAAATGACAAATCCAAATAATAGAAATAAAAATTCTTTGACATTGTTTCGTCGTAAATGAATGTCTCGTAAAGAATTATGCACTTATTTAATAAACAAAAGACTTAATTACTGAAGATGTAGATGTGTACTTATTTTCCTGGATCGCTTACGTAAGACGTTGGCAACAGATATATCTCTCAAGTGGCAGTTTTCGATTTTGCTGGTACTAAATCCTCAAAGTGGTAATAATAACAAACACGCACCTTAAATTAAACAGGTTTTCTTCGATGCCTTAGTACAAGCAAAAGCAATTCCTGTCCTTCAGAAGAAAAAAAAAAAAAAAATCTTTGGAGAAAAATTTTGATCATGAAGAAAGAAATGGGCCATATTTCTAATCTCCCTAGAAATAGATATTCAAAATCTACTCAAGACTAAGGAAATTGTTTTTGAGGAAGGGCTAATTTTAAAGGGAACAGTTTCTTTCTTTCTTTCAGATCTTCTCAACTGCTTGATGGACGGTAAACTACTCCTTATTTTTTAAAATTATTTTGCTTCTAGTAATATTATGTACATACTGCAATAAAGTGTTTAGTGTTTTAGCCACTGCATAGATTTTTTCCCCACATACGGCTTTACATCGTTGTCACTACTGGTGTACAATTTCTAAGAATTTTAACCAGTCCAATCTAATTTGCCTGTTATGGCCATTCGCGGAAGTTAATTATTTTGAGGTGGAAAAACACCTCGCCCGAATGCGCAACAATTATAGCTCCCATTTGTGCAATCTGTCTGCGTGGCAAAGTGAAGCCGGGGAGTCATCACTACTTTAAATTAACTCTTGGTAGATGGAAAAGTCTATAAGGTCACTATTAGCAGTTCATGACAAGATTTTTGTAAGAAATTCAGAGATACTTTCTAGACTTAGACTCTATAATTGACCGAGCTATTGCGAAGAGCAATTTTGCCGGTTCCAGAATTAAAGCCCAAGGGCACTTGACATAAAGAAATCCGGACTTGGAGAAAATCTCAGATGAGAAAACGGAGAAAAGCGGAAGTACCAAAAGGAGCAAGACAATCCAATCGGACAAGTTCGCAAAACGTGACGAGCGATCATAGCTTTCAAGGAGGACCCAAGACAATGCAAATCAATGACAACAATATGAGAAGATACACTACAGCAATAGCTCCAATGACAAATTCAAATACAATTAAACAACCTCAATCAATAGTTCTAAATACAACAAAATACAAAACAACTATACAACACAATTTAAATACAACTATTCAACGCAATACACTACAGCAACTCAACAACAACCTAAGCAACCTATTTACAACACTACTATATCATCACAATGCGAAAAATCTCAGCGTTAGTTTTATCAATCTCCAAGAATGATATTCAAGCTACAGAAGAACTTCAATCAAAATCAGATGCATTGGAAGTATAAACAGCTACCAATTGAGGAGCTAAGTGAAAAAGTTGTCGTCTCCTCCCATGAAGGTGTGAGCTGCAAGTGGCCTGACGCTTCTATCTTCGAAGAGAATTTCATAATTAAAGACTTAAGAGTAATTAACAAAGTCACATTGCACAGCTTTGTTGAAGAATTTTTCATTAGATCTTCTACTTTCTAGAATTACAGCGTATTTGGTTACTTAGAGAATTTTGGTCACGTGATATGGCGACCGAATGAGAGAGCGAACCACAGCAGTGGGCGTGGTGAGTTTTTTTACACATTAACACACTACTTTAACACAGAATAATAAAATTAAAGTAAAATAAAATAATTGAAGTGTCCTAGCCTGTCCACCAGACACTAAGTCCATATCTTAGCAAGAGGCACGAAAAGTATAATAAATCTTGATTAAATATAATAATTCATGGTTGAAAATATACACGTTAAACACAATTTAGATAATAATAAGTGCCCTCCTGTCCACCAGGCACTAAGTCCGTATCTTAGGAAGTGTGGCACTAAAAACGTAGAGATACTTGAATAGATAATTAAATATGTGCAATATATACTGTCACCACTTTGCGTTGTAATGGATCGACCGCGGTCTTTTCACAACGCTTTCCACCGTTGGGTCATAATTTGCTATTTCTCTTAAAGTGCTGACTGGGAAGGCTTAAGTGGCTTAATGCTGACTTAAGTAACATTTTTTCGAAGAAGTTATTGGCTACGGGAGAGAGCCAGAATTGCAGCCAGATATAAGGGGTGGCAGTTTGTATTTCAGGTGCATTTAAAATTACAAGTGTTAAAAAGTGTGTTTATTCCAGAACTTTGTACAGTGTGAACTATTTGTGAATACTGTTAATTTATATGACTTTAACATTTCTCATACGAGAACTCTTGAAATTCACTAGAAATATATTACTGTTGACTTATTCCTCATTTGAGCCACTCCCACCAGTATAATTACGATCCATTTCATTCTGAACCTATTTCAAAACCATACTTAACTTAAATTACTTAATGTTTATTTTTTCAAATGCTTTATTAAGCAAACTTTTTCAGTTAGTTATATCTTTTGTCACAGCTCGAACAGCTTCCAGATGCTTTTTCACTCTACATACCTTTGTATTTGCTTCAGCTTCGCCTAGTAGGCGCGGCGTTACACGCCCATTTTTTCAATTATATATACCAACGTCTAAGGGCATTTCTTTCAAAAGCGGTGGTTAAAGCAGCAGAGGCTGCTAATTGCCTCCTAACCATTCAAAAGACAAGACTATTTCAGGTGCAATGATGGTGGGCATCTCAACAGGGAAATATGCCGTTCTGGATACAAACCCATGAGATACAAAACCTCTTTAGTATTATTATTTAAGTTCATTATAACTTTGTGTTCCCAATACTTAATATAGTTACTTACCTCATTATGTTTATCCGTATACTAATTATGTTATCTGTTAGTTTTGTAAGCAGACCAGCGGCCGAGCGATAAAGTCGCTGAACACTGGTATTTCGGTCCGAGGTTCGAATCCCGCGAACGGGCTGGCTGCATGGGCGTTTTCGTGGTTTTCCCCATGTGTAACGTGTATACGAACCAGTTTCCCTTAGAAAGTCCTCCACGAAGGCATCCCTCCCCTTAGGCAGATAGCCCTCATGTGCTTTGCCATAATTAAATAATTAAATACACCTGTTAGTTTTGTAACACCAAACCATATGTTCAATTTAATTTGTGAATTTCAAATTGTGTTGAGACTATATAGTATAATCTCTTTCTGTAAATTCCATAGAAAAATAAACTAATCATCTCCCATTATATCAGCAACAATGGCACGCAGTTTTTAGTCATTTTCGTCTTTCTGATCAAATGGTCGTAAAAGCTCAAGTTCCATCCAATATTTCACCTATCTTCCACTTTAGTCGATTAAATGTGGCAAAAAAATTCAACATAATTGATCAGAAATCAATAACGCCAACAAAAACACAAACAGGCTTTCTTCTTTATATATAGAGAATTTGTAAAACTTACAAATTTTTGATTAACAAACTCTACGATTTGAAAGCGAGCGGTAGCAACACTTTTCGAAATAAAGCATTTTTATCTCCAACGCGCGAGACTGTTGCCACTCGGAAAAAAAGAGGCAGAAAATTAGCGTTTTCAAAGTTTTTAATTAATATCTGATTTTAGATTTTTTTTTTTTTTTTTTTTTTTTTTTTTATAAAAAGTGGACGTCGACCTTTTCTAGGAGCCTGAAAAGAATTGTAGAAAGTTTGGTGACGATAGCTATAGTAGTGACTGAGTTAATCGCGAACCTATAGCATAAGTAAATCAAGTGCAAAACCAAACCATGAAAATAAATTTACTAATTTAGTAAATTAAAATTAATCTAAAAATTTTTTTAAAAATGCATAAGTGAATGACTGTTGAGCAGGCAGGAGACAGACTTATCAAGGGAAAGTTGCCTCCAAACCTAACTCTTCAATCATTCAATTCGAACCCACCAGCGGCCGAGCGGTAAAGTCGCTGAACACTGGTAGTTCGGTCCGAGGTTCGAATCCCGCGAACGGGCTGGCTGCATGGGCGTTTTCGTGGTTTTCCCCATGTGTAACGTGTATACGAGCCAATTTCCCTTAGAAAGTCCTCCACGAAAGGCATCCCTCCCCTTAGGCAGATAGTCCTAGTGTGCTTTGCCGTATTCTCAATACACACACAATCATTCAATTCGTGTTTCGTCATTCATGCAGGCAAGGGTAAAAGTCAAAATAAAAGTAAATACATAGTGAAGAATGTCCAAAAAGAAATACCAATAAAGTGGTACCTGGAGAAATTAGCAATTAAAAATTAAAGGTCTAAAAGAAAAATACCAATAATGAAGTATTTTGAGACATAAGCAAAGTAAAGTTGTAAGGATCTTAAGTTTTACTAACGTTTATTTTTATTTTAAATCTTTACTATCACTTCTTATTTTCTACTTCCGGCCAGAATTAAAAGCTTTAACTTATTTATGCAAAATTTGTCTGGCGAACGCCAAGTACTTGAGTTGTGGCTTTTTGCCAAGCGAGAGAGAGGAAGGAGTTAGTGGAAGCAGGCCGCTTGCCTTAGAAGTTTTACTCGGTTGCTGGTTGCCTTCCAGGCCAGAGGTTTAATCCTCTTGATAATTTTAAACGTATTGTAGTGTTAACAGTTCTCTGTACTACATACGGCTTCCTGTTAATATACGGCCAATCTTCCACGTTTATTATTCCAAAGTTAAGTTAGAGTTTAGTTAAATATTTTTATATTCTTACGTTCAGACCACAAGTAGTTGGTCTCTGTATTCCGAAGTACGGAAATTATTGTTTAGAGTGAAAAATAAACTGTTTCGTATACCCTTCCTGTGTATCTTGTCTACTTCCTACATTTATTGAACATAGCTTTAGTAAGCTCCCTGTTCCGAGTCAGGTTCCTCAATGTTCCCCAAGCAAGTAAGGAGAAACACAGAATCTGATAAAGTCTAGTATTAAATTAATTTTTTTTTAAATTAAATTTTCGATACATATATATATATACTGGATACGGGACATACGGTGGGATTTGTACGATATACCATAATAAGTAAACTGTAGCTGAATATAGTAAAAGAGCCGTGTTAGCGTTCAAAACCAACAAGACACAATGCAGGAGACAGTAGTTGTATACGCTATGCTGTGCGTACTATTCTCTACATAACATTCAAGTGTAAGCCGTGGATGTTATAAGAAAATTTACTTTTATAATAAAGTTCATGGTGGAAGCCTCGTTACGTCCAACAGCTCTGTTCGAATGTTTGTGGCAGACATATTGAATGAACTGTAAGATAATACTCGCATAACATGACAATAATGCAAACTTGTTTGAAAAGATATTTTAGAGTTATGAAGCTGTATTTTCTGTAGGGGGTTTTGTTAATCATCACCATAACAATGTCCACCAAAAACAAACAGCGCAGGAGAAAACATCTCAGTAAAAAAAAGACGAGAGAAAAGCATAGCCATACAAAACATCGTGGGAGAAAAGAAAGCAAGGAGAAAACATCGCAGTTCTATAGCCCCGTGGTAAAAAAAACATCGTTGTAGAAAATATCGTGATAAAAAATAAAGCATATATAAATCTATCGTAAGACGATAATACCACAGACATGTATTTTTGGACTTTAAAAGCTTTAAATGCACGTTCTCATAATATTTTGTGAGAATAAAAAGAAATGTGGAATATTTTTATCTCTATATTTCATATTTTTTAATAAACTAATAATTTTTTACTGGAAAGGTAAAAAGGAAACTCAAGCATTAAAAATTAAAAAAATATGTGGAAATTAACATTATGTATAGCAGTTCATAGAATTTTAACCTTTCGTATTTAGCTATTGAAAGTCATTATTTAATTAACTTCTTTAATTGAGTTGTATAACTAGCTTTTCATGAAAAACATAGTATAAAACAGATTAGAAAAAAAAGGAAATGAGAAACTACATGAGCTTACAAAAAATTTTTAATTAATGATCAAATTGTCTCCAGTGATTTGTTATGTGCTTTATGTTTTACGACAACGTTTCAAAATTAGAAGTTTCATAGCTGCTTTATTTTCTACGACATACCGCAATGTTTTAAAATTGTGATATTTCCTCTTTATTTTTTTTAGCCCAAAGGGGCGTTAGCCCAGAAGGGCTATTAGTCTCGAAACGACATTTTGCGTTGAATCACTAAACGCGTTGCATCACGTTTCAAATTGTTGCCACCAAATGCTCTCGCCCCGTATTATATTTGAAGAAATTAAATAATGAAGAATCTTCATGAATATGCATGTTTCTCGCATTGTGAAAAAACAACGGTAATTATAGCTGTCAAATTTTGAATAACGTTGTCCTCCACCGGAATATGGGCACCTGGAAGACCGAATTTGGAATTTGTTTCATTGTCTGTTTCATATTTTGTGAAACTTTAACAATTTTTTCAATAACAAACGCAACGATTTCAAAGCAAGCAATACTGTACGGGAAAAGCATTTTTATCTCCAGCGTACGAGACTAGCTATCGGAAATTATAAAGATATGCTATTTTTAAATATTTTTAGCCCAAAGGGATATTAGCCAAAACGCTCTCAAAACGCGTATGTGCGTGTAAATCAAGAAAACGCCCCTTTGGGAATAATATAGAATCTGAAAGCTTTCAGGTCACCCCTTTTAGCTTGCATTATTTTCTCCGCGATGTTTTCTCCTGTAACCATAAAAGGGCCGTTCCCACTGAGGTTTATCTGAGCCAACGGAGTCAACTAACGTAGCCGACCCTTCTCCAAAACCAGTTTTTTCCCATAGGGCAGCAAGTTGAAAAATCTGAACTGCAGGCATAGCGGAGCTAGTCGACACATGGAGCTGACTCCGTTAGTTTAGATAAACCCCAGTGGGAACAGCCTTGATGGTCATCATTAGCCGAATAGCTATTCCAAAGAAACAGTTGAAAAAGTGTAAACTAAACCGAAATATCAGTGTGGTGTGGATTAAACTTTTCTCGAATTGTTAAAACCTCTCTGACAGACATCACGAACTCAGTATCCACAAACTGGAAATGTAAAGGGCCGTTCCCACTGGGGTTTATCTAAGCTAACGAACACAACAAACGTAGTCGATCTCCAAAACCAGTTTATCCCCATATAGAGCAGCAAGTTGAAAAATCTGAACTGCAGGCACAACGGAGCTAGTCGACACAGGGAACTGACTCCGTTAGCTCAGATAAACCCCAGTAGGAACGGCGCATAAGAGAGTTATGTATGGCCTACAATTTTTAAACGGACTAGGCCCAATTAATTACTGTTTACATAAGATGGTGTTCTCCAAAATTACGAATTAAATGTTATGCAAAAAGTTGGATAGATCGCGATGGCCCACAGAATTGACAGCAAGAAATTTTGACCTCACTTCATGTGATTTTTGTAAGGTGTGGGCCAAAGTGTATCGTAGCCAAACCTCAAACTTTTGATAAGACTAAGAATCAGATCCGTCAATTCATAACAGTATTCTTACTTGCGAAAACTCGTGCAACGTAACTGTTCGTTTAAGGGTCAGAAATCTTTAAATAATTTTAAAAATTCGAAATGTTTTTATATTAAAATTCAGCTTCTTGTAAACATTTTAAAACTAATCCAATGCAAAAATTTGCGTTAGACGATTCATGGTAAAATATGGTTTACGCTTCTAGCATTTAAAATGCCAGATGAATTATTTATATTTCGAATTCAACAATTTGCAATTTTACTTTATGGAAAACTTTGAATACTGAATTTAGCAATTTTTAATAATAAGCAATTCTAAAAGAGCATATTTTAACACTTTTTGGCGATTTCAGAATTTGCATATTTTAAAACTTTACTATCAGGCAAGCTCGTCAAAGCAATGTTCATAAGTTCTATTTACTGAAAAACTGAAAATAAAATGAACTAGTAATTTAATGTACTGTATACAAAGTTGCTAGCTGTGACCAAAGCAAAATTTATGAGTTCTGTGCACACCTGAAACGAAAATGCATAAAAAAATTTCAATATGAATGGAAATCAGTTCGTTCTTCCTAATCAATTCGTATAATATTTTTTGTTGCCAAACCAAGAAACAAAAACTTTGGACACTTCAGGTTAATACGTATATGTGTGACGTCATAATTTAAATTTAGTGTATTATAACAACTTTTTCTCATTATCAATAAAAGAATTAACATGGCAATAACATGCCGTGTCAATTATTTTCATCTGAAACAATAAAGTTGTCAACAGCAGCTATTTATTTTAAATGCTGATGTTGACAAAAGATTTTCGACATACACTGATGTCACATGCAATCGCATGCTTTCTTTAACGTCAGAATATGACCTAATATAATAATAATATGTTTAATAGTTAGCAATTTTTATTTCATATTTTGTAAAGCTTTCAAATTTTTTAAAAATAAACTCTACGATTTGAAAGCGACCAGTGGCAACACTTTTCGAAATAAAGCATATTTTTATCTCCAGCATCCGAGACTGTTGCCACTCGAAAAAATGAGGGCGAAAATTAGCGTATTCAGAATTTTCAGTTCAAAGGGGCAATTTGCCCAGAGGAACTTAATTAATTTCATTTTGACATTTTGCGTTAGCTCACTATAAATGTCGGTTCACTTTTCAAATTGTTGCCACCAAATATTAAATTCCTGTATTGTATTTAAAGAAATTAAATAATGAAGAATCTGCATAAATGTACGTATATTTCTCGCATTGTGATAAAACAACGATACCTAGAGCCATCGAATTTTGAATAACGTAATTCTTCACCGAATATAGACATCTAAAAGCCCTAATTTGGAATTTCTTTCATTATCGATTTCATATTTTGTAACACTTAACGAAATTTTAATTAACAAACTCAACGATTTCAAAACGAGAAATGGCAACATTCTACGGGGAAAAAAAACTTTTTTTTATCTCCAGCGTGCGGAACTGTGTATCGGAAATTCTAAAGATAGGCTCATTTAAAAATTATTTTGCGACATTGCTGTTGAACTGAATTTTATAGTTTAAATGAAAAAAAAAAAAAAAAAACATGATACTTAATAAATAAAGGTAACACACAAAACGTTAAAAAAACGGCCCTTTGCACGTAATTTAAAATCTGAAACCTTTCATGTTTTTAAAATTATTTTTAATTAATATCTTGGCTGATTAAAGTTGTACGAAGATGAGAATGGGAAAATGTCTTCTCACGAATTTTTGGAATCCGGGTGGCACCTCTCTCGAAACTCAACTCCCGCCGTTCCGGAGAAGATGATGTCACAAACAAATAGATAGACGAGCACAGATTTTAATAATATAGATTACTATATAATTTGCAACTTAGAGTAATATTATAGTTACAGTAAATTAATGATTATGAGAATATTATTTGTATTTTTGCAAGTTTCTAAATTTTAGAAGTAGATTAAAATGCATATACGTGTATAATTTAATTCCGTTACACGAATTCCCATTACTCAAGAAGAGATAGTTGATGACAAATTTCTAATGCAAAATATGTAGGATGTTCGATACTCTTTTCGCAAAACAACACTGTATCGCTGATATTTATTTTATTTATTTATTTATTTTTTTTTTTTTGAGAGAGAGGAAGGGAAGTATATAATCATATTTCAGCAATCTCCGTTCTCGGAACATGCTTCCGGAAACAAGAAAATGAACCTCATTTTGTTCATTATATGGAAACTGAAATATGAGCTTTGCCTAACTGTCTGTCATGTGGGCATTTTTGTTTCGAAGCGAAGTACGTAATCAGAAAAAGTTTTAATGCACTTAATATTTTTTTTGTAAGTAAAGAAAATTATTTATATGTTTTTTTATTATCTACTTTTTTTCACATATTCTAATGTATACACCTTGTTAACTTGCGTATTCCCTCATTTTTACTTCCTTGTACGAACTAAAAAGGAAGTATTGTAATCGCGAAAAGTTTCAGGCAGCATATTTCAACGAAAATATCCGTTTTGACCGCTATCGAATGCAATTTAACAATGTTTTTGCGTAATATCTGTACGTAAGGACAGAATAAAAGACTTGTTTCCTCCAAAAAAAATTATAAAACTGCTTTAAAATTAATTCTGAAGAGAATTTTTCGTGGCGTCTGTACGAACGTATGTACGTACGTATCTCGCATAATTCAAAAACCAGTAGCCGCAAAACGTTGAAATTTTGTATATAGGACTGCTATAACAGGTAGTAGATGTGCACCTCGTATTTTGGTTGCGATCGGCCGCACCAAACGTATATAAATATTTTTATATATATATCCACTCTGTTACCCGGCTCAGTGATCTCAGTTTCTTTACTCTTATATGTTTGTAAATTGTACATTTTTTGCTTTAAAAATAATTGAATTATGTTGTTTTTATCTTCTGCTTAAGGTTTTTATGCCTTTCGTAAATCTGTATGCAATATTTTTATAATTATCAACAATTTTAAAGTTGTTTAAGTGCCGCTAAGCCTTTTATTTATTTATTTATTTATTTATTTATTTTATGGCGGCTATTGATTGTTTACCTCTGAAACAGCAGACTAGTGGATTTGTTGCCAATCTAGAGAAACTTAGCTTCGCAACAACAAACATAACGCCTTCATTTATTATTGCCAATTAAATCATGCTTAATCCTTTCTGGAATTTTTTCCAATTTTTTTTAAGTGTTTAGATTTACTTCGTAATTTTTAATATAGATATTTTGAGTTTTATGTATTTTTGCCTTCTCGCGAAGGAAGAACTGAATTAATTGAATGAGAAATACTCAATCGTCTGTGAAAAACTGTTTCTTTTTGTTTTGTTTGCTTAATTTCTTTTATACATCGTTCTAGCTTTATTATAGTATTTGAATAGAGCATGTGGCAACGATTAGATAATTCTATTCTTTAAATGATATAAATTTTCCTCACGGACTGGAGGAAACGGCGTTCGCTAAGTCCTCACTTCCTTTCTTCTTGCTCTGCATTCTGAGTTATAATATGAACGAAATATAATACTGTTAAGTGAATCTAGCGCCAGAGTGTCGCTATGGTAAACAAATACTAGAGTGAATTTTAAAGAATGCATTTATTCTATTGTGGATTATGCGCTGTCGGCGAAGTAGATTTAATTCAATCCAATAAGTTTAAATGAAATGCAAGAAAAAATGCGTATAATTTAATATTCCGTACAAGGAAGTCATGTGGTGTACACATGAGATTTTTTTTTTACTAACTTAATCGTACGAAACTCGAGAGGGGAAAATTATTCCATAGTATATAGCACGGTTATAGTAAGAACATAAAAATAAAGAGTAGTCATGGAAAATCTACCCGATAACTATTACAGTATTATTTATTTGAAAGAAACCTACATTACAGTAAGAATGCATAGTAATATTAACATTACCAGTACCTAATAACACATCTTTATTTCTTCCTGTATCTTGAATCTCGTCTGATCTTACTGTGGTCCACTGCTACTTCCTGGATCTCAAACCATTTAATGCTGCTGGAACTGTTGTTTGTGTCATCTGCTATGACTTGCAAGTCGTTACCATCATCGCCTTTGTCACTGAGCTCGTCAGCGTTCATTCTGTCTTTCCATATGCAGTTATCTTCAGAGCTATCAGAAACGTTAGATATGCCCTTTTTCTTGATGTTCTTCACTATCATTGCTTCATATCGAGCACAATAGCCTGAAACTCACCATTATAAAAACGGATAGCTCATCGACAGTCCATGCCACACTGGATCCTCTCCATAAGTCTCTTATCATTAAATCCATACAAACAATCCTACGAAATAATAAAACAATTATGAACCCGACTCTCATGGATAAAAGCACACTCTGGAAACACTGGCAATGAGTCGGCTGATTCTTTTGCTAAGGACGCTGCCCGAAATATTAATGCCGATGTTTTCCAAATACCCTGGCCAATATCATATCTAAAACGACAACTCCAATTCAAAGCTCATAGCATATGGCAAGAAGAATGAATGGTATGATAATAGCACTGGCCGAAGAATATACTATCACCTCTTTTACGTCAATGGCAGTCGCCTAATAGTCAATCCACATTTGGCTCGTTACATTTCTGGACTGGTCATTCCCTGTTTACTTCTCAAAGCATGGCATTTCTCATACTGACTATTGCTGCTGTGGCGAAATAGGTACTCCAGAACCCTAAATTGTTGCTTTGTCCACTAACGGAAAACTCCCACATCCCAATTCCATCTCCCAACACCCAAGCTTTCTGCAAATGCATGATCCGCCAAAAACACCCTGCAAATTCAGTTTCCAAAATTATGCAAAAGGTATTCGACCTTGGTTTGGATCTCTGTCAAACATAATATCTTATGAAAACTTCATCATCGTAATATTGAATACAGGAGTGGTGTGTTCTTAAATCAAGTGGTGGATGTTCAAGCATAACAAAGCACTACTACATCACCTTGATTTTAAAAAGTTTACAAATATTCCAAGTGATTTCTTGGAATGTACAAATAATTTGAATCTTTCATTAGATACTGTATAACGTTGCGCGCCTCCAACTTGCACGCAACCAAGAGGTGACTGTGAAAGCTGTATAAAACACAGAGTCTTGTAAAGGGTTTAAGTCCCTTTTTATTCAACGTAATAAATTACAATTGCGTCCTCTTGACGCTTACAGACGGTGCCAACTCGGCAGTCAAATAAAAATAATAACCTGAAAAGAAACTAAAGACAAGATTCTAACTACGAGGCTCTCTAAAATAACTAACTCACCGCGTTTTACAATACCGCTGCTAATTCAGCAGACTTGAAGCTCACTGGAACGATTAACACTACTTCCCGCCAAGCACATAGGCCGAAACGCGGGGTCCTTCAAATTCTCGCTAACTACCTCCGCGCTCGCTAAGTAAGAATATCACACCCCGAACTCGTTTCCTTGCTATTTAAATCAGAATACTTCCGCTGATAATTTGAATCCTTGCGCGTTCTACTAAAATTTACATATTCTGGCATTGGCAGTTCCAGGGGAAAGTAAGGATTGACAGGAAAGATAGTTTAAACTTAAAATAAATGTTAGTTAAAATAAATATAAACCCTACATTTGCCGCTGCCAGAATTTGGAAAACTTGGAAGCAGGTCCTACAAACGACCTGTTGTAAGTTTCCCTAATTCTGAACTAACTGGCGAGAACCTCGTTTACACAAAATAATCTTATGTAACCATTTGTATACTAAAATTCTGTTGATCGTTATAAAGCTCTCTTCTTACAGCAACTTTTCCTAGACTTCATCAATCAATCTTGGTCTTTCCTTCCAGCATCTGGAAGGAATAAGTATCAGTATCTTTCTACATACATTATAATTTACACTTTCTTGACACAATAAATTTTTGTTTTTAAACGATTCGTTTTTCTTAGTTATTGCTTAATTCACATTCATTCAATTTTTCAAGCATTAATTTAACTTTACCCTGGCTCTCCACCGTGTGTGGTGTCAAACGGGAATATTCGTGTTTTAGTCTTACAACACTTCCCCTAACCACCATGATTTGTTAGAATTCAACGACCAAATAGACACACCTTACTCGACATTCTACAACTCAATGAGCTACTTTAATACTCTTAAAAATTCAAATGTAGGTGGAGAACCCTACAAAGCACATTCATTCTAACTTCCCCCTCATTCATTTTTAAACATGCAGGCTTTCGCTCTAAAGCATGACTTTATCTACAATTTAATACTTAAATTTTGACTTCATTGCTTTTAAGCATTCACTTTTAGCATCTACAATTTTATGCTTCTAGACTAAATTCTACTTTTACATAACATTCAAGTATTTACATACATTTACAAAAGTTTAATACATATGCTTTTTACAATTTACCATAAAATGAATAAGAGAAAATAAATTTTTACTTTACTCATTCTTCGCCAAGCTGGCGGCACTGAAAGTAAAATTCTTATTAATACAAGAATACGAAGTTATTTTTATCTTCGGCCAAATTTTGGCTTTAACATAACAGAATTAGTCTTTCGACCAACAGAAAATGCTTGTTTTTAGCTTTTACACTTAAAGAAAATAATACTTTTGCCTTAGCTAAATAAAGTAAAACAAAACTAAGTCTCAACCGAGACATATTGACTTTCGTCAAAACATAGAACTTCGTACTTATGCATAACATTTTGGAACAAAAGAGAAAAAAATTTATAGAAGGTTTTAACTTATCTTTGAGTTTTCGATGCTTGAAACTCCGTCATCCGTTTTTGGCAAAATTGATCCCAAGTGAGAGGTTTCATGGATGTCAATCTTCTCCTTATTGATCTCCGAGTGTCGTCCACGTTGCTTTTTCTTTTGCGTCCTCTACATGCTGGCCTCTTGGCGGAGTAATCGTCTGGTTGTTGTCCTTTCCGTTTCTCCCTGGGACGGCTGGTCTTGACGTCCTCCGGTCTAGAGTCCTTCTTGAATTTCTTCTGTTCGTCGTATTTTTGTGCCTCCTGTTGGCGTTTCAGTTTCCGGAACGGCGGCCTTGCTGGCACCTGACTCTGTGGCCGTGTGCGCGTTTTCCTTGATGTGTAACTTCTCCTGCTATCCTTTGTAGGTGGTGTTTTTCTCTTTACCACGGTTTCTTTACCCGGTGCATTTGTATTTGTGTTTTTCTTAAACGCTGGAGTTTGAAAATTATTTTTTCTTTTTGATACCGACGTCCGGGTTGTAGAAGTGCTAGGTCTCTCTTCAGTTCTCTGTTTCTTGGGTGGTGGAATAGTTGTTGTAGTCTCTGGACCTTCTATTTCGTTTAGACTTGAGTCCTACAAGAAACTTTTAAGGATTTCAAAATCATTTGGATTATAGTATTTTTTCACCTGGTCGGGACTTGCTTTACAGATTTCCCCTCTCTCGTTCTTAAGATATAAGACTACTCCTTTGATTTCCTGAATTACATAGGGGCCTTCAAACTTTGGAGCTAGCTTTGCCATAAAATTGTCTGGGGCACTTGATAAAGAAAATTTCCGGTTCAATACTTTATCCCTAACTTTAAAATCTGCTTCACGGCGTTTTCTATCGTAATATAGTTTCTGCCTATTTCTTGCCGTATCCGAGGTTTTAAGTGCCTGATCAATTAGCTTTTGCACATCTTTTTGTTTAAACTCCTGCTCTCTTTGTTGCACAAAGAATAATTTATCTAAAGGCGTAATTAATTTTCGGCCTAAGAATAATTCTGCTGAAGTTTTTCCCGTAGTATCATGATGTGCCGTTCTTAAAGCATAAGCTAATTCATTTATGTAGCCATCCCAGCGCTTGTGATGTGTGCTCACGTAACTGCGAATTATTTTTACTATGTTTTTATTAACTCTTTCTGCTATGTTAGCCTGTGGTCTATACGGAACCATTTTGATATGGCGTATGCCAAGTCCATTGCATATGTTTTCAAATATTTGACTAATGAATTGTTTTCCGTTATCGCTAATGAGTTTTATCGGTGCACCGTATTTTAAAATGTATCTGTGTAAGAATGCATCTGCGACTGTTTTGGCTGACGCGCGTTTAAGTGGAACAATTTCTATCCATTTTGAAAAATGATCTACTATTACTAAAAGAAAACGATTTTTATTTAACTCGCTCTGGGGGAAGGGACCAAGGAGATCTATGCCTAAAATTTCATTCGGAAATGTAGCGCGAATGTTATTTAAGTACCCGGCCGGGCTGTAATTAATATCATTTATTAACTGACATTGATTGCAGGACCTGACATACGCCGTTACTATTTTGTATAATTGCGGGAAATATATCGCCTCGCGTACCCTTTTTAAAGTCTTTCTGACCCCGAGGTGGCCCGCTGTTTTTTTTTTTTTCGTGCAACTCCTTCAAAATGCTTAATCGAAGCGAGGCTGGGATGACTGGCTTATACTCAAGATTTTCGTTTGTTGTTTTCGTATAGAATAATAAATTATCTATTATTTCATAGTTTTTTGCTCTATTTCTTATCGCATCGATATCTGTATGCTCAAAGCTTTCGGGGTCTTTCAAATAAGCATAGATATTTCCAAATTCAGGATCAGCTTTCAGTTCAGTAATAACCGTATCTCTAGAATCTAAAATTTTTGAAGTCAACACAGCGCATTTAAGTTCATTTCCTTCATCGTCCAGTTTTATACGAGAAAGTGCGTCAGCTACATTGTTTTCCTTACCCGGTTTATATTTTATTGTGATATTATATTCTTGGAGTTTTAAAGCCCATCTTATTAACCTGGGCGTTAGGTTTTTTCCCGAGTAAAGTCTACCAACAGCCGCATGATCCGAAAAGACTGTTACTGGCGATTTGCCGAAATAAACTCGAAATTTGTGTACAGCCATTAATACGGCTAATGTTTCTCTTTCTGTAGCTGTATAATTCCTTTGTGTCTGATTCAACGTTTTACTAAATTACTTTTGCATAAGAACCGCACCCACCGAATAGTCTGACGCATCTGCTGCAATTTCCAGGTTTTCGTCCCCCTCAGGGAATTTTAAAACAGGGGCATTAATAAGCGCTTCTTTTAATCTTTCAAAAGCTGTGTTAGCTTCCGCTGTCCACGTAAATTTAGCCCTTTTTCTTTTGATTACTAAGAGTGGTTCAACAATATTAGCGAAATCTTTTATGAAAGATCGATAGTAAGAACATAATCTAAGGAAAGAAGAAAGTTTCTTGGCGGTGTTGGGCGGTGGGAAATTCTTAATAGCTTTTATTTTTGAATCTTGCGTTTCTATACCCTTTTGCGAAATTTTATAACAGAGATATTTAAGTTCCTTAGTTGCGAACTTGCATTTTGAGGCGTTAATTGTAAGACCGGCCTCTTTTAATAATTTAAAAACTTGTTCGAGGTCATTAATGTGTTGTTCCAACGTACTACTCGTTATAATTATACCATCTAGATAAATTAAAGTTGATTTTCCTAGGACAGGCTTCAGAACAATGTCCATAGCTCTCTGGAATGTTGATGGGGCCCCACACAACCCAAAGGGCATGCGTAAAAATGCATAAGTGCCCGATTTTGTTATAAACGCGGTTTAATGTATATCTTCGGGTCTCATAGCTATTTGATAGTAGCCAGACGTTAAGTCCAAAGTAGACATATATCTTGTCGATTTGATCTGTCTAATGATCTCGTCTATAACCGGCAAAGGGTAAACTGGAAATTTGGTAATACTATTTAGTTTTCTGTAATCAATAGCAAACCTCCAAGCCCTTTTATCCGAAGGAGGAAACTCGTTCTTTTTCCTACATAGTACGACTGGACTCGCGTACTCACTATTTATGGGCGTTATTATTTTATTCTTTAACATCTCCTGAATATGTTCTTCGATGATTAAGTCTTTTTGTTTGTCATAACGGTATGGCTTAGTCCTACAAGGTTTTTCGGCATTTAATTGAATCTTGTGCGTCACGATTTGGCAGTTTCCTGGTTTTTCTGAAAACAAATGAGAAAAATTACTCACCACTTGCTGTATTGCTTTACTTTCATGGTCATTCAGATGGCTAAGGTCCACTTCAGGTGTCTCCACAGGTTCCACCACCCTCTGGTCCATCTCCAACACCACGGAACTATCTTGAAAATTTAATTTGGCCCTCGCGGCCCTTAAAAAGTCCATACCTAAAATAAGAGAGTGTTGCAGGTCTTTCACCACAAAAATTAATACTTTGAGATTTTCCTCTTTTACCTGTAAGTTTAATGATAATTTCCCGATGCAGTGACATGTTCTTCCTTGCGCCGCTATAATTTCCGTATTTCTGGTTTTAAATAATCGTATCCTATAAAAATTCTTTTTGAAGAAATTTTCACTCATAAAATTTCCTTCTGCTCCTGTATCGATGAGGGCTTCTACTGGTACATCGCCAACCAGGACTTGTATAATTGGTAGCTGTGAGTTTTTTACGATGACCGTGTTTAAATGTCTATTTGAGGGTTTTTTTTAAACTTCCGGGGTCTGGACCCTCCCTTTCACAGGCCCCTCTACTCGTTTAAAGCTTTCCTTTCAATCTGTGTCTTCTGGGTACGCGGATGTTTATTTTCAAATTTTCTTTTTGGGCCTTGACCTTCGAGTTTCGATGCGTTAGCTTGATAGTTCTTTCCCCCATAAGAGCGATTTCCATTTCCGGTTTCCTCCTTCCTTCGGGTACTTTGAGAATATGTTTCCCCTCTCGCTTTTTCCGCTATTCTGCGATTTTGAAACTTCACCGCCAATTCGAAAAGTTCCTGCAATGTGCTTGGGTTTCTAATTTCAAAGTAGTCTTGGACAGCGGGTAACAATCTTGGTAATATTATTTCAATTATCTCCGCATCGGGTTTCTTTCCATACAGCATATCCGTTAGCTTGATTTTTCGTAAAATAAAGTCCGTCAATTGTGCTGTATCCCGTTGATAGAAACTATATAGTTCGGCTTCCAGCCGTGCGCGATCTTTCACTATGGGGAAGGCCTTTACTAACGATTTTTTGAAATTTTCAAATGTATATGTCTGGCTTCCAAATTCACCTAGTAAAAATTTGCCTATGTTTTTCCACCATAGCGCGGCCTGTCCTCTTAGTGCTGATGTGGCGATGGCAACTTTTTGTCTTTCAGGCACAGGGTAGAGCTGAAAGTGGTTTTCTAGACCTTCTAGAAATACCGCCACCGAATTTTTTCCGTCGAAATGGACGTTTGGCTTGATTGATGCTCTCAAAGTCTGGACCAGGTATCCAAATCCTTCTAACTGAGTTGTCATTTCTTGGTGTTGTCCAGCGGCTTCCATCCAGTTTTCGGCCATTTCAGTTCGATAAGTGTTCGGGCGCCAATATAACGTTGCGCGCTTCCAACTTGCACGCAACCAAGAGGTGACTGTGAAAGCTGTATAAAACACAGAGTCTTGTAAAGGGTTTAAGTCCCTTTTTATTCAACGTAATAATTTACAATTGCGTCCTCTTGACGCTTACAGACGGTGCCAACTCGGCAGTCAAATAAAAATAATAACCTGAAAAGAAACTAAAGACAAGATTCTAACTACGAGGCTCTCTAAAATAACTAACTCACCGCGTTTTACAATACCGCTGCTAATTCAGCAGACTTGAAGCTCACTGGAACGATTAACACTACTTCCCGCCAAGCACATAGGCCGAAACGCGGGGTCCTTCAAATTCTCGCTAACTACCTCCGCGCTCGCTAAGTAAGAATATCACACCCCGAACTCGTTTCCTTGCTATTTAAATCAGAATACTTCCGCTGATAATTTGAATCCTTGCGCGTTCTACTAAAATTTACATATTCTGGCATTGGCAGTTCCAGGGGAAAGTAAGGCTTGACAGGAAAGATAGTTTAAACTTAAAATAAATGTTAGTTAAAATAAATATAAACCCTACAACTGTTATACTTTCTATATCTACCACCAATTACGAACTCTTGTATTTTCTTAGGAACTTTTGATGAGTTTACAATTATGAACGGCTAACATACCACATTCTTTGATCTACTGATTCAGAGTCATTATCTTTGAACTATCCGAGCTTTATTTTACAAATAAACTCCGGGCAGTATGATAAATTGCAATTTATTTAAACTTTAGAACTATTTATATTTTAGAAACTTTAATTTTTTCATATATCTGAACTCTTTCGTAGAACTACCTGAACTGCGTATATGAAATATTTGAACTATATATACATGAACATTTTGAAATATGAACTATATTTACGCATGAACTAATTGAACTGTATATTTGCAAAAACTGTATATTTGAACTATATATATGAATTACATAATAATATTACTTTACTTATAGACTTTGAACTATAGATTTTGTACTATATCTTTAGATTATGGTCTTTGAACTGTTAACCAGAGAACAGGGGCTCCATTACCTAGCTGACATGATGTCTGCCTTACACGGATTAAAACCCCTGCCTCCAGAAGCTATTTATTATCACTAAGCAAAATAAGTTTACAGTGGCATACAAGGCCTTCAAGAACACAAGGACATAAGTAATATAGTCATTAATAAACCCTAAAGAAAGCATGTTACAAGTATCACCTATAGCATTCAAACAATAAACCGAGTATACTTTCATAATTTGTACTGGAAATACGAAATACTTTCAAAACTGAGTCCAACTAATTTAAATAAAAGCTATGGTACAAACAAAATATAATGCATCCATTACTGTATTATACACAATTAATTTCAATTAGATTCACAATATTCAGAAGAACCATTCAATTTAGAAAAAATGCATAAAGGTAAACACAGATAACAATAAACTGCCAAATAAAATTTCTTCATATGAATTCAGAATTAATAACCAATAACTTTGATAACTGAACAATATTATCATAAAATACACTGAACCTGAGATATTACTACATTACAAAACATAAATTTGGTTTAAAAACAAAACCGCTCCAAGTAATATAAAAACTCTACATCAGATTTGCTGGCAATGCGATAGAAATACAGTACACGAATAATGCCAACATAAAGATATGAAAAATTTCAAATTCCAAAACCAAATGCATTCAAAAATAATTCAAAGAAAATTATTATAAAATACTGCCTTAAATGCAAATTTTACAATCGAGAACTCAAGTAAAACCAATCAAATTCTCAAAAACAGGTCAAATATTCAATTCAGAAAAGTGCAAAAAGGTATACAAAATAATTATTCTAGATTAGGTTTGCTGGCATCGCTAAGACAAATGCAAACAAAATAATCATGATATATACATGATTAAGAATGATTTCAGTACCATACAACAAATGCTATATGTGCGTCACAAATAAAACCGACTATTTGTACAATATAAGAAAGTAATAGGCTACAAGGAACCGTTACAATTAATAAGAGCATAGATACATTCAATGTCAGATACGTGTATTCTACATAAAACCATTTCTAATTTTAAATCAGTAACATAAGTAGTGGAAACAACCAAACTGAACAATAATAAGCATCAAACACAATAAGTTAAACAATTACCATTATGCAGTAAAAATCTAATGCAGTAAAAAAAAAAAAAAAAAAAAAAAAAAAAAAAAAAAAAAAAAATCTAACAGTCACTGAAAGTCAATTATTCACTTCCAATAGAGATGATCTGAGAGAATTATTTCCAGAAAAATTTAACTCCTGACAGAAAAGCATAATTTCCTTAAATTTCTTACTCTCACTAGAGTTTTTTAATATCAGATCAGCCCATTTTGGCCTGTGTTGATCTAAAGGTTTATTCAAGTGAAGTTTTTTAGTAAATGAAAATGAACAGTGAAAGATAAAGTGTTCAGGGTCTCCCAACTCCCCGCAAGAACAAAGCTCAGTCGTACGCAGTCAAAATCGAAAGAGATATGTATTAAAAGGTCCATGACCGGTGAAAAATTGAGTGTTAAAATTCGTTGTGCTTCTTTGACTGAGTGAAACTTTTGGGAAGAAAGAGAAGACTCGTCTTCCTGTGGAGTCATTAGTCCATCTTTCCTGCCATTTCACTAAGAGTGCATTTAAAGTCTTGCTCTTCAAGTGTGAAAAAGGCAATTTCGTGGGATTTTCAATTCTGTTGATATCATTAGCAGCCCATTTAGCTAAAGTATCTGCTTCTTCATTGCCCAGTATGCCAACATGAACTGGCACCCAGGTAAGAGATGGTCTTTCAGATGAATCAAATCTTAGCAATTTCTCTTGAATAACTTGTACAATCGGATTTCTATTCGTAATGTCTAAGATAGCCTGCAGACTAGATAATGAATTACTGAAGATCTTAATCTTGCCCGATAGATTTCTTTTAACATAAGTGAGAGCAACGTTTATCGCTAAAAGTTCTGCCTGAAAAACAGTATTTCTGTTATCAAGCCTTCGAGTCCATGTATATACCTTTTGAGTATTGTTAAATACACAAAATGCACAACCTGTTCCACGTTCAGTTTTAGAACCATCTGTAAATAGAGCAATGTCATTGGCTACTGGAGCCGTATAGTATAAATTGACTGCAGATTTGAGTTTTAAAGAGGCAGGATGGCCAAGATTAGATGGAACCCGTAGTTCATAATAGTTTACTAGGTAATGTTTGTTCCATAAATCCCCATTCAATTGTAATCGTAGGATCCGTCCTAAGAAAGAGTCTCTTTGAGCCTGCAGATCTAATGGAGGTATACCCGCCAAAATCTGCAGTGAGGCTGTCGAGGTTGTTCTATAACCTTTGGAAATAAGCAATAGATTTCGTACTATATTTCATATGAACATCGTATCATATCGATATGTTTCGTAAACTACTCTTTATTACTACTATTTCTTTTCGTCGTATATTATGTTCAAAATTCCGTACATATATTAAGGTTGGGTTCGGTTAGGTTATTTAATTAAGGCAAAGCCTCGAGGGCCTAAGGGTAGAGATGCCTTCGTGGAGGACTTTCTAAGGGAAACTGGCTCGTATACACGTTACACATAGCATTGAGTTTTCCTTTTATTTTACACTGGCATTAAGATCAAAACTAGAAATTTTCACTAGTACTTTTCAGGTTTAATTTCTCAATCAACAAAAAGCAAGTGGAAAGAAGATTTCATAAAAGAAGCTGTTTGATATGTGATATAACATCAGATTTTTCGTTAAGAGTGGTTGCCTAATTTTACACTGCTGACATTTTAAAAATTTTATTAATATATATCTCTTTATCTTTCATCAGTGGCAGAGTGGTTAAGAGAGTTGTACACAGGTAGTTTGACTTTCGCTCGAAACTTAGGCAACCGAGTTTGCTGTTGCGTTTTCCTCATGTGTAACGCAAATACAATGCACTTTTCCAGAAAACGTCCTCCACGAAGGCATGCCTTCCCTTGCGCAATAGCTCTTGTGTGCTTTACAAATTTCAATTAGCCTAGCTTCTTTATCTCTTAGGTATAAACAATAAAGAAATTGCTAGTTTCAAATCAAGCTATAAACTGAATTTTTGATACAAATAAGAATTTGGCATAAGATACACTTTTTGATAATTGGTGGCTTATTGATTTAGGAGAGGCACGTGTTTGCTATCTGCTCTGAAGGAGAACTACCTTCATAAAATACTTTTCTAGGTAAATTGCTTGCTATTTACTTATACATGAGGAAAATCTAAAAAAACAAACCTCATGCGGTCAGCCTGTTCATTGGGATTTGAACACATCAAACTTCTAATGTTCAGTGGTCTTATCCACTCGATATCTAGTCTTTTAAAATTACAATATGAACATCGAAATTGCTTGTGGGGATGAGTAAATAACCTCGAAAATACTTAAGAGCAAATTGCTTCGTATTGAAAGTTTTTACCAAATGACTTTCATGACTGAGGAAAATATTGGACTTCGGTATCGAGAAAGAAGTGCAAAACAATAATTTCAACGTTCTTCGAAGAAAAATTTGATTTACTGAATAGCTCAAAGAACAAAAATTAAAGAATTTCAACATTTCGAAGAAATTTTCTCTTTTATTTCAATACAGTTCGCCTGGTGAAATCCTTTCAGTTCGAACTCATGACATTCGGAATTACCAACGTTCGAGACATTGAAGTTTTGCTGCAGTTGCAGAGGTATAATTTCTTAGTTTTCCCATATTATGAATTATTATATACATGCATTTAAATTATACGACTAAGCAGAATTCCCCCCCTGCCCAATTGGCGTCGAATATGTTTGCTCCATAACGCACAGTATAACAATTTGGAGGACAATTTTTCTCATGAAGTAAGCTGTGTAACTACTTCTATTTTATTAAAATAATACAATAATGTTTGGATTCTTTCATAAGGCTACGGTAATGTTCTGTTATCGAGGCCGAGTTCAGAAATGTATGTATGCGCATTGTATGAATATATGTGTGCATGTATGTATGTGCATATAATGTGTATATGCACACACATACATTCCTGCTTATATATACTCATGCACACATGAACATATACACATGCATACATGAACACATACATCCATACATACTTTTCTAGATCCGATCCTGACCACAGAAATAATTATGCACCATTAAGGCTAATTATACACCACGTCCACAAAGGCCTTCACAGTCGCTGGTCCTAGACATTTACTTTCGGTTATAAAAATGTTTTAAAATATTCATGTTTTGCTATTTTTAAATTTAAAATTAAAGAATTTTGTATAAAATGTAAAATCCAAGTTTTTACATGAGTTTATATCTTTTACCTTTCGGTGCCCATATGAATATTTAGGAAAATTTTCCAAGGCCCACTATTGGTAAATACTCATAAAAAAAAAAAAACAAGTCGCTGAACACTGGTAGTTCGGTCCGAGTTTCGAATCCCGCGAACGGGCTGGCTGCATGGGTGTTTTCGTGGTTTTCCCAATGTGTAACGTGTATATCAGCTAGTGTCCCTTAGAAAGTCCTCCACGAAGGCATCCCGCCCCTTAGGAAGATAACCCTCGATGTTTTCTCGTAATCGCATAAACCACAAGTTTTCGATTTGATGAAAGTTGGGCGAATCTCCTGGCAAAAAATTAAAGCTTAATATTATTTTCTTCAATATTTTTTTCACTTTTTTTGACTTGTGGTACGGAGCAAGATCTTGTTGGAAAATGTCGTGACCCGTTGGCCAAAGCTCCTTCAGAATTATGGATTACTTTTCTTTTAATCACTTCGATATTTTTCCCTGAATTCATCATTCCATTAATAAGTAACTGTGATCCTGGCTCATAAACGGAAAAGCATTAATAGACAACAGTGATCCTGGCTCATAAACAGAAAAGCATTAATAGGCGACACTGATCCGGTCTCATAAACAGAAAAGCATTAATAGGCAACAGTGATCCTGGCTCATAAACAGAAAAGCATTAATAGGCGACACTGATCCGGTCTCATAAACAGAAAAGCATTAATAGGCAACAGTGATCCTGGCTCATAAACAGAAAAGCATTAATAGGCAACAGTGATCCTGGCTCATAAACAGAAAAGCATTAATAGGCAACAGTGATCTTGGCTCATAAACAGAAAAGCATTAATAGGCAACAGTGATCTTGGCTCATAAACAGAAAAGCATTAATAGGCAACAGTGATCCTGGCCCATAAACAAGAAGACATTAATAGGCAACAGTGATCCTGGCTCATAAACAGAAAAGCACCCGCAAAACATTTTCTTAGCGGGGTATTTTACATACTGTTCAATTATCTGGGAGATAGTTTCTCGCTGTGTGATTTCCTGAAGAAGGGAGACCTCAGACCTCGCACAACGAAATGGGTTTTATCCGAAAGTAAAAAGTATTATCATTATTTTTCATTCTTCTTGCATATTTTCTTGCTCACGATAGTCTCTTTTTCATCACTGGCTTAGTTAGAAATTGTTTTTTATAAAGATGAACAGCCTTAAGACTAGCTTCTAGTAGCCTATCCGATGAACAGTGGAATTTGAATTTGATTCTGCTAAATCTACTTGGAAGTCAAAACTTGTCAACCTAAGATTTTGTTTGTATTTCCTTAGTAAAATAGAGTCATCTTTGGCACTATTGTTTCACTTTCTCTCGCACTTCCCTTTTCGCTGGCGTGATAAACTGTCTGTCTCGTTAAAAGGTCTAACTAATTTATTAACAGCACCCAAACTTATATTACGCACTTTAGCAATGTCCCTTTATGTCATACAAATGTGTTCATTTAATGTCACTATCTTCTTTCTTTTCTTTTTTCAGCCCAAAGGGGCAATTTGCTCAGAAGGGCTATTAATTTCGTTTTGACGCAAGTTCATTATAAATGTCGGTTCACTTTTCAAATTCTTGCCACGAAATATTAGAGCCCTGCCTTATATTTAAAGGAATTAAAAAATGAAGAATCTGCATGAATGCATGTATGTTTCTCGCACTGTGAAAAAACAACGGTATCTACAGACATCTAATTTTGAATAACGTAGGCCTCCAATCGAATATGGGCATGCGGAAGTCCAAATTTGGAATTTGTTTTATTACCTAGTTCATATTTTGTCAAACATTAAAGAATTTTTGATTAACAAGCTCAAGGATTTCAAAGTGAGCCGTGCCAACACTGCACGGGGGAAAAAAAAATTATCTCCAGTATGCGAGACTGTTTATCGCAAATTCTAAATATATGATTTTAAAAATATTTTATAATACAGCTGTTGAATTGAATTTTATGGTTTAAGTGCGGGGAATATGATATTTAATAAGTAAAGGTAAGACCCAAAACGTTAAAAAACGCTCCTTTGGGCGTAATATAAAATCTGAAAAAGCTTTTATATTTTCTTTTAATATTTTTTTTCCTTCCCCCTCTTTTTTTTTTTTTTTAACTTACAATACAGCTCTTTAAACGTATAATACAGTCTAAACAAACAAAAACAATAACAATTATTTGAAGAGAACAACACTGAATCACCTAAAAGTATTACGGTACTAAACAGTAAACCGGGTGAGAGAAACGCAGTTAAATATCAGTTGTAATTTACGCCTGCCGAACTCAACGAATTTCAATTATGTGAAAATTCCCTCTTGTTCACATTAATTTGCGCACTACTGTAATTCCAAAATTTGTAAATATTTCGCCCTTCAATATATGTACGGTTCGAATATGATTACCGATTTCTGTATCATATATCGCGGTCAAATTTTGTCGTATGAGAGTCAAACGTTTTTTAATTTATTTTTTACAACAAGTGCAAAACTTTTTTAACTTTAAGTATAGGGACAAAAATTTAATTTTCTACATCGTTTTACAAAATAAACTTTACAAAAGAGATTTCTTTAAATTTAAAATGCAAACATCTTTGCATTATTTAAAACACTTTTATAAAGGGAAGTATAAATTTACGACCAGGAGGTTGTGAAAATGAAGCCGGATAAGGGCTTTTGTAGACACTGTACACGGTACTGTTGAATCTGTACACAGACTTTAAAAATACAGAACGAAAATTCTGTTATAGCTTTTGATAAATAATCACCATGAAAATTTTGCTACAGCATTGTTACTTTTCTGCAGTCTCTTATCTAAATGCGAATGAGATTGGCAGAATAGTGAATAATTAAAGCGTGGAGCTTTTTTCATTGTAACAGCTTGCGGTTCACAAAAGGACGGAAGTTTATTGCATTTAAAACGGAGGATTTCCAATAATATCGTCAACTCAGTACCATAGATTTGTATTCCTCAGCTGGCAAGTTTTAGATAAGAAGAAAGAGAGAACTTTGATGGCCGACTAAGAAAGGCACATAATTAACATCCTGCGAAAAATCCCTACCTTGTAGCTTTTGTTAGGAACTGTTTTTATTTCTGTATCCGTGTTGTGCTTTTAACGAAAACATTCACGGAATACAGTATCGTATTGTGTTTGTAATATCTTATCTCCTATATAAGATATCGGATATAAGATAGCCGCTTATAAGGCTGAGATAAAAAAGGTAATTAATTCTTTCTCAAAGTTCTTGAACTGTTTTAACAAAATTTACGCTTAATTTTTGGTCAAAACAATGTCATACAACAAACCTTTAAACTGGTGATTATAACCAGAAATTTATTCACTAATGTGTTTGATGGACTTGGGCCAAGAAATAACTATTAGTTTCAGCTTTTAAAGTGCAAGTAAATGAATATGAAACGGTCCAAGAAATGACCATGATAGTCCATGGTTTTTGGTCTCCATGATGGTCCATGATGAAAGCCCATTTCTTGGACTTTCATGATGAAGGTCCAATAAATGACTCTCAGCGTTTGATACAAAGAGTAAAACAGGCATGTCAAACTTAGTAACTCAAGTGAACCAAATAATCATGAGTATACGACAGTTCTGGATGCAAGAAAACAAAAAGGGTATTTTCGGGCTAAAAGATGTAGTTAGAAAGTGAGTAAATACAAAAATCTTATCTCATATTGTAGTTCTTTAAAAAAATTGAAGAAACAAATGAAATCTTGGTAACAGATGGATACTTACTATTTCTCTTATGGCCCTTGGCAACTTTTCCTAGAACCAGCTTTTGGATGGCTAGAGACATGTTGCTAGGACTAACGATTTTCAGAACAGAGGTCAGATGAATGTTAATATCGATCTCTCTGGAGATTTGTCCCTTTTCACAAGTAAAAACCATTTTTCATACTGATGCTTATTACCGAAATGGAATTCATGTACGATACATTGCGGGTTTCAGGGCACTGAGCAAGTAAATATTGTAAAAGCAATTTTCCAATAAACTCTGACGCCTGGTAATCGAGTTCATCTCTTTTGGCAACGTCAGACGATTTAATAGCATATTTATTTTTCACAGTCATAGACACCATCGGCATACGGTATGCAGTATTCAAGTCCCGGATATGCCTACCATCTTCATGCTTTTCAACATTCTCTTTTTTCACCTCTATGGTTGATCCTAGCAATTTTCTTCTTTGCTTGATTTTTTTCGTTTACTTTTCTGAAATTCATTGTTAATGAATTTACGAAACAATTACGCGAAAAATCACAAAATCAGAAGAAAAGTTACAGTGCGTTATCTACTAAATAATAGCAATAGGCGTGCTAAACATTCACGGGCTATTGTAGCATTGTTTCGAAACAGGTATACAGGTGATGCAGCCATGACTCAACTCGAGTCGTATTTCGAAAATTTTCGCAGCCAAATAGGACACATACGAAGTTAGCATTTCAAAGCGGACGTAAACTCTTACATAAAAAAAGGGGGGGGGAGTTCTACCTCTTCCGTTATACTATACTGAGTCGATTGACGAAATTTAACTTGGGTTTCTCATGTCTCAAAAGCGCGGCTTAGAATATATATTACATTTATATTAGCATTATTGGTACTATTCGGTTTTGAGGGCCGTAAAAAATCGCCAAACTATTGTTGATGCCAATGCTGTCAAAAATAATTGCGGCAACCCTAACGCAAGAAAGGAAGTGTAATAGTAAATAACTATTTAAGATTGATGTTTTAATTTAGATGAAAGGTTAATTTCATATAATACTTTTTTATTATTATAATTTATGTGAGAAAGGCTAAACATGACCGAATGGAAGCATAAGAGTAAATAACTATTTCAGATCATTATTATAATTTATATAAAAAATTGCTAAACATAATTGAATGGATGCCTGCATCGCTATTTCGCTACCGAGTTATCGCTAAAGCATAATTTCATCTCGTGGGTTGTTCAAACGTAATTTTCTATAATGAATGATGCTTTTTCTATGAAAAAATTCTCGGGAAAGTGCATAATCGCACACTTATTTCTTTGCCGCTTTTTACAAGGATAAAAACAACTGGATTTTTATCAATTTTCTTTTTCTTTTTAAGTGAAAATAGGTCGATGATAGATAAAGTCAAGGGTGTGCGCAGTGCCATTTTTGTGCAATTCTGGGATTTTTTTTTTTTTTTTTAAAGTGAAAATAGATCGATGTGTACACGGATACCGAGTATGTGCAATTCTTAAAAACGCTTCAAGCAGTAGGTGATTCTGCACTTTACCCAAAATTCTATTGCACACTTTTCATCATGGGCAATTCCCAAATTGTTAAATCTATAGGATACCAAAAACGGATTTAAAAATTAAGCTAGTATTTCAATGGCATCTTATGAAATATAGAACTGTATAAACTTATTCAATCTGAAATCAGCGCTTACGCTAGATTTGGCGCGTTGTTAAATGGGCGCGTTTGCTAGATTTGGCGCTTTTGCGCATACATTTTCGCTGCAATTTTTTTACGGTCCTCAAAACGGAATAGTATCGTATTATTTTAACATAGATATTTGGACACAAAATCGCATTTTTTCTGAAATCACATAACCATTTTTTTGCCATATTTCGATTTTACGCCTCAAATTATATCTAACTATTTAACGAAAAACATACGGACAAATTTTAAAATTTATCTTGGCGCACCTTTTTCCGTTTGTGCTGAGAATAATTCACTTGGCGAAATTCTTTATTTATGGTAACCAATAACAAAGTGCATAAACCATATTTGGCATCATTATCGCTTATAACAAATATGCCAAATTTCAAAATACGCTAATATGTAAATTTGCGTATATCTTTAGAAATTTTTAATAAAAAAATTCTAACGTGCTGCAGGTATGCCTAGAAATACATCTACTTTAAGAAGATGGCAAAATTTTTATAGGTAATAATTAAAAAAAAGTTTTTTTTCGAAAAATTCATACAAATTACTAGGAAATACAAATTTTGAAAACAAATCAGAATATAGCTGCGAATTTTGTTTACATTGAATCTAAATTCGAATAGTGAAAGAATGAATTCAGGAAGTTTAATAAAAAAGAGATATTAATAAAATGTTGAATAATTGGTATAACCCGTCTTGAAATAAACTGCATTAATCGTCAGGTTAGGTTCTTTAAAAATGATAAAGCATTCGAGGCTGCTTAAGAGAAGGGATACCTTCATGGAGGACTTTCGAAGGGAAATTGGATTCATGTTACGCATAGGAAGAAAACACGAAGACCGACCATACAGACAGTCTGTTCCAAACCGGATCGAACTACCCTATTTAACCACTTGGCCACAAGCTTCATTTTAATTCATATTTAATAAAAAAGAGAATCAAGGCAATATTAAAATCCAAAAGGCGTGCTAATAAACATTAAAAATCTGATGTGGGCACGACATGACTTGCTTGTACGATATATTAAATTATACACATTTTTTGTTCCATTTTATTTAAACTTTTTTATTCCCTCGAATTTCAGTAAAGATATATTTCTCATTTAATTAATTCAGTTCTCATTTCGCGGCAGAGCAAATATAGATAAAAACTCAAAATATCTTCATTAAAAATTGTAAAGTACAGAAAAGTATAAACAATTAAAATTAAAGTTTCTACGCAAAAATAAGTAACTCGGCTAGCGGGCAAAAAAGCAGATTTTTCGCTGCACAAAACTGAAAGTTTACTTTTGGTCCTATTCTGCAAAAAGACATTGAAGATGCAGAAACTGACTTATTTCACTATTTCACTGAGTTCCAAATGTAAACAGCCCACCAGCGGCCGAGCAGTAAAGTCGCTGAACACTGGTAGTTCGGTCCGAGGTTCGAATCCCGCGAACAGGCTGGCTGCATGGGCGTTTTTGTAGTTTTTCCCATGTGTAACGTGCATACGAACCAGTTTCCCTTAGAAAGTCCTCCACCAAGGCATCCCTCCCCTTAGGCAGATAGCCCTCGTGTGCTTTGCCATAATTAAATACACAAACACACCAAATGTAAACAATTGGTTGTTCGTTAGGCGTAACTCGTAACTTTTAAATTGTTAACAATTCTACAACTGTTGTGTGCAGATTAACTAAAGGCATTAAAACCTGAACCGGAACATAAAAATCACATAATTCAATCCCTTTAAACCCAAAAATGCGCGATTTACTAACATATAAGAATAAAAAACCTCAACTCATCGAGCCAGGTAACGGAGTGGGAATACATATATACAGTCGTATATAAATATATACATATATATTTATATACGACAACTATCAGTCCTATATGCAAAATTTCAGATATTTTCGTTGAAATATGTGTGTGTGTGTGTGTGTGATTATGGCAAAGCCTCGAAGGCTATCTGCCTAAGGGGAGGAATGCCTTCGTGGAGGACTTTCTAAGGGAAACTGGTTCGTATACACGTTACACATGGGGAAAACTACGAAAACGCCCATGCAGCCAGCCCGTTCGCGGGATTCGAACCTCGGACCGAACTACCAGTGTTCAGCGACTTTACCGCTCGGCCGTTGGTGGGCCTCGTTGAAATATGAGGCCCGAAATTTTCGCCGATTACAATACTTCCTCTTCTTCGTTAGAAGGAAATAAAAAGCACAACTACCCCCCCCCCAAAAAAAAACTTTATTAAAAAAAAAAAATCTGAAATGTTTCAGATTTTAAATTACGTCCAAAGGGGCGTTTTTTTTAACGTTTTGTGTGTTACCTTTATTTATTAAATATCATGTTCTTTGCACTTAAACCATAAAATTTAATTCAATAGCAATGTCGCAAAATAATGTCGCTGGAGATAAAACGTTCCCCCCCCTCCCCATAGAGTGTTGCCATTGCTCGCTTTTAAATCGTTGAGTTTGTTACTCAAAAATTCGTTAAAGTTTTACAAAATATGAAATCGATAATAAAACAAATTCCAAATTTCAAATTTGGGATTTCAAATGCCCACATTCGCAGTAGAATTACGTCATTCAAAATTCGAATGCTCTATGTACCGTTGTTTTATCACAATGCGAGAAATATACATACATTTATGCAGATTATTATGTTTGATTTCTTCGAATATAATGCAGGACTCTAACATTTTGTGACAACAGTTTGAAAAGTGAACCGAAATTTTTAGGAGTCCGACGCAAAATGCCAAAACAGAAGTAATAGTCCTTCGGACGCAAATCCCTTCGGACTAAAAATACAAAGAATGTAAAACTTTCAGAAGATATATTGTTACATACAAGCAGCTTGCAAAATGAAAAAGGACGATGACAAGACATTAAAAATTTCAGTATACACATAATGGCTCATAGAGTCCTGAACTGCGATATAGTACTTGATTTGCCAGGAGTGTTAATTGCATTGACGGAGGATGTTTAAGCACAAATTTTATTCAAACACCTGTGTACATTAATTTTTTAAATCAACAGTCTTCGGAAAGAACTATCTAAGTTTTACCGAATTAATTTTAACTGAATTTTCCCTTTTCTTACGTAGTAGAAGCGAAACAGCAATTTGCTACTCACAAGCAAGAAACAAGCTGAATATTTTTGAACTAAGTGATTTAAGAATTAAGCAGTTTTACGCTTAAATACTAAAAAAATTACATTAAGACATCAGTTAAAACCAAACTTTTGCATAGTTATAATCTGTAATTTTGTTTTGAAAATTTGCTTATGTCTGTAAACTTAAAACTTGCAAAATAATAAACATAAATAGAATGAACTATTTTTTTTTCAAAATTTTTGTTCATGTTTTTGGTTTAATTGTTATTTTTAAGTTATTTATGTGCAACTGCTGGTATTATGATCATTGCTGTATATTTTAGAGAAAAATGTAAGGGGATTCCACGAAGAAAACTACTGTCTAAAAGCGGTGAATGGCAAAACAAGCCTCGGAAATCTTATTCTAGCATATATTTAAACATGTATCTATACATGTAAGAATTAAAATATGAAAAAAAATTATCAACTGTGTAGAGTCATTAGATTTTTGGAAGCAGGAGACATAAAAAATGTCCAATGCCCTAACCGGGAACTCTCGAATTGACTTCGAGTATGCTTCCAATTACACCACGAAGGCATGCGAAAGGAAAAAGAAAATACCTCATAACTTTAATTTGTTAATAGTCCTTTATATCCCCCATTTTAATTTGGCTACGTCGCCTTTCTATTCTAAAAGCAGAAATTATTTATAAAATTGTTTGCCATAATTTTCTGGAATGGGTCTTTCAAAATTAATCCGTTTCATGCTTGCTTATGTATTAATTCACCTGTAATGCGACAGCTCTTATCCAGTCACAGATCAGAATTACAATAGTCTATAAATATTGCTGCTGCTAGATGCTCAGCCGTTTTTTCCACTTCGCTTACTGCTGCCAACATATGCGTCTAATCGTTATCCATCGTTTAAAGATGTAAATAGGTATATAAAATTGTGCGGTACATTTTGTACCAATAATGTGAACCTGTTTATGCTTAGCAAGGTTAACAAATAAAACTATGTTGAATCACCCGCCACGTCTGAAAGCTTTTCTTCTTCATATGTCATCTTATATATCTGCGCAGCTATCCTCAAGTAATCTACAGAATTATCATGTGTATATATATATATCTTTATATATATAAGCGGCTTAAGTGTTTGTCGCCGATAGTTTATTGTTAACAGTCGGAAAAATGAGCGCGGAAATTAACGTTTCCGCAGTTTTTAATTAATATCTCGGCTAATTAAAGTCGTACGAAGATGAGAACGGTATCGATGGATTCGGAGAATTTTTTCGAATCCGAGGATACGCGTCTCGAATTTCAACTCGGCGCCGTTCCGTAGATATTCCATAAAAGAGAATTTGGCACATAGCCAAATCCTTCTAATAGGGAAAACCCAAGAAAGAAAATGGAAAATGTAGGGAAAATTAGTTTTTAAATAATATCTCGGCTAATTAAAGTCCCACGAAGATGCGAATGGTCAAAATGGTGTACCACGGACCAGCCGTTTCGGAGAAGGTGATGTTACTTCACCCCATATATATATATATATATATGCGGCTTAATTGTCTGTTTGTCGCCGATAGTTTATTGGTTGCTTGCCTAACTGTACTAGACAATGGGATGAAATTGCCACGGCATAGGGTTGCCGTTTCAATTGAGACGTAGACAATTTCCTCTAAAACTTGCCTTTGCTATGACTATCAATAAGTCTCAAGGCCAACCGCTTAAGCGTGTTGGCATTTTTTTACCTGAGCCTGCATTTGGACACGGTCAACGTTATGTTGCCTGTTCAAAAGTTCGTGAAAGAACGGACGTAAAATTAAAAATAATGGATGGTCCTCTGCAATTCGAGCTTGAAAATGATGGCAAGATCTACACAAGAAATGTTGCGTACAAAGAGATCTTTGACATATGAATTAACATTTTATTATTTAGTAAATCACCTTTATTGATTGAGCAAGCGATGGCTCTTAAGAAATATACCGCCAGCGGTTTCCTTCATTGCACTCTATTTCGAGTAATTAAGCAAGTAGAAGGGGGAAGCCCCGTGGGGCAGTAAGCAAAGGGGCGTCCTGGCCGCCTGCCCTGGGTAATTCAGTTTGAATTAGCAGACACCTTTGCACAAATCATTTTAATTACAATTTATAATATCTGAAACAGCGGTCATTTCGTATGACTGCCGGGCTTTCTATTATATATGATTTTGCTTGTTTGAACAGTTTTGGTTTTAACTTTTAAAAATTCTTTGTATTTATAAAATTATATGAAATTTATTTATTATGAGCTTCACTTTCTGCTCTTTGTGAAATATTAGTTCTAAATTTCTTACTTTATGTCTTTAATGTTAATTTTTATGGAGCTTTGCCGATTTCTTAGATATTACCAAATCAACATATTAGCATACTAAGCAAACAGAATTCTTCGATATGGATCTAAGTGCGCATCGACACTGCTCCGTCTTTTCCTTGCTTTTATTATTACATATATATACTAAACATATCAATATATATATATATATATAACATATCAAAATCTTAAACTTTCACCAGGTTAATTCACTGTCTGAATTAAAATGTTTATCACTAACATTCTATTATATTTCTACGCATAGTCACTTATACTACGATTTTTATGATTTAAAATGACGAATACTTAATCGTTATTCATTTCAGAATAGTAATTATATACGTCCAGAATCATGAAGTACTTCTGTCCATATGCAGACATATGTTTTAAGAATAGTTGGCATAATTTAAGGCAAAATTGATTTATGATAAGCGCAAGGACTGTCACATGTTTACACACTTGGAAACCACGTTCAGGATTTCCGGCTTTTAGTGCTTCTTTTACAAATATTTTGAAATCATTAGGAATATACGTGGCATTTTTACCCGAATTGGAAGTTATACTATAACTGTTATAAGGAAGATTTTCATTTAGGGATTTTACGTGAATAATAGTGTTCTGCGTTAATTCAGAATGTTATTCTAATTTGATGCAAGAAGCCATGGTTTTCGCTCGTAATGCAAATGTCCTATTCATTTATTTATCACATCATGGATAACTTTGATTTCGAAGCTTCAGCTTTTACCAAAATGCAGAAACGAAAGCCCCGATACGTCTTTTAAAGAGAGAAACGCCAATACGCTTTGCGAAAGTAAATATGTCTGCACATTTCTTTCGTTTCCATTAATTTTTCATTAGTTTATTAATTCAGTTTTCCTTAGTTAATTAATTCCAATGCTTTTTTTAATTTCTGCCGTTTTGTAATTTATCTTCTCACGAAAGCAAACTGTCAAAGACATGCAATACCTTTATCCAACATAATTTATTGACCAAATTGAAGAAAGAAACAGCAAGAGTATTTTACCGAATTTTTACCTCATTTTCAAACATTTTAACTTTTTTTGCTTTTCGAATACAAAACTACCATGATATAATTTTCTTAAAATCAGATTAAATACCTCATTAACAATACTTCTTTTCAATACAAAATTCCGCACAAATAATGCAGTGTTTTTTCATAATTACAAGATGTAATTATAAAATTATCAGTATACTTACATAAATCACATGAATCATTCAACATTTTTACTTCCTTGCACGAAGTAAAGGAAGTATTGTTATCGAGAAAAATTTCGGGTATCATAGTTCAACGAAAATATCCATTTCGATGACTCTCGAACCATTTGAACGCTGTTTTTGCGTGACATCTGTACGTACAGACAGAATAAAAGACTGTTTTTGCCAAAAAGGATGGTAAAATACTTCAGAAGAGATTTTTTTCCTGACGTCTGTTCGTACGTAGGTATGTATGTACCTCGAAAAACTGAAGAATGAGTAGCCGTAGAACGTTGTAATTTTGTATATGGGACTGCTATGACATGTAATTGTGCACCTCCTTTTTTCGTTGCAATCGGCTGCACCAATCTTATATAAATACATATATATATTTCCCCTCTGTTACCTTTAGCGTCTCTGTCTTTTTTGAAAGCATTAATTGTAGACTATATGTAAAAGGCGAAGTAGCGAATTCTCACTATGTCTTTGAAAAATAGAACTACAGAAGAAGGTTTAAATAGCCTTTTTATTTCAACTAAAAGTAACAACATTCACGCAGTCGGTGCTCACAATTCACCACTACTCGTGGCTAAACTAAATTAAACAGGAAACAAAAATGTAAAATTCACACCAAATTAAGATGGCTAACGACTGGCTCCTTAGTTATCTAAACAGTTAAATCTCCTGCACACAACTAAACCGAGCCTAGGATATCAGTATACCTGAAGGGTCTCTAACACCAACTAAAGAGCTAATTTCAAGCACGCAGCATAAAATCGGAACCAGCTTCGCTATTACTCTTCGCGAACTCTTGAAACGCAGCTTAAATATTGCTTCTGAACATTTATTTTGCATACTATATCATTAAAATTTACATTCCGGCTGGAAACTGAAATCAGGAGGGAGAGGAAAGTTCAACTAAAAATAACTAATTAGAAAAAAATGTAAAGTCTTTACAACCTTGCTCGGTGAGCTTAATTTTTTTTATTCTTATATGTTGTAAAATTGTGCATTTTTTGCTTTAAAATGATTGCATTATGTAGTTTTTATGTTCCGCTTAAGGATTTTATGCCTTTAGTTAATCTGCGTGCAATAGTTGTAGAATGTGCAAGTATTTAAAACTTTAACTGGCGAGTTAAGCCTAAAAAGACACCATTTGTTTACATCTAAAACTCATTTGAATAGTGAATTCAGTTTCTGCACCTTCATTGTCTTTTTGCCGAGTGGGACCTATAGTAAACTTTCGGTTTGGTGCAACGAAACATTTGCCTTTTTTCCCGCTGGCAGAATTCCTTGCTTTTGCGTAGAAGTTCTAATTTAAGTTGTAAAAATTGTTTTATTAACTGTTTAACTGTATTTGGTGTTTTATATTTTTTTTGTATTTTACGATTTTTCATGAAGATGTTTTGAGTGTTTACGTATTTTTGCTTTGCCACAAAGTGAGAACTAAATTAATTGATTGAGAAATATATCTGTAATGAAATTGGAGGAAATAAGTTTAAATGAAATGCAACAAAAATATGTGTAATTTAATAGAGCACACAAGGAAATCATGTGATGTTCACATCAGATTTTTTAGTTCTTGAAGAGGCTTCCATCATCATTTTAAAGCGTTCAACACTGGTTCAAATAACTTTAATTATTAAAACTCAACTTTAATTATTAAACTCAACTAGTGTTTACGTTTCTATATTAGAATGGCGCCGAAATCGAAAGAGTAGTTTCGATTCGAAATAACTTTAATAAATTCAGCTACTCTCAGTTTGTACAAACCAAACTGTAAACACATAATGATAAAATATTCATACGTAAACATCTAATAATAATACTATAACATAGTTAAGTTTTAAAATAAGTATTAGAACAGTTATTGGTCAGCGACCGAATTCTATGATAACAAATCCAAAGTGTGTTGCCAACGCAAGACAACGAAAAGGTGTAAATTAATTCAAAGGCGTGGAAGTAAACAACTAGGATTTTTATAAATTAAGTACATATATGCTGTTGCATTTTATTGTAACAGTCCAAAAAATGTAACAAAATATGCTGTACTCGTGTACTCTTTAAAAACGTCTCATTCACCGAGAATAGTAAAACTTTGTTTTTTCCACAAAGAAAATACAAATCTTCTAATGTACGATTATAAAACTTAAATAAAATGTAATTTTCTGTATAACGGTAAAAATAGATGATCTTATAATTACTAATCAAGTTTAAAAAATAAAGCAGTCAGTTTGTTCGTTAATTTTCCTCCTTTTTCTACATCAGCCTGTTTATATTACAAAGATCATTTTAAACTCTAATTTTTTTTTCCTGTGGTATAAATTTCACATTTAAAAACCCGAAAATCGAAGTATTTCATCCATCCAAACATTCAGTTTTAGACACTGAAAAGACAAAAGCTTTTTTCACCCTTAAAAATAAAAGATTTATTGTAATAAAAGCCCTTGAAACATTCAAAATCAGACACATGGGAACTATTAAATTTCTATTAGATTTCCTATTATTATTAGATTCCTATTAGATTTTTAGATTTCCTATTAGATTCGCAATATTTATCACTTAACTTATATTCGGGAGATAACACCTGTAAACAATTCAAAATATTACAACAAAAACAAAAACAAACAAACAAACAAAAAAAAAAAAAAAAAAAAAAAAAAAAATCTGAAAGGTTTCAGATTTTAAATTACGTTCAAACGGGCGTTTTTTTTTAACGTTTTGTGTGTTACCTTTATTTATTAAATATCACGTTATTGGCACTTAAGCCATAAAATTCAGTTCAATAGCAATGTCGCAAAATAATTTTCCTTTCGTTGTTCCATCTTCTTAAACAGAGATCCAAGGCCTGCAAAATACAGAACATTATCAGAAAACTCAAAATTCCTACAATTGGTAGGATAATGTAAAAAAAAAAAAAAAAAAAAAAAAAAAAAAAAAAAAAAAAAAAAAATTCTAGCCTTAAAAAAAATCCGTCATTAAAAGGTAGCAACTGCATTACAAAAGTTATTAGCGCCATTGTCAAACTCTGTCACTTCCCTAGTTGGAAATATACAATCATAATTATTTTCTTTAAACCAAATCAAAATAGCACATTTCCCCAAAACTGTTGACCAGTACTTAGCTCTTTTTCTAAAACTGTACAAAAAGTCATACTCCACTACATTCAAACCATTATTCCAACTTCCTCTTTCCTATCATACGAAATTTGGAGTCAATGTAAAACATAACGCTACAAACTCTTTACCCTCGTTAACACTACCACTAATTGCTGCAATGACGAATCGTCCGCAGGATCTGTCTTTCTCTTGATGTTGCAAAAATGTTTGGCAGCGTCTGACACTGTGGTCTTATTTAAAATTAATCGAACCTAATTTTTGACAAACTCTATGGCTTCTTTTCTCCATACGATATCATTCAGAGTTCTCCTCAATGTATACTCGTCGCAAAGGCCGATTGAAGCAGATGTACCATAAGACCCAGTTCTAATATAACATACGCATACACATATGATATCCCACACTACCTTACAATTCACCTATCACTTTTAGCTGATAATAGAGCCTATAATAATATAGGCCAAAATACTTGAATTTATTTAAAATCAACTCCAGCATTTCCTTGATTCGCTAGAGGCATGGCGGATTGGATTCGCAAATTGGAGAATTTCAATTGATGTTAACAAATTCAAGTGTGGCTCTATTTCGCGGAGGTCATTCTTTCACTTTACTGTCTACTTCCACGCTATTTGAAGAAGAAATATATTGGAAACATGAAGCCACATACCTAGACATGGTATTGACAACAAACTAACTTTTAAACCTCTTTTTACCAAACTCAAAAATAAATCTAATATTTCCATAGCTAACTTAAGACCTTGTTACAAGGTCACGTAGATGTCCTTTGTTTGGTTTCAACCAGGGGAACCGAATTACAAATACATTGTTACCTCTTTCACACCAGAGGAGAAATTCTGTACCAACAAAGTACCTTTCTTAATTAGTATGGTTTTATTCTCGAAGGTCATTCCAGGGATAAATAAGTTATTCTACGCTACGAGAGTCGACAGCAAGTTGTGGGCCGCCAGATGTCGCTGCTAGTAAAAAACAGGTCTGCCCAACATCCTATATTCTCTGAGTACGGAAGTTGTCGAAAGCGCGTGAAAAAGTGTTGCCACGTCGTCAATCAGGGTTGTCCAGTTGACGTACTAAGTAGACAATGGCTTTGTATGTGTTTTCGCCGCTGATTTTTTTCATATTTAAACGAAGAATACTGTCGTAGATCTCTGAATCGATGGCGAATTTATAGAAAGTATGTTGATGCTTTTGCTCTGCCAAAAGATGTTTTCATTGCGTATTTCAGATTGCCAAAATTTATAGTTATTTTAATTTGGGATGAACTGAGAGAGTATTTGGAGCCACATTCAGAAAACAAGAACGCAATTTCTACTGAAAGAAAGGTTATACTATTCCTTAAATTATAGATATAAATTGTAATTGTACGCTTTAAAAATGTAGAAGATAATAAGTTTATCAAGCACATAAACCTTCTTCATTTAATACAAATATAGACATCCGATAAGCTTCTACTCGATTTATGTACAGCAAGAATTACGTTTACTTTAAAATCTAACAGTTGAATACCTTACGAATAATACTGTGAACACAAAAAATGTCGTTCATTATTACGCGAAATTCACACTAAAATAAAAATTTAAAATAATAATAATAATAATTATTATAAAATAGATTTATAATACTTTTTTCAGTAGTTGTACTACTACTAGTGTGATACTTTTAAAAATAAGTTTTAGCACAGAGGGGCTATTAATTTCGTTTTGCCATTTTGTGGCGTTTCACGATAAATGGCGTTTCACTTTTCAAATCGTTGCCACCAAGTATTATCGCACTCTATTATATTTAAAGAAATTAAATAATGAGGAATCTGCAGAATGTATGAATGTTTCTCGCACTGTGATAAAACAACGGTACCTAGAGCCATGAAATTCGGAGTAACGTAATCCTTCATCCTAATATAGGCATCTGGAGGCCCAAATTTGGAACTGGGAATTTGTATTACTATCCATTTCATATATCATATTTTGTAAAGCATTTATGAGTTTTTGATTAAGAAACTCAACGATTTCAAAGCGAGCAATGGTAAAAAACACTTTCATCTCTAGCGCGCGAGACTATGTATCGGAAATTCTAAAAATATGCTTTTTTAAAATTATATGATATTGCTGTTGAATTGAATTTTATGGTTTAAGTGCGAAAAACATGATATTTAATAAATAAAGGTAACACGCAAAACGTTAAAAAAATGGCCCTTTGGGAGTAATATAAAATCTGAAAGCTTTCAGTTTTTTTTTTTTTTTTTTTGTGTGTGTGTGTGTGTAATTTTAATACTTTTAAAACTGGTTTCTAAGTGAGGACTTTCTAAGGGAAACTGGCTCGTATACACGTTACACATGGGGAAAGCCACGAAAACGCCGTCCAGCTCGTTCGCGGGATTCGAATCTCGGACCAAACTACCTGCGTTCAGCGACTCTACCGCTCGGCGGCTGGTGGGCTTGTTAGCAGAATTATACTGTATTATTATTGTATTATGCTATAAAGTAACAATGCTATAAGACTGAGGGTTTGTTCATGGAATAGTACTTTTGTAACCTATTATAGGATTAAAAAATCATTGTTCCTTTGCAAACCTAAAAAAATAAATAAATAAATAAATAAAAATAATGTTCATAGCATTCTCATTTTTATATTGTAAAAGAGATATTGATTATTATTAGTTTTCTATTTAAAATGTGTCGAAACGCTGGTTTGATAAGGACTTGAACTGCAGGAGACCTACACTGATTATTTTTACTTTAGTACTTCCATTGTGAAAATATTACTATCTTTTAATTATTTTCAAAGAACAAAATCTTTTGAGAAGGAAGAATATTTAAACTGAGCAGTTCTTATATACAAAATTAAAATAACAGCAATGTAATATTGAAAAAAAGGTATTAGTAATTGTGTGACAAAAATTGCAAAACGAATTAATCACACATACAGGATAGATTAGTTTAATTTTGGTTATATATTTTATATTGAAAAAATATTTTCTTTCATGTTAATTATAGAATAAATTATTTAAAATAAAGCATTTTGATGCGTGTGTGATAATTGAATGCAGCAGCAATCGGCCATACTGTAATAGCGAATGAATTTTATTTCTTTTCCTGAAAGAAATAATTTTCATAGAAAAAGAAAATAAAAAAAGGGAAGAAATATTAAGAAAGAAATATTTTCTTTCTAATTTCTTATTTAAAGAAATATTTTTCGAATAGTAACTGTAAAATAAATTGCGGGAAAACAGTTTTAATGTAAACATGGGAAAAAAAAGAAAAAAAAAAAAAAAAAAAAACTTAGTTTGCTATTAGATTGTAATGCAAATTAATCATATTATAAATTTAAATAATTAAAATTGTTTGTTTCTAAAAGGATTTGAAGTAAGCTTAATTCATTTACTCTTATCTATTTACCATTGCTTTCATGGTATCCCATATCACTCTTTATTTCTTACCTCTAAATTCCTGCGTTAACTTTCCCATTAAAAAACGAGATTTTCTTTCACATAACACAGAAGCATATTCTACTGAGTGTTGGTCATAATACTGTTTTGTGCAATTTTTTTTTCGAACTACAAATGCAGCGTGTGAGTTAGTGAAATAATGGGAGAATATTCTTAGAACTTCAGCCAGCGCGCGCTATAAATTTCGTCACTCGTCTGTACTGCGATTGGTCTAAAGCTCCTTGAAGCCTTGTCCCCTTCCAGTAAAGTTAAATGGACCCACCCGCCCTCCAACTGAGGACCACAGAATGGCTTTCTCCGATAAGTTGTGATGGCTGTCCATACCGGTTCTTTTGAGTCAATATTGTTCGCTCAAGTTGTAGACAGATCCAGTGATCATAGAATAGGCGTCCGAGATTGGAATGTGGACACCTTTGCCAGCGGAAAATCACCCTCCCGGGGTTCAGCGGAGGTAAGGACACCTTGAACTAGTAAAGTTTTGGCAGCGAAAAAGCAAGGTGATTTTCTGAGAATAGCCAGGACCTTCTTGCTGGGGCTATGGGCATTTTGACCAGATAGAACTATGACTCCTCGTGTATGCTGTTCATCATCGCGCACATTCCTGTTTAACAAATGTCTGAAATTACAGGACTGAATCCAAATCCCACATAGTTATGAACCACACCTATTATTTTTTTTATTTTATCAAAATTCACGTTATTATTAGAACTTGAGTTAGAAGTTCATTCAACCCAGTATAACAACCGGGGTTTTGTGTAGCGGATTCTGCCACTATATCGTAACCTCCTTTCGGAAAATACAGCAATCTTTTTGTCCATTATAAAATTATAGTATATACGCCAATCGCACAATAACAGAGAGGGTGATTTTGTACGGGATATTCATCTCAATGGACACCTGAGAAGGAAACTCAATTCTATTCAGCGTCTCCAAATCCTCATGATTACTAAAGCTTATAGGACCACTTCGGCAGATTCCTTGCAGGTGCTCGCTGGGTTACCACCATTGGATCATGTCGGGGAGAGGGAGGCTGGACAAGCACGGATCCTACTCATAAAGGAAGATTTTATCTTGTGGGACACCCATTACCGCGTTCGTGATTACGAGGATCATTCCCCTCGTTCCCTAGGACATCTGGCGGACATAAATTATGATGACAAAGTCACCATAGAGCCCTTAATTCAGGCTAGACACGAAATTTGTGTTTATACGGATGGTTCAAAAACGGAGCTTGGCACAGCTAGCGGCTTCTGCGTCATGCGAGGCAATACTATCAGCTACAACTGGTCACAGAGGCTGGCAGACTACAATAGTGTATTATAGTGTAGCAGTTAAGGCAGCATTAGATTATATTAAACAAAATCTAACAGGCCCAGTCAGAATACTGAGTGATTCAGCACCGAGCCTATTGGCCATTAAAAAACTCAGCAGCAAAGCGGATTCTGTCCACATTATTAGCGATACTCTACTTCAGATCCCTGAGTCCCAACGACCGTACCTGAGCTGGGTTCCAGTAGTATTGAACCAGACTTTCTTGGTTGTAGAACTTTGTAAATATGTATTGAAATGTTTTGTTGGATTTAATGTTTTGAATTGACTCAGCATTCTAGCTTTGCTACAATATATTATCTTCCTAATTTTCACTGTGACTGCTTCCAAAGGTCATTGTCTAGTGTTCTTTTGATTAGTTTTAGCGTTGCAATACAACGTTATGTACAGAATTGTTTACTTTTCTGATACGAGCAGGTATATGGTGTGTTTTATTTGTAGTATCAGCTTTACTATGTCAGTGTGTTGTTCAGTATTCTAGTAATATATTGCATAATATGTTTTTTTTAGTAATATATGGAATAATGGTGAGTGTATAGTTATATAATAGTCAGTCAGTGTGATGTATAACTGCAGGCTTGAAATTCCATTGTTAGTCTTGAATTTTACTTTTTTTTTTTTTTTTTTTTTTTAAATTTAGACTCAATAAATGCCATTCTGCAGGGCGGTCATCATACTGCAAGGGCTTGTTTCCGGTCAGTAGTCCTTAGCAGTGTAAAAGTATATACGCCCAATAATTCGTCAGCCTTACTTTACGTCTTTATGGGGAGACGCTGCAAAAACGAATCTTTATAAAATCCAATTCTTGCAAAATTAAGCCCTTAGGGAAATATCTAATACTGCTTGGTTTATAAAAAATCCTCCATTTCATGAAGATTTAAAATTTGAAACTATCAAAAAATACATTTCAAAAACTGTTCACAATTTTTATACAGCACTAAACATCACGAGAGCACTATAATTTGAATTCAAAATCACAAGAAAAGTATGCGTACCCAGCTAACACTCTCTTTTGGTAACGATTCGTATCATTTTAAAATGACATTATGTTTTCATACAAAGGAAAATTTAAATGTTCTTGACGAACATTCAGCTGTTAATCATTAGATGTGACTTTTGCTATAAACAATGGAATAAGGGGCTACATCTGGAGCTACCGCATTTACGCGCCATATTTCCCTATTTATTTTACTTGTTCTATTATAGGAAAATCGAGACGGAAAATTATGCGAATAATTTAATTTCCGAAGAACACAGTTATAATAAGAACATAGGAAATGAAAAGTATTCATGGATCAAATCCCCTAATACTGCTAGAATTGCTGTCTGTGTCTTCTGCTACAGCAAGTCGTCGCCATCATCACCGTTGTCACCGTTTTCGTCAGTGTTTAGTCCGTCTTGCCACGAGTAAAAGATCATGCCTTCTCATCCAACCCTTCGTGTTCGCACTTCTTGAGAGTGAAAGATATCTCTCGATATTCGGATGAAACCACACACCTATTTCTCACCTACCTTTTTCTTCCATCACTCAAATAAAAAAATCCGGTAATAATTATATATTAAAAACTATATGAATATTTTTATTAATTAAAATTATAATGTGACTTTAATTAATAAAATTTAATTAATTCATAATTTCAGCTTCGTTAAAAAAAGGGGAGGGAATAGTTCTCGCCTACGTTGCCATAATCAAATAATTTAAACCATACGATCAAATCATCAAAATAATAATCAAATAATTTAAACCTTCCTGCGATTAATTTCATAATTAATTGTGGTAACCTGTGAAGAATCTGGAACTTCAAGCAAATAAAGAGTAACTCATAATAAGAAAAGTACAGCAGCTATCAGCATGCACGCGTTCGCCATATCCGGACAAAAGCGTCGACACCAGAGAGGACGAAACAACGTTTCCTCATAAGCCTATGGAATGAAACTCCTACTCGAAGCTAAGGCTAGCAAATTTGGAGGAATCGTAGGCGGGTTCTTAGATTCGAAAATGAGGGAGGAATATGATCACTCTTCGAAGACGTTTAATTCTCACTCGAATTAAACGTGATATTCTTATGTTAATCAAGAACTCGTTAAATTCAGATAAAATATGAAATTAAAAAAAAAAAAAAATTCGAAATTCAAAATTCCGGCTGCGAAGTGTACATGTTCGAGCGGAGGACTAGGTATGTCCAAAATTCGGCGGCTCTAGATGGCGCTGCTTTTCCCCAATGCGAGGAATATACGTATAGGTTCTTCATTATTTGACAATGCAGTTAAAAATAAAGGAGGGAAAATTAGCATTTTGTTTACCTGATTAGCAAATAAAAAGCAAACCATGAAACACAAATGCAACAAAACCTTGAATAAATTAAAGAAAATATTATTTCATTGTAACATTATAAAACACCAAGCGATTCTACTTTTATTTACTAAAAATTAAAAATATGCCCACAAACAGATAATAATTATATCCTAAAAAAGGAACGGGAAACCTTTGAAAAAAAAAAAAAAAAAGGAAAGAAATAAAAAGAAGAAAAGAAAGAAAGAAAAAAATGATGGGCGTGGGTTATTTGGAAGAAAAGAAATAGAAGTATTTTTGTTCCAAGTTACCCAC